>NC_136060.1:186793201-191593201 GCF_964261635.1 Lissotriton helveticus
GCCCTCTGAACTCGGTCATGGGCCCACCTACCTGAAATTTTCCGTCCCCCTGGTCTGTTCCCGATCTGGCCCTGCTCCATCCCCTTTCCTCCGACCTACCCTAAGGACTACTCACACACCCCCTTCTTCCACCTGAACTCTTTGACAATCGAAAAAGAAAAACTGCGGTCAGATAGAATAGGGTTTTGTTGCAAACTAAAATGAAACTTGGGTGCCCTGTCTAAGGTACCCATGAAAGAATAGTTAGGACACAGGGCGAAAAAGGACCTTTTTGACCAGGAAAACG
Organism: Lissotriton helveticus; assembly: GCF_964261635.1. Lineage (NCBI taxonomy): Eukaryota > Metazoa > Chordata > Amphibia > Caudata > Salamandridae > Lissotriton > Lissotriton helveticus. The sequence goes on from NC_136060.1 coordinate 186,793,488, forward strand.
AGGAAAAGGTCATGCCCTGCAACGCAGGACCTAGAATAGAGCTGGACACATAGCTCCACCGCCGGTGCTCAACAGTGCCAACAGAAGATGACAAAGAATGCTGAGAACTCACTAATGATGGTCCACGACAATAAAGACTTCCCCTTCAAACAGTGACACCCCTGATTATCGTTTTTTCTACGTCTCATTTCTCTCCCAGCCACCATTGTATTGATTATGCTTGTTGGACAGGCCCCATGACGGGCTCGCTCCCTCCCCGCATGACAGAGCCCAGACACCGGCTCTCCGGGTGCTACCCACAGAACCAACCCGCAACCCGTCCCTATGGGACGCCTGCTCCCGGATGTCCCTGTGTCACGGGCCCGGGCCACCGTCAGCACCATTGCCCGGCCCAGCCGCCATCTTGGACACGGTATCACGCGGCCACGCGGCCTCAGCTCGACCCCAACCCTGGGCCTGGCCAGGCCCCGACATCCCGGCACCACCATCCACCCAGGAGGTGAACGGACCACTTGGCAGGTCAATGGGAGTAAGAAGTGTCGATGGCTCTCTCCCGCCAGGTGCCGATCACCCCCAGCCTCCTCGGGCGCTGGCTCCACCCCCCTGCTGGGTGTCTGGACTCCCTCATCCCGGACCTCCCGACCTCCAAGAGCGAGGGTCCGGACATCAAAGAGCGCCAGACCTATAACTGAGGCAGCCCCAGAACAGGAAGGCAGTTGTATCCTGGAGTCGAGAGACACCGAGAAGAACTCATCCTTGACGGACTGCTGGCGCTGCCGCAGCCCTGCCTTGTGAATTATTGTCCTGCCTGCTGGCGCTGCCGCGGCCTTCTGCAACTTTCATCCTCGTGGGACCTGCTGGCGCTGCCGCGGCCCGTTCCAACCTTCATCCTCGTGGGACCTGCTGGCGCTGCCGCGGCCCGTTCCAACCTTTATCCTCGTGGGACCTGCTGGCGCTGCCGCGGCCCGTTGCAACCTCCATCCTCGTGGGACCTGCCGGCGCTGCCGCGGCCCGTTGTAACCGTCATCCTCGTTGGGACCTGCTGGCGCTGCCGCGGCCCGTTGCCACCTACGATCTCTTAGGGACCTGCTGGCGCTGCCGCGGTCCGATCCATCCGAACGCCGAGCTCGAGGATTGTGAGCTACCGCCGGTTTCCACCCCAGTACCCGTAGGTACCAAGACTGTCCCGCTACCCCCTTTCCCTACTAGAGACTAGAATTGAGAGGACCATCGTGTCCTGATCTCCTTTTATCGTACTGCCTCACTTCAAGAACTGCCTATAAAAGGTGTTAATCTGATCTTCGTGTGGTGTCCATCTGTGGGGGGGAAGTTACCTGTCTGTGCGATCGTTGGAGACGGCCCTCACCGGAGGCCTCTCCCCTTGTGCTCGGCCGACCCTCCAGGTCCCCGTCTAACATTGGTGGCAGCGGTGGGATCCGAACCAACGCGTACCGTACAGATAGTAACTCACCCTACGACTAAACCACAATGACGACCAAAGAGAGCGGATCTGCAGAGAAGTTCCAGATGGAAAAGCTGGAGGAATACAACCACCGAGAGCTAAAACAATTTTGCATGGACTTAGGCATTGCTACCACCGGGCTAAGCACAAAAGAAGACTTCAAAAACGCCCTAGAGGCCTGGACAGAGACGAATACCGCCACCCCCGGGACCTCGAAGCCCCGGAAGTCAACACCACCCTGACGGAAGAACGGAGAACAGGTCCCTCCCGAGAAGAGATCCAGGAGTGGGAAAAAAATAGACTACACGAGTTAGACTTGGCACGGCTCAAATTAGACGGAGAATTGAAGCTGGCGGAACAAAAAATAAACTTAGAACACTTACGGCTCAGAGAAGAGCGAGAGGAAAAACAGAGACAGAGGGATCTCGAAGAAAAAAGACTGGCATACGAACACGAGTGCAAACTAGCAGAGATAGAAATGCGCAAACTGAACAAAAACCTAGGGGTGTCCGAGCCACCGCGCTCCCCGGGTACTACCGAGCAGAAGGTCCACATCCCCAAGGATGTGGTCCGAGAATACCACCGAAACGACGACATACAGCAGTGGTTCAAGGCCTATGAGATCGCCATGACTGCCCACCGGATCGCTCGAAGTGACTGGGGAGCCGGTCTATGGGGGAGATTCGTCAATGAGGGCCGTGATGCCCTGCTGCAGCTTCCGGACCATCAAATGACGTCCTATGACCACATGAAGGCCGCCCTCCTCAGTCGATATGGGCTTACGCCCGAAATGTACCGCCAGAGGTTCCGCAACTGCACCCGGATCCCAGGTACAACTTGGTTGGAATACGTGAACTATTTCAGCCGAGCCTTCGAGGGATGGATCAAGGGTAACAACGTAACCACTTACGAACAACTCTTCAATCTCATTGTGTGGGAGCACCTCTCCAACAACTGTTTCGCCGAGCTCAGGCAGCACCTCCTCGACAGTAAATTGACTGAACCACGGCAGCTCGCCACCGAGGCGGACCGGTGGGAGAGCACCCGAGTGGCCCGGAGTGGGCCGAACGAGCAGAACAGAACCAACCAAGGTCATCATCGTCCCCGAGGAGGAGGAGGAGGACAGGGCCGGGGCAGAGACGCTGTCCCGGTCACTCCCGCTAACACCACCCCGCCCCCAGCCGGCCGGGGAAACCCCCCGATGCGCCCGGGGTTCCGAGCCAACGTTACGTGTCACCGATGCCAGCGAGTCGGCCACTATGCCAGTGACCCGACCTGCCCGAAGAACCAGGCTCCCGGGCCCCGCCAGGTGGCGGCCGCCGCCCTAGGAGAAGAACAAGTCTCCGAAGACCCTGAAGCATACGAGTCGGAACAGTTCGAGTGGGAACCCGCCGCCATGACCCTGGCCTGCCTAGGAGGAAGAGACATGGTCCCGCGGACTCCCCTGCCCGCCAACACTCGGAAGTACAGCCAATGGGTGAGCATAAATGGGCGCAAGGCCGAAGCCCTGCGTGACACCGGGGCCAGTGTGACGGCCATCCGTTGTCACCTGGTGACCCCAGAACAAATCCTGCCAAACGTTCTTTGCCCCGTCCGATCGGCAGACAATTCGGAGAGCCTGTGTCGGATGGCCTGCGTCCCCTTCGAATGGGGAGGAGTGTCCGGCATGCTAAAAGTAACTGTCCGCGACGATGCCCCCGTGGACTGCCTCCTGGGGAACGATCTCGAGAGCTCCCCGTGGGCAGCTGTTGAAAGAAGAGAGCATCTGGGGATGTTGGGTCTCCCGGACTGGGCGTGCGTGACCACCCGGTCCATGGCCACCCGCACCCTCCCTAGACCAGAAGAACCCGAATGGTCAGCACCTCCGCCCCCGATCGCTCCAGAAGAAGACTCCATCCATACCGACCACCCGGAACCAACCCCAGAGGGGTCCGCACAGCCCCCCGAACTTCCCGACCTGGCTCAGTGGCGTCAAGAAGGGGGGCCCACCCAAGAACAATTCCGGCAGGAGCAAAAGACCTGTCCCTCCCTCGAGGGACTGCGACAGCAAGCGCTCGCCCAGGGCCAAGGAGACACCACCGGGGCCCACTGGGTTTATTGGGACAATGATCTCTTGTACAGCGAGCAAAGAATCGCAGAGCTGGGGGCCGGTCGAGTGCTGGTGGTGCCCCTCCACTTCAGAGACTTCCTGTTGAACTTGGCCCATGATGTCCCCCTGGCTGGGCACCTGGGGCAAGACAAAACCTACCACCACCTGGTGACTCACTTTTTCTGGCCCAAAATGAGAAATTACGTCTCCAACCACTGCAGGTCCTGCCCGACCTGCCAGGCCAGCGGGAAGAGCGGCCGCAAACTCAAGGCACCCCTACAGCCATTCCCCGTGGTGACCACCCCGTTCGAAAGGGTGGGAATAGACATTGTGGGGCCCCTGGACCCCCGAACAGCACAAGGGCATCGCTTCATCCTGGTCCTGGTGGACCACGCCACCCGCTATCCTGAGGCGGTCCCCCTTCGTACTATAACAGCCCCAGTAGTGGGTCGAGCCTTAATGGGGATCTTTTCTCGAGTGGGCTTCCCCCGGGAAGTCGCCAGCGACAGGGGTACGAACTTTATTTCAAAGTATATGAAATCCCTCTGGCAGCAGTGCGGGGTCACCTACCGATTCACAACCCCCTATCACCCCCAGGGAAACGGACTGGTTGAGCGGTTCAACCGCACTCTCAAGGGGATGATCATGGGACTAGAAGAACCCCTACGCCGCCAGTGGGACGTGCTACTACCGTGCCTCCTCTTCGCCTACCGAGAAGTCCCCCAGAAGTCCCTCGGCTTCAGCCCCTTCGAACTCCTGTACGGACACCCCGTTCGCGGGCCTCTCAGCCTAGTGAAGGAGGAATGGGAAATGGCCCCCCTGAAGACCCCTCCAGACGTCTACAAGTACCTCCTGACCCTCCGCAATCAGACCCGGCAATTCAGGGAGATCGCCAAAGCCAATCTTGAGGCCAGTCAAGAGGACATGAAGAAGTGGTACGATCAACATGCCTCCTCCATCGAGTTTGAACCGGGTCAGCAGGTATGGGTGATGTCCCCCATCGAACCGTGCGCCTTGCAGGACAAATGGACGGGGCCCTTCAAGATGATCGAGCGCAAGAGCCCCGTCACCTATCTCATCGACCTGGAGTCCCCCCGGAGCCCCCTACGGGTGCTCCACGCCAACAGACTCAAACCACACTTCGCGCGCTCAGAGCTCAGCCTGCTGATGGCTACCGACAGTGGCGCAGAAAGAGACTCCGAGCCCCTCCCTGACCTACTGAGGTCCCGTGAAAGAGATGGTTTGGTGGACGGGGTCCGACTCTCCGAGGCCCTGACCCCGGAGCAGCGTCAAGATTGTCGGGCCCTCCTGCTACCGTTCGCAAACCTGTTTTCTCTCGCACCCGGAGTCACCTCCTGGTGCCTGCACGACGTGGACACCGGGGACAGTCCTCCTGTCCGACACCGGGCGTACCGAGTACCGGATCGGGTACGTACCTGCATCCAAGAAGAAGTCTCCAAGATGCTCGCCCTCGGAGTCATCAAACCGTCGGACAGTCCCTGGGCCAGCCCGGTCGTCCTGGTCCCCAAGGCCGCGGCCCCGGGCACCACACCTGAACTCCGATTCTGCATCGACTATCGGGGTCTGAACGCGGTCACCCGAACCGACGCTCACCCTATCCCCCGAGCAGATGAACTAGTCGACCGCATGGGGGCAGCCCGCTACCTAAGCATCTTCGACCTGACAGCGGGCTACTGGCAGATCGGCCTCACCCCCAGGGCCCAAGAACGTTCCGCTTTCTCCACCCCGGATGGGCACTACCATTTCAGAGTGATGCCATTCGGCATGAAGAACGCTCCAGCCACTTTCCAAAGACTGGTGAACCAGGTGTTGGCGGGCCTCGAAGAATTCAGCGCCGCCTACCTGGACGACATCGCAGTATACAGCCGCCACTGGACAGACCACCTCCACCACCTCCGAGAAGTCCTGCAGGCCCTCCAACAGGCCGGCCTCACAATAAAGGCCAGCAAGTGCCAAATCGGCCAGGGGTCCGTGACCTACCTCGGACACCAAGTGGGGAGCGGTCTGGTGGCCCCCCTTCAACTCAAGGTAGCTGCCATTCAGTCCTGGCAACCCCCCGAAACACAAACAGAGGTCCGAGCCTTTCTGGGACTCACCGGATACTACCGGCGGTTCGTGAAGGACTATGGCAGCATTGTGGGGCCCCTCACGGAACTCACGTCTAAGAACCACCCAAAAAGAGTCAAATGGACGCCCGACTGTCAAGCGGCCTTCGAGAAGCTGAAGGCCGCCATGTGCGCCGCTCCTGTGCTCCAGGCCCCCGACTACAGCCGCGAGTTCATCGTTCAGACCGATGCCTCGGACCATGGTATTGGGGCCGTCCTCTCCCAACTGAACCCCGAGGGAGTCGACCAACCAGTGGCCTTCATCAGCAGACGCCTACTGCCCCGAGAGCAGCGCTGGAGCACTATTGAGCGGGAGGCCTTCGCTGTAGTGTGGGCCCTCAAGAAGCTCCGGCCTTACCTCTTCGGAACCCACTTCCGGGTACAAACAGACCATCGGCCCCTGCAATGGCTAATGCAAATGCGGGGGGAGAATCCCAAACTATTGCGATGGTCCATCTCCCTGCAGGGGATGGACTTCACTGTGGAACATCGCCCTGGCCAAGACCACGCCAACGCGGATGGCCTGTCCCGCTTTTTCCGCCTCGACGAGGAGAGTCCCCAGGAGGATGGGTGACTCTCCCCGCCTTCAGCTGGGGGGGACGCATGTTGGACAGGCCCCATGACGGGCTCGCTCCCTCCCCACATGACAGAGCCCAGACACCGGCTCTCCGGGTGCTACCCACAGAACCAACCCGCAACCCGTCCCTATGGGACGCCTGCTCCCGGATGTCCCTGTGTCACGGGCCCGGGCCACCGTCAGCACCATTGCCCGGCCCAGCCGCCATCTTGGACACGGCATCACGCGGCCGCGCGGCCTCAGCTCGACCCCAACCCTGGGCCTGGCCAGGCCCCGACATCCCGGCACCACCATCCACCCAGGAGGTGAACGGACCACTTGGCAGGTCAATGGGAGTAAGAAGTGTCGATGGCTCTCTCCCGCCAGGTGCCGATCACCCCCAGCCTCCTCGGGCGCTGGCTCCACCCCCCTGCTGGGTGTCTGGACTCCCTCATCCCGGACCTCCCGACCTCCAAGAGCGAGGGTCCGGACATCAAAGAGCGCCAGACCTATAACTGAGGCAGCCCCAGAACAGGAAGGCAGTTGTATCCTGGAGTCGAGAGACACCGAGAAGAACTCATCCTTGACGGACTGCTGGCGCTGCCGCAGCCCTGCCTTGTGAACTATTGTCCTGCCTGCTGGCGCTGCCGCGGCCTTCTGCAACTTTCATCCTCGTGGGACCTGCTGGCGCTGCCGCGGCCCGTTCCAACCTTCATCCTCGTGGGACCTGCTGGCGCTGCCGCGGCCCGTTCCAACCTTCATCCTCGTGGGACCTGCTGGCGCTGCCGCGGCCCGTTGCAACCTCCATCCTCGTGGGACCTGCCGGCGCTGCCGCGGCCCGTTGTAACCGTCATCCTCGTTGGGACCTGCTGGCGCTGCCGCGGCCCGTTGGCACCTACGATCTCTTAGGGACCTGCTGGCGCTGCCGCGGTCCAATCCATCCGAACGCCGAGCTCGAGGATTGTGAGCTACCGCCGTTTCCACCCCAGTACCCGTAGGTACCAAGACTGTCCCGCTACCCCCTTTCCCTACTAGAGACTAGAATTGAGAGGACCATCGTGTCCTGATCTCCTTGTATCGTACTGCCTCACTTCAAGAACTGCCTATAAAAGGTGTTAATCTGATCTTCGTGTGGTGTCCATCTGTGGGGGGGAAGTTACCTGTCTGTGCGATCGTTGGAGACGGCCCTCACCGGAGGCCTCTCCCCTTGTGCTCGGCCGACCCTCCAGGTCCCCGTCTAACAATGCTCCAACCGAATACGAAACGAACTTACATATGTAATAACCTATCAGTTCATGTTCCGAATGACTATAAGCATCTATGAAATGTATCCAACGCTCTCACTGCAGAATCGTTTTTGTCCGATATTGCATTACTATGACTTTCTTGCAACCAGCTTAACGATAGGCCCGCCTCCTAGGATGAAAGATTTTAAATGTAATGTTTACAGCTCCTTCACCTGGGTTCCTACTTCTTTACTTATGACCGCCACAGTAGACATGGATAGGAAATAGGCCAGCAAGATGTCTTGGGAATGTTAAAGGGAGGACTGTGGAAAATTAGTACGGTTTGGTAAACATTATCTGCGCCATCTTGCCTTTTCCCCTGATGCCACACTTTTTGTCGTACGCACCCGCCATTTTAGGTGCCTCGATCAGAACCACCCTCTGCACGCCACTGACCCCAGCACAGCTCTTCGCCCTCACAAGCCCCCGCCCCCTCCCCCCCCCACGCACTGGCCACCCCCGCTCTCACACGCCTTGGGTCATAAACCCCTCTTCAGCGCAGCTCTGCCTTGGAATCCCATCCTGTTCCCAGCGCGACACCTCCCTTCATTCCTTTCATGATCCCAGGTCCTTTGATACAAACCCCCCTTTTTCCTGTGTGCCCGTTTGTCTTCCTCGTTCCCAGGCCGCCACCTGACCCTGCGGATACTGTTTACTGCCCCCCCCCGTACAGTAGGAAGCTTCCCCCATTAGAGGACCCTCGAATTGATCAAAGCCCCCTCTCTATGAGATCCGATCAACCCCACACATTCCGTGAATCGGCGGAATGTCCAGCTGCGCGATAATCATCACCTGTTGTGACCGGGGTGGGGACTTCAACTGTAAATGTGTGTGGGAACGGGCCTGAAGGGGAGATTCTGAGGATGTCCTTTCATACTTCAAAGCATTGCAAGAATGTGTTACCTGCAATAAAGATCATAAACCTGTGTATAAGAGGCCAGGCCTCAGAGATGCGGTTAGAGCACCTCGTGACGATACTTGCTGTCCGAACTGATGTGTTCTCCTCCGAAGAGAATAAACCCTTGTTTCCTGCCTTCCAGTCTCCAGCGCCTGCCTCTTCATTGATTAATATTAAGTGGGTTAAAGAGGCGACACCGCCGGGCAATACTTAAGGATCTTTGTTTATTGGTTGTCCAAAAGCCCTTTTCTACACAAGGAGAGGCTAAAGGGACTTTGCTGTGTGCTATGCCCCCCTGCTTGAAAGGACTTTGCTGTCTGCTGTGCCCGGAAGTAACTTATCCCCAAGGGCCCAAGGTGAGCTGGCTCCCTGTTGTGGAAACTCAGGAAGACAAAAGTTTCCAGGAGAGTCTCAGCGACGATGTGTGCGTGTGCTTTTTGCAGACCGAGACCCTTGTATGAATTGCCCTGTGATCGTGGGCACCTGGAGTCCAAGAGAGTCTCAGCAATGCTGTGTGCTTGTGTTTTTTGCAGCCTGAGCCCTTCGTGAGGATTGTCCTGTGAACGTGTGCATCAGAGTCCAAGTGAGTCTCAGCGATGCGGTGTGCGTGTGCTTTGTGCAGCCCGAGACCTTTTTTTTTCTTCAGTTTTTATACATACATGGCAAAAAGCAATGGTTACAGCGGTACATTGTTTAGCCGTTTACAATTATGATGTGATGTAGGTTACATGTCTTAACCCATGGCAACAGTAGAAATCCACTGGGCTGCAGGTTGACTCAAATTAACAAATAGCTTGCATGCATGTCGCACAGTCCGTCACATTCCAGCCCCCATACCTCAGGACATCTCTGCAGACGTACCAGTTTCCACCCTAAATCCCCTCCCCGATCTGCATTGGCGTTCAGGCACAGAAACATAGTGAAACCATGTCATAAATAGTCAATTCGTAATATCCACTCCTAACCTACCCCCTCAGGAACAATGCCATTTTCCACCTGCGTGTCGGATTCTCTGCGTTTCTTTGCAATATACGCTCTATACGGGCCCCATATGTCTGTAGGTTGTGAGGAACTGGGCATAAAGGACGCATATTCCTCGCAATTCACATTACAATACGCTAAACTGCGACGCCATGCCTGTACTGTAGGTGCTTTTTTCCAGCCCCACATTAGTGCTACCTCTCGCTTGGCCAACAGGAACCCAAGAGCTGCGAACCTTCTAACTTTCTTGGGGAAAATTACCATATAACCCAACAGTGCGATTTCCGGGGTGGGGACCAGGAGCAACTAAAGCATGTCTCCCAGTGTGGCGTGTACTTGCACCCAATAGTGTTGTAACTCTGGGCAGGTCCAAGTTAAGTGCGCAAAATCTTCATGTGGAGCATAACATTTCCAGCACTGGTGTGGCCTAGAAGGGTCTATCTTGTGGGACCAGGCCGGGGTGTGGTACATTCTGCGGAGAAATTTAATTGGTAACAATTTTGCCTACTGTTCAGGGACACCTCCCTCGTAGCTCTGCAGCACTGCTCCCATTGGTCATCAGAAATAGGGTGGCCCAAATCTTGCTCCCATGCGGTGCGAATTCTAACATCAGAGAATGGGTGATCCATGACACATCGTTTATATATTTTGGAAATCAAATGTGCACCAGTTTAACTTTCAATAATTAGTGTTAGTGGAGTGGCAGGTTCGAGGGCAACAGGATATGTGGGAAAGGCGGCCCTAAACATGGACTTCATACTTCTCAACAGACATCCATGAAGGAGCAATCTTGGAACCGAGCCTTCTCCGTCAACGATAATACATGGTTTTCGGGAAGAGGTCGCCTAACGTATGAATTTGGAATTTCGCCAATGTGTGTTGTACTAATATTTCTCCCGTGATGGGGAGCAATGAGGGGTTCGGGAGTGGTAATGCCGGGGAATATAATAGGTCCAACCCCAATAGTCGCTGTAGCGTCTCCCATGCCCAGCTGGTGGTGGATACCGTCTGAATGTCTCGCGGGTCCCTCTGGTTCCCTTTAGGTAAAACTGTGGACTGTTTCTGCGGAAGTACAAGATCTGCCTCCGGTTTCAAGTAAGGGATACGGGCACCTGGGTTGTACTATGCATACGAATAGCAGCACTGTGCCGTCAAATAGTAAAAATACATATCCGGGACCCCAAACCCGCCCCTCTCATACGGGAGAGTCAGAGTCTGCCAGTTCACCCGTGGTCTCTTGCTCCCCCATACCAGTCTCAAAAGGAGTTCATTTCATTTTCATTTCAAGAATCTTTATTCGGTGTTTAGAAAACACCATAAAAGCACACACATATATACATAAATGAGAAAAACATTAAATCTTAATCGAAAACATGACACCATAGAAACACACAAATATATACACAGCTAAAAGAAGCATTAAATCTTTGTCAAGATCCTTGTACATGAATACAATAAAAATCCCAACATACAGGGCCATAAATTTAAAATATAAAATCCCTGGTCGTTCATTCCTCTCCCTTCGTCATCCTTAAACGAACCGCCACCTTAATAAAATTCATAATACAGCATAAGGTTAGCGGATCAGAGGCTTGTTGCAAATAAACTAAAGCATCCATAGCATGTTCAAATTTAGCTTTTTTTAGTATGTCTACTAAAAATCTGCGCCTGGGCATAGAAAAATAGGGGCAAAGCAAAATAAAATGAAGGGAATCCTGCGGAGACCGATTGTCGCAGCCGCAGGGTCCCTTCTGCTCAATAGACATGGTAAAACCTGGTGGAGAGGCCAACAGAAAAGGAAGTAAGTTCAGTCTGAAACGACACATAAGGAATCTGTCCTGTACATTATGTACAAGATACAGATAGGGCTCCATACCCTCCACACTCTTGATCAAGTTATAAGCCCTCACAGACTTTTTCTCTCCTTCAACCTCCGCACGACATTGGGTTTTCCGCTCTAGGAAAATTTCCCCTACTTGTTTTTTGTGCTGTGCTAAGATGGTTGTGGGGTTCCTGAAAAAATTTCCGAACCCTAACTCTTCAAGAGTGTTTCTCACATATTTGAGCCAGGGGATACGCATACAATGAGTCCTACTCAGGCAATCCAGTAGAATTTCTCTGGTTAAATATGCGTCTGGATTTGCCCAAATTTTTAGCCATGCCACAATTGGCCTCAATTTTAATGAGTCCCCCAGGTATGGCCTCCCTAGCTCCCTATGAGCAATATATCCAACAGTACTGGGTGGTACCCTCAGGATAGATTTCATGTGTCTATTCTCTTCCTGTTCAATACTAGCCGTATTCACAAAGCCCCAGACTTCTGCCCCATAGCTTACTTTGGAACATGTTACAGAGTCGTACAGGATCATCATCTGTTCCGGGCTCCACCTGCCCAGCCTCCTACCATAACCAGCTATGGCCCCATTGGAGGCGATCATTTTATTACAGCGTTCTTCCACCAGGGACTTAAATTGGAGAAGACCATCAAAGGTTACTCCAAGATAGGAGAACGTTTTAACCTCCTCTAGGCGGTGGGTGCCTATTGTGTAAACTGATTTCGAGGAGGGTTTTTTGCCTGCCAGGAGCACATAAGACGTGCTTAAGTTGACAGATAGGTCCAAGTCACTCATAAAGTTGACGAACCCATCTATCAAAATTTGCAAACTTCGGGGTGTGCGCGCGAGCAGAACCGCGTCATCTGCATAAAGCAGGACAGGGATTTGCCGCGACCCAATCCTTGGAGAATCTGCTTTTAGACCCAAGAGTGATTGTTCTAAATTATTAATATAAAGGGAGAACAAAAAAAGGGGCGAGGATGCAACCCTGTCTGACTCCACTTTTGCATGGAAAGGACTCAGACAATCCCCCCTCCCTATTAAATCTTACTGTGGCCGTGGTGTCAGTGTGTAGCTCTCTTAAGATGGTAATTAGACCGCTCTCAATCCCCAGACCTGTCATCATGTCCCACAACTTCCCTCTATTGACGTGATCGAATGCTGCTGCCAGGTCCATGAAACCCATGTAAATGGGCTCATCACTGGCCAAAGTGTATTTGGCAGTCAGCATATATAGGTTCAGGCATTGATCGCTGGTGGACCTCCCTGCCCTGAACCCGTATTGGGTATCAGAAAAGGTGTTATTCTCTTCGGTCCACTCTGACAATCTGTTCAAAATTGCCCTTCCCAAAAGTTTTGCTGAAACGTCGATCAGGGAAATAGGCCGATAACAACTAGGCTCGTCCTTATTGCCCTTTTTAAAAATTGGCACAATAATTGCTTTGGACCATGATGGGGGGAGACCACAGGAGATGGCGGCATTTAAAACCCTAGTCATCAAGGGGGCTCATAGGTCTATATTACTAAGAAAGAGGTCAGGGGGAATTCCATCTGGACCTGGGGCTTTATTCTTGGTTAGGCTTTCCATCCCTACAGTGATCTCTTTAAGAGTAAACACTGCCGGTAGTGCATGGCTTTGGGATGCTGGTAATTCTACAGAGTTACCTGAATCATGATTGTACAGACTCCTGAAGTGGGTAACCCACTGCTCCGGTAGGATATTGGTCCCTATTTCTGGAGAATCATTTTCTAAAAAGGTCGGATTATTAATGATTCTCCAGAACCCCGCTAGGTCCCTTCTTTCCCCAGCCTCTCTCAGATCTGCCCAGGCATCTGCCTGCAAAGCAAGTTTCCTCCTTTTGGTCTCTTTTCTATATTTATCTCTGCTTGCCCTGATTTTTTGTGGGTCCCGTGGTTTTAACTTGAGAGAGCATTTCAATTCCCTCAGTGCTTTAGAGCAATTCTGGTCAAACCACCGGGGATTGACCAGGTTACGTATGGGCACATTGGTCCTTAATAGCCCATCTATCAGATTTGCAATGTGCTCAAACTTTTCTAATAATCTTGTGCCCTGTACTTCCAGATCCAAGCAGTCATTTATGGCCCGGAGACCCATGTTGCTCAAGTTTTTATAAAATTTTGCCCCGTCTATTCTAGACCACTTCAGTCTCCTGCCTTGGTCAGTGACCCTCTCCCCTATTAAGTGGTGGACATTAGGTCCTCGTCCCGCCCTGTATATGAACGTTAAAACAAGCGGGTTATGATCACTGAAGCTGTTCCAATCTATCCCTGCGCTAATTACTTTGTTGACCAGGGATCTCGAGACCAAAATATAATCTATAATAGATGAACAGCCCCTGCCTTTAAAAGTTGGTGGGAGTGTGCCGTCCGGCTGTGGGCCTATCATATTGATGGTATGCTCTAGGTCATACTTCAGCCGGAGTGACCTAAGAGTGTCTCCAATAAGTGAGTGAGAAAAATGAGGCCCCTTCTGAATTGGGCATTGCTCCCAATCTGTATTTACTTTAACTAATGCAGGACAGAGATGGCAATTAAAATCCCCCGCCACCACCAACCCATGGGATGGGCCCTTGTTCTGAGATGCGATTTCTTGTCCCAGCCTTTGTTCGAGTTCAGTCAGTACCGGGGTGAGGTTATTTGCTGACTCGGTATTATACAAATTAAAGACAGAAAACCGTAGCCCCTTTCCATGAAACCGAACTGCCTGGATCCCGTGTGAGGACCAATCTGGGAAGGACCAAGTGCCTGGAAGATCTAGATCTACATAGAGAGACAGGCCACCCATAGCTCTCCCAGAACTAGACTTTCTCGCAGGTACAAAAGAACACTTGTAACCCTGCAAGTGATAGTTATTCTCCACTGCCCATGTCTCCTGTACACATATAATATTAAATTTCCTAATGTACTCAGCCCATTCCTTGTTGTGAAATTTACCCGCTATGCCAGCTATGTTCCATGAGATAAGTCTCACCTTCGCTCCCCTCCGTTCCACTCCCTCCTGATCCCTTGATCTTAATTCCAACAATTGCCCTTGAATTTCCTTTTCAGGTACCCCTCCTATGTTGTTTTTAACTGTTGCCTCCGATTCAACACACATTAAATCCCCCATGCCAATCGCCGAAATTTGTACAGCCTTTAAACTTAGCTCCTCCCATGTTTCTGCTAGGTCGCCCTTTTTAATACAGCCATGGGAGGTATTATCTGTATGTCAGTCGACCCCCTCTAGTCCATACAAACAGTTGAACTGGTTATGAGTATAAAAGGGTTGTTCCGGTCGGCCGACTATCGGTCTGGGTTGTAAGGCCTGATGTCTCCCCCTCCTCCCAACCCTCTCCCAAGTATCATGGGTTTGGGGTTGCTGAAATGGGCCCGGGTTAATTGGGAAAAAGAACGACACATGGAGGGTCTGGATGGTAGATTCCCTCGAGCTATTTTTTCCCTGACATATAAACTCCACCGTGCCTGTATCCCTAAAACTCACTAATATACAATCCCCTTTTATAGATTTTTGTGTTCTCCCCACCCATGGTACCCTTCTTACCATTATTATTTCACTATTGAAATGTGTTGGAAGGGGTCTGTTTGTATTTAACCACTTGATTACCCTACTTTTCAGGGCACAAAAGTCCTCCCTTTCCCCTTCCTCAAGTGGGGGGACACCCGCCATGACTACCGTAAAAGCGTTAGTCTCTGGGGGTAAGTTAGGTCTGCGTGGTCTCAGGGTGAGCTTCATTAATGGGGTTGGGATAGTATTACCTACCGGCAATGCCGGGGGAACAGGTCCTGGCGGATGGATGGGCATATTGGCAGGGGGAGGTTTAAATGTGACAGGCTTTTGTCTTGGGAGTTGTTGTTGTGAAGGGGCCACATTCACGGCTTGTGAGGGGGCTGGAGTAACAACACTATTTGCCGTCAAATGGGGCACTACGGTAGGGAGAATGGGATCAGATTGCGCTCCCTGTCGACCAGCTTGAGTTTTCAGACTACCTAATGTCGCCTCCAAAATGGTTAGTCTGATCTCTATCTTTTTAATGCTTTCGCTGATCGGCAATAGCAGGGACCTTAGCAGGAATTCTACATTTCCAAGCGGGACAACAGACAAGGGAATGTTAGCAATAACCGCTCCTGTGTCTTTTGTCGTGCCAGGAGCTGAATCCTTAACAATGGGTTTTGGGTCTAAGACCACCGGTGGTTTTCCTACCGGCATTGGGGTTTTTAGGGACTTGCCAAAGTCCGAGTGTAAAAGCTTTGGTTGGCTCTTCCCTTGGTTACCCTTAGTTTTCCTCCTGCGCTTATTGGGGGGGGGTCCAAAAACTACTTGAATGTTAGACGGTTTAGATGTGGCTTTCCTCGGTTTAGGGGCCGGGGGAAGTTGGGACACTAAATCAATTCTCGACCTAATAGGACTCGGGCTATTGCCTGGCGCTGAGCTTATAACTGCCCCTGGTGAGATATTAGTACAATCCCTCAACAATAATGGGACATCATCAATTCTAGACAGCTCTTCCCTGGGAGTAAGGACTTGATCTCCCAGGAGGGTGTTTTTCATATTATCAATTGAGCGTCTCCGTTCAGCCCTTAGCCTAGACAGGTTACACTCTTTATCCCCCTCCCCTGCTTGCCGAGTAAAGTATTTTTCAAGAGTCCGGTTTTTGGCTACAACTGGTTTCGATGGGGTGCTCTCTCTTACCGGGGATGGCATGGTCTTCGTAGTGAGTTCCACTCTACCGGGGGATCTGAGTCAATAAATAAACTAAAAAGTAATAGTCCCGAACCAAGAAATCCAAGAGAGTGGGCCCAGCCCGGCCTCCTTCGGCCCCTGACGGCCACAGACGGTCCCGCCCTTGTCCCGGGCTTCTCCCGGGCGCTCCCGCGCGCTCCCGCGCCGCGGGGAGTAATGCTTGTAATTTATGGGCAGGCTGCTAGGCTGATGTGGGGGCGTGGCTAGCAGGGAGAGCGGCCAGGTGGCAATCGGCTCGGGTTACCAGGACTCCTGGGATATGGAGTCCGGGTCCCACGCTCGCAGCCCTGCACACGCACACACACACCCAAAAAACAGTTCCAAGGTCAGGAGCAGGGAAGGCTGGATGGCGCTGCGGGACCCGCGAAGCGGGTTCCGCGAGGAGTAGAGGTGAGCGCTGAGTCCGTCAGCAACAGAGTCCGCAGCAAAGTCCAGGTAGCGTCCCAACCTCCGTTTGCCAGCTGGGTCTTTTCACGCTGATGTGGGGGCGTGGCTAGCAGGGAGAGCGGCCAGGTGGCAATCGGCTCGGGTTACCAGGACTCCTGGGATATGGAGTCCGGGTCCCACGCTCGCAGCCCTGCACACGCACACACACACCCAAAAAACAGTTCCAAGGTCAGGAGCAGGGAAGGCTGGATGGCGCTGCGGGACCCGCGAAGCGGGTTCCGCGAGGAGTAGAGGTGAGCGCTGAGTCCGTCAGCAACAGAGTCCGCAGCAAAGTCCAGGTAGCGTCCCAACCTCCGTTTGCCAGCTGGGTCTTTTCACGCTGATGTGGGGGCGTGGCTAGCAGGGAGAGCGGCCAGGTGGCAATCGGCTCGGGTTACCAGGACTCCTGGGATATGGAGTCCGGGTCCCACGCTCGCAGCCCTGCACACGCACACACACACCCAAAAAACAGTTCCAAGGTCAGGAGCAGGGAAGGCTGGATGGCGCTGCGGGACCCGCGAAGCGGGTTCCGCGAGGAGTAGAGGTGAGCGCTGAGTCCGTCAGCAACAGAGTCCGCAGCAAAGTCCAGGTAGCGTCCCAACCTCCGTTTGCCAGCTGGGTCTTTTCACGCTGATGTGGGGGCGTGGCTAGCAGGGAGAGCGGCCAGGTGGCAATCGGCTCGGGTTACCAGGACTCCTGGGATATGGAGTCCGGGTCCCACGCTCGCAGCCCTGCACACGCACACACACACCCAAAAAACAGTTCCAAGGTCAGGAGCAGGGAAGGCTGGATGGCGCTGCGGGACCCGCGAAGCGGGTTCCGCGAGGAGTAGAGGTGAGCGCTGAGTCCGTCAGCAACAGAGTCCGCAGCAAAGTCCAGGTAGCGTCCCAACCTCCGTTTGCCAGCTGGGTCTTTTCACGCTGATGTGGGGGCGTGGCTAGCAGGGAGAGCGGCCAGGTGGCAATCGGCTCGGGTTACCAGGACTCCTGGGATATGGAGTCCGGGTCCCACGCTCGCAGCCCTGCACACGCACACACACACCCAAAAAACAGTTCCAAGGTCAGGAGCAGGGAAGGCTGGATGGCGCTGCGGGACCCGCGAAGCGGGTTCCGCGAGGAGTAGAGGTGAGCGCTGAGTCCGTCAGCAACAGAGTCCGCAGCAAAGTCCAGGTAGCGTCCCAACCTCCGTTTGCCAGCTGGGTCTTTTCACGCTGATGTGGGGGCGTGGCTAGCAGGGAGAGCGGCCAGGTGGCAATCGGCTCGGGTTACCAGGACTCCTGGGATATGGAGTCCGGGTCCCACGCTCGCAGCCCTGCACACGCACACACACACCCAAAAAACAGTTCCAAGGTCAGGAGCAGGGAAGGCTGGATGGCGCTGCGGGACCCGCGAAGCGGGTTCCGCGAGGAGTAGAGGTGAGCGCTGAGTCCGTCAGCAACAGAGTCCGCAGCAAAGTCCAGGTAGCGTCCCAACCTCCGTTTGCCAGCTGGGTCTTTTCACGCTGATGTGGGGGCGTGGCTAGCAGGGAGAGCGGCCAGGTGGCAATCGGCTCGGGTTACCAGGACTCCTGGGATATGGAGTCCGGGTCCCACGCTCGCAGCCCTGCACACGCACACACACACCCAAAAAACAGTTCCAAGGTCAGGAGCAGGGAAGGCTGGATGGCGCTGCGGGACCCGCGAAGCGGGTTCCGCGAGGAGTAGAGGTGAGCGCTGAGTCCGTCAGCAACAGAGTCCGCAGCAAAGTCCAGGTAGCGTCCCAACCTCCGTTTGCCAGCTGGGTCTTTTCACGCTGATGTGGGGGCGTGGCTAGCAGGGAGAGCGGCCAGGTGGCAATCGGCTCGGGTTACCAGGACTCCTGGGATATGGAGTCCGGGTCCCACGCTCGCAGCCCTGCACACGCACACACACACCCAAAAAACAGTTCCAAGGTCAGGAGCAGGGAAGGCTGGATGGCGCTGCGGGACCCGCGAAGCGGGTTCCGCGAGGAGTAGAGGTGAGCGCTGAGTCCGTCAGCAACAGAGTCCGCAGCAAAGTCCAGGTAGCGTCCCAACCTCCGTTTGCCAGCTGGGTCTTTTCACGCTGATGTGGGGGCGTGGCTAGCAGGGAGAGCGGCCAGGTGGCAATCGGCTCGGGTTACCAGGACTCCTGGGATATGGAGTCCGGGTCCCACGCTCGCAGCCCTGCACACGCACACACACACCCAAAAAACAGTTCCAAGGTCAGGAGCAGGGAAGGCTGGATGGCGCTGCGGGACCCGCGAAGCGGGTTCCGCGAGGAGTAGAGGTGAGCGCTGAGTCCGTCAGCAACAGAGTCCGCAGCAAAGTCCAGGTAGCGTCCCAAAAGGAGTTGCCGCAGCTGCAAAAAGAATGATTGAGTGAGAGGAATGGGAATGTTGTTAAAAAGATATAAAAATCTCGGGAGGACTACCATTTTGATAATGGCAACTCTACCCGCAATCGAAAAAGGCAGGCGCAGCAACCTCTCAATTTGTGATTCCAAAGAGCTAATCGCACGGCCATAGTTTAACCTGATGGTAGCCGTATCCAAATGTACGTAAACGCCAAGATATTTGACTGCGTCATGCCACCATTCCAACGGATATTCGCATTCCCATGGAGTCGCGCTGCTCGTTAACGGAAAAATCACAGATTTGTGCCAGTTAATACTAAGCCCGGAGAACTGGCCAAATCGAAGGATTTCCCTGATAATACCTAAGCCCCAGGTTCTTTAAAGTGGCCTTCACGCCATCGAATTTGCGGCGTGCATCTTGTACTACAACTGTGACGTCTGGGAAAAATGATAGCTTACCCCCTTGCCACTGAACATCACTGCGTTCACGGGCGGCTCGAAGGGCAGTGTCTCTGTCTCTGAAATTCATCAGTCTCGCAATGATGGGTCGCGGAGGCAGCCCGGGTTTGGGGCGTGGACCCAGCAATCTGTGTGCACATTCCACCACAAAACCCTGCGTGAAGGACTCCCTACCAAAAACATCCGACAGTAGTTGTTCCACAAAGACATCCATGCGGCCAGTGGTGGCCATCTCCGCCACGCCATGGATGCGCACGTTGTTTCGTCGGCTATGGTTTTCTAAATCTTCATTCTTTATCGCCACTTCTTTCAAAATTCTTTCCACCCTCTCCAGCCTTTTCTGCGACTGAGCCGCCCCGTCCTCCACATCTGAAACTCGTGCCTCCACCACATCTATACGACGGTCATGCGCCTGAACATTTGCGCCCATGTCAGCTAGCCTCTTGTCTAGTGAATCAAACCTGCCACCCAGTGCCTTGAAGCCAGCCCTCATTTCTCTAAGCATTGCAGCAGTTAGTGAAGCTGGGTTGTCGATATCTTCATTTCTCTGGGCCCCCTCTGTCATGTCCCCAGTTTCCTCGGATGTGTTGTCCGTGACCTTTTCGAACTGCAGTGTCGGCTGCTTGGGATCCTTACGCCCCATGGCGCAAGGATCTGGACTGTGCCCACGAGGACAGGCGCAAAGTGACAGAGGCGCGCACCCTGGGCTGCGCGAGGATGCGGGGCCCACTCCCAGCCGGGACCACAGCAGTGTCAGTTGAACTAGGAATCATCAAAACTGGTATGTGAACTGAGGTTCCACAATCTTTCCTTCCTAGCCTAAGTCTACAGTATACGAATATCATATTCTTTAAACGCGTTTGTTAAGTACAATCGAGACGACCTTGTTTTTATAATATTCAAATTGTTTGATATGTATGTATATAATTACAGCCTTGAAAAAGTCACTGGCGTGATGAAACACGTGTCGGCTGTACTTTCCTGACAGGCTGTTTTCCACCAATTGAAAATAGAAGCTTCTATGAAAACAACACTTGGCTCCGGTTCTGGAAATATTAAAATGTAATAAATTACTAAAGAAAAGTGGAAACACTTTATATGGATTGTTGTAAGGAGTGCTGTGGTACTTATCTTCCAAGGGGCTTACAAGCCACCAACAATCTTAGTAGAAAAAGATTCAAATGAGGTCACTAAACTAGGAACGTGTCAGAATAGACGTTAATTGATGGAGAGAATTGAAGCTTCTTGGTGATTAAGTATTCTTTTTGACATGTACTATAAGCATGGTACCAGCTGTGTTGTGGAGTGTGTCCTTTTATTGGACACTTATTGAATTGTTGCACTAAGTAAAGCACTTGATTTATCTTAAACACTAAATCATTTTGCACATATATTTTTAAAGCACTTCTTTTTTCTAAACCACAATCATTTTGCAGAAGTCTATTTTGGAATATGTGTGATACCATTTTTAAATAATGACCTACATAATCACAGTGCTTTCTGTCACAGGCCAGAACCCCATAACACTATAAGTACACAAGTCAATATTGCCCACTGCACCAACTAGGAATCTGTTTTGTGACTCTGGATCCTCCTACAGACATCTGCTTATGATCACAATAACCAATTGAGGTTTCATAACATAAAAGAGTGCATTTCCTACTGATTAGTTAAATGTGCGTTTATTTTTTATTTAAAGTGTGCATGTTTTTTTATATATACATATACCCAAGGCCAAAAACAAAAGAACAGTTACAGCAAATGTACTCTATTAGCAACTACTTTGAGACTGCCATCACACTCACTGACCTTGTTTACCATAACGCTCAGGATCAAAGTTTCCATACTTTTTTTTAATTTATTTTTTTACACACTTCAGTTCCTGATTGTAAATGAAAACAACCTGGAAATGTGACAAATAAACAAGGTCATGCTTCCAGGCCATCTTAATTTACAAGTACTTGCTGAAAAACTGTTCACATTAGCCACAGCAGAATCCCTGCCTGGCGTCGACTCACTCGCCCCCGCTCTTCCGGTACATTATCTCGGCACAAGAGACTTTACATATTGCTCAGCAAAAGCACCTCACTCCTGACAGGGAGCAGCTCTGCCAGTTGTTTTTTTATTATTAATATTTTTTTCAATAAATAATTACACATTTGTAGGTACAGAAAACTGACTCGCAGCACCGTTCGTCTTCATTGTATCAGGAGCCATAGAACTCTGCTACAGCACCTCAGTTCAAACAGCGACGCCTCCTCAGTGGAACTGCCCCACCTGCTCTCTCCTGAATTATCCCACCACTGCCTGCAGTTCCTAGGGAAATGCCATCGCCAGGAACCAAGAACCGGGCTCAATCAATGCATCTCGCACGTGACCTACAGCTCTCCGTCTTGCTTCTGCAAGGAGTGCCCATGTAAACACTCCCTGCTCATGGTGGGCATAGAAACTGCGGGGGATGGGGAATGGATCACCTTTCCACCAGATTTTGGAGTGGGGGTTCGGAGGCAAATCGCACCATTATATTTTTAAATGGAAACTGAAGAATATACACCTCTTCAGTCCTGTGGGACCAAGTGTTTCTAGTCAGTATTGCGTTGAAAGTTGTAACGCTTGATCAGTCAGCGACTAAGTGCACAGATACATAGTAATATTAATAGAATAGCGAGTGCTTCCGACAGCTCGGCAGGGCAAAAGAAAGGGGCAGGAACATTTTAGAACTGGGAGAGGCAAGAGTGACTCTTGACGCATGCACCGTGTTTTCAACTCAAACATAAGCAGAGGTTAGACTCTGTAAGGCACAGCTTTCCAAACTTTCCGTGTTGGTGACACACCTATTTGTGAAAACATTTTCAGGGACACGGTAACGCGAGCGAGCGCAGCGAGCAAGCACGAACCACCCAAGGGGGTTTGGGGGGGTTCTCCCCCCGAGAAATTTTTGAAAAATTAGTGTGCAAATGGTGCATTTCCAAGCAAATTTGAGAAAGCATGAAGGTTAATAAAGCAATTGTTAATCTGGTCTAACAAAGCCAGTGACTGGCAAAACTGAGTGTAAGAAAGGTTAGGTTTGTTTGTGCATGAAACAAGAATATAATAATGCACACATTGACTTATGCCCCAGTGATTTACGGCAAAAAAAGGACAGGAGCACGCCCTGCCAACCCTTTCAACCACGCACAAAGTCCACCTGCTGCCTTGCTGAATATGAGTTATACAAAAATCCGTTCTGGAAGGGGGAATTGTGAGTGATAAAACAATCATGTTCTTTTCAACCGGTCTCTGCGCATTGAGCTCAGGTGGGACAGCTTTCCTCTGCGCAGCGCGCCAAAAGGCAACAGAGAATAAGACTAGTCATATGTTTTCCATTCAGCACTTTGAGCTAAAATTAACTGCATGTAAGAGAGAAGGACAAATACATACGTCATAGAAATTGTAAATATCAATTCAATTTCAAAGCTTTATTCGACATCAGTCATAAAAGCATTTCCACCCTAACACTGTACAATAAATACTAAGTCTAAAATACACAGAATTTAAGATAAGTATTAAACAAAAATCCGTCGAATACAATAAGCTATTATAACATTATTAAGAACAACCTTGACACTTACTCACAAGTCAAAGCATTAAAATCATGGTAACCGAGATACCTCACAGCATTTTTCCTAATAGAGTGCGTGTTCGAATCACCCAAGCCCAGGCCAAAAACTTTGCAACAGCAATTACGAACAGTGGAGAACAATCAGTTTCCAAAATTCTAAGTGCTGTAGCTTGACTACGCGTCCCCAAGCTTAAGCAAACGGGTCTTATCCGTTTGTGCCGTGGGTTGGCATATAAAGGGCAACAAAACAGTACATGGGAGACATGCTCAACTTGATCTTTACAATGGTAACAATGCTCATCCCAGGATGTAGACCATTTCTTTTTAAACACATTTACTGGGAGTGATCCGACTCTAAATTGAAAGTACAACTTCCTGTCGTGCGGCTTCTCAATCAAGTCCCAGTACGCTTCACACGAGGGAGACATTTTTAGGTCCAGGAAGCGTCTCGTCAGCGAAGAGTTAGTCCCATTGGCAAAAGTTCTAAGGTTCACCATCTCCCAGTACATTTGTTTCAGCCTGATCTTTGAGGGGAAACAGGACACATCAGTATTACCCCATAGATGATCTAGTTTTAACTGTGACAGTACCCCCGTAATTCTTTCAACCAGACAATTTTATGAAAGCGGTCAAGTAGAACAATGTCTGTCAATGCTGAAGCATAGCGGGCTAACTCTAGGGTCACCATTAGACGTCTCCAATACAGCAGTGGACGCAACCTCGCTAAGTCTGCAATGTTTTTCCTACCAAGGTCTAACTTCAAAGGAACAGTAGGCGTACTTTGCGGCACCCCTACCAGCCCCCGAAAAAACTTGTTTTCTGCTGTAGTCAGGTTTGCTAGGTTACAGAAACCCCATAGCTCTGAACCGTATAAACTAGCACTAATAACTTTCATGTGATAGATCTCGAGAACACAATTTACTGGTTTAGTAAGAGAAGCTCTATGTTATAGTGATAATGCTCCTGCTAGTTGGCTAAACTTTAATACAGCAGTATCTATGTGCGTGTTCCATTTCAAGTTCCCCTGTAGTGTTATTCCAAGGTAGGTGAAAGCATCTACCTGCTCGAGGGGGGGTACCTTTAAAGGTGAGAACGCCTTTAAACAACGAGCGGTGGTTCATACACATGAACTTTGTCTTGCTGGTATTCAGTTCTAAACCTCGGGAATCACAAAACTCACCAAATGCGTTGACCGTCTTTTGGAGACCGCTTGGTGTACGCGATAATATAAGCGTATCGTCCGCAAACATTAGGACGGGAACATGCGAACCAGCTATTTTGGGGGCATCAGAAGGGGACTTCTTCAGGTGTTCTACTATACCATTTATATATATCGAGAACAGTGTTGGGCTAGAACGCAACCTTGCCTCACCCCACGCTCTACGGGGAAAGGCTCGGTTACTTCTCCCTGTGAGCCCCATCTAATTTTGGCATAATTATTTTCATGCAGTCGTACAAGGAGGGTGAGAAGTTCTTGGCTTATCCCTGCATCAGCTAGGACCCTCCAAAGCTTGTCCCTGGGGACCAAGTCAAAAGCTGACTTTAGGTCCACAAAGACTGCATATAGAGGGCCGTTATTTAAGGTGACGTTCCTCCAATACAGGGCAATGAAGTAAAAGACCTGGTCGATGGAACTTGTCAGGGGACGGAACCCCGCTTGGTATGGTGACAAGATGTTATTTTCCTCTATCCATACTTGGAGCTTATTCTGCACCATTCGACCCATCAGTTTCTGAGCTGAATCTATGAGACTGATGGGTCTATAGTTGCTGGGAAGGGATTTGTCACCTTTTTTGAATACTGGGATGATTTCCGCTCCTTTCCAGGACAAAGGTACTTCACCACCCATCGCCACTGCGTTTGCAAGCCAAGCAAAATATGTACACCAGGTATTCGGATCACTTAGGGAGACGTCTGCTGGAATACCGTCCATGCCTGGTGCTCTTCCCCTCGTTACACAGTCAAGGGCAACACTTACATCTTTTTCATTAAACACATTATATTTGTAAAAAACAGTTGGTGGCAGAGTATCACAGGCTTGCGACTGATTGCGAGCATATTGGGGTTCGAAGAATTCTATCCAGTTATTAATGGCAACATGGTTTTGAGGGGGGGCAGCCAACCCTCCCCTATCCCACTTTACCGTGGACCAGAATAACTTCGAATCTTTGGCCGCGCATGCAGTTTTAAGTTCACCCCATAGTTCCTCGTCCCATAGCCTCTTTGCCTGCTTTTGTGTGCGTCTATAAGTGTCCCTGGCTTTCCTGACTGTATCGGCGTTCCCCGATTGAAGCTCTCTACTAAGGTTCTGGCGTGCCAGTCTACAGCTTTTACCGTACCATCCCTGCCTGCTTTGGTGTGTTTTGCCCTTATTGTGGCCTACTGGTTTTAGGAAGAATGTTTGCAGTCTGCAAAATAGTTTTTTGTGAGCCTCCATAAAAATGTCTCGGAAGTTAGAGTTACTTGTGAGTAGTTTTATGTTATTTACTTCCTCTCCTACTACTCTCTTGAGTTCATCTAACTTCCCCTCATCCTCTACTAGCTTCCCCCATTTTAGTTGCCGCTGATTGTTTGTACATACTATGTCCAAGGTCACCCTCTCTTCCTCTGGGCTTACCCCCCTTTCCTCTAAATAGGACTTGAAGGCCATACACAGCGGGTTATGATCGCTTTCCATTCTTTTTACTACGGTCATATCAAACAGTTTGCTCCAGACCCTGGTATCTACCAGAAAATAGTCTATTCTACTGGATGCCCGACCGTTGTCAAATGTGCAATTCCCAGCGCGGTCTGAGGATGTGCGACCATTAACGGCTCTAAGGCCTCTAGCTAGACAGAGGCTCTTCACTTGAATGGCCACCGTACTCCATCTATTAACTGCAGCTAGCTCAAGCTGGGGGATTCCCCATTTGCTATCCTCTTCCTCGGCCAAGAATTTATCCTCTTGGCCCAGGGGTTCAAAAGTAGTATTTAAGTCCCCCCCAACAATAATAGATTGTTCTAGGGGCAATGATTCTAGCTCCTGTTCGAGGACCGTTATTACGTCTGAGGTCTTTCCCCCTCTGACCCCCCTAGCATATATATTAAAAAGGGCTAGCTCTTCACCATTGTCCCATCTAATATTAACTGATAGTATGTCCCCGGTAGGAAGGGATCTTTGCTGGATTGTGCAATTCAGCGACTGGCGAACCCAAATCAGCAAACCTCCTGATGGGCGGCCTTTGCCATTTATCACTGCAGAAATAAAGAAGTTAAGGTACCCCACCCGATATACAGGGCTTTGCGACCATGGTTCTTGGAATATTATAATATCATGTAAGTCGATAAAAGCACACCATTCAGGGGATGTTACTTTATTCGCTATCCCAGCAAGGTTCCAAGAAATAAAGGTCAATATTGATTTAGCTGTGGTGGGCCCTGACTGGCCAAGTCTTGAAAGGTTGCTTATATTTATGTTCTGCTGTGTAGTTTCTGTTGCTAAAAATTTTGAAGGGATGCCAAGGGCATCATCTAGGTGAGGCTCGGGTAATGGCTCACTGCTATTACACCGGACTAGACTACTATACCACTCCAAGGAATCAGACCCCCCATCCCTTTTATTAGGTCTCGCCTGTCGATGCGCATGCGCATCGAGCTTGCGAGACTATTGGGGCTTAAACAGTCTTCAACCAACTTGCAAGGAATCGTGGCGATTCCTTGCAGTGCCCGTGAAATTCAAGCTTAATGCGCATGTGCATTGAGCTTAAAAGCGCGTGCACATGCCCCCAGCCGCCTGCTTG
The DNA here is from genome assembly GCF_964261635.1 of Lissotriton helveticus. NCBI lineage: Eukaryota > Metazoa > Chordata > Amphibia > Caudata > Salamandridae > Lissotriton > Lissotriton helveticus. The sequence goes on from NC_136060.1 coordinate 186,820,098, forward strand.
CATGTATTTTCCCTCAGCCGCACTCCTCCCACACCCCCGCTCCGCCCCCTCCCCTGCCTGCCGTGTCGCATTTCTTCAGTTCCCTTAGCCGCACTCCAGGCCCCTGCTGCTTTCACACCCTCATGCCGCTCTCCCCGCTCCGCCCCCTCCCCTGCCCGCCGTGTCGCATTCATCCCCCCTCCCCTTCTCTGCCTTCCCTCCGTCTTCCCTCCCACAGGCAACAAGAGGCTAGTTCACGACGCGCGTCCACATCACAGCCATCAGACTCCCTCCCGCGGGCAGCTTGGCCTCAGGTATTCACCGCAGCGCGACTTCTCCTCCCCCCTAATTACATGCCTGCTGTTTACTTCTTTCACGGCAGCTCTCTCGCACATCAAAGGCTGCCCCCCACGCCTCGCAACAGACTTCATTGGAATGCGCTCCATGCATTCTCCCCTCCCTTTCAGCCTCTTTCCCAGCTCCAAGCCGGACCCTCCTTTCTCACCTCCTCTTTCTTTATTTACAGGGAGAACTTGTATTTTTCCCCGAGGCAACCAGTTCTGACACACACCAACTTAGAGCTTGACTTGTACTGACGCTGTCACCCCAGCAGACATGCAAGCATCAGACATCCACAAGCATCAGACATATATATTCGCCCACTCTGCTTCAGTCAACCACTCTGCTTCAGTCAACCACTCTGCTTCAGTCAACCACTCTAAATCTTTCACCCACTCTAAACCTTTCACCCACTCTAAACCTTTCACCCACTCTAAACCTTTCACCCACTCTAAACCTTTCACCCACTCTAAACCTTTCACCCACTCTGTACCTTTCACCCACTCTGCACCTTTCACCCACTCTGCACCTTTCACCCACTCTGCACCTTTCACCCACTCTGTACCTTTCACCCACTCTGTACCTTTCACCCACTCTGTACCTTTCACCCACTCTGTACCTTTCACCCACTCTGTACCTTTCACCCACTCTGTACCTTTCACCCACTCTGTACCTTTCACCCACTCTGCACCTTTCACCCACTCTGCACCTTTCACCCACTCTGCACCTTCACTCTGTACCTTTCACCCACTCTGTACCTTTCGCCCACTCTGTACCTTTCACCCACTCTGTACCTTTCACCCACTCTGTACCTTTCACCCACTCTGTACCTTTCACCCACTCTGTACCTTTCACCCACTCTGTACCTTTCACCCACTCTGCACCTTTCACCCACTCTGCACCTTTCACCCACTCTGCACCTTTCACCCACTCTGCACCTTTCACCCACTCTGCACCTTTCACCCACTCTGCACCTTCACTCTGTACCTTTCACCCACTCTGTACCTTTCACACACTCTGTACCTTTCACCCACTCTGTACCTTTCACCCACTCTGTACCTTTCACCCACTCTGCACCTTTCACCCACTCTGCACCTTTCACCCACTCTGCACCTTTCACCCACTCTGCACCTTCACTCTGTACCTTTCACCCACTCTGTACCTTTCACACACTCTGTACCTTTCACACACTCTGTACCTTTCACACACTCTGTACCTTTCACACACTCTGCACCTTTCACACACTCTGCACCTTTCACACACTCTGCACCTTTCACACACTCCGTACCTTTCACACACTCCGTACCTTTCACACACTCCGTACCTTTCACACACTCCGTACCTTTCACACACTCCGTACCTTTCACACACTCCGTACCTTTCACACACTCCGTACCTTTCACACACTCCGTACCTTTCACACACTCCGCACCTTTCACCCACTCCGCACCTTTCACCCACTCTGCACCTTTCACCCACTCTGCACCTTTCACCCACTCTGCACCTTTCACCCACTCTGTACCTTTCACCCACTCTGCATCTTTCACACTCTGCACCTTTCACACACTCTGTACCTTTCACACACTCTGTACCTTTCGCCCACTCTGTACCTTTCGCCCACTCTGTACCTTTCGCCCACTCTGTACCTTTCGCCCACTCTGTACCTTTCGCCCACTCTGTACCTTTCGCCCACTCTGTACCTTTCGCCCACTCTGTACCTTTCGCCCACTCTGTACCTTTCGCCCACTCTGTACCTTTCGCCCACTCTGTACCTTTCGCCCACTCTGTACCTTTCGCCCACTCTGTACCTTTCACCCACTCTGTACCTTTCACCCACTCTGTACCTTTCACCCACTCTGTACCTTTCACCCACTCTGTACCTTTCACCCACTCTGTACCTTTCACCCACTCTGTACCTTTCACCCACTCTGTACCTTTCACCCACTCTGTACCTTTCACCCACTCTGTACCTTTCACCCACTCTGTACCTTTCATCCACTCTGTACCTTTCATCCACTCTGTACCCTTCACCCACTCACCCATCCACAAGCGTCAGACATCCACAAGCATCACAAGCAGCAGACATCCACAAGCAACAGACATCCACAAGCAACAGACATCCACAAGCAACAGACATCCACAAGCAACAGACATCCACAAGCAACAGACATCCACAAGCAACAGACATCCACAAGCAACAAACATCCACAAGCAACAAACATCCACAAGCATCAGACATCCACAAGCATCACAAGCAGCAGACATCCACAAGCATCAGACATCCACAAGCATCACAAGCAGCAGACATCCACAAGCATCAGACATACACAAGCAACAGACATCCACAAGCATCAGACATCCACAAGCATCACAAGCATCAGACATCTACAAGCATCAGACATCCACAAGCATCACAAGCATCAGACATCCTCAAGCATCAGGCTTCCACAAGCGTCATACATCCACAAGCATCACAAGCTGCAGACATACACAAGCAACAGACATCCACAAGCATCAGACATCCACAAGCATCAGACATCCACAAGCATCACAACCAGCAGACATCCACAAGCATCAGACATACACAAGCAACAGACATCCACAAGCATCAGACATCCACAAGCATCACAAGCATCAGACATCTACAAGCATCAGACATCCACAAGCATCACAAGCATCAGACATCCGCAAGCATCAGGCATCCACAAGCGTCATACATCCACAAGCATCACAAGCTGCAGACATACACAAGCAACAGACATCCACAAGCAACAGACATCCACAAGCATCAGACATGCAGCAAACACACTCACTGACGCTCACACACCCTCACACACCGTCACACACCCTCAGCTTCACTCACCCTCACTCACCCTCAACCCCTCACCCTCACTCACCCTCAACCCCTCACCCTCACCCTCACTCACCCTCACCCTCACTCACCCTCAACCCCTCACCCTCACTCACCCTCAACCCCTCACCCTCACTCACCCTCAACCCCTCACCCTCACTCACCCTCACTCACACTCACACTCACACTCACTCACCCTCACCCTCACTCACCCTCACTCACCCTCACCCACACTCACCCTCACCCTCACTCACCCTCAACCTCACTCACCCTCAACCCCTCACCCTCAACACCTCACCCTCACTCACCCTCACCCTCACTCACCCTCAACGCCTCACCCTCAACCCCTCACCCTCACTCACCCTCACAACACATATTGTGTTACAATAGGTGTCACATTTGCGAAAGATAAAACTATTGGCATTGTAAATAACAAAGCTATTAATTCGCAATTTTAAAAACAAGCACATACATAAAAAATGTGTCCTTTACAATACCAATAGCTCAAACTTTCCTAATGCGAGACATATTGCATTGCTGTGCTTCTCTCCCCTGCTGCACTCTCCTGCTCTCTAGAGATGTAGCATAACGACCAGAGCTGCCATATAAGTCACGTACATACAAAACATGTTGCATTCCAAATGCTATAGGTGTCACATTCGCGAAAGTTATAACTATTGGCATTGTAAATGACAAAGCCATCAATTTAGCAATTTTAACAACGAAAAAATAAATAAAATATGTAATTTACAAGACCAATAACTACAACTTTTCTAATGCGAGACCTATTGCATTCCAACTCCACTCATCCACGCAACGCCACTCACACACGCAACGCCACTCACACACGCAACGCCACTCACACACGCAACGCCACTCACACACGCAACGCCACTCACACACGCAACGCCACTCACACACGCAACGCCACTCACACACGCAACGCCACTCACACACGCAACGCCACTCACACACGCAACACCACTCACACATGCCACTCATCCACGCAACGCCACTCATCCACGCAACGCCACTCATCCACGCAACGCCACTCATCCACGCAACGCCACTCATCCACGCAACGCCACTCATCCACGCAACGCCACTCATCCACGCAACGCCACTCATCCACGCAACGCCACTCATCCATTTGCAAAACGAAAAATGTCAAACTCTTCTATTGCGAGACCTATTGCATTTTCTAAAAGTCAATTTCCCTGCTAATATAATTTTCTCCATGTATATTGATGAACATTGACACTACATGTGTGGATAATCGCTGAGCATTGTAGCTTCACTTGAAGTAGGAACACAGCTATTAATTTAGTAATTCATCACTCGAAGATCCAGTCCCGGAACAGTACGTTGATGTCAGATAATGTCTTTATACAGAAATTAAGCAATGATGTCTGCTGAATGGGTATTTCAGAGGCAATGAAACGCTGCCAAGGATGATTAAGCAGCAAGTGCAGCTGACGTGTTAAATCAGCATTAAAAGATGTTAGGTTTCAATCTGTTGCAATAGAGTAAACATGCCAGCTATAATTCGATGAGCCACTTCACATAGGATGGACAGACAGATAAATAAATATATACATATATATAGATAGATAGATAGATAGATAGATAGATAGATAGATAGATAGATAGATAGATAGATAGACAGACAGACAGACACGCAGGTGGTACGGTAGGTATTCAGAAAGATAGAGCTGAATGGAAGGATAAGTGGAAGGCTGTATGGACAGGTTCGGATTGGATGCTGGTGGCTTTCAGCTCCCTCTGCTTCATCAAACTATTATACTCGTACTAAAACAACATGTGTTTACCCTTTCACCGCCTCCAACAACAACCTCTTCTTCCTTCAAGCACCTGCAAAATATGGTCTTTAATAGGCTCACTCACAACCCAACAACCAACAGCAGATCAATGATTGACCTTGATTTAAGCAGTAAGCCATGTGGTTCCAAATCTGATGGGGTCTATATTGTGTGCCTGCACTATACTCTTTGTGTGGAGACGTCCTCCGACATGTTATCTTTCCAAAGTCAAACAACCCATCATTATGCCAGGCCCAAACCAAAGAATAAAAAATATAGCAATGTGTGTCCCTATCTGTTCTAAACATATTAAGAGCTTTATAGTTGGTAGTGAAACTATACAAGTGTTTAATTTAGGGTTGATGACGTGTCAATTATTTTCTTGTTCTTGAAATTTATTTAATTCAGAGGGCATCTTGGAGATGGATGAATACCATGTGTCAACATCATTAATTCACATTTTGAAAATACATGGGGGTAAATTTCGAAACAATATGAAGCTCAAGTGTGTTTACTTATCAAATTTTTATTTTAATAAGTTACAGAAATGCATCCATTAAAATATAAAACCTTAACACAGTAAAGTAATTTACATTTCTAATGGCTAATTGAACAAACTCAGCTTCAGTCACCCACTCTGCTTCAGTCCCCCACTAAAATTCAGTCAACTACTCTGCTTCAGTCACCCACTCTGCTTCAGTCACCCACTCTGCTTCAGTCAACCACTCTGCATCTTTCGCCCACTCTGCATCTTTCGCCCACTCTGCATCTTTCGCCCACTCTGCATCTTTCGCCCACTCTGCATCTTTCGCCCACTCTGCATCTTTCGCCCACTCTGCATCTTTCGCCCACTAAGCACCTTTCGCCCACTAAGCACCTTTCGCCCACTAAGCATCTTTCGCCCACTAAGCATCTTTCGCCCACTAAGCATCTTTCGCCCACTAAGCATCTTTCGCCCACTAAGCATCTTTCGCCCACTCGGCATCTTTCACCCACTCGGCATCTTTCACCCACTCGGCATCTTTCACCCACTCGGCATCTTTCACCCACTCGGCATCTTTCACCCACTCGGCATCTTTCACCCACTCTGCATCTTTCACCCTCTCTGCTTCAGTCACCCCCTCTGCTTCAGTCACCCCCTCTGCTTCAGTCACCCCCTCTGCTTCAGTCACCCCCTCTGCTTCAGTCACCCCCTCTGCTTCAGTCACCCCCTCTGCTTCAGTCACCCCCTCTGCTTCAGTCACCCCCTCTGCTTCAGTCACCCCCTCTGCTTCAGTCACCCCCTCTGCTTCAGTCACCCACTCTGCTTCAGTCACCCACTCTGCTTCAGTCACCCACTCTGCATCATTCACCCACTCTGCATCATTCACCCACTCTGCATCATTCACCCACTCTGCATCATTCACCCACTCTGCAAATTGATGAATGTTATGCCATTTTCATAGACAAACAACTTTTAGGACGGAAAAAAAAGGGGGTCTACGGAGTAGTGCATCAGATCCGTTACACACAAAATATGCTTCCCAAAAGTGAGCTACAGCATGCAAGGATGTTGATCAGGCTTCAGGCCAAAAAGCAAAAAACATTCGTACAATATTACACCAACAAAACAAAGAGAAATATGTGGCAGGAAGCTAGGACGAGGATGTACAAACACAAAAGTGAAACAGCCAACTTTTGATTGGGGCAATAAACAAGCACTATTCACCCGGGGAATGGGACGGATTAAACACAATTGTCAAGAGTTACACAAAAAGCCGTACGCATATAACACGAGCATTTATTCACACGAAATTACATCCAATATACAAAAAAAAAAAAATTCCCTACTCTACAGTAATGTGGACATAAGTCAAAATTCTGATAGCAACATGGAGAAAGCATATATAACAAGACAATATTGCTTTAAAAATACATCGTAACACAAAGCGGAGACATTGCATTAATTATTAAAGAAGAGGAAGTATCACAAACCACAGCACGAAATTTAAATACACATCAAAATAAAAAGCTATACAAACATACATTTAATAATAACTGAAATAACAGAACGTAGAGATGAAACAATATAAATTATTCACGCAGATATACAACATACTACACAATTACACACAAAAAAAATGCTCTAATTATTAACACAACTACTGACCAAAAGCAACCATTTTAAAAATTAGATCTGAACAATAGGATACAATGCATTAGAGCCGACAATTCGAAATAAACATCCTTCGTTGCAAAACAAAGACACTACTATGCCAATAAAACTAATAGGAAACAACAAATCGAATAATTCATAACACTATACACACACAAAACAAACAACAAATAACAACTTACCTGTCGAACGATGTACGGAACAGACAACGAAGCCAACACTCCTTACACGGGACCCGCTTTCAACAATATGGGGATTTCCAATTAGACGCGGGTAAATTGTTACGCAACGTGAGAGGATTTTGAAATCTCATTGGCTGACACGGACGTCAATCAAAATAGTACGGGATTCAAAATAAAAACTAGAACGCAATAACTTAAATACTTTAATATAATTATGGGACAGTCACACAAGCACACACACCACAATCACACAAATACACAACACACAAACACCCTCACACACCCTCACCCTCACACACCCTCACTCACACCCACCCTCACCCCCCACCCTTACAACACACTCACCCTCACTAACCCTCACACACACACCCTCACACACCCTCACACTCACACACCCTCACCCACCACCACCCTCACTCACACACCTTCACACCCCAAACCTCACTCATCCTCACACCCTCACTCACCCTCATGACCTCAACCACACACCCTCACATGCCCCCACCCTCACACACCCCCACCCTCACACACACCCGCCCTCACACACTCTCACACATCCTCACACACCCACACACATTCTCAATAAGCCTCACACCCTCACCCTCGCCCACCCTCACTCACCCTCACCCTAACTCACCCTCACCCTCCCTCAACCCCTCACCCTCAATAACCCTCACCCACCCTCAACCCCTCACCCTCAACCCCTCACCCTCACCCTCACTCACCCTCAAACCCTCACCCTCACTCACCCTCAACCCCTCACCCTCACTCACCCTCAACCCCTCACCCTCACTCACCCTCACTCACCCTCACTCACCCTCACTCACCATCACTCACCCTCACCATCACTCACCCTCACTCACCCTCACCCTCACTCACCCTCACTCACCCTCACCCTCACCCTCACCCTCACTCACCCTCAACCCCTCACCCTCACCCTCACTCACCCTCACCCTCACTCACCCTCAACCCTTCACCCTCAACCCCTCACTCACCCTCACTCTCACTCACCCTCACTCTCACTCACCCTCAACCCCCCAGCCTCACCCTCACTCACCCTCACCCTCACTCACCCTCAACCCCTCACCTACCCTCACCCTCACTCACCCTCAACCCCTCACTCACCCTCACCCTCAACACCTCACCCTCACTCACCCTCAACACCTCACCCTCACCCTCACTCACCCTCAACCCCTCACCCTCACTCACCCTCACCCTCACTCACCCTCACCCTCACCCTCACTCACCCTCAACGCCTCACTCTCACTCACCCTCAAACCCTCACCCTCACTCACCCTCAAACCCTCACCCTCACACCCTCAACCCTTCACCCTCAACCCCTCACTCACCCTCACTCTCACTCACCCTCACTCACCCTCAACACCTCAGCCTCACCCTCACTCACCCTCAACCCCTCACACTCACTCACCCTCACTCACCCTCAACCCCTCACTCACCCTCACTCACCCTCACCCTCACCCTCACTCACCCTCACCCTCACTCACCCTCACCCACACCCTCACTCACCCTCAACCCCTCACCCTCACTCACCCTCAACCCCTCACCCTCACTCACCCTCAACCCCTCACTCACCCTCACTCTCACTCACCCTCACTCACCCTCAACACCTCACCCTCACTCACCCTCACTCACCCTCAACCCCTCACCCTCACCCTCACACCCTCAACCCTCCACCCTCAACCCCTCACTCACCCTCACTCTCACTCACCCTCACTCACACTCAACACCTCAGCCTCACTCACCCTCACCCTCACTCACCCTCAACCCCTCACACTCACTCACCCTCACTCACCCTCAACCCCTCACACTCACTCACCCTCACCCTCACTCACCCTCACTAACCCTCAACCCCTCACCCTCACACCCTCAACCCTTCACCCTCAACCCCTCACTCACCCTCACTCTCACTCACCCTCACTCACCCTCAACACCTCAGCCTCACCCTCACTCACCCTCACCCTCACTCACCCTCAACCCCTCACACTCACTCACCCTCACCCTCACTCACCCTCAACCCCTCACCCTCACTCATCCTCACCCTCACTCACCCTCACCCTCACTCACCCTCACCCACACTCACCCTCACCCACACTCACTCACCCTCACTCACCCTCAACCTCTCACCCTCACTCACCCTCAACCCCTCACCCTCACTCACCCTTTCACCCTCAACCCCTCACTCACCCTCACTCTCACTCACCCTCACTCACCCTCAACGCCTCACCCTCACTCACCCTCAACACCTCACCCTCACTCACACTCACCCTCACTCACCCTCAACACCTCACCCTCACTCACCCTCAACTCCTCACCCTCACTCACCCTCAACCCCTCACCCCCTCACCCTCACTCACCCTCACCCTCACTCACCCTCAACGCCTCACCCTCACTCACCCTCACAACACATATTGTGTTACAATAGGTGTCACATTTGCGAAAGATAAAACGATTGGCATTGTAAATAACAAAGCTATTATTTCGCTATTTTAAAAACAAGCACATACATAAAAAATTTGTCCTTTACAATACCAATAGCTCAAACTTTCCTAATACGAGACATATTGCATTGCTGTGCTTCTCTCCCCTGCTGCACTCTACTGCTCTCTAGAGATGTAGCATAACGACGAGAGCTGCCATATAAGTCACGTAAATACAAAACATGTTGCATTCCAAATGCTATAGGTGTCACATTCGCAAAAGTTATAACTATTGGGATTGTAAATGACAAAGCCATCAATTTAGCAATTTTAACAACGAAAAAATAAATAAAATATGTCATTTACAAGACCATTAACTACAACTTTTATAGTGCGCGACCTATTGCATTCCAACTCCACTCATCCACGCAACGCCACTCACACACGCAACGCCACTCACACACGCAACGCCACTCACACACGCAACGCCACTCACACACGCAACGCCACTCACACACGCAACGCCACTCACACACGCAACGCCACTCACACACGCCACTCATCCACGCAACGCCACTCATCCACGCAACGCCACTCATCCACGCAACGCCACTCATCCACGCAACGCCACTCATCCACGCAACGCCACTCATCCATTTGCAAAACGAAAAATGTCAAACTCTTCTATTGCGAGACCTATTGCATTTTCAATGCTTGTTACTATTGGGAGCTACCTTGCCGGTGGCTACCTGGGTCGGGGCTATTGAACCCTCCTTATTAACGCTGCCATTATCTGTTTTCACAACATGAGAGTATCCTATCATATTATCTTGATGTTCGAGTCAATCGCACTCGTTTAGGTTAGACAATGCACCATTTGAATCACTTTGTCCATAACTTCCCTTAATTCATTCCCAATGGTTTGCGCGACTAGTGCCTCGCGATGTAAAAAGCAATGAGTAAATATGATACTTTCATTTTCTTTCTTTGCTAAAGCTATAAAACCTTTTGTGGTGCCAACCATTGACGGTGCGCCATCCGTGCATATCCCAACACAATTTAACCAGCGCAAATTATTTTCCTTCATGAAGCAATCTAAAGTTTGAAATATATCCTCACCTCTAGTTCTCAATGGAAGTTCTAGGCAACTCAGGAATTGCTCAATAATAGTATGAATGAAACGTATAAAAACCAGTAGTTGAGCTAACCAACTGACATCTTTTGATTCATCTAGTTGCAATGCAAAGATCATATTGTCATCTTGAAAAATATCGTTCATTTGCAGCTTAACGTTAGCAGACATATCTTGAATCCGTCTTCCAATTGTGTCATCTGCCTAAGGGATTTTATTAACTTCAATCTCAAATTCTGGCCCAAACATTGTTCGAACAATAGCACAGCAAGATTGCCTAATGGTGGTTTCGGCAACAGTGTGTGGTTCCTTGTTTTTTGGCAATTATTTGAGCAACCAAGTAACTTGCCTTTTGAGCTTTCTCCAATGTCTTCATTCTCTATGTGAATGATGCAGACTGCTTCCTTGTAGATTTTGCAAGCTCAATAAAGTATTCCACTGGTTTTTCTGACAAATGGCTGTGTTTTGTGGTAAAATGGTGTTTTAATTTATTTGGCACCATACTTTTATTTGCCAGTATTTCCCCACAAACTAAACACTGGGGACAAGGATGGTTTTCATTACCAGAAAATGTGAACCCCAGTTCCATATAAGCTTTCTTATATAAACGGGGATTGGCGATTTTCCCTTTACACTTCTTACGCACTGAGAAAGATTGTTCAGTTGATTCTTGGGTGCTCTGCTCAATAGTTGCTACATTTTGTTATTCGCAAACTTCATCGTCACCAGCTTTTTGCTTCCGAATTATAAACTTATCCATTTTGAGTTCCTGTTTGCCTTCCGGGAAAATGAAATGTGGAAATCTCGAGATAGGAAGAACATGAGATACGAAGTTTAAAAATCTTACGCCTCGCTTACAGTCTGGATTCTCTCCAGTAACATTTCAGGATTTGAGTAGTAGATAATCATGTGAAATCAGAGCTCAAATGGTAGTCAATATGCTCGCTAAAAACAAGCACAACAAAGGTTCAAGCTGCGGCCAGTGCAACTAAGCACGAAAGGTCTTTGGCATGGGGTGGACATGAAAACTGACCATGGGCATAACACAGAAAAACATGGTTGTCATGGCTCTGCTGTGCAAGCCAAGCAGGGCATGAGTGGAAGGGTACATTAACGCTATTGGCATAAAATTAATATGCCACCAATCTCAGAGATGTAGTTTGTATCCCATGGTGCTAAGTTAGTTAACTAGTATGGCGCCAATCTCTGAGATGTAGTTACAACTAGGTGCTCATTGTGTCAATTAATTGCATCTCAGTTTAGAATGCCAATCAGAGTGGGGTCTCATTTAGTATAATATGCCTCTTTTAAATAGGGATGAACCTGTCTTGTGGAATCTCATTACAAAGTGACCAAGTTATTCCAGTTTTGCTGTACAGACAGTTCAGTCCTGGTCCATAATTTATATATTGGTCCTGCGCCAGTGCATTACTGACGCTGCTGGCGTTATCCCCCCCTCAACCCATTGTAACTTCCTTCAGCGCTGTGCACCGCTTCACACAGTCGCACATAGTTGATCATCGCTGCGTACTCTTCAGAGAGGCCAGGTATTGGATGGGCGTACATCAGCCATGTGATGTGACTACAGGCCAGGTAATGTCCCCCAATTGCCTTGTGTTCATACTATCTTTCCGCAGCTTGCGCCTGTTTAGTCCCCGCATGCACCCAAATGTGCTGTATATACCGAATATTTTGGCCTCTTTTTTTTATTATTTTTTTTTATACCCAACCCTGCGGCATACTATAGCCAAAGCCATCGTTGCTGCTTATTTATCTTATGCAAATAACAACCATTGACAAAGCCAATAGACCCGACATATTGTCAGTATGCTGCTACTCGATGTATCATATATCTGGATGCAATGACAGAAACAGCTGAAATACAAGTGGGGCAGCACACTAAGCTAAGCACGAATTATTATTTTTGTTTTTGCACGTTATTTAAGCCACTCCCTTTATTACATTACCCATGCTGCTGGCATTATCCTTTCAATCCACTTTTTGCTGCTGTACTGTCCCTCACATTTTAGCAAATTAAGGCGTTATGTGGGGCTGTTAGGGCAGTACGATGGTAGATGGTATTGCAAGTTATTTGACCCTTCACCCCCCTCAACCCATTGTAACCTCCTTCAGCGCAGTGCACCCCTTCACGCACTCGCACATAGCTGACCATAGCTGCGTACTCTCTTCAGAGAGGCCAGGTATTGGATGGGCATACATCAGCCGTGTGATGTGACTACAGGCCAGGTAATGTCCCCAAGTGACTTGTGTTTTCACTATCTTTCTGCAGCTTGCGCCTGTTTAGTCCCGCCATGCACTCAAATGTGCTGCATTATACCGCATAATTTGGCCTCTTTTTAAAAAAAAGAAATTTGTATACACAAGAGCATAAGAGCATATGCTCTTATGCTGATGATACACAGCTGATGGTGGCAATGGATGAAGGGCCTGAGACAACAAAGAAAAAGCTTCACGACTGTCTCTCCGAGATGGCCCAATGGATGCACAACCACTGCCTAAAATTAAACGCCGGCAAATCGGAGATTCTCTTGTTCGGGGGAGCCAAACTCATATGGGACGCCACATGGTGGCCACCCACACTAGGACTGGCCCCCACTCCAAAACAACACGCGAGAAACTTGGGGATCATCATGGACGACGCCCTGTCCATGAAGGACCACGTCCGATCACTCTGGGGCAAGGGTTTTGCCATACTCAAACTTCTCTCAAAGATATTCCCCTGGATACCCCTGGAGAGCAGACGCTCAGTCACCCAAGCCGTACTGGTTAGCCGCCTGGACTATGGCAACGCATTATTCGAAGGGATGAACGAACAACTCTTCTCCCGCCTTCAGGTCTTGCAAAACCAGGCGGCCAAACTGGTCTGTAATAAAGGCAAGCGAGACTCGGCATCGGAATGCCTAAAGAAACTTCATTGGCTACCGATGCGCCAGAGAGCTGCCTTTAAACTACTAAGTCACACGCACAGAGCTCTTCACAAAACTGGCCCCACAATTCTCCAAGGGATGATCGACTTCTACGTTCCCAACAGGAATCTACGATCAAGTCAATCAGCTCTGGCCAAACCTAAGCGTATTTACAAAGTCAGAACAGGTGGCCGCGCCTTTTCCTACCTGGCAGCCAGAAGATGTAATGACCTACCTTCCGACCTTAGACACACCACAAACTATCTTCAGTTTCGACAAAAACTGAAAACCCACCTTTTCCCTAAAACATAACCCTTCCCTAAAACATAACCCCCCAGCAATGCCTCAGTAGTCTCTCTTGGTTCATAGCGCCGTGATATCCCTTGGGATGAGTGTCGCGCTTTATAAATACCGAAAATAAATAAAAACCTTGCTGCATACTATAGCCCAAGCCATCTTGCTGCTTATTTATCTTATGCAAATAACAACCATTGACAAAGCCAATAGACCAGACATATTGTCAGTATGCTGCTACTCGTTGTATCATATATCTGGATGCAATGACAGAAACAGCCAAAATAGAAGTGGGGCAGCACACTAAGCTAAGCACGAATTATTATTTTTGTTTTTGCACGTTATTTAAGCCACTCCCTTTATTACATTACCCATGCTGCTGGCATTATCTTTTCAATCCACTTTTTGCTGCTGTACTGTCCCTCACATTTTAGCAAATTAAGGCGTTGTGTGGGGCTGTTAGGGCAGTACGATGGTAGATGGTATTGCAAGTTATTTGACCCTTCACCCCCTCTCAACCCATAGTAACCTCCTTCAGCGCTGTGCACCCCTTCACGCACTCGCACATAGCTGACCATCGCTGCGTGCTCTCTTCAGAGAGGCCAGGTATTGGATGGGCGTACATCAGCCGTGTTATGTGACTACAGGCAGATAATGTCCCCCAAGTGACTTGTGTTCACACTATCTTTCTGCAGCTTGCGCCTGTTTAGTCCCCCCCATGCACCCAAATGTGCTGCATTATACCGCATAATTTGGCCTCTTTTTATAAAAAAGAAATTTTTGTACACAACCTTGCTGCATACTATAGCCCAAGCCATCTTGTTGCTTATTTATCTTATGCAAATAACAACCATCGCTGTGTGCTCTCTTCAGAGAGGCCAGGTGTTGGATGGGCGTACATCAGCTGTGTGATGTGACTACAGGGCAGGTAATGTCCCCCAAGTGTTGATATATATGTCGCCCATGTAATTGCGCACAGAAGTCTCTGAGATAGGAACAAGAGGAGTTGCGGTGTGGAGAGCAAACAGACATTGGGTGTCGATATTTTTCACGATGATTCCAACAACGAGGCAATTCCCAATAGAAGCACGGCTCAAGGAAGGGATTATACCGATCTTTGTTTCCTACCAACCGTGAACCATAAACATGCTAAACTAAAAATGCACTGGTGCCATCTCAAATGCCATTCGTGGGTTGTGTTTGATGGTAATAAGTTATGAAGAAAGAATGGGAGAGGGGGTCTAGAAGGGGATGGAGAAATACTGGGGATAACTTGTCAGCGTGGGAGTAATAAAAGCGGAAAGGCCAAGGCACACCGAGAAATCATTGGGTCAAGCTCTCAGCTATGGTGGCGGTTGTCAGCACTTCCGCATCTATATGGTTCATACGTAAAGCGAGGAGGATGCACCAATGGATATTTCCGCAGTCCAAGTGTGTCCTCTCTGTGAAGCCCCACACTTTCAGCCTGCACCCAGTTGTTCATTGACCGCTGCCTGGTCTCAAATTCCGGGGATGTGGGAGATTTCCATCTTGTAGTAATACGACATTTGCCAATAATAAACCCCAAATCCAGAAAGAAGGGGGGTGGGGAGGGTCGCTCTATGTTTTTTATTCCTGGGATATAGTTCCAGCAGGCATGTCTCCCAGTAGCGTAGGTCTGCGCACTCAGTGAAGTAGATAGGGATGCTGTAACGGCACACCACTAATTATGTAGAGATGGGCAAGCCCATATAAAGTGTAACAAATCCGCAACTATACACGAGTATTTTGGGCATACATAATCTGTTTTGCTATCAGTGCCGGGGCGGGATAAATCTGTCTCCCAGCACCGCCGCAAAATGAGGAGTTTTTGGGTGGCGTGAATGCGCACACAATCTGCAAGCCATCACGCAAGATGCCTGCCGCCCCCCCCCCCCCCCAAATTACCTGTAAGTAGTGGCCTTTGAGATCTGTTGGATGTTCCTTGCATAATAAAAACAACAATTCTCGGAATGAACGTCCACTGGCACTGTTCGTGTGCATGTGTGTATGGAGGCGAGCTTACCTGCTGTATCGAGGTCCAGATCACGAGGCTCTGCTCCGCAGCTGCTCTGCCCTCCGCGTTCCGCCTTGTCGCGTGCACGTCGTAATCCTTAGGTGAGAGGGCTCAAGTCGCATTCCCCGGCCTAATATCGGCCGGCCTACGTCATCGCGTCGCATCTCGCGACACACCTACGTGTGGGGCGCGACACAGTAACGTGTCGCACCACACAGTTTGGAAAGCACTGCTGTAAGGTGTAGCATGTGGCTAACCAATGGGCGTGACAATCTTTCTATCCCGAAGGGATGGTAAACTGCCAGCAAAACATAGCAGCGAAATCATCTCACTTCTGGTCACCCCACACGCCTCCCCCTGTGCGCCCGTGACTCCCTCCTGCTGCCTAGAGCCCGCCGCTGGTGTGCCCCTGGGACTGGTATTCCTGTAACTGTTGTGGCATTATTTTGTTTGGTATTTTGTTTGGTATTCTGTCTGGTTCATCGTGCTGTTCACTGTTGTTGTTCTCCCCCTGATTCCCTTGGCTTCTCCTTGTGCTCCTTGACCCGCCCCGCCCCACGCTTCCCGCCGCTGCTCCTGTTGTAATTCTATCTAGGACCCTAATTCGATATTCCTGATTTATGCCCTTATGTGGTTATAATAAATAATATCCTTATGAAGGCATAAGAACCATATCCATATTTAGTCGTAGCCCATGCAGTCCAAATTAAGTAAGGCTACTTCCCCAGGCTCCTACAGAGTACAACGAGTTCTCTAAACAAACCAAACCTCCAGCAACCTGGGAATTCCCCATGCTTTTGTTTTGATTTGTCCTAGAACTCCTGTGAGCACTGTAAGAACGGCTAGTTCTTAGTGACATCTTTATTGACGTCTTATGTCCAACCTTACGTCAAACCCGGCACCTTTCAGGTATAAATATACCAACGTTGCCTTAAGCAAACACACAGTGGTTTGGAGCAGAGCGGCTATCTACTTGCCCGAGAGCCCAGCTGATGCGAGAGCCCACGGACGCCGCCCCTCCCTTTTGACGCACTGAGAGAGACGCTGTCTTTTCTCCTGCCGAGAAATCCAGCTCCGGTGTTCTCAGCGGCCCTCGCGGGTTGCTGGGATATCGAGTCCTGAGAGAGAGAGATACCAGACCTCCTGCTTTTTATTACCCAGGTACGGAGCTGACTAAACCCTTAAGAGAATTCTTGACTCAGATTCTTGGCAAAAACCAACTTAACTTAAACTGCTACCTACTTACTCCTTCCCACGTATTAGGCTTAGGTCAGGTACACCGGGGTAGGCGTATTTAGAAGCACCAGTTGAGTACGTTAGTCAATGTATATATGTATGTATATATTTTATCTATTTTAAAGTATCATATGGCTAAGAAACCATATCAATGCTTTTACAGTATTATTTCATAATACTCCTTTTACTGTACGCACTTTACTTTACTATAAATATTGTAATTGTGGCAATTCATTTCTCTTGCATGAGAAAGAAGACTGCTCAATAAATAACACCTTTTATTGAAAACTCCCGTCTCTCTTTTCTCTGCACTCTGGTGAAACTAAGTATGCACGATTGACTGAGTAAAATAGCTGTCTATTGTTTTCACACGACTCTAGAGATACACTCTTATTCTGAGGGAGCAAAGTTGTCATGTTTTATGGTTGTCAGAAACTAATCCCTTCTTGTCTAATCAGGAAAGTTAACTCCTTCTTGAACATTCGAGAAAGTTTCTAGTGACCTCTGAGCTAGCTGGCAAAACTAATTAAGTCTAATATAGTCAGTAGAGACCTAGTCGACCTCAGTCCTACGTCTACACTGCTGTTTATATTATTCCAATGCGCAGAGCCTATTGGAAATATAGGAACGACACTACATGGCGCCCAACGTTTGGTAAGGCGATAATCTAACGCAAGACACTAGAGTAACTCAGTCGTGCTTTTTCACACAGAGCCCCTTTTTCCCGTAAATACTCCAAAAGACGTCTGGAGTGGGTAAAAGGTTAATATCCGCCGGAACTTAGTAGGAAGAGATTCCTATGTATTAGTTTTTGGTTTAGTCAACGTTGAAGGATACAGTGTTCCAAAATATTGTGCACCTAATCTTTGTTTCCCTTGAAACTTGATCTGCAACAAAACTTCCTTCAGTAAAATGGGGGAAAGTGAAGACGAAAGGGAGGCAGCTAGAATAGCAGCTCAACTCCTAGCGGATGAAACAAGTCTCCAAGAAAATGACCCGAATGTTATACTCATTCCGGCAAATATAAGAAGAACTATAACTATTAAACTTATAGAAAATGGACTGACATCATGAGGTGGTACAGTCATATTCGTGGTAGAGGCCCATGAATATCGGCAGACAGAGGTATTCTATTCATGGATACACTTTCCAGCAGCAAACACTGTAACAAAAGAATTCCACTATTACAAAATAGAGGAACCTCCG
Source organism: Lissotriton helveticus (assembly GCF_964261635.1). Lineage (NCBI taxonomy): Eukaryota > Metazoa > Chordata > Amphibia > Caudata > Salamandridae > Lissotriton > Lissotriton helveticus. The sequence goes on from NC_136060.1 coordinate 186,838,692, forward strand.
GATGAATACACTCCTTTCGAGGAGGTTGAAATCCCATTAAATTACCAAGAGCACCTGCTCTGGTTTAAAGGCGCCCTAAAACATAAAAATCACATCACCAGGCTCGGTCCACTAGGTAGACCAGGAGCAACGTGGCCGGTTCTAGCCAGCTACACACCACATCCAGACATCGAAAAAATGTCAGTACCAGAACTTTTAGTCCAGCTAAAAGTACTAATTAAAATACATAGACAATTAGTCCAATATGTAATGCGGACTTCAACAGTCCAACCAGCAATTAACATTCCACAGCTGACCCCTCATCAGGGGAACACAAACAAAATTCTCGTGGAGAAGTGTGGCTCAGGGGTTGTGGAGAAGTGTGGCTCAGGGGTTAGAGGCAGCAGACCCGGAAGCTGAGATCGGTCCTGGACCAGGGTTCAATTACCTGCCTTGGGTGGGTCTTGGGCTAAAAATTCCATGGACTCAATAATTCTCGCCCCGGTGCCTCCTCGACTCACGGGTTCACACTCTGCGACTCTGGGCAATAGCTTGCTTAATCTCCACAATGGCCCCTCGCGGCGGGATGCCTGACTTTCACCTTGTGGATACGCTGCTATCTCACAGGGGAATACCAGGAAGGGTTCCCTAAGCAAGCGCCGGGAAACCCACTGCGGGTAGCTGTGCGCTATATAAGCTCAACTACATTTACATCTACATTTACAAAATTACACCACAGAACATACAATCATGTCTTGGTAAAACACCCGCAAAACGGGAACAAATTCCATTCTGGTTAGCACAAAAAATCACTCAAATAGAGGCAGTATTTCCTGATACTACACCTACTGAGAAACACAGAATTCTGACTATCTGTCTTCCAATGGGGATCGCACCACATGTGGAGGACTGTGACACTTGGGGCACAGTCTTTGCTTCCATTTATATAAAAACACATGGTGTTCCGTCTATGGCGGTAATACCAGATGTGCTAAGACAGATTCAAAATGAATACGGTCCAGAACCTGCTTTAACTCTGGGTATGAAATTACTGAAAGACTTCAAGCAGGTCTCGGCTATATTATTAGCCATCATAAAAGGAGAAGCAGCATCTGTGGCGATCCGCCAGAAATTGAAAGAAACAGATATAGCAGAACAACCATTTGAACTTGCCAGAATCATAGAAAAATACTATGAAGAACTAGGAAGAGATAGTTTGGGTGGGAAACCAGTAAAACCCCAACTAACTGAAAATCCTGATAAAACCTTTATCAAAAATAATCTAAACACTCCAAAAAAGAGTTGGGATGGTAATAAACAATCCACTCCCAAAGAAAAACGATTCCAGTCCAGAGGAAGGTCTCCTCAACGGAGAGAAAGATCTCCGGACCAAGGAAACAAGTCTCCCCAGAGGGAGCCCTCTGAAAAAAGATACAACCTTAGAAATAGGGATAATCTGAAAAAACCTGATAGATATCAAGATATTGATACACGTCCCTCTCGATCTTTTCAGACTTCCTCACAGAAATCGGAAAGAAGAGGACGGTCAGAACACAAGGAAGAGCACGTCAAGTCCAAAGACAAAGACCCTGCTCATCAAAATAAAAAATTACAGTTTCCAAGAAAGAAGGTAGCCAGTATTAAAATAATTAAACATGCCGAGGATATTTATTTATTTATTTATTAGTATATTTGTATAGCGCTTCACTGTCACCCCAAGGGCATACTGAGGACACAACTGAAAAACGGAGAGTGGGCCCAGACAATGCTAGACAGCGCAGCAGAAGTGACCATAGCTCGCAAGATCTTGATGAATCTTCTGGAGACAGTGGACATGAATGAATACATTCAGGTGGAAACTGCAGATACCAGAGTTAGCAAACCTCATAAAATATACGAAATAACATTGCGTATAGAGGGAGATAAGACTAGGAAAGTAAGGGGTCTCTTTTGGGATAACCTTTCGAAAGGCTATGACATCCTTTTAGCTGAGAAAGACTGGCCACCAGAGTTTGTCAGGGAGTGCCCTCATGGCGAAGAAATGATTATGCCTGCCTTCTCAGATAATATTTCAATTCATAAAAAATCCTTATATGCAAGAAAATGGGCAGTAGCCCAAGCTCCTGCATTATACAAAAATCATGTAGGATGGGATGAGGACTCTCCTCCTCACAAAATCCAGTTAAAATGTCAACCCACTGCACAAAGGCAGTACCCAATTAAACAAGAAGCTAAAAAGCAAGTCAGGGAGATCTTAGATCAACTTGAATACCAGGGGGTGATTGAAACATGCACCTCACAAATGAACAATCCTTTGTTTCCTGTCTCCAAGCCAGACGATTCATATCGTCTAGTTTTGGACTACAGACACTTAAACTCCTGTTGTAAAACATTTGCAGTACAAAACTCACACAGTGCAGCACTAATGAATAACATTGTGCGCAAAAAATACAAAACGACATTAGACATCTCTAATGGATTCTTTTCTCAAAACATTGCACCTGAGAGCAGGTATTTGACCGCGTTCTCAATAATGGGGTCGCAATAACAATTCTGTCGACTCCCACAGGGATTCAAGAATAGCCCAGGATTATTCTCAGCAAGAGTAACAGAGTTACTACAAATATATGATGATGATGAAGCATTATCTTATGTCGATGACATCTATCTCACAGATGATGACCTGAGACTCACTTGAAAAGAGTGAACACCATAATACTTGGGTTCGCAGCTGAGGGTTACAAATTCAACTTTAAAAAGTCACGAATTGCCCATCTAACTGTCCTATTTTTAGGATATGAATTATCAAGTGAAGGCAAAAGCCTAGCAGACAACTTCTTAGAGAAGTGTGCTGTACTCCAAGCACCTAAAACGCTGAGGAACTTACAATCAATACTAGGTTTTCTGAATTTCGGAAGAACATACATTCTAAATTATGCAGAGAGAGTTAAACCTCTCTATGAATTAAGAAAACCTGATTTCAAACCAATCAATAGGACTCAGAAACACACAGAAATTTTAAGATCATTGCAAACTGACATGTTAGCTAAAACAAAATTGCAAACACGCGAAAACGTACGCAACCTTGTAATCCGAGTCATCCCAGGAAGATGCGGATTCACGTACCTGACCTCTAATGAGGGAGAAACGGTACCAATAACTTACAAATCACACTTGTACACACAAGCTGAAATGAAATTCAGTTCTACTGAAAAAACTCTAATAGCGGTTCAAACTGCTGTAGCAAAAGAAAGAGCCCAAGCCCAAGGCAGAAGGATCACTGTTTTAACAGCAGAATCAGCCCTTGAAGCATTAACAAGCCCACGCAATTTGACTACCGTGGCATTAGATCCAAAATGGATACAATGGGAAAATTCTCTTGCTGCAAAAGACGTGAAATACTATTTTGAACCGAAAATGAAAAAGCTAAAAAAAATCTAAAATATGAAGAAAAATATGTATTTGTATTTGTATTTGAGCTTGTAAAGCGCACTGCTACCCGTCTGTAGGTTTCCTGGCGCTGTATAACTCTGGGGAACCCGTCCTGGCTTTCCCTGTGGGATGGTCCCTGCTGGGAGTCCCCAAGGTGGAGCCAGGCATCCCCGGAATTGATGGGGCCGTTGTGGAGATTAGGCAAGCTAATGCCCAGAGTTGCCGAGTGGAACCCCTGATTAGAGTAAGCACCGAAGCGAGAATTATCAAATCCGCTGACCCAAGTCCACAACCCTGCCACGTCGGGAATTGAACCCTGGTCCCAGGCTGACTTCTGCTCTCGGGTCTGCCGCCTCTAACCAGTGAGCCACACTACTCCTCTGCCTATCGAAATTCTGCCTCTGAAACATTACGCCTGTATAATATATACAGATGGATCAGCACAACCCGTAGCAAGCTTACAGTGCTGCGTGCGCGGTTGTTAAATGCCGATTGCACGAAGGAAAATTGAGACCACTGGTCACTATCACTCAATCTGTAAAAGATAGTTCGGCTCAACGAACTGATCTACTAGCATTTAAGATGGCGCTTTATATTGCCGATCGCGAATTCCCCACACTAATAGTGTGCGATTTGCATTACTGCGTCAAGTCTTACAATAATGACATGCAGACCTGGATTCAAAACGATTACAAAGATGACAGAGGTGCCACAATAAAGCATAAAAAGCTTTGGGAACAAGTAGTTCTTTTAAAGAAAGAACTACAAAAGACTCACGTGATACATACACTGAGTCATCAACGTGATGGCGTTCACGTTGCAGGGAATTCATTGGCTCACAGAGCCACAGCGGAAGCAGCTCAAACGGCTTCCGTAGCCATAAAAAAGCGTTCAGAAAAATACATAGACGGGGAAACAATGCTGGCGGTAAAAACGTCTTTGCAAGGCGACTGTGCAGCATTACCTGTGAACTATCCACTCAATTTTACATACATAATTGATGCAAACGCCGTTCCTTTTGCTCGAATCCCTGGAGTGGGGGATAGAGTAATTCCAAACACGAACAGGAGAGTCTTTTTAATAGCAGATGCACACATGGGATTGGGTCTAAGGCACCGAGAGATCAAGGAATCTTTGAAAGAATTACAATCAGAATACTGGTGGCCGGGGATGAGCCTGCAACATTACAAATTTGCAATGGGCTGTCCAAACTGCAATAGAGATCGCAGTAGCGAACCGACCGGAGTAATGCCAGGACCTTTCTTTTAGACAGCATAAGGCTATCTATACGCAAAAAGCATCCCATTAATTTTTAAGACTAGAATCACTTAAATTGTAGACCCCAGCGCTCGGCTGACGCCAGAACTGTTATAAAAGATTTGCGAGTCTTTATCGGCACATACGCAATTGGCATGCTACATTCTGACCAGGGTCCTGCGTTTAGCTCTAGGGCATACAAGGAGGCCATGGCCAGCATGGGCATTGCATTGCGGTACTCTTGTCCCATCCATCCTGAGGGAAATGCGGTAGTGGAAAGAAAAAACCGGGACATAAAGCAATCTATAACGGCGAGGGTATTAGGCTCGGGTGCTGGGTGGGTCCAACATTTAACAAGTGTCCAACGTAGTCTTAATAATCTGCCAAGAAATTCTCTAAAAGGTCTCAGTCCGTACGAACTATTGTTCGGTACTAGAATGCATATTCAGGACCTTGATAGTCACACTTCAGTGGTAGAAGAAAAAAGCTTTGATATCAAAGACCATTTGGCTGTTTTACAGGAATTAAATGAAACAAGACGAATACCATGAGCGATAAGAAAATCATTTTGGTCCGAGGAAGATGGCGGCCGGCTAGAAAGTCCGGTCGGGAGCTCCACGATCCTCTCCACGATTGAAAGTAAAATCTAACCCTATCTATCCAGAATCCGTTCTTAATGGAGACCGTAGCCACAGCAATGTAACAGCGGTACCAGTGGTTCTCAGAGTACCGAATACATAGAAAGAAAGTGAAAACCGAGGGAGTTACTCACGCGTGTGTGAGCGGCGTCGACATCGGCGTCAGTGGATTTGAGATCTCGGAAAACCTGGTGGTGCAGGAGTAGGGGATGAGAGACCGTGACTCGATATGGGGTCACTTTTGAGGACTTTCCACACAAATGGGCAGCAGCCTTAGGTGCACGGCGAGACTGTCAGAGGGTGCACAGCAGAGTGAGTTTCCTCTTCCGGGGGAAGAGCGGCAGTGGTAGCGGTACTGGCCGAGGATTCGGAGATCTCTGCCCGCTCGGCAGTGGTGGAAACAGGATTGCTTCCGGGGGAATTTGGGCAGCGCCATCGGGCTGAGAGATGTGGTCCCTCAGAGGGAAAGAGTAATCCCGATCAGTATTTTAGTCCGGGAGAAAGTCAGATCGAGTCGTGGATTTTGGGTAGCACGAAGACCCCTGGAGACAAAGAGAAGAAGACTGATTTAAGCTCCTGCTGCAACCCCATGAACCAGGTACGAGGGGAAGAAAAAAGTCAGGGGGGCATTGCTCTTGATTTAATTGAAGAGTGCAAGGGGGGTGCTCTGAGAACGGAAGCAAAAGAAGGTCCAAAAGATGCAGGTTGCATAGGTGAGGGAGGATCAGAGGCGCTAGATTTCTTTTCAAAGAAGACAAGAAATAAGGGGGAGGAAAAGGACCAAACGGGAAGTCTAGAACCTGAAGAAGGGGGCAGGATAAAATCGAGCTACTGCCTTAGGAATAGGCAATTCCCCAAACAAAGTTTCTCTCAGCCGACTAAACAAGTGACTCTGCCACTACAAACAAAAAGGAAAAAGAGAGGCTCCACTAACCGAGAGCGTCAGCCCAAACCTAGCTCAGATAAGGTGGGACGCCTACCTGATCATAAACTTAAAACCACACCCTTGCTGAGATCGCTGAGATCCTTTTTTAAAGTACAACAACCCCCACGAGCACCAGAAAGAAGCTCTCTTACTCTACTGTCCCATACTGAAGAACAACTTGAAAGACAGATCAGCAAAAGCCCGAGAATGAGCACAGAAACAACTAGCAGCATAAGCCCACAAAGTGAAAGGTCAGAGAATCTACCACAGCTAGCCACAAATGAACCGGATACAAGCGCCTCTAACTGTTCCCCTCCACCAACCTTTCTCGAACAAACGGGAAAAATCATGGAAAGCCTCATGGAGAAGGTTTTGGGAGAGATGAGAGAGAAATTCATGGTATCTGAGTCCAACCAGGCCAAGATTCAAGAAGTCTGCGAGACCTTAGACCAAAAATTGAATGCTTTAGGGGACAGAGTGTCAGCGGTGGAATCAGAGGTGGTGTCCCTTAACAAAAAAGTAGACTCTAACCAGAAGGAGATCAGGAAATTAAGGGACTCGGACAGAACCACTAAGGAAAAATTAGAGTCACTAGAAAATCAAGCAAGAAAAAACAACTTAAGGATTCTGAATGTGCCAGAGAATCTGGAAGGGCAGGACATAAAGAAATTTACCATCTCCCTGCTTGAAGAGTATTTCCCCTGGACCAAAGACACAAACTGAGCGACGACATACAACGGGTACATCGAGACCCATTCAGAAAGAGCAGAGACAGGAAGACGCCAAGAAAAATGTTATTAAATTTTAAAACATACACACTAAAAGAAAGAATTCTAAGTGAAGGCTTAAAGAGCAGTTCACTAAAGAAAGATAATTGGACCTTCAGGATCCGCTCAGATATGTCAAAAGCCACCCAGGATAGACAATGGGAGCTAGGGCAATACATGGCAGAATTAAAAACCTTAGGAGCCACGGTGCAGATGAGATTCCCCGCCGCACTGAGAATCATGTGGCAGAACAAAATGCACAACATCAGAGAACCAAGCGAAGTGGAAAATCTCATACAACAGATAAAGGAACAGCTACGGACCACACCATAAATTTAGGATAGGGACTGCAACAAATATGTAATGTAATGTGTGTATACTTGTAAAGCGCACTATCACCTGAAAGGTATCTTGGCGCTGTATACCGCTGTGGAACCCTTCCTGGCTTTCCCTGTGAGATGCCCCCTTACTGGGCACCTCCAAGGTGAGGCCAGGCATCCTAGCGCTTTCGGGGCCGTTGTGGAGATTAAGCAAGCTATTGCCCAGAGTTGCAGAGTGGGACCCATGATTAGAGTAGGCACCTAGGCGAGAATTATCGAGTCCGTGGACATTGAGCCCAAGACCCTGCCGCGTCGGGAATTGAACCCTGGTCCCGGGCCAGACCTCTGCCTCAGGGTCTGCCGCTCTAATCGGTGAGTCACACTTCTCCACTCCAAATAGATGAACGATGGAGCTCAAAAGGGCGAACAATACCGCCCAAAAGAAAGAAAGGAGGCTTCCTCGGGGAGGGCAAAAATAAACACAGAAAAATAGAAAACCAAATAAAAAAGCCACTGTGGGTGGGGAGCAAATTAGGGGAAAAACTGAAAAAATTATCCTCAATAACAAAGTAAGAAGGAGTGCACGAGAACGACAAGAGAAAATGGAATTGGAACTAAATAACCAACAAAAAAGAGAAATCATGGCTAAAGTAACGAAAGAATTAAAAATTTTATCATGGAACGTAAATGGACTCAGAACACCAAGTAGACGTAGGAGGATCTTTGAATACCTAAAGTCAGCAGATAACGAAGTGATCATTCTTCAAGAGACTCACCTCCTAAAGGCTGAATGGGAACAAATAATAAAATCCCTGAACTGGGTGGATACCTACGTTTGTACCAACCAAAATTGCAATGTTAAGGGTATCGCAATACTCTTCAAAAAAATCGCTCAATGTAAAAGTCGTACATAAAGTAGTGGACAACAAGGGCAGATGGGCCTTAGCAAGAGTAAAAATATATGACAACAACTTTATTATAGCAGGATATTATGGTCCAAACACTGATGATCCAAATCCCCTACAAAAATTATATACAGAACTTTTAACAGCAACTGATCCAATACTACTAGGAGGCGATTTTAATATTATTATGGACCCTAAACTAGATAGAACCCCAACAGGAAGACAATCCAACTTACCAAAAATGAGGGAATGGTTAGGCATCTATAAAAATGACCTAGAGCTGATTGACATGTGGAGAGAGAAAGGAAACAAGGAACACCCCTTTACTCTACACAATAAAAAACTATGCCACAAGTCCAGAATCGACTATTTTTTGATCAGTAAAAATCTGCACAATAACATCAAAGTCCTAGACCATTTGCGAGAACATCTGTCCGACCACTCGGCAGTACAACTTACCTTACAATCAGTAATAAATAAATCTCAACCTAGATGGACAGTAGATCGTACTCTATTACTGGACCCAAAAATAAGGGAAGAACTGGGCATAACCTCAGCCAATTTCTTTGAAGATAATAGAGTAGGCACCTCAGATCAAATAACTTGGGACACATACAAAGCAGTCATCAGAGGTAAACTCATAAGCCTGGGTGCTCACAGATCAAAACTCGTCAAACAAGAGATCAGAGACAAGGAAGAAACTATAAGTCAACTGGATGTGCAGATTAACGCAGAACACAATTTAGGAAAAAGAAATACATTGGAGATGGAGAGAAAAGAATTAAAAGGAAAACTGGCAGACTATCTAGAAGATAGAGTGAAAATGAAGTGGGAGGCCAGTAAACTAGCTAATCATGAGTATGGCGAGGGTTGCGGAAAACTACTGGCTTGGAAAACTAAAACGGACCAAACCAGAAACAAAATAGCCAGTATACAATTGAGCAATCAAATAGGTGTAACCTCTGATGAATCTGTAATCAAGCAGGAATTTGACAATTTCTTCTCTAAACTGTATGAGGAAGATTCCTCCTCCTCTTCGGACCAAATAGGAAAATACCTTGATTCTCTAAACCTACCAAAGCTGTCGGAATCAGAAAACGAAGAGCTAAATGCAGAAATAACAACTGAAGAAGTAAAAACGGCTTTGAAAGCCCTGAAAAAAGGGAAAGCAGCCGGACCTGACGCCCTGCCAAACGAACTTTATTCAGCTTTAAGAGAAATTGTAGCCCCTCCATTAACGAGGTTATTAAACAAAATCTACAGGGAAAAGGGTAAAACCCCAGACTCCTGGAATGATGCTATTATCAGCATTATTTTAAAACCAGGGAAAAACCCCACAGTTTGTGAGTCATATAGGCCCATATCCCTGCTAAATTGTGATTACAAAATCTTTACACAAATAATAGCAGGGAGATTGGCCCTTGTAATGCCAAAGTTGATACACCTGGATCAAAAGGGATTCATAAAAGGGAGGCAAATATCTGAAATCACGCATGAGCTCTTTGCTGCAGTTGATATAGCAACTAGCGAAAAAATCCCCCTCACGATAGTAACCTTTGATGCTGCCAAAGCATTTGACCAGGTCAACTGTTCTTTTCTATACAGAGTCATTAACAAATATAACCTTGGTCAAAATTTTAGTCATCTGATAATCGAGACTTACAGAAATCCAAGAGCAAAGATCCTAATTAATGGGAGTCTTACCAATAACTTTGCGATACAAAGGGGAACGAGACAAGGGTGCCCTCTGTCTCCCCTGCTATTTAACCTGTACATTGAACCACTGGCAGACACAATTAGAAACAACGAGTCAATAACCCCCTTTAAACATCAGGAGTGGGTCAAAAAGGTGGCGCTTTATGCGGATGATCTAATGATCTTTACAGAAAATTTCCAAAGTTCCTCCTCAGCAATAAACAAGGCAATTACAGAGTTTGGGAAAGTATCTGGGTACTTGACCAATGAAGCAAAAACCGAGTCAATGAGCTGGAATACACAACAGAATACTCCATACACAAAGGATAAAAATAAATTATTTGGGTATAACCATAGTGAAAGACCTTGAAAAAATCCCCCAATTAAATCTTAATAGGATTTCACTCGAGACCAAAAAACTCCTCAAAGTATGGGACAAGTTACCTCTAAACATGATAGGAAGATCAAACTTGGTAAAAATGTCGATCCTCCCCAAATTCACCTACCTTTTTAGGTCTCGCCTGTCAATGCGCATGCGCATTGAGCTTGCGAGACTATAGCGTCTTAAACAGACTTTACCTAACTGGGCGATTTGGTGCTGTGCCCGTGGCTTTTAGGTCAATGAGCAAGCGCATTGACCTAAAATGCGCATGCACATCATCAAATCGCCGTCTGTTCCCTCAGCCGCACTCCTCCCACACCTTTGAAGTGAAGCTTAGCTTCACTTCAAAGGCATCCGCTCCCCCCGCCCCCTGCTTCACACGTCTCACGGCCGCAAGGCCGTCTCGTATTTCTCCTCCCTCCCTCGCCTCCCAAGTGAATGCCATGCAACTGTGGGACACTCTGTTTTTGAGAATCCAGTGACTGCCTGAATTCACTTATTTGCCGATTGTCATGAAAAGTTCATTTTATAATTCAATAAAACATTACCTACAAAAAAGTGATGGCTGTCTGAACATAGAGCTCGGTATTTACTCACATCATCCAGTCATAATAGAGGAACAATTGATAACTTTAGAACAGCTAAAAAGACTTCCAGATCGGCCTTTACCTTCCGTAGGTTCTGTGGTGATGGAATGTATGACGTTACGCATACATTCACAACGCATACCATCACAATGTCTTTTAAAACCGACTGCCCCCTCCTCCTGCTTTCCTCTGTTTCTAAAACAAACCGTTTCCCCCCTCACCCCCCCCCCCCCAGCCGAATCCACTTTCCTGTTGAAGAAATGCCATAGCTGCTTGAAGCTTTTTCTATATCTGGTGCTCTCAGAGTGTACTTTACGTATTTATTTTTCTAGCAGAGAGAAGTACACCGAAGGGCACATGTACGTTTCACAGAATTCATAAGTGTATACTCCTGTCAAATGTCAATACTGTGGTCTTGCGTGCAGCTGCATTAAACCGATTTGCATATTCTGTGGCCAGCACGCCTGTGTTCATTCACCTTTGTTTTAGGATTCAAGTTATACTTTCTTATTTCGCTGTGAGCTTGTGTTTTTTTGGTAACTAAATAATGGTATTAATTACTACCAAACGCTCTCATTTTAGCAAATACATTGCACATATTCAAACGTAAATCTCGCCATTTGCATGGAAATGTTTGCTCCAAAGACATAGCCCACTGCGTTATTTTGCAAGGACTGGAACTTGTTACCTTATTCACAACCTTCGGTATCAATCAGGCAAGTTAACTGTAAGCTGTGTCTGAGGTCTGTGGCACAAAGGCCCCTGCTGCTTCACACTGCGGCCCGTGTCTCTCCCCCATCGCCGCTCTCCCCGCTCCGCCCCCTGCTGCGGCCGTTTCGCATTTCTCCTCCCCCCTCCCCACAGCAATGCCCTCCGTCTTGTTCGTCTTACTGTTTTTGTTTTTTTGGTAACTAAATAATGGTATTAATTACTACCAAACGCTCTCATTTTAGAAAATACCTCGCACATATTCGAACGTAAATCTCGCCATTTGCATGGAGATGTTTGCTCCAAAGACATAGCCCACTGCGCTATTTTGCAATGACTGGAACTTGTTACCTTATTCACAACCTTCGGTATCAATCAGGCAAGTTAACTGTAAGCTGTGTCTGAGGTCTGTGGCACAAAGGCCCCTGCCGCTTCACACCTCGGCCCGTGTCTCTCCCCCATCGCCGCTCGACCCCGCTCCGCCCCCTGCTGCGGCCGTTTCGCATTTCTCCTCCCCCCTCCCCACAGCAATGCCCTCCGTCTTGTTCGTCTTACTGTTTTTGTGGTAACTAAATAATGGTATTAATTACTACCAAACGCTCTCATTTTAGAAAATACCTTGCACATATTCGAACGTAAATCTCGCCATTTGCATGGAGATGTTTGCTCCAAAGACATAGCCCACTGCGTTATTTTGCAAGGACTGGAACTTGTTACCTGCAATTACAACAAGAACTCCTGCTATAAACAAATTAACCCTCTGTGGTATCTTCTCTAAATTCAGTGATCGCTTCAGGTTATTCACAACCCTCGGTATCAATTGCCATTATAAATTACAATAACTTTTTATTTAAGTGTTAATTATAAAAAAATAAAGGCCATTGTTATTTGTAATATGAATACATATAAGTCACGTAAATAAAACATATTGCATTACAAATGCTATAGGTGTCACATTTGCAAAAGTTATAACTATTGGCATTGTAAATGACAAAGCTATCAATTTAGCTATTTTAAAAACCAACACATAAATAAAATATGTGTCATTTACAAGACCAATAGCTCCAACTTTTCTAATGCGAGACCTATTGCATTTCCAATGCTTGTTAATGTCATACCACTGGAGTTTAAAAGAGACTATCTGAAGAAAATTCAAGGAGAAATAGCGAACTTCATTTGGGCTTCAGAAGGATCAAGGATTGCCTGGAATAAAATAAGAAGGAAAAAAGAACGAGGGGGAATAGCTAGTCCGGATATCGTGGAATACTGTAGAGCTTTCCAATTCAAGAATGTGAGATCTCTTGTGAAAAAATATGAGCTCTATCCCCAATTTCTCCAAATATTAACAAACAAAACCGACTACTTCCTGTTTAAATTCGGACACCCCAAATTCTTTAAAAAGATAAAATTAAAGGTACTAAAAAACACAGCGAAACTCTGGTATCAAATGAGAAGTACCTTAAATATCCCTTATTACAGTTCTTTGGCCCCTATCTGGGATTCTCCAGGCACCCCTGAATGCTTAAAAGACGCCCTAGCATCTCCACTAAGAATGGCAGGAATCGACAAATGGGGCCAACTGATAACAGAGAACTCATTAGAGCCCTGGGAACATCTTACAGAAATTACTAACGGAACTCTGTCAAAATTTAAATACTATCAACTCACAAGTTGGGCAGGTTCTCTGACGGAGAAAATAACAGGAAACACAGAAATAGAGAAAGAGATTATCAAAATCTCCCCAATAAAGAAAGAAATCTCAAAATGGTACTGGCCTCTAATTGATGCAGGAGAAGAAAATGCTTCAATATCGAAATCAGTCTGGAGTAAAGACATTATAGAGCCGGACCTTCAAAATTTATGGCAGAAATCATGTGAAAAATGCCGGTCTATTATTAAACCAGCACGCTTAAAGAGAAATCATTTATTTACACTGCATAGGGCATACTGGACACCCAAAAAACTGTCAAAATTCAAAGGAGCAAGTATAAAGTCCTGCCCTAAGTGTGGGCTTGAAAAAGCGGATGACCTACATATGTTCCAAGGCTGCCCGCGATTGGAACTCTTCTGGCAGGAAGTAGGTAATATGCTATGTCGGATACTGGGAAAACACCTAAAAGTAAGTACAACACTAATTATTTTTGGGATATGTACCAAGTTTAATGTAAGTGATGAGTGGTTAACCAGAAAACAAGAAAATCTGTTATTTGTATTGATACTTCTTGCAAGAAGAGAAATATGCCTGAATTGGGTTAAACCAGTACCACCTCTAAATCAGGATTGGCTAAACTCCATACATAAACTAGATAGGAAGGGAAAACCCTCCAAACAATTTAACTTCTGGGAAATTTGGGAAAACCACTGCACTATTTATTTGTGTATTTTATAGAGCGCGCAGCTGCCCCGACGGGGCGTCCCGGCGCTGAGAACTTTGAAGGTGGAGGGCACAGGAGGATGTTAGAGGGAAAACAGGTGGGTCTTCAGGGACTTGCGGAATGACATTTCTGATTGGGAAGAGCGTAGGGCCAACGGGAGCTTGTTCCAGTGCTGGGTGGCACATACCTCAAAGGTTTTTCCACCTGCCCGTGAGCGTTTAAAACGTGGAGTTTCCAGGAGGAGGAGAGAGTTGGACCGTAAAGTCCTGTAGTTGGTATACGGTCGCAAGGTGTTTTTCAAATGGGCAGATCCCATACCCCTCGAGGCTCGATGGGCCAGCGTCATAGCTTTGAAAATACACCTTTTGGCCATTGGCAGCCAATGCAATTTGCGGAGGTGGGGAGAGATATGGTGTCTGAAAGGGATTCTTTCCACTAGCCGAGCGGCGGCATTTTGGACTGTCTGGAGTTTTTGACATAGGCCTGCTGTGATACCTAGGTAGAGGGCATTGGCGTAATCAAGATGGGAAATGATCAGTGCCTGGATCACAGTCTTACGGCAGTCCGCTGGTAGGTAGTTGATGAGTCGCTTGATGGTCCTGATCTTGCCAAAACAGGAGGCTGTCACTGTTTGTACCTGGGTATTAAAGCTGAGATGGTTATACCAGTGGACTCCAAGATTTCTTACTGAGTCTTTAGGCGTGGGGGCTTGGCTCAGGTCTTCTGGCCACCATAGACTGGAGTCCGAGGGGATGGTGAATTAAAAAACAGAATCTCCGTTTTTCCACTATTGAGTCGAAGGGAGTTGGCATCCATCCACTTGGAAATGTCTCTAAGGCAGGTTTTTAACGGATCAAAAGCTGAGGAAGAAGAGGAGTCGAAAGTGAAGAGAAGCTGAATGTCATCAGCGTAGGAGGTGGATTTGATCCCAGTCTGAGCGATCAGCTTTGCCAGGGGGGTAAAATAAACATTAAACAGAAGCGGGCTGAACGAGGAGCCCTGCGGGACTCCCCATTTGAGTGGTCTGGCTGAGGAAGTGTAGGGGGGGTGAAAACCTGCTGTGTACGATCAGAGAGATACGACGTGAGCCAATTAAGCGCAGTGCCACCTACGCCTAGGTCCGCCAGCCTCCTCAGCAGGATCCTGTGAGAGACGGTGTCAAATGCTGCTGAAAGATCCAGCAGCACTAACACCGCCCTTGACCCTCGGTCGAGCGTCCACCTCACCGAGTCAGCCATTTCAATAAGGGCTGACTCCGTGCTGTGGCCTGACCTAAAGCCATGTTGGGAATCATGAAGTAACCCGTTGGTTTCAATGAAATTCGCCAGCTGGGAATGGGCCAGTTTTTCCAGAATTTTTGCAGGGGCGGGCAGAAGGGAGATGGGCCTGTAGTTGCAGGGGAGGTCCGGATCCAGATTAGGTTTCTTAAGAATGGGAACCAGAGAGGCGTGTTTCCACTTAGCGGGGAAACTACCCGATCTGAGGGAGTCATTCCAGATGTGGTTCAGGTGGGGATTCAGAAGAGGTGCCAGTTTTTTATATTGCTTAGCAGGCCATGGATCGTTGGGGGAACCTGATTTGCACTTTAGTAATTCGGTCAAGGTGTCTGCTTCAGAGAGGACTGAAAATTCGGAAAAGGTAGCCTGAGGTGTCGAGGGAGTGGAGGGTACCTCTTCCCAGTCTTCTTTGTTAGGGGTGGGGAAGGAGAAATAAATGATCTCAATTTTGTCCTCAAAGAATTGTGACAGTTTGTCGCATAATGACTGAGATGCGGGCTGGGTTCGAGTTAAAGCGTTGGGGTTAGTAAAAGAACTAACTATATTGAAAATCTCTCTGGAACCATTGCTGGCTTGTTTGATTCTGGAGGCTAGAAAGGCCTGTTTATGTTCTTTGATCATTCTCCGATATTCTTTGAGTGCTGTTTTATATGAGCTTTTCCTTTCGAGGGAGAAGTTCCGCCTCCAGAGGCGTTCAAGGGTTTTACAGGCAGCCTTTTTCTGCCGGAGCTCGTCCGAATACCAGGGTGCTGAAGGTGCAGCCCGATAGGTCTTAATGGGTTTAAGAGGGGCTAAGGCATCTAGGGCCTGGCAGATCCAGGCGTCCAGATGATCGATCTTACGGTCGAGGTCAGGAGACTGGCTGGGGTGGGAGTTTTTTAGATGTTCCAGGAGAGTGTCCGGGGTGATGCGGCTCCAGTTTCTTCCTGCGGTCTTTAGGGTAATGGTAGGTCTGATGAAATGGGGAATACTGATCTCAAAAGGGATAAGGAAGTGATCCGACCAAATAACGGGGGTGGGGGGAGTCACCTGGATAGAAGATAAGTTGAAACAGATCAGGTCCAATGTGTTACCAGCTTTATGCGTAGGTAAGGTTATTGTTTGGACAAGGTTGCAGGCCGCCAACGTGGAGATGAAATTTTGACTATGCAGAAGGGATTCATCGTTGACGTGGAGGTTGAGGTCTCCTAACGCAGTGAAATTTGCGTATCGTGTGCTGAGCTGAATACTGTTGTCCGCCAGCGCCGGCAAATGTGAGATATTAGAATGGGGGGGGGGCGGTAGATAAGAATTCCAGAGCAGGAGGAAGACGGGGAGAGTTGAATATTGAAAGGCAAGCCTTCTATACTGTCTGGCAGGTCAAATGTTGGGAGGGAAATTGTCCATTTGGAATTATGAATTGGGGCAACACCTCCGCCCTGTTTACCACTGGGTCTGTTAGCACATATAATACTGTAGCCCTCTGAGTGATGGCGGGATTCGTGGTGTCATTTAGCCACGTCTCGGTAAGAAAGAGCAAGTCCCAATAGTTGTCCCGGAGGGACTGCCCGATGTCGATGGCATGTTTGCTCAGTGATCTACAGTTAATCAGCGCTGCTTTAAGGTTGAGGGGTAGGCAGGCTCCGATGGAAGGGATCGAATTTGAGACAAAGGTCGGGCTGACTGTAGAGTCCGAAGTCAGAAGAGAGAAGTGGCATTCTGTGCATGTGTAGCCCTGGTTCCGGGTGTCAAAGGAGAGACAAGGGCGTGTAGCGCAAGGGGGGGGTCGCAGAGACATCAACTCCGATTGAGTGTAATACGTGATGGTGTGGCTAGTGGGTCAGACAGAGGGTCCAGCCCCGGTCGCGTCCTGATCGCGGACGAGCGCAGACGAGCTTGCCTTATGCGCGCCTTTGGCGCGCAATCGTCGCGCCCGCTGCGCTCGTCCGCTGCGCTTCCGGTACATACACATTTGTATAGCAAGGGGGCGATGGAGGGGGGCGTGGCCTCTGAGTGGGCGTGTACCCGGTCTGGGCGTGGGGAATGGCGGTGGGAAGTTCGGCGATTTTCGCCCTTACCAGCGCTCGTTTAGGTTCCTCGAGGGGTGTCTGCACACCACAGTCGTGTGACAGAGAGGTGAGTGAGGAATTTAAAAATACCAATTTTTCAGTTAAAAAGACAGATAAATGCTAAATCGAACACACTGCTCCCGGCTGTGCCTCAGGAGTGAACACAAAGTAATCTGCGCACTTGCTGATCAGGGCGCCTTTTGTGCATCAGCGGGGGGCGTGGCCTCTGAGTGGGCGAGTACCCGGTCTGGGCGTGGGGAATGGCGGTGGGAAGTTCGGCGATTTTCGCCCTTACCAGCGCTCGTTTAGGTTCCTCGAGGGGTGTCTGCACACCACAGTCGTGTGACAGAGAGGTGAGTGAGGAATTTAAAAATACCCATTTTTCAGTTAAAAAGACAGATAAATGCTAAATCGAACACACGGCTCCTGGCTGTGCCTCAGGAGTGAACACAAAGTAATCTGCACACTTGCTGATCAGCGCGCCTTTTGTGCATCAGCGGGGGGCGTGGCCTCTGAGTGGGCGTGTACCCGGTCTGGGCGTGGGGAATGGCGGTGGGAAGTTCGGCGATTTTCGCCCTTACCAGCGCTCGTTTAGGTTCCTCGAGGGGTGTCTGCACACCACAGTCGTGTGACAGAGAGGTGAGTGAGGAATTTAAAAATACCAATTTTTCAGTTAAAAAGACAGATAAATGCTAAATCGAACACACTGCTCCCGGCTGTGCCTCAGGAGTGAACACAAAGTAATCTGCGCACTGCGCACTAGTAACATGTAAGGTAACGAGGGAACCTGACAATACACCAATATGTCCGATGATTAAAGCGGTGACAATAATTCAGACGGGAATAATTCCCGCCGAGTGGCCAGGATGGCTAGCTCTCACTCAGCCGTTAAGAATTATTGAATATGGTAAAGGATATAGGAGGACTAAACACGATAGATCCACCAAAGGGATACTCTCTGTGGCCGGCACAGTAAAGAAAAAAGAGTGAAGGAATAAAAAGTGGAGGTCTTAAAGTTCCCCTCTGTACTCCTTATACATTCATGCGCAAAATGAGGATAAAAAAAAAAAACGACCCGAGCAACATAAAGTTAAAGCAACAGCCAACAGCCACTGAAGAAAAACCACCAGTCCCAGCAAGACCTGTCTGGATTCCAAAGATTGGGGATCTGGTCAGAGAGAAGATCGCGGTGAAGAAGGAATTTGGGCCTTCTTACAGAAAAGCAGTACCTGTCTTAGCTGTCAAAGGAACAAGATCAGTTGTACTACCGCCCCTTGCTGGTAAAAAGGAGAACCGAGTTGTATCCATCGACCTGGTAAAACCACAATCATGTGGCCAATAATAAGTAGTAGGCCCAGTGGACTCCCAAGAAATAGCAGAGTACCAAAATTTGCTACAATCCAAGAGGTTCAAACTGAGAGACTAATCACATTTGATAAACCTGCAGTCAAACTGAGAGACTAATCACATTTGATAAACCTGCAGTGAATAAAAAAGGACTATGCAACAAAGCCATGGAACTTGTGCCTCTTGAAACCCAAATTGCAACAGTTCGTCAAGAAACACCTGTATACAACGATGTAGCCTCAAACTATGCTAATAAAACAAAGAAAAATCAAAAAGCAACTGAAAATCCGGAAGCAATTCCAACAATTGACAGAACTGCATCTGGCTACTTCATCAATTTCGATGACTTTTCTGAAGATCCAAGCGAGCCTGAAGAAATGCCAGCAACCAAAACCTTTAAAGATAAAGTAACAGAACTCTTTCATCAACTCAAAGAAACCTATCTGATTTCTCCATGGATTGAATTTTGGATTGTGTTAGGTGTACTTTTCCTCCTGCTTTGGCTCATCATGGTTCTTTGTTTGGGAAAATTAATTGAAGGAAAATACAGTACAATGGACACAGCAAGTCAGAACATCAACTTGGTCCTAAAGCCTCACAAGTCATCTCACATCGAGAAAAGAGAACTATCATCAGTGACCGTCACAGCCAATCCAATACCCGGTGGGGTAGCATGGGACAAAACGGATTATGAAATCTATGGCCCGATTGAGCTCTTGAAATATCCACACCAGTTTAAGGTTTCATTAAGTGACTTTGTAAAACCAAGTACTTTCTCTGATGATTGGGACTTTGAAAATATAAATATTATGATGTCAGATTTAGTAATGTCAGCAAAATTTACAGAACATGATTACTTACAGGGTTCATCAAATTATGAAGAAATGTACTGTTACAATCACTTCGGCCATCACTATTTCCCTAAATCTGTACAGCCTAGAAATGTTTTTAATTACAACCAATGGGAACATTGTGCAACTCCGCCTAAAAGCAGCTCAAAAACTTTCTATGAGAAATTCCCATACTTCTCAGGGTTTAACACAAGTGATGCAGAAAGTTTTATTTTAAAATGTTAAATAAGACAGGAATGAAAACAATGCTGACAAATACTAAATTGATCTATTCTGAAACATTTTATGAAAAAATGATTACATTTGGTTTTGAATTTCGGAAAAACAACATTGAAACAAAAACCATCTGGGGTACAAAAGAATGGCAGGTCCAAGGTCTAGAAGCATTATTTAGCCTGCATGATCCCAGAACAATTAAAATCCTTGAATGACACCTTTCAACAGACTACCTGTCTTGGCCTATCCAAAATTAAGGACTTAAACAAACCGTCTATTCCAAAGCCCATACCTGATAGTAATAGCACTACTGATATGGAGATAGACGTATCCCATATTTTATACAAAACAGAACACATCCTGATTGGAAAAAATGGTTGATCTGGCCCACAGACACAAATAACTGTCAAGATAGATTCCTGAACAAAATACAGGGGTTCAAAATGACCAGGCCAGACCCAAGATACTCCCAGAGGCAACATCCAGGGATAGTTACAACATACAGTGTAGGGAAACTATGCCTCAAATGGCTACAGAAATCCACACTGGCTGAAATTAAGCAACACTTGACTTTACTTAAAGACGGTGCTGACTTGCGTGATTTCATTCTGGGACCACGTAAACAGCGTCAAAAATGTTTCATAGCGGCCGGTATATACGCTGCGTACAACGAAGCTTGGAAAGTAATGCAAATTGAAACAGCAGAAAAAATACGAGAAATTGATTGTATTAATTTGGAAAAATCACTTTCTGTTGTGGGCAATGGGTTAACAACTCTGTCCTCCAGAATATATTCACAGGACAGTATTGTATCATCTGCTATTGATATAATAGAGCAAGACTTACTAATGTTACAACATGGTCAGTCCCAATTACGTTCTATTGTACAGCTTGGCTGGACGTTGCAAAATCTGCGTTCAGGCTACGTGCCATGGCGTTTAATCAACGTAACGTCATTATTTTCTATCTTTAACCTTACTGATAAACAAATCAGTTTGGCACAAAAAGGAGCAGACTATACGATTCTGAGCATTGAAAAACTTGAGAGATTACCATTGACAATGTCAGAGAGACCTGTCATTGAATGGATAATACACGGAATAATCACAATTCCGATAACACCTTTCCAATTTAAATACTGCCAAGAATATATACCAGCAGGCCAGTATGAAAGGTTGGGTAAAGGGTACATCAAGTCAACATGGAAACTACCTTATACACACACGTTACAGTGCGAAGAAAAAAATGTATTTCTTAGTGGTAAAAATTGTAAACGATCACTAAGCGGTACACTCCTGTGTCAAGGCATTAACTTGCATGGGGCCTGCGAGGGGTCTTCAAATAACCTTTCATGTCACCTGCACGGCACTCATGCAACACAGACAGAGCCATTCTTTAGACAACTCTCTAACGGGAGCTACATTCTAATAAATGACCACAGCTGTTGTGGCATGGTGCCAGGGAAAGCCTATCTCGTGAGCGTTAGTTCCATGGTCACTTGCTGTATGCAAGTATTATATCCAAACAGCACACCAGATATGGAGGCGGCAATATAGCCTCGTTTGAATATCTCTTCTATTCGAATTGATACTTTAAGCAGAATGAAGTCTATTCTTTTACAGACGACTGTGCCTTTGACCTCGTCCAGAGAAACGTATGATCTGCAAGTTGCAAGGACAACAGCAGAGATACATACCCTTTTATCAACAAATTGCCCCGTGCATTTCGTAGAAATGCTACGCCAAATCCTAAATATGTCAGATACCAGTGGCATCGCACATGTATTTAAAAAAAAAATTTCGGGACTGTTAAAACCCTTCGAAACAGTTCTGGGCATTTTTCCCAATTTTGTCCATTCTGTATTTGGCGGCCTACCTCTACTTTTGGGACTCGTAGCAGGAATTTTATTTTTGATTCTTCTGCTCCGATATGGCAAGCCACGCAGCAGACAAGACTCCAGCAACGATGGAAGAAACGATCCTAGCAATACGCTACCGGGACCGCATAACTAAAGTCCTCGGATTAGCCCGGCTAAGAGATCTGAATATGACCTAGTTTCTTTCATTCAGACCTATCTGGCAAAATTACCTGTGCTTCGATGTATGCTATGCGGAGAAGAATGCGTGTTGGACATCTGTCTTACTGTGGTATATAAATAAATAATACCGGATCTATTTTTGAATGTATGAATGAATAACAGATAGCTCAATAAAATAAGAGTCAAGATTCGAGGTAGTAGGAGTTTCTGCAGGTTTATTACAGCATAAGGACAGGATCAGGACAACCTGCATAGAACGGGGGTAACAGGGCCCAGCAGGACAACTGGGGCCCAGCAGCTGCCGGGGCTTGATCTGGGATGAGCGCGCTAACTTTTAATAACAATACATCGACTTATATACATAGCGCAAACACATAGCATTACATTGCAGTAGGCGTAGCAGTGGGTGGAGCAGAAGGCGTGACGCGTAGCAGTCGCGAGAGATAACAGTAAAAGTAGGTGTAACTGGGAGTATACTTAGGCATGTGATGCAAACGTAACAGAATATGTCATGAATGGGCGGAATCATTGGAGGGGGCTACCTAAGGAGCCGGGACCTCTAACCTGGTGGTGCGCGAAAACTGGCAATGACGTGTTACTAGGAGAAGCTGGGGGCTACGAACTCTGTGCTAGGAGCAGAGACTAGAGTCTGGAGGGTCGGAGCGACATGTACCTAAACCCTATCTGGTATCTGATGTTTAGGGAACATGTTGATATAAACTAGAAGTCATGAGGGGAAAAGCTAACTTGATTCTAAGACTGGACCATGCATTATTCTACATGTAGTGCGTGATGAAGAATATTAAATGACCATTAATACAGTATTTCTCTAACGTGGAGCCGAATAGGCTAGACAATGACGGAAACTATTGATGCAGTTCAGTAGCTTAGGAATGCAGAGAAGAAGGACTGAACTGATAGCTGGAATCATAACATACTCTTGGCAGACTCAGAGGCAGAGCCAAGCTGCACCGGGCACTGCGAGGCAGGAAGTAAGTGAAGGGTCGAGGATACAGGTGGGGGCTGTATCGCTCCTCAGCGAGGCTTTCAGGAGACAGGAGCTGAATCTGATGTCCGGGCCCTTTTGAGGCCTAGAAACGGGGACTTTATACTGGAATAACGTGCATACTGAGAAACGTGGCAACATAACTTTACATAGGCCTGATATTCGTAGTATTCACGAGGACTGGAAAATGTCATACCAGAGGTGGACACGACTGTAATTGCGTCATTAATCGGACATGGGGAACAACATATGCATATTGGTCATGCACACATAACATATGATGGATGAAGCGTAGGGACACAGAACATGGCAACATTTACTTTTCCACATTCCCTCCTTGTCACTACGTTTCCATCAGGAAACATCAATTTTCATGATACCGTCTATCATTTCATACAGTACCATTTGCTCGTCTCGAATTATCCTGGAACGGGACTTAGAACGGGGCTTGGGACTAGGAATACAAGAGGTAGCACACATGCTGCAAATCGCAGGGCCACATTGTATACAGAGGCAGCAGCTAAATATGATCGCTACTGCAATACCTAGAAAGGACAGGACTTTCCATCCCCATGCGGAAATTATATTCCAGAACCAACCGGACCATGTCCAGGTGCCTGGATCTTGGTGTAACAGATGGGCAATTTTATGGAGTCTGGTTATAGCTGAATAAACAGACGGCGCGTTATTTGGAATGAAAATGCAGCAACTAGATCCGATGACTCTACAGGCCCCGCCCCTATCGGCCAGTATGACGTCAAGGACGAGACGATTTTGCAAAACGACAAATCTCATAGCAGATTGTTCTTCGGTTAAGTTACCTAGAGCAGAGGCAGTCTCATTTACTACAGCTTCAAGGGTTCTTGTTAACCTACGGATCAGTTTACTATTCTGGACAGGTCCTACAAAGAAGAAGAAGCCTTTATTGAAATCTGTATACTGTTCTAGAGTAGTTTCAGTATAATCGACAATTGGGGACTCCCTTCTATGTCTAATGTGTACTAGATGTGTGTTTCTGTGATAATCAGATGGGGCTAGGAAAACAGGTGGCAGTAGGAAAGCAATGTAACAGGTTCCCTCCCAATCGAGGGGCAGACGGACATATGCAGTTTGACCACAAATAAAATAAGAATGACGTGAAGCTTTGAAAACAGATTTCCCACTGTCACTATACTGGATAACAGTAGTACATTCACTATGACCTACATGTATGGAACCATAACTACGGACACATAATTCACCTTTGACTGGTAGTACTGAAATAGCAGGTAAGTCTGGAGTAGTATCAGACTGAACATTCAGGACCATAAAATTCGACGAATAATTACCTAAATTATATACTTCATTTTCTAGATCTAAACCTGTTCTGTGGGGGAAACCTTGCTTGTCTGGAAAACATGTACTGTTAAGAAAAGACATATCTGTTGAGGATGACGTTAACGTGGACCATGCTCCACACGAACCATTATGCGAAAATGGATAAGGAAAGAGTGGCAGAACTCCCTTCGGTGTCTGGAAAGGGGGGAGTCGACCACACACCCAACAATTAGTGGCATTGCTGGTCTGGTGTGAATAATGTAACATACGGATAAATGAGTTGTTGCGCATAGCGAGGCGGTATGAATATTCGTGAGGAGGCAGATCACTAAACGTGTGTTCTACTGTAGCATTAGCAGACATATTTACATGAGGAACTGGAAAATACAGATAGAACGCATAGCTGGTGCAGGAAATCAAAATGCTGATGAATAATACGAAACTCAGAAAAACGATACATTGAATTGAACTTCGACTAACTCTCTCACTATGGGGGTCTATTTTATACATATCAGAAACAGTCTAACCGTTTCACCTAGGGGAGGACTTATACAATCAAACTGACTGACTTATTTTACTAGACCTGAGCTTTAACTTATACTCCTGCTGCGGAGTTTTCTCTAACAAGGGAGGGGTTGTAATAATGTCTTGTGCGGGACAGTCCTTAAGAGCAATATTCTGGCAGTCCTTCAAATCCTGGGAAATGTTTTTAGAAACGGATTTCAGTCCTTTAAAAAGTTTAACATGAGACAGGTGGATCCATCCTTTTCTGCCTTCCAACTTGACGGCAGTACGGGTGGTCAAGAGGACCTGACGTGGCTCCTTCCAACGTGGTTCCAGCGGACTTGATCTGTCGAAATTCCGGACCATCACTAGGGAGCCTGGAACGATTTCATGTGGTGCCACCTCGGTATTGTCTGGAAAGGCGGCAGCAACCTGTGAACGACATGAGTTGAGGGCAGACATCAAGGAAGCTAGGTAATCTGTCAGCATATTACATGAAACATCGGTAATACTTCGGGGTCTAGGAGTACCCCACATGTTAGGGGGGCGGCCGAATACGACCTCATACGGGGACAGACCTGATCTGGAATGTGCAACCATGCGCATATAAAACAAAGCGACTGGCAGAGCTACTAGCCAGTCCACACCTTTTTCTTTACAGACTTTTGCAATTCGGATTTTCAGAGTCTGATTATGTCTCTCGACCAGACCGGCTGCTTCAGGATGGCGTACACAATGAAACTTCCACTGGTACCCTAACAACAGGGAAACGTGCTTCATTAACTCTGAGGAGAATGGCTGGCCATTATCAGAATATACGACTCTAGGGAGTCCGTATCTAGGGAAGAATTCACGAACCAACTGCTTGGCAGTGGTCGCGGCTGTGTAATCTGGGACTGGATATGCTTCTGTCCACCTGGACAAAGCGCATACTACTACAAGGACATACTTGAAACCTCGACATCGCTCCATTTGAATATAATCCATCTGGAGGACCTCAAAAGGGTGGTCAGGGGGCTGGAAACCACCTTGTTCCACCGGGACACTTTTACCTGGGTTAAACTGACAACATATCATACAGGTACGGACTTTCTGTTTGGCTGCAGCTCGTAAATGCTTGTTGAACCATATGCTCTGGATACTGTCTAACATAGCTTTTTCTCCTAAATGTGCTGGACTATGTGCGGTATTGATAATGACTTGAACCATAGAATCGGGGAGAAACCATGTGGCTCTACCCTTCGTTAACCATCCTTGATCTGTCTGGACCCCTCCTTGTTCAGACCATTTCTTGATTTCATCGGGGGTAGCATGTAACTGTATATCTATGACGTCTTGTGTAGGGTCCTTAACTGTCATGCATGTAATTGGATCTGGAGTATGTGTCATGTTAACTGGAATGTCTGGAGTCTGTGCTGTAAACTTGGCTGTGCGATCTGCTAGATCATTACCTTGGGAAATAATGTCTGTAACTTTCGTATGTGCTTTGCACTTCATGATAGCAATGGATGTCGGTAAATGTATGGCATCTAACAGGGCTTGAATAAGGAGACCATGCTGAATCTTGGTTCCATGAGAAGTCATGAAACCTCTCTCCTGCCAGAGCACTCCGAAGTCGTGTACAACTCCGAATGCGTAACGTGAATCTGTGTAAACATTAACTTTCAAGTTCTTGGCGTGTATACAGGCTTGTGTCAGAGCGACTAGCTCTGCTGCTTGAGCGGACAGGGTATCAATACGGTGTGTCTCAATAACTTCGGTATCAGTAGTCACTGCATATGCTGCGACTAGTTCTCCTGTACTAGTTCTCATACATGAACCATCCACATAAAGTGTCAGGTCGGGATCTGGTAACGGAATATCTGTCAGGTCTTGTCTTGGCTTTGTCGTAATGTTAACTACTTCCACACAATCATGTGTGTCTGGATTTAAATTAACTGATGGTAACAGTGTAGCAGGATTCAGAACGTTGCAGCGTCTAATTTCTATGTGTGGCTGGAACAGTGTCAATTCATAACCTGTTAAACGTGCAATTGTCAAGTGCTGAGTTTGTGTTCGGTTTAAAAGAACTTCCACGGCGTGTGGAACTTGTACTGTCAGGGAATGTCCTAAAACTATGGAATCACTTTGTCTGATAGCTAGTGCTGTGGCTGCAACTGATTTGAGGCACGCAGGCAACGCCTGGGCGACTGGATCTAATGTGCTCGAAAAATAAGCACAGGGCTTGTATTGTCCTGCTTGATCTTGTGTGAGAACAGATAATGCTGTACCTTCCCGTTCAGTAACGAAAAGTGTAAAAGGCTTACTGTAGTTCGGTGTAGCTAGAACTGGAGCTTGACATAGGGCTTTCTTTAACTCGTTGAAACTAAGTGTATGGTCAGATGTCCAAGGGAGGACAGTCGATACGGCTGCCTCCTGTGTCGTTAACTGTATCAGTGGCTTGGCTAGAAATGCATACTGGGGAATCCATTGTCTACAATAAGAAGTAAGGCCGATAAAGGCACGTACCTCCTTCTGGGTTCTGGGCTGGGGAAGACTCGCTATTAACTGGATACGGTCGGGTGTCAACTGCCTACCCCTCTTGGACAGCAAGTGTCCTAAGTATACCACTTGCTGGACACAGAATTGAAGCTTCGAAGGTGACACCTTGTGCCCCATCTCGGCTAGGAAATACAGAACTGTAAGGGATGCTCGTTCGCAGTCACGTTCAGAACGGGCTGTGATCAGTAGATCATCGACATACTGGAGTAGGGCAGTGTCAGTTGGCATGTGAATGTTGTCTAGTTGTCTCTTGAGTGCTTGACTGTAAATACTAGGGCTTTCTGTGAAACCTTGAGGAGCGCGTGTAAACATATAGCTCCTTCCATTTAAACAAAATCCGAAAAGAAACTGGCTGTCTGGATGAATAGGAACACTGAAAAATGCATTCTTGAGGTCTATGACAGTGAAGAATATGGCTTCGGAATCAATGGCTGTTAACAGGGAAGAAATATCTGGGACTACTGGGTACTGCGGAATAATACATTTATTAAGCTCTCGTAAATCAATCACTAATCGATATACTGGGGGTGCATTTGGATCAGTACGTTTCATGACTGGAATGATCGGAGAATTGCATACATTGGAGTCAGTTTCTACGACTACTCCTTGAGCCATGAGCTCGTCAATAATTTTGGATAAGGCTGCTACAGCCTCAGGTGGCAATCTGTACTGTCTGATTCGGGGTAACACTACACCTGGTTTGAGAGTCACACGATGGGGTGTGATTTGCATATAACCTACATCAGTTGGACCTTGCGCCCATAAATGCTGTGGAACATTAGACAATCTGGAATCAAAATCTCGTAATACATAGTGACCCTTAAAGTCACGTAGGAACAGACGTATTCCCTCTGGGGAACAGCAAATAACTGCACCTAATTCTTTCAGTGTCTTAATGCCTAATAGATTTTCTGGACATGACTTAGTAAGTAACAGATCAGTAGTACGGGACAATGGACCTACTTCTAGAGTGACTGGCTTAGATATCTCATTAACTATTGGCTTTCCTGAAAATCCAAGGGAAACATTTCTTGAGCCTGAGAGCGGAGCCCCTGGAACTTCGGCATGACTAATTGTGGTCCTACTTGCCCCTGTATCGATCAAAAACTTTCTGTCTTTCCCTAATACTTGACTATGAACATAGGGACCTTCTTGATCTACGGGTATCTCGATGAGAGGCAAGCCTACCTCCCTCTCTAGGCTGTTTCATGAATATGGCTGGTACTCTGGATACTCGGACTGTGCATACTGGTACATCTGCGATGTAACGTGCTGTGTTGCAGCAATAGGCTGCGGTGCGGTAACTGTCTGTTGTGCATTCTGTGACTGAGGAATCTGTGAAACTTGTTCTTGTCTAGGCGGACGTGGTCTTTCTTTAGTCTTACCAGTAGCTATATTATGTTTCAGAACTGCACACTCGTTTATAAAATGACCTGGCTGTTTACAATAATTGCAGTTCCCTTTAACGGGAGCTGCAGGATGACTGGTTTGATTCGGACCCCTCTTCTGACTGTCTTGAGGAACAGATTGTGCAACTAGCACTTTCATTTTCGTGTCTTTCATACGTTTTCTCTCGTGTTCTTGCTCTTCTCTAATTCTATTCTGGTGATACTGGAGCATCTGGAGCATCTGGGACGGAGTATTTGCTTGCCAGGTGCTTTCGACTTTCAAAACTCGATTTTTAATTTGTGGACTTGAATTCTCGACTAATTTGGTAACGAAAAGATGAGGGTATGACTCACTACTTGTCTTGAGACCACTATTAATACTAAAACATTTTTCAAATCTAGAATAAAAATCACTAATATCTTCATCTTGTTTCTGTTTACAGGCTGAGATTGCATCCCAGTCTTCCTTCCTAGTTGTCAATAATCTGGGTAAAACTTGAATCAGTAATTCTGGTAATTCTTTACATTTATCTCCAAGACCGGTACCTGGTACTCGTGCCTTGTCTTCAGCTTCTAGAGCTGCCCAATCGATCTTTTTCTCTCCCACCTCCCATTCTTTTTCCTTTAGCTTTTCATACACCCCTGCGGGTAACAGGACCTTTAACATTTTAATGATATCTGGGTAAGTGTATTCTCCCATACGGAGCATGTCTTTTAATTCTCTATGGAACCCTGCTGGATCTTTGTCATGACAGGGAATTAATTTCTTCATTTCAAGAAGTTCCATCTTTGATATTGGAGTGTATACAAACACTCGTTGCATTACGCCACCCGCCCCTTGGACTGGGTGGACTTCCCGTAACGGATTCTGTCTGTCTATGTAGAATGATTTACTTTCTGGGGGTGAGACATGAACAAAATGCGGGTTCAGAAACGTTCTATATTTGTGACGCTGTTCTAGAATGACACTAACTAAATCGGTACCTAGACCTCTTCATCTATACTGAAGTAACTCGTTCAGGATATCGTGCAACGGACCTGGATCAGAATGTTGACCCTCATACAGAGTAATGAGGTGCTGGATCATATACATACCCACCAGTCGTTGCTCGGCTGGGGGCAGTTTCAGAAACATTTGT
The DNA here is from genome assembly GCF_964261635.1 of Lissotriton helveticus. Lineage (NCBI taxonomy): Eukaryota > Metazoa > Chordata > Amphibia > Caudata > Salamandridae > Lissotriton > Lissotriton helveticus. Next base: position 186,868,334 of record NC_136060.1, read on the forward strand.
GCCACTATTTCGTCTGGAAAAGTGGTAGAATCAGTAATCCATCGGACTGCTGATCGGGCTAGTTCTTGTTCATGCATGGTACTTAATTCACTGTAACCGACTCGTGATTTCAGAATGTGATCGGTAGCTTGAAATACTTGTTCTAGAGAACCTTGTTCTGGCGCTTGATGATGGAAAATAGACTTGCGTTCTAGGCGTAAATGGCGATCTGGAAATCTAGATTTTCCTACATACGCTATTCTGGCGGGATTCTCGTCTTCCTCTTCAGGATCAGAGATACTTTCTTTCTCGCTTACTTGTGCTGCTTTACGCTGGTCGTGTAACCTTATTATTTCTTTACGAATTTTCTTGTACATACTCTCCATGGCACCGACGGTCTTGTGCTTACCCTCGGCTATATTATCACTCCACCTTGTCAGGATTCTCATTTCGGCAGAATCTTTAGACGGGTAATCTTGTTCTCTTATTAGACAATTGATCAGGAACTTTAATATCATGAGCTGGATCTCGGCTTTCCTTTGAGACATAATCTCGCCAATACTTTCTGGATCATCCCCTGTACGGATGAAACGATATATTCTGTCTAGATCTTCTTTCATATTCGGCAAGGTGACTAGATACTCGGTCACTCTCCTTACACGTAAGGAATATAAAACCATATTATATTCGCCTGGAACTGGATCATAGACACATTCGTTAAGGGTTTGCCTGATTTCTGTAACAGACTGATGTTTGGGCGTGCGCTGTAACGCTTGAGCATGTAATTCGAGTAATGTTAAACGCTTGTGTGGCGGCGGGGTTTGAGGAAGACCTCCTCCTGCGGCCCCTAAACTGGAGTCGTCTACTGACATTCTTCGTCCTGGCAGAGTCGGTAATTGTAACGTGGGCTGGACTTGTATGGCGGACTGGGCCGGGGGAGCTGTTAAGGGCACCCCGGTGTCTGAAGGAGCAGGAAGTGCCTGATTTACAGGGACTGGCGGAGCGCGAACAGGATTTGCATATTCTGGGACTATGTCGTCCAAGTAGGACGAAATAAAAATATCAGCTGCGGTCGGTTTGTGACGTAGCTTGGTCGGAACTAATGGCGGCGGGAAATTACTGGATGCCTCTGGGGTCGCTTTTGGCAAACCTTCGGCAAGGAGAGGATACATACCCTTAATAAGGGCATGCCTCTGTCTGTCTGACTGTTCGGCTTTGACTTGTTCACCTATCTCGATTAATTCTCTTTCTTGGGCTCGTTCCTGGGATTCTCTACTTAGCTCTGACTTTCTGACTTCTTTCTCGGTCCTTCTATGCGCTTCTTTACGCCATAACTCGATGGCATCTTTCTGTGACTGTCTGGCTTTCTTTTTCCATAATGCTTCTTCCACTCGCATGATACATTCGGCATCCCATGTACCCGATACGGGCCATCTATACTTTTCTTCTAACTGTTTGGTATACTCTACCCATAAATCTAGATACATTATGGCGCTTATGCCATGTTTCTGATACATAAAGTGACCTGGACTGTCCCTGGGCGGGACAGGAACCGCTTCCTCTAACAGACCCTTTCTAGTTTTTAACTGACGTAACTTGGAAAATATAGGCATGACTGAACTGTAATCTGGACACAATACAATACACAATAAAAACACGAAATCACATCACACTCATACCACAACAGTAAAATACATGAAGAACATTATAAATAACAGTTCGAACAGAATATTACCTGGAATACTGAGAACAGAAACAGAACAGAATTTCTCGAGAACGGAACAGACTAGAATTACTGGATGCACTGCTGTAACAGTACGGAACATACCGGTCCCATAAAGGGACGCATCAAGACCCGTATCCACCTAGGTGAACACTTCGTTTGTGAGTCTGGGCACCACCAACCCACGGACCAGGAGTCAATTTAGATTGGTCCTGTCTAGATACTACCCCAGCAATGGTACTCACCGGGCAGCACGGAACGGAAGGCCTCGGACTGGACTGGATTTCTACGACGACGAACTTCGGACTTCAGTTACGGGTGGGCCTCCGGATACCTCGGACCTTGGACTCTCGTCTTGGGCTCTGGTCGGGACTCGCCGCGTTCCTCCACCGTCTCGTTCGGATGCTGGACCGCCTCCTCCGTCTCCTCCGTGGGCCTGAGGGATACTTGGAGCAGAAATATCTGCCAGTGCACGGTATGGTTCCGTCACGACTGCAGAGGGTCAGGGGGTCGGCGTGGCTTCACCGACGCGTGGGGAAAGGGCAAGTCCCTGTTCGGGCGCCATTATGTGGTATATAAATAAATAATACCGGATCTATTTTTGAATGTATGAATGAATAACAGATAGCTCAATAAAATAAGAGTCAAGATTCGAGGTAGTAGGAGTTTCTGCAGGTTTATTACAGCATAAGGACAGGATCAGGACAACCTGCATAGAACGGGGGTAACAGGGCCCAGCAGGACAACTGGGGCCCAGCAGCTGCCGGGGCTTGATCTGGGATGAGCGCGCTAACTTTTAATAACAATACATCGACTTATATACATAGCGCAAACACATAGCATTACATTGCAGTAGGCGTAGCAGTGGGTGGAGCAGAAGGCGTGACGCGTAGCAGTCGCGAGAGATAACAGTAAAAGTAGGTGTAACTGGGAGTATACTTAGGCATGTGATGCAAACGTAACAGAATATGTCATGAATGGGCGGAATCATTGGAGGGGGCTACCTAAGGAGCCGGGACCTCTAACCTGGTGGTGCGCGAAAACTGGCAATGACGTGTTACTAGGAGAAGCTGGGGGCTACGAACTCTGTGCTAGGAGCAGAGACTAGAGTCTGGAGGGTCGGAGCGACATGTACCTAAACCCTATCTGGTATCTGATGTTTAGGGAACATGTTGATATAAACTAGAAGTCATGAGGGGAAAAGCTAACTTGATTCTAAGACTGGACCATGCATTATTCTACATGTAGTGCGTGATGAAGAATATTAAATGACCATTAATACAGTATTTCTCTAACGTGGAGCCGAATAGGCTAGACAATGACGGAAACTATTGATGCAGTTCAGTAGCTTAGGAATGCAGAGAAGAAGGACTGAACTGATAGCTGGAATCATAACATACTCTTGGCAGACTCAGAGGCAGAGCCAAGCTGCACCGGGCACTGCGAGGCAGGAAGTAAGTGAAGGGTCGAGGATACAGGTGGGGGCTGTATCGCTCCTCAGCGAGGCTTTCAGGAGACAGGAGCTGAATCTGATGTCCGGGCCCTTTTGAGGCCTAGAAACGGGGACTTTATACTGGAATAACGTGCATACTGAGAAACGTGGCAACATAACTTTACATAGGCCTGATATTCGTAGTATTCACGAGGACTGGAAAATGTCATACCAGAGGTGGACACGACTGTAATTGCGTCATTAATCGGACATGGGGAACAACATATGCATATTGGTCATGCACACATAACATATGATGGATGAAGCGTAGGGACACAGAACATGGCAAAATTTACTTTTCCACACTACCATCAGCAGTACCAATGGATACAGATACTTTGCTAGGTCCTGTAACGGCTCATGCATCATGTTGTCCCCAGCGGCTACCTATTCTGATGACGGCATTCATTGAGACTTCACCACTTCGAGTATGTGGCAGTGGAGTACGAGATGAGAGCAGCATCACCCAGGTACAACCTTCAGTGAGCATTGCTGATCCTGACATCGATGATAGCAATCATTCTCACGACTGCACTGTTTCAGCATTTTCAAACTTGGTCGAACTTTCACCTGATGCTGTCGACCAATTTTTTGAGAGTCTGAAATGATGTTCTCCCCTGAACAGAAAGAATAATTTTTAAGCAACAAGCACACAGCGTTCCCTGAACTCTGAATTCGGCCTTCAGCTTTGATAAACAAAAGCTACTGAAAACATTTGGAATTATTTTCCCCCTGAAAACTATTTTTTTTTTTCACTTCCAAAATATTTACCTTTTTCCGGCACAGAGTACTCTGCTTAAAGTAGAACTATTCTTAGAGAACAGAGCTTCTATTTTAGGGACTCGAGACAATATTTTACCTCAGCCTCTAGCACATGTACAACATTTGTATTATTATGTGATGGAATGGTCTCGACCTTCTCTTCTGTATTAAGAGCCATTTCATGTGTAAATTTTCGCAATTCATTCAGCTGATATATATATGCACTTTTAACTGAATGATACCACTGCTTGAAAAGCGTACAGTACCAATACTCATTTTCGTGTATTTACCATATACCGTTTCAAATGCGAATTATGTATTTTGGGGTGGGTTGGAAAACACATGCACCATTATATGTTTACTATTGCTTAGTTTTTAGTAATGAGGGACATTAGATCGTGGAGTGGGTGTTGTAATTCTATCTAGGACCCTTATTCGATATTCCTGATTTATGCCCTTATGTGGTTATAATAAATAATATCCTTATGAAGGCATAAGAATCATATCCATATTTAGTCGTAGCCCATGCAGTCCAAATTAAGCAAGGCTACTTCCCCAGGCTGCTAGAGAGTACAACGAGTTCTCTAAACAAACCAAACCTCCAGCAACCTGGGAATTCCCCATGCTTTTGTTTTGATTTGTCCTAGAACTCCTGTGAGCACTGTAAGAACGGCCAGTTCTTATTGACATCTTTATTGACGTCTTATGTCCAACCTTACGTCAAACCCGGCACCTTTCAGGTATAAATATACCAACGTTGCCTTAAGTAAACACACGGTGGTTTGGAGCAGAGCGGCTATCTACTTGCCCGACGCTGTCTTTTCTCCTGCCGAGAAATCCAGCTCCGGTGTTCTCAGCCGCCCTCGCGGGTTGCTGGGATATCGAGTCCTGAGAGAGAGATACCAGACCTCCTGCTTTCTATTACCCAGGTACGGAGCTGACTAAACCCTTAAGAGAATTCTTGACTCAGATTCTTGGCAAAAACCAACTTAACTTAAACTGCTACTTACTTACTCCTTCCCACGTATTAGGCTTAGGTCAGGTACACCGGGGTAGGCGTATTTAGAAGCACCAGTTGAGTACGTTAGTCAATGTATATATGTATGTATATATTTTATCTATTTTAAAGTATCATATGGCTAAGAAACCATATCAATGCTTTTACAGTATTATTTCATAATACTCCTTTTACTGTACGCACTTTACTTTACTATAAATATTGCAATTGTGGCAATTTATTTCTCTTGCATGAGAAAGAAGACTGCTCAATAAATAACACCTTTTATTGAAAACGCCCGTCTCTCTTTTCTCTGCACTCTGGTGAAACTAAGTATGCACGATTGACTGAGTAAAATAGCTGTCTATTGTTTTCACACAACTCTAGAGATATACTCTTATTCTGAGGGAGCAAAGTTGTCATGTTTTATGGTTGTCAGAAACTAATCCCTTCTTGTCTAATCAGGAAAGTTAACTCCTTCTTGAACATTTGTGAAAGTTTCTAGTGACCTCTGAGCTAGCTGGCAAAACTAATTAAGTCTAATATAGTCAGTAGAGACCTAGTCGACCTCAGTCCTACGTCTACACTGCTGTTTATATTATTCCAATGCGCAGAGCCCGTTTGGAATATAGGAACTACACTACACTCCCCTGTGGCCCGCCCACTTTTTGCCTTCTGTAACCCTTCCCTCGCCCATTGGCCGCCCCGCTCCCGCCTCCCAGCTGCTCCTCCCTCCCTCTTGTCCTCTTATGGAGGAAGCCATGCGGAAGCGCAGCGGACGAAGGCAAAATTGAAGGTGCGCCAAAGGCAAGCCCGTCTGCGCCCGTCCGCGCCCAGCGCCAGAACCCCTGGCCCCCGCCGCACCCGACTGAGATACGACTCCGCCGCCCTCAACGCACTCAACTGAGGTAATTCAGTTTCGACTCCATTTTGTATTCCGTCGCCATTTGGTGTTGCCCTCACTCAGGCAGCTTGGCAAACCAAGTGTTTTTGCCCTTTGTACTGCTACGTGTCAAATAACCCCCCCCCCCTTCCTTGTTGTGAAGCCAATTCCAGGAACTAGCCAAACTAACTAATCCTTCTCTAGACGGACTAATCCTTGTCCCAACTATCTGTTGGCCTTCAGTATTCTTTCCCTGCCCTATCTTATCTGTTGGCCTTCGGTATTCTTCCCTGCATTTTCCTATTTCTCAAGTTGTCCTGTAGTTCTGAAAATTCTGGACTCGTGAATAAAACTTCATCATAGCATGACGATTTTTATATCAAAATACCGAGAATGGCTAGTACACTATGTACAAGCATTTTCGTCATATTCCAGTAACAATTTCACCTCGAAATCGTCATTTTCGTCTTGAACCCTTGGCTTCCATTTTGTGTACGGCAGCCATTTTGTGGGTTGCCCTCACATAGGCTTATAATACAGCTAAATTCGATTCCAAAGGACACGTACACCTTAATTGACTTTTCTCTGACCTGGGCAAGCTGAAACCATTGCCCCAGGCCGAACCTGTTTGGCCAGTTCCTCTCCCAGTGGCCGAATGAGATAGCATCAAGGCACAACATGCCATAAACCCTTTTCATCGCACACACACCCTGCCTAATCTTGCTCACACCTGTCCCTGCTCTTTTCTCTCACTTGCTTTATGATGGGGAGGTGCCCGTTTTTATTGGGGGTCCACCGATATCTGATGAAAATGTTGGGCCTTGCCGGGTAATTTGTTGTGGGCTGGACAAACTGAAATGTGGGCTTGTCATCATGACTCTGCTTTTTCTTTGTAGTGGAAACATGTGAATAGCATACTAAAATGTGGAGAATGTTTGCCTGAAGCACAATATTTTGTATAAAAAGAGAAACCTGGCTTTGTAAGATTGAGCAGTCTCCTGAGAATATACATCCCGTGTTGTTGTACTTCTAGGACGCCTGTTACTTGGTTGCAGCCAATAAAATCGATCCTTGACTTCACCTAGAAGACTCTGAGTTTCTGTGGTCTAAATCAGGAAAGTACTCGAGGTCTTTGGGTGTGTACCCCGACACCACTGGGTTACCGGTTCGGTACCCGTTCTGAAAAACCCAGTACCTCAGTCCTTTGAAGCACACAAACACGTCCTGCCATTACTGATTGACCTATAGGTGCTGTCATTGATTGACTTATGGGGTTGGGCAAGAACACAACTCAAGGGGGACATTCTGGTCACGTGGTGTCTTGTTTTGAATGTTTTCCTATTGGCTAATATTTGGTGCATGGGGAGTATTTTTCTGTGGGTGTATATGGTTATAAAAGACTGTGAGCCACGAAGTGAAGGGGCAGTCCACTGAGAACCTACTATTGGTGTACTTCTGGTACAACTGTGCATAGCTGCAGCTAATAAATTTGTTTTTCTACGTTAACAGAGTATTCCGTGTCTCTGTACACCAAGGCAGGTAAACTCGGAGATTTCAGGCGTGCCCTGTGCCGCCAGACCCTTCTAGGCCGGGTTCTTCAACTGGCAGCCCAACGTGGGGCGGCTTCAGAGGTAGCGGTCGAGCCCGAGGGTCGTGAGGAGCCCCGCAAGGAAATTCTGCAGGAAGCGCACCACATGATTGACCCCTGCATGTCGAAAGTGGACCGAAGGTCTTTGCAGCGCGGCTTCTCCTTTCCAACGGCTGCTGGTGACTGCTGCCCTGACTGCCTCCCTGCCTTAGTCCCTTTGGTGATGACTGGTGTTGCGAGACGTTAGACGGACCTCTGTTGGCGTAAGAGAACATTTGATTAAGTAATAGTGGGTAGCTCCCACTTCTTTGTTTTTGATTCGGCTTTTGCAAAAGCCGAGGCCGAGGGGTGAGTACATTTGTGCTGTGTTGATTGATTAACCCCTTGATGTTTGTAAAGGAGCCAGTGAAATAACGATGCCTGGTTTCAGTAAGTTTAGAAGATGGTGTTGCTTTTGTTGTGATAGGGATTCCCGACTGGAGGACTCTTGTCCAATTCCTCCGGCTGGAACTCCCACCTATGAGCTTTATTCTAAACATGGTGTAGGCCCCATCACCTTTAATGAAGTGTGGGTCCGTTATATGAGAAAAGATGGTGTTTTGCAGTGGCCACAGAATGGTAGTTTTGAGCCTGATATATTAGATAATTTGGAAGCTACATTGTTTAAGAGAAAAGCCCGGCCGGCTATGTTTGACTCCTTTCGCCTTTGGCGCAAGAAAGCCAAACCGAAAGAAATTAAACAAATGAAAAGAGATAGGAAGGAAAAGGGCATGACTGTTATACAGGCTGCCCAGCAGTTCAAAGACAATGAGACTGATTATGCGATTGAGGTCTCAGATAGACATCGTATGACAATAGATAAGTGTTATCCGGTGTTGCCAACTTCCCCTGCAGACAAAGATGTTGACCCCGAAAAGGATCCTTTAATGTCCCACTTGTTGAGATTACCCCCACCCTATGCACAGGGTGCTAATGCACCCCTACTATTGCCACCCGCTCAGCCACTTGTTGTTCCCCAGCCGGTCCCTGCACCTCTGCCACTGCCCCTTCCGGTAATGCCAATCCCGCCACCTCCTTTGCCTCAGACTCCTTTGCCTCAGACTCCCTTTATTCCTGTCACCCCCTCTTCTACTCCCTCTTCTGCCCCGCCTAATACCTTGTCCCCTGTCCTGATGTCGAATTCCCCCTCAGTTCGTAAGCAGATGGTTGACACCATTTCTAGCTTTTTGTCCCCTTTCTTTGGGTCGTTCAACATGACTCCTGTTCTTCCTCGTAGGCAGACCCATAGTCAGCTCCCAGGTCCCGAAGAGCGAGATGCGTTAGATCTCCTTGCTCACAAGTGGATCATGAATGGTCCCCAGTATGGTATACCAGATATCATGAACACTTTCCAGCAGTGGGATGCGCCAACGCAAAGACATGTTTTTGATATTATGTGTGTCATTCTTGGACAAGAATGGGAGGACCTGGGATTAGGATTAGCTCCCCAGGGTCTGCTAGATGTTCAGGCTGACTTTAACAAAGGGATAATTGTGGGTGCTGAGGTTGAGGATGCTGTAAGGACACTTGGCACCTTTAGAACAATGTTTACCTACCGGTCTCTGTCTGAACCCGATCTTTCTGTTAAAAGGAAACTGAAACACTATCCTATGAGAGAGGTTCCCCCGGTGTGGAGAGAAGCAGTTGCACCCCAGGGCAATAATCCTGGTATACCCGCTCACTTTCAACGTGTATGGGTACATGTTCCTTGGAAAAGATCTGAGGTTCTGGCCCTCAAACAATCCTTACCAGACCCCCGTAAAAATCCTGCTGGTTATTACAAAGAGCTGTCCCAGACTGTTGATGCATGCATTATGAATTTAACAGATATAGACATGTTGATGGGAAATGTGGTCCCACAACCATTATGGGCTAGGATTCGGAAAGAAGATCATGCTCAAGAATTGGGGGGTGATTGGGCTGCTATCCTTGACGCAGATGGACTCCTATCCTTGACGCAGATGGACTCCAAGTGGGTGGTGCTAAACCTGATGCTTTAATTGCAGACCTTCCCGCTAGGATCATTACCTTGATGAAAACTATGATGCCCCCTCTGCGAGGTAATTGGGATAAGTTAGTTGCCTGTAAGCAAAAGAAAAATGAAAGCGTTTCCGACTTCTTTACTCGATTTGAGGAGACGTTTCTGGATCACAGTGGTCAGTATATGAGCACGGAAGGTGTTTAATTTGCTCCCCGAACTTTCTAATAAACTGAAGGATTCCGAAAGTTCATGGGCCGTTTCTTCTTCTGCTCAGATATTGGCTACTGCTCAGTATTATGAAAATAGGGATAAAGAGGAAAAGGACAAACTTGATAAAACAAGCATTTGCAATGCAATAGGTCTCGCATTAGGAAAGTTTGAGCTATTGGTATTGTAAATGACAAATTTTTTATTTATGTTTTGTTTTTGAAAATAGCGAAATTCATAGCTTTGTCATTTACAATGCCAATAGTTATAACTTTCGCAAATGTGACACCTATAGCATTTGTAATGCAATATGTGTTGTATTTACGTGACTTACATGTATTGATATTACAAATAACAATGGCTTTTAATTTTTTTTAATAATACTTAAATAAAAGTTATTGTAATTTATAATGGCAATAGCTTAAACTTTTGTAAATAACTTTTGTGAAGATTATGTCCACTGTATTTTTTTGTGACGAAAATCCAAGAACAGTAGTGAAATATTAACATCTTTTCGTTCCATTTGTAATAAAGCTTGAAACATTGAGAGAACATATTTGAACCAGTGGTTGTTGAATGGTTGCACAGGTTGATGCTGTGGTGGCGCTGAGTGATGTTGTGGTGCCCCTGATTGATGCTGTGGTGGTGCTGAGTGATGCTGTATGCTATGTTATGTTTTGCTATCCTATGATTTGTTTTGTTATGCTATGCTATGTTTTGCTATCCTATGCTTTGATTAGTTATGCTATGCTGTGTTTTGTTATGCTATGCTATGTTTTGTTATGCTATGCTATGCTATGTTTTGTTATGCAATGTTTTGTTGTGTTTTATTATGCTATGCTTTGTTTTGCTATGCTATGTTTTGTTATGCTATGCTATGTTTTGTTGTGTTTGGTATGCTATGTTTTGCTATGCTATTATATGTTTTGTTTTGATATGCTATGTTTTGTTGTGTTTTGTTAAGCTATGCTATGTTTTGTTGTGTTTTGCTATGTTTTGTTATGCTACGTGTTGTTGTGTTTTGTTATGCTATGCTTTGTTATGCTATGCTATGTTTTGTTATGCTATGCTATGTTTTGTTATGCTATGCTAGGTTTTGTTTTGCTATCCTATGCTTTGTTTTGTTATGCTATGCTTAGTTTTGCTATCCTTTGTTTTGTTACGCTATGCTGTTTTGTTGTGTTATGCTATGCTATGCTATGTTGTGTTGTGTTTTGCTACGCTATGCTATGTTTTGCTATGCTATTATATGTTTTGTTTTGCTATGCTATGTTTTGTTGTGTTTTGTTAAGCTATGCTATGTTTTGTTGTGTTTTGCTATGTTTTGTTATGCTACGTGTTGTTGTGTTTTGTTATGCTATGTTTTGTTATGCTATGTTTTGTTATGCTATGCTATGTTTTGTTATGCTATGCTATGTTTTGTTATGCTATGCTATGTTTTGTTATGCTATGCTATGTTTTGTTTTGCTATACTATGCTTTGTTTTGCTATACTATGCTTTGTTTTGCTATCCTTTGTTTTGTTACGCTATGCTGTTTTGTTGTGTTATGCTATGCTATTCTATGTTGTGTTGTGTTTTGCTACGCTATGCTTTGTTATGCTATGCTATGTTTTGTTATGCTATGTTTTGTTGTGTTGTGTTTTATTATGCTATGCTTTGTGTTGCTATGCTATGTTTTGTTATGCTATGCTATGCTTTGTTATGCTATGTTTTTTATGCTATGCTAAGCTTTGTTTTGTTATGCTATGTTGTGTTTTGTTATGCTATGCTATGCTTTGTTGTGTTTTGTTATGCTATGCTCTGTTTTCATATGCTTTGCTATGCTATGTTTTGTTATGTTATGTTTTGTTATGCTGTTATGTTATGTTTTGTTCTGCTATGTTTTGTTGTGTTTTGCTATGCTACGCTATGTTTTGTTATACTATGCTATGTTTTGCTATGCTTTGTTATGCCATGCTATGTTTTGTTATGCTGTGCTATGCTTTGTTGTGTTTTGCTATGCTATGTTTTGTTTTGTTATGCTATGTTTTGTTTTGATATCCTATGCTTTGTTTTGTTATGCTATGTTTTGCTATCCTATACTTTTTTTGTTATGCTATGCTATGCTGTGTTTTGTTATGCTATGCTATGTTTTGTTATGCTATGCTGGTGAGTGTGTGTGAGGATGTGTGAGGGTGAGGGGGTGTGATGGTGAGGGTGTGTGAGAGTGAGAGGGTTGTGAGGGTGAGGGGGTGTGAGGGTGAGTGAGGGTGAGGGTGTGTGAGGGATAGGGTGTGAGGGTGAGGGGGTGTGAGGGTGAGAGGGTGTGAGGTTGAGGGGGTGTGAGGGTGAGGGTGAGGGAGGGTGTGTGAGGGGGAGAGGGTGTGTGAGGGGGAGGGGGTGTGAGGGTGAGTGAAGGTGAGGGGGTGAGGGAGTTTGAGGATGTGAGGGTGAGGGACGGTGAGGGTGTGTGAAGGTGAGGGTGAGGGGGTGTGAGGGTGTTGGGGTGTGAGGGGGTGAGGGTGTGTGAGGGTGAGGGTGTGTGAGGGTGTGGGGTTGTGAGGGCTATGGGGTTGTGAGAGTGTGTGAGGGTGAGGGTGTGTGAGGGTGAGGGTGTGTGGGGTTGTGAGGGGTTGTGAGGGTGTGTGAGGGTGCGAGGGTGAGGGGGTGTGAGGGTGACAGGTGTGAGGGTGACGGGTGTGAGGGTGACGGGTGTGAGGGTGACGGGTGTGAGGGTGACGGGTGTGTGAGGGTGAGGGAGGGTGTGAGGGTGAAGGGGGTGAGGGTGACGGGGGTGAGGATGTGTGAGGGTGAGGTTGAGGGGGTGTGAGGGTGAGGGGGTGTGAGGGTGTGTGAGGGTGTGTAAGGGTGTGAGGGTGAGGGTGTGTGAGGGTGTGGGAGGGTGTGGGAGAGGGAGGGTGAAGGGGGTGAGGGTGTGTGAGGGTGAGCGCGTGTGTGAGGGGGTGGGTGAGGGTGTGAGGGGGTGTGAGGGTGAGGGGGTGTGAGGGTTAGAGGGTGTGTGAGGGTGAGAGGGTGTGTGAGGGTTAGAGGGTGTGTGAGGGTGAGAGGGTGTGTGAGGGTGAGAGGGTGTGTGAGGGGGAGCATGATTCATTGTTCAGTAAATTAAGAAAGGGTATACCACATGACAAAATAAGAACTCTACAGCATGTATACAAGGAACCAGAACACACTGTTCATGACGTCAGTGAAAAAAAATATAAATGTTTTTTAAAGGGTACGACTAGATCGAGAGAAAAGCGCCAAAGCTAGGCGGAGAGCCCTATCTGGCTGCATCAGAATGCGTTTAAAGGTATTGGGATAATACTTTCGTTATGGTCTACTCTACAACAAGAAGTGATGTTACCAACTAATCGGCGATTTCCAATGGGAGAGGGCCTCCCTTGAAAGCATTGGCCAAGCCAATAGGTCTCGTCTTTGGGAATTGAACAGGATGGGTAAAGCCCAGCCCATACTGCTTATGCTGGTTAGCACCTCCTTTCACCCCATTAATTTGATACCTTTGATGCATGTTGATATTCAAAACATAAGTACCGCAAGGAAAATCGAGGGACAGTTGTATTCTTTGCCAGTACCTAGTCTGCATGCAACCAAGTCAATATAATTGCTTTTCACTTTAGTTCTTTTATGGAGGAAAAACCTTGAAGTCACCAGCATGCCCCCTGCGGGTCATCTCAGGGACTGGGGCTTTTTACACTCCTCATGGGGGTATGTTTAAACTCAGATACATGGCCCTTTCTGGCTATAAAGCTGGAACGAGTGCTGCCACGTGCTACACAACAACTTTGCTAAGCGAAGATAAGCGCGAAATGACGTCAGTGAGGCGTGACAGTCGATATAACGTCACTTACCCTAGAAGTGAGTGAGTGAGTGTGTGTCTCCCCAGAATCGGGGCGCGAGACCTAAAAACTAAGGAATTAAAAACGAGAGTTCTTTTGCAACAGGCTTATCCCCCTCGTCCTGCTCAGCGCCAGTTTCAGCCGCTTCCCCAATTCCAGAAGCTGTTACAAAAACCTGAGCCCTTTGTTCCCCGGCCCCCACTGGGTCCAAATAAATGCACTTATTGTAAGGAGGAAGGTCACTTCAAAAATAGTTGCCCGGTTTTGTTGCAGCATGCTGGTGGTATACCTGGGCCGCGAGGCCGAGGTGGCTACCAGTCAACACCCAGGGGTAGGGGGCGAGGTACATCATCTCAAGACCAGCGTTCCTTTCCCCTTCAAAACTCCATGAATTATTTTGATCAGCAGAATGCTCAGTCTGCCCATTATTACAATGATGATTATTATACAGAGGATGAGAGTCAAGGTTTTCATACTAGCTAGGAGAGCCATAGACAAAGTGAGAGAGTCATATCAGTTCCAGTGGACCAAAATGGACCTTATATTGAAGTCATTGCACTAGGTGTTTGAGATCAGTTTCTATTGGACACTGGTCACCTTTGTCTGGCTTAACAAATATTTCTGTAGGATTTTCTGGCGCCCCAGTTCATAACCCAGTTTCTCGTCCTCTGCCCATCTCAAGAGGTCCTTATGATTTGAAGGCTCTGCTTATTTTAACAACTGGTTGTGGTGAACAATTGTTAGGTTTGGACTTATTAAAAAGACTGTATGCAACATTGCATTGTTCCCCTTCTGGGGTACACCTCACTTTAGGTAGGGAATTGATTTCCCCAGCGTATTTGTCTAAAGACCAACTCCCCCCTGAATTGCGCTATCTTCCTGCCACCCTCTGGGCTATTGGCCCCAATGATGTAGGTCTCCTGCAGATTCCGCCATACATCGTCACTCTCAAATCCAATGTTAAGTTACCTTGCATTCCCCAGTATAAGATTTCTAGTGATGGTGAAAGAGTTCTCTTGGCTATTATTTATGATTTGGTTCAGAAAGACGTGGTTGAGGAGACAAGGGGAAATGTATGCAATAGTCCTGTTTTACCTGTTCTTAAACGTACTGACTCTTCTCAGCCACCCGTTTATCGTTTTGTGATTGACCTCCGGGAGGTCAACAAGATTGTTGTACCCCAATTCCCTGTTGTCCCAGATATCACTGCCCTATTGACAATGATACCTGCTTCGGCTGCTTGGTTTTCGGTTATTGACCTCAAGAATGCTTTCTTCAGTATTCCCATTGCGGAGGAAAGTAGGGATATTTTCGGCTTTTCTTTAGGAGGCCGAAGCTTCCGGTTCAAGTGTGCTCCTCAAGGCTATTGTGAGAGTCCCTCCATTTATAGTCAAGCTTTGAAAACTCAGCTCGATGCTTTCACTTTGCCCCCAGGTGCCACCCTTATTCAATACGTAGATGATCTGTTGGTTGCTGCTGATTCTGAGGACATTTGTAAAGTGGTTACTATTTCACTGTTACGTCTCTTGTCTGACCTTCATCACAAGGTTTCACCCTCTAAATTGCAATATTGTCGCCAAGAGGTTACCAATTTAGGTCATCTCTTGTCGAAGGAGGGACGGCGATTGATCCCAGAACGTATCCAAGCAATTGCTCAAATGCCTGTACCATGTACACAAAGGGAGGTGCGTGCCTTTTTGGGCATTACCTCTTATTGTAGGCAGTGGATTCCAAATTTTTCTTTGCTAGCGAAACCTCTGTTGGCACTCACTCTCAAAGATACACCCCAACCTCTCTCTTGGACTGCAGAATGTCAGAAAAGTTTCACTGACTTACGTACTTCTTTATGCTCTGCTCCTGTGTTAGGTACTCCTGATTACAGTAAGCCTTTCACACTCTACGTTCACGAGAGAGAAGGTTGCGTATTGTCAGTTTTAACGCAACAATTTGTAGACAAGCAGCGCCCATGTGCCTATTTTTCAGCCACATTAGACCCAGTGGCCAAGGTGTTACCTAGTTGTCTGAAAGTTACAGCAGCAGCAGCAGTTTCCATTCGCCAGTCTGCTGGATTGGTATTGGATAATACTCTTATTGTCATGGTACCACATGCAGTAGATACACTCCTAAATAGAACAAAGACTCAGCACCTTACGAGTGCCCGCTTGTCAGGGTACGAGCTGACGCTCTTGGCCAGCCACGTACATATCAAACGATGCAATACCCTAAACCCAGCCACGCTGTTACCGATCCCAGTAGAAACAGGTACTCAGGAACAGCATGATTGTTTCCTCCGTACAGAGGAGGAGACAAAAGGTAGAGTCGATCTAAAGGACACTCCAAACCTGGACCCGGATGGGATCCTATGGGTGGATGGTTCCTGTTTCAAGCTCCCAAATGGTGAGACGATTTTGGCCTATGCAGTCACTACTTTGTACACAATTGTGGAAACAGCACGAATTAGGCACAATTCAGCCCAGGCAGCTGAATTGATAGCTCTGACTAGAGCTTGTGTATTGGCTGAAGGAAAAAGAGTGAATGTGTACACTGATAGCCAGTATGCATTTGGAGTGGCCCACAGTTTTGGCCATCTTGGAAGGAAAGAGGGTTTTTCACCTCCCACGGCACTAAGATACAGCACGGCCAGTTGGTAAATGACCTTCTCGAATCACTTACCTTGCCCACTCAGATAGCAATTGATAAATGTAGTGCGCATAAGAGGATTACTGATGATGTGGGTCGAGGAAATGCTTTTGCGGATCAGATAGCGAAAGAGACAGCCAGAGACGTTACAAGCCGCATGTATGTTGCAGGCCCTGCTAGATGGGTCAGACAAGGAGGGATGTGTGAGGACACAATAGAAAGTGTAAAAATGATCCAGGGAGAGGCTACAGAGAAAGAACTGAGTAAGTGGAGAGAGGGTACAGGAATGTTGGCCGCGACAGGGTGTTGGACAGAATTGTTGGAACATCAGCGCTGGCTGTTACCAGACGTCTATGTGCTTCCAGTAGTTACCATGGCACATGGTCCAGCCCACATTAGTGCTAAAGGGATATGCAAACTTCTGGCCCCTGTATGGCAGAATGTGGGGATCCCTAAATGCGCAGATAAATTGGTTAAGCACTGTATTGTCTGCTTGATGCACAATCCAGGGAAGGGAACACCAACCCCAGCAGGCCATTTTGCTCCCCCAACGTATCCTTTTGAGGTGTTGCAAATAGACTATATTCACATGGAACGATGTAATGGTCTGAAGTATGTCCTTGTGGTGGTGTGTGCCTTTTCTAGATGGATAGAGGCCTACCCCCTAAAGGATAATACTGCTCTGTCTACGGTTAAAGTCCTTTTGAAGGAGTTTTTCCCGAGGTTTGGTTTACCTCGAATTGTTTGGAGTGACAACGGAAGTGAATTTGTGGGTCAGATAATGCAGAAAGTGGGTGCAGGTCTTGGTATCAGACTGAAATTTCATGCGGCAAACCCCCCTCAGTCAGCAGATTTGGTGGAATGTTATAATGGTACTCTTAAGCTCAAGCTCGCGAAGATACAGGCCAGCACGGGTCTTGCCTGGCCCGATGCTTTACCCTTGGCTCTTTTGTCTACTCGAACAACTGTTCATTCCCGTATGGGACTCAGTCCCTACGAGGTTGTGTTTGGACGCCCAGCAAATGTCTGGGGAGTCCCAAGGCCAAAGAAGTATTCCGAGATAGAGCATCAATTGTTGATTGATAATTTGCATGACCTCACCACTAAATTGCGTGTCCTTCATCAACAGGTACAAGACGCCTTGCCTCAGGCTTCCACTGATCCTGGCCATACCATATAACCCGGTGATTGGGTTTGCATCAAGAATTTCCAGAGATCAAAGAATTTGGAACCTCGCTGGAGAGAGCCTCGTCAAGTATTGTTGACAACACCCACAGCTGTGAAGGTGGTCGGAAAGAAAAATTGGATCCACGGTGTGCATTGTAATAAGGTACCCTTGCCTGTGCCTTATGACCAGTGGGTCCGTGAAGGTATTGGCGATTTTGAAGGTGAAAGGGTCCCCCGATTCGTACCTTTTAGCAATGCACGCCTAGATTGGACTCGATCTGAGAAAGAGGAGGATGACGTTTTACATGAAGCTGTACCACCACATCTCGGGTTGAACACAACCAATCCAGAGACACTTTTTAAGGACCAGACTGTGCCAAATAAGACGAGATACAATTTGAGGCCTAGAGTGGCTAGAGACAATTGAGAATTTTTTTCTTTTGATTGCACTTTTCAGTGCAGGGTCATGGTAAGGGTCTTAGTTTGTGACCCGAGTAGTGGCAATAGGCCTTCGGGACTTGCATTGTCATAGGACGGCTGATAATCACAGCTGAGTGAAGAAGGAAGACTGCCACGAGCAACATTTAGAGGATGGATTTTGCTATACTAAAGAGAAATGATAAGAAGGATAAAATGAAGAAGAAATATTGCGAATTATTGCATAATAGATGTGGTATAACATTGTTTATTTTAATCTTTTTATGTATTATATTAGTTTGTGTGGGTTGGGTTACTTATACTATGCAGCAGACACCTACACCTACCTCCCATCCCGTGCCTTTTCGCACCACTGCCTCCCCGCACCAGTTACATACATTACCAGAACATGAGCAAAGTAGGAGAATGGAATATTTTAATAATTCATTCATTCAATTGTTGCACCAACATCAATTGGTAGTCAACACCACCGATTGTTGCGTTTGTGGACTCTTGCCCCATACTACGGATAAAGGGATGCCATATTTAGTTTTCCCTTTTTCCCTGAAGGGGTCCACTTGGGCTTATACATCTATGTTCTCTAATGCTTACGAGAACCAACCCCGGCACCCTGTTGGTCCATATGGGGGTGGGGTTGACGTTAGTCATGACCCTCTGGTGAAGGGAATATCGGCTATGTCTAAATATTACAGTAAAATTAATGAGTTCCCCGCCGACGAACGACAGGCATACATTGGCTGAAACGTGACCCGTTATGTTACTAGCCTTACAGATAGGGTCAGGCGAAAAAGATCCCCACCCATATGGACTGTACCCCACCGAGGCCACCTGTGTCTCCAAGGAAATGGTCAGAATGCTAAGGCCCAATTGGGAAAGAGCTCTTGTGCACATACATATACCTATGCATCCCAGACTTCTCCACCGTTAGTGGCATCTCAGGGAACATATTTTGTTTGCCATGACAGGGCCTATACATGGTTACCAACTAATTTCTCAGGGTCATGTTACGTGGCTTTTCTCCTCCCTCCGACATATACCGCCCCTTCAGGACATCACAGAAATAGGTACAGTAGAGGCGCCATTGATTCAGATGATACAGCAGGACAAGAGGGAGGCGACTTTTTCAAAGGATTCCTCCCATTCTGGGGCCCTATGGCCAATAGCAGAAACATAAGGCACCTCATTCGAGTTGTTGAGGCAACGATAGATGAAACTGTAGGGGCACTGAGCAACCTCATAGCCGAGCCTCAGGCGGACCGCCTTATGACATTACAGAACAGAATGGTTTTAGATATCATTCTTGCGGACCGTGGTGGGGTATGTAAATTGATTGGATCCAGCTGTTGCATTTACATACCTGACAACGCCCCTACAGTATACCAGGCCATCTCTAAATTGCACCTGATCACTGAGTCCATTCACCAGGACGAAGGAAACTGGTCTTTGACAGGATGGTTCTGGGGATTATTGTCCACATGGGGATGGAAGGTACTGACTTTCATTGGAGTGACTTTGGCTATTATCTTTTCATGTTGCCTCTGTCTACAATGTGGTCCCGCTATCTGCGGCCTTTGTGCCACCATGTGTGTCCCAAGACCTGTCTCACAGAAAGCAGAAAATATGAAAATGATGTTGCAGTAACAGCTTGACGACCTCATAGCTATTAACATTGACTCAGATTAACGTGAGTCTGTGTTTTGCCTACGTAATGGCAAAAGGAGGGTCTGAGGTAGTTCAGTTTCGACTCCATTTTGCATTCTGTCACCATTTTGTGTTGCCCTCACTCAGGCAGCTTGGCAAACCAAGTGTTTTTGCCCTTTGTACTATGTGTCAAATAACCCCCCCCCCCTTCCTTGTTGTGAAGCCAATTCCAGGAACTAGCCAAACTAACTAATCCTTGTCTAGACTGACTAATCCTTGTCCCAACTATCAATTGGCCTTCAATATTCTTTCCCTGCCCTATCTTATCTGTTGGCCTTCGGTATTCTTTCCCTGCATTATCCTATTTCTCAAGTTGTCCTTTGAAGTACACAAACACGTCCTGCCATTACTGATTGACCTGTAGGTTCTGTCATTGATTGACTTATGGGGTTGGGCAAGAACACGACTCAAGGGAGACGATCTGGTCACATGGTGTCTTGTTTTGAATGTTTTCCTAGTGGCTAATATTTGGTGCATGGGGAGTATTTTTCTGTGGATGTATATGGTTATAAAAGACTGTGAGCCACGAAGTGAAGGGGCAGTCTCCTGAGAACCTACTATTGGTGTACTTCTGGGACAACTGTGCATAGCTGCAGCTAATAAATTTGGTTTTCTACGTTAACAGAGTATTCCGTGTCTCTGTACAACAAGGCAGGTGAACTCGGAGATTTCAGGCGTGCCCTGCGCCGCCAGGACCTTCTAGGCCCGGTTCTTCACAACACCGGACGAACAACCGCATGCTACCGAGCCACCCGGAAGCGAACCCATGGACCCTTCACCTGTCAAGCCTGCAAATACACATGCCTCCGAACCTGCAGACCACCCACCGGACCTCGCAACAACAACAACCACCTCAAGTGCATCCTCCTCAACACACGCTCCGTCCACAAGCATGCCGTCGGAACTGTGGGACCTCCTGGAGACAACAGCACCAGACGTCGCCTTCCTCACGGAAACCTGGATGAACGCTTCCTCGGCCCCAAACATCGCCATAGCCATCCCGGACGGCTACAAGATCATCCGGAAAGACCGCGTCAACCAAACCGGAGGAGGAATCGCCATCGTCTACAGGAACACTAGCAACATCACGACCATCACCGAAGACACACTCTCCGCCACCGAACACCTACACTTCCAGATTCACACTGACCCCAAGACCACCCATAGAGGAACGCTCATCTACAGACCCCCGGGCCCACGCACACAATTCAGCGAAACCATCACCGACTTCATCAGCCCGCACGCCCTAGCCTCACCAGAATACATCCTCCTCGGGGACCTGCACTTCCACCTGGAGAAAAACAGCGACAACAACACCACCACCCTGGTCGACAACCTCGCCAACCTCGGACTCAAGCAACTGGTGAGCACCCCCACCCACATCGCTGGCCACACACTCGACCCCATCTTCTCCGCCAGCAACCATGTCTCCTTCAGCCACTCCTCTGGACTACACTGGACTGACCACAGATGTATCCACTTCACCTTCAAAAAGAATACTTCCCACCATCGCACGCAGCAAATCCCCCGCAGATCCTACAGCAAAAACACCACAGACCAGCTCCTCTCATCGCTGAGCCAGAACCCACCAGCCAACTCCGCTGACACCAACAACGCAGCCCACAACCTCACACAGTGGATCTCCAACTGTGCCGACAACCTCGCACTACTAAAGAACCCCCAGACGTGACCAGCAACAGGAAAACCTCATGGTTCACAGACGCCCTCAAAGAATCAAAGAAATCCTGCCGAACCCTCGAAAAAACCTGGCGCCACGAAAGAACTACAGAAAACAGGACAGCCCTCAAGATCGCCACCCGCGAACACCACTAGCTGATCTGCACCACCAAAAGGACAGCATTCAAAGAGAGACTAGACAACAACACCCACAACAGCAAGGAACTCTTCAACATCTTCAAAGAACTCTCCAACTCCAGTGCCAGCAACAACGACATCACACCATCACAAGAACTCTGCAACTCCCTCGCCACGTTCCTCCACCAAAAGATCGCAGATATACACAACAGCTTCGGACCCCAGACTCCGCCTCCAGTCACCGAACCAGCGACCCCCACCACCACCACCAGCGCCTGGACCCCCATCAGCTCTGAAGACACCACCAACATCATGAACTCCATCCACTCCGGCTCCCCCTCGGACCCTTGCCCCCATCACATCTTCAACAAAGCCGACACCATCATCGCACCCCATCTCCGGAACATCATAAACAGCTCGTTCACATCAGCCACCTTCCCCGAGAGCTAGAAGCACGCAGAAATCACAGCCCTTCTGAAGAAACCCACAGCGGACCCCAAACACCTGAAGAACTTCCGCCCCATCTCGCTTTTTCCCTTCCCGGACAAAGTCATCAAGAAAACCGTCAATAAACAGCTGACTGCTTTCCTCGAGGCAAAGAACAACTCACTCGACTCATCCCAGTCCCAATTTCGAGCCAACCACTGCACCAAAACCGCCCTCATCGCAGTCACCGACGACATCAGGACCCTGATGTACAACAGAGAAACAACCGCCCTCATCCTCCTGAACCTCTCGGCAGCCTTCGATACCGTATGCCATCACACCCTAATAACCCGCTTCTTCACCACTGGGATCCAAGGAAAGGCCCTGGACTGGATCACCTCGTTCCTCTCCAACAGAACCAGAGAGCCCGCCTCCCTCCCTTCCGCTTAGAAGCCACCGAGATTATCTGCGGCGTACCCCATGGATCCTCGCTCAGCCCAACCCTCTTCAATATCTGCATGAGCCCCCTCACCGCCATCGCACGCAAACACAACATCAACATCATCTCCTACGCCGACGACACCCAGCTGATACTCTCCCTCACCAAAGACCCAGCCACCGCCAAAACCAGCCTACAGGAAGGAATGAAAGACGTCGCAGAATGGATGAAGCTCAGCCGCCTGAAGCTGAACTCAGACAAGACGGAGGTCCTCATCCTCGGACAATCCCCTTCCGCCTGGGACGAATCCTGGTGGCCCACGGCGCTGGGCACCGCACCAACACCCTCGGATCACGCACGCAACCTGGGATTCATCCTGGACTCGTCACTCACGATGACCAAGCAAGTCAACGCCGTCTCGTCATCATGCTTCAACACCCTACGCATGCTCCGAAAGATCTTCTGGTGGATCCCCACCAAAACCAGAAAGACGGTCACCCAGGCCCTCGTCACTAGCCGACTGGACTACGGAAACGCCCTACACGCAGGAACCTCCGCCAAACTTCAGAAACGACTACACGCCCACCCGCCAGCTACGGTCCACCAGCCTCGCCCTCGCAGCCGTACCACGCATCCGAAGAGCCACCGCCGGAGGAAGATCCTTCTCTTACCTGGCTGCCAAGACTTGGAACTCCCTCCCCATCCACCTTCGGCTGACCCAGGACCATCTCGCCTTCAGGAAACAACTCAAGACCTGGCTGTTAGAGCAGTAGCATACCCCTCCCCCAAAGCGCCTTGAGACCCTCCCGGGTGAGTAGTGCGCTATACAAATGGCATGATTGATTGATTGATTGACTACAACGCATACAGAACGCCTCCGCACGACTCATCCTTGACATCCCTCGCCACAGCCACATATCCGCCCACCTGAGAAACCTGCACTGGCTCCCCGTCAACAAGAGGATCACATTCAGGCTCCTCACCCACGCACACAAAGCACTCTACGACATGGGCCCCGAATACCTCAACAGCCGCCTCTCGTTCTACACTCCCACCCGCCAGCTCCGTTCCGCCAGCCTCGCCCTCGCCACCGTCCCACGGATTCGCGGAACCACCACCGGAGGAAGGTCGTTCTCCTACCTGGCGGCCAAAGCATGGAACTCCCTCCCCGCACACCTACGAACGACCCAGGACCATCTTTCCTTCAGGAAACGCCTCAAGACCTGGCTTTTCGAGCAGTAGTAGCACCCGCCACCCCCACCCCACCCCCACCAGCGCCTTGAGACCCTCCTGGGTGAGTAGCACGCTCTATAAATGGGTTTGATTGATTGATTGATTGACTTCATAAAACTGACCTTCATCCAGTGCTCTAACATTTATAAGGTCCCAAAGGCGAGACCTATTGGCTATGCCAATGCTTGTTTATAATAGCAATAAAAAAATATAAATAAGCAAGAGTATAATTCCCAAAATCCAAAGGAAAAACTGGACTGGAACAGCACGTCACGTATGGACCTGGAAAACTCGGCAAGGCCGTTAAGGTGGTCATCACGCACAACACACAAACCTTTACTGGATCAAAACACCTCCAACCACACACCTTACAGTGTCGCGTGCTACCCATGAAGGCAAGCGCTTATGCACTCCACATTAAAGTAATACGCACTAAACAAATGTTGCAATAATATACATGAAACACATCAACTCCTCAACACTCAAACGCAAATCGGCCATGATGGGTGTAGCAAACCCACGAACGTTCTATACGAGGGTAAGGAAGAACATTACTTTATACTTAATACATTGAAAAGCTGTATCATCACCAATATGTAACTCGCATTATAGGGTTTCGCGTTTAAAGAATGCGTGGCGAAGTCCCCAAAATTTTCTATTTAAGTATCCAATTTTGAATTTCTACAAAGCTCACCCCGCAAGGCCTCTGCTGCCTCTTGGCCGAGGTGAGCCGAGCACACAGCCAGACAGAGACCCGTGTTGTCCCCCGCTGAATCTGTGCCATCGTTACACCCGGCTCAGGTGTACTGATCTTTGCTGATCTCCTATCAGCTGGTTGATGGTTCGGTATTTGATTATTCTGTGCTGACTTTACGTAAGCTTGCGAGGGGGTGTGACTTTGTTTCTGGAAACACTATTAGGACTCGGTACGCGATTGGAATAGACTGGGGCTTCCAGATTACGTTGTGATGTCAGAGCATCGCGGGACTACATTTGCGTGATGACGTTTGACGCTCTCCCTTTTCTCGGTCTCCTGCGAGGTGAGGAGACGTTTAGCCCGGTTCCGGTTTTGTAATCCACTGCAATCCGTTAAATTTCAGCACTTTCTGACCCCCGACTGCGGCTCCCTAGGAACATCTGGGCTGATGGGCTAAGTGGTTATAGCTCTCGGTTGAAATTGTTGCCGGATTTCTTAGTATATATGTTTAATTCTAAACAGGCAGAGATCGATTGAGAACTTTCTTTCCGTTTGGCCTCTCACTTATTTCATTCTGGCCTGTTATGCCTTCCCTTGTGCGTTATAATGTTCGTTGTACAGCGGTTGTTTTTCCGTTTTCTCAAATGCCCTCTCCCTACAAGCAATGACACACGAGAACGCGGGTTGTCTAAGCCTAAACTTCCCAATTTGCTGTTTTTTTAGCTGTACTATTTACTCATGTAATGTACATTCTCTACAAATGGGCCGATGTTTTCTTTTAAACTGTGAACGTTGTTTAACTGGATAACAACGTTCACGTACAATATCTGCCGACATCTCTTTACTCAAACACTCGAGCACTCGCCAGTAGGTGTAACAATTTGGAGAGAGCGATTATTGTATAAATCAATAGTTACATACTATGTAAAATGTCTGCCTTGTTTTCTGATGGTATGGTTGAGCTTGGCAGTTGCTGACGTTTGATTTCTTTGTATTTATAGCCCATTAGATATCTGTGGCTACCTTGTTCGTTGACACGTCACATTTGTGGGCCAATATCCTGAAGACCGCTTTTAGCTAATATGACCATTCGTCAAGCAGTAGTAATATGTAGTGTGTAGCAAATTAATTCATAGCCTTTGCTTTGTCTGAAGTCTGTAAATCGTTGGTTGTGCGAGATGGAGATGCGCTCTGTTGTGATGGCTTTCGTCTTCTGGTTAGGCTTGATGCGTCCGAAAGAGGTGAGATGGACTCCTAAGTTCTACGCTTCTTTTAGGGTAGAAATAAAAGGTTGCAGCTGGTATTGGTTGTAATAGTTCAATGTTGCGCTTGAAGACCCAAAGTATGATGTGCTCCATTGGGTTTCGCTTCTATCTGCGTATAGGATGTTAAATGTGGGAGGGTTTATGGTCACACGTAAACCTGTTGTAATGTGGTTGTTTAGATGCTTGTCCGGGGATCGTTGCCCATGAACTCCGGAAACTTTCTAAATTAACTGTATATTAAATTTTTTGTGTATTTGTTTGTTTTGCCATTTTAAACATGAATTTGTTTTTTTTAAATGAAGCTTTTATGATTTTTATCGAAATAAAGCCTTCTTGACCTGACCATAGATGATCAAACTAGTGGTAACAGTAAACATGCAAGGTGACCGCCCCATTTGTATGTCTGGTTTAGCTGCATTTGTCATCTACACTGTGATTAACAGTTTTAAAAAGTACTATTGAAAGGAGTTTTGTCTCCTCCCATAATTAAATGCTTGTCTGAAGTACAGCTTTTAATTATGCTGAAGATACTTGTTGGTTTGTGGAAAAATTCGGTACCCAATACAGCAGAACTTGGTTATGGTCAATTATCAAGGCAAAGGGTCTGGTCTGTTTGTTATGATGACCGCTGTAGGCTTGACATTTATTAATAAAAGCATTGAATTCAATGTAAATTTAAGGGGGTGTATGCTTTTAAAGGTTGAAAGCTTATATTGTTCCGGTCACTGATATATGTGGAAGGTCAGGGCTTTTTGGTGTTAATCCTTGTGACAAACCGTGGCAATGAATATCTGTGGAGAGATGGTATTTTGTATCGATAACTAATATGTACATTTGTTGTTTTTATTAATATTCCTGATAGGTGCCTTGTCTCGTGAGCTTGTGCAGAATATAGTAAGCTTGCGTTGGTTATGTACACAAACCAATGGTGAAGACTATGGACTGATTTGGAAAGCTATGTCTGTCATAGGCAAGGTTTATTATGGAAAGTTGTGGCAGTGGCTCTAGCCTTTTTATTGTGAAACACTTGTTTAAGCCAATAGGCCTTCCACCACAGATTATCGTACCGATACAAGTTGTAGACATGCATTTTTTGTTTTTTGCTTTAATTTCGCAGTGTCTAATACAGGCAGGGTATTCGGTGTTGGTCGCCCTCTGACAAACCGTGGGTGGGGAGAGTAGATTTTCATTGTGATCTTGCTACACAATTTTGAGAGAAAATATACAAATATCAACTGTTGCATATATATTTTTTTATAACTAAATGCATTTAAGTTGCTACTTAACCATCACATCAGTAGGCATGTTATGGCATTAAATCAGGGATATATGCTGTAGGCCTTATTGGCTCACTGGGTAAACCATGTCCATTCATAGGTTACATTTGTTTATTATGAATAGTTGTGACAAGGCAGTAGGCCTGACTTATTGTGAAAAGCATGCATTAGACAGTTGGCTTTAAGGAATGGATTGATGGATTACTACTGAAAGTCAGAATACTGTAGCAGACAAGGGATACAAGATTTGCACTGTAATAATTATTGTTGGACTCTTAAGAGAATCTGACTGGTTAAGTTGTCCACCAGGGCCGACATGCACTTCAGTTCTACCAATGGTCCCCCAAATGGATGCCATTTACACTTTATCTATGAAACCATACAACATTGACTTTCCATTTGGGTAAATGCGTTTGATTGCACATGAATCTGTGTGGAAATTAATGCACTACGTTACTATGGCTGATGTGCCAGTCAATTAATTTTCCCTTTTTTATAAATAGGCCCCCTTCGATTAGTTTTGATTAATTTTTGTTGGGGGGGGGGGGGGGGTGCATACATGTTCCCTGTCAGTGGTAATGAGATGCTTGCTGCGCCATTTCATCTGCTGCTGTTCGAGGCCATGGCCTCTAAAAACCTTAATACTATCATGGAATAGTATTGGCCATGCAAATGCTGGAACTTTAAAACAGTGAAACTATTTGCAATACTGTTGTAAGATGGGCACCTGCTGCTTTGACTTTTATTTTGTTATTGCAAGCATGCCTGCCATACTTTGGGACCCTAAACAATCGGTGATCAAAGGGCAGTTTTATTTATAAGCTAGGCGTATTGGCTTTTCAGTGCTCGTTCAAGAGTTAAGGGGCAACATGTTTAAATATTCCTCAGGAGTTGAAAGGTGATTTTCATCCCTATAAAATGTTTGCTGACCGTGAATGTCATATTTTGACCAATTGTACAACAGAAGTCTTGCAGGCGACTTTATGTAAAAGTTTTGCATTCAATCCATTGTTGGTTTTTGAAACAGTCTCCATTTGGCCAGTATCAGGTTTTTATGACCACCATGGATATCTTTGTAAAATGGTACTGCCAAGGGTATTTAGTGGTGTTTACATAAATTTTTTTCATTTTCAGAATGAAGACCATTCTCAACAACCAGACTGTGGACATCCCCGACAAGGGTAATTTCTTAAATGTTACTTTTTTTTTTTAGGGGGTTGGGTTGTTCTGGGTAAGAGTTTATTTTTTGTAATCTGACCACCTTTTTTTTTTTCTTCCCCTCAGTGGATATCACCTTGAAAGGGCGCACTGTTATTGTGAAGGGCCCCCGGGGAAGTCTTCGCCGGGACTTCAACCATATTAATGTTGAGCTCTGTCTCATGGGCAAGAAGCATAGAAAGGTGAGTTACATGACTTATTTCCAAGTGATATGAATGGGTGTGTGATTGGCCTTCAGATAATCTAGGTAAAAGGTCAGCACAAGAGCAGTTATGTAGTGCAAGGTAGGACACATGTAGGTAAATGGTTGTGTAACTAACTAGGCCTACATTAGGCCTCATAAAACCATTCAGCGCTCTTCTAATGAGTGCTACATTTTTATACAGCAAGAACCTACTCAAAGGTATTGGAGCGCTTTACATGAGCACCTTTCTTTTTTTCCTTTAGTTCTTTTGCCCTCTTTCTCATCTGCCGGACTGCTCCCACATACAAACCTGTTATTTCCCAACTTTTGCAGCTACTGCTAAAGTATCATTGTCTTAATTTCAGTCTCTGCTCGTGACGCGCATGCCACTTAATCACAAAAAATAGATTCCAAAGACATTAATGTATATGTAGGTCAAATAAAGACAGCAGCCAGTTGTTCAAATCTGTATTAGTAATGCGTTTCTGCCTTCCGTAGCCGAATATCAGTCACCCCATTAGTTTTCATGGGATGGTGCTAGGAAGCTGTCCTGTCCTGCACGTGTCAGTCAAACACTCTTTATGGAGACAGCCTATTTTTCCATAGATTTCAACAATTTAGTTACCATGAGATCAAATGTCCTTGTACAGACAGGGCAAGGAATACCCATGTGTGGGTTAAGAGGACTTGAGCCTTGAAGAGAAGTGAGCCTTAACTTGAGACAAGACAGCTTTCAGTCAGGCGCAATCCCTACTCTTTTCCTCACTCCCGTTGTTTTTAGTTCTGACATATGACTGCGCATGCAAGAAATATTCAATACAAGGAGCTTGCTGCCCATCCTTTTCTTAACATTCGTTGGCTTAATTGTCACTCTTACTGCTGCTTTCTGATTAGCCAGTGCATACTGGCATCACTTCAGCTAGAGCTTGGGCCAAGTACGGATTTCTACAGCTTGATTGCTGGTCTGCTGATCGTTGTCCATCTGCTCATCTCACTGTAACTGAGGAACTACTTCTATTTATTAACCTCTTGACATTTGTAGCTGTTTTACATGGTGCATGCACTTCAAACAAGCCCTTTTGAAATGTTCGTGACAACAGATAATCTCCTTTCAAATATTTTCATTGCGGCATGGGCGCAATTGCTTTTTTAGTATTAAGATTTTTTTTTGCCAAATGTCATTTTTTTAGGGCTCGCGAAGAGCCCTATTGTAGAGGTTTTAAAAATGGACCTGTAAATTGCACACGCTTGTGCATGCGTTTTTTTACTTTCCTGTCTGCCATTGGCCTTCGTGTGTGTTTTTGTTTTAAAGCAAGCATACCATAGGTCAGAGGTGGCCGCATAGCTCCGCTCTTGGCCTATTGGTGTCTGTTACGCGCATTTCCTGATATATTGCTTTCAATTATAGTGGCCAGACACGGACTGCGATAATTGAAAGCATATGGCAGGAAAGGCGCGCGCATTAAGAGTATAAAATCCATGGCTCTTTTCTGTCCCTCCGCCGGGGTCAAAGTTCTCCTTTCGTATTTGCTTTGGCTGCCTCTTCTCAGGCTCAGCTCCTTTTCCCTTGCAGGACAACAATGCCCCCCTCCCCCATACTAATTTATCCGTGTGGACTCGAGGCAATTATTTCGTGATACATCGCAGCCTTTTCTTTGGCGATCAGGGAACTATCTGTCAGATTTAGAGTCCCTGATACAAAGGTGTTCCCGGGGGCGCGGAGGGGCCGTTGATTCCCACTGGGAGCCAAGACCTCGCGTGTGAAGAACTGGACAAAAACACTGAGATTCGAAGTAGTTAACACTTCCCCGTTAACAGAAGGCATAGCGTGCATTTGAACTTCAGCAGGGGGCTGGGAGGGGGTTCATGAGACCCCCGATGCTGCCCACTGGTTTGGCCCCTGCCTCTACTGGGGTCTCTGCTTGTCACAGCTTCTGACCTCTAATGCCAGTTATATTAAGGAAAGGCGCCCTTTGGTGCAAAATGTGTTATTTATCATGTATGCGTTTGTGTGTGTGTATGGGAAAGGGGACGGGGTCAGGGGCGCTGCACCTCCAAACTTTACCTTCTGTTCTTTCCTCCCACCACCAGTTCCATATTTTTCCTTGCAGGATCACCTATTAGTGCCTGCTAACTTTTGTAACCGTACAAAGTGGCTTCTGAAGAGGTATAGATAACATCAGCAACAAATGCATGCTGGAGGGTCGCACCTTTATAAAAACACTCCCTGCTGACTTTGACAGTTTTAGAGCTATCACCTAGAGGTGAATAGACTCCGGATGCTGACACACGGTCCCTTGGGAAATGGCTGTTTTTGAAACCTCAAAATTCAACGATTACGTTGAAGGCCAGTAATCGAGATATCTGAACATATATTATCATAAATAACATGCCCACAAAATAAAATCTGGAAGAGGGGCACTAATGTTAGTTGACCACTCATTCCAATATTCAGTGTAACCAGAACACAATAAGTATTAAATAGTGTGGAATTTATTGTGTTTTAGTTCTCCATCCTGCTATATATTTACCTTTACATAATGTTCACTATCATGATGGGCAAGTAGTGGGCCACTGTAAATTATACATGTTTGTTTACTATGTCGGCAGAACAGCACTACATATGAGAAATGTGAGTACCACACAATATACAGAATATGCTCTTTCCACGAAGCAGCAACACACTTACACTTACACAATACACTTTTATGTAGTGCTCCACAGATGTTAGCTTTGTGGCACTGTGGGAACAGTCGCACTGGTGAATGTTTTCTCAAGCTGGAACGATAAGAGGCTAACTTCACCAGCCAGGTTTTGCAACATGTGACACACAATCTCAGACTACTATCTGCAGAAAAGTAACCCACCGGACAGTTGTGTATGCTTGTTTGGTTCAATATTTTAAGGTTTTGTGTGAGAGCAATAATAGAGAAGGGAGAGGCGCCCTGTTATGAAAAGTAAACTCTAGGGTCGGTGAAGAGTGTTCATACACTTTAGTTAGTACGTTTATAATGCGGTCTTTTACTGCAGAGACACGGCTGGGTAAGTTACAAACTGCGCACTTCCAACCCACTTCACAATGTCAATAACATAAAAACGGAGCAATCTGGTATTTTCTGTTTTTGTACCCTCAGTATCGCCTCTCTCCAATGAATCTGTGGACTTGGGATATATAAGTGCATTGGTTTATTATTCTGTGCATTGCTTACTAAGACAGATGTTCAGAAATGTATAGAAAATACTTTTACCCATCAGGCTATTCGTGCAGGTGCTTACATTTGCTTATTTAACTATATGTACTAGAATTTAGCTGTGGTGCATTGTGGGAGCATCGTGCATACTCCCTCTTTAGCTATTCTTGAGGGTCTCTTATCTGTAAAAGAGCGGAGGGGAGGCCTGAACTTCAGAAGTTACTATGGCCAGCGGCAGAACACTACTGCCAGAGATCCGCTTCACTCCACAGCAATGTGGCTCATATAAGATGTTCTATGGAAAAGATCTATAATGTAATGCTAGTTCGCATAAGTGTTCACTCTTTAATCTATATATATGTGTGTGTGTATATATATATATATATATCTGTCCTTTATGCATTACTACACCATTCATCCGATCGCCAATAAACTTTGGAAAGTTAAGTACACTCCCGCGAAGGTTTCTGGCTTTTTTTAAATATCGATCCCCCAGGGCCCACAATCTTTCGAATACTGATGTGCGCACCAGACGGAAAAACAACAAATCGTGTATCCACAAGCACTCAAATAGAATTAAAACAACATTTATCCGATCGCCAGGAAACTTTGGGAAGTAGTGTACACTCCCGCAAAGGTTTCTGGCATAACATTTTTTAAAATATCGGCCCCCCAGGGCCCTCATAATCTTTCGAATACTGATGTACGCACCAAACGGAAAAACTAAAAATCGTGTATCCACAAGCATTCGAATAAATAGAATTAAAACTACACTTTGAAATGTTTTCCATATTAAAATGAATACGTTTCAATAAAAATGACAATGTAAATTGAATGTTATCATAACGAGTTTCCTTGAAATTCCTTTCTTCGGAGATCGCAGCAAAGCGCGACTGGTAAGCTAGTATGCTATAATGTGTCCATGGAAAGCAATACAAATTAACACATTTTCCAAATTAAAGTTTTGTACACTCAGGTCTTTCTGTTATAATCTAATAGAAAACATGGACTATGCAAGGACAAACTGACCAGTTGGCAAGTGGTTTTAACAAAGCACGGATTAGTTTGCTCCAGTCCAACTCCAATATATACCATAGACACCAAATTATTTACCGGAGCAAACATTATAAGGAAAACAAGCATTTGTAATGCAATAGGTCTCGCATTTGTTAAAGTTAGAGCTGTTGGCATTGAAAATGACAACGCCCTTTAACTGTTTTAAAAAAAACATAAATTAAAGGCATTGTCATTTACAATGCTAATAGCTCAAACTCTCATAAATGCGAGCCCTATTGCATTGCAAATGCTTGTCTTTTTTTGCACATGGGGTAAATTAACCGAATAAGCATTGGCAAAGGCAATACGTTTTGCCATTGTGGCTATTGGCTCTGCCATCTCATTTTGTTCATGCTGCACAGCATGGGCAGTGATTTTAACTATGCTGCATAGCAGCATGGCTAAAAGTATACTTTTAGAAGGACTCTGCATCCAGGGGTGGTATGCTGTTTTTTTTGGGGGGGGGGGGGTTGTTCTGTACACTAGTGATGGCCGCATCATAGTGCTTAACAGTTTTAGCCTCACTGCAGAACATCCCTGCTGCAGTATATCACAGCTGCAAAAATTGCCTATAGCTCTAAATGGCAAGACCATTTGGGTTTGCCAATGCTGGTTCTTTTTATTTAAGCACTTGACTAGAGTGCATGTCTCTCGCATCAGTCTCCCTAGTGTTCCCTTCCTCCGTTGCTGCAGGACTCCGCCCTACATGCTGCTTCACCCTCTTACACCCCACCCACCCCATGTTTTGCTTCGGCCCACATCCGCCCAATCTCAGTGTTGCTAACCGCCAAGTAATGTATGTGCAGTTTTATCGCTAATCTGCTGCTTTTACACTTTGTCCTTTTGACGAAGCCATAAACACAAGGGTATTACAGAAAATAAAGTGGATTTCAAATCTGATCTGACAGTGTCTGCACTGAAACTTAAAATGCTGTTATACTGCTTAGACTTCCGGTTTAGAAGACTTTAATCACAATTTTTTATTTACAGCTTCGTGTTGACAAATGGTGGGGTAATCGCAAAGAGCTGGCCACAGTGCGCACAATCTGCAGCCATGTGCAAAACATGATTAAGGGTGTCACGTTGGTAAATGCTATTTTAATTTTTTTTGTGTGGTCTGTTGAAGAAATGTTTGTCAGTGGTTCTGTCTTGTATTAAGCATTGTAAATCATCGAATGGCTAAAATCGTGTTCCTATAGTGGCATGCAGTTGGCTGTTATGTGCATTTGTAAAGCTGGAGGGTATCCTTGGACTGTAGACTGACAGTTGAGTGTTTCTAGGGCTTCTTGCAATCCAGATACACGTCAAACGGTTTCCTCCAAACTATACCCTAAACCTTTGAGACCACATGTTTAGCATTTTTTCCCCTTGCTTTGGCTTGAGCTTTCAGTATCCATATTCTGTAATGGTTGCTGTTATGGCTAGTAGAAGAGAATTGGTGAAAGGTATATTTTTCTAGTTATACCAGCATTCATAGGAATGGTCTTCCAGACTAGGTGCTGAATGTGTGCTTGCGATAGAACATCAGAGGGTCTTGATAAGTTTAGTTTACAGTATCCTGTTAATGGTTTGTCTGAAATATGGTTAACTTAGTGTTAGATTTTGTGCCTTGGACTTTTGAAATTCATCCACTCTGCATTTTAGTGACTTGACTACTCATCACACCCTCTGTTGTCACAGATCGGCCCCAGTCACTTCAATCTCCCATCATACTGCTTGTGCAACCTCTAGATTTGTACTCACTTCTAGGGTGTACTTTAAATGCTGCGTTCTTATCCTGTTTTACTGAACAATTTTTGAACTGTTCTACGTGCTCCAGAATCTGTTTTCTTTTACACAAGTCTTTTTATTTGATTGTGAACAACTTGAACTGTTCATAAGGTAACTTTCTTTAATGCAAACCACTTTCTCATTTGCAGGGCTTCCGTTACAAGATGAGGTCTGTGTACGCTCATTTCCCTATTAACGTAGTAATTCAGGAAACTGGCTCACTTGTAGAAATCCGTAATTTCTTGGGGGAGAAGTACATCCGCAGAGTGCGCATGAGGCAAGGTATGTTGTTTATAATTACGTTTTAGTCCACAGCTTCAATATCCTTTGTTGCCAATTTGTCGTCTTCTCTAGGAGCCAGAAATCTCAACGTGTGTATTTTTTTAAAATTTATTTTTACCTTAATCCATATAGTTGTCATATTGGCTCAGTCGCTGGTAGGCTATCTCAACTTTCCTCCTGTACCTGTTGCATGCTACCTCAACATTGCTAAATGCCAAACTTCTTAAGATCTGCAGTTGGCACCGCCTGAGTGGGGTTGGGATCCTGACATTTCACACTCCCCTTTTCTCCCCCACCACCAATGTTCTAGTGCTGCTTGTCCTTTCTGGGGGTGTTACTACGGGTGCTTTTGAGAGTTTAACCTTTTGTCTAGTGACAAGCACTGTACTAAATTGCGGGATGAGGTACCCACCATTGCTACAGCAAGTAGTTTGTGTAGAAAATGGGTAGTTGTTGCCTGAGTTGTGTGATGTGTTGGGTGTGCACACCTGTTCTGTGCAACAGAGATTGGCGCATGAATAGTTGAAACTTCCTGGTGCCCCCACAATCAACTGTGTCCTGCTTTCCCTCAGTTTTGGTATTGCAGACCCTTCCCTAAAAAGTTGCCCACATCATACCTATCCAACAACACCACTGCACTGAACATTGCGGTCTGTTGCTACAGATTAATATAGTTATTCTGTAGTAAACATGCTCCACGAACATGGCAATCTGCGGTCATTTGTCTTTTCTAGATAGGAGGATGTGTAGTAAACGAGTTCTTCCAACATGGCCACCTGCT
Organism: Lissotriton helveticus; assembly: GCF_964261635.1. Taxonomy (NCBI): domain Eukaryota; kingdom Metazoa; phylum Chordata; class Amphibia; order Caudata; family Salamandridae; genus Lissotriton; species Lissotriton helveticus. The sequence continues at coordinate 186,903,402 of NC_136060.1, forward strand.
GTCATCACACTTTCCTCTATGCTCCTACCTACTAGCCTCCCACAATGCTTGTCTAGTCTGTTGTACCGGGAGGTTCCAGTCTTGACAGTTGAAGGTCTGGTCAGCTGGCGAGTTGCGTTGCTCTGCTGTAATCTAATAAACCTATCGTGAAACTACAAAGAAGTGTCTTGCTGTCTTCACCTACTTATCTACAACACTTTTGGCAACATCCTGTGCTGACCAGACCAGAGGAGCAGACCAAGAAGAACAGCACAGCACGAGCAACCAAGATCCCACTTAACTGCGGCCAGAAACAATATATTAAGCAACTGAACCATTGAAACTCAAACCCAGAAGTAACTAGCTGCAAGTAAACTAAAAGAAAAAGAATTTACAAACTAAAAAGAAAAACAAAGGCAGCCGCAATTAACGGAAACATAACCCAGAAGATAAAAAAGATGGAATCAAATCAGCTTCATTTGTTCCTCATCTGCTGCTAAAGGAACGTAAGAAAAACAAACCAGTAATCTTGTAGAAACATGCCGCAAGGACTTGACAGCCTCTGCCTGCTCAAGAGAAACGCCATGAATCAACTGCTGGTAACATTCATTAGTACACCGCTTCCACGCCCCTGACCTCAGCTGAAATAAAAGGAAAAAAAAACAAGAACAAGTAGGAAACCCATCGCAGGTACCTGATCTGTGTCTATTGTGAGAGGGTATCCCCGGTTTCCTAGTGATTGACTATCTGTGGTTTTCTGTCAATAGGTTTCTTTGCCTGCCTGCGAGGGAGCTCCGTTTGTCTCCATGCTGATCCGTTCTTCCCTCATGCTTCTTCCCTAATGACGTCCTAGAACCTCCAGCTGTCTTTGCGGAGTGACAGCGTGTTCCTCTTGTCATGCTGTGTGCTTCCAGTGTTGAGTGGAAGAGGTTTCTTAAAGTGATAGCGCAACGTAAAAGTCATCGCGCAACGCTATGAAGCCATTTTTGAGTACTTTTTACTCCCGCACCCAGATATGCAAACGGTGAGGTGGACGTGAGCAGTCTCATATACATAAGGCTGTGGTGTCATGAATTAAAGGCATTTTCAAAGCGCAACCTATAACTAGGTCAATGGCTGTTTTTGTGACAAGATTATTGGCGCTATTGGACAGACCTAGAAATGCCCAACATCAACCGTTTCCTTTCAGCTTCGATACCGGTCAAAAGCCCTAAGTGTTTCTCAACGGTGAAAAATACACGCGGCACATCCAACATCTGTAGACCTCTTCTAGCAAGTGTCTCATGTATTAAAACTGCTGATTTTCACATTCCGGAAGGTCTTGCGTGAGGCTCATTGTGAGCTGAAGCGGTGTGTTTGTGCTGTTAGGCCAGTTAAAGAGCAATCATTAACGTTGCAGCACACATTTTTCAATTAAAGGACCATTTAAGCAGTGTAAAAGATCACGAGTGACCCAACAATAGAATACGAGTCAGTGTAAAATTTATGACCAGAGTGCCATCTAGTGGATATTTTGGGTATTCATCACAGATCTGGGAGAAGCCAAGAAACGTGTCAGAGCAGATAAAAGAAAATAAACTGTATTGTGAAAGCAACAATTCATCAGTATGCCTATGCTGTCTAGAACTAACTGATAATTAAAATTAGTTCATTACTATAGGACAATTCTAGGAGAAAAAGAGCGGAATCCTTGGCTAGGAGCTCAAATGTCTCAGAACCTAGAGGAGGAAAAAGCTTGTCCAAGATCAGAGTGGATCCATAATCTACTGCTGACAAACGTCCAAGAACCAACGGTGGACATAACCTGCAGGAGATAAATGTTCTCTCAGAACCAAGAGGGGTTAAAGGTAAGAACCAACCCTGAACAGCGTCCCACAACTAGCACCTGTCACATTCAGAGAGCCCAAGAGCAGGGTAAAAGAGTTCAATTAAGTGAAATTGAGCCCGTTTCAGAAAAACAAGTTGGAGTTGTTGGTCCCAGAACCAGTTGGTGGCAAAGGCCCTGAAATCATTAGGACACACATCTCCCAGTACCAACTGAGGACTAAGGGCCCAAAACTTAAAGAGGACAAAGCAGTGGACGGGGTTCGTCCAAGACAGGACAGAAGTTACCTCAACTAGGAATGGACTATGGTCGGCAAAGAGTGGACAAGGACTGGACAATGGTCGTCCAAGTGGGGACATAGGTCGTCCCAGAACAAAGAATGAAAAAGGTAATCCAAGAGGGGACCAAGGTTTCCCACATCTATGAATGGACAAAAGTTGTCCAAGAGTGGACAAGTACTGGACAAAGGACGTCCAAAAGAGCACAAAGCCCATGACTGGTGCGGAGACCAGAAGTGGTTCAGAGGACTCAAAACTGAGTCTAACGTTCCACATCTGGAAGCTGGTCAGTGAGCTCTTAATCTTGTCTGTAAACTAGAAGGGTACAAATGTTCCCAGAACCAAGAAGTTTCTGCAACGGGGTTGCTGTGCTCCAGTACTGAGATAAATATTCCAGTATCAGGAAATGTAAGAAAATCCAGGAAATGTTTTTCTTGAACTAAGGGTCCAAATAACATCAAATTCTGAGGCCCTCAACCAGAGCAAGGGATCTAATACTCGAGAAAGACGTCAAGACCTTGTTAGAGGGATCCAGAACCTCAACTGGAACTTTTAGTTCAATTCTATCTTTATTTTAAATTCATCTTGGAGCGCAAAACAGGCTAAAGAAATTGACCTGTGTCTTTGTGTTTTGCTGGTCAAGGACTGATAGGAGAAAGTGGACTGTCTTTTCCTGTTTTGGTCTGCCTAAGGGGAATAGGTGGTGGTGATACCCATTAGTTTTGGGTTGTGTCTCACCTCACATTTCACTCTAAACTCTCTTCGCCCCTTAACGCTAGTTTGCCTTTATCTTTATTTTTCTTTCTATTATAAAGGAGGTGGATGGTGTGTAATACATTTCTAGAAAAAGGTGGAGGATGTATTGTAAACCTATGCTCCCCCAACGTGGTCATTTGTCTTTTCTAGATAAAGGGGGAGGATGTGTAGTAAACTAGTTGTTCCAACATGGCCACCTGCTGTCATCACACTTTCCTCTATGCTCCTACCTACTAGTCCCCCACAATGCCTGTCTACATTCTATGTTGCACCGGGAGGTTCCAGACGTGACAGTTGAAGGTCTGGTCAGCTGGCGAGTTGTGTAGCTCTGCTGTAATCTACTAAACCTATCCTGAAATTACAAAGAAGATTCTTGCTGTCATCTACTTATTTACAACATATTCGTTTGGTTGAAGTGTTAATTTGCAGTAGATATTACCTTGGGATGAGCTTGATGTCATGTATGCGCATCACAATAAATAACCGACCGTACAGATTTTCTCTTGCTAATACTTTCTACATTTAATGCTAAGCCTGTTTGTTTCTGTATTTGACAGGCCACGCTTTAACCATCGTCACTTTTTAAACAGTATCCGTGAGACACTTGCAATTTTTCCTCCTAATTTGGGCCTTATACCTGGGGTGTAAGGAGGAACTGAAGATAGCCAAAACCTTTTTTCTTATGAAGTGAAGAAAACATTAAGTGTGTGTTGGGCATTTTTAACCTAGCTGCCTAAAACTGCCAGGAAAGAGCACTTTTTAAAATTTGTATTTGCTGTTTCTACCAGCTTGCTGGTTGTGAGGGAAAAGGGGTGAAGGCCATAGTTGTGAACCCAGATATCCTATTCTGGAAATCAAACTTCATGAAAGGGTCATTTGTGTGGATTGGTGAAGGTTGTCCCCATACAAACTAATCACTGAGTTTAAAAATTGTGAATACAAATGAAAATAAATTCTGTCCTCAAATTTGTCTTGGCGGTGTGTGTGGCTTTCATCATTTTATGCTGAAAATCCAGTCTAGCTGAAAATTGCAATTTGAATTGTACCCAATACTCTGAGTTAAGGGAATGGGTATCGTTCACGCGGTTACAAATTCAGTAATGCCCATAATGCCAGGTGATTTACTTTATGCAGTTTGCAGTAAATGTACTTTGAGGCCATCGATTTAAAATAGAAAGTCAAAGTTTTAGAAAATTCTGTAACCAATGTCCTGCCATGCAATGTTTTTCACTGATTTTGAAACCCATGCAAACGTTTGCGGGGGTGTATTACTGAACATGACAAAAAGGCCAAAATAGGGAGCAATCCAGGGCCGTTATGATTTATGGTAGTAAATGGCCATGGGGAGGCTGTAGTTTTGAGATCAGGCCAGTTTGCATCCCACCTGCTACCCTACAAACTAGGAACCCTGCAATTCTGTGTCACTGTTTTAGCATATACTGTCTTGCGTTTCACAGTTCAGACCTACAAAGCACACCTACATGTTGGATAATCTACAGGTGTACAAATTTCATTGGGAGTAGTGTCAGAACATAGAATGGCAGAGTTTTGAGTAGTTGTACTACTTTAGCAGCTATATAGTGCTTACTACCTACGTGGAGTGCAAATGAACTTATCCACAACAATTAGTATGCGGTTTTAAGTGTCTAACATGATTCCTCTGCATGCGGTGTCTGCATTGAGTTGACAAGTACACATCCCCTGGCCTTCTGCCTCCATTCTGCTTCTTGGGAGCAGTCACAGGTAGAGTACTGGGTAGGAGTTGCCTGTGCCCACCACTTCACTGTAATATGGCTCATGCTTGTGCACATTATGCACCGGGTGGCTACAATGTGATTATTTTCTAAAGAGGTATGGACCCATGCAAATAGCTAGATACTTAGATTTTGAACGTGCACCGTATAATGTGCTTAAGTGCACAGTTACTAAAGTCTTATTTTTTTATGGTCTGGAAATTATGACTGGTGCCTGGCCTAGTGGGGCTCGCATCTTTGCCCCTTAATCTGTTGTCTAAATATCATGCATTCTGTACAATCTCTGCTCCGGAAATCACTCTACTTTTTGAGAAAGTGGTGGCAGGTATAATTCTTTCCTATCGATTTTTAAATTGTGGACTGCCTAGATTGCCCTGAAGTAGAAAGGAAACCAAAGCATTCTTTGTTATATTCTTTTTTTGCTATTAAAAGAACTTTTTTCCAGCTGGCAAATCCTATTATGCTTTACCCAAATACTACGCTATTATGAAACCGCTGTTTATTTGTTCACATGATGCATTGAAGTTTTGGGCTGTGTGTGAAAGACTATATATGCGCAATGTAAAGATCCCTGAATACCCTAGTTGCAACTTGCTAATTTTCAAATCTGTTAATCATTGCTAGGTTTTGCACTCCTATTAAATTCAGTATTCAAAATGAAATATTGTGTTCAACATATTTGTTTTTAATATTGCCAGGTGTCAACTGTGCAGTTTCTCAAGCCCAGAAGGACGAGTTGATTCTTGAAGGGAATGACATTGAACTGGTTTCAAATTCAGGTTTGTTGCAAGTTTAGTTGGGCGGACTCCGCAGCTTTTAGATGTTAATTTCAAAGTAGGTCGAAGAATGTTTACTTTATGAATCCCTTAAGTATCTGGTCCATAACTTTACTCACAAAATGACTACATTTTTTAGCCAATGTAGACTTTTAAACAATGCTCATGTTGGTAATAGTTAAAAAAATTAAAATTAGGTACATTTACAGTTAGTGTTTCCTAGGGCTATTTTTACATTTATTTCAATGAGATGACTTATTGAAATATGCCATTTTTTGGTGCATTCCTGTGCACTGATCTGTGAAGTAGTGATGTATGAAGTGTCATTACATGAAATCGTGCCAAAGTTTAGATTTTTCTTATCTTCCATTTACAATTTAGCTGCCTTGATCCAGCAAGCCACCACTGTAAAGAACAAGGATATCCGAAAGTTCTTGGATGGTATCTATGTTTCAGAGAAGGGCACTGTCCAGCAGTTGGAAGAATAACCTTGGTGAGAGACTGGATCTCATGTAATTTGGTGATTTGTTCTCTTCTGTGGATGTAGTCTACATAGTGAAACATAAAGATAATATGGCACTCATTATATACAATTAGGAGGAAGTTTTAAAAGTTTCTTTTGTTAATTTCTGGTCCATGGGTCTCTTGTGTTGTGGCTGTTCGAATATAATATATAGAATGGGGTGTGGAAACTAAGCCATCTCTGCCCAATATATGAAAAATCAGATCATTGCCCTGTGTCCCTTTCTCTGTCCACATTTATAGCCAAGAATGTTCTTTAGCCCAGCACATACTTTCCACACAGACTGCAGTGTTAGGCAGCCCAACTTCTACCTGTGAATATACACTCAAAACTCTTTATTCTTCAAAGGCCTAACACTATCGCAAATCTAGTTTATTCTGCTGACCATCCGGTACTCTTGATTTAAACAGCCTCCCAAACAATCGACGCATGAATGCTTGTTGTTCCCATTTATTTGCAGTTAGAAAATCATCAATTTCTTCTTTCGCTTTTGTTAAAACGTGAATTGATCCAGAGGATAATGCACCTCCATTAAAAATACTTGTTTTTACTATACCTTCCAACCCCTTCCTATTCTGTGATGGACATAAGTAGCACTGCCATTCACAAGTTATTCTTCACTTGTGTGTTCAACTACACCACATACATCTTGTACTTTTTGTTTTTAATCTGTCTGGTAATCCTTCTCAACCTCCTGTATGCACTGATAGAGCAGTCCTTAACCAATATCCATGCACCACCCGTAAACGGTACCCTTCCACTCATGTTTTCTCCATGAAATCCGCTAGTCTTTGTTCTTGTGAATCTTGAACAGATTCCCCTTGCCAGCTTTGACATCACCTGATTTCTTAACTGCCAGTCAGTTGACCGTAAGTTATACCTCGCAACCAGCAGCACTACCCCACATATCCAGGCATAGAGAAATCTACTTGCAATGGCGAGTTAGATTTTACCAGGTCTAGATTTTTTAAGACCTACTGGTCCGTTCTAGTGAGTGAACTTAAGCTGGTAAGGAACTGTTCATTCGGGAAGTGAATAAGCAATAAAGATGCCTTTAAATCTGTTATCTTGGCACATTTGCTGTCTGTTCAAGGACACGGGTCAAATGGCAGTTTGTCTTTTTACTAATTGATGCTCATCTTACCCTGGAATGGGGTTTACTTTTCATTCTCTTACTATAGTTGGAGGATTTTGTTAAGAGCTGTCTGACAATCCTTGTGAAACAAGACTGTAGGACATCAGTTTTTTCTTCTAACACTACATTTTAGTAGCTTGTAAATAGTTAAAATATTTCAAGATCAATCTGGAATTACAAAAGCACTTTTTTGTAAATCAGAAGTATGCCAACAGATTTAAATAGGAGCAAAACAAATCGAAACACTTAACTTGGTGATGTGCAAATGAGAAATATATTCAGAAACCCTATTTCCAAACCATATTGTTTATACTCTATAGTTTTATCTGTAAAGCTGCATGTCAGTGCGAAATGTGGCCATTTCAATGGAAAATATGCTTATTGCAAATAAGTGTGCTACCACTCCATGATTTAGTTATATATTAAGTGATGTTTTTTTTAACTTGCTTGAGAAAGTCCTGCCCTAATGACAATTCTGTTAATGAACTAAGAGCCAAGTAGGATCTTGTGTGTATCTAGATTTGTATTCTCTAATAGACTAAATTATCTCTATAAATCGAACTAGTTTTTTTATACAGCAGACCAGCCAAACACATTTGAAGGTGATCTCATATATGATAATGAAGAAATTGGCAGCTCAGTGAATTAAAATATTTGCCCAGCACTGCATAATTAAAGCCAGTTTATGGGTCGAGCAGTACAGTAGAGCGAAGTAGATTATTTAGGTCACTAGACCCGGAGGGAGTGGTCTTCATAACTTTTTAATGCCGCCCACCCCTGGGGGGGAAATCTGCCTTTCCCCCCCCACCCACACTCCACCCCTCAAAGTTTTTAACAATTCTATTAAATTGTATCTATTCTAAAAGTATCCAGTGTGTGGATGGGAGTTTTGAAGAATATTTGGAATCCCTTCACCTTTGACACACTCCTAGCTAGGATATAAATGACAACACGTGTTTGTGATGGCCTATTACAGAGCCTAATGCTGCTTTTGGCCAGAGCCTGGAGACCCCCTGGCTTCACCTGAGGCCCCCCCTAAAGGGGCATGCCCCCTCCCCAGTTGAAAAAACCAGTGTCTGCAGGTAACATTTTAATGATTTTTCAAGGCCAGACCAGTTATACCTGCTGCTGTAGACTTACATCTATATCCATAGTCGAGGGAACCTCAGACCAACCAGCATGTACCTTTTTTGGTACACTTGAAGTTACCAGAAAACAAAAGTTGTAGACTTTTTTTTTTTGTCCATGATGTATTAAATATCTGCTGTGGTGTGATTTTTAAATCTCTTAACCTTTTTTTCTTTCTTTTTTTTTTTTGGCAGGTGTCTATGCCACCAACTGAAGCATTTCTGTAAATATAAATGGTCTGCCAGAACAGCATCAAAAAGATCTTTGCGGTGCAAAATTAAAATAAAAAAATATTCTTCCTTGTTTGCTTGGTTTTGTACAGTTTATTTCGAAATGGTGAAATATAATTGCCTCTAGCAGGATCTTTTTCTTCACTTTCATTAGACCATGACTGTTGGCGTCCAAGAGTTGTAATATAAACTGAGGCCTGAATGGCATCAGACTAGTCTTAAAGGTCTTGCAAATATTGCTTCTAGAAGGCAATGGATGCTGTACTCTTGTAGTGTAGTGCCTCTATTCCCAATAGGCTCTGCGCATTGGAATAATATATCCTACAGATGTGACGTAGGACTTTGTCTACTAAGTCTCTATCGAATATATTAGACTTAATTGTGCCAGCTAAGTCAGAGGTCACTAGGAACTTTCTCTAATTCACAAGAAGGGATTAGTTTCTGACAACCGCTTAAACATGACAACTTTGTTTCCCCAAGATAAAATGTATCTTCAGAGTCGTGGAAACAATAGAGATATTTTACTCAGTCAAACGTGCATGCTTCGTTTCACCAGAGCTGCAGAGAAACAGACTGGCGTTTTCAATAAAAGTGTTTATTGAACAGTTTTCTTTCTCATGCAGAAGAAATGAACTGCTACAATCCTAATACTGGCTGTAAAGTATAATGCGTACAGCAAGAAGAGAATTATAAAATAATACTGTAAAAGCATGGTATGGTTTCTAAGCCATAAAATACATACATGACTAAAAGTACTGGACTGGTTCTTCTAAAATACGCCTACCCCGATGTACCTAACCGAAGTCTAGTATGAGGGAAGAAGTAAGTGTGATGCAGCATAAATTTAGTATTCTTTTGCCAAGAATCTATCCAAGATTTCTCTTGGTCTAATCCGCTCTGTATGTTGGTTTAGAATGGAGGAGGTCTGGTATCTCTTTTCTCAGAGATACCAGACCTCAATTTCCCAACACCCCGCAAGGGGAGCTTGGAAACACGAGCTGGATTTCTCGGCAGGAGAAAAGACTGAGTCTCTCAGTGCGTCTGCTGGTGGGTCGGCTTCCTTCGGCACTTGCTGTAGCGAGATGCGTCGGGCAAGTAGTCGAACTGCTCCAAACCACTGTGTTTGCTTGGGCAAGTGTGGACATATTTATACCTTGAAGGTTCCGGGTTTGACGTAAAGGTGGACATAACGTCATCAAAGAGTCTCAGTTCTTTGAAAACTCCATGAGTTCTTGGACAACTCAATATTCAAGCAAGGGGAAGTCCCTAACTGCTGAAGCTGAGTTTTCCAAGAAATCGATGTGGATTTTTGGAACTAGTGGAAGTAGCCATGCTGTATTTGGACTGCATGAGCTATGTCTAAATATGGTTGATTTCTATAAGGACCTGGATCGGGAAAATTACACTAGGGTCCTAAAATGCTATACAACACCCACTCCACTTTTTATGTTCGACATTACTAAAATTAAGCACTAAAACATATCTAAAGCATGCGTTTACAATCTCACCCAAAAATACATAATGCATTTGAAATAGTTGCACACAAATGAGCATTTGTACTGTACACATTTGAGAGCAATGATTTCATTTTAAGCATAAAGTATGATATTGGCAATGCTAACTGAATGAATCCTAAAAATTAAATTTGAGATGGCTCTAAATACAGTAAAAGGTCGGGACCATCCCATAGCAGAATATATATATATATATATATATATATATATATATATATATATATATTCTGTTGACGCACCACCCTTAAATGAAGGAACCCCAGGTTTGGAAGAATGCCAGATCGATATGGGCAAACAGGTAATTAAAAGTGATGGAAGGGGAATTGCAGTCTCTGCCCAATGGAGGGCTGCTCTCTTCTTTGGAAAAAAAGTCACGAAGTTGCAAGAAACCCATTGGAGTGTAGCAAGTGCCTAGAAACTACAAGTACTGTGATACCCTGCATAAACACACCTGAATTTAATAACTGAAGTGAAAGTCACGCAGGAGCGATTTGAAAAGCCTAAAAACAGAAGCGGAATTGTGGCAGGAAAGACTTTGCAACCTCGTAGTGCCTTTGAGAAAGAAGATTTATCTTTGAAACGCGTCAGGCAGAATTGCGGAAGGAGTGGCTACGGACTGAAATCCCCATTTCATCTTAAAATAAAAGTTGTGGCATGCAACCAGTGCGGGCTTATTTGCATGGGCAAACTTTGATGGATATATATACTGTTTTAGTTAAGTTAAATATTGTTTCTAGGAAGTATTCAAAGAATTCTTGTTCTCTAAGAATAGTTCTACTTTAAGCAGATTACTTTGTGCCAAAGTTCAATTTTGGAAAAGTCTCCTGGAGCTGCAGACTCCTCTTGTGAGAGTCTGACTCTTGTGATGTCATCGTCTACTGAAAATGCGCTGTCATCGCACTGTCTGCCATTGTACGACGGGTGCCAGCGCGGAGCAGTAGGAGACGTAACTTCCACCGCCAGAAGCAGCCAGGGGACGTGCCTGCCACTGTAGGTAAGCAGATAAAAAGTTTAGTGACGTTGGATTCTGTTTTTTTTAATGTGTGCACAAAAAGCGAGTGGAACAGAGGGCAGAAGGGCACAAAAACGAGTGGAACAGAGGGCAGAAAGGAACAAAACGAGTGGGACAGAGGGCAGAAAGGCACAAACGAGTGGAACCGAGGGCAGAAAGGCACAAATAAGGGGAAAACGAGTGGAACAGAGGGCAGAAGGGCACAAACAAGGCGAAAACGAGTAACTGGGCAGAAGGGCACAAAAAACGAAGCAAAAAAGAGTAGCAGAAGGGCACAAACGAAGCAAAAAAAGAGTAAGAGGGCAGAAAGGCACAAAAACGAGTGGAACAGGGCTGAAAGGCACAAAAAATAACGGGTGGAACAGAGCCGAAAGGCACAAAAAACGAGTGTAACAGAGGGCAGAAAGGCACAAAAAACAAGTTCTTAATTTTGGACATATTTTTTTAACATAACATTTTATTAAAGAAAAACAGTCTGAAAATCAGTCACAATCAAGACGGTACATTTGAATCAAGGTACAGATCAAACAAAAATATAATTAGTGTACAGTTTGTCCTACGGGACCAGCTCTGACCATGGCTAGTTCAGTTGTCGGAGAGTTGCAGAGTTCACCTCGGTAATTGCTCCAGTGTCCCCATTTATTGTCCCATTTCTTAGGGCAGCCTCTTATTTTGTACACTGTCTTTTCGGCAATCATGCAACGGTCCATCTCAGCCATCCAGCCCACCACTAGCGGCCTTTCTGGGGAGCCTCAGTGCATTGCAAAGGAGCGTTTGGCCAGTAGAAAACCCAACGCCGCCCATTGCAGTTCTAGTTCATTCAGGTCCGTGGCCCCCCATATATTGAGAACACATTCTTTTGGCGCCGGTAGGAGTGGCTTACCCAGAGAACTGCTCATCTTACGGATTGTTCCTTCCCAGAAGTGTTGTACCACCGGGCATTCCCATAAGATGTGATAGAAGGTGCCGGGGAGGCCGAAGCCTCGCAGACACAATGCGTCAGGGCGTCTACCAATTTTGGCCAGTGTAGGGGCGGACATGTAGGCTCTATGTAAAACCTCCAGTTGGATTAACCTGAACCTATGGCAGATAGCCGATTCCCTAGGGGACAGCAGGGCCGCCCGCCAGTCATCAGCCAGGGGCTCCAGGTCCTCCTCCCATTTGTTCCGCAAGGACTGGAAGGGGTCGGGGAGATTGTTACAAAGCTTGCGATAAGTGTAGGTGATGGCTTTCGCCGGGAGGGGTTCCGATAGTAGTCTATCCTCCAAGGGGGAAGTCTCGGGCATGGATGAGAGGTCTGGAATGGCGGCAAGGATTGCGTGTTTGATTTGTAGATATCGGAAAGATTCCGTTAGTGCAAGGGAGAATTTGGCCTGAAGATCTGTAAATGTCAGCAGCTTACCCCTATGAACAAGGTCGAAATCCCTATTGTGTCCCATTTGTCGAATCCCTGAAGGAAGCAGAGGGAACCCAGACGTTGCGACGACCAGAAGGGTGTTGCCGCAGTGAGTTTACATGACCATACCAAACTCTTGTTGGACCTATGCCATATTGCGATCGTATGTGCCATGGGTCCAAGGTACTTATTCCTGGTTGGTGTGCTGTAAAGGGCCCCCAGGTAGCCCCCTCGCCCAGTCTGACATCGGTCAAGGTATTCTGCATCATTCAGAAACTCTGTCCATCACCACCCCCCTTTCCCAAAATCGGTTTATCCACACTATGTGTGGGAGGGTATGCTCAGACGTGAGTCCCTTGCTCATTGCACCATCAGGATTCAAGCAAGCCGGGCCGAAGAAGGCTGTGATGCCAGAAACCGGTCCCCGGAAGCTTGTTTCCTTACCAGTATAAGAATTGGCTTGGTAGTTTGGTTTGCCCTGTTCCCATCATGCACTGGGACAGGAACAGACTAATTTGCATATAGCCGGGTTCTGAGCTGGGATGGTGCATTGAGCTAAAAAACGGTGATGGATTAAAACCATGATCTCTTGACTTGGTAAGAGTATTCTGCATCATTCAGAAACTCTGTCCATCACCACCCCCCTTTCCCAAAATCGCATCCAGGGGTGAACCATGGATCCAATGATAGCCACCAATTGTGACGCCCAATAGTAGAGGCCGAGTTTGGGTAAGGCAATGCCTCAGTCGTACCAGCCTTGGAAGAGTGTGATGGGCGATACGGGCTACTCCGCCATCCCACAACAAGACTGATTTCACTTTCCACCGAGCTAAAATAGGAGTCTGGGATCGCAAAGGGACAGTTTTGCAGAGCATATAGGAAGCGCGGGAGCGCCAACATTTTAAACAGGGCCACTCTGCAGGGAAGGGAAAGTGGGAGGGATTGCCAGTGGGCCGTGTAGTCTGCGCAGGGGACCCAGTAAGTTACGATCGTGAAACACCTTGGGGTCAGATGTGATATAAATACCAAGGTATTTAAATCCATCCGGGGCCACAGCGATGGAAAAACCCCGGGGTAGACGGGGCGGTGGACCATGTAACATGTACAATGTAGATTTGGACCAGTTGATCGAGTATCCCGAGTATTTCCCAAAGTTAGTAGACCTGAAATAGATTGTTAATAGAAGACCGGGGGGAAGCTACATATACCAGGATGTCATCGGCATAGAGGGAGATTTTGTCCGTTATCTCATCATTCCATTGGAGGCCTCTGATGGAGACATCCGTGCGGACCCAGTGGGCTAGAGGTTCATGGGTGAGGGCAAACAGCGGAGACAAGGGGCATCCCTGTCTGGTTCCCCTGGAGACCCCTGGTCTAATGCTATCGAACAATGTTTGCTGTACTGCGCTGGCTACACTGTCAGGAATCTGGCGGCGGTCTAAGCTGTGATCTCTGTAACAGACATTGCAATTAATTCCAAATTCGTAAATGTGGGCATTCATCCCTGGCCACCTGTACATCTCTTAACTCGAGATTTTGAGATCCCTTGATGTCAGACCCTCTCCTTTATGTGCTTCTTGAATCAAAGTACCCCTCCGATTCCGGTTTGGAATTACTCTATCCCCCACTCCAGGGATTCGAGCTAAGGGAACAGGGTTGGCATCAATTATGTATGAATATTCGAGTGGATCGTTTAGAGGCAACGCTGCATCGCAGCCTTTGCTTGTGGCATGGACAGCTAGCATTGTTTCACCGTCTTTGTGTTTTTTGTTAGAGTGATTGCAACTACGGAAGCCGTTTGCACAGCTGCCTTCACGGTTTCATCAGCCAATGAATTCCCTTCAACGCGAGCGCCATCAGGCTGATGACTTAGTGTATGGATCACATGAGTCTTTTGTAGTTCTTTCTGTAATAGAACTACTTGTTCCCAAAGCAAGTTATGGCTTGATTGTGCCACCTTTTGCGTCTTTGAAACCTTTTTGAACCCAATTCTGCAAGTATTCATCGTAAGAGTGGACGCAGTAATACGAATAACACACTAAGTGTGGGGAATTCGTGATCGGTATTTTCAAGCGCCATCTTGAAAGCCTGTAGTTCAGCTCGCTGAGCTGTACAGTCTCCTAGGGATTGTTTTTGTGACCATAGGTCTGAATTTACCATCGCGCCAGCGACCTTTAACAATCGCACACACAGCACTATAAGCTAGTTTTCCCCCAATTGCGGGTTGTGTTGATCAGTCTGTATAAATTATACATCCATAATGTTCTAGAGGGAGAATCTCAGTGGACAGAGGACATTCTTGTTTGTATTGTAGAAATTCTTGAGTTTTCAAGTAGGGGTCAAAAACGTATTCAATGTCTGTTGCAGCAAGAGTTAACCCATTGTATCCATCTCAGATGTAAAGCTTTTGCATTTGGAATGCTCGCTTTTGTCACTGCCGCTAAGGCAGGTACAGGAGTAACTACCTTTTCCGTGCTCGAGGGCTCTTTTGCTACTGCAGTTTGAACCGCTGTCACAATTTTTTCTGTTTAAGTGAATTTCATTTCAGCTTGTGTGTAAAAGTGTGATTTATAAGCTATTGGTACCTTTTCACCGACATTAAAGGTTAGGTATATGAATCTGCATTCGGATTACAAGGTTGTGTTAGTTTACGCGTGTCTATAAATGTGGCGTTGCTAACATGTCTGCACTGAACGCAAAATATCTGTATTTTTTAGTCCAATTGTTGGACCTGGGGTCTCCAGACCACATAGGGTAGCCTGGCACAGAGTAGGAAGGTCTAACCCCCTTCCGGGACCTTCGGATATTAATCCCCGGACCCACAACAGCCCCCCAGTTCCCTCCTTACTTAAAGCCAAAAGTTTTGGGTTATTTCAGCCGTCACTGCGCAGTTGCAGCAGACCAGCAACTGCCACCAGACCCTCTCTTCCTAGCGGCGTCTCCCTCGCTGGCCAGACCGAGTGACAGCCAAGCCGGCACCGAGGGGGACGCACTGGGTTAGCGGCTCCGCTGGTTTCTTCTCTGTTGAGCTCCTCCTCGAGTCGTCTCCATCAACTCCTCCGCAAACGACGTCACTGAGCAGGCGTGGGAGAGCAGCGGCTCCAGTCAGTTGCCGCCCCCTTCTCAGGCAACCAGAGGCCCTCCTCCGGACCTGCATGCCGGCAGACACTTCCTCATTAATACTCCGCCCCCCCTTTGGGGTTAGTGATTACCACACCGGGCCTCCGCAGAGTCGCGCCACCTCAGCCTCACCCGGTCACTCGCTCCGCCACGCTACCTCAGCAGCCCCCGACTGTTCCTTGTCACGCAGTCAGAACTGGGCTGTGGGGACGCATCCCAGTGGTTGCGTTTCTTTTCACCAGGATTACCAAGAGCGGGGGGAGGATTTCCCGGCTGCGCTTCTAAGTACAGGTAAGGGGAGGCTTGGTAGGCCAAGCGCAGGAGGACACGAAGAGAGGGGGGGTAGCCAATTCCCTCAATCCTCTCGCTAGCCCTGCAGAGCTCCTCAAGGTCCTAGCCAATTCTCAGATACTGGACAGTGGGGCGGATCTCCACACAATTCCACTCCTCCAAAAGTCCCTTAAGCCCACCCCAGGCTAGGGGCTAGTCCTTTTTAGCTCGAACGGACTCCCTGTCCAGGGTCAACAGGAACGCAGTCTAACAGGGTCAGGTCTGCAGGAAGAGGGGCGGTGTTTACAGTAAGGAGGCAACCCTTAAAAAAGTTCACCCTCTGAATGTCCTACCGCACCTTGCGCCACAGCCTGTACTCCAGCTGACCCTCTCTGGATGACAAAATGGCTGCCCTACAGTTGGCCTTTTATACCCCTAACCCCAAGTGTCCAGAATAGGCCAGAAGGTTCTAGATTCCCCATATGTGTCTATGGGCCAGTCCCTGAGGTAATCAGTTGTGGCAGTTACCAGCCACCATTTTGTGTGACTAAAGTTTAATGAGAAAAGGGGAACTTCTAGGCCTCAATAAATGTATGAGGACAAGGTAGCACGCACCCCCTAGGACAACACCAAAAATTTCAGTGGACATAAGAAAATGAAAGGTACTAGGAGGCAAAAGGGGACTAAATAAATAGGAGGGACCACCCATAGGGTTGACAGGTCTAACACGCGCCCCCCCCCCAGCTGAAAGTAGGGAGAGCTACCCAACCCCTTGGAAGTTCTCATAACTAAGGCGGAAATACCTGGAGAGACCGTCTGCATTGGCGTGGTCCACTCCTGGCCGATGTTCCACCTGGAAGTCCATTCCCTGTAGGGAGATGGACCATCTCAACAGCTTGGGATTCTCCCCCTTCATTTGCATCAGCCAACGAAGGGGTCGATGGTCGGTCTGAACCAGGAAGTGCGAGCCAAATGGGTATGGCCGCGGCTTCTTCAGAGCCAATACCACTGCAAAGGCTTCCCGCTCAATTGCACTCCACTTCTGTTCCCGGGGAAGCAGTCTCCTGGATAGGAAGACAACCGGTTGATCCAGACCCTCCTTATTGAGTTGCGATAACACTGCCCCAATGCCATGTTCTGATGCGTCTGTCTGGACAATGAATTCCTTGGAAAAATCCGGAGCCCTTAGGACTGGTGCTGCACACATTGCTTGTTTCAACTTTTCAAAGGCTTGCTGACAAGCCTCCATCCAGACTACCCGTCGGGGTTGCTTCTTAGATGTAAGCTCAGTTAGGGGGGCCACAATAGTGCCATACCCCTTCACAAAGCGACGGTAGTATCCTGTGAGTCCCAGGAAGGCTCGGACCTCTGTTTGGGTCTTGGGGGGGCTCCCAGGCCATGATTGCCTCAATCTTTGCCTGGAGGGGTTGCACCGTTCCCTTGCCCACCAAGTGGCCTAGGTACACCACCGACCCCTGCCCGATCTGACATTTGCTGGCCTTGATTGTCAAGCCAGCCTGTTTCAGGGCCTGGAGAACAGCTTGTAAGTGACGCAAATGGTCGTCCCAGCTGCTGCTGAAGACTGCAATGTCGTCTAAATAAGCAGCAGAGAAGGCCTCCATCCCTGAGAGGACCTGGTTCACCAGCCGCTGAAAGGTGGCAGGGGCGTTCTTGAGCCCAAAGGGCATTACGCAGAACTGGTAGTGGCCCTCAGGCGTGGAGAAGGCTGACCTTTCCTTTGCTCCATCTGTAAGGGAGATCTGCCAGTACCCTGAAGTAAGGTCAAAGGTACTCTAGTATTGGGCAGCTCCCAGCCGTTCAATAAGTTCATCCGCCCTAGGGATCGAATGCATCAGTTTTGGTCACTGAATTCAGTCCCCGGTAATCCACACAGAACCTTAGTTCTGGAGTGGTGCCCGGTGGGGCAGCTTTTGGTACCAGAACCACCGGACTGGACCAGGGGCTACTAGAAGGTTCAATTACTCCTAGCTCCAGCATCTTAGTGACTTCACTGTGGATGCTGACCTTCACCTTGCCTGACAGCCGGTAGATCTTAGCATCACAGGTGGGCTGTCTCCTGTGTCCACATCATGGGTACACAGGTGGGTCCTTCCCGGGACAAGGGAGAACAGCGAAGAGTACTGCTCCAGGACCTGGCGGCAGTCCTCTCGCTGCTCAGGAGTCAGGGATGGTGAGAGAATCACTCCTTCCACCGACCCATCCTTTTCCTGAGACGAAAAGAGATCAGGGAGAGGCTCGCTTTGCGCTTCCTCTGCTCCATCAGTCACCATCATTAAGATGACCTCTGGCCTCTCATGGTGGGGTTTGAGACGATTGGCCTGAAGCACCCGTAGGGGCTGCCTGGGGGTCTTAAGATCCACTAAGTGGCCTTACCCTTCTCCATCACCTCAAAGGGGCCTGTCCAGCGATCCTGGAGGGCACTTAGCTCTCCAGGTTCCATCACCCACACTCTCTGGCCAGGCTCCAATTCCACCGGGTGAGCATTGTGGTCATACCACTCCTTCATCAATGCTTGGCTGGCTTCCAAGTTGTCAGAAGCTTGCTTCCACAACTTAGCCATTTGGCTCTGGAAGGCCAGCATGTAGCTCACCACATCCTGGGGAAGCTTCCTGGGAGTCTTTTCCCATCCGTCTTTCACCAGGCTGAGAGGTCCACGCACAGGGTGCCCATACAGAAGGGGCTGAAGCCCACTCCCTTCTGTGGAACTTCCCTGTAGGAAAACAACAGGGTAAGAGGACGTCCCATTTCCTCCGCAGGCTCTCAGGCAGACTTCTTATCATGCCTTTCAAGGTCTTGTTGAACCTTTCCACCAGACCATTGGTCTGTGGGTGATAAGGAGTGGTAAACTGGTAGGTAACTCCACACTCCTTCCACATAGCCCGCATGTATGCTGACATGAAGTAGGTTCCCCTGTCGGACACAACCTCCTTGGGGAAACCCACTCTGGTAAAGATCCCCATCAGGGCCCTAGCCACTGCAGGTGCAGTAATGGTCCTCGGAGGAATTGCCTCTGGGTACCGTGTGGCGTGATCCACCAGAAGCAAGTTAAACCTGTGACCAGCTGTAGTGGGTGGATCCAGTGGCCCCACAATGTCGATGCCCACCCTTTCAAAGGGGGTGCTAACGACAGGAAGTGGTTCCAGGGGAGCTTTCAGCTTCACCCCTGTTTTCCCACTGGCTTGGCAAGACACACATGTCCGACAGTACGTGTCGGACGCCACCCTCATCTGAGGCCAATAAAAGTGGGGGACAAGCCGGGCAAAGGTCTTGTCCTGCCCTAAGTGTCCTGCCAAGGGTATTTCATGAGCCAGTTCTAAAAGAAAGGCTCGGTATCGTTGAGGGACAGCCAAGGCCCGCGACGAACCATGCACTGGTGCCTTTGGCTCACTGTAGAGGAGACCATCCTCCCAGTAAATATGGTAGTTCCCCGTAACGTTACCTGCTGCCTGGGCTTCGGCCTGACGCCTCAGTCCCTCAAGGGTAGGGCACTCCTTCTGGCCCGTACAAAACTCCTCCCTGGTAGGCCCTCCCTCCACATGCCACTCAGCAGGGATAGGTAGGTTCTCCAGGGAGACAACATCCCCCTCCACGGACTCCTGGTCCACCTCCACAGGTGGCCTATCTGTCTCACGGGGCGTGGATGCCGAGGTAGGCTTCTCCTGTCCTCGGTTCTTTCCCTTTTTGGCAGCTGGCTGTGCCTTTGTTCCAGGCTCCAGCCCAAACGAACTCCCCCTCCGGATAGTCGCGGACCTTGTGCTAGCACAGGCCCAGTCAGGTGTACCGAGCATCTCAGAATGAGTCTGGTATTCCACCTCCTTCCAAGCATTGTGCTCCATATCATTCCCCAACAGACAATCAACTAGCACGGCAGGGCTTACGGCAACTCGAAGGGAACCTGCAACCCCTTCCCACTCAAATGGAACCTCGGCCACAGGGTAGTGGCCCAATCTGCCGTCAGCCATCGCGGCGGGGTGGAGTACATGTGGAATCACCTGCTCTGGAGACACCAGTTGACTCCTTACCATAGTCATACTGGCTCCTGTGTCTCTCAGAGCCTCCCCTCTTTGGCCATTGATGGTGACCCATTGCCCATACTTAGTAGTATTTGAGGGCACCTGGATCTTAGGAACAATCTCCTGATCTCCCAGGGACACTAAGGTGACACCCGCCCACTCCTCCCCCCCTTATCTAAGGGCAACTCCTCCCCGAGCACTACACTAGCTACTCCCGGGGCTTTTCCTCCAGTGGGAGGGGGTGGTCTCTTTGGGCACTTGACATCTCCCTTATAGTGTCCAACGCCACCACACTCAAAGCAGTGGACAACCCTTGGCTGCTGACTTTGGCCAGGATGAGGGTTTCTGGGCGGGTTAGCCTTAGGGGTGAATCCTGTTCCCTTTCCCTGGAAACTGTTTTGGGGGCCTCTTGAGAACTCCCTCTTTTTATCTCCCCCCTCTTTCTTCTGGGGGGTGCCCTGTCCAGTCCTTTGGGAATCCCCTCCAGTCCCCTTTGAGGACACCCGGGTACTAGCCCAGATGTCCGCCGCCTCAGCAAGCTTCCGGGGGCTGGTCAGCTTGCTGTCCACCAGGTGTTGTCGCAGCTCGGGAAAACAATTCTCGAGTAGGTGCTCCTTGAGGATAAGGTCATACAACTCCTCATAGTCCCTCACCTCGCTGCCTTGCACCCAACCCTCTAATGCCTTCTTTGCGTAGTCCAAGAAATCCACCCAATTATGTTTGCCTAGTTTGTGACTACCCCTAAACTTCTGTCTGTATTTTTCGGCAGTCAGTTCAAACTTTCTTATCAGCGCCACTTTCATGGTGGGGTAGTGGGTCTGCTCTCCCTGCTCTAGGGCCAATAGGGTATCCCTTCCTGCAGGAGGCATGTATTTATACAAGCCACCCCCCCAGTGTTTCTCCAGAATCCCATGGGCTCTTAAGGAGACCTCATAGGCAGCCAGCCACTTGGCGATGTCATCCCCTGCGCTGTAGCTGGCGACTACGTCCTTTGGTAAATAGGGTCTGGGTTCCCTGGTTGTATCTTTGGATTCGCTGCCACCATTAGGAGTACTGGGCGTCCCTACCTGCAGGGCCTTAAAGTCTAACTCTCTGAGACTCCACTCATGAGCTAGCCTCTTCTCCTCCCTCTCCTTCTCTAATTTTGCCAACTCTCATTTTAACTGCCTCTCCCCCCTCCTGTCCGCTAGTTCAGCTTCAGTTAGACTCCTCACGGAAACACTGGTGCCCTCCCTTGAGAGTGTTCTGGGACCTGTCAGTAGGTTCTCCTCCTCTGGTCGGTACAATACATCTACCCCGATGAGTGTCCCGGTCGGCCTACTCCTCCTTTCCATCTGGGTGCGCTGCCACCCACGCTCTCAAGCTGGTTTGGAGTTCCCCTTTTTTAGCACCACGCTTGAAGAACACTCATATTTTGGCAAAATTCTCTGAGTTGGACTACAGTATAGGTCTCCAATTCTTCCAGAGCCAATTCCATTTTGCCAATGAGTCAGGGACAGCCACTCGAAGAAATTAGTTAAGAGGGTAATTAGAAGCTACTTCCACCCACCACCAAGAGAAAATTTGGAAAAGCAAAAATTTTATTAGGAAGTCCGCTTGGAGAAAACTCCAGATGTAGGCATGTGGTACACACTGCGTTACTATTGAGTGGAGGCAAGCACAAGCTCTATCCCACCGCTGAACACCAATTATGTTGGACCTGGGGTCTCCAGACCACATAGGGTAGCCTGGCACAGAGTAGGAAGGTCTAACCCAAAAGCACAAGTGTTAAGCTTGCATCACACCCTACAGTAACTCAGCGTCCATCCATTCAAAAATAACGCTACACCAGTTTAGGAAAATACGGTTCACTTTTATAAAAGTTTTTGTATACTCTCGCTTATTTCATCTGACTGTTTTGTCACTACTCACATTAGGTATTTCTCCCCCAATCAATTCAGCAATACATTGTTTCATAACTCAATGGGTTCAACATAGCATTAAGTATTCTATAATAAAGGCATTTCCTTGGTTAAGCTGACTTGGCACATTAGGAAGCAGAGTCTGTCACCTGCAAAGGAACAAGGGAATATCCAAATGGGTCCAGATGGTAAATTAATTACTACAACCTGCTTAACTAAATTACATCAGGTGAATGACAAAGGGAAGTCAGAGTAATCCCCCCCCCCCCCCGAAAAAGAAAGGTTCAGCAACAAACCCAGGCAATGTCAGCATTAAAATGGGTTCAATGTTTTTCTTTTCCCCGCTTTGTCACCCTTCTTTACTTTACTTGTTCCCTTTTTCACGAGTCCCGGTGGCTTCCTGGACTCAATCTTCCCTGTCTTGCCAACTCAGTGCTTCCAGAAAATAAATGAGGGGGGGGGGGGGGGGGGGGGGGGTTTCCCTTCCGGGACCTTCGGATATTAATCCCCGGACCCACAACAGCCCTCCAGTTCCCTCCTTACTTAAAGCCAAAAGTTTTGGGTTATTTCAGCCGTCACTGCGCAGTTGCAGCAGACCAGCACCTGCCACCAGACCCTCTCTCTCCCCAGCGGCGTCTCCCTCGCTGGCCAGACAGAGTGACAGCCAAGCTGGCACCGAGGGGGACGCACTGGGTTAGCGGCTCTGCTGGTTTCTTCTCCGTTGAGCTCCTCCTCGAGTCTCCATAGACTCCTCGGCAAACCACGTCACTGAGCAGGCGCGGGAGAGCAGCGGCTCCAGTCAGTTGCCGCCCCCTTCTCAGCCAACCAGAGGCCCTCCTCTGGACCTGCGCGCCGGCAGACACTTCCTCGTTAATACTCCGCCCCCCCTTCGGGGTTAGTGATTACCACACCGGGCCTGCGCAGAGTCGCGCCACCTCAGCCTCACCCGGTCACTCGCTCCGCCACGCTACCTCAGCAGCCCCCGACTGTTCCTTGTCACACAGTCAGAACTGGGCTGTGGGACATGCGAGACGCATCCAAGTGGTCGCGTTTCTTTCCACCAGGATTACTAAGAGCGGGGGGAGGATTCTGGCTGCGCTTCTAGGTACAGGTAAGGGGAGACTTGGTAGGCCAAGCGCAGGCGGACACAAAGAGAGAGAGGGGGGGGGTAGCCAATTCCCTCAATCCTCTCGCTAGCCCTGCAGAGCTCCTCAAGGTCCTAGCCAATTCTCAGATACTGGACAGTGGGGCGGATCTCCACACAACTCCACTCCTCCAAGTCCCACAAGCCCACCCCAGGCTAGGGGCTAGTCCTTTTTAGCTCGAACGGACTCCCTGTCCAGGGTCAACAGGAATGCAGTCTAACAGGGTCAGGTCTGCAGGAAGAGGGGCGGTGTTTACAGTAAGGAGGCAACCCTTAAAAAGAAGTCCACCCTCTGAATGTCCTACCCCACCATGCTCCACAGCCTGTACTCCAGCTGACCCTCTCTGGATGACAAAATGGCCGCCCTACAGTTGGCCTTTTATACCCCTAACCCCAAGTGTCCAGAACAGGCCAGAAGGTTCTAGATTCCCCATACGTGTCTATGGGCCAGTCCCTGAGGTAATCAGTTGTGGCAGTTACCAGCCACCATTTTGTGTGACTAAAGTTTCATGAGAAAAGGGGGAACTTCTAGGCCTCAATAAATGTATGAGGACAAGGTAGCACCCACCCCCTAGGACAACACCAAAAATGTCAGTGGACATAAAAAAAAATGAAAGGTACTAGGAGGCAAAAGGGGACAAAATAAATAAATAGGAGGGACCACCCAAAGGGTTGACAGGTCTAACACCAATTAATAGGTTTGAAATCAGGTTTGATTAATTCGTAAAGATTTAACCCTTTCTGCGTAGTTTAGAATGTAAGTTCTTCCGAAATTCAGGAATCCTTGAACTGACTAAGTTTTTCAGCGTTTTTGGAGGTTGGAGCAGCGCACCTTTTTCTAAAAAGTTTGCTGCCAGACTTTTTCCTTCACTTGAAAGTTCGTATCCTAAGAATAGGACGTTGAGGTGGGCAATCCTTGTGGGTTTTTTTTTTAATTGAATTTGTACCCTTCAGAGGCGAAGCAAAGTATTATGGTGTTCACCCTGTTCAAGTGCCTGTCCAAATCATCGTCTGTAAGATAGATGTCATCGACATAAGATAATGCCTCGTCATCATACGTTTGTAGTAACTGTTACTCTGGCTGAAAATAACCCTGGACTATTCTTGAATCCCTGGGGGAGACGACAGAAGTGAACTGTGTCCCCATGATTGAGAAAGCGGTCAAGTACCTGCTTTCAGGTGCGATATTTTGACAGAAGAAACAGTTTGAAATATCGAATGTAGTTTTATATTTTTTGCGCATGATCATCAGTGCTGCACTGTGCATTTTCTACTGCAAAAGTTTTGCAACAAGAATTTAAATGTCTGTAGTCAAACTAGACTATATGCATTGTCTGGTTTGGAGACGGGAAACAAAGGATTGTTCATGGACGAGGTGCATGTTTCAATCATCCCTTGGTATTCAAGTTGGTCTAGGATCGCCCTGACCTGTTTTTTAGCTTCTTGCTTCACTGGGTACTGCCTCTGTGCAGTAGGTTAATTTTTTTTTTTAACTGGATGTCATGGTGAGGAGAGTCCTCATCCCATCCCACATGATTTTTGTATAATGCTGGAGCCTGGGCTACAACCCGTTTTCTGGCATAAGTGTATTTTTTATGAATAGGAATATGATTGGAGAAGGCTCGCATAATCTCTTTGCCATGTGGGCACTCCCTGACAAATTCAGGTGGCCAGTCTTTTTCAGCTAGAAGGATGTCATAACCCTTAGTTTTTCCCAAGAGTGATTTTATTTTTCTAATTATGTCCCCCTCTATCTGGAGTGTTACTTAATATAACTTATGGGGTACACTTACCCTGGTATCTGCAGTTTCAACCTGAATGAACTCATTCAGGTCCACTGTCTCCAGATCCTTCAGGATCTTGCGAGCTATGGTAACTTCTGCTGCGCTGTCCAGCATTGTCTGGGCACACTCCCCGTTCTTGAGTTGTCCTCAAGATCCACTTCATGTCTGATTTTTAGACTTGCTACCTTCTTGGTGAATTGACTTTTCTTATTTTTTGGAACGTGTTGATTGTCTTTGGACTTCACACATTCTTTCTTGTGTTCTGATCGTTCTCTTCTTTCGGATTTCTGCGAGGAAGTCTGAAAGGTACGAGAGGAATGTGTATATGTATTTTAATTAATTGTTTTAACTGAGCTAACAGTTCTACATCTGACCTTTTTTCAATGTCAGGATGTGGTGTATAGCTGGCTAGTACCGGCCATGTTGCTCCTGGTCTACCTAGTGGATCGAACCTGGTAATGTGATTTTAATGATGTGGGGCGCCTTTAAACCAGAGCTGATGCTCTTGGTAAGTTCGTGGAATTTCAATGTCCTCGAAAGGAACGTATTCTGCTGGACGTTCCTCTAGCTTGTGGAAGTGGAACACATGTGTTGTTGGATTTGCTTCAGGGAAGATAATCCATGAATAGAATAAATCTGTCTGCCGATATTCATGTGCCTCTGACAAATATAACAATATAACCCTACCACCTCTTGGTGATAGGACATTTTCTTTAAGCTTTATAGCTATTGTCTTCCTTAGGTTTTCCGGGAAGATTATAGCATCCGGGTCATTTTGTTGGAAACCTGTAACGTCTAAACCCGGCCGGTTTGCAGACGCTGCAGTACGAGTGGCTCCGGGATTATCCTCGTCGGCCATTTTGTTGAAAGTTTTGCATAACAAGTTTCAAGGAGACAAAGATAAGGGTGCACAATATTTTGGAACACTATCTTTCAACTTTGAATCAAACCAAAAACTAATACATAGGATTTTTCGTCCTACTCAGTTATGGCGGATATTTTATCCTTTAACCCACTCCAGACGTCTATTGGAGTATTTTACGGGAAAAAGGTGTCTCTGTGAAAAGCACGACAGAGTTACTCTAGTATCTAGCGTTAAATTAGTGCCTTACCAAACGTTTGGCGCATGTAGTGTAGTTCCTATATTCCCAATAGGAATATCGAATATATTAGACTTCATTGTGAGTGCCAGCTAGCTCAGGTCACTAGAAATGTTCTTAAATTCACAAGAAGAGATTCGTTTCTGACAACTGCATAAACATGACAACTTTGTTTCCCCAAGATAAAACTTATCTTCAGAGTCGTGGAAACAATAGATAGATATTTTACTCAGTCAATCGTGCATGCTTCGTTTCACCAGAGGTGCAGAGAAACAGACGGGCGTTTTCAATAAAAGTATTTATTGAACAGTCTTTTCTCGTGCAGAAGAAATGAACTGCTAAAATCGTAATACTGGCTGTAAAGTATAATGCATACAGCAAGAAGAGTATTCTAAAAATACTGTAAAAGTATGGTATGGTTTCTAAGCCATAAAATACATACATAAATAAAGACTAACAGTACTCAACTGGTGCTTCTAAAATACTATAACACAAGGGATCTCTGGTATAATGTCCAGAGAACCGGGGGGTTTTGGAGAGGACAATTGGAGTATATCCTCCCAACAATTATCTTATCACAAAAATATTTCAAAAATACTAAGCCTGAGAGTAATTTTCAGGTGGTGTAACACACGAGGAACTTAGGACTTGTATGCGGTAGTGGGGGCTGAACACCTGACCAATAATGGTGTGTTGAACCTGATAGTCATGTCCACATGTATGGATGGAAAACACTAGTTCTGTTTAGTTACCCTCACACACCCTAGTGGTGTCATGCTTCATCATTGGGTCACCCGACCCCTAAAAGTCAAGGTGGGCTCAACCACAGTGTTGGGTAGCTCTTTGATAGATGAAGGATGGGGGATTATAAGATAAAATACCTCAATCAGACCCCTGGTTTCCCTTTATTCGTGGGTCTGGTTGGGTCATTAAAAATTATTTTAAAACTGTTTTGTTTGGATTTTAATGGTCCTATGACCCTAGTGCCAACATGTTTCAGTCCATACAGAGGGCCATAAAGGTCCAGGACTTTCTTCAGGGCTGGGAACAATCCCCCTCTGTGTAGGGAATTTACAGGATGGGAGGTCCCTATCCTACCAATGTAGCGAGGGAAGAGTAGCTTCTCCTCGTGTATGCTTCAAGGTATCTCTGTAATGCCAGGCTCCATCAATTAGGGGGGCTTCAGGCTTCTCGATGGACCGAGAGGTGCTGGTGAAAGGTCTCTAATTGTGAGTTCCCCCGTCATTTCATTGTATGGCGGTCTCGGTCCCCGGCTTGATCTCAAATACGCCTACCCTGATGTACCTAACCTAAGTCTAGTACGAGGGAAGAAGTGTGATGTAGCTTAAGTTTAGTATTCTTTTGCCAAGAATCTATCCAAGGTTTCTCTTAGGGTCTAATCGGCTCCGTACCTTGGTTTAGAATGAAGGAGGTCTGGTATCTCTGTCTCAGGACTCGATTTCCCAACACCCCGCAAGGGGAGCTTCGAAACACTGGAGCTGTATTTCTCGGCAGGAGAAAAGACAGCGTCTCTCAGTGCGTCTGCTGGAGGGTCGGCTTCTTTCAGCACTTGCTGTAGCGAGATGCGTCGGGCAAGTAGATAGTCGAACTGCTCCAAACCACTGTGTTTGCTTGGGCAAGTGTGGGCATATTTATACCTTGAAGGTGCAGAGTTTGACGTAAAGGTGGACATAACGTCATAAAAGAGTCTCAGTTCTTTGAAAACTCCATGAGTTCTTGGACAAATCAATATTCAAGCAAGGGGAAGTCCCTAACTGCTGAAGCAGAGTTTTCCAAGAAATCGTTGTGGATTTTCAGAACTAGTGGAAGTAGTCATGCCGTATTTGGACTGCATGAGCGATGTCTAAATATGGTTATGACTTCTATGCCTATATAAGGACATGGATCGGGAAAATTACACTAGGGTCCTAAAATGCTATACAGCACTCTCAAAGGAACCAAACATGTTATGTTTGCTTAGATTTGAAGGCCATGCTAAATGTAGGCAAGGCTGCATCTGGCCACTGAATACTTAGTTTGCAGGTGGGTATATGTGAGCAGGTCCTTTTTAGTCTCTGCCTAAAGTTTGGGGTGGGGCATTAAGTGCCGTAAAAATAGTGTTAGGGTGTACCCTGATGGCCTGATTTGGAGATAGATAATGAGACCCACTGCGTATGTGTTCATGGGAACTCATTATGGCACTATCTGGAACAGTGTATTATGGACCACTTCCTTTTTACCCCAGTAGCCAGGCAGCTATGTGTAAGGTTGTCTTGACCCTAGGCATCTGGACCATGACAATCCTGAAGACCAGCTTGGACAGGACAATAGGTTGGACCACAACTTTTAAATCTGTTAACTTTTTTACAATGTTTGCATAGTGTAACTAATTAAAGATACTCTTGAGTGGATAATATGAGTGCCTATCAATCACACGTCTACCCATTTTTATCTACATTAAGTTTAGCTGTAGGTGGAATGGTGAGCAGATTAGGATGACCACCTTTCTTGATCCCCACTGTTAATACTTGGTCCTATACTTGGTTTGCAAGTACTATTGAAAAGGTGCTTCTCCTTCGACGTAAGATATCTGCGCCATACAGTGAGGACTGTTCCTCTTCGCCTTGTATAATCTGATTACATTCAAGGCATTTCAAGGGTGTTTAATGATCTGTTTGATATCTCTTCATTGTGTTAAAGGGAGTGCTTTTTGCCGCACACTGAGCAAATGTAAGCTCCATACCCACACCCCCAGTGCTTAATTTGTAAAATATGAAGTGCAGTTGCTCACATTTTTTAAGAGGCCACACCCACTTCCCTTTGTTCCACCCACTTACTCTAGAAGCCCCACCCACATCCTCAACGGGCACTTCTGACTCAAAGTTTCAGAAAACCAGCACATGGTGGCAAAAGTTTTTAGTGGACACTGAACAGATGCAATATGGGAGCTTCCATGCAAAATGGTGGCTGAAGTGAAGCAGCATGACCGTTACAAGTAGTGGGTGTTCTACAGTCCCTATCTCAAAGGAATGTAAGAGAGACAATGTTTAAAGGGAGATGCCTTAACTTTTTTAGGTCAGGATTACATGCTATCCCCACTTGAAAAGGTCTATCTTTTTTTCACAGAATGTCAGCACTTCATGTAGATCTCCATTGAACAGCTCCAGCCAACCTTTTCCCTTCGTGCACATTCTTTTTCATTTCTGCTTTCTTCCTGTGTCACTGTTTTTTCATATTTCTTTCCCCTTATGTTTTTCTCCCTGCTTTGTGTGAAAGTCTGATTAAGAAAAATAGGTAGCGGTCCCCAGAATAAGTGCTGGGCCCCACCTGCAAAAGCCAGTTCAAATTAAGCACTGGGAAAGCATATGTAATCTACCTTTTCATCGCGGTGACAGGCCCCAACTTCCCAACTAGGTTTAGTCCACACTCACCAGTACTTATATTCATATATATACCCAGAATGTGCCAGCGCTCATAGGGTTAACACATATAAACTCAGTAACAATTGGTTTTGGTTAAATGGGGAAGCATGTTGAAAGCCAAACATTGCCATACAGTAGATATAGCAGTAATTGTAAGCACTAGAAAGAGTAGCTGCACTGTCTGAAATTAAAGAGGGGAGTTCAGGAACTCACTATGGCTGCACTTCCAGGTATTAGAAAAGAATTTACAAACCCTGTCTTCGTATTGGTAGGTTGGATGTCCTCGAACCTATCTCCAACAAAAATATGGTATGGATTCTTTCTAATTTGAGGACCAGGTCAATGAAGAAATAGTATCAAGAGCAAGGCAGGGCAAAGTAGACAAAGGGACGATAAAGTTACTAAGGGTTAATGACACGAAGTAAGCAAAATTTGTCAGAAGGTCAAACATAAAAGGTATTACCTCCCAGGCGGGTTACAATCTAAAAACTATTAAAAGCAATTAATACAAGCCACCATCAGTGGTCAGTTCATACATTATGCAGTCAAAGTTAAAAACAATCATATATGGTCAAGAGTGAACAAGGTCGACGCGGCGTTTCGGTGCTTTGTTATTCTTCACATCTTCTTCAGGACATTCACAACAATTGACTTGGTATCTAAGAGATCAAAACAAAAATAATTACACTACTTGTCTACACTTAAGCATAACTATTGCTCCTGCTACACTAACTGTAATATTGTTTTATAGAACACAATATCATACTGTTGTATTCATCAACTAGACCAGAAAGCACAAGGAAATATCTGATCTGGTCTTTCTATTTCTCCCCCAATCTTGTTTCAGTTAGATCGTCGATTATAGGTAAAGGGTTTAACAAGGAAAATTTGAAAAGTGGTCACCGAATACTGATAAAATGCTATATCATTGGGACCTTTTACTCTAATTGTTAAACTAATAAGCTGGACACATGGCCTCTGTTTGCATAGTAATAGTTGTAAAAATCTACACTGAATGACCAACATCACTTCTTTGTTGCATATCGAAGTAATTCTATGTCTAAGATTTGAAGTCTGTGCATAAACATCTTGTTTGTACCTGCAGTATTTCTCAATCGAATCTATCAATTCCTTTCCGCAGATTTATAAGGATTTCTTAGCGGTTCTACTCTCACTGGAGCTGTGTGTAGAAAAAACACTATTCAGTAGTCTGTTATCGTATTTTTGTAGGGACCTTTGTCAGAATTTATCATACAGTGGATTACCTTAAATGTGAATACACCAATATTCAATGTGCACGGAGGGGCCACCGAAGATGAAAGACAAAAAATCCTAGAAGGGTATGGATCAACAATTATATTGACATTCTAGTTGAAAATTCAAAAGTCTTCTCTATTCCAGACTTATAGCTCAAAACTTCTACTAACCTGTATTCATTTAAGGTTCATACTAATATTCTCGGCTCTTGATGATTACCGATTCAGAATACTCTTCTTTAGGATTGAAGAGACAATATGTGGCTCTAGAATCAAAATATATACACAGAGGACAATATTTTAGTATTGTTATATTCACTAACTGATATCTATGCCGTGCTTTAAACTGTAGAGGACTCTATGGTACGAAAACTATAGTGCTTATCTTAACATGTGGTTGGATAACTATCAATATTGTTCAACCCGTACAGGTTAAATGTATCGCCTGTACAGGACGATATACCTCACTAGTGCTACACGTTGGAATGAAAAAGCAATAATGGCCTGTCTAGGAGATACCTGTTGTGATACCCCCATGGCGCTCAATCTGCATTTTTAGGATTATAGAGCCAACTAATATTCATAAAGTCAATAATCCTTGCTGGTAACTAAATTTTACTCTATGTACCTAAAGACCAACTGGCAGAGTATCCGCCTACCTGTTTTTAGAATTCCGGCCTCCCTGCTCCTCTGTGCTTTCGTATAAATCGCTGCCTTCGTGATGGTGCGCGGTCTACAATCTCTCGTTTACAGCGGCGTTTTTATGCTGACGCTGTTCGTAATAACCCGGAAGTCGTTAATCGAGCTATATGTGCTAAAGCTATGATTAGCGCTACTAAAACGCAAAATCTGTCGCAGTAACTGGATTGATGTTAGTGAATATTATCTCCAAAACATTCAGTTTGAAATTATAGAATAAATAAGATATACGAGCCGTGTGACCCGGAACTTAAAATCAGAATACTAAATACTTGATCAGTTCGAAACGCTAATATCAGTGATCTCTTCTTACTTGCTTTCTCGTTTGTTGTCACAATCTCATGAGTCTGCTCATCCATTAGTCATTATTAATCTATGTTTTACGATGACACATTATGATAACATTATTTCTTGCGGCGGCCATCTTGGATTGGGATAGTTCCCAATTACGAGTCATACAAAATCGTTTGTGTATTGGTTACAAAGGGTGCACAATGTTTGTTTCAATTCCGTCTTTTAAAATATGTAAACCAACACATCGTATAACATACTCAAAGATCATGAAAGACACTTGATAATATACATCGTCATACAGGATATCTATCCAACATAGAAGACATGTATCTGTCATTGAGCATGGCAATAGTACTAAATGTATCGAGGCTGAATCTTGATGTATACATAATTCAATCGTATGACAAGATAAAAAATCTTATCTGCTATCTACTTAATGTAGAAAACATGTATCAATAATTAAGTATGACATTAATATAGAGAACATGTTTTTGTCCTTAGGGTTAGCATCAGTACTCAATACATTAAGACACAATCTTAACAATTAGTCTATGATTACAGTATTTTACGCTTGGATGCCTGAATTAATACACGTTACACAATCCACCTATGATATTTCAGTACAATATATACATCAGAGGGGTTGACTTAACCAGTGACGTGAGAGGATTGGTATCTTACTTATCTGAAGAAAATGTGGCAAAAACACATTTTTCAGAAAAAATCGAGATATTAGTTAAACAGAGAATTGGAATCAGTTTATTGCTAGATGGGTCGCTGGTTGCTTACAGAATTAATCTTTCCCACTCTTCTCTATTATTTAGTCCAGTGCGGAACGTGTTAAATAAAGACGTATAAAACTGTTCTCTTTCTTTTGTTATTCCAGTTGCCACCTCTGGTGCTGTGTGTTATTGTCTCTATAACACACCACCTTAAATCTTCTAGTTTATGGTTATGGCTAATCCAGTGTTCCACAAGGGGGGCTGATTTCTTTTGGGTCCTAATGGCAGACTTATGTTCTGTTATCCTAGTTTTTATTTCTCTTGCTGTCTCTCCAATGTATGCTTTATTGCATGGACATTGTATCATATAGATCAGATCTTTCGTTTTACAGTTGACAAAGTTTTTTATTTTATGGTCTATTCCGTTATACCGTATTGAGTTACCTTTGATCATCGATGGACAATTGGAGCACATATTGCAATTAAAATTCCCCGTAGGCAAAGGAGTATTGGTGATTGTGTTGCAAG
Source organism: Lissotriton helveticus (assembly GCF_964261635.1). Lineage (NCBI taxonomy): Eukaryota > Metazoa > Chordata > Amphibia > Caudata > Salamandridae > Lissotriton > Lissotriton helveticus. The sequence continues at coordinate 186,935,982 of NC_136060.1, forward strand.
TATTACGGTGCTTTTCTTTAAAGGTATGAACTAAACAGTTTCTAATTGTTCTGTTACGACGGAAACTGAACATGGGTTTCGGGATATTATTTATGCCTGGTCTGTCATTAAGTAATGACCAATTGCGATTTATATTGTTTTTTACTTTGTTACTTGCTGTACTGTAATTTGTTACGAAAATTAGTCTGTCGGTGGTTTTATTATTTTTATCTTCATTGTTTTTACTAAAGAGTGATTCCCTATTATAATATTTAGCACGTTTATATGCTCTTTTGATCAAATTGTTAGGATAGCCGCGATTCCTAAGTTTCTGAGATAAGACATCGGCATGTTTATTAAAATCTTGTGTATTGGTGCAATTTCTTCTAATTCGTAGATACTGACCAAACGGTGTATTATCTTTCTGGCTGTTGTGATGGTTGCTTTTGTAGTGAAGCAGTGTGTTTCGATCAGTCGGTTTAGTATACAAGTCGACACCTAGTACTGCATTATCTACTCTGATTTTTATATCCAAAAATTCAATTGCTACTTTATTACAGTTAGAGGTGAATTTGAGGTTTTGATCACCCAGGTTCAACCACAAAATAAAATCATTTAATAATTCTAAACACCCTGTCCAAATAAAAAAAATGTCGTCGATGTATCTCGACCAACATGAGATGTTTTCACTGAATGGTGCCATGGTGTTAAAAATGTTTTTCTTCAAAAGCCGCCACATATAAGCAAGCTAGACTTGGGGCACAGGTAGCCCCCATGCTGGTCCCTTTTATTTGTTTGAAAAAATTATTTTTGAATAAAAAAATATTATTTTTCAAAATAATTTCTGCGCATTCAAGAATGAATGTTGCTTGTTGGTCTAAATCTTCAGTGTCCTTTTTTAAGAGACCCTCTAACATCTTGATGGTATCATCCTGTGGGATGTTAGTGTAGAGGGCCTCTATGTCCAACGTCACTAACCATTGTGTGTTGGTATCGTAAGGAAGACCCTCAATTTTATCTATCATATTCGTTGTGTCCTTTATGTATGCTTTTTGTGTTACAACAATGGGCTGAAGGAACCTGTCTATATATTTACTAAGAGGCTCTGTGATGGAATCAATAGATGACACGATAGGCCGCATCGGTGGGTTCTGTATGTTTTTATGGACTTTAGGAAGTCCGTAAAGGGCCGGAATAATTGGTGCCTCGTTTTAAAAAAAATTGTATTCATCAAGACAGATTATCTCATCCTCATGTGCGAATTTAAGGAGAATATTTACTCTATGTATTAACGTATTCCATTCTTGTCTACTAGAGGGGCAATAGTGTTCCACATTATTTAGTAAAGACATCATCCTCTTGTTATAGTCTTCGGTGTTCATTACGACTATACTGCCGCCCTTATCACCAGGTTTGATGGTGAGGAATTCATTATTTTCAAGATTTTTCAAAGCGGCCCTTTCTTCTGCGCTTAAGTTATTTATACCTGTCAGTGGGTGTGTTAGAAGTGAGGAGATGTTGCTTTCTACCACTTTTTCAAACAAGTCAACTTGTTTATTTACCATCCCTATGTTAGGTGTCCAGGTTGATTTTGGTTTGAGTCCCGATTTGTTAATGGGTCCTTCTTTTGGTGGTTTATCTCTGAAAAATTCTTGGAGCCTAATTTTTCTAAAAAATCCCTGGAGATCTCTTTCTAAGTTATATTTGTTAATTCGAGAGCTGATGGCAAAACCTAAACCCTTTTCTAGGACTTGTTTTTCTATTGTATTAAGAGTGGTATCAGAGAGATTTATAATGGCTGCTTTCTGTTCTAATCCCATTTTTGTTGACTCCTTGTGTAGTATCTCCTTTGCTGTTGAGGTTGAGGGTAAAACTTCCCTCTCCCATTCCCTCTGGGTCGATTGAGACTGTTCCCCCGTCCCCGCTGACCTAAAAAAGGTAATGAATCTCTATTGGGGGTAGATGTTGACTCCACTACTCTATTAGAATCTCCTGTTTTTTCATGCTCAGAGTCATTGCTCGTGTATGATGAGTCTGAAAAGGTCACTCTTTTCTTAGGGTACGTACGCCAAGGTTGTTGCCATTGGTTTCGGTTAGGGAAATTTTCTCTGGGCCGGTCAAAGAAATCCTTCTGTGTGTAAGGATAGACGGTCTCAGTGTTATAATTTGAGACGTCTTTATTAAATTTATTGGGTTTTTTGCCAAATAAATAATCCCTATATCCAGACATCTCTTTGAATATCCTCTAGTTTTTTCTTAGCGTCTTCAAGAGCGGAGGTATCTAGTTTAGCTTCTAGATCAGCTATCTCTTTCCTTTCAATTAGTAGGATGGAGTTGGCGGTCTCAATAATCAGCAACATCCAATCCCTGCTGCATCTATTAGCAATTAGGGTCCAATTTTCTATAAAACCAGCATGTCTAATGAACACCCCTGGTTCGTTCTTAACCTGCAGGCCACTTGGAATTATGCCTTTTTTCAGGTAATCTATCAGGAAATCTGCATGGAGTTCCGTGCGGACTAGTTTCTTTTTATTGTTCCACAATTCGCGCCATTTCTCTTCATCATTGTTGGAATTAGAAATGGAGGTATAGTTTTTTGAAGTACCATTAACTATCTTATTGAACTCCTCTTCGGAAAATCCTTTGGTTTTTAATGTGTCCATTACTGATTAGGTACACTAATTGGGACAATGCCCTCAACACATGTGTTAAAGAAAATATCCTCCCAGCTAAAAAGCTGTACAACTATTATCCAAAAAGATGGAGGGACCCCTGTTAAATCTGACAGGGAGGGGATCTTGACACTAGAAAAGAATTTACAAACCCTGTCTTCGTATTGGTAGGTTGGATGTCCTCGAACCTATCTCCAACAAAAATATGGTATGGATTCTTTCTAATTTGAGGACCAGGTCAATGAAGAAATAGTATCAAGAGCAAGGCAGGGCAAAGTAGACAAAGGGACGATAAAGTTACTAAGGGTTAATGACACGAAGTAAGCAAAATTTGTCAAAAGGTCAAACATAAAATGTATTACCTCCCAGGCGGGTTACAATCTAAACTATTAAAAGCAATTAATACAAGCCACCATCAGTGGTCAGTTCATACATTATGCAGTCAAAGTTAAAAACAATCATATATGGTCAAGAGTGAACAAGGTCGACGCGGCGTTTCGGTGCTTTGTTATTCTTCACACCTTCAGGACATTCACAACAATTGACTTGGTATCTAAGAGATCAAAACAAAAATAATTACACTACTTGTCTACACTTAAGCATAACTATTGCTCCTGCTACACTAACTGTATTATTGTTTTATAGAACACAATATCATACTGTTGTATTCATCAACTAGACCAGAAAGCACAAGGAAATATCTGATCTGGTCTTTCTATTTCTCCCCCAATCTTGTTTCAGTTAGATCGTCGATTATAGGTAAAGGGTTTAACAAGGAAAATGTGAAAAGTGGTCACCGAATACTGATAAAATACTATATCATTGGGACCTTTTACTCTAATTGTTAAACTAATAAGCTGGACACATGGCCTCTGTTTGCATAGTAATAGTTGTAAAAATCTACACTGAATGACCAACATCACTTCTTTGTTGCATATCGAAGTAATTCTATGTCTAAGATTTGAAGTTTGTGCATAAACATCTTGTTTGTACCTGTAGTATTTCTCAATCGAATCTATCAATTCCTTTCCGCAGATTTATAAGGATTTCTTAGCGGTTGCACTTCCAGGTATATTAGAAGTGGTGCATAAAGGCGCCAGCGCTAACTGCAGTCTCACTTAACATACTAGCTGCTTTCTCAATCACAAGTGAATGGAACACACCTAGACACTGCAGATGGCAGTGTGTTAAAGATTGTTAAAATCCATCCACTAAATGCCAGATCCCAAACAGCAAAAAGATGCTTCAATGTAAAGCCACTACTGGCTTTGGATTAATCTGCACTCATAGGCAGAGCAGAGGAATGCACTCAAGCATTAAGCCCTAATCACAAGCCTTGCTAATGTTTTTGTTCTTTTTACAGACTAACATATATAATTTCTCCACATAACATCACAGATACACAGAATATGCCATTCACAAAGGGAGCGATGAGTTTTATTTATTTTTATACTTCACACGCAAACTGCAAACATCAAAATAGTACACAGAAGGCAAGTGAAAACTCAGGCCCTGAATTGTAATAATTATCCAGCCATCCCCTTCAAGTACACTACTACCATCATAAGTCAGAGTCCCTGTGAGCACTGAGAGCACTGAGTTGAGGAAAGAAGCACAGAAAATGAACCCCTTTGCAGGCCAGACGTGGTGAGGAACCAATTTTTTTGGGGGGGTGGGATCCTTCCCTGGCAAGAGTTAGGAATAAATACCAACACTACTTAAGTGTGCAAGCAATTTTTAGCTCAGCACGTTTTCCTGAGATGAAAGTCTGCCTTGAGACTTCAAGTTCCAGAACCAACCACTCAAGCTAATAAAGATTTAAGGAAATGTAAGCTACCACGGATGGGATCTGAGAAGACCGTGCACAAACACAGCACATGTATGGAGTATGAGAGGGGCACCAGTGTAAGAAGAATGTAAAGCAGAGGGACAATAGAAGAAAGAGAACCTTTTATAGATTTTCATATTATGTTACTTTGGGGGGGGGGGGGACTAGTCCACAGTATAAAAAACTACAAAAAAATAAATATATACAGCGAGATAGGTAGAGAAAAGAGTCAATGAATAAGAATGAGAGAGGAAGGCGGGAGGAATCAGGTGGGGAATAGAGGGAAGTATAGAGAAATAGAGAGAAACATGCAGAGAATGGAGAGTCATACAGTGAGGCACAGAGAGTGAGGGAGGGTAACTAAAGGACAAAAAATATATTTCCTGACCAGATCCCATATATGAATTTCATTACAAGACCGGAGGCTAGCATTATGCATACAACTTTTAATGCAACTCCAAACAGCCGCATATGTCACAAAGCAATAGTTCCAATGAAACATTCTTAACAAAATAATTCTAGTAACCACTAGGCAAGCAGCCTCTTTTAAATGCGGCTCCAAGCAGATGAGTCATGTTTTTACTTACTCTTAAAACTGTTCATTAATTACCATCTATTTATTGTATTGTACTGCTATTTATGAATTATCTTCGATATGGACACTAGAGTCTGCTCTTTTGTTAAATACATATGATTTTCTTCTTCATTGTGTAATATATTTCTGTTTGTTTCCTATTTCTCTAATTACCTTCTACTCGCGGGACGATCCGCTCTCCTTTCTCCCCTCACTCGTTCCTTACCCGTCCTCCAATGTATGGAGGTCGGCTCGGGATCCTTTTGTTAGTTTTCCCCGTAACCGCGCTGCCTTTTCTTCTATCTGCCTGAGTGCTTTGCCAACTTCGCACATTATACTTTTGCGGGCCGAGGAGATAGTAACTTCCCTCGTTGCCCTCTTCCCTCTACCGGCAGCGCCCGTGTCCGTTGCACGTTACCGTGTCATTTACCCAAAACGATGAGGAAGGGCCATTGGCAACACACGTGCTGCGCGTTGTTGTTGCCTAGCGCCCTTCCTCTAACGCGATGCTCACAATGAGCGTATCCAAGCAACCGGCTGATCGCGCATAGGGAAACTGTCAGTTTCCCAACGCGATCGGCCGAACTACATCAATTTATCGTTTTTGCTCGCTACTTTTCAACAAACCCGTCCATTTGGGCTATATATATTTTTATTTTATATCTAAATAGATCACAACTCTATTCTAATCACTGCCCACTGTGCACAAAAAAAAGGGGAATCACTCTTTATCTATTACATTCTTATATAAAAAAAAGAGGGGTTAGAGAAAAAGGATCTTTATACCATTCATCATGTCTGACTCAGATTCAGACCAAAACGATCTTTCTCTCCCCAATATAGATAATGAGGCATTTAAATCATTAATACATAAAGAAATGAGGTCCTGTATGTTCTCTACACTTTCGCAAGTCATGGCTTCTAAAAGACCCTTTCCTCCCGAAGAGGAGGATGAATTTCAATATGATTTTGAAAATACTGCTGACCTCAACGAATTAAGGGGTAAAAAAACTAAAAATATTGACTCTACCCCTAAGAGCACTATTTCAGGTCCTAGTACCTCGGGTGTCCTTAGCGGCACAAATTATAAAGGTGTCCCCCGCGGCACAAATTATAAAGGTGTCCTCAGCGGCACAACTTATCCAAGTGCTCAGAATAATGAATTCATCCATGATGATTTTAACAATTCTAACGATGATGATTTTACTGATAATGCCTCAGAATTCCCCGACGAATACATCCTCGACTTGGACGAGGATAATCAAGATTTTGAATCCTATGATGATAATTTACCTTCCTCATCTAAGGATAGTGTCCTTGACCCTTCAGGTGAAGAGATGTTTTCACCTCTGAACATCAGACACCCTAGAAGCTCTGATTGGGTCCCCATGGACCATGTCAGCAATTGTATTACTAAATGGATCAGGAACCCCCTAGAGAGGGACACTCGTAATCTCCTACGAGCAGAATGTTCAAGACCTTCTATCGAAGGTAAAGTCTGCCAAACTCCTAATCTTGTTCATGAACTGATAAAATATCTTTTCAAGCTTGGTAGGGATCCAAGAAAAGGTATGGAGAGATCCCTTAAAATCTGTCAAGACAGAGTTCTTGATATTTTAGGTCCCCTCGCTAAAATTATTGATGCCGCTGAGAACAGTCATCTCAACGGTTCCAGCCTAGACACTAACCTTATATGTGGGTGGAGTCAAAGGGCACTAGTTCTTCTAGGAAACGCTAATGCTGGTCTCAATTCGGAAAGAAGGAGAGTCGTTCTGACTAAGATTAGCCCCAAGTTGAGCGACTTAGCCGATAAGGAGCCTTCACTTAATCCTAAAGGGCTTCTTTTTGGCGAAGACCTAAGCAAGACTCTAGGCAAATACGTATCCACTTTTACAACCCTGGATAAAGCACACCAAAGTATGAAAAAGGTTTTCAATGTCAACAACAATAACCTTTTTGGCAGGGCCGGAAGAAGAGGCCAATCTTTCGGCCGCTTAATCATAGGCCGATCGGTAGATCCAGAGGTTATAACGCAAGAGGCGACCATCAGTCCTCCTACCAAACTCAATTCTACCCTTCAAGAGGAATAGGCTTCCGTTCGAGAGGGTCAAGACCAAGAAGGGGATCTAACGACACCAACCCACAAAGTAAGTCATTTGTATCCTTTGATGCCTTTTTCCCCTCCCACAAAAGTGGGAGGCAGACTAAAATTCTTTCTCCAGAACTGGAAATTAATTACTCAAGACCCTTGGGTTCTGAACACTGTTACTGGTTTTTCAATAGATTTCATAGACACTCCGATTCAGGCTTCTTTCCCAAGAGTAATGCCTCTCTCTCAGGATCAAGAAAAGATTATAGAAGAGGAGATCTCTTCAATGCTCCTGAAAGGCGCAATCATAGAAGTCCCTTTGGAAACGGTTTGTAAGTACTCTTTTTCTGGTAGAAAAAAAGGACAAAGGTTGGAGACCCGTCATAAATCTCAGAGAACTCAACAAATATCTTGTTTAAAGACATTTCAAAATGGAAGGTATCCATCTTCTGAGAGATCTCTTGCTAGAAGGAGACTGGTTGGTCAAACTGGATCTCAAAGACGCCTATTTTACCATTCCTATGGCCGAGAAAGATCAACCCTTCCTACAATTTATTTGGAAGGATCGACTTTATCAATTCTAAGCTCTCCCCTTCGGACTCTCTTCAGCCCCTTGGTGTTTCACCAAAATAATGAGCAGTCGCCTCATCTCTAAGAGAGAAGGGTATTCGTATGATTATATATCTAGATGATATCCTTATTATGTCCCAAGACTATACTCAAATTCTTCAAGATCTCAAAACTGTTATGGATCTTTTAGAAAACCTGGGATTCATTGTGAACAAAGAAAAATCAGTCTCCCTCAACGTCCATGGAATTCCTAGGTTTTACCGTGGATACCACCAATTGTCTTCTCCTTCTTCCTCAGAAGAAGATTTCCAAAATCAAAAAAGAGATAAGACATGTCCTCAAACATCAAAATCTTTCCTTAAGGGAACTAGCCAGACTTCTAGGTCTTCTCTCGTCCTCCATTCAGGCTATCTTTCCGGCCCTCTAAATTATCGAGCCCTTCAAAGGATAAAAGGGAAAGCCTTAAGATCAGATCTCTGGTACGGAGACCGTGTTTCCCTGAACCAAGAGTCCATTTCAGAACTAACCTGGTGGTTGGAGAATTTGGACGCTTGGAACGGCAGAGCAATTTTTGTCTCAACACCAGATTTTATTTTGGAATCAGATGCCAGCCTTCATGGCTGGGGTGCCTGTCTCCTAGATCAAAATACTGGTGGAGTTTGGTCTCAAGAGGAGTCTTCTCACCATATAAACTACCTAGAACTATCTGCAGGCCTTTATGCTCTAATGAGCTTCAAACACTCCCTTCAAGGCAGATCGGTTGTTTTAAAAATGGACAATATGTCCGCAGTTGCCTATATAAACCGTCTGGGTGGAACAAAGTCGGAAGACTTGTCAAATTTGGCCAAAAAACTTTGGATCTTTTGCCTGGAACACAAAATTTCTCTAAGAGCAGAATACCTTCCTGGAGAATCCAACCTCTCTGCAGATTGGAACTCAAGATTCCTCCTGGATCATTCCGATTGGAAACTGAACACCTTAGTATTCAATTCCCTCAATTACTTTTGGGGTCCCTTTCAAATAGACCTTTTTGCGAGCAGGTTAACCTTTGAAATGGAACCCTATTACAGCTGGATGCCCGACCTGAATGCTCTAGCAGTCAATGCTTTCCTCCAATCATGGGTTGGAGTCAACGCCTATGCCTTCCCTCCCTTTGCAATGATTCAGAGGGTCCTCCCGAAAATAAGACATCAACATGCTTCCATTGTCCTGTTAACTCCCTTTTGGCCTTCCCAAGCTTGGTTCCCAACTACTCTGGAGATGTCTTACGACCTTCCTTTCCTAATTCCTTCTCTCAACGACCTTCTCACCGACATAGACGGTCTAATTCACCCTCTTGTTCAAACAGGGAAGTTGAACCTTCTTGCCTGAAGAGTGTCAGGAGATCCAATGATCTCTCTAGACTTTCGTCAACAGCTTCAACTCTCCTCGGAGAATCTTGGGCCCCGGGAACACACTACCGGTATAACAACATTTGGAAAGTCTGGTTACGTTGGTGCTTGGAAAGGGACTTAGATCCCGTGGAAGCACCTATCGTTGATATAATCAATTTCCGTGGAGAACAATTTGATAGAGGTCTGAGTTACAGATCTATCAATTGCTATAGATCAGCTATTTCTGCCGGTCATTCCTTGGTCAACAATAAAACGGTAGGTAAAAATCCTATTATTTGTAGAATCCTTAAAAGTATAAGACTTAGAAGACCTCCAAAACCTAGATATCAGTCTCTCTGGCATGTTAAATTAATTCTTGACCTTTTCTGTAGTTGGCCAGATAACTCACTTTTGAACAGAAAGAACCTTTCTATCAAAATAGCTACTCTTCTTTGTCTAATCTCATGTCGTAGAGTTTCTGATGTTAGAGCTCTAGATATTTCCTATAGATCTTATGATATGTTTGGTGTTAAATTTGAACTCCACAGAAGAACCAAAACTATGTCTGATTCTATTTTCTATCCTCGTTTTGATATTTGTAAAAAACTTTGTGTTGTAGATTGTATGAAACAATATGATTCGAGAATGCATGCCCTTCGCCCTTCTGGTGTTAATCAATTACTTATATCCTTTGTTAAACCTCATAAAGGTATCTCTTCTGCCTCTATGTTTATATATATGTTTGTAACACGCTAGGAATCGACTCCCAGAGGAGTATCTCTGCGCCTGTGACCTAGAGAGCGCTTTCTGCAAGTCCAAAGGGGATGTTTTATGATTGAAACAAAAAGGTCTTAAGTTGTTTCCTGAAACTCAGGTGTTCTGTACATTTCCTAAGTGCCAAAGGTAATCCATTCCACAAGGTCGGACCAGCTACGGACAGAGCTCTACCACCCTGCCTTACTTTTTTTACAGCTGGCACTGTTAGAAGCAGCTGGTTACTGGATCTGAGAGATCGCATCGGAATGTACGGTACAAATTTGTCTGCCCAATGTAATGGCCCTAATTCATTTAGACTCTTGTGAATAAGGCAGCAGATTTTAAATACCACCCTTTTCCGAATGGGGAGCCAGTGTAATTTAGTCAGGAGTGGTTTAGATGGAGTTCTTGGAGGAACATTTAGAACCAGCCTTGCTGCTGTGTTCTGCACAACCTGAAGTTTAGCTTTGACTCCCTCGTTGGCTGACAGCAGGAGCCCATTGCAGTAGTCTAATCGACTAAGGATCAGGGCCTGCACTAAAGTCTTTCTTGTAACATCCGGTAGTAAAGGAAAAACTTTTCGTAGGAGGCCGATCACATGAAAACAAGTGCCCACCACTGAGTTGGCATATTGTTTCATGGAAAGATCTCGATCCAGGCGCACCCCCAAGTTTTTCACGACCAGTGTGGGTTCAGGTACTGGCCCAAGATCCTGCGGCCACCAATCTGGGGTCCATAAGATCTTGGCTTCTCCAAACAACAGGACCTCAGTCTTCCCCACATTGCATTGAAGGCAGTTTGATGACATCCATTTGGCTACTGCCTTCATGCCATTGGAGAAAGAGGCCTTCATTTCGTTTGTAAGCTGCTTAAAAGGATATAATAGCTGTGTATCATCCGCGTAAGATACGGGGATGAAACCAAACTCTCGCAGAATGTTTGCCAGGGGGGGCCACATAGATGTTAAAAAGAGTCGAGCTCAAACATGAGCCCTGTGGCACCCCCTTGGTAATTTCCATTTCAGCAGAACGAAACGTACCCATGCTGACCGTCTGGGTCCGGTTAGACAGAAAGCTTTTTAGCCATGCTAGAGCCGTGTCCTTCAGCCCAATGTCAGCAGATCGTTCGAGTAGGATACTGTGAGAAACAGTATCGAACGCTGCTGACAGATCTAGTAGCACTAGAACAACGGAAAAGCCTCTATCTTGATATCTATAAAGATCATCTGTTACTGATAGTAACGCAGTCTCCGTGCCATGTTTAGGCCTGAAGCCAAACTGCGAGTGATCCAAGCAGTTGGCCTGCTCCAGAAAATTAGATAGGTGCCTATTAACGTGCTTTTCAGCTAATTTTCCCATAAAAGGGAGTAGAGATATCGGTCTTAGATTAGACAGATCTGTCCATGGGATGGTAGAATTTTTCCTGATCGGTCTAATCGATGCTCTCTTCCATTCTCTAGGCACCTGACCATTTGTCAGTGAGAGGTTCACAATTCTCTGGATGCCTGGGCCCAGTATATTCCCAACAATTGGCATTATTCTTGCTGGAATAATGTCCAATGGGCTTCCACTTTTTATTTGATTAATGTAGCCATCTACCTCATCTGCAGAAATTGGGGGGAAAATGCTAAGGAAGCTTAAGGGAGAGTTAGTTGGAATGTGTGGCATTTCAACTGTGGCAGATATATTGGCATTAGTGATGTTATTATAGATCTTGTCGATCTTACTCGTGAAAAACTGTGCTACGTCGTCACATAGTTGCTGAGATGTCAATTCAGGACTTTCACAGGCTGCAGGCTTAACGAACGACTGTAGGACTTGGTACAGCTTTCTAGGGGCATTTCCTGCAGATGATAGGAGGGACGCAATGTGAGTCTTGCGTGCCAATCGAATAGCTTTATGGTAAATGGAAAGGGCCGACCAATAAAGATTCCTATCATCTTCATTGTGGGATGTTCTCCATACTTTTTCCAATTTCCTTGCTGCCTGTTTTAAAGAATGTAAATGCTCCGAAAACCACACTTCCTGCTTCTGAGCTGGGCGAGTTTTGAAAGTTTTCATTGGGGCAACTTTATCCACTACTGTCCGCATAGCTTGATCAAATTTGGCTAGGGCATTATCAACTCCATCCGTGGAGCAAGCAGCTGGCTCAGTAAACCCTTGCTGGAAAATTTCCGAGTTTATCTTATGCCATGGTCTTCGTATAATGGGCAGTGTCATTTTTAGTTTTTAGTTTAGTTGCAAGATGGGTTAAAATTGTTATGAATTTTGCTGGTGTTGATCTTAATATCTTCAAACCACATTCTATCAGAGGTGCTGATGAAGCAAGATTTCGCACATCGCGACTTGCTTGCGTCATGAACCTCGAATCACTCATAACTCTGTAATCCAATTGTACGTCTTACTAATTTCCTTAGTTTTTATATACATGTATCTTAGTGATGCTTGCTTATGTGTTTCACTAATACGAGTAACCCTTGTCCATAACATGGCCGCTGCTTGGGAACTTACTACTGCGCATGCGTTAGTCACACTCACGTGACGTGACGTAGTTGTAGTTTTGGTGGGAAAATGTGCGCATGCGTACTTGCCTTTAAGATGGCTGTCTGTATACTCACATGGTGAAGCTTGCGCAGATGCTCTCGTGTTATTATGTGTCGCGCTAACCCGTAATGGCATAGTATATTTTTATAAGTAAGAAATATAAAGTAGTTACTCATGGTATATGGTACATTCATTTATTTCTATGTTTTAATTTGTTCTCGCTTACTTTTCATGTATCCACGGCATGGAGGGGTGATGGGATGCTTGGGAGTCCATGTTGAAGTGCAGTACTGCGCATGACCAAGGGTGGCAAAGTGGCATTGACTAAGTGCCAAGTGAAAGACTCTGCCAAGACGCGCCTGGGAAGATGCACCTTCACCCAGCCAGAGAAACTGAAATGTCCTATAGTGGATACATTTGTATAATTTCTATTGTATTCTGTCAAATCTCTCATGGGAACCCCAAACCTGCTAGGCGGTTCCCTAAAATGTAAATGCCAGATTGTAGGAGCTTGTTTCGATTGGTGTGTAGACCTGGCCTACTTGGGGACCAATCGAAAGTGGGGATTCTGACACTTTGCAACATTGGGGGGTGGTACACTGACCCAAAAACAGTATAACTAACCTAGGTTTAGCTAGAGAAATTGTCCGACTTGTCTGAATAGCTGACCTGTCACTGACCCAACGCACTCAATAGGTGACTGATACAGAGGTGCTGCGGAGCACTCTGTTCGAAATATACCATAGACTCTGAGAGGTTTTACTGAACCTTAAGTGCTGGCGAAGCACTTTGCTGGGATTTTCACTAACCCAATCGGGGTTCTGACTGATAGCTGCAGAGAGGGTGGAGCGCAGGCGTTGCTACCAAACTGCGGGTGCTGGTCGTTCCTTGGTGGTCCTATCCTGATCCTAATCCGGTTATCCTGTCCTGTCCTGGGGTGTCCATTCTGCACCTGCTGTCCCATTGATGACTGCTATTCCTTGGGGTATTTCCTGTCCTTGACTGATCCGTGGCCAGGGTTGGTCTTCACACCTTTCTAGGTAAATATAGTGTGAAAACTCTACATTGCACCTTTCTATTTTTCTGTCTTTGCTTTAATAAAGACATACCTTGCGCATTATTGAATTTTCCATGCTTTTGTAAAGCTACTGAATGAAAGCTCATACGTTACCACTATTTTCTTAGCATGTTCCTATGTTACCCTTCCTTTTAGTACAGTTCTACATACGGTTCCTGACATTATAGATGTGGTTTATAATTTTCCCCTGAAACTGATTGAAGTAAGGTTGCTATAACTATAGCGTGTTCCCTTTTTCCCCCCTACCTCTAGATGTAAAGGATTTCCAACTCTCACCCAGCTTGTTATAAGTACATTTAGTATGTGCCCTATGTTTATCCCAAATTTATAGATGTTCTTTCTAAAGTCGTCTTCCTGAAAATTGCTTAGCATATTTCTCTGAATTTCATTTCATTTAGACTCATAAATGGTAGCCCTAGTATACATTCTTTACGGTTATGTGATTTTCGTTATCCTAATCATTGATTGCCTATTAACTGTGAATTTGATGCTATCTGAATTAGAAAACTAGATAAAGCTTTTTAAAACTTCTCAGTAGTCTGTGGTCATTTGATGAATACAAATGAAATAAAAGTTGGTATTGTATTTTGCCTGCCTTTTCTTTCACAGCTAGCTCCCTGATCCATTGTGGTCATAGGTACCCGTAACGGTGGATTGGTAAGTCGGGTACACTAGAAATAAATAGGAAGGAATCAGGGTCATTGGTAGTAGAAAGTAAGGTCACCTGATTAACGTATATAGTAAATTGGAAAAATGTTTATGGGCCTAGTACGTATATGAGGAAATTGTTGGTCGGGTGACCTGCGATCTCTATCAGTGCTATGGCCAGTAAGTCCTTTTAGTCAGGAGGTTAGTTAGATGATATTCTAAAAGCTGCTGATTGGTCAAATTCTAGAACCTTTGCTCATCATTATTGCACGCCTATATCTTACATGTCTGATGTTGTTTTACAAGGCTACCAACATGCATAATGATAGCCTCCGGTCTTGTAATGAAATTGCGATTCTCCTATTAACACGACCAGAGTATCTGGATTTCATTAAAGACACGGAGGCTAGCATTATCCCTCCCACCCTTCCCTGGGTGGTTGATAATTATTCTTTTAGCTACTTTTTACTTCTGTAAAACTGAAAAAATGTTCATTATTGCTTTTCTATGACAATAAACATACCTTAATGAATGGAATATTCTATTTGATTCCTTTCTGTTCCTTATCAAGATTAATCCTTCTTTATATTTCTGAATTTATATACACTTCTTTTCAGATAACCTCTCGTGAACTTATATTCCTGATCGTCTGTCTTCGGATCTTGGAGATTTCGTTTGTCCTCCATCTACCCTGATTTTATGAAGTCTCACCGCTGAAGTTTCTCATTGGGACATTTCCTTTTTCTCCTTTACTCCTTATTTAAAAGAGGCTGCTTGCCTAGTGGTTACTGGAATTATTTTGTTAAGAATGTTCCATTGGAACTATTGCTTTGTGACATATGGGGCTGTTTGGAGTTGCATTAAAAGTTGTATGCATAATGCTGGCCTCCGTGTCTTTAATGAAATCCAGATTCTCTGGTCATGTTAATAGGAGAATCGCAATTATCAATAACTTCTTGAAGTGATAAATCATTAAAATAGATATTCTGCTTGCCACCAAGGAGTCTGATAATTTAGAATAAGGTAGAGTGGCCCCAGATCATGCGCCCTGTGGTAAATCTGTCATTAGAAAGCGAGGTTTCCAAAGTTTCAAGTTTCTGCTTACGGACCATCAGAAAACACCTAAAATGCGGATTCCCTGGCCTGACCCCAGGTGGGGACACATCCATGTGGCAACTTGTGATGCACCGCTGCACAAGTTCAATCAATTGTATTTTAATTTGCGACGGTTAAACTGCAGGGATTTAGCCATTTCGAAGCAGTAAACTGTTTCGGGGAGCGGGAGCCTGGAGGATACTTTAGGCTGAGGCAGGGGCTACATCAGCACTAAGACTAGACAATTGCAGGTAGAGTGGCCCAGAAGCAATGGAAGTTGATTAACCAACACGCCAGTGTTAGGGAAAGTAAAATCATGCCCCCTCCGATCTCCAGTGTCGTCACAGGGTTGACTCCTTTTCTCATCCTTAGTCCGTCAACATACTTCTGTTTGCTCCTGAAGCACGAGGATATAGGCAGGCAGTGTAAAAACGACAGGAAAGCTACCAGAGTTCTAAGAATTCTGTTAATATGCTGACCCTTCGCAGGCCTTCCTGAACGTACAGGTGCTTCCTTGCTACCTCTCGCTTACTCTGCGAATCCTGCAGCTGGGGACCCCTAGTGCAGTGCACTGTATTCATACTAAGCCAGGCTCAGCCAGCACTCTCACACAGGCTCCTTCACAGCCCCGGTCCCCCGAATGGACCAACACTCCAGTTCCTCCTGTTGGAGGAGGACTGGGGCCTTTAACTAAAGCCCGGCCGGCCCCTTCATCCTTAAATGTGTGTGTACGGCCGGCGTCTGCTGCTAGGTAGGCAGAGGCAGTGGGCGGCGCAGCATCCTCTTCACTGTCACGCCCCCCAAAAAAAGCAGCATTGGTTGGGCATGGCTCAGTCAGTGCACGGCTACCAGTACTTTTAAGGTTATTACGGGTACGTGGTAGGCTGGGGGCAGGTGCACTGCCATGACTAACTACTGATAGATAGCACCCTGAAAGCTGCTAACTGTTAGGGCAGCGGGAGTCTGGAGGAAACTTCAGGCGCTGGCAGGGCCTTTAACTTAGCCCCGGGCCCTTCATCATGATGCATAAATATATCTCACTGTGTATGGCCACCGCTACAGTAGACCAGGCAGAGTCAGTAGCGCAGCACAATATTATAATCCAAATAAGAGCGTCAAATCACCGCGCTAAAGAACAAACAAAAAAACAGCGTTCGTTTGGCAATGGACGTGCCTACCGGTTATTACTCACTGTTACGAGGTGGGCCGGGGCACTGCCTTAATTCACGGAAATAGGCCTGG
This sequence comes from Lissotriton helveticus, assembly GCF_964261635.1. Taxonomy (NCBI): domain Eukaryota; kingdom Metazoa; phylum Chordata; class Amphibia; order Caudata; family Salamandridae; genus Lissotriton; species Lissotriton helveticus. The sequence continues at coordinate 186,952,429 of NC_136060.1, forward strand.
TGTGATGCCGCTCTCAACGCAGTCGAGCTCACTTGAATGCTGCTGGTGACTCGTGGGGTGCCCAGGCGTGGCAATCTGGAACAAAACCTGTGCACGCTGCCGGGCTGCCGCACAGACCCTACATCTGACGGACCAAATCCAGCCCCAATTGCCCAATCAGTGTCCCACCCAGCGGCAACACTGGACTATGGGCCGCCAAAGGAGTAATGCCATCAGAATCTTGTTGGCTCGCACAGCTGCAACGTTCTTCACAGGGACTCCGGAGAGGAGAACAACACTGTGCGCCGAGTCAGTGAGGCACATAATATCATATGTGACGTCACGTGCAGCAGACTCATGTAGACCCGGCCCTGCAAAGTAAGTGCCGGTGCTAAGCACGGCACAAATTAAGCACTGCACACCCCTTCTTAAGATCTGAGCCTTGAACTGGTCCCCCAAAACAACTTCTCTTTAGCAATACAAACCTATATCCGAGGCCTTCTTTGTGAGGGCAGGCTTGCTTAGATTATTGGGTCATTGAAGGTATTTCATGCACAGAATGTGTGCCAGGACAAACCTGTCGAAGGACCTACTGAGATTGTTGGTAAGACCCGTACAGAGATGTGTTGGATTCCCATCAAATAGGTATGTAGATCAAGTGTTCTCATTTGGTCATCCAAAAATGGGGTGGTATGTCTCTTGATCAATGAGACCCATCCATCGCCCTTACTCAATTGGGTCGCACCATCAATCGCTAAGGTACCCATGAACAAATGATAAAGATGGGATCGAGTGCAGTGCAAAAATCAAAAGATGTGTGAGTTAAAAACAAGGGGTAAAAGGATCAATAGGCGAAAAACTCTAATGTAATTTGTCCTTTCCCTCAAACAAACAAGAACAATGCAGAGGAAGCAGTCTAAACATATAACTGCATTTACAAGGCCAACATGTTTCAGCCGGTAGGGACAAGATCCCATGGCTTTCTTCAGGGCCAGAGTTCTAAGCATTAGCTACTGCATACATAAAGTGAACGTAACGACAATCTGTAAAGGATATACATAAATAGTCCAAAATCGTGTTCCTCTGTACCAAACGGTGTCTCTTACATCTGAATAGTACAGGGAGTGTACCTCACCTCTCCTGGAACCCAGCTCAGGAAAAAGGAGGCCCCGCTCTGTCCGGCGTTGTCTCATCGCAGGACCCGAGCTTGGTGGAAGGCACACCAGTTTCTCAAGGCAAGTGGTGTAGTTAGTTCATCAGTGAGATCATTCATGTGGGTGACTTTCTGCAGTGAAGACCCAGAGTCTAAGGTCCCCAGTGATGCCTTTGCTCCTTGAGTTTGCACGTGTGTTGATCTGCAGCAAAACCATCTATGATGACCCACATGCAATTATCTTTGCCGAATGCCAGTATTTGTTGAGGTCAGCTGTTGAGTGTGTTGAAAGTCTGAGACACACACACACACACACACACACTCACACTCTCACTCTCTCTAACACTCACTCTCTCTCACACTCACTCTCTCTCACACTCTCTCTCTCTCACACTCACTCTCTCACACACACACTCTCTCTCTCACACTCTCTCTCTCACCGAGAGAAGAGCAGAATCCTGCTTACTTCTCAAAATCCTGCCAAGAGTACACCATCATTCAGAGTGCTACCCTTATGGATAAAATCCTCACCACGATGGTTGACACTGCGGAGGATACAGTGTATAACTGTCTAACCATACCTGGACGACTGGTTACAAAGGAAAACTACATATGCGACCCCTACAGGAATGGCTCTGCAACGGATGGTCAAGCCTCGGGGGGATGGGAGGATATAGTGGTTTTCACATCAGATTCAGTAGGCGATAGTATGGTGGAACCTCAGTGACTATAACAGATGCATCCCACGCGGGCTGGGGAGCACACATGGTAAATATGCATATCTGAGGTCTCTGCAGCCCTGTGGAATCCATGAAACACAAACTATCTGGAACGGAAGACTGCCTAGCACGGACAGTGCTTGTTCAAACTCAAAGACCATGTTCTACCTCAACAAGCAGGGGGAACAGTCATTCACACCGAACAAATGTGTTCACAATACTGGCAAATACAAAATGCCTAAACTGTTTTTTTTTTTTATTTTTTTTTTTTTTTTTTTTTAAAGACCTTTATTGTCCAAAACAAACACAATACACAGCGTCTAGCCAACAACCCCGGGGCAGGCCGCCATCAAGTTGTCAGATACTTTGTTCAATTTTGTACACAGCCTTTCAGCCGCCATCCCTGGGGCGCGGCGGCAGTTCACTATCACTCCTGTGGGTTTGACTACCGCTCAATTCGAATCGTAGAGGTCCATTTTTTGTTTTTTTTGTTTCTTAAAACATTGAACGTTTAACCAACTAGCAGTTACCACTTGCGGTCCCCTATATTCCTGGCTTTGTGAATTGTGCCCCCGTCTAGTCCCGAACAGGCTCCCCCGTACCAGCGCGTGCTTGCCCAATATCTGTGTGCCTTCTGATCCCCCCACCGTGTGCAGTGTTCTCCCCCTTGCCCCCGCTGCCTTATGTCCCCCCCCACACCTCCCAGCTGCATGTGTGTCCTCCCTCCTGTGGAATGTGGCCTATCTCCTCTCCCCTTACTCTAATGGGTCATCCTCCCCCTCCTCATCGGAAGTCAGTGATTCCTCCTCTTCCAATGGGTCACACAGGTCCCCCCTAAATGCATTCCACGGGAGCCATATCTTGTTCCACTTACGCGGACACGCTCTAAGGGTATATATTGTTCTTTCCACCAACATGACCCTGTCCATGGTCGCGCACCACTGTGGTAGCGTTGGGGTGGTTTCCGCCCCCCACTTCTGTGCTATGTCCCTTTTGGCAATCACCATACCCAATGTGGCCCATTGTCGCCCGTGTCTGGTGAGGTCTGTGGGCTCCCATACGTTAAGTAGACATCTCCGAGGGTCCGGAGTCAGGGACACCTCTAAAGTTTGCGAAATGGTCCTCATGATCTGTCTCCAAAACTCCTGAATGCGGGGGCATTCCCATAAAGTGTGGAACAGTGTCCCTTCCTCCCCGCAACCGCGCAGGCAGTACGGGTTTTGTGTTCTGTGGATTGCGTGGAGCAATGTACGTGTGTAGTACACCCTGTGTAAAATTTTCAGTTGTACAAGGCGAAATCTCGCTGATATGCCCACCTCCCTGGGTGCCGCCAATGCCTCATTCCATTCCGACTCGTCCATGTCCCCTACCTCCTCCACCCATTTGGCTTTTAGTGCTACGGTCGGGTCCGTCAGGTTATTGACTAGTTTGCGATACGTGAGGGAGGTTGCTCGCTCCAGCATGAAGTCCGTAAGCAGTCTATCCTCTAAGGGTGAGGCTTCCGGTAGTGTTGTGCCGCCGGGAATGGCGGTTAGTAAAGCATGTCTCACCTGTATGTACCGATATTGCTCCGTAGGCCCCATCTCGTACTGCTGTCGCAGTTGGTCGAAGGGGATCACAGTACCCCCCTCCCATAAGTCTCCCACTGTGGAAATGCCTATGTTGTCCCACGCTGTAAAGCCCTTACTACTCCTCAGATTACCCAGTGCCCTCGAGTCCCATAAAGGGGTCAGTCTTGTGATCGTCCCTTTCCATCCCAGTTTTGCCTGTGCCCTATGCCACAGCGACACAGCGAGCTTTGTGGGTCCGATGAGTGTACGCGCCTTACGCAGGTCATAAAGTGGGGCCAGAATGGTGCTGGTGCCCAGCTGGAGTCTGTCCGCCCGGTATGCCGGGTCGTTCTGGGGAGCATGCAGCCACTGGTTGATGGATTTCAATTGGGCGGCCCAATAATAGAGCTGCAGGTTTGGTAGCGCTATCCCTCCATCATACCACCCCCTATGTAGTTTGGCCTGAGCTATCCGTGCCGGGCGGTTACTCCACATCAGACCTGCAACCACCGCGGCCACCCTCCTGAAATACCTATCGTGGACCGGGTAAGGGGTATTCTCCAGAATGTATAGGAACCGGGGCAGTGACATCATCTTGTAGAGTGCCGCTCTACCCAGCAAAGTCAGCGGTAGCGCCGCCCAGAATTTAACATCCTGTTTAAGGCGTTCAAGGGGTGGCGATAGATTCTTATGGAAGAATTCCGCAGGATCCCTCGTAACATGGACCCCCAGGTATCGGAACGAGGACCCCGCCATTTTGAGAGGGCACCTGTCTCCCAGATCGGGGGACGGGCCCTTCAGTACATACAGCTCCGACTTGGTCCAATTCAGAGTATACCCCGACACCTTCCCCTGCTCGTCACAAATGTGCAGTAATGCCGGCACTCCGCTTTCTGGTTCCGATAAGTACACCAACATGTCGTCTGCGTACAGTGACAGTCTGTCCTCCCAACCCTCAGCCCAAACAATCCCCCTTAGCAATGGGGTGGATCTTATCAGGGTCGCTAGGGGTTCCAATGCTATTGCAAAAAGCAACGGCGAGAGCGGGCAGCCCTGACGAGTGCCTCGTCCTAATCGGAACGTCCGGGAGATATGGCCGCCAGCGACCACGTGCGCCAATGGCTCGGTGTACAGCAGACGAATCCAGGCCACGAATTTCGGTCCGAACCCCATACGCCCCAGGACTTCGAACAGGTACTCCCACTCCACCATATCAAACGCCATTTTGGCGTCCAGTGCCAGGATCACCGCTTTTTCTGTCAGCGTGTCGGCCTTCGCCAGTACGTTATGTACCCTACGTAGGTTGAGAGCGGTGTTTCTGTGGGGCATAAAGCCCGACTGGTCTGGGTGTATTAGGTGGGGCAGGACGGCCATCAACCGAGTGGCGAGGAGTTTGGCCAAGATCTTAAGCTCGGCGTTAAGCAGGGAGATGGGGCGGTAAGACCCGCACTCCTCCGGTACCTTACCGGGCTTGGGGATTGCTATTATGGCCGCCACCCTCTGATCTTCCGGAAGCAGGGCCCGTTCCAGGCTGTCGTGGTACATAGCCAGCAGGGGTCCACTAAGCCCATCCGCTGCGGCCTGAAACCACTCTATCGGGACTCCATTAGGCCCCGTTGCCTTCCCCGGCCTGACTGCGTGGATCGCCCTTTGGACCTCCTCCTTCGTGATAGCCGCTTCTAGTTCCGCCCCCTCCTCCGGGGAGAGCGCGGGTATGGGAATAGTCTCCAGCGCTGCCCTCGCCATATCTGCTGTCACTGTGCCTGCCGGCGTGTACACCCCTTCAAAGTAGTCAGCTAGTGTCTCGACTATTTCCTCAGGGCACGTGCATAACTGCCCTTGTTTATCGCGAATGCGCTGTATTCCTCTGGCGCTGCCTCCCCTCTTGTCTAGCCATGCCAACATTCTCCCCGCCTTGTCCCCTATGTCGTATATTCTATGGGCCGTGTCGGTGATCTGTGACAACGTCTGCAATTTAATATGTTCCCTAATCTTTTGTTGATGCAGGAGAACCGTCTGGGCGGTGTCTGGCGTGGGACCTGCCTCGTGTGTTGCTGTTGCCCCCTGCAGTGCCAGTTCCAATTCCGACCGTTCACGATGTGTCTCCCTCAAGTACCCCGTTATAGTGGCAATGGCCTGACCCCGTAGCACCGTCTTATATGCTTCCCAGAGGGTGGCCGCTGACTCCACTGACTCAGTGTTCTCCCGAAAGTAGTGGGACGTCGTCGTTTTAAGTGTCTTACTAACCTTAGGGATGGCTAGGTATGATGCGTGGATTGGGTATATCCTTTTACGCTTTCGTTCCTGCGTGGAGAGCTCGAGTGTGATGGGTGAGTGGTCCGAAATCCCCCTTGGGTGTATCTCAGCAGTGTCAATATGTGGTAAACCCCCACCCAGCGCCATGAAGTAGTCAATCCGCGTCAGACTATTGTGCACCGTGGAATGGTAAGTGTATTGCCTCGCTGCAGGGTGTAAATATCGCCATACGTCGATCAGTCCCAGTGCCGTCATGTACTTCTGCAACTGGGAGGGACCGGCCGCACGTGGCATCACGGGCACTCTATCTGCAGTGGGGTCGAGTATTGCATTGAAGTCTCCCCCTATTATCGTGTCTCCCTCAGGCAGGCCTAACAGGAATTTACCCAGCTCTGGAAGCATGACCGAGTGTAGTGCCGGAGGGACATACACTGATACCACATTCAGTAGCCTCCCCTCCCATTGGCCCTGGAGCGCCGCAAAACACCCCTGCCCATCCACCTTGGTGCTAAGTGTAATAAACTGCGCCGATTTCTTCAACAGAATGCCCACTCCCCTCGAACCTGTGGAGAATTCTGAATGCGCCACCATCCTATAACCTTTTCTATCAAGCGCCTTTGTCGCAGACCCTGTAAGGTGCGTCTCCTGGAGGAGCACCAAGGCTGGCCCCAGCCTCCTAACCGCATTCAGCACCAACCCTCTTTTGATCTTGTCCCCCAACCCTCGCACATTCCAGGACATGAGCTTGAGCGGCGTTACTCGGGCTCGCTGCGACTCCTCCTCAGCTGCTCGTGATTGTGTGTCCTGCATTGCGTGTTTTGCTATATGAAGCGCGGGAGCCGGACCCCCGGCCCAGGGTGCGCCCGTCCAGTGCCATACCCAGGGTGTGTATTTGTACCAGTGGAACGTTAGACCTCGCTCGCGGAACTACTATAACATAGAAACAACCCCTACCCCCCACCCTCCTCCCTGCCTCCCTGCCTAACGGACTTACAACCGCCCGCCTCCCCAACTTAGCAGAGTGCTTAACCCGTCCCTTCAACAGTGTACTTGCGCGCTGGGGTGGAGAATCTTCCGGAGCAGGCGACATCCCTGCCCTCCAGTGAGTCCTCCAGGCCCAGCACTCAGGCTTGTCCTCCCGCTAGAGTGCATCCGAACGGGCAATCAGCCAGCGTCTCTTGTAGAATTAGCTTTCCACCCCTCCTTCTGCGCCCTGACTGTCCAACGTCGGTGAGGCATTTCCTCCTTCCCTTCCGGGTGACCGCGATTCAGGAGGCCTGTCGTTCCTGTGTGTCCGGTCCTGTCTCTTCGTGCGACGAGAGTGGTTCGCGGATCTCCAACCCTCCAACCAGTCCTGCGCCGCCTCCGGCGACTCAAAGAACCAGGCCTTGCCCTCTGCTTCCACTCGGAGACGCGCCGGGAAGATCATGGAGTATGGCAGTTCCCTCGCCCTCAGCGCTTTCTTGACCTCCAAGAAGGTCTTCCTTCTGCGTGCCACCTCAGCAGTGTAATCCGGGAAGAAGGCGACGGTCGAGTTTTGAATACGGACAGGTGGGGAAACCCTCGCCGCCTGCAGGATGGCGTCCCGGTCTCGGAAGTTGAAGAGTCTTGCCAGGATAGGCCGAGGGGTCGCCCCCGGCTTGGGCGTTCCACCAGGCACTCTATGGGCCCTCTCCACCGAGAAGAAGCTAGAGAGGCCCTTCGGCTGCAGGTGCTTCGTGATCAGATCTTCCACAAATAGGTCGGTCGCCCCCTTTCCTTCCGACTCCGGCACTCCCAAAATTCGGACGTTGTTCCTCCTCGAGCGCCCTTCCTGATCGTCCATCTTGTCTCTGAGGAATTTGTTTTCGGCCGCCATTTTCTCCATTGCAAGCTGTAATTCCGAGACATCCTCCACCAGGGACTTCGTCACCACCTCCACCTGCTTTACTCTTTCAGACATCTTGTGGAGGTCGGCCCTGATCAGGGTGACTTCCGTAGCAGTGGAGCCCACTGTGGTCTGTACCTGTGCCAGGGCACGCATCACATCCTCCAGCGTCGGCTTCTTCGTGCCCTCCCCTTCTCGGGGCCCGCCCGACGAAGTACGGGATTCCACCGGTGGCTGGGTGCTCTTATCGTAAGCGAATTTGTCCAGTCTTGCCTGAACGGCGTTGCCTTTGGTGCCTCTCCCTGACATGGCTTGTCTCGTGGCCGCCCCCCTTCTGGATCGTGTGGACGTCGTGTCTTCAGGCTCCGCCCGCCAGGTGCAGGCGATGGTCCCCCTCCCAGCCTCCACAAATCTATCCGGCCGCAGTTGTCCCGTGGCCACTTGAGGTCAGGATCACTTCAAGGGGGGAAGGCTGCCTGGATCCCGGCGGCGCCCCCGCTCCCAGTCGTCTCTGCGACCCGTCCGCCACTCCAGGCTGCGCTGGATCCCAGTCTCAGCTGCGGGGTGTGCAGCGCCTCCCAAACCAAGTCCTGAACTGCCCCAGTTCACCAGTTATTGGGATGCCCCAGCGTAGGTCCAGTTGCCCCGGTCTCTCGTGGCCGTCCCCACGCTCCTCCTCACCCCTGCAGTCGCCCGCTGGGGGGGCCGCCACTGGGGGGTACAAACTGTGCGTGTGTCCGTGGCGCGGGATGCCCACTCGTGGCTCCGGCAGACTATCGGCCCCCACCAGGCTCCTCCTGTTTGCGCCGGGTCTCCGCCACCTTGCACCAGGTATATTGCGGGGGGGGAAGGGGGGAGGTCCCAATGCTGCCCCGCACTCCCCACCGTGCGTTGGCCGCCGGCTCTCCTACCTCCGCCCCTGGACGGTCTGGGTACTCGGGCGTCACTGCCTCAGTCCGGCGCCTCCCCAAGATCCTTACGTGGCGCCGGTAAGTCTTCTGCGCCTGTCGCTGGGCGCCGGTGTCCCTCCGCTACCTTCTTCCGCTGCGGCGTTTCCAGGTCCCGGGCACCGACCACTTCCTGCGCCCGAGTCCCGCCGTCGCCTCACTTCCGCCTGGACTGCAGTTCCAGGGCAGGCCGCGGCTCTCCTCCTCGCGCAGGCCTCGCCGCGCCGGACCGTTCACCGTCAGTTCTGGGTGTCCGTCAGCCCTCTAGACACCTCTGCGGGATTCCGCCCGGCTCCGGACCCGGTCAGCCCCACTGGAGTGAAAAAGTAAAACGGATCAGTGCGGCGGATTGACGAGGGAGATCGCCTCACTCACGGAGCTCCGCTGTTAAGCTGCCGCCATGCTCGGCTGCTAGCCACGCCCCCCTAAACTGTTTTTTTATTTATTTCAAAGTTCTTTATTCATTTTTTTTATAAACAAGTACATGAGCATTTCTGTTATGAGGTTCTAGCCACACATAGTTTGTGTTGCAGTAGTTACAGGTGTCCAGGTGTACACACCAGCAGTCCGATGGCAATGCCCAGCACCAGTGGAACCTGAATACAGTGTTCACGCAACTCATGGAAGAACCATTTGAACCAATGCACAGGGGTGAATTGAAGTGCCTAACCCTATGGATATCATGTCTAATAGCCATTGTGCCACTCCGCAGAATCGGCGATCTGCAAACACGGACTATCCTACAACCATACCTTCAAATCCACAAGAACAAGGTTGCACAAAAGAGAGGACAAAACAGAATTCTAGACCCAACCACTCGTTGTGGAATAGATGCACAGCATGTAAATGCAGTAAAATCTTCAGGCTGCTGGGAACAATTTCGTTTTGGTAGATGCATCAACATATAGCTTTGGTCCATTACCTGAAGTTTCCTATTTACTTTCTCGAAGGACCTATGTTGTTGCATCCATGTCTAATTGACCTGTTCAGTAATGAAGCATAATGACAGCCTTTCTGTAGATTGTCAAGCAACTATTGTTCCAAAAGAGTTCCTTGCAGAATCCAGTAGTTGCCTCCAGGTTTCACTGTTAGTTTTGTCCACCCCCCTCGGTCTGAGACTCTCCTTAACCTACCCCCCCACCCCCCGCAATCCTATGTTCGAATTCCACAGCCTCTCAGGAGGATTGGATTGCGTGCAGGGTGGTAGTTGGAGTCCTGCCTGTTGCTTTATTAGTGACTTTGTGTATATCCTCTTGCTTGGAAGAGGCCCCCCTGGTTTTAAGTGGCTACAGGTCCAGCTCTTAAGGGTTCTCCCTGCAGGTAAAACTGCAGGCTCAGCCCTTCTCCATTGTTTCACCAAGGTTGCAGTCCTGTTTTCCATGGGTCCAGCAGGACTTTGAAGAAGGTAGTCAGGGGTGCCACTTTGACTGCCACTAGCTTGTGGATGGGAGAGCCATCAAACCGAATAGGATTACAATTTGGGCAACCCTACCCTCTTACATGACTTCGTGGGGGGTTTCTACTAAACAGTCCAACCGTACATCTCTGCCGAATTTCCAGATGTCAGTTTTCCTTCCCTGGATCAGAGCTATGGGCACATCCCTGAAGTGAGTCTAGTATAATGATAGATCCACCCCTGTAAAAGTTGTTTTTGAACATTTTCCTCTGTGCCTCTCCCTGTCCCGCCCTAGGTCGTTGCCACTCTGGTACTGAAACAATGGTAGGGACAGGCATCTGTTAGTTACACCTGGGGCTGTCCATCTGAAGCTCGTACAGTGTTGGTCAGTCCAATCCCGCCCCCCCCCCCCTTCTCCCTATTCTCTCCAAGGCCATGTTGTCCGGTAACACCTTCCAAGGCTTTGTCCCATATCCTGAGAGCAATTTGCACTGCCCAGCAGGCTGTCAAGTGGCAGTTGGGGATTATCTAAGAAAGGGCTATTGAGGGCGTTAGGCAGAAAAATGCCAACTTTCTAAAAGTGGCACTTTAAAAATAATTTACAATCTGACTTTACCATACGATTGGATTTTAAATCCCTATTTGAGCCCTTGAATAATGGGTCTAGCTATTTCCAACCCGAAGTTATACATGATATGGTGTTATAATAATGTAACTCAGTGTGTTTCTGTGAGAGCAAGGTTGCTGCTTTGAAAAATAACTAGGATTTATTACTGCCAGGACATGTAAAACTTAAATACACATATCCAACCTTTAAAAGACCATGCACCCTGTCCTATGGGCACTTACTGCCTACCTTTCAGGTGACTTGCCAGTATCAAAAGGCAGGTATAGGTCTGTCAGATGGGTTATTGTGACATGTCTAATTCAGTTTTAGAAGTGCCGTGTTGTGCTGCATTTGCAGGCCTGAAGTCCTGTTTTCATTTATGTACTGATACTGATGGCACAATCCTTGCACTAGTGACATTTAACTTGTAGGCTTTGGGTACACAAAGTACCATACTAGGACATTTTAGGTAAGCTTAATACGCCAATAAGGTGTTGGCCAATTGCACATATTCTGTAGTAGGGGATCTCTGTGTATAGTCATAATCTAGTGAATAGTCCCGCCCATGTGCGTGGACCCCGGAGCAATCAAAAATAATCTCTTACAGTGTCAAAAAATGCAGAAAATGCATAGACACTTAAGAGAGAATTTAAAGACAGATAATGCAGCCAAAAAGGCTACACTGTCCAGTACTTCAACTAGAAATTCCACCATAAAATCCACAAAACAGCAAAGCCTGTACAGATTTCCCTTGCTTAACAGCAAAATCCCTCAGGAATGATAGAGAGAAGAACCTGGACAGACAAGCCCCATAGGCTGCCATTATGTGGCTTAATTAGGATACTGTGCCTTTAAGGAACCTTCCAGAACCTTCTCTCAGTATCCCAGAATGCATAGCAGGTCCAACTTAGCCTCAGTTCTTTTTTCCGGCTCCTGCAAGCAGGACCCTGGAGCATTGAGCTCTCCCTTTTCAAGGGTTTTTGTTAGTGTTTTACACTAATTTCGATTTTTGGTACTTTTAAAGTACTTTGGTGACTTTCTTTCTGTGTTTCTGCACTCTTTTTTGTCCATAATGCCTGCATTATTCGACAAATGCCCTGAGTGCTCAAGGAAGAAGGCCAAGTCAGACTCCCATGAGGTCTGTATTCTCTGCCTTCCCTCTTCCCACATTCCTGAGGAGTGTGTGATCTGCAGAAGCTTCTCTGGAAGGACCCTGAAGGAGAGGAAGAAGATCAGGCTTCAGGGACTTGAGGAGAGGAAGTTGAAGGCACGAGGTGGGTCAGGAGGGGCTCCTTCTACCCATGCTGAGGCCTCTGGGGGGCTCCCCAGGGGCAGGAAGACCAGCCCTCGCCCAGGATCTCCGTCTGGGTCAGTTGCGCTGACCACGACGTCGAGGGGACGGTCAACGGCCAGTTCCAGGTCTCCCCAGGGCTCTGGGTCGAGAAAACGTCGCCCGTTGACGTCGAGGAACGTGTTCCGGCCGCCGTCGAAGCCGGTGTCGATATCCTCGTCGTCGCTGTCGGCGTCGAGTGGTCGACATCGGAGGGCCCGGCGTCGGCGCTCGCCGTCGAGGCGACACCGCCGTTCGCCGTCGAGGACATCGTCGTCGAGGGGATCCTCGTCGTCGAGGTCGCCGTCGAGACGGAAGGCGTCTCCGGCGCCGAAGAGGTCGACGTCGAAGCATTCCAAAAGACCGACGTCGAGACGGTCAAGGAGATCGACGTCGAGAAGGTCAGAGAGGTCGACGTCGAGAAGGTCCAAAGGGTCGACGTCGAAGCGATCCAAGAAGTCGACGTCGAGGCCGGCGAAGAGGTCGAGGTCGCCGTCGAGGCACCATCGCCCGTCGTCGAGGTTTCGTGGCTCGTCGATCTGGTCGGGGTCGACGTCGAGACGGAGACACGGTTCGACGTCGAGAAGTGTGATTCGGTCGACGCCGAAGGACCGTTCGACGTCGAGGGGACATCGGTCGTCGTCTGGGCACCGGTCTTCAGCGTCTGGAGGTCCTAAGGACAGGCCCAGGACTGTGGGGGGCTCCCCACGCTCCGGAAGAGATGGTGGCTCGCCGGGAACGGCGCATTCCGGGGTGGATACTCCGATGAAGCCTTCTACACCTCCTTCGCGGCCTGCTGTGCCGAAGGGTCCGCCTCCGAAGGCCCCGACCCCACCTACGAAGCCGGCTCCGCAGACCCCGCGTCCGGTTGCTCCTCCACCCCCGGTCCCGCCGAGGGCGGTGTCGATGCCTAAGTTTCCGACGCCTCCGAAGAAGACTCCTAAGAAGCCTAGGACTCCTGACCCTGGGAGGCCGAAGGAGCGTCCGAGGCCCAAGAGGTCGAGGTCTCGCTCGGGGAGACGGGACAGATCGAGGAGTGGGCATGGATCTTCCTCACGATCCAGGCGTCACCACAAGAGACGTCGGTCCAGGTCACGTTCTCCCTCTGGGACCCGTTCCTACTCGCCCACGCTGTCCGATTCGCCGGAGACTAGGGTGTCTCCGATAGACGATATAAGCACATTTCAGGAGGTTCTCCTGCGTGGAGCGGCGAAGTTGGGCATCGAGGTTGAAGCACCTACGGCTTCTACCTCGGTGATATTTGAGACATTACACAAACGGCACTTGTCTCGCCCCCTGTTACCTCTGGTGCCGGGGCTCCTTGAGCCCGCCGATCAGCTATTCCTGACGCCGGCAACGGTGAAGTCTGTACCTTCCAGGATCCTAAAAAAGTACAGGGCTCCGGACTCAGACCCAGCCTTCTTGAGGAAGGACCCGGTACCGGATTCGGTCATCGTGACTGCTGCACGAAAGCTTCATGCCACCTCCCCTGCGTCCACGGTTCCTCCGGACAAGGAGAGCCGCTGGATCGATTCTGCTGGTCGTAAGGCGTGTGGGACATCCGCCTCGTCAATGAAGGCCGCCAGTGACTCTGCTTTGCTGGGACGTTACGACCGGTCCCTGTGGGACTCGATGGAGCAGTTCGCAGACCTTGTCCCTCGAGACCGCAAGGAGGACTTTGTGGAGATCGTCCAGGAGGGGATGCTGGTCTCTAATCAGGCCATCGGCGCCGCAGCGGACATATCATTGCTGTCCGCGCACGGATATTGCCACGGGATTCACCAGAGACGCCACGCTTGGCTCAGGTTGACGTCATTGAAACCGGAAGCACAGCAACGCGTGGCGAATCTCCCGTTTTCCGGAGATACCCTCTTCGGGAAACACGCGGATGATGAGATGGCCAGGATGAAGGCCGAGGCGGAGACCCTGACGGCAGTGGGCTTGGAGAAGCCCAAGGAAAAGAAACCCTTCCGACAGTACCAACGTCGGTTTGGGTCGCAGGGTCGTGGAAGGGGGCAGTCTGCTGGACAACATCAACAGCAGCAGCAGCAGCAGCAGTACAGGCGGCCCTTCCAGAAGCGACAGGGTGGTAGAGGTCGTCAACAGTCCTCTACCGCGACCAAGGGCCCGGCCGGGTCCCGTCCCTGAGCTGTTACTTCCCCCTCGTCCGTTACCCGCTCCGGTGGGGGGAAGCATTCAATTTTTTCTGGCAGAGTGGAGAAAAATTACTCTGGACAAGTGGGTGCTGAATATTGTTTGCAATGGATACAGTCTACGTTTCACCAGCCCTCCTCCATCGATTCCTCCCGTCAGCTCGCAGTATCAACTGCGCGAGCTTCAGACGGAGGCGGACGTTCTGCTAAGGAAAAGGGCGATCGAAGACGTACCTCTGTCTCAAAGAGGAAGAGGTCTGTACTCTCGGTTCTTTCTTGTCCGCAAGAAGGACAGCAACGAGTTCAGGCCCATTCTGGATTTGCGGCAGGCAAACAAGTGGATTCGCAGAGAAAAGTTTCGCATGCTGTCGTTGCATCAGATCTACCCTCAGCTGCAACGAGGAGACTGGATGTGTGCCATAGATCTACAGGACGCATACTTCCACGTGCCCATTGCATGCAAACACAGGAAATTTCTGCGCTTTCAAGTCGGCACCAATCACTATCAATACACGGTGCTACCCTTCGGACTGAAGTCTGCTCCCAGGACATTCTCAAAATGTATGGCAGTGGTAGCGGCACACCTGAGGAAGAACAAGGTGTTTGTCTACCCGTACCTGGACGATTGGTTGATCAAAGCCTCCTCCTTCTCGGAAGCTCAAGCACACTTCCAGAAGACGTGCGTTCTCTTGAACAAGCTGGGGTTGCACATCAACATGTCCAAGTCGGTCCCGATTCCGGTACAGTGCATCCAGTACTTGGGGGCCTCCATCAATACGCTGTCAGCAAGCGTGTCTCCTTCGGAAGAGCGACGTTTATCACTCGTTCGGAAGGCTCAGGCTCTCATGAAAACTCCGTCTACGACTGTGAGGACGGTGTCTTCTCTACTGGGATCGATGGCCTCTTGCATCTTTCTCACTCCTCACGCACGGCTACAGATGAGACCTCTGCAGGAGTGTTTGGAGGATCAGTGGGACCAGAGGAGAGGTTCTTGGGACGACAGGATACGACTGTCTCTACATGCTATTCAGTCTCTAAAGTGGTGGTGCTCGAAGGAGAATCTCCTCAGAGGCGTTCCCTTCCACAAGGACATTCCCACACAGACCATCGTGACGGATGCGTCTCTCCAAGGTTGGGGGGCGCATTCCGGAGACCTGCAAATTCAAGGGACGTGGTCCCCGACGGAGTCCACGTACCACATCAATTTCCTGGAACTGAGAGCTGTTCACTTGGCACTGAAGGCCTTTCATCCGTCCTTTCAGACCAACTCTCTGCTTGTTCAGACGGACAACACGACAACGATGTATTACCTCAACAAGCAGGGGGGCTCGAGATCGCGCACTCTGTCGCAGGAGGCGCAGGCGATCTGGCACTGGCTTCTGGCTCGAGGACTGTCGATAACGGCCACCCATCTGCCAGGTGTGCAGAATGTTCAGGCAGACGAACTGAGCAGAATCGTGCAGGAAAACCACGAATGGGTCATAAACGACGAAGTACTAGGAGAAGTCTTCGCAAGGTGGGGAACTCCAGACGTAGATCTGTTCGCCACCGCCGAAAACAGCAAATGCCGAGGCTTCGCCTCCAGGTACTACCAGCCGGGGACGCTGGGGAACGCGTTATGGATCAACTGGTCGAACAGCTTTCTGTACGCTTTTCCACCAATTCCCCTGATTCCGGCGGTTCTCATCAAGCTGTCTCAATCCAGGGCGAGAATGATTCTGATTGCCCCGGAATGGCCCAGACAGTGGTGGTTCACGGACCTGCTTCACCGATCTCTCCTTCCTCACATGAAGCTGCCGTGCAGGCCGGACCTTCTCACGAAGTTCGGGGGGCGGATGGTGCACCCCAACCTCTCGTCTTTGAGTTTGGCGGCATGGCTCCTGAAATAGTGCAATATGGCCATCTGAATCTCCCAGAGGATTGTATGGACATACTGAAGGAGGCTAAGCGACCTTCCACTAGGACTTCCTATGCTTACAAGTGGAAGAGGTTTTGCATCTGGTGCAAGTCTAAGAACTATGACCCTACGTCATGCAAGGAAGATGTCATCCTTCCATATCTGCTTCATCTGGCGCAGTCGGGCCTTAATGTCCATTCCATTAAGGTTCATCTGGCTGCTTTGACTGCCTACAGGAAAGGCCCTTCACAGACTTCCTTTTTCCAGATCCCTGTGATCAAAGATTTTTTGGAAGGCTTGAAGAAAGTGTTCCCTCCTGTCAGGCTTCCTTCGCCTTCATGGGACCTGAATGTGGTGCTGTCCAGATTGATGAAGGAGCCTTTTGAACCCATTCATAAGGCTTCGTTGCAGCACCTGTCCTGGAAGGCGGCGTTCCTCGTGGCCATTACATCGGCCCGCAGGGTGAGTGAGATTCAGGCATTGTGTTGCCAAGAACCTTATACTGTATTTCATAATGCTAAAGTTGTTATGCGTACTCACCCTAAGTTTCTTCCCAAGGTTGTTTCTGATTTTCATATCAATCAGACTATCACTTTGCCTACGTTCTTTCAGAACCCTTCATCTCCGGCGGAAAGGTCTTTACATTCCCTGGATGTGCGGAGGGTGCTGAGGTTTTATCTTGATAAGACTAAAGATATTCGTAGGTCAGACCAATTGTTCATCAATTATGGCTCAGTCAGGACGGGTCTTGCTACCTCTAAACAGTCCATCTCTAGGTGGATTGTGTCCTGCATTCAGTTGTGTTACTGCAAAGCTAATAAGACCTTAGGGGGCAAACCTAAGGCTCATTCCACCAGGGGCAAGGCTGCTACGACAGCTATGCTCCGTAATGTTCCCATTGCAGAGATCTGCAAGGCGGCCTCTTGGAAGTCGGTCCATACCTTTGCTAAGCATTACTGCCTGGACACTGATGCCAGGGCAGACGCTCAGGTTGGGCAGGCTTCGCTGCGGAATCTGTTCGCACAGTAGTGGCGTTATTTTATTCTCCACCGCCGCTTGGTGTGGGGATGGGCTTGCCATTCTATTCACTAGATTATGACTATACACAGAGATCCCCTACTACAGAAGGAGTAGTTTCTGTCCTGTAACTCCAGTTCTGTAGTAGGGGTATCTCTGTTATAGTCATAAGCGCCCTCCCGCCTCCCCGGTGGAGTGTTGTTCATGATCATAATGCTACAGGTCTGGCGTTTTCTGCGCCTTCAAAAAGAACTGAGGCTAAGTTGGACCTGCTATGCATTCTGGGATACTGAGAGAAGGTTCTGGAAGGTTCCTTAAAGGCACAGTATCCTAATTAAGCCACATAATGGCAGCCTATGGGGCTTGTCTGTCCAGGTTCTTCTCTCTATCATTCCTGAGGGATTTTGCTGTTAAGCAAGGGAAATCTGTACAGGCTTTGCTGTTTTGTGGATTTTATGGTGGAATTTCTAGTTGAAGTACTGGACAGTGTAGCCTTTTTGGCTGCATTATCTGTCTTTAAATTCTCTCTTAAGTGTCTATGCATTTTCTGCATTTTTTGACACTGTAAGAGATTATTTTTGATTGCTCCGGGGTCCACGCACATGGGCGGGACTATTCACTAGATTATGACTATAACAGAGATACCCCTACTACAGAACTGGAGTTACAGGACAGAAACTACTCCTTCTTTACAATCAGAGTACATTGACCAAATCTGAGGAGCGGGGTAGTTCCTTGGGAGCAGTACCCTCAAAAGGCCAGCCTTCTGGTAGCTCAGACTCTGCAGTTTAGTGTACCAGAGTTTGAGTAGCCAGACAAGGGGAGGGATGTTGAGGGAGGGTTCTGTGGGGAAGACCAGTTTACGAAGAAACCAGTGAGTTCAGATTGACTTTGGTGCAATAGTTTTGAGAAGGCTCCACAATAAATACTTGATACCCGTGTATCAGAAGGGACCATGGATGAGTATTTCTCATGGTTTTAAATGAGACCTAGTAGTGGGACCTCTGTGTACAGTCACCGCAAGTCAATGGTTCAAGGATGCTTCAGTTATAGCACTTTGTGTTCAGTTGCTATTAACCAAGGTTATCTCTCACCACTGTATTGTGATAGGTTACAACATTGTTAATCTAGGCTCTTAGTTGGCAGGGTATACTTCAGGCATGAACTCTTACAATGTCTGGGTTCTTTTCAAAAAGTCCATAAACAATCTTCTACTTTATTAAATTAATGCTCCCAAAACTGTCATGGTATGTTTTAGAGGATCATGGAGGACTCTGCGAGTGTGGTGGAGGACCTTCAAAGGCTCACTGAAGCTACGAGGAGTCAAGACTTCCATCTCCGGTGCCGGAATAACGAGCAATGCTGCTCGGGCCTTTTTTTATGTGGGAGTCTACGGTCATCAAAGGTTGTGGCCTAGAGTGGCTAAGTCTTGCAATGAAATACGAGCTGCGTAGAAAGACTAGAACATGCACTTTGCCTACTATTAGCTGTCTTGTGGATACAAGGAGCACATTAAGGCATCATGTAGGAAGTCTCAACTGCACAATGGATTTTTTTTTGTGAAGAACATGGAGAGGGGAGCCTGTCCTCACCTGGACACCTGCAAAGAGAGGTAACAACCTTCAAGGGAAAACAGAAGGACCTGCACAAGTGGGAGGGGTTGCTGGTATGTTACATGGATATAGTTAGACTCAAAATCTCGAAGGACCATGAATGGCTCTACAGGAAAAAGAGGTGCCTATAAGAAAGTGTTGGAAGCCACATCACCTGGAGTGCAATGAAGGGGCAGGCTCGGCCTTTTCTACCACACAGTGATGGCAGTTCCTGACACACTGGGCACTGGATGTCGGTGCCACAGTGTTCAGTCACTTACCAACCACTAAACTTAGTGAGAAATTGTGAGGTGTATATATTTTTCAGATAAAGTAGATTATATATTTCATATTTTTGGGGAGACTTCCAACCCCCCTTTTAATTTTTTTTTTTTTTTTACTGTTAGGCTGACCTGGTATATGCTGTCCACTAATGTAAGTGGGCACCTTGCACCAGTCCAATCAACCCTTGTGGTAGCTGTGGAAATCAGGCTTAGTCTTGAAGGAGTGTAAAGCAGCTTGTTTTACCAGATGCAATCTTATAGTATAGATTAAATGAAAGGTAACCCACACATGGTATTTATAAAAATATGTATTATATAATACTCTAGTAACTTCCAGTATCTCCTACACAGAGATATACACAAAGCCCACAATGTTAGCGCAAATAAATCACAGTAAATAGCACTAATACACAGTGGGCCCTGGGGGGACCAAACCGTATACAAAAAAAGTATTATAAGAACCATGACTTGAGTCAGGACCATGTCAAGAGGACTTAGACTTGCTGGGGCCCCAAGGAACCACCCACAGTGAGTATATAGGGACCCCATGGAGTGCTTGCAGTGTGAGAACACAACCGTGTGCTCCGTACAAGTCTATGTGGAAGACACGGTTGGAATGTTAAAGTTTAACGACCCATACCAGTGAACTACGAAGAAACCCAGTGGAAGACAGGTTGGAGAGCCACCCCACCCGTGGATACTGAGGTACCCAAGTTACCTAACCCAGAGAAGCCGGGTGCATAGGTGTGAAGTGGTGTCAGAAACCGCAGTCGAACCCAATGGAGGACTTAGTAGAAGAGCTGCTGCTGGAAGGTGTCCATTAGAATCCAAACATGGATTCTGGTTGAAGGGTACCTGAAAGCAGAGGGGACAGAGTCTGAGTCACTTGAGAGTTACTAGGGGTTTGGTAGACGAATGCCCATCGAGTTCTGGTGCTTCAGGATTATTGACGAGGACCTTCCCTCTGCAGCTGTGGGGACCAGGTGACGTTGAGGACGACCAGTAGCTGGATACGAGCTGTCCCACGAAGGATGTCTAGTGCTGCGGGTTCGGGGTCTGGCGGGACCACCAACAAGCCTTGGCAACAGCAACCCAAGCAGGAAGGAAGTGTACGGTTCGGACCAGCAAGGTCCTGGGAACTCACCACACACAGGGGAGTCCGGGCAGGTTCCGAGCAATCAGGGGAGCCCTAGGAAAGCAAAGTAAAGTTGACCCTCAATTGGACCCACAGGGCGGAGGCACAGGAGTCGTGAGAGGACCTCGAGCAGCTTCACAAAACAGCAGGCCACGGAGCACGGTGTGCGGTGGTTGAAGATATTTGTAGAAGTTGCCAGAGTTGGGGCTACTTGGAGCCCAATGCACTTGTCACAGAATTGCCAACAAGCACATACACTTGCAAAAGTACGCAGTGAACAGGGGTTCGGGTATTGCAGCCCCCACATGGGATTCTGGCCTCAAACTGAGTGAAAGGGCAGCTCAGGGCTCAAGGGACGCAGGAACCCACCTTCTGTGTTGCTGGACCCTTTGGAGTCCATTGGAGCTTTGGATCAGCCTACGAATGCAGTGAAGTGACTCCTTCACTCCAAGGGAGATTATCTGCAGATGTCTTGTATGCGCCACAGGTCCTTCACGGCTCCTGTATGGTGCACAGGCACAGGCGATGCAGCAGACTGATAGGGAGACTAAGTCAGGCCCAAGAGAAGTCCAGAGTGCGCAGATGGTCAAAGTGAAGTGGTTTCTGTTCTGAATCTTGTCCACAACGAATCTAAGGTCCTACAGCCAGGTAAGCCCTTAAGTACCCACTGGAGAGGGTTGGAAAGATTCAGGGGAGGGTCTGGACAGGAGGGAGGTTACTCCCATGTCCTTTGTCCAGTTTCGTGCCAGAGCGGGAGCCAACGGCTCCCAGGACTGGTTTGAACTGGACTATGCACAGGGACACTAAATGTGCCCCTCATGTAGACATTCAGTCTCTGGAAAACGCACCCACCCAGCCTTAATACACTAAATCCTGTCTGGGTGGTGATCACACCTCCCTGTGACAGGATGCCTATTATCCTGCCTTCCCCTGCTCGAGCTTGGCTCAGCAGCAGGAGAGCAGAAATGTGGGTCTGGTTGGCAGAAACCATTTTGTGCTGCCCGGGACTAGAAGGCTGGTACCTGGAGCCCCAGGAGCCCCACGAAGGACGCGTCTGAGGGGTGTAATCATACCCCCCACACCGGTTACCTGTGTGGGGGGTATGATTCCAACATGTTTGACACCAAACACTATAGGGTTTGTTTCAGCCGTCGCGTAATGCCCCTCTATATATATATATATATAGATATTGAAAATGATCGGACCCACCCTGGCAATTATGGACAATATGTACCGGTGTCGGAGTCCACAACTCCGCGTTGGGAGAGGCGCAGCGCGCACTTACCCCCGGCATAAAGAGTCCGAAACGCCAAGGTTGTGCAGTTGGGGACTGGAGAAAGCCCTTGTTCCGGGTGGTACGACGAAAACGAGAGACTGGGTCCAAAGTCCTGTTCATGGAGCAGACAACCATTCAGCAGCCAATTCCCGGCAACCTGTTGTATGCTGGGACATGCAGTATACTTTGCCTTCAGGACGTTACACGTGGAGGTAATGAGTCAGCATGAGGGGCGGAGCGCTCTATGAACATTTACAACAGCTGAACTTTCAGAACTAAGAGAGACGCTGGACCTTTCCTCACACACCACGCTGGGCGCTGAAGAGGCTACACGCAGCCGAAATGCATACGCCCGTTCTGATACTAACCTGGAAATAAAGAAGCTTTCAATTTTGATCCCAGTTGTGGCCTCTGTTCTCTTTTGGAGGATGTCAGTGATATTGTTCATGCCTGCCACTGGCATGATACAGAGGCCCCTGCACGCAAGTTTTGGTCTGATCAGTACTGGCAACCCGCTTCTTGTCTCGGCGAGAAGCCCCTTTTTTTCTCTCAAGATATTGAAAATGATCGGACCCACCCTGGCAATTATGGACAATATGTACCGGTGTCGGAGTCCACAACTCCGCGTTGGGAGAGGCGCAGCGCGCACTTACCCCCGGCATGAAGAGTCCGGAACGCCAAGGTTGTGCAGTTGGGGACTGGAGAAAGCCCTTGTTCCGGGTGGTACGACGAAAACGAGAGACTGGGTCCAAAGTCCTGTTCATGGAGCAGACAACCATTCAGCAGCCAATTCCCGGTAACCTGTTGTATGCTGGGACATTGTTGGACCTGCGATGGGCAAGCCCAGCACAAAGGGGGTAGCTTGGCACAAGTGACAAGGCGAGTGAAGGCTGTAGTGTTAAGCCGGCTTTGACCCAATATTAACCGCCTGTGCAGCCACACCAAAAAGAAGGACACCACACCACTGCTGTAGAAAAATACGATTCCTTTATGTAAAAATTCTCTGTAAATTTGGATGATTGGGATAGCACATATACATTTCTTTTAGTCACACATTTCAAGGCTTCAATTCTGTAATGAGTAGTTCCATAAATAATATCAAGAGTAAATAGCATCAATAAATAGAATGAATATCAGGAATAAATAGCATCAATAAATAGAATAAATATTATCAGCAATCAATATCACAAATCAATAGATTATATATCACTTTCGCCTAGCAGAATAAATACTGGTTCATTTAAATAAATAAAGACATGTTCATTCTGGTATCGCTGCCACCAATTACATATTTTAGGAACATTTCATTTGCATTACGTTTCAATTTGGAAAGATAACTCTTACAGTTTGTGTTGGTTTCAATAACAATGCATACAGGCTTCTCTGGGCACAGAATGCGTTTTGGGACTCTTTAAGGCTCATACAAGGAATACGCGCGTGTATCTAAAAAGGCAAGGAAACACAGTGAACATCTCATTTGCACGCGGCTGCCACTGGGATAGGATCTCTGCTTGCCGGTGGAGTCTCTACGCGCCTACGGGCTTTGTCATCGCTTGCACTCAGGCGGCACCAGTTCAAAGTCTTTAGACTGACGAACAGGCTGCCGGCGAGGTCACGCAACTTCCGCGCTTAAGGAAAACAATGCCGGTTCAAAGTTCCTTCACAACGCTGCACATTACTGGAAGAAACGGGCCCACCTCACGTTGGCTGTGATCGAAAAGCGATTCAGTCAGGGTACAGCACTCCTCATACCAGCGGCGCGATTCTCAGGGGCTCATCGGACCTCCCTCTGACTTCCGCGTTCAGGGTGGTTCCCGCCCACGGCCACAACTTCTGGGTCACTGGGGAGTGGCAGGGACGCTAGTCCCGCCCAACAAAGGTTGGCGCTCCCCGCCCCGGCGCACCACCTCACCTTCAGACCGCGCAGGAAGCGCTCTACGCTGGTGGGGCTCCCCTCTAGAGGCGCCTGTCGCGAAGGGGGGCACAGTAGACGATCGCGGTCACTAGCGACTCCCAGGGTCTTTCCTCCAGTGGGAGGGTGTGGCCTCTTTGGGCATTTCACGTCTCCCTTATAATGTCCAATACCACCGCACTCAAAGCAATGGATAACCCTTGGCTGCTGACTCTGGCCAGGATTAGGGTTCTTCTGCGGGATAGCCTTAGAATTGGAAAAGTGACTTTTCCCCTTAAAGTTATTTTGGGGGCCTTTGGAGAACTCCTGTTTCATGTTATCTTCTCCCCCTTTCTTCTGAGGAGCGCCCTGTCCGGACTTCTGAGAATCTCCTCCCGTCCCCCTCGTAGACACTCGGGTACTTACCCAAATGTCTGCCTCCTCAGCAAGCTTACGGGGGCAAGTAAGTTTGCTGTCTACCAGGTGTTGCCTCAGCTCGGGAAGACATTTCTCGAGTAGATGTTCCTTGAGTATTAGGTCGTACAACCCTCGATAGTCTCCCACCTCACTACCTTGGACCCACCCATCTAGGGCTTTCTTGGCATAATCCAGGAAGTCAACCCAATTCTGTGAGCTCAGTTTGTGGCTGCCCCTGAACCTTTGCCGGTATTTCTCTGGGGTCAACCCAAACTTTCTGATGAGCGCCATCTTCATGTCGGGGTAGTCTAACTGCTCCTCCCGGTCTAGGGCCAATAGGGCATCCCTACCTGTCGGAGGCATGTACCGGTATAATCCACCACCCCAATGCTTCTCATGGATCCCATGGGCTCTTAAGGAGACCTCATAGGCTGTTAGCCACTTGGCTATGTCGTCTCCAGCGGTGTAACTGGCGACTACATCCTTAGGTAAATGAGGCCTGGACTCCCTGGCAAATTCCTTTGACTCGACACCCTGCGGAGTGATGTTGTGGGCCTGGAGGTCTAGTTCTCGTAGCTTGAACTCGTGTTCCATTCTCCTCCCTGCCATTCTCTCTTCCATCTCCATCTTGGCCAATTCCCATCTTAACTGTCTTTCCTCTCTTCTGTCGGCTAACTCGGTCTCTGACAACCCTCTTGAGGATACACTGCTGCCCTCCCGTGAGGCTACCTTGGGGCTGATTGACATCTCACCCACCCCCAGGGGACATTCCGCAGTTCCCTCAATGACTGTACCTCTGTCTAACTCCTCCTCCTCCACCGTTCCCTCCGTGTGCGCTTCCACCCAGACTCACAGACTATTACGGAGCTCCTCTCTTTTGGCCCCTAGCCTAACGAACACTCCCCTTTCCTGACAGAAATCCTTGAGCTGTGCCACAATATAGGTCTCCAGCTCTGACATTTCGAATTCCATCTTGTCAGTGAAAAGTGTGGACAACCACCCCGAAGTAGGTTACAAGGATAGGAACTCTGAGGGTCACCTCCACCCACCTCCAGGAAGAATTTAGAAAAAGCAAAAGATTGAATTAGAGGGCCGCTAGGAGAAAACTCCGGGTGTGTACCTGTGGTGCACTCTGAATTATTATGGGGTACAAAACAAGCACGGCTCGTGATCCCACCCGCTGAGCACCAATTTTATGTTGGACCTGCGATGGGCAAGCCCAGCACAAAGGGGGTAGCTTGGCACAAGTGACAAGGCGAGTGAAGGCTGTAGTGTTAAGCCGGCTTTGACCCAATAATAACCGCCTGTGCAGCCACACCAAAAAGAAGGACCCCACACCACTGCTGTAGAAAAATACGATTCCTTTATGTAAAAATTCTCTGTAAATAGGGATGATTGGGATAGCACATATACATTTCTTTTAGTCACACATTTCAGGGCTTCAATTCTGTAATGAGTAGTTCCATAAATAATATCAAGAATAAATAGCATCAATAAATAGAATGAATATCAGGAATAAATAGCATCAATACATAGAATAAATATTATCAGCAATCAATATCACAAATCAATAGATTATATATCACTTTCGCCTAGCAGAATAAATACTGGTTCATTTAAATAAATAAACACATGTTCATTCTGGTATAGCTGCCACCAATTAAATATTTTAGGAACATTTCATTTGCATTACGTTTCAATTTGGAAAGATAACTCTTACAGTTTGTGTTGGTTTCAATAACAATGCATACAGGCTTCTCTGGGCACAGAATGCGTTTTGGGACTCTTTAAGGCTCATTCAAGGAATACGCGCGTGTATCTAAAAAGGCAAGGAATCACAGTGAACATCTCATTTGCACGCGGCTGCCACCGGGATAGGATCTCTGCTTGCCGGTGGAGTCTCTACGCGCCTACGGGCTTTGTCATCGCTTGCACTCAGGCGGCACCAGTTCAAAGTCTTTAGACTGACGAACAGGCTGCCGGCGAGGTCACGCAACTTCCGCGCTTAAGGAAAACAATGCCGGTTCACAGTTCCTTCACAACGCTGCACATTACTGGAAGAAACGGGCCCACCTCACGTTGGCTGTGATCGAAAAGCGATTCAGTCAGGGCACAGCACTCCTCATACCAGCGGCGCGATTCTCAGGGGCTCACCGGACCTCCCTCTGACTTCCGCGTTCAGGGTGGTTCCCGCCCACGGCCACAACTTCTGGGTCACTGGGGAGTGGCAGGGACGCTAGTCCCGCCCAACAAGGGTTGGCGCTCCCCGCCCCGGCGCACCACCTCACCTTCAGACCGCGCAGGAAGCGCTCTACGCTGGTGGGGCTCGGAGACGTCCGAGCTCCCCTCTAGAGGCGCCTGTCGCGAAGAGGGGCACAGTCGACGATCGCGGTCGCGGCGAACTTGCTCTCGCCACGCGACTCGTGAAGTCTGTCGCAATTCACAACCGGGGGGGCGGGGAGGCGGGGAGGCACACGATATTGGCCACAGTCTTTGGGGGTGATGAGGCACTCGCTGGGCAGGCGCTGTAGGCGCAAGGTCACCGCTAATGCGGATAACTGGAACGCCAGTCAGGGTCAATGCCAATGACCTTTGCCACTCTACTGCCCGCACTACCAGCCACCTCAGGGGTCAACAGGGCAGGTGTCAATCTGGTGTCAAGTCTGGAATCTAAAATGAATCTCAAATGCAGAACCTTCTCTGGCTGTGACAATGACATGGCCCTTTGGAGGTGTATTTAGGCCACACAGAGCCACCGTACTGTGGTTCTAGAGCAGCCATTTTGTGTACCTGAGAGGAAATAAAGAAATTCTTGTCAGAAGAGCGCGCTAAACAAAGGGAGCCAAAACCTCCAAAGGTCAAAGTTCACGAAGGCTCCAATGGGAGTCACTCACATGAGGGAAAAGGGTGTCTACCATTTTAGGGCCATATCTTTGGGTTGACAACCCCAGTTTGTAATGCCACCGGTTTCACCATGTCTTGTAAATAGGTGCCACAAACCTGGTGAGCAACTGGGCTTCAAGGAACATCTAACCCCATGAAACAACACATAAAAAGTCCTGGCAGACAAATAAAAGCGACAAATTTTGGGAGGTACAGGGGAACAAAAGAAATCATAATGGTGAGGGGACTCTCAGAAGCAGACAGGTCTAACAGACATGCAGTATACTTTGCCTTCAGGACGTTACACGTGGAGGTAATGAGTCAGCATGAGGGGTGGAGCGCTCTATGAACATTTACAACAGCTGAACTTTCAGAACTAAGAGAGACGCTGGACCTTTCCTCACACAACACGCTGGGCGCTGAGGAGGCTACACGCAGCCGAAATGCATACGCCCGTTCTGATACTAACCTGGAAATAAAGAAGCTTTCAATTTTGATCCCCGTTGTGGCCTCTGTTCTCTTTTGGAGGATGTCAGTGATATATATATATATATATATATATATATATATATATATATTATATGGCTGCTTCACTGACAACCCGGGAGAATGGACTCCGTAGGCTGCAGTGGTGTCCTCCTCATGCAGGGGCACCTTCTCAATTGGAACCAAGCACCCTGCCCTGTAAAGGCCTGTAAAGGCCTGCTATAGGGGGGATTCATAGGTTTTAAGTGCAGTGACCCGTAGATATAGTAAACCTATTTCTGTAGTAGGGGATCTCTGTGTATAGTCATAATCTAGTGAATAGTCCCGCCATGTGCGTGGACCCCGGAGCAATCAAAAATAATCTCTTAAAGTGTCGAAAAATGCAGAACTGCACAGACACTTAAGAGAGAATTAAAGACAGATAATGCAGCCTATAAAACAGGCTACACTGTCCAGTCCACAAAACAGCAAAGCCTGTACAGATTTCCCTTGCTTCAGCAGCAAAAACCCTCTGGAATGATAGAGAGGAGGACCTGGACAGACAAGCCCCATAGGCTGCCATTATGTGGCTCAGAACAGGATACTGCGCCTTTAAGAGAACCTTCCAGAACTTCACAGTATCCCAGAATGCACTGCAGGTCCCTTTTACTTTCAGTTCTTTTTTCCGGCTCCTGCAAGCAGGACCCTGGAGCATTGAGCTCTCCCTTTTCAAGGGTTTATTGGTGTTTTTTCACTATTCTTTTCGATTTAAGTGCTTCTAAGTACTTTAGTGCTGTTCTTCTTGGTGTTTTGCTCCTGTTTGAGGTCAAATATGCCTGCATTATTTGACAAATGCCCAAATGAGTGCTCCAGGAAGAAGGCAAAATCAGATCCCCATGAGGTGTGTATCCTCTGCCTTCCCTCTTCCCATGTCCCAGAGGAGTGCGTGATTTGTCAAGGCTTCTCTGGCAGGACCCTGAAGGACAGAAAGAAGATCAGGCTTCAGGGCCTCGAGGAAAGAAGGCTGAAGGCGCAAGGTGGGTCTGGAGGGGCTTCTTCTGCCCATGCTGAGGCCTCTGGGGGGCTCCCCAGGGGCAGGAAGACCAGCAAGCGTCCCCATTCTCCGTCTGGGTCGATTGCACCGACTACGACGTCGAGATGGATGACTACAGTCTGTTTCCCGTCTCCCCAGGGCTCTGGGTCGAACCGGCGTCGACGCTCGACGTCGAGGGATTTGAACAGACCGCCGTCGACATCTCCTGTGACGATTTCGTCGTCATCCTCATCGGACTCGACGTCGAAGGGCCCGGCGTCGGCGCTCGCCGTCGAAGCGACACCGCCGTTTGCCATTGGCGAAAAGGAGAAGATCGACGTTGAGGGGATCCTCGTCATCGAGGAGTGGACCGCCGTCGAGGCGGAGGAGGTCGCCGTCGAGGCGGAGGAGGTCGCCGTCGAGGCGGAGGAGGTCGCCGTCGAGGCGGAAGAGGTCGTCGTCGAGGCGGAAGAGGTCGTCGTCGAGGCGGAAGAGGTCGCCGTCGAGGCGGAAGAGGTCGCCGTCGAGGTCGCCGTCGAGGCGCAAGAGGTCGTCATCGAGGCGGACGAGGTCGCCGTCGAGGCGGACGAGGTTGCCGTCGAGGCGTAGAAGACGGTTGACTCCGAGGAAGAGACGCTCGACGTCGAGGGGCCGACGCTTGCCGTCTGGTCACCGTTCTTCGACGTCGAAGAGGCGTGGCAAGAGGCCTGATGCCATGGGAGGCTCGCCAACGTCCCAGGATGGAAAGGAAGGCGGATCACCGGGCTCGGTGTACTCCGAGGTGTATACTCCGTCGCAGAGGCCAGTTACACCTCCGCCTCCATTGCCGAGGGGTCTCCCTCCGAGGACTCCTACCCCTCCTCCTTTGACTCCGCTTCCGCAAACCGTACCTCGACCTCAGGTGCCAGGAAGGCCGCCCCCGGTTCCTCCGAGGTCGGTCTCATTGCCCAGGCTTCCGACCCCTCCCAAAGGGACTCCTAAGCCGCAGGCCCCGGCCAAACCTAGGACGCCCGCTCCGGTGGAACCGGTGGATCGGCCGAGGCCTAGGAAGTCGCGATCACGCTCCGGACGGAGAGGAAGATCGAGGAGTCGACGCAGATCCTCCACTAGATCTAGGCATCGCCATAGGAGGCGGGGATCCAGGTCCCGCATGGACTCCTCCAGGACACGTTCCTATTCACCGACCTTGTCGGATTCCCCGGGGACTAGGGTGTCTCCGGTGGATGACATCAGCACGTTCCAGGAGGTTCTCCTGAGGGGGGCTACAAAGTTGGGCATCACGGTGACGGCTCCTACACCTACGACGTCAGTGATATTTGAGACACTTCACAAGAAGCATTTGTCACGCCCTCTGCTGCCATTAGTGCCAGGTTTGGTGGAACCGGCGGAGGAGCTGTTCCTTACGCCAGCGGTGGTGAAGGACGCTCCCTCCCGACTTCTGAAGAAGTACAGGGCCCCGGATTCGGACCCGGCTTTCCTGCGGATAGATCCAGTACCGACTCCGTTATAGTGACGGCGGCCAGGAAGTTACACTCTACCTCCCCGTCCTCCACCGTGCCGCCTGATAAGGAAAGCCGATGGATTGACTCGGCTGGAAGGAAGGCTTGTGGAACAGCATCCACGACCATGAAAGCCTCCAGCGATTCGGCTTTGCTGGGGCGGTACGACCGTGCCCTGTGGGACTCCCTGCAACAGTTCACGGACCTTCTGCCACGAGACAAGAGGGAGGACTTCCTAGAGATACTTAAGGAAAGGATGCTGGTTTCAAACCAGGTCATTAGCGCGGCTGCGGATATCTCTCTTTTGGCAGCCCATGGTTACTGTCATGGGATCAACCAGCGACGTCATGCTTGGCTCAGGCTCACGTCACTCAAGCCAGAGGCCCAGCAGCGGGTGGCCAATCTGCCTTTTTCCGGAGAAACACTGTTCGGAAAGCATGCCGATGATGAGATGGCCCGCATGAAGGAAATGGTGATGGATTAAACCCAGATCAGTTGACTGGGGGTGAGTGTTTGATTTGCTCAAACGCTCCGTCCATCATTCCCTTTTGTATCGCTTTGTTCGCCCTAAGTGTGGCAGGGTATGCTCAGACGTGAGTCCCTTGCTCACTTGGCCACTGGATTCAAGATAGCCTGGCTGAAGAGGATTATGAATCCGAAACCGGTCCCAGGATGCTTGTTTCCGGTCCATGGAAGACATGGCTTGGCAGTTCGAGCTGGACTGTTCCCATGAGGCACAGGGTCAGACTGATTTGCATATGGCCATGTTTGAAATGGGGTGGCTGAGTGGGCTAAAGAATGGTGATGGATTAAACCCAGATCAGTTGACTGGGGGTGAGTGTTTGATTTGCTCAAACGCTCCGTCCATCATTCCCTTTTGTATCGCATGAAGGCGGAGGCAGAGAGCCTGAGGGCTGTGGGCTTGGAGAAGCCCAAAGAAAAGAAGTCCTACCGACCGTTCCAGAGACGGTTCGGTGCACAGGGAAGAGGACGAGGGCAGTCTTCGGGACAGCAGCAGCAACAACAGCAGCAGTTCCGGAGACCCTTCCAGAAGCGCCAGAAGGCTAGAGGTGGACAACAGTCCTCTACAGCGAACAAAGGCCCGGCCGGGTCTCGACCCTGAGCGGCTACTTCCCCTTCATCCGTTACCCGCTCCGGTGGGGGGAAGCGTTCAATTTTTTCTGGCAGAGTGGAGAAAAATTACTCAGGACAAGTGGGTGCTGAATATTGTTTGCAATGGATACAGTCTTCGGTTCACCAGCCCGCCTCCATCGATTCCTCCGGTCAGCTCGCAGTATCAACTGCGCGAGCTCCAGGCGGAGGCCGATATCCTGTCAAGGAAAAGGGCGATAGAAGACGTACCTCTGTCTCAAAGAGGAAGAGGTCTGTACTCCCGGTTCTTTCTGGTTCGCAAGAAGGACAAGAACGAGTTCAGGCCCATTCTGGACTTGCGACAGGCAAACAAGTGGATTCGCAGAGAAAAGTTTCACATGCTGTCGTTGCATCAGATTTATCCTCAGTTGCAACAGGGAGACTGGCTATGTGCAATAGACCTACAGGATGCGTACTTTCATGTGCCCATTGCACGCAAACACAGGAAGTTCCTGCGATTTCAAGTCGGCACCAATCACTATCAGTACACAGTACTTCCCTTCGGGCTGAAGTCTGCGCCCAGGACTTTCTCGAAGTGCATGGCAGTGGTAGCAGCACACCTGAGGAAGAACAAGGTGTTTGTCTACCCGTACCTGGACGATTGGTTGATCAAGGCCTCCTCCTTCTCGGAAGCTCAAGCGCACTTCCAGAAGACGTGCGTTCTCTTGAACAAGCTGAGGTTGCACATCAACATGTCCAAGTCTGTCCCGACTCCGGTCCAGTGCATTCAGTACTTGGGAGCCACCATCAATACGCTGTCAGCAAGCGTGTCTCCTTCGGAGGAGCGACGGTTATCACTCTTTCGGAAGGCTCAGGCTCTTATGACCACTCCATCTACAACAGTGAGGACGGTGTCTTCTCTACTGGGATCGATGGCCTCTTGTATCTTCCTAACGCCACACGCGCGGCTGCACATGAGACCGCTGCAGGAGTGTTTGGAGGATCAATGGGATCAGAGGAGAGGATCTTGGGATGACAAGATACGACTGTCTCTGCATGCTCTTCAGTCTCTGAAGTGGTGGTGTTCAGCGGAGAATCTCCTCAGAGGGGTTCCCTTCCACAAGGACATTCCCACTCAGACTATTGTGATGGATGCTTCTCTCCAGGGCTGGGAGCGCACTCCGGAGACCTACAGATTCAAGGGACGTGGTCCCCGACGGAGTCCACGTACCACATCAATTTCCTGGAACTCAGAGCTGTTCACTTGGCGCTGAAGGCCTTTCACCCGTCCTTCCAGACCAACTCTCTGCTTGTACAGATGGACAATACGACCACGATGTATTACCTCAACAAGCAGGGGGGCTCGAGATCACGCACCCTGTCGCAGGAGGCGCAGGCGATCTGGCATTGGCTTCTGGCCCGAGGACTGACGATAACGGCTACCCATCTGCCAGGTGTGCAGAATGTTCAGGCAGACGCACTGAGCAGACTGATTCAGGAAAACCACGAATGGGTCATAAACGACGAAATACTAGGAGAAGTCTTCGCAAGGTGGGGAACTCCAGACGTAGATCTGTTCACCACCGCAGAAAACAGCAAATGCCGAGACTTCGCCTCCAGGTACTACCAGCTGGGGACGCTGGGGAATGCGTTATGGATCAACTGGTCGAACAGCTTTCTGTACGCTTTTCCACCCATTCCCCTGCTTCCGGCGGTGCTCATCAAACTGTCCCAGTCCAGGGCGCGGATGATCCTGATTGCCCCGGAATGGCCCAGGCAGTGGTGGTTCACAGACCTGCTTCACCGGTCTCTTCTTCCTCACATGCGGCTGCCGTGCAGGCCGGACCTTCTCACGAAGTTCGGGGGGCAGATGTTGCATCCCAACCTCTCGTCTTTGAGTTTGGCGGCATGGCTCCTGAGATAGTGCAATATGGCCATCTGAATCTCCCAGAAGATTGCATGGACATACTGAAGGAGGCTAAGCGACCTTACACTAGGACTTCTTATGCTTACAAGTGGAAGAGGTTTTGCATCTGGTGCAAGTCCAAGAACTATGACCCGACGACATGTAAGGAAGATGTCATCCTTCCATATCTTCTACATCTGGCGCAGTCTGGCCTTAATGTCCATTCCATTAAGGTTCATCTGGCTGCATTGACTGCCTACAGGAAATGCCCTTCACAGACTTCCTTCTTCCAGATCCCTGTGATCAAAGATTTTTTGGAAGGCTTGAAGAAAGTGTTCCCTCCTGTCCGGCTTCCTTCGCCTTCATGGGAATTGAATGTGGTGCTGTCCAGATTGATGAAGGAGCCTTTTGAACCTATTCATAAGGCTTCGTTGCAGCACCTGTCCTGGAAGACGGCGTTCCTCGTGGCCATTACATCGGCCCGCAGGGTGAGTGAAATTCAGGCGTTGTGTTGCCAAGAACCTTATACTGTATTTCATGCTGCTAAGGTTGTTATGCGTACTCACCCTAAACTTCTTCCCAAGGTTATTTCTGATTTTCATGTCAACCAGACTATAACTTTAACTACGTTTTTTCAGAATCTTTCTTCTCCAGCGGAAAGGTCTTTACATTCCCTGGATGTTAGGAGGGTATTGAAGTTTTATCTGGATAAAACCAAAGATATTCGTAGGTCGGACCAATTGTTTATGAATTATGGATCAGTCAGGACGGGTCTTGCTACCTCTAAACAGTCCATCTCGAGGTGGATTGTGTCCAGCATACAATTGTGTTACCAAAAGGCTAATAAGACCTTAGGGGACAAACCTAAGGCTCATTCCACCAGGGGCAAAGCTGCCACGACGGCTTTGCTTCGTAATGTTCCCATTGCAGAAATCTGCAAGGCGGCCACTTGAAAGTCGGTCCTTACCTTTGGTAAGCATTACTGCCTGGACACTGATGCCAGGGCAGACGCTCAGGTTGGGCAGGCTTCGCTGCGAAATCTGTTCGCACAATAGTGGTGTTATTTCTCGTTTCTCCACCGCCGCTTTGGTGTAGGGATGGGCTTGCCATTCTATTCACTAGATTATGACTATACACAGAGATCCCCTACTACAGAAGGAGTAGTTTCTGTCCTGTAACTCCAGTTCTGTAGTAGGGGTATCTCTGTTATAGTCATAAGCGCCCGCCCGCCCGCCTCCCCGGTGGAGAGCGATATTCATGTAAGGAATGCTACAGGTCTGGCGTGTTACGCCTTCAAAAAGAACTGAAAGTAAAAGGGACCTGCAGTGCATTCTGGGATACTGTGAAGTTCTGGAAGGTTCTCGTAAAGGCACAGTATCCTGTTCTGAGCCACATAATAGCAGCCTATGGGGCTTGTCTGTCCAGGTCCTCCTCTCTATCATTCCAGAGGGTTTTTGCTGCTGAAGCAAGGGAAATCTGTACAGGCTTTGCTGTTTTGTGGATTTTTTGGGTGGAATTTCTAGTTGAAGTACTGGACAGTGTAGCCTGTTTTATAGGCTGCATTATCTGTCTTTAATTCTCTCTTAAGTGTCTGTGCAGTTCTGCATTTTTCAACCCTTTAAGAGATTATTTTTGATTGCTCCGTGGTCCACGCACATGGGCGGGACTATTCACTAGATTATGACTATAACAGAGATACCCCTACTACAGAACTGGAGTTGCAGGACAGAAACTACTCCATTTTAAGTAAGTAGTGCATGCATCGACTTACACAGGCTGCTATGGCGGCCTGTAGTTCCATTTTCAATGGTCTCCCATGGATGGCATAATATATGCTACAACCCATGGGGGACCTCTGGGGTACCCATGCCCTGGGTACATGTGTACCATATACTAGGTACTGACATTGGTTCCCCAGTATCCAATTTGGGGTGTACCTAAATACATGCATAACACTTCTAAGGAGATAGAGTGGGGTCCTTATTAGCAGGATCCCAGTCAGACTAGTCAAAAACAGCATCACATCAAGCAAAAAGTGGGGGTACCATAAGGAGCAGATCCTACTTTCCTACAATTACCCATCCCACCAATACCCTTACTAACTCCTAAACCCTTAAAATACCCTTACCACAATACCTTTAGCCGTCTTTCAACCCTAAAAAAACATCCTTATCACCCAATACCCCGAAACCCTAAAAATACCCTTACCACTCAATACCTTTACTCATCCCGAAACCCTAAAATACACTTACTGCTCCTAAACCCTTAAAATACCTTTAAAACCCAGTTTCCTTACCCACACCTACATTAAAAAAAAATACCCTTACCGTCCTTTGCCACTACCGGTTGCTAAACCCTAACGTACCTTTACCTCCCTATCCCGATCCCATAATCCCTACTCAAACCATAAATGGGTGTATGTATATTTACATATACATACAAATAAATATACACACACTTACCGTAAATAGACTTTCCATGCGTGGTAAAGATTTTTCATGGTAAAGGCACTGCGCTGTAATTTCCATGTTGTAAAAATGGTTTCCCTTGTTGCATCTTTTTTTGTATAGAAAGCTTTATGCTCTCCGCTGACGTTCATGGATGCAAGCGGTGGAACTCCTTACCAGCTAAGATATAAAGTGTTCTAGACCATATGAAATTCATGACGGTATTAAAGACCTGGTCCTAAGTAAAATAGGGATTGTGAACCAACCCAGTGTTTATCACTTAGAACTTCAAAATCCAAATTAGAGTGGGAGAGGCACAAAATTGGTAGGGAGAACTAGGGGTTCTTTGGCTCAAAGAATGAGCCAAGCCATCCAAAGAATTGCCATGTGAGTGATACAGCAAGTCAAGTACAAATAAATAGATTTCTTAGACACTAGTTTCAGTTTAGCACATTGTTATATCATTGCGTTGACACTGGTTAAAAGTAATTGTTAAGCTTGAACTGTTTCACATTGATGATGCCCTGACAACATTTATAAGTAAACCAATAGGTCAGTTTGTTAGTGCATTGTATATATGGCTGGTATTTTTGTTGTATGTTGAGCTACAGTTTATTTGTTGCGTGTGAGATTTCTGTACAGCGCACATCCTAAAATATTTTTTTTTCTTTCCCCATGTGTGTTGCTTTTCCCATTCATTCATTAAAGAGAACGTAACGTATCAGTGAGTGCATCTCAAGCAGTCAAGTCAGGCTGTAGGATAACGCTACCCCTTTAACATTGGACAGTGGGTAATGGCTTTGGGGTAACCATCTCATTGGGATCCTACATTTGGTACATTTTCTCATCCACTCCCCTCAATATGGTGTTGACCTTGAGCCCAAATGTAATATGTGAAAATGGCACAATTACTCCACTTAGTGTTTTTGGCAGACTCCTAACATGAACACAGTGTATTGGGAACCCATGGATTTCAAATTGGGGATTAGGATTTTAGAGCTAAGGGCCAGAAAGTCAAGCCCAAGCTACACCACCAAGATATTCAAATCCTATAGATGTATGTAGAACTAATGTGTATGAAATCCATCCGCAGTCAGTTGTTGGCTCCAGTATCTACTCCAGAGCTAGATGCCCCCGCGATTCGTTGGACCCCTTGTGCATTAAGTGGTTTCCACGCCTCTCTCCTGGTTGCGCAGCGTCAAAGCTAGGGTGTCAAGAGCCCTAGTGCAAGCAGGGAAAATGCCCCATGTGCCTTTTGTTTAGGTCGGTAATGACAGTCATAACTACTGATTCAGTGGGACCCGAACACCTCTGGGTCATGTAACTGTTGCTCCTGTTGCTCATCCGATAGCTATACCCCTGAACAGCCTGATCAAGCTAGACATTAGATAGGACTTCCTGAAGCAGCAACAAATGAGGAAATGGCCAGACCAGAAGGCTGTTTCTACTACAGTGCGAATCAGGAGTACAGCAAAGCACAGTGCGCCATAGCACTCTTTTCATTACAGCTGTCTCTAGCTTCTAAGGGATGGTTTTATTTTTATATACTGCAATCTTAGTGTTTCTAAGAACTCTGTGTCTGGAAGGTGCCCGGTTGGAGCTGTGCCCCAAAACAAGCCTGCTTCTTCCCATATTAAGGATTACTCTCAAGCCTTTCAACTTCTCTCCCCATATGTGCTCCCACGGTGGCACTGTCCCCTTCAGCTGATGCACTCTTCATTAGCAGGGGCATAGCTACCAGTGGTGTAGCTGGTTCAATGCACCAGGGCCCAAAAAGGTTAGCTGGGCCGTCCTGCCCTGTACCTGAGGCAAATATTTTAAAAGCCACTGTAATGTTGGGATGCATTCTAGTAGTTGGGAGTGGGCGGAGCTAGGGGGCCAGAGGAAGGGGAGGAGCGGACACAGGAAAGGGGCAGTTAGAGTAGGGACAGGGTCAGAAGAAGATGTAAGAAATAAAGCTCTTCTAAATATAAAGAAGTGTCAGTCGTTATTGCTGCTACGACATGACAACTGGCGACGAGGGTGGTATCAAGTGACCTGCTAGTCCTGCTGGAGAGCAAGAGAAAGAACTGACCTGTCCCGGACACCAGCAAGACGTGATCGCTGTTTGCGACATCTGTGCCCTGAGGTCGCCGCCGCCTACAGCCTGAGGCCAGCGGTGGAGGAGTCGTCCCACGACCAGGAGATCGTGTGAGGTCACTCCAGAGCAGTGAAAAGTGAAGCCCTGCCCCTCCGGTGTCCGGCGCTATTTTCGCGCCAAAATCGGGAGTGTGTCCCGAAGACTGAAGCAAGAAGGAAGGGACTGGGAGCCCACCCCAGCCCTCCTGAAGCGTCCTGCCGAAGTAAGGAGCGCAGCGAGAGGCGAGTGAAGCCCGCGGAGGCGCCAGAACAAAAGCACCGATTTCGCCGACATCGGGTCTCACCCCCGATGCGTGAGAAACGGCACGCGGCGAACGCAAGACGCTGGAGCCTGCCCCGGCCTACCTGAACGGTGGAAAGTGGCCCAGAAGTGGAAGTGGAGCTGCCAAATCAATGCTGCTGGAAGAAGGGACCCTCGGTGAGTGCAGAAGGAGACCGAATGTGATTGATGCTGAAGAGGAACTCAAGCCTCGTGGATGACTGGTAGCGGCCATTTTGAAGTCAGGCGACTGTAAAGGACATCCCTATGAAGTGAATGGGCGGCCATTTTGAAGTCAGGCAGCATTGGAAGTTGCAAAACAAGCATTGGTATATGCAAGTTGAAGTAGTGACAATAGCCAAACAAACATTGATAACTGCCAAAAGCAAACAAGCACGAGTAAAGGCAGAAAGGAAACGAGAAAACAAGCCCAAACAAATGCAAGAGGCGCGATATGGAAATGAGCATTGGTAAATGCAAGTGAGCGGAAGGAACACGCGGTGACATATGTAAAAGAACAATCAGTGACAAGTGTAACGACGCAAGCACTGTTAAATGAAAACGAACAAACCGTGACAAACGTGACCGAACAAGCATCGGCATTGGTGAAAACAATTAAACAAGCACAAGCAAATGCAAGTGGTGCAAGAAAACAAGCACTGGCAAGTGCAAGAGGTATAAGAGACTACGCGAAAGTAAATGCAAGCGACAAGGAAAGACCCCGAAGAGGGCAGAAGAGCAGAAGACCCCGAAGAGGGCAGTCCTGCAAAAGACCCCGAAGAGGGCAGTCCTGTAGGAGACCCCAAAAGAGGGCGGAAGTACGGAAGGCCCAGACAAGAATATAAGTGCACATCCTGAATGCACCAAGCACATGCGGATCCCGAATGTAATGAACACGAGCAAAACAGGTGCCAGACTAAGCATTCAGCACTACATGAAGACAAACAATTCAAAAGTAACAGAGGCTAATAAAATAAATGATCCAGAAGTATGAGTAGATGAATGTCGAGAAAGCTTTCCCGAACCAATGAAGCGATTGAACAACCTGTGCTAGGCCGAAAAGAAACGCAAGAACGAGATGTCAATGGCATCGCATATCATCGCGGAAGAGCCCCAAGGTACCTGCAGCTAGCAGGCCACCCTAACGAAAGTGGGAAGTTGCTGAGCCACGCATCACGTATGGAGCAGCTGAGTGGTGGCCATTTCGAAATCAGGAAATCCAACCCTAACTCATTGAAGCCTACCGAGACAGTCGTGCTAAGGGCGGACAGAATACAGTAGTCACCCAGAAGTGGCGAACCTTCCCAAAATCAAAGGAGACGACTAGACACAGGATCTCGGCCGAAGGTGGTCAGCAAATAAGACGGGAAGCAAAGTGAACAATCCTGCGACGGTAGCAGACGAAAACTTTCCTCCCTCATGGCGGTGGTTAAAGCAACCCATCGGTCCAATCCCTGCATTGAAGTACCACCCCCAGTGACACAGACTGACAGTCAGAGTTTGGGTCCCAAGTGGAACCGGTGGCTGGAATCACTGGACGATTTTCTTGACGCAATCGGTGAAGGAAGAGATAGAAAATGTCTGATACTACTCCTCCAGCTGGTAGGTCATGTGGGCCGACGCTTAGTCAGAACATTTCCTGAAAAGGACACAGAGACCTATGAGAGACTCCAAGAGAAGCTACGTGCCCATTTCCATGCACAGGTAGACGTGGATCATGCTCGCATCGCCTTCACCACAGCACGGCAGGAACCAGGAGAACCATTGCCAAAATTCATCGCCCGGTTGCAAAGCTTGGTACCATGCTGCTACTTCAATACGTTTACAGATGAAGAAGCAGTTCGGCTCCGGATAATCGAAGGCTGTTCAAATGCAGACACGAAGCGCAAGATTCTTCAGGGGCAGTGGTCGCTAGAGAGAATCATCAGAGGGGCCGAGGTTGGAGTGAGGGTCAAAGCAAGAGACATATCAAAAGACGTGCACTCGAATGCAAGACACAAAGATGTCTGGAAAGAGACATCCCTCGTGTCTGGGGGCCAGGCCCAGGAAACAAACAAAACCAGAAAGAGGGAGGGTGAAGGCAGATCAGAGCCAAGACAAAACAAGGGACAAAGCGTCATGAAATACTCCGAGTCAACAACACAAAAGACCAGGATGAGTCAGGATTGCGATAGCGGCACTGATACAACCTTAAGGAGTTATTCAACCTCAAGGAGTTATTCAACCTCAAGGAGTCCGTCAACAGATGGTGCAAACGGTTCTGAAGCAGATGAAGTGTCAAGTGGGACAGATCGCACCAATGGACCAGATGACAGTCTGCCCAACAAACGCGCAAGAAAGGCAAAATATAGAAGACTGAACCAATCAAGTCAACACTGGAAATCAGTACACGACCACACACAAGCACCTCACTGTTCGAGAGACGAGTCAGAGGAGACGTCAAACAGGAGAACACACCACACCGGTAACACAGATGTCAGTACACCAAACAAGTGTGAAGAGGAAGTGAACTGCATAAGATGGACTGATTCACCCAGACAACGAAAGGGGGAAGACAAACGCGCTCATGACATCCAAAATAATGAAGAAACGGAGAGGAGGTCATTACCATCATGCGAGAGAGGCAGAAATGAAATACCTTGGGATCAAACTCAAGACACAAGTACGTGGTTATCGAACAACCTCTCCAGTGAATTGACAACGAAGACACCTCGCGTAAGATACCCGGAGAAACACCTCAAAGACAACTCTGACGTGAAAAGCAACTCGTCATGGACTACCCAGTTCAGAAGTCCACCCGTTAAGACATTCTCAAAGGAACGTTCTCAAAGGAAATTGACAGAGAACTCCTCTGATTCAGAAAGCATGTCGGTCCGATCCTTCGAGTCGACAGAGTCGTGGTCCCGACAACGGCCATGGCGTCAATCACCCGAACACACCAGAGAACCAAGGGACATTCTTCCCGTCAAGAGCAACACGTCTCACACCAATGTCCATGAATACTCAATCACTCAACCAGACAACCTGTCATGTCAGTCACAGGTGTATCAAGACATAAATACTACACCGTCACCCCGGATGGGGCAGCGAGGTTGACTCGAAGGTCCTACAAAAGGAAAACAGATATAGTGGCCATTAGCACCCAGAGAGAAACGGACCAGCCAGTCGATCTGCAAGGGAAGCCAGACGCGTCAATAGAGACAGGTCATCATCGGATGAGAAAGAAACATACAAATACCCAGCCGGTCCCAGGGTTCACCAGTTCCAGACGCGAGCGGGAGTGGATGGGACAACCAGTCCCCAAGCCATACCAAGATGATCTCTGCAGATATTACCCTACCGTCTGGTATCCAGGACTCGGAACAGGAAGACAGTGTTGTTTTCGACCGGACAAGACAAAAGGAAGTAAAAATACATACGGGCGCTCGGAAGAGAACCAGAACAACATCCCCTCAGAAAAGAGGTCGAGCGTCACTTGAACAAGAGTCACAAAGGAGGACATACTGCCGATATCAAGCTGAGCCCCTCACAGACACCTCAGACACTGAAAGTGAGTGGATCACTCAGAAGTTGAGTGAAAACCACCATGAATCTGAGCCTACGCACATCACACGAGAATTTGTGCAAGTGCAAAGATGCACTCTTGTAATAAAGGATGCTCTCGTCAAGAAGACAGAAAGCCACACAACGCAAGCTGAGATGCGTCTCCATAGCTCAAACGAACAGCCCGTGGACTCGTATGGCTGATCTAGGAACTCTAAATATGTTGGACGCTAAGTTCATTTCGTTAACAAGGGGGGAGATGTAATGTTGGGATGCATTCTAGTAGTTGGGAGTGGGCGGAGCTAGGGGGCCAGAGGAAGGGGAGGAGCGGACACAGGAAAGGGGCAGTTAGAGTAGGGACAGGGTCAGAAGAAGATGTAAGAAATAAAGCTCTTCTAAATATAAAGAAGTGTCAGTCGTTATTGCTGCTACGACATGACAGCCACCAGTTCCAAACTTTTTTTTTCTTTTTTAATTTGCTTTAATTTTTAATTTGTACAGGTCTGCCTGGGTTCTCTGTTTACTGTTGAGAAGAGGTAGGGCTGGGACACAAAATAGGCCCAGAAACTGAAGTAAAAGGGCTCCACATTAGTAAACTAGATAGCTAAAAAAAAAGTGGCCCCCATTTGCAAATCAGGCCAGTTTTGAACTTGTAAATATAAATGTATTGGTATTTTGCAAGGTCTAAGAGACCGCATTCATTTGTGTGTTATGCGGGCAATATTTGTGGTAATGTTTGGTAAATCAACAGTAAAAACCGGCCCACCTGACCATAAAATAGGCCACAAACTGATCTATCAGACCAGCTCTTTGGGCACTGCCTGATTGCCCCATAGGTCAGTCGGAGCCTGGGGAAGAAGAGACGGTGCCACTTTTTTAAGTAGAAGACTTAATCAGCAGAGTTTCATAACAAACAAAGCTAGTAATGCTAGTGCCTTCATTTCTTATACCCAGTATCTGTACTGTTTAGTGGGATATCCATTGATTCTCCCATTCATTGAACACTGTTAATGGGTTATTTGGTAAGAAGTGCAGCTTTGTGATTTTAAAACATCCACGTTAAGTAATTACTGTTTTTCACTCTGTTTACTATTGCCAGGAAGCACTACTCTAATTTTGTTTTAGACACTGCCTGCATGGGACGCATACGACACTTCTATGTAAAGCGCTTTGGAAGAGTTGTTCTTTGGTTTAAATTTGCAACAAATACGGTGGGACATCTTCCACCATATTTGTGGTGAATGCACACTTCGGGAAATGTTTCTAGCACTGGAAGGAACAAACGCATGACTTGTAAATGGATTGAGAGTTGCCACTTTCTAAGTATGTGGCATTACTTTTCAATTCTGTAATATTTGCTGCAAATATTTGTAGAACGTGTTGTATCCACACATAATGCCGTATTCAGACTTTAAGTGATTCTCTGGTTACTGCTATCACTTTCAATAAGTCACCCGAGAAGACCCCAAATCTCCACTTCGTGTTTCTACTTTATTTATTTCATGCTGGTTTGTTGCTGGATAATGCCAGGACTCTTACCTCTGCTTTTCATGTCTCAGATCCGACCACTGCTTTCATTATGGCTTGGTGATGCAGTCATTGCAGCTTGGCCATGTGAAATAGCATTGTTTCTATCTTGCTTCACCAGTTCTCAACTACATGTTGCTGACATTTTTCTACTGTTCTTCAGCTCCTTCCCACACTCTTTAGACTTTAGTGAATGGGATGCTCCATTAAAACGTGGCAAACATCCCGTCTGCCATTTTACAAGTGCCGTAGGCTATAGTACACTTGCAATACATCAGATGACCACGTTTATGACAGAGTATCCCGCCCACCAAACTCTAAAGAAGTCCCTTAGTCTCATCCAACACCTAACCAGGCACCACCTGGGATTTCCTTAGGGTGCCATGGGTGGGATCAAACAGTCTTCCACTGTTGTCTGCTGTTGCATTGATTCTGCTCAGGAACAGAACTGTTCTTGGAACCATAGAACATTGGCATGTAGGTACTGAGTCATACCCCATTAGCCTATATGGCCCGAATCTGACTCGCTGATAGTGCCTCGCTTGCCCTGCTAACCTTTCCAAAGAGACAAGTGATTTGGCACCCCAGAACACAACACCCCCAGCCCTCGCAGGGATCGCTATAACAGGTCACACCGTTGCTTTCTCTTACTCATACTTGTCCACAATTAACAGAAAAGAGACAAGAAGGAAGTTAACTACATTTCTTTAAACTATGGTGCTCTAATATACTGTAATTGCACCACAGCTAGAAAATAAATGCAGTCAGTAATGTCATTAGTATGATTAAAAGACCATAAACAATGAAAAGCCCTGTCATATTAGCTGACAGATTAGCCTAAAGCCACCTTCACCTCAGAAGCTAAATGATTATAGATCTCTGGTCTCAATAGTGTACCCCATAC
Organism: Lissotriton helveticus; assembly: GCF_964261635.1. Taxonomy (NCBI): domain Eukaryota; kingdom Metazoa; phylum Chordata; class Amphibia; order Caudata; family Salamandridae; genus Lissotriton; species Lissotriton helveticus. The sequence continues at coordinate 186,995,592 of NC_136060.1, forward strand.
CTTAGCATACATAGATAGTTGCTTTACATCTCAGTTGACGCAGTCCTCTCATCTCACGACCTTCATGTGCATTGTTTAGAACTACAAGTCCCGGGTTATTTGACAACCTGTAGTCAAAACCAGTAGCTGCGTTCCTCTCTCTAGGTGCTGGTGTCTGACCACAGAGAATAACATGGAGCAATGTTGGTTGACCATGCCCAAGTTGTTCTGACTAGATCCCAGGAACTGAACAAAATACAAACATGTGCTAACTATGTGTGAAAATGCTATGTGGTACAAAACCAGCGTAATATTTGGTAACGTGTGCAAAGCAAAAGCGGTCTACAACATGCATAATTAGCCTAACATAGGGAAAATGACAATGGGCCATTTAGGAAACACAACAGTGCATGCTGCAAATGAACATGTTCACATTTTAGTTGGCATCTGGGTCATCCTACACTTTCTACAAGTGCTGTTCACCTCTCACCCACTTTATGCCCGTTCTGCAATGACACCTCGCGTACCTGTTCATTAATAGAGCGTATGCCTGCCAAAATGTATACTCCTTCCTGGGTCAGAAATAATCTAAGGCACTTAGGAAATATGTCATTTCTTCCTTTTGACAAACTCTCAGGAGTGGGTCAACTCTTCCAGTAAGCATTGGAGCATCTCCTGTATCTGTTCACTTTTTTTTTTTTTTTTTTTTTAGAGGAGGAGACAGAACATCTCCAGCTAACTATAGACTGATCGCACTCCTAGACGTAGAGGCGAAGTACTTTGCATCCCTCATCTTGGAAGATCTAATAAACTGGTCCGACGACACAAAGAGAATTCCGTTGAACCAAACAGGCTTCAGGAAAGGAACCGGGACACTGACAAATATTATGTCTCTCTCAGTGCTAGCCGATAAATATCTTCGAAGAAAACAGCCCCTTCACCTGTGTTTTATTGACCTAAAGGCAGCATTCGACAGTGTAGATCGGAATATCTTATGGAGGAAATTGCGCAGTTGGAACATCCCGGATAAAATCCTGAGAGGGATCCTACTCCTTTATTCCAACACTTGGATGGTAGTTAAATTGGGGAATGGAACACGGCTCTCAAGGAAAATTAACACCAGTAAAGGTCTAAAGCAGGGCTGTGTCCTAGCCCCCCACCTCTTTAATCTTTTTATGGCAGACCTAACATCAAGTCTGAATAAGATCCCATCCCATCCACCTAAACTTGGCTCCTTTCCGCTAACTCATCTATCTTATGCGGACGATGTGGTACTGTTGAATCTAACAAAGATTGGCATTCAAAGGTTATTAGCAGGGCTGGCAGAATTCATAAAAAACAACAACCTGGAGATAAACACAACAAAAACAAAAACAATGCTGATCACCAGGCGGCGGACAGCCAGCGCATACATCTACCTGGATGGGACAAAGCTAGAGGCCGTGTCCAACTTCAAGTACTTGGGCTTCCACTTTGATAACCGACAAAGCCACCAGCAGCAAATGTCCTACATCTCTCAGAGATCAAACTCACTCTCATTTGCTTTTAGATCTTTGGCTAAAAAGCTCTCGGGCCATCATATAAACCTTTACTGGCAACAATAAAAGCAAAAGTCCTTCCAACCCTGTCATATGGCAGTGTAGGATTGCATGGGAAAGACGCAGATCTGCTCAACAAAATGCAGACAGCCATCTTCAAATCCACCTTCCACATACATCAGGGAGCCTCACCAGCTCAGACGAGGTTAGAATTCGGAATAATAAACGAGACACTGGGAAGAAAGTACGCAAGCATTAAGTACTGGTATACTCTGAAACACAACACGTCAGCCTCGGAATTGCACCAAGCATTATGGGAAGAAATAAGATCTGATGTTAACTCCCCATACAATCAGTATCTCGAAAAGGCTATAACTGAGACCGGAACAAGAAAACTTTGGGAACTCAACCTGCCCTACCCGGCGTTCAAACAAGCTATAAACAAGTCGACAAAATTTCACTCCCTCTTACTCGATAAAGCCACGTTTAGCACCAGGAAACACGCATGGATGGTCATATCAAACTACAAAACACTCGTGGCAGCCCCATATCTAACAATCACATTCCCAGCTCACAGAAAACAGAAATTGATGGAACTCCGCTTGGGGAAATTTCCATCGACTATGGACCAACCAATCTGGGTGCACGACGGACCCAAAATCTGTAGATTATGTGGGAGGAGTAATGAGGACTTCATCCATCTTGTCTGTATCTGCCCGAATCTTGCTCAAGCTCGAATATCTCTTTTAAAAAAGTCTATGAACGAGCGGGGCATAAGAACGTGCAGATCTGCAATTATGGCAACTTTGAACCCAGTAGACACGCGATTGAACTGCCTACTACTAAAGTTCCTTGCAGCCCACACCCAAGCGCTAAAGTACTCCCTGGCACCCAGTCAATAAAAGGATAACATAACTGTGGTAGCTCGGGGAGAGAGCTCTCTGGAACATTAAAAGTGATAAAAACCAAGACCTTCTGCACTAAATCAGACAGATTGTATTTTAATTACGTTTTATTCTATTTAAATAACAAATTTGGTATTAGACTGGAATGCTCTAGAACATACCAACAGAGATCGCACTTGTATATTAAGAAATGTTAAACACATTAGTCGACTCTTTTTAAATGTATTGTTGTGGTTTTAACTAACTGAAACAATAAAAGTTTTCTAGTATCTGTTCACTTATTGATGTGGGTCTCTTACTTGAGATGAACGCCTTCGTCCCTCCCAATAATGTAGGTTTCCTTACTCACTTAATCGCTCATATTCTGTGATGCTTCTCTGAGCCACTAGTTGTGGGATGCATGCCCAGTGTGGTTCAACAAGCATATGCCTTCCTACTCACTAACTATGCATACAATATTTCAATGAGTATTAAGGACCCTTGCAATATTTATTAGATAAGTAAATCTCCTTACAGCTTTCTTTTTCCATTAGGTCTCTATCGCTGTAAAATAAATCTCAAATTTCTGACATGGTGGGACCACATCTAGGTTTGGTAGATCTATTCCCAAAACGTCAGCTATCTCTTATGGTGTGGTAGCACTTCTAGTTCCATTGTTTCTATTCCTTTCCAAGCTACACATGCCATTGCCTACAAACATTAGGCAGGTGAGAAGATGTTCATTCCGCAAACACAGGTTTTATGCAAATCCACCGACCCTCTCCCAGCCCAAAGCTGACTAGTCAAAGCAATGGGGAATTACAAGGTCTCATGTATTGTAGTGCTACTATTGGACTAGGGCATCATATGGTAACAGCATGACAGGTGTGCCATCTAGGAGCTATATCACTGTATGACGAAAATGTCACCTGGTACGAGCCAGTGCACTATGAGATGCCTAGTACAAAGTAATGCCCTGTATTAACATGTCGGACTCCTCACGAAGGGGTCCCTGCTCCTCTTGTATGCTTTAATTGTAAATTGTATTTAAATAGCGCTTAGTACCTCAACAAGGCGTTAAAGGCGGCAAGTAACACTATATTTCAGAACCCACGATTAGAGCTTAATATCAACGATTATCATCTACTGAAAGGGTGGTCTTCTCCATGGATAGTATGTCCCATAACCTTAGGGTGACGAACCATTTGTAATTTACACGGACTGTCCATGAATTTACTCTGATATCCGTTGTTCGTGATGGAAGTTACCACGGATGGGATGTGTCTGTAATGTTAGCCGTTGTGCTAAAGGAGGAATATTAACTCCAACAGTTGAGATGGCTCAGCTGAAGCAGAAGGGAGGACATCTTTTGTGCAGTGATTCCGATGGAGGGATAGACAGCTAAACTAGAAACAAGCCTTCTTGCAAGGCTGTCGACTGCCTCAACGAAATGTAAATGTGGGTAACTGGTTAATCTGGGCATGTAAAGGCTGCTTGAATCGTGGAATTGGTATTAATTGATAGAGTTCACTTTAAGCTGCCTGAAGTGAAGTTATTGTTAGGTTGTTCTAAGTTGAGCCGTGTAGTGTGTGCTTTTAAGTGAGAGTTGTAAAACTGTTTGCACTAGGTGCAATCCGCATATTCCCTGCTGCCCATACATACATCTGCAGTGATCACATCAACCAACAGAGATTTCGTATCATAAAATAGTGTATTTCCCACTGATCAGTTTAACTTTCATTTATTTTTTATTTAAGACGTTAGTTGTTTTGTATGCAGTTACCTGATTGTGAAATATCATCAAAATACTCACAGAATTATTTTTAGCCACACCCCATGATTCCGCCTCCACGCTCACTGACCCTGTCCCCATTGCACTCAGGATCACTGTATCCATACATTTCTTTTAATGCACTTCGATCGCTGTGTTGACTATCTATATACAATCGGAGAAAGCCTGTGACGTTAGCATATGGTTTCCCATAGTCCTGCACCTTGACTATGTACTATTTTTTATATAGTGTCAGATTGACATGTGATCTGCATTCACTTGACACAGTCTACTATTCATCTAATAGAATTGTACAAAGCCACTGTCCTCAGGTGCTGAAGGTGACTGATTGGACAAAGTAATATACTCAGTTACTTAAATACCTTGAGACCAGGAAACTTGGGTTCAAATCCCGGCTCACCCACATGTCTAAAATGTGTGTTTATTGTCAAATCAACTTTTTTCAATGTCTAGTTTACTTGATAGTGACAATTCAAGAGAACGTTCTTTTTTTGCAAAATATTTGTCTTTTGGTTTTAGAAAAACAACAAAAGGAGAGCGAACATGCACCTGCAACAATAAAGCAAACCGAGTGGAACAGTAGCAGCACAGTGATAGTCCGTACACATTTCACAAGTAATGACTGTAGAGCAATCAGACAGGCAAAAAAAAAAACCATTTAACAGCACTTTCAAGTAATTGATTTTATACAAAAATCTCACATGTATATGCTTTCATGGTCTGTAATGTTTCACCAGCTATAAAAATATTACTGGCCATGACATAAGGGACACCAGACAATTAGTTCACTTTGTTTAGTCATGGCTTTGTCAGGAGGGAGGGTTAATAAATGTTTTAAAGTTCCTGTGTTAAAGAAACACTTTCTACATTATAAAGTCTTTATCATGTTCTTATAGTTTGTTGCACAATTTGCATTCTGATTATTCTGAAGATTATAGATGTATTTTGGTACTTAGGGTTGAGTCAGACCATTGGTCCGGGGTTCTCTCAACTGCAGAGCCATTTCAAGACATGGACAGAGTGGAGAATTGCTCAGGTCCCAACTTTCCCAAGGGCCCGGGCCCTGCCTGCCTTCCACAAGCACTGCCAATAGAATATCCATAGTGTTTGCCAGGGTGGGTGGGTTTGCCCTTTGCTGCTTATTCTGCCACTTGACAGTGCTTTTCCTGTTTCTGGCCACGCTGCTGAGACTAATCTCCATGTACGCAATACTTTCCGATACTCATAGAGGGCCCAGATGATTTGCAAAATTATCCCGCCTTGTTCTTCTCTACCTCATTTGTCCAGTTCAATGACCGTTTGAGTCAGCTGCTATGGCTCTCCCATCTGATCTTGATTTTATCCTGCTCTTTAATTCTCTATCTGATAAATGTAAAGTTCCTGATACACATTCTAATGTATCAGTCAGGTCTTCTTGGTGCTGTGAGACTACAGTCAACTTATGGGGACCTCGTAACCTGACATTAGGTGTGAGACTGTCACCCACACCGTCTGCTCTGCCTCATTAATTTATTTAGGTTTGATGTCTAGTGGAGGGTGAGACGAGCAGAAGGTGAAAAGGTAATTTACTTTAATGCTTCCCAAACTGTTTGCAATGGGTATTGAAATATTTGGAAACAATCAAAATGTTGTTGTTCCTAGTAAATAAATGCATTGATAAAGTAGTGGGGTATGGTCGCACCTCGGATGTTTCCATACAATTGACCCTTTGTCCTGAATTTTTACGCTTTGTGCTGAATTTTACAGTCCTGTCCTGAATTTGTCTCCATGCCAGTTGGTCACCCTACATAGTCTATTGAACTAAACCTGCAACATGGGTGAAGTGCTTTTTCCCTATTGTCCCAGTATTACTTGGATCACTTCCACCGATGCCATAGCAAGCTGTTTCCGTCTCAACGATGTATTGAATGTGGCTAGAGGGATGGGGTGTCCCTACCTAGGTCCATTGGAACTTGGACTTTAAAAGTTTTATTGACTTCTACAACGCCTATTCAAAATCAGCTTGATTTAGGACATGTCCACAACAGGGTACCTGTATCCCTGCACCCTTGCCAGCAGTGGTCATTCCTATTCTCGTTCCACTGTGGTATTTTTTTGATATACCATTTTATTTTTACAAAACATATAGTATGCACCATTTTAATTTCAATACATTGGTAGCTATCATGGTTACAGCCCCAACATCCATTGTTCTCAATCCACTGTGCTATTTTATCTGGCAATTTATACCAGTAAATTATGGTTTTCTGGGTTTCCCTAACCTGTCTGGTGTGATAACATTTGAAGGTCCTATCTTACATTTCTTCCATTCTATATGAGACAGTTGCTTCCACGTCTTTCTCCCACCCTTCCTGGTGAGGGGTCCAAACATCCAACTAGTTGTCGTGAGGAATTTGTAGGTAATAGAGATTAATCTGGGATCTGTCTTTGAGCCATTTTCAAACCCTGGGAGTGGTCGGGGGAATACCTGGTTTCATCGTAGGGTTTAACACCCAATGCCTCCTGCATATAAGCAAACCTCTCTGACTCAGGGAGACTATATTGACTTTCAAGGTGTTCAAATGACTTCATGTGCTTATGTGAGAAAAGGGAGCCAACCTTTATACACCTCCTGTCTCTCTGACCCTGAAATTAGTCCTTACCCATAGCTAGTATAAAATTCAGATGAAAGCAAATGCTGTGTGTATGGTGACCCGAAGGAAGTAAATCTCAATTTCAGGGAGATCTTGTCCAAGACTTCTGCCAGTGTGGCCCTTGTCACCAGCAACAAATGGACGGCTCGGCTTTTTTGTGTTTGTGTGCTGGCACTTTGATGAAGGGCTTTGGGTGGTGTGGTCCAATTGGTCAAGATGGAGGACATGAGCCTCTCATGCTCTAACCCTGCATCTGAGAGCACAGCCAGAGTATATCTTCAAATACCCACACTCCCCAACCCCCCTTGCAGTCTCCTGACAGCTCACTTTGGCTCTTACAACCTTCATCAGAGCACCGCTGGCTGCTTGTGTTCTCTGTCAGGACTTTGAAGTTGTGTTTGGCCGCAGACAGGGAGTGAGCTGGTATTCAGCAGCCAGTTTTGGTGGCCCTGGCTGATGAAAGAAGATGGGGGTTGTGCCATTTTTAGTATGTTTGTTCACTGGAGCACCTGAGTAGCGTAATGTGAGAAAGTGCTGAGCTGTGGTGTCATGCTCCAGGGATGGACAGTATACGAGTCAATTTGGCAGCAATGCAGTGAGTTGGTGGTGCTTGTGGTGAAAAGATGTTGCAATGTGTTTGGGCTAATGAGACAACAAACGCAGTGTGAGTAGGGGCTGAAGCGTGTGTTCTATCAGACCTCCCATTTTGGACAGTTCTATGGCCCCTGTCCTGCTCAGCGTAGTCTCAAGCACGTAATTTCTCAATGGGTTGGGGCTGGGTGGCATTTACTGAAGTGGCGGCATGAGAGTCTGGCTCAACCCACCATATTAAGGGCCACTGAAGTTTATCTCCTTGTGCTCCTTCTAGAGGATTCAGCTGTGTCCCCTAGTGGCCTGGGCGAGTGGGGGGAGGTTTTCATTGTTCGACTCTTCTTCTTTACACTATCAGCTGCGAGACGAATTCAGCACAGAATTCCCTGAAATGGGGGATGAGAGTTGTGCTTTCTGGACACAGGACATTGTATTTTCTTGGCTGCCCCTGCTCCCCACTGTCCTACAAAACCTCAGTTGCTGTGGGAGCGGAGGGGCTCAGACTGCAGAGTGTGCTCTGTGCATCGGGGGTGGGTTGTTCTTCTATGTCCTGCTCCCATAAGATCATACTGGGTGGACTTCCTCATATGGCCATCCCTAGGAAACTGTGGTGTCATCAGCCCAGCAGAATTGGGGGCCATTGAAGATGCTGGTGGGCCCTATGCTCTAGGGGTTTCTCTGATTTGAGAATTTAGTGGTCTAGTTTGTGTGCATGGACTGTTTTCCCTCTCTCCATCAGAGTGTGTTCGCTCGGATGCTGAATGGCAACCTCTGTTTGCTGTTAGTGGTGTCTGCTTGGCCTTTCTTATTACAAATTATACCCACATTTTAAATGTCCCTTAAAGTGACTTCAGAGATTCTGCCCATCTGATGTTCTTCCTGAGGGACTACAATGAACTGTTAGGAGTCTCACTTGCATTTGTCCCACCCAGGGGCGCGTATATATCTTTTTCCTGGGCGTGTTGGATATTGCTTGGGGCTGGGATGATTGCTTCTCCCCCCCCCCTCCTGATGAGGAAAGTGATGCTTCCAGTGTAGTGTTTACTTACATGTACGGCAGTGTTACCAACAATGAGATGTCCTCTCTAATTGGCACGATGGTGAAGTCACCCTCCTTCATAAGCAATGGAGGATGGATAAATTCATGAGGGCAAAATCTGGGATTTCTTTGCTAGCGGATAGAGCTACCACATAGTCCGATCTAGGGGACAATGCTGAGTAAGCTGGCCTCAACTGCTGTTATTCCGCCAGCCATCCAGATTTTCAAAGCTAGAAAACTCTGTGAAAGCGTTGAGTGTTGAGGAACTTGGAGGCAGAGTGAAGGATGTGATGGGCCATGCCCAGAGCAACAATCTCTACTAAATAAGGTAGCTGAAGGCACCTGGACTGAAAAGTTCCTGACACCTTTCAAACTTCCCTTGTCATGTGCCCGAGGTAGGCCCCGTAGGAATTAGTGCCATTTCAGCGTACACACGTCTCTTTCCTAAAGTTGCCTTTTCTTTTTCCACATTGACTTTTAACAAACATTTGCATTTGTGACTCTTGTATTAGTTTCTTGGAAACTTTGACCTGGCTGGCACGCTACACTTCGTGAGCACACTATCACACTGCCTTGACATTAGACTAGGCCCTCACATGGGTGATACAAATGTGTTTTATTATTGCATCCATGTGGCAACGCAGACATCTTTGGAATAAAAACAATGGCTGCCCGATTATAATCTCAGCCCGAGGCAGGGACGCAATTTTCTATATATATCCTTTGTTTCCTAACTTAGGGGGTTATTACGATGCCCGCCCGCCCGCCACCCTATCGGCTATCGGGACCGCCCGCCTAAAGGGCGGGGGTCCCGACATTGGTATTAGGATGCGCCCGCCACAGTGGACGGCGCATTCCTCAATTTAACATTGTGGCGGGCGGTGCTCACTGCACCGCCCGCCACAATGTTAAAAAATAAATGCACGCATTTAAATGATCGAAGCGGCAGGCACCGCACGGTGCCTGCCGCTTCGATCATGTAAATGCCCGTGTGCCACCCCCCTTTGGCCTTCAATCTGGGGGCCCACAGGGGGCCCCCGCAGCAATCCATTGGACACCGCCACCATAATATTCCATCACTGCCACGGTCGCAAGGCGACCGCGGCGGTAAAGCGGCGGACGGTCTTTCCGTCCGCCACTGTCCCCCCCGCCATCCTAATATGGCGGGGGGGATCCAGGCATTGGTGTCGGGCTGATTGCCTCCGCCAGGCCGGCGGTGGCCACCGCCAACCTAGCAGAGGCAGTCCGCCCGACATCATAATGGGCCCCTAAATCAGAGGAGACATTTCTGCTAACTTCGAGGGATCCCTGCATGCCAAAGCTTTTTCCTAGCAGATAACCCACATCTCCGTGAGGGTTGTCCAGTTCTCGACCAAGAAGGGGTCTTACACTCTTACCCACCATGTAATAGAGTTGGATCATCCAGAAGGGGGATTCTTGGCAGAATTCCCATCTGCACCCTAGACAGGTAGGTTAGTATTTTCTCGTGGTAGGAGTATGCTACATAGCTATACTATTGTATATGTATGCATATATAAGTTGTGTCAACATAATGGTGGAACAATTCATCTTGTTCACTGTTCTGACATTTAGTATAACTTTTGTCTGCTTCTGTGTATTAATCATTGCAATGCATTTTCTATATGCAAGAATCAACACAGTTCAATAAATATTGAAAACGCCCCAATGTGTATTCTTTGCATATTTCTCTGAGCAAAAGAGAGCACGAGTGACTGAGCGAAAAGTTTGGAGTCTTTCACCACGATTCCTAAGGGGCTAACAGTGGCACTGCAATAGATGGGGCTACAGCCTTGTGGCACACTCGGGGTTTACCTCAGGATCCAGGGGTGTGGGTATCCTTGTTCGTAACTCCCTCCCTCTGGCGATAGATGAGGTGATTCGGGATGACCGTGGGAGATATATTGTTCTGGTGGGTAGATATGAGGGCCGCACCCTGTCCCTCTTTAATGTTTATGTCCCCCCAGGCTTGCAAACTGCTACTTTCACTGATTTAGGCCGTGTCTTGTTGGGCCTTCCTGATAGTGTACTCTTTCTTGCCGGTGACTTTAATTCAGTGCTTTCTGGCCTTCACGATCGCCATCCCCCCAGGGATACCCCGCATGCCCAGCGTTGGTTGGGTGGGTTTTTGGATACTTTTGGCCTTGTGGACTGCTGGCGATTGTTACACCCTACTCAGCTTCAATACACTTTTCACTCTGGTGCCCATGGTAGCCTATCTCGGCTAGATTATTTCCTGATGCCCGCTGCCCAGTCGTCGGCGGTCCGTGAGATTATACATTTGCCAAGGGGCATCTCCGACCACTCGCCGCTCTGGCTTCGTTTTGAGGTTGGGATAGAGGCAGTGGGCCGAGTGGCTCCCATTAACCCGTGGTATCTCTCCTCCCCTGAGACTCGTGCCCTCTTGCTCAAGTCCATAGATGCTTATTTCCTGGAAAACGAGGGGTCGGTCCCTTCGGCGGTGTCCCTGTGGGAAGCCTTCAAAACTGTGATTCGTGGACAGGCCCTTTCTTTGATTGTTGAAGCTAAGAAAGCCGGGAAGAGGGAGGTAGTGGACCTCGAGGGGGAAATTTCTGCCTTGGAGGACGAGCTGGGATCTGGTGTCACGCCTGAGAAACTTCATGCCCTGGGTCTAAAACAGTTTGCATATAAATCCCTAGTTACTGACGCTGCAAAAGCGATGTTTCGTGAGCAACAAGGCAGATTGTATGATGTTGGTGATAAGGCGGGTAAACTCCTGGCGTGGTTGGACAAGAAAGAAAGAGCTAATCGTGTTGTGCCTGTGATTCAGTCTGCGAGTGGTGAAAATGTGATTGATCCGATCGCCATTGTAGATCGTTTTGCGGAACATTTCCGTATTGTGTATGCTCCTGTGTCTGTGAGGGATGTGGCTGACTCTCGCCTCCTTTTGCGTGATATTGCATTGCCCTGTGTCTCTGATTTGGACCGTATCGCTTTGGACTCCCCCTTTACGGTTGATGAAATAGCTACTGCCATTCGTTCGCTCCGTTCGGGCAAGGCGTTGGGTCCAAATGGTTTGCCTATTGAGTTGTACAAGTTGCGACCCGATAAAATGGCGCCATATCTCCGCGATATGTTTTTGGAATCACGTGAGCGTAACCTCCTTCCCTATGATCAGCGTTTGGCGACGATAGTCGTCATCCCTAAGGACGGTAAACCTCGCGACCTTTGTTCCTCATATAGACCCATCTCCCTGTTAAATGTTGAACCCAAGGTTCTGGCGAAACTTTTGGCGACCCGACTCCTATCGGTTCTTGGGGACTTAGTTCATCCGGATCAATCTGGTTTTATCCCGCATCGCAACACTGCTTTGAATCTACGTCGTCTTCACGGCGTGATAGCGAGGGCGGGGCTACTGACTGAACCGGCCATTTTGGCGTCCTTGGATGCCTCCATGGCCTTTGATACTGTGGAGTGGCCTTATTTATGGGCGGCTCTTGAGAAATTCGGTTTCGGGTGCGAGTTTATTAGCTGGATTAAGTTATTGTATGCGGAACCTTTGGCGCAGGTTGTTGTGAATGGTAGGGTGTCTGCTCCCTTCCCCCTGGGCAGGGGCACCCGCCAAGGTTGCCCCTTGTCCCCGCTACTGTTTGCGCTCGCCCTTGAGCCGTTGGCGGCCTGGCTCCGCTGGGAACCGTCCCTTAAAGGGATCCGCTGGGCCCCGGACTTCGAGGACCGAGTCTCGCTCTATGCGGACGATATCCTCTTGTATCTTACCTCCCCTCGTAAGTCTTTATCTGTTTTATTTGACGTTCTTGTGTCCTTTGGTGCTAACTCGGGCCTCGTAATCAATTGGACCAAGTCCTGTGTGTATGTTTTGTCTGGTGTCTTGCCTCCATTACCGAGCAGGCTCCCTCTTCAGGTGGCCCGGGATGGTTTCAAATACTTGGGAGTTTTCGTTACTCTGGACTCGTCTCTTCGCTTTGATCGTAATCTCCTTCCTCCGTTGCTTCGACTGCGTTTGGACGTTGCTCGTTGGCGCAGGCTTCCCTTGTCTCCCCTTGGTCGGGCAGCCCTGTTTAAGATGATGTCGTTACCGAGGTTTCTTTACGCTCTCCAGAATTATTATGATCCTGTCCCTCAGTCCTATTTTCGGGAGATTGAGACCCTTCAGAGACAACTTGTCTGGGATGGACGCCCGCGTATTGCTCTTGCTAAGCTTTCCATTCCTTGGTATGACGGTGGCATTGCACTCCCCGATATTAAGAGGTATTATTGGGCCTCACACTTGTCCGCTATCAACCACATCATGTTCTCGCCGGGTAGTAATCCGGCGTTTGAGATGGATAGACTTCAGCTTCCGGGAGGTGACTTTAACAGAGTGCTTTACTCTCGCCCTGCTGGGCGCCATCTTGTGGGTCCGACGTCGATTGCTTTGGCGGTGTGGCGGGCCGCGACTCGGAGCCTGGGCTGGGAGGATCGCTTGACGTTGGCCACGCCGCTTTATGCTTCCGAACGTCTGGGCGGTCTTTGGTCTACCAAGGGTTTCGATCGCTGGGACATGATTGGAATTTCTAAAGTGGGAGATGTGTATTCCAAGGGTTCTGTGCGAACATTTCAGGCCCTCCAGGCTGAATATGGCTTGAGTGGTCGGGAATTCTTTCGATACCTACAGGTTAGGCACGCCTTGACCGCTGTATTTGCTCCTGGTGAGATTCCGCCTGATTCTTCCCCCCTTGAAGACCGTGTCCTTGACGGACATCTTCCTGACAGCACTATCTCCCTGATTTACAAGAAACTGATTAATACTCGGACTGATCTGTTGGTTCGACTCCGGGAGGCATGGGTTCGTGATGGTTTGGAGCTTGATGACGAGGATTGGCAGTCGGCCCTCTCTTCTCCTAAAGAGGTGGCTATCCCGGCTCGTCTCCGTTTGGTCCAATTGAAGATCCTTCATCGGGTGTATGTTACGGGACCTCGTTTGCTTGTGATGGGTTTTTCTTCTGATGGGTTGTGCAAGCGTGGATGTGGTTTGAGTGCGACTTTCCTACATATTCTTTGGGAATGCCCGATGGTGGTTGCTTACTGGACGGCTGTGCTTGAGGTTATGGCTGTGGTGACAGGGGTGTCCTTGTGTCCGGAACCTCGTCGTTGTCTTTTGAATGTTTGGGAGCCCACTGACTGCTCGGTGGCCCAGACTAGGTGGGCCACCCTGGGTTATATGGTTGCGAAGCGAGATATTGCTCAACTTTGGGGGGCCTCCAAGCCCCCTGAACTATCGAAATGGGAAGACGACATGGATTGGTCTATGTTCCGTGAGAAGACTGTCTACGTGGCTAGGGGCAGACCCAGGGCATGGACTAGGGTGTGGGGTCAATGGAATGAATATCGTGGTGCCATCTGTACTCCTCCCCTTGTGGATGACATTGAGCTTTCCCGGTCTCCTTAGGCGAGCGTTCTTGGAACCTTGCATATAGGGGTTGTGCTGGTTTTCCGGCTCCCCCCCCCCCCCTTCTTTTTCTCCTTCGTGCCCCGTCCCCCCCCCCCCATCCGGGCTCTTTGGAGCTTATAGCTTTGATTCCATTTTTGTTGCTGTCCCCTCCCGTCCTTTGGGCTGACCTTCAGTAATACACTTTCGCCTTTTTGTGTGTCTGTTCTTTTTTATAAAACAAAATCTGTTTTTGTTCTGTCCATTATATGGAGTATTGCATTGACGATTGATCGTTACCGCTACGGAAGTGTATATTGTGTATTTTCTCCTCTTTAGCGGCTGGCCCGTGTGGTTGTAGGCCCATACTTGTATTTTATTGCATACTCAAATAAAGGTTTTTAAAAAAAAAAAAAAAAAAAAAACAGTGGCACTGCAAGCTAGCTGGTCTCAGGGACAACATATCCAGCGGGGGTGCATGGAATCAGTCCGGCACCATCCTAAGTTTATGCTGACCCCAAACGCACAGTTCCTACTGATCGGTAGAAACTGCACGACACTCTGGTGCCTGTGCACTTGTGTACCTCTTGTTTCAGTTAATTGCATCAGTGCGACTATTGATTACCAACATTTTTAATTATACAGACTGCAACAAAATCCCTAAAATTGTGCACATCAAACTCTTTAAAAAATCTATGGGCAATGGACTATTCATTCATGCTCCGGTTCTCCTCAAATCTCAAATTACTTTTTAACCTGTGGTCCTTCTTGAAAGCAGCTGAGGAAACCTTGAACTGGGTTGCAGAGAAAGACGGTCCTTAAACAGAAACCTGTGCCCTAGTCTTCACTTAGGCTGGCTTTCAGGGTGCCAGGCTCGAGGGCAAACAGCATAGAAAAAAGATAATAGTAAATTATGCATGAGATAGGACAATAGGTTCGGGTTGCTGTTGTACATGATAGAGGGTCTAGCTCAGATTCTTTACTACAGTCAGACTAGGAACCTGCTAGCTCACTGAGGGTTCAATGTTCTATGTCCCTTTCTCCTCTTTTTTTGTGCTTCTCGCTGACGGATTCTATCAAAGGCATCTGGAAGCCTCTGGTTTTTGGTGGATGCAAGAAGGTATTGGGTCTGTGAGAGGGGTTCCTAGTTGACTTTACATTTCTGATGTAAGATTGTTCTAAATGGGGGGGATTCCCTCATGAAGTAGGAGGATGGTATGAGTTGTGTAGTTATGGTACAGTCACACTGTGCATTCAAAAGCCATTTTTCAGTTTGCCTATAACTTTGGCTTCTGTAGAACTGCACCATATTTGGCAAATGAAATGTAAGTCTTCTAAGATTCAGTATGCCAATTTTCTTTCAGTCCCATGCAGGGAAACAAATAAAAGTTTTCTGTTTTTTTTTTTTTTTTTTTAAACCTTTATTGAGTTAATCAAAGTATGACAAGCGCAGGCCTACAACCACAGAGGCCGGCCGCAAACACAGGAATCAGATCAGGAGTCATGCACGTATATACGACCACATAATATCGACAATACAGATACAGCATGTGATTGTATATGCCTCAACGCAGAAGGATATCAAAGGTTTAATTTTAAAGTTATAAAGAAGCAGAAGTGGCTGTACTATCGGTGGCGTCACACCATAACATGAAGTTAAGAAGAGATGGGGGGAGGTACCCCGCAGTGCAAACAAGTCCAGGTGATGAGCAATATGAACCTTGGGCACACTATGCCCGCCGAGGCTGGCGAGGAATAAAAGACAATGTAATAGCAAGCGATTAGCGAGCACACCCTCCCGAAAACCCACCCTCCGGAGACAGTAAGGTATAGGCAAGTATAGACGCCAAACAGAGAAAGAAAAAAGATAAGGAGAGACAGCCAACCCTGGGGCGCTAGAGGGCGCACGAGCTGAATGGCCGCACTTCAGTGAGGCTCCAGCAGCCTGGCGCTATTATCCTTCGGTTATCCTGTTGACCCTGCTCCCGCCCGTCCGAAACTCCCCTCGAGTGAGATGCAGACACCGCTGGACACTTGCTGAAATTTTGGTGGCTCTACCTCCTTGGGTGACGAAATTAGAGCCCCTTGAAAATCCTGCCCAGATTCCGCCCTGCCGCTGTGAAGCCTTGAGGCGGCACGGGAACCTACGACACTCCGGGGCTCACCACGAGGCGTGCAGGCCTGCGTGACCGAGACGGGCGGCGCTCCTCGTCTCATGAGCGGAGGCGAGCCCTGCTTAGCACCGGGAACTGTGCCGGTAAGAGACATCTGGAGTACACTGCCTGCTGCGGCTGGGGGACTGTCGGAAGCTGGTGGTAGCGCCTCCGCCTCTGGGACACCCGACCTTTGTTGCTGCGGCTGGCGCATTCCCAGAACGCTGCGGCGGCCGAACGGCTGCCTTTAAACAGTTTGTCCCGAGCCCTGGACCATGGAAGGTACTGCGGATTGATATAGTCGAGGCTTCCGCTGCGGACACAACATCAGTGCTGCATTGTACACGGGTGTGCCTCTCCTTGCCCGGGCGCCTGCAGTGGGCCTCGGGGACCTTCCAACTGCCCTCTACTGTGGCCCTGATTCAAGCGCTCGTAGCCCTGCCGCCCGCGCCAGCTTGTAAGCCACTCTCTACCTCCCGGTAAAACCTCTCTGGTAACCGCTGCCAAGCCATTTCCTTCCTGACCTGAGACACAGCGGACACAGCGCTCCTACTGAATAGCGCCGAATTGAAGGTGGGAGACCTTTTTTTTTTTTTTTAAAGTCCTCGTGTTGCACCGGGTGGGGTAGGCATCCTACGGGGACGGAGCGTTTCTCCCTCCTTGGCACCATGGGGAAACCGGACAACAGGCAGCCCAAACTGCAGTTTGAACCCGCGGCGCAAAAGAAAGTGACAAGGAACACTGTGGATAGCGGGCAGCCTCGGAGTCCGTCTGCGGAGATGTCCACATCGGCCCACTCGGTACCGGACATTGCCACGATGCTGCAGGAGATGCGTCAGGGCTTTGCCACTGTCGTGGATAAAGTTGATAGACTTTCCGCCAGAATGGACGGCATAGCCCAGAAGATGGATATCCACGAAGAGCGCATTACAGAGGTGGAGCGTCGGATATCTGACAATGACGATACTACGGCGGCGCATACCTCGAGGCTCTCTAGAATGGACAATGTGCTACGAGTAATTGCCGCCAAAAATGAGGAATTGGAAGCGAGAAGTCGGCGCAATAATATCCGCGTCACGGGAATACCGGAGTCGACCAACACAGGGAAGATGGAACTATACATTGAAAAGATACTCATGGCGGTGGTAGGGGCGGAGGCCCTCTCGAACCAATTCATCGTAGAGCGCGCTCATCGCTCGCTTGGACCTCAACCCAAGCCTGGAGCCCCGCCGAGACCCATAATTGCGCGTCTACTCAATTACAGAGATCGTGATGCGGCACTGCGGGCGGCCCGGGCGAACCAGACCCTCACACACGATGGTGTATCTTTCTCTATTTACCCCGATTTTACCCCGGTGGTACAAGAGCAGCGGAGGAAGTTCCTAGCTGTCAAGAGAAAGCTTAGGAGCCTGAACATAGACTATGCTCTTTTATACCCAGCCAGGTTGCGAGTGACCCATCAAGGCACACAACTTTTCTTTCTCAACACACAACAGGTCGAAGATTATCTTAAAACTCTGCCTAAACAGGGAAAACGGCCTGCGGATGCTGAGGGTCAATACGACCTGAGTTCTGAATAAGTGATGGATGGCCTGGTGCTGCTGCAGCTTGCACACTACTGGACTGTGGTAACTACCCCTCTGTATAGTGGGCGCTCTCACTGTGACCAAAGACTGCGACTGATGTTTGGGGTACTAAGGACGGATGCTGGATTGCAGGCGGTAAAGTATGCCAGGCCCCCACCCCCCCACTCTCCCTCCCCCTTCGGATAGAGACACTGGGGAACGCCTTTGCGCGGAGCGGGAGACATGGGGTGGACGGACGTGCACCTCTGATGACCCCTAATGGGCATACCCCAATGTTCTTGACTCTCTTTCTTCTGATGTTTACTTTTTTTGGTTGCGTTTTGGGTGGGGGGTGGGTTTGGGGTGCTGGCAAGTTGGGGATGCTTCAGTGGGTGGGGGGAGGCGGGCGAGATGCAGTGTATGGGAGGAATGCAGATGGCAAACCGTGGCTCTCTCTGGTAGGGCCGTATGGATTGTGTAAGCAGGGATGCAAATCGATTGCTGCTGTTCTTCCTGCGCGCAATGTGTTCCTGTTGGAACTTCTTGGAGGGGGGTGGGTGGGAGTTAAATATGGGGGAAATGTTTGGTTTATGTTCTTAACATGTGCACCGGGTATCGAAGAATTACTTCTTTGTCTTGGCAGGGGACATTTTAATTGCGTCCGGATGGTGGAAAGATTTGTTTTGGGATGTGAGGCTTGTGTGGTACAGAGGCATATCAATGTGGAATGGGGTGATGCCTTTGAGCTGGCTCTCCCGCTATCCATGGAGACTGCTGGGCGGGCAGGATTTGAAAATAGTTTGCTACTTGCTGGCAGTGGTTACACCCTGCTAGATGCCTTGATTTCTAATCTCTCTATCCAAATGCGATTATGGATGACACGAATTTGAATATCATCACGTGGAATGTGAGGGGGCTGGGTGATCATAGAAAACGAAGGCAAATTCTGAGCTATCTTGATAGACATAAAGCACATATTGCATTCCTCCAGGAGACGCATTTCCACCCTCATAGACCACACTCGTTTGGGAAGAGATGGGCCTCGTATACAGTCTTCTCCTCATATTCCACGTATGCACGGGGTACGGCCATTTTGTGTGGACCCACAGGGAAGATATTGCTTGATGTGGGGCAGACTGGGACATATGGCTGTGACACTGGCCTGTTGTTATGGGCCCAATGTGGATGATCCACAGTACTTTACTGACTTGTGGGCGCCTCATCTTGGGAGGGATTTCAATGTAACCCTAAATCCCGTTTTGGACAGATCACACCCCGCCACCCATCACTACACTAATGGGAGGGAGGTGCTTCGTGCGACTATTGATGGTAATAATCTCATAGATGCATGGAGATCCCGGCATGGGGCACTGGGTGAGGGTACACATTTCACCGCACAGGCAAGATCCTGGGCTAGACTTGATTACCTACTCTTGACACCACAACTCTACACATCCCTGGTACACTCGACGCACCTCCCCAGGACATATACTGATCACTCACCTGTTCTCATCACACTGCGAGGGACTGAACTGGGCCCCCCTGCTACGGCATGGCGTATGCAATCCTCGATGCTACTGGACGCGGTGTTCCAGGAAGAGCTTCGAGAGGAATGTCTAGACTATTTCAAACGTAATAAAGACTCCGTCCAAGATGTCGAAACTATATGGGATGCCTTTAAAGCCACCCTTAGGGGTCTCTGCATATCTAAGGGCTCTGGGGTGCTTAAGAGCATACTGAATAGATTGAAATCTCTAGAGTCGGACCTAGGGGCCGCGGAAGAGGCCCTCCGAGCAAACCCTGGGAGTAATACGCTAGCTATAATACGGGGAAAACTATCAGAATATGCGGATGAAGCGGCACGGGAGGTAAAGTTCAGGAACAAACACTGGGTGGCTAGACGTTATGGAGAGGGTGAGAGGCCTGGAAAGGCCTTGGCTGCAACGATAAAACTTATGCGCTCACCGACTGTCATACTCGAACTAGAAACGGCGGAAGGGTTGTTGCTCAGGGACACTGCTCACATATTAAATCAATTTGTTCAACACTATAGTACACTGTACTCCTCGTCTAGGACAGGGGACCTGACGCTAGATGACTACCTGGCGGATGTATCATTGGGGTGGCTGAGTGATTCACAACGGGCTTTTCTGAGTTCCCCGTTCGAACTAGATGAAGTTAGGGAGGCTATCATGCACATGAAATTGGGGAAAGCCACCGGGCTGGATGGCATTCCCATTGAATTCTATAAGACCTACATTGACTTCATGGCACCAGTGCTGCGCGAAGTTTATGAGGATGCGCTGGAAGTTGGCCACCTCCCTGCCTCCATGAGAATCGCTCTTATCACGTCCCTCCTTAAGCCAGGGAAGCCCGCTACTCATTGCGATTCGTATAGACCTCTATCATTGTTGAACTGCGACGTGAAGATTCTCGCCAAATTGATAGCGACACGCATTAGCCTTTTATTGCCTGCATTAATACTCCCTGATCAGGCTGGTTTTGTCCCGGGCAGGGCAACATCGCATAACCTCCGCACCTTTTTCTCGGTCTATGACTCTGTTCACGAAGACCTGCCAGGGGGCGGCCATTTTTTTAGACGCCACTAAGGCGTTCGACTCGCTGGAGTGGGATTATGTATTCCAGGTGCTCGAGCGTATGGGCTTTCCGCTTATCTTCATCTCCTGGATCAGATTATTATATACACGCCCCGTGGCCAGAGTACTCATTAACGGGAGACTGTCTTCGGAATTCCCTGTATCAAGGGGAACTAGGCAGGGTTGCCCACTTTCCCCACTCCTGTTTGCCATAGCCACCGAACCCCTTGCGGCTAAATTACGTCAACATCATCGTGATAGTGCATTGCGCTGTTTTCAAAGGCAGATACTCATTTCGATGTACGCCGATGATATTACCCTCTATATCCGCCACCCAGGTGAGAACCTGCACCCAATCCTCAGAGAATTCATACGGTTCGGAGCACTCTCTGGCGTCCAGATAAACTGGAAAAAGTCGTGCATTCTCCCTCTCACCGCCTCGACACGTGAGTTTCCATTGGAGTATCCGCTTGCTTGGTGTGAGGGTGATTTTAAGTACCTGGGAATACATATTGAACGAGACAGAGAGGCACTTATCCGAGCTAATTATGGCACGGTAATGAATAAAATCAGTGATAATGTTTCCAGATGGATAACCCTTCCCCTGTCCATGGCTGGGAGGGCTTCATTGATTAAGATGGTGATACTCCCTCAGCTCTTATACCTTTTTTTTAACATACCATTTCATCCTGGGGCCTATTTTTTCAAACTACTGCGCACAGAACTGCTAAGGCTGGTGTGGGGCGGGAAATCACCTAGACTCAAGTGGGAGATCCTCATCCGGCCTTACTCGCAGGGTGGCTTTGGGATTCCAGATTTTGAACTTTATTACTGTGCGGCCCAGGCCCATTTTGCTTACTTCTGGATTCGACAACCTAGGTACATGCCTCAACTGGCCGCTGAGCATTGGCTGGCACACCCGACTCCAATTGAAGGTGCGTTATACTCACCGGTAGAAGGCAGAGATAAGACCCCCAACACTGTCTTGAGCACCGTGACAGCGTGGCATCGTATCAGTTCGAGACTTGATCTACAACTATTGTATGCCCCACTATTACCTCTGACTTACCACCCGCAGTTACCGCTGTTACAAGAAACTGGCTTTCAGAAGCTGTTGAAGAAAATACATGTTCGAACATGGGGGGACCTGTATCGGGATGGCACCTTCCGTACCAAAGACCAGCTCTATGAAGGGATACAGCCGACGCCGCTGGAAGTATTTTACTATATCCGGCTCCGGCGTGGTTTGCAGGCGGTTACTCCCGACTTCCCGCATGAACCTCCTGTGCTAGTCCCGCTACAGACTATTCTTCTGCAGGATAGCCCCAGCAAGCTGGTTGCTACGCTATACAAATCGGTCCGTGTCAATATGGACTATACAGAACTGCCTGCCAGAGGGAAATGGGACCAAGAGCTGGCTGTGACACTCACTGACAAGCAGTGGGACTTCTGTCTCCTACAGACGGAGCACATATCATCTAGTAGTAGATATAGAATTATTCATTACAAATTCCTACATAGGGTATATCACACACCAGCACGCCTGCACAGATTCCAGTTACGTCCTACTGACACTTGCGACAGATGTGGGGCCCCGGGGGCGGACTTCCTACACCTAGCATGGGGTTGTGAACAGATTTACAATTATTGGGATCAAGTTTTTCAGGCCATCTCCAAAATGATACACATGGTGGTAGACCCATCTCCGATAATGGCGCTGCTGGGCTATGTTGAACCGCTTCATGCGGCCCACCGCAAATATGTGGCGTTGGCTATGTTGCTAGCCAAGCGTAGAGTGGCATGTAGGTGGGGGAGGGCAAGAGCCCCCAAATTCAAGGATTGGATGCGAGACATGGTATACTGTCAGGACCAAATGCATATCTACTCTGAACTGTTGCCGGTTGCCTCCAGGCCTACTGACATATGGGCTCCGCTGCAATGCTATTTGCTGGAGACATCTCCTGAGGACACCAGTGATTAAGGCTGCACTGCCGGGACGGGGCTATGAGGTCCCACTTTCATAGAGGGGTGTGGAGATGGGGTGTTAAGATATTTGCTGAGCTGCTGTTATTGTTGATTCCTCTCCCCCTCCCCCCAGACTCCCCCCCCACAGCAACACTGATGGACCACTCCGGACACCAGTGTGGTACCCATCTCTCTGTGTGTCCCTGTAATACTGTCTGCCCTATGACTTAGATGTGGTGGAGTGCTTGATGGCCTTGCAAGCAGCAATATACTGCCCCAGCTCTGATGTGCATCCCCCTGAGATGTACTTTATGTTTTTATATCCCGCATTAGAATATGCCAACTGCCATACTGGCGTACGAATTTCTCCTACATATGGATATGATACCGCACATGTTATGGTTTAGGACGAACTAAAGAAAAAACAAAAAACAAGACGAATTGATTGGCTAATGTTTAATATATACGATATTGTCATGTGTGTACAGCAGCTATATCGAAATATCTACGCCATGTATGCTATGCATTTGAATATCCTGATGTTTACACCAATGGCGGCCGGCCTCAGGGTTGTAGGCGTGACGCTGTGCATTCTTGACAGTGCCTAATAAACGTCTTGTATAATAAAAAAATAAAAAAAAGAGACAGCCAACCCTACTGTAAGGGAGGAAAAACCCTACCGAAAGAAAGAGGAAAGAAAGAAAGGGGACCATAGAACAAAACAAACTAAAATAACAAACCCCCCCAACACCCGCCACCCTGCACCCCTGTAATGGCTATGGCCTACCCCACTAACAGCGTGCCTGTCGCCCCGGAACACCCCAAAGAAGGGAAATAAAGAAAGCGGAGGAGGAGAAGAACAAACATACTCCCGGCCACCTATACCCCCCGCCATTAGCGACCTCCCCAAAACATATTGTCCATTATTAAAAGCAAGTATTAAGCACCAATATGGGGAGGACCTCAACCAAAACCACCCGACTCCCAGTGAGATACACAGTACAATCCCGGCATAGATCACAAAGCGTAGCTAACCCAAAAAGTCAAAGACAACCATGACAGTTCGGTTCTTCACGATAATCTACGTCGCCAAAGCCAGCAATCTCGCAGAAAGCGAAGCGTCCCAGATAGTACAAAGCAGTGGCATCAGATCTAGGGCAGGATACAAGATGAAGTCAGCCCTGACCAGTGCGATTCTTTATGAAAACCCATGCCACCCAAGCCACAGTATTCATGTGGTAGTCGAAACGTCCATAGCAGTTCGAAGCAGCTGAATCGGACCGAGGACAGGATACAAGATGGCGGCATTCACAGGACCAACGGGGAAAGATGAAGGAGACAAGCAGACCTCTCCGACGGTCACTAAAGAGCTGTTCTTGGCGATCAAAACCTTCGGCAACGATGTTTCGCCGAGCAGGAGTCATACCGGGAAAGCTAACTACGGTCTTAGGTGCAACATTCACGAGGCCAAAATCATCGACGTGAGCTGAGTCAGGCTGCCGCGCGGGAACCTCAGAACAGTAGGCCAAATCTTCCACTGGAACCACAGAATGCTGATCGTGTGTCGCAGCATCATCGTCCGGTCGCAAGCAGATATTTCCCAGCGTTTCTGACACTCGGTCATACGTAACTGTGAATTGGGAGTGGAGCGCCCCAATGGCGGCCATCACGGACCTCAACGATGGTGCGCCATCTGTCCTCTCCATCTCCCCCCCCAAAGAGACGAAGCAGGACTCGAGCCCCAGACTCACTTCCGAGGCTCCAGGCACACACGAAGCCGATGGCAACAGCAGGCGCTCCCTCAGCTGGTGATCACGACACCTTTGCCGACCGCGGGGGCCCCCCCCTTCAACACCGCCGTCCCCAGCAGGGTCTCCGGGCGAGCGCCCCCGACCGCGGCGCACGATGCACACCCTGTGTCACGAGACCGAGTCCTCAGTGCCAGCTGGTAACTGGATTGCAGATCGGAGATGCAGAAAAAGATCAGAGTACGGAAGACCGGACGAAACACTGGTTCCACAGCCGCTGTTGATCTATTCCAGCCCGGATGGGCTAGAAATCGAGGTCCCGGCTTCAGCCCTGGAGTAGGCCGAAAACGGAACACGACATAACTCCACCACCCAGTATGTTAGGGAGTCCGGGATTGCACCACCGGTATCAGGCGAGCTTCATACACATGGGAGTCCGGCGTAGGTAAAGGATAAATGACAGGATATGCGAGCTGCCGGCGGAGGTCGACGGAGCCGGGAGCTTAAGCAGCCATCTTGGATCGTAGCGTAGCTCCTCCTCAAGTTTTCTGTTTTTATCTCTCATAGGAAATGTTGCTTGTGCCTAAAGCAAAAACATCTGAATGGATTGATGCCAAACGACGTATGAAAGTAGAATCTTACTCAGAACGTATGCTTTCATTAGATTGGTGTAAATCAATTCAGTAGTTTTTGAAAAATAAGCATTTTTTAAAGTTGCTGAAAACAATTGTTTTTTGTGCGATGTGGAAAATGTTTTACACAGTAATTGAGGGCATGGACGGCATCCTGAGAGGTGCCCAATTCCAGAGGAGTGCTTGAGAGCATTTAGAGGCATGGAAAATGACAATAATGATCTAGAAAAAGAACACACTGGCCATATTACAATCGTTATTTTTTGGGGGAAATTGCATTTCATAACTGCCATTTTATACCTAAAAAATGTTTTTAGAAATTTTAAATTTTTATGAAAATCACAACTGTTTGACACTGTTTTTATTTAAAAGAAGGAAATCTGTTTTTTCAAAAAAAGTAAATGAATAATGTAGGAAAAAATAAAATAAAATAAAATATGTTTTTATTGCAGATCCTTACAATACACCATTGTTTTGTCTCGGCATTCCTGTAGCCGGTAGACACCGTTCATTGATCGTTAAACTAAGCATCACACGGCCAGTTGAGCCCATATCCCGGAGGCCGGGCGGCGTTAATCAGTTAAATGCTAGGAACATATAAGCCAAAAAAGAGACAATTGCAACTGTGCGGCAAGACTTTCATGCATCTGCTTTTCTTTATCTCCCTACCACCCATTCCCCACCTATAACAAGTCATAAGCCCTGAGAAATAACTGTAGATTGTCAGTGCAAATACAACTCGGGGTTCATCTTGTGACCGCTCCATCCCACTCTTCATTGGGAAGGCCATGCACAATGATGGTTGTGGATAAAGTGCATCATTAAAAAATTACAAATTCACTTAGTTATGGTCTGGCTCAAATGTGTGAAACCAGTGAAATTCAGCAGTTATGGTTTACGGCACACACCATATGTCGCCTCTCATGCTCAAAACACCCATTTGCCAATGGCACAGGAAAATAGTAAGTCTAGCAAGACAAAAAAATGACGGGAGACATCATTTATGGCATGTGTTGTGTGCGCCGTCCACCAATCCTGGTGTATTTTAGTGGTTCCGCTCATTTAAGCAAGAACCATAGTTCAGTTTGACTGTGTTTTTTTAATTAAATAAAATATATATATATATATATATATATGCTTGCTCCAAAGGTTGCACCAATGTCCCAGCACTCACGAGCGGGTGCCCTCAAGCGGGTGGTGCCCCCACATCCATGCCTGCTCCAAATTTCGTAGTTTCACGCCACGAAAAAGACCAGCACTCACGGAGGCGAGCTTCAAAGATTTTATTGTAAAGCTCACGGTGTCCAGACGCGTTTCGGCATTCGCCTTCGTCGGTGGTAACATGGCGTCGCCGAAACGGCCGTTTTTTATGTTCACATATCATTCATGGACATAGTCATAGGACAACAGTGCTTATTCACAGCCGCCCTCTTAGAATGGTGTAACATTTTGTAACTGTTTGCATTTGATTAAAGCGCAAAGGTGTCATTTAATGCAACCACTTTGTACCATTTCATAATGCCCATAGATGAGCTCACCTTGCCATGCTTATTAATGCATCACTTGTCTTATAACCATAATGCCCTTCGATGGGCTCATGTTCCCGTTACAATAATGCCCTTGGATGGGCTTTAGCATCACAATGTCCATAATGTCCACAATTTCAATCAACCACCTACGTATCAATAACAGAAGGTCCAACCAAGAAAATCAAAATCAAACAGTCTCATAACATGGTCCTCCATCCACCCTTATTCTCCTTCCAGTGCCATCCCTAATTAGTTACCCCCTAAATGTACTGCCAGTTCCTCATGCGAATTCAAACCTCCAGGTGTCTTCGTATTGAGGTCGATGATATACCTGGACTCTAGCCTCCTAAGGGTCCTAAGGGTCATTAATCTATTTTCCCCCCTTGGATTCTGGGGTACGTGATCTAAGCAGAAGTATGTCAGGAGGTTTCTGTCCCCATTATGGAATTCTTTAAAGTGGCGTGCCACTGGGTATGTCATATCTCCATTAATTATGGCTCTAGCGTGTTCTAAAACCCTAATTTTGGCCTGATGAATCGTACTTCCCACATACTTTAATTCACACGGGCACTGTAAACAGTAAACTGTATACGGGGTAGAACAGGTCAAAAATTTTGTTATCATTCTAGGCTGCCTCATTCCTGGTAAATGGAAAGTGGAAACTTTTTTACTCCCCGCACACGCCTTACATTTTTTACAGGGATGAAATCCCTTTAGATCTTTCTCGTAACCCTTTGTTAGCTCCTTTTTAGTGTAACTATTGGTGAGGCTATCTCTGAGGGACCTGGCTTTACGAAATGTTATTAAGGGTCTATCCGATGGATAATATTAAATATCCTTGAATGAGGTGTGCACACACACATCAGTATTATAAATTCCAATGGCTGCCACATAGGTGTAAGCACAACTGGTATTACTGTTGATACTCGAAATGTCAGAATTATTGTATAGCAGTTTAACTGTTAATTTAACTGGCACCAAGGGATATCGCTGTTGAGTTCTTTCAAATCTATCCTCAAGTGGTAGTTCTAGCACTGCTCATACCTAAATAATGCTGTCATCATATGCGTCTGATAGGGTGGGAGCTTCTCTACAAGATCACACTCAAGATCCTTCCCTGTGTCCTTTGTATCAAAGAAGTGTTTTGTGAGCTTATTGTTTTCAAGTATCTGATCACGCTCTGATGTTTAATGTATTTTCACCTTGCTGGAGGTCGTGTCTATATATTTTAACCCGCAAGGACACTGGATTACATACATGACATTGTTGGCATTACAATTTGTATGCTATGCGATGTGTCCATGGTGTTAGTACTCGGTCAATATCCATAACCTTCTTGGTGAACCGGCATTTATTACACTTGCCACATGGATAATGGCCAGTTGCAGGAGGTAGGTGTCATAGTTTTCTTTCAGTGGTTCCCACCCTTGTCTTGTGTTAATGAGCATATCAGGTATACGCCTACCTTTCTTGAGAGAGGAATAAGGATTTTCCAAAGCTAGATTGCCTGATGTTAGCATTTTCCAAAGGTTATTGACTGTCTTTTATACGTGGTTAGAGTAAGGACTAAATGTTGTTACACAGATCAATTTTGATGCTGGGATCTTGGCACAGGATTGGAATACTTGTTTGCAGCTACTTTTTTGCACCTTTTTCTTGGCTCCCATGATAAGGGTACTGCTTACCCCATAGTTTGGAAAACTGCTTATTGGCGTGTTTCTCATAGTCAATTATATTTGTGCAGTTCCTTCTCAATCTTAAAAACTGTCCAATTTAGGTTAAATTTAGGATGGAATTTTTCAAATCTCAGATTATTTTAGTCTGTGGGTCTGTAGTAAATCTTTGATTTTAGAGTCATCGTATGAGAAACTGTGCAGATCAAAGATCCTTTTTGCTGACAGTCAAAGAGAATTTTAAAAATGTATTCCTTTCATTTAGCCACTCAGTCAACTCCCTGGCCAACATTTTTATTCCATTCACATACAGGCATGACACACTTGGAACAAATTTGCTACCCATAGAAGTCCCATGCGTTTGGAGGAAACCACTTTCTTGCTTTCTAACCGGTTTCTGAGACCACTGGTTGAACGTATGCCATCTTAAGGAAAGATACAAAAGAAAGGGTTTAAAGATTTTACCCAATGAGTGAACTATTGATCAGTATGGACTTCGAGGAGCTCTATACGAGCATCCAGCAGAGAAACACTTAAGGTGATAGGCTCCTTCTCTCTGACATCCCATGGAATTTTCCATCTCCATGTGATTTTGCTCTGGATTGTGCCCATATGGTGTTAACTACTTTGAGTATGAAGAAGAATTTGTCCTCCAAATGCATGGGACTTCTATAGGTAGCACATTTGCTCCTAGCGTGGCATGCCTCTAGGTGCATGATTTTGAAAGGATGAGCATCTATACCAACAGTAACACTTTTACCGAACATATAAAAGTTTGGAAGTGATACATCTTTGTAATTTGGCATGGAAATCATGGAGTGGTGTCATTTGGATCGAGATATCTCATTGGATAAGATTGCCTGTGGTCGTAATATTGCAAGAGAATGGGGGGCGCACCAGCCACTGAGTGTGGTAAAATGGAAAGACAACCTGGACTGGTGTTGTAGCGCCGAGAAGGTAGAGTTCCAGGGCAGGGGTTGCCCTAAGAAATGGGACAAAATATGGGGAAAGTGGTCTCAATACAGAGAACTTTGAAACATTGGCTGGTCACATCACATGTGTAGGAAAGCAAAAGGGGGAGATGTTTTTATAGTATCTTGTGAATACGTCGAGGTTGGACTTAATGCTATGCTCAGTAAGATACGTGGCCTGATACTTGATGGCACAGATAATTGCAATGTAAATGTACTATGGATGTTAACTGATTGTTGTGCCGGTAGGCCTCTGTTTGTTTATTTAATATAAAGAATCTTTTGGAAAAAAGATTGCCTTTGGTGAGGCCAAACATTACCAAATACTGGCTATCTGAAATGACTCCACCAATGAAGGAGTGGGTGCGAGGTATGGCCTGCTGCATCTGCTTTGAAGACCCGATGTACCGTAACAGAGGCTGTTATCAACAATTGTGGGACCATGGGTGGAACACTTTCATATTTCACTGGTACGATTACATTCTACTCAACTTGTGAGTGTTGTTATTTTCCAACAGGTTGCTGAATGTGAGTTGTGAAAGTTATCTTTATTAGAGAAAGGCTTGTTATATACTTCCTCCTGATTGTTTCTTTTTGCTACTCTTGTATACCATGCAAAAGTCAATAGAAACAGTAATAAAAACACCCATGTATTTAAAGTATTGTCAAAGGGGAAAGTGATGGATAGTGGACTATTTACAATTTGCCATTTAGAATCAAATCTCTTTTTTATTGGCAGAGCAAATGGGCAGTTACACATCATGCCATAATTTGCCATTTAGCATACCAGTTCATTTGTCTTGTAGGTAATGGATGA
Organism: Lissotriton helveticus; assembly: GCF_964261635.1. NCBI lineage: Eukaryota > Metazoa > Chordata > Amphibia > Caudata > Salamandridae > Lissotriton > Lissotriton helveticus. Next base: position 187,025,105 of record NC_136060.1, read on the forward strand.
GATGTACTAATTGTATACTAAATCCTCTCTTTGGCATGAATAATGCACTGCTCCAACATACCGTTACACCTCTACACGAGTCTTTGATTAACGCTGCACCTAAAAACACCTGCATAGGAAGTATTCTGGGATCACTTAATTATACACATAGCCAACTGACCAGAGAGACTACGGGCCCTGGTATGCCTAACAGAGAGATCTCCCGGCTAAGTTTCAGCTTTCCCTGCATCTGGTGATTCACCTGCTGGATCCTTGACCCGGATAACTGATTTTTTAGATCTTCCCCCAGCCGCTTCTCCTTATGTAATAGTCTTCGCAAGCATTCCTCATCACAAAGCAAGGAAACATGGATCTCGCTGAGAAATAGATCCTTAAACTGGGTTGGCACTAGAACGGAGCTAACAGGCCACCTTTTTGAAGATGTAAAGATGGTCTGGAAAGTTAAATGGGTGGGTAAGTGTCAGAAAACCTTAGTGGATGACTGCGTTGTGCTGTCTTTTAATACTCTATGGTTGGTGGAATCCTTTTTAGGTCTCGCGCCTACTGGTGCAGTGCGCAGCACTGCTAGCACAGCGTAAGTCTTTTTGTACGGGGTTTGGAAATGGACCTAGGAATCGCACACGCTTGTGCGTGTGCTTTTCCTTGTGGGCCACGCTATTGGCCTTTACTTGCGTCTTTTTATGAAAGACTGCACGCAATTGGCCAAAGGCGGGCGCATTGCTCCGCCCATGGCCTATTGGTGTCTATTACGCGCACCGCTGCCATGTGGTTTCAATTATCGTGCCTAGACACAGGCGCGATAATTTAAACCACATGTCTCACTATGGCGCGTGCGCGCACACCACTTGCAGGTTCTTCTTTTTTTGATCCATTTCACAGTGAAGCAACTAAATGAAAAAAGGAAAGAGAGGTGGGCATATATATTTTTAATTTGTAATTCATATTTTGTGAAAAATTAAGTTTGTTGCCGCTTATGCACGTATTTGACACACTAAAGACATTTACTGTGACATCTATATTTCAAATATATCTAATATTTCTTAAGGAGCGCCGAAAATTATCCTCCACATTGGATGCGAGATATGAATGTGCCCTCTCTGCCTCCTGCGATTCTTTTGTTTGTAATATAACAGTGGGGGGCGGGCGCCGCCCAAGGCTCACATTCCCGAGGTGGGGGGCTGCCTTCAGCCACAGTGCCAGTGCGTGCAGAGTGCAATCGCCCTCCCCGCTGCCGTGTCAAGGGCAGCGGTGCCATGTTCAAAAGTCTGGTTCCTGTGCCATTGAACTCTCGCCATGAGGGTACTGTGGCAGCGCTAGTCTGACGTCTCGCGTCTCATGGTGTAAAACAAGAAAGATGCAACATTCCTTTCAGAAGTAGATGCCAACATTTTATATTCCGAGGGGACACGCCTCCTACTTTGTGAAGTGTTGGGTTTCTGAACTTTTCTTTGTTCTCTGTCATGAAATATTCCAGCCCCAAAGCGAGTGAGGGGCACGGAGCGCTCCCGCTCCCTCCATCGCCTGGTGGGAGTTCCTGTATCACGCTGACCTGTTGGCACAGTGTACCAGAAGAAGCAGCACAGAGGGGTAACTGAGACCCTGGAGGGACACACACGGCTACAGCCCCTCCTTCCAAAGCAACAGTCAAGTGTGAACTTTAAGGTCAACACTAATCGTTGATTAAATACAACTTGAAGTGTGGGACCAGATCGCGTACAGTGCTTTGACGACTCTGGCACAGCTTTCTGTAAACATCACACCAGTAGCAAGTAAAAAAACACAAGGGGCGTGGGATACAACTACAGCTATGCAGCATGACGCAGTCACGTGCCCATTTTAAATCTGAACATATTTTTAAAGTTTGGAGCCCCTGAAAGAGTGCAGAGCTGGGTCAGAATCAGTAACACACCACGACTTAAAGGAGACTGCAATCGGAAATCCCATAAATCATGCCAAAACAGCTATATTGTATCCTTCGTGTGCTAATCCATGCCCCGACCTGTTTTATGATCTTTGCTTTCTCCATCTGTCATCGTCCTTGAACAATGTTTTGTTAAAAGATTATAGCACCGTACCCTTTACCGTGCTTTAAAACTCACATTAAATGAATAACAGACATAAGGAGGAGGATCGCATCAACGTCTCGTCGGGGTAGTGAGCGCTATATTAATCTAAATTCAATAGCATTTTTTGTCAAAAATATATTTAAATGGAGATATTCCATGAAAGGAAACATGGGTATTTGTCGTCCATAGCCGCCCAGGAAGACTGAACTCGGTGCAGTCAATTTCCGAACAGACTGAATGGATCAGGGACACTCCGTGATCTCTGAGTCACCACAATGCAGAGATCACCCACTGAAGCTGGCACCTCCCTCAGGAACTGATTCACGCGGGAAACTGCACGAAAAGAAACTAGAAACACCAGCTGAGCTGGTGCCGCTCCAGGGCTTTGCAGAAGGGACGGGAACCCGAGTGACTCGGATAGTCCAACATAACATAACTGTTTCATTCTTTGCTTAAAAAATGCCGCTCTGGGATGCTTTTCACAAGTTTAAAGCTCACTTGCATGGTCAACGGCAGAAGAGCGACACCAGCACTCAAACACCTGCTCCTTGTTGATACAGGCCGGTATGCAATGTCGGCTGCATGCAAGGATGGCCTGGCTTGTAAGTGCTGTAGTAGCAGATGCCGCATCTGAAATGCGGCTAATCATTTGTGCGGTGGAAGTGAAAGGTTGAGCCAGCCGTGGCAGAGCCTGAGGCCTGTACTATAAGCACACAGCACTGCCGCATGTGCACAAACCCTCTGAAGGTCCTTACTCCATGTAGGTATGTTAATATGGGGGCTAAAACAAAAAGCATTTGCAGTGCAATAGGTCTCGCATTACTGAATGTTTGAGCTATTAGCATTATTATTAGCAATGCCAATAGCTCAAACTTTAATAATGCGAGGCCTATTGCATTGTAAATGCTTGTTTTTTGTAGAACTGGGCCCACAAATGTGTCCTCCCACACTGTTACCCCACATCCACTGGGTTACTTTTATCAACCAATTAACACACCTGATGTGCTCAGGCCCAAGAAACACGTCAATCCAAGGACATTGACCAACCTTAATATGCCATTCCAACATATAATCACTTCCAGAGTTTATCAAATTTAGACGGTTTGGATTGACTTAATGGGGAGTATCATGGGGACTGTGTGGGAGTGGAGATGGATGAGGGGCCAGCAGAAGGGGAGAGGGCCATCACGGTGTCATAGGGAACAGGCTCTGAGGGCCCCTAGCTATTGCTATACTCCGACCGCTGCCATGACCCACACTCCCACGAGCAGGGCGAGGGAGGAGAACACACCTTACAGTATTCAGCCTAGGAGGGTAGATGTTTTACTATGGTTTACTCACTTTGTGGCATGCCAGGGAGAGGGGGGTAGTTGAGGGACAGTTCGAATCATGTTGGGTGGGGGGGGGTAGCGAGACCACTGTTTTTCCTTGCACCACGCCCTGGAGTAGTTAGTAGCTCCAGTAGAGATCAGAGAGAGGCGGGCCCCTCAAACGCAAGGACTTGCATCTAGTGACTGTACTATACATAACATATATTGTTCTGAGCTGGTGGACTTCTTCGGGGCGAGAAGTATGATTAGACGCAAGGGAATTGTGCAGGAACTGTTGGCTTCCGTTGACATGTGTATCTACTTCTGTTGTACTCTCTTCGATCCGCTTTAATTAAGATGCATTGAAATGATGGCTTACATGATAAAACTCAATAAAGTTTGTTGGAAAAAAAAATGGGGACTGTGTGGGAGAGGCAGAAAGACCCTACACCTTCGATAGGAATGATAGGGGTCCCTTGCAACAGCTGGTGGATGATCTACAAACTCCACCAACTGTAATCATTCCTCTATCAAACAAAAACACTGCTACGGTTGCCTTAACAAATATCCAATCAGGTACCTCCCTCTTAGTACTTACGGGTGTCCTGTTTTTGAATGTGGCAGGCTTCCGGATCAAAACTAGCAACATTGCATGGTTAGAGTTTGTAGTGGATTTGGCTTATGGACGCCATCCATATGTATAGTTTCAGAACTGATCATGTTCCAACAGTTGCTTCAAAACACGGAAGGCCAAATGGCGGGCTATGTACTTATGTTTCTAATAATCTCTCATTTACCAACATCAGTATGACGATGCATAACCTCTATTATCAACTGATTATATGTGATACTCTGGGATCTGTTCGGCTAGCGGTGATTAACTTTTACAATAATGGCACTATGCCACGTATAATTGCTGCACTACAACAACTAGACAACAATCTGGGGCTTCTTTGTACAAGTAATAGTAAGAATTTGATTGTTCTTTGGAGAAGTGATTTTAACACGTATCTGTGTAATATGCCTTCTGAAAAAATATGTGGTTTATATAACTCCGAAAATGTTTTTAAATCCCACTTTACCCATAATCAATATGGGAAATAAGTTGAATGAACTGTATATAGACTGACCTTGCTTTCTTTAATGACATCTGTTCTCTTTGTGCTCCATTTAAAAGTACTTTTAAACGCAGAGATGCTCACAGTGTTATTGAATTTGTCTTATTGTCTAACAACTACGCAGCATGCACTCATAATTGTATTACTCACAACATCTCACTAAGTGATCATTCTCCCCAGAGCATCTGTTGTGTGTTCGCGGGCATTTTCCATGCTCATTCTGTTCTCGAGGATATGAGCGTGATTGTCATCACGCTCATGTTGCCATTCAAACATGTTTGCCTCGTGGGGGAGAATGGGGGGAAGGAATGTTCCAAAACATATGATAATACAACTAAAACCATAGATTCTTCATTTTGTGTACACCCAACAAACCACGTAATCATGCTAAAGTTTTTTAACAGGTGACAAGCCAATCAATAATCACTGTAATATGTTCCAGCATATAAAGAAGATAAAAGTTCACCAACAGTGTCAAGGCGCAGACCAAAGCCTCTGGGGGTTGTGTGTTGAAAGATAGTGGAAAAACGGTGTGAGCATGCAAATTCATGCCTTGAATAAACTGATTACACGCCGTGTTAAGTAAGTGCTCAGTGAAACACAACGAGTTTTAACTTTATTTCTACAACTACCGCAATATTTTCACACTGTCTACTTCATCTATAGGAATCGTCCGTGTCCCCATTGTCGTGAGTAATCAGTTTATTCAAGGCATGAATTTGCATGCTCACACTGTTTTTCCGCTATTTTTCAACACACAACCCCTAGAGGCTTTGGTCTGCGCCTTGACGCAGTTGGTGAACTTTTATCTTCTTTATATGCTGGAACATATTACAGCGATTATTGGTTTGCTTGCCACCTGTTAAAAAACTTTAGCATGATTACGTGGTTTGCTGGGTGTACACAACATGGAGAAGCTATGGTTTTAGTTGTGTTATCATACGTTTTGGAACATGGAATAATAACTGTATGTACCTGAGGAGTATTAAGGTTATGACACTTGTGGTTTTAAAAGCTCACTTTAACGCTATGTCATCAGATTACTAAATGCACCAAGATGAATATTGTGTAAATATGCAGGAAATGTCCTTATTATAAGCGAATATTATTATTGGTTTCATTTACAGATGGGTCTCCTGAAGAAGGGCACATAGTTGCCTGAAATGCATCGGGAATTGTTTGGTTGAATATTCATGGATTACTGAAATTGAGATTTCTGTGATGAATTATCAGATACATAAGAAATAAAAAAAGAAAAGAAACACGTACAATAAACGTTGTACTTGCAATATAATCCATTCGGAGTGATGACATTTTGTTTTCAATTACATATGCCCCCATGGGCTTGATGGCTGTGCACTGAGGGATATCCCCTAATCAGGAGATGCATCTTGGATAAATTCAAAGTTTTGTCCAGCTTCTGATAAAATAAGTTCTAAATGCGGAAAAATAGGCAATTTTTCAAAAGTTTACAGGTCTACATCAAAAAGGGTCAACTTTATTCAAGGTTACTCTGAATATGAGAATACTCTGGATGAATATGAAAATGATATCAATACCGTAATTAATATATGTAGTAGTGAAAATGTTTCAAAATTTCCTTCTTGCACAATATGTATTAAGGAAGTTGATGTACAATTATTTGTAGATTCATGTTCTGGGAATACCATTATCGCTAAACAATTGTTTGATAGCAAATGGTCTAACAAGATTTTGATTCCTCCTGTTGTCACACCCTGTGATTATATTGGTCACAATGTTGACCTCATAGGTTATTTTTGGGTAAATTTGAAATTTAAAGAACAACATACTTACGGTAAGTATAGGTAGCAAAATCTGGGAAATCACTTCTGGGGTGGCCACACCAAGAACAAATGGGTATCAAAATTGACCCCAAAGCTGATCCTTCTGTTTATGTGGTTAATCCATCCACTATTTCTACAACTGACAATCGCAGTTTTATTTCTAATTTAAAAAGACATTTTCTGAAAGTTTTCACACATTGGGAGAGTACCAGGGATTTCAACATCGTATTAGAATACATGATATTGCAATTCCAATTTGCCACAGAGTAAGGAAAGTGCTATTATCTTACAGATCAAAACTCAAAGATATGTTAAATGATCTATGTTCTAAAGGCATAATTTAACCTATTGAATCTTCACCATGGGTTTCTCCGATTGTGATTTCTGTTAAATTCACAGGTGAGCTCAGATTGTGTGTGGACTTATGCAATTTTAATAATGTCATATGGGTTGACGCTCACCCTTTACCTAATTTGCATGAAATGGTCTCTATGTTAGCTGATGCGCAAGTGTTTGTGTTTTCCTCTATTGATTTAGCCAGTGCTTACCATCAGGGTGTCCTAGATGGTGAATCCAAAAATTACACTGCATTTATAACTCCTGAAGGTCTCTACAAGTACTGTCACATGCCATTTGGCTTAGCCAGTGCAGCTTCGGTGTTTCAAAGGTTAATTAAGGAAACTCTTGAGGGATTAGTAGGTGCAATATCGTTCCAAGATGATATTCGTGTGTTTGGAAAAAATGCTGAATAACATGATCACAATTTGAATAAAGTACTGTCTGCTTTGTCATCAAAAGGTCTCCCACTTCGTACTGATAAATGCAAATTCAAAGCATCTGAAGTAGAATATTTAGGGCACACCATTAGCAGTAGTGGAATCAAACCTAAACGTAACCATGTGAAGAACATAATTAATGCTCAAATCCCAAAATCTAAAGAACAGTTGGTGGCTTTCTTGGGTCTCACTGAATTTTATGCAAAATTTGTTCCAGATTATGCCACTAAAGTTGATCCTAGATGTCTATGAAAGAAAAATGCAAAGTTTGAATGGACAAATGACATGTCAATCGCTTTTGATACCTTGAAGTCATACATTGTTAATGCACCATGTCTACAACCTTTTGTAAGTGGAAAGAAGTGCATAATTATGGTAGATGCTAGCAGTTCTGGTCTAGGAGGAGTTTTAATGCAGAAGGACAATAAAAAAGAATGGATTGTTGCCTATGCATCTAGAGCCTTACGTGAGGCGGAGAAACACTATTCAGTAATGGAGAGGGAATTGTTAACTTGTGTATGGGGTGCAGAGCATTTCAGAACATTCATATGGGGAACAAAGTTTATGATTAAAACTGATCATAAACCACTTACTTTTATGATGGCACCTGGTGGTGGTCGCACCATGTCGGCAAGATTAGCTAGGTTGTCTTCTATATGAATATATTCAAGGGAAATCCAATGTTCATGCCGATTGCATGAGCTTTCCTCCCTCTTCTTATGACTCTGAGGTAGTTGTGAGTGAATATTGTGAGGTAGCTTTCACTACATAAGACATTAATGCACTATATAATGAACATACCATTCTTCAGGAAAAATTGTGGTTAGAGGAAATGAATAATGACGAAGAATTAAAAAGAGTTAAGCATCACATTTTACATGGTTGGCCTCAAGAAAGGAAACTATCCAGTGAATTAACTGGTTATTTCAAAATTAAGGAGGAATTGGCTATCGAAAATGATATTGTCGTAAGAGGCGGTAAAATTGTACCTCCTCATAATTTAAGGAAGGACATCATTAGTTTAGCCCATGAGGAACACCTGGGAATATCAAGCACAAGAAGGCGAGTTAGAGAATCATTTTGGTGGCCATGAATTGATTTTTCTGTTGAACACTCTGTCAAGAATTGTTTAGAGTGTTCTTCTAGGGATAAGTCTGCAGTCACCTTACGTCCTGAACCACATCCTGTTGATTTTCCAGAAGGTCCTTAGCGTAAATTAGGTTTGGACATAATAGGGCCGTTTTCTGTGTTACCCAAACAAGAAGCTTTTGGAATTGTCTTAATTGATTATTTCTCAAAATGGCCTGAAGTCAAAATGGTGAAAAAAATCACATCAGAAAAAGTAATAGAATTTTTAGACAAAGTTTTTTATAGAGAAGGCATTCCACAGGAAATTGTTACTGATAATGGGCCACAGTTCATTAGTAATAATATGGAATCTTTTTTTAAGAAATGTGGTATTGCTCATAAAAGAATTGCTGTTTTCCACCCTGAAGCTAACAGTCAGGCCGAGAGGTTTAATAGAGTAATAAAAGAAGCTACTCACTCTCAGTGAAAAGTGGACTTAATTGGAGAAATTCATTACAATCCATGTTATTGGCATACAGAACTTCTCCTAATTCTGTGACTTTAATTAGTCCCTTTGCAATATTAAGAGGATGCAAACCTAGCACCAAACTTGTTCCTTGGTGGCTGAAGGAAAAACAAAGCAAATTAAGTGATTTTTCTAATGTAGACCACGAAAAAGTTTGACGTAGAGTTGAGGAATACAAAAGGAAGATGAAACATAACATGATTAAAAGACAAGTTTCAGTCAGCAAACAATTTGTTAAAATTGGAGATTTAGTACATATTAAGAGATCTAACAATGCTGGCAAGGGTTACCAAATGTGGTCTTCTCCTAAAAAAGTTATTGACGTTTTTAGAAATGCTGTGAGAGTAGATGGAGGTAGTGTTTGGAACCTCAACAGAATTTCTTTGATCATAGGAAGAATTGTTCATCATACTGATGACTGTAGCAATGTTTTTCTAGATGTTAAAGAACAAGAACACACTATGAATTCTGATGTTTCCAAAGCTATTGTAAACTCATAAAGACCTACTCGTTCTTGTCATCCTCCTGTAAGATTTCAAGACCATGTCATGTCTTAAATTTTGATATTATTTTTAATGTATTACGAAATAATTATTATTATTTATTTTTAGGGGGAAGGTGCGTTGTGTGCTCGCGGGCATTTTCCATGCTCATTCTGTCCTCGAGGATATGAGCGTGATAGTCATCATGCTCATGTTGCCATTCAAACATGTTTGCCTCGTGGGGGAGAATGGGGGAAGGAATGTTATTATTAGAAATATCAAGTTCTGTTGGGTTGTGGGATAACGTTGTGAATTCATTCTGTAACTGACTTCGTATGTCTCCACACATACCTGAATATACGGAGTCTCCTCAACCTTTTCCTGGACCTGTGTTCATTTTGATGTTACTTTCCCAGAGCATCCAATTGTCCCTCATGCTAACCTCTAGCCGGCCTGTAGCCATACTACTAGCTTGACCGAAGACATTGAGCTGACCACTCTAAGTGAACATACTTTGCGCTGGTCACAGGTTGTGCCAGAAGGGTTTGTAAACCAGCTAATCAGTACCAATAGAGATGCTTGTGAGATCTGCCAAGATGACACCTCCGACGCACATGCCATCATTGAGGCCTCCATGGAGATCACAAGAGGGATAAAAGAGGGCCTCTTTGTTGCTAAAGAGCACCTGAGACAGGTGAAAAAAGGGTGGTTTGACTGAGTGTTCTAAGGCCCTCAAGAGATTAAAGGAGGCTTTTCATAAATCTCTTAGAAGCAAAATTGAGGTACAGGCATGCAGAACAGATTTTAAAAGGGCTGTGAAGCAAAGAAAAATATGCCTGAAGAATAAAACGTGGGAATACTTGCATGAGGCACTTGTAATGATAATAATGTGTTCTGGCAGATAATCAATTCTCCAACATTTAGAGTAAAGGGATGGAGGCTGCAATTCTGGAAGAAGAGTGGATAAAACATTTTTCCAGCATTTACTCAATTCCCACCAGTGTGCCGGAGACGAGCCCGGTCCCCCTTAATATTATTACCGATACTACACCCCAATGACCCATCTGCCCCCCATTTAGCTTGGAGGAAGTTAACAGGGCAATAAATTCAAGCAAGGGTAGGAAAGACCCTGGCCCCGATGCTATACCAGTGGTCTTGTTTATGGCTAATATCTCTTTGGGGGGCCCCCTATGGCGCTGGTTCTGGAAGCATACTGCAATATACGTTTTTTACCAACATGGGCAGAATCAATTATTGTTCCGATTTATAAAAGGGGAGATCATCTCAATCCTACATGCTATAGACCGACCTCCCTCCTTGACTCCTTAGCAAAGACAACTAGTTGCATTATCTGGAATAGGATGCAGGATTGGGCAGAATCTTATGGCATTTTGTAGATCTGCAATATGGTTTCCGCACTGACCATCGAGCAGGGACTGAATTTGAGTATGTTAATTGTGAAGAATACTAAGATCAAACAGGGGAACATCAATCTGGCCTTTGTCAATTTGTTATCCGCGTTCGATTGTGTAAATTGCGCTAAGTTGTGGAGTAATTTGACAGACCTTGAGGTGAAGGCATCTATCATCCATTTTCTAAGGGAACTGTATTCGGGATGCAGAGCTAGGGTGTGCTATGGCATCAAGGGAGATTGTACACAACTATTTAGTATAGAGAGAGGGGTAATAGAAGCTGCGTTTTAGCACCCATCCAAGATGTCATGTATGTGGATGATGCCGCCCATAAGGCTCAAACTCCCCTGGGCCCACAAAGCCTCCTTACAAATTTGGTCTACTACATGCAGGACCTAGGACTACTAGTTAACCAATTTCAAACATTTATTATGAAATGTGGGAGAAGAAAAGCAAAGGGGCGAGACATAAAAACTGATGGCACAAATATTGGTATTACAGCAACTTTCTCATATTTGGGAATATCATTTCACAAAGAGGGTTCATGAACTCACGCCATTACCACTAGGAAGCGACAGTTTAAAACATCAACCATGGCCCTGCAGAATTTTGCTAGGAGATTAGGCACAACCTCCCCCCCACCCCGAATGAAATGGTAAAGTTCTATAAAGCGAAATGTGTGACTGTTGCTTTATATGGGGCGGGGGTGTGGGAACACACTAATTGTAGGGCATTGCAGATGGTTGTAAACGAGTTCTTAAAATACCTTCTTGCTGTTCCAAGGAGCTCCTTGCCCTTTGTCTGCCACGCCGAAGTGGGAATGCCCTTGCTTACAGATTTAATAATGCTGCAGCCCATTTTATTATGGCACAAAATCTGGACATCGGAGTATACCTGCTTAATTGTTCCATTATTAGGGACTGCCTTAATGCGAGTCTACCCCTACGTATACCTTGGCTGACCTATATCCAATGCTTCTTCTGTGATATGTGGTATCCTCACTACTATGTGACGCCTCAATCCTTAGAGCTCTTACCAGAAACGATCTGAAAAATGAATTTATTTATTTATTTATTTAATTTTTATTGCGCAAACAATTACCCTGGGGTGTCTCGGCGCATGTGTGAACTAGCAGGACCGAATAATAGAGTTCATTGATCGAACAACCACGTCTTTAAAAGCCTCCGGAAGCTCATCAAGTTGGGGGCATTTTTAATATTTAGTGGCAGAAGGTTCCAGAGTTTTGGTACAGCCACTAAAAAGCGTCTGTCTCCCCAAGTTGCCGTTCTGGTACGAGGTACAGGTAGGAGGCAGGTATTAGCAGATCTCAGCAGTCTTTTGGGAGTGTACGGCTGAAATGCCTCAGTCAGAAACTTAGGTCCGCTGCCATGCACTGCCTTGTAGGCAATGCAAAGGGCCTTGAATTTAATTTGGCTTTCTACTCTAAGCCAATGAAGCTGACGAATGGCGAGAGTGGTGGGCTGACGGCGAGGAATGTTTAAGAGAATTCTAGCAGCCGCGTTCTGTATGGACTGTAGCTTTGACAGCACACGTTTCTGGGTGTTAAGAAAGAGGGCATTTCCATAATCAATTTTGGAAAATACCAAGGCGGTGACTAGGGTCTTCCCAGCTGAGGTGGGGAGGTAAGGCAGCAATTTCTTAATCTTCTTTAAAATAAAGAAAGCAGAGGAGACAACCTTGTTGACATGAAGGTTGAAAGTAAGCTTGCTGTCGAAGATGACTCCCAAATTCCTCGCCTTTACCACTGGGATAGGTGGAGAGCCCAGCTGGTTGGGCCACCAAATGGAAGACCATTCTGGGGAGAGGTTGCCAAAGGTCATAACCTCGGTTTTATCCGAGTTAAGCCTTAGGCAATTGGAGGACATCCACATATTGACAGCAAGCTTACAGCCTGATTCATGTACATGCCGTTTTGCGTGTCCCTAATAGCGAATCATAGCGATTCGCTATTGAGGACACGCAAAACGGCATTCATGTAGGAATTGCTACTTAAATAGCGATTCCTACATGTTCTTTATTTGCGAGTAGCAATTTGCTACTCGCAAATACTCCCCATTCATTCCTATGGGCCAAGAGGCCCATAGGAATGAATGGGGATTTGCGAGTAGCAATTTGCTACTCGCAACTAAGATAGCGATTTTAAGGGTGCCAGGGGTGTCCAAAGGACGCCCTGTAGCACCCCTAAAATGCACTTTTGGACAGGTGTTGCGCACACACATGTCCAAAGGACATGTGTGTGTGCTACATGCAACTTTGAAAAATGCTTTTAAAAGCATTTTTCTGAGTTTTTGCTATTTACCGACAGGTCTGACCTGTCGGTAAATAGCGGCCCCAAAAGTCCAAAATCGCTATTTTGTTTTGTGTCATGAATAGCATTTGAGGAATCTCTATTAGAGATTCCTTAAATGCCATTCCACGCAAATATGCGAATTCTTACATAGCGATTTTTGCATTTGGTATCATGAATACCAAATGCAAAAATCGCACTCGCAAAGGGCCAGATTCTCAGAATCTGGCCCTTTGCGAGTGCAATTTACCTACATGAATCAGGCTGATAGCCTCCTGAAAGTTGGCTGCCACGGCTGTGCCGTTCTTATGGATCGCCAGCACCAGTTGGGTATCGTCTGCGTAAGATGTTAAACGCACCCCGTAGGCCTTTATTATCCTCGCTAAGTCCGCTATATAGATGTTAAATAACGTGGGACTTAGCGGGGAGCCTTGTGGTACTCCACATGGTAATGCAGAGACGGGAGAATAGAAATTACCCAGCTTAACAGTCTGGGTGCGGTCGGCCAGGAAGGATGAAATAAGGTCTCTAGCCGAACCGTCTATCCCCAGAGCTGTGACACGGTCGACCAAAATAGCATGGTCGACCGTGTCAAATGCTGCGGACAGATCCAGAAGAATTAGGATGGCCGCACCTCCCTGGTCCATGATGGTTCTGATTTCATCTGAAGCTTTTATTAGAGCAGTCTCCGTCCCGTGTCCCTTCTTAAAGCCAAACTGCGTTTCGTCTAAGAGTTGGTGAGTATCGACGAACTCTGAGAGCTGTATATTCATCAGAGCTTCGCAAATTTTGGCAGGAAAGGGGAGACAGGCAATGGGTCTGTAGCTGACCAGGGCGGAGGGATCCAGGGAGGGCTTCTTCAGAAGAGGCTTAATCACTGCCTTCTTCCACGGGGCTGGGTAACAGCCGGTTTGAAAGGCAGTGTTGCAAATTTCCATAAGTGGGTGAGAAATCACCTCACTTAAATTGGCCATCACTGAGGGGGGGCATGGGTCCAAAGGGGATCCAGACTTGGTGATAGAGATAAGTCTGCTAATTTGGTCTTGTGTGGTGTAGGCGAATGACGAGAGAGGGTCATGGTTGATATGGGGTATGTCCTTACTGCTGACAGTGGATCTGGCCCCTGCATCTCCACCAAAGGATGCATAAATATCTGCCACTTTAGTGATAAAGAAAGTGGACAGTGCGTTACAGAACAGCTGGGAGGGTTCAGCTCCGAGACCCGACGGAGGAGTAGATAGGGAGGTGACCACTGAGAACAATTCTCTGGCCGAATTCCTGGCGTTATCTACTTGGGTGGAAAAAAAATCGTTTTCCGAGCGAAAATGGCCTTTTTATATATAGTTAAGGCATCTTTGTAGGATTGCTTGGCTATAGGACAATAGGATTTCCTCCAGCGTCTTTCTAGATTCCTACAATATTGTCGGTGAAGTCTAAGCTCTTCTGTGTACCACGCCGCCGATGGCGACCTTCTGTTAGGTCGAATGGACTTTTCCGGGGCTACCTGATCAGCAGCGTTCCTAATCCAGTCTTGGAAGCCGGAAGCCGAGGGAATGGGGTTGGATCCTGTAGTAGGGGAGGATAATGTCAGGATGTTTGCCATCTGAGGGATGTCAGCATTCTTCCAGGCACGAATTGCTGCCCTGCTAGGAGGTCTGGAAACGGGGAGATTAACTGGGCGAGTGTCAATACCAAATATAATAGCCCTATGATCAGTCCAGGTAAGGGGTAAAATCTCTAGTATCGTGATGAGAGAGTTATTGGTAAACACACCGTCCAGTGTGTGTCCCGCCTGGTGAGTAATTCCCTTTACCAATTGTTGAAGTTCTAGGGTTAGGAAATCAGCAGTAAGTTGGAAAGTATCGTGGTTTCCCTGTTCTTCCAAAGGGAAGTTAAAATCTCCCAGTATCGTGTAATCAGTGGAGCCTATAATAAAGTCATTTAGCTCAGAGAGGGACCCAAGAAAAGAGTTTCGAGGTCCAGGAGGTCGGTATAGCAGAGTACCTTTAAAGGTTTGTTTACAATTGATGTTAATTGCAAAGGTTGCAGCTTCACAATTGATGGATGAAATGGGGTCAAGCGTGGTATAGTACTGATTCTTGTAAATTATGGCGAGTCCTCCCCCTCTTCCTATTTGTCTGTCATGTCTCACAACGCTATAGCCATCCGGGGTAGCCTGACAGAAATCTGGTCCCGAGCCCTCATCTCCCCAAGTTTCAGTGGCAAAAAGAAGGTCCAGGTCGTGAGTAGTAATAAACTCACTGATATCTAGACTGTGACATGGGAGAGAGCGTGTGTTAATTAGCGCTGCTCGACAGCCCCGAAAGGGGGTAGTGGTCATACTGGAAGGGGCGTCAGGAGCTAATAAATTGGATAGAAGAGGAGAAGGTAATTGATAATTGCATCCAGGACACGGGGCGGGGTTAATACCCACAGCGGTTGAGGGAGGCAAATGGATGCAATGGTGGCTAAGATAGCCCGGATTGAGCAGTCTGAGTTGGTTTAAGGAGTAGCGCACAGAAAGGCCAGGGGTCATGGCCCTGGGCCGAGTCCGGTCGCGGACGGGCGCAGACGGGCTTGGCTTAGGCGCGGCTTCGGCGCGCGCCCGCTGCGCTAGCCCGCTGCGCCAGCCCGCTGCGCCGTCTGGCCATGATGCTGCTTATATGGAGGGTAAGGAGGGTGGGAGGCCGGCGCGACTAGAGCGCAGCCCCAGCCACACCTAAAATGGCGCCCGCCGTCGCTTGCAGCCGGTTCAATAAAAGCGGCTGGGCGAGGCAGGGAGCAAGAAACAGCAGCGTGTAAGGGGTGTTAGTGTGCCTCTCAAAATTCCCTTTTAACTACATGATTTACAGCCCCCCAGCAGAGAAATATTTGCACGATTTAAAAATGAATAAAAACAATGTATGGTGCACCTCGAGAATCTTAGGCTGTCCATTGAACTGGTAAAGCCTAGTGTACTAAAAAATCAAACCATGCAGAACACGTATGAAATGCAGTTTTATCTTAAGCTCTTGCTAATTACGAGGCACAGATTTATTCTTACTCGCTTAAGAATGGACACCTTCCGCAGCTTAATTCGTTTCACTGTAATGAATGACTGGTCTGCAACACTAGTAAATTGTCCCTGTGATAACTTGATGGCACAGAGTACCATGCATGTGGCCTCTTCTGCAATTTTTACATTAATCTGAGAAAACGGTATATTCTCCCTGTTTTAAGAACCCACAAATTCTCACAATACCGACCTGTGTACCTCTATTTATAATATCTGCCCACCTTGGAGATATGTTGTAATATGTCAAGTTTTTTTGCGGGCTATGCCAGGAAGATATTTTAACTAATTTAAACTGTTCCACTTATGATTGGGTAGTGTTTTATACGAACAAGAAATCTCTTGTCTTTGATTTTATGAACTGTGTAATTATGGTATGTCTGTGCACTAAGATTTTAAGATATCACAATGTACTGTATTGCACTTTTATCATTTTATAATGAAATTGAATAAACTATTTAAATGAATGAATGACACGATATTACGTTCTTCTGGCCCCTCTTCCAGACCCTTAAAATGCACGTTCTCACCTAAAGAGATCCTCTCCCGTTACTCAACCCTCTCAGCACAGAAGCAGGAATAAGCCTGGACGATTGCTACTTGTTTCAGCAATGTTCCTATCTATTGCTGGAGCCACCACAATTGTTCTAATGTTATTTTCTCTCTGTCCTAAAATGGTAACCTCTATAAATAGCCTTGAGATGTGCAGAAGAGATGAATTATTTGTCAGCGTGGGGTGGCGGTGGGGTTCTATCTCTTTTCTGAAGCATTTCTGGATTAAGGTGTCCAAGTCACTGAGACTTCCCTGCAGGGCTCTCTCCTTTAGGGCAGAGGTCCTTGACTTATGTCATGCTAAGGAGTCTAGCGTTGCCCCTCCAAGCCCAGCTACCTATGTGTGTTGGATGGTAACACCTTTTTGTGGGTAGCATGCACAACGCATTCTCCTTGCAAGTGACCTTGCATCACCAAAGAGGCAATAGGGGAGGAACTAGCTTCGGATTCTGTTCAGATGACGTACCCTCTCCTACAGGAGAAATCACCACTGCTTTACCAGTCGAAGCTGTCAGTGAGTGTCTCCGTTTTAAACTTTTTGGGGGGACATTTTTTATTTGCATTTTACAAGGTTACTGTCACATGACTAACACGAAATTCCATATGCAAGTTACATTTTCACTTATACGTAGAGACTATGGTGAGGTGTGTGAGTGGTGAACATGCATGTTGATTGCTCTTCTGCAGCAGTGTGGTGTTGTGCTATATTTTGTTGCAGCTCCAAAAGGGGACCGTCCTTCCTGAAATATGCCCGGTTCTTGGAACTACCGGTGCGACCAACTAACTGGGAATCGAACACCTGGGACGAAGAGGTTAGGGCGGGGAAGATGTTCTCTGGCGGGCGTCCGAGAAATTGTGCTTTTGTTCGTATTTGGGAGGTTTTCTGAACTATGGCTGCTGCAGGGCTGGCTGCTTTTCATGAGTCTCTGTGGAAATGCTGCGTGACCGCACATCCATTTGGTGCATGGGGACGTCTGTACCATCATGAGTGCCTTGAGGGGTCTCGGGCTGTGTTTCTCGGCTGGACCTCATCTGCGGTGGGCATTGATAGGAGTTGTCGGGCGTTATTCTTGTGTTTACGGAAATGGTGTAGTAGCGCGGCCCCCTCTGTGGATATGCAGCGCTTGCACACTCCCCGTACCTCACCGTGTCTGATAGCGTCCTCTTCTACTGAACCCCATTTGCCTACTGCTCCTATCCAGGCTGTCAACGGGGACCCCTCTGGGGCTCGCCAGTACATTGTTATCCCTCTCTTCGCCAGCAGATGGGCTAAGGAGGCAAATCGTATTTGAACCTTGAGGTGCCTCCGTCTGGGGAGCACCCCGATCGCACTGGCCTCCCAGGTGTTAATGTCAGTGAGCCCTGTTATTTCCCGCAGTGTTTTGTGTATTATGCTCTAATAGGACTATATCGTGGAACATGTGCTGGAATGTTGCATCAGGGTAATACCGCTGGAGCGGCGCGGGGTTAAATATAGAAAATTGTATGTTCTTAAACTGCGTGTTTCTGGACACTTTATTTGGGTATTCTAAGGCTTGTTCCCATTCCTTGTCCTGTAGTGGGCGCCCTACCTCCTCCCACCTCTGTTGCAGTGGGATAAGTGTAGTGGTGATGAGGTATTGTGTAGCTTTGTAGAGCCAAGTGACAAGGTGACGTCCTGTGCCCATGTGGAGAATTGTGTGGCGTACGCAGTGTGTTGGGAGGGAGGGCGAGGGGTGGGAGAAACGTAGACCAGAATTGTTTTGAGTGTGAAAAAGGCCGCTTTATTAGGAAACAGGTGCACATTACAAATATAAAACCGTGGCAACGCCTTACAAAACTATACCTCACTAAATAAATAATTAACTACAAACCCCGCCCCCCACCCCCTCCCCTAAAATTCTTTGACCCCTCCCCACCCAACAATACAGCATTAAAACATTACAACAACATTATAAACATAACATCATCAATAAACATCACGTCATTAATCCAATCATTACGTCATCATTTAACCCCTTATTCATCAAACCCCAATCACATATTGAAAGCCAGGCCCTCTCTAACCATAAACCCTGCCTGACCCTTCACTCCTGCCAATACCCCCCAAAACCTGAACGGTCAAACAATGACCAACTTCCCCTGAACCTGTCAATCAAAGAATCAATCCAATACTCATCAAACAATCTACCATAAACAGCACCGGGGCAACCAAAAACCCCGCCAGCACCTGTTCCTAGCGACAATACAAATCACAAGAAAAACCCCCTGCACACCTATATCTAAGAAAACAGCCTTTAAAAATTAAAATTATCAATAAAAGGAAGGAAAAAATTCTAACATAACAAAAATTTGAAGGAAGAAAAACCCAGGAATAGGAAGAATAATAAATGGGAGGGAGGGAGGGACAAAAACGCTAACAGCCCTCCTAGCCACCAGGTCACCAAACCTAAAATGGTGGCTAGGAGGCGGGGACAGGAAAATTTATAATTGGGCTGGCCAGTCCTACTAGGCCAGCCCAAATCCAGAACATTCTGGCAGCTACTAGATGAAAACCCCTCGCAGCCCTCCCAAACAGCCCGGGGGAGGAGACCTCCCTTCGGTCAGCTCCCTCCCCCAAGCCCCCCTTGGAAGGGAGGGCGAGGGGTGGGAGAAACGTAGACCAGAATTGTTTTGAGTGTGAAAAAGGCCGCTTTATTAGGAAACAGGTGCACATTACAAATATAAAACCTTGGCAACGCCTTACAAAACTATACCTCACGAAATAAATAATTAACTACAAACCCCGCCCCCACCCCCTCCCCTAAAATTCTTTGACCCCTCCCCCACCCAACAATACAGCATTAAAACATTACAACAACATTATAAACATAACATCATCAATAAACATTACGTCATTAATCCAATCATTACGTCATCATTTAACCCCTTATTCATCAAACCCCAATCACATATTGAAAGCCAGGCCCTCTCTAACCATAAACCCTGCCTGACCCTTCACTCCTGCCAATACCCCCCAAAACCTGAACGGTCAAACAATGACCAACTTCCCCTGAACCTGTCAATCAAAGAATCAATCCAATACTCATCAAACAATCTACCATAAACAGCACCGGGGCAACCAAAAACCCCGCCACCCAGAAAGGTAGGAGGGGGAGAGAAACTACACCACCTCCCTTTCTGCCCCCCCAACCGATAAACTAAAAACAGAACCGAACCAACATTAACGTTGCATAGCTATCGAACGCGCCAACACCTCACGTAACTCTAACAAGTATAGGTCCATACCCACTCTGGACAGGTGAACACCATCATCTCTGAAAAATTCCACTGTCTCAAACTTAATTTCCCTATGGGAAATCCTGCTAAAACCAAGACCACGGCAGCAGCGCGAAACCTCTGAGTTTACTTTCTTCCTAGCCCCGTCAACCGCCTTGGGGTTGACCGCTCCTCTCCAGATCCTACGCGGTATTAATTCAGTCCAAAAGACATGGCACCCAGCCCAAAGCTCTTTGATAAGGCCCAAATCCTTCTTAATAGCTCGAAGTAACACTACACCTTTGGTAGCACAAAGATCGTTTTCCCCCAGATGGATGACCAGAATATCAGGACACAGCCCGCCCACCATATTGTTGTTAAGACAAGGGATTAACTCTCTCCAGAGCATCCCACCTTTCCCCTTCCAAACCACATTGAACATACGAGCGTTAAAACCCAGAAGTTCTCCAAAGTAACTCTGTGCCGCCTTGACTCGGGCCCACTTCACGAAGGAATGCCCAACTATCCAGACTGTCACCACAGGAGAACGAGGCCCAGCAACAGATCCTATAAAAGAAAACAGAGTTAGAGCTCATGGGAAGGAAGATGACGCATGCGCCTCCTCCGCTTGACTTCTCACGTAGCGCTGAAAGCAGTTTGAAGACCAACGCCCCAGCCTCATGATATCCCTTTGAGTCCAACCTCTATTAAAGGCTTCAGTTGCAGCCCCAATCCAGAATGAATGTGTCCCATATAGGCTCCCATCCAGACCCAAGTGTTCCAACGCTTTGCGCAAAACCATGTGGAATTGGTATGCTGTAACCAGAGTGCCATCAATATGCTGAAAAACGAGTACATCATAACCACCCCCACACAAAGAGCGCCAGCGCCGCGCTAGTAGTAAAGGGCAAGTAAGCCGTGGGGCACGCGCCTGCAACCACACACCCTTCCCCTTCTTAGTCTGATCAGTTTTGGAGCTGGCTAACCATATATGTACCCCTTCATCCGAACAAAAAACATCCCGCCAAAATAGGCCACACTTGCATTTCGAGCCTAACAGCTCCGAAACCCTAAAAGCTCCAAAAAACATGAATGCCATTAACATGGAAAATAAGCATGACTCAAAGTCATCAGAACAAACCTCAGGGAGAACAGTTATCAAACGTGCCAGAATCTGCCAAGATAAAGGAGCCCTGAGTCTACTGGTGTGCCCTTGCTCTCTGGCCCAACCCTCAAGCATCCTCCTGCCAATCTCCCCTGCTGACGGAGGGTAACCCCATAGCAACTTACCCATAAATACTAACCCTGCTAATTTACCTACAATGGTCACCTTAGTCAGCCCTTTGTCCATGAGATCTAAAATGAAGTTCACGACATCCTCAGAACGGCGCCAAACCTCCTCACGCCTACAAGCGCCTGACTCCAGAAATTCCCTCCAGGCCAGAGAATAAGCAGAACGCGTGGACACAGACAAAGAACCTACCACCAGTTGGAAGACCCGACGTTGCCTACGTGCCACAGATGAATCGGCATCGGGGTCGGTGCTTGGTCTGCCTCCCTCGCCAGTCCACGGAATCTCCCCCACTGTGAACGAGACAGAGCATCCGCAATGTCATTGTCCACCCCCGGAATGTGCAAAGCACGAAAGTGAATGTCGTGTTTCAAACAACCCAGCACAAAGACTCTCATGAGCTTCAGGACCTGTTCATCCCTGGCAGACTGGCGGTTAACGATCTCAACTACAGCCATGTTATCCACACGAAAAAGCACCTTCTTGTGTGCCAAGACCTCCCCCCATAGGGTCAACGCCACCAGCAAAGGGAAAAGCTCCAAAAATGTAATGCTGCAACCGCCATTCAACCACTCATCCGGCCAACGTTCAGCACACCATCTACCATTCCAATACAGCCCAAAACCATCACTGCCAGCAGCATCTGAAAACATTTGCACGTCCCACTGGAAGTCAACGTCCCGTACCAAAGGAACACCATTAAAAGAAGAGGAAAAAAATTCCACATTCTCAAATCCTCTTTGACACCAGCAGACAAGCGAACCCGATGGTGAGGCAAATGTTGACCTGCAAGAGCCCTGCCCAATCTGCGACAAAACATCCTGCCTGCTCTCACAACCCTGCAAGCAAAATTGAGATGGCCTAGTAGCACCTGAACATCTTTCACCAACACTTTCCTCTTTGATAACATGGTTTCAAGCAACTCCAACATTTTCACTTTTTTATCCTCAGGCAGGCGAGCACACATTGCCACAGAATCAATTTCAATTCCTAAAAAGGACAAGACCGTTGCAGGACCCATCGTTTTCTCGGGAGCCAAAGGAACTCCCAGATCCTCCATGAGCCCTTGGAAAGTGTCCAGAGCAGACTGGCACTCCGTGGAGCCCGGGGACCCGACAAAGAAAAAGTCATCCAGGTAGTGCGTTACCAGTGAGTGACAGGACTGATGAGTAAAGTACCATTGTAGAAAAGTACTAAAACACTCAAAAAGAGCACATGAAATGGAGCAACCCATTGGCAGAGCTTTGTCCACATACCATTGTCCTGAAAAATGTATGCCCAGGAGACACCAATCATCCGGGTGGACAGGCAACAGCCGGAAGGCAGATTTTATATCACATTTGGCCATCTCAGCGGCTGCGCCCGCGGTCACAACAAGTGACATGGCAACGTCAACCGAGGAATAAGAGACTGAAACCACCTCTGGGTCAATAAAATCATTGACAGACGACCCTTCAGGCCATGATAAGTGTTGAATAAGCCTGAAGTGTCCCGGATCTTTCTTCGGGACCACTCCAATGGGTGATATTATTAAATTAAGGATCGGCCAATCATAAAAAGGGCCAGCCATCCTTCCTTCATGTACTTCTTTGTTTAGCTTGTCTTGCACCACTGTGCCATGCTCAGATGCTGATTTCAAATTAGCAGACCATCTCCTCCCCCTTGAGCCCATGTAACCCAGTCGGAAACCAAATTCAAAACCATCCAACAATTTTTTCTTTACTTCTTCATCTTCGTATTCCTGAAGCGCAAGGCGCAACCTCTCTAACTTAACCGGTGTATGAGCCCTTGGACCCAACACTCTTATAACCTCTGGATCCCCTTCCCCCTGAAAACTGTGAGGGCGTCCCTGAACCCCTTGTACTCGCCTGTGTTCTCTGTTGGCTTCCTGCTGGCTGGTTATCCCAGCATTTGGAAAATGGGTGTCTCCTACCACAGCCAGAGCATTCATGTTTAAACTTACAATATTCTCTGGTACAAGAACCCTTGTTAAACTCCCAGCATGCGCCAATTCCCGACTGTGTGGTTGAAGTAGCTCCCACCCCTCCCCGGGTGGGCTTGTCCTGAAAGGGCCGGTAAACTAAAGGGAAGCCACTTGCTGTAAAAATAGTCTTTCCCCCTGATGCAGACCCCATGGTATGCTGCCATAAGTCAAGATCTAACTCCCCCCACTTGGCCTCCGGATCCCAAGCCATCCTGGCCCTGAACTCCTCATCATATTGGGACCAAGCAAACCCCCCCCCCAGTAATCTGCGCCTTGCGTATAACATCCATATATTTAAAAAGAGACACGCTGCGCTCTGGAAACTTTTCACAGTATACACTCGCATAAATATTTGATATTTGATATTTATTATCATTTATAAAGCGCTAACTTTCGCTCCGGAGGGAGCATCTTGGCGCTGAGCACACAGAAGGTCGTCTATGGGGGGAATGCAGCTGTCCAATTTTCAATGTTTAAAGGGACTCTAGGACGTTTTGCCAACTCAAACTCCTCTTCCTTAGACCCCTCTTTGGACCGGACTTCCCGGTGTAGGAGCTTAAGAAGCTCAACATACTCACCGTTCCAAATACGTTCTTTTGTAGTCAACATCAAATGAGCACCCAAAGGCTTTGTGACCCCCATATAAGGTAACTTTTTGATTTTCAATTCTTTACTGGCCAATGGCTCTTTAACTGTACTGGAAGCACCAGTGTTAGTACCACTCTCCACTTTACCAGTGACTTCCACAACATCATCAGTGCCCACAGCAGTGTCCTTCACGTAACGACCTTTGAGCAACCTCCCCCCACCCATAAGAACATCGGTTTCCCCTCCTGTGCCCACAGACACCATAGTAGGTTTGGCCTGTGCAGCTAACTGCTCACCTGGCAACAGAGAGACCACTCTCGAAGGCTTCGCCCGTGGCGCTGAAGTCAATGCGTCCTGTCTGCGAGGCGCCCTGAACGATGGGCCGTGCTCTCTCCTCACTTGCACTTGACTCTGTACCACTGGAGCCTGAAAAACACTATCAGAGACATGAGAGGGCACCCCCCCCCTCTACGTCCCGCAATTCTCCTTCCTCGGGACTATCTTCGTCATAGTCCAAGACCACTGAATCAATACCAGTAGGCAACATATCACCACGGGTCTTACCTAACCCGGTATCAACAACAGTACATTTAAATGTTTTTGAAGAACCTCCAGGGGGGGGGAGCAGACTGTACACGCCTGTAGCTCCCTTTGCGTTGACTCTGCGGCTCCATAGCCGCCGGTAAGGTAGGACACCTATACCTGCTACTCGATGGGGCCAGCGGGGTCACGCCGGACCCTCGTGTGCTGGCCACGGCGGGCTCCCTCGGTGGAACAGAGAGGGCCGCGCTAGGCATTCTCCTCGCTTCACCTTGGCGAAAGTGGACTGGACCGCGCCCTGCCAAGTCTGGACTGCCGCACCTATTCCTATCCTGAAAAGAAAAAGTTTGGACTGGTGTGCTAGGGTCCCTGAATACAACACCTGAAACAGACCTTGACCTCTGCAAATTAGCATCAACAACCATCCCTTGAAACCTATCCAAAGAACGCCCTCTAATACAGCCACTCAAAGGCACTCCCCTGGCCGGAGAGTCGCCTATTATCGCTTCATCATCACTCTCATCCAAGTTAACCCCCGCCACCGCTGAAGAAGAAGCCTGAAGAGGGGCCCCGCACCCCAAACTTGGCCCTCATCATCCTTCTGAAAACCACGCTGCGCTAAACCTGCAGTACCAAAATGCTCCCATCCAGGTGAACCCCACATAAAATGTGGACCTCTTGCATCTCCAGTCCAACTTGGGACCGCATCTCGAACCCCCTGAACAGGCCCACCACTCACTTGCTTGAAAAACCCATCATGCCCCAAAGACGTTCCCGGGAAACCCACAGCCCCTGCATACCTCACACCAGGTTGTGAAAACCCTACAAAATGCTCCACACCTGGCCTTCCAAGCCCCGCCAACCCTGGGCCAGGCGCAGGTCCAGCCCCACGTATATCACAAGAAAAGGCTCTATGACCCACCTGTGACACCCTCCTGCCATTCCTCTGCAAACATTCATCCATCTCCTGAAAACCAGAAAATACAAAACCCCCTGACCGAGAAAGCTCCTGGCCCAAAGCAACAGCAGACATAGAACCACTTTCGCCCATCTGGGCCCACTCCCCCTCCCCCCTAGAACCCCCCCCAAACAGACAAAGCAGCACCCACAGAAGAACCAGGAGTAGAGAATAATAAAGGGCTGCCCACATTACTTTCCAAATTCCCCTGCGCAGCACCAACATCATGTGAAGAAAAAACCTGGCCAGCATGAGGCTCCAAACCCACCTGTCTTTCCATTCCACCTGATACAGCCTGGCTGAAAACCAAATTATCAGCAACATTTAGCCCTGGTACAGTAAGATTAGAAGGGGGTAACAACATTCTGGCGCCTGTGTCGATATCAAGCTGAGTCTCTGCCACAAAACGCTCTGAAACATGTAAATCAGGCCGATCGTGCTGCTGAGCTGCCCCATGACCAACATCAAATTGCACAGAGCCCCTGTGTGCCCCACGCGCAGACACAACGAGCTCAGGCTCCACGCGACGCTCACAGAGAGGGTCAGATGCGGAGCGTTTCTTACTCCCTCTCCGCCCCCCCTCCCCCGCTTGGCCACTGGAACCGAATCTGAAGCAAACGCTTCGACTGTCACACCTTGACCCGCCCGCACCGCTGAGGAAAACAAACGCGCACCTGCCTCCTCACTCGACTGCCTGGGAACCTTGTGTGCTGCCACCGGAGCACCTTCAGCCCCAACCGGCAACCGAGGGCGTACCACAGGGACCGGTCGCGCGTCAGTAGCGCAAACCGCGGGAGCGCCTAATGCCAACGGAGCTCCCCCCTCCCCCGCCGCCACACGCGCCTGCAATGAAGGGGCCGGTTTCCTCGTACGGGACCGGCCCCTTTCGCTTACCTGTCCTGAACGCCGTTTTTTGGGCGAGGAACACGCCAGCACCGCCGCGGACACGCCAGCAGAGGCCTGGCGCTGAGGGCGCGCCTGCCCCCCTCCGACCAGCAAATCCATGCGACCCGCCTCAGATAGGAGGCGCATGGCTTCCAAAACACGATAATCTTCCATAATAATAGAATGAAGTACACTAAGTCACACAAAGCTACAATAGAAATAACTCTGACAAAAACGCTAACAGCCCTCCTAGCCACCAGGTCACCAAACCTAAAATGGTGGCTAGGAGGCGGGGACAGGAACATTTATAATTGGGCTGGCCAGTCCTACTAGGCCAGCCCAAATCCAGAACATTCTGGCAGCTACTAGATGAAAACCCCTCGCAGCCCTCCCAAACAGCCCGGGGGAGGAGACCTCCCTTCGGTCAGCTCCCTCCCCCAAGCCCCCCTTGTGAGTTCCCCCTTGGAAAGGTCTCAGAGGTGGCGACAGCTAAGGACAATTTGTCTGTGAAGCAGGAATTGTCCCCGCGGGAGGTCAGTCTCCTCTGCTAACTGGTTGAAAGGGGGTAGCTGGCCGTCTGCGAACAGGGACCCCGCCTCACGGAGTGAATGGTTTGTCCAGGTCCGCATCACCTGGGCTGAGTAGTGTCCTCCGTCTTGGGGTATGCCGCCAGTGGTAACAAGGAGGTGCATAGTGGAGTTCTGCTGGACATGCGGTGAAGACGTAGTATGCATGCTCGTGCCACTGTCGCCTGTAAAGGATATGACGACACGAGGCAGGGGCCCAGGAGAAGCAACCCGCAAAGAGTCTGGACAGACGGTTGTCCCCCCGAGGCGGTCTCCTCCAGATGTCGCCCCGCTGTCCAGTGGGACATCCTTTGAAGCTGTGCAGAAAGGAAATGTACCTCAAAGGAGAGCCCCCCCCCACGATCTGTCGGCAGCTGCAGCTTAGAAAGGGAGACTCTCTGACGCTCGTTTCCCCAGAAAAGGGAACTTAATAAAGTATCAAGTTCTTGGAAGAAGGAGCAGGGGAATGTCGGGAATGTTGGCAAAGTGGTAGAGGAGATCCGTCGGCAGCTGCAGCTTAGAAAGGGCCACTCTACGACGCCCGTTTGCCCAGAAAAGGGAACTTAATAAAGTATCAAGTTCTTGGAAGACGGAGGGGGTATGATGGAAATGTTGGTGAAGTAGTAAAGGAGTTGTGGAACCAGGGTCATCTTTGCTAAGGCTATTCTGCCTATTCGGGATAGGGGTAATGTCCTCTAGAAACCTACCCGGGCTCTGGTCCTGGCAAGCGCCCTGTGGTGGTTGCCCTCAAATAGATAATAGATCTGTTGGGGAATGATAAGAGTTTGATGCCTAAGTAGCAAGGAGCTTGGATGCTCCAGGCGAGTCTTGAGTCTCTTGCTCTTATCTCTCTCGGGGAGAGGTCCAGACTTAACAGGTATATGGTGGATTTCGCCCAATTGACTTTCAGTCCTGCTACAGCTGCAAAGTCTGAGAGTGTGGTCCATATGGGAATGAGATCTGCTGTGATATCTCGCGCATACAGCAGCAGATCATCTGCATACAGGGATACGCTATGAATGGTGCCTGCTAGCGGAATGCCCCTGGCCTCTCCCTCCTGGCTCAAGCGAATCGTGAGGGGCTCCATATCGATGGCAAACAGCAGGGAGGATAGGGGACATCCCTGTTGTGTGCCCCTCTCTATCTAAAGGGGCGCTGAGATATATTTGCCCAACCTCACCCTGGACGTGAGTTTCGTGTACAATAGTCTTGTGTACAGTCTGAAGATGGACCCATCCCCATCCGTTCTAGCGTCCTGAAGAGGTATGGCCAGGTCAGGGTGTTGAAAGCTTTTCCCAGGTCCAGGACCAGGCAGGCAGCCCTGTACCTGATCCTGGGCATGGAACAGTCTACGGATGTTTTGAGAAGTATTTCTACCTGGAACAGATCCACATTGGTCTGGGTGTATTAACAGCCGAAGGACCTGGGCTAATTGATCCACCTGGATCTTACTCAGGATCCTACAATCGGCAGATAATAGTATTATCGGCTGATATGAGGTCAGCTGTGTAGAATCCCGATCGGGTTTCAGGATTGAGACTATGAGAGACTCCTGTAGGGAGCCAGGGAGCTCCCCTTCATCCAATACAGCTTTGTACAATTCTGCTAGTCTTGGCGCCAACAGTGTGGCGAAGGTACTGTAATACTTCAATGGTGAGCCATCTTGTCCGGGGGTCAGGTCCTCGATTGCTTGTTTCACATCCAAGGGTGTGACTTCAGCATCAAGGGGGGCCCTGTCCACTACCGGGATCTGAGGTATGATAAGTGGTGCAAGGATTTGGTCGACTCGTCCCTGGCAGTCCCGTCCTGGGCTCTTGTATATCCTTGTAAAGTGATTCTGGAAGAGCTGTAGGATATCTGCTTGGGAATGAGCTACGTCTCCCCAGGGGCTGATAATTTCGGTTATTGGTCGCATGTCCTGGTTCTTACGGGCTAGCCAGGGCAGGATTGCTCCTGATCTGTACCCCTCTCTATGCTTCCCCAAGTCTGCTAGTACTTCCGCGTATGCCGTATTGGCTTCCACGACTTGAGTTGGAGACACCGACCCTGAGTCTGCTGCCTTGGTCATGACCGACAGCGCGCTTTCGGTCCTTCCGACTCCCGCTATCTGTCTGATACAGGCCCCCCTGATGACCACCTTTAAGGTCACAACACCTTTAGGTTACAATCAAGAGGACATATCTGATTACTTAGTCTTAGCCGCTACCTATTATACTTAAGGTAATGACCCCCACTGATCGTTTAGAGGGCTAATGTTACCCCTCTACTTTTTCACTTTCACAGTTCTTTCTGGTCCTGATGAAACACCAGGGATCTTTCTGACCAAAGAGGCGTGAAACATGTGGACCTTAAAGTAATCTGGGCACATTGCGCTTTTGTTGGTAACTCTCAACCTACGGGTTTTTTACTCTGCCAAGGGTACCTCTCCATTGAAATTCCTTTTGGTAACCCTTAGACAGTTTTAACGCATTGTACGCACAATATCACCCTTCACTTAGGACTCTATCCACACACCCACATGCACCCAACGGCAGTTCTCAAAAGATATCCGCTAAAGTGACCCTTCGGGGCACCCGTAGGGCATTGCACAGCTGGCCCGACGAGGAGCAACTGCCCAATGAGGAAGCATGACATCCTTCTGGGTGTGTGAAGGCAACAAGAGACAAGTTTTGTGTTTTCTCCACCCCCCTCTTCCTCTCAGACCTAGCACCCTTTCATCTCCTTCCTCTCTCTTTTTCCCTGTAGTGAGTGCTTGACTCCTACTCTGGAACAGTGTCCCCCCTTTGTTGACTTCATGGTTAATTTGGAGCACAGGCACTGGACCATTAACTAGCTCCTGCCCGCCCCCCTCTCTTTTTTGACATTGTTTTACATACAATAATATTTGTGGGCTAATATTGCATATCAGTAAATATAGTTAACAATGCAAGAACACTTTTTCTGACCATGCATACACCAGTTGTCAAGTCATATGAGTGTGTATATTGAACTTAGAGACAAGAATGGCTTGGTGTGAGAAGTTGGCCTGATGTGCAGTGTTCACTATTCTAGTGATCACTATATATCAGTCCAAACAACCCTTATTGATGATTGGTTGTAAGTCAACCTTATAGACCAGCTATCCTAGTAGCATGGATACGAGCAGTCTAAGGCTAAGACTCTAGAGGGCGTGTTAAGCCAGCTGTTTTACCATCACATTACCCCTTGAACACCCAGTGAAAGGACACCACACAAGTGTTATGAAAATAAACAGTGTATTTATTAGAATCACAACAACCCTGTACTCTTTATGAGGACAGGGTGCTAGGCACACAACAAAACTCTTACGAAAATACTTAAGTTAGCACGTTATACACAAATGCCCGAGGGGCACGAAAAACCATATATTCTAAAAGTGGAATGCGAAATTACTAGCAGGTAAGTACAGTACTAATAGGCTTTGGAATCGCTAGGACTTGACTATAGAATCGTTAGATTACTTCTAGGAGGCCTAGGGGACTCGGGTGCAGAGTGTGCACTCTCACGCGGGATGCGGGACAAAGTCTATGGAAGCTAGTAAAGGCAAAGTTAGTGTTCACGGGCGAACCCGACCTGGTAGGAAGAAAACGACAGTGGATCCTGACCCTAGGATAGTGAGGCTATGCTGGGACACCGAAGTGCCGAAGTTACCTAGCCCAGGGGCTGCAGCTGCATAGGTCTGAAAAGACGTCGGGGATCTCGTTGCCGGACCAGGAGCCTGGAAGAAGGAAGTTGCTGGCAGGCGACCAGTGAAGGAAAGTTCGATGGATCCAAGCCTGGATCAAGGAAGAAGAAACCTGAAAGCAGAGGGGACCAAGTTCTTGAATCACTAGCCAGTGATTAAGTGGGCACCAGGATGGCACCGGGCGAAGTCACCTCGACTAGGTGAGTGGGCGACGCTGGCTCTGCAGATCTCACGGACCAGGAGGCGTTGTCGGCGACCAGGATGGAGAGGCGAGCTGTCCCACGATGGATGAAGCTGTCGGCGTCGAAGTTACCCAGGATTGGGCAACAAGCCTTGGCTTATTCAAGCCCACGCGGTGGACTCAAAATGGCGTCTTGAGTGGACCAGGAGGGTCCGGGGGGCTCCTCTTTTGGAAGGGAGCAAGGGCCAGCCTGGAGCAACCAGACCAGCAGCAGAAATGTCGTCGGGCGTCGTTCAGAAGGCCACAAGCCAGCGGGCTAGTAGCCAAACAACGCGGTGAGCAGCAAAAAGCAGAAGGGCCCCACGCAGATCGTGGAGATGCTGGGAGGCTGCACTTCGGTGCTGGAGCTGCTCAGGGTCGGGGCTTCTCGGACCCCAAAGCACTCACCAGGAAATTACTCGGCGGGCTTGCTGGAAAGAAGTCGAGCAGTCTTGAAGATGGCCGGTCCCTCGAGGTCTCGTCACACCCACGAATCTCAGCGTGACTGATGATGCAGGTAGAGGTCAGAGGTGCCAGGGAAGCCGGTTCTCGTCGAGCTGGGCAGTCTTGATCCGGAGGAGAGACTTGCAGCAGACCGCAGTGTTCTTAAGATGGTGCCTGCGGATGCAGGGTGACTACTCCTTAGTCACAAGGGAGAAATCTTAGGAAGAAGTCTTGAGTTCCTTTCGTGGAAAGTAGTTTCAGGATTCAAAGATGATCTGATTTGGAAGGGGGCCAGTTCCTACCTTTATCCTGTAAAAAGGGGCTGGCACGCGACTAAGTCCTGCCCTAGGGGTGGGACTAGGAGGGGGGTGGTTACACCCACTTCCTTGGCGGGCTTTTCCCCAGCACAGGGTCTGGAGTGACCCTGGAACTGGTTCCAGCCAGCCTATGCACAGTGAGCACCGGGGTGCCACGTGCAGTCACCTTCCTCTAAAGCCCTGCCTACCTACAATACACAAAACCCTGTCTGGGACGGTGCTGGCACCGCCCCTGGCAGGAAACCCTTTGTCCTTATCTCCTGCTCTGGGAGGACTCCCAGCAGCAGGAGGGCAGACTTGTGTCTCGGTGGCAGCATCCATTTTGTGGAGCTGAGGCTCTGTTGGACTTTAACCGGGGTTAGGGGTTACATACATGTCGTGTCCCTCTAGAAGGGTGGAATGCTAACCCCGTCGCCAGAATTGGCGAGGGGTTAGTATTCCAATTCGTATGACACCTTACTCGACATGTTTTGATAAAGCGATACCAGAGTTGGCATATAACCGCGAGGATTATAATGCACTTAAGAGTATATGGTATGCGATATCATGGAAACGGCTAAGGGATGGGTCCCGAAAGCCGCAGACAGGCTCAGCTCATGCCAGAGCACCATCTCACACAATTCCAAGCACTCTGCCTTCAGGATTGTTAAGGCCTGCCATAGGAGTGACTGATAGGAGATCTGTGTGTCCATTTTTAGGGTTAGATATAGGTATACTATATCTAAAGCAAAGGGTGATTACACCACCTTGCCCCAGCTGTCAAGCAGCCAGTTGTGTCAGATTTGGATGGCCAGCCAGGGGTGGCATAATACATGCTGCAGCCCCTGGTAGGCCCTGGGTACACCTATGCCCTGGGTACCTAAGGTACACTGTACAGGGACTGGTAAGGTGACTCAGTATCCAATTTAGATATGTACCTAAGGTACATGGAATCCATTTTACAGAGAGAGCAGTAGGCCTGGGGTCCTGAATAGCAGGGCCCCAGGTCAACTAAGTCAGAAAACCAGCAAAACACCAGGCAAAAAGTTGGGGGCAACCATAGTCAGGGATCTACCTTCCTACACTTGGTGAATCAGGCCCAAGTATCTAGCATAGAAAATCTACCAAATGGAAAATAAATGTAAATACTTACAAGTGCGTAGGTTTAGCAACGCTACAAAAGTAGCTGAGCACAGGGGCCTGAGCAGGTACTGGTGGACATGTGTGCTAATATCTAAGTGTTTCCCACAGGCATTCACATAGTAATACGGAGAGAACAAACACTACAACAGTGAACAATCAAATGATCAAACACATTTGTGTGGTGTTCAAAGAGAAAGAAAATCTTCCAGAGACTAAGTCCATCTTCTGCGCCTACGTTTTTGAGGGTCAATGACCTTTGCGAAAAAATCATTCTGATGTGGATGGCTGCATTGCATCAAGAGCAGGGCTGTCTCAGGATGGTAGCCCACTTGGATCTGTCCTGCACCATTTTTGTAGAATACATCTAAATGTAATGTTTTCATTTGAGGAGTGTGGCCAACCATGGTACGAGTGGAACGCAACCAGGCAAACTTTTACTTAACGTCCATCCATTCCTGCATCATGTCAATCATTCTAGGCACCCTTAATACAAGCTCTGTTATTTCAACGTTGGATGATACATTTTGGTATTCTTTTAGGTATTGTAGCTAATCTATTCTTCATAATTGTATAGTTTGGCACCTTTTGTTTTACCTTGTTTTAAATAGTAATGTTCAATGACTTGGTGCCAGTGGAAGCTTGGTCTTTGGACCTGCTCCCAACATTCGGAGACTTGGCGACTTTTAAGAAGCCATTGTTTCCTTTAGCTGTCATAAGATTGAGATTGAATTTGGATGGAGCCTTGCACTAGGTTTATAAAACACATGTTGCCTTTCCGGATAAAGAATGAACATATGGAAAAAACCTCACTAGATTAGTAGACTCAATGCCTGCACAGGTCTATGCTTGACTAATGGTTTACAATCTGTTGCTTTTCCAATAACACCTGGCTAGCTTGTGCTGGAATTGATCATTCGTTTTTTTTGCAAAATATTTGTTTATTAACATTACAAGGCAGGGTCAAGGCACCCGGGTTGTAATGCAGCACTCTAAACACTTATAATAACACTGACAGTTGAACCCCTGTATGCAGTTGCATCCAGTGAAAACCCCTAACTGTGAGCTCTTATAAGGTTAGGTAATCAAACGTGTCATTTGGGGTTTGTCATTACTGCTAGGAAACTGAGATAACAGCAGAGAGGAAGTGTCGCCTCCCCCTTTTTATGCTTCCCCCTCATTCCCACATAGGAACAGTATACTCTTTTTCTTTAATCATAACTGCATGAGGCCTGTATGCTGGACCTCCCAAGCCCCTGTCCCTCCTCGTGAGATTAAGTGGTAAACAATGGCAGTGGTATTTACCACTAGTGGTATTATTGCAGTAAACCGAACACATCATTTTCAGATTTTCAGCAAATAAAATGGAGCTTCTACGTCAATGGTGCAAAATATCTCTGATCAGAAATTAAAGTCTGAATTGAAGGTTCAGTGATAAGACCTCTGGGGCAAAACTACCTCTGAATGTGCATATAGTACTATGACACTGCTTAAAATAAGGCCAGCTCAGAGCTAAATGTGAATTTGACTTTTTGTGTGAGACTGATGGCCAGGTGTAATCCAGGTGTAATCCAATGAGGAGGTGTACCTGCAAGATTGGTTAGTTTGATTGTGCTGATGTTTCATCCATTTTGGGAAGATGCCCCTTCCTGCACAAAAACAACCTCCCCATGACGCAGGCATCCTTGAACCATGGTGCAAGGGTGCCTGCGCTGGCGCATGGCTGCAGTTTGTGCGCCAGCGCAAGGGAGAGCACAGGAATGCGACATATTATTTAAAATATGTCGCATTCCTGTGCTTCGGAAGTGCTGCAGCATGGTGCAGCCAAAGGGCTTGCGCTGCTGCGGCACTTCTTTGTAGACCTGCCCCTTAGTTTCTCTGCATAGGCTACCTGTTCATAACCCTACTGGTGGTAGCCAGTAGGTAGTTATAGTTAGGCTCAAAGTTTCCCTGTTTTTTGTTTTGCCAATAACTTTGGCACTGCTTTATGAATCTTCAATTTGTTTTAAAAAACTTCCTCTTTTTGGTTCAGCTGCTGCGTTGAAAGTTTTGGGGTGATCCATCAAGCAGAGGCTGAGAAAAAAGGGGGGTCCCAAAACACGCTTTCACCATGTTATGTCTATGGGGATTTTGAATTTTTTAACACAACTACAGCCCGAACAGCTGAATGGAATTACACCAAATTTGGCAGACAGTTAGATGTTGGTCCAGAAAGCGTGCTTTTTGTAATTTGGTGTAAATCCGTTCCGTAGTTTCAGAGATATTTAAGTTTAAAAAACATGGATATCTGGGAGCTCAAAATCCCACTGAAACCCTACTGAAATTTGATTGGCTGCCAACACTTCAACCAGGAAGTGTTGGCAGCCATCTTGGGACTTGGTTGAACCGAGTCCCACAAAAAAATTTTAAAAAAGAAAAGGGAGGGGCGTGGCTAGCCGACGACTGAGATGGCCGATCCGGGGTAGAGCTCCGCTCGCCCACCGACTACTTCCCCGACTACATCCGTCACATCTATCTTGATGCTCGTGAATATCGAGGTTGAGGGGAGACCTTAAGCTGCTAAGTGCAGGGAGTCCTCCCGGTGACGAATTGATGCCTTCACGGCGACGCCAGCGGGAAATCCATTTGGCGGCCGTGACACAAGGCGGGCCTGACACAGACACCGCGCGGCCTACGACGTGGACCGGGAGCGCGCTAAGGAGCCAGCGGCCCCAGGGGCGTCTGCGGCTGCCAGATCATATTTCGGCCCAAGGCGCGAACTGGGCAAACTCTTCCTGCACCAGGAGCTACAGGGTGGTGCACCGGATCCTCGGTGAGTCGGGCGACCCTGGGACTCCCTTCTTGCAGTGCGGATGCCAAATCTGTACACGGAGTGCTGCTGCCCCAGTGGACATGCAATTGTGAGGAGGTGGGGGACGGCCTCTTTGATCCTACGTCCTCATCCATACTGTGAGAACTACTCAGGATAGCTGTGGTCACTTGGGGCAGCTGATTTGATTTTCTTCACTCTGTCTTTCTTCCGCTCCCTCGCGTGCCCCCCGGCCATTATCTCTTTGTGGAGCTCCGCCTGCAGGGAGTGAGAGGCTCTGTTTGCCAACAGCAGGGTGTGCCACTCTGCTGCCTTGCATACACACAGCTTGCTGGACTCTGCTGCTGTGTGAAACAACTCGATGAAGCCCGGTCCACGACCGGTATAAGCTCAACTGACCGCCATTTTGAGACGCGTGTCTGCTATTGCCAAAACGACAGGTCTGTGGCCGTTACTGCACATCTCCTGAAGTAACCAACCCGGCCGGTCTTTGCTGGGGGTGACAGTCTAAGACACAATGGCTACGTCAAGGGGGCCCAAGCCGTCGACGCTCCAAAAACTATACAAGTACGCCAACTCTAAAGCAACAGACCCTGAGACACGCAAACTAGCTGATGAAGCAACACAACAATCTGCTGACGGAGGCCCGACGCTGGCGGATATAATGGAAGCTGTACAGGGGGTCCGCACAGTGCTGGAGCACAAAATTCACACGGTTTTCAACTGATCAGTGCTGATCAATCTGATCAGTGCTGATCTCCGAAGCATGGGGGAACGAGTCAAGGTAAATGAAGGGTCCATCACTACACTTACGACCTCTACCACGCGTCTGGAATCGACGGTCAAGCAACTACAAGCCTGGACGTCTTACCTTGAGTCTCGGCTGGAGGACCAGGAAGGGCGCGCTAGAAGGAACAACGTATGCATTTTAGGTGTTCCGGAATGAGCGGAAGGGCCGACTCCTGATCTTTTCATGGAGGACCTAATCCAGAACCATCTACAGTCTCGATCCCTCTCTAATTATTTCTTTGTTGAACGCGCCCATAGAGTGCCTGGAGTTCCGCCTAAGCCAGGGGTTCCCCCACGGCCCATCTTAGCGCGCATTTTCAACTTCAGGGATCGTGATGTCATCCTTCAGGCTGCTAGGAATGCCCCCCCTGAAGTTTGAGAACTCCAGTATTACCTTCTTTCCTGATTTCACACATAAGGTACAACTGCAACGCCGCTCCTTCCTGGAGGTCAAACGTGCTCTCAGGGGCCACAATTTGAAATATGCTATGCTTTTCCCGGCAAGATTGAGAGTACAGGTAAATGGCAAGGCGATGTTTTTCAACTCACCAGAAGAGACCTGGGACTGGCTGGAGGTGTGGAGGTCGGCTCCAGACCGGGAGGGTGCCCCCAGGGACCAGGCACAAGACTCTGCACGTCATCCGGAGAGACCAGGTTGAACCTATATGGTGCAAGTACCACGACGACCAATTCATGTTGACACTCGCGACTCATTGTATTCTGTGATTGTTTGATAAACTGCCTCAATCCATGGGTTACACTCCTGAACCGTAGGGGACAATATTCACCTGTTATTCAACCTGGGTCCTGCGTACATATGTCTCTAAATATATCCCTCTTGCAGAATGTTCGTATATATGTCTCGGTTCTTAGTGAAATGTCTGGGAGGTGGGGGGTGATTTGAGGCCATGCTCGGGGTGTTACTCTCCTGCTTACAGCTATCAGATATTTGTTTATACTTTGAGCAGTCGATTTTGTTTATCGGGGGGAAGAGAGTCGACTCTTGGGTGCGTTGGTGGAGTAACGTTTCCCTCTTACTAGGTTTAGTATGGGTATCCAAGCGCTCTGCAAATTGGGGTGGTGGGCAGTTCTGAGTCTACGTTGCAGGGAGGCAGGGAGGGGCGGTTGTTGGGTGTTTTAAGCAATCTGTCTAGGTCGACCATGTGCACACATGTGAAGGTAGCCGATGACTATAGGGACTAGCCCTGTATATTTTCTCATTCTGATTTATTGTGTAAACTGACTGACTGGGCCCGGTGGGATTTGGGGTCCCTGTTCCAAGCTCCTAAAGGGTGATACTCCTGTACTTCCTACACCCCTGGGCCAACTTAAATTGATAACCTGGAATGTCAACGGGCTGGGCGACCGGATTAAAAGAGGTTTGGTATTGCAATATCTGAAGAGGCACTCCCCAGACATTGTACTTCTACAAGAAACGCACCTACAAGGCACGATATATAAGGCGCTGAATCGATGGGGCTACAAACTACTTGCCCATGCAGGATTCGCCAGGGGATCCAGAGGGGTGGGTGTCCTTGCAAGGTCCTCCTTTCCCTTTCAGGTTAATAAAATCACACATGACCCCGATGGTAGCTTTGTTACGGGGTCCAGAGATTGGGAGGGCCGCTCTCTCAATGTGAATTCATTGTACATCCCCCCCTAAACTTCACTCGCCCACACTGACCGCTTTGGGAGAGCACCTGCTGAATTTGCCAGAGGGAGCCCTTCTATTGGGGGGCGATTGTAACGCCGCTTTGGATGGTGAAATAGACTGTCTGCTATCCCGACTTCTTAGAGGCCCTTGGACTGATAGATGTGTGGCGTACTCTTCATCCATTAGACCGTCAATATACCTTTCTCTCTGGGGTCCATGGGAGTCTGTCCCGCATTGATTATTTCTTTTGCCAGGCCCCTCAGCTTTCCATGTATGGTAAATTGATACTTGTATAGCGCACTACTCACCCGCAAGGGTCTCAAGGCGCTTGTACGAATACCGCTGTGGAACCCATCCTGGCTTTCCCTGTGAGGTGTCCACTCCTGGGCACCCCCAAGGTGGAGGCCAGGCATCCTTAGCGTTGTGGGGGCCGTTGTGGAGATTAAGCAAGCTATTGCCCAGAGTTGCAGAGTGGGACTCCATGATTGGAATAGGCACCGAGGCGAGAATTATCAGGTCCGTGGAATTTTTGAGCTCAAGACCCGCCGAGGCGGGGAATTGAACCCTGGTCCCGGGCTAGACCTCTGCATCAACCATTGAGCCGCTCTAACCATTGAACCACACTTCTCCACAGTGACATCTCCTTCTTACCAAGGGGCATCACTCACCGATCCTAGCATACTATGGTGGGGCTCCGCCCCGCCCACACCGAGAGATGGCCCCTAATGAATGGTATCTACGTGTTCCAGACATACGGGACAAGCTGATAAAGGCCATGTCTGATTATTTTGCGGAAAAGTATGGCTCAGTAGCCTCTGATGTAACATTGTGGGAGGTGTACAAGACGGTGAGTCATGGGTGTGGGGTGGCGGGCCACCGAAAGGAGCAACGTAAGCGGCTAGATGAAATTGAACTAGAGGTGGCTAACCTTGAGCGTGATCTTGTTGCATCCACCTCCCCCGATGCCTCTCATAGGCTTGCAGTAAAGCAGAAGGAATACCTTGCACTTGCAAGTGAGGCAGCCAGGGTGCACTATCGTGCGACACAACATAGGATCTACGAGATAGGCGATAAAGCCAGTAAACTACTGGCGTGGTTGGACAGGCGAGAGGCGGCCAATCGCTGGGTGGCCGAGATAGTTGTACCGGATGGGGTGCGATGTAGTGACCGGGGCGGTATTGCCAAAACGTTTGCCAAGTACTTTGAATGCTTATATGTCCCCACATCCACTGCGACTCAGGAGGAGACTGCTGATTTACTCTCCACCCTGCCCCTGCCACGCATGGACCCCCAGGATGTGACTGATCTAGATGCGCCGCTTGACACTGAGGAGGTGTCCAAAGCAATAGGGGCATTGTGTTCCGGTAGAGCCATTGGTCCTAGTGGACTCCCAATTGAATTATATAAAGCAACCTCGCAGGTCCTGGCTCCGTATCTCCTGCAAATGTACAATGAATGCGTCGACCGTGGGGGGGCTGTCCGAGACACAGAGACTGGCGAATATTGTAGTCATACATAACGAAGGAAAACCCTGGGATCCAGAAGTCAAAATCCTAGCTAAGCTCCTGGCCCTACGACTGTCGCCTTATTTACTTAAGCTGATCCACCCGGACCAATCCGGTTTTATGTCAACAAAAAAGACAGCACTCAATCTCCGTCACCTTTACGGGGTGTTGGGCAGGGCCTCCACTATACAAGAGGATGCGATAATTGTGTCCCTGGATGCCAAAATGGCATTCGAAATGATGGAATGGACTTTTTATTTGCCTCCCTGAAGTGGTACGGCTTTGGCCCACGTTTTTGGGCCTGGGTATGTTTATTGTATACCAAACCGCTGGCTCGTGTAACATTCAACAGTGGCAGATCGTCGTTTTTAGGTCTCGGCTAAGCGCGCGGAAGCGCGTTCTCGCCGAGAACCTATTGTTGCCGTGTCTGCTTTCCAGGAGACAATCCTGGCCACGCGCATCGCCTTGGAGGCGATTTCAAACTTGCACGCGCACAAGTACGAGCGCTGTTGCAAGTTTCTTGCAATGCGCGCAGCTCCAATACAACACACGCATGCGCATACACATAAACACACACACAAGGGCACACGCACGCACATACATACAGAAACACACCCCCCACACGTGTGCACACACACACAAGTGCACCGAGGCCCACCCCCCTCCCCCGCCCCCGCCACCGTCGCACACATACATACACACACGAGCATACACACACACACACATACACAAGTGCACCAAGCCCCCCCAGCCCTTTTGAACTTACCTGGGCAATCTCAGGGGACTCTGCTCTCAGCACGCGGCGCGCAACCTCCTGCCGGCGGCCCCGGGGCTCTCCACCGCTCACAGGAGCCCCGGGCCGCGAGACGCATTGACTCCGCCTGCCTCCTCTTCCGGTCCGGACGCGGCCCCGCCCCGTCACAGGCGACCTTGCCTGACTTCCGGTGCGGCCGCGGTGGGATTCCGGGGGCATTTTTTGCACAAACCTTGTTCTCTTTTTCTTCCCGTTGAGACTTCGCCGTCTATCTATTCGCTGATGTTACGCCTGACGGTTTCTGGTTGCATACAGTATTTAAAGTTCCTTATTGTGTGGCAGGTTATGGGTAGTGTATGGCACAATGTGGGGTGATTTTCAGTGTCTTGCGGTGATGTTAACTGGCTTTTCCCTCACCATTGTTATCCCCAAACTGCAAAGTCTGAGAGGAAGCCTGTGTCCTGTAGATGGAGATGGGAGTCTCTTTAGAAACTGCTAGCTAGCTCACTAACAAATCTGCCTTAAAATACTGCATAGTGAGATGCCTCTTGCAAGGAAAAGAGAGATCGCTCTCACAGCCAGACCATTTGCAATACATCGTCTCTACTGTTTCTCAGTAAATTTCTATGTTTTATACCACGTCCAATCCTATTTATATATTGCCACTTCCTACTGATACCAACATCTGAGTTACAAACTTAGTTACAGATAAGAGCGGATGAGAAAAGCATACCAGGACAAGATAAACATAACCAAGACAACAAATGAGAACACTGCTCCTTAGACACTCCTTGTCCCATCCATCTCTTGCACCTAAGAATCATACAGGAAAATATAAACGTGTAAAATGTGCCTAAAAATTAGCATGTTAACATTAACTTCTCAAACAGGATTGGCTTTATGATGATAAGTGGCTCAATTTTATGTGGTGTTTCTTATGTGTCAACTGTTGCTGTATTAAATTATTATTTGTGTAAATGCTTTATACAGTGTATGTTTCGTCTGCCCATTGGTCATCTTGATATGCGATTCTCTAATAAACACTTGCAGCAGTGCAACCGGTGATCTTTGGATTTTCTGCGATGATGGTGGAATCACTGTCTTATGTACAAAACTCAAATCGCCAAGAGTCACAGCCTACTCATTGTTTTTGATTTTGCTTGACACATCACATTCATTCCCTTGTCCATGTTCCCCTGTGCCTTGTGGTAGTCAACACGCCTCAGGAACTTTATTTTCTGTTTGTTAAATGTTTAGGAATGTTGACTGCATCATGTTGTGGTAAGGATATGCAAGTATGTGAGGTTGTGAGATGCTGTGTGGCAAGGCTGTAGATCACAGCTTTCCAAACTTTTCATGTTGGTGACACCTTTTTGTGAAACAAATTTCAGGGACACGGTAACGCGAGCGAGCGCAGCGAGCTAGTCCAAACCACCCACAACCCCACACACAACCCACACACACAACCTCTTACACACACAACCCCACCCCCCCCACACACACACTACCCACCCCACCCCACAACCCCCCACGCCCCCCCATACGCACACCCAAACACACACCCACACACACACACATCCCCACACACACACACACCCCCACACACACATCCCCACCCCCACACCCACACACACACACCCACACACACCCACACCCACCCACACACAACCCCACACACACACCCACACACATCCACCCCCAGATAATGTACGTATATTTGTATGGATCTAAAGAAAACCCACATGGTTGGTAACAGAGCATGAACAGAAGATTTGCACATTTGTGATATTACGTTTTATATATTTACAATCACGTTACATTCCACACATATTTACAATTGTATGCACAGTGAAGTCAACTAATTTGCCCAGAATCATGATTTTATTTTTTAAATTAAAATTGGCACAACTGCCGCCGCACTTTATCTTCGGCAGCTGCATGCCTTTGGTGCCTGTTGACATTCTTACCGAAAACAGACTCCCTTAGAGCCAGCCTTTTACTGGTAAGCATGGCACCTAATTTACAAAAGATATTTACAAAATGTTAAGCTATTGTCATTATAAATTACAATAACTTTTATTTAAGTATTAATTATTTAAAAAAATTAAAAGCCATTGTTATTTGTAATATCATATCAATACATCTAAGTCACGTAAATACAACACAAATTGCAATAGAAATGCTATAGGTGTCACATTTGCAAAAGTTAAAAACTATTGGCATTGTCATACACAATGCCAATAACTCAAACTTCAATGCTGCGAGACCTATTGCATTGTAAATGCTTGTTTGAGTTAGGGAAGGGTACGAGGCAGGGCTGCCCTCTGTCACCACTGCTCTTTGCGTTGCACTGGAACCGTTGGTGGTGTGGATTCGGGGAGATCCGTCTATTTGTGGATTAAATTGGGCGCCGGACTGGTCAGACAGAATATCCCTATACGCTGATGACATTCTTTTATATCTGGGTAAGCCCTGGTCCTCGCTGCATTCAGTGCTCCATATCCCCACACAACCATTCACAAACCCATTCATAGACTCTTACCAGTACTTACACACCCACTCACTGATTCATAGATTTACACACAAATCCACTCACTCACCCATACAGCCACTCAGTCACTAATACAACCACAGACATATCCACTCATACGCCCATTCAGCCACTAAGACACTGGGTCAGTCACCCATAGGGCTACTCACACGCCTAGTCACTTACCCATACAGTCAATCACACAGCCACTTACTTACCCGTACAGATACCCACACACCCACTCACTCATTCAGATACTATCGCATTCTCACTCACCTATACAGTCACTGACACAAGCACACACTCACCCATACAGACACTCTCACAATCACTCACTTACTGACTCATATTCCCCATAACTCACCTTTACTGCCTTTCACATACCCAGTTACTCACCCATATACACTGACACATCCACTTACTTGCCCACACAGCCATACACACACTCATTGACCCATTCAGCCCCTCACACATGCACTCACTAACCCATACAGTCACTAACTCACCCATGCACTCATCCATATAGGCAGTCACACGGTCCCTCACCCCTCCACAGAGTCACTCACGCAACCATACTGGTGCTCAGACTACCAATCACTCACCAATACACTTACGTACCCACTCACACACCCATACAACCACTTAAACACCAACTGCAGACTGATACAGACATTCACACAAGCAGTCACTCACCCATACATTCACTGAGACACCTAATCACTCACTTATAGTCAGTCACGTACTGACTAAATCATCCCTGCAGGCACCTTTTCACCCACTATTTCACCAAAACACCTTGATATATATATTTAACATTCTTAAACTTTTCTAAAATACACAGTCACTGGATGATTTCATCAGTGTTGTCATTTGAGATGTCATCAGTGATGTCACTGATCGTGTAATGAGTGATGTAATATGCAAGGTCATAAGCAGTGCATTGCGGGGGTGTGAGTTATAGTTAGCTGTGCTAACTATAACTGCTAAATTTCATTGGTTTTGTACAAGTGGAATCTGAGCCTAACTGTTACGTCCCTGTAACCTTTGTTTTTTTCAATGCATATGTTTGTGTGTACGTGCGTGTGTGTGTTCATATATCTGTGTGTGTGTGTGTATGTGTGTGTGTGTTCATATATGTGTGTTCCACAAGGAGTTCTATTAGACCAGACCCACTCTCCCGGCTGTCAGTGTAGAAGGCATTGTCCTATCCATAATCTTTGCTCTTTTGGATCCTTACTTCTGTTAGTTCCCTTTTCAAGAAAGCTCAGAAGGTCATACTTTGTGCAAGAAGCTCCCGTGTGGTACAGGCTACCTCTCTGCTCACAAAACACAGTTTTCTCAGCACCAATATGCATTTGGGAAAGAGTGTGCTTAAGAAATATTATAAAAAGTACAAATTACTTGTAGATATTCTTTTGCTTTCATCTCGGATGTGAAAAATCTTGTTTTGTCTTTAGATATTATTTTCAATTAAGCCGGACTTAAGAGAAATGCTTGTGCGCCCTTATCCTGAAAAGTATTAATTAACTGCCGTAACTGCCATCTTCCTTCCACAGTAACAGGACAAAAATCAGGATGCACAAAAAACTCTACTCCTGCCGCTCTGCTCTGTCTATCTGGCCTGGCCAGATC
Source organism: Lissotriton helveticus (assembly GCF_964261635.1). Lineage (NCBI taxonomy): Eukaryota > Metazoa > Chordata > Amphibia > Caudata > Salamandridae > Lissotriton > Lissotriton helveticus. Next base: position 187,069,105 of record NC_136060.1, read on the forward strand.
GTACAAAGCTTGCCTAGAAAGAAAATTAGATAAACATATCAATATAGCTCTGGGCCTTGTATTAGGTTGGTTCAGTCCCGCTTGATTCTTCACTCGGAAAGGGAAGCGGTGGGCTCGCTGAATCTCCGTGTCCCATGTCCACTGTACCAATTCCGGGAAGGCTTATGGGAAGAGTTTCACAACTAACTTCCGGCGGTCCGAGCCTTCAACTCCTTCTGGTACACCAAGAATTCTTAGATTATTCCACCGAAGGCGGTTTTCCATGTCCTCAAGCTTCCAGGATATCTCATTCCTCTGTGCTGTCAGTGCCTCAGTGGCTGTTTTCTGCACTATCATCTCAGCCTCGGATATCCTTTCAACGATCTCTGAGCAGGATTTGGCAATCTGCTGGATTGAATTTTGTAATTTCCTACATGTGCCTTGAGTTTTTTGGTTTTCTGCCCGACTTTCTTCTCTATGCACCATCATTGTTTCGTATATAACTGCCAGCAGGATATCACCTGGCCATTCCAGTAAATTTTCTTGATCTTGTCCCCCGGATAAATTCTCATTTCCATTATTGGGACCATTGTCCGGCTTCTCCTTGGAAGATTGACCAGGAATAGCAGACATTTCAGCCTGCTGTGGAAAGGCAGATGTTGTTCTTTTTCATACAGTCCAAGAGCTAGACATCCCATTGTCTTTTCCAGGGGTCTCATCTTCCTGGCATATGCTACTGGTTTCACTCCATCGCCTACTTATTGACCCAAGAGGGTCGTCTGATATCTGTAGCGATTCATCGCCTGATGAGTTAGACTGATCCGAGAGGGAGAAAAATGGACCCTCAATGTCTGTCTCCATCAGATTTACCCCATTATTTGAGCCATCCATATCATTTGCTAATAATAGCCTATCGCCCAGTGAATTCAAGACCTCTGCTTCTTGCCTCATATCTATTGTAGACACGGTTGGTAGCACCACAACTGGCTGCGCCTCACTCCTAGTATCAGGTTTTAAAGTCAGTTTTTTCAATAAGGGGCTGCCGTAAGGGCCGGCTCTAACTCAGCCTCCCTCCCTAGCTCCATATTCATCAATATGAGTCCCAAAGCCCCTGTGTCTCTAATGCTCACCTCTCCTGGGAAATCTACAGTTGTTGCTTCCTCGTTATTGTCCTTTCCAAGATTCAACTTTTTCCCCTTCCTGGCTGCCATGAAAATTGCTGGGGTTACTCTTCTCCCGCTATCGGTGTTGCTTGCCGGACTGTTACTGCAGCTGTTCTCAGCCGCTCGACATCGTTGTTTACTTTGGGTGTTTTCCGGGGGCTTACTCAGCGCGGCCTTTCCTCCTGCACCGCGGGTCTTTCCGCTCCTGGCCTTTTTCGGCGGCATCGCAGTTTAAACAATAATCCAGCCCCATCCCGCAAACACCTGCCGCTGGGCTCCTCGAGCCGGACGCTAACCCAAACAGCCATGTAAATGAGGGAACCGCGGACAGCCAGCCACAAGACACTGCAATGAGAGTAAGTCCCACAGCTTTCTCGGGTTCACTGTTTGATTTCTTCTGTTCTACCTGCAGATCCACAGTCTCTCATCAGGGGGTACAGGGAGGTCATGTTACGAGTGCTCATTCGGCTGAGTGATCAGCCGCCATCTTGCCTTCTGGACTACGCAATGTTGAGAAGATGTAATGTTCTAAAAATGAGCATCCTACCAAAGATTCTTTATTATTTTTTAGGGCGGTTCCACTAGAAATGACAAGGAAACAGATTCAGAAATTACAATCTATATGTAGCAGTTTCCCGTGGGCACAGGGGAAACCCCGCAGAGCGATAACATTTATGTCCCTTCTGCGAGAACGAGGGGGCTGGGCGGTCCCCAACTTTCAGTTTTACTACTGGGCATGTTTATTACAACATATGGGAATTCAATTAGTTGGGGTAAATGAGGAAAGTATAGATTATATACCTCATATTTTTCAGCTGCTACTAGGATCTACAACAGAGAGAATTTTTTGCAAGATCCTTGAACCCAGTTACTATTAAAAAAACTTGTTTTAAGGTGCTTCAGGCCGCTCATAAGGCCTGGCATCAGATCAGGTGGCACCTACAGATAGGCAGGATTAATTATTATACCCCAACGGATGCCCCTGCTTTACTTATGGCATCATGAATAGATGGAGAAGTAAAGGAATTCAGACTTTAGGAAACCTAGTAGATAGTATTGGTGTTAGGACATATGCTTCACTAATGTCTGAATATGATCTCTCTAAAGCAGACTTCTTTAAATACCTACAGATTCGAGACTATTTGATTAAAAGAGGTGATGCCCCACGTTTAGCACAAAAACATAATTTATTAGAAGTGGCGAAGGGACTGGGAAAGATTGGTAACATATATCAAGCACTTATTGAAATACAAAAGGATGACGTGGAGGCACAACATGCTATATGTTAGGTTGTATGTAGGAGGAAATATTCAGCAGGAGTCTATTATATTAGCTGACAAACTTATAACCCCTTCGCTGCGGGGGTTATTCCCCCGCTGTGCTGGGGGGAGGGGGGCGCTCACAGCGCCCCCTTGCTCATGACGAGCTGAGCTCGTCATGAGCTACGGCGCTTTTGTGCTCATGACGAGCTCAGCTCGTCACAGGTGTATTGCCTCCCGTGGAACGCTCAGCACAGCGGGGGAATTCTCCCCGCACCTGAGCGTTCCACGGGCCATGACGAGCTCAGCTCGTCATGAGCACTGGAGCGCCGTGGCTCATGATGAGCTCAGCTCGTCATGAGCGTCCAAGGTGTTAATATCCTCCAATCTCAAACACAACAGTATAAAATCATGCTTAATTTATACTGTACACCAGCAAAAATTGCGTGTTGTGGGGGATGAATGAGGGCAAATGTACCCGGTGTGGGAGGGACCAGGCAGATATAGTTCATATGTTTGCTACGAGCCCAGAATTGAAACAACTAATTGATATGATGCAGACCTTCCTGACAGAAGTTACAGGGGTGCAGATTGAGATAACCCCAACAGTTATGATGCTGGGGGTTCTAGAAGATGTTATGCTAGCACAGGGAATGTACACATTCAGATATTTAATATATATTGCTGTCGCTGTGGCTAGATTATGTATAGCATCATTGTGGCATCAGAAAGAACCCCCCTACCTTTGAGATGTGGAGAGGTAGGTTATTTGCTATATGCAACTTAGAAAGTAACCTTTATGCCATCAAAGGGTTACAGAAACGGAGACTAGGCGTTAAAATCGGGGGGTCTCTTACTAAATTTATAACACCTGCAGCATATGGAAATTAAAAATTACCCTCGGGAGGCCAACACCGGATACTACTTTTATTCTTGCCTTTCCCTCGTTTTTCACTATTTTTTGTATATATTATTTAATTGTTGTGCCTATGGTACAATCTGCCTGGTGGGGCACTTATAAGTTTACTACTTTGGAATGATCAAATTCTATTATGCTGCATAATTTTTTGTTCCTTCTCTGGTTTTATGTATGTGGTGCTCTCTGTAAATTGCTACTTTCATTTAGGGCTCAATCTGCATGGTGGGGCTTTCAATACGGTTCCTTCCACGGAATGTTCAAATACTATTATACTGTATACTCTCCTGCTTTTTTATTTTGTTTTATGTATGTGCCCTCTGCAAATGGCTACTGGCTAGAAAAAAACTAAATGTAAAAAATCAAAATAAAAGTACAAATTATTTGTATTCAGTGTCAGATGTGAAAGGAAAGATGTAGGCAACAGATTTTTCACATGAAGGAGGTTCCATTTTTATTACATCACACAGCTAAAATATTTTCCTCTCCACGTTTCTCCTCAGATGTATCTAAAACTTTGTTTTACTTAGATCGCCTATAATGCTGGTAATGATCTCTGCAATCTCTCCAGAATATTATAGATAGAGGAAGTTTACCACAGAAGCATCGAGCATATCCAACCATGTTTACATCGACTATTTGCTACCCCTCACCATCCCAGCATTAAGTTATCCATGCAGAAACCACCCATCTATGCACATTGAGTAGAAACAGTATCCTCTCTTGCCAGAAGATATTTCCCTAGGTGTTCCCAAATGTCCCTAGGTCTTTATGTACATTGCTGAAATGTTACAGATACCTTGTCTTGGGTGTTAACTTTTACCAAGTCCACCTCTACCACATTGCATCTCTATTCTTCATAAAGTTCTGTTTAGTGTTTTAAAATGCCTCAAGTGGTATGCGGAGCACAGGCCCACAAAAGCTCTACAACTCTTGTTTCTTCTAAAAAGTCTGTTCACTTTGTTCCTCTGACATTTGCTCACTAGATTCAGATTGATCAAATTGGTGTGGAGATTGGTCTTTCAAATTTCTGGGCTCATTCAGCTAGGGCGCTGTGCCTTTGAGCAGCCGTGTAACTTCTGTAAGGCTGGCTGTTATCCTGAAGCCATCAAACTGGCTTTATGAGGCCTCTTTTATGATTTTCTATCCCAAGTCAGTGTCCCATGCTGTACAATCTGCATTTAATGTGCTTTGAATGTGTCAAAATAGACCCTCCAAAACGTTGCAGAGCTTCCCTTTGCGAATGAAGGTTCAGGGTCTATTAGCACCCAGATTCAAATGTTCAGGATTGGCAAGTCAATCTGAATGCTGCCCTTGCGAGCTTCAGCTGCCGATGTGGGCCCACAAAGAGAGCATTCTGTGGCTGCCGGCTACCGGCTCTTCAGGTGGCCTTGTTATGTTATATGAACTTATACAGCGCACAGATACTCCGAGGAGTGTCCCGGCGCAAGCCTGAAAAGGGTCAGAGTCAGAGGACAGAACTAGAACAGAAAAGTGTTCTACTTTTTCTTAAAGATCATATAATCTTTAATGTCCCGCAAGGCCAATGGTAATGCATTCCATGCCAGCGCAGCCATCCGGGCAAAGGAGCTCCCACCAAGCCTCTGGCGATTAAACCGAGGGATCTGCGCCAGGAGTTGGGAGGAAGAACACAACTGTCTTGCCGGAGTATAAATAGCAAATCTCTTCTGCAAATAAATGGGACCCAAACCATGGAGGGCTTTATGAGCAATGGCAAAATTTTACATTTTATCCGAGCCTCCGCCAGGAGCCAATGCAGAGAACGCAGATGAGAACGCACACTGTACCTGCTGGAAGGCCCAGCAGGAGTCTGGCGGCCGAATTTTGGATCACCTGTAATTTATTCAAAAGGTAACCAGGAATGCGAGCATACAGTGCATTAGCGTAATCGAGGCGAGAAAGAATTAGAGCCTGGACAACAGTTTCCTTTGCAGAATTAGGCTGAAGAGGAAGAAACTTCCTTAAGGACTTCAGGATGCTAAAACAGGTGCCAGTCAACTTCTTAACCTGTGATGAGAAGATCAGGTTCTCATTGAACCAGACCCCCAGATTCTTAACAGAGTCACCGTAAAGCTGTGTAGGGGGAAACCAGGGGGCCATAGCTTCTCTCTAAAGTTGGCGGGGAATGTGCCATACAAAAGGATCTCCGATTTCTCCTCATTACACTTGAGCTGTGCCTGAGCGAGTCAGTGAAAGACCGAGGATAAGCAGTGTTGAGCGGGGAGAACTGCATCCTCGTCTCGTCCCCAAGAGAACAGCAGCTGGGTGTCATCAGCGTAGGCCATCACCTTAGTCCCTAATGCTTCTGCAAGATAAACCAGTGTGGTGACATAGATGTTAAAGAGAAGGGGGCTAGGGGATGGCCCCTGTGGAACACCTGTGGCCACTGGTTCAGGAGCCGAGGCGTTGGGCTAATAAACAAATTGAAAAAGTTGTTTATTTTTAGGTCGAGCTTGGGCAGCGCATGCACTGCTCTGCCAGGCATGCTGTATTCAAGTAGGGACTTGAAGCTCTGCCCACTCTCCACCCATATTTTTCATTGGCTTGTGTCATTGTCAACTGTAAGCTGTGGCTGTTCTTTGGTCAGCAGGCTTAGTAGGCCTTCCTTAGTACCGCCTTGTCTCATTTTGTAACCTCCTATGGCGACACGCCCTGTTACGAGTGTTGTTACTCAATAGGCTTTAATTACAGCCTCAGAGCACTATTTTCTCAAATGGCTTTGTGACGCTCTCTCCTAAAGCTTTTTTTAAAAATTATAGCACGAATGCATTTGCAATACAATCGGTCTTGCATTTACAAAAGGTTAAGCTATTGGCATTGTAAAAGACACAGCTTTTATTTATCGGTTTTAAAAACAATACATAAATAAAAGGCATTGTCATTTACGATGCCAATAGCTCAATCTCTCGTAAATGCGAGACCTATTGCATTGCGAATGTTTGTATGAACTGTATTGTAGCATTTGGGTTAATATTTTCACTTTGATAGGGAAGGGGAAGGGCTAGCACAGAGGGAAAGGGGACTGGCTTCCGATCAAAGAGCTGCTGTTATAGCCTTCCATGGAGTTAACTGTTCCACCGCACGTTGAATAAAGCAGTAAAGGGTTATTAATTACCCTACCTTTATAGAACGATATTGTTGGGAAGGGTAATTAACAATAGCTACAGCCCGCAGGTGCAGGAAATAACAGTTAATTGATGACAGGCAATTTTTTCTCCAGCACCATGTTGTCTGTCTTTAGTTTATTTGTACTATTTAAATTGTGGATCGCCAATCCATTGAGGTTATACTGCAAGAACCTCAGAGAAGAGGAGGTAATGTAATAGTTTAGTAGATGTGGAATCTTAAAGGGTCTGTGGGGGCAAAAAGGAGCAAAAGAAATGAAAGGTGTTGACTTTGTTTTGCTGCCCTCATTTTCAAAAAAATGTCCAGTCAAAATGTTTTCCCCGCGGAGAAACAAAGTTAGCAAGTGCAAATGCACTGATACTTTAAATGCATGGACCTGGAAAAAACACAATCGCTACGATTCTGAAATTGCAAATGTGTATTTATCTGAGTACACCTCAGAAATCCAACATTTACAGATTCCAAGGAGTGCTCCTGAAATGTTTTTTTGTCATTGCCAAGGAAATCAGAAATGTAGGGGTAACTCTACTGGAACATATCTCCAACTTTCTTTGTGAATTAGGAGATTTTTAGGTAGTACAGACAATGCCTCCTAATGAAAGTTGAGTGAGAGCTTACTGCTGAGATGTTGGTGTAACCTGCAGTTCACTTGTTTGAATCCTGGCAAGACTGACTCAGCATTTGAGCCTTCTGAAGTGGATGAAATAAATTAACTATAACTATAACTATAAAGAAAAGATTGTGGCAACAAGGTATATGTAAAACACTACTTAACAATCATTATTATCATCAGAATCTTCCATCAGGTTAACCACTTCCTGAAAACCTTCACAAAATCAACACTCAAGATAAAAAAGAAAAATAATAAAAGCGCCTATAAAAAGTGGGTATGCAAATTAAACATGTGACACACGTCAATATAGAATAACATTAACGTTCTGGGACCTGGATTCTGAAAATAATATTCACTTCTTGTTGTCCCCAGATGCACAGGCTCTCCCTCTTTTTAAACACATTTTGCAAAGGTCCTTATAAGTACTTTTTTGATAGGGTACTTATACTGAAATGTATTGTGTTAAACCTTCTCCATTAAACTGCAATGAGATTGCAATGGTGAGAAATAAATCAGTCTGCTACCCATGCCCTATAGAAAGCTTTGATGTTTACAGAGCAGTCAAACTGGTGTTATTAAAGTACTAACTGATGGATATCAATTCACCAAAATGGCAGGCATGTAGTAGTGATATCACGCACCTGTTCACCATCTATGACATCACAGGTTTGACCCCATGTTCTATTCTTAGCCTGCCATTAGCTTCCAATTTGGTGATTAGGCTTTGGGAAAAAAGAACAGAGTGAAAACACCAAAAACCAATACCTCTTCAAAAGCCCTCCTTGTTTTCTGCTCCTGCCACTGCCCTCCTGCCACCTGAGGCTTAGAGCAGGAGGAGTAGTGCCACAGCTTTAAGTGGAATGAAAAAAGTGTGAGTGGGGGGGTGCCTCTAAAAGGGGCATGGCCTAAGAAGAGTAACAAGGAATCCTTTCCAGGACGTGTGGCCTACGTAAATCGGGGCGTGACTTAAAAAGGAAAACTAAAATTCTTTACTTCCCATAGGTGCCACCTGACCAGTATTTTGATGCTTCTCTGTTACCTTTTTTTGTATCCATACATATCACAGATTTACAAACATGCACCTAAAACATGCCAGACCAACTGGCATTGTCAAGGCTTGTTAGTAGTATCAGATAAAGTTCCAATAACAATGTCATGGTTGTGAATAAATAGAATTGAAGATATTTCAGTTTTGAAAATATGAGACATACTGTCTGTGGACGGAGTGGTGGCCTCCGGAGTGTCTTAATCACTCGCATTTTTCCTTCACACCACTTTCCTCTGAAATGTTTTACTCTTCCCACATCTTTCTGAAATCCCACATTTGTATCTCATACCTCGTCTCTTTCCTCTTCAGCATGAACTTCCTTTCATCTCCTTCTCTTCGTCATTCCCACTTTCACCTCGTCAACAGCTTGTGTACCTGATTAACACACTTTTACACAGAATCACAATTACAATTGGTACAAGAGGCTGCTGCTCTGTGCTCTGCAGAGGAGCCACGGATTGGAGGAGCATGTGCTCTGAACACCTTTATGACCCACTTATAGGCACTACTAGAAACTTGCACTACCACTACCTTCAGCCTCAAACTGCTGAGGTCCCAATCATGGCTGATTATAAACACTCACTCACAACCAGAAGTCACGAGTGAACTCTGTACACAGCATGCACTGTGCAAGAGTAAGAAGTTGCAGGAAAGAAATGCAGACACACAACATCCTGTAAAAAAATACTCTTATGGAATGGACGATTAAGTTAAATATGTGAAATGTACACAGGAATTACGTCATTAACATTGATTAACTCAATGGGTTTTACAGTCATGGTTCATAAATAAATTATCTTTTTTTCTGTAAAGCTAGGAACATGAATACAGATAGGGACCAGTTTCAAGCCCACTTGTAGCCCAGGCCAGAGGAACCAAGAGGACGAATCCGAATGAGCAGATGACACTCCTGCTACCCTTCATTCACGCAATGGGATAACTATATAATGGAAAATGGGGCGGGTTTTATAACCCAAAACAAAATATACATATACTTTTCCATCGGTTCTGTGAAAGGTAAAAGTCTTTACTAATCCCACAGGAAGTGCCAAAATAAGTGATTCTTCAACTTCCGAAGTGAGCTCTGATTAGGTGAATGTAAAGCATTTTTTCTGCTGGTTAAGTTTTGAGAAATTGCGATTTTTTTCTGTTGAAGAGTTTACAGTTTTCTGTTTTAACTGCTGTTTTTCTGCGCTTTGCAGCATACATTTCACCACACTATAAAATAATTTTCATTCAAATCAAATTTCAGCCAATCCGAAGACCGCATGCATAACTTTTTTTTTTAAGTTTACCTTTTGTAGAACATTTCTATGCACAATAAATGACACGTGTATGCCGAATTTACTATGCAAGTTTGCCTTTTTCTGCTGTATTATATGTGCAACAGTATTGTATAGATGAACAGACACAAAGTGTTGCAAAAGTCCTGATTTTCACACACAAATGTATACAAAGTGAAAAAGGGTGCAATCCTAGTAAAGTTGAGGACTTTCAATAGACCTCCACGAAGGTTGCAAAATAAAATACTTTGCTTACTCCTAGTTCTGATACTCGCAGCATAGTAGCTCGGAGAAGATCGGACATGGAAAAACGTGTCCCCTCTACTATTGACGAGATCCCAATTACGGTTGTCCGTTTTCCTTGTTACCATCCTTACTTTTAAAGTCAATGCCGCCAGGGTTTCATGTGGTAAGGATTGTGACTGACACGGAACACTAGTCCATGGAGTAATTACCTCTTGAGAGCTACCTGACAGAACTTCTCATCATTCCATTTAAATAATTTAAAACATCATTTTGTGATTCGCGATTTAAGTAATTCCTCATCCTCTACTATTCAGTCATGTTACCTATTTTTTCAACCAATATAGTTCCGTTCATGAGTAGATTTACGTCACAATTATTTTGTCATAAATAAAACAAGATAAAATGTCCATTTACTAGTGCACGGTGCACACAGCAACAGTTGTTTCTTCTACGCACTACGCATGCTGCGTCTTCCAACGGTCGACGTCACATGTTCGTCTGGAGTGAATTTTGAGGCATTTTATCAAGAAACGTCGTTAAAATTATCGCCAGTTTAGCGCAGTAAGCTGCCACTAAAGGATCGATAATGGGCTTGATAATATGCCCTTGACGATTCCAAAAGAAGTCCATGGTCTGGTGTGAACATCGGCTTCTATTGAAATTCTCAAGGGTATATTATCAAGCCCATTATCGCCGCTATTGCGGTAGTTTCCAGCTGCTAAAGCGGCGATAATTTTAACGCCGTTCTTGATAATATGCCCCTTAGTGTCCTTATTTTCTAAGCCTCGTTTGACAGAGAATTGACGTAGCACTGAGCCATTCTCGGCAGCGAGCTCTAGGACTTTCTGAAGAAAATATAGTTTGCCGAAAAACGTTTTTCGTGGTAGAGTTTTCTCCGTTTTCGTTTGTGCTTGCGAATGGCGAGAACAGTCAAGAGCAGGGCAAACACGACAAAGAGGCAGAAACCGAAGAATACCAGGGGCTTCTTCTGCGTGAAGAACAGGCAGATGCGGCAGGGTGTGTCTTCGTGGGCGAGTCTGCATGGGTTCTCCGTGGACTCCGAGGGGAAGCCGTTGTTGTAGATTAACGTTTTGTAAGCTTCTACAGAGGACTTGGGCTGCAGCTCAGAATTAAAAAACCCGAATGGCGCTTTCTTGTAGGTGTCTTTCAATCTGAATGCGTAGTAGCCTTTGATGTTGATTTTATCAATTTGATGTGCTGTGGAGAAAATAACATTGACATGACGTGAGTATTTATTGATGGCATATAGTGACAAATTGATAGCAAATTAGAAATACTGATGCAATTGTATCTATATAGCGCTTACTACACCTGATGAGGCCTTGAAGCGCTGTACGGCGAGTAGCGCGCTCTACCAAGCAGTTCGCTACACCGGAACCCAAGCTTACTGGTTAATTCAGTGTTTATTGTTAATTATTGTGATTAGTCATGTGTGCTTAACAACAAATGGCATGCTTTTACTCCACTTACATTGATACAGGTGATGTCAATACTAGTTAGGTGTGATCGTTAGTGAGGGCTAGGTAGTTTCAGGTGAATGGTTGGTGATATAGCTAGGCTGGCGGAGATTAGATAGTGTTAGGTTGCAAGGTTAGGGTTTTAAAGAAACCCTCGACTATCTCTCGTCCGACATCGCCTTATTCGCGGAGACCTGGACCAACGCCGCTTCCGTCCCCGACATCAACACCGCCATCCCAGACGGATACAAGGTCCAGAGGAAGGACTGCCACAACCGCCCGGCAGGGTGCCTCGCCATCGCCCACAAGAGCAGCCTCCGCCTCACTACCTCCAGCAAAACCTTCCCCTCCGCCAAACACCTGCAGTTCCAGATCCAGACGAGCCCTAACACCACACTCCGAGAAACCCTCATCTACAGACCCCCCGGCCCTTGGACACCCTTCGCCACCACCATCAGCGACTTCATCACACCCCACGCCATCGCATCAATGAACTACATAATCATTGGGGACCTCAACTTCCACCTAGACAACCCCAGCGACCCCAACTCCACCATCCTCCGTGACAACCTCGCCAACATCGGATTCAACCAACTCTTCACCACACGACCCACAGAGCAGGACACAATCTCGACTCAATCTTCGCCGCAGGTAACAGCATCCACTTCAGCCACACAACGCAGCCATCATGGACCAACCACCACTGCGTTCACATCACCGTCGACAAACCCAAGGCACCAAAACCAACACCCCGGCCGCCACGAAGGAACTGGAGCAAGGTTATCGACGAGCACCTGAACTCCACCCTCACCCAACACAACCACGGCTGGGCATCCGATGCAAACATCGCAGCCAGAGGACTCCACACTTGGATCTCCAAATGCGCAGACGTGCTCGCCCCACTACACAACCCCAGCAAACAGCGCCCCAGGAAAGCCGTCTGGTTTACAACCGATCTCCAAGAAGCCAGGCGCACCTGCAGATGCCTAGAGAAGAACTAGAGGAACACCAAGACAACGGACAACTACTTCACCTACAGGAACGTCATGACGGAATACTACAACCAAATCAGAACGACTAAAAGGAATTTCATCCAAAACAAAATCCTCACCAACTCCAAGGAACTCTTCAGTGTCATTCAGGAAATCACCAACCCACGCAGCGAAGCCACAGACGTCAACCCGTCCCAAGACCTCTACATTAAGCTCGGAACTTACTTCCACCTCAAGATCAGAACACTTTACGACTACTTTGTCAACCACCCACAAGACACCACAGCCGCCCCTCTCCCCCCCTCCCCCGAGACACCAGCCAGTCCATCATTTGCAACTGGACACCAATCACTACCAAAGATACCACCGCGACCATGAAAGGCATCCACTCGGGAGCCCCCACCGAGCCCTGCCCCCCGCACATCGCACCCGAACTTCAATGCACCATTGCACCCGAACTTTAATGCACCATCAACACCACCTTCACAACAGGCATCTTCCCAGACGACTGGAAGCGCACAGAAGTCAGGCCCCTGCTCAAGAAGCCCATGGCCAATCCCACCGACCTCAAGAACTACAGGCCCATCTCGCTCCTCCCCTTTGCAGCCAGAGTGTCAGAGAAAGTAGTCAACAGGGAACTGACACGATTCATCGAAGAGAATGCCATCCTCGGCCCGTCCCAATCCGGATTCTGAAGCAACCATACCAGAGAGACCAACCTTCTCGCTGCCACAGACGACATCCGCACCATCCTGGACCAAGGGCACTCCGCAGCCCTCATCCTCACCCTTTCTGCAGCCCTTGACACAGTCTCCCACCGCACACTAATCGCAAGACTGCAAGACGCCAGCATACATGGTACTGCCCTGGACTGGATCCGATCGTTCCTCACCGGAAGAAGCCAAAGGATCAGACTACCACCCTTCCTCTCCTCCCCCACGGAAATCACCTGCGAAGTCCCGCAGGGGTCATCCCTGAGTCCAACCCTCTTCAACGTCTACCTGGCCCCCCTCGCAGCCATCGTCTGACAACACGGCCTCAACATCGTATCCTAGGCTGATGACACCCAGCTCATCCTCTCCCTCACCCTTATCCCATCACCGCAAAACTCAACTTCCAGAGAAGAATGCAAGACGTCGTAGTCTGGATGACCAACAGCTGCCAAAAACTCAACGCAGAGAAGGCAGAAGTCCTCGTCCTTGGGACCACCCCCTCAGCTTGGGACAACACCTGGTGGCCCACCGCCCTCGGAAGCCCGCCCACCCCATCAGACCACGCCAAAAACCTCGGCATCGTACTCGATTCAGCTCTCACCATGAACTGTCGGGTCAACGCCGTCACCTCCAGCTGCTTTAACACCCTCTGCATCCTCCGCAAGACCTTCAAATGGATCCCCCTGAATCAAGGAAGACAGTCACCCACGCACTCATCACCAGGAGACTAGACTATGGAAAAACCGCTCTCTACGCCGGCATCAACAAGTCCCTACTCCTTAATCTCCAGATAATACAGAACACCGCGGCCAGACTCATCCTCGGAATCCCCCGGCACAAGCACATCAGCCAACACCTGGGTAGAATTCACTGGCTCCTCATAGAGGAGCGTCACCTTCAAAATCCTCACTCATGCCTACAAATGCCTACATAGCAACGGACCCAAATACCTCAACGACAGAATACATTTCCACGTACCTAAGAGAAACCTCCGATCGGCCAACCTGGCACTGGCAGAAACCCAGCGCATCTACAGAACCAGGAGCAGGCGGAAGATCGTTCTCCCACATTGCAGCTACGACCTGGAACGAGCTACCGGCCAACATCAGACTCGCCCCATCCCTGAACACTTTCCGGAAGACCCTCAAGACCTGGCTCTTCGGCTGAATGGATCTACGGACCCCCCTTCCCCCCGTCCTCATCGCCTAGAGACCCTCACGGGTGAGTAGAGCGCTTACAAATCCCTGATTGATTGATTGAAAGAAGGAGAATTTGTTATATATGATATGAAGTGTCATTCAATTACAGAATTACAATAGGAGAGACCAGGGTTTTAAGTGGAATAAAAAAACTAGGGAGTCTCTCAAAGGGGGGTTGTAGGAGAGTGGGGTCTGCAATCCCATGGCCACCCCAGATTTTTGCTTTTTGCTTCACTGATTTACGACTTTCCCTGGCTGTGGGCCTGCTAATCAGACCCACAGCCTAGCTGTTCTCTCTCTAAATTACAACCATGTACCTTAGGTGCATTTTACCAATTGGTACTGGGCCACCTTATCAGTCCCTGTACAGCATACCTTAGGTATCCAGGGCATAGGTGTACCCAGGGCCTACCAGGGGCTGAAGCATGTATTATGCCACCCCTGGCTGGCCACCCAAACAGACACAACTGGCTGCACGACAGCTGGGGCAAGGTGGTGTAAACACCCTTTGCTTTAGATATAGTATTCCTATATCTAACCCTAAAATGGACACATATATTCCTATCAGTCACTCCTATGGCAGGCCTTATCAATCCTGAAGGCAGAGTGCTTGGAATTATGTGAGATGGTGCTCTGGCATGAGCTGAGCCCGTTTGCAGCTTGCGGAACCAAGTCCAAATAGCTGTTCCATGATAACGCTATACCATATACTCTTAAGTGCATTATAATCCTCGCGGTTAAATGCTAACTTTGGTATAGCTTTATCAAAACATGTCGAGTAAGGTGTCATACGAATTGGAATACTAACCCCTCGCCAATTCTGGTGACGGGGTTAGCATTCCACCCTTCTAGAGGGGCACGACATGTATGTAACTGTGAACCCCGGTTAAAGTCAGACATAGCCTCAGCTCCACAAAATGGATGCTGCCACCGAGACACAAGTCTGCCCTCCTGCTGCTGGGAGTCCTTCCAGCAACGGAGGCATGGACAAAGGGTTTCCTGTCAGGGGCGGTGCCAGCACCATCCCAGACAGGATTTTGTGTATTCCAGGTAGGCAGGGCTGAAAGGAAGGTGACTGCAAGTGGCACCCCGGTGCTCACTGTGCATATGCCGGCTCAAACCAGTTCCTGGGGCACACCAGCCCCTGAGCTGGGGAGAGACCGGACAAAGGAGAGGGGTGTAACCACCCCCCTCCTAGTCCCACCCATAGGGCAGGACTTAGTCGCGTGCCAGCCCCTTTTCTTAGTATAAAGATAGGAGCAGGCCCCCTTCCCAAATTAGATAATCTTGGATCTTGAAACTACTTTCCACGAAAGGAACTCTTGACTCTTCTGAAGACTCTCCCTTGTGGCTAAGGAGTAGCCACCCTGCACCAGCAGGCACCATCGAAGCTCTTGCGGTTTGCTGTAAGTCCATCCTCAGGATCAAGACTGCCCAGCTCGACGAGACCCGGATTCCCTGCCATCTCTGACCTCTACCTACATCATCCAGCACAGCTGAGATTCTTGGGTGCGACGAGACCGTGGGACCGGCCATCTTCAAGACCTGCACAACGCTTCTCCAGCACGACCCCCGAGAGACCCTTGAGTAAGTGCATTGGGGTTTGAGAAGCCCTAACCCTAAGCAGCTCAGCACCGAAGTCCAGCCTCCCAGCATCCACGAGATCTGCGTGGGGCCCTTCTGCTTCTTTGCTGCTTGCCACGTTGTCCGGTCACTTGCCCGTTGGCTAGTGACCCTCTTGACGACGTACCACGACACTTCCACCGCTGGTCTGGTTGCTCCAGACTGGCCCTTGCTCCCCTCCAACAGAGGAGCACCCTGGACCCTCCTGGTCCACTCCAGACGCCATCTTGAGTCCACCGCGTGGGCTTTCCTTTGCCAAGGCTTGTTGCTCCAATCCTGGTTTCAGCAGCGCCGACAGCAGACACCCTCGTGGGACAGCTCGCCCCTCCATCCTGGTCGCCGACAACGCCTCCTGGTCCGAGAGACTGCAGAGCCAAGCGACGCCCACTCACCTGGTCGAGGTGCCCTCATCCGGTGCCATCCTGGTGCCCATCTGATCACTGGCTAGTGATCAAGAACTGAGTCCCCTCTGCTTTCAGGTCATCTTCAACTCCGATCCAGGCTGGATCCCATCGAACTTTGTTAGAAAGGCGACCCCGGGGGAGGCAGAAGATGTCTGACTGACCACCCCTAGGTCCACCTCTCCTTCGAGAAGTAGCCGAGCGTTACCGAGAGGCCTCCTGGGTGAGGGTCCTCTCCTAGGATCGTACAGCAGAATAATCACAACACTACAGACGGACACCACACCAGAGGTCGAGATCTTAAGCTTTTATAGGTAATAAAGGTTGCTGGTTCTTGGCAGTATATACAGGCAGATCGAAGGATCCGTAAAGTCTCGTAAAGGGGGGTAGGGTAGCGGGACAGTCTCAACTCGGGTGGAAGAAGGGATACCCTACGCACAGCTCGCAATCCTCGAGCTGGGGGGTTCCGAGAGGTCGGGCCGCGGCAGCGCCAGCAGGCCCTCAGGCTGGTTTCAGCAAGGTAGGCCGGGGCAGCGCCAGCAGGCTCTCAGATGGTTTCAGCAAGGTAGGCCGCGGCAGCGCCAGCAGGCTCTCAAGATGGTTTCAGCAAGGTAGGCCGCGGCAGCGCCACCAGGCTCTCAGATGGTTTCAGCAAGGTAGGCCGCGGCAGCGCCAGCAGGCTCTCAAGATGGTTTCAGCAAGGTAGGCCGCGGCAGCGCCAGCAGGCTCTCAAGATGGTTTCAGCAAGGTAGGCCGCGGCAGCGCCAGCAGGCTCTCAGATGGTTTAGGTTACCGGAGATGAGTTCGTCTGGTGTCGGCCGTGACAGCGTCAGCAGGGCTTCCAGTCCAGGATACAACTGACGTCCTAATCCAGGGCTGGCCCAGATATAGGACTGGAGTCCTTTGATGTCCGGACCCTCGCGCCTGGGGGTCAGAGGGGCCGGGATGATGGTGTCCAGACACCCAGCAGGGGGGTGGAGCCAGCGCCCAGGGAGGCCGGAGGGCGATCGAAACCAGGCGCCCGGGGATGGCTGGAGGGCCATCGAAACACCCTTTTCTCCGGGATCTGTCGAGTGGCCACTCGACCACCTGGGTGGATCTTGGTGCCTCGATGTCTGGGCTTCGCTGGGGCCTGGGCCGGGGCCGAGGCCACGTGGTCGTGACGTGGTGGGCACTAGATGGAGTCGGGCGCGGCCTCGTGCTTAGGTCGTGAGGGGCCCACGATGGAGCCAGGTCGGTAGTGGGGGTCCGGGATGGTGGCCGGACCAGCAATGTTGGGGCGTGCAGTGTCGGGCAAAAGGGCTGCCCGATGCTGGGCGGAGGGCCGATGTCCTCCTGGGCCCGCCATGCGGGAGGGGTAGGACCACGCCATGAGGCCGGGTCCAACACGCGTCCCCCCCAGCTGAAGGCAGGGGAGAGTCACCCATCGTCTTGGGGATTCTCCTCGCCGAGGCGGAAGAATCGGGACAGGCCATCAGCATTGGCGTGGTCGTTGCCGGGGCGATGCTCCACAGTGAAGTCCATCCCCTGCAGCGAAATGGACCAGCGCAGCAGTTTTGGGTTTTCTCCCCGCATCTGCATCAACCACCGCAGGGGCTGGTGGTCGGTCTGTACTCGGAAGTGGGTGCCGAAGAGGTAGGGCCGGAGCTTCTTGAGGGCCCACACCACGGCGAAGGCTTCCCTCTCGATGGTGCTCCATCGCTGCTCTCGTGCCAGTAGGCGTCGGCTGATGAAGGCCACAGGCTGGTCGATGCCTTCGGAGTTAACTTGGGACAGTACGGCCCCGATGCCGTGCTCCGAGGCGTCGGTTTGGACCACAAACTCTCTGCTGTAGTCGGGGGCCTGGAGCACAGGGGCGGTGCACATGGCAGTCTTCAGAGTTTCAAAGGCTGCCTGGCACTCGGGGGTCCAGTGCACCTTCTGTGGTAGTTTCTTTGAGGTCAGTTCTGTGAGGGGCCCCACAATGCTCCCGTAGTTCTTTATGAATCGCCGATAATATCCGGTGAGCCCCAGGAAGGCGCGGACGGCGGTTTGGGTGACCGGGGGCTCCCAGGCCCGGATGGTGTCTATCTTTGGTTGGAGGGGAGCCACTTGGCCGCTCCCCACTTGGTGTCCCAGGTAGGTCACGGACCCTTGGCCTATCTGGCACTTACTGGCTTTGATGGTGAGTCCGGCCCGCCCAAGGGCCGTCAGGACTGTCCAGAGGTGGGTCAGGTGCTCATCCCAGTGGAGGCTGTACACTGCAATGTCATCGAGATAGGCGGCGCTGTACTCCTCTAGACCGGCCAGCACCTGGTTCACTAGTCTTTGGAAGGTTGCTGGTGCGTTCTTCATGCCGAAGGGCATCACTTTGAAGTGATAGTGGCCATCTGGTGTCGAGAAGGCCGATCGCTCCTGTGCACCAGGGGTAAGGCCAATCTGCCAATACCCCGCCGTGAGATCGAAGGTGCTGAGATATTTGGCGGCCCCTAGGCGATCGATCAATTCATCCGCCCTGGGGATGGGATGGGCGTCGGTCCTGGTGACGGCATTCAGTCCCCTGTAGTCAACACAGAACCGGAGCTCCGGAGCTGCTCCGGGGGTGGCGGCTTTAGGGACCAGGACAACGGGACTGGCCCAGGGACTGTTGGAGGGTTCGACTACCCCCAGAGCTAACATCTTGGCCACCTCGGATTGGATGCAGGCCCGTACCCGGTCGGGCACTCGAAAAGCTCGGTGTTTTACAGGCGGGCTGTCTCCTGTGTCTACATCGTGGACACACCACCGGGTGACCCCCGGAGTGAGGGAAAACAGATCCGCAAACTGCCCCAGCAGCTTCCGGCAGTCCTGTTGCTGCTCTGGGGTCAGGGAAGAGGAGAGCGTGACCCCTTCGATGGAGCCGTCTTTCTCGGTGGTGCGGAGGAGATCTGGTAGGGGTTCGGAGTCGTCCTCCGCTCCGTCATCGGTCGCTAGCAGCAGGCTCAGTTCAGTGCGTGCAAAGTGTGGCTTGAGCCGGTTAGCGTGCAGAACCCGGAGGGGGTTCCGGGGGGACTCCATGTCCACCAGATAGGTGACTGGGCTCTTGCGCTCCACCACTTTGAAGGGCCCCGTCCATTTGTCCTGGAGGGCACAAGGTTCGACCGGGGACATGACCCAGACCTGCTGGCCCGGCTCGAATTCGATGAGGCGTTCTGGTCATACCAGCGTTTCATCTCCTCCTGACTAGCCTCCAGGTTGGCCTCGGCAAGTTCCCGGAACTTCCGAGTCTGATTGCGGAGGGTCAGGAGGTACCGGTAGACATCAGGTGGGGCCTCTCGAACTGCTGTCTCCCAGCCTTCCTTGACCAGGCTGAGGGGGCCTCGGACCGGGTGTCCGTACAAGAGTTCAAAGGGGCTGAACCCCAGGGACTTCTGGGGTACCTCTCGGTAGGCGAACAGGAGGCAAGGTAGCAGGACATCCCATTTGTGCCGGAGTGGTTCTTCTAAGCCCTTGATCATCCCCTTCAATGTTCTGTTAAATCGTTCCACTAGTCCATTTCCTTGGGGATGATACGGGGTGGTGAATTTATAGGCGACCCCGCACTGTTGCCATAGGGACCGTATATGCTTCGAGATAAAGTTGGAGCCTCGATCACTCACGACTTCTCGGGGGAAGCCGACTCGGGAGAAGATGCTCATGAGGGCTCGGCCCACCACGGGAGCTGTGATGGTTCGGAGAGGAATGGCTTCGGGATAGCGGGTAGCATGGTTAACCAGGACGAGGATGAAGCGGTGCCCCTGCGAGGTTCGAGGGTCCAGGGGCCCTACGATGTCTATCCCCACTCGCTCAAAGGGGGTAGTCACCACGGGGAACGGCTGGAGCGGGGCTTTGACTTTCCCCCCGCTCTTCCCGCTGGCTTGACAGGTCGGGCAGGTCCTGCAGTGGTTATGCACATCGGTACGCATTTTTGGCCAGAAGAAATGGGTCACCAGGCGGCTGTAAGTTTTGTCCTGCCCCAGGTGCCCGGCGAGGGGCACATCATGTGCTAAGTTCAGGAGGAAGTCTCTGAATCGGAGGGGGACGACCAGTACCCGGCCGGCCCCTAGTTCAGCAATCTTTTGCTCACTGTAGAGAAGGTCGTTGTCCCAATAGATCCAGTGGGACCCCGCGGGGTCTCCAGCTGCTTGGGTAGCGGCTTGCTGTCGAATCCCCTCGAGGGAGGGTCAGGTTTTCTGTTCCTGCCGGAAAGTTCACGGGTGGGGCCACCTTCTTGGCGCCATTGAGCGAGTTCTGGGAGGTGGTCGAGCTCGGTGAGATCTTCTTGGTCGGGCCCTTGGGGGCCGTGTTCGGGGTCGGCGTCCTCGGGGACGACGGGCGGCGGAGGGGCAGGCCACTCCGGCTCCTCGGTGGGAGCTTCCCCCGCTGGGGGGGAGGCTCGGGCGGTCATGGAGCGGGTGGTCGCACAGACCCACTCGGGAAGGCCTAGCATCCCCAGGTGCTCTCTCCGTTCGACGCTAGCCCAGGGGGAACTTTCCAGGTCGTTCCCAAGGAGGCAGTCCACGGGGGCATCGTCGCGGACAGTCACTTTCAGCACGCCCGACACTCCCCCCCACTCGAAGGGGATGCGGGCCATCTGGCACAAAGTCTCTGAGTTATCTGCGGACCGGACTGGACACAGGACATTAGGAAGGATCTGTTCCGGGGTCACCAGATGGCAGCGGACCGCTGTCACGCTGGCCCCAGTGTCACGGAGGGCTTCGGTCCGGCGTCCATTGATGGTGACCCACTGGCGGTATTTCTGGATGTTGCCGGGGATCGGGCCTCGGGGGATCAGGTCGTGAGTACCCAGGCATGCTAAGGTCATGGCGGCGGGCTCCCACTCGGCTTGCTGGGGGTTGTCTTCCTCCTCCTCTCTTCACCCAGGGCAGCGGCTGCGATCTGGCGGGTTGGGGGACCGGTGGTGCCGGGTCGCTGATTCATTGGGCAGAGAGGGTCATTCGCATAATGACCCAGTCGCTGGCATCTGTGGCACGTAACGTTCGGGCGGGGCCCCGGTCTGGCTGGGGGGCCCCCTCTCTGGCCCAGGGCTGGCGACGTGGAGGTAGGGGAGGACCCCTGGGGGACGTCTCGACCCCGGCTCTGGCCTACTCCGCCGCCTTGTGGTCGGTGGTTCCCCGGGGATCCCCGGCCGTAGTCTCCCAGTGGACTCCGGGGAACTCGGGTGCTCATCCATCTATCCGCCTCGACAGCGAGTTTTCGTGGCTCAGTCAATTTGCTGTCGAGGAGGTGTTGCCGGAGTTCGATGAAGCAATTATTGGACAGATGTTCCCATAGAATGAGGTCGATCAACTGCTGGAAGGTGGTGACCTGGCAGCCTCTGACCCACCCCTCGAAGGCTCTGCTGTAAAAGTTCACGTACTCCACCCACGTGGTACCGGGGATTTTCTTGCAGTCTCTGAATCGCTGCCGGTACATCTCGGGGGTGAGCCCGTAGCGAGTGAGGAGGGCGTTCTTCATGTGCTTGTACGAGGTCATCTCGGTATCAGGGAGCTCCAGCAGGGCGTCCCTCCCTTCGTTGATAAACTTCCCCCACAGGCCTGCGCCCAGTCCTTGAGGGGTACTCGATGGGCGGCCATGGCGACCTCGTAGGCTTTGAACCACTGTTGGATGTCGTCGTTCTTATAGTACTCTTTGACGACATCCCTGGGTATGTGTACCTTCGGGTCCACCGGCGGGGGTGAGGTCTTACCCCCGGCGATGGCAGACTCGTTTGCCTTGGCTTTCAGTTCCATTTCTTTGAGGACGCGCTCGTGCTCGAGCATGAGTTTTTTTTCCTCGAGGGCTAAC
The DNA here is from genome assembly GCF_964261635.1 of Lissotriton helveticus. Taxonomy (NCBI): domain Eukaryota; kingdom Metazoa; phylum Chordata; class Amphibia; order Caudata; family Salamandridae; genus Lissotriton; species Lissotriton helveticus. Next base: position 187,090,970 of record NC_136060.1, read on the forward strand.
TTCCTTTCTGCCAGTTGGATTTCTCCTTCTTGTCTGAGTCGAGCAAGATCCAACTCGTGGAGCCGGTTCCTCTCTCGTTCTCGGGCGTCTTCGTGGGAGAGGGCCGTGTCTGGGTTTGCGGGTCTCCCTCCCGCTGGGTTCGTCTCGGCCTCCGGGCCTCCGTTCGGGCCCGGGTTATCTTCACTCGGGGGTGGTGCCTCGCCGGCGTCCACCCAGGCCTGCAGGGCCGATTTAAAGTCTTCTTTGGTGCTTAAGCCAGTGGTAGCGATGCCTAGGTCTTTGCAGAATTGCTTTAGCTCCTTGTGACTGTAGTCTTCCATTTTCTCTTTCTGGAATTCTGTGCTCATGGTCGTAGTGTGTTTTTCTTGGTAGTGAGTGAATCACTCTCTGTACGATCTGCGTGGGCTCGGATCCCGGCGCTTGCCACCAATGTTAGAAAGGCGACCCCGGGGGAGGCAGAAGATGTCTGACTGACCACCCCTAGGTCCACCTCTCCTTCGAGAAGTAGCCGAGCGTTACCGAGAGGCCTCCTGGGTGAGGGTCCTCTCCTAGGATCGTACAGCAGAATAATCACAACACTACAGACGGACACCACACCAGAGGTCGAGATCTTAAGCTTTTATAGGTAATAAAGGTTGCTGGTTCTTGGCAGTATATACAGGCAGATCGAAGGATCTGTAATGTCTCGTAAAGGGGGGTAGGGTAGCGGGACAGTCTCAACTCGGGTGGAAGAAGGGATACCCTACGCACAGCTCTCAATCCTCGAGCTGGGGGGTTCCGAGAGGTCGGGCCGCGGCAGCGCCAGCAGGCCCTCAGGCTGGTTTCAGCAAGGTAGGCCGCGGCAGCGCCAGCAGGCTCTCAGATGGTTTCAGCAAGGTAGGCCGCGGCAGCGCCAGCAGGCTCTCAAGATGGTTTCAGCAAGGTAGGCCGCGGCAGCGCCAGCAGGCTCTCAGATGGTTTCAGCAAGGTAGGCCGCGGCAGCGCCAGCAGGCTCTCAAGATGGTTTCAGCAAGGTAGGCCGCGGCAGCGCCAGCAGGCTCTCAAGATGGTTTCAGCAAGGTAGGCCGCGGCAGCGCCAGCAGGCTCTCAGATGGTTTAGGTTACCGGAGATGAGTTTGTCTGGTGTCGGCCGTGACAGCGTCAGCAGGGCTTCCAGTCCAGCATACAACTGACGTCCTAATCCAGGGCTGGCCCAGATATAGGACTGGAGTCCTTTGATGTCCGGACCCTCGCGCCTGGGGGTCAGAGGGGCCGGGATGATGGTGTCCAGACACCCAGCAGGGGGGTGGAGCCAGCGCCCAGGGAGGCCGGAGGGCGATCGAAACCAGGTGCCCGGGGACGGCTGGAGGGCCATCGAAACACCCTTTTCTCCGGGATCTGTCGAGTGGCCACTCAACCACCTGGGTAGATCTTGGTGCCTCGATGTCTGGGCTTCGCTGGGGCCTGGGCCAGGGCCGAGGCCACGTTGTCGTGACGTGGTGGGCCCAAGATGGAGTCGGGCGCCGCCTCGTGCTTAGGTCGTGAGGGGCCCACGATGGAGCCAGGTCGGTAGTGGGGGTCCGGGATGGTGGCCGGACCAGCAATGTTGGGGCGTGCAGTGTCGGGCAAAAGGGCTGCCCGATGCTGGGCGGAGGGCCGATGTCGTCCTGGGCCCGCCATGCGGGAGGGGTAGGACCACGCCATGAGGCCGGGTCCAACAAACTTCATCACTGGTCGCCTGCCAGCAACTTCTTCTTTCAGGCTCCATAGACTGTAACAAGGATTCCCGACGTCTTTTGAACCCTATGCAGCCGCCGCCCCTGGGCTAGGTAACTCGAGCATTTCAGTGCTCCAACGTAGGTTCACTATCTAAGTGTCCAGATCCTTTTTCGTTTTCAGTCTAACTGGTCGGATTCGTCCGATAACACTAACTTTACGAAATCTAGTATCCATAGACTTTGTCCCGCATCCCGCGTGAGAGTGCACACTCTGCACCCGATCTCCCTAGGCCTCCTGCTCGTAATCTTAAGGTTCAGTAGTGTAGTTCTAGCGATCCTGAAGCCTCTGGATCTTGTTACTTACCTGCTAGTATTTCGCATTCCACTTTTGTAGTGTATGGTTTTTCGTGCCCCTCGGGCATTTGTGTAAATTGTGCAACTTGAAGTATTTTCGTAAGAGTTTTGTATTGTGCTTAGCTCCCTGACTCATAAAGAGTTCAGGGTAGAACTGTTATTAATAAATATCCTATATTTTTATAACAACTTGTGTGGTGTCCTTTCACTTGGTGTTCAAGGGGTATATGTGATGGTAAAACAGCTGGCTTAACACGCCCTCTAGAGTTTAGCCTGAAGACTGCTCGTGTCCATGCTACTAGGATAGCTGGTCTGAAAGGTTGACTTACAACCAATCATCAATAAGGGTTGTTTGGTATGATACAAAGTGATCACTAGAAAATGGCTCAGGCCTACAGGGACACTTGTGCCAGTGTCACCATGGTGACACCTAACTTTGTGGACCCTGACCAGGTAATACTGGGAGCAGACTACCTGGTGACCAATGCTAGCAATGCCACTACCTCCCATAGTATGGCACTTGTTAACTTCTCCTGGGGAGGGGTAAATGGCCTCAAAAGGATTGTTGTTAGTTCAGACCTCCCTGTGGACTGTCTTTTGGGCAATGATTTGGAATCCTCCTTATGGTCAGATGTGGAGTATAGGACTCATGTGGAAATGTTAGGTTTGTCAGCACATGTCCTTCCTGTGACTAGGTCACAGGCCAAGAAATGCCCAGCTGAACTAGTGCTGGATCCTGGAACAATGGACCAGACACTAACCAAGAGAAAGAGCAGTAGGGGTAAGGTTGACCCTTCCCCCCTGCCTCAGGAACAGGATCAGCTCTCTCAGGAGACTGACCCCAAGACCCCAGAAGGAACTGTCCTAGAGGAGCTGGACCCCAAGCCTGGTGCTACCAGGAGGCTGGTCATCCCCTTGACTCTGAGAGGTTTCCTTCTCACCTTGGCCCATGAAATTCCCCTTGCAGGTCACTTAGGCCAGAATAAGACTTGGGACAGGCTTGCCCCAAACTTTCACTGGCCCCATATGTCTGAGGACACTAAGAACTTTTGTCGTTCATGTGTCACCTGCCAAGCCAGTGGCAAATCAGGTGGCACAACAAAGGCCCCCCTTATACCACTACCTGTGGTGGGGGTTCCCTTTGAAAGAGTGGGGATTGACATTGTTGGACCAATGGACCCCCCAACAGCATCTGGGCACAGATTTATACTGGTGGTAGTGGATCATGCCACCAGGTATCCAGAAGCTATTGCCCTTAGAACCACTACAGCTCCTGTTGTGGCAAGGGCCCTGGTTGGAGTTTTCTCCAGAGTGGGGTTCCCTAAGGAGGTGATCTCTGACAGAGGTGCAAACTTTATGTCAGGATACTTGACTGCTATGTGGAAGGAATGTGGTGTCAATTACAAATTCACCACACCCTATCACCCACAATGCAATGGGCTTGTTGAAAGATTCAACAAGACCCTCAAAGGGATGATAAAAGGGTTACCAGAAAAGCGTAGGCGAAGATGGGACATCCTTTTACCCTGCCTTCTGTTTGCTTACAGAGAGGTCCCACAGAAGGGGGTTGGTTACAGCCCTTTTGAGCTTTTGTTTGGACATCCTGTAAGAGGACCCCTATGTCTTGTGAAGGAAGGATGGGAGTTACCTCTCAAAAAGCCTAAGCTTGACATAGTGGACTATGTACTTGGTCTCCGCTCCAGGATGGCAGAGTACATGGAGAAGGCATCTAAAAACCTTGAGGCCAGCCAGGAACTTCAAAAAGCTTGGCATGACCAAAAGGCTGTCCTAACTGTATACCATGCAGGACAGAAGGTGTGGGTGTTGGAGCCAGTGGCCCCAGCAGCTCTCCAAGACAAATGGTCTGGACCCCACATCATCATTGAACAGAAGGGAGAAGTCACCTACTTGGTTGACATGGGAACTCCCAGTAGCCCTCACAGAGTACTTCATGTGAATAGGCTCAAAGCATTTGTTGACAGGGAGGACATGGGCTTGCTCATGGCCACAGATGAGGGACAGGAGGAAGAGAGCGACCCTCTCCCAGACCTGCTCACTCAGAACCCTGATGATGGGTCAGTGGATGGTGTAGTCTTTTCTGACAGCCTCTCTGAACATCAGCAACAGGATTGTAGGCAAGTCCTGCAATCCTTCAGACAAATGTTTTCTCTGACCCCCAGTCAGACAAACTGGTGCACACATGAGGTGGACACTGGAGACAGTCTGCCTATAAAGAGTAAAATCTACAGGCAACCTGACCACGTCAGGGACTGCATAAAAACTGAAGTACAAAAGATGTTGGAATTGGGAGTCATTGAACCCTCAGAGAGCCCTTGGGCTAGTCCTGTAGTTCTAGTGCCTAAACCTCACACCCAGGATGGTAAGAGAGAGATGAGGTTTTGCGTAGACTACAGGGGTCTCAATGCTGTCACTAAGGCAGATGCCCATCCAATACCCAGGGCAGATGAACTGATAGATAAGTTGGCTTCTGTAACTTTCTTAAGTACATTTGACCTAACAGCTGGTTATTGGCAAATCAGGTTAGCTGAGGATGCCAAGGCCTAAACAGCATTTTCTACCCCAGGAGGTCATTACCAATTTGTGGTGATGCCCTTTGGTTTGAAAAATGCCCCTGCCACTTTTCAAAGGTTGGTGAACCAAGTTCTCACTGGGTTGGATGACTTTTGTGCAGCATATCTAGATGATATTGCTGTCTTTAGCTCCACCTGGGAGGATCACCTGATCCACCTGAGGAAAGTTTTAGAGGCCCTGCAAAAGGCAGGCCTCACTATCAAGGCTACTAAGTGCCAGATAGGGCAGAGTCAAGTTGTATACTTGGGCCACCTTGTAGGTGGAGGCCAAGTTCAACCTCTGGAGAGCAAGATACAGGCCATAAAGGACTGGGCTCCTCCAACCACCCAGACACAGGTCAGAGCTTTCTTGGGCCTGTCTGGTTATTACAGGAAATTTGTCAGAAATTATGGGACCATTGTGACCCCACTTAATGACCTGACAAGTAAGAAAATGCCAAAGAAAGTTCAGTGGACAGTTAGCTGTCAGAAGGCATTCGATGACCTAAAGCAGGCCATGTGCACTGCACCTATTCTCAAGAGTCCAGACTACTCCAAGCCATTCATTGTCCAAACAGATGCTTCTGAGTTGGGTGTGGGAGCTGTTCTATCTCAGCTGAATATTGATGGTCATGACCAGCCCATTGCTTTTATAAGCAGAAGGCTGACCCCTAGAGAGAAACGTTGGTCAGCTATTGAGAGGGAGGCCTTTGCTGTGGTTTGGGCCCTGAAGAAGTTGAGGCCATACTTGTTTGGTACTCACTTCAAAGTTCAGACCGACCATAAGCCCCTCTTATGGCTAAATCAAATGAAGGGTGAAAACCCCAAACTTCTTAGGTGGTCCATTTCCCTACAGGGGATGGACTTTACAGTGGAGCACCGCCCAGGAACTGACCATGGTAATGCAGATGGTCTCTCCAGGTACTTCCACTTAGAGCAAGAAGACTCACCTGGTCAAGGTTAGTTTAATGTCCCTAAGTTTGGGGGGGGGGTTATGTAGGAGAGTGGGGTCTGCAATCCCATGGCCACCCCAGATTTTTGCTTTTTGCTTCACTGATTTATGACTTTCCCTGGCTGTGGGCCTGCTAATCAGACCCACAGCCTAGCTGATCTCTCTCTAAATTACAACCATGTACCTTAGGTGCATTTTACCAATTGGTACTGGGCCACCTTATCAGTCCCTGTACAGCATACCTTAGGTATCCAGGGCATAGGTGTACCTAGGGCCTACCAGGGGCTGAAGCATGTATTATGCCACCCCTGGCTGGCCACCCAAACAGACACAACTGGCTGCACGACAGCTGGGGCAAGGTGGTGTAAACACCCTTTGCTTTAGATATAGTATTCCTATATCTAACCCTAAAATGGACACACATATTCCTATCAGTCACTCCTATGGCAGGCCTTATCAATCCTGAAGGCAGAGTGCTTGGAATTATGTGAGATGGTGCTCTGGCATGAGCTGAGCCCGTTTTCAGCTTGCGGATCCAAGTCCAAATAGCTGTTCCATGATAACGCTATACCATATACTCTTAATTGCATTATAATCCTCGCGGTTAAATGCTAACTTTGGTATAGCTTTATCAAAACATGTCGAGTAAGGTGTCATACGAATTGGAATACTAACCCCTCGCCAATTCTGGCGACGGGGTTAGCATTCCACCCTTCTAGGGGGGCACGACATGTATGTAACTGTGAACCCCGGTTAAAGTCAGACATAGCCTCAGCTCCACAAAATGGATGCTGCCACCGAGACACAAGTCTGCCCTCCTGCTGCTGGGAGTCCTTCCAGCAACGGAGGCATGGACAAAGGGTTTCCTGTCAGGGGCGGTGCCAGCACCATCCCAGACAGGATTTTGTGTATTCCAGGTAGGCAGGGCTGAAAGGAAGGTGACTGCAAGTGGCACCCCGGTGCTCACTGTGCATATGCCGGCTCAAACCAGTTCCTGGGGCACACCAGCCCCTGAGCTGGGGAGAGACCGGACAAAGGAGAGGGGTGTAACCACCCCCCTCCTAGTCCCACCCATAGGGCAGGACTTAGTCGCGTGCCAGCCCCTTTTCTTAGTATAAAGATAGGAGCAGGCCCCCTTCCCAAATTAGATAATCTTGGATCTTGAAACTACTTTCCACGAAAGGAACTCTTGACTCTTCTGAAGACTCTCCCTTGTGGCTAAGGAGTAGCCACCCTGCACCAGCAGGCACCATCGAAGCTCTTGCGGTTTGCTGTAAGTCCATCCTCAGGATCAAGACTGCCCAGCTCAACGAGACTCGGATTCCCTGCCATCTCTGACCTCTACCTACATCATCCAGCACAGCTGAGATTCGTGGGTGCGACGAGACCCGTGGGACCGGCCATCTTCAAGACCTGCACGACGCTTCTCCAGCACGACCCCCGAGAGACCCTCGAGTAAGTGCATTGGGGTTTGAGAAGCCCTAACCCTAAGCAGCTCCAGCACCGAAGTCCAGCCTCCCAGCATCCACGAGATCTGCGTGGGGCCCTTCTGCTTCTTTGCTGCTTGCCACGTTGTCCGGTCACTTGCCCGTTGGCTAGTGACCCTCTTGATGACGTACCACGACCCTTCCACCGCTGGTCTGGTTGCTCCAGACTGGCCCTTGCTCCCCTCCAACAGAGGAGCACCCTGGACCCTCCTGGTCCACTCCAGACGCCATCTTGAGTCCACCGCGTGGGCTTGCCTTTGCAAAGGCTTGTTGCTCCAATCCTGGTTTCAGCAGCGACGACAGCAGACACCCTCGTGGGACAGCTCGCCCCTCCATCCTGGTCGCCGACAACGCCTCCTGGTTCGAGAGACTGCAGAGCCAAGCGTCGCCCACTCACCTGGTCGAGGTGCCCTCATCCGGTGCCATCCTGGTGCCCATCTGATCACTGGCTAATGATCAAGAACTGAGTCCCCTCTGCTTTCAGGTCATCTTCAACTCCGATCCAGGCTGGATCCCATCGAACTTCATCACTGGTCGCCTGCCAGCAACTTCTTCTTTCAGGCTCTATAGACTGTAACGAGGATTCCCGACGTCTTTTGAACCCTATGCAGCCGCCGCCCCTGGGCTAGGTAACTCGAGCATTTCGGTGCTCCAACGTAGGTTCACTATCTAAGTGTCCAGATCCTTTTTCGTTTTCAGCCTAACTGGTCGGATTCGTCCGATAACACTAACTTTACGAAATCTAGTATCCATAGACTTTGTCCCGCATCCCGCGTGAGAGTGCACACTCTGCACCCGATCTCCCTAGGCCTCCTGCTCGTAATCTTAAGGTTCAGTAGTGTAGTTCTAGCGATCCTGAAGCCTCTGGATCTTGTTACTTACCTGCTAGTATTTCGCATTCCACTTTTGTAGTATATGGTTTTTCGTGCCCCTCGGGCATTTGTGTAAATTGTGCAACTTGAAGTATTTTCGTAAGAGTTTTGTATTGTGCTTAGCTCCCTGACTCATAAAGAGTTCAGGGTAGAACTGTTATTAATAAATATCCTATATTTTTATAACAACTTGTGTGGTGTTCTTTCACTTGGTGTTCAAGGGGTATATGTGATGGTAAAACAGCTGGCTTAACACGCCCTCTAGAGTTTAGCCTGAAGACTGCTCGTGTCCATGCTACTAGGATAGCTGGTCTGAAAGGTTGACTTACAACCAATCATCAATAAGGGTTGTTTGGTATGATACAAAGTGATCACTAGAATAGTGAGCACTATATATCAGGCCAACTTCTCACAGGGGTGGCCAATGTAATTAAGGGCAGGGCTTAATAACATGTGAGCTTAAAAACCTGTGTTTAGCATAGTGTGCCACCCGACTTGTATTTTGCTGTTTCTGTCATTGCATCCAGATATACGATACAACAAGTTCAGTTCAGTTCTTAAACTTTATTCGGGTACTTCGGTACCCATAAAAGCACAAAGTCCTAACAAATACAAGAAAATACGATATCGAATAGAAACATACCAAACATTACATAATTGTTAATATTTCTTAAAAAACTGCCAGTTAATAATGATTTCGCTCATAATAAAATATTACAAAAAACCATTAAATAGTTAAACATTTTTCAGTTACATCCAGAGGCTCAGATATCCAGCATAGACTTGCGTGTTCTGATAGCTATTCTAAGAAAAGTGCATGTGCGCAAGATCAAATCTTCATCATCTAGGGTTACTATACACAAATAGGCCTCGTCCAGGCTAATAGGCCGTTTCTTTTTAAAATAAGAATTTAAAAGCCACATGGCGTATTTAATATAATATTTACAAAAAAATAAAAAATGTATAGTCGATTGACCACTCCTCCCGTCACATGGACATGGTGTTTGGTTAAGATTGGGGTGGTAACCGAGAGGGAAACAAAGTGCAAATCTGATAGTGCCAGCTCTTAAACGGCATAGTAAGCTCCTCTCCCAGTGACTCATAGGCAAGGTGAGGTATGTATAAAGGCGGTAACAAGGCTGTTCAATAGACATATAGTTGCGCACAGATGTTTTCCCATATTCTAAATCAATCCTCTCTTTGTTATAACTAGAGTAAAGTGCATTCCTCAGTGCCTTTTTAGGCACTACTTCTGCTGTGCTGGGTTCTAGGAAGATATGTTCTTTATTAATGCTGCGCAAACTTTGTTGCACACCTCTGAGCCATGGAATTTCCATCCCCTTGTCACACTTTAAACAGTCGCTAATAATCTGTCGGGTGAGGGAAGCTGCTTGGTTCTTCCACACTGACAGCCAAAAAAGAGCTGGACGAGCACGAATAAAATCAGATATAAATTAATGTTGAGTTCCTTGTGACATATGTATTGAGGGGTCGAGATTGGGACACCCAACAGTTTCCTACAGAACCTGTTTTCTTCTTGTTGGATACATAAACTTTTTACTATGCCCCAAATCTCAGCACCATATGTAGCCACCGGGATACACTGTAGTTTGTAGATTTTCTGAATAGCTAAAATGGCCCCGGTAGTCTTAGGACGGGGAAGACTCAGAATTGAATTGGTGGCCTTTGAGAACTTGCTCCTGGAGTGGGCTAAATGCTCACTCCAGGAGCCGTTCGCAGCAAAGACCAGCCCCAAATAAATAAACGAACGTATACATGTCAATTTTTGGCTATCTACTGTGATAGTACCTATCTCTCTCTTCTCCGGCCAACTGCACATTAAAAAGGATTTCTTAAAGTTAACATGCAAGTCTAAGTCATTCATAAAATTGTTAAAATTTTGAACCAAATTGCGCAGGGAATTGGGGGTGCGGCCTTTGAGGACAGCATCATTTGCGTATAAAATTACAGGGATTGGTTTCCCATTAATTTTGGGGACATCTTGGGCTGCAGTTTTGAGAGAATTGTTCAACCCATTAATATAAATGATGAAGTGAAGGGGGGCCAGGACACATCCCTGTCTGACCCCCCTTCCTACATCAATTGCTCCCAAAACCTCCCCTCCCAAACCAATCCTCACCTGTGCCTTAAGATCTTTATGAAGATGCACTAAAAAATGTACCAACGGCTCATCCAGCCCACCCGCCAAAAGGATTGTCCACAGCTTTGCCCTGTTAACAAGGTCAAAAGCTGTGGACAAGTCCATGAACGCCATATACATGGGTGACCTCCGTGCAATGGTGTATTTACCAATAACCAAATTAAGGTTAAGGCATTGTTTTACTGTTCCCACCTTGCTCCGGAATCCCAACTGACATGGTTCCAAAATGTTGTTGTCCTCCGTCCATGTTAAAATTCTATTTTACAGAACTCTCCCCAATATTTTTAGAGTATTATCTATTAGGGATATAGGTCTGTAGTTACACGGCTGGGACCTGTCTCCTTTCTTATAAACCGGTACGATGATACTCCCGGCCCATGTAACAGGTAAATTGGCCATTAAAACATTCAGAAGCAGTGGGGCCCAAAAATCGGGGTTTCATTTAATTAAATCAATTGGGAACCCGTCTGGCCCCGGGGCTTTATTCCTTAGACTCTGCCGAAAGGCCTCTTGTACTTCTGTAATGGTTATCTCTATTGGGGCTAAAGTGCCAGGTACGTATGTTTCTGTCCCCGATAATGGGGTAGCGTACATTGCGGAAAAGTGATTTTCCCAGGCATCACTAGAAATATTGCAACTAATTGGGGTTGATAGCTGGCCCATTGATCGAAGATCCTTTACTGCTGGCCAGAAAGTGTTACCTTTTTTTATGCTGGCCGCCTCAGAAAGGGTTTCCTAGCGTTCAGTCAGGAGGGTCTTCTTTCTATTTGTAGTCACCACATCATATTCCTTTCTGGCTAGTTGGACCTCCGTTACTCACCTCGGGTTGGCTGAAAGTGCCCTACATACGTTCCTATTAGCCAATGTACATTCATGGTCAAACCACCTTGGGCTACTTACTATTTGGGGTACGGATTTTGATAGACGTGTTTTTATAGCTTGGCATAAGAGATTAAAATCCTGGATTATCTCTGTGTGTAGGGGTTGCAGTGACAGGCAAGAATCAATAAGATGCATATTGCCCTTAATTAGTTTCCTAAGTACTTTATCACTATCAACCCCTTTCCAGTGAGGTCTTAACTTATCATTCGATAGCACCTGATTCGAGGCCCCGCTTTCAATCTGAAATACAGGTCTTCGGGCCGAATTCAGTAATATTCTAATGGGGTTATGATCCCCATGATCCGATGCAATGACTTCTGCTCCTTTTAGTTAGTCTTCAAGTAAAAAAAGATAAAAACAAAACCTATCGTGGAGCAACAGCCCCTGCCCCTAAATGTTGGTTGCATATGGTCAGTTGTATTTGACCCGCCCACCAAATCCATAACATTGACCAGATTATTTGATTTTAGGAGCAGAGCAAGTTCATCACCCCTACGAGCTGATGGCCCGGAATAGCCCGACCCTCCATTCAGCCCCCTACTAACAATTTAGGCGTTAAAATCACCCCCCAGCAGAACCCCTATTGGGTCCCCCTTATTGGACTGTGTATCCAGATTTGAGATAAAATCAAAGAGCCCAATAATTTTTTCATTTGGGATAGAGCGAAAATCATTATTATAAAAATTCACCAGATAGAAACAAACTTGACTTTTAAAGAGCACCACTTGAAAATGTTGGCTGCAGGTTGAAATAACCTTAAAACTCCCACCAGCAGCCACATTAATCCCTATAAAAAGGTCTCTCGACGGTCTGCCTATCTTGGGTGATAAGGCTATCACACTAAAACAGTGGAACCCTTTGATGTACAGATCTTCTGTGGCCCAAGTTTCCTGGAACATCACAATATCATGTTCCCTTATCAAGCTTAGCCAGTCTTGGTTGTCAAGCCTTGAACGTAGACCCGCCACATTCCAACTAAGGATACTCAAAACGGCCCTGCTGGTAGCTCTGGGTACAGCTATCCTGTCTGTAATTCTTTTGGGTATATGGGTTGAGCATGACAATGGCCCTTCAGGAGTTTGTATATTGGATGTCAGCGGTGATAGTCAGTCTTGACTGTCAAGGTTGGAAAGTGCGTAAAACCTATTGTTGATACATGTGCTTCAGAACTCCTTATTGGTATTGCTAAGGGTCTGTAAAAGTAGCCCAAAGGAAGTGCACTGATGTCTGTTGTGGTGGTGAATGACTGCTCTCTTATAGATAGTAAATGGCGGACCATTTGTGGTCTGCGAAAATTGAGAACAATACAGTCACCGTCAATGCTCTTATTTGATTCGCCAACCCACCCCACTCTCCTGACCATGATTATTTCATCCATTAGGCGGTGATCGAAATTTCTATGTTTTCGAAGCCAGTCTACGGATTTATTGCGCAAATCTGACCATGTCTCTCTCTGTCCATCAGCAAGGTTTGGAATGTCACTTAAGCATAACACATAAGGGCTGGCAGCAGGTGGCAAGTTTAAAACATCGGAAATGGGAATTATACTTAAGTTACGAGGGCACACTCTGATCTCTTTGGCACGTTCATCCTCAGCAGTTCCCAACTGTGGCTGTCTGTCAAGGGCCATTCCTATCACCATATTCTGGTTACCTTGATTATCCAATCCCGATATCACCTGGCTGGCTCTCTCAGTACAATTAGTATTAGACACGGGACAAGCCCCTTGCTTCCCACAAGATACACATGGGTTAGTTGAGGGAATAACCGTGGTGGCAATGGTACTTAATGGTTGCATCCTACTATTGTGATTGACTGTTACAGTTGGTATGGTTTTAGTTGCCATAGTGGCATCATTAGTCAACTTTCCCCCATTTAGCTCGTCCAAAGATGAATTAATATGCAACAAGTTCCCCCAGAGCAGGTCAAATTTTTTAACAAGCTCCTCCCTTATGCATTGCATTCCAATCTTGTCTCCAGCCCTTCCATTATAGTGTCCATGGTTGCCGTGCCCATGTCTGCTGTGTGGCGACCATTCTCTGGGCTGTTTTCTGTCTGTGTAGCGACGGAGTTTGTTTTTACAGCCTCTACCACTTCTAAACTGCTACTTAGTGTTCCTTTGTTAGCATTTTTGGCTTTCTGTTTGGGCCTAACATGACTTGTTTTAACACCATTTTTCTTCCCTTTGGCTGGTGGAGCAGCTGATGTGTGGCCTCTAGCTGTTTTTCGAGCGTTCCCCCGTGTATTAATAGCGAGTGCACTTTGATTACGAGGGGCCTGGGGTGGTGTTAATGGCAGAGATACATTAAGAGTAGTGGGCCCAGCCATTGCTGGAGATATATTTGCAGTGTCCGGAGTACAGGGATTGACTTGGCCCTCCATCGACAAACGTGATTGCAATGCAGCTGGGTCCAGAGACAGTCTTCTCTCTGTCATCTGGATCTCATGCATAAGTACTGACTCTGCCCTTATGATGAAATCGTCCAGTGTACCAGCCGCCCCTCTCCGCTTACTCATTATGAGACAGGTGAACCCTGTTGCAGTAATTTAAACTTCCGTGCGGACACAATAATGATTGATAGTTGCGGGGTACTCACATTTGCCTTACTCCTTGGGGTTTCATCCTTAACAGCAAGACCAAATGGGGTGGCCCAGCCCAGCCTCCTTCGGCCTCTGACGGCCTTAGACGGGCCCGCCCTTGGCCCGGGCTTCGCCCGGTGCCGCCGGCGCTCGCGTCCCGTGACGCGGGAGCCCTGCTCTCCTTAAAACGCCTTGTGTGCTGCTGGGGGCTGTAGCCCCGTGTGGCTGTGGCGGCAGGCGGAATGGTGGGAGGCAGAGTGTCCCACTGTTGCAGAGTGTCCGGTCAAAAGCAGGGCTCCCGCTCCACCGAAGCCCTGCTTTCCTTAAAACGCCTCCTGGCGCTTCAGGGACGCGTTGGCCGTGTGCGCGCCGCGTGTGCTGCTGGGGGCTGGAGTCCCGCTGTGGCTGTGGCGACAGGTGGAATGGCGGCAGGTAGAGTGTCCCGCTGTGGCAGAGTGTCCGGTCAAAAGCAGGGCTCCCGCTCCACCGGAGCCCTGCTCTCCTTAAAACGCCTCCTGGCTCTTCAGAGACGCGTTGGCGGCGTGCGCGCAGCGTGTGCTGCTGGGGGCTGTAGTCCCGTTGTGGCTGTGGCGGAAGGCGGAATGGCGGCAGGCAGAGTGTCCCGCTGTGGCAGAGTGTCCGGTCAAAAGCAGGGTAACATCATACCTACAACAAGCCAGGACTATTGGCTTTGTCAATGGTTGTTAGTTGCATAAGATAAATAAACAGCAACTATGGCTGAAATATAATATTGAAAAAGCTTCCACTTAAATCCCTGGTGACACCACGACAATGTTGCTGCTCCTGAGTTTCAGAAAGAGAATGGAAATCTAGAGAGAAAATGACTCTCTTTAAAGTATGTCCCTTCCCCTACAACGCTCACCTGGCATGACGTCATGCCGTAACCTCTCCACTAGTGAGAAGTGAGCAGTGTGAGCAGCCCACATCGATGTACCTGCTGTCACTGCAGTCTGGGAAAGAACGGACCGCCTGTGCCAGGGCACAAAACAAAGACTGATAGAGACCAATTTCGAGGCCAGCACCGGTGAGACCCGGGCCACTTAAATCCCTGGGAGAGACTAAAGTAGACGGGCATGAGACTAAGAGGAGGCTGCTCAGAACTAGAAGGCATGCAGAGGATGGAAGGCAATAAGAAGGTCGCTCTGAAGAAAGGAGAGGAACCAAGTGGAAGGAAGTCGAGGTCAATTTTTCCTGCTCGGTATTTGGAGTTTTTTGGGAGGCTCTCAGGGGTAGCCAACAATCTGAGAACGTAAGCTGTTGAAAGAAACAACATTACATGCAATGCAGCTTAAACATGCTCTTTCAAGTATGCACATCGTTTAAACATTAGGAGCCAGATCCTGTTGTGTGCCAAGCCAAGGGCACCCCTTTAAAACAGAGCCAGGACAATCCCAAGCTTGAAGCAAGGTCTATACTGCCCAAGTGGAGCTGGCGCAGCTGGTTTCTTTCGGAAGATGCCTTCTTTAGAAAGTTTCATTTAATAATCTTCACAAACTGTTCTGCATTCAAGGGAGTTACACTCACTAACATGAGTTATTTGACACTGGCTCAGAGCATCTCGCCTATGCACAGACAGCTTTATACCTTGTTTTGTTACCTAATCCCCTTCTAGGTTGTTTCTATGGCACATCAGAGCAACCGCTGATACGAAAGATGCCTAGAGCTAATATACCCAGTGAATGATTGTTTATGTGGCCAGTGTGGTATATGCTTTATATGCAGGGCCGGCTCTCGGCGGTGCGATCGGTGCCACCGCACCAGGCGCTGACTTGGAGTGGGGGCGCCCTCATTGAAAGCATATTTTCGTTGTAAAAGCACCTGCTGCCGTGTTCCTTGCTTCCAGCAATTTACACCCATCAATAAAAACGTCTCCAGTTCTTGCTGGAGAGAGACCGTAGGTTTGTCTGGTGGAAGTTTTAACTCATGGTAAGGTAGTGCACTGGGTTCATGTTACTTTTATTACAGTTTATAAGTTAAAATTCTGAATTTGTGCTTTTCCAGACTAAGGACTCTTAAACTATCCTTCCTACCAGTATAGATGACATGTGACTCCTACATCTTGTGGTCCTCTGTCTTATGTAACATTTCCTATACACTGATTTACACATGTATGATTGTCTCTGTGCCAATGTGTGGTGATTTAAAGTGCTTGAAAACCCTACACTGGTATGAGTGGCTCTAAAAAACTAAATCAGTTTGAGAGAGTGGTTAAAGAAACTTGAGAAGCACTGTTAAATAGTGGTAGAGGGCATCCGTGGTAGATGTGGTCATTGGGGGGCACCAATAAACATTGTCGCACAGGGCGCCACCACTGCCAAAGCCAGCCCTGTTTATATGTACAAGGGAAGCACAGTAATGGAGGCCTTTGGGTTCCATTCTGGAAGACCCCACTCCTGACTTGTTACCTGTGTAAAAGATAGGGGTGAGGTGATTTCCCCAGACAGTGGGAGTGTAATTGCTGACATTCTAGAAGCAGGAGGGGGAGACCTATACACTAAAGTGGGGCCAAAGAAGACAGGGCTCCTAAAGATATTCCATTACATGTTTTGTTAATAGGGGCTGACAATCATTCTTCCTGCAGCACTGGCATTTTGGTAGATGGTGGGGTGAAGGGTGGAGTTGCAGTCTCTGTTGTTCAGAGTTAGAAGAGTATGCTAGGTGAGGCTCCCCTTTTGTTTCCTTTTCATGATCACTGTCTTTGTGGGTGTTCATATACGTGGTGCAGATAGTTCACACCACTATGTGCCTTTGATGTGGGTACTCCAGGTGGAGATAGCTCTGCTGTGAGCCGCATCACCCCACACAAAGGCTTTGTTTTCAGACAGCATAGACTGGCACTTGAATAAGGAAGCCACACCAAACCAGTTCTGTGAGCTTAACCCCTCCCACGCTCATGACGGGCTGAGCTCGTCATGAGCCACGGTTCTCGTGTGCTCATGACGAGCTGAGCTCGTCATGACCGTTAGAACGCTCGCACGCTGGGCGAATTCCCCTGCTGTGCGAGCGTTCTAATGAAACGGGTGTGGTCATGACGATCTCAGCTCGTCATGAGCACACGAGAACCGTGGCTCATGATGAGCTGAGCTCGTCATGAGCACCAGGGCGCCCCCCCCCCCACTCCCCCCAGCACGGCAGGGGAATGACCCCAGCAGCCAAGGGGTTAAATTACAATCATGTTTATCTACTCACACACTGTTAGTAACATCAATTCAGGTTTGTGAAAACAAATCAATATTTACCAGCGCACATGCCATCGAAGATGAAGCCATAGCGTGCTACTCGCCAGAAAAGCGCTTCAACACCCATCAGGGGTAACAAGTGCTATATGAATGCAAACCTTTCTTTCCCTTTTATCCGCTATCCTTCTCACTCCAAATAACTGACTAATATCTACCACTGAAATTACTTTCATATTTCACCACTAATCCTTTATGGGCTTCCGGAGTAGCATGCTTCAACACCCCATCAGGGGTAACAAGTGCTATATGAATGCAAACCTTTCTTTCCCTTTTATCCGCTATCCTTCTCACTCCAAATAACTGACTAATATCTACCACTGAAATTACTTTCATATTTCACCATACTAATTCACCACTAATCCTTTATGAGCTTCCGGAGTAGCGTGCTTCAACACCCCATCAGGGGTAACAAGCGCTATATAAATACAAACCTTTTTTTCCTCCTCTATCCTTCTGCTATCATTCCAAATCCAAATAACTCACTAACCTATCCACCGCTTAAAATGTACTTGCATGTTTCACTACACTAATTCAACACTAATCCTCTATGGGTCCCGAATCAGCATGCTACTTGCCGAAAAAGCGCTTTGACGCCTCATCAGGGGTAGTAAGCGCTATATAAATGCAAATACAATACAATACAATACATATGTGACCACACTCTCAGCAGCTACATTTGTGAACGGGTTTCTCTCGATATTTATAGTTTCACACTTGCTTATTAAACTTTCACGCATAATCCAGCTGTCTCAGAACAGCCTTGGTTTCATTACTCTGCACCTGTAGCTGCACTGCATGTCCCCCTCACTCCAAGATGTACCTCACTCTCTGTGCCTCACTATAGCTGCACCTCACCATTCCCTCCATCTGCACCTTGCCTACCCCTGCTCATTTTGTACCCCACTGACCGTTTACCTGGTTGATGCAACTAGCCCTCAGATTAAGATTGAGTACTAACGGACTCTGCTCTCTCAGGGGCGTAATTTCAATTGGTGCAGCAGGTGTAGTGGCACCGGGGCACCCATTGAAACTGATAATTGCTGAATTTAACAATTTCAGAGAACAGACAGGGGCACCATCTCCCTGCCTGCCCCGGGGGGCCCAAGACACACTGGCTACGCTGCTGAGCTCTCCGAGTGCCTAGCGCCTCCCTGGTGTGTGGGTGCTCCGTGCTCGTTTCCCTGTATTCTCCAATGGAGTATTCACTGACAGCAACAGTTCATGCATGCAGGTGCCCCCTCTCCACCCTCATACTCATGCCTTCTGTGGCATCACGAGACCTGAGGAGGAGGGAGGTGTTCACAAAACAAGCCCAGAGTGCAAGCTGCTGCTTGCTATATGTGTTCAGGTCGCAGGCTCTTGGCTGGTTGAGCTCAAATTAGTCTTTCATTCGTAAGTAGTTGACAAAACGAGCAAAACTAAAATATCTGCTCTGTTTAGCGCTTCGAAGCTGCAGTCAGGTGCAGCGTGGGCCATGCAAGCACAATGTTATTCCTCATTTAACTCTCAGTGGTCAGTTGTTGGTGTTTTATGTGTAATATTATAAGGTTTACCAACACGTGCATTTGTGGGTCTAAAGTGGCTAGGCTGTAGAGTCTGCGTGACTACAGAAGTATTCTAAGCCATGTCCCAAGCAGCCCTTTCAATGAGTCCCCAATCTAAGACCAACAACTAGCGGCGTTATTCCAATAATACAAAGATGGCAAGCTAACGCTCACATCATCACCACCAGTACCACTGCTACCTGAAGAGAACTCAAGCTGAGAGGTGATTGACAGACATTGGAAGAGCAAAACTAGTAACAGAATAAGCACTGACAAAGCCAATAGGTCTTTATTGGCAGTCTGCTCTTCGGCTTTGTAAATGCTTGTTTTTGTAAAACTTTATAGAAGTCAGACCCTCGCCAATGCAAAAATAATGCTTGATTGAAATCAGAATTATTCTTTTGGCCTCAGAAAGCACCATTTGCCATTGCACTGATACTCAGGGGAACTACTACTTTGTGTGGCTGTGTCCTACGTGAAAGAAAAGATAGCTATCGCTCCCAGTAAAGTTAGCCAATGGCTGAAGTGGGATGACCTTTTGTGCCATTCTGTATGCTATAGTGGGAGGAAGAAACATGCATTTCCCCAGTAGACTGCATGCGAGGGAGGCTGCTTTCTGAGCAGGATGGGCAGCTGTGACCCAACCTTGCTCCCATGACCTCATTTTAGTTATGACCTCCTGCAGAGTGGGGTTGTGGTGAACAATTTTTTACAGGTCTCATATTGTTTTCTAGTCTGGCCCTGTCTTTCTTATAAGGACGCATAATTAATGTTCAGTAATGATAAAAGAGGAATCAACAAAAGACATCATGACCGTGGTGCCCATAAAGACAACAAGAGTGCTGTTATTTTTTAACACTCTCTTACAGTGTGGGCTTTAAACCTGGAGTATGTACTAGGGTTCACGGCCACACTTTTAGATTTTTTTTCAAATGAAGAGTTGTACCTCTACCTCGAGCATATGCGAGTCATGGCTAAATCTGCAAGATTTCAACTGTCAAGGCTCAAAAACTTGAAGCACATACTTTCTGGCGAGCCTTGAAATTACTAGTAGAAGTTATGGTAACTTTCTGACTAGATTATGGTTCAGCCCTCTTCATCAGCCGTCCAAAAACAGCTCTATTAGACACAGCTCTCCGCTTTCTTGCCATGACAAAAACATGAACATAAGCTCTTGTTTTTCTTAAATGGGTCTCCATTGATGCTGGATGCCCTTTGATCTTTGATACCTGCTTGCTTCACTCCTGAATCACACACTTCGACGCAAGCTATCTTTTTCTTAAATATTATATGTCTGGAGGTTTACGAAGCCTGTGTTCTCAAAATGTTGTTGTTCTCACATGTCACAAAGTGCACCTTGTGCAGATCTTTCTGACAATGGTCCCCCTGTCTTGAATGCTCTTTTTTCCCTACCTTCATATCACGTTTAAAAATGTGCTCACTGAGAAAAATCTTTATGTGGCTGCATAATACACTATTTTTCGGCATTGATAGTAGCCGGTTCATTTCTTCTACTACCTTGCCTTACTTGAGCTCACTATTTAGGGGTTCCTACACTGTTCTTTTCTTTATTCTGCTTTAATTATTTCCTATCAGAAGCTCATATTGTTAATACATTGTTTGAACAGGGCACTGTCTAGTTGACATATTTATGGTTTGGACTGTCCATCTTACTCTTGTTATTGCAAATGCTCTTTTACAGCCCTTTGACATTGTTCCACTGAAAGCGTCTTGTACTCCTATTGGCAAATGCTATGCACAGCGCTCCTAAACTGCTTCATCACTTATTGGTTATATTCATGTAATTGCATTTTTGTTATGCCCTACTCAAACTATGATTAGTTGCTGCATACTAAAATGATCCTCCTGTTTTATTTCCGTTATTTAATTTCCGCTTGTTATTGGATTGCTTTATAAAGTACTCTGTAATTGTATCACTATATGCGTCTTCGATTCCTTATCATTTCAAAGTCTTGTACATCACTCAGAAAGCTGGACATGTGGAGTTTGCACTGTAGAAAACAATACATAACAATAAACATACAAATAAAAAACCTTAAGGGGCATATTTACAATAACTGGCGCATCCCTGCAAATCAGCAGGGATGCGCCAGTTATTGTGCGCCACAGCTCCGCCATCATGAATGCGCCGCATTTACAATGCGGCGCACTATGGTGCAAAAACGGCACAGATGCGTGACGCATCTGTGCCGTAAAAGTGACACATTGCTGGAGTTGCGTCGCAAGCGCGACGCAGCTCCAGCAATGCTCTGGGGGCCCTATCTAGTTAATGCTGCGTCAATCCTTACGTCTGCTTCAGGCAGGCGCAGGAGTTTGACGCAGCATGGGCCTAAAAGTGACTGAGTGAAATCTTGTAGATTTCACTCAGCCACTTTTAGGAGGCGTTCCTGCGCCGGAACGCCCCCCTGCACAGGAACGCCTACATGTGGCGCAGGGCATTACAACATGACGCATCTCCCAGATGCGTCACGTTGTAAGTACCCCCGCACCATGGAGCAGGATTTGCGCCGCCGCTGTGTCACAAAAGTGACGCAACGGCGGCGTAAATGAGGCGCAAGGGGCTTGTAAATCTGCCCCAAAGCTTTTAGATCTTTTTGGTGAGTGTGCACCCGATAGAGGAAACATTTGAAGGCTAATCACTTACTACGTGAAACATGCTAGCACCCTTCTTGTTTTATCTTGCCTTGTCTTTGTTGATTACCAAATTTGATTGATTTTAGCAGCATTAATGACACATAATATGACCGGTACCACAGGTCTACTCGGTAGGCACAATTCCAACATACCTGTATTAGGTCCCCACATCCAAACCATGATATTCCAACCACAGGCCCCAGATGTTGTCATGTTTTCAGGGGGCAGCCCTGCACCTCATAAATCAGTCGTTCATGCTGGGCACACTAGTCTATTCATACCCTCCTGCATTCTGCCATCGAAGGGGGTTCTGGGGATTTCCGTTTGCGAGCAACGTCATGTTTGGCCACCAGTGTTGTTACCCCAGTAAAGGTCCCTTCCATCCTTTGTCCCCCCATCTCTTCTAATAAACCCAGAAGAGCAATCCTAAGAGTAAGGTCAATCTGGCGGCCCAGAATCATGGACAGCTTCTCCCATATCCCATCCCAAAAGGGACATGCCCAGACCATGTGGAAGATGTCCGTCTCTGCCAGGGGCCTGCGAGGTCCTGCCGGCGTAGTGAAGTAGCGGGGAGTTAAATAGGCAAAATGTAGAAAGTTAAGTTGGACCATGTGGCAGCGCGAGGAGATTGCCATTTCCCTTGGGCAAATCTGGCTTTGCACCAGTATGTATCATTGAGGTCACCCACCCATGCCCCCCTACAGCACAAGCAACCCTGGGAAGCGATCCAGAGCATTAATGAGAAGAGAACGGTAAATCCTAGAGAAGGCTCCGTAGCCCAGTCTTCCCATTAAAACTGTCGCTTCAAGAGGGTTGAATTCAGGAATTTGTGTTCCTGTGGAGATGTGTGCTGATAGGGCGGGGAGCAGTTGCAGATATCGAAGGAGATGTGTGTGGGATATCTACTATTGCTCTTGCATTTCCAGAAACTACAGTATGGTCTCACCTCGCCAGACATCCCAAAGGTGGGTGATTCCTATTTTGTCCCACCTCACAAAACCCTGGGGCCAGCAGTATGGTGTAACCACGTCCCCTAACACAGCGGGGTCATCCCGGTGAGCTTGCGTTCCCATACAATACTTCGAATACAATTGCCTGGCTGAATTGTGTTCAGGAGGGTTCCAGGCTCTTGGGCGGCCTGAATTATTTACAGCCCCCAACTCTATTACAAAATTAGATCAAGCCTGAACTAAGAATAACTTCCTTACTCATAGAAAATCTTCTACGGAGGCCCTTGAATTAGAGAAAGGATTGGTGCCGGCGTTCGTTATCCTTCAAACAACCTTGCACATTGAGCCCTATTTGATTTTTGTTAGTAAATGCTATCATCGTTATCTCCTAAGCAGATTTTGCCTGGTGCTGACACATCAGTTGCTCTAGTTTCCCAAAGTGTGCCCTTGGCAGAGAGCCTTCTTCCTTGTCCTCCTAATCTTATAATTCCCCTTCTTAAGGGCATGAATGTCTCACAGGTAAGGCCTGCCCTTCTGTTTTTACAAATGTTAACCTCAGAACGTATTTGTTTGTTCATGGCTGGGTTTAAGAAATGCTGTAAAGAAAAGACTGTCTCTTTTAAAATTAACTGCTTTGAAAACGTGATTTCTATGTGAGGATTGATTGATGTGCTTATTCAGGTTTTTGTGGTCATTTCTTAAACGTGTACGTCTTTTAATGTGTATTTATCACCTGTTGTACGTTTTATGGAAATTGTTTTCCGAAATAAAAAATTATGACAGACTGACAAAGCCTCATTAATGGAGCAAATGCATGAAACCTGTGAATGAGGTGATATCCCAGTCCAGATGTACAAATACTCAGATATATGTATGTGGTTTGTACGCACATTTTCACTGTTGAGCATTTGAAGAGGCATCTCTATCGTTCTGTAACAGAGAGATATGTTTTATTTGGGATCACTGAACCTGCTCTGCGGTACAGCAGCGTGACGTACTTCCCCAGGGTCTTTTTTGACAGATGGCAGATAATTGTGATGACACCGCATGCACGTCTTTCAACAGCTCCGTGGTGAGGCTGGTAAACTCTAATTAAAAGGGAAGTTAAACTACGAGCCCCAATAGGCTTAGGATTGTTGGCTGAAAGCTTGACACTGGCTTGAAAATCACCTTTAAGACAAGAGGCCAGTTAGCAGCAATGCTCATGGGATGGAGTCCATACAATATATCAAGCGCTTGAACAGAGTCATGGTCTGGAAGATTGTGAGGTTGTGATCACCTGTGCTCCAACATACAACATAAAGAGACAGGCATGCTCCAGATTTTCAAGAAAAGCAATCATAACATAAATTATTTCATTTTAGTGCCAGTGTACATGACGTCATCTTTTGCGGATATTTTGATAATTGGCATCGATATGCCCTTCCTGGACATCACATCCTCAAGGTCATGATCTAGGCCTGGCCACTTTTTGTAAATCATGCGACACCTTTTATAAACTTGTGTTTTTTGGCATGGGTGGGCAGATTTGACCTTCTATGCTGCCTCTTTGGCAAGATCACCATCGACAACACACTAATAAAAAGGCATTTTTAAATACGTACAAATCCATGACTCCCTTCATTTTTGTATATGTAGAAGTGTTTACAGTTGGAGTAAATTATGCATGTTGTCATCAAGGTGCTGGTATGACCACTTTAGTTTATAGTGCAATTACATTAGAACTACTAATAACTTTTGCATGCAGCGAAATAGAACTAAAGCGCACCATTTTGCGTTGTTTTTCAAACGAAACTTCAGAGCGATAAACACAAAACACCAGGGATTTTATTTGTTCGACTGCTGCCCCACTTGCAAACAGTTGTCGTGTGTATTCAGCACACATGTCCTTCATGGCCACACTGAGGGAAAAAATATTGTAAGAGTAGTTGGGGACACTGACCAGCAGACTGTACTGTACTGTACTGTAGCCGTGTTTTCAGTGTGCTCTAATCAAATCACAACAGTCATGTAAGCTTTCCCTTTAGACACACTTATTCAATCATTTATAGCTCTGTGTCATGACCCTGTAGTTTTTATGTTTGCTTTTGAGATGGCACCACCTGGCTTAGGAACTATTTCTTTGCAAAAAGGGAATTTGTTTTGGTGGAGTTCTTAGAAATAAACACTAGATGACAGTAAAGTACAGTTGTGATCAGTGCAATGGTGAATTTCAATTTAGTTTGGAGACTGCACAGTGAGGCAGTAATTGAATAAAGAAATTAGGCTCACTGTGTGCCTGTATGCTGATTGACACTTAGGAAGAGCCAGGAGCGGCTGCTCCCGGGAAGCACTTACCTGCTAGCCGGCCTGCTGGGGGGCCGCCGCCGCCTCTCATCCAGCCTTTTCCTCACTTCTTCTCTGCAAAGGAAGCAGAAAGCACCAGGCTCGCCTGACCAATCACAACGCTGTAATACAGTGTTGTGATTGGTCTGAGTGCTGAACCACCGCACTTAGTCAGGGAATGGGAGGCTGGGCATGTTCTCCATGCCGACTGTAAGGCAGCCTGCAAGGAGAACATGCAAAGTGCGCATGCAGGTTTGGCTGGCCCCAGACAGCCAGTCAAACATTCATGCGCACTTACATAGTGCCCACCACTCCTCCCCTTGCTCTGAGAGCAGAGCAGATCTGCCCCGCCCGCCGACACGCTACAGCAGGAACAATAAAATGATAATAACATAAAGTTATTATTTTATTTTTTCCTTTTTTTCCACTGCATAAAGCAGTGGGGCGATGCTCCCCTGCCTTAGCGGAGGAACCATTACTGGGAAGAGCGCCCACGATCAGAATAATTTCACAGTCTTAAAGATGGTGTCATTTCACAAGGGATTTTGTTAGCCAAAGGCGCAAATCTCTCTATAATTACTAATAACTGATATTTTTGGCTCCAAGTAAGGCTTGTCAGTGTAATGAAGTAGCTTTGATAGCCTATGTTAAGCTTGGAGATAAGGCTGAGCCTTTGCTTTCAGTAGAAGGTTGAAGGCAATCCTCAATAATGTCTTAATTTTGAGTTTGTTTGGCGGACTTTTTGTTGGCCATTTTAGCAGCAGGCAAAAAACCTTAGCCACGGTGCCCATTAAATACCGATTAACCGTCAGAAGGGGATGGCGCACAACAGGGGTGTTCAATGTAGTTTGTGAAGAGGCTCCCAAATTTGCACCTAGCTCTTCCAGATCTAGATTGGACTGCCTTGGTAATTGATGTCTACTGGACCGTGCCATCTGATAGAGCAGGAAACCAGCATACAAAGACTGTGAGAGGTAGATGACTCGCCTCTGTACAATAGGAAAGCAGCTATGATAATCCATTAATTACCATTGTTGAGTGTGGGGAGGGCCCTTCAGTCAGGAGAGGGAAAGCCTTTTGTGGGTGGGTCCCATTGCCTCTCCTTTCTCTCTTATGATGTAGCAGCCTAGGGGTTGCCAAAGCTTCATACAAGTGAGCACCATGGCATATTTTGTAATGCTAAGACAATTGCATAACTGTTTTTCAGCACTTTATCAGTTTCCAGTTATGATTATGGATGCCAGCAGCTTTATACAGGAGCCCACCATGCATTCTTTTGTAGCGCTGAGACAATTATAGAACTGGGTTTCAGCTTCTTTCTCAGACGCTATCCAGCTATTATAGAGTTGTGCTCTTTTCCTCTCCCCAGGCACAGTACTGGTGTGAAGAAGCATGACATGTAGTAATGCCAAGAAGAGATGTGAGAGCATAAGGTGTTAGCAGGTGCACCGGTTTAGTACAACCTTGGATGGCGGTGACAGAGATAGTGTGGGGAGGTGCTGCTCCAGAACAGTGGAAGCAGGCATGCAGCGCCTCCTTGCCCTCATGCCTACCACAGGAGAAACAGCTGCATCCACTTATTTACATAGTTTGTATAGCCTCATGGGCGATGGCATGCTGTACAGCCAGTGGAGTTACAGGAGTTGTACACTTTCAGTAAAAAAAATGAAGAAGAAGGCTACTTGTAAAATGGGGGATAGATGGATGAGATAATGTACATCAACAAATGGTTGGTATAGGGGGATAGGGATCAGACAAACATAGCAGCCAGCCAGTCCCGCAGAATGGGATGTTATACACATGTTTCCTAAGACTGAGGTTAGTAGAAAATAAAGGATAACAGATATTTTTTTTTTGAAAATCTGTTTATTAGCATAGTAGGTAAAGCAGTCACAAATACTTCCAATCCCGGAGGGATACAGAGTAATACACATATAAGGTTGCTTAGAACATATAATTGCATAGGTGTCTTAATTTTCAGTTTGTTGGTGACATTAACCGTCACATTTTATGCAAACTCCTGTCCAAAACTATCCCTCCCCCCACCCTCAACAAATCCATCCGACACTCACATAACAACATATAATTGATTAATCAGTAGACCGGGGCACTCAGAGAACCACAGCATATGGCTCCATTCAAATGTCCACATAGATGGAACTAGACCAATACAGAAAATAGAAAATGGGGGGATCCCCCTCATCTCTCCGTAGCGCACCACGGTTAGTGACAGTGCATGTCAGTCCGACCAAGGACACATTTATCGTGCAATCGAAGAGGCACTTGTATCCTCGTCATCCCCGTCTCCCCCAGTTTCAAACATACCTAATATTGTATACCAGTCCAGAGAAATTGGTTTTTTCCTCAGTCCCCTGTATTCCTCCCTCTGCAGTGCAACTCCCTCCGCCTTACCCCATCTCACCACTTCCGTTCTCCACAACTCCGGGTCAGGAGGCCTAGCCGACTTCCACCTCATAGTGATGGCACGTTTCGCCAGCAACAAGGCAAGGATAACAGATATGATGGTCAGGTCATATAATAAGCAACTAAAGACCAAGCTAGCAAACACTGAAACATCGAATCATGATTCATCAGCTAATGTCTGGTATATATTAAGGAGAGTCTGCATGGGTAACATCAGAGGAGGCTGCATGATTTATTAACTTAGCACATATTTTATTTTCAAGCAAGTTCCTTTTTGTACATGTTCAGAGTAGTTTTCCCGATAGACATCTGACCGCGCTACCTCAAAGTCGCACCTTAGGCGCTACACAATTTTTAATCTCTGAACATGTATGATTCTATTTTGCTTTATTGTTCTATACTTGTCTTCTCTCCATCCCCTGTAAAGCACTCTGATACCCTCGGGTCTGGCCAGCGCTGTAGAAAACGTCTAAATAATAATAATAATAATAATAATAATAATGAACCTTCTTAGTTTGTGGGCTGCAACAGAAAAGGCTTGTTGATGGCCCTTTTTAGAGTGTTGGAGTTGCTCACACATCTACTTCCTGAGAGCTTGAATTTCCGTGCGAGGTATGACGTCATGCTTAAGTGTGATAGTAAATGCCCTTACTGTGTCTATTATTTAGTAATGATGTTCTTCAGAAGTTAGAATGTACACAGAGAATATTTTACTTAACATGAGTCCATTATGACTAGGAAAGTCTATGTTTTCTAGTCAACCACAAGTAATGTAGTCTATCCTTCAGTTTACCTAGATTCCCAAAATGTTTTGTCAAACGACAGACTTTTGGAAAAAGTAATTACATAGATATAAAATCGACTTTGAGTGTTAAACGTACATGAAATATGCTATCTAGAACTTGTTTTATTTTTCCCAAGGAATATTCTGTAATTACTATGTTTTGGGTACTTGTCAGAATACACCAGCACAACAAGATCTTCAGAGCGCAACACCTCATAATACTTACCATCACAAAATACATACATATACCCACCTTTCAAAGCACACAAAGGAACAAACTCCAATGCCAAGCTTTCACTCTTCCACCACACCTAACACAGATACAGCAATACAGCACCTCTCTTCTAACCGCCTCTTATCCATTGGACAATTTAGAACATTACAACATGACCCACATGCTGCACCACCTCCCATGACTCATACATCTTCCGCCTTTAACACACGCAAAACTATAAGCAACATGCCACACCTCACAACTTTCTTCCCCAAGTCTACCGCACAACAATGTTACACCACAAAAACAACACAGCACTCCAACTCGTTCTCAAACACCATCTCCAACACATACACATGCAGACCCATCAAAATGTCTTCTTAGGTTGCTGGATGAGGAACACGATAAAGAACAGCTACACGATTGCTATCCTAATACAGCTAATACCAGCACTAAAAACACACCTGCTACACACCCACACAATACTGATCACTCTTCTACAAAACAAAGTCCCACTATCACCAAAGGCCACTATCTACACTGTCTACTAATAAATGCTCGATCCCTCTCTAAAAACAAGCATCCCATCTACGACCTTCTCACCGATGCAAAACCAGACATACTATTCATAACCGAATCATGGTTGGGAGAGGATATGGCTCCAGTCCTGCATGAAGCCATTCCTCTAGGCTATCAAATAATCACCCAAAATCGTATAGCCAAAAAAGGAGGTGGTTCAGCTGTTGTATTCAGGCAAACAATACATATCACTAAAGTTGACAACATCTCTATAAAGAATTGTGAGGCTCTTCTAACAAGATGCCACCCTACACAGTCTTCCACCTGTAACTTCCTTCTCCTTTACAGACCTCCACCTAGCAAGGCAACATTCCCAGACGCACTTATAGACACAGTTTCAAACCTGATAACAATACACTCCAACCTGTGCATTCTGGGTGACCTTAACATTTGGTTTGATAAAACCAATATGACCCATCCCAAAAAATAATCACTGGCCTAGACGCATTGAACCTGCATCAGATTGTCCCCAATCCGACACACATCACTGGACATATCCTAGATGTAATTTTTGCTAATACTGAACTAGTTACCTTTCAAACTACAACTCCAGTCACATGGTCAGACCACCCCTTGCTTGCTTTCCAACATAAAACAACACTAAGCAACTCACCTAAAACTACCTTACATCCATCCACCTATCGGCCGTGGAACAAACTCAATTTGGAACACTTGGAAACACAACTAACATCCAGTATAAATCTGGAACCCATAAATTCTGTTCAGAATCTATATGAGTGGCTACAGGAAGCTTTTGACATCCTGATACCACTCAAAACCACACAACAGAACAAAAGGAAAAAAGCGCCTTGGAGAAACATAGAAATAAAAGACATAAAACATCAAATTAGCAAGCTGCAACGTACCTGGCTCAAAAAAAACGCCAAACAAGACAAACTTCACCTACAAAAAATTACCAGATTATATAAGTCGGCTATCAAAAAAGCTAAGAAAAGGTACTATTCAGACAGAATTCAAAACGCTAAATGTGCAAATAAAGAATTCTATAAAATACTCAATGGATTTCGAAAACCAAATTGCCTAGAAGGAATTCATCCTGTTACTCAAGATTTCACAGACGAACTGGCAAATCATTACACGGACAAAGCAGGCACATTGGACTCGTACTTATAACAGAAACAAAGCACCAGCACTAACCCTTGTACAAAACAACTATCCAAGAATGCTCTAATCAAGCCTCTCCGTTCCTTCCAACACATCTCACACGATAAATTTATGGACCTGGTCAAAGCAAGCAGGCCTGCCGGCAGCCCTTCTGACTCCTGTCCGCCACAAACTTTCAAGACAATTCTTTTAACAACCTCTGCTGCCATTCCAGTAAGAAGAATCATCAACGATTCCTTAACTACTGGAGTATTTCCAGAATAACTCAAAAAGTCATACATACGCCCTTTACTGAAGAAAACAAACTTGGACCCGCTGAACTCCGACAACTACAGACCCATTACAAATGGACCTTTCCTGGGCAAACTGATAAAAAGAGCAGCGTTGGCCCAGATGTCACAATTCATTGAAGAGAATGACATACTTTCAGATTTCCAAACTGGATTCCGTCCGGGAAGAGGCACTGAATCTGCCCTCCTTGCCATCTGGGATGACCTAAAGAATACAGTTGACCGCAACGGGGTTGCTGCGCTACTCCTCTTGGACCTCTCAGCTGCCTTTGACACGGTTGACCATGACACTCTGAAACAAAGACTTTATGAAGCCGGCATAGAGGGAATTGCTCTAGACTGGATCGCGTCCTACCTTCGAAACAGAACTAATGTCATCCACACCCCACCTTTCTCGTCCAAACCGTACTCCACAAAAGCAGGGGTCCCTCAAGGTTCTATCATCTCGCCCATGCTTTTCAACATCTACATGAAGTCTTTACTAGTACTGATCAATAAATTTCACCTCACTTGCTACAACTATGCAGATGACACGCAAATACTCCTTCAACTGGAATGCCCCAAAGACATTGGAAAATCACCAATTTTCAGCTGTCTCAGAGCCGTGGATCAGTGGATGACTTGGAGCTATCTCAAATTGAATGCTTCAAAAACTGATATACTCACGTGTGGCGATTGGAAAAATTACAACCCGCTTGCCGCATGGCCTGATGAACTGGGATCACTGCCTAAAGTATCGAAGGAAGTAAGAAACCTCGGAATGACCATGGACTCCAAGCTGTCGATGAATGTCCAAGTGAATAAACTAGCAAGATCAAGCTTTGCTACTATAAAAACGTGGCGACGAATTTTCCCTCATTTGGGATTTCCACACAAGGTCCAAGCTACCATCTCCCTTGTCCTATTCAAACTCGATTACGCCAATAGCCTCTACCACGGATCACCTTTTACGACCATGAAAAGACTACAACGGATTCAGAACTCGGCTGCCAGACTACTCTTGCATATCAAACCACAAGACCAAATCTCCCCTGCCTTGAAAGCCCTGCATTGGTTACCGGTTGCCAGAAGATCCACGTTCAAGCTGCTTTGTATTACCCACAAAGCAATACATGGAATAGGACCACTCTTCATCAGGAATAAAATCACCAAACACATTCAACAAAGGAACCTACGCTCTAAAGGAGCATCTTGCCTCAAAATCCCACCATACAAGAAAAAAAACAATGGGTGGCACATCCTTCTCTGTTCAAGCAGCCAAACTATGGAACAACATAAGATCCACGACAACCACCTTATCTTCAGAAAACTACTCAAGATCTGGCTCTTCCCCACATAAGCACCATACGGAAATAGAAATTTACAGCATATCCCTCTGTATATAAGCATTTGTTTTCACTATAGATATGTACCTATCTTTGTGTATACTTTATAAAACATGTAAAACAATTATGTTGTTAAGAGAAGAAAAATAATAATAATAATAATAAATAAATAATAATAATAATAATAATATTCATCAATAAATAAAAATCATTTTTGGTCTACATGTACATACTTCCATTGTACATCTATGTACCTTCCATGTACTTGGATCTGTGTGTCTGTTACTTTTCTCCTGAAAACATATCCAATGCACTACCCTATTTCTCATCCTGTGCCTCTATCAATATATTTAATCTAAATATACTTACTTATTTATGTATCTATATACTTTCAATGTACTTATGGATCTATATATGTATCACTTTCTTCTAATTTAGCATTTCCAATGCACTAGCCTATTTCTCAGCCTGTACTTCGCTCAATATATCTTCTAGCCCAAGCTTCTGACTCATCTCAAACTTCTTTCTACTACTCTTGCTAATGCACTACCCTATCTCTCATCCTATAGATCTATCAATATATCCTCTACACCCACTCTCTCATTTATCCCAAACCCCATACCACTACTATAATCGCCAAAATAACCTTTTCTAGACTCTCTCCTGCTCTACACCTCCTTGCATCATCTGACACCTCTTTTTACTACACCGATCCCTTAAAACAAACATTTCTAAACTCTCCCCTCTGACTCCTTCCCTCCAAAACTCCTTTTTACTCATCAAAAAGCCTCTTCCTACTGCTAAGAATTAAAAAAATAAAATAAAAAAAATCCTTCACTTTTATCCCTCCACTGTCCTTATTCAATCAAAATTAACAGACTAACATGTTTCACTTCTCAAATTCCATATTCCATATTCAACTATACTAATATACTGCCCAAATAACTGAATAACATATCTACTACTCAAATTACTTCATATTTATACTATACTAATTTTCAACACTAATCCTTTATGGGTTCCGGAGTGGCGTGCTACTCGCCAGAAAAGCGCTTCAACACCTATCAGGGGTAACAAGTGCTATATGAATGCAAATCTTTCTTCCCCTTTTATCCATCCGCTATCTTTCTCACTCCAAGTAACAGACTAATATCCACCACTGAAATGACCTCATATTTCACCATATTAATTCACCACTAATCCTTTATGGGCTCCCTGAATAGCATGCGTCAACAAGCGAGCGATAAATAAATACATACCTTTGTCCTCCTCTATCCTTCTGCTATCATTCCGAATCCAAATAACTGACTAACCTATCCACCACCTAAAATGTACTTGCATGTTTCACTATACTAATTCAACACTAATCCTCTGTGTGTCCCGGAATAGCGTGCTACCCGCCGAAAAAACGCTTCGACGCCTCGTCAGAGGTAGTAAGCGCTATATAAATGCAATTACAATTCAATACAATACAATGTTAACTCAGGAAGAAACAGGAGCCCTAGGAGTCGACAGGCAGTAGTTTCAAGACAAATGAATAACAGGTGACAGACTATTCACAGCAGGAACTGGCACTCACTCACGCCTGCTAGTATAAAGGATACTGTCAATCTAAGCATTTGATCTCGCAGTGCCGATCATTTTTTAAGCAAAGCAAGAGATGTGCATTGGGGTGATTCATCATCCCATCTGATCCAAATGGTAGTACATAATGCATTTCTGAGGTGCGTCTCAGGTCATTTGAAGAAAGCGTGTCATCTCAGCGGCGCAGACGCGGAGAGAGAGCGCTAATGGTTTAGAACTGCACCACATTATTAGCACTATGAGATGACCTGCTGGGTCAGACAAGTTTTCTGCTTGCAATGCTAATGAAACTCACAAAGGAAGTTGGGATAGGAGAGTAATTTGCAAACATTTACTTGCCTCAAAGGCTGCAAAGGGTGACTCATAATAATTCCATTACCTTCTTCCTGTACTTCACTCCTTTATTGAATCCACTGAGTATGAACTGCGAAGAAGCTCTTTATACCAAGACTTGATTCCTTGCCCATCACGATAACATATTGCCAGCGTCAGAATGTGGCACAAGATGCATTTACCCTTATGCTCTATTCGCAGACAACGCGCTACTTGGGTGGCACAGAAAAGTGAATGTCCTCAAAAGCAGAAGAGGATGAAAGGGTGGGCAGGGCGTGGGTGCTGCCTGGACAGAAGCTTTGTGTATCAAAATGACATTTTAGTGAAGCACCTGAGTAAATACAAGAAGGGCTTCATGTCTTAAGAGTTGCTTCCACTCTCACAAGACATGCTGATGATGGGGGCAGCTGTATAGCATAGAGTTTAAGGGCCCGATGTAGGAGCCCTAATACCGGTCGGAAACGGACGATTTTCTAATGTAGGAGCATGCTTTACAGAATCGGTATTTTACCGAATCTGTATTTACAGATTCGGTAAAATTAACGAATCGGTAAATACAGACTCGGTAAAAATACCGATTCTGTAAAAGCACATGTAGGTAGCACATCTTTGAGTGCCGCAGGCCTTTCAGATTCGGCATTTTACCACCCAATCCAATTGGGTGTTAAAATACCGAATTCAGGTGTGCATGCACATGTGTGCATGCACACCTAGCCATGTGACAGACAGACATGCCCTTAGGGCATGTACTTTGCCACATGGCGCACATGCCTATTTTTGGGGTGCCAGAGGGTGTCAAAGTGACACCCCCTGCACCCTTGCAAAATTCGGTATTTACCGATTCTGTAATTACAGAATCGGTATTGCCCATTGATTCCTATGGGCTTCAAGGCCCATAGGAATCAATGGGCAATACCGATTCGGTATTTACAGATTCGGTAAATACCGAATCTTAAAGATTCGGAATTTACAGAATCTGTAATACCTACATCTCCCCCCTTCATATTTACCGACTCTTAAATACCGAATCGGTAAAATTCGGTATTTAAGAGTAGGTAAATATGAATTACCTACATCTGGCCCTAAGTTCCTAGCAGCCAAAGTGTCCTTGTTAGACAATTGTGATACATAGTTGCTGCAGCCAGGACTTGTTGTTGGAATTGTGTAATTTGTTCTTCTGTGATGCTTACAGAAGGCATCTTGGAACCAGATAATATCTTTTAAGGATACTGGCTTGCACTTGTTGGCTTCACAAGGAGTTATTCATTGCACTTTTTATTCTAAAAGAATATACTCCAATGGAACTATATCGACACAGAATTATTGTTGTACGGTATGCTGACATCAATGCTATTAAATATATAATGTCCAGGGTAATAACTAAATATGCAGTACTACCAATTTTTTATTGTTACAGTTATCCACTAGTTAAACTTGATTGTGATTCACACTTACTACATCGAACATATTTATGTTTTCAGCTCCGAAGAAAGCCAGAGTATCAAATTATAATTGGAGTGGAAATACAGTGTCAGAAGTTAAGTCATAGACAATACCTAATGTTAAAACTTCATTTTTCAAACTATACTTATACTAAAGACCTCTTTTACTTTCTAAATATAAACGCTGCTGTATGTTGATAACCACTGTCTGCTTCATTCTCTTGTTTCAGCAAATGCTCCCTTCTGCCATTGTAGTGTAGGAATGGATGTTCTTGGCAAAGTATGGAAACTGTCAGATTCACATTTCTAGGTTAGTGTGTCCTGACGCTTTTCCAGTTTTATATAATTTGTACATTTCACATCCAATTTCTCAGCTATATAACTCCAATGTCTGTCCCGATCTATCAAGAGAGGTGGAAGGAGGAACAGGAGAGAAGATA
The DNA here is from genome assembly GCF_964261635.1 of Lissotriton helveticus. Classification (NCBI taxonomy): domain Eukaryota; kingdom Metazoa; phylum Chordata; class Amphibia; order Caudata; family Salamandridae; genus Lissotriton; species Lissotriton helveticus. The sequence continues at coordinate 187,125,799 of NC_136060.1, forward strand.
TGGGGATGCTTTGTATCGATTTAGATTCCGTTTGCATTTTCCCAATTCATGCCCTTATATAGGTACAATTCACATTGCCCTTATATAGACATAGAGAACCAGTCCTTATTTAGGCATAACCCATGCTACCCAATTACAGGAATGGCTACTTCCATCCATTCATCTACGTCACAACGATTTCTTGGAAAACCAGACTCGTAAGCTGAAGGGACTTCCCCTAGCCTGGAGATTGATTTCTCAAAGACTCATTTATTATGCATGAACATCTATTCCTTAGGGGTTCATTCATGACATTCATATGCCCGATTTTTACGTCAATACTGGCATTCCTAAACACCTTCAAGGTATAAATATGCCTTCACTTGCTATGGCAAGGTGTGGTTCGGTGCAGTTCGACTACCTACTTGCACGACGCAGCTCACTACAGCAAGTGCCGAAGGAAGCCAACTCGCCAGCTGACGCACTGTAGTGTAGCTCCTATTTTCCCAATAGGCTCTGCGCATTGGAATAGTACCTACGGCAGTAAAGGCCTAGACCAGACGTTAACTAGGTCTACTACTGTCGATACTAGACTTAATTTTTGGGTTTGCCAGCTAAGCTCAGAGTTCGCTAGAAACTTTCTCGAATGTTCAGGAAAGAAGTACCTCCCCTGATTAGACAAGAAGGGATTTAGTTTCTGACAACCATAGAACATGACAACTTTGCTCTCCCCTAATCAAGAGTCAATCTCAAGAGTCGTGTGAGCACAAGGCAATTATTTTACTCAGTCAGTACGTGCATTCTTAGTCTCATCAGAATGTAGAGAAAAGGAAGAGACGGGCGTGTTCAATAAAAGATGTTGTTTATTGATCAGTCTCTTTTCTCGTACAAGAGAAATGGATCGATATTATTGCAATACTTATAGTTAAGTAAAGTGCATACATTAAAAGCAATAGTATAAAATAATACTGTAAAAACATTGATATGGTTTCTGAGCCATATGATGCTTTAAAATGATTAAAATATATTTACATACACATATACATTTGACTAAACGTACTCAACTGGTGTTTCTAAATACGCCTACCCCGTGTACCTGACCTAAGTCTAATGCGTGGGCGGGAATAGAAAGTTACAGTTTAAGTTAAGTTTGTTTTTGCCAAGTGAATAACTAAAGAATTCTCTAGGAGGGGTTATTCAGTTCTGTACCTGGAATTTAGGATGAATGAGGAATGGTATCTCTTTCTCTGCTCTCGATATTCCAGGCTGCCTGCGAGGGCTGCCCAGAAACGCCGGTGCTGGGTCTCTCGGCTTGAGATAGCAGCGCGTCTCTCAGCACGTCAGGAAGGCGGGGCTGCTGCCTGCGGGGTCTGCTTCTGCTCTCGGCTTCGGCAAGTATGGCTGCTCCGTCTTGTCACCACGCGTGTGTTTTGCATAGGGCAAGGTCGGCAATATTTATACCTTAAAGGTGCCGGGATTGACGTAAGGATGGACATAGGTACGTCAATAAAGATGTCATACGACTTGCTCGTTAGCACATTCTTTACTAAAGTTCTCTGTGAAATCAAAACAATGGCCGCACGGATTATCCAGGTTGTCATAGGTTTGATTTGTTATGAGAACGTCGTATGCCTTATCAGGGGCTGGAGGAATGTCGCTTGTCTAATTAGATCTCAAGCGTTATGACCTAATCAGATAACACGTTCCTGTGCCGTAGTGTGACTGCGTCAGATAACGGTATCTGCATCATGGGGGATTTCTTGCCTCATGGGCTGACTGTTAATTAACTAGCTAGGTAGTTTAACCAGAATAGGGTCAGGAATAGGGGGATCGATTCAGAACCTATAGAAATACACGACACCCACTCCACGCTAACTATGGTCATATCTACTAATCTATGCATAGTATAACATAGTACAACATACTATAGAGTATAGTGTATACCTTACCACCCCAAAATACATAAATGCATTTTGAAATTTTCAAATATACTGAAAAATTGCAGTCATATATATTGTATGCACTTAAGCTATGAATTAAATGCAAAAGTAAACACGCATTGTTATGCATTATTGCTTGTTGGTACATGAGAAATACACATGAAATGGCTCTTAATATGGCTATACAGAAAAAAAGTCGAAACCATTTCATCACATAAAATATATTGTGAACATACCAGCGGGCAGCTAAAGTCTATATAAAGTCTATAACGTATCTAAAAAATAGAAATCTTAGTTCTCTAGGAATAGTTTCTTACTTTAAGCAGAAGATCAGTGTCCCGGAAAAAAAATATATAGAAAAATATTTTAAGGGGCTTTCTGAAAAAATTGCTGTCCGTGAACTGGATTGTAATTGTTCATGTGACTTTATTTTGAAAGTTGAAGGCCGGATTCAGGGAACGCCGTGCGAGTTTACTCAAAAGTCTCTATTTCTGTTCCGGAGAGAACATCATATCATTCAGGCTTTCGAAAAAACTGTCAACAGCTTCATGGGAAAGTTCCACTAAGTCGGAAATAGGGGTAACCATGCATTCATGCGCATGATTGTCTGTATTGACATTCTGATTTGCATTGCTGACAGAAGGTCGTACCTGTTCGATGCTGCTTCCATCTTGAACTTCACTACCCTTCAATCGCAGTGGTGAAGATTCCAGGAATGCCGTCATCAGAATTGGCAGCCTTTGAGGGCAGCACAAAGCGTGAACCTTGGTAGGAACCAGCAGTGTATCTGCATCCACCGGCGCATCCGATTGTAGCGTCAGACAGGTGTCTAACACGCATTCTTCTCCGCATAGCAGACACCTTAGTACAGGTAAAACACACCTTTGCCACATTGGTCGAAATGATAGAAACCAAGTCATGTTCAGGTCTCTAAGTCGGGAGAGTCCCAGGATTTTTGATATCCGGTCCCGGTATCCAATGGCTAGGATCGTTTCTTCCATTGTCGTGAGAGTTTGTTCTGTGACATGGGTTGCCATAACGAAAAATAAGGACTAGGAATAGGATTCCTGCAATTAGTCCCAGGATCAAGGGAAGTCCGCCAAAAATCGAATGGACGAAATCTGGAAAAATACCCAGTATGGCTTTGAATGGTGTTAATGCCATCGAAAATACTGTCTTAAATACCTTTGAGACCCCAGTGGTATCAGAAATATTTAAGATTTCGCTCAGGATTTCCGCGAAATGTACGGGGGAATTAGTTGATAATAATGTATGTATCTCTGCAGTCGTCCTTGCGACTTGTAGATCATACGTTTCTTTAGATGACGTGAGCCTTGTAGGCGTCTGAAGAAGCACTGTTTTCATTCTGCTTAAAGTGTCTATTCGAATAGAAGTAATTTTCAAACCGGGCCATGCCCTTGCCTCCCTGTCTGGAAAGGAGCTGGGGAACAAAGAACGTCCACAGCACTTGACCTTCGCCGTCGTAGTGACGAGATAAGGAGTCCCGGGCATAAGACTACAACATCTGCGGTCTACAATAAGAATGTAACTCCCATTATAGAGTCTTCGAAAGAATGGTTCTATTTCAGTTGCAGGTGCGCCTTGCTGGTGACATGAAAGGTTGTATGAATTCCCTTCACAGGCTCCGTGCAAACTAATACCGTTACACAGAAGTGTGCCGCTTAGTGACATAGCACAATTGTTGCCACTAAGAAACACTTTCTGTCCTTTGTTACTGACACATGCATGTGAATAGGGCAGGTTCCAAGTTGTTTTAAGGTACCCCTTTCCCAATTTCTCGTACATGCCAGCCTGTATATATTTTTGGCAGTATTGAAACCTGAAGGTTGAGATTGGAATATTTATGATTCCGTGGATTATCCATTCACTGACAGGTCGTTCTGACATTGTCAACGGTAATCTTTCTAGTTTTTCAATGCTCAAGATTGTATAATCAGCACCCTTCTGCGCCATACCGATTTGTCTATCAGTAAGGTTAAAGATTTGGAATAGTGACGTTGTGTTGATTAAACGCCAAGGCACATAGCCAGAACGCAGATTTTGTAACGTCCAGCCAAGCTGTACAATAGAACACAATTGTGACTGACCATGTTGTAATAACAGTAAGTCTTGCGATAATATATCGATTGCTGAAGACACAATGCTGTCCAATGAAAAAAATTCTGGAGGACAGAGTCATTAACCCATTGTCCACTACAGAAAGTGATTTTTCCAAATTAATACGATCAATTTCACGTATTCTCTCTGCTGTTTCAATTTGAGTAACCTTCCAGGCCTCATTGTATGCTGCATATACAGAGGCTGCTATGAAACGCTTTTGATGCTGTTTGCGTGGTCCCATTATGAAATCACGCAAGTCAGCACCATCAGTAAGTAAAGTTAGGTGTTGCTTAATTTCAGGCAGTGTGGAAGACTGTAGCCATTGAAGGCATAATTTGCCCACACTGTAGGTTGTTATTATCCCTGGGTGATGTCTTTGGGGATATCTAGGGTCTGGCCTGGTCATTTTGAAACCCTGTGTTTTATTCAGGAATCTATCTTGACAGTTATTTGTATCTGTGGGCCAGATCAACCATTGTTTCCAATCAGGATGTGTTCTGTTTTGGTTAAGTATATGGTTTATGTCTATTTCTTCATCTGTATCAGAGTTATTGCTAAACTTTGTTGGCTTTGGAATAGACGGGTTATTTAAATCTTTGATTTTGGCTAAGCCAAGACAGGTGGTTTGTTGAACAGTGTCATTTAAAAATATCATTTGTTCTGGGATCATGCAGGCTCTAAACAAAGCTTCTATACCCTGTACTTGCCATTCTTTTGTACCCCAAACACTTTTCAAATCAACATTTTTGTCCCAATAATCGAATCCAAAAGTATTCATTTTTTCAAAGAATGAATCAGAATAAATCAATTTTGTGTTGGTTATCATGGTTTTGGTCCCTGTCTTGTTTGACAATCTAAAATAAAATGTTTCAGCATTACTAGTGTTAAAACCTTGAAAGTATGAATATTTGTCATAAACGGTTCTAGAGCTCCCTTTTGGAGGTGTAGCACAATGTTCCCATTGATTATAATTTAAAACATTTCTAGGTTGTGCAGATTTATGCAAGAAATGGTTACCATAGTGGTTATAGCAATACATACTATCATAATTTGTAGAACCTTGCAAATAATCATGTTTTGTAAATTTAGCAGACATTACTAAGTCAGACATCATATTGTTTATACTTTCAAAGTCCCAATCATCAGCAAATGAGTTTGGTTTTGCAAAGTCACTCAAAGAGATCTTAATTTGGTGTGGATATTTCAGGATCTCGACCGGACCATAAATTTCATAGTCAGTGTTGTCCCAGGCTACCCCACCAGGTATTGGAATTGCTGTGTAGTTGGCTGAAGAAAGTTCTGAAGAAAGTTCTCTTTTCTCGACGTGTGAAGATGTGTGTGGTTTGAGGACCAAGTTGATGTTCTGACTTGCTGTGTTCATTTTAGCATATTTTTCCTCAATGAAGCGTCCCAAAGTAAATACCATGATGAGCCAAAGTATGAGGATAAATGCACCAAAACCCACCCAAAATTCAATCCATGGAGAAATCAGATATGTTTCTTTTAGTTGTTTCAAAAGTTCCTTCGCTTTGTCTTTAAAGGATTTTGATGATGGCTGTGTCTTTTGTTCGCTGAAACCGTCAGAGGAATCATCGAAGTTGATGAAGTAACCGGATGCAGTTCTGTCAATTGTTCCAATTGGTTCAGGATTTTTGTTTCTTGCATTTTCACTTGGTACTTCAGTATAGATTGGTGTGTCTCTGCTAAATGTCTTTATTTGGGTTTTCAGAGGTCTAAGTTCTATTGCATTGTTGCATAGTCCTTGTTGTTCTTCTGTAGGCGTTTCGAATGTGATGAGCCTCTTTGTTAGGACCTCTGTACTGGTAGCAAACCTTGGTGTTCTGCTACTTATTGGGAGTCCACTTGGCCTACTGTTTGTTATCGGCCACATGTTGTGGTTTTACCAGGTCGATGGATACAACTCGGTTCTCCTTTTTTCCAGCAAGTGGCGGTAGTACAACTGATCTTGTCCCGTTGACAGACAAGACAGGAACTGCTTTTCTGTAAGAAGGCCCAAATTCCTTCTTTACCGCGATCTTCTCCCTGACTAGATCCCCGACTTTTGGAATCCAGACAGGTCTTGCTGGGACAGGTGGTGATTCTTCAGTGGTTGTTGGCTGTTGTTTCAACTGTATGTTGCTCAGGTCTTTTCTTGTTTTGTTTAAGTCCTGCAAAATAGCCAAACGGTCTTTGACATCAAAGCTTTTTTCTATTACCACTGAAGTCTGACTATCAAGGTCAGAGATCAACATCCTAGTTCCGAATAATAATTCGTACGGACTGAATCCCTTCAGAGAATTTCTTGGCAAGTTATTTAGACTACGTTGGACACTTATTAGATGTTTGACCCACCCAGCTCCCGTACCTAATATCCTTTCTATTATAGATTGCTTTCTGTCTTGGTTTTTTCTTTACACCATCCCATACCCTCAGGAAGGAAGTGAGAAGATTCCCGCTGGGCTGTGCTCATTTGGCCATTCTTTCCCCCCCCCAGGCTGGATTGCCTGAGAAAAAGAAAAAAATGGTCGAACGTAGCATGCTCTTAGCGTATATGCCATTTAGACTCGCAAATCTTGTATAACAGTCCGGACGTCAGCTGAGTGCTGTGGATCTACATTATAAGTGGAACTAGCCTGTGTATGTTAATCGCAAGCCATTCTTTTTGTTGGTAATATTATCTGCCTTGATACGACGAGGTATTAAACTGCTTCTCTCCCCACTGCGATCTCTGTTGCAGTTTGGGCAGTTTTTTACAAACATGGTGTAGTGCAGGCTCATGCCTGGCCACCAGTACCGTGATTGTAATTCTTCCAGAGAATCTTTTAATTTAAGGTGTCTGAGACCCTCGCCCATGTGTGCGTCTGCGATTAACAAGTGTCTCCTGTCCATGTTTGGAATCACTCTATCCCCCACTCCAGGGATTCGAGCAAAAGGGACGGAGTTTGCATCGATTATGTATGTATAATTGAGTGGATAGTTGATCGGTAACGCTGAGCAGTCGCCTTTTGATGACGTTTTCACCGCCAGCAATGTTTCACCGTCAATGTATTTTAATGTACGCTTTTTTCGATCTACGGGAGCCGATTTAGTGGCTGCCGCTGCGGCTGCTTCAGCCAATGAATTCCCTACAACGTGAACGCCATCACGCTGGTGACTCAGTGAGTGTGTCACGTGAGTCTTTGGTAGTTCTTTTTTCAAAAGAGCTACTTGTTCCCAGAGCAGTCTCTGCTTTATTGGTGCATCTGTGTCATCTTTGTAACCGTTCTGAATCCATGTCTGCAAATCCTTGTTATATGCTTTGACGCAGAAATATGAATCTGACACTATAAGTGTCGGGAATTCGCGATCCGCATTATCTAGCGCCATTTTCAAAGCTATTATTTCAGTTTGTAGTTCTGAATTAGTTTCTACTGAGTGTGATTTTGTTAATAGAGGTCTTAGTTTACCTCCGCGCCACACTTCTTTTGTAATCTCACATGTGGGATTGTATGCATGTTCTCCCCAAACGGAGGGTTGAGCATGTCCGTCTGTATAGATTACACAGGCGTAATGTCGTAGAGGCAGAATGTCGATTGGCAGAGGATACGTCTTTTCATATTTTAGATTTTTTAATTCTTCTAGTTCTGGATCAAAGTAGTAGTATACTTTGTCCGTTGTGATTGAATTCACCCATTGTATCCATTCCGGATTCAATGTTGTTGTTGGTAAATTACACGGTGTTGTTAGTGCCTCGAAGGCTGATTCAGCTGTTCTGACTGTGATATGTCTACCGTCAGCTATGTCTTTTTCTCTAGCTATTGCGGTTTGAACTGCTTGAACAATTTTTCCTTTGTTGCTGAATCTCTGTTCAGCTTTTGTGTACAAGTGTGATTTGAATGCAATTGGTACCTTTTCTCCCTCATTAGAGGTCAGGTATGTGAATCCGCATCTCCCTGGGATGACTCGGATCACAAGGTTGCATGTATTATCACGTGTTTCTAATTTTGTCTTAATTAGCATGTCTGTTTGTAAGGATCTCAAAATGTCTGTGTGTGTTTGAGTCCAACTAGATCTTTTAAAATCTGGTTTAATTAGATCGTAAAGGGGTTTGACCCTTTCTGCGTAATTTGCAATGTAAGTTCTTCCGAAATTTAGGAAGCCTAGAATTGACTGTAGGTTTTTTAGTGTTTTAGGAGCTTGGATTACGGCACATTTCTCTAGGAAATTGTCTGCCAGGCTTTTGCCTTCACTTGATAACTCATATCCTAAGAATAGGACTGTCAGATGGGCAATTCTGGACTTTTTGAAGTTGAATTTGTAACCCTCTGCAGCGAACCCAAGTATTATGGTGTTCACTCTTTTCAAGTGAGTATCCAAGTCATCATCTGTTAAGTAAATGTCATCGACATAAGATAATGCTTCATCATCATATTGTTGTAGTAATTCTGTTACTCTCGCTGAGAATACCCCCGGGCTATTCTTGTACCCCTGGGCTAACCGACAGAATTGTTTTTGAGTGCCATTTACTGAGAAAGCTGTTAAATATCTGCTCTCTGGTGCTATGTTTTGACAAAAGAATCCGTTGGAGATGTCCAAGGTAGTTTTGTATTTTTTGCGCACTATGTTATTCATTAGTGCAGCACTGTGTGAATTTTGCACTGCAAAAGTTTTGCAACATGTGTTAAGGTGTCGGTAATCCAAAACTAGACGGTATGAATTGTCTGGTTTGGAGACCGGAAACAAAGGGTTGTTCATTTGTGAGGTGCAAGTTTCAATCACCCCCTGGTATTCTAGCTGATCTAGTATTTCATTTACTTGTTTTTTAGCTTCTTGCTTAATTGGGTACTGCCTTTGTGCAGTAGGTTGTGATTTTAACTGGATTTTGTGAGGAGGAGAATCCTCATCCCATCCTACATGATTTTTGTATAAAGCAGGTGCTAAGGCCACTGCCCACTTTCTAGCAAGTGTGTATTTTTTATGAATCGGGATTTGATTCGAGAAGGCAGGCATAATTACTTCTTCGCCATGAGGGCACTCCCTGACAAACTCTGGTGGCCAGTCTTTTTCAGCTAACAGGATGTCATAACCCTTTGAGAGGTTATCCCAAAATAGTCCCCTTATTTTCCTAGTCTTATCTCCCTCTATACGTAATGTTATCTCGTATATTTTGTGGGGCTTGCTAACTCTGGTATCTGCAGTTTCCACTTGAAGGTATTCATTCGTGTCCACTGTCTCCAGATGATTCATAAGGACTTTGCGAGCTATGCTCACCTCTGCTGCGCTGTCTAGCATTGTCTGAGCCCATTCTCCGTTTTTCAGTTGTGTCCTCAGTATTCTCGGCATTGTTAACTACCTTGATACTGGCTACCTTCTTTTTTGGAAATTGTAATTTCTTTTTCAGTTGAGCAGGTTCCTTGTCTTTGGACTTGGCGTGCTCTTCTGATCGTCCTCTTCTTTCCGATTTCTGCGAGGAATTCTGAAAAGATTGAGAGGGACGTGTATCAATGTCTTGATATCTATCAGGTTTTTTAATATTATCCCTATTTCTAAGGTTATATCTATTCCCAGAGGGTTCACTCTGGGGTGACCTTTGTCTCGGGTTTGGAGATTTCTCTCTTCGCCTAGGAGACCTTCCTCTGGACTGGAATTTCTTTTCTTTAGGATTGGATTGTTTGTTCCCATCCCAGTTCTTTTTTGGTGAATTATTATTATTATTAAAAAACATTTTTTCTGGACTTGTAGTCAGTTGCGGTTTTACTGGTATTCCACCTAGACTATCTCTGCCTAGTTCTTCATAGGATTTTTCTATGATTCTGGCAATTTCAGCTGGTTGGTCTGCTATATCTGTCTCTTTTAACCTCTGGCGGATCGCCACGTTTGCTGCTTCACCTTTTATGTTGGCTAATAATATAGCCGAGACCTGCTTGAAGTCTTTTAGTAATTTCATACCAAGAGTTAAAGCAGGTTCTGGACCGTATTCATCTTGAATTTGTTTTAGCACATCTGGTATCACCGAAATGGATGGAACACCGTGCGTTTTTGTGTAGATGGAAGCAAAGACTGTACCCCAAGTGTCACAGTCCTCAATGTGTGGTGCGATTCCCATTGGGAGACATATAGTCAGAATCCTGTGTTTTTCTAATGGGGTGGTGTCAGGAAACACCGCCTCTATTTGGGTAATTTTCTGTGCCAACCAGAATGGTATTTGTTCCCGTTTTGCTGGGACTTTACCTAGGCAGGATTGGATGTTCTGTGGTGTAATTTTATTTGTGTTCCCCTGGTGAGGGGTCAGCTGTGGAAGTTTAATCGCTGGCTGAATTGTTGAAGTCCGCATTACATACTGAACTAATTGTCTGTGAATTTTTAGTAGTTGTTTTAGCTGTATTAACAGCTCTGCTGCAGGCATTCTTTCGATGTCTGGATGTGGTGTGTATCCGGCTAGGACCGGCCACGTTGCTCCTGGTCTTCCTAAAGGACCGAGCCTTGTAATGTGATTGTTATGTATTAGGGCGCCATCAAATAAGAGCAAATGCTCTTGGAATTTGAGTGGTACTTCCACCTCCTCGAAAGGAGTGTACTCATTAGGAGGTTCCTCTACTTTGTAATAGTGGAAGTACTTTGTTACAGTATTAGCTGCTGGAAAATGTATCCATGTATAGTATACCTCTGTCTGCCGATATTCGTGTGCCTCGATTACGAATATGACTGTGCCACCTCTAGGTGTCAGTCCATTTTCTATAAGTTTTAAGGTTATAGATCTCCTTTTGGCGACCTGGATGAGTATTATATCCGGGTCTGCTGTTTGCATGGTAGCATCAGCATCTGCTATTTCAGTAGCTAATCTAGTAACCTCTCGTTCTTCATCGCTGTCCATTTTGCTGACAGGATGGTATTATGTTTATTTGCAGATCAGGTTTCTTTATGGAAACAGAGATTAGATGCACAATATTTTGGAACTGTTTTATCCTTCAACGTTGACTAGACCAAGAACCATACATAGGAGTTCCCTCCTGCGAGGTTTTGGAGGATATAATAACCTTTCACCCACTCCAGACGTCTTTGGAGTATTTGGGAAAAGGGGTCTGAGTGAGAAAGCACGACTGAGTTACTCTAAATGTCTTACGTTAGTTTTATCGCCCTTTCCAAACGCGTTGGGCGCCATGTAGTGTAGCTCCTATTTTCCCAATAGGCTCTGCGCATTGGAATAGTACCTACGGCAGTAAAGGCCTAGACCAGACGTTAACTAGGTCTACTACTGTCGATACTAGACTTAATTTTTGGGTTTGCCAGCTAAGCTCAGAGTTCGCTAGAAACTTTCTCGAATGTTCAGGAAAGAAGTACCTCCCCTGATTAGACAAGAAGGGATTTAGTTTCTGACAACCATAGAACATGACAACTTTGCTCTCCCCTAATCAAGAGTCAATCTCAAGAGTCGTGTGAGCACAAGGCAATTATTTTACTCAGTCAGTACGTGCATTCTTAGTCTCATCAGAATGTAGAGAAAAGGAAGAGACGGGCGTGTTCAATAAAAGATGTTATTTATTGATCAGTCTCTTTTCTCGTACAAATGAAATGGATCGATATTATTGCAATACTTATAGTTAAGTAAAGTGCATACATTAAAAGCAATAGTATAAAATAATACTGTAAAAACATTGATATGGTTTCTGAGCCATATGATGCTTTAAAATGATTAAAATATATTTACATACACATATACATTTGACTAAACGTACTCAACTGGTGTTTCTAAATACGCCTACCCCGTGTACCTGACCTAAGTCTAATGCGTGGGCGGGAATAGAAAGTTACAGTTTAAGTTAAGTTTGTTTTTGCCAAGTGAATAACTAAAGAATTCTCTAGGAGGGGTTATTCAGTTCTGTACCTGGAATTTAGGATGAATGAGGAATGGTATCTCTTTCTCTGCTCTCGATATTCCAGGCTGCCTGCGAGGGCTGCCCAGAAACGCCGGTGCTGGGTCTCTCGGCTTGAGATAGCAGCGCGTCTCTCAGCGCGTCAGGAAGGCGGGGCTGCTGCCTGCGGGGTCTGCTTCTGCTCTCGGCTTCGGCAAGTATGGCTGCTCCGTCTTGTCACCACGCGTGTGTTTTGCATAGGGCAAGGTCGGCAATATTTATACCTTAAAGGTGCCGGGATTGACGTAAGGATGGACATAGGTACGTCAATAAAGATGTCATACGACTTGCTCGTTAGCACATTCTTTACTAAAGTTCTCTGTGAAATCAAAACAATGGCCGCACGGATTATCCAGGTTGTCATAGGTTTGATTTGTTATGAGAACGTCGTATGCCTTATCAGGGGCTGGAGGAATGTCGCTTGTCTAATTAGATCTCAAGCGTTATGACCTAATCAGATAACACGTTCCTGTGCCGTAGTGTGACTGCGTCAGATAACGGTATCTGCATCATGGGGGATTTCTTGCCTCATGGGCTGACTGTTAATTAACTAGCTAGGTAGTTTAACCAGAATAGGGTCAGGAATAGGGGGATCGATTCAGAACCTATAGAAATACACGACAGCACTGGCTAGACACTGTCATCCTCCTGCCGAGAATCCTGCTCCAGTGTTTCTGACTCCCCTTGCGGGGTGTTGGGAGATCAAGTCCTGATTAGAACCTAGAGAAACCTTTGGCAATTCTTGGCAGAACTAAAAATATATCTAAACAGCACCTACTTCTTCCCTGGTACTAGACCTAGGATAGGTACATTGGGGTACGCATTATACTTCGCATTCTGTCTAACGATTGTAGCAGTTCATACCTCTTGCATGAGAAAGAAGACTGTTCAATAAATCCTTTTATTGAAACACCTGTCTCTCTATTTCTGTGCAACTCTGTAGAAACGAAGCATGCACGATTGACTGAGTGAAGTAGTTATCTATTGTTTCCACGGCTCTGAAGATATTATTCAGGTTCTAGGGGAAACAAAGTTGTCATGTTTATGCTGTTGTCAGAGACTAATCCCTTCTTGTTTATTCGAGAAAGTTTCTACTGACCTCTGAGTTAGCTGGCACACACACAATTAAGTTTAATATACTCGATAGAGACATACTGACCTCAGTCCCATGTCAAATCTATAGTGTATATTATTCCAATGCGCAGAGCCTATTGGTAATATAGGAACTACACTACAGGGAGAGGTAACAGCTAATAAGGAACTGACTATTAACCCATTCCCAAAGTCCTAGTACTGTCCTGCCACTGCAAAAGAGTTCCTCACACTCTGTTGAAATACACATAGCAATCTATGGTATTCAACCAGCATTTCTACATATCACAAAATGATGCTTGGGTCTGTGTTCTGTCACTCGTTAAGCTAAGGACTATATCCCTCACTCTGTCTTACATCAAACAAGATATTTGAGGGGTCTCCTCACCCACAGTTTCGCGCAGCATACTTAGCGGGCCCCCCACATTGTAGTAGGACAGTGTCACTTCAGTGGACTCGACCATAAACCGGAAATTCTTAGATATTTTCTGAAACAGGACAATAGAGCGGTCTAGATGAAAAACGTATAAATAAATAAATATCTAAAAATACCTACGTTTATACCCCAAATTATCCTTTTGTATCTTCTGCTGCCAACCCCCAGCCTCCTAAAGCATGACTGCGGGCGTGCCTCTCCCGTGGGGGGGCATCTTCTGGAATTCCAGGACCAGTGGCAGATGGATGTGTTCGATGCCACAGCCATGCAGGTCGTGTCTGAGGGTTATCGCCTGGAGTTTTCCGCCAGTCTGAGGTCCTTCTTTCGCGAGACTTCTCTTCCACCGGATCCGGTCCGTTGCCTGCACTGTTGCATCACATTCAACAACTTCTGGGCAAGGGGGCAGTGGTTCCAGTTCCCCTGCCGGAACACCGTCTGGGCTTTTACTCCATTCTCTTCTTGGTCCAGAAGGTTACGGGGGGCTTAAGGGCTTTTAAATCGGTTCCTGGTTGCTCGGACTTTCAAGATGGTCACCCTGCAGAGTATCTGTCCGCTGTTGAGTCCTGGCCTGTTCCTCGTATCTTTAGACCTACAGGATGCTTATTTGCACGCCCCAATCTTTCCTCTGCATGAACAGTACCTAAGGTTTTTGGTGGAGGGCCGCCATTACCAGTTACGTTCCCTCCCCTTCGTGTTGGCTTCAGCTCCCAGGGTTTTCACCAAACTGCTGGCTCCCTGCTGGGTATTTTGTAAGGGTGGGCGTAGTTCTACGCGAGCTTCACGTAGCACTACGCGAGCAGCGTAGTAGCATGTTCGCACTGTGCAAGATGCATTTTCAATGATTGTAAAGTGCGAACAAGCATCCGGCACTGTGCAATCATTGAAAACGGCATCTTGCACAGTGCGAGCTGTAGTTTTGTGCCGCTCAAGTAGATTTTTACTCGAGCGGCAGCTTTCTTAACGCGAACTGGTAGTTTCTCATTGCGAGCGGTCGCGAGCATGCACAACCACTCGCAATGAGAAACCTGACCTACCCGTGTTGAGAGTCTCGCCGGGATGTCATTTTGCTTGCTCGCGGTCGCGAACATGATGTTGAGGACCGCGAACAAGCAAAAAATGCCAGCTGCGCTACGCGTGTTCCCACTGTGCTCCGTGCAGCTCGCGTAGTGCGAAGTTGCGCAAACTACGCGTGCGTAGCGTAGTGCTTCGCCCAGGGTTAGTATTTTGCACTCTTGGGGTATTCTGGTGTTTCCGTACCTCAACGATTGGTTAATTGCATCTCCTTCTCTTTCTAAGACTTGCCAAGATGTTCTCCCATTGTTATCCCATTCTCCCGTCCCCCCCCTTGGATTAGTGAGATTGGTGCTTTGATGCCAGTTTCTCCATTTATCAGTTTCTTTCTGGATAAGGTTGTTCTTCGGCCTAGCCCGGCTTTCCTTCCTAAGGTTCTTTCTCGTTCCTTATCGTTTTCATTGTTCGGAGGACATTGTCCTTCCGGTTTTCTTTCCCGACCCATCTTCAGATGAGGAGGTTCGTTGTGCTCCCTGGATCTTTGCCGGGCTTTGTCCATTTATTTGGAGCGTTCTTCTTTTCGGACAACTGGTTCCCTTTTTGTTACTTTGTTGTGCCAGATAGGCTTTCTTGTCCTTCTACTGCCTCCATTTCCCGCTGGATTAAATCTGCCATTGTAAGCGCTTCCCAAGTGTCTGGGTCCTCTTCTCCCTTGTCTGTGCAGGATTATTAGACGAGGGGAGTGGCTACCTCTGGGCGGTCTTTCGGGCGGCCTCTCTGCGGAATGTGTGTGCTGCTGCTACCTGGAGTTCCCATCACACTTTCCTTTCCCACTATTGTTTGCAGTTGGGTGGGCATTTTTCCTCCTCCTTGGGGATCATGTCCTGTCCGTGGCGGAGGGTGGTTCTGCTCCTTTGATGTCTTGAACTGCATTGCTTTTGATTGTTGTATTAAACTTTGATTTGGTTCCGCATACTTGGTGCTTCACTGTTGTGTTTTTTTTCCTGCATTTGTTTATGGAAATAGTCACCAGGTTGCTTGGGTATTGTATCATACGTAAGGACGGCATCCAGGAAGACAGACGAGGAGTTAATGCCCTGGTTACTTACCGGTAATCTTCATTACTCCGAGTCCTGATCTTCCTGGATGCAGTACTGAGTACCGCCCTCCCACCCAAGCATGGCAGTTGACTATTTCCTGGTTTTCGTGGATCAGCTGGCACGGTATGTTACAGGAAGTGTGTGGTTTGTTCCTCCCTTTTGTGGTGACTCATGGATAACAGGGGCCATCTTGCGGGAACATTTTTGAGTTTTTCAGCTAGGGAATTGGTTCTGCTGGAAGACCAGGACTCAGAGTGATGAAGATTACCGGTAAGTAACCAGAGCATCACTGTGTGCAAGGCTTCAAGAATAATCAATAGCAATGATGCTGTCATTTATTTAGGTAGTTCCCCTGTCAACACAACATTGGCATTTAATGCTATGCAAAGAGACTATATACTTTTGAAGAAAATCATGTTAAATATGTTGATGGACAAATTTGCATGCTTGATGAAAGGGAAAGATGAAAAAAGATACATTTCACAGTGTCAATTTGCAATGATAAAAATGATGAAGGGAGAAAAAACTCCCCATACCAAGTCTTGAATCCCAGGTCTGGGTGGGGAAATCAAAACAGCATGTAGAACATAACTTCAATGTATTTAGTTACAGGAACTTAATGTTGGATTAGTGAAAAATAAAGATAGATAAAAGCGAATGGGAGAATGGGGTCTAAAATAAGGAAATAGGGTTGTTCTAGTTTTCTTTCTGTTTTTACCGCAGCATCAGATTGATAGTGCACAGAAAGAGGGGATCCAGGTGAAAAGAAGGTAAATAGATCCAGGCACTGGGGAGCATTGTAGAAATGCATTAATGTGGTTAGGTTTTTCAACCCGATGAATGCCCTTCGTTCAGAAAATTTCAAGGAAGGGATTTTGACAGCAAATATTCATCAGCATGCCCTCCCTTCAGGCTATTTATCATCAAAAGCATATACATGCAGAAGTCTTTATAAAATGGTGTTTTTATTACCTTCATTCCAGGGGTCCTATAAGGGCGAAAGCTATCACCTTCCACCTCAATTTTCCTGTGAGTGATCCACATTTTGACGGTCCACCTTATGCTAACATCAATCCATGCAAGGTATGTTTTTGTACAAACTACTTGACTTAGCATGTACTTTGTAGATTCAGGACTATAACTTTACATAATAATGTTTAGAATGTTTAGAGAAATTAACGTGTTAGCTGAGTTGATAGCAATGAATGAACAGCTGATCACTCTGAGACCATGTATACCCTTGAGCTCCCTTACTGATCACACTAGGATTGCATTCTTTCATCCGCCATATTGCCTGACATGGATTTTATGATCCATGAATTTGACTTCCCTATATACCGCACCCATATAATCATCTCATTACTGCCTAATTTACCACAGCTTTTTTCTCATTCACAGAAGTGATATACTTCTCTTTCAATTAAGTTATCCATTTATAGTTTTACGCTCTTTGTCTTCATGAGAGATGCCAGTGAATCTTACATTGAATTTGAAAATTTCGCAAATAATGACTATATCTTTAACCATGGGTGCTCATAAACGTTTTTGCCAGGGGCCAAAAAGTTTGGTCAGTGATATGCCCATAGGAAGCATTGATGCCAGCGAGGTGGTGATCAGGCGAGTGGGCTCAGGGGGATTAGGGGGATTAGTGGTAAGGTGGGTGCAGGTGAAGGATATAGATCTGGTGACTGAATGGAACACCATGAAACCATAACGAAACCAGAAAACCTGGGATTAATACCGGCTTCTCCACTTTACCGAATTGTGTGATCCAAGGCAATTCTTTAATTTCACTTTCTCTCCTTTGTCTTCATTATCACATGTAAGAAGATCTCGAAAATGCATGATTTCAGGGTGTGCGGGGTACAAAACCTTCTCCTGTGTTTGATTTAATAAACTATAAAATGGTACATGTATAATAGGAACCCAGGCCACCAAAAGAGTGCACATAACTAACTTGCCTCTTTAGTTAACTATTTGCATTGTTGTCAGGGTAGAGGGAAAAATTAATGTTTTTAAATTCATGTTTGAAAACTATCACCTATAGTTTAATACTTCTTCAATGCACTGATATAATCAATTGTACTAAGGTGAAAAGGTTCTGTATGTTAATTATACTGTTGCTGCAAGATGTCTTTAAAAATTAAGGTGTTTCTTTCTTTAACAACAAGTACCTTTGAAAAAACTGCTTGCCTGTCTACTTAACATTTTTTTAGGTCGAGCCTGAGCAGCGCATGCACTGCACGGCAAGGCATACTGTAATGTACACTGTGCCTTGAAGCTCCTCCTCTTTTCTTCATCCGTTCTTGTTTGTGCCTTTTATATATGCATGCTTCTGTTTGGTCAGCATGTCTAATTACTCCCCCCTTTTGTTGTTTTAGATCCTCCCTACGGACTGCCCCTGCTTCATGTGGTCTTGCACTTTTATTACTTAACGTTCCTTCGGGGACTATTTTTCTTTTGGGTGTGCCTCGGACTTGTGTATCAGCATGGCACCCGCTTAGTAGAAGACGCGCTTGTTTTAAGATTAGTTTCAATGTGTAAATGAATGATGGATTTGCTGCTTGCTTTCTTGTAACTGTGGAGAATGAAAGTGTTACAGGACTGTGTTAACATAAACAGTTTTCAGGATGATAAAGTCAAATTAGTCACTGTGGTCAATGTTCATGACAAGCAGGAGGTTGCTGTTGTCACTGTGATATAGGGAGAGTTTACAGACGGTGCATGCTCCAGTACTGTAGTTCATATTGTGATGAACGTGCAGCATGTGTCACCACTCTGTTGTGGTATGAGAGCGCGGTGGCTGAAGCTGCTTTCGTTTTCAGAATGAGTGCACTGTTTATGTGAAATGGAGAGGCAGAGCTAGAAATACTTGGTCAGGGCGAGTACTTGTATATAAGCAGAATACGCCCCCTTTCAGCAGATTTTTATAATGCCGACAACTGCTCTGGCCGTGCCTCAAGGGTAAGAATTTCTGTTCATGCCGTGTTTGTGCTGTTAGCAGTCTAAAATTAAGCTCACCGGAGCACTGCTTTTTATTGCGTTTTAGTCCTTGTGGGAATCTGACTTGGAAGTGCTGCTTTGGGTTCATTTTGTGTACCCGTCCAGGGGCGTACTGCGCGTAGCGAGGGGGGATACTTCGCTTTATGGAACTTTTAAATTGTTTACCAGAATATTACTTCAAGATCAGAAGTGTAAGGATTCAACTTAAAAACAGAACTGGAGGAATTACTCATGTTTGACCTTGGAAAGCAAGATTTGAAATTTTTGTCCAAAGTTCATTTTCCACTGAATTCTATATGCTGGATGAATATAACAATATGTCACTACAGAAAACTGGTAACATTAGGACCAAAACTTGAGAGAGCATGACATTTGAACCCTTTAAATGAGGGTATTTTTTAGAGCACTGTGAAGGAGAGTAGGATAGTGGGCAGTGCTTAATTTGAGCCTGTGGTTTCTGGTGCTAAACACCAGCACTTAATTGTCAACACCTGCCTTTATGACAGCTGCCACATGGGGCACTGTTTGTGTTATTTAGAGATGAGCAGAACAACATTTATTTATTAATTCAATATACAATAAAAACAACTAATACCTTTTGTTCAAGGCATTTTTATTGTTTTGGGGGGACGTCAAGTAGGCTGAATTTTCAAACTCACACACAGGTATTGCCATTGGCCAGAAGGAGGCACCGTAAAAGAAGGCTGAGGGAGAACTGTCAGAGAGAGTGAAGGTGAAGGGGCATTACTGAGCACTGCCTGTCAGAATGGAGGACCTCAACCTCGCCGTGGTAGGACACGTACTAGTGACCCTCTGAAAGTAAGCCTCGAAGATACATTGCCACCTCGATCCCACGGGGCTTAACCACTTGGCTGCTAAGGGGTGTGTGCGAGGTCCATTGACTTTCCATTGAAATCAATGGAAAGTCCATGACGAGTTACCCTTGTCATTAGCGCTGAAGGGGTTAATATAACAACCCATATATTGTGTTTTCAAGAGCACATTTAGATTATTGTTAGGTTTGAAGGAATAAATTAGTTCTGCAGGCTGATGTGTGCTGAACCTTAGCAGTTCAGAGGCAACGGAAACACTACTTTGTACTGTTCAATGGTGTTGCTTAGTGCGTTTGTTGAACAAGGCAAATCGAAATGCAGTGCCATTAAAGCATACGTATCCTTCAATGATTTGACAAATCGAGTGCAGCTGTAACATGTATTGGCAAGGCAAATAGAACTGATTTATAAATGACAAGTGTTGGCTTTGATAATGTTATGTTATTTAAATTTATAAAGCGCAACAGTTACCCTGGGGTGTCCTGGCGCTAACTGCTACAATCGAATTACAGTATGACATAGAAACCTACATGCTAAAAAGCCATGTTTTTAGTGCCTTTCTAAACTACATTAAATCAGAGGCAGCTCTAATGTGGAAGGGGAGTTTGTTCCAGGTCCTTGCAGTGCAGGTGACAACACTTCTCCCTCCCCAGTTGACTTTATTAACGGGGGGTATTGTCACCATCTTTGCTCCTAGGGAGCGGAGAGTTCTGTTAGGAACAAACCATTTAAATCGATGTTTGAGATGGCCTGGTCCCTTTCTAAGGAGGGCTTTAAAAGCAGTGCATAGGGATTTGAATTGCACCCTTTGTCTAACTGGCAGCCAGTGCCATCTTTTAATTTCTTTGGTAACTGAAACGAATTTTGGCATGCCATGGAGTAGCCTTGCTGCTGCGTTTTGCAGTAGTTGGAGTTTATTTAAGTGTTGCTTTTGAATGTTCAGGTAAAGGCAATTACAATAGTCCAACCGTGACAGAAGAAGAGATGTCACTACAATACACTGTCTGTCCTCCAGCAGAAAAGGCATTATTTTTTTAAATCATTTTGAGGGACTGGAAGGAGGCTTTTGTAACGGCGTTTACCTAATCCCCAAAAGTAAGCTTGTCATCCACCAAAACCCCCAGATTTTTGTCTTTCCGAGTAGGCATTGGAAGGGTGCCCAATTGTTCCAGCCACCATTCAGGGGCCCAGAAGTTGGCATTATTTCCAAAAATGATGACCTCAGTTTTGCTCGAATTTAGTTTAAAGCAATTCTGTGTCATCCAAATCTTGACTGATTTCATACAGTAATGAAACCTCTTGCCCTTCTCTGATTCGTGGCCTGGAAACAGAGAGACCACAATTTGCGTATCGTCCGCGTATGAAGTTAGATGAAAGCCAAATTATCTAATCAGCAGGGCCAAGGAAGAGACATACACATTAAAAAGAGTGGGAATGAGGGATGACCCCTGCGGCACCCTGCAGGGTAAGGAAAAAGGTCCAAGGTCACTATTTGTGTTCTATCAGTCAGAAAAGATTTCAGTAGCCTCCAAGCCTTGCCCTGAATCCCACAGGCCAACAGACAGTCCATCAGGAGATCATGATGGACCGTAATGAAGGCGCCGAGAGATCCAGCATGATTAGTGCTGCCTTGCCACCAAGATCCAGGGCTTCCCTTATTTCTTCGGTGAATTTGATAAGGGCCGTCTCCGCACTGTGGCCTTCCCTAAAGCCATATTGAGTGTGATCTAAGATGTGATTTTCCTGAAGGAAAGCACTAAGCTGTATATTCATGGCTTTCTCCACCAATTTTGCCAGCAGTGGAAGCCAGGAAATTGGCCAGATATTATTAGGATCCTTGGGGTCTAGATTATGTTTTTTCAGCAACAGAAGAATGGATGATGTCTTCCATGCTTTGGGGAAATGCCCTGACTCAAACATGGCATTAAAAAGGGAGGTAAGCGAGGTTGCAATGGGTTCAGGGGCTAGTATGATCACAGAAACTGGACATGAGTCATAAGTGGAGGAGGGGGGCGTGGCTTAGGAGCCGGAGGGAATGGCGGCGTGAGCTCGGAGCTCCGCGCCCGATCCCCGCATTTATCCTGCTAAACGGTGCGGCGACACCCGCGAAAGCCCTGAATTGCAGACCGGAGGCAGTGGGAATCTGTACAGCACCCTCGGTGCCGCTAGCGGAACGGTGAAAGAGCCCGCCGGCGGAGGAAAAGTGATAACGGGCCAGCGCATGAAGAAGCGCAAGATGGCGGCTGCCACGGATGCCATGAGCGACTGAGAAGCGCGCCTGGACGAGAGCCACCTCCCCGGGCACTGTGCAGGCGGAGGAAGCGATCGAACTGCCGAGGGAGAGGCCAGGCAGAACTGCGGTGAGTCCCGTGGCCCCTGACTGGGACGCCTGCCGAACTGTGTCTTGGACCAAGCTGAGACCCCCGTGACAAGATGGCAGCAGGGGGAACGAAGGAGGAAATGGGGCTCAACTGAGGCGGCCGCCCTGCTGATCCTACACCCTGCCGAGGTGCAGCCGGGGCGCTGCCTGCCGGAGGAGGCTGAGAAGCGGGGCTGCATAGAAGGAAGCCCAGAGTGCGGCGGGGCGTCCGACCCAGTCCGAGGCCGAGACCGAGAGGTGGACTGCGATCCTGGCCACTGTGGAGGGTCCAGCGGCTGCCACCTGTGGACCTGAGAGAGTGAGGCCCGCCCGTTGCTGAAGGAGGCTGAGGGGACGCGGACAAGAAACGACCTCCTCCGGAGGACCAGTGCTTGTCCCTGTCGGGGGAGGAGGTGCCCATAGCGCATTGGATCTGAGGCGTCCTTGGCCTACAGAACGGACAAAAAGAAGTTGGAGGGTCCGACGGCATAGCTAGCGCTGCCAAACGGGAGGGAGTGCTACGGTGGCTGACAGAAGGAGGTCCTGCACCCGTACCGGACGGGGAGGGGCGGTGGGCAGGGTTCCAGAGACGAGCGACCCCGGATGGGCCCTGCGCTGGGGCTGAGAGGGAGGGAGATGCCTCTTTAACCTCCGGCCGTGGCTGGATGGTCCTCGACCACGCTCAGGAGCACTGTGGAGAGGGAGTGACAGGGGCATATTCACTTCGCCGAGGGCAGAGCGTAGAATCTGGGTGAGGTCGAGAACCCGAGAAGTCAACCAGGCCGGGGGGCGACCTTGGCTCCACTTCTGGCCTACTGAGAGGCCTTGAGTCAGCGCGGGCTACGGCTGGGGAGAGGGCCTCCCTGACAGGAAGACTCCACCAAGGGAAACGCTCCTGACCGCAGTTAAGGCAGGGATTACACCTTGAGATCCTTCCCCTTAAGTTGGCGGACGAAGTGGTGGTCCCCTGGACACTAGTGAGCAAGGCAACCAAGACCAGAGCAGCTACAAGGAGAAGGAGGGGACCGGAGAGGGCGCCCTGCGGCTGCAGCGGCCGCAAACACGTGGAGGAGGTGGACTAACGACGGAGAAAGACTGCGGATTCCCGCCTGGGAACGAAATCGAGTCTGACTCTCATAGTGGCCAGCCGGCTGATGAACTGGTAGCCGGGGGTGTATAACGGATACGATATCGCGACCTGACAGAGACCACTGAACCTGCCCAGCATCTGCACAGAGGATTACGGACACTGGTGCGAATAGTGAACTTCCACCATGGTAAAAAACAAGGGGAAAACCGAGGGAGCTGCGACCTCTGAGGCATCGGAGGGCGGCCCTACGGGGCCCTCGGACCTGCAGCAACTTCAGGACCGCATACTGGAGGCTATCGCGGCAACGAGAGATGCATTGCAACACGATATTGCGCAGGTGGTGTCGGGTCTGGGTCTCCTAAGGGCTGACCACGACAAACTCAAAGATAGAGTCAAAGAGGCCGAGGACACTTTGGGTGAGTTAGCCCCAGCCCACAAAAATATGGAGGAAAGGCTCACGGACGCTATGGGCAGGATACAAACGCTGGAAAGGAGGGCAGAGGATGTCGAAAATAGAAGCCGACGCAGTAATGTTTGAATAGTGGGCCTGCCCGAAAAAACAGAAGGGGAAGATATGGTCGAGTTTCTGGACAATTGGCTTAAGACCACGGTGGCGCCGGAAGGCCTTTCGCCATTTTTCACTCTGGAACGGGCTCATCGTGTACCTGCTAGGCCTCCCAAGCCAGGCCTGCCCCCGAGGCCAGTCGTAGCCAAACTGCTGCACTATAAAGACAGGGACCTTCTGCTTCAGAGAGCCCGCGATGCAGGGCCGTTCCAGGTAGCGAATAGTAAAGTGACCCTATTCCCTGACTACACCTTTATGACGCAGAGACTACGAACCTCCTTTTTATCTATTAAGCGCAAACTACGAAATGAGGGCATTCGGTACTCCCTGCTCTTCCCGGCAAAGCTAAGAGTGGTACTGGATGACAAAACACACTTCTTCCCCACATCGGCAGATGCTTGGGCTTGGTGGGAGACATACAAGGCGGGCATGGATGGTGCCAGAGTCCAAGAGGAAAGGGAGCGTGCAAAGACACAGATGCGGAAATCACAGAGGCTGCGCTGGCGAAGGCAGGGATCGCGGAAACCATCAGTGTCCCAGACGGAGGTGGAGCGGCAGGCTGCACTACAGGTGGAATCGTTGTCGAGATCGGGTGCCTCCCCATCAAAGAGGGGCTCGAACTCGGAGGACCGAGACACAGGTTCGGAGACGGAGAATTCAGAAACACGCAGCACCAGGGGCCCGCTGGTGACACCACAAACGTCGGAAGAGATCCTGAATAACTGATACGAAGATAACGGCCGGAGGACATTCTTGCAGATGGAAGAAGTCACAAACTTGGCTAACTTTTTCCAGGACAAAATCCGATTAATCCTGGATTCAATTCCTCCCCTGAGTCCGAGGGAAGAAATCGCCCTCCCATATCCGACTTCTTCCACTAGCCTGTCCACATGGGGCCAGGTCACTTCAGACGAAGTACGTACGACGCTCAACTCCATGAAGAGCGGCTCCCCCAGAGATCCTGCTCCTCTCCGGATCCTTAAAGAGGTAGCCCCTTCTATCATCCCCTCCCTCACTCAGCTGATTAATACGTCACTTCAACAGGGAGTTGTGCCCCTGAGCTGGAAGAAGGCGGTGGTAAAGGCCTTACTGAAGAAACCCACTCTTGACCCTGAAAACCTGGTGAATTACCGGCCCATTTCCTTACTCCCAGGAGTAAGTAAAATCGCGGAAAAACTCATCAACAAGAAACTCTCGCAGTACCTAGAGGCTAACAACAAACTGAAAAATTCCCAGACGGGCTTCCGACCAGGACAGGGCACGGACATCGCCCTCCTGGCGGCGGTAGAGGAAGCCAGAACGCTGCTGGATGGAGGAGGATCAGTGGCAGTGATCCTCCTCGACCTTAGCGCAGCGTTCGATACCGTTGACCACCAACTCCTCACCGAAAGGCTGGCAAGAGTTGGTCTGGAAGGCACAGCCTTATCCTGGCTCTCATCCTTCCTGACACAACGATCTTATCAGATCTGGGAGAAGAACGCCCGCTCCTCCGAAATGCCCCTCCAATGTGGTGTGCCTCAGGGCTCCTCCCTGAGCCCCACATTATTTAATATCTATATGTCCACATTGGAGGAGGTTATCACCCCTTTCGGAGTGAGTGTCGTCAGCTATGCTGACGACACACAATTAGTGGTGTCTCTGTCCCACCCTAAACAACAGAAAGCTGATCTCCTCAACTGCCTCACGCAGGTCCATCACTGGATGAATAGATCAGTGCTAAAATTAAACGGGACAAAAACCGAGGTCCTTATACTCGGCTCAAAAGGAACTTCACTTCCTCTGGACATGTGGCCAACATGTCTAGGTCCTCCCCCAGACCCAAAGACAGAGGTGAAAAGTCTGGGTGTTTGGATTGACTCGGAACTCTCATTCGCCCCGCAAGCAAAGAAGGTCGTAGGGACCTGTTTCGGTCTTCTAAAATCCCTGAGGAAAGTCCTGCCCCTTCTTCCTCCGAAATCGCAAAAACTATTAGTCCAGGGTCTCATTATATCAAGACTGGACTATAGTAATGCGATTTATCTGGGTGCACCGGAAGCAACACTGAATAAACTGCAAAGGATTCAGAATACTGCTGCCCGGATCATTACCAACACCCCGGCCAGATCATCGGCCAAACCGGCCCTCAAACTCCTGCACTGGCTCCCTATAAGGGAGAGAATTAAATTTAAAGCCTTGTGTTTGGTGCATAAAACTTTGAACAACCAAGGCCCCCCAGTTCTCCGCAATTTCATCACCCCTTACATAGCCACCAGATCCCTCCGCTCCAACGCAGAAAATCTCATCAACGTCCCAAGGTTCAGGAAAGCACGTTCAGGAGGAAGACGGTTCTCGGTCCATGCGGCCCGTCTTTGGAACTCCCTTCCTCGGGATCTTCGTCTGGAACCCCAATACCTCCGTTTTAGGAAACTGCTAAAGACACATCTTTTTCCCTAGCTCCTATGTCCCCCTCGTGAACTCAGCTTCGGTCCTCAGTTTTACTGTTTTAGGGTTCTTCAGCGCTGGGATACCTCCGGGTGACTATGCGCTTTATAAAAATAAAAAATAAATAAATAAATAAATACTGCGGTCGGGGGTCACTGACCGGGATGTCAGACCGCTGCTAAAGAGGGGGAGCGGGGGGGCCTGCGTAACTACCTTCCGGCCTAGGCCACAACCCGTTTGCCCTTAAGGCACTCACGGTTACGACCGTGAATTAGTCGCGAAGGAGAGGGGATTGACCAAGTTTGGATGGGTACTGATAGTTTGATATTGGGGCCTATTCTGGGGGGGGTGGGTGAGGGAATTGTTGGGGATGTTTCATTTTTCTGGCAATGTTTGGTTCCGGAACATATGGGAATTGAAATGTCAGACGGTTTGAAGGCTAGTTGGGGGGACACCACCACTCATGACGCAACGGAACTGTAAAAGAAGCTGCGATGTGAACTATGGGACAATGGCTAGTGCAAATACATTGCGATGTATGACCTGGAATGTGCGGGGGCTAAACACAATGGCAAGACAATGGCAAGAAGACACAAAGTACATGCCTATCTGGTCCGCAGGGGGGTGCATAATGCGCTGCAGCAAGAGACACATCATACAAAACCGGAGGGGATAGCGCTACAAAAGAGGTGGAGGGGCCAGATCTTTAACACCACTTACTCGGCATTCGCTAGGGGAGCTATGATATGGATAAGGGCAGGCACCCCGTTTCAGGTGACCAGGCACATAATAGACCCTGAAGGTAGATATGTGGCAGTGGAGGGTAGACTGCGGGGCAGAGACATAGTGCTGTGTAGCATATACGCGCCAAATATTGACCAGATGACCTTTTTAACAGGACTATCGGGGACACTAGCACACTTCTTAGCGGGCCCGGTCCTAATTGGGGGTGATTTTAATTCAGTAGCGGACACGACACTAGATAGATCCCACCCACCACTGAGAGATTCCCCCGTACACCCTCACGAAGGGGAGATTAGATTGGCAAGAGAGGTGGAGATTGACGGACGCGTGGTGCACACATCACCCAGCTGAACGTGACTACTCGTTTTTCTCGAGCCTCCATGACCTCCATGTCCGAATTGATACAATTTTGTGCTCTCGGGTTGTAATGCAGACTGTGATACGGACCGAGTACCTAACCAGAACACTCTCGGATCACAACCCATTGCTGATTGGTTTGGACTGGATTACGGAGGTATCGCGAGTCCCGACTTGGAGGTTGCGGCCTGAGACACTGGATGACCCACTGTTTCACGCGGCGCTGGAGGAGGGCATAACCCAGGCTTCGTGGAAAACGAGGGTTCCACGGCTTCCATAGCGATGGAATGGAACGCCTTTAAGGTGGTAGTTAGAGGGCAGTGCATAGGGAAACACGTAGGCGTGCGGAAGGTATTGTTAGAGGATCTGCAGAAGGCGGATTCTAAGTTGAGGGACGCCGAGAAAGCGCGACGGGGCCACCCCGAGCTACAGGAGGAGGTCAACTTGGCTAAAGAGGCAGTAGCGGTAGAAGTAGAACGCCTCCGCAGCTTCGATCACAAAGCATACAAGCTCCGAGCCCATGTTGAGGGGGACAAAGCCGGGACACTACTAGCGTGGCTAGCCAATCCCGCTAAACGGATGTCCCCGATACTGGCAGTCGAGGGAGAAGGGGGCCATATACAATATTCCCAGATGGAGATACTAAATAGCTTTCAGAGATACTATGAGAGCCTTTATAGGAGCGCGCTGGCGGGGCAGGAGAGCAACATCCAAGCTTTTCTCGCGGACCTACAATTGCCACACTTGGATCACGAACAAGCGGACGACTTAGGTAGGGATATAGAACTAGAGGAGATTAGAGGAGTGGTTAAACGGATGGCTCGCTATAAAACGCCGGGGCTAGATGGGTTACCCATTGAATTCTACAGCAAATACCTGGACTTGCTAGCGCCGAGACTACAATCGATATATAATGAGGCCAAGACGACCGGCCATCTGCCCCAATCTATGCGTGAGGCCCTGGTGATACCACTACTAAAACCAGGGAGGGAGAGTGGAAACCCGGCCTCCTACAGGCCGTTATCCATGCTAACCACAGACTACAAAATATTAAGTGCCATACTAGCAGCGAGGCTCCTACAGCACATGCCCGACCTAGTCCACACAGACCAGTCGGGTTTTATCCATGCGCGGAACACGACGATAAATGTAAGGAGACTTACACGCCTGGTGGAAAGTCCACATACGGAAGCCCAGACGCCCCTGGTCCTATCGATAGACATAGAGAAGGCGTTTGATAGTCTGGAGTGGGACTATTTATACAGGGCCATGGAGCACTTTGGCCTGGGAGATGGTTATATCAAGTGGACGAGAGTCCTGTATACGGCGGCAGTGGCTAGAGTGAGGATAGGACCCCTCGTTTCACACCAATATCCGGTGGAGCGGGGTACCAGGCAGGGCTGTTCCCTGTCCCCCCTGCTGTTCGCCCTGGCGATTGAGCCCCTCGCGGCTGAGGCCCGGACAGGTAAACATTTTCGGGGCATAGATAGCAGAGAGGGCCAACAATTCATCTCCTTATATGCGGACGAACTTTTATTATTCCTGGAAGACGGATCAAAGGCGCTGAAGGGTGCGGAGCGACTGTTAGAGGGATTCGGTGAATTATCAGGGCTGAAAGTTAACTGGTCTAAAACCTGCTTGTTTCCCCTGAGACGAGACACAGTATGACCCGACCACCGACCCGAGGTTAGATGGGAGCCCTCTTGTTTGAAGTATTTAGGAGTATATATATACCACACGGCGGCACACATGTTGGAGAGAAATGTGGGCCGCTGCATACGAGCACTGAAGGGCTGTATGGCCTTTTGGGCCACGCTCCCACTATCAGTCACTGGGCGCATTTCTTTATTGAAAATGATCGCCCTGCCGCGACTTCTATATTACTTTCGCACCCTACCGGTGTGGATACCTAGATCCTTATTTTCCCAACTGAAATCTCAGATGACCTCCTACATATGGGGGACGGGCAGGTGTAGAGTGGCACTAGCGACGCTCACCCGCCCGAAACCGGCCTGGCGACCCCTGATTTCGAACTTTACTATTTAGCTGCTCAACTGCAGATCTTTACGCAGGAGATAGCGAGGGTATATCGGGGCCCGGAGAGCGGGAGAGACGGGGGCACTCCGCACCATGTTCTGGCCTATATCGCTTTACAGCAGAGAATCGCTCTTGGGGATCCGACGCCTGAGGAACGGACGTTCAGGCTCTGCTGGAACCGGTCCCAGCGTCGCGCAGGGGTGCAACACCCATATGCCCCAGAGATACCCCTGGGAATGCTAACAGCACTCCCCCATGGAGGAGATTGGTCGCAGTTGCAGAATTGGGAGGACGCGGGAATACAAGTGGTTGCCGACCTCTACGAGGACGGGGCGCTTGTCCAGTATCAGGAGCTGCAGGAGAAATTTGGGCTGCCAAGAGGGGGGTACCTACTGCATGCTGCGGTGACTAGGGCCATCCAGACGCACTGGAAGGGAGGACTTGCGGAACTGATGACGACCATGGCCTGTCAGTACACCATGATGGCAGCCGGAACCTATAAGGCAGTAACATGCTTATACTCCAGAATGCTCCGGGAAAACCTGCCGCCACTGATGATGCTAAAGACCAAATGGGAAATAGACCTTAACAGGGAGATCCCTGAGACGACGTGGTCCCGATTAGTGAGACGAGCTAGCAACAGCACGAGAAATGCGCGCTTTCAGCAGATCCACTTTTATGTACTACATAGGGCTTATATGACCCCGGGCAAAATCAAGAAGTATTTCGGAGCAGCCAACGCGGCATGCCCGAGATGTGGTTTGGAAGGAGCGGAGCTGGAACATATGTTATGGTCCTGCCCGGGCCTCTGGGAATACTGGCAAGCGATAGGCGATACTTTAACTGAAGTGACGGATAGGACATTGCAATATGATATAGCAGTATGCCTACTACACTGGTTCCCACACACGCCCAAAAATAAAACCACAAGCAAATTCATAGACATGGGCGTGATTATAGCCAAAAGAGAAATCACACGACATTGGAAGGCGAGAGTAGGTCCTACACACAGGAGGTGGAACAATGAGTTCCTGAAGTGGGCCGCTTGTGACAGTACGCACCGGTACCAGACGGCTCGTCGCAAACCGAACGATAGAGCACTGGATACGGCGGCGGCTTGGGAGGCATTGGTTAAAGCCCTGAGAGATAGCACAATACAGGAGGATGAGGTTGAACTGGGTGAGGACGGAAACAGCCCCCACGACACACCGGGGTCATCGTAAACCTAGGTAGACACTAGACACTGACTCCTGATTGAACCCATAGATGAGACAGCGGCGAGAACTTCTGAGTAGGTGGTGGACATTTGGGAGGGGGGGAGGGGTGGGACGTTGGGGACAGTTGGTAAACGTTGGGAGATTTCATAGAGGGGAGAGGGAGAAAAGCAGACGAGCACATTTCCAGGAGAGAGGATTACGCCTAATAAACCTTGCCAGGCCTTGAGAATTCTTCTATTTATCGCAGCCCAACCTCCGGGTTGTGGGCCTCCAGGCTGTGTACAGAAACAATTGGAAACAGAGGAATGGAAGAGCTAAGAGGTGTTAATTCTGTGATACAACTGATGCATTGAATGTCTGCAATAAAAATTATTTTTCCCAAAAAAAATGAGTCATAAGTGGAGTAGTTTAAGAGTATCTTTGATGGCCAACAGTGAGAAATGTTCCCGAGTGGGCAGTGGGTCTGTAATTATTTTGGCCCCCGAGGATAGGACCTCCATACCACCTATAGAGGATAGACTAAAAGATGAAAAGATTTGCTCTACTTTCTGCCGAAAGAAAGAATGTGGCAATTTCCTCACATAGCACTTGGCTACAAGGAATTTGAATGGACAAGGGGAGGCCAATATAGACACATTCCTAAAAAGTTATTTAGTGGGAGATTTGGCCATCTCGATTTGCTTTTCAAAGAATGCTCTTTTAGTATTAAATAGGAGCCTTTTATAAACCGTTAGACTTTGTATATACTGCTCTTCCTCTACTTCATTGGATTCCCTTCTCCAATTGTGTTCTAAACGCTTACAGATGAGTTTTTGTTCCCTTAATTCCTCAAAGTAACCGCTTCTGCCTCATACAACTAAAAATACTTCATAGGTCCTACCTTTCAGGAGTACTCCTGGCCAAAATAGGTAGCATGGTGATGCGTTGTGCCCTAGGGGCAGCGGCCAAGATGGTACCTTTTATCATATCCTGTGGGACTGTCCCAATGTACGTCGTATATGGGACAGGATGACCAAGAAAATGAAAGACACATTGGGTAAACACATTCACTTATCACCGCGAATGGGGATTTTAAATATATGGGAGGCCACCAACCTGACAGAAGTGGAGCAGCAATGGGTGGCATCGGGATACCAACTGGTGAAACGAGCTATAGCAATGCTCTGGGGATCCAACAAACGGCCACTGACGATTGGTTGGGTAGCAGAGATGGATAGATGTATGATTGCAGAGAAAGAGGTCTATAAACAAAGAGGCTGCCCTAAGAAGTGGAATAAAAAATAGGGAGGTTGGAATGCCTTTAGAGGGGAAATTTGTACTTCTGCAACAGAAGATATTGGTGACCCTTCAAATCCTTCATATTTGTAACACACAAACGTTGGTATACTGTAATATATGAACTTTGGACCACAATGTGATATTGTAATGGTGACTCTGTGCTTTATCTTTAATAAAATTGTTAAAATAAAAAAATTAAAAATTCCTTAAAGTACCAGGGGGTTGTTGGCTGGGAACATTTGGGATGTAGGGTTTCCTACATGCTGTCTCCACCTACTCTGTGTAACAAGTAGTGGCCTCCTCAACCTCCACAGGCAGCGGGCAGGCTGTTTCGGTGAGAAGGTCTTCTAACTCTGTTCCCTTAATTTTGTTCAAAGCTCTTAAAGTTATCTGAGTTTTAGGGCCTCATTGTTATAGTGTCGGTCCAGGAGGGTCAACTGGAACTGAATTGCTGCATGGTCCGTCCAGGCAAGTGGCAGCAAGCCCGTACAGGCTAGCTGCGGATGGTTAGAAAAAATGCCATCCAACGTGTGTCCAGCAGCATGGGTAGGGCCTTGCACATGTTAAATTAAATCAGCACTGCTCATCATATCCAGAAGTGCAGCTGTGTCAGCCTCAGTGGTGGCTTCAAAGGTAAAAATTCAAATCACCAAGCATGGTGAATTAATCCAAGCAGAACCCAACCTCTAACAGAGTTCCGACCGTGGTTAAAAATGTATTCATGGATCTTGGCGGTCTGTACAGTAAGATGCCCTTGAAGGAATGATGATGGGAAAGACGAAAGCTAAAGGAAGGTGCTTCGCAAGCTAGAATGAAAGCTATTTGAAAGGCAGCATTTAACAAATCAAATCAAATCACAGAGTATTTGTTAAGCGCACATATCACTCGAAAGTCTCATGGCGCTGGATGATAGATCGCTGCTAACTCCCCCACCCCTCTTAATGGGCCTGTTCTGCGTACGGCATAGAAACCCAGGTGGGGTAGCTTTAACCAAACCGGGTCCTGATGCGTCGTCTGTCCAGGATTCAGTAACAAAGGCCAGTTTTATATTATGTTTGTTTTTCCTTTCTTATGCAAAAGTAGACAAGCTAAAATCACAACTCAATGGGAGTTAATCGATCTTTAACAAAAGCAAATGAGTTTCAACTCAAACAACTTCAAAGGATGCCGCCTACATACTGCATAGCCCTGCTTTCGAGTCTTTGTTGTACTGAGGCTTAAATGGAGCTTGAAATGTTTTATTACCTAGCCTTCTAACGCCACCTCGAGGCTTAGACAGCGAACCAGTCAACACAACAAACATTGGGAGTCAAGGACATTACAAGCATTTGCAGTGCAATAGGTTTCACATAGTTTGACCTGTTGCCATTGCAAATAATAATGCAACACCAATAGCTCAAACGTTCAGTAATGCGAGACCTATTGCATTGCAAATGCTTGTTATTGTTAGCGCCGAGTCAAGCCCAGCGCTCCTGTTGACCAGGGGGCCGCATGTAAAGGTCAAGAGGGCCATGTGCAGCCCCAGGCCTTAATTTGAGTGTTAATGTCATAAGCAAACCCTACATTATCCTATGAAGCTATTTGTCTTCAAAATAGCACAATAAAAATGTGTTATTAAAGTCATGTCCCTTTAATTGCTAGCTGCAAGTTTAACACAGCAATAATAGGTCAGGGGTCTAACCAGCTACTGTGAAAAATTAGATATCATCCACGCAGTGTACCCAGTAGCGGCTTCTGGTGGGAGTGCTGTCAGGCGGTGATGTGGGGCGGGGGAGGGGCATGGTGGGGGGGGGGTGTAGAAAACACCAGAATGCGGATGAATGCAGGTAAGTAGACAATTAAATCAATGAAATAAATTTTGTTTTGCGCGCTGCATCGCATTTGGCGTTGCCGCTTGGGCAACGAAATTCATTTTATTGATTTAATTGTCTACTTACCTGCATTCATCCGTATTCCGGTGTTTACTAGCCCTCACCCTGCCCCTCCCCCGCCCCACGTCACCGCCCGGCAGCACTTCCACCAGGAGCCGCTACTGATGTGTACCAGGTGTGAAAATATCAGTCTTGAACCTATTCTGAACGAGGCATTATGTACAGATAAATGAGTATTAATGTGTTTTGAGAGACCAGTCATTGAAGTTGTGCCAAGAATCTTCAAGGCCTTATATTTCCAGTAGTTTGTTGACCAAATGAGCTGAATTAGATAGCACACAGTTGCTTCATTCGCTTAGATGTGGCGAATTAAATTCCTAGAGCTCAAGTCATGTGCCCAAATAATGGCGGATTCAATAAGTTCATGGCATTGTTTAAAGTCTGTTTGTGGGATTCATGATAAATTATGTTCGGATCACCAACATTAATCAAGTAACACTAACCTCTGCTAAAGAATTAATCCCAATAACAAACCTCATCTATAGGTCTGTTATCACCTTACCCACACAAAATATAGGTCTCTTAGATTTAGAAGTAACTAGAAAGTAACGAAGAGTAGGAGCAATAACATTGCCAATGTCTTTCTAAATCAGCATGCCTCTTTCTGGTTGGGCGCATCTCCCGCACCTTAGGGGTCGATTAGGATGGCGGATGGATTGCCTCCGCCAGGCTAGCGGTAGCAACTGCCGGCC
Organism: Lissotriton helveticus; assembly: GCF_964261635.1. NCBI lineage: Eukaryota > Metazoa > Chordata > Amphibia > Caudata > Salamandridae > Lissotriton > Lissotriton helveticus. The sequence continues at coordinate 187,159,897 of NC_136060.1, forward strand.
CAGCAGGGGCAATCCATCCGCCATCCTCACAGAAATGACCCCCCGCCACATTAGGATGGCTGGGGGGTCCGCGGCGGACGGGAAGACCGTCCGCCGCTTTTCCGGCGTTGTCGCCCTGCGACCGTGGTGGGAGAGGGCTAATATGATGGTGGTGTCTATCAGACACCACCAGCCATATTAGGATGTGCTTTGGGGCATGCCCTGCTGCCACAGAAAGGCATACGGTCTTTGCTTTGGGGGCCCGTTGTGGGCCCCCATGATGAAGGGGGGTGGGGGTGCACATCGGGGGTACCTATGGTACCCCCTGCGTTTCAAAGTACAACATGGCAGGCACCGTGTGGTGCCTGTCATGTTGTGCTTTGAAACGCACAACATGCATTTTTGGCATTGCGGCGGACGGTGCTTTCAGCACCGCCCGCCACAAGGTTAAAAATGCGGGATGCCCCCGCCACTGTGGCAAATGCATCCTAATTCGAGGCACGGGACCTCCGCCCTTATGGCGGACGGTCCCTGCCCACGACAGGATGGCGGACGGACTTACAGCCTGATTCATGAAAAATGGCATTTGCGAGTCTCAAATAGCGATAAAATGCGAATCGCTATTGAGAACTCGCAAATCAGAATTCATGTACATTACGGGAAAAAAAAGCGACTCGCACGCGGGCGCTAAATCCGTTAGCGACTAACTATAATCGCAGAATAATCGCTATTTCCGGCTACCTGCGTCGGGAATGCGAGTCGCAATCTCGTGCGATCGGGAATGCGAGTCGCAATCTCGCGCGATCGGGAAAACGGGAAGTCGCTTTTCGAGCACAGTGATGACATCACAACCAGGAAGCAGGCAGTTCCCACCCCCAAACACCACAGTGAGGCAAACCTCGAGGGAGCAAGTCGGAAAGCAGCAGCTAATCTTGTGATAGCGAAATTACTACCAAACTGCTGCCATGTCTGAGGAACCTGTTCCTGGCCCCAGCAACAGCGCAGGGCGTAAGAGAAAGCTGAAGTTCTCAGAGCAGGAGCTCGAGAACCTGATAGAAGGGGTGGTGGCCAACCACAACAGACTCTTCGGGATCAACTCCAGGAAGGTCCCAGAGCAAGACAAAAGGAGGATCTGGCTGGGAATAGCCTCCAGTGTGAACTCCGTGGGTGTGGCCGATAGGTCATTGGAGGAGCTCAAGAAGCGATGGTATGACCTCCGAGGTCGTGCCAAGGAGAGGGTGGCGGAGCGCCTTGGAGAGGCATCGGGCACTGGAGGTGGCGGACCTACAGTCTCTCCCAACACACCCTTGGAGGACCAGGTGGAGAACACCCTTGAGAGGGAGGCGTGCGTTGGCGTCACACTTCTGGACTCCTCCCGCCCCAGCCAAGACACCCAAGGTAAGTGGCATGCGACTGCGACCCTGTCCCCTATGACCGTCCTGACCGTCCCTGACCAAATAGGCTCACATAATGGCCCTTAGTCATGCCTTTGTTGCGCATCAGGAAATGCCCTGAAGCATTGTGGGAGATGTAGTATGTCCACAATGTAGTAGTACCACAATGCAGCCAGACAGGTTCCAAAGTACGCAAATCCACAGCCATCCAGGGAATGTCACCCAGCATGCATGTAACATCAGCACGTCTGACAGTCACATGCAACTAATGAGTATCCACTTACCCACACAGGTGGCGCAGAAAGCAGTGACAGTGAGAGGCTGCAGATAGATGAGGAGGCCCAGGAGGAGGATTCTCAACCGGAAACCCAGGCACCAGCCCCTGCCGCTGCAACAACACCAGCAGCCAGGCCCCCCACGGTTGTGGCCCCTGCATCTGCCGTTCCAGCCGCAGCCAAAGCCAGGCCCCCCACCGTTGTGGCCTCTGCATCTGCCGTCCCACCCGCAGCCAAAGCCAGGCCCCCCACCGTTGTGGCCTCTGCATCTGCCGTCCCACCCGCAGCCAAAGCCAGGCCCCCCACCGTTGTGGCCTCTGCATCTGCCGTCCCACCCGCAGCCAAAGCCAGGCCCCCCACCGTTGTGGCCTCTGTATCTGCCGTCCCACCCGCAGCCAGAGCCAGGCACCCCACTAATGTGCCTCCAGTCCCTGCCGCACCAGCAACGCCTGCTGTGACACCACCTGCAGCTGGTGCTACAACATCTGGGCCTGCGACAGCGCCAACACAGCGGCCAGCCACTGTGACAGGCCAGCAGAGCAGGCGTGGGAGTTCTCGCCATCACACCACAGCTCCAATCAGCAGGAGGGGCAATGGACAGCGCCATGCCTGTTTGAGCGTAGAAAGACGCATGCTGAGGATTCATCAGCGCCAGTCACAGCAGCAAGGTGCCATTCAGCTCCAGCTGCACAAAATTGGGCGCAATGTGGCCGGAGTGGGAGACCGCATGGACCGCATGATGGCGGCCATGGGCCGCATGACTGCAGCCATGGAGGCAAACACTGCTGCGATGATCAAGCAGCGCAGTGCAGCAAGCCGGCGCCACCACCAGCTCATGAGCCGGCTGGCCTCCTACAGCAGGTCTAATTATGTGGCTCCAAATGCCACCTCACAGTTGTCGCGGCGGTCCCTCACACAGCAGCACCAACTAGTACAGTGCTGTGAGGACATCACCAGGGTCCTGGAGCACCTAACCACGGCGGTAACGGCACTACACCCTCCTGCTCTACCTGCCACTGTAGGGGGTGACGATGGCAGTGAGGGGGCTTCCAGCGTCAGCAGCCAATCTGCCACACTAGTCCCGCCACTTAGGCGCAGCACCAGGGCAACGCCAGGTACAGGTGCCCCGGAAGAGGATGAGCCTCAGAGGCGCTTGGGCATAACGCGCAGGAGGCGCAATTGACTCTGTCAGAAAAACACTGGCACAGGCTGACTATAAGCCTGCCATGTACTTTCACACTGCAGTATGAAGGAATACTGTTAGTTGTAAATAGTTGTACTGATTACCTTTTTTTTGTGAATGAAACAAATATATTTATTTTGCAGCACACATTAGCCTTGTGTAATCATTACATTTTGCATGCAATTGTGATATGTGGGGTGGGGGAAGAGGGTGGGCTAGAAATTGTTCTCTGTGATGTGGTTGCGACGTCTGTGGCCTTCAGCTGGGTTCTCCCCGCGTGCATGGTGCGCATGTGCTGGTGGCCGGTCGTCCCCTTCTGATTCACTGCCTGAGATCTCAACAGGTATCCGGCGCTTGGTTGCAATGTTATGAAGCATTGCACAGACAGCCACAATGCGGCAGCACGCAGCAGGACTGTAATACATGGCCCCACCTGTCTTGTGCAGTATATGGAACCTGCTCTTGAGCAGCCCAAATGTCCTTTCTATACAGTTCCTTGTCCGGATGTGCGCAACATTGTAGCGCCGTTGCTGAGGTGTGGCAGGGTTGAGGTAAGGGGTCAGGAGGTATTCCCGTAGGGCGTAGCCACTGTCACCTGAATGAGAGGAGCAGATGTTGATTGCCTGTGCAGCGCAGTGACTTCATTGCAATGTGACATTGTCGACAAAGTGTACTTACCAAGTAGGTGTCCTTCCCCAAACTCTCCCCTGAGCAGTCGTGTGTGGAGTCCGCTGTGCCTGAAGATAAAGGAGTCATGGGTACTCCCTGGGTACTGGGCGACAATGTCAGTGATGATGGTCTAGGCATTGCAGACCATCTGTATGTTGAGGGAGTGGTAGGACTTCCTGTTGCGGTACATATACTCCGTGGCAGCTGGTGGGCAGATGGCGACGTGGGTACAGTCTATGCAGCCGAGGACATGGGGAAAATGGGCTACATTGTAAAATTGTAGTTTTGTCAGGTCCAATTCCTGTTGGCTCGTGGGAAATGTGATGTGGCGGTGGAGCTGGGTGAGCATGGCGTCAACGAAAGTGTGGAGGCAGCGTGACATGGTGGGCTGGGATATCCCCCCAGCAGCCGCTACTATGCCCTGGAAACTGCCGGAGGCCAGGAGGTGCAGGCTGCACAATACCTGCACATGTGTAGGCACCGAATTGTTTCGCCTTGTTGGGTGCTGCATGAGGGGGTCAAGTTCATGTATCAGCCAGATGATCATTTCCCCATTCAGCCTGTATTTTGCATATATCTGTTCTCTGGTTTGGCCCAGCAAGGTGACCCGCTGCCGGTAAATCCTTTCCTGCCTCATGCGTCTCCTCCGTGCTGCTCGCTGTAGCCTTCGCCGCCTCACCACCATGTACATTCCTGGCATTGTGGAACGCCTAATGCTGCTGCTGAATGTCCTTATGTGTGATTGGTCAGGCCTGGACCTGTTGGTGATTGGCCAACTGTTTTTCAAATTTTACTTAATCATGGCTTTTATGGTTACCACCTGCTTTGAGTTGTCCTTAATTTGCGCCGCGCAAAAGTGCGATTTTGGGGTTTTTCGCTATTGTATATTTTTCATGAATGCCGATAGAGAATATATTGCGTTTCGCTATTCTTTTCGCAGATTCCGTGGTTGGTCGCTATTTCCGTATCGCTAATGCTCGACTACCGGGAATCTGCGACTATTATAGCGTAATCGCTATTATAATCGCTATTCTGTGTTTGCGAATTCGCTATTTTGTTCTTGAATGCCAATTCCGTATTTTGCACCCGCAATTGCATTTTCGCAGCGATTGCGGGCGCTATTTCGCTTCATGAATCAGGCGGAAAGTCCCTCCGCCATCCTAATGACCCCCATAGTACTATTAATAGCATCCCTTTCTTGCCTTTGTATGGTTATTTAAATGTCTAACGTCCCAAATCAAAACAAGAGGGTAATGATTATGGATATTGGACTTGCTACATTTGCAATTCCCTGCACTGTCACATAAAAACACTATCCCGCCCACATCCCCAATATATAACCAAAGGCCATTTTAAGTTCACACCTTTCTGAGCACAGATTTCCTCCCACTCTTAAACATCCATGAAAGTAGCCCACCTGCAACTGACACTGATTACGCCATGGCCCTGATAACAGGCGAGGTGTTAAACTCTTGCTCCTGCACAAACATATTTTTGCACAGGGATCAGAATTCTGAGAACTCCCACAACTTTTCCCTAGTAAATTTCTTCAGGTCGCATCTGCTAAAATTTCTTAGTGGAACAACATGCAGTAAATTCTGAAAGATTCATAATTCGGTGCAGAGCACATTAATTCCAAATGCAATTCCTCATTTTCAAGAGAAAGTTTGTAGTAGGAGATTTTTATTGCACCTGGTAAATACCACAGTTCGCAGTGCCAGTATTTACCTGGACCCACCACGAGGGCACAGAGAGGGCTAGCAGAGCTCCAGTCAACCCAGACCCAGTCCGAGGTCGGCCCAGCGCAGCCAAGTGACCCTGTGCAGCACAAACCGGACACAGCAGGACTGTAAGCACCACTTAAGGTACTGTAACCTGAAGAGCGTGGCAGAGCCACAGTTGCCCACACAACAGGAAGGTGGCACAGAGACCCCAGAGCGGCCTGAACAGCGCGCCAATTCCAGACCACCCATATCCACGCGGGGATCCGAGCTGGCTACCATAAAGGAGGGGGAGGGGGCTGACACTGAGAGTCCCCAGGTACAACCCAGTAAAGAAGAAACGGATAGCCCCCCAGGTAGCCCCACCGGAAAAGGGGACAGAACCACCACAGTCAAGGAAGAGAAGATGAGCACACCAGCGGGATACGCTATAGCGCCAGTCCAGTTTCTACCAAAACCAGGGGATCCACTAATGAAGTGGGAGGACTGGAGAGAGTATATTGACAACTTCATAGGGGTCCTGGAGGATGAGAATGAGGAAAACTTCACCCCCGTAAGGAAAAAACGTATACTACTACTCAATCTGGGGCCAGAAGGACTCAGAATCTACAAAAGCCTGGTGCCCAAACAGAGAGGAAGCACAGACGATGATGTATACGCCCACGCCATCGATGACCTGAACGAACACTACCGACCCACGGTATGCGTGTCAGTCGACAGATTCAACTTCCAGCAGAGGAAGCAACGAGCTGGGGAATCGATTGAGGAATACGTAGCAGCCCTGAAGAAACTAGCGACCACGTGCAGGTATGGAGCTTGGGAGGAGGAGTTTATCAAGGACCAGATCGTGATGCACACCTCCAGCACGAACGTTCAGGACAAGCTATGGGCAAGCGGAGACACCACACTCAAGGATGTAATGGTCATCGTCAAAAGGGCAGAACTCGCACGGAGATGCGCCGATGCAACCAAGAAATACACGGCAACCAGTGCCATGGTAAACAGGGTATATGAAGAGGAACCTCGCAAGGACCAGAGGTACAAGGGCCCCGCACCAAAAGGATCCAACAAATGGCAGGGCAACGCAGAACTGCAAGGGAAACAAGCAGGCAACGACAACAAGAAAACGTGCTACAGGTGCGGAAGTTGGTCCCACGAGGCACACGACAGAAGATGTCCTGCGTTCAGGGCCAAGTGTTTGCACTGCGGCATCATCGGCCATTATGAGAAAGTGTGCCGGAAGAAAATGTCCAAAAGTGTGGTGAAATACATCGACCAAGGGGAGGAAAACCAGGATGGGACCACAGAGGAAGAAGTAGTCACCGTCTTATGCATATATGACCAGGTATTATGCGTGGATGGAAAAAGGACAACCAAACCGGTATTAGAAATGACAATGGGCGGAATAACCATCAGCGTAGTGGCGGATACAGGCTCCCCCTACACTATAGTTCAAAGAGCGGTGTGGGACGAAACATTCAGACCGAGGCTAGGACCAGAGTTGGAGAAACTGGACATCCGACCAGTCACATATAACGGCGATCGCATCCCGATGGTGGGATTCCGACTCTTGAAGTTCGAGTTCAGAGGCCGGTCAGCGTTCTGCAAGCTGTACATCTCAGAGAGGGGACCGTCCGTTTTGGGATGGCTGGACCAGGGCGACCTGGGAATCAAATTGGACCCAGGAGGAAAAGAACAAATCCTGCTCACGGAACCGGAAACATGGCCCAATTTGACTAAATGGAAAGAAGACTACCCAAAGGTGTTCGGAGGTACAGTGGGGAAACTGGAGAGATTCCAACACAAGATTGTACTCAAGGAGGACGCCATTCCTGTCGCCCACAAAGTAAGAAATGTACCCATAGCGGTAAGAGAGGCAGTTCAAACAGAACTTCAAGACTTGGAGAGGAAAGGGATAATTGAACCCATCACCTGTGCAGAGTGGCTTGCACCGTTGGTGGTAGTCATGAAGCCCAACGGGAAGGTCAGGCTCTGTGTCGACCTGAGAGAACTAAATAAGAACATCGTCGTGGAGAAATTCCCCCTCCCAAGGATTGAAGAAATGTTGGCGAAAACCAGGGGGGTCAAATGGTACTCCACCATTGACTTGACCTCAGCCTACCACCAAATAGTATTGCACCCGGACAGCAGAAAACTCACGTCATTCATCACCCCATTCAGATGCTATCAGTTCTGCCGCATGCCGTTTGGACTGGCCTCGGCAGCCGCTGTGTTCCAGAAGCTAATGCACCAGCTGTTTAGGAACATGACAGGTGTCCAATATTTCCAGGACGACATTCTAGTAATGGGGCGAGACAAAATGGACCATGATCAGAAGCTCGGAAAAGTGCTGGAAACCCTGGAAATCAAAGGCCTCACAGCAGAATGGACAAAATGCCGATTGGGCCTGGAGTCGGTGACCTATCTAGGCCATGAAATAGGGGTACAAGGCAGAAAACGTAAAGGCAATCGCTGAAGCTCCACCCCCCACCAACAAGGAGGAGGTTAGATCGTTTTTGGGTATGGCGGAGTACTACAGTAAATTTGTGGTACACTTTGCCTCAAAGACACACCATATGAGGATGCTGACCAGGGAGAGCACCAGTTTCCAATGGACACCGGAGACACAAAGTGAGTTTGAGACAATCAAGAAGGACGTCACGGGAGCAGTGCCGCTCAAAGGATACGACCCACAGGGCACCACTGTGCTTACAACCGACGCCAGCGAAAAGGGCCTGGGCGCGGTGCTCATGCAAGATCGCGGACAAGGACAGATGGAGACGATCAGTTTTGCATCCCGGGCATTGACCGATACCGAAAGCAAATACAGTGTAATCGAAAAGGAGTTGTTGGCCGTGGTGTGGGCCATGACGAGATTTCGGCAATTCCTATGGGGAACCCGATTCCTGCTTAAGACAGATCATAAGCCGTTGGTGAAGGTGCTAACATCTAGTGGACACGCCAACGCCACTCCCAGAATATCCAAAATGACTCTGAAACTACTTGAGTTCAGGTATGATGTGGAGTACATTCCAGGAAATCGGAACCGAGTAGCAGACTACCTGAGCAGAGCAGCAGCCATGGAGCCAGAAGAGGAAGACCCTACAGACCAAAGGGAATTGGTAGCTCTCGTGGAGGACCAGGAGAAAATCATCAGCTACCAGGAGTGGACAGAGGAATACGAGGAGGACAGCGTCATGAAAGAAGTGAAGATGCACATTGTCAAGGGCTGGCCAGACAAAAGACACGTGAGTGAAAATATCAAGCCATATTATGAAGTAAGGGAAGAATTGTCGGTAGGGAACAAGGGAGTGTTCACATATAGAGGAGACAAGGTGATCCCCCCAAGGAACCTCGTCACCAAGTTACTGAACATGTTACACGAGGGCCACCTAGGCATAGGAAAATTGAAGTTAAGGGCCAAACAAACTACTGGTGGCCAGGCATGGACAAAAGAGCGGAGAGGCACGTCAGAGAGTGTCCACAGTGCCAAGGAGCTGACAAGACGCTCAAACCCCTGCGCCCCGCGCTAGGAAAGTTTGACCTCCCGCAGAACCCGTGGGAAGAACTATCAATAGACATATTAGGACCCATCCTTGATGACCAGGGCACTCATAAGTATGTATGTGTCCTCATGGATCGATACTCCAAATGGCCGGAGGTGAAGGTGGATGAGACCATGGACACTGAAAACATTCTGAAATTTTTGTCTGACACTTTTGTGAGAGAGGGCATCCCCAAGTCCATCCTGAGCGATAATGGCCCCCAATTCACGTCTGAAAGATGGAACAAATTTATGCAGAGGAATGGCATCACAATCAAACACACGGCGATCTACCATCCAGCTGGAAATGGCTTGGTGGAGCGGTTTAACAGGGTTGTGATGGGAACCGTACAAGCTGCAATTTCCTGCAACAAGGATTGGGAGAAAGCCATAGAGAACATGGTATGGGCCTACAGGATCACTCCCACTGGAACTGGATACAGCCCATTCCAGATTTTGAGAGGGCGTGAACCCTTCATGCACGACAACCGGATTTGGAAGGAGAAGGTTATCACCAGCGAATGGTCTCCCGCGGTGGTACGTGCCAACCTGGAAAAGGCACAGTCCATCTATACCAACCACTACAACAAACGGAAGAATGTGAAAGGGGCAAGTTTGGAAAAGGGCGAGTGGGTAAGAGTAAAGTTGGCGATGCTACAGAAGAAAGGAGATAGTAAATATAGCAAGCCCATGCAAGTTAAGGAAGTGTACGACCGAGCGGCCCTGCTGAGTGACGGGAACGTGTGGTCCCAAGACCGCATGGCCAGGTGTAACAAGGTCTTGCAATGGGAGCAAAATGGAACTGAATGGGAAGACAGGGAAGAGCCGAACGTAGAGATGGAACAATGCGCCGGTGAGCAGCAAGAAGGAGGAAGTGCTAGAGATGAACGACTGGAGGAGAGGAGAATGAATGGTAACCAAGGAACTGACATGGACTTACAAAGGAGGAGTACGGAGGTAGGCGCGGCTGCGCAGAGAGAGGGAAGATGTACCGAGATACAGAGCCAAGGGCCCCCGGAGAACCCAACCAGGGTGACCAGGAGTGGAAGGTCTGTGGTGAGACCCTCCAGGTTTCGAGATTACGATATGGACAGTGAACTGTAAGTGACTCATTCGTTGTTTGGAAAAAGGGGAGATATGTAGTGGCGCTTACTAGTTGATGCACGTCACGTAACGACGTGACGTGCAACGGCAATTTTGGGAGGATGCGCGCGCAGCTCATTAGGAGGCGCGGCAGCGTACACCCAACAGCGCCGGCTCGGCGCTCTTCAGGGAGTTTATTAATCTGAATAAAGAAACGTTCAATAAGCAGTTTGAGTCAGCGGTTTCATTAAAAAGTGAGATTCTACAGGTATACTTCACCTTTTCCTGGTGCTGTGGAAATCAAGCCCTGTAATTATGGATAAAAATGGCTTTCTAGGTTAGACCTTTGCAATAATAAGACAGATGGATCTGTGGCCGTATTATGAACTCTGTGCATGGATGAAGAACGAAGCCATGCACCTGATTACATCATAATCGCACTGTCTATTGTGCATTCAATGCATACTCTACCTCGGTAATTCTGAGAGTTAGTGCATGAGCTCTGGACATCGCAGCTTGGAAACACTGAGTTTAGAACTCTTTTGTTGCAAAATTAGTGTATGTGCTGTAGGCAGCGTAATTCAAATGAAAAATTTATTTTACATTGGTACGTTCATGACAATGCACGATAAGGTTGTATCATGACCATGTATGTCCGAGTGGAACAAACTTGTTCCACAAAGCAGAGCTTCAAAACCAGTGCTTAAATTGAGCCGTTTTTTTCCAGTGCTCAGCAACAGTAGTAGTAATAGTAAAAACAAAGTTTATTTAGACAATAGTCTATAAACCATACACAAGACTTTACATCCACTTTAGCAATGGAAATTTTACATCATAATTCATTTTAACATTCTATATACATACATTTAAAACCATAAAAAACACTAAATTGAGATTCTCCGTATTTTAAAATCTTACAGCCAGATTCATCATTCTCCCGTTTTGCGAGCCCCTAATAGCGATTCATAAGGAATCGCTATTAAGGACTTGCAAAACGGGATTCATGTAGGAATTGCAAAAAATATTGCGATTCCTACATGTTCCTTATTTGCGATTAGCAAATTGCTAATCGCAAATAAGGAATAACTCCCCATGCATTCCTATGGGCCTACAGGCCCATAGGAATGAATGGGGAGTTATTCCTTATTTGCGATTAGCAATTAGCTAATCGCAAATAAGGATGCGATTTCAAGGGTGCAGGGGTGTCCAAAGGACACCCTCTAGCACCCCTGAAATGTAATCTACATTGGTGTTGCGCACACACATGTCCAAAGGACATGTGTGTGTGTAACATGCAACTTAGAAAAATGCATTTAAATGCATTTTTCTAAGTTTTTGCTATTTACCATGAGGTCTGACCTCTCGGTAAATAGCGGCCCAAAATTGCAATTTCGCAATTTTAAAATGATTCATGAATTGCATTTAAGGAATCTCAAATAGAGATTCCTTAAATGCAATTCTTCGCAAATGTGCGAATTCTTTATTAGCGAATTTTGCATTTGGGATGATGAATCCCAAATGCAAAAATTGCACTCGCAAAAGGCAAGATTCTGAGAATCTTGCCCTTTGCAAGTGCAATTTAGCTTGATGAATCAGGCTGTTAATGTCTTAAAATTTCCCAACTTCCTTGGATGCCTCCATTACAGCTTCTCTTGTTGCTTTCAAAAAATTTCCCCAACGCAATTGTTATATCTAAAAACGACATTTCTTGTATTTTAAAAATATTGGACGTGAAAACATTTTTCGCACTGTTAAAATCAATGTACAGTCCAATAGTATACGTAAAATGTCATTCTTTACACCTAGGCCACATTTACAAATACCATCAGGTTGGATCAGGGCTACTTTTAATTTGCTATCGATCATCCATGGGTTTAAACCTACCCGAACCTTCATAATTTCGTACCTTTAATTGTCAGCACCGGTACTATGATGGTCTGCCACATGGTGGCGCTGTTTGTCTGATTTAGAGTGAGCACGACAGCAGTTATTTACTAATTTAATACACGTTAAAATTAATAATACCTGCCGCCTGGCTGTTCTTATAGCTTTGGGGGCCTGGATTACTCTGAATTGTCACACTTGTAGAGTGTGATGGTTAGTAGTTGGTTTGGTACTATCGTCATTGGTGGCATTAGCTGGGGCAATGGATGGTTTCGGCTGCAGTGGCCTCTTGATGAGGTCCCTGGCACTTGTTTTTGTTTTTTTTTTTACAAATTAAGGACTGTTGAAAATATTAGGAGGCGATTACTTACATGTGTTTCTGAGCTCTGATGTTTGCAGCACATGCACAAACTCAGAGTTTTTTTGTGTTCATTTTGTAAAGGCAGTTATTTGTCAGTGCACAGAACAGGATCATGATACGGCCCATGTTTCTGTAGAAATGGCTCTGTCCACAGCACATATGCTGTACAAAAGGGGGTGGTGATGGATGGAGCATCTGAACCAATCAAACACTCACACCCAGTCAACAGATCTGGGTTTAATCCATAACCGTTCTTTAGCCCACTCTGCCACCCCAGTTCAGACATGGCCATATGCAAATCAGTCTGACCCTGTGCCTCATGGTTACAGTCCAGCCCAAAATGCCAAGCCATGCCAAGACAGCTGGTGCTGTCCCAGACCCATATGAAGGGTCATGTGCTGGACTTGATCTTCGCAGAAGCCTCTCGGGTGGTAATCGGGGAAATAGTTTTTCAATGCTGGACAGACCACGCACTAGTCCGTTTTTCCCTCCATCTTCCTGCAGAGTCTCTCGGAAAGAACGGAGTGAACTCCGCTATAGCGAAAAGACAGTGGTCAAAACTCTTACACTACTCTGACCATGCACCCCTCCTTCCGGGGATTTTCAACCTGATGGAAAACGCTGAAGCAAGCTATTCTAGCTTGTGCCAGCAAATCACCAGATCTCTGGACACATTGGTTCCGATACGGAATTCTAAGGTCAAACGTCAACCCGCAATGCCCTGGTTTTCTTCTGACCTATTCCAACTGAAACTTCGCTGTAAGCAGGCGGAAAGGGTGTGGAGGAGGTCATACTCTGAGAGTGCTAAGTCCTTATATAAACTAGCACTGCTTGAATATAAAGCCCAAATTAAATGTGCTAAGGCGAAATATTTCGAGGTCACGTTGACTCAGGCAGCGAATAAATCGCAGACCCTATTTAAAATAGTAAATGACCTCTCTAGGCCCGAGTGCGCGGCGAACAACATTCCAGCTTAACAATCTCTCTGCGACTCGCTAGCAAGAGCGTTTGAGGATAAAATTGCAAACATCTTAAATGCCCTTGCTACCTCAGACACATGTGACCCTCAATCTACGGATGCCTCTGTATCCCTCCCTGCCCCCGCTTGAACTGGATGAGCATATATCTCGTCAGCGGCTAGAGTGTTTTTCCCTTCCCTCATTGGATGAATTTTGCACGCTAGCAAACGGGGTGAACTCGGGTTCTCCTTTGGACCCATTGCCCCACAGATATTGGAAATTGTTTCAGGACGAACTTTTTCCTCCTCTGCATTCCATCTGTCTTCAGTCCTTCAATTCGGCTATGGTCCCTGACAGCTGGAAGTTGGCGGTGGTTTCCCCTCTCCTAAAGAAGCCCACGTTAGACCCCACCTGTTTGTCGAATTATCGGCCTATTTCCTTGCTCCCTTTTCCAGTTAAGATCATGGAAAAACTTGTCACCCGGTCTCTCTCCGGCTTCTTGGAAAGTAACAACTGTCTGGAGATGGCCCAGTTCGGCTTCCGGCCAGCGCATGGTACGGAGTCGGCCCTGGTGGTCGTGTTGGACAAACTTCGATCTCGGGTCGATAATGGTCGAGCAGCCTTTTTAGTGCTGCTCGACCTATCGGTCGCGTTCGACACGGTCAGCCATCCCATTCTTGTCAACAGGCTGGAGGAGGCCGGGATAGCTGGTTTGGCAAGGGACTGGCTGATCTCGTATCTTCAGAACAGGCATCAGGTGGTGGCCTTACCACCTTTCCGCTCAGGTATTAGGAGAGTGGGACAAGGTGTTCCGCAGGGGTCCGCGATCAGCCCCATATTGTTTAATTTATATCTGTGTCCTTTAGTTAAATTGATCAAATCTTTTGGCATCTCAGTGATCAATTACGCTGATGACACCCAGCTCATCTTCTCCCTGGAAGGGGAAGATGCGGTGTCCACAGATACTTTCCATCGCTGCATGACGGCCACGGCCGATTGGTTGAGGAACAATTCTCTTCAATTTAATAGCTCCAAGACTGAGGTTCTCCATTGTTCATCAGACCGTGTCCCACGTGCTCTGCCGTCTGACCTCTGGCCTTCCTCCTCCTTGGGTAAGGTGGTGGCGGTGGATTCTGCCCGTAACCTTGGAGTGATGTTTGATTCCAATCTCCAGTTGAATGGTTTTGTTGATAAAACCATCTCTATCTGTATGATGTTACTCCGCACTTTGCGGAAAATTCTTCCCCTGCTCCCACTCCAGGCCAGACCAGAGGTGGTGCGTGGCATTATCCTTAGTAGGATAGATTATTGCAACGCATTGCTTCTGGGGGCTCCTGGTACCTTGATTTCTAAGCTGCAACGCGTCCAAAACATGGCTGCAAAACTAGCCCTCTCTAGGCCTCGTGCTGCCTCCTCATCCCTTGCACTTAAAGATCTACATTGGCTGCCAGTCCAGCAGAGAATTCTTTTTAAATCTTCCTGCCTGGTCTTTAAGGCTCTACATGACCAAGGCTCAATAATGCTACGGAACCTCTTCTCCTGGTACCACGCAGCGAGACCGTTACGCTCATCTTCATTACATCTGGTCGTGGTTCCAAGGATCAATAGGAATCGGATGGGGGGCCGATCCTTTGGATATACAGCCGCCAAGCTTTGGAACTCCCTCACACTATTTCTGAGGAGCTTGGAGGACCTTCCATCCTTCAAGAAAAATTTAAAAACTCACCTTTTTCCTAGAGTTGGCTAAATACGTGTCTGCGTAAATGGTTCAGTGGAGTCAGAAAGCGCCAGGATACCCTTTGGGTGGCAGTTCGCGCTATATAAGTGCATAAATACATACATAAATACATACATGCCTTCCCTGGACCGGAAACAAGCTTCCTAGGACCGGTTTCTGGCATTTCAGCCGTCTTCAGCCAGGACATATGCTAACATATGCTAACTTGGTAACTGTTGAGGCTGGTATGACTGCAGCCAACACTGCTCTGAAGCATGTAGCTGGAGCCACCACTACTTTTTCCAAGCTTGCTGGGTGAAATAAGTTCTAAAAATGTCACTTGTAGACAAAAACGTCTCAATGTGAAGTGTCATCCACCCTCTACTCCTTGCACATGGAAGAATTTATGTAAAAGAGGGGAATTCAGTTTGATGGGTGATACCTGATCAAGGCAGGGAAATACACCACTGCTGATTTTTCAACGCAAAGCATGTGAAGTTAAAAGTGAAATATCACAAGAATTTAACAACAGGGTCTTGACCCTTGTTGATATAATTATCCAGATAACAAGTATTGGAAAATAATGGTCTTGGAATCAGAAGATAATTATGGGGTTTCCTATCGATTTGTAGGGGAAACAGCGTTTGCAACGCTGTTGTTACCACGCAGGTAGGTAACAACACGGTCGTTACAACGACCTCGTTGTTACCACTAGTGGCTTTACATCGCAAGTCGTTTTTACGACTTGCGCTAGGTGCCGTGCAACACCAGGGAATGTGTTGGATTTTAAATCCAACACATTCCCTGCTGTTGCGCTAACTGGAGTAGGAATAGTAATTAATACTATTCCTAAGTCCAGCGAGCCATCTAGCGCAAGTCGTAGAAACGACTTGCGATGTAAAGCCACCAGAAGCGGCTGGTGACATTTGAGAGTGGTGGGAATAAATACTGCGTGTAAAAACTGCACTGCACCTACGGGGGCTTTGGGGGGGTTCTCACCCCGAGAAAATTTTGAAAAAAGAGTGGGCAAATGGTGCATTTTCAAGCAAATTTGAGAAAGAAGTGGCTTGGCGAACGCATCTCTGGGAGTAGCCAGCCAAGTCTCTTGCACTTGCAGAGATACATCACTCTCCCTGCATTCACATACACACACTACTCACCCTGCACTCAGGCCCATTACTCATCCTTCCCTGACACATCACTAAGCCTGCATTCACCCATCCACATGACACCCTGGACTCACACAGGCACACTGCTCAATCTGCACTCACACAGACATCACTCACTCTTTGCTGCACTGCACTCAAGGATGCACAGTGTTTCGCTCTCCCTACTCACACAAAAGTAGACTGCTCACCCTGCACTCAGAAGGGCACACCACTCATCCAGATTATTCACACCACTCAACTCAACCCTCACTTATGAGGGCATACAGCTCATGATGACCATACATTGTCAACGATCACAGTCTAAAGATTAAAACATTAGTCCAACCTGGGGATTCCAAACACAGACCAGCAATTACCACACACAGACTCGGTGGGTACAGACTGGTGAATGACCGAGCCACAGTTTGATCCAGAACCCTCAACTATAGACAAACGAAGACCGAATACAGGACAGTTCCCATAGACCGGTGACTTAACCAAGCCCAGAGAGCTGGTGGGCCCCACACGAAGGCATACAAAGACATACAACATTGTCTGTGGCCTTGCTTTGGAGTCTAAGAGTCGGGCCTTTAACGACCAGGAAAGCAGAGCAGACCCGGCTGCTGGTTCTGGACCCACGCCTCGCGCAATACAAAACCTGCATCATCGGAAGCAAGCCAAAATATGAGATGACAACTGTGACTACTGTGGGTAACTCATCAACAAGATCCCTGTTTTCTTGCAGCCGGAAAATGATCACAAGTCCTAAATCCTGCTGGCGACACAGCACGCGTGGAAAAAGCAATGCAGTGCGAGTTGGTTAGATTTTAACTGCCAGAAACTCAAACACTCATATTAATTTGCCATTGCCAATCCTGATAAACAAGTAAACCATATCGGAACGATTACTGTAACTGCTCAAGACAGAGCATACCGTGCATGAACTCCTGTCACCTGTGACTAGCAGGCATTGCTTCCCACTGTCCCTCATTTACATTTAGAGTCGGTCTGCTTCAAAACTAATTTACCTGTGTGCTATGAATTTTAAAACGCGTTTGACATTATTTTTTTTTAGAGTGGTGTTGTATAACTGCATTATAAATTCTCTCACGCTGCATATTATTCAGTTGCGGCTCGCGGGGGGGATGTCGCACAGGGGGGGATGACGCGTGGGGGTGTGGGGATTAAATATAATAAAACAAAACGTACCTCACCGCTGGTCCGGGTCCGCTCCACCTCTGCTCCCCTTGGCGCCTTCACATCACGAATGGCACTGGTCGTGACTGGCAGCCCCTCTCAGCCAATCCTGGCACTGCTGCAGCACCAGGATTGGCTTGGGGCAAAGGTTACTCTTCGCCCGCAGCACGCCCATTAGCCACTAAATTCGCCCTCCGTCCCCACTCATGCGCACTTGTGTTGCTGCCTGTTGCCCTGGTGACAATCATGTCAGTCAACATGACGCCAGACCGCCCCCTCCCTTCAGACTCTGAAGGGGGTGGGCAGTCTGACGTCATGCTGACTGACATGAGTGTCAGTTTTCCAGCCTTGGCGTCTTTGAACTTAAGTTCAGTAACGCCGAGGGAGCTGCGGACGGCGGCGGGCGGGGGGGCTACGCCACCACGCCGCAATGGACGCACCGCACCTGAAAGCCACACGTGGTAACATTGCGGTCGTTGTAATGACCGCGTTGTAACTTACTGCATAGTAATAGCACACGTAGTAAAGTGCCATTTTCGATTTGTAGTATTAAAAACTTTTTAATTCAGTAAAATTGGAAATGTACTGAATTTTATGACAAACCAGGGCGTTAATAACTTGACTTTAAGTCAATTTACACTACTGACTGCAATGAGACTGAAACTACTGTATTTGTCATGTGATGCTACAAAATAAAATTATATCACAAGATCCATCTGACCAGCCATGCCCAAAGAGGGCTCAGCAAAGCAACGGAATGACACAGCGCCATCAAGCTGTGTGTAGCCAGAGGCAAAAGTAGGTTCTCCAGTAGGTAAAAAATGTTTCTTATTTCTAACACTACCTTAAGTGCAAGAATACTTGTTCTGCTTTGAATCAAGAGTCACTGGCACTGACTCCCTGTGTTCCCTGCCTGGGCCATAAAGTGCCTAGCGCACGTTTGTTTAATAAATTCACCCCATGGTATTTTGAGAAACAGATTTTGCCTAACAATTATACCAAGCATTGAAAAAGTAAATACTTTTAACATGTATATTCTGTGTACACACAAAGGCACACAACATACAAACAACATTAACTAGAGTGTATTATACGGTGTGTTTGTACGACCTGATTGTGTAATACACTTACCAACCCCTTTAGTATCCTTAGGTTTCGTTTGTCAAACCTTCAGCCACAACCTGGGTAGCTGTGGTCTGAGCAGCAAGCTTGGCACAAAGGAACAAGTGTAAAGTATTTAAACGGCACCAAAACAGTTGAAGAAGATGTCTACATTACACCATCCAACACCAATATATTAAAATAGATTGTATTTTTATGTATTTTCAGACACCACAACAAAAAAGATCCACCGGAGCCTTCTGGAGATATAGAAACCACAAGGTACAGTAAATCAAAGCATTTCACCCAACTACGAACAAGCATTGGCAAATTCAACACATTTGACACTTAGAAACTTTTTCACTAAAAACTTTGGGCTAGTTGTAATGTGGTCACTTGGAGCCAGCCAGGGGAACCCGCAATGTCCTCAGAAACAGTTACCTCAGCAAGTCAGTCAGTTCCAGGCCCTTTTAACCTCTGCAGGACTTTCCTATGAAATTGGTCTTGATGCAAGGAATGAAGATGCTCAAAGGATGCTTTGGATTCAATGCCGTCGGTGGGGGTCTTGCTGCGACTACTCCTTGCTCCACTAAGGGGTGAGCTGGTCCTGGTCACAGGGCCCATGTTTCTCTAAGACCTCTCAGTGCTGGCAGAAGTTCAGTGTCCACTGGACTACAGGTCTCCCAGCATCGAGGCCCCAGGTCAATCCTTCCTAAGTTGATAACTGGTTCTCTGGGTGTCCCAGCTGCACTCCAACAACACTCCCGCGCTCAGCGAACTCGGGTGAAGCTTTGTGCATCGGATACTGGTCTCTGGTGCTCTACGGTGGCAGGAGGCGGCGGGTTGAAGATTCTGAGCTACCAACTTACCCCAGCAGGCTTCTCAGCTGTTGTGTCCCTGTGAACAGGAGGCCAGCTCACTGACCCTTGAAGTCTCTTGCTCTGGCTGGGTCCTGGAGACGACTTCTTGAGCAGGACACAGCAGGTACCGTCACTCTCTTTGCTAGCCACCAGGTTCAGTAATTGCAGTCCATGCTGGTGCAGCAAGTTGATCACCTAAATGGACACTAAGGGACTGCATTACAGCAAGCCTAAACTTTTTGCTGAAAAAGTTTCCAAGTGTCAAATTTATTGAATTTGCCAATGCTTTTTCGCAGTTGAGTGAAATGCTTTGATTTATTATATCTTGGGAATTCTACATCTTCAGTGGATCTTTTTTGTTGTAATGTTTAAAAAGACATAAAAAGGCATTATATTTTTATAAATTCGTGTTGGATGTTTTTGGTGTCTTGTCGATTTGGTTTTGGTGCTGTTTAAATGCTCTACAGTTGTTTAACAAATGAAACCTTAGTGGCCTAAAGGGGTTGGTAAGTGTTTTACATAGTGAGGATAAAAAACCACACCATATAATACACCCCATTTCTTCACAAACAAATAAATAAATAACTAATCTCCCCAAACATCACCAACTCACCACTCTATGGCTCATCCTATTTCTCTCCCAAAATAGCCCCTACCTCCACTCTCTGATGCATTCCAAACCTATGTTATTACTTTGAACTCCCAAACAACTCTTTCCAAACTCTTCCCTCTATCCATCCTCTATCCTATTCATCCAACTAACATACTCACATGTCTGCCACTTCTACCACCCACAAAAACAATGTACATGTCCCACTACCAATCAACCTTTGGGTGTCCGTAATAGCATGCTACTCATCAAAAAGTGCCTGAAGGCCTCATCAGGGGTAGTAAGCGCTAAATAAGTACAATTGCAATTACAATGCATAAGCAAATGTACACATGTGAAAAGAATAAAACAGCTGGAGACTTCCAAGCACACAGACGAACATGCATATGTTCACTCATACATGAAGGCAACACATAGAAGGCACTCATTCAAAGAGGCAACAAGTATAAAGTCAGCCATGTAGACAGGCAGAAAATAAGGGCAAAAAGACAAACACACACACTTCATCTACAGTAACCGATGATCAACTGCATAGCTGGCAAGTGCCCGCACATCATGTGTGTCACTTTCATGTAGTCCTGCCTTTTTTAGCAGGAGCATTTTGCATGCTGGTACTTTAAAAACATCACTTGTAATGGTTAAAGCAAAACTATAAATACCAGAATGCAAGTACTGTGTGTTCAATTGACAGGAGTTAGTGCCCTGTGATATCCTGGGGAAAGATAACTCATACCTGAAACACATAGTGTAGGTGGTGTGGGTTCCGAGAACTGTTTGATGCTTAAAATACTGCAGAACATTCATCACTAGTGATGTTAACAAGTTATTCATATTAGATACATTATTACGGTAAGAATGCTTTTCAGAAACCACTGCTTTGTAAGTGTGTCTGGTCTGATTGTAAATTTTGAGTGAGGAATCTGTTTGCTGAGGGTCACTCATTCCCTTGTGCCCTGTCAGCACCAGGTACTTAACTGAACAGCTTCCTACTAGGGGGTCGAGACTCCTAGGCTTGAAGCCACACAAACAGTTGGATAGAAAACAAGCATTGGCAAAGCCAATTAGTTTCGCCTATGCAGGATCTATTGGCTTTGTCAATGCCGTGCTCCACAGCAGCCAGAGCTTTTGTGCAACATCTTTGAAAAACATTAACAAAGCCAAAGAACTATTTTGTTTTGTTCATATATTTTAAAGATGTTGCACAGCAGCGTGGTCTGCTGTACACTATTGCCTAAAGTAAATACAAACAAAGCGCTATGGCAAGGTCATCATTGACCTTGTCATTGCACTTTCTATATGCTTTAAGACATCTTGCACAGCAGCCTGTGCTCGTGGGCAATACCTTTAAACATATTAACCAAGCCAAACACTGAACTCTTGCTTATAGTTTAGGGAGGGATGGTGGAAACACAGCAACCTATGCATCAATGATATTCACTGACACGCATATAAAGCATATACACTTGCGCAGAGGAACATACAAACATGCACACACGTCCCGAGTGAACAATAATGTATGGGGACTAGCCCACACCTCCTATAGAGCTTTAAAATGGCATGTTGGGGAGGGTAAAGATGACAAATGAAAAGAATGATGCCTTTCTATAGCACCGCTGTACAACAACGAGCATCTCCCAGACTGTGAACATAGGAGAAAGCTGTATCCAATGAATGCAAATAAACACATGCACGAAGTTCAAAACACATTTACACAGACATGAGAATGCATACCAAAGACACACACATTCACAGACGCAGATAGGAACACAGACACATGCAGATAGATACGTAGACACACGGAAACAGGAAGACACACTATGGGGCTCATTACAATGTCGGTCGGAAAGCAAACAGACCGACTCCTTGTCAGATTCGGTTCCGAACGACTTGCATTCGGCGAGTCCACACGACCAATTACAATGCTTCCGAACACCGTTCAGAAAGTTCCCCGTTGACTTCAATGGGAGCCTGTATTCCGACCGACAACACAGGCTCCCTTTGAAAAAGGGGTGGTTGCGGAAAACCATGCACCGTGTGGCGGCACCCCTGTTGAAACTTAGTACGGTTTGGTGAACATTATCTGCGCCATCTTGCCTCTTCCCCTGATGCCACACTTTTTCGTGCGCACCCGCCATTTTAAGATGCCCTGAGCCGAACAAGCCCTTTTGCATGCCGCTGGCCCCTGACATAGCCCTTCGCCCTCACTAAGCCTGCACTCTGACCAACCCCCTGCTTGCACCTGCCTTGAATCATAAACCCCTCTTCGGCGCTGCTCTGCCTCAGGCCCTCATCCTGTTCCCAGCACAACACCTCTCTTCTTCCCTTTCATGATCCCTGGCCCTTTGATGCAAACCCCCTTTTCCCCGTGTGTCTGTTTGTCTTCCCCGTTCCCAGGCCGACACCCGGCTCTGCCGATACCATTCCTTGCCCCTCCCTGTACAATAGAAAGCTTCCCTCATCAAAGGATCCCCGGATTGATCGAAGGCCCCCACCCCATGAGATCCGATCGAACCCCGCATTCCATGAATTGACGGAATATCCTGCTGCGCGATACTCATCACCTGTTGTGACCAGGGTGGGGACCTCTACTGTAAATGTGTGTGGGGACGGGCCCGGAGGGGGGGGGTTCCGGGAATGTCTTTCCGTACATCAAAGCTTTGTCATGAGTATGTAAACTGTAATAAAAACCGCAAAACCCTGTATATAAGGGGCCAGACCTCAGACATAAGGTAGAGCACCTCAGAACGATACCTGCTGTCCGTTTTGCCGTGTTCTCCTCCGGAGAGAATAAAAACCTTGTTTCCTGCCTTCCAGTCTCCAGCGCCTGCCTCTTCATTGATTAAATAACTAGAGGGTCACAGAGGCAATACCGCTGGGCAAATATCGATTGTCCCCGACCCGAATCAGGTTTTTACAATTGGCGTCCCAAGCGTGGGGCCCATCAGCGACTCGTGGATCCAGTGGGAGAGGTCCCGACGACAGAGTGAATGACTGCAACGATCGGGAGAGCTCTTGCCCAATAGACCCTCGTCTGGCAGCCGATCATCCGAACTTCACTAGTTCCGAACAGACCTCTCTCGAGTGATCTACGGTCCTGACTGGGGACCATTAGGAGTGCCGTGAGGAATACGAGAAAAAGAGGACGAACGGGCGCTGGATTCGGAAGACAAGAAACTGTCCATACGGTCCGGGTAAGGTCGTGTAAACACGACGGATTGCGAAAATAATTGATTGCTTGATTGTTTATAATATATACTAGTATTACTCTTTGTTAACTTATTTTGGAGATTCACTGTCTGCACGCGGAGAAACAGTAGGCTCTTTCCCTTCTGCAAACAGTGAAGGATAGGTAACGCAACCGTCGCGCCTATTTTTCTCCCCCACTGATTCTATTATTTCTTAAACGGTTTTTGGGAGACTCCCTCTCCCTCACTGATTAACTGGGTTCTTTGACCCCGAACTACTGTTCGCAGATTGTCTTCTGGAGATTCTCTGTCTGCAAACCGGAAACAACAGATTCCTCTTTGCGGATAGTGAAAGGGTAGAGGACGCAGACTTTTGCGCCTTACTTACTCTCCCCATTGACCTTACTCTATCTTATTTATTTTTTGATTGTTTGATTGTTCCTCGTTATTGGTTACTCTTTTTTATTTTTGTTCATGAGGTATTCACTGCCTGCAAACAACGTAGAATAGGAATATTCTGTCTAGTCTTTGCACCTAGTGATAAGATAGGCAGTGCTGACTTTTTAGTCCCTCGTTACGAGCCGTCATGTCTGTCTTCTCCCCATTGATTGATAATTGGTTCAGCCCGGACCGTGTATTAGAGGTGGACCATATAGCTCCACTAGAAGGCACCGCTAATAAGGACATGTTCATAAACTATGGATTAGTTACCATAGCCTATAATAAATTGTGGCACAGGTATACCAAAGAAAGTCAAGACAAACAGTGGCCACTGGCAGGATCCTTTGACCTTGATAAAATAGAAACGTTGGAAATAGCCCTTCGCAATAATAAGACAACGCCTATTATGCTCGACAGTCTCGGTATGTGGCGCAGAGAGGCTATGCAACGACAGAGAAAAGACGAGGACAAACCAGGTAGAGAAATATACCGACAGGACAACCCCGGGACACCACGACCCAAAAGTTATCCCCCGACACTACGCAAAAGACGGCCAGACTTAGGGCCAGACCAATGCGCTTTTTGCAGATATGTCAGACACTGGAAAGCCCAATGCCCGACTCTACTGAGCGTGAGTAAGGGCAAAGGGCCGACAGGAATGACAGGCCAGCAGAATGAGAAAAAGCGCGAGACAAAGAAAAATCCGACTCGCACGGACAGACCAGATAGAACCACCACGTTTGATTATGCCCGATGGCACAGGTTCCGCCAGAACGATTTCAGCGACATGTTCGAGTTTTCCTAGGTCGGACAATATAAAAACGGGAACCCAGCCTAGCTCTAAATTAACAGACGGGAAAAGATAATTTTGGCCAAATAATCACTGTTTTATGTTTGTCTTTGGATCTTGTGTGTCATACTTTTCTACTACACTCCCCGTCTGAGTTTGTGTGTACGTAATATATGAATCTGCGTCATCCCCCTGCACGTGCTTCCATGTTACATAAACTACGTTAATAGAAATTTTTAGCATGAAACAACCTGGAAAGAAAGAAATGGGAAACGAAATCAGTAAGCCACTGATAAACACGAACTTTTATTTTAACATAACAAACAAAGAAAAACACGATAAACGCTAGAAAAACAAGAACGGTAAACTGTAGAACATGAAAGTCAATAGAACATTCGCCCCCCCCCACCTTCTGGAACCTTCCAAAGTAGGGTAGGGTTACGGCTACGCCCAACCGGCGGCAACCCATATAAGGCGGGCCCTGCTGCCAACTCTTGGTCAGGAAATCTTAACATATGGGGGAGCCGGAGGAGAGGCAGGAGCCAGCAGCCTGGGCAGTTGCAGGTAGTCCCGCCACATGCCTCCTCGGCCAGCCGCAACGGGCCTGGATAGTCTTAAGTAGTCCCGCCACATGTCCAGAGAAGAACGAGACACCTCTTCCTTTTCCCTTCCGTAACAGCCGCAGCAGCTCTGGACGGCGGGATGTCCTGCACGTACCTCCACAACAATTTGTCCAAGTTGGGCTGGGAGGGAGAGGCGACGCGGACGAGCCTCTCCCACCTCCACGGATAGGAGGTCTCCCAGCCCCCCGGCCCAACGCCGAACACCCCCAACCAGGCGATGGTGCCCCAATACTTGCGCAGCACCGAACGTGCAATGGTGCCCATATTTTCGGAACACCGAACCTGCAATGACTGCACCGATACTCGTGCCGCACCGAATGCGCGCCACAGGGGGCCATACTCCCACAGCACAGAGCACACGACTTGGGAAGCACCGGATGGGGAGAGACCTTCGTGCGGGCCGATGAAAAAGAGCAGCATGGGGTGCACCGGAAGAAGGAGACGGCGCGAACGAGTCTCCCTCGCCCCCCCAGGTGGGGGCATCACAGCTGCACCCCAGCCGAACGTCCCGCTTTCACAAAACAGAGCCCTCTTCCTTTCACTCCGAAGGATCTCTTCCACTCTTGCAAACTCGACGAGAGTGGCCCATGTAGGGCCTCAAAATGGCGTCTGGGTCCGCTGGAAGGCGGGCCCCGGCCGCTAGAGCAACTTTGACCAGCAATATAACTCGGACACTTGCCCACTGGGGCACAAGCCCCCATCTCCGACAGCATCTCCGCAGCCTTGAAGATTCTACAAAGGTCCCCGGCGGAGCCTTCGGCCACTGCAGGCCTCCGGTAAGGGGCAACTGCCTTGATCGCCAACGAAATAAACATGACATTGCCACTCCTTCTGTTAGCATGAATTCTAGAACTGCCGAAAAGGACTCTGGTCCAACTGCCGGTTGTTAGAAACATTTTTTCCTGATGCTACTTCCGGACTAACCCGGCCCCGCCCAAAATGGCGCCGGTATCAATAGGAACTTACGAACACCTCGTGGTGTTCCTTCGCACTAATACAAACTGGATGTTCTGAGACTTATATGATCCTTTGTACACTTGGCTAGAAAAGACAAGGAGAGCTCACTCGACTAACATTGTGAAAGGATCCCGTTAAAAATGTTGAGTACAAATGTACGATGTATTATATTTTTATAGCTGATGTATAACCCCATTTATGACGCACACATACGGTATGCATATAGGAAATCTGATTGCAACTATTCTGACTATGCTTCTAAAATTATGAAATAAATGACCCCGAACCCCCAGCCAATTAATAGACGTTTTAGTTTCTTACAAATAAATGAATAAAACTTTCCGATGTTTTTATTGCTACAAAACGACACCCCCCCCACTGTACGCACTTTAACCATTGCTGTGTCCGGCCAAATACGACCGCACCCTCATAATCCACGTGCTGAAATGATTTTGCAAAATAAAGGTTTTCGAAACTATGAACGGGTATTGCATGTTTTATTTTTGTGGGATCGGTGGGAGAGTTCTTTTCTGTGCACCCTACTCTGCTCTCTCTTTAAGGTTGAAAGAAGATGGTTACCCAGCCCTGGAGGTCGGATCGGATCGACAACACGACACTCTGCCTTCAAAGTACGCGACCGACTCCTGAACTCTCGCATGGAGGAAGGCCTCGACTCCCAAGGATGGGTAAAACGAACGGCGTAAATGAGGGAATGTAAAAGAAAGGTGAAATAAAATGATGTAAATGTTATAAAGTACGACGTTCCAAGGTATTAGGGAACGGAGCTGACCCAAGAATCGAAGAACCTTAGAACGCCACAGCGTTGAAGGAGGTTTAAGGACCCCGATAGTGAGATACATCTTTTGACTAGGTACCTCGCACTAGACACCTCTGGTTTCCTTTTTACGTTTCCCCGCACACGACCTATATGGGCACACCCCCCCCGCCCCCCGACTCCAGAAACCATATCCCCGGGGACTCTGCCCCGAGGAGGAAAGCCGAGTAAGAGGTAAGTAAAGGACTCTTGAATCCATGTATTTGAATATGTGCGAATGCTGTTCCCCTCCCCTCCCCCCCCTTTTTTTTCCTCCCTCTGCAGGTTACATCAGAGATTACAGCCGAGGTGTGGCGAAGATCTGAAGCCTTGCCATGTCTAATACGCGAAACAGACTAGCGCTGCAAGGTGGTGCCTAAACACGCCTACAAACTACTCACGTATCGAACAAACCCGAAAAATTAGCATGACCTGATAAAAAGTGATCACCCTTAAACCAGACCGGACGAATGAACCCATGTCACGTACGATGCGAAGCTATGAGAGAATGTGTGTGTGTGACTGAGGCATTGACTCAACTGGTTGAAGGACCGAGAATGCAAGGAAGTGCGACAAAATGGTACCCCTCTTTTCTTTTTCCCTTTTTCTCGAAGCATGTCCCCTCTGCCCTGTCTAATGCTCGGACTGCATGATTTCAAGATACTAACGCAGACCCGTGAATGTCCTTTGCTGTGTAATGCACTAAATAGCCTTTCGTAAATACACTGCCACTCTCTGTCGCACGTGTACTATTTAGCCTGCTGTTGCACCCTCTCTCTCTCTCTCTCTCTCTCTCTCTCTCTCTCTCTCTCTCTCTCTCTCTCTCTCTCTCTCTCTCTCTCTCTCGCTCTCACACTCCCGCTCTTCCGAGCGATTAGCCCCGAAATTGACAGACTGCCACCCCTAGCACACCACCTAATTGGCTTCAAATACCGCCGGTATTTGCTCAAACTTGTCTTTAATAAAATCACCCTAATGCTGTGTCACCACCTCTCCTTTCCGGAAATATTTGATGAAACCGAGAATTGGTCATAAAGGAAAGGACAGGTAAGCTGACTGAGGTTCCCTAAATCTGACCCGAAATGAGGGAACTACATGTCAGCGGCTACTACTATGAAATAAAAGTGCCTCAGATAACGCGCCCCTCCCCGTCCCAAAATTGTCGCGATACCCAAAACCATAAAGGTAACCGAAACCCCCCATCTTCTCAGGACGCTCCCAGTATTGCGTTCAGTTGCCCCCCCCCCCCCATCAACGTTTTCTATGTACCTAGGTGTCTTCCGATGAGACCCCTGTCTTCTCTAATTTAGTAATCCGGCCGCGAGAGGCTGCATAGGGACCAGAATGATGTTTTGCAAAATTAAAGATTAGACCGGAGCAAAGAAAACCATTACACTGAGCCTTGTCGAAAGTGAAAATGTTTAGTTAAAGGGCAGGATGCATTGATGATATAAAAAAGGTGTTTAGCCTATGTCCGTCCCTCAGCGAGAAGCCCATTAGTACCATGCGGTTAGCTCACACCACTTTTTATTAGCATTGCCCGGCTTACATTACAGGGGTGGGCCCCCATCAGATGACCTGTCGTGACTATATTAAACAGTTGTGAAGGAAAGCCATGGTAAACCCAGCAGGTCCACCATCGATCATTTATATGTATAGCGAACGTTCCTATCTTCATTTGCCTGGAGCTGGGAGAGAAATAGACTTATGTGGTTACTTTCCTCTACCAAATCTCTAAAAACTGTCTTTTCAAACTCCTTCAAGGGTACGGCTGTCGGAGGAAAGAAGGACCGGATGTGGGAGCACGTGGCCTGACTACGAACTATGGAACGTCTGCGACATGGGCCAAGGCGAGACCGCGACAGAACAGAGCTACAGGACGAGGCACTGTCTCCAACAAAATGAGAAGGAAGGGCTAACCTGATGCCCCTGTTCCATGTTCGAATGTGTGCCGAAAGGTCCCCGCTCTCTAGACTCGGTCATGAGCCCGCCTATCTGAAGTCTCTCGTTCCCCTAGTTTGTTCCTGATTTGGCCTTGCTCCATCCCCCTTTTTCTCCGACCTACCCTATGGACTATTTTTTACGCTCTTCTTCCACCTGAACTTTTGACTATTGATCCCAAAGGACACCGGGCGAGAAAGACCCTTTTTCTGACCAGAAACGCGAGGAAAGGGTCGTGCCCTGCAACACGGAACTTAGAATAGAGCTGGACTCGTAGCTCCACCGCCGGTGCTCCACAGTGCCAACGGAAGACGAAGAATCGCTGAAAGCTTACTAAACCTCGAACATTCCCGATCATTTCCGCCACGTCTCGTTTCTCTCCCAGCCAACATTGTATTGATTGTGTAACAATCCATCAGTTCGCCTTATGAAATGTACTCACTTTTGCATTGCATTACTATGACTTTCCTGCTAAACAAGTTTATCAAAGTTTACCAATAGGTCCGCCTCCTAACACTAGAAATGTTAAAATGTATTGTTTACAACTCTTTCATCTAGGGTTCCTACCGTTTTTCTTTCTCATGCCCACCACAATAGAACCGAGTAGAAAAAGAACCAGCAAGATGTCTTGGATATGTTAAAGGGAGGACTGTTGAAACTTAGTACGGTTTGGTGAACATTATCTGCGCCATCTTGCCTCTTCCCCTGATGCCACACTTTTTCGTGCGCACCTGCCATTTTAAGATGCCCTGAGCCGAACAAGCCCTTTTGCATGCCGCTGGCCCCTGACATAGCCCTTCGCCCTCACTAAGCCTGCACTCTGACCAACCCCCTGCTTGCACCTGCCTTGAATCATAAACCCCTCTTCGGCGCTGCTCTGCCTCAGGCCCTCATCCTGTTCCCAGCACAACACCTCCCTTCTTCCCTTTCATGATCCCTGGCCCTTTGATGCAAACCCCCTTTTCCCCGTGTGTCTGTTTGTCTTCCCCGTTCCCAGGCCGACACCCGGCTCTGCCGATACCATTCCTTGCCCCTCCCTGTACAATAGAAAGCTTCCCTCATCAAAGGATCCCCGGATTGATCAAAGCCCCCACCCCATGAGATCCAATCGAACCCCGCATTCCATGAATTGACGGAATATCCTACTGCGCGATACTCATCACCTGTTGTGACCAGGGTGGGGACCTCTACTGTAAATGTGTGTGGGGACGGGCCCGGAGGGGGGGGGTTCCGGGAATGTCTTTCCGTACATCAAAGCTTTGTCATGAGTATGTAAACTGTAATAAAAACCGCAAAACCCTGTATATAAGGGGCCAGACCTCAGACATAAGGTAGAGCACCTCAGAACGATACCTGCTGTCCGTTTTGCCGTGTTCTCCTCCGGAGAGAATAAAAACCTTGTTTCCTGCCTTCCAGTCTCCAGCGCCTGCCTCTTCATTGATTAAATAACTAGAGGGTCACAGAGGCAATACCGCCGGGCAAATATCGATTGTCCCCGACCCGAATCAGGTTTTTACACCCCATGGTGCCTGCCACACTATGCATGGTTTTACAGGGGGGGTCAATGGGTACCCCCACGCCCCCTAACCGGAGGCCTCAGAATGAAGAGGGGGCCTGCTACGAGCCCCCAAAGTCAGTTTCCAACAGCCTTTCCGTGTCGGACAGACTGAAAAGGCTGTTCGAATCTGACACCGTAATATGTCGGTTGGAGACGCGGTCCATAGAGCTGTACGATTTGGCTTCAACCGACTGGGAGTCTCCAAATGCCGGTCGGAACTGATTCGGAATGACCGAACAGTTTCTTTTCCAACCGAGTCGGGTTGATATGTTCCGACACGGTTTAGGGGAATCTGACTGCCATTTGGCTGCTTTCCGAGCAACATAGTAATGAGACCCTTGTTCTTTAAAGGAGAAGTAGTTCTTTTCTCGGGTGGGAGGAGGTTCTTTACGTTTTGGAGTTATTTTTAACAAGCTACGCAGCAGTTATGCCAAAGTTAGTTGCCTTATTGTTCACGCAAAGCCTAGGGGGGAGACGAAGAAGAGGAGGAGGTGCTAACCAATCGTAAGCAAAAAAACAAGAGTGACTTGGGAGCCAGCCAATGGTAAGTATAGTGGCATGTGAGCCCGCTAATGGTAATTAAAGGCAAGTAATAGGCGAGCTCTAAGCCACTTTTAAGATTTTTCTTTTACTACAAGAACTTCTGCAAGCACAGTACAAGCGCTACGCAGCAAGCAAAACCTAATAAAAAACAGTCATCTGTTCTTTCTACTGACAATTTGACAATATTGCTCTGCAACTTTTAAAATAATAGCTATGTTTTGCCAACAAAGTAGAGGGATCTTTTTGTTTCTTTCACTCTGCTGTGCTGTCAAACATCTGATTAGCCTGTGTTTAAATTTCTCAATCAAAGATGTTTCTTACTGAGGTTTTAAAGATTTCAATTGCTGTTCAGATACTGAAAAGGCAACTAGGCTATTACCCCATCTAATTATTATTTTGTTAAAGTATGAAGATAGGAGCTCTTTCTAAAAGCAACTCGAATTAAGATATAAAATGCTGCATTATCATGTTTAGAAACCTAAAAGGGGCGTGGCTTGGACGCCGACGGGGATGGCGGCGTGAGCTGGTAGCTCCGCACCCGATCCCGGATATTCTCCTGAAAATTCTCCTGGCCGCTGCCTGCAACACAGCACCGGACGTTGGAACACCTGGGGCAGCTGTTGCGACCAGTTTTGAGTCAGTGGAGGGGTCTCTTGGGCGACGAAAATCGACGAAGCTGATCGGGGGCCCGGTGGCGACGACAAAATGGCGGCGGTCCCTGGTGGCACCGGGAGACTCTAACTCGATGGCCTGTGACTGAGAGGGGGCACCAGGTCGAGATTCGGATCCAGACCGTGGCGCAGTTGCTTTCTGGAGGTGTGCATCGGCGAGCGGATGGTGTGGGACCCCCCTGCTGGCGGCGCTGCTATGGAAAGTTCGCTCCGTGCTGAAGGCCTAAGATGGCGGCCGGCGAGATGACGCTCTTGGAGGAATACAGTGCCTGGCTCACCAACCGAGGGACGCTTTGCTCAGTGAAGTAGCCCCGAGCGTGGTATTTGACGACACGTTCTCACCCCTTAGCGGAGTGACCCCGGAGCGGGTACCGGCACCCAGAGGCCCGGGTTCCCTGAAGGGGCCACGGTGACGTCACGACTGAAGAACGGAAGGCTTCGAGGGCCGCGGTGGCAGGGGTGCTGAAGCCGAGGCAGCAGCCTGACCGTAAGATGGGACGGGACGATGCCCAAGAGGCCCATGGGTCTCCCACGGACTCAATGCAGGAACAGAGGCTTAATAAGCACCTCGATGATATCCTGGAGGCTATAACCTCGACGAAGGAGTCGTTACACCAGGATATAGCACAGGTGGCGACGGGGCTGGGGCTCCTGAAAGCGGACCATGCCAAACTGGTGGACAGGGTTAAGGACACTGAGCTGTCCCTCCAAGACCTGAAGCCAGCCGTGGTCACGGCGGAACATAAGCTGAAGGATGTGCTGGCCCGCCTGGAGGTCCTGGAACGGAAAGCCGAAGATGCCGAAAGCCGCAATCGGCGCAACAACGTCCGTGTGGTGGGCCTTCCGGAAAAATCCGAAGGTGGGGACATGGTGGAGTTCCTGAAGAACTGGTTCAGGACTGTGGTCGCTCCAGAGGGCCTTTCCCCTTCTTCACTTTGGAGAGAGCCCACCGGGTCCCGGCCAAGCTGCCTCTGCAGGGTGGTCCTCCCAGACCAGTGGTGGCCAGAGTGTTACATTTTAAGGACAGAGACCTGTTGATTCAGAAAGCTCGCTCAGCGGGACCCTTCCAGGTGGAGAATAGCATGGTTACGATATTCCCGGACTATGCTCAGGACGTTCAGAGGCGAAGGGCCTCCTACCTATCGGTGAAGAAGGAACTACGAGAGGAAGGGATTCAGTACTCTCTGCTCTTCCCGGCCAAATTGAGGGTCATCATGGACGGATCAACGCACTTTTTCCTAACGCCGGAGGAGGCCTGGACGTGGCTTGAAACGTACAGAGCTGGTACGGACCGAAGAGGGAGGGAGGAGTGGGAACGGCCGAAGCCGGTCCGGGTGCGAAAATCGCAGAGAATCCGCAGGCGAAATAGGGCACTGCTGAAACAACAAACTGCTCTAATGGCCGCCGACAAGCGAGGAGCTCTGGCGGCGACGGCGGCGATAACAGGCTCCCAGAAAAGTGGATCAGCAATGGGGTCGGATTCCTAGGAAGTGGAGGAGAAGTCGGGTCCGGAACTTTCTGATTTGGACAGTGCTGGAGGCCCTGTGGTCACGCCTCAGACGGCGGACGAGATCCTCGGGGAATAAACCTTTTGGAGCTGAATTTACTGGGACTTGGCCCTGCTGCAGCGGATATCCGGAATATCCATTGGTGCTGGACTTCAGGTGACGCACTTTTATACGGGATATCGGACTTGGAGTGACAGCGGCGCGTGCCGCCCGTTGGCCCAGACCCGCCCTCTTATCGCCCTTAAGGCTTACTGTGGTGACTACCACAGATTAGGATTGTGTGTTTTGTTAAGGGAGTTTGGATGGGGACTGATGTGTTATTGGGTCCTGTTCTGGGGGGGAGGACTGAGGGAGTTGTATGGGGTGTTGTGTTTGGGGGTCAGTGCTGTTTGAGTGTGGGCGGAATGACTGGGACGCTAGAGGCGCTGAAAGGTGGTCATGATGGGGCCATCACTTGATTTGAAATGTCTTACATGGAACGTACGTGGCTTGCAGACTATGGCACGGCGCCATAAGGTGCATGCATACTTGGTGCGACGTGGCGTCCAGATAGCCCTGCTTCAGGAGACCCATCTTACCAAGCCGGAATGCAACGCCTTGCAGAAAAGATGGCGTGGCCAAGTGTTTGGCACCGCATACTCTGCATTTGCCAGGGGGGTCTTGGTGTGGGTGCGGGCTGGAGTTCCCTTCCAGGCTACTAACCAGATCATAGATCCGGAGGGGCGATTTGTGGCGGTGGAGGGCAGGTTATATAGTAGAGATGTGGTTCTTTGCAGTGTTTATGCCCCTAACTCGGAGCAAGCCCGCTTTTTTGACAAATTGTCCGGTTCTCTGGCACATTTCCTGGCAGGACAGGTCCTTTTGGGGGGTGATTTTAACTCGATTGCAGACCCACTGCTGGATAGGTCGCACCCACCATTACATTCCTCCCCGGTCCATCGGCTAGCCACACAGAGGAGGGCATGGCAGACTCAATGGGGCCTCATAGACGTTTGGAGGGGACAACACCCTACTGATAGGGACTATTCCTACTTTTCCGCACTCCATGAGTTGCATGTCCGGATCGACTCGATCCTCTGTAACACTACAATAGCCGCCCTGGTGTCGCATTCGGAGTACTTGACCAGGACCATATCTGATCACAACCCCCAGTTGGTGCACATCAAATGGCAACGTGTTCGAACCGTGGTTCCCACTTGGAGGTTGAGGCCGGAGACTTTGGAAGACGGGGGTTTTAGTTCTGACCTCCGGGTGGGATCGAGGGTTATTTTGCCCACAACGATGGAACGGCCACCACTAGGGCTTTAGAATGGGACGCGTTCAAGGTGGTGGTCAGGGGACTGTGTATTGGAAAGTACTCCGGTGTGCGGACGAGCCTTCTTACTGACGTGGACAAGGCGGAGGGGGCACTGCGGGACCTAGAGCGCCGGCGACCGGAACATCCGGTTCTGCACCCACAATTGTTGGAGGCGAGGGAACGAATGGCCATAGAGACTGAACGTCTGAGGAGTTATGACTAACGGCTATACCTGACGAAAGCACACGTGGAGGGTGATAAGGTGGGGACGCTGCTGGCGAAATTGGCCAACCCAACTCCCTGGGGCTGCCCGATCCTGAGTATACGTGATGAGTCGGGTGGGATGGTCTACTCCCAAACGGCGGTTCTTTCCCGCTTTCTCAACTACTATACGACTCTTTATAGTAGCCAGCTGGAAGTGGGGATCCCCGATATAGAGGGTTACCTGGCAGAGATTCAGCTCCCGATACTGGATGAGGATGGTGCTAAGGATCTGGGTAGCGCGATCACGCTTCCTGAAATAAGGGGTGCGATCAAGCAGATGGCCCGGAACAAAACACCGGGGGTGGACGGCCTGCCAGTGGAATTTTACGCTCACTATGTTGATATCCTGGCACCTAGACTGATGGTGGTGTACGCCGAGGCGCTGGAACTGGGATACTTACCTCAGTCGATGAGGGAAGCGCTGATAATTCCACTCTTAAAGCCGGGTAAGGAGGATGTCGAGGTGTCCTCCTATAGGCCGTTGTCCATGCTAACGGTGGACTACAAAATTCTGAGCCGCATTCTGGCTACTAGACTCTTGCCTCACATGACCACGCTCGTCCATCCCGATCAGGCCGGGTTTATCCCGACCAGAAATACATCGATCAACATCCGTCGCCTTGTGCGTGTATTGGATAGTTCCTGGGACCCAGACCAGATGCCGGCAGTGTTGTCTGTGGATATCGAGAAAGCTTTTGATAGCTTGGAGTGGAGCTATCTCGACAAAGTGCTGGAGAAATACGGTCTGGGTGAACACTTTGGACGCTGGACGAAAGTCCTTTACTCCTCGGCATCTGCCAGAGTGAGGCTGGGCTCGGTGATCTCCTCTGACTATCCGGTAAGGAGAGGCACGAGGCAGGGATGCTCTCTTTCCCCGCTGTTGTTCGCATTGGCGATGGAACCTTTGGTGGCCCGGGCTAGAGCGGGAGGGGCCTATGCCGGAGTGCTGAGCGGAGGGTCTCCACAGTACATCTCACTCTATGCGGATGACTTGCTGGTGTTCCTGGAGGACACGGCTGTGGCCCTGGATGGGGCGACTGAGATGTTGTCATTTTTTGGGAGGCTATCCGGCCTTAGGGTGAACTGGAGCAACACCTGCCTCTTTCCGTTGCGGGAAGCCGTGCCCCGACCGCAGCTGGCCCGGAACATTGTCTGGGAACCTTCGTGCTTTACCTATCTGGGGGTCCGCATTTACCACGGCATCGATAACATACTGGACGGGAATGTGGGACGTTGTATACGGGCCTTGAGAGGCTGCATGGCATTCTGGGCGACCCTTCCCCTTTCGGTACAAGGTAGGGCGGCGCTGCTGAAGATGGTGGCCTTGCCCAGGCTGCTTTATTATTTCCGCACGCTGCCGCTGTGGATCCCACAGAGGGTCTTTAGGGAGTTACGCACCATGACAATAGACTTCCTGTGGGGACGTGGCCGACGCCGTGTGGCCCTGACTACGCTCCAGAGGCCGAGAGCGGAGGGTGGCCTGGCGGTACCTAATTTTGAGCTCTACTATTTGGCGGCGCAGTTGCAGATCCTTACCCAAAATGTGGCGAGAGTTTTCAGAGGTCCTGCCCAGACCAGAGGCGAGGGGATGCAGAGACATGTGCTATCTTATATAGTGATGCAGCAGAGACTCGAGTTGGCGATCTGACGCTGGAGGAACGTACTCTACGTTTGTGCTGGAATAGAAGCCAGAGGCGGGTAGGGGTGGCCCACCCATACGCTCCTGAAATCCTGTTGGGGATGTTGACGGCACTGCCGCATGGTGGGGACTGGTCCCCGCTCCTGGATTGGGAGGTGCTGGGTCTCCACATGGTGGGCGACCTTTATGCCGATGGCGAATTACCGCCTTTCCGGGTGGTGCAGGACCTCTTTGGTGTTCCGGATGGGGGTTTTCTCCTCCATGCGGCTGTGACGACGGCGATCCGTAAACACTGGAAGATGGGACAGATAGAGCCTGATACGACTGCAGCCTGCCAATATGTGGTAATGGCGGCGGGCACTTATAGGGCGATCACTTGTCTCCACTCCCGGATGTTGGCCGAGGGCTTGGAACCGCTTACGGTCTTAAAGTCGAAATGGGAGGATAGCCTTGGAAAGCCCATACCGGACACGGTGTGGGGCCACATATTACGGAGGACATGGAAGGGGAGTAGAAATGCCTGGTTTCAGCTGGTACACTTTTTTGTTGTGCATAGAGCCTACCTTACCCCGGGGAAGATTAGGAGACACTTCCAGGTCTTTGAGGCGGCATGCCCTAGATGCATGGCGCCTGCTGTAGAGTTAGATCATATGTTGTGGAGCTGCCCGCAGTTGGGAACTTATTGGTCTGAGGTGGGAGAGCTGCTTCGGGCAGTCACTGAGCGCCAACTGGAGTTTGACATGGCCACCTGTTTATTGCTTTGGTTTCCCCACACGGCTAAAACAAAGATCACTAGCAAATTTATTGACTTGGGGCTCATATTAGCACAGAGGGAAATCACCTGGCACTGGAAGTCGAGGGAGGGCCCGTCCAGTAGGAGGTGGACGAGTGAATTACAGAAATGGGCCCAGGGTGAGAGTACAGTCAGGTTTCAGCAGTCCAATAGGACATCCAATGAGAAGAGTATGGAGATGGCGAGGGCGTGAGAGGGGCTGGTGCAAGCGCTGAAAGATCATTTGCTAGAGGGTGAGGATGCAGATGAGTAACCACTTGAGGGTTCCATGAGACATAACTAGATATACTGATACCCAGATCTCTTTGGACCATAAGTGTATATATTGTAATGAGGCCCACGCCGGCAGCGACACTGACGGGGGGAGGAGGGTGGGAGGCTTGGGGTTTTCTGTAGTTGCACAATTGTTGGGCTGGATGAGTGTGGGGATGGAGAAAAGCAGATAATGGTTCATACAACTGCCTGATGAAGGTGATCTTCTAGGCTTTCTCTCTCCTGAGTTTCGTTTATTTCAGACATTGTGTGGCTACCGCCGCCCGACCTCTGGGTTGTGGGCTGAACGGCTGTGTTATGTTATTTACGTGCTTTGATGGTGGTCGCTACCGGATGTCGTAATGTTGAAATGAAAGCTTGTATTCCCCACGAATCTGCAATAAAAATATATTTAAAAAAAAAAAATCATGTTTAGAAACCTAAAATACAAGTCCATTGTATTAGTTCTATACAAATCAACAAGATCAATAAAAAAACAGCAAAGCTGGGAATTCCTTACCTCACTATCTATATAACAGCAAATGTGTATTTTGACGTACTTGTGCATGACATATGTGCAAGTCAATAAAAAGAGCACAACTTACTTACGCCATATTTTTACGGCACAAGATGGGAGTGGACATGGGTGTACGGACCCCCCACCCCTATTTTTAGAGTGGTGACTCAGTTGACCTTACCTGAGGCTGAAGGAGTCTGAGAGGTGTCACTTTTTGTCCCAGCACTGCAGCTGCTTCCATTTATAAACACTGCATGTATCCTGGCCTTGGGATGTTTTTAAAACCTCTTCCCACTGGCAGCATCCACTTTATTTCTGAGAAAAGCTCAGTAGGAGGTTATTTTTTAATCCATCTGAGGAATAACAGAAAACTTCAGGCCATGAACCCTTCTGTCACCTAGTGAACTGCCAATTTGCCTTGCTTTTTTTGCTTTTTTGCTTTGAGGCTAGGTCTGAAGAATACCAGCAAAGAAACAAACCAGCATTACAGCAACATGACTGTTCAAAAAAATACACCCAGCACATTTTGTTTACTCTCCAAACATATTTAAAGAGGCAATTACAGATCCCACAACTCAACTCTTTTTAACAATACAGTACTGTTCAGCTATTTCTGAGCTGAAATACGATGTGTACCCTGAGTATCAAAACCAAAATCTCGATGGAACAGAATATCAAAGACTAAATATTGAAACCAGAATATCGACAGTAAGAAAGTATACATTTTCTATACCTAACTCCACATGCATGCATCTTTGTAAATATGTATGTATGTGTCATTAAGCAAATCCAAAATATGCAGCCGAAATAAGGACACAAGTGGGTGTGGAACGCAAAAATGACATCGGATACAACGTTTTGTGAGACGCTCTCCACACATCTTGTAACAGGGACTACAAATCCCAACATGCCTAGCATCAAACATAAGGCACGGCAACCAGAGAATCTTTGCCACCTGATGAAACGCAAGTTGGAAACGCGTAGTGGCATAACAACAGACTCTCAGCCAATAAAGCAATAGATGAATTTACTTCTGGGTGTTCGGCGTATTCTTCTTGTGAACATATATATATATATATATATATATATATATATATATATATATATTCACACAAAAAACAAAGGTTACAGAGACGTTAGAGGGGCAGCTTTCACTCGTACAAAACCAGCAAAATTCAGGCGTTATAGTTAGCCGAGCTAAATATAACTCGTTCGCCCGCAATGCACTGCTTCTGACCTCACATATTACATCACTCAAGACAGGGTCAGGGACATCACTGATGACATCACTGCTGATGTCATCCAGTGACTGAGTGTTTTTTTTAAACGGTTATGAGTGTTAAATATACCAAGGTGTATTGGTGAATGAGTGGGTACGTGAGTGTCTTCATGGATAATTCAGTGGGTGCGCGACTGTATAAGTGAGTGATTAGGTGTCTCAGTGAATGTATGGGTGAGTGAGTGACTAGGTTGTGTGAATGTCTGTATCAGCCTGTCAGTTGGTGTCTAAGTGGCTGTATGGATGTGTGAGTGGTTATGTGAGTGGCTGTATTGGTGAGTGATTGGTTGTCTGCGTACCTGTATGGTTGACTGAGTGAGTGAGGATGTGTATGACTGCCTGTATGGATGAATTAGTGGGTGAGTCTGTGGCTGTATGGGTTAGTGAGTGCGTGCGTGAGGGGGGCTGTGCGGGTAGGTGAGTGTATGTATGGCTGTGTTGGTAAGTGAGTGCATGTGTCAGTGGTGTATGGGTGAGTAACTGGGTATGTGAAAGGCAGTATAGGTGAGTAATGGGGAATATGAGTAACAGTATGGGCGAGAGAGTAAATGTGAGAGTGGCTATATGAGTGAGTGCATGCTTCTGTCAGTGACTGTATAGGTGAGTGAGTACATGTTAGTATTTGTATGAGTAAGTAACTGGGTGTGTGTGTGTGTAACTGTATGGGTGAGTAAATGGCTATGTGATTGACCTCATGGGTGAGTGACTAGGTGAGTGAGTAGCTCTATGGGTGACTCACTCAGTGTGTGAGTGGCTGTATGAGTCGATATGTTAATGGCTGTGTTAGTAAGTGAGTGGGTAAATGATTGCCAGTATATGTGAGTGAGTGGATGTGTGTACTGATCTATTCATCAGTGATTAGCTCTGTAAGTACTGGTATGGGTGTGTGAATGGGTTTGAGAATGGTAGTGTGGAAGTTGGAGTGGGTGCATGAAAGGTTATATGGGGGTGTGAGTGGATGCGTCAGGGATTCTGTGTTTTTGATGTCATCAGCGATGTAATCTGAGATGTCGTCAGTGATGTCACTGACCATGTCATGAGTGATGTAAAATGTGAGGTCATAAGCAGTACTTTGCGGGAGTGCGAATAATAGTTAGCTCAGCTAACTATAACATCCCTGTAACCTTTGTTTTGTTTAGTGAATTTGTAAGGTTTTTTAATTCTATTTGCTAACAGTAACATCTATGTAACCTTTGATATTTTCAGTGAATTTCTAAGGTTTTTTTAAATGCTAATTCCTAACTATGACATCCCTGTAACCTTAGGTTTTTTCAGTGAATTTCTAAGGTTTTTTAACAAGCAGTCCTGTTTTCAGAGTGGTGGAGAAAGGGGGCTGGGCCTCTGACCAGCACTCAGGAATTCCGCTTTGTAGGACTTACAAGAGGTACCAGGAGGGCTTCTTGGTCCTCCGCCCTCCTTCAAATTTCCCTTAGGGGGTTGGTGGCCCCAGGGGCTGGGGGTCTGCAATGGAACCCCTTCATTAATATATTTGTGCCCGGGGAGGTGACGGTCCCTGGGCTGCGTGGGGGGGGGGGTGGAGACCTCCCACGCATCACTATTCATTTTAGCCCCGGGAAGGTGGCGGTCTCCGGGGTTGCAGGGGTGCTGCGCGGCCCCAGCATTACTGTTATATGTAGCCCTGGGGAGGGGGCTGCAGGGGGCTGTATGGGGCCCTGCATCATTACAAGATAAGTACCTCCAAGACACTTCAGGCTGGGGGGGCGCCGCAATGTGCCTTCTAAGCGCTCAAAGCCAAAAAGTTTTGTCGGTTATTTTGCGGCAATCGCAAGATTGTCGTCGCACAAACAGTCGGGCATAGACTCCAAATTTATATGTGGTTTTATTTTTGTGCTGTTACCATGTCCATGAAGCGTTTCAGCTGTGACCGCGTCCTTGATCACACGTACACTGCAACATCACTCTATTTTTTATACAATTTGTTCACTACGTGATTATTACTCATTTGCATGAAGCTTTGGACATAATAGACAGACTGCCCGTGCTTCAGGGCTTACAAACCATCATGAGTTCTTTCAATATTGAGGCTTCAAGGTACATAGATGTGGAGTTAGGAATAGTAAATCTGTACTTCCTTAGATGCCCTTTCCTTTCAATATTTTGTCCCTTAATACTCTGTCCACGATATTCTGGTAGCTCAAAATTCTGTGGGCCGATATTGAGAAGAACAACCTTCACTGATGTACACAAAACGTAATTTATAAAAAAAAAATGTAAAACAAATCAAGACATGTTTTTCACATTTCTTCGTGATTATCTTAACTTGTTGTTTTTGCTAAAAAGGGATGTTCCATTTTATGTGAGGCATATTATAAATATTATAAAGTCATGACATTACTTTCTATGAAGTCACATATTGTGACGTCTGTAATACTTATGCTAATTAGTCTCCAGACTATTTTTCTAAGTACTTGTGCCCTGCATATGAGAGAGAGAGTCTGTGTCTATGTGTGTGT
Organism: Lissotriton helveticus; assembly: GCF_964261635.1. Lineage (NCBI taxonomy): Eukaryota > Metazoa > Chordata > Amphibia > Caudata > Salamandridae > Lissotriton > Lissotriton helveticus. The sequence continues at coordinate 187,201,128 of NC_136060.1, forward strand.
TTGTGTGTATGTTTTTAGTTATAATGAGTTCAGATAGAGGCTGGATTGTGGGATTACCAATGTTCCTTTATGTATACTTTATACAAAGAAATCTACATAGAGCTCACTTCCTTGCCCTGCTATTTTTTCAGCCCATAGGGACCAGGTGCAATTTAGGCACAGCCAAAATTCAACAAACCCCTTCTAGGTCCCCATGCATAACTTACAGAGACCTGCTTTGCTACCTACGCTCAGGTATTGTGGGACTGGCTGCACAGCATTGGATGCTGCTAGCCCTACTCATCAACAAGATACTGATGCTGTTTAGGTCAGAGCCATCTAGACAGCGCAGTTTTCTGGTTTGCTAACGTCATGTTTGCTTTCCATTTTCTGGCTTTATTTGTTTTAGTCTTTCCAGCTTGAGTTCGTATCTTCCCTTACCAAAACTCTATTTACTGTATTCTTCCACCAGTACTGGATTTATGTAAAAAGGACTTTAAATCTTGTTCTTCTCTTGTCACATTTTCTGTGCATTTAAAGACAGAGGGCAAATGACACATTTGTGATGCACAACCTGCGAATCGCATATTGTGACTGGCTCTTTGTGAATCAAGATACTTTAAAAGGATCAAAATAAGAACTGAAAGACATAGAGAACACGGTTACAGGTAGAAACAACAGATGAGCAATTAAGGGAAGCTGCAATAGAAATACGAATATGAATGCTTAAGGATACAAAATGTTTCTGAAACTGCAATACCGCAATGCCTTCAAATAAACAAATAAATTTAAAATAAATGTCTAATACTGTATAATTGTAGAGGCAACTTGCCTTTCACAACGACAACACTTTTATAGAAATACTCTTGAACCAGCCCAAATACTCCTTGAATATGTGTCCCCGTGTCACAGCAATCCTTCACCAACCGGCGTTTCATAGAAACTGAAGAAGGCGGCGAGCAATAAACAATACCTTAATATTCGTTTCTCAGGTTCACGGAGAACAGTTAAAGGTGGATAAAGAATGAATTAGGGCTGCTCCAAATTCATGTGAGCAAAAAATAATTTGCATTGATGCTTTATTTTTATTAAAATTATATTTCAATTACATTATTTTAGGGGCACCCATATTATCAAAACAATTTGTCTCCCTTACTATCCCTAGTTCAGTGTCGGAGGCGCGCCCTGGGCAATCCACTTTACAAATCTGATGACAAATGTCTTTCATTAGAGCATTAATACGCGCCCACGCATTGCTGCTGCCCTCGGGGTTCGTCGTGGGACAGACAGGCGTCTAAAGGGGCAACATCATCGTTGTCTGAAATGCAACTAACTGCCTTGATTTCTTGCAGCACCCTGCCTCCTGTCCTTAGGCGTTCACTAATCTTTGTGCAGGTGTGTTGCTGCTTGAAATGACCCTAGCGCTGAAATCCTGTTTTCTAGGTTGCAGCTGGTGTGTAGCAAGTTTCATATTTCAATTATTTTAATTACCATTTTACGTCACGGCAATGTAAAGATGGGGCCCTAGGCCCGCATGATGTAAATAACTGCGACACGGGACCCCAGTTGGGGAAGGTAATTCTGGCCACGAGCACGTGCGCTCGGCCTCTTTTATTAACAGCATCACCTGACCCAGTGACGTCTGTGGTGGGTGGGTGCTCAGTGTAGGGTTACACTCAAAACAACTAGACAGTGTCTTGGCAGGACACTACATCCCTCCCAAAATTTAAGGAAAGGAAAAACGAATGTCCAACCTGCAAGAAAACAGAACAACAGAAATGTACAGCCCCCAACCGATTCTCTTCAGGCGGTCGGCTGGGAGATGTCAAAAGTTCTGGACTGCAAAGTCAATCAGATGAGCTTCACCTCAGCGGTGTACTTCAGATCATCCTTGTCTTGCTGCGTTGACGCTTATCTACAGTGTTCATCACTTAGAGCATCGGGAGCAGAATGGGTGTGACCCTTGAGGGGTCTCGCAGGTGTTCCTAGTCCAGTGGATGACAACGCTTGTTGGTTGCTGGAGATGACTATGGCACGAGAGGTCTTTCCTTGGATTCGCTGATCTTGATGCTTCCCCACCTCCTGCCGGTCGAGTGCCTTCCGACTTGCCTTTCTTGCCTGACTCCTCTCTCACTGGAGCCTCGAAGATTGGCCTCTCCTGCTTGGACTCTTCTCTCACTAGAGTCGCTGGGAGGACCCACTTGCTGGACGCGATGGGACCGGGTGGACCGTGCGGGGCTTCGCATGAGCCACGCAAAGGCGTCGCTGAGGAACTGCCAACGGACTCACCGCCAAGTCGCTCATGTTGCCCCTGGGGGGTTGATGTCATCGCCATTAGGACATGGGTTTAGTGCCTTCTTCAGACCGTTTCTCGGTGCCAGGTGTTCACCTGGGGCCTTCGTGCTTCCTGTAGCCTGTCGTGGAGCTGCCGCTGCTACACCTCTCCCATACGGATTCCTCTGTTACAGGAATTCCGCCGAGGCCCTTGTCCCCTGGACTGCCACTTGATCACATGGGCTGTGCGGGTCGCTGCGGAACTTCGGACATGGCCACAGTCGAGTCTTGTGTAGTCCACAAGGGTGGATTGTCTAGTGCTCGGGTATGCTCTGCTTCGGCAAGCTTCAGCTTCACGGGGCACCCATAAGGCTCTTCGGTGGTTGGTCTCCTCAGGTGCAGGTTGTCGGGATTACTGGGATCCACACGGATGGTGCGATGCTCCTTTGACATCATGGATGTTCCTGTGTGCTGAATGATGTCTCTTTCTTCCTCGGTGGAGTGATGTTGTGATACTCCATTCTTCCTCTTCGTTCTCTTCCTCGACGCGGTCCGGTCTTCTTTCTTGCTTACTCATGCTAACCAGGTTTCTCCATGTAGCGGGCCCTCTACATGTTTTCCCCTTGGTCTTGTCCATGCGGTGGGACACTGTCTTCACTTGGCTTGGTGACTAGACCTGTTGTCGTATCTTCCTGTTACTTGATCACTTCTATAGCCTTTAATCAGGAAACCCTTCCTTGGTCATTCCCATCATGACTCTCCTTTCTCGTCGTGTTCCTTTGGCTCTACTGTTCCTTCTTCCTTTTCTTTATGGCGTCGCGCCCTTCTTCTCCCTGTTCCTTCTTGCGACGTGATCCGGTCACTGTACTGTCTTGGTCTTCCCAACCGGTCTTCTCCAGGCAGCGTGCACACCACCTGTTTTTCTCTGATCTGGGCATGGCTCTCAGACACTGGTCTTCTCTTCTAGTGACTGGACCGGTTGTCGCCATCTTCTCAGTTGCTTCTTCTTCTTTTTCTTTGGTGACCAGACTGGGTGGTCGGCTTTGCCTTCGGCATGAGTCGTCATGCTGTGCTATCTTCCTCGTGGTCGCTATTCACCGTCACGGTGTCTTGGCGTTGGCGTGCTTCATCTGCGCGGCGGAGGGTTGCGTCACCGCTCCTTGTATATTCGCTTGGGATGCCGTCATGCTTGCTGGTGTTGGCGCTCTGGTGGCTGTGAGACGTCGTTGCCTCACTCTGGGACCTTTGTGCGCTGGCCTGTGGCGTTGGCGTGTCGCTGTGCAGCGTCACTCTGGCGCTCCTGGCACGTCCCGGCGCAGTGCTGCGCTGTCCTGATGTGTGGAGTTCTTGCTCTCCTGGCGCGTCCCTCGCGCCTTGTGGCGTGTTTCTGCGCTTCTGGCGCGTTCCTGCGCCATCTCCTGATGTGCTCTTTGTGCTTCTGACGCATCTCGGCGCCGTCTCCTTGCGTGTTTCTGGAGTTTCTGGCGCGTTCCTGCTCGGTCTCCTGGAGTGTTTCTTGCGCTTCTGGTGCGTACCTGCGCTTCTAGTGTCGCTGTGCTGACCTTTGTTTCTTGCTTTGCTCTTTGAGCGCTTTGTTCACTCCTGGTGCTCTCTTGTACTTGATCACTGTCACTGTCGGTGTCGTGGCTTGACTCCACTATGAGCATTACTGTGTGTGGGCTGCAATCTTCAGTTTGTGTTGCTGCAGGCTTTCCTATCCAGAATACTTTCTGTTGGTTCGTCCAAGGCTTGTTCCTATTCCTTGTGATCCTTTCTCTGCCTGCAATTGTTCCCTTGGTGGTCTGTGGCCTTCAGTCGCACGTTGCACCATTAGTCCTGTGCAGTAGATCTATGGCCAGTGCTGGGTCCCAGTGCAGCTGAGATGGTGGGGTGCAGAGCCTCTCGAAAAGTCAGTGCAAGACCCTTGTGTTCCCTGTTCCGTTTTGCATTCACCTCTCTGTTCTGGCAGGAAACTACTTGGGGGCAGATGGAGACAAAAAAGGACAGTCCACCTCTGGCGAGTGCAGCTTGCTGGGGCCGTGCTGCTTTGCTTTTGGAAGTATTTTCCTTTGTGCCCACACGACCGGGACTTTTCTGTGCTGTTGAATTCCGCCGGTATTGCAGCTCGTCTCACAGGCAGAGCTGCTTCACTCATGTAGCTGGCCTCGCCGGGGTGCTTCTCTGCCGCACTTGTGCCCGCACCCTGGCTGAATTGCACTAGTCTCTGTATTCCTCAGCACTGCGAGTGGGCTCCGCTTATTGCATTGGCGCCTGGCAGCTCATCACACGCTGCGGGCGCTCCTCTGAGAGTCTTTCATCCTGCCGCCGCAGCTTCACAGCTTACATGCTGCGCGGCGGGGGAGGGTGCCGGTACTGTTTCCTTTTTGCTGTCCCCAGGGCCTGGTGCTTTCACAGGTGGGGCAACATTACTGATTATAGCGGGTAGGCTCCGCTTTCTGTGACAGCGCCCGGCAGCTCTTCATACATTTCGGGCGCTCTCTTTTAGGTTTATTCACCCCGCCGCCGCAGCCTTAGATCACACACACTGCGTGGCGGGGGAGGGGACGCTGCAGGCAGGCCGCGTGTGGGCTCCGCCGGCCTTGCTTCAATACATAAGTTTATTGTGGCCGCCATCGCGCTCGGCATGGCGCTATGATCATGCGGGTGGGCTCCGCTTGTGTAAACAGTCATGAAGGGGTCGCTTCTCGCTTGCGCAGCCCCCCAGGCATTTCCAGCGCCCTGGTTCACCTCAGCCCTGCGGGCCACTCGGCCTTCACTTTACTGGCGGCCGACGCGGGTGGGCTCCGGTCGGTCCGCTCCTCTTCACCCCACGCCGGGGGCTCACAATGGGCACTGGAGGTGCGGGGTGGGCTCCCGGTCACCTCCTGCTTTGTGGTGTCGGCCCGGGGCTTAGCGGTACAAAAGGGGGTGGTGATGAACGGAGCATCTGAACCAATCAAACACTCACACCCAGTCAAAAGATCTGGGTTTGATCCATCACCGTTCTTTAGCCCACTCTGCCACCGCAGTTCAGACATGGCTATATGCAAATCAGTCTGACCCTGTGCCTCACGGGAACAGTCCAGCCCGAACTGCCAAGCCATGTCTTCCCTGGACCGGAAACAAGCTACCGGGGACCGGTTTCTGGCATTCCAGCCGTCTTCAGCCCGGCTTGCTTGAATCCAGTGGCAAAGTGAGCAAGGGACTCACGTCTGAGCATACCCTGCCACACTTATGGCGGCCAAAAGCGGTACAAAAGGGGGTGGTGATGGACAGAGCATCTGAACCAATCAAACACTCACACCCAGTCAAAAGATCTGAGTTTGATCCATCACCGTTCTTTAGCCCACTCTGCAACCCCAGTTCAGACATGGCTATATGCAAATCAGTCTGACCCTGTGCCTCATGGGAACAGTCCAGCCTGAACTGCCAAGCCATGTATTCCCTGGACCGGAAACAAGCTTCCGGGGACCGGTTTCTGGCATTCCAGCCGTCTTCAGCCCGGCTTGCTTGAATCCAGTGGCAAAGTGAGCAAGGGACTCACGTCTGAGCATACCCTGCCACACTTATGGCGGCCAAAAGCGGTACAAAATGGGGTGGTGATGGACGGAGCATCTGAACCAATCAAACACTCACACCCAGTCAAAAGATCTGGGTTAGATCCATCACCGTTCTTTAGCCCACTCTGCCACCCCAGTTCAGACATGGCTATATGCAAATCAGTCTGACCCTGTGCCTCATGGGAACAGTCCAGCCCGAACTGCCAAGCCATGTCTTCCCTGGACCGGAAACAAGCTTCCGGGGACCGGTTTCTGGCATTCCAGCCGTCTTCAGCCCGGCTTGCTTGAATCCAGTGGCAAAGTGAGCAAGGGACTCACGTCTGAGCATACCCTGCCACACTTATGGCGGCCAAAAGCGGTACAAAAGGGGGTGGTGATGGACGGAGCATCTGAACCAATCAAACACTCACACCCAGTCAAAAGCACACGTCCCACGGGCCTCCGCTTGCTGTCACTTGCTGCAGGGGGGGTGCTCCTCGCACGGCAGCATTGCCATACTCTTCTCCTTTTTCCCCTGATTTTCGGCCGCTGCACGCTTGGGCACGGCTCCGACCTCGTCGCCAATGTAAAGATGGGGCCCTAGGCCCGCATGATGTAAATAACTGCGACACGGGACCCCAGTTGGGGATGGTAATTCTGGCCACGAGCACGTGCGCTCGGCCTCTTTTATTAACAGCGTCACCTGACCCAGTGACGTCTGTGGTGGGTGGGTCCTCAGTGTAGGGTTACACTCAAAACAACTAGACAGTGTCTTGGCAGGACACTACAGGCAACATATACAATGTATGCATATCTGACTTGGCAGGTGGCTGCGAAATCACCAATAAATAAATGAATGCATGATTTTCTGTAGACTGCATACATTGCTTTTATTGATATGCAGATACTGATAGCTAAATCGGATCCCTAGGCCCATCTGACCGTACCTACACTCTAGATCCGTATTTTATATTATCAATCTTTTTTGTTTGTGAGTCCTATGTCTTTTTACACAGTCTCTTGCTGATTACAATCTCGCCAATCCTGATGGAATTCCTAACTTGAACAGAGAACTTTAAGGTTACTCCCCAGCCTCTCTCTCACAACCTTTATTTCATGCCATTTTTACAGAAAAGAAGGCTGGAACCCCGAGGATTTCTGCTGAAGATGTAAGCGGCGGCTCCTTCACAATGGCAGAGGAGCATCGCCCCACTGGCTCAGAGCCATCAGCTAAAAATAATAGATATTTAATTATCGTTTTATTTTTCAGGTACTGGCTGTGCCAGCGTCTGCAGGGAAGGGCGCGGCCGAGCCGTGAGAGGGGGGTGGAGGAGTGGTAGGTGCACTTTTAAGAGCACATGTAAGTTTGGCCGGGCGTCTTAGGCGGCCAAACTGACATGCTCACTTAGGTTTCGGGTTGGAGAAACAGCACAGACTCCCTGTGCCTGAGGGAGCGTTAATCCATCACACTCACGCAAATCCCCACGCTGCTCTCAAGATTGAGAGCAGTGCAGGGATTGGATGGGGAGTCATGATGCTGTCCCAGGGACTGCTGGGACCAGGAACTGGAAGCAGAGGAGTGTGAGGCGGCCGGCAGCACCAGGTAGGTCTTTTATTTTTTATTATCAAACCGCCCGCCGCACACCACCCCATGCACTCCTCCCACGGCCTCTGCACCACCTCCCCCACCACTCTATTTGTGTCGGCCACCACTGGAGGATGCACACAAGAATATGGTTTTATTAGAAGGAAATGGCCCTATGTCTTAATTGTGAGTGTATTAACTTCAAGTAATATTAACTAGCGTTCATAACAGCAAGAGTACATCAACCTTTTATTCAATCTGCCAAATTTAGAATTGTGTATTGTTTGTTTAGTTTGGTTTGTTTTTACGGAAGGAAAGTCCACATATCTGTCAACACTTACTTATCTTCACCCTTATCCAAGCTATTCTGCTCTGCTGATGAAGTTGCCTTTTTCTCTAACCTCGGTGGTCTTCCACATCCTACCCCGTGTTGGACTGGGCCCTTCTGGCAGGTCCACCCCTGAAGTTGTGCTTGTTATATGTGACCTGGGGATGGTGATTCCCACTCTGAGTGCGTGTAGATGAGAGAAGCCTGCCCTCCCATAGGACTGCATGGGGAATGGGTGTGTCCCTGATAGTTCCTGGTGCGTGGGGGGTACAGGCTCGAGTCTGGTATGTGTGGACTCATGTGATTGAATGCTGCAAGATGATGTAAGCGGCGTGTGTGTGTCTAGAAGGGAAGTGCCACTTCTAGACATCGGTGTGTGTGTGCAGTAAGTATGCTGGCGCATGATTGGCTGAAGCCAGCTGGGGAGCCTGACTCCAGGAGTCTGTGTGGGTCTGCCCCGGTTGTGAATGGAGAGATTAACATGCTGATGTGAGGGAGGGGCTGTGCCTGTGTCCTGTATGGGTCTGGGCTTTCCCCCACAATGCTGGCTCCACCCACTTGGTTTGCGTCTGGTGTCCTAGCCTGGCCAGTAACAAGAAATTCCTTATAACCAGTTCTAGCTGGTTCTCATCCTGCCTGCCCCTTTTTAGACAGAGGGGTCTCCTGTATAAAAGGAGGGTGTGCCCTCTTCTCTCTCTCTTTTCCTGCTTGTCCTGTCTGGAACCCTGCCAGGGGCGTGCTGCTGCGTGGGCTCAGGGTTGGCTTGCCTCCCTGGGCCCTGCCCTGCTCCTGGACTGCTGATGGCCCTTTTCCACTTCTAGGAGCTGCTGTGCTCCCCCCTGAAATCCTGGACTTCCTCTGGACCCTGCTTTCTATGGCCCTAGCGCCAGGGAGCGCTTTCCTGCTGTCCTAGCGCCTTGGGGCGCTCACTCGTGTTTCTAGCGCTGGGAGCGCTATATTCTCCAGCCGGTGCCCACCCGGCATTTGCCCCGTTCGTGTGAGGGGCTCGAGCCCCCAGCGAGTGCCTACCTCGCTTGCCTCCGTCATCGCTATATTTATCGAGGAAGCCTGGCCCTCGTCAATTTCCCTTGAGCTCACCGCCGCCGCCCGGGACCCTCGTAAGGCCGTCCCCCGGGCCGCGCTGGGATTGGCTGCCGGCTCGGGCTGGGCGGATGACGTCTCCCCGGGCCGTGCTCTGATTGGCCGGCGGCCCGAGGAGCTGAGGAGGCGACGAGAGGAGAGCCGAGAATGCAGGGAGCGGTGGGAGCCGACTCCGCGCCCCTGCGTCCCCCAAGATGACTACCGCTTCCCCCCCGGGGCCCCCAGGAGTCAGAGGGAGCCCCGGAGAGCGAGGAGAGACCGGCGTGTCCCCCAGCCGGTGAGTGCAGCGAAGGGGAGGGGCGTCGGGGCACATTGCCGGTGCCCGCCCCTCCCCTCCAATGATCCTTCTGTTGTGCCCCGAGGCCCGTGGGGCCCCCAGTGATGCCGGGTCCCCCGAGGGGGATCCCGCCTGCCCATACCTCGCCTCCTGAGCCCCGAGAGGCTCCCCCCAGGGCAGTGTCCTAGCGAGCCTGCGAGGCTCGCCCCCCTGCATCATTTCTCGAGCCCGAGAGGCTCCACCTGTATTTCAGCCCCTGAGCCCCGAGAGGCTCCATCGGTATCTCAGCCCCTGAGCCCCGAGAGGCTCCATCTGTATCTCAGCCCCTGACCCCGAGGAGGCTCCCCCGCGTCCCAACGTCCAGAGCCCCGAGAGGCTCCACCACGTGGTCCTTGCCCATTTCGAGCCTGCGAGGCTCCGCCCAGTTGTTCCCGAGCCGGAGAGGCTCCACCGTTTGGCGCCTTTTTCTTCAGAGCCTGCGAGGCTCCCACAATGGCCCCACCCTTGCTCTACAGCTGCCCAGCACTTCGTGGGCAGCTGCCCCGTTTAGGTTTATTGTTGGCTACCTGCAGCCTGCCCTGAACATCGTGACATTGCCCGTTGGAAGTATCGATTAATGTTAATGTGATTCGGAGAGTTATTACGTGTTGCCTTCTGATGATGCCTCTGTTGTGCTATGTACCTCGTCCTTCCTTCCCTCCTGAGTATCCGAGGTCCCATGTCTGTTGATCCTGGTTAGAGTGAGTTCTACCGCTAGTTCCCTGAAGCTCCTGGGTGTAATGTGTTCTAATGCTAGCGCCTGGTTGTTATGTGTTCTAGTGCTAGTTCTAGGAAGCTCCCAGTGGTTATGTGTTCTAATGCCAGTTCCACCATGTGCATACCCCTAGCAGTGGCCCCATGGCCCTGCCCTGTATATAGTCCCTTGTAAACCCTGCCCGTGCCCCTGGCACCTTGTAAATTGCGTATTCCTGTCTAAGTGTGTTCGTCAATACAAAGGCTATTTTCATATATATCTTGTGTGGAGTTCCTTTTGTGGGGGGCCCGGGAGGTTGTTGCTGGGGGTGCGGGCGCAAATGCTTTACACATGACCTCCGAGATAGGCCTGGCTGCTCGCGCCACGTTACCTAGAGGGCGAGTAGGGGTTGTCTTGGTGGGTGACCCCCTGGCCCTGACGGGGGAGTGGTGGTCTCTGACTGACTGGCGCAAGCTCTGGTCGGCCGGGGATCCCATTTCCTACATTGGCGGCTAGCGGTGGGATCCGGACTTGTGTTTGCGCAGTACCACAGTGATAACCGGCCCCACTACAACACTCTGCAGTTTAGATGGTCGCAAAGAAAAGAAACTATTGGTGCGCGTTGCTAAAAATATCTGTTCTGGTGGAAAATGTAGTTCTGGTGCACTGTGCTAAAAATGTCTGTTCTTGTGGAAAATGTGGTTCTGGTGCACGTTGCTAAAAATATTTGTTTTTGTGAAAAATGTGGTTATGGTGCACTTTGCTAAAAATGTCTGTTCTTGTGGAAAAGGTGGTTCTGGTGCACTGTGAGTTAGGTGTCCCTAGCTCGGGAGAGTAGATCATCCCCCTAAGTGCAATGTGTTTTCTGGATTCACCAGAAGGGTGGGATCCAGTGGTGGCAGCGAAATTGTGTCCAATATGTGCGGTCCTTGTCCCTTCCCTAGAGTAATGGTACCTGTGCCACATGGGTCAGGTTGAGGAATCAAGGGCGGTGGAAACTGTCTCACCAGTCCAGGGGAGGGTGTGTGGATGAATGTTGAGCTTGCTGAATAATGGAGTGTAAGTTCTCTGAGAGGGGGAGCTTGCTGAATAATGGAGTGTAAGTTCTCTGGGATGGGGAGCTTGCTGAAGCAACGATAATTGTATCCTACCTACCCCGCTGAATGTGTTTGATGCATCATGTGTTCCGTACACCGCTGAATGTGTTTTATGCGTCAGGTGTCCTACCTACCCCGCTGAATGTGTTTGATGCATCATGTGTTCCGTACACCGCTGAATGTGTTTTATACGTCAGGTGTCCCCCTTGTTGAATATATGTTGAGTCGTATCCCGGACAAGGAAGACCTGCTGGCTTGGCTTGCCTTGGGGAGAGCTGAACACTGAGACCTGCTGGCGCTGCCGCGGCTCATCTTGTTGAATGTAGGTTAAGTTGTATCCCGGACAAGGAAGACCTGCTGACGCTGCCGCGGCTTCCCTTGGGGAGAGCTGAACACTGAGACCTGCTGGCGCTGCCGTGGCTCATCTTGTTGAATGAATGTCAAGTTGTATCCCGGACAAGGAAGACCCGCTGGCGCTGCCGCGGCTTGCCTTGGGGAGAGCTGAACACTGAGACCTGCTGGCGCTGCCACGGCTCATCTTGTTGAATGAATGTTAAGTTGTATCCCGGACAAGGAAGACCTGCTGGCGCTGCCGCGGCTTGCCTTGGGGAGAGCTGAACACTGAGACCTGCTGGCGCTGCCGCGGCTCATCTTGTGGAATATATGTTAAGTTGTATCCCGGACAAGGAAGACCTGCTGGCGCTGCCGCGGCTTGCCTTGGGGAGAGCTGAACACTGGGCCTGCTGGCGCTGCCGCGGCTCATCTTGCTGAATGAATGTTAGGTGCGAAACTGGACGGGGGTCAGAGGGAGTCTGACCCCTGGGCATCCGGTGAACTTAGTTCCCAGGTGGTAGACCAGTGGAAGGAGGAAGTTCCGAAACTGGTAGGAGAGCGTGTTCTGAGGGTGCTTCTCCTGGGAGAGCGCGGAACCTCAGAAGTAGAGGTAGGGTGGGGCATCCTTGCCCGTGACCTCTGGCCAGCCTGAGGGTGCGGACCCTAGGTGGGAGAGAAAGTGGTAAAGTGGAACTACACGAAGAAGGGGAGTGGAGAGTGGCTGTCATGGGCCAGGGGTTACCACCCCCCACTCCGGGTTGGCATGGACCAGTGGTATCTGGGTGGCCTAGGGCCTGGTCCTAGCTGTGGTCAACTAAGGAGTACCAGTGGGGTAGCCTAGTTGGGCCTATGGTTTTTTATTTTTTTTCTGTAATTTTTTTTATTTTTAAGTCTGTGTGTGTCGAAAAGATCAAGGTGGCGTAGAACTGGAGGGGGGCCCTGCAGTGCGGGCCTGCGTCCATGTTTTTTCACTCAAAGCAGGGAAGTCCATCACGGTGGTGATTGGCCTACCCTGCGTTTTGGCTGGAAGGGGGCCGTGTTGGACTGGGCCCTTCTGGCAGGTCCACCCCTGAAGTTGTGCTTGTTATATGTGACCTGGGGATGGTGATTCCCACTCTGAGTGCGTGTAGATGAGAGAAGCCTGCCCTCCCATAGGACTGCATGGGGAATGGGTGTGTCCCTGATAGTTCCTGGTGCGTGGGGGGTACAGGCTCGAGTCTGGTATGTGTGGACTCGTGTGATTGAATGCTGCAAGATTATGTAAGCGGCGTGTGTGTGTCTAGAAGGGAAGTGCCACTTCTAGACATCGGTGTGTGTGTGCAGTAAGTATGCTGGCGCGTGATTGGCTGAAGCCAGCTGGGGAGCCTGACTCCAGGAGTCTGTGTGGGTCTGCCCCGGTTGTGAATGGAGAGATTAACATGCTGATGTGAGGGAGGGGCTGTGCCTGTGTCCTGTATGGGTCTGGGCTTTCCCCCACAATGCTGGCTCCACCCACCTGGTTTGCGTCTGGTTTCCTAGCCTGGCCAGTAACAAGAAATTCCTTATAACCAGTTCTAGCTGGTTCTCATCATGCCTGCCCCTTTTTAGACAAAGGGGTCTCCTGTATAAAAGGAGGGTGTGCCCTCTTCTCTCTCTCTTTTCCTGCTTGTCCTGACTGGAACCCTGCCAGGGGCGTGCTGCTGCGTGGGCTCAGGGTTGGCTTGCCTCCCTGGGCCCTGCCCTGCTCCTGGACTGCTGATGGCCCTTTTCCACTTCTAGGAGCTGCTGTGCTCCCCCCTGAAATCCTGGACTTCCTCTGGACCCTGCTTTCTATGGCCCTAGCGCCGGGGAGCGCTTTCCTGCTGTCCTAGCGCCTTGGGGCGCTCACTCGAGTGCCTACCTCGCTTGCCTCCGTCATCGCTATATTTATCGAGGGAGCCTGGCCCTCGTCAATTTCCCTTGAGCTCACCGCCGCCGCCCGGGACCCTCGTAAGGCCCTCCCCCGGGCCGCGCTGGGATTGGCTGCCGGCCCGGGCTGGGCGGATGACGTCTCCCCGGGCAGCGCTCTGATTGGCCGGCAGCCCGAGGAGCTGAGGAGGCGACGAGAGGAGAGCCGAGAATGCAGGGAGCGGCGGTAGCCGACTCCGCGCCCCTGCGTCCCCCAAGATGACTACCGCTTCCCCCCCGGGGCCCCCAGGAGTCAGAGGGAGCCCCGGAGAGCGAGGAGAGACCGGCGCGTCCCCCGGCCGGTGAGTGCAGCGAAGGGGAGGGGCGTCGGGGCACATTGCCGGTGCCCGCCCCTCCCCTCCAATGATCCTTCTGTTGTGCCCTGAGGCCCGTGGGGCCCCCAGTGATGCCGGGTCCCCCGAGGGGGATCCCGCCTGCCCATACCTCGCCTCCTGAGCCCCGAGAGGCTCCCCCCAGGGCAGTGTCCTAGCGAGCCTGCGAGGCTCGCCCCCCTGCATCATTTCTCGAGCCCGAGAGGCTCCACCTGTATTTCAGCCCCTGAGCCCCGAGAGGCTCCATCGGTATCTCAGCCCCTGAGCCCCGAGAGGCTCCATCTGTATCTCAGCCCCTGAGCCCCGAGGAGGCTCCCCCGCGTCCCAACGTCCAGAGCCCCGAGAGGCTCCACCACGTGGCCCTTGCCCATTTCGAGCCTGCGAGGCTCCGCCCAGTTGTTCCCGAGCCCGAGAGGCTCCACCGTTTGGCGCCTTTTTCTTCAGAGCCTGCGAGGCTCCCACAATGGCCCCACCCTTGCTCTACAGCTGCCCAGCACTTCGTGGGCAGCTGCCCCGTTTAGGTTTATTGTTGGCTACCTGCAGCCTGCCCTGAACATCGTGACATTGCCTGTTGGAAGTATCGATTAATGTTAATGTGATTCGGAGAGTTATTACGTGTTGCCTTCTGATGATGCCTCTGTTGTGCTATGTACCTTGTCCTTCCTTCCCTCCTGAGTATCCGAGGTCCCATGTCTGTTGATCCTGGTTAGAGTGAGTTCTACCGCTAGTTCCCTGGAGCTCCTGGGTGTAATGTGTTCTAATGCTAGCGCCTGGTTGTTATGTGTTCTAGTGCTAGTTCTAGGAAGCTCCCAGTGGTTATGTGTTCTAATGCCAGTTCCATCATGTGCATACCCCTAGCAGTGGCCCCATGGCCCTGCCCTGTATATAGTCCCTTGTAAACCCTGCCCGTGCCCCTGGCACCTTGTAAATTGCGTATTCCTGTCTAAGTGTGTCGTCAATACAAAGGCTATTTTCATATATATCTGCGTGGAGTTCCTTTTGTGGGGGGGCCGGGAGGTTGTTGCTGGGGGTGCGGGCGCAAATGCTTTACACATGACCACCGAGATAGGCCTGGCTGCTCGCGCCACGTTACCTAGAGGGCGAGTAGGGGTTGTCTTGGTGGGTGACCCCCTGGCCCTGACGGGGGAGTGGTGGTCTCTGACTGACTGGCGCAAGCTCTGGTCGGCCGGGGATCCCATTTCCTACACCCCTGCTCAGGCTTTCTCTGGCACACAGCTGCCTCTCCTTTCAGCACCGATCCAATGGCGTGGTTTTGTCTCTGAAAAAACAATAGAGGAGTAACCCCTCGTGGGTAGAGAGAGAAATAACTCTCTAATCATGAGCAATAGTGCTCTGGCTAGCACATTTTGCCCCAACCTGTTACTGGATAAAGCATATCCTTATAGAAGACCCCTCACTCACCAACCTGGTTGGTGACATGCTTCATCATCGGGGTCCCACCCCATAGGCCGAGTGCCTACAGGGTGTGCTGCGACACCTGATTACAGTGGAGCTGGTTTCGTTTTTATGTGTACAAGACTATCAAAATTGTGTATTAAAAAGGGCCAACACTACTCACTTCAAGATTTATTCTTGAGCGCTTGAACCCTTATTAAAAATAAAGTGTGGCACCTTTGCCTAATTAGGAAGGCTTCGGTGTCAGAAGTCGTGTTAAAATATATAAAAATAGCAAAAGTGTGCTATGTGAATGTGAATATACAAAATTAATGTTTAAAAAGGTCTACATGTTTCAACCCAAACATGGATTTCAAGGGTTTTCGTCAGGACCGTAGGTGATTTGAACTGGGTGGTCCGCCCGCGCTAAGGAGCGTCCTGCCCTAGCTCAATTAAGAGATCTTAAATAGGGATCTCGTGAAAAAAAGTGCGTTTGTTCAATTTTGAAAAAACCTGCAAAAACAGGGAAACAAAGAACAGGAGGGGTCACACACAGGGGTAGACAAAATAGATTGTACCACATATAACATAGACATTCAGGATTATTCGGACAATCATAATATCCACGTGTGGAATCATACCAGTATGTCACTTGAGTGGTTGTTAACATATCTATTGCGTGTGTGGCAACAGAACTGTAGTGAAAAAATGGCCGGGAAGTGCCTTTTGATTAAAGGGCAGGCGCCAAATGAGGGGTGTCGATATGATTTGGCGTCTGGGATACGTGGAAAAAAGGGGTCGGTAAATGGGAGAGTGACCTGTTAGCGTGCTGCGCTGTGAACGGCTGCCGAGACAACTGTGACTCGTCGTGAAAAGCCGTCTCAATGATATTGTAGTAGCTGGTTATTTGGTGCTTACGCTTGAAAGCGAGACTCTCGCTTCATGGGCACCAGCGTAACCAAGTAGACAGGATTCCGTCTCCTGTAAGTGAAAAACAAGTTTCCAGTGTCAGCGCTATTGATAAAGCGCATTTGACAATCGAGTTGTCCCAAGACAGAGTAGTGAATACTACAAGCGATCGTTCCCGCTTAGCGGTCCCTCAAAGTGTACTTACTTGTCGCTTCTGTTCATCAGACCGATAAACCTACTTGGTTCTTGCTCGGCGTGCCCCGTGGAGTGTCTCCGGTGTCTGTTTGCCGGTAATGTGAACACTTCCTTGTTGGGCGTGGCCGGGTCACGTGTGGTGAGCACGTGGTAAGGTGTTGGCCAATCAGAATTTTTAGTGAACATTGTTGTAGGACTGGCCTGGGTAAAGCAATGTGTACATTGCTATGGTAACAGTGCAGTGATCACGAGCGGACAGCGCTCGAGTCTGCTGAGCCATGGTTCAGGTATATTTGTTATAGTTTTTCTAAGCACATACATGGGAGTCAAAGGCAATATTTACAATTGAGTGTTACACAGAGAATACTTTCAGGACACGGGAAAAAAACGCCCTTTATACGGGGACTTTGGTAAAACAAGATGATTATGTGAGAACTCTGTCTGGTGAGGTCTAGACTGATATATTCCCTTATGTCAGCACATTGTTCCACGGAATATTGTCGTTTAAACCGGTTTTGTGCGTGGAAAGTCGATAGACCCACCTCTGTTCCTTCTCATATAGGCGTTTGTCTAGGCTTGTGCCTGGTTGTACTTGTTCAATTATTGTCCATTTTATGTCATCTGCAGTGTGACCCTGCGACAAAAAATGTTCAGTACGTTTTGTATTTGTCTTCTTGCACCTAATGGTGCTTCTGTGCTCTCCTATGCGGAGTTTTATTTTTCTACTGGTCATTCCTACATAGTGTAATTCGCATGGGCATGTCAGTCTGTAGATGACATTCTCGCTGTTGCAATTAGTCTGTCCTCTAATTGTCCATACTTTGTTTGGTTCCAACAGTAGTGTTTTTGTATTTGTTGTAAAAGGACAGACACTGCAACTTCCGCATTTGTAGTGACCAGTTACCTTGGGTAGACCCCATAGGTTAGTTTGTGTTTCTTTCTTGTGTTGTACTACAAGAGGTCTGGTGTTTACTACGGCATCCTTTATGCTTCGCGCTCTTCTGAAGGAGAATAGCGGTTTGTTCCATCTTAGGTTTCCTGTATTCAGAATATTCCAGTGTTTTTTTACTATTCTTGACACATCATTGGATATAGTGTTATATGTAGTCACACATGTTAAAGGGATCTCTTCCGAGGTCCTTTCCTTTGGTTCCAAAAGCGCTGCGCGAGGCTGATTTCGGGCTCGCTTCTGGCTCTTCTGGAGGATTCTGTTTGGGTAACCACGGTTTTGGAGTTTCTGAGAAAGATCTTTGGCTTGACTCTTGTAGTCATCCAGTTCGCTACAGTTCCTACGGATCCTCAGGTATTGCCCGTATGGTAGGTTTTCACGTAGGGGTCTGGGGTGGAAGCTTTCGAAACGAAGGAGATTATTTTTAGCAGTAGGTTTGTAATGGGTAATAGTAGTCAGTTTCCCATCTTTTTTTGTGATTTTTACATCTAGGAAGACCAAAGTGTCACTGTTTTTTTCATATGTAAACTTTAAGTGATTGTCTCGAGTGTTTATCCAATTGAAAAAGGAGGTTAGTGATTCCTCTGAGCCTTTCCAAATGGTTAGCACATCATCGATGTACCTGCGCCATATTAGCAGATTGGAGCTATAGGGGTTTGTATCGCTAAGAATGTATTTTTCTTCAAAGTCAAAAACATACAGACCCGCTATGCTCGGAGCAAAAGAACTGCCCATGGATGTCCCACCCGTCTGTAGGAATATTTGGCCCTCGAACTCAAAATAATTCCTTTTCAGTGCTAACCTAGCACACTCGAGAATGAATTTTTTGGGGGTTCTTGATGTCCATGTTTCTTTCTCTAGAGCTCTTTCTAGTACTTCCAGCGTAGCATCTTGAGGGATGCTGGTGTACAAGCTCTCGATGTAAAAACTCACCAGGATGGTGTCATTCTCCACAGTGAGTTGATCGAGAATTTGTAAGAGACTCTTTGTATCCTGTAAGTATGTGCTGGTTCTCTGTACCATGGCTTTGAAAAAAACATCGCAAAATTGTGATAATGGTTCGAGAACTGATCCCAAACCCGAGACAATTGGTCTACCTGGTGGTGGTGTTCGGTTTTTGTGTATTTTGGGGAGGGTATAGAAATAGGGGATTTTCCCTTCGCTGTTGCAAAGGAAATTTGCCTCCTGTTTGCACAGCTTACCAAACCGAATGTCTTCGACTTCTAGCAGATGACAACAGCTATCGGAGACTACCAGTTGATCCGACTGAGGATTTGAAAAGCGAGATAACATCGCTAGTGGAATATGGAGAAACAGAGGGATATATATCTAAACAGGAGGCAAATTTCCTTTGCAACAGCGAAGGGAAAATCCCCTATTTCTATACCCTCCCCAAAATACACAAAAACCGAACACCACCACCAGGTAGACCAATTGTCTCGGGTTTGGGATCAGTTCTCGAACCATTATCACAATTTTGCGATGTTTTTTTCAAAGCCATGGTACAGAGAACCAGCACATACTTACAGGATACAAAGAGTCTCTTACAAATTCTCGATCAACTCACTGTGGAGAATGACACCATCCTGGTGAGTTTTGACATCGAGAGCTTGTACACCAGCATCCCTCAAGATGCTACGCTGGAAGTACTAGAAAGAGCTCTAGAGAAAGAAACATGGACATCAAGAACCCCCAAAAAATTCATTCTCGAGTGTGCTAGGTTAGCACTGAAAAGGAATTATTTTGAGTTCGAGGGCCAAATATTCCTACAGACGGGTGGGACATCCATGGGCAGTTCTTTTGCTCCGAGCATAGCGGGTCTGTATGTTTTTGACTTTGAAGAAAAATACATTCTTAGCGATACAAACCCCTATAGCTCCAATCTGCTAATATGGCGCAGGTACATCGATGATGTGCTAACCATTTGGAAAGGCTCAGAGGAATCACTAACCTCCTTTTTCAATTGGATAAACACTCGAGACAATCACTTAAAGTTTACATATGAAAAAAACAGTGACACTTTGGTCTTCCTAGATGTAAAAATCACAAAAAAAGATGGGAAACTGACTACTATTACCCATTACAAACCTACTGCTAAAAATAATCTCCTTCGTTTCGAAAGCTTCCACCCCAGACCCCTACGTGAAAACCTACCATACGGGCAATACCTGAGGATCCGTAGGAACTGTAGCGAACTGGATGACTACAAGAGTCAAGCCAAAGATCTTTCTCAGAAACTCCAAAACCGTGGTTACCCAAACAGAATCCTCCAGAAGAGCCAGAAGCGAGCCCGAAATCAGCCTCGCGCAGCGCTTTTGGAACCAAAGGAAAGGACCTCGGAAGAGATCCCTTTAACATGTGTGACTACATATAACACTATATCCAATGATGTGTCAAGAATAGTAAAAAAACACTGGAATATTCTGAATACAGGAAACCTAAGATGGAACAAACCGCTATTCTCCTTCAGAAGAGCGCGAAGCATAAAGGATGCCGTAGTAAACACCAGACCTCTTGTAGTACAACACAAGAAAGAAACACAAACTAACCTATGGGGTCTACCCAAGGTAACTGGTCACTACAAATGCGGAAGTTGCAGTGTCTGTCCTTTTACAACAAATACAAAAACACTACTGTTGGAACCAAACAAAGTATGGACAATTAGAGGACAGACTAATTGCAACAGCGAGAATGTCATCTACAGACTGACATGCCCATGCGAATTACACTATGTAGGAATGACCAGTAGAAAAATAAAACTCCGCATAGGAGAGCACAGAAGCACCATTAGGTGCAAGAAGACAAATACAAAACTTACTGAACATTTTTTGTCGCAGGGTCACACTGCAGATGACATAAAATGGACAATAATTGAACAAGTACAACCAGGCACAAGCCTAGACAAACGCCTATATGAGAAGGAACAGAGGTGGGTCTATCGACTTTCCACGCACAAAACCGGTTTAAACGACAATATTCCGTGGAACAATGTGCTGACATAAGGGAATATATCAGTCTAGACCTCACCAGACAGAGTTCTCACATAATCATCTTGTTTTACCAAAGTCCCCGTATAAAGGGCGTTTTTTTCCCGTGTCCTGAAAGTATTCTCTGTGTAACACTCAATTGTAAATATTGCCTTTGACTCCCATGTATGTGCTTAGAAAAACTATAACAAATATACCTGAACCATGGCTCAGCAGACTCGAGCGCTGTCCGCTCGTGATCACTGCACTGTTACCATAGCAATGTACACATTGCTTTACCCAGGCCAGTCCTACAACAATGTTCACTAAAAATTCTGATTGGCCAACACCTTACCACGTGCTCACCACACGTGACCCGGCCACGCCCAACAAGGAAGTGTTCACATTACCGGCAAACAGACACCGGAGACACTCCACGGGGCACGCCGAGCAAGAACCAAGTAGGTTTATCGGTCTGATGAACAGAAGCGACAAGTAAGTACACTTTGAGGGACCGCTAAGCGGGAACGATCGCTTGTAGTATTCACTACTCTGTCTTGGGACAACTCGATTGTCAAATGCGCTTTATCAATAGCGCTGACACTGGAAACTTGTTTTTCACTTACAGGAGACGGAATCCTGTCTACTTGGTTACGCTGGTGCCCATGAAGCGAGAGTCTCGCTTTCAAGCGTAAGCACCAAATAACCAGCTACTACAATATCATTGAGACGGCTTTTCACGACGAGTCACAGTTGTCTCGGCAGCCGTTCACAGCGCAGCACGCTAACAGGTCACTCTCCCATTTACCGACCCCTTTTTTCCACGTATCCCAGACGCCAAATCATATCGACACCCCTCATTTGGCGCCTGCCCTTTAATCAAAAGGCACTTCCCGGCCATTTTTTCACTACAGTTCTGTTGCCACACACGCAATAGATATGTTAACAACCACTCAAGTGACATACTGGTATGATTCCACACGTGGATATTATGATTGTCCGAATAATCCTGAATGTCTATGTTATATGTGGTACAATCTATTTTGTCTACCCCTGTGTGTGACCCCTCCTGTTCTTTGTTTCCCTGTTTTTGCAGGTTTTTTCAAAATTGAACAAACGCACTTTTTTTCACGAGATCCCTATTTAAGATCTCTTAATTGAGCTAGGGCAGGACGCTCCTTAGCGCGGGCGGACCACCCAGTTCAAATCACCTACGGTCCTGACGAAAACCCTTGAAATCCATGTTTGGGTTGAAACATGTAGACCTTTTTAAACATTAATTTTGTATATTCACATTCACATAGCACACTTTTGCTATTTTTATATATTTTAACACGACTTCTGACACCGAAGCCTTCCTAATTAGGCAAAGGTGCCACACTTTATTTTTAATAAGGGTTCAAGCGCTCAAGAATAAATCTTGAAGTGAGTAGTGTTGGCCCTTTTTAATACACAATTTTGATAGTCTTGTACACATAAAAACGAAACCAGCTCCACTGTAATCAGGTGTCGCAGCACACCCTGTAGGCACTCGGCCTATGGGGTGGGACCCCGATGATGAAGCATGTCACCAACCAGGTTGGTGAGTGAGGGGTCTTCTATAAGGATATGCTTTATCCAGTAACAGGTTGGGGCAAAATGTGCTAGCCAGAGCACTATTGCTCATGATTAGAGAGTTATTTCTCTCTCTACCCACGAGGGGTTACTCCTCTATTGTTTTTTCAGATTAATTGGGGGACCAGGAGTTCCCGCCTCACATAGTGCCTAGCATTATTAATTTCCCTCCCTCTCTCCATTGTTGTGAAGAGTGGTTTTGTCTCTCCCTTCCACCAATACTGTCACTTTCTAACATTCCTCCATGTTCCCCTCCTGTCCTCCACTTTTAAACCTCCTTTCCCCAACTCATTTGCCCTATTATTGTCCTTCCCTTCCCATTTTCAACTGTACTTTTTTGTAATATTGCCACTTCTGATTGGCACACTTAGCATTGAGAAAGGGGATGAAGAGGTGGGAACAGGCGGACTGGCTCCAGAACTTGAGTGGAGAGTACAGCGTTCTGTTAAGCTTGGTGGTTTCTTTGACATATTTACGTTCTACTCCATCTCCCTATGGGTAGATATTTAGCAATATTAGCAGGTTAGTTGTACCACTTGTACTTGTTTTTAACTCATCAGAGCTCTGAGGAAAAGGTTTCCCTTCATTCATCCTGAAGCGCGTAAATCAGTAGTCATTGCGCTGATTACATTACGATTAGACTATTGCAACGCACTTTATTTGAACATCATCAGCTCCTCTCTTAACTCTAGGTGATTCAGAATGCAGCTGCTTGCCTTATTCTGAATATTCCTCGGCCCCTCTCGGTGAGAGATGATATTCACGGGAAACATCCTTAACCACGATTTTTAAATAACGACTTACCTTAACCACGAAGAGTTAACAACGAGGAAGGCTGAGCCACGAACGAGGGAACAACGAAGAATGGAGCAACGAAGGACTGAACAACGACTTTCAGAATATCACCGTCTTGCCCTCATGCTCGTCTTCCGCCTACCATCCCCTTACACTCACTACGATTGGGCATTGAAGGAGTGATACGTCACTCATCTCTGCCCAATCAGTCCGGGGATAGGTTAAGAAAAAAAAAATAACATTGCCATAGTTTCGTCTGCACACGGAATAGCGTAAAAGGTAGGAAATTACTTAAAATGAAATCATGCAACACATAAAAAAGTGATTTATGGGGGGTGTGGGGGGGTTTCCCACCCACAAAAAAAGAAAAATTAAAAGAATTTCGTTGTTAAGGAAGTCATTAGAAAAAAAGTAGTTGTAAAGAAAAGATCGTAGTTAAAACTTTCGTGGTTTAGGAGGTCGTGGTTCAGGCAGTCGTGCATCAGACAGTAGTTATTGAGTCATACAACCGATATTCACGCTCTCCACTGGCTACCAGTCAGAAAGCGGATAATCTTTAATGAACTCTGCATGGTCTTCCAGGCATCTTCCTTCTCTCTCCCAATGGTACATACCACGTTGACCTCTTAGTTCATCTCTTTGTAGGAAGGTGATTATTCTCTGGTACCGCAAAGCCAGATGGAGAGGACGCTTTCTCTCTCACTGCAGCAAAGCTTTGGAACATTTAGCTTGCTCTTATTTCAGAAGTTGAGTCTCGCTTTTTACTTAGGAAACATCTCAAAACCTGGCTCTTTTCTTTGTAAACTCTGTCCCTGAGTGCTTCTCCGGTTTTGTTTGGGATTGTTCTCTTTTTTGGCTCAGCGCCTTGAAACCTTTGGGTTTACGGAGCTTTATAAATTTGTTTTCATTTCCTTTCACTAAAGATGATTTTATTTAAACCACCACAGATTTTCACCTGTATCAACACTTAACGTGCCTGTGAAAAAAACCCTCTTCATTGTTGTCACCCCCATTTTTTGCTGATTGGTATTGCAGGTTTCTAACTGCACACTACAGCATTGCTGATTAGATCTATTGTGTGCACTATAACTTATAAAACATGGAAGAATAGCCTAATCCCCAATTGGAATTCTCAACTTTCCAGTTAGGCCATAGTATATAGTGCAGCAAATTATACAGTGTTTAATTTTTAAGATAATTAAGGGCATGTTTATTAAAAAGTAATGCAGCGCAGCAAGTCAATTTGCTGCGCTGCGTTACAGAGAAAGGGCAGGAATGCACCATATTTATCCCAATACAGCACATTCCTTTCCTTTCCCCAGCGCTGGCGCACAATTGGCTGCCTAGCGCCTATGCAGGCACCCACGGATGTTGATTCATCAAAATGTCAGGTGTAGCGGAAGTGACTTCACATGCCATGTGTCCACCGCCTGATGTCACAGGAAATGACATCACAAAACTTTGACCTGGTGACATCCCAGGAAGTGACATCACCTGCTCTTTGACCCACCCCAATAATGTCACAGGTAGTGACATCACAAGGCAGTTGACCTGATGTCATCACAGGAAGTGACATCATGTGACCTTTGGACCCCATGAAATCAAAGGAAGCAACATTGCATGACATTTGGTTTGGTGCTATTACAGGAAGTGATGCATCCAACTTTGGTTACTTAACATCACACACAGAGGCTGAAAAATCTCTACAGATACAAAAGAAGTACTCTATAAACATACATACTTCATACGCTATTACAAATGCAGGTACATACATTGTTTCAGGTAGTATTTTTAGATATACAATTAAGATAATGAAGCATTGATCAAGAGCCTATAAAATAGTGCACAAAAATGGAAAATACGCTAGTCAAGTTGAAATCAGACATCATTATCAAGGTTTAGGAGCCTATAAATGTTCAAAACAAGTTCACTTTATCATTTGTTTTAGAAACTAAGAAGCACATTCACAATATTTTGGCATAGGGCAGTGTCACAAGCCTCCTACCTGCATTGCCCTACCTATCTGCAAGATAAGGCACATTCCTATCCTTTCTGCCAGTGCCGGAGCACAAACTGCAGCTGAGCGCCAATGCAGGCATCCTTCACTATGGTGCAAGGGTGTCTGTGTTCTTGGCATGATTGTTTTTGTGCAGGAAGGAAAATCTTCCTGCACAAAAACAATGAAAGGAGGCGTTTTCCTTTTTCTATTGTTAAAATTTCTCCTCATAATGCCTGCTTTGGGAAAGCATTAATTTTGGCACTGCCCCAGATTTACGCTATGTTGTAAATCTGGGACAGTGTAAAAAACCATGGGTTTCGCGTGGGAACACCGACAGCAACACTCAAGGAACACCCCATTGTCTTTTAGAAGATCACCAAGATCTATGATAACGGATAGACAGACGGCCTTGTATACCCGAGGGGATAACACGCTAGTATGGATCAAAGGCAATAATCCTTTAAGATTTTTCCAAACTGACTCTACGGTGATTACCAGCGTATTTATACCACATCTGATAATAGAAAAAGCTTCTTTTTTGTTTTTTTTTATATTTTATTGTATTTAGCATAGAATTTGCAAATCATTCCATTTAGAGATAAGAATATATTGAGAACTTCTCATTGGGCATTACAGTGTATAGTGATGGACAAATTACACATTCGTATACACTACATCTCATCGTCTGATTCATGGTCTATGACTGGGGGAGTACATATATAACCTCTGTACACATTCCCCCATTTCCTGGGACATCACCTATGGACATACGTAGCTTTTTCAGCAAACATGATCATATCCATATCGTTACACCAGCCTGTCATAGTTGGGGTCTGCGCTGCTCCCCAATACCGAGCTATGTTCCGTTTTGCTACCATCATCCCCGTTATTGCACATTGTCTGTCTACATGGTTAAGGTCTGTAGGCTCCCATATGTTCAGCAGGCAGCACTTGGGAGAGATCTGAACTATGCTTCCACTAACTTCAGTGATGGTGTCCAATACTGCTTTCCAATACGATGTGATCCCCGGGCACTCCCAAAAAGTGTGATAGAATGTGCCCACTCCTTCACAGTTGCGTAAGCAATGCTGGTCTGAGGCCCCGCCAATCTTATGTAGAGTCACTCTTGTATAGTAGGTCCTATGTAGTATTTTCAGTTGTATGAGGAGCAGTTTGGAGGCGATCGCTAACTCTCATGGTGATGCCATGGCGTCCTGCCAGTCCGAGTCGTCTATGTCCCTGACCTCCGCCTGCCAAGTCACTCATAGTCGTGTCAGGGGGTCTGTCTGAGTATTAATGATTTTCCGGTACGTAAGGGAGATTGCTTTTTTATGCAAAAAGTCAGTCAGCAGCCGGTCTTCTAAGGGGGACGATTCAGGGAGCATGTCTGTCGCTGGAAGTGTTGTTTCTAGTGCGTGTTTCACTAGCAAGTATCGAAACCGCTCCCCAGGGGCTAACTCATAGTGTTCCTGCAGGTAAGTAAAGGTGACCACCTTGCCCTCCTTCCACAGGTCCCCCATCCTGGAAATTCCTAACAAGTCCCATTTCTGAAACCCTTTGTTGTTTCCTAGGGTACCTAATCTACCAGTGTCCCACAGTGGGGTGTGCTGCGTAAGCTTATCGGCCCACCCGAGGTGTTGTGTTGCTGCATGCCAGACATGGAGCGTGTGCGCAGTCGGCCCAGGGAGCCCCTCCGTTTTCCTCTTATTATATAGCATCCTATTCATTCCCTCCAGTTCCCAGTTCTAAGCAAAATGCTGGGTCTGTATCAGGCACTTGGAGCCATTGATTGACTGTCGTCAGTTGTGAGGGCCAATAATATGCACGAATATCGGGCAAAGCAATGCTGCCGTCGTACCAGCTCCGAACGAGTTTACACATGGCTAGCCTCGCAGGTTTATTGTCCCAGAGGAGGTTAGTAACTTCGGAGTTTATTGCCTTGAAATAGGAGTCGGGCTCACGATATGGCGTGTTTTAAAGGGCATATAAGAATTGAGGCAAAGCCATCATTTTAAAAAGAGCCGCCTTACCCAGTAGGGTGAGTGGCAGTGTCTTCCAGTGCCAAATATCACGTCTCAGCCTGTGATAGAAAAAGCTTCTTGGTGATCTTCTAAAAGACAATTCCAACACGAATCAAAGGCAATAATTATTTTAAGATTTTACTGAACAGACACCACGGTGATCACCAGCATATTTATACTACATCTGTTTATAGAAGAAGCATCTTGGTGATCATAAATAAGACTATTCCAACCCTGAGGAAGTCCATTTTGGACGAAACGCGTTGGCTGGGCTAATGCATTTGACTACAAATAAAGAATAATTGAACAAAAGCAATCTCAAGACTCCTTGCACTCTATTTTGCTTGGATTAGGTGGATCCTAGAATATCATATATAGTTTGCGAATGAATGATGTTTAATTACATGCTTGTGCATAATTGATGAAGGTATTATGTCTATTTGCATGCTCCTTTTCAGAATCTGACCTTCAATTGATGTTATAAGAGCTAATCCCATGTATCTTTTTAAATTTCTTTAGTTGAAGGGCCTTTGATTACCTGTTCTCTTAGATGGAAACCATTTTCTTATTTGAATTGCTGTGCTATTTTTTATAATATTAATAATGTTAATATTCTACTAACTCATTATTTTGCAATGAGGGTACCCACTGACCTTCTCTTCAGCCTCTGAGCAAGGTGTCCTATAAGCAAGTATTTTTGGCTTTCCCAGCTGGTATACTCAATGATTGTTACTACGCCTCACAGCAGGTGCCAGCCTTCATGGCCAATTGGCATGTGATGACTGTAAGAAGATATCTCAGAGGTACATATGGGAGAAGTGTCTCACCTGGACTACTAGATCTTATAAAAGTAGTGGAACATGCTTTGGATTCCACTACTCTCACTCTGGGCTAGAGAGGGACGTTTATCTTTGTGAAAACCTCTGTGGCACTGGGTTTTATTTCATGACCTAATGCATGTGGTTGGATTCCAAAGGTAGGATATAAATACTCATGTATGATTCGTAAGATTGAGACATTGTATGCACTGAGGGAGCTTTTTTCTCTATTTGAGTCTCAATGATTCAATCTCCTGAAGCTGAGGTACAGTATTTTGAAGTATAGTGAATTAATAAATGTGTTCGGTATGAATCCTAATTGAAGTACAAGGTGCGGTCGGCCCCCACTCAAGAGTCATGCAATCTCACTTATATAGAAAAAATTGATTTACAAAAAACAAAAAACGTC
The DNA here is from genome assembly GCF_964261635.1 of Lissotriton helveticus. Taxonomy (NCBI): domain Eukaryota; kingdom Metazoa; phylum Chordata; class Amphibia; order Caudata; family Salamandridae; genus Lissotriton; species Lissotriton helveticus. The sequence goes on from NC_136060.1 coordinate 187,228,702, forward strand.
CCGATCAAAGATAGGATGGGAGAAAGGTGAGGGCAACCTGGAGGAGACTGACTGGAACATGGCAATAATTGAATATTTCTCTCTCGTGGCATGCTAGTTGCTGTTTGGTTTAGCTTAGTCTTCTACCTCCAACTGATTGTTTGCATTGAATGGTTGAAGGATATATATATATCATTGTTAACAAAACAGCTTTGCCGTCTAGCCAAAACAAACCTGAAAAATGGTGGTATGGGGTAGTGTGGAGGTGAACAAGGGAAAAGGAGCTCAGAGGTGCGCAATGCATAAAGAAAAACAGCTAAATTGTGCCTATACAAAAAATTTGAGAAAGGATGAATAAGGAAGAAGTACGGCAACCCTGCCCACTGAAGAAAAAAGGAAAAACACAATAGGCAGAAATTTAAATGTACAATCATTGTCAACTTAGAGGAAACTTGTATATTAATTAGGAGTTGGGGATGAAAAAACATGAAAAATAAAAGTGCATTGTCTTGTTTACACACAGAACTGTACATCTAGAATGTCAATCCATTTACTTACCCTTTAGAACTTCATGAGTATATTTTTTCAGGTAATATTTCCGGAGATCATCATCATGGGAGGACTTGTCATCTATCCCATTGGCTGTGATATAAATATCTATGTTTCCATATCGCTTTTTGATCCAGTTTAGTACCTTGCGCATCCCCCATGGCACCACAGCTAGTCCAGCCGGAGAGTTCAGAAAGGTGATGTCAGATAGCAAATGGCTGTCCCGGTCATATTCGTATCGGCTGCCATTCTTGGGCTCATGAATGATAAACCTGGTGGTGAAATGGTTCAGAGCAAAGAAATCAGCTGTCCCTTTCACCAGTTGTTTTTCATCATCTGTAAGCTGTGGAAGAACTGAATTGGAAAGACCTTTTGTGTTTTTGGAGGCAATGTAGTCTTTCAGGCTTTCTGGGTAGTCACCCGTTTTAAAAACCGGGTCAGCAAACCAGGCAATTTCGAACTGAAGGAATCTTTCAGCGGCTGCAACGTGAGAATCAAAATAGGGATTGGCCGCCTCCGCCCAGTCTGATTGTAAGGAGAATGATACTTTGCCCTGCTGATGAGAACGATAGTGTCTATCATACGTCTGCCAAGCCATTGCGTGGGCTATCAGTAAGTTGTGTGCTGCGTGGTAGGTGTCACTGCTGCTTTTGTTGTAGGCATGACTCACCCTGTTTGGCTCATTTATTGTGATCCAGAACTTGACCAGGTTGCCCAACTGCTCAAAACATAAATTTGCGTAGTCGTGGAAAGCTTTGGTGGTAGATTTATTGAGCCATCCTCCCAAATGCATCAAATGAGGGGGGAGACCCAAATAATTCATGGTTGGGTAGTAAAGGGTAACCATGGACTGTATGTTGAGTTTTAGTGCTTCACTTATCAGGCATTTGTAAAACCTGAGGACTTCAGTGTTGATGACTGACAGGTCTCCATTAGGTAGAATCAAAGACCAGTTGAGCGCAAACCTATAGTGAGGGACCTTCATTTGTTCCAGTAAAGCCAGTTGTTTTTTAATGCTGACAAAGTCGGTGCATTGAGCTGCTCTGGTTTTTAATTTCACCCCATCGATTGCGTGCAACAAGCCGTTTCCAGTGACGTTCCAGACATACAGGTGAGAATCGATGAACTGAGGGGATGAAGGAATATGCTCTGCCTGTGGAAAACATAAACATGAATTAACTCTTTAGTATTTCAATATTCGTATTTTGTCTAATGTGAAAATATGGCAGCTGGGATCTCATGCAGGGAGACCTGGATGGAGAACGTCAACGTAGACCTGGATTACTGGACCAATAAACTCACCACCAACCCTCCTCTTCAGCGCTGGCGTGAGAGGGATATGGCAGCAAATGGGGACTTGCACCAACTGATCTTCTCCTCCCAGGCTTAGTGAACAAATAAAGTACCTTAATGACAGGCCTCACCACAACCTAGCTATGGTAGGAAAGAACCCTCTGCTTTAGGCCATGAGGGAGACCTTTACCTATCTAAGTGAATGACTTGCTTCATGTGGAATCATATGGTGGAAAATAATACACCAGAAGCATTGTCACAGACAGAGACAGGTCTGAGGCAGTCACAGGTGGGTCATTAACTTCAGACATAAATTAATTGGCAGCAGATGGCTTGGTTTTATAAGACATAACCTGGCCGTTTTGGAATTGGGTAGTTGGCATTAACAAACTGTTGTAGTTGACTGGCAATAAGGGGGCCTCAGTGTCGTCAGCTTCCCTCCCCATTGGCTTGGTAGGGTTACAGGGTGGTACAATGATTTTGATACTCAAAATCAACAAAGAAAATGTGCCCACAGAGGGGGCTTTGTGACAGTGTGTTTGCAATTACCCCACATGGTCCCAATGAAGTGGCAGTACCCCTGTATTCTCTGGGCTAGTTGCAAGCCCTAGCAACTGAGGGTGTGGCATGTGACAGCACCACGTTTGGTGTAAGCTACATTCTGCTGGGCTATGGTCTCCAGATGTTGGGGTAAACTAATGTGTAGCAGTGTTAATAGTTTATCAGTTATATGTAGCTCTTATGCTTGTTGGTTAAATAGGCTGGCGGCCAGTTTAGGTTGTATCATCACTGGCTGCTTCTAGAATACCCATATGTTAACCCATTACCTTGTTTTACTAAACCAGAAACATAATTTTCCCCCCAATGAAAATGGTATCCCGCATCTTATTTTGTTTGGTCGGTGTATCTTATGTGTGTTATATGCATTCATGCACATATGTTAATGAGATTGGGTTGGTTGGCTATGGAATATAGTTGTATGTGGCTGCCCGCGTCTCACAGAGAGAGACATGAGTTGAAGTGCGCTGGTTTCACAACCAGGCTCCCTCCTCAAGGGTGGGACAAAAGGAAGGCTACAGCAAATGTGTATTTACACCAATTGGCTATCCACCCCTCTTTCTAGTTGGGTCATTTCTGTGTGGGGCAGTCGGTAAGGGAACCCACCCCACCACTTACCCATATCTGAATTTGTTAAATGTGAATGCTCTTTGTGAATCTTGATGTTATCGTTGAGTGTACAGTTGTATGTGTTGCAGGTGGAGCTACCGGGCGATCCAGCTGTCTGGTACTCAAAAGCAACAAAAAAATTTGCACAGAAGAGAGCGATTCGTAACAATATAATTCTGCAATTATCTGACAGGAGCCTTGATGAAAGCTCAGGGGCTGCCCTGAAGTACTACACCAATTGTATGTAGCCCTGATACTTAATGGTTAATCAGGCTGCCAGTCAGCCTAGGTTGCATCATCGATGGCATCTTTTTGATTGTCCGTAGCGTAACCCATTCCCTTGTTTTAATAGACCAGCACCATCATTTCCTTTCAATAAAACTGATGTCCTACCTTTTATTTTCCCCTTTTATGCTATACATTTTTCCTACACTTGTATTAACGAGACTGGTTTGGTTACTTGGCTGTGTGTGCTACGGGAGGCTGTTTTGTTTTGCCTAAGAGTTTTCAGGCCATGACCCTCTTGCATCAGTTGTCCATGACCTAAACTGACCTGCCTGTGGCCTTCACAGAAGAGGATTACTGACCCTTATGCAATAAAGACAAGCAGATCAAAAAATAAAGCAAGAGGAGTGTCGCAAGGCCAAACAAATGTAAATATGCATAAAAAAAGCAAAGCAAACAGCAGTGGTCCCTCTGGTGTTCCTCTGAAAGACAGTACAAGCCCAGACAGTTAGGATAAACAGGGCCCAACCACTCATGGGTGTAAACGCAGGTACAAAGTGCGCATCAGCGTAGAATTGCTTTTTAAAAATGTGCTTGGTTTTGAAGTATATAGTATATTAGCAACTTCTTCCAAAGTTAAATTATGGACACAAAGTTTCAGTGGTCAGTTTTATTGTCCTGATGTGAGTGTTTAAGCTTAAAAACTCACTAAGAAGTGATTGCTGCTGAATTACTTTGTGCTCAATTTACAGCCGATTACGAGTTGCAGACTTCAGAATGGGGGATAAAGTGCTAATTGAGTATGTTTTTCATATTCCAAAATGTGAAAACCAAAATTTTGCACTAATTATCTTTTCAGTTTTCACGAGGTGAAAAATCAGGAAGGTAAACACCAGTGAGAAGTATAATTTCCACCCAATTTGTCATCCAGTTTTGGGCACAAACAGGAGGTTGCACCTGAAGTGGGATTACCTCCTGAGTTATAACTGGGCCCACAGTTTACTGTTTGTGAAAACATACACTTTGGCTTAATCTCAGTTGATACTAGGTAACCTTTAACTCAAGATGGAAGACGGGAGGTCCTCTGCAACTCTGCAGATCCTGTCAAGACCTGAAGTCCTTTAAACAAAATAATGGCTCTGGTGTCAAGCCATGTGACACCCTATGGAACAAAACTCTGGCCTAACTCATAAACAAGGTACTATTAGAGTTTACCTGATTAGGATGTGATTTAAATAGTCCTTATAGAGTGGAATAGGACCATATGGAGGACAGCAGAGTCACTGGCACTGTTGAAAGTAAGCTACAAGAAGCTCTTTAGAGAATCAGTGAGCTGAAAAGCCGATGCTCTAATCTGAATCTATTGCTACCTTTAGCTTCATGTCCATTCTACTTCTACTCATCCCCTAAAAAGGTGCAACTCCAAGATATCAATAGCCTCTTCACTGATAGCAAAATCTTCACATCAACGTGGCATTTACCTTACTCTGCCATGACTCTGCATGGTGCCTAACCTGCTAGGACTGGTGCTGGTAGCACTGCACGTTATCCAGGGTGATGTTATTTAAAGATGTCCGTCTTCAGCTTTTCTGCAATTCGAGCAGTCCCATAGATAAAGACTCGTTGCTCCAGATTCTGGGTGCATAGATGCAGATGTCTAATTCCCTTATTTGTCATACTTCTTCTCCAGGCTGATGCTGCGCTTTTGCCGAGAGCCTTGATTTATCATCCCACTAACTTGGACTTGCCCATAGTCCCTAAAACACACCTAAAAACACACATTTTTTTGCCAGTAATTCAACTCCCATACAGTCAGGATTTTCATATTGCCCCCTCCCCCAGAGGTACAAATTGGACACACACATATTTGTATTCCCTTCACCGTTCTCCATAAACCCACAGAACATATCTGTAAGGTAAACCCGTCATAACCCTTTAGACCTCAAAATCTCACGCCTTCCAATACACCCTTTAAATGCCTGCCACTGTGACTTTCCTTCACTGATGCAGAAAAGGATCCGAAGGCTGAAGTTCATTGAATGATCCAATGAAATGCCGTGTTTGATTTTGATGACATCATGCATGTGTGCATGGCACCACATATGACATCTTACAGCATATTAATTCTCCACAGGAATGGTCAAGTCAAGCTCAGACCACACCATCCTCATGTGTCACGTTCTGAGCTGCTCATGGGGAATGTCTGTGTCACCAGCAGGAACAATACTGGTGCTTTATGACCTGTCTTCAGAAACATGGACTTTGAACCTTGGCTTTCAAATCCTCTGACTTCTGAGGTTTATTTAGAGAATACGAGCATTACTTTTACCTATGCTTCTCTCATAAAACCGATATAAACACAGCATTCTGTTTTCGACTCTTGAGCATGCGCATTACTAGCGCGGCCTCTTACCTTGAGGAAAGAATCCGTAACACCCCAAGAGAAGTCACAGGGAAAGCGGCCTCGCACCTTCTCCGAGGAATCTCTGGAAGGGAAGCCGTTGTGACGCACAATCTGTTTGTAAAACAGAGCCGTGGATTTCGGAATCCTTTCTTTCTCCTTGCTGTTGAAATCGATGTAATATAAGCCGCGCCGAATTTTGTGCCCAAACTGCCACTCAAATCCATCCAGGAGGGACCACGCGGTGTAACCGAACACGTTTACGTCTTCGTATTTAATGGCTGCAAATAGATTGAACATCAAAAGTGACCACATGGTATATGAGTAAACACGTTTACGTCTTCATATTTAATAGCTGGAGACTGATTAAACATCAGAAAGTGTACTTTTTTTTAACTAAAATTAATAGTAGTAAATCGGACAGATGCACAATTATCTAACAAATCCAAAATAAAACTAGATCACAGTGAAAGATCATAACAAAATGAAAATTCTTCCATATTTACATAATTAAGCCCGATGGCTAAAAAAAGATGTATTCTGTTTACGAATATACTCATTCCTTGTTGGCCGTATGCCTAGTGGCAGAGACCAAGTATCCGGGCATCTTTACTTTTCCATAAGGCATAAAACAGACATACACACAGCTACATAGATGCACTGTGAGCTACACGTGTTCTCTGAGGAAATCAGGCCTTATCTTATAGCTTTCTTTTCCTGTTATTTTTTTCATCAGTTTTGAACAGGATCTGTTTTAGGTCTCGCCTGTCGATGCGCATGCGCATCGAGCAAGGCGAGAGTATTGGCACTTATCCGCTCTTTATCCACACTGCAAGGAATCGTGGCGATTCCTTGCAGTGCACGAGAAATTTAAGCTCAATGCGCATGCGCATTGAGCTTAAATGCGCGTGCACATGCCCCCAGCCGCCTGCCTTGCCTACTCTCTCTCACAGCCTCCCCCAGCTCCGCCCCCTCACTACTTGATTGCACGGCCGCTAGGCCGTGCCTCCCCTACTCTCCTCCCCCCTCCTCCTCTCCTCCCCTGCCTGCCTGCCGCTAGCCTTGCCTACTCTCTCTCACAGCCTCCCCCAGCTCCGCCCCCTCACTACTTGATTGCACGGCCGCTAGGCCGTGCCTCCCCTACTCTCCTCCCCCCTCCTCCTCCTACTCTCCTCCCCTGCCTGCCTGCCGTGTCGCACCTCTCCCCTCTCCGCCCCCTCCCCTGCCCGCCGTGTTACGGTGAAAGGCTTGTTTAGTTAAAAGGCTGTGGATTCTGCAGGTAAAGGTCGTCGGCAGACCGCCTGAATGGCGTGCACTTACTTAATGTCAGTTGACGGGAAGCATCGGGTTTTTCCTAAAATGGGGCGCCACCTCTATAGTCTATTTGAAGATCACCGTTTGTGCTGCGTGGGTAAAAGGGATTTGGTATTAACGGGACATGTTTTCTACGTTAGTGTTAACTGTTTTGAGCAGTTCGTTCTAATATCATGCACTTACGTTATTTGTGTCACAAACATACTGAGCGCCGAGCTTTCGGTCGGTGGGGCGCCGCCTTTTTCGATCTGTTCCGAAGTTGCCGCTTATGCTACAGAGTCAAGGGGAATACTTGTTAGAAGGGGCATATTTTACAATTTGGAATGCTCTACCGATTGTTTCAGAGCGGGCGCTTACGGCATTTACCTGCAGTGTTCGATATTGGTGCTTCCGTCTGCCGAAAATCCACTTGTGTGAGTGAATCTTGCGGTCACATGATTGTTTAAAGACTGGACATGTGATCTAGCGCTTCTGGGACGTGTAGTCCAGAACATTAGTTATTCTTTGGGGGATTTTTCTTCTTTTGTCAGTGGTCAGTTTTACATTGGACCTGTCTACTGATTATAGCATTCTCCATATTCATTCAGACCTGTGCTCACGCAGTCGTATTTTAAAATCAGATATGCTTCTCTCTTTAGTAGTAGTGTTTCAACATTTCCTCCTCGAGGTGGAGCATTTATCTTTGATATCACTGTCCATTTTAGATCTCTTTCCGAGTGACCTTGGTCTATGCAGTGTTGGACAATTGGTGCATTTAACACCTTTTGTTTTATCCGGGATCGATGTTGGGCCAATCTTTGTGCGATTTGTTGTGTAGTTTTGCCGATGTAAAGTTTATCACAAGGGCAAATAATTGCATAAACAACAGTTTGCTTTTGTAATTAGTAAACTCAGTATGAGTCCATCTGATGGCATTGTGTTCAAACAAGGAGCCTTCAATGGTGCTGACGCACGATATGCAGGTTCCACATTTGTGGTGGCCAGTCACTGGATTTAACTTCCATAGTGTGCGTAAGTCACTCTTGGTTTGAGGGATACCCAAATCTGCTCTGATTATTTGCTGTCCTATGTTTTTATTTTTTCTCAATGCAAACATCGGTTTTGGAAACGGAATGTTCAAATTAGACAATAAATGCCAGTTTTTCAAAATTATTGATTTGAATTTATTGGTGAGTGGACCATATGTGGTAACACACACCAATTGTTCTAGTAGCTTTTTTTCTTTTTTTACTACTAACGCTTCCCTGGGCGTGAACCACGCGCGTTTTAGCATTTTTTTGGGGTATCCTCTTTTGGAGAGTTGATCACATAGCATTTCTGCATGTGTTAAGTAGTCCTCCTTTCTCGAACAGTTGCGCCTGATTCGTAGCAACTGGCTGTATGGTAGGTTCTCCTTCAGACTTTGTGGGTGAAAGCTCCGGTAGTGGAGGATGATGTTTTTGTCTGTTTTTTTACGATGTAAAGTTATTGCTAACTTACCATTCTGGTGAAACACTTCTACGTCTAGAAATGTTAAGCGTATATTGCTGCTAGCCATACTGAATTTTATGTCCGGGTGTCTATTGTTATTGTTGTTGTCTATTAGGACCCCTGGCACCCTTGCTCTCCGCTGAGGTCCCTATGGGGACCATTGCCCACCAGTAACAACCACGAGGGACAGGATGGGGACTGAAGCAGGCACGTGGAAAAGAGTGTGATACACATTAAAAACTCACATTTTGTCTCAGCTGGTTTGAGTCTCGACTGAAGAACAGTGGATTTGGAGGGAGACACAATTGAAATTAATTAACAGGACTATGTTATGGCGGGTGGGGAAGGATTTCACGGTGGCAGGGGCAGCACATGGAATGATATGCGATATTATGTGCACATCCCTCACGTCAGCACATAGGTAGAGTTCAGCTCACTGACACGATATGCACATGATAGGTAGACTTTGATCCTTCAAACGCCTTCATCTGGCCTGCATAAAGTCAGTCCATGGCAAGACGGGGATAATAGGGAAGGGGGGCTATTAGAGTGTGAATTTGATAATTCTGTGTGCTCTGAAACAGCAGGACTAGCCAGTTGAATTTACAAAGCCAGTAGATATGGGATTGGCTACCATCCTTGTGGCTTTGCCAATGCTTTTTTGTCGAGTTGGCAGACTCAGCTGAGAGGCCAACAACTGAATGGGTGCGTGCGAAGAGTCAGGTAGCCTGTACTTCTGCCACTACACCAATTCAAATTTTAAATTTTTTGGGGGATGCAACGCATTGTCATATACAATGCCAAAAACTCAAACTTTAATGCTGCGAGACCTATTGCATTGTAAATGCTTGTTTTAGTTTGTGAAGCTGCAGTACAGGTGAAGTCTGAAGTGGGTGAGCACTATGCAAAGGGCAATGCTTGCTTCATCTGGTGAAGGTACCTTATCCATAGTGGCGCTCCCATGGTCACCTTGCTGTATACACGACAGCTCTTAGCCTTACCGGGTCCACAGCACATCTCTAGGGAAGTGGGCATTGTAGCAGCCGTCCCTCTGCAAATGCTGGCAACTGGGTCAGTGAGTTACCACCTTTTCCCAGTGATCTGGAATTCAGTTTGAATCCCTGCAAGGAAGACGCAGCCGTAGACAGGTTGAATGACATGAAATTGCCTTATGGTAACATCTGTTATTTGAAGGGCTTATGATGCCTTTCTAGAGCTGTGTACATAGGATTGTGGCCACCTCACCTGGCTCATATTTAATACTTAGGACCTGATTTAGAGTTTGGCCAACCGTTCATTTACTCTTAGTCTGCCGGCCACATTAAGAATCAGGCAGACACTAGCGCTTTCTGTCAGAAGAGCTCCCTTTGGCTCGGTCAGTGAAAAGCCTACTCCAGTGGCCTGACTGAGATGGGGCCATCGGAGTAAAGCCATCACACGCCCTCTCTATTTAGAGCAAACGGTGTCATGGTTTCTTTTCTGTCCATTTCTACCAGCAATAGCCTGGCACCCGGGGACAGAAAAAAACAATAATGAACCCCAGAACTTGGGGCAAAACTGAGTCTCATTAGTATTTTGTTTTTCTTAAACAATCTCCCGCTTTGGTAGAAACAAAAGAAGTTAACAGTTTTGGTGACAGGCAGTCAAAACCAACAACAGCCGTCCACCAAACCTTTTGTGCCTTGAATGGAGTCATGGTGAGAGCGGTTTCTTTCAAGGTGCAGAGATGACTTCTGGGTCCAATTTCATGGACGGAGTACAAACAGGATGACTTCTTTAATGTCCTCCACCAACAATAAATTACACCCTTAGTTTAATAAAAAAATAAGTGCTATTGTTCAAAATGTCTCTGAGAGGGTGCAGCCGACTGCTGCTGCACACTTACAGCACCAGCGTCACCCTTTGCGACGGTAGGCACCAGATTTCTCATTAAGTAGATGGCCTTCTTCCTGAGACAACAACGCAAGTCAGATATTTACACATTTAAACATGGATTGTGACCCCACGGTATGGAACAAACACCACATGGGCATAATTTGAGCACACTCTCCTTGAGTTGCATTTGTTGCCCTCACATGAGGGTGTGCGTGGAACTGTGTGAGCATTTGCAGCAATCTGCTCCCTTCACTTACAATTCCAAACTGCTGCGGTCATCCACCGGCTGGGATGGGCCTTGAATATCTCATCCATATTTATAAAAGACAACATATCATTTCCGATGGCTCATGTAGTTTTGCAAACATGCTTTACATACCTTGTAGGACCTCATTGATGAACTTTTTCATCAGATACATTGCTGTGGTGTCTTCTGTTTTTACATGACTCTTTGTAAACCAGCCATTCTCTGCTATCAAAACTCTGGGGTTGTCATATTCCAGCTTGATCCACTTCAAGGCTTCTCTCAAATTAAGAGATACATCCTGACCCATTGTAGGCACACTGTACGAAGGGTTGAAATTATTGGGACCAAATGAAAACGCGAAAAAGTCTGCACTTCCTTTAATATATTTCTTTTCGGCTTCTGTAAAATTAGGCAAGAAAGAGTGGTATTTTTCCTTTAAGACCTCTGGATAATCCCCATCTCCAAAGATGGGCCTGGAAAACCACCCCAGCACCATGTCTATTGACTTCTGGCACATGTAGATGTTTTCGGGAGTAGCTTTCGCCTTCTCTGGTTCAATCCAGTGTGATCCCAAGGCCACGGACACAAAGCCCTTCTGAGTTGGGCGGAAGTTTGTGTTGTAGTCATGCCAAACTCGAGCATGAGCCTGATTTGAAACAAAGAAAGAAGTTAGACATGCAAGTGCATTGAAATATATAACTTGAGCAGTCAGTCTAGTTATTTAGTATTTATACATTACTGTCATGCCCCATTATAAGTGAAGGTGTTGATCTTGCAATGTTAACTGTTTTAAGAGTGCATACTAAGCACTTCATCACCTTAGAGTCGACCATGCGATAAGGTGTAGAGACTGGGTAAGTTTAACATTATAGTGCTCCCACTCTTGCTACTTGGCCACCTACCGTGTCCAGGTTCAGTAGGAGCAGAACAATGAATTTGTTTCACACTTCCTCATCAGTGCACCGTTTCCAATAATACCTTCTCATGAACATTGAAACTAAATAAGTCATATTCAAACACTTAGGTACTTAAATACTCAGTATTCTTAACCTTAATACAAATATAAACATACTAAGAATTCACAAAATGTATTGCTATAGGTAAAATGTCACAAATACTCAATAGTCTGGTGGAAAAATCATCTCACCGTCTAAAATACTACATATTAGACAATATGTCCATCTGACATGAACTTACCAAGGATATTTTTCCTCCTTCATTCAAAACATTTGTGCCCTTTTTTTCAGTTCAATACTTTGTAGTGGTCAGTGCCATATTTTTGTGTGGGGAATCAAGTTAAAGGATCCATCATCCATAACAGCTCCTACTGACTAATTGCTCCTTGTCACAGAAGATGGAGAAAAACGTGAAACATCTAAAGAACCTGGCATGAAATAAAACCAACAGGGTGCATTCTCAATAGTTCAGCACCTACCTCTATCAAGAATAAATGTTTTCTCACTTGTTGCATCAAGTAGGAAAATCTAAAGTTATCACATGATCCTTTTGACATCAGCCATGTCAATAGGCATTCCACGTTTAGCTTATTACGCTAAAACTGCTCAACTGAATTATGTTCTATAAACAAATGTATTCCTTCAGGGAATGGTAACAGCAATGCCCCCATCCTATGGAAGCTGTAACATAGAACTCACCATTAATACAAACTTCGATATAAGTGATTACTTAATTTACTGGGACTGTCTTTCCCTTTCTTTGGTTCCACCACTTGGGTCTGCAGGTAGATTAACCAGTTTCAAGGGAATTATTCGCTTCTTCACTCCCCACGATTGTTCAGCCACAGTCATAGTCAACCACGAAGTTTGAAGATGGACTCCCACAGTCCTCTAAAGCTCCATGGAATTCTGGGTCTCACCCATACCAGCCCTTCTCTGGGGCTAGGGTCCGATCCATTTTGGGATCTTTAGTAGGACGGCACCTTGTCTTTGACCCAAGTGTGTGGTTGTCATCCCAATGACCACAGGGATAGGACCCCAGGTTATCTCTGATCAAATATGATTCCGTCCACTGGATTCCACTACATCTTCAGCTCTCTTGCAACACACCTAGGCTCCCCCAGCTCTATTCTCTTTTCCCTCGCTGTTAAAAACTCAATTACTTAGAGGCATGTGATATTCCATTCTGTCTTCACTTACAGGCAGTCACTACTCATACTGCATCTATTGCACCTGCTTTACAAGTGGTGAGCTCTGTTGCATATCCTTTCCACTGCAGACACCTTTTATTCATTCATTATGGTCTAACCAATGGGCATATGTATGGGAAACATTTCCTTGGGACCTTTCATGTTAGTTTACCAAACCCCGCCTATTGCAGCCCGCTCAGGTCTTGACTCCCTAAATCAAAATGGCATGGGTGGTACACTTTATACTAGCTGAGCCACTTTTTGAGCCATAGCCACTTGCAAAGTGTCTCTTCATGTAGAAATAAGGATGATTACTTTTCACCTGATGCAATGGTGTGTCAAATGCATGCAGGGCCTTTCACTTAGTTTCTCACAGAGTACCACAACAGCGGACCACATGGACTTAAGTTTGAATGCGTGGAACACAAGGTGAACAACAAGCCACATATTTCTATCCACTAAAGGCCCATTTTGCAAATTAATTACGGCAGAAGAAGAAGCACCGTAAGTGCAGCAGGATGATACAAATATGTGTTTTACAAATGCTGGTGCCACAAGGCATTTCATAGCATGTGTCAATTTTTAAAATGTATAACAACAGTGAGCCGGAGCTGGAAAAGAATCTCAGAAGAGGAGTAGGCTTCCACCCTCTCTGAACATTGTATCAAGAACATCAGCAACTTGCTGAAAGCCATAAAAAGAAACGTAACAGCTTGATCACCTCAGGTGCCGACACCTTGGCTCCCCTCAAGTGCAACCCAAAGGCAAGAGCTCAACCACAGGCCAGCTGGTAAACAGAGTAACTCCTGCTGATGAAACGCAACTGCAAGCAATTGGAGCACAAATGGAAAGCAAGTCAAAACACCCCAGATAAAGATATCTTCAAATCAGCCCTAAGGCGCTATCACCAGCAGATACAGGCCAAGCTCTTGCAGATCACATTGATGCCAGCACTAAAAGCAGCAAGGACATTTTTGCCATCATCAGAGATTTCACTGCATCTCCTGCCACCTCCAGCAACATCAACCCCTCACAAGCCTTTTGCAACAAGCTGTTGGAATTCTTCTGTAATAAAATCACCCCCAGGTACAGCAACTTCGACCCTTAACCGGAACCAATTACCGCTGCAACTCAACTTCCCATCAAGGTCGCTGAACAAACCCTGACCTCGTGACCTGCCATCACCACTGTTGAAATCACTTTTACCATGAAAACCATCCACTCATGGTCTCTAGCTGACCCTTGCCCCCACCACACCTTCACCAAAGCACTCCTACCAATCAGTGAAACTCTAACATCCATCCTCAATGTCTCCATCGGCTCAGCCACATTCTCGGCCACTGGAAACTTACTATTGTTATGTCCTTGCACAAGAAACCATCTGCTAATCCAGCCACACTTTCCAACAACAAACCCATCTCCCTCTTACCATACCCGGCAAAGGTCTTCGAGAAACCAATCAACCAACACCTCAGCAACCACCAGCTCCATGATGCCACGCAGTCTGGATTCAGGCCCAACCCCATTACAGAAACAGCATTCATTGCCGCCACAGACGACACCTACATGATCCTTGACCAAGGAAACATGGCAGTCCCCCTTCTCCCAGAACCCTCTGCAGCATTTGACATGCTGTCACACTCCATTCTCATCAGGTACTTGCACAAGATTTTGTATCAAAAGACCTGCTGTCTGTTGGATATGCTCCTTCTTAATAGATAGAACATAAGGTGTCAGCCTGGCACCTTACTTCTCGGAACCCCACAAACTCATATGCGGAGTCCCTCAAGGTTCATCACTTAGTCTCACCTCTTCAACGCATACATGATCCCTCTGGCCAAGGTCAGCCGCCCCCACAATATCACTCAATTCAATCGATAAAATCCATAAAACACAGCATATTCACTATTGTGAATACACAATGTAACATTTAATTTGCCAATCAAATAATAAGATATATTTCATTAAAATACATATTTAGAAATAATTAAATGGATACAAGATTGAAATATAATACATTCCTAAAATAGTAAAAATAGTACATACAGTTAAAGTGCAATATACTTTGATAAATATCACCACTGGAGTAGAACGTTTATTTCATATAATCCACATAGAAATCAAAAACGTGGCCATATTATAAACTATAAAACCATCTGTGCTTGATCTAAGGATTCTCACAGCTTCTAAATGTTGCCTAACCCCCAGCTGGCAACAAATCAGTACATTCCATTTTCTTTGCTGGCTTTGTAAGCATCGCAGCAGAAAAGCAGATGGGGCACCATTTCAGGAGGTTTCCTACATGCCGGACAGTCGTCAATTGCTGCCCCCCCTATTTGCAGTTGCACAGTTCCTTCTCCAATAAAAAGTAATAAAATATTTCTTTATGAATAGCCTTTGTTGCTCAAATTGTCTCCGTCAGGTTTTTCCAAAGCTCTTACAACCCTAGCTGGTACAGAGAGTTTTTTATGTGTGTAAGCGTAGGCATTGCCTGATAATTAATTAGATAATGAAGATATTCTAGGACTGATCTAAAGGAAACTAATTCCGGTGTGTGGTGTAGTGTACGCCAGTATAACACAGGCCTTAGTTTGAAAACATGTGCAACAGCATGATGACCCAAATCAATGAACAGTGGCAAAAGGGAGCACTTTGGGGAAGGCTCACTAGGGCCTTTAGAAATATTATTTTCTGTTGCATTCAGTTTACTCTCTTTTACATTTCCCCACAATTCCGCTCCATAAAGTGCTGACCTTTTTGCTCTTGATTTATATATTTCCAAAGCAGGGCTTATTGTTTGACTATTTGACCTCTCACTTTTTTTTATATAGCTGCTGTTTCATGTTGTAGCTTCAGGGCACTCTTGGCAATCTGGGAGACCAAGTCATGTCACTTGTAAGTCTTGTGCTAAGATAATCAAAGTTGTAAACTGTCTCAATTTGATCTGATCCTGCTATTAATGTGGCTTGATATAATTTGTAGGGGATAAAGGTCATATATTTGTTTTTTCAAACATTTAAGTCTAGCCCCCTTATTTTACAAAAATCCATGTGTCGATCAATCAAGGCCTGTAGGCCAGCAGGAGTCTAAGGGCCAGATGTAGGAAAATCGTATTTACCGATTCATAAATACCGAATTTTACCGATTCGGTATTTATGAATCGGTAAATATGAAGGCGGGAGATTTAGGAAGAATCGGTAATTGAATTACCGATTCTTTAAAATTCGGTAAATACCAAATCGGTATTTCCTATTGATTCCTATGGGCTGTGAAGCCCATAGGAATCAATGGGAAATACCGATTCGGTAATTACCGAATCGGTAAATACCGATTCCTGCAAGGGTGCAGGGGGTGTCACTTTGACACCCTCTAGCACCCCAAATACAGGCATGTGTGCGATGTGGCACACAGACATGCCCTAAGGGCATGTCTGTCTGTCACATGGCATAGGTGTGCATGCACAAATGTGCATGCACACCTGGATTCGGTATTTTACCACCCAATTGGATTGGGTGGTAAAATACCGAATCTGTAAGGCCTTTGGGACTCAGAAGAGTCCCACCTACATCAGGAAGTTACCGAATCGGTAAAAATACAGATTCGGTATTTTACCGATTCGGTAAATTTACCGAATCGGTAAAATAGGGCCCCTACATCTCAAATACCCATTTACCGGTCAGTAACGGCCGAAATCGGCCATTACCGGTCGGTAAATGGCCACCTACATCTGGCCCCTAGAGATTAAGAGTGTGTCATCTGCGAATAACAATGCTGCGACTTGCAGAGAGCCAATTTTAGCTGGAGCGCCATCGGGGATATCTAAAAATGACACCACATCATTAATATATAAATAAAATAAAATAGGGGCCATTAGACATTCCTGCATCACCACCCTAGTTACTGTTATTTTTCTAGTTGACTCGCCCCCACTTACCAGGCCATAATTTATTATTATGAAACCAAATTAACATAGATAAAATATTGTCCGGAAGGCCAATATCCATCAATACCTTCCACAATTTTTCACAAGGGATCGGGTTGAAAGCTGACGGAAGTAACTGGCTAAAGTAACTGTTTTCCAATAAATACTACATGATCTAAAGTGCTGGTCTCAGTTCGGAATACTGCTTGCAAGTCCGATAGGATCCTATTTTCGTCTATAAATATCAGTAATTTATTCAATACCCGTTGACAGAATATTTTTGCAGACTGTTAATTAAACTTATTGGTCTATAATTACAAGGATCATGCACCTTTCTTATGTATAGGAACTATTTCGTCCGGCACCACGAATTTGGAATAGCAGCCCCTTCTAGAATGCTATTTGTTAAAATAGTTATATAAAACCCCAAGGATTGCTGACACCAAGAACTCAAAATCATCTACCTGGGAACAGCAGTGGTTTCTTCACTTGGGCAGGCGAGCGTGTCCTCTGCTATCGATTGGCAATAGAGGACTGGAGCAGTGGCTGACTGGGTGCTCCAAAGTGTGCATGTCAGTTTGGCCGGCCGTCTTAGGTACACTACATAAATAGCTAGCTTCCTACAAATGTAAATTGTGGAGCATACTTCCTCCCAGGGATCTAGGGTCATTGACTACTTCCTCAATTGCCAAGAATGGGAACCAGTTTGCACTGGTCACTGCTAATTCTTGTTGCGGGGTATAGAGTGCTATGTTGTGGCAGAGCACAGGCATGAACTAGAGCTATAATGTTACTCACATGGCTCATAAATGAAGCCTGTGGCTCACTGCCTGTTTGAGCTTTCTTTTGAGGTCTGGTGAACAGTTTAGCAATTGGCTTATCTGCTGGCGGTAGATGCAGGGGCCCGGGCTTGAGGACTTCATCAATTTCACTTAAGATACAATTGTAAAATCTATTTCACTTAATATACACTTGTTAAATATTTTACCTTCGAGTATGTCCATTTCTTTGGTTAAGCAGCACCCTGTAATACTTTCTTTTAACCGCCACGAAGCGTTGCACCACAATAATTACCCGAATTTAGGTTGATCCTTCAAGAAGTATATGATGAGCAAAACCCAGCAGCAATTAACTAGTGCTGCCCAATAAGCACTGTTTAGGTAAATTCATTCAAGGACGATCAAGCAAAGGGAAAAGAATTACTCTCAACAATATGAGTAGGAAGTATGTTGCTCAGAGGACACAGAGCCAAGAGAGGGGGCCCGGCCCGGTCTCTTTCTGGCTCTGATGAGTGCGGACAGGCCCGCTCTTGGCCTTGTCTTCACCTGGGCATTGTCCGGGTACGTGGGGTAGCATTGGCGCTAGCGCTGAGTTTCAGATAGTGCCCCACCTCCTTCTCCTGGGTAGTTATGGGAGTCGAGTCCTGCAGGTCCCAGTAGACCCAAACAAATAAAGGATGTCACACACTGTGGATAGCGTTGGCACTTAATAAGCTCTGAGTGTCAGGAAGTGCCCTGCCTCTTCCTGGATAGTTTTGGGTGCTGGAGCCCTACGTGCCCCAGTAGCCCCAAACAAGCAAAGGGCTTTTTGCACACGACATCAATGCACTCTCATACACAGACATGTCATACTCTCCCTCTCTCACAAGACCCCAACACAAGTAACAAGTTCACCGCCTGAAAGACCAAAGTAGCTAACTGGATGAAAGTCAACTGTCTCAAGCTCAACACCGACAAGACAGAAGTAGTGATAATCAGCAAGAACACCTCACCATGAATATATGACGTTACAATGCAAGCAATTACAACGCATGCTTTTACAACATGGTTTTTACATCGCAACTACCATTACATTGCATGATTTTACAACGCATGCCATTACCACGCATTTTTTAAAACTACCATTACAACGCATTCCAGTACAATGCATACCATTACAATGCATACCATTGCAACGCATGATACTTTTAGTGCAACAGTAGGGTAAGTGTTGGATATTGTAGGGGTAAAAATTACTATTCCCACTCTAGTGAGTGCAACAGTTGGATAGTGTAGGGGTAAACATTATTATTCCCACTCCATTGAGTGCAACAGTAGGGAAAGTGTTGGATAGTGTAGGGGTACAAATTAATATTCCCATCTACCCTAAAACCCATACTCACCCTAAAATTCAAAAATCTCCATTACGTACCTTATAAAAAGTTGTAATGGCAGGCGTTGCAATGGTATGCGTTGTAATGGCATGCGTTGTAGTGACATGCGTTGTAGTGACATGCGTTGTAATGGCATGCATTGTAATGGCATGCAATGTAAAGGCAGTTGCGTTGTAACAGTTGTGTTGTAAAAGCAGTGCGATGTAATGATTGCGTTGTAATGGATGTTTCCCCCTCACCATAGGACACTAGCTCGTGGCCGGCCAAACTCAGGCCCACACCCAGAACCTCAGAATAATCATCAGCAACAAACTGGACATGACTGCACAAGCTTATCTTGCTTAGGGGTTGGCGGCAAACTCCCCTCCGCCGGCGGAGTTCCCAGAGATTAGGGGCCAGATGTACGACCATTCTAAATTGCGAATCGCAATTTGCTCTCGATTGCGAGTCGCAACTTAGAATGTACAACAGTGTCAAATGGTGATTGCGATTCCCAGTGGATTCGCAAATTGCGAGGCTCATGAATATTAATGAGCCACTCGCAATTTGCATCCCCATTTCCACGTCACTTAAAAACTATTTTGAGAATGAAAACATAAATGTGCACTTTGAACACTTCTAAAAAAAAACACAGAATCTGAGAAAAGCTCCGTAAAAGCGTGCTTGAGTAGATAGAAACAGTAGGATTAACAAAATAATTAATTTAAGATGTTTTAAATAACTTATTACCTTATATTATTAACAGAGATGTCATGAAAACTAATGATTATGTAGCCTTACTATTGACTTCATTGCAGAGTGTCCTAACAAACTGGATATTAATTTATACGTTGCTACGTTTTGAAATTGTGGTAGTAGGCCATATTTGAAGTTGAACATTTCTGTGTAACCATCACTGACAACATTCCAAAATGCTTATGTATGACATGTTTGATTTATTTCATTATGCTTGAGCCTAGTTATTAGTAGTTTATTCTGCTGAATATGAAATGTTGAATTTAAAACATATTAAGATGCCTATTCTCCCTAGGCTGCATTATTCCATAGCCTTGTACGATGGACATTCCTTTGGGCACCAAAGATCTTTCTTTTACCCCTTTGTTTGTGAATGGTGGGAAAATGAAATCTCCCCAATATCTTTGGAGAGCAACAAAGTAAATAAGCTCCTTGTCAACTAACCTGTGAGGATGGAACGGACAGTCGTTTCCCATGATGTGCATGGGAAAATATCCCTGAGTAACAATCTGTACCTGGACAGATTGAACGATGACCACATGACGATCAGACCATTGATGTCATAATGACAAATATGTACTATAAAACTTCATCAGTTAGGAGGAGGAGGAGGGAGCAGCACCTTTTTGAGGAGAGCTTTGGCTAAGTTCAGGCTGCCCCATTTAATTTTTCTTGCCTCCAACCTGCCTGCCAGACTTACTTTATGCCCTTTGCTTTTAGTCCTTGCTGATAAACTTGCCTGTTGGACGATTTGGAGCAGTTTGGTAAGAAGCTATACTTGAATTTCCTGATTTATGCTCCATTCCCCCTTGTCCATTCCTACGGACTTTTCCCCTACTGGACTTTAAATTGATCCCCTTGCCCGGGCCAAGAGAATCTTTTAAAAAAACAATTTCTTGCTTTCTTTGTGGTAAACATTGTTTTGTTTTACAATAACCATCATCTTTATTGATCCTTTTATTTAGGGATAGGTTATTTAAACTAGATGTTTGATTTTATATTTCAAACTGTTAGATTTATGACAGAGCTTCTCAAAATTTCACTTATATGCATTGATTTCTCATATTTAATACAATAACCAAATTATCTAAAGTTGTCTGAGTCTTATTTTGTCTAATGTTATTTTTGCAGAAACTGTGCTGATTTTAACAGAGATAGTCACAGATCCTTTTCAGAACATCAAGTTTTTTTGCTCTTGTTCTGTGTAGCCACAGCAGAGCTTTTGGTTTGCATGATTCTTGTTAGACTAAAGGTTTGGTTTACCAATTGCAGTACTTTATTTCTATAGCATGGTTTTGAGAGTAATATACTTGAACCTGATCACCAATTTGTGAGTTGGCTACCAATTAATAGTCCTCATTAGGTAGCTGACGGTTGGGCTTAGGTATTTTATGTTTTATCCCCTTTGCTAAAAGTGACCTGCTTAGAGGATTGTTGATGTCCCATTACCTTTGCTAAAAGTGACCTGCTTAGGTATTTTATGTTTTATCCCCTTTGCTAAAAGTGACCTGCTTAGGTGATTATGTTAGGTTTCCTTCCCTTTGCTAAATGTGACTTGCTTAGGTGATGGTTGTCCTTCCATAGGTCCTGATAATAAGGTCCTAGTTCCCTGCGTGATTTTCCTACAGTGTTTAGGGTTGCGTAGGAGGTATTTACCCTTTACCAGGAAGTCCTGGTTGTATGCTACATTTACTATTTTTGTGTTACAGTCATTATATGTTTATGTGCTAAGTGTTATACCTACAAGTATTATTTCTAAAAAGTGCATACCCCTGACAGTGGTCCAGGTGGCCCTGTCCTGTACATAATCCCTTGTAAATCTTGCCCGTGCCTGTTGGCACATTGTAAAGTGTGTGTCTTATCTAATGTGTTTTTATTATAATACAAAGGCTATTTTTGATACAACCTTGTGTGGAGTTTCCTTTGTGGTGGGCCTAGGGTGTTGTCGCTGGGGTGCGCGCGCAAACGCTTTACACATCGCCTCCGAGATTAGCCTTGCTGCTCGCGTCACGTTACCTAGAGGGTGAGCAGGGGTTATCTTGGTGTGTAACTCCCTTGCCCTGACCTTAGAAATGGTGATCCCTGACTGACCTTGGCGTGAGCGTTGGCCGGCCGGGGGTCCCGTTTCTAACACTCACCCCTCACTATGAGAGAGAAAGGTCTATCAGAGAACCATCGCCTTTGAGGTGAAGTATTGAACCTGAATACCAATATGGGCCCAATAGGAGTGTTAAGGGTATGTTCGTAAGTGTTGAATGTTCTCTTACATCACTCAAGCGTTAGAAGAATGACCTCCCTCTCCAAATCATAGTCTTCTGTTATCTCCTTCAATTACGCAAGAAGCTGAAGATCTGCCTTTTCAATTAACCAACCTACCATAGGTAGGACTAGGTATACACGCCTACTCAGCGCCAGGATACCTTTGCGGGTAAAGAGCGTTTTACAAATACACATAACATAGCATAACAATTACAGGCGATACATGGAGAAATGTCCTGCATCTTGAAACTGCCAAATCAGCATAAAATGACAAAGTGCTCTATGTATTACAATCAGAATAGTCATTGGAGCAACTTTAAATTCTTGTAGAAAGGTTAAGGATTTAACAACCATATATTATATTAGGCAGAAGTGAACACAAACTAAGGGGAATTGAGTACCACTACTTTTATTTCTACTATTATCTCGTTGTAATACTTTTTACAACCCTGGTTCCATTTGGTAGCTGTAGTATACTATTTTTTATTTAATCACATATTTTTTGTGGTACTATCATATTTGCCTATTTTACTATGAACTTCTGTCGTCCTTTTGGACTTCATTTCTAATAGCAATGTCATGCCACCTCTGTCATGAAAATAAACTAAATACATATATTTTATAAAAGTACCTTATATTCTTTGAGACCGATTGTCTCATGTGGGCTATGGATGATCTGAGTGTAATATGTTTTGATCCATACCCTTGTCTTTTGAGCATCTTACATTTACTCATCACACACCACACGTATCACTGATTACATTGTTAGAGTCTGAACTTTGATAAAAACCTTCTGTAAAATAGGTCTTTATCAACACGTTTAAACAGTATAAAATATTCGTAATCAGCCTTATCATATATGTATTCATTCAATGGTTGTATTACGGTCATAAGACACAATTTGTCCAGTTTACTGTAAATAGGCTTCTGATTGTCAGCAACCTTATTTTCTAAGCCAAAAATGATGCAACCATTAGGGTTTTTTATACAGAGAAGAGTACACACCTACTGCTTAGGAGACCATCATACAGGGCAAAGGCATGATGAACATAAGCGCAACTTTGGCTGTCCACTTATGCTTATTATCTATCCCTGGTGAACATAAATAAGAAATATAGTGCTGCTATAAGTCTGTAATTGCTCAACTTGGATGGATGACTTGGCGAAAAGTATGTTCTGTCTTGTCAAAACATGCCAAAGTCCAGATCAACTCCCTTGTCAGATGGACAATTTAGACTCATCTGGTTCCAGCTGTGTACTGTCTTACTTCTCCCATAGTCAACAAATCAAAACTGGCCTGAGCTTGATGCTTCTTTTTCTTACTGCCCAACAAAGGTATCAACAGTGGTTATCATGTTTCACTTAGCAAACTCCAGAACCTCCCAGCTTAATTTGAGCCGGAAATCAGGGATAGAGACGTGTGTCATTACGAGGTGTATAGAGGTGACAACGTGCATAAACCATAAAGCATTTAGCTAGGTAGTGGTAGTCTCAGTTCTCTACTTACATCACCTTGCTGGGTCTATGTAATAACAAGTGATTGATCAATAATGCATTTAATTATATTTAGCCCTGATCTATAGTCCCTTGCATTGCAATTTCACTGTAAGCATTAGAGTTGTAAACAGGGCAGATGGCTTTGTTGAAAAATAACTTTTTGTAGATTAGGATGACTATTTTGGAAGATTCCACGCGGGCCATGATGAATAGCAAAAAGTGAGTCTCAGCTCAAAAATAAGGGAAAGCATGCTCTGCAATGTATCCATAACTTAAATATGCCTCCTTATATATGACTCAATCAGGAACTGACATCACAGGAATATACTCTACTTCATCTTGGTTTAGGAACCTCAAATAGAATTGTCTTTAGAGAGAAGCATGCCTTTTTATTAGAAGGTTAGAATTTGCACACCTTTATATCCCTTGCTGGTGGATGGTCGCACCTCTTGCAGTCCTCTGCTCATTTCTCCCCCCTCGCATAGCTCTTAGCTTATATCCTTTCCCCTTGTTCTCTGCCTATAACGAGGCTGAACCATTAACATCCAAAGTGTATACGTTCTGTCGACAAAGCATTTACTGGGTTTCCTTGGAAGGGTTTGCTTTATTGTGCAGTGTGCTGACATCATCCCTGATAAGTGGGGCTTTATAAAAATGTTACACAAATAAATATGAAATAAATGCATTATTTGAGCTTAGTTGCCAAAAAGTAGTAGTGACTTTGAATCTCCATTTCTTGAATGAGGCATTTGCTTGTTTATTGTTATCACTGGGTTTCCAATACCTATGGAGAATGGGTTGATCATTGATAACTTTGTGGATGGTTTCTTCCAAGATTTTTCCATGATATTGGCAGGTTGTTATGATTAAGCACGACAAGAATTAGGGTCCCTTGCCAAGGTATTTCTAATTATCCTACCCATTTAATGATGTACTATACTTCCAGTGCCATCCTGCGTTTTAAACTTATAATAAAGCCTCTCTCACACTCTCACCTGCACTCTCAACCCCACGCTTCTTTACATATAATAAACACAAAGCCCACTACATGTCAAAGGCACTCATATTCCTCACCATCTAAGCTAAGGTTGTCATCAACATTGCTTTGTGTGTTAGGATTGCTAACTTGTGTAATAGTGAAGTATTGCAGTGTAATTATAGTTAGTAAATGTTCCCAGAAACCCTAAATCTAATAACCCTTAATTTATGTGCCCAAAGACCGTACCATTGTTCTCCTGGGAGCAGAGTGTTATATCTGGGCCTGTAACTTACCAGAGACCTCAAGTGTTGAGGAGAAGAGGGTGTGCTCCATGCAGAGGCAGTACATTCCTAATCGCCATGCTGAGCACCTGGTTAAGCCACCTATCTGACTAGAATGCACTGCCTTTTCCACATTCGTGGTCACCCATAGAGGATTTCAGAACAGAATCATCACTGTGCAAAGGATAACAAACATGGGCTTCCTCTTTATGTGCTAAGATAACACTATGAGTTTCAGGAAAGGGAACTGGACAAGTCTTATATAGTGCTGTTTCCAAGATGGGCTTCTGTCCAGAAAGGTCTATCTGAGGTTCACTATACAAAATGTTTTCCTGTTATAAAAGTTCTTGTTTTTCAGTTTTTGTTTCAAACCTTTAAAAGCTTCACAGTGCATTTGTTCCTGCTGTCAGGCACACTGCATTTTATGCCCTGCTGAGGCAAAATAGCTGCTACCCCAGGGGTAATTTCTAGTCTCAGTAGCAGCCACAGAGTTTCAACAGCAGCATACTGCAGTGGGGAGAGGCCAGCCGCACTCTCAGTATTACCTGGTGAGCTTGCTGAGGTTTGGTCAGAAAGTCCCTCAATGTCATTTGTGTGGCCACCTGCTGATTTACAGTGTGAAGTAAGATTTTTGGTTAAAGCATTCTACCACCAAGTTGGCATTCAGCTAGCACAAAACTGCAGCGTGGTCTCCCCAGGTAACTAATGCTCCCCTGATGCCGAAAGTAGACAAGACCTGCGCCGAACAAGATCAGACCATATAGTGATCACAGCCTCCTCTGCACACTAAGGCTGGCACTAAAATGACCACAGGCGTAGTAGCTCTGGCAGTGTCCAGAAGAAGTACAATTACCGGTCACACAACAGGACTGTCAGGCAAAGCAGGACTGCCACACTTGGAACCCTGGGAAGTTCTTTCCTCCACTCATGGTTGTCATACAGAGCATGCGCAGTGGCAAGCGAGGGGGCTACCAGAGGATTGTGGGAAATGAGCATAACCGTGAGAGTGAAGATCAATGTGATGTGAGGGCAGGCTCTAGGGTGGTGCGAACGGTGCCACCGCACCGGGTGCTGACTTTGGAATTAGGGGGGCACCGCGTTTTGAAGTGCAACATGGTTTTAAAAGCACCTGTTGCCGCGTTCCTTGCATCACACAATTTTCAGGCAATCATAAAAATGTAAAGATAACTCTGGTGTTCGATCGCCCTGCTGCAGAGAGATGGAGTTTTGTCTAGTGGAAGCTTGGACTCATCATAAAGTAGCACAGGAGGTTAAAATGCCTGCTGCAAAGCATGCGTACCATGCAGATCACAAAGTGCATACAATGTAAATAGGTCAGTGTGTTACTGCTTCTGTCAGAAATCCTTTTGTTACTTGCAGGTCATAAGTTTAAATCCTAATGTAGAACAGCTATTAATTATCATCAATGAGCTGCATGCAAACTGCAAGGTATAGATTAGAGTGTTATGATTTTTCTCCAGTCTTTCTTTATCCTAATGTTGCAAAAAGGGTTCACTGGGGTAGAAATCAATTCTTATTAGTAAAGCCAATCCCCAACCCTGGTGTTACATTTTAAATTCTGAGTCTGTGCTTCTCCAGACCAAGCACTCTTAAACTATACTGTCTACCAGTAGGAATGACTTGTGACTTCTACACCTTGTAGTATTCTGTCTGATGTAACATTTCTCTTTACACTGATTTACACACTTATGATCCATTGTCTCTGTGCAATGTGTCTATGGTGTAAAGTGCTCTGACATGGTATGAGTGCCAATGTAAAACAATAGAAATGCATGAGAGAGAGTGATTATGGAGACTTGAGGGTCACAGTTAAAGGGTGTTAGTGAGGGAATCAGTGGAGAAGGTGGTCATTGGGGCAACCAACAAACATTGACGCACCAGGCGCCACCAGCGCTAAAGCCGGCCCAGCGTGATGCAAGCAGAAGGTGATAAGCTGCAGCCCAGTTGACTCGGGACAGAAGTCCCTGCAGCTCACAGTGCTACCAGATGGATACCAGAGCACAGCAATGGCCCAATGACCGTGCGCATTAACCTTACAATCTGCTGGGGTCCTTGCGGCTCGAACCTTGCTTGTCCAGCTTGCACAAGCATATCAAGCAACCTTCACTTTTCATATATTTTGCACTTAGAGTTCTTGGTCATTTGGGTCACTTAATTCAGGACTGCACCCTCCCTCAAATGACAAACATCACAAGTACACTTTACCATCCCATGCACTCTCCCTTTCTGTCTCTTTCTGTCCATCAGGCGATGTGGCGAGGGGCTGTTCATATCAGCGCAGGGTGGCAGTGCAATGAGAATATGGACAAATCACATTTAGCTATTTTATATCATGATAAAATAAGCTGCTGTATATATCTGCAGTGTGCCTTAGAGTGAAACCACACACAAACTCCAAAACATTAAGATGGGCTCCCTTCTCAGTGGCTGACTGCCCCTCTAAGATGGCAGATAAAGACTGCCGCAAGCACAGAACCACGTCACCCAGTTAATAATGCTGGCAGGGTTCTAAGCGGGCTGGGTCCCTCCAGGTCTGAGACCCGATAGTAAATAGGAACAGACATTGGAATGGGTCCCTATCAAGCCCTATATTGAAGTCCTCAACTTTGTAGCCAAAAACACTAATTGGTTTCTAATCAATGCATGTAAAAAACGGTAATATTAGCAACTAATTTCTTGACTACTTTCCACGTGTTTTACTGAATCTCGCATTCCCTTGCTAATTCCAGGATGGTGTGTTTCTCTATTTTCTTTCATGTTGCATGTTACACTTGTGTAGTGCGTAATTTCAACTGAGTCCGTCCAGGTGTTTATAACAGGTCGCAATTATAGTTCTGGAGTTGAGGTTGAAGGCCAGTCTCCTCTCAGTGGGTGAGAAGGGTGTTTACAATACAAGGTCATCCAATCCCTGGCCTCTCTGCAGAGAGCAGAGAACAGTGGTCACGTGTTCCAGTTGCAATTGTAGTTCTTTGGAAATAGGTGTGAAGGGACAGGTGTCAAAATATTTACAAGGCAAAAGTAAAAAATATTACAGTGCTTTCAGGTGAGTAGATGCGTTGTGTGTTTGGGGGTGGTGAAGTGAAGGAGATGCGAGGGAGTTCCTTTGGAAGAGAGTGAAAAGTTGTGTAAGAGGAAAGAGATGAGGTGTAAGATATGCTGAAGGAGGGTTTTAGGCCTCAGGGCGGGGAGGAGTTGGTTTAAGGGCAGGACAGGGTCCGTTTTAGGGCTCAGGGTGGGGGCTTGGGGCAGTTTTTTGGGGCAGAAACTGAGTGTTCGGGCTTAGGGTCAGAGTAGTTTTAAGGGCTGGGGCAGGGTGGATTACAGGGCTAGTGTATCGGGTGTTAGGGCGCAGGGCAGGTGCGCTAGGATATGTAATTTACCATGCATATCCCTTTAGCAAACATGCCCTTACAAAAAGAAATTTTGTGAAGGCGTGCTTCATGAAGGCATGTGTGGTAAAGACGCGGTCATAGTGCAGACCGCATGGTTAAGGCATGCATGGTTTAGGCAGGTGTGGTTGTATCATACAACCCTCAGTAATGTTTAATACACAGTCTCATGATTTCAGAATAAAAACAATTTCCATATTAATTATTTACAACAAAATAATTGTTGCAACTCATTTATCTTAAACAGCTAACAACCACTGATAAAGCAAATAATCCTAGCTAGTTTTAGGTGTATATCAGCTGTTCTGTTATTTATCTGGATGCAATAACGGAAAACTCAGAGAGGCACCAAAAGACTATTCACAAACATTTGGTTTGGGTATTTAAGCCACCGCCTTAATTACATAAGCCTCCCCCCCCTTTTCAGGACTCTTCCACCCCACACTTATTTCATCCCACTTAAAGCCTTAAATGCAATTCACCCTCACAGAATATGCACATTCATTGGGTCTCACAGGGCTAATGCAAATGTAAGCAGTTGCACAACCAAGATCACAAACATGGTATAGATATAGCTGCCACCTTACCGGTTTTCTACCTGCATCACCGGTATTTTGATGTCCCGACCGGTACAAAAATAAGGATAATCATCTAAAGACTATATTTTTAGCCTTTATCTGTACCTACTTCAAACAACATAGATACATAGAAAACGCTTTAAACTACTTAACACTTTAATGATCCATGATTAATAATTAAAGTAAACAAATACAGAAAACCCATATTACAACAGACTGCACACAATTTCATTAACAGTCCTATTTTGTTTCACATCCAGCCCTTTGCAGACTAATAAAACAGCAACAAATGTCTGGTATTTTTCTCTTGAAAAGGTAGCAACTCTAGGTAGAGGCTGTAGCTACACCATGAACGTGGTAGTACAAATAGGCTAGGCGCAAGGGAGAAGCTGTAGTGCAGCAAGGGCATAGAGGTTCCTCTGTTGGATTGCTAGAGGGCGCTCTCTGCTAACAGTTACTGTTCAGGCTGCCAGACCCAACCATGAGAAAAGATACCATCTTGTCATTTGTCACCCTCCTCTTACCACACTATAAATTCTAATGTATTTAGGGGTTTGCTTAAGCTGTGTCCATCAGACAATTAAATGTATGTTTATTTAATGTTTGACTGCTATCTACCCAAAATCCTAACACTGATTATCTTAAATACACAAAGAACATGCAAATATTTCATTAACAGTCCAAATTATACTGGATCGTGCTTCGATATCCCAACCCACCACTACTGGTCACTTAATAACCAAATAAAAGTTACATATTAATAGTTCACCACTAAAATGTATATGAACAAACAGTTTGTTCACAGCTTTACATTTTTTCTGATATTGCCTACTTCCTGTTATAATATATGTTGCTTAAGGATCATTAACGTACAACTTTCATATGGTAACTAAAGAGCCAGGTCCACACAGAGCAGGCATGACACCAGCACAGACCTAACATGAGCAGACCAGGCTAGGTTAGGGCAGCGAGAGCTGACCTAATAGTAGCCCATGAGTCCAATTCTGCAGATCTTCAACTAATTGAGGGGAATGTATTGGTGGATGAGTGAGTGAATATGCAGGTTCAGACACTATTGTCACTTAGATGATATTCCATGTCAACATCCTGAAAGTCCCAAGTCTTCTACATAATGAGAAGTAGCCATTACATCATAGGTCATTGTTATTTGGAGCAGGCGAGTCAAGCCTAAGTGACTATGCTGCTCTATACAGGCACACATGTGGCAACCTTCAGGGATGTAGCTTCAGGGGGTGTTTGGGGTGTGACACTCCCCCAAATAAATGCATTCTTGGCTTGGTAGTTGAGTCTTCTATCTCTGTGTCAATTTGCTTGTTGTGAGCCAAGGATTAAAGGCAACACTGTGACCGTTGATGCGAAGAGAAGAGAGAGACAGAGACAGAGATACACATCTGGTGGCTAATTCCAAAATGTGAAACCAGATAACCTGGAATGAATACAGGCTTCTCTGCTGGTCCAAAATGTGTGATCCTAGGCACATATTTTATTGCACAGACCCTGCTTTTTCTTTGTTTTCACACATGAGTGCACTTTCAAATACTTGAGTTTAGGTTGCATGCTGTAGAAGCACCCCTTATATTTGATTTAATAGACTATATTGTTGCTCTATCTATATTAAGAATCTAGGCCACGTTTAGGGTTTATATGTGTACTGGCTTGCCTCTAGTTTGGAGGTGACCCACAAATGTTTCTCTAAAAACACTTTAAATAAATGTCTGTCTCTGTAGTGATATCATCTGATGTACTAAGGTGAAACACTTTTGCATGTTAAAGCAATGATTTCGAAGAGATTTTATCGTATTTTTACATTATGTTTGTTGCATGATATACATGTCAAACATTTTCATGACTTGGCTCATACATGGACTCTTAGAGCCAAGCCAGACGCATGGGTCGGCTCTGACTTGGCTTGCACTATTAATTTGCTAGGACCATGAAGTTAGGACTAGAAACATGGAGCACTGACCATATCGACAGATTTGACAATTCTTAACATCAAGGTTTCTTGTAGCAGAGATGAAGAAGAGTGTGTGCAGCGAAAGTACATTTAGAATAAGTGGTCCTAGGTCAGGGACTCCAGGCTGTTGAGTTGTACATGATGTAGTCATGAGTTTCGAGAGAGAACTACCCGGCCCAAGTGGTATGTGCAGAGGTGTAGCTTCAGCAGGGGTGTTTTTTGGATGACCCCTCCCAAATGCATTCTTGGTTTGGCAACAGGTCTGGGGGCCCTGAGTCGGTTCTACTATGTCTGTGTTGGTTTTTTCCCGTCATGCTAATTTCACTGACAGGTTTTAACTTGTTCATTTTTTAGATCAGTCTGACTAGTGGCAATCGCTCAGTGTAGCATTCCAAACTACCGTTTGCACTAACTGTGCCACACTAGACAGAGGTCCACCTAATGCAAATTACTGGCAAGGTTCCTTATGGAACACCCCACCCGAACCTTGGTAATCTCACCCCCCCACCCAGCAGCCCATTGCTTTTCTAGTTGGGAAATCTGAGATTGACAACCACACCAAAATCTCACTGACCAAGTTACATCCATGGCAACCTCTCTGAAAAGATTTTGTAATGTGCACCCACCAGGTACTGTGATATCCGAGCCTTAGTGCTGCACCTGTTCACAATGATGAGGGCTGCCAGTGAAAGGGTGTGAGGAATCCAGCCTGATGAAGAGTTAGAAATGGTATAGTTAGAAATATGTCTTGGTGAGAGAGGCCCAGATTTGCACAATCCATCACACAGCTTTTAATAGACTAATTCTTATTAGACGACTAGTCAAGAGACGTGTTAGCAGACCTGATCCTTTTAGTAGGTAGGTGAGGGATGTAGATTTGTGAGGTCGTTTCGTGATCGATTGTGGAGTACCTTGTGCACTAAGCATAGAGCCTTGAATCTCATCGACGCCATATTTGTTGTTAGAGCAAAATTACCCCAGTTAGACTTATTGTTATGTTTTGTTGTGTTATTATTAAATTGCATAGGCATGAGCCTCTGGGCACAACAGAATTATCACAACCCACTGACAGCAACTAAAATGAGTTACTTTTATTAATTAAAATCCTGTGTTTTCAATCATTTTCTAAAAAGCAAGAGGTATCAGATGAAGTTTTTGAGGCAGATATGGAAAAAGCTTTATCACCACATGTGACTATTTTGGATCTGGCGACAGAAGGGAAAACCAAGTTGGCGGAACGCAGGTTTATGCCTTAAAAAATTAGGAACAAGGAAGACTGGAGTTCTTTTACAAATAGGCTTTTGCACAATTGTTAAGAATAATTCTGTTACATAAGGGAAGCCAGCACAGGGATCTTAAAATGGGCGACGTGGTCCCATCTGCTGCAACCAGAAAGAAGGACAGCTGCTGCATTTTGCACAAGCTCGAGACATTGGACCAGCTTGGTTGGAGAAGCCAAGTAAACAGAATTGACATTATCATGTCTTGAATGGATCAAAGCATGTACTACAGATATAAGGAAGTCCAAAAGGGGAGGAGATTTTTCAAGACTTTAAGTTGATCAGTTTTAAAGTTTTAATGAGCATGGCATGGTGGACAGTGTTGAACACCAGAGGCAGAGGTAAAGGTATGATGGCGCTAATACCACAACAGTCCAGCCATCAAAGATAGTCTATTACTGAAAGCACCACTAACTCAGTGCCATTGCCAGGCCTGAAACCTGCCTGAAAAGAGTCGAAAACCCTATTTTCTTTTAAAAAAATCTTTCAAGCTAGCAGAATACAAGTGTTTCCTGTCTTTTTCCTAGCTAGGCTAAGAGTGAGATGGGACAAAAGTTGCAAGGGTCTTCCATGTTGAGGGGATGCTTTATCAGCAGGGATTAAGCACTGTCTGCTTCCATTAATCAAACACTAGGACTTGAGAAAAGGAATTGTTAAAAGTCGTAATAGGTCTTCCTTCAAAAAAGGATAGACACGTTTCATCAGAATAGAAGGACATAGGTCCCTGGTGGGCCAGACGGCCACCTTTGCAGGATGGTATCAGTTAACTGTGATTCAACTAGGAGTTTAACCTGGGAATCTGTGGGGAATGTACTAAGTTACTATTGCAAGGGGAAGAAATGGTCCCCTTCAAGTTAGAGTGTTTGATGATAGTAATCTGATCCTCGAAAAAGGATGAGTTTGTCACAAAGTTCCCTATTGGAGAGAATAGGAATTTAGTTTTATGCACAGCCTGCTGAGTATTATAGTACTTTTTAGGCTCTTTGTAGTAGCGTGGCCTTCATTCCCTTTGTACATGGTGAGTTGGTAATTTAAATTTATTTTTATATCAGAGGAAAACCATTAGTTCGGAAAGAGTTGTTGATCGGCTGTTAATTGTTTACAGATGTTGGAAGTATTATGTCAAGAAAGAAATGCAGTTGTTAAAGTGCTGAAGTATGGTAGTTTGGTCTTCTGAATTTGTGGAGACATTGGTAACAGAAAGTGCTATCTTTATGGCGGCACTGACTGAGGAAGGCAAAATAAATTCTATTTGCTTTCCACAGTTGGAAAGCTTGGTCCTGATGGCATTTTGTGGGGGAGAAAGTCAAAGAAAAGGAGACCCCCAACGTGGACATTCCCAAGAAATTGAGTGAGATCTTTCAGTGATGTTTTCTAGAGCAGCCTATATTGTGTTAGCGAGATGTCCTGCCTTGTGAATAATAACATGTGTACTTGATATAGGCATAGATTAAACTCTTCAAAATATTTTTGAAGTTTAAAATTCAAAGATGACGGAACCTCGGGCCAAATCAATGATGGCATTTTAAAAGCAGGATCTGTTGGCTGGGTGCAGATGGAAGCAACATGTGGCTGGATGGAGATGGGAGCCCCGGTATCCAAGGACTTGGTTAGTTTGGATTGATAGTATCAACTAACGAGGGAAAACTGCTCGGAGTTTGGAAAGCGGTATATCAGCAAAAAGACAAGTCTGATATTATTAGTTTTACAAGAAAAAACAAGGGTCTCAGTTAGCAATAGGTAATGTTTGGTGAGTGATGGTCTCCAAGGAGCAATGAGCTATCACTGCTGCTCCCTCTACACTCAAGTGTCTGTGTGTGAGCATAAAAATGTGTGATTATTCTGTTCTAGTGCATCTAACGGAGGGCTTGAATGTGTGTTAGCCATGTTTCCGTGACACAAAGGCATTCCAGAGAGTGGGTGTCAGAGCTGCGATCCGGACCCTATGTTTAACTGCAGATCTGGCGTGACATACCATGGCATTAAGCTCATATGGATGAGTCTAAGGTTGGCATGGCACGCATAGGTTGAAACGGAGAGAGATGGGTCTATGGTTAGAACATTTATCTGGGTCCTTGGTGAGTTTTTTAGGTTTGGGGTGACAATGGCGAATAACTCCACTGGAGTGGGGGAGAAATCATTAGGCTGGCGACGATCAGTGTCAAAGGTCCAGGTTGACTCTTTTGGCATTGTAGATAGTCCGGGGAGGAGCAGCGTTTTTGAAGGAGATAGTATATGTGCAATGCCTATTTTAGAGCCTTTGTGCTGAATTACAGAGTAGCATAGCATAGGCGGGTATTGGAGAGGGTTGACTTCGCCTTCGACCACACCACCGAACTCCACTGGATCGACCACCGCTGCAT
Source organism: Lissotriton helveticus (assembly GCF_964261635.1). Taxonomy (NCBI): domain Eukaryota; kingdom Metazoa; phylum Chordata; class Amphibia; order Caudata; family Salamandridae; genus Lissotriton; species Lissotriton helveticus. Next base: position 187,262,802 of record NC_136060.1, read on the forward strand.
CCATTTCACCTTCAAGAAACCAACCATGCACCACCGCACTTAACAGCTGCCTCGCTGCTGCTGGAGCAAAGTCACCGAAGACCAGCTGACCACCTCCCTTGCCAAGAACCCACCCACCGACCCCACCAACCCAGACGCCGCAGCCCGCAACCTCAGACAGTGGATCGACGACTGTGCCAACACCCTCGCCCCGCTCAAGAAACCCTCCAACAGCCTCGCCAACGAGAGCCACCTGGTTCACCAACGAGCTCCAGGCCTCCAAACGCACATGCCGGAAACTGGAGAAGACATGGCTCCACGAACGCACACCGGACAACCATGCAGCCAACAAGGACGCCACCCGCAGACACCACCACCTCATCAGATTAGCCAAAAGATCCTCCTTCAGAGACCGCTTGGATAACAACGCACACAACAGCAAAGAGCTCTTCAGCATCGTAAATGAACTCTCCAACCCCAGCGGCAACACCAACGACATCCTGCCTTCACAAGAACTGTGCGACTCACTAGCCATCTTCTTCCACCGCAAGATCGCTGACATCCACGACAGCTTCAACACCACGACCACCCCAACTGTGCCAGACACCACCCCCCCTGTGAACACCACGAGCGCCAACCACCTGACTTCCTGGTCTAACGTCAACGACGACGAGACACGCAAGGTCATGAACTCCATCCACTCAGGATCTCCGTTTGACCCATGCCCACACCACGTATTCATCAAAGTAGGCGCTGCCATTGCACCCCAACTACGGAAGGTCATCAACATCTCCTTCGAAACAGCGACATTCCCGGAAAGCTGGAAGCACGCCAAAATCAGTGCCCTCCTCAAGGAGCCCAAAGCGGACCCCAAGGACCTCAAGAACTTCCGGCCCATCTCCCTGCTCCCGTTCCTGGCAAAGGTCATCAAAAGAATTGTCAACATGCAACTGGCCCGCCACCTGGAAGACAACAACATCTTGGACCCACCCCAGTCCGGATTCAGACGAAACCACAGCACCGAGACTGCCCTCATCACCGCCACAGACAACATCAGGCGCCAACTAGACAATGGCGAAACATCAGCCCTCATCCTCCTGGACCTGTCAGCCGCCTTCGACACGGTCTGTCATTGCACTCTAAAGACAAGTTTCCTAAAAGCCAGAATCCAAGAGAAGGCTCTTGACTGGACCACGTCCTTCCTCTCCGGAAGAACCCAGAGCGTCCGCCTCCCACCCTTCCGATCCGAAGCCACTGACATCATCTGCGTCATCCCCCAAGGCTCATCCCTCAGCTCAACGCTGTTCAACGTCTACATGGCCCCCCTGGCACAAGTGGCCCGCCATCACGACCTCAACATCATCTCCTACGCCGACAACACCCAGCTCATCCTATCCCTCACCAAGACCCACACACTGCCAAAACCAACCTCCACGAGGGAATGAAGGCCATCGCCGACTGGATGAGGAGCAGCCGCCTGAAGCTGAACTCGGACAAGACGGAGGTCCGCATCCTCGGACCCACCCCCTCAGCCTGGGACAACTCCTGGTGGCCGACCACCTGCTTTGCCACACTGAAAATGCTCCGCAAGTTTTTCCCTTTGCTCCCTAATGAAGCTAAGGAGACGGTTGCCCGAGCTCTTATACTGGCAAGGCTGGACTACGCGAATGCTTTGTTCAGCGGTATTCCGGCCTACCTGGTGAAGCGCCTGCAAATCATCCAGTACGCGGCATTCCGTCTGATTTTTAACATCCCCAGATGGAGGAGCGTACGTGCTGAGATGAGCACCATTCATTGGCTCCCGGTTGCGCAGCGCATTTTGTTTAAATCTCTGGTGCTGGCGTTTAGAGCCATTCACGACCAAGGCCCCGTTTATCTGAGAAAGAGATGTATTTGTTATGTGCCAACTCGCTCTCTTAGATCATCCACGCAGCTGAAACTGTACCTTCCCCGTTTCAAACGTGCCAGACTTGGTGGCCAGTCAATCTCTGTGATTGTGGCCAGGGCGTGGAACGCTCTACCTCTTTATCTGCGTTCCTCCCAAACTGTGGCGCTATTTAAGAAAAATTTAAAAACACACCTATTCAAGAGTTTAATATAAGTTGTTTTCTCTGCGGTTCTGTTTCCCGCCTTTCCCCTCGCGCCAGGATACTCTCAAGTAACAGAGCGCGCTACAAAATAGTTTATACATATACATACACACTGGGAACAGCACCAACACCCACCGACCATGCACACAACCTAGGATTCATCCTTGACTCCTCCCTCTCCATGTCGAAGCAAGTCAACGCCATCTCCTCCTCCTGCTACAACACCCTCCGCATGCTCCGCAGGATCTACAAGTGGATTCCCACCGAAACAAGAAGAACGGTGCGCAGGCCCTCGTCGTCAGCAGACTGGACTACGGCAACGCACTCTACGCAGGAATTCCAGCCAAACATCTACAACGACTACAACGCATCCAAAACGCCTCCGCCCGACTGATCGTCAACATCCCCCGCAGCAGCCACATCACCCCCCACCTGAGAGACCTACACTGAGAGACATACACTGACAAGTGGATCACCTTCAAGCTCCTCACTCATGCACACAAAGCACTCCACAACGCCGGACCAGCCTACCTGAACAGCAGACTCAGCTTCCACATCCCCACCCGCCAGCTCCGCCAGCCTCGCCCTCGCAGATGTCCCCCAAATCCAACGAACGAACGACCTCCGGCGGCAGATCCTTCTCGTACCTCGCCGCCAAGACCTGGAACACCCTCCCTACCCACATACGGCAGACCCAAGACCTTCTCGCCTTCAGAAGGCACCTCAAGACCTGGCTCTTTGAGCAGTAGCAGCATCCCCCGCCCCTCCCCTCAGCGCCTTGGGACCCTTACAGGTAAGTAGCGCGCTTTACAAGTATGCTGATTGATTGATTGATTGACAATGATCGGTTTGGGGGAATTGTTGGGTCCATTGGATATGGAGCTCATGAACCAAGGAGAGCTCCAGGTCCTGACTATTGCCTTTCCCATGAGTGGTATTGTTAAGTGCGTGAAGGTGAGGCAATCTAAGCCTTTAATAATGTGTTAGATATTATCATCCGATGAACCTTGTGCCAAGATATTCAGTTTCATTATAGTGACAGCTCGGTCAGAGATGGCTAAGATGTGTTGGCCATCAAAGAGGAGCTCAGTATTGAAGAATGGCAAGGCATTTTTTAGGAGGGGGATAACAAATATGGACATCAAAATGTATATACATTGTTAAAGCTTCATTCTTTATTTCCTTATTTCAGCTTAAAAGTATGGACAAGGACACAGCCAACGCGTTTCATCCCAAGACATGGGGACTTCTTCAGGGCATACGTAAGTGAAATGAATACTGTACTAATCACGGTCATGAACCATCATACGAATCCTCTCCATCAATGGTTAAAACACCATCATGCAATATGCAAGTGCTATGTATAGCAATTTTAACCAAGAAATTCCAAAGGTAGAACAATCCTTCTAATGAGTCCCAGTATGTACTACAGTCTAATCACCGTAACTCCTCACATCTCGGCACTGCAGCGAAAGTGCTGAGATGTGAAGTCTTATTGGTGACTGCGTCTTTGTCCATGCTTTTAATCTGAAGCAAAGAAATTAAGAATGAAGCTTTCACAATATATATAAACTGTGATGTCCATAATTGTTCCGCTGGACCATTCTGTGTTTTTCATTTTGCACTCCTAGATTACACATTTTTAATATGGTTTGATTATTTTGTTGTTCTGTATGTTCTGAGGAGTGCTTCTCCCTCCTTTGTGTTAGCCTTAATGTAATGGCAAGAAGAGATCAAGGCTTTGAAAAATGTGGCACTTTTCCATTAGTCAGCAATGCATTGATAAGGGTCACAGAGCAATTAGAACAAATGTTTAAGTTTTCTTATCTGTCTCTTCCTCCTCCCTTCTATGTTCTTTGCCTTTTACTTTCCTATCGTGGGCGAAATACTTATGATGAAGAGTAAGCCCCAATCTACATAAATGAGTGAGGGTGCCGCCCCCCACCTCTGCGATCACTGGCACAAAGCATTGTGCAATCACGAACTGTACCTTAGCTGGGATTCCCTGTTACATTATTGATTGCAAATTGCTAGTGTTGTGTACTGATTAAATATTAGGCCTCACCTGCTATTTTAGCTGTCTATGGTTGAAGCCGTATTGCTACACTATGGTAATACATAGAGTCAGCTTCGGATCAGCCACCTGTTCATGATTGAATGGCTTTATTGTCTATCTCAGTTGGATGCTGCTGTTTTCTATCTCTTTTTGTTTTTTATCCTGCCTCTGAAGGATAGCTTCTTCATCATCATTTTGATTGGATGAGTAGGACCCTTACAACGGTGGCATCAGAGAGCTATTTTTTCATTCAGCTTTTCTCATTCAATGACAGCGTGTGGCTTCTCCCACCCCCCCCCCCCCAGTTCTCTCCAATACCACACTGGTGGCCATGTTGAAATGCTTTTTTATGAGAAAAATGTTTTTTATGAGAAGAACTGGCTGAAAATGGCTTCCTTCCCATGCATAGGCATGCACCACAGTGTACTTGCCGCCATCTTGGAACGTTTTTCTCATAAAAAGAAGGCAAGATTGTAGCCTGTCCATAATATATGGTGAGATTCCAACATCAATTTTGACATTTTGTTTTCCTTTTTGGCAATGTCAAAAGAAGCATTGCCAAAGTCAATAGCTCAACACTCACATTTGTAAAGTAAGATCTATTTATTTTCCCCGTGCTTGTTATTAGATGAGCTTTTCCAGTAATTTTACATTCAGAATTGCAAATAAATATGTAATATAATGCTAATATGCCCTTTAGCATTATACATAGCTCTAAGTGATGGAGGGGGGATTTTAGGGGAGTAAAAGCAGATACTGAATGGAAAAGCTGACCGAACACCCGGAAAGGGAGTACACTGGGGCACCCTCTTGAAGGACGGAAGTTCTGGCGCGCCGCCCAGCCTCCGGGATGTGGGCTGAATGCCTGTGTACGATACATACGTCACTTTCATTTTTTGTGATACTGTAAGTGTACTGGTTGGCCTATTTTGAGGTCTTGTTTCTAATTCTGCAATAAAAATAAATAAAAAAAATAAAAAATTCATAGCTCTAAGTGAGGCTGATTCGACATCTCATACCATATGAAACTCTGCAGCATCCATACTGCAAATGGCAGAATATATTCGAGAGAATCAATTACATGATAGCTAATGAAAGTGATTGCTTAATAATAACTTTATGACGAGGAAGAGGGAAGTTTACATAGTCCCACCATCACCACGATAGGGTGCTTGTTTGTTTCTTTGCTTGGTGATTAGCACATTTACTTGATCTCCAGGAATCCAGAATCAATATTTGCAGGTCAATAAATCATATTATCTTTGACTAACGCAAAGATAACATGTTCAGAACAAAACATGATACAGGCTGTCTCCTGAGCAGCCTAATTTAAACAACAGCCTACAATATAATTTCAGGGCATGAGTGAATTGCTGAAATATTCATTCTACCTATGGAGGGGAGCAGTGTGTGAATACTGGCGCACAGAGGCGAAGCAGGAAGTCAGGGCGGCCATGAGGCCACTGGCTCGGTGGACCTATGGACTTTGCAAATGACACAACACATGTTTCCTCAATTCACCGAGGCATGATTGTGTCATACGCATATCTTCGTAACTATAGGTTTTGCAATTGTCTTGTAAACCACGTGAGTACATTAACCAGGCTCTAAATCAATTATGACTGCCATAGTCCCATCACCAGTCTTGGAGTGGGGCGTGGACTTGCAATAATGGAAAGTTCAACACCTGCGTCAAACATCACGTGGTCATACGTGCGAACAAGCATCTGCCTTGCCGTGTTTACAAGGCAAAGGGATTATGCAGACGTCAAACCAGGCTATATGTTTTAGCATGGCGCTAGTAGAGGGCAGTGAAACAATTCATAAATTGACTATGCAGGTACTTAGCATAGTTTCACAGTACAAAGTAATATGGAAATAAGCATTTAGAAATGAGATGTATAAGTATTGCAAAGCCTATCGCTTGGGCATTAGTAAACCTGCATTTTGTGAAACAGATAATAAAAGATTAAAAAGTGGAAAAAATGCTGCCCAAAGGTGGCATGCGTATGCTTACGAAAAAAGTTTAGGCAATCAGCCATTCTAAATATCATTTTTTTTTAAACGAAATGGTTGCAGAAATCTCAGAGTTTGCCCTCCAGCCCTGGCATTGAAGTGGACTTCTTTTTACGTGTATGTGCACGTGTACACAAACAAATGCCATCATTTGCAGTGAAGGGAGTCAATGGCGGAAGTGGGCTGACCCATCACCCCACACGATAGGCTGTGGTGTGAGGGAAAAGACTTTTACAACGCGGTCGTTACACAGCGATATATTTACATTGTGGTCATTACAGCGCAAGTCGTTACAATGACTTACGCTGGAGGGCGCTCTACACTAAGGAATAGTATGATTTACTATTCCAACACCTTCCCTACTGTTACACACACTGGAGTTGGAATAGTAAATCATACTATTCCTAAGTCCAGTGCCTCTAGCGCAAGTCGTTGTAACAACTTGCATTGTAATAACCGCTATGTAACGTGCCGCAATCTAAATGATCGTGTTGTAACGTCACATATTCATTTTTATGATGTTTGATTCTAAAAACATTACATTTGTTAGACTGCTAAAGCAATCTCTAGGCATTACCCAAAATGATATAGTTGCCCTATCCTGTCAGCTCTATTCGGGCTATACTTTACAGATACTAATTGAAAGAGCCAAGAAGTGCAAGAGTGAAATGTAGAAAACCTAGATTTGTATTGACAGAAAGTGTACATCTTCTCACAGCTGATATTAATAAACTTGACAACTGTTCAGGACATCCCAGATGGAAAACATTTCCCAAACTGGCTGCGCTGAGGGCTGTGGTGGGAGGCACATGCTTCCCGGCAGCTCAGGGTGAAGATAGACATATATGACCTCCTTCAGGAAATATGTATCTTCATGGGCTAAAGTCAGTGAGGAGCCAGACGCTTAGAGGCATAGCTATCCATAGGGCAGCAGGTGCAATGGCACGAGGCCCAGATTGTGAGGGATTGTCTGGACCCATATTTTGAATGAGAACAGAGGGCACATTTTCCTCCTTGCATGGGAGCCCGGTGCACACTAGCAGCGCTACAGTATTCCCAAACTATGTATGGGCAGGTCTTGGGCTAACTCACTACACCGACTGTCCGCCATAGATGTCACTCAGCAGCAGCCATGACAGAAGAGTGCTAGGAGCTACAGTAACATGCTCCCCCACCACTGCTTCATCATAGCCACGTTGACACGCACCAGCACAACCACACATGGGCGTTTTCCAGACATGACAGCAGAACTGCAGCATGTAGAGGGGACTTCTGCGCCATATGCCGCTTCTCAAACAAGGTTTTGGTGAAAAATGGACATCATCCCAAGCGAAATACATTTACTAAAACAGAAACAGCCAGAAGTCACATAATAAGCAAGTACCGTCCAACGCCAATCAGATACTCACTGAAATAATGACGCAAAACCCAGGCTGTATTAATTACTAACAAGTTCCAACAGAGTGCCATGCACAAGTGACTTTCAGCTTACTTGGTGATTGGTGACTTCTTAGTAAGGGACCATACAGCTCGCGCATAGCATGTCACGCGCTAGTGACCAATCATTTTACCATCAATAGGTCATAGTACATATGGACTCCATTTAAGGATGCTGACGTCCTACCTCAACCCTACATGTGCAAGGCAGTATACGTTCCACACAGCTCTCTGCAGTACAAGGTATGCTGTCAAATACATATTTGACATCTTCTAGTCAATAATATATGCCAGCAGTGACATGCTACATGAAGCTACATGGGATAATTTATCCTCTGCCATATATTTTAAGGCTAATGCAAGTCATAGAGAATTTATTTTACAATTATAGAGGAACAAGACTGAAAGCTAAGTTCCTTTGTAAGTGACTTGCAGTGTCCTTTTAACATGCCCTATTAATACACGGTTGCACAATTAATCTTCTCCCAGAATAGCTTAATTTCTAGGTCTCTTTCATATGAAATAAATAGTTTGGTTGCAGCTATGAAGAAGGAATGCGAAAGCTGTTGTGGTAAAAGATACGCTTGATTATACGCCTAATATTGTGTTGCAATAACATGAAAGCTGATCAATGTAAGTCTCTTTGTAAAACGGCAAAAGTTCAGAAAACTATGCTATAATGCAGAGTGAATCTGGGGCATGGCCTGGCTCCACATGGAGTAGGCAGCAAATCCACAGAGCTCTGCAGCGGCAGGCCCACTTTCAACAGTTAACCTCCAAATTTGCTGCACTAAAACTTGAATTCAGCGACAGCATTTAAGGCGAAACTGAAACTAATGAAGAAGAGTCTGCTCCACTCCGTAGCAGAGAAGGATTGAGCCAGATGGTGTGTGGTCTCCCTGGGCTCAGCACCGACACAAGATGGCAACAGCTTTTCCTTCCATACAATCCTAAAGCGTCTGGTGGAGATGAGAACTTGAATCCTGTGAACAGTGCCAGGCACCTACAGACTCCTCTCTATCTCAACTCCAGGCCACTACTGAAGAACTTAGGGGCATGGAGGAAGAGCTTCTGGGATGCATCCAATTCCTGGAAGGGCGTGCAGAGGATGCAGAAGAAAATCTACAAGAAATAACATCAGAATAGTAGGCATACCTGAAGGAGCCAAAGGCAGAAATATGGTAGCCTTTCTAGAAAATTGGCTCAAAAAAGAAGTTGCACCGTAAGCGTAGCAACGTTTTATTCCCTGAACAGGGCGCACAGCGTACTGGCAGGGAAAACTCCCTTTAGCGGTCCTCTTCGACCAGTAGTGATGAGACGTTCCACTATAGAGATAGAGACATTTTATATTTTTAAAGTACAAGAATGAGGTGCTCTAATGATTGAAAACAAGACCGTGTGCACATTCCATAATTACACAGCAGCAGGCCAACACCTAATAGTGTAATTTACTGTCTTCAAAAAGTACCTAAGAGCCTCAAATCGACCATGCAATTTACTTTTTCCAGCCAAGCTAAAGATTATTAAGGAAGATAAATTGCTATTTTTCACCATTCCACCCAAGGCCTCCGACTGGCAGGATGATCAAAGCTGCACAACTGGAACCACTGGATAACAAACCCTTGCACATGCAAAGTGTTGTTCCAAATGGAAGGACAAGAAAACAGATGTCACTAGACCATCTAAAGAACCAACTCTGGCTGAAAGAGATGCAGCAGTGGCCACAGTTAAATGCCAGACACAATCGGCAGAAGTCCAGAAAAGGTGGCTAGACTTCCTCGGGGAGGAAACCAGCATATCACAACGTGAGGGCGAAAGAGGATGACCTACTGCCATTAACATCCTGGTTGACTGGTGACTTACATGAATGACATTAGCTCAGTGAAGCTCCCCTCCATATGCAGAAGAACATTTTTCAGTACCACCTTTAGGTGCAAATTGAGGCTTTTGGTCATCGGATCCCAAAAGGACTAGCTATGGTAACTCTCTTACAGTCTATGTCTATTTTCAGCAATGCACCCTAATGAGTAGGACTTGGCAGCCGGGAAGCGGAGGGGGTTGTTGGTAGCCAACCTCCTCTTTTTTCGCACTGGTTGTGAAAGCCTATTGTGAGCTTGCAGTGAGCTTTCAGCCCACTCATTGATTACTCTTGATAGGTTTATGGTCCAAATTAGTTTTGCCAAATTGGATTTCTTTTTTGGAAGAGCATAACATATGTCTCTTTCAAAAACCCTTGCCTCTTGATCCGATCCAACGACTCGGCTATTTGAATTTTTTCATACCAGCCATCCCCAGTCAAAGAGATAGAGCTTCTGAGGGCTTAGTTACAAGGGTCAGAATTTCCTTAAAGTGCCATGTGACCCAATTCATTCAATCAATCAGGATTTGTAGATTGCAGCTAATTCACGCGTGAGGGTCTTGAGTGGCTGTTGGATAGTGCTGCCTGTTCTCCAATTGGTTGAATATCCATATCTTGAGGTCCTTCTTGCATTACCCATTGCCTCTCCGGACATCCTGGCATTCAAAATAACTAGGAAATCCGGCCAAAGAGTAATTGTTTATAATGTTTATGTGAGGAGGACCAAAGGAGGGGCGACCTCACACACTCTGCACACACTAGAAAACCACTTCAACAGTGTTCAAACACTCAACACCTAACAGTGGTGGTGACTTTAATACTCAGTTCCAACCTCTTGACAGAGAAGACATTAGCTTAACACACAATGAAGATCTGGCATGTGCCATTCCCCCTTTGAGTATTGCTCCAATTCTTAAATGGACATAAGTCGTTCTCCAATTAAAGGCCCTGACAATTGAGTATGGACTCAGGGCTGCTAATGACCGGACAATCACTGACAGAATAGGGACCCATACATACATTCAATAAATAATTCCATACTAGTAGGATTGATTACATCCTCATTGATCTTAGAATCTGGTCATCTGTCGTCGATATGTCAGTCCTTGAACGGATCGAAAGTGATCACAATCCCCTCTCCTTGGGCGTAACCGCGCTATTTGTGGCCACTCTCTTAGCTCCTGGTCCATCCCTTTTAACTAGGGAAGTCACAGTGTCGTCTTACTAGGGCCATTTCAAATGGCGCCAGATGGTCAATTGTCTGGATTTTCTAACTACTCTTAATGCTTATGTCACTGATGTTTCAGCAGGACTTGATGAAGGAATACCTGTTCATCCTGATAAATGTATTAGCATGCATGAGCTTTTTTATGTATTGCTGGTTACTTTGTTGTTCCAGCCAAATCCAAAGTGCACACTGTTTGCAAAAGCAACGCCTGGTTCAACAAGAAATGTAGAAAAGCTCAGCACTGCATAGCTAGTGCAATCAGATCAAGAGATCCTCTTAAAGTCTCCCTAGCCAGGAAAGCCTAAAAAGCCTTTATTACTCATGCCAAGAGGGACATGACCTTTCAGAGGTGGAACGCTCTCTATGTTGCATGTTTGGACAAAGATACCACCCTGTTTTGGCAGCTTTTATTGTGTAATGTAGCTATGGTTCCAATTGAACATGCAATAACGTAGCCCCTCCAGTCTGGGTCGATTATTTCTCTGACTTCTATTCAGACGCTGTGACAAAAAAAAGCACTAGTCCTATGACGCTGCTATCCTGCCCATCTTGTTCAATGCCATTCTTCGACATCTTGCATGTAATTGAATCCCTTTCGAATGTTGCACGTGGAAGGGCAGCTTGGGCGGAGGGTCTCCCAGCTAACGTTTTCTATCTGACAAAACCTGTGGGCTCATTACATTTGAATAATTGCTCATTCCATCGCTGCAGGGGCAGGAATTCCTAAATCGTGGAAAGGTGCTGTTGTCATTCGTATACATAAACAAGCATTTGCAATGCAATAGGTCTCGCCTTTACGCGAGTATAAGCTATTGGCATTGTAAATGACAATGCATTTTATTTATGTTTCAAAAACCAATACATAATTAAAAGGCATTGTCATTTAGAATGTCAATAGCTGAAACTTGCGTAAATGCGAGACCTGTTGTATTGCAAATGCTTGTTTTCCGGTGCCACACTGAACCGACGTGGACCACGCTACGAAATAATTAAATAAAGCAGCGCGGGCGCTAATGTGAAAGCGGACAGTGCTGGAATAAGGAAAGGCAATTAAAAAAATTGTGCTTACCCACTTAATAACGGAGACCGTGTAACGAGCCAAGTAAAAGGTCCAGTTGTTATGGGCGGTAACAAATGCAGACAAGGCGGTACCAAGGCGAGACTAACAAGCCAATGACAAATATGGGTGGAGAGTGAGCTGGGTTTCCTGTGCATACCCTAATACAGCATGCCTCACAGAGCGAGCAGCGCATGCGCGCTGCCACTAGGCTCGACCTAAAAAACACTTCTGCAAGGTGGACCTGCCCTCATGTTGCCTATAAACATATCGATTAGAGCTCCCAAGCAAACATCCTATCCTAGTTGCACAAACAATCTAGTCTCTTGAGTATTGAGTCCAGTTCGGGTTTTGTGGCGGATCTGCGGTGCGCGCGAAGGGAGCAGCAGAGGCAGGCAGCAGCGGACCGTGGGAGATCGGAACTGCAGCCCGTGAACGGAGAGAAACGGAAAGAAACCTGAGGACTGCTCAAAGGCTCGAATTGCTGCGGGGGTATACCGGAGCCGCACGGAGCAGCGGGGGGGGCTGCGGGAGCCGAGCAGAACAGCTGACTTGGTGAGTGGAGCGAGCAGAGTCGCGGGGGAGTGGGCGACACCTGTGTGGTGCAGCCTGTGCAGCCCACGTAGTTTCAGGGTGCGCCTTTTCTGCCACACACGCCCTGCTTCTGGGCACCCCCGGCCCCTTTGTCCTGCATCGCCCCCGGCTGGCTTTTGTTCCGGTGTTCCGGTGTGCCTCTGCCTCTGCCCCTGCGTTGTGGGGGGTTGCAGTAAGCCGCAAGGAGGCGCGGTGAACCTGAGTGGTGAGAAGAATTGCCGGGGCGGGAGTGAGTGTGGTCCAGCGGCGTTCTGCCCTCCACTCCTGCGCTAGTGCCCCTTGTCCCCCTTTTGAAACATCATGGGAGTGAGGTCTGAACTGGATTGCCCCTGGGACCTTCAGTACGGAATTAAAGTACTCTCGCCATAAAGTCAGCCTGGAGGTTTCCGCGGAATCGCAACAGCTGCTCATGTCGCTGAGTTAAAACAGCTGCCCACGTCGTACTCCTGCATCCTGCACCTTCGCATTTCCACATCATTCTTGCACTGTCCTTGCAACAGTCCAACAGTCCAACAGCCCAACTAGCAGCAGCCAGGGCTGTTAGGAATATCTAACAATCCCGACAATCCACGAAACGAGGTCAGGTTGGAACAAACGACATCAACTGACCACCTCTCTAAGCCTCTCCACGTCTCCACGCCCTTGTCCCTCCACCGGCGCCACCCCGGCAGCGGCAAGCGACAGCGGACAGACCCTACAAACCCGCTCTGTCCCACTCCAGCAGGGCCTTTGGCAAATACAACGTTAGGAGACCTCCAGAGGACAAAGACCACCAAAATCATGAGATCGGGAAAGAAAAGGGGGCAGCCCGCTGTTACTTTGCGTAAAATCAAACAAAATGGAAATTTAAAAACAAGTACAGTAACTCTGGTGACGGCCACTGAAGCAGGGAAGGAAGAGGATGTCTCCACAGCCCAGCACAAAAATCTGGAATCCATCAACCTCGCTTGCACCAACCAAAAATTTTATCAAAATTCCAATTTCTAAAGGAACCAGCTCCGTCTATATTTTCTTTCAGTGGCAAAATTCTGGGCCTTCAAGATCCACTCCTCCCTCTCCTCCCCTCACTATCACCGGCTCTACCAGTCATGGAACAAACTACAGTGGAAATCCCAGTAGACAAACCAGTGGCCTCTCCACTAACATCAGAAAAAATCTGGGAACATAAAACAAATAGCCCACCCATTTCTCAAGAGGGGGGGAGAAGGTCGAATCCCATACTGAGGAGTACGTTACTCATCAAGTCTTGCCTATCCCCACCCTAACCCGCAGTGCTATAATCTGCAATACCATAACACCAGTCTCAATCGACTATAAAAAGCGGAAGGAGGCACAAAACTTACAAGAGCCCAAATCAACGAATGGCAAGGCCACAAACTTAGGGAAGGTGGACTCGACAGATCACAACTTGAACTTTTCACCGGAACACCTCTTTAAAGGCTTGCCTAAAAAAGAACCCTACAAACCCCACTTATGCCTCAACATCATCGAGAGGGCACCAAATCGGCTCAATCTTCACAAGGAGTGGCTCAATCCTCATCAGGGGTGGAAAACGGGGGTGACCAAGACCCCCTCAAAGAGCCCTCTGAAACCTTTGAAATCTTTTTGGACTCTCCGACCTCCAGGGGAAGTGGGCAGGACCCGATTTCATACCTTGGATCGCAGGAGTGGGCACCGGACACTTCTGGAAAACAGCTTTCGCCAATAGCCTGCATAAATACAAACCAAGGCAATGACCAAGAAACTGCATTTAACAACCTAGTTTCACGAAAAAGTCCTTCAACTCCTACTCCCTCTTTGACCTCAGGCTCACCAAATCGAACTAGGAACCAGGAAATGAAAACATGGGACGTTCTATTAAATACAATGATGCAACGGACGATTGATGCCTTACATTATCAGTCAGACAAAATGGATCTGCAGCTGACACTTTTAGACACTCTGGCCCTCTCTGTGGGGGGCATAGACGACAAACTAGGCCAACTAAATCTTTTAATCAGTAGAGCCCAGCAGGAAGCAAAACTGGGCTGCAGATGTGGCCCTATAATTGACAAACTATTGTCACTTCCCTCTATTGTTTCTACCCTTCTAGAAGGTCTGCCAATGGGCCCACACCAAGAAAAACAAAGGGCAAACTCAATTAAAGCAGAAGCCAAAGAGATACCAATCAACGACTTTATTGCCCAAAAAAACTCTGACAATAAGCCTCCGACCACTCTTGAGGGTTGCCTGCCCGCCACTGAAGGAGCAAACACCAAAGCAGAACTCAAAGCGACGCCGCCAACTCAGAAGGAAAGGACAGAATAAAATATCATCTCCGAGCATCATAAAGCTCTATCCCCTGTTTACAACAAAAATATCACAGCAACAGGCACAAGCTCATCCCGTCATCACACACGTCCCCGAAGTTGAGGGAGGACTGTATCAGCCAAAGGACACCGGTATTACAGAAAATAAGGACGTCACACAAGCTGAATCTCCATCCTTGGGGCCAGCCTGGAAATTACCTAGCGGCAAAACCAACATCGAAGGCAATGGAACAATGACAGCTAAGTTGAAGCAGAAAAACAGTATCACTTCTATCAGTCGGATGTCACAATCAACTAAGCGGAGGGAGTCTCTTACTACTGAAGGCCCAAACCAGGAGTCGGCCTCAACTTCAACTTTACATCTCTCAGCTTTACAGGGTGCCAACGCTCTCACACCAATCTTGAAAATAGAGCCGCCAGCAAATAGGATCACTTTCGACCTAACCAAGGCACCAGGGTAAACAAACCAAAAAAATGACAAGGCAAGTGGTGCCTGTAATGAAGTACTGGGTCTCCATTCCGAACCAAGGATTATTACAATTGGGCACATGGGTCCTATTCCAACATGAGACCCAAACATGGACCACAGCCCAGACAGACCAACAGGGCCTAAGTCCCAAGAGACCTTACTTCCTGAATCTTCAACCGGACAGACTCAACAACTCACTAACATCACTACGAAAAAACACTCTAGGTCACTTCTCAGAAAAGACCCTTCAGTCAAGCAAATCAGGAATTCGGCCATTACCATTTTTACCCCAGAATACAAATCGAAAGGATCCTTCGATATTTTGAACAGAGGGAATATTCTCCAACTACTGGGCACAATACCCAGGCTAAAAGGCATACGCTCTACTGACCTCCTATCAATAGAATTTGTAAATATGGACAAAGTAACCGGAACAGAATCCACCAAAGCCACCTGGACTAGTGACCAAATTGCAAATGTTATTCTGTATGAACTGGAAATCTTTAAAGCCTGGGGAATAAAAATCACCGAGTTCCACAACACAGGATACCCACTCCCTTTACTTGACATAGTTAGGGAAGGACCAACCCGCAAAAGTAATAACATTCTGTCCGTACTCAGGGGGGCGCGAGGTCGGTCACCACAAAAAGAACACACATCAAATATAGAAATGAGCACAGCAGTTAACATCGCAGTTGCTCCTGCTCCCTCTTGGATCACTAGAACTATCAATACATTCGGCCACCCACAGTGACAGAGACACTCAACGAAGCATTGTGGAAATCAAGGGTTATTACCGCTGAGGATATGCTCATGGAATATTAATGGCCAAAAAAATAAGACCGAGGAGGAGCTACGCTACGAACCAAGATGGCTGCATAAGCTCCCGGCTCCACCGACCTCCGCCAGTAGCTCGCTTATCCTGTCTTTCATCCTGACCTTACCCCTGATTTTCTTGTTTATGAAGGTCTACAGCTTCCAAGGATACAATCCCGAGTTTTCTATCTTATCGGCTGACGAAGATACGCCGTGTTCCATTTCTCGGCCTACCACCGTGTGGAAGCCGGGGCCTCGATTTTTGGACTACCCGAGTCAGAGTTGAACAACATCGGCCGTGAGACCTGGACTGAGCCCGGTCTCCCGAAGAGTGCCTGAATTGTTGATTTTCCTGTCGATCCTTTGAACGACCCACGCCCGGGACACGCCATCGTGTCACGCCGACTGCCGTGGTGGGGGCCCAGTGCCCGGAGACCTTGTTGCCCCCTCGGGGTCGACGGGCTGGGGTCCTCTCTGGCGGCACCGGTGTGTTCTGCACGACGAGGAGCGCCCGTTACTTGTGATCGGATTTGCGTGGCCCGTGACTCCGGAGCAGCCGGCCTCCGGGGTTCGAGTCCGGCTCTGTCTCCTACTGAGAGGGGATGGAGCGGACGGAGGGCGCGCCATCTCTACGGGCCGTTGTGGCCGCCATTGGGGCGCTCCGTTCGCACACAGTCGCTGTGTTCCGGACACTGATGGTGAAAGTGGACGGTATCCTGGAAGCTGAGGACGACGCCTCGTTTGGTTTCCAGCTGGAGATGATACCAGCGGTGCATTGTGTCTCAAAGGTCGAGGTCCCTGTGCGTACCCCGGAATTTATGACTCCTGACGGTCCCCTATTACCGGCTAGCCAGCCCGTGCTTCTCGCTAGCGTCTTTGGCCTGACCCTGCTGCCACCTAACACATCTACAGACGGTCTTCCATGTGGCTACGAGTTACTTGTTGATGGTTTTGGATATTCGCTGTCTTTGGACACCTTTCCTAGTTCAAGCCGTGAACTTTTATCCTGTCTTCGATCCTCTTGTGCCGAACAGAACTTTTGTGGACGCTTTGCTTTTTCCAACAAAATGGCGGCTCGAATGGCAAAGACTCTTCTGACGGACCGTACTGGCCAGGGCTGAACTTTATCGCTGGGTTCCGATATAAGAGCTTTTCGTGATTCTGGGGTTGTATCTGTAACGTGATGGGAATTGGGTGGCTGTTGTTTATCCTTCATTTACCGGTTTGTATACTTGCTGAATATTGATTTTAACATGTATCCGGGTGGTCGCTGTTGGCGGGGGGTGCGGGAGACCGGGAGTATGTTTGCTTTCTCCTCCTCCGCTTTTCTTTCCCCTTCCTTTAGGGTAGTTCTGGGGCGACAGGCACGCTGCTAGTGGGGTTAGGCCATAGCCATTGCAGGGGTGCAGGGTGGGGGGTTCGGGTGGGGTTTTTTATTTTGCCTTTTTTATGTTCTATGGCCCCTTTTCTTTCCCTTTTTCTTTTACGAGAGATGGGCTGTATATCGTTCACGGATCCTCTATTGTCCGGGTGTTTTTGCTGACTTATTTATCCTGTGTCATTATGGATGGGTCGTGTGGGTGGGATCGCTTTGCTTGATTCACAGATTGCTTATTTCCTGCTTCCGTTCTATGTACCCGTGCTGGGCCCTTTACTTCCTACAGTGATTATTGTTTGTTTATTTCCCCCGCCTGGCCCTTATTCTGTCTTTCATCGCGAAACACCTGATGTTTGTATTGCCTACTCTTGTCTTACTGTTAAATAAAAAAAAGATATTGGAAAAAAAAAAAATAAGACCACTGATGCTGAATTTTTCGACATTTTAAAAACGATCGAAATCATTCTTCTGCAGGAAACATGGCAAGAGGTGCCTCTGCAAATAGAGGGTTACACCTGTTTCCACACTCAAGGAATAGCAACTATGGCCGTCTATCAGGCGGCCTGGCCACTTCCATAAAAATAACACAAATCCATAGCGCAGTGGAATTACTGCCTGCATTCCCAGCTGTAAACAGCTCAAATATTCAACTAAGCCTCAACGGGAAAAAGGAGGAGGTATTGATAATAAACACCTATATAAAGCCGAAACAGAAACAACAGGATTCAAAAAAACTGATTGAACATCTCTACCAATTGATGAGTATGCATACCACTCCAAATTTCATTCTGTGAGGAGACTTCAATCAGCACATATTAGGTACCACCTCAAACGAAGATACCCAAGTGCAGTCTTCGCATTGGAACATTCCAACCCAATCGCACAGAATTCATGGAAGAAATTCCAAGGGCGCTACTGAGCTGCTAGAAGATCTGGAGAACTTTGGACTAAGGGTATTAAATGGCAGATTTGTTGACTATTCCCCACCGGCTGCCTCATTCCTCCTAGGCCAGGTATCCTCTACAATTGACTATACTTTAGTGTATCTCCCATTCTTCCAATACATAAAAGGCTACTGTCTAGGGGACAAAGGGGATAGTGACCATCGACCGCAGGAAATTTCATTGTATGCATCACCAGACAAATCAATCCCCAACCCAGTCGGAAAGGATGCATGCCACACAATAAGCCTAAAAAGAATTAAATCGTCCATAGCCAATTCCAGGGAGGTGCTCTTGGCAGCAAAACAACAGCTAAGTGAGCTTAGTCACCTCACGGGAAACCACACTTACATGTGGGAAACATTTACGTCTGTGTTTTCAACAACATACTCATCCGTAGCTCGACACTGCCTGCCTAACGCCACAACAATTGCAGGGAAGGCTACGAGTGCTCAAAGGTCAAGTTTGAAAAGCCTAAAAAAAGTAATAAATAAATCACTGAGGCTTCTGAGGTTACACCCGGGGGAGACTGATCTACTTCTGCAGCTTCGAAAGAGCAAGGCCGAACTTAGGAAACTTAAATGGGACATAAGGAAAAAACAAGAAAATGAATTCTGGGCCAAACTCTACTACGACTCTAAAAGAAACAACAGTGCACGGTTCTGGACAACGATAAACAAACTCCTACAACCAACACATGGCGGATTAACAACATATATAACAGAAAACAACTGGACAGCCTTTCTAGAACGTCACTTTAATCAACACGCACCAGAATTCAATAGTAGCAAGGATGATCAACCGGCTCTCCAACTACAAACTGTGATGACCGATGAGGTTGAGATCACCGAAATTGATGCAGTCATGATCAGGGCACAAATACAGAAAGGGAGGAAAGAAGGTGCACCAGGGCCAAACGGGATTCCACCAGCCCTTTTTAAGCAAGACCCAGAATACTGGTCAGAAACCTTAGCTCCAATCTTTAACTCTGTTAGACAGTCTGGGTGCTTGCCCGCATCATGGAAGGGCTCAGTCATCTCACCAATTTATAAAGCCGGGGACAAAACCCTACCAAAAAACTACCGTCTAATCACACTGCTGGACGTAGAGGCTAAATACTTTGCGGGGAACCTACTTATAGAGCTGCAAGAATGGGCAACAGAGCAAAACATAATTCCCAAAGTGAAACGGGGTTCTGCAGAGAGACAGGCACAACAACCAACCCTTTAGCAATGTCACTAATCATCGAGAAGGCAATTTTAACTAAACAATCTCTCCACTTTTGTTTTGTGGATTTTAAGGCGGCATTTGACAACGTCAACCGAGCCAACCTCTGGAGGAAATTGGCGCTTTGGGGGGTTCCCTCACCCCTCCTGAACCTTCTAATTGAACTACATTCCAACACGTGGATACAGGTAAAGCTTGAAAATGGCTCCCATCTATCGAGGCCCATACAAACATCTAAAGGCCTCAAGCAGCGGTTCGTTCTCGCACCCCTTCTATTTAACCTATACACAGCAGACTTAACAACAGCCCTTACCGCTTGTAATGCACACGCCCCTCGAATAGGAGGAAAACCGATTTCCAGCATGTCATACGCGGACGATTTTGCCTTAAGTAGCCACACTCAAGTAGGTTTACAACGATTACTTAACACACTGCATGGGTACGCTGATGAAAACCAACTAGAAGTCAATTTAGATAAAACGAAAACTTTCACTATAAATGGAAAAAAGCGGACCCACGCTTGGTCGCATGGAGAAACCGCAATCGCGAACTGCAATGCGTACAAGTACTTAGGTGTTATGTTTGACAAAGGGGGCCAATTTGCGACCCAGCTTAAAACCATCAAGAGGAAAGGAATGGCGATTGCGACAACGCTAAGGATCCTCAAAACAAAATTAACTGGACCAACATTTGCCCCACTTCTTCGCGTTGCACAATCAAAAATCCCATCAACAGTAACATATGGCAGCGATGTATTGAGAGACAGGGATGCTTCATTGCTGGATACTACCATGGCAAAGGCTTATAGAGTAATTTTAAATCTCCCGCCATATACCTTGCCAGCACAGATTCGCCTAGAGCTTGGTCTAACAAAGCAACTTCATGCAAGGCGAGGTTCGTACATCAAGTGCTGGCACAAAATCAAAAATTCCACCAGGAATACACTGAACCATCATCTCTGGCAGGAACTTTGTAGCACATCCATCACGCCGGCCAAAACATATTTGGACGAATCACTAGCCGCCACAGGACTAGGTGAACTATGGGAAATTCCGACAACGCACATGCACTTTAAGCGCATCGTAAACAAGGTTATTAAGAAAGTTTCACTCACAGAAGACAAAGCCACATTTGCCCACAGGAGTCACGCATGGATGCCTCTGTGCAGCTACAAACTTCCTGGTCAACAAGCATACTTTGAATTGGGCTACTCTAGGAAGTCTAAAGAGGCCTTTCTAAAACACAGGTTGGGAATCCTGCCAGCTATACCTCATCTTCCACCATGGCTGAGAAAGAACTATGGGAATCTGTGCCGGTTATGTGTAGTCGGGAAAGAGGACATTGAACATATAATATGCTCCTGCATTAAACTAAAAAAAGAAAGGGTATGTCTCCTTAAAACTCACTTTAATGAATGTGGCATACGCACTCGGAGACAAGCAGTACTTGCTTGTTTCAACCCAAGGGACCCACAACTAAATGGGAAGCTAGTCAAGTTCCTATCTCAAGTTGCTGCTAAGCAAAGGTCCAGCGGACTTGAAACTCGCACATAGACCCTTGAAGCTCCAAGGAAAACGAACCATGGACTTACTGCACTTTTTAAATATTTATGCATGCCCTGGCACATAAAGCCTTTTTTACAGTCTATTGATTGAATAGGAATTTAACCAAAATGTTTTATCAGAAATGTATTTTTGTAATGATTTTAACTAATCAAAAACAATACATATTTACTTACTTACTATCTTTTCAATTTACAATGCAATACAACTTTCGCTGCTGCTCTGGAGAACTTGAAAAATTTCCCAACAAAATCTTTTCTTTTTTTAAATATTTCTTTATTGTTATTTCAAGAATATAGTCTATGTTCGCATACAACCGTATATCCCGCAGATAACAGTTTAGACAATGAACATTCCAATGACAAACTCAAGGATAATTTTGGTATATACTCTCCCTTGAAGATTCTTTTCATATCTGAGGTTTTTAAACTTTTTATTAGGCAATCCCGAAAACTTCCCTCCCTCCCCTCAACTGGGTCCAACCATCTCAAAGTCTGGTTATCCTGAAATCAGTCCTGGGTTTCCTCTTGTTCTCCCTCCTGACTGCGGGTTACAGCCCTATTGTGATGTACATCGTCTTGTGATGTACGTGTGGAATTTGCGGCATGTTCCTCTATCTCTTATACCATCATCCCCTATGCCAGCAGCACTTCGGGGAGCTTATCATCTTTTCTAGAGTTTCGCATATGCCCCTCCTCGGCCAGTGCCCATTCCTTAAAATCTGTTTTCCAGTTTGCTAGCAGCGGCTCCCGTTGAGTTAACCAGTGGTTCGCTATGCGTTTCTTAGCTGTTATAAGCCCCAGAATGAGGACCGCCTGCTCCTCTTGCGCTTAGGGTCGTGGGGAATTAAACCGAGGAGACAAGTACGCATATCCAAGGCAATCCTCCACCCGTTATTCTATTCAATTCCTCTAGGACCGCCGTCCAGTATGACTGTATTATTGGACAAGTCCACACCGTTTGTGGAAAATCTGCCTGTGCATATTGACATCTAGGGCACTTTGGATCTCTAGATCCATCAAGGCATGCAGCCGCCTGGGTGAAAGGTAGGTCATATGAACTATATTATATTATATCTGTTTGAATCTATTACATACCGACACTTTGCATACGCGTTCGTGAATTATTTCTCAATCTCTTGGCGTAATCTCAAGTGGACATACCAGCTGCTATTTCTTTCCCAACAAAATCATGTTCAGATAAGTCCTGTTCGCCTCTGACTAGCAAACCAGATTAGCTAGTGTTTCCCTGTAAAAATAGGTGTCAAGCAAAAAGAGCATATCTTGGTATATACAGCATGCATGCCAGTCTGCGAAATTCAACTCTGAAAACTAAATATGAAATCAAGGGCTGCCAGACTGCAATGACCGACAGCAGTTATCAAAAACTATCTACAAGTAGAGTTCAAGCCATGACCCAAATACCAACTCGATCACCAGTCCTCCATTCCCCAAACCACTGATCACCCATCAACCATCAACGGGGAGAGGGGCTGGCCTAACGGCTGGGGCGCTCGGCCTCGGACCTGGGGATCTGGGTTCGAGTCTCGGTAACGACGCCAAAACCTCCTGTAATTCTGGGCAAATCACTTAATCTCCCCGTGCCTAAAATGAAAGTGTGTCCTCATGTAACGTAACTGGTGCTATGTAAAGCGCTCTGATACCTGATTCGGTTCGGGTCTAGTTCGCGCTATATAAAACTCCGCAAAAAAAAAAAGTCAAATCAGACCGCGTATTTTGCAGCTTGGAGTGACACCCACAACAACTTTGATGAAATTGTAAAATATACTTAAGAACAAGTCTAGCCACAGCTAAAACTGTAGATTCTCAAAGTAGGATGACGCAAGGAATTTGCAACAAGCTGGACAGGAGCATGCCACAACAAAATATTTGAAAAACAAAACAAAATTAAATATTACAAATAGAATCCAAATGTAGACAACTCAAATGAAACAAAGGAATCATTTGGCATGTAAGATTTTTTAACGTCACTGAAAGGCAAATTATTAGAAACATATTGGATTTACTTGCAGTGTTCAAGTGCACATTTTGATATGGTCATAGGGTTCGCCACCTCTTCCTGCAGCACATTCTAGAAAACTGACACCGCCTGTGAATGTTGATCACCCACACCAGGTATCAGAACACACAAGGTATTTGGAACCTGCCAGCAGAGTTTCGGGGTCTGCAAAAATGGAAGATTTTCTCCAAAATGTTGGACCAACCTAAGACTCAATTGTGAAAAGACTGAGTACTCACATAAGTATTTCATTGCAGTGACACAAGAGACTCCTAATTGGCGAGTGCCACCTACAGACAGCCAAGACTTTTCAACTAAATACATTGCATTATGGGACTTGCAGTTCATTTTAGCCTTTTAATGAAATCTTAAGCATCGCTTTATATGGAATTCTATCAAGAAACAATGCCTGGCTGAAGTTCATATAAATCATGGGGGCACTACGCAGCCATCATCTGACTGTGATAACTATTTAAGATTGCACTATGTAAGCCCACCTGGTAGCACTAGGCAAGCAATCCTGGTTCTCCAAATTATGTGCGACAAGTTCATCTCAGATAAATTACCTCTAAGCACAGAAGACCAGAGCATACATCCAAGAGGTGTGTAAGAGATCCACCGTTTACGTATTGGCTCTCCATGAAGTACTCAGTTGCAGTCAGTCAAAATCAAATTTTAGCCCATAACTCCTGTGTGTAGGCGCTCGTTTACACTAACAAGTTCGCGCATATTATTGTTCCACTAATTGTATATTTATGTACATACGCCTAACGTTCACTTTTGAGGCAGGGATGAAATTAAATGCCACAACGATCTTTCTGGATTTTAATCTAATAAAACATGTCGTCATTTGTGTCATTACAAAACCATTTTACAACGTTGCAAAGCATAAAACGTGCGAGTTACATACAAAAAAACGATACATGAAAAACCTGATTCAGGCCTGGGACCGCTCGGAGAGTACAGAACGAGCTTCGAGGCAGGAGTGTGGGCAGTGCTTGAAATGGAAAAATAGAAGTGCAGGTACGCTTCTCAGTAGCCGCATACCTGCTTGTTTCTGAGAAGTGCAGGCATTATGTCGGTCTCGAAAAGTGCCGGTAATCTCACTCTCAAAATAAAAAAGTGCTGGTACTACACACTGGGCAGTACCGGCTCATTTAAAGCACTGAGTGTGGGTAGTGTGAATTCAAGCCCATTAGTAACATCTGCAAGAGAGCTTTATGGAGCTAATTGTACTCTAAGCTATCAGCTAGCTGAGCGGGCTCACTCCCAGGCCTGTACCTCGTGTGCACGTTTGTATTAGCCTGCGTGTGCTTGGCTTAAGAGGGTTCACCTTACACTGCCAGTCATGCAGCACCTAATGCTAGAGCAATGGCGTTGAAACGCCAGAAGGCGCAGTAATCACCCACATGCACTGTAGTAATGAAAAGTCCCAAATGAACCTATTTCTAAAACATGCATTTTACTATAGCGACTGTGTAATGGAAGAATGGACTGGCTTGTGTCCTGGTGTTTGCTCACTCCATAATTCCAAATTCGCCAGGTCATTCAATAGCCTTATCGGGCAGGCACTTACGGAAAACATGTCAGGATAGTACAACGTCTCATGAAGACGTGTAAATATTATACTTCACACCATTACTGTGCAAGTAACAACTCACTGCAGGTAGTTCCTGTTGCAGAGCCATACAAAGAAATCAAATACCACCAAAAAGACACAAAGCAGAAACCAAGCCAGACTAAGCTACCTATATCAACAAGCTCTCTCCATTGCGCAAAGGCAGCCGCTTGTTTATATTTGCATCGCACTTTCACTTTAACTGAAAGCGTGATGCAAAAATAAACACGCTTGCCGCCCTTGCCAAAGGCGACTGAAACAAGCTGTCGCCATTGCGGGAATAAGAAAATAAAGTGCCTACCCTTCAGTTAAAGGAGACTGTATAACGCCGCAAGTAAAAGATCCAGTCCGGATGGGCTGTCCAAAAATGAGACAAGACGGTAACAAAGAAGCCTCAATTTGAATCGGAAGCCAGTGTTTAGCATAAATGATGACGCCAGCCAATAAGAATGATGGGCGGGGCTTCAACTCCACTTCTGAAATCTCCTCGATTACAATAAGCCTCTCAGAGCGAGTAGCGTACACGCGCTGCAACGCAGGTCTGCGGGACCTAAAAAGGGAACAGGTCTCTTCCTACAACTACAGACCGATAAGCTGTACAAAAAGTATTTTTCTGATGTCTGCTGGCTAAGATACAGGACTAGATGACCAATGAAAATATCCTTAGCCTGTACCAAGAGGGCTTTCCGGCAAAGGTCTCAACTATCAAGCATGTGTTCTACTTCCTCTTAAAATATTTGCCTATTGTTACCATTGGCAAGGCTCTTTGTACATTGCGTTTGTAGATTGCAGATTTGCCTTTTATCTCGTACCATGTTCTACACTCTGGCAAGCTTTGCATAACATGAAGATGCTACCATACCTCGTGTCCCTTGTTAGACATCTCAATGAGGAAAATTTTGCACAAATCAGGTGGGGGAACAAGAGTCAACAGTCCAGTGTTGTGTGGCATACGCCAGGGCTGCGTTTTGGCCCCGACACTGTTTTCATTGCTTATTAATGACATTGTTTCCTTTGTAGGGGTAAAAATTACTATTCTAATTCCAGTGAGTGCAACAGTAGGGTAAGTGTTGGATAGTGTAAGGGTACTATGCGTTGTAATGGTATGCGGTGTAATGACTTTCGATGTAATGCCCGCATTGTAGTGACCTGCATTGTAATGACATGCGTTGTAGTGACATGCAATGTAATGGCTGCGCTGTAATGACATGCGATGTAAAGGATGTTGCGATGTAATGACTGCTATGTAAAGGTGGTGCAATGTAAGGACTGCGTTGTAAAGGTTGTTTCCCTCCTCTTTATATGGTGGACAGTTTCACCCACCTGGGTATTATACTTTCTAAAAGCATGTCCTTGAACCCCCATCTCGACAAAGCTGCTTTGAAGCTTAGACAAATAACGGGTGCTCTTTACAAAGTTTATTCCTCTTCTTACACAAGACAAATCTCCCTGGTGCTTCCTATCTACGAGGCCAAGGCCTTGGCCTCTGCCTTTTATGAGGCAGAAAGGTGGGCCTTTTCCAACTTAGACTCATTCATTAGTCCGGAAAGTAAATTAATTTGCAACCTTGCTTCTCTTTTCCCCCCAGCACCTCTTTGCAATGCTTCATCATGACATGGGCATGACAAGTTTTGTGGGTAAAGCCAGGCTACGCCCATTATTGTTCTGGAGGCAGTTATGGACCACACCTTACCTAGCCCACTATGCAATAGCACTACAGGACACTATGGAGGCAGACCAATTCCACAAAGTAACATGGCTCTTGAACATAAAAAATTCACTTAATCTCCTTGGCCTGTCAGATCTCTGGGACCACCCCGCTTCCTTATCTTTCCAGTGCGTTGAAGGTGCTCAACTAGGAAACCATAGCAGTGAAGGATTCATGGAAGGCTGCCTCCTCCAGGCTGCCTCATGATTTCTTCGATGTTATGCCTGTGAGCACATATGAACTGTTTTGAAACCTGGCTACTGTTCCTCTTCTTAAGAAGTTGTACTTCCAGTTTCAAGTGGGTACCCTACCACTGAGATCTTTTACTGCAAGGTAATCTACTGGGTCCACTGACGTTTGTCCAGCCTGCACACTCTCAGTAGAGTATGTTTCTCATGGTTTTTTTTGCCTGCCCAACCTATGCTCGCCCACGCAGCTTTAGGCTAGCCCCAACGTGCGTACCCACTGTGTAGCCCTATGAGTTTTGAGATCTGATCCTACCCTTTCATTTGATGTCTCAGTGGCCAAATTTCTGGGTGCAATGTGGAAACTTCACAGAACGATCTGTTAATCTTATGTGATGTCATGTTGGCTATTTTACTTATACTGTAAAAATAGTTCTATTTTATGCTAAATGTATAGTTGTAATTATTTATTATGTTTTTATCTTTGTGTACTTGTGCTTTTATGGCCCAAGAGGCCGAAATAAACCTATTTTGAAGTGAAGTGATTGGCTTTATTGTCATTCTCATTTGCTTGCTTCTTATTCAATGGCTTGCCTTCCTCTTCTGGTGTTTGTCCCGCCCATGGAGCATAGCCTGTTTACGATCCTTTTGATGGGCTTACTGGTATTCTTCAGCTAATCACATTAAGGGAACTAATGTTTCTTTTTTATTCAGCGCTCCCTGAGAGTGTATCTGTTTTCTAGCTGTCTTCCCCTTGCTCCTCAGCCTTCCCAGCTTGTCTGTAAAAGCATAGCAAAAGGGGATATTTTACTGGGGCAGGGGTAGCTGAAGAACAGCTTTCCTTGGTTGTTTTTGTTTTATCTCCTGCATTCTACATATTGCATGAAAGCAAAAGCTTTGGCACCAAAATAAATTCACGCCCCTGGGGGAAGGGTCATCTGCTGCACTCACTCAGTTGGCTCCTGAGGCAGAAGGTGTACTTACCATGATACTTCTACTGAAGGCCCATAAATCTGCTCCCTGATCAAAGAGCTGAATCATGTGGAAATGGAAATTAGGCCCTTTAAGCATTTCCCTTTACATACTGACACTTCCTTATACTTTTTAAAGTCTTTTTCAGAGTTTCCAAAGTGAAAAGTATTTGGAAAATAAACCATGGCATTTTTAAAGTTTTAAGATATTGAAATTAATACACAGTTTTGAAATGGCATACAATATGTATTTGATTTTTCTCCCATATTTTAAACTGGGTTTGTCTTATACTTTTTTTTAAATTTATTTTTATTGATTTTCACTTTACTCGAAGTCACATTCATATTCAATCGACAATTTGGCAAATTATACAGCATATTAACACCATGAGGGTAAAAACTTCCATTACAATCATGGTAAAGTCAGGTGTCACTTTCCAGTGCGTTGCAAATCCATTTCTACTGAAGGGGAAACTCATATGTCACCTTGGTAGGCATTCCACTTGCCCCACTTCCTGTCCCATTTCTTAGGACTCCTCTTTCACTTTTTTTAAACAATACTTTATAGACAAACATTGGGTATGCCAACCACTTTCCACTCTTATTATAAAGGCGAGACCAATTTGCCAATGCCTGATTGTTAAAGCTGTTGTTGTTACTGGTTAGACTGGGTGCATTCCACTGCCTTTGGGAATGGGATTTGGGGCGAAGTTCAAAATGGTTGAAAATAAGGCACATCTCTGGGAGGCTGAAGCAGATGGGAAGACCACATCACATAAGTCAAATCTGTGGCGCGCCCCAAGAGAACGTTCTGCGACGTCGCAGAAGGATGGAGAGAACCTTAGCTCTTATAGCACATAAATGTCTCACCTCAACTAATATACATTACTCTCATGGAATATAAGGGGGTTGGGTTCAAGCACACCAAATTGTTTAAAGTACAAACCTTTCTGAAACGTAGAGACACTAAAGTATTCTTCCAGGAATCCCACCTTACAAAACTCAAAGCACTCAAACTCCTACACAGATGGAGGGGCCTAATTATTGCCACTGGTTATTCTTCATATACTAGGGGTCATTGATTTGGGTCAGGCATAGCATTCCTTTCAAATTGTATGAAACATGTATTGACCAAGAAGTTAGATATACCCTGGCAAAAAGTGGTCTGGATGGAATTTTGTTTCTATGCAGTATTAATGCCCCAAACACTGACCTGCTCGCCTACTTAACATAACAGAACTATTCTCCATGCTACCTCCCCAGCACTTTTTGGAAAGGCCTTGAAGAGTGTGCCAGGCATATGTGCAGGGAGAGTGTCACGAGTCCTTACTTTTAGTACACTTCACGCACACACATTAGTGCCATAAGAACAGAGTACCTTGCAGAACTAATTGAGATCATAATCCCTTGTTGCAGACAGTGACTTGGAGAATGCAGGGCACCACTATTCCAGCATGGAAGCTAAAGGGCAGGGCCTTCACGAAAACTCCCAGATAGGAGATTAAAAATTACTTTGGAGAATATGAATCAGTGCGATCCTGTTTGGG
This sequence comes from Lissotriton helveticus, assembly GCF_964261635.1. NCBI lineage: Eukaryota > Metazoa > Chordata > Amphibia > Caudata > Salamandridae > Lissotriton > Lissotriton helveticus. The sequence continues at coordinate 187,291,867 of NC_136060.1, forward strand.
AAATATTCCTCTTTTACGGGAAAAAATTAAAATTCAGGTAAGTTAATACTCCAATTGCTTACAGTAATCTTCATTTCCCTCTGTGCATGTGAAAGATACCCAACTAGTAAGGCAGGTCCAGGAGTTACGCCCTCTCCTATGGGGTCTTTACCGTGCCTCAAGGACATATATTTGATCTTGGGGCTACATATTGGTCAGTTAGGCCACTCAGCCTTTCACCTTCCCGAGGTAGGTACAAAGAATGCCATTGAGTCCCACCTCTTCTTTAGGGCACCGTGAAATACTTTTCCAAATGGTCGAAACTCCAGCACAATGGACATCTTCAACCAACCCCTGTAAGATATTCAACCTCTGAGTGTCAGCACCGTCTACAGTAATATTATCAAAGAAAGTGTTCACAGGTGCAACACACCAAATCCATAGGCACCAGCTGTGCTACTTAAGTAATACAGAAGGCCGCAATTAGATTTCACTTCGTTCTGTGGCAGAAAAATTTCTGTAGCAGGGTCAAAATTGAGGAAACAATTCTGACGTTATTTTTTGTCTGCCTGCTAATAATGCTCGTTCGCCACAAGGTTTCTGGCACTAAGGGTGAAAGTGACAGCATAGTGATGTAACTTAAATCGTCAAATAGTCATTTTTTTAAACTAATTTATTGAACCAAATCAGCGAAAGGATTGGCTGTAGCTGAATATGCAATAGATTCAACTGAATGGCAGAAAACGAGCATCTCCCTAGGCCAGCAGATGAAGGCCCTAAAGTGCCTGGTGAGGCAATAAGATGAGATAGGCTTCTGAATGAACGCTGGGGATATTCTGTACAAAGGCACTGAATGGAACAAAGTGACTTAAGAGAGATTCTCCCATCAATAGGGAGTCAATGCAATGTCCTCCCTTCAATAGGTAGCCAATGCAATGTGCTTTCCTCGATAGGGAGCCAATGGAATGTCCTCCCTTCAATAGGGAGCTAATGCAATGTCCTCCCTTCAATAGGGAACCAATGCAATGTCCTCCCTTCAATAGGGAGCCAATGGAATGGCCTCCCTTCAAAAGGGAGCCAATGCAATGTCCTTCCTTCAATAAGGAGCCAATGGAATGTCATCACTTCAATAGGGAACCAATGCAATGTCCTCCCTTCAATAGGGAACCAATGCAATGCCCTTAACATGGGGTACAAAAAACGAAGTTTGCCTGGATCTCTACTTCTTACAAGATTTTATAATTTATGCATCTTAGCCAAACACATTTCTTTATATTATTACCTGTATTTTATTTATACCTTTTTCAATGGTCTTATTTCTGTTTTGTCATTAAGGTTTTTTTTTTCTCGTTATTTTTTGTGAAAAGGAAAGATAGTGCATAATTTACATATATTACAAAAATACTTTCAACAAATCTATTTACATTCATTTACGTTAGACAAACTGTACATGCTACATCACCGTACACACAAATATATACAAAAACCACAATAAACCAATTGTGACCTTAAGTGCAACTTATACAGTGAATAAATCAATCACATAGATTTTTAAAAAATCTCTATGTATCCATAAGAGCATGTAATCATTAAACAAATAGTTCATCAATATAGGAAAAAATCCCTTATTCTTCTGTGCTCTTTTTGATGTGCCGACGCATTTCGAATCTTAGGTAGTCATTTCCTAGATTCTCATCAGGGTTTTCTGATTCTCTGTACAGGATGTGTGAAAAATAATAAAAGAATATTTTAAGTGAGGGAAGGAAACTTTATTCTCTAAACACTTCAACTAGCTCTCCATTCTACTCTCTTTGTACCTTAGAAGATGTGAATATTCCTCATCTGTTGTGTCTCATATATCTCTCTGTTTTTCTTTTAGTTGAGGGTTTCTTTTTGAACTGAGGGTTCTCTGTCAAAAGACACAGTCATTCAATATCAGTGATAGTAACAGAAAATGCTTGTGTTTATGTAGGCAACTTATTAGCCCATATCATACCTTCTGCGATCCGGTGATCGACGTTTGGTCATCTATCCTATTTTATTGGTATAACTGCTTATGGACGGGTTGGAGTGTTTCTTATTTCTCCAATGTTATTGGCCCAAACTTTTCCTATCCGTGATGAAAGAAACTTTATTTAGAATATATTGCCGGGGACAGTGTTTCTTTTTTATATGTAGAAAACATTTGAGGCAAGTACATACCTTAGGTTAATTTGGAGTTTAAGGACGAAATTAGCTCTGTTCATAAAAATGCGTCTTGAGCCGGCGTTCGTTTTTCTGTAACTAAAGGAAAGCCGGCGATTAATGGTTTCTACCTTGCAACTTTGTTTCTAACGGTTAACATTCGCCACATTACAACGCGTACCTCGATCTGTTGCAGACTCGGGTCGCGTTGCCTTTGTGTGCTTCAGAACTTTTTTATGGTTCACACTTCCTACAACAAATACAAGGCATTATTCTAAATATACCACAGACATATTCGCTGTATCGAATTGTACACTAAGGGGTTTGGTCTAATATTAGTTTCCTTACCTCTTAGTCGTATTCCATATCAATCTCGCTGTCCTCAATGTGGTGGCAGACATCTTGCGAGGAGGAGTTTAGTTTTTTAATATCTCATGGACCATTCCCATTGGTCACTCATTCGCACTGCATTTTGGGGCATGTAGTGAATGTTATGCTGCGCTTGAATTTTAGTAAATGTTTCACTCATAACAGACATCCTCATCATAAGCGCTTGCCCTCCTCTTGTTGGGAATTCCTCGCATTGAATTATGGGGCTTGTAGTTATTGTCATACTGAGAGTTGTTACTCATTTGAATATTAGTCGGTCTGTCATCTATAGTCGATGAATGAAACTAATTATACTCTTATATTTGTGGCTCTCACCATATTTCTATTTACATTATTGGGAACCTAGTTCACCTATTGCTATCAGTGCTAATATCCCGGACTACCTTAGCCCTAGTGATTTTTTCGAACAAAGGGAAGTTAATTAACATGCATTACAGAATATCCTCATATTATTGTGATTTCTGACATATTGTTTAATCCAGTTAAGGCACTATTGAATTTTAAAATTAGATATGCCTCTTTTTTGAGCAGTGCTTTATCAATGTCCAATGGACGCTTTGCTGCACTGATAGTGGCCAGAATTGTCCATTTAAAATCATTCTCTGCATGTGTCTTCTCAATAAAAATGTTCCACCATTGGGGCAGTGAGTACTTTCTTTTTTAGCCTTGACCTATGTTGTGTGATCCGTGTATTCACCTGTTGGTTGGTTTTCCCTATGTACACCGTCATACAGGGACAAATTATGGCGTAAACTACATTCCTAGTTTTGCAGTTTGTAAAACTGGAATGCTTCCACACCACTCCTTGATGGTTAAATTCCGTACCTTCAATCGTATTGGTACACGCCACACAATTGCCACATCTATGGTGGCCATCTACTGGTTTTAAATTCCATTGGGGGAGGAGGAGCTACGCTCGTAACCAAGATGGCCGCATAAGCTCCCGGCTCCGCCGACCTCCGCCAGAGGCTCATAAATCCTGACTCTCATTCTGATTTCCCGCCGGACTCCTGTGCAGGTGAACTGCGCCTGATCTGAAATGTGCAACCCCGAAATTTCTAGCGGCCCGGACGGCGAAGATATGCCGTGCGCCATTCTTGGCCTAACCCGGATCTGACGCCGGGGCCTCGAGTTTTAACTTGGCCGGGTTGGAGTCGAACAACATCGGCTGTAAATAGTGGGTGGATCCGGTCACCCGAAGCGGCCCTTTTTCTTCTCCCTTATTGGACGGTGCTCCGGTGACAGCTCTACCCTGCAACTACGGTGGCCTGTTAGTACCGACTATTTGTTCGGGGATCCGCTGCCCGGAGACCCCGTTGAGCTCCCGGTGGTTCTCTGGGCTTGGTTCCTCGTGGGCGGCGACGGTGCAACTATCGTGCTTTAGACGTGTTTTACAGTGGTTTCTACATTGCTTCTGCCCTGTGCCCCGGAGAAGTCGACCTCTGGGGTTCGGACGCCCGCCCGGTCGCTCTTTGAGGGGCGATGGAGCGGGCTGAAACTACGCCGTCGCTATGCACTGTAATGGCCGCCATTTTGGAGCTCCACAAACGATTCACCGCCACCTTTCAGGGGATGGTCGTGACTGTTGACCGTATCAGCCTGAGACCGGACTCTGACCCTTTGTTGCTAGAAAGCCGAGATACTCCACCCCCGGATAACGTCTTGACTGGCACCGGGGACCCCGTGCAGAATATTGATTTGGAAACTTCCCGCAACCCTAAGATGGCGGCGATCGTGGCCGAAAGGACTGGATGTGTGTTTAGCCCTATATCGATACCGCTCGAGATGGATGTGACTACCCTTATGAGACAGTGTGCCTTCTCCTACGACTGCCGAATTAAACCTTCGCCCCTTTCAGTGAGCGATCAACAGCGCTTTGATGCTTTATCGCTGGTGGGCAGTGGACTTGCTCTGACTTTTGAACTCTGTGAACGTCTATCCTGCTTTCCCTCCCTTCGAATTGACTTTGACACTCTACTATTTTCGGATATTCTTGTTGTGATGGCGGTTCGAATGGATGTAACCAACGTGGAGAATCGCGGCGACCTGTTTGTGCTGGAAGGGGTCTACGTGATGGATCGTGAGGGTTTGGGCTGAACTTGATTGGGCTTCGATGCAATGTTCCTTTTGTTTTTGCTGGGTTGCATCTGTGGGAGCGGGGCCGGCTGTGTATCTTATTAGTCTGATTACTGTTTTTCTGATGTGCCTGAGACGGGGTCTGCTATCTCTGTGGTGCCGGGGGTCGGACGGGATGTTCCCTTTTTTCTGTTTGCGGCTCCCCTACAGACTGTCTCTTGATTTGCTATGCCTTGCTATTCTTACGGTAGGGGGTGTCTGCTTTTGGTGGGGGGATGGGAGTCTGGGAGCTCGTATCGTATTGTAACATTCTCCTCCTCCACCTTTTTCCCTTCCTTGGGGTGTAGTTTAGGGGGCGACAGGCACACTGCTAGTGGGATTAGGTCGTAGCCATCTGCAGGGGTGTAGGGTGTGGGGTTGTGGGGGGGGGGTTTGTTTTTTCTTTGTTATTTTCTATGACCATTCTATTTCCCTTTTCCCTTCCTCACAGGAGCTGTGGCGTATTCTCCTGTTTTTCGTCAACATATCTGGGTGTCACATGTTTGCTTCGTATATCCTGTATTTCCCGTGGGTGGATGGTGTGGGGGGATGCCTGCGGTCATTGATATTTAACTGCTTCGCTTCAGCTTTTCGCTGGTATTGATTTTTCTGCTGCTCATAACTGTATGGTGTTTCTTCACTTCATTTGCCCGTCCACAGCTGTGCTGTGTTTCATTTAATGACACCCGATATGTATATTTCTCCTCTTGTGTTATAATAATAAAAATATATATAAAAAAAAAAATCCATTGGGATAGCAAGTCTCTTTTAGGTGTTGGTACTGAAATGTCTGCCCTTACTATTTGCTGGCCTATGCTCCGATTTTTTCTCATCGCGAATATTGGTTTTGGAAAAGGACACTCAAGGTTCTCAAGGAGATGCCAGTTTTTGAGTACAATTTGTTTAAATTTATTGGTGTCAGGTCCAAAGGCTGTTACACAATCCAATTTATCTAGTTTCTTTTTTCTCTTTTACCTGTAATAGAGTATCTCTTGGTGTAAATTTAGCTCTTTTAAAGGAGTGTTTCAACAGTTTTTTTAGGGTAGCCTCTTTGGCTCATTTCACTACAAAATTCTGTTGCATGCTGTTCAAAGTCATTTATCTCTGTGCAATTTCTCCTTATCCTAAGAAGTTGCCCATATGGGAGGTTTTCTTTCAAACTCCTAGGATGGCCACTCTTATGGTGCAGAATTGTGTTTTTGTCCATTTCTTTTTTATAAAGAGATGTTGTTAGCTGGTTTTCTACACTAGTGACCTCCACATCCAGAAAGGTCATTTTAGTTTTACTCCATTGAATGGAGAACTTGATGTCCTCATGTCGGTTGTTTAGCCACTCGTGGAATGCCACTAACTCCATCTGGCTTCCCTGCCACAGGAGCCAGATGTCGTCAATGTAGCAAACCCATTGCTTGATATTTTCTTTGAAGGGATTGTTGTTTTCAACAAATCTTTCCTCATACTGTGCCATGTAGAGCACTGCCATTTCTGGAGCATAAGGACATGCCATGGCAGTGCCCTTAACTTGCACAAAGAATTGATCATCACATTTGAAAGCGTTTTTTAAGAGCTATCTCTGCAAGTTTTGTGATAAATGAAGTTGGAACCCTGTGTGGTCGTTCTCTGCTGTCTAAGTACAACTCCATTATTTCTAAAGCCTCGATCGAGGTACATGTTGTAATGTGGCGAATGTTAACCGTTAGAAACAAAGTTGCAAGGTAGAAACCATTAATCGCCGGCTTTCCTTTAGTTACAGAAAGACGAACGCCGGCTCAAAACGCATTTTTATGAGCAGAGCGAATTTCGTCCTTAAACTCCGAATAAACCTAAGGTATGAACTTGCCTCAAATGTTTTCTACATATAAAAAAGAAACACTGTCCCCGGCTATATATTCTAAATAAAGTTGCTTTCATTACGGATAGGGAACGTTTGGGCCAATAACATTGGAGAAATAAGAAACACAACCCGTCCATAAGCAGTTATGCCAATGAAATAGGATAGACGACCAAACGTCAATCATGGGATCGCAGAAGGTATGATATGGGCTAATAAGTTGCCTACATAAACACAAGAATTTTCTGTTACTATCACTGATATTAAATAACTGTGTCTTTTGACAGAGAACCCTCAGTTCAAATAGAAACCCTCAACTAAAAGAAAAACAGAGAGATATATGAGACACAACAGATGAGGAATATTCACATCTTCTAAGGTACAAAGAGAGTAGAATGGAGAGCTAGTTGAAGTGTTTAGAGAATAAAGTTTCCTTCCCTCACTTAAAATATTCTTTTATTATTTTTCACACATCTTGTACAGAGAATCAGAGAGCCCTGATGAGAATCTAGGAAATGACTACCTAAGATTCGAAATGCGTCGGCACATCAAAAAGAGCACAGAAGAATAAGGGATTTTTTCCTATATTGATGAACTATTTGTTTAATGATTACATGCTCTTATGGATACATAGAGATTTTTTAAAAATCTATGTGATTGATTTATTCACTGTATAATTTGCAGTGAAGGTCATAATTGGTTTATTGTGGTTTTTGTATATATTTGTGTGTACGGTGATGTAGTATGTACAGTTTGTCTAACGTAAATGAATGTAAATAGATTTGTTGAAAGTATTTTTGTAATATATAAAAAAATATGCACTATTTTTCCTTTTCACAAAAAAAAACTTAATGAAAAAACAGAAATAAGACCATTGAAAAAGGTATAAATAAAATACAAGTACAAACATAAAGAAATGTGTTTGGCTAATAAGCATAAATTATAAAAGCTTGTAAGAAGTAGAGATCCAGGCAAACTTCGTTTCTTGCATTTACATGGCCCTGCCTGCTTCTCATCCCTTTGGGCCAAACTTCTCCTCTTAACATGGAGTGAGCATGGGAAAAAGTGAGTGGTGGCCATTAATGACCTTGCTGCATGATTTTGCAAACTTTTCTGGTAAACCTAAATACCTATTGTTGGGGTAGCCCTGGTGTTACCGCAAGAATGGCCGTAACTGCAAACTTTCTTTTCTCCTTGTTAAGAAAGGGAATGATCTTCTACAACTTCCTCATTTAGATACAACTAAGGCTGATATTTGAGCCCCTTAACTGAGATGTGAGTCAAATTTAACCTTAAATTTGTAATCAGCAGTCACTGGGGATAGGGAGTGCCCGCATCTCACTCAGCCAAAATGTGGACCTGCTCCCCACTCACGGCCCGAGCCTTGAAGTGGATGAGGCCTGCAGGGGTCCTGGTCCTTAGAATTAGGACATGCAGGGATAGGGCTGACTCCTGGGGAACTTCACAATCAGTGTCCAGTGAAAGACCTATAAAAGAAGAAAGCCGGACTTCTTAACGACATTGACTCAGGAAGGATCAGATGCATTCCAACGTTGAGCTGGTGAACCCTGCCACCTCAATATCATTCACCATGATTATGGAGAGGTCGACAGAATGAAATGCAGCTGATAAATCTAATAATATTAGTGCACTGTCACTGATGGAATCAGTGGCCATCCTGAGGTCTTAGATAGCATCTACTTGGTGCTACGTCCAAGTATGAATTCAGCTTGCATGAGATTAAGTCTGGCCAGCAACTGCATAAATGTGCTAAGTGATGCGGTCTAATAGGGTGGCACTTGCAGCAACAAAGATATTTGCCAAAAGTCACACTTATTTAGGGATTTACTTCTATTTTTTTTTAATAAGAGTGACATAGGAACACAATTAAATACCTCAGTAAGTGAGCCTGCAATGATAGCTGTATTAAATAATAATCTTAGAGTTTCCAGAATTTCCAGTTGGATTAACTTTTAGAGGGTTATTGAACTGCGATGTGTGGGTGACCCAGACTTTAATGTTCTTAAGGAAGCAGAGAACTCTTACTTGGAAAATGGAACAAAAACGACACATTTTGGATTGACTCACTAATGTCCTTTCTGGGCCACAAAAGTTTTGATCTGCAATAGTGTTTCTGATTATCTTAATTTTCTGTACACAGCAAACATAGGTATTAAAAACAGTGATCCTAGAATTGTCAAATGAAGGGCACGCGAGTAACAAAATATATATATTACCTTAAACATCCTATTTTGTGAATTTTCTGCAATGGATGCTCTGGAAAAACAATATTTAGTTCTAGTGTTCTTGAGGAGGCTTCTACCTTGATTATGGGCTCATTTATTTTCGGAATGAGAATTGATGTCATAGGTACATTCAGCCTCACAGACATTCATTTAGAAGTTGAGAGATTGATGATGAACCATGAAATGTGTTTCCTTTTTAGGTGGACCGTAGTGTCAAGTGTCTGAGTGCTCAATTTAACAAAAGACTGATACTGATCAGATGTCAGACGCAATTAACAATAAAGTATTGGTTAACCCAGAGTTTCACGCTTCTGGTGAGATTTCAATCCAACTAGGTACAACAGATTTTTCTGTTACAGACAACTCTTTGGAGGGGCGGGGGGGCTGAATAGGAAATAAGAAAACTGAACAAACAATGATGAGATCATGTGATATAGGCAATTGTTGAATTATCAATTGCATGGTCAATAGTTCACAGAAGGTGTAAAGGATGGCCCTACGAAAGATTCCTTGCGCGAAATTTAGGGAAGAAAGTAGTTCCAAACTTTCTCACAGTGATTTGTGTAATGGAGTGCCTCTACTCGATAGTCATACTCCTCTAGGAAATGTAACTCAGATGTAGATATTAGGAATGATGCTAGAGTTTAAAAACACGCTGATGGGAACATTGGGATAGTCTCAGGGGATTGATAGATGAGGAAGAAGGAAAACGAACAGGTGATGATCAATGACATCTGTTTCAGGAGACTTTTAACTCTAGCTATCAAGATGACTTCAGGGAAGAGATGGTAAAGGATTCTAATATTTGCAACAACTCCACTTGTAATTTTCCTATTTGGATAGCCGGTTTTGAATATATGGTATCCAATAGGGACAACTTATGTAATGTTGAAGTCACTGTCAGGGAGCTTTGTGTTAAAAGCAATACATCAAGATTCCCAGTGGTAAAATTCTCATGGATTTAGACTGCATATTTCACTACCACACATGTGCTGAAATAATTTATCTTTAGTCTACAAGTAATGGGTGGCTTCAGCATCAGAACAGTGATCAGGAAGTGACAAGGCGCAATAGACACAATACCTAAATGCTTCACTTGTGAGTTAAAAACAGTGGGAAACGTGGAAATCAGTCCTGATTTTAAGAGAATAAAAAAATACATTTGCTAGCCTCCATTAGGGGGATGGGTACAAATCTAGAAAAAAAACAGACTAGGGATGCAAAGAGGTAAAATAACAAATTAATTAAAAGATTTTAAAAAATCATAAGAAAAGCATAATATAGTGGTATAAAATGTTGCTAATTAAAATCAGGCGGAAGTAAGTGGGTGCCAAGCAACAACCATTACAAGGGAAGTAAAATGACAGTGCCAAAGAAATAACCAAAATTTAATAAAAATAATTCAAAGTATTTCGTTTTTCTTACAAATCATTTTAAATGAGCAGTTGAGAATTCAAAAAATAAATATTTATCCATGAGAAGACCTGTTAAAAAATCGAGCAAATCCATTTCCCCCTATCAAAGTAGAGGGAATATATTATTTGTCACTTTCTAGAGAGGAATTCTACAGTGTAAGGTATATTTCAATTATAGTAATAAAACTGAAAGTAACAATATACTAAAAGAAGACATTTCTACTATGGGAAGATTTCAAATAAAAATGTAGCATCTAAAAGGAAAGCACACCTCCATAGTCAAAACAAGTCCCTCAGATGAGTCATCATGTATTAATCCAGTGAAGCTCATGTTGACATGGATTCCGATCAAGGTTAGAGAATGGAAATCAATAGATCCATTGTTCTGAAAGCGCCTCAGTAATTCACGGGCGGATATGCCATTTACCTGCTACACAAAGCAAACATTGCATTTTGCACTAAAATTAAAGCGTGACGCAATCCGCTCATAGTCTTTATGGACACAGAAAGGAACATCGGATTGTACTTCGGACCCACACAAATAAGAAATCAATCACTCTTTCTTATCTAGACACCGATTTTTAATATTTTATAAGGAGCTTTTCTCTGAAGAGCTATCTTCTGTAACAGTGGTGAATACTGTCATCAAATGCTGAGAGCTTGAGAGTGACCTTTTTCTTAGCCTTTTGCTTTGTCACCAGTTATTTAACTTACTGGTGAAGCAAACAAGCACATTCACTTAACCTGGTCATAACAGAGACAAAACTGTTGCACCTGGTCCGAGTGAAAAAAAAATTGAGCGCTCCTTTTTACAAAATGGTGGTTGCTTATATCAATTTTATCCTAATGTAAAATGGAGTGAGTCTGCTTCTTTTTGTTACTTTTTTGAGTGGGGATGCTTTCACCACTAGGCAGGAAGCTTAGTATATCTGCCCTGAGGAATCATGCCTACATTGCAGTCCACGCCTCGCGCAGTGTACACTATTGTAAATGCAGTGCAGGTGTGCAGTGATCTGTATATGCACATCCAAGCTGCCTTAAAAGAGCCGTCCAGTGCAGAGCATAAATAAAGTTCTCATCACCCAGAATTCCTCTCTAACAATGACTGTAGGAATGTAGGTTCCTTCTAGAATGGTTACTCCTACTTCTTGCCTGGTGTCAGTGTGTTTTGACTTGTCTGACTGGGATCCTGATAATCAGGACCCCAGCAATTGTGCTCTCTCTCCTAAAATGGTTCCGGTAAGTACTTTTGTACCTCCACAATTGGCTACTGTAGTACCGTTATAAGTCTCTAGTATATAGCACTGAGGTACCTAGGACATAGGTACACCAGGGGTCTTCAATGGGTTGCATAATGTATTGTGCCACCCATGGGAGTCCCTTAAACTGTAACTACAGGCCTGCCATAGCAGACTGTGTGAGTTGGTGCTTGCACCTCTCATGACAGATATGTTTTCTTATATCTGAGGTCACTGCACTTAAAACCTATAAGTCACCCCTATAGCAGGCTCTTAAGTCCTGAGGGCAGGGTGCTTGGTTACAAGTGTGAAGTTGCCCCTTCATGACCAGGACAGTGATTAAAGACTGCATCTGGTCTCGCTGTTCTGCAAGTCTTATGCTTCATCAGTGTTTGTGCTTCATTCAGGTTCTTCAACAGACCTGTGAGCATCAAGGGCACTCGAACATATCTCCCTTAGAGTGAAGGAGTCACTCCCCTGCATCTGCAGACACTACAACAAAGCTGACTAGTCTGCTGCTCCTGACATCCCACAGACATATCAAGGTTCAGCAACACAGGTGGTAGTTCTGTGGCTCCTTAAAGGCCTGACTTGTCCTCACTGCAATTTGGAGGTCAGTATCCCTTGTTGAGGCTGCTGGAACCAAACCACTGTGCATCCCATAGACTTCTCATTACCAAGGCTTGTTGGCTCTGCACTCCAGAGATCATCGAGCTACAAGAAGCTCCTGCCTCCAGCACCTCACTTCCTGAAGAACAGAGTTCTCCCTGCATCTCCTGCATTGTGGACCTCAGACTTTGGTGAGCTGCTTGAGGTACTGTTGCTACTCTTGTGCCTCCGGCCTGTGAGTCCTCTCGGGGCTCGTTTCTTGCTTCAGTGGGCTCCCATGCTTACTTAGGCCTGCTCTGACTCTCCTGCCTTTTTTGAGTCCCTTGGACCTTGCTGGTCCCAACGTTTGCTTATATTTATCGTCCATGCCTGTTGCAGCTACCAAGGCTTCTCGGTGATCCTGACAGACATTGATCTCCTAGACACCAACATCTGACATGGGACAGCTCATGAACAGCTCCTGGTCTTCCTCAGCGTCACCTGGTCCTGACAGCTGCAGCAACAAGGTCACTGTTGTCTCCTCAGAACCTCTTGACATCTGTGGGCATTGTGCTTCCGTACCTTCTGGTCTCCCCCGAGTGGCATAGACTCTGCACCCTCTGCTGGCAGGTTCTTCACTTCCAGAATACACCCTTGGATTCCCCTGGACTCATTCACAGTCTTCTTCAGAGGCATCTTCTTCGAAGTCTCCCATTCCTGTCTACTGCAGGTTCTGACATCACTTCACCCCTCCGCACCCGGCTTCCCTGGTGCAGATAGCCTGGTTCCTGGGGCATCCAAGGGTGGGGTGGCACTCCAACCTTCTATCCTCCAAAGGGTTACATCAGGTTCCTCCAGGAAAGGTCCTTCTTCTTCAAAACTGCAACCGCGACTTCTCCATTGACTTCCATTGGAAACGCCCCTGTGTTTCCACTCTCCACACAACCTCGGTGGGGTTCCTGGGTACTCACTTTGGGTGGTTTCTTGTATCCCCAGCTCCTCTGGGTCTTCTGGTCAAGTCCCGTCCTCCCTTGTAGTTCGAATTCCAGTTTCTTAATAAATGGTTGGGTCTCCCCCTGGAAACCACTGTATTTTGTGCTACTTACATGATAGTTTTCCAAGTATTCTGGTGTGTGCTATTCATATCTCCGGGTAGGAGATGTTCCAATGTGTTAGTGATTGTGTTGTGACTAAATAAACCTATTTTTACATCAACACTGTGCAATTCTTTTTCGTCTAACCTACACTACTAATTGTCTGGATTAGTGCAAGGTGCATCACTTGAATATGTGTGCACCACATACTAAGGCAGCCTCCTACAATGACCAACAATAAGAATTAGAGAGTGTTCCTTTGATAATGGATACTTGGGTTGTATGACCTATTGGAGTTTGAGACGTAATTACTTTAAAATAATACTTATTTTAACATCCATACACAATATGCCAACACTTTAGGACAAATTGGCAAAATTGGTATGAGTCCAAAGTCACAGTTTCCCATGCATAATGATTAGTGATTATTGTCGTATCGATTTGGTGACTTTGTTGCTTTTGTTGACTTTGCTCCTAGAAAAATGTTAAATAATGGATTAACAATTTCTTTGAAACACATGACAAACCCAAACCTTCTGTGTGAAAAATGTATGACAATAGTTATTAAGGAACTTTTATAGTAGTAACTTTTGAGGATGTACTGAAATATTTTCTGTGTGTTTTCAGGGAATCTCTTGGTATTTTAGCTGTGTTTATGTTGGGACAGTGTTACGTAAATATGGAGCTTTATTTTATTTGGAGTATTTTGTGTAATATATGGTCCCTTATCAGAAACTAGTTCTAACAACATTACATAGAAACATATACTTTAGTTAACAATGATAGACTTTGCTGATTCCAATGGTTATGTAAGAAACAAATGTCTATAGCTAGGATATTAAATCAGATAATTCAGATACACATATTTTACATTGAATGACATCGTTATTGGCTTTCCTTGGAATGGTGTCATAATGTTGTAACTAAAAATGCTGGTTTGTTATAAAAACTTCCGTGAATATTGCGCAATATGAACGTTGGCCTATTTTGGTTACATGAGGATGTTCATATTTTTCTTGAGCAATGAAGAGTTGTCAAAGTATTGGATAAACTAGAAATAATGTTTGTATTGTTTTTAATGGTGTGTAATATGAAGGTTTTAAATGGTGATGATATGTGTGATATGGTATTTTGATATACATCCATTTGAAGCCATGAAGAAGTTCTAGTCGAACAAAACGTGTTAACTGCAAGCAGGTTTTACCATAAAGTGAATGACAAATAAAGTAACTGTGAAAAAATTACCTCTGGCCATTGTGTACGTGTGTTCCTCTCCACCACTAGAACGAATTATGTTACATATGTGCAATTTGGAGAGACTTATTTATGTATGAGAGTTATTGGGAAGTCTGCTAAGTTAATCTATAAAATTATTTTCCAAGTATCTCTATGTCAATTGAACAACCCCGATCATAGGTTTCTCAGGCAAAGTACATGCAAGTCCAATCTTGCTGTTGGACAAAATATATATTTTATTTTTATTCACAATATTGAATTTGCTTGTAGATTGTGATACAATTGCTTGCAGCTAGCAAATCTTGTTCTCTTTTAACGTTTTCAGTGCTACAATAAGGCATATGCATATACATGCATTCATATACATTGGGTAATTAAAAAGTAATTTTACACTGTAAAAAGAAAAACAATCATTAAAATTGGTTAAAAAAAACTCAGCCTAGTGGAACATATTCCATAATTAGCATATTCAGAATTTGTATCACTGTTTTGTCAAGTTCATCTAAACATCACTATTCCTTTAATGCACTGTATAAACCATGATGAATATGCTCTGTAGCTCTTGTCCCTGGGTAATGATATATTTATATAATGTAGTTGCCAAACATAAGCTTCAACTGCACCTTCACCACCTTCCCTCTACTGGCTACCAATAGCTAGGAGACTATGTTAAAGTTGTTCTTCATAGTCTACAGAGCATCTCGAGGAAAAGGACCACTATTCCTACAAGTAAAATTCTAGCAATACAAAGAATATAGAACACCGCACTCCAGGTTTGCACCATCATGCCTTACTATAGGAAATCCATAGGAGGTACCACTTTCTTGGTACAAGCCACCAACAAGCTCTGTAACTCATTGCCAGTTTTAATTGGATGCATTCAGGAGCATAAACTCTTAAGAAAAGAGTTGAAAAGTAAAACATGACGATTTCCAGGATACCTTAATCATCGTCCAACAACCATGGGATAGGACCCGGAATAATAAATGCATACAACTTTCTTTATCCAGGTAAGTTATGAAGGGCTGACCTATGTCTAATCTATGTAGTATACAGTAATGTCAATCCATATATAATTTTAGTGACCTGAACTATTAATAATACCATAAAACTCAGCATGTGGGCAGCCAATTGTAGCTCATACAGGATGCATAATAATTAACTCCTTTATACTGCTCGACCCTCTTACATTCACATAAGACAAAACTTCTGTGGGTCATGTCTATCACCCAGTACTGTACAAGTCTACATCAATAACTAACCATCAGCAACTGAACAGGCACAGAATAACGGAAAAGATTTGCTGCATGTCCTGGCCAATGAAAGACTTTAATTTAGTTCACCACTGCAGGTCCTAACAAGCTGTATACTATGACCGCTTCTTGATATCCCAAATGAAAATCAGATATAAGATGATAGTAATGAAGTCCATCTCATTTCTCCCTCCAAGATATGCCTGCTCAGGGCCATAAACCTTAAACAAAATATCTCAGAATGGGCAACCCCGTGCAGTAACCAGTTAAGTGGATCATGATCATAAAAATACCAACAAGAAAGCTGTAGAGCTCTTTAAATCAGCCAGCTTATTGATAGCCATAACCGGTATGTGTCTCTCACACTTCTTTATCCATCACACATCAAAGTGCCACATAGCATGACACAATTACCACACCTCAATTGTCCTCGTGCGCAACATGAAACCACTTCCCATATAGATTCAAAAGCAAAGACAGCACCCTCCCAACCACACACTCTACACAATGTAGCATACTGTCCATGTAGGCGAGTGCTTCAGCACCCCACACAGAGGTAGTAAGCGTTATGTAAATTTCTAATACAATAAAAAGCAATGCAGGCTGCTTCACAGTTGACTTTTAAATCGTTTTGAATACACAAAATGGAAGACTCTGTGTTTTGTTGTAAAATACAAATCTTCTAAGCCAGCTGTGTAAAACAATTATGATTATTTGAAAGATACAGATGTATAGATTTTTCCACCATGCTTCCCCATCTCAGTTCATATTTATTTGATAATTTGTGTTTGGAGGAAATAGGCATCCTGGCTTTCAGAGTATCTTTGATTTGCAAATACTTCACATCATGGTTGAACTAAAATTGCTTAGGAGGTATACTGTGAAAAATTGAAGTGTTGCCCCAGGATGGTAAGTGGTACTGGACATCTGTAGCATGCCATGACTTTTGTGAGCTACACTCCAGACTGTGACGAGTTATTGTGATAGGAAATTTCCATAGATTAGGTGCATCAGAGCACCAAATTACGCTGTTGCTACGCTAACCGACAGAGTGACATGAAAAGTGTAGAAATACAGCCCAGTCAAAATAAGCCAACCAACCAAAGTCAATAAATCGCAAACAGTAGCAAATCACAAACTGGAGACAAGAGCACAACTGTAAAATCCAAGCACAGAATCGACAATTGATTCAATATTTATGTTTCTATGCTGTTTTAATTTTTATTTAATGTAATAATATTCTGGACGTTCTGGACGCCAACTATGGGGATCGTAATCTGCATACTTTGTCGTTTTTGCTCCCCAAGCCTATTGTTCGTAAACATGCTGAATACACTTATCTTCCTGATGTAAAAAACAATAGTTTGAGACTACCATGGCATCTATCTAAGGCACCCTTGTTCCTATAATCCTTTATAAGAGCAAATGTTGTCATGGGGGTCCTGGCCAAAATAGAGGCTGAACGTGTTGTGTTGAGGATCCAATTCGGTCTAGCAAGTCCCTGTCAATTATCCTGCATGACCAATGCTTGAGCCACTTGCTGTATATGGAGAAACAGACCGGGCACGTTGGAGACAGTCAAAGGGGAGCCCACCCCCACTGGTTGTGGGTTCACAAGCGAGGGGAGAACTGTGGCCATGTGACAGCCAGCGCGGCTCTGTACGTGGTTGTGTGGAGCAGCAGGAGCAGCGTGGCTGGTGCCTGGAGTTTGTCGGACGAGCTGCGGGTAAAGAACGGAGAGGGGATTGGACCTGCTGACCTACCGATACCAACCGTGGGCCCCTTAAGGGTTTCTGCCTATGGGAGCTGGAGGATCCGGCAGACCGGAACAGACTGGAGATCCTCCTGGGACCGCCGGAGGCAATCTGGAGACGTGGGCGATGTGCTAGCAGCTGAGCGAGAGGACCAGACTTAGCCACCCTTTTGAGGACCCCTGGGAGGTGACTCCCTCGCAAAACAAGGTCTTTTTGTAATCGATGACTTTGAAGTCTCCACAGTACGTTTTGGGCTGTTTCCTATCGCGGACACTAGGACTACCCACACAAGTGAAGTATCATTTGTATCGGGCGACTTGGGGGAATGCTGGGTGGAAATTTGTGGCTCCCCACAGATTCCAACACTTTCCATCACAGAAATGTGAGAAAAATAATTTTTAAATTTAATACTCCAATAAATTGTTATTAAATTTCAGAATAGCATAATAATAATTTATTAATGTATATCTTTTCATTTTAAAAGCCAAAATTAAATGTCTTTATTTAACATTAGCTCCTACAGGATTTTTATCTTTTTCCCTGGCTCCATTGTTTTCATTGGGAGTGTGTTGCAGTACCTGTGAGTGGCCATGCATAACGTGGAACGTATTCCTAGATTGGGCTGTAGCACCTTTACTATTCTTTTTTGATCTTTTTGGCTGCAGCCTCTTTAGCAGTGTATATTGTGAATAGCAATGGGCTTACTCTTTTGTGGAAGAGTGTTTGTATTTACATGCCGCTAATAGAATCCTACCTAAATCCCTCCCATTTAGGTGTAAGTATTACCCATTTTCTAGCCACTCTTCCCTTTCCTTCGCACATTTACTAATAAAATGTAGACCTACGTGTGTGGAAATCTCTGCACACATAGCGGAGACCTCTGTGAGAAAAGATAGGTGTGGCCGAGGCAGAGGTCTCCACACGCACGTGAGGTAATGGCATTTTGTAGTATGCTAGTAGTATTACTGTAGGCTTAGCTCACGTACTACAACCTGCAGTTTGCAAATAGGCACCAATGTGTTTACTTACTTTTAAAAAATAGTTGTCCTTTTTTACTGCTGGCGATTTTGTTTCAGTAGCCAAAACCTCTATTCCTACGTATAAAATAGCGCTGCTGCTGCGCTGTTCACACGTGCAGTGAGGGTATGACGAGGCAGGAAGTGAGATCATTACAAAATAACAAGCAAAATAGCATTACATAGTCACAAAATGCTGAGTGAAGTGAGAGGCACTTAATTCAAAATATATGTGCGCTAATATTCGGTAAAAAAACTGCATTCGAATTGCACAAGAAAAAACATTCATCACCCGGAAGTGAAAAATGTGAGGGAGAAATTCAGTCTGAACACCCATCAGTTGACCACACATTTCCCACGCATCTTTTGCAGTGAGGAGTGAACAAACATAAGACCGAAACGTCGACTTGATTGTCCATATCTTTTATGTCTTGATTGAGTTCTGACAACGATATCCCTTTTTGTTGTAATATAGGAGTCTTTGTTAAGAATTGATGGTGGATTGGACTTTAGTTCAGATGGATTAATGGAGTGATTTATTTAATTCCTGTTCATTTGAAATGTTTTGTATGATTAATTTTTAATACTGAACTGTACCCTTTTCAAACAAAAATATATACAAATAATTAACTTTCTATAAAACTTATTTCCCGTGTAGCTTCTTTTTTCTGATTAATTTCTTTGTCCTAAATTGTGAGACTGAAAAGATAACAAATAGATGCCAATTAGGTTGGATAGACTACTATTTTTTTTTAAAAAAATACTAAAGTCTATAATCTGTGATTAATCTCTGTAAAGCAAATCCCCTTGCCGGCACACTTGACATTATCAATTATCAGCCCAAGCCCGCAAGGGTATATTGGGTCACCCACTGTCCTCTACTATTGTTACTTGAAGGCCGGAGCTTTGAACATCTGAGGCCGAGTGACACAAGTGCCTTGGCTCTAGGGATGCAAGCAGGGCAGGCATTAATGTGTGCCACGAAGGAATTGTCCCCGAGTCGGCATGCCCCTGGACAGCACCTGTTGAGAGGGGGCAGGAGAGTCTGCGGAGCCACTAGGTGCCTCGGTGGGCGGGTAAAGTCTCACAGTCACCGTGTGTTGGTCTGTGGTGCCCACACCCATGGAGGTCACTGCCCCTCTACATCGGGCTGGTTAATCTTTTGAGGCAAGCGGACCACCAGTTTGAAACAGCCGATCTGTCTTTCACTGTCCTAGCCTGCACCTGTGCTGTGTGTTGTAATAGGGCACGGGGTCACAGCGCTGGGGTGCAGAGAACTCACACTCCTGAGTTTAACGACTAACAACATTAAAGTGGCAATAAGTGACACCTGGGACCAGTGCACAGAGATAATACACCCAGATGTTACTCTGTAAGTGTGCGACTAATTAGCATTGTTTTTTTTTTGTTTTTTAAACATTCTTTTCCCCCAAACACCACCAGGAAACAAGTACAAACATGTAGAAAAATTGTCCCCAGACCGTGTAGAAGTCTTACATTTCCGTCATAACAATGACGTGGCTTTGCCAGCCATAGGTTACAGAACATTTCCCCTGCCAGGAGGGAAGGGGAGAGAAAAACTCTGTAATGGTGCAGGAGAGGGAGTTTCTCTCTTGAAGAAACAAATGTTTCTGTGTGAAAAAAGGGGCAGCATGTCAGTGGTGTCATTGCACCAGTACAATTACTATGGTTGAACTAACATCTCACAAGTGCAAAAAGCTTCCAGGAAGTGAAACCTGTAACCTTTAAAATAAATTGACCCTTATGGGACCAGATTGTTTAAACTTCAACCAGTGTCAAGCAATAATGCAGGGGTACAGGGCAACGTCTGCAATAACCGTCGATTTAAAACTGCTGTTTTCATCCTGTCATTTTCGCACTGGTCAGTTGTTGTTACAGGTAATATAAAATTATATGCAGCCAGGGGTATTTCTGTGCTAAGGAATATATCTTTAATACCACAGTACATCAATTAAAGCGGTTTGTGCCGATCCTAAAGATGAACCAGAGAGGAGTCTAGAACTCAGGGTGCAGGAGTTTTGACCCCCCAGATGTATCCAGTGCTTTGTCTATGGGGTCAAAATGCAACTCAATGTAGATCAGTTTTGGTGTGTTTTGATGCCCTGTCAGAGGGCTGGAGTCTTTGGCCTACTTGGAGTGGTTCTACCAATGGGTGTCCGATCGGACTCAAGCTGAACCTACTGAGGAGGCCCAGCAAGGCTAAAACACTCTGGGGTCACTGGATGATCCACAGTTTCCTGCTGCATGGATGGTAAAGATGGAGGAGTAAATAAGGCGAGAGCAACGCACAGTAGGATATTTGCCATATTCTCCCCTGAGGCGGAAGCCGGGGGTTCTTCACTCTTTTCTTGCTTACTGCCTACTGCACGCCCCTGATTACGAAGTACGTGTTTTACATTGTGTATATATTTTAATAGCTCATTTTTAAAAAACGATACTTTACTGCACTTCGGCCCGAGACTAACGTCGCTCCGAAGCCGCCTATTTCTTTGTTGTGCTCGGTGCAGCCGATTTAGGCGCTGTCACCGTAACTACTCCCATTCTGACACCATCTTGCTGAGAGGAAGGGTAGCGCTCCAGTTGTTGGACGCCTCCCGCCCTCCCAGGATACCAAAGGGGCGTTACACACTGTTGCCCGGATATTTGCCATATTCTCCCCTGAGGCGGAAGCCGGGGGTTCTTCACTCTTTTCTTGCTTACTGCCTACTGCACGCCCTTGATTACGAAGTACGTGTTTTACATTGTGTATATATTTTAATAGCTCATTTTTAAAAAACGATACTTTACTGCACTTCGGCGCGAGACTAACGTCGCTCCGAAGCCGCCTATTTCTTTGTTGTGCTCGGTGCAGCCGATTTAGGCGCTGTCACCGTAACTACTCCCATTCTGACACCATCTTGCTGGGAGGAAGGGTAGCACTCCAGTTGTTGGACGCCTCCCGCCCTCCCAGGATACTAAAGGGGCGTTACACACTGTTGCCCGGATATTTGCCATATTCTCCCCTGAGGCGGAAGCCGGGGGTTCTTCACTCTTTTCTTGCTTACTGCCTACTGCACGCCCTTGATTACGAAGTATGTGTTTTACATTGTGTATATATTTTAATAGCTCATTTTTAATAAACGATACTTTACTGCACTTCGGCGCGAGACTAACGTCGCTCCGAAGCCGCCTATTTCTTTGTTGTGCTCGGTGCAGCCGATTTAGGCGCTGTCACCGTAACTACTCCCATTCTGACACCATCTTGTTGGGAGGAAGGGTAGCGCTCCAGTTGTTGGACGCCTCCCGCCCTCCCAGGATACTAAAGGGGCGTTACACACTGTTGCCCGGATATTTGCCATATTCTCCCCTGAGGCGGAAGCCGGGGGTTCTTCACTCTTTTCTTGCTTACTGCCTACTGCACGCCCTTGATTACGAAGTACGTGTTTTACATTGTATATATATTTTAATAGCTCATTTTTAAAAAACGATACTTGACTGCACTTCGGCGCGAGACTAACGTCGCTCCGAAGCCGCCTATTTCTTTGTTGTGCTCGGTGCAGCCGATTTAGGCGCTGTCACCGTAACTACTCCCATTCTGACACCATCTTGCTGCGAGGAAGGGTAGCGCTCCAGTTGTTGGACGCCTCCCACCCTCCTCTAACCCCGCCCTTACATGTACAAAAATATTAAGCCGTTCCGTCCGCGCAGCGGGCGCGCGCAGCGGGCGCGCCAAAGGCAAGCCCGTCTGCGCCCGTCCGCGCCTGGACGGGCCCAGGGCCACCACCCCTGGCCCTCTGACCCAGCATCGCGTCTACTCTATTCTAACATCAAGCTCCTTGAGATGCGTCCTCACAACCACCCGGGATTGCCAAAAGCTTGACCCATTATCCCTTCCTGGGCATTTCACTCAGTCCTGTCCTCATTGTATGACTCCGATCCCCCTTCTTACTAAAACATCCCCCAGTGCGAATAAAAACTTACAAACCAGTATATCAATAGCACTTTCTAACGTTCGCTCGCTCAGTAAACACCGACAGGACATAGCAGATTTTATAGAGGATAGGAAACTAGATATATTATTCATGACTGAAACCTGGATGGATAATTCATCTGACCCAGATCTAGTGATAGCAGTCCCAAGAGGTTTCTCTATTTACAGATGCGATAGACAGCTTAAAAAAGGGGGCGGATTAGCGATTATCGCCCGGGACTCACTCAATGTGAGAATTACGGCCATCCCTTCACCCTCCTGTGAAGCCCTGCACTTCGCAATCAAGTTATCCCCCGCCAAGAATTTCAGAGGGATCCTCATATATAGACCACCTGGACCACGAACAGATTTTATCTCGGATCTGAGTTTAACCCTCGAATCACTGGCCCTGGAAGATTCTCTAACAGTTCTGGGTGATTTTAATTTTCACCTAGACAAACCAGAGGACAGGGATACTTCATCTCTAATCTCGGATATGAACACTTTAGGTCTGCCCCTTTTGGTCAACTCTCCTACGCACGACGGTGGCCACACACTGGACGGTATCTTCTCCAATTTGGAGACAATCCACATAACCCAAATCCTCCCTCTCACTTGGTCGGATCATCATGCTATCCTGGCCTCAATTATCATTCACGAAACTTCCACCCCCAAAACATTTGTCAATTCCCGTCAACCGTTTCTGGCCTGGAATGACATAGACAGTCCCAGTCTGAAAACGCTACTGGGTAACTCTAGCCCTATCTTCTCGGCCGACCCCAATACTGCTACCACGCAATTTCATGACTGGCTGGGTACCGCCGCTAACTTATTGGTCCCCACTAAGCAGACGACCCGAAACAGACTTGCCCCCTCCGCAACCTGGTTCACTGAAGAGCTAAGAACCCAGAAACAACTTTGCAGGAATAAGGAGAGGCACTGGCGGAAGGCCTATAGCGAAGACACTAAAATTCGCTATAGGAGACGTTGGTCAAATATAAAGCCATGATCAGTGACGCTAAGAAGAAGTTCTTTAGCGAACGGATAGAACTAGCGAAAAATTCCTCCAAGGAACTTTATGATACTACCAAGCAGCTAGCTGGGTACTCCCCTGATCTGAACCCACCCCCTCTCAATTTTTCTGTGATGCCTTGGCCATCTTCTTTTTCACAAAGGTCAATGACATCTTCGCGGCTTTTTCAGATAACTCCAATCCCCATTCCATTATTCACACCTCGGATTCATACGGGACCTAAGTTTACACATTTCACAGATATCGCTAATGTCCAAACTGCGGAAATCATTACCACAATCAAATCAGGTTCCGCACTTGATCCTTGCCCTTTTAAAATTCTCCCACCCATCATTGATGTGCTTATACCTGCCATCACTCTAATCTTTAATAATATGTTCAGAACAGGTATTTATCCAGACGCCCTCAAAAAAACACTCCTTAAACCTTTATTAAAGAAGCCACACCTTGATAAGGACGAATTGAAAAATTACCGCCCAATTGCAAGCCTCCCTTTCCTGGCCAAAATTGCCAAAAAAGCAATGAATCAACAACTATCTGCTTTTATAGAGGAACACCAGCTATTAGATGACACACAATTTGGTTTCCGCCGATTTCACGGTACGGAGACCGCGCTCATCAAAGCTGCGGATGATATTAGATCCATCCGGGATCTTGGTGGAACAGCAGTATTAATACTGCTAGATCTGTCGGCTGCCTTCGACACGGTCGATCACTCGATTTTGGTCGATCGTGTCGAAAACATGGGCATCCAACATACAGCCAAGAAACTGCTTGCATCTTTCCTGTCTGATAGGACCCAGGCTGTCACACTGGGCTCCTTTCAATCGTCCAACCTGTCTCTACCATGTGGGGTACCACAAGGCTCATCCCTAAGTCCGACACTTTTTAACATCTATGTGTCGGACCTAGCTAATATCATCCGAGCACATGGGATGAGCCTTACCTCCTATGCGGATGACACGCAGTTGGTCCTGGCCATCAAAAACAACAGCCATAAATTAGCAGAGGACTTTACAGAGGGCATGTTGGCAATTGGGGACTGGATGGCCTCCAATTGCTTAAAACTTAATTCCGATAAGACGGAAGTCGTCATATTCGGACAACTGACCCCAGAGTGGTCCTCTGCATGGTGGCCCGCGGCTTTTGGTAGCCCGCCTAAACCGACGAGCAAGGTGAGGAACTTGGGAGTGGTCTTTGATGACCGTCTCAACTTCCTCCCACACGCCAACCAAATTGCATCCTCTGCCTTCCACAAACTGCGCCTAATAAAGAAAATCATCCCCTTTCTCCCTGAAACGGCCGGTAAAACCCTGGTGACCTCATTGGTGCTGTCCACCCTCGACTACTGTAACGCCTTGTTTGCAAATGCACAAGTAAGGGTCATTAACAAAATGCAAACCATCCAAAACGCAGCAGCTAGACTCTTGGCCAGAATCCCTAAATTTAAGTCTGCGACCGAAACCATTAGAATTTTACACTGGCTGCCTATTAGAAAAAGGATTGAGTTTAAAACCCTCTGCATTGTGTATAAGTCTCTGCACAATCAAGGACCTTCATTTCTCAAACAACATCTGATCCCGTATTGCCCACCCAGAGTTCTACGTTCCGCTACTCTAAATGATTTAGTTGTTCCCCGCACTAAAACAGTTTCCTGGGGGGACCGAAGGTTCTTGGTATCGGCCCCGAAACTATGGAACACCTTACCCCAGTCAATAAAATGCAGCCCCTCACTCTGGGCATTTCGTAAGCAGTTAAAGACCTGGCTGTTTAACCAGTAACTTCAGATCTTCCCGTCCATCCGGAGAATCATTTGCAGATATCTTAGCGCCGAGACGCCCATGGGCATTTGTTCGCGCTCTATAAATGTTATTAATAAATAAATAAATAAATAGGCCATATGAAGACAGGGCCATAAAATGGTACAAAATTTTTTTTTGACTACTAAATTGTGGACGTCCACCATCTCCATAGATCTGGGAACTTATATTATCCAACACCAGATGACGGAGGATTTTTTAAAGGTGATATTTTATGACTTGTATAAGGAAGTCCACCCAAACCAGCGATGCATATCCAGATTGGTAAAATTGGTGTAATCACATTACCAACATGGTTCATAAAAATATAGAGTGGAGGGAGCCCACAACTGATGGCTTCTCTTTTTATACCATCATGGAACCACTTGGAGGAAGGTAAGCCAAGCTCGAGCTTTTAAGGGAATAATGGTTAAGTGTCATTGAATCAAATGGATTAATTTAAGTCTCTAAAGTTCAGACTCTGCCATTAACATATGGCTAACAAGATACATTTTTAATAACAGATCTATCTACTCGAAATCAGAAATACTGCTCTATGTTCGAGGACATCAGGAGGTGTCCTGATGAAGGTATCTCTAAAGAAATATTTCCACCGAAACGCAGTTTTGTCTGACCTCCCTGAACAAAAATAGGCTTTTTGTATATATACATCAAATGTTGGGGTGTTGTGAGGTTTTCAGTGGGAGATTATAATTTGAGTTTGGGATGAATGAGCTCATGTAAGTAGATATGCATGGGGTGGATGTGTTTTAAGAAAATAGAAAGACTATTTTGATAAGCAAGAGAGGTTTGTTAAATCTTTTGCACAAAAACTGGGCATAAGACCTTTACTACCAATAAAAAACATTACCCCTGACCCTGCCTATAGGCCAGGTCGCTCCCCCAATGCCACACAGCTCCACCTGTCTGCCAGTGACTCTCCCCTTTGCTGCTGCAGATCGCTAGTTCAATCCTGCTGTGCCCCTGATCGTGCTGACTGCCTGCCTGAGCCTGTAATTTTCTTCCCATTTTTTTGGGGTGATTTCTGTGCATTTCTGTAAGCTCTGTTCCTGTCTGTACCGTGTTTCTTTGCCGTTTTTACCCTCGCGTCCTGCTCCTCTCCCCCACCCCCCCTTTCTCCTCTGTAAAGCTCTGCCCATTTTCCCGCGGCTGCTCCACTGCGGCCCCGCCCCCTCCCGCCAGATTATGATAGTACAACACGATCATTTTGATCGCGGTACTTTACATCGCGGATTTTACAATGCAAGTCGTTACAACGATTTACGTTGGAGGACGCAGATTGAGGAATATTATAATTTTCTATTCCAACTCCAGCCCACGTAACAGTAGGGAAGGTGTGGGCGAAACATGATGCCAACAATCGGACACCAAGGAGTGAAATGCAAGATGGTAGCATGAGCACTCGATAACATGCTTCATAAAGCATGTTGATAACACCTTCTTTTGAATGTAGTGCTAAATGCCAAATTTATGCATTTCCATGCACTGTAAACGCAGATGTTATCGCTTCCTAATTTATGTGACTCGGTGTAACGACGTACGGAAGGCTAATTCTTCTTTACCGGGGTTCGAAATCACGAGCGGAAGTAAACTGCACTGTGACAGCGGCGACCGTTCAGCTCACTGAGCTTTCTCGTGAAGTGTCTCCAGGGAGGCAGAGTGGTGAACATCGGTGGAGGTACCTGCCTCGGCACGGCGTCTACTGCTGAGTGCGCCCCAGACTATGATATATGGGGTCAGATCTGAGCTTTCACTCTATGGCATGCTGCATGGCTGACAGAGGAGCGGTTCGGGCCTGAGGGTACACGGTGTCAGTGGGCAGTGCACAGTGACGCTGGCACTAGGCTCTCCCATCACTCGCCCGTTGCTGTTAGCCTCTACAAGAGTGCAGGGCGGGATGACAGAGCAGGCCGCACAGTCCGGGCCGCCGCTCGGGGGATTTGAGTGGGATTAACATACCTCGCAAGATTTGGACTTTGGTTGTTCCAAGCCCGCGGTGCCCTTGTCGCGCTGGGGACCGCGCAGCGCCACCATAACAACGGTGGAAGCTGCCCCTTGCACCCCGCGGGCACAGCACTTGTAATTTTAAATCACCGTGTAGGCCTTGGCACTGCCCTAGGCGAGGCCTCCCGTGGCCTGGAGGCAGCAGCAGGGAGTGGAACCGAGCCATGCCCTGCTATGCCTTAGAGAAGGTTGTCCCATTTTATAGCACCCGTGCCACGTCACTGTTTAGCGTGCGTCATGTGCGTGTATATAACTTGATGAAGACTGTGCACGTCACTATTTATCGTGCGTCATGTGCGTGTATATAACTTGATGAAGGCTGTGCACGCTGTGCCACGTCACTATTTATCGTGCGTCATGTGCGTGTATATAACTTGACGGAGGCTGTGCACGCCGTGCCACGTCACTGTTTATCGTGCGTCATGTGCGTGTATATAACTTGACTTGACGGAAGGCTGTGCACGTTGTGCCACGGTACTGTTATCGTGTGTGAGATGCCTTTTATCTACCTTGACGAAGGTTGTGCAATGTGCATGCTGTTACATCATCTGAGCCACGTCATTGTTTATCACGTCTGTCATTCATTTCTTTGTGTAGCTAAATTGTTGTGCCATGTCATTTTACGTGACCCGTGGTCCGTGCCTTGTCAATATTTATTATCATGCTTTTCCTTATCAAGATTGAAGATTGTTCCAAACGACTTTATGTCACATAAGCCGTCATATATAACTATATGTGAGATGCCATTGTGAAGGATATAGCGTCCCATTTTAATCACACGTGCCACGCCGTTGTCATGTGCGCCATGCATGTACATACATCGATGAAGATTGTGCCATGTGATTGTATATTATATGTGCCATGCATATCAATTTTGATGAACGTGGTGCTGTGTCATTGTATATCACATGTGCGTGCCATCATGTGACTTTATGTGCCATGGCATTAAACACGTTCCTCATGCCATTCTATGCCTTGATGAACCAAATGCCATGACATTGTATGTTACATGCTCCATGACTTTTTATGTCACATGTGCCAAGACATTGCATTTCATATGTGCTATACATTTACATACATGCCTTCTTAAAAGATGTGACATCCGTTGTATATTAAGTGTGCCAACATAGCTATGCGTGACACTGCACGGTATATATCAGGTATATAAAGGCATGAGCGCCATCCCTTTATATACCTTGATAAAAGTCATTATAAATCACGTGCCATGCCTTGTATACCCCGATGGAGGCTGTGCGATAATATTGCAGATCAGGTGTGTTATGTATATCACGTGTGCCATGCCATTTTATATTATGTGCAACATATATGCTCTTACAAAATGTGGCACGATTAACTCTGCGAACAAAGTGCGACATTGTATTGTGCCATGTGTGACATGCGACACTTTACCCTAGTGTGCCATGAGGCCTTGCCATGAACGTGGCGAAGTGATGTGGCATAAGGGAGAAATGTTGTAGATGCCGTGATGTTGTCGTATATTTTTGTGTTATTTTTCTAACTTAGGTTGTGTGCCATGTAAATAAGTATGTTGGTAAAGTATGCATCATATCACTATTTAAACGGAGGCAGTTGTGTGGCATGCCAATGGTCACATGGGTTATGGTGTGTGCTATGTTATGTTGTGGCCGATGGGCATAGTTTGTTTACCTACTTGTTGTGTGTCTTGCAGTGGTTGACCTACGTGATGCTGTGTGTCATGCAACGATGTTGTCGTGTAGCTTGTGTAATGTCCGAAAATGATGTGTTTCTTGTCATTGTTTACCTAAAATGTCGTGCGCCCCGCCGAGAAGTGCCATGACGTTGGGCATCCTGCCATCAGTTACTTAGATGGAGAGATGTGCCATGCCATGGTGTTGTCGTGTAACATGGTTTTATTTACATAGATTATGCTATGTGCCATGCTTTACCTAGACGGAGTTCTGTGCCATGCTGGGACGCTGACGTGTGGCATGGTGTTATTTACATAGAATATGTTATGTGCCATGATGCTGTCGTGTGGTATGGAGTTATTTACATTGATTATGTTCTGTGCCATGCCATGCTTTACCAATATGGAGTTCTGTGCCGTGCCAAGGTGTGGTCGTGTGGCACAGACGATGTTGCGCATCCTGCCATTGCTGTCTCTGATATCGCGTGCCATTCTATGCGTTCTGTGCCATAGGACGAGGCGCTCATGTGGCACGGGGTTATGTACACAGATAGGGTTGTGTGTGCTGCCACCCTGACCTTGGTGCTGTGTGTGCCACTCCTTCCGCGTACATTCACCTGCTGAAGGCGGGCACAGTGACATTACTCCGAGGAGGGTGTGCGCTGCTGCTTACCTTGATGAGGTTGTGTGCCACCCTGAGCATGGTGCCCGGCTCGCCCTTCTCTCCGGGGGCATGGAGCCCGGTGCCGTATCCGTGCCAGGCCGTCATGTAGGGGTTGTGCATGGTGATCCAGTACTTGACCCGGTCTCCGAACTCCCTGAAGCAGAAGCTGGCGTACTCCTGGAAGAGGCCGGGCAGCGCCTCGGACGCCCAGCCCCCGAGGCGCTCCTGCAGGGCCCGGGGCAGGTCCCAGTGGTAGAGGGTGACCACGGGCTGCAGCCCCCGGTGCAGCAGGGAGTCGATCACCCGGTTGTAGTACTGCACCCCCGAGGGGTTCACGGAGAGGGCGCTGCCGTTCGGCAGCAGCCGGGGCCAGGACAGGGAGAACTGGTAGTAGGAGACCCCCAGCTGCTCCAGCGCCCGCAGGTCGCGGTGCCACAGGTGGTAGCTGTCCCCGGCCCGCTCCTCCGGCCCGAAGCCGTCCCAGATGGAGCGCCCTCGCCAGGCGCCCCCGTCCTCCACCTGCAGGGCCGCGCTGCCGGCCCCCCACATGAAGCCTGGCGGGAAGGAGCCGTGCGCGAAGAGCTGACTCTGGTTCACGTGGGGACTGCGGGCCCACGCCGCGATGCCTTCCCCCGGGGACCCCTGGGCCGCCCCCAGAATCAGTGGGACCCAGAGAGCCACCTGCAGGGCGCTCATGACGCCCTCGGCTAATGAGCCTCTGCTCGCAGAGGGAGACGGGTCTGATCCCGGTGCTCCTCTCCCCTGCCCACCTCAGTCTTTCTCAGGCACCCACTGCTCTCCTGTCCTGTGCCACTGCTCCCAGGTGCCCCCTGTGCCCCTTCTCCTCAGGCACCCACAACCCTCCTGTCTTGTGCCACTGCTCCCAGGTACCCACTGTGCTCCTGTCCTGTGCCTCCTCGGGCAGCCACTGTGCTCCTGTCCTGTGCCAATGCCCCCCGGGTAACCACTGTACTCCTCTTCTGTGCCAATGCCCCCCGGGTAACCACTGTACTCCTCTTCTGTGCCAATGCCCCCCAGGTACCCACTGTACTCCTCTTCGGTGCCAATGCCCCCAGGTAACCACTGCTCTCCTGTCCTGTGCCACTGCTCCCAGGTGCCCCCTGTGCCCCTTCTCCTCAGGCACCCACAGCCCTCCTGTCCTGTGCCACTGCTCCCAGGTACCCACTGTGCTCCTGTCCTGTGCCTCCTCGGGCAGCCACTGTGCTCCTGTCCTGTGCCAATGCCCCCCGGGTAACCACTGTACTCCTCTTCTGTGCCAATGCCCCCCGGGTAACCACTGTACTCCTCTTCTGTGCCAATGCCCCCCAGGTACCCACTGTACTCCTCTTCGGTGCCAATGCCCCCAGGTAACCACTGTATTCCTGTCCTGTGCCAATGCCCCTAGGAACCCACTGTACTCTTCTGTGCCAATGCCCCTCAGGTACCCACTGTGCTCCTGTCCTGTGCCAATGCCCCCCAGGTACCCACTGTACTCTTCTGCGCCAATGCCCCTCAGGTTCCCACTGTGGTCCTGTCCTGTGCCAATGCCCCCAGGTACCCACTGTACTCCTCTCCTGTGCCAATGCCCCTCAGGTACCCACTGTGCTCCTGTCCTGTGCCAATGCCCCTCCGGTACCCACTGTGCTCCTGTCCTGTGACCCTTCTCCTCGGGCAACCACTGCGCTCCTCTCCTGTGACCAGGGCTCTCTCACCTATCCACCTCTTCTGTGCCACTGCTCCCCAGGTATCCACTGTACTCCTCTCCTGTGCCAATCCCCTCAGGTACCCACTGTGCTCTTGTCCTGTGCCTCCTCGGGCAGCCACTGTGCTCCTCTCCTGTAGTAATGCCCCTCAGGTACCCGCCGTGCTGCTCTCCTGTGCCAGTAGTGTCCTGTGACAGTGTCCCTCGGGCACCCGCTGTGCTCTCCTCGCCTGCCCTCCTCATGTGTCCATGGTACTGCTCCTCTCCCGCCCCCTCTCTGGTGGTACCTATGCCCCCTGTGCCTGGCGCTGCTCCTTTCCTGTCACTGGTGCTCCGCTGTTGTCACGCTGCCCTCCCCGGGTGCCCAGCGCTCCTCTGATGGTGCCATTGCTGCGCTGGACTAGTGCCCCTCTGGTGTCACCAGTACTCCCGTCTGCTCAGTGGTGCCTCTCTCCTGTCTCTCTCCTGGTGTCCCCAGTGCTGGTCCAGTGCCCGGTGCTCCTCTGGTGTCACCAGTGCTCTCCCTGTGTCCGGTGCTCCTCTGGTGTCACCAGTGCTCTCCCTGTCCCCGGTGCTCCTCTGGTGTCACCAGTGCTCTCCCTGTCCCCGGTGCTCCTCTGGTGTCACCAGTGCTCTCCCTGTGCCCGGTGCTCCTCTGGTGTCACCAGTGCTCTCCCTGTCCCCTGTGCTCCTCTGGTGTCACCAGTGCTCTCCCTGTGCCCGGTGCTCCTCTGGTGTCACCAGTGCTCTCCCTGTGCCCGGTGCTCCTCTGGTGTCGTCGGTGCTTCTCTAGTGTCCAGTGCTCTCCCTGTGCCCGGTGCTCCTCTGGTGTCACCAGGGCTCTCCCTGTGCCCGGTGCTCCTCTGGTGTCGTCGGTGCTTCTCTAGTGTCCTGTGCTCTCCCTGTGCTCGGTGCTCCTCTGGTGTCGTCGGTGCTTCTCTAGTGTCCAGTGCTCTGTACCCGGTGTTGCTCAGCTGTTGTTGGTGCTCCTCTGGTGTCACTAGGCTCTCCCTAAGCCCAGTAATAGCCTTTCCCTGGTGGTCCTCTGGTGTCACCAGTGCTCTCCCTGTACGCAGTGCTCCTCAGCTGTTGTTAGTGCTCTTCTGGTTTTACCAGTGCTCTGTGTCCGGCGCTCCTCTGGTGTCACCAGTGCCCCCCCTCTGCTCGGAGCTCCTCTGGTGTCAGCAGTGCTCTGTGCCCGGTGCCTCTCTGGTGTCACCAGTGCTCTGTGCCCGGCGCTGCTCCTCGCCAGCCCCGGTGCTCCTCTCCCTTATCTGCGCAGCGCCGAGGCGGCTATAAAGGGCTGTCAATGATTAGCCTGAACTGTGCGCCCGGGACGGGCCTGGCACCGGGGGTGGCCCTCATGCCGCGCGCCAATGGCAGCGCCCGCAGCGCGCGTCACTTCACAGGCACCGCGGACAGCGCCGATATTAATGACCTCGGGGCGCGTTGTGCCAGGACGGCGCTGCGAGGGGCGAGGGAGCCCGCGGGCCGGACAGCGCGGGGGGGCGAGGGGCGGCAGGTTGGGCCGCGAGGGCAGCTGAACCGTTGGTAACTCTCACACCACTGCTGAGTGTCCTTAATAAGGCGGCTCTTTACTCCCAATCACTTTCCAGTTCAAGTCATTTATTATTTAATTAGTTTTACTTCAACAGGTTTAAATCATTAGGATGTGTTAATCAACCAGTAAGCAGGTAACACTCAAAGGAAACTTGCTGCTATTGCACCTCCGAAGTTATCTATGCAAGATAAAAACACACTTGATATAGATTAATTTTTATTAGCAGGTCCGAAGCAACATATTCTGTGATATCATATAGTAAAATAAGTAAGTCATTATTTATACAATTGCTATTATTATTATGGTTTTATCACCGTTGTTTATCTGACCGTTATTCATAATTGCACTTTTTATTATCCTTTTATTAAGTTACTATAAAAATTGTAAGTTAACGGGTGGACTCTTTAAGAAACACTTTCGAAGAACCTGCAGACGAACACTTAAGATCTTAGATCTTTATTGTTTCGAGCGCATCTTTGAAAAACTTAGAAGAAATATAGTAATCATGTGCGGGGTTAAAATGCCCAAAATATAATATCCGACACGCGTTAGTTCGTGAAAGCAACAGCTGTGCGTGAGCCTGTGACGTGAGACTTTCGAAGAAGGGCGGATGAACACGTGCCGGGCGGCCGTGATTTAGAGTAGATCAAACTCGGGCGTGTTAAATGTGCGCAGCCAACGTGTAGGAAGTGGCGGTTGGCGAGCCTACAAATTAACAGGGAGAGCCGAGCCGAGCCACGGGTCTGACTCGGATTTAGTGCTCGTGCACTAGCCCGTATAGGATAAACAGGAGGGAACCCATAGACCAAGTTGGGATGGGTGTAGACTGTAAGTGTAAACAATTCCCAACAGGTATCAATAGGAAGACAATTCAATGGGTGTATGCAATATGCATTACAAAAGAAAGATAAAGGAGTCACTGTAAATTTGAGAACAAACGGGTATTATTCACCACTTAGAAAGCTAGGCAGGACTTTTGCAAATTCATACAGTTAAACAGCACTGTATACAATAAATGGGGTGACAACCCGGTGGCACTTGGTGCAAGTGATATATACATGAATATATACAGTGAATAGTGACGGTGGTGCAAGTGCTGGGGTGAAAACAGCGTGGTCGGCGCGAAGTGACAGTGAAAAATACAGAGTAATGGCTCCAGGGATTTAAGTAATAATCACTTAAAACAAGATTCAATTCCAGGAGTACAAAACAGGTAGGGCGCCATAAAATTAGGCTGTGTTGTCGACGGCGTTTCGATCCTCGTCAATCGGGATCATCATCAGGACGGGGTTGTCGGGGAAAAAACCAGTGAGATCCGCTGCTGTCAAAGTCGTGCGGTTGGGGGGGCTGGATACAAGGGTCCAGAGCTGAATGACGGGGAGGCTTGAGTTGGCGGGGGAGATCTGCGTCTGATTGAATCAGAGGTATTCCGGGTGGGTTAATCCAAGGTGTAGCTTCAAGCAATGAATGCGGGAGCTGGGCCAAAGTGATTATTACTTAAATCCCTGGAGCCATTACTCTGTATTTTTCACTGTCACTTCGCGCCGACCACGCTGTTTTCACCCCAGCACTTGCACCACCGTCACTATTCACTGTATATATTCATGTATATATCACTTGCACCAAGTGCCACCGGGTTGTCACCCCATTTATTGTATACAGTGCTGTTTAACTGTATGAATTTGCAAAAGTCCTGCCTAGCTTTCTAAATGGTGAATAATACCCGTTTGTTCTCAAATTTACAGTGACTCCTTTTTCTTTCTTTTGTAATGCATATTGCATACACCCATTGAATTGTCTTCCTATTGATACCTGTTGGGAATCGTGCACTAGCCCAGCACTGCAAACATCACCTCCAATATGACAAAGTCTCATCAAATTTCATTAAAGTATATTGACATGTGGAAGCGGTGACATTAATACGTCACATTACACATGGTCACATTTATATTTTAAATTCATCGGGATAGAAAGTGGTTTGCCTAGAATCACAGGATGTTGAGCGGATGCCGAGACTCCAAGCCTGTTCCTCAGTTCCTAAGTTGGTAGCTGTGGCCATAAGTCCACATCCTGGGTCCTCACATCCTGGGTAGATGGAGGATGACAGGTAGCAGGCACCATGGACGTCATGTAGGGGTCGCCAGGGGTCGAAGCTGCAAACCCTGGCTTGCCCTTTGCTACCCCGGCACAGCCTTTCCCACCCCTGGCCTCAGAGGTGGCAAATTCAGGGCCAGGAACACAGGGGCTGCTGGGACGCCACTCTTTATTTCCTGTCAGTTTTTATTACAATAATAGTGAATAAATAAAATACATTATTCACTAATCATGTTATAAAAATGGAGTACAATGAGATAGAATATGCCCTTCCATGCAGCTGAGGTAAGTAAAAAATGTTTTTAAGTGTATGTTGTATGCGTGCTTGCAGGTGAGCGTCCCTTCACGTGTGAGAGTATATATGCACCAATTCGTGCTTATGTGTGAAAGAGTATATATGTGCGAATTTGTGCACATATGTAAGTATGTGTGTGTGAGTGAAAGTGGATGTTAAAGGGCGTGTGATATCACTTCCGCTACCTCTGGCATTTCGGTGAATTGACGTCCATGGAAGCCACATCAAAGCTCGGCTCCTTATGGGGTTGTGGTTCCAAGAGGAACTTAACAGGAACTGGAGCTGAGCCGGAACCAGAGCCAAGCTTCAGGCTCGAGCCTGGCTCGAGCTTTCAACGCCCACCTCCAGCCATGGTACCCGTGCAGGTACAGCGGTGGGGCCCGGGTGGGGGTATTTTGAGGGTCAATGCCAAGGGAAACTTAAATAAAGAATTCATTTTCCCTCGTTATCGTCCGTCGGCATCCCCACCAACCCAGCCCTACCGCTGTTACCTTCACGGACCGCAGCTGCCCACCTCTAACAGGAAGGTAGGTCAGTTTAACGATAAACACAGAGTTAACTGCTACGTTTACCAAGATGAATAAAGGTAAAACAGAGGCATTATTTTTTGGGGAAATCTGTCCTGGGCTTGGTCTCCTGAGTGGTGGCCCTTTGAGACTGATAAACCCCTTCCGCCCAGTAGGTCAGACAAAAGGTAGTATTGGGCATAAGGCCACACACACTCCTCAAACATATAAAATATAATGGGAAGATGCTTGCAATTTGTCTAAAATCCCAACCTATCATTCTTTTGCTCACCATGTCATTTCAGTTTGGGTCCAGCTATATGTAAATCACTCTTTACCCTGCTCTAAAAAGAACAGTCCAGTCCGAACTGGCAGGCCAGGTCCTCCCTGAACCGAAACACAGGCAACCTAGGACTGTTTTTGCCCTACAAAGGGCTCCTCAGCCAGGTATAGCATGGTTCCAGAGCCATACAGGACCCATGTCTGGGCATACCTATGCATCTTAGGGCATACATCAAACGCACAAATGGTGATGGGAGGAATGCTTGCAATTTGTCTAACCTTTGGCAATCACAGTTTGGGCCCAGTCATATGCCAATCAGCCTTGACCCTACTCCATTAGGAACAGTCCAGCCCGAATTGCCAGGCCAGCTCCACCCTGGACCAGAACACAAGCAACCCAAGACCAGTTTTACCCTGATTGGAGCTCATCAGTCGAGTATAGCTTGGTTCCAGTGACACAGTGAGCATAGAACGAACACCTGGGCATACCCTTGCCAATTAGGGCATACATCTAACATACAAAAAGTGATGGGAGGAATGCTTGCTATTTGTCTAACAACTGGCAATTGCTTGGGGTAGCATCCCAACCCATTATTCTTTTGCGCAACATGCCATTTCAATTTCAACCCTGCGATATGTAAATCAGTCTAGCCACTACCCCAATAGGAGCAGTCTAGGAGGCCTGGTCCTCCCTGAGTTGGAGCACAATCATCCCAAGACAGGTTTTGCCCTGATTAGTGCTCATCAGTTGGATATAGTTTCATTCTAGTGATGCAATGAGCACGTGACCCAAGTTTGGGCGTACCCAAGTCGCTAAGGCATGCATCAAACACCCAAAAGGTGATGGGAGGAATGCTTGCAAGGCCGGTTTCACCCTGGATAGTACATTTTTTTAAAAAGTTGACTCTTCTGTGCTTCTGCCTATTTTTGGGCATAAAACTGTTTACAGGCCCTTATCTCATCCAGATTGGATTATGGAAACTCCCTATATATGGATGCTTCTGTTTACATTTTGAAACATTTACAAATAGTCCAGAATGCAGTTATCAGACGTATTAAGGTCATGAACCCAATGCCTCATTTCACCACATGTTTTGGGATTGGGTCACAATCCATGCCACCCTTCCCTCAGACACGGGGCTATCAGATATTCACACGTGGGAGGCCTGTGCGCTAGGCATTTGCAAGCGGCACAAGAATAGGAAAGTGGGAACGCACTTTGCGTCCCTGGCGCTCCTGCTAGCTAAAAGATGCATAGCAATGCATTGGAAGGCACCAGATGGACCCCCATTAGCGACATGGGTGGGAGCAGTCAAAAAATGGGGAGCAGCAGAGGAGGAGGTACTTCGGTCCGAAGAAGTTAAGGGAACTCGCAAGCACCCTATATCTATGT
The DNA here is from genome assembly GCF_964261635.1 of Lissotriton helveticus. Classification (NCBI taxonomy): domain Eukaryota; kingdom Metazoa; phylum Chordata; class Amphibia; order Caudata; family Salamandridae; genus Lissotriton; species Lissotriton helveticus. Next base: position 187,329,199 of record NC_136060.1, read on the forward strand.
TGTGGGCTATTTTACTTCACTGCTTTGTGCAAGAGACCTCAGACAGGTCAGGGTCCCAGGAAAACCGCCCACTGCCACACAAGCAAGCCCCTGGACTTTCTGGAGGGTCCCTCTGGGGAGCAAGCCCTGAATAGGTCCTGACATGGAGTCGGAGCCGGACAGTGCGTGCAGCATTCTCCCTATGATATTGCAGATGTTTCCCCCCCGCGCAGGCGAGACATGAGACCTAACCAGACAGTGGTAATTAGGCGACCCTTCTTAGGTGATTAAACATTAAACATTAAACATGGTGTACCCCCAGTTATATTACCCCAGTTCTCCAGTTTAAATCATTGGCTGCCATATAGAACCATTTAATACACAGGACTGAATTTGAGAGTGATCACCCTACCGTATGCATGGACTCATATCTAGCCCTGCCTACCATTCTATGAAAATGGCATCCTGTATGACAATATCTGGTGTGACATGTATTTATTTAAGTTTCTGTAATCCCTGACAAGATGTATAAATAATGGATGTTACGCTACATTTGCAAAATATATTAATGTACTGTTATTTGTTGAAAATGCCAATAAAGATGATTTTATTTAAAAAAAATCTGACTTATTCAGGACATTCCCAAGCAGAGCACAGATTTTGTAGACCTGATGGATTTTCTAGACCTGTCAGGTAAGGCACTGTGGTTGGGTGAAGGGCAGTAAGGTACATTATTATGATAAACAGCATAACTTGATTATGCAGGAGCATATCTTGAGCAATTGCTTTACAGAGTTACGCCAGCACCTGATGAGAGTCCATGCTTATTGTTCTTAGGGAGCTTGGGAAGGAAGCAGATTTATGTTCAAGCACCAGAGTGTCCAAGAAGATATTTGGGGAGGGGGTGCAGGATTGGGTCAGGAGGGTGGGTAGTTTCCCTCAGTTTTAGCTGGGGGACACACATGTTAGACCTGGCATCCTTGGTTTGGTTCTTTCCTAACTTTTTGCCTTCAATCCTCCTGTTTTGCTGACTTTAGGACTTTGCACACTTTACCACTTCCAACCAGTACTAAAGTGCTTGCACTCTGTCCTTAAAACCTGGTAGAATTGGCTTTCACCCAACTGGCCTATTTACTTCACTTGTAAGTCCCTAGTAAAATGTTACTACTTGTGCTAAGGGCCTTTACATTAAATGCTACTAATGGGCCTGCACCACATGTTGTGCCAACCACTTCAGTAGCCTTTGAAACATGTCTCAGGCTTATCATTACAGCCTATGCGTGCAGTTTAAACTGCCATTTTGACAGGGCAAAAAAACCCAGTTTCAAGGCCTAAACCTTCTTTTTTTCATACATATAGGTCACACCTAGGGTAGGTCCTAAACAGCCCAGTGGTCATGGTGCAGTGTACTTAAAAAGATGGGCATGTACTTTTAAGTTTTACATGTCGTGGTACTGAAAGAATCTCAAATTTGTTTTCACAACTGCAAGGTCTGCCTCTCCCATAGGAAGAAATTGGGTTAACTTATTACATTTAATAAGGGATATCTTTCAATTGGGAGCAGATATCAATGTTGAGTTTGGTATCTAAAGAATTGTAATTTGAAGGCCTCTTTAATGTTAAAGTCGGATTTTAAGTCACAATTCTGAAAATGCCATTTTTAGAAAAGTGGCATTTTCTTGTCCCAACCATTCGGTGACTGCTACCTGTATCCTGGGTCAAATGACTAGATGTAGCTGGCAGTTGGTCTTTGTGTATTGGTCTCAGACAGAGACAAAGGGATGATAGGTGTTGGCAGATGGGCCATCTCTGACTTCATGAGGGGGAGGAACTGTCACATATTACACTTGCTCATCACAACGTCTCTGCCTGGGCACACTTACAAAGGGTTTAACACTAGTCTTTTATGTCCCCCAGACAAGCTAGCGGCAAGGCAGGGAGGTAGGAAATTCCAAACACCCTTGGGGTGGAAACGTCTTGAACCTTCTCCTACTTGAAAGTAGGCACCAGGTATAAGTATTAGATCCTCATACCCAACTCTTTAGTACAATTCTGGACCTGTCGAACACTCAGGACTGCTGTGCTGCTCTGTAAGAAGGATTGCTACTCTGTTGCCCTGCTGCCTGAGTGAAATGACTAGACTTACAACTTGAACCCAGGACCACCAGAGTGACTTCATGGGCTAGATGACTGGATTCCTGATCAGAGCATCAGGGACAGAAAAGACTCCAACCATCTTGAACCCAGCATCTGGACTCAGTCTGCTATGAGTCTTGCCTCCCCTCAAGTGGAGCTACCCCAGTCCTTGACCCTTGAAAGTGGGCCTGAAGGTGCTCTGTCTGCCCAGCTGTGGTACTGTGAAGCAGAACTGATGCAGCACTACCTATCTCCTCAAAGCCACACCATAACTGCTCCAGCACAACACATCTCCGACTCAGGTTCTCACATCGTAGCTCACAGTCTCCTCAGAATCGCCACTGCGCGAAGGCATGCTCGTCGATAATGCAGGACTCTGCATCACAGCCCCATAGCTTCTTCAGAATGGCCGCTGCATGACACATCTTCAACACAGGACTTCGCATCTCAAGCCCCTCATCAACAGCATCCTTGACGACAATGCAGGACCTAGCATTGCAGCCTCAAGGCTACTTGGAACTGCCTTTGCACAACGCATCTTCGACATGCGATCTTGCAATGCCCTGCAACCAGGATTTAAGGTACTTGGTTCAGAGGGCCTAACCTGGTCCCTGTATCCGGCTCATGCTCCATTGCAGTCAGCCTGAATTTGTGACTTTGTCCCAGTCAGGCACAACCAGAGAACTACACTTGGCGCGTTGTGCTTTTAGATATTATTTTCACTGAAATCTTTAATATTGCATATCACCGGTTCTGCTGATTGGAATTTTGTCATTTTAGTGTCAAACAGCTTATTAAATTTTATTCTATCTTTTAAATTGTAATGGGATTTTTTTTGTTTTGGGTTTTCACTTTATTACTGTTTAAAGTGCAGCATAAATACCTTACATATTGCCTCTAAGTTAATGCTGCCTGCTTGCTAAGCTACCAGAGGGTTAGTCACAGGTTAACTTGGGGTTTGTTTGATACGGAAATTGTGGTTGCTGCATGATTAGGGTTTCACCCCCCTCAACCAGTAACCCAATTTCCATCACCCTACACATATGCTTCAATCAGCCTCTCTTTATTTAATAAACATTCATAGATTTAAACAGAGTAGAGCAAAGAGCAGAGTTTTATCTTACCTTATGGCCAAACTACTAAACTCTCTTGCTCTTTCTTTCCAGTGCATCCATCACTGCTCACAACTTATAAAGGAAACAATTAAAACAATGCTTTTTCAATTCAGTCTCTACTCCTACAGTTCTCTCTGTTGAAGGTGGAAGTTGTAGTGCTGACATGCCCCGGCGGTAGCTGTATTTTTTTTAGAAATATTGTTTAATGAATTCATACATTCATTCATTCATCCATCCATTACCCGGGGAACCAAACAAGCAAAACAAAGTCAGCAGTTTGAAAGTGGCCCCACACATTTTGTTTTGTTTCTTTTTACAACTGAATGTCCACTCTAATCTTGAAATCATCACTGCATTGGTTTAAATCTATAATCTTGCATATAATTAACTTTCCAGACACCATCAGTAGGACCTGTAAGTTGATTTTGCCTAATTGAGGGACACAGCTTTGTTTTCACCAGTGTAAACTCGAAACATGAGTGTAGAAAATGCCCTCTTCTGTGTGGTTTCCCTCCAATTTCCCCCTATCTGTTTTGCTAGATTTAGAATTCTATGCACTTTACCCTTGCTAAACAGTGACTGTGTTCCCCCTTTAAACATAGTTAAATTGGTTATTCCTAACTGACCTAGGGCCTGGAAGTTAAATGCCACCAGCGGACTGCTGCACTTATTGTGCCATCCACATAGTGAGCCTGTAAGACATGGCGTCAGACCTCCCATGTGTAGCCGGACTGCGGCAGCATAAAACCTGTTGTCACACCTGTACAAACAACCCTTTTTGATAGGCAGGAAGTCTTGCTTTTAAATATTAATGTCACCCTTAAGTACACTTTGTTGCCCAAAATGCTTTTAAATATTAATAAATCACTCTTAAGTATACCTTGTTGCTTATAAAGTAGGATGCCTGATATTTAAAAGTGGAACATGTGCAAAATTAAAATTGACATGTTTCTCCAGTGACTAGGCGTCAACAGCAATTTTTACCATTTGGACTGCAGCTGAATCCTAGAAAGTGGCAAAATCCAGATTATATACCTTAATCTGTAAATTCTGACAGAAATTGGCTAGAAAAGTAATTCAGAGACTATTGTTGATATTTATTAAAAGCCCTATTCAATTGTGATATCAGATGTTTAATGCATAGTTAGCAAAAGTAACTTTTAGAAAGTTACCCTTTCCTCATCTAAAACTCTTGCAGTCTAATTTTCATAAGCTTTCCAGCAGTTGTCCAGCAAGTGCTTGGCTTTATTGAGCTATGACAACTGCCCACAGAGCAGAGAGAAATGCCTGGGTTTGGGGAGATGTTTTTCTTCTCCTGGCATGAAGACCAGTTGGGGTGAGCCAAGGAATTTAATTATTTTTATTTTTTATTTTTTTTAATTTTGAAGTTTGTAAAGCGCACGGCTACCCTCAACGGGGGTGTCCCAGCGCTGCAGACAGCAGGCTAAACAGTAGGGTGGTGGCAGCTAAGGGCTGGCGAACAGCCAGGTTTTCAATTTACTCCGAACAGCGACTCCGAGGAAGTAAACCTAAGATCTAAGGGGAGGCTGTTCCAGAGTTTAGCGGTCCCAACCGCGAAAGCTCGGCCCCGCATTCTGTACCGGCGAAAGCGCGGAGTGACAAGCAGGCGAAGATTGTTGGACCTGAGAGCTCTGGTCGAATGGACAAGTTTGAGCCTTTTTCTCAGGTAGCCTGGGCCCAGTCCATTGAGGGCCCAAAATGCAAAGACCAGTGCTTTAAACTGAATCTGTTGGGTCACTGGCAACCAATGTAGCTTCCTCAAGTACGCAGTGACTGAGTGGCGGTAGGGAATATTGCCGATCAGTCTGGCAGCCGCATTTTGCACGATCTGCAGGCGATCAATTAGGTAGGCTGGGGCACCAACATATAAGCTGTTTGAGTAATCAAGATGTGAGGTAATCAGGGCGTGTATAATGGTCCTGCGAGAGTCCAGGGGAAGATAAGGAAAATTTTCCTAATCATACGCAGCTTACCGAAGCAAGCTGCCGTAACTTTGTTGATATGGGTTTTGCAAGATAGGGAGTTGTCAAATTAAAACCCCAAATTGCGAGCTGCTTGAACTGGTACCGGAGGAGGATTGAGCTCCGGTGGCCACCACAGTATGGCTGAAAGTGGAGATTTCTGATTGAAAAATAAGACCTCCGTCTTATCAGTATTAAGTTTGAGATTATTAGATGTCATCCAAGAGGAGATGTTAATGAGGCAGTGGCGAAAATTAGCCAAACTGCCGTCAGAGTGATCTCTAAAAGAAAATACAAGCTGAGTATCATCAGCATAAGATATCACTCTGACCCCCCAGGATTCAACCACTTTTGCCAACGGAGCGAGGTACACATTGAAGAACAGTGAGCTCAAAGCAGAGCCCTGCGGAACACCACAGAGCAGAGGTTTTTCTTCTGACTCAAAAGGTCGCAGAAAGACCTTCTGAGATCGCCCCGTAAGTAAGGATCTAACCCAGGCCAGTGGAGTACCCCCAATAGCAATGTTGCGCAGACGGTCCAGCAGTATGTCATGTGACACAGTATCGAAAGCTGCGGACAGGTTGAGGAGGACCAACATGTTCTCCTCGCCCGCATCCACACACTCTCGAATAGACTCCGACACCTCTGGAAGTGCCGTCTCAGTGCTGAAACCTGGTCTAAAACCAGACTGACAGTCATGCAATAGTTGTTTGGCTTCAAGGTGTTCCACCAACTGTTCCTGTACTGCCTTCTCTAAAATTTTTGCTGGCTTGGGAAGGAGAGATATCGGTCGATAATTACTAAACAGAGATGGGTCAGCATCTGGGAACCAGCATGGCCTGCTTCCACAAGGAAGGAAATTGGCCTATGCGTAGTGAGGTGTTCCAGATAGCAAGAAGTGGGATAATCACCAGGGGAGAAAGTTTGCCAAGCACCTGTGTTGGGGCAAGATCGAGAGGGGACCCGGATTTACACCAGTCAAACAGAGTCAAGGCGGACTCCATAGTTAAGTTCTTAAATGAGACAAAGGTCTCCTCTTGCATGACATTAGAATCAGACGAAAGCCGAGCCCCATCTTGATTAAGTGTAGATGAAATCTTGACAATCTTGTCGTGGAAGAAGTCAGAAAGGCCGTCGCATAAGGACTGACTGGGGGTAATCCGTGACACCAAGGCTGGGGGATTAGAAAAACCCTTGATGATGTTAAATAGGGTTTTAGCTGAATTTTCAGCGCTCTTAATTTTCTCTACAAAGAAATCCCTCATGGTGGTCCATTTTAATTTATGGAACCTCTTTAATGCAGCTTTGTAAGTGGTTTTTGCGTCGGAGTCATACGTCAGTCGCCATTTGCGGTCAAATTTTTTGCATCTACTCCTTTCCTCATGTAGAGTGGAGGAGAACCAGGGCGCAGACGGTCTTGACCTGGAAGAAGCAAGTGGTCGCAGTGGGGCAATGAGATCAATGGAGGAGGAGAGGGAGCCATGGATGAGCTAGCACCTGTCTCCCTACGCTACACAGCCAGAAAAAGGCCGTCGGCCTCCTGGTACTCGGAGTCGTTAAGACTATTAAGACAAGGCTGCAGAAAGCAGGAACGACTCTGGAGAACTAGTTGGGACACACGGGATAGGGAAACCCATAAAGCTCTTTTGAAGGAATATAGGGCTGAGGTCATAAGAGCTAAGCAGGAATACTTCTCGAATCTCACTATCTCTCTTACCTCGCCGAAAGAGCTATTTAACATCGTGGATTCATTGACCACCTTGAAGATCCCCGACCCTGTTACTTGCACGCAACAGCTGTGTGACAATATCGCCCAATACTTCCATGTCAAAATTGCTGATATTGTTTCGGCCCTAGAGCTACAAAGGACCTCAACATCTGTTTACACCTCTCAGGTCCCTCCCCTCCCAGTGCTTGTTAGATCTCCCAATTTGATCCCTCTGTCTAGCTTTCCTCCTCTTTCCCTGCAGGAACTGGATGTCCTCTTGGCTAAGACCAGGTCGGGTTCACCCCTTGATCTCTGTCCTCTCAATCTCCTTAAGCAATGTAAGGATATTCTTCTGCCCCCTTTACTCCAGATCATGAACAGGGTTATGAGGGATGGCATTTTTCCTTCCCAATGGAAGAAAGCCGTTGTGAAACCCCTCTTGAAAAAGCCTACCTTGGACCCGGAGGTGCTTAAAAACCTCCGCCCCATTTCGTTGCTTCCAGCCCCAGCAAAGATGCTGGAAATCCACCTTAACCAGCATCTTTCATCCTTTCTGGAAACCTCTGGTCTGTTGGATCACTCGCAGCACGGATTTCGAAAGGGTCATAGCACGGAATCGGCCTTGACTGTGGTGCTCGATAACATCCGCACCACAGTCGATAAGGGTGTGAGTACCCTGCTGATCCTGTTAGATCTCACAGCTGCGTTTGATACCCTGTCTCCCTTCGTCTTAACATCTCGACTGAGGGAGATAGGGGTGGAGGGGCCTGCTTTAAGCTTGTTGGCCTCCTTCTTGGACCAGAGGGAACAGAGAGTAAAGCTGGGGGAGTTCCTATCTCCATCCCTGCCGGTGAAGTGTGGGGTCCCACAGGGGTCGGCGTTAACCCCGACCCTGTTTAACATCTATGTGGCCCCCCTGGCCAGGCTTATTAGATCTTTTGGGATGGAGGTAGTTTCCTACGCCGATGACACTCAGATCCTGCTGTCTCTCGCCCAGCCTGTCAGCACTTCTGCCTCCAAATTTAGACACTGTATGGAGGCAGTCACGTAATGGATGATTGACAATTCATTGAGGCTAAATGGCGAAAAGACGGAGATCCTTGTGTTCGGCGAGAAGGAAGATATCTGGTCGCCGGAATGGTGGCCCGTATCTCTGGGGACTTGCCCGGTTCCAACCCTTGTGGCACGAAACCTGGGGGTCATGATCGATCCGGCCCTTGACATGGGTCATCAAGTCAATAGGACCATCTCCACTTGTTGGGGCATTATTAAGATCTTGCATAAAATTAAGCACTATCTGTCCGTTCAAGCCAGGCAACGAACTGTGGTAGCACTGATAGGTTCTCGGCTTGATTATTGCAATGCCCTATACGCTGGAGTTAATAAATGCTTGTTGCAAAGACTTCAAACCGTGCAAAACGCCACGGCGAAGTTTGTACTCGACCTACCCAGGAGGTCATCAGAAACTCTCACCAGGAAATCCTTGCACTGGCTTCCAATTGATGCCAGGATTTCCTTTAAAGTCCTTTGTTTGGTCTATGGAGCCTTGAACAGAAAAGAGACTGGAGGAGTAAAAGATCTCTTGATTCCCTATGCCCCCTCTAGAAATCTTTGCTCGTCAAAGAAGCTTTTTCTATCAGTCCCCCGAGTTCGAAGGGCCAAGTGGGGAGGTAGAGCCTTTTCCAGCCTTGCTCCTAGATGGTGGAATATTGTTCCCCAAGAAATTAGGACTCTGCCCTCAATACAAACTTTCAGAAAGGCCCTGAAGACATGGCTCTTTGTCAAAGCTTACCCCTAGTTCTTTGGTTTTGCCTTTTATGATTCTTTTTGTAGGCGCCTTGACGCCTTCGGGCAAAGTATGCGCGTTATAAGTTTTATTTCATTTCATTTTCATTTCATTTCAATTTGGCTACATCTGCATTCAGATCGCTAGAGGGCTGTCCTATCCGTTTAGAAAAGATAGGATCCAGGGCGGCACAGGTGACCTTGTGCCATTTTCTCCCAAGATCCCTGCCTAATGCTGTCGGGCTTTATGATTGAGGTATAGTTAACTCAAGTGGAATCAGGTAATGATCCGACCAGGTAAGAGGAAGCGGGGGGTGGGTAATTAGCCCAGGGTGGTTAGAAAAAATTAGATCGAGGGTGTGGCCAGCTTAATGTGTGGGACCCTGGACTAGCTGAGTCAGATTCAGCCCATTCATAGTATCTAGCAGATTATTGGCCCGTGGGCATGTGGTTTCATCAATGTGGAGATTAAAATCTCCCAGCACCATGAAGTGCGTATGTTTTAGTGACAGGTCTGCAATCATGGTTACCAGTGTAGAGAGCGAGGCGGGTAGAGCGTATGGGGGTTGTACACCAAAACGCCTGCTAGGATAACTGTGGAAGTATCCGAGATAGCAAAATACATGGCTTCAATGAGACCTAACTTAGTAATTTTCCTGGTAGTCATATTTAACTGAGACCGCAGAATAGCGGCAATACCCCCACCCGTCTTAGAGCCCTCCCGATTGATTTCCACAAAGCGATAGCCAGAAGGAGTAGCTAGGTGAATGTCAGGATTGGAGGAATCTTTTATCCAGGTCTCTGTTAGAAACAGGATATCCCAGGCGTAGGTAGAAAATGATAACCAAATATCACTGGCATGGCGGGGGAGGGAGCGGCAATTAACCAATCCAGCCTTAAAAGTTGCAGGGCAACTAGCTGGTCTGGAGTTTCTGGCTTGCAGGTTGGTCAATTTCGTGGAGGGTTCTAATAAAAAGGAGCAGTGTGAGCAGCTGAATAGCTGCCTATCCAGCCTAGAAGGGCAACAACGTATTACCGAGGTGCAAGCGCCGTGTCTCAGTTTTAGAAGCTGAGATCTGGGCCAGCAAATCCGAGTAGTCGGTTGGCAGCCGGCAGAGTGGCTGGCGCTGGTCGCGGGCCAGGCGCGGACGGGCGCAAACGGGCTTGCCTTTGGCGCACCAGCGGCGTGCCCGCTGCGCGTCGCGAACTGCATGGGAATAAATAAGCTAGCCCGCTAACCCCTGACTCCACCCTGGCGACCGGAAGTGTAGCGTGGTCGCCCTCCCTACCCTTCACAACAATCGGGCGAAGTCCGTGGTGGACCGGGGTAGGAGGGAAGGAAGTGAGCGTTCAGGTTCAGGTAAGTGGTCAGCGTGCAAATGAGCAACAGTGCAACAGTGCAATTTTTAAAAGCAATTTAAAATATCTAAAATGTCTAAAATGAAGCAGAACACTAGCAGCTAGCTCAACCAACCAACACAGTAGCGCGCGTCCGTACCCTGTCACAAGTAAATGTCAAGTGACAACTGGAGAGGACCAGCTTTTGCCTCTCTAAACAGTCAGCACCACAGCGAATAGAAGGAGAGCTACCCCCAGAACCAATTTTGAGTGACCACAGAGGAGGGGACTGCTTATTACCCTGGCTACACTTCTGTGTGGACACACAGGTTGTATAAGGGGATATGGGTTTGCCCTTTTTAGGTCTCGCGCCTGCGATTGCAGGGGCGAAAGCCCCTGCTGTCCCAAAACGAGACTATTGTAATCATTTCAGTCTTTTCCGCTTTCAAGGACTAGGCAGAGGAGACAACAGACTGTCACGCGCACGAAGCCGGCCGGAATCGGATCAGGTCGCGCGCGTGAACACGCGCTCCGATTCCGGCCGGCTCTTCAGTCACCATGCACACAGAGACACACACACATACAGACACACACCACACCACACCTCCCCAGCCCCTCCCGCCGCCGCCCCCCACACACACACGAGCGCACACACACAAACAATTCCCCCCATACGGAGAGACCCCCCCCCCAACTAACCCCACTCACCGCATCGCCAGACTCTGCAGCCTCCGCGGGGCTCTACCTCGGACATGGGAGCCCCGCGTCACCACTCCTCTGGCCAGGCACTCCGTGTGCGCGTGCGCGGGCTTCTGAAGACGGAAGTCCCGCCGCAGACCAGGTTTCAGTTTCGCTCATCTTCAAGCATCTCTGTAGGTGCTGTGGGAGAATGCGGGCTCCGCCGGCGCGGGAAGGATTAAGCGTGCTGTGAGAAGTTGGCCTGATATGCAGTGCTCACTATTCTAGTGATCACTATGTATCAGTCCAAACAACCCTTATTGATGATTGGTTGTAAGTCAACCTTATAGACCAGCTATCCTAGTAGCATGGATACGAGCAGTCTAAGGCTAAGACTCTAGAGGGCGTGTTAAGCCAGCTGTTTTACCATCACATTACCCCTTGAACACCCAGTGAAAGGACACCACACAAGTGTTATGAAAATAAACAGTGTATTTATTAGAATCACAACAACCCTGTACTCTTTATGAGGACAGGGTGCTAGGCACACAACAAAACTCTTACGAAAATACTTAAGTTAGCACAGTATATACAAATGCCCGAGGGGCACGAAAAACCATATACTCTAAAAGTGGAATGCGAAATTACTAGCAGGTAAGTACAGTACTAATAGGCTTTGGAATCGCTAGGACTTGACTAGGGAATCGTTAGATTACTTCTAGGAGGCCTAGGGGACTCGGGTGCAGAGTGTGCACTCTCACGCGGGATGCGGGACAAAGTCTATGGTAGCTAGTAACGCTAAAGTTAGTGTTCACGGGCGAACCCGACCTGGTAGGGAGAAAACGAAAGTGGATCCTGACCCTTGGATAGTGAGGCTATGCTGGGGCACCGAAATGCCGAAGTTACCTAACCCAGGGGCTGCAGCTGCAAATGTCTCAAAAGACGTCGGGAATCCTCGTTGCCGGACTAGGAGCCTGGAAAAAAGATGCTGGCAGGCGACCAGTGAAGATAGTTCGAGTTGATCCAAGCCTGGATCTGGAAGATGGATGACACCTGAAAGCAGAGGGGACCAAGTTCGTGACTACTAGCCAGTAGTCAGTGGGCACCAGGAGGGCACCGGATGGTAGTCACCTCGACTAGGTGAGTGGGCGACGCTGGCTCTGCAGATCTCACGGACCAGGAGGCGTTGTCGGTGACCAGGATGGAGAGGCGAGCTGTCCCACGATGGATGAAGCTGTCGGCGTCGAAGAACCCAGGATTGGGCAACAAAGCCTTGGCTAATTCAAGCCCACGCGGTGGACTCAAAATGGCGTCTTGAGTGGACCAGGAGGGTCCGGGGTGCTCCTCTTCTGGGAGGGAGCAAGGGCCAGTCTGGAGCAACCAGACCAGCAGCAGTGATGTCGTCGGGCGTCGTTCAGAAGGCCACAAGCCAGCGGGCTAGTAGCCAAACAACACGGTGAGCAGCAAAAAGCAGAAGGGCCCCACGCCGATCGTGGAGATGCTGGGGGGCTGCTCTTCGGTGCTGGAGCTGCTCAGGGTCGGGGCTTCTCGGACCCCAAAGCACTCGCCAGGAAATTACTCGGCGGGCTTGCTGTGCAGAAGTCGTGCAGTCTTGGCAAAAGTCGGTCCCTTGAGGTCTCGTCGCACTCACGGTTCTCAGCTTGGCTGTAGAGGTGAGTAGAGGTCGGAGGTGCCAGGGAAGCCGGGTCTTGTCGAGCTGGGCAGTCGGATTCCAGAGGAAGGACTTACAGCAGACCGCAGTGTTCTTGCGATGGTGCCTGCGGATGCAGGGTGACTACTCCTTAGTCACAAGGGAGAATCTTGAAGAAGGAAATCTTGAAGTCCTTTCGCAGAAAGTCGTGTCTTGATTCCAAAGATGATCTAATTTGGAAGGGGGCCTGCTCCTACCTTTATCTAGGAAAAGGGGGCTGGCACGCGACTAGGTCCTGCCCTATGGGTGGGACCAGGAGGGGGGTGGTTACACCCACTTCCTTGGCGGGCTTTTCCCCAGCTCAGGGTCTGGAGTGTCCCTGGAACTGTTTCAAGCCGGCCTATGCATAGTGAGCACCGGGGTGCCACTTGCAGTCACCTTCCTCTGAAGCCCTGCCTACCTAGGATACACAAAATCCTGTCTGGGACGGTGCTGGCACCGCCCCTGGCAGGAAACCCTTTGTCCTTATCTCCTGCTCTGGGAGGACTCCCAGCAGCAGGAGGGCAGACTTGTGTCTCGGTGGCAGCATCCATTTTGTGGAGCTGAGGCTCTGTTTGACTTTAACCGGGGTTAGGGGTTACATACATGTCGTGTCCCTCTAGACGGGTGGAATGCTAACCCCGTCGCCAGAATTGGCGAGGGGTTAGTATTCCAATTCGTATGACACCTTACTCGACATGTTTTGATAAAGCGATACCAGAGTTGGCATATAACCGCGAGGATTATAATGCACTTAAGAGTATATGGTATGCGATATCATGGAAACGGCTAAGGGATAGATCCCGAAAGCCGCAGACAGGCTCAGCTCATGCCAGAGCACCATCTCACACGATTCCAAGCACTCTGCCTTCAGGATTGTTAAGGCCTGCCATAGGAGTGACTGATAGGAGATCTGTGTGTCCATTTTAGGGTTAGATATAGGTATACTATATCTAAAGCAAAGGGTGAGTACACCACCTTGCCCCAGCTGTCGTGCAGCCAGTTGTGTCAGTTTAGTTAGTCAGTCCAGGGGTGGCACAATACATGCTTCAGCCCCTGGGAGACTTCTGGGTGCACCTCAGCCCTGGGTACAGGGACTTGGAGAGGGCCCAGTGCCAATTCAGTACCTGAGTACAATTTGGATAGAGAGAACAGCTAGGCTGTGGGTCTGATTAGCAGGCCCACAGCCAGGGAAAGTTGTAAACCAGTGCAGCAAAAAGCAAAAATCTGGGTGATCATAGGATTGCAGACCCTACTCTCCTACATGACCCCCCCCCCAAACTTTGGGACAATAAACTAACCTTGACCAGGTGAGTCTTCTTGCTCTAAGTGGAAATACCTGGAGAGCCCATCAGCATTGCTGTGATCAGTACCAGGTCTATGCTCCACTGTAAAATCCATCCCCTGTACGGAAATGGACCACCTAAGCAGTTTGGGGTTTTCCCCCTTCATCTGATTTAGCCACAAGAGGGGCTTATGGTCGGTCTGAATGGTGAAGTGAGTGCCAAACAAGTAGGCCCTCAGCTTCTTCAGGGCCCAAACCACAGCAAAGGCCTCCCTCTCAATAGCTGACCAATTTTTCTCTCTGGGTGTCAGCCTCCTACTAATGAAAGCAATAGGCTGATCATTACCATCAAAATTCAGCTGAGACAGAACAGCTCCCACACCCAACTCAGAAGCATCTGTTTGGACAATGAATGGCTTGGAGTAATCTGGACTCTTTAGGATAGGTGCTGTGCACATGGCCTGCTTTAGGTCATTGAATGCTTTCTGACAGCTTGCTGTCCACTGAACTTTCTTTGGCATCTTTTTGCTTGTCAGGTCATTAAGAGGGGTCACTATGGACCCATAATTTCTGACAAACTTCCTATAGTACCCAGTCAGGCCCAAGAAAGCTCGAACCTGAGTCTGGGTGATTGGAGGAGTCCAGTCCTTGATGGCCTGTATCTTACTCTCCAGTGGCTGAACCTGGCCTCCACCTACAAGGTGGCCCAGGTATACAACCTGTGTCTGCCCTATCTGGCACTTAGTGGCCTTGATAGTGAGGCCTGCCTTTTGCAGAGCCTCTAACACTTTCCTCAGGTGGATCAGGTGATCCTCCCAGGTGGAGCTAAAGACAGCAATATCGTCAAGATATGCTGCACAGAAGTCATCCAGCCCAGTGAGGACTCGATTCACCAACCTTTGGAAGGTGGCAGGTGCATTTTTCAAACCAAAGGGCATGACCACAAATTGATAATGCCCACCAGGGGTAGAAAATGCTGTCTTGGGTTTGGCCTCCTCAGCTAACCTGATTTGCCAATACCCAGCTGTCAAATCAAATGTACTTAAGAAGTTGGCAGAAGCCAATTTATCTATAAGTTCATCTGCTCTTGGTATTGGGTGGGCATCAGTCTTAGTGACTGCATTGAGGCCTCTGTAGTCTACGCAAAACCTCATCTCTTTCTTACCACCCTGGGTGTGAGGCTTTGGCACTAGAACTACTGGGCTAGCCCAAGGGCTATCTGAGGGCTCAATGACTCCCAGCTCCAACATTTTCTGCACTTCAGTTTTGATGCAGTCTCTAACATGATCAGGCTGTCTGTAGATTTTACTCTTGACAGGCAGACTGTCTCCAGTGTCAACATCATGGGTACACCAATCAGTTTGGCTGGGTGTCAGAGAGAACATATGTCTGAAGGATTGCAGAACTTGCCTGCAATCCTGTTGCTGATGTTCAGTGAGGCTGCCACAAAAGACAACACCATCAACTGATCCATCATCAGGATTCTGAGTGAGCAGGTCTGGGAGAGGGTCACTCTCTTCCTCCTGTCCCTCATCTGTGGCCATGAGCAAGCTCATGTCCTTCCTGTCAACATATGCCTTGAGCCTGTTAACATGGAGCACTCTGAGAGGGCTCCTGGGAGTTCCAAGGTCCACCAAGTAGGTAACCTCTCCCTTTTGCTCAATGATGGTGTGGGGCCCAGACCATTTGTCTTTCAGAGCTGCTGGGGCCACTGGCTCCAGCACCCACACCTTCTGTCCTGGCTGGTACACAGTCAGAACAGCCTTTTGGTCATGCCAAGCTTTTTGAAGTTCTTGGCTGGCCTCCAGGTTTTTAGATGCCTTCTCCATATACTCAGCCATCCTGGAGCGGAGACCAAGTACATAGTCCACTATGTTGGTTGCAGGCTTTTTGAGAGGTCTCTCCCATCCTTCCTTCACCAAACACAGGGGTCCTCTTACAGGATGCCCATACAGAAGCTCAAAAGGGCTGTAGCCAACCCCCTTCTGTGGGACCTCTCTGTAAGCAAACAAGAGGCAGGGGATCAGGACATCCCATCTTCTCCTAAGAGTTTCAGGTAGCCCATGAATCATCCCTTTGAGGGTCCTGTTGAATCTCTCAACAAGCCCATTGCATTGTGGATGATAGGGTGTGGTGAACTTGTAGTTCACACCACACTCCTTCCACATTGCAGTCAGATATCCTGACATGAAGTTTGTACCTCTGTCAGAAACGACCTCCTTAGGGAAACCCACTCTGGAGAACACTCCAACTAGGGCCCTTGCCACTACAGGTGCTGTAGTGGTCCTAAGTGGTATAGCTTCAGGATACCTGGTGGCATGGTCCACCACCACCAGTATAAACTTGTGCCCTGATGCTGTCCGGGTTCCATTGGACCAACAATGTCAATCCCCACTCTTTCAAAGGGAACCCCCACCACAGGTAGTGGTATGAGGGGGGCCTTTGTTGTGCCACCTGACTTACCACTGGCTTGGCAAGTGACACAGGAGCGACAAAACTCCTTGGTATTCTCATTCATGTGGGGCCAGTGAAAGTGTGAGACAAGCCTGTCCCAAGTCTTTGTCTGGCCTAAGTGACCTGCAAGGGGAATTTCATGGGCCAAGGTGAGAAGGAAACCTCTCAGAGACAAGGGGATGACCAGCCTCCTGGTTGCACCAGGCTTGGGGTCTCTTGACTCAGAGTACAGGAGTCCATCTTCCCAGTATACCCTGTGGGCACCTGTGGCATTCCCTGCAGCCTCAGCAGCAGCCTGCTGTCTGAGGGGTTCAAGGGAAGGGCAGTCTAACTGTGCCTTCCCCAGGTCTGCTCTGGAGGGTCCCCCTGAGCCCAGAAACTCAACTTGATCAAGTTCAAGCTCTTTAGGCTCAGTTTCCCTCAGTTCTCTCAGATCAGCCTCCTCGGAGACCTGATCCTCAACCTGGGGCAAGGGGGAAGGCAAAGCCTTAACCCTACTGCTCTTCTTCTTGGAAGGTGTCTGGTCCATAATTTCAGGATCCAGCACCTGTTCAGTGGGGCATCTTCTGGCCTGTGACCTAGTCACAGCAAGCACATGTGCTGGCAAGCCTAACATTTCCATGTGAGTCCTCTGCTCCACTTCTGACCATAGTGATGACTCCAAATCATTGCCCAACAAACAATCAACTGGGAGGTCTGAACTGACTACAACTTTCTTTTGTCCTTTCACTCCACCCCAGGAGAAAGCTACAATCGCCATACTATGACTGGTAGTGACGTTGCTAGCATTGGTCACCAGGAAATCTGTACCTGGCATGATCTGTCCAGGGTCCACAAAGTTAGGTGTCACCATGGTGACACTGGCACAAGTGTCCCTATAGGCCTGAGCCATTTTGCCATTTATCAAAGGTGTCTGCCTGTATTTGCCCAAAGTATTGGGACTTATATCAGGGGACATATCCATATCCCCTGTACAGACAAGGACAGCCTGAGTGAGTGTGCCAACTAAGTTGTCAGACCCCTCAGTACCCAAGGTTAACCCAACTAATGCCTTGGGAGGTACACTACCACTACTGACTGTACTAGGGGTGCAGTTGCCTTAGGGGCTGTAGTGGCAGGAGTTTGTCCTCCTCTTTTGGTGCACTCACTAAACCAGTGAGATTTACTTTTGCAGTACTGGCACCACCTTTTTGACAGGCCTTCTTGAGTCTTCTTCTTCTGGGAAGCCTGACCCCCACCCTCTTTGGTTTGTTGGGGACCTGGTGAAGACTTCTGGTCATTTTGTTCACTCTTAACATTACCCTTCTGGTCTGCTTTCTTCTGACCACCCTGGTTCTGGTTCTGGTTCTGCTTGATCCTTGTCCTGACCCATTTGTCTGCCTTCTTTCCCAATTCTTGGGGAGAGGTCAGATCTGAATCAACAAGGTGCTGGTGCAACAACTGGTTCTGACAATTGTTTAAAATGTGTTCTCTCATCATAAGATTATACAATCCTGTGTAATCTGTAACCTTGCTACCCAGCAACCAGCCCTCCAAAGCCTTAGTGGCACAATCCACAAAGTCAGACCAGTCCTGAGACTGAGTTTTCTGGGTGTCTCTGAACAGCAACCTGTACTGCTCAGTGGTTAAACCAAACCCATCAACCAGTGCATTTTTCAGGACCTGCTAATCATTAGCATCCTCCACTCTTGTAGTGAGGAGCTTATCTCTACCTTTACCATCAAAGGAGAGCCACAGTATAGCTGCCCACTGACTTCGGGGAATGCACTGCACAGTGCAGGCCCTCTCCAAAGCAGCCATCCATTTCTGGATATCATCCCCTTGCTTAAAGGGGGGCACTATTTTAGTCAGGTGTTTAGTATCTAAACCCTTCTCTCTATCTCTTGGGAGATTGCTGCCACCAGTGGGAGCTAGCCCACTCATCTGCTGCTCTCTAGCAAAAGCAAGCTTTTCTTTGGCCAGGGCAAGTTCTTCCCTTTCAATCCTCAGAGCAGCCTGTCTCATTCTAGCTTCATGCTCTATTCTCTGAGGGGAAGTCACTCTCCTCTGTGGAGAGTTCCTCCTCCTCTGGGAAGAGGCATTAGAGTACAGAGATCTATTGGAGTCCCTAGAAAGAGATCTATCTCTCCTAACTCCAAGGTTAGGCCCACTTCGGGTTAGTACTGGGGGGCCCCCAGATCCTAGCCCAAGTAAGTCTAAGTTGGCCCTGGTTAGCCTTCTGACTACCTCAAGACCTTTGTCTACCTCATCCCCAGAGAGTTCCTCTTGATCCTCCTCCTCAACTGCAGTAGCAGTGTTGGGGAGGTCTGGATCCCCAGAGGTTCCCTCTAAGGCTGGCATATTCTCATGTAACTGAGAAATCTTTCTGGCATCATATGTCTCTAAGAGACCCATCAGAAAGGGAATGGTGGGGTTAGACCCCTGCTTCAGTTTCCTGGAGGTACAGACTTGTCTCATCTCCTGGAAACTGAGAGCTGCATATCTTGAAGTGACCTGTGGAGGGTCAACACTGACCAGGGGAGTCTCAGTAGATTCTCCCTGGGTAGACATGCTTTTCTAGTGAGGTGTAAGTGGTGCACTTACCTACACTATGTGTTTGCCTACTGATCCCTTGCTAGAGTTGTAGTTTAGGGTGTGCTAGGCCCTAGGAGCTACAACAGCTGGTTCAGTAGAACTCAGAGTATTCTAAGCTAAGTTATATGTACCTTTAGTACTTATGTGATCTTTCACAAGATATTCTTAGGATATGTGTGGTAAAACAACAGCAAGCTCAAATCCCACCCGCTGCTCACCAATGTGAGAAGTTGGCCTGATATGCAGTGCTCACTATTCTAGTGATCACTATGTATCAGTCCAAACAACCCTTATTGATGATTGGTTGTAAGTCAACCTTATAGACCAGCTATCCTAGTAGCATGGATACGAGCAGTCTAAGGCTAAGACTCTAGAGGGCGTGTTAAGCCAGCTGTTTTACCATCACATTACCCCTTGAACACCCAGTGAAAGGACACCACACAAGTGTTATGAAAATAAACAGTGTATTTATTAGAATCACAACAACCCTGTACTCTTTATGAGGACAGGGTGCTAGGCACACAACAAAACTCTTACGAAAATACTTAAGTTAGCACAGTATATACAAATGCCCGAGGGGCACGAAAAACCATATACTCTAAAAGTGGAATGCGAAATTACTAGCAGGTAAGTACAGTACTAATAGGCTTTGGAATCGCTAGGACTTGACTAGGGAATCGTTAGATTACTTCTAGGAGGCCTAGGGGACTCGGGTGCAGAGTGTGCACTCTCACGCGGGATGCGGGACAAAGTCTATGGTAGCTAGTAACGCTAAAGTTAGTGTTCACGGGCGAACCCGACCTGGTAGGGAGAAAACGAAAGTGGATCCTGACCCTTGGATAGTGAGGCTATGCTGGGGCACCGAAATGCCGAAGTTACCTAGCCCAGGGGCTGCAGCTGCATATGTCTCAAAAGACGTCGGGAATCCTCGTTGCCGGACCAGGAGCCTGGAAAAAAGATGCTGGCAGGCGACCAGTGAAGATAGTTCGAGTTGATCCAAGCCTGGATCTGGAAGATGGATGACACCTGAAAGCAGAGGGGACCAAGTTCGTGACTACTAGCCAGTAGTCAGTGGGCACCAGGAGGGCACCGGATGGTAGTCACCTCGACTAGGTGAGTGGGCGACGCTGGCTCTGCAGATCTCACGGACCAGGAGGCGTTGTCGGTGACCAGGATGGAGAGGCGAGCTGTCCCACGATGGATGAAGCTGTCGGCGTCGAAGAACCCAGGATTGGGCAACAAAGCCTTGGCTAATTCAAGCCCACGCGGTGGACTCAAAATGGCGTCTTGAGTGGACCAGGAGGGTCCGGGGTGCTCCTCTTCTGGGAGGGAGCAAGGGCCAGTCTGGAGCAACCAGACCAGCAGCAGTGATGTCGTCGGGCGTCGTTCAGAAGGCCACAAGCCAGCGGGCTAGTAGCCAAACAACGCGGTGAGCAGCAAAAAGCAGAAGGGCCCCACGCCGATCGTGGAGATGCTGGGGGGCTGCTCTTCGGTGCTGGAGCTGCTCAGGGTTGGGGCTTCTCGGACCCCAAAGCACTCGCCAGGAAATTACTCGGCGGGCTTGCTGTGCAGAAGTCGTGCAGTCTTGGCAATAGTCGGTCCCTTGAGGTCTCGTCGCACTCACGGTTCTCAGCTTGGCTGTAGAGGTGAGTAGAGGTCTGAGGTGCCAGGGAAGCCGGGTCTTGTCGAGCTGGGCAGTCGGATTCCGGAGGAAGGACTTACAGCAGACCGCAGTGTTCTTGCGATGGTGCCTGCGGATGCAGGGTGACTACTCCTTAGTCACAAGGGAGAATCTTGAAGAAGGAAATCTTGAAGTCCTTTCACAGAAAGTCGTGTCTTGATTCCAAAGATGATCTAATTTGGAAGGGGGCCTGCTCCTACCTTTATCTGGGAAAAGGGGGCTGGCACGCGACTAGGTCCTGCCCTATGGGTGGGACCAGGAGGGGGGTGGTTACACCCACTTCCTTGGCGGGCTTTTCCCCAGCTCAGGGTCTGGAGTGTCCCTGGAACTGGTTCAAGCCGGCCTATGCATAGTGAGCACCGGGGTGCCACTTGCAGTCACCTTCCTCTGAAGCCCTGCCTACCTAGGATACACAAAATCCTGTCTGGGACGGTGCTGGCACCGCCCCTGGCAGGAAACCCTTTGTCCTTATCTCCTGCTCTGGGAGGACTCCCAGCAGCAGGAGGGCAGACTTGTGTCTCGGTGGCAGCATCCATTTTGTGGAGCTGAGGCTCTGCTTGACTTTAACCGGGGTTAGGGGTTACATACATGTCGTGTCCCTCTAGACGGGTGGAATGCTAACCCCGTCGCCAGAATTGGCGAGGGGTTAGTATTCCAATTCGTATGACACCTTACTCGACATGTTTTGATAAAGCGATACCAGAGTTGGCATATAACCGCGAGGATTATAATGCACTTTAGAGTATATGGTATGCGATATCATGGAAACGGCTAAGGGATAGATCCCGAAAGCCGCAGACAGGCTCAGCTCATGCCAGAGCACCATCTCACACGATTCCAAGCACTCTGCCTTCAGGATTGTTAAGGCCTGCCATAGGAGTGACTGATAGGAGATCTGTGTGTCCATTTTAGGGTTAGATATAGGTATACTATATCTAAAGCAAAGGGTGAGTACACCACCTTGCCCCAGCTGTCGTGCAGCCAGTTGTGTCAGTTTAGTTAGTCAGTCCAGGGGTGGCACAATACATGCTTCAGCCCCTGGGAGACTTCTGGGTGCACCTCAGCCCTGGGTACAGGGACTTGGAGAGGGCCCAGTGCCAATTCAGTACCTGAGTACAATTTGGATAGAGAGAACAGCTAGGCTGTGGGTCTGATTAGCAGGCCCACAGCCAGGGAAAGTCGTAAACCAGTGCAGCAAAAAGCAAAAATCTGGGTGATCATAGGATTGCAGACCCTACTCTCCTACACGTGCTAACAGCGGCGCTGCCTGTGAGGCGTGTCTCCCTCACACACAAACACACGTCTCCAGTCTGCACCGAGGCTGGCCGAGCACTGCCCGGCGGCGGCGGGGAGGGAAAGTTCACCAGGGGCAGGAGGGAGAGGAGACACGAGGAGCGGGGCTGACACTGACAGGAGGAACCCCGAGTCCAGCAGCAGGAACCGGAGCAGCAGCAGGGACTGCAGTGCATCCCCCCGCCCCGCAGCAGGAACAAGGGCAGCAGGAGCCCCCCACCACCTCCAAGGATAGCAGGAGCCCCCACCTCCGAGGATCCGGTACTGGAGAGCATCTGCCGCCCCTGTCAGCAGCAGCCCCCCCACCTCCCCCCCAGCAGCAGCCAGGCTCCAGCCCAGCAGCAGGAGTGTGGGGCTGGCCAGCAGCGGGGTCTGATCCACCATGCCTTGCCTTGCTGTGCCGGGAGCAGACCCAGCGGCTGCCTCCCGCGGCCTCTGGTAGAGCCCCCCCTCTCAGTGCTGGAGCTGGCAGAGTGGCAGGATCACCCGCGTAGCTAGGGGGGGGCGAGGGGGGGCGGTCCGCCCCAGGCGGCACTATTGTGCGGGCGGCGGCCGCGCGGCACTGGTGGCCCGTGGCGGCGGCCTTTATCATTTATTTGGAGACCAGTCAGTCCTCAGTAGTGTCCGTGTCCCCAAATAAATGATAACGGCCGCCGCCACAGGCCGCCAGTGCCGCGCTGCCCCTGTGTTAACAGCAAGCCCTCGCAATGCTTGTTAAGCAGCGCTGCAGCGACCTACCCAGTTTGTTGTTCAAGTCCCAGGGCCGTCAATCATGTAGCGCGTGAAAGCGCTACCAATGACGGCCCCGGGTTTAATTGGCCAGCCCTCGCGCTGAAACGTAGCGCAGGCGCAGCACCACGGCAGGACCCGGCAAGCAGGGCTGTGAAACTCTTATGGGGAATTGTTAAATGTGTGCAAGGATGGCTCATAACTTCTACTGTCCAGCTGAGCTAGTCTGTGTTTTTTTTTTCCAGTGTATTTGTGAGTTGGATTTTCCAGAGCTGTTATCAGCCAGTCACGCTGGTCCATAAAGATACAAGCGTCTAGGAAACGACCTCGCAAGGACATTACAGTTCCTGGGCTAAAAAAACTGCCGAGTGTGTGTTTGAAAACTCTCCCACGTCGCGTGGGCAGTCCGTCACAACACGTGCAGCTTTCCCGCCAAAGCACCGCGGCCGTCCCAAGGTCCGCCGCGCGCTGCACAGTATGCAAACGGCAGTGGTCACTATCACGAGGCAGAAATGTTTCCATTCACATTCCCGGGACCGGAGTGACGCATCACACGTGACGCTCGCCTCTCCTGATCGGCCGCCAGCATGCCCATCAGTAAGTAGGTGGTGTTATTTTAATGCATAAGGCATAACCTGTTCATTTTAAATTGAATTCTCGTCTCGATCACATTAAATTCTGCCTTTTTTATGACATACAATCTCTGTCTATTCTTGACACTTGAACTGCCAGTGGCTTTTCAGTATGTGTTAGACCTGACATCATTGGCATGAGTCTCTCCTCCATTTTTTCTGTTTGCCTCCTCTGTTTACAATGTTTTTGCTGGTATATTGCTTTGGGCACTGTGCCACTGCTGATCAGTGCCACAGTGCAAGTGCTCCCTATGTGAAATTGCTGTATTGATTGAATTCCATGTTTGGCTTATTTGGTTTACTGTCAGTCCCTAGTAGAGTGCACCAGGAGTGCCAGGGCTTGTAAATACAAATGCTGCTAGTGGGCTTGCAGCACGTGTTGTGCCACCCACAGAAGCGGCCTAGTAAAAGTATGTCTGAAGGTCTGCCATTGCTAGACCACGTGCAGTCTGGTACTGTCACGCAGACTGCGCAAGTACACCTACTTGCCAGTCCCTAAACCTTCCCTTAACTTCATGTTAGTCACCCCTATGGTAGGCCCAAGGGCAGGGTGCATTGTAAGCATAAGGTAGGACAAGCCTGACAAGGTTGGCATGTCCTAATAGTGAATTACAGCCATATTCGTTTTTCACTATTGTAAGGTAACCTGCTCTCCATCAGTTAGAATGGGCTGCCAGGATTATTAATGCTATAATCCTAGCGGGCTCGGGGAGCATGGTGCAATGTCGAGTTTGGTATCCCTGAACTCAGGGTTTAATAACGCATCCATTTGTGTGGATGGTTTTTGGACTCTGTGTTTGAAAATAGCACTTTTAGAAAGTAGCTATTTTCTTGTCTAACTGTCTACCGGTCTCTGCTGGTTCTGGTGTGCGTGTGACAGGAGCTGGGTGGCTCCAGAGGTCTGAATGAGTCAGTGTGGGGTGAGTGGGGCATTTGCATTAAGAGTAGGGGAAGAGTAGCTCCTGATAGCCTGCCCTGCCTGATACAATGCTGGCTCCGCCCCCCTGCCAGGCGGCTGATGACTCTGTGCCTGCCAGGGACTTTCCTGGCCCCACCTCCTGCCGGGCAACTGATGGCCCTGCCCCTGCCAGTGACAATGCTGGCTCCGCTCCTGCTGGGCGGCTGAAGACTCTGCCCTGCACAGTGAATAGGCCAGGTGCCTAGGCCTGGCAACACCCACAACAAACCCAGGATGGGGGGAAATTCCCCTGCATGGACAAAGGGAACAAAGCCAAAAAGGGGTATAAGAGAAGGACCCCTGAACTAAGAATTTAGATCACTTCTGACAAGGAAACCTGAACCAAGGACAAGAAGCCTGCTGATCCAAGGACTGCCTACCCCTTCTGCCAGAGTGCTGTTCGTTGGGGGAATCCTGCAGTTGCTTCTTTATTTTTGCCAAGGAACCAGGAGAGAGGAACTGAGTGTGTACTCTCAAACTTGATATAGAAAATCTCCAAGGGTTGGAAGAGTGCCAGCCTCCTGTTGAAGTCACAGGGCCAAAGGACTTCATTTATTTGCTAAAAGTGCTTGTTGCTGGAACCTGAAATCCAGCACCTCTGAAGAATCCAGCAATCTCGACGCCGACGGACGCCGCCGATTCCAGCTCGACATCGTGAGTAACGGCTCCAGTGTCCCGCACCTTCGACGCCGGCCGCCGGGCCCGATCGACGCCAGTAGCGACGCCAGTGAGTAGCGAGTTCGGCTCCAGCTCCAAGTGACCCTGTGTCGACGCCCCCGCTGATCGCATCGACCCCGAGCCCTCTCGACGCCGTGAGCGCTGCTCACTCTTGCAACATCGACGCCGACGCCGTATCCTGCTTCACCTCGTGAGCGCTGCTCCTGCCTGACTTCGGTCGACGCCGCTGCAGGTCGCCCCGACTCCGAGGCCCGATCGACGCCGAAGACGCGACGCCGGACATCTCGACGCCGCTGATCATCGAGTGCTTCACTTTTCCAAGGTACTGTGTTGTGGGGGTCTGTGCGACTCCGGGCTCGACGTAGCGCTCCTCGCGGTCGACGCCGAACCTTTGGATTAACTATTGCCTCGACGTCGTGTGACTCCCGTGTGGGTTACATTGTTGCCAAGAACTGTGTTTTAAAGAAGAAGAGTTGCTTTTGTTACTAAAGACTTTGTGCTAAGAAGAAACCGTGCTTGAACTATTATTTTTCCTTCCAAGAGTATTTATTGAGATTGTGGTATATTTTTGTCGTTATTTGGTCTTGTGCTAAGCCTTATATAAACATCCTTATTTTTATAATACTACTGTGTCGTGTCCATTTGTAGTGTATTCACTTTATTACTGTATGTGGTCATAAATGCTTAACGCACTGCCTCTGAGATAAGCCTGTCTGCTTTGCCAAGCTACCAAGGGGGTGAGCAGGGGTTATCTAAGTGTGTGATCCCATTGCCCTGACTAGAAAAGGTGTGTCCCTATTTGTCAGAAGTGTATACCTCTGCCAACTAGAGACAGCCGCTTCTAACATTGGTGGGTCAGCGGTGAGGATTTGAACTTTGCATTTATGACCCATGTGCAGTGATCAGTGTGCGCTACATAGTGAAAGCAGACCATAGCACCGCCACAATCTGTTTTGGTTGGATATCCTATTTTTGTTCTCCAATTTCCTGAAGCTTGATTTTTGAAACTGCCAGTTTTGACCATGAGTGATGCCGGAGTCACTACCCCTGTTGTTGTTGTGGAGGAATTTGATAGGAGTAAGATAAACGACTATCCCTTAAAGGATCTGAAATCCTTTTGCAAGCAATTTAAAGTTCCTACCACAGGCTGCAAAAACAAACCAGAATATCTCAAAGCATTGCAGGCCTGGTTAGAGGCCAGAGATCCCTCTGATCCGGTGGTGGTACCGACAGGGGAAGGGGAGGAGGAGGTGCCAGTGAATGGGCCCACATCCCCTCCCGGCAGCAGTGTTTCCTCCAAAGGTCTTTCTCCTGAAGAAAGAGAAGAAAGGGCGAAGGAGCGAGCATACAACATGGAAATGGCAAAACTTAAGATAGATGGGCAGTTGGAGATAGAGAATGCAAGAGGCAGGAGAGAAGCTGATATGGAGATCAAAAGGTTGGAGTTTGAAAGAGAAAAGTTAGCTTTTGAGCGTGAGAAAATGGTGAGGGACATGGAGCTCAAAGCTAAGAATTTAGAATTTAATCCCTCTGGTGGCAGCATCCCATCTGTGCCTGCAGAAAGTAGGTTTTATTTTCCTAAAGATGTGATCAAAGATTTTCAGAAGAATGAGGATATTGGTCAATGGTTTAAAGCGTATGAGTTAGCATTGTTGGCCCACCGGGTCCCTGAGAAGGATTGGGGAGCGGGGTTGTGGGGTCGCTTTGTGAATGAGGGAAGAGATACCCTGTTAGACATGCCTGTTGAGGATAGGATGTCTTATACTCATATGAAAGATGCTTTAATGTTAAGGTATGGCCTAACCCCAGAAAAGTACAGACAGGCCTTTAGAGAATGTAAGAAATTGCCTGGTACGACGTGGGTTGAATATGTGTCATTTTTTTGCAGAGCCATGGATGGTTGGGTAAAGGGCAGCAAAGTGGAAAGTTATGATGCTCTTTATGATTTGTTTGCTTGGGAGCACTTGTCTAATAACTGTTTTCCAGAGCTGCGCCAGCACCTTATTGATAGCAAGATATCTAACCCTAGAAAACTTGCTGAGGAGGCGGACCGCTGGGTCAGTACCAGGGTCCACAAGGGTCCAGGGGGAGACTCAGCCAAAGGTGGGCAGGGTCCCTAGCAGAAGAGTGGGGGGGACAAGGGTAAACAGAGGGAGTTCCAGAAAGGGCCCCAAAGTAATCCCCAAGGGAACCAAGGGAAGGGTTCCCAGCCTCCCCCTGTGAAGAAATCAGAGGCCCCGACAGGTAAACCTGGTCATAGGGGCCCAATGACCTGCTTCGCTTGTAAACAGGTGGGACACCATTTTTATGATCCCCAGTGTCCCTTGAAGAATTCTGGTGCACCACCCCGTGCACCACCCCGTCAGTTGGCGAGTGTAGCCCTGGGAGGGGAGGAGATGGTTGCCCATGGTGGGGAGGGTCCCGCAGAGATGTCCCTGGTCTCTTTAGGAGACATGGAAATGGTCCCTCCACCCCCTCTGCCTAGTAACACTAAGAAATATAGGCAGTGGGTGACCATTAATGGCCATAGAGTGGAAGCTCTCAGAGACACCGGAGCGAGTGTGACAGCTGTCAAGTGTCACTTGGTGTCCAGAGAGCAGGTTGTTCCCCACGCATTCTACCCTGTGATAGCTGCTGACAACTCCCAGAGAGAGTGTGAGGTAGCTCAAGTTTCCTTTGAATGGGGGGGAGTTTCAGGTACTCTTCAGGTTGCTGTAAGGCCCGCCATGCCTGTTGATTGTCTCCTGGGCAATGATTTGGAAGACTCCCCTTGGGCTAAGGTGGAGAGGGAGACGCATTTGAAAATGTTGGGTGTGCCAGAGTGGGTGTGTGCAACCACTCGATCCATGACAGCAAGTAAGGGTGTTGATGGGGTTCTGGAGCCTGAAAGTATGGCCCAGGACCCAGCTGTGAAGAGAAGAGGCAGGGGGCGCGGGAAACCGTCCCCCGTAGTTCCCGTGGTCCGGGAGGAGGCAGACCTTGAGGGGTATGCCCTGGAACCCACAGGTGAACAAGTTGCTGAACTGGGAGACCTGCCCGAGCTGACCCACTGGCAGCAGGATGGTGGTCCCTCCAGGGAAGAATTTTGTGCAGAACAGAAAGTGTGCCCTTCTCTTGTGGGTATGAGGCAGCAGGCCTCAGCCCAGACAACAGGTGATCAGTCAGGGTCACATTTGGTCTACTAGGAGAACGATCTCCTGTATAGCGAGCCTAAGGCTGCTGAGCCTGGGTCAGCCCGTGTGCTGGTGGTACCCCAGCGCTTCAGAGCCTTCCTACTGGGTTTGGCTCATGACGTTCCGTTAGCTGGACATCTGGGGCAGGACAAGACCTATGACAGGCTTGTCACCCATTTTTATTGGCCTCAGATGAGAAGGGCTACAGATATCCATTGCAAAACCTGTCAAACTTGCCAGGCAAGTGGGAAAAGCGGGCGGAAGCAGAAGGCTCCCCTCCAACCTTTTCCCGTGGTCAGTACCCCCTTTGACCGGGTGGGGATTGACATTGTTGGGCCCCTGGACCCCAAGACAGCCATGGGCAACAGGTCCATCCTGGTCTTGGTGGACCATGCCACACGGTACCCGGAAGCCATCCCTCTCAGAACAGTGACGGCCCCCGTGGTGTGACGGGCACTGATGGGTGTTTTTTCCCGAATGGGGTTCCCCAGAGAGGTGGTGTCAGACCGGGGCACCAACTTCATTTCCAACTATATGAAGTCTCTGTGGAAGGAGTGTGGGGTAACCTACAAGTTCACCACTCCTTATCACCCTCAAGGTAATGGGCTGGTTGAAAGATTCAACCGTACCCTTAAAGGCATGATTATGGGTCTTGAAGAACCAATGAGGCGTAAATGGGACGTCCTCTTGCCATGCCTGTTGTTTGCTTACCGTGAGGTGCCACAGAAGTCTCTAGGGTTCAGCTCCTTTGAGCTTTTGTATGGACACCCGGTAAGAGGACCTTTGAGTCTGGTCAAAGAAGGCTGGGAGCAATCTCCCAGGAAACCTCCCCAGGATGTATACAGTTACATGCTGGCCTTTAGGAACCAGACTAGGCGCTTCAGAGATCTTGCTCAGGCAAATCTGGAGGCCAGCCAGGAAGAGATGAAGCGGTGGTATGACCAGAAGGCCACTCTGGTAGAGCTTCAGCCTGGACAGAAAGTTTGAGTCATGTCCCCTGTGGAACCTTGTGCGCTCAAGGACAGGTGGACTGGACCATTTGAGGTTGTGGAGAAAAAGAGCGATGTCACCTACATGGTGGACTTGAAGTCTCCCAGGAACCCCTTGCGGGTCCTGCATGTCAACCGTTTAAAGCCCCACTTAGAAAGGTCCGAAGTGGGCATGCTCCTAGCTACAGATGCTGGAATGGAGGAGGGGAGTGAGCCTCTTCCTGACCTCCTGTATGCAAAAGAGCAAGATGGGTCAGTGGATGGTGCTGTCCTCTCTGACACCCTGACCCCTGAACAGCAGCAGGATTGTCGCCAGTTGTTGGGACAATTCCCTGATCTGTTTTCCTTGATTCCTGGTGTCACTCAGTGGTGTGTCCATGATGTGGACACCGGGGACAGCACTCCTGTGAAGCACAAGGCTTACAGAGTGACTGACAAGGTCAGAGCATACATCAAGGAGGAGGTCTCCAAAATGTTTGCCTTAGGGGTGGTTGAGTCCTCTAGCAGTCCTTGGGCCAGCCCAGTGGTCTTGGTCCCAAAGGCTGCAGCGCCTGGTGCTTCACCAGAACTTTGGTTCTGTGTGGATTACCGAGGACTCAATTCAGTCACCAAGACTGACGCGCACCCCATCCCCAGAGCTGATGAGCTCATCGATCGGTTGGGGGCTGCCCGGTACCTTAGTACGTTTGATCTGACGTCTGGGTACTGGCAGATCGCCTTGACTGATGGGGCAAAAGAGAGGTCAGCATTCTCCACACCAGATGGGCACTACCAGTTCCGGGTTATGCCCTTTGGGATGAAGAATGCCCCTGCCACCTTCCAGAGGTTGGTCAACCAGGTCTTGGCTGGACTGGAGGATTTCAGTGCCGCCTAAGTGGACGACATCGCAGTGTTCAGCGCCAGCTGGGAGGAACACTTGCGCCACCTCCAGGAAGTGTTGTTGGCCCTGCGCAGAGCAGGCCTCACAATCAAAGCCAGTAAGTGCCAGATTGGGCAGGGTTCAGTGGTGTACTTGGGGCACCAAGTAGGGAGCGGCAAGGTGGCCCCTCTGCAACCCAAGATTGATACCGTCCTGGCATGGGCACCGCCAAAACCCAGACTCAGGTGAGAGCCTTCTTGGGTCTCACGGGTTATTACAGGAGGTTCGTCAAGGATTATGGTAACATTGTGCTCCCCTTGACTTCGCTGACTTCCAGGAAGCAGCCAAGACTTGTGATCTGGACTGACGCCTGTCAGACGGCCTTTGACACCCTGAAAACTGCAATGTGCACAGCACCTATACTCCAGGCACCCGACTTTTCTAAAGAATTTGTTGTCCAGACGGACGCTTCAGAGCATGGCGTGGGGGCTGTTCTAGCTCAGGTGAATGAAGAGGGCCGAGACTTACCTGTAGCCTTCATCAGTAGGAGGTTACTTCCCAGGGAACAGAGGTGGAGTGCGATAGAGAGAGAAGCATTTGCTGTGGTCTGGGCGCTGAAGAAGCTAAGACCCTACCTGTTTGGGACTCACTTCCGGGTTAAGACAGACCACAGGCCCCTCAGATGGTTGATGCAGATGAGGGGTGAGAATCCAAAGCTGTTGAGGTGGTCCATTTCCCTACAGGGGATGGACTTCACGGTGGAACACCGCCCTGGCACAGATCACGCCAATGCTGATGGTCTGTCCAGATTTTTCCGCCTTAGTGATGAGGACTCCCTAGGGTAAGGGTAGTTCTCCCCACATTTCAGCTGGAGAGGACACGTGTTAGACCTGACATCATTGGCACGAGTCTCTCCTCCATTTTTTCTGTTTGCCTCCTCTGTTTACAATGTTTTTGCTGGTATATTGCTTTGGGCACTGTGCCACTGCTGATCAGTGCCACAGTGCAAGTGCTCCCTATGTGAAATTGCTGTATTGATTGAATTCCATGTTTGGCTTATTTGGTTTACTGTCAGTCCCTAGTAGAGTGCACCAGGAGTGCCAGGGCTTGTAAATACAAATGCTGCTAGTGGGCTTGCAGCACGTGTTGTGCCACCCACAGAAGCGGCCTAGTAAAAGTATGTCTGAAGGTCTGCCATTGCTAGACCACGTGCAGTCTGGTACTGTCACGCAGACTGCGCAAGTACACCTACTTGCCAGTCCCTAAACCTTCCCTTAACTTCATGTTAGTCACCCCTATGGTAGGCCCAAGGGCAGGGTGCATTGTAAGCATAAGGTAGGACAAGCCTGACAAGGTTGGCATGTCCTAATAGTGAATTACAGCCATATTCGTTTTTCACTATTGTAAGGTAACCTGCTCTCCATCAGTTAGAATGGGCTGCCAGGATTATTAATGCTATAATCCTAGCGGGCTCGGGGAGCATGGTGCAATGTCAAGTTTGTTATCCCTGAACTCAGGGTTTAATAACGCATCCGTTTGTGTGGATGGTTTTTGGACTCTGTGTTTGAAAATAGCACTTTTAGAAAGTAGCTATTTTCTTGTCTAACTGTCTACCGGTCTCTGCTGGTTCTGGTGTGCGTGTGACAGGAGCTGGGTGGCTCCAGAGGTCTGAATGAGTCAGTGTGGGGTGAGTGGGGCATTTGCATTAAGAGTAGGGGAAGAGTAGCTCCTGATAGCCTGCCCTGCCTGATACAATGCTGGCTCCGCCCCCCTGCCAGGCGGCTGATGACTCTGTGCCTGCCAGGGACTTTCCTGGCCCCACCTCCTGCCGGGCAACTGATGGCCCTGCCCCTGCCAGTGACAATGCTGGCTCCGCTCCTGCTGGGCGGCTGAAGACTCTGCCCTGCACAGTGAATAGGGCAGGTGCCTAGGCCTGGCAACACCCACAACAAACCCAGGATGGGGGGAAATTCCCCTGCATGGACAAAGGGAACAAAGCCAAAAAGGGGTATAAGAGAAGGACCCCTGAACTAAGAATTTAGATCACTTCTGACAAGGAAACCTGAACCAAGGACAAGAAGCCTGCTGATCCAAGGACTGCCTACCCCTTCTGCCAGAGTGCTGTTCGTTGGGGGAATCCTGCAGTTGCTTCTTTATTTTTGCCAAGGAACCAGGAGAGAGGAACTGAGTGTGTACTCTCAAACTTGCTATAGAAAATCTCCAAGGGTTGGAAGAGTGCCAGCCTCCTGTTGAAGTCACAGGGCCAAAGGACTTCATTTATTTGCTAAAAGTGCTTGTTGCTGGAACCTGAAATCCAGCACCTCTGAAGAATCCAGCAATCTCGACGCCGACGGACGCCGCCGAATCCAGCTCGACATCGTGAGTAACGGCTCCAGTGTCCCGCACCTTCGACGCCGGCCGCCGGGCCCGATCGACGCCAGTAGCGACGCCAGTGAGTAGCGAGTTCGGCTCCAGCTCCAAGTGACCCTGTGTCGACGCCGCCGCTGATCGCATCGACCCCGAGCCCTCTCGACGCCGTGAGCGCTGCTCACTCTTGCAACATCGACAACGCCGTATCCTGCTTCACCTCGTGAGCGCTGCTCCTGCCTGACTTCGGTCGACGCCGCTGCAGGTTGCCCCGACTCCGAGGCCCGATCGACGCCGAAGACGCGACGCCGGACATCTCGACGCCGCTGATCATCGAGTGCTTCACTTTTCCAAGGTACTGTGTTGTGGGGGTCTGTGCGACTCCGGGCTCGACGTAGCGCTCCTCGCGGTCGACGCCGAACCTTTGGATTAACTATTGCCTCGACGTCGTGTGACTCCCGTGTGGGTTACATTGTTGCCAAGAACTGTGTTTTAAAGA
Organism: Lissotriton helveticus; assembly: GCF_964261635.1. Taxonomy (NCBI): domain Eukaryota; kingdom Metazoa; phylum Chordata; class Amphibia; order Caudata; family Salamandridae; genus Lissotriton; species Lissotriton helveticus. Next base: position 187,361,781 of record NC_136060.1, read on the forward strand.
AGAAGAGTTGCTTTTGTTACTAAAGACTTTGTGCTAAGAAGAAACCGTGCTTGAACTATTATTTTTCCTTCCAAGAGTATTTATTGAGATTGTGGTATATTTTTGTCGTTATTTGGTCTTGTGCTAAGCCTTATATAAACATCCTTATTTTTATAATACTACTGTGTCGTGTCCATTTGTAGTGTATTCACTTTATTACTGTATGTGGTCATAAATGCTTAACGCACTGCCTCTGAGATAAGCCTGTCTGCTTTGCCAAGCTACCAAGGGGGTGAGCAGGGGTTATCTAAGTGTGAGATCCCCTTGCCCTGATTAGAAAAGGTGTGTCCCTATTTGTCAGAAGTGTATACCTCTGCCAACTAGAGACAGCCGCTTCTAACAGTATGTATGAAACTGAAGCTTGCGCTGCCATTTCCTCTGATGGTGCTCTTCTGGTTACGAATGTAGATATGACTGTGCCGCTGGCTATTCAGCTTTACTGTATTGGAGTGAAGTTTACTCCTCCAGTGCCTCTTCTGTTTTTGAAGCTTGTGTTGCCTGTTCTGCGTGTGTTTTGTATGGCATGCATATGTTGCATGCACTGCCATCACAGAAGGTCTCTGTGCTCTTCGGGCAGGTCAGTCCACCTGTGCACAATGGCAGGCAAAGATCAGCACTGGAGCAGTTTCAGGGTGGGTAAGAATAGCTGCAGTTGCCGGGGCACAGTGAGGGAGGTACCACAGTGGCTTTATTTGCACAACTATAGGTCCTGAGGCCGTCACTCAGTGACACGTCAATAATGCAGTATAAATGAGAGTATCGGTAACACACCCATACTCTCATTTAAACTTCATTATTGATGTGTCACTGTGGAGCATTAACCATCACGGAAGCAAAGTTTAGGTTAAACCATGTTAATTAAGTAAACTATTAGTGACTGTAAGCGTTCTCGTCCGTCATGCCCTCGTTAGACCACTGTTCTCTACACGGATCTCTGTAATATGTATACATGCACACGCGCACATACACGCGCCATTGTTTCCTTTTAATTCCGACTTCATGCGCACACTTTCTGTTAGGTGCGCATGAAGTCTAATGTTATGTTAGCCTTCTTGTATTGTTGTTTAAATATGCATTCTCGTGAGGGCGGCCTGACTCTCTGGCATGGACGGTTGTACTTGTCAGTTGCCGTTCATGCTCCGGAGAGGAAGGACGCACTCCCATGGTGTTCTGCTATTTGACTGGAATAAATCTACACTTTCAACCTTATTACTCACTGTGGATTATTTCATTGAATACAACACCTCTTTACAATCTCTCACTGCAAAACATTAAACAAGCTGCACTGTAAACCATTCTTTCCGAATATGTACATCTTACAGGCCTGTGTGTGCTTATGTGAGACATGTTTTTCCACAGATGCACCTTACGGAAAAGAGCCCAGCCAGCCTCTCACTCAAACCACCTGAGCTACTTCAGTTGCTGCGGCTGCCAAGTGGCTGTGTCGTCTTTTCATACTTTTAGCCAGTAGTATCAATAGTCCTAAAATGCAACATCATGTAGGTTAATGAGTAAGACCTATAATAAGGTGTTACACCGGATTAACTGCAATTTAGCAAGTAAACATTAAATAAGAGTCTTTCAGGCTAAAATAGTCAGTACCACTAAATATGAACAGGAGTCATCAAGACTTGGGAGAGTGGAGAGCGATAGACAAGGGCAAAAGTGGTGCAACAGGAGGAAGTACGGACAAAAGGAAGAGGGTGAAATGAGGAGAGAGATAGGAGTAATACAAGGGACAAAGGGTGACGGGAGAGAGGTGGGTGGAGTGACGGTTTCCCTCGTCTTCATTGCTTGATTTTGGTCGTGATAAAATGTCAATCGCAGTCGTTGAAATGTCACTCATAATTCCACTGAAATCATGGAAATGTCCCACATAGCAATCTAAAACCTTGGCAGCTATGCAGCACTGACTGACTGGAGGCCGAGGCCCGTTGCAGCTGCGTCGGGCTCTAGCACAAACAATTTCTTATTTCTAGGGATTGCATTTGCATTGCAATTTGCATGACATACCAATAAAGTTATAAATAGTGTAACTGAAATCGGTTCGGCGTTCGTTCGAAAATCAGTGTCAACTCATCACCAATCTGTCTGTGTGACGACCGTTGTTGGGTCCCCCTCCCAGCCCCGCTCACACTAGTCCTCCAGGGCCGTCAATCCAGTGGTAGCGCGTGCAAGCGCAACCAATGACGGCCCTGTAAGGACATTTTTGGCCAGCTCTCGCCGCACCGTAGCAGTGTGACGCGTTACGCGCTCACAGCCCCCTACGCTCGCCCCTCGTCGTGTCGAGCCGAACTGGAGTCGGAGTGCGTGGAGACCACCACCATTCTTCTTGCCCAGCCAGCCTGCTGCTTTCTTTTGTGTGTGTGGTGAGCGGCACGCACGCAACTATAAAATAATTCAAGTGAAGGTGAGCTGGTGACCGTGAATTGTGCATGGTGCAGCTTGTGCTCCACCATGCTAGAGCTACATCTGTAATGCTTTTGACAATGTTATTGCTCAACTTAGGCCCAAGCAGGCAAATGGAGCGGCTGGCGATGATTCCACTGAACAATTCCATTCATCTTGGGATCCAAGCCGGCCGGCCGCTGCCTGTCGTTGGCAAGTACTTATGGAATACATTTTGAAACTTACCTCCTGTCTGGGAGTTTCATTTAAAACACTTAGTTGTACAGATAATAGTATTTAGGGAATATTCTTCACTTCCAGCTAATCTAGTCTCACTTGGACCCACTCTTCGTTCTGTAAACCCTGTTACCCATTGCCATACTGATTGGAAATGGATGAAAAGAGTAGATGATAGAAAACATTCCCTTTAGTAAATTACACTGCTGCTGTTTTTCCGTGATGCAGTTGAATTGCTGAGCTGCATTCTCCTGGTATTTTCACTCTTGGAATTCTATAGAAACCCCACCACTTTTATATATTAGCAGCTTGCCAGTGGTTGCAATTAATATCCTGTGATTCTGGGCAAATCATTTGATCTCACAGTGCCTATAAAAAACAAAACAACCATTGGCATAGCCAATAGGCCACGTATTTCACCAGAGCTATTGGCTTTGCCAATGACCGTGTCATGTATGCGCATGTAACTTGCATGATCGAGGTAACTGTTAGCAGCAATACTACGTGTCTCTCGGAGACTCGGACATCTTTCAAGTGCTCACTGTCCTTTTTCCCCAGCAAAGGAGGGGGCGGCAATCTGAGGGGTAGCACCGGGCGCCACAAGGTCTAGCTACGCCCCTGGGCAGGATGCCTGGAAGCGACACCGGCACTGCCGTGGACCGGCCCTACTCGGACCCCGAGAGGCACCAGCGCGCCAAAAGCAGGGTAAGCAGCGGAGCCGGGATTCGTGGCACTGAGGCGAGAGAAGTCCAGGCTGGAGCCGGGCGGGGGCTTCAGGGGTAGCCCTGTGTCCTTTGTGTGTGGCGAGGAGGCAGCTGGGCCCCGCCAGCCCCGGGGGTCGGGGTAAATGATCAGGTTTTACCGCGGGGGCGTTTGCAGTGTTCAGTCAGGGGGTAACGCGCTCTGTGGAGTTGCGGTGTCCCCCCTGTATAAATGCATCTCCCTGTGAGGCGCAATGCCCCTTTTTACACAGAGCCTGCTGTACTTTGGTGGTATCTGGTTTCTGGGCAGTAGGGGATGTCTGTCAAGACCCTTTCTGAAGTCATGACTTGTTTCACTGAGGCTGGACTTTGTGATGTGCTGTGTCCTGCTAGTGCTCAGGTGTGCATGATGCATCTCTCTTCTTGAGCGGTAACGCACGCTGGCTGCGTGAGATCCGGTGTCCCTCGGTCTCGAACACATTTGTTACTTTCTGAGCAACAGCTTTAGAGTAGGCGTTACCCCCACCCCCGTGATGGCATTCGCTGGGTGTGATGTCCTCCGGGGAGTTGCAGTCTCGCCTTCTGGTATCTTGGTGGATGTTACTCTGGGGAGGGCAGCTCCGGGCCAGGCTCTGAGCCCCGACAGGTTACTCTGGCGAGGGCTGGGTAGTGGGAGGGGCCAGTTTCCTCCACCCACCTGAACTCCGTTCTATATCGCCTGCTCTTGGTGTTTCTATGAAATCCATAGAATGGATTGGTCCATATATTGCTTAAAACAAGCCTTGGCCCGTTGTGCATGCTTCCAACTTGGCAGAAAAGTGAAATGAGGCACAGGGTGATACATTGATATGCTCAAGATTGCATGTAGTAAAGTGTGTAGCCGGTATTAGAAATCACAAATACTGAGCCCAGATATTAATGCAAACAGGTCAGGTCAGGTCAGGTGGCATTATACTGAGCTGGACTGGACTACTGGGGAGATCAGAGTCTAGAGTAGAATTGACTTTATCTAGGTGGGACGGTTATTGTGGCACGTAAGAGAGTATGATGGCGCACCTGCAATTCCATATTCACTGAAGCCATAAGACATTTGGATCAGTGAAATGTATTCCTCCACGGAGGAGTGTGCAGCATCTAGGAGCAACCACCCCCTCACCCTCACACCCCCTCACCCTCAAACACCCTCACCTTCACACCCCCTCACTCCCTCTCGCACTCACACACCCTCACTCACCCTTACACCCTCGCCCTTACACCCTCACATGCCCACACCCTCCCTCATCCTCACACACCCCCTCACCCTCACACACCCTCGCCCCCACACCCTCACACCCCCTCACCCTCCCTCACACCCCCTCTCACCCTTACACACCATCTCTCACCCTCACACATCGTCTCTCACCCTCACACACCCTCTCTCACCCTCACACACCCTCTCTCACCCTCACACACCCTTTCTCACCCTCACACACCCTCTCTCACCCTCACTCACTCACCCTCACTCACTCACCCTCACTCACCCTCACTCACTCACCCTCACTCACTCACCCTCACCAGCATAGCATCACAAAACATAGCATAGCATAACAAAACACAGCATAGCATAACAAAACACAGCATAGCATAACAAAAAAAACACAGGATAGCAAAAGATAGCATATCCTAATTATTCCCAACTCTCCTTATTATTAAGCAACATCTGACAGTTTGCAAATCATCTTTATACACTAATTCAGAGTTTTCTAAAACATTTATGCAACGCATTGTCATACACAATGCCAATAACTCAAACTTTAATGCTGCGAGACCTATTGCATTGTAAATGCTTGTTGGATTTTGGAAGTAAGGTGCACTGTAGGATTGTTTGCAGTAGGACAAACAGGAACTCCTGGAAAACAGGTAGGGTTGCTGATGGAAACTTTTACCCCATTGATTAGGGAGGAGCTATGAGTCATCCCACCCACTAGTTTGTGCCAAGCATAAATGTGGCATCCTAAGGCACCCTCCTCAGAACATTTTTTGGAACTGGGTTAAAACAGAAGAGGGTTGGATCCTGCTTCCTGTGACCTGGGAGGGGCCAGAAGGACTAGCCTTGCTCCCTCATGTACCCAAAACAGAGAAGTTGACTCAAATTGTCAGTCGGCTGTCCCTCTGTGTGGCTACATGGACTCAACAAGCTGAAAATATTTGCTTTGGGTGAAGACCATTTGCCCAGTTCCACCAGGACCTGCCCTGTGCCCTGTAGAGCCTTGGCATGATCAAGCCCTACAAGTCCTAAGAGATTCCCCTGAAAGCCTTAGGTGAATAGGTGAGGGATAAAGAGACTGACCCTTGAAAAACTGCAAATTAGGACATTTTTTAACTCCTAGACCTCCGGAGGAGTGGGACCAACTACCAGAGTCACCGGAGCCTTGCTCGGAAACAGCCTGCCGCTTTGCCCACCTGGAGGACTCAGAGCTCCTAAAAAATAAACAAAGTCCCGAAGTAAAAATTAGGACTGGACAAAGAGGCTAAAAGTACCCATGCTGACACTGCGATTTTTCTCGGTGCGAAATTATAACTTTTTATACTCAGAGCTTTCCCCACCAAAACCCACAGCTTCAGCATTTCCTCATACAATGCCTATCCGACTTCGGTGAGACTTTCCCGGATACAGCCTGCTGGCTTGCCTTGCTGAGAGATGTTTGACTTCCTTTATACAGACTAAGTCAGAAGGTAAAGTCCTTGACAGGACCATGCCGCTTGGTGTATGTGACCACAGAATCCACCAAGGGCGGCCTCAAGATGTATCTAGGTCCCAGTCTGCCACGATCATAGATGGTAATTCTCTCCTAATGCTTTTTGACCTTATTTTCAATTAAAACTGTAAAAATAAATATCTCTGGTTCGCCTTCGAGTATTCATGTCGTTTGGTGTCATTTTGTTCGTTAAAATGTACTCTATTTTTCTAATTTGGTTTGAGATTTTAATTGTTTGGTGTTTTGACTTCATTACCTATTTTGGTAATGCAGACATACTTTACACATTGCCCTAAATTATGCCTGCATGCTCTGTACGGTAGTTAGCAGGGGTTTGAGCTGAGGTTATTTTAATGGCTGTAGGATTCACCTTGACAAGTTGCCCTATTATTCCATGAGGTGGGTGGCTGTCTACCTCCAAATGATAATCCATTTTCTGACAATGATGATTCAGCATTTGCAGTGGTGATAGAAAGCACACAAATACAGCCATCCTTGGTATGAATGTCTCTGAGTAAGTGAGAGTGAAAAAAGGGAAACTGAGAAATTAATGTGAATGAGACAAGGCAGAGAGGAGAATTTGACCATTGAAAGGCTGTGTGTCTGCACAAGTGTGCATGTGTGAATGAGACAGAGACATTGAGAATGAGTGATAGTGGAAGGTAAGAGTAGTTTGGGGAGCACAGAGGAGGATTTTAAAGAAAGAGTTTCAGAAAAAGGCTAGGAAACATGTAGAAGGAACTTATTAGAAAACATATGCGACAACAGTGAGATGAAGATCAGGAAAGCGGGGAGCATGTGTGAGGGGTACTACCAGGAAGTGAGAAGGAGGGAGAGAGAGCTGGGTGTTAGAGGATGAGGAAAGATGGGGCAGAAGAATGAACAGTATGAGATAACAGGAAGGGGGAGGAGGGAATGTGAGCCATAGAAAGGGAGGTGAGGTGTGAGAAAGGGGAACGTGTGAAGAATATGCGTTTAGTTAAAGGAATGTTAACAAACCTGGCTTTCCACAACACACCAGCATTAGGAGCAGGACTTGGGGAAATCCGTTGTTTACCAATGTTATTTATTTTGTGCAATTCATTGTGACAGGCAGCTGGAAATATGTTTTGGTCTGTTACCAGATCTTCATCGGACCAATCTTTAATTTCACTTCGTCATGGAAATATAAAGAGTACACAAGTACAAGGTGCAAACTGAGTGGAAGTGAAAATAAACTTCGCTCCCACAGTCCTAAAGTTGTAGATTCAAAACACTGTCCCATGTTGTAGACTAGAATCAACAATATTTGAAAGTCTGTTACATTAGATAAGAACGAACTTGAGCCAAATTTCATTTATGTTGTGATTGGGAGTCAATTATTGTCATAAAAGCAGATTTGGCAGTATAGTAGGTCAGTGTGCTACTATAGTAGTCAGTGTTGATGACTACCTCTATCTGTCAATCATTACATATGTAAATGTCCCAGGTCCAGTGCATTGAGCTATTTGCCCTAAGGTGCCACCTTATATGTTTAGTTACAATGTCGTGATATTTCTGAGAGGGACACATATTAAAGGTTATACCACAACCACTTGACTGCCACATGTTTGTTGGCAAAGGAGAATTTTCAATTATATTGGCTTAAAATAAAGGCTCCCGGTTTTCCGTTTTTACGGATTTATACATATAAATACAGACGGAAATCTATATTTCCTTTGTCTGTATTTATATTTATAAACGGCAAAATACTAGCAAATTTTACCACGCTGCCGTCTGGTATTTTGCTACCGACGGGGCACTTGGAATGACTTGGGATGCCTGCTGTAGTAGAGGCTTCCCACACTTTAGTCTGGCAAGAATGGGTGAAATAAACAACAAAGCCTCGTTAACATGTGACTGGTCTTTTTAAAGACCTGTGAAGTACTCGGGTGAGGCTTGTCAGCTTCGTTATTTCGCGCAGCAAGAAACTCCTGTCAGGGCGCCTCCTGGCCCTGACTGCAGCGGCGGATTCCTTCCAGAAAGAACACTGGGGTTTAGAGTATGGCCCCCTCCTTTGCTGCCTCATGCTGCGGGACCCCCGTGAGAGTAAATAGCTGCCTCTGGGAGCTGACTGCGGTGGCGGCTCACTGGTGTTTAGTGTATGGCCTCCTTCTTTGCTGCGGGGGAGGAGGGGGCATACAATGAGGTAGCAGTGACCATTTGCTGGAGCCGAGTGGAGATTGTCACCAGGCACGGAGAGAGGTGAGCCAGGCGGCCGTGTTGCTGCTGTCGGTGGCACCGGCAATTGTTGCTAAAGGAAGTGTGCCTACACTACAGTGTGGAGCATAAAACCATTTACCGGCGCGCTGGTGTTGTAATGTTTTAAATTCCAAAGCGCTGGCTGCACCAAACACACAACCCGCACTCGCGACCACAGACACTTGATTTGCACATTTAGTTTAACATGCCATGCACATAACCCTCGCATGTGCCTACTCAGTGGGTCACCCGTCTATACTTACTTGCTGGTGGACATACTGCATACATTTTCCGTATCCCCCCATCAGTCCTAGTCAATAATGTCAGCCAACAATCTCAGCTCTTAGTGGTGGTCATTGTTGGCCGCAGATTTATTAATATCAATAAAGATTATTAATAACAATATTAATAACATACTGGTTGTACAATCTTCATTTGCGAACTCTAACCATCAATCATGCACATCACATTACAGTTTATGACACCTTCCTCTGATACAGGTGTCCGTCTCTCGTGCACTCATCAGTTCGTAAATGGCACTTGTGTACAACCAGTTCTTAATCAGTTTTATTGGTGTTCCAGTAGTTGGTTGGCCACACCCCTTTTGGGTGTCATGGAGGGGAGCTTCTTTGCCTGGAGTTAGGTCCCCAGCTCGCTACCATTTGCGCCCTGCCGTCCGGCCGGGTCTGGGCCGCGAGTGCCGTCTCCGTCTTTTCCTCCCCTCCTTTGTGCGGCCACGTCACCCTGCCGTGCGGCATTGAAAAGTGAGTGGCCCTCCTCCTACACACCGCCCACCGGTGTGTTTGGTTAGCCAACGATTGTAGGATTTCCGCCAACGCCTTCCCCACTGTCCAGCACTGCGACTCTGCTGTTCCTCCGGTGTGGGTGGGTGGGCTTCAAACGATGTCGTTGTCGCGCCGCTCTCCCAGCTCCTTCGAAGACGTTGTGCTTCTGGTGGGGAGCGGCGATGCTTAAATCCCCTTGAGCCCCCTAAGGGCTTCAGGTGAAACCCCCTTTGATTGGGGGGTTCAAAGGTAGCAAGGTTGGCCATTGGTCGCCCCCCATGGGCGCCCAGGTCACAAGGTCACTTCCTGTCGGGGTGGCTGGTGCGCACCCCGTTTCCGCTGGTCCTGGCCGCTTCAGGGCGCCCAGGACCAGTTCCATCCCCCTGTTGGCACCGCGTGGGTTATGGCGCCGGCCCTTGAGCCTCCCCCACCCTGCGGGTGGCTGCGGCGGCCTCTGCAATAACCCTCGCATGTGCCTACTCAGTGGGTCACCCGTCTATACTTACTTGCTGGTGGACATACTGCATACATTTTCCGTATCCCCCCATCAGTCCTAGTCAATAATGTCAGCCAACAATCTCAGCTCTTAGTGGTGGTCATTGTTGGCCGCAGATTTATTAATATCAATAAAGATTATTAATAACAATATTAATAACATACTGGTTGTACAATCTTCATTTGCGAACTCTAACCATCAATCATGCACATCACATTACAGTTTATGACACCTTCCTCTGATACAGGTGTCCGTCTCTCGTGCACTCATCAGTTCGTAAATGGCACTTGTGTACAACCAGTTCTTAATCAGTTTTATTGGTGTTCCAGTAGTTGGTTGGCCACACCCCTTTTGGGTGTCATGGAGGGGAGCTTCTTTGCCTGGAGTTAGGTCCCCAGCTCGCTACCATTTGCGCCCTGCCGTCCGGCCGGGTCTGGGCCGCGAGTGCCGTCTCCGTCTTTTCCTCCCCTCCTTTGTGCGGCCACGTCACCCTGCCGTGCGGCATTGAAAAGTGAGTGGCCCTCCTCCTACACACCGCCCACCGGTGTGTTTGGTTAGCCAATGATTGTAGGATTTCCGCCACGCCGCAGGGAGGCTCACGTCTTTCTGCGGCTCCCCCCTTTTGCCCCTTGGTTCGTGGCTACCCACATTCCCCCTTTTTTCTCCTTTTTAACGACAACCCGCGAGCGTCATTGCGCCCCACAAGTTGCTCCAGAACACCTCCATTCCCTTGTCGGACAGATGTACCCCATCTTGTCCATATAGCTCTGGGCGGCCTGGGTGGATGAGGCCGTGCCGGATTGATTCCAGGCCGTTGGTTGAGCAAAACTTGTGCATGGCGATATTTAACTTGCGCCTTGCGTTATCCACCGCTTTGTTGGAGTCGGCACCCCTCCAGTGCCTCCTGCTGATCATCTCCGACCAAACCACTGTCGTGGTCCCCAGCCATGCCGCCGCTTTGGTGATGTCCCTCTGGATGGCTTGACCCACCGCCTTGCGGCCCAACCGCGTTAGGTCGTTCCCTCCTAGATGTATGATCAGCACATCTGGCAGCCACGCTGAGTCTGCCATGAGGCCGTCCAGGGTCGGTAGCAACTGCTCCCATCTCATGCCGGGCCGGCCGTTCCAGCGGATGTATGTCGCCTTGGGTCTGCTTTCCTTGTGGCCCACTCGCCTCCACCAGGCCTCCATTCTGGATCCGAATGAATGCCCCACGACCCAGACCAGCTGTGGGCGTCCCCCTGTCGAGAGAAAATGCTCCATTAAGGTGGCTTTCTGCGCACCGGGTGTGGACGAGGGAGGGCAAGGAACCCTGCCGTGCGGCATCCCAAGGCGGCTGCTCCCCCCCCCCCCCACTACCCCTCTCCCCTTTCTTTTTTTTTTTTTTTTTTTTTATTATATGAGATGCGGGCGTATGTAAGACTTGTAGGCCCTGGAGCGCCATCTGCCCACGGCCTGGATCCTGTCCTCTGGCATGCCATACTGTGATGCCGAGGTCGCCGCCCCGATCCTGAAGGAGTGCGGGGCAAATGATGTTGCCTGGAGCCCCGCCTTACTGAGGCCCTGACGCATTATGGCCGTGAACTGGAACCTGCTCAAGTTCCTTCCATCTTGGTGTACGAAGAGGGGGCCCTCCCCCGCCGGGCGAGCCGCCATGTATCGAAACAGCCAGCACACTGCGCAGCGCCCCACCTCTGGAATACAATGCAGGCGTATCGTCGTCCCTTTTCGGGCCCTATCAGTTTTGGATTGCCTAAGCGTGAGCTCCACAGCTTTTACCATCGGCTTGATGTCCTTTGCCTGCAAGCAACGCTGCGCCGGGCCTGACCTGTTGGGGGCCACAATTTCGCTTACCCGAAATGCCCCAAAGAAAGCCGTGGTGAACGCGGCCCCGAAGAGTAGCCGCTCATACCTGTCTGCAATGATGCTGGTTAGGGCGCTAAGTAACTGACCCAGCTTGTCGTAATCAATGGGGCGCCTGCCGTCCTTCCTGGTCCCCTCAATTTTTCGCCAGCCTTTCAGGGCTGCTTTCAGGTAGACCGTTGCCGTGGGGTCCTCGCCTGTGTGGAGCCTGGCAAAGTATGCAATGGCGGCCAGGTGCGCCTGTGCCCAAGACCTTGTTTTCTTAGCGTCGAATGCCCATTGCACGAATTTCTCCACCGCTGTGCGCACCTTTGCTTTGTCTTCCAGCGACTCTATGCCCCCGATTCTCATTACTGTGGCCGCGTATTTCTTGTATCTCCTGTGTGCTTCAGAGGTGAGCGAGTGCCCTATTAATCTGGACAAGTCAACCCCCCCAGGTCCCACAGGTATGGTGGAAAGGGGGTCATCACCTCCTCCGCACCGGGTAGAAGCTGTTTGAACCGTGTCATCTGGGACCGGGATAGCGCATCTGCGACCGTGTTCTCTGTCCCCGGCACGTGCCGCGCCTTCAGCTCCAGGTTCCCCTCGAGCTGCAATTTAACCAACTCTCGCATTAGCCTCAACATGCCCGGGCATCTTGCTGCGCCTCTGTTAATGGCCTGCACTACCCCCATGTTATCTGACCATAAGGTGAGCTTCAGGTTCCTTATCTCCTCTTTCCATACCGTCAGTGCCACTACTATTGGGAATAGTTCGAGGAACGTGATGTTTTTTGTGAGCCCTTGCGCATGCCACCTGTCTGGCCACTGGCTGGCACACCATCTGTTCCCCAGGACCGCCCCAAATCCCAGGCTCCCGGCTGCATCTGTGTATAGGGATAGCTGATCCGCTGTCACCCAACCCTTTTTCCAGATCAGCACGCCATTGAAATCCTGCAGGAAGTCGTCCCATACCTGTAGATCCTGCCTTACACCCGTGTTCAGCCGGATGCGGTGGTGTTTGTGGGTGACGCCAGCCGTTAGCGCGGTGAGGCGCCTGGAAAAGACCCTGGCGGGAGGGATGACCCTCGCTGCAAAGTTCAGCCTGCCTATCACCCCTTGGATATCCCTGAGGGTGGCTTTGCGCCGGCCCCGTAGTTTGGCTATTTCTTCCCTGAATTCCTGCACTTTCTCCGGGGGGAGCCTGGCGGTCCCCGCCATGGAGTCAAGCTCAATGCCCAAGAACGTCAGTCTTGTCGTTGGGCCTGTCGTCTTCTCTTTCGCTAGGGGGACACCGAGTGTTTCGGTCAGGTCCTCGAACGCCGCCAGTGTACTGGCGCACATCGTAGATCCCGCTGGTCCTGTGAACAGGAAATCGTCCAGGTAGTGCAGCTTCCCGCCCCCTTGGTGCCCGTCGTGAAGGGCCCATTCCAGAAAGGTAGCGAATTGCTCAAAGTAGGCACAGGATATGGCACATCCCATGGGCATGGCTTTGTCGACGTACATGTCCCCTTCCCATTGGAAGCCCAGCAGGTGGAAGCTGGTCGGATGCACCGGTAATAAGCGAAAGGCAGATTCGATGTCAGCCTTGGCCATGAGGACCCCCTTTCCTGACGCTTTGACTAGTGTGATCGCGTCATCCACTGACGCGTAACCCACAGAGCATGCTTCCGGGTCGATGCCATCGTTAACGGACCCCCCCTCGGGGTATGACAAGTGGTGTATTAACCTGAATTGGCCCTTTTCCTTTTTTGGAACCACTCCTAGTGGGGAGATGACTATTCCTTCCCGCAGTTCCTGAGGGAGGGGGCCCTCGATTCTACCTAGGCTCCTCTCCTTTTCTATCTTCGCGCTCACCACCCGGGGATTCTGCCTCACTGACTGTAAGTTATTCGCTCCCGTTAATGGCAGTGGGCCTCGAAATGGGATAGTGAAGCCTTCTTCAAAACCTTCAACCAGCGTCCTGGCGTCTGTTTTGTTTGGATACCTGTTTGCTAAACTGCGCAGCTGTTGTGTATTAATGGGGGACCTAGCCAGCTGGCACTGTTGAATGTCCACTAGTGTCCCGCCCCCACTAGCCTTCGGGCTAGTGCTTCTTGTGTTTCTCTCTCTTTTCGCTCTTTGATTCCCGCTTGGAGCCTTTGCACGCCGATGCAGCGTGTCTCCCCCCGCAGCTTGAGCATGCATGTTGGAATTTGCACGAGGAGCCCCATGAACAGTCCCCCGCATCGTATCTCCAGCATATTGCCTTGGTCGCGGGGGGGGGAGCTGGACCGCCCGGAGGAATGTTTCTGGTAATTTCTGTTCTTCCCCTTATGGGACGAACTCCGAAAGGACTGGTCGTATTTCCCCGTCCAGGCTCTCACGTCTTTGGCCGCGAGCATTTTATGAATAAAACCTGAAACATCTTCCTCATTCCACTCCATCTCTGGGTGCCTCTGCATCTTTAATCTGAAACCCTTATCGTATTCCAACCATGCGTCCCCGGGGAATTGCCTCTGTGCTGAGTGTATGTTAGCCTCATATAACCATAGGTCAGCTGCGCAATGGGGGAACCTCTCTACTATGATACACGCCATGATCCTGAACGCGTCTAGCCAATTCTCGAAGTTCCGCTCCTTTCTAGCGCCGCGCCTCTCCCTTTTTTCGTCCTCTCTCCTGTCGCATGTGGTCAGGTCGAGGCCCTCCAGCTGTATTTCTAGGAGCGAGAATATATCTATGAATTCCTTGCGCCATATCCTCTCTTTTACTGCGAGAGGAATAAGGCACGCGAGCCCCGTGGCTTTCGTCGTCAAGGAGGCAGGGCCGGGGGATGGTCTGGCGTACAGGTCACTGCCTAGCCCCCCCGACCCCGGGCTCCCGGACCCAGTATTGTACCCCCACCCGGGTAATGGGGAAACCTGATCACCCTGCGGGGACAAGCCCACTTGCTCCTGCACCCTTGACTGCCGGGCCCACCCTGGATCAATCATATGCCACGTTAAGCCCCCTGTCTCGTCAGTGCGTTGTTCCCTGGGCCCCGCCGCACCCTGCGCCGCGCCGTTCAGGAACGTCGGAGCGAGCGATTTCAAACATTCTTTCACAATGGTACTAATATGCTCACCGTTAACTGCTCTGCCGTTCGTCTCACCCTGCTTGTTGTCGTCTGACCTCGGCGGCGGGGGCTTCTGGCGCACTTTCTTTGGGGGATTCCTCTTGGAGGTCTTCTTTCTCGGCGTGGTCTTAGGCTTCTTGGGTGCTGACGGGCCTGCTTCCTCCTCCGCCTGGCCGTCCGGCCTATTCTCCTTTCCTTTGGCCAAATGGGGCTGGAGCCATTCGTCGCCGTGTACCGCCGATATCTCACGGATTTTCTTCAGCACTTCCGCCATGTCTCCTGGCTGATCTTCCGCCATGTTGTCCCTAGGGCCTAGGTCCGGTTTCTGCGGGCTGGCCTGCGCCGCTGGGTCGGAAGGAATTCCGGACCCGCCTCTGAACTTCCCTGCACGTGTGTGCTGTTCGTCTGGTGAAACGGCTCAATGCGCGCTCCGAACTGGACACTTGCTTACCGCGCTGGAGCTTGGCAAGGCCGCCGAGCTCGTCGTCCTTCTCCGTCGCTTCGGATCACTCGGCCTCGGGTTCCCGGGGAGCTGGGTGGAGAACTTGACCGGCGCGCCGCTCTGTGGGGTCGCCCTTCTGCTTCGGCCGTCCTTCGCCGCCTCTTGCCGCAGTCGGTCCTCTTCAAACGATGTCGTTGTCGCGCCGCTCTCCCAGCTCCTTCGAAGACGTTGTGCTTCTGGTGGGGAGCGGCGATGCTTAAATCCCCTTGAGCCCCCTAAGGGCTTCAGGTGAAACCCCCTTTGATTGGGGGGTTCAAAGGTAGCAAGGTTGGCCATTGGTCGCCCCCCATGGGCGCCCAGGTCACAAGGTCACTTCCTGTCGGGGTGGCTGGTGCGCACCCCGTTTCCGCTGGTCCTGGCCGCTTCAGGGCGCCCAGGACCAGTTCCATCCCCCTGTTGGCACCGCGTGGGTTATGGCGCCGGCCCTTGAGCCTCCCCCACCCTGCGGGTGGCTGCGGCGGCCTCTGCAAGACTGCAGTGCTGCTCTAGGTACGAACCGTTTTACACAGACTATTAACAAAGTCGCCCTCTCCAGGCAGTGCAGGACGTGCACGATCTGTGATATGTATTCGGAGACTGCCGCACGATGAAAGGAGCAGTGGTCAGAGTGAGCATGATTTGAAACTCAAACAAAACCTTACCTTCTTTCAGTGTACCACCTGTGTCTGAAGCCAGCACATGCCACGTGTCTGCAGACCGAGTGCGGCTTTTTATTAGACAAAATAATTAATGCACAGACTTTATGCCAAAAGTGTCAGTGAGACTGTGCCAGCCACGTGTTAACCTGCAAATTTACTTTTTATTGCTAGTGCGCGATTATGACTCGGTATGACTGATATCGGACACGACAATGAGGATGTTTAGTGTAAAATGTCCTAAATACTGTGTGACATCCGGCCTCCCATGCTGCGGCACTGGCAATCGCAGCCGTCCGGTAGGAGGCCTGAAACTACCCGATGGAAGCGAAGTTCATATGCCCAGCTCTTCAAGTGTTGAAAGGGGGGGGGGGGCACTTCTGCGCCCCACCTGACTAAGAAAACATCTGCGTACCTGCAAGGGGCCCGAGGCACACCTGTCTGGTTCTGCCAGGGTCACCGAGCGCACAGTGACTGGACGCCGCTCTCCAGCAGCAAGAGTGACACCAGTAAGCTGTGAACTGGACTGATGCATGGTTTGCAACGATTTACAACTGTCCTGAGCTCTAAGATAGTAAGACACAGCCTCTGATAGTGTCCCTGTCTACCTTACCGTGGATGCCTAGACAGCATAGTCAACCCACTCGTAAGTAGTGTTGCCACCTTCTCCAAACAAATACCTGCCATTGGTTCACCTCATTTTAAGATTTAAGAGTCAAATAGAATATACAATGTTATGAAAATTGTCTTTATAAAGTTTCTTCGTTTTTATAAATCGCCTTTCTGTCTGTTTACTTTAATTATCAGCCAGTGATCATTAAGTTGGCTGTTCCAGAACATTGCAAAGTGCATTCTTCTTCTTGTTTTTACTGTTTAATGTATGTACTAATGAGGGGGAAAATACCCGCTTTAGGTGCTTTTCACAATTTTTGCAAAGGCAATAAAATACTCCTCATGCCAAGAAAAAATCCAACCAGGTGTAACTCTACTGATAAGTGGCCAGTTCAGGAGGACATACCTGTGAACTGCTGCAGTTAATAAAGGCAATAATCCAATCCAATCCAATCCAAAAATTCTTTATTTCGGTCATTTAGACCATAAAAGATACAATAAAACCACAATAAAAACTTAACTTATTAAGAGCACAGTTCATACAGTTCTTTACAATTGTTTTCCCACCTAACTAGGCGGAAAAAAAAGGTAAAAACCAGATCATAACAATGTTCATACATTTAGAGGATTTTCTTCTTCCTAATCTGCCAAACTGCCATTAGAAATTTGGCCACCGCAAACACAATATGGGCGAGAGTACTGGTTTTCATTACTCTATATGCGTGTAAATAATTACTAAACCCCAAATTCCTGCAAAGGGGCGCTAACCAATATTTCCTGGCTTTGCTGTAGGCAGGGCAGACAAACATAATATGAAGTTCATCTTCCTCGTGAATGTTACAGCTTGGACACATTTTGTCGATACCCTTTAGCCATTTGCAAGTGAATGTTCTTGTGGGCAGAGTGCCTAGCCTCCATTGTACGAACAGTTTCCTCGCAAAGATGGGAAAAATAAAATCCGTAAAAGTTTCAAATACATAGGAATTTTTGGATTCCAGGAATCGGTCTGTAAGAGTGCCGCTATTTTGTGTGTTCAGCAGGAGTACTAGTCTATTGTCTTTGTAAATTCGAACCAAGCTTTTGCGCGAAACCCTTCGGCAGCATTGTTCAGGGTCCACCCATAGCTCGGATAGGTTCATAGAGTACAGTTCTTTTTTTACAAAGGTGAGCCAGGGAATTTTGTCACATTGATTCAGGTTCATGACATGAGTAAGGTCCTGCCTGTAATGAGAAAGTTCATTAGTTGACCAGAGTCTGTGCCAGAACCTCACCGGCTTTGACTCTAACTCCTCAGCAATAGAGGGGAGGCCCATGTCTAGTCTCAGAGGCAAGAGCGGTGTGCCTCGCGGGAGAGCCAGGAGGCGTCTAAGGAAATTATTTTCCACTCTTGCTAATTCTTGGCCTGCTTTATGCCCCCACAGTTCACTCCCATAGGCTGCAGCTGCCTTGGCTTGGGTTTGGTACATTTCAAGCGCCGGGCTAATAGGCTTGTAAGATGAGGTGTTTACTACCTTCAAAATTGCACCCGACAACTGGGATAATTTTAGCCGTGATCTTACTATCTGGGGATCCCATGATAAATTTTCCTGTAGCGTTACTCCCAGGTACAGAAAAGTTGTTACCCTCTCAAGGCTGGCAGTACCCAAGGTGGGATTAGGTCTGGCTTTTTTTGGTGGATTAAATATCATGAATTTGGTCTTCTCTGTGTTGATCTCTAGACCATGTTGTTTACAGAAAAGACCAAATCCGTCCAGAATCCTCTGAATCCCCATCGGGGATTTGGAAAGCAGGAGGGTGTCATCGGCAAACATAATTGCCGGCACCCTCCTGCCTGCCAAGCGTGGGGCATCATTGTCTTTAACATTTTCCAGGTGGGCTATAACATTGTTAATAAAGAGGCAAAACAGGGTCGGCGCCAATACGCAGCCCTGCCTCACCCCTCTACGGACAGGGAAGCTCGATGAGAGGCTACCATCCCTCCCACTCCTAACCTGCGCATAGTTATTGTCGTGGAGCCTGATTATAATGTTTAATATCTGAGCGGGTACCCCTAGCTTTTTCAAGACCTCCCACAGTTTCTTACGTGGGACCAGGTCAAAGGCTGACTTCAGGTCCACGAACACCATGTACAGCCTTCCCCCCTCTATCCTTACCGTCTTCCAGTAAAGCAGGACGAGGCGGAAAATCTGATCCATGGTGGACGTGTTTTTCCTGAAGCCAGCCTGAAGGGGGCTCAGGATGTCATTAGCCTCCACCCAGTCTAGCAGGTGGTTCAGGATGAGGCGAGCAAATAATTTTTGGGGGACATCTATAAGGCTGATCGGCCTGTAGTTGGCTGGGAGCAGAGGAGAGCCCTTCTTATATATAGGTACAATCTCTGCCCCCAGCCAAGAACAGGGGATCGCCATACCTCCTAAGATGGCAATAAGGAGGATAAGGAGGTACGGGCCCCAGATCTCAGGATGGTGTCTAAAGAGATCCCCAGGTAGTCTATCTAAACCAGGGGCCTTCCCCGTCGCCAACCTCTCCATTGCACTCACCACCTCGCCAAGGGTGAATTCCAGGACCGCTTCCGAAGAAGCAGAGACCTCGTACACCACGTCGTCAGATGATAAGGTGATGTCCTGATAGAGTGTCGCGAAGTGAGCCTCCCAAACAAAGGGGGCAATATTAGGCTCCACTGCAGATTTAGGTTCCCCTGTCCCCGTGTTCCCCTGGGCCCAAAATTTCCTAGAGTCTTTGGCATCTAGGGCATCGGATAGATCGTGCCAACGGTCCCAGTCCCACTCAGCCCTGGCAGTTTTCATTGCCGCTTTTAGTCCCTCCTAAGTTCTGCAACCCTGCCCTTATTGGTGCCAGCTTTTATGGTAGCGATTAGCTCGGACTTGATCTACTTGCAAGAATGATTATACCAGGTCGGGGTTCGAGTCTTTTTCCTGCGTGATGGTACCATTGGATAGAAAACCTCGGCGAGACCACTCACTAGTTCCGCATGAATTTGCGCTAGTTGCTTATTATAATCTGTGGGTCTCGGATGATCTATAAGGTCATCCACTTCTTTGAATCTTGGGAGTACTATTTCATATAATTTAATCATACTTCCTTCCGCATTTAGCAGCTTCCCCCATTTTACATGACGCCTATTTGTAGTGAGAACCAGGTTCCCGGGGTCATCGCTAGCAGTAGAGGTTGAAGACCCAACTGCGGGTGCGGGATGTTGCATCTCCAGTAGGAGAGCATTGTGATCACTATCTATTCTAGGTACCACCCTGAAATCCTGGACTTTAGACCACATGCTAATGTCTAAAAAAATATAATCCAGTCTCGACTCATGGTCCTTCCTGTTGAAGGTGCACAGTGAGGGGGTATCGGACGGGGTGCGCCCGTTACAAGCCCTTATTGCAAAATTTAGGGTGAGGGACATAATCTGTACTGCGAGCGGGGACCAGGTTTTGGGATGAGGAGATGAACAAGGTGGAACTCCCCAAAAATCATCCTCAGTAGTGAGGGCGCCCTCCTTTAACCCTTCTAGGGGTTCGAAGTGACAGTTAAAATCCCCGCCCATCACTATCTTGTAGTCACTAGACAATTGACCCAGAAAGGATGATAAGTCATTAAGAGTAGATGATTCCGCAGCCACAGCAACTGGGCGCGAGTATACATTAATAATTGCCAGGGTTATTGGGCCAGGCCATCTGAGCAGCACACACTGGATGTCCTGCGAGAATGTAGGCATGTTTTCCGCCCGACATCCAATGTGACTGGCTACCCAGACTGCCAGACCCCCTGAGGGCCTCCCTTTGCCACTCCACTTGGCCGGAATTTCGAATATTTCCTAGCCCATTCTACTCAGGGGTTCCCTCGCCCACGTCTCCTGAAAGAGGCAGACATCACTGCCCTTTATCAGGAGGTCCCAATCAGTTGAGTGCACCTTATTTGCTATCCCCGCCACATTCCAGGAGAGGACCTTCAAACATTGAATGCTTGCCCTAGAACCTGGCACTTCAAATATGGTTGGTACAGTGGCTGTAGGAGGGTCAAGAGTTTCCAGGACAATTGGGGCAACTGGTGCGGGGGACGGAACACACACAGCTGCCGTTGTCGGATTAGTGCCCGTTAAACTCTTTGGTGAATTGACTACTAGATCCCTGGTGCTTCCAAGTGATAAACTTCTCCTTTCAAGGGATTCCTGTGTCCTGATGTTAGTCTCACAAACAGCTCTCGCCACCCCCGTACTTGCAATCCCGATAACAGTTTCCTTGGAAACCTGTGAGGTGACGCCCTTTTGTGGTCAGTCAACCTGATCAAGACAAGAAAATCTATTAGGGTGAATTAAGTTACCGTGAATAGGGAATGCATTATGCCTGGGCCTGTATCGTGAGCCATCCACTGCAAAGCCCACCCTAGTCCAGCCCTCGTCCCTCCTCACAGCTGAATTTAATGCATTTGGATAAAAATATGAAAGAGGCACCAATCCAATGGAGGTCTTGGCTACATTGCCAAGCCAGTTACAAATGTATGGGGCAACCTGCGGACTTTTAAAGCTGACGATTATACAGTCCCCCACACATTTCTTGGAAGTAAACCCAATCCATGGAACCCTTCTGACCATAAGAACTTCTCCCTTTAAATGGAGTGGGAGTGGCCTATGGATGTTTAACCAGCTGATCACCTTGTTGCGCAGGGAATCCTGTGATTCCATTACGCCACCGGTGAGTTCTGGTACTCCCACCAAGATCGCAGTGTAGGGCACTGCCTCAGGGGGCAAATTAACTGTCCTACGCCTTGTGTTAGGGCTAGTAGGGCAGCCAGTTTGCCCATTAACTGGTCTCTCCTGTCCAAGTTGATGTGACGGAGCAGGTTGTTTTGACCTTCTGGGAGCAGGTACCGGGGGCCTCATCGCTTGGGGCGCTAGTGGAACCGGTGGGGGGGCTGATTCAGAACTGCTATTGGAGACTACCCTCAGCTGAACTATTGGAGGATTTGAAGCCTGGGTGATTGGAGCTGGGGGTAACTGACTAGACCCAGCACTGGACCTAGGGGCCCTGCGTGAATTTGCTCCCAACCCAGAATCAACACCATTATTAGTACAGAATTTTTCTATGACCGTCAGTCTGGCTTCTATAGAGTCCAGTCTGACGGTCAGGGGATTCAGGAGATTTCTAACAATATCCGTGAGTGAGCTGGTGGGCAAGTCTGCGATGTTGGAAGGGGCCCTACCAAAAATAAATGGCCCAGTACACACGGATGCGGATGAGGCAAGTAGGAGGCTGGCTGGTTCCGACCTGTTCCTCGTAGGAGAAACCCCAGATGAAGCCGCAATGTCTATGTTGTCATCCTGAGCGGGCATTATTAAGTCGACTTTAGCCCTTTTGGCGCCTTTAGGCTTCCTTGACCTCTTCCTTTTGGACGCATGATCCCCTGTGCTACTCTTATGATCCATTAAAGCTACATCAGAACCCACCTCCTGTAACTCAGACTCTACAAGGTCGGCATTGGGGGAGGGCTCTACAACCCCAGACAGGCGTAATGAATCTCTGTCCCTGTACGAAGATAAAGGTGTCCTTAGTTGTTGCAGGACTGACTCAATGGTCTGATCAATACTGTCCATAAGCGACAAGTGGGTAACATCAAGCAGTAGAGGTGTACTGGCATTAATTGAGGAACCCGGAGAAGCCAAGGACAGAATGTCAGCACCCTCCTCAATTTGTCCTTCTAGCACAGTAAGTCCTTTGTTAACCACAGCATTAGCCTTAAAGAGAAATTTATCCATGGTACCAGAAACCTGATGGGCAGCCTTGCTTCTAGATTCTCTGGAGGCCATTGTTGTGTAGGGCGCCTCCAGGACGTCAGCCACAGGCAAAAGGGGAAAGAGACGTGAAGGAACAGGACGTCAGAGGGTTGGCCCGGTCCAGTCTCTACAGGCCTCTAACGGCCTAAAACGGCCCGCCCTTTGCCCGGGCTTAGCCCGGCGTCCGCCCTCGCGCGTCCCGCGATGCGCGTTCCTCGTGCTAGTCTTGTAGTTGATAATGGGGTGGAACCCCCGGGATGGGGGCGGGGTCAGGGGAGAAGAGCCTCCAGGTGCGGCAGCTGGAAAAGCCGCTAGAGTTCCTGGGACTCGCAGTCCCTCCGTTTCTACCGCCTGCTGCTCAGACGCACTCCGGGTATTGCTGCTCCCACAGGGGTGAATCCAGAAACTGGCAAACTGCTCCTTCTGACCTCAGTCTTCCCTCGCAACTACGAGCGGCTCCCGCGAAGCGGGGGCCGCGAGTCGCGGTTTTGCTGACCCGGGAGGGGGGCGGGGTCAGGGGGGAAGAGCCTCCAGGTGCGGCAGCTGGGAAAGCCACTAGAGTTCCTGGGACTCGCAGTCCCTCCGTTCCTGCCGCCAGCTGCTCAGACGCAGTCCGGGTATTGCTGCTCCCACAGGGGTGAATCCAGAAACTGGCAAACTGCTCCTTCTGACCTCAGTCTTCCCTCGCAACTACGAGCGGCTCCCGCGAAGCGGGGGCCGCGAGTTGCGGTTTTGCTGACCCGGGAGGGGGCGGGGTCAGGGGGGAAGAGCCTCCAGGTGCGGCAGCTGGGAAAGCCGCTAGAGTTCCTGGGACTCGCAGTCCCTCCGTTCCTGCCGCCTGCTGCTCAGACGCACTCCGGGTATTGCTGCTCCCACAGGGGTGAATCCAGAAACTGGCAAACTGCTCCTTCTGACCTCAGTCTTCCCTCGCAACTACGAGCGGCTCCCGCGAAGCGGGGGCCGCGAGTCGCGGTTTTGCTGACCCGGGAGGGGGGCGGGGTCAGGGGGAAGAGCCTCCAGGTGCGGCAGCAGGGAAAGCCGCTAGAGTTCCTGGGACTCGCAGTCCCTCCGTTCCTGCCGCCTGCTGCTCAGACGCACTCCGGGTATTGCTGCTCCCACAGGGGTGAATCCAGAAACTGGCAAACTGCTCCTTCTGACCTCAGTCTTCCCTCGCAACTACGAGCGGCACCCGACAACTACGAGCGGCACCCAACAATAATCCACAAAGGCCAGTCCAGCCCTGGTCAGACACAGGTGCTTATTACTGGAAGGAGTGTGAATGTGCAGACTGAGAGAATTTGGCACAGCATTTGAGCCGGACCAGGACTGGCTGTCACTTCTTATTAAGGCCTTAAGCTATTTATGAGCTGACATTTGTGTCAGAAGGTGGTGATAAGGGTCACATGGTACGGGCGGGGGGAGCTGGGGATACACTTTTTGTGCTGGTTCGTTCTGGGCTTCTCAGCACAGTTTGATCAGTTCATGCAGAGGGAGGATGAGGCATGTGATTCTGGTTTTGAGGGCAGTGAGGCTCATTAGCAGTCAGTATGGCCTCTCATATCCTAGTTGGTACAGTCGGGTTTCACAGTGCCCTTCCATTTCTGGTGCTGTGCAGCAGTTGTAAAATCTTAGAGTTTCTCGTTGCTCAAACGGGTGTAATTTCTGATATGTATATGTTGCTGTCTTCTTGCGAGAATGTGTCACTCATAGTCGTTGAGATGTCACTCATAATTACATGGAAATTATGAAAATGTCACACATAGAAATCTGAAACCTTGGCAGCTATGCATACACTAAACATGTATGTCATAGGATGTAACACACATTTCGAAGAATACATCTAATTTATATTCAAGACAAATATGTTGAACTTACAGTGTCTGAATGATTAACTGTATTACATTAAAAGTGGAAATATAATGACTGTGACTGTTGAATTAATGTATGCAACTGCTGGCTGGCTGGGCTTTCTGCGCAGGCCACAAGGTCAAAAGAGGAGGCCATCACTGGCACCTGAGGCACATGAATGGAACTTTTAAGCTGAGGGCAGAGGGGTGTAGCGCAGGCCAATATTTTTATTCCGGGGCCGTCAGTGGTAGTACTTTCTTGTGCCACTGCAGATTGAAGGCCTTGTGATCAAACCCCACTTTGGATGGTGTGAAATTAAAAACTTTGGACACAGTTGTTGCACCAAGGATATTGTGCTGCATAACCAAATACTTATAAGGTCCCAAAGGCGAGACCTATTGGCTATGCCAACTAGAAAACGAATAGAATTGTCAATTTAAATAAATGTGGAAAAATACTAGCTTTAGCGTTGTCTTTTGCTTGTGGCAAAAATAAATGTGGATAAATACAGAAAAAATGGGCAAAAAATAAATATGGATAAATACAGACCGAAATGGCAAAAAAATAAATACCATAAAACCGGGAGCCCATGCAATCAATAAAAAGTTGAGGAATCAGTGCCCCATCAAAGTGGCATCTGTATTTCGACTTATGTGCACATGGGAATTCACATACTGGGACTGTGTCACTTTGATTAACCCAGTGCATTATCAGATGTCCTAAATCCTTAGTGTCTGAGCTATTGCCCCAGTGGGTCTATTCAGTTGTTGTCCAAAATAAACTGTTGAATATTATCCCCTATTCTGCCCAGTCTATGGGATCTTTGAATCTCAAATAGGTATCATAAGTGGAATCCCTGTAACACAAGTCTGGTGTAGTATTGTTAAAATCACCTGAAAAAAAGCATTTGAGAAAAGATAGACTGCATTATGGGTCCATAATCACTAAAAATAGAAATTTCTATAACAGAAGTAATAGTTCACAAATTAAATGCTGTTCGGACCCTCATTACTTCTCCAATAATCTGTCTCAAATCACAGACATCATGGTGACATTAATACATCATTTACTAGCCTCTAGTTCATCTCAAGGTGTATACAGAGTTCTTCGTCATATCTTAGTCCTGGTAGTAGCTTGTTTTTAAGTGCGATATTATACTCAGATTCTAACTGTCACAGTTTCATAGTTCTATTCTGCCTCTGATGTCTTTCTCAACAGTGTCAATCCCAAGATATCTTCAATGATCTGCATTGCCTTCAGGATCTTGGCAGAAATGTCTGGCCACCAGATACAGAGTTTCTATTTTTGATGGCCCGTTTGTGTTGGAGGATCCTTTCTTTTGTTGAAGCTATGGTGCTGTCTATGTACCTTTTGTTGAACAGACACTCAATCACTGAAACCACATTTTGAGTTTTACATATAATGAGAGAATTGATGGGCTCCTTGTGGTTTTTTCATGGAAACGGGAACTCTTCAATCTCTTCACTGTTGCGGCACGTTTTGCACCTTTTTCAAGGAAAGAATCCTTTTGATTTCATTGACCACATGGTATTGTTTTCTTTTTTTTAGTTATATACTTATTCATCTTCGAGGGACTTTGATCTTTTATTTGCTGACTTTGTTGTCTATAGGTCATCTTTGTAAACAATATGTTCAAATGATTATTACAAATGTTAATAATCACTCTGTCTTCCAGACAATACCCCATTTTGAGGACTATTGATTCTCTGCCTCCTTTGTTTGTTTTGTTTTTGACCAGAAAATCAATCCTTCTATTGCTTGTATCAAACCTGATTTTGAGTGATCTTTCTCTGAATATCTCTGTTGCCACAAGTGTCTTTGTTCTTTTTAATCTTTATCTAGGCTACAGTTTCCCCACATGAGATTATCTAGATGAGCACTCTCATCATGCAGTATGCTGTTTCCCACAGTATGTTTACAAATTAGCCATGTTTCAAGAATTCTGTTGTTTACTTTGATCTGTAAGTGTAAAAATTCAACATTTTCATTATCAATCTTTCCTGTGAGTTTTAGATTTGCATCCTTCTTGTGAGAAGATACTTCATCATGCCAAATGAGAAACAGGTCATTGATGTAACTGTGCCATATAATGATATGTTTTGGTATATTTTTATATTTCTATGTCTAAATGACTTTCTCTTCCCATCATGAGGAGATTCCCTCACTAATTTGGTCCCCAAAGCTGTACAACATCTTTGTCTGTACAGTTGATTTTGAAATAGAAAGATATTGTTCCTCAGAAGGAATTCAAGCAATTCTACATAATTGTAGATTTGTACTGGTCTGTGATTCAGGAAATATTCACATACTTTGATTCCATCTTGGTGTTGGATACTCGTGTACAAAGCAATAACATCTAGTTATTATGAAGGAGTTGTATTGCCATGGGAAGTCATGGAGTTTGAGCAAGAAGTCTGTTCTATATTGAATGTAAATGTAAACAAGAGGATATGAAGTTGAAGGAAGTGATCCAACAATTTGGAGCTTGCCTCTAAGAAACTGCCCATTGAGGCAGGGTGTCCCATTTGCATTGTTGGATTCTTGTAACTATCAGAAATAAAACAAATGCTGGACTCTGCCATTATTTTGTATTAAATACTGGTATTTTTCTCCTTTAATTTGGACACGTTCACTCCAGTTCAGGAGTTTCATCTGGTATTTAAGAGAAGCTTGGACTCCACTAAAAGTGAATGTTTTGTAGCATTCTATGTTACTCAGTTGAGATAAAGCTTCCTTACCGGATGGCTTTATGGTTAGGTTAATATCATGATATATGAGGTTATTGCCTGCCGTGTTTGCTTTTGTTTGGTGTCCATCTAATGTTGGATCTTCTCAGTTTTTTCAGTTTATTAGTGATGCTTTATTTGAAAATATCTATTGTATCTGTAATTTGCCTTGGCAGCACAGAGAGGTTTTAAAGCATGAGCAAAGTGGACAATTGACCAGGGTCCCCTTCCAAAGGGCCCTCTGGGAAACTGAATGTTCCCACTATTTGATATATTTCTATTTTATTTCTCTAAATAAATCTATCTCCTCTTTGCTACTGTTACTTTTTGAGGACATGGACAAGACATATTTGGTTTACCGTTATATTGGCTTGAATTGAATAATAATACTCACATTTGTTCCGGACAGGGGTCCTAAAAATATGTTTTGCCTGAGGCCCCAAAATCCATAAGATGACACTGGCAGGTACTTATATTTTCTCTTCAAACCACTAGACCCCAATTGTATTGAGGCAGATTCACTTTGCACATCTCTGTCAGTTTTTGGCCGTTTATTTAATATTTTAGGTGTTTGTAATGTTTCTAAGTCTTTAACTGTAATATTTGTACAATTTCTGTAATTTTCTCTTCAATTGTCAGACAACCTTGTGAGAAGGCAAATTGTTTAGCCAATTTGAGCTTGAGTGAATTTGAAAATATCTGTTCCTGTTCACGTGTCAATAAAATGTTGACCTGGACAGAAGGTAAGTCCTATTAGTAACATTTCCTTTTCATTTTGTGACAGAATGTGATTTGATAGATTACAATAGTCTTTTCTATTGTGTTGACAGTCACAGTGTCTATTTTTGTTATTGTTTTCTTGTTATTAGTGCTTCTTCTTCCTTCTCTGTCTCTTGATTGATTTTACTTTTTCCTTCATGCTGTTTGTTTCCCCCACTACGATCACTCTGTTTTTGATTTTTGGTCTTGTTTAGGTGTCCTCTTCCTCGTGATCCTGTTTTTCTGTTCACTATCTTCATCAATCTGAACTTGTCCAAAAAGTATCCCCATGTTCCTCTATCTGTGGACATTGTGCTGAGTTCTGATAGTTCAATATCCCTTTAAACTGTTCAAATATTTTGGCAGAAATATATACCTGCCCTCTGATCAAGGTCGCGCTTTATAAAACTTTATAAATAAATAAATAATAAATAGGAAATAATTTCACTTCCCTCTTAGGAATAAGCATTTTCTGCTTTAGGTGCGATTCATATTTTGCAATACGTTCTTTAATTTTCATACTAAATATAGTTATGTTTTCCTGGTCAACCTATGTATTGGATCAAAATTCAAAGCCTTGATTACTTGTAGGATTTCTTCTCTGTCTGTGATTGTATCTTTGATCAACTTTTCCGCTTAGCTGAAAAAGCAGGTCAGTATTAGTTACCCGTCCTTCTATAATTTTAGGGTTTGGCTTTACATATCTTGGAACTGTAAAGAAATTCAATCAACTGCTGATATGCTTAACTTCCAGATATTTTCTTAAGAAAAACTACCTTTTTTAAATATTGTTTTTATGCTTTCTAGCCTAAATCATTTCTGTTTGTTTGACAACTTGTAATTTCTTTTCGCATCTGTAATAGTCTTTTTTCTTGTACTGAAGCAAACATGTTATTTAAAGTTGCTGATGTCGTTCTGTTCCAATGACTGATTGGTTCGTTCCCACCTCGTATTTAAGAAATATGGGAAATACGCATTTACCCAAAGAGAGTTTGTGGATGAATTGAAACCTCTGCCTGGTTTTCTCGTCATTCAGCCATCAAGTTTAATAGCATCCTTTTGTTGCTCGCATGCTATTGCATTCACTGTGGGGAGTCATGGTGGTTGAATGTGGAGTTGTATAGGCATGTTCGTGAATATTTCTTCTCAACTTGCCTATTGTAAGCCACATCTTCTTTCGAGTCTGTGTTGCATGTGAAGAAGGTGAAGTTACAAAAGACAAGTGAAAGTGACGCAAGAGGAAATTAGAAGAAATTGAGCAGAGAACGAAATCAAAGCAGCTGAAGAGATGAACACGAGAGGAAGAAATGAGAGACAAAAATGAGAATAGAGAATGGAAACAGAAAAATATTTAGTCTATATACATATATAGAGAGAATATATAATTAACTGAGAATATGGGGCCATATGTACTAAGGCATTTTGTAGCTGCAAAGGGTCAGATTCACAAAATTGGACTTTTATGACCGTAAAACTGACTTTTGGTATGTACCAAACACAAATTGCGATTCAGTAATACGTTAATTAATCATGAATAGGGTTTGCGAGGGGGTGTGGTCTCGGCGCCGTGTAAGATGCTGCCTGAGCTTTGAGCTCCCCCGCACCAGATCTTCATGTAAACCGCGGGTGCGCTTCTACGTACCTTTTCCATGCTGTTTTCATCGATTTCGGCATCGGCACATACTGTGCACCTGATGATGGGACCCGTTTCAGGGTTTACCCAGCGTTTTTCTCTTCTGTTTTTACATCGCTGCCTCGTCACAGCGCGGCCGCCATTTTGAGGGATGATGTCGTCAGGAGCTTTCCTCCTTCAAAGCCTGCCTCATTATTCTGCTTTTTGAGCGTCACTGGGGGTGAATCAGCTGCAAACTAAGGTGAGCCGCTTTTTGTGCCTTTTTTTAAATCTTTTATGGCATTTATCCACCGCATATTTGTGGCTCATTATAGCGGCCGCCATTTTGTTTAATAATTTACCTCTGAATGCTCCTCTTGACTATCACTGCCACAAGTTATATTAATGAGCGCTGAGTGTTTTTGTTCTTGCCACTATTTCTGAGGAAGTTCTTTTAACCTGCCTGTGAGCCTCATTAGCTTATCAGTTTTGAAGCCACTTTTTCTCACGCTCATTTTACTTTTTCACTGGCATTACTCTGTTATATCTATAGGAGCGCTACATCTGCGACCTCTGTATATGGGCAGAATAAGTAAACCACAATTTATTTTTTGTTTCTAAATCTTCTTCTGTGGAGACTCCTTCACCTCCTACATCAGCTATCAATAGTAATAGGTCACTGTCTACAAATATGGCTGGTGTGTCATCTAATCGTTCCCAGACGCACAGGCAATAAAACATAAAGCCTCTCCACCCACATCAACGCCTAAACAAGACTCTCTTCCTCCAGATAAATCGTCTCCAGTTATTTCCCTGGAATTGCTGTTAGATGAAATACGGGCACTACGTCCATTTGTGGAAGAGACTAATAGCAAAATGCAAATATTGGAGGAAAAATTGTCTTCTATGGAAGGAAGAGTGTCTGTAATGGAACAACAAATATCTGTAGCGCAAGTGGACTCTCAAAGAATCAGCTCGTTGGAGAAAGAGGTTCAGAGGTTGCAGCATCACACTGAGGTTTTGGAGAATCATACTAGACTGAACAATCTTCGTATTTATGGACTGCCTGAATCCTTGGAAGGGGATGACCCTGTAGCCTTCTACACGTCTTTTCTCCCAAAGCTTCTTGATATGCCTCCGTCAACATCTTTTAATATCCAACGAGCTCACAGACTTGGTCCTCATCCTCCACTTTCCTCAGCTTCACCTTCATCTTCAAATCCAGTTTTAACGAAACCTCGTGGTGTCATCATCCTCTTCCTGAAATATACCGACTTACTCTCGGTTCAGGCTGCTGCTCGCTCAAAGCGACAACTCTCTTGGCTTGGTCAAAGGGTTTTTCTATCGCAAGATGTCTCTAATGTCACTGCTGCCAGACATAAAGAATTTCTCAGCCTTCGACCTCCTCTCCGTACTTTGAGTGCCCGTTATGGCCTTTTTCATCCTTGTATATTCAAAGTGACTTACCAAAATCTTACTCTCTCCTTTGAGGAACCAGCGGAACTCAGGAAGTTTATCCACACCCATTCTTCAACCAGCATAGATATTTTTGCTGGACTTTCTAATGGTTGACTTTAGTCGCTTCACTTTACCTTTCTTCTGGTTATGCAAAATGTTCACGTAGTTACATATGTCCTAGGTTAACTTATTGATCTTCTTATTCCTTTTTTTTCTCCTGTCTTGACCCGTTATTTCTTTACTCCATTATTTTGCCTCTTTTTCTATTTACTTCTCTCTTGGCTATTGTCTTTATTTCTTTCCCTCTTTTTATATTAAGATATAGCTGCATTGACAGTGTTTATTTCTTTACACTTCTTAATAACTTGCTTATTATTGCTGTTATTCAAGCTTGTTTTCACCTTTTCTCTTTTATTCAGGTGCCACCCTTCATTCTGACAGTTTAAAGCTTTTGACTATTGGTCCGCATATCTTTCCCTGTTCATCCTGGTGTGTTTGAGTTCCCTGTTCGGACATCCCGTCTTCCGTCCGTCGCCATTGCCCCAGTCTCATTCTGTATTCGTCCCCCTCAGGTATGTCTTTCAGTCGTCCTTCCTGGATATGTACTGTCTCATCTTGTACTTCTTCTTCTTCCCTGGCTTTTGTCCCTTCTTTCCTAATACCCTTTCTCTACTCTATGTGCGTTTTCTTTCCCTACTCTTTTATTGATGCATATTTGGTTCAGTGTAACATTTTGATGTTTTCGCGTTTGAATTGGTTTTTTCGTTCCCTATCGTATACTTGTCTTTTCCCTTTTCATTTTTCTAATAATGTATTTTTAATTCTATATCAGTACCTAATGTTTTTTCAATCAGAGTAATCTCATGGACTGTGAAAGGCTTTTTTAGCCCAATCAAGAGGCAGAGAATTCTTTCCCACCTTGCTTCTTATAACCCCGATCTAGTACTTCTTCAAGAGACCCACCTCACGGAAACTGAGGCTTTGAAATTAAAAAGAGGCTGGGTTGGTACAGTTTTATTCTCTCCCTCTGTTAACAAAAAGAATGGTGTTATAACTCTATGTCATAAGAAATTAAATTGTAAGGTTTTATCCCAAAAACATGATGCAGATGTTAGATGGTTACTTGCTAAATTGTTAATTAATAATGTTTGTCTAACAGTTTTTAATGTCTATGGACCTACACACCCTGACTTCTGGCCTATTGTTCAACAAAAATGAGTCCAATTTCAAAGTGATTTTTTCTTGCTAGGTAGCGATTGCAACCAAGTTATTGGCCCATTTATTGATCGTCAATCCCAAGTCAGATTTATCCCTACCAAAACTCACAAACACTTCCTCAACACTATTTCCCAATTACACCTCGTTGATTCTTGGAGACTCTCTCGCCCTGATTCTATGGACTTCTCTTTCTTTTCTCTTCCTCATGCTTCTGTCTCCCGTTTGGATTATATTTTCCTTTCTCAGCCCCTTTCCCAGAATCTTCTTTCATCCTCTATAGAACCCATTGTTATTTCTGACCAAGAACCAATATTAACAGATCTTGATTTGCTCCCTCCGCATCCCAAATCTTCTCGTTGGCGTTTTAATAACTCTCTCCTCTCAGATCCCCTTTTTTCTTCTTCTTTTCGCTCTTTTGTATCTGAATTCTTTGACTTTAATTGTACTCCCTACACAGCTCCACATATTATATGGGACTCTTTTAAGGCCACGGTAAGAGGCTTTATTATTGACTTCGCCTAAAACAAAAGAAGCGTTTTACTCAACTATACAAGTCCACTCTGGAACACATTAAAAGTTTAGAACACAAATTCTATACTTCTTTGAGTCAATTCGTCCTACCAGAATTAATTTGTGCTAAACTTGCTTTTAATAAAACCTCTACTGACAAAGCACCCTCTGTGCTTTTACGTTGTAGTGCTCGCTATTATGGGGGCTGTAATAAGGCAGGAAAACTGTTGGCAAATTTTCTTAAAGCCCTCCAAGAGCGCACTCTCATAGATGCTATATATTCCTCCAACAACTCTCTTTTACACAAGGATCAAGATATTCTTGATGAATTAAAGCTCTTTTACCAAACCCTTTATACCCCAGAATCCCCTCCTTCTTCTTCTGCTATTCAGGACTTTCTTGATAAAATTCCTCCTCCCTCTTCTTCCCATCTTAACCTTCATGATCTCGACTGTGATTTGTCTCTGACAGAACTTTCCTCTGCCCTAACTTCTCTCACCAAAGGCAAGACTCCTGGACACGATGGTTTCTCCGTTGAATTTTATCTGCACTTCTCAGATCTCCTACTTCCAAAACGTTTAACATTATTTCATTCTTTTTATTTAACTGGTAAAACAGAAGGCACCTTTCAAGAAGCAACATTTAGTTTGATTCCTATAGAGGGCCGAGATCCTAAATATTGTAAAAATTACCGGCCGATATCTTTGGTAAACATGGATTATAAATTATTCGCTAAGGTACTTGCTCTACGATTAGACCCTATTATGCCCCACCTTGTTGGGAAAGAGCAATGTGGATTTGTCAAAGGCAGGCATACCTCTGACAATTCTCTGCTTTTTCTTAATGTTCTGAACAAAGTTCCCTCTCTATCTGCCTCACTAGTGGCCATCTCTGTTGACACAGAGAAGGCCTTTGATAGAGTAGATTGGTCCTTCCTATTCGCCTCGCTACGATGGCAAGGTTTCGGTCCCAAATTAATTTTGCTTATTTCGCTTTTATATTCTGCCCCTAGAGCTTCGGTATTAGTTATTGGTCGTACCTCTTCCTATTTACATCTTCAACGCGGAGTTCGTCAAGGTTGCCCTTTATCCCCTCTTCTTTTTGTTCTAGCTCTTGAACCCTTCCTGTCCTCTATCCGTAACAATAGCTCCATCTCTGGTCTTACAGCAACTTAAACTCTCCGCTTATGCCGAGGATATCCTTCTATTTATTTCTGACCCTGATGCCTCTATCCCCCCTTTACTACGTGAATTTGAATTCTTTTTCCATGACTCTGGCTACAAGATCAATTCGAATAAGACAGAAATTCTTCCCCTCACCAAATTTTGTCTTCTCCATTCTTTCTCTTCTACGGGCTTTGCCTGAACGATTCTAAAATTAAATATTTAGGCATATATTTTTCCAATTCTATTGCCTCTTCGGTTAAACTAAACATGAATGCTGCTTTGTCTCGTATTGATAAACTACTTTCCTCCTGGAATCCCCTTTTTCTTTCCTGGTGGGGTCGATTAGATTAAATCAAAATGATGATCGCACCTATTTTAATTTATATTCTTTCCATGCTTCCTGTCCATGTTCCTGCTTTATATATGAAGCGTATTGATTCGTGTCTTTCTAAATTAAATAAGAAAGCTAGGATTGCTCTTTCTTCTCTTTGTAAGACCAACTCTAATGGAGGAGTGAACTTTCCAGATTTTCGCCTTTATCATAAATAATTTTCTTTTTGTGAACCCTCGAAATTGCTCTTATCCGAACATTCTCCCTTTACTCCTCTTTGGTTTTCCATTGAGCAAACTTTGTTATTACCATTCTCCCTTAAGGAGGTTGCGGCTTTTTTCGGTTAAAACTTTTCACATATCCTTCCCCCTGTTTAGACACACTTGTTCTCTTTTAAGGCCTTTACTTTTACAAGAACCTCTTTCTTGGGATACTTTTTTGGACTCCCCTATTTGGCATAATCCTCTTATTCTTCTTAACAATAGACCAGTTTTCTGGAATTCTTGGAGGTCAAAGGATATCATATGGGTTAAACATCTTTTTAATGGTATCTCGCCATATACTTTCCCCAAATTTCAAGCCTTATTTCACTGTCCATGTTCTTATTTGCATACATTTACTACTCTCAGCAATCATTCTTGATGTATATTATTCTCTTCCTCCTTCTTCTCAGGTTGACTCCCAAGTTTCTTTACTCAAACTTCTCCTCTCCTCACCTAAAGCCTCTCTTATCTTCAAGTACTTCTTGGCACCCTCTACTGATCCACTTAAATCCAAACTGGAACTTTACTGGGAGTCTGATCTGGGATGCGAATGGACTATCTGTTTCTGGGATAAACTTTGGTCTAGGTCATTAAAAATATCTTGCTCTGCATCTCTTACTCAGTCTATTTTCTTTCTTTATAATAGACTTTACCTTACCCCTGTCTCTATAGTCCGTTTTTCTCCGGGCTCTGATTCTAATTGTTGGACTTGTGGTTCCTCTGACGCTAATTTCATGCATCTTCTTTTCCTTTGTCCCTCTGTCTCCACGTTTTGGAAATCTATTTGGCCCTATATTTCTCGTATCTTTAATCTTTCTATCTCTTATTCCATACCCTTACTGTTTACTGGAAGTCTCTTTGACTCTTTATCTATTCCCTATCATTATCATGGTCTTTTTGATCTCATGCTTGCTTTAGCTTTTCAGCATAATACACTTAACTGGAAAACTCTCACTAAGCTTTCTACACAACACAGGTGGGATTCCCTTTGTCACTTTCATAGACTTGATGTTGCTTTCGCCTTCTCCTGTAAGCCAACACTTAACAGAGACCTCTTTTGGCTACCCCTTACTACTTATTTAGATCGGATTACTTTACGACATGTCTCCTTGTACAACTCTGAACATTTTAAACCACCTTAAATATTGATTCTCTGTTTTCTTTCTCTGTCATTCATAACAATTCTTTGTATGTTGTTGCCTGACTAATGATTTATTCATGCCTTGCTATGTTTTGTAATCTAATATGCATTCTTCTTTTGTATTAAGATGTTCATTTACCACCTTTCCCTCCCCTTCTTCCTTCCCCATCTTTCCCTTCCCATTCCATTTAAAATCTTAAAAATAGCTTTTATTACTTTTATTGTACCAGCTATATTTCGTTATCACTATGCTTCAGTAATTGCTCTGTTGCTGGTAAGTTTTCTTGTTGTATATTCTTGTATGTTTAATAAAGCTTTTCAAACACAAAAAATAAATTGGGTTTGCGACTGCATAACAAATCAGCATTTGGAAGGGGCGTGTTGAGGTTATCCCTTCCAAATAGCAACTTGCAATGGAATGTATTAATGTTATAAGATTCTCAAAACCTCCCACTTGACCTATATTTTTTTTTTACAGGGCTAGACCAGCTCCAATTGGCTACTTACATTAGAGACATGACGTACAAACCAGTTGCTATTTTATCCGAATTCTTTTTTATTCTCGCACAATGATGAGAGCTGGCTTCGCCCGTTTACACGCTGCACCGCAGAGGCGGTTTGGAAATTCAGGCAATTCTGTATATCTCTTCAACCCATACTATGAACCCGTCAAACTGAACATGACCTAACATTGTACTACATAGTAGAAGGTATATAAACAGGTCCTGGTGAGAAACCATAAAATTTGTTGTTGGGGGACCTATAAAATCCTCTAGTGAATCATACTAGTTCACAGTGGCGGCTCACACAGGTAACGCTGTGGTGCAGTGGGACAGGGCTGTGGCTGGGTGGGGGTAGTGGAGTGTGACATACAATGGGAAAGTCAACAGTAAGTTATTAAATAAATAAAAGCACTTACTTTGCGCTCGCAGCATCTCCGAGTCGGCGATGCTGCCAGCGCAAAGTAAGTGCCCTTTATTTATTTAATGACTTACTCTCGACTTTTCAGTTGGATGTCACACTCCACTACCCCCCCACCCAGCCCCGCCCTACCTCACCGCCCCACTGCAATACCTGTGGGAGTTGCCACAGCTAGTTCGGAGGGAGACGGTTGCAGTGCAATATCACTGATATCAGTGCAAAATAAAGACTTGTGCATTCTTCCTGGGAGAGAAGCCCAATATGTTATGTTATGTTATGTTATGCACATTTATATTGCGCACAGCTGCCCCAGCTAAGGGGCGTCCTGGCGCATGGCAGGAAATGTGCAACAGTTACCGGAAACACAACACAGAAACAGAAAAGGTATCTTATTTTATTAAAAAAGAAAAGTTTTCAAAGCTTTGCGGAAAGCCAAAAGATCATCTAAAAGCCGCAGATCCGCTGGAAGGGAGTTCCAGAGCTCAGCCGCTCTGACCCGGAAAGAACGGCCACCAACCCGACACAATCTGTATCGAGGGACCACGGCGAGGGCTTGACCTTCAGATCTCAAAGAGCGGGAAGGAACATACCACGACAGAAGGTCAGCAAGAATAGGCGGACCTACTCCCCTCAAGATCTTAAACGCCAAACACAGCACCTTAAACTGGATGCGTGATTTGATGGGGAGCCAGTGCAGTGATCTCAGGACACCCGAGACAGAGCTCGTTCGGGGTAGGGCGACAATGGCTCACGCCGCAGCGTTCTGCACGCGTTGGAGGCGGGTAGTCTCAGCAACATTGGTCCCTGCCAGGAGAGAGCTTGCATAGTCCAGGCGTGATAACACAGTAGCCTGGACTATCAGCTGCCTGGTGCCACGGTCAAAGAACTTCAAAATGGGACGCAGCGCCCGCAGAATACCAAAACAGCAGGCCGCGATCTTCTTGGAATGGCCCACGAAGCTAAGAGCAGGGTCCATCCAAACTCCCAAATTCTTTAGTTCAGTGACCGGGAGAGGGACCGGCCCCAGTTCAACTGTGGAAAAGTAAATTTTGCCATGTTCTGTGTCCCTACGTGTTCCCCATCTTATGTTATATGTGCATGATTAATATGCATATGTATTCCCCATGATCGATTAAAGACGCAATTACAGTTGTGTCCATCTCTAGTATGCCAGTTTCTAGTTCTCGTGAAAGCTACGAGCATTAGGCCTATGTAAAGCTACGTTGCCACGTTTCTCAGTGTGCACGTTATTTCATTGTAAAGTCCCCGTTTCTAGGCCTCAAAAGGGCCCGGACTCGGATTCAGCTCCTGTCTTCTGAACCCTCTCCGAGGAGCGATACAGCCCCCACCTGTATTCCTGACCCTTCACTTACTTCCTGCCTCACAGTGCCCGCTCGGCCTGGCTCTGCCTGCCGGTCTGCCAAGAGTATGTTATGATTCTAGTTATCAGTCCAGCCCTCCTTCTCTGCATTCCTAAGCTACTGAATCGCATCAATAGTTTCCGTCATGGTCTAGCCTTTACGTCTCCATGTAAGAGAAATACTGTATTAATGGTCATTTAATATTCCGCAACACGCACTACATGTAGAATAATGCATGCACCAGTCTTAGAGTCTGTTAGCCTTTACCCTGATAACTTTTGGATTCTATCAGCATGTTCTCTAAACATCAGATACTAGATAGTGTTTAGGTACATGTCGCTCTGACTTTCCAGACTTCAGTCTCTGCTTCTAGCGCAGAAGTCATAGCCCCCAGCTTCTCCTAGTAACACGTCATTGTCAGTTTGCGCGCACCACTAGGTTAGAGGTCCCGGCTCCTTAGGTAGCCCCCTCCATGTTTCCGCCCCATTTATGACATATTCTGTTACGTTCACATCACATGTCTATGTATACGCCTCCTGTTACACCCACTTTCACCCTTATCTTTCGCGACTGCTACGCACCCCACCCACTGCTCCGCCTACTGTATGTACTGTAATGCAATTGTTTTAGTATATATGCTTGTGCCCTGTTATTAAAGATGTACTAGCTAGCCATCCCAGATCTTGCCCGTGCAGGTTGTCCTGTTCCTGTCCTTTATGCTGTATTAAACCTGCAAACTCCTACTACCTCGAATCTTGACTCTTATTTATTGAGCTATCTGTTATTGTTATATTCCAGTCAAAAATAGAGGTATTATTTATTTATTTACCACATAATGGCGCCCGAACAGGGACTTGCCCTTTCCCCACGCGCCGGTGAAGCCACGCAGGCCCCCTGATCCTCTGCAGCCGTGACGGAACCATACCGTGCACGTGCAGATATTTCTGCTTCAAGTATCCCTCAGGCCCACGGAGGAGACGGAGGTTGCGGTCCAGCATCCAGACGAGGTGGTGGAGGAACGCGGCGAGTCCCGACCAGAGCCCAAGCCGAGAGTCCAAGGTCCGAGGTATCCGGAGGCCCACCCGTAACAGAAGTCCGAAGTTCGTCCGTCCGGCGTCGAAGCAGTCCAGTCCAGTCCGAGGCCTTCCGTTCTTGCTGCCCGGTGAGTACCGTTGCTGGGGTAGTATCTAGACAGGGTCAATTGCATTGTCTCTGGTCCGTGGGTTTGGGGTACACAGATCCAACACGAAGTGTCCACCTAGGTGGATGCGGGTCCTGACGTGTCTCTTTATGAGACCGGTAAGTTTCGTACTGTTTTAGCAGTGCATCTAGTTTCTGTTCTAGTCCGTTCTGTTCTCGAGAAATTCATGTATTCTGTTTTCAGTATTCCAGGTGGTATTTTGTCCGAACTGTTATTTTAAATGTCATCCATGTATTTCAATGTCGTGGTATGAAAGTGGTGTTTTTTCAAGTCATTATTGTGTTCATTGTGTATTGTATTGTGTCTAGGCTCCAGCCCAGTCATGCCTTTGTTTTCTAAATTACGTCAGTTAAGAACTAGGAAAGGTCTGTTAGAAGAAGCAGTTCCTGTCCCGCCTAGGGACAGTCCAGGTCACTTTATGTATCAAAAGCATGGCATAAGCGCCATATTATATCTAGATTTATGGGTGGAGTACACCAAGGAATTAGAGGAGAAGTATAGATGGCCCGTATCAGGTACGTGGGATGCCGAGTGCATCATGCGAGTAGAAGAAGTATTATGGAAAAAGAAAGCCAGACAGTCACAGAAAGATGCCATCGAGTTATGGCGCAAAGAATCTCATAAAAGAACAGAAAAAGAAATCAGAAAGTCAGAATTAAGTAGGGAATCCTCAGAAAGAGCCCAAGAAAGGGAACTAATCGAGATAGGTGAACGAGTTAAAACCGAACAGTCAGACAGACAGAGAAATGCCCTTATTAAGGGTATGTATCCTCTTCTTGCCGAGGGCTTGCCAAAAGCAACCCCGGAAGCATCCAGTCATTTTCCGCCACCTTTAGTTCCGACCAAGCTACGTCACAAACCGACCGCAGCCGATATTTTTCTCTCGTCCTATTTGGACGACACAGTCCCAGAATATGCAAATCCTACTCAGCCAGCTCCTGTAAATAATGTAATTCCTGCTCCTCCAGTCACCGGGGCACCTGTTGCAGTACCTGTTACGGTACCCCCGGTCCAGCCCGTAGTACATATCCCCGCCACATCAGTCACCTTGCCAGCACGAAGAGTATCAGTTGACGATTCCAGTTTAGGGGCCGCAGGAGGAGGTCCTCCTGGTACCCCGCCGCCAAGTAGACGTCTAGGACCAGTCGAGTTACATGAACGTGCGTTACAGCGTACGCCCAAATATAAGTCCGTTGCAGAAATCAGGCGAGCTCTTACTGAATGCTGTTATGATCCAGTCCCAGGCGAGGATGGTATGGTTATATATTCCATACGTATAAGACAGGTGTCCGAGTATTTGGTCACCCTACCGAATATGAAAGAAGATCTAGACAGAATGTATCGTTTCATTCGTACAGGACAAGATCCAGAAAGTATTGCTGAAGTCATGTCTCTCAGGAAATCCGAGACCCAGTTTATGCTATTAAAGTTTCTGATCAATTGTTTAATACGGGAACAAGATTCCCCGACTAAAGATCCGACCGAAATGAGAATCCTGACAAAGTGGAGTGATAATATAGCCGAGGGTAAGCACAAGACACTCAATAGTATAGAGCATATGTACAAGAAAATTCGTAAAGAAATAATAAGGTTACACGAACAACGTCAAGAAGCACAAGTAAGCGAGAAAGAAAATGACTCTTCTACTGAAGAGGTAGAGGACGAGAATACCGCCAGAATAGCGTATGTAGGTAAATCTAGATTCCCAGACCGACATTTACGCCTAGAACACAAGAAAGTCTTTCATCTTCCAGCATCGGAACAAGGCTCTCTAGAACAAGTATTTCAAGCTACCGATCACATTCTGAAATCACGAATCGGTTATAGTGAACTTAGTACCATGCATGAACAAGAATTAGCCCGATCAGCAGTCCGATGGATTACTGATTCTACCACTTTTCCAGACGAAATAGTGGCACAAATGTTTCTGAAACTGCCCCCAGCCGAGCAGCGACTGGTGGGTATGTATATGATCCAGCACCTCATTACATTGTATAAGGGTCAACATTCTGATCCAGGCCCGTTACATGATGTCCTGAACGAGTTACTCCAGTATAGATGGAAAGGTTTAGGTACCGATTTAATTAGTGTCATTCTAGAACAGCGCCACAAATATAGTATGTTTTTGAACCCGCATTTTGTTCATGTCTCACCTCCAGAAAGTAAACCGTTTTACATAGATAGACAGCATCCGCTACGAGAAGTACACCCAGTTAGGACAGCGGGTGGTGAAATGCAACGAGTATTTGTTTACACCCCAGTTACCAAGATGGAACTCTTAGAAATGAAGAAATTAATTCCCTGTCACGACAAAGATCCAGCAGGGTTCCACCGAGAATTAAAAGACATGCTCCGTATGGGAGAATACACGTATCCAGATATTATTAAAATGCTAAAAGTCCTGTTGCCTGCGGGCATATACGAAAAACTCAAGGAAAAAGATTGGGAGGTGGGAGAGAAAAAGATCGATTGGGCAGCTCTAGAAGCTGAAGAAAATACACGTGTACCAGGTACCGGTCTAGGAGGTAAATGTAAAGAATTACCTGAACTATTAATACAAGTTTTGCCAAGATTATTAGCCACTAAAAAGGAAGACTGGGATGCAATCTCAGCCTGTAAACAGAAACAAGACGAAGACACTAGTGATTTTTATTCTAGATTTGAAAAATGTTTCATAATAAACAGTGGATTGAAGACGAGTAGTGAGTCATACCCTCATCTTTTTGTTACTAAATTAGTCGAGAATTCAAGTCCACAAGTTAAAAATCGAGTTTTGAAAGTCGAAAGTACATGGCAAGCTAGTACCCCGTCCCAGA
Organism: Lissotriton helveticus; assembly: GCF_964261635.1. NCBI lineage: Eukaryota > Metazoa > Chordata > Amphibia > Caudata > Salamandridae > Lissotriton > Lissotriton helveticus. The sequence goes on from NC_136060.1 coordinate 187,403,212, forward strand.
TGTTACAGATGCTCCAGTATCACCAGAATAGAATCAGAGAAGAGCAAGAACACGAGAGAAGACGTATGAAAGACACGAAAATGAAAGTACTAGTTGCACAATCTGTTCCACAAGACAGTCAGAAGAGGGGTCCGAATCAAGCCAATCATCCTGCAGCTCCCGTTAAAGGGACATGCAATTATTGTAAACAGCCAGGTCATTTTATAAACGAGTGTGCAGTTCTGAAACATAATATAGCTACTGGTAAAACTAAAGAAAGACCACGTCCGCCTAGACCAGAACAAGTTTCACAGACTTCTCAGTCACCACAGAATGCACAACAGACAGTTCCAGCACCGCAGCCTATTGCTGCAACACAGCATGTTACACAGCAGATGTACCAGTATGCGCAGACAGAGTATCCAGAGTATCAAGCATATTCATGAAACAGCCTAGAGAGGGAGGTAGGCTTGCCTCTCATCGAGATTCCTGTAGATCAAGAGGGTCCCTATGTTCACAGTCAAGTATTAGGGAAAGACAGAAAGTTTCTGATTGATACAGGGGCAAGTAGGACTACTATAAGTCACGCCGAAGTTCCAGGGGCTCCGCTCTCAGGCTCTAGAAATGTTTCCCTTGGATTTTCAGGAAAGCCAATAGTTAACGAGATTTCTAAACCAGTTACTCTAGAAGTAGGTCCATTGTCCCGCACTACTGATCTATTGCTTACGAAGTCATGTCCAGAAAATTTGTTAGGTATTAAGACACTGAAAGAATTAGGTGCAGTTATTTGTTGTTCCCCAGAGGGAATACGTTTGTTTTTACGTGACTTTAAGGGTCACTATGTATTACGAGATTTTGATCCGAGATTGTCTAATGTCCCGCAGCATCTATGGGCGCAAGGTCCAACTGATGTTGGCTTTATGCAAATCACACCCCATCGTGTGACTCTCAAGCAAGGTATAGTGTTACCACGAATCAGACAGTACAGATTGCCACCTGAGGCTGTAGCAGCCTTATCCAAAATTATTGACGAGCTTATTGCTCAAGGAGTGGTTGTAGAAACTGACTCCAATGTATGTAATTCTCCTATCATTCCAGTCATGAAACGTACTGATCCTAATGCACCCCCAGTATATCGATTAGTGATTGACCTTCGAGAACTTAATAAATGTATTATCGCCCAGTATCCAGTTGTCCCAGATATCTCATCCCTATTGACAGCTATTGATTCTGAGGCAATATTTTTTACTGTAATCGACCTCAAGAACGCATTTTTCAGTGTTCCAATTCATCCAGACAGCCAGTACCTTTTCGGTTTTTGTTTAAATGGAAGGAGCTATAAATTCACACGAGCTCCTCAAGGATTCACCGAAAGTCCTAGTATTTACAGTCAAGCACTTAAGAGACAACTAGACAACATTCACATGCCAACTGACACTGCCCTGCTCCAGTATGTCGATGATCTACTGATCACAGCCCGTTCTGAACGTGCTTGCGAGCGAGCATCCCTTACAGTTCTGTATTTCCTAACCGAGATGGGGCACAAGGTGTCCCCTTCAAAGCTTCAATTCTGTGTCCAGCAAGTGATCTACTTAGGCCACTTACTGTCCAAGTGGGGTAGGCAGTTGACACCTGACCGTATCCAGTTAATAGCGAGTCTTCCTCAGCCCAAGACCCAGAAGGAGGTACGTGCTTTTATCGGCCTTACTTCTTATTGCAGACAATGGATTCCTCAGTATGCATTTCTAGCCAAGCCACTGATACAGTTAACGACACAGGAGGCAGCCGTATCGACTGTTCTCCCTTGGACATCTGAACATACACTTAGTTTCAATGAATTAAAGAAAGCTTTATGCCAAGCTCCTGTTCTAGCTACACCGAACTACAATAAGCCTTTTACACTTTTTGTCACAGAACGTGATGGTACAGCATTATCTGTTCTTACACAAGATCAAGCAGGACAATACAAGCCCTGTGCTTATTTTTCGAGCACACTAGATCCTGTAGCCCAGGCTCTGCCTGCGTGCCTCAAGTCAGTTGCAGCCACAGCACTAGCTATCAGACAAAGTGATTCCATAGTATTGGGACACTCCCTGACAGTACAAGTTCCACACTCCGTGGAAGTTCTTTTAAACCGAACACAGACTCAGCACTTGACAATTGCACGTTTAACAGGTTATGAACTGACACTGTTCCAGCCACACATAGAAATCAGACGCTGCAATGTTCTGAATCCTGCTACACTGTTACCGTCAGTTACTTCAAATCCTGCCACACACGACTGTGTGGAAGTTGTTAACACTATGACTAAGCCAAGACAAGATCTGACAGATATTCCATTACCAGATCCCGACCTGACACTTTATGTGGATGGTTCATGTATGAGAACAAGTACAGGAGAACTAGTAGCCGCGTATGCAGTGACTACTGACACTGAAGTTATTGAAACACACCGTATTGACACCCTGTCTGCTCAAGCAGCAGAGCTAGTTGCTCTGACTCAAGCCTGCATACACGCCAAGAACCTGAAAGTTAATATTTACACAGATTCACGTTACGCATTTGGAGTTGTACACGACTTCGGAGTGCTCTGGCAGGAGAGAGGTTTCATGACTTCTCATGGAACCAAGATTCAGCATGGTCTCCTTATTCAAGCTCTGTTAGATGCAATACATTTACCGACATCTATCGCTATCATGAAATGCAAAGCACATACGAAAGTTACCGACATTATTTCTCAAGGTAATGATCTAGCAGATCGAACAGCCAAGCTTACAGCACAGACACCAGACATACCAGTTAACAAGACACCGACATCCACTCCAGAACAGACTACTTGTATGACAGTTAAGGACCCTACTCAAGATGTCATAGATATCCAGTTACATGCTACTCCTGAAGAAATTAAGAAATGGTCCGAACAAGGAGGGGTCCAGACAGATCAAGGATGGTTGACGAAGGGAAAAGCCACATGGTTTCTCCCCGACTCTCTGGTTCAAGTCATTATCAATACCGCACATAGTCCAGAACACTTAGGAGAAAAAGCCATGTTAGACAGTATCCAGAACATTTGGTTCAACAAGCATTTACGAGCTGCAGCCAAGCAGAAAGTCCGTACCTGTATGATATGTTGCCAGTTCAATCCAGGTAAAAGTGTCCCGGTGGAACAAGGTGGATTCCAGCCCCCTGACCACCCTTTTGAAGTCCTCCAGATGGATTATATTCAGATGGAGCGATGTCGAGGTTTCAAGTATGTCCTTGTAGTTGTATGCGCTTTGTCCAGGTGGACAGAAGCATATCCAGTCCCAGATTACACAGCCGCGACCACTGCCAAGCAGTTGGTTCGTGAATTCTTCCCCCGTTATGGACTCCCTAGGGTCGTATATTCTGATAACGGCCAGCCATTCTCATCTGAACTAATGAAGCACGTTTCCCTTTTGTTAGGGTACCAGTGGAAGTTCCATTGTGTACGCCATCCAGAAGCAGCCGGTCTCGTAGAGAGACATAATCAAACCTTGAAAATCCGTATTGCCAAAGTGTGTCAAGAAAAAGGTGTAGACTGGCTAGTAGCCCTGCCAGTTGCCCTGTTCTATATGCGCATGGTCGCACATTCCAGATCAGGTCTGTCCCCGTACGAGGTCGTATTCGGCCGCCCCCCAAATATGTGGGGTACACCTAGACCCCGAAGTATTACATATGTTTCCAGTAATATGCTGACAGATTACCTAGCTTCCTTGATGTCTGCCCTACACTCTTGTCGTTCACAGGTTGCCGCTGCATTTCCAGACAATACCGAGGTGAAACCGCATGAAATCGTTCCAGGAAGCTTGGTTCTCGTCCGGAATTTTGATCGTTCAAGTCCGCTGGAGCCTCGTTGGAAGGAGCCGAAGCAAGTCCTTCTGACCACCCGTACGGCCGTGAAGTTGGAGGGCCGTAAGGGGTGGGTCCATCTGTCTCACGTTAAGAAATTTCACCGTCTAAGACCTAAAACTTTAAATAACACTTCTACAAACACTTTTATCAAGGACTGTCCCGCAAATGACATTGATACCAAGCCTTCCCTGTTAGAGGAAACTCCGCAGCAGGAGTATAAAAAGAAGTTACGGTCTAGTAAAATAAGTCAGCCAGTTTAATTGTCTAAGTCCTCCCCTAGGTGAAACGGTTAGACAGGTATCTGACATGTATGAAATAGACCCCCATAGTGAGAGAGTTAGTCAAAACTCAATCCGATGTATCGTTTTTTTAAGTTTCATATTATTTTTCAGCTTGATGGTTAGCTGCACGAGTTATGCATTTCATTTATGTTTTCCAACTTCTCATGTAAATAAGTCTTCTAATGCTACAGTAGAGCACACGTTTAGTGATCTGCCTCCTCATGAACTATCTTATCGTCTTGCTATGCGCAACAATTCATTTATTAGAATGTTACATTACTCACACCAGACCAGCAATGCCACTAATTGTTGGGTGTGTGGTCGACTCCCCCCTTTTCAGACACCGAAGGGAGTTCTGCCACTGTTTCCTTATCCATTTTCACATAACGGTTCATGTGGAGCCTGGTCCATGTTAACGTCATCCTCAAATGATATGTCCTTTCTGAACAGTACATGTTTTCCAGACAAGCAAGGTCTTCCCCACAGAACAGGGTTAGATCTAGAAAATGAAGTTTATAATTTGGGTAATTATTCTTCGAATTTTATGGTCCTGAATGTTCAGTCTGATCCTATTCCAGACTTACCTGCCATTTCAGTACTACCAGTCAAAGGCGAATTATGTGTCAGAAATAATGGTTCCGTACATGTAGGACATAGTGATTGTACTACTATTGTCAAGTATAGTGACAGTGGGAAGTCTATTTTCAAAGCTTCACGTCATTCTTATTTTGTTTGTGGTCAGACCGCATATGTTCGTCTGCCCCTCGATTGGGAGGGAACCTGTTACATTGCCTTCCTACTGCCACCAGTTTTCCTCGCCCCATCTGATTATCACAGAAACACACATCTAGTACACATTAGACATAGAAGGGAGATCGAGTCCCCAATTGTCGATTATACTGAAACTGCTCTAGAACAGTATACAGATTTCAATAGAGGTTTCTTCTTCTTTATAGGACCTGTCCAGAATAGTAAGTTAATACGTAGGTTAACCAGAACCCTTGAAGCAGTAGTGAATGAGACTGCCTCTGCTCTAGGTAACTTAACCGAAGAGCAATCTGCTATGAGATTTGTCGTGCTCCAAAATCGTCTAGTTCTTGACGTCATACTGGCCGATAGAGGAGGAGCCTGTAGAGTCATCGGATCTAGTTGCTGCATTTTCATTCCTAATAACGCGCCATCTGTTTATTCAGCTATAACCAGACTTCATAAAATTGCCCATCAGTTACACCAAAATCCAGGCACCTGGACATGGTCCGGTTGGTTCTGGAGTATAATTTCTGCCTGGGGATGGAAAGTATTGTCATTTCTAGGTGTTGCAGTAGCGATCATATTCAGTTGCTGCCTCTGTATACAATGTGGCCCTGCGATTTGCGGCATTTGTGCTACCTCTTGTATTCCTAGTCCCAAGTCCCGTCCCAAATCCCGTTCCAAGAAAATTCGAGACGAGCACATGATACTGTATGAAATGATAGATGGTATCATGAATATTGATGTTTCCTGATGGAAACGTAGTGACAAGGAGGGAATGTGGAAAAGTAAATTTTGCCATGTTCTGTGTCCCTACGTGTTCCCCATCTTATGTTATATGTGCATGATTAATATGCATATGTATTCCCCATGATCGATTAAAGACGCAATTACAGTTGTGTCCATCTCTAGTATGCCAGTTTCTAGTTCTCGTGAAAGCTACGAGCATTAGGCCTATGTAAAGCTACGTTGCCACGTTTCTCAGTGTGCACGTTATTTCATTGTAAAGTCCCCGTTTCTAGGCCTCAAAAGGGCCCGGACTCGGATTCAGCTCCTGTCTTCTGAACCCTCTCCGAGGAGCGATACAGCCCCCACCTGTATTCCTGACCCTTCACTTACTTCCTGCCTCACAGTGCCCGGCTCGGCCTGGCTCTGCCTGCCGGTCTGCCAAGAGTATGTTATGATTCTAGTTATCAGTCCAGCCCTCCTTCTCTGCATTCCTAAGCTACTGAATCGCATCAATAGTTTCCGTCATGGTCTAGCCTTTACGTCTCCATGTAAGAGAAATACTGTATTAATGGTCATTTAATATTCCGCAACACGCACTACATGTAGAATAATGCATGCACCAGTCTTAGAGTCTGTTAGCCTTTACCCTGATAACTTTTGGATTCTATCAGCATGTTCTCTAAACATCAGATACTAGATAGTGTTTAGGTACATGTCGCTCTGACTTTCCAGACTTCAGTCTCTGCTTCTAGCGCAAAAGTCATAGCCCCCAGCTTCTCCTAGTAACACGTCATTGTCAGTTTGCGCGCACCACTAGGTTAGAGGTCCCGGCTCCTTAGGTAGCCCCCTCCATGTTTCCGCCCCATTTATGACATATTCTGTTACGTTCACATCACATGTCTATGTATACGCCTCCTGTTACACCCACTTTCACCCTTATCTTTCGCGACTGCTACGCACCCCACCCACTGCTCCGCCTACTGTATGTACTGTAATGCAATTGTTTTAGTATATATGCTTGTGCCCTGTTATTAAAGATGTACTAGCTAGCCATCCCAGATCTTGCCCGTGCAGGTTGTCCTGTTCCTGTCCTTTATGCTGTATTAAACCTGCAAACTCCTACTACCTCGAATCTTGACTCTTATTTATTGAGCTATCTGTTATTGTTATATTCCAGTCAAAAATAGAGGTATTATTTATTTATTTACCACACAACGGGCCACCACTTGTCCCCCCACAGTTCCGCCCTCCTGCCGACGATCATGATCTCTGTTTTCTTTGCGTTGAGCTGGAGACAGTTGTTCTTCATCCAGCTTGCCACCGCCCTGAGACCACTCTGAAACCTGGGGGCATCCCTGGCATCCTTGACTCATCTCATAGTGGTTTGATAACAAAACCCTTTTTTTCCTAAATGATATACCCCAACCACTCGCCTAAGTAACATTGGCGGTCCTGAAGAAGGTGGCCACAATTTGGCAAATACCACCGAAACATGCGTTGACCTGTCTGTGTAAACACCCAGCCCACAACACGGTCATGAAGACTAAAACATCTTTGTCCTTTGTATGGCCATTATGTGTATGTGTTCTTAGGTGAGTATGATAATTTGTATGGCATGAGTGAGTATGTATGTGGATGCGAGAGGCTAGTATGTGTATGTGGTGTGTCTATAGGGGTTATAGATGAAAAGATCTTCCATTTGGATGAAAATGTTCATGAACATTGTTTCGCTTTATCAATCAAATGAATAGCATATATGTAAAAAAAGAAAAATGAAAAACACTGTGAACATATTGTATGGCTTTTAACTTTTTGATACAGATAATGAAATAAATGATTTTTTTGAAAAAATAGAAACATTTTCTGATAAAATAGCAACTGGTTTGTATGCCGTGTCTCTAATGTAAGTAGCCCATTGGAGCTGGTCTAGCCCTGCAAAAAAAAAATGAAGGTCATGTGGGAGGTTTTGAGAATCTTGTTTGTTTTTTGTTGTCCCCCTTTTCTCCCAGACCTACAATTGAAAATGTAGAGGGGGTTCCTGTAACAATGAGATGTATTAATGTTATGCAACTGAAATCTGGTCGCAAATCTCCAACATGTTATGGAGTACTGGAGTCAATTCACAACTTGAACTGGTCTACAAGGGACTCCTTTCCTTTTGTGAATGTTTAGAAAACATTTTTGGGAGTAGGCAGTGGTCCATTGAACCACAGCTTAATCATAGGGATCAATGACATAATATTGTGGTAAAAACATTGTTCACAAAAATATTGTGTCAACAATATTGTTTACCACAATATTGTGTTTCTATATTTATAATGGTAAGTACAAAAATATCGGGGGGAAATAATTTCCACTAATATTTATTTCTATATAAATATATACTTAAACACATGCACATATATATGTGTGTGTGTTTTATATATATATATATATATATATATATATATATATATATATATATACATATATATATAAATGCATATGTATGTGTGTATATACTATTTAGTGTAACATAATTATAAAAAATGTATAGTTTACATTATATTAAGCGTAACAACGCTTGCTTGAACCACGCATCTGCCTTAACCACGCATATGCGTGGTTAAGGCAGATAGTGGTCTAGTGTCTGGATGGGGGTGGGAAGAGGAAGAGGAAGCATTGAAAGAGGAAGTTCCGGATGCTGAAGGCAAGTGGGGCTGGGGCCGGGGCCGGGTTTGGGTGGTACGTTTTAGGGGTGGGGGGCGGTTTTAGTGCTCAGGGCAGGGGGGTCAGGCAGTCTTTTTAAGAGGGGGTAGGGTTTTAAGGGCCGGGGTAGTTTTAAGGGCTGGGGCTGGGTTTGGGGGAAGTTTTTAGAGGTGGGGTCAGTTTTAGGGCTCAGGGCGGAGAGGTTGGGGTAGTTTTTTTAAAGGAGGGGCATGGTTTTAGAGCTCAGGGTGGGGGAAGTGGTAGGGGTAGTTTTAAGGGCAGCGCGGGGGTACGTTTTAGGGCTCAGGGCTGGGGTTGGGATCTGGATCATTTTTGGTTGAGGGCTGTGTTTTAGGCCTCAGGACAGGGGGAGGGGAGGTGGTAGTTTTAAGGGCAGGGCAAGGTAGGGTTTAGGCCTCAGGGCAGGGGGCGAGGTAGTGGGATAGGATTTTAGGGATTTGGGCAGGGAGGGGTGGTGGTGATATTAACCACACATATCTCTTTACTAATCATGCCTTTACAACAAAATTGCGTGATAAAGGCATGAATGGTAAAAGAATGCATGGTTAAGACGCAGTCATGATTGGGACCATGTTATAGAGGCAAACGTGGTCAGCCATGCATGTCTCTGTCATACAACCCATAAAAGAGGGTATAATGCATTCCTCCTAACCTGAAAGCTTATTGGCCATGTGGCCATCTTTGAACATATTGTAATTTTATACATTCATGCAAATTCAAAAGTGTATGGGTCTTTTTAGAATTACAAATGCTTTAACTCCTGCAAAATTCATAACAGTCTCGTAGGATATGACAGGAGAGTACAATACTGTATTTGAAATTCATGCAGTGATCACAGGTGAATTAGTACAGCAGATTAAGCCATTATAAGCCGTAAATACTTATCGGCCATCTTTGACCAAATCAGTAATACATAATTGCGTGGTAAGAATACATCGTTATTGGCACAATATAATGGAAAATAATGAGTCAACCATCATTTTGGCATGCATCTGCTGTAAATAAAAGGTTATATTAACATCCTCCTGTTTTGTATGTACATCAATTTAGTGTATACTCAAAGGGGATATCCTACTGTTCCCCCTAATACCAATTGAGCCCCAGTGGGTGATTGTTACTCAAGCACTATATAATGATGAGCTACTATCACTATTTGTTCTTAGTGTAATGTAGGGGAAACCGAACAATAGAAAATGGTGCATATCATCAACCAGACAACAAACCCTTATGGAATTTCAAATCTTATAAAATAGTGCCTGGAGATATCTGTGAGCCAAAATGTATCTGCCCAAGTGGACAAGTATCTACATTTTAGCAAGGCTGAATGTATATGTCAGCTTATGGACTGGTAGGCACTAGCTCAACTGCGTGTTAGTTGTCATGTTATGCAGTCTCAATATATTTGCGATCCCCAACTTAGATCGTCATTCCATCATTTTATACTGATGTCTCCAAATTTTTCAAAAGAAGAAAAAGGAGAGAAAGGGTAGAATAGAAGAAACATTGATATCTCAGCTCTTTGTTGCATTCAGCTTCTCGGACTCAGAGGATTAAAGCAGGAGAAAGAGTCCAGCCCAACAGGCAATCAGCTACAGCGCAGGTGCAACAGGCAAAAAAGCTTCAGGAGGTGGGCCCCACTGAGTATAAACATAAACATAAAAACAAAACATACATTTAAAATAAAGTCCATTAAAGTCCATTAACATTTCTGAATGTTGATCTGCATCATAAGAGACACAGAGAACCATTGGAAAAAGCCATATTGCAAACTAACTCTTATTTCCCCCGACAAACCTCGTCCAAACACTAGGGGTGAACAGTAGTTAATCGCTGAAATGGAGATGCATTTCCTCATCAAAATTCAGACCTTTGGGAACTCTAGTATCTAAATCTAAAATATACTTCAATTCATGTTGTCTGAGCTCCCGTTTTCTTTTCCCACCACTCACGTTTTTGCTAATTCTATCCACAGCAAAGAAAAAGAGTTAATTTATGTTTCCCTTGTGTCCTAACTCAAAGTGGCATGCTACAGGATACTGTTTATCCCTGTTTTGTATGGCTCCCATGTGCTCCAGCACACGTTTCTTCACTGGATGTGTCGTGCTCCCTATGTATATTTTGTTGCAAGGACACACCAAAGCATATACACAAAAGTCAGATAGACCGGTGAGATATTTCTCAATCTTTCTGTGAGAGTTTGTCATGGGGGATTTTTTTTTTCTTCAAATTGGAGTTGCGTCTGCATGCCTTGTAGTCATTACAGATAAAAAAGCTTTCCAGCCTGGTATTGTCTTAGTGGGGATGTCTATAAATCTATTGTTGGTAGAGTCTGTCTTTGAGAGGATTATGTTTGGGTGGTCACCTAGAAGATCAGAGAGAGTATTTTCTGTCTTTAAGATTTCCAATGTTTGTTCAAAGTATTCCTGACCCCTTTTGATTTGTTATTGTAAGCAGCACTAAACCTTGTCACTGTTGGTGTATAGGGTCTCAGGGCAGGTTTGGTAGTTAGAAGGTGATCTCTGCAAATATTCTGGACTTTTTCTAGGGCACTTTTTGAAAAAGGATTCACAGTATCATATTTCCCTGAATCTATTGGTCACCCTGCATTCCTCATGAAAAGTAGCATTGGAGCTACCATTGCTGTACTCTTCCTGTGGAGTTTGGATTTCAAGTTGTTACCTTCGACCAGTACTTTGACATCTAGAAACTCCACACTAGAGTCACTGATCTTGCCTTCAAGTTTTAGGTTGGGTGTGTTGTCATTTAGTGCCAGGATAAAGTTTGACGCCTGTTCATTCTCACCTCTTCAGATTATGAACAGGTCATCTATGTAATGTGTCCACAAACCCACATGTGCATTACAGTCCTCTGAGGATTCAGACACCTGCTGCTCCCACCACCACATCAAGAGGTTGGCATAACTGGGAGCAAAACAAATGCCCAATGCCGTGCCTTGAGTCTGTCTATATAGCTTGTTCTTAAACATAAAAAAATATTCTCTAGACAGAACTCAGAGTTGTGCTGCATTTACTGCTTTATTTTCAACTCATGTACTGCACTAATGTGTTTCGGCTGTTGAAACAGCCTTGTTCACATAACAAAGCGCCATATTGGAAGTATTTTTAAAGTGCACTCGTGCATACTCAACCATTGACATGAAAACATTCCAAAGAATCACAAATCATCATGTTTTTAAAATTGATATTAACAAAAATTTACATTATGTGAATAAGGCTGTTTAAACAGGCAAAACGTGCCAGGGCCGTACATGTGTTGAAAAGAAAGCCGTAATTGCAGCACAACTCTGGTGTCGGCGGCCTCTTTTAATAAAGCAAAGGAGAATGGAACAGAAAGAATTTGTATATGGAGGTAGCTGACTGTGCAGAGGGTCGACGAGCCCTTCGTTAGGAAACACAGCTGTGGTGTCAGCATGAAGATTCAAAATAGAAAAATAGATGCACAAACAAAAACTAAAATGTGTAAACAATTCAATCACAAAATATATTAATTAATTTACCCAATAAATAAAAAAAATCCCAAAATACAATCACTAACAATACTCTAAACATTAAAAAACAAATATAAATATTATAATATATAAAAAAATAAAAAAATAATAATGTAAAAGAAATTAACTAATATTCGGAAAATGATTGTAGCCTGGAAATAATAGATATACTATTCCCACTCTAGTTTATGCAACAGTAAGAAAAGTGTTGGACTTCGGAGAGGTTAAATTTACTATTCCTTCTCCAGTCATTGCAACAGTAGGGAAAGCATTGGACTTTGAAGGGGTCAGGTTCATTATTCCTAATCCAGTCAGCGCAACAGTAGGGAAAGTGATGGCATTTGGAGGGGTTAGATTTACTATTCCCACCCAGGCTTTACTATTCCCACTCCAGGCTAACATATATATTCCATTACACACTGAAATATTTTATAATCAAATAGAGATATTGTTTTCATAGCAATTGGAAGTGCCGTTTACCCTTAATATGCTACTGCTAGAGTTTCATGACTGTAGTAGGCATACTAGCCATTTTATTTGAGGTGGGATATTAACACATTTCCTGCATCGCGCAGTAAAGCATAGCCTCGGTATTGATATTGGCAACCAGAAATGTGATTTTAAGAATTTCTTAAGAAGTGAGCAGGGGCTTCATCTATTATATATCGGCTTCAAGGACATCTTACATTTTTGCAGTGAGAATATCTGACACGTGCTCGTTAGATCAGTAACTAGTTTCTGTCACTTGCTTGCACTTTATAGAGTTATATTTAGGGAACAATTTTATATAAGCCGTTCAAATTTTCAAGCACTGCAGCATTACATCCTCCTACTGGCCATTTTGAGCAAGATCTTTGGTCGGTTGAAAATTAAATTGTTGATTATTTGCTGTGTAGCTTGCTATTTTTGCATTAACGCATGTTAGAATTTTTGCTTCCTGATGTCTTGTGTTTTATTTTAACTATTGCTTCTGAGCATGGCTAGGTACTGTGTCAGGTACATTAAGGAATTTGCTTCAATGAGCGTACCTCTGAGTGAATGGACTAAAAAGGGAACATGACCTTCTATAGACTCATTAGAGCCAACCAATATTTGGCCACAACAAAGCAAAAAACTGCTGGTTCTATAACGCAAGCAAGGTTCACAAACCAGATGATTTTGTTCTCCAAATGTCCATTGGTTGCATCAACCATTGTTGAGAAATACTTGCCTTCTGAGGACCAACAAGCCCAACCATTATCAGTTAACGAGGGCACAATTATGCCAACCACCCATGGTGACCTAACACTCTTGGATGTGGCAGAACTCATTCACCTACTTCACTGGAGGGATCATCTGGACAGGGTGAACATGACACATGAAAGGTGCAGCCTCCAGGAGGTAGGGTCCTCAGAAATGTGCATGGGTAGCTGGGCAGGCACCAGACTGGCCTGCCTGTAAGGGGAGCTAGGCTGATCATACCCAGAGCCTCAAGAAGGCAAGAGGTTAGGGGGTGTGGCCAGGCAGCGAGGCAAGATGGCTGAGTAAGGCGCAGCTCTGGGACTGACCCCATCCCGCCGACTATCCTGTTGATGATCCGGCCTGCCTGATCGCAGCTGTGTGCATCGGACTAACCGCGGACACAAACCTTGCTAACTCCGGTCTGTCTCCGACATCGGAGACCAAAGATCCGCCTGCTGCGGAGGTGGGGCCTGGTGTCTGGACCTGCGCCGGGACCCACAGTGCTGTGTGGGGCTGAGTCGGAGCGCCGCAGAACTTGGCCTGCACTCACGGTGGCGCGCGTCACGTGGGTGCTGCCGCCGTAAAGAAAAGATCGCTCCCGTCTTGCCGAACTTAACCCCTTTCACCTTGTGGCATACGAGGACGGCCCGGGACTCCCTCGGGAGACGTAGGCGGGCCACTCTTCTGCCCCGCGTTGCCGCCTGACTTTCGACCCTGTGGCGGTTTTTGGTGCTGCGGGCGCCCGAAGTGCATTACTCCCCCTCCCCCTTCCCCCCCGGGGTTGCGGACGGAGCTGGGGGTTGCAGGTGACACAAGCAACCATCCGGGTACCCTCGACTGCGCCGTGTGGCCCTACGAGGGGTTGGCGCTGCCTTGAGAGAGCTGAACGTGTCTCCTGAGCCTCCATTTCGCCATGGAGTTACCAGCGTGCCCATCGCATTGGGGTGAGGAAGGTCCGCGGCCTCCGGGTAACAGAGTAAGGGCACATGAACCTTGATTCTGGGCAGGACCCCTTGTGTGCCACCACTTTTACGGGCGACGCGGGGCGGACTTCCTTTTTGACATAGCCCTGCAGAGGTACTATTCATCGTGCCCAGGGGCACTTTGGCACCCCTCGCATCCACCGACTCCTGGCTTGTGACTGGAGGTGGTGTAGCCGCTTTGTAGAGGAACCTGTGGCCGGACTGGTGGATCATGGAGGGGGTCACAATGGAACGTGTCAAGGCCGCTGGGGCCCGTGGATCCAGGGTTACGCAGTCTAACAAATTGGACCGCTATACTGTCCCGAAGGACACGCAACTATCCCGGACACCCAGAGACTCTGGCTCAGGAGGTTTTGGCGAGGAGGAGCATGAAATCTCGCTGAAAGATGTAATGGCTGCTATCACTGGGGTTAAGGCTTCCCTGGAAACAGTGGCAATCGATGTCAACCTCATCAGGGCCGATATGGGCAAACTGAACGAGAAGGCCAAGCAGGTTGAACTTACTACCGCCAGTCTTGTTGGGGATGTTGCACAGCTCTAGGGAGAGATTTGAGACCTCCAGGACTTCCGCAAACCCACTGACCTCAAGCTGAACCACTACGAAGGCTGCCTGCATCGCAATAACCTGCGCATCCTAGGGGTTCTGGAGAAAGCAGAGGGACAGACCCCAGACCTCTTTGTTTAGGACCACATTCTGAAACCCTTGCAGCCCAAGGGCCTCAGTAAGTTCTTTGTTATCGAACGCGCACATAGGGTCCCGGGCGGCCGTCCCAAACCGGGCGCTCCCTCGCGGCCCATGTTGGTTCTGGTCCTGAACTTCCGCGACAGAGATATTATCCTTCAAAATTTTAGGGCTGGTGGGCCCCTGGGGTACGAAAACTCAGACATTTCCTTTTTTCCAGATTTTACGCAGAGGGTGCAACGGCAGAGACGGTCGTTTCAATCGGTCAAGTGTGTCCTCAGGGAGCGGGGACTGAAATATTCCATGCTGTTTCCGGCCCGTCTTCGGATTGAGGCGGAGGTGAGAGTGTGGTTCTTTGACCATCCCGAAGCTGCGGCAGACTGGATCGAGAGCCGTGGAGCAAGGAGTCCGACCGAATGTGGCAGTGGTGAAAACGAGAACAGTCAACCGGCCTGAAGTGGAGACCCGAGCAGTGGCTGGGTTTGGAATAAGTAAAGAGGGCTGTGGGGGGAGGGGGGGGGTCTGGGCGGGGGGGTCTCTATCTTCATAGCCTTGGTGTTCATGGACTCAACTGGACCTCAGGTAACTGCATTTGGGTATGTTTACGTTTGTTTTTTGGGGCCGGGGAAGGGTGCGCTTTAGCTCCCCCCCCCATATTTCTTATTCTTTCTTTCTTGAATCCTTTTCTAGGGTGACAGGCAATCTGCAAGTTTTTCATGGGCAGTTCCAAGTCCAGAGTGCAGGGCAGCTGGGTGGGGTCTGTTGGGTGGGGGTGTTTTGTTATGTTTTTGAAGCGTTTATCACATCAGTGACTATTATTGTAACATTTATGGGGGAGTAGGAACACGTTTTGTAAATTTAAAATGTATACTTTGCAATGGCATCAGGGTGGGACAGTGGCATTGTCCTTCAATATATAAAACGCAATGCCCGTGATGTTATCCTACTTCAAGAAACTCATCTAGTTGGTAATGCATGTAGGGCATTGCACAGAGGGGGTTATGTATTATTGGCCCACGCAGGTTTCACCATGGGCTCCCGAGGAGTTGGCACACTGATGAAAAAGTCCTTCCCCCTTGTAGTGCAGAAAACCTGGACAGACAACAGAGGCAGATACTTTGGGGTCTTGGGTACTTGGGAGGGGCATCCCATCACCTTCCTTTCGATTTATGTGCTCCCGGGCCTCCAGGTTGTCACGTTTGGGGACCTGGGTACGCTGTTGTTGAATATCCCTGAGGGCCTATTGGTGCTGGGTGGGGATTTGAATTCTGTGGTCTCCGGTGTTCTGGATCGTCATCCTCCACGCGACCTTGCTCGCTTATCTTGTTGGCTACCTGATTTCCTTGAATCCATGGGGCTGGTGGATGGCTGGAGGCCTTTCACCCTGACACTCTTCAATACACCTTTCATTCCGGGGACATGGGAGCCTATCTAGAATTGACTATTTTTTGGTCCCCTCTTCTCAAATTACCCATGTCCGGGACGTAAAACATCTAGCTAGAGGCATCTCTGATCACTCACCAGTCTGACTACATGTGGCGCTCAACTACAAACAGGTGGGGCAAGTTGCCCCCATTCACCCATGGTATTTTTGGGACCCCCATATCCGCTGCGAACTCCTTGCAACCATTGATAACTACTTCAGTGAGAATAGGGGTTCGGTGGAATCCCTGCAGACACTTTGGGAGGCCTTTAAGGCGGTGGTTGGGGGACAGGCCTTCTCTCTGATCTCGGGAAAGAAGACAGAACTGCGGAGGGAGCTGGTGGCCTTGGAGGAGGAAGTGCGGCGATTAGAAGCATACTTAGACTCGAACGTCACACCTGACAAGCTCCACCTTCTCAAACTCAAACAGCAGGATTATAGGGCGCTGGCGACGGACCAGGTTAAGGCCTTGGGCGGGTGTACGAGGTGGGTGACAAAGCTGGGAAACTATTAGCCTGGCTGGATAAAAGAGACTGGGCAAGTAGATTGGTACCTGAGCTCCAGGGGCATGAGGGCGAGTCCCTCACAGATCCACAAGCCATTGTGGACCATTTCGCGGCCCACTTTGAGGCAATTTACACCTCGGCTACCCCCTCTTCCAAAGAAGATACCCGCCAGATGCTCACTGCTATCATTTTACCTACACTATCGGTGGTTGATCATGACTTCATGGAAAGTAACATATCCAATAAAGAAATATTGGAAGCGGTACTGTCCCTTACACCGGGCAAAGCCTCTGGCCCTAACGGGTTGCCGATTGAGCTTTACAAACTCAAGCCAGACAGACTGGCCCCAAACTTGAAGGCTATGTATGAGGAATCGAGACACTCGGGACTCCTGCCCTTGGACCAACGGACGGCCACTATTGTTACCATCCACAAGGAGGGGAAGCCTAAAACCGATTGTGGGTCTTACAGGCCGATATCCCTGTTGAATGCGGAACCCAAGATTCTGGCCAAGCTCCTTCGCCAACTGCCTTTTGACGGTGGTTGAGGCACTGGTTCACCCGGACCAGTCCGGTTTTATACCCCACCGCAACATCACATTGAACTTGCATAGTGTACACAGGGTTCTGGGCAGGGCAGCCTCCCTCTTGGAGCCAGCGGCCGTAGTCTCTTTGACGCTGCCATGGCGTTTGACACCATTCAATGGCCATATCTGTGGACAGTATTGGAGAAAATGGGGTTTGGCCTGAAATACATACCATGGGTGCAGCTACTGTATTCTCAGCCTCTGGCTCAAGTTGTGGTTAACAATAAGAAATCAGCCACCTTTGATTTGGGTAGGGAGACCCGTCAGGGATGCCCCCTATCCCCTCTCCTATTTGCCCTGTCGATGGAACCGTTAGCAGCTTGGTTACGCAGGGACCTGATGATTCAGGGCATGCGCTGGTCTTCGGACTGGGAAGACCGTGTTTCCCTTTCCGCTGACGACATTCTCCTGTATCTGACCTCTCCGAGAAGATCCTTGATAGTGGTTCTAGAGATCCTTAAGATCTTTGGTAGATACTCCAGCTATTCCATAAACTGGAGCAAGTCCCTTCTGTTTGTGGTGGCAGGTGACCCGCCGATCCCTCCATGTGGTTGTCCCATACAGACGTGTACAGAGGATTTAAATATCTAGGAATCTTCCTCTCACTGGATCCCCCTCTCCGTTATTCTCGTAACCTCCGGCCCCCCTTGCTTTGGTCGCGTAAAGATATTGATAGATGGAAGACGCTCCCCCTCTCCCGGCTGGGGAAGGCTACCCTCTTCAAAATGATGTCTCTACCCCGGTTCTTGTATGCCCTCCAGAACTCCATGGACCCGATACCCGTGTCCTATTTCAGAGAAGTAGAGAGCCTCCAAAGGGATTTATTGGGGAATGGCAATCCTCGTATCGCTCTTGGTAAGCTTTCCTTGAACTGGTATGACGGAGGCATCAGCCTTCCTAATATCAATTTGTACTACTGGGCGTCTCACCTCCTCCATCAGCCACTACACTTACGCCCAATCTAGAGACCCAGGTTATAGCATGGATAGATGGCTCCTCTCTGGAGGGAACTTTAACAGAGCCCTTTACTCCAGGCCCCGGCGCTATCCGCTTACATGCCCCACTAAAAATGCAGTGCACGTCTGGCATGCGGCCACCAAAAGCCTTGGTTGGGGGCGCAGGCTAACACTCGCAACACTACTATGGGATTCCGAACAATTGGGCAGTCTATGGGGGAGTAAGGGTTTAGACAAATGGGATCTCATAGGTATTACCAATACCAGGGGGTCTATGGGAAAAATCAGACATTAAGTCATTCGCCACATTGCAGCAGCAGTACAAATTGGCCGACTCGTAACGCTTCCTCTACACGCAGGTTAGACACGCACTGCGCACTCATCTACAGCCCGGGGTAATGCTACCGGAATCATCCCCGCTAGAAGATAGAATATTAGACAGCCATATTCCCGATAGCACCATTTCACTGATATACAAAAAGCTGGTCAACAACATCTCGGATCCTCTCCAGGCCCTCCGAGAGAAGTGGACCAGAGATTGCATAGAGATGGACGACGAGGAGTGGCAGGAGGCTATCCCCCCAGAGTGGTGGGGATACCGGCTCGTCTCCGACTTGTCCACCTAAAATTCCAACACAGGGTTTATGTAACAGGGCCTCAATTGGTACAGATGGGGAGGGCAAACGGGGGTGCCTGTAGACGAGGATGTGGCCAGTTGGGAACCTTTCTTCATATAGTCTGGGAATGCGAGTTGATCCAAACCTAGTGGCGCAACCTTCACGAAATCATTAATACTGTCTTGTCTGTACAACTTTGGGTGAAAGCCAGTAGGTGTCTGTTAAACATTTGGGAACCAACTGATTTAAATGTCTGCTTGATACAATGGGCCACATTGGGATTAATGCTAGTCAAGAGAAACATTGCCCAGCGATGGGGAGTGCCGCTCCCGCTCCCGCCTAAAGTACGAGACTGGGAACAGGAATTGGATTGGGCAATGTTTAGAGAAAAAACTGTATATGTGGCCTGTGGATGTTCCAAAAAGTGGTCTCGTGTTTGGGGCTTGTGGAACTCCTACCAAGGAGATATATGTCAACCTCCCCAGACTCCCAATACCGAAGATCTCCCTTCACCCTAGACTTTCCACACTCTATTTATGTATATTGTGATTTACTTACTGTTCCCATGATGCCTAATGCTCTACTTCTCTGAAATACCATTGTATTGCTGATGTTTGTTTCTCAATAATAAAAAATGTTTTACAAAAAATAAAAAGAAGGCAAGAGGTTAATCTTGCATACAAAGGCCACAGTGGCCATGCCCTCGTCAAAAGACTCATGCTTCAGATCGCACTTATGACCCCTCGTGAAGATTACATCGCTTGGTGAATTCCGCAACAACAACCACCGAACAATTAACGTGGACAAAACCAAGAGACTGAATGAATGTCATGAATTATCCGTGGGCTTGGGCAAATATATTGCAGATAGAAAGTTCTGTAGCTCTTGCAGGCACCAGGTGCACACTAAAAGAACAAATAGTTAAAATCAGTAATCAAACAGGGCGCACTCTTTATTTTGGATGGGAACGAATGACGTATCCCTGCTTGTCCGAGTACCCAGATATTGATTGGTTTATTGGAATTGATGGGTATTGATAAGGTTGATTGGTATTAATCCGTCAGGAACCCAAAGAGCCAATGGGGATAATTATGGACATTTGTGCACTAAGGGTTAAATATGGTGTTGCACATATCCTTTTGTACTGTTTGCTATTTTGGAGAGAGCAGAAAATTATCTTAATCTTTCTGAAATCTTTCTGATGCTTGTAAAGTTTGTTGAAAAGTAAAGCTTTTGCTGTTGGAATAGTAAAAGCACTTTACTTAAAGACATACAGAAAACGATCACCATTGGCTGATTACTTGTTAGAATTGTTTACATTCTGACAGCCAGCTGAAACAGTAGTTGTAGACTTAAGTATATTTTTCTATACTTTTTTATTTTGTGATACTGAACAGGATATTATGTTGCTGGAGTTACCACTTTTTTCAAAGGCGGTACAGAAAGAGAACTGCGGAATGATGACTGCAATAATAGCCTTTTTTATTTGTATGCTCTTTTAATGCATATTATTTACTTTATTTCTATGAGACAGTGTCTTGGAAATTATGTAATAAAACGAAATGAAAGACTGAGTGGGACAAAGCTGATAGGTTTTCAGCCTGAGTTATGATGAAGCAAGCACAACCCGCTGGGCACAGGAGAGGTACACTGACTCTGCCCCCACCCCGGGCCCAAGAGTACCAGTCCAGATAGCAAGTGGTGCCACTCCACGGAGAGTCAAAAGGGAGTGGCGTGGCCAGGACCAAAGTACTGAAAAGGTGCAGAGAGGCGAGAACGAACTGTGGTTCACTAGACTCCTGGCTGTGATCTGTGAGGATGATGAAGTGAGGGTCACACATTCCCGCCCTGCAGCAGAGAGGATGCCAGGGCGATTGATCGGGAGCCCAGAGGTATTGTAAGAAGAGACATGATTTATGTGGCGGGGTGAGGCCTGGTGCTTGCCATCTATTCTTCATGTCCGCCACAACTGCACGCCACCAAGGGGAGACCACGGGGCAACAAGTCAGAGGGTCACCGCACATGTGAAAAGTGACTGGTCATTAGCAAAAACTGGCATCAAAGAGCACAATAGTCAGGGCACTTCACTCAGTGTGACCCCCATCACTGGCCAGTGTCCGCTCAATGCATTCACTAGCCAGTCCCAGCATCTTTGGTGTGAGCATCGCATACTCTTTCTGCCTCTCTACCTGCCTCTGTCTGTCGCTCTCACTGTCTCTATTTCTATCTCTCACTGTCTGTCTCTTCTTGCCATTTTCTTTCTTTCTCTATTTCTTTCTTGTCTTTGCTTCTTTTTGTCTTTTATCCTCTTCTCCACCACGCTCCATCTCTAAAAGTGGTGATCTGTCTCTTTCTATCTTCTTCTTTGCCTCTATTTTTCTCTCTCATACGTTCTCTATTTCTCTCGCAACCTGTATCTCGCCTTCTTTCTCTCTCTGCGTCCACGTCTCCCTGTGCCCCTTTATTTATGTCTCTGTCTCTCTCTCTCTCTCTCTCTGTTTCTCTCAGTATCTTCCTTTCTCTCTGCCGCTATCTTCTCATCTCTTGGTCTTTGCCTCTGTCTCTTTTTCCTATTCTTTATCTCACCCGTTCTCTATATGTTTTGGTCTGTCTTTTTTCCTGCCTCTATTTTTCTCTTAGTTTCTTTTTCCCTCTGATTATGTCATGATCAAATGCAGTCTTTCCCATGTCCCTCCTATTTCTCTAGCCCTCTTTCTCTTCTCACTGTCTCTTTCACTCTTGTTGTTTTCCTCACGCTATCTCTTGCTTTGTCTCTTCAATTTTTCTAATTTTGTTCCTTTTTAGGTCTCATCCATACATTGCATGCACTGTCCTGTGAGACATATTGTTTACAATTCAGTGGGCTTACAACTCGCCCACAGCATACCATTAGTTGTTTTCGTTGTAAGTCTCATTTGCAGTCTGTCGACTGCTTAGCTCCTGTAGGCTTCCTTTCCTTCCTTCAGTTCGTTCCTTCCAGGAGCCTGGACTTGTGTTATTCCCTATTGTTGTTCTTTCTCGTCTTTTTGCATCACGCTATTTTTTTATTTGATAAGTGTTTCAGTATTTTACCTGGATGTGTAATGTGCTTTCCTACTTTTAACACAGATATACGGATTCTTATTTATGTTGCTTTCATCCTATCTCCTGTCTTTGTTGACACTTTAGTTACTTACGCCAACAATTGTACTTCTCTGTGCCACTCCACTCTGCGCCACTCCACGCTACTCCACTCTTCTCTACTCTATGCCACTCCACTCTATGCCACTCTACTTTACGCCACGCTAATCCGAGCTACTCACTCTACGCCACCGTACAGCACTCCACTCTATGCAACTCTAATCTGTGCCACTCCACTCTACTTTGTGCCACTCCACTCCGTGCCACTCCACTCTTCTCTACTCTACGCCACTCCACTCTATGCCACTCTACTCCACTCCACTCTACTTTACACCACTCTACTCTACTCCACTTCACTCTATGCCACTCCACACAATGCCACTCTGTGCCACTCTATGCCATTCCACTCCACCCAATGCCACTTTATTCTATGCCACTATACTTTATTCCTCTCGACTCTACGTCACTATACGCCATGTCACTCTTTACCACTCTACTTCACTCCACTAGACCCCACTGTATGCCACTCTACTCTATTCCACTCCACTCTTCTCCACTCCGCTCTATGCCACTCTATTCTATTCCATTCCACTCCACACAATGCCACTCTATGCCACTCCATTTTATGACACCCTACTGTACGCCACTCTATGCCTCTCCACTTTGTGGGAGAGGTGTGGCGCCGCGGCCAGGGCGACTGACGCTGGAATCTGGGGACCGCGGTTCGATCCCCGGCGGCAGGTTAGCCCAGCACCATGTGACTCTAGGCAATAGCTCGCTTAATCTTCCCGACGGCCCCCAGCGCCTAGAGACCCTTACGGGTGATTCTGCGCTTTACAAATGTGGACTTTACTTTACTTTACTCTCTACCAATCTAATCTGCGGCATTCTACTGTATGCCACTACAATCTACGCCCCTCCATTCCCATCTACTCCACTGTATGTCACTCCACCCCACTCAATGCCACTCTACATCACTGTATGCCACTCTACTCTAAATCTGTCCACTGTAAGCGACATTACGCCCCTCCATTCCACTCTACATCACTCTGTCACCCTATGCCACTCTATTCTATGCCACTTGACTATATGCCACCCTACCCCATGCCACTTTACTCTACCCTGTTACAGTCTATGCTACCTTACCCTGCTCTACTCGACATCACTCTACTCTATGCCTCTCTACTGTACACCACTCTACGCCACTCTGCTCTACACCAGTCTATCCTATGCATCTCCACTCTTTGCATTCCACTCTATGCCACTCTACTCTACGCCACTCCAATCTAAGCTTCTCTACGCCACCTATATAACCCTGTGACAATAGACCTCTATTTGGAATACAGAGGGCCTCTACAAAAATTACCTTACCTCATGCAGTAGACGACCTTCATGCTTTTCGTAATGCTGACTGGATTACAGGAATTAAAGCATGGTTTTTCACCCCTTCAAGGATTTTTTTTGTTTTACTTTGAGGTCTAACATTTGTATAAAACAGATTTACAAAAAGCTTACACCAGATCCTAGTTGAGTGCACACTTCGTTATTTGTAATGTATTATTTTGACAAATTCTAGTGTGTTGCTAATTTGGAATTAAACCTGCTCATTGATCATTGGCCCTTTTGTTGAGCCAACTGAGTACGCATTTTATTTAATAGGGCCTACGGTTCTCAATCCCCAAAAGAGTTCCCCACATTGCGCCCCACTCCATTACTGCTGGCGGTAGCATTCAAATGCTTCCGCAGGGCATTGTACCTCACGAGAAGGGTGCGCCCTTACGCACCTGCGGGGCCCCTGGAGGGCTCGCCTGGGGGCCGGGGGACACTCACACATTCCATGCTAGAGCAATGGCACGAGGTGGATGTCCAAACACTGGGCGACCTGTACCAGGATGGAGTATTGATACCCTATGAGACGCTGGTCGCAGACGCTGGGCTCCCCCCAGGAGGCTTTCTCATGCACAGGTCCCTAACGGCACATATGGCGGCTAAATGGGGTGATGTGGCGGAAGAGCAACCACAGCACGTTATGGGCAGGGGCAGGCACGTAGTCAAGTGGTTTGCTGCATCCCTACGGACACATACAGAGCTGGACTTAACTCCGTTGCGGGTGAAATGGGAGAGAGACATGGGGCGAGAATTGGCAGATAAAGAGTGGGAAAAGGTCCTAAGAGGCCCGGTACGCATCCCTAGAAACACGAGGTTTCGCCAAATCCAAGTATACATAGTGCACAGAGCCTATCTCACCCCAGACCTAATAAACAAATATTTTCACAGAACGGACGCGTCTTGCCCCAGATGCGGAGAAGTGAACGCGGACCTCCTTCATATCCTGTGGCGCTGTCCGGGCCTCGGCACCTACTGGAGGGACATTCATGCATTACTTGCACGGGGCACCGGTCGCGTCATCCCCTGTAATTGGCCCGCGTATCTCCTACACCACTTCAAAAGGCCACCTAAGGACAAAGCGTCGTCTCGATTCCTCGACCTGGGGATGGTGACGGCAGTACGACTTCTCACTAGGAGATGGAAGGCGAGGGACTCCCCTAGCACAAGGGCGTGGGTTCTATCGTTCTCGTCCTGGGCGCGTGCAGAGTGGACAGCCATTCGGAGGGAGGAAACTCTGGGACTCCGTAAGGAGCCTATGGCAGAGAGGTGGAAACGGGAAACATCCTTTACAACGCAACTTGTACCACGCAGTGCCTTTACGACGCAACTTTTACAACGCAAACCATTACAACGCATTGCGCTGGGGGGCGCTCTAGGATAGGGAATAGGTTTAATTTACTATCCAACACCTTCCCTACTATCCACGGGGACTGGAGTTGGAATAGTAAATTAAACTATTCACTATCCAGCGCCCCAAAGCGTTGTAAAGGCATGTGTTGTAAAAACAGCGTTGTAAAGGCATGCGTGGTAAAAGCATGCGTTGTAATGTCATACATCTGGTGGAAACACATGCTAAGCACTCTGCAGGAGGCAGGAGACGCTACAGCAGAGGGGGCGGCGGGGCACTAGGCTGACACCACAGGAGAGAGGGACGGGGGCGCAGCGACTGCCGCACCAGAAGCATGCCTTGGTGCATTAAGTGACACAATGGCGGGGCGACGACGGCTGCGGAACCGATCGAGTCAAATGAACGGGAGTGGGGGGGGATGGATCTGGGCTGGAGGGGCCGGGAATTGGGGCAAACGGTAATGTACTTTGGTGACAGTGTCGCAGTTAGCTGTTTTTGTTCTTGTTCTATTGCACATGGTTATCATTTGGGGTTGGGATGATTATACAAGCTTGTCCCTTCCATTGTAGAGGGGTGGAGCGCGTTAACTCCTCTTTATCAACTGGAAGGCACATTTGGGCGCTTGTATCCTGTCCACGAACTATTAACATGTACTGGCATAGCGCTCTTGATGAATCGTACTGTTGATGTATTGCCACCCATACAAAATTGAAGAACTGCTTTGACTGTACAGATGTGCCTAATGTGTTTTTGAAATTACAAATACCAATAAACAGATTTATCCCAAAAAAAAAGAGTTCCCCGCATTGCAATCCACACTAGTTGGGATCATTTGGTGACTACTGTCGTGCCTAAACAACTACTTGGACCTTCATTTAGTGATTATGAGGCCAAAATACCAGAAATGATCAAATTATAAGTAGGAAATGCATATTTCCCATAACAGCCCTGAAAGACTTCAGGGTATTATTGTGTACTTCCAAGTATAAATAAATTACAAGCTGTCGATTTATTACAAGCAACTGCATCTCCCTCTGAACAGGAAAAATATATCTAAGCAACCAGGCTGAAAGAAATGACGATTCAGAAAAGGGGGTGGTGATGAACAGAGTGTCTGAATTAAGCAGACCACTCTTACCCAGTGCAAAGATCAGGGCTTGATCCATCACCGTTATTTAGCTCACTGCCCCATCCCAGCTCAGAACATGGCTATATGCAAATTAGTCTGTCCCTGGCCCAGTGCATCATGGGAACAGGGCAGACCAAACTACCAAGCCAATTCTCCACCAGAAAGGAGACAAGCTACCGGGGACCGGTTTCTGGCATTTCAGCCTCGTCGGCCCGGCTTGCTTGAATCCTGATGGAGCAGTGAGAAAGGGACTCATGTCTGAGTATACCCTGCCACACCTATAGTGGCCAAAAACGATTCAGAAAAGGGGGTGGTGATGAACAGAGTGTCTGAATTAAGCAGACCACTCTTACCCAGTCCAAAGATCAGGGCTTGATCCATCACCGTTATTTAGCTCACTGCCCCATCCCAGCTCAGAACCTGGCTATATGCAAATTAGTCTGTCCCTGGCCCAGTGCATCATGGGAACAGGGCAGACCAAACTACCAAGCCAATTCTTCACCAGAAAGGAGACAAGCTACCGGGGACCGGTTTCTGGCATTTCAGCCTCGTCGGCCCGGCTTGCTTGAATCCTGATGGAGCAGTGAGAAAGGGACTCATGTCTGAGTATACCCTGCCACACCTATAGTGGCCAAAAACGATTCAGAAAAGGGGGTGGTGATGAACAGAGTGTCTGAATTAAGCAGACCACTCTTACCCAGTCCAAAGATCAGGGCTTGATCCATCACCGTTATTTAGCTCACTGCCCCATCCCAGCTCAGAACCTGGCTATATGCAAATTAGTCTGTCCCTGGCCCAGTGCATCATGGGAACAGGGCAGACCAAACTACCAAGCCAATTCTTCACCAGAAAGGAGACAAGCTACCGGGGACCGGTTTCTGGCATTTCAGCCTCGTCGGCCCGGCTTGCTTGAATCCTGATGGAGCAGTGAGAAAGGGACTCATGTCTGAGTATACCCTGCCACACCTATAGTGGCCAAAAACGATTCAGAAAAGGGGGTGTGATGAACAGAGTGTCTGAATTAAGCAGACCACTCTTACCCAGTCCAAAGATCAGGGCTTGATCCATCACCGTTATTTAGCTCACTGCCCCATCCCAGCTCAGAACCTGGCTATATGCAAATTAGTCTGTCCCTGGCCCAGTGCATCATGGGAACAGGGCAGACCAAACTACCAAGCCAATTCTTCACCAGAAAGGAGACAAGCTACCGGGGACCGGTTTCTGGCATTTCAGCCTCGTCGGCCCGGCTTGCTTGAATCCTGATGGAGCAGTGAGCAAGGGACTCATGTCTGAGTATACCCTGCCACACCTATAGTGGCCAAAAACGATTCAGAAAAGGGGGTGGTGATGAACAGAGATGACAGCAGCACTGTGAGAAGGTCTATAAGCTCGACTGGAGTAGACAAACTCATGCCTGCAATTAAATATCTGACAATCGGTAAGACCCCAGGAAGTGATGATTTACCGGCCGACTTCAGCCGTTCTTCGTCTATGGGTGGCTAGAGTAGTGTCCATACCTAATGCAAGTAAGGATCCTCTTGATCTGAGGCCACTTCGTCCCTTATGAATGCTTAACTTAGATTGCAAAATTCTAGGTAAAGTATTGTCACATAGTTCACTTTATTTTTCTTTCCCTGACTGCAAAGGTATAGAAGTTTGTCAACACCAATCCACTGTGAAAAAAAATAAGCAGCAATTTGTCAGAAGACATAGCCTGACATTTGACCTCTGTATTTTGATACCGAAGATATTACCTTACTGAGGAGGGACTGCTGTACACCCCAGACAGCTGTGAGAAACTATAGTGTGTGGCCGCAAGGGGGGACCCAGTTCTTGTATCACGGGCCGGCGGCCAGGAGCAATGAGGACTGTTCCTCCTGGCTGCCTCCATACAGATGACCCCGGGCTACTGGTATGGCCTTGTCCACCGCCTGCAAGGTGGTGTTGATGGAGAAGATGAAGACCTTGAGGTGGGCACTGGTGCTCTGGCTCACTGGAGGGCAGTCCACCATGGTGCTTAATAACGAGAGCAGCAACACACGCTTCCATCTCATGTAGGAGGTTGGGGTCTATTGATTTATAGCAGTGCTGGCTGAAGAGGCCTGGAGAAACGCCAAGCGCTATCTTGCCTGAATGGTGGCAGGCTGATGAAAGCCTGGCACACACTGCGTATGGTACATACAATGACAATTTATGTTAAATGAGGAGAGTACCTGGTCTCTAATAGAAGATATAGCTTAGTTGGTGTACACATTCAGCAAAGCTATCCTTGTCTACTCACAGACTGACCTGCACTACAGGGACCTCAGAGAATTGCCCCAGCAAAACTGTGTCTCATTTTGAACGGCAACATGATGGAGAACTGAGAGTTGGGAAACTGGGCATACACCCAGCCCCACTCTTCACACTCCCAGTGCAACCCAAACTCAGAACTGATGAAGGCCATAGGCCTGGAAGGATCTACCACACTCGAATCTATCCTGAAGGTCATAATTGACATGAAAACAGCACTGGAGATGAATTGGTCTCCTTTGCATTAGACCGCATGCTGCTAAGGACAGATCAAAGAAAAGTAGCTGAATGAGTGACCAGTGACGAGAACTGTGTTGCTGAGCTCACTCATATAGGAACAGAAAACTAACCTTTTGCATCAGCTGTAGAGTATCCAGGTCCTTGAGTATAGTGATGAAGACGACAAGGGCAGATGCTGGTGTAGCTACGTAGGATTTGTAGGTTTTCCTGAGGGCAAAGAGGGTAAAGACCCAGAGGCCTTCCTGTAGGCATTTAATGGGGAGACTTTGGGTCCTGGTGGATTGACTAACTTCTTTACATTTGAAAGTGTATATAGAGTCCTGGCTAGAACCTCTGGACTGGGAATGTCTAGAACACTCATAGCCAAGCTACTACATGTGAGAGACTGGGATGCAATAGACAATTTTAAGGTGCTCATATTCATGGACTACACTGCAGCAATACAACAGAAGCAATACTCCTTCCATGCAGGTATGGTGGGGTTGCGAAAGAGAGGCTGGAACATATGATTATATTTCCTGCAAATCTAAAAATCATGATAGATGAGAAGACACTGTTCTTCACTGACTCAAAAAAGGGGTGGGCCTGGAAGAGAGATGGTATTACACTCCTCTGGCTGCTCGGATCCTAATCCACAACGACCCACTAGAAAGAACCTGACTCTTCAAAAGACCCACAACTCACTAGGCGACAGCAGGGCATAAAGAAGCTGTAGCAACAGCCACAGCTCTGAGGAGGTTGTCTGAGTCCTCAAGGCAGGAAATTGATAATGAGGTAGCCAGGGAAAAAAATACAACTTCTGAGGTAAAGTAATAGAGTTATGAGGTTGATCACCCCCAAATAAAAAAATAGATTTGGATCTAGTTGAGACTAGGGAGGTGGGTGTTAAGGAGCAGAAGGGAGCCCTTGTGGCATTACTACCGGGGACTCAACTTAAGGTCATGTAATAATTCAGACTCCTTCGTAATGCAATTTGCTGCTGGAAAGCAGTGATTGAAAAAACACAAGGTCATCCACTATATGCCTGAGCACTCCCATTAATAGAGCTACCCACCCCAAGGTTGTGGGGGATTCCTGATGGCAGGACATTGATCAGGCATTTATAGAGACCGCAGGTGACTGTTACTCTGAGAGGATCCTCCTAGGCCTATCTGCTTTGACCAAGGAAAGCAGTCTTTCTGGTGCTCAGTTCCTTATGTACAGCACAGTGGTATGGACTCTGCAGCACATCTGGGATAACAGCAGATCGGAACCGAGCTCCCAGTTTCTGCAAGTATTGCTGACATTCAGCAATGGACATAAATTGGTCTCTTGGCTCTACAAATCCCTCATTGAGTTTGTGACGGATAGGCTATCGACCTTGCAGACTAAGTGAAGGAGGGGAATGGCAGGCAGTTCCAGGGGGAGGAAGGGTAAAAGGCACTACAGCATAGGCACAGTTTCAAGGAATACTAACTACAAATGAACATAGTTTAATTGCTTGTTCAACACACACCTCACACTCATAGATTGAATATAATGTTACACATTGACACCACCAGTTGCCCTCGCTGCAACCAAGATAATGTAGGATTCCTTCACACAATGTGGAACTGCTCAGAGCTGGCTTCATTTTGGGGCCAGATCACGAGAGACCTGGAAGGCACATTGAATAGGGGGGCGCTGTTTACAGTGGAACTATGCCTGTTGGGTGTGTACATCACGAAAAAGGAAAGGAAAGCTGGTAACAGATCCCTGGACTTGGCCCTGTTCTCGCCCGCAGAGACAATGCCATGCATTGGTGATCCCCTGATGAACCACCTCATAGTAGGTGGAAAAGGGAAGTTAAAAAAAGGGCGATAGCGGCAGGAGCCACCTTGCATGCTGAAGAGCGTCGAAGTACGCAGTAAACAGTGCTAGCAGATCTCTGAATGGAAGTGGTTTAAGACTTTTGTCAACCTGGAGACAAATGCCCAACCAGGCAAAATGTAAGGCACTGTGATGTGGGGTTCCCCCCCCCCCCCCCTCCCACATGTCCTGCTTGATTCATAACTGATGTAGCATACTTTTCTTAAGGGAGAGTTCATTGCAGCTGGGACAGACATTGGGGAGGGACATTGATATAACCTGTTAGGCCAGGAAGATGCACGGAAATTACTGTTTATTGTTTACTGTTGGCAATGATTAACAACTAGAATGTGCACAATGGTCAAGATTTGTAACAGTGGAATAAAACTAGAATGTTTAAGCATAATCACTTGTTTTGTACCTGTAATGTTTGGGGGTCACCAAAATCTTTATTTAAAAAAGTAGTAACACCTATATTTGCATATGATCTGATGTAGTTGAGTGACCATGTAATTAATGTGTGGGCGTTGTACTTTTATATATCCTTAAGCTGCATTACTAGGCTTCTCAAGATTTGCCATAAGAAAACAGAGGCCCCATGTACTGACTAGATTCAGGGCAGTTGAATGGAAGCATTAGTGCGACAATAATCCATTATTGTACACTTTTCCCATTATCTCCACATGGCAATTAGCCACAATGGTTTTAACACCACCCTCTGGTGAAAGGATATGGTTTCATCCAGCGCACATATTTGTGCATCTAACTGTGTTTCACAAACACTGGGGACAGGAAAGTTCATTCCCGGCCCTGGGGAGGGAGTTAAAGTTTGGGAAGTTGATTTTTGCTACCTCGCCAGCTACCAATACATGACACGGGAGGGTTATGAGCTTGAAGCCCTGTAGGACTGCCACAGTTGCACCAGGGGTTGGTGGAGTGACCGGGACATTTAGCAGAGACACCGGGTTTCTCGTCTCAATGAGTGTCCAACGTCAAGACTGGGTGATTACACATCAGTCACTTGGAATGTCCGTGGCTTGGGCAACCCAACCAAGCGGCATCAGATACAATCCAATTTGAATTGTAGGGAGATACTCTTAGCTGTATTGCAAGTGACACAGTTCACACAAAATGAGAGTGGCAAATTGCAATATGGATGGTTGAGGCAGCTCTACATTTCAACTCTCTATACATGTGCATATGGAGGCTTAATATGGATGCGCCCAGGAGTGCAAAAAAGGGTGGTGGAACACGAAGTGGAAAAAAGAGGGATGTTATGTGTGTCTACGATCAACTGGATAGCAGGGCAATGCTCTTGACTGGCCCGCCAAATGGCTCACTTAGAACATAACACCACATATTGGCCAGTCGTCCCCAGGACCCGTTCATAATCGGTGGTAACTTTAACTATATAGTAAATGTGGAGGTGGACAGATGCCTTCCACCACTTCCTGTCACCCTGGCACAGAGACTGGCCAAAATAAGGTAGTGGCAGTGTGAGGTAGGCCCTTCCCAACCGTTGGCGAGCCCTTGAGATGGGAATATTCTTGTTATTTCCGGCTGCATGCATTGCATTCCCACATTGACATGCTCTCCGTCACACCACCATTGAGGTGCAGGATTCTCAGGGCGGAATATCTCCCAAAGACAATGTCTGATCACAACCCACTGCTGCTGACTCTGCAATGCGGGGATACACCAGCTAGGTTTGCTGGATGATGCAGCATTTAGGCACACTTTGAAGCAAGAGATTACCCAGTTTATTCTTACCACCAATGCAGGATCAGTTAATGACCCTCTGATAATATGACATGCCTTCAAGTCATACATAAGGGTAAAATGTATTACAATGATATTGGTGTGAGGAAAGCCTTAAACATCGCCTCAGGAGTCTTGAAAATGGAATGCTAATACTGGAACGTGAAGTACCAAACCAGCTAGAGATCTACCGGAGTTAAGCTGAGCAGCGACACTCCCATAAGGCACGAGGTTCGGCTTCTTTGACTGCAAGGAGTACCTGGTGATGAGGCACTCTGAAGGCAATACAACGGGTCACCTTGTAGCGAGGATGGGCTGCTCTGCAACTCTGCATTCAGATATTACAGCTGTCACTCAGTTAGTGCCTTTTTAGTCAGATGTCAAGGGGTCATTCGCTATGTGTGATAAGAAGCTATATGTGAAATGCGTCGGAGAGTGGGGGGAGATCACTACATAGTAGTAGCTGCTTTACCAGGGCTAACCCTGGCCATGTGAAAGTTTAGAAACACAGGTTTTGCTTGATAAAATCAAATTGGCCATTGCACAATTGTCTACGGGGTAAAACTCTGGGCAGTGAAGGATTCCCTTTAGAATTCGATAAGATGTTCCAAGAGTAATTGGCCTACCACCTCCTATATTTATATGTAACAGCATTTGACAGAGATGAGCTCCCCTCAACTTCCAGGGGCACCATTATAGCTGTGCTGCTGTGGGCGGAGCGAGACTTCTCTGCATGTGGGGTAATGTCACTCTCACCTGTTGCTAAATCTGGACCGCAAAATTCTGGGGTAGATATTGGCCAATAAGTTACTGCTTGTCGTTCCACACCTGGTTTGCCAGGATCAGAGTGGATTCGTCCCAGCAGGAGGACAACTCTGAAAGTGGTCAGACTGTTTCATGTAGTTAGCAGTGTCCACACAGGCAGATGTAGGCCAGCAGTGGCTTCAATAATATGGAGAAGGCCTTTGACTCCCTTGATTGGGAATTTCTGTGGTTGGTCCTACGACGTATTGGTATTGGGTTAATATTATAGAGTGGGTACAACTTTTCTACTCTCTGCCTATCAGGATACCCAGTGTGCTGGCAGATGCTTGGCTTGTAAAGTGTGGAATGACATAGGGTTGCCATTCCTACCGGCTACTCTTTGTGCTAGCAATGGAGCCACTGGTCTGCCATGATGCAGGGAACAGGTAGGTATACAGATTAATGAGTGTCCTCACGATGTCTGTATGTAGATGGCATTTTATTATACATGAGGGATTGTGAGGTGGCTGCTGTTGTGTCAAGTTAGCAGATGTACGGTAACCCAGAAAGATAACACACATGCCACTAACCTTAGGTTTCTAGCCAGCGGGGACCACAGCTCGAGGAGAGGCCTCCCAGTTCCCGCAAGCGCCAACTCTCCCAATGTGAGAAACACACTAGGACAGGTTGCACTTCGGGGAAAAGGGAAGAGGACAAAGTAAGAGAGAAGTTGTTGAGAAGAAACCCCTCTTCGTCTGGTCTAACGTAGAGAGGTCTTCGAAGCACAACGTCGCTGTAATGACAAAAAGGAAAGCTGATTATAGGGGATTATAGGCTCACCTAATCTATCACAATTCAGGGAAACACAAGGACACTGTTGGACAGGCCTCGTAGCCGGGCCGTTCCCCCCTACGCACCCCCGGCCGCCCTGGGCGCTGACTCCAACCCCCTGCTGGGTGTCGGGACTCCCTCATTCCGGACCTCCCGACCTCAAGGCGCGAGGGTCCGGACATCAAAGGGAATCAGACCTATAACTGGGGCAGCCCCAGACCAGGAGGGCAGTTGTATCCTGGAGTCGAGAGACACCGAGAAGAACTCATCCTTGGCGGACTGCTGGCGCTGCCGCAGCCCTGCTCTGTGAACCCTTCGTCTTGGCCTGCTGGCGCTGCCGCGGCCCTCTGCAACTTGAACCATCATCTTGGCCTGCTGGCGCTGCCGCGGCCCTCCGCCATTTGAACCATCGCCTCGGCCTGCTAGCGCTGCCGCGGCCCTCTGCAACTTGAACCATCATCTTGGCCTGCTGGCGCTGCCGCGGCCCTCCGCCATTTGAACCATCGCCTCGGCCTGCTGGCGCTGCCGCGGCCCTCTGCAACGTGAACCAACATCTTGGCCTGCTGGCGCTGCCGCGGCCCTCTGCAACGAGAACCATCATCTTGGCCTGCTGGCGCTGCCGCGGCCCTCCGCCATTTGAACCATCGCCTCGGCCTGCTGGCGCTGCCGCGGCCCGACCCCGCAGACTCCTAAGCTCGAGGATTGTGAGCTTCCCTCCTGCCACCTCCTGTACCGATCCGGTACCAAGACTGTCCCGCTACCCACTTTCCCTACAGAGACTAGAATTGAGAGGACCCTCGAGTCCTGAATCTCCTGTACCGCTGATAACCTTGCCGCAAGAACCCTATATAAAGAGTGTTGATCTCATCCTTGTGTGGTGTCTATCTGTGGGGAGGGAAGTGACTTGTCTGTACGATCGCCGGGGACGGCCCTCATCGGAGGCTTCTCCCCCAGTATTCGGTCGACCCTCGGGGTCCCCGTCTAACATTGGTGGCCAGCGACGCGATCCGAACCTACGCATAATCGTACAGAGGGTCACTCGCCCCACGACACACAACCACCATGACAACAAAAGAGAGCGGAGCAACAGAAAAATTCCAGATGGAAAAGCTGGAAGAATACAACCACAGAGAACTGAAACAATTTTGCATAGAATTAGGCATTTCGACCACAGGACTGAGCACGAAAGAGGACTTCAAACGAGCCCTGGAATCTTGGGCGGAGACGGGTACGACCGTACCCCAAACACGAAGCCACGAGACACCCGAAACAAGCCCCACGCCGACGGAAGAAAGAAGATCGGGTCTCTCCCCAGAAGAGGTCCGGGAACGGGAAAAAAGCAGGCTCCATGAATTAGAACTGGCACGACTTCGCTTAGATGGAGAGCTCAAATTGGCGGAACAAAAAATAACGTTGGAACACTTACGGCTCCGAGAGGAGCGAGAAGAGAAACAAAGGCAGAGAGAGCTAGAAGAGAAGAAGCTAACCTACGAACATGAGCGCAACCTCAAAGAAATAGAGATTCGGAAGCAGAACAAGGAACTCGGGGTCCCCGAGCGCACGAACACTCCTGCCCCTACAGACCCCAAGGTCCACATACCCAAAGATGTCGTCCGAGAGTACTACAAGAACGATGACATCCAGCAATGGTTCAAAGCGTACGAGGTAGCCATGACCTCCCACCGGATTCCCCGGAGCGACTGGGGAGCCGGGTTATGGGGGAGGTTTGTCAACGAAGGGCGAGACGCCCTGCTGCAACTCCCGGACCATCTGATGACATCCTACGACCACATGAAAGCCGCCCTCCTCACTCGATACGGACTCACACCCGAGATGTACCGCCAGCGGTTCCGCGACTGCAAACGGATCCCGGGTACAACTTGGGTGGAGTACGTGAACTTCTTTAGCCGAGCCTTCGAGTGGTGGATCAAGGGCAGCAACGTGACCACCTACGAGCAGCTCTTTGACCTTGTTGTGTGGGAGCACCTTTCTAACAACTGCTTCATCGAACTCAGGCAGCACCTCTTGGACAGTAAACTAACGGAACCTCGGCAACTCGCCGCCGAAGCTGACCGATGGGAAAGCACCAGAGTTGGCCGAAACGGACCCAGCGAAGCGCACAGAACTGCCCAAGGGCCCCATCGCCCCCGTGGAGGAGGAGGCCAGGTTCGGGGTAGGGACACCGGCCCGGTGACTCCCGCCAGCAACCCCCCGCCCCCGGCCGGCAGGGGAAACCCTCCGATGCGACCCGGCTTCCGAGCCAACATCACTTGCCACCGATGCCAGCGACCCGGCCACTACGCAAATGATCCCAATTGCCCAAAGAACTCGAACCCTTTACCCCGCCAGGTCGCTGCTGCAGCCCTGGGGGAAGAGCAAACCCCAGAAGACCAAGAAGAGTACGAAACCGACCAGCCTGAGTGGGAACCGGCCGCCATGTCCCTGGTTTGCTTAGGGGAACGAGACCTGATCCCTCGGGCCCCCCTTCCCGCCAACACGCAGAAGTACAGCCAGTGGGTCAACATTAATGGCCGCCGGGCTGAAGCCCTCCGCGACACCGGGGCCAGTGTGACCGCGGTCCGCTGTCATCTGGTGGCCCCGGACCAGATCTTGCCGAACATTCTTTGCCCTGTCCGGTCGGCCGACAACTCAAAAAGTCTATGTCAAATGGCCTACGTCCCCTTCGAATGGGGAGGAGTATCAGGGATGCTGAAAGTGACTGTCCGCGATGATGCCCCCGTGGATTGCCTCCTGGGGAACGATCTCGAAAGTTCTCCCTGGGCAGCAGTCGAACGGAGAGAGCACCTGGGGATGCTGGGCCTCCCCGAATGGGTCTGTGCCACGACCCGGTCCATGACCGCCCGTGCCGTCCCCAGTCCAGAAGAACCCGAGTGGCCGGAGCCTCCTCCCGCGATTGTCCCAGAGGAGGCCTCCCCAGAAGCAAGTCCCCCGGCCCAAACCGAAGAAGGACCCGGTCGGCTCCCGGACCTCCCCGACCTGGCCCAGTGGCGTCAAGAGGGGGGTCCCACCCAGGAACAATTCCAACAAGAACAAAGAACCTGTCCCTCCCTCGAGGGACTCCGGCAGCAAGCCCTTGCCCAGAGCGCAGGGGACACCTCGGGGGCCCACTGGATCTACTGGGACAATGACCTGCTCTACAGTGAGCAAAGGATTGCAGAACTGGGGGCCAGTCGGGTGCTGGTGGTGCCCCTCCGCTTCAGAGATTTCCTCTTGAACTTAGCCCACGATATACCCCTTGCCGGACACCTGGGACAGGACAAAACGTACGACCGCCTGGTGACCCACTTTTACTGGCCCCGAATGCGAAAAGATGTCACCAACCACTGCAAGGCCTGCCCCACCTGCCAGGCCAGCGGAAAAAGTGGCCGAAAAACCAAAGCACCCTTGCAGCCTTTTCCCGTCGTCACCACCCCGTTCGAACGAGTGGGAATAGACATTGTGGGGCCCCTGGACCCCCGAACCGCCCAAGGACACCGGTTCATTCTGGTCCTGGTGGACCACGCCACCCGCTATCCCGAGGCTATCCCTCTTCGAACCGTGACGGCGCCTGTGGTAGGCCGAGCCCTGATGGGGATCTTCTCCCGGGTGGGCTTTCCCCGGGAGGTCGTCAGCGACAGGGGCACGAACTTCATCTCGAAATACATGAAGTCTTTCTGGCAACAGTGCGGGGTCACCTACAAATTCACGACCCCCTATCACCCCCAAGGAAATGGATTGGTCGAGCGGTTTAACCGCACTCTCAAAGGAATGATCATGGGCCTAGAAGAGCCCCTCCGTCGCCAGTGGGACGTGCTACTCCCGTGCCTCCTGTTCGCCTACAGAGAGGTCCCTCAAAAATCCCTAGGCTTCAGCCCATTTGAACTCCTGTACGGGCACCCCGTCCGGGGTCCCCTCAGCCTAGTCAAAGAAGGTTGGGAGAGGCCCCCCCAGAAAACTCCCCCGGATGTATACAAATACCTCTTGGCCCTTCACAACCAGACCCGGCGATTCAGGGAGATCGCCAAAGTCAACCTTGAAGCCAGTCAGGAAGACATGAAGAAATGGTATGATCAGCACGCCTCCTCCCTCGAGTTCGAGCCGGGACAGCAGGTCTGGGTGATGTCCCCGGTTGAACCCTGTGCACTACAGGACAAATGGTCCGGACCCTTCAAGGTGATCGAACGCAAGGGGCCCGTCACCTACTTAATCCACATGGAAACTTCCCGGAACCCCCTACGGGTCCTCCACGCCAACAGACTCAAGCCCCATTTTGTACGCTCAGAACTCAGTCTCCTGATGGCTACCGATAATGGGACGGAAGAAGACTCCGAGCCCCTTCCGGACCTGCTGAGGACCCTCGAGCAGGATGGCTCCGTGGAAGGGGTCAGACTCTCCGAGGCCTTGTCCCCGGAGCAACGCCAAGACTGTCAAGCTCTCCTGACACGATTCGCATCCTTGTTCTCTCTCACCCCTGGGGTCACCCCCTGGTGCCTTCACGATGTGGACACCGGGGACAGCCCCCCTATTCGCCACAGGGCATACCGCGTACCAGATCGGGTGCGCACCTGCATCCAGACCGAGGTGTCCAAGATGCTGACACTGGGAGTGATCGAACCCTCTGACAGCCCCTGGGCCAGCCCCGTCGTCCTGGTCCCCAAGGCCGCCGCCCCGGGCGTTGCCCCTGAGCTCCGGTTCTGTGTGGACTACCGGGGACTGAATGCCGTTACCAGGACCGACGCTCACCCTATCCCCCGGGCAGATGAGCTAATTGACCGTATGGGGGCCGCCCGCTACCTGAGCATCTTCGATTTAACAGCGGGCTACTGGCAAATCGGCCTCACCCCCAGGGTCCAAGAACGATCCGCCTTCTCTACCCCGGACGGTCACTACCACTTCAGGGTGATGCCATTCGGCATGAAAAACGCTCCGGCAACATTTCAACGACTCGTGAACCAGGTACTGGCGGGCCTCGAAGGATTCAGCGCCGCCTACCTGGACGACATCGCTGTGTACAGTCACCACTGGACCGACCACCTCCGCCACCTGCGGGAAGTTCTACACGCCCTCCAGCAGGCCGGGCTCACCCTCAAGGCCAGCAAATGTCAGGTGGGCC
The DNA here is from genome assembly GCF_964261635.1 of Lissotriton helveticus. Lineage (NCBI taxonomy): Eukaryota > Metazoa > Chordata > Amphibia > Caudata > Salamandridae > Lissotriton > Lissotriton helveticus. The sequence goes on from NC_136060.1 coordinate 187,441,806, forward strand.
AAGGGTCCGTGACCTACCTAGGACACCAAGTGGGAAGCGGTCTGGTGGCCCCCCTCCAGCTCAAGATTGCTGCCATCCAGGCCTGGCAACCCCCTACGATCCAAACTGAGGTCCGGGCCTTCCTGGGGCTCACCGGGTACTACCGGCGGTTTGTGAAGGACTATGGCAGCATTGTGGGGCCCCTCACGGAGCTCACATCCAAGAAGAACCCCAAAACGATCAACTGGACTCCGGACTGCCAATCGGCCTTCGAGAAGCTGAAGGCCGCCATGTGCACTACCCCCGTGCTCCAGGCTCCCGACTACGGCCGGGAATTCATCGTACAGACGGATGCCTCCGATCATGGCGTGGGGTCCGTCCTCTCCCAACTCAACACCGAGGGAGTCGATCAGCCAGTGGCATTCATCAGCCGACGCCTGCTGGCCCGGGAACAGCGCTGGAGCACCATCGAGAGGGAGGCCTTCGCCGTAGTATGGGCCCTCAAGAAGCTCCGGCCCTACCTCTTCGGCACCCCCTTTCGGGTGCAGACAGACCACCGACCCCTGCAATGGCTGATGCAGATGCGGGGGGAGAACCCGAAACTGTTGCGCTGGTCCATCTCCTTACAGGGGATGGAGTTCACTGTGGAGCATCGTCCAGGCCAGGACCACGCCAACGCAGACGGCCTGTCACGCTTTTTCCGCCTCGGCGAGGAGAGTCCCCAAGAGGATGGCTGACTCTCCCTGCCTTCAGCTGGGGGGGACGCATGTTGGACAGGCCTCGTAGCCGGGCCGTTCCCCCCTACGCACAACAGGGCCCGGACCCCGGCTCTCCCTGAATCCCCAGCAAGAGCCACCCCGGCAACCCCCCGAGGTAATCCACAACCCGTCCACACCGGGACTCCAGCTCCTGAACCCTCCCGTACCGGCTGGCCGGGTCCCCGTCAGCCCCATGGCCCCGGCCCGGCAGCCATCTTTGGACACTACAACACGAGGCCACCTGGCCTCGACTCGACCCCAACCCTGGGCCTGGCCCGGCCCCGACATCGAGGCACCAACCTCCACACAGGAGGTAAAGAGACCACTTGGCAGGTCAATGAAAGAAGAAGGCGTCAACGGCTCTCCTCCGCCGGGTGTCGATCACTCCCGGCCGCCCTGGGCGCTGGCTCCAACCCCCTGCTGGGTGTCGGGACTCCCTCATTCCGGACCTCCCGACCTCAAGGCGCGAAGGTCCGGACATCAAAGGGAACCAGACCTATAACTGGGGCAGCCCCAGACCAGGAGGGCAGTTGTATCCTGGAGTCGAGAGACACCGAGAAGAACTCATCCTTGGCGGACTGCTGGCGCTGCCGCAGCCCTGCTCTGTGAACCCTTCGTCTTGGCCTGCTGGCGCTGCCGCGGCCCTCTGCAACGTGAACCAACATCTTGGCCTGCTGGCGCTGCCGCGGCCCTCTGCAACGAGAACCATCATCTTGGCCTGCTGGCGCTGCCGCGGCCCTCCGCCATTTGAACCATCGCCTCGGCCTGCTGGCGCTGCCGCAGCCCGACCCCGCAGACTCCTAAGCTCGAGGATTGTGAGCTTCCCTCCTGCCACCTCCTGTACCGATCCGGTACCAAGACTGTCCCGCTACCCCCTTTCCCTACAGAGACTAGAATTGAGAGGACCCTCGAGTCCTGAATCTCCTGTACCGTTGATAACCTTGCCGCAAGAACCCTATATAAAGAGTGTTGATCTCATCCTTGTGTGGTGTCTATCTGTGGGGAGGGAAGTGACTTGTCTGTACGATCGCCGGGGACGGCCCTCATCGGAGGCCTCTCCCCCAGTATTCGGTCGACCCTCGGGGTCCCCGTCTAACAGACACTTACTGAATTGCCCACTCGGGAATGCCCTGTACAGGCTCAGCTGTATCGAAGGAAGTGTATCTTACGTTCTGAGGCTGTTCAGTCACAGCCCAAAACGAATTCGTCATAAAATGCGTGGTAGGTACAGTCACTACTGCAGCAGGGAGACTGGAGTGTCAAAATAACGGGAGTGCAGGAAAACGCTAACAAGTGTGCATAGTACAGACGGAGAACTATTACGTGATATCTAGGCGATAGACAGTTTAACCAGCACGGCCGTGCAATGGTTCGAGATCCTACCTCCTAGCGGGAAAGAAAGCGTCCGTGCAATCCAGCGGCGGCGTCCTCCTAGCGGGAAAGAAAGCGTCCGCGCAACCCAGCGGCGGCGTCCTCCTAGCGGGAAAGAAAGCGTCCGCGCAACCCAGCGGCGGCGTCCTCCTAGCGGGAAAGAAAGCGTCCGCGCAACCCAGCGCTCGGAGCTCACAAACAAGACAGGCTTAACCAAAGTTCGAGATAGGATTGACAAGCACCCAGCCCAGCTTGGGAGGGGCTTATATCTCTACGTCTGGTTGCGATTTCCGGACCGCTATGACCCAGGGTGTTCTGGGAAACGTAGTGCAGCAACAGTTCTTGCCTCGCACTACCTTGCACCAGTGTTTGCTGGCTATAATCGCTACATGTTGCTGTGCAAGTTGGGCCGGTTCAGCAAGGTGTTGGGTTTCTGAGTAAACATAGCCACCTCATGGATTTCTTACTGACCGAGAGTGGGGCCAGCAAAGTAGTATCTGATAAATCAAGTGCTCAGATATCTGAGAGTTAGACTCTGTAGGGACCCAAATGCGGTGGCGGCTCCTCCGTCCTTTTCTGTTCCTGACTTCCGGCAGCCCACAGGCCCCCAGACTCCCCAAAGTCAATCACAATGCTGCTGCCATACTGGTAATATTATTACCAGCAAGACTACAGCGTTGTGATTGGTCTGATGGTCCGAGTGGCCTGTTTGCCACTCAGACAGTGCCAGGGACTGTTCAGCGCAGCCTGGTGGAGAAATGCTAAGTGCACATGAGGTTTGGCCCTCCAAAGACAGCCAGCCACACTGTCATCCGCAGTTATTGTGCAGCAACCACTCCTCCTCTCTGCTGGCTACTGCTCTCAGTCGGGATAGCACAGCCTTGCCCCCCTCTGGCTCATCATTGAAAAATTAAATGATAATAACATATCTTTTTGATATCCCGAAATACATCCTGAACTAGCAGATTCAGACTCGAGCTACCTCGATAGTCCTACAGGCCGCAAAATACAACTGGAATTACTGTTTAAAACACAGGGCGGAGAGACCCCCTATGCTCCTGGGTTGCATTGTGGGTGTTGCATAGATTTCGTCAAATAGCTGAAGTAGCCAACAAAAATGCATGGCCTAGAACCAAGGTGGCTTCAATTGGCATGCTAATCGTTTCAGGCACCTTACTGGCACTTGAGGAATTGGACGTAAATACAAGATACCCTTTGTTGCAGGGTTTCTGTACTCACACAGAACTGTGCACAGAGGAGTGGAACCTCGGCAAATTAGGATGTCCCAAAACTTACCTTAGCAACCAACTCACCCCTTACCGAGCTAGCTACAGTGTCTCATTGGACATATCAAACACCCAATGTTTAGACAAACCAGAACATGAACTTACAGTACCTCAGGGTACGTGGGACTCATGAACACTCTTTCGTTATATTATCATTACAAACCAGAACATGGAGTAAAGAAGACACATGTGCATTTGAAATGTTTATTTACTAATGCCGTCTTCTCAGGCGCAGTATCTTTGATAATACAAGTATACTTATTATCAGTAGCAAAATTATCAGCATAGTTACTAAGACATAAAAAGCGAATGGTGACAGCATGTTAACATGCTGTAATGAATAAGAGTTAACAACACTTATATCTCACCCTCCCTAACACATATATTATATTATTATCTAAGAAGGTCTCTTTGGGTTGTTTTAGGGCGGGCCCATACCTTAGTGTCCTAGCATGAAGGAATCACATCAGCATACACCAGCTCTCTCTGCATGTGCACCGCATCAAGTGTGTTAACCATTCTCCTGCAAAGCAATATCAATCCCGCCTCAAGCCCAAGTTGGCAAAGGCTGCACTTGTGTTATGACTATGAAGGCGTGGAGATCAGACCTCATAACAATTCCATATCGTGTTGCTCCTGAAACTTCAGCACTCTCCGTGCAGACATGTTTTATTAAACAAAGCAGATATCAGAGCAATAACATATTATTCTCACATTCACCACGGCAAACTACTAGGTTGAAAGCTAAGTCAACAAATAAGGGTCGTGTGCAGAAGTTGCAAGAAAGGAAAAATGGCGTTTAAATCTCAAACGTACCTATGCTAACTTAACACGATATAGGGATATATAGGAGCTATACAACACCCCCCCATGATCCGAGAACGGACTAAATAAGATAACAGAAGTGCCATCACATGAGAGCAGAATCCAATTATAAACGAGCATGAATAAAAATTCAATTTATAAAAACTAATGCTAAAAAATAGCCCACAAGTATACTGTGGCTCAAGCCAATAGGCAAGCAAAAATAAAATGTCTTGACCAAAAGTCAATAAAATCAAGGAAATGCTATCAATCAGCATGCCAATTTGAGGCAGTGTCTATGATAAGACTGTATATGAAAAGTAAGCTGCAACAGCCTCCAGGAGAAAGTCACTGTCCTCATCCGAAAACAGTTCAGCCATCCAATTTAAAAGATGAAAGGAACATACGTGATCTTCCAGCACCGGATCCTCTATAACCATCAGAGGACAGCTCGGTGGGTTTTCAAGAAAACTTCGTTCCAAGAAACTTTGCGCTGCCGACAACACATCCCAGGGACCCATTAGTCCATGTGCCACCGCCAAGGCCATAATCCTTTCGTCAGAACAAACCAACTCGTGAGCAATGATAGGACTCATCAGTTGATCAAAATCGACGTCAGCAGATATTGGTCCGCAGAGACACAAATCAATGGCCCAAAGGAAATCACAGGTCAGGCAGCGAAATACAGGCTGGACACAGGTGAAATAGGAGAAACGAAAAGATAATCCAAAAGCCGTGCTTAGAGTCGCCAACGGCAGTGTGCCATAATAATCAAGCATGCGGTTGCGAAACCGCGTCAGTAGCAGCTGAGCGTGGTCTTGCACAGGAAGGGCATCCATATTTAAAAAGGCAGAAAACCACCAATGCGCCAGCCGCTAAAGCAAGCAAAAACGGGAACCCTCCAAATAAGGATGAAAAAATAGAATGGAAGAATGCAGGGATGACTCCAAAAATCTTCTCAAAGGAAGTCACGAGACCACCGCTAACAACTTTAAAAAAAATGTGCTAGGCCCGTTGTGGAGGATGCGTTAAAGATAGAACGGACCATGGCTCCGAAATGCAAAGGCAAATCAGTGTTTAAAAGAGCCTGAACTTCCGTGCGGGTGTTAGCAATGTGAAGCACGAAAGTTTCACGGGCCGAGCTCAAGGCCACCTCTTTCTGGGACAATAGAGCTCTTATTCTAGCCATGCCGCTGAATTCTGCTCCCAAGGTCGGTATCTGTGGCCAAATGGAAGACTCCCTATGTTCACGTGTGGGAGGATAAAGAACATTTCTGCAGCAAATAACTCGCTCACTAACCGTTACTATGAAAGCTATACCTTTAATTAAACCACAGCAGTTTTCATTATTGAGCATTAAATAACTACCATTCTCTAACAATTTAAACGTGGGGATGATAGCAGGAACTGGCGTGCCCTGTAAAACGCAAGCCATATTCGGTCGGTCCTTGTTACATGAACCGTGTAACTGTATGTGTCTACACATTAAAGAATGATCTGGCGTCTCAGTACACTCATCCCCTGTTAGATAAACCTCTTGTTCATCCTTGAAACATCTGTATGTGTATGGGAGTGACCAGACCTCATGAAGAAAACCGCTACCTAAGGGTTCAAAACGACCTATTGGCACATATTTCATACAATTTGAAAACTTATATAAAGCAAAAGGCAGCGTTATTAAACCATGGATAAGCCACGTAGCAGCAGTGGCCTCTGCCACAGAAAAAGGTAAAGATTCCAACCTTTCAATATGGAGCATAGAAAAGGAAGCATCACGCATTGAAAGCAAGCGTTGTTTGTCTGTCAAATTAAACGGTGCAAATAAAGAAGAAACATTCATGTATCCCCAGGGAACTTTACCCATTTTCAGAGTCTGAAGTGTCCATGCAAACTGCATGATTGAACGTAATTGATTTTGACCATGGTATAAAACAGATACTTCATCATGTACAATATCAACAACAGACGACACAATATTATCTAATGTGTAAATTCTTGAGGAAAGCACGTTAATGCTATTGTCAACAACTGCAAGAACTTTCTCAAGATTTGCCTGATCAATAGCCCTAAGGCGTGAAGCAGCCTCAATTTGTGAGAGTTTCCAAATTTCATTGTAAACACCATATAACCAGCGTTTCGACCTGCCACTAGCTGGGCCCTTAATGAAATCATTCAAATCCACGTCTGCATTCAGTTTGGAAAGGTGATACTTAACCGCAGGTAAAGTTGAATGTTTCAGCCAAGCTTGACACAACTTGCCCACTGAGTAAGAGGTGACAGTATGACTCAAATCAAAACGGGGATCAGATCTAACAGTCTTAAAACCGTCAGTTATGTTTAAAAATCCCTTTTGGCAAGAATCAGCACTACGGTGCCAAAGCAGCCAACCCTTGGGATTCATACTGGAAATGTTAAAGGAGGAATTCAGAAGTAGAATCTGTATATCTCTAATGGACAATTGAGTAAAATTACTCCAATTCTCATATTCCTCCAACTCCGGGAAAGACGGGGTGTTTAACCTTTTAGATGTAGCCAATCCAAAGCACGTGGTCTGGGAAATGGTTTCATTTAAAAACCACATATGATTTGGGATGAGACATGCACGGTGCAAAGCTTCAGTGCCTTGTACCTGCCAGGCCCTTGAGCCCCAAACTGATTTAAGGTCTATGGTATCCTTCCATAACTCATACCCTCCAGTAACTAATTGATCCAGGAAGGCCTTTGAATATAACAATTTTGTATTTGTAAGTCGAACCTTGGACAGTGGCTGTTTGTGAAATTTAAAATAAAAGGACTCGGGATTGGACTGATTAAAGTCAGTGAAATAAGTATACTTTTTAAGAAACGTTTCTGAACTCCCTTGTGTTGGTGCTGGGCAATGTTCCCACTGAGTAAAATTAACCGCATCCCTTCGGGAAGATGTCTTGTGTAAGAAGTGATTGCCATAATGTTGGTAACAGAACAATTCACCATAATTAGCAGATTCTAAATATAAATCCTCAGCATCAAAAGCAGCATAGTATTTCAAATCAGAAAACAAACTTTCCACAGCATTAACATCCCAATCATCAGAACGAATGTTTTGTTTCACCACATCCCCCATATTAACTCTCAGTACATTAGGAACATTAACGACTTCCGTTGGACCATGAATCTGAAAACGAACTGCATCCCACGCGATTCCATCCAGAACAGGCCATGCTGTGATGTTAACCAAAGTCAAGTCTCTTTTTAATCTGTGTGTAGAATGTGAAGAGGAAAGTGGGGCCAATGTTCCATTTAAATGAGTAATGCAAGTTCTCTCCTCGACATAGTGACCATTCATAATCCGAAAAAAATAAAACACAAAACCAATTGACATAAAAAGGTAAACTGAAAAAAGGACCAGCCAAATGTATATCCAAGGAGGTATCAAAAAATGTTTTTTAAACAGGCTAGCATATACTGCAATTTTAGAGGGTTTTTTCGAGGCAAGGGAAGCAGAGTCAAATGAAAATCTGGATTCCGTGGCTAAACGAGCTTGCAGGTCAGGCATGGACAAATCAGTGGGGTATGTATAGTCTGTCTCATCAAGGTTAGTTCCTGGTAAATTATTCAATAATGGACTGGAAACAGCAGGTAATTCGATGGCCACCTCAGGTTCATTATTAGAAGCAGTGGGCATAATTGAATTTCTCACAATGGAAGGACAGGAAACAGCCGGTGTCATGCTAAGAAGAATCGGCCACTCTGTGTATCTTGACATTGTCAATAGAAATAAACCTGTTTTCCTTACGACCTGGAAGTGGTGGTAGAATGACTGTTCTTGTGCCCTTCACTCCAAGCACTGGGACTGGAGCTCGATAGGAGGGACCAAACTCTTTCTTGTTGTCGATCTTCTCCCGAACCAGCTCTCCAACTTGGGGTAGCCAGCCAACTACCGGGATCTGCAACGCATCATCCGATGTGGAGGGCAAATGTTCCTTTGCAAGAGTGTCTCTGGTCTTTTGTAGATTCTGTAAAACATTGCAATGTTCATCTGCGTCAAAGGAAGTGGCGCGAACCACCGAGTCTAGACCGTCAAGGTCAGGGACGTACATCTTGATGCCAAAGAGCATTTCGTATGGGGTCCGCCCACCCAGAGACCTTCTAGGGAGATTATTAAGAGCACGCTGCACGCCATAGAGGTGAGCCAGCCAGTTTCTGTCAGTGCCTATAACTCGGGCTGTCAAAGATTGCTTTAAATCACGGTTCATTCGTTCAACTACACTATTACCCTCGGGTCTGTAGGGTGACGAAAACTTGACTTGGACCCCCATCGAAGTCATGGCATCCTTATACGCCTTAGAGGCGAAAGCTGGACCCTGATCCGAATGGAAGGTACCACAGGCAAAAATCCCTATAAAGATACGCAAATCTCTAATGACAGTCCGTGAATCAGCGCTGCGATGTGGCCATACCCACACAAAGCGTGTGCATGAGTCAACTGCTACTAAGATGTATTTATACGCAGTATCAGATGAAAATGGACCGCAGTGATCTAAATAAACACAGCCTAGCGGTTTATTAGAAATGTACAACTGAGTCTGTGGCGGACGCGTAGCAGTTGAAGGTTTAATCTGCTGGCATATGTCACAAAGAAGGACATAATCACGCGTCTGTTTGTACAGTCCCCGCCACCAGAAACGTTGTTGTAGTTGCGTTACAGTGGCTGAGACGCCCGCATGCGCAGACGCCACACCTTCATGAGCCGCTGTAATCAAGTCTGTTCTGCGATCCGAGTTGGGAATCAGCCGTTCCCCAACATCAGGAATTGTCACAAAAGGAACCTTTTCGGGACTTAAGTGGTATTTATACTTCGACGGGAATCCCGCAGGATGTTTACTTCCCGTCTCAGAGGCAGCGATCGCTGCCAAGATGTCGCTATCAATCTTGGTTTTAGACCTAGTAACTGCTGCAACTAAGTATGTAGATACTGCTGATTTCGCCGCTTCATCAGCAAGCGAGTTGCCAACAGCGTGAACTCCTACGCGCTGATGACCGAGAGTATGAATCACATAAACGAGTGGCAACCTAGCCTTAAGCTCTGCCACTCGAACCCAGATCATTTTATGTTTTATTGTGCTACCCTTGGAATCATGAAAGTCATTTTGAACCCAAAAGAACAAGTTTTCATTGTAAGACTGGACACAGTAGTAAGAATCACTTACAATTAGAGTAGTAACACTTGGATCCGCGTACTCCAAAGCTAGTAATAGAGCACGAAGCTCTGCCAATTGTGCGGTGCAATCGCCCAGGGGCAACGTGTGTACCTCCCTGGAAATGAACTCATCATTCAACATAGCACCGACCACAATGGCGCATGCGGAAACGTAGGCATGTTTAGAGCCATGCGCAACCTGCGCCGACCCATCAGTGTAAATGTTGCAATGGAAGTCCTCCAAAGGTCGCATCGCCAGAGGAGCAGGATGAACCAATTCATACTGCAAGTACTCCTGCGACCGTAAGGAAGCGTCAAAAATAAACATGACATCCGAGGATGACAATGACGCAGCCCACTGAATCCACCGAGGGTGCAAAGCTTTTGAATTTGGTACACTCGCTTTCGTGACTGCCTCCAAATGAGGACAGGGTGTTACCACTAGCATGCGTTTCCCCTGTGACAGAGCACGTTCTTTCAGAATTGCCATCTGTACTGCAGTTAAAACTTTTTCCACAGTGGGAAACCGCATCTCAGCCGAAGTGTACAAGTGAGACTTGTAAGCGATAGGTACTGTGTCACCTTCATTAAAAGTGAGGTATGTGAAACCCACCGTCCCAGGAATTATTCTTATTACCAGGTTGGTGTTGTTATCACGAGTCAGTAAATATTTAGAAGCGAGCAGATCAGCCTGCAAGGATTGCAAAATGGCTGAATGCTCAGGCAGCCAGCATGATTTTGAGAAAGTTGGTTGGATCAAAGCATACAAAGGCTTGATACGCTGGGCATATTCCGGAATGTAAGTTCTGCCGAAATTCAAAAAGCCCAGTAAAGACTGTAATTTTTTCAGTGTTGTTGGAGCGCGTAATTGTGCGCACTTCTCTAAGAAGTGAGGAGCCAAACCTCTACCTTCATTGTTGAGCTCATAGCCCAAAAACAACACTGTATGTTCAGCAATGTGCGATTTTGCAAAGTTGAATTTGTAACCCATGTCTGCGAAGTTGCAAACAAGAGAATTTACACGACACAGATGCTCCCAAATATCGTCGTCTGTGAGATATATGTCATCCACATACGAAAAAGCATCAGGGTCGAGTGCCTCCAGAATAGAGACAATGCGAGCGGTAAATATACCAGGACTATTCTTGTAGCCCATTGGAAGACGCCGGAATTGCTTTTGGACTCCAGCGCTCGTAAAACTGGTCCATTGGGAGCTAAAGCTGTCCAATCTGTGGGCATAAAAACCATTGGATATGTCAAGCGTTGTCTTGAAACGCTTACGCACGAGACTATCCACTAGGGCAGAGCCGTGGGTATTCTGTACTGCACAGTTACGGCAATGCGAGTTCAAATGCCGGTAATCCAAAACCAAACGATATGATCCGTCAGGTTTATTCACAGTAAAAAGGGGATTATTCATCGGTGACACACACGTTTCAATAACTCCCTGATATTCCAATTGTTCAAGGATTTCCGCGACGGAAGATTTTGCTTCACGCCGAATGGGATATTGAGGTTGAGGCTGCGGCTGAGACCGCAACGGAATTTCGTGGCAAGGCGACAATTTATCCCAACCACATTGGTTACGGTACAGAGCCGGCGCGAGAGCCCGAGCCCACTCTTCAGCAAAATGCTGCGCATGCTCTTTCGAGACAGTGTTCGCGAAACTGGGTAGGATTACCTCCTCCCCTCGCGGCGCCGCGAGCACAAAAGGCGGGGGCCAGTCAGCCTCCGAAAGTAAAATATCATATGTAGAAGACAGATTCTCCCAAAATACACCTTTAACGGTACGCTGTATGTCACCTTCAATTAACAGGACAATTTCATATAGTCTTTCAGGGGGAGCAAGTCTCGTATCCGCTGTTTCTATCACAACGTAGACATCAGTCGCTGTCACCCTCAGTAGTGGACGCAGCGCCTCTCTGACTATGGTTATCTCCGCCGCGCTGTCCAGCAAGGTCAGAGCCCACGTCAGATTCCGAAGCCGCGTTCTCACTATCTGTGGCATATCGATGCGCTGTTAAGGCTGCGACTTTCTTTTTCGCAAACTGCGGACGCCTAGGCGTAGAATCCTCCTGCTTCACTGCGCCGTCCGTCTGGCGGGACTGACCACGTCCTTGTTGGCCACCACGTCCACGTCCACCCCCTCCTCCTCCACCGGTCTTCGGGGCCGATGTGTCCTGAAAGGAACGAGGAGAGCGTTGATCAGAACCCTGAAAACGATCAGGTGATTTAATCATCGCGCGGTCGCGCAAATCATAAATTTTTTCGGATGGCGCAGGAGCTTGTATTGCAGGAAAAGTACCCTGAGTCTGCAGTGTCTGCTTCCCCTGTGTCTGTTTTTTAGGCCAATTCGATTTCTTGGACTTGGGCTGGGCATCTGTCACTGCAGATTGTCCCTGAGGTTGTTTTTTATCCTTCACTGGAAAATATTTCAGACCTCTACTTGTGCGGCCAATAGTTTTATAAGCGGCCACTACAATCTTTGCTAACTGGCGGGGTTTGTCGGCATCGGGCAGAGCAGCCAAAGCATTCGACACCTGAAAGTTAACTGCATCTCCTTTAACATTGGAGAGAATGAGATCACTTACAATCTCAAAAGAACCACACAGGCGCATACCCAATTCCACAGCTGCCTCTGGACCGTGATCATTCTGAACACGTCTAATGATTTCAGGCAGGGCATTCATAGACGGGGTGCCGAAGCACCTCGTATAAACTGCCGCAAAAGTTTTTCCCCAGCTTTCACAGTCAGCTAGTTCAGGAGTAATATCCTTCGGTAGAGTAATCGTCAACATCCTATGTTTATCAGCAGGAGTAGAATTCGGAAAAACCGCTTCCAGTTGATCAAACTTCTCTGCTAGCCAGAATGGGAAGTCATCGTTGTCAACAGGACGCGCACCAAAAACCGAATTTACCATCACTGGATTGAGACGCATTCCGCCTCGTTCCATGGGAGCGGCCGCACCCCCCTGGGGACCACCAGGAAGATGTCGACCGATGTATTGCACTAAAGCACGAATCACGGAAATGGAAACTACATGTAGCCTGCGAATTTCTGCCAGGGTACAAGCCCCGTGATTCGGGTGCGGGGTAAAGCCACCCAATGCAGGCCAATTAGTACCTGGAATTGAGAGTGGACCTAACCTCGCACGGGACAAAGAGTGGGGGAGGGCGCCATCAAACCAAACTCGATGCTGCCAATGATCAATAGGTATTTCCAATGCCCTGTATGGCGTATATTCAGCCGGGACATCCGAGGCGGTGTAGGAGTGGAACAAACCAGAATTAGCGTCCACAGCCGGAAACGTAACCCAAGAGTAAAACAACTCGTAAGGAAACGCCGGATCTGCACTTACCACGAAAATCACAGCCATCCCATCTACTGGGACCTGGTACGTCTGAAGATGGTTGCGTACCGCTACGCGACTATGCTGCGCAATAGCCACCGCTGCCGCCATTACAGAATTGGAAACAAGAAAACACAAAGAATACTTTGTAGCACAACTGGGTAGTAATTCAAAGAAACCGTTTAAGTAAGAATCAAGCTTGAATAAAGACCTATTTCAAAAAATAGGTAGGTTTCACCAACACCCCGTTTTCCGGAAACGGATGTGAAGGGGTTAAGGCATGAACGATAAACTACTCGAGTGTCATGATATAAGACCACCGAAACCGTTGGGCGCCATGTTGCAGGGTTTCTGTACTCACACAGAACTGTGCACAGAGGAGTGGAACCTCGGCAAATTAGGATGTCCCAAAACTTACCTTAGCAACCAACTCACCCCTTACCGAGCTAGCTACAGTGTCTCATTGGACATATCAAACACCCAATGTTTAGACAAACCAGAACATGAACTTACAGTACCTCAGGGTACGTGGGACTCATGAACACTCTTTCGTTATATTATCATTACAAACCAGAACATGGAGTAAAGAAGACACATGTGCATTTGAAATGTTTATTTACTAATGCCGTCTTCTCAGGCGCAGTATCTTTGATAATACAAGTATACTTATTATCAGTAGCAAAATTATCAGCATAGTTACTAAGACATAAAAAGCGAATGGTGACAGCATGTTAACATGCTGTAATGAATAAGAGTTAACAACACTTATATCTCACCCTCCCTAACACATATATTATATTATTATCTAAGAAGGTCTCTTTGGGTTGTTTTAGGGCGGGCCCATACCTTAGTGTCCTAGCATGAAGGAATCACATCAGCATACACCAGCTCTCTCTGCATGTGCACCGCATCAAGTGTGTTAACCATTCTCCTGCAAAGCAATATCAATCCCGCCTCAAGCCCAAGTTGGCAAAGGCTGCACTTGTGTTATGACTATGAAGGCGTGGAGATCAGACCTCATAACAATTCCATATCGTGTTGCTCCTGAAACTTCAGCACTCTCCGTGCAGACATGTTTTATTAAACAAAGCAGATATCAGAGCAATAACATATTATTCTCACATTCACCACGGCAAACTACTAGGTTGAAAGCTAAGTCAACAAATAAGGGTCGTGTGCAGAAGTTGCAAGAAAGGAAAAATGGCGTTTAAATCTCAAACGTACCTATGCTAACTTAACACGATATAGGGATATATAGGAGCTATACAACACCTTAGGAAAATGTTTAGTGTTTGCAGCTCTGACTATAGCAATAATGGCAACGTGGGACAAAGGGGAGTGGAGTGGGGGGCAGAGGTAGACAATATCATGCAGATCCTTTTTACATGGGGAAGGTGCAGCATTCCTTTTCACATGGGGGAAGGTGCAGCATTCCTTTTCACAAGGGGAAGGTGCAGCATTCCTTTTCACATGGGGGAAGGTGCAGCATTCCTTTTCACATGGGTGAAGGTGCAGCATTCCTTTTCAAATGGGGAAAGGTGCAGCATTCCTTTTCACATGGGGGAAGGTGTACCAGTCCTTTTCACATGGGAAAAGGTGCAGCATTCCTTTTCACATGAGGGAAGGTGTACCATTCCTTTTCACTTGGGGGAAGGTATACCATTCCTTTTCACATGGGGGAAGGTGCAGCATTCCTTTTCACATGGGGGAAGGCGCAGCATTCCTTTTCACATGGGGGAAGGTGTAGCGTTCCTTTTCACATGAGGGGAGGTGCCGCTCATGCTCCTTTTCACGTATGGGAAGGTGTACCATTCCTTTTCACATGGGGGAAGGTGTACCATTCCTTTTCACATGGGTGAAGGTGCAGCATTCATTTTCACGTGGAAGAAGGTGTACCATTCCTTTTCACGTGGGGGAAGGTGCAGCATTCCTTTTCACACGGGGAAAGGTGTACCATTCCTTTTCACATGGGGAAAGGTGCAGCATTCCTTTTCACACAGAGGAAGGTGTACCATTCCTTTTCACTTGGGGTAAGGTGCAGCATTCCTTTTCACATGGGGAAGGTGCAGCATTCCTTTTCACATGGGGGAAGGTGTACCATTCCTTTTCACTTGGGGGAAGGTGTACCATTTATTTTCACATGGGGGAAGGTGCAGCATTCCTTTTCACATGGGGGATGGTGCAGCATTCCTTTTCACATCGGGGAAGGTGTACCGTTCCTTTTCACATGAGGGGAGGTGCCGCATTCCTTTTCACATATGGGAAGATGTACCATTCCTTTTCACATGGGGGAAGGTGTACCATTCCTTGTCACATAGGGGAAGGTGCAGCATTCCTTTTCACATGGGGAAAGGTGCAGCATTCCTTTTCACATGGGGAAAGGAGTACCATTCCTTTTCACTTAGGGGAAGGTGCAGCATGCCTTTTCACATTTGGAAGGTGTACCATGCCTTGTCACATGGGGGAAAGTGCAGCATTCCTTGTCACATGGGGGAGGGCACAGCATTCCTTATCACATGGGGGCAGGTGTACCATTCCTTTTCACATGGGGGAAGGTGCAGCATTCCTTTTCACATGGGGGAAGGTGCAGCGTTCCTTTTTACATGGGAGAAGGTGTACCATTCCTTTTCACAAGGTGTACCGCTCCTTTTCAAGAGGGAAGGTGCAGCATTCCTTTTCACATGGGGGAAGGTGTATCAATCCTTTTCACATGGGGCAAGGTGTACCATTCCTTATCACACGGGGAAAGGTGTACCATTCCTTTTCACATGGGGAAAGGTGCAGCATTCCTTTTCACATGGGGGACGGTGCAGTAGTCCTTTTCACATGGGGGAAGGTGCAGCATTCTTTTTCACATGGGGAAAGGTGTATCATTCCTTTTCACATGGGTGAAGGTGTACCATTCCTATTCACATGGGGAAGGTGCACAATTTTATAACCGCAGAATATAAGTCCATCAGGAATAATCTTAAAGAGTCTACATGCTCCAAAGAATCAAATAGAATGAAGACCTGGGGAAGGACTTGACAGATACCGAATGGTCACATGCTGTCCAATATTCCCACCAGGTCTGGTAAATGTCTGGCTTATTTATTTATTTATTTGTTTAATTTATATGGCGCAACAGCTACCCAAAAAGGGTTTCCCGGCACCTGGACGGAACTGGAAGCAGAAGAGGGGAGGTGGAAATAAGTTAGATTAAATAACCAGGTCTTCAAAGATCTGCGGAACGAGGTATAAACGGTTTCTTTACGAATAGCGAGAGGGAGAGTATTCCAAAGGATCGGGCCAAGATATGAAAAAGACCAACCACCCATCCTAGCAAGTTTGAACCTGGGAACCGTGAATTTTTCAAGGCTTAAGCTCTTACAGTTTATTTATGTTCACTGCATGCACGTGACCCCAGCACAACCACTGGGGTTTGTTTCTGAACATGCTACATGTCTGCCCTAGAAGGCAGGAGAAGATGCCACCTTCTGGTATATGGTATGATCCTGTGCTGTTGTTAGTTGATGGTGGACCACGGTCATTAAATAAATCACTGATTGGACAGGAAGCTGAGACCTGGATCTTTTGGGCTCGTGCCACTGTCTAAAGATGACAGGTCTCACAGTAAATTCATTGATCCTTGAAAAGAGGCTGATCTCTTTGATTTATAGATCCTCACAGCCACCAGACCTCGACATAGGAGAGGCTGATTTGGGTAGATTCACTCAGGCCGAAATGGATAAAGTGGGCAGGTAATCCGAGCGAGGTGCTGAACTGGAAACCTTTATTGCAGGCAGTTAACTCCAAAACAGATGACAAGCCCCCATATTTAACTGGTCTGACTGTCTTGTATTGATAGGGGTGACAAACCTTTTCTTGAGCTGGGAGACATCATTAGGCACCTTCTGGGCCTTAGCCAGGCTCAGTGTGGTCCAACATTGATTCCTTCAGTGATGACTATGTTGTGCTCCTCTACCATGGGCACTATCCAGTCAGATTTTTTATTCCTGTCAAAAGAGCCATCACATTAAATTTTAACCTAGAATTACTGCTGAGTCACGCCAAATTTTCAGTAAGTAGCCTCTTTTATCACACTTGTTTGGTGCTATTTTTAGTGCTGGGCTTGTGATGAATGAACTAAGATATTATTCTACCCATAACCTGAGTAGCTCCACTGAAAATTATATAATTGCCTTCCCACTATAAATTTAATTTGGATTACTTTTCTCTTCTGACTTATTCTTTATAACGTAGGAAGAAAGGTAGAAACGCCATTGACATTGCTACAAACAACAGGCTCCTTTACTAAACTTAGAAATGATGCTGTGAAAACAGATTATTACACCCAACTCATGAATTTTATGTTATGTCACTGTTATTGTTATGTGTCTTGTGTAAATGCAGACCACTGTATTATTCTATAACATGTGTGTAAAAATGTAATGTTTATGAAGTATATTTTAAAGTTCTCTGCTGAGTGAGAGTCTGGTACCTCAATTGAGAACCGAGATTGGCAATATATCGTGCAATGTTTTATGCACTGTAAATATTGAATTTTGTTTAAAATAGTATATAGTGACAACTGTTTTTCTAATAATTGTATATACCCAGGTTCCCTTGGGAAGATTGGGTAGCTGTGTTATAAGTTATACATACATGAATGAAAATGCGCCATATTTGAATGGCACATTAGCCATTACGTTATCCGGGACCTTTTCTTGGTTTGGTGAATTTTCATCCTCCATTTCTGAGATATAAGCCATGATGCCAAGGTACACTGAATGTGCACTAATATGGCATACTGGTGTAAAGGTTTGCGAACATTGCCTAACATAAAGCCAAATGGCACATAGGCATTGACAGTCATTATACCCTCCTTCCCAATGTTCACATCATTTTGTAAATCTTCACTTTACTTACTGGGTAACTGTTTGAGAACATTACATAAAGTTATGTTATGTATGTGATGCTGACACACACACCAATTGGCACACACATATTGAATAGGCAATGTTCATGAACATTGAGAGGAAAAGGAAAATTGCAGCACAGTGGGAGAGCTGATGCTGCACAATGCATAAGTAGATGGGCACACAAATGCAGACCTCTTCTCAGCCACCCATGCAAGCTGGGGAAAGATCAAACTGCATTCCGTCCATCATCTGTGTGTGTTTTGCTTTCTAGCCCTAAGTGCGCTGGGTATGCCCAGACGTGGATCCCGGGCTCACTGTAATTTCACCCAGATCTATTGACTGGGGGCACATGTTTGATTTGCTCTGCATTCCATCCATCATCTGTGTGTCTTTTGCTTTCTCGCCCTAAGTGAGCCGGGTATGCCCAGACGTGGGCCACTGGATTCAAGCTAGCCTGGCTGATGAGGGGTGATGCCCCTAAACCGGTCCCAGAATGCTTGTTTCCGGTGCAGGGAGGACCTGGCATGGCAGTTCGGTGTGGACTGAGGCACAGGGTCAAGATTGATTTGCATATGGCTGGGTCTAAACTGGGCTGGCATGGTGAACAAAAGAACAATGGATTGAACCCAGATCTATTGACTGGGGTGAATGTTTGATCTGCTCTGCATTACGTCCATCATCTGTGTGTCTTTTGCAAATAAAAGGGACGTCATCACCATTTCCTTCTGTCTGTATTGAGTCAATGGGGGAGGTTACAGATACACCCCGGCATCGCCAGTGATGAGCTTCAGGGATCCCAAGGTTTGCCCCCCCCAAAGCTACTAACCCAAAATAAGAAACCCAGAGCACCTGTCTACTGCTTAATGCCGCACTCCACACCCACCCTTTAGGACAAGGGTACTAACGATCAGTCCCCCTCACACCGCATGGAAAGATGTGTTTATTATTCCCCCTACATTATCCAAGAGTTGGGATGTGAGAAATTAGGTTGTTGGTTGAGATGGGTGAAACCGTACTCAGGCAACAGGCACAATCCTTGTCAGGGTGAAATACAAAACTATATTTACCTGCTTGACAATTTGTAAAATACATTTGCTGTGAACACATTTTCTATATTTACTGATGAATAGCCTTGAATTACCTGATTTGTTTATCGCCTCATAAGAAAAAATCTGTGTTTACAGATTATGTACTAATAACATTTTTTATTCATTTTGCTGGAGAAAGTAAAGAATTATGCATAAAATTTTAGATGTACCCAAATCTTCCCTATATAAAGGGCAATCTTTGAAACATTAAAAACAATTCAAAACCTTCTGCTGTTGGTAGAAGACTAAGTCCCATTTTTTAAAACAAATATTATTGAAATTTTCCTGTGTTAAGCATGCTACATGTATACTTCACATCTCAATATCATGTCGTACTGCATTGTTCTTCACTTCAGGCTATAATTTACAGGGTATCATCACAAGGTGTTAAAAGAACAATAAACATGGTAGTTCATTAGGGCGTGGCTTGGTGCCTGAAAAAGATGTAGAGGACAGTTCACGGAGCGGCAATGTAGCGGCGGCTTCCCCCATCGTAGATGCCTCTTTTCATGAATTTATAGCAGGTGAAGTGTGACGGAAGCCATAGGAGTCTTTTCTGACCTTTCAGAGGCTTAATTTATGTAGTTTTGATGAGGCGCTCATTTCTCCTCAAGTGTGGCTGCCATTTTGTGACATAGTGGTGCGAGTCAAGCACAGACAGGGGCATTTGATTTGTACTGAGCTAGTGCTAGGTCTGTCAGGAAGTAGCCCAGATGCCCTGAGATAACTCCTCTTGGTATTTGGAGGTGGTAGGAACTGAAAAGGGAGAACCCAATATTTGAGGTAAAAAGGATTTGAAGAATGAGACAGGGTTCGTTCCGTCTGAACCTCTAGGAAGACCATAAATACGGAGATTGTTCCTTCTATTGCGGTTTTCAAGGTCCTCAACCTGTTTCTGTAAAGTGACTATCTATGTTTGTAAAACATTCACCGTAAAAACTTTTTAGTCCCTCTTTCATACAAGACCACCTGTCACTGAGGTTATGTAGCCTGGCATTGGTCTCCTCCGTAAAGGTGTGCAAGGCTCTAACTTCCTCCCACAAGAGATTGAGAGGAACATTAGGAATAGATTTTGTGGGAGATGGTGGGTCCTTTGAGCCTTTTAATTGGTGCTTTGCCAGAATTAGATCATGCAGAGCTGGAATGGCAGACCGGAAAAGAAGAGGAGCTGGAGTTCTTATTTGATGAAGAATCCTCCATTGCAATATGTGAGGACAATGTAGAGGAATATTTGTTTGTATGATACCTGTAGGAATGCTTAACAGTGTTTAGTTTGCCCAGAAAACTAAAATCTGTCAGTATATGGCATAAAAAAGGTAAGAGAATATAGTCCTTGCACCAGGGTCTCAGAAACACAGACTAGGGTTCACCGGCTAAACAAGAACATGTTGTGGCTGAGAGGGATAAAGGACTCTCACATCTTGACAGAGGTTGTGATCTACTAAAAATAAAACCTTCATGGTCATTTATAGGTGAATATGGTGGGAGGTAAAGTATTTTTAAATAATTAATTAATTGTTAATTAATTATTTAAATATTAAA
Organism: Lissotriton helveticus; assembly: GCF_964261635.1. Taxonomy (NCBI): domain Eukaryota; kingdom Metazoa; phylum Chordata; class Amphibia; order Caudata; family Salamandridae; genus Lissotriton; species Lissotriton helveticus. The sequence continues at coordinate 187,462,064 of NC_136060.1, forward strand.
AATGCTAATTGTGGAATAATTTTGATGTCTGAGTTGTGTGGTTTATAGTTGTAAATGTTGGGAACAAAATCTTTTACAATTAGTTTATGATTTGTTGTTATGTACAATTATGTACAATTAGTTATGGGAATTGTGTAAATATTTTTAGGTGTGTGTTTTGGTGTTTATTTTTTTTTTGTATATTTTTTTATTTAACAGTAAGACAAGAGGAGGCAATACAAATATCAGGTGGCAGACAATAAAATGCGGAACAGGGACAGGCGGGGGAGTAATACAGATAAAACATCAATAAAAGGAACACAGAGCGTATCACGATTACGGATATTGGAAATAGGGGCATAAACAGTCTATCGTACGATCCAAAACCATCCCACCCTCGAGACCCCGTCCTAAATGATACAGGATAATTAAGACCAGTTCGGACACCCAGACAATAAAGGATCCGTGGAGAATAGACAGCCCACCTCTCGTAGAAAAGAAAAAGTAGAAAGCAAAGGGGCCATAGAAAACAAAAAAAAACAAAAGCAAAATAAAAAAAACCTCCCCTAACCCCCCACCCTGCACCCCTGCAATGGCTACGGCCTAACCCCACTAGCAGCGTGCCTGTCGCCCAAGAACTACCCTAAAGGAAGGGAAAAAGATAAAGTGGAGGAGGAGAAAGCAAACACACTCCCGGTCTCCCGTACCCCCCGCCAGTAGCGACCACCCCGAAACATAGCAAAACCAATATGCAGTTAAATATACAAACCAGTGGGGGGAGTTTAGTCAAAAACCACCCAATTCCCGTCACAGTATAGGCACAACCCCAGTATTGCATAAAGCTATTGTATCAAGCCCAAGCGATCAACACGGGCTGGCTTGTTGTTAGTTGGGAACCGCCAAGGCTCATTAAATCCAGGGTCTGCACGGGGACCTCGATCTCAGGCGTGCAATGCACCACCGGTACCATAGCTAGCTGGGAACTGAACGAAGAACCATCCTCCGGTCCCAGGATACCGTCCACTTTCACAATCAGTGTCCGGAACACAGCAATCGTGTGCGAATGGAGCGCCCCGATGGCGGCCATGACGGCCTGCAGCGATGGCGTGCCTTCCGTCCGCCCCATCCCCTCTCAATAGGCGATAGAGCCGGATTTGAACCCCGGAGGCCGGCAACTCCTAGATACCAGGCCACGCAAATCCGATGTCAAGCAGTGGGCGCTCCTCGTCGTGCAGTATACACCTTCGCCGTTGGCGAGGGCCCCAGCCCGTCGACCCCGAGAGGGAAGCAAGGTCTCCGGGCACCAGACCCCGACCACGGCAGCCGGTGCGGCACGCTGGTGTGTCCACGATGTAGTCCGTTAACAGGGTCATCAAAAAAAATCAACAATTCACGGCACACTTCGGGAGACCGGGCTCAGTCCAGGTCTCGTGGCCGGTGTTGATCAATTTCGACCCGGGTAGGCTAGAAATCGAGTCCCCGGCTTCCACACGTTGTTAGGCCGAGAATGGAAACACGGCGTATCGTCGTCATCCGAGAAGGTAGAAAACTCGGGATTGCACCTTTAGAAGCAGAAAAACTTCACAAACACGGGAGTCTGGCGTGAGTTCAGGATTTAAGGCAGGATATTCGAGCTGCTGGCGGCGGTCGGCGGAGCCGGGAGCTTACGCGGCCATCTTGGTTGCTGGCGTGTCAGACCTCCTCGTTTTGGTGTTTATTGGGGTAGAGGGTGGAAACACATTTAGTTAATGTAAATTAATCATTAGTTGATCACTAATATTAATTTATTAATTGATAAATAATTTTGGTAATTGTTTTGTTTTTATTTTGTTTGGGTATTTAGGTTTAATAGTTGTAATCTTTAATTTTATCCCCTCCGCTATCCAACACTTTCCCTACTGTTCCACTCATTGGAGTGGGAAGAGTAATTTATTCCTCTCCGCTATCCAACAATTTCCCTACTGTTGCACTCTCTGGAGTGGGAATAGTAATTTTTATCCCTCCGCTATCCAACACTTTCCCTACTGTTGCACTTGTTGGAGTGGGAATAGTAAATTATTCCCCTTCGCTATCCAACACTTATCCTACTTTTGCACTTGCTGGATTGCGAATAGTAATTTTTACCCCTATGCTATCCAACACTTTCCCTACTGTTGCACTTGCTGGAGTGGGAGTAGTAAATTATTCCCCTTGGCTATCCAACACTTTCCCTACTGTTGCACTTGCTGGAGTGGGAAAAGTAATTTTTATCCCTCCGCTATTCAACACTTTTCCTAATGTTGCACTTGCTGGAGTGGGAATAGTAAATTATTCCCCTTCGCTATCCAACACTTTCCCTACTGTTGCACTTGCTGGAGTGGGAATAGTAATTTTTATGCCTCCGCTATCCAACACTTTCTCTGCTATTGCACTTGCTGGAGTGGGAATAATATTTTTTTTTCCCCTTTGCTTTCCAACACTTTTCCTACTGTTGCATTAATTGGAGTGGGAATAGTAAATTATTCCCCTCCGCTATTCAACACTTTCCCTACTGAAGCATTCATTGGAGTGGGAAAAGTAAATTATTCCCCTCCACTATCCAACACTTTCCCTACTGTGGCATTCGCTGGAGTGGGAATAGTAATTTTACCCCTCCGCTATCCAACACTTTCCTTACTGTTGCACTCTCTGGAGTGGGAATAGTAATTTTTACCCCTACGATATCCAACACTTTTCCTACTGTTGCAGTCCCTGGAGTGGGAATAGTAATTTTATCCCCTCCTCTATCCAATACTTTTCACACTGTTGCACTAATTGGAGTGGGAATAGTACATTATTCCCCTCCGCTATCCAACTCTTTCCCTACTGTTGCACTTGCTGGAGTGGGAATAGTAATTTTTATCCCTCCGCTATCCAACATTTTCTCTACTGTTGCACTTGCTGGAGTTGGAAAAGTAAATTATTCCCCTCCGCTATGCAACACTTTCCCTACTGTTGCACTCCCTGGAGTTGGAATAATAATTTTTACCCCTACGCTATCCAACACTATCCCTACTGTTGCACTCCACGAAGTGGGAATCGTAATTTTTATGTCTCCGCTATCCAACACTTTCCCTACTGTTGCACTTGCTGGAGTGGGAATAGTAATTTTTTCCCCTCCGCCATCCAACACTTTCCCTCTGTTGCACTTTTTGGAGTGGGAATAGTAATTTATTCCCCTCCGCTATCCAACACTGTCCCTACTGTTGCATTCATTGAGGTGGGAATAGTAAATTATTCCCCTCCGCTATCCAACAATATCCCTACTGTTGCACTTATTGGGGTGTGAATAGTAATTTATTCACCTCCGCTATGTAACACTTTTCCTACTGTTGCACTTAATGTAGAGTAAAATGTAGTTTTTGAAATTAATAAGTATTTTAATAATTTAATGTATAATATATATATTTTTCAATGTTACAAGTGCATCTATATATGTATGTATTTATAATTTTTAATATATTTCTAACATGTTATAATTTTATTAAAATAATTATTTCTTAATTATTATTAAGTAGATATACATATTACATTTTATATATGTATGTTTAATTTATTTTTACATTACATTTATTACTTACAATTGTTAACATTTTCTACCAATTCTAAATATTTTTTTAAGTTATATGTATTATTTACTGTATTTTACATTATTTTTATACATTTAAAAAACGATATTTTTACTTTGATATTTTTAACAACTATATTTTTTTCTTCGATATTTTAGTACTTACCATTATGAAGATTCTTTTGACATCAATATTTATGTCCTGATATTTTGGGAACATGATATTTTGTCCCTCAATATTTTGTCAGTTATCCAAAGCTTTCTTATTAAAACAATTTGTGCATTTGATTACACCTTTACAAAGAACTTTATTTCGATCACTATAGATCATAAAAGTACACCATGGAACAGGACATTTACAAACACAAGATACAAATAAAACATGACATTGTAGATGGCGATTCACAGTCCAATTGCAATAGCAGCATAATAAAGTAATCAAAGTGCATCATTGTATTTCATCAAAACAGCAGCCAAGTATAACAGATTCTAATACATCATTGTTTATAAAAACCTCGCCATAAATACACTAAAAACAGTAATAAAACGTGTAAAAAAGCTTTAAAAAACGAGAGAAGCAGCATTCACTTACTTTAATGCAAGGCACACAATGCAAATCTGGCACCAGTCATACGATAACGAGCAGCCTAAAAGCTAACAGGGGAGTGCTTGATGCGCCTAAACACATAGCCATTAGGAACCTAGCTGTACAAAATACAATCAAATGCGTAGTATTGGACTGCAATATTCTGTATGCCTCCTTGTACTTTCTTACCCCCAAATTTCTGCACAGTGGGGCTATCCATTTAGTTTGTAATTGGTAGTACAAAGGGCAAAAGAATAAAACATGCTCAAGTGACTCCGGTATCCCCTGGAAACAGGGGCAATTTCCTTCATCCCTCTTACATACTTTGCCCCATTTTGTTTTAGAGTTATTTACAGGTAGGCACCTATAACTGAACTGTATGTATAATTTTCTTGTTAGTGGGGGTTCAATTTAGTCTATTGTGGCATCAAATGACAATGAATGTTTAAAATTCATAAAAGCAGTTGAGAGTGAGCCCTTAGAGTTCATTAACAAATCAGTCTCAACATCGCCCCAATACGCAACTTTGAGACTGAATCTCTTGATCTGACTAAGGGTTTCGGGATGGCTCCAATATACATCTAATCCTAGTTTATGGAGCAAGATCTTAACAGTGCTCATCCAAGGAATCTTGGCCACACAAATTGGTGTCATTAGTTCTTGGAGACTCGCCCTATAAACACAAGTCTTGGAGTAGACCATAGCCGTTGCCAAAACATAAGCATTCTTAAAAACAATTTTGTGTGCAATTCTTTTCTGGCCTAGGTCTAGATAGAGCGGAATCAGTGGGGTGGACATCGGAAGATTCAGTAGGGATCTAACAAATTTTTGTTCAGTTACTGAGAGACCACTATAGTTTGAACAGCCCTACACCTACGCACCATATAGGGCTGCCCTAAGCGCTTTGACATTATATATCTCTAACGCTGGTGCCAATTTCCTAGATATAGTTTTCCTATGGAACTTAACTATATTCACCTTTTTGCTGGACTAGGGATAGTTGCACTCTTTCCAATTGTGGGAGCCAGCTCATATTTTGAGTAAATCTTATACCAAGGTAGTCAAATTCTGTCATTAGCTCTATGGGAGCGCCACCCACATACAAACGTTTCCTGCATTTTAACTTTAAACTTGATGAAAAAAGCATACATTTTGCGATATAATTTTTTATTAGTATTTCATTTTCAAAAACAATGCATTTTGGAGCTATTCAGTTCCAACCCCCATTCCACACAGTGTGCCTGGAAATCATTTAGCAACTGCTGGAGCCCTTGCTTTGATATGAGCAGGGTATCATCCACGAATAGGGGAGCGGGGGGCCACTGCCCACCTGTTTTCGGAGCGTCACAACCATCTCTGCTCAAGAAGCTAATAATATCATTTATAAACAGGGTGAACAAGGTAGGTGCTAATACACAGCCCTGTCTACCTCTTTTATCAATTTGGATCAGCTCCATTAGCGCTCACTATCACCCCATCTTACTTGAGCCATGGTGTTTGCGTGAAGTCTTATTAAAAGGTTCAGGAGGGGAGTTAGCATACTCGTGTCTCTGAGGACCTCCCATAGTTTCACTCTCGGTACCATATCAAAGGCGCCACGTAAATCAACAAAGGCAACATAAAGTTTGCCATTGTGAGTAGTCACTTCCCTCCAGAAAATGCATATAAAGCGGAAGATCTGCTCTAGGGTACTCACTTGAGCCCTGAAACCAGCTCGCCACTCGGAAATGATATTCCCCTCACTTATCCACTCTTGGAGGTGGGCAAGAACCTGCTTGCAAAAAATGTTTTGTAGGGAGTCTATTAGGCTAATAGGTCTATAATTCACTGGAAGTGTGTGGTCCCCTTTCTTGAAAATGGTAACTATCTCTGCCAGTTTTCATGATTGTGGAATGTCCATACCCGACAGGATACTATTAGAAAGTAGATTAATATAAGTACCCCAAATTTCCAAATTCTCCCTATACAAGTCATTAGGTATTTTGTCAGGACCGGGAGCACATCCGGGAACACCTGAACGAATTGCTTTTTCCATCTCGCTAAGTGAAAATTGCAGTCCATTAGATTCATTTGGAACCCCACTCACATCTAGGTTAGCTCAATCATTGTCCAACCTACCCTTATCTGTATACAGGTGACTAAAATGTGCAACCCACTCTTCTGGTCGGATGCAAAAGTCAAACGCGGGTTTGTTGCCACTGTAAACAGCTGCTACAGTTTTCCCAAAAACTTTGGAGTCCCTATTAGCCAGGGCATCTTGCAGATCCGACCATAGGAGATCTTCCCACACCCTTTTTGCGTTGGAAATTTCTGACCTATGATGTGCTCTAGATTTAGTGATCTCCACCTGTGATTTGGATTTGATGGCAGCAAGGAGCTCACCTTTCACCCTTTTACAAGCATTATTGTACTAGGGTTCGGTTTTAGAAGTAGGATTCTTTTTAGGACATCCCTTATTGTCTCCCGCAGCTTTTCATGTGAGTGAATCATCTTTACATTTCTTGTATTACTAGGAGGTTTGGACAAATAATCATAGTCGGCTTTAACAGATTCCTTAATGGTATTTAGGGCCACAGGGTTTTTAACAACCCACTCCCACTTGACAGATCTGTTGTTACTGATGGGCTGAAGCACGCCAATCTCACGTTGACCCCTAACCCCAATGTGTTGAGTTTTCTCAATGCTCACTGACAGTCCTAGATCGTTATGATCACTATCTAATTGTTTGATCACTTCCATGTCCACTATGGCCCTAGCAATGTGAGATACACCTGCCGTTGGTGGCCCTAAAATCATATTCGAGAGTAAATGCCAACAGTTGTCCAGCTATAGGTGTACATCTTACTTTGGGCAGTTCTAGATGGGGTATTCTCCATTGATTATCCAGCTCAGAGGTTAGATCTTGAGGGGCTGCAGCTAATGGCTAAAATGTTGTATTAAGGTCACCTGCCACCAATAGGAGGTCTTTGAATCCGGAATTAACTAGCAATTGCTCAAGTTGGCAAATGGTGATAGTTTCATTATTTCTACCCTCCACTCTGTTGTACGCATTTATTAATTTTAAAGTTAGACCAGAGGAGAATGAAAGTCTAAGTGCTAGGATATCTTTGGAACCACAGAGTAGAGTCCTAATGGTACATCACATTAAATTACATCCTCACTACCATACTCTCCACCATGGGTAGATCTGAAACACGCGTTTTTATGCCCTTTTTTATTTCTTGAATATTCAACCTTTATACCAAAGCCTCCAAAAATGTTCTAATCCAATCTTTAGGAATACCTGTAAGCTACTAGCTCCCATCCCATCTTACTATCCCACAGATGCACTCTCCTTTATGAACTCTACCATTTGGCATAATCATTATTTACAAATGAAGAATGGACCTATTTATTGGCAGACTTGGAGAACCAAGGGGATTATCTGGGTCAAACAATTGTCCCTCTAGGACTCTCTTCTTTCCTTTTCATAGACTCAGACAATCTTTGGCTTTCCATCTGCTTTTCGAACCAGATTCATCTCTCTTCAGAACATTAATTTTCAAGCATAGACCCACTTTAAATCAATCTCTTCACCTAATCCCCCACCCACTACTAGTCTTGCACACGAATCCAAAGGCTTCTACTGTTTATTCATACCTACAACATATCTCTAGTGATATACCCAAATCAAGCACCGAGTTAGCTTGGGAAAATACCTTCTCCACTAATTCCTCATATCAACTTGGAAGCACATTTAGATAAAAATTATGAAAACCTCCTGGTCAGCTACCATGACAGAAACTTTTTTTTCATATATAATAGAATGACACCCGCTTTCATACATACGATTAATCCGGATACTCTGGATATCTGCTGAACTTGTTCTTCTCAATAAGCTGATCTGAAACACTATTCATGTGCCCTCTTGCAGTGGCGCCCGCCGCCTACCTAAAGTGGGAGGGTGGAGGGTTGGGGAAGAGGGAGAAATAAAAATTAAGAATTAAAAAAAAGACTTACCTGATGCCCCGCTCCGCTCCCCTCCTGCTGATACCTGCATCGCTGTTCCTCTCGGCCGCCGACGGCCAGAAGGGGATGGCCCATCAGGACTCAGGCTCCGCACTAATCCAGGCACTGCTTTCTAAAGAGAGCAGTGCCAGGATTGGTCTAAGCAGCCTCGTTCGCTGCTCAGACGGTGCATTGGAGTCAGTTCTGTTTCTCCAGCCAGCTGAGTAACACAGCCAGGGTGGAGAAAAATAAGGGCACATGAGTGTTTGGCCAGCCTCGGACAGGTGGCCTAGCACAAATGCACACGTATTAGTGCTCTTTACTCCTCCTTGACATGCCTGGCCCAGCCCGCCCTACACTTTTGTATTGCGGAACTCAGACAGCATAAATAAAATAATAATATCATTGCGTTGTTGTCTGCTGGCATGGGCTTTGGGGCGACGCTCCTATGCTTCGGAGGAGCCACCCCAGCCCTCGTTTCTATTTTTTAGACACAAGTTTGGGACCAAATTAATTCTATATTTCATTCTGGTATACCTTTTTCTATCACCAATGGGTTTTTAGGTAGTATATCTGATGCATGGGCAATTGTCTCATTTGATATGAAAATATTAGACGTGTTCTAGCAATTGCCTTTCAGCAAATAAATCAACACTGAAAAGACTTTACACAATTGTCGTTCAAAGCATTGTAGTATGCAGTCTGCCATAATCATTAATTGGACACTGCTTACATAGATCCTTTATCTCTTGTTTTAAAGCGAAAGGTCCTTTTCTTTATAACTCTGTAAAATTGTAATTTGCTTTTCACCTTCCGATTTCCTAATCTGGGCTACATATTTATCTATTTTGTATTGTTTTGTTACATATTTAATTATTTATCCTCTGCTATAATCAGACATTTATGCATATGACTCATGTACTTACTTCTCATTCTCCTCCTCCTTTTCTTCTTCATATTATTTAGTTGTTTTTGCTAATCCAATGTATTATCCTTTTTGTATTTTTAGACTGTATCACATTATTCACAATAAACGTATTCTTTAAAACGTACAAAATGGACTCATTATTTCTAGCTGTGATAGACATCATGCAGGTTATATTCACAGTTCGGTTCAAAACACCTGCATTCATTGACTGACTGCAACCACAGCATGCTTTCAATTATCTCATTCTGTATTGCGAGGAGGTGGGAAATGAAAAGCAAGTAGTTGTTAATTCTGCAATATTAACTGGGAGTATCATTGCCTATTTTTCCAATCCATTCATGGGCATACTAGAACAGTTTTGCCTTCAGTAGCTGAGTACCAGACCCTGTTGGTCGGGCAAGTCAAATGTATGCTGTGGCCTGTCTACAAAGATACCATTTTCAGTCCTCAAATAACCACTCATCAACACTATATATATATTTCCTTTATGGCAGCAATCGCCAGCCTTTTGAGTACTGAGAGCTACTTCTGATCAATCAAGAATATTGTGAGCAACTAAAAGGCCGACCAGATAGTGCACTGTTTGTGGAATACCAGCCTATTAAGATCATGGAAACGCTGCTCCCGCTATTTCCTTCCATCCTCGTTGCACGGAGAGCCTGTAGCCCATGTTGCAGGCCCCCTCCTCATTGAATATCGTTTCCGCACTGCCGGACCTTAGTTGCAACTTCGCACCACCTGCATTACCCCATTCCTACCACGCATCCAGTAGTAGCAAGACCATGTTCTCCTGCTATTCCCGCACGGTTAACTCAGACCCCTGACACGCCAGTACCAGCCGCCCTGACCGGGCTAGTGTTTCTCGCCCCGTGACGCACCGAGGTTGGCTACTTGGCCAATTCTAGGATACGCTGAATCTTCAGTCGTGGTTGGGACACTGTTCCCTGCCTTAATCTCTCCATTCTCAGGCAAATTCCCCGGCATCTTTTGATTTTTTAGTCCTGATGATGATCCCATAACTGTTGTTGGGGATCGAAACGTCGTCGACAACCACATCTTAACCTGTATTTGAGATTTATGTGGAGCCCAAGATGTTTTTGTTATCGTGACTGTAGTAATTGCCTATTCTCACTACTATGTCATTTTTAAGTTTTATTCCTGAGGTAAGGAAATTTGTTGATTTCCAGATTCCCCGTCACGTCCTGCTCACTTTATGTTTTTTGTACTATTTATGCTCTAATTCTTGATAATAAATCTTTAACATTTTTCCATTCGAACACTTTTAGACCCAATCCTGATTGGAGTATTGTCGTTACATGTTCGTATTCTTCTTGAAAGGGATCACTGTCTCTGATAACTTACTACTACCCTTGGTCCCTTCCGACTATAAGGGTTCCCTTGTTCTGTGTTGATACACTCTAGGCTCATGCAACATGACCTTACCCTCACCAGCTGACTGCAATCGAGCTGATGGTAGCTCGCAATGGACTGATAGGAAACGCCTGCTTTAAGGGGGCATATCATTTCGTTTCTGGATGAATTTAGCCACCATTCTTTCCCAAGTGAGCAGTGCCTTGTGCTTACTATATCTGTGTATAACTATTTGTAGTAAAGCTATTTCAACAGATACCAACCTGTCTTCAGCAGTACACCAGACATTAACTGGGGGTGCCTGGTCTTTCTTCCACCCCATCACTATTCTGTGTTTATAGACTACTGGAAGTTAATATATTCATGATTCGTGATAACATATAACTTTATTGTCCTGCTCATTTTTGGGTTTATTCAGTATATACATCTTAGTCTGTGATTAGGAAGGTAGATGATGTTGTTATGGTAGGGAATATCCATTACTTTGAGTGTTAGTCTTTCTCGCTCTCTTGCTCTTGCTCGCTTTCTTGCTCCTGGATACCACTCGCCCTCCATTCTTCACCAGGTTTTCAAAGTAGCGTAATAGCTAAGCGTGGGCATAAAATCTGTTTCGTGGGCGAATTTGCGGATTTTTGACGATTTTGCGATCCGCGAATTGCGCGAATTTGCCCAATAATCCGCAAATTCGCAAGCTACGAATTATTTTGCTTGGTCGCGCTTGAAAAATACAATATCGCGCGCGCGGCGTTGACTCTGAGCCTGCCGAGTTGTTTTTCTCCCGGTTTTGCCTGTGCTGCGCCATTTTCGATCTTGCTGCGTGATCGCGCGAGAGTTTTTCGAACGCAATTACGTTATCGCGGCTTGCCATCTTGCACAGCGAGAGTTTGACAACGCGAGTACGTCATAAAGGCCCGCGATCACGCACTGCGGGAGTAAACAATGCCAAACACGTAGAAGTTGCTCGAAGCTAACTTCCGGCGGGAGATTTGAACAGCTCGCGTTCCCGAAATTGCAAAAATTGCAATTCTGCACAAGAAATCCACCACAGGAAGCATAAACCTTGTGAAAATGATGATTTTGATCAGAATAACTCCTCAGATTGACATTTGGCTGCACTTTTTGGTGCAGGAGTCCATTTTTTGGGGTGGGGTGGGAGGAAGGAAGTGCCCCAGAGTCTCCAACTTCCTGTTCCTGTCCAGCAGGCTCCTCCCAGTGCTTTGTCCATGTCCTGGTCACCTTTCATTTGGCTGTGGAGCTGGAAGGATTACTTTTTGTGGCTGCTGGTGGATATTTGTATTTGAGGACTTTTTGGACTTTGGAGTTTGGATCACTTTTGGACTTGAGATTTTACAAGTAAGTTGGTGTTGTTTGTTTGGGGCATTGCAGTTGAGGCAACTCCAGTTCTAAAACTTTTTTCACAACTTTAACAAAATATATATTGTGGTGGGTAGCTAGCCACAGTATCCAGTAGGCCCAGGGTTAGTCATGGGTGCATGATACAACTGTTTCTGTGATTTCTTTTAACTTAATTCTCATTTATGTCATGGAATTTTAGCTCACTGTTATATGTTGATTTTTAAAAGAATTTGGGGTCCCTGTAAAGCCTCACTAGCCAGTAGGCTCAGGGGTAGTGAGTGGTGCATGGACCAAGTCTTTCTGTGGGGTGTCTTGAATGTAAACATCATTGAGGGCATAGATGGCATTGGATTGTGGTGATTTTTATGTGTTTTTCGATTTTTTGGGGTGTTGTTGGGGCCTGGCCATGTGGGTGGGGGCCATTTTGAGCCCTGGTACAGGCAGGGCCTGGCCATGTGGTGGGGGTCAAGGGGCCATATTGAAGGCAGGCAGTGTGCTCAGGCCTGCACCCAGTTTGCCTTGTTTTCATCCATTATGCCCAGTGGTGCATGGATCAAGTCTTTCTGTGGGGTGTCTTGAATGTAAACATCATTGAGGGCATAGATGGCATTGGATTGTGGTGATTTTTATGTGTTTTTCGATTTTTTGGGGTGTTGTTGGGGCCTGGCCATTTGGGTGGGGGCCATTTTGAGCCCTGGTACAGGCAGGGCCTGGCCATGTGGTGGGGGTCAAGGGGCCATTTTGAAGGCAGGCAGTGTGCTCAGGCCTGCACCCAGTTTGCCTTGCTTTCATCCATTATGCCCAGGGGTACTCAATGGTGCATGGACCAAGTCTTTCTGTGGGGTGTCTTGAATTTAAACATCATTGAGGGCATGGATGGCATTGGATTGTGGTAATTTTTGTGTTTTTGTCGACTTTGTGGGGTGTTGTTGGGGCCTGGCCATGTGGATGGGGGCCATTTTGAGGCCTGGTCCAGGCAGGGACTGGCCATGTGGTGGGGTCAAGTCTCAAGGGGCCATTTTGAAGCCAGGCATCTCAAGGGGCCATTTTGAAGCCAGGCATCTCAAGGGCGCATTTTAAAGCCAGGCACTGTGCTCAGGCCTGCACCCAGTTTGCCTTGCTTTCATCCATTAGGCCCAGGGGTACTCAGTGGTGCATGGACCAAGTCTTTCTGTGGGGTGTCTTGATTTTAAACACCATTGAGGGCATGGATGGCATTGGATTGGGGTGATTTTTGTGTGTTTTTTTACTTTTTGGGGTGTTTAACTGATGTTCCTCTGGCTTCGATTGCTTTTAGGTGCACAAGAGAACCACCAGTGCCAGGAGGAAGTCCTGCAGCGGTGTGTGCAGCACAACGTCACGTGACGTCACGTGTGGCCACAGACAAGACAACTCTGCAACTCGTGCAACTGCGGCCTGCTGTTCTGACATCTGGTGGCCGTAGCGCCTCAGCGACAAACGTTGCCAGTGCCACTGCCAGTAAGAAGGAGCAGAAGAAGCAAGTGGCACCACCTACCAAGGAGACTGGTGTGCCCACGACACCTTTTTTGGGAAAAAATAACTACGCCTGCAGCAGCAGCGGTGTCCGCCGGGGACCAAGCTGGAAGCAGCACCTCCGCTTCATTGGGCTCAGTGCCACCACGCCAAGTTAGGCCCAAGCCCATGAGTGCCGCAAAGGCAGCCACTTTGGTTGTTCAATCACCATCAACCAGTGATGTTGGCTCATCACAAAAAAGTACCATCCAATCAACGCCGGGTGTAACTCAGCTGGCGAGTGTTCAACAACCACAGCCGCAACGACAACCACAAGTGCAACTAGTACAAGCGCAAGTACATGGGCAAGGAGAGGCGCAAGTACATTGGCAAGGAGAGGCGCAAGTACATGGGCAAGGAGAGGCGCAAGTACATGGGCAAGGAGAGGCGCAAGTACATGGGCAAGGAGAGGCGCAAGTACATGCACAAGGAGAGGCGCAAGTACATGGGCAAGGAGAGGCGCTAGTACATGGGCAAGGAGAGGCGCAAGTACATGGGCAAGGAGAGGCGCAAGTACATGGGCAAGGAGAGGCGCAAGTACATGCACAAGGAGAGGCGCAAGTAGAGGTGCATGGAGAGGTGCAACTAGAGGTTCATGGAGTGGCACAACTGCCTACAACGCTTGTTCCTCCAGAAGTAGGGGCACATCAGGAAATTGATATTCAAGTGGAGGTATCATCCGAGGAAGCCACTCCTCCTGAGGATGATCCATTGTCTTCCCGATCCCCAGCAAGAAAAAGGTCAAGGAGGGGTGCTACTTCTACTACTACAAGTTCTTCTTCAAGCCCCCTTCATTCTGATGACCTTGATCGTGATTGGAACCCAGCAATGCAGTCTGACAGTAAGGCACGCCATGAGCCGACAAAGGTAGCTAAGCCTAAAAGGAAGGTTCCCGCAAGGCTTCGACTTATGGTTGATGACGATGAACAAGAAGTGGTGTATTCTGCTGCTGATGAACAGTCTGACGATGACCCAGTCATGACAGACGTCACTCCAGGCACAGCAGGCATGCAGCAGACAAACATTTTCATCCTATCTTGAATGGATGCTGAGCGAGATGTGGGTGGTGTGGCACTGGTACCACCACCAACGCAGTTAACTACAACACCAAAACGATCTACAGCTTCCATATTTTCTTGTCAGAAGGGCCGGCAGGGACCTCCATCCAGCTCGACCTCCATTACCTCAAGTAGTGGTGCTGTAAGTGAACAACAGAAACGAATTCAGCCACGCCCATCCTCCACTTCATCTGGCATTGAAAGTCAAAGTAGCACCTCCACCACCAGCAGACATCTCCAGTCCCCAGTTTGGGGCTTCTTTACTGTTAGCAAAAAGGCGGAAAACATGGTCGTTTGTTCGATTTGTAAAGTATCAGTTAGTCGGGGTAAGCTTGGTACCAACTATGGTACCGGAGGCCAGAGAGGTCATCTCAAAAAACACCACCCTATCCAGTGGTTTTCGCACCTAAGTAAGATCGAGGAAGTCCAAAGTAGAACTGATCCAAATGTATCCATTGACATTGCATCTGATGCTGACAAGGGGCTGATTGTGCAGGAGGGAAGTCAAGAACCGACCGACATTTTTTCTGGTACACCCAGTACCCCTGGCAGCAGCACTGCAGTGGTAGCGCCCACACCCTCTACCCCTGCACCAGGTATGAGGCACACTAAGAGTCTGGGACAGACACCAATGCAAAAAACTAAATCAATGAGCCTAACTGGTTTGAAGTCTGCATCATCATCATTATCATCACGTAAAACGGTCCAGCCCACCATTAGCAGCGTGTTTTGGTCGGATGCGCCATTTGAACGCAACCACCCAACGGTACGTCTGTATAACGCAAAGCTGGCTAAAATGCTAGCGCTGGACCTTCTCCCTTTCTCTTTCGTGGAAGGGGTGGGTTTTCGTGAATTGGTGGCAACAGTCTGCCCTAAATGGAACGTTCCTAGCCGGTCCTATTTTGCCAGGGTTGCTGTTCCAGCACTACATCAAGATGTGCTGGAGGTGATTGGCGCAGCTATTCTGAAGAGTGCTGTTCACACTATCCACATGACAACAGACATGTGGACCAGTTGCCAAGCCCTTGATTACATGTGCATCACTGCACACTGGGTCTCTTTTGCAGGGGTCGAACAACAGTTGAAACAAGCAAGGAGGAAGTTTTTCAAGCTACTCGCAAACATGCAACAGTAGGCATGTTTGCCATGGACAAATCTCACACTGCACCTAACCTTTTGGAGGAGTTTAACAGGAAGGTCAATGAATGGCTGCATCCAAGAAATGGCACAGTTGGTTATGTTTCCACGGATAATGGCAGTAATATAGTTAAGGCCATGGAGCAAGGTGGCTATTTCAGAGTGCCGTGTTTGGCACACAGTATTAACATCGTGGTGCAAGGCTTCTTGAAAAAAGAAGACCCAGTCATCAAATTACTGACCATCTGCTGAAGAATCTGCACACATTTTAGCCATTCTTTTAAGGCTCGCAAGCAGCTGAGGAGCATTCAACATGAACGTAAACTGCCAGTCAAAGGACTAATCCAGGAGGTGGCAACACGTTGGAACTCAACCTTTTACATGCTTGAGCGTCTGTCTGAGCAGTGGGAGGTAATAAATGAGTATGTCTATAAACTGGGTTATACTCACAAAGAGATGAGGCTAGAGTTGGAGGAATGGAAGCTAATTGCAAGCCTGACAAACATGCTTCGTCCTTTTGAGCTCTTCGCGCGTGAAGTCAGCAGGGAGGACTGTTCTTTGAGCAAAGCTATCCCATTGTTGTGCATGCTAGAGCACCAACTGAAGGACGTGTCTTCAACGTTCAGAGATGATGGTGAAAAGCGAGAAGCATATGATTTGGTGGAGAGGTTATTAAGGCGCCTACTTCGCAATGAAAGGCTTACAAACATACATACAGAACAACATTACATTTGTGCCACTATTCTGGATCCACGGTACAAAAAGGCAGTGGCTAGCAAAGCATTCATTCCTTTTGATGAAGCAGCTGTTTCAAAGTAAAAACATGGGCTAGCTGTGTCAGGCACTCGGTTCGAAAAAGAGTGGCAGAACCTTCAAGGAGGCAGTACAAGTACAACTGAATCAGCAGGCCATCCGGCGTCAAGTTCCACTTCTCAATCCGTGGCCGAAGGTAGTCACTTTCCCTCACAGCCGTTAATGACACCAGCAACCGTATCATCATCCTCACCTGCACCAGGCCGCAAACAAATATTGTTGGAAGGGGATTGGCTAACTCAGCAAGGGTTTGCTCGGTCCACTGCTGCAAAGCTCGCAGATGGTAGGCAAAGTGGATCAACCCTGGAGAACCTTGATTCGGTGGTGCAGGCCTATCTGGATGACCCAACAGAGGTCTGTCATAATGAGAACCCATTGGTATATTGGTATAGGAAAAGCTCTGTATGG
Source organism: Lissotriton helveticus (assembly GCF_964261635.1). Classification (NCBI taxonomy): domain Eukaryota; kingdom Metazoa; phylum Chordata; class Amphibia; order Caudata; family Salamandridae; genus Lissotriton; species Lissotriton helveticus. The sequence goes on from NC_136060.1 coordinate 187,478,806, forward strand.
CGACGATCACCAACCTGGCTCTAAATTATTTGTCTTGCCCACTCACAAGCGTGTCTTCTGAACGTGTTTTCAGTGCTGCTGGTGCCATTGTTACTTCAAAAAGAACCCGCCTTTTGCCCAAAAATGTGGAGAGGTTAACAATAATCAAGATGAATCAGCACTTCATACCACCCAATTACAAAATACGTGAATGCACGCAGGAAGAAGAGGACACCGACTTAGGTGACGCCAACGGAAGTTCTTCTCTGTCATCAGACCTACTCCCGTCTCAATTCATAGACTTTGAGGACGAGCTCTACTTCCCTGACACCGAGGCCTGAAAATTACTTCCTTTTTTTCCCGTACTTATTCACTTTTATTCCTGTGTGTCTTTCTTTGCTTTGCAACTTTTACCACAACAAAACTCTAATCACCTAATCACAACAAGTCCATCATCAGCACTGTCTTCATCTTATTTTCCTTATTGATTTGAAGGTGCCGCAGTCTGCATTCCTGAAGTTCACAAGTTCACAACTCAATCATGCTCCTCTATCCTCCTCCTCCAGACTCACCCTATCCATTTCCCTCAAGGCAGATGGATGGATTATGGAGAAAAAATAAACTTTGTCTTCGTAGACGAGTCCCCTCAAGTGGGACTGAAATAACTGACTGACTACATGCTTGCTGATTATTGACAGACTTACTTCTGAAATTTAAAGGAGAGGCTGCCCTGTGGGCCCTCATTTTCCGAAGAAGATGCGGACAAAAAGTAGAACAGGTAATGAATAATGAGAAGATGGCATGCAGTGTACAGCAATGGCTGTCTGTCTCTGTTGAAACCAATTGCTGTTTGTTTTTTGTGAACAGCGCAATTTGCCATGTTTTGAATATACCAGTATTGCAGGTTTTTGGGGGTTTCTTTGGGGGTGTTCTAGATTTGCGGTGCTGGGTCGGGGGGTCTGGGAGCACTGCTGGCACAGTCTAATTTTGATTGCATTTGTTTTTCAGGAAATCCATGGTGGAAAAGGGGAGTTATGGCCTAGCTGCAGAGCGCGCTTGGAGTGATTTTGGAATGAGGCCTAAATATTTCTAAGTGTGAGTTTTTCCGGTTTTGATTTTTGCCTGTTTGGGGGTCTTCTACTTTTTTTCGCCTGGGTTGACGGGTCTGGGGGCATTGCTGGGAAGGTCTAATACCGGATAAAAGTGGTTTGGACTAAATCCATGGTGAAAAAGATTTTCACTTTTCAGAGTTTTCGCTCACTTTTGTGTTTTCGGGGGCCTGCTTGGGGGTGTTCCTGGTGTTTGGGGGGGGTGGGGGGTCTTGGAGCAACGCTGGGTATGGGTAGTTTTGATTGCAAGTGGTTTGAAGAAAATCCAGGGTGGCAAAGGGGAGTTAGGGCCTAGCTGCAGAGCTCGCATGGAGTGATTTTGGAATGAGGCCAAAATAATTCTAAGTGCCCGTTTTTGTATTTCTGCTTTTTGCCTGTTTGGGGGTCTTCTACTTTTTTTTGCCTGGGTTGACGGGTCTGGGGGCATTGCTGGGAAGGTCTAATACCGGATAAAAGTGGTTTGGACTAAATCCATGGTGAAAAAGTTTTTCCGTTTTTGCTCAATTGCCTGTTTTTGGGGTGCTGTTTGGGGGGTTCCTGGTGTTTGGGGTGGGTTTTGGGGTCTGGGAGCACTGCTGGCACAGTCTAATTTTGATTGCATTTGTTTTTCAGGAAATCCATGGTGGAAAAGGGGAGTTATGGCCTACCTGCAGAGCGCGCTTGGAGTGATTTTGGAATGAGGCCTAAATATTTCTAACTGTGAGTTTTTCCGGTTTTGATTTTTGCCTGTTTGGGGGTCTTCTACTTTTTTTCGCCTGGGTTGACGGGTCTGGGGGCATTGCTGGGAAGGTCTAATACCGGATAAAAGTGGTTTGGACTAAATCCATGGTGAAAAAGTTTTTCAGTTTTTGCTCACTTGCCTGTTTTTGGGGTGCTGCTTGGGGGTGTTCCTGGTGTTTGGGGGGGGGTTGGGGGATCTCGTAGCAACGCTGGGTATGGGTAGTTTTGATTGCAAGTGGTTTGAAGATAATCCATGGTGACAAAGGGGAGTTAGGGCCTAGCTGCAGAGCGCGCACGAGGTGATTTGGGATTGAGGGCTAAATAATTCTGTCTCACTTTTTGCGGTTTTGCTTTTTGGCTGTTTGGGGGTGTTAAAATTGTTTCCGTCTGGGTTGACGGGTCTGGGGGCATTGTTAGGAAGGTCAAATACCGGTTAAAAGTGGTTTAGAGAAAATCGGAGGTGAAAAAGTTTTTGCGTTTTTGCTCACTTGCTTGTCTTTGGGGGTGCTGTTTGGGGGGCTTCTAGGTTTTTGTGGGTGTGTTTTGGGGTCTGGGAGCACTGCTGGCACAGTCTAATGTTGATTGCATTTGTTTTTCAGGAAGTCCATGGTGGAAAAGGGGAGTTAGGGCCTAGCTGCACAGCGCATTTGGACTGAATTCCAGGTAGGCCCGACATTTGCCAAGTCTCACTTTTTAAGGTTTTGCTTTTTGGCTGTTTGGGGGTGTTAAACTTGTTTCCGCCTGGGTTGACGGGCCGGACTGGGAACTGAAAGCAGCCCTGGCAAATGTTGTCAGACCAGCCCCCGTCCGGCACATAGTGAGCGTGCGCAGCGAGCGAGCCAGACTGCTACCAGGAGGGTTTGGGGGGTTCTCCCCCAAGAAAATTTTGGAAAACGACAGACCAAAATGGCGAATTTTACAGCACATTTTTCATTACGTATTCAATTGTATCAACTTTCAAAGCACAGTAAATAATAGATGATGACCTTAAGGAGCACCAGGTTACCCACCCAGTCATATGTACCCATAGACATTGTTTCAGAGAGCACCAAAAATAGACACACTTCGTGAATCAGAGAGAACAAAGTAAAAGTGAGACTAGCCCCCTCATGGTGTGTAGCAAGCAAGCGCAGTGAGAAACCACTTCTAGGGGGAGTTTGGGGTGTTGAACTTGCCAATTCGGTGTAAGTCAAGTTTACCATGTTTGAAAGGAAAGCGCAAGCACTTTAGCACTGGTTAGTGGTGGTAAAGTTCACTGAGCCCTAAGAGCAAACAAAAATGGCCTTTTTTGATGTAATAAAGCAGATCAAACTGGATTTTAATTTGGAAGAATCTGAGGCTGACAAGGATTTATCTAACCAAGTCTCAGCAGTCAGTATGAACAATATGTATCTAAAAAACATTTTACATGTGCTAATGGTGCTGGGACTTTTTCTGAGATAGCTTCCTTCTATATCTCCTTGGGTACCTGATGAAAAGGATGCAGTTTAGAATGCAGGCATTTATCATCAGTTAGTGTCCTTTCCAAGTTCAATCATGGGATTAATTAATTACATTATTTTTCAGGCCATGAAGAAAATATGACAGAGTGTCTTAATTTATGGGGTTTTTTAACCAGAAAGTGGCAGCCCGAGTCCAACATATATTTTGGTGCACAGAAGAACTACTCAGGCGCCCTTATAAAGCAGATATTTCTGGATCTATGTGTTAAATGTAATGCAAATTACTCATGCCATCCTTGTTAAATCATTATACATTGTTAATACAGTTGTAGAAACAAAGCACCCAACAGACCTTGAGCATATAATCAGTTCTACCCTCTTACTTGAACCATACTGAAACCTGACCTACTCCCCTTTGTAATAATAGATGTTGTGTTTTTGATGGTTAATGTAAAGCTTCCTTCTCCATACAACTTTAAATTGGCAGCAGCTGGAAAGAATATGTACAAAATTGGCAACATTCTCAGTTTGAATATTAAGTCTATTAAACCATGTGCCATGTGTTAAAAATCATATCCATGTGCCATTGTACTCCAGATCCACCCATCATTCTTAAGTCACAGTGTCTTATCACTGCAGCACAATTTGTTCCTCGTCTGGCTCCTAATAGTTTTTCTTCTATGCTCTGTGTGCTACAATGCCTTAGTACCCAAAGGTTGTGCGAGAAAGGCTCTGACAATGTTCACTTGCAATTCCACGCCTTCCTACCTTTATTTAAACAGAGATCCTTAACTGTTAATTATAATACATCTCCTTTCACATCTTCAATTGCATTTTTTTCAGATGAGCCAACCAAGTAACTTTATGAAATTCGCATGCAGAATATATGCTTAAGCCTAAAGTCACTTAATTAAGATTTATGCCAATTAACTTGGAAAGCACAGTATTATTACATCTTAAATGCAGTGCTGGTAATGAAATACTATTCAGAACTCGAGTTCATTTGCTGCATGGCAGTCACTGGGAGATTTGCTGTTATGAGCTTGGTATTTAAGCACAAAACACAATGATTTGAATGGTGTCATTGCTTATTATATAGCAAATGCTGATCTCCACCATACGTTTTCAGTTGAATTAATATAAGTACCTTATCTCAGAGACTCTGGCTGGTAAGAATGAAACTCAGTTAGGGGTGGCCATTGGCCAGGAGTAGCAGCTCCCACCCCTGGCTTGCCCTTGGGTACTCATGGTATGGCACTGCCTTTGTTGGTTTCTACCCCTGCACCAGGGGTAATGAAGAAGGCAGGAGCAGAAATAGAAACTAAGGAATGTTTTAAAGGGTCTATCAGTGTGTGAAGTGCCCCATACCTGAAGACTTAAAATACTTTTCACTATAAAAGAGAGAGGAAGAGAAGGGGGATAAACAAGAAGAGGTATGGCTAGCAAGTAGCCTGGGAGCCACACCTCTCTCTACCCTAAAAACTCTAGCAAAAGCTTCAGAGGCAACCACTAATTTCCTAGGGAGGTTGCTTGCAACCTGCTTTATGGACGTCAGCAATGCATAGCTTCTGCACACAAGCTGGAAGGCTGCTCTGTGCAAGGGTTTCCAGCTCACCTTGTCTAGCACTATGAGAATAGCTCTTTCCCGGGTGACCATGTGAAGGGAGCCAATAGACACACACTCACACCATGTGAGGTAGGAGTTCTAGCTTCCACATCTTGCCCTTGCTTCCCCTGGGCCCTTAGGTGCAAGTAGGACTAGGAGGCTGTTGAAGGGCTTGGGCTGGGATCAGAGATCCACTCTGTGATGTCATCAGAGGATTGGTGATGTAATTTGCCTAACACTGCGCCTTCTGTAGAGAACTCTGTGCAGCTAAATTGTTCCAGATTGTAATCGATGCAAGGCAGACCCAGCCTTTTCAGCTTTCTGAGGCCAAAAAACACTAATACTATTCAGCTGGATAATCTGTTCCTTAGACATTGAAAACAAAACATCATCGAACACACAAGAATTGGGTATTATGAAACAGCAAGTCTCTTTCGAAAACTTCTGTCAGACTGCACACTGGGAACTGCAGCTACTGTACCATCACTGTGGCCCGATTGCATCTTTTAGAAGTGAACCATCCGCTAAACACCAAAGTGTGCACGTTTTAACAGCGCAAACTCCTTTCATGTAAAATGCGGACTGAAATCCGGACAATTAAAAAAAATATAGAGGTCACGAACCAACTGAGCCAGTGTCAAGGGAACTCACTGAGGGCTCCCAGAAATGTACATGTTAGCCTAAGTGGCAAGTGCCAGTGGCAACAACACCAGTGGCAAACAAAACTAAAGGACTCAGTTGTGTTAAACAAAAAAAAACACACTAGAAAGCCCTGTTGTTTGCTTAAAATATATTTTTCAGCACAAGCCTTGTGCTGAAAAATATATTTTAAGCAGATTTGCTGACTCCAACCTTCGCCCCAGTTACTGCCCCCAAGAGTCAAGCAGCACAGCTCCCAAAGGGAGCAGCACACATATCCTGCCTGCTGGCTCTGAATATTTCAGCTGGCCTGACCCTGCTCGAAGTTGGACACACACACACAAACTCCACCTGACAAAAAAGAAAACCCATTTATACAGGATCTGACCTGAGATCATGTTTGAGGTCAGTGCTGCACTGCTGGGGCAGCGGCCCATGGGCCATGAGAGAAGGAACCAAAGGGCTGCCAGTGCCATTGCTCAGCATCCTGTGATTCTGGGCAAATCACATAATCTCCCCGTGCCTAACAAAATGAATGTGTATGTCTGCAACACAACTGGTGCTCATGTAAAGCAGTCTGATACCTTCAAGTTGAGTTTGTGGTATATACAACTCCCAAAAAAGGGCGACACAAAACCTTGATAAGTGTGGTCCTCAGTCTTTGATGAGAATATACAGTTATCTGCAGCTGAAATGATATACTGAGTGTGAACTTAGAAGTGTATCAGGCATCTGTCTGTTTGCCATTGTGAATAACACATCTTACAAACAGTAAAATGTCAATAGAGCGGTGGCAGAGGGAGAACATTCAAACAACTGTCGCATGAACATCCTGCTCGCACTGCACTGAGTTAACAAAGGAAGAAGGTAAGCCTAACTGCCACAAAGGGCAAAAGGTTGAAGGGAGGTGGGTCTATCCATGAGACAGTATGCAGAACAATGAATTAAACGATACATTTTACAGTACCATTTGAAGATTCTAGCTCTGATAGACACTAATAAAATCATCCACTACTTCATGGACGGCTAACACAAACATTCAGAATATAAATAAACCAACTGGTGCAATTTACAGTACACCTTCACAGATACATTGATTTACAAAGTGTTTTGCAGCAAGCTCAAACTATTTTACTGTTTAATTTAATCTAGTTTGATATGTCCCCTTCTCATCAGCTTTGGGATCAAGCCTGAGAGGTGGGAGCCCCTGAAACGCTGGCATGTTTGTGATCATATTATTAACGCAAAGGTGACTATGCTCTCTTTAGGCACAGGTACACTGATGGGCCTTGTGTCCTGACACAATTTAAAACTCATGCTTTTTCTTTCAGTGTAGGATGTTGTATAATAATATATTCATTAGGAAACACTGCATCAAACGGGGATGGCATCTCCTGGGCCATTAACATTTGCCTTCTTTGCATTCAGTTCAATTTCACCTGTCACTTTTATTTTCTCAATGGTACACTCACACGAAACTTCCTGCTTTGGATAAATATAGCTCCCATGTAATAAAGTAGTGGACTCTGCACTTTTGGAAAACGTCATAGGCTTCTCTACAGATCTGGCTACAAATTCTGTATATTTTTATCCATTTAAGGTGAACAACAAAGTTTATTGTAAAACATCACTATGCCCATTTTTATTGTGGAGAACCCACCCAAACTTTCCGGAAAATGTTGCCCAAGCTAACTCTGCAGCCCCTGGCCCGGTGCAATTGATTTAAACATATTTGCCAGGGTTGATTTTAGTTCCCAGACAAACAGTGACCACGGTGCGATATTTATCAACGCTACAGTCTTAAATCAGCACAGTAGCATGACGTTTCCCAATATATTTATGACAAAATATTTAAAATGGAGAAAGAGGCAACTCGCTGAAATAATATTCATGCAGAACTAGCTGCACTGAAATGATTGAGCTCACAGATTTCAGCTTTATTCTGAAATTAGTGAAGTCACACTCAGGGGGGCGGCGTGCTAGAAGTGCGCTGTGCTGCATGCGCCGAACTGGGCCGGGGGTTAAACAAAAAGGTATAGGCCAAGGCCCTGTGCCTGGGCCGGGAATTAGTATTTTTTTCTTACCCAGTTAAATTACTCTTTTTAAAAAATGTACTTGATTTTAAAAGAGATAACTTCCTACCCCTGTCTTTTCTTACTTACAGGCTGTGCCTGTTAACCCCAGGGCCGTTTCCTCAAATCATCTTCATCATTGTAATAACAAATGTATTTGACAGTGTCATACCTTATGAGAAAGTCGAAGTACATGCAGCGGCCTCGTTTGCTATTTCATCTCCGTGCCTCTGCTGCTCCTGCTTGTCAGCTTCACGGGTTGCCAAAAAGATATCACACAGCACAGAATGATGGTACCGTTAAAATGCAGGGCTTTCACTTGTAGCTCCGATGCACAGGCCGACTTTGCACTGGCACAAGAAGCGCATTAGAAGCCTTGTCTGAGTAATCGGGACAGCGCTGCGGGGGGGCTATACCTTTTGTTTAATCCCGGCCCACCCCGGTCCACATTGCCATGAGGAATCTGATTGCGGCGGGCGGCAGCAGGGACAGGCAGAGCCCAGGGCTAGAAATAATTAAATTATGGGGTGCTGCCTTACCTCAACTCGTTTTAGACAGACTCTGGCTGAGTTCTGGATTGCTCCTCTCGACCTGCCCTGGGCTCATGGGTCACGGCCACGTTTAATTGCGCGAGCCACGGCAGCAGAGACGTCTGTGCGCTGCGCACGCCCCTAATAAACGTTGCACAGTTGGTTCTCCAACGCATTACTTTTGTGGATCATTGAAGTACAGAATCCACTCCGCAGAGATTGGTGATAGTTGTGCTTTTTTATGCCCTCACGGAGCGCGGAACCAAGAGACACGAGGGGTAATGAGTGATTACTGTGAGTGAACTTTCGCCAGACCAAAAATCGGCCCCCAGCAACAAAACCGGCCCCTGGCCAAAAAACCGGCCCCCACCCCTGGCAGCCTACTGGGGAATTGCCCGGAACCCGGCCTTGCCAGTCCGGCCCTGGTTGACGGGTCTGGGGGCATTGCTAGGATGGTCTAATACCGGATAAAAGTGTTTTGGATAAAATACACGGTGAAAAAGTTTTTAACTTTTCAGAGTTTTTGCTCACTTTCGTGTTTTCGGGGGCCTGCTTGGGGGGGTTCCTGGTGTTTGGGGGGTGGTTGGGGGGTCTTGGAGCAACGCTGGGTATGGATAGTTTTGATTGCAAGTGGTTTGAAGAAAATCCATGGTGGAAAAGGGGAGTTATGGCCTAGCTGCAGAGCGCGCTAGGAGTGATTTTTGAATGTGGCCTAAATATTTCTAAGTGTGAGTTTTTCCTGTTTTGCTTTTTGCCTATCTGGGGGTTTTCTACTTTTCTTTGCCTGGGTCAACGGGTCTGGGGGCATTGCTGGGAAGGTCTAATACCGGATAAAAGTGGTTTGGACTAAATCCATGGTGAAAAAGTTTTTCACTTTTCAGAGTTTTTGCTCACTTTTGTGTTTTCGGGGGCCTGCTTGGGGGTGTTCCTGGTGTTTGGGGGGGTTTGGGGGGTCTTGTAGCAACGCTGGGTATGGGTAGTTTTGATTGCAAGTGGTTTGAAGAAAATCCATGGTGGCAAAGGGGAGTTAGGGCCTAGCTCTGCGGCGCACACAGTGATTTGGGATTGAGGGCTAAATAATTCTAAGTCTCACTTTTTGCGGTTTTGCTTTTTGGCTGTTTGGGGGTGTTAAACTTGTTTCCGTCTGGGTTGACGGGTCTGGGGGCATTGCTAGGAAGGTCTAATACCGGATAAAAGTGGTTTGGAGAAAATCGGAGGTGAAAAAATGTTTGCGTTTTTGCTCACTTGCTTGTCTTTGGGGTGCTGTTTGGGGGGCTTCTAGGTTTTTGTGGGTGGGTTTTGGGGTCTGGGAGCACTGCTGGCACAGTCTAATGTTGATTGCATTTGTTTTTCAGGAAATCCATGGTGGAAAAGGGGAGTTATGGCCTAGCTGCAGAGCGCGCTTGGAGTGATTTTGGAATGAGGCCTAAATATTTCTAAGTGTGAGTTTTTCCAGTTTTGCTTTTTGCCTGTCTGGGGGTCTTCTACTTTTTTTTGCCGGGGTTGACGGGTCTGGGGGCATTGCTGGGAAGGTCTAATACCGGATAAAAGTGGTTTGGACTAAATCCATGGTGAAAAAGTTTTTCACTTTTCAGAGTTTTCGCTCACTTTCGTGTTTTCGGGGGCCTGCTTGGGGGTGTTCCTGGTGTTTGGGGGTGTGGGGGGTCTTGGAGCAACGCTGGGTATGGATAGTTTTGATTGCAAGTGGTTTGAAGAAAATCTATGGTGGCAAAGGGGAGTTAGGGCCTAGCTGCAGAGCACGCACGGAGTGATTTTGGAATGAGGCCAAAATATTTCTAAGTGCCCGTTTTTGTATTTTTGCTTTTTGCCTGTTTGGGGGTCTTCTACTTTTTTGCGGGTGGGTTGGCGGGTCTTGGGGCATTGCTGGGAAGGTCTAATATCGGAATCAAGTGGTTTGGACAAAATCCATGGTGAATTTTTTTTCTCCATTTTTGCTCACTTGCCTGTTTTTGGGGGGCTGTTTGGGGGGTTCATAGTGTTTGGGCTGGGTTTTGGGGTCTGGGAGCACTGCTGGCACAGTCTAATTTTGATTGCATTTGTTTTTCAGGAAATCCATGGTGGAAAAGTGGAGTTATGACCTAGCTGCACAGCGCGTTTGGACAGAATTGAAAGAAGGCCGAAAATATTCTAAGTATGAGATTTTCCATTTTTGCTTTTTGCCTGTTTGGGGGTGTTCTGCTTTTTTGCGGGTGGGTTGGAGGGTCTTGGGGCATTGCTGGGAAGGTCTAATACCGGATAAAAGTGGTTTGGAGAAAATCCATGGTGAAAAGCGTTTTGGCACTTTTTTTTAACTTAGGGCTCGTTAGGGTTAGCAGCAGTATTGCATGTGTTTGGGGGTGTTCTAGATTTTTGCAACTGGGTTCTGGGGTCTTAGAGCACTCGTGGGAATGTGTAATTTTGGTTGCAAGTGGTTTGAAGAAAATCCATGGTGGGGAAGGGGGGATTTGGCCTACTTAAAGAAAGCGTTTGGCACTATTCTTAACTTAGGGCTCGTTAGGGTTAGCAGTATTGTATTGCATGTGTTAGGGGGTGCTCTAGATTTTTACGACTGGGTGGGGTCTTGGAACACTTGTTGGAATGTCTAATTTTGATTGCAAGTGGTTTGAAGAAAATCCATGGTGGGAAAGGGGGGTTTGGGGCATACTTTCTGAGTGCGTTTTGGCACAATTTGAAATTAGGCCTCTGCGAGGTAGCAGCTGTATTCTGCACGTTTTTGGGAGGGTAATGTGGGGTGGTCTAGATTTTGGGGATTGTCATCTCTGAAAGTGAAAGTGTAATTTTTGCACTACACAGCGTGCCTTATATATTTTTTTCTCGGAGGTGTATTTATCAGTTACTGTTGTGTTTTTCCATCATCAATTACAGGCAGGCTATTCAAAAACATACAGTACAACATACTCCATAGGGCGTATCTGACGCCAGCACATTTACAAAAATTCTATCCCGACACTCAATTCCTTTGTCCCTGGTGCCACTCCCCGGACGCTGACTTTTGCCACATGTTTTGGAGCTGCCCCGACCTCCATTCCTTATGGCGGACTGTACATGATACTCTGAGAGACCTTACGGGACTTATGACCCTGGCCACTTGGGAAGCTAGCGCGTTAGGCATATTCAGAATACAGAAGCATCTTACAGCGCATAAGCGTTTCATCTCCCTAGCATTACTACTGACAAAAAGATGTATAGCCATGCACTGGCGATCTCCCACGGGCCCCCCTACAGAGGCTTGGGTGGGAGCGGTATGTAAATGGGCAGCGGCAGAGGAGGATGCTCTACGCGAAGAAGAGATTAAGGGAGCCCGAAAACACCCCATTTCCATGGAATGGGCCATGCTACTCCATTGCTTTAGACAGTTGACACGCGACGAAGACCCGGATACACACTCGCCCGCTCCCGCTGCCCCTCCTTCTCCCGCGCAGGCACGTCCGCGATCCCAGAACCCCCGCTGGTGACACACCTGTGCTGCCTACAGTTGCAATCTACACCCTGTACTTCTGTCGACTGGTCCCTGCACACGACCTGACACAGAAACTCCCCCCCCCTAGCGACCCTGGCATATTATCCCACGACTCACTGACCCATTAGTCACCCGACCCGTATCCTTTCTGATCTGCTCGCACTCTGCGCCCACATGCATCTTTCCCGAGTTTACACCCCCCCAATTCTCCAACGATGCTGGTACATGGACTCTACAGATTCGATCCACTTGCCACCGATATAATGGAACTTTGTAAGAATGTTCTACTTTTTATTGCCTATATATCTAACAATAAGATCTGTATTGTTCAAATAATAAAATGCCAATAAAAATAAGTTTAAAAAAAAAATCAATTACAGGCAGGCTATCGGTGTACTACTCAGGCTTACAATTAGCGATCCGCAAATCCGCATCAGGCAGGCAGTGGACAGTGTGTCTGGTCACCAAGATTGATCGACGGAGCATTCGATGGAATGAAGGAGTACTGCGAATAAGAGGAATGGCTGGATGCATCAACTTCACAAATTCAATGGGACAACTACAAAAACAGTAACAGTATCCAAAATTCTCCTTATCTTTTAAATGAAATTCTTGTGTACTTGAACTTACTTCTACGAGTGCGTTTGTTTGATCTCTGCTTCAAATTCATCCCTCCAGCTATTTGATACGTCTTTGCTATGTTTAACACTAATTTAATGTTTTTTTTTTTTAAACTTTGTTTATTAGTTTTTGAAAAAGAAAAACATAGTACAATACAAGGGTGAGGCTGTAAAGACGACAGAAAAAAGCATCCAGAGTATACATCATGTACGGAATATGACTGTGTAATCACACAGATTCAACAACCGGCTTAGCAATCAGGTGAGCATCATAACGGGCTACCAGGGTGAGCACAGGTAATTGGTATAGACGAAAGTGGGAGTCTAGACTCAGTATGTAACAATGGAAGGTAAAGGAATGTGTCTGGTGTGCACCAAGAGAGCTGCGGTCCATTATCTATGGCCCACGGCATCAGGTGTAGCATGCATGCGCAATGTGTGTTGGAGTATATAGTCGGAGGCCCCCCCGTGCGAGGCCAATTGAAGGGGGTGTGTATGTTACGTCTGGGCTTCGCCGTCATCTGGAAGATCAGTCCCAGTTTGGGCCAGTAGGTAGGTTGTTAGTGGTCCCCATATGTCCCTGGGTCTGGTAGTAATCGGAAGCAGCTCAGCAAAGGTTGTGTGTTGTTCTTGGCTGTATGTCATGTCCATTAGCCACTCCTTAAACTTGGGGGCCCTGCCACGACCCCATCGGCATGCCACTCATCGCTTCGCAAGGAGCAATGCGATGTCTACGAATTTCCTACATGTCGTGGGAATGTGTGGTGTGTGTCCTAGGAGCGTTAGTAATGGGTCAATACTTATGGTTATCCCGGTCATTGACTGGAGAGCCGTCTGCACCTGCTGCCAGTAAGCATGGATCGAAGGACACTCCCAGGCGAGATGTAAAAAGCCAGCATGGTCCACTCGACAACGTTCGCATTTGTCATTATCAGTCAATTGAAACCTAAATTTTTTCACTGGGGTATAATACAAGCGCTGCAGGAATTTATAATGGATTATTTTGAGTCTGCTACTGGCTGATATACGGGCTGTAAGGGAACAGCAGTATGACCACTGCTCATCAGTGAGCTCAGTGGCGAGGTCAGCGGACCAGCGCGAGCGAGCTGAGGTCTCCGTCGCTGGAGCACAGGACCTGATATGACGATACATGCCCGACACTAAGTGTGAGCCATCTGGGGAACAGAGCATATGATGCAAAGGAGACACAGTTTCGGGTTCATCCGGGAAGTCAGGCAGGATTTCCCGCATTCCCTGGTGCAGCCGCAAGTAGTAAAACACCTCGAGTGGGGTGCGACTGTGCGCAGCAAAAAAGAGGTCCGCAGATTTAAATCGTTTAGCCGTAAATAGATCGCCCCGACATGTGATATGTAGTTTCCTGCAGAGTGTGCGGAAGCCCTGTTCACATAGGAGTTCAAGTTTAGGGTGATATGCCAGGGGCATCCGAGGGGAATATAGCAAGGCACAGTCCAACTTTTTAGCCACCCGGTGCCAGGCTTCGATTGTACACGTGACAGATGTATACGGCGTGGTGACAATCGAGGGTGGGCAATGGAGAAGCCCATTGAGGGGAAGAGGATTTGCAATCCAGTCCTCCACTGCCAATTGTGACATAAAAGGAGTGGGGATCATCCAGTGGTAAGCAAAATGCGCTTGAGCACATAGGTAGTAGACATCAAAGTCAGGGATATCAAACCCCCCTTTGTCATACGGTTGGATCATCACAGACCACTTCAGTCTCTGGCTTTTACCCCCCCAGAACAACCGACAGAGTTCCGACTTCAATGTTTTGAAGAAAAACAACACTAATTTAATGTTCTAAGTGTTTATTCTCTCTGAGGGCAGGGAGGCAAGTGAAATTGCGTAATGACTGCAGCCCTGTACTGTCAACTTGTTTCTTCGTAGTTACTAGTAAGTTGCAGTAAGTAGTAGTACTACTTTTCAGTAACCTAACCATCCATTTAGTAAACAACTTCTGGCATGCAGTAGTGCACTTCCTTTATGTACCTTTAAAGATTTATCAATATCTTCAAATCCAAAGATTTGTTTCTCTTCATTTGTTGTTTGACTGTCCATGCTGTGTTTTTTTTCCTCTCTATCAAACTTTCCCAAAAAACCCCATTCCCATCCTATTTTCAAACCCTAACCCTCTTCCCCCGGGCTGTGTGGTATTTCATTGAGGTGTGACTGACAACAACAATAAATTCCACACACTTGCCGGGGAGGTTAAGGTCAAAGCAACCAGAAGTTCATGTGCGCCATCGTGGATTGATAAGAACATCCTCCTCCTACACGACGTGAACAATCAAATGCTTAATGCTTACCTTACGTTGGCACTGCTTAGGCTACAATTTAGGGCAGTGTTCTGTACCGTACTATCTATTGTACTGTTTCTAATGCTACGCTCAGGCCACTCAATGTTTTTTCATATGGTGATACTGCCAGTGTGTACCACTACTGCTACCAGCACAACAATGATATTGCATCCGTCGAGGATTCAAGTCAACAACCAACCTTAATCACCATTTGCAATGCAGCCAGCCCTGGGGCTACCCCGATTCTCAAACACAAATCACAGGTAAGATAAGCATATTGGAGAGGTAGTAGAATAATGGGCTAGGAGGACTAAGTTGGGAGGAGAGCAGAGACTGACAGTACCACTAGTAAAGTACAGTAGTAGGGCTACTAAATTTACTAACTCGGTTACTTGCATTTCGGTACATTTCAGGACTAGATGTTTCATTCATGCTGGTAAGTTTGAAGAAAACAAATGTCCAGTAACCACCGCCAACCCCCACACAAAATAATATATGAACGCGTATACTGTGTTTTGTAAGAAAAATAATTAAGAAATATATATTCATGTTGTTTTCAGCACAACAATAAAATAAATTACCCGAACTCACCCCCCTCCCTAACCCAACCAATGTCAAAAAGTCCAAAAGTCCCCTTTCCCAAACACCCAATTCCAACCCCCCCAACAGTCTTTAAAAAAGGGGCAAGGGACAGTCACTTCCTCCGGTGGCGTACTTTGGCAAGCTGTTGCTGCACGTCCCGCAGCTCTTTGCAGAGGTCCCGGAGCTGGCGCTGATATTTTTCGCCCAACCGCTCCAGGTAGTCCACTCTTCTACGTAGCCGACGCACACGAACCATCCAGGATCTGGGGGGGGGGCGCTGATTTTGTTGCTGCTGTGTGGCGGCGGCGGGAGGCTGTCGGGCCACGGCTCCGTTTGGCTGGAGGCTTCTGGCTGGTGGACCCGGGGCAGTGGAGGAGGATGTAGAGGTTGATGTCTCCTCATGCTCCCGAGGCCAAAACCGCCGATACTCAGCACAAATAGCCTCCCGCTTACGGGCCCTTGCGGGTGAGCTTTTTGGGAGTAGCATCTATGAAGAAAAATACTGTAGCCAATAGTCTTTAACATAAAGTCAAAATAATTCAACGGAAAGTTGACACTCAGTAACACCAGCAAGTAGCAATCCCAGTATAACATTTTGGCATGTATCTTTCCGCCGTCTTTGTAAGCCTGTGACATTACTGGGAGTTACAGGAATTCCACTAGCAGCACTATGGGTGGACTCACTACTACATACATAGTCAGAGAGTACTAAAAAAAGGCCTTTTTTTACTTTTTTTCTCTTGTTTTGCAAAAGAAATTACTGGTACGTGAACTTGTGGTAGCCGCCATAATGGCAGCTCACTCAGCTTTCACCCAAGAAATACAGACACAGGCCATGATGATGCAGACTCGCAGTACTTTAAGCAGTACATGCAGGTGGGGATAGGAATGTCTTACTTTTCTATAGGGTTGACACTGCCACTGGCCATACTTCATCCACTCAGCGTCTGCTCTACTACATCATACACCTCTGCTATCGACGAGGAGGATAAAGAAGATAACATCCAGGCTTCCAAAGTACGTCTATGATTCTTCTTAATGTCTCAAATGTACCAAAATTTCTTTTTGTCAACAACCAACTAACACCCTTTTCATTATATTTTGGAAACCGCCGTCTTCTTATGTTGAATTGCATTCAACAAAACCATTCTTTACAGTCATAAATATTAAGACTCGCTCGTCCTTCCTTTCACCCTTCTTTAACTTTTCGTTCTTCACATCCCTAAACTACATCTGATATGACTTGGCATCACAATAAAAATTTGACAGCTGAGTTGAAGTGAAATAGAGGGGGCCATTGGTTACCAGAGAAGTACCGCCGCTAATGCTATTACAAGTCAAGGTTGACTGTCTTCTCCGTGATAGCCCAAAAAGAAGTTCTAAATTAGTAAATGTTCTTAACAGTACAGTGTACTTATACTAGTGTACTGTGTACTCCTGTACAGTTCATCATACACTCCTTTGCGAGCCTACTAAAAAAAATGTCAATAAGTAAGGAGTATAATAACTTACCACCGTCCGCCGCCGCTGAGTCCCCCCCCCAGCTCCTCCTGTTGGCGCCGCCGCATCCAGAGTGGACCCCTCCGCACTGCTGGCCCCGGCACTGGTGGTCATCTGTGCCGCATCAGATGTTGTGACGTCTAGGAAAAACATGTCATATTTTCAGATGCCATACACAACCCCCTATTTTGTCTCGTAATGGAAGAAAATGTTACATAACACATTTTTTATTACTGGGATTGAAAAAAAGTAACGTTTTTGGGGAGGGTGTTAACCTTTTATATGCTTATTCCAATAAATGCTACACTTCTTCTTATGACAACTGATGAATGCTTGCTTAACGTGCACCATTTTTCTCATTACAGAAAGAAGATTCCATTGCCCTTCTGCCAGACGATTCACCAACTACTAGTAAGTCATCACCAGCAGTACTTTAAGCACTTTAAAGAAGGTGGGGGCTCCCGCACAGTTATTCTAATAATTTCATGTCTGTTAACTAATATTAAGTTTGAGTCATACTAATTTCATTCATGGGAATGTTGTTTGAACTTTAACGTCATCTTCATCCATCACCATTGCTCGCTCAGAATACTACGCTATTAAAAATAATGAAATAACGTTTTCATTTCTTAATTGAAAATAAAACTTTAAAACTAACAAACACTGTGTGGTTTTTGTTCACGAGTGAGTGAGCGGAAAGGTTTGAACTACTGCACTTGGCAGTCATGTTTCAGTGACTCAGATAGGCCGGGACTCGGCGGTAGTCTTCTTCTGTTCTTCTGGGTCGTAAAATCATTGGTCAGACACACTAGATAGTCGGTCAGGGGATTGGGGGTTCAACTTCTGTTCGGACTGAGGTATGTCGAAAGTCGAACTGCACCTATCATCAACAATGTCCTATTTATCTTGTCCATACTTCTTTGTGTGCAGAATAGTCCCTGAAACACTAGCAGTATGGGATGTGCTCCTCTCAAATCAAAAAGGCAACTGCTACCTTTTACTTGGTGTAAACAATGACATTTTGTTGTTGGAAATTGTCAAAGCACTTACATTAATAAGACTGGAATAGACAGCAAGGGCAACCCAGAGGACTGCACTCAGTGCCTAGAGCTATTGCTGTATCAGAGTTTTGTTTCGGTGAACAACCTTTACAACGAAACTATTACAACGCCTGCCTTTACAACGTGGTTTTTACATCGCAATCCATTACAACGCATTGCGCTGGGGGGCGCTCTAGGATAGGCAATATGTTTAATTTACTATCCAACACCTTCCCTAGTGTCCACGGGGACTGGTGTTGGAATAGTAAATTAAACTTTTCACTAACCAGCACCCCAAAGCGCTATGCGTTGTAATGGATTGCGATGTAAAAACCGCGTTGTAAAGGCAGGCGTTGTAATAGCCTGCGTTGTAACGTCATACATCCTTTTGTTTCACACCATTTGCCGAATGGGCAAGCTTAGCTACCTACACAGACCGACTCCTAATCGTAAATAGTAGTAGCACAGAGAGTGATGGTAGAGGCAGGATAAGAATGTAGAAAGTAGTCTACATTAGAAGAAGATCAAAGACTATTTTGTAAAACATAGAATTATTAGGAAACAGTTTGTAATGAATAGGAGCTGCAAAAGTTAGGGAAGTATAAGTATTAATATAACAATAGAACAACTTACTGGGGCCAGCAGAAGAGCCTGCAAGGGACTGATCCTGTCCACCTTCTGCCACCGGAGTCTCAGTCTCCGCCGGCGCCTTGCCCCTGGGAGTTGCTGGTGATCATGAAATAAAGAAACACAACTTGGATGATTGTTTTTTGGGAAATATTTGATTTCTTTGAACACAATCTAAAATTATGTCGGGGAAACAAATTAACAACAATTGCATCTAATCTAGTCAACTAGGAGGATAGTAGTACAGTATTGCAGGATTCGCAGACCGTCTAATAGGAAAGGTATGTAATTCACTAACTACATCAACAACAAAAAGGTTCTACTATGACTGCCATCACTCAGCAGCACGAGACGTCGCGTGACAGACACAGTCCGTCATCATGATTGCAGACCACTAACAAATGTCCTAAAACAAGTAATAAATAATATACTCAACGTATCAATCCACCACTATCTCTTCAAAGTGGCAGCAGCAGGAGTGCAAAGAAGGACTAGACTTGAGTCTACTGTCTCTAGCATTACGCAGTAATGCTCTCAAATGACTAAAAAGTTGCAAACAAGTAAGCATAGTAGCAACGCCAATAAGCAGGCGAGCACCTGCAATGACAGAAGCTATTTAAACATTAATTTACCTGCAATGTAATCGAATCAGCAGCATTCGTACTCTTCAGGAAAAAAATAGATTAGCGATATAACAGAGCAGAAGGAAAAAAGTAGTTATTAAATAGCTACTGACCAAGGCCAGGGATCTCCAATCCTAGCAGGTCGAGCATGTCATGCTCCCGGTCCAGCATGTCAGTCCACCGGTGCGTCGCTTGCTGGTAGGTGCGCCGGCCTCCAGACTCCTTACACATGCGCCAGCACACCTTCTCCCACAGCTGGCGACGCTCCCGGAGGCCGTAACCGGAAGCAATCCGCCCACCTGCTGCCACGGTCTTAGGGAGGAGGACTTCAACAAAAACCATCAAGGCGGCCACCTCCACCGCAGAGAAGATCTCCCCTGCCTGGACTTCCTCCCCCCTCAAACGCCCGCAAGGGAGCCGGGTACGGGGTGCTGGGCCCTTCCCCTTGCCCTTGTCGGCTCCCTTAGCCATGGTCCTGGGCACAAGAAGAAGGAAAGAAGAATAGGTGTGAAAAAAAATAGGAGAGAGAGCGAAAGAAATAAAGTAGGTAATAAAGTAACAAAAAGTTTTAAAAAAAACACAAAATATAGATGTAGGAAATTGTAGAGATAGATAATAGGCAAAAAAAAGCAAAAAAAAGTTCAGAAAAACATAGGATTACAAAGATGTAAGATGGGTGGAAAGGTAGCATGCCCAAAACCATAGCAATGAATGAAAAACAAGATGGCCGCGCCCATAGAGGACCGCGTGGGTAAGTTTGCGCGATATTTCCCCCGTGAGCACGCAAAAACGCCTGCGAACCCGTAAACGTGACACGCGCACAACACGAGCACGCAGCTAGCACCCGGAACCGGAAATACGCAACGCGCACAAGATGGCCGCACCCATGTACGACCGCATGGGTAACTTCGCGGTCGTTGCGCTGCAAGCGGCCCGCGAAGACGCAAAAAACCCCGCGAACACGCAAAAAAAACAATCCGCAAATTCGCACTAATTTGCGGATTGCGAGTGCGATTTCGCGCCCCGCGAATCTCGCGAAATTGCAGAAAAACGAATTTTGCACAACAGAAAGCACTTAGCAGGTGCAAAAGTTCAAGCTAATTTGTAACCATTCCCTGTAGTGCTTCCTGAGGGGCCCCTCCAGAGTTCAGTTGCCTACTTGCAACTATTCTCTGACCCTGCTCTGACCCTCAAAGCAGGGTCAGAGAATAGTTACAAGTATGGCACAATGCTCCTGTAAAAAAAATAACTGCAACAGGAAGCACTTTCAGCTAAGGAAGCAGGTGCCAGACTTGAAGCACAAATTCAGTGACACATTAACCAGCCCCAAATTAATTCATCTCAGTTGAGGCTGGGCAGGTGTGCTTCCCCCCATAATCTACAGTGGTGAACAAGAGGGTGGTAGTGGTGAACCAGAGGGTGACAGTGGTGAACCAGAGGGTGCTGTGATGAACCAGAGGGTGGCAGTGGTGAGTGCTGAACCAGAGGGTGGCAGGGGTGAACCAGAGGGTGTCAGTGGTGAACCAGAGGGTGGCAGTGGTGAACAAGAGGGTGGTAATGGTGAACCAGAGGGTGACAGTGGTGAACCAGAGGGTGCTGTGATGAACCAGAGGGTGGCAGTGGTGAGTGCTGAACCAGAGGGTGGCAGCAGGGGTGAACCAGAGGGTGCTGTGATGAACCAGAGGGTGGCAGTGGTGAGTGCTGAACCTGAGGGTGGCAGGGGTGAACCAGAGGGTGTCAGTGGTGAACCAGAGGGTGGCAGTGATGAACCAGAGGGTGGCACTGGTGAACCAGAGGGTGGCACTGGTGAACCAGAGGGTGCTGTGATGAACCAGAGGGTGGCAGTGATGAACCAGAGGGGGGCAGTGATGATCCAGAGGGTGTCAGTGGCAAACCAGAGGGTGGCAGTGATGAACCAGAGGGTGGCAGTGATGATCCTGAGGGTGGCAGTGGCAAACCAGAGGGTGGCAGTAATAAACCAGAGGGTGGCAGTGATGAACCAAAGGGTGGCAGTGATGAACCAAAGGGTGGCAGTGATGAACCAGAGGGTGGCAGTGGTGAAGCAGAGGGTGGCAGTGGTGAACCAGAGGGTGGCACTGGTGAACCAGAGGGTGCTGTGATGAACCAGAGGGGGACAGTGATGATCCAGAGGGTGGCAGTGGCGAACAAGAGGGTGGCAGTGATGAACCAGAGGGTGGCAGTGATGATCCAGAGGGTGGCAATGGCGAACCAGAGGGTGGCAGTAATGAACCAGAGGGTGGCAGTGATGAACCAGAGGGTGGCAGTGATGAACCAGAGGGTGGCAGTGGTGAACCAGAGGGTGGCAGTGGTGAACCAGAGGGTGGCAGTGATGAACCAGAGGGTGGGACTGGTGAACCAGAGGGTGCTGTGATGAACCAGAGGGTGGCAGTGATAAACCAGAGAGGGACAGTGATGATCCAGAGGGTGGCAGTAGCAAACCAGAGGGTGGCAGTGATGAACCAGAGGGTGGCAGTGATGATCCTGAGGGTGGCAGTGGCGAATCAGAGGGTGGCAGTAATGAACCAGAGGGTGGCAGTGATGAACCAAAGGGTGGCAGTGATGAACCAGAGGGTGGCAGTGGTGAACCAGAGGGTGGCAGTGATGAACCAGAGGGTGGCACTGGTGAACCAGAGGGTGCTGTGATGAACTAGAGGGGGACAGTGATGATCCAGATGGTGGCAGTGGCAAACCAGCGGGTGGCAGTGATGAAACAGAGGTTGGAAGTGATGATCCAGAGGGTGGCAGTGGCGAACCAGAGGGTGGCAGTAATGAACCAGAGGGTGGCAGTGATGAACCAGAGGGTGGCAGTGATGAACCAGAGGGTGGCAGTGGTGAACCAGAGGGTGATAGTGATGAACCAGAGGGTGGCAGTGGTGAACCAGAGGGTGGCACTGGTGACCCAGAGGGTGGCCGCGATGAACCACAGGGTCGCAAACAAGCTGGACAGGTAGCAACAACATGGCCGCGACCATTGTGATGACACAAGTAAGTTTGCGTTCCCAAACTTGTAAAAAACCCCAGCGAACTGGCAAAAACCCTTGCGAACACGCAAAAACAAACAAATTCGCAAATTCGCACGAATTCGCGGATTTTGCGAATTGCGAGTTCGCTTTCGCACGAATTCGCAGAACGCTAATTCGCAAATTTCGCCCATACTTAGTGATAGCAACACAAGATGGGCCATAGCAGTAGAAGGAGTTTGTTGGTAAATGAGTGGGGCATGCTCAGAGAAGAAATGGAAGAAGGGTAAAAACAAATAGAGTGTATAAAGGAACAACTTTCTTCTCTGTTAAGCGCTTATCAACCGGTGTTGTCTGCCTCAGGGCAAGCATTCATCCTCACATAGAGAAGGACAGTAACGAGGAAGACCAGAACTTGGAGTAATGTAGACTACCAATGAGTAATTCAGCCTTGCTTTTATGGATATTTGTATCCGAATAAAGATTATTGAATTGAATTGAGTAATTCAGCCATTTCCTATTTTGATGGATCTAAAGGTCCACGCTCTCCAATGCAGAGTTATATCTTTGGTCCCCATATATTGCTTATCATCCTTGTGTTGCACGCAATGTGCATAACTAGCACACTATGAATATCTCATGTCATTTGTTATGAAATATTGTAAATGTTCTGTGCAAGAAAAGAGATGTGTGTGAAAGTAATTAAATAAATGATAATGAATTAAAGTAAAAGCACATAAAATCCTTCCTCTCCTATTAACCATGCAAAAAGGTGTGGCAAAGAATCCAAGGATATAGCACAAAGATGTTTCAAGCACACTTTTAGTCAATGGCCTACAAGGGGTCATTCATAAAACAAAGCATACTTAGTTCAGATATTTAGGCATCTATGATATATGAACCACTGAATCGAATCATAAGAATTAAACCCAACCAAGGATGTAAACATATTAAAGCAAATACACAAATGTATTGAATCGAATAAACACATCAATCTTGGGTAGCAAAATGACAGAAAAACAGGCGTATAAAAAGAAAGTTATTTCATCCACTTTATCTATATTACAGAATAACAGTGTAGAGAGAACAGCAATTAAACACACATATGTCCAGTGAGTGGTTTGTCCATGTTGTTACAGTAAGCACGTGTGAGACAAATATATATCAAATCCACTCTCAAAAAAAATTCAGGAGAACAGATCAATGAACTGTAATATTTGTTCTAATGGTAATTATAGTACAGAAGAGTATTGGAACTGTGTTGATGTTTTGGATTCTATAGTAACTATTATCAGATGGATGCACAGCTGAGTTTTTAATCAAATTTGAACTCAAGTTCGAAGATATTTTCTAAGTGTTTTGTGGTGCTCTACCAGGAGGCGTCGAGGGCCCACCGACGTCCAACAAATAATTAAAGAACGTGAGGCTAGAGGATCTCTAGTCTCATCCCTTCGTAGGCACACACGTGGTTGTCATTTCTCAGGTCAAGAAAAACGACTTTCATTCAATGTTCCTTGTGATTCATTTGTTTATTCCATAATTCAATGTTTTTGTTTTTAGCGGATTGAGTCAGATTTCGTCAAAATCATTTTCAACAATACAGTTCAGGCACTGTCTATTAAACGTGTCCAATGCATTTCGGGCATTAAGGGTATGCCCTTCATCAGGGAATTGACACTGCTAGTTTAAAATCGGCATGACTTCCTCATCTCACTTCAGCAGTTTTTGCTCACAAAAACTGCTGAAGTGAGATGAGGAAGTCATGCCGATTTTAAACTAGCAGTGTCAATTCCCTGATGAAGGGCATACCCTTAATGCCCGAAATGCATTGGACACGTT
Source organism: Lissotriton helveticus (assembly GCF_964261635.1). Lineage (NCBI taxonomy): Eukaryota > Metazoa > Chordata > Amphibia > Caudata > Salamandridae > Lissotriton > Lissotriton helveticus. Next base: position 187,502,511 of record NC_136060.1, read on the forward strand.
TAATAGACAGTGCCTGAACTGTATTGTTGAAAATGATTTTGACGAAATCTGACTCAATCCGCTAAAAACAAAAACATTGAATTATGGAATAAACAAATGAATCACAAGGAACATTGAATGAAAGTCGTTTTTCTTGACTTGAGGAATGACAACCACGTGTGTGCCTACGAAGGGATGAGACTAGAGATCCTCTAGCCTCACGTTCTTTAATTGGATTCTATAGTGTCACATATGTGAGACCATCCTCAGGACTAATTGTATTTGTGAAATGTGAGGCACCCTAAGATGTTGCTAAATTAAAAGAAACCCGAGAAATAAAAGTGCCCTTGAATGTATAAGTAACTAAGAATGAGATAGTGAGCACTGCAAACGTCAAGGCAGACATTTGTCACTGCAAGTGGATGGTGTTGCCCTTAAAACCTGTGTTGAAAATGTGTAAGTGATATTAAGCATCTATTAAATCCATAAAAAAAATGTATAAAACATATGATTCTCAGTGGTGCAAGAGAAATGGAGCAGATTTGATCTAGAAAAGTAATAAATTAGGTGAACAATTGCTAAAAAAGAGGGTTCAGAAGGGCAGTGCAGTACCAAAGAGAAAGTGAAGTCAGCCAAATGGCAGATAAGTACTCACTAAATAACACTGATTAAATACGCCCAACATTGGCACATCCCTAATTTGTACCAGGCATTAGTCGTGAAGCAAAAAGTGTGAAAAGTCATTAAAAAGTAGCATTGTGGTCATGTGGACTCTATATCAGAATGATAGGTACCCTGCACTGCACACACCTCTAGTATGGTGTGGAAAAACCCTCACCAGTAGGCAGGAATTAATGAAACACGCCAGTCCTCCTTCCTCAAAGTAGGAGTAGTGACCATTTTTAAAGAGCCGTGTGACACGCACCTAGAATACTTCCTGGCTGCAATGCTAGAACATTGCTGAGCGTGGCGACCATAATGGGTTGGGTCCCAATTTAAGAAAAAGGGGTAAATTAGTAAAAAATCTTCACACCAGTGTGAGAAAATTGATCATATTGGGGTGAGAAAACTCATTTTCTGATGCGTTTCTCGGAACAAGACTGCAAAGTTGGAAGATGCAATATATGGAAAAGTGATTAGATTCCAAAAATGAATGGCGACATATTGTAAGTACTTCATGTGAATTAACGTGAACACTAATAGATTTATTAGAGAGCAAAATCAAAAGTGGACATCATTTGAAAACTCATGTTGAAACAAATTTACAGGTGTGAATATTGGACCAAGAATAATAAGAGCTGTAGTCCTCTGACGGCACAGACGTCTCCACCAGACAGGCAGTGATCTTTAAGGATGCCGGGCAGTCATGCACCAAGGTTGTGACCTCCACTAACTTGGTGTGACAGCAGGACATCCACCAATTCCTCAATAAGGCAGTTAGTCTAGAGAAATGAGTTTAAGTGCTGCAGAGACTACATAGCAACCTCTTGATTTGTATCTCGGTGACAGCTCTAGTCATCGAGAGAACTCCATAATATGTGTGGATCATGTCACAGGAGGTAGAATGAGGAGTAGGGATGAGAGAACAACTTGGAGATTTCTATGTAAAACACAAGAAACCTATATCACTCTGAAGCTTTCATGGTTTAGGGTTAGACAATTTATACAATATACAAACATAGAGCACAAAAGTATGTGACGCATGCAATTCCAAATCGTTCTATTGCTTATGAGAGGTTATTGATTCATAGCTTAATCAAAACATAAATGGATGATTCCAAACTTCAGTTGAATTTGCAGTTCTGAGGTCTTGAACTATTTGGCATTTAATAGCACCGGCCACAGGCTTCGGCGCCGAGCTTTGGGCCCGGGTGCTCATTCCTTTACAAACTAAGCACTATGCAGCAAACCAATTAACCTTTGAGAAAACTGATCATGAAGAACATCCGAGTTGGGCAATTGACTGGGAATCTGGGAAACAAGACATCCAGGTAAGTAAGATGGTTCTCTCCATGACAGAAAACCAAGCAACAGGTCATACTTCGAATGTGACTTTAAAGGTTGCAACACTCTAGCTGAACGTCCACTCTCCTAGGATCTCCATCTCCTGCTGTAATCATACTGGGGAAGTAAATTCACATCCCCCGGAAAAAGAAACAGACAATGGATCAAGTGTGGTCCCATGTCCCCCAGTACAACTGGCATGTCAACAGGACATCGCATCTTAATATCAGGTGGGAACCAAGAACTACAAGAGATCAGAGGTGGAGACCGGAAATGTGAGCCACTCAGAAATACAGTCACAGGAATTACTTTTGTGGGCATGATCATGGAGGCACGAGTATTCCTTGTGCATGGGGCAATAACTGAGTCATAGAATCTGGCATAGAACCCATAAGTAGTGAAAGAGAGTGCGCACCACCTGCAACAGACTTCAGAAATTAAGGACTACAGCAATCTCATATCTCACAACCACTGTGGAGGGCATTACTACCGTCCCTCTATATTTCTGCCCCAACCTATCAATGGACTCACCCAGAACCAACTTCCAGTCAATGCCTACACTTAAAGACCCAATGTGTGGGAAAGGTTTTCTGATCAGCATTCAGGACATACATTCTTGCCAGCACTACACCTCAGCTTATTATTAAGAACTAACCACCTCCCCTTTCTGTCTGACAATGCACCCTGTAGTGAGAAACCCATGTGAGAGGAGAAAACACTTTTTGCAACTGGCCTTTTAGATTTCTCCAATAAATAATGCTAGCCTGTATAATGCCTCAGTCTCCACTTTTCTTTACAAAACAGGTTGGCTTCCAATAGAAAGAAAATATCTGCTGCCATGCACTGCAAAGATTGGCAAACATTTCCCTCTTGCCATGGACATTTAGATTTGGGCCATTAATTGAGAATATCCTAACAATTTTAGACCTCCAGACTGAGGCTGACAGCAGGGCATCATTATTCTCCTCTCTCATACTTGTATAGGCATTTTCTCAGGCTTGACTTGAGTGACTGCGAGCTTTGATGTGGTATGCCCCCCTCCAACAGTCCCACTAACACCCAATCAGCTGGCCACTAATCCCCTGGCAGCACCTCCCCTGCCCATGCCCAAACGTGTCCCTTCCTCTCTTAACAGTACATGGCCCCCAGCCATCATTTTGTCTCCTACACAAGTCCGTGTTTGGTAAGAGCAAACATGAACTGGTAATGGTTTTTAAACACTTTTTATTGATTTATACAGTTCTGGTAGAATCCAGTGTCAAACATTAAAAAACACAACATGTCTCACATTGAAACAGATTTATTCTGCCTTTTATATCAATTCGGATCCAATGAGCACCCAAGTACGTCTAACCCAGAGGTAGACCTAGCAACCTCGGCCTAGCCTACACCTCCCTGTTCATCTCTTCAGGCCTCTCTGCTTCTTCCATGAGCCCCACACCTTCTTGAATTTTGTGGATCACTTTTTTGGCCAATATACACCAGTGTATGATCTTTCCCCATTCTGCTATTGTAGGAGATGTGTGACTACTCCATTTGTATGCAGTGTCTTGTCTGGCTACCATCATAGCTAAGCTGCAAAATAGGTTCTTGTGTATAGTATATATTAACTGAAAAAAACAAAGGTTTCAGGGACGTTATAGTTAGGCTCACTCATGCAAAACTAGAGAAAGGTAGCTACCTGAGCTAACTATAACTTACGCCCCCGTAATGCACTGCTTATGACCTCACACATTACATCACTAATGGCATGGTCAGTGACATCACTGATGTCATCTCAAATGACATCACCCCTTGAGTGTGTTTCATTAATGTTTCTGAGACTTAACGATATATACAAAGCTACAGCATAAGTTAAATTACTATTCTTTCTGTACTCGTAATTAGCCATACTATTTCTAACATATCTCATCTGTGTGGCTGTATGACTTTCTGTATCAGTGTGTGAGTGGATGTCTGAATGGCTGTATGGGTGTGTGAGTGGCTGTATGGGTGTTTTAGCAGGTATGTGAGTAGCTGAATGGGTGAGTAAGAGGCTGTGTGAGTGGCTGTATAGGTGTAAATCGCTGGCTGTATAGGTGCGTTAGTGGCTGTATGGGTGACTGAGTGGCTGTGAGAGGGCTGTATGGATGAGGGAGTAGGTTTGTGAGTGGATGTATGGGTGAGTAAGTAGCTGTTTGAGTGTGTGTATGGGTAAGTGACTGGGTGTGTCTGGCTGTATTGGAGTGAATTTTTGAGTGGCTGTAAGGGTGAGTGAGTATGTGTGTGAGTGGTTGTATGGATGTGTGAATGGGTATGTAAATAGTTCTGTGGGTGTGTGAGTGGTTGTATGTGGTAGTGAGTGGCTGTGTCAGTAGCTGTATGAATGAGTGAGCGGCAGTGTGAGTGGCTGTATGGGTAAGTATATGGCTGTGTGAGTACCTGTATGGGTGAGTGAGTGGCTCTGTGAGTTTATCTATGCGTGTTTGAGTGTGTGTGTGAGTGGCTGCAAGGGTGTATGAGTGAGTGTGTAAATGTATGTGTGAGTGGCTATATTGATGAGTGAGTGGGCACATGAGTGACTATATGGGTGAGTTAGTAGGTACAAGTGAGCCAGTATGAATGAGTGGATGTGTGAGTGGCTCTGTGGATCAGTGATTGGTTGTGTGAGTACTGAAATGAATCTGTGAATGGGTATGTGAGGGTTGTGTAGGAGTGGGTGTATGAGAGGTTATATGGGGTGTGACTGGTTCTGTGGATGATGTTATCAGTGAGGTAATTTAAGATGTCCATGACCATGTCCTGAGTGATGTAATATGTGAGGTCATAAGATGTAAAATTGCGGGGGCATAAGTTATAGTTAGCTCAGGTAACTATAACTGCTGATTTTCTCTGGTTTTGTACTAGTGAAATGTGACCCTAACTATAAAGTTCCTGTAACCTTTGTTTTTTAAGTGAATTTTTACGTTTTTAAATGTTTATTTCCTAAGTTTAACATGTGAGCTTTGAAAGTGAGTGTCTAAGTAGGTGTGAGTGTATGAGTGGGTGTATGAGTGGGTGTGTGAGTATCTGAAAGAGCCTGGGAGTGGCTGCTTAATTGCCTCACTGGGTCTGTGAGTTGGTGCGTGAGTGTATGAGTGGGTGCATGAGTGAGTTAGTCTCTGAGTGGGTCTGTGAGTGGGTTTGTGAGTGCCTCCATGTGTGTTTCAGTCAGTCAGTCTATAAGTGAGTGCATGAGTGTCTGAGTACATCTGTGACTGCGTCTGTTCGTGGTTGCATGAGTGGGCCTGTGAGTGGATGTGTCAATCTCTGATTGGGTCTGTGGGTGGCTTTGTTAATCTCTAAGTGGATCTGTGAGTGTTTGCAGGAGTCTCTGAGTGAATTTGTGAGTGGGTGCATGAGTGTCTGACTGGGTCTATAAATGGGTACATGAATCTCTGAGTGGGACCTGCCTTCGGAATGTTGGGTGGGCCTTGCTACGTTAGGGGAGGGGGGAGAGGGGGCCGTTTTGTGTTTCTGGGATTGTTACTTTCCAGGTTTTCATCATTTCCATCAAAAGTAAAAGCAGGACTGAATTACATGGCGAAGATTATCCGCATCGGGCCTTTGCTGGGCCACCGTGTATATGTTGTACCTACTTTGCCGCCCGACCTCCGGGTTGTGGGCTGAATGGCCGTGTAACAGTTCCGCAATAAAAAAATATTTAAAACAAAACAAAAAAAAATGAATCTCTGAGTGGGTGTCTCAGTGGGTGTGTGAGTCTCTAAGTGGGTAGGTCAGTGTGTGCATCCATCTCTGAGTGGGTGGCGGAGTGGGTGTGTGAGTGCCTAAGTGAAACTGAGGGTGGGTGTATAAACATATATTTTTTTTTTCACTGAAATGCCCAAATCTGTCTCGACGTATATTCGCAAATTTGTCGCAATGTTACACAGTGGCTGTGCTGATGGCTGCGGCGAATTCCCAAATATCGGGATTGGAAGTTCTTAAAGCACCCCTACATTCCTCTCATGGGGTCAGGGCACATGCAACCTGACTCCTTATGCCACTTTCTACCATTTGGTTTGAGCCCTGGGGACTGCTCCAATGAGGTAAAATGGCAGCCGCAACTCTCGGCTCAAGTTGCGGTCAGCCAATCAAGGCATTCCTGTTGACTCGTGCATTTGTGATAAATCGCAAAATCGTCGCAAATTAGCCATGGCCCCAGATAAACAAATTTGATTCCTTAAATTTCTGAACAACTACCAAATGGATTCACACCAGATAACTGAAAGCGTGATGTACAAACCAAAATCTACCTTCCGGACAAATTTGTTTTTATTCCGTCCAGCGGTTCGGGCTCCAGTCGTATCTAAAACTCCTATGGGAATTAACATTGGAAATGCACTTTTTTTATTGCCTTCTTTTTGTCAGCTCTCACTAGACAGACCACTCCAAAACTTTCCATGCACAACAAGACTCACAATGCCACTTTTTGGGGAACATTTCGTGAAGATTCGTCAAACTATGCCAAAGATATAGGCAGTCAAAAAATGCTTTTTCAATAGAAACATAGTCCTTACTATAAATATCTACTGGAGACTGCCAGTAGGTAACAATCCAGGATCCAGAGTATTAACTTGGAGGTATCTATAAAACTGGGAGCCTGCAAGTCAGTAATTGATTTTAGACCATTTCAACCTCAGATAACCTCCAACAGTGAGATCTCGATTGTATCACATTTGCGCTGTCCCTCCAGGGTTTGTAGGTCCTGCAATATCACAAATTCCCACAAGGATGTTACTAGCATTAGTACCTCCCCCATTCCATCTGATGATTAGCCCCTTTCCTGGTTTTAATTACTATTTTGGTATGCTCACGCCACTCATTGGGAGTTTGTTCACTGTACAATGATCTAAGGCGTCTTCCAGGCTCTATTGCAAGTCTGAGAGCCAACACCAATGGTGTCTACTGCTCACCAAACACCCAGTCAATGGTAACAACTAGTTGCAACGCCCAGTAGTATTTTTGGTGGAATTCTAAAGTAGTATGAATGAATAAACGCATATCATTTCTATAGAGCATTGTTACCCCAAGCAAGGGGTGTCCTGGTGCTGAGCTAAACCTGAAGGTGATTAGCACTTTTGAGCCTGCCATCAAAAAACTTTGCACAGGAAGATTGAGTGCTGTGATCGTAAAGTCCTAGCAGCTTTATGAAAAAGTTCTTTAGCTTCCTCTGTATAATCTTTCCTCCATTGACGTGTAAGGGCTTTACAATGCAATTTAGCTTCCCTGATCTCTTCCGAGTACTAAGATGCCAAAGGTCTAGATCTGTGGATTTTACTAGCACAAAGTGGGATTATTTTGTCTAAAGAGGTGGATAGCCAGTTATTGAACACAGAAACATCTTCAAATAGCAACGTTAAAGGATTCAGTATAATGGACTGTAGAGCAGAAGTGAAGCCAGGGTCTTTGGCCAACTTATCAGACACGTTGAAAGATTGAAAATTGGACCTCAAAGGAAGTGTGCTGCTAAAAGGAACCAAAAAAGTGATCAGACCAAATTACCAGTATGGGAGGGTTAGTCGAGCAGGCTTCTAAAAAAGTGAAAACGGAGTCACGAATATGGCCTACTCGATGGGTAGGCTGAAAGCCAGCCTGCTTTAAGCCTAACACCACAAGAGTGCAGACTTTTTTGTCTAAATAATAGTTTAAATCTCTCAACAGTGCAAAGTTTGAGTACATGAGGATAAGATGTTTGAGGTATTCACTCAAATTGATCACAAAACAAAATGTGCCTACAGGTGGCCTATATAACAGAAAACCAGATACAGTAAACAGGTACTCAGTCTTGAGGAAGAACGCTAAGCAATCACAATTTGAAACAGGAGAGACAATTATGAGACTACCCATACAGTCCCCCATGAAATCTGCTCTGAGGGGTGGCTGCATGGTGTGTGATGCCATGGACATGAAGATACGGGACAGGAGGGTGGGTATTCATGTAGAACAAATAAAATAATGCTACAGCCGCATCTATAGTTCGGATGGCTTCCATTTTAGTGACCCTTTAAAACAAACAATAAGGACTCGTCTGTGACTCTGTACATGGAGGCAGGTGTGTGTCTGTAAATTAACAATAACACTGTGGTCAGTAGAAGTCGGCATGCACTGTTTCCCTGGAATGTGTTTTAATTGCTTAGCTTATTTTTCCAAGTTAAACAGTTGGTGGGCACTGGGAACTTGTTACAAATGCAAAATGAACAATTGATGGACAGAATGCAGAACATTGTCATACATTCGCCCCAGTATAGAGATCTGGGCCTAAATCTATCGTTTTTTTGCTCACCATACCATTCCAGTTTGGACCCAGCCATATGTAAATCAGTCATGACCCTGCGCTCAATGCTGTACCACTGGGAACTTGTTAGTTTCACCCTCGTCAACAATGGTTTACAACACATTTGTGCTATATAGGAGCGCATGATTTGCTACATTTTAACGCTGTGGTGCTAGATGGTATGAGTGTATTTTAGATATGTTGTGCCTTGTGTCTTGCGCTTCCCTTGAGTACCTGTGTAAGTTTGTGCGCTGTTTGCAGTCGCACTGAGTAGACGTTCTTGGGGTGACTTCCTGCATTTTAAAGTGGTGGTGCTGGAGTGTTCTGAGTGTTTTTTTCATATATCTTTACACTGTTATCCTGCCTTTAAAATTGCCCATGTCAGAAAACACTAGGATGGAGTTAGCTACCTTTCCTGATAAAGGAAAGGTAAATCTCAATACATTTACATGTCAAATGTCTTCCAGGCTGCGCTCCGGACATGTCCTTTATGTTGTGACGCCCCTCACAGCCGGGCTGTCTCCAGCCTGGAGCAACACCACAAATGCACAAAAAGGTGTGATGGCTCTGCACTAAAGTGTGAATAAGGTAGACAAATGTTTGGTCTCACCTAAAGGGTCCCCTTCAACCTGCTGCTCCATCCCTACTCACCCATCGCATCTACAAAAAGAGCAGGGCTTCAGGAAGTCTAATCATCAGCAATTTGCTAACAAAAGTTTTCATTAAAATTGTAAAGGGTGTGCGAGACTGGGAGAAAGACTTGGACAGGTCAATGTTCCGAGAGAAAACAGTGTATGTGTCCCGAGGGTGCCCTAAGAAGTGGACTCGAATATGGGGTTTGTGGAATACCTATCAGGGGGATATCTGTCAACCTCCCCTTGCTACATGCAACGAAGATCCCCTTTCCCCTAGACTATATTCTGTAATATTCCTATTGCCTATTGTAGTCATGACGACAGATTCATCCCTCCTCTGTAATGTGATTGTAATGCTGATGTTTGTTAATAAAAAGTATTTTTAAAAAAGACATTGTAAAGGGAGAGCCCTTTCCCCATCCGATCACTGACACCAGTGTTTGCATCCCCTGCCCTCCAGCCACTGGAATGCAGGTAATAGACTTTCACTGTCTGGGAAGCTGTCCTCACCTTTCATCTGGTGTCAATGCAAACCAGAGGCATTCAAATGTATTCCACTCTGCTGTATATTTAATACTTTAAATCAAATCTGAGGATGGCCAACAGAAGCTTATTTTTAACTGTGTACATTATTTCCCATATATTTGCACAAAATAATCGCCCTGCCATTATTTTTCACTTTCACCCCTTGAGCTCATCAACTGTCCTGACAAGATAGGTGCTCTAGCAGTAGCCTAGCAGCGGAGAGATGGTTTACCTGGTTCTCGTACCTTTTACAAATTCCCAATATAGCACAATCTTCACACGTAAATATTGTTGTTTCTTTCTACGTTCTTGCAACCTCAAACTGCATGCTGTCTCAAAAAACTGTCCCTTAATTAAAATTTCTGTTTAACGCCCCTCCTTTTTAGGTCTCGCCTGTCGATGCGCATGCGCATCGAGCTTGCGAGACTATTGGGGCTTAAACAGTCTTTAACCAAGTTGCAAGGAATCGTGGCGATTCCTTGCAGTGCCCGTGAAATTCAAGCTTAATGCGCATGTGCATTGAGCTTAAAAGCGCGTGCACATGCCCCCAGCCGCCTGCTTGCATGTATTTTCCCTCAGCCGCACTCCTCCCACACCCCCGCTCCGCCCCCTCCCCTGCCTGCCGTGTCGCGTTTCTTCAGTTATCTTAGCCGCACTCCAGGCCCCTGCTGCTTTCACACCCTCATGCCGCTCACCCCATCCCCTGCCCGCCGTGTCGCATTCATCCCCCCTCCCCTTCTCTGCCTTCCCTCCATTCACCCCAGCTCGACTTCTCCTCCCCCCTAATTACATGCCTGCTGTTTACTTCTTTCACGGCAGCTCTCTCGCACATCAAAGGCTGCCCCCCACGCCTCGCAACAGACTTTGTTGGCCCCGAGGCAACCAGTTCGGACACACACCAACTTAGAGCTTGACTTGTACTGACCCTGCACCCCAGCAGACATGCAAGCATCAGACATCCACAAGCATCAGACATATATATTCACCCACTCTGCTTCAGTCACCCACTTACACAAATCGCGCCGATACCCCGACCAGCAGTGCCCGCAATACCGAGCGTTCTGTTATGCCACATCTCTCAGCTTACAGATACCTTCGCTCTTTCTTTTCTTTTCCTCTCAACGTTTCTGCCTCTTTCACTCTCTCCTCCAACTCTCTCCCCCCTCTCCATTTACTTAAACAAATCTCGCAGATACCCCAAGCAGCAGTGCCCGCACTAGCGAGGGTTCTGTTATGCCACATCTCTCAGCTTACAGATCCCTTCGCTCTTTCTTTTCCTCTCAACGTTTCTGCCTCTTTCACTCTCTCTTCCAACTCTCTCCCCCCTCTCCATTTACTTACACAAATCTCGCAGATACCCCAAGCAGCAGTGCCCGCACTACCAAGCCTTCTGTTATGCCACATCTCTCAGATTACAGATTCCTTCCCTCTTTCTTTTACTCTCCACGTTTCTGCCTCTTTCACTCTCTCTTCCAACTCTCTCCCTCCATCTCCATTTACTTACACAAATCTTGGTGAGGCACAGGCAGCAACAGTGCAAGCTTCCCTCACACAAAGAGCAGGTACAGCACAGGCAGCAACAGTGCAAGCTTCCATCACACACGGAGCAGGTACAGCACAGGCAACAGCAATGCAAGCTTCACTCAAACACGGAGCAGGTACAGCACAGGCAGCAACAGTGCAAGCTTCCCTCACACACAGAGCAGGTACAGCACAGGCAGCAACAGTGCAAGCTTCCCTCACACACAGAGCAGGTACAGCACAGGCAGCAACAGTGCAAGCTTCCATCACACACGGAGCAGTTACAGCACAGGCAACAGCAATGCAAGCTTCCCTCAAACACGGAGCAGGTACAGCACAGGCAACAGCAGTGCAAGCTTCCCTTACACATGGAACAGGTACAGCACCGACAGCAGCAGTGCAAGCTTCCCTCACACACAGAGCAGGTACAGCACAGGCAGCAGCAGTGCAAGCTTCCCTCACACACGGAGCAGGTACAGCACAGGCGGCAGCAGTGCAAGCTTCCCTTACACATGGAACAGGTACAGCACAGGCAACAGCAGTGCAAGCTTCCCTCACACGCGGAGCAGGTACAGCACAGGCAGCAGCACTGCAAGCTTCCCTCACACACGGAGCAGGTACAGCACAGGCAGCAACAGTGCAAGCTTCCCTTACACACAGAGCAGGTACAGCACAGGCAGCAACAGTGCAAGCTTCCCTCACACACAGAGCAGGTACAGCACAGGCAGCTACAGGGCAAGCTTCCCTCACACACGGAGCAGGTACAGCACAGGCAGCAACAGTGCAAGCTTCCCTCACACACAGAGCAGGTACAGCACAGGCAGCAACAGTGCAAGCTTCCCTCACACACAGAGCAGGTACAGCACAGACAGCAACAGTGCAAGCTTCCCTCACACACAGAGCAGGTACAGCACAGGCAGCAACAGTGCAAGCTTCCATCACACACGGAGCAGGTACAGCACAGGCAGCAACAGTGCAAGCTTCCCTCACACACGGAGCAGGTACAGCACAGGCAGCAACAGTGCAAGCTTCCATCACACACGGAGCAGGTACATCACAGGCAACAGCAATGCAAGCTTCCCTCAAACACGGAGCAGGTACAGCACAGGCAACAGCAGTGCAAGCTTCCCTTACACATGGAACAGGTACAGCACCGACAGCAGCAGTGCAAGCTTCCCTCACACACGGAGCAGGTACAGCACAGGCAGCAGCAGTGCAAGCTTCCCTCACACATAGATCAGGTACAGCACAGGCGGCAGCAGTGCAAGCTTCCCTTACACATGGAACAGGTACAGCACCGACAGCAGCAGTGCAAGCTTCCCTCACACACGGAGCAGGTACAGCACAGGCAGCAGCAGTGCAAGCTTCCCTCACACACGGAGCAGGTACAGCACAGGCAGCAACAGTGCAAGCTTCCCTTACACACAGAGCAGGTACAGCACAGGCAGCAACAGTGCAAGCTTCCCTCACACACAGAGCAGGTACAGCACAGGCAGCTACAGTGCAAGCTTCCCTCACATATGGAGCAGGTACAGCACAGGCAGCAACAGTGCAAGCTTCCCTCACACACATAGCAGGTACAGCACAGGCAGCAACAGTGCAAGCTTCCCTCACACACAGAGCAGGTACAGCACAGGCAGCAACAGTGCAATGTTCCCTCACACACAGAGCAGGTACAGCACAGGCAGCAACAGTGCAAGCTTCACTCAAACACGGAGCAGGTACAGCACAGGCAGCAACAGTGCAAGCTTCCCTCACACACAGAGCAGGTACAGCACAGGCAGCAACAGTGCAAGCTTCCATCACACACGGAGCAGGTACAGCACAGGCAACAGCAATGCAAGCTTCCCTCAAACACGGAGCAGGTACAGCACAGGCAGCAACAGTGCAAGCTTCCCTCACACACAGAGCAGGTACAGCACAGGCAGCAACAGTGCAAGCTTCCCTCACACACAGAGCAGGTACAGCACAGGCAGCAACAGTGCAAGCTTCCATCACACACGGAGCAGGTACAGCACAGGCAACAGCAGTGCAAGCTTCCCTTACACATGGAACAGGTACAGCACCGACAGCAGCAGTGCAAGCTTCCCTCACACACGGAGCAGGTACAGCACAGGCAGCAGCAGTGCAAGCTTCCCTCACACATAGATCAGGTACAGCACAGGCGGCAGCAGTGCAAGCTTCCCTTACACATGGAACAGGTACAGCACCGACAGCAGCAGTGCAAGCTTCCCTCACACACCGTCACACACCCTCAGCTTCACACACCCTCACTCACCCTCACACACACACACACACACACACACATACAACAACAAAAGGAAGAATAGAAATAAACTATCCTAATCCACACTCTAACTCCAAGATAAAAATCCTGAGTCCTAATTCACCCTAATAAACTAACAGCCTAAATCACCCTACAAATACACCCTCAAGATACGCAACAGAAAGACATCCTAGAAAATAAAAACCAAAGGAAAAATACGCCATCCTAATGCACCAGCCAAATAAACAATCAAATAAAACTACACAAAACACAATATAAGTAAAGACTCAAAAAATAGCCTCCTATTCCACCCTATTCAAAGAATTGATTGTGCATTTAACAGATAGATAAGTTTTATGCCATTTTCTGAGACAAAAACAAATTTTTGCACGCAATTAAAAACAAAGGGGGGCAACGGAGTCGTGCATCAGATACGTTACACACAAAATCTACTTCCCAAATGTGAGCTACAGCATGCAATGATGTTTACCAGGCTTCAGGTCACCAAACAAAAATTATTCGGACAAAATAACACCAACAAAAGAACGAAGAAATATCTGTCAGGAAGCGAGGACGAGGATGTACAAAAACAAAAGTGAAACAGCCTATTTTTATCTGGGGTAATAAACAAGCACTATTCATCCGGGAAATGGGACGGATTAAACACAATTGTCACGAGTTACACAAAAAGCCGTACGCATATAACAATAGCAGTTCATCACACGGAATTACATCAAATATAAAAAACATATTACGCAACTTGGATTCAGCGCTAACATCATCAATAAACATTACATATGTCTCTTAGCTTCACAAAACAACGCGTAATACAATTAATACTTTTGAAGTGTACAATATTCATGGCGAAAAGAGTACTTAGAAACTCAAAGAACAGCTCTTGTACGTCAAATAACAAACAACTGCTAATAATACATTACATAACACTTTAAGAAAATAAATACATTACATATCGAAGAATAAAAACAAGACTTTAATTACATTACATAATATTCATTTCGAAATATTACAAACAAAAAAATACAATGTCAACATTATTAAAAATACACTCCTATTCATTCGTTAACTTAAACATACTATAGGTAGTAAATAAAAACACTTACTTACATATAAATTAAATAAATAACTAAAATAATTACAATCGCTAACAAAATATGTCACTATTTATATAAATACACTCATAATTATTAACTAATTTATGCATACTATCAATACTACTTTAAATTAGATTAAAAAAACACTTAGAGGAAATCTCTTACCTATCATACGACGCACCAACAGCACACGAACAGGAACACGCCTTCCCCATCCCGCTATTCTCCATGTTCTGGAGAATTCCACCGATTACGTATGCAAATCGGAACGCAACGTCAAAAACGTAGCGCTCCGATTGGCTAAAAAAAATGTCAATCAAAAAAAAGACGTAACGGTAGGAAAAATTAAAAAAAACTACAACGCTAACCTGTTAAATGTAGGTAGCGTTAAGGTGGCGCTTTGCGTCCGCCATTTAAATTTAAAAAAAAAATTTCACCCTCAACCCCTCACCCTCAATCACACTCAATCACCCTCAACACATCACCCTCACTCACCCTCACTCACCCTCAATCACCCTCACTCACCCTCACCCTCACTCACCCTCACACACCCTCACCCTCACTCACCCTCACTCACCCTCAATCACCCTCACCCTCACTCACCCTCACTCACCCTCACCCTCACTCACCCTCATTCACCCTCACTCACCCTCACTCACCCTCACCCTCACTCACCCTCAACCCCTCACCCTCACTCACCCTCACTCACCCTCACCCTCCCTCAACCCCTCACCCTCAACCCCTCAGCCTCCCCCTCACTCACCCTCAACCCCTCACCCTCAACACATCACTCACCCTCACTCTCACTCACCCTCACTCACCCTCACTCACCCTCAACCCCTCACCCTCACCCTCACTCACCCTCAATCACCCTCACCCTCACTCACCCTCACCCTCACTCACCCTCAACCCCTCACCCTCAATCACCCTCACCCTCACTCACCCTCAACCCCTCACCCTCACTCACCCTCACCTTCACCCTCAACCCCTCACCCTCACTCACCCTCATCCCCTCAACCACCCTCAACCCCTCACCCTCACTCACCCTCACTCACACTCACTCACCCTCACTCACCCCCACCCTCACTCACACTCACTCACCCTCACTCACCCTCACTCACCCTCACCCTCACTCACCCTCACCCACACTCACCCTCACCCTCACCCTCACTCACCCTCAACACCTCACCCTCACTCACCCTCAACCCCTCACCCTCACCCTCACTCACCCTCAACCCCTTACCCTCAATCACCCTCACCCTCACTCAGCCTCAACCCCTCACCCTCACTCACCCTCAACCCCTCACCCTCACTCACCCTCAACCCCTCACCCTCACTCACCCTCAACCCCTCACCCTCACTCACCCTCACTCACCCTCACCCTCACTCACCCTCACTCACCCTCACCCTCACTCACCCTCACTCACCCTCACCCACACTCACCCTCACCCTCACTCACCCTCAACGCCTCACCCTCACTCACTCTCAACCCCTCACCCTCACTCAACCTCAACACCTCACCCTCACCCTCACTCACCCTCAACCGTTCACCCTCAACCCCTCACTCACCCTCACTCTCACTCACCCTCACTCACCCTCAACGCCTCAGCCTCACCCTCACTCACCCTCACCCTCACACTCACTCACCCTCAACCCCTCACCCTCACTCACCCTCACCCTCACTCACCCTCAACCCCTCACAATCACTCACCCTCAACACCTCACCCTCACCCTCACTCACCCTCAACCGTTCACCCTCAACCCCTCACTCACCCTCACTCTCACTCACCCTCACTCACCCTCAACCCCTCACCCTCACTCACCCTCACTCACCCTCGCCCTCACTCACCCTCACTCACCCTCGCCCTCACTCACACTCACTCACCCTCACCCTCACTCACCCTCACCCTCACTCACCCTCAATCACCCTCACCCTGACTCACCCTCAACCCCTAACCCTCACTCACCCTCACTCACCCTCACTCACCCTCACCCTCACTCACCCTCACTCACCCTCACCCTCACTCACCCTCAATCACCCTCACCCTCACTCACCCTCACTCACCCTCACTCACCCTCACTCACCCTCAGCCTCACTCACCCTCAACCCCTCACCCTCACTCACCCTCACCCTCACTCACCCTCACCCTCCCTCAACCCCTCACCCTCACTCACCCTCATCCCCTCAGCCTCCCCCTCACTCACCCTCAACCCCTCACCCTCAACACCTCACTCACCCTCACTCTCACTCACCCTCAGTCACCCTCACTCACCCTCAACCCCTCACCCTCACCCTCACTCGCCCTCAATCACCCTCACCCTCACTCACCCTCACCCTCAACCCGTCACCCTCACCCTCACTCACCCTCAACCCCTCACCCTCACTCACCCTCACCCTCACTCACCCTCACCCACCCTCACTCACCCTCACTCACCCTCACTCACCCTCAACCCCTCACCCTCACTCACCCTCACCCACCCTCAACCCCTCACCCTCACACACCCTCATCCCCTCAGCCTCCCCCTCACTCACCCTCAACCCCTCACCCTCAACACCTCACTCACCCTCACTCTCACTCACCCTCAGTCACCCTCACTCACCCTCAACCCCTCACCCTCACCCTCACTCGCCCTCAATCACCCTCACCCTCACTCACCCTCACTCACCCTCAACCCCTCACCCTCAATCACCCTCACCCTCACTCACCCTCAACCCCTCACCCTCACTCACCCTCACCTTCACCCTCTCACCCTCACCTTCACCCTCTCACCCTCAACCCCTCACCCTCACTCACCCTCAACCCCTCAACCACCCTCAACTCCTCACCCTCATTCACCCTCACTCACACTCACTCACCCCACTCACCCCCACCCTCACTCACACTCACTCACCCTCACTCACCCTCACTCACCCTCACCCTCACTCACCCTCACCCACACTCACCCTCCCTCACCCTCAACACCTCACCCTCACTCACCCTCAACCCCTCACCCTCACCCTCACCCTCACTCAGCCTCAACCCCTTACCCTCAATCACCCTCACCCTCACTCAGCCTCAACCCCTCACCCTCACTCACCCTCAACACCTCACTCACCCTCAACCCCTCACCCTCACTCACCCTCACTCACCCTCACCCTCACTCACCCTCACTCACCCTCACTCACCCTCACTCACCCTCACCCACACTCACCCTCACCCTCACTCACCCTCAACGCCTCACCCTCACTCACTCTCAACCCCTCACCCTCACTCACCCTCAACACCTCACCCTCACTCACCCTCAACCGTTCACCCTCAACCCCTCACTCACCCTCACTCTCACTCACCCTCACTTACCCTCAACCCCTCAGCCTCACCCTCACTCACCCTCACCCTCACTCACCCTCAACCCCTCACCCTCACTCACCCTCACCCTCACTCACCCTCAACCCCTCACACTCACTCACCCTCACCCTCACTCACCCTCAACTCCTCACCCTCACTCACCCTCAACACCTCAGCCTCACCCTCACTCACCCTCAATGCCTCACCCTCAACCCCTCACCCTCACTCACCCTCACCCTCACTCACCCTCAACCCCTCACCCTCAACACCTCACCCTCAACCCCTCACCCTCACTCACCCTCACAACACATATTGTGTTACAATAGGTGTCCCATTTGCGGAAGATAACACTATCTAGAGATGTAGCATAACGACCAGAGCTGCCATATAAGTCACGTAAATACAAAACATGTTGCATTCCAAATGCTATAGGTGTCACATTTGCAAACGTTATAACTATTGGCATTGTAAATGACAAAGCCATCAATATAGCAATTTTAACATCGCAAAAATAAATAAATTATGTCATTTACAAGACCAATAACTACAACTTTTCTAATGCGATACTTATTGCATTCCAACCCCACTCATCCACGCAACGCCACTCACACACGCAACGCCACTCACACACGCAACGCCACTCACACACGCAACGCCACTCACACACGCAACGCCACTCACACACGCTACGCCACTCACATACGCAACGCCACTCACACACGCAACGCCACTCACACACGCAACGCCACTCACACACGCCACTCATCCACGCAACGCCACTCATCCACGCAACGCCACTCATCCACGCAACGCCACTCTTCCATTTGCAAAAAGAAAAATGTCTAACTATTCTATTGCGAGACCTATTGCATTTTCAATGCTTGTTTCTTCTCTCTTTCAATGTCCTTTTCCTTCCCTTCCATCCTCTGCACGCCTCCTCTCTCTGAGCACAACCTACACTGACACATGCACATTTAACTATTTTCAATTTGAGCAAATTTCCCACAACTCATTTACAAGATCAGTCTATCCTCCTTCCGCTGAAAGTCATACCTATACAACCTAACAATACCTAATCCTCCTCTAACTCCTGTATTAATTCCACTAACCTTGTGCTTGATCTCACCCCGCCCCCACTAATGATCGCAACCAACTACTATTAAATAGTCCACCATGAAAAATAAAAAAAAATGAAACTACTGCATGGAATGGTTTGCTCTGAGTACCCAAGACTAATCCAATAAATAACTAACAGTAACCAATAACACTGAACTAACCATTAACCGTGGGTTCCGGAGCAGTGTGGCCTTCTGGCGTAAAGCGCTTCAACAGCTTGTCAGGGGTAGTAAGCGCTATATAAATGCAATTACAATTATCACAAGTGAGTCTTATGAAGGATGGCTACTCCTTCCCCGCATTTGTTAATGCAAGCAGAGTTTTTTGCGCAGTAACTTTTAAGGTTGGCTAATGCGAACTCAGATGATAGTGATTGATCCAGCCAGGTTACAGACAGAAACAGTCTATATGGGTTGTAATCAGATAATATGTCCCACACATCCATGTGATGTTTCACCAATGATTTTGCGTTTATTCAGAAACAGCAAAGGCTCTTAGATTAATCCAAACTAGCTTTGGTACATGAATGAATTGGAGCAAGAGTCTTATCAAAATGACGCCCATTGAGAAACTGCAATAAATTTTACGCACGCAATACGGAAAACATTTAAAAGTGCCTTGGTTCTGAAGAAAAGAACACCAGCGTCGCGATCTAGGCATTGTTGAGTGCAGATGGGCTTGCTGCTGTGCAGAGGTGCAGCACGCTGCCTACTTTATATGGCTGCTCGTATCCCTGCACACGCTCAGAGAAAAACTAGACCATAAAGAGATCAACACTGTGCGAGGAGGGGACACCACATTAGGCACACACTTCCTACTGCTGTTCTACTTTCTGTGAAATTCCATAAACCAGCAGCTCCAGTGGCTCTGGTCACCCTCTTTGTAAGGTGCAGCTCTATTCCAGAAGCACTCAAAAACAGCCCACTTGGGGCCTTGACATGAAACCTCTAGCAGTGCTGATTGCCGCATGCCTCATGAGATATACAAGAACCTAGGGGGCACCTGCTCATCATCAAAAACAACACAATGTTCCACTTACACATTCCTCTTTACACTCAACCATCATATTGTTTTCTGTCTTCCAAAATCACAGAGGGGCTGATTCACAAAAGTAACTTACACTTCGGGATTCTCCCGATTGATGTGGAGGGAGGAGCGGAATTGGACAACACTACCGGGTTAGAGGGGAGGAGGGCGCAACACCATTGGATATTACATAAAAACAGAAGTTACTCACTCGCGCAGTTGACACGCGCTGAGCTACAACACTTCTCCGCACCCCCTGGTATTTTAGTTTTTTAAATTTAAATCGCCGAGCACTGCTGCTTTGAGAATTTGCTTTTAAAAAGGGAAATCCCCCACTTACCCGCACTCCTGCACCCGCTGACACCCGGCTCTCCGGTCCACCACGGTCCACCACGGGATTCTCCCGATTGATGTGGAGGGAGGAGCGGAATTGGACAACACTACCGGGTTAGGGGGGAGGAGGGCGTAACGCCATTGGATGACTGCACTGGTAATACCCCACATAACCAGATGTGCTCTTCACCCCGCGCAGCGGAGGCGCGCAGCGGGCATGCCGGCGGCTCGCCGGCGGCGTGCCAAAGGCAGGCCCGTCTGCGCCCGTCCGCGACCGGCCGGGGCCAGGGGCCACAACCCATGCCCGTTCATCCTCCCACTTTAAGACATACAACTCGAACTCGCTACGCAAGCTAAGAGGGGAAACTCCTGCCTCATGTCACTCCTCATGGGACCCAGCGGCCCAACATACCTCTTGCCCACAATGCGATTTTCAATTCCATCTCACCCCCCCACCTATGAAGGCGCAACATAGTATGTACCTTTTAAACTGCAGGTCTTTCCCCAAACACTCTTTGGAAATCTCCATGTTACTAGAAGAGTTAAATCCCGATGCTCTGTTTTTGACAGAGACTTGGATGCATACAGATTCAGAGCCTGATATCATCCGGGCCCTCCCCCAAGGTTATCAAATCCTACAGACCTTATCGCCTCAGAGCTGACCACCAGCCTATCAGCTCTTCAGCTCAAACAGCTAGTACCCAAACCAACCCATATCAAAGGTCACCTCCTTGACCCCATATTTAGCAATAGCTTAGATCTCCGAGTCGGGAACCCCTCTAACCTTCCATGGACGGACCACTTCCTTATACCTCTATCCTGGCTCACTAAAAGCTCACATTCTCCACCACCTAGTATCCCTGACCCCATTTTGGCCAACGAGAACTATAACAAGTGGATCTCCGACTCACTTGACTCTGTGCTCCCTGTCAGATCTACTGAACCGAAACGTAGCAATGCGACCGCCCCCTGGTACTCAATGGAACTACGGGAATTGAAACGTACCTGCAAAAAGATGGGACGGAAATGGCGTCTTGACTATTCTCCTTCTAGGAAATTAGAATACAGAGCAGCTATTAAAACCTACAAGGACAGAATTAAATGCGCACAGTCGTCCTTTTTTGAGAAAAAAATCACTGAGGCAGCTTCAAAGCCCAAGGAAATTTACGGCATAGCAAAAACCCTTTTGCAACTCCCAGAAAAACCCCGAGACCCTTTGAATGCCCAAACCCACTGTAACAATCTAGCAGATTTTTTTCTTCATAAAATCGAAACAATCTACACTTCCTTTTCCCATCCTGTGACTCCACTCCAGACACGCTCTGAACCAGAGCCCCAGCCTTTAGCTACACTCGACCATTTCCCCCTCCTAGACTCTTCTAATCTTGAATCTATCATGCATCAGGTAAAATCTGGCTCCCTTAATGACCCTGCACCACCACGCACCTTACTCCCAGTTACCAGCCATATCCTACCTACCATCTTGGAACTACTTAATGCCTCTTTATCCACCGGCATCGTTCCACCCCCATGGAAACGAGCCATGGTCAGAGCCCTTCTCAAAAAACCTAATTTGGATCCTAACAACCCCACCAACTATCGACCCATCTCCCTGCTGCCTTGGCTCAGTAAAATCCATGGGAAACATGCCAACACAGTGTTAACAGAGTTTCTGGAAGCCAAAAATCTCTTAGACTCCACTCAGACGGGGTTCCGCCCGCTACATGGGACTGAAACCGCCTTGGTTGCAGTGGCGGAGGAGGCCAGGAGAATTCTAGACCAGGGAGGCTCTGCAGCCATCATCCTCCTCGACCTAAGTGCCGCCTTCGACACTGTGAGCCACAACATCCTACTGCACCGACTTAGCAGTAAGGGAATATCAGGGATGGCAATCACTTGGCTTAGGTCTTTCCTCTCCAATCGCTCCTTCCAGGTTTTTGAGGGCGACTACATCTCCCCCAGCAAGCCCCTTGGCTGCGGGGTGCCGGAGGGCTGCTCCCTGAGCCCTACATTATTTAATCTATATATGAGCCCCTTAGCCGAGATCGTCCGCCCTTTTGGAGTGAAAATTGTCACTTATGCGGACGATACTCAGCTAGTGGTGGCTCTCAATCCCCCACAAGCCACACCCAACTGTCTGAAAAACTGCCTGGAAGCAGTCGCCGAGTGGATGACATCTTCCTGCCTCAAAATGAATGGGGACAAAACGGAGCTCATGCTCCTTGGTAGTCCCATTAATACCACCATCAACCCATTCTGGCCCCCCTGCCTCTGACCTGCCCCTGTGCATAAAGATACGATCAAAAGCCTGGGCATCTGGCTGGATACATCCCTTAATTTCAACTGCCACGCAGCCAAACTCTCAGCCATCTGTTTTGGCCTGTTAAGACTCTTGCGTAAAATCCTTCCTCTGCTACCTTTTCATGCAAGACAGATAATGGTCCAGGGTCTGATCCTATCTCGTCTGGATTTTGGGAATGCCCTCTACCTAGGCGCACCCCAGACGACCTTAAACAAGCTACAGATCATCCAAAACTGTGCAGCCAGAACCCTTTTACAAATCCCCTGCCGACTCCTGATCAAACCCAGACTGAAGGACCTCCACTGGCTCCCAGTGAGGGAAAGGGTTGAATTTAAGGCAATGTGCATTGCTCACCGAGCCTTCTGGAGAACAGGCGCCCCCATTAACCAATCTTTGATAACAGCCTATCAACCAAACAGACAGCTCAGATCCGGATCCTCTTTCCGGGCCGAGGTTCAAGAGGGCCAGATGTGGAGGCCGCTCGTTCTCCCACAACTCGGTCAGACTCTGGAATTCCCTCCCCATCCAACTCAGATCAGAGCTTAAACTATTCACCTTCCGTAAACTCCTAAAAACCGTGCTTTTCAACAAACCAGAATAGCCTGGACTGTTGTGTACTAAGCGTGATGTCTGCAGCGCTAGGACGCCTGAGGGTAGCTATCGCGCTCTATAAATGCACTTTTCATTTCATTTCATTTACACTTTTGAGTAAGTTTACATTTTGGCTATTCACAAAATCCAAGTGTAAAATTATTCAAGAAGTCTAAATACATGTCTCCACCCCCGAACAAGGGGTAAAATACTACTGCAGAGTATTAGTAAGTCCAGTACCGCACATGGTCAGAGGCTGGTACTGCAAACCCATCTCATAGAAAATGATGGATGTAGAAACTTTAAAAACATATTATTACCTCTGCTTGACCGTCTGAGGTCCGGGGCTAGCCCACAGCTCTTAGATGGGCTCTAGGGTGGTGCGGTGGAGGCGTCCCCATTGGGGCCCTCCTACCGTCTTCACCGCGATATATACTTCACTGTTTATGAGGTATTAGGGGGGGTCATGGATTGGGGGAGGGGGGTTCTTATGTATTGCTTTCTTTTTCTTGTAAATGTTTTTGCTTGTGCACTGTCTAGGAACCATTTTCTGCAATGTAATTATGCCAAACTGCTGTCCACTGTATCTACCAATATACTGTCTGGTCCAAGTTGCAAAGTTAGAGCCCCTGGCTGGCTGCTCTCCGTGATACACCTTGACTTTATGGATTCTGTAAATGTCCTTTCCAATGATTAGTCAGCGACCCGCTAGGACGGCCTTCGCATTGTTAGCTGGAATGTCCGGGGAGCACTAGATAAGATCAAAAGGGGCGCTATCCTCCGACAGGCTAAACACGACGAAGCCGACAGCCTGATGCTATAGGAAACACACTTGCTAGGTACAAAGACACCTTGCCTTCTCCACTATGGCTTAGTACAAGCCTTCCACTCCGGCTTCACTCGGGGCTCTAGAGAGGTATCTATTCTTATCCATAGGTGAATTCCCTACCTACACACCAGGTCTTGGGTAGATACACAGGGTAGATACGTTGTTAACCAAGGGGCCATTTATGGGGAACAAGTGATATTAGGCTGTGTATATGCTCCCCCCCACTTTCCTAGTCCTTCATGGAACGCCTCTGGACTCTGTGGACAGAGATCCCTCTGGGTGTGACTGTTATTGGTGGTGAATGGGACGATGTGATGGATATGACCCGAGACCACTGGCGGCAGGGCGGCTTGCCCGTGTCCTGTCCTGGCACGAAATTGAGTTCTTTAGTGGCAGGGATGGGCGGGTTAGACACTTGGCTACATTACATGGCATAGAACAGGGCTATACATACTTCTCCTCTGTACACAAATCATTCTCTTGCCTTGATTATCTATTTGCCCCCTGGGAGTAATACACAGGGTACGAGATGCCGATATCTTACCAAACGGGGTGTGGATATCTCGTATTGTTCCGCCGCGTGCCGTGCCCGGAAGAAAGAATTTCTGGCGTCCGAGGCCCGCCTTATCGCCTGGACCAGACCAGTAGAGGGGAAGAGGGGACCCTGGCGCATCGCTAGCTAAGCCTCGCTAGACAGACACATGCAGATTGCTTGATGGACGAGGCCCGCTTGGTGTGGTTGGCGACACTCAGCAGAATCTATCAATGGGGCGATAAATCCAGCAAATTGCTACATCACCTATGCCAGGGCACTCGATCTCCCCTAGTCCTCACTGATATTGAGGGGCCCGATGGGGGCTCCATGAGCAATCCCCCTCACTCTTGCCGAGAGCTTCGCACAGTATTATTCTGTGCTTTATGCTCCTCACAAGGCTTTCGCTCCGGCGCAGATCCACCACTTCTTGGACGCTATTCCGCCCGATGTTTTTCAGATACCACTAGGATGATCTGGATTGCCCACTCACAGTTGAGGAACTGGGTGAGGCCCTGTGTGGCCTTAACTCTGGCAAGGCGCCGGGTCCCAACGGGTAGCCGTGCGAATTTTATAAGAAATACATTACGAAACTGGGTCCCCACTTCTTGAACACCATCGAGGAGGCAAGAGAGAGCGGCCATCTCCCACGTGATTGGTGCCATGCTGAAGTGGTGGTGTTCCACAAGCTGGGCCGACCTCCGGACCGCCATGCCTCCTATCGACCCATCTCATTGCTTAATATAGAGTCCAAGGTATTTGCCAATCAGCTTTTGCTACATATCGCCACGGTGGTCCACCCTGACCAGGCAGGCTTTATGGCCCAGCATGCGACAAGGCACAATATTCGACGAGCCCACGTTGCGATAAATACTTTCCAGAGGCTCAATGTACCCGGTGCACTCCTACTTGCTGATATGGATCAGGCATTCGATTCCCTCAGTTGGCTGTACCTCTTTGCCCTCCTTGATTGACTGAATTTGGGCCCACGATTCCGCTCGTATTTGAAGCTTCTATATACCGACATTACTGGCGCAGTCTGCATCGCGGCATCATCTCGTCTACGTTTCCAGTGGGCAGGGGAACTCGACAGGGGTGCCCGCTGTCCCCGTTCCTTTTTGCCTTAGCCATGGAACCCCTGGCGGCATGGGTGAGAGTCGATGCACAGACCACAGGATTTGAGTGGGCGCAGGGGCTGTCTGATCGTTCTGCTCTCTACGCCGATGATCTCCTCTCCTTTCTAACTGGTATCAACAAGTCACGCCCCGATTGCTCAGAATTATGGAGATCTTCGGAGAGACCTCTGGTCTTTTCATGAACCAATCTAAATCTACTTTGTGGCTCCTAGGTCCAAGAGTCGTCCCCTGTCCTTGGGCCTCCGAGATACAGGTGACCTAGGGGTCTTTCTATCGGATTCCGCAACTGTCTCGCGGGAACGGAACATCCAGTCGGTGCGGTTGTGGATCTGGGAAGAGTTAAAAACCTGGTCACACATGCCCCTCTCGTTACCTGGTAGATTAGCCATTTTTAAAATGGTTTCCTTACCACGACTATTGTACCAACTACAAAACCATCCTTTCCGTATCTCTCCTTCGTGGTTCCGGTAGGTCAACAAGGCTCTGGGCCAATTGTAATGGGCTGGAAAGACCCCTAGAGTGGCACTGCGTACGTGCTTTCAATCGACTTATACTGGCGGACTAGCCACATCAGATATCTTATCCTATTACATGGCAGCATATCTGTTTATCTTGAATGAGTGGTGGTATGGAGACCGGTCGGACCGGGTATATCTGTTGGTGCGGAGACATATGGGGACCCATTCCATACACACTATCCTATAAGCTACACCGATGCACCGAGCACTCCCTTCGGCCACCAGAGTGGTGTTCCAGATCTGTAAACAGGCTCTACAGAAGATAGGATGGTGGGGCAGGATCGACTGTGGTCGACTGTGGTCGAATGGCAGATTGACCCAGCTAGCTAGTCTATCAGGCTTTTGTCACTGGGATGCGATCGGCATTTCTACCTCTGGGGATGTGATGAAAGGCGTGACCCTCAAGTCTTTTCTACAACTCCAGCAGGATTTTACCATGCCCAAAACTCAATTTTACAAATACTTACAGTTTCGACACGCACTCCTTCCCGACATTACAAGATTGGAATCCCTTCCAGAATTTGGTCCCATAGATGCTAAATTATTTATGGGTGACTTACAGGACCACAAAATCTCCAAAATGTATCAGTCTCTAGTGCCAAACAGCCCCACCACATTAGATAAACTCCTGGGAACATGGGAGGCAGATCTCGGCCTCTTTGAGAAAGAGGATTGGACAGAGGCACTCTACTCTCCTAGAGAGGCCGCAATAGCTATGCGCCTTCGATTGATTCAATTCAACTATCTGCACAGGGTCTACTATACTTGTGTCAGACTGTGGAGAGCCGGCCTGATAGCCTCCCCATTATGCCTGCGGTGTTGCTATGAAGAGGGTACCTTTCTCCACACAGTATGGCAGTGTAATGTGATTGTAAAATTTTGGCACAGAGTGTTTGCATGCTTGTCGGAGGTCTTGGGGTGGGATCTCCCCTATACACCCAAATTAGCATTACTACACGTTATGGAGACTATCAGTGGTAAGCTATATAAACGTCACTTACTGCTGTTGGAACTTATACTTGCTAAACGGGACATTGCTTGTAACTGGAAAGCGACAGCCCCACCTTCGCTAACGGCCTGGAAGAACGGACTGGACTTTAACATGGGTCTGGAACTCCCAGTTTTTAGGGCTCGGGGTGTCCATTGAAACACACCATGATTTGGAAATGGTGGGCCATCTACAGAGGCCTCCCTCTGGAGCCTGTTTCAGCCGTGGCAGAGATACGTCACTTACAGGATATGCCCATGCAACGTAGTACCTATCACATTGTATATTCAATTTCTACCACAGCGGTAACCAACAACACTTTTGGGAGATGCTATTTTGACAGTGCACTGGGGGAGGGTAGGGTTTGTCCTTTATATATCTTCGATTTATGTTGATTGCAAATGTGTAATTTATAAACGTCAACACGATTATTGTTTCTTATATGTGGCAGGTTGCCTCTGGGTCACTGAGCTCTGCAAAATATTTGTTGTTTGACGCAATAAAAATTGTTGATAAAAAAAAACACCTTATAGGAAATACTGTTAAATTAAATAAAATTATTCAAAATAGTTAAAAATGTCAATAAATGTAATATCATGTTACAAAAATATTAAAAGTGTGCATATTTACTATCTAATTTTAAAATATTTTATCAACCATTTCTGAACGAAATAATGAATGTGACATTTAAAAACATATTTAATTAAATGACAAATAATTCTATGCATCACTTTCAATAGTTATTAAAGCATATTAAAACCAGATGCATCAAAGGGTTTTGCCTATTCTGTGTCTATGAGAAAATGTGTTCATGCATATGACCCTTTATTTCTTTATGGGAAATGTTTTATTTAAGTTAAACTTCAGAAAAATATTTTCATTTAATTTAATGGCATCTTGTTTGACTGCCTCAGTGACATAAAAATCAGAAGGGCTCTTGACTCGAAGAGCTAACCACAGAGGACTGGACCCTCCAGGAGACCTGGCAGTAAAATAGCGTGGTGTCTATAAGCCAGTCCTGAGGATATAGGGCTACAGGATTGCCCAGAAGGAACTTTAACAGCAGTTAGAAGAAAGGATAGCTGCCATGTTTTCAAAATGCTTATGTGTATTTGCATGGTTTCAGTGTGCTAATGTGTGACATTTTACAGCCAAATGTGCGATACTTCGAGTGTCAGACTGTGTATGTCGGGATGTGTCAGCAGCGCAAGAAAAGAAAATGCCACTAACCTCTTATATCTGTCAGCAGGGACGATGGCTGTTGAGGAGCCTCCCAACTCCCCTGAGTGCAACCTCCCACAGAGCAATGAACACTACTATGTAAGGGAGCACCCCGGGGAAAAGGGAAGTGGATAAAATAACAAACACTGCTGCAGGGATGGCTCCTTGTCTCCCTATGTCTGGTCTAGGGCTTGGGATGTCGTCAACGATCACTCCTCAAAGGACTTGTGCATATAAAAGAAGAGAGAGATGTATGAGGGGTAGTACAGGAATTACCAGTCAATCACAGGCAACCAAAACATATTCTTTCATACACTCACGGTGTACTTTGCAGCAATACGCTCATATAGCGGGCAGTGATCACCAATCCTGGAGAGAGCATGACTTCAGGAAGTCCTCAAGAAAAAAACAGGATCATACGTGCTCCAAGTAAAACAACACAAAAAGCACCTTAGTCTACTATCGGCACTTGTACCGAATCCTGTGAAATAGACATGTCACTGTGCCCGAACGTCATGGGCGAGTAATACCAAAACAAGAGCGCTCCCCAACCGCTGTTGAAATAGTCACAGCTTGAAACCAGTAGGCGGTAAGAAACCAGCAGATAATCAAAAATAGTTGCACCTCGCTGCTGTTCTGAGGCACAGCGAGAGGACTAGCATGCGACCAGGCAAATGGTGGTTTAGCTGCAAGCGCATCAAAAGCTGTTCAAATTCCACAGCGAGAGTGCATGCAGGACGTTGGCGCTGTCTTCCCCAGCGTGGGGGGAAAAAACAACAAAGTCGCGGGTGAGGGAGGAGCGCTCTGGCGCCCCTCTCCAACCTGTGTTTACAGTACCTGGGGCTTCCGGTGCCAGGAGTCTGGAGTGAGGTGAACAGAAATGCCGCTTCAAAGAGCTACGCCGTGCTCATGCAAGAAGTCCGTTGCCCGAAGCAGCGTGATGAAATGCAGGACCATCAGCGGGGAAAACAGCAACTCCGGCGGGGAACACACATCCGCTCTCGAGAAAATCCGAAACAGCCAAGATTGTCAAGCACCTCCTCCCGGAAGAGGAGGTGCTTTATAGGGGCTGAGTACTTGGAGATGCATGATCCATGTTTTCCTGATGCATCCCAGGGGCTTCAGGGTTGTGTAGTGCACTGGGCGCCTGTTCCATCCAAACAGGGTATCATGCACACAGGGGAGGGGAACTCTGTGAGTGGGAGTAGTTCCTGCCTTTCCTCCCTGTCCACGCTGTGTGATCGCGACCGAACCCCCTCTCAAGGACCGCTAGCTCGGCGGTCGTCCTGGCTAACCTGGATGTGCTGCATGAAAGCGTTCTAACAATTCAGGGCAGTGGAGGTTCTGTACAGGCTCCCAGGTGCTGTTCTCCACCCCAAAGCCTTTCCAATCCACTAGATACTGCACCTGCCCCCTCCCCAGTTGGGAGTCCAAAAGCTCACGTACCTCATACTCATCCTCCTGACCGTCGATCTCCAGAGGGAGGGGTCGCTCTCGCAACCTCATGCTCGCGGGACAGGGCTGGAGCAGGGATACGTGGAATACAGGGTGTATGTGCTATGAACGGGGCAAGGACAACCTCATGGCCACAGGGTTTATTACTTCCTCAACACTATTGGGACTAATGTATCTGGGTTTCAGCTTGTCCACCCCCTTGAGATGTAGGTTCTTAGTGGCCAGCCATACCTTGTCCACCACCTGGTAAACGGGTTCTATAGCTCTTTTCTTATCTGCGAAGTGTTTCTGTGCATTTTGCGCCGTGGCTAGATGTTGTCTGGCATCAATCAATAACGCTCTGAGATGTGTGTGATGTTCGTGGATGCTTAGAAGTCTGGAAACTACCGGCCATTCAAATGGGAGCATGTTTGGATGGTGTCCATAGAGACAAAAGAAAGGGGAACAACCTAACGTAGTGTGGTCCGCATTGTTGTATGCAAACTCTGCCATCCAGATCAGCATGTACCAGTTTGTGGTGTTTTGTAGGGTGAAAGAACGTAAATATTGCTCCAGAGTTGTGTGATCGCGACAGTGTATAATAGAATTTTAAAATAATAACTTGCATATTCACTGTGCTTTCTCAGTTGCAGGCTGGGACCTCGTAGCCTTATAAATAAACAAGTCACTAGTCCTCACAGTGGCAAACTGTGGCAAACAAGATGCAATTGCGTTTCTCTCTGGTTACGCATCGACAACTGCAGCAATTTGTTAATGGAGGTTTTATAATGTAGAAGAATGCATTTCCTTCTGATTACTTTAGCTTGCATTTTTCTTTCATTTGAGGTGTGTGTTCTTTTTTATGCAATTACCCCAACTTGAAAGATCAACAAGCTAGTTACTGAATAATTTGTCCTTTTAACCATGACTTTTGACCTCAACCCCACACTCTGACACTACCCCCATTCCATGCAGGATGAGATCAGTGTTCGGCTGGACTCACTTTTGCCAACTAGAAGTGCCTCCCCAGTGAATGCCAGGCTGAGCCAGACAACATCTTCAGAGCAGTCTGTGGGCCACCGAGCTGCTTGTAGGCTGAGCCACTAGGGCATACCAAATATTTATTGGCCTGATAATTGCCTGAGGCAGCAGCTCAGAGCACGTTGAAGATTGCTGGCTGTTAATGCTTAATTATATTCTATAACCCCCTGATGTGCGTTACTTGGCAGGGCTGGGAAAATGGAAATGAGTCATTTTCTCAACCTATGAAGGACCGGACAAGGTAGTGAGGTTTGCTCAGGTGGGGCACACTCTAGGCAGGCTACAAAATCATTCTTATCCAGCTCTGAGATTTTTGCCATGCTTCTAACAGGTTCACTTGGACCCCACAAAAAACTATCCAGGCTGGTGGTGTCCTGCCTGGCTACGGCTACCTATGTAACCACTGGATGATTTAGGACCTGATTGCGAGTTTGGCGGATGGGAAACTCCGTCACAAACATGACGGGTATCCCGTCCACGTATTACAAGTTCCAAAGGAGAAAATGGAAGTGTAACACAGTGGACAGGTTATCGTTCACATCTGTAATGGAGTAACCCTGTCTGCCAAACTCGTAATCTGGCCCTTAGACTTCCAAAAAAGTAACTAAATCCGAAGGTAAAACCCTGGTTTGGAGTAACATGGCAAATCCATCTGACCAACAAAGCATCCTCAGCAGCCACAAATTATGGTTTGTTTCTCTCTGACTTTGATGGAACCTCACCACCATTGCCTTGGGCCTTACCCCGCCGGAAGATTTTGACTTCCGTTTCTGAAAATAAGTCCAGAGGTAAAAATATTGAGTAGGATGGCCCTCTTGGTGTAACTGTTATTTTCAATGGCACTTTACAGCTTTCAAAAATTCATATCTGGTAAGTAAATAAGGTAAGGACCTTATTTTAATGACCTTATTTTAATGATCTTGTTGTCTTTTTGCTCATTTATATCTTTCTATTTTTCCTAACTGGTTTAGGTGATGTATTGTGATCTTTAGTTTAAAAATGTTTGTACTGTGTTGAAATAAAGAGGTTCCGAACAGGACATCAAGAAAGGTCCTTGATTGCAGTCCCCGGGTGGAGACAGTTCATAAGTCAAACAGTGGACTCAAGTTGAATGTGATGACAGTAGGAATGCAGGGAATGCATGAGACAAGGAGAAAAGAGCACAGGGACAGGATTAGAATGAAGAAACAACTAACATAGGTAAGCCAAGAATAGTGAAAAATACAACATATCTCCTCCTCTAATATAAACAAATTCAGCTTTCAAAAGTAACCTTTGAGATGACCAGTCTTTGCATAATCTTGTGCTATCACTCAAATAAAAAGATTGTCCAGTAGTAGCAAATTTGGCATTGTGTGATTCTTGAGGAATAAGATCTTCTTCCTGGTCATGGACATTGTTCGTAACTGCTTCAGCTTGGCACGAGTGGGAAGGCAGATACTGTTGTTATGGATTGGTATGGATGCATCAAAAACTTCACAGGCCCTGATACACTCTTTCAAATAAGCAAATCTTTGAAAACATTTAAAAGCTGTACTTATATTTCACCATTTACCATCTCCAAGTTTAAAATGCTGCGCATGTCTTGCAAAGGACTCTTTTGGGACCAGAAAACTTAGACAACCCCTTGAAGATGGACCTAGGATTTTTTACTTTGACAACATTGTCAACATAAATGCTGCTTTACTTCACGCAACTATTTCTTTTGTCCCGTTCTCTCATCATTTTCTGACAGCCGCAAACCTTTTTTAGCGCAATATCAGGAATGTAAGTACTAACTTTCCTCTCTCTGAATTTAAATAACCAAGCAGGACTTAAAAGAGCACAGGCAGTGCTATTGTGTGGCAATTCAAAAGGTGGAAACTCTTTAGTTAAATGCAGAGTACACTGATACAGAGTTTTCCCTGCCAAAACTTTAGCACTTCAAGTCTGCTGGCAATGGCAAGTTGGACTTCCTCCCTATCTATTATTCTTTCCACTAATCCATTGCTTTGTGGTGAGTACAAAGGTGTGTGCTTGGGAAATATCATAGGAACATAAAAATTGCCTCCTCTTGTGCGAAGAGAATTGCACTCCATTATTGGAGGTGATGGTAAGAGAGAAACCTTTTCTATAGAATCATTATGGCAGAAAATGCAACACTTCATTTGTATCAGTCTTAATCAAAATATATACACCCTACCCAGAATATCTGAAGCTATATGGCAGCAAGGATCTTCAGGAAAAGGAGTGGGAGCAATGGCAGTTTTTCACAAGACTAGAAACACTATTGTCCATGAAAGTCCACCAACACATAGTCCCCACATTGTTTCAGTATAGCATTCACTCAAGGGACCCTTGTGGATAAGTTAACAATTCTGCCATGCTTACACAGAGGCACAAACTGATCTATCATAAGAACTCTATTTACACATTACAAATATCATTTTATCTGTCCAGAAGACTTGTAAATCCACATGCAAAAATCCCTCTCTAGGGCCATTTACCCACCTGAAATGTCTGCAATTGTTTCAGAACATCATCCTATGACAAGCCTTATATTGAAGAATCTTTATCCACAAACTTCCCAGCATACTCAAGAGCATCACCGACAGCATCTTCCACACACTCATCCGGAAATAAACTCTCATCGAATCAGACTGAGAGTCATCTCTGCATTTGCTCCTAGTTGGCATACATTCCAAACTAAAATTGAATTCAAGTAATCTTGCTAAAATCCTATAGGGTCTCAAGGTGCATCGTGTGTCCCGTTTTTGAAAGAAGGAAGATGAGAGGCTTGTGACCAGGTCTGAGGAGAAAATACTTTCACCAAAGGAAAGTTATGAAATTATCAACTGTCCTCAACACACCAAGGACTTTATTCAGAAGGGCATTATGTTCCTGAAGGAAGTGGACAGAGACCCAAATATAATCACTGAATGCCACAACTCTGTTCTTGTCCTTGGAAAACATTGTTATTGAATTATATATCCTTTAAGTATTTGGAACACAGACACAGCTGAGGCTAAACTGAACTGAATACAACATAACAAAATGCCTGATTGGGTGTTACTAAAGTGGTGGTGGTTACTAAGGTGGTTAAATGCTGACAATTATCCACAAAACAAATTTGGTGGTATGCAAAATGTAAATTCAACGTGGAGATTAACTTGGCTTTACCCTGGTTACTTGTTGCAGAAGGAAAGCAGACAACATGTTTGGAAAATACACCGGGGCGAGTTCAGCACATTATTCAGTGGGGCCCAAAATCTTGGCAGGATGTACGGTGTTCACTCTGTGAAAGAAGTGGGTGGATGCCGTCCACACGTGTGTACCCCCGACTCCTGCCCTGACCCTCCCGGTTGAGGTGGGAGACTACGGATTTCAAGGCTAGTCTCCGGCATACAAAAACCTGATTCCTCTGCGGGGTTCAGACGGCAGGGACTTGTTTTGAGTGACTCGGATTATGCACTGCCAGTAACCTGCTCCTGCAGCCAGTGCACCATGTTTTTTGTCACGATCTCTCTGCCTGCTGTAGCGCTTTCTCCGTACTCCTGACAGGTAATGGAATGCTGTGTGTCTGTATTTCTGATATCCGATCCTACAGCAGCACACCTGCAGCACACCTGCAAGTCCCATACATAGCAATAGACCTAATGCCAGCCGCAATAGAAGTCAACGAGATAAATATATTCTCTCTATCCTTCCCACTTTTCTCTTCTAAAATGTTGGCACGTAATCCTGAGTCCTTATGTATCGCAACTGGTTCTTATGTAAAGCGCTCTGACACCTTCGGGTAATGTTCGTGCTATATAAAACCGCATTAAATTAAAAAAAAATAGTGGTATGTATTGTAGTTGAAAAACAAGACATTCATAGTGTGGCAATGTGCAGTCCAGAAAAACTGAGTTAGCTGAATTATTTAAGCTGTTGCTGGCCGAATAAGAGGCTAACTTCATGGCCCTAATAAGAAGCTAACTTCATCCCATTCATCTTATTGATTACGTTTTATATTTTACTTTGTTGTAAGTCTCATTTTGCTTTCTTTAGTAGAAGAAGACGAAATATATAATGATGGTTCTTCTGAAACTTCTACTGTGTACCTTCGGAACGTATTAACCTTTATATTGCACTCTGGATGTCCTCAGCACCGGCGTTCAGAGAAGTCAGTGGAAATTGCTCTTTAATAATTGCTCTGTTACTTGGAAGCGTGCGGACTGACAGCCCTGGTTGACCGTAGACCTAAAACGCATATTTACACTCTCGTCATTGCTTGCGGTTTCCTATAATACAGTTGCTAAATATCTCGTCCATGAACTAGCCAGGAAAAACATCCCAATAATAAAGACCCGGAACACCGGCTAGGGACATCCAATATCCACTAAAAGTAGCCCTGTCTTGATTAAAGCGTGACCGTTGCATGACCCTAACATGGCTTCCACAGAGGAAAAAGTATAAGTCAATCACGTTTTGCCTGGCCCTATAATGGTAGCGCCCATGACTTATCTACACTGCGCAGTCTAGTGTTTCGTTAACGTGTAAACAAACATTTCCTATTCTAACTCTCCGATTGCTGCTCGGGAGTCTAAACGTCATTCGCGCGCGCCTGGACGCTCGTTGGCGCCAAGCTGGAGAGAGCGAAAATACCCTCGTACATAAACCAGAGTGCCTGGAAAAGGAAATTCTGAGCATGGTAAGAGGCTACGGATTTAACTCCTGGGGAAACCCCGTTTTTAGATCGTGAATGGGGTTCACGGCAACGGCAGCTGAGCCCAGAACGTTGCAAGAGGCTCGTGCATTTGTAACACCCGTTGATTACCCCTAGTTTTGATTCTTGTAATTCACGCAGTTGTGGACGGAGGTTGTAAGGAATGTATTGGTGTGCAGAGCGCACACTGCTGGTGGATCTGATGGTTTTGCATCAGACGTGCAAATTACATGATCAGATGACTCGAGTGTGATTTTATCCAGACACTGAGAACTCGATCTTTGAAGTTAGTTAGTGACATGCAATGAAGCGCAATCTTATGGCTAGTGTCAGCCCGTCTCGGCTGGCAACTGAACTCTGACATATTGCAGGGATCATTTTCTTAAAATGTGAATATGAGTTTGAACCTTTGTTCCGAATATCCCATCTTGCACAGGGCTCCTCAATGTTGTCACCTTTGCTAAATATGTGGGTGATGCAGTGCCAAGATCAGTAGTTGTCACGCGTCAGTTGTTCACACCACTCTGTTTTTGGTGTCAGTGTAATCGACCTCATCATGTACAAGAAGTGCTAAATATATCCCTAAGTTAAGTACATGTATTTTATAATGGAAAAACAGCACTGTAACTTGCAAATGCAAAGAAAGCAACAGAACTCGTTAACCTACTTGCATCTCGAATAGTCGATATCTTAGAGCGATGGAAGAAGATTTTCTGGGCAAGGAGCAGGATACAAGTATTTACAATTACGGGAAAGTGGTCACAGTTGGCTTTTAGTCTGTTGCATGCACACGTGGCCTCAGGCTACTTGGTAGCAATCCATTGTGGGTGAAGTGACTGCGCATGTGATATAACCAGCCTCTCATATTTGTTTTAAGAGTTTGCTGTGCTTCCAAATTTGTGTTTCTTTCTTTATGTGTAGCCTGTCTTACTCAAGGGCTCGTGGCACGCTAGAATGTATTGAATGTTACGAGAATTAAGTAGGCCCCCGTCACGATGAAAATTGAGTAATTTCAAACGTCTTTCAAGCCCGAGCACACGTTACAAAGATCTGCATCTCTCAAGTTATGCTGGACTCAAGGTCGAGCGTGCGATCTGAAAGCCATTACAGGTGTCGATAGGAAGCAACACGCTGTAGCTTTGGTAGGATTTCCATAGGTAATTTCGTTTTCACTTCTGTTAGAACTTTATGCGTGAGCCCTCACAATGCGTGAAAGCAGACTCACACAATTGTTTTTCCTGGCGGCTCTCCAAGTAGTGCAAATCCACACATAGGATTCCCTCAGTTGATTAGCTTTCGGGTAGCAATCGATTTTATCCGAGAGAAAGTAGGATAAAGTGCTGATGCTCCGATTTCCCCCACAATCTAGGTGCTATCTAATCTCAATTGAATGGGACTGGGGCTTTCTGCCGATTGGGACCCTAATAGTTCATGTTACTGTTGGTAGAATTAGCATGTTGTAGAAATCCTCGGGAAGCAAGGTAGTAGTTCAAGAGTGATTTATTAGGGCAAGCAGTACAGGTACAAACATCAGATCATGTCGTGGTCCAAGCCAGAGTGATCCCTCTGTGGAATGCACTCGGAGAACACAACAGGATTCTAAGAATCCATGGTAACAGAACTTAAGGGATAAACATAAATAGAAATACAATATCAAAGACAAGAAATACATAGAATACTACATCACCTCCTTTTCTCAGAAGAATAAAATAACAAAAAATAATAATAAAAAAACAAAGAAAGCAAAAGAGAAACCAACAGAAACAGAAATATTACTCTCTAAACCTCAAAGGTCTATTAACAATGCGAGAAACTCTTCCTGACACCTAAGTCAGTGGACGAAGCTTTGGTGGAGAAAGAATTAGTGGAAGACTTTTTAGAGACAGGTGAAGTTGAAGATGATTTTGAGACAACAGAAGTGTTACTAACAACTTTAGCAACTCTGTTCAGATTCCACCAGAAACCTCCCTCAATTTGTACAGCATTTTCCACAACCTTAACTACTTTTACAGGGGGCCCAAACTTGCTTTCCCCTTTGCTGACATGGACAGACTTCCTAATCCTCACACAGTCCCCAACTTCCAAAACGCTCTCTTTCGTACCTTTCCTTACATCAAAATGTTCCTTTTGCTTGGACTGAGCATGCAGAACATTACTCTTTACAATGGACATGAGACTCGAGACATCAGAGCTAGACTTCATCCACTTAGACATCCACCCAGGACAAAACGAAGTGCTAGGCTTACGACCTCTCATTAACTCAAAAGGAGAGACCTTAGTGGAGGAGTGAGGGGTGGTCCTATAAAACCAAAACATGCTCTTCAATGCTTTGCTGACCTCAACATTACTACTCCTAGCCCACTTCACACAGTCGCCAACAACTCTGTTCATCCTCTTGACAAGACCATTCCCTTGAGGATGATAAAGAGAACTCTTGACATGCTTAACACCTGAATTGGTTAAAAAGTCAACAAACTCATGGCTCACAAATTGCTTCCCATTGTCGGAAACCAACACTTCAGGAAAACCTTCCCTACTCCAAACGTCACACAAGAATTCAATGACACTTTTAGTATCAGCATCTTTTATCAACTTAAACTCCGGCCACTTAGAAGCATAATCAACCAAGACTAAAATAAACTTTGAACAACCACTCAGCACAGAATAAGGTCCCATGATATCAATACCCAGTTTAGCCCAGGGACGATCCGGGCACTCAACCGGCATAAGAGGAGGAACCCAAGTCTTGAGACTCTTATCTGAAGATTTACAGATACAACAGTCCGCAACAAAAAGATCGATATCCGAATCCATAGCGGGCCACCAGAACATTTCACGAATTCTGCGTTTAGTAAGTGTACAACCCAGATGACCCTCATGAGCCTTCACAATGATATCTTTTCTAAATGCAAAAGGAGGAATAATCTTATCATTGCGAAGTAAAATACCATCCTCAATGGAGATCTCATGGCCTACCTTAGAAAAGGGTTGAAGAGAAGAGGACAAGACCTTCTCACGCGGCCAACCCACCTTAACAAAATTACAAACATCCTGAAGAACACTATCTTGTTCAAAAGCTTTTCTCCACTCCACTTCAGAACAAACTTGTAGTCCTGGGATGTCTACACAAGCAACTAAACAATCATCACAGTCCTCTTCAATGAGATTGGAAAAAGAGATATCAACATCATCATCACACACAGCAGGCGGAAACCGGGACAAAAAATCTGCCCTTACATTTTTCCCTCCAGCAATATACACAACATCAAAATGGTATTGCAAAAGCCTGGTTACCATCCTCAAAATTCTGGGTGTGCAACATTTAGTAAGACTACCACCCAAAATGTTAACCAAAGGTTTGTGATCCGTTTGAAGTAAGAAACGCTTTCACCAAATGAACGGTCTAAACTTCTCAATAGCCCATGTACAAGCCAAAAGCTCTTTCTCTATCACGGAGTATTGAATCTCAGCAGATCTCAAAACCCTGGATGCAAAGCTGATAGTTCTTTCAACACCACCCTCACTTTATGTTAAGGTGACACCAAGACCAACACGACTCGCATCAACAGTCAAACAGCACGGCAAAGCAGGGTCAAAGGGTTTAAGGACAGAATCAGACGTCAGAGACAGTTTCACTTCTTCAAAAGCCTTAACGCATTCTTCGCACCAAATAAACTTCACTCCCTTTTTCAACAGGTTACTAATAGGACGTACAATGGTCGCGTAATGAGGAATAAACCTGGAGTAGTATTCACAAATACCTAGAAGAGACTTGACCCCAGTTTTGTCAGACGGGATTGGAGCTTTAGAAATAGCATCCAAAAGTCCAGGTCTAGGTTTTATTCCGTCTTGTGTCAGAATGTGATCAAGATACTCAACTTCAGTACACATAAACTTACACTTCTCCAATTTCAAGACTACACCATGATCTCAAAACAAACTTAGAACATTGTCAAGGACCGAATCATGAGAAGAAACATCCTTGCAAAAAATCAAAACGTCATCTTGAAAAACTGTCACTCCCTTAACACCTTCCAGGATAGTACTCATAACTCTCTGAAAAACCGACGCGGCCGAAGCTAGGCCAAAAGGCATACGTCGATACTGAAAGGTGCCCAAAGGAGAGACAAAAGCAGTCAAGTGACGGGAATCAGGATGCAGCTCGACCTGGTGGTAGGCACTAGCTAAATCTAGTTTAGTGAAAAACGTTGCTCCTTTGGTAGCCGCAAAAAGATCATTAATCCTGGGAAGAGGATGAGAATCCACCCAGATTACTTTGTTGACAGAGCGAAGATCAACACAGACCCTAAGTTTGTTATCTCTCTTACGAGCTACGACTAGAAGCGAAAGCCAAAGAGAAGACTCTGCAGGTTCTATCACACCATTCTCACACAACATCTCAAGTTCTTTCTTCAAATCATCTCTGACGCTGAAGGGCACACTCCGAAGTTTATGTTTAACAGGTGTTGACCCCTCTTTAACAATAATCTTGTGTTTGAACCCTTTTATTTTACCCAAACTGGAACTAAAAACAGAAGGAAACTTGCATTTAAGCATTTGTAAATAATCAGAGCAGGTAGCAATAAAAACTTGTTCCTTCGCACCAGGCTTAAGTGTCATACCGAAGAGACCCTGATGGAACCAGCCCAAAATATTGAGCCCCTTAATCGCAACATAGATTTTCCCTTTAATCTTCCTCCCTTGAAAACATAAGATGTCTTCAAAAAAACCAAGAAGACTAATTTTCCTTCCTTCGTAGGACACAGGAGCACGGTCTGGAGGAAGAAGAGGTTGTGCACCATGCCATGTATTGTCAAAAAGTTCTTTATCTATCATAGTGATTTTTGCACCAGAGTCGACCAGAAGTTTCAAAATCTTATCGCCAACAGCAATATCAATAATAGGGTCGACACAGGAGTCAGGATCACCTTCAATGATAGGCCCTTCAGAAGAATCAGAATCAACAACACCAACAACAGGTTTATTGAAATTCTTCTTGTTTTTCAACTTTAAACAAACTTTTGCAAAGTGTCCCACCTTTTTGCAGTAATTGCAAACCACACTGGAAGCAGGACAAGTAGAACCCTTTTGGTGTTGGGGATTACCACACCTTATACACACTTGAGAATAGGACGAAGACTCTGCCTTATTCAAAACCTTCCCTCTAGTAAAGTTAGACATGGATTTCTTTTTATTGAATCTGGAAGAAGAATTCAAACTTAAAGCGTTTATAGGTTCAACTACTTTGTCTTCTAGTTCTTTAAGAGAAACCATGGACGTTTCTACGCTCTTAGCTAACTTAATAGTGTCATCTAGGGAAGGATCACTCATGGCTAACAACTTTTGCCTAGTGTTTTTATCCTTACAATGACAAACAAATTGATCCCTGATGAGCTGTTCATTAAAGTTTTCGAATTTACATTCAGACGCTAATCTCCGCAAGATAGAAATATAAGTATCAATATCTTCCGAATCAGCTTGTTTTCTCTTAAAGAAAGTGTGTCTACGAACCATTAGGTTAGGTTGTTTGTCAAAACGAATCTTTAGTTTCTGCACAGTGTCAATATATTCGTCAGACACAACACCTACTGTAACAGGTAAATCTGGGAGATGCTTAAAGACAGACCTGCCTTCAAAGCCCAGAGAATGTAAAAGTAGGCACTTTTTTCTTTCAGGGCGAAATCTAGATGCTCCAATCGCCCCTAAATAATTTTCAAAAGCATCATGCCAAATTTCCCATCTAATTGGAGGTTCACCAGGAGTTTCCAAAAAGGCTGGAGGTGGATTAACAGATTGCTGGGTAGACATAACTTGAAAGAACGTTAGAAACAAAACACTATAAGTAAATAAAAGGAATGTCGAGCAAAACAGCAAAAAGAAACAGAAGTAAAAAGGCTGTGCACATCAGCGATGGTTGGAGATGACACGTGATAAGTTCATCAAAAACTTGAAGCTTGAAGCTGTATGCACAAAAAATAAACACTGTATCACACTTGCTGTAATTTGCTGAAATGTATATGACCAGATGAAAGCTGTGCGCACCAGCGGTGAACAGATCAACAACGTGGAGCAGTGATAAGTATTTCGTAAGAGGTGTGCTATAAGTTGAACAGGAAACGAAAACGTAAGCTGTGCGCATCAGCGATGAACACGGAGAATTCGTCGCTGAGCAACGTGAGCTGTGTGCATCAGCGATGAACACGGAGAATTCGTCGCTAAGCAACGTGGACGTCACAAAGCACAATTGAAAGTAACCAATCTAGACTGTCCAAACTTTCATCCAGTTGTAAGACAGCACTAAGTAACGTAGCAACGTGATGATGTACTACACGCTGCACTGACGCTCCAGCAACCCAGCAACGTGATGATGTACTACGCGCTGCACTGACGCTTCCATCGAGAATAAGAATGTCGGAGCACAGAGACTCGGACACGGAAGGTAAGGCTCGAACTGCCCGGAGTAATATTGTTTAAATAAGACAGTCAACGGTCGAGACAGAATGGAGAGGCCCTAAATGTCGTGAATATAACAACAAAATATGGAAAAAGTCTCGAAATAAAATCCGAATAAAAACTGAAGAATGCCACCTTCGTTAGGTAGAAGGACATAAAGTCAAACACACAGACATGAACATGAAAGTCTTACGGTTTTGATGATGTCGTAGTTTTGACAATGTCTCGGTTTTGAAGAAGTCAGTGGTCGGTGGTAGAAGGTTATAGTTTGTCGAATAAGAAATGATGGTCCTCAAAATGACACAGAGTCAGTAGCAGGAGTTGAGGAACTGTGACGGGGAACGGAGCTGTAGTAAGCAATAAGCGGAAGCAGAGATGTATCCAGAAACAGGATTTATTCCATAAGTCAAACTCCACCCGGCAGCGGAGCGTCTGATCAGCGGTAAGCCAACTGTATAATACCAACCGTAGATCAACCAACGTCCATGCACGGGTGTAAATACATTCATACAATAATACATTATGTTCACGAGATCTATTTCTATCGTCACACGTCGCGTGGTACTCTCCATGCTCGAGATGTTCCACGCGCCGTATGACGCAGCACTAGTATACATTACATTACACCACCTTCCCCCTTATAACAACAAACAAAACCAAGTCAGAAAATATCTAGAATTTCACAAATTCATTATATCTTTCTGGCATTTTAATACATCTACCAAAAGAAGAAATTTTTTGACTATCAACAGAATTTTGAACCTCTACACTCCGTTCTCTAGAACGAGGTTCATCGAAATGACGTGGAACTACCAACTCATGTCTGACTGAACATGCTTCATCAGGACGATTAGAATCTCCCATTAATTGGGGTTCCTTAATCCAAAAGGACCAGTCTAAGTTTTCAGACATGTCGGAGTTCACTTTACCTTTGATAATCTCAGCTTGACGATCCGTGATCTTCACTAACTGGCGTTTATTCCACCAACCTCTTTTGTTAAGAAAAGCAGACCCTTTACTAACTTTCAACACTTGAACAGGTGTATCAAATTTCGAATGACCTTTCGTTACTTTCCCAGGACTTTTAATCAACACCCAATCACCCACAGTAACATCAGTAAAACTACTATTTAAGCCCTTGTCAAAATTCAATTTCATTTGATCTTGATTTGCGCGAACCATATTTCTGATTGACTGAGACTCAAATGGTCTCTTTACAGAATCTCTATGTAACCATGATGGAAACAAAATAGAACGATTTTCTCTTCCTCTTAACAGGGAAAAAGGGGATACACCTGTTATGCAGTGAGGGGACGTGTTGTAATGCCATACTTTCCGAGTAACAAATTCCCCCACCTTATAACCACAAGAGACTGCAGTCTGGACACCCTCTTTAATTACTCTATTTCCCCACTCCACTAAACCATTTGAAGATGGCGAATATAAAGCAACTTTGAGTTGTTTGATATCTAAACTTTCCAAGAATGAATGCATCTTATCAGACACAAAATGTGTACCGTTATCTGTAACTATGTACTTTGGAGTTCCTTCCAGATCAAAAACTTTCTTCAGAAAAGTAATGGTGGAATTTGAATCTGGAGACTTGACAAAATCAAAGTATAACCATTTCGAAAAATAGTCAACTAAAAGGATCACATATTTATTCTCTTGTTGGAGAACAGAATATGGTCCCGAAAAATCTACAGCCACTTTTTCCCAAGGGGAATCCGGAAATTCTGTGGGATGCAATGGCATTTTCATTGTACGCCAATGCTTATCTGACAACAAGCACTCAGGACAAGAATCAATCAAATTCTTGACCTGAGTATCCAGAGACGGCCAACAATAGT
The DNA here is from genome assembly GCF_964261635.1 of Lissotriton helveticus. Taxonomy (NCBI): domain Eukaryota; kingdom Metazoa; phylum Chordata; class Amphibia; order Caudata; family Salamandridae; genus Lissotriton; species Lissotriton helveticus. Next base: position 187,546,231 of record NC_136060.1, read on the forward strand.
TTTGCTTAATTCGCATAGCTGTCTTTGTTATCCCTAAATGCCCCTGGTGTGCTAGATTAATGATTGATTCTCTCAATCTAAAAGGAGGAACACATTTCTCACCTTTGCGAACAATATCATTCTCCACAAAAAGTTGATCAGCCACCTGAGCAAAACTTCGTAATTCTCCACTCAAATTCCTTGGTTCAGGCCAACGTTGAGTTGAAAATACTATGACCTTCAACAAAACGCCATCCTCTTTAGTACTATTTCTCCAGTCATCTTCTGAAATGATAGTGCTAACTTCATTAACAGCATCTATTAATGTAACACATTCTACATCTTCCTCAACAGAATCCTCTTCATCATCATTGGACATAGCCATTCTGGATAAACAATCAGCACGGAAATTTTTTCCACCTACTATATGCCTGATTGTAAAGTTGAACTCTTGTAATTTTGAAACTAATCTCATAAGTCGAGCTGATAAAGATGGACTGGACTTGGTAAAAATATAAATCAAAGGTTTGTGATCGGTCACTAGCTCGAATTTCCTTCCCCAAATATACATTTTAAATTTATGAACAGCCCAAGAACAAGCCAACGCTTCCCTCTCTATCGTACTGTATCTTTGTTCAAACTCTTTCAGTGCTCTTGAAGCGAATGCGACAGTTTGTTCCTGACCGTTCACTTTCTGGGTAAGAACTGCTCCTAAACCAGAAATACTAGCATCTACTGTAATCGTGGAGATGGCATCTTCCCTAAATGCATGAATGGCTTTTGCAGAAACAATCATTTTCTTAACCTCACTAAAAACTTTATTTAATTCCTCAGTCCAAATAAAAGTCACCCCTTTTCTTAAAAGCTGTCTCAATGGCTCTACCAACTGCGAATAAGATTGCACAAACCTGGCGTAATATTCTGCCAGCCCAAGAAACGATCGCAGGGCGTCTTTATCTGGGGGGGGTTTGCATCTTCAATAGCCCTAACCACAGAGACTTTGGGAGTAATACCTTTATCTGAGACAGTATGCCCCAAATATACAATCTCATTTACTGCAATTTTACACTTTTCCTTATTAACTGTCATATTTCTAGACATTAAAATTGATAAAACTTTTTAAAGTATTTTGTTATGTTCGTGTAGGGTTTCTGCAAAAATTAAAATGTCATCCAAGTAAGCCTGGACACCTTCAATTCCCTGGAATAATTCATCCATCAACTTTTGAAACACACTACCTGCAGACGCCAACCCAAAAGGTAGACGCATAAATTTGAACGCTCCAAAAGGAGTAATAAAAGAGGTGAGTTCTTGTGACTCCTTTGACAAAGCCACCTGGTGATACGCTGACCTCAGATCTATCAATGAGAACCATTTTGCTCGACCAATGTTAGCCAGCAATTCGTGAATTCTCGGTAAAGGATGGCAGTCGATAATAATGTTCTTATTCAAGGAGCGTAAATCCGCACACATCCTAATTTTATTTGTCTTTTTTCGGATGACCACGATGGGCGCAACCCATTGTGAAGAATTAACAGGGGAAATGACACCCTGTTTACATAAATCATCTAACATTGCTTTTAATTCCGTTCTAACACTTAATGGCACAGCACTGACTTTGTGTGTGACTGGTTGAGCCCCTGGAATTAACCTGATTTTATGTTCAAATCCTTTCACGCTTCCAATTTTTTCTTCAAACACAGGTTTAAATTCCGATACCATGTCCTGAATATTCACATTAGAACTCTCTATGTTTGCTACCTTAGAACTCTCTGTTTGCTATAGTCGTTTTATCAGAACTCGTTTTAAATTTAGGTAAATCTCCAACTTTGATGGGATTTTCATCACCAGGAACTAAATAAAGTCCCATCAAGGCTAAATCTTTCCAACCTACAATGTTTTTACCTTTCTCAGCTGCATACATTTTTGTGACTGTTTCTCTTCCCAAGCACTGAACTAAACCTTCAAAATAACCTAACATGTTAATATCCTTTTCTCCGAATGCTCTTGGATTAACATCAGATTCTACTAATACAACTCTTTTGTCCCATTTCTCATAAAAAGTGGAATCTCTGAGAATGGTATAAGGCGATCCCGAATCCGCCATCACCTGTAAATGAACATTATCAATAATGGCTGAACATAAAGGACCCTTAATAGATTCCACATCACCATTAGCATCAAGAGTTACAATAATATTTCTAAAAGAATTTGCACATTCATCCACCTCAATGCAATTAATATTAGGATTTTTCTTTGCAAATCTACAAACACCTTGAAAGTGTCCTATTTTTTTGCAAATTGAACAACGTTTTTTAACAGCCGGACAATTTGTAGCATTTGCTAAATGGTCCCTTGAACCACATCTGTAACATAAAGTACTTTTTTTCTTTTGAAAATTTTTGTTAAAACTCTTGTTTTTAGGATTAATAGCGCAAACAGCGCCTTCCTGGTCTGAATCTGAGTAATCCAAAGCATTAATTCCTTGTTTAGAAGGTTCCATTACTACCTTACTGGTTAAAGTAGATCGTTCAATGCTGAGAGCCAGGTCGATGACTTCATTCAAGGATGGGTTTTTACATCCAAGAATCCTTTGTTTAATTTTCCTAGAATTACAATTGAACACAAACTGATCTCTTATAAATTTATCTGGAGAAGGTTCAAAATCACAAGTAATAGCTAGAACCCTGAGCGCAGCAATATATTCTTCCACCTTTTCTTCCTCCTTCTGTTTCCTAGAATAAAAATTGTGTCTCTCATGCATAACATTAGGTTCATCACAAAATTGTTTTTTAAGTCTGGCAATAGCTTCGATATATACATTCCATATATTATCTCCACTTTCATCTTGAGAGACAGGAGGAGCAATAGGAACCACACTTTTAAAAATTTGTTGACCAGCCTGGCCCAAGCAACCAAACAGTAATGCGAATTTTCGTTGCGCAGAATAACCGTTTGCGTCAATGGCCACCAAATGATTCTCAAACAAGTCAAACCACTCTGACCAAATAATGTTAGGTGTGCCTGGTTTGCTCAGGAAAGGCGGCGGTTGTGTGATTTGCTGCCATTGAGTGTCAGACATGTTGAAGATCAATTACTAATTTGAATGTATAAATACGAATAACCTTAAATCTCAGTGTACGTATTTCAGCAATAACCAGAAAATTATAAGTTTGTAAATACAAAGTCTAATTAATCCTGTAAAGAACAGTATTAGTTCTGAAATGAACAGTATGAAGTAGTTTGCAGTATTAATTCGGAAATGAACAGTATGTAGTAATTTGTAGTAATGACACGCAGCGTGCGTGTCCCAGAACTGACATGCAGCAGATATGAGTATCGTTGTATGAGCGTGCGTATCGCAGCAGAAATACGCCGGTTAAAATGTTCAATTATGCGCAATGACAGAAAGCATCCATGCGTGCATTGTAACGGGTACAGAGAATAACTTATTCTCGTTTGAATGATGCTGTTGAACAGTAATGTATATAAATAGCGTGCGTATCGCTGAAAGGACACGCGTCTCAAATTTAAAATAACGTTGTTTTTAAACAAAAAGGCCCCACCAAAGGAGAGATAAACAGTACCTTGTTCGTCCGACGGTAAATACGTTTACCTCTTGGTTTGTTTTGATGAGCGCTTATCCAATCAAATTGCGCTTTCGTATTTGACCAATGGGTGAGACTCGTTTTAAAGAAAACGGAGAAGTAGCGAATCCGTGGGGTCGTTTGAACCTCAGTGTCCCTATTGGAGAATTATGCGCATTGAGAGCTTATCATGCTGCAGAGCTCCTTCGTATGACCAATAGGAAGACGAATTATCCGAATAAATTAATGAAATTTCCTCTTTGCGTGGGAAAAAGGGGTGGAGTTAGATCCCCAGCGTCGCCAAAATGTAGTAAGCAATAAGCGGAAGCAGAGATGTATCCAGAAACAGGATTTATTCCATAAGTCAAACTCCACCCGGCAGCGGAGCGTCTGATCAGCGGTAAGCCAACTGTATAATACCAACCGTAGATCAACCAACGTCCATGCACGGGTGTAAATACATTAATACAATAATACATTATGTTCACGAGATCTATTTCTATCGTCACACGTCGCGTGGTACTCTCCATGCTCGAGATGTTCCACGCGCCGTATGACGCAGCACTAGTATACATTACATTACAGGAGCCTTCTCTCACTTCTTAAAAGTAAATAGCTTGCAGGTCCCAAGGAGATCACAGATGTTGAGCACGCATCGTCGCCAGTAAATTTATGTAGAAATCCTCGGGAAGCAAGGTAGTAGTTCAAGAGTGATTTATTAGGGCAAGCAGTACAGGTACAAACATCAGATCATGTCGTGGTCCAAGCCAGAGTGATCCCTCTGTGGAATGCACTCGGAGAACACAACAGGATTCTAAGAATCCATGGTAACAGAACTTAAGGGATAAACATAAGTAGAAATACAATATCAAAGACAAGAAATACATAGAATACTACACATGTATCCCTCTTAATTGTCGGGTGCTGATTTGACCCAAGGTCATGCTGTCTTCTCTCCGTTTGTAGGTCTACATATTCAAGTGAGACTTAGTTTCGCACTCCTTCCGCATGAAGGGATATGCCAACCCTCCACCCACCCCCTTTGTAAATCGTTTGCCTCCAAAGTGTTAAAGGAAAGACTAGCAGAAACAGTCCTTGGAAGGAGTTTGGCTTACAGGGAAGCTTGAAAGCACATTCATTTTTTTTATTAGTAGCCGGTATTGTAGTGTTAGGGCTAAAAATCCTACTATCCTGGCATTTTTCAAAAGTGGTTACAAGGTGCGTCAGCATTAGGATACTTCAAAGTTCGGTTTCTTAGCAGAAAGGATGTGAAAGTGTGTGTGTGTGTGTGTGAGAGAGAAAGTTTGTGGTGAGTCTGGATTCATCCTTTTCTGGAGGGACTGCAATGAATCTAGATTGCTTCGCCCTGAGAGCCTTCAGTTGTGTCCCAGCAATGGTAGTACTCGACGGTTTACCAGTCAGATTACAGACAACGAAATGGCGGATAAGTGTGTGTATCTGAAATAGCTATCCCCCCCATAATCCCCCACATTTCGCCCCCCCCCATTTCGCCCCCCTACCGAGTACAAGAAGGGGGGTATGACTAGTTCTCAGGGATAAAGGAATACATTTAAGATTCTGCTAAATCTATAGGGGCAGATTTATGAGGCCCTTGCGCCACGTTTACGCCGCTGTTGCGTCACGCAAGGCGGCGTAAATGTGGCGCATCCCTACGAACGATTTACAACGTGACGCATCTAGGCAGATGCGTCACGTTGTAAAGCCCTGCGCCGCTTGTGGGCGTTCCGGCGCAGGGTGGGCGTTCCGGGGCAGGTGCGCCTCGCAAAAGTGGCTGAGTGAAATCTATAAGATTTCACTCAGTCACTTTCAGGCCAATGCTGCGTCAAAAACCTGCGCCTGCTTGAAGCAGGCGTAGGTCTTGACACAGCATTGTTAAGATGGGGCCCCCACCGAGCCTTGCTGGAGCTGCGTCGCGCTTGCGACGCAACTCCAGCAATGCGCCTCCTTAACGGCACAGATGCGTCACGCATCTGTGCCATTTTTGCCCCATGGTGCGCCGCATTGTAAATGCGGCGCACCATGGGTGGCGGAGCTGTGGCGCACATTAACTGGCGCATCCCTGGGGATGCGCCAGTTAACATAAATCTGCCCCGTAGAGTCTAACCGCGGAACAAAACACATTAGAAAAAGAAACTTCTGAAGTAGAAGCAACAACGAAGAATGAAAATAAACAAAAACTTCATATACTGGGAAAAACTGTGATTGGGCCAAATGAACGGCCAAACTACTGTTGGAAATCGCAAAAAAGTCTCACCGTTCATGTTAAGGTGAATTTGCAAATGTTCAACTTAATGCAGGACATTTCGATGGCGTCTCTACTAGAAGAGCTTCCCCCTTCCCACTACGACATTCCACACTTTGTCCTCCAACATTTGTAGTTTTCGAGCTACATATGATTGAAGGTTCTTTCATGAGATGGTGGCAGGCGTTGCATACATGCCCTTTCTGGCTCAGAAGACTGGTAATGGTATTTTAGGCTACTTTTCACTGCACGTCCTTTTAGTAGTTTTAGTATTATGTTACCTGAATAAAAAGCATGCACGCCGCGTTGTGTGTTCTGGGTGACTGTACCGCGCGTTTAGCTACTTGTTGGTCAACTTGTTCATCTTATCAGTTTTGTCCCACAGCATTGGCTTGGGTAAACGAATACTCCCTTACACAAAGGGGTTGACTGAATCCTAAAAAGAATAATGTGGTTCTAAATTATTCTGCGTATTGTGACAGTGAACCACAAGCCACATTATGCAGTGGGCATTTAAACCTAGTTGTGCACTGGTAAGTGAACAGAGAAAGCAGATGGAAGTTGCACATTGGTGCTACCAATATAATTGATCACATTGATGAGGAAGCAGATCCTGAAAGAGGTATATCCATCCTATGAATAAATTGAAGGCGTAGCTTACATTGATGAGAAGGGAGATGGTGGGGAGAATCAACCAAGCTGCAAGTGTCTTTCGAGGCCTAGTTCACAGTGACCAAGTGGATTTTTCGTCAGGCAACTACTGAATATGAGCATGCCTTATAAGAAGTACCAAAGGAATACATGCTTTTTGATGGTAAATCTATTGTCTGTTTAAAACTTTTCACCAGGCGACTAGGCGTAATCTTTTGGGTTGTCAGCAAACGTGCTTTACCATTTAAGCATTCATTGATGTTCTTAGATAAATGTCAGTAGAATGAGTAAGAGAGTTAGTTAAGAAGATCTGTTTATTTGATTATAGTAAACTACTGTCACTCCACAGGACAATGTTATCCTTCAGTGTGCAATAAATGATAAAATGGTTATGTTTCAGCAATAAGCATAATACAATGTAATAATAGGCGCAGGGAAAGACCGGGCTGATGTTGAAAAAAGGGACAGCGATCTCCTGTCTATTTGCAAACTAAAGTATCTATACTTTACACGATCACAGGAGCTAGGATGGTTGCTTGAAGGTAAGTTTATTTGTGACCTTAATGTCGAGCTCCAAATAGGAGAGGAAGCCCAGACCAACTGACAACCTTTCGAATCTCAGCTTCTCTCAGTTTTAACCACAAGCTAAGATTCTAGTCGAGATGTCACACAAACCCAGCAAGCAGCCACACCATAGACTGTACTTGATCTTTGCTTTTACACAATGTCATAACTTTCTTATGTTTTTCCACCCAAAAGACCCCGTTTGGAGGACTACGGGGCAGACGAGGCTAGTGGCCCCAACCATGTTAGTTGAAGTAGTTTGCCACTGGTTTCTGTCCTACTAAGGTGCTTCAAATTGGGCCAAATGTAACCCTTTCCTTTCTGTTTGAATAGGATAGGATAAGCCATATATAGTATTTATATCAATTGTCTGTTGCTTATAATTGGTATAGTGATCAGATTTGCAAGTTTTAAATGCCAATTGCATTATTTTATTTTGAAAACAAGTAGACATGGGCAAGCCAACACATGTTTCACCCCGGCAGTAGCACAGACCTGGGCTTTTTTCAAGGCTGTTTTTTTCCCAAAGAAAATAATCACAACCAGTATATATACATGTTGGAAGTGTACAAATGACAGGAACCAAGGTAAGTGAGTATACTTTATTGGCCATCCACTCTCCTCACTGGAGAGTAATCCAACATTCCAAGGTGAGCTTTAGGTGGGGGAAACCAAGAGGGAGAAAGGAACAGGGGGGAACAGAATGTACCATTGCAATGACAATTAGGTATAACAATACATTATTAGAAGAATGAGAAATGGAGAATAAATAATAATGAAGTGAGGGAACTAGAGAAGAAAGAGAAATGACCATATATGATTATATTGTTATTTTACATTGATTACATATACAAACTCTGTGCCCAAAAATAAATTGCATTGTGCACTGCAAACTGTGTTAAAACACTGCATTGCATGCTAATGGTGAGAAAATAGTGACTTTTTTTTTCTTTTTAATGCGTGTCTTATTGCTCATGTAACTAATGTCACAGTGAGGGCAAGTCATATCCTAAAGATGTGGCAATCTGACTACTGTAAGGCTCCCAAGCATTCTTATTTCTGTAGGATCGCAAGAACACCCATACAGGTACACAAGAAACAGGTCTTCCTAAAAAAATCAACATTCCGACCTTCTGACTTCCATATAACACCGGAGGTAGTGGCATTTAAACAGACAGTGAATGTTGAAGCACCCCAGCTAAGAAATTCTGACACACACCAGAACCTTGGAAAAGATGGGAAAAGCGCACTAAAGCAACTTATTGAAAACATGGACTTATTTATTAAGCCAGTAGATAAAGGAGGTGCTATTGTTCTCCAGCATTAAAACTGCCTATAAGTATGAGTGCCAGTGACTCTTGTAAGACATTCAAAATTATAAATTCATCCACAGTGACCCTACTTTATGACTCCCAAACTATAAAAGGGATAGTTACTAATGCCCTTTCTGATTGCTGGATCTGAAAAAACAATGCAGAATTTCTCATTAACAATGACCATAAAATCCCACATTTCTGCACCAACCCGAAAATTCCCATGGCTGTTAAACCACTACTGAAGTCTTCAAATGTCTCAGGAATAGGCTCAGTTTTGGAGCCCCTGTCCCAATTTTGTGACCACCACCTGTCACCATTGGTCCAAAAGTAGCATTGTATTTTAAAACCAAAGTGATACTCCATTTGTTGACCAGATGTCATTCAATACAGTTCATGAAATACTTGTGGGTCTCGACATAGAGTTCTTATATACGAGTGTCCCCCAATAGGAAGCATTCGGGGTCATTGAAGAACTTATTTTTAACAATGTTTGGGACTACTTAGCCCCAAGACAATTTATCATCACCTTAGCAAGGATTGTCTTCACTGAAAACCTCTTCGATTTTAGTGAAGAGCTGTACGTACAGACCCATGGTACATCAATGGCTAATACATTTACACCAAGCTTGTCATGCCTATATGTCTGTAAAGATGAGACAGAATGCATCTACTCTAACTTCAACCTATTTCAAAACAATATCCGATTGTGGCGTCGCTATATTTACAACGTCCTGGTTATCTGGAAGGGGGAAGCCAATGGAGCTCAATAATTCGTCTATTGGAGCAACACCCATAACAGATTTCTAAAATTCATCCTTGTGATGTCAAAAAAATCACTTGGATCTCATGATGTCTCCACAAGATGGCATTTTAATAACTCCTATCTATCACAAACCCTCTGACAAGAACAGTCTTCTGAACTTAAACATCTAAAATCCTCACACATTCCTGGTAGGCCAGTCTTTGCACATTTGCTGCAACCGCATTTCCATCAAAGACTTTGACTATGAAGCCATCAAATTATCAGAGAAACTTAAAATGAGGGGATACTTTAAGCATATTGTGATAAAGGTGACCAAGAGAGCCAGGATCAACTGCAGGCAATCCCTATTAGAAAACAAAGAACAGCGGAAGAACGTCTCATTTGTGTTAATACATACAACAAACACTGGAGGATACTATGTTTAAAAAAACGAAATTTTCCAAGTCTGTTTTCTTTTCTTTTTTTTAAGTCTGAATGTGCACGGTTTCTTGGTGTACACATGACAAAGCATTACGAGACCTTTAGACAGTCCGACACTGTGGGATATGCCTTCTACTAAAGGGCATTTTCTCTGTGGAAACTGTAGTGTTTGCAGATTTACTTCCTTCACAAAGAACATAAATTTAAGCCTTAGAACCCTTTGAGTCATTCCTCAATATACCAGTTGTAACTCAGAGGGAGTGATCCATAATCTGTCTGTGTGGTCTTCAATTTGTAGAGATGATGATCAGTAAAGTTAAAACCCGTATCAGCAAACAATGCAGCGCCATCAGAATCTATATCCGCGAACACTGAACCACCACCAGATGGGGAAGAACAGCCATTGGATTGTAATTGGCAATTTTATCGAAGAAAACAAACCCCAATTCCATTCTGTTAGAAAGGGAAGAGCGCAGGATGTATAAATTCAAAACATTTCAGAACAGGCATAATGATGAAATGAATATATATGAAACAACGCAATACCTGGATGCTCCTCACATAGGTTTAATAGCAGGGGGCAAGAGCTATTTGCCCAAGCTGTCTCCAGTATTCATAAATCCTGGGAGTAAATAATCAGCTAGTATTTCACTGTCCAATCCCCCTAGCTGAAGAAAACATACTAGTGCGAATTACAAACCTTCTCTCACAGTCACTAGTATACAGGTTCCTACCTCAAATTCACAACTACGCGATAAGGTATACCATAGAGCATATTCAGATAGAAAGAATGCATATCCGATGCAGTAATTCTCAAATGATCTGTTGATTTTCTTTCTGTAATTCTTTATATGTTGCATACAGTAGTGTCCGTTGTATGTTACATGTCGTAACTGTTTGTAAATGCAAAGTTATACATAGACCCAGAGGCTTTACCTCCTGCCGAAAACTGCTGACCCTTATGGGTAACTCAATCAGCTGAAACATGTTAACACTTTTTAAAGAACTAGCTGTTTATAACCCTAGTTTGTTGACAACTCCCATGCATTTTAATCCAACCAGGGTTTCCTAAAATAAAGTATATTAGTGGATAGCCTAGACTGTTTTAGTTTTTCATCTCTTGTCTCTACTATTACACCTAAAAACTCGATCCCACACTAGGTGGTTGAGCCCATATCCAGACACGTACAGTGGTCCGGATGTGGGAAGCCCGATGATGAAGCATGCCACAATCTGTGGATGATGGTCTTTTATCTCCTACAGAAAGATCTCTACGGAGATCATTGGCAGATGTGCATGAGCCGTAGCACTACTCTTCCTTATATTTTTTTTACTTCTCTACAGTCAGCCAGAGCACATCGGAGGAGGGGTGTTATGGTTGTAGTGGAAATATGAGAAGGTAGCAGATGAAGAGGCCCCATATAGGCTAAAAGAGAATCCATTGAGGATATCGTACTAGGATGAACTTTAGATGTAACCAGGCCTTCTTGAGGAAAACCTAACGCCATTGGAAGCAAAAGACCGTTGCGGTATATATTTATTTTTAGTGCATCACAGATGCAAGTTTAGCGGTATCATTTGTTTAATTAAAATGCACATGATAGAGAAGCTTCCATAAGAAGCTTTATTAATGAATGCACAAGGTCTATTTGACCAAGAGTATTTTTCCCCACTGTATTTTGTAAAATGAGGAGGGCAGTAGGTAAGCATAAATCGTCCTCTTACAGTGATAATTGGGAACTCAATGTGGGACCTCAATGTCTACCAAAGATGACTTTTTTGCATCTCAGGGCAGGTGAAAAGTTATTCTAAGTAGATTTGTCAATGGTGGAGAGAGTTTGTGCTGTCATTGAGCAGAGCGAGGCAGCAGGTCTTGCACCTTTTACAAAGATGTGTGCATGTCAGTCCATATTATCTGAATGATGGGGGCAATCTGGGATTATGGAAAGGTACGACGCATTGAGGAATGTCCAGCCAGTGCTAAATTTGTAAAATGCCAGGGCCCCTCTCGAGAGGCCACTGCAGATTACACCACCCACTGCCCCTCCAATGCTACCAGTGACAGTACCAACATAACTACTTACCATTGCACTCCTACAAGTGTGACAATTTATATTATTCCAGCCCACCCAACGTTTTAAGAATGGCATGGGTGGCCGGTATTATTCAGTTTTATTGTATATTGAATTATTAAACACTGTTGGTGTGGGGTGCTCATCTCAAAATTAGACCGATACTGCCACTATGTGATGGTCTGTCATTAGTGCTTTTGCTGCGAATTAAGTGCCAGTGTCGAGCACTGGAAACCACTGGCTCAAATTAAGCACGGTGTTCAGTTTTAGCAGAACATGTTAAATGAATTGAATGGGGGAACAATGCCTGTGTTTAGTAGGGCACATATCCCAATACAGCTTCCGTTCAAAACACACTACGGAGACAGCCTTAATTATGGCAGCGGAGGAAATACGCATGGTGATGGATGAGGGAGGTAGGGCCATATTGGTCCTGCTTGATCTAATATCAGCCTTTGATACTGTGAACCATGCGGTGCTTATTCAAAGACTATGCGATGTAGGTTTAACTGGTACAGCTCTTGCTTTCCTCTCCTCCTTTTTATCGTCTAGGAAACAAGTGATCTCCTGACTTGGATTTCGATCTGAGGAATTCACACTCCCTGGTGTAGTCCCTCTGAGTTCAGCCTTATCGCCGACACTTTTCAACATCTATGTAGCCCCCCTGGCTAGATCAATAAAAAGTTACAGCTTTATGCTGGTGTCATATGCTGATGACACTCAGCTAATAGTGTCGGTAACCCAATCAGTGGATACCATTGCAGGTGAATTCTGTAAGTGCACCTCTGCCTTGATGACCTGGATGAACTCCAACTTTTTAAAGTTGAACACTGACAAAACTGAGGTCTTAGAGTTTGGTCAGAATGGTTCAATCTGGAATCCTATTTTGTGGCCAACTACAGCCAGCACCTGTCCTGTGCTGGTTAGCAAAGCCAGAAACCTCGGTTTCATGTTCGACAAAGACCTTACCTGGGCCTCTCATATTAATTAAGTCTCATCCGCGTGCTTTTTTATGTTAAAAGGCCTTAGCAAGATTCTTCCATTCATCCCTTTTGATCTGAGGAAGACAGTGGTAGGGGCTACGATTCTCTCAAGAAGCGATTATTGTAATGCTCTTTATCTGGGAGCAGGTGCTGCCCAATTTGCCAAACTTCAATCAGTTCAGAATGTGGCAGCTAGAGTCTTGCTTGGACTACCTAAGCATCATCCCACATCTAATGCTATAAAACAACTTCACATGGCTCCCAGTCCGCCGACGTGTCGACTTCAAGACGCTCTGCGTGGTGCATAAAGCCTTATTTGGGGGGTGGGGCTGTGGATGTTCAATCACTCTTCTCCCGCTACCTGCCATAACGGTCCTTAAGGTCGGCCTCACTTGGCCTGGTACGACTCCCTAAGATAAAAAGAGCAAGGTGTGGAGGAAAACGTTTTTCCTTCCTAGCATCCAAACTTTGGAACTCATTGCCCCTACACTTGAGGGCATTACCGAACAGATCGACCTTTAGGAAGGAAATTAAAACATGGCTCTTTTCCCAACCTTAAACATGTCAGTGGCTGTCTGTCACTTTCCCCCCCAGCGCCAAGACGCCTCGGCAGTCGTGCGCTCCATAAATACCTTCAGTCAGTCAGTATTTTTTCCCACTTTATTTTGTAAAATGAGGAGGGCAGTAGGTAAGCATAAATCGTCCTCTTACAGTGATAATTGGGAACTCAATGTGGGACCTCAATGTCTACCAAAGATTACTTTTTTGCTTCTCTTGGGGCAGGTGAAAAGTTATTCCAAGTAGATTTGTCAATGGTGGAGAGAGTTTGTGCTGTCATTGAGGAGAGCGAGGCAGCAGGTCTTGCACCTTTTGCATAGATGTGTGCATGTCAGTCCATATTATCTGAATGATGGGGGCAATCTGGGATTATGGAAAGGTACGACGCATTGAGGAATGTCCAGCCAGTGCTAAATTTGTAAAATACCAAGTGCCAGGGCCCCTCTCGAGAGGCCACTGCAGATTACACCACCCACTGCTCCTCCAGTGCTGCCATTGACAGTACCAACATAACTACTTACCATTGCACTCCTACAAATGTGACAATTTATATTATTCCAGCCCACCCAACGTTTTAAGAATGGCATGGGTGGCATGTATTATTCAGTTTTATAGTATATTGAATTATTAAACACTGTTGGTGTGGGGTGCTCATCTCAAAATTAGACAGATACTGCCACTGTGTGATGGTCTCTCATTAGTGCTTTTTCTGCCAATTAAGTGCCAGTGTCGAGCACTGGAAACCACTGGCTCAAATTAAGCATGGTGTTCAGTTTTAGCAGAACATGTTAAATGAATTGAATGTTGGAACAATGCCTGTGTTTAGTAGGGCACAAATCAATTTGTTGGACATATAAAGCGATGCATTTATGTGAAAAGTAAGTCGTACACTGTGGCTGCTGATCTTCCCTCCTTTTCAGAACTGCAGAGGAAAAGGAAGATGAGTGTGCAGTGAGTGATAGTTGACAGAAGCGGCTAGAGGATTCACATTCTTCTTGGATTTTATTTTTCTTCTCTCTGCAACTATTGACAGCCCATGAGAGTGAAGATGATCTGATATGCAATTGAGAATGTCTTAAAATTTTGAACTTGGGTGCCGTTCTCTTTTTGGTTCTGTCCTCAAACTTAAAATCTTGTCATTATGCTGCTTATTAGTCCTCCGCTGATATTGTGCTTATTCTGGATGTTAGGATATATAGAGTTCTGCATGCTGGTTAAACATGTAATAAGGCAGGTATCCAAGATCATCACTAAATCTCACTATTTCCCCCTTCATAAGAGTATTGGAGAGGAAGGTTAAGTCCTCCAGATGGGAAATCTTCTACGTTTGTCAGAATTGTTTTTAAAAACCCTCCAACATTACCCTGCAAAGTATTTCCTTCTATTTACCTCATCTTCCGCTAGCGATCATGCCATGATTTGAGGTCGTGTGTGAAAAACTCAAGCCTTTGCTACAACTCATTTGGATATTAACTGAGGAATAAAAAGTAATATTGTGCAATAGTTAAATGCATTAGGATTGCAGAACAGTGTAAGCGTATGTACATACATAAATCGGAAACTAAAGTAAAGCAATGCTTCAGTTAGATTGCAGTATTCAAAAGTTATTAGAAGTATGAAATTGCTGCTAATGACTGAGCAAATGAATCAGTTGTAATTATCTGCTGTTATCAAATTTAAAATGCGGTATGTCAGGCCATTGCTATTCTGAAATCTGTTCTTGGATTTCTGCCATATAGGATATAAGAAAGTTTTTTGGAGTTGTTTCAAGTGGAAAGAAGCCTGCAAGTGAACTTGAAAAGAAAGAGAAAACAAAAAGTGCGGACGGTCCATCCATAAAGAAGAAAAAGGACAAGGTCAGTTACTTTTCTATCAAACCTTTACCTTGGAAAGACTGAGTATATCACACTGCTGGGTCAGACAATATCCAGATACAAATTTTCCTCTTAGTGTATTCATAGTTGCATATTTAATTATGAAGTTATTGCCATTGAGCAGGTGTATAATATATGGAAGAAATTCTGCATGGATGAATTAATGAATGCTAACGAATATTTACTCAGCCCGAAAAATGCCTGCTGATTTAATGTACTTTTTACACTAATTGTGCGCCACCGCCACCACCACCGGTGGTGCCGCCTAGAATATTTACCAGGTCACGGACATTCCAGTGTGGCTCTCTAGTAGAATTCTGGAGGACCTAGTCTTATTAATGGGTCAGCCTATATAGGGACCGGTTAGACACAGAGTACCACTTAGCATAATGCACCTGCTGATTACAAAGGGAGGCTTGGGGCCCGACTCTGAATTGTACTACCTGGACACGCAGCTGCAAAAGGTGGCCATATGGATGTTTCACACCCCGTTCATAGAACCAATTTATGTCATCCTTTTTTCACTAAGAAGGCCTGCCATACTAGACACAGGGCTAATGAGAGTGATAGAATATTGCTGCATGGATGCCCAGCCTTGCCCGACGCCCAGGATATTGTTTGGGATCAAGAACAAGTTTTCGTGTCTATTTTGTCCTTGGGACAAGTGGCGTCCCACCCCTCCCCCCCACCTCCCCCAGCATAAATAAACTCTTTGACTGCCATTTCACAGTACCACGTTATTGTTCTGTGAAGAGCATTGTCTGCAGATAAAGTTACAATTTGTATCCATATGTTCATACTGGTTCATTAAAGCAAAGCCTTTAGGGTGATTGCTCTAAGGAAATGCTGTAAGCTCGACTTGCACTATCAATATTGTTCCAGTAAAAAACAGAAACAAGTGCTCGTGCTTGCACAGTTTAACATTGTGAGGCGGCCTACAATGCTGCAAGGATGCTCTCTGATTAAATGCAAATACTTGCAGAAGTCTGAAAATATGATTGATAATTCCTTGCTTTCAAAATAAAGTGGACACACTAATATACAAATCGGAAAAAATGGTTTGCTGATTTACTGTGCAATTTTAGGTGGCATTTCTTTGAGAATCATCTAGTAAAACATGCTAATATTTTTAGAATATATTAATAATGGAAAATTGGTTTAATGCAAGTTTTGGCAAAAGTGTGGGAAACATGAAAACAAACAAGCAATGGCAAAACCAACAGTCTGGTGTTGATTGTCAGTTTTTTTGTTTGCCGAAGTGTGTTTTAATTTTGGCATGAGTTTAAAAAAACTTAATTGTTGTAAGGTCTACCAGTCCCATATCTTAAAGAAGGCCTCACACTTGCAGCCATGATATATCTCCTTTCATTAGTGCAGATTTAAGACTTTAATGAATTTACAAGGATTTACAGAAAGAGGCCTAGAAACTCTACTCCTAGAAAATGTTTGCGAACTGCAATTTTATCATGAGCAAATATGCATTTGTATATTTGCTCATTTGAAAATCTCCTGAGAGTGTGCAAGTTCACTTTGCCTACAGCTACTTTTTTCCCACCCTGGAAAAGGTTTCACTTATGCCCTTGTCGTAAGTAAGTTTCCAATCCCAGTGTGAGAAAAGATTACAGAAGAGATGTTGAGAACCCTTAAGCATGCAAGTTTTTAGATATGGACAGACTCGCAATGTCATTCCAATCCTTGAACAGCTGTTTCCCCCTACTTGCAGCCCTAGCATGTACATTTGTGGAAAGGTGACAAAATCAGAGTCTAGCTAGAATCCAAAACTGCTATAGTATGATTCTTAGCTTAATCGGAAAGGCTAGTAACTATATGGAGAAAGCTGCCTTAATTTATCGCCTTACTGTATGGCACGAAAGGGTCAAGTGGATATTTTTTACAGGACAAATAGCTTTAGGTAGCATCCCGTCCCATGGTCAAGTAGATGTTTAAAACAAAATTAAACACGCTGAGGTGTAGTAAGGAGGTCAGCACAGAAGTAGCATACTCTCTCACACTCAAGATACAGCCTTTACCTGGCACCCAAATGGAAATGCTGGGAGCAAGGACATAGGCCTACATTGAAATGTTGGACGCTCTTTTCACAGCTGGGAAGCTACCAGTTTGTTCAAATCTCACCCTAACATGCGAGATTTACCCGGCCAATTTCTGAAATATAAGAGACTGGTGGCGACTAAACACTCCATTTAAAGATTCAACAATATGACCGAGCCGCCCTCAAGCCTCATGTTGCAGACCATATTGACATTGTGTTTTGGTGGAAAAGCCAACACAATATTATCTAAAGCGAGAAACAAAGAGGCAAATTGCCACCTGATCTGGGGTTGGCATTGAGAATAGATAAATGGTGATCAATATTGCAAAACTCTCTGTAAGGTTCTTGCAATGCAAGATTTAAACTCCTGCAAATTAATTTCCTTCATAGGACATACCTCACTCCCAAATGATTGCACAAGATTTAACCTATGAAAGCCTCGCATTTCCTCGGGTGCCTCGAGCCAGATGCTGATTTCATACATATGACTTAGTGTACTGTAGTGTCATAAAGAAACCCAGGGAAAAGTTTACTTTGTTGGAGGGGAGCTAGGAGGGCCGATCAGCAGCTCACCAGAGTTGTTTGCTGATACTGATGCAAAGGCCTAGCAAAAAAAAGACATCTCAGTAGATTGATAGACCTGACTCTGGTCCTTGTTAGGAGACCAATAGAAATTACCTGAACATCCGCAGTGGCCCAGTGTATCAGACTCTGGATGTCAAACACTGAGCTATCCTGGAAAGTTTGGTATTTCACTAGAAGAATGTGAGTGCACTGAGAATTGCGACACAGGCACTCAAGGAATTCATTATGGATTAATGTCATTAAAGGGCTAACTGAAATACCATGGTCTAAAGAATAAGATGCATTCTGGGTACAATAGAAAAACACCCTCTACTTACATACTGACACTTAAGATTGCATGGGCACTAGTGCTTGACTTTTCCAATTGAGTAGTACATGCTGTAAACGCAGGGTACAAACGATAGACAAAGCGCAGGAAATATCCTTATAAACTTTTACATTCATGACTCAGCATACTCGTCAATAGTGCCTTTCTGTAAAGGTTGTGAGATTTGATGGCATACAAATTGAAGTGTTAATGCATGACACTAAACAAATATTAGGAATGTCAATTATGAGCCAACGTCATGCTCTGTGATGCATAAGGTGTACAACAATTGAATGTGTTAAATTAAAAACAAGTAAGCAGTGCTGCCCTTCGACCGTGCCTGCTGACATTCTTGGCTTCTGTCGGCGTGCACGATGTCTGCAGGGTTTCCAAGTGTCCAGTTCACTTATGTGTGACATTTCTGTAATTTTAGTATGCTTGTGTGTACAACATTCCTATGCTTTTGGGTGACATTTAACGCAACCTCTCCTAACGAGCTGTGCCATGCTCTTGTCCGCTTATTATCAATTACTTCATGAATTGTCTACTTCTTTACAGTGCATTAGTGTAGAAACAAGTTTTCCCTCGAGGATTTGCCCCCTTGTAACTGGTGCAGGTTTTACTCTGTAGTGATGGTGCATTATGACTGTGGAGAGTTCACTCTACAGTCTCAAGGGGACTGTTACACTTATTGAGTGTGTTCAGTTTTATGTGATTGTTGGGCAGGGGCACTGAGTAATCTTAGATCTTTCCCCATGAACGTTCTCATTGAGATCCCAAGATTCAAAATGCTACTATTTCCCTGTACCTTGTTAACCGTCTGTAAGAACCCTTGTGGCAGCACAGTGATAAACTGAGGTTGTTGATAGCCTGCTAAAACTCTTGTGGCACCACAGTAATTAACTGAGGTTAATAGCCTTCTCAAACCATTCTGGCAGCACAGAGGTAAACTGACGTTGACAGTAGTCTTCTAGAACTCTTGTGGCAGCACAATGATAACGTGAGGTTGTTAATAGTCTGCTAGAACTTCTGTTGCAGCATTGGGATAAACCGAGGTTGTTAATGGTCTTCTAGAACCATTCTGGCAGCACAGTGATAACACGAGGTTAATAGTCTGCTAGAACTCCTGTGGCAGCACAGTGATAAATCGAGGTTAATAGTCTTCACTAACCATTCTGGCAGCACAGTGGTAAACTGGGGTTGTTAATAGCCTGCTAAAACCCTTGTGGCAGCACAGTGATAACATGAGGTTGTTAATAGTCTGCTAGAACTCCTGTTGCAGCACTGTGATAAACCGAGGTTGTTAATAGTCTGCTAGAACTCCTGTTGCAGCACTGTGATACACTGAGGTTGTTAATAGTCTGCTAGAACTCCTGTTGCAGCACTGTGATAAACCGAGGTTGTTAATAGTCTGCTAGAACTCCTGTTGCAGCACTGTGATAAACCGAGGTTGTTAATAGTCTGCTAGAACTCCTGTTGCAGCACTGTGATACACTGAGGTTGTTAATAGTCTGCTAGAACTCCTGTTGCAGCACTGTGATAAACCGAGGTTGTTAATAGTCTGCTAGAACTCCTGTTGCAGCACTGTGATACACTGAGGTTGTTAATAGTCTGCTAGAACTCCTGTTGCAGCACTGTGATAAACCGAGGTTGTTAATAGTCTTCGAGAACCATTCTGGTAGCACAGTGATTAAACTGGGGTTGTTAATAGCCTGCTAAAACCCTTGTGGCAGTACAGTGATAAACTGGGGTTGTTAATAGCCTGCTAGAACCCTTGTGGCAGCACAGTGATAAACTGGGGTTGTTAATAGCCTGCTAAAACCCTTGTGGCAGCACAGTGATAAACTGGGGTTGTTAATAGCCTGCTAAAACCCTTGTGTCAGTACAGTGATAAACTGGGGTTGTTAATAGTCTGCTAGAACCCTTGTGGCAGCACAGTGATAAACTGGGGTTGTTAATAGTCTGCTAGAACCCTTGTGGGTGGAAATAGAAAGGCGGGATCACGTAAATAATTCTGTGTTGCCGGTACTACAGCACTCCATTGCAGTGCTGCAATTACAAGATGCTTGCTTACCCCCATGGATTATGCCACTTTTAACCGCATGCGTGCGGGCGGAATTCCGCTCGCACGCTGAGATTTTTAAAAACGCATGTTACATGACGAGCTGGGCTCGTCATGAGCGTGCGAGGAGGCTACCTCATGACGAGCCCAGCTCGTCATGAGCGTGGAAGGGGTTAAACGTATCACAAATAAAGAAGCCAAACTTTCATCGTTCGTCCTCGACGGGCTACCGTAGCAAGTAAATGGCATGTGTGGGCAGTCATGCCATCATACTCCGCTTGGGTTCTCAGTCATATTTATTCATTCTCTTCTTCGTGGTCAAGTAACACAATCGCATGCTAATATGTCTTGACGTGTTCACCTTGAAAGATCTTATGGCCCTCTGGAAACAGCACTGGACTACTTCAGAATGCTGGCTCAGTGGCCAAATAAATGAATCTTTGCTTCATCTACAGTACGTTTGCCCGGCTTTTTTAACACGAAGACATAGGCTCTTAATTCCATGTGTAAGAACTCTGAAAATCAGGTCATGTCGACCAGCTGTAATTTCTTTACTGGAAGGAACTTCTCTGCAACTGGAATGTAAGACCGTGAGATTCTTGAACTTTGCTGCTAAGGATCTGGAAAAAACTAGCTCCTAACTCTTTTGAAACAAATGTTATTGTTTTTTCAATAAACAGGCATAGTGGCTAGGTATACTGTGAAGTGAAATCATAGAGCAGTGGCATCAGTTAGGATGCTCAACCTCTCAATACATGTCACATTAAGTATTCATAGTATCATCAACCAATATGTAAATCATGCAAATGTCGGTATCGATGCATTACATACTGCAGCCATACAGTAGAAACTACCATAACGTACCATAGCCTTTAGCCAACATATCACCTCCAAGCCCTCCCTCCCTCTCATTTGTCCTGGAGGAATAAATATTCATACTTGTACATTTGCGGCCTAACCTAATGTCGTGTAAACCATGTGTGTAAAAAATAACAGCCATGTGTTGAGCCAGACTTTCACCATGGTTCCACGTTGTGTGGACTATACTGTGGATTATTGTGATTTCGGTGTATTAACTCTAGGATCCAAGTCAAGAGCTTTTAGGGCTTCGAGCATTATATCCCATTCCATGGCAATCAAGTTTTTCCGCAGGCCTCTGGCCTCTTCTTTCCATATTGTAGCGCTTTCAGCACTTCCCCCATCTAACCATTTCACTATGCCAACTGTATTCTGTAGGTGGTTTCATTGATTTCCAATGCATAGTGATGGCTCTTTTTGCTAGTATTAGAGTAAGGTCCGTAAATCTGTTTTGCACCTTGTGTTTAGACGAACGCTTGTGTAATCCTAGGATGCATTCCTCCATGTTGTTTCCTACGTCCCTTTGTGTGACTGACAAAATATGTCATCTGACAGAACCCTCTTATGCGGGGGCATGCCCATATCATGTGTACCAAATTGGCTTTCTCCAAATGACATCTAAGGCAGTGGTGTGTATGTGGGAACATCTGTTTTAGTCATTTTGGTGTAAGGTAGGCTCTGTGAAGAATTGTGGTTTGTATAAATTTAAACTTAGCATTCCCGTCCCGTATCTTCTACCCATGCATTTCATAGTGTAGTGAGTTCTATTGCGGCGTGCGCCCGTATTCCCACATAGAGCCATTTAATAAGATGTCTTTCTCTGCCCATGTAATATAGGGCCTTTATTAACTCATGTGTTGGGGGTTCCTGTCTTTGTGGGGCTCAGTGTGCTTTTACGTATTGCATTAAAGCAGCATGCAGCAAGTACAGGTGGTCGGGCGCCCTTGTTTCTCCCACAAGGTTTTCGTGTTCCATGAGTATCCCGTTATTGAATAAATCACCCACGGTACTAATTTCCTCCTCAAGCCAACTAGCACCTAACTCTTTGACTTGTGTTACAGTCAAGGACAGATAAAGGGTTTTCCCTGGAGGTAGCAGGCTCATAGTACTTTTTATACTTTGGGACTTGCCAGTATTTTTATCTTTTTAGTAGAGCTAAACTACCAGGCTGTTGACTGCAGTATACTATAAAAGTTAAGCCCCTCAATTTCCCTAGATTCCCCCGTCAAGAAAACACTTTATTCAGTATTCCATAAAGTAATACAAAAGTACCTTACAGCTAGCAAATAAGTAAGTACCTGTAACCCTACTATGGTGAACCCACTCCTGCTTTGGCCGCATGAGGGAACACCCCACATTCCTGGTGTGGGTGAGAAAATCTCCCTATGCAACTGAATGAGAATCCCACCTTACCATATTTAGCAGACCCCTGCTATTTTACCAGGTTAAACCTCCCTCTCTACTACCAAGACAAAACTCTTCATTATACTGCCCAAAAAGAACTTCCTAATGTACAAGTTAAAGAAACTAGAGCGAGGAGCAGCACTCCACTTTAGCACCAGGAGAGAGGAAATCCTACTCTGCCAGCAGGACAAAATATACCATGCTTTCCCTTCAGCAGATAATTCCTTGCTTAAGTACCCGGAAAGATCAATCCCGTTATGTCTCAGAGAGGGACAAAATCCAACTATATTGTGGGGATGGAACACTCACTATATTAATAAGTTGCAGCACACCTTTGCTCTCCAGCCAGGATAGGGCAAGCCATACTGTACTAATTTGAGAGAACACGCCCACTAGACCACCTGTAGAGAACACCCCACCATTTGTGTTGCACGTTGGAATGTAGAGAAAAGCGCAGTCAATGCCAGTAGAGTTAGAGCAGGTTTATGGTAAGTTGAATGGGTACACCAATGACCCAACCAGGAGCAGATGTTAGTGGATGGTCGTCCCCGGTCTGTCTGACTCAACCACCCTCCCATCATAACTCTGGCATTCCACAACATCAATTATGGCTACCACCAAACTACTTTGGCAACCGTTGAGACGCCGAGGGGATTGATGAGTGAGACGGAGGAGATTGAAGTGGAAGCATGGTAGAAAACAGGGCAAGCTTTTAGAAGAGGATCTCGATATTCATGCGAGGTGTTGAATGTAGATGGATGTAGTCCAACCGAGTTGCCGAATGATATAAATTCAGGCTCCTGATGAAGGGTCGCCCAAGGACCAGAAATGCATTGAGCTAAAGAAGATTGAACAGATGAACACTTTGAAATGATTATGTTATGATTGTATTGTAAAGTTTGAAATATTTATGTTATGCATCAATTTACTTTTGTGTATTTACGCTGAACAATCAATTGAAAATATATGCCTTGGTGTCGAATTAAAACATCAAGATTAAGTTAAACTTATGTTTAAAGAATTTTAAATTTATTCCTTAAGGAGGAATTCCCACAGCTACTGTGCACAGTGGTCGAGTCTCATGGACTCGAGATAGGTAGGTTACCACCAAACTACACCAATAAGTACCACAACACAACATCAAACACTGACACAACCATTCATACAGTCAAGGTAACAAACAAAAAAACAGGAATCTTTCAATGTCCATACTCTGTTAACTTGCAACAGATACATTTTAACCCACGCACTCATCCCACGAAAGGGCATCATATTTTTTTAGCATTGAGAAGCTTTCAACCCATACACTTATCGTCTGTATGTGCATTTAGTGTTTTTGCATCCAGTATCTTTCAAGCTACACACTCATCCCACGTACGGGCATCTAGTGTTTTAACAATGGGTAACTTTCACCCCACTTACTTATCCCCTGTAATGGCATCATATGTTTTAGCAATGGCATTCTTTCACCTCATATTCTCCCCTACCACTGAGTGAAAATCGCACCGAACAGGGGTCAGCACAACCCAAGCACTGCCCTGCCACTGAGGGGGAATCACACGAAGCAGGGTTCAACACAACCTGAGCATTTCTCAACACTAGCTAGGGTGAACACTTGTCTAGTTCTGGAACTTTTTATTGTGTAGTAGTATACTCAACCACTGAGGGAGCAGTAATAGAATGGGGTTAAAAACAACCCTATCATCACCAGAAAGGCAGTCATCCTGAAAGGCTCAAACGTCAGAACAGCTGTTGACCAGAGAGCAGAATGTGCCATTTTACAATGTGAACTATAACTCTAGGAAAAATAAATTTTCTGGTTCAGACGGAGATATGCTTGTAATATCTAACAGAGAGCATAGTGTATACGTCACGTAGTAAATAAAACATACCACAGACACATAACTCCTTGTAACAGTCTGATTACAAATGGGAATGTCAGCATACAGAAATATGACTATTATATGCTGCTTGTGCATAACAAGAAAGGACTGTCTAAAACAACAAGCATTAAAAATGCAATAGGTCTCGCCTTTTATTAAGTTAAAGCCATTTGCTTTGCTATACAATACCATTAGCAAAGCAAATTGCTTTAACTTAAACTTAATTAAAGGCGAGACCTATTGCATTTTCAATGCTTGTTCATTTAGCAAAGTTTTGCACTGTGTGTACCCCATTTTCAAGCAAAACAACACTTCTGTACAGATTGCTAATGAAGAACAAGCAATTTCGTTGTAGTAAAAGTGCGAGCTTATGTTTAAGCAAGTTTAACCACTTGCATGCTAATGACAAGGTGAACTCGTCATGAGGCACACTGGAGCTGTGCTCATGACAAGGTCAACTCGTCATGTATAATGGGATTCATAAATATGCAGCACAGGACGGGAAAACCCCTTAGCAGCCAAGTGGTTAAACAGATTCCACAAACTTAAATGAAAAAAGAAGCAAATCCCATGTGGCGGGGTACACAGTATTTCAAAACTTGTATATGGGTTATGGTTAGTACCTTAAGCACCGATCATAAACCCAAAATAGATCTGTTTAGTACTCTAGGAGGTAGTTGTACAACAGAACAGATTGCCAGATGGCCGTACAGACTACAGAGATATCAATATAGATTGCAGTATGCTCCTGGGAAAATTCATTTTGCAGCTGATTTCCTCTCATAAATGCCTTTGCTCAGTGGAGGGTCAGATGGCGATTGTTATGAACTGGAAGTGTGTCTGGTGAGCCAAGTTAGTGCGATTTTTAAGGGGCCTTTCAATAGGAAGAGTGGCGAAGGTCTTTAGATTATGACAAATGGAGTACAGTGAAAGAATACATTGTAAAGGGATGATCAGGGGGAATGTTTTTAGATAAGGCTTTTGGGCCATATGGAAACCTTCATGATGAGTTGACTTGATGGTGATTTGGTGACGAAAAAGAGGTTAAGTTCTCCATAGGAAATGTTTAAGGAGTGCAGGAGAATCAGCGATATGTAGAGGGGAGTGCATTCGTGTTTCTGGTGGCCAAAGTTGTATAAGGCTGTCAAGTATTTTTTAAGAGCCTGTACTGTGTGTATGCTCAGTGACAAGGTGCAAGTAACAACTCTCAAACTATTTGAAGTGCCCAAGTGACTCTGGTGCACGTTATCAATATGGGATGGTAGGTAGTGTGTAAACCCCATATTCTGCTTCCCCTGGTTCAGAAATACTGTTCAACACCAGAGGATAGGGACCAGTGCTAGGAGGATCCAGCACCCTATTCTTTTTCTGATTTTTTTTCCCCTTGTCGTCTTGTGTATTTTCAGCCCTTTTGGTGGGCAGATTAGGGTAATTACTACCTATCTGCCGCTCCCTTCCAGAATACCCACCAGACCATTAGGGAAAAAAGTGGGAAATAGAATGGGGGGTGGTGTTTGCCCATCCTCGTGCTGCCCTACATCCTCCACCCCAGGACACCAGACAGTCTTTCAGCAACTCTGGGGAGGCAGTATGAGTGTGTTATCCCACTCTCTGCCAGCCCATATGTTAAAACCTTGCCCAAAAGAATACATATTTCTGAGGAGGAGCTACGTCAGCAAACGAGATGGCTGCTTAGGCTCCCGGCTCCGCCGACCTCCGTATCCCGCCGCAATATCCTGATTTTACGCCTAGCCTCTGTGTACATGAACTGTTCCGCACTCCGATGGTGAAATCCGGGAACTTTTATCGGCTGGTTTGACGAAGTTACATCGAGTTGAAGATTGTGGCCTACTCCAGCAGTGAAGCTGGGGCCTCGAGTACTTTCACAGCCGGGCTGCAGTGCAACAACATCGGCCGGGAGACCCAGGCTGGGTCCGGTCAATCGGAGTGGAGGCTTTGTTTAAGCCCGAATTTGGCGGCAATCGTTTCTATTGCTCAGCATCAATGGAGGAGTGACTCTGCTTGCTGTTGGCTGCGGGTGGGGGTCCCCGTCCCGCGGACCCGGTCTTGGGCCCGCCGGGGTTCGGTGGGTCGGGGTCTCTGGCCTGCGGCCTTAACCGGGTTGACCGTGGCTGCGAATAAAGACTGGTCACCCTCCGCATCTGCACGTCCATGATCCGGTTTGTCCCCCGTGAGGATGCCAGATTCACCCGGGGAGGTGATTGTGATTGGTGTCGGGTGTGAGATTATGGATCGCACGGTGCTTGAGTCATTGCTGTGGTCAATATTGGCAGAAATTAGGGCGTTTCATTCACATGTGGATGTCTTATTGTGCAAATTGGACACTCGCCTATCTGAGATGCTCCTGGTGGAACCGGACCCAACCTTACTGTTGGAACAGCAATCTGCAGCCATTCAAACCACGGCCATTTTGACTCCGGGCGAGAACCCCGTGAGGAAGCAAGTATTGATACCATCGGATGGTGCCCTGGAGGAAGGTGTTCCCGAGGTCGTCCGTGTATTGCCGAACCTTCCACCACTATCGACTTTGGAGGTATCGAAAGGCATTCCCCTCCCAGAGACTTTTGTTCTCGACTTTCCATTCATTTTGTGGTCGTCTTCTCCTTTCTTGGTGACTTTACGACTCCTGGGCAAGATACGTTGGGACTGTCCATCTAGGAGGGAGAGTTCTTCTGCGTCTGAACTTCTTGTGGACTCACTGCCTACGAGTCGCCATAGATTGATTCTTGATGACTCCCTTCTCCTCTATTACTCCTTTGTGTGCCTTTGGGTCTCGCTGGGGGGGGGTTCGTGTGCTGATTCGGAAGGGCCAAGGTTAAGATCAACTAGGTCGGGACGGGTTGGAGTGGCTTTTACGGGTGTTTGACCTGCAACTGTTTGATCTAAAAGGCTGGGCGGCGTATTATGGTACCCCCTAATTTTTTCTATAAGTGTTGTCATACGTTGGTCTTTTAGTGATAGGGGGTGTCTGTTTCTGGCGGGGGGACTAAAGGGGCTGGGAGCCCAAACGGATAAGCCCTCCTCCACTCTTTTTCCTACTTTTAGGGTTTTAGTTATTAGGGGCGACAGGCACGCTGCTAGTGGGGTTAGGCTGTAGCCATTTGCAGGGGTGCAGGGTGGGGGGTTGGAAAGGGTTTTTTATTTTGCCTTTTTTTATTTCTATGGCCTTTTTCTTTCCTTCCCTTTCTCTTCCTTAAAGGATCAGTATAGCTTGTGAATCATTCGGATTCTTATCGTTTACTTGCAGTTCGTGCTTATTCTTTTTATGTTATCCTGATTCCCGGGTGGGCAGGCCCTGAGAACTGGCACTCAACATTGAATGTATATTGTATTGTCGTTTGCATCGATCCATATGCTTTGGCGCCAATGTTCCATTATAGCGGTTCTTACGTGCATATCCTGTTTCTTGCCCTGTCCCCCGTATTCTTCTGTTTGATTGTATGGCACCTGATCCTTTCTTAAATAAGATAAAATGGAACCTCTGTCTCATCCTGGGACTCAGTTGTGCATTCTAATACAAGCTCTATCCTGAATCGCTGCCGGACCTCAGGGTTGTCGGCTGATGAGCTGTGTCGTACTGTGATATAGGGGGTCTTAATTTTGTTTAGCGGCCGCCCCCTGCGGTTGTAGGCCCATGCTTGTATTAATATTGAATGCTACAATAAAGGTTTTTCAAAAAAAAAAAAAAAAATCCATATTTCTGCTCACTTGTCATAGGGATGCTCTAGACCCCGGTGGGGACAGAAAGAGTGTTGGGGCTTTAGAAAGGGGTGTGCGGCATGATGACAGGCGGGGTCGCCCCCACCCACCCAATTCCTTTTTTAATGAATAAATAAAATCTATGCCTGGCATTCAGCAGGCATTCACGCCTCCCCACAGAGCAACATTGGGGTAAATGGTGCAAACTCGCACCCGGGGGTGGGATGGGGTAGAGACACTGTTGGGTCTTTAGTTCCTGAACCATGGCCTGGTGTCTGGATGGGCTGCCCCCTACTCATATAAAAAAAATAAGAATTATCACTGGCATCAGTGGGCAGGCAGAAAGACTGTTGTGGCCTTTAGGGGTGGGGTAATGTCCTGATGCCTGAGCAGGGTGGTCCCCCCCTCTCCATTTCTTTTTTAGTGGGCTTTGGGTCTCTCCCCTTTACTTTCCCCGGGAGGGCAGATGGAGATAAACTGTTTAATCTGCCCCCACACAGGGCGCAGAAAGGCTGTTGGTGGCATGACCTGATTCCCGGGCAGGCCACCGTTACACCATTGTTTTCATTTTCCTACATAATCCGTGGCTTTGTGTATGCTTTTTTGCCCAACTCCAAGTGGAGGAGAGGTGGGGATCAGCACCACACCTTTCTTTTTTTGTAAACATAATCCCTGGTGTATATGGGGCTTTCTGTCTTCCCCCCCCCCCCCCCCCCCCCAAACCCCCTACTCCACCCCGCTCCGGAGGAAAGATTGATGGTCAACCTTGCAATTACCCCTGGGGGGCTGTAAGGGGTGGTGGCACAGCCTGATGCTGCACCAGTTCCCTCGCCCATCATAAAAAAATCCCTTGTTCTTATGGTCTTTCTGCAACCCTGGGAAGGCAGATTGGCAGAAACATCCACCCCCCCATCACTTTCCTGAGGGGGATGGAAAGGCTCATTTTATTATTTTTTATTTATTCATTCATTTTCTGGAGGGAATTACTTGTTGATGCCTGAATGGCCGCACCCTTCTCTGCCCTGGTGTCTGGATCCCTTATGGGATCACTGCCTTGGGATCCACAAAGGGCAGTATCATTGAAAAAGGGATATTGCTGCACCTTTTTTGTCTTGATTGCTGCTCTTACGGCTGAGATATGCCCCATAGCTCTTATCAAAGTGAAAGCAGCTGGCGCCTAATGATACAGACTGCTTTCATACTGTGCGAAGTCACATACTAAAATTGCTTTCAACACGCTTACAGAATATGAAACATTCCCATCTTCTGCACTACGGAGGTAATGTGGTGGACGTGAAAGTTTCATCCTCTGCCCTGAAGAGGCTAGGCTAGGTGCAGCGTTGAATGCAGGGGTTGGTTGCTGGACTGGTGACCAACAAGCTTTGGCAGCAGTAAGTAGAGCAGAAAGTCACTCCTACATCCGGTGATCTCGGGAAGCGCAGTAGCTGCCTGTAACTTCATGGCAGGTAGGGCTACAGTTCTCCCAATGCACTAGACCATCTAGATGTGGCCGATAGCCATCGATTCTTCGGATCCGGAATGTTGTTTTACCTGCAGTTTGCAGGGGACTAGTGCCACTAGTCCAGAAGAGTCATAGAGTGCTTCTGGCTTCCACAGTGGTCCGTCTGTCTCAGGGAACTGTGAGATAGTCTAGGACGAATCTCAATCGGGCAGTTCCAGGAATGTTGCCACATGGACAGAGTATCCCTCTTTTGCTTTGGTGCAAGTCCTGCTGTCACACACTGGTCCCTTCTCTGTCCTCTTCAGTGTAGGATGTTCACAACTGAGGTACCGGTGTAAGGAGTAGCCCTTAAATCCTAGATTTAAGGGCCTTAGTCGTGTGGGTGCAAGTGGCCAATCGGCTATTAGCTCCAGAGGCTAATCTGCCCTAAAGTGACCACACCCGGGGTGAGGGTCACCTATTCTACCCAGAACCCACTATTTCTAACACTTTTAAAAATGGCAGAAGTCTTCCTCGGCTATATAGACTAGGTAGCACACCCTAGAGTAGTAGCTAGCCTGCTGGGGGTGTATGTTTCCTGACTATCTAACTTCTAGCGCCTGCCCGTGTGCAAATGTGCCTGGGTGCAGCAGGATGGCTGCTCCTTTCATGGAGAATCAGCCTGGATGCTTATCAGAGGCAGTCTAGCCTTTGAAGCTCACTACCTTGATGTGCCATTTCAGTACCCAGACTGGGAGGGAGGAGGTGTGACCTCCTTCCTGCTGAAGCCTTTGTTCCGGACTCCTGGGAGTGTTAAAACTACCTGGCAGGAGGTCAGACTCATGTCTTGGTGGCAGCAAGTGCGGGCAGTCAGCCAGAGCACAGGAAAGCTGGGACAACGAGGTGGGCAATATCTAAAGTAGCTATCTGGCTGAATGCCACTTCACCCTTGACACAAGATTCAAGTTCAGGTTTAAAATTTGTATAGCGCACTACTCACCCAGAGGGTCTCAAGGCGCTTGAGGGAGGGGGGGGTACTTTACTTATCGAATATCCAAGTTTTTAGTTGTTTTCTGAAGGAGAGGTGGTTCTGTGTAAGGCGGACGTGGGGGGGGGAGGGAATTCCAGGTCTTGGCCGCTAAGTAGGAGAAGGATCTTCCCCCCATGGTGGATCTTTGGATGCGTGGAACTGTGGCGAGGGCTTGATTGGACGATCGAAGTTGGCGGGTGGGGGTGTAGAAGAACAGGCGTGTGTTGAGGTATTCAGGTCCTAGGTTGTAGAGGGCTTTGTGTGCGTGGGTGAGGAGACGGAACGTTATTCTCTTGTTGACGGGGAGCCAGTGGAGGTCTTTCAGGTGACCGGAAATGTGAGCTTGGCGGGGGACGTCTAGGATGAGTCTGGCTGAGGTGTTTTGGATGCGTTGGAGTTTTTTCTGTAGTTTGGCTGTGGTTCCGGCGTAAAGGGTGTTTCCGTAGTCCAGTCGGCTTGTGACCAGTGCATGGGTGACCGTCTTTCTTGTTTCGGTGGGGATCCAACGGAAGATTTTTTTGAGCATACGTAGGATGTTGAAGCATGATGATGATACGGCGTTGACTTGTCTGGTCATCGAGAGGGAGGAGTCCAGGATGAAGCCCAGGTTACGTGCGTGATCCGTTGGTATGGGTGCGGTTCCCAGAGCCGGTGGCCAGCATGAGTCGTCCCAGGCGGATGGGGATGATCCTAAAATGAGGGCTTCCGTTTTGTCCGAGTTCAGTTTTAAACGGCTGTTCTTCATCCACTCGGCTACTTCTTTCATCCCTTCGTGTAGGTTGGTTTTGGCGGTGTTTGGGTCTTTGGTGAGGGAGAGGATCAGCTGGGTGTCGTCTGCGTAGGAGATGATGTTGAGGTTGTGTTGGCGCGCGATGGGACTCATGTATACGTTGAAGAGGGTGGGGCTGAGAGATGATCCTTGTGGTACGCCGCAGATGACTTCGGTGGCCTCTGATCTAAAAAGGGGGGAGACGGACTCTCTGGGTTCTTCCGGCGAGGAACGAGATGATCCAGTCCAGTGCTTTTCCTTGTATTCCGATGTTGCTGAGGCGTTGTATAAGGGTGCTATGACAGACTGTGTCGAAGGCTGCGGAGAGGTCAAGTAGGATGAGGGCAGTTGTTTCTCCGTTGTCCAGTAGGGTTCGAATGTCGTCTGTTGCTGCGATGAGGGCGGTCTCGGTGCTGTGTTTGGCTCGGAAGCCAGACTGTGAAGGGTCGAGGGATTTGTTGGATTCGAGGAAGGCGGCGAGCTGACTGTTGACGGCTTTCTCAATGACTTTGGCAGGGAATGGGAGGAGCAAAATGGGGCGGTAGTTCTTAAGTTCAGTGGGGTCTGCTGTGGGTTTCTT
The DNA here is from genome assembly GCF_964261635.1 of Lissotriton helveticus. Lineage (NCBI taxonomy): Eukaryota > Metazoa > Chordata > Amphibia > Caudata > Salamandridae > Lissotriton > Lissotriton helveticus. Next base: position 187,577,950 of record NC_136060.1, read on the forward strand.
CAGGAGGGCGCGGAGTTCGGCATGTTTCCAACTTTCCGGGAAGGTAGCGGAGTTGAGGGAGCAGTTGATGACTTCTCGGAGATGGGGTGCGATAATGGAGTCTGCTTTGTTGAAAATGTGGTGGGGACATGGGTTGGTTGGCGATCCCGAGTGGATGGTGTTCATCAGGCGGATGGTGTCTTCAGTGGTGATTGGGTTCCAGGCGTAAAGGTTGTTGGAGGGGGGTTTTAGTTCGGAGGTGGGTGGGGTGGACTCGTCTCCAAAGCTGTTATGTATGTCAGCGATTTTGTTGTGGAAGAACGAGGCTAGAGAGTCGCAGAGGTCTTGGGAGGGAGTGATGCCGTTGGTGCCGGCGGTGGGGTTGGTAAACTCTTTGACCATGTTGAATAGTTCCTTGCTGTTGTGGGCGTTGTTGTCGAGTCGGTCCTTGAATGCTGATTTCTTGGTGGATCGGATCAGTTGGTGGTGCTTGCGGGTGGCGTTCTTGAAGGTGGCCAGGTTGTCAGTGGTAGGGTTTTTACGCCAGGCCTTTTCGAGGGTGCGACAGATCTTCTTGGATTTCTTAAGGTCATCATTGAACCAGGGGGCTTTTTTGCTGCCTTGCTTCATTTGGTGGTTTTTCAAGGGTGCTAATTCGTCCGCGCTGTGGGTGATCCATTGTGTGAGGTTGGTGGCTGCTTGGTTTGGGTCCGATGATTTGGCAGGAGGATTTTGGTGGAGCGATGTGAAGAGCTGGTCGGTGGTAATTTTGTTCCAGTTTCTGCGGGGAATTGGTTGTGGGTGGTTGTGGGTCGTAGTCTTTTTGTAGTTGATGTGAACGCAGCTGTGGTCCGTCCAATGGAGAGCTGTGGTGTGATTGAAGGAGATGTGTTTGCTGGAGGTGAAGATTTGGTCAAGCGTGTGTCCGGCATAGTGGGTGGGGGTGTCAACAAGTTGTTTGAGTCCGAGATTGGCGAGGTTGTCCAGAAGGGTGGTGGTGTTGCTGTCGTTGTTCTTTTCCAGGTGGAAGTTGAGGTCTCCCAGTAGAATGTAGTCCTCGGAGGGGAGGGCGTGTGGGCTGATGAATTGAGTGATGTCTTCGCTGAATTGTGTGCGGGGTCCTGGTGGCCTGTAGATGAGAGTGCCTCTGAGTGTGGTCTTGGGGTCGGTGTGGATCTGGAAGTGGAGGTTTTCGTCTAAACTGGTTGTGATGCGGATGGTGTTCTTATGGACGATGGCGATGCCTCCTCCTGTTTGGTTGATGTGGTCCTTTCGGATGATCTTGTAGCAGACCGGGATGGCTATGGCGATGTCGGGTGCTGATGAGGCGTTCATCCAGGTTTCTGTAAGAAAGGCGACGTCCGGCGAAGTGGTGTCGAGTAGGTTCCAAAGTTCAGTGGCGTGTCTGTGGACCGAGCGGGTGTTGAGCAGGATGCACTTCAGGTGGTTAGTGTCGGAGCTCTGTTTGGAGTTTGAGGATTTGGTGCGGGTCCTGACGCAGCCGAACTTGCAGGAGTGGCAGGTGAAGGGTCCTTGGGTTAGTCCTGGGGCAGCTTGGTAGTAATTTGGGAGTCGGCCGGGGTTAAGTGCTGAGAGGGTTGCGGCGTCGTACGTTATGCGGGAGGAGTGGATTTTGCGGGGTCCAGGGGGTCTGGCGCTGGGCGCGGTCCAGGCGCGGACGGGCGTAGACGGGCTTACCTTTGGCGCGCCTGCTGCACGTGAACGCTGTGCGCAAGAGTGTCCGTCATAAATGGATCGTGGAGGGGCGGAGGGAGAGAGGAGCAGCTGGGAGGCGGGAGCGGGGTTGCGAGGTCTGGGGATGCTGGAGGGCTGCGGGGGAGGGGCCGTGGGTCAGCAGGCACAACAAATGGCACGATAACAGTGCAGGACGGGGTCGGGGGGCACTATCTGGCAAAAGCGGCGGAGATTCATGTCAGTGGTGAGAAGGCACATTGTTTGATACCAAACATGACTTATTTAGGCGGTACCATAATGGAGCTGCCAACCTCTGGTTTGCCCGGGCGCCAGCCCATGTTCTCTTATGGACCGCCTATCACTTATAGTGTCCTTTAATGGTAAAGGTTAGGATAAGGAATGGCTACAAGGGATTTTATTCATAAACTCAGTACCTAAAGTTTAGCATATAGCATTTCAGGGTTGATTAAACAATTGAACCCTATCGTATCCACAGGATAACTATATCATTCTTGTGTTATTCTCAAACATTCAATGAAATCAAGCTGAAGAGAAGATAAAATGAAGTGAGCACACAGTAAATTAATTTTCTATGAACATTTTAGTATTGAATTGATCAAAGAGTACAAATCATGGGGATAAAAAGAAGAAACAAATCCAATATTGGCAGTAATGAATAGATGTACATAAAAATCATCAAATCAATTCATAACGTATCAACAACTCCATAGATATAGAAAGAAGACCAAGTTCACTATATACAGAGGTATCATTCCAGCATTGATGCTGTGGAGATGGTGATTAAGTCGACGTTTCGGTCTTGCTCAAAGGGATCAATAAGACCATCATCGGGACTAATTTTCGTGCAAAAAGCCCCCTATGCAAAAAGCAATTTATGTACAATTACTAACATGCTTCAAACAATCTATGAAGACCATAAAAAGCTGCTATACTAGCTTATCTCGAAAACTGTGTGCTTCACATCCTAATGATGTGACTAGGAAAACAACATAAATGAATGCAGTAAAAATTAATGAAGCATTTACGTTCTCTTTTTAAAAAAAGCATAATACAAATATTATTGAAACTTGGAAAGATTATCATATTATCTTCCCAAATGGAAAAAACAAACATTAATGAGAATCGGAGAGATTGTCATATTGTATTCCCAGAAGAAGGCCAAAGTTGATAGACTCACTTAGAGGAAACAGAGCGAAGATAACGACTGGTCGCCACCTTCAATATTTTCTACTGAAGAATCTGAAACAATGTATATATACCACTTTTATATTTAACCACTATTTTGGACTAGTTTGAATAACAGCAGTGTTTGAAAGGAGCATACCTGCAGCGACTAGCGATGTCAGCTGTAACTGCGGTAAGATGATTCTGTTAGAAGTCTTGACTGGGTGGACAAAAATATCGTGGTATCTACAAGAAATTGTTGCATTTTGTAAAACAGGTCGTATAACTAATATAAACATATTAAAATGAAAAAGACCAAGGCTGAATATTTCCTGTGTATTTATTTATAAGGAACTGTGAGATACAAGTTCTGCTGTTTTTCTTCCAACTCTCGAGGAAGAGAGCTAAAAAAGCCCCACTCGTTCTAAGTTTCCTAAATTAAGAAATGCTGTCAGAATTGGTGGCGATCGTGCACTCTTATGTCGTGTTGTGAGGGCGAGCTTTCTTAATATATAACAGTCAGAAATGACTATAATAAAAAGTAAATATTAGTGCAGCATCGATTTTCACTAGACATTCATCCTACTACGACTAACACGTGTTGGATACATTGCATCATGCCATTCAACAAAATATAGTAGAGGTATCGTTTGTAAAGCCAAATAAGTGATGACTATTCTCAGATGAAAACAGCTGCAGTTGGAGCAGCAGGGATCTATTTAGAACGGTAGTTGTTGATACTCTACAAGGCATGTCTATAAAGTGGCAACATATTCCCAACAAGATGAGGCAGAGAGTACCAACAAAAATGGAGATGTCTTTTATAAAGCAAACTCAATGATAGCTATTCTCAAAAATGACAACTCAAGTTAGAACAACAAACGTTTGTTTGGAGCGGTAGGTGTTGATGTTCTGCGAGGCATGTGTCAAGAATGATGCCATATTACCGACAACATGCAAAAATAAATATATCACAGGCCATATAGACCATGGACATGTGGGCTCGCTCACCGTATTCTCGTGCAGTGAAAAAATAAGGTTCTAGGGTACTGCAATGTTCAGAGCTGAGTTATAACGCGTGCAGTAACGGCAATATTGCTATACCGGGTGCACGAAAGTAAAATACTAGCATAACTACATGCGCAGAGTTATAAAGCGGCATTGTATCTTGAACTTACTAATCACACGAACGAGAGTCGCCTGCTCTTGAAACTGACACTGTGACAGGAACAAGTGTAGCAAGTGAAGTGAGAATGGTCATGTATTTAAATACCTCAACCCGGAAATGAAATGGCATGTAGCTCGACTCGTTTGATGCATTTTATTTCCTGGTCGAGGTATTTAAATACATGACCATTCTCACTTCACTTGCTACACTTGTTCCTGTCACAGTGTCAGTTTCAGGAGCAGACGACTCTCGTTCGTGTGATTAGTAAGTACAAGATACAATGCCGCTTTTTATCTCTGCGCATGTAGTTATGCTAGTATTTTACTTTCGTGCACCCGGTATAGCAATATTGCCGTTACTGCACGCGTTATAACTCAGCTCTTAACATTTCAGTACCCTAGAACCTTATTTTTTCACTGCACGAGAATACGGTGAGCGAGCCCACATGTCCATGGTCTATATGGCCTGTGATATATTTATTTTTGCATGTTGTCGGTAATATGGCATCATTCTTGACACATGCCTCGCAGAACATCAACAACTACCGCTCCAAACAAACGTTTGTTGTTCTAACTTGAGTTGTCTTTTTTGAGAATAGCTATCATTGAGTTTGCTTTATAAAAGACATCTCCATTTTTGTTGGTACTCTCTGCCTCATCTTGTTGGGAATATGTTGCCACTTTATAGACATGCCTCGTAGAGTATCAACAACTATCGTTCCGAATAGATCCCTGCTGCTCCAACTGCAGCTGTTTTCATCTGAGAATAGTCATCACTTATTTGGCTTTACAAACCATACCTCTACTATATTTTGTTGAATAGCATGATGCAATGTATCCAACACGTGTTAGTCGTAGATGGATGAATGCATAGTGAAAATCGATGCTGCACTAATATTTACTTTTTATTATAGTCATTTCTGACTGTTATATATTAAGAAAGCTCGCCCTCACAACACGACATAAGAGTGCACGATCGCCACCAATTCTGACAGCATTTCTTAATTTAGGAAACTTAGAACGAGTGGTTTTTTTTAGCTCTCTTTCTCGAGAGTTGGAAGAAAAACAGCGGAACTTGTATCCCACAGTTCCTTATAAATAAATACACAGGAAATATTCAGCCTTGGTCTTTTTCATTTTTAATATGTTTATATTGGTTATACGACCTGTTTTACAAAATGCAACAATTTCTTGTAGAGACCCCGATATTTTTGTCCACCCAGTCAAGACTTCTAACAGAATCATCTTACCGCAGTTACAGCTGACATCGCTAGTCGCTGCAGGTATGCTCCTTTCAAACACCGCTGTTATTCGAACTAGTCCAAAATAGTGGTTAAATATAAAAGTGGTATATATACATTGTTTCAGATTCTTCAGTTGAAAATATTGAAGGTGGCGACCAGTCATTATCTTCGCTCTGTTTCCTCTAAGTGAGTCTATCAACTTTGGCCTTCTTCTGGGAATACAATATGACAATCTCTCTGATTCTCATTAATGTTTGTTTTTTCCATTTGGGAAGATAATATGATAATCTTTCCAAGTTTCATTAATGTTTGTATTATGCTTTTTTAAAAAAGAGAACGTAAATGCTTCATAAATTTTTACTGCATTAATTTATGTTGTTTTCCTAGTCACATCATTAGGATGTGAAGCACATAGTTTTTGAGATAAGCTAGTATAGCAGCTTTTTGTTGTCTTCATAGATTGTTTGGAGCATGTTAGTAATTGTACATAAATTGCTTTTTGCATAGGGGGCTTTTTGCACGAAAATTAGTCCTGATGATGGTCTTATTGATGCCTACAAGCAAGACCGAAACGTCGACTTAATCACCATCTCCACAGCATCAATGCTGGAAGGATACCTCTGTATATTAGTGAACTTGGTCTTCTTCCTATATCTATGGAGTTGTTGATGCGTTATGAATTGATTTGTTGATTTTTATGTACATCTATTCATAACTGCCAATATTGGATTTGTTTCTTCTTTTTATCCCCATGATTTGTACTCTTTGATCAATTCAATACTAAAATTTTCATAGAAAATTAATTTACTGTGTGCTCACTTCATTTTATCTTCTCTTCAGCTTGATTTCATTGAATGTTTGAGAATAACACATGAATGATATAGTTATCCTGTGGATACAATAGGGTTCAATTGTTTAATCAACCCTGAAATGCTATATGCTAAACTTTAGCTACTGAGCTTATGAATAAAATCCCTTGTAGCCATTCCTTATCCTAACCTATACATTGCCCAAGCCTACAAGGGTTTATTGGGTCACCCATATCCTCTCATAGTTTAATGGTTAAGGGCACTACAGAGTCATATACTCTGACATTTCCACACCTGTTATATCATGCACCCTACCTTATGGGTTTTAGGATGCCTTCCTTAGGGGTGACCGGCATAGATCATCAAAGATAGTGCACTGACTTTGCCACACATGGTGTGGGTAAAGTAGCATTCAAGCAGTTTGCACTGCTCCTGCAGGCTGCAATGGCAAGCTTGCTGTCAGTTGTTTATTTGGTTCACTCATGGTGGCACAAACAGTGCTGCAAGCTCTGGGGACTCCGTTACCACCCATGCCTTGGGTAACACTGGTAAGATATACTAGGGACTTATAAGGGGGGGAGGTAAAGTCCTTGTCAATTGAGATTGCCAATGTACACATAACCGGTTGGTGGAGAGAGCAGTGGCACTGAGGTCTGGGCAGCAGGCTAAAGAGTCCTAACCATCAGCATTGGAGTGAAAACTATGGTGAGAGCTGGGTGGGGGCATCATCCAAAAAGGGCACTTTCCTACATCTCTCATTGTAGTGTGTGTAAAATCTGTCTTTAACTCCACAGACAATAGCCACATGTACGGCCTTATTTAAGTGTGAGTCTTTTAATACATGGATCGTAATTGTGTTTTAAAACCTGCTTCAGTTTTAGACTGTGTTAAAATATACACCCCCAAGAAGCCACCCCTTTGATTAAGAAAGTGCTACAGAACATATTCTGAAACAACTTATTTTTGCTCCTCACTACCATGCACCATCAAACTTTAAAGGGGCAACAAGCCCTACAGGGGCCTCAAGTGACCGGGGGAGATTGGGGGGAGGGGACAGGCTATGACCAAAAGAATGATAGTGCATAGTCTTAAGCTGAAAACAAATTAGTGGCAATAAGCCTCTCTGTAATGGTCCATCACTTACATGTTTTGTCATTTACATCCTAGCTGGGGTATGTGTCAAAAGCGAAGGGGCTCCAAATATTCTTGAAACCCCCCACCATATCTTCTAATAATCACTCTGTGGATACTTGTATGCATGCGTGAGTAAGGTCTGCCTGACCAGAATAGTTTGTTTGGCAATCATGCATTTGATTGTATTTTTAGAACAGTAATTGAACTTAACTACAATGTTTAAATAAGTGTAGATCTATTTATACATTGCCAATTGAATAGAATAATTGAAAAATGTCTGACAGGGCCGATTATTTTTTTTCTTCTTTATTTTCGCTGATGTGGGCATGGCATTAAAACGTTTGAAGAGCACTGTTCTAGACTCTGAGTACCATGATTAAATAAATAGAGCCAAGAGAACATTCTCTGTGATATAAAAATGGACTTCAATGAAAAGCGTAACAAAATATTTTCTTGCCAAAAGAGGTGTCTTCTCTGTTTAAATTTCATTTGAGGTATGTAATAGGTTATTGCTACCAACAAAGGCCCTTTTCCTTGTCAATTAACTGGGGACGTTGAAAACATGTGGGCAAGATTGTCACTTCCTTAATGCTGGAATAGGGCAATCAAAAGTTGATCAGTTAACTTTTGCCTAGGGTTTGGCAAGGCGTTGGACCTTGTGTACAACTTTTGTTAACTGTATTTATTTTGCTGTTGTCAACTAAAAAGTGTAAAGTCCATGGGTACTCAATTAGTATTTGATAGGACACATGTTGTGAGCAGTATGGAAAAAATATGCAGTAAACATCCAGTGGGTTATGGACAGCAGAAATAAAGTAGGGTGTTGTCAGTGCACCTGATAATAGCGTCTTCCCTTCTCCGACCTTTATTCATAGTTGATTGGAATCTTTTTTCATCACATGGTAAACTTATCTGTGAATCTTCATCTTCGCCCATTGTCACCCCCAGTATCCTCTTACTCTAATTTGTTTTTATGAGAATTATCCCACACATCATGCAGTGATCTAGGAGCATCATAACCACATTCGGCAAACAGGGTGCTCTCTGCTCTAACCTACTAGGTTCTATCTCTACAAGTTTGGAAATATCGGATCGTTTTCAGCCAATACACTCCTTCTGATTCAGGCAACTTACAGTGGGTTTCTTTTTTTTGTATGGAGTCATACCTATATTGCAGATTTTAACTTAGAATATTACATAGACTGAAAGGAGATGTTCAATCTAGAATCATATCTTGGCCATCACTGCACATTCTGGCATATGTATGAAATCTTCAGTTTATGATCAGATCATGAGCAATCCGGATAATATTCTGGTTTATATGCATATATTCTAGCATGCCCAGTGTAGGATACTAAATTGTATACGTTTAAAAGATGAACTGGAGGAGACATTTCAAGTGTGCACATTAAATTGTCCTCTTTCTTCATAAGTAAGTTTAACTTTTTTTAGTTTCAAATCGCACAAAAGAAATCTAGACATTTACTTATAAATCTTTGAGTTACAGTGCGCGCACCTCTGCTCCCCATACAGTCAGCGTAGTGATACGGAGTGTCAACATATCTCAGAGTATGGAATGTGACAAGCATGGTTATTTTTGTGGTGTGTGTAAGAATGATTCACTTGTTAACTAACATCTACAGCTTCTACACCATGTGGACTACAGTAGGGGTCAATCTAGAACTGGGATCCCCAACCTTTTCCATAAGAACAGCTATTTATGTTCAGTGAAAATTATCCAGAACTTCGAATATTATTATTGTTATAACAGTGACCACATCAGACTATATCACATTAGTTGCCACCACATACGAGACTGCCAACAGAAATTACCTCGGTGGACCAGGCACAGTTGCAGTGTTGACAGCAGTAATGTAAACAAGGCTTTGTCAGTGTGCAATACCTCTACATTAGTAATGCATAACATCCATAGTTGCAGTGTCACTGGCACTAATGTGATATTAGCAATACGTCTACCTACACTGCAAGATTTAATAGTGAAATATCAGCTATAGGAAAGTAGGATCTGCGCGCACATCACTTGTTACGATTCTCGCCCCCGCTCCTCTGTGGTGCACACGCACCACTGGTTTCGATTCCGTGCTTGTACTATTTGTAGAGGTGACTATACGTCTTATGGTTTATGCACTCAGATGCCTGATGTTTGCATAGGCGTACGTCGGACTGTTGATTTGTGTGCTGAGATGACTAAATGCCTCCTTGGATGCCCTCCATGCGTACGATGTATGTTCTGGTGCACGCGGTCCTGAGTTGGAGGGCCTGGGCGTCAGGAGGCGGGTGAGTGCAAGTGATGCCGCCCCCCCACCGGCCGTTCCATCGTGTGGCGACCCCCGAGGGGGTCCTGGCTCCGCGAGCAGGTTATCTATATTCGTAGCAGCACCATCCCCCCCCTGCTGTTCTTTGCCCAGGCACACCTACTTGCAGATCGAGTGGGCAGTGTCACCGTGCATTGCTCCAGCCCCCGCGTCGTCGTGCATTTCCCCAGCCCTCTCACCCTGCTCGTCAGGGGTGTGGGTGGGGCGCAGCTGTTCAGGTGCTGTCCCTGGCGCGCAGTCCCCCGTGATTTTAAACCCTAGATGAGCGTACCTTGCACAGTCTCAATGAGCTGTGACCCACACATCGGATTTCGGGAGTACGGCGGATGGGGGGAGGGGTCTGCATTACAATGGCTCGGGCCCTCTGGGACGCCACCACCACCCGGGACTTGCGAGAGGGAGGGTGGCGGGCGCGTTGCTCTCCTTCTCCCCGTGCGGCGATCACTGACTGGTGATGCGCGGTGTGTCCTCGAGCTTCGGGGGGGGGGGCCTCTTGTGGCACCGGAAAACCCCTTTGAGGCTTCGTGCAGCATTTGGTGCCAGCGCGCGGGGCAGGGTTGTGACTCTTGGGCCTCGCCCCAAATAGTCATGCTCAGGCCAAGTGTTCTGGGCCCCGATCTCAACATCTCAATGTGTGTTGCTTCCGTAAGCAACCCAGAGAGAGAGAGCAAATGGGCCGCCACTCATTTGCATTGTATCACTACCGGGCTTGCACATCTGGTGTGATAAAATTATAATCATCAAGTCTATAATAATGATCACAAGCCCTTGCTAGACCCCTTAGCCCGGGTACCCTGGGTGCCGATCGCAGGCGGGCACCTGGGACGCCATGCGCCCTAACCCGCTCTTCTTTGGTGGTGTTGCTGTTTTAGCGGGGGTGGCGGAGCAGAGATGAGTCTGCATTGCGTGTTGCTACCCCCCACGGCACCTGGTGCGCGGAGCTTGCCTCAAAGTTGGTCTCAGCCAGGATGTGTCCCCGCGGGCGCCCTGCTGCGAGGGAACAGACAGCAGAGAGTGTGCATGCTGTGGGATGTGCCTGGCGTCGTAGGGGGGCCCCGGATCTGAGTTGGTTACAGCGGCAGTGGGATCGACTAATCTCCACTCTTCCCGCAACGCCCACGCTGCCACTGATCAGGAACGGATTCACACACACAGGGTGTGTCGTGGAACAAAGGTTTTGGCACAAGCCAAGGTACGTGCTGTAGCTCGATTGATGCCTATTCGTCCTAGTCAAACAACCTCCATTGACAAAGCCAACAGTCCTGACTAGTTGTAGGTATGATTTCCCTGTTATATCATATACCGGGATACGATGAAAGAAACAGTATAAGTAGGGCGGCACACTAGCTAAGCACAGACTCGTAGCTTACGGGTTCCATGCCACGCCGCATGTACACTGGCCAAGCCCCCTTGAGACCCCTGTGTTTTCATCCCACTTAACCTCTGAGCTGCACTAATACTTACATAAACATCGAGAGGGAACAGTTAGCTCCTTACCTGCTGGTCGGGTTCGCGCAACCAAAAAATGAGACAGCTAATGTTGCTCTGCCGATCAGTAAGGATTGTTTCATTTCTTATAAGACAGTTAGGGTTACACTGGGTCCGCGCCACAAGCGTAGTAAGTATGAGCTATAGACGTTGCATATAGTATTACAGCACCAATAGCTCTACCTTTCAGTAATGCGAGACCTATTGCATTGTAAATGCTTGTTGATACATATAGTGGCCATCTGTCACTACGCGATGTCTTTAGTGGCCCTCCTTGCATACTCCGGTTTGAGCCAGTTCAGGGAGCCCTGGACTCCCGCTCTGGCGTGAAACTGGACAAAGGACATGGGAGTATGCTCTCCTCTGTCCATGCCGTCCTCTGGGAGGGACTACTCAGTCATCCTAAACACTTTCTCTGGGTATAAAAGAGCTTACCTGTGGGTGGGTCCTTAGATGTGTTGTGGGACAAGGCTCCAGTCTGAAACCACGTCACTCTTCGACCGTCTGGACACTTGGACTTTTCTGGACTTCACCTGGAACAGAGACTGCTTCAAGGAAGGCTTCTGCTGCTTCTGATCTCGCTGTTCTGTAAGTCTTCTATGTCGTCTGTGCCTGTGCTTCTTCCAGATTCCTCTCATGGCCTGTGAGCATCAAGGACACCCGAAGTAAGTTCCCTTTCAGTGAAGGAGTCACTCCCCTGCATCTGCAGGCACCGCAACTAAGCTGACTGGTCTGCTGTTTCTGACTTACAATGGACTCCGAAAGGCTCAGCAACACAGGAGGTGGTTCTGCAACTCCCTCGAGGCCTGACCTTTCCTCACAGCAAATCTGAGGCCAGTATCCCTCGTTGGAACTGCTGGAACAGAATCCTTGTGCACCGCGTCGACATGCCGTTGCCAAGGCTTGTTGGCCCTGTACTACAGAGATCTTTGGGCTACAAGAAGCTCCAGCATCTCTTCCTGCCAAGATCTTCGTCCTCACGGCATCCTCTGCACCGTGGGCCTGCTTCTTTGGTGAGCTGCTCGAGGTCCTTTTGTGAATCCTGATCCTTCTGCCTGTGGGTCCTCTTGAGGGTCTTCTTTGGTTTCAGTGGGCTCCCGTGCTAGCTCGTGGCCAGCTCTGAGACTCCTGCAATTGGTGAGTCCCTTGGACCTTGCTGCTCCCAATGTTGCTCCTTTTTCGTTTACCGCGTCCTTTGCTGCTGCCGCCAAGGCTGTTGGTGCCCCCACCGGACACCGACCCCCTGGTTTTTGACTTCCGATGTGGGACAGCTCGTGAATGACTCCTGGTTTTCCACCGTGTTGCCTGGTCCTCAAAGCTGCAACGACAAGGTCACGGTCATCACTCCTACATCTTCCGTCATCGGTGGTCATTGGTCTTCTGTGCTTCCTGGTCACCCCTGAGTGACGTAGACTCTGTCCCTTCTGCTTGCAAGTACTTCTTGTTAAGAATCCATCCTTGGATTCCACCGGACTCTTCCACCTTCCTCACCAGTGGCATCTTTCCTGAAGTCCTCCATTGTGGTCTAAGGCGGTTTCCGATGTCACTTAACACCTATACCTCCAGCTTCCCTGGTGTAGGTATCCATGAGTGGGGTGACTCTCCAACCTTTTGTCTTCAGGGTTTCTTCATGGTCCACTGGGAAGGATCCTTCTTGAAAACAGCAACTGTGACTTTCCCATTGACTTGCATTGAGTACACAGCTGTGTTTCCACTCTGCACACAGCCTCCGTGGGGTTCCTGGGACTTACCTCTGTGGTTCCTTGGGTCCCCAGCTCTTCTAAGTTTCCTGGTTCAAGTCCCGACTTTGGTCGCAGTTCTCATTCCACTTCTTCAGTATATGGTTTGGTCTTCCCCTGGAGACCACTGTGTATTTGTGCTTACTTACCTGTTCACAGTCAAAATATTCTGTATTGTGTTGAAATCTCCAACTTTGAAATATACCAATGTGTTAGTGAGTGCGTATAATAAATAAACCTATTTTTATAACTACACCGTGTGGAACTTTTTCGTTTAACCTACACTATATTATTAGCTCTGGTAAAACAAGCTTCTTAACACTCCTTCTGGTCAATGCCTGAAGGCTGTTCTCCATAGCTACCACTTAGAAAGCTTTCTATGCTTGTCTAAGACCAATAAAATCACCATAAGAGTTGTCTGGATTAGTGCAAGGTGCTTCACTTAAGTGCACCATATATTATGCCAGCCTCCTAAATCAGCTTTAAATCCATTTGGAAATTCAAACATTTCTGTCCTAACATGAGCTTCTGATTCCTGAAATGCACACATTTTTGTCCTGAATATACACTTTTTCATTTTGGCATACATATATTAATTCAACCTAGGAAAAACTTCTAATTTCGTAGGATTGGCTGTTGTAAGGAGAGCTACTTAAAGTGGGCTGGAGAGCTACAAGTAGCTCTAGACCATCACCCAAGCCTCATGTCTTTTTCAACTTTCTAGTGCATCTTCTGCTGGTGTATGCCACCCTTCCTGCAGCTATGCACTAGTCCATATTAGTGCACCATTTCTTTACTGTGGCGAATAAGGAGTGCCCAGATTTTTTAAGAAGAATTCTTTTGGGCAACTAGCAATATTGAGGAGTAGAATTTGATGCCTCTGTAAGTCTTGTTAATTGATATCCACAACTGTTCTGTCCACTAAATCTACTATCCACTCCAGTAATGTAAAGAAGTATCATATTGATGTCTTTTATAACCTTTTTTCTCAGAACATCAATGCCATGGGGTATTGCCAAACTGTATAGTAGAAGCAGGGCCACTTGGGTTATGCAGCAAGGGCGGGGCAAATTATGCAGCAGAGTTTCCTAGATTAGGCAGCAAGAAAATTAAGTTTGCCACCCTATGTGGCACATTTTGTGATAGTATCAGTCCATTAATTTGTCATTTTTATACGTGTTAACACTGTACAAAGGTTTCACCTCATTAGTCATACCCCTCCCTGGATACTGTGGCACAGAAGAGCACATTTTGAGGCACTAAAATTGAAAGTTTGCATCACTAATATGGAAATTTAGCTTCATTTTTGTGTAGACTGGCTGATTTAATTTCCATATTTAAGCTGCAAAATTTGGCCCGATCTGCATTACATTTCTGCACCCCCTGATCCGCCGTGTGCCCTGTGGGCCTCTGGCCCAATTTTAATAGTGTTGGCCTCCAGGACCCGCCACATTGACAGCAGGCCCGATATGCAGGTTTTTCTTTTTTTTGCACTTAAGGTGCCCTGGGTGAGGAAGTGGAAGGAGGCAAGGGCATACTGGAGGTGACAGATTAATACTGCAGATGGCCAGAGGGGATTCATTTACCCGATCTTCTGCATGGTGCCCGGGTCTCTGAGTAGTCTCTTCTCTCGCCTCTGGTCCGGGCTGCCGTGTTAGTAAAGTGTTAGGAGTTCTACAGAAAAATGCGAACAGCTGGCAGGTCAGGAGTAAATAAACGCCTCGCCTGCCTGCTAAACCTCTTTTTATTAGCAAAGCGGTGAGGGCTCGACCAATACAATGATGCATTTTCGCGGGCAAGGATGAGTCGCATTCTTACAATGTTCCAGACTTTTTTCCCCTAAAAAGCATAGGATTTTTACAAAACTGCCAATTTAGCATTCATTTTTTGGGGGGAAAATCGATAAATTGCGAAATCCTGACTGGTACTAATCTAACACTCAAATACAGCAATATGCAATTTAAAGGGAAACCGTCAATTTTGCGAAGTGCCTTACATAGCACAACACGTGTTACCGTACTTTTAGAAACTTTTGATCCATTTGAGCTAGAAACGTTTTTGTTGTTGTTATACTCTGCAAATTATGCAGCAGATGATGGATTATGTGACAGATGTTACAAATGCATAATTATGCGGAAAAACGCAGTGGCGGCATAATTGCATAATTCCAGTGGCAGTGGCCCTGGCTGGAAGGAACCCTCCTGCCTGCATCCCCTAAGACTAGTCGTTGTGTTCACCTTATGAAACCTCTGGTAACTTTCAATTTTACCATCCTACAACCAGCCTATATTGCAACGTATTAATGCCTCCTCCCATTTCAAGCTCCGAAGTAGACTTGCGTCTCGATCCCTCATTACTCACAGGCAGCTCATGGTGTCAGTATAATTAGTTATCAAAGTTTTATAGAATGGTGAGATTGCCTTTTTCTTCAGAGGTCTGACCATACCTGATTTTCAGTTGGGAAACAATTTGGTAAGTTTGTGGCACATTAACGTTTTTCTTAAAAGGCAGAAAATACTCCAAATTAAGGACCAAGACTCGTAGATTATTTAACTGCGATAACCTCTGGATTTAAAAAAAGTATTCAAGCATTTGACTTCATGAATAATTCTTAAAGAAGTGTAGGATTACACTGCCTAAAGACCGCGATCTCTGGATTAACTTCAGCTATTCTGGATTCTCATTATTTGTCAATCTATACCGCAAGAAAGCTCATCTTGCGAATTCAACACCCACTCATTCACCCATGCCAACTGAGAGACCCTGTGGTACCTCTGAAAATAAGAGCGTCCTATCCCACCTTCATAAATACTCCTACATAGCTTATCCCGTGATATTTTGGACGGACCCCATTTCAAAGCAATGTTTTTTTTTTCAAACAAC
The DNA here is from genome assembly GCF_964261635.1 of Lissotriton helveticus. Taxonomy (NCBI): domain Eukaryota; kingdom Metazoa; phylum Chordata; class Amphibia; order Caudata; family Salamandridae; genus Lissotriton; species Lissotriton helveticus. Next base: position 187,593,609 of record NC_136060.1, read on the forward strand.
TTTATTGGCATTTTTGGACAACAAAGCGGATAACCCATTCAGTTTCTTTAAAGCAGATGACCTTTTAGGAACATGTTCCTTTTCAATATAGAATGGAATTCCGAATAGCAATCATACATAATTACAACGTTTGTGATCTATTTTCATTGCTTCACATCAGTTTGTGTGATATTTACACATGCCAACATAACAACTTTACCCCAAACCCAACTGATTGTCTGCTCTGAGTCTTTGTGTCTAAGTTGTTACTGGTCTCGTCTAGCTAGGGGTTGTTATAGATCTTGTGATTACACCTGATATTTGTTTAATTCAACAGTAGCATGAAATAGAACATGTTGTATTCTGTGAAGGAGGCTCTGTAGGGCAGTATTTTTGAGCCGAGCGTTTTGCAGCAGGGCTACCTGGGGACCTCTTCTCTCTGGCCTCCCCTGCTTTCCACCTACTGTGATCCTTACATCACTAAACCGGAGAATCTGGACCCCTGCAGTTCAGGGCAATGTGTGCTCAGATCAGAATGTCTCCATGCAAACCCAGAGAGTTGCTTCATCTTTCCAAGTGCAATCAAGGAACTGGACATTGGCTGCACATCTTAAGTTGTCTAGATTTCTGTTTTTGCGTCACTCTTCACAATCGAGGATGCAGTTCATTGTTGGAACTGTGCATACGAGAGGCCTGCATGAGAAGTGTCTAATATTGTCTTCATGTCAGTATCTCACCCAGTGCTTGTCAGTTGCCAGACTGCTGGCTTCAAGGCCTAGGCGTCCAGTGCTTGGCCCTCATTTGGAGAGTTCAGAGGTACTGCTGCTGCTTAGGGGGGCTTAAGCAGTCGTCACTCTAACGTGCACCAGGGCAACCCTTGACACTGGAACACTTTATGCTGATGGCACATGGCGAGGGCTGGCTCGCTTAGGCAATAAGTTAGCTCACCATTGAAACGCATTTTGTGTACGTGTTCCCAAGTGGTGGTGACAGCTATATTGTGTGCTACGACAAAATTACAAGAGGCAGTGTTTGAGATATAAAGATGGTAAACATTATTTTCTTCTAAATTAAAATATTTTGATATTAAAAACAAATATGTGCAACATCGCAGTTAAAATAATAAGCACTGCCTGCATGTCATACAAGTTCTGTTGGCCATCCTTTGCACTTTCGTAGAATGCTTCTGTAGTGAATAATGCTCCCGCCCATAATGCGGCTGGTGTGCGTGGTTCATTTGGCATGTTGAGGGGAAAAACTATGCTTCCACGTTATTATGTTTGACCGTGGCACCAGCTTAGGTGAAGGAACACCCCTCAAAAGCCAATAAGAAAAGTTAAACAAGCACTCTTTCTGGCGGAGGCACACAAATTCTGTTCAGACTAATGTGCACTCATGGTAACCAACAGGTGGGTGAGGCCAAAACTGTTCTTTCTGAATCTCTTTTTCTGTTCATCACACAAGGACTGTTGACCGCTGTCAGTCAAGCCAGACCTACAAAGTAGCTTATAGTCTTGATCACTGACTCCGAGGCTGAGACAGTTTTTCTATTTGTAATAGAAGTCTTTATACGGATATAGTATTCGTCATATGAATCTATGAAAGGTCAGATGCAGGGTGACTTGGCAGATTTTTTTTCTTTTCTTCAAAACACAGTTTTATCAAATCAGTAGATACGACAGTCACATCTCGAGCAGGAGAAATACAGTTTGTTCTGGTCAGAAATATAAGAATCAATCTGGTGACTTTCATGTAACATTGACAGAATAAGTAAATAAACATTTCGGGCTTATAAACAGCAGCCCATAACTTTATAAACAAGTGTGCCATGTACAATACAGGAATCCGTTTAACATACCTTGCAAGCCAATTCCCATATAATGCAGGCTCCTGTATCATCTCTCGTCCCCTTGATCTATCATCCAGAGGTTTCAGCATCAGTAAAGCGTGGTGGAGGGGGTTCCAAAATAATACCTCAAATCTGCCCAGCCTTTCCAGATTTTGAAATATTTCTGCTGGCAACCGCGTGCCTTAAATATAGGTTGCTCCATGCTTATACACCAATCTATAAAAAACAACGGGGTTGACCCTGTGTCCCTCAGAACCTGGGTAATAAATGTTTAAGAAAAAATTGGTTCTGTCGGGTTCGAACAACAGTATTTTATCCAAACACTCCTGTTATGCAATGTTCCTAAAAGAACCACCAACCCTCCTCTGAAATCAAAGCAGTTCCTTACAATAAATGAAAAAGGAAATCTTGTATATTACTTTGTATTCTCTTTATACAATTCTCTGAGTCAAAAGGTCATTTCTGTACATTATATACAACAACTGTCAATATATCCAATATAGTGCAAAGAATAGTGACAATAGTGAATAGTGAACACGTGATATAAACAAAATACATCCAATTCTAATGGACTCAAAATCTAGAAAAGCTATACACATATGTACAGATTCCTATTTCATGAAGGCCGTCTACTGGTACAATCTAAGAACCCTATGATTTCTTTCAAATTCTTCGGGGCTCCAAGTTTATGTGGCCTGTGAATAGATGTCGACGTTTCGACCCTTTAAGCGCCAATGTATGAAGTCGCAGCGGGTCTTTCTCAAGACAGATATGCGAGGCACGACAGTCCTAACAACCAGGTGTATAAGTCACATGGAAACAAAGTGGCGAAGTCGTCCTTTCGTCATAAAATGTATGTGTAATCGCGCTATTTACGGTCTACTTCTCAGCTCACGAAACGGATGCTGGCAAACAGATCGTTTGCCAGCATCCGTTTCGTGAGCTGAGCTGAGAACATATGTGTATAGCTTTTCTTTTTGACTCAGAGAATTGTATAAAGAGAATACAAAGTAATATACAAGATTTCCTTTTTCATTTATTGTAAGGAACTGCTTTGATTTCAGAGGAGGGTTGGTGGTTCTTTTAGGAACATTGCATAACAGGAGTGTTTGGATAAATTACTGTTGTTCGAACCCGACAGAACCAATTTTTTCTTAAACATTTATACACCAATCTAGACTCTCCTTCCATGCTCCAGGTTTGGGCGGAGCTGGGTATCAGTCCTGCCCTCCATATCCTATGTCTAGTAAAATAGGCGCAGTGTATATTTTTAAACTGAATGGATCTTAGGCGTGACACCACAGTGGCTCCCCTCAGGGATTCCAATATCTCCGTCCAGTCGTCGTTATCTAGTGGACCAGGATCAGTCTTCCATCTCTCCCGGATTGAGTCCAGGGTCGTAGAGAGATTTGTCACCAGGGATTGGTGTATTTTTTCTGGCTTGTGGTCTCCCAAATCGCCCCTAAAGACCTTTGCCTCTATCGGGTTAAACTCTGGGATAGTTTCCAGGGTTGCTATGTATCGTGTTGGAGCGTGGCAAAATTGTAAATACTTGTAGAATTGAGTATGCAGCATCTCAAATTCCTTCTGGAGCTCTTGAAAGGACTTCAGAACAGTGCCGGTCATCACATCTCCCAATGTGGAGATACCAGTGATATCCCAGTCCTGAAACCCCGACAAGGTTGATACCTATGGCATTGGACCGCTCTGCCAAAGGGGCGTTTCTCTTGGCAGTTTTTTCCTCCATCCCATTCTGTGCAGCGATATGTTCTTTACTCCAAAGACCACCCACGTAGCAGGCGGGAGCTGACGGAGCTCCCTTGGGGCATGTAGGAGCAAATGTGGTAGGGTGATGGCCATGAGCCATCGTCCACCTGGTATCCTGGGTCATTTCTATTTCCGTACCACCAATCGTTTAGCACTAAGAGATGAGATGCTGCATGATATAATTGAATATCTGGTGTCGCAATCCCCCCCACAGTAGGTAGACTGAAAGCATATGTTCGAGGCATGTGGGCTGCTGAATTCATATCTGTGCATAGATCGCCGCCTAGTGTTGGGTCCGGATGATTGCACATTGTTGTCCTGGAAGAGTCTTCGAAGTATCACGATAGGTGGCTCCTCCCCTGGACTACAGTGCGCATGGGCATCCTCTCCATCCTTAGATTGTTTTTTTCCGCCATTGGGTTCAAAAGTGATTTCCAACTCCGAGTTCGGAATCGATAGAAAACTTTTCTAAAAGGCCAAAAGGCCTTCGGGGTCGTCGGTATAGTTATTCGATCGGTGACAACAACTTTCTTCTGTTTCTTTCTACTCTCAGCGTCGAATCTGGCCACGCGGCCTTCCTTCGACACCAGGGGCCTTTCGTCGATGAACGAAGTCCGTTCAAAAGATGCCCCAATTGTAACTCTAAATTCCCTCACATAGATCAACACCCTGTGTGTAACAAGTGTTTATCACCCGAACACAATGAAGCCGACTGCTTAACTTGTGCGCAGTTTCGTTCAAAGAAAACTCTTCGGGTTCGAAGAGCAGCAAGACAGACGATGCAGAAGCCAGCGCCTGACCCGGAGAACATCTTTGAAGACGACGAAGAGGTCGTCGAAGCTGAGGACTCAGACCAGCAGTCAGAGCAGGGGTCGGAACATGACTCCGACTACTACGTCGACGAAGCAGACGACATCGTCAAGGTAGGGGACGACGATCAAGATATCGGAGCCGTCGAGGACGACTCCGGCGAGGACATGGGGCTAACCGTGAGTACAGCGCCCAGTACATATAATGAAACGCTTCAAACGGCTCAGGTCGAGGCATCGCCGGAAGGCCTTAGCCAAGATCAAAACATCGATTCTATAGCCCCGCAAGTTTGCCCAGCTAAGAATGTAAGGCAAGAGCCATCGGTGCAACATTACCATTCCCTGGTAATATCGAAACCAAAAGCTCCTGAGGCAAAACAGAAACCGAAACTAATAGAGTTCCCACTCTTCGGACCGAAGGACGCACATCCATCGGCGCCAACCAAACACAAAATGGCCGCCGAGAGGGAAGCGTCGCATATCAGGGCCGAGAGCCAGTACGCCCAGGGACATGCCTAAGCTAAAGGCCGTCGAACCGACGAGATCGACGTCGACGCCAAGCAACACAAACAAAGGACTACTGCAGAAGATAGTTGTCGAACCGAAACAAAAAGTTGACAAGCCGAAGACGCTGCAAACAAGAACACTCGAGCCGAACACAAGGGTCGAGGCCAAAGGATCGATCGAGCCGAGGCAAATATCGCTCCGAAGCAACAAGCTCCCAGGACTACGCCAAGCACAAAAGTGGTTCTCGACCAAACAAAAACAGTTGGGTCGATACAAATCACGGCATCGAAAAAAGTCATGCAGCGGAAAACTACTGTCGAAGCACAAAAGACCCTCGGACCGATAAAATTCGGACTTCCGGTGCACGTGCGAAAGATCGGTCGAACCAACAACGGAGATCGAACCGACACAATCAAAAAAGGCTACACAAAGGAAAAAAGCTCAAGCACTTGAAGAGCAAGAGCCTTCCACAGAAGAACAGTCCAAACTGTATGTGGACCCAGATACTGGCACAATTACCCTATTAAAAAGGAAAATCAGACCAGACACTTCTGCAGAACAATACAGAATACCTCTCAAAAAGAAAAGAGACTCTTCTACATCTCCAGCTCTTTTTGAGTCAATCAGACCACAGGTGCAACAAACCTATACATATTCACCCTCACACAGATGAGGATGTGGAATATGACGACAGTGAACTGTATACTTATCCAGTGGACAATGAGGATAACCAAAATCAAACATGGACTGATGATGTAGATCCTGCAGACTCTCAGCCCACGCCAGACAGTAATGCGTACCCTGTAAAAACTTCACCTACAGAGGACACAGAATCCTTCAATGCACTAATTGAAAGAGCGGCATACAACCACCACATGGAAATGCATGCGGACCCCATTGAAGAAGACTTCCTTTTTTGACACTTTCAACACTTCTGAAAGATCTGTCAAAACATTGCCAATGTTGAAAGGAGTGCTCAAACACGCTGGGGACATATTTAAAGAAACTACTAGGGCAAGAGTCATTAACCCCAGGATTGAAAAGAAATACAGGCCAGCACCAGGGGACCCTACATATATTAAGGGGCAGCTGCCCTTGGACTCCTTGGTAGTATCCAATGCACGCAAACGTGCGAATTCTCAAACCACTGGCGAAGCACCACCTCCAGACAGAGTCAAAAATTCTGGAAGCTTCTGGCAAAAGAGTAGCGGCTCAAGCTGCTAACATATGGAGAATTTCAAACACTCAAGCCTGTTAGCTAGGTATGACAGGGCACACTACGACACACTGGAGCACCTTCTCCAACATCTACCTGACCTTTATAAAGAACATGCAGAATTCCTAATACAGGAGGGAAAGTTAATATCTAACGCCTCCATCAAATGCGCGCTAGACGCTGCAGACACAGCAGCCAGGGCTATCAATACCAGTGTCATGCTCAGGCGCCATGCGTGGCTCCGTATCTCTGGCTTTAAAAATGAGGTTCAGAGCACTTTACTTAATCAGCCAGTGGACCCTGATTATTTGTTTGGCCCTAATGTGGACACAATATTAGACAAAATGAAGAAGGATACCGAGACAGCCAAGTCTATGGGAGCCTTGCAGTCACAACAATACAGGGGCGGCTCCTTTCGCCGCTCCGGCAACAGAGGAGCTGCAAGGGGAGGCTCAGCACAGCAAACCTCATACAACAAAGGGAACACGCAAAACACCTATAACAAAAACAGTAGAGGTGGATACCGTGGAAATAACAGCAAAGGTAGAGGACGAGGGAATAACACCACCAGATCCTCTACCAATACCAAACAGTGACTTCTTGTCACTACCCCCAGACCATGTAACACCAGTCGGGGGAACATTACAGCAGTTCCTACAAGTCTAGTGAAACATCACTACAGACAGGTGGGTGAGGCAAATTATCCAGCATGGCTATTGCCTAGAATTAATCTCCACACCTCCCAACATACCCCCAAAACACCGTCCTATGTCCACATAACACCTACACTTATTGCAGCAGGAAGTCATCAGCATGCTACAAAAAGGGGGCCATAGAACCAGTACCCTTAGAACACCAGGGCACAGGAGTGTACTCACTATACTTCCTAATCCCCAAAAAGGACGGGTCGCTCAGGCCAATCTTGGACCTCAGGCCCTTAAACCAATACATTTTATCAGAGCATTTCCATATGCTCACTCTACAGCAGGTGTTACCACTGTTGTGTCAAGGAGACTTCCTCGCAACGTTAGACCTAAAAGACGCATATTTCCATATACTGGTACACCCAGCACACAGGAAATATCTCAGGTTTACAATACAAAATCAGCACTATCAATTCAAAGTACTTCCTTTCGGGGTGACCACAGCCCCGAGAGTATTTACCAAGTGTCTAGCGACAGTAGCGGCACATCTCAGGAGACAGCATATTCATGTCTATCCATAACTCGACGACTGGCTAATACAAGCACAGTCAGCCCAGCAATGTGCCAGCCACATGTCCCACACTATTCACCTCCTGCACAGTTTAGGTTTCTCGCTGAACTACCCAAAGTCCCATCTTCAGCCTGCCCACGTACAACAATACCTAGGTGCGACAATAGACACTCTCGCAGGGAAGGCACAACCAAATTCTGTCAGAATAAACAGCATTCTGACGCTAATCCAAAGGTTCTCGCCCCAACACTCGCTCCCAGCAAGAGTGTTTATGCCGCTTATAGGTATGATGGCCTCATGCATTTTCATAGTGCCCCACGCAAGACTACACATGCGTCCGCTGCAAGAGTGCCTAGCACGTCAGTGGAACCAGGCTCAAGGACAATTAAACGACCTAGTGTTGGTGACCAGTCGTGCATACAACTCTCTGCATTCGTGGAATCTACAAAACCTTTGCAAAGGACGACTGTTCCAAGAGCCTGTGCCACAAATAGTCCTGACAACGGACGCATCCCTGATAGGGTGGGGAGCCCATGTCCTCCACCACACAGTACAGGGCTTATGGACCACTCAGCAGAAAAAGATGCACATCAACCTGCTGGAGCTGATGGCAATTTTTATGGCAATGAAAGCCTTCAAAGTACATCTGTGCAACAAAACTGTTGATCCGGACGGACAACATGACTGCAATGTACTACATACAGAAACAGGGAGGAACACACTCTCCAAAGCTATTACATCTAGCTCAAAGCATGTGGAAGTGGGCCATTCAAAGGAACATCTTTCTCATGGCCGAACACCTCCCAGGCAAGACAACCAGATAGCGGATCTGCTCAGCAGACACAGCCAACACATGCACAAGTGGGAGATTCATCCCTCAGTGCTCCAACCATACTTCCAACAGTGGGGACAACCAGAGATAGACCTGTTCGCCACAAAAGAAAACGCAAAATGCCGGTACTTCGCCGCAAGGTTCCCACATCCGCAGTCTCTGGGCAATGCGATATGTATGAACTGGTCAAACAAATTTGCCTACGCTTTTCCACCAGCACCGTTGATACCGCTAGTGGCATGCAAACTGCGCCTGCACTCCATGGCGCTAATCCTAGTTGCTCCAACATGGGCGAGGCAACCGTTGTACACCACGTTCCTAGAGCTTTCCGTGGTGCCTCATCAAAGACTAAAGCTAACCCCCAGTCTCTTAACGCAGAGCCATGGAGAAATTCAGCACCCAGATCCACAGCAGCTGAACCTTGCAATCTGGCTCCTGAAGTCATAGAGTTTGGCTACCTAAACTTACCTCCTGACTGCATGAACATTATCAAAGAGGTAAGAAGACCTACCACAAGAGCATGCTATGCGGCAAAGTGGAAACGTTTTGTCATTTACTGTAACAACAATAACATAAACCCACTTGACGCATCAACTCAAAATATCATATGCTATATTTTGCACCTACACCGCTGCAATCTAGCCTATACATCTATACGGATACACTTAGCTGCCATAGCAGCTTACCTTCAAAACAGGCAACACCTTTCCTTATTCAGAGTGCCTGCAATTAAAGCATTCATGGAGGGACTCAAACGAGTTATCCCCCCGAGACACCCACCTTCACCTGTCTGGAACCTAAATATCGTTTTAACCAGACTAATGGAACCACCTTTTGAACCTCTTCACTCGTGTGAAATTCAATTTTTAACATGGAAAGTGGCATTTCTCGTGGCAATTACTTCACTTAGAAGAGTTAGCGAGCTTCAAGCTCTAACTATTCAAGAGCCATTCTTCCAAATCCACTCAAACAGGGTTGTGCTTAGGACAAACCCTAAATTCATGCCAAAGGTGGTGTCTCACTTCCATATCAATCAAACAATAGAACTGCCAGTGTTCTTCCCAAATCCACAGTCAGTACCTGAAAGGGCCCTGCACACACTAGATGTTCAAAGGGCTCTCCTATATTACATAGACAGGACAAAAGATTTCAGGAAGACAAAACCGTTGTTTGTTGCCTTTTCACCACAGCACAAAGGCAACCCCATTTCTAAATCGGGGTTAGCCAGATGGATTGTTAAGTGCATTCAAATATGTTATCTTAAGGCAAAACGCACTTTAACAGTTCCCCCAAGGGCGCATTCCACACGCAAAATGGGGGCATCCATGGCTTTCCTAGGGAACATTCCTCTAGAGGAAATATGTAAAGCAGCCACATGGTCTACCATACATACATTCACAAAACACTATTGTGTGGATGTACATTCCAAACAGCAAGCTGCTGTAGGACAGGCTGTTCTAAAAACTCTGTTTCAGACTGCTGCAGCTGGCACAGGTAGCCACCGCTAAGGGAGAGACTGCTATACATTCTATGTACAGATATGAATTCAGCAGCCCACATGCCTCGAACGGAATATGCTACTTACCAGTATGCATCTGTTCTTGGCATGTAGGGCTGCTGACATTCATATCGCCCACCCTCCTCCCCGGTGCCTGTCGCAGCTGTAGCATTCATTCTAACTCTCATTTTCTTGCATGGACATCTATTACTGTACAACACTCCACCTCTGCCACAATGGCTAAAAACAATCTAAGGATGGAGAGGATGCCCATGCGCACTGTAGTCCAGGGGAGGAGCCACCTATCTCGTGATACTTCGAAGACTCTTCCAGGACAACAACGTGCAATCATCCGGATCCAACACTAGGCGGCATCTATGCACAGATATGAATGTCAGCAGCCCTACATGCCAAGAACAGATGCATACTGGTAAGTAGCATATTCCTTTTAGCGCGACTCTGGCGATCTGGTTATTCCAAAGGAAGCGGCTTTGTCTGGAATTAAGCTGTCAGAACCAGGCGGGCGGTATTTGAAAGGGAAGATTCTGCAGCTGGTAATGAAGGCGAGGGAGTGACACCATTTTAAAAATCGCTGGTCTACCCAATATTGATGGGGCATACGTGTCCATGACATCATTTCGGAGCCTGATGGGGGGTGATGTTTTTATCCTAGGACACCGATTGGGAAGACACCAGGTGGACCCCAAAATATTTAAAGCCTGTTGTGGCTATCGTGACGTCTCCAGCACATGCGCCCATTTCGGAGCTCCTGCGCAGAGGGCAGATTATTGACTACCTGGCGTTCATATATAACCCCGAGGTCTCTCCAAATATCTGCATTATGCGGAGCAACCGAGGCCCCGTCCGACGCGGCTCTAATATAAAGAAAAGGACATCATCTGCATAAAGGGCGATCCATTATCCCCCCTGCCACTCAAATCCCTTTACCTCATTCCGGACCCATGAGGCCAAGGGTTCTAGTGCCAGCGCAAATAAGTAGGGGGACAGAGGGCACCCCTGGCGAGTGCCACGCCCTATAGAGGAGGGTTCCGAGACCGCACCTACCGCTCTAACTGAAGCCATTAGATCCGTATATAGCAGCCGAATATAAGACAAAAGACGTGATCCAATATTAAGACGCTGCAGGAGAGCAAACCGGTACGTCCACCCCAAAGAATCAAATGCCCTGTCTATGTCGGCCAGCAGCAAGGCTGCCGGACCTCGCAGATGATCGATCGCTGCTGCTGCGTTATGGGCCCTTCGGATATTTTCAGGTGGCCCGGCAAGGCATAAAGTCTGCCTGGTCTGGATGAACTGTTTTTGCAGAAATTTTGTGAATGGAAATGCAGAAGACGCCCCTTTGTGATTAATAGGGGATGCGGTGTTAGAAGCTATTTAACAAACTGTGGCTTATTCCGTTCGATTTAAACAAAAGGGGGGGTTTGGCCCAGGAGGACAGGGGGGGGGGGGTAGGGCCTAAATATCAAGGAAAGAAAGTTTTACCCACACCTCCTATAGTTTGGTTCAAATTTGTGATCACAAAGCAAGAGATAAACACTAGTTACTATGCTTATCTTGGCAATGACTTATGCCTCTTTACTCTTTTTATTTTTTACGAAAACATACTTTTTTTTGTCCGAAAGGTGGACACACTATCAACTAAACAAACATCTCACATTAGTAAAAAAATGAACAATAAACAAATTAAATTGTGCTGTACATGACTCAAGGCACTTATTTACAAAACATTTTACATATACAGTGAAACATTAATACATTCGTGAACCCTATTACGTAACATTCAGTGTGTCAAAAACAATTTATCTACACATCAACTCAATATCAAGAAGTCAATATCAAAAACACAGTCAAAAAGTCAATATCAAAACCAAAGTCACTGTCTTATTCTCCGACTGAAGCTGTGGATGAAATCAAGCAGTTTTATGACAAATATCCAGCTCAGAGAGCAACTAGTTCAAGTCCTCTGAGCATTCGGAAATAAACAGGAAGGATTCAATCCCACATAGCCGAGACGCGTTTCGAGTTATGGCTGTATAGATTGCCAAACTCTCCTCAGGGCTGAATAAATCTTTGAGAACTGTTTCTGACAAAAAACAAAAAACGAAAAATCATTTTAGTATTGTGCTTCCAAGGGACCCTTCAGCCCTATTAGTCAGATAATGAAATAGAAAGGATTGTTTTGTACCTGGGAACTGCAGGCATCAGTTCAAAACTGTACAATTACATCTGCGCGCAGTGGCTGCCAGTCTGCAACAAGGGAGAATTAAATGTGACGTCCGGTCAGCACTGAATGCGATTGGTGATTAAAACAAAGATTCCAAAATTACCTTCACAGGTGGCAGGCACCCCGCTCACTTTTGAAGGAAGGCGCTACTGGTTCCTCAATTCTGAAAAACGAGTAGTCCCAAAGTTATTATGGAACTCTTCAGGAATGCGTGGCATACCAAGGTATATTTTTTAAAAAAAGGCATGCGGACTACTTACTCGGCTTGCAACGCATATTTGTAATGGATTGGCACAGTGGGCTGTTACCCACACGGTTGATGTTTTCTTCACCCGCGGTGGCTGGAAAAAAACAACACAGCCTGTGTTAGCGTCACAGCGCGGTAATGGTGTGAGCAAGCTTGCAGTAATAGCATTGTGCGCGAAGACTCACCGAATTGCTGTCTGTGACTCTTCGAGTGTAGCACTGGGACAAGTCCGTAAAATGCTCCGCTTTGGCAAAACAGGCAGCCGGACTTAGTTCTGCATTACTCTAACCGGACCACTGGAACACGTGATTGTCACATGCACCAATGAGCGGGCGGGGACTTCCAACATGTGACCAGGTGCATTCTGGTAGTTGTATTTAGGTGGACTTTCGCGAGAATTTTTTTTAACAAAGCAAGGATTGCCGGGGAGAAGTGCCACCCACATGAAGCAGTCTTTGTAGTGCGCTTGTGTGAGTTACTGTGTGGGGAGCATGGATTTATGTCCTGTTTAGCTCGCTCATACAATTTAACCCATTGTTAATGCTGTCAAATTTCATTATGAGGTATGCTTCCTTGCGTAATAATGCACTTTCGATGTTAGGAGATTGGTGTTTTGGATCTATCCCTCCCAGAATGGTCCAATTGAAATCATTTTCGGTATGGTTGGCGGACACAAAGTGATCCACCATTGGTGCAGTCAGTAGTTTCCGCTTGATGCGTGATCGGTGTTGTGTAATTCTCACGTTGATTTGTTGGCAAGTCTTGCCAATGTATATCTTGTTACACTTGCAGACCACTGCGTATATAACGTTTCTTGTCTTACAGTTTGTAAAACTTTCGTGTCTCCATTTGGTTTCATTATGCTCAAACACGGACCCCTCCAGAGTGGTGGGACAAGCCACACAATTGCCACATTTGTGGTGCCCACACACTGGTTTGAGGTTCCACTGTGTGATTAAATCACTTTTGGGTTTTTGGATATAGCTGTCTGCTCGTACCAGCTGTTGTCCTATACTCTGATTTTTCTTCATTGCGAAGATAGGCTTTGCCAATGGGTATTCCAGAGACTCCAACAGGTGCCAATTCTTTAAAATGATCTGACGGAATTTGTTAGTGTGGGCACCATAGGTTGTCACACAAACAAGTTTATTCATTTCAGCTTTCTCTTTTTTCTGCAGCAGGCTTTCTCTGGGAGTAAATCTGGCTCTTTTTTTGCAATGATTCAGCAGTTTCTTGGGGTATCCTCTCATCCTCATTTCTCCACAAAAGGATTGAGCATGAGTGGCAAAGTCAGACACTTCAGTGCAATTTCTCCTGATCCTTAACAACTGGCCGAATGGGAGATTCTGTTTTAAACACTGTGGATGTGCACTGTTGTAGTGGAGGATAGTATTTCTATCCGTCTCCTTCTTATATAATGTCGTGTTAAGTTTACGATCTACAGGGCCCACTGATACATCGAGGAATGTCATCTTGGATATGCTGGATTGCATAGAAAAATCAATATCAGGGTGTCTGGTATTAACCCAATCTAAGAAATGATTCAACTCAGCCTGGCTCCCCTGCCACAGGAGCCAGACGTCGTCTATATATCTCAACCATTGGATGACATTCTTCGAGAACGGGTTGTTATTGTAAATGAACCGTTCCTCATACTGGGCCATAAACAGAACCGCCATTTCCGGCGCATAAGGACACCCCATTGCTGTGCCCTTCACCTGTACAAAGAAGTCATTCTCAAACTTAAAGTAATTGCTGCGGAGTGATATTTCAGCCAATTCAATGATGAAGGATGTAGGTACCCGATTGGGTCTTTCCCTCCGTAAAAAATATACCTTGGTATGCCACGCATTCCTGAAGAGTTCCATAATAACTTTGGGACTACTCGTTTTTCAGAATTGAGGAACCAGTAGCGCCTTCCTTCAAAAGTGAGCGGGGTGCCTGCCACCTGTGAAGGTAATTTTGGAATCTTTGTTTTAATCACCAATCGCATTCAGTGCTGACCGGACGTCACATTTAATTCTCCCTTGTTGCAGACTGGCAGCCACTGCGCGCAGATGTAATTGTACAGTTTTGAACTGATGCCTGCAGTTCCCAGGTACAAAACAATCCTTTCTATTTCATTATCTGACTAATAGGGCTGAAGGGTCCCTTGGAAGCACAATACTAAAATGATTTTTCGTTTTTTGTTTTTTGTCAGAAACAGTTCTCAAAGATTTATTCAGCCCTGAGGAGAGTTTGGCAATCTATACAGCCATAACTCGAAACACGTCTCGGCTATGTGGGATTGAATACTTCGTGTTTATTTCCGAATGCTCAGAGGACTTGAACTAGTTGCTCTCTGAGCTGGTTATTTGTCATAAAACTGCTTGATTTCATCCACAGCTTCAGTCGGAGAATAAGACAGTGACTTTGGTTTTGATATTGACTTTTTGACTGTGTTTTTGATATTGACTTCTTGATATTGAGTTGATGTGTAGATAAATTATTTTTGACACACTGAATGTTACGTAATAGGGTTCACGAATGTATTAGTGTTTCACTGTATATGTAAAATGTTTTGTAAATAAGTGCCTTGAGTCATGTACAGCACAATTTAATTTGTTTATTGTTCATTTTTTTACTAATGTGAGATGTTTGTTTAGTTGATAGTGTGTCCACCTTTCGGACAAAAAAAAGTATGTTTTCGTAAAAAATAAAAAGAGTAAAGAAGCATAAGTCATTGCCAAGATAAGCATAGTAACTAGTGTTTATCTCTTGCTTTGTGATCACAAATTTGATCCAAACTATAGGAGGTGTGGGTAAAACTTTTTTTCTTTTATTCCGTTCGAGGCATGTGGGCTGCTGAATTCATAACTTTTGTAAGCCCTTTTTCCTGCGTGTCGTGCCTCAGTGTTCTGTCCATGACTGATTTACAGCACCCTACTGCACTTGATAAGTCTGTCATGGCAAGTGCTGCCTCGGGTGCTTGTTGAATCACCACCCCATCACTCTAATCTCTGGGACTGGCATAGTGGGACCCACCGACAGTCTCCTCTGTATGACGCTCCTTGGTAAATCCAAGGAAATTAAAAAACCTGTGTTTTAGCATATAGTAGCATTTCACCTACTTCTTATTTTATTTCTTCACTAGCAGCCCGTCCCGACGTTGTCAGGGTATGAAATAGAATGTGTGTAATTAGCAAGGGCAATTTATTTTAAAATCTCGCGGTAGACAACATTTTTTGTTTCATTAGAATAGGGACTGAGAAGGCCCAGCTGCAGTCCTGGTTGATGTTAGCAGGCGCGTGTAATTGGTGTAGTGATCCGCCGCCTGAGCCCGGCTACAGTCCTGGTTGATGTTAGCAGGCGCTTGTAATGTCGTTGAATGAGAGAGTTATCAGCCGCGGGTAAATCCGTTTAATGAGAGAGTTGAGTGACAGCGAGTAGGAGAGGCTGCAGTAATTGTCCCCGCAGACACGCTTATTTGCGCGTTCCCCCACTTGAGGCCCAGATGCAGGCCTGTTTGATGTTAGCAGGCGCGTGTTCCCCCTCTTGAGGCCCAGCTGCAGCCCTGGTTGATGTTATCAGGCGCGTGTAATTAGTGTACTGATCCGCCGCCTGAGCCCGGCTAGAGCCCTGGTTGATGGTAGCAGGCGCGTGTAATTTCGTCGAACGAGAGAGTTCAGTAACAGCGCGCAGGAGAGGCTGCAGTAACGTTACTTACCAGGCCTCCAGGTGAACGCGTTTGTCACGCCCCCAGCACACGGCCACAGCAGACGATCTTCTGATTAATGCATGACCCACATGGCACGAAGGGCGGAACGTAGCACCCGCCCCCAGCGTTTCTCACGCCCCCAGCGTGCCCCTTGATGCGGCACAATTGCGTTCACATGCCATGAAGGCCGGACACACGCCCCCAGCGTTTCTCGCGCCCCCAGCGTTTCTCGCACCCCCAGCGTTTCTCGCACCCCCAGCGTTTCTCGCACCCCCAGCGTGTCACGCCCCCAGCGTGCCCCTTGATGCTGCGCAGCAATGTAATTGGCGCTTGTATGTACGACTCACATGGCATGAAGGGCGGACACACGCCCCCAGTGTTTGTCACGCCCCCAGCGTTTGTCACGCCCCCAGCACTCGCCCACAGCCCACGATGTGATGGCCGTACCACACGCCCCCAGCGTTAGTCACCCCCACAGCTCACGCCCACAGCACAACGCAGACACGCCCACAAGGGACTACTTTGCTGGCACGGTTCTTTTACCTTTTAAATGTATAGAGGAGTTGGCCTAACGGCTAAGGCGCTCGACCTCGGACCTGGGGATCTGGGTTCGAGTCTTGGTAACGACGCCAAACATCCTGTGATTCTGGGCGAAACACTTAATCTCCCCGTGCCTAACAAAAACGAATGTGTGTCCTCATGTAACGTAACTGGTGCTATGTAAAGCGCTCTGATACCTGATTCAGTTCGGGTCAAGTTCGCGCTATATAAAACTCTGCAAAAAAATAAAAGAAAATGGTGGCCGTCTGCATAGCCTATGTCCTTCTGCTGCAACTGCCCTTTCCAACGCTGTATTGGGTGTTGTGATTGCTGCTGTGGTTACTGAGATTACCCGCCTCAAAGGTTTGGACTCTCTCTTTATAATATTAGTATGGATTGAAAGGTATTGTTAGTGATAGTTTTTGGACATGCACTTAGAAACATTCCTAACCTTGGTTCCCCCCACCCCAGGTCCTGATGTCATTGCATGAAGGGGCCAGTTACAGCCAGGGGTCCATGGGACAAGGCTGTAAACACTTATATTTTGCCTGACCTTTCATATTAGCATAGAGTTCAAAGCGCTTTTCACTGGACAGAGCTTCACCTTTTGAGACTTTTGCACATGGGCCCTAGTAATTAAAGCTAGGTTGCAGCCTGCTGCCAGTGTTCACATCGTATGTTTCATTGGCACGGAGATAGTGCAGCTCTGTCCTTTGGTCAGCATGTGGCTTCAGTTAGTTCAGAGGTACAGAGGTCAGAGCCCATAAGAGAGCGGAAGTAGGCCAGGCTGTTTGGGAACTAAGGAATGTGTCTAATTAGGCTATTTAGGTTGTATAGTGAAACTGCGGTGCTTCCTTGGGCATCTTATCTTGTGACTCCGGGCTACTGGTTCTCCGAAAACCGAGTCACTATCAGGGAGCCCATAGCTGGTGATGGGTTTTGGGGTTGAGGGGGATGGAGTGTGGGGGTGACCAGTATTGTATCAACCATAACTGCAGTGTCTTAAACTGATGCCCCACAGTGATATTGTCAACAAGAGAAACAGGTAAAGGCCCAAGAGTACAAGGTCTATGTAGATGGAACCTCGAGCCCAGGACAGGTACAGAATTGAAATAATTTCTGGCACTGAAATAACAGGACATGCATGTCCTGGCCTAGTGTGACGATGAGTGCAGACACGACATTGCAATCTTGCCTTCCAAGTCCCAAAACAATCTAGCAACATTGCAGTCTTGTCGGCCAAGTCCCAAAACAATCTAGCGACATTGCAGTCTTGCCGGCCATGTCCCAAAACAATCTAGCGACATTGCAGTCTTGCCGGCCATGTCCCAAAACAATCTAGTGACATGGCAGTCTTGCCGGCAATGTCCCAAAACAATCTAGTGACATTGCAGTCTTGCCGGCCATGGCCCAAAACAATCTAGCGACATGGCAGTCTTGCCGGCTATGTCCAAAAACAATCTAGTGACATTGCAGTCTTGCAGGCCAAATCCCAAAACAATCTAGCAACATTGCAGTCTTGCCGGCAATGTCCCAAAACAATATAGCGACATTGCAGTCTTGCCGGACATGTCCCAAAACAATCTAGCAACATTGCAGTCTTGCCGGCCATGTCCCAAAACAATCTAGCGACATTGCAGTCTTGCCGGCCGTGTCCCAAAACAATCTAGCGACATTGCAGTCTTGCCGGCCAAGTCCCAAAACAATCTAGCGACATGGCAGTCTTGCCGGCCATGTCCCAAAACAATCTAGTGACATTGCAGTCTTGCCGGCCATGTCCCAAAACAATCTAGCGACATGGCAGTCTTGCCGGCCATGTCCCAAAACAATCTAGTGACATTACAGTCTTGCCGGCTATGTCCCAAAACAATCTAGCGACATGGCAGTCTTGCAGGCCAAGTCCCAAAACAATCTAGTGACATTGCAGTCTTGCCGGCCAAGTTCCAAAACAATCTAGCGACATTGCAGTCTTGCAGGCCAGGTCCTAAAACTATCTAGTGACCTTGCAGTCTTGCCGGCCATGTCCCAAAACAATCTAGCGACATTGCAGTCTTGCAGGCCATGTCCCAAAACAATCTAGCGACATGGCAGTCTTGCAGGCCAAGTCCCCAAACAATCTAGTGACATTGCAGTCTTGCCGGCCATGCCCCAAAACAATCTAGCGACATTGCAGTCTTGCAGGCCAGGTCCTAAAACTATCTAGTGACCTTGCAGTCTTGCCGGCCATGTCCCAAAACAATCTAGCGACATTGCAGTCTTGCTGGCTATGTCCCAAAACAATCTAGCGACATGGCAGTCTTGCAGGCCAAGTCCCCAAACAATCTAGTGACATTGTAGTCTTGCCGGCCATGCCCCAAAACAATCTAGCGACATTGCGGTCTTGCAGGCCAAGTCCCAAAACAATCTAGTGAGATTGCAGTCTTGCCGGCCATGTCCCAAAACAATCTAGGGACATTGCAGTCTTGCAGGCCAAGTCCCAAAACAATCTAGCAACATTGCAGTCTTGCCGGCCATGTCCCAAAACAATCTAGCGACATTGCAGTCTTGCAGGCCAAGTCCCAAAACATTCTATCTCACAATAGGCACCCTGTAAGATTAGTTACAACTCTAAAATCTGGTACAGCACCCAACACATACAAAGGACAGATGCAACACTGAGATCATGCTCTGGACAAAATGAGCTCAGTTACATCAGTCCAAAAGAGCCTGGTGGCAGCCTTTAAACTAGTGTGCAATCGTCAACCCACAAGTCTGAATATTGGTTGCAAAACAGGGATGAAGCACACTGTCTGGCATCTAGTATACAATTAGCCCTGATACATTGTGGCAAAAGTGCATAATAACACTCACTTTAGTTGAAAGTCTTCCAGAGCAGAAATGCAGATTGTATGCTGGTGTGCCAGGCAGTGTGCCCCCTCCCCGATATTGTGATCGCCTCCTTGTTGAGTTGTTGGGCCTGCATAGCTTTTTATAGCACTGAGTGCATATAAAGTGGTTTTGCTGAGTGGTAGAGTCATCTCTGGAGAATTTTCAGTCCTTCAATTTTATTTGCGCCTTTCATGCCCTTTTTTAGAACTATTTGCAAAGCTATATAGGGAGAATGGCATAGTTTTATTAGGTTGCTTCCTAATATGTATGTTTTATAAAATGTTTTCCATGCCTAACTGTTGGTAGATCGTAATGGATTCCATTTTTCACTTCCAGGCAAAGAACCCAGCTAATGATGGCGATTCTGAACACAAGCAGTCCAACAAGAAAAAAAGGATAATCTATGATTCAGGTAAAGATTTTCTGAAAGGGTGATTACAAATTGTCCAATTTATTAAAATGTCATTCTTTAAAACAATGAAAATAGAGTGAGAATATCGGAGAGTACAGTGCATATTTTCCTAAATCTTTCAATAAATTGTGGGCTATGTTTGTAAAACAAATTGATTGGTAGCCAAAATCAAAAAATGTGGCATACTTTACCCTAACATTTAAATTTTTCGTCAGAAGGGCTGTAGAGGTCTCTAATGTTTTTGCAAAAGCTTTACATCATTTAATGCCACCTGAGCTTTTTGAAAGTAGATCTGTCTCCTGCAAATGGGAAAGTTACATCATAAAACTTATATGTACTATATGTTTCTAATTCCTCTGGCTGTATCAGTTTCCCTTGCTCTTCTGCTGATCCTAAAAAATGTTGTATAGGAGTGTGACGTGTGTCGTCCTTGTTTTTAGCTAGAACATCGGTCTCAAAAGAGGAACATTCGTCTTTATCTTGTTAAATCGGGTCTTATGCAACGAAGAATTGATTACACTTGCATATATAAAAATGCACATCTTCCAAGTTCTCAAACCAGGATTCCCAAAAGAATCAGTTATGGTGTCAACACTGATGCACGTGAAAAACATGGCTGATAGTGGCATGTCCAGGAAGACCGGATGTTTATTAGCGGTAGCACCAAACCACATAGAGCAAAATCGTAAGCACTGGGTCCTCCAGTATTGGTGCAACTGAAATTGCATCTAAATTGAGGCAGCCTCTTGATCCCAATTGTTCCAAAACGTTTTGTATGCCTCTTTAAACCATGCTGTCATGTGCTGGAGTTGAACTGGCTAGTAGCATTGTTGGTGCTCTCCTTTATCTACCCTTCACCATACCCCAAGTCACTTGCTTATCTAACCAATGCTAAATCCGGGATCAGTCGTTCTCTACCTTTGAATACAGTGAACCATATTGGATAAGGGCTGTTGTAAAATACTTGACATCTATATAACATCCTTGCCAATCTATCAATTTAAGTATTCCGTTCTCCCCGTCAAAAAGAAGAGCAATTTAATCTCATTTAGGCTGCCTTCTCTGAACTTCAAACTTCAGTAGTTGATTGACTGATTGACAGATTTGTAGAGTGCAAACAGCTACTTGAGGAAAGATGTGTCCTGGAGCTAGTCAAAGGAAGAGGAACAAAGGGATAATCAGTCCTATCATCCCTCTGGGTACTAGATTGAGTATGTAAACAAGATTGTTTGGAGCTGTGTCGTAAATACTCTTAGATTACATGAAGCATGTAGAGAGGGGGGTAACCAGTTCCAGGCTTCGGCAGAACCACCGAATATTACTTTTGTGAACTTGGGAATTCTTTTTTTTTTTAATATCTTTTTATTTAAAAAAAACATAAATAAACAAGGCAATAAAAGGCAGTACCGTTGGATGGGCGCTCAGCGAGGAAGGGAGTGCATTAGAATTTGATACAAATCATCAGTGCAAGGGGGAGGGGAGCAGGGGGAGGAATTCAATGTCATAGACATCAGTGCATAAACATCATTAGGAATGTCGGGGCAGGGGGAAGACGGGACACCCGGAGCATCAACGAGGGGAGGTGTACATATATCACCCCGGTAGGAGTTCCAATGGCCCCAGACTTTACCCCACTTCTTAGGTCTGCCACGCGCTACATACACCGTCTTCTCTCTAAACATACACCAGTCCATATTCTCCTTCCATGCCAGGACTGTGGGTGGTCTTTGGGAGCCCCATAATTGTGCGATATCTCTCTTGGCAATCATATTCCCAAGGGTCCCCCACTGAGTCTGTGCCAGATCATAATCATTCGGCTCCCACACATTCAGCAGACACCGCCTTGCTTCCGGCAACATCGCTATACCCGTAACCTCTCTCATCACATCATGCACCTGACTCCAGAACAGCACCACCTCCGGACATTCCCAAATTATGTGGAGGAAAGTACCAGTTAAACCGCATCCGCGCTTACACAACCCATCCACAGGATATCCCATGCGAATCAGGCGAGGGCCGGTCACATAAATCCGGTGTTGGATCTTGAGCTGTACGAGTCGGAGACGGGCCGGAATCTCGACCTCCTTCGGTGAGGATATCGCAGATTGCCAGTCCTCGTCGTCCAACTCCAGACCGTCACTAGTCCAAATCTCTCTGAGGTGGACCAGCAAATCAACCCGATCATTAATCAATTTTTTATATATCAGGGAGATAGTGCTGTCGGGAACGTATCCGTCAAGCACCCGATCCTCAAGCGGAGATGATTCCGGGATAACGGTACCCGCAGGAAAAACCGAACTCCGCGCGTGGCGAATCTGTGCATATCGGAAAAACTCTTTATCACTAAGCTCGTATTCTACTTTCAATTCTTCGAAGGTCTTGACCCTACCCTTGGTCCAGATATCATTCACCCTGCAGATACCAATCATATCCCACTTCTCAAAACCTTTCGTCTTCCACAGGTTGCTCAATCTCTCAGATGCATAGAGCGGAGTTGATCGAGTCAGTCGATCCCTCCATCCCATTGCCGCATTAGCACACTGCCACACTCGCACCGCTGTCCTAGTGGGTCCCGAAAGTTTCTGCCCTGCAGTTCTGGAGTAAAGTGCCCTGTTATAATCACCACCCGGCAGCAACCACTTATCCATTTCAAACGCAGGATTTGACGCAGGACCATACATTCCATGATTAATCGCTCCCAGCTGGGAAGACCAATAGTATCGTCGTATATCTGGAAGTGCAATACCACCGTCGTACCAGGGAAGCGTCAGCTTAGCGAGGGCGATACGAGGACGTCCTCCCCATATCAATTGTCGCTGTAGACTTTCCACCTCCCGAAAATAGTTCGCAGGAATGACGTCAAGTGTGTTTTTCAGCGCGTATAAAAAACGCAGCAAAGTCATCATTTTAAAAATAGTTGCACGCCCGAGGGGGGGACAATGGCAGTCTACGCCAAGCCACAACGTCGGATTTTAAGCATTGGAGCGGAGGAAGCAGATTGCGTTCATAACGGACCACGGGGTCCAAGGCGATAAAGATCCCCAGATATTTAAAACCGGTCTGTACTATTTGCATGGGACAACCGCGTGGCAAAGGAGAGTCACCCGAGAGTACATAGACACAGGATTTACTCCAATTAATCACAAGGTGTTCTGGGCCAATACGACCCCTCAGGATTGAAGCGATGCTCAAATGGTATCCACCTCTCAACCGCCCTAAATCTGCATTTATACAATAAGCAGACTTATAGATGGTTAAGCGAGGGAAGTTGTGAATATCAGGGAAGGAAAGGATGGGGACAGCGGGGAGGGAGATCTGTCAGAAGACACAAAACAGAAAGGATAATTAGCGTCACTCTTTTAATCCTTTCCTTTCTATATTCTTACGCTATTCTAATTACTAACCTGTAAGGAAAAATACAGTAATCAGGTATGCAGAAGAAGTGTACATAGTATCTTTCCTGGTCATGAATCTGAAACAACAACAAATACGTAAGGACCCTATATAAGATTCTTAGCCCATATCCTCACTGATGGAGAAACCCATATACCTTTCATGCCGAAAGAAACTTCTTTATCCATACACATCCCTGCATATAAGAAAAGAAAACAGCAGGCAATGGTTAAAACAATTGCTTATAGCAATAGCACCTTTGTGTTGACCGTAGCCACAATGAACATGAAACTTCACTTGAATTTCAGTTTGTACATAACCATGTGATTTACCTCACTGATTTAAGAAGAGAAATCCTTTATCTTCTTTCTCCTCCAAAAAAACCTCTAATACTTTAATTCCATTTCGTAAGAAATTGTGCACCATGCCAGATTAGAGGTAAACATTTTCTTCACCCACACATCAGAAATAATAATCAAGCTTATTTCAAATTTAGCAGTAATGGCCATCAGTCAATACCATAACCTGCCCCCACGATTCTCTCCCTCACAAGAACTTCACAAACCAGCCGGTCTAGCAAAGCCCGCTAACGAAGGGAAAGAAAGCATCTAAAAGAATCTAAAGTACATTTCCATGTGTTCCTTTAACTAGAACACTGATGCATCGAAATGTCTGGCATCTATTTTGCTGTTCACAAATGCAGTCTCGGAATTTCCAAAGATACACAAAAGTATATTCCAGACTGCTAGACTTGGATAGCAGAGTTAACAGTCCGACCGCTTGTAGTACAAGCTATAATGCCCAATCCTGGCGCACACAACAGAAGACTGGATTCCAGCAGATGCCGACTTAAGGAAATGAAATATAACGGTATCCTTGGTGTAACTTCACCCTTACCGCACCAGGAACTCTGTCTTACTGCTCGGGAACCGCAGGGCAAGAATAATCGGCAGCGTTCTGCTCGACTCCACCGGCAATATGTGTTTCCGCCCACGTGACCCGGATACAATCCGATCACGTCGTGCGCGGCGCACATCGTTCTGGGAAATGTAGTCTGCAGCCAGTACTTCGCTGTCTGTGCTCCGTAATGCCTCAATGCCCCCTAACACAAGGCCGGAGTTCCTCCCAAACGAGCTCAACACATCAAGCAAGACAATCAGCGATTTTCGAGGCGACGTAAGATACAACAAGATATCGTCAGCGTAGAGCGATATTCGGTCCTCAAAATCCGGGGTCCACCGAATCCCCTTCATAGATGGCTCCCACCGCAGCCAAGCAGCCAGGGGTTCTAAGGCAAGGGCGAAAAGAAGCTGGGACGGTGGACACCCCTGCCGCGTGCCCCTCCCGAGAATAAAAGACCTAGAAACCCGACCATTCACCACAATCTGAGCCAACGGTTCCTCATACAAAAGTCTCACCCAGCCGATAAAACCAGGCCCAGAGATACGGCCATTCCAACGTGTCAAAGGCCATCGTAGCATCCAAGGAAGCCAAGATGGCCGGTTCACGCAATGACGCCGCTTTCGCAAGAACGCCATGCAAGCGCCGCAGGTTCAATGCTGTATTACGATGGGGAATGAAACCGGACTGATCCGGATGCATCAGGTCGCTGATCAGTTATCAAGCGGTTTGCTAACAATTTCGCGAGAATCTTGGGCTCCGCATTTAAAAGCGAAATAGGCCTATAAGATGTCAGCGATCCCGCGGCTTCCCCTCCTTATGAATCACCACAATGGTCGCAAGTCGCTGATCACGAGGGAGAGAGCCGATGTCTCGCGACTGCAAGAACATAGAAAGAAGATATGGCGCCATTTTGTCAGGACGCAGTTTATAAAGGTCGATGGGGAGACCGTTAGGGCCCATAGCTTTTCGCGAGCGTACAGAACGAATAGCAGTCGCCACCTCATCAAGAGAAAAAACTGCGTCCATCTGGTCCCTATCTAAATCCGATAGGCAAGGCAATGTAATGTCATGCAGCAGCAGATGGGAGTCCTCCTCTGGTCTATCGGATACTGGGGTATACACTTTTTGAAAATATTCAGCGAAACACTCCACAATCTCAACAGGATCAGTCACTCTCACTCCATCCACTCTCTCAACCACGGGGACCACACGACTCGCCATCTCCTTTCTGTCTAACCAAGCGATCAATTTCCCAGCTTTATCACCCACATCATATAAACGTCCCTGCCGCTCTCTACTCATGACTTTGGCGGCATCTGTTACCAACGCCCTGTAATCAACTTATTTAAGACTGAGAAGATGAATCTTATCGTGAGTGGTACATAATTCCAAATCCTCTTCCAACTCAGCTATTTCGGTCTCAAGGCGGACTACCGCCTCGTTTTTGCTTCACTTGGCGCCAGCAATTAACGACAGCGCCTGACCACGGATAACCATCTTGAAGGCCTCCCACAGCGAAACAGAAGAGGACACTGACCCCACGTTCTTGGCAAAATAATGATCCAGAGACTTGACCAACTCCGCTCGGGTTTTGGGATCACGGAGATACCAAGGATTAATCGGGGCCACTCGTCCCTCAGTTCCCATCTTCGTATCCATCATGAGCCATAGTGGGGAGTGGTCGGAGATTCCCCTGGCCAAATGTCTGACTTCCCTGACTGAAGAGGCCTGCGCCGCCGGCATCCGGACATAATCTAGTCTAGAGAGACTACCATGAGCACCCGAGTGGAAGGTGTATTGCGATTGTCCCGGATGCAGTAGCCTCCAACAATCTACCAATCCCAGCGTTTCCAAGAAGTCACTCAACCAAGATTGTGATCTCGTGAGATCTCTGGGGGGATAACGGTCTTCCCTACCGAAAACGACAGAGTTGAAATCCCCACCCATCACCAGGATGCCTTCCGGAAGCCCCAAGATTACTCTCCCTAAATCAGCAAAGGTCGTAGTCTGTAAGCCGGGAGGAACATATACAGAAAGCAATGAAACAGTCTTCCCCTCCCATCTACCAATGAGAGCAGCGTAGCGCCCCCTGTCGTAAAGGATTATGTCATCGACCTCCAGGGGGAGGGACCCCCTGACCAGGATACCCACCCCTCTAGAACCAGTAGTAAATCCAGAGTGTGCCACAAGACGATAACCCCGCCGATTCATGGCATGTGTTTCCGATCAGATGAGTCTCCTGTAGCAACACTATATCAGGGGAGAGGCGTCTCAGTAGCTGCAGCACTACACCACGTTTTATCCTATCCCCCAACCCGTTAACATTCCAGCACAATAACCTCAGCCCCCTACCCCCCATCCCAAGAAATGAATGCAGAATCCACCCCACAGCGAGCACAGCACCCAGGTCCAAAAGTTAAATAATACGTTGCCTTGAAACAAAGTGAAACATATACAACCCCCCCCCCTCCCCCCACAAATACCCAAAACACATCCCCCCACCCTGCACCCCTGCGTTAGATTCAAAAGCCACCCCAACTTGCAGTGTGCCTGTCGCCCTAACATTAAACTAGTCTACAAAAAGAAACACGGGGATGAAAGAGTCTCACCCCCCCCCCCCCGCCACCTCTGGGTATCCCATCACAAACAGTGCAAGTGTAATAGTCATCGAACCACAGCTGCCAGTTATCCAAAAAGTCCAAAGTCACTGCTCACTCCTGTTCCAACGGGCCGCCTTCAGCTCTTCCGGAATGTTCAGAGCGGTCGCACTGCATGGGCAATGTATCGAGCCAGTCACTCACGTTCTCAGGGCGGTCAAAGAAAAACGTCCGATCTTCATATTCTACACGGAGCCAAGACGGAAAAAGCATCGCATATTTTATACCCATGTCTCTCAATCGTCGCTTCACCCCCTGAAACCCCATCCTTTGTTTCTGAACGAACTGGGTGAAATCTGGGTAGAAGCTAACCGTAGTGTTTTCAAACTTCGTAGGGCCGCCCACCCGCGATGCCTGCAGGATAGCGTCTCTATTTCTAAAGTTGAAAATTCTGGCGATGATGGGACGCGGAGGGGCGCCTAGCTTGGGCTTTCCACCCGGCACTCTATGGGCACGTTCCACCACAAAGAAGTTGCTCAGGCCTTTGGGGGCAAGATGATTGAGGATGAGGTCCTCGACAAGGAGATCAACTGCTGGATCTTCCGGTTTTTCAGGGACCCCAATAATACGTACGTTGTTGCGTCTGGCCCGACTTTCAAAATCCTCCAGCCGGCGAGTAAAGAGATCATTGGAGGATCGTAGATTGCGAACCTCAGTCTGCAGGTCGGACACATCAGTCGTGAGGCTGGAGGTCTTCAAGTCCAAGGATTTGACTTTTTCATTCGTCTTTGACAAGTCCGCCCTAATCAAGTTGACATCAATTGCCACAGTGTCAAGCTTTAAGGCCAGAGCCTCATATTGTTGGCCGATAGAAGTCTTCATGCTAGCAATGGCGCCCATGACATCACACAGATTCAAGTCATCCACGGCCGCTGAGTCGTCTCCCGCATCTCCCAGAGACCTACACGTACCGCCGGGGGACTCCTTAGGATGAGTGTAGCGATCCATAATATTCGATTGGGTAGTGCCTCCCCGGTGAACGGTATTGGATGTTGCGCCCCAGAGGGGCTTTCGAGACCTGGTGAAAATGGCTCCTTTCGATTCACCCACCAGGCGAACCAAAAAGGCAAATTCCAGCTAGATTTCACACCACAGAGACACTCGGCGGGAATCACACGGTGGGGTCGCGGGGACAGACTGCACCCCGGGTCACCCGTGCAGCTCTGGTCAGGAGAAAGCCGAGGAGACAAAAACGAAACCGAAAGTTAACTCCGGGGCCGTGAGCTGTGCCCCGTAGGCCGTTGTTGTTCAATTACTACCTGGGTGCCAGATTAACTTGAGCCCCGGGCAGTGTCATGGAGTAGGCTGCAAAAGTTCGGAGTGCCGTAGTTACGGTTCCCGGAGTCCAAAACGGTTTTTGAAAGCAGCTATTACATCAGCTGGGTTGCATCTTCAATAACCCGTCGTCATAATCAGGATAAAGTTTAGGATAGATGCGGGAGGCGGCGAAGGTCTCGGGAGCCCTGTGCTCACGTGTCCATCTTGGTTGCGCGCGAAGCTCCTCCTCAACTAGGGAATTCTTACCAGGCATGCGCGCTGGGACATGAGAGTGCAACAAGGCTGAAACTAGCGAGACAGTGCAGGAGCTCTGCCCACAGTTGTACATTGTTCTATCGAAAAGGCATAGAGCTTTGAAGGTGCATAATGGAGAGCCAGTGCATTCTGGTGAGCTGGTTGGAAATGGGCGCTGATATCTTTAATCACCAGGCCAGCATCCCCACGGCATTCTGAAGCAACTGCACTCTGTGTAGGAGGTATTTAGGGTAGTCCCACAAACAGATAGTTACAGTTGCCCATCCTAGACAGGACATTCGCTTGTATCATGTCTTTCCTGGCAGGCGAAGGGAGAAAAGGAGATCCGCCTAAGGTTATCATCTAGTCAAACAATCAGTTGTGTATCGTCAGCATCAGTATGGAAAGAGATGGCAAATTAATAAATTGGGCAGTTCAGGGATGCCATGTAAAGATTGAACAGTGGCTCTCAAAACAGTTGTTATGCAAATTTGCTATTCAAACAAGGTTTCCTCACAGGTGATTCATTCCCCGATGTGCCTGTAGTACTCCTCTAGCCTGTTCCTAATTCTTTTGTGCAAATTTAGTAATTTGTATTACTTTTTTTCTGATTTGCAAGGGACCAGGGTAAACTTTTTTACCTTTAAAAATTACACCAAGGTTATCTACTTTAACCGAAAACTACTAATACTGCAGCTGACTATATGTTAAGCACTTCAATCATAGTGTCCATAAAGTGATAAAGTCCTGTGCAAGTCGCCTCTGAGGCCCGCTGCAGTTGGGTCTCACTGGAATTCCAGAGACCTCAATTGAAGAAAGAATGGAGGCAGCACGAAGGATGAAATCACACTTTAGTCAATACGTTCTTTTCAAGTACCTTTATTCTTCTTTAAGTAAAAACAACAGGAGAACAGCCAACTCGTTTCGTTCCTTTTTTAGGAACTTCATCAGGGCAAAAATGTATTTCTGTATGGACCCCGTTCCATTTAGTGGATCCAAGCGATAGTAAGCCCAACAATACGGACAATGTGGAGTCCGGTTCTAACCTAGATAAGTCTGCACAACGTTTCAACTGGGTTCTGTTCGACGTGATGGATCCCTCAAAGGAATTTGGCTGGATTCTCTGTGATACTGCAAACTTAGTATGTCCTATATCCAAAGAGTTTGAAGGCAAACTTGAGCGTCCAAAGCACAGGGATGATACTAGAAACGGAAATGTAATCCAGCCGTAGTGTTATCAATAGTCTGTAGATGGCGATCAGCTCCCAGGACGAATGAACTTATAATAAGCCTCAGTCGTTTTTATCAGGAAAGCATGGTACTCCGGCGGCAGGGTATGCGCCCGAATTCGTAATATAAGGGAGCTCCCTTCTATTACGTTTCTAGTATCATCTCTGTGCATGTAGACGCTCAAGTGCGCCTTCAAATACTGTTTTGCTCTGATGAAAGTTCCTATAAAAGGAACGAAACATTGTCCTGTTGTTTTTACTTAAAGAAGAATAAAGGAACTTGAAAAGAACGTACTGACTAAAGTGTGACTTCATCCCTCGTGCTGCCTCCATTCTTTCTTCAAGGTTATCTACTTTGTCCTATTTTTCATTGAGGAAAAGTGATGGTGGATTTCCTTAATTACTCTGAGCCACTGGTAATTGCTCAGGCCTGCATTACAGGTCATCATTTTGTATTTTCCTTCATGCTACCTCAGACGAGACCTTGCCATATGCAAACCAGCCTTGATCCTGCTTTAATTGAAACGGGTCACCCGACCTGCCAGGCCTCTGAGCCTTTTAACAGAAGCAACTGTGGTTAGATTTCGGCCACTAGGGCCTCGTCAGAAGCTTTCAGCTTGGATCCAGAGGCACAGTGGGCACGGGACCCACGTCTGGTATGCCTACCACACTTCATGGCACTCCTAGTAGAGCCTTAGTAATGAAAACACCATATCAATGGAACATTTTACATGGGTATTAATTGTGTTGGTTTCGTCCCAATTCCTGTTGTATTACTTAGTTTACCCTACGTAGGAATAAATGTCGAACTTATTAATGAATCCATAATGTCTGTACTGTAACTATCGAAAGTTATTATTCTGAGCAACATCACTCATTTTATACCATTCCTGGGTTTAAAGCAGAGAGCTAAGCTAATTACAAGGATTATCAAAGTAGATCGAATCACCTATACTGACCCTTGCATTGTTTCTTTGTCCAAAAGCTAGACTTCTCAGCTGTCTTTCTTGACCTTGTAAAGTGCCGGATCGTGAAAAAAAGATATATATTTTTAAATAAATATCTGTGCATCAAACACACTCTAATTTTCAGATTCTGTCAGAGAATATTGAAAGTAATTGAATGTGGTCTCCATTGCTATTTTAAGATATTTACTTGTTTTATACATCTGTGCCCCCTCTGGAAAAGTACAGACGCTCTGAGCATACATTTTTCTGTTATATATAATGTTTCAATATTTATTGATACATTTTATTTCTGTGGTCTATGGCCTCTGGTGCAAAGTGATGCTTTGTATTGAAAACAAATATATTGCTTTGCTAGCAAATGTAAAGTAAATCTTTGCTAAGGATTGCATTGTACAGTTGGCAACATAGTTCCTTCCTGCTTTACTTTAGCCACTCTGTTTTACAGGATATTTAATAAACAACTTCAAATAAACTCTGGGATTTTTTGGTAGCGGTTTCACCAGCGTGGGGTTTTACATGGTTTAATTGGTCACATCATTGTTATTTGAGCAAGAACCATTCTCATCTTATCCACATCAAAAGTGATCAATGGCTTGGGCAAGTGTGAAATAGCAATAATGGTCTCCTAACACAATTGTTCATTCTTTTTGTATAGCACTTCCTTTTATGCATTTATGATAAATATTGCAAGGTCACTGGGTTGACCGAAAAACGTAATGGTGGATGTGGTGAAATAAACTAACAAAGTGAAGATTCTTTGGCCTGTGTCATTGGATTGAAGGTGTGAGAGAGTGTGAGAGAGACACTTTGTCTTTGTGTGTCTTTATCTTCCTTTCTCCCCATGAACTACCAAAACAGCAGCACAGAATTATGCCATCCCAGAGATGTGCAAATGTCCGTTTTATTGTGTGAACACCAATTATTCTCATGACCCAAAACAATCAAAATGAAACAAATGTTTTGGCTATTGCCTTCAACTGGGTCTTCTGTACCTCATTGGAAGCCCGCCAAGAGTGCACATAGAATTTCAGTCTATTAGAAAACACTCCTTGTCACTCCCTTTTGGGGTGAATGATAAACATGTGAGTAATCAATATTATGCCCTAGCAATCAGCCAACTAGAATCCAAAATCATGGGAATAATTAGCTTGATAAAGTCAGCCATGTTTCACTTTTCTTACCAGGGTTCTCATCAGGTGCTGCCATGTCTGATCACACCACATTGGTGTCTGTTTGTGCAGTGACTGCTATTTCAGGTTTCCTGTTTGTCTGCTAAGCTAATCTATGCGGTACTGGGTGCTGAATGAAAATGTGCCAGGAAATTCATATTTCTCCTGGGATACCTCTTACTGCTACTATTATCCCAACTCTTTAGCCTTTCCCCGGCTCACCACCTGCATCCGGCTAATCCACTACATTGTAATAGCATTCTAGCAGTTCATCTTTTCCTTTTCTTATTTACAGACCTCATGCTGTGACACATTTGCAAACGTTTTAGCTAAACTTTAAACTCCCTGCCTAAATAATTAGTTAAAGACTGGACACCTATATCAAATGTTTTTCTTTTGGATGGTTTATTATTTTAACGCTTTAACTGAGGGTACGGGCAGCATGAGGAGGTTAAAGCAGGAAATCCACAGTAGCGTTGATTCCCCAAAAAGGTAGTGAATCCAGACACCAAGTTCTCTTTGCAAAATCAGGGTTGCCCACAGCTTGCTGAGTGAATAATGTGGTGGCACAATTCTACTTTGGTAATAGAGCATTTCCTTGGGCCTTTACATTAACGATTGATGGTGCCTTTATTAAAGTTGTGTATATATTGCATGTGTTGCAGTGCATTGTTCATGGTCACCAGTGTGTCTTGAATATACAATCTGCATTCTGGGACTGGAAAAGGTTAATTGGTCTTTCAGACCACCCTCTTTCTCTCTTTGTTAGTGGTTAGACTCTCCTTCACGGATTGGTGTCAGAATAAGGGCCCTCATTGATTCTTTTAAAATTAGGTTATAATGTGCGAGGCAAGAATCTTTATTCGCTAGATGGCGAACTCTCAGGAATAGGGGACAATGATTTTTTTCTGGACAAGATAATTGACGTTTGGGCATTGTATATTGAGAGAACTATGTGACCTCTATATTACTATCATATCAGAATTTTTAAATGTTCATCTTTCTTTAGTGGTCTGTCTTAGTCTGAGTGTTTTTCCATCTGTACCTTAAATTAAAATGTTTCATATTGGACTATGTGAGATTTTGTTCTGAATTTGTTATCCTAAAGAATTGTTAGTGCTATTTTTGGTATATACTTTGTTTATAAAAAAAACACCTTATAACTATCTATGGGCAAAGCAGTTCCATCAACTTCCCAAAGTTTCAGCGGAGGAATACCCGTGAAGGATGCTAGACTTGTTTAGCTCAGATTCAAGTGCTTTATTTTCTTTTAGTTTTGGATTCTGATTCTAGTCTACTGGCTGACCTCCGTAACGCCAGGGACATAGATTTGTCACCAGGGATGGAATTGCTTACACCCGTAGCTTCAGCAGAGCAAGACTATCATGCTGATATGTATATAAAGTTTGAAGAATGGGGGAGTCAGGTCCAGGGACGTGGGGCTAGCTGGACCATTAATATAAATTCTAAGTACACAAATTGCCAGCCACACACTTACTCAAATCCTCTATTTTTGAGGGAACAAACCATAAGAGACTTCCTGGTTCGTTCGGGTATATCACTCAAACCCTTTTATTATTTATTTATTTTTTGTCTTTTTTTTAAAGTATTGATGTATGAAAGGGACACCTTATCGTTTGTACACCTTATATACAATTATTTACAATTCGCGATTATTTACAACACAAACACATACACATAACTAGTTGTATTATACAAAGTGAATTGCTCTGATATATATACACTCAAATATTCATACTATGAAGAAAAAATCATCCGTAATTCCATAAAGACCAGAGTCAAAAGTATAAACTTGATGACAATCATAAATCAATGAACTACAGCTGAATGTAGGCAGTTCAAATAAGGAAAAATAGACTCCAAATTAATTCATTCAGTCCATTCAACCAATAAATGGCTAATCTTTTTACGCCAACGCGTTTCGAATCCGGTATGTCAACTCTACGGATTCTCATCAGGGCTCTGTCTTAATACGGGATATCTGCAAGTGTATAAAATAAGACTTGTTTTAGCTACATTTTTGACAGTTGTTTAGCTTCCAACTACATTTAACTCGGATTCCTCATATTACCTGTTGAACCAGCAGCCGCCGGTCAAGGGTAAGGTATTAGTTCTGACTGAGTTTCTTTTCTTTTCGGGATCTAAAAACAAACGCAGGTATCATGACCTGTTCTTGCTCACTTTTTAAGACCAGAATGGGGCACATATGTTATTAACATACCTTACTGGCTCATGCTCGTGATCCTACGTTTCCACCAAATGGGAGTTAATTTTCAGTCTTGTATTACAGCCTGAAAATAATGAGAATAATGTTTTACGCGCTTTTTATGCACAGACGGAGAGAGTATGGCACTCGTAGCTCTACTCGGCATACCTGCTCTGAGGGATTCCTCGCTTGGGCTGTTCGTGTTCTAATCGGTTGCAGCGGTAAACGCTTTCTGACCATGTGGGCACCGCTTTCCTCAATCCTTATTGTTTGCGCTCGCTTTCCCTAGAGGAAATGACAGCGTTTTATTAGGTATCAGGGGCTACTGCAATATTAGTGGCAAATTGAACCCATGTTAGCTCTAGACTTACTTGAAAAAGCTGTGACTCGGCATCTAGCTCTCATTCACTTAGTTTGGCAGCCATGTTGTAACATGGCTTTGGACCTACTTATAGCTACTTACTTGGCGGCCATCTTAGAGTGGGGTCGCTAAAGAAAACTCTCATTCACTTAGTTTGGCAGCCATGTTGTAACGTGGTTTTTGACCTACTTGTAGCTACTTGCTCGGCAGCCATCTTAGAGTGGGGTCGCTAGAGAAGGCTATCATTTAGATGTAAAAAAGGTGAATTTAAATCACATATGAGAACATACGCGCAATTACCATCGACCCTTTCTTTTAGAGGCACTTTACTAGGTAAAGCTCACACTCTAGATATTTCAGAAAGCGAGTTAAGCCCGCTGAGTGCGCTATTAAACTTAAGTATAAGGTAGGCCTCTTTTCTTAGTAGAAGTTTATCATGGTCGATGGATCTAGACTGTTGCAGAACATATAGAATTGACCACTTTAAGTCATTCTCAGTGTGTTTATTTTCAATGCAATGCTCCACCATAGGTGCTGTAAGCACTTTATTCTTGATTCTAGACTTATGTTGCGTTATGCGCATATTCACTTGTTGTGTTGTCTTGCCTATGTAAATCTTATTGCATGGGCAAATGACTACATACACAACATTTTGTGTTTTACAATTTGAGAAACTTAAGTGTTTCCACTTAATATTCCCATGTTGGAATTCCTTCCCTTCCACAGTAGTCCCACAGGCCACGCATGTCCCACATTTATGATGTCCCTCAATGGGTTTCATTCTCCATTGAGACAATAGGTCACTCTTAGGTTTGGGTAATGCTATCTCGGCTCGGAAAAGATGTTGTCCGATGCTCCTGTTCTTACGATACGCAAAAAGCGGACGGGGAAATGGACAGTCCAGGTTTTCTAGTAAGTGCCAATTTTTTAACACGGTTTGTCTGAATTTGTTTGTGTCAGGCCCAAATGTGGTGACACAGACCATCCGGTCTAGTTCAGCCTTTGATTTTGTTTGTAGCAAACATTCGCGTGGTGTACATCGTGCCCGGTTGAATGAGTTTTTTAACAGTTTTTTCGGATAACCACGGCTTTCCATTTCTTGACAGAATGTGTCAGCGTGTCTTTCATACTCTGACAGCTCCGTGCAGTTTCTCCTAATACGGAGCAGTTGGCCATAGGGCAAGGTAGCCTTCAAGTTCCTGGGGTGGTCACTTTGGTGGTGCAGTATTGTGTTTTTATCAGTCTGTTTCTTGTATAAAGAGGAGACCAACTTCCCGTTTGAACATGTGATTTCCACATCCAGGAACGTCATTCTTGTGTCACTGATCTCAATAGAAAATTTAATGTCTGGATGTTTGGAATTAAGCCATCCATGAAATTTCATCAACTCCGTGTGGCTCCCCTGCCACAGGAGCCACACGTCGTCGATATATCGTAGCCATTGCTTAATGTGACTGCAATATGGGTTATCCTTTTCAATAAATTTCTTCTCATATTCTGCCATATATAATATGGCCATCTCAGGAGCATAGGGGCATCCCATAGCAGTTCCTTTGGTCTGCATAAAGAACTGCTCATTAAATCGGAAGTAATTTTTGCGCAACGCTATTTCTGCCAATTTGAGAATAAAGCTGGTAGGGACTCGATGTGGTCTGGCACGAGCTTCTAAATAAAGCTCAATTACTTCCAATGCCTCTCCCTGGGGTATTTGAGTATAAAGGGACGTGACGTCCATTGTCACAAGCAATTGTGATGCAGGATTAAAATCAGTCCCTTCTACTTTGATGAGGAAATCCATTGTGTCTCTGAGATATGATTTAACGGAGCTAACAAAGGGCTTCAAGAAAAAATCAACGTATTTCGCAAGTGGTTCCAGGCAGGAATCGCACCCAGAAACAATGGGTCGTCCCGGCGGCTCATTTAGACTTTTATGGATCTTAGGGAGGAAGTACAGGATTGGAGTCCTGGGATATTTTTTGATTAAAAATTCACCTTCTCTCACACCAACATAGCCTTCATCTAACCCTATTTTAACAGTATCTGCTATCAGTCCCTGAATGTTTTTGACCGGATCTTCCTTTAGGGTTCTATACCGAACAGTGTTGCTCACCTGTGTATTGGCTTCAGCAAGATATTGTTCTCTTGGCCAAAGGACTACAGCTCCGCCTTTATCGGCCTGTTTCACAACTATCGACGTATCACTCCTCAAGTCATATAGTGCACTTCTCTGTCCTTTACTCATATTTTGTTGGAAATATTTTTTATTTTTCTCTAGTTTGTCAATTGAGGATAGTACTCGTCCTTCAGAAATGGATATGCTTTCTCGAGTAGGGACCTGATGGTCCACACGATAGAAACTGCTCAAAGAATCCGCAAAAAGGAACTCGAGGAAATAGAAACATTAACCCAGGCGATAAAAGACAGTCCCACAATTTCTGACGCTAAAGCGCTATTAGAAAAAATCGACAAAGAAATTTCTACATTTAAAGATAACACACTGAATAATAAAATCGCACAATACGAGAGAGACTCTAAGGCATTCACGCTCGAGAAAGCATATCCATTTCTGAAGGACGAGTACTATACTCAGCCTGAGTCAAGGGGAGCATTGCGTAATTATCAGGGGAGGTCCCGATATAGGTTTAAAACCTTTTCCGAAACCTCATCATCATCAGATTCATCGGGCTCTGATACGCGGGGAAACCAAAATAAAAAGCAGGTGTCTTTTTTAGAGAAGGACCAGCAAGGAAAAACCAGATTCAAGGTGCCATGGGAGATGCGGACAAGGAGGAATTTTTACAAATCATAAAGGCGCCATCCACAATAGTCAATCTATCAGACATAACACTTACAAAAGATGAGGAATCCGTACAAAATCTTGGATTAAAATTTGTACCTCGTCAACAAACAGACTTTACCCAAATGAAGTTAGAGACCATAGAATTTTGTCGCAAAATTCGACTGAGGGCCTTTTTTGCCAATCAGCCACCTATGATAGAAAAAGAAACTACAGGGTTACGTAATAAATCAACCTTCATACCTAGTCAAAAAATTCCTAAACAGGTTTATGCCTTCGAACAAATCATGCTTTCCTCAATTGACAAACTAGAGAAAAATAAAAAATATTTCCAACAAAATATGAGTAAAGGACAGAGAAGTGCACTATATGACTTGAGGAGTGATACGTCGATAGTTGTGAAACAGGCCGATAAAGGCGGAGCTGTAGTCCTTTGGCCAAGAGAACAATATCTTGCTGAAGCCAATACACAGGTGAGCAACACTGTTTGGTATAGAACCCTAAAGGAAGATCCGGTCAAAAACATTCAGGGACTGATAGCAGATACTGTTAAAATAGGGTTAGATGAAGGCTATGTTGGTGTGAGAGAAGGTGAATTTTTAATCAAAAAATATCGCAGGACTCCAATCCTGTACTTCCTCCCTAAGATCCATAAAAGTCTAAATGAGCCGCCGGGACGACCCATTGTTTCTGGGTGCGATTCCTGCCTGGAACCACTTGCGAAATACGTTGATTTTTTCTTGAAGCCCTTTGTTAGCTCCGTTAAATCATATCTCAGAGACACAATGGATTTCCTCGTCAAAGTAGAAGGGACTGATTTTAATCCTGCATCACAATTGCTTGTGACAATGGACGTCACGTCCCTTTATACTCAAATACCCCAGGGAGAGGCATTGGAAGTAATTGAGCTTTATTTAGAAGCTCGTGCCAGACCACATCGAGTCCCTACCAGCTTTATTCTCAAATTGGCAGAAATAGCGTTGCGCAAAAATTACTTCCGATTTAATGAGCAGTTCTTTATGCAGACCAAAGGGACTGCTATGGGATGCCCCTATGCTCCTGAGATGGCCATATTATATATGGCAGAATATGAGAAGAAATTTATTGAAAAGGATAACCCATATTGCAGTCACATTAAGCAATGGCTACGATATATCGACGACGTGTGGCTCCTGTGGCAGGGGAGCCACACGGAGTTGATGAAATTTCATTGATGGCTTAATTCCAAACATCCAGACATTACATTTTCTATTGCGATCAGTGACACAAGAATGACGTTCCTGGATGTGGAAATCACATGTTCAAACGGGAAGTTGGTCTCCTCTTTATACAAGAAGCAGACTGATAAAAACACAATACTGCACCACCAAAGTGACCACCCCAGGAACTTGAAGGCTACCTTGCCCTATGGCCAACTGCTCCGTATTAGGAGAAACTGCACGGAGCTGTCAGAGTATGAAAGACACGCTGACACATTCTGTCAAGAAATGGAATGCCGTGGTTATCCGAAAAAACTGTTAAAAAACTCATTCAAGCGGGCACGATGTACACCACGCGAATGTTTGCTACAAACAAAATCAAAGGCTGAACTAGACCGGATGGTCTGTGTCACCACATTTGGGCCTGACACAAACAAATTCAGACAAACCGTGTTAAAAAATTGGCACTTACTAGAAAACCTGGACTGTCCATTTCCCCGTCCGCTTTTTGCGTATCGTAAGAACAGGAGCATCGGACAACATCTTGTCCGAGCCGAGATAGCATTACCCAAACCTAAGAGTGACCTATTGTCTCAATGGAGAATGAAACCCATTGAGGGACATCATAAATGTGGGACATGCGTGGCCTGTGGGACTACTGTGGAAGGGAAGCAATTCCAACATGGGAATATTAAGTGGAAACACTTAAGTTTCTCAAATTGTAAAACACGAAATGTTGTGTATGTAGTCATTTGCCCATGCAATAAGATTTACATAGGCAAGACAACACAACAAGTGAATATGCACATAACGCAACATAAGTCTAGAATCAAGAATAAAGTGCTTACAGCACCTATGGTGGAGCATTGCATTGAAAATAAACACACTGAGAATGACTTAAAGTGGTCAATTCTATATGTTCTGCAACAGTCTAGATCCATCGACCATGATAAACTTCTACTAAAAAAAGAGGCCTACCTTATACTTAAGTTTAATAGCGCACTCAGCGGGCTTAACTCGCTTTCTGAAATATCTAGAGTGTGTGCTTTACCTAGTAAAGTGCCTCTAAAAGAAAGGGTCGATGATAATTGCGCGTATGTTCTCATATGTGATTTAAATTCACCTTTTTTTACATCTAAATGATAGCCTTCTCTAGCGACCCCACTCTAAGATGGCCGCCGAGCAAGTAGCTACAAGTAGGTCAAAAACCACGTTACAACATGGCTGCCAAACTAAGTGAATGAGAGTTTTCTTTAGCGACCCCACTCTAAGATGGCCGCCAAGTAAGTAGCTATAAGTAGGTCCAAAGCCATGTTACAACATGGCTGCCAAACTAAGTGAATGAGAGCTAGATGCCGAGTCACAGCTTTTTCAAGTAAGTCTAGAGCTAACATGGGTTCAATTTGCCACTAATATTGCAGTAGCCCCTGATACCTAATAAAACGCTGTCATTTCCTCTAGGGAAAGCGAGCGCAAACAATAAGGATTGAGGAAAGCGGTGCCCACATGGTCAGAAAGCATTTACCGCTGCAACCGATTAGAACACGAACAGCCCAAGCGAGGAATCCCTCAGAGCAGGTATGCCGAGTAGAGCTACGAGTGCCATACTCTCTCCGTCTGTGCATATAAAGCGCGTAAAACATTATTCTCATTATTTTCAGGCTGTAATACAAGACTGAAAATTAACTCCCATTTGGTGGAAACGTAGGATCACGAGCATGATCCAGTAAGGTATGTTAATAACATATGTGCCCCATTCTGGTCTTAAAAAGTGAGCAAGAACAGGTCATGATACCTGCGTTTGTTTTTAGATCCCGAAAAGAAAAGAAACTCAGTCAGAACTAATACCTTACCCTTGACCGGCGGCTGCTGGTTCAACAGGTAATATGAGGAATCCGAGTTAAATGTAGTTGGAAGCTAAACAACTGTCAAAAATGTAGCTAAAACAAGTCTTATTTTATACACTTGCAGATATCCCGTATTAAGACAGAGCCCTGATGAGAATCCGTAGAGTTGACATACCGGATTCGAAACGCGTTGGCGTAAAAAGATTAGCCATTTATTGGTTGAATGGACTGAATGAATTAATTTGGAGTCTATTTTTCCTTATTTGAACTGCCTACATTCAGCTGTAGTTCATTGATTTATGATTGTCATCAAGTTTATACTTTTGACTCTGGTCTTTATGGAATTACGGATGATTTTTTCTTCATAGTATGAATATTTGAGTGTATATATATCAGAGCAATTCACTTTGTATAATACAACTAGTTATGTGTATGTGTTTGTGTTGTAAATAATCGCGAATTGTAAATAATTGTATATAAGGTGTACAAACGATAAGGTGTCCCTTTCATACATCAATACTTTAAAAAAAAGACAAAAAATAAATAAATAATAAAAGGGTTTGAGTGATATACCCGAACGAACCAGGAAGTCTCTTATGGTTTGTTCCCTCAAAAATAGAGGATTTGAGTAAGTGTGTGGCTGGCAATTTGTGTACTTAGAATTGATATGTATATAAAAGCAGCAAATACATTAAATAATGAGTTTTACTTGATTCAAAGTAACTTTTCTCTCATCACAGAGCTCTTGACTGGAAAACACACACAGAAGAGGTTCTTCCATTAAACTAATCCTTGATTGAGCAAGCTAATGAGCCCTAGTTACAACCTCCAACTACTCTACCTGTTTCCAGGTCAGCTTTCTATAAATATCGGACAGCTCATCTGACCCCTCAGAGTTCTTTAATTATAAACTCCAGAGAGTTTAATATGTCAGGCTTCAGACAGCAGACTGAAACTGAATACTGCTCCTTCGAATCCTACTGCTAGGTAGTTGAAGAAGTTGTATGTTCTAAGAAAGAAGATGTTTGCATCTTGAAGTCTGGCTTTCAGGGCATCGAATGAAGCCTTTCTGCTGGTCAGAGGCACCCATTCTTTGAGAATTTCCAGTTTTAGCTGTCTCATTTACTCCTGGCCACCTCAGACGTCTGTTCAAAGAATTTCTTCAAGACAAAATTGATTTCTCTTAGCAGGCCATTCTGAACAACATGAATTTGTTTGATGCATGCATTTTTTAAAAAAAAACTCTTTATTTGCGGCTGCATATCATAAGTTACAACTTATCCTTGCCTTTGCATACAACATACAGTCCATTTTTATTTTCCGCCCCTAACATATCACAACAGGTTAAATGCTGTTACCTGAACAAGTATTGTTTCTTAAGAGGTATAAAAACAGAAATTAAGTGCATTTGTGTACTATGTGCAGAGAAGCATCAATTTGTTTAACATCATTATGCAGCACATCATAGTACGCACAAGTCATTCAGGATTGACCATAATTACTCAAGTCCGTAACCCGTCCCTCCCCCCTCAACCTACCCACCCCTCCCCCCTCACGTCTCCTGGTGCATCCAATCTAGAGGGTAACATCTCATTACTTAATTCTCATGTGACTTAGCAATGAACGTGCAGAGTCTGAGTGGTTCCACCCTGCGTGGCTCTGGGATCCTATGCTCTCGCATCTCATTCTCCACACTCGTAACCTAGCCAGCCATTTACGATCCGTCTACTTGCGATGGTCCAAGTTCCATCTCTTCTAGTTCTAATAGCATACGTTCCCAGTCTTGTGCAAGTGGGTATTTCCGCTGCCCTCTTTGCTCCTCTCTACGCAAGACTGCTCCTTCTGCCCTACCCCATTTCAGCAACTCAGAGTGCCACCCTGTTAGTCCAGGGGGTCTGGGAGATTTCCATCTCATTGTTAAGGCTCTGATTGCTATCAGTAGAGCCAGATCTAAGAATCTCACTTGGGCCTTATGGCGTTTAGGATGTTTACGATGCCCCACTAAACAATATAGTTCATTCTCTAGCACCGGCAAGGCGGTGACTGTACGCAGTGTGTTGCAGACTTCCCCCCAATATCCATGCAATCGTGGACATGCCCAGAGCATATGAAGAAAGTCCGCCTCATCCATCTTACAACGAGGGCAGCAATGAGGAGAGTCCGGGAACATTCTGTGTAACCTGTGGGGGGGGTAAGGTACGCCCTATGCAACACCATGACAGGGATAAATTTAAATTTAACATTCCTGGATACTTTCCTGGGTGGGTTCAAGGATAACTTTCCAGGCCCCATCCGATAAAACGTCCCCCGTGTCCAGTAACCAGGCCTCTCTAAGTCTGTTGAGTGGAGTGGCTACATGTTCCCTGATCCCGGTGTAAAGCCATCTGACCAGGGTTCCTCCTGTCCCCATAGAATAGATTAGGTGGACCAGTTCATGCTGTATAGGTTTATCTCGTTGTGGGGCCCAAGTGTGCCTTATGTAGTGTGATACAGCGGCATGTAGAAGGAATAAACCTCATGGGGCCCCAGTGGTTTGCAGGAAGGAGTCGTGATCTAGTAATGTGTTGTCCCCGAAAAAGGCCCCTATGTCTTCCACCCCAGCTTCCGTCCAGGGCAATAGCCTACGTTGGTTAAGCCGTCCGTGCGGCGTTGGAATGCCTAACAGGGGAACATTCGTTGCGAAGGGCATG
This sequence comes from Lissotriton helveticus, assembly GCF_964261635.1. Classification (NCBI taxonomy): domain Eukaryota; kingdom Metazoa; phylum Chordata; class Amphibia; order Caudata; family Salamandridae; genus Lissotriton; species Lissotriton helveticus. Next base: position 187,636,242 of record NC_136060.1, read on the forward strand.
GTCGTGGAACTGTATGCCAGAGCCTTCCTCGAGCACAACAGGGCCGTGCGCAGGAGAGGGTGGCAATCCTGAGGAATCCTGGTCTTAGGCAGCAACAGATAGTGGAGCTCCCCGCTCGCCATTCTGTCTGTTGTAAAGTCAATCTTGTGCAGGTTTCTGCCCGCCACCCATCGCGTCAGCCATTGGAGCTGGCTAGCATAATAGTATCCACACAGGTCCGGCCCTCCCAGACCACCCAATCTAGTGCTTAGTTGGAGTTTTCGGAGGCTGATACGTCTCCGTCCGGACCCCCAAACGAGAGTTATCAAAATCGTATTCAACGTGTTAAATATCTGCTGCGATAGGATGACCGGCAGATTAACAAAGTAATAGAGCATGCGGGGAAGCATGACCATCTTTGAGATGGCGACCCTACCCATGACGGACAGGGGCAGTGACGTCCAAAACCCCACACTACTGCAGAGGCTAGTTATAGCCCTTCTAATGTTGCCCTTAATTTGGTCTTCAGGCGTTCTTGAATGCCCAAATATTTCTGGGCTATTGGAAACTGGTATCGTCCAAATTGAATGAGAGGGGGGTGTTGCGATTCCCTAAAATAAAAGCCGGTAGACTTTTCGGGGTGAATAGCTAAGCCAGATATGATCTCAAATCGTGTAAAGGTGTCTGCTATGGCCGAGTACAGTAGGATGTCGTCTGCATATATTGATATTAGACTGTGTGTCCCCCCCAATGGTAATACCCATCCTGTCTTCACGAGCCCGAAGGGCTATTGCCATGGGTTCCAGCGTTAGCATAAATAGGATGGGCGACAGGGAGCAACCCTGCCGGGTTCCTCTGTATACCAGGTAGCTGTCTGAAATGTACCGACCAGTGCGCGCTCGGGCAGAAGGGTCCGTGTATAATAGACGCACCCATTTCAATAAGGACTCCGGGAAGCCGAAGCGCCGCAATACCTCAAACATGAACGGCCATGACAGAGAGTCGAATGCCTGCCTGAGGTCCAGCGCAATACAGCCAACCTGGGGAAGATCTTGCGGTGTGGCAGCCATGAGGGCGTGGAGTCTCCGCGTATTCTGGGATGTACTCCTGCCCGGGAGGAATCCACATTGGTCTGGGTGTATCAGGGCGGCGAGATGGGGCTGTACCCGCAGAGCAATGACCTTACTGAGTATCTTGTACTCTGTAGATAACATCGAGAGAGGCCTATAGTTTTAGTTCGAGCGCATCTCTGCCAGGTTTAGGTATGGACGTGACCAGAGCTTGCATCGTCGAGACGGGTAGATGACCTTCCGCAAATGACGTCTTGTATATCTTCTCGAGAATGAGTACCAGTGTTTCGGAATATGTCTGGTAAAACTCTACTAGGAGCCCATCCATGCCAGCCGTTTTATTACGGTTGAGGGATCGTATAGCCAATCTAATTTCCTGTTGCGTTATGGGGCCGTCAACTTCCTTCTGCACGTTCCGAGACAGGGCTGGTAATGGCAATTCCTGTAGGAATTCCACGATTGCACCCGGATCCTCTGCGGGTAAGGGAGCGTATAATGCCTGCAAATGGTCATGGAATGCCTGATTAATCTCAGACTGCGTGGACACTATGTCACCCGACCTGGTACGGATCTGTGTGATTACCGGGGGGTCAGGACTATCTCGGACCAGGCTGGCCAACAGGGCGTCCGACCTATCTGCTTCGGCTTGTTGACGGCGTAAGTATTATTTATGATCTATGGTTCTCAACGTTTCCAACAGTTCCGCGTGTTCTATATTCCCCGCTTGCAGTTCCCCTTTCCGTCCCGGGTCTAAGCTCGCGGCCTTTTCTAATGTCTTCAGGCGGCTTTCTACCTCACAGAGACTCTTTTGGATTTCCTGTCATGCTCCCACCAACTGGCCAACGGCACCTCGTACGACTACCTTCATGGCATCCCACACTATCAAATTGGACGTCACGGTATCCCAGTTCTCCCTAAAATAAGTATCCAAAGTACCGGAGAGGGATGCGCGGAAGGGGGCGTCCTCCAACAGCATCGGATTAAGTCTCAGGGTGGACTCCGGAGATGGCACCCTACCCCAGAGAAGGTCAAGTGTCAGTGGTCTGTGGTCGGAGAAGGTTTCACCTCCCACAGACAGCCCAGAGGGACGTCCGGAGTACCGACGGACAGAGCGGGGCTCCGTCATACCTGCGCTGATGCCGGGTGAGGTGGGGCAACATTCTCCAGATCATTGGGAGAATTAAAGGTGATAAGTATTATTTCACTTCCCATTAATGTTTATTCACTTAATTAAGCAGTAGCAGAGAAGGTCCTGATAAAGCAGTAGGTGACCTATGGGCCCAAGGTAAAACTGCAGAAACATGTCGACCATGACCATTACGCTTGTCAAGGTAGTTATTTGTTGACACTACCTTTTGCACTGGTTTTAGTGTTGGGAATGGAAGGTCCCTATTAAATTCTTCTTTTTTCCTTCCTATACCCAATTTTATCCACACTTCCCTTTTTTTGATACACTTTATCATTCACTATTTAGCACTGCTTGTTAGATACCACCTGATACCTAATATACACCTAGACACATTGGGATACATGAGACGGAAAGGTATGATTTTGCCAAATCGTACATTGGGTCACTCCCCGTGTGCTATCTGCCAGACTCCCAAATGATGTAGGGCGGTACAGGTTGGAATTCTGATGGGAATACTTCAATAACACTGAGAGTGCCCAGTGGAGGATTTCGCTGTTAGTTCACACACACTAGTCATCCCCTTTATGAGGTCTCGACCCTGTGCTACCATTTAGTTGGTTTTTCGGAGAAGGTTTTAGCCAGGTATTCTGATGCACCGATCTTAGACAGCAGAGAACTAGAGCACATAAATCTGTCAATGCGCGTGTGTAGGTCGTGTACTGGGGAGTAATAAAAGTACTCCTAGTGGGTCGGATTTAGTGCGCGCCAGGTATCGACTAGTCCCCATCCTGCAGCCTATGTCTGAAACGTCTCAGCTAGTTTAGTGATGCCAGCCATCTGGAGAGGTGGGTGCGACCTATCCAAGCCTATGTCTAATACCATGTTCCAGTCTCCTCCAAGAACCCAGGGGATATCCACCCAGTCTGACAATGCCCGCCCCACTTTAGTAAGGAATCCGCCCTGATCAAAGTTCGGGGCGTAAATACTGCCAAGAACCAGTAGCGTGCCATCCAATGTACCTTTCATCATAATATATCTCCCCTGGTCGTCCACTTTCCTTTCTATTTCTTTAAAGGGTGTTCCATGACGCACTCAAATAGTCGCCCCCCCCTAGAAAAGGCAGAGTAAGAAGTAGAGTATATAGTACCCCTCCATCTCTTTCTAAGCGTGTGTATTTCGGATACCGTTAAATGAGACTCCTGTAGGAATGTGATCTGTGTATAGTGTCGCAGTAAGAATGCATGGATCCTATGTCTTTTTTGTATGGCCCGAGCCCACGCACGTTCCAGGTGGCCAGCTTAAATTTCCCAATAGTGTCAGCCATAGCCATTTCCAGAGTGTGTTCTAAGTGTTACCGTTTTCTTCCTGACGCATAATGTTAAAATTAACCAGGAGACGTATCCCTTCCCACCCAAGAACAAAACTAACTTGGCGCAGCCTAAGAACATCACTGCGCCTAACAAGAAAATTCTGAACAAAACGAACCAAGTATTGGTGCACATCGATTGGGGGGGTGGGGGGGGGGTGGCCAAGCACTGTCCTATACATCGGGGCTGTCCATCCGGACGCAGCTGGCTCAACGGTTCGCCAACCCAGGGATATCATTATCAGGACATTATTCACAGTCGTTTCCCGGGGGACCCCAGTAGTGGAACTACAGAATCTAGCGGGACCCAGCATTCCAGGTGGGCCTACCTTCTGGACTCATCCTTCAGTAAAACTCGTTCGCCCTGGGGCCTTATCATATATAATTTTAATCATAACTAGTCTATCCGCCTCCCTCATACTCGTGCCTGTGCTACAGGCACTAATAACAACCAGGTATTACAAAAAGGATATCAAGGGTCCACAGGGGAGCCATCCAGCTCGCGTAGAGTCATGTCTCCTTTCAATTGTTCAGTATGTCATCTGCCGCCCTGGGTGTCACGGTTGGGAATAAAACGACACTGTTCTCCGAGTCCGAGTGGAGCGTGCTGTTGTCCGTGTCCGTGTTAATCTTCTCCTGCTCCTCTCTGAAGTTGCCCACCAAAGCCACTGCTTCCAGCTGGTCTTCTTTCTGTTGCTCCCGCGAGGGTCTACGTCGTCCCGAACTCTTCCCTAGGCCAAGAGAATCTCCATCAGTACGTCCCGAGTCATTTCGGGATCGGCCACCAAACGTGTCTTCAGTGGCCTCCTGGCTACCTTCTATGCCCATCACCTCAAGCCACTCCTCCACATCAGTGGGACTTTCAAAGAAGTGTGTCTTTTTGTCGTACACCACCTTTAGTCGGGCTGGGAACAGTAACGCATAGCGCAGTTTAACCTTTTGGAGCCTTTTCTTGACTTCTAGGTAGGAAGAACGTTGTTTTTGTACCACATTGGTATAGTCCGGGTACAGCGAGACGCGGCGGTTCTCATATTCTGTAAGATATTTCTGCCTCGCCTTTTGCAAAAGGACATCCCTGTCCGGGTAGTTAAGTATTCGAACAATCAAGGGATGCGGCGGTCGACCCGGTTTGGGCCTCCCAGTGGGGATGCGGTGCGCTCTCTCCACACAGAAAAGTGGCGACAGGCCCTCCGTGGTGACGTGATACGAAACCATCGTTCCATGAAGTCCGCCGCGTGGGACCCCTCACAGCGCTCCGAAAGGCCAATCACGCGGATATTATTGCATCGATTACGACCTTCTACATCCTCCACGCGGTCCATCAAGGAGGCAAGCTGTTGTTGCAGTTGCTGGATGGAATTAGTATTGGCCTCCACCGTCGGGGTTATATCCATTATCGCCACTCCTTGACCCTGTCAGCCAATTTTGAATGATCTGCTTGGAGCAAGGAGACGTTGGTTGTAAGAGTTCCCAGTTGCGACTCCATCGCTGACCTGGAGTCTCTGATCTCTTTTAGAATCCGGTGCAGTTTGTCCATGTTTTGCCCCTGCTGTTTGATGCATGCATGCATGATGTTTCCTATCCTAGGTTTTCATGCACCTCTCTTGTTTGTAGTAATATGTATAGTCCTCCAAATGTGTCCGCTTTTGATGACAAGGTACACTAATTGGACCAAGATTTGTTCAGCTTAAGACTTTGGTACTCTTTATCCTCTTAAGATTGTATGGCATCTTAATTTAAGACTTCCTTTACCTAACCTTGATAAAGTGTTGTCTGAACAGGCTTTGTCTTTAAAAAATCCCCATACATATCCAAGGCAGATCAGTTACTCCTGATGCTAGTTCAACACAGTCTTGTGACATAAATGCTCTTTTTTAGATGACAGTCCAGTTAGTGTCACATTTGTTTTTGGGAATTCAAAAGGCCTGATTGATCATGCTTTTGTATCAAGTGAGCTTTTTAATTATCTTAGGTAATTTAGAGTGGTTGATCTTGGTTAAGTGGCCATGGAGATAATAATCGATAACCATCATGTTAAGTTTGGTAATCAAAGGGTGATGATTATATGTGTTGTTTCGCACAGAATACGGATCCAGCTTTCTGTTGATACTTTCTGTAAATTGAGGAAGCTTAGATTTGACCTATCCTACGACTGCGCTTCTGGGGTATTTGATCTAAATTTGGTATAATGAATTCATAATGAAAAAACAGAACTGTTTGAAAGCTCAAACTATGCCAGGAAAATGTGGGTACTGAAAAGAACTCTGTGTGGCCGGTATTGTAGTGTAGTTCCTATTATCCCAATAGGCTCTGCGCATTGGAATAATACCTTCAATAGTATAGGCCTAGACCAGACGTTAACTAGGTCTTCTATTGTCGATATTAGACTTAAAGTTTTGGGTTTGCCAGCTAGCTCAGAGTTCACTAGAAACTTTCTCGAATAGGCAAGGAGGAGTTGAACCTCCCTGGATAGACAAGAATGGATTTAGTTTCTGACAACCATAGAACATGACGACTTTGCTCTCCCCTAATCAAGAGTGTATCTCTAGAGTCGTGTGAAAACAAAAGACAACTTATTTTACTCAGTCAGTACGTGCATTCTTAGTCTCACCAGATTGTAGAGAAAAGGAAGAGACGGGCGTGTTCAATAAAAGATGTTATTTATTGATCAGTCTCTTTTCTCATACAAGAGAAATGGATCGATATTATCGCAATACTTATGGTTAAGTAAAGTGCATACAATAAAAGCAGAAGTATAAAATAATACTGTAAAAACATTTATATGGTTTCTAAGCCATATGAAGGTTTAAAATGGATAAAATAGATACATACATATATACATTTGACTAATCGTACTCAACTGGTGTTTCTAACTACGCCTACCCCAATGTACCTGACCTAAGCCTAATACGTGGGCGGCAATAGAAAGTAGCAGTTTAAGTTAAGTTTGTTTTGCCAAGTGACTGACTCGAGAATTCTCTGCGAGGGGTTATTCAGTTCTGTACCTGGAATCTAGGATGGTTGAGGGATGGTATCTCTCGTCTCTGGTCTCGATATTCCAGGCTGCCTGCGAGGGCTACCCGGAAGCGCCGGAGCTGGATTTCTCGGCAGGAGAAATCAGCGTCTCGTTCTCAGCGCGTCAGGAAAGCGGGGCTGCGCCAGCGGGGTCTGCTCTGGGCTTCGGCAAGTCTGGCTGCTCCGATCTCGTCACCACCGCGTGTGTTTGCTTAAGGCAATACCGGTAATATTTATATCTGTAAGGTGCCGAGATTGACGTAAGGATGGACATAGATACGTCAATAAGGATGTCATACGAGCTGGTCGTTGGCACATTCTTTTGCTGAAGTTCTCTGTGAAATCAAAACAATGGCCGCAGGGTTTTTCCCAGGTTGTCATAGGTTTGATTTGTTTTGAGAACTCCGTATGCCTTATCAGGGGCTGGAGGAATATCGCTTGTCTAATTAGATGGCAAGCGTTATGACCTAATCAGATAACACGTTCCTGTGCCGTAGTGTGGCTTAATCAGATAACGGTTTCTGCATCATGGGATGGCTGCTAGTTAACTTGTTAACCAGAACAGGGTCAGGAATAGGGGGATCGATACAGAACCTATAGGAATACATCACACCCACTCCACGCTAACTATGGCCATATTTACGAATCTAGGCATAGTAAAACATACTGTAGAGTATCGTGTATACCTTACCACCCCAAAATACATATAATGCATTTCGAAATTATCTAATATACGGAAAAAGTAGTCACATGTATTATATGCACTCAAGCTGTAGAATAATGCTAAAGTAATCACGCATATGTATACATTATTGCTAATTGGTATATGAGAATTTACACATGAAATGACTCTTAATACAGAAAAAAGGTTCGAGACCATTTCATCACAGAATAAAATGATTATGAACATACCAGCGGGCAGCTAATGTCTATAAAGTATCTAAAAATAGAAATTTTAGTTCTCTAAGAATAGTTCTTACTTTAAGCAGAAGATAAGTGTCCCGAAAAATCGTAAAAATATTTTGGGGCTGCTGAAAAAATTCGCTGTCCGTGACTGGAGGGGAAATTGTTCATGCTACTTTATTATTAAAGTTGAAGGCCAAATTCAGGGTGTTGGGAACGCCGTGTGCTAGCTTGCTCAAAAGTCTCTATTTCTGCTCTGGTGAGAACATCATATCATTTAGACTGTCGAAAAAGCTGTCAACAGCTTCCTGGGAGAGTTCCACTAACTCGGAAAAAGGTGTAACCATGCATTCGTGCGCATGATTGTCTCCATTGACGTTTTGATTAGTATTGCTGACAGAAGGTCGTACCTGATCGATGCTGCTTTCATCTTGGACTTCACTACCCCTTAATCGTAGTGGTGAAGTTTCCACGAATGCCGTCATCAGGATTGGTAGCCGTTGAGGGCAGCACAAAGCATGAGCCGTTATTGGACTCAACAATGTTTCTGCATCCATTGGCGCATCCGATTGTAGCGTCAGACAGGTGTCCAACACGCATTCTTCTCCGCACAGCAAGCACCTTAATACAGGTAAAACACATCGATGCCACATTGGTTGAAATGAAAGAAACCAAGTCATGTTCAGGTCTCTAAGCCGGGATCGTCCCAGGATTTTTGATATCCGGTCCCGGTATCCAATGGCTCGGATTGTTTCTTCCCTTGTCGCAGGTGTTTTGTCTGTGACACGGTTTGCCATAACGAAATATTAGGACCAAGAATAGGATTCCTGCAATTAGTCCCAAAATGAGGGGAAGTCCGCCAAAAATTGAATGGACGAAATCTGGAAAAATACCCAGTATGGCTTTGAATGGTGTTAATGCAACTGATCTTGTCCCGTTGATAGACAAGACAGGAACTGCTTTTCTGTAAGAAGGCCCAAATTCCTTCTTTACCGCTATCTTTTCTCTGACTAGATCCCCGACTTTTGGAATCCAGACAGGTCTTGCTGGGACAGGTGGTGGTTCTTCAGTGGTTGTTGGCTGCTGTTTCAACTTTATGTTGCTCAGGTCTTTTCTTGTTTTGTTTAAGTCCTGTAAAATAGCCAAACGATCTTTGATATCAAAGCTTTTTTCCTTCACCACTGAAGTCTGACTGTCAAGATCTAAGACTAACATCCTAGTTCCAAACAATAATTCGTACGGACTGAATCCCTTCAGAGAATTTCTTGGCAGGTTATTTAGACTACGTTGGACACTTATTAGATGTTTGACCCACCCAGCTCCCGAACCTAATATCCTTTCTGTTATAGATAGCTTTATGCCTTGGTTTTTTCTTTACACCATCCCGTATCCCTCAGGAAGGAAGTGAGAAGAATCCCGCTGTGCTATGCTCATTTGGCCATGTTTCCCCACAGGCTTGAGGGCTATAGTGAAAACATCGGTCAAACGTAGCATGCTCCTAGCGTATATGCCATTTAGACTCGCAAATCTTTGTATAACAGTCCAGACGTCGGCCGAGTGCTGGGGATCTACATTATAAGTGGAAACTAGCCTGTATATGTTAATCGGACGCTTTGCTTTTTACTGTTGATCTTTTCTGGAGTGAAACGCCACGGTAGTATACCGTTTCTTTCGCCACTGCGATCACTGTTGCAGTCCGGGCATTTTTTTACAAAAATGTGATGCTGCAGGCTCATGCCTGGCCACCAGTATACTGATTGTAATTCTTCCAGAGAATCTTTTAGTTTGAGGTGTCTGAGACCCTCGCCCATATGTGCGTCTGCTATTAACAACGTTCTCCTGTCCTTGTTTGGAATTACTCTATCCCCCACTCCAGGGATTCGAGCAAAAGGGACGGAGTTTGCATCGATTATGTATGTATAATTGAGTGGATAGTTGATCGGTAGCGCTGAGCAGTCGCCTTTTGATGACGTTTTCACCGCCAGCACTGTTTCACCGTCAATGTATTTCATTGTACGCTTTTTTCTAGCTACGGAAGCCGATTTAGTTGCTACCGCTGTGGCTGTGTCAGCCAATGAATTCCCTGCAACGTGAACGCCATCACGTTGATGACTCAGCGTATGTATCACGTGAGTCTTTGGTAGTTCTTTCTGTAATAGAACTACTTGTTCCCAGAGCATTTTATGCTTGATTGTGCCTCCTTTTGCATCCTTAAAACCATTCTGAAGCCAGATCTGCAAGTATTCATTGTAAGACTGAACGCAATAATACGAATCGCACACTGAGTGTGGGGAATTCTCGATCGGTATTTTCAAGCGCCATCTTGAACGCCAGTAGAGCTCGCTGAGCTGTACAATCTCCTAGAGATTGTGTTTTAGTGATAGCTGGTTTAAATTTCCCTTCGCGCCAGCGACCTTTAACAATCGCGCACGCAGCACTGTAAGCTTGTTTACCCCCTACTGCGGGTTGTGCTGATCCGTCTGTATATATTATACAGCCGTAATGTTCTAGAGGCAGAATTTCGGTCGGCCGAGGACATTCAAATTCATATTGGAGAAATTCTTGTGTTTTTAAGTTAGGATCAAATTCGTACGCCACGTCCGTTGCAGCAAGAGAATTAGCCCACTGTATCCACCTTGGATGTAGTGCTTTAGCATTCGGAATGCTTGCCTTTGTTACCGCCTCTAGGGCTGGTATCGGTGTCACGATTATTATTCGTTTACCTTGTGCCAGGGCTCTTTCTTTTGCTATAGCTGTCTGTGTTGCAGTTAGAATTTTTTCCGTTGGGCTAAATTTCATTTCAGCTTTAGTGTACAAGTGTGATTTGAATGCAATTGGTACCTTTTCTCCCTCATTAGAGGTCAGGTATGTGAATCCGCATCTTCCTGGGATGACTCTAATCACAAGGTTGCGTGTGTTATCACGTGTTTCTAATTTTGTTTTAATTAACATGTCTGTTTGTAAGGATCTCAGAATTTCTGTGTGTATTTGAGTCCAATTGGTCCTTTTAAAATCTGGTTTTATTAGATCATAAAGGGGTTTGACCCTTTCTGCGTAATTTGCAATGTATGTTCTTCCGAAATTTAGGAAGCCTAGAATTGACTGTAGGTTTTTTAGTGTTCTAGGTGCTTGGAGTACGGCACATTTCTCTAGGAAATTGTCAGCCAGGCTTTTGCCTTCACTTGATAATTCATATCCTAAGAACAGGACTGTTAGATGGGCAATTCTAGATTTTTTAAAGTTGAATTTGTAACCCTCTGCTGCGAACCCAAGTATTATGGTGTTCACTCTCTTCAAGTGAGTATCCAAGTCATCATCTGTTAAGTAAATGTCGTCGACATAAGATAATGCTTCGTCATCATATGTTTGTAGTAATTCTGTTACTCTCGCTGAGAATACTCCTGGGCTGTTCTTGTACCCCTGGGCTAACCGACAGAATTGTTTTTGAGTGCCATTTATTGAGAACGCGGATAAATATCTGCTCTCTGGTGCTATGTTTTGACAAAAGAATCCATTAGAGATGTCTAATGTTGTTTTGTATTTTTTGCGCACTATGTTATTCATTAGTGCAGCACTATGCGAGTTTTGCACTGCAAAAGTTTTGCAACATGAGTTAAGGTGTCTGTAATCCAAAACTAGACGATATGAATTGTCTGGTTTGGAGACCGGAAACAAAGGGTTGTTCATTTGTGAGATGCAAGTTTCAATCACCCCCTGGTATTCTAATTGATCTAGGATTTCTTTTACCTGTTTTTTAGCTTCTTGCTTAATTGGGTACTGTCTTTGTGCAGTAGGTTGTGATTTTAACTGGATTTTGTGAGGAGGAGAGTCCTCATCCCATCCTACATGATTTTTATATAAAGCAGGAGCTTGAGCTACTGCCCACTTTCTAGCAAGTGTGTATTTTTTATGAATTGGGATATGATTTGAGAAGGCAGGCATAATTATTTCTTCGCCATGAGGTCAGTCCCTGACAAACTCTGGTGGCCAGTCTTTTTCAGCTAGAAGGATGTCATAGCCCTTGGAGAGATTATCCCAAAATAGTCCCCTTATTTTTCTAGTCTTATCCCCTTCTATACGTAAAGTTATTTCATATATTTTGTGAGGTTTGCTTACTCTGGTGTCTGCAGTTTCCACTTGAAGGTATTCATTCGTGTCCACTGTCTCCAGATGATTCATAAGGACTTTGCGAGCTATGGTCACTTCTGCTGCGCTGTCTAGCATTGTCTGAGCCCATTCTCCGTTTTTCAGTTGTGTCCTCAGTATTCTCGGCATTGTTAACTACTTTAATACTGGCTACCTTCTTTTTTGGAAATTGTAATTTCTTTTTTAGATGAGCAGGTTCCTTGTCTTTGGACTTGACGTGCTCTTCTCTTTGTTCTGATCGTCCTCTTCTTTCCGATTTCTGCGAGGAAGTCTGAAAAGATTGAGAGGGACGTGTATCAATTTCTTGATATCTATCAGGCTTCTTTATATTATCCCTATTTCTAAGGTTGTATCTTTTCCCAGAGGGCTCACTTTGGGGAGACCTGTGTCCTTGGTTTGGAGATCTTTCTCTCCGCCGAGGAGACCTTCCTTTGGACTGGAATTTCTTTTCTTTAGGATTGGATTGTTTGTTTCCATCCCAGCTCTTTTTTTGTGATGTTAAATTATTATTAAAAAATACTTTTTCAGGACTTTCAATCAGTTGTGGTTTTACTGGTATTCCACCTAAACTATCTCTACCTAGTTCCTCATAGGATTTTTCTATGATTCTGGCAATTTCAGCTGGTTGTTCTGCTATATCTATTTCTTTTAACCTCTGGCGGATCGCCACGTTTGCTGCTTCTCCCTTTATGTTGGCTAATAGTATTGCCGAGACCTGCTTGAAGTCTTTTAGTAATTTCATACCAAGAGTTAAAGCGGGTTCTGGACCGTACACATCTTGAATTTGTTTTAGCACATCTGGTATTACCGAGATGGATGGAACGCCATGCGTTTTTGTGTAAATGGAAGCAAAGACTGTACCCCAAGTGTCACAGTCCTCCACGTGTGGTGCGATTCCCATTGGAAGACAGATAGTCAGAATCCTGTGTTTTTCTAACGGGGTGGTGTCTGGAAACACCGCCTCTATTTGGGTGATTTTTTGTGCTAACCAAAATGGTATTTGTTCCCGTTTAGCTGGTACTTTACCTAGGCAGGACTGTATGTTCTGTGGTGTAATTTTATTTGTGTTCCCCTGATGAGGGGTCAGCTGTGGAATTTTAATTGCTGGTTGGATTGTTGAAGTCCGCATTACATATTGGACTAATTGTCTATGTAATTTTATTAATTGTTTTAGTTGTATTAAAAGAGCTGCTGCAGACATCCCGTCGATGTCTGGATGTGGTGTGTATCCGGCTAGGACCGGCCACGTTGCTCCTGGTCTACCTAACGGACCGAGCCTGGTGATGTGATTATTATGTTTTAGGGCGCCATTAAACAAGAGCAGGTGCTCTTGAAATTTAAGTGGTACTTCCACCTCCTCGAAAGGAGTGTACTCTTCAGGAGGTTCCTCTGTTTTGTAATAGTGGAAGACCTTTGTTACAGCGTTCGCTGCTGGAAAGTGTATCCATGAATAGAACACCTCTGTCTGCCGATATGCGTGTTCCTCTATTACGAATATGACTGTGCCACCTCTAGGTGTCATTCCATTTTCTATAAGTTTTAAAGTTATAGATTTTCTTATGTTGACCGGAATGAGTATTATATTCGGGTCTGTTTCCTGCATAGCATTATCAGGTGCTACGAGTTCAGCTGTTATTCTAGCTGCCTCTCTTTCTCCTTCACTGTCTGACATTGTACTGTCCAGAAGGTTATTCCGTTTGTTTGCAGATCAGGTTTCTTATGGAAACAAAGATTAGATGCACAATATTTTTGGAACAGTGTATCCTTCAACGTTGACTATACCAAGAACCATACATAGGAGTTTCCTCCTGCGAGGTCTGGCGGATATGACCTTTCACCCACTCCAGACGTCTTTGGAGTATTATGGGAAAAAAGGGGTCTGAGTGAAAAAGCACGACTGAGTTACTCTAATGTCTTGCGTTAGTTTTATCGCCTTTCCAAACGTTTTGGGCGCCATGTAGTGTAGTTCCTATTATCCCAATAGGCTCTGCGCATTGGAATAATACCTTCAATAGTATAGGCCTAGACCAGACGTTAACTAGGTCTTCTATTGTCGATATTAGACTTAAAGTTTTGGGTTTGCCAGCTAGCTCAGAGTTCACTAGAAACTTTCTCGAATAGGCAAGATCAGTTACTCCTGATGCTAGTTCAACACAGTCTTGTGACATAAATGCTCTTTTTTAGATGATAGTCCAGTTAGTGTCACATTTGTTTTTGGGAATTCAAAAGGCCTGATTGATCATGCTTTTGTATCAAGTGAGCTTTTTAATTATCTTAGGTAATTTAGAGTGGTTGATCTTGGTTAAGTGGCCATGGAGATAATAATCGATAACCATCATGTTAAGTTTGGTAATCAAAGGGTGATGATTATATGTGTTGTTTCGCACAGAATACGGATCCAGCTTTCTGTTGATACTTTCTGTAAATTGAGGAAGCTTAGATTTGACCTATCCTACGACTGCGCTTCTGGGGTATTTGATCTATATTTGGTATAATGAATTCATAATGAAAAAACAGAACTGTTTGAAAGCTCAAACTATGCCAGGAAAATGTGGGTACTGAAAAGAACTCTGTGTGGCCGGTATTGTAGTGTAGTTCCTATTATCCCAATAGGCTCTGCACATTGGAATAATACCTTCAATAGTATAGATCTGAAAGAAACAGGTTAGTATTAGATTCCTTACCTTAGAATATCCCCAGGTGTCAGTCTGGATCCGGAAACTTTTGCGTAGCAGTACCCCTGCGCGTCGGTAGGCGTCGTCTGCAGGCGTCCCCTGCGGCTCCGCGTCGTCGGCGTCGTGCGCCGTGATGACGTCGCTGGAGTATATAGACGCCGCCTCCGCGCGCTGACGTCAGTTCTTCTTTTTTCCGCGCCAGTTAGCGCAGATCCGAAGAGCAGTACTCCGGTCTTTTGACCAAGTTTTTGTTAAATCCTAATTCTTCTACGGTGCCGGTAGGATGCCCGGTTTCAAGAGTTGCGACGGGTGCGACCGCCTGATGTCGGTCACCGACCACCATCGACTCTGCCTCCGGTGTCTGGGCGCGGACCACGACGTGGAGTCCTGCGTCGACTGTCGGGCCTTGACTGGTAAAGCTAGGCGGGAGCGGTCCCGCAAGCTTCTCGAGCTCCGAGTGTCGGCCCCGCGTCGAGAGCGGTCCCGGTCCGGTCGGAGGTCGAGGGAGCGGTCGAGGGAACGATCGCGGAGCCGCCATGAGCGCTCCGGGAGTCGCCACCATTCCTCCGGTTCGTCAGGTAAGCGTAAGAAGTCGGGGCGTCGTCATCGCACCCCCGACTCCCCCCGACGCCCGCGTGATGCGGCCGGGGGCTCGGGTGGCCCCACCCCCGCGGCCCTGCGTGGGTCGCCGGCGCCGTCTGCCCCATACCCGTCGGTCCCTGGGGAAGGCGCGTCGCGTGAGGAGATTGAGGCTTTCCTCATGGCTATGAGGGCGAGGTCTCCTCCGGCGGGGCCTACGGCGCCTGCGGGCCCGTCGGTCCCGTCTGGGGGCCCGAGCGGTTCGGGTGCTCCTGCCCCGACGCCGCCGGTGGCTCCGGCCCCGGCGCCGCTGGGTCCCTCAGGTTCGTCGCCGGCTGGTCTACCGGCCTCTCCGGCGTCGGTTCCTTTGGGCCAACCCGTGGTACCGCCTCCGCGCGGCGCGGTGACTCCGCCGTCGGTTCCGGCCGGCGTCGGGTCCCCGGCACCGACACCACGCGGCGCCGCCCCCATTCCCCCTCTGACTCCTGACGCGGAGTCGGACCGGCGTCGTCCGACGCCGGATCCGGCGCCGATGGGGCCCATTGACCCCGAAGTCTATATCGTCGACCCAGAATACGGCGATGAGGACGAGTATGGAGAGGGTTGGGAGGGGTCTGAGGACCCTTTATCCCGTGCCTGCCAGTATGATGTGGACTGGGTAGGTGACCTGGGTGATGCCAGTGGTCTGGACGAGTCGCCCAACCCTGGGTTTGTCTCCCCGACCCCTGTGGCGTCTGAGGCGGGAGCTGCCTATTCGGTGGTCCTGCTGAGGGCTGCCAAGACCTTGGGCCTTGAGCTCCCCGTCGCTAAGGTCAAGCCTAACATTCTGACGGAAGTGTTTAAACCGCAGTCATGCCCTCAGGAGCCTCTGCTGCCGTTTAATGAGGCTCTGACGGATGTCCTTTTGGGCACCTGGTCTAGGCCCGCTTCCGGTGCACCGGTTGACCGGAACGTTGCCAGGCGTCACCGTCCGTGCTCGGACGATCCTGCCTTCCTCTCCACCCATCCCTCCCCGGAGAGTCTGGTGATCCAGGCCTCCACTTCGCAGTCCGCATTTCCATCGGCCCCGCCCGATCGGGAATCAAAGCGGTATGACCAATTTGGGAAAAAGGTATTTTCCTCTTTGAGCGCTGGACTGCGGTCTTGTAATACCGCATGCCTCTTGGGCCGCTACACCCACTCCCTGTGGGATACGGTCGCGGAGTGTTTGCCGCAGTGCCCGCAGGAAGTGCGGGACAAGCTCAACCAGGCTTTGGTTGAGGGCCGGGATGCGTCGAGGTACTCGATCCGGTGTGGTCTTGACACGACCGACTCGCTGGGACGGGCTATGTCCGCGACTGTGGCGATTCGGCGCCATGCTTGGCTGAGATCTGCCAACTTCTCACCGGACGTCCAGAATGCCCTCATGGACATGCCATTTGATGGCAGTCGCCTGTTTGGTGACAAGGCGGACCACGCGCTGGAGCGCTTCAAGGACTCCAGGGTCACGGCCAAGTCCTTGGGTCTTTCGACCCAGCGCCAGCAGACGGGTTCGTTTCGCCCCTTTCGTGGCCAAGGAAGGGGCGGTCCCACACGTGCTGCTAGCCACGCGCCGCAGAACGCTCCCCAGCGCGGTGGCGGACGTGGTTTCCGCCGTGGTGGCGGTAGAGGGCAGCGGCGTGGTCAGTCCACACCTCCCCCCGCTGCTGCATCCAAGCCTTCCTAGTCCGAGCTTTCGGGCTCACGTGACGCCAGTGGGTGGCAGGGTTCGCCATCACCACTCCCGCTGGCGCGCGATTACATCGGACAGGTGGGTGTTGCAGCTCGTCCGAAGGGGCTACTCCCTCCCCTTCGAGTCCACTCCTCCAGCCATGCCACCGCAGAACCACCGTGTGTCGGGGGACCACTTGACACTTCTGCAGGAGGAAGTTACGGCCCTCTTGGCCAAGGGGGCCATCGAGCGCGTTCCTGGGCCAGAAGTAGGGTGTGGTTGCTACTCCCACTACTTTCTGGTGCCCAAGAAGGACAAAGGAGGCCTGCGTCCTATCTTGGACCTACGGAACGTCAACGGCTTCCTCCGGAAGGAGAAGTTCAAGATGTTGACTTTGGCTCAGGTCTTGGCTGCTCTAGACCCACAAGACTGGATGGTAGCGTTGGACTTGCAGGATGCGTACTTTCACATCCCCGTCCTGCCGGCCCACCGGCGTTACCTGCGGTTCACGGTAGGCCAGGAGCACTTTCAGTTTATCGTGCTCCCATTCGACCTTACCAGCGCCCCACGGGTGTTCACGAAAGTGATGGCGGTGGTCGCAGCTCATCTGCGCCGGTTAGGGGTTTCAGTCTTCCCCTACCTCGACGACTGGTTGTTGAAGGCGGGCTCGCCCCAAACAGTCGTCCACCACCTTCAGATGACGGCAGGCCTCCTGCACGAGCTGGGGTTTTCCATCAATGTGCCGAAATCACACCTGTGTCCCTCTCAAAAGCTCCTTTTCATCGGAGCGGTTCTCGACTCGGCGCAGTTTCGGGTTTATCCTCCGGAACGGCGGGTCCGGGATATTCAGGCTCTGATTCCCATCTTTCAGCCGTTATCCCGGGTTTCGGTCAGGTTGACGCTGCGGCTTCTGGGGCTGATGGCCTCCTGCATCCTACTGGTGCATCACGCCAGGTGGCGGATGCGGGCTCTGCAGTGGGACCTGAAGTTTCAGTGGGCCCAGCATCAGGGCAACCTATCCGACCATGTCCTGATCTCGGAGGGCACTGCGAGACAGTTGCAGTGGTGGCTTACGGACCGCGATTGGGTTAGAGGCAGATCCCTCTCCCTTCCCCAACCGGAGCACGTGGTTGTGACGGACGCGTCCCTCCAGGGCTGGGGTGGCCACTTGGGAGAGGCGGAGATCAGAGGCATCTGGTCTCCGGCGGAGTCCCGGCTCCATATCAACATGTTGGAGCTGCGGGCGATTCGCCTAGCACTGAAGGCATTCCTCCCCTTTGTCAACGGGAGTGTAGTGCAGGTGTTCACGGACAACACCACCGCCATGTGGTACTGCAACAAACAGGGCGGTGTGGGGTCGTGGACCCTTTGCCAGAAGGCTCTGCGTCTCTGGCAATGGCCGGTGGATCACGAATGGCGTCTGAACTCGGACGTGGCGAGAGGCCTCTTTCAGCAGTGGGGAGAGCCTTGGTTAGATCTATTCGCCACAGAAGAGAACGCGCAATGTCATCAGTTCTGCGCGTTGGAGTTTCCAAGACGGCACTCGCTCGGCGACGCCTTTCGGCGCGAGTGGAGTTGCGGTCTGTTGTACGCCTTTCCGCCTATACCACTTCTGCCCAGAGTGCTGAAGAAGATCAGGCGCGACGGGGCCCAAGTTATCCTTGTGGCTCCGGACTGGGCTCGAAGATACTGGTATCCCGAGCTACTCAGCATGACAGTCGGTCCCTCGATCCGCCTGCCCCTTCAGGAGGACCTTCTGTCGCAGCAGCAGGGGACGGTCCTCCACCCGAACCTGTCCAGTCTCCACCTCCATGCTTGGAGATTGAGCGGCGACAGTTGAGGCCATTTGACTTGCCTCCTGAAGTCTGTGATGTAATTCTGGCAGCCAGGCGTCCCTCCACAAAGTCGGTATACGCCTGCTGGTGGAACAGATTTGTGGCATGGTGCACAGCAAAGGCTGTGGATCCCCTTTCTGCCCCTCTGTCTGAGGTTCTCCTCTTCCTTCTTTCCCTTGCCCAGCAGGGCTCTGCTCTGGGCACTATCAAGGGCTATCTTTCTGCCCTTTCCGCCTTCTTGAGGCTACCTGATCAGCCATCTTTATTCAAGTCCCCTATTGTGTTAAGATTCTTGAAGGGCATCACGCACATGTATCCACCTACTCCGTTCGTGATGCCTCAGTGGGACTTGAACCTGGTTCTGACATTCCTGATGTGCGCTCCCTTTGAGCCCCTTCATTCTTGTCCTCTCCGTCTTCTCACTTTAAAGACGGCCTTCCTGGTGGCCATCACCTCTGCCAGGAGAGTGAGTGAGCTCCAGGCTCTTTCTGTTACACCTCCTTTCTTGTCTGTTCATCCTGACAAGGTGGTTCTTCGGACTAGACCTTCTTTCCTGCCCAAGGTAGTCTCTGCTTTTCACATTGGGCAGTCCATCACCTTGCCCTCCTTCTTCCCGCCTCCGCATCCTTCAAAGGATGAAGAGCGGCTCCATCGTCTGGACCCAAAACGTGCGCTTTCATTTTACATGGATCGCACACGCCAGTTCCGGGTGGATGACCAACTGTTTGTTGGCTACGTGGGTGAGAAGAAGGGAAGGGCGGTACAGAAGCGGACCATCTCTCGGTGGGTCGTCCTGTGCATCAAAGCATGCTATTCTTTGGCTCGGAAGGAGCCTCCTGTTGGGCTGAGGGCCCATTCCACTCGGGCTACGGCGGCTTCTACTGCCCTGGGCCGGGGAGTCCCCTTGCAGGACATTTGCCAGGCGGCTACGTGGGCCTCGCTGCACACCTTTGCGAGGCACTACTGCCTGGACAGTCAAGTCCGGAGGGACGGCTTCTTTGGCCGTTCGGTCCTCCAGGACTTTCTGGTGTAGGTTGTATTGGTTCGCAGACCCACCTCCGGGGTTGGTATTGCTGGGGTATCTATTCTAAGGTAAGGAATCTAATACTAACCTGTTTCTTTCAGATGAACAAGTTACTTACCTTCGGTAACGATATATCTGTAAGAAACAGTAGTTAGTATTAGATTCCTTACCGCCCCGCCCATCCTCCCCGTTCTGCGAACTGATACCTAGGGTTAAGGACATCCCTTTCAGGGCCCTAGTTTCAAATGGCACCAGTGTTAGTTCTCACATGGCTCTGCGTGTTCTGGCGCGGAAAAGCTGTGTGCAAAGAACTGACGTCAGCGCGCGGAGGCGGCGTCTATATACTCCAGCGACGTCATCACGGCACACGACGCCGACGACGCGGAGCCGCAGGGGACGCCTGCAGACGACGCCTACCGACGCGCAGGGGTACTGCTACGCAAAAGTTTCCGGATCCAGACTGACGCCTGGGGATATTCTAAGGTAAGGAATCTAATACTAACTACTGTTTCTTACAGATATATCGTTACCGAAGGTAAGTAACTTGTTCGCCTAGACCAGACGTTAACTAGGTCTTCTATTGTCGATATTAGACTTAAAGTTTTGGGTTTGCCAGCTAGCTCAGAGTTCACCATAAAATTTCTCGAATAGGCAAGGAGGAGTTGAACCTCCCTGGATAGACAAGAAGGGATTTAGTTTCTGACAACCATAGAACATGACAACTTTGCTCTCCCCTAATCAAGAGTGTATCTCTAGAGTCGTGTGAAAACAAAAGACAACTTATTTTACTCAGTCAGTACGTGCATTCTTAGTCTCACCAGATTGTAGAGAAAAGGAAGAGACGGGCGTGTTCAATAAAAGATGTTATTTATTGATCAGTCTCTTTTCTCATACAAGAGAAATGGATCGATATTATCGCAATACTTATGGTTAAGTAAAGTGCATACAATAAAAGCAGAAGTATAAAATAATACTGTAAAAACATTTATATGGTTTCTAAGCCATATGAAGGTTTAAAATGGATAAAATAGATACATACATATATACATTTGACTAATCGTACTCAACTGGTGTTTCTAACTACGCCTACCCCAATGTACCTGACCTAAGCCTAATACGTGGGCGGGAATAGAAAGTAGCAGTTTAAGTTAAGTTTGTTTTGCCAAGTGACTGACTCAAGAATTCTCTGCGAGGGGTTATTCAGTTCTGTACCTGGAATCTAGGATGGTTGAGGGATGGTATCTCTCGTCTCTGGTCTCGATATTCCAGGCTGCCTGCGAGGGCTACCCGGAAGCGCCGGAGCTGGATTTCTCGGCAGGAGAAAGCAGCGTCTCGTTCTCAGCGCGTCAGGAAGGCGGGGCTGCCCAGGGCTCTGCTCTGGGCTTCGGCAAGTCTGGCTGCTCCGATCTCGTCACCACCGCGGTAAGGCAATACCGGTAATATTTATACCTGTAAGGTGCCGAGATTGACGTAAGGATGGACATAGATACGTCAATAAGGATGTCGTACGAGCTGGTCGTTAGCACATTCTTTTGCTGAAGTTCTCGGTGAAATCAAAACAATGGCCGCAGGGTTTTTCCCAGGTTGTCATAGGTTTGATTTGTTTTGAGAACTCCGTATGCCTTATCAGGGGCTGGAGGACTATCGCTTGTCTAATTAGATGGCAAGCGTTATGACCTAATCAGATAACACGTTCCTGTGCCGTAGTGTGGCTTAATCAGATAACGGTTTCTGCATCATGGGATGGCTGCTAGTTAACTTGTTAACCAGAACAGGGTCAGGAATAGGGGGATCGATACAGAACCTATAGGAATACATCACAGTATGACAGTGAATTTTTTAATTTAAGGAAAATGTAATTATTTATGCCACAAACAAACTGAATGTGGTTTCAGTGCAATCATAGAAATTATTAGGCAATTGATAAAACATTATTGGTTGTTGCTTCTTCAATAGAAACACAGTTATTATAATTTGTTCAAAATTTACAATATGGTTGTAGAAGTAAATAGAAAGAAATGTTGGACCTTAGTAAATGAGACAATTTCTCAACTGGCCTCGAAACTGCTGTTGTGAAGCACAGAAGGGCTACGTGTAAATCTCATCTGTACTAAAAGGGCCAGAAGGCCCAGAGGTTTTTACTGTTTCTCAGGTGCAGCCTTATTCTCATGATTCTGCCCTGATCAAACTCCAGAAAATGGCTCATTAGTAAAAGTGATAGTAGATATGAAACCCTTGAGCGGGAGGTCCAGATGGCCACCCAGCTGTTTTGTTTTCTCATGGTAACTTACAGAAGGCCTCCATATTAATCACATTTCATATTGGTTATCAAATGAAAGTGAGATTTTGAACTTGTGGCATGGTTACAGATTAAAGCTGATCCATAAGAAAGGAAACTAGAATGACCCTGGAAGCTATTTATTAATATCACTTCTGACCGCTACTTCTTATAACTTTGCAAGGAAGTTGCTTGGACACCTGGAAAATCCGGCTCAAATTAATTACATCATTCCAGGAGAAAAGGGTGTTTACCTGCTATTACATAATGTAATGCTATGGACAATAGCAAGAAGATCACAGAAACCTCTTGGGCAAATTATGCCGCTAATTTGTGGATCTCTGAGAGGCCCTTGATCTAGTCGACTGGAACTTCTTTTGAAGCAAGTTTCAGTACTATAAAATTCCTGCAGGTCTGCTCTTCATGATACAGCATTTACACTCATAATTGGGGTAAATTGACCTTAATGGAAATAGTGTTGTCCTCAAGAATGCCAGTTGAAAATGGTCTGAGATGCAGCTACTTTTTGGTATATATCTTGCACACTTTCCAGATCCTTTTCAGTAAAGATGGGTAATTCGCATATTCCCTGTTGGATATTTGCTGATGCTAGCTTACAAAGAAAAAAGAATGTTCTTGAGGAGTATTGTAAGAATAATTGCATAACTTTTTAAATATTACAAAGACCAAAACCTTTTCTTTTTTCCTAGAAGAACCAGGAAGCTTCCCTGGTTTCCCTCTAATGTCCCACTTGAGCATGTATAGGTGTATACATATCTAGCCACTCAAACCAAGGGAAGGAGAAGATTATTGAAAGGATACTCCAACTTCCCCGGGAGGAACAGATATAATGGAGAGGGTGCCTCCCCCATTATGTAGTACCGATCTCCCAATTGAAGTTGGATTTTTATTTTAATTTTTTTCACCCATCCTACTGTGTGGCATGTTTCATCATTAAGACCTCACCCGGTATATCTAGCATTATCAGGCGGGCTCAGTATCACTTTTGGAGGGGGCCTTTTGGTGTAAATACTCTTCGTGCAGGATATGGAGGATAGGTAAAATAGCCTGCAGGTGATTACCTTTTGAATTATTGTTGAGGCACCTTTGTCAGTTTTAAAAAAAAGGGTGGGTGTTTGATAGGTAGGTAAATAATGTATTTTGTCAGTTATCTAAAACCATTACAATAAGTAAAAAGAACAGTTAAGATTACATATAAAATATCCTTAGATTCAAGATGAAATGTTTATTCCTCAGATATGTGAGATCAGGACATAGGATGTGCCCAATTGTTTACGTGCCCCGTTTACAAAGATAATTACAAAAAGGGGATGGTGATGGACAGAGTATCTGAGTTAATCAGAACACTCCTACCCAGTCAACAGATCAGGGCTTGATCCATCACCGTTTTTTAGCTCACTGCACCATCCCTGTTCAGAACCTGATCAAGCCCTGATCTGTTGACTGGGTAGGAGTGTTCTGATTAACTCAGATACTCTGTCCATCACCACCCCCTTTTTGTAATTATTTTGGCCACCATAAGTGTGGAAGGGTATGCTCAGATGTGAGTCCCTTGCTCACTGCACCACCAGGATTCAAGCAAGCCGGGCCGACGACGGCTGAAATGCCAGAAACCGGTCCCCGGAAGCTTGTTTCCTTTCCAGTAAAGAATTGGCTTGGTAGTTTGGTCTGCCCTGTTCCCATGATGCACTGGGCCAGGGACAGACTAATTTGCATATACCCAGGTTCTGAACTGGGATGGTGCAGTGAGCTAAAAAACGGTGATGGATCAAGCCCTGATCTGTTGACTGGGTAGGAGTGTTCTGTTTAATTCAGATACTCTGTCCATCACCACCCCCTTTTTTAATCGTTTTGGCCACCACAAGTGTGGAAGGGTATGCTCAGATGTGAGTCCCTTGCTCACTGCACCACCAGGATTCAAGCAAGCCGGACCGTCGACGGCTGAAATGCCAGAAACCGGTCCCCGGAAGCTTGTTTTCTTTCCAGTAAAGAATTGGCTTGGTAGTTTGGTCTGCCCTGTTCCCATGATGCACTGGGCCAGGGACAGACTAATTTGCATATAGCCAGGTTCTGAACTGGGATGGTGCAGTGAGCTAAAAAACGGTGATGGATCAAGCCCTGATCTGTTGACTGGGTAGGAGTGTTCTGTTTAATTCAGATACTCTGTCCATCACCACCCAATTTTTTAACCGTTTACAAAGATGACATTCTCTGCCACTGTTTGAGGGCTGTAACTATGATCTTTCAATTTGTAATAAGGCAATGTATAGCAGTCTGAATCGGAGGAATGCAGTTTTGATTGATAGATCCAACTCAAGTGGCATGCCTATGTATTATGTAGGTATTTATAATAGAATTTGAGATTTTATATTTGAGTGGATTTCCTGTCTTTATAATAAAAAGTTGTTTTTATATCTTTCTTAATCATAAGTTTTCAATTTTATTTCCTGAATTGATAAAATCGAAATAGAGGGAAATTTGTAGTTTTTAGTTAAAAAAACAAATACATAATTGTACTCCGTTATCATGAAGCCCAATTGTAGGCTTAACTCCAGCTCTTTTTTTTAATGATTCTTTGTAGTGTTCAACTATTCAGCCTATAGCAAGCGCAGATATAGTTTAGCAAATTTATGGAATTTAATGCCTCTAAGTGTGTGGAGCCCAGTTCTAGTCTCAGTAGAAAAAGAGGAGATGAAGATCTTAGATTAAAGGTTTGTCAAATCAGTTTGATAAATAGTGAGTCTAGGTTAGTTATAGTTTTTTTAAACTGTTGCACCATATAGAAGAACTGGTAGTATTTTGTTTCTTGGAACCTTGACTGTGGGACTGATTGCCCCGTCTGTGTAGTGAATTGTGCATCGCTTAATGGCTTGCGTGGTACCAGTAGCCTTTCATGTGTGTTTTAAAAAAAAATCTTTTTCCTTGTGATATAAGCCAATTTAGGTTTGTAACAATTTCAAGACCAAGATAAGTATTTTGTAATACTTGGTCTATCTTCTTGTTGGCCATTGTCCAAACTTCTGCATTTACACAGCGAAGTACATTTTTGTTTTATTATTGTTGATTAACAAATTATTTTGTTTGTTATAAGACTTTAGGGTATCAAGTTGTCTTTGTAGAGCCTTCTGAATTGTTGTTAATAAAACAAGTTTTTCTGCATATATAATTTCGACAGATCACAGGCCCTATGATCTAAAATTTGTATGATATTATAGGTTCATTGTGGAAAAAGAAGAGGGACCAATGAACAAACTTGCTTCAAACTAATATCAGGGTTAGCTTTACCATTTGTTAGTTTAGCTTGTAACCAGGTATTACTATGTAGCGTAGTTAGTAGATGTAGCGACACTTGATCTAATCCCAATTTATTTAGTTTTCACAGGAGGGTATTTGTGGGATATTTGTGTCTACCTTATAAAAGGCTGTGGAATAGTCGATAAGGCATACAACTAGTTTAAAAGTTTTCGTTTCTGCTAATCAACGAGCCAGGGTAGTCAGGGTGAATATATTGTCCATTGTGAAGCAGTTGTGGCTGAATTCTGTCTGTCTTGGGGGGATTATGATAATAGTAGTAGCTCATCTTTCTAAGATGCAGAGAAGATATTTGGCAAAGATTTTGCCTTCAGAGTCTAGTAAAGCAATCATCCTGTTGTTAGTTGGATCTGTTTCTTTGGCCACTGTTATAAATTGGTTGGACAATAGATTCCCATCAAAATGCTTTATTTTGGTTAAAAATTAACTTAAAAGGTGCAAAAAAATCAAATTTAAAATAATTTCATAAACCTCATCATCCAGGTAAAATAAAAAAATGATTTCAGTGTTCATGACACTTTAAGAAGTGCAGTAAAATAATAGTGGCATACCCAGGTTTAGAGCGTTTGCTGAAGGTCATTGCAGAGGCAGTCAGATTGGGCCTCATTAAAAATATAAATCATCATACTAGAAGTAATGTATGAAAAAAAGATAGCACAAAAATAAAAGCAAGTGGCAATTAACAAGTATCTTTCCCTTTAAGTACAAAACAGATTTCGCAGTCATATTATTTCCAAAGTTACATAGCAGGAGAACCAATGACCGTTATGATAGTGGGCTAGAGATTGCCAGTACATAAATGTGCACAATCTAAGATTGGTGGGCAAAAATCTTGGAAAGGTGCAAATTAAAGGAACAGGGTAGAATGATAACGGCATACGTAGATTCTATGCTTTCATAAGAGCAAATAACAAATCTCAATAAGATGTACTCTTATATTAACAGAAGTGCAAAAGCATACACAGAAAATGAACGTTCGGTATCTGCAGGAACAGCTTCTAACAAATTAAGCTAACAACAAACAAGCCCTACCAAGTAACAAAAAGTTGCCTCATACACATGTATTGTACACACTCCCTTTGATCAGATGTAAGAGCATAGTATAATAAACATCATTCCTAGTCACACCTGGTCCAAGCATAGCAGCAGTATATCTATAATAGGGACACACCACTGACTATACAACATCCTACCACCGAGGCCCCTTGATCTTCTTTACACAATGACTGTTTTTAATGAAAGGATTTTAGTGCCCATCTCTTAAGTTAATAAAATTAAGAGATGGGAACACATACTCTTGTCACACCTAATAGAGTTCAATTATACAGTTATAATATAAAACAGGCCTGCACTGCCGTCGCTCTAACAGACCACGCCCGCTGTAAGAATCTTGAAAGAGCGAACACAATAGGTTCTGATGTGTCAGATCTTCGTATGCGCAAAGCCAACAGACAGTGCCTTTCTCCTATGTTGAAACATAATCGGAGAATCCACCGGGACCTCAAAGTTTTATATTTGTGACACAATAATAGGAAATGCACCTCAGTTTCTGTTGTGTTAGGGAAGAAAGGGAAGTCCCCTGTCTCATCCCCCACTTTACCCCACTTCGAGGTAAGAGCCCTGAGGGGTAGTGAGGTACTGGGTTTTTAGGAACCGGTACCGAACCGGTAACCCAGCGGTGCCAGGGGATCAACACACCAAAGACCTCGGGTTCTCCTGAGTCAGACCCACAGAAACTTCAGAGTCTTCTAGGTGAAGTCAAAGATTAGTTTATTGGCTGCAACCAAGGTGACAGGGTCCTAGAAGTACAATGCCAGTATATTCAGGAGACTGCACACTTTCATGAAGTCAGGCTTCTCTTCTTATACCTAATATTCACCCTTTGGCGAAACATTCCTTGGGTGCGCGGTATTTCATTTATGGTTACTGATTACAAAAAGAAAGCAGAGTCATGATGACATGTACATATTTCACGTCGTGCTGCCCATAACAAATCATCCGGCAAGGCCCAACATTTCATCAGATATCGCTGGACCCCTAATAAAAATGGTCACCTCCCCACCATAAAATAAGTGAGGAAAAGGAGAAAAGAAAGATGTGAGCGAGATATGGCAGGTGTGCGTGCTGAAATGGCTTTATGGCCGGTTGGGCCTAGATACTATCTTGCTTGGCCACTGGGAGGGAACTGACCTAACGAGCTCGGCCTGGGGCAATGGTTCTAACTTGTACTGGGGTCAGGAAGAAGTCGATTAAGGAGTACGTGTCCTTGTGGAATCAAATTCGACTGGATTAAGGCCTATGTAGAGGGCAACATGCAACTAAGGGTTCAGACAGTAAATGACGATTTCGAGGTGAAATTGTCACTCGAATATACCGCAAATACATGTACTTGATGTACTCGTCATTTCCGGTCTTTTGATACCAAATTCGTCCTATTTCGACGAAGTTTTTATTCTCGAGTCCGGTACTATTACGGATCCATATTTTTCAGAACCACAGACCCTCCTTTTGCCCTTACATAGGCAATTAATCTATCCTCATGTTAATCTGAGTCCAGATCTATATTCCTAAAGTCATTGAGGTGTTGCTGCAACATCATTCTAGTGCTGAGTTCGTGTCTTGACACAGGCTTCCTTACACATGATGTAGCACAGAGGCCACATATTGCAGGAGCACACTGTATGCATAGACAGAACAGGAAAAGAATGGCTAAGACCATCCCAATGACCATCAGAATTTTCCATCCCCAGGCAGATATCAGTTCCCAGAACCATCCCATTAATGACCAGTCTCCTTTATCCACATGAATAGATTCGGAAATCTTATGGAGTTTGGAGATGGCCCCGTACACTGTTGGAGCATTATCTGGAATAAAAATGCAACAACTGGACTGGATCTATTTGCATACTCCACCCCGGTCCGCAAGTATTACATCCAAAGCGACCCGGTTCTGAAGGGTCATCAGTCGATCCGACTGGAGCTCAGCAGTCAGGTTACTAAGGGCACCGGCAGTCTCAATCACGGTGGATTCAACTACCCTTGTCAATTGCCTTATGTTTCTGCTGTTAACCATGGCTCCCCAGAACGGCAGAATACCCATTGCAAAGTCACCAAACTCTTGACCCGCAGTGTCTTCTTTACTCAAAACACCCCGGACTATCCTTGTCCGATGGTAATCCGCCGCTGCTGTGTAGGTGGGAGGTAACAGGAATGAAACAAAACATGAGCCCGAGAAGTCAGGGGGCAACCATGTATAGGCTCTATCGTGGCAGATGAAATAAGTACCCTTTGCGGCTAAAAAGGCAGGGGAAGTCTGAGATCCAAAAACATACGTTTCTGTGCAGACACTCTTCCCTAGCTGAGCTCTGGGATTCCTACCAATACCTTGCAGACACAGGTGACCTTGATGGGGTACGATCCAGATAGGGGACGATCTCTTGGCTTGCTGTTTCTCACTCAGTGTAGTGCCATATCCGGTCACATTCCAACCTACATATGCAAGTATCTCATTGTCTGGGGTATCTTCGTAAGAAGTCACTTCCTTGATCATGTCAACTATACCCTTCACTAGGGCGCTAGTCTTGAGGTTGTCTTTTACAGAACGTAGGGGTTGGATTTCTCGTGCATATATGAACATTGTCCTATATGCCCATACTGACCCATTGTGACTAAATGGCAGGACCAAATAGGGGATACCTCTATCCGTGGTGTGGGGCATGAGACCACACACCCAACAGTTGGTTGTGTTCATTACAAGTTGGTGTTGGTGTAATAGCTGGACGAAGGAGTTATTAATGAACTCTAATCTCCTATTTGATTCGTGGTCAGGCAAAGAGTGGAAAGAATGAGAGGAAACAGTAGGGGGAGGTATGGGTGATGTAGTAGGCGTGAATGTCATATGAGAAGAGAATAAAACATAGCTTATCAAAAACACCATTAAGCTAAATATCATAAAAATACACATCATTACAAAAATTTTCTTTCTCATTGTTTTCAAAAGTCTCTGCTTAAAGTTCATTTGTCTGGCAGTTCTCTCCACATCAGGAAACTCCATCCTCTCTAAGGTGCTGCCCGCGGCGGTAGGTTGTTTCTGCTAAAGGATGCTTCCGTCAGTCTAGGGTGGCTCCCTTCGACCAACTGGAACCAGCAACCTATTGTTGTCAGCTGCACCCAAAAGTCTTTAGTCAACCGCGACCCTAGCAGCGGAACCCGGATGGCGGTTCAAAAAAAACAAAAATAAGCAAGTTACCTAGATGGGAGAATCTGCATTTTCAAAATAGCATTTTGGAAGGAAAAACTTATTATTTTATTAGTCCACAGGTTTTTCTCTCGGATCAAAAAATGAATCACTTTTACTTTAGTCTGTTTTTCTCGGTCGGAAATTATAGCGTCTTTTCCCGGGTGCTGTCTGGTCCGGAAATAGTAACTCAGGTTCCACAGAGTTCAATTGTTCTGATGGCGGCGTAGTTTCTTGAAAAATGTTCTTACTGTCACAATCATGTTTAGCTTCTTTTACGCGTTCATCAATTGTGCGCTTTGAGTCAGCGCCTCCTGTCCGGACCCATTGGTCATGTGGCAGAGGGAAAGGTATTTTCTTACAATGGATCCCGTGGACCCAATTGGCCTTCCCCTCCACTTTAACGGTCGACCTTGTAGACAGGAGGACGAGGTGAGGTCCGGTCCATCTGGGCTGGTCGTTTCTTGTCCTCTGGAAATTCTTGACCAGAACCCAGGAGCCAGGGTCAATGGAGTGACCCGGTGTCTCGGAAACCGGAGGCAAGGTGTTGTGGACCTGTTGATATAAAACACGCAATTTAGCCGTCAATTCATACAGATAGTCGAGCAAAATTGGGTGTTGCAGCTCGCTAAACTTCGTGGGCCTAGGCACTCCCCATATGTTGGCTGGCCGACCAAAGACTATTTCATAGGGGCTGAGTTTCATTCGGGAATGCACAGTCATTCTGGTGGATAGGAGTGCTAAGGGTAGAGCGTCGGGCCATTTAAGACCCGTGCTCGCTTGGATTTTGGCCAATTTAAGTTTAAGCGTGCCATTGTAACATTCCACTAATCCAGCTGATTGGGGGTGATTTGCAGCGTGGAACTTCTGACTAATGCCTAGCCCTTCACACACTCGTTTCATCACACAACCCACAAATTCACTTCCGTTGTCCGACCAGACCATTCTAGGCATTCCGAACCTGGGGAAGAACTCTTTCACAAGGGCTTTCGCTGTGGACAAGGCAGTATTGTCCCTTAGGGGATAGGCTTCTACCCACCTTGAGAAGGCGCAAACAACCACGAGCACATATTTTAAGTTGTTGCACCTCTCCATGTGTATGAAATCTAGCTGCAAAACCTCGAACGGATACGTAGGAGGTGCAAAATGACCAGCTGGAGTTGGGGTTCCCCTACCAGGATTGTGCTTCAGACATACCATGCAATTCTTGACAACATTTTCTGCACACTTGGGAATCCCTGAATTCTTCCACACTGGGGCCAACAACTCGCAAATCCCTTTCGCGCTGATATGGGCCATCCCATGAGCCATTGTAACCACTGCAGGCACATATGCATCGGGTAACATCCATCTCTGTTGCTCTGTCGATTCAATCCAACAACCATTTACATCCATTCTACCTGTACTTTCTTTCCACATGCTTAACTCTTTCTCCGTGGCCTCAGCTTGGATGGACTTCACACTTTCTATTGTGTTTTCACATATTCCAACATCACCAGTCCATCTTTCTGGGCTCGCAACATACATTCGGCTCATCACATTCTTTGCCGTTTCTTTAGCAGTTTCATCAGCAAATGCATTTCCACGACCAACATCATCGATCACTTTCTTGTGTGCACTACATTTTACAACTGCTACTTTCAGGGGCAACGTCAGTGATTCAAGAAGCTCATTCACCAACTGACCATGCTGAATCTTAGCTCCATGCGAGGTCAGGAACCCACGTTCTCTCCACAATCGTCCAAAACTGTGAGCCACTCCAAAAGCATACTGACTGTCGGTATAGACAGTCACTTTCATTCCTTTTGATAACACACATGCTCTCGTCAGTGCCACGAGTTCGGCGGCTTGAGCCGAACCATGTGGTATTCGCGCAGTTTCAATGATTGTGTGCAGAGTTGTGACAGCATACGCTGTAGTCACGTTACCATTTGGGAGTTTAAAGCATGAACCATCCACCCATAATGTACCATCACATTCGGCGAGAGGAGTATCGGATAGATCAACTCTCCCTTTGGTCTCCTCCTCCGTTCTGAGGAAACAATCGTGCTGCTCTGAAGCATCCGATTCCTCAGCAATTGGTAACAATGTGGCTATGTTCAGAGTACTGCACCTTTTGATGTGCACATGGCTTGCTAGTAGCGTCAATTCATAACTGGACAGTCGAGCACTAGTTAAGTGCTGTGTCTTGGTCCTATTTAACAATGTGTCTACTGCATGCGGGACCATCACGATTAGTGTATTATTCATTACTAGGCCTGCAGACTGTCGAATAGAAACAGCTGCTGCTGCTGTGGCCCTTAGACAACTTGGCAATGCTCGTGCTACCGGATCCAAAGTTGACGAAAAATAGGCGCATGGCCGTTGTCTATCTCCGTATAACTGAGTCAGCACAGACAATGCACAGCCCTCCTTCTCGTGGACATATAATGTGAAAGGCTTACTGTAGTTGGGGTTACCTAACACAGGGGCCGAACATAATGCTGTGCGTAATTCGAGAAAACTTTTCTGACACTCATCGGACCAAGGAATGGGATTGGGTGTATTTGTACACGTTAGTGCCAATAAGGGTTTGGCTAATAACGAAAAATTTGGAATCCACTGTCTACAGTACGATGTAATGCCCAAGAAAGCGCGTACTTCTCTCTGCGTTCTTGGCACATTTAATTTCGCTATTGCCTGAATTCTTTCTGGGGTCAGTTTCCTTCCCTCCTTCGATAAGAGATGACCTAAGTAGGTCACTTCTTGTCGGCAATATTGGAGCTTGGAAAGTGACACCTTGTGATGTAGATCACATAGATGACGCAGTAGTGCCAACGTGGCCATTTTACATATTTTCTCAGTATCCGCAGCTATGAGCAAATCGTCCACGTACTGTACTAGAGTGGAACCTTTGGGCAAAACCATTGCGTCAAGCTGACTTTTCAGAGCTTGACTGTATATTGAGGGGCTCTCACAGTAGCCTTGAGGAGCGCGTTTAAAGCGGAAACTGCGACCACCTAAACTAAAGGAAAAAATATCCCTGCTTTCCTCAGCAATCGGGATACTGAAGAAAGCATTCTTCAGGTCAATCACCGAAAACCATGCTGCGGATGCTGGAATCATAGTCAATAATGTTGTAATGTCGGGGACAACTGGGAATTGTGGCACCACTATCTTATTTACTTCCCTAAGATCAATCACAAATCTATACACAGGTGGCTGAGAAGGGTCAGTTCGTTTTAAAACAGGCAGAACAGGACTATTGCAAACATTCCCTCGTGTTTCTTCAATTACGTCTTTCTCAATCAACTCGTAAACAATCGCTAGCAAAGCTTTTTCGCCCTCATTGGATATTCTGTATTGGGGAATTCGTGGCATTTTGACATTCGACTTCAATGTTACAACATACGGTGGAATTTCTAAAAGACCTACATCATTCGGACCAGTAGCCCAAAGAATATCCGGAAGAAGTGTCAATTCTGTTGGAAGCGTATTTCTCGACAAATACATGGGAGAAACCACTTTCTTACCTAAAGTCAGTTGTACTCCTGAGGGAGAACAGTACAAAGTCGCATACAATCTTTTTAGCAAATCTAATCCTAGCAAATTTTCACCACAACCTGTTGTCAAAATAAGGGGTGCTTCGAATTCACAAGGACCAACAGAAAGAGATAAAGGGTCAGAAATCGGATTTCTAACCGGGGCGCCAGAAAAACCTACGGAAACGTTCATTTCGCCAGACAAAGGTGCGCCAGGGAGTTTGGAGTGCATAATAGAACTCTTTGTAGCACCAGTATCCAACAGAAAAGGTTCTGACACACCCGATGTAATCACCTCAACGTAAGGTCCACTCTGATCTACTGGAACTGAAACAACTCCCTCTCCTTGTCTAAGGCTGTCCTAGCAATCGTTATTCTCCCACTGCTCATTTTCTGTGTAATACTCATCGACGTAGTATTGCGCTGTCCTGTCAGATACGTTATTTTGCTGGTCAAACCTGTTCATAGAGTTTTGTGGTGGAAGGGGACGTGCGTCCTGAGGGGTGTTTCCACGCCCTCTACCTCTAGGCGCTTGCTGACTACCACGACCTCGTACACCAGAAAACTCGTTCGTACGTTGCGGCAGGGCAGGACAGTCATATTTGTAATGACCTTCTTGTTTGCAGTATAAACACTGATTAGGACCTACGCGGTTTTGATTGTAATCAAATCTCTGCAAGTTTCTCTGCGGCTGCTGAAAAGTGTTCCGGTAGTGATTCGGACCATTATTATTTTTATTATCACCACCACGTGGAGGATATGCTTGCTGTAGCAAAACCTTCGTTTTGAGTTCTCTAGTTTTCTTCTCTACTTTATCTTTCTCATCCTTCTCTCTATTCTCGTAGTACTGTGCGGTAGCTAATATCTGGGCTGAAGATGAGACTGCCCAAGAGCTTTCTAAATCTTTTAATTTCCTACATAAGTCTGGAAGCAGATTGTGCACAAATTTATCGACGAACAATCTCTGACCACCTTCTGTGGTCATATCTTGACCGCTGT
The DNA here is from genome assembly GCF_964261635.1 of Lissotriton helveticus. Taxonomy (NCBI): domain Eukaryota; kingdom Metazoa; phylum Chordata; class Amphibia; order Caudata; family Salamandridae; genus Lissotriton; species Lissotriton helveticus. The sequence continues at coordinate 187,670,021 of NC_136060.1, forward strand.
GGTCAATGAATGTTTCTTCAAATCTGGTGAAGAAATCTGACACAGTTTCTTCTTTCTTTTGCTTGCATGCAGATAACTTATCCCAATTTACACGTATCGCAGGCATTATTGTCTTCATGTAATCTACTATCCTACCAGGTAGTTCCGCTATCAGGGGCTCAGGTTTTGCACCACCAACTTGTCGTGCATCTGCAACAGTAATATTAGCCCACGTGTCACCTAATTCCTGGTCATGATCTTCATGACGAATTTTTCCCCATAAAGGCTGTGGAACAACGTTCCCGAATAACATATCGATATCGGCTAAATTCATAATACATGACCCAGCAGTTTGCGATAATTCTTTATAGTACCCTGCAGGATTTTTACGCGGATCTGGTAGTGTTTGTTTGAGTGCTAAAACTTCAGCTCGCTTCCATGGAACATGTACCCATACTCGGTGAAAGTGGGGCAGGACAGGTGGGACAGCTGTCGCATCACCCTCTCTCCACTGTGGGGGAACTTCTCTCATAGGGTATTGTCGTGCCTTTTTCCTACTGGATGCACAAGATTCCGATGGTGACCCAGAACTACTTCCCTTACTTCGATGTGATAATAGCATTTCAACTGCTTCTTCCACATCGGGACCTACAATCATACCCAGACTAAAGTGAAACCTTATACGACACATCTCTTGTGGGAGGCAATCCTGATCATTGTCTTCTAAATCTTCGCAAAGAAAAACACACATCTGTTCGAACACATATCTCTGTGTCGCTGTTTCCCATTGATGGAAAACTTCCATGACAGACTGTAAATCATATTTTGCAGTGTCCATGACCCATTTCCGAGCTAAATTATTCAGGGAATCTCTCTCTTGATAATCGGGCAGTTGACTTCGCAACTGTCTTTTTCCTATGTTAGGGGTCGTAGCAGGCGACCCGAAAAGTGGTAAAAGAAGATTAGTAACAGTACTGGCCATTTTCTGCCGAAGGGAAGGTGAGACGGAAGAACAAACAGATGAAAGAACGGGGTGAGGTAAAGCGGATGCAGAGATGGCAGAAGAGGTATGAGGAATAATAGATGTGGTACTAGGCAAAATCATAGAAGGGGCATTTGTAGAAAGTACAGTAGGCAAGATCGTAGAAAGCACAGGAGCAACAGAAGTGGTCGGTGGGCCTAGAGGAGGCTGCACCGAAGAAGTAGGAGCCAGCTGAAGAACAGCTGGTGGGTGCTGTGGAAAAGCCAGAGGCGCAGCTTGTGCAACTAAAGGTTGCGGGGGTGCGGTAGCATTCTGCGCATAGGGCGGTGGCGAAGTTAACAATTGCGACATTAATTGATCTTTTTCACGCTCTTTTGCTTTCCCTTGCTGAAGAGACGGCAAAACTGGATAGCACTTATCTATTGCCATTTTACGTTGCCTGTGCAATTGTTCATTTATCTGCTCTTCCTCATTATCTTTAAACTGCACGGCAGCTTGCATTACTGAAAGTCCCTCTTCTCTCTTATTTTTCTTAGCTAATTTAATCTCTTTTTGTTTGGCTTCTTTGCGCCATATGCGGAAAGAGTCAAACATCGCCGGCCGGGCTTTCTTTTTGAAGAGTTTAACTTCAAGGTTATCTAAGATTTCAGAATCAAAGCTACCATATTGGGGCCATTTTAAAACACCGTCTTTCCTAGTGTATTTAATCCATACCTCGTTGTAAACGATGGGGCCTACCCCATGTTTAGCGTATAGCTCGTAAGTCGGAGTTCCAACTGGAGGAACCGGACATGAGTCCTCCAATCGGGAGTCCCTATTATTATTACCAAGACAAAACAAATTCCCGAGTCTAAGACTAGGCATCCTTTCTCTCTAGTCTAGTTCCAAAACTTCAAAGGAGTTATCGATTACGATATTGCTCGTGAAAACACGAGTCCTTCGGTTATGGTACTTGCAAGAACCAATAAAAACCTTTATGTATTTCTAAGATATCACAAAGTAAGTCCAACTAAGGACTAGGAGACGCTCCACTTATACTTAACTGAAAATTATCGATGGCTTCACCAGAAGACTCGTCTCAGCGTTTCGCTCTACCGAAAATGTCAAGGGTCCAACATCAGGGCGATAGCCAGGGCAGCAGTCCTTGTAGCCGTCGGGAAGCGGGGAACCTCGTAGTAAAGACCTTCGGACCACGTCGACATGCAGGGGTCGATGAGGTGGTGGGCCCTCCTCCGGAATTTTCACACGAAGCTCCTCACGATCTTCAGGCTGATTGGTACCACTGGAATCGCTCCAACGCTGGGCGCCAAATGAGGTACTGGGTTTTTAGGAACCGGTACCGAACCGGTAACCCAGCGGTGCCAGGGGATCAACACACCAAAGACCTCGGGTTCTCCTGAGTCAGACCCACAGAAACTTCAGAGTCTTCTAGGTGAAGTCAAAGATTAGTTTATTGGCTGCAACCAAGGTGACAGGGTCCTAGAAGTACAATGCCAGTATATTCAGGAGACTGCACACTTTCATGAAGTCAGGCTTCTCTTCTTATACCTAATATTCACCCTTTGGCGAAACATTCCTTGGGTGCGCGGTATTTCATTTATGGTTACTGATTACAAAAAGAAAGCAGAGTCATGATGACATGTACATATTTCACGTCGTGCTGCCCATAACAAATCATCCGGCAAGGCCCAACATTTCATCAGATATCGCTGGACCCCTAATAAAAATGGTCACCTCCCCACCATAAAATAAGTGAGGAAAAGGAGAAAAGAAAGATGTGAGCGAGATATGGCAGGTGTGCGTGCTGAAATGGCTTCATGGCCGGTTGGGCCTAGATACTATCTTGCTTGGCCACTGGGAGGGAACTGACCTAACGAGCTCGGCCTGGGGCAATGGTTCTAACTTGTACTGGGGTCAGGAAGAAGTCGATTAAGGAGTACGTGTCCTTGTGGAATCAAATTCGACTGGATTAAGGCCTATGTAGAGGGCAACATGCAACTAAGGGTTCAGACAGTAAATGACGATTTCGAGGTGAAATTGTCACTCGAATATACCGCAAATACATGTACTTGATGTACTCGTCATTTCCGGTCTTTTGATACCAAATTCGTCCTATTTCGACGAAGTTTTTATTCTCGAGTCCGGTACTATTACGGATCCATATTTTTCAGAACCACAGTAGGCACCAGCTTGAAAACAAATACATAAGGACTTTACCGGGGGGGGGGGCTGGGGATTCTGTCTATAGACTGCTCATCGTTGTGACTTAGTTATTTATCTGTCAGGCTATCTTGCCTTCCCTCCCACCATACCATCGGGAGAACATATTCCCAATAAATGCTCTTGATCTTCATGTCTGCGTTGCTTTTCAACTTACTGGGTTCCTGCCACAAGCCCTCACGCTTTCATTCACTGCGCAATGTTTTAACAGCTTTCACCCAGGGTGTGCTACAGCCATTATCTAGCGTTAACTCCTGTAGGGCAGCTTGGTAAGGTGCCAGCTCCTGGATTGTCAAACTTCTGACCTAGTAAAGCAAGATTTTGAGTCTGGCAGTTTGGTCAATCCTGTTTAGGTCCTATTTTAGAGGTATAAGTGGTGTACTTACAGGAACATTCAAAAGAGATATAAAACATTTATTTTTTGCAACAACTAGTCCTGAACTGTCATTCGAACCCCAGAGTTCTGCCCCATATTAAGGACCACCTTTGTCCAAAGCTCTATTTATCTCGAGGACTGGGGACATCGCCCTATTAGTAGATATTTTATGCTTCACTATGGCTGCTGATCTATGGGTTAGTATAGAAATGCTTTTCTGCAGCTGTAGTCCCCAAAAGCGCTTATATATGAGCCTTACTCCTACGAAGTCGAAGCTCCTGACTTGTTTTATAGTCACACCCTCCACGATCATTTTACCCAGAAGGTGCGATGGGGATTAGTGGCCACTTACTTAGATGTCTTAGCGTTGATCTCTAAGCCCTTGCTCCTTACCCATAGGGTATCATCGGCAAAAAGCAGAACAGGGGTACAAGTGGCAGCTATCTTGGGGGCATCATGCTGGCACTTGTTTAGTGCTTCATCTGCCCCATACATAAACCGAGAGAACAACTTGGGAGCCAATACACACCTCTGCCTCACCTCAAGCTGGATGGGAATCCTTACAAACAAATCACCCTGGTCATTCCATCTGACCTGGGCATATGTGTCGGTATGTAACCTAATAAGAAGATGGATAAGGACATGAGGGATACCCATTTGGGCCAGGAACTCCCAGAGAGTATTTCTCAGTACCAGATCAAATTCAGCCCTTCTCTCCATGAAGACCACATGCAGACTATCTTTGTTGATGTTAATATACTTCCAACAGATGGTCATAGGGAAAAATGTCTGATCAGTCGTACCAATACTCTTGTGGAAGCCTGCCTGAAAATGCAACAAGACCTGGTGTTCTTTCATCAAATTATGTAGGCGCAGCAAAACCTGCCTACAGAAAGTTTTCTGTGTGTTGTAAATAAGGCTAATTGGCCTATAATTTGCAGGAGTGTCTTTTGGGCTCTCCTTATGGATTGAACAATGATTGGCACCATGCCATGACTCTGGGATCTCATCCCCGCTTGCTATGGCATTACTTAGGGTGTTCAAGTAGATGATTCAAGTGTCTGGTTCAGAGTGGAATAAATCCACTGGAAAACTGTTGGGCAAGGGGCTGTTTCCTTCTTCATATGTGAGAGAGCATCCCTGGTTTCCTGTAAGGTGAATACAATTGAGAAGTTGCTCAATGGGTCAGGAGTCGTCAAAGGAAAGGCCCTTCTAACATCCTCCTGAAAGCCAGGCCTCATACTAACAATGCCCCTACATAGTGCTTCAAAGTGGTCAACCCATTGATCAACAGGGACAAAAACATCAGAGGCGTTTTGGACCCAGTTATTGCCCACAGGGATAATTCACAAAAATGCTTGGTGATCTCGTTTCCCAAGCATCTCTAGAAGTTCCTCCTCCCAGTGTTCCTTGGAATTGATCAACATTTCCTTCCAAGACTTTCTAGCTTACAGTATGCCTGATTTTGAGCCCTGCTTAATAGCTGTAATCGGGCGCCCTTTTGCGTCCCTGCATTCTTTAGAAAACCAATGGGACCGTAGAGTTAGCCTGTGTTTTTTTTTGTCTTGTTTCCTAAAATACTGTTTTAAGACCTTAAAAACATTGGGTATTTTTTTAGACTAAACTTAACTATGGTTGAACTAAGGTAATCATAAAAATGATCCACTAACTAGTGTTTGGTAAATTTTGCTCTTGACAGGCGTGTCGTTGTTAATATTGGCCCACTTCGATTCTGCAGTTATTTGTAAGGGCTAACGGCCTTGGGAAAATATCAGTGGCTTGCTCAGGGGTCTTGGAAAATAAGACAAGGCTAAAATCAGCAACAGGGGGGTTAGGGTCACTGTTGACATGCATAACAACCGCCATGTCAACCATATAATATAACCTCAAATCTAGCAGGATATATCTATATGGCTAGTATACAAGCCTCTTTTAAAGGCTGATTGGGGTTGATAGTTAATAATGAGCGTCCATTTATAATTCTTAGGCCTTGATCCGGGCAAAGTTGCGGTAATTGACTTGCTACTTTTTGCCATTTCGTAGCTGGCTTACTAGCAAGAGTAGGAATCTCCCATTCCTTGTCCTCATCTACCATAAGGGCAGAAAGAGGTTCTAAGGGTTCCAACTTGATATTATAGTTGCCTGCTATCCTCCAGTATGATCTGAAGGCCGTGTATGGTCGAATATTCTGCCCTGTCCTGAACTGAATGTACATGAATATAAAACACGACGATGTGCCTTATCGGGGCTCCTCTTTGAAACATCAAAAGGATCCCTAGAATGTCTTTAGATCCTATTGCTAGGGGATTCACCTTAAAATTATTTGTGTTTTTAATCCAATGCATTAGGCCTCCAGAGGCGCTACCAATCTAGATGGGATGGCACTAGCAAACATGTTAAATATCCTGGCCTGTATAATGGTTCAATGGCTCACGTTTCTTGGAATAAAATTATTTGCTTTCTATCAATAAATTCTCCCCACTCAAGATCATTTTATTTTGCTTGGCGTCCTGCCACATTCCATAACACAAATTTGGATACTGTACCATGCCCCACGTCCTCCGCTAAAGGAATCTGAGGCGAGCAAGTAACCAAAGGGGAACGGTGAGAATACAGTGTGCCGTTCACTTGATCATTTAGTTGTCTCGGGCCCTATTTTCAAGGGAGCTGTTGAACAATTCACATACCCTTTTCTCCAGAATCGGGTACTGTTAGGAACATGCCGCTAGTGCCAACCTGGGTAGAATTCTGTGGAAGTCAAACAGTGTCTGATGTGACCGAAATGGTGGAACTTCCCACCCTCGGTTCACGTACCAATTTCTTAGATGAAACTGCACCCATGGCATTTTAGAAGGGAAGTAAACAATGGGGCTTTCCTTTTAATGCATATCTTTGTTGTGTTGAGTAGTGGAGTTATGTGTTCCAGGGCAATTAATCCATCATTAATTTTACTATTAGCAAAATGTATGCCAATGCAATCAAAACTATTGAGTACTGCCTGGATACTACAATGTCATCCCTAATTATGGAACTGCAATTGTGTACTTTGTGCAACCATTGAATGGTCTTATTAACTAGAGCTTCTTTGGTTTCATAAGAACCTGGACCAAATTTAAGACCATTAGTAAAAAAAAGAAAGTGTCCTCGCCCAAATTTAAACTATCTCCTCTCCCATTTTGTGCCAGGGGCCACTGGATTACCCCTCCTATCCTTTGTGCTTGAGTACTAGAAGTCCAATCATCTTATCCCAGTGGGTTGACCAGCAAGGGACCCAAATCTATGATGCGTCCCAGTACTTGTCTTTTCTGTGCATTCTTACCCTCACTCCTATTTTCTCCTACCGAAAGGGGGAGGCATTAAATGGTAGAGATTCTCTGCCCATGTAGTGTTAGAAGTGGTGGACTGGAATAATGGGGGAGGGAGAAGAAAAGCATAATTAAAGGCTGTTGCTAAAGGGTTCGAGATACTAGGCACCTTAGGATAGGATATTGTATTAGTGCTTCTGGTTACTCCAAACGTGCCCCCCTTGTCCAAATGCCTCACCAGTGCAACTAATTCATCTACTTTTTCTGTCAAGAAATGTAATCTCATGCCGGGTCATTCCACGCGCTCATCTCTGAGGTTGTTCATTTTGGGGTGAGGTACGGTCTGCAAGAGGTCATGTTAGACTAATGTTCTGATTTGTTACCTTTGCCTCAAATTGTAAAGCACTCTGATATCCTTCGGTATCAAGTTCGCGCTATATAAAACTTTATAAATAAATAAGGTCTGTGTAAAGAAGGTGACTGCTATCTCCTCCCTTAACGAAAACAGTTGCATCTCATTAGAGGCAGCCTCTATAGGTTGATTTGTATATGGGCTTTGGCCACTCAGGAGTGGGTCGCTAGTAGAAGGGGATCTTCTTGCAGGGGCAAAGCTGAAAACATATTTATACACTCCACGTTAGCCATGATGGGAAATATTTGAGAATCACCCTGCCTAGTTCCCGGAACTGGTTTATCAGTGTTAGCTAACAGTGTACTAGAAGGTGCCCCATTAGCATTCTTACTTGCAGACCCTCCAGGCTCCTCAGCTTTTCTCACAGTGGAGCGTGGTTTGGTCAAGTGTGACTTTGTCTGGACGTGTGGGTATAGTTGAGCATTAAATCAATCAGGATTGATAAAGCGTAGGTAATCACCCGAAAAGGCAAAACAGCACTTTTATCCTTTTCGATCAGCAACACCTCAGCTTCCTCAATTAAAACCTCAATATCTTTGAGGGTATTCTTTTCAGAAGGCCAATAGATTGTCAATGAAGGCAGGTCTTGTCCTAAAGAGATTGTCATTTAACAGCAGGGAAATTATAAGGCTTCAGTTCCTTGAGGAGGTTTTTAAATGTGCTTACTGGAATGCTGTTTGGCCTAATAGTTCTGGCATCACAAATCTCTCTTAAGTATGCTTCGATCTGTTGTTGTGATGGGTATTTTTGCGGGATATGTTTGTGTTGATTTAGGCTGAGGCTAATGATAGTCCAAAATGTACAAATATTGTTATGCATGATTGACAGCTGTAATTCAAGTCAGACATTTTTTTCTTTTTTAGTTTTATCACATGGATCTTCTTTGTATATGTAAATTTGATGTTCTTGCAGCGAGGTTCCAGTCTGTTTTACACAAGTCTTTGTTGTGCCTGATATTCTCTATTTTCTTTCAATATCCGTAGGTCACTATGGTTTGTCTCTTGGTTATCTTTTCTTGAGGTGTTTACAGTCGTAGTCTTATAATTTAAGAGGTTATTTATAAGCTTCTTCCAAGTACAAATCATGGTATTAAAGTGATATTTAAGAAAGGTAGTATTTTTATAGACACATTTTTAATTGGTTGTGTGATACAACAATCGAATAAAGCTTTTTGAATTGAAGAAAGGTAGTTAAGGTGAAAGCTTCCTGGATCAATGATTATTCCCCCAGCTGTCCAGCAAGAATTACATTTGCAGTTCTATATGAGGCTCCAGTTCATTATTATAGAAGTAGGCTTATAACGTTTGAGGAATCGTGAAAGTTATTTGACCAGAACAATGCTATATATTGAGGGTAACGGCCACTCTCCAGTCTTGTGGTGATTTTGAAGTCTGAACATCTATAAAAGTCTGTAACATGAATTGCATAGTCCAGCGTTTCCTAAACTGTGGGTCACGAGCCGGTTTTTGGTGGGTCGCCAAAGTCCAAGCAGTAAATAAAGATCCCTTTAAATATGTTGCTCTTTAAAGACAGTGGTCAAATGTCAGGCTAAGTCTTCTGCCGCTCATTTTTAGGTCTCGCCTAGGCAGCGCTTGCGCTCTGTCTTCGAAACATGCTGTATTCAGGTATGAACATGATGCTCTGCCCACTCTCCGCCCATAGTTTTCATTGACTTGTATCATTGTTCTTTGTAAATGTTCCCTTCTGATGTAATAGGCTTAGTAGTCCCTCCCTAGTACCTCCCTGTCTTTTGTTAGCTCCCATGAGGACTATCCCTCCTACATGTGTCCTCACTCAGGAGCTTTCATTAGCAGTTCGGCTAAATATTTACTTAATTTAGGTACACAACACTCATGGGATGCCAGCTTCGGCAATGGCGGCCGTTTCCTGCCTAAATTCTTGACATTTGCATTTCTTGGTTTGCTGTTCATCAGTAATCAGATGCGTTCCAAGGGCATTCGTTCCTGCACTTCCCCAGCCCGTGTTATATTTACTTTGTGGCCAGCTTGTGCTCCGGCACTCCGCACCATTTGTTTCCTAATGCTTCACTGCTTGCTTGCCCAACTGTGTTTTTGTGTTTTCTCCTCACGCCCCTACACTGCTTGACGCCCCTCCAAGATCGCTGTTCATTTATTTATTTTTTATTTAAATTGCTTAAAATCTGGGCAGGAGATACATTGATTTTTCTAATAATAACAGAATGTTGAGCAAACGCCGAGGCTTGAACACTGGTCCCCAGCTCCTGAGTTGGCAGCTATGGCTGCTGAATCACATTCTCTCCCTCTGGTTTCCCTTCAGTGAGTACCCCATACAGTGTTGAGTCATTATGGGCACTCGCGAGATAGTCTAAGGCTCTGGGGGAAATGTAATCTCATGCTGGGTCATTCCACGCGCTCATCTCTGAGGTTGTTATTTTGGGGTGAGGTATGGTCTGCAAGAGGTCATGTTAGACTGATGTTCTGATTTGTTACCTTTGCCTCAAATTGTAAAGCGCTCGTATATCCTTCGGGATCAAGTTCGCGCTATATAAAACTTTATAGATAAATAAATATAACATTTCAAAGCCCGTGCGTCTGGGCCTTGCAAATGTGAAACATCACTTTATATTTCTGAATTTTTATGCGGTTGTCTGGCGTAGAGGAAGCCTGGAGGTGGAAGATAAGAGCTGCTCTCCGCGGGGTAGGAGGGGAAGGATGCAGAGGTGGGGAGACGGATCAGGAGCAGGACTCGAGGAGAGCAGCGCCACTGGAAGAAGGCTCAGCCCCCGCTCCTCCCCCTTGCACTAAGCTCTGAAACCTTTTGTAATTCTGACTTGTGATGGAATGAAAGATTTAGGAGGATCAGAACAAATTAAGACTCTTTACTTGTTTATGTACAATTAATAAATATTCACTGAACCAGATTTCCACACATTCTTTTGTGTGCCATATAATTTTATCTATAATACTGTATGTCTGTGCAAATTTAGGGATAATTTCAGTGGAAAATGTGCAGTCTGCAAATAACAATGCACTACTGCACAATGCTTTACCACGTTAAAAAATCACCCGCCTCATGTCCATTAAATTTAGATGGGTCACAAACGTTTGTCATGCCAAAAAGTGGTTTGTGGTTCTGAAAAGTTTGGGAAGCACTGATGTAGTCAATTATTGATTGATTACCTGCAGACTAGAATGTGTACAGTGCTGGCTTGTCGTTTGATAATCTTTAAATTGTCTGTATCCTAAGTCCATAATGGGGTGTGAATGGGCCTTTTGTTAGGAGTTGATCTAGTTATATTGCATTGAGTATTTGAAATTAAATATTGTTTGTTTTACTTTTACTTCTGTGTATTCCGGTGTTTAATAGGATTGGCAGGCTAATACTGGTATTGCGTACATTACCTATTCCTCTCTATTCTTCGATCTGTCCGGTCTTGTTCTCAAATGTTCTGAATCAGGTTGTTGTCATCCTCTCTTCTTTAACCTATTGGTAACGTTTATCTTGAACCTATTTGTAATGTTTGTTCTTGTCACACTTTATCCTACCTACCTCAACTGTGAAGCGCTCTGATACCCTCCTGGGTCTTGTTTGTGCTATACAAACCATTATGAATAAATAAATAAGGTATTCTGAGTTTTAATTCTTGCTTGCCAGATTGGAGTTGAAGACACCAATTATTATTGATCCATCTATGATAGTCAATTAAAGATGTTAAATCCTTATGAAAATTATGAAGATTGTTTTTTCGTTTTGCAATTGGCGAGGGGATAGATAACGATCAGCGTGAGCGTTTACTAGTCTTGAAAGTGAATTTCAAAATAGTTCTCTCTTTGTTGATCTTATAACATTCAAGTACAGAACTTTGCTAAGTAGGATTGCCAAGCCTCTGCGTTGTCAAATACAGATATGTTTGTTGGATAGTGGCAAGTCTCTTTCCAAGTTTCTGGTAAGCAAACTATATGGTGCTGACTTAAAAAGTTAGATAATTTCAGGTTCCTGTCTATACCTGCTATGTTCCCTGAGCAGATTGCTAACAAGTTATGTGCAGAGCTATTTCTATGTGAAGCTGGGTGAAAGGATTTATCAACCGTAATGGATACCTGTGATGTCCAGGTTTCTCTCATTCAGATTATTGTCCTTCGAGAACTGGAAGGAAGTGTTCTTTCTAGGCATTGTGTGATCTTTTTTGTATAGTTATTCTCAAGTTATCAACCTTGTTAGATGACATTGTTGAGTTATGTTGAGTTTAAAATAATAAATTGTGCTACAGCACACAAGCTGCATTACTAGGTGGATGTGGGTATTTTTTTCTCAGAAACCGAAAGGGTATGCAGTTCCTAGGTAGGTCACCCTAAGGGCGAGTACAGAGAGATATGGGATTTTCAATTCCCTTTGGGGCACAGTGTCCTTCAGGGGAAAGTGAACAAGGAGGATGGGGAATTCCTCCTTTCACACCCAGCCAGCTAGGTGTCATGCTTCATCATTGGGACTGCTCCTCATCGGGTCGGTGCTGCAATACCTGACAGACACCCAATGATAGGGCTCTTTGGGGGAGAGCTTTTGTTCCTTGCCGTTTGGTGAGGTGTGGGTGAGGGGCTTAGACTAGTGTAGATGTTTTATAGTGAAGGTACGATTTAAAACGGGTTCAGTAGTCCAAAAAGATACTTTAATAGAATGGCTCCTACCTGATTAAAATAATACTAGAGGGGCAACTTTTATCTTAAATTTATTAGTTCAAGATTGTAGTGCTCTACTCTATAACGGTCAACATGTTTCTTTCCACAGTGTCTGAGAGATCAGACGGCAATTCATCAGGACCAATGTGCAAACTAACTACACCTTGTGGTAGTGATTATTACAATCTACCTACCACGTATGTTTTAAGATAAGTACCTACACGGAGATGAGGGTAATCTAAGGAAAAAGGGGAACAAAAGACACCATGATCAATAATACATGATTACTGTGCATCCTTAATTACGCCATAACCCTCTGTACAAACTAGAACGTGACCCACTGTGCTTGCACTGGTGACCTAAAATAACATTGTTTGTGGTGTGGTGACAGGCAGCACAAGTGGTGATATAAAACATTTATTTAAAAAAAAAATTTGTAATGCAAAGAGGTTAAAAAACAATTTTATTTATTTATTTATTACATTTATATCGCGCATTATCACCGATTGGTCTCTAAGCGCTTGTACTTGGGAAACGAATCATCACAAGAAAACAGGCAAACCAAATTATATTGAACATTAATGAACAATAATATCTCAGCTCTCGTGGGTATGTCAGGGTGTCGGAGTCACCCTGTAGAACCTTTGTTCATGCCTCAACAGTACCGGCGGGGCTATGACACATCGAGGATAATTATCCTAAATTAAAGATAAGGGTATTGTAGGTTACTGAAACCGATTGGTGAAGGCTTTTTCCACCATTGATTAACAGCTGTTACTCCTAGTGCCCCGGAACATATAGAAGCCCCGAAATCCAGCCTAATTTTTGCCTTAATGCAACCCGGTGGTGGAGGGCAGGATGAAGGCCAAATACCCCTGTTACTCTGCCCAAGTCCCTGGGTGTATCAAGGGCTGCCGCAGTGCTAAAATTAAAGACTAGCTGGCATGGTCGGCAGCCCAAATGCCGCCGATATTACCCGAATGAACCCATCAGTAAACGTTGCTAAAAACGAAACGGAGGAGCGTTTCAGGCAGCACAGTTAAGAGCAGACCAACTTGCCTGTAGTTCAGCGTCACTGCGCCGGATCACCTACCCCAGCCGCCGGTCCGGGAAGGTGAGGTTTAATATATCGTGTTTCCGTTCTGAATGGTATAGTGGACAGCAGTCAAATTAGGTTGATTCTGATGTGTTGAGTGATATAAATATCTTTAGATTTACTTGTGCTACATTTTGAGTTAGGAAAAGGTTTCCATCTCAAAGGGTGCTTTTAGATGTAAAACATCTCACTTAGATTCCTTGAGATATTCTGAGGTTCAATGGAGCCTGATAGCTCTTTTGAAACACTGTAGGCATAATACACATGTTTTTTACCATTTCAGTAATGCCCTTTGCAATGCAATTAATGTAGTGTTATTGTTTAGTTCTAAGTCTGTGTACCTGCTGAAGCATGACAAATTTGTTTTGCTAGTATAGAGGTTTTTGTTAGCACTTGTTTTCCATATCTTGATTGCATTGAGTCCACTTTGGAGCACTCTATTTTGACAATAAGGCTTCAGTTTCCTTTTTCTATGTTAATATTACACAGTTTTTAGGTTTCGCCTGGCGTCCGCTGCGCAGCAGCGTTCGCGCAGGTGAAATCTTATGTTAGAACAGTAGGGTGCTTTGTCCCGCCTCTCTCTTCCATTGGCTAGCTCCATAAATGGAGGCTAGCCATTGGAAGAGAGATCTGTCAGTCATTGCCCGAGCAGATTCGTGGGCGTTCCAGCGATTTTTACTCATCCCGCCCCTTTGCGATCGTCATTGCGGCATGTGGGCGGTGGTTTATTTTTATTTGTTTTAAAGTTTTGTTTTCGCCATATTGAAAGTGTCGTTTGCAGGGGTGGGTTGCGCGATTTCAGTTTCCTGGCTTTGCAAAGAGGAGGGCTCATAGGTGCACCGCAGACCCAGGCTCCGTTTTAACGTTAACATGTTATTCACATATGTCTGCAGCAGGCGCATTTAACTGAACTATTCTACTGGCTAGTGGAGAAAATGCGCTCCAAAGATGTAGGCATGAAAACACAAAGCGCTTAGAAACAATGAGTATTGATCACAACTTTAAACGAATACCAAGTTTCAGCCAAAGCCCTGAAAGAGACCGCTAAATTGAAGACGTTGTGAAGCCACGTATGTATGCCGCCACTACATGGACCTAAGCACCTCTCAGCGGCCCCTACACGCTCTCACCTTAATGGTCCCGTCCATCTGGAGCAGTCAGCCAGTTGGCCCCACATTGGGTCACTGTCACCCTGGGTAAGAACAGCAGCCCATTCCAGTGTGGTCCCCTGTCTCCCTCGTGATACTGAAAGGGCAGAGGACAGTTAACCGAATAGGCCTGTGTTTTTTTTCTCTCTCTTTCGGCTACATTTGGGAAGTGAAGTCACTGGCGATGGGAAGGAAGCAGCCTGGTCCTGCCTTCAAGCCTCTCGGACCCGTCTGCGCACAGGATACGTGTTTATTTATTTTTATTAATGCGTTTTTATATAGCGCGGACTTTACCCGAAGGTGTCAGAGCGCTTCACAATAGGTCTCTGCACATAAGGGGCGCAACACAATGGAAGCCTTCTCCATCCCTCCCGGGCGCCGTGTGCCCTTTCCAAGGATGTCTCTACAGAATGCCCGAGCAGGAAGTGTGTGCTTTGAACGTTCAGTCTTTAATGCACATATTTTGCAATCGTTACTGGCTCGGCTGCAGAGCCTGAGTCACACACCCCGTCGCGTCCCACCGATTTCTCTACTGATGATTTTCCAGTAAAAGACTGGAATGTTGTGACTTGTGTCGCTCTTGAGCATTACATTAAACCCTCTTGGGTTTAATATTTGATGTTTTAAGCAATGCAGAATATCGCGGGCTTATATCATTTCACAAGATAAAATTAGAATTTGTAGCACCTTGAAACTAGGGTTCTACGCCCCCAAGCGTATTATTATTTTATTATTATTAAGAATTAATATTGATATTAGTAGGAGTAGTAGTATTTGTGGTGATAGTAGTAAAACCTTTACTATTCATGGTAATATTTGTGTTATTATTGTTAACGTTCGTACTGCTATACTTGCGTTTGCTTTTAGTTTTACCCTTATACACACACATCTAGAAACATGATATATATTCTTTCCAAATATGCAGAATATGTTTTGTTTTATACCAGTTGCGTGGGTGTGTGTGGCTCTGTGTGGTTCTGTGTGTGTGTGGGTGCAGATGCAATAGGTCACGCATTTGCGAGAGATTAAGCTATTGGCATTGTAAATGACAATGCCATTTATTTATCTGTTTTCAAAAACACATAAATAAAACGTTTGTCATTTACAATGCCAATAGCTCTAACTTTTGCAAAGGCGAAACCGTTGCAGTGTAAATGCTTGTTCTTTTTGATATCACACCACTGTTACATTTGTTCTGCGTCATTAAAGATAGGCTACAGTCTCTAGTGTTGATGTTTCAGTTTAGAGTTCTTGGGTGAGAAGTTCTTCTTAATTTTTATATTTATTTTTCTGAATTTTTTTATCCTATGTTTGCTTACAACATTTCAAAAACCCTCAATATCTTCTTGTTCAGTTGATAGTATATCTTGTTGATATATTTCAGTACTCTTCTTAATAATGGATAAGCAGTCCCCGATGAAAGGGTTCGTGGACAAATTACAGACAGTTTTGTCTTCAAGGCGTGGTAAATGTTTCTTACAGAGCTTTTTATTTCCCAAACAATGGTACTGAATTAATGAATTAATGAAATGTCAGAGTTGCTTTCTGCTCTGGTTTAAGTTGTTCCATTGTGCTGTTTTAATAGAGTTACTATTTTTGTTGGTATTAGTTGCATTAGGTTGATAAGGTCATCCATTCTGCGGGAGGACTTGTTTTTCCAGTAGAATTTCCATCCATTTCAGACGTTCACATTCATTTTTATCTTAACTAGTTTTTTTGGTTATCGGTTTACTGTTAATAGCCATTGCTTTAAGGACTTTTGTTTCTTCTGTCAATATAGACTGGTTGATTGATGACTCTCAGTTTTTAATCAGTGTATCACTTATAGCTGTCATTGCTGATCAAATTGAGTATAATAGCAGTGCATTCTTATTGTTTGTTTTAGTCATAGCTATTGTTGTCTTCTGTATCTCAATACTTAGCCCAATTTAATCAGCAATTTCATCCGTGATTTGTAGGGTATCTGATCTGTCAAAAGAGTTGTAGTGACCATTCGAGGGGTCTAAGATGGAGTGATTTAACATGAAACCGTCTTTGCCATCTATAGAATCTGAATCTGAGTCACAGTTGCTCTCTTCTGTCTCAGGACTAGAGTTTATCTGGGTGATAGTGGTCAGTCACTATGTTGTTAGGAGTGGGGGATGTATAAGAAGTGACTACCAGCCTCTATCCACTTGTCAGCATTTTTCATCCACTTGTGCTCAGCCCTGCAGGCCACCAGGCTTTCATCAGGACGGTCCAGAGCCCTCTGAGATGTTATGAATACTATTTTTTCAGTTGGTATGAGAATTTAATGCCATTCATTCGTGAAAAATGTGCACACACTACATGCAAAAGGACAAACTACTGAGTTTTGGCTACTACCAAGTGACGAAATCTGTGAAGATTTGGTGATGTAAATTGTTATAGTCTACATGTATGCTGCCAGTATTCTTTTTCTGCACTTGTGTGTGAAAGTGATACACTACACATTCTGTAGAATTCAGTGCAGATATCAATGTGCCTATCAGATTGTGATGAGACATAAAGCATTACCTGGGAGAAAGCCCTCCTTGCTCCTTCTTGTAGTAGTTATTGTGTACTCGTTCAGTATTTCTTCAACTACCCAATACGTGAAATCAACAACATACCATGCTTCTGGTATCACCTCTATCCAAACTATATATGTAGGTCTTTGTTTAGAGATGGGCTGACCCACATGGTTTAAATATTCAATAGCTGGGTGAGAAAGGCCACTCTCTTCCCTGGAATGGTTTGTATGATTTAGAACGGTACAAGTGCAAATGAGTCAATTAACTGATCATCATACCTATTAAATAGGCTATGTGCACCCAAACAGAATTTACAGGCAGGCTGGGCACTGACTTCATGCACTGCAGGGGAGAAAAGACCAGCTCACTAAGTATTATTTTCACACCACGTTCAACAATTTCTCCTTTTAATTTAGACGATTTTCCTACTCGCAACTCCAGTAAATCTCCCAGAGGTTGCAACTATATGTGGTCTTTACACTCCCTAATGTTTGAGTATCGAGGACTAAAGCTGGTATTTGTATAGGGACGGGATTGTCGGCACAGAAGTGTGTGTGAGTGTCCTTTTCAAAATAAGGTCATTTTCCACCATCATTTGGAAAATAGGTCCTACCCAAGTCTACTGTGGAAGTAATAATCTCTTGCATAGCCGTATAAATATCTATGCCTTCGTTTTGCTGAAAATCTTTCGGGACAAGTATTTATTGAATGTTAAATTCTCATTTCCAGCTAGTACAGATGCTTTAGAAAAGGTCAATTTAAGATATAGTGGATATTTCACAGAATCTATAAGAAAAGTTCTTGCGAAATGCATCTCCCAGGGCTCTTCGTAGGGCGTAATTATTATCTTTAGACTTCACTTGGAGGGTCTAGAGAACGTTTTGCTTAAAAAGATTGTTGGCTGTTCCTTCCAGAACTATGATCCAAACTTTAATGTTGGAACATGGTTTGTCAGCTCGGAACCTGATGACTAAATCCCAATCTCTGTTTTATTCACTCATTAAATTGTCCAACAAATAAATGTAGAAACAATTGGTTCCATTGGAACAAAGCTACAGTTTATTAGTAACTATATCAATGAGGCATCAATCTCTTTAGAAAAAGACAACACTGAATATACAGTTGATTAGTAACTTTATCATTAAGGCATCAATCTTTTTAGAAAGAAGAGGACTAGAATAGAAAAGTGCAAAAATAATGAATGAAAGAACACCACCCATGGGTCTATCTACAATTTGTTATATTGAAAGCAATTTTTGCTTGTAATAATTCACATACTTTACTGATCGGGGTTGGTTCATAGGTGCAAAGTGAAAAGTGCTTGTCTAATGCATCAAGTGAAAACAATGTGACTTTACAAAACAAATAAAACTGACTTGGCTTCACAAGATGTATGCAACAGGGTATCAATACCACTGTCGTTGGCCTGTCTAGGGTAATTTGTTTTTTGAGTCTCATGTAACCGAGAAGGTAGAAATGTATCTTCTTTTAGCTGCCTCTAGGAATGTTTTTTCATACAGGCAAATTAGTTTGATTGTCAACGTTTTGATCCTCTAAAGTCGTATTTAGTATGAAACACCAGTGTGGGTCTTTTTCAGGACTGGGTTTGAAGCAACTTAGAGTCTTGTGTTTCCTTGAAACGCATATTTATTTGATCAATGGGACGTCTTATAAAGTGGCCGTAGAGGACTTCATTCAGTTATCCTAATTTCATGGCTAAAACGTTTATTTTGGGGACAGTACTCTGTACAGAGTGTATTTTTACTGGATTTGTAAATTAATGGTCTGAATGAATCACTAGATAGTAACAGTTGTATTACTTTTAGTTTCTGGTTGGCTAAAGAATATGGAATGGAGCACGGTACTAAATGCACTTTAGTACCATATTTTGCACTTTTCTCTAACGTTATGCTTTATTTTTTTAAATCTTAACCTACTGAATGTTCTGATCTATTGAATTTATGAAAACTTTTTATATGTGCATTCCTGGAATGATTTCTACAAAACAAAGTCTTGGATATAATTTCTATTTATATTAAGGTTTGCTACTTTAATGTAGAAGGATGCCATGGTTAATGCTCTGCCTTCTCAGAGAGGGAAGAGTTTGTAATCAAGATATTTTCTAATTCCACAGAATTAAAAGGCGCTACCGTCTGAGGGTTTTCACAAAACTCATGACGGTTGTGTCAGTTTATTTGTCAAAATCTTTCGTAATAATTAATGCATACATACCTCGGTAATGATTAATCAGATCGAGCCCGCTTGCTCTTGTGACCAAGAGCCTTTGTTCAAGCCTTTCTGTTAATTTGAAGGTAAAAAACCATCCTTAACTCTATCTCATTGACATGTTACAGCTGGGCAGCTAAAGATACATCTTCTGTGGGGCCTTCCTTATTTAGAGAGGGTCTCTTAATATTCAAGCCATGATCATGTTGATCAAGTAAAATTCAGTTCAACAGGTGAGAGCTTTTTTTGTGTGTTTTACATCTTATGGCCTTTTGCATCTTTCTAGTGCCACAATCTCCTTTGAGGATGCAGCACCTTCAGTGGGCTTTGTGTATCATTGGAACCATTTCTGTGTGGACTTTAAGAATAGGATTTGGCTTGATCCTTTTTTAGAGTTAGAAATGATGGCTATACTGTCCGAAGAGCGAATAGTTAAACACATTTTAGTCAAATTTGAAAGTAGTTACTGATGCTTTTCTCCAGATAGAGTTTGGGTGCATCTGCAAAATGTTATTTTTAACATATTATGGTTTTGCTAAGATATCAGTCTTTTAGAGTTAAGGTAAATCAAACTGACTTCAAAAGATTTTGTATTGCAGGTGAAGGAGGGGCAAATCTTGACTGACTTTACCACTGCAAATTGATATCTAAACAAAGAAGGGGTTGTAGGTGCTTGTTTCCTATGCAAGGACACACTGGCCCGGTCAGTGGACCATATCCAGAAGAACTGATTTGTCAGCATCTCATCAGTGAGGAAGCAGAAAGCTACAGCTGACGTCCTGAGGATGTTTTCTATGAAGAGTCCTACCTTCAGCCTGATGTGGCTCACAGTGCTATAAGCACTGAAGGTTGGACGTTTTGCCACCAGCGAGCAAAGTTAATCGCCTATTGTTCTTGTGTATTTCTTCTCTGCACTCACTATGAAATGCTCTATTTTGAAATTAAGTTGCATTCTCTATTATGCATTTCCTCTGCTGCTGCTGACGCAGGTGGTAATTTATAAGATTTATATTCCCAGAGCCTAAGAAATTCTCATCTTTCAAGATTGGATATGTTGCCTGTATTATCCAGGCCTTCTTAGATGGACACGTTTGTGGCCTCTCACTCTAAGTAAGCATCTTCTAGCTCAACCAATCCCAATTTCAGGGTCCTCAATCTTCAAGCATGGAACTTGAGAGACTAGCTCTCTTATCTTATTGTCTTAATTGGGAGGTGTCATATGTTCTTATTGGCTTTCACCAATGGCATTTTATTCTAGCAGATGGAATGCCTTTGTATCTTGGTGTTCTGCGCATTCCGTTGATCCTCTGCAGTCTTAGATAGCCAAGACATTTTGCCTTTAATTTGGTAGAGGCAGGTTTTGCTATTGGCACAGTTAAGGACTGTTTGGCTGCTACTTTAGCTTGTTGAGTTTCTCCTAAGAAGGGCTTTTTTCTTAAATTTCCTATGAAAAACGGCCTTCTTTATGCTTTACATAATAAATTCCTTTCAATGCCTTTTTATTTTCCTTCTTTGGACCTGAATTTAGTTTGGACTCCTTAATGGTTTAAGTATTTTAACCGATGCATTTCTATCAACAAAAGTTTTTTTCTAGGAAGGCTTTTTTTGGCAACTGTCACATACGATGGAAGACTAAGTGAGAGTCAGACTGTCCGATTCACTTTCTTTAACTACATTTTGTAAGAAGAAATTGATTCTGTAGGTGAACTGACTTTTTTACTTGAAGTGGCCACAGAGCTTTGTGTTAATCAATGTTTCATTGCCTGCCTTCTATTTTACTCCTCGTTCCTCAAAAGAAGACTTTGCTTTGGTTTATTATATGCATAAGTCTAGTAATTTTAAAAAACATCTTTCAAGGCCCTACAAGGGGCTTTGCATTTAGCATATGGGCCACTTCGGTTTCCATCTCCTTACAAACATCTTTGTGAGTTGAGGAAAAAATTAATTGTTTAAAACTTTAAAGTGGCGGGGCGTGGCTTAGCAGGCCGACATGGCTGACGAGTGCTAGCCAGCTCCGTCCAGCCCAACGTTTATCCTTACCTTAACCTGGCTCCCTCGGACTTTGCTTAGTGCTGGAGAAAGCATCCTGGTGCCGAGTACTTGTGTGCGTGGTCTGGCGAGCGGCTGCAGCATCGGGAGTGGCGGCGGGCTGGTGCCCCCGAGTCCACGATTTGTGCAGCCTGCATTTTGTGGCGGAGCAGGGGCGTGGAGTTAGGTGTGCCCCGGAGGTGGTGCTTGCAGTGCGGCCGCCCTTGGGTGCCTACGGCAGTGGCTGGCGGCTTGGTGATCGCGAGGCGGATCAGCCTTGGAGTCCGGCAGGAGAGAGTGCCCCGGCCTGCGGAGGAGTCTGGGGGCCCCCCGGGTGCCGCGTCCAGAAGGTGAGGCCTGGTTCTGGGGCCCTGGGCGTGCGACTGCGCCCCCGCTCCCGTCGGCTGTCGGGTGGAGAACGGCTGTGCCGGTCAATGATCCATGTGAGCTCTTTCTCCCCCCCTCCCCCTCGGGCTGCTCTTTGCGCCGGGGGTTCGGCGGCTGCATCGGACCGCGTGGGGGGGCCGCGTGAATCCTGTGGGTGCGGCCGGGCTCCCTTTCCTCAATCCCGGGGGCCCTGTGCTGATGGTGGTGACCGGCCCGTGGCTCGGCCGGGGTCTGCAGTGATCAGGCATAGGCTGAGGGGAGACGTGCGTGCGGGCTGTCGTCGCCCCTCCCCCCCTCTCATTCTCTGGACTGCTGGTTGTGCCCCGGGGATTGGCAGCTATATCGGGCTGCGTGGGGGGAGCAGGAGGTGCCCGGTCCATGCGGGCTGGTCCCCCCTTACATTCTGGGGCCCTGGACAGGTAGCGGAGGGTGGGCGCAGTGGGGGTCCTGGACCATTGGAGCCCCTGGGCTGGAGTGGCGGTGGGCCTGGCCAGTTGCATAGCCTCTGGTGGTGATTCGTGGTGGTCCGGTGCCTGCTGAGGAGCCAGGAGGGGTGGCACAGCGCCTGGGATGAGACGCTGGACGGCTGCTGGCATTTGCCGCTGTGGGGGCCTGTAGGTTGGTGGACCTAACTTGGCGGACAGGTCAGCGGGGAATCTGCGGATTGGCCGGGGGCCCTCCGGTGGTGGACTGCGGGCTGTGGCTCGGGGGTGCCTTCCCTGCTTCTGTTGGCCTCCGCTCCTCTTCCTGGGATTGGGCTGAGAGACGGAGTGGCCTGCGGCGGGTCCGAGCTGGGGTGGTCCCGGTGTGTGAGCCTAGCCTAGCCTAGCCATACTTGGGCTTGCCTGGGGGCCGGGACATCATGACGAGAGAAAAGGGTGGCACCGGTTCAGCGAAACACGGCCCCATTGATAAATTCACTGGCCTCGGAGCGACGGGCGGTGCAGCTGGGGGTCGCCAGGGGGTTGTGCCCGACAATGCGGCCCTGATGGCGGCAATTACCAAATCCCGGGACATGCTGGACGCAAAAATTGGTGCGGTGGGAGCGACGTTTTGCTGGTGCGTTAGGATCTACTGGATGCAGTGTCCCGCATTACGGAGGCCGAGACCCACATCTCAGGCGTGGAGGATGATGTCTCGGTCCTCAAGCAGAAGGTGGCTAGCATGGAGGGCATCCCGAAGGGGCTGGCTCTCCGGGTCGAGGATGCTGAGGGACGGGCATGGCGGAACAACTTGCACTTTGTTGGATTTCCGGAGGGGTGCGAGAATGGTAATATGGAGCGCTTCCTCACACAATGGCTGGAAAGTTGGCTTCAACCCGATGCGCTGTCCCGGTGCTTTGTCGTGGAGCGGGCCCACAGGGCGCTCACTCAGAAACCGCCGGTGGGGGCTCGCCCGCGACCAGTGATTGCGAGGTTGTTGAATTATCTGGACCGTGACTCTGTGCTGAAGCAGGCCCGCCTCAAAGAACCCTTGCTCTGTGACAACCATCGCATCCTAGTGTTCCCAGACTACACCAGGCTTGTGCAGCAGCAACGCCAATCGTTCATGGTGGCGAAGTCCAAGCTGAGGGAACTAAGGCTCCTGTATGACCTGATGTTCCCGGGACGCCTGCGCGTCGTCTTTCAACCCCTCACTCATTTCTTTGACTCCCCGAAAGAGGTCTTCAAGTGGACTGATGAGACTGTGCGGGTGCGGGCACATACGCCGCCTGGACTGCAATCCGACTCATCCCTGAGTGAGGGGCTGCTGAAGAATCCCCGTGGACAGTGCCTGAGGGGGCACAGGCGATCGCGGTCCCAGAGGCGCTCTGTGTCCTGTGGAGCTTCCTCCCAGGGAGATAAGGCTTCCCAATGCCAAACCGTGGATCCTTAATGCTTGTGTGTTGCATGGCGCCAAGATGCTTCTCCAATTGGACTGTCATTGATTTAGCTGTTTTATGTTGTGGGGGCTCTTAGAAGGGCTGAATCCCCACCTGCCTAGTGGGTGTGGGGTGTGAGCCTGGGGGGTATGGGTTGTGAGTTGGAGATCCATTGTTGGGTTGCGACCTGTACTCCCCCGTTGGGGGTATGGGGTGGGCCCCACTGCGACAGGTACTTCAGTGTTTTTGAGGTATGGGGTGGGGGGTTTGTTGGGGGGGGGATGGGGTTTGGTTGGGGGTTTATGTTGCACTTTCAAACTGAGCACATCAATATGTACGCATGCACTGCTGGGTCATCCGGTCCAGGATATGCCATGCTTGATGCCCGATGGCTAGTTCGGCTGTAGATGTTGGGGTGCCCGGGGGCACTCTTCGTGTAGTAAGCTGGAATGTGCGTGGGATGTTAGATAACATCAAGCGCTGGGCTGTCCTGCGTCAGGCCAAGAGAGCCGGAGCTGATGTCCTCCTCCTACAGGAGACCCATTTGATGGGTACTAAGATCCTCTGCCTGCAGTGCAATGGCTTCCAACAGGTCTTTCATGCAGGGTTTGTGCAAGCTTCTAGGGGGGTTGCAATCCTCATCCACCGCAGGGTCCCGTATGTGCATGCGCAGCAGTGGCTGGATCCGCACGGGCGGTATGTATTTCTTCGGGGCAAGATTGGGGAAGACTCCATCATGCTGGGATGTGTGTATGCCCCTCCCCCATTGCAGTGGTCCTTCGTTGAACGGCTGCTCTCTCTGTGGGCTGATAAGCCAGACGTGGCCTCAGTAGTGGGTGGCGATTGGAACAATGTTCTCGATATGGGTCGAGATAGGAGTAGGGCGGGAAGGGGCTCAGGTGGCGCGCAGCCCACAAAGCTATCCTCCCTGGCTACTGGCCTGGATTGGGTGGACACCTGGCGACTCGTTCATGGCGACAAGAGGGAATTCACTTACCTCTCGGCGGTGCATAAATCGTTCTCTCGATTAGACTATGTCTTGGTCCCCCGGGCAGCAGAGACAAGTGTGGTGACAGCTGGGATCCTCCCCTGGGGGCTATCGTACCACTCTCCGGTGTTTGTGGAGTTGCGGCTGTGCAGAGGGCGGCAGCTTTTTCGGTGGCGACTAGCGGTATGGCATTTAGAGAATGCGGACTATGAGAAGCACGTGAGGGGCGCGATCGTGGATTATTTTGTCGCTAATGAAGGCTCCGTCACTAGCGATGTCACGCTCTGGGAGGCACTGAAGCCCACTCTACGGGGGATAGAGATAGCATGGTGTACGGCGGCCCGTAGAAAACGTCGGGACGAATTGGTCAGGGCTTAGGCAGAGGTGGAGGGTCTGTAACGTCGAAGTCTGGGTGCGAGCGATGAGCACGCGGTGCGTCTGCTGCTGCAGGCACAACAGTCGTACGCCTCTCTCCTACTGGACGTGGCCCATCAAATTTGGCTGGCATCCCGCAGGAGAATCTGCCAATGGGGCGACAAGTCGAGCAAGATGCTACATCGGCTTTGTCAGGGTGCTTTTCATCCGCAGGCCCTTCCAGGGGTGCTCGAGGAGAGTGGGGCGCCGATAACAGACCCCAGAGCCATGGCGGAGAGCTCCACCACGTATTAGGCGGATCTTTATGCTCCGCGGGAGTGTTTACCCGAGGCCACAGTGGACAAGTTAATTGCAGATCTCCCGCCTAAAACTGTGTCCGATGATGTCCGCCAACAGCTTGAGCTCCCACTATCGGTGGAAGAACTGGGTACAGCCCTAGGAGAGCTCAATATCGGGAAGGCCCCAGGACCCAATGGGTTCCCCGCTGAATTCCATAGTTGGTACAATCTCCAGCTGGCGTCTTACTATCGGGAGGCAGTGGAGGAGGCCAGAAAGGTCCGTCGGCTTCCCCCGGACTGGCGGCAAGCTGAGGTGGTGGTGTTTCATAAGCTGGGCCAGCCCCTGGAGCAGCATGCCTCCTACCGTCCTATTTCTCTCGTTAATGTTGAGGCGAAGGTATTAGCTAAGGCTCTGGCCAACAGCCTCCTACCACATATCTCGGCGTTTGTTCACCCGGACCAGGCTGGGTTCATGCCCCCGAGAGCAACGCAGCACAACATAAGACGGGTCCACGTAGCTTTGGCTGCGGTCCGACGGACGGGGGTGCCAGCAGCGTTCCAGTTGGCAGATATGAACAGGGCGTTTGACTCCCTGAGTTTGGTCTACCTTTTCGTAGGCTTAATCTTGGTCCCCGTTTCCTGTCGTATGTGCGACTACTGTATACCGAATTGACAGCGTTGGTTTGGGTGGTGGGTGTGGCATAGTCTAGTTTCCCAATTCTCCGTGGCACCAGGCAGGGGTGCCCCTTGTTGCCTTATTTATTTGCCTTGGCTATGGAACCGCTTGCGGCCTGGGTGCGTATTGATGCACAGTTGGAGGGGTTTGAGTGGGCTGCCGGCCTCTCCGGTAGGATCGCATTATATGCGCATGAAGTTCTTTTTTTTTTTTAACAGTGTTGGATAGGACGGGGCAGCGGATCCTGGAGATAATGCGAATATTTGGGGAAGCATCCGGGCTGTACATGAACCCTCGCAAGTCTACCCTATGGGTACTGGGGGCTCGGGATTAGGTGGGTCCATGGGCGTCAGCGTTGCAGGTGGCAGTGGGTGGCCTCAAATATGTGGGCGTTTTCCTCTCCGACGTGCCGGCTGTGTCCTGGGAGCAGAATGTGGTACCGGTCTGCGAGCGTGTACAGGCGGATATCAAGATCTGGTCCCGTATGCCACTAACGATCTATGGCAGGTCGGCGATCTTCAAGATGGTGGCACTCCCCCGCCTGCTATACCAGTTGCAGAATCACCCGTACCTGATCGCACCACGGTGGTTCCGGCGGGTAAATTCGGCACTGGGGCAGTTTCTTTGGGGGGGAGGAGGGGTGCGTGTCGCAGTGCGTATGTGCTTTCTCTCCACGTACTGTGGGGGCCTCACAACCTCAGATCTCCTTTCCTACTATCACACCTCGCACCTGCTGGTCCTCAATGAGTGGTGGTATGGAGACAGGAGGGACCCGGCCTACGCTGTGGAGCGGTACATGATGGGGCAGTCCACTCTCCATACGATACTCTATTCAGCTGCGTCCTGTGGTGCGCTGCCACCAGCGACAAAAGTAGTCTTTCAAATCTGGCGACAATCTCTGAAGCGTATGGGGTGGTGGAACACACTGACAGAAGAAACCCCCTTGTGGCATAATGGGCGCCTGGGAGGAGGATGTGGGGGCATTGGAGGAGGAAGACTGGAGGGGGCCCTAGCTGCACCTCGGAGGGGGGCAGCCATTGCAATGCGTCTTCACCTTATCCAATTTAAGTACCTTCACCGGGTCTACTTTACTCTGGTACGACTGTGGCAGGCGGGACTGATTGCCTCCCCGGAGTGTCTCAGAAGTGGTGGGACGGAGGGCACATTTCTTCATACAGCCTGGAAAAAAAAAATAATAAAATAAAAATGCCTATTGCTGGACCGCTCTTGGAGAGGTATATTCGCCTGCCTCTCCGAGGTTCTGGGATGGTCGCTTCCGCGTACGCCACTGCTTGCCCTGTTACATGTGATGGAGGGGATTGGATCTCTATAAAAGGCACCTATTACAGCTGG
Organism: Lissotriton helveticus; assembly: GCF_964261635.1. Lineage (NCBI taxonomy): Eukaryota > Metazoa > Chordata > Amphibia > Caudata > Salamandridae > Lissotriton > Lissotriton helveticus. The sequence continues at coordinate 187,696,900 of NC_136060.1, forward strand.
GTCTCACGTTGGCGGAACGTGACATTGCTAGGATGTGGAAGGATGTGCGGGCACCCTCGGTGGCCACATGGAAGAACGGCCTTGACTTCTGCATGGGGTTGGAGCGGCCAATCTTTGAGGCCCGTGGGTGCCCGCGTAAGCACTACAAAATTTGGAAGCGGTGGGCTGACTATAGGGGTGTGTGGTTGGAGCCTCCGGTTGAAACGGATGATATTCTTGGGGACTGAGGGTAGGGACGGGTGTTTGGGCCTTGTGGGATGGGAGGGGGTGGTCTGGGGTGCGTGTGTATGCGGGTGGGTGGGTCTCGGTGGTGGTGGCGCAACTCGGGGGTGGGGTGGGATATAGTTGGGGCAAGGGGGCTTAGTGTCAAATATGCTAGTTGTGTTGTTTTTCCTCAAAGTCAATTGCTGCCTGTAATTGTGTAACATGATGCCGCGGTGGTCTCTGGGGTACAGAGCACTGCACCTATTGTGCAAATTGACGAATAAAGTTTCTTTAAAAAAAAAAAACTTTCAAGTGGCCACTGCAATTTTCATCTAACAATAACATTACTTAAACATTTGTTTTTTTAGGTCGAGCCTAGAGTCTGTGCATTTGCTGCTCTGTGAGACATGGCTGTAATCCCTCTGGGGAGGTTTGAACACGCCCCCGCTTTTTGATTGTTTGCTTAGTCTGCCTTAACAAATTCTATTGCTTTGGTTGGTGAACAGTCTGTTTGTCCCGCCTTGTGGCAGTTTTGTTAACACCCTTGCGATGACCCTGCTACATGGATCCTTTCATTAGAGCCATATGGTTGTTTGCGTCCTCTACTTTTTTCTTCCATCCTCTCCTCGCAGTTCACTTTTTTTGTTGTTTTTTTTTAAGGCATGGGAGGCCGAGGCTCAAACCCTGTTTCCCAGTTCCAAAGTTGGTAGCTCTAGATTTTATTTCACATCCTGTCTGCAAGAGGATTGGCATTTTTGGGGGGTTTTATCTACGTTTTCTGAGTCACCCTCCCAGCGCACACACCCTTAACTCTTTCCTCCTGTTTCTTCTGTGTTTATACAATGCACACTACCACAGATCTGTGCTATTTTCATTGCAGCCATGTAGTGTTTTGAAAAGAGAGCAAGATTAGGATGGTGTTTTCTATGCATTGGAACCTTCTTCAGGCAGAGGAGAGGGGAGGGGAGGAGTGGACGTGCGAAGAGGGGCTGAGATGGAGGTCTGAGGCCGTGAGCTAATTTCTCGTGCTTTTGTTGATCTCCACCGGCATTGCTTCTCCTACTCACCAACAAAAGACTGCATGGCCCCTCTGGTGTGAATTATTTTGTTCACTTCCCTCGCAGCTGATAGATAGTAAATCTTCGACTTTTAGATGTCTGTTTCGTCTTCAGCAGTATCATATTCATTAAGAATGGCGGGTGTACGGGTCTATATTGTTGTCTAGTGATCCAAGGAAACTTGTTTACAATGCCGTCAGCACGTGAGAGATGGAAGAGGGGATCTGCGAATCAAAGCTAATGAACACAGCCTGGAGGAAAGAGTATGAGAGCAGTGTGCTTAGGGTTAATAAAATCAGGTGAATGTTTCACTTTTGTTTCATTTTCATATGCTATATTTTGTCTTTTGTTTTGTACTTCGATTAGCAGAACAAATTTAGTACTGCCTTATATTTAGCTGTTGCTGCAGCACTGCTTTCCACGTTCATGAAAGCCTTTTACGCTATTATATTTTGTTGCCTTTGTTAAGGCATTGGGATTCGCATGTGCGCGTTTTCAGTCGGAGGTGATGTTGATGTAGTGCCGAAGTTCTTTCATGATATGAAGGGGGAAGGGGTTAGCATAGGGGAGGAAGAGTTCAAATAGGAAAACATATGCTCGGCGAGGTTTCTGCGATAGAATAGGAATGCTATGCGGTCACACAGCTGCTCTTTCTGCCTTTTCATTTGCAAACCTTAATTTTTTTTTTTTATGTTAAGGGAGTGTGTGTGCCCTTTGTGAAGTGTATTTGCTTATGAAGTAGCAGCGCAATGCATTTTTAGCAAATGCAACATGCTTCCACCTTTTGTGCTAAAATATACGTTTTTAAAGCGTACACGCACACTCTTTTTAAAATATTGTTTTGCTTAAATGGTGTGAATACTCACTGGTTATATTTTCTAAAATGTTGAGTTCAGTATATGAACACTGGTCAACAAAAATGGTGGGACTGTTAAGCTAGAAAAACCCAATGGACTCAGTTCCACTATACTGAGACACGTCTCATCAGCCCACCTCACTGGCGGAGCATCGTCATTTGAGACTGAGATCTATAGATACAGTGAAGTGCACCCCTCAATGAGGGGGACTTTGCTCCCACTGCATCTAGAGGACACTAAACTGTCCAAGTTCTCAGTAGAGTGGTGCTGAAAAGTGCAGTGCATGAAAAAGTGCGGGTTAAAAATAGCTACCGGAAAACACCACAATCTTTTATTTAGTGTTTGCCAAGTGCCAAGATTAAAAAGAAGTGAAAAAACCAGATAGTTTGAAATAATAACTATCTCAAGGCAATAGGATCAGGGTCGACATGTTTCAGCCATAATGGTTAATGTTAACCTGGCTTTCTTCAGGACCTAGTTTGAAAAATGCTACTGCAATGAAGAAGAATGTCAGTGTAAATGTAATTAATAAGAACTGGTACGATACCGCTACCAAAGACCTGGAGTACAAGTGACTGTTTCAGTATCCAGAAGATGTAGGGTGTTCATCCATTCCCAGCTTTATGTGGGAGTAGACCTCACCGCGCCCGGCAACTGCTCGGTGTGGGAGGCCCCGCTCTGTCCGTTGGTTGTGGAGTACTTTGTGTGTGTCGGTGAGGAGCTTGAATGTGAGCCAGTGAAGGTCTCTCAAGTGGGTTGAGATGTGGCTGCGGCGGGATACGTTGAGGATCAGTCGGGCGGAGGCGTTTTGGATGCGTTGGAGACATCGCAGGTGTTTGGCCGGGATGCCTATGTAGAGTGCGTTGCCGTAGTCTAGCCTGCTGCTGACGAGGGCCTGTGTCACTGTTTTTCTTGTTTCTGTCGGGATCCACTTGTAGATCCTGCAGAGCATGCGCAGGGTGTTGTAGCTGGACGAGGATACTGCGTTGACCTGTTTTGACATGGAGAGGGAGGAGTCGAGGACGAAGCCCAGATTGCGTGAGTGGTTGGTCGGTGTCGGTGGGGTTCCTAGAGATGTTGGCCACCATGAGTTGTCCCAGGCGAGAGGTTGGGTCCGAGGATGAGGACCTCCGTCTTGTCCGAGTTCAGTTTCAGACGGCTGCTTCTCATCCATTCGGCGACGGCCTTCATTCCCTCGTGGAGGTTGGTTTTGGCGGTGCGTGGATCCTTGGTGAGGGAAAGGATGAGCTGGGTGTCGTCGGCGTAGGAGATGATGTTGAGGTCGTGTTGGTGGGCCACTTGTGCGAGGGGGGCCACGTAGATGTTGAGGATCCTGGGACTGGTTTCAGGTTCATAAGCCTCATCAGGCAGGCTATCTTGAATCCAGTGGCAGAGTGAGCAAGGGACCCACGTCTGGGCATCCCCTGCCAACGTAGGGCAAACAAAGCAAAACCAAAGGGGATGAACCCGAAACCGGTCCCAGGATGCTTGTTTCCGGTCTAGGGAAGACATGGCTTGGCAGTTCAGGCTGGACTGTTCCCATGAGGCAGAGGATCAGACTGATTTACATATGGTCATGTCTGAACTGGGGTGGCGAAGTGAGCTAAAGAACGATGATAGATTAAACCCAGATCAGTTTACTGGGGGTGAGTGTTTGATTTGCTCAAACTCTCCGTCCATCATCCCCTTTGGAATCGCTTAGTAACCATTCTGGAGAGTCTGATGTCTCAATAGTGTTTTTGGTGCGAAATGTACATATTGTTTTGTTTGTGGGTGATATTTGCATTTCTGTGAGTATTATTTATCAGTCTTAATAAACAGCTACAACTCCATGCTTCTGTATTGGGAAGGCTCGAAGTACACCTTTAATCAAGCATCATTCAAAATCTGTTCTGCAAGTTTTCCCACCGGAAAGACTGACATTGTCTTTGCGTGGCACCTGCATGTTTCTGCAAGGCGCTAGGTAATCACTTGAAATAATGCAGTGTGCTTTGCTGTTGACTTTCAGATTCGGAAGAAGAAGCGCCTCAACCAGTGAAAAAATCCAGGAAGCCGTCTCACCCATCACCGCTGAAAAAAGCGCCAGCAGAGGCCTCTCCGTCTCAGCATGCCAAGATCCCCAAGAAGGACCCCATCACCTACGTGTCTGAGACAGGTACAGGGCAGTGTTCGCAGTTTCATTTCCTTTTCTTATTTCCTTATTACAGACTGTTGCGAAGTCCTATCGGGGTAGCTGCACGTTTTATAAATGTCATTTAATATTATGATTATTATTATTTCTTGTCCTTAATAGTTCGAAGGCGCACATGGCGAAATTGGTCCCTAAAGGTTTAAGATTACCTGTAGATTTAAATTAGTGTCCTTTTACATCTATTTATTTCCCCTTTCATCCCTGTGCTGCATCCTCTGCAGATGCGCGCTGTGACTCTGGTTTGACGTGTTATTTATCACAGATCATGACTTGACGTATTAACTGCAGCTTTCGCCCAGCTGGCAGTGGGTGAGTCGGTCTCAGATGGGAGTTTTAGGACGGGTGGTGGTTTCTTGTATTGGTGTCCATTACAATATGCCAGGCTGTGGTTTTCGGGGTAGTCGCGCAGAGCTTCGGTGCTCTTGGGTAGCAAGCATGACCCAGGCAGACCACTCTGAATATGGCTGTATCTAGCATGAGGATAGAAGCCCGGTGACAGGTGGCTTGTACGTTATTCCTGTGTTCTTGGGCAGAGAACACAAGGCAGCACGCCCTGCCTAGGATTGCTTTCAAGAAGCGCTTGGCATACAGTGGGGTGCAACACAGGGACATTTTCCACCCATCATTCCAATACTCCAAAATGTGCACTCCCGCGACTTGGAAAGCCATCTACTGTGGTGGATGGCTTTCCAAGTCGCGGTGCGTCCATTGGGGCGTAGGGGCGTAGCCCCACTAAGCCCCATGGACCCACCGCGCCGTCACTGAAATAAAAATAAAAATATAGAATGATCGCGCTACCCGCCGGCCGGGAATCCGGGAGACACCCAACTTTTCCAGAGTGCGCAGGGGTGTGGGGGGGCTGGGCCTGCTGCAGCTTGAGTGACAGTTCACTCAGCTGCAGCAGTACTGCACAAGTGAATGTTTGTGCAGAAACTAGCCCGAGCATGCGCAGATAGTTTCCCTGCTGAAGTCCCCCTTAGAGAGAGGACCAGGGGGCGGGCCGCAGCCCCCGGGGTTCTAAAGGGCGACTGGGCGACCAGTCATGGTGCCCCCCTAGCCAATCCTGGCGCTGCATGCAGCGCCAGGATTGGCTGGTCCAGTGGTCCACGTGCAGGCCAATCACTGTGTGACTTTGCGCCATCCACTACCGTGACATACATTAAGTACATATGTCACACTGTGTGTGTGTGGGGAGGGGGAGGGGGTTTCGCTTCTGCCTCCCAAGCAGCATCAGACGCTGCCCTCTTCAGTGACTATCCGCGCATTACAAAATGAGCTCGCATGGGAGAAAGCGGGGATTCCCATTTTGGTGTGAAGTTGTAGAAATGTATACATGACTTTGGGCTCAATATGTATGTTCCGATTTTGGTGTGAAGTTGTAGAAATGTATACATGACTTTGGGCTCAATATGTATGTTCCGATTTTGGTGTGAAGTTGTAAAAATGTATACATGACTTTTACGAAGTCCGTACAATTGCTGCTATTATAACCTATACATTCTTTGAATGGCATAGCGCCTACACCCTACAAATGCTGCTATTGTATATTACATACAGAAATATTTGTACATGGTTTTGTGATTTATCCTGAAATATTGTGTTCACACTTTAGCGGAAGAATGTTTTCCAATGGTGTAATTTTTACTAATGTTTATTATGTCTGTTGCTATATGGTTGTATTTTTACATACCGAATAAAGCATCTTTTGACTTTGTATACATGACTTTGGTGTGAATATGTACCATCAAAACTGCAGGTCCACACCAAAGGAGAGAGGATGTGGTCTGACGGTTAGCGCGGCCGACTTTGGTGCTGTGAAACCAGGTTCGAGCCTCTTATCAAGCCATAAAAATGTATACATGACTTTGGTGTTAAATAAATAGATGTTTTAAAAAACAAATAGCAATGATATTCCGACTAAGGTGTGAAATTGGTGTCGAATAAATACATGTTTTAAAAACAATTAATAATAATCGTGTATCATTGGTGCTGGAGTACAAGGTTCGAGACTGGTATTGAACACTGACAAGCTGTGTGCAAGTTATATGGTCATAAAAATACATGAATGATGGATGGGCAGGGAGGGTGCATTAATGATTGTTGGGTGGATGGGTGGGTGGATAGGTGCATGGATGGATGCATGCATGATGGGTGGATGCATGATGGGTGGATGGATGCATGAATGATGGATGCAGGATGGTTGGGTGGATGGATGGATGGATGGGTGAATGCATGAATGAATGATGTATGGATGCAGGGTGGATGGGTGGATGGGTGGATGGATGGGTGGATGCATGAATGATGTATGGATGGATGCATGCATGATGGGTGGATGCATGATGGATAGGTGGATGCATGAATGAATGATGTATGGATGCAGGGTGGATGCGTGGATGGATGGGTGGATGCATGGATGCATGCATGATGGGTGGATGCATGATGGATGGATGGGTCGATGCATGAATGATGTATGGATGGATGCATGGATGCATGCATGATGGGTGGATGCATGATGGATGGATGGGTGGATGCATGAATGAATGATGTATGGATGCAGGATGGGTTGGTGGGTGGATGCATGAATGATGTATGGATGGATGCAAGGTGGTTCGGGCTCGCTGCGGTGCAATATGCAAATTTGTTTACGCCACACCACTTTCAAATGTCACCAGCCGCTTCTGCATCCACATGCTTTGCACATGCTGTTTCACACCCTTTAGTCCTCTGGCTTTGCAGCACCGAGCGCTTTCTTAGATAGTGCGTGCGCTATAAGTGCAGTAGCTCATAAGGTATTCATTCTAGCGCCAACACGCAAATATGGCAAGCACAGCTTAAAACTTCTTTAAGGGATTCTAGCTCACTCGACCCTCACCTTCCAGTGGCTTTTCACTGCGCGCCATTTATTTCAAAGCATATTAATCCAGGAAGGTTTGATGCTGGAGGGGCAAAGGTTTATTAGCTGTAACTCCGCGTAGATATCCAGCCAAAACAAACACGCAGCCCACTCAGTCTTCGGGAATTGGGGCATAAATACATATTTATCAATGCTGCAAACTCAGTCCTGAAGAGAGCACGTGTGGTCTCGGGGCACAGAGTGCTCCCCCTCTCACCAGGGTTCTGTCGTTCCAACTAGGCAATGCACTCTCAGTGCAGTATTCTATGGAAAACGACTGCAGTGAAAATACTAAAGCATAGGATACCCCTGAAGAAGGAATATTGCCAACCATAAGTGACGTGTGCTTCTTGCATCAATCAGAATCGCATTCCATTTTCTTGGCACTTCTAATCCAGATGTTTTTGGTTCACCCCTCTTTTGTATACCTCTGTACGCCATGCTCTGTAAATTATACCACCTCTATTTACTTACGTTCCTTGCAGATTAACAAACAGTTTATCTTTCATATTGTTTGTGAGAATTTTTCTAGGAAAAAACCTAAAAAAGCAAGGAGGAGGGAGATGTTATGTCATCCTTACAGTAGCAATTCTGCTACTCAAAACGTTTGATCTTTAGTGCATTAGATAACTCTTGTACATACATTGCTTGGAATGAAAAGATCACTGTTGGGCAAGCAGAATACACATGTACGCGTGTGTCCAATTGTGATGAAACAAAGTATGCCAGATAAAGATCTTGAGTCTTTCGTGTCCATTTCACCGGTAGAGGATGATCTCTAATGGTATTGCTTTGTGTACTCCCTTCGTAGCTATGTCAGCAGATGAGCTCAATATTGAATGTTTGTAGTGTGGGGCCTTTTGAGGAGCGTATAAGCGTCACTGTTCATGCTTTCAGCTTTCATACAATTCAGCCGTACTTTAATCGGGGTCATTTGTGAGTCTGGTGATGATTGCCCACCCCTCACCTCCCAGTGCTGCTTAATAAAGCAATATGGCCATGTCTGAACTGGGGTGGCAGAGTGAGCTAAAGAATGGTGATGGATTAAACCCAGATCAGTTGACTGGGGGTGAGTGTTTGATTTGCTCAAACACTCCGTCCATCATCCCCTTTTGAATTGCTTTTTTCGCGCTAAGTTGGCAGGGTATGCTCAGACGTGAGTCCCTTGCTCACTTTGCCAATGGATTCAAGATAACCTGGCTGATGAGGATTATGAATCCGAAACCGGTCCCAGGATGCTTGTTTACGGTCCAGGGAAGACATGGCTTGGCAGTTCGGGCTGGACTGTTCCTATGAGGCACAGGGTCAGACTGATTTGTATATGGCCATGTCTGAACTGGGGTGGCAGAGTGAGCTAAAGAGTTGTGATGGATTAAACCCAGATCAGTTGACTGGGGGTGAGTGTTTGATTTGCTCAAACGCTCCGTCCATCATCCCCTTTTGTATCGCTTAACACCTTCGGTGCTCATGACGAGCAGAGCTCGTCATGAGCCACGGTGCTCCGGTGCTCATGACGAGCTCAGCTCGTCATGAGCCGTGGAACGCTCAGGTGCGGGGAGAATTCCCCCGCTGTGCTGAGCGTTCCACGGGAGACAATACACCTGTGACGATCTCAGCTCGTCATGAGCACCGGAGCGCCGTAGCTCATGATGAGCTGAGCTCGTCATGAGCATGCGGGCGCTATGCGCGCCCCCCTCCCAACCCCCCCCAGCACAGCGGGGGAATAACCCCTGCAGCGAAGGGGTTAATAAAGTAAGGGTTTGTCTCTACCAAATGACAGGTAATTCAAGAGCCTGGGACATCTGATGAACTAAAACGAGAGGGGTCCCTTGAATCAGGGTCCTAATGGTTCACCTGTGATCATCATGACCACAGGGTCCACCTCTTCATCCCAGCACTCTTTTAATGTAAGGGTTATTACATGTAACTATTTCAAGGGTCTGGTATCCCTCTAATGAACTGGAAGAGGTATATATTTCTACACCATAAACTCCTAACTTGGAACATCTAGAATGAACGCTCTTAGGGAGACCTGGTGCGTTGCTCTATCTCAATCGGATTTCAGCGCCAAACGCAGTGCAAAGCAAGATGCATAAAATCTGCAAGGTCTGCAGCGCTTCCTTTGCATTTAGAAGGCCTCACTGAATCAATTTTATGGAGGCGTTTGGTAGTATATTAACATCTATTGAGATCGTTGAAGTGTATGAGCTGTGTCTTTGATCTGTAGAAACTTCTTTTGTTTACTCACAGCAGTACCGCCATGTCTTAATAGCAAATCCATCTCTAAGTCAGTCTTCCATCTCATTTAGTCGCATCATCAGCTGCAGGAAACATCTCCTGAGTCATCCAGTGTAGTCTGGTCCCCTTATCTGCTGTTGTTGTTTGATAAGTACATTTGTGTCATGGGAATAAACTCATTTGTACATGTGGAAATGCTTTCCATTCAACTGAGGCCACATGTTGCGTTCTAAAACATGCAAATAGGACGAACTGTTGACCTCGGCCAGTAATTTGAAATGTTCTAGTGTAAGGAAACTTCAGTTGTGGAAGAGTTGGCAGAGTTTAGTGAGTTCAAGTTGTTTCAATGTGTACATCCGACTTTTCCAATGTACCTGTTTGGGTAGCCCGGTGGTCAGTGTTTCTTTGTCTAGTTGGTCTCGCTCAATAGGGAGATGCGGTTCAGTTCAGTTATGACATTTACCCAATATACTACATAATGTGCTGCAAACCCACCCTGTTTATATGATTTTATAAGTCTTGCTCAGCTGACCTAGGGTGTTTTACCCCTCCGTGCTCTAGTGAGCAGGGGGTGTTTCTTGACAAAGATGTGTGTTTCTCAGGCATATGGGTATATTGACAAACAGATAAAGAAGTTTAGTGATCACCATCTTTTTTTAAAATGATCAATGCCACTGTGCCTGCTATAGATAAAAGGACGATCCAGCACTCTCGTCACAAGCTTGTTGGTCACTGGACCCTAATTGTCGCATAGGATTAATTCCATTCTTCTATTGATGAAGAACTTTACGGTGTGGTTTCGGCACTTTGCCTCAGAACAGAGCACTGTCTGGTATTGGGGGATTTTAACATCCACATGGATATTGGGACTGATGCTGATGCCATTAAGATCGGTGACACTACTTCCCCTTTGGGACTCTCCCCCTACCTGTCCACCCCCCGACACAATAAAGGCCATACGCTCGATCAAGTATTCTCCACTATGCCAATTGATATTTCCACTCCTACTCCGGTTCTCTGGTCGGACCATTTTTTATTTAATTTTCAAATTCTTCACACTAACAAATCTTTGCACAACATGTCTAGTCGACCTCTCCAGACCTCAGGTGCTTATCACCTTGTCACCCCATAGATGCTAACTTGGGCTTGTCTATCCCATCCGTGCCTGTTGTCAGGCACTCTAGAGAAGGACCTAGTTCTCCTGCAGATGTGGTTTTGTGGAGAGACTAGACGAACTAGCCCCTGTGACATCGTCCCATAAGCCCGCCTGCCGGGTCTCTGCTCCTTGGTTCACTGAAGCCTTGTCCATGAAGCGGCGGCAATGTAAGATTGCAGAAAGGGCATGGCGCCGCCACTATGACATCACTGACAAAATGGCGTATAGGGCATCTATCAAAGCTTACCATAGAGACATTTTGCTGGAGAAGAAAGCATATTTCTCAAAAAGAATTGAGGCTGCCTCAAATACCAGTAAGGACATTTTTTTCGATTGTGAGGGAGTTTACCTCACCCAAGATGAGCACGGCTCCGTGTGCTCACTCTGAATCTTGGATCACGTTATTCGCTGATTTTTTTACCAATAAAATTAAGACCATTCAGGACTCCTTTGCGCAGTCCGGGGTTGGGGCAGTCTCCGATACGATCTTTCCTTCTTCTTCTTCCCTGGTTGGTGGGGCTCCTACTCTTTGGGAATTTCCGCCGCTTTCCTGTCCAACATCATTGGATTTTCTCACCAAACTAAAATCAGGCTCTCCTTTGGACCCCTGTCCGGCCAAATTTTTAGCTACAATGGCGGAAGTGATAAATCCCATTATTAACCCGGTGCTCAATCTATCCCTTAGCACGGGAGTGGTCCCTCTAGCCTGGAAGCAAGCCCTGATCATACCGCTTCTGAAGAAGCTCAATCTGGATCCGGCGGAACACGCCAACTATAGGCCTATCTCCCTTCTGCCAGCTTTTGCCAAAGTCGTGGAGAAATATGTACATTCCTCCCTCTCCAACTTCCTTGAGTCCAATAACATTCTGCATTGCACCCAATCCGGCTTTCGCACCAACATGAGCACGGAGACAGCGCTACTAGAAGTAACGGAGGCAATCAAGGAGGTTTTGGATGCAGGGGGCAAGGCGATGCTGGTGATGCTCGACCTGTCGGCGGCCTTTGACACCGTCCCCCAAACTGGTCTCCTCTCAAGACTCAGTGAGATCGGTCTGCGGGGGACGGTGTTCAGCTGGTTTAAGTCCTTTCTAGCGGGCCGGCGTCAAACGGTCTGGGCCCCTCCTTTCTCTGCCGCGGTGACGCCATTAGAGGTGGGAGTTCCTCAGGGCTCTATTTTTAGCCTGACTCTCTTTAACATCTTTATGGCCCCCCTGGCGGCACTGGCAGAGTCGTTTGGTACCCACATCGTGTCGTACGCCGACGACACCCATCTCCTTTTCACTTGTGAGAAGGGGTCTGATTTCGACGGGGAGAGCATCAGAGGCTGCCTGGGGGCTGTGTTTAAGTGGTTCCAGCAAAACAGCCTTAAGTGCAACTCGGATAAATCCGAGGTGCTCTTTTTTGGCTGTCGGTCTGATCCTGGGTGGCAGTCTTGGTGGCCTGCGGACATGTTCCCTCCATTGGCGGCTTCTGCCGTGGCCAAGAACCTTGGAGTAAAAATTGATAATAATCTCTCGTTGAAGCCCCAGATTCTTGGCCTAGCTGGGAAATGTTTTGGTCTTCTTAAAATGCTCCGAAAATTTCTTCCTCTGCTCTCGCAGGTACATAGAAAAATCACAGTGCAGGCTCTAATCGGGTCTCGCCTTGATTACGCCAACATCCTGTACCTCGGATTGCCAGAGTATCTTCTCCAACGCCTGCAGATAGTTCAAAATTCGGCTGCCCGTGCCATCTTTGGCCTCCATCGGAGAGCCAGAGTCTCTGGTCTTCTGAAGACTCTTCATTGGATCCCCATCCGGAAACAAATCATTTTTAAGGCGCTTACTCTGGCCTTCAAGGCTCTCCATGACACTGGCGCCAAATACATACAACGGCGGTTGGCCTTCTATCAGCCTTCTAGATCTTTGAGGTCAGCATCATTGGTTTTGGCCTCAGTCCCTGTTATCAGGAGAGCACGGATCGGAGGTCGGTCGTTTAAATGTCTGGCGCCTCAATTGTGGAACACCCTGCCTGTGTCTTTGAGAAGGAGTACCAACTTGTTAGCGTTCAGGAAGGATTTAAAATCTTGGTTGTTCAGTAGTGCCTGCTTCCCTTCTGTCTGTCCCGTGTCTGTTTTAGGTCACAAGCGCCGGGACACTCCTCGGAGTAGCTGAGCGCTATACAAAACATCCCCATACGTAACATAACATGATTATACCCAGTATTTTATTGAGCCATCCTTCCAAGTCAGGGCCCTGGTATCACTCTACAAGTGTGGTCAGTTAAGGAAAACAGATCAGGTTTCTCCCAATGAATGCGCAGGTCTGAGTAAATAATAGATTATATCTTGGATAACAGGATCTATATTTACTCGAGGGCCTCCATGACAAGCAGGGTATCGTCCACGTACATGGAAATCAAGTATCTACGAGTGGGAAATGTTCTGCTGCATCCCAGGTGTTTTTCACATAGCATACATCCAAGGGTTTGCAATTGCTAAAGCAATTAGTAACAGTTACAAGGGTATTCCTGTCTTGTATCAGCTTTCTTCTCGCAACACAGATAAGACATATCCATTAACTCGTACTCTGGCTGTGGGGTTGGTATAATATAATTTCACCATTCCTATATAATCGTGCAGCAAGCACATTCCGTGCAAAATATTAAATGAAAACATCCCTTAAGGGGATTTAAAAGCCTTTTCTGCATTAAGTAATTCCAAGGCTGCCTTTACTTCTGGTCTGATACAGTGATTAATCTCCAATAATGTCCACAGAATATTCAAAGGGATCCTGCCAGGCTTAAATCCTGACTGGTCTGATAACACCAGCAATGGTCATCAGTTGATTCAGCCTGTTGGCCAGCACTCTTGCCAATATCTTTATTCTCTACATTTAAAAGCGACATATGCAAAAGAAACAATTGATGGATGGAATGCTGGACAGTGCAAACATTCACCCCCTGTCACAAGGATCTGGGTAAATCCATCATACTTTTGCTCACCACACCACCCCAGTTTGGACCATAGGCGAATCTGTCTTGACCCTGTTCCTTGTGGGAACAGACCAGCCCGAAATGCCAAGCCAGGTCCTCCCTAGACCGGAAACAAGCATCCTGGGACCGGTTTTAAGGCATCACCCTTCATCTGTTAGGCTAGCTTGAATCCAGTGGTGTAGTGAGCACGGGACCCACGTCTGCGCATACCCTTCCCTTTCTGTGCTGCACATTCTTAGTAGAAGGCTTCAGTTGTCTATATCCTTCATCTGTGAGCGCTTCCACATCATGCCTCACTGGCTCAACATGTGTTTTAATCCACACCTGGTCTCAAAAGTGATTTTGGGTTGTTTTCTGGTCATTTATCTCCATGTTGATGTCACTATATAATCTATTTATCAGTGTTAGGCTGATGGTGCTTTGCTACTAAAATGACTTATTAGTTCAAGTGCCTAGGAACAAGCCCCACAGAACCAGCGTCCCCGCTAGATAAACTCAATGTGTTTTTATAAAATCATTATAATGCGGTTTGTGCGGAGTCCGGTATGTCTATAATGGGTTCACAGTTTCTCAGCAGAGGCCTAGCTTCTTCCCCAAACCCCAGCGCCCCTGTATTCTACGAGAACACTGACCTTTGGTTTGGGACTGTACTGACGCGGCACAGGCACGTACCCTGCCACCGACCGGTAGTCTAGTTCTGGCCCACTATACCGCCTGTGAGCTAGCACAGAGCTCTGAAGGCCGCCTCCACCTCATATTTGACTCACCACTTGGTCCTCTCATTGGAGAAATTAGTCTTTCCAGCCCGGCTGGGGCTCCTGCCACCACAGCCGAGCTCAGTCAGGTGGGGACCTTCGCCATCCTCTTCAAATCTGCCAGCAGCACATCTGTGCACCAGCTCTCCTTGGCAAATTGCTGTAGTTTTCAGCTAGAATCTCGTGGTCAAGCGTTTGCTACATATGTGTCTTTAACCAGCTCTTGCAAATTAGACTCTCTGCCTTCGAGAAATTATTCAGCAGCTGATCTTAATTTTTAAACTCATTCTGACTAAGTATTTGCACAGATCTTAATGGATTAAGCGAGTTAGGTGATTACAGCTCCCTCATCAGATAGCCATCCTATTCGGTGGATAGCCAAGCATCCAGCTGTTCCAGAGTAAAAACACACATAGCTTTCGCATAGACCACAGTTTAACTATAAATCTCTAAATGTACTAATCAGGAACCAGATTTGTAGACATAAACTAAAGTGAAACCATGATACTGGCCACTGGTTTTTAAGTCCATTTCTGCCAAGTAGATCTTAGGCACAAATAACCTAGCTGTACACGTTACAGCATTAAAACTTCAATGCATGTTATCTGGTGCTCAGCCAGAGAGGCAATTTTATTGAGAAATATCATTAAGTGATTTTATTGAAATGATGTAATGATGTTTGTATGCCTACGTGGAATTTTGTATCCAATCTCTTTTAAATCGTTTTATATTTGTGCGCGGATATGATATGGTAACTGTTATCCTATTTTATTACTTTGGTGGATGCCTGGTCCTCTTTAAACTGCAGGCTTCATGGCTCAATATACTACTTTTACAGCATACACACTTCCTGCCAGGGCTCCTTACTCAGTAGTAAACCTGCTTCTTATTTCATCACACCTACTTCTTATTTCATCACACCTACTAAGATATTTTAGTACTCACCCAATCGTTCTATTGGTGAAAGGTCCAAAAAACTGTTTGCAGCAGGTGTATTCTTTGCAAAATGGAGAATGTAGTTGGACAGCTAAAATTCTTGATTTTTTTCCCATTCAAATGTAGTAATTACATTGGTGTCTGTACATTCCATGTTGGCATACTAAATTGAAGGACCGCTTTGCATGTGATTTAGTATTATCTTCTTTAAGCACATGTAGGTGATACTGAGAGACGGTGAAATATGGTGAGTCATTCTGATGAACAACTGGGTCGATAGGTACCACATTAGGTGTTTGACTATCAAGTACAGGAATATCTCACAAAAATATTGTAGGGAGAATATTGACTATCACAATATTGTGTCAGTTTGCTATTAACGCCACCTTCAATATGTATGTCATCAAGATACATGTTTGTGCAGTTAGCAATTGTAAGCTTATACTTACCTTCACAACATTGCAGGAGTCTATATTCTGGCTATGGTACTTTTGAAGAGTAATATTTAAAACAAGAAATACTGGTATGCTACCACTACATACAGCAAATGCTGGATTTGGTATGTGTTTAAAATGAAGCTTTGTGGAAAAACAGGCTGCTATTTTTAACCTTTTATCAAGTATGTGATGCAACGGATGCTTTATTTATCTGTGGTATGAAGTGACCCATGAAGTGACCTTGGCCAGTTCTATTGACTTTTGCTGGTGTTAAGCAGCTTAGATCAGGTGTTTTAGAAGTTAGTATTACATGGATTCCCCCTTCTGGGCATAATCAAGTTAAGAAACATGGGCCCCTTTATGGTCATTCCTTCAGGCCAGTTGTCCTAGAGTACAAGGATATGGGATATGTTGTGTCCACAAAAAAGTATCATTCAGAATCTAAAGATTATTCTCATCTGGTTTGAATTCATAGAGTTTTTGTTGTGTCCGACTTTTCACTTTCTAGATTGAAAACTATTTTTGAAGATTCTTTTGACAGTTACTTTTTCCGCTAGGAGTGATAAGCTCATACACTCAAAATGAACGGGGATAAAACAGAGCTAATGCTCCTGGCACCTGCCAGCCCTAACTCCTTCAGTACTCTATGGCCATCCTGCTTGGGTATTCCCCCAGCCCCCAAGGACAACATCAAGAGCCTTGGGGTATGGATGGACAGATCTCTGTCTTTTGGCACCCAAGCCACCAAACTTGCAGCTACCTGTTTCGGCCTCCTTAGGATGTTAAGGAAGGTCCTCCATCTTCTACCTATGGAGGCAAAACAGGTAGCCATCCAGGGCCTTATCCAGTCCCGACTGGATTTTAACAATGCCCTTTACCTAGCTGCCCCAGAATATACGCTGCGGAGACTACAAACAGTACAGAACTGCGCCGCCCGCACACTACTTCAGATCCCCAGGCGTCAATCTGTCAAAACCGGGCTGTTTACATTACATTGGCTACCTATTCGCCAAAGAATACAATTCAAAGCCCTATGCATCGCGCATCAGGCCTTCTGGAAAACGGGCCCCCTCATCACCCTCAACCTAGTCTCGCACTACCAACCTACTAGGAACCTCCGATCAAACTTGATGTACATGGCCACAATTCCCAGAATAAAGAAATCCAGAACCGGCGGTAGGACCTTCGCTCACAATGCTTCCAAGCTATGGAACACCCTGCCCCTCCATCTGAGAGCCAACCCCAATCTCTCATAATTCAGGAAACAGCTTAAAACATTCCTCTTCAACTACCCTCAGTAAATCCCCCGGTCACCCCTCTTGATCTGATGGTTCTTAGCGCTTGGACGCCTCCGGGCAGCAATCGCGCTCTACAAATCAACATACAATACAATAGTTCTAACTTAGCGCTCTTGATTTTCCATGTTTTTCAGGACAGACTAAAAACATAACATTATCAAAGCTACATTGTTATGTAATGTCTAGTCAATTTGTATGGTGCAAATTACGGGTGATAAGCTGCACCAATATGGTAAGCTGTCAGCCGCACTTGGGGTGTGTGTGTGTGGGTGGAGTGTACTATGGTAATCCTAGTGTTCTCCAACATCTAAAACCAAAATCCAGTTTGAAGCCGCCACTGTTCCAACAATAAATTCCAACAATAAATCTGGAGACAGAAGTTTGGTAGAACAAACGCATCCTGTTCACTGCCTTTCAAGTGGGCACCAAAGTGTTATATATAAACCCAGCAAACCTGTGATGCATACCACTGTTATGTATATTTGTTTCGAAGAAGTCTTACCTGGGAGAACATCCTAACACTGAAAGCAGGCGCTTCATCAGTTGAGCCAGGACCAGGGCTAGCTAAAATAATGTCATAAAGCATGCTCACAGTCCCCACCCTGCTCATTCAGTGAGGTTCAGAGGAATTATCTCTACCCATTGAGGTCAGCCTATTTGCTCTTGGGAGGCATTTCACACCATTTTCACACCTATTCAAATGCTAATCCCTGGCTGGAAGCAGTTTGACAGCAAATTCAAATTAGCCTCCAGTAACTAGAGGCAGAGACGACAAAGTAGCTTTCTAAAAGTTACTTTTCTTTAATATTTATTAAAAATCAGATTTCACCATTGAATTGGATTTTTAATAACTGCTAAAACTAGTTGTTTATTTTTCTAGCTAGTCCCGTTCCAGAGATACAGCATTATAATTGTAATCTGTATTCTGGTTTTCTACATAGGACAGGCAGGGCTGCTGTAGGGAAAAATAACTTTTAGGTGCTAGTCACTGTAGAGACGTGTTAACATTCAATTTCTACATGTCCTATTTTTAAATACCATGCACCCTCCCTGTCTTGTGGTCCACAAGGCCTACATATGTGTGACTTAATATTTAAAAGGGAGGTTTTAACCTGACAAAAGGGTTTTAACTTAACAGTGTGAATTGCAGCTTATACACTACTACATTCATGCTACACTGGTAGGCTTGAAGCCATGTTTGCACTTCAACTGTAGTGGATGGCGCAACGGGTGCTGCAGTCCACGAGTGACATTTAACTTACAGGCCTATGGTACACTTCAAAAAAGATAATTTCATCTGGTAATATGCCTCTAAAGTCAGTGAATTTCACCTACTTTTTAGGTCGAGCCTGGAGTTGGAGCGCGCGTTGCGCTTCTCGCCTGCGAGAGCTGTAGTAAACACTACAAAAGAAGGGGACTTAAATCCACGCCCCTGTGTCCGACTCGTTTCCGATTCGCACGCATCCCGATTTATGTTTAAATATGGCTTTCAATTGGGTGGACGTCATTTTTGTTAGCGCCCTGGCAGTTTTGTGATGCCGCTGGTAACAAGAGCATCTGTTTTCACTCAGCCCAGTGTGTTGTTCAGGCTGTCTGCACGGGCTTGTTGTCTCTCTTATTGGTTGGCAACAACCATGTAAGCTTTGTGATTGGTGGACCTTGTCAACCAATCAGAAAGCCTACTGGCGCATGCAGACATTGTGATCAAGACGGGCTGTATACACTCTGTCTCATGGGCATCAACGGCGATGGTGTGCGTGTAGATATGAAGGTAACTGTCATGCTGCCTCCCCCCCCCTTCCCAGCAGTCATGTAATATTGCAAACAAAACACCTCATGCTAGTAGTGCAATACTAATGTTTTATTGGTCTGTAAGTGCCGGTCGCGGAGGAGCCGCGCTATTAATTACCCAGTTTGTGAATGCCAGAGATGTAATACAGCGCCAGACACACTCAGGAAGAATCGGCGGCTTTTTATGAGCCTTTCGCGGCTCCCGAAGCCGCCGCAGAGCTGTGAGGGGAGGGGGGCAATGCACGGGAAGCAAATTACTCACCTGTTAGTTATTTGCGTGCCCGGGTCAAATCTAAATGCAGTTATGACAGTCAATTTACATCATTACATTCTATAAATCAATCAGCTTAAAAATGGAGCAACAGTCACATGTTGAAATAACAGCATTGCCTGTGACTGTGGCGGAAAGTGCCACCTCTCTGTTCCACCGAGGATAAATGCATTTTTGGAGAATTCAAATAAATCTCTTTCAGGCAGAAAGAAAAAGAACCTTTCTATCAAACGGCTGCATATGTTTTTTCTGATGGTAGTGTTGGAGTGCAATGTATGTTGAGTTAAATGAAAAACTGCTCGGTAGATCACCTGAACGTCCCACTGACCCGGAACTGATTAGCAAACACGGTTCCACAAATTTACAGTGTACGGTGCAAAAGGCCGAGTACCCAATGACGTCACGAATGCTCAAGCTTCTTGCCAAAAACTTTAATGTACATTTCTGTTATAGTTTCGTCACAGACCTCACCGAGGATCACCTTCATTAACAATTAAATGCACAGCGCTGCCTTATGGAAGCCGGAGAAAATAGTGAAAGCGCTTTATTTAGTCAGGCTGATTCAGTCATTCCACGTCTTATGTGTAATATATCGTATAATATTCAGATTGCCCATTGTTTGCTCCTGGTTTCGTTTACTGGTAGATTTCCTCTCAAAGCTTGGTCAAGTTACATTAACCAGCCCTGGCAAGGTTCCCAGGACCATGCATTGCGAGCTGCTCCAGTCCAGTTTTTTCTTTGAATTCTGTGACTTGTAACTTATTTTGCTCCATTCTAAAACCAGAACTACAACTCCCAGAATTCAAAGAAAATAAAACTGGCCAGGATCAACTCTGCACACGTGGACCCTGGAAAGTTGGCAGCTATGTTGACTGAAGTGGGTTTGCTTGGCAATCTAGCTGTGCTTGCACAGTCCCACACCTTTGTTCACAATGGTTGATTGGCACTGCTGTTGGCGCCACTTTGCATGGCACATCACCACTTTACATATATGATCCCCTTGCTTGCGTTTAGTACATTTGGGCCCAAGTGTGTACTTTCCAAACCTACCCCATATCTCTCATCCAATACAATATTACGAGAGTAACTTCTAAACGGCCCTGGTGGTTCAACTAATAGCACATTCAGTGCTGGGGCTTGTAGGCTGTACTTATAATAGGAACGAGAGACTACACATCCCTGCATGCTCAGTTATATTGCCTGACAGAATAAGCATTTGTAAAGCAATAGGTCTCGCACTTACGGAACTTTGAGCTATTGGCATTGCAAATGACAATGCGTTTTATTTATTTTTTTTAAACCAAAAACTCGCGTAAATGCGAGACCTATTGCATTGCAAATGCTTGTTCTATAGATACGTTCATTCTAAAATTGCCATCAGACATACAAGCTCTCTTTACCAAGCTGCCTAATGATGGTCAGTCACTGGCTCGACAAGTCATTTAATCAGGGCTTGATTTAGCCGACACTGTGGAAAGAGCTATGGGTACTTCACGGTTGAGAAACTCTGTTTTTCCCCAGACCGTACAGAACAACCTAATTTACCTGCTGTTTGATAGGCTTCGACTCTTTGGGGCCAAAGCAGATTCGCCACTAGAATGGTTTAAAGATAGTAAAGCCACGACCTGTTCACTTGACCTTGACTTATATTTTAAAGACTACAACCAATTTAAAAGATTTCAAGGCTTCAGCAGAGGATTTTTGTTTTGGGCACACCACTAATACTCGATGCAACAGCAGCAGAACCCCCATTGCAACTTTAAGTTGCAGAGGATGTTGCTAGAGTAAGACAATGAGCCCTACAACTTCCTCTTTCTATTTCTTCCACCCTTTCTTCCTCCTCTTCCTCAGCCAGTGCAGGAAGGCAGCCCTAGTCTTCCCTTCTTGGAGCACAATTTACTGCTGAGACTACGGGTATCCTACTTTACACATCGATGGAGGTCCATAACATTGGACTGTTGGGTTTTATAAACTGTGGAAAGGGGGTCTGCCCATCTCTTCCAGGACTCACCTCCTCCCTTCCCTCCCCAGTTACACCCACTAGTCTACGACCATATACATCTCCTCCAGAACGAGTTCCAAACCCTTCTCCTATAATGCGCAAAGAAGTGGGTTCCAGAGTAGGAGCAGGATCAATGATGCTACTCATGGTATTTCCTGATAAACAAAAAAGACGGTAGTTTGCGTCTGATCTTAGGCCTCAGGATTTTGAGCGGTTCTCTTGAACAGGATAAGTTGAAAATGCGGTCCCTAGTACAGGTCCTTCTTGCAGAGGCCCTTCTTGCGTAGTGGAAGAGAGTATTATGTGGGTCCGCCAGCAGGATGCCTTCTTCCACATTGCCATCCTGCAGTCACAGAAAGAAGTATTTTCACTTTGCAGTAGAATCCCAGCGCTATCAGTTTACAGTCCTTCCTTTTGGCCTCACTTATGCTCCTTGAGTCTTCAAAAAGGAGATGGGAATGGTAGCAGCACATCACAAAAGGTCGGGAATCATGGTATTTCCTTACCTGGATGATTGGCTCATCAGAGCAGGATCTCTAGAGTTAGTGTAGCACCACTTCAGGTAATACATCTGCTATTGTTGGACCTGGGCCTTTCCATCCACAAGCTCAATGTCACCTGGGGCCCTCTCAGTGCATTCTGTTTATAGTGATACTATTGGTCACTACTGTAAATTGAGCCTTTCCTCCTACTCACAGGATTCACGACATTCAGGTATGGTTCCAATGTTCCATGATGGAGGTATCATATCAGTCCTGACTGTCTTACCCTTGCAAGGTCTGCTGGCCTCCTGCATTCTGTTGTTCACTCGTGCACACTGGCACATGAGGGTAGACTTTCTCTCTCAGATGCAAGGCCAGGTTCTACACCCCTACCTTCCGTCCTTTCACATACTACCCCATCATCCCCCCAAAATCCCTCCACCCCCAGAAGTGGTGGACGTTATTTTAACTTCCAGAAGACACTTCACCAAATCTATTTAAGCTGGCTGATGGGATGGGTTTGCTGAATGATGTGAGTGAGGACAATACCGTGGTTCCTCTTATCGCTAACTTATCAGATATTCTTCATTATACTCTTTCTTTAGTCCAGCAGGGCTGTGAAGTTGCCACGGTTAAAGGTTATTTATCAGCTCTTTCGGCTTTGATATGTTTGTTTAATCAACTGTCTCTGTTTAAGTCTCCCATTATCTTGAGATTCCATAGAGGGCTTACAAATTCCCTCCCTCTTCCTAAATTATGCCTCAGCGGGATCTTAACTTTGTTCTTGCATATCTAATGTGCTCCCCTTTCAAGCCCCTTCACAGTTATCTCTTACGACTATTCACATTTAAGACGATTTCCTTGGCTACCATCATGCCTGCAAAGCAGGTTAGTGAAATTCAAATCGCAAGTGTCAAACCTCCATTCACCATCTTCTTTCCTGACAATTTGATGTTGCGAACCAGGTCTGCCTTCCTGCCAAAAGTGTTTACTCCCTTCCACTTGAACCAATCTACCATACTTCCTATGTTTTATCCTCTTCCCCATCAAACTAAAGAGGAGGAAAGGCTTCATTGTCTCACCCCTGACAGAGCTGTTGGTTTCTATGTGGACAGAACACGAGTTCACACAAGATGACCAGCTCTTTGTAGGCTACATTGGGAGGATGAAAGGAAAGGCAGTTCACAAGTCGACTCCATCCAGATAGATAATCCTGTGCATTAAGTTCTGCTACGCCTTGGCACGCAAGGAACCTCAAGAAGATATTTATGCTCATTCTAATAGGGCCACATTTTCAACCTCAGCCTTTGCTAGAGGAGTCCCTGCGGCAGATATTTGCAGAGCAGTGACTTTGTTATTTCGTCACACCTTTGTAAAACATTGCTTGGATTCTGAAGTGCAGCGGGATGGACACTTTACTTCACTTCCTCTGTTTTGCAGAATTTTTTGGTATAGCTCAATAGTTTCTACACTTTTTAGAACCACGGCCCACTTATTAAAATGACAAACATTTGCAACCCACCTACCTTTAATAGACATGAGGAGGGGCGGTTGTGAATGTAACTGAAGCATTACGTGGTAGTGTATTGTCATTTACAGACAGCACATTTTCCATTGAAATGGCCACTAAATTTGCACAGACTTACAATTTTACTGATTAAACTATGTAGCTCACAAATGCTAATGTGTGGAAATCGGGTTTATGTGTATATTTATCATTTGTGCATCACCCTATAAAGTGTCCTGATTTGTTTTGATCCCATTGAAATCTCGGTTTCCAGCACACATCAGAATTACGGAAAAATATGCTTCATTATTGGTTTTCTAACTGCTTGATGCATACAGTTCTTTGCAGGTATTTATATTTGTTGTGTGTTGCAAAAAACCGACATCCTACAGCCTTTACTTTCACAGTCCCTGTACTCCAGCAAGATGATCACATAATTCACTTTAAAAACTCCTCTCACTTTGCAGTCAGAGAAAGAAAAGTAAACATCAATCCCTTTTTAAAATACTATGGTCTTGATTTAGATCTCAGTGGACAGGATTTCCCGTCTGCCGAAATATACATCCCATAGGATATCATGGGATTTATATTATGATGGCCAGGATATCCGGCACTGTTGTGTTGGAGTAACCCAACCCCCAAAATCTAAATCGGGCCCTTAGCAAAAACGTGTCCGAAGACAAAGCCTGACATGGTGACCAGCCTGTCTCGTGCAGCATCGGTCGCTCCCCCAGGCTCCCTGCACACTGGGTATCGTAGCGCTTCAACCGCATTTGCCACCAGCAGTGTCTATGCTCTGCATTTCTGTAGCGCTATTCAGCTGATCTGTTAGCCCACATCGCGCGAGTGTTAATTATTCCTGTAGCGCGAGTCTAGACAAATTTGCCTGCTGCGCTTATCACATTTGTTGGTTCTGCCTGCTTGTAAGCCTATATGTGCCTCTGCCCACTTTTGTAAATTAATTGCCTACTTGGGCCGATCTCGTCGTGTCTGCGCTGTGATTTGCGGCCATTTTGTTTGTTGTTGTGCCTGCCAGCCCGCCCCTCCACCCCGATCACACCTCCCTGCGGCCCCTCCCTCGCCCCTCCCCCTCCACTATCCATAAATGCCAGAAGCCTACACGCGCAGCGTCCACGCGCTGCGGCCGCGCCGAAGGTGCGCCAAAGGTAAGCCCGTCTACGCCCGGACCGCGCCCAGCGCCAGACCTCCTGGTCCCCGCCGCTCCCTACCCACTAGAATCACGTATGATGCCACTACTCTCCTCGCCCTCAACCCCGGACGCACACCACAATGCTGCGATGCCACCCCAGGTCATACCCACGGCCCATTCGCCTGCCTCTCCTGCAAGTTCAACTGCCTCAAGACCCTCACCAAACCCACTTCTTCCTCACACAGCTCCGACTCTAACCACCTGAAATGCATCCTGCTGAACACCCGCTCGGTCCACAGACACGCAACGGAACTCTGGGACCTACTCGACACTGCGTCACCGGACATCGCCTTCCTCACAGAAACATGGATGAACGCATCATCAGCACCCGACATCGCCATAGCCATACCGGACGCTTACAAGATTATCCGAAAAGACCGCACCAATCAAACAGGAGGTGGCATCGCCATCATCCATAGAAACATCATCAAAATCACGACCAGCTCCGACGATAATCTCGCAACCGCCGAACATCTCCACTTCCAGATCCACACCGACCCTAGGACCACACTTAAAGGCACCCTCCTCTACAGGCCTCCAGGAACCCGTACACAATTCAGCGAAGACATCACCGACTTCATCAGCCCACATGCCCTCGTCTCCGAGAACTACATCCTATTAGGAGACCTCAACTACCACCTTGAAAACATACACCACAGCAACACCTCCACCCTTCTGGCCAACCTCGGACTCAAACAACTTGTTGATACCCCCACCCATATAGCCGGACACACGCTCGATTCTATCTTCACCTCCAGCAAACACATCTCCTTCGACCGCACCACAGCTCTCCACTGGACTGACCACAGCTGTGATCACTTCAACTACAAAACCACCCTTACCCACAACCGCCCACAATTCATTCCTCGGAGAAACTGGAACAAAATCACCTCAGACCAACTCCTCACTTCACTCAACCAAATCCCTCCCACCCCCTCACTGAACCCAAACGAAGCGGCCGCCAATCTCAAATAATGGATCACCCACAGTGCTGACGAATTAGCACCCCTGAAAAAGCACCAGATCAAATCAACCAGCAAAAAGGCTTCCTGGTTCAATGAGGACCTAAAACAATCCAAGAAGCTATGCCGCACCCTGGAGAAAACATGGAGAAAAACCCAAACACCGACAACATGGCCACCCTCAAGGCAGCTACCCGCAAACACCACCAACTGATTCGAGCCACCAAGAAATCAGCATTCAAGGATTGTCTCGACAACAACACCCACAACAGCAAGGAACTCTTCAACATCGTAAAAGAGTTCACCAACCCCACCGCAGCATCTAACAACATCACTCCCTCCCAAGACCTCTGCGATGCGTTATCCTCCTTCTTCTACAACAAAATCGCCGACATACACAACAGCTTCGAGAATACTCCCAGCGATCAACCCTCCCCACCCCCCTCAGATCCTACTCCGCCTACTATCATCCTCAGCGCCTGGAACTCAGTCACCACTGAAGACACCATCCGCCTAATGAACTCAATCCACTCTGGCTCGCCAACCGACCCCTGCCCCCACCACATTTTTAACAAAGCCGACTCCATCATCGCACCCCATCTCCGTGATGTCATCAACTGCTCGTTCAACTCTGCCACCTTCCCAGAAAGCTGGAAACATGCCGAACTCAGCGCCCTTTTGAAGAAACCCACAGCAGACCCCTCTGAACTTAAAAACTACCGACCCATATCCCTCCTCCCATTCCTGGCCAAAGTCATTGAAAAAGCCGTCAATAGCCAACTCGCCGCCTTCCTTGAATCCAACAACTCCCTCGACCCCTCTCAGTCCGGATTTCGAGCCAAACACAGCACCGAAACCGCCCTCATTGCAGCAACAGACAACATCCGAACACTTCTGGACAACGGAGAAACAGTGGCCCTCATTCTACTCGACCTCTCCGCCGCTTTCGACACGGTCTGCCACAGCACCCTAATACAACGCCTCAGCAACATCGGCATACAAGGAAAGGCCTTGGACTGGATCATCTCATTCCTAGCTGGGAGAACTCAGAGAGTCCGACTTCCCCCATTCAACTCAGAGGCTACTGAAGTCATCTGTGGAGTTCCGCAAGGATCATCACTCAGTCCCACCCTCTTCAATGTTTACATGAGCCCACTCACATCCATCGCCCGACAACACAACCTCAACATCATCTCCTACGCCACCCAATTAATCCTTTCCCTCTCCAAAGACCCCAACATCGCCAAAACCAACCTGCACGAAGGCATGAAAGAAGTAGCCGAATGGATGAAACTTAGCCGCTTAAAACTCAACTCAGACAAAACGGAGGTACTCATCCTAGGATCTTCCCCCTCTGCCTGGGACGACTCTTGGTGGCCTTCCGCTCTGGGCACGGCACCCACACCCACAGACCATGCACGTAACCTTGGCTTCATCCTAGACTCCTCTCTCTCGATGTCCAGACAAGTCAACGCAGTCTCATCCTCCTGCTTCAACATACTTCGCATTCTCAAAAAGATCTTCCGCTGGATCCCCCTCGAGACAAGAAAGACTGTCACCCACGCACTGGTCACAAGCCTACTGGATTATGGTAACACACTATACGCCGGAATCACAGCTAAATTACAGAAAAAAGTACAACGCATCCAAAATGCATCAGCGCGACTTATATGGGACATCCCTCGCCAAGACCACATCACTGGACACCTAAAAGACCTCCACTGGCTTCCCGTCAACAAAAGAATTACATTCCGTCTTCTCACCCACGCACACAAGGCCCTCTACAACCTGGGACCCGAATGCCTCAACACTCGACTGTCCTTCTACAAACCCACCTGCCAACTAAGATCGTCCAATCAAGCCCTCGCCGCAGTCCCGCGCATCCGAAAATCCACCATGGGAGGAAGATCCTTCTCCTTCCTTGCAGCCAAGACCTGGAACTCACTCCCCACTCGCCTCCGCCTTACTCAAAACCACATCTCCTTCAGAAAAGAACTTAAAACCTGGCTATTCGACAAATAATGTACCCCTTCCCAAGCGCCTTGAGACCCTCTGGGTGAGTAGTGCGCGATATAAATGCCCGAACTTGAACTTGAACATTTGACCTCTGTTTTAAAAGCACAGGCAGATATGGCAAGATAAACACAGAATTTAAAAGCATCTTTATTTATTGCTTAGATTATCTCGACTCACCAAAAATCTGCTTGTAACACCCCAATTTGGAAGATGCTGATAGTGACAGACCGACAACCACCTCCGGGTGTAAAACTGCTAGGGGATTCTATTCAAAAAGTGAAGAATCTGCAGGTTGATGTATCCATCAAAAGAGTAAGTTACTTGCCATTTGGAACGCTTTTTTTGGTGGATACAGTATCTATCTGCAGATTCCTGCCCAACTAACCCTCTTCCCCGTTGCATGCCTGGGTATGCCAAAGGATGCTGCCTATCTGTTCATTTGTAGCTTTACTTCAATTAAACTGCACCTATGGTTTTTGATGTTCGTTTTATTTGTTCGCCTCGAAGACCCCTTTAAAAAACATGGATGGAAACTGACATCTTTATGTCAACTGGGGCTTTTTATGGCTCCAGTGACAAAATGCAGTGCCTTGGATCTGGCGCCCCCTACCGACGTGAGAGAGCTATCAAAAAGATTCAGGTCCAAGCTGGTGCATGGGAATATTCAAAAGGTGAAGAATCTGCAGGTAGATTCTGTATCCACCAGAAAAAGCATTACCATAGGTAAGTAAGTTATGGGTAGTTGGTAGTTTTGACTAAACAAACTGGATTTCCGAAGGCATTGTACATTTAACATATTTTAACTTGCAATAATTTTCTAAACACGTTGATTTCCTTTTTGCAAACTTGAATAAGCCTTGTTCTTGAGTTAGAATAACAATATGTAGCCAATCCTAGAACCTTCAACTGGGGGTTATAACAGACCGGGGACTATTTCTGATCTTTAAAAAAACCTTTTAGCAGTCCAATTGCTCTATTAATATACTATATAAATACGCCCCATCTGTTATTCAAGGCTTTACATGTTACAGATGCATCTTGATAACTTAGGGCCACTATTGTGGGTGGGAACTTTTTTCAATGATGTATAAATGTAGAGATCGTATGTGAATCGTACTAAATGGAGATCCCCTTAAATATTAAGTTTAAGATTGAACATGTTAAATAAGGTTTTTTGTTTCTTGCATCTCAGAACGCAAAATGAGCCTTGTTCTTGAACTCGATTAGAAATCTGTGCCCCAACCCGAGACCTTCAACAGGGTATAATAACAAACAGGCCCTCTCTGAGGAGGGAGGATGGGCTATTTTTTGTAGTAAAGCAACTTTTAGTAGTCTAGTCCCTCTATTTAAATCACATGTACATAGAACCTATCTGTTTATCCAAGTCTGACATTTTGCCAATGGGTTTTGATACTCTAGGCCCAGTTTTGTGGGTGGTAATCTTTTAATACAGAATTAAGTGTAGAGATCGTATGCGACCTGTGCTGTATAGAAATATTGGGGGTTACGATTGATTATGGTGAATAAAGATGTTTAGTTTCATGCAGGTTAGATAGCAAAATATGATAACACTTCTAGCCTGACCAAATTGTCCTTTTTAGGTCTCGGCTAGTAACGCGCTGAAAGCGCGTTCTCGCCAGAGAACTATTGTCGGCGTCTCAGCAGTCTGAGAACACCGAAGTGAGACAAGACCTGGCCGTGCGCAGCGTTTCCCCATAGGATAACGTTGTGTGCGCGGCCAGGTCTTGTCTCCACAGCATTCCAGGGCTGACCGGATCGCGTCGCGCGCCTCTCTGGAATGCAGGGGGAGTCTGCAGAGAGGCGCGCGGCGCTGATAAACAGGCAGGCACTGAGAAAACGCTTTAATGCCATCAGGTCCGGTTCGTGCAATGTAAATGCGAGCACTTTTAAATTTTACACGGTTGTGGTAGTTGACAATTCTCTGCATTGCTCTTCAAAGCTGTGTAAGGCACTGGCTATGGTGTGAATTGAGCTCAGTTTAGGAAAGTGGCGCTTCACCGGCTGTGAGTTTACCAGTGCGTGGTCCTTTGGGCTCTCTCTCTGTGGGATTTTTGCAGCTCTGACGCACTCTAAAGAAATGTTGCTGCTTATGTACAATTATGTAACTTTGAGTCATCTTGCTGTTTGTTTACTAATACCTGGAAAAGGTCTCCGTGGTAGTGCTTAGGCGCTGGTCAAACTACCCGGCTGGGTGCTTTTAAGGAAGCTGACCTTGGCTGCCTTTGGTGTTGGATAGGACAGAGTGCATGCAGACGTTAGTTTACTTCTGGTTGCAGCAGTGGCTCGGCCAGCTTGCCTCGACGCGTGGCTTGCCATCTCATCTTCTTTGTGGTCACCAAACATTTAGAAACGTGGATAAAAAAAAATCAGTCTTAAAGGCCTTATAGCACTGTCAGCTTCTAAATCTCCTTTTAGAGCATAAAATATTTTATTATAGCCCTTAACGAAAGAAATGGGAATGTGACGGATTTTTCTGGATAAATAAGAAAACATCTGTGCCTCGTGGGTATGCAGGGACTAAATTTGCTACCTGTATCTTAGTTTCAGCATAAAATCAAGACGGAGTGCATATTCTAAGCTAGGACAAATAAATACTGGCAGCCCAGAGATGCGGCGTTGGTTGTACCGTGTAGTCTTAAAATGTTGAAGTGTTTATTTAATACTTCAAATAGCTTTTTAAGTGAGCAGAGTACAAGTATTGCTGCTTAAAGAGTAAAAATGAAACGCTAACAACAAAGGTTATTAAGCACTAAAATGTGCTTGAATATTTTTCAATGAAGGAATTCATTTAGAAATCCTTATTGGTTACTCACGGATGGTCAAGTAATCTGGGCGGTCCGATGCCGTCCAACAGTGTGGAACGGATGCGAAGTCTCAAGAGCAGAAGAAAGGCGAGCCCTCCCCTCCTGACGCGTGTGAGCATAAGTTAGCCTGGAAGGGCGACCAGGCAGTATTAAGTCATTGCAGGACGTGTCGGGGTTCTGCAGTGCCAGCTGCTCATCTGTTCGCACGCGCCGCTTTCCATCCGCGGATAAGGAGCACGAGCGTCTTCAGGGGAGAGCGAGGCGTCTCGCGGTCCTTGCTCACGAATGGACGACCATGATTGGAGCATATGGCTGCCAAGTCTGTCTTCTGGCGGGGGGCGTGGGGGGAGTGTTGATTACAGGGCAGTCAGATAATCTCTGTATTCACCTGCAGTGCTTAAACCTCCAATTATATTCAAGTTGATTTGATTGACTCCAGATGATTCCAATTGAATGGATCCCTGGAGGGGCACTGGCAGATAATACTCGTCGGAGCACTTAGAGGGATCGTCTAACGCAGCCTAGCAGCCACTCCACGAAGCTCTCCTCTTTCTCTCGTCTTTGCTGTTCCTTGCCCTTTTTTTTTTTTTTCCATTACATTCTGAATTTCTTTTTGGTCTGCATTAGTATTTAGGCAGGGGCCACCGTGTTGACTAAATAACCATTGTTGCAGGGCACATATAAGCATGAACACACATGCACACATCGAAACACAAGCACATAAAAGCACAGACACGCAAATACAACAGGGCACATATAAACATGAACACACATGCACACATCGAAACACAAGCACATAAAAGCACAGACACGCAAATACACCAGGGCACATATAAACATGAACACACATGCACACATCGAAACACAAGCACATAAAAGCACAGACACGCAAATACACCAGGGCACATATAAGCACGCACACATCGAAGCACAAGCACATACATGCACACAAATACACCAGGGCACATATAAGCACGCACATCGAAACACACGCACATAAAAGCACAGACATGCAAATACACCAGGGCACATATAAGACTGCACACACATGCAAGCATCCAACACAATAACACATTTCTATATTGCCATGCAAGTACACAAGCAAACACAAATATAAGCAAGTAAAGAAATTGATGGCTGGGTTACAGTTGCGCTGGGTACCAGTGATAATAATAAAAATAAGAACAAGTAAAGAAGCTCCAAGGATAAGGTTTAGGCCACCAATCTAAACACAACAGGCATGAACTGGTCAATGCCCTAATACACAACACAACAATTATCCTGAGCTAACACACAAAATATCCACTTTGCAACCAATGAACAAATCACAAGTCGCTGTTTGTTTTCTTCTTTTCTTTCTTTTATTTCATGCGTTGATTGTTCATAAAACCTCCTAGCTGACACGTGTTTCGTCTGATGTGATGTTAATCCACAGACTTCTTCAAGGCTAGAACAATGTAATTTTATATTTTTAAAACCTTTACATATGGTTATTTATTTCCAAAACCCCCTATTTTTCAAGAACTCAGATTCTAAAGAGTCCCATTTATAGAGAGTTACAGGTTATCAGCATCAAGGAACTGGTGCAATATCACCAAAAGACAACACAAGGTGCTCTAAGAAGAATTTTAGTGAATAGTAACCACCAACAAGAAAAGGTGTGTATTAGTGGTAATAAAGAAGAATCCCACCACCATAAGCTTTATTCTGTGTGCAATTCACACCAACACACTATTGAAAATTCAGTGTTTAAAAATCCAGTAAAAGATATGTAGATATAAACTGGTTGCTATGGCTAGAGAGAGATAGCCCCACATCAAAATATCGTGCTCAGCCAGAAATGTGAACAAGTCATGGGTACCTTAATTAATTAAGTTCGACCTCTAGTCTCTTGCTCAACACCCCTGCCACACCGTCATTGGGGTTCAATTGTCCTCTTAGCTATCGCTTCACTTCACTGGATTATTTACCAAAGTTGCTAACTTTGGTAAATAATCCAGTGAAGTGAATATATAAGGTTGATAACTATGGCGTCTGAAATATGAATGCGATGTATATTCATGACAGTAATTCGACTTGGTAAAATGTGAGCTCCGAGACAATATTGATTACCATATGCTGGGATCGTATGGAATGCTCTGTTTTTAAATTGCTCAGGTTGATAACCACAGCTTAAACTAGGAATGCCATATGTATTTATAACCAATTCTGTGAAAACATGTATTGTCAGGATGTCGATAATGGGAATTAAGGAAGTGACACCTGGTGATGGGAACCTTCGGTGGGTGCCTGTTTTTCTACTTCTTTACACGATGCGCGCATACATATTTACAAAATTCCAGAATTACAGTCGATAAATACTATAATCAGGAGTAGATATGACTTGTAGATATGACTCGTGGCAGGGTTAAGATATTGGCTTGCACACTCAAAGATGGCGCGCATTTCTAGTTGGGAACTACACCGTATGCGGCTATCCCCTTTTCTATGTCGGATACCGGATGCGGGTATTTGAAGAAACTCCGACATGGCGCGGGTGCTGAACGCCAGGAACTGCTTCATAGAAGACGAGATATCGTCACAGGTGAGACTTCTCACACATACGGATCCCTCTCGTGGCGGTGTTAACTTGCCGAGCACGAATTGCGCTGTATTAATGGGTATGGGTCGTGTAGTGCGCAACCATAGTGATAAGAAATTGTCGTTAGCCTAGTGGGTTAACTCTTATATTTTAATATGGTTTAAGTGTGGGTCATATAAAGATTGATCCCAGTTTGTAAATGTGCACGTCTCTAATGATAACGAGAAGGACTATTTCCTAACCAGTAGGATTTCGTCTGCTTTAATTTAACTATAGGAGGAAAATACCCGAATTACACAGTATGGAGAGAGACTGATTTTATACGCCATCTACGGGCCAAAATAACGTGAAAAATAGAGTGAGTACTCCATATAATCAGATTAAGGCTGGCTTCTAAACGTGCATACAGATAGATGGTGTCTAAGCTCTAAATTGCGGTTTTTTATCGATAGCTAAGAGGACAATTGAACCCCAATGACGGTGTGGCAGGGGTGTTGAGCAAGAGACTAGAGGTCGAACTTAATTAATTAAGGTACCCATGACTTGTTCACATTTCTGGCTGAGCACGATATTTTGATGTGGGGCTATCTCTCTCTAGCCATAGCAACCAGTTTATATCTACATATCTTTTACTGGATTTTTAAACACTGAATTTTCAATAGTGTGTTGGTGTGAATTGCACACAGAATAAAGCTTATGGTGGTGGGATTCTTCTTTATTACCACTAATACACACCTTTTCTTGTTGGTGGTTACTATTCACTAAAATTCTTCTTAGAGCACCTTGTGTTGTCTTTTGGTGATATTGCACCAGTTCCTTGATGCTGATAACCTGTAACTCTCTATAAATGGGACTCTTTAGAATCTGAGTTCTTGAAAAATAGGGGGTTTTGGAAATAAATAACCATATGTAAAGGTTTTAAAAATATAAAATTACATTGTTCTAGCCTTGAAGAAGTCTGTGGATTAACATCACATCAGACGAAACACGTGTCGGCTAGGAGGTTTTATGAACAATCAACGCATGAAATAAAAGAAAGAAAAGAAGAAAACAAACAGCGACTTGTGATTTGTTCATTGGTTGCAAAGTGGATATTTTGTGTGTTAGCTCAGGATAATTGTTGTGAAACACAAATATAAGCCCACAGATGCATACACACATATATAGGCACTCACGCAGCCCACACAATTGCACATGGTTCCATTCGGGTACATAAAAACCACACTCAATGCCACACAGAAACATGTAAAAGTTTGTTTAGATATGCCACGTGGATCCATGCACACACGAGGCATACACGCTCTCAAGCCAACACACACATCCAAACGAGCACACATGGATCCGTGCACAATGTGTCACACACACACATGCACGGGCAAACACGGCCACCTGTTCACACATTCATCACTGCTCTTGTGCTGCATGGAATATTACAGTTGGTGTTGCAATATTTAGCAATGCCAATAGCTCAAACTTAATTAACCCGAGACCTATTGCATTGCAAATGCTTGTTTGGTTTGCTAAAGACATCTAGGGACATTCAGAAAGTTGATCTAGGATTGCATTCCGCACGTTTCTTACTATTGGCATTGTGATTTGTAACTCCCATTTTCTGGCTTTGTATTTGCCGGCTTTATTATTTTTTGGGGTGTCCAGCTCGAGTTTGTCTCTTCAATTGCCCAACCTTGTTTACTGTATTCTTCCACAAACTTGATTTCTGTAATAGGCCTTTAAATCTTTTTCTTATCTTGTCACGTTTGCTGTGCATTCAGAGACTCCGGTCAAATGCAGGCTGTGTCTTCCTGGGAGTTTGGTGTTTGTTTTTCTTTCTCTGGCTTCAAAGAGGATTTATGTGATAAGCATACTGGCTAGTGGGGGCCTGCTTAAGTAAGGCTGTACAGATGTTATTTTTTTCTAAAAGACAACAAAATTGAAATCTCTGTAAATGAATTGTGCTGACAATCAAATCAATACATTTGGTGAATACATTTCCACAAGCTATTGTTTGTGCGCTGTATATTTTTTTTTTTGAAAACTTTTTATTGATTTTATAACACAAACACAAACAGCTTGCAAGGAGAGAAGAGAAAGAGACATCAGTATACACAACGTTGCAGTACATGGTGTTGGAGCGGGAAGGGCAATACCATGAGCGTTTGTTCCATCGAGAAAGAGTCTCACAGGGGGGGGGGCAGAAGAAACAAATTGCAACCAGTATACAATAGTATGTGAAGGAACCCTCGGGTTACGGGGACGTGGGTGCAACGTCTGGGTCAGAAAGAGGAGGGGCACATATATCACCACGGTAAGTGTTCCATTGAGTCCATATCTTCCCCCATTTTCGGGGGGTACCTCGAGAAATATATACAGTTTTTTCTCTGAACATACACCAGTCCATGTTTTGTTTCCATTTCCGAATCCCAGGCGGGCCCTGAGCGCCGCACAGTTGCGCAATGTCTCTTTTGGCAATCATATTGCCCAAGGTCACCCACCGAAGCTGCGACACGGAGTAATCATTCGGTTCCCATACGTTCAGCAGGCATCTCCTAGCTTCCGGCATCGATCGCACCCCCGTAACCTCACTCATCACCTCGTGCACACGGGACCAAAATCGCACTATCTCAGGGCACTCCCAGATGATATGTAAAAAGGTGCCCAGGAGACCGCATCCACGCCGACACAAACCATCCACAGAGAAGCCCATGTGCACCAAACGGGGACCAGTGACATACACTCTATGCAGGATTTTAAGTTGCACAAATCGAAGGCGCGCCTGGATGGCCACCTCTTTAGGGGAGGAGATCGCCGCCTGCCAGTCCTCATCGTCCAGCTCCAGCCCATCACCAGTCCAGACCTCTCTAAGGCGAACCAGGAGATCAGACCTGAAGTTGATTAATTTTTTATAAATAAGCGAAATCGTACTATCAGGAACATGTCTGTCCAGTACCCTGTCTTCAAGCGGGGACGACTCCGGTATCTCCACACCCGAAGGGAAGACCGAGAGCACCGCGTGGCGGACCTGCGCATAGCGAAAAAATTCGCGATCGTTCAAAGCGTACTCGGTTTTCAATTCCTCAAACGTCTTCATTCTCCCCTTAGTCCAAACATCATCAATCCTGCTGATACCAATCAAGTCCCACCTATCAAACCCCCGGAACTGCCAAAGTGAGCCAAGTCTATCAGACGCGTACAGGGGGGTGGCACGAGTCAATTTATCAGTCCACCCAAGCGCCATGGAAGCATGTCGCCACACCTGGACGGCCGTCCTAGTGGGGCCCGTCACGTTGCGAGGGGCGAGTTTCGAGTAGAGGGCTCTATTGAAGTCGCCCCCCGGTAACAACCATTTGTCCATCTCGAAGGCCGGATTCGGCAAAGGGCCATACATGCAATGATTTATCGCCCCCAGTTGAGACGCCCAATAATAGCGACGGATATTAGGCAAAGCAATTCCACCGTCGTACCACGGGAGCGACAATTTAGCAATGGCGATTCGGGGCCTACCCCCCCACACCAGTTGCCTCTGTAAGCTTTCAACCTCACGGAAGTATGTAGCCGGGACAACGTCAAGTGTGTTTTGCAATGCGTAGAGGAAGCGGGGCAGTGACATCATCTTAAACAATGCCGCTCTACCCAGGGGAGAGAGAGGAAGTTTCCCCCAGGCGACCACATCTGCCCGAAGGCGCTGAAGAGGGGGCAGTAAATTACGGTCAAACCGCAGTGCAGGGCTCAGCGTGATAAAAATGCCTAGGTATTTAAAGCCATCTTTCACAATCGCGATAGGACAACCACTTGGCAGAAGGGGGGCGGCACCCGACAGGACGTATACACAGGACTTCGACCAGTTGATGGCAAGACCCGAGTTTTTGCGGAAGGACGTTAAGACATCAAACAGCACAATGAGGGATTTACGGGGTGATGTAAGATAAAGCAGAATATCATCAGCGTAGAGAGATACACGGTCCTCAAACTCCGAGTTCCACCTAATGCCCTTCAGGGACGGTTCCCACCTTAACCAGGCCGCCAGCGGTTCCAAGGCGAGAGCAAACAACAAGGGGGACAAGGGACAGCCCTGTCGCGTCCCTCTGCTCAATGCAAAGGGCGCAGCGACCCGACCATTGACCACCACCTGAGCCATGGGACCGGCGTAAAGCAATTTGACCCACCGAACGAACTCCGAACCGAAACCAAACTTAGCAAGAACCGCCCACAAATACGGCCATTCTATTGTATCAAACGCCATCGTAGCGTCTAAGGACGCCAAGATGGCGGGCTCACGCAGCGTCTCGGCCCGTGCCAGGACGCCATGCAACCTTCGGAGGTTAAGCGTCGT
This sequence comes from Lissotriton helveticus, assembly GCF_964261635.1. Classification (NCBI taxonomy): domain Eukaryota; kingdom Metazoa; phylum Chordata; class Amphibia; order Caudata; family Salamandridae; genus Lissotriton; species Lissotriton helveticus. The sequence goes on from NC_136060.1 coordinate 187,733,873, forward strand.
GTTACGATGCGGTATAAAGCCGGATTGATCAGGGTGAACCAGTTCCCCAATAACGGTCGCCAAACGTGTCGCCAGCAGCCTGGCCAAGATTTTAGGTTCCGCGTTAATCAACGAAATGGGTCGAAAAGAGGCACAGCGATCCCGAGGTTTACCATCCTTGTGGATGACAACAATAGTGGCCAGTCTCTGGTCTGGCGGGAGAAAACCCACCTCCAAAGACTCAAGAAACATAGAGCGCAGATGAGGAGCTAGCGAATCCGGGCGCAGTTTATATAGCTCAATGGGGAGCCCATTAGGGCCCGAGGCCTTGCCGGATCGGACCGTACGGACAGCAGCGGCAATCTCGTCCACAGTAGGCGGGGCGTCCAGAGCATCTCTATCAATGTCAGACAATCGGGGAAGTGCAATATCACGCAATAGCAGGCAGGAGTCCTGCTCTGAACGATCAGACACCTGGGAGTATACCTCGCGGAAGTAATCGGCAAAACATACCACAATATCAACAGGGTCTGTACAACACTCTCCATTCTGCGCAACAATCACAGGGACGACACAACTTGCATTCTCCCTCTTATCCAACCAAGCAAGCAGTTTCCCAGCCTTATCACCCACATCATACAAGCGTCCCTGCTGTTCCCTCCCCATTTCCTTAGCAGCTTCAGTGACCAGAGCTCTGTATTCATGTTGCTTCAACTCCAGTAGATGTAACCCCTCAGCGGTAACCCCAGATTCCAAGCACTCCTCCAGGGCCGTGACCTCCCCCTCAAGTCGAACCATCTCAGCACGGTTGGCCAACTTCACGCTACCAATCAATGAGAGGGCCTGGCCACGAATGACCGTCTTGTAAGCTTCCCAAAGTAAACTAGGGGAGGAAACAGAGCCCACATTTTCCACAAAATAACAATCGTGTGCTTTAACCAGCTCATCCCTGACCCTGGGGTCCTCCAAATACCAGGGGTTGATCGGAGCCACTCGGCCCGCCGAACCCTGCCGTGCATCAACCACCAGCCAAAGCGGAGAATGGTCCGAGATGCCCCGAGCCAGATGTTTAACTTCCCGTATGAGGGATGCATGGGCCGAGGGCAGTAATACGTGGTCCAACCTCGAGAGACTACCATGAGCACCAGAATGATAGGTATATTGCAACTGTCCCGGGTGAAGCAACCGCCAGCAATCGGTGAGCCCCAGCGTCTCCAGGAAGTCACTCAACCAAGTCTGGGCCTTCGGCAGTTCCCTGGGAGGGTGACGATCACGCATCCCCCGAGACCACCGCATTAAAGTCACCCCCAACCAAAAGCAAACCCTCGGGGAGACCCAGGATAAGTCCACTCAGATCAGCAAATGTGGTGGCCTGGAGGCCCGGGGGCACGTACACAGAAATCAGAATAAGAACCTTCCCCTCCCAGCGCCCCACGATGGCGGCGTATTGTCCCTTATCATCCAGAATGACATCATCAATGGCCAAGGGGAGGGAGGTCCGAACCAGAATGCCCGCCCCCCTAGAGCCCGAAGTGAAACCCGAGTGCGCCACAAGGCGATAACCACGCCTATTCAAAGCGTAGCACTTGTTGCCGAGCAAATGGGTCTCCTGCAGTAAAACGACATCTGGAGTCAAACGTTTCAGCAATTGCAACACCACCCTCCTCTTAATCCCATCCCCCAACCCGTTCACGTTCCAACACAATAACTGAAGTCCCCTACCCCCCATCCCCGTGTTCAGTCCCTCCCCCGCCCCACACCCGAAGCGACTGCAAAAAACAGGAGTGCGCCCTTCCTTCGCCTTGCAAGTAACAATAAAATTAAAACAAACAACCCAGTTCCCCCAACAATGTCAAAACAACTACACCCCCCACCCCGCACCCCTGCTGAAGACCAAAGAGCCCCATAAACTTGCAGTGTGCCTGTCGCCCAACCACCCAACTAGTCTACGAAAAGAAAACCCAGGAGGAGAAAGGACCCGTTCACCCCCCACCCACCCCCAAAAAGACTATTACTTGCAAACATTAAGAACACAGCATAGCACAGTTCAAAGCCAACGGGAAGGGTACGGGGTCAAAGTCAACAGCTACTCCTGCTCTATCGGGCCACCCTCCGCCCGATCCGACTTGCCAGAGTCCTCAAAAGGTTCATGATCCATAGGCAGCGTGTCAAGCCAGTCACTCACGACCCCAGGATGGTCAAAGAAAAAAGTACGATCCCTATGTACCACCCGCAGACGGGCCGGAAAGAGCATGGCATACTTCATAGACCTTTCCCGGAGTCTCTTCTTGACCCCTTGGAACCCCAGCCTCTGTTTCTGGACCTGTTGTGTAAAGTCCGGATAGAAGCTGACAGTAGAGTTCTCAAAGGCAATGGGACCAGACTGCCGCGAAGCCTGCCGGATAGCGTCTCTGTCCCGGAAATGAAAGATCCTCGCAATGATGGGTCGAGGGTTAGCACCCGATTTAGGTGTGCCGCCGGGGATGCTATGTGCACTTTCTACAGCGAAGAACTTGCTGAGACCCTTGGGCGCCAAGTGATTCAGCACCAGGTCTTCCACCAATAGGTCCGTCGAGGCAGCAGTCGATGATTCTGGGACCCCAATCAGGCGGATGTTATTGCGCCTGGCACGGCTTTCATAGTCCTCTAGGCGCCCAGAGTAATAATCATTGGCTTTCCTCAGATTCCCGACTTCAGCCTGTAATTCAGAGACGTCGGTGACCAGGCTAGAGGTCTTAAGATCCAGGGATTTGACCTTTTCGTTTGTCTTCGCCAAGTCCGCCCTGATCAGATTGACATCAATCGCCACCGTATCCAGTTTGAGAGTCAAGGCCTCATATTGTTGCCCCAATGAGGCCTTCATACCGGTGATGGCACCCATGAGATCTCGCAGCGAGGGCTCGTCTTCAATCGATGAGTCCTCCGGCATGGCCGTCGAGGGTTTAGCTGCTGCTCCCGGCGATCCCTTAGCTAGAGTGTACCGGTCCATAATGTTTGTTTGCAGAGCACTCCCTCGAACGCCCGGTTTAGGCCCACGCTTCCCACCCTCAGGCTTAGTGGCCATCTTGGATCCTGGACCCGTACGGGTCGCCTGTTGACGGGTAAAAATGGTGACTGCGGAAGCAAATGTAGGACCAAAAGGGGCGAAGGTGGTGCCAGTCTCAGATCTGGAAGCCGCTACAGATCGGCAGTAGGAGCGGAGAGACCAAGGGTGTAGGAGCGTCCGGCCGTCCACGGAGCCCACAAAGTCAGGTCGAGCTCCGGACAGGAATCGAAACCGAAAGCTATCGCCAGCCCACGCAAGTCTGGCAGTCCGTTGTTGTTCACTTACTGGACGGCAAGCGAGACAAGATAGCGCGGGGCGTCACCATGGAGCAGGCCAGAAAACTGCGACAGTCTGTAGCTCTGGACCCCGAAGTCCAAAAAAGTTCGCTGAAACAAATAAATGAGCAGTAGAACTGTGCCAATAAACACCCGTCGTCCAAACCAGGATAAATTACAGGATAGTCGATGGAGGTGGCGAGGGTCCGGGAGCCCTGTGCTCACGCGACCATCTTGGGCGCGCGCGAAGCTCCTCCCCCCGCGCTGTATATTTTTATCAGTGAAACTGCATGTGAGTGCAAATGTAATGGTCATTTCAATTGAAGATGTGTTGTCTGTAATGGCAGTACGCTACCATACTATGCATACTCCCTGTTATCCCACTCCAATCTGCACCACTCCGCACCACTGCGCCCTACTCTGCGTCGCCCTACTCTGCGTCGCCCTACTCTGCGTCGCCCTACTCTGCGTCGCCCTACTCTGCGTCGCCCTACTCTGCGTCGCCCTACTCTGCGTCGCCCTACTGTACGTCGCCCTACTCTGCGACTCCACTCCCTGACGCGCCACTCCCTGACGCGCCACTCCCTGACGCGCCACTCCCTGACGTGCCACTCCCTGACGTGCCACTCCCTGACGCGCCACTCCCTGACGCGCCACTCTGCCCTGCGCCACTCTGCCCTGCGCCACTCTGCCCTGCGCCACTCTGCCCTGCGCCACGTCACACTATTCTATGCCACTCTACGCCACTCTACTCTACGCCACTCTACTCTACACCCTGTGCCACTCTAACCCACGCTACTCTATGCCACTTTACTCTTTCAATCTAACCCACACTACTGTATGCCACTTTACTCTTTCACTCTAACCCACACTACTCTATGCCACTTTACTCTTTCACTCTAACCCACACTACTCTATGCCACTTTACTCTTTCACTCTAACCCACACTACTCTATGCCACTTTACTCTTTCACTCTAACCCACACTACTCTATGCCACTTTACTCTTTCACTCTAACCCACACTACTCTATGCCACTTTACTCTTTCACTCTAACCCACACTACTCTATGCCACTTTACTCTTTCACTCTAACCCACACTACTCTATGCCACTTTACTCTTTCACTCTAACCCACACTACTCTATGCCACTTTACTCTTTCACTCTAACCCACACTACTCTATGCCACTTTACTCTTTCACTCTAACCCACACTACTCTATGCCACTTTACTCTTTCACTCTAACCCACACTACTCTATGCCACTTTACTCTTTGCCACTCTACTTCAACCTACTCTTGTCACCTCACTGTACACCAATGCACCCTACACCACTTTACTCAAAACCAATGCACTCTACACCACTGCACTCTACGCCAATCTGCCCTGCACTACTGTACTCCACACCACTTCACTCTCGGCCACTCTACTGCACTACACTCCACTCCCTGACACTCCATGATACTCCACTTTGTGATTCCATTAAACTCTGCTCCACTGATACTCTATGCCACTCCACTCCACAACACGCTACTCCCTCCACAATACTGTACACTACTCCTTGACACTCTGCTCCACTCATCTTTACGCAACTCTACTGTACTCCACGCGACTCCTTGACACTCCATGATACTCCACTTTGTGATTCCATTACACTCTGCTCCACTGATACTGTATGCCCCTCCACTCCACAACACTCTACTCCCTCCACAACACTGTATGCTACTCCATGACACTCTGCTCCACTCAACTCTACTGTACTCCACGCGACTCCATAACACTCCACTCTACGCCACTCTCCTTTACCCTACTAACATTTAGCCATGCTGTACAGCATCCTCTCTGGTGTTCAACATTGCTGAAACATAGCAGCAACAAAGCACTTGCGTATACAAGCCTTACTGGTTTTGCCAGTGCTTGTTATTTAATGACTGGGGTGATCGTCTGCAGCCTGATTAACTTGAGTGTCTTAAAAATGTTAGAGATAGCGTGCTTTCAGGTGTAGGACTTTCCTTCCTAATGCCTTTCAAAATGAGGGAGTATGCTACAAATTGATGAGCTCTTTAGAGTACACAGCTGCCCGTGCAGCCTGTTCTAACAATATAAATGTAGAAGCCTCATCATTTTTGTCAAAACATTTCTTTATTAGTTTTTAGGAAGTTTCTATCTAGCACATAACATATCGCTAGCACTTCGCTGATAATGGTGCCATTGCACTATGCATAGTTGCTTACAGCATAGGCAAGCCAAAGTATAATGCTTTACCATAATCAACTCTAAATGTTATCGGCGCCTGAGTAACCGTTTTCTTTGCTGAGAACGATAAAAGGAGCAGAAATGTATTTGGGACCTCAAAATCCCAAACCAGGTACCTACCAACATTTTTACTTGAGGATTAAAGGACAGCCTTTTCCCAAATTTGATACACAGATTTTTTTGCTGAATCTTTCTGCCATCCTGGGGGAGAGGCGTCATGTGGCCAAAAGATTTGCCAGAAATCTGATTGAATCTTCCCAAAGAAGAGAATTTCTGTTTTCTCCTCATTGCATTTGAGTTGAGCAGTTGCTAACCAAAGAAAAACTGCAGTTAGGCAAGTTTTAATGTGTGCGCGCCCTTCAGGTCAAATCCTTTGTCCCAAGAAAAAAAGCAGTTGTGTCATCTGTGTAGATCACTTTCGCTCCCATTTCTTCTGCTAGTCGAGCCAGATTGGTGAGATATAAATTAAAAAGTGTAGGGCGTAGGACAGAGCTCTGAGGGACACCTGTATACACCTCACATGGACTGGCAGAGCATGGGGGAATCCAAACTGGTTGGCTCCTATGTGCTAAGAACCGCATTAGCCAGTTAGGGCCTGCTCTGCCACTACAATTATCTGAAGACGATCCAACAGCATCGTGTGGGGAACCATATTGAATGCTGCTCATAGGTCCAGCATAATCAATGCGGCCACTCCCCCTGCATCCAGGGTTCCTCTGGTATATTCTGATGCCTCCACCAGTGCTGCTTCTGTACTATATCGGGCTCCGATGCCTGACTGACGAGGATGAAGTAAGTTAACTGTTTCCAAAAAGCTCTACAGCCATAAGCATGGAATGGGGGAGGGAGGATGCAGCCATTGAAGCATGTCCGGGCAAGCAGCACTGCTGCGTCTCCAGTTTATGCTTGGCTTCAAGCGTAAAGCATCGGAGTGTAGTCATTTCAGGCAGTGTGTTTGCCCTCTTTATGTGCTGCTTGGAAGCGAAGCGACAAGGTACCCCAGCACATTGCAAGAGGGTGCTTCCGACGATCTCCACCCTCCTCGGCCCTCAGAATGGTGCGTTCCGCCGTTGCCCGCGTAATTAGTGAGCTTTGCAATGATGTGACGGAACAGAAGAGACCGTAGTTCCCCGGGACGTGTCGCTGTGCGTTTTGCCAGGAGCAGAGCCAGGTTTGAAACCGAACGAAAGGGATGATGTGCTTGGTGTGTGGGTAAAGGCTTGGTGTGCTTGGTGCATGGGTAAAGGCTTGGTTTGCTTGGTGCGTGGGTAAAGGCTTGGTGTGCTTGGTGCATGGGTAAAGGCTTGGTGTGCTTGGTGCTTGGGTAAAGGCTTGGTGTGCTTGCTGCATGGGTAAAGACTTGGTTTGCTTGGTGCGTGGGTAAAGGCGTGGTTTGCTTGGTGCGTGGGTAAAGGCATGGTTTGCTTGGTGCGTGGGTAAAGGCTTGGTTTGCTTGGTGCGTGGGTAAAGGCTTGGTTTGCTTGGTGCGTGGGTAGAGGCTTGGTTTGCTTGGTGCGTGGGTAGAGGCTTGGTTTGCTTGGTGCGTGGGTAGAGGCTTGGTTTGCTTGGTGCGTGGGTAGAGGCTTGGTTTGCTTGGTGCGTGGGTAGAGGCTTGGTTTGCTTGGTGCGTGGGTAGAGGCTTGGTTTGCTTGGTGCGTGGGTAAAGGCTTGGTGTGCTTGGTGCGTGGGTAAAGGCTTGGTGTGCTTGGTGCGTGGGTAGAGGCTTGGTGTACTTGGTGCGTGGGTAGAGGCTTGGTTTGCTTGGTGCGTGGGTAAAGGCTTGGTTTGCTTGGTGCGTGGGTAAAGGCTTGGTTTGCTTGGTGCGTGGGTAGAGGCTTGGTTTGCTTGGCGCGTGGGTAGAGGCTTGGTTTGCTTGGGGCGTGGGTAGAGGCTTGGTTTGCTTGGCGCGTGGGTAGAGGCTTGTTTTGCTTGGCGCGTGGGTAGAGGCTTGGTTTGCTTGGCGCGTGGGTAGAGGCTTGGTTTGCTTGGCGCGTGGGTAGAGGCTTGGTTTGCTTGGCGCGTGGGTAGAGGCTTGGTTTGCTTGGCGCGTGGGTAGAGGCTAGGTTTGCTTGGCGCGTGGGTAGAGGCTTGGTTTGCTTGGCGCGTGGGTAAAGGCTTGGTGTGCTTGGCGCGTGGGTAAAGGCTTGGTGTGCTTGGTGCGTGGGTAAAGGCTTGGTGTGCTTGGTGCGTGGGTAGAGGCTTGGGTTGCTTGGTGCGTGGGTAAAGGCTTGGTTTACTTGGTGCGTGGGTAGAGGCTTGGTTGCTTGGCGCGTGGGTAGAGGCTTGGTTTGCTTGGCGCGTGGGTAGAGGCTTGGTTTGCTTGGGGCGTGGGTAAAGGCTTGGTTTGCTTGGCGCGTGGGTAGAGGCTTGTTTTGCTTGGCGCGTGGGTAGAGGCTTGTTTTGCTTGGCGCGTGGGTAGAGGCTTGGTTTGCTTGGCGCGTGGGTAGAGGCTTGGTTTGCTTGGCGCGTGGGTAGAGGCTTGGTTTGCTTGGCGCGTGGGTAGAGGCTTGGTTTGCTTGGCGCGTGGGTAGAGGCTTGGTTTGCTTGGCGCGTGGGTAGAGGCTTGGTTTGCTTGGCGCGTGGGTAGAGGCTTGGTTTGCTTGGCGCGTGGGTAGAGGCTTGGTTTGCTTGGCGCGTGGGTAGAGGCTAGGTTTGCTTGGCGCGTGGGTAAAGGCTTGGTGTGCTTGGTGCGTGGGTAAAGGCTTGGTGTGCTTGGTGCGTGGGTAGAGGCTTGGGTTGCTTGGTGCGTGGGTAAAGGCTTGGTTTACTTGGTGCGTGGGTAGAGGCTTGGTTTGCTTGGTGCGTGGCTAAAGGCTTGGTTTGCTTGGTGCTTGGGTAGAGGCTTGGTTTGCTTTGTGCGTGGGTAGAGGCTTGGTTTGCTTGGTGCGTGGGTAAAGGCTTGGTTTGCTTGGGTAAAGGCTTGGTTTGCTTGGTGCGTGGGTACATGCCCAAGGCACATAGATACCTCCAACTAAGTGCGACAGTCATGTCCATCGTGTGCTTTAGCTGGGCAATTATCTCTGACCAATACTTCAGCTTGTATAAATATGAATCCAAAAGGAAAGCCAGTGTATCTCCTTTGTGGAAATCAATAACTGACCGGTAGCGATGTCCAAAGAAAACCCCACACATTAGGGAAAATTAATCTTCCACATACAATCGGGTCTAATCTGGAGATAATGCAAGCTTTGCTGCTTCTCCCACTTCCACTTCCCCACTGGCAGGCAGATGCGTACACCCCTCAAGTGCAGACATGGTTTCACCCGGCGTGAACAGCAATCCAAAATGGAAGGCAGTGCAATTGCGTTTGTGGACCAGAGCACCTGAAGCCACTGGGGCACCTTCTCCCCCCAGCCCTCAGCGGAGGGCTGAGGCAGAGCAAAGGGCCTGCTCCGGTCCGTTTCTGCATGTACAGTGTCGAGTTTCAGGCCCCAGAGCTCCTCTCGCTTCCACATCTGACTAGCAGGGAGCAGACTCCACCTAATAGGAATAGAAATCAAAATGTAGTTTGATCGATCGACAATTGTCATGCAAAGGGTGTCCAACATGCTACAGATTTGAAAGAACGTGTCTGCCACCCACAGTGTGATCTTATCTGTGAATCGTTAGTCATCACTTAAATGGAAAAAGGATTCTGACGCCTGCAGGCTCCATGTCCAAAGTGCTAAGTTGAAAGCGTTTTTGTGTGTACAACTTTCTCAGCTGTTATCTCTGGCCTTGCCTGGAATAATGAGTGGTCTTTGCTCTGTGTGCGCTCTGTTCCCTCAGTAGACTGGCGGCGAAGTTCAATGATCTGTTTATAATGTTGCTGCAGGCAGAGATCACGCTTCTACTCACCATGGGAACATCGGTCAAGGTGAGCCAGCAGTGGGGTGATGGACCCGGCCTTGAAACTGCAGGTCAAGGCTGCTCTTATCGAATGACACGCCAGGTACAACCAGGGCAGCGCTTCTTGTGGGCTGGTGACGGGCGTTTCAGCATGGAAACCCCACAGGCTGTCTTGTCCTCAGTGTTTTCATATTTTTATAACAATTGGGTTACATTTTATGCCAGTGTGTTTTTGAGGCCACAAAGTCATTATCTGTATTATCTACTAACTGCCATTACTTTTTCACGATTATTCATGTTCAGGTATGGGGAATATTAGGCCAATGTCGGAGCCATTTTTAAATGTCATGAAAAGTACAGAAAATACCTTTTGCAGGGCTTTACACGATTTCCCTCAGGTCATTGCGGCCTCACCTGAGCAGTCACCGACCAGTGCTTACTTTATAAAAACAAGTATTGGCATAGCCAATAGGTCTCGCGTTTGGGGCCTTATACATGTTTAGAGAGAGCTACTGGCTTTGTTAACGTATTTAATATGTGTTGCAGAGCATTCTGAATGTTGTGCAGCATGTTTAAAAGTTATGTTATAATTAAAAAAGTACTATAACCATTTGTCACCTTATATATAACCTAGAAAACATTATATACAACTGAAGTATCCTAATAACCAGAATTAACAAAAAAAAAGTGTTCTAGTTTTTTTGTTTATGCAAGGAAGGGCAACACAAAAAATCCATATATGATGGATCATAGGAACCTAGCCAGGGAGAGCTTTTAGGTCTACCCAATTTGGGTGCACCTTATCAGAAAAGAACATTTCTTTTCTTGAGTCCCCTCACTCACCCAGGGTTGCCCCTTGGTGACATGCTTCATCATTTGGGCCATCCCAAGCATCTACTGCTTGGGGTGTGCTACGACTTGCGAGGGATACGTAGGCTAAGTATCCGTCGCAAATCGCAGCACGCCCCAAGCAGTAGAATCCACGGCGATGGGAGGTAAGAGTGGAAGTGGAGGTGGAGGGAAGGGAAACAGGAGTGGAGTTGGAGGGGGTGGAGGGAGGAGGGAGTGGAGTGAGGGGTAGAGGAGGTGTAGGGAGTGAGGAGGGAGAGGAGGTGAAGGAGTAATGGTAGAGGGAGGTAGGGGGAGTGGAGGTGGACGAGTGGAGATGGTGGTGGAGTGGAGATGGTGGTGGAGTGGAGATGGTGGTGGAGTGGAGATGGTGGTGGAGTGGAGATGGTGGTGGAGTGGAGATGGTGGTGGAGTGGAGATGGTGGTGGAGTGGAGATGGTGGTGGAGTGGAGATGGTGGTGGAGTGGAGATGGTGGTGGAGTGGAGATGGTGGTGGAGTGGAGATGGTGGTGGATTGGAGATGGTGGTGGGGTGGAGATGGTGGTGGTGGTGGAGTGGAGGTGGTGGTGGAGTGGAGGTGGTGGTGGAGTGGAGGTGGTGGTGGAGTGGAGGTGGTGGAGGTGGTGGTGGATGGTGGTGGAGGTGGTGGTGGAGTGGAGGTGGTGGTGGTGGAGTGGAGGTGGTGGTGGTGGAGTGGAGGTGGTGGTGGTGGTGGAGTGGAGGTGGTGGTGGTGGTGGAGTGGAGGTGGTGGTGGTGGTGGAGTGGAGGTGGTGGTGGTGGTGGAGTGGAGGTGGTGGTGGTGGAGTGGAGGTGGTGGTGGTGGAGTGGAGGTGGTGGTGAAGTGGAGGTGGTGGTGTGGAGGTGGTGGTGTGGAGGTGGAGGTGGTGGTGGAGTGGAGGTGGTGGTGGAGTGGAGGTGGTGGTGGAGTGGAGGTGGTGGTGGAGGGAGCGGAGGTGGAGAGGGGGTGGAGGGAAGGGGAAGGGAAAGAGAAAGGGGAGTTGAGGGGGTGGAGGGTGGGAGTGGAGGGAGAGGGGAGGGGTGGAGGTGGAGGGAGAGGGGAGTGGAGGTGGAGGGAGGGGGGGTGGAGGGAGGGGGGAGTGGAGGTGGAGGGAGGGGGGAGTGGAGGTGGATGGAGGGGGGAGTGGAGGTGGAGGGAGGGGGGAGTGGAGGTGGAGGGAGGGGGGAGTTGAGGTGGAGGGAGGGGGGAGTTGAGGTGGAGGGAGGGGGGAGTTGAGGTGGAGGGAGGGGGGAGTTGAGGTGGAGGGAGGGGGGAGTTGAGGTGGAGGGAGGGGGGAGTTGAGGTGGAGGGAGGGGGTGGAGGTGGAGGGAAGGGGTGGAGGTGGAGGGAGGGGGTGAGGGTGGGGATGGAGGTGGAGGGAGGGGGTGGGGGTGTAGAGAGACACTCCACTCCAATCTATTTGACTCCACTCAACTCCAATGGACCCCACCCAACCCACTCCAATCCACCCAGTCTATCTCAATCGACCACACTCTACCCAATCTGCCCCACTCCACTTCACTCCAATCTACCACATGCCACCCAAATCTACCCCACTTAAGTCCAATATACTCCACTCAAATCTACCCTACCCCACTCCACCCCAAACAACCCTACTCCAATCTACCCCATCCAATCTGCCCCACGCTAATCTACCCTAGTCTACATCACTCCAATCTATTCCACTCCAGTCTACCCTAACCCAGTCTGCCCCACTACAATCTACCCCACCCCAGCCCAATCTACCCCACCTCAGCCTACCCCACACCACTCTATCCAACTCCACTCCAATCTCACTCCAACCTACCTCACTCCACTCCACTTTAACCACTACACCCTAGTCTACCCCACTACACCCCATCTACCCCAGATCAATCTACCCCAGCCTACCTCATTCCACTCTACCACAACATTTCCCACTCCACAGTATCCCAATCTAGCCAACTCAATATACCACACTAATCTAGCCAACTCCTCCACTCCAATCTACCCCACTTTAATCTACCCCACTCCCTTCTATCCCACAATACCTCCACTCCACCCGAGTCTACCCCAGTCTACCCCACTCCAACCCACTCAACCCCACCCCTCTCCACCCCACCCCACCCTAACCCACCCCACCCTAACCCACCCCACCCTAACCCACCCCACCCCACCCCACCCTACCCCACCCTACCCCACGCCACCCCACCCTACCCCACCCTACCCCACCCTACCCCACCCCACCCCACCCCACCCTACCCCACCCCACCCTACCCTACCCTACCCTACCCCACCCTACCCCACCCTATCCCACCCTACCCTACCCTACCCTACCCTACCCCACTCTACCCCACTCCATTCTAGTCTACCCAAAGTTACCCTACTTCAATCTACCCCATCCCACTGACTTTAAAACGCACGCTGAACAGCAGCTACATAATGGTGTACATAATAGCTATAGCACATTGCCAAAGCAAATAACCCTTGCATAGCTGAGACCTATTGGCTTTGCAAATGCTTATTTCCAATACTGATTTTTGGGCCCCCAGTTCAGCCCTAAGGTTTAAAATCAATAGGTATGTAAACAGACCTCAAAGGAAGTGAAGCAAAAGGCCTTGTTTGGGTCTCCAATAGCAGAACATCTAGGTTATCAGTGTCTAGGATGTTGAAGCAGAGACAGTTTTGTTTTGACATCAGTAGTTGTTTGCTTCATCTAGCATTAATACAGTGACAGTGTATGTGTCCTTCTAGCAGGTAGTGCGGTGTACTGAAAGTTGCATTTACGTCGTGCATGTGTGTGCTTTCTGAGCTCGCATTATCTCAGTGACCTATAGACCAACGTGCTTTTACTGCAGCTGGTAGAAAGCTCTATTTTTGTTATTCTTACAACATTGCACTGCTACTGAAGGGGAGATAACACGAGTATTACAGAAGTTACTGTATATTTGGTATGTAGGAGCTAAAGTCATCTTTAATTAGAATAATGACACCACCACCCAAGAGGTACAGTTCTCTTTCCAAGCACTTCAAATAAAAGTGTAGTGGAGCAGTGCATTTATCTGCTAAAATGAGAGCATTGACATGAATAAGGCAGAACAAAAAGGTAAATGGGTACTGTAAGCGAATGGTAAGTCAAACGTTAACACTATTGAAGAGGAAGGCTAAAGTAACTACGCATTAGCAAAGCCAATAGGTCTGGCATTCGCTGCCAGCACTTTTAGCTTTGTCAATGCTTGCTTTGTTGTTGTTTTTGCAATATGTTATTGTTGAGTGGAGCTGCCAGGCCCTCATAAACCTAAAACAAAAGCACAGGCTGAAAGCAAAATAGTTTTGTTCACAAGAACACACCTTGGCATAGTAGTCCTTCGAACTTAAGAGCAGTACTTTGTCGACCTGCGCCTTGTGAAAGGACAGAATGCTGTCACTCAGTGAAATGACCTAATGGCTGAAGTGGGCTGACCCATTCCTAATGCTATAAGATGTGTGGGTGGAAGAAAAATGTGAATTAGACCATGATAAACCAATAGGCAAAGAGGGCTTCTTTAAAGCTTCTATGAGTATAATATAAATATAGTTTTAGTAAAATCCGACTGTATTGGCTAAGCCCACACCTAAACAAAAAAGCTAAATCCCCATGTGCTCCCTTCTTGTCCCATAGGTCACATGACAACAGTAAAGTGGAATAAAAAAGTAATTAAAATGATTTTCCATGCCATTGCATTGAGTGCTGAAACTAACGTGTCAGCAGGAGCACGGAAAAGGGTCAAAAGAAATGTAAGTAAAGAAGTCTTTAAACTTCTGAGGGGGGAAGAGAAGCGCATTAGTGACACAGTTGGGAAACACATGCACTCTCGTTGAGTGTTAAAACGAAAAGAAACAAGTAGCCCCTGAAAAAGTGAGTTGTGGAAGGACACAGTAATGTGTCGTCGCTCCAGGGGAGGGATGAACACAAGAAGAGAAGGAAATTCCACACACGCGAAGCAAGAAATGAGTGACCATGAAGCCAAGCAATGATGTTATGTTATGTTATAGGCTGATTTGTATCGCGCACTGTTAGTCGAGACTGTCCTGGCGCGTAGAGGAAACAAAGACAGCATATACCGGAGATCTAAAAGGCTTGTTTAAACAGATGTGTTTTTAATAGTTTTTTAAAACTGGTCAGATCTGTAGTGTTTCGTAGTTGGTCTGGCAGAGCATTCCACATATTAGCCGCTCTAACCGCTAAGAATTTGCCCCCTAGGCGAGTTTTCCGAAACCTAGGGACAACCAGACTTCTAAGTGATGCTGAGCGTAGTTGACGCACCGGCTGATAGAACATGAACCTAGCCCTCAAATAGGCTGGACAGGGGCCATGGAGGGCTTTATGGGCCAGGACCAGGGCCTTATAACATACTCTTTGGGGCACCGGGAGCCAATGAAGGTCGCATAGTTGTTTGCGGACACTTCGTCTCCTAGGGATGTCAAAAAGGAGCCTTACCGCTGCGTTTTGCACCACCTGCAGTTTCCCTAAAAGAAACTCAGGCGAGCCAATATACAGAGCATTGGCATAGTCCAGGCGCGAGAGTATGAGAGCCCTGGCCACAGCTTCTCTGGCAGTTCGAGGAAGGAGGGGAAATAATTTCCTTAGGGTTGTAAGGGTGCCAAAACAGGTTCCCACCAATCTTGTGATCTGTTCTCGGAAGCACATATCCGCCCCAAACCAAATACCTAAGTTTTTTGCTATACCACAGTCACCCTTTGGACAGGGTGATCCTGTGGGCCACAATGATTCTTTGAAGCCTATAGGGAATTGTCCGTAGAGGAGTATTTCGGATTTCTCCTCATTACATTTCAGACTGGCCTGGGCCAGCCAGGCAAATACTGACGACAGACAGTGCTGGGCTTTCTCAGTCTGTAAATCATCATCATTCCAGGTGAAGAGAAGTTGGGTGTCGTCGGCATAGGCCATAATTTTAGCACCCAACCTTTCTGCCAGATAAATCAGGGGGGTCATATAAACGTTGAAGAGTAAAGGGCTGAGTGTAGAGCCCTGTGGGACCCCAGTTTCTACTTTGTTGTCAGACGAGTGGAATGGAGGCAGCCATACTTGTTGGAAACTATCTTTAAGAAAAGATTCCACCCAACTAAGTGCCGCGTCTGCAATCCCAATGTCCGACAACCTGGAGAGGAGCTTAAGATGGGGAACAGTATCGAACGCGGCAGAGAGGTCCAATAAAATTAGAGCCGCTCTGCCGCCCCCATCAAGACATTCTTTAATAGCCTCCGAGACCTCTACAAGCGCTGTCTCTGTGCTAAAGGATGATCTGAAGCCAGATTGAGCAGGGTGCAGAGCCCCTGAGGCTTCCACAAATTTCTCCAGTTGCCTAAACGCCACCTTCTCGCAGACCTTAGCAAGAGCTGGGAGAAGGGAAATGGGGCGATAGTTTGAAGGGAGCATTGGATCAGCCGTAGGCTTTTTGATCAGGGGGAGAAGTTTAGCGTGTTTCCACTGAGAGGGCATCGCACCTGATTGCAGAGACTCATTAATCAAAGTCGCTACTATAGGAGCGACTACATCAGCCACCCCACTGAGAACCCTAGCTGGGCAGGGATCTGTCGGGGATCCTGACTTAAGGGATTTAAGTATGGCAGCCACATCCTTCACTTCCACTCTATCAAAGCCAGAAAGAAACTCGGTAGGCTTGATGTTATCCTGAAATATCCAGGTAGTAGATAGATTGGTAGGGGCGGGAATCTTAAGGCTGTCCTGTATTTTTTGAATTTTATCAATAAAAAAAGTGGACAGTTTTTCACACCAACTGTGGGAGGTGGGCGTTGAAGAGGCCTCTGCTACTGGAGAAGTAAAGCTCCGCACAATAGCAAAGATTTCTCTGCTATTGTTCTTAGCTCTAGAAATTTTCTCGGCAAAGAAATCACCCTTTGCCAACTTAATGCCAGCATAGTACTCACATTGAGCCTTGCGTAATTTCGCCTTAGCTATGGAGCAGTACTCCCGTCGCCATGCCCGCTCAAGCTCTTTACAACCTACCTTCAGGATTTTTAGGCGATCGGTGTACCATGGATAAGACGGAGAGGCTCGTGGGCGACTATTTATTGATCGGATGGGGATGCAGTCTGTATGGCAGTGCTCATCCATTCCGAGAAATTTTCCACTGCCCCCTCCAAGGTACAGGCGCTAGCAGGGCGGGACTGTGCTAGAGCGGTGGATAAGGCAGGAATATTAATTTTAGCTTGGGGCGGGCCGTGGTTTCCAACCCCCTGTTTACGCTGGCTACCCAAATCCCAGGAGTAACAGATAAGATGGTGGTCTGACCATGTGACAGGGCGGGAGGTCACCGGAGCTATGGAAAAGTTGGAACAGACCAGGTCAAGACAGTGACCTCCTGAGTGGGTAGAATCAGAGACCTGTTGTGAAACAAGGGTTGCGTCACACAGATCCAGTAGATCCCTTGTCCCTGGGGCTACCGGATTGTCTATATGGATATTAAAATCACCCAGCAGCATAAATTTTGAGAACCTCAATGCTCTTTGTGTGACTACCTCCTCCAGAGATTTGAGAAAGGTACCTGGGGGACCTGGGGGACGGTATACCAGTAGCCCACCTAAGGTAAAGTGGGGGGAAAGGACTAGAGAGAATTCCATCACTTCCCCACCTAGAATGCCACCTGTGGATTCCTTTGTTAAAATCCAGTAATCCCTATAAATCATAGCAATGCCCCGCCTCTGCCTGTATTACGGTCGAGCCTGGCTATCCTGTACCCTCGTGGGGTGGCTAACTCGATCACTGGAGCGCAGAATTCATTCAGCCAGGTCTCCGTAATAAACAGGATTGTCGAGGCACTCGTCCACTATCAGCTCATGAACTTCTTCCGAGTGTTTGACCATCGAGCGGGCATTAATAAGTGCCGCTCGAATGTTAGTATGATGATCAATCCTACACGGAGAAGCGGATGAGTGATCCGTGAACTGAAACCGGCAGGCGGGGCAGTACCGTGTCCTAGAATATAATACATCCCACTGTTTGAAGCTATTGCATGGGACTTTGTTATTTAGTGCGAGCAAAGACTCACGACTGTAGACCAATGTTTTATCACCAGGCTCTGCCCCCCAGCATCAGCGTTCCTGGCCCTGTGCGCTGACGGGGCGCGGACGGGCGCAGACGGGCTTATCTTAGGCGCACCTTCGGCGCGCCATCGTCGCGCCCGCTGCGCGGCCGAGGACACATGTGCAATTTATGTCCTGCCTCCCCAGGTAAGCTAGACCGCTAACTCCGGCCCAACCTAGCTCTGGGAAACACAAGATGGCGCCTCGCCCTCCACACAATCGGCACAGTCAGCCGCGGTGGAACGGGGCGAGGGAAGCCACAAGGAGAACCAAGATCCTCTAGTTCTGCCTGCTCATTAAAACAGTGCTCGAAATTGGTGAGTGATATCGGATGAGTATTGGACAGTCTCTAAGCCAGTGATACAATGTGGGCTGACCTGAACTCTGCTGTAAGTATTGGTATTGTGCACCATAAGTCTTCATCAGCCGTCAGATAAAAGCTGCCTGTAGACGGGACCTATACATTTGTAGTATGCGGTGTACAAAAGTTAGCAAGGATTGTGCAGAGATGAACTGGTGGAGCATTACAAATCCAAAGAGCTGCAATACAGACGCCTTGAAGAGTAAGCTTTGAACTGCCAAATCTAAGCAGTTTAGAAGTTTGCATAGCATTGACATTTTCACTGTTTAAGGGCTCTCTGCGGTTTAGAGGGATCTGTTGATTACCACCAGCTGTGGAGAACTTTGTCCGAATGCCTACCTGTGAACCCATGGGGAAGAGGGTTCAAGGCACAAGTGACCTAATTAGTCAAGGGGAGTTCTACATAGACTGTACTAGGGATAGTAATATCTCCCAGCATCTGGATCAAATGATGATGCTCTTGTAGGTAACAAAGCTCACATTTCTTGTTTGCTAGATCTTTATTCAGATTTTGGCAGTCTTTCTCTAGTGGTAATTTAGGTGCGATCGACCAGGGATGTGTGTTGTAGCAACAGAGATCTAGTATTCTTGCTGTGTTTAACTACTCCCCGATTATTGTTTTTTTTCAAAAAGGTTTTCAAATTTGAATCTTGTGTCTTTGACAAGACCTTGGGAGAAGTACCCTCAAAATGCTTCCCTTCCAGCAGCACCAAATCTGTGTTTAAGTTACTAGAGTTTTTAGGAGCTAGACGAGGGGAATAGATTTATGGATGGTACTGCAGGGAGGGAGCTGGAATAACGAGTGAGAGGTACCTGCAGACTCGATATGTACAGCATCCAAAAGGGATGCTGAGACTTCCAGGGTCTCGCTACACCGGGTCTATTCACCTGTTCTCATGAGTGAAAAGAAAGCACTTCCCGAGGTAAACGCATCATTCAGAAATCTTTTACACATTGTGGCGAAGAAATAGAAGGCGACCCAAAATGAAAAATGGGCCATAAGAATACGTAGATTCTGGCAGCATACGAAAAGTCTTGAATGGTGTGGGGGACCTCGTGCTCTGTTTGCACAAGATGGCCTTCCATTAGTCCCCACTGCGCCTTGTCGGAACCGTCGGTGACTCCTCACCCTGTGAGCCGGAATCCGGTCTCCACTTAGTTGCAGAGTGTATGTAGTCGCTTAGTAAATGCACTCATCCTGGTATCTGTTCACACTTCATGATTTCATCTGCATCCCTGAAAAAGGCTCTCTTACTTTTTCAACTGATCATGGCTATTTCACATCAAACAGAACACCAAAATGCTCGAATTCGAGTGCTTTTCTTCTGCCTCTCAATAAAACAGATCTTTTTTTCTACTCCATGGCGTAAGCTTGGGGAAGCGCTTGTTATTGTTTGTCATCAATTTCTTATAAAGCTCTAAATAAACCCACGTTGGTCATCGGGGCACTGGAACCTCAGTGGCGTGCGTGTAGCCTTGAGTACTCGACAGACAGTTGCTCTTCGTCCGGCACAAATGTACAGAGGAAGCTTGTTCCTCAAGGATGTTAGCAGGTTAATTACTTTATTTCTGAATCGATCCTCGACATTTGCAGCTTGGCAACCGAGTGGTCGAAAAAACAATGACATTGCAGCCCTCACACTCTTCTTTCACCCCCTAAATAGTTCTGGGTCACCTTACCAAGATTGGGTCATCTGATGGAGGCTTCATGACCTTTGTATTTATATGTTGTGCTGAGCCACAGAATGGTGGTCGTGTAGTGGGAGCTACTCCCCTTCCCTCTTCCATGGGCCTTCTAGGTACTCGTCTGGTACCAACAGTTTTTATAATTGCTTTTCCACCAAAATACAACTTTGGTATTCATGTCAGACCTTAAACCCTCAAGTTCCACCAACTCCAGCCACATTCCCAAGACCCCCCACTTGCTGCTTTTCCACTTTCTTTCATCTTCATCATATTACTTCTGAATTCCTCCCAGTGCTGCTTTTGTATTATATGAGACCCTTTAATGATTTTCTCAAACATGTGGCCTTTTTCGAAGAATATGAAAACTATGACTTGCCCTTGGAATTTCCTTGACCTTATTCTTCCTCGTGGATGGCTTCCTCCATACTCTTCCCTCTTCTGCTTTCTCTTTGCTCTGGACCCATGGCAATTATTTTCTACATCTTACATCCCATCTTGAATTGTTCTTCCTTGGCACAGTCTTCAAGGTTAGCCTAGGCCTTGCTCCAACCCATAAATGGGAGAAAGAGTAAGGGAAATAACAGGGTGGGATGGGAAGAGAATATGCATCGATGAATTTAGGCAATTTTATCTGCAGTTTTATAGGGTAGTGCCCAATACAGGTGAGGACATAGGTAGGTGATGGTACTCGAGTAATTAAACAGATAACAGAGGAGCTAGATGAGAAAGTGTCCACAGAGGAAGTCGTAGCAGCCATCAAGGGACTGAAAAATGGCAAGGTGCCTGTGCCCTAATGGCTTCACGGTAGCCTTTTGCAAGCCCTACTGCCCAGTTGTCAACCGATACTTACACGTTTAGGACAATTTTTCTGCCAATTAGCAGGCTATATGCATGTACTGATTGATATCTCTTGTTATTCCTCTAATATAAAACAAAGTATGATCATAGGTAACTTAATCTGTTCCCGGGTTGCTTCTTAAAGCTTTAGTGTATACAAACTCTTGCCGGGAGCTAATTGCTGTTGTGCACAGAAGACATTGGTAACCCAAGCCAGATGTTATGAGCACTTCTGTGCAACGGCTTTTAAATTGATGTTATGGATGTTACTATGTGCCGCGTGCACTGATGACATCCGTACTCGCTGTTATAGCCGTTGGAAAGGGATGTCCTACTTTCTGATGGTATGTCTCTTGATCAGAAAACGGGTTAGACTGTGATTCCAACCAGGAACACTACACCCTTCTACTAGACCCAAGAGAAGTCGAAAGAATGGGGGAAGGTACTTGGCACTCCTAATCCACCCCCACACCCATCTCTTTACCAGGTCAGACATTGTCAATCTGATATTCTGTAATGCTTCTAAGCTTTTGTTGAAAATCTACAAAGAACGGTTACGTCTTTTCTGCCAATCACAAACCCCAGTTCAGCTTGATCTTGTAATTGGGGAAAACTGTTACTAGCCCTGTTCAGTATGGATTATGAATTTGTATATATAGGTTTAAGGAAGGAACTGCTTCTAGTTTTCCACATGGTGGAACCTAGCAACTTCATATAGTTCAGTCCTGAGTGAGGTGGTTTGTGTTGGCCTTGCCAGATGTCACTTTCCATAATGCAGCTGGAAGGACACAAATACCGCTCGCAAATTTTTAAAAAAAAAATATATTTTTATTGCAGAATCAGAAATAAAACCATTCAACAGGCCAACCTACACACTGAAGGTTCCCAACAGTTAGTATGATGAAACATAATACACAGCCATTTAGCCCACATCCCGGGGGCTGGGCGGCGCTTCAATGAACCGGTTTTCTGGAGGTGCCTCAGTGCATGACCTGGCCGGGCCATAGGTCAGTTATATCGTATCTTATCCGCTTTTACCCCGTAACATCCAACCCTCCCCCTCTCCACCAAGCCCCAGGCTGCACCCACTGTCGCTTCCCGTAAATCCACTCTACGACCTCACTGGGCCACCCGGGTCCGGCAGGCTATCTCGCGGTGTCAAACTACCCAACCACGAACTCCCCCCCCCCTTCCCACCCCCCCTCCAACTGCTGCTAATGCGGGTCTCAGGAACCTCTCCCTGCTCTGAAGCATGTCATCCACCAGGATATTCAGTCAAACATGTAGTCCCCATGGAATGCCTTCCTACTCCTAATCTTCCTCTGCGCCTTCTGTTATATAGTCCCGTAATGCCTGTACTACCAGCTCCCAGGATCGCGCCAGTTCCAAACTTTTCTCTTTGCCAGTTCTAGTTGCCTGACGCATCCTAAGCACACTCTCACATCCCGACCACTTCAACTGCTCATTCCTCCATCTCCGCACTGACGGGCCCTCCTTGGACTTCCAACGCCAAGTGATTTCACGCTGTGCCAATATTATCCCCAAGTCAATGAATTTGCTTGTTACTTTAGTCTTCTTGGTATGCGGGAACCAGAGGAGCAGACATGCAGCCATATCAAATTCTACCTCTCTGTCCGTGACAGCGTTCAGGAGTTCTCCCACTTCCGGCCAGTATTCCCCTAACTTCGGGCATCCCCACAGCATGTGGTCCAGATCTACCTCCGGCTCCAAACATCTTGGGCACATGGCGTCAAGCACCTGGAAGTGTCGTCGTAACCTCTCCGGGGTTAAATACGCCCTGTGGACAATGAAAAAATGCACCTGCTGAAACCGTGCATTCCTCGTCCCTTTCCAGGTCCTATGCAACACTTGTCCCCAGATGGAGTCCGGTATTTGCTTACCTAAACTGGCCTCCCACCGCGACTTCAGCGTCACCAACGGCGCTAGTCCCTCATTTAGCATTCTGGTGTGGAGGCAAGTTACAGCCTTGACGGTGCCCGCGGCCATCACCACATACTGGCACGCCATGGTCACCTCCGGCTCCACCAGCCCTCCCCCCCAATGCCGCTGCATCGCTGTCACCACCGCCGCATGCAGTAAGAAGGTTCCACTAGGCAGGCCGAACTGTTCCTGTAAAGTCCGGTACGGGACTAACGTCCCGTACATATAGAGGTCTCCCACCATCTGTAAGCCCAGTTCTTCCCACGTCAATAATTGGGACCAATCGCCCCCGTGCGGTAGTGCGGTTAGCATTCCCAGCGGTGTCTCCGGTGCATACGGCCGGTGCTTCCTAGCTCTTTTCAGGTTCCTGTTCCAACACAATCTAAGCGTCTTTTCCTCTATCGTAAGATCTCTCCCAGCCATTTTCTGTTGCATGATTATAGACGACAAGACATGTCTCTGAATGCCCATCCCTCGATCGCTATCTGGACCCCTGAATTCTGTGGCCACGTTCTGCGTCAGGACCTGGAGTTGCGCTGCCAGATAATATAACTCAAAGTCGGGGACGGCCATCCCCCCCTCGTTCTTGGGCCTTGTCAAGGTAGTCAGCGCTACCCTTCGCCGTCCATGGCCCCAGAGGAAGCTGGTCACCAACGTCTTCAACTCCCTAAAGATTCTCTGCGGGATCCATAGTGGCAGCGTTCTGAAATAGTAGAGTAGCCGCGGGAGTGCCACCATTTTCAACAGTGCTACCCGACCCAGCACGGACAGTGGGAGAGAGGCCCAGAAATCCATACAGCCCCTCAGCGCACAAATACAGCGCTCCACATTCCCCTCTAGGAGGTCCGCTGCGTCATGGTAGATGCGCACCCCCAGATAAACAAAACAAGAGGGTGCCCACACCACCGGTCTTGTGAGCTGTGGACAGAGCGTAGTCTTCCGCAAAGGAAACACGCAAGTCTTGGCCCAATTCACCCTGAGGCCCGACAGCCTCCCGAACCTGCCCAACATGTCCACCGCGCCTTCCAGTGCCCTCCCAGGATCCGCCAGGTACAGTAATAGGTCGTCGGCGTATAGTGATATATAGTGCGATTCCGGACCCTGCGCCATCCCGTCATATATGGTGCCCGATCTCGCCTGTGCCGCCAGCGGCTCCATTGCCAAGGCAAAGAGCAGAGGAGACAGCGAGCAGCCCTGCCTCGTGCCCCTACAAACCGGATAAGCCGGAGAGATCATGGGCCCCAGCCGCACCCGCGCCCTAGCTGAGGAATAAAGCACTCTCGTCCAACTCCGAAACCCTTCCCCAACTCCAAACTTCATCAGCACTCCATCCAGGTAGTCCCATTCTAAGCTATCAAACGCCTTTTCGATATCAACTGTCAATACCACCGGATCGTGCTCCACCGTAGCGGCATCATCAATGACCCCTAACAAGCGACGGATATTCATCGAAGTGCTCCTAGCCGGGATGAATCCCGCTTGATCCCTATGTACTAAGGTGGCCATCTGCGGTAGGAGCCTGGTGGCCAGGATGCGACTCAAGATCTTGTAATCCACTGTCAACATGGACAATGGACGGTAAGAGGATACATCTAATGCATCCCTGCCCGGCTTCAACAGCGGTACAACCAGCGCCTCCCTCATAGAGTCAGGTAGCCGCCCCAATAGTTTCGCCTCTGCGTATACTATCAGCAGCCTGGGCGCTAAGATATCCATAAATTTAGCGTAGAACTCAATCGGCAACCCATCCACCCCTGGTGTTTTGTTTCGTGCCATGTGTTTAATTGCCCCTCTTATCTCTGCCAGGGTGATGGGGCCCCCCAGGTCCTGCGCATCCTCCTTATCCATTGATGGTAAATGGATCCGATCTAAGTATTCACCTATCTCCATAGCCTCTGCCTCAAGGTGGCTTGCGTACAGTCCCATATAGTAGGAGTAGCGCCCCATGACCGCCGATTGCGAGTAGGTCACTTCCCCATCCTCGCGTCTTATACTCATGATCGGGCACCCTCTAGGTTCTGGATCAGCCAGCTTGGCAAGGAGCGTGCCCACTTTATCCCGCTCCTCGTGCACCTTAGTAGCATACAGCTTATAGTCATAACACCGCAATCTTTCAGTCTCAGTCGCCACCACCTCTTTAGCTTGCAGCAATCGTTCCTGCAGCTCCGGCCTCTCGGGTCTTCGTTGTTCCAGCCCTCTCAGCACTTCCTCTGCTTTCGTAAGGTCATTCAGCACCGTCCCTCTCACAGTCAGAAACCTTCCCATGCACACCCCTCTCACCACTACTTTCATTGCATCCCATTCGATCGATCTAGTCACTGCTGAGCCTGCATTATCTGCAAAATAGCCGTCTATGCCCTGGCGGACCGTGTCACTGAACGCCGGATCTTCCAGCGTATCCGGACGAAGTCGCCATGAAGGAACAGCCGATCTCGCCAGCTGCCACTGCATGGAAAGCAACAGGGGATTATGGTCCGAAATGGTCCTAGACAAATACTCAGAGTGAATCACTACATTCGCCAATGAGCTGCAGCACAGCACTGAATCAAGTCTAACATGTAGGTCGTGCAGCGCGGAGAAGTAAGAGTAATCCCTGGTCTCGGGGTGTTGCGCCCTCCACACATCTACCAAGCCCCACCTGTCCTGCCATTCCCGCCTATGAGTTGCCAGCCGGCGCACTGGGGAGTCTACTAGAGGTGGGTGCGATCTATCTAACAGCACATCAGAAATGGAGTTAAAATCCCCCGCCAGTAAGATAGGGCCTGCCAAATAATACGCTAGGGAGCGCGACAAATCCTCAAAGAAATGAGCCTGATCAGAGTTGGGGGCATAGATGTTGCACAGCACCACCTCCCTACCATACAGCCGTCCCTCAACTACCACATACCGACCCTCTGGATCTATTCTCTGACTCGTAACTTGAAATGGCGTGCCCGCCCGTATCCATATCAACACCCCTCTGGCGAATGCCGAGTAAGTCGTGCCAAATACCTGACCTCGCCACCTCTTCTGTAAAGCCCCGCACTCTTTCTGTGTCAGGTGAGTCTCCTGAAGCATTGCAATCTGCACGCCCCGTCTCACCAAGTAGGCATGCACTTTGTGGCGTTTCACCATCGTTCGAATACCTCGGACATTCCATGTGACACATTTCAAATTAGGTAACGTCCCCATAAAGCATCACATCTTTCAGCGGCGCCAGCCAATAAGTGACTCCCGCATTGCAGCAATTGTACAACCCCTTCAAAACATTTCCCCAAACCCCCATTAACTCCCTCCCCAGGACAGGACCTAATAACCCAGCTTCAGCCCCGTTCCAAACCGTAAACACCCCACACATCACACTAATCTGTGGTCGTCACCACAGAAGACCTTAAGGGTCTGATAAGGGCTATGGAGCCCCGATCCAGGACAGCAGAGCTAACACCCCGCGCCTGTAGTCCCATACTGCTTGCGCAGCCCCATACCTGGCAGTCCAATAGAAGTTTGGAGTGTCCATACTGTCAGGCATTCCGGAATCGTTCAGCAGCCTCGAACCTCACTCGTTAAATATGCCATCCGATGTCTGTGGGGTGACCTCTGGTCCCAGCGCTCCCCCCAGCTCCGAGTCGTCGTCTCCGGTCTTCTCCCCTTCTTCTTCCGATGCCGAGCCTCTGGAAGTATTCTCTTGCTGTGAGCCCGTGATGGTCGCCGTGGCCGCCAACGCACTCTTCCTGTCAGCCAGCATTTGCGCATCTCGCTCAGCTCGCTGGCGCCTATTCCGGGAGCGGAAGCGCTGGGATTTCCTGATCTTGACTGGTTGTTGCCAATCCCGGTTGGGTCTGTGCGCACGATCCGTCCCTGCACGATACAGCTCCAACCAGGACCACGCCTCGTCGGGCGTTTGGAAAAAGTGAGTCCTATCATCAACGATTACCCGCAACTTGGCTGGAAAAAGCAAGGAGTATTGGATCCCTTCCTCTCTCAGCTCCTTCTTCACTGACAAGAAAGAAGCTCTGCTCCGCTGCACCTCCTGCGTGTAGTCTGGGAAAATTGTGACCTTGCTATTGTCCACCTGGAAGGGGCCTTGGGACCTCGCCTGTTGGATCAGCAGATCCCGGTCTTTATAGTGCAACAATTTGACCACAATCGGCCGGGGTGGACGGCCCTCCAGGGGCGGCCTGGCGGGCACCCTGTGTGCCCTTTCCAGAGAGAAGAAGGGGGACAGGCCCTCCGGCGCCACCACCGTTCGGAACCAGTTCTCCAGATAGGACACCGCATCACCTTTCTCAATTTTCTCCGGAAGCCCCACCACCCTCACGTTATTCCTCCGGTTACGCCCTTCCGCGTCCTCCGCTCGACGCTCCAGGATCGCCAGTCGGCCAATAACGTCTTCGAGTTTATGTTCCGCGGTGACCACCGCCGGCTTCAGCTCCTGAAGCAGCTGTTCGTTCGATTTCACTCTGTCAGAGAGCTTGGCGTGGTCCGCTCGTAGTAGGCCCAGCCCCGTCGCCACCTGCGCAATGTCCTGGTGCAGCTCTTCTTTCGTAGCCGTAATTGCGTCCAAGATAGCGTCAAGGCGTAGGTTCAGCCTCTGTTCCTGGGGTGAGGTCTCCGCTGGGGTACCGCCATCTGTGGCCTTGGCATTCCCGTCCCCCCTCATAGGTGGTGCAGCAAGGCCAGCTCCCAGCGCGGCCATCTTGATTGTGGGAGACACGCCGCTCGAGCAGCCTTCACCGACGACAGCCGACCGCGGTAATCCGTCTGGCTGTTCCGTCCCTGGTCCCACCTGATGCCACCCAATGTCGGATCGCGATACGTGCAGCACTTCTTGTCCCAGACCCAACCTGGTCACGCAGTTCTATCTGGCCCCCTGCTGTGTGCAGCCGCCCACCGCCGCTCCACAGGCGCGCTTTTCGTAGTGCCACCAACACAATTACGGCGCTGCCAGAGTCCGCAATCTCCAGGGGAGCAAGCCCAGTGCGCCCCCCCCTATGAGGCCAGCAGACGCAGCACTAGAAGGCCGTATGTCCGGGCAAACTGAACCCACTTCTCCCAGCAGCCCTGCACCTCGCTGGTCCCAGCACGCGCCGGCTTCCAGGCTCTGTTCCACCAGCCCAATGCACCACTGTTCCCCACCAGGCTGACCTCGCCTCCTGCGTCAGGTCCTCCGTCCACTTCTTGGTCCGTTCGTTCTCCTGAGCACCCAAGCGCCGCGGGCGGCCGCACTCCCAGCACGCCGCCAACCCGCTGCACGCCTCCGCTGCACAGCGTCCCTCAGCGAGGCACTCGGAGCCCGAACCTGTGCTGGCCCCGGCAGCCCAGCTCCAGCAGTGGCAGTCTTAACAATGGGCCGGCCTCACTAGCCAGCAGCGTCGTCACTGTCGCAGTTCAAAGCCCGGCTCTCCAGGCAGGGTCCGGGGAGCAGGGGGGGGGGGGAGGGGCACCGTCCTACCAGTCCTCCACCGCCGATCTCGCCCGCCGCTCCGGACCTGCTCTCACGGTCCTCACCCCGGTGTACTGCCCTGTCAGGGCCCCCCAGGCGCCTCCAGCGCGCTCGTCGCTGCTCAGCTCAGCGCTCCCGTTCCGACGGCGCCGCCATCTTGTTTCTGTGCGCCAGTCGAGCCGGCCAGGCTGCCAGGTCCGTCCGTGCGCGTCGCTCAGGGTCCTGACGGGGGCAGACTCTCCTCCCTGGGTCAGCGACCCCTTCGGAGCCCAATTCACGCCGCCAGGGATTTCGGGGTCAAGTGTTTCAGGATGGAAAACGGGATACGGCGCGGAGCAACTCGCTCACGCAGCCATCCCGGTCGGCGCCTAAGCCACGCCCCTCCACAAATACCGCTCGCTAATAGACCTATGTTGGTTAAAAAAAAAAAAAAAAAAAGACCCTCAGTGAAGCCTGTTAAAATTGATTAGCATGAAGAACACCAGGGCTGCCTGGGTCGCCTAGGATCTTCTAATAAACCTTATGCTCATGTTTCTCTATCTAGAACATTCGAGGTACCGTGGATTGTTATACATTCTCTCTCATTGAAGTGTCATTAGTATTCATGAAAATGGAAGATTTTCGCTTAGGGTTGAGATTTCAGAAGCAACAGTATATACGTTGAAGACATTTTAACGCTGAAATGAAAAACATTGGACATCTAAAGTTGTTTATTGTCATTTTGAACTATAAAGCTGAACTGAACAGAATATAACATTAAGTGAAAAAAATATATTTCTAGATGGAAGAGGCACAGGAAATATCTTTAGAGAGACTGCAGCTTTATTACAGTGTGATTTGACTGGTACTTTTAAGCAGCAGCCACATATCCAGAAATAGTGGAGTGGAGTCTGTCTTTTCTTGGTGTGTAGAGAAAGGATTCCAAACATTGGTTTCTGCCCATCATTTCTTTTTTTCTATAGCAGATTGCTTATTTTCGTCTATAGAAGCATCCTTTACTTTTGCATTAATATGTTGTTTTCAATCAGTTGAACTATTATCAGTTTTTTTTCTTCTGAGCTCTTTCATCCATAGAAATCTTGTTAGGGTTTGTCAAGTGGTGTGGAAAAATCATTGCTCAATACTGAATTTCTTGATTTGTTGTTAACCCGGAATATCCCGAAGGAGGGCTTTGTTATGGGAAGCCAGACTCCCGACTCACAGAGCGGTATCACCACCCACTGCCCCCTTTGACCAGTGTTAAACCATTACAGGTCATTTCCATTGAGCTGAGTTTGTCCTATTCAGCATTTTTAAGGAAGATTTAGAAACCTTGACATGTTGGCGAAGGATTTATTGCTTTAAATTTTTTTTTTTAACATGAAATATTTCTTTTTAGCCAGTTTTTTTTTAACTTAATTGCAGTGCAATGGCTTAAGGGCGCTCATTTTCTGTAAAGTGTAGGATTCGGAGCAAATTGCTTCCAGAGGCATTGTAATAAAAACCTCATTTGGGCGTTCATTTGCTGCGGTAATATTGCCTTAAAAATAATTTGTGCAGTTGTTTCTTTTGAACGTCACATAACCACATTTGCATAATAACATGTATGCCTTTTTGAATATTAATCATTAATAAAGCTTGGACCTATAGATCATGTCTTTGTAATATGATTTGAGAGTATGTAAAAAAGAATAACTCGATAGCAGTGAATATCATAATATTTATGATCATTTAAGCTGCTCAGTTTTAAATTGCCTATTATAAACTTTCAAAAATTTACATTTGATGGTGGTGTTGCTTTTGGTGCATGTTTTGTAGACCATCAGACTTTCATGATTTATGTTTTGTCATCAGTCATTGCATAAGACGACCTGGAATTTACATTTAATGTATGTTGAGAACAGGTAGACTAGATGGGACCCGGTGGCCCTGCTGTTTATTTCTATGCTGTTGACTCGCAATTACATTTTGTATGGGGGCCACCAACAGCTGAAACGTTTCATGGCACTACAATACCCGACCTCACCGCTGCTCATTGTATTAACCTCATCAGATGTAATTTAAACCTCTAATCATCTGTGGGATATCCACGGATCTCTGCCACTGGTATGACTTGACGGCTTGTGCCATGTTTAATGTAAATATAAATCCCTATTTGTAAAGCGCGAACTACTCACCCTGACGGGTCTCAAGGCGCTGGGGGCCGTTGTGGAAATTAAGTGAGCTATTGCCCAGAGTCACATGGTGCTGAGCAGAGCTGCCGTTTTAGCCGGGGATCGAACCGTGAGCCCTGTGCTCCAAAGGCAGCTGCCCTGGCCGCTGCACCACCCCTCTCCACTAATGAGTATCCTAGGGTCTCCTACTCCGACTGTTGTGCCACTCGAGGTCTAGTTAGGATCTGAACAGAGACACGCGGTGAGTGTTAATTGTTCCGCATTATAATACAGTCAGGTTGACATTAGAACAAAGTTCTAAAATAGTTCGCCCCAGTAGCATATTTACATGCGCTTATGGTGAGGTCTGATACCTTTAGTCTGCGGTCATCTATTCTTTTGCAAACCCATGTATATATTTTTATAAACCATTCACTTTTTAATTTGATAGGAATATGTTGTTTTTACTTTTGCATAAGCAGAAACCTTATATTTCTAGAGTGGCGATACGCGTAGGAAATTCTACAAAGCTTTTTATTGGTAGCCTATGTGCAAAGAGTACGTTTGTCCATTACATCATCATGTGCAATGCTTATCGTAAGCATGGGTTCTTTTCTATTTTAGGCCCATCACAAGAAATTAACATATGCTCTGACGTAGCCTAACTAACCCAAAATAATGTGCAGTTTATTTCCATAAATGTACAATTGTGTTTTCAAACCACACTTGTTACTGTAAAATTCGTAAACATTTGCGCAGATGCAGAAGAGCAGAGCTGTTCTTGTCCATGACGCAAGAAATTCTGTGCTCTATTGTTTATTTTAATAAATTCTTTTTATTGAACAAAAGAACAAGCTTCAGAGACAAAACATACATGGACATACATTTGCGGGTTAGTAAAATAACATGGTAGCCCTCCAAATATTAAACTCAAATACATGCTGTGTACTTTACCGCAGTACTATACGGAGTTCTCTACCTTCAATCATAGGAAAACATGTAAGACTCACCTCAGGGCCCCTTTCACAGGCCTCTACACTGTGCCCATGCCCCCCATATTTTCCCCCATTTACGGGGGCATCCCCGGCTTTGATAGACCACTTGTTCCATCCTATGGCACCAATCCATATCGCACTTCCATGCTTCCAATGTCGGGGGCTCTGCTGCCCCCTATGCCTGGGGAATATTCCTCTTGGCGACCCCTCCTGCTAAGGCTAGCCAGGACTTGGCCCACTGTGGCCATGTGATCCCTCCTGTGACGCCCAGGATGTGCCATCTAGACTCCAACAGGTCGCTCTCTCCCACCACTGCCTCCATTTTGCGGGTCAGACATATCCAGTACCTCTGAATCCTGAGGCAAGACCATAGTATATGGAAGAAGGACCCTTTCTCACCACACCCCTCGCACACAGCTCAGACACACAACAGAAATACGAAACTGTACCACTTGTGAGGCGTAGGATCTGTGAAGAATGCAGAGTTGAACAAGCCTAAAGCGTGCTCTAATGGCTATTTCTCTGGGACTCTGTAGGGCCTCCCCCCAATCGTCATCATCCAGAAGTTTCACGTTGGATTCCCAGGCCTCCATCAAGGAACCCATGCATTCTGGGGAGTTGTTCACAACTTTTTTATAAGTAAGGGACACTGCTTTATCAATCATGGGCTAAGAGGAGCCTATCCTCCAAGGGAGAATATTCCAGTAGCATAGTCCCTTCTTTTCAGATGACAGTGAATACCACAAGACGCAGTTGTCTGTATCTGTGGAATTCACCTCCCCCAATTGGAAGTGCTCCCGCAAGGAATCAAATGTAACCATTTTGCCTCCCTTCCAGACATCCCTGAGTATGTCAATCCCAATAAGGCTCCATTTCCGGAAGCCCTGAATCAGTCTTAATTTGTTTAAAAATTATCCCTCCCATAAAGGTGTCTGTTCCGTGAGTTTAGTCTCCCAGCCTGTCATTTTAGTTGCCTTATGGCAGATGCCAATAACTGTCCTTGTATGTGTTGGGAGATGTGCATTGCCCGACCCCCACGGTACAGTTCCGCTAGATAACTTCGGTTGTTCATCACCAATCGTTCCACCCTACTGTGCTCTATTTTTAGTATTAAATCAAAACTTCCATTGCCATACGAATACACAACAGATTCCTGGAGCAGTTTACTGTATGGTCATGAACGTTGGCACACCAGCAATGGCTTCCCTAGCTGGTCTAAGGGGATGGATGCTTGCTTGTGTATAAATGTGTGCTAGGCTTGCACGTATTGTGCCAGCTGTTCTGTGCTAAAGAAGCTTGCGCTGCTCCTGCATTTGATTTTCTGCAAGTTCACACTGCTGTCAGTCTGTACTGTACCTGCTCTATGTCCGTGGGATGCTTGTACGGCTGCTCATCTCTAATGTTTACCAGGGACCTTGCATTGGTGCTGCTGGTTTTGCTTTATCTGTTTTTTGTGCGTAGTAAGTCTATGCTGCTGGCAGCCATACTCTGTCTGCTCTTTGTGAATGGGAGGCTTGAACTGCTGCTTCCTATGCTGTTCATCTCTAATGTTTACCAGGGACCTCTCATTGCTGCCGCCGCCTTTTCTTTATCTCCTTTTTAGGTCGAGCCTGGGCAGCGCATGCGCTGCGAGGCATGCTGTATTCAGGTATGGGCTTGAAGTTCCGCCCATTTTCCACCCATCTTTTCAACTGGCTTCTGTTACTGTCATTTCTAAATGTTTGCTTTTGATTCATGAATATATTTAGTAGTTCCTCCTTAGTACTGCCTATTCTGCATTTGTAACCTCCCATGAGGACTGAACCTTTTACTTGTGTTGTTACTCTGTATGTTTTATTTAGTTTGTGAGCACTATTTACTTTAATGATTTCTCATAATTGCATCAACGACATACTTTCCTGTAACGCCCGCTTTTAATATTTTTTTAGTAATGGTGGTGGTGTCTTATTTACAAAACTAGCTGGTTTAGTAATGGCAGCTGCTTCATATTTACACAACTAGCTTGCACCTTTTAATCCATATTTAAATTTTTGGGCAGCGCAGTCTGGTTTAACTATAGTAAAGTCCACATTTGTAAAGCGCACAATCACCCGTAAGGGTCTCTAGGCGCTGGGGGCCGTCGGGAAGATTAAGCGAGCTATTGCCCAGAGTCACATGGTGCTGGGCTAACCTGCCGCCGGAGCCGGGGATCGAACCGTGGTCCCCAGATTCCAGCGTCAGTCGCCCTGGCCACGGCGCCACACCTCTTCCTATAGTGTCCGTGCTCCTTTCTTTATTTACTTTCACAGCGCGGTTCACTTTGACTATTGCGGCCGTGCTCCTTTCTTTATTTACCTTGTGAGAGCGGTCCGCTTTGACTATTGCGGGCCGCACTCCTTTCTTGATTTAGGTTGCCAGCGCGGTCCGCTTTGACTATAGCTATCGCACTCCTTTCTTTATTTGTATTGCCATGGTTGTCTGCTTTAACTATAGCGGCTGCCATCTGTTCTTTTTATCAGAGTACTAGCCAGTGGCGGCCACACCCCTGGAGTGGGGAGGCACGCATTTTGCACATAAAGGTGTGCAGCTGTCATTGGCTAGTACTACGTACTCCCTTATCTCTCGGATCTCCCATACCGTGCTCAGCACCATCTCAACCATCCCACTTGCAAGCCCCACCACCACTCAAAGGTCGAGTTTAAGCTATTGGCATTGCAAATGACAATGCCTTTAATTTATGTGTTTGTTTTCTAAACAGAAATATAAAAGGCATTGCCATTTACAATGTCAATAGCTTAATCTCTCGCAAATGTGAGACCTATTGCATTGCAAATGCTTGTTTTCTTGGTGTGAAGTAAGCATATGCTGCTGGCGCTGTACTTTGTCTGCTCTATATGCGTGAGATGCTTGAACCGCTGCTTCTTAAGCTGTTCATCTCTAAAGTGGATCTCGCATTGCTGCTACCCATAATATATTGCGTTGCGGGGTCATTTCCTGTCTGGATACAATATTTCCAGTCCTGTACTTTCCATTAACAAAAAAAGTATTTTGTGAATTCTAGAAATTTTTTGCCCTTATTTAAACATACAATAGGGCACTCTGATAATGATTTGTTGAAGAAGACCAAGGGCTGTCATCATGATGCTCTGTAGACTTTGAGACTTATTGAACTTTATTTGTGAGGGAGTCTTGCTCTGCCCATGTCCCTGCCTGTACTGTTCCATGTGTGGAAAGGAATCTTGCTCTGCTCACCTTTATCCTCAGTTTATGTGTACGCATACATCTGGTGCCTCCTGTGGTGGTGATGATGCTGCATCTGATCCCAGTGTTGGGGAACCATGTACTGGTGTCATGTCCTGTGTTTGTTCTTTGAAGCAAGCATGCATTACTACTACCTGTGCTGTACCTGTTCCGTGTGTGTGTAAGAGAGTTTAAGGGAGCTTCATGTTGGCCCAGCTTTTGTATGCCCTAGATCCAGGCAAAAGGGTTGTGGCTTTACTTGCAGGACGCCTACTTTTATGTCCTGCAGACATAGACATTCGTTGTGTTTCCAGATAGTGTCGCAGGGTTTCTGTACTCACA
This sequence comes from Lissotriton helveticus, assembly GCF_964261635.1. Classification (NCBI taxonomy): domain Eukaryota; kingdom Metazoa; phylum Chordata; class Amphibia; order Caudata; family Salamandridae; genus Lissotriton; species Lissotriton helveticus. The sequence goes on from NC_136060.1 coordinate 187,768,125, forward strand.
CAGAACTGTGCACAGAGGAGTGGAACCTCGGCAAATTAGGGTGTCCCAAAACTTACCTTAGCAACCAACTCACCCCTTACCGAGCTAGCTACAGTGTCTCATTGGACATATCAAACTCCCAATGTTTAGACAAACCAGAACATGAACTTACAGTACCTCAGGGTACGTGGAACTCATGAACACTCTTTTGTTATATTATCATTACAAACCAGAACATGGAGTAAAGAAGACACATGTGCATTTGAAATGTTTATTTACTAATGCCGTCTTCTCAGGCGCAGTATCTTAGATAATACGAGTATACTTATTATCAGTATCAAAATTATCAGCATAGTTACTAAGACATAAAAAGCGAATGGTGACAGCATGTTAACATGCTGTAATGAATAAGAGTCAACAACACTTATATCTCACCCTCCCTAACACATATATTATATTATTAGCTAAGAAGGTCTCTTTGGGTTGTTTTAGGGCGGGCCCATACCTTAGTGTCCTAGCATGAAGGAATCACATCAGCATACACCAGCTCTCTCTGCATGTGCACCGCATCAAGTGTGTTAACAATTCTCGTGCAAAGCAATATCAATCCCGCCTCAAGCCCAAGTTGGCAAAGGCTGCACTTGTGTTATGACTATGAAGGCGTGGAGATCAGACCTCATAACAATTCCATATCGTGTTGCTCCTGAAACTTCAGCACTCTCCGTGCAGACATGGTTTATTAAACAAAACTGATATCAGAGCAATAACATATTATTCTCACATACACCACGGCAAACCACTAGGTTGAAAGCTAAGTCAACAATTAAGGGTCGTGAGCAGAAGTTGCAAGAAAGGAAAAATGGCGCTTAAACCTAAAATGTACCTATGCTAACTTAACACGATATAAGGATATATAGGAGCTATATAACACCCCCCCATGATCCGAGAACGGACTAAATAAGATAACAGAAGTGCCATCACATGAGAGCAGAATCCAACAATAAACGAGCATGAATAAAAATTCAATTATAAAAACTAATGCTAAAAAATAGCCCAAAAGTATAATGTGGCTCAAGCCAATAGGCAAGAAAAAATAAAACGTCTTGACCAAAAGTCAATAAAATCAAGGAAATGCTATTAATCAGCATGTCAATTCGAGGCAGTGTTTATGATAAGACTGTATATGAAAAGTAAGCTGCAACAGCCTCCAGGAGGAAGTCACTGTCCTCATCCGAAAACAGTTCAGCCATCCAATTTAAAAGATGAAAGGAACATACGTGATCTCCCAGCACCGGATCCTCTATAACCATCAGAGGACAACTCGGTGGGTTTTCAAGAAAACTTCGTTCCAAGAAATTTTGCGCTGCCGACAATACATCCCAGGGACCCATTAGTCCATGTGCCACCGCCAAGGCCATAATCCTTTCGTCAGAACAAACCAACTCGTGAGCAATGATAGGACTCATCAGTTGATCAAAATCGACGTCAGAAGAAATCGGTCCGCAGAGACACAAATCAATGGCCCAAAGGAAATCACAGGTCAGGCAGCGAAATACAGGCTGGACACAGGTGAAATAGGAGAACCGAAAAGATAATCCAAACGCCGTGCTTAGAGTCGCCAACGGCAGTGTGCCATAATAATCAAGCATGCGGTTGCGAAACCGCGTCAGTAGCAGTTGAGCGTGGTCTTGCACAGGAAGGGCATCCATATTTAAAAAGGCAGAAAACCACCAAAGCGCCAGCCGCTAATGCAAGAAAAAACGGGAACCCTCCAAATAAGGATGAAAAAATAGAATGGAAGAAGGCAGGGATGACTCCAAAAATCTTCTCAAAGGAAGTCACGAGACCACTGCTAACAACTTTAAAAAAATGTGCTAGGCCCGTTGTGGAGGATGCGTTAAAGATAGAACGAACCATGGCTCCGAAATGCAAAGGCAAATCAGTATTTAAAAGAGCCTGAACCTCCGTACGGGTGTTAGCAATGTGAAGCACGAAAGTTTCACGGGCCGAGCTCAAGGCCACCTCTTTCTGGGACAATAGAGCTCTTATTCTAGCCATGCCGCTGAATTCTGCTCCCAAGGTCGGTATCTGTGGCCAAATGGAAGACTCCCTATGTTCACGTGTGGGAGGATAAAGAACATTTCTGCAGCAAATAACTCGCTCACTTACTGTTACTATGAAAGCTATACCTTTAATTAACCCACAACAGTTTTCATTATTGAGCATCAAATAACTACCATTTTCTAACAATTTAAACGTGGGGATGATAGCCGGAACTGGCGTGCCCTGTAAAACGCAAGCCATATTCGGTCGGTCCTTGTTACATGAACCGTGTAACTGTATGTGTCTGCACATTAAAGAATGATCTGGCGTCTCAGTACACTCCTCCCCTGTTAGATAAACCTCCTGTTCATCCTTGAAACATCTGTATGTGTATGGGAGCGACCAGACCTCATGAAGAAAACCGCTACCTAAGGGTTCAAAACGACCTATTGGCACATATTTCATACAATTTGAAAACCTATATAAAGCAAAAGGCAGTGTTATTAAACCGTGGATAAGCCACGTAGCAGCAGTGGCTTCTGCCACAGAAAAAGGTAAAGATTCCAACCTTTCAATATGTAACATAGAAAAGGAAGCATCACGCATTGAAAGCAAGCGTTGTTTGTCAGTCAAATTAAATGGTGCAAATAAAGAGGAAACGTTCATGTATCCCCAGGGAACTTTACCCATTTTCAGAGTCTGAAGTGTCCATGCAAACTGCATGATTGACCGTAATTGATTTTGACCATGGTATAATACTGACACTTCATCATGCACAATATCAACAACAGACGACACAATATTATCCAATGTGTAAATTCTAGAGGAAAGCACGTTAATGCTATTGTCAACAACTGCAAGCACTTTCTCAAGATTTGCCTGATCAATAGCCCTAAGGCGTGTAGCAGCCTCAATCTGTGACAGTTTCCAAATTTCATTGTAAACCCCACATAACCACCTTTTCGACCTGCCACTAGCTGGGCCTCTAATGAAATCATTCAAATCCACGTCTGCATTCAGTTTGGAAAGGTGATACTTAACCGCAGGTAAAGTTGAATGTTTCAGCCAAGCTTGACACAACTTGCCCACAGAGTAAGAGGTGACAGTATGACTCAAATCAAACCGGGGATCAGATCTAACAGTCTTAAAACCGTCAGTTATATTCAAAAATCTTTTTTGGCAAGAATCAGCACTACGGTGCCAAAGCAGCCAACCCTTAGGATTCATACTGGAAATATTAAAGGAGGAATTAAGAAGCAGAGCCTGTATATCTTTAATGGACAATTGAGTAAAATTACTCCAATCCTCATATTCCTCCAACTCTGGGAAAGACGGGGTATTTAACCTTTTAGATGTAGCCAATCCAAAGCATGTCGTCTGGGAAATGGTTTCATTTAAAAACAACATATGATTCGGGATGAGACATGCACGGTGCAAAGCCTCAGTGCCTCGTACCTGCCAGGCCCTTGAACCCCAAACCGATTTAAGGTCTATGGTATCCTTCCATAACTCATACCCTCCAGTAACTAAGAGGATTTTCAATTTACCATACTCCATTTTGGCCTTACCATTGCTTCTCGGGTGTTCACGAAAGTGATGGTGGTGGTTCCTGCACACATTTGAAGGTTAGGGATATCAGGTTTGCTCTACCTCTGCAATGGCTGGTAAAGGTTGGCTCGCCACAGTGAGTCAAAGACCCCCTCCAGATGATGGAAGAGGATAGGATGTTGACCTTTGGACCCAGGTCTCAGTGAGGGTGGCTCTGTGGCCTTTTGTCCGCTAGGCCTCCTGCTTGTTGACTATGCTAGGTAGTATAGGTGGACTCTGAAGTGGAACCTGGTGTCTCAGTGGCTCCTCACCAGGGGAACCTGTTGGATTCCATGCAGGTTTTTGAGGAGACTGCAAAAGAACTGCAGTGGTGGGTGCAATTGGTCCAGCGCTAGAGCCTTCTCACTGCCCCAACTAAAGCGGACAGTGGTGAGAGAGGTCTCATTGCTGAGACGTGGAGGCCATCTGGGAGAGGCAGAGATCAGAGGACTCGGGTCTCCATCGGAGACATACCTACACATCAACCTTTGGCATTGTGGGTCATTTGCCTAATGTTGAAAGCCTTCCTGCTGTCCATCAAAGGGACACTGGTTCAGGTTCTCGCGGACACCGCCATGTGGTACAACAAGAGGCTGGCTGCGGAGTGTCCTGGGTCCTATGCCAATAGGCAGTTATTCTCTGCAGCTGGCTGAAGCATCAGGGGGTTTCCATGGTTTTGAACCACCTGGCGGGATCTTTAAACACCAGGATGAAAGAACTCAGCTGGCGGCTCCTGGCGCATCAGAAATTATGGTTAGATCCCAAAGTGACACAGCGCATCTTTCAGCAGTGGGGAGTAAACTGATTAGATCTTTTTGCCTCCACAGAGAATTTGCAGTGCCTAACTTTTGCACACTAGAGTTTCCACTTAAAGATGCATTATGGACGGAGCTAAGCTTGGGATTCTTGTACCCCTATTTGCCTCTTTTACCAGAGTTATGAAGATCAGGAATGAGCTTAGTGGATCCAGTTTGAAGATTATATACGGTGGAGTTGCGGTTACCGAGGAAGGAGACTAAAATACAAACAAGAACTTTTATGAGACTGATACATTTCAAGTGGGATAATTGTATGTGAAATTGAAATGCTGAAAATACGGAGTAATTGTGAGAAGTTGGCCGGATATATGATGCTCACTAGTTCTAGTGATCACCTTGTATCAGTCCAAACAACCCTTATGGTGATTGGTTGTAAGTCAACCTTATAGACCAGCTATCCTAATGGTAGCGTGGACAAAGCAGTCTTAGGCTAAACTCTTTTGGCATGTGAAGCCAGCTGTTTTACCACAATATAACCCCTTGAATACCAGATGAAAGGACACCACACAGGTTGTTATGAAAATAAACAATATATTTATTAATAACAAACACCTCTGAACTCTTTATGAGATCAGAGGGCTAAGCACATGGCAATCTCTTAGGAAAAATACGATAAGTTGCACAAAATCACAATGGTACCCTAGGGGCACAACAAACCATATACTAAGTAAATGGGTTAAGGAAATCGATAGAAGGAATGGAGCTGTCCAGAGGCTGTAGGACCGCTGGGACTACGCTATCCTAACTTTAGGTAAGGAATAGGAGGCCCACGGGACGCGGGTGCAGAGTGTGAACTCACACGCGGGATGCGTAACAACGTCTATGGACAGTACAGTTCAAGAAAAAGGTGAGTACGGACAATCCTGACTAGTTAGGACTAAAACGACTGTGAATCTGGACACTAGGAAAGTCAAGCTACCCTTGAGCACCGAAATGCTCTTGTTACCTCACCCACGGGCTGCGGGTGCATAGGTGCGAAGTCGTGTCGGGTTTCTGCGTTGAAGTCTATGGAGCCTGAAAGAAAAGATGCTGCAGGCGACCAGGAGGAAGGTGTCCGGTGTGATCCAAGGGTGGATCAGGGAAGCTGAAGACCTGAAAGCAGAGGGGACAATGTTCAAAGTCACTAGCCAGTGACTGGAGTGGAACCAGGAAGGAACCCGATGTCGGCGTCGCGATCAGGTGAAGAGTGGACGCTTGACTCTGCAGCCACATGGACCAGGAGGTGTCTTCGACGACCAGGATGGAGGCACGAGCTGTCCCATGCAGGCTCTCACTGTCGGCGGTGTCGGATCCGGATTCGGCGTCAACAGGCGTTGGCAAAGGCAACCCACGCGGTGAGTGGAAAAGGCGTCTGGTGCAGACTAGGAGAGTCTGGGGTGCTCCTCTTTTGGAAGGGAGCAAGGGCCAGTCTGGAGCAACCAGACCAGCAGTGTGGTTTTCAAAGTTCGTCGTCTAGGAGGTCACTAGCCAGCCGGCAAGTGACCAGACAACGCGTTGAGCAGCAAACAAGCAGAAGGGCCCCACGCAGATCTCGTGGAAGCTGAAGGGCTGATCTTCGGTGCAGGGGCTCCTCGGGGCTGGGGCTTCTCAATCCCTAAAGCACTTGGTCGAGTTTACCTCGGGAGTCGTGCTGGAAGCGAAGTGCAGTTTCTCCAAGATGGCCAGTCCCACGTGTCTCGTCGCACCCACGGATCTCAGCTGTGCTGCAGATGTGAGTTGAGGTCGGAGAGATCTGGGAATCCGGGTCTCGTCGGGCTCTGAAGTCTGGATCCTCGAGGGAAGACGACAAAGTGAAGCTGCTGGGCGCTTGATGGTGCCTGCAGTTGCAGGGTGGACACTCCTTGCCCACAAGGGAGATTTCTTCAGTCTTCTGTTGTAGAAAGTCGAAGTCCAGAGTTTCTTCTTGTAGAGTTTGAGTTCAGGATTAATCTAATTTGGAATGGGACCAGCTCCTACCTTTATCCTGCTAAAGGGGGCTGCACTAGTGACTAGGTCCCTCCCATGGGTGGGACCAGGAAGGATAGGGGGTGTAACCCTTTGTCCGGTTTTCGCGCCAGAGCTGGGGCAGGGATGCCCTAGCAACTGGTTTGAACTGGTGTATGCACAGGGCACATTGTGTGCCCCAGGCATGTCTCATTCCTTTCAGGCCTGTCCTACCCAATACACAAAATCCTGTCTGAGGTGGTGCTAGCACCTCCCAAGGCAGGAAACCCTTTGTCCAAGCCTCCCTCGCTGGAAGGACTCCCAGCAGCAGGAGGTCAGACTTGTGTCTGTGGTGGCAGCATCCATTTTGTGATGCCAAGGCTCGAGTTAACTTTAACCGGGGTTCACAGTTACATACATGTCGTGTCCCTCTAGAAGGGTGGAATGCTACCCCCGTCGCCAGAATTGGCGAGGGGGTAGTATTCCAATTCGTATGACACCTTACTCGACATGTTTTGATAATGTTATACCAGAGTTAGCATTCAACCGGGAGGATCATAATGCACTTAAGAGTATATGGTATAGCGTTATCATGGAACAACTATTAGGACTTGGTTCTGCAAGCTGCAGACAGGCTCAGCTCATGCCAGAGCACCATCTCACATAATTACAAGCACTCTGCCTTCAGGATTGATAAGGCCTGCCATAGGAGTGACTGATAGGAGTATATGTGTCCATTTTGGGGTTAGATCTAGGTATACTATATCTATAGCAAAGGGTGATTACACCACCTTGCCCCAGCTGTCTTAGCAGCCAGTTGTGTCAGTTTTAGATGGCCAGCCAAGGGTGGCATAATACATGCTTCAGCCCCTGGTAGGCCCTGGGTACACCTATGCCCTGGGTACCTAAGGTACACTGTACAGGGACTGATAAGGTGGCCCAGTACCAATCGGTAAATGCACCTAAAGTACATGGAGTCCATTTTAACAGAGAGAGCAGGAAGCCTGGGATCCTGAATAGCAGGATCCCAGGCCAACTAAGTCAAAAACCAGCACAACACTAGGCATAATGTTGGGGGTAACCATAGTCAGATATCCACCTTCCTACAGTAATGACAACGGAGGAATCAGATTATAGTGAGAGATAAATGATAGAGAGTTAAGCGTGCTACACAGTTGGAGATTAATATTTTTCCATACTCTGGCATTCGAATTTCAGCCCTGAAGTCAAAGATGCTTGATCTAGCATGACGAAACATGCGTTGGCTGCTTTGTATTTGGATTATTCTGAAGAAATACCTTATTGAATGTTTTGGATGTTAGGACATGAAAATTCATCTGCAAGTCAAACAACCGCAAAGGTGCACCACAAAGAACAAGAAATAGATTCAAATGACATTGATGAAGAAAACAAAAAAAAAAAAAAGAATTTTTTCTCCACAGAGATGTTGATAATCTTCAAGTAATCTTTATTTTCAGTTTTTCAATACAACGTACAGCCGACATGTTTCGTCCCAAGCTGGGACTTCTTCAGGGCTGTCAGTAAAAACATACAGGCAATCAGTTACTCTTGTACATACATAGGTTAACAAACACTGAAACAACATGGACAATTACAAACAATTTAAAATTGTTAAAAAATAGACATTGGAGCTTGTACACAATAGGCCCAGAGAAAATATAATGGACAAGGGTCTATATGTACATGGGGGGATATATACAATCATTTATATATACATTATTTACATTATAAAGGAATGATTCCTTAATCAGACACTGAACATTTTATACAAAGGAAGGAAACCAAATGGATACTAAGTATATCGCTAGAAATTCATTAGCAATGCGCTAACATAGCCCAAGCTATATCTGCTAAGCCTACTTTTTTGTGTGTAAGAGATTCTCAAGAACAAAGAGAACAAGAGGCCAAGATGTGGGGGCACAACAAGAGTCGGACCAGGAGTAAAACACAGTGTGGTATGAGGGATTAGCCCGAAGGTGTTTCCAAAGTGTACTATTATTGAGAACTGCCCAAAGGATGGACTTGACTATTTTGAAGGAGGAAGGGAGACTGGATAGAGGGGGGCAATTATTGAAACCCTTCATTCCATAGACAACCAGTAGTTAACATAGTTACCTTTTATAGATGTGGTCTGTCCCTTTTAGAGCGAAATGTGCAGTAAACAAAGAGACCGGAGAACGTCTTCCCAGACTCAATATCCCATTGTGCAAGCTGGTATATATATTTATTATTTTTTCATCCAGTTTGAAACAGACAGGGTTGAACCTCCAGGAATAAAAGGAAACGAGAGACGAGATCAGATTCAATAACTTACAAGGTGACGGAGAGACTAGGGAGCCCTGACCCTTAAAAGTGTGGCCAATGAATTGAGATAACTTACTATATACTTTATAACTCAGAGGGGACAAGGATTTGCAGGGTTCCTAAATATTGGGAAAGGTTGATCTCACAACTTAATATGTGTATGGCTCATTTTCAAGTTCTGAAAGACATAAAAAATATATAAAAGGATTTACATTAGTGGGTGGAATAGTTTAGTCTGAGGAAAGGAGGGGAAATAGCCTTTTCAACAAGAAATGTTTACCTGTAGTATTTATCGGAGTGCCAAGGGACACAAGGTCCTGTCAGTCCCTGGGAAGAGGATGTGGGCACTGTATTACAGTAGGCCTGCCAAGTGAGAAATAAACAGATAGGGTACTTGCTGTTAGTATAGCGAAAACTTGAGGGACCATGGACCTATATTGAGTGCCCTTTAGTGTGTCTATACCCATAACTTGCATGACCAAGCCTTGCTGAAATAGACAGCTAGTTTATTTCCTATGTGGGAGATTTAAAGACATTCTCTATGGTGCAGTACTGGAAATCGATCTGTCACTTAGTTGGGGTGTGGGCGCACTATTGAGATGGCTGCCCCATTTTGACTTCTAAAGTATACTCCAGACCAGCCATGGAATCTATAAAGAATAAAAACTGAGGGCCAATCTAGTTTTAAGAAAAAATAAAGTCTACGGCTCATCAAGTTGGTAAATCTTCCCTTGGTTTTGGGTAATAGAATTGCCCAATCATAGTCTGGTCTAGAGAGAAATAAGCCTAGGACCATTATTAAAGCAGCTGCTGACCAAAAAAGATGAGCATAAAACGGGTCCACCAACGAGTAAAGGTTTTGACCGGCAGTCTTACCGTTCGTATTAAAACAGCCGGCGCCCATCCACAAAGCCTTCGTCCCGCCGAAACACCATGTTGTTTCAGTGTTTGTTAACCTATGTATGTACAAGAGTAACTGATTGCCTGTATGTTTTTACTGACAGCCCTGAAGAAGTCCCAGCTTGGGACGAAACGCGTCGGCTGTACGTTGTATTGAAAAATTGAAAATAAAGATTACTTGAAGATTATCAACATCTCTGTGGAGAAAAAATTCTTTATTTTTTTTTTCTTCATCAATGTCATTTGAATCTATTTCTTGTTCTTTGTGGTGCACCTTTGCGGTTGTTTGACTTGTATTTGGATTCCCTATGGAATAGGCACAGTAACGATGGGTGCCAGTCAGTGTGCACACAATTCCCTTTAGTCATTTAAGGGCCATTTATTATTTCGGGGAGAAAGGTAGTCAGGTGCTGGCATTAAGAAGGGTCCATCGTTATACCTCTGGTGTTTATGAAAATTCATCTGTACCAACTAAAGAATACTTGATTTAAAGAAAACCGAATACATTCATGGACATTGAAAACTGTATTTGAGTGCTCGGGGAGGATTCTTCTTCTCTTAAGCTTTGTATCCGTACATGCAGGTATAGGTAGGGTTGTGTAGGTAACCAACCCTTTTTCCCCTTTGAGCACCTTTATGTACTGAGTGTAATTTGGTACTCTGACCCATACTGTTAGTTGAGCGCCCTTTCTTTGACCTGTTTACCTAGTGTTGTGTTATTAGATCCATATTGGGCTAGTAAAGCGTGGTTCCCGAAACCGCTGGGCATGACCATTTGTCCTTGGATCATGGCTACCGCTTTGGGAGGATCTGCTGTTGCCGCTGCAGGGCACTGTCTTGCACCCGAACCTGTGTAATTTAGGCCTACATGCATAGAGATTGAGCTGCAGCAGTTGACTGTGTTCAGTCTTGCTCCTGAAGTTGCAGAGGACATCCTTGCTGCCCGATGTCTTTCTATGCCGGGAGTATATTGATTATTTGTCTGAGGTAAAATGAAAATGTTTAATGTTTGCTGTATCTTAGGTTTTAGGGAAGATGTGTTTAGCTTTTCTTAAAAGATTTTGGTTGTAGAAGTGAGAAGATTTTGAAGATGGTGTCTGCAAAGTGCAGCTAACAGTTGACCCTTATTGCAATTAGAATTTAAAGATGACCCATGTGGATCTTGTAAGTGTGTTATCCTGGGGCCTTGAGCAAGAGTGCACTTTTGGTCACAAACTTGTTACCCACGGTTTAACAAATAGAGAACTTGTCTTTGTGGCTGGTAATTTAAATCATTATAGAGTTCCTTGGTCTGCTCCATTTATACTGCTAGGTATATCCGTCGAATACATAATCTCACAGACCTGAATGGAACTGAATGACCGATAAAACATTGGAGATCCTTGGCTTCTCCCGCCCTCGTTTCCAGGTTCTCACCAGCCATCAGAACCCTGATGGTTATAAACACACCTATTCCCCGTGCTGTCCCCACTACGTGCTTCTCAATATTGGTTATCTGTGTATGTGATGAGTTGCTCCTCTACTTCTCCTAAGTGAACACTATAAAATACTTATTCAGACTGCCAGTAATCAGGGTGAACATACCAGCAAAGCCAGTCTTTTCCTGTTGAGCAATCTCCAAAAATCTGCTCACCAGAGCAAAATCATCATGTTCAGGTTACATATTCGAGCATGGTGTGATGTCTTGTATCTTCAAACATTTATGTTGTCTGTCATGTTTTGTGTAGAAAAAAAAAAGACTAACAAAAGGAGGAAGGGAGAGGAGGAAGTGAATTTAATCTCCCCTGTTTTGTGTAGAGTCCTTGTTACCAAGAGACCTCTGTTCAACATGGTTTGTTGTTTAACCGAAACCGCTGGGCATGAGCATTTGTCCTTGGATCAGGCTACCACTATAGGAAGATCTGCTGTTGCAGCTGCAGGGTACCGTCTTTCACCCGAACCTGTGTAATTTACGCCTACTAGCATGGAGATTGAGCTGCAGCAGTTGACTGTGTTCAGTCTTGCTCCTGAAGTTGTAGATGACATCCTTGCTGCCAGATGTCCTTCTATAAAGTCTTTCTGTGCCATGTGCTGGGAGAGGTATGAGGCCGGATGTGGCACCTGTAATGTGATGGGTTGCAAACCAAAACTGTCGGATGTCTTGCTGTTTGATTTATCGCTAGCCCAGCAAGGATTTTCAGTGGGCTCCTTTAAAAGTTATTTGTTGGCCCTTACTGCATTTACCGAACATTCGTTCTTGTTTAAGACATCGGTTGGGATAAGGTTTAGCAGAGATGTCACACATTTCCCCACAAACCCTTTGTGATGCCACAGTGGCATCTCAGTTTGGTGATAACTTTCCTCATGTGTGCCCTCTTCAAACCAATGCAACTGTCCTCTGCTCTGCTGATGCTGAAGACTGTATTCCTGGTTGCAATAATTTTAGCTCATCGCATGAGTGAACTTCAGGCTCTCTTGGTGCAGCTCCCCTTTTCCACCCTTTTCTGAAATGAAGTAGTGTTGAGGACCAGAATGGCTGTTTTGCCAAAGGTCTTTAATCCATCACTTTCCCAGCGTTATTTGCTCCATTGGCCGGGCCCAAAAAAGCTGTGAGCTTTTCCATCGATCGCACCAAAGACCATTGGATGGACAAGCAACTTTTTGTGGTTATCCCTGGAGCAAACAAAGGCAAGACAGTGCAATAAAATGACTTTGTCAAGGTGGATAGCCTTTAGCATTAAGATCTGCTACGCATTGGCCAAGAAGTAGACTCCAATAGGGCTGAGAGCTCATTACACCATGACTGCTGCTCCTGCAACCAGTTGCAACGTGCTAGTAGTCCAAACCATGGTAATGGTCCAAAATGTTTGTGGGATAACTCCACAATAGTCTATAAAGTAGAGGGTACCTCCCAGTGGTCTCGGCGGCCGGGCCCTCATCCGGCTTTCGCAGTTGTAACATGTTGTAGCGCTCAAGAGAAATGTTCGGTGTACTTCTGTCGCTCTAGTTCTGTTCAGGTGTCGATGGTTGGTTACTCAACTCATATGCCTTTGGCAGGCCCTACTTTCTAGTATTTTAACTCTGGTTTCCAGGTCTTGTAGGCGAATCTGCCTTGTTGCAATGCTTTGCGTCATTTCTGTGAGCTTGCGTTCATTAGATATAACTTTCTCTGCCAGTTTCTTATGGTCATCTTTGAGCAAGCTAAGATCCGTGCTGATTGTATCTATTTTATGCTCTATGGCTTCCCTAGTTGCTGCAATAGCTTGTAGTATATTTTGTAGGGTGAGGCCCTCTGTTGATTGGACTTCCTATTGTTCTATTGTATTTTAATGGTCCCTGCACCTTTTTTTTCCTTTGTGTGTCTCAGCTTGTTTCTGCTTCGTCAGGCCCAGTTAGCAGGGTCCTAGGTTGCTTCCTTGCGGCGAGTTGCCACAGTGCTGTTGGTATATAGAATAGGCAGTCTTCTTCCTGACGTTCAATACTTCACTCAGCTTTGTGCTGCTCGGTGCTGTTGTTCTCTTTCTCTCAGGGGTCACTTTGTTTGGGTGTTGGTGTTCTTCTACTTTTAAGCCAGTTGCGGTATTGTGCCCCGCTTCTTCTCCCTGTTGTCTTGTCCCTGTGTCCGGGATTGTGGTCGCGCCCTGTTTTTCCCACAGCTCTAAAAGTAGTTTGGTCAGTTCTGGGAGCAACGTCTTTTCCTCTGGTTCCCCGCTTTTCACTTATAGGTTGGTGGGGTCCCTCTTTTGGTCCCTTCTTTGTGTCCTCTGGGTAATGTTCTCAGAGCCTCTGCTCTCTCCGGCAGCCCCCCTTCTCTTATTCTTGTGGTTGGTTTGTCACTATGCTTCAGCTGTCGCCTCAGTCTCACAATTCAAGGCCACCCTCTTCTATAGTGGCTAATTTTTCCCCAGTTTTTCACCGCATGTCGCCTGTGTAGTCTGGCCCTCCACTCGTACCTGCGCGCTCGGGGTGACGCAGACGCGGTTGCGCTTCTTTGTCGTGTTTCTTACTGGGGTTCTCACCTGTGGGATCAGGTATCCCTCTACAGTATTGGGGCTTCCCCTCCATGCAGGGTCCAGCTCAGATCCGCAATCACTGCCGTCCCCACCTCTGCCCTCATGTAGGCGGCTGTGACCGAACCACCCCGCCCCTTAAGAGGGGCGTCGAGTCTGCTATTGCCCACTGTATTTTGCGGGAGCCCTTCTCTGCTGTGGTCATCCCCTCTCACAGTTCCTGTCGCAGGCTCAAATGGGTCCCCCTCCCCACCCCCGACGTGCTCAAGTCTCCGCTGGTTCAGGACAGCCCCTTCTCTGCAGAAGTCCCCATTCAGTCTCGGCCCCGGGCGGAAATACCTCTCCGCTTCAGGTAGGGGTATCGCTCCGACCCCCCCTTTCCCCCTGTGCCGTGCAGGTTTATAAGAGAAGGGGGTCCGCTGCACTCCAGGGTACAACAAAGTGATCTGCTGGGTATACCAGGAAAGTCAAATCTCTTAGGGTGATCAGGATACTGCCCTTACTGTCCAGGAAGGGCGGAAAGGTATATCACAAAATGCAAAACCTTGTAGGCACAAGGCGGATAACCTGAGCACTCCTGTGTGCTGATAAAGCAAACTATATCCAATATGTAATATAATGGTTCAAAGTTTTATTCACTTTGTATCCATAGTTTCGGTCAATTTGTAGTTACAACTTTGATTCGAATAATGTCCATGTGAAGGAAACAAAATCTCATAACATGATAGTATCCAAGGTATTCAGAAATTCCAAAAGTGACGTCGTGTACATGGTTTAGAGTCCCCAATGCATTTCGAGCAGCATGCTCTTCGTCAGGGGGTTCGGTTTGTACTGTAAATAAGTGGAAAAAGATTGTGTGAGTGAGGAACCGAGTGTATATAAAACGGAGATAGTAGAGCAATCTGAGGGTAAAGTGTGTACGAGTTAGGAAGATGGGACTGAAAAGGATGGTGAGTACAAAGAGTGCAAATAGTACGTGACATTGAAAATGTGAAAAACGAGCGTAATGGTCATTCGTGTTCAGTTAAATGGTGAAACTTACTGGCGTGTAAGAACGTCGGAGAAAATATAATATAAAGTACACGTGAATCAGAGTGCATGATCAGTGGAACCCAAAGGCATACACCCGGAAGCGTGAAGAGGGTGAAGAGTAGTTGTGCAAAAGAATATGGTGTGACCGTGAAAAATAAGAGAACGTGCATTAAACGGGACTGTTTTGCTGAGAACAGCAATAAGAATAGATTAGCTGAAGGGTGAGGTCGCTTACCAAGTGTATCACGGAAGTTTGGAACAACTCGGGTGAAAAGACGCCATCCGGAAGTGTCTGGTGACTATGCGCATGCGTCTAAGTACAGCAAGCGCATTGAAATGAAAAACGGACATGTCCCGAAGAGAACGCAATGGGGAAAAAACAGAGGAGAAAGAAGACAAAGAAAACGGACTCATTAATGGAAAGAACTAGGAAAAAATGACGGTGTGGGAAAATGACATTGGGTTAAGTGGGGGAATGCAAAACGGGTGTACGACGGAAAGGGCAGGAGGTGTGCAAACTGCAATGGGAGATAAAGGGTGTGTTGTACAAAATAAAACAATTCAAAAAGAATAAACAGAGTTGCAGTAACAAAAATGTGGAGGAAAGAAACAGTGACCAGGAAGTTAAAAAATGCAGTAAAATCAGAATGCATTCTACATTGTAGAGTTCATATCCAGTCAGGTATGCATGCACAAAATAGCGAACAACCAACATGAACTAGTCAGTTGCATGGGTAAAGCAAGTCAAAGAAAGCTGCTAAATTCCAGGCGTTCGTTGAGACCTTTCGGGGCGGTGGTACCAAGTTTGAAAATCCAGAAAAGTTCTCGTTGGAGCAGGTATTTTTTGGGGTCAATTCCCTCCGGTTTCTCAACAACCTCGAGCACGAGGAAGCGTATTTGACTGTTGTTGTGGTTTAACTGGGTAAAGTGGGCAGACACACAAGATTTTAAATTTTTATTTCTGATGTTGCTCCTGTGTTCGTTGAGTCTAGTCTTTATTTTCCTTTCTGTTTTCCCTACGTAGGGTAGCCCGCAGGGACACTTCAAGAGGTATACCACATTCATGGTGTCGCAAGTTGCGTTGGTTTTGAGTGGGATTTGTTTGCCAGAACTGGGATGGTTTATACTATTAACTGAGATGATATTGTGACAATTTTGACAATTGTGACAGGGAATAGTTCCTTTGTATATGGCAGGTTCAATAGTGTGTGGTTTTAGAAGTGACCGTAAGTTCTTGGATCGTTGGTATGCGAAGATTGGTACTTCGTTAAACAAATTGTTAAAATCGCGTTCCAATTGCAGTATTTGCCAATGGGTTTTGATGCTTTTTTTGATGAGATGACTTTTGGTTGAAAATTTGCTGACAAAAATGTTGGGTTGAGTTTTGTAACTGGGCCTGGGTGTGGGTGTAAGTAATGCTGAGCGGTCGGTGGAGCTCACTCTTGTGTAAGCTGATGAGATGATTTGTTGTGGGTATCCCCTCTTGGAGAATTTGTCCATGATGTTGGTGCTGTCTTGTATAAACGAATGTTCAGTGGAAGCAATTCTTTTGGCTCTTAGCAATTATGAATAAGGTAAGTGATTCTTCAGACTGGGTTGGTGAAAGCTGGAAAAGTGCAGGTAATTGTTTCGGTCAGTTGGTTTTGTGAAAATCGATGTTTCAAGTTTGTTGTCTTTGATGGTAATGTTGACGTCCAGGAAAGATATCGTAGTGCGGTTGAAATTGTGCGTAAATTGGATTCTTTCATTGACACTGTTAAGATGACTGATGGCTTTTGTCAATTGTTGTTCCGTACCGGTCCATATTAGAAAGATGTCGTCGATGTAACAATATTAGATTTGAAGATGGTTTTTCCAATGTGGTACAGTAAGAATGTGTTCAATTTCATAATCTTGCATAAAAAGGTTAGCATATGATGGGGCAGCGCAATTGCCCATAGCTACTCCTGAGAGTTGACTGAAAAATTTGGTTTGGTATCTGAAGTAGCTGTGCATTAGGGTGAATTCGATCAATTCCATCAGGAAAACTTGTAACTCATGAGGTTTGTCGGTATTGAGTAATGCCGCTTCTGCCGCCTGAATGCCAAGATTGTGGGGGATGGAAGTATAAAGTGAATTCACATCTATGGTACAGAGCAGAACTGGTGTTTGTGGATCGATCGAAATGGAGATGAGTTTAGATAGGAAATCGGTAGTGTCTTGAAGGTAACTGACCATTTGTTTCACGGAAGGTTGTAAATGACGATCAATGTAGGTACCAATGGGTTCGTGAATGGAATTACATGTGCTGACGATGGGTCTGAATGGAGGTTTAGTTGGTTGTTTGTGAGTTTTCGGGATCATATATAGGTATGGAATGCTGGGATGAGATTTGATGAGGTAACTGCGATCTTTGGTGGTGATGGTTCCTGTGAATACTGCTTTGTCAACGATAGTCTGGAGGATGGCAGCATATTCTTTAGTAGGATCTGAATTTATTTCCACATAAATGTTAGCCTCTGTCAAATGGTTGTTCACACTATCAAGGTAGAATTGGGTATCCATAATGACCAAGGAGCCACCCTTATCGGCAGGGCAGATTTTTGCAAAAAGGGACCTCTTTTGTCCCTACTTACAATACTAACGATCTCGAGTCTCAAGTAAGCTTCTACAAGTTCATGCGAACTTTACGACTACGACACTTTTTTTCCAACGTGTGCACACCTCCAACAGTCACTGAAGAAAATACCATCATGGATCTACGTCCCAAAAAGCACCTTTTTGGCCCCCGTGAGCCATAAAACTCGTGACATATTTGAAGCCCTAGTGCAGAAAGATCTCGACAACATTCATCAAACCACAGTACGACACAAACAAAATCTTACAAAACAGGAAAAAATTGCTTTGAACCAATTAGCCACCAACAATGAGATCATGATCTGCCCTGCCGATAAGGGTGGCTCCTTGGTCATTATGGATACCCAATTCGACCTTGATAGTGTGAACAACCATTTGACAGAGGCTAACATTTATGTGGAAATAAATTCAGATCCTACTAAAGAATATGCTGCCATCCTCCAGACTATCGTTGACAAAGCAGTATTCACAGGAACCATCACCACCAAAGATCGCAGTTAACTCATCAAATCTCATCCCAGCATTCCATACCTATATATGATCCCGAAAATTCACAAACACCCAACTAAACCTCCATTCAGACCCATCGTCAGCACATGTAATTCCATTCACGAACCCATTGGTACCTACATTGATCGTCATTTACAACCTTCCGTGAAACAAATGGTCAGTTACCTTCAAGACACTACCGATTTCCTATCTAAACTCATCTCCATTGTGATCGATCCACAAACACCAGTTCTGCTCTGTACCATAGACCTGAATTCACTTTATACTTCCATCCCCCACAATCTTGGCATTCAGGCGGCAGAAGCGGCATTACTCAAAACCGACAAACCTCATGAGTTACAAGTTTTCCTGATGGAATTGATCGAATTCACCCTAATGCACAGCTACTTTAGATACCAAACCAAATTTTTCAGTCAACTCTCAGGAGTAGCTATGGTCAATTGGGCTGCCCATCATATGCTAACCTTTTTATGCAAGATTATGAAATTGAACACATTCTTACTGTACCACATTGGAAAAACCATCTTCAAATCTACTATCGTTACATCGACGACATCTTTCTAATATGGACCGGTACGGAACAACAATTGACAAAAGCCATCAGTCATCTTAACAGTGTAAGTGAAAGAATCCAATTTACGCACAATTTCAACCGCACTACGATATCTTTCCTGGACGTCAACATTACCATCAAAGACAACAAACTTGAAACATCGATTTTCACAAAACAAACTGACCGAAACAATTACCTGCACTATTCCAGCTTTCACCAACCCAGTCTGAAGAATCACTTACCTTATTCACAATTGCTAAGAGCCAAAAGAATTGCTTCCACTGAACATTCGTTTATACAAGACAGCACCAACATCATGGACAAATTCTCCAAGAGGGGATACCCACAACAAATCATCTCATCAGCTTACACAAGAGTGAGCTCCACCGACCGCTCAGCATTACTTACACCCAAACCCAGGCCCAGTTCCAAAACTCAACCCAACGTTTTTGTCAGCAAATTTTCAACCAAAAGTCATCTCATCAAAAAAAGCATCAAAACCCATTGGCAAATACTGCAATTGGAACCCGATTTTAACAATTTGTTTAACGAAGTACCAATCTTCGCATACCAACGATCCAAGAACTTACGGTCACTTCTAAAACCACGCACTATTGAACCTGCCATATACAAAGGAACTATTCCCTGTCACAATTGTCAAAATTGTCACAATATCATCTCAGGTAATAGTATAAACCATCCCAGTTCTGGCAAACAAATCCCACTCAAAACCAACGCAACTTGCGACACCATGAATGTGGTATACCGCTTGAAGTGTCCCTGCAGGCTACCCTACGTAGGGAAAACAGAAAGGAAAATAAAGACTAGACTCAACGAACACAGGAGCAACATCAGAAATAAAAATTTAAAATCTTGTGTGTCTGCCCACTTTACCCAGTTAAACCACAACAACAGTCAAATACGCTTCCTCGTGCTCGAGGTTGTTGAGAAACCGGAGGGAATTGACCCCCAAAAATACCTGCTCCAACGAGAACTTTTCTGGATTTTCAAACTTGGTACCACCGCCCCGAAAGGTCTCAACGAACGCCTGGAATTTAGCAGCTTTCTTTGACTTGCTTTACCCATGCAACTGACTAGTTCATGTTGGTTGTTCGCTATTTTGTGCATGCATACCTGACTGGATTTGAACTCTACAATGTAGAATGCATTCTGATTTTACTGCATTTTTTTACTTCCTGGTCACTGTTTCTTTCCTCCACATTTTTGTTACTGCAACTCTGTTTATTCTTTTTGAATTGTTTTATTTTGTACAACACACCCTTTATCTCCCATTGCAGTTTGCACACTTCTGTAGTAGGGGATCTCTGTGTATAGTCATAATCTAGTGAATAGTCCCGCCCATGTGCGTGGACCCCGGAGCAATCAAAAATAATCTCTTATAGTGTCAAAAAATGCAGAAAAGTATAGACACTTAAGAGAGAATTTAAAGACAGATAATGCAGCCTAAAAAGGCTACACTGTCCAGTACTTCAACTAGAAATTCCACCACAAAATCCACAAAACAGCAAAAAGCCTGTACAGATTTCCCTTGCTTTAACAGCAAACTCCCCCAGGAATGATAGAGAGAAGAACCTGGACAGACAAGCCCCATAGGCTGCCATTATGTGGCTCAAAACAGGATACTGTGCCTTTAAGAGAATCTTCCAGAACCTTCTCCCAGTATCCCAGAATGCATAGCAGGTCCAACTTAGTTTCAGTTCTTTTTTCCGGCTCCTGCAAGCAGGACCCTGGAGCATTGAGCTCTCCCTTTTTAGGGTTGTTTGGTGTTTTTTCATTGAAATTTCGTTTTTGAGTACTTTTAAAGTACTTTGTGACTATTCTTCTTGGTGTTTGCACTCTTTTTTTTGTCTAATATGCCTTCTTTATTCAACAAATGCCCTGAGTGCTCCAGGAAGATGGCTAAGTCAGACCCTCATGAGGTGTGTATCCTCTGCCTGCCCTCTTCCCATGTTCCAGAGAAGTGTGAGATCTGTAAAGGCTTCTCTGGCAGGACCCTGAAAGACAGGAGGAAGATCAGACTTCAGGGCCTCGAGGAAAGGAGGCTGAAGGCTCAAGGTGGGTCTGCTGGGGCTTCATCTGCCCATGCTGAGGCCTCTGGGGGGCTCCCCAGGGGCAGGAAGTCCAGCAAACGTCCTATTTCTCCGTCTGGATCGGTGGCTCCAACCACGACGTCGAGAGGAAGGTCCACGGCCAGTTCCCAGTCTCCCCAGGGCTCTGGGTCGAGAAAACGTCGCCCGTCGACGTCGAGGAGCTTACACCGGCCGCCGTCGAACCCAGTGACGGTTTCTTCGTCGTCGCCGTCGAGTGGACGGCGTCGACGGACCAGGCGTCGGCGCTCGCCGTCGAGGCGACAGCGCCGTTCGCCGTCGAGGACATCATCGTCGTCGAGGGGATCCTCGTCGTCGAGGCCGCCGTCGAAGCGGAAGAGATCGCCGTCGAGGCAAAAAGGGTCTCCGGCGAAGAAGAAGTCGACGTCGAGGCGATCGAGGTCGCAGTCGAAGAGGTCGCCGTCGAGGCGGTCGAAGAGGTCGCCGTCGCGGCGGTCGAAGAGGTCGCCGTCGAGGCGGTCGACGCCGAGGCACAAGCGATCGTCGTCGAGGTTTCGAGGATCGTCTATCTGGTCAGGATCGACGTCGAGGCATAGAAGCCGGTCGACGCCGAGGCATGTACACCGGTCGACGCCGAAGGGCCGCTCGACGTCGAGGGGACCACGTTCGACGTCTGAACACCGGTCTTCGACGTCAGATGGTCGTAAGAACAGGCCGAGGACTGTGGGGGGCTCCCCTCAGTCAGGACGGGATGGTGGCTCGCCGGGAACGGCGTACTCAGAGGTGTATACCCCTAAGAAGACTATTACGCCTCCTCCTCCTTTGCCTAGAGGCCCTGCTCCGAGGGCTCCGACTCCTCCTCCATTGCCTCCTCTGCCTGCTCGTCCTTCCGGACCGCAGGCCCCGGTACCGGGTGTTCCTCCTCCGGTTCCACCGAGATCGGTGTCGATGCCCAGACTTCTGACACCTCCGAAGAAGACTCCTAAGTCGAAGGTTCCTCCTCAGCCCAAGATGTCCGAGCCGGGGAAGCCGGCGGAGCGTCCCAGACCCAGGAGATCGAGGTCTCGCTCGGGGAGGAGGGATAGATCTAGGAGTGGACACGGATCATCCTCGAGATCCAGACATCGCCATAGGAGGCATAGGTCCAGGTCTCGTTCGGCCTCTGGGACCCGTTCGTATTCACCTACATTGTCGGATTCTCCGGAGACGAGGGTGTCTCCGATAGATGACATTGGCACGTTCCAGGAGGTTCTCCTGAGAGGGGCTGCGAAGTTGGGGATCAAGGTGACGGCCCCTACGCCCACGACTTCTGTGATCTTCGAGACTTTGCACACGAAGCACCTGTCTCGTCCCTTACTGCCTTTGGTGCCAAGACTGGTCGAGCCTGCTGAACAGCTCTTCCTTACGCCGGCGGTGGTGAAAGCCGCTCCCTCCAGGCTTGTCAAGAAGTACCGGGCTCCAGAGTCGGACCCGGCCTTCTTACGGAAGGACCCAGTACCTGATTCGGTGATTGTGACGGCGGCTCGGAAGCTGCATGCTACCTCCCCGTCCTCCACTGTGCCTCCGGATAAGGAGAGCCGCTGGATTGACTCGGCTGGACGGAAGGCGTGTGGGACGTCTTCCACGACGATGAAGGCCTCCAGCGACTCGGCGTTGTTGGGGCGGTATGACCGTGCACTGTGGGACTCCATGGAACAGTTTGCGGATCTTGTCCCGCGTGACAGGAGAGAGGACTTCATGGAGATCGTCCAAGAAGGGATGCTGGTTTCGAACCAGGCCATCAGCGCCGCGGCGGATATCTCCCTGTTGGCCGCGCATGGATACTGCCATGGTATCAATCAGAGACGCCATGCTTGGCTCCGGCTGATGTCGCTCAAGCCTGAAGCACAACAACGAGTGGAAAATCTGCCGTTTTCCGGCGATACCCTCTTCGGGAAACACGCAGATGACGAAATGGCCAGGATGAAGGCCGAGGCTGAAACCCTGACGGCTGTGGGCTTGGAAAAGCCCAAAGAGAAGAAACCCTACCGCCAGTTCCAACGACGGTTCGGGTCACAGGGTAGAGGAAGGGGACAGTCTTCCGGGCAACAGCAGCTGCAGCAACAACAGCAGCAGTACAGAAGGCCCTTCCAGAAACGTCAGAGGGGTAGAGGTGGACAGCAGTCCTCTACCGCGAACAAGGGCCCGGCTGGGTCTCGACCCTGAGCGGTTACTTCCCCTTCGTCCGTTACCCGGTGGGGGGAAGCGTTCAATTTTTTCTGGCAGAGTGGAGAAAAATTACTCAGGACAAGTGGGTGCTGAATATTGTTTGCAATGGATACAGTCTTCGGTTCACCAGCCCTCCTCCATCGATTCCCCCGGTCAGCTCGCAGTATCAGCTGCGCGAGCTCCAGGCGGAGGCCGATATCCTGTTAAGGAAAAGGGCGATAGAGGACGTACCTCTGTCTCAAAGAGGAAAAGGCCTGTACTCCCGGTTCTTTCTGGTCCGCAATAAGGACAAGAACGAGTTCAGGTCCATTCTGGACTTGCGACAGGCAAACAAGTGGATTCGCAGAGAAAAGTTTTGCATGCTGTCGTTGCATCAGATCTACCCTCAGTTGCAACGAGGAGATTGGATGTGTGCCATAGACCTACAGGATGCATACTTCCATGTACCCATTGCATGCAAGCACAGGAAGTTTCTGCGATTTCAAGTCGGCACCAATCACTATCAGTACACGGTACTTCCATTCGGGCTGAAGTCTGCGCCCAGGACATTCTCGAAGTGCACGGCAGTGGTAGCGGCACACCTGAGGAAGAACAAGGTGTTTGTCTACCCGTACCTGGACGATTGGTTGATCAAGGTCTCCTCCTTCTCGGAAGCTCAAGCACACTTCCAGAAGACGTGCGTTCTATTGAACAAGCTGGGGTTGCATATCAACATGTCCAAGTCTGTCCCGACTCCGGTCCAGTGCATCCAGTACTTGGGAGCCTCCATCGATACGTTGTCAGCAAGCGTGTCTCCTTCGGAGGAGCGACGATTATCACTCCTTCGGAAGGCTCAGGCTCTTATAGCCGCTCCATCTCCATCAGTGAGGGCGGTGTCGTCTCTACTGGGATCGATGGCCTCTTGTATCTTCCTGACGCCACATGCACGGCTGCACATGAGACCGCTGCAAGAGTGCTTAAAAGATCAATGGGACCAGAGGAGAGGATCTTGGGACGACAAGATACGACTGTCTCTACATGCTCTTCAGTCTCTGAAGTGGTGGTGTTCAGCTGAGAATCTCCTCAGGGGGGTTCCCTTCCACAAGGACATTCCCACTCAGACTATCGTGACGGATGCTTCTCTCCAGGGATGGGGAGCGCACTCCGGAGACCTACAAATTCAAGGGACGTGGTCCCCGACGGAGTCCACGTACCACATCAATTTCCTGGAACTCAGAGCTGTTCACTTGGCACTGAAGGCCTTTCATCCGTCCTTTCAGACCACCTCTCTGCTTGTTCAGACGGACAACATGACAACGATGTATTACCTCAACAAGCAGGGGGGCTCGAGATCACGCACTCTGTCACAGGAGGCGCAGGCGATCTGGCACTGGCTTCTGGCTCGGGGACTGTTGATAACGGCCACGCTTCTGCCAGGTGTGCAGAATGTTCAGGCAGACGAACTGAGCAGACTGATTCAGGAAAACCACGAATGGGTCATAAACGACGAAGTACTAGGAGAAGTCTTCGCAAGGTGGGGAACGCCAGACGTAGATCTGTTCGCCACCGCCGAAAACGGCAAATGCCGAGACTTCGCCTCCAGGTACTACCAGCAGGGGACGCTGGGGAACGCGTTATGGATCAACTGGTCGAACAGCTTTCTGTACGCTTTTCCGCCCGTTCCCCTGATTCCGACGGTTCTCATCAAGCTGTCCCAGTCCAGGGCGCGGATGATACTGATTGCCCCGGAATGGCCCAGACAGTGGTGGTTCACGGACCTACTTCACCGGTCTCTCCTTCCTCACATGAAGCTGCCGTGCAGGCCGGACCTTCTCACGAAGTTCGGGGGGCGGATGGTGCACCCCAACCTCTCGTCTTTGAGTTTGGCGGCATGGCTCCTGAAATAGTACAATATGGCCATCTGAATCTCCCTGAGGATTGTATGGACATACTGAAGGAGGCTAAGCGACCTTCCACTAGGACTTCTTATGCTTACAAGTGGAAGAGGTTTTGCATCTGGTGCAAGGCTAAGAACTATGACCCGACTACATGCAAGGAGGATGTCATCCTTCCATATCTGCTTCATCTGGCGCAGTCTGGCCTTAATGTTCATTCCATTAAGGTTCATCTGGCTGCTTTGACTGCCTACAGGAAATGCCCTTCACAGACTTCCTTCTTTCAGATCCCTGTGATCAAAGATTTTTTGGAAGGCTTGAAGAAAGTGTTCCCTCCTGTCAGGCTTCCTTCGCCTTCGTGGGACTTGAATGTGGTGCTATCCAGATTGATGAAGGAGCCTTTTGAACCTATTCATAAGGCTTCGTTGCAGCACCTGTCCTGGAAGGCGGCGTTCCTCGTGGCCATTACATCGGCCCGCAGGGTGAGTGAAATTCAGGCGTTGTGTTGCCAAGAACCTTATACTGTATTTCATGCTGCTAAGGTTGTTATGCGTACTCACCCTAAGTTTCTTCCCAAGGTTATTTCTGATTTTCATATCAATCAGACTATATCTTTACCTACGTTCTTTCAGGATCCTTCATCTCCAGCGGAATGGTCTTTGCATTCCCTGGATGTTAGGAGGGTGCTGAAATTTTATCTGGATAAAACCAGTGATATTCGTAGGTCAGACCAATTGTTCATCAATTATGGATCAGTCAGGACGGGTCTTGCGACCTCTAAGCAGTCTATCTCTAGGTGGATTGTGTCCTGCATACAGCTGTGTTACCAAAAAGCTAATAAGACCTTAGGAGGTAAGCCTAAGGCTCATTCCACCAGGGGCAAGGCTGCCACGACAGCATTGCTCCGTAATGTTCCGATTGCAGAGATCTGCAAGGCGGCCACTTGGAAGTCGGTTCATACCTTTGCTAAGCTTTACTGCCTGGACACTGATGCCAGGGCAGACGCTCAGGTTGGGCAGGCTTCGCTGCGAAATCTGTTCGCACAGTAGTGGCGTTAGTTCTCTTCTCTCCACCGCCGCTTTGGTGTGGGGATGGGCTTGCCATTCTATTCACTAGATTACGACTATACACAGAGATCCCCTACTACAGAAGGAGTAGTTTCTGTCCTGTAACTCCAGTTCTGTAGTAGGGGTATCTCTGTTATAGTCATAAGCGCCCTCCCTCCTTCCCCGGTGGAGAGAGACATATTCCTTTATGGAATGCTACAGGTCTGGCGTGTTACGCCTTCAAAAAAGAACTGAAACTAAGTTGGACCTGCTATGCATTCTGGGATACTGGGAGAAGGTTCTGGAAGATTCTCTTAAAGGCACAGTATCCTGTTTTGAGCCACATAATGGCAGCCTATGGGGCTTGTCTGTCCAGGTTCTTCTCTCTATCATTCCTGGGGGAGTTTGCTGTTAAAGCAAGGGAAATCTGTACAGGCTTTTTGCTGTTTTGTGGATTTTGTGGTGGAATTTCTAGTTGAAGTACTGGACAGTGTAGCCTTTTTAGGCTGCATTATCTGTCTTTAAATTCTCTCTTAAGTGTCTATGCTTTTCTGCATTTTTTGACACTATAAGAGATTATTTTTGATTGCTCCGGGGTCCACGCACATGGGCGGGACTATTCACTAGATTATGACTATAACAGAGATACCCCTACTACAGAACTGGAATTACAGGACAGAAACTACTCCTTCCTGCCCTTTCCGTCGTACACCCGTTTTTCATTCCCCCACTTAACCCAATGTCATTTTCCCACACCGTCATTTTTTCCTAGTTCTTTCCATTAATGAGTCCGTTTTCTTTGTCTTCTTTCTCCTCTGTTTTTTCCCCATTGCGTTCTCTTCGGGACATGTCCGTTTTCCATTTCAATGCGCTTGCTGTACTTAGACGCATGCGCATAGTCACCCGACACTTCCGGATGGCGTCTTTTCACCCGAGTTGTTCCAAACTTCCGTGATACACTTGGTAAGCGACCTCACCCTTCAGCTAATCTATTCTTATTGCTGTTCTCAGCAAAACAGTCCCGTTTAATGCACGTTCTCTTATTTTTCACGGTCACACCATATTCTTTGTACAACTACTCTTCACCCTCTTCACGCTTCCGAGTGTATCCCTTTGGGTTCCACTGATCATGCACTCTGATTCACGTGTACTTTATATTATATTTTCTCCGACGTTCTTACACACCAGTAAGTTTCACCATTTAACTGAACACGAATGACCATTACGCTCGTTTTTCACATTTTCAATGTCACGTACTATTTGCACTCTTTGTACTCACCATCCTTTTCAGTCCCATCTTCCTAATTCGTACACACTTTACCCTCAGATTGCTCTACTATCTCCGTTTTATATACACTCGGTTCCTCACTCTCACACTCTTTTTCCACTTATTTACAGTACAAACCGAACCCCCTGACGAAGAGCATGCTGCTCGAAATGCATTTGGGACTCTAAACCATGTACATGACGTCACTTTTGGAATTTCTGAAGACCTTGGATACTGTCATGTTATGAGATTTTGTTTCCTTCACATGGACATTATTCGAATCATAAAGTTGTAACTACAAATTGACCGAAACTATGGATACAAAGTGAATAAAACTTTGAACCATTATATTACATTTTGGATATAGTTTGCTATATCAGCACACAGGAGTGCTCAGGTTATCCACCTTGTGCCTACGCACAAGGTGGATAACCAAGGTTTTGCATTCCGTGCAGGTTTATGCCATGCCTGTCACCACTTCTATTTCGGCCCCGCTTGGGACACCAGTCGATGCGATACCCTGTGTTAGTCAGTGGCAGCAGGGCCTGTTGCTTTCAGCTCCAGTCACAGGGGCGCCCGCCTCCGTCTTTGTCGTCCCCTTTCTGCTCCTTGTCATTTGCTGTGGGCGCAGATGGGGCCTTTCTCACCCCCGGCGTTAGGTGGCCGACTCAGGGTTAGGCAAGTACCCCCCTCGCAGGCACTCCGCTCTGACTCGGGCTTCCAATCAGGGCGGTAGTCAGCGCCGGACAGGAATGCTGGCTGCGGCTCCCCTCGTGTCCCTGTCTTGGTCTGCAGCTGGTGTCGCTACCATTTCAATTTGCTTAGGGGCCGCAGTAAACAGCCTCTATTCCACTCCCGGTGGAGGCGTAATCCAGCACAGCACTTCGTGCCCATCTGCAGGGCTCTCTACTTTGTCTCGGGTTCGGTGATGCCTTTCTACGCCTCCAATGCCTTCTCTTTCGGTTGCACCACCCTCCACGGGGACAGCCGGGTCCCCTCTAACCGCCGGCCTCCGCGGGGCAGCTCCGGGTCACTTGGGCCTCTTTGTCGCTGACGCCTCATTCTGGTCTTGATCTCTAGCGGCAGTTGGCACCGGGCATGTGTGCGACTCTCAGCTCCCTTCGGGTCTCAGTCTCAGAACTCCGCTGCTGCCATCTTGTTTTTAGCTGGGACGGGGTAAGAGTGGTCTGCTTAATTCAGACACTCTGTTCATCACCACCCCCTTTTCTGAATCATCTTGTTTTTAGCGGCGGCGTTGCATTGGCCCTCTATCTTCGCACCAGGGCATTATACTGCAGATTTTCCGCCCATCATCCACACCCTCCTTGTTTTGGTGCACCTCGGTGTACCAGTTCCAATTTTAGTCTGCTTACATGGGTCAGGATGGAGCTAGATTAGGCCGTCCCCGAGGGGCACTAAATCGAGCTGCACACTCCGTCGGCTCCAGGCCATGCCTCTACCTTCAGTAACACTCTTTCTGGTGGATACTCTAGCTAAATGCTGATTCTTAACCTCCCTCCTTCCTTTCTGCTCTGTCGAATTCTCTCTTGTTCCATCGTAAAATGTCCCAAATTAGAGATCTGCACCATGTATCTCTGATTATTGCCTCTGCGTTCAATGGCATGCACAGAGTCAAGAAACAAACTGGCTTCCATGTGCAGCGGTGGCGCTATTTTGCAGGTCCATTGGATTTGAGTCCATGTGGAGCTGCAACGTGCTACATACTGGTGTGCAGGAGCAATACTGTTTAAATCTTCTGGAGCCATTCTTGTACTCTGGAATGTTCTAAATGCCAGGAATCTACAGCTCAATAGAATATCCACCAGAAACAGAAATACCGAAGGTATGTAACTTGTCAACAGTGAAATACTGTTCTTGAAGAGGTTGTTGATTAAACACATGGCCGTGGTGAAGCTCGTCCAGGGGGTATGTGGCTGTCATCAAAATGCACTGCTGTAGTTACAAACTGACCTGTTGCAAAGAAGAAGATTGGACTCGGATTAGATTTCCCATTGTAAGAACGAAAGACTTAATCCACTGTGCTTGCATCGAACTCTCTAGGCTATTTTACAGGCTATTGTCTCAAACACTATCATTGTACCTGTTGGTTAATAACCAGTACAATCCGTTGATAGTATTTCCATGTATTATTCTTTTTTTTCAACTAGACTAGCTAGACAAATGTCCCTTGCAAATGTGCCGCTCACTCAGTTGGTATAATGGGTGGGTGTAATTTCAGCACAGCAACAGTTGTCAATTGCCCTTTGATCACATGTGTTTAGGGTTAGTAATAAAACTGCTTACATTGTCTGCTTCATAATTTTATTGCACACAGCAGCCTTGGCATTCCGGTGCGTTGCAAAGTGACACTGTAATCTTAGCACAGACTAAAGTGCATGCTTTGTGCTGGTCGGTGAATCTAAAAAGGGGGAGGGACAGTGACTGTAAGCTTCTTTCCAAGTCATAAAATATTATTCCTCCCATTTTTAGTGTGGAATCATCCGTGGGTTTGCAGATTTACATACAACATACATACAATGGGATTTGTAAGCGCTGCTTATGACCTATGAGGGTATCCAGGCGCTGGGGGAGGGGGGCTATGCTGCTGTCGGCTATCTATTGAACAGCCAGGTTTTCAGTTTCTTTCAGAACTCTTGGAGGGTGGGTGTTGATCTGAGTTGCAGAGTAAATTTGTTCCAGTGTTTGGCGGCCACGTGGGAGAAGGTGTGTCCGCTGCTTCGTTTTTGGATGCAGGGTGTGGGCTAGGTGGAGGTACGCCGAGCGTAGTTGTCTGGTGGGTTGGTTGAAGTTAACTCTGTGGGTGAGGTAGGCGGGCCCGAGTTGTGGATGGCTTTGTATGCGTGGGTGAGTAGTTTGAACTGCAACCGTTTGTTTACAGGGAGCCAGTGTAGTGCTCTGAGTTGGGGGGGGGGGGGGGTGAGATCATGTGGGCTTGTTTTAGGATGTCAAGGACGTCTTGCTGCTGCATTTTGTTTTATCTGTATTCTATTCAGAAGTTGTCCGTGACTGTGCATCTGGTGTTGGTGGGGAGCCACTTGAACAGTTTCTTCAGCATGTGGAGGATGTGAAAGCATGCCAGGGAGAAGGCGTTTATTTGCTTTCTCATCAAGAGCTTACGGTCGAGCATGATGCCTAGGTTTCTTGCTTGTTGTATTGGTGTGGGAGGGAGGTAGAGTTTGATTGGCCACCAAGTGTCGATCCAGGGGGAGGAGATGCTCCTGAAGATGAGGACCTCCTTTTTGTCGGTGTTGAGCTTGAGGCACTTGTTCTGCATCCAGCTGGTGACGTTGGACCTACCTCTGTTAAAGTTTACTTTGTTGGTGGTGGGGTCTGCGGACAGGGCCAGGATGAGCTGTGTGACGTCAGCTTAGGAAATTATGTTTGTCTCATGTGCTTTGACCAGGGCGGCCAGAGGGGCAATGTTAGTGTTGAAGAGCGTTGGGCTTAGAGATGATCCTTGGGGTACGCAGATGATGTCTTTTGGGCCTGAGGAGATGGGGGAGGCGGATGCTTTGGGTTCTTTCTGTAAGGAAGGAACCGATCCACTTGAGGGCTTTCCCTTGGATTCCCATCCGGTGGAGACCAAATAGGAGGAAGTAGTGAGACATGGTATCAAAAGCTGTGGATAGGTCGAGCAGGATCAGGGCTGCAGTTTCTGCCCTGTCCATGATTTAAAAAACAGGGCATGGGCATGTAGCAGTGCTTTTAATTAAGGTGCCCAAATATTCTCCTTAGGATCTTGCTGCTGACGCGGCAGACGCCCATGGTTTATTTTAATTTTATTTATTTGAATTTTTATGCAGGGGTATCCGAGCGCTTTTGGTGAAAGCAGTTTGCAAGTCTAAACAAATACTTTGCAAAAGCACAGTTGCACAACATTGCACAATAGAGAATATATTTAGTGCGAGGAGTCCGGGTTATGTGGAGAAATTGATGACTCCAGATGTTTTGTAAATGAAAAAGAGCAGTTTCAAAATATAAAGTTTAGCTTTCAGGTAATCTCCCACTTCAGTAAGTCTCGTATTTGTTTATATATGGGTGATAGTGATAAATTAGCCCACAACTAATATGGCAGCCAAAGTAACTTGGAAATCCAACTTCAAAAGTCAAAATGGTGCTCTAGTTTATTAATTTGATTTCCAGTCCAAGATGGTTGCCGAGTGTCAATAGAATGAGTGTCACCGTGTTATGCAGTGCCAAGAAGCCAAATATTTGGTGACTGCTGAACTATACAAATATCTCCTTACACTTCATCCACTTTATGTGTCTCACTCCAAAGGTGAGTAATTTTTGGTGTAGGAAATTGGGCTATTAGCTGAGGGAGGCAAGTACCCACCTCAAGTAATAATAATAAAAAAATAATAATAATAATAAAAGCCTTTTATATAGCGCCTGGTTACACTAGCGAACAGTGTCCCCCCGCGTTTTATGAACAAGAACTAGGCTGATGTTAGGAAGCTGGGGGAGAATAATCAGAAGGAACAGAGAAAGGGCTCCTACTTTCGAGAACAGGTGGGTTTTTAGTTTTTGGCAAAAGATTTTTTCTGAAGGTTCCATTCTGAGCTCAGAGGGAAGAGCATTCCATTGTTTGCTGGCCAAGTATTTAAAGGATCTGCCTCCCATGCGTGCCCGGTAAATTCTGGACACTTGGAAGAGCATACAACCGTGGGATCTTAAGAGTCGTCTGGGTTGATACTTGGGCAATAATTTTTGGAGGTATCTTGGTCCTTTTCCTTGGGCGATACGATGAGTCATACACATTGTTTTAAATGTAATGCGCTCACGTATGGGGAGCCAGTGAAGGGTGGCTAGGGCATATTTCCCTGATGACCTTCTTGATAGATTAAGTGCCAGTCGGGCAGCTGCGTTTTGGACGCATTGCAGACGCTGAAGACCTTTTTTACTCAAGCCTATATACAGTGAGTTGCTGTAATCAAGATGGGGTGTTACTAAAGCATGAATCAGGGTTTTCCTATTTGTTGCAGGAAGGGAATCCAGAGTTTTGCGTAGGATTTTAAGGATTCCGTAGCATTTGCCAGCAATCCCTCTAGTGTGATGTTCGAAGGACAGAGTAGAATCTAACCTGACTCCTAGGTTTTTCACCTGCTCTGAGGGCTTTGGTATGGTGCCAAGTTCAGATGGCCACCATGCAGACGACCAGATGGACGGAGTCTTCCCCAACACAAGAAGCTCCGTTTTATTTGCATTAAGGCATAGACAGTTGGTATTCATCCATCTAGCTAGGTCGCTGAGGCATGCCGAGAAGCTAGCTGAGGCTTCCTCGGGTGGTCGAGACAGTGTCACCATTAGCTGAGTGTCATCTGCGTATGACACTATCTCAACCCCATATGTCTCAGCTATCCTAGCCAGGGGGGCCATGTACAGATTAAATAATGTAGGGCTCAGAATTGAGCCCTGCGGCACCCCATGTCTGAGTGCTCCTACTTCCGATTTGAAAGGGGGGCAGTTGATTTGGAATTGTCTATTAGCTAAGAATGCACGCATCCATTCATGAGCCGGGCCATCAATTCTGGCTTCGCTGAGGCGTGAGATTAGTATGGGGTGGGAGACGGTGTCAAATGCCACGCTCAGATCTAATAAAAGGAGCGCGGCTGTCATCCCCTCATCTACTCTGCCCCTTAACAGCTCCGTGGAAAAAAGAAGAGCTGATTCAGTAGAGTGGTATTTTCTAAATCCTGACTGCAAGGGGTGGAGATGGTGTCCTTCTTCTAGATGTTTTATCAGTTGGGTATTTACTATCTTTTCCACTACCTTAGCGCAGAATGGTAGGAGCGATATGGGACGATAATTGTCCAGTTGGGTTATACTGAGATTGGCCTTTTTTTTAATAGGAATGACCTGAGCTGTTTTCCAATCTTGTGGTATGTGGCTCGTTTGAAATGATAGTTTGGCCATATGGCTTATGTGATTTACCAGTAATTCAGCCTGGTTTTTGAAGATCTTAGGGCGAGCCACATCATTAGGGGAGCCTGATTGTATGCTGCGGATGATTCTTAGCATTTCCGTATTATCTGGTACAAAGAATTGATTAAGGTGGTAGATGTCAGTGGATTCATCATTAATGGCATGATTAGTAGCCATATCATCCATTTTCTTCGGAAAGGTTCTATAGATATTCTCTACTTTTTGGACGAAGAAATCTGCTATCGCTTCGCAAGTTTCTTTAGAATTAATATCTGGGGCTGTCATCCTATCAGCTAAGGTGAGCTCTTTGTAAATGACAAAGAGTTCTTTAGTGGAATTATCGGCTGATTCAATTCTATTACTAAAGAAGTTTCTTTTGGCTATTCTAATCTTTTTATGATAATTTTTTATACTAGCTTTGTATTCGAGTTTGGCTATTTCATCATATTTATTACGCCAGATACGCTCTAGCTTTTTGCATTTTGATTTGATAACTTTTAACTCTGTATCAAACCATTGTGCCGATTTAAGACGTCTTACAGGTGTTTTAGTGGTCCAAGGTGCAGTTGCATCAAGTGCTCTTGTAAGCCAATTCTCATAATCTGTCCATGCTTCCTCTATATTTTCTTTCAGAGGAGGGCAGTCTGTTTTAAGGGCAAGTTCTAGATCAGTTTGTTTAGGTTTTCCCCATTGTCTGCGTTTAGATGTTATCTGCCTGGTATGTTGAGTTTGTTTATATTCTCCAGGGATATTGAATTTAATCAAGAAATGGTCTGACCATAATACCTGGATAGGTGGTTGAACCATCAATCCCTCCCAGTTCGCAAATATCGGGTCAAGTAAGTGACCAGCCTTATGGGTAGGTTTTAGGGATTGTAATTTGAGTTCAAACATTTCTAAAGTTGCAAGGAATCCTTGGGCCTCATTATTGTTTTCATCTTCAAGATGGAGATTTAGGTCTCCTAAAATAAGTCGTTTATTATAGCGTAGAGCAGATTGGGTAATAGTCTCTGTCAAGCTTTCTATAAAATTTGTGGCCCCTCCTGGCAGGCAATAGATTAGATAGCCATTAAAAGTTATATTGGGTTTATATTGCGAAAAAAGCGGCTTCGCTATCTTTGATCATAACCTTTTCCAAAGTGCATATTAATTCAAGTTTATGAATGATGGCAATACCCCCACCTCTTTGTTTATCTCGATCAAGTCTTAGTATGCCATAGCTGTTGGGTAGAGCCTCTAAAATATCTGGGGTGGACTCTTCATCAAGCCACGTCTCAGTTCGAAAGAGGACTTCTGGTTGTTGTTCTGTTAGTATATCAAATATTTCATATTTGTGTTTTCGTAATGAACGACAATTAATCTGAAGCATTGTCAGAGGTTTCATCTTATGTTTATAGTCATTGTTACTTTTAGAATATTGAAGACAGGTCCTGCAACTTAAGGGCATCATTTCGGCCTTCCATGAGTGTTTACATATTTTCCTAATAGGTGGGCACAGGCTTTCTAGCTGTTCTTTAGAGTATGTAATCATTTTTGGGGTGTCTAGAGGAAATTGGGCAGGGATTTGTGCCCCTGTCCCCGGTCGGCCACGGACGGGCACAGACGGGCTTGCCTCTGGCGCGCCATCGGCGCGCCCGCTGCGCGTACGGGAAGGGGTGTTCATTTTATAGTGTCTAGGCCCAAATCGCCCAGACACTAGAGCGCTGTCCTTGTCCTCTCCCAAGATGGCGCCCGAAGTCTGCGCCTGAAGGGAGTGAGGGTGAAACTCACCAGGAGCCCGAAAATCGGCTTCCTAACGTTTCTGAGGGCTCCAAAGGTAAGATGCGGCAATTGGCGGACATGTGGAGTGAATTAAAATGGTGCTAATCAATTTTAAGTGACTTGTAAATATCGGCGCAAATGAAACAAATACAATAATAATTTTTCAAATTAAGAGTCCTAAACTCCCGGCTTCCGCCTCAGGAGTCCTCGATCAAAGTAGTGGTCAAGCTATAGGGTGCTCTTTTATAGTGTCTAGGCCCAAATCTTCCAGACACTAGAGCGCTGCCCTTGTCCTCTCCCAAGATGGCGCCCGAAGTCTGCGCCTGAAGGGAGTGAGGGTGAAACTCACCAGGAGCCCGAAAATCGGCTTCCTAATGTTTCTGAGGGCTCTAAAGGTAAGATACGGCAATTGGCGGCCGTGTGGAGTGAATTAAAATGGTGCTAATCAATTTTAAGTGCCTTGTAAATATCGGCGCAACTGAAACAAATACAATAATAATTTTTCAAATTAAGAGTCCTAAACTCCCGGCTTCCGCCTCAGGAGTCCTCGATCAAAGTAGTGGTCAAGCTATAGGGTGCTCTTTTATAGTGTCTAGGCCCAAATCTTCCAGACACTAGAGCGCTGTCCTTGTCCTCTCCCAAGAGATAATAATAATCGCAGTTCTTGGCAGGGTGAAACCCTAAAGTCATTAATTAAACCTGAACGCAACTCCTTGGTAGCTATGGCACAGAGCAGACGGGCTTAACTTGAAAGCAATTAGTAAAGCCTTTATGCAGTAATAAAACCGTAATAAAGTCGAAATGATCAACAGTGAAAGTGTCACAACGAATTACAAAAATAGTGCTTTAACGAATTACAAAAATTCAGTAAACAATGGATCTCAAAAATGTTTGATATATATCATATTTTTACGTTTTGAGTAGAAATAGTGCCAAGAATCACAATATTCCAATAATAGTCAATGATTGCAGTAGAACAGAACCTAGACACAAATTCACAGTGACCGCGATGAAGTAAAGGTCGGATATGCTGGTGAAGGTTGTCTTGTTAAAAGATTTTACCTTCTGACTTCTGTGCTGTAGCTTCCAATCCACCACAGTAGTACACTTCTAAAGCCCCCCGGGGGCACTCAGGGGAATCACTTAGAGACTCACAGGATAGCGGGCTGAGGCTAAACAACAGGGTCCAATCCAGGTTCAGCTGCCACTAGTTAGCTGGGTAGTTGCAGGAAAAGCCTCTTGTAGCTTGTGACCCTGTAGCTTTAACAGGAGGTCACCAATATGACCCTTGGAGTCCACTTTGTTTTTGCAGGGTACAAGAGAAAGCAGATTGAGTCCTCCACAGAGCTCTTCTCAGATAGCATGCAGTAGGTTCAGTCCTCTTCTGATGTGCCTCAGAAGTGGATTCCTGAAGGTGCCACATTGATGCCTTGCAAAAGCTATTGGATGGAATTTACCCCTGGGTACACTCTAAGCAATGGGGTAAAGGTTCCTGCGCTAACCCTTCCCCCTTTGGGCATTTTCAAGATGGACAAAGACTTCTGCTATACTAAACTTGGGCTTCGAGGACTGGGGTGTATGGGGGAATGTGCTATAGTAATCCCAGTGCACTACCACATCAAACACTAAAATTCAGTTTGATGCAGTCCCTGTATCTACAACAACCTCAGATACAGAAGTATGGTATAACAAAGCTGAGCTTTAAGCAACCAGTCTGTGGATAGACATGAAGTGTTTTAGAATTCTGTATCCCTCCTTTGAAGTGCATCCCAAATGTTCTATATAAGCCCACCAGTCCTCTCAAGCAGGATTGAAATTCAAGTAGGACTTGACATTTTAATGGCAAAGAGGAAATTCACAGCCCTGGCTTGGTGGTCCATCTTAATCATTTCTGGGGCATCTCTCCCTCCCACTGGGTTGGTGTCTGGCTGACTAAAGGGGCAAAATGGGAGGCAGGCTCCGTACTGAGCTTGTTCCGGCTTTAGGGCGGGAGGTACCCAGTGTGACAATTTTGGGGCACCCCTAATAACCTCATCCTCCATGTATTCCCTCACTACCACCCTCCACCAGTGCCCCTCATCTCTCTATAGCCCCCCCCCCCCCCCCCACATACATTTTGTTTGTTTTAAAGCACTGGTTAGGGTTGGCTTCACCAATGAGTGTATTTCTACCCAAATGAAACCTTTTCAGCAATATTAGGATTAGATAATAAAAGGCTGGGGGAACAAGCATTTACAATGCAACGGTCTCGGCATTGCAAAAGTTAGAGCTATTAGCATTGTACATGACATGATTAATTTAACACGTGAATGTCGAAACATTTTTAGGCAATGAGCTGTCCTTAGCCCCAGGTGTGTGGTATGTGGGAGAATGCACTGAACTGCCCGCAACACATATCATTCGTTTGTTTTTGTATTTTGTTCCTCATGTATCACTACTGTTCCTATTGTGAAGAGCTCTGACACCTTCGGATAAAGTCCGCGCTATATAAAATTGCATAAATAAATTCACGCGGTCTTTGGGAGGCACGGCGGCCTTATTAAGTGATTACTTGGAGGGGGGTGTAATGAGGAGGTAATGTCCTGCATCCTATTAAAGGTCATTTATCTGCAGAAGTAGATAGAGTTGACATAGCAGATTTTGGGCTCGAGAACACCAAAACGCTTGTTGATTTCTGGCACAGGTGTTGTGAGCCACTTAGCTGCTCCTCAATCTCGTCTGTAGCACAAATCTGGATGTAACCTGTAAATCACAGGTTGGAATCACTGCAGACCAGACTCAACATCTCGGTCAATGAAACTCGATTGAGTACCAATGAGCCAGTTTATAACACCCTTGCTTAGGGAACAAGAGGCAAATGAGTTGCGTGCTTAGTGCATGAGCAATATTATTAATATTAGACACCTCAAAGTGAACGAGCAACAAGTTGTCAAATTAATGCTGTAATTGTTGAGGTAAGATCTTGCAGGGAATTTCGGTACTCTCTAGTCTTACAAAAACACATCCGTGAAGTATGGTGGCACGCGTGAACAGTAAGATGAAACCGCACGTACCCAGCACTCGGAGAGCTTTAGTTATCTGGGCTCCCGAGGAGGTATCAGTAGCTCAGGATGGCGGCAACGTGAGATATGAGCCGGCTTATGGGGGAATCCATCTGCGCCGCGCTGTGTAACAACTCGGAGCGGACATAACTTTTGCAGAGTGCTGACACCCTTGCTTAGGGAACAAGAGGCAAATGAGTTGCGTGCTTAGTGCATGAGCAATATTATTAATATTAGACACCTCAAAGTGAACGAGCAACAAGTTGTCAAATTAATGCTGTAATTGTTGAGGTAAGATCTTGCAGGGAATTTCGGTACTCTCTAGTCTTACAAAAACACATCTGTGAAGTATGGTGGCACGCGTGAACAGTAAGATGAAACCGCACGTACCCAGCACTCGGAGAGCTTTAGTTATCTGGGCTCCCGAGGAGGTATCAGTAGCTCAGGATGGCGGCAACGTGAGATATGAGCCGGCTTATGGGGGAATCCATCTGCGCCGCGCCGCGCTGTGTAACAACTCGGAGCGGACATAACTTTTGCAGAGTGCTGACACCCTTGCTTAGGGAACAAGAGGCAAATGAGTTGCGTGCTTAGTGCATGAGCAATATTATTAATATTAGACACCTCAAAGTGAACGAGCAACAAGTTGTCAAATTAATGCTGTAATTGTTGAGGTAAGATCTTGCAGGGAATTTCGGTACTCTCTAGTCTTACAAAAACACATCTGTGAAGTATGGTGGCACGCGTGAACAGTAAGATGAAACCGCACGTACCCAGCACTCGGAGAGCTTTAGTTATCTGGGCTCCCGAGGAGGTATCAGTAGCTCAGGATGGCGGCAACGTGAGATATGAGCCGGCTTATGGGGGAATCCATCTGCGCCGCGCTGTGTAACAACTCGGAGCGGACATAACTTTTGCCGAGTGCTGACACCCTTGCTTAGGGATCAAGAGGCAAATGAGTTGCGTGCTTAGTGCATGAGCAATATTAATAATATTAGACACCTCAAAGTAAACGAGCAACAAGTTGTCAAATTAATGCTGTAATTGTTGAGGTAAGATCTTGCAGGGAATTTCGGTACTCTCTAGTCTTACAAAAACACATCCGTGAAGTATGGTGGCACGCGTGAACAGTAAGATGAAACCGCACGTACCCAGCACTCGGAGAGCTTTAGTTATCTGGGCTCCCGAGGAGGTATCAGTAGCTCAGGATGGCGGCAACGTGAGATATGAGCCGGCTTATGGGGGAATCCATCTGCGCCGCGCTGTGTAACAACTCGGAGCGGACATAACTTTTGCCGAGTGCTGACACCCTTGCTTAGGGATCAAGAGGCAAATGAGTTGCGTGCTTAGTGCATGAGCAATATTAATAATATTAGACACCTCAAAGTGAACGAGCAACAAGTTGTCAAATTAATGCTGTAATTGTTGAGGTAAGATCTTGCAGGGAATTTCGGTACTCTCTAGTCTTACAAAAACACATCCGTGAAGTATGGTGGCACGCGTGAACAGTAAGATGAAACCGCACGTACCCAGCACTCGGAGAGCTTTAGTTATCTGGGCTCCCGAGGAGGTATCAGTAGCTCAGGATGGCGGCAACGTGAGATATGAGCCGGCTTATGGGGGAATCCATCTGCGCCGCGCTGTGTAACAACTCGGAGCGGACATAACTTTTGCAGAGTGCTGACAAGAGTAAGGCGGGAGACGCCAGCTAGAGCTCGGCGGCGCGAATGCCTCAGTGTTCGTTAAACTCCAAGGGATTGCCCGTGTGGCGTCATTGTAACGTATAATTCTGACACCACAGACATAGAAAACACTGGTTCTCGAGACGGTATTCGGCAATCAGGACTCTCAGTCTTTTATGTGTGTTTGTATATTTTATGGCCAAATTCCGACTTTATACAGGTTTTTTTTCCTGATTTGGTTCTGAAGTCTGGTGGCCTCCTTCAAAAGAGAGCGATAACCGAACTTCTGCTAAACATTGGCGGGGGTCGACGTTCCAGGTCGGCTGTCCTTCCTCGTTGATAGTGCGGGGGTAGGAGGTATTTTCGAAGAGAACGGACAACAAGTCAGGTCCCGGGCCGGCAGCCAATCAGAGCGCGGCCCGGGAATGACGTCATGGGGGTGTCCCGGGCGGGCAGCCAATCACTGCGCGGCCCGGGGAAGGACGTCAGGGGGTTGTCCCGGGCCGACCGGCGGTGATTTTGGGCTCCCTCGAAATAAATAAATAATGGGACTAAGTAAATTAAAAGAAGCGCTCCTCAGCGCGGACCTCGGCGAGAGGGAGGGTGTGGGGGGCAGGACTTAGGAAAAAGAGACAGAAACGCCCATGGATCGCATCAAGCCACGGACCTCGCAGAGAGGGAGGGTGTGGAGGGCGGGACTTAAAAAAAGAGACAGAAACGCCCCCGATTCGCGTTTTGAGGAGGAAAGAGCAATTGACAAACATCTCTTCCAATGGCTAGCCTCCATTTATGGAGCTAGCCAATTGAAGAGAAGGCGGGACAAAGCCCCACACTGTAAGATCATAAGATCTTCGGCTCCGCCCACTGCTTCGCAGTGCGACGGTAGCCTCAACCTAAAAACAGCATCTTAATCTATACTGTGCAGTTTGCATGCAGCTGTTTAATGTCAGTACATAAGTCAGTGTGCTATATTAGAATTGTAACTTAAGTGCAAATAACACAAGCATCTGTGTGACAAAAGCAGTAACCCACTGAGCTATCCACATAAAATACAGTTCTGTGATCTGCATAGTACACATTCTTTCTACTCCCATCTCTCTCCAGCAGGAACATTAATCACCGGTCTTATATTATAATTGTTGCCTGAAATCTGCTGGGTACACAGGAGAAACTCTGCAGCAGGTGCTTGTAAACCCATACCTCTAAACACAGCACCCCTCCAAGGTCATCTGCACCGGTCGCACTGCTTTAAAGTCTGTCCTGTGGGAGCTACATGTATGCCTGTGACACGAGAGGCCCCTTTGAAGTGCGCCTTGGGTCTGGGACAGGCCCCACGTCATCCTCTCAAGGGCATGACAACTCCTCCTCACACGCAAGGCCCATTGACCTGTCCTGGGAGCTGCTCACACCTGACCACAGGGGAGACAGCAAGCTGAATACTTACAGAAAGGCTCCAGAGGCTTTTGGCAGGCAAAAAGTCTATTTTCTTTAATAGACAAAACTCGACTTTACCGTTATATTGGATTTTGTTAAAAAAAACAGCCCTTGAAATAGTTTTATTTTCTAGATGATAACATTTATTAAACATAATATTGCATCACAATGATTTTCTAAACAGCCATCCCTGCCACAGTGAAAATTGTTTTGAGGTGCTAGTCACTGTAAGGACATGTTTAATATTAACCTTTACATGCCTTACTTTTAAATATCATCACCCTGCCTCAATGGCCGCTAGGCTCTCTGAGGGGTGACATAAATATTTTCAAGGAGGGTTTTTATGGCCTGTCAAAAGGGGTTAATTTGACTAGTTTAATTTGCAGTTTAAACCTGCACAGCCTGCTGCTGGTGGCAGGCCTGCAATTGACATTGAACTTGCATACACTGTGGGTACCATGTGGTAGGGACTTGTATGTAAGTTAGCCATGCCAAACTTGAGTATACCAATTTTACCATTCTTAAAGTAGGAGCACGAGCACTTTACCACTCATTATCAGCAGTAGAGTGGAGAGTTCTATCGTCAGCAAAATTAGGGTTCAGCAAAAAGTAAAAAATCTAGATTGACCCGGCAGAAAGAGCAAAGTTTCCAACAGTTGGGAAACGGTCTGCTTTCCTACTCAGAGTAACAGGGAAACGGGGATTCCATCTCAAGGTTCCCTAGTTTTGATTTTTTTTACTTTCACTACCCTACTCTTCTGTCTTTTTAACTCAGTCTTGCACGTTCTTTTACATCCCTGCTTTCTCCCCTTGTTGTATTCGTAGCTTTGCCTTTCTCCCCTTCTTCCCTTTAAGACTGTCTCTTGTGCTCTTGATTAAAGTCTTATTAAACTACCTTTTTACCAAAATGAGTGCTGGTGCACGACACCTGCATACACAACAAATTTTAGAAAGCGGGTCCTGGGGAAGCAATATTTAGAGACCAGGCAGTATCCTCTCCCCAAAAGGCAGCTAAAACAACAATAAGGGAACTGCCGGTCTATGGGCGTCAAGACAAAGAAAAACAAACACCTGTAGTATCACGGACAATGCAAACCCATGCTCACTGAAGCAAAGTAAATCCCATCAGCCCACCACAGTGGCAGAGCATCGTCATCTGGGAGTGGTTGTAAACCATGTGACTGGTGTGGCACACACCTATCCAGGGGGGGGACAGCTACACTTCAGTCACTACTAGTTACTCCTCCAACCACAGTAATATTGTATTCAGTGGTGCTGATGATTTGCAGTGCAAACAAGTGTAAAGAAAAAGTGCAAGAACAATTAAAATTGACTACTAAGACACAAATAACTTTATTGAGCACTATCTTAGTGTCAAGATTAAAAACCAATACTGATAGTTTGAAAGACTAACTATCTCAAGCAATAGAAAAAAGGTCTACATGTTTCAGCCATCAAGGTGTCACTAACCAGACTTTCTTTAGGACCAGATGGAAACTACGCTACTGCAAATATTACAACAAAATGTGCAAAAAATTATATTAGACATTGAAATAAATGGTACGATACATCCTACTGGTGTATGTAACTCAGAGTTGAGTAGTCATATGATCTATCAACGGATGTGTGATTTCTTTCCTACAAGATAAATATGAGACTTATTAGCATCAGACCCTAATACACAGTGTACAGGTCAATTCATAGTCTTGACTAACATACTATCAAAACATAACAATATCCTGCCCCTTCGGGTGGCAGAAAAGTGAAATACTCTTTAGAAAAGAATCATTAGCTTTCACCCAGCTTTATGTGGGAGTTCGCCTCACCTCTCCTGGCATCCGCTCAGTAGAATGAGGCCCGCTCTGTAATGTAGGTAGATACAGCAGATCACACAAGAGTGTAATACCCCTGTGTCAATCTCCCAACTTACATACCATTAAAAACTTTGTGGCTGAAATAGCCGCATGACCATGGTGATTATCTAAAATATATTGAAGGTACCCAAACATTTATATGTAGATGTCAGAGATGAATGTTGGAGGCGAAAAGACGCTAAAAAACGTCCCTGTCATTAATACTGATACTCCTACGACGTTGTCATTAATAGGAGTAGTGTGTCAAGATCTAAGTTGAACCAAAAATCTAAATGCATAAGTACCAGAGAACCATGACATCGCAGAACAGTGTTCATCATGGCACAAGAGTGTTTCCACGAAAGAGGGACAAGAAATTCCCCTTCCTGGAAAGAGATCCAACAGTGCAGCTATCTAAGTAGTAAAAGCATATCTATGCTGGCCGCGCTCCATATTAAAGGAACTGCCAGGACAAAACTATCTATATCGGCTGAATATCCAGGGCTAGACAATGCACCAAACCACGAAAAACAAAGCCCTCTAGCAGGACCTGCCTCATACCTGTCCGTCGGTACCTCACGCTGTGGCGGAGGGGAGGTAACTCGACACGCAGGCGGAGGCTTCTTAAATACGGTCCTAAATGGGCAAAACCATTCTAACAAGAGTC
Source organism: Lissotriton helveticus (assembly GCF_964261635.1). Classification (NCBI taxonomy): domain Eukaryota; kingdom Metazoa; phylum Chordata; class Amphibia; order Caudata; family Salamandridae; genus Lissotriton; species Lissotriton helveticus. The sequence goes on from NC_136060.1 coordinate 187,811,248, forward strand.
ACCTGAGGCAATAGAGCAAGCGTGCGGAGTCAAAGACGCACAGCGTTAGTAAACAGGAAGTAACCCTACTTCTTTGAAATGTAAGCGCATGCGCAACGCCTAGGAAAAGACTACAAGACTGATGGGAATTGTAGTTTCACGTGGATGGAACTAATAGCCTTGCCCGAACGTGACAATAGAGTAGGTCTAATGTACCATCAGGTACCTAACTGTCTCGAAACTGGTTAATTTTTCAAATATTGGAAATAGAGCATAAAAACATTGCCCAAAGGCGCAGTTATGATCTGCACAAGCGCAATGTTATAAATTATAAACCCACCGGAGGTCATAAATTCTCGAACCTGGTAAGCGCAAAGTCCAATTAAATTGCGGAAAAAAATTATTTTTGAGTTTGGAATAAAATATAATAAAAAATAAAATAAATCGCGCATTATTGGCTAACTGGAACGCGACAAAGGGTTCTTGCGTCAACGCGCTCCACAGGCTTTTGCAGGACTGTATAGAAATGTATATTGCCCTTAGGTAACTGGTGATCAAAACTATTGTGGCAATGTCTTTGTCACATGATGTAATAGTGTTAGATTGATCTTGGACCATTCCTCATAGTGGTTAGAACAAAGAGAGAGGGTGTAACGATGTTAGATTGATTTTAGACCATTCCTTATAGTGGTTAGGACCAAAAGAGAGGAATGTGAGAGTGCACTCTAACCAACCATATTCCCCTGGAAAAATGGACACTAAAAGGGCTGTGGTGGTTCCGGATGTAATACCCACGTAAACATGACAGTCCTATGTATCAAAGGTAACAGATCAGTGAGAGAAAAGGGATTCACAAGATCGTCCATGGAATCTGAGTCTCTGACTCACACTTAAGTCTATAAATCCATTTCTGTTCTTTGACAAAGAGAAACCTGGAGATGTCACTGACATGTGATGGAATAAAAGGTCGCTCAAGCACTATCCACTTCATATCTTCTGCCTATGTTTGAGGCTTAGAAAATGATAGGTGAGACGTGTGGATTGTTTGTTATATCTAATCGGGCTTTTATGTTCGCTTATTCTAAGCTTGACCTTTCGTGTGGTCATGCCGATGTACCTCAAAGAGCATAGACAAGTGATCATATAAATGATCTTATCAGAGTTGCAGTTCGTAGGGTTTTTGAGAATCCAGGGATTACCCGTACCAATATCTACAAACTCTGTCTTCTGCGTTTGGGGACATGCATTGCACGAGCCACACGGGTAGTGTCCACGGACCGCAGGAAGGTCCCAAAGAGTATTCACTACCTCACGTGTTTGGGACCTACGCCTAGTGTGCACAAGGCTATCTCGCAGGCTAGTGCTCTTTTTAAATGAAAACAGAGGGGTCGGAATGGTGTCAGTTGCTACATTTAGGATTTTCCAATGTCTACATACCAATTTTTGTACTTGGTTAGACAGAACACTTAAATGTGTTAACAAAAGTCCACCTGCAACCACAGACACATTTCAGGACCCGGTCGGAGGAGGCCCACTTTTATGCCTTAAATGCATTATGCAGTGAGGAGGCCTAAGCCGGAAGTCATGGAGCCCCGGGGCAAGGTACATCGAGATGCTGCTGCTTCATTGCCCTAGCAGCGGGATGCTAATTGGTGTTCTTATCTGCAGTGCAGATCTAATGGTCATCCGAGATGGTGTTAGCACGTTCATATTTCACATTAGTCCGTTATTTGTGTTGCCGCTGCGCTACCACCGTACAGCGGCGTCCAAAATGATTGTCTCATGCTGTGGCATCGAGTTTCAGTAGAACCTTAACCTGCAGTTTAATTGGCCGAATGCAAGTTGTATGCGGAGATGTTTGATTTGTAATCTGAACACCTAATGCTGCTGCCTGGGGAGCAGGATATTGTGATCGGAGGTAAAATCGGCACCCTTTCAACTTGATTAAGAGACATTAATCAAGGAGCTGTGAAACACGCTAACATCATGGTGTTGAAAATTCATTAACGCTCTCATTAACTTTTTCCATTTTCGCGAGTAGAGTTTGTTCTGTTGTGCTTTCCTGTGTTGTTAAATTACAGTTTAATGCTGGTACACGTGGCTTTGGTGTGTGTCTCTACTGGAAATCCATGGCTTTTGAAAAGGCTTATTTTAAACCACAGCGTTATGAAATCAGCCTTCCGTGATAGAACGCATCATCTCCTTGTTGAATATATGCTATGATTGCGTTTTTTCCAAGTTATACTTTAATACAGGGTTCTCCAGCCTTTTCTGAAATAAGAGCTACTTATGTTAAATAAAAATCCTTCTGAGCTACTATTATCAGAGTTTTAATAGTAACCACATAAAACAAGATTACATTTTTTAGTGTCCAGCATATGCAAGTTTACCAGCTGTGATCACTTCAGTGCATCAGGTAGGATTGTCAGCATTAATGTATACATTCTTTGTCAATGTAGAATGCCTCTGCATGTGTAAAATATAAAAGCCAATCCTGCAATGCCCCTAGCACCCAGTTAATAATATTAGTAATAAGTTCCCCAAATACCATTTTATTTTTATCACTCAAATATCCGCTTTAAATGTATCTTGGAAATTCAACAATTTTCCCTTAAACATCAGCTAATGAGTTCTGAAAACACACACATTTTAGTCTCGAAATATATGCTTTTCAATGTTAGTATACAGTCACTATTTCAGCCAAGTAAAAGCTTTTAATTTAGTTGACAAGGCTGCCCACAGAAGAGCTACTTACAGGTAGCTAGAGAGCTACCAGTAACTCACGAGCTACTCTTTGGACAAGCTTGCTTGAATATTTACCATATTTAAATATATTTAATCAGATTAACATAGATTTGCCTGTTCACCCATTTAACTGAATATTTAAACTTTGCTGATGTTTAGAAATTGTTTAATTTGTTTCACTCTTTGATGTAGATGCTGCCCTAATGGTTTTGAAACCTAGATTTATTTTAATTGTCCCAGTGTGTATAAAGAATGTTTCTGAAAGATGTGTGTTTATTGCACACTTTTTTCGGGCTTGTAAATTCTATGCCCTGTATGGGCATAGAATGCTCAATGGAAGAAAAAAAAGTATGCACTTACCCTGCCGCTAGGACCCGCGTCTGTGCTCCTTGCTCCTTCTCTCCTTGTGGGGCAGGAAGCCAGGAAGAACAGCCAGCCCCCCCCCGACCAATCACAACGCTGCAATGCAATAAAGAGTGAAAGAAAGTAAACTCCAAAAATACTGAAGGACCCAGGAAGAGTCCCACCTTCACCCATCTTGAATCCCATGTGTGTAGCAGTGCCCCTTCCAGCCGTCGGTAATCACAATGTTCTGTCCCCCACTTAGGCAGAAGCATCTTGCCGTAATATGCACCAGTGAGGGATCAGCTGCTAAATGTTTAAATACCATGGACATGAAAACTTCCTGAAATCTCTTACTAGAAATGTTAATGTTAATGAAATTTATAAAAGTGCACGAATACTCAAGGGTGTCTTGGCGCTAAGGACTAAAAAAAGCAGGCTCTGCACCTAGTCCTGGAACAGCCAGGTTTTTAATTTTCTCCTGAAGCCAGTTAAGGAGCTTACGTTCCTAAGTTCAAGTGGAAGAGAATTCCAAAGTTTAGATGTTCCGTAATAAAAACTACGGCCACCCCAATGTTCAGTACGAATTCTAGGCACTGACAGAAGTCTTGCCCCCATCGACCGAAGATGTCTGGTTGGTTGGTACCACACAAGGAGATTCTGAAGAAAAGTAGGGCCTGTATGATTCAAGGCCTTGTAGGCAAGACACAGTGCCTTGAATTTGATGCGCTGAAGTACCGGAAGCCAGTGCAACTTGCGGATTTCATCAGATACCGTTTTATGCCTGGGAAGATTGAGCAGTAGACGTGCCGCAGAGTTTTGAACCATCTGGAGCTTCTTTAGACACTGCTTCTGGGCATTCAAATATAGCTCATTTCAGTAGTCTAATTTGGATTGAATAAGAGATGTCACTACTGTTTTCCTAGTATCCGCCGGGATATACAGAAGTATCTTCCTTATTTTCTTTATAAGAAAATATGAGGCCGATACAATGGCATTAGTCTGTTAGTCTATTGTCAATCAGTACCCCCAAGTTCTTGACTTTGGCCACAGGTTTAGGAAGTATGCCCATCTCTACCGGCCACTACAGATTGCTCCAGGTAGGCTGCATGTTACCAAAAATCAAAACTTCTGTTTTTTCGGAATTAAGTTTGAGGCAATGTGTACTTAAAACTGCTGAAAAGGAGAGATTTGATGTTTATATGCAGCTACCACAATCTGGGTGTCATTGGCTTATGGCGTCAGACTAAATCCAAATGCCCCAATCAATGGTACCAGTTCAGAGACGTAGATGTTGAACAAAGAGGGGCTCAACAAACTGCCCTGAGGGACTCCACATGGCAGAACATAGGGGGCTGAGTTGAAGCCATCAAGTGACACAGTTGATCTCCGTTCCTTTAGGAAGGAGGACAGCAGTGCCAGAGCCATTGCATCCACTCCCAACTTCTTCAACCGATGTTGCAAGAGTGCATGATCAACCGTATCAAAAGCGGCAGATAGATCGAGGAGCACAAAAAACCGTATGTAAGGGCCCCATATTCTGTCAAAGCAGTCTGTCTGGCTTGTGATTCAAATCAGGCGTAAGCTTTTCCATTCCTAAAAGATCTCAGAGCCCCTAAAGCCAAAATCAGTGGTTTGGGACACAATGAGAACCCCAGAGTACCGAGCAAAGGAAAAGGTTTTCCCCAGTGTGAGCGTAGTGGGTGGGTCCGTCTGTTGGGAAGGCCAAGAAGAATATATGCAGGGAATTGCAGAATGTTGATATCGAAAATAGTATTTATATCTGCTAGAACTTCTTGTCAATACCTCTTGAGTTGGGGACATCACCACAGGAGAGGTGCTACTGTGCCTCCACATTTCTGAGAACACTTCTCTCGCTTTGTGCAATTCCATATGTGTACTCGGGCTGAAGTATAATAGCAATAGTGCACAATTATTAACATAGCCTCCCTTCCGCTGCGTGTTGGATTCCTCTTCTGAGAGGGTGCGTTCTAATTCTAGTTCCCATCTCTATTCTGCCGGTGTTTTCCTGGGGGGAACACCTCATAGAAGCATGTAAATGTCAGACAGTAGGTGTCATCTGGAGTAAGGAGTCTAGTAGCATGTAGTTTAATAGATGCCTGTGTGACCCAGTGTCTAATGTGCCAGTATATTATTCGTTCCTTTTTAGGGACCTTAAACATTTTCTATATTTGTTCAAAGGATTGTCCCCTTCGCATCACGCATATCCACAATTCTGGACAAAGTTTGCTTTCTGCCATTCAGTATAGGCTTCCCCCGATGCCATGAGTGTGAAGTGAGATTTCTTATAATGGGGCTCAGTGGTGTTGGCATATGTAGGAGAGTAGGGTCTGCAATCCTATGATCACCCAGATTATTGCTTTTTGCTTCACTGGTTTACGACTTTCCCTGGCTGTGGGCCTGCTAATCAGACCCACAGCCTAGCTGTTATCTCTATTCCAAATTGTACCCAGGTACTGAATTGGCACTGGGCCCTCTCTTGAGTCCCTGTACCCAGGGCAGAGGTGCACCCAGAGGTCTCCCAGGGGCTGCAGCATGTATTATGCCACCCCTGGGCTGACTAACCAAACAGACACAACTGGCTGCTTGACAGCTGGGGCAAGGTGGTGTAATCACCCTTTGCTTTAGATATAGTATACCTAAACCTAAAATGGGCACACAGATCTCCTATCAGTCACTCCTATGGCAGGCCTTAACAATCCTGGAGGCAGAGTGCTTGGAATCGTGTGAGATAGTGCTCTGGCATGAGCTGAGCCTGTCTGCGGCCTTCGGGATCTATCCCTTAGCCGTTTCCATGATAGCGTCAGACCATATACTTTTAAGTGCCTTATAATCCTCGCGGTTATGGTAACTTTGGTCTGACAATATCTAAACATGTCGTGTAAGGTGTTATACGCTTTGGAATACTACCCCCTCGCCAGTTCTGGCGACGGGGGTAGCATTCCACCCCTCTAGAGGGAGAAGACATGTTGGTAGCCTGTAACCCCGGTTAAAGTTGAACACAGCCTCAGCTCCACAAGATGGATGCTGCCACCGAGACACAAGTCTGCCCTCCTGCTGCTGGGAGTCCTTCCAGCGAGGGAGGCCTGGACAAAGGGTTTCCTGTCAGGGGCGGTGCCAGCCCCATCCCAGACAGGGTTTTGTGTATCCCAGGTAGGCAGGGCTGAGAGGAAGGTGACTGCAAGTGGCATCCCGGTGCTCACTGTGCATATGCCGGCTCAAACCAGTTCCAGGGGCACACCAGCCCCTGAGCTGGGGAGAGACCGGACAAAGGAGAGGGGTGTAACCACCCCCCTCCTAGTCCCACCCATAGGGCAGGACCTAGTCGCGTGCCAGCCCCTTTCTTTAGGATAAAGGTAGGAGCAGGCCCCCTTCCCAAACTAGATCATTCTGAATCTTGAAACTACTTTCCACGAAAGGAACTCTTGACTTCTCTGAAGACTCTCCCTTGTGGCTAAGGAGTAGCCACCCTGCACCAGCAGGCACCACCTAAGCTCATGCGGTTTGCTGCAAGTCCATCCTCCGGATCAAGACTGCCCAGCTCGACGAGACCCGGATTCCCCGCCATCTCTGACCTCTACCTGCCTCTACAGCTCAGCTGAGATTCGTGGGTGTGACGAGACCTGAGGGACCGGCTATCATCAAGACCTGCACGACGCTTATCCAGCACGACCGCCGAGGGATCCTCGAGTGAGTGCTTTGGGGTTTGAGAAGCCCTAACCCTGAGCAGCTCCAGCACCGAAGTCCAGCCTCCCAGCATCCACGAGATCTGCGTGGGGCCCTTCTGCTCTTTGCTGCTCACCGCGTTGTCCGGCTACTTGCCTGCTGGCTTGTGGCCCTCCTGACGACGAACCACGACACTTCCACCGCTGGTCTGGTTGCTCCAGACTGGCCCTAGCTCCCCTCCAACAGAGGAGCACCCCGGACCCTCCTGGTCCACTCCAGACGCCATCTTGAGTCCACCGCGTGGGCTTGCCTTTGCCAAGGCTTGTTGCTCCAATCCTGGTTTCAGCAGCGCCGACAGCAGACACCTTCGTGGGACAGCTCGCCCCTCCATCCTGGTCGCCGACAACGCCTCCTCGTCCGAGAGACTGCAGAGCCCAGCGTCGCCCACTCACCTGGTCGAGGTGACTTCATCCGGTGCCATCCTGGTGCCCATCTGATCACTGGCTAGTGATCAAGAACTGAGACCCCTCTGCTTTCAGGTCATCTTCAACTCCGATCCAGGCTTGGATCCCATCGAACTTCATCACTGGTCGCCTGCCAGCAACTTCTTCTTTCAGGCTCCATAGTCTGTAACGAGGATTCCCGACGTCTTTTGAACCCTATGCAGCCGCAGCCCCTGGGCTAGGTAACTCGAGCATTTCGGTGCTCCTACGTAGGTTCACTATCTAAGTGTCCAGATCCTTTTTCGTTTTCAGCCTATCTAGTCGGATTCGTCCGATAACTGTAACTTTACGAAATCTAGCATCCATAGACTTTGTCCCGCATCCCGCGTGAGAGTGCACACTCTGCACCCGATCTCCCTAGGCCTCCTGCTCCTAACCTTAGGGTTCAGTAGTGTAGTCCTAGCGATCCTGAAGCCTCTGGATCTTGTTACTTACCTGCTAGTATTTCGCATTCCACTTTTGTAGTATATGGTTTTTCGTGCCCCTCGGGCATTTGTGTAAATTGTGCGACTTAAAGTATTTTCTTAAGAGTTTTGTGTTGTGCTTAGCTCCCTGACTCAAAGAGTTCAGGGTAGTACTGTTATAAATAAATATACTTTATTTTCATAACAACTTGTGTGGTGTCCTTTCACTTGGTGTTCAAAGGGTAAATATGATGGTAAAACAGCTGGCTTAACACGCCCTCTAGAGTTTAGCCTAAAGACTGCTTGTGTCCATGCTACTAGGATAGCTGGTCTATCAGGTTGACTTACAACCAATCATCAATAAGGGTTGTTTGGTATGATACAAAGTGATCACTAGAATAGTGAGCACTATATATCAGGCCAACTTCTCACAGCATAGAAGTTCCCTCATGCAAGACACACGGTCCCCAGTGTGTAGAGTAACTCTAATGACCAGTGAGGAATATTCCCAACAGTCTGTTTTTTGCTCAACCATGGTTCTTCACAAATAAGCATCCCTGTAATATGCCAGTCTGTAAAATACCAATGCTTTTCAGATTCTCGTCTATTCCATTCCACGATCTATCTAAGTTGAGCTGCGAGATTGTAGTTTTAGAGATTGGAGATACCCAACCAATTTCCTGAGACAGATACACAGGCTTCTTCCCTATTCGGGACTTTCTGATCTCGCAGATACATTTCCTAGTTTCTGTATTTTTCCAGGGTTTCGTAAGGGGTTGTAATGGCAGGGTTTGGAACTCACAGAATCGGGTAGGAGGGTCATTTTAATCATTGCAGTTCTAACCAGCCAAGAGAGGCCGGACATGTGGCAAGATTAAAGATCCCTGCGGGCTAGGGTGAGCAAGTCACCATAGTTAATGATGGCTGTTTTGTCGAGGAAAGAGCAGAGATTGGTTTCCAGATATTAAAAATGTATCTTCATCCTAAACTGACCTTGTCGGCTCTGACAAAGTGAGAATTACATCTTCCTTGTACTGCGCCAGCTTATATTCATTTCTGCCAATGGAGATCCCTGTAATCTCAGGAATGGCCCCGATTTTAGCAGCAAGGGGTTCCACATAGTGCGAGTGGGGACAATGGACATCCCTGTCTCATGAACGTAGACACCATGACGGGATCTGACAGCATACTGTTGACCCTGTTCCTGGCACAGGGATGGGTATAGCTTTTCAGAACCCAGGCTCTGAATTTGGGGCCTACACCTAATCTGCTGAGTATATTTTTAGAGAAAGGGCCAATGTACCAAACTGAATGCCTTCTCGATGTAGAGTGACAGTAAGAGGCCGATTTCTTGTGGCAGGATATATTTTCTGAACTATTGAGGATTTGTTTCTTGTTGTCACTGCAACCTCGCTCTGTAATAAACCCAAATTGTTCCAGGTCTATTAGAACCTACATAAACAGCTTAAGGAACCTCACTAGAATACACTTGAGGATCTTAGCGTTGACTTTAACGAGGTAGAGACACAAGATGATGGGCCCTTCCCTGGCTTGGGTATCGCTGTTATGACAGCTTCTCTTATTTAGTCGTGTTAAGATTAGGGCTAGCATGGGACAGAATGTTTGATAAAAGCCTGCTGTTTAGTCGTCTAGCCCCCGGGGCCTAATTTAGTGATACCATTTATCATGTCCTCAAGAGAAATATACTTATCATGCGAGTGTGCCTGCAGATGGGTCAGAGAGGGTATTGCCGAGGCGCCAGGTATATGCATGTCTGCAATGTTTTTTTGTAATAAAAGACCAGCAATGCATGGGTAATCTCCGTTTCTGTGCAAGAATTTTGCCTCGGGAGGAAACAATCTCAGATACCCTTTCACTGTGTATGTTCATCCAGTGTTTGCATGCCAGCAATGTACCTGATTTGTTTCCCTCCTTATAAAAATTTGGGAGGATGCTGAGCAGTGCATACTCCTCTCCGTCAAGGTGTAGGGCCTTAAGCTGCTGGTTGAGTTTGGTTAGTTGGTTGCAGACTCTTCGCGCACCTATATTCTTGTGTTCAATTTCGAGGTATCTAACCTTCCCCTCCACCTTAATCTGCCTCACTTCCCTTTCCTTGTTAAGATTGGTAGAAATGGCAATTGCTACCCCTCACTACCTGTTTAAGTGCATCTCATAATGTAGTAGTATGCGTTACAGGAGTGTCATTTAGGTGGAGGAACTTTGTATGGAAATCCACAGCTCAGCTTTGCCAGAATCTCTAAGAGACAGTTGTTCAACTTTCAAGAGTGGTGGGTAGCCTCCTCCTTTGGATCCCTCAAGGTAATGAGCAGTGGTGAGTGATCTGAGAGGACTGAGACTCCTATCTCGATCAGTTCTTCCATATCTAGAATGTGGGGTGTGCACAGGAAGAAGTCTAACTTTGTGTAAGTAAGTCCGTCTTGAGGCTGAATAAAAAGTGTAGTCTTTATTGGAAGGGTTACGGATACACCGAAAGCCCCAAATCAATCAAGCATTTTTGACACCCTGGGGACTATGTAGCTGTTTGACCTGACTATTGTGCTGAACTCTTCATCTTCTGCATGTTGAAGACTATTTTGAGGTCACTTCCTGTCAGTATCTGCCTATTGGATGAAGTCTGTTCCCTAGGCACGGCATCTCTAGGGAACTGCTACTGGTTTTTGTTGAGGGCATAGATTACGGTAAATGTGAAGGGGAGATTATTCAGGAATATGTGCATTGCTAATAGCTTCCCCTCCACCTCCGCAGCCGCACCTAGAACTATACCCCATAAGTGTTGGAGAGCAGTATGGCTATTCCTGCGTTTTTAGTTGGGCAGGATGAGAGGAATTGTTTGGGGAACCATTTAGTTTAAGACAACCCCATTCCTGCTTGAGCAGGCGTGTTTCCTGTAGGAGACAGATATCACACTTGGAGCTCTTGAGCATACTGAGAAGTACCACGCGTTTCCCTGCTGCATTAAGGCCCATAACATTGAAACGCATGGTTTTAACTATAATTGTTAAAGCTAGAACCTCGTGAGCACCCTTGCAGGCAGTGTGCTCCAACAATGTAGGGCTTGTGTGATTCCTATCATGTGGCTGTGTGCATAGAGGGTTCGTAGCATAGTGGTGTGTGCAAGAATGGACTCCCTGTAAACACTCCTAAGTCTGAATAAGCAACTACAACTTAATGTGCAATCCTTAAACTCTAACCCTTGCCCTGATGATTCTTACTTGCTATTAGACTTAATATAAAGAAAACCTCAGACCTCTCTCTTGAGCAAGTCTCCTCAATACATTAAGCAGCTTGGTCCGAAGTATTTAGATGAAGACAACTTGTAGCCTGTGTCCACAACCAAATCTGGGGAGTCTGTGGAGTCACTCCTCATCCGCCGTGCCATCTCCTTGCAGCTTGTCCAATATGGCCTATGCCATATTGGACAAGCTGAATTTCTTCTGATGTTAACATAGCGATATTTTTGAGGAGGTCAACCTGTCCAAACCCTCTGCCTGCTCTGAGGCCGAACCTCCCCACAGTCAAAAGTCAGTCAGTCACTGCAGGGTCTGCAAAGCCCAGGACAAGTTGGGCCTCAGCTGGGGTATGTTAGCAGCCCTTTTAGAGATTGTGCAAGTATAAGATATTTAGCGTTTTTCCGAAAAGTGAGAGGTCGGAGGAAACATACCTGCTGCCGTGAGGGGAACGGCCTAACAGGCGGACTTTGGGGCCACAAACACTCGCGCTGCGCCAGTGACATCGTCGCCGTCAGGACTCCATTTCCCAGGTGCCCCGGCGGTTGTGGCGCGAGTGACGGAAGCAGAGCGCCCGGAGGCGCGGTAAAAGAGAGGAGCGCCGAGTGCTCAGTGGGACGGTTTTTCTGAAAAGTGAGAGGTCGGAGGAAACATACCTGCTGCCGTGAGGGGAACGGCCTAACAGGCGGACTTTGGGGCCACAAACACTCGCGCTGCGCCAGTGACATCGTTGCCGTCGGGGCTCCATTTCCCAGGTGCCCCGGCGGTTGTGGCGCGAGTGACGCAAGCAGAGCGCCCGGAGACACGGTAAAAGAGAGGAGCGCCGAGCGCTCAGTGGGAGCGTTTATCCGAAAAGTGAGAGGTCGGAGGAAACATACCTGCTGCCGTGAGGGGAACGGCCTAACAGGCGGACTTTGGGCCCACAAACACTCGCGCTGCGCCAGTGACATCGTCGCCGTCGGGACTCCATTTCCCAGGTGCCCCGGCGGTTGTGGCGCGAGTGACGCAAACAGAGCGCCCGGAGGCGCGGTAAAAGAGAGGAACGCCTCTCGCCCCACGAGTCGCGCGCGGGAGCGCCCGGGCGGGCCCGTTTAAGCCCGTTTAAGCCCGTTTAAGCCCGTTTAAGCCCGGAGAAGGCCGGGTCGGGCCACCCCCTGTCCATCACCCGCTCAACATACCCCCGTGAGTACTTTGCCCACAAATATTGTTGTAGTGAACTGGAAAGTCTGCTATGCCGCCCGAGGAGGTTATGGGGAGAACGGATGCTGTTAACTTCACGGGAGCCATGGACCAGTTTATTACAAGGATGAACAGTGTTGTTGATGAGGGGATCACTATAATGGAGCGACGTGTCTCACAGGAGCTGGCTATCGCAAGAAGGTCTTCTATGGGACATATTGCTATTGTGCGGACTCCAGAAAACCTAAATATTAATAGTGGGTTAAGTCCTTCCCCAATCTTAGAACTCCCCATTCCTCAGCTTCCCATTTGCGATTTGTCACAGGCTTCACTTAGCAGTCAATCTACAGCCTCAGAATCAATGTTGTTATCCCCCCAAAAGTTTCCTCCTGTGCCCAGTAAAGTTAAGGTGCACAATACTAGGCAACAGTGTGGGAGAGACCCGGGAGCAATCCCAAAAAATAAGCAACGACTAGTAAATAACGCTGGTGTGAGGAAAAGAAAAGGTCGAAAAGCCATGAAAGAAAATCCACCCATCGTGGAGCAACCTGTTGTAAACTCTGGCCCATGCTTAACTGATTCCTCCCTGCCGTGCAGGGTGAACCAGGTTACAGGTGGTCTGCCCAACCAAGATGAGCGGGAGGGGGTGCAGGAGGTTAAGTCAAACACTATCTATGAAGCCCTAAGACTCCTCCTAGCCCCATTAGAGGAAAGGCTGAGTAAGATTGAGGTCTATTTAAAAAGGATCGAGCGTGATGTCAAGGGCATCGTAGAATCCAATCTAAAAGAAATTCCCCCTACAGTCACTAAATCATTGGTTAAAAACCAAAGGGAAAAGGTTCTTGTTCCAGCCACCCATAAAGAAATAGCAGTTTCAAATACAGTCCATTCGGTTTTACCTGCACCTGTAGCCATGTCAGCAAAAGCAGATTCCACCACAAGACATGTCAGGAGGGGAGGCCCCTACTACCCAAATCAATATGGGGAAAAAAATCTTAAATTTACCCCCGGAGGTCTGTCCACTTGTGGTAGTCCTGGCAGGGGTACCAAAACTGGGCAAAAATGAGGTGGAAAGCCCCACAAAACTTTGGAATAGGGTCATACACTGGTTAAATGCGAACAGACCCCTGCCCCCGCACCTTGTTGGTAAAATACTTATGATTCGAAGGACACCATGGGTTGGTCATCTGGCTAAAAATATAAGGGGTGATTGTATCCTGATCAATTTCGACAACCCTAGAATTGTTGATTACATTTGCAATTGAGGATACCCTAGTGCAGGTACGACTATTCATTCTCTCCCATTGACCTACTTTTATCCCCCGGGTTATTTTACCCCACAGCTAGATGGTTGGACAATGGTACAGCGGGACTACCCCAGGGAGGATGGCTTATGCCCTCCTCCAACATGGACAGTTTCTTTAATCATAATCGCTTTGACTGTCTGGAGGCAGTTGATTGACCCGATGCTGGAGTAAGAGATTTGAATATCTCCCCTTCCCCCCCGGGTGGTTGCTCTTCAGACCCACCTGTATCACGACAGTCTAGGGATATGAACCCTCTGATATAGCCCCGGACACTCAGAGTATTATTAACACTGATGCCAGCCAGGTCTTAGGTGAAACTTCAAGTGTCCCAATCCCCAGTAAGGTTTATATTAACAATCTCAAAATTGTTTTGTGGAATGTGGCAGGTCTGCGAAACAAGCTTTCAATACCAGATTGGAATAGTTTCATTGATGGCTACGACATATGTATGTTCCAGGAGACATGGAGTGTTGATCCGTTGTATAAGCAGGGATTTTCTTGTTTCCATGTACCTGCTACTTCGGTTGGACGTGGACGTCCCTCTGGAGGGCTTATGGTATGGGTAAGGGTTGATCTTAATCTCAAGATTACTCACCACACTTCCCCTTGTTTGGATGCTATGAGACTCTCTATTGATGGTATGAATGGTGTCCCCACCTGGTAATTTTTTAATGTATATGCAAGAGGTACCCAAGGGGGGGGCTAAGTCCTCTACTATTGACATTTTAATTGATCTGGTGAAATTGTGTTCTCCTGACTCTTTAGTCCTGGTTGCAGGGGACCTTAACTGCTCGTTTGAACCTCTGGCAGTAGATGATATTCTTGGAGTGCATGAGGATGATGCACAATGGGGCGTCCCGCCTCTTACCCTCACACCTGTGAGGAGATGGTCTCCTGTAGTCATTCAATTGAATGCTTTAATGATTGAAACAGGTCTAAGAGCCGTGAATGGTCGTACTGTCTCCGACACCCAGGGGGCAAATACATACAACAGAGTATTGTGTGAGAGCAGGATTGACTATATAATGGTAGACAGGAGAGCTTGGAAGTCAGTGGTAGACATGGTCATCATACCATCTGTGGAGAGTGACCATAACCCCCTGTCCCTCATATTGGTGGATCCGTGGCAGAGAAGGGAACACATCTCTTCAAATTGTGGGGGGTTAATAACTAAGCAAATTATACCTTCCAACTGTATTAGATTTCTTAAGTGGCCTAAGTTCTGCATGGATGAACCTAGATTGAGTGCATTGGATGGAATCCTTGGCGAACAGTCATTAAGGCTATCTGCAGTATGTAATGATGCGGCTGGGTCCGCAGAGGTAGAAGCCATTTACACTGTTACTATGGATCAGATTGGCAAACTGTTCATGGTTCCAGGTAAAAAGAGCTTGACAACCATCAAACCAGTCCAGAAATGGTTTGATGGTAACTGCAGAAGGATGAAAAATAACTTAATTATTGCTATTAAATCTCGCAATCCAGCTTCTGTCCGGTTGGCCAGACTGTATTACAGACAAGCTATAATAGCCGCCAAAAGGGAGTGGGAAGAATCCCATTGGGAAAGCCTTAGAGATGCTAGCAAAACTAAGAATGGTAATTTATTCTGGGCAATAGTCAGAAAATCGTATGGCGGTGATTCAAACCAGATTCCCAACCATATTACAGACAGTGAGTGGTTTGAACACTTTAGTAAACTCTATGGTGGTAATGTACTGCCCGGAGCCCCAGGGCATTTGAGCGGTGCTCTGGATGTTGGTTCTCGGCAGGCTGCTCCTATTAGAGTTGATAAAAAAGAGGTCCTGACGGCAATAGCTAAAATTGTACCTGCTAAAGCCCCAGGGCAGGACGGTGTGCCGGGTGACCTTTTTAAAGCTAACCCCGATGGTTGGGCCATTTACTTTACAAATCTGACAAATGCACTGTTAGCAGGTTCACCGGTTCCTAATTCATGGAAGGCGGCTGAGGTGATCCCTATCTATAAAAAGGGCCCCAGAGAGGACCCTGCCAACTATCGCCCAATTAGTCCTATAGACTGGGCAGAAATTGGTTGGCAGGGTTCTCCTGGAGAGGATTCTCTCTTGGGCAGAGGAGAACAACACCATCTCACCCTTTCAGGCAGGCTTTAGGGCGTGCACAGGCACGGTTGACCAAGCATTTTGGCTGCTACTCCTTTATTGGAAGGTGGTTACCATTGGCAAAGGCGGTCTTTATTTGACATTTATTGACTTAAAGACTGCCTTTGACCTGGTCCCCTGAGACAGCCTTTGGCTGATCTTGGAGGAGATGGGGATTCCCCTACCAATTCTGAATCTTTTGGCACGCATGCATGATGGAACCTACGCCTGCATTAGATGGGGATCCCAAGAGCAAAAAACTGACAGGATACCTGTGAATCGAGGGGTACGCCAGGGCTGCGTGTTAGCCCCGACACTTTTCACGTTATTTGTGAATGGCGTGGTCTCTTTTTTGCTCGAAATAAATGCTGATGCTCCGGTCCTGGCGGGTGACAAAGTTTCCGCCCTCCTTTTTGCGGACGATACGCTGCTGGTATCAAAAACCCCCGTAGGCCTGCAAAAGTTGTTGGACCGCTTTTGCCTGTTTTGTAACCTCAGGGGCCTTGTCATAAATACCTCGAAAACTAAACTCCTTTATCTTAACCCAAGTAAGTCTTCCAGATCCACCCTCTCCCTCGATGGGGTGTCACTGGAACGCGTAAAAGAATTCGATTACTTGGGAATCAGAATCTCGCATAATCTAAAGTGGCAGCCTCACATCGATAAAATGGTATTAAATCATAAAAGGGTAGTCTGAGCATTAGGGCGAGAACATCGTACATCCATTTCTAAGCCCATCGCTCCTGCCTTGGATATTTACGCTGCAAAAGCTGTAGGCTGCGCCCTTTATGGCGCAGAGCTGTGGGGCTTTGATTGTGTTGACGCCCTGACCACCTCTGAGAACAAGTTCTTTAGGGAGTTGGTATCGCTTCCAAGGGGTACTCCCATTAAATCATTATTGAGCGATCTGGGTCGCCGTTCCATTAAGGATCTAGCTAGGTTACGCCCTCTTCTATTCTGGGCTAGGTTATGGCGGACCCCTGAGCTCTCAAAGTATTTAGATGGCTTGAAAGAAGTTATGAATCTTTATGGGGCTCATAAAATTAGCTGAATTCGCAATATAAAGAAGCTTTTGCTTGAATCTGGCTTGCCAACTGATTGGGAGTCTGAGGTCTCTTTATCCAAGGCTGAAACTAAGCGAGCCTACTGGATTTGGGTGGATGATCAAGAACGAAGGGACCCAAACCAAGGTAGGCTGACCGAGGCGTTTATACAGCATAAATTAAAGCCCCACTTGGAGCCTTACCTGGATTTTATTAAGAAACCAAGAGACAGATCCCTTTTCATACAGTTTAGGCTGGGAAATCTCCCCCTCCGTGATTACATGTGTAAGTGGAAACCCCCGCACCAAACCTCACCTGACTGCCCAATCTGTGAAAGCGTCACTGAAAACATCTCTCATGTCTTCTTTGTATGCCCAGCCTATGTAAAACCCAAACAGAAACGGCTCAAACCAGTGTGTTTATTGCTTGGAACCAGGGATCATTCCTCTGCACTCAGAATACTCAAGGCTGACACTAGTACAACCTTAGTGTGTGGGGTGGCCACATTTCTGAGCTGGGCCTGGCTGATTAGATCGAAGGCTACTAGATGACCTTAGATTTAGTTAAATCTTTTTTTTTTAATAAAATTTTATTTAGAAAAATACACATACAGCAAGGCAAGAATTACTTTACATGAAGCACCAAATCTGGACGGGGAAGGAAAAGTAAAACAATATAATGAAATCAACAGCAATGTTAAGAAATGGAAGGGGGGGGAGGGCAAGAGTAAAGGAGAAGTTCACACAACAGCTTAATCAGAATGCAGGGTCAGGGGGAAAGTGGTGGGTGAGGGTCGTCCACAACCGGTGGTGCACATAGCTCTCCACGGTAACTGTTCCAAGGACCCCATATTTTACACCACTTCCGGGGGCGGCCCCGGGCCAAGTAGACAGTTTTTTCCCTGAACATACACCAGTCCATGTTCTCTTTCCACCCTTCCACCGTAGGCGGCCTTTGGGAGCCCCACAATTGTGCAATGTCGCGTTTGGCGATCATGTTCCCCAGGGTCGCCCACTGAGTCTGAGCTGCATTGTAATCCGTGGGCTCCCAGACATTCAGTATGCATCGCCTGGCCTCAGGTAAGAGGGTAGTCCCTGTTACATCTTTCATTGTTGCATGCACACCGCTCCAGAAGGCAGCCACCTCTCGACACTCCCAAATAATGTGCAGAAATGTCCCCACCTGCCCACAGTCTCGCTTACACAATCCCCCCTCGGAAAAGCCCATGCGGACCAGACGCGGGCCCGTGACGTACACTCTATGTAGGATTTTCAGCTGAACAAGGCGGAGTCGAGCTGGGATTGCTACCTCCTTCGGAGAGGAGATTGCTGTTTGCCAGTCTTCATCGTCCAGCTCTAAGCCGTCAAGGGGCCACAGGTCACGAAGGTGTGTTAGGAGGCCTGATCTATCATTTATCAATTTCTTGTAAACTAGGGAGATCGTGCTGTCTGGCACATGGCCGTCCAGCAACCTATCCTCAAGTGGGGACGATTCGGGGACCGCAGCCCCTTCCGGGAAAACAGATCGCAGTGCATGACGAACCTGGAGATACCGATAGTACTCCGAGGCACCTAACTCGAACTCTGCCTGCAATGACTCGAACTATCTAATTTGACCCTTAACCCAGAGGTCTCCCACCTTACTAATGCCAATGAGGTCCCATTTAGCAAATCCCTTGGTATTCCACAATTTACCGAGTCTATCAGATTCAAAGAGCGGGGTTGCACGAGTCAAGCGATCCTTCCATCCCATGGAGCAATTCGCGTCTCGCCACAGCCGTACAGCTGTCTTGGTGGGACCCGACAGATCCTTAATTACTGAGTGAGAATACAGCGCTCTATAGTAATTGCCCCCCGGTAACATCCATCTATCCATGGAAAAGGCAGGATTTAATTCTGGACCATACAGACTGTGGTTTATGGCACTGAGTTGAGACGCCCAATAGTAACGTTTTATATCGGGAAGAGCGATACCTCCGTCATACCACGGGAGTGTTAATTTAGCTAGCGCAATACGAGGCCTCCCGTCCCATATCAACTTTCTCTGAAGATCTTCAATGGCCCGGAAATAACTAGCCGGCACCACATCGAGAGTGTTTTGGAGAGCGTAAAGAAAACGAGGCAACAACATCATTTTAAAGAGGGCCGCACAGCCAAGCGGGGACAGCGGAAGCTTACGCCACCCCGCGACATCATGCTTTAAGCGAGACAGCGGTGGGAGAAGATTTTGCTCATATCTAATGGCGGGGTCCAATGTTATGTAAATACCGAGGTATTTAAACCCCGTTTGTGCAATCTGGATAGGACAGTTTCTCGGAAGATGAGGGACGCTGCCGGAGAGGACATACAGATAGGATTTCGACCAGTTAATATTGAGGCCAGAATTCCTACCAAATGAGGCCAACACATCACACAAAACCATCAATGATTTCCGGGGCGACGTTAGGTACAATAAGATATCGTCCGCTAGAGCGAGATACGATCTTCAAATTCCGAGGACCACCGAATGCCCTACATAGAGGGCTCCCATCGAATCCACGCTGCAAGGGGCTCAAGCGCCAGCGCAAACAGGAGGGGCGACAAAGGACATCCCTGACGAGTACCCCTCCCAAGACTAAACGGAGCGGAAACTCGGCCATCAACAACAATTTGTGCGAGGGGATCCTCATAGAGGAGCCTCACCCAACCGATAAAGCCAGGACCGAACCCAAATTTAGCCAAAGCGGCCCACAAATAAGGCCACTCCACAGTGTCGAAGGCCATCGTGGCATCCAGCGACGCCAAGATGGCCGGCTCGCGCAACGTCGCGGCTCTCGCGAGAACCCCGTTTACACGTCGGAGATTAAGGGCAGTATTTCTGTGCGGGATGAAACCGGATTGATCCGCATGTACCAATTCACTTATAACAGTGATCAATCGGTTAGCCAACACTTTCGTGAGAATCTTAGGTTCAGCATTGAGAAGAGAAATAGGACGGTACGAAGTACATCGGTCACGCGGTTTCCCCTCCTTGTGAATCACCACGATAGTCACGCTGATCACGGGGGAGAGAACCACGTTCCCGAGATTCCAAGAACATGTCTCGTAGATAGGGCGCCATCTTGTCCGGCCGTAGCTTATATAGCTCAATAGGCAAGCCACTGGGACCCATCACTTTCCCCGAACGCAGGGAGCGGATCGCAATAGCCACCTCATCAGCCGTTATCGCAGTGCCCATATGTTCCCTGTCAATATCAGAGAGACGCGGTAGAGTGATATCTCGCAACAATAGGTGTGAATCCTCCTCTGGTCTATCCGACACGGAGGTGTATACTGTCCGAAAGTGGTCCGTGAAACACCGAGCTATCTCCCTAGGATCCGAGACCCGAGCCCCATCGGGCAGCTCGATCACAGGCACCACTCGATTAGCTCTATCTTTCTTGTCCAACCACGCAATCAATTTACCAGCCTTATCACCCACATCATACAAAGGCCCCTGCTGCTCCCTACTCATGACCTTAGCCGCGTCGGTGACCAATGCCCTGTATTCAAGTTGTTTAAGCCTTAGTACGTGGGTCGCAGCACGGGTGACCCCTTGCTCCAGGCCATGCTCCAAATCCGCTATCTCCGTCTCGACCCTAACCACCTCCTCGTCCCGTTGTTTTTTCACATCTGCTATCAATGATAGGGCCTGACCCCTGAGGACGGTTTTAAAAGCCTCCCAAAGCGATACGGCCGACGAAACAGAACCCTCATTTTCCGAAAAATATAGGTCCAGAGATTTTATCAGGGCAACACGAGTTTTAGGGTTCCGGAGATACCAAGGGTTAATCGGGGCGACCCGGCCCTCGGATCCCGGGCCCAACTCCATCCGAAGCCACAGTGGGAAGTGATCTGAAATTCCCCGAGCCAAATGCCTGGCCTCAGTGATGTTGAGGGCCTGTGCAGACGGCACCAATACATAGTCGATCCTAGAGAGACTACCGTGAGCACCTGACAACAACGTATATTGCTTCTGAGTGGGGTGTAACAATCTCCAACAATCAATCAGTCCCAGAGTGTCAAGGAAATCACAAAGCCAGTTCTGCGCCCCTCTCAGGTCCCTGGGAGGATGCCGATCCTCCTGACCGGATAGCACTGCATTAAAATCACCTCCTACTATCAGAGACCCCTCGGGGAGAGCAAGAAGAGCTCTCCCCAAGTCTGCAAAGGTGGTGGACTGTAAGCCAGGGGGGGACATACACGGAAACCAGTGAAAGAGTCCGGCCCTCCCACCTCCCCGTGAGAGCGACATAGCGCCCCGGTCATCTATGACTGTGGAGTCAATCTCAAACGGGAGAGAGCTTTTGAGGAGGACACCAACCCCCCTGGAACCAGTGGAAAACCCAGAATGTGTGACCAAACGGTAACCCCTCCTGTTAAGAGCATGACAAGTATTACCAATAAAATGCGTCTCTTGAAGAAGGACTACATCTGGAGAGAAACGCTTCTACGTCTGCAACACCACCCCACGCTTTATCCTATCCCCGAGCCCATTCACATTCCAACTCATCAATTTCAGCCCTCTACCCCCATCCAGAAAAAGTAAAAGAATCCAACCCCATACAGGACCCGGTACTTCGATCAAACATTTTAAGGATACATAGCCTTGCAAAATAACACACACACCCCAACAAAATCCCCAACCGCTCCCCCCAACATCCCGTTACAAACCCCCCCACCCTGCACCCCTGCTCAAGACTTAAAAAAGCCACCCCAACTTGCAGTGTGCCTGTCGCCCCCCCATCTACCTAAGCTACAAAAAGAAAACTCAGAGGAGGAAAAGGAACCCACCCATGTCCCCACAACCCCCCCCACTGTCTCATTGATCAATTGTCAGGATTTTCGAACCACAGTTTGAGGCCTACAACAGACCCTTGAGTACCATGCGGACCGGAGTTCATTCCTGTTCCGTATGTCCACCTTCCGCTCTGCCAGACTGCTCCTCCGGTGAACCCTGCTGCGGTAGAGCGTCCAACCAGTCTGATACCACTTCCGGATTGTCGAAAAAATAAGTCCGCTCTGCATGTTCGATTCGTAGTTTTGCTGGGAAGAGCATGGCGTACTTGAGAGCCCTGTCACGCAGTCGCCTCTTCATCCCTAGAAATCCAAGTCTCTGCTTCTGGACCGATTGAGTGAAGTCCAGGTAAAAGCTGATGGTAGCATTCTCGAACTTTGTGGGGCCATTCATCCGGGAGGCCTGCAGGATAGCGTCCCTATCCCGAAAATTGAAAATTCTCGCAATAATAGGCCTCGGTGGTGCACCCAGATTCGGTCTGCCGCCCGGAACTCTGTGGGCTCGTTCAACCATAAAGAACTTACTCAGTCCCTTAGGTGCAAGGTGGTTTACGATGAGATCTTCCACAAAGAGGTCCACCGATGGTTCTGTGGCCTTCTCCGGAACCCCGATAACACGAACATTGTTTCGCCTGGCTCTCCCTTCATAGTCATCCAGACGACGGGTGAGGGTGGCACTGGCAGTTCTTAAGCGCCCGATTTCAGTTTGGAGATCCGCGACATCACCCGTCAGGCTGGAGGTCTTAAGATCCAGAGACTTGACTTTTTCATTCGTCTTCGCCAAGTCTGTGCGGATCAAATTGACATCAATCGCCAGAGTATCCAATTTGTGGTCGAGGGTCGCTATTTGTTGTCCCAGTGTGGATTTGATCCCTTCAATTGCCGCCATTACGTCCTGTAAGGTCAGCTCTGCCGCCGTAGTGAGAGGGTCCTTCAAGTCCTCCTGTGACCTACCCGACCCACCGGGGGAACCTTTAACCTGGGCATAGCGGTCCATACTATTAGTCTGCGTATAGCCACCTCGCCTAGTGGTCTTGAGTTTCTGCGTGGCACTCTCCGGTTTCCCAGTCATATTGGGCGAAAGTCAGATCCGGGCCAGTGAGGCAAAGTAGAAAGATGGCGGTCCTCGTCTCACCTCAGGCTGAAGGGATCAAAACTGGAGGGCACAGGCCAGATGGTCTCACCGAGCTACACAGTACTGGAGAGCAACACTCGTGCATAGCACAGGGCTGTAATACTCCGGGAGTGGGGTGGTCCCTTCACCAGGTCTTCCCTGGAACAGAATCGAAAGTGAAAGTCACCGGGCCAGACAACCCCTCCTCCGCCAGCCGATGTTATTCAATTACTGCTCGGGCACAATGCCAACTCCACAGCCAGGCTTCACACAGATGTAGGCCCCAATCTTCGAAGCTCCGTTCCTCCGGTTCTCGAGGTCCGATTCAGGATCTGAAAGCGAAGTTCGCCTCATTCGCCTTCACAAAGACGTCAACGAGGAACAGGATAATGGACAGGATAAATACGGGAGGTTACGAGGGTCTCGGGAGCCCCAAGCTCATGCGGACATCTTGGTTGCGCGCGAAGCTCCTCCCCGTTAAATCTTTTTATATACTCCCAAAGCTGCCAATGTTTAGTATGTTTTTTTAAATTATTTATTGAAATATGAATGGTTTTATTGTAACATACTTTTAAAAATGTAATGCTTATGAATTGTGGTTTTATATTTTTAAGTGCTTATATGATATTCTGCATATCGAAATAAAGCTTTGATGATGATATTTGTAAGCAAGCTTCTTAAAATTTCGCTAACTCATTTTGTAAACATTGTTTAGAGTCTTATGCTAGTATTAACCTGCTAAACAGCCATATAATTTGCCCCGGATGACTTCTCCTGAAAGGCTGACAGTAAATTTCCGGAGCTGTGTGGTGAGCTCTGTATGTTCATGTCATTTGTGTTCTCATTTCCAAAGCATGTGCTGTTGGAAATGTGCATTTGGTGTTTGTATTATAATGGTGGCCATCATAAACGTCTATCCTAGTTCTAGGTTGTAATGTTTTTGTTCAGGTAGTTGACTTATTTGTGTATCTATGCAAGTGCTTTGCTACCTAATTAAGATTTTCGAATAGCCTCTCATTTAGCTGCTGAAAACTGTGGAAGGCTGAACTGACCCCAGGGTTTGTTGCACCAACTGAAGTGAAATTGTGTGGTTTGAACGCTAGTATGTGGACATTTCCCTGTCGGTGGAGCTGATATTGTGATCAGCGAAGCAGGAAACCAAAAATCTTAAAAACATTAGAAGCTAGCTTCCAACCACGTGATTTGATCTCAATCATCGTTAAATTGAAGCTTGCGTTTGTACATAGATATGCATAATTTAATGTATATTTTTGTTTTTTACAAATTGCAGATTGCTACATTGTGCTTTAGAGTTTTGAGAAATCCAAAGTTTAATATATCTCAAATTCTTTACTTAGATGAAGAAGAAGAATTTGCTGGTAGAAAGAAATCTCAGAAACCAAAAGAGAATGGCACATCTGTGGCAAGCCATATACTGTCCACTTCGGATGTGGGGAAACAGTCAGATTTCAAAACACAGGCCAAGGCAAAACCTTCAGCTCACGTGCAGATGACTCCTACATCAGCCCTTGATTTCTTTGGAACTGCCATCGTCCACAGGTCGGACAAGAAGCTAGTGTCAACCAAAAGAAAAGAAGTAAGTGTTCCTCGATGAAACTCTACAAGCAGCGTATATCTTGTAAATGTACTGCTAATTATGACTGGCACTGCTAATACACATAGACAACCCATTGGAAGGTAATGGAGGATTTGCGTTGACCTCCAGTTCTGTAATGCTGTTCTATTACAAGGTAAAGATAGTGAAACAGGAGACTGCTGCTAGTTGAAACATTGTCTGAAACAAAAACATTAGCTTTGATTAAGACAACAGTAGTGCTGGAATATAAAAATAAGACCACTGAAGTTATTTGCAATGGATAACAAATCTACATTTAGAAAGAAACATGAAGCAAGTTATCTAGTGTTATCCCAAATGTCAGTGAATTTCATTTAGCAAGTTGACTAGCTCAAAATGACCTCTGCAACTGGATGGCCTCTACACATCCTTTATGTGTAGAAATGCTGGCCTTCTTTGTTAGGGTCAAATAAATTGCAGAAAAATGTTTTGTGGGGTAGTTGATGGAGGAATTCTTCCACAGTACTCCATATGCAAACCTTAGCAGTACCCATACATGTTAAATAAGATTTTCATTATCCCCTCTTGTTATTGAAAAAAAGTTGAGTTGATATGCATACAGCAAAGCCAGAGATACTCAACATATACAAGCTACTTCTGTATGTACCTAGTTGAATATTTATAATTTATTTTTGTATTTTTAGTGAGCCTTAAATGAGTCCCTTAAATCTCTTTTGTGTTTCAACTAGATCTTCAGATTTTCTTTTCACTATTCTGTTATGGTTGTATTGTAACTTTCCCACCACCTGTTATGAGAAATAAACGCACTGTCCTAAAATTATTTAAAAATGTTCATGGGGCTCTGATGATGCTTAAGGAAAGGTTTGATACTCAAATCCTAGTTCTTTATCATGATTATAATCATTAAGCATATAAATAATAAGTGACAGTAGAATGGATAATACCATTTTGACTTAGATAATTCCTTCCGCTGACCCATCAGACTTAACTGTGGACACCTGGAGCTGCACTGCATTCTGTAATATTGGACTAGCCAACTTCCTTAAAGTGAAATTATCAAATTCCTTCTTGATGAATCATCAAAATATACTTTTTTGTAAAGTGCTACAATATCATCAAAGCACCAGAACGTTCTGAAAAAAAAGGCCTGCAGCAGTTCAGTAATCTCTCAGTGATAGACAGCAGCTATTCAGTTCTCAATCAAAATGGAATGTTTTTGTTGTCCCCTTGAATAGCATATGATGTTTACACTTTTTCAGTGCATGGCAGGGTTGGCAAGTTTGCAAGGGAGACAGTTATCAAATTCTCGTGGTGGTACACACGGTGTTGCTAGAGCACTATCCATTGTTGAGAAATTGATAACTGCCCCTTTGGGAACCATATGTACCGTATTTACTGCAGAGCGACTAGCCCAGACAAAGTCTGCTGCTGATAGCATAAAGATCAAACGTGTTGGCTAGAATGCATCAAGATTCCAGAACGCTATACATAAATAAAGAATATTGGCGGATCTCACACAAAGGAACCTTTGCTTTGATTATTTGGGTGTGCTTGGGATTTAACTTCATACTTTGGACTTGCTTCTACAGAAGATCATATGGTGGCTTTTCTTCATCTCTGAGTACCCAGCACTGATTATGCCCAACTGTTTACAAAGGTTTTCCTACTATTGTCTACCAAGTGTGTTTTCGCCGCATTGCCCAGCTACCTTCAGTTGTTATAGTTCATTACAGAATATATGATTTTTTGATGGAATATGCGATGGAACCTATAGTTCCCTAGTCCAATCAAGTTTCTACATTAGCACCAAAATATTGCAGAAAGTATCGGCTTCCTATTTGGTACATAAGCATACCTACCTGTTCATCTTATTAGTAATTTTAAAGTCTGTTGCCTGCCCATAATCTTTGTATTTGTTTTGTTGCTGTTCTTAAGAGAGCTAGACAGCAATCGAAGGAATGCATTCTTGGCAGACTGTCGTAGCTGCTCCTTCTGGAACGTCTGAAGCTTCTCTCTCCCCTGGGTAAGACCCTAACCACCGGTCTGGGCTAACTCTTTCCCCTGCAGCTCCACAGTCTCGTTGCCTCGCCGCAGCGCTCAGCCCTCCTCCAGGTGAGGGTTCGCGCCTGCAGCCTCCAGCCTTCCTCCCTCCTGCCTCAGCGCTGCAATTGCTCCCCACCTGCCTGGTGTCCCTTCTAGCCCTCTTGGATTCTTTTCTCTGGCCCCCCTTAAGTTTATTTTTAAGCTTTATTTAAAGCTTTATTTTTTTCTTCTCCGCCGGTTTCCCGCTGCTGCTGCCCCTGCCGCCCCTCCCCCTTGCTCAGCCCCTGCCCCGCTCCCCTACTTAATTGCGGCCGCTCAGCTGGTGCACCCATCTACGCACGTTCACGACCTGATCGGTGCCATAGCCAGGAACCCTGGCTCTACGACTCCCTGCCGCTACACCGCAGCTGCCCTCCTCGCGCTCTCCCCGGCAGAGACCACCACTGCCAGAGACCGACGCCGAACACCACCCACGGCCAGTTCTCCTGCCGACACTGCAGACTATTCTTCACCATCAACAGCTCTCCCACGACCACAGAACCCACGACGGACACCCGCACCACCGAAGCCCTGACGTGCATCCTCCTCAATGTACGCTCCCTCCACAGACACACCGGAGAGATCTGGAACCTGCTCGACACCCTCTCGCCTGACGTTGCCTTCTTCATGGAAACATGGACCAATGCCACCTCCGCCCACGACATCGCTACCGCCATCCCCGACTGATACAAGATCCAAAGAAAGGACCACCCCCTCCGCCCTGGAGGGGAACTCGCCATCGCACACAAGAGCTCCCTTCGACTATCCACCTCAAGCACAAGCAACCCCCCTCTCCAACACAGGGCACCTCCACTTCCAGATCCAAACCAGCCCCAGAACCACGATGCGGGGGACCCTCGTCTACAGACCTCCCCGGACCACCATTGCTTACCTTGCCGAAACCCATCGCCTCCACGGACTACATTCTCATCGGGCACCTGAATTTCTACCTCGACAACCGCAGCGACCAGGACTCCACCACCCTTCTTGACAACCTCGCCAACCTCGGACTGAGGCAGCTCGTCACCACCCCTACCTACAGAGCCGGACACACCCTGGACCCCATCTTCGCAGGAGGGACACACATCCACTTCAACCACACCATGCAGCCCCTCTGGACAGACCACCACTGCATACACTTCACCTTCACCACCACCTCTGCACCCAAACCCGCCCCTCGCCCTCCACAATGAAACTGGAGCAAGATCACAGAGGAAAACCTCAACACCAACCCCCTCCACTACCCCCCCCCCCGCTACAACCTATGCCAACTCCAAAGCCAAAGAGCTACACCTCTAGATCGCCGACAAGCTCACACCCCTCCGCCACCTCATCAAACAACACCCCTGTGTTCACTAACGACCTCCAGGAAGACCGGCGCTCCTGCAGATGCCTCGAGAAACTCTGGCGGAACAAGAAAACCACCGAAGACCAGAACAACTACAGGAATGCCATGAATGAATACCACCAGCGCATAAGAACCACCAAGCTGACCTTTATCAAGAACAAAATCAACACCAACGCAAGCAACGCTAAAGAACTCTTCAACGTCATTCAGCAGTTCACCAAACTTCACAGCGAAGCCACGGACATCATACCTTCTCAGGACCTCTGCAACAAGCTCAGCTCCTAATTCCACCTGAGAATCAAGGCCCTCAACGACAACTTCAGCGAACAGACTCCGGACTTGGAAACCTGCCACCACTGAGGAAACGACCACGAAGAACACCCACTCTGCGCTCCCCACGAACTCCTGCCTAACACACATCTACCACAGAGCCGCCGCCGCCGCCATAGCACCCGAAATAGGCCGGACCATCAGCGCCTCCCTTGCCTCTGGCATCTTACCGGACGGCTGGAAGTGGGCAGAGGCCAAGCCCCTCCTCATGAAACCCTCGGCCAACCAGACGACCTGAAAAACTACCGGCCCATCTCTCTCCTTCCCTTCGCAGCCAAAGTCACTGAGAGATTCATCAACACCCACCTGACCACCTTCATCGAAGAGAACGCCATCCTCGACCCCTCCCAGTCCAGATTTCGTAGCAACCACAGACTGCCCTCCTTGCCACCACCGATAACATCCGCATGCTACTTGACCAGGGCCACACTGCCGCCCTCATCCTACTAGACCTCTCCGCAGCCTTTGACACCGTCTCCTACCGGATCCTTGCAGCCAGACTCCATGACGCTAGTATACAGGGAATCGCCCTTGACTGGATCCGCCTTTTTTGCCTTTTTCTCGCCGGAGGAACCCAAAGGATCAGACTCCCGCCCTTCCTCTCCGAACCCACTGAGATCAACTGCGGATAACCCCAAGGATCCTCACTCAGACTCACGCTCTTCAACATCTACATGGTCCCCCTCGCGGCCATCGTCAGACAGCATGGGCTCAGCATAGTATCCTACGCCGACGGTACCAAGCTCATACTCTCTCTTACAAAGAACCCCGAAGACACCAGACTCAGCTTCCAAGAATGAATGAAAGATGTTGCAGCCTGGATGTGCAACAGCTGCCTTAAATTGAACTCTGAGAAGACCGAAGTCCTTGCCCTCGGACCCTCCCCCACTGCGTGGGACAGCTCTTGGTGGCCCCCTGCCCTCGGACAGCCACCCACCCCGACGGACTACACCCGGAACCTCAACATCATCCTAGACTCCTCCCTCACCCTGACCCGCCAGACCAACGCCATCGCCTCCACCTGTTTCAACTCCCTCCGGATGACATTAAAGTGGAACCCGACGCTGAATGCAGAAAGACAGTCACCCACACACTCATAACCAGCAGATTGGACTACGGCAACGCCTTATGCGCCAGAATGAACAAAACTCTGCTATACAAGCTCCAAACCATACAGAACACCGTAGCCAGACTCGTCCTCAGAACCCCACGCCGTGAGCATATGACCCAGCACCCATGAGACCTCCACTGGCTCCCCTTTGAGAAGAGAGTGACCTTCAAGCTACTCACCCATGCCTACAAATCCCTCCACAACATCGGACCCAAATACCTCAACAAAAGAATCTCCTTCCACGTACCAGAAAGGAACCTTGTCTCCGCCGACCTCGCCCTGGCTGAGACCCACGCATTCGCAGAACCAGAGCAGGCGGAAGAGCAGCAAAGGAACAAGCTCCCAGTCAACATCAGACGCTTCTCCACTCTGCACACCTTCAAGAGGTGCCTCATGACCTGGCTATTCGACTGATCCGGAGGTGCAAACCCCGACCCCCCAGCACCATGAGACCCTCACGGGTGAGTAGCGTGCTTTATAAGCCCCCTGATTGATTGATTTTTCAACATTATTTTGATGAAAACTAACTCTATGATGTGGTATGTGAATAGAAGCATGTGATTTCCCTTTTACATTCATCTGAAACTGCTGTGCTTTTTCCTACATTCCCCACTTTATGAATCTAATACATGAACTAGAAACACACTATCCACTCTAAGAAAACATTGTTGTACTTTAAATGCATGTTGACCAAACAGCCGTTTCGCAATATGAAATGTATGCAACATCTTCATCACGAAGAGCACGCAAGCAAATGAGCATTATGAGGCCTAGTGGCAGATGTATGGCAACACACATGACCTGTTACGGTTTCATAAAAGGATTCTTGCTCTGCCAAAGCTCATAGGATACCTTAAACAAGCAGTGGCAAAACCAGTCTGTCTGGCGTCGGCTTGCAGCCGTTTGGCTTTAACGCTTTGTTGACTTTTGCAATATTAAACATAAGCATTAGAAAAATGGAAAATATATGTTTGGCCTCAAAAAGAACATATTGCCTTAGTGGTCCCTGGCCCTGAAGAGAAGTGCTATGTATACCGATGTGCTTCTTTTGAAGGGGCAAGTAACCGTCACTCACAGCGGAGTTATCTAATTGCTGTAGTGAGCTGCCCAAGTGCTGTAAACTGTTGTGGTCAGAAGAAAGGTGTCAATGACACACAATGGCCAATGAATTAAAGTTCTTACCATTACTCTGTCTTTCTCTCTATTAAATGGTCTTTTTTAACATAGAAAAAACATAATTGGTTGCTTATCAAGGCAGATTTGCGGCATTTCCCTTCATAGAGAAAGTTTGAAATGTTTTTATTAAATCCAGTTGAATGAATGAATGATTGAAAGTTTGTTTAATTAAAACCTTACAATATATATGCAGTAATTCTTAATAATAAAATCCAATTATAAAAATTGATTATAAAAACATTTGGACATCAAGTTCATTATTACATTTACATATTGTGTACATCCTACATTACTTTCTTTTAGTTTTTGATGTTCTAACTTAATTCTCAGTTGCGTTAAGAACGTTACAAAAGCCGAAGTTAAAATGATATGGTGAGTATGAAGGCATCCTATCAGAGCTTGCCTGCAGCTCCTTATTCCACGGACATTAAAATGTCTTTTAAGAATGGATACTCTCTCAGAGGAGGTGCATGATGTTTTCCTCACCAAGTTTGCATAAGGTACAACTATTAAATCCAGTTGGTGGTTTGACTTTTGAAAATTCTGAATGGCATTTTTAAAAAGGCCGGAAATCCCTTTACTTGGGCATTGTTGATATGCGTGAAATATTGCTTTGGGAAGAGAAGCGAGCCTTTCAGGCTGTTGCGCATGGATCGTGCTATGGTAAGTCACCCCTAATTGAGAAGAATTGTTGCTGATAAGTAGCTTTTCCTTCTTAAGCCTCACTGATACCTTACTGCTAATTTATGGCTTTCCTTATTTCCGTGCTCTTTTTAATCCGTTTTAGCCCTCTTTTTTTCCTGGGCCTAACTAGCCAAGTAAGAGGCTTCTTTCTTTAGCATCAATTGCGAGAGGTGAAGATACTCCCCTCTTCTTACTCACAAGGAAAAGGGGAGATAAGTTCTGATGTTTTTAATAGGGAGTTGTTCATCAGGTTCAAAAAAATATATTTTTTTTAATCCACACCAATTTTGCAACCTTTAGGCACCTTTTATTTTCGGTAGCTAAACAGAAAAGTGAGGAAATGTAGCATTAAGGTAGGAGACAAATGTAAAAAAAATCTGCCAGGTTTTGGTTTGACTGGGGAGGGCTGTTCATGCTCCCATGAAGGAAACTGAAACACAACCTGGTAGGTTTTTTGTACAGGCTTTGACTTTATATTAACTTGAGGATGTTAGTTCTTTTTCATAAAGCCTAAAGTAGTTTTAGGTTAAGGGAGTCCTTTGTGGTATGTGTGACTCGTCTAAAAAAAACTACCCATTTGCTGCTTGAACATTTACATATTGTAAATGTAGCTTACTGTGTATTCTTTATCTATAATTTTCATTAATATTCTTAAAAGCTGATTAGTCCTACCTTTGCGCTGCCCTTTAGAGCACTTTTACAGCAGAGAGAAAGAACATCTCTCAATAGTAAGCATAACAGAATGCTTATGTAACGCCAATTTTTCTTTCACCATTATCCTTTAAAAGCACCGGGATAAGAAAACAAAAAATCCCATTACAAAATGAATTATAGGTTTTAAGCACATAATGCAGCTTTTTTGTCAGTCCCGTCGCTGGGTACAAGAAGTATTTTCCTGTGTTGAACAATCTTACTGAAACAATTATGAGTCTCTGAACATCTTTGAGTACGGCCAGAAAAAATACAAGGTAAGTGCATAAGTCTTATCCGTGCGAAAGGAGAATGTCGGACAGACCATTTAATTTTTAGTTTCTTGTGTTTTGAGCTTGGTAAGAAGGAACTATCCTGACCTGGATCTTGGCAATGCTGCAAAACTTTTTGGTAAAAATAAAATGCTGCTTTTATGCTACTTTGCTTATAACCTTAGATTGTATATCACCCGCACTGAGAAGATGTTTTTGCCCATTACAAATTAGACGGAATTGGGCATAAATGACAAACAAGATGAATATGATATTAATTTACCGTCCTGCACACTAGAAGCATCCTTGTTATCTCACGATAATTATACCTTACTTTAAGTATTTTGAAGCCCTTAATAGTTTACTGAAAATTAGCGTTTTGCTGTTAGTCTTTTCTGGAAGATAATGATATCATGCTTTACTTGCACATATATTCTACAGATTGGGGCATGGTTCATGTATGTTTGAAGGTGCGCATATACGGTATATTTTTACATTGCAACTTCTCCACCTGAGGATATAGTCAACTTGTTGCATCCCATCAGGCCCTTGATTTTCTACTCTGGCCACTTCATCCACTGATTACTCATTTTGACATATAGATATACATTGCTGTTGTAGATAGCAAAGAGAAAACGATTGTGCGAAATCAAGTCTCAACAATCTCAAGTTGGTTTCACAAAATCCCCAGCTGAATATGAAATGACCTGCTGACCAATGAAACCTTGCTTGCAATGATCATAAATAAGATACAATGATGTCCTTGTGTGGGGAGAACATTTTAGTCAATGAAACGGTGAGCTGATGTACATGAATGTTAATGATATTGGTGGTAACAGCTGCGTTTTTCAATGTGTTTGATACTTTAGTTGTATTTGCTTCCTTTTCGTCACTGCAGCCAATAGATGGGGCGGATGATTCGACTCTGGAGGACGAGACTATCGCCAAACAGCTGCAGCTGGATGAAGATGCTGAGGTAATCTTAGCATTTCATGTATGTGTTCTCTGCCGAAAAACCCATTAGACGGACACTTTATTTACTATTAATGCGTTGCTGCAGTCCATGGTTTCCCTTAGTTGGTTCTCCAGACGGGATTGTACACAGATTTCATCTCTCATTTGGTGTTGCCGCGTTGCTTCTAGCAGCCGTTTGCTGATTCTTGATGTATTAGAAACTTTTGCTTAGTTCTGCCCTGAAGGGATCCACTTGTAAGCAAAAGATGAGAAGACAGCAGAAAAGCCTCACAAATGATTCCATTAGGAACAAGCAATGTCAATAGGTATGGCCTTTCTGACCTATTGGCTTTGCCAATCATGATTGCCAGTGCTGAACAGTAGTGACAGAAAGAAGTGCTTTGTGTGGATGCTCTGCAACATCTGCAGAATTAAAAAGATGTTTTACTTGATGACTTATATATATGCTTATGTGCCATAATGATGAAGCTGGCCTAGTTTGTTGTAGAATGCACCTACATGCATCACTACTCATGCATGTGCATCCGACATGATGTGGCTGACATTTTTTTTTTACCATTCTAAGATGGCAGACTCCAATTCTGCAGCAATGAATAAAACAAAGTAATGTACATTTTTGCAAAAGCATATTCGAAAAAGGAGCATCAAAGGTGGCAGCAAATAGCAGCTACCAAGCCCTCAGAATAATTTAAAGATGAGCATTTTCTGTTAAAAGAACGCAACAGGAGGGTGGTGGAGCAATGTAGGAGTGCATAGGGAAAAGTCCACATGAGGTGGAGCAATGGGACGTTGACAGGTGAACAATGGAGGCGCTTCAAGCTGGGTGAAAAAAATATTTTAAAAAACAAAGCCTCTGAGGTGTGGAGGTAGCCATGAATAAACTAGAAGTAGGAGCAGAGGAAAACAATGTGGAGTGCAAGGATTGAGTGCATATGTGAGGGGCAAAACAGTACAGTACGGGGGAACAGAGCAAAAAACACTCATGCTATCATATAGTGCTGAAAGAAAAAGAAACAAGTAATTACCTGAATGTGAGCAGTGAAAACATACAAGCATTCAATCATATCCTCCAGGAAAGGGACAAACGCAGAAGAGGAACGAAATGCATTGAATAAGAAGCCAGTAAATGAGCGACAAGGAAGCCAACTACTAGTAATCAATGGCCCAAAGCCATCTATGGGTTTTGGTATGTTCCAAAATATGTTTTTCAGCAACAGCTAAAAGCGGTCTGTAGATGTGACCTAAAATAGACAAAATGTCAATGATCAGGAGATTTATCTGCATTTGCAAGTAAGTCTTTCAATTCTAGGCAGCTTGTTATCTGCCAATACTTCCAGTTTTAAATGTGTTTTGTTACTTTCTACTAGTTACTTGGACCTATGGGGCCGTTAGTGGAAAACTTGTTTGGCAGTGGTTAAGGGTTCACCGGAGTGTCACCACAAGGACTGTTCTTTCCTAAGTGTTAATTGGCTGTTCCTGTCAGTGGGTATTATCAGTGGCGGCTGGCACGGATCGAGGGTGGTAAGGCGGGGGCGAGGAGGGGGAAGGGGGTAAAGAAAAAAAATAAAACTTACCGTAGCTCCGTGCCAATTCTCTTCATTGTCCCTCTGCTCGGCAGAAACAAGGAAGCAGTGTTGTGATTGGTCTGAGCGCCGTGGTTCGGCGCTCAGCTAGGGAATGGGGACCTGGGCATGTTCTCCACTCAGGCTGTAATGCAGCCTACATGGAGAACATGCAAAATGCGCATGATTGTTTGGCCGGCCAAACAGTCATTGCGCACTTAGGAGTGTGCCACTACTCCTCCCCTGGTCCTAGAGTAAAGCAGGCCAGCCCCACCCGCCAAGCCACAGCAGGAACAAATGAAATGATAATTACAACTAGTTATAATCATATTATTTTTCCTTTATTTCCACTGCCGGAAGCAGTGAGGCGACGCTCCTTCGCCTTAGCGGAGGAGCCCCCACTGGGTATTATGGGGTTTATGTTTACATTGAATCTGATGTCAGGCCACCAGGTTGGTGGCCTGTGTATTTAAGAAAAGTTCTTTATTTGCTTAGGTTGGTTAAAATAGGTAGTCTTTAAAGTTGTGATTTGCTCAGGGAAGCAATATCCCGTTACTCTTCCTATGTCTCCCTGATCCCCCCCCCCATCTCACTGTCTCCATATCTCTCTCTTTTTATCCTACATCTCCCTTCTCAAAAGCATGTTGGTTTCCTAACATGCTTGATGTATCCATATAGGGCAGTGGCCACCAGTTACTTAGCCTCTTAGAGCTTTACTTTCTCATTGGCTGACTCGTATCCTTGATTGTAGGCTTACCTATTAGACCATCTCCACTGGTGTGGGTAACATTCCAACCTTCCTCTTGCCCAAATGAGCGTGGGTGGTGTGCATGTTTGGGTAGCGCCATTGATCATCCCGGTGGGGTGTTTTGCACAGGGGTTTGGTCTTAGGCATAGGCTACATACATCCTGCATCAAGTAATAGAAGTGGAGCAAGGCGTTGCTCTCCTGTCTGTAACCATTGGGGTTGCTTTGCTGCCTGTGACTCCTCTCTATGACAAGCAGCAGGTATATCTGTTGGCTGCACAATGAAAAAAGAAAACAGTCAGTCAGCTAAGCAAGCAATCGTTCTGCTGAAATCGATGGATTAGTTGCACATAATTTCCCCCTTCCCCTCCAGGTGAGGAGTGTTATTTTGCTTAGAAGCAGGGGCGTGGCTTCGGGGGACGCTGGGTTGCGGGGGGCATTGGTCGTGGTCGTAACACCCCCCCTCCCCCCAATAAATCGATTTCTGATAAATAGTTGGGTGCAGGGGCTTTCATTCTGGTATGGTGAGGTGTCTGTTCGATTTCACCAGGAATTTTTACATAAACGCCAACAAAAACTCATACACTCTCTCCCTCGCTTGGTTTTGAAAGGCCTAAAAAATGTTTTTTTTGTTGTTGTTTTTTTGCAGAGTTTTATATAGCGCGAACTTGACCCAAACTGAATCAGGTATCAGAGCGCTTTACATAGCACCAGTTACGTTACATGAGGACACACTTTCATTTTTAGGCTCGGGGAGATTAAGTTCCTTTACAAAATATTGAGTTTTCTCTCACTTAGTACTTTTACCATTCCGCAGTCCCCTATTTCCACTGCCCCTTTGACCCCTCTCGTGCACCCTTCTTGTCGCATCACATCATACGGCAACGTGGTAATGGAAAATCTGAAGCCCACTCACCCACCCCCAAATCTTACTGACCAAGCAGCGCCTCTGCGCCGAAGTCTTCTTGGGAAGGTTTTAGTGTCTTGCGTTTCAGTTCTTTATGACAAGCGCTGCAAGTAGTGGTGGTGCAGGAGATGAATGCCACACTGCAGTTTTATAACATATCACTTTGAGACATCCTCATGAACGGAGTTGTATATCCGAGAATAATTGTGTTTTTGTGTATTCCTTCCTTACCCCAGAGTTCACTGAGGAGCTAATTAATTTGGCTGGAAGCCATTTCCTGTGTTTTGGTTATGACGGCTCCGATTTCCTCCTCTTATATCCATTTTCCCTTTTCTTGCTTCTTTTCCTTGAGACGAAAGCGACAGCCTGTGCTGTTCGAGTGGCCGTAACCTGCCCTGTGCCCGGCCTCAGACGATGCCCGCGGCGGGGCTCTGCGGTGACCTCTCTGACCGTCTAATGTGGGATTGTTTGCTGTTCTATTAGGGCGGTTATGAGCCTCTGCTGCCTTCCGAACATGAAATTAAGTTTGCTATCAATAAACCGTTTAGCCTGTGCGCAGCGGTGCGTTTGCTCATAAAATGGTAACCAGGAAATCTTTCTTGTTGCTATTGAATCATTGTCTTAAAGTGCAGTGGAAAATCACATTTGGCGCATCTGCTCGTGTGCTGTTTACTTTTGTGGTGGGTTGAATCCAATTAGCACATTTTGAAAAAGTGTGTGATGAAACATTTAGGAAAGTTTAGCGTTGAACCTAGTACCCCAGGTGCTCTGAGACATTTAGGAAAGTTTAGCAATGAACCTAGTAACCTCGTCCTATGAGAAATGTTGTAAAGTATAACGTTGAACCTAGTATCCTCGGTTCTTTTGAGACCATAGGCTGTCTCACACCGAGTTCAATGCACTGATGTTTTACCCACCGAATTGCCACTCATGTGCATGAAAAAGTTATTTTTGTGAATTCTACGACCATTATCTATTGGCTAGCAAGAAAAGGTTATGAAAGGAGTGCGGTGACCCTGAAAGTACATTAGAAATGGACAACGAGATAAATGTGCGATTATTCGGAAACATTTGCAGAGAGTAATCCTTCCCCCTAGACTTGGCACAAATTCATTCCTCTCAAAGGCAGAAGTAAGACCCTTGGCAGAATGACGGAAATAACATAACATTCACCCATGTTTAATCGATATGCAAGATAGGACTTTTTCCACAGGGAAAATATTTTACTTCCCAAAAAAAAAATGTTTTTTGCCCAAGGGGTTATTTCCTAATGATTTGTTGAAGCAGAAAATGCACATCCTGGAAAGCTGACTTGAGTACATTTTGTGAAATTGAAGTTTTGCTGTCATTCTTTCCTGCATTTGAATATTCTGCAATATTCTGACAACTGGCAGTTAAGTCTGTCCTACCCCCTTTAGGTTTGTTTTGTTTTTGTACGCTGGCTACATCTGTGGCAGTGCCAACCCACTGTTGTTGAATGTAAGTCCATAGTATGTGTACACCTGTACGTGGGCAGCATCTGTAGTTTTTTTGCCATTGCGTCTAGAAGCCATGTTGAAGGTTAGTTCAGGAAAACAGTTGGAGGAGGCGCCAAAATTCGGAGTGCAGAACAGAGGCAAGATATCGGCGATGAATGAAGCAGATGTCTAGGAGAATGCTGAAGAATGAAAGTAGACAGTTTTTTTTGGTTTTACTTTGATCACTTGGGTTCGGCGAATACATAGGTGGGGATGTTGGCCATGGGTCACTTCTGAATACAGACCGTTATGGAAAATACTGTCTTTACGTTTATTTTAATTTTATTTATTTTGAAAGTTTTATATAGCACAAACCAGACCCTTGCGGGTATCACAGCGCTCTACAAGGTAAGTGTCTTAGTTACATAGTACAAGGTAAATAACATAAAGTTCAATGCTAGTCAATGATAGTATAAACATCCTCTCGTAGATGCATAGGTATATGGTACATAACAAAACGTTCCCTGTATATCAAGCATAATGTAGATACAATGTCTAGGATACCTGACTGGACAGTAGACATTATAAAGTTCCATGTCGAAGATACGTTGGGTCACATAATAACAGTAGTCCATGCTCAAGTGAATTTAGCCATGAGAAGCGATTTTACTTCTTTTTTTGAAAGATGCAATAGAGGGATTAAGTCTAGTTTCTGGGGGTAGAGCATTCCAAATTCTGGGCACCAGCCCTGAAAAAGTTCGGTTATATGTTTTCTTCTTGTTGAATCTTTGCTGTTTCAGTAGAAGGTTTTTAGCTTTTCTTGAATATCTGGCCCTGCATGAGGGCGCTAGTTTCTGTGCCAGATAGCTGGCTGCGTTGTGATGAATGCTCCTGGAATTATCAGCACAGCGTTGGGAGGTCCGGTTTGAGAGCACAACTTTTCCAAAAAAAAGAATGGTTTCTTTGCCAATCCATATGATGCACGTCGTCATTTTCTGAAACAAACACGAAATAAGAGAAATTGTCTCTTCCTATCGCGCTAAGAAAAGAAGATATCGAATATATTTGCCGGCCTCCAAAGAACCAACTAAGGTGTTTCAGTTCCCTTACGTTTTTATTAAAAGATATCAATGCTAAACATGGATCTTTGCGCATAGTCCTTGACCATAATTCGATCTATCGTCTTGACCACAGATTGGGTTTCCAAATCTTGTGCACTCTATAAGAACATCTACGAATACGGTAATCATAAATTAGTGCTATACCTGCGCTAAACCTACTGGAAAGAAAATAGATGTGGGCCCTATAAAATATCTCACCACTACCAACATACAGATACTATAAAAGTTTGTTGTCCTGTAGATTATACATGCGAATGACGGTCACCTGATGAAGGCAGAATGCCGAAACGCGCGTAGTCAAAATTCACCGCTTTTGCCTACCACAATAGACTATTGACCGATCCATTTTTGGGTTTCTTGTTACATGTGTCTATGTTTTCATGTTTTCATTATATGTGTATATTTTTATAAAATGTATAATCGAATTTTGCACTATAACAAACATTCATTTGTAAAGTTTATATAGGACAATCAAAAGAATCAAACATTTATATGAAATAAAAAGGTTTTTGTATATCAAAATATATTTTTTTGCCATTATATATATATATATAAGGTCATGTGAGTGTTGTAGCTATATTCACTATTGTATGAGTGAGAGGTTTTGGCATGTATTAATTTGTTTGCTATAAGTTTTTTTCAAAATTGGCTTTATGTGTCATACATGCTATTTTCAAATGAATTTTTGCTTCAAAAGGTAGCCAATTAAGGGATTTTTGGTCAGGGGATATGTGGGAGCTACTTTTGGAGCCAGTGATAAGTCTTGCTGCAGCATTGATTAAGGCTCTTAGAGGGGCCGTTGCCGCTCTGGGCAGGCCGTACAGAGAGCCACTCCTGTAATCCACTCTTGGGATGACTAGAGCTTGTACTGCCAGCTTGAAGTCCTTTTCTGGCAGGAAAGGTTTCAGTTTTCTCAAAGTATTTATCAGAAAGGTTGCTCCTTATGTTGCGTTGATGTGTTTTTACATATTGAGGTTTCTGTCCAGTGTCATTCCAAGCGATTTCGCTGAATCAACGATGAGAGGTTGGCAGTTGAGTGCAGTAAGGTGTTTGATCCAGACTTGCATTATGGGTACTTGGGAGGGAGGAGCGATTAGGAGGAATTCGGTTTTGAGGGCATTCAGTTTTAGATGGTTTTCTGCCAGCCAGGTCTGAGTTTTTCCGAGCGTTGTGTTGAGCAATTTGAGGTCTTTTAGGGTATGGATCTTAAGGTATAGTTGTGTGTCGTCCGCGTACATGTGATATTGTACGTTAGACGAGTAGAGACTTTCAGTGAGTGGTTCCATGAATAGATTGAACAGTGTCGGAGATAGTGCAGATCCTAGTGGGACTCCTAAAGTGACTGGGACGGTTTTGGACAGGGAGTGGTTGACCTTGAATCGTTGTGATCTGTTTTGGAGGAATGAAGTAAACCAATTTAGAACTGATCCAGATAATCCCATTCTGTGTTTCAGAAGGTCTATCAGGTTATCGTGTTTGCCCCAGTATTGGAACTTTCATAGATTCCCATGCTTTGTATCATTCCCCGTCGTCGGAATGGGAGCCTCGGTAGTATAAAAACCATAGAAACAAAAGAGAAACCTAGGCCTAGGCCTCATCTCATTTTGTATTCTATCCACCTCTTTTTGTAAAAAGAGACCAAACTTTTGCCAGGACCAATCAGAGCAGCCTCACCCTCTAGAACCTTCCTGAGAGAGCTCAGAGCCTCAGATTTTCGTAGCCGTTGTGCAAACCGCCACTAACTCCACTGAGCTCTGCTCAGTTTTCACTGTTTTTCTACTTATTTCTTCAAGTTTCTGCTTCAAATCGTCATGTCTGACAAGGGGAAGGCCTTATTCAGGTCCTGTGCCTCTTGTGGCAAAAAACGTCTTTTTGTGGAGGATAAGCATGATAATTGCATTTATTGCTTATATCCTGACCACAAGGCCACAGACTGCAAGATATGTAGGACTTTCTCGACCAAGACTCTTCGGGACAGAGAAGGCCGGCTACTTACCTGGCTTCAGAAGATGAAGACACGCAAGGAGGTGCTCTCTTCGGATGAGGAGGATTCCGTGTCTGCTGCTTCCTCGAAGAGATCAAAGAAGAGGGGTAGGTCTCCCCCTGGTTCTTCGACATCTGAGCCCTCTCTTCAAGCCCCTCACAAGATCTCTGATAGGTCTGAGAGGGCTGGTCCCCTTCAATCTCCTCACGGAAGTGTAAAGGAGAGGCAGGGACAGGCTACGGCAGTGGTAACAGCCTTAAAGGACAAAAAGGAGGTTGTGATCATTTCTCCTCCGTCCAAAAAGATCAAGTCCAGTGACAAACATTCTACTGGCACTTCAGGATCTGGGCCGGACAAAAAACAGCGTCCGTCGACGAAGAAAACACCAGGTACGTCGACGACTGTGACTTTGGTTAAAGTTCCCGCTGTTTCTGTGGCTCCGTCGACGGGCTCGTCGGCGGTAGCGGTGTCCACGACGGCGACTTCGTCGACGTTCAAGGTTCCGAGCTCGTCGACGATGATGGCTTCCACGGCGACGACGACTAGCAGGCCGCTGTCGACGGCCGCAACGACGACGAAGACTACGTCGACGACGTCGACGACGACAGCGTCCACGTCGACGACAATAATGACGACAAGTTCGTCGACGGTGGTCCCATCGACGACAAAGATTGTGTCGACGAAGACTGTGTTGCCGTCGACGTTTACATTGACGGATGCTCCGACGACGACGATGATGGCTTCCACGGCGACGACGACTAGCAGGCCGCTGTCGACGGCCGCAACGACGATGAAGACTACGTCGACGACGACGACGACAGCGTCCACGTCGACGACAATGATAATGACGACGAGTTCGTCGACGAGACCGTCGACGGTGGTCCCATCGACGACAAAGATTGTGTCGACGAAGACTGTGTTGCTGTCGACGTTTACATTGACGGATGCTCCGACGACGACGGCGTCGTCGACGAGACCGTCGACGGGCCAAAAAATGCATTTTCCAGTTCAGAGAATGAAAATCACGCCGGAGAGGACGTCTCCGCGACGAGTCTCATCCCATCTTCCGACGATGCTTTTGGATGATGAGTCTGAGGATGAGTTTCAGGACGATGGCAATTATGGACCTGCCTATAGTCCCTTTGACTTGAACGTAAAGTTACAGGAGACGGACACAGAGGAGTACTTCGACCAGGCAGGTGGCCAACAACTACAGCCTTATGTTGTGGAAGAGAGACATCCACCGAGTTTGGGTCAAGGCATGGTAGCCATGCCCTCCTCTCATTTCGGATCTTCAGGACATGCTTCAGGATTATCGCAAAAGGTTTCCGTCAGACCCTTCTGGACAGACTACGGTTTTTCCACTTCCAGTGCCGCCGCAAGTGCAGCCGGCTACTAGTGTTCCGGTGGTACCCTCCCCACCACCGCCAGTGACACCGTTGGCCCGGGTTCCCACACCCGATCCCGCACCACTTCCCGATGTCCATCAGGATACCTCTTCGGATGAGGAGGTTGTCCCAGTGGATCCCTTGATAGATCCTTTACAGGACCCCAACCCGGATCAGGGGGACAATGACCCGCAAGACCCAAATGCTGCTGGTCGCGACACTTCCATCTCCCCTCCGGTGGATATAGGGGGTTTTCATCATCTGATGGAGCGGGCTGCTAAGAGGTTTGGCCTACCTATTTCGAGAGAGGAATCGGAATGTTTCCTTTATGAGTTTAAGGAGCAGTACCAACGATCTGTAAAATCTATTCCCATTATTGAGCATGTCTTGGAGGAGGGCATGAAGATCATGCAGAGTCCGGCCACGGTGATTCCAGTGCTCCCCAGACTGGAGAAGAAATATAAAGCTCCGGAAGGCAGTCCAGCTTGCCTTATTGGTCAACCGAAGCCTGACTCGGTGAGTTCTCAGGCGGCACAAAGCAAGTCAAAGAATCCGTCCACACCGTTGACCACTCCTCCGGACAAGGAAGGCAGACGTCTGGATAATGTTGGAAAACGGTTTTCCTCTATGGCCAGCTTACTGGTTCGAGCGGCGAATGCCCTTGCCATCTTAGGCCGTTACGACCGCCAGATGTGGTGCGATATGGAACCCTTCGTGGATCTCTTACCTGAGCCCACTAGGGAGGACGCCAAGAAGGTTCTGGCAGAAGGAGAAAAATCTTCTGCAGAAGTGATTGATTGTGCTATGGACATTGCTTCCACGGCCTTCCGGGCCTTGGCCGGCTCCGCTGTGTTACGGCGTCAGGGTTGGCTGAAGGCCACCTGGTTTCGTCAGGAGGTTCAGAACAGAGTCCTAGACCTCCCATTTGATGGGGAGATGCTGTTCGGGAAACATGTGGATGATACCCTACAGAATATAAAGAAGGACACAGACACAGCAAAGTCCTTGGGCTCTCTCACCTATCGCAAGGTCCCCTTTAGGGGCGCACGAGGTAGAGGATTTGCGTCTTACAGAGGAAATCAACAACGTTATTCCTCGCAGTCTTCCCAGTCATATAAACCCCAATACTCGAATCAGCGACAGGGGCAATCAGCTTCTTTCTCTCGCAACCCTCCACGAGGCCGGCAACAGCGTCAGGGTCGTGACAACACCAAACGACAATAGCGGCCTCCCGGCTCTACCTACTGTTCCTCCCCTCCCGGTCACATCAGTGGGGGGCAGGATATCCCTTTGTCTGGACAGTTGGATGTCAATAACATCGGACCAATGGGTCCTCAACATCGTGAAGAGTGGCCATACGTTGGAGTTTCACAACTTTCCTCCAACGCGAGCTCCGGGCGCCATCCGCTCAGGACATCTAGGATTACTAC
The DNA here is from genome assembly GCF_964261635.1 of Lissotriton helveticus. Classification (NCBI taxonomy): domain Eukaryota; kingdom Metazoa; phylum Chordata; class Amphibia; order Caudata; family Salamandridae; genus Lissotriton; species Lissotriton helveticus. The sequence goes on from NC_136060.1 coordinate 187,854,591, forward strand.
ATCTAGAAGCCCATCAGTTGTTCCTCAAAGGAGCGATAGAACCGGTCCCGCTCTCTCAGAGGGGCCGGGGGTTCTATTCAAGATTCTTCCTAGTGCGGAAGACGAAAGACACTTGGCGGCCCATCCTCGATCTTCGGGAGCTCAACACCTATCTCGTAAAGCTCTCCTTCAGGATGGTCACTCTCCAGGAAATTCTTCCTCTCTTGAACCCAGGCGACTACTTGGCGTCTCTGGATTTAGAAGACGCATATTTCCATATTCCAATACACCCAGCTCACAGACAATACCTTCGCTTTACAGTGGGAAAGAGCCATTTCCAGTTCAAAGTGCTTCCATTCGGCCTCCGGTCGGCAGCGAGAGTGTTCACCAAGGTCTTGGCACCGGTGGCAGCTTTTCTTCGACGACAATCCCTCGAAGTCTTCCCTTACTTGGACGACTGGCTCGTCAAGGCACCATCGTTCCAGGAGGCTTCGCCAGCCGTGTCTACTTGCCTCCATTTGTTCCGCTGCCTGGGCCTTCGGTTGAACGAACACAAGTCAGTCCTCCTGCCTTCCACGACGGCCAGGTTCCTGGGGTCCGTGCTGGACACCACGCATTGTACGGCTCGTCCCTCGGAGGAGCGACAACAAAAATTGATGGTTTCTGCTTAACTACTCTGCCGCAGCAAGGTCCTGTCGGTCCGCCAATACAAATCCCTTCTCGGATCGATGTCCTCCTGCATACCATTGGTACCGCATTGCAGGCTACGGATGCGTCCTCTACAGGAGGAGCTGGACAAGCAATGGCGCCAGGCAGAGGGGTCGTTCAACGACAGGGTTGTCGTAACATCAGCAATGAGAACAGCGAGCGAATGGTGGCTTCGGAAAAGCAATCTCGCCCAAGGCCTAACGTTCAGGATTTCTCCTTCACCCATGGTGATGACCACGGACGCCTCGTTGGAAGGCTGGGGTGCAGTGCTCCGCGAGCTTCAAGTCAGTGGCCATTGGAGTCCAGGACAGCGGCAGTGCCATATCAATTTCCTGGAGCTGACAGCCATTCGGTTGGCCTTGCAAGCTTTTCTACCCAGAGTGGGCAATCGCTCAGTGCTGGTCCGGACGGACAATACGACGGCCATGCACTATGTAAACAAACAAGGAGGCACCAAATCGCAGACTCTGTCCGCAGAAGCTCAACGGATTTGGGATTTCGCGATTCACAACAACATCACTCTGAGAGCCGAGCACTTGGCGGGAACTCTCAATGTCAAGGCGGACGCCTTGAGTCGCCAGACGGAAGTGACTCACGAGTGGGAGTTGAATCAATCCATTCTCGACGGAGTGTTCTCAGTTTGGGGGACGCCGGCCATCGACCTCTTTGCTTCGCCGGAGAACGCCAAATGCCGGTTCTACGCAAGCAAGGTTCACCATCAGGGGTCCCTAGGGAACGCTCTTTCGATGGCCTGGTACAGCGCGTTCTTTTACGCTTTTCCTCCCATTCCCCTCATTCCTCGAGTTCTCAAGAAAATGAAGGCGGAACCCTGCAGGATGATTCTACTTGCTCCAGCGTGGCCCAGACAATTCTGGTACACAGAACTACTGCGGCTTTCCCAAGCTCCTCCAATTCAGTTGAAGCCCATTCCGTCCCTCTTGTCCAGGAGTCAGGGGCAGGTTTTCCACCCGGATCCGAGATCCCTCCACTTGACGGCGTGGCTCCTGAACACAGAGAATTCAGTCATCTAGCTTTGTCTCAAGAATGCAGAGAGGTCTTGGCTCAAGCCCGAGCACCAAGTACCAACAAGACGTACACGGCAAAATGGAAGAGATTCTGCTTGTGGTGTCAACGGGAAGGTCTCCATCCTTACACTTCCCAACCTCATCAGTTGTTGCCGTATTTGCTATCTCTGGCTAAGTCTGGTTTGGCACATTCATCAGTAAAGGTGCATCTAGCGGCCATATCAAGGTTTCGACGCAGTTCGGCAGGTCCTTCCTTATGGTCCTCTAGGGTGGTTAAACAATTCTTAAGGGGCCTATTCCGGATGTATCGGCCAGTTCGTCCTCCTCCACCAGTGTGGCAGCTCAACCTTGTCTTGGCTCAACTCATGAAAGCTCCGTTCGAGCCGGTTCACAAGGCAGACTTAAAGTTCCTCTCCTGGAAACTAGCACTCCTCTTAGCTCTAACATCAGCTAGACGAGTGAGTGAGCTTCAGGCACTCTCCATAGTGCATCCATTCCTGCAATTTACCAAACAAGGTCTGGTTCTTCGGACTAATCCCAAATTCATCCCGAAAGTGCCATCTGAGTTCCACTTGAATGAACCGGTGATTCTGAAAACCTTCTTTCCACATCCTTCTACACCTGCGGAGCGTACGCTCCATTCTTTGGACATTCAACGATGCTTAAAGTTTTACTTGGAGCGCACACGTCCCTTTCGGAAGTCTACTCAGTTGTTTGTGTCCTACAGTGCACCTCGTAAGGGGTTGCCTTTGACAAAGACTGGCATTTCCCGATGGATCTCCAGTGCGATTCAATTCTGTCATCAGGAAGCGGGCAAGCCGCTGAACGGCAGAGTCCGTGCACATTCCACGAGGTCGGTGGCTTCATCTGTGGCTCTCTTTTCGGGAGTTGCCATTAAGGACATCTGCAGGGCAGCAACGTGGAGCAGTACTCATACCTTCACGAAACACTACTGCCTGGAGTCTGCAGGACGAGATGATGCGGCTGTTGGCCAGGCAGTCCTGAGGAATCTGTTTCATTGAGAGGTGAGCTTTCCCTACGATCCCTCCATCCTGGTGAGCACATTTTGTTTGTTTTTACTGTACTTTATGTATTTTTCTATGGTTATGTGATGCCATGTATTTACAAAATGTGTTCATGGTGCTGTACTGCTAGCTATTCTGATACAAAGCATGGGAATCTATGAAAGTTCCAATACTGGGGCAAGAAAACAAGTTACTTACCTGTAACTTTGGTTCCCCAGTATTGGTAACTTTCATAGATTCCCATGCGCCCGCCCGCCTCCCCTGGGAAAGCTCAGTCTTTTTACAGAGTTAGTGGCGGTTTGCACAACGGCTACGAAAATCTGAGGCTCTGAGCTCTCTCAGGAAGGTTCTAGAGGGTGAGGCTGCTCTGATTGGTCCTGGCAAAAGTTTGGTCTCTTTTTACAAAAAGAGGTGGATAGAATACAAAATGAGATGAGGCCTAGGCCTAGGTTTCTCTTTTGTTTCTATGGTTTTTATACTACCGAGGCTCCCATTCCGACGACGGGGAATGATATAAAGCATGGGAATCTATGAAAGTTACCAATACTGGGGAACCAAAGTTACAGGTAAGTAACTTGTTTTCTTCAAGTCAAGTCATAAATTTGTATAGCGCGCTATTCACCCGGAGGGTCTCAAGGCGCTTAAGGGAAGAGGGGTTCGCTACTGATCGAACAGCCAGGTCTTGAGTTGTTTTCTGAAGGAGAGGTGGTTCTGTGTAAGACGTAGGTGGGTGGGGAGAGAGTTCCAGGTCTTGGCCGCCAAGTAGGAGAAGGATCTTCCTCCCATGGTGGCTCTTCGGATACGTGGAATCGTGGCGAGGGCTTGGTTGGACGATCATAGTTGGCGGGTGGGGGTGTAAAAGGTCAGGCGAGTGTTGAGATATCTGGGTCCTAGGTCGTGAAGGGCCTTGTGTGCGTGGGTGAGGAGTCGGAACGTGATTCTCTTGTTGACGGGGAGCCAGAGCAGGTCTCTCAGGTGACCAGATATGTGGTTGTGGCGAGGTATGTCTAGGAGGAGTCTGGCGGAAGCGTTCTGAATGCGTTGAAGTCTATTCTGTAATTTGGCTGTGGTTCTGGCGTAGAGGGTGTTTCCGTAGTCCAGACGGCTTGTGACAAGTGCTTGGGTGACCGTCTTCCTTGTTTCGGTGGGGATCCAGCGGAAGATCTTTCGGAGCATGCGTAGGATGTTGAAACATGATGATGAGACGGCGTTGACTTGTCTGGTCATCGAGAGGGAGGAGTCTAGGATGAATCCCAAGTTGCGAGCATGGTCCGTTGGTTTGGGTGCGCTGCCTAGGGCCACCAAGAGTCACAGGCAGAGGGGGATGATCCTAGGATAAGCACTTCCGTCTTGTCTGAGTTCAGTTTTAGGCGGCTGTTCTTCATCCACTCGGCTACGTCTTTTATCCCTTCGTGTAGGTTGGTTTTGGCGGTGGTTGGGTCGTTGGTGAGGGAGAGGATCAGCTGGGTGTCGTCTGCATAGGAGATGATGTTGAGATTGTGTTGGCGTGCGATGGATGCGAGGGGACTCATGTAGACGTTGAAGAGGGTGGGGCTGAGTGAAGATCTTTGTGGTACACCGCATATGACTTCGGTGGCGTCGGATCTGAAAGGGGGGAGGCGGACTCTCTGGGTTCTTCCGGCTAGGAATGAGATGATCCAGTCCAAGGCCTTATCTTGTATTCCGACGTTCCTGAGGCGTTGTACAAGGGTGCGGTGGCAGAGTGTGTCGAACGCTGCGGAGAGGTCCAGGTGGATTAAGGCCACTGTTTCCCTGTTGTCGAGCAGTGTCCGGATGTCGTCTGTGGCTGCAATGAGGGCGGTCTCGGTACTGTGGTTGGCTCGGAAACCGGATTGTGAGGGGTCTAGGGCATTGTTAGATTCAAGGAAGGCGGCGAGCTGACTGTTGACGGTCTTCTCTATGACTTTGGCGGGGAATGGGAGGAGCGAGATGGGACGGTAGTTCTTAAGCTCGGTGGGGTCCGCTATAGGTTTCTTCAGGAGGGCACTAAGTTCGGCATGTTTCCAGCTTTCCGGGAAGGTGGCGGTGTTGAAGGAGCAGTTGATGATGTCCCGGAGTTGGGGGGCGATGATGGAGTCGGCCTTGTTGAAGATGTGATGGGGGCATGGGTTGGTTGGCGATCCGGAGTGGATGGAGTTCATCGTGCGGATGGTGTCTTCGGTGCTGATCGGGGTCCAGGCGCGGAGGTGGGTGGTGGTGGCGGGCTTCTGTTCTGTGGTTGGGGGAGTGGTCAGGTCGCCGAAGCCGTTATGTATGTCAGCGATCTTGCTGTGGAAGAATGAGGCAAGAGAATCGCAGAGGTCTTGAGAGGGAGTGATGTCGTTGTTGCCGGCGTTGGGGTTGATGAGCTCTTTGACAATGCTGAAGAGTTCTTTGCTGTTGTGGGCGTTGTTGTCTAGTCGCTCCTTGAATGCTGATTTTTTGGTGGTGCGGATCAGCTGGTGGTGTTTGCGGGTGGCGTTCTTGAGGGCGGTCATGTTTGTGGTTGGGTTTCTTCGCCATGCTTTCTCGAGGGTGCAGCAGTTCTTTTTGGAGTTCTTGACGTCGTCGTTGAACCAAGGGACTTTTTTGCTTCCTGGCTTGTTGGTAGGGTTTTTCAAGGGTGCTAGTTCGTCAGCGCAGTGGGTAATCCATTGTGTGAGATTGGGGGGTGTACCGTCTGCGTGGTCGTCGGCGTGGTGGCCACCCTGTTTGGGGGAAGTTCCTGCTCCCTGCCGTGAGGCCAGGAACCTTGGCGTGTGGTTGGATAAGGACCTCACCTTTGGCCCACATGTCGGTCGAGTGGCAGGGATCTGCTTCGGTGTTCTGAGAGCTCTCAGGAAAGTATTAGATCTGCTTCCCACTCCTGCCCGTCAGACACTGGTGCATGCCCTGGTTACCTCCCGACTTGATTATGGGAATCTGCTATATCTGGGGGCCACAGGCAGGGTCATCGGCCGCCTGCAGGTTCTTCAAAACGCGGCAGCGCGGCTGGTCCTTAGACTCCCTAGGAGGTCATCCGCCAAACTAGCCTTGCGGGCGCTCCATTGGCTCCCCATAGAGAGGAGAGTGGAGTTTAAGACTCTTGCCACTTGCCATCGTATCCTGAACGGCAAAGCACCTCTTCCGCTCCAGAGCCTAATAGCCCATTATGAGCCTGCACGCAGTCTCCGGTCCTCGCAGACCGGGCTGTTAAAAGTCCCAAGAATATCTAAAGCTCGCATGGGAGGCAGATCTTTCAGATACCTTGCTCCCAAGCGCTGGAATAATCTTCCGCTGGAACTTCGGCTGGAACCATCCGAAGTCCAGTTTAGAAAAAAAATTAAAACGCACCTGTTTCAGTAGATAGCTTGGTTGGGAGGAGGGGGGACAGCCACTCCACTTGTCATAGAGCGGAGACACGCCAGTGGCGTAATCAGGCGCTTAATAAATGTCCAATAATAATAATAATAATGGCTGCTTGGTTTGGGTCCGTTGATTTGGCGGGAGGGTTTTGGTTTAGAGATGTGGTGAGCTGGTCGATGGTAATTTTGTTCCAGTATCTTCGGGGAACTTGTTGCGGGTGGTGGTGGGTCGTGGTCTTTCTGAAGCTGAAGTGGACGCAGCTGTGGTCAGTCCAGTGGAGTCCCGTGGCGTGATTGAAGGAGATGTGCTTGCTGGAGGTGAAGTTTGGGTCGAGTGTGTGTCCGGCGTAGTGGGTGGGTGTGTTCACCAATTGTTTGAGTCCGAGATTGGTGAGGTTATCCAGCAGGGTGGTGGTGTTGCTGTCGTTGTTATTCTCCAGATGGAAGTTGAGGTCTCCTAGGAGAATATAGTCCTCGGAGGGGAGGGCGTGCGGGCTGACGAAGTCAGCGATGTCTTCGCTGAATTGTGTGCGGGGTCCTGGGGGTCTGTAGATGAGGGTGCCTCTGAGTGTGGTCTTGGGGTTGGTTTGTATTTGGAAGAGGAGGTGTTCAGTGGCTAAGAAGGTGTCGTCGGTGCTGGTCGTGATGCGGATGGTGTTTTTGTGAACGATGGCGATACCTCCTCCAGTTTTGTTGATGCGGTCTTTTCGGATGATCTTGTATCCGTCCGGGATGGCTATGGCGATGTCGGGCGCTGATGAGGCGTTCATCCATGTTTTCGTGAGAAAGGCGACGTCCGGAGTTGTGGTATCGAGTAGGTTCCATAGTTCAATGGTGTGTCTGTGGACCGAGCGGGTGTTGAGCAGGATGCACTTCAGGTGGTTGTTGTTGGAGCTCTGCTTAGCGTTTGTGGATGCAGTGTGGGTTCTGAAGCAGCAGAACTTGCAGGTTAGGCAGGTGAAGGGTCCGTGGGTGCGTCCTGGGACGGCTTGGTGGCACTCGGGGAGTCGGCCGGTGTTGAGTGCAGTAAGGGACGCGGCGTCGTACGTAAGGCGGGTGGAGTGGTTTTTGCGGGGGCCAGGGGGTATGGCTCTGGGCGCGGTCCAGGCGTGGACGGGCGTAGACGGGCTTACCTTTGGCGCGCATGGGGCGCGTCCGCTGCGCGTGAATGCTGCGCGTAAGTGCAGCTGTCATAAGTGGTGAGTGGAGGGGGCGGAGCGAGGGAGGAGCAGCTGGGAGGCGGGAGCGGGGTGGCGATGTCCAGGGAAGCTCGAGGGAACGGGGGTGGGGCCGCAGGGGAGCAGCGGCAGGGAGCTAGGACCAAATGGTACAGTTCAAAATGCAGGGGGGGGATCGGGGGCACAACCAGGCGCAAGCAAGGCACAACAGTTGAAAAGCAACAATAATACGATACCAGATACAGCAATACGATCACATGCGAGATCGGGGGCACAGTCGGAGATCAAGCAGCAGAGCTGAGGGCAATATCAGTCTCCAGATGATACCAGGCAAGATCGGGGGCACAATCAGGCGCAAGTAGGTCCAGGGAGCGAGTGGAGCGACCGTAGCTGACTGGGTCAGGACTGTCACAGCGCTTCCGCTCGTGGGACTACCTATTTGTTTGTTAGTGGGAGGGAGGAGCAGCTGGGAGGCGGGAGCGGGGTGCGATGTCCAGGGAAGTTCGAGGGAACGGGGGTGGGGCCGCGGGGGAGCAGCGGAAGGGAGCTAGGACCAAATGGTACAGTACAAAATGCAGTGGGGGGGATCGGGGGCACAACCAGGCGCAAGCAAGGCACAACAGTTGAAAAGCAACAATAATACGATACCAGATACAGCAAAACGATCACAGGCGAGATCGGGGGCACAATCGGAGATCAAGCAGCAGAGCTGAGGGCAATATCAGTCTCCAGATGATACCAGGCGAGATCGGGGGCACAATCAGGCGCAAGTAGGTCCAGGGAGCGAGTGGAGCGACCGTAGCTGACTGGGTCAGGACGGTCAGGCTTTGACAGTATCAAAGGCAGAGGAAAGGTCTAGCAAGATGAGTAAGCTGGCTCCGTTCTGATCTAGGATTTGTGAAGCATCGTCAATTATATGGGTCATGGCTGATTCAGTGCTATGACCTGCACGGACATCTGATTGATATTTGTTGAGTAGGTTAAAATGTTCAATATGTCTTACCAGCTGGAGGTGTACACATTTTACTAAGAGTTTGGCCAAGGTAGGGATGTTAGATATAGGGCGGTAATTGTTTAAGTCCGCAGGGTCAGCCGTAGGTTTCTTTAGAATTGGGGATACCTGCCCAGCTTTGAGGGTGTCAGGCATGCAACTTTGGCGAAAAGAGTTATTTATGATCTTGGTCCTGAGAGGCAGCAGCAGCGAGGTGAAGCCTTTTACGAAGTTTGCTGGGAGAGGATCAGTGAAGTGATTGGCAGGGTTCAGGGCAATATGCCCATTATTGTACATATGTCCCCTCAGTGAGTTAGGGTATATGTGAGGAGACCTTTACTGACCCCAGAGAAAACAGTAAGTATGGTGTAGATTGCCTACAAGGGTTTTTTGGTGATTACAGAAAGGATACTTTTTACCATGAAAGCACACTCTATACCAAGCACACTATATACCATGTGCTGTTCCTGGCTGCAACTGTGTCTATGCCATCTCTGGGGCAGTCCATTTGTTAGAATAAACAGATCTGAAGTGTGCCTGTCATTAGTCAGTTGCAACCAAGTGCGTTGTAAGTGGCAATGGGAGGTTCTAGTATAGCACACACAAGTGTGTGGATAGATAGTATGTTTCAGGATCTGGGACTGACGTGCCCCTTTTGGTTAGTGGCAGTGCCATCCTTTCCAGACTTAGTCTCAGCTGCCTGCCCATACCAATCTACTGAACTCCAATACTGAACAGTCTCTGTAAGAAATGTTCAGAAATGAGAATAAAAATGTGGGCATGACTACCTTTTTTGATACAACTATTCTATTAGCCATCCATAGTTGGAGATCTACCTACCAGTCTATGTGTGTGCTCAATCTACAGTGCCGTACTGATCCTAGATGACTTTTTCCCTTGTATCAAAATAGTATTTGATGACACATGCACCAGCAAATGGGGATTTCCCAGTGTCAAAAGGGACTGTGGCAAAATTGATAGTGCAAACCATCCCAACATTTTACCGCATGGTGAGTAAGACCCTTGATAACAAAACAGATGTAGATTTCACAAGGGATAAAGAAGCAACACTAGTCTTTCTACTGAATGTCTCCACCAATTAACTATGTAGTACCGACACATTGTCATCAATCCACACTTTCACAAAGCATTACTGTGTGGATAGTCAAGCACACTGAGAGGCACCGATGAGTGAGAAAGTTCTTAAACACTTTTTGAATCCTCACATTCACTTCTCCCCATCTTCCCTCACTTAATTCTGCTGCATAATATATGCAGATCATGTGAATCCCAAAAATATTCACAATGCTAAAAGAAAAAAGTTACTACTGCCAGTAGTTTTGCAGCTTAAAGCTATTCTGAATTCACGTGATCCGCCCACCTTCCCAGTGAAGGAAGTAGGGTTAAGCAAAAAGTTAGTCCTCCAATACACACAGAAAACTCCACACTTCGAGATGCATGCCTTCACAGACGGGGAGAAAAGAATCTGAAAATGGCAACCACAAACTATGGCATTGTGTGCTTACATGTGGCGTTATAAAAGGCTGGCACTGCCCCACATATGGTCGTTGGCCAAAAAAAAGCAAGTAGGCACGGATTTGCACCAACCTTTAGATTGCAAAGCATTGAACAGTATGTAATTCTAGAAGAGCTTCAGATCTGTGGTTACAGATAAGTAACTATTTCCTTCTTATGAAAATCTGACTCTTGTGGATTACCAGGAGTACCCCTTGGATGTTGTGTGAATCTGATTAAAACTACTGAAATCTTGGTACCAAGTTTATGACCTTGGGAAAATTACTTTCTCTCATATGCTTTTGTTCCCTTATCTGTGTAGTACATTGGAACACACTATCCCTCATTATTCATAGCCCTTATATTATTTAGTATCTGAAAGAAACAGGTTAGTATTAGATTCCTTACCTTAGAATATCCCCAGGCGTCAGTCTGGATCCGGAAACTTTTGCGTAGCAGTACCCCTGCGCGTCGGTAGGCGTCGTCTGCAGGCGTCCCCTGCGGCTCCTCGGCGTCGTGCGCCGTGATGATGTCGCTGGAGTATATAGACGCCGCCTCCGCGCGCTGACGTCAGTTCTTCTTTTTTCCGCGCCAGTTAGCGCAGATCCGAAGAGCAGTACTCCGGTCTTTTGACCAAGTGTTTGTAAAACTTAATCTTTCTACGGTGCCGGTAGGATGCCTGGGTTTAAGAGCTGCGACGAGTGCGACCGCATGATGTTGGTCACCGACCACCATCGACTCTGCCTCCGGTGTCTGGGCGCGGACCACGACGTGGAGTCCTGCGTCGACTGTCGGGCCTTGACTGGAAAAGCTAGGCGGGAGCGGTCCCGCAAGCTTCTCGAGCTCCGAGTGTCGGCCCCGCGTCGAGAGCGGTCCCGGTCCGGTCGGAGGTCGAGGGAGCGGTCGAGGGAACGATCGCGGAGCCGCCATGGGCGCTCCGGGAGTCGCCACCATTCCTCCGGTTCGTCAGGTAAGCACAAGAAGTCGGGGCGTCGCCATCGCACCCCCGACTCCCCCCGACGCCCGCGTGATGCGGCCGGGGGCTCGGGTGGCCCCACCCCCGCGGGCCCGCGTGGGTCACCGACGCCGTCTACCCCATACCCGTCGGTCCCTGGGGAAGGCGCGTCGCGTGAGGAGATCGAGGCCTTCCTCATTGCTATGAGGGCGAGGTCTCCTCCGGCGGGGCCTACGGCGCCTGCGGTTCGGGTGCTTCTGCCCCGACGCCGCCGGTGGCTCCGGTCCCGGCGCCGCGGGGTCCCTCAGGTTCGTCGCCGGCTGGTCTCCCGGCCTCTCCGGCGTCGGTTCCTTTGGGCCAACCCGTGGTACCGCCTCCGCGTGGTGCAGCGACTCCGCCGTCGGCTCCGGCCGGCGTCGGGTCCCCGGCACCGACGCCGCGCGGCGCCACCCTTATTCCCTCCCCGACTCCGGACACGGAGTCGGACCGGCGTCGGCCGACGCCGGATTCGACGCCGATGGGGCCCGTTGACCCCGATGTCTATATCGTCGACCCAGAATATGGGTATGATGAGGATGAGTATGGAGAGGGTTGGGAGGGGTCTGAGGACCCTTTATCCCGTGCCTGCCAGTATGATGTGGACTGGGTAGGTGATCTGGGTGATGCCAGTGGCCTGGACGAGTCGCCCAACCCTGGGTTTGTCTCCCCGTCCCCTGTGGCGTCTGAGGCAGGTGCTGCCTATTCAGTGGTCCTGATGAGGGCTGCCAAGGCCTTACACCTTGAGCTCCCCGTCGCGAAGGTCAAACCGAACATTCTGACCGAAGTATTTAAACCGCAGTCATGCCCCCAGGAGCCTCTGCTGCCGTTTAATGAGGCCCTGACGGATGTCCTTTTGGGCACCTGGTCCAGGCCCGCTTCCGGTGCACCGGTTGACCGGAATGTGGCAAGGCGTCACCGTCCATGCTCGGACGACCCTGCCTTTTTATCCACCCATCCCTCCCCGGAGAGTCTGGTGATCCAGGCCTCCACTTCGCAGTCCGCATTTCCGTCGGCTCCGCCCGATCGGGAATCAAAGCGGTATGACCAGTTTGGTAAAAAGGTCTTTTCCTCTTTGAGCGCTGGACTGCGGTCTTGTAATACCGCGTGCCTCTTGGGCCGCTACACCCACTCCCTGTGGGATACGGTCGAAGAGTGTTTGCCGCAATGCCCCCAGGAAGTGCGGGACAAGCTCACCCGGGCCTTGGTTGAAGGCCGGGATGCGGCGCGGTACTCGATCCGTTGTGGTCTGGACACGACCGACTCCCTGGGACGGGCCATGTCCACGACGGTGGCGATTCGTCGCCATGCTTGGCTGAGATCTGCCAACTTTTCGCCAGACGTCCAAAATACACTCATGGACATGCCATTTGATGGCAGTCGCCTGTTTGGTGACAAAGCGGACCACGCGCTGGAGCGCTTCAAGGACTCCAGGGTTACGGCCAAGTCCTTGGGTCTTTCGACCCAGCGCCAGCAGACGGGTTCGTTTCGCCCCTTTCGTGGCCAAGGGAGGGGCGGTCCCACACGTGCTGCCAGCCACGCGCCGCAGAACGCTCCCCAGCGCGGTGGCGGCCGTGGTTTCCGCCGTGGTGGCGGTAGAGGCCAGCGGCGTGGTCAGTCCACGCCTCCCTCCGCTGCTGCATCCAAGCCTTCCTAGTCCGAGCTTTCGGGCTCACGTGACGCCAGTGGGTGGCAGGGTTCGCCATCACCACTCCCGCTGGCGCGCGATAACATCGGACAGGTGGGTGCTGCAGCTCGTTCGAAGGGGCTATGCCCTCCCCTTCGAGTCCACTCCTCCAGCCATGCCACCGCAGAACCACCGTGTGTCGGGGGACCACTTGACACTTCTGCAGGAGGAAGTTACGGCCCTCTTGGCCAAGGGGGCCATCGAGCGCGTTCCTGGGCCAGAAGTAGGGTGTGGTTGCTACTCCCACTACTTTCTGGTACCCAAGAAGGACAAGGGAGGCCTGCGTCCTATCTTGGACCTGCGGAACGTCAACGTCTTCCTCCGGAAGGAGAAGTTCAAGATGTTGACTTTGGCTCAGGTCTTGGCTGCTCTAGACCCACAAGACTGGATGGTAGCGTTGGACTTGCAGGATGCGTATTTTCACATCCCCGTCCTGCCGGCCCACCGGCGTTACCTGCGGTTCACGGTAGGCCACGAGCACTTTCAGTTTATCGTGCTCCCATTCGGCCTTACCAGCGCCCCACGGGTGTTCACGAAAGTGATGGCGGTGGTCGCAGCTCATCTGCGCCGGTTAGGGGTTTCAGTCTTCCCCTACCTCGACGACTGGTTGTTGAAGGCGGGCTCGCCCCAGACAGTCGTCCACCACCTTCAGACGACGGCAGACCTCCTGCACGAGCTGGGGTTTTCCATCAATGTGCCGAAATCACACCTGTGTCCCTCTCAAAAGCTCCTTTTCAGCGGAGCGGTTCTCGACTCGGCGCAGTTTCGGGTTTATCCCCCGGAACGGCGGGTCCGGGATATTCAGGCTCTGATTCCCATCTTTCAGCCGTTATCCCGGGTTTCGGTCAGGTTGACGCTGCGGCTTCTGGGGCTGATGGCCTCCTGCATCCTACTGGTGCATCACGCCAGGTGGCGGATGCGGGCTCTGCAGTGGGACCTGAAGTTTCAGTGGGCCCAGCATCAGGGCAACCTATCCGACCATGTCCTGATCTCGGAGGGCACTGCGAGACAGTTGCAGTGGTGGCTTACGGACCGCGATTGGGTCAGAGGCAGATCCCTCTCCCTTCCCCAACCGGAGCACGTGGTTGTGACGGACGCGTCCCTCCAGTGCTGGGGTGGCCACTTGGGAGAGGCGGAGATCAGAGGCATCTGGTCTCCGGCGGAGTCCCGGCTCCATATCAACATGTTGGAGCTACGGGCGATTCGCCTAGCACTGAAGGCATTCCTCCCCTTTGTCAACGGGAGTGTAGTGCAGGTGTTTACGGACAACACCACCGCCATGTGGTACTGCAACAAACAGGGCGGTGTGGGGTCGTGGACCCTTTGCCAGGAGGCTCTGCGTCTCTGGCAATGGCTGGAACGTCAGGGCGTGACTCTGACGGTTCAACACCTGGCAGGTTCTCTGAACGCCAGGGCGGACGAACTCAGCCGTCGGTGCTCGGTGGATCACGAATGGCGTCTGAACTCGGACGTGGCGAGAGGCCTCTTTCAGCAATGGGGAGAGCCTTGGTTAGATCTATTCGCCACAGAAGAGAACGCGCAATGTCATCAGTTCTGCGCGTTGGAGTTTCCAAGACGGCACTCGCTCGGCGACGCCTTTCGGCGCGAGTGGAGTTGCGGTCTGTTGTACGCCTTTCCGCCTATACCACTTCTGCCCAGAGTGCTGAAGAAGATCAGGCGCGACCGGGCCCAAGTTATCCTTGTGGCTCCGGACTGGGCTCGAAGGTACTGGTATCCCGAGCTACTCAGCATGACAGTCGGTCCCTCGATCCGCCTGCCCCTTCAGGAGGACCTTCTGTCGCAGCAGCAGGGGACGGTCCTCCACCCGAACCTGTCCAGTCTCCACCTCCATGCTTGGAGATTGAGCGGCGACAGTTGAGGCCATTTGACTTGCCTCCTGAAGTCTGTGATGTTATTCTGGCAGCCAGGCGTCCCTCCACAAAGTCGGTATACGCCTGCCGGTGGAACAGATTTGTGGCATGGTGCACAGCAAAGGCTGTGGACCCCCTTTCTGCCCCTCTGTCTGAGGTTCTCCTCTTCCTTCTTTCCCTTGCCCAGCAGGGCTCTGCTCTGGGCACTATCAAGGGCTATCTTTCTGCCCTTTCCGCCTTCTTAAGGCTACCTGATCAGCCATCTTTATTCAAGTCCCCTATTGTATTACGATTCTTAAAAGGCATCACGCACATGTATCCACCTGCTCCGTTCGTGATGCCTCAGTGGGACTTGAACCTGGTTCTGACTTTCCTGATGTGTGCTCCCTTTGAGCCTCTTCATTCCTGTCCTCTCCGTCTTCTCACTTTAAAGACGGCCTTCCTGGTTGCCATCACCTCTGCCAGGAGAGTGAGTGAGCTCCAGGCCCTTTCTGTTAAACCTCCTTTCTTGTCTGTTCATCCTGACAAGGTGGTTCTTAGGACTAGACCTTCTTTCCTGCCCAAGGTAGTCTCTGCTTTTCACATTGGGCAGTCCATCACCTTGCCCTCCTTCTTCCCGCCTCCGCATCCTTCAAAGGATGAAGAGCGGCTCCATCGTCTGGACCCAAAACGTGCGCTTTCATTTTACATGGATCGCACACGCCAGTTCCGGGTGGATGACCAACTGTTTGTTGGCTACGTGGGTGAGAAGAAGGGAAGGGCGGTACAGAAACGAACCATCTCTCGGTGGGTCGTCCTGTGCATCAAAGCATGCTACTCTTTGGCTCGGAAGGAGCCTCCTGTTGGGCTGAGGGCCCATTCCACTCGGGCTACGGCGGCTACTACTGCCCTGGGCCGGGGAGTCCCTTTGCAGGACATTTGCCAGGCGGCTATGTGGGCCTCGCTGCACACCTTTGCGAGGCACTACTGCCTGGACAGTCAAGTCCGGAGGGATGGCTTCTTTGGCCGTTCGGTCCTCCAGGACTTTCTGGTGTAGGTTGTATTGGTTCGCAGACCCACCACCGGGGTTGGTATTGCTGGGGTATCTATTCTAAGGTAAGGAATCTAATACTAACCTGTTTCTTTCAGATGAACAAGTTACTTACCTTCGGTAACGATATATCTGTAAGAAACAGTAGTTAGTATTAGATTCCTTACCGCCCCACCCATCCTCCCCGTTCTGCGAACTGATACCTAGGGTTAAGGACATCCCTTTCAGGGCCCTAGTTTCAAATGGCACCAGTGTTAGTTCTCACATGGCTCTGCGTGTTCTGGCGCGGAAAAGCTGTGTGCAAAGAACTGACGTCAGCGCGCGGAGGCGGCGTCTATATACTCCAGCGACGTCATCACGGCGCACGACGCCGACGACGCGGAGCCGCAGGGGACGCCTGCAGACGACGCCTACCGACGCGCAGGGGTACTGCTACGCAAAAGTTTCCGGATCCAGACTGACGCCTGGGGATATTCTAAGGTAAGGAATCTAATACTAACTACTGTTTCTTACAGATATATCGTTACCGAAGGTAAGTAACTTGTTCTTCATGTTGTGTTACTAGCTCTTGAAAACAAGCCTTGATGATGCGAATGCTTAATTATGCATAACACCTTCTGATGATATTGAGCACTAAGGAAGTTTAATTCCTTGGTGTGACTGTTTTTGTTTTTTATTCCATGAATAATTTTGTTGAAGCTCAATGTTTTTTTGTCTGTTGCATGTTTTCTCTTCAACTTTCTTTCCTCTTTGGTAATTAACTTTATACATTTTCTAAATAATGAAAATGTTTGAATTGAATGGTTGCTTAATACATATAATTGTATAGAGTGTAGGATATTGCTTCAATAGCACTTTATGGTGAAGCATTGATAGTGTGTGTAAATCAATTTTCCTGACTTAACATTAATAATCAAATAGTTTCTATCATTTAATTTTGTTTTTCTTTTTACCAAGTTACATTTTCATTAACTGAGGATTGCAAGTTTTGGCTCATTCTAACTCTCAATTTGGTATCGCGGGCATCATAGTTATAGCATGTTTGCATCCTCATATTTTGCATTGATCATGGACCACACAATCATCTTAAGCTGCTCACATGGAGTATGCATTAAAGGACATGTGATGTGGCTGAGTCAAAAAAGTTGTTTCTTGACTCCCTGTCTCAATCTGGAATTTTTACAGAGGTCCTAATTCAAAATGACACCCATATTTCTACAGTGTTTTTGGCTTAGGTGATATGTTTGCCAAAGGAATTTGGTGGCTGCCGAACTACGTTGCGATTCTATGAGATTATAAGATCATAGTAAGGACTTGGTTAGCACCATTAACCATGAGATCGTCAAAGATTCACCTACTTTGAAATAACTGACTACTATTGACATTGACTAAATTTTTCCTGAGTGTTTTCTGCAAATAGTGGAGACAGAATATGGTCTTTATGCACATCTATGGGAGGCTTCCTGAAGTTGTTAAATAGGGAAAAGAGTGGAGCCATTGGTGAGACGACAATGCACTGTGACATTTTCACCTTCTGTTGCCCCGTTGAAGGCTTACTTTATGGGGTCCTTCTAAGTAGACTGCTTGAGTATTGTTATGCAGATGAATTGAAAGTGAGAGATTGAGCTACCTTTCTGATATCAATTTGTCTGGTGCTGCAGAGGAAGCGACTTAGATCAAAGAGACATACAGGAGAATAGTCGTTGTAAGTATTCTCATTTTAACAATCTTTGTTTCAGCTCAGATTTTCTTAATTGAAAACTGAGGTTAATTAAGCTAATTGTTTTCGCTGTGTAATGATAAGCTTTGAGCTATAATTAACATGAGATACGTTTTCTGTTTTTGTAACGATTTGCAGACCTTATTACAGTTTGCAATTGAATAGCTAAAACCAGAACTACTACTACTAATGTCTTAACTCACATACTGTGTCCGTTTTGGAAGACAGTTACCTAGAAAAAGAAAATACTAAAAGCTTCCAGAGTCAGATTGCAAACATATTGTACAAAAGAGGTTCAAGAATTTACCAGTTGAAAATGAAGGTGGGAGTATCATAATCTGATTGAATACAGTGCAAGTGATTAATCTTCAATGGAATTTTACTCCAAGAACTACAGGTGACAATACGTGGTTATATTTGATGTTCTGAATTAATATTAAAGATGCTTCTTATCGCAGAGCGTGTAGTGATCTTATTGAGCAGATTTAATTTAGAAGGTGTTGGGTGTAATTGAGTAAGTGAGGGCAATGCAAGCGGTAATAAAGCATCTATGAGAAACTAAGTAGTGACTATGGGAAAAAATGATATGACCTAGATGAATGCAAAAATCAGGCTCGGCATGTGAACTGTTGATATGTATAGGTTTTCTTTGGGAATACAAGGGTTTTGGATTATTCTCCCTTTTGATGCTTACTTCGACTTACTTTTGATAGGAAGAACTGAGTGCCAGCGGCAGTCAAATTTAGTTTTCCACTTTCTGCTGATTAACCTGGAAATTATTTAACTATCCTAACTAATAGAAAAATCCATTCTTAAAACTCAGAAGCGGCAGATAATGAACTTTTTATCCTTGTTTAAAGCAGTTTTAGAAGTCTTCACCCTATTTATGGTTTTTCTTTTCTTAAAATCTGTTTCCTAAGTAAAAATAAATTGTGTTTTCTTCAAAGGTGACCAGGAGACATCAAATCAGTTAAATATATATTATACCAATATCTTTCTGACTCAGCTGTGGAAGTGTCAGAATTCTATCCAGAGATTGAGGGTCATCTTGCTGGATATATCATTCAGTTCATCAACCTACATTTTGGGTGATAGCTGCCTTGATATGGGAAACATATAACTTAAGAAAAGCATCAAATTAACTGTTTACGTAGATGTTTGGGCTTTAAGAACAAGATTAAATAATATTTTATTAAAGATGTTTGCCTTTAGAAAGACTTATGTTGTTCGGGTATTAAGCCCAGCCCTAGTGTCAACAGAATTTGCATGAGCTGCATTAAATAAAGGTTCCCTAAGCACCACAAACACCCGTTCATTGATAGGGTAGGACCGAACTAAAGGTTCATTATTGGAAATCGAAGAATAAACACAAAGACTGCTGTGAATAAAACTGTTGAAATGAACAGTGGCATGTCCACGCCATTAAAACAAAATTTGTAAAACAAATTATTCAAATAACATAAATGCCTAAAAGGGAAAATAAGTATCTAGGGCTCACAGTTATGAATAAAAAGTTGCAAGGCAAACCTGTGTAGAATGTGTTCTTACTGGCTCAAGTAAACTAGAACTTTAAAGAATGTCTCATTCCTAAATTGGCAGCTGTCTGGACGAGGTTGAACCAAAGCCAAATGATTAATTCGATCTAGAAGTTAGGCCCTTCCCTTTGAGATTGATCATTAAGAATAAAACAATTAACCATCAGTGAAAACAGTCAAACAGTTTCCTGGCATGGCTTCCCGGGATTCTGATAGTGCAGGTCTCCTTGTCAGAAGGGTTGGGGCTGTCTCTCGCCAGTGCTCAAAGGAAAAGAAAGAAGAAAAGAAAGTCCCGTAAGGACAGGTTCTCAATCTTTAACGTGTGACGCGGGAGCTGAGGGGAAGTGAGGGGGTCGACACCGCTACCTTCACCAGTGTTCGCTTTTACAGCCGGTATGCCAGGAACGGTCGCGGCGCAGAAGGACTCCCGCCTCTATTCCCCGCCCTTGGTCCCCTCCAAAGCGCGCCCCCAAACTGAGGAAATGCGCCCCCGTACCTTGTGTAGCCACGTCCCTCCGGGGCCGTGGCTCGAGTCGTCGCGTTGCCAGGTAGGGTCTGGCTGCCCTTCTGTATCGCCCTCCGTCCTCTGGTTCTCTGCTCCTCGCGACGACTCCTCTGTCTCTTCCCCGGGCAGGCTTCTTTCCGACGGCAGGACTGAGTAGGTTCGGGCCAGCGTCCTCCCTTGGCGTTCTCCGTCCGTTGGATCAGCTGATCGACCATCAATCCCGGCAACCTCCGATTTGAAGTCCTCCGGCCCACGTGACCACCCGGAGTCTGGAAAGCCTGTCGAGTTAAAGGGCCAGCTCCCCGTAGGCACACTCTGAAAGAACATGAGAGGAGTGGGGGAAAGATGCACCGATGTTGACATTCCGGTTTGTACAGCCTGTTCACCATCACCATCCTGCTCCTCCTCCTCACACACCCCTACCCCAGATTGTTCACGGTCGGGGAACAATGGAAAACGGGAAAGGAAATCAGCATTGGCATTCTCCGTGCCCTTCCGGTGGATGACCTCGAAAGAGTACGGTTGCAACAAGAGGAACCACCGGAGAATGCGTGGATTATTCCCCTTATTGCGGCTCATCCATAGCAAGGGTGCATGGTCCGTAAAGAGCAGGAAGTGGGCGCCCTCCAAATAATACCGAAGTTTCTCAATCGCCCACTTAATGGCAAGACACTCTTTTTCGATTACAGGGTACTTTTGTTATCTAGGAAATAACTTCCTACTGATGAATAGGATAGGATGTTCAATACCTTCATCAGACGTTTGAGACAGAACGGCTCCTAAACCGTGTTCAGAGGCGTCTGTGTGTAGCAAAAATGGCTTTGAAAAGTTTGCTTGTTTTGTGTCTGTAGTCTTTCCTTTTTAAAACAGCCAGTTTTGGAGTGTAACAGTTCTTTTGTTTGTATATTTTACTGTGGAGTTTTACTTGATAAGAGAGAATTGAGTGAAATGTATTTTCCTTCGGATACTATATATGCGAATTGGTCTACCATAGTAGATGTACTTTCTGTAGTTGGACATTTAAAAATTTTTTTTTGAAGAGATTTAGAAAAAATTAACGTGTATCAAGTTTTATAAAAACTCATGTGCGCGTAGGGAATTATTGGACTATTTAAAGTGAATCTCTTGCCACTCACGATATTTGGTAGGGGAAGCTTTTTCGGTTGAATACTTCTAATTGCAAATTCCTCACCTCACCTCAGATTATCCCCCTGGTATGAGAGTAGATGCAGATAATTGTTTATAGCAGTACTCCTGCAATCCCCAAGGTGCCATTGTGCAGCTCCACTTTGGCTCTACACCACTATCGAATTGACAGAGTTGAGCCACATATAAGAACCACCCCTGTGTGCCGGCTATCTACTCCGGGCCCATTGTCGACAACTCCCAAAAACTTTATTCTCAGTGTAGAAGGGAACAATGTCACCACTGAAAATTGCGATATTCGAGCTGTGCCATGACTGCACGTTGCAGATGCCTGTCATGGACTCACACAGCTTGCTCCTTTGTTGCTTGGGCCCTGGACACGACTCCGATTCATGTGACAAGTGCACACTAATGCACCTTAAGGTGATTCAAGACTGGGAGGTAAAGTTGTATGTTGCTGAACACAAGAAGTTGTGACTTTTCCACATATCACGCTTCAAGTTGTGGTTCCGATATGGGGCAGTTTCCATGGTAGCTCCCTTTCCAGCTTGAAGTCCTTCAGTAAGAGCAAGTGCATAAAAATTGAGGCAAGACTTGACCCATCCTACCACTCTAACTCCAAGAGAAGGTGCAAGGGCATCAAGAAATCAGTCCGACTTCATTGGTTTTTACTGGCTTTAGAGCCCGTTCCTCATTTGGTCCCAACGCGCTCAGAGTTTACCGAACTGTCATCGACCCCTGCAGCAGATCGAATTCTTCAAAGAGGCCGTACTATAAATTTTCAGTGAACTTTCAGCTCCCTTTGGTGCATTGTCGGGCCAGAGTCTTATTGTACAGGCCTCAAGCAGTAGGGTGAACCCCAACTAATTTCCAGCCAATCCTTTGGAGAGAGAATCCGAAAGCATTAATGTATTTGGCAAATGTAAGTGTCCCTTTGTCAGCTTGGTAGTGCGATCAGTAAACGCCGTCTGCTGTACAGATACACGAATGTCCTTTGGGGCATGGCCAGCAAGATCTTGCCAGCAGTTCTGCAGGTTGTGTAGTAGGGGATCTCTGTGTATAGTCATAATCTAGTGAATAGTCCCGCTCATGTGCGTGGACCCCGGCAATCAAAAATAATCTCTTAAATTGTCAGAAAATTGCAGAACTGCAAAGACACTTAAGAGAGAATTTAAAGACAAATAATGCAGCCTATATCCACAGGCTACACTGTCCAGTACTTCAACTAGAAATTCCACCAAAAAACACGCAAATAGCACAGCCTGCCCAGTTTCTCCCATAGAGAAACTTGCCTCTACCAGTAAAAGCCTCTGGAATGATAGAGAGGAAGGCATGGACAGACAAGCCCCATAGGCTGCCATTATGTGGCTTAAATAGGATACTGTGCCTTTAAGAGAACTTTCCAGAACTTCTCCCCGTATCCCAGAATGCACAGCAGGTCCCTCTTACTTTCAATTCTTTTTTCCGGCTCCTGCTAACAGGACCCTGGTGCATTGAGCTCTCCCTTTTTCAAGGGTTTATTGGAATTTTGTGCACTTTTGGTTTTAAAAGTGTTTTCAGTTTGTGTACTTGGTGTTTCCCTTCACTCCTGTGTATTTTTTCAGGCTTTTTAGGGTTCTAAAATGCCTGCTCTCTTCGACAAGTGCCCAGCATGTGGAAGGAAGAAGGCCACGTCTGATCCACACGACGTCTGCATACTCTGCCTCCCTGAAGCACATGTCCCTGAAGACTGTGACATCTGTCAGACCTTTACAACAAGGACCCTGAGGGACAGGCTGAAGATTAGGCTTCAAGGCCTAGAGGAAAGACGACTGCAGGCTGCAGGTGGGTCTGGGCAGGCTGGGAAGGCTCCCTCTGCCTCTGCTGCGGCCTCTGGGGGGCTCCCCAGAGGCAGGAAGTCCAGCAAACGGTCCCGGTCTCCGTCGACGTCGATTGCATCGACGATGATGACGAGAGGGATGCCGACGGTGTGTTCCCCTTCTCCCCGGGGCTCCGGGTCGAGACAGCGTGGAAGGTCGACGTCGAAAGGCCTCGGTAGGCCGCCGTCGAGATCACCGCCACGCGTCTTCGTCGACGTCGGCGTCGAGCCATCGACGTCGAAGAAGGACCGGCAGGCATCGGCGCTCGCCGTCGAGCAGACGGTCGGCGTCCAGGGAATCCTCGACGTTGAGGACCGCGAGAAAACGTTCGGCGAGGAGAAGTCGACGCTCATCATCGAGAACTGACCGTTCGTCGTCGCGGAGGAAGAAACACTCGACGTCGTTCGACGCCGGAGTCGCGGGGTCGACGTTCGACGCCGGAAAAGCGATGCTCGACGTCGAGAAGAAAGAGATCGGCGTCTCTGAGACTTTCCGCCTCTCCTAAGCGGCTCAGAAGGAGTTCTGGCGCCAGAAGTCACGCTGGGTCTGGTAAAGGACGCCGGAGGCGGCGCTCACATACTGGAGGGACTGGTTCGCAGTCACCTCCCCCTAAGAAGTCACCGGGCTCGGTGTACTCGGTGGTTTATACACCACCTCGGCCTAAGTCGCCTCCGCCTCTACCTAAAGAGGATCCTCTCATCAATCCTCCGCTAACACCACTTCCTCCCGCGGGGAAACCACCGCCACCGGTCCCTCCTCATGGGCCCGCTCCTCGGTCGGAGATACCTCCTGTCCTTCACCGAGGTCGGTGTCCCTGCCTCCGCTGCCTACACCGCCTAAGGGGACCCCAAAACCTACACCCCAGGATAGGCCGCGGAAGACGCCTCCACGGAAACCTACGGAGCGTCCACGTACTGGGAGATCGCGATCACGTTCCAGGAGGAGGGAACGATCGTGCAACAGGTCGTCCACACGGTCGAGACGGCGCCACAGGAGGCACAGGTCTCGTTCACAGACAAGGTCCTCAGAGACCAGGGACTATTCTCCGACTTTGTCGGGGTCACCGGAAACAAGGGTTTCACCAATTGATGATCTGGTGTCTTCCCATGATGTCCTTTTATGAGGTGCAACAAAATTGGACATCTCGTTGACGGTGCCCACGCCCAAGACCTCGGTGATCTTCGAGACGCTGCACCAGAAACATCTGTCGCGGCCATTGCTACCACTGGTACCGGGCCTGGAAGATCCTGCCATGGACCTTTTTCTCACCCCGGCGGTGACTAAGGCGGCCCCCTCGAGACTGCAGAAAAACTAGCGGGCTCCCGACTCGGATCCGGCTTTTCTAAGGGTGGAACCCCCTCCAGACTCTGTGATTGTGACCGCAGCTCGTAAACAGCATGCCACCACTCCGTCATCCACAGTTCCGCCAGATAAGGAATCTAGGTGGCTGGATTCGTCTGGGAGAAAGGTTTGTGGGACGTCGGCGACTTCCATGAAGGCTGCGAGTGCCACGGCCTTGTTGGGGCGGTATGACCGAGCCCTCTGGGAATCCCTCCAGCTGTTTGTAGAACATCTGCCGCGTGATAAGAGAGAAGATTTCCAAGAGGTGTTGAATGAGGGGATGTTGGTGGCGAATCAGGTCATCAGTGCCGCAGCCGACTCTTCCCTGCTGGCGGCGCATGGTTTCTGCCATGGGATAAACCAGCGAAGACACGCTTGGCTCAGCCTCACGTCGCTAAAACCTGACGCACAAGAAAGGGTTGCCAATCTACCATTCTCTGGCGAAACCCTATTTGGAAAACATGCGGATGACGAAATGGCCCGCATGAAGGCGGAGGCCGAAACGCTCACGGCTGTGGGTTTCGAAAAACCCAAGTAGAACAAGAAGTCGTACCGCCCGTTCCAGAGACGGTTCGGTGGACAGGGCAGAGGGCGTGGCCAGTCTTCAGGACAGCAGCAGCAGCAACAACAGCAGCAGTTCCGAAGACCGTTCCAGAAGCGCCAGAAAGGCAGAGGCGGCCACCAGTCAGCAACAGCGACTAAAGGCCCGGCCGGGTCTAGGCCCTGAGCGCTTACTTCCCCTACATCCGTTACCCACTCCGGTGGGGGGAAGCGTTCAATTTTTTCTGGCAGAGCAGAGTGGAGAAAAAATACTCAGGACAAGTGGGTGCTGAATATTGTTTGCAATGGATACAGTCTTCGGTTCACCAGCCCGCCTCCATCAATCCCTCCGGTCAACTCGCAGTTTCAGTTGCACGAGCTCCAGGCGGAGGCCGATATCCTGTTAAGGAAAAGGGCGATAGAAGACGTACCTCTATCTCAGAGAGGAAGAGGTCTGTACTCCTGGTTCTTCCTGGTTCGAAAAAAGGACAAGAACGAGTTCAGGCCCATTCTGGATTTGCGAAAAGCAAACAAGTGGATTCGCAGAGAAAAGTTTCGCATGCTGTCGTTGCATCAGATTTATCCTCAGCTGCAACGGGGACCCTGGCTGTGTTCCATAGACCTACAGGATGCTTACTTCCGTGTGCCCATTGCACACAAACACAGGAAGTTCCTGCGATTCCAAGTCGGCACCAATCATTATCAATACACAGTACTGCCATTCGGACTGAAGTTGGCGCCGAGAACATTTTTGAAGTGCATGGCGGTGGTAGCAGCACACCTGAGAAAGAACAAGGTGTTCGTAAACCTATACCTGGACGATTGGTTGATCAAGGCCTCCTCCTTCTCGGAAGCGCAAGCACACTTCCAGAAGACTTGCGTTCTCTTGAACAAGCTGGGGTTGCACATCAAGATGTCCAAGTCTGTCCCGACTCCGGTCCAGTGCAGACAGTACTTGGGAGCCTCCATCAATACGCTGTCAGCAAGCGTGTCTCCTTCGGAGAAGCGACGATTATCACTCCTTCGGAAGGCTCAGGCTCTTATGACCACTCCATCTACAACAGTGAGGACGGTGTCTTTTCTACTGGGATCGATGGCCTCTTGTATCTTCCTAACGCCACGCGCACGACTGCACATGAGACCGTTGCAAGAGTGCTTGGAGGACCAGTGGGATCAGAGGAAAGGATCTTGGGACGACAAGATACGACTGTCTCTGCATGCTCTTCAGTTCCTGAAGTGGTGGTGTTCTGCGAGGAATCTCCTCAGAGGAGTCCCCTTCCACAAGGACATTCCCACTCAGACGGTCGTGACGGATGCTTCTCTCCACGGTTGGGGGGCGCACTCCGGAGAATTGCAGATTCAAGGAACGTGGTCCCCGCTGGAGGCCACGTATCACATCAATTTCCTGGAACTCAGAGCTGTTCACTTGGCACTGAAGGCCTTTCATCCGTCCTTTCAGACCAGCTCTCTGCTTGTACAGACGGACAATACGACCACGATGTATTACCTCAACAAGCATGGGGGTTCGAGATCGCGCACTCTGTCGCAGGAGGCACAGGCGATCTGGCATTGGCTTCTGGCCCGAGGGCTGACGATAACTGCTACCCATCTGCCAGGTGTGCAGAATGTTCAGGCGGACGCACTGAGCAGACTGATTCAGGAAAACCACGAATGGGTCATAAACGACGAAGTACTAGGAGAAGTCTTCCCAAGGTGGGGAACTCCAGACGTAGATCTGTTCGCCACCGCCGAAAACAGCAAATGCCGAGACTTCGCCTCCAGGTACTTCCAGCAGGGGACGCTGGGGAATGCGCTATGGATCAACTGGTCGAACAGCTTTCTGTACACTTTTCCACCCATTCCCCTGATTCCGGCGGTGCTCATCAAGTTGTCCCAGTCCATGGCGCGGATGATCCTGATTGCCCCGGAATGGCCCAGACAGTGGTGGTTCACGGACCTGCTTCACTGGTCTCTCCTTCCTCACATACGGCTGCCGTGCAGGCCGGATCTTCTCACGAAGTTCGGGGGACAGATGTTGCACCACAACCTCTCGTCTTTGAGTTTGGCGGCATGGCTCCTGAGATAGTGCAATATGGCCATTTGAATCTGCCCGAAGATTGTATGGACATACTGAAGGAATCTAAGCGACCTTCCACTCGGACTTCATATGCTTACAAGTGGAAGAGGTTCTGTATCTGGTGCAAGTCCAAGAACTATGATCCGACGACGTGCAAGGAAGATGTCATCCTTCCTTACCTTCTACATTTCGCGCAGTCTGGCATTAATGTCCATTCAATTAAGGTTCATCTTGCTGCATTGACTGCCTACAGGAAATGCCCTTCACAGACTTCATTCTTCCAGATCCCTGTGATCAAAGATTTTCTGGAAGGCTTGAAGAAAGTGTTCCCTCCTGTCAGGCTTCCTTCGCCTTCATGGGAATTGAATGTGGTGCTGTCCAGATTGATGAAGGAGCCTTTTGAACCTATTCATAAGGCTTCATTGCAGCACCTGTCCTGGAAGGCGGCGTTCCTCGTGGCCATTACATCGGCCCGCAGGGTGAGTGAAATTCAGGCGTTGTGTTGCCAAGAACCTTATACTGTATTTCATGCTGCTAAGGTTGGTATGCGTACTCACCCTAAATTTCTTCCCAAGGTTATTTCTGATTTTCATGTCAACCAGACCATAACTTTGCCTAAGTTTTTTCAGAATCCTTCGTCTCCAGCGGAAAGGTCTTTACATTCCCTGGATGTTAGGAGGGTGTTGAAATTTTATCTGGATAAAACCAAAGATATTCATAGGTCAGACCAATTGTTTATCAATTATGGATCGGTCAGGACGGGTCTTGCGACCTCTAAGCAGTCTATCTCTAGGTGGATTGTGTCCTGCATACAGTTGTGTTACCAAAAAGCTAATAAGACCTTAGGGGGTAAACCTAAGGCTCATTCCACCAGGGGCAAAGCTGCCACGACAGCTTTGCTCCGTAATGTTCCAATTGCAGAAATCTGCAAGGCGGCCACTTGGAAGTCGGTCCATACTTTTGCTAAGCATTACTGCCTGGACACTGATGCCAGGGCAGGCGCTCAGGTTGGGCAGGCTTCGCTGCGAAATCTGTTCGCACAGTAGTGGTGTTATTTCTCTTTTCTCCACCACCGCTTTGGTGTGGGGATGGGCTTGCCATTCTATTCACTAGATTATGACTATACACAGAGATCCCCTACTACAGAAGGAGTAGTTTCTGTCCTGTAACTCCAGTTCTGTAGTAGGGGTATCTCTGTTATAGTCATAGGCGCCCTCCTGCCTCCCCGGTGGAGAGAGATGTTCATGTACGGAATGCTACAGGTCTGGCGTGTTACGCCTTCAAAAAGAACTGAAAGTAAGAGGGACCTGCTGTGCATTCTGGGATACTGGGAGAAGTTCTGGAAAGTTCTCTTAAAGGCGCAGTATCCTATTTAAGCCACATAATGGCAGCCTATGGGGCTTGTCTGTCCATGCCTTCCTCTCTATCATTCCAGAGGCTTTTACTGGTAGAGGCAAGTTTCTCTATGGGGGAAACTGGGCAGGCTGTGCTATTTGTGTGTTTTTTGGTGGAATTTCTAGTTGAAGTACTGGACAGTGTAGCCTGTGGATATAGGCTGCATTATTTGTCTTTAAATTCTCTCTTAAGTGTCTTTGCAGTTCTGCAATTTTCTGACAATTTAAGAGATTATTTTTGATTGCCGGGGTCCACGCACATGAGCGGGACTATTCACTAGATTATGACTATAACAGAGATACCCCTACTACAGAACTGGAGTTACAGGACAGAAAGTACTCCATCTTGGGGTCTGTTTGGCTCCGATGATACATGACGGGCAGGAGGTGGCCACATATGTTATCCATGATGGTTTGGATACAACTGACTGCTTTGGCAGGGAAGTTGGTACAAGTGTTGTCCTTCATAAACAGGCCTTTTTAAGTCCACTGGATTCTCTGGAGATGTGCGTATTTCTAATGGTCATGCCCTTATGTGTGGGTATTGCCTCTTCAGGAAGAAGGCAGTTTCCACTTTGGAACTCTTTAAAGACAGCTGAGTCTTTGTTCTACTGACCCATACCAAACAATGTTCACACTATTCTGAATGTTCACACTATTCTGAAAATGTAGGGGCTGCTCCTGTCGACCTGTGAGTAGGCATAGAGACACTTGCCAGCGGTTGATGCAACAGACACCCCAGTTCTTTTGGGACCGCAAATGTGGGTCCACAAGGCAGCGCACAGGCCATCAGGAACAACAGTCCTCCAACTCTTCTCCCACTTCTACAACAGTCAAAACACCTCTTTAGTTTGCCCTCAGCGATGCATGCTCAACCAGTGGCAGGTGGCAAGATCCAACACTTCATCCTGGGTTGGTGACCCATCACGTCACACAGATGGGTCTTGTAAATTTTCCAAGCAGGTAACACCCTAACTTTTCTCTCCTCCCCAGCCAATATCCCTTCCACACCAGAACAGATTTTAACTGAGCATTTGTCCATCCTGCAACCGGAGGTAAGCCTCTTGCTCTCCAATACTGCCATTGAAAGGGTACTGCAGTCTGAGAAAGACAACAGTTGTTATTCCTACTTTTTCTTCATCCTGAAAAAGGACAGG
Organism: Lissotriton helveticus; assembly: GCF_964261635.1. Classification (NCBI taxonomy): domain Eukaryota; kingdom Metazoa; phylum Chordata; class Amphibia; order Caudata; family Salamandridae; genus Lissotriton; species Lissotriton helveticus. The sequence continues at coordinate 187,883,209 of NC_136060.1, forward strand.
GGCCTCAGGCCTATCTTGAATGTCCGACCCCCTGCACGCCTTCCTGCAGAAGGACAAATTCAGAATGCTCACATTGGCCCAGATCCTATCTGCTCTGGACCTGGGAGATTGAATGATGTTCTTGGACTTGCAGGATACGTATTTTCACAAACCTGTCCTTCAGTGCCACAGGTGTTAACTGCCATTCATGGTGAGCCAGGAGCATTTTCTGTAAGAAGTGCTCCCCTTTGGCCCTTAGCGCTGCTTGGGGGTTCACGAAATTGATGGTGGTGGTTGATACCCTTCTATGGAGGTCAGGGTTTCCTGTAGCTTAGTCACTGGCTGCTGAAGGTGGGTTCGCCACAGTCAGTTATGGGCCACCTTCGGAAAACTGCAGAACTTCTAACATTGTTGAGTTTTATCGTAAATGAGCGGAAGTCAAATCTGATTCCCTCGGAGATGTCCTTTCATTGGGGTTGATCCTGGACACAGTGGAGTTTATGGCTTTTCCTCTGCATCAACGAGTCAGAGACAGACAGGCTATGATGTTTCAGGCTTGATGAGGGTGAGGGTGGATCTTCGGCTTCTTAGCCTCTTAGCTTCCTGCATCTTTCTTGCTGTTAGACAAGGTGGCAGACGCGTGCCTTGCAGGTGAACCTGAAATCCTAGTGTGCCCAGCATCAAGGCCATTTTTCTGACACCACACAGGTCTCACAGGAGACAACTTAAGATACACAGTCGTGGTTAACCACTCAGTTTGTCCTACTGCTGGCCTCTCTTCCTACTCCACACAGAGCTTAGAGTGGTGACAAACTCATCACTACAGGGCTGGGCAGGGTTCTTCTGGGGGAGGTGGGGGATGAGAGAACTGTGGTCTCAAGTTGAGAGCTAAAGGCAATTTTGTTTCACCCCTGAAGGCCTTCCTGCCATCTATCAAGGGTAGGATGTTGCACGTTCTCGCTGAGAACACCACTGCCATGTGATGCTGCAAGAAGCAGAGCAGAAAGGGGTCTGGGGCCTTGTGTCAAGAGGCTTGGTTTATTTATTTATTTTAGTTATTTATCAAGTTTTGTATAGCTCAAACTTGACTCGAAGGTATTCGAGCGCTTTACAGAGTGGCACAGCTGCAATTACAAGAGTTACACAAGGAAAAATGGCTCTGGATGCGGCTTGAGCGCCTGGGCATCTTTTTGGGTGCCTAAGACCTGGCGGAGTCCTGGAGTGCTAAAGGGAATGAGCTGGCAGGTCACATGTGGCATTTACATCCCAGAGGTGGTGCAGGGTCTCTTGCAATACTGGGGAGACCTGGCTGGATATTTCTTTCACCTTTGAGATTGTTCAATGTCAACAATTTTGCATGCTGAACTGTCCGCAAGAACACTTGCTGGGAGACTCTTTTCAGCTTAAATGGAGTAGAGAACTACTACACGCCTTCCCATCTCTACCCCTCCATCCTGGGGTTAGAAAGACCAAGAATGACTGGTCCCAAATCATTCTGGTGGTTTGGATTTGGCCAGTCGAGTGTGGTCCTTCTATCAAGCTAATGCTTCAAGAGGACCTCTTGTCTCGGAAGCAGGGCAGAATCCTCACTCTGAATCTAGTCAACTTACACCACATGTTGAGATGGAGCGGAAGTAATTAGTTAATTTTGATCTGCCATTTGAGGGGGTTGATACCCTTCTCGCCGCCAGATGACCCTCCACTAAATGCATATATGCCAGGAGGTGGGATACATTTGTAGCCTGGTATTGTGCTTGGGACACTGATCCGCTATAGGTGAAGCTGCCAGGCGTCCTTTTGTTTGTTTTTGTCTGTAGGCCAGCAAGGCATAGTAGTGGACACTTTAAGTGGTTATTTGTTGACCTTTTCAGCCTTTCTCGGTTTGCCAGATTAACCGTCCTGTGTTAAACCACTGGTTGTGATGAAGCCTTTTGTTATGCCACAACGAGACCCTAACTTGATCTTGACATTCCTCACGTGTATGCTGTTTGAGCCTGAGCATAGCTGCTTGCTGTGTCTCCTGACCTTGAAGAACGTCTTCTTCACTGCAGTTATGCCAGCTCATGTGAGTGAACTGCAGGCACTCTCAGTACAACCGCTCCAAACCACGTTTTTTCAGACAAATTCACTTGGGCGACCTTCTTACCTAAAATTGTGACTTCCTTCCACATCCGACAGTGCATCACTCTATCATTGTTTTTTAAAGGGCTTTTTCGCTTTTGCATAGTTTGTACCAAGGCTAATGAAGTGGACAATCCACGTTTTGTGAGCATAGAAAGGGAAGGTTGTGCACAAGCGGACCCTGTCGAGGTGGATAGTGATCTGCATTAATATCTGCGACGTGCAAGCCTAGAAGCCGACCCTGAATGTCTGGGAGCCCATTCTACTGGGTCTAAGGCCGCTACTACTGCCTTGCTGTGAGGAGGGCCCCTTCTTTGATATTTACCATGGTGAGAAATGGGCATTGGTGCAGAAGTTCAGGAAGCACTACTGCTGGACTGCCACATCTGACAGGAAGGACACTTCGCCCACTCCGTTCTGCAAGACTTGTTGGTCTGAGCCTGCTCTGTAGATCCTTCACCTAGGGAAGGCCCTGCTTTGGTATCTATTCTAGGTTAAATCTACGCTTAGAACTATCCATCACAAAACAAGTTATGCTCTTTCTGGTGGGTTCTCTATCTTACCATATATCCCTCATTGCCCTGCCACCTCAGTGTTCTGCGGAATGGTCTCTTTTTAACTAAATAGGTCCCAGGCCTGTACTCCACTCATTACAACCCATAAGTGTTCATGTTTCTGCATTTGAGGGTGCAGAAAGGGCAAAGGCAAGTGTAACGATGTGAAATGTATGGGGCACTAGGACCTGCCCGGGGACAGGATAGACAAAGGAACTTACTTCAGCGCTCACGGGTGACACTTATATGCGCCTCTGCCCTGTCACTTCTATGGTTCTATGGGGCTATCGTGGAGCTGCACAACGCCACCTAGCGGCACGGGAGCATTACGACAAAGTTCTCCGGATCCAGTGGCACCTGGGGCTATTCTAAAGTGAGAGGGATGCGCCTTACATAAAGTTACCACCAGGAGCGTGACCGCAGCTATTATTTAACTTGCTCTCCTGGTAGTTCTAGCAATGGCTCTAGACACACCTGTTTATTTTCATATATCGTTCTGCAACTAGCGGGATCACTGCTTTATATGTAGCATCTGAAAGAAACAGGTTAGTATTAGATTCCTTACCTTAGAATATCCCCAGGCGTCAGACTGGATCCGGAAATATTTGCGTAGCAGTACCCTTGAGCGTCGGTAGGCGTCGTCTGCGGCTCCGCGTCCGTCGTGAGCGCCGTGATGACGTCGTCGGAGTACTTAGACGCCGCCTCCGCGTGCTGACGTCAGTTCTTCTTTTTTCCGCGCCAGCAGCGCAGATCCGGAAAAAGTGGTACCTTAGTCATTTTTTTACTAAACTTTTTTGATCCTTTTTGATCATTCTTTCGAGTCTTCGACTCCGAACGGTGCCGGTAGGGATGCCAGGTTTTAAGCCTTGTGAGGATTGCGACCGACTGATGTCGGTCACGGACCCTCACCGTTGGTGTCTCCACTGTCTCGGCGTCGATCATGACGACAAGACCTGCTCCGACTGCCGGACCCTAACTTCGAAAGCTAGGCGGGAGCGGTCCCGCAAGCGACTCGAGCTCCGGCAGTCGGCCCCGCGCCGTGAAAGGTCCCGGTCCAGATTGAGGTCGGACCATGGCTCCGGGAGTAGACATCACTCCTCAGGGTCGAAGTCGTCAGGTAAGCACAAGAAGTCGAAGAGACGTCATCGCCGCCCTGATGCCTCCCTCGATCCGGTTCTGGCGCCGGAGCGGCGCCGCTCTCGACGCCGTTTGGAGAGTTCTATTTCAATTAACCGGCCCCATCATTTGACACCCCTGAGTACTAGGAGATGGGTGATGAGGAGAATTGGGAGGGGTCTGAGGACCCTCTGACACAGGAGTTTCTGGCGCGGAAAAGCTGTGTCTAAGAACTGACGTCAGCACGCGGAGGCGGCGTCTAAGTACTCCGACGACATCATCACGGCGCCGACAACGGACGCGGAGCCGCAGACGACGCCTACCGACGCGCAAGGGTACTGCTACGCAAAAATTTCCGGATCCAGTCTGACGCCTGGGGATATTCTAAGGTAAGGAATCTAATACTAACTACTGTTTCTAACAGATATATCGTTACCGAAGGTAAGTAACTTGTTCATTAAGACCAATACATTCTAAGAGCACCCACATTATATGGCACTTGCGCATCAGTGTGTTGTTTTTCACTCCGGGCAAGTGGGCTGCAGATAATGGAGGTTTTTTTCTGCGTCCTGGACCTCCTCTTTCTGCCTTCTATAAAAAATAAATATTTTTTCTAATCCTATTCAATCATGGAAATTCTTACCAAACCAAATTTCTTGTTCCCACAGTTGGAGCGGCAGCTGCACGAGGATGAGGAATTTGCCCGAACTCTGGCCTTGCTGGACGAGGCACCAAAGAACAAAAAGGTAGGTTTTTTATTTTCATTGTTTTTAACACACGTGAAAATGGGAGGAGTTAAACAAGGATAGGTATGTATTTGTGGTTTGAAATTGTAATACACTGTCAGTCATGCAGGGCTTTAAGTGGGATGAAAAAACTGGGGGGGGGGGGTCTTTGAGGAGCGTGGTCAATGTAATTAAGGGCGTGGCTTAAAAATAGGCATGCAGAAATTCTGTTTAGCTTAGTGTGCCGCCTGACTGGTATTTTGCTGCTTCTTTCATTGTATGATATCCAGATATATGATACAACAAGTAAGATTACACCCAGGGCTCTAAGTGTGGGGGGGATCTGTGGGAGTCTGAGCCCCCAATTTTTTTGAGGGGGGGCCTTGTAAGGGGGCTCTAGGGGGCTCTATTTTCGGGCCTCAAAGGTAGGGTGACCAGACGTCCCGGTTTTTGTTTGGTGTTACTAGTGTGGGTAACATGTCTTGATAGTGAAATACTGCCAATTTCGTTTTTCACTATTGTAAGGCTATCTTGCCCATAGGATAACATGTTTACCTGCATATCTTCCCATGACGGCAAGATAGACATATGGAATCTGGTATCCCTGAACTCAGAATTTAATAACACATCCTTTAGTGAAGATGATTTTTAAATTCTAAGTTTGGAAATAGCACTTTTAGAAAGTGGCTATTTTCCTGTTCAACCTTTCTGTGTGCCTCTGCCTGGTTGTGTATTGACTGTCTGGGGTGTGAGTGACCGAGGCAATAGATTTCTTATTAATGTGAATAATGTTTACATGTTTTTCAAAGTGTTTGGTATTTTATGGCTTATACTTAATAAATATACCTTTTTGCATATTTTATTATCCTTTGCTGGATGCGACTTCATGATTTTCTTACGCAAAAACAACAGTTGATGGACAGAATGCAGAACAATGTCATACATTCACCCCCGTACAGAGATCTGGGCCTAAATCCATAGTTTTTTTGCTCACCACAGATATGGTGAAATGCAAATCAGTTCAAACATGGCCATATGCAAATCAGCCTTGACCCTGTGCCTCATGGGAACAGTCCAGCCTGAACTGCCAAGCCATGTCTTCCCTGGACCGGAATCAAGCATCCTAGGACCAGTGTCTGGCTATCAACCGTCATCAGCCAGGATATCTTGACTCCAGTGGTGTGGAGAGCATGGGACTCACGTCTGAGCATATCCGTCCCACCCGGGGTGACAAATGCAAAAACAACAGTTGATGGACAGAATGCAGAACAATGTCATACATTCACCCGAGTAGAGAAATCTGGGCCTAAATCCATTATTTATTTGCTCACCACACCACCCCAGTTCAGACGTGAGTCCCGTGCTCTCCATGCCACTGAAATCAAGCTATCCTGGCTGATGACGGCTGATAGGCAGAAACCGGTACTAGGATGCTTGACAGTGCAGACATGGCCTTATGCAAATCAGCCTTGACCCTGTGCCTCATGGGAACAGTCCAACCCGAACTGCCAAGCCATGTATTCCCTGGACCGGAATCAAGCATCCTAGGACTGGTTTCTGGCTATCAGCTGTCATCAGCCAGGATAGCTTGACTCCAGTGGTGTGGAGAGCACGGGACTCACGTCTGAGCATACCGGTCCCACTCGGGGTGACAAATGCAAACAAGCATTGGCATAGCCAATAGGTCTCGCTTTTGAGACCTTATAAGTATTTAGTTATGCAGCCGAATAACCTTGGTGCAACAAAATCAACTGTTGCATGGCTAAACACTTATAAGGTCCCAAATGCGAGACCTATTGGCTATGCCAATGCTTGTTTGTTCCAGTGGTTACTGAAATGAGCCTGACCTTCTACTCGTCTGCAGTTTGCCCTGAGCTGGCGTGGGGAGAAGTCACGCCTGACCATGAAGCTTAATAAAGCCTTTTAATTACAAGCTTATTAGTCCTAGAGCTTCATATTACAACATAATTTTGGCGACGACTTGCCGGCTCAATTACAAAGTCGCAGCGTGAACTTCAAGATCCTGTAAAAGCAGTCAGGAAAACAAACCCATGAAGGAAGGTTGGGAGGAGCACTTGACACCCCCATGAGGATTGTAAAAGACAGTCTGTAGATTTGGTGTCAATGCGCAAGTGCAACAGAAAATGAATGTGGAGCGTCGCTGAAAGAAAGAGGAACTAGCGTGATATGCTGTAAAGTGAAAGAGACACCATGTTTAAGTGTAGCAGGAGGATTGTTTTTTAATAGCGGAAAAAAGCAAACTTGTGAAAGCGATTAGTTGAGGCGAGCGCAAGACATCCCATCTCTAAAAGTACATTTTTGATATAAAGACCACTGTCACATTGACGCAGTTCGATATTGTGTGTTGCAGCGGAGGCACAGCGCAAGGTAATCAGATACAGTGGGGGAGAGATAAAACAAGAGCGGCCGGGAAACTGAAAGTATGGCCGGCCAGCCATGATTAATTAGAGGAGGAGAAGCCGCAGAGCGCACACTGGGCGAAGCCCTTTGATGTGCTGTGCGGCCGTGAAAAAATGCAATTGGGAGGGAGGGAGGCTGATGCACGTGCTTGTTTGGTCACGTGATTCACGTGAACTCAAAGAAAACCGCAGCAAAAAGCCCTTGGTTTGACGAGCTTTTTGAGCACTTGAATTCTCGCTCCGCTCAATGCGCTTGCGCGCATTGATAGGTCGCGAGACCTAACAACAGTTGATGGACAGAATGCCGAACAATGTCATACATTCACCCCAGTACAGAGATCTGGGCCTAAATCCATCATTTGTTTGCTCACCACACCACCCCAGTTCAGATATGGCCATATGCAAATCAGCCTTGACCCTGTGCCTCATGGGAACAGACAACCCGCACTGCCAAGCCATGTCTTCCCTGGACCGGAATCAAGCATCCTAGGACCGGTTTCTGGCTATCAGCTGTCATCAGCCAGGATAGCTTGACTCCAGTGGTGTGGATAGCACGGGACTCACGTCTGAGCATACCCGTCCCACTCGGGGTGACAAATGCAAAAACAACTTAACCACTTAAAACCCTGATTTATTTTTTGCATCCTGTGGGTGAGGGCAGAAACTGAGAGCCCGATAGGGACCCGTCCCAGCACCCGCCAATCAGAACTGCCGGTGCAATGGCAAGACCCAGCCCACTTAAAACCATGCAGTCACGCATTTTCGTAGTGCGGTAAAACATCGAGTGTGATGTGTTTGTGACTTAAGTGACAGCTGGACTTTTGCTAAGAATCTGCGTATTTTCAGGGGTGGCCCATATCAAAATCTTGACGGGTGTGTATTTGACAGACAGCGCATTACATGCAGCGCTTTACTCGCAGCGCGACCTTGATTGTTGCTCTATGAGCTTTTTAATAACCCCGTTTTTGGTATTTGTGTAAAATTTGTTTTAATACTGTATTCCTTGCTTTTAACTACGCCGGCCACGCATACCTGCACTCCTGTCCTCTCACACGCACCCTAATTGGTTTAATCACCGCTTTTTGCGGGTCCAGCGCCCACGCCTCGTTGGCGGCCATTTCGGGTTGGGGAAGAGGGTGCACGCGCTAGTCCTCTCTCTAGGCGGCGACCAGGGCTTAAAAACAGACAAATCAGGTCAGTTCGCCCTTGACAGACAGCGCATTACATGCAGCGCTTTACTCGCAGCGCGACCTTGATTGTTGCTCTATGAGCTTTTTAATAACCCCGTTTTTGGTATTTGTGTAAAATTTGTTTTAATACTGTATTCCTTGCTTTTAACTACGCCGGCCACGCATACCTGCACTCCTGTCCTCTCACACGCACCCTAATTGGTTTAATAACCGCTTTTTGCGGGTCCAGCGCCCACGCCTCGTTGGCGGCCATTTCGGGTTGGGGAAGAGGGTGCACGCGCTAGTCCTCTCTCTAGGCGGCGACCAGGGCATAAAAAACAGCCATGACCACGCGCAGCGGGGACGCGCAGCAGGGATGCCGGAATATCGCCGGAGTTTCGCCAGAGTCAAGCCCGTCTGGGCCCAGACGGGCCCAGACGGGCCTAGGGCATGCCACTCTGCTCAACTCATCTAGGTCTCCGGCCCCCTCCTTCAGGTATTCGGGGGAGTTTTTGCGTTCGTTACGCATGCCTAAACATTCCAACTGCTGCTATTACTGGGCTGAGGGTACCGCATTCAAACAATGTCCTGAGTGTCGCCCTTATAATATCTGCACAAATTTGAATACTTTTGCGATGGCTCTGCTTAACTGCAGGTCACTGCCTTGTCACGCTATGGAGATTAACTCCCTCCTTTTGGACTATAGTTTGGATGCTCTGTTTCTGACGGAAACGTGGTTAACCACGTATTCTGGTCCTGACATTGTTAAAGCTCTCCCTCCGGGATACCTTATATATCATCTTGATAGGCCGGATGGGAGAGGGGGTGGAGTGGCCATTGTGTATAGAGACAAATTTGTATGCAAAGCGGTTGATTGCGGCATTAATAACTCTGAAGGCTGCCAGTTCTCCCTCTGTATATCCTCTACTGCCTCTATTTCTGGCCTCCTTGTGTATCGGCCTCCCGCTACACTGGGGAATTTTGTAGATTCCCTCATTGAAGCCGTGATTCCACTGGCAGCCGCCTCCTCCAACTTTGTTCTTTTGGGGGATTTTAATCTACATTTTGATGACTCTAACGATGCAGTAGCAAGAGATTTAAAAAGTTTACTCGGTGCACTGGATTTACACCTCGCTAATGTTGGAGTTACTCATAGCAGAGGTCACCAGCTTGATGCAGTCTTTACCAACTTTGCGAACCTGGAAGCTCTCCAAATGTTGGCTCTCCCTTGGACGGATCATTACCTTATTCCGTTTAGATGGCAATTGGAGAACCGGAGAGACTCCGTACCCAGGCAACACACTGTAGAACGACTCTGGTCGAAGCTACCGGTGGATAGTTGGGTGGCAGAGTTGGCTAGAACCTGTCCTCTCCCTGTAGCTGACCCCACTATCGCTGATCAAAATATGGGTGAATGGCTGTCCAATTCTCTGGACTTACTGATCCCTAAAAAAAGGAGACTTGTTAGGGAAAGAAGAATCGGTTCTGCCCCTTGGTATAACCCTGAACTTAGGGGCTTTAGAACCTCATGTAAAAGGCTGGAACGGGCTTGGAGGAGAGAGCAGACGGAAGAAAGCAGGGCAAATTATAAAAGCGAGATGAGGAAGTATAAAAGTGCACTGAAGGACGCTAAAAGGAACTTCTTTAGTGATAAGATTGAGAGGGCAAGTAATTCTCCAGGAGAATCTTTTAAAATTTTTAAGGAACTTGTGAAAGCCCCGGTCCCGCCAGTCGTGTATGATAATCCTAAAGAAAAATGTGAAGAACTGGCCTACTTCTTCCATTCAAAAATAGAGAAGATTTTGTCCTCCATGCCTGTGACCCCTCAGATCTCTGAGGTGGCTGTTAGTCCAGTAAGATGTCCGACTGAGCTAGTCTCGTTTGGCCCTTTCTCGAAAGAGGAGGTCATAAAGTATTGACAGAGATGAAGAGTGGTTCTCCGAGTGACCCAGTGCCCATGAAATACCTTAAGCCTGTGGTAAACACTCTGTCTATTCCGCTGGCTGACCTTATCAATCTCTCACTATCTCATGGTATAGTGCCTCAGAGATGGAAAAGGGCAGTGGTAAAAGCCCTATTGAAAAAACCTGGATTGGATCCTTCCAATTTGACCAACTTCAGGCCAATTTCACTTCTGCCTGGTTTCTCTAAAGTTGCAGAGAAGTTGGTCAACCGTCAGCTATCCCATCATTTCGAGTCCAACCACCTGTTGGGAGACTCCCAGACTGGTTTCCGCCCCGGCCATGGAACGGACACAGCCCTACTGGCAGTAGTGGAGGAAGCAACGAGCACTCTTGATACAGGAGGGTCAGTAGCAGTGATCCTCCTGGACTTGAGTGCTGCCTTTGACACCGTGAGTCATCAGGTGCTCCTCCAACGTCTGTCAGAGGTAGGTGTCTCGGGGACGGCCTTGAAATGGCTGGAATCCTTTCTTTCCAACCGTTTTTACCAAGTCTGGGAAGGGGCAGAGCAGTCAACACCATTCCCTCTTCGATGTGGAGTCCCGCAGGGCTCATCATTGAGCCCTACCTTATTTAATATTTACATGACTCCACTTGAAAGAGTGGTGGCCCCCTCAGGGGTGAAGATCATCAGCTACGCTGATGATACTCAGCTGGTGGTAGGCCTCACTCAGCTGGCGGAACATCCGGAAGTTCTACACGACTGCCTTGCTAACGTCTATCGGTGGATGTCTCGCTCGGCCTTAAAGCTTAATGGAGGAAAAACCGAGCTGATGCTCCTGGGTAATTCTAGTCCCTCTATTATTGCTAGCTGCTGGCCCCGGTCTCTGGGCGACCCACCATCTCCCAAGAAGGAGATCAAGTCATTGGGAGTATGGCTGGAGGAAGATCTGTCCTTTAGGACCCATGCCAGGAAGACCGCGGGAGTGTGTTTTGGTCTGCTGCGGTCAGCCCGCAAGGTGTTACCACTGCTTCCTGATCCAGCAAGGAAGCTCTTGATGCGTGGTTTAATCCTATCGAGGCTTGACTATGGGAATGCGCTGTTTCTTGGTGCTCCCGAAGCGACCTTCAAAACCCTCCAACAGGTGCAAAATGCTGCTGCGAGAGTCCTAATGGATGTTCCCAGAAGACAGTCTGCCGCCCCAGCCCTCAAAAAGCTCCACTGGCTCCCCGTGAAGGAGCGGGTGAAGTTTAAAGCGCTATGTACGGCCCACAAAATCTTGCATGGTAAGGGCCCCCCCATCCTTTTTAATATGGCCCGTCCTTATAAACCTACACGTCTTTTGCGCTCAGACCAAAAACATCTTTTGCAGTCAGCGAGAGTGAGGAGAGCTCGTTCGGGGGGCAGACGGTTTTCAGTGCAGGTGGCGACTCTGTGGAACTCTTTGCCCCTTAAGATCCGTTCAGAGCCCAAGATCCTACTGTTTAGGAAACTCTTAAAGACCTATTTGTTCCCACAGTAGTGATTGGACTTGTTTCTCTCCCCTTGGTTCTGTCTCGCGCCGGGATGCCCCCGGGTAAGCTGAGCGCGCTACAAATTTCATATTATTATTATTATTATTTTACTTGATTTAATAAAGGATTTCTACAGAAATTCTAAGACGGCTGCATAGCCCAAAATGACACCAGCTGCACTTAATGCGCCAATACTCCCCCACTTTCTTGGACATCCCCTTTTCTTGGTGAGTTGTCTGTTAACGTAACTATATGTTACTTAATCGCTTGTCTGCTTAGTCTTCACCTCAAATTATCGATTTATTGACGTAGCCTTGACTCCCAGATTATGCCTGCGCTTGCCTTTGTAACGCAAACATCTATTCGGACCTTTTAAATTATAATTTTTTTTAAGTAAATGTCTGTCAGTGCGCCTGTAATCAGCGTGTCGCCCTTGTCCTCTTTCAGTGCGTTGCTGCCCCCTTGTGCCATAATGAATATAATGACAACCACATGAGCGCACACACATTGTGTTCATCAAGATGGCGTGGTGCTCGCCTCACACCCTACACAGCCATCTTCAAACCCTATGGATGGCTTGAATAACAAGCATTTACAATGCAATGGTTTCGCCTTTGGAAAAGTTAGAGCTATTGGCATTGTAAATGACACAATTTGTATTTATGTGTTGGTTTTGAAAACAGATAAATAAATGGCATTGTCATTTACATTGCCACAGATACAGCCACACACACACACACACACAGCCACATGCACACAGAGCCACACACACAGATCCACACACACAGAGCCCCCCCACACACACACAGAGCCCCCCACACACACAGAGCCACACACAGAGCCACACACATATACAGAGCCACACACACACAGAGCCATGCACACAGAGCCACACACACAAACCACAACACGCTGCTTTTAGGACCTAATTCAGGGCGCAAAATAAATTGTGGTATAGATAAGACTACGAAATTAGCCTATATATGTTTACAATAGTTTTGAATCTAGTTACAACGTTTGCTCACTGCCCAGTGATTCTGTGCAAATTAGTTAATATCCCCGCGCCATGGCAGTAGGCAACCTCCTTAACGCAGCAGGATGTGGCGGAATGAGCAGAGCTGCTGAGCAAGAAGCAGTTAGAGTCACGGCGTTCGCTCACCACCAGGTGATACTGCGCTGGAGATTCTGCGGAGAAGATGCATTTTGCCTGCAGAGGAACACAGGCCTTGTCTGCATTTCCATTGCTCCTTCTCCTGCCTCAAGTTATGAGCTTCTCAGATCAGTCAGGCTTTAACAGTAGAATATTACAATCAACTTGATTCATTTTTGTGAGGTGTCTTACTGTTTATTAGTTGCATTGGAGCATTTTTTTTGTGTTTAACTTGTTATTCCAGTTTTTAATATTTTAAAATGTACAGTTGTCAATAGGAAATTCTCAAATCTAATAATCACGGACCTGTGATCTGAGCGTCTCTCTTGTACCACATTAGAAAGCTGCGTGGGAGTGAGGTGAGTGATGGATTGTGGTTAGTATTGGCTGTGTGGCAGCGATGTGAGTTTTGATTGCATGGCAGTGAGGCGAGGGTGGCTGTGTGTAAGTGAGGTGCGTGGTGACTGCAATATAAAGTGTGGCGAGTGGTGTCGGCGAGCCAGTGAGATGAGCAATGTGTGTGTGCAGATGTGGTGAGTGAAGCCTCTGTGGTGGTAAGATGAGTAAGGACTCTGGGGCGGTGAGGTGAGTGAGGGCTGCATGGCAGGGATGCGAGTGGTAGCTCCGAATGAGTGAGCCTAGATAGCTGTGGGACAGTTTTTTTGATGTTGCAGTTTTATATTGCGCGAACTCGATATCAAAGCGCTTTGCAGGGGCACCAGTTGCATTACAGACGTACACATTAATTTTTTTAACGCGAGGGGAGATTATGTGTTAAGTGATTTGCCCAGAGTCACTGGATGCTTGAGCCTCTGCCAGACTCGAACCATATTTCCCAGCTTCAAAGTCGGCCGCTCTAGCCGTTAAGCTACATCTGTAACGGGTGGCTACATGGCAGTGAGGAGAATAGTGACTGTCAGTGTGATGATTGGGGATTGAGTGGCTGTGATGTGAATGCAGCGGGGGTAGTGAGGTGAATGGTGGCTGTGTGTTAGTGAGATGATTGATGGTTGCGAGGCTGTGAGGTGAATCTTGCGTCGGGGTAGTGAGGTGAATGGTGGCTGTGTGTCAGTGAGGTGAGTGGTGATTGAGTGGCTTTGAGGTGTGTGCTGTGGGGCGGTGAAGTGATTGGTGCTCGCGTAGCAGAGAGGCGGCTGTGTGACAGTTAGTGGCGGCCGGGCAGTGCTCACCTGTGCACGGAGCTCTGCATCTGCTTCGCAGTGGCTGCTGGGCCTTAGTATTCCGCATCAAGGGGTACAGCATGCCGTGGGAACACTGCGTGCCGGGGTCAGAGGCATAGCCAAAGGCCATGAAGTGGGAGGCCTCGAGCCCTGCTCTAGCTGTCAGCAATAGACTGCATCAAGACGCTGTTCTGACAATATAATTGCCATCCATGGGCCAAAGAGAGCGGTATTAGAGGGGCCTCTGCCAATACGATCATGAAATATGCGAGGCATGGAGCTGCAGGCTGACACACACAGCACTGGGAACAAATCACTGGTTAGCCAGCGTCAGCACAGACTTTATATGCAGCGATATGATTACAAAAAGGGGGGAGGGCGAGGGGTGCCGACCGCAGGCTAAGTTTCACGGCGCTCGCAGCTCTTGACCAATAGAACAGCATCAGCTACGTCGGCATTAATAGCAATGGGCTTTCGTGGCGGGGGCAGCGGACTACAGTTCAAAATACCCACAATGGTTCTGGCATCAAACTAATACACGTGAGCCCCTCGACATGCGGTAACGGGAAGCAAAGTCCCGTAGCAGCAGCGCTTCACCCACCAATCTCGGGGTAACCATACTCACTGTATCGAGGAGCTCCAACCACCGGGCAGGGTCTTAAAAAAATAGGCGCAGGCACGGAAGGGTGGTCGCATCCAGTGATATCACACCGGCGCCGGTGCGGACATCCGTCTTTAAAGCATTACAGCATATCAGCCAGCTTTACAGCATATCAAGTCCCCCTCCCAAATGCGCAAATGACTCACTTTCCCTACAGCACGCGCCTGTAAAAGGTGACCTGAGGACGGCACGCGCCTGTTAAAGGTGACCCGTGGAAGCGGACGGCCGCACTCTGGCCTCGGCCCCCGCTCGTATGCGGCCGGTAATTGCGTGAATAAGTGAGCCATTGAGAAGCTCTTAATCCGGGACGGGCCCGATGTTCACTCGTGCTGCGCTAATGTTGCGTAACGCTGGACCTTGCTGGGCATCGAGCAGGCAACTTATGCGGGGCTCCGAACAGCAGCCTAGCCAGGGTGCCATGGACCCCAGAGGAAGGCAACAACAATCTGGGCTAATTGGGCCTCTGAGCCCCGGCATCACTGCACCTGCTGCACCAATGGAAGCCACGCCGCACATACCTGCATGCCCTGAAAGGCGGCGATAAAGAGACCATGTGTGCCTGCAGCCCCAAGTCGGTTTGTTGCACAGTGTGCTGCGTATTGTGCAGTAAGAACTCAATCTATAGTCACCTAAGTATATAATGCAAATGAGGGCCATTAACAAGGGACATCATACCCGTCACTACTGCATAGCGTGCAGTGGCACTGGGGCTCCCAGGAGCGCCACAAATATAGCCGTCTACCACCAAACCCGGAACTAGGACCATTTTTCCTCGATTACATTTTGGTCCATGGTCGCTGTAACGCCCGTTACTTAGAGTGTAGAAACGGGGCGCCATGAAAAAACAAGCTACAATTGTCAAAAGTGCACACCGTGACGTATCCACAAGCTCAAAGCAGCAAAATGCACAGCTGGTGGGAGTCAACACGGTTTGCTGCAGCCTTAGTGCGCGGCTTCTCAGCACCTGCATTTAATCAAACTATAACGTGGCTAGCAAACCGGGGAAAGAATTTGGAATAGCAGACGCGTTCAGAGCACCGGGGGATATGGGTCGTTAGAAAAACATGTACATGCTGTCCCCTTCCCAAAAATAAACCCAATATCGACAAAGATGCCGGGGATGGAAAGCTCGTCTTTCCAGGAACAATTCGTTTTACTTCAAACTCATACTGTCACACACTTGTTTTAGTTTAACGAGTGGGCTAAGCACGTCGTCTTTAGTAGCGCCAGTGGTTTATGACTTTAAATTAACCCATGTCCAGGTTACCTTACTCGCAGACTCCACCAGCACACTGGATACTTTCCTACCATATTACTAAATGCGGCTCGAAGGACATCAGCCACCACCATGTTGCCTACGGTATCACAACCACATGAAGCGCTATACCGTCAGTGCGCCTCGAGAGGGTCCAATTATAAAACACCACGGTATGGGCACAGACTGCCCCGAGGTCATGTCGGGAGCTACGCCTCACGGAGTCCGCCGACATCAGAGTGCGTAGAAGTTGAACAAGAAAAACGAACACTCACCAATGCTCCCGATCGAACTTGCCCGCCCCAGCTCCATGAAAAAATGGCGGCCGCAAACACAGTGACAAAAAAAAAATAAGACAACACCCACAATGGCCCACCGCCGCAATGACGTTCTAAAAGGGGCGGGATGAGTAAAAATTGCCGGAACGCCCACGAATCTGCTCCGGCAATGACGGACAGATCTCTCTTCCAATGCCTAGCCTCCATTTATGGAGCTAGCCAATGGAAGAGCAGGCGGGACAAAGCCCCCGTACTGTTCTAACATAAGATTTCGCCTGAGCAAACGCTGCTGTGCAGCGGACGCCAGGCGAAACCTAAAAAGGTCATAAAGACCAACTGCTAGACAATAAAAAAAACACTGCAACTCTTTTTTTCCAATTCTTTGCACACCAACAAAAGCCACAAGCTATCCTCACACTCGAACTCTCCAAGCTCGACTATGCTAGCAGCCTATACCTCGGCACCCCCAGTTTCACAAACGCAAAATACAACTAATTCAAAAAGCTGTTGCAGGATACTTTCTCAGCCTCCACCCAAGGGAATTCAAGCAATAAAAACAAAACAGGGCCATGCACTATGGATTATCATGCCACCGCACTATAAGACATCCACAGGAGGCACCACTTTCTAAGTACAAGCCGCCAAGGTCTGGAAATCACTACCAGCCAAGACTGAAGCATTCAGGAGCATTTACACTTCAGAAGAGAAGTGAAAAAAACGCTATTTCCAGGATAACTACATCGATCCATTAAACCTGGAATAGAATCCAGAATAATAATAGCTCTTTCAAATCCAGTCTACAGATATGCAATAGATCAACAAGCACACAACCTTCTATGGCCAGGTAAGTTACGAAGAGCTGATATATGTCTAGCCAAGATATTTACTACGACGCCAAATCATATATAACCCTCCTGGTCCTCACCAATACGAATATCACACCTCTCAGCAGTCATGCAGTCAACTGAAGGTCGCACAAGCTGCATAAGAACTCCCTCTACTGACTGACCCTCTTACACGCAGGGAAGGCAGAGCTCATAAGGGCCATGTCCATCACCCGGTGCTGCAGCAGTTCGATGAAACCATAACCACACACAACATGGAAACACTTCCAACAGCACTAAACCAAGCCTCTCTCAACCACACACCCTACCAATGCTCAATCGTTCTCAGGTAATGCGGTGAGAATCTGGAACTCGCTTCCTCCATTGCTCCGTGCCACCACCTCTATCCGGATCTTCAAAGCCGACCTCAAATCTCTTCTCTTCCAAAGACACTTTCAGAACTAATACCTTCATTCTCAGACCCCTCTAGGAAGTTCGTTCATCATTGTAAATTTGTAATATTTTCTTGTACATTCCTCACCCTTGCTTGATGTGTTTGATATTGTGTTATTGCTTTCTATGGTTTTATCCTACCTCTTCTAGTCCTGTTTATTTTTTAAACGTTCTATTTTGTAACATTTCTCTCATGTAACATAACTGGTTCTATTGTACAGCGCTCTGACACCTTCTGGTAAAGTCTGTGCTATATAAAAATGCATTAAATAAATCAAAGCTTGCCAAATTTGGTGACCACTCCTATTTGTCCTCTCAAATTGTCTGCCACAAATTTGGAAAGAGCAGGTTAAAGGTGATGGGGCATAATTATGACAGACAAGGTGCGCCCATGGGCCCATCAGCCTTCAGAAACAGCTTTTAAATACACTTCTCTTTGGGTCCAGGAGGAGAGACCGCGTGCGCCCCCTTGGAGGTCAGCGCCCTGGGCGCACGCCCAGCTGGTACATATGAATGCGCTCTGCCCTATACAGAGTAGCGAGCTGTTAATGTAGGCTTCAGAGCCACACATAGTAGAAGTAACTAAGTGCTTTACAGCACCTCGCGTGTAGCCGCGCACATTCCCACGCTGACATGGATCCGGCGCGTTTCTTGGAGTACAGCGCGGCAGAGGAGAGAATGGCGTCCCTCGAGGGCGGGCGTAGGGTTTCTGCCGTGCTTTGACACCTCGCGGGTGAAGACAGCGTGCTCTGTGCGGCGCCCATTGTGTGGACGTGGGGCCGGCTTACCTCCGCCCGGATCCAGGGCTCGGTGTCTCAGTGAGCGCATTGTGCTTCCTGTCCGCCCACTGGGTGTGAGGACACGCGATCCGCGCTGCACAGCTCCTGCAGGGGCTGCGAGGAGGGCGCTGCCCCCAAACAAGCACTGGACAACAACACAACACAAAGGAAGCAGCGCCTGGGCGAAACCGGATCTGCGCGTGTAATCCAGCCATTCATTCAGACATTAACTCAACCCACCCTCCTGCAAACATTCCATCTACCGCTGAGGGAAGGGACAGACACTACACCGGAAGTTGGGCATGCACAGATCTGAGCAGGCACTGAAGTGTATTGTAGTGATGTGAGAGGGACAACGAGTGAGAGGCCTCGTACCCTGTCCAAGGGCGCAACAAGGCACTGGCTGAGGCATCTGCGGTGTAGGGGTGACCTACCACTCAGGGGCCCCAAATTCAGTCCACAGCCTCTTAATATCTGTTAGATATTGGTGACAAAGACGCCCCTCACCAGATTGTGCAGGGTGAGCATCCTTGTACCTATGCCCTTGTCTGAGTGAGGGAAACAGTGCACTCTGATGCCACACTCTGGGTACGAAAAACAAAACCTTTGTAACAGGCCCACGTGTGGTTGTGAAACACACAGACCTCTGGACTAGCTCCACTGTCCATGTGACACACACTTTGCTGGGACAGGACTACGATGGAGGGAGACACAGATTTCTCATCACTTTGCACAGACGCAAAGTCATGAAAAACAGCGTAAAATATTTACTTTCCAGTGCGAAGTTTTTTTAGGCTTGAGAGTGGTCCTAAAAATAACGCAAACTGCACTTTGCACTGCTTTGTGCTACTTTCATCAAGGGGTGTCCCATGGGTGTACCCAAACTACCATCCATGGTCGTTAACTAGATTTCCTAGCTACTAAAATTGGTAAACAGAGCTGGGCACCCAAAGAAAAACAAGTCAGGTCCCAGGCCGTGCTGTGATTGGCTGACGTCACGGGGGTGTCCCGGGCCGGCAGCCAATCACAGCGCGGCCTGGGAAATGACGGCACAAGTCCGGTCCCGGGCCGTGCTGTGATTGGCTGACGTCACGGGGGTGTCCCGGGCCGGCAGCCAATCACAGCGCGGCCCGGGAAATGACGTCACTGGGGTGTCCCGGGCCTGCAGCCAATCACAGCGCGGCCCAGGACACACGGCAACAAGGGGCGGGGCTTAATAAAAGACCTAGAAACGCCCCCGAAACGCGTTTTCTCTGGAAAACGTGATTGACGGCCAATCTCTTCCAATGGCTAGCCTCCATTTATGGAGCTAGCCAATGGAAGAAGGGGCGGTTTCAAGTCGCCACTATAGAGCTAACATTAGATTTCGCCCTTGGGCGGAGCAACTGCTACGCAGTTGCAACGCCAGGGCGAAACCTAAAAACTCGTAGAGCTCCTTAGAACCTTTATAGTATACGCCCGCGCAAAAATAATCCCGGTCAGGAGGGATGAGGTATAAACTACAAACAAACGCCGCTTTTCAGTACAACCGGAAGCGAAAAGTGAAGAAAAAATATTGGAAAGATGGATGCTAACTTAGTCCTTATGAAAGCCATGAACATTAAACGGATTCCTGTAATTCAGGATGTGCATGTGTCCCAATGTGTGTACGTGCAGAATGTGTCTGTGTGATTGCGCACGCGTTTGTAGTTCTCAAGGGATGCAATCGAACTACTTGTAATCATTTTTAGTCGTATAGTAAGACTGGACCAAATTTGGCAGCCGCTTGGTTATCTTTTCTGAAAGCGATGCAGGTCGTTCTTGAAGGTCTAAAGGCATTGGCGAGTGGGGGAGGGGCTCGCCATCGTAGGAGTGCGTATGAAAGCACCATTTTACCTGGGAACCTAATATTCCCACTGGACGATGGTCCACCATGAGAAGATCGATGTGCACTGTATTCATTGAAATGTGAAGTGATTATTATTTATTTTGCTTTATCTATTTTTTGAATGTTAATCACTTGGCAGCGGCTGAGACATTTATTTAATGGCCTATATGTATGGATTACACTACTTTGTGTGGCTGCCAGGTTTTTGACCCAAGTCGTTGAGTCTGATGCCTTGCGGGCTGCACAAATTAATAATAAAAAAAGTTTTAAAAAAATTCCATTCTGAAAAAGAAAAACATGCTGGACAAATTGAAGGCTTCTCATCATCCAAATTATTACGCTTGGTAGATGAGCCATTTGAGCCCTTTTTCTCTTGAGTCTGGTCAGAAGGAACTGAAACAATAGCTAGCCCCAGTTTGTCTACAGCATCTGGTGGTGGAAAGAGACGCTGGCTGCTGCCTGCCACCTATGAGGTAGAAGCCAGGCTTCTTGGTGTGGCTGACGTGCCCTTGCAGTTCCCCAAATATGGGAACCTATACGTGGGCAGAGTGAGAAGTTTTGGCTATCAGCTTGGCTGAGGGAAAGTTTATCCATACTAACACCAAAAGGGGTAGAGAGGAGACACGATCGGCATGCAGTGGCACAAGTCGTGTCTCTACCCCTTTTGGTGTTAGTATGTTTATATAATGGGGGGTTTGGGGTAGAGGAGTAGTTGAGCCTCACCACTTCATCTTTGTGCGAAATTTGGAAAGTGTATCCACCCATCCTTACTTTAATAGGGAAGAAGATCCTGTACAGTGTACTAGGAAACTTCTTGGGTAGTTAAGTGGTTGGTCCAGCATCGTTCAGCACAACCACGCAGAGGAGGATTCTCCAGGCCTGATTCCCCACAGCCGAAGGGATCACAGCAGCTGGATCACAATTAAAATAAAGCCTGCAAAGTCATCAGAATATACAGTCTCCTCAGAAATCCCAGAGAATAGCAATTAGGTGTTTCTAAAATATTCTTGAAAATAAATTGATAATTATAACCCTACAAAAAGTGAGGAATATCACATATATCTCGTCCTGTCAGCACAGCAAACAGAGGGAGATCGTGCACGATTTGCCATCGGCATATGGGGACTCCATGAGCCCATGGTCTTGTTTTTTTTTTTGTTGCTCAGCTGTTTTTTCAGGTTTTCCACGAAAAGCAGTTGTTTGATTGTTACCCGTGTCAGAAGTTAGAATTAAATAAATCGTACTTGATCTTTGGTCCTGACATACAATTTCTTCACCCATTACTGTTTTTTCTATGCAGTTTTTGATTAATTTACATGTATGTGAAAGGGAAGCGAGGTAAAAGAGAAATATAGACTATTCTCTTCCAAACCTAGCATGTACGTTGATTTCAACGTTTACGCAGTAATGTGTTCCTTATGATGATACTACAGTCGAAATGTCAGCTTTGCTAAACCTCCGCAAAGAAACATGCCTAATGAAAGATGCAAACACCTACTTGTCTGTTTTGCAAATGGTTGTAAATACGATGTGTCATTGTTAATTGTTTCAACAGAGGTGGGACTGCATCCAGTCCCCAGTGAATGCACAGCGAATATGCCACTTTCGGCTAATCTTAATCAATTTTTTTTAATTCTTGTCCTTTCTATCCATTTCATCAAAATCCTTTTAACCATGCTTTATCAGTATTTTTACGGGGCCACACGCTGCGTGTACACATTATTTCCAAGTTTCTACTGCTCATGGTGTCACACCTGACTTTTTCCAAGAACATGAAAGATACGTGAATTCATGTAAGGCAGTGTTTATTTCAATAAAATCACCCAATGCATTTCGGGCTGCACGCCCTTCTTCGGGGGTCACTGTGGGATAATCATAAGATCATACAATTAGTGTGCTGTTAACTTATCAACTACTACAACATGATGAGTACTATGTATAGTTAATCACCCGGTCCAGAAAAAATTCATAGTGGAGTAAATGAACCAGCGCTATGTTTCTCCCATCAAACCGTAATAATCTACTTTACAATCCAACGGCTTGTTAATATCATTATGTCCCTTCTAACCTCCCACCGCATTTCTCTATTAGGAATCTACCTCAAGAAACGGTGCTAAAGAGATTTGACTCATGTTATACTCTCAACATATCTTCCTTGTAAACCATCCCAGAGAAACTAAATATTATTACGCTCTGATGTGTTCACAATTATACTGGCGGTGAAAACACCTTTCTGTCTAATCCCAAGAAGTCAAGAATTCTACAAGAGCACTGCCCGTGTTCTTAAAGTACACCGCTTCCCTCATCGTTCTCTCCAATCCCCCTTCTACCTCCCACAATCCTACTGCATGGGAGGAGTTGTCGAGTCCACACACAGAGAATCAACGCCGTGGTTCTGGGAGAAGACAGTGTATCTACAAAGACTGTTACTCTAACGGACACATAAACATGTTTTAATTTATTTCAGACGGACTGTGGGGTTAATCGGGTTTGTGATATTCAGAAGTTGATGTTGTCCTCATGGGGGGATTATGGTAAAGGGAGTCCCGTAAAAGATAGGCATCAAACGTTACATGGTGAGAGCGGGAAAGTTGACAGGATGAACCAATTAGGGCCATTGGGACGAGTTAAAAATGCAGAAGGATTGTGGGAGGTAGAAGGGGGATTGGAGAGAACGATGAGGGAAGCGGTGTGTTTTTAAAGATGAACGGCAGGTATGTGACACTTGAGATTAGATTAACGTACTTTAAGAACACGGGCAGTGCTCTTGTAGAATTCTTGACTTCTTGGGATTAGACAGAAAGGTGTTTTCACCGCCAGTATAATTGTGAACACATCAGAGCGTAATAATATTTAGTTTCTCTGGGATGGTTTACAAGGAAGGAATGTTGAGAGTATAACATGAGTCAAATCTCTTTAGCACCGTTTGTTGAGGTAGATTCCTAATAGAGAAATGCGGTGGGAGGTTAGAAGGGGCATAATGGTATTAACAAGCCGTTGGATTGTAAAGTAGATTATTAAGGTTTGATGGGAGAAACATAGCGCTGGTTCATTTACTCCACTATGAATTTTTTCTGGACCGGGTGATTAACTATACATAGTACTCATGTTGTTGTAGTAGTTAAGTTAAAAGCACACTAATTGTATGATTTTATGATTATCCCACAGTGACCCCCGAAGAAGGGCGTGCAGCCCGAAATGCATTGGGTGATTTTATTGAAATAAACACTGCCTTACATGAATTCACGTATCTTTCATGTTCTTGGAAAAAGTCAGGTGTGACACCATGAGCAGTAGAAACTTGGAAATAATGTGTACACGCAGCGTGTGGCCCCGTAAAAATACTGATAAAGCATGGTTAAAAGGATTTTGATGAAATGGATAAAAAGGACAAGAATTTAAAAAAATGGATTAAGATTAGCCGAAAGTGGCACATTCGCTGTGCATTCACTGGGGACTGGATGCAGTCCCACCTCTGTTGAAGTTAGTACCCTAGTGCTACTGGCCACGGCACTTCAGTGAAGTCGCACGCATGCAATGATACGAATTGAATTAAGATTGAAAAATATTGAAGCTATAGGTGTGCGTCCTGCCTTCATAAACAAGCATTGTTAATTGTTTGACACTCCACTAGCTTTCAATCAAATTGTAATACAAATATGTGTATTTCCTTGATTCTCTATATAGGCTCGAAAGAATTCTGAAGACAAGGAAACCTCAATTGACAAATCAAGTCCGAGCAAATCGACAAAGCAAAAACAGTCAAGCTCAGGTACTCCAAATACTGACCAGCTTATATTTTGTTTTTTTGCTTTAAAAGCCTCTTTGACAAGCACTCATAATCTTCTTTTCACTGTTTTTGAGCATTCCTTGGTGCTAAACATTTGTTCTGTAACACCCCTCTTCCCCCAAATGTTTCCTTACATTTTAAAATAAAACTAGTCCTGGCCTTCAGTTTACCTATTCAAGTTTCTGAAAAACCGCGGTTTGTTTCACCATTATGGTTGTTTAGTAAAAGTAAGCACAATACAAACTCAATTTCCACCGAGGCTCTTGTGCATGCCATGTTACCGTATGCCGGGAAATAACTTTATTTTGAGGTCAGTGGACCTCTTCATATGTGGGGTGAATGCCTAGGGCTCCCAGATATCCAGACAAAGCTCAAAATAGAGGAATGCTTCTTGTAACTGTTGGATATCCTAGAATTGCATGTGCTTTTTAAAATTCGTAACAAGTTTGTAATTGTCGTTTGAGTTGCTTATTATCAATCCTTCATCTCTCTCCCCTGCAATCAGTTAAATGAGGATTTGTCTGTTAACTTTAATCTCTCAACCTATTTTCAATAAATGCTCACAAGCATTCTCAGCACTTTTCAATCTTTTTCTTCCTCTCAGACAATGGTGGTTAATCAGAAGCTAGACCCCTGCTCGAATTTCTGTTCACCTGATCTGATATCAGCTTCAAACACAATTACCCTGATGATCACCTCTAGACCCTTGCCCAATAAACATAGGTAACGTCTGTATAGAAGTGCTTACAATACAGGGTCGGAGAAAGAGGCTAGACGTCATGAGGGTCAGGGTTCGCACGCAACTGGCTTGTCAAAAAAAGCTCTCCTACACAAAGCATTAGTAGGAGGCAGTATAGGAGGTTTCTTCTTGGAATGGAGAGCAATCACTTAATAGAAATATACTCTACGTCATACATCGTACTCTACGCCACACAACGTGACTATTGCATAGAACTTGCAGTAAAACCACCAAGACTCAAACCAAAATTGCAGCAACAAAGAATCAGCTTGCGTACAGGAACTGGAAGGTATCCTAAAGAAGCAGTCAATTGAAAAAGTATTAAGACATGAAATAAATTACAGCGTCTACTCCATTTACTTTCTGGTGCAAAAACTGTACAAGACACTGAGGCCTGTCCTAGGCCTCCATTTTTTGAACAAATTCATCAGGGCACACCGGTCCAAAACGTCAATATTACTAGAACTCATTCCAAAAAGAGAACTACATGGTGACCATAGCCATCAGACGCCCACCTGCATATGTCCGTGAATAACAGTGAAAAGACGTTCAATAAGGTACACTACCAGTTCAGGGCACTTCCCTTTGGAATAAAATTGCCACAGAGTTTTTACAAAATGTCTTGCATTAGTGGCAACACATTTGAGAAGGCAGGAAATCTGTGTGTATGACTACCTAAACGACTGTCTAGTAAAGGCAAAATCACTCACACAATGTCAGAAAAACATACAAACAATTATGCAAATGCGTCAAAGTTTGGGATTCTTCCTAAACGTAGAATAGTTATCTTCTGTGCTTGAGCAAGAAAAGATATTCTTGGGAGCGAGGCTGTTTGAACAACTACGACCCATTCCAAATTGTCATGGCATTGAAACAGCATGCTTGCCTCTACCAAAAGGGTAACACTCTTGACCGTGAGAAATGTGCTGAAACAAATGGGGTGATGACATTGTGCATGCCTTTGATACCCTTTGTCAGGCTCTACATGAAACCAATCCAGGAATGTCTTCCAAACAAGTAGCATGGAGTTGAAATGACATAGTGAGTATCACAGAGAAAGTTGATGGAACAAAAAGAATATTGGAGTAGGCAGAACATTCAAACAACAAACTCATTTGTTTACCATCACGACCGATGTGTTCCACTCAGGGTGGGTAGCGCACATGGAAGAACTGAGCATCAGGGGTCTGTCGAATCCAGTAGGAGCTGTGACACGCATAAATGTGCTTTTTTGCCATGCACATATCAGCGGGATGACAGTGCAAATCCAGACAGACAATACAGCTACTATGTTTAACCTCAACAAATGGAGCAATACAGTTGCATGCACTGTTCAAGCTGCCCAGGACATATCGAAATTGGCTACATAGAGAAATACAAAGGTAGTATTCATACATCTGCCCTGCGTTCAAAATACAAAAGCAGACTTGTTAAACAGGCAGGCAAGTGCCTCTCATGCATGGGAGCAAAAGCAAGCAATAGTAGCAACACTTTTCTGAAAATAGAGCAAATAGGTCTGTTTGAAAAATACAAAGTGCCAAGACTTTTTTTTTTCAAGGTAATCTTAATCGCCTTTCCCAATGGACTAAGCTATCAATAGATTGGTCAGGGAAAATTGCTTACTATTTCCCCCATCCCACTGATACCCACAAGTGCTTAACAGGTGTAGTAAGACACCCATGAGACTAATGCTGATAGCCCCACAGTGAGCAAGACAAACTTGGTTCTCGGGCCTTGTGGAGCTATCAGAAAGCAGGGTGATCAGGTTATACACCTCTCAGGACATGTTAAGAATGCAGAAAAGGCACATATGCCATTTGGTGTGAGCCAGTCTCCGCTGAGCAGAATGGCACAAATTCAGATTCCCCCGAAGATGTATGGACGTTTTAAGGTTCGTCCACAGGTGTTTTGGAGAAGGACTAATAGACTGCTTGATGAAATCGCTACTATTGTCAGGCACCTAATTCAATATTTGGGGGAAGATCTTTTCTCCATGTCCTTAAACATGGATCAGTCAGTCATAGTGGCATAAACATTGGGCATCTCAAAAAGACGCTTCTTCAACACACCTGTAAAAAAGAAAAAATAATTCTTGGGGTTAAGGGTGTTGCTGCCAGGAGCTGCACCCGCACCAGTGTGTAACTTAAACATTGCTCTAGCTCATCTAATGAGACCACTCTTTGAATCCATGCATAAAGCGAGACTCAAATACTTGATACTTATGACAGCCTTTCTTGTTGCCATTACTTTGCTTCATAGGGTCAGTGAGTTACCAGTGCTCATGATACTTGTGCCTTACCTACAGATTCATAAGGTCAGGGTGGTCATAAGAAATAACCCTCAGTTGGTCCAAAGGCCATTTAGCACTTTCAAGTGAGCCAGGCCATCCAGCTGTCAGCCAATATGCACCACTGGAAACACGGGCAGAAAGGGTTCTATACGCATTGGATGTCAGAAGAGCAGTTCTGCACTACATTCAAGAAACAAAACAGACTAGGAAGGGTATTCAATTGTTGCCTCCTTTGCAAGAGTAACTAAGAGATCACTAGTTACCAAGGGTATTATTGCAAGATATTGCAAACAGTTCAAACATATCAGAAAGCAGCAAGCATGACCTTGGAGGAAAGACTTAGACCACACTCCACAAGAAAAAAAGGAGCAACATTGGCATTCATCAGCAATATTTCAATAAATGACATCTGCCTGGCAGACAGATGTTTATCCATATATACTGTCATAAAACACCAATGTTGGCAATTTAGACTTACAGAAGGGAGAAAATGTACTAAATCACCTGTTTGTAAATGCACACTCATTTTCAGCCAGCCTCACATGACTCCTCCCTTCCTCTCCTGGACACCCTCCTACCCCCAGGCTTTACAATTACCAACAAAAACAGAAAAGACCATAGAGGTGGAGGCATAGCGATCATCCACAGAGACAATATGTCTGTGACGGAATCAGAATCATCCAACTAAAACACTTTTGAGTGCCTAACTGCCAACATCATCCCGTGCAACAAAAAAACACTAACCTGCCACCTTATTTACCACCCCCAGGCAACTCCACCGCTTTCACTGAACACCTGTCTGACCTAATCGCCCACTGCTCCCTACGAGAAGTGAACAATCTTATTCTGGGCGACCTCAACCTACACTGGAACAAAGAAAATAATCCGCTTATCCAAAATCTGAGCGAGTTACTATGCAATAACAACCTCATGCAATACTGCATAGAAACAACTCACAACAAAAGAGCAACCCTAGATGCCATCATAGCCAATCAAGACACAGTAAGGATAAACCACACCCTGCCTGTAGATTGGTCCGACCACCGCCTAATCCTTTTCCAACTCACTCACCCAGCCACTTTTCAACTCCCCACCCAAGAACAACCCAAATGGACCAGAAATCTCTCTCGGATCAACATGACTGACTTGGAAGAAAAAGTCACCTCTCTACTCACTGCCGCCTCGGCTGAGCTTTCCACTATAGAACTCACTGACCACTACAACACTTCCATGTCAACTATTCTCGATCAGATAGCCCCTCTGAAACTAAAAAAACCCAGGGACATTCCATCCAGATCCTGGTTCAATACAGACATCAATAACGCTCCAGGCTCGGAATTCTTTGTGGGGCTGTCCAGGTGAGCTCTGTTAACCTGTAGCTTGCAGGGAGTCCACAGAGTCCTTTTGCAACAAGGTAATCCACAGGGCTGCAGTTTCACTTGGTGCAGTCTTCAGATGTCAGGCCTTAGAAATCTTTGCACAGCAAAACTTTTCAGCAGGGCACTTCTTGTTTCAGTAAGTTTCAAGCAGCAGGGCACAATTTACTGTTTAAAAGCAGTCCTGGAAACCAGTGTTGCTTTTAAACTGACATCGGGCTTCAGCAGTGCACACATGCTAGTGCAGAAAATCTGCTGGCCTCTAAACTGCCACGCCCCAGGATACGGGGGACTTCTAGGTAGTTTCAACCCCCTGCTCTATTATATTCTAGGGGCTTATGGGGTAGGTCTTGCCAATTACAGGGGTACCCCACCATACCATAGTGTACCCTAGTGTATGTTGGATGTCCTAACTGTATTCCAATGTGTTCCTTTCAGCTTGGCACTGGGCCTGGTTAAACAGAGCCCTGGGTCAGTCAGTCAGTTACCACCAGTTCCAGTCAGCAATAAGTTGGGGGGTGCCCAGG
Organism: Lissotriton helveticus; assembly: GCF_964261635.1. Classification (NCBI taxonomy): domain Eukaryota; kingdom Metazoa; phylum Chordata; class Amphibia; order Caudata; family Salamandridae; genus Lissotriton; species Lissotriton helveticus. The sequence continues at coordinate 187,911,879 of NC_136060.1, forward strand.
GCACAAGATGACTTTGCAACAGTATTTTACTCTGCAGTGTTGAAGACATGGAGTATTGATAACTTTTTTTCTTGAACGTAAAGATAGAACACCATTTTATTTCTTATTGAATAGCAAAGTATCTGGTGTGTGTGTGTGTGTGTGTGCACGTGTATATATACATATATACATATATATTCATATATACACTTTGCTTCAAAATTGATTTTATATCACTACTTGTGTTTAACAAGTATCAAGATTGCTAGAAAAATTCACAGAATTTGAAGCATAAGTTGTCTTTATTCACTCCCCCCATTGTCTATAGATGGTAGTAAAACGAGTTGCACATCTTTTTATCTCCTATAATTCTTTAGAACAATCATATTATAACTATTAATATTTTATTACAGTAAAAACATTAAGCACTTCTGAAGAGACAGCAAATAATTGTAGAGATGAACAAGTTAAATCTGAGAGTGAGAAAGTGCCAGGTCGACATTCAGAACTCTCTGCTGCTAAAACAGGGAATTTAACATCCACCTCAAAAGCCAGCACAAAGCTGGCTAATATGAAACAAAAGGACGAAGGGCTGAAAAGAGAAACACATACTCCTATTCCAGCATCTAAAGAAAAGAAAGAAAAGTCAGTTCTGCCAACAGAAGAGAAGATTAAGAAGGAAAAAACGTCCCCTCTGAAGACAGAGGTAAATGTTTGAAATGTGTCTTATATTGGGTTAGAGCATCAAACGTTGTTGAATGCTACTTGCCTAATGAATATAATCTCAGATGAAGTTTGTTCTGCTAATTTTATATGATGGAAATAATTGTTATATGTTATCATGATAAATCATACCTCTACTTCATCCTGTGTACATTCTATTTGCAAATGTTTGGATGAAGATGCTGAACCATCAACATCTTTTCTCTTTAGCAAGAATAATTTTGATTATCTCTGCGCATGTATTGCTGGCTTGTGGCTTATTGAAGGATTCCCAAAGGATCCGCAGGAACATTCAGGAGGTAGAGTTGGTGCCTGTAGAATCTCAGTCTTCCTTGATAAGAGTGACTTGGTAATCTAGTGCAATGACAGATTTAAAACGGGCCGCCGTGTCTATATGCATTGAAGGAGGAAGGCTTTGCCAAATGTGCTATTCTTTTCCGCATAGGTGATCTGTCTCTAAGTTCTAAACTCTGGTTGTTGTGTTTTTCAGTAGGAAATCAGAAATTAAAAGCTATGGTAACAATAGGAGAGCAAAAAAACTAAAAGAAAAACTAGATAATCGGGTTACTAAAAATGTTTTATGTATTGGTAAAATGATGAAAAATCAATCAGGAAATTTTAAAAGGCTTCGTTTGCTTAATAACCACAATATATTAGAACATTGGAATGTTGGGAGCTCCATTGCAGACAATGGAGTGCTCCCTGCTTCTACGGGCCGGTAAAGGCCCGCAGAGCAACATTCCAATGTTCTACAAAGGCTTCTCGAAGCTCGAGGGGATTTATATCCCCTCGAGGTTCGAGAACCCTTTGTTTAATTTGTTAGAACATTCTGCCCTCTAGTGGCAGAATGTTCTAATAGCCTTATAGCCCTTCGTAGCAGGGCTATACCGGCTATTAAAGTCCCTCTGTCTCGTTAAAGTCCCTCGGCTTCGGCTCGGGCCTTTAACGATTCAGCGGGCCTTTAATAGCCGGTATAGCCCGCTACGGCAGGCTATAAGGCTATATTAAATACACATTCAACAAGGAAAAAACTAATGCCTGCAGCAAGTGCAGGAGGAGTTTGTCGCAAGGATAGCAGTGTATAGAGCAGAGGTCTTCAAACTTTTTTGCTCTGAACCACCATAAGGAAAATGTTTTGTGGTTGGGCCACCCTGCAAAATGTTAAAACAACGATTGGTGGAGCAGGAGGGACATGGCTGTATGCAAGGGACGGGGCTTATGAGATGATTTCCGTACTACTTTTTCTACAGCTTATAAACCACTCGTAAGTTTGATACTTACAAAACAGCAAATGCATCAAACAAAAACATGTATGGTCCCAAAAATACTGCTCACACTCTTGGACCCCAATGCAACTACACCTGCTGTATTATTGAAAACAGCAGTCCTGAGTAGCAGGCTATCTCCTCCACATCTTTCACCTCTTCCCCACCATGCCTGACCATCACTCTGATTTTGAATAAGGTTCACTGTCCCTCTCAGAAACAAATAAAGCTCCCACACATTGTCTCCCTTTTTTCTGCAAAGGTGCCCTCCGTCCTAATGCTAAAAAGGAAAATAAGCTCACAAGCCCCTTTTTTAAAGGTAGGCAGTGAAAAATGTGATGCAGTGGGCCTCTCAAACCCATGGGCCCCAGACCTGCTGCATCTGCTTAATTATTGATAACCAGCATTGGCCACTTACACACCTGGCAGCAGTAATGAATGACCTTTTTTAAAGAAAAAAAGGGGGGGGGGAGGGCACTTATAATACTGCCTTTGCTACGCAATCCATCATCTGTTGTATAGTACTGCATATCCAACTTTTCAGTGCTGTAAACTAGTACTTACAAACATTCTATACTGGGGGCATATTTATGTATTTCGATAATTCTGCTTTATTGTGCAGTACAGGAAGACAAATGCGTTCTTGTTGCACACTTATGTTTTTAAGTAAAACTAGTTCTATATATGTTGCAGTTTATTTTGCTGCACAATTCACTTTTTTTGTGGTCTTCTGCCTGTTTTTTAAATATGTTGAGCATGGATTCAGCAGCCATTTAGTCTCCCAAACCTACTTTGGGAAGGGATCACCAGGGACACCTTGTTGCTGATTTCACAAGGCCGTTTGAGCTCAGGTACAAAAAACACAACCATCTGCTTATTGCAGCGCAGATTAATATGTCCGTACAGCACTCAAACAAACATTAACTATTCCCTTTGCCGTTAAAAAATTCCCACCCCCTTTAACAATTTCTTCTTTAACTTCATCTTGACAAATTCTGTTAGTGATGAACCCTTTTGTCCTTTGTCGTGACTCCAATATTTCTTTGCACCGAACCAGCCTATCTGCCCCTGGACCAAGCCTGCCTTCCTTCCATTCCACCATTCTCCTCTTACTCTCCGTTGCTCTTTTCCCTGTTACCTCTAATCTTTTCCGTAGTGCCTTTTGATGAGCTTGACCTCTATAACTAATATCTCTTTCCCAGTGCTGAACCTGCTGAAGCCTATTGTCCATGTGCCAGAGTGGGCTGGTATACTCAGTGCTTCCCTAAACTAACTGCTCGGTAGTGAATTCAGTGCTGTGAAGCATTTACCACTCCCAAGTCTCCCGAGGTGAAGAGGGCAATACCTACCAATCCATCCAGTGCCCTGCAAGTCCCTCCTTGTGTGGTGTGCATTTAAACCTCATAGGAAATAACAATTGAATTTACCAACACTGTGTTGTTCCGTAATTACCACATTTCTTATAATCATGATTCAAGCAGAAAAATACAGCTTTCACAAGATTCGGAACTATGGAAATTTCTGTATGTTTATGCATCACAATAAATACAGGCAGCTCTTAACTCAGGGATATTCAATGGGTTTTAAAGCACTTATTTTGGTACTCTTGCTGAATTGAAATTGGGCACAAATAAAAATACATAAATGTCTTTTGTTTTCAGCAAATCAAGAAACATTTACAATGCAATAGCTCTAACTCTCACAAATTCGAGACCTATTGCATTGCAAATGATTGCATTTTTTAGCAACCTTTTTAACCCTGCCAGCACACTTCCTGACCTCCGCGCCCACGGCATTCTGATCACAGTTCTCACAAGGGCTCGAAGTAAATGAAGACAGCCTGGAAATGCAGCAAATAAACATCGTCGCACTTCCAGGCTATCTTCATTTACATGCAATTGCAGAGGCATTTGCCCTCCCCCCCCCCTCCCCCCGGGAACCCTCGCGCCCCGCAGTTTGAAGACCTCTGGTATAGAGTAATAATAACACTTGCTTGCTAAGCAGTAAGTGATACGAAAGGGGGCGGCACGCGTATAATACAAAAAGGGGGTCAACCTGTCTAGTAATCATGACATGGTTGAAATAAAATGGATGTGAGGGCCATTTACGAGCTTGGCCCATTCTATCCATCTGAATGTGATGTGGAATTGGCCAAAATTGAGTAACAGGAAACCGAGAGAGAGAAGAAAGTCTGGGTGAAGGAGGAGAATGTCAGGTGAATGTAGGAAAGGAGAGGGGGCACATTCGTGGCACATCTGTAGGAAGAAAGCAGATTGCAGGTGCTGTGAAACTACATGTTGTCAATAAAAGGTAAGACACATTAACAGATTGGAGCAGAAGTTTAGGAGAACAGTTGTCTTTTAAAACATAAAAAAAATGTTGTCTACAACAATGTAATGGTAAAAAAAACGTCTACACTATATTTTTGAAGGAAGCAACCACATTTGAGATCTAACCTTTTTATGACTAGTTTATGTAGACACTGTTTTTTTTTTTTAATTAAGGGATTCATACATACATACATTCCTTGTTAAATAAAATGAATGTAATACGATTCCCGCCAGTGCCCTGTTTCTGTTATGATGAGGATTAAGCAAATCATCACTATGGCTCATATGTTCGAGGGGATAAGTTAAGCAAATAGGCAATTCATGAAGCAGACCTCTCGACATTTAGTATCTGGGTTTTCAAAGTGCTGCCACCGTTTCAGCTCGATCACTTTTACGTGCTGCTGCGCGCATCACTAGAGTGTGTGTTTTTTGTTTTTTTTACATTACATTAATCGAACGAGAGCCTTGTTGCTCGGGGGAATGAATGCATTGTGAAGGTTGTTTTTTTAGTTATCAAACCTTGTGACAGTAGTACGTTTTTGCCATTGTATTTGTTGGGGGCATCTTGCACATACAGCTTACATTAGGACAAATGACTGCCCCGTTGGCGGATTCCCGGCAGAGACTTTATTTTTAATCTACTCTAGCAAGACCTAAAATCGGCGAAATATAGTTTCTAAATGACAGTACATTCGGTGTATATCATTCCGGTGCGGTCACTTCTACACAATCAGTATTATGTATTTTTCTGGTTGTGTTCTTTCTACACCGCTATAAAATTCCTGTCGATAATTATTGCTTTACGGTAAATGTCATACACATATTGATGTTTATTTTATAGATCGCTCTGATTCTTTCATCATGGAATCCTTCCAACTTCCCCGGTTTCAATATGAGGTATTTTTTCTGCATCATCTGTAGATGGGTCTCTGTTCATATTTTAAGATTACATACTAACCTTGGGTTTCGTTAAGCTTCACGGTTTCTTTTTCATACTTTATATCTTATTCAACTTTATACTCCATTGCTTGCTGATTCTGTCTCAGGCAATTTGCGTTAACGCTGACGTTTTGGATGGCTGTTGCTTTTCTACGTGGTATAATGGCCTTTATGGTTTTCCTACTATTATGTCCGCATTGTCTGGCTGATTATTCAGCTTTACCTTATTGCTACCTTATTTCTACTTGTTATGTTTTCTCTTGAATATCCTATTGGTCTTTTTATTATCTCTCTAGTGATATGACTGCTTCTATGCCCTTAGTTGCTATTTTCGGGTATGGGGACTTAGTGGACTAAACTTCCATTGTTGGGGCCTGTGTTTAACCTTATGGTCACAGGTTCATATCTTGGCGACTCAGCTTTTCTTCATTCTGAGGTTGATAACTAGGGGTACCTTTGATTTGGGTGATTAACCTTGTTATGTATGTTGTCTTTGACTTTTTTCATATTGCTTTCGTTATCCTTTCCCTTGGGTGATGGATCTCTCTTGCTGCTTCAGTGCAGGTCTGGCTCGGATAGCACTCTTAGGGCACACAGGTTTTCCTCCGTGACTTCACCTGTTGTTCCGCATCTTGCAAGTATCGAACTCACTGATCGAGTCTAGATATGTACTGTTAGACCTTGCATATCTTGGCGTGATTACCCCTGACTTTTTGCCTCTGCCTCCTTTGCAATCTAGATGCTTTGGGTACTTTGCCACTGCTGATCATTGTCAAAGTACAAGTATTCCCTATGTAAAATGTAATGGTAATTGGTTGGCTGGGTTTGCCTTACTAGAAAAGTCCCTAGTGATGTGCACTGTGTGTGCCAGGGCTAGTAATGCAAAGGCGCGCGGAGAAGGGAACTCAAGCCTGCAGTGTAGGGCCTGCTCGCAGTTTGCTTAGTTAGCATGTTGTCCTGACAAGTGCAACCACTTGTCAGGCCTTACGTTCCCTTTTACATACACGTTGGGCACCCCTGTGGTAGGTCCCGGGTAATCCCTGGGCAGGGTGCGGTGTAGATAAAAGGCAGGACATATACTAAGGTGTGTGTTAGGTCTTGACAGTAAAAAACACTAATTTCGTTTTTCACTGCTGAAAGGCCACCCTGCCCATAGGACAGAATGGGGTAGGCTGGGTGTTGTTCGTTAGCCTAGTTTCCTGTACGTTTATAATGGAGAGGTGAAGTTTAGTATGTATGAACTCAGTGTCATAACACATCTTTCTGTGAAGGTGGTTTTGTAATTGTGTGTTCAGAAACCACTCTTTTAGAAAGTGGCTGAGTTTTGCGCTTTAAGCATTTCTGTGAGTCTCTGCTGAATTGTGTATTGCCTGTCTGGATCTGAAAGGTGAGAGGAGCTGGGAGAGGTCTTGACCCAGGGAGGGGTTGAGATGGCACCAGGCTGCCCTGCATCTGGAGAGGGGGAGGAGAAGCCCGGGAGGTGAAAAGGCCTGGGCTGGTGTTATAAACCAATTGACCCATCTCCTGCTGAGTGATAAGGATCCATACCCCCAGTATCAAAGGGGTGACACTGGGAGGGAAGACAACCAGAACTGATTTAGGGAGGTGTCAGGGACCCCTGAGCACAAACTAACTTAAAAGACTTTATGGAGTATAACTATGAGAGCTGAAACCCCTGGACGTTGGAATGAAACAGAAATGAATTGAGATTGAAAAGGCTTGGACCCATTCTGTGGTGAAGAGGAACCTCTGATAAAGAAAGAGCAACTGAAGAGACTACTGTGGAAAGACCAATCCTTGCTTCGTGATCTGGGGCTGGTCTGCAGTTGGCTGTTCTAACCAAGGGAGAGGCTGTTGGGACTGTGCTTGAAGGCGGTGGGTCCCCCTGCTTGAAGTAACCCCAAGAGCCCGAGGTGAGCTGGCTCCCTGTTTGGAAATACAGGAACATAAAAGTTTCCGGAGAAGTCCCAAGCAACGTGGCGTGTGCGTGCTTTTGCAGCTTGAGACCCTCAGAAGTTGTGCCTTGTGATCGTGGACACGCAGGAGTAAAGTGAGACTCAGACGTGCAGAATACGTGTCATGGTGCAGGCCAGGGCGTTGGTGAGGAGCGCCTGGTTGTCGTGTGCACCGAGTGAAGAAGTGAGATTAATTCGCACAGTGTGCATGTCGTGATGCAGCCAAGGCGTTGGTGAAGAGTGCCGGGTCATCGTGAGCACCAGAGATGAGGCGAGTTTTGGACGCGCAGAGTACGTGTCGAGGTGCAACCTGAGGTGCTGGTGAGGAGGGCCGGGTAGTGTGTGCACCGAATTCGAAGTAAAGTCTCCACAGTGCTGAGGGCGGGTCTCAGTGTTCACTGAGATCGCTGGAAGGAGGGCCAAGTCATTGGAACCTGATAGTAAAATAGCAGCGGCCCGGACCGGCAGCCCCAGAGGAGCTGAGCAGCCTGCCCGAGCTCGCCACACCCATCAATGGAGTTTTGGATCAAGGCCCAAGTCGCTGATGGAGGAGAGGAGAGTGGGGTCGCACCCCCCCAGATAACGTGGATCACCACCTGGGTTGGGGTGCAGACCCGGATGGACACTCTCGGCCTCTCGCTTCAGTCAGCTGCGCGAGCCTGTTGCTTCGGCTCGGATCTCTGCCCGTTCTGGCCCAAGGAGGGGCAGTACTGGGGCCGGAGTGGAAAGCAGTACTTTTGTGTCATTATTGATCCATATTGGGGACACTTAACGGAGCACCTAAACTGTCGTATTACACTTTGCATTATTGATGCTAACAAACTATCGAACTGTCGTATGACTCCTGACCTTATTTGTGCCAGACGAACTACAGTGCATTATTTCTTCATTGCACAGTACATGATTGTAGCGTGACGCATTGCTTTGTTTCTTCCTGGTACAGGGCATGCTGGTAGTGATGAGCATTGCAATATACCTTCTATTGCAAAGTACATGACTGTGCCGCTACGTATGGCATTGTTTCTCTGTTGCACAGTACAAGAGAATATTGTTCCGCATTGCAGTATTTCTTTTCTTTTGCAACATGTGTGATTCTAGAAATACGATTTGCCTAACCTTTTGGAAATGGTTAGAAGTGAGCTTAACTGTTGGTTAGAAGTGGTAGTTGGGATTAGAACCTACCAATCCACCGGAAGGAATACTACCCATTCTTAAATGTTGATTCTGTATCTTGTGGTCATATCGTGTAACTTCTTATATATGTGGAGTTGTTGCTGGAACATAATAAGAAACAACAATGTTACCAAGAAGGATGTTACCAAGAAGGACGGCAGTCTGCATCTGATCCTAGACCTCACAGAGTTGCATTTCTCCCTTTAAAAGGAAAAGTTTGAGGTGCTGACACTAGCACAAGTGCTATTGGTAATGGAAGCTGGAGAATAGTTTGGTGTCACTGGACCTCCAAGATGCCTAAATCCACAACCTAATCCTGTGGTCCCACTGAAAGTATTTGTGCTTTGCAGTGGGTTCTACTTTAGTACCAATTTGCAGTGCTCCCTTTTGGATTAACTTTGGTATCTTGAGACTCCAAGGTGATGGTGGTTGTTGCAGCCCATCTCAGACGGTCGTGTTTCTACATTTCTCCCACATCTGGACGTCTGGCTGATCTCAGCGTGTGGTGTTGTACCATCTGCAGTCTCTAAAGTTCAAATTGGACTTTTGAGACAATAATTCCAATTCTCACCTTAAACCCTTCCAACAACTCCAGTTCATAGGGTCAGTGCAGGACACACCACCCTTCTCCGCACCTTCCCTCTGCTTCTGATGGATTGCCTATATGAAGGAGATTTTTCTGTTCTTTTAGACAGGTGTGTGAGTTCCAATCATGAGTCCTAAGACTTTTAGGCCTGCTTGCTTTCTGCATTCTACTAGTCATGCATAGATGTTGGCTCATGGAGGCCCTGTTGTGGTGCCTCTGCAAGCAGTCACCACAGTCTTGGTAAACCTGTCTGACTCCATTGTAATCTCCCCAGCGCTGTGACTAGGAGGCAAACCTGAGCTGTCAGATGGCCCTCACTCCCTCTCCAACAGTGACTGCAGCAGTGATGGATGCCTCCACCTTAGGGTTGGGAGTTCATCTGTAGAACGGAGGACTCTGAAAGAACAGGCTCATCATATCATCCTGATGGATTTGCAGGAGCAATTTGGCTGATGCTCAAGGCCTTCTTCCCTTCCATCCAAGGTTGGTACCTACAGATCTTGATGGAAAACATGATATCGATATGGTATGTCGACAAACAAGGGACAGTAGCCGCTGAAACTGCAGTCTTGGATACGTCACTAGCTGGGTCTCTGAATTTCAAAGCCCATAGCATGAATTATCTTGCCGATCATAAGTGGCAATTTCTTCCAGAGATAGCCAAGGACATATTTACCCAGTGGGGCACTCCTCAGTTGTACTAGTTCAATTTCTTGGACAGTGCTCAATGGCAGCAGTTCTTTGCCCCTGGTGTCTATTGTGGGGAGCCTTGAAGGACCTGTTTCTTGTTTCTTATGAGGCAGAAATAATGGCAGCAATATGCTGCCAACTCTCCCCCCCCCCCTCCTCTTTATCCTTGATCCCTCAAGACCGGGCCCAAGTCATTCTCCTAGCCCCAGATTGTCCAAGGAGGCTGTGGTAGTCAGACTTTTGGTGTTCTCCATATAGCTCAATTTGCCATTCAGACCAGACCTCCTTCTCCAGTTGTAGGGGATGGTACTGGCTTCCACCTTCATGCACTGAGATTGAGTGGGGCCATCTGGATTCTTCACAGCTACTTCTGGAGGCTGCCAACATAATTCTGTCAGGGTTTCATACTATCACCAAATCAGCTGACTTTGGAAGATGGGGCAACTTCGTTGTATAGTACGCAGGCAACAATATAGACTCCTTGCAGACTACATTTTTTCCCAGTCATGCAATTTTCAGTTTTCCTTGCCCAGGGAGGTTGTGCGACTGGCAATTAAGCTGTCTTCCATCCTTGTTCAACTCTCCCGTTCTGATGCGTTTTTGAAAGGGTAGCTCCAACCCCCATTGTTATGGCACCTTAATTGTGTTCTTACTTTTCAAGGGGACTCTGTTCCAGCCCAGTTGTCCCTTACGCATGGTAAATTTGAAAACAATGTTTTTGGTGGCTGGTACATCGGCTAGACCTTTGAGCGAGTTGCAGGCTCTTACTTCCCGACCATCTTTCACCTCTTTTTACCCAGTTTAATTGGTGTTAGAAAGAAGGGCTGCTTTCCTGCTAAAAGATTTTACTCCTTTCCATCTAGGTCAGTCGATCACTATTCCAGCCTTTTATCCCTCACCCATTCCGTGAAAGAGGAGAAGTTGTTGCACAGGTTTGGTTCTAGATGGGTAGTCGATTACTACTTAGACCACACCAGAGACATACGACTGGATTACCAGCTTTTTGTGAATACTGTGGTGCCAAAAAAGACAAAGCCATGCAGGGAAAAAACCCTATCCAGGTAGATCCTCCTCTGCATCAAGACTTGTTATGCCTTAGCTAAAAAGGAACATCTAAAAGGGATCCGAGCCCGTGCCACCAGGGCTAAATCCACTACTTTTTCCTTTGCAAGAAGAGTTCATATTGCAGAGATCTGTAAGCGTCTACGTCGGTGTCTCTGCACACCTTCGCCAAGCATTACTGCCTGGATTCTGAAGTGTTCAGCGATGGTCACTTTGCAATGGTCCATCTTTCTTCCCTCGTATAATTATCCATTAACCCTCCACGAGTGAGGGTATTGCTGTATAATTTATTCTGCAGGCAAGGAGTCTACAGGTGGAAATATCCATCAGAAGAAAAAGTCACTTACCTGTGCTAATGATCTTTCCAGTGGATCTACCTCCCTCTTCCCCCAACTTGGTTTTGGTACTGCACTACCTCTGTTGATATCAGTTCATCGCTCACCTCGAAGGAAAGGTAAAAAATGGATGCAAACTGATATTGTTGCGCCGGGGTGGGTGCTAAATGGCTCTAGTGAGATTACTTTTGGCGTTCAAACAAAGCCAGCTGCCTCTGCCAGCTACATATCAGCTTTGAAGTTTCCAGATCTAGTTTGGTGCCTGGGATTCTTCTCCAGTTGAGAAATCTGAAGGTAGAGTATCCACCAGAAAGATTTACTGCATGTAAATGACTTTTCTTATAACAGCGATACTCAACAGCAGTTTTACGATGTGGGGCAGCCCCAGGCAAAGGCGTCAATGGTAAGGCTGAATCCCTTAAATGCAAAGAAATTAGACTCTGAAATCACTACAGAGTAAGTGACTAAAGAAATGTCTCAACTCTACTTCATGAAGATTCCCTGACCGAAGAGCACCTGATTGAACTCTTCAAGCTCTTCTCTTCCAATTTGGCACCATCCATTGCAAGAATGTTCCATAGAGCCTCGGAAGACAGAATACTAACTCCAAACTTACTAAAGTCCACCGTAAACCACACAAACCACCCAGTAGGTGTACTGGCAAAAATGCTTTCCAGCCTACTCCTACTACATATCGTATCCTTAGTCCATGCAGATTAGTGTGGCTTCATTGACGGCCCATCCACCCGGCATAATGTCCGGTGGTCCTCAACTGTATGGCGGTCCGGATTCGTCTGACTAGCCTGTTCACCCTTATCTAAGTGTATTTCAAGAAGGTGTTTGATTCTGTGCAATGGGAATACCCGTTCTCCGTACTTGTAGCTTGCAGGATTCTGCCCCAATTTTCTAAGCTACACCGACTGCTTTACTCAAATATGGTTGCCAGAGACAAAATAGTGTCCTGTTAGACCATGTCCCAGTCAATAGTGAGACGTGCAAGGGTATTCTTCTTTTCTTCCGTTTGCCATGGGCATTAAACTACTGGCCATGGCATTAAAGTATCTCAAAGTATATAGGGATTTCTCTAGAGAGCTGGACTTGAGGACTGAGTTTCCCTTTATGCTAATCTTCTAGTGTGTGAGCCATCCCCAAACCTAGCATCTAGAGTTTTCTAGACTCCTTGACCTCTTTAGTCAAACATCTGATATTAAATCCACAAGTTAAATCCTATACCCACTGCAGTGCTTCTTTTAACCATATGGTGTCTCAGCTAACTGTGGATCCTGACAGATTTAATTTTTTCCGCATAAATGTGCCACTTTAATTTTTGAGTGGCTGGAAGGCCAACATCTCAGCACTTCTTGAGACCCTACAAAGAGATCCGGCTTATTGGAACCTACTTCCCTTATCCATAATGTGACGAGTGGCCATCATTAAGATGGTCTCTCTACCTAAGCTGCTATATGCACCACAAAATTTTCCTGCCAAATCCCACCATACTTCGTTTTACAAGTAAATTACTTACTTTGTAATTTTGTGTAGGAAAATAGTCCCCAGAGTGTCTATGACAAAATGCCACAAGAACTGGTGGCAGACTATGGGCGATGGATGTCATTTACTGTGGGGCTTTCTACCAACCTCGTTATCAAAGACTGACTGTACTGTCAACAAACCAAACCCTCCTTTGTCACGGAGAGAGATGGATGATGGGTGATTGTTCCCTTGTACTGTACCTTTATGGAGATCGCATATGCCACTAAGTTCGTAATTACCTCTGGCCAGAAACTCACTTTGTGCTGCTTGGACAAGGTTAGGGGGATGTGTTACCATTGGCATATCTGAACTCCAGGCCATTATGTGCTTATTGACTTTGCATTCATTTAGGGCTCTTCAGGCAGAGTATAATCTCAACAGGTCACAATTATATCATTATCTCCAACTATGACATGGCATCACCCCTCTTCTCAAGGACATTGATGACTTGAAGTACTTTAATACACTGGGTACTAGACTGATTATGGGTCTCCTTGACAATGCCCTCTGTAAGCTAAGCAGGGCATGCTAAAACAACATGGGGCCACTGAGGGACATGGATTGGCAGGGTATCCTGAAGTCTTTCAGGGACGCAACTTTTTCCTCTGCTCTTGCGTTGTTCAATTTAAAAATCTCCACAGGATCTACTACTCCAAGTTGGAGGCTGTGGTGGATGGGTAGAGACACTTCCCTGCTGTGCATCATAGACGAGGGCACCTTCTTCCACACTGTCTGGGAATCTAGACCTTTTCACAAGTGATCTCTACATCGTTCGCCAGAGGATCTATGTTCACCTCAGTTATGACTGTCATTACTACCCAACCTAAGAGCAGGTCCCTTTTCCTTACTTGCTTTAAGGCGCCATGTAGCCTTGCTTTGTCATCTAATTGTTCGCATTGTCTCATTTGTTAGTGAATGCATTTAGGCTTGAGACAGAGGTTTTTGTAAAAGTTGTAATTTATTTTTAATATTTTTCTTTTGATTTATACCCTGTCAAATGGCCATTCATTTCTATGGCTGTAGTGTGAGAAGCATATTTGTTTAAGAACTATTTGAAACAAACGAAGAGGCACAGTGTGAGCTGGAGCTTGATGTGTAATTAATTTTGGAATCCAGAGTAAGCATCATCAATGTTCTTCCTGATTTATATTTTTCATATCTTCAAATGTACGGACAACAATGCGTGTGTGTGTCATCTAAGTATGTGTGCACAGATTGACCAGAGGAGGTGGTGCACGGTTCCTCCAGACTCTGACAATGATTGAAAAGTTGATTTGAGGAACAGTATGAAAAGGTTTTTATGTTGTGCTGTGGTTTGGGTTTAGCTTTCTTTAATCCTGTTGAGGAAGTAGGTATTAAATGTCATCACATGGCTAGTTTATTAAACATTATATATTTAAACAGGTTTATTATGAAATATCATTGTTGATGGACATCATTTTATTCTTGACTTAATTGAAAAAACTATTTTCTAGATAGGCACTTCCAGTACGTATTGAAAATAAACAAGTGATTTAGGGCCTTACTTGAAGTTTGAAAGACAGGGTATTCCTTTAAAAATGCGGCAGATGTTCTGTCCACTGTATTACTAGTGCAGTATAGTTATTACCACTTTAAATATGGCAGACAGACCTCCTCCACATTTTCATAGAGTACCCCGTTTACCAAACTCTTCAGTAAAGCCCATAGCATTCCTGGTACATATTAACATATTTTTTTTTTCTTTTGAAAGTCAAGTCCTGAGGATTCTGAAAAGAGACGTTCCAATGTTAAGGCATACCGCAACTTCTTGAACAGAGATGGTCCCAGAGCCCTGGGTTCAAAGGAAATACCACAGGTCAGTTCTAAGCCACCTTATCAATAAACAAACACACACTCGCTCACACTCTCACTCACACTCTTTCCTGAGAGATTGATAAAGCATAGTATTTTCAGTGGTTATTGTCAGTGCTTATGACGTGAAGTTCCATGATTTATTTTCCTCTTCAGCTCAGCGTTAATACTTAGGTGTATATACTATGTATAGGGAATTCATGGGTGACTAACCTTTAGCTTCCATGGAAGACAAATACTGGGATGGAAGGTCTTCTGAATGGTTTTGGAGTGTGCTTTCCTGCCGTCTGCTGATCTTCAGGCAAGTCACCAGAAAGTTGCTGTAGTTTATTTGTATTTTTATCTTGGTGAGCATGACATTTATTCTTGTGCGCTGAGGCTCTCCCTGTTAACATCAATAGGGACCCTAGAGGTTAGATCCAGTGTGAAGGTGGCTCGCAAAGTACACACTTTTTTTTACAGAATGGCTAGTGCCCTCACTGTCCACACCGTGGTAGTCTGACATTGAGGCAGCCTTAATACGTAGTCACCCGTACCCATTGAGGGGGGTTGCCTACCAGCACACACCTGAAAACATTTGTTCCATCCCCATGTGGGTTCTTTTGGCCTCTAACATGTCTGAGGTATGTGTTTTGAGAGTGTATGGGGTTCTGTTGTGTTTAAGGTAATGTAAATTGAGCTGGTCTATTACATTCCAGCTCCCATGTGGACCTCCCCCCGCCCCCCACCTCCTCCCCAGTCCTTGCACAAGCTTGGCAGGTTGAGAAAGGAACCAGTTTTTTTCTGTGTTGAGCTGAGATTTACTCTTTGCTGGGACATCAAGGTAAGACTGCTTAGTCCTAGACCCCTCTTCTCTGCTGTTGGAGCCTGTGCATGTTTCCACTTACCAGCTGTAGCTAGGGAAGGTTTCCCTATTGAAGAATTTACAATTTGAACCCTTTGTTCCCACCCCTGGATATATGTAATCTCCTACTTTGGCCTGGCTTGCACTAGTAGCTAGCTCCGTCCCCTTGGGTGATGTGCTATTAGAAATTCCCAACTCTGGCCAGAGGACTGTGGTGTTAAGACCCCACCTCTGTTTTATGTCATGTGACCCTTTATCAGCACCTTGACCAGCCACTACCCTGTTACAGCTAGCCCATGGCTACTGGACTAGTTGGACTCCAGAATGCGTGCCTAGACATCAGGCATCACTAATCGGAACCCTGACACAACTAAAGCTGTGTCCTCTCCAAGGAAGGGCGGGCAACTCTGTTTCTTTGGGTGGTGAGACAGTGGCTGGACGAGGAACATTTGACTTCCTAACAATTGCTGAAGCCATATCACTTCAATACAAGTATTGGGACTTTGTTATTGCTTTGAGTAACCCTGTGCAACATGGTCATTGAATTCTATTGTTAACTGTTTTTATGGCGTTTAGCCACTAGGCACTATAATACTGTTTGAGGTCATAACTGTGGCCCACAGAGTGGTATAGACTTTTGGTTTTCAGTGTGTATCTTAGTTTGTGTGTAGTATATGTTCGAGGCATGAGTGCTGTAGATACACATGCTTTGCATAAGTCCGCCACCTAGTGTTGGGCTTGGATAATTATAAGTTGTTTTTGTTACAAGAAGTTTTCTCCCAGTCACAAGGCTGTGTGACTCTTCCTCTTGGGAATACTGTGTAGGGCTATCAAAGCCATCATGAGATTGTTTTATTCTGTCAACTGGTTTGGTTGTAGTATCCCGTGCTCCGGTTCGAGTCTCCTTCGGTCTGGGATATATATCTCGATGGTACTGTTTTTGATTAGTATAGGATACATCTCATACCAGATTTCGTAGCGGATTTTCAACTCGTCTCTTTGGGCTACGGGCCAGGCAACACTTCTCCATTTTGAACGGGATCAACAATGACCTGCTAATGGAACGCACTCCGCTCAGTTTCTGTCCAAAGTGCCACTCCAAATACCCTCACACTGTCCAACATCCCGTTTGCAACTTATGTCTCCCGACCAAACATCGAGAGGACACCTGTGAGGCCTACAGCAGGGGCCTCTGCATCTCTTCCATCCGAGACCAAACCATCTCACTTTACGGTCTCAGCACCGAAAAAAATACTTTTGGAATCAAACCTTCCTTTATCAAAGACAAAGCGTCCTCCACCGAAATGCTTTGTTTTTGGTCCAAATTCTCCCCCGGACCTAATCCTTGAGCGCTTTCACCAAAAGCTTGATCCGAAACAAAAAACACTTCAAATTCAGCCTTGAACAAAGAAAAGTATGATAGAGCCACCAAAAGAACAAACTCCTAAGAAGCAGTTGAGTTTTGAGAAAGCTTTGGACATTCCTGTTCAACCCCTAAAGAAGAATAGAAAGGATGCTGCTACTAGTCCATTGCACATTCCCATTCCTTCTTCACCTGAAGCACAATCAACACCACCACCACCTACTCCCCACGATTGTTAGAGGCTGGCAATATGTCTCCTCAGTCAACAGAAAATGAGGATCAAGACATCCCAGCTAACAGCTAAGCATTACTAGCAAGGTATGACAGGGCCCACTGGGCCGAAATGGAGGACATTCTCCCTGAGGGGCACTGAAAAAGAGATCAAGAGATTGTTAATGAAGGCAACCTTATCACCAACAACTCTATTAAATGGCATTAGAAGCAGCAGAAATTGCTTGCAGGAGTATAAATACGAGTATCCTAATAAGAGAGCATGTATGGTTAAGGGTGTCCGGTTTCAAACCGGAGGTACAAACAGACTATATTGAACCTCCCATTTTACAAGGAACATCTCTTCGGCCCCCAGGAAGACACAGTCCTTGGAAAAAATGGAAACGTACACCGAGGTAGCCAAATCAATGGGAGCTCTACAAACAAACACATATAGAGGTTCATTTCATAGGCTCAATTTTAAACAAGGGGCAAGAACACCTTCCACAGATACCTCTGGTTCACAATATAAAACTCGGGGACAAAACTGAACAACTAAGACCTTCTACAGAGGTAACCATTTTAAAGGAAGAGGCAAAGGGAACAATACATTCATTCAATAATCTTTATTTCGGCAATTGCCATAAAAGATACACATAAAATTATAATTAACCAAATTTAAACATCAGTGTTACAGCAGTAATAGGATGGCATACAAATAAAAACAGGACAATGTCCCCATAGATAACAGCATAAGGACTACATCACTCAATAAAAGAATACTATATAGTAGTTGAAAATATATTCAAAATAAAACCAGGACAATGTTATAAAAATATTAGACTCTGGTTAAAAAAAGTCCAATACATAAGAGTTGTGCAATCACTAGTACATGATCTGGTCAGGGATGTGGTGACCTGGGGATTAAAAACCTTCTCTTATACCATACTGCTTCGAGGAATTTAGCCATAGCGAAAACAGTTACTTTTGAGAGATCGGTCTTAAGAATTCTAAAGGCCTCAGAGCATTTGGCAAACCCTAGGTTCTTGCATAATGGAATTATCCAGTACCTCCTGGCCGCACAGTGTGCGGGACAAAAGAAGACTAGATGCAGTTAGTCTTCAAGCCCGCAGGGAACAATACACGTTCTTCAAATACCAACAGTAAACAATGACTCATTTACCTTTCCCCCACAACACCAAACACCAGTTGAGGGTCGTCTTCAACAATTTCTCTGAAACTGGAAGTCAATTACAACAGACCAATGGGTCTTAGACATTATCCAACATGGTTATTGTTTGGAACTCATAACTCCTCCAAATATTCCACCTCATAGACACAAACTATCCATGCAACACCAAATCCTTCTGCAACAAGAAATAACAGCTCTGTTGAAGAATGGAGCAATAGAACCAGTTTCACCACAATTTCACGGGTGCAGGAGTGTATTCACTATACTTCCTTATTCCCAAAAAGGATGGATCTCTCAGGCCAATTCTAGATCTCAAACCACTTAACCATTACGTAATATCAGAATTTCCATATGGTCACTTTTCAAGAGATCATCCCTTTATTACAAATAGGAAACTTCATGGCAACCTTAGATCTAAAGGATGCCTATTTTCATATACCAATTTATACTGCACACAGAAAATACCTCAGATTTCATTTTCAGGGAAATCATTATTAGTTCAAAGTTCTTCCCTTTGGAATCTCTACAGCACCAAGAGTATTCACAAAGTGCTTAGGAGTTGTGGCAGCACATCTGCGCAGGGAAAACATTCATGTCTTCTCTTATCTAGATGACTGGCTAATCAAAGCAAACATATTCATACTTTGCAAACAAAACATTAAAAAAAACTGCATTTACTATGTCAACTAGGGTTTACTGTCAACAAAAATCTCATCTACAGCCAGCTATCACTCAAGCATTTCTAGTGGCCACCCTCAACACAAATCTAGCGTTCACATCCCCAACCAGAGACCAAATACACAATATACTAATGTTAATTCAACAATTTCAAACAGGAACTCACATTACAGCCAAAATATCTCAGAATTGTGTGCATAATGGCATCTTGTATTTACATAGTCCCACATATCTGAAAGAACCACGTTAGTGATAGATTCCATACCTTAGAATTACCCCCAGGCGTCAGACTGGATCCGTAAAGTTTTCGTCAGCAGCACCCCTGCGCGTCGGTAGGCGTCGTCGTGCGGCTCCGCGTACGTCGTTGGCATCGTAGTCGCCAAGATTACGCCGCTCCAGCAAGCTCAGATCCGGACAGAGTGGTACCCCCAGTCACTTTTTGACCGAGTTATTTTTGGGACCTTTGTCTCTGTTTTTTTAGCTTTTGACTCCTTGTGTATAGGGATGCCCAGTTTTAAGTCTTGCGCGGCTTGTCTCCGCACGATGTCAGTGACGGACCCGCACCGTGAGTGTCTCTACTGCCTGGGGCGTGACCACGACTCAGAGTTGTGCCCCGAATGCTGGGCCATGGCTCCGAAAACTTTGCGGGAGCGGTCCCGAAAGTTGGTGGAGGCCCAGGAGGTGGCTCCTCGCCATTCAAGGTCCCGGTCCCGGAGGTCGAGGGACCGGTCGCGGAGCCCCCACCACCACCACCACCATCGTTCGTCGAAGTCTTCTCACTCGGAGTCCGGTAAGGCGAAGCACAAGAAGTCGAAAAAGCATAGTCGCTCTTCGCCTTCCCCTAGCCTGTCGCTTGACATGGCTGAGGGTGCGGGTGGTGCCACCCCAGCGGCTCCGGCGGAGCCTGTGCAGTTGCCGACGGTCTACCCGCCCTTCCCGGGTCCGTCGGCGACTCCGGCCCAGCTACATGACTTCTGTCAGCCATGGCCCGCCTTTTTGGCCCATCGGGCCCTGCCGGAGTGCCTTTGGGCCACGCGGGTCCGACTGGGGGTCCTCGCTCTTCTTCGTCCCTGGCTCAGTCCCCTACGTCGTTGCCGACTCCGGTCTCGACGCCACAACACCCTCATAGATCCTAGCCGATGTTGGGTGGCCTCGTACGACCTCCACCAACATTGACGTTTACAGCACTGCGTTCTCCGGCTTCCACCCTGACGTGGAGACGGCATTGGACCGGTGTCAATGGACGCCGATACTGACGCCGATGGGGAATTTCTTTCCCTTTCTCCATCCGCCTCCCTCTTTTCCGCCTGCCCAGCAGGTTGGGGAGGACTGAGAGCGGTCTGGGGGACCCTCTCCCAGCCCAGCGCGAGTTAGACCCGGACTGGGAAGAGGATTTAGAGGATGCAGGTGACATCGAACTTTTACTCCAAAACCTGACACACTGTCTCCTTCTACCTTGGCTATGGAGGAGGGTGGTACATATACTGTGGTGTTTTGCTAGAGCAGCCGAGGCGCTCCACCTCCCTACAGTGGCCGTCAAGACTAACCTCCTGACAGAAGTGATCCAGCCAGGGTCTTCCTCTACGGAGCCGCTACTGCCCTTTAATGACGCACTTTCGCACGTATTTTTGGGCACCTGGTCCATGCCCAACACAGGGGCTCCTGTGGATAAGAATGTGGCCCGACGCCATCACCCGGCCCAGGGCGACCCTATTTTCCTCTCCGAACACCCAACCCCTGAGAGCTTGGTTGTCCAAGCCTCTGCGCCCCCAAGCGGATTCCCTGCCGCACTTCCGGACAGGGAATCCAAGAAGCTGGAACAGTTTGGGATGAAACTGTTTACTTCCGCCAGTTCAGGGCTGCGGTCTGTGAACACCGCATGCCTTTTGGACTGTTATTCCCATTCTTTGTGGGACACAGTTGTGCAGGTGCTGCCTCAGTGTCCGGAGGAGGCCCGGACGGTGCTCTCCCAAGCTATTGCTTAGGGGAGAGATGCAGCCAAGTTCACAATTCGTTGTGGTCTTGACACCGCCGTCTCGCTGGGCAGGGCGATTTCCACGACAGTGGCACTACGCCGCCACGCTTTTCCGGGTATGTCCAGAACACTCTAATGGACATGCCCCTTGATGGCACTCGCCTTTTTGGCGACAAGGCAGATTGTGCGTTGGAGCGTTTTGAGGACTCACGAGCTATGGCCAAGTCCTTAGGCATTTCCGCCACACGCACTCCTTCCGCTTCTGCTTCTCGCTCCTTTCGTGGCCAAGGAAGGGGCGCCCAAACACGTTCGTTTCAGAGCCACAGGCCTGCACAGCAACAGTCTCCACGCAGCCACGGATGTGGAACCGGCAGAGGTGGGTCACGGGGCCAGCGGGCGGGTCAGTCCACCACCTCCCCTGCTGCCACTACCTCCAAACCTTCCTAGTCCGGTGTGTCAGGCCCATCAAACGCCAGTGGGTGGCAGGAATAACCATCACTTCCCCCACTGGTGCACCATCACTTCGGACAGGTGGGTTTTACAGAGAGTCTGAAGGGGCTACACCCTCCCCTTCGAGACTACTCCTCCAACCATGTCACCGCAGTACCACCGCATATGTGGGGTGATCACTTGGTACTTCTCAAACATGAGGTTGCGGCCCTCTTGGCCAAGGGGGCCATTGAACGCGTTCCGATGCCAGAAGTAGGTTGTGGTTGTTACTCCCACTACTTCCCGGTTCCAAAGAAGGACAAAGGCCTGCATCCTAGCTTAGACCTTCGGAATGTCAATCACTTCCTCCGGAAGGAGAAGTCCAAGAAGCTCACACTTGCTCAGGACTTGTCTGCCCTAGACCCGCAAGACTGGATGGTAGTGTTGTACTTGCAGAACGCTTATTTTCATATCCCCATCCTGCAGACCCACCGGCGTTACCTGCGGTTCATGGTAGGCCACGAGCACTTTTAGTTCACCGTGCTCCCTTTCGGCCTTACCAGCGCCCCTCGGGTGTTCACGAAAGTGATGGCGGTGGTTGCAGCTCATCTGCGCAGATCAGGGGTTTCAGTTTTCGCCTATCTCAACGACTGGCTGTTGAAGGCGGGCTCGCCTCAGGCAGTCGTCTCCCACCTCCAGACTACGGCTGACCTCCTGCATTTCCTGGGGTTCTCCATCAACGTGCCGAAGTCGCACCTGGTTCCCTCGCAAAAGCTCCTCTTTATCGGAGCGGTTCTGGACACGGCGCAGTTTCGGGGTTATCCTCTCGCAGCGAGTCCGGGACATTCCGGCTATGATTCCAATCTTTTGGCCCTTGTCCTGGATTTTGGTCCGGATGATCTTGAGGCTGCTGGGCCTCATGGCCTCCTGCATCCGGCTGACCAATCATGCCAGATGGCATATGCGGGCTCTGCAGTGGGACCTGAAGTTTCAGTGGGCACAGCATCAGGGCAACCTGTCCGACCAGTCCTGACGGATGCGTCTCTCCTGGGATGGGGGGGGGGCCACATGGGAGAGAGGGAGATCAGAGGCCTCTGTTCTCCGGCGAAGTCACAGCTCCATATCAACCTTCTGGAGCTGCGGGCGATCCTACTTGCACTGAAGGCATTCCTTCCCTCTGTCCGGGGAGGTGTAGTGCAGGTGTTCACGGACAACACCACCGCCTTGTGGTACTGCAACAAACAGGGCGGGGTGGGGTTGTGGACCCTCTGTCAGGAGGCTCTGTGCCTCTGGACATAGCTGGAACACCAGGGTGTTACCCTGGGGGTTCAACACCTGGCAGCTTCCCTGAACGCCAGGGCAGACTAACTCAGCCGCCGGTGCATGATGGATCACGAATGGCGTCTGAACTCGGACGTGGCGCAAGGTCTATTTCAGCAGTGGGGAGAGCCTTGGTTAGATCTTTTCGCCACTGAAGAGAACGCGCAATGTCATCAGTTCTGCGCGTTGGAATTTCCAAGACGGCACTTGCTCGGAGATGCTTTTCGTCGCAAGTGGAGTTGCGGTCTGTTGTACGCCTTTCCGCCTATACCACTTCTGCCCAGAGTGCTGATGAAGATGAGGCGTGACCGGGCCCAAGTCATCCTTGTGGCTCCGGACTGGGCACGAAAATACTGGTATCCCGAGCTACTCAGTATGTCAGTCGATCCCCCTCTGCCTTTTTAAGAGGACCTTCTGTCGCAGCAACAGGAGACGGTCCTCCACCTGAACCTGTGTAGGCTCCATCTACATGCGTGGAGATTGAACGGCGACAGTTGAGGCCATTTGACTTGCCTCCTGAAGTCTGTGATGTAATTCTGGCAACTAGGCGTCCCTCCACAAAAACGGTATACGCCTGCAGGTGGAAAAAATGTGTGGCATGGTGCACAGCAAACGCTGTGGATCCTCTTTCTGACCCTCTTTCAGAGGTTCTCCTCTTTCTTCTTTCTCTTGCCCAGCAGGGCTCTGCTCTAGGCACTATCAAAGGCTATCTCTTGGCCATTTCAGCCTTCTTAAGGCTTCTTGATCAGCCTTCTCTTTTCAAGTCCCCTGTTGTAAATAGGTTCTTGAAAGGCATCACACACATGTTCCTTCCTGTTCCTTTTGTGATGCCTCAGTGGGACTTGAACTTGGAGCTTACTTATCTGATGTGTGCTCCCTTTGAGCCACTTCATAATTGCTTTTTTCATCTAAGCCTCCTTTCCTCTCAGTCCATCTGGACAAGGTTGTTCTGAGGACTCGTCCTTCTTTTCTGCCCAAGGTTGTTACTGCCTTTCACATTGGCCAGTCCATTACCTTGCCCACCTTCTTTCCTCCTCCGCATCCCTCGAAAGAGGAAGAGAGGCTCCACCGTCTGGACCCGAAACGTGCGCTCTCCTTTTACCTCAACCGCACACAACAGTTCCGGGTGGACGACCAACTCTTTGTTGGCTACGTGGGCGCTAAGAAGGGTCGGGCGGTGCACAAACTGACCATCTCTCGGTGGGTCGTTTTGTGCATCAAGGTCTGTTATTCCTTGGCTAAAAAGGAGCCTCCTGTGGGGCTGCGCGCCCATTCCACTCGGGCCACGGTGGCTACTACTGCCCTGGGTCGGGGAGTCCCCTTGCAGGACATCTGTCAGGCAGCTACGTGGGCCTCATTGCACACGTTTGCCAAGCACTACTGCCTGGACAGCCAAGTCCGGAGAGATGGCTTTTTTTTTCGGCCGTTCCGTTCTCCAGCACTTTCTGGTGTGATCTTGGTTTGCAGACTCACCACCGGAGTTGGTATTGCTGGAGTATCTATTCTAAGGTAAGGAATCTAACACTAACGTGTTTCTTTCAGATGCACAAGTTACTTACCTTCGGTAACGAAATATCTGTAAGAAACATTAGTTAGTGTTACATTCCTTACCGCCCCCTCCCATCCTCCCGGTTCTGCGAACCAATATCTAGGGTTAAGGTATCTCCCTTTGAGGGCCCTAGTTTCATGGCACGAGTGTCGGTTTCATGCATGGCTCTGCGTTCCTGGCGCGGTTAAGCTATGTACAGAACTGACGTCCGCGCGCAAGGGCCACGTCTGAGTACTCCGATGACGTCATCCCGGCGATCAAGACGCCGACGACTAAGCCGGAGCCGCAGACGACGCCTATTGACGCGCAGGGGTACTGCTAACGAAAACTTTCCGGATCCAGTGTGATGCCTGGGGAAATTCGAAGGTAAGGAATCTAACACTAACTAATGTTTCTTACAGATATATCGTTACCGAAGGTAAGTAATTTGTGCTTTGCGCTTAAAAGGTTTCTTAAATAAAATGTTTTATAGAGGTTCACTTTGGGCGGGCTGTATCCCGCTGGCACCCCCACCACCACTGCTTCCGCTATGATCCCGACGAGGCCTGGTAAAGGGCTGATAATTCCCTTTCTGCCTGGGAGTCCCGAACCAGTGAGGCATTAGGCACTGATGCAGGGCCTAGTCAGGTGTACGGTACTCAATTACAACAGAGAAAACGCCAAGCAGTGAGCGCTGTAACAGGCTCAGTAGAATGATGATTGACACAAAAAAATGAGTATTTAAATTACCTGATTGAGACTTTTGATAGTCTGGCTTTGGCAGAGCGAGCTACGGGTACCAGAGAGGCAGTGTTACGAGAGGCCGCAAGCACCAAATTCTCTCCAGCAGCCGCGTCCGGTCCGACCTCATAACCGCTCCGACCTCATAACCGCTCCAAACTCAGTCTGTCTGGCAGCCTCCTCGACGGTACTCACTCAAGAGGCATTTTGTGAAAGGATGCAAACACACACCAAATAGTGCCGGCAGTGTGTGCAGCAGCGAGCGAGCTCCAGCCAGAAACGTTAGGAAATCGTGATAACTGGTGCCCGCGCCGGAGGCGGCCCGCCCAAATTATAAGTGGCGCCTCGCATCTCGGCAGACATTGGGAAAATGAAACATTGTTGCAGTGAGTCTTCCGGACTCCGTGTCACGTGAATGCCAAATGAAGACAAACCAGCCCCCACTCCGGCAGCAGGCACAGTCTGAGAGCAGCCTAAACCATGCGTTGCTTTGCTCGCGTATAGCACTCTGGGGTTCACAGTGTCAAGAGGCGCTGTAAATGTGTGACTTGGCATTTTAGTGCGGTGATGCGGACCACGCTAAAATGCGTTAGTCTCACGCCAGATGCGTGGTACTTGGCAGGGATGTGAAAGTAATTTGAGTGGTGGAGATCAGTCAGTTATTTGGATTGAGAAGGATAGCGGAGGGATAGAAGAGGGTAAAAGGTTTGCATTGATATAGTGCTTGTTACTCCTGATGATGTGTTGAAGCGCTTTTTTGACGAATAGCATGCTACTCTGCAACCCATAAAGGATTAGTGGTGAATTAGTATAGTGAAATATGAAATTTGAGAAGTGGACATGTTAGTCTATGACATTTTAGAAGTGGACATGTTAGTCTGTTACTTTGATTGAAAAGGATAGTGGAGGGATAGAAGAGTGAAGGATTGAGACTATTTTGTTTGTTTTGGAGGTCATAGCAGCAGTAGGAGGAGGCTTGGGATTAGTAAAAAGGGATGTGGAGGAGTTTAGAAAGGCTTATTTTGGGGGATCGGTATAGTATAAGAGGTGTCAGATGATGCAAGGCGGGGTAGAGTAGTGGAAAGGTTAGAAAGGGTTATTTTGGAGATCATAGCGGTATGGGTTTTGGGAGGAATGAGCGAGTGGATGTAGAGGATATATTGATAGAGGTAAAGAGTGAGAAATTGGGTAATTTAATAGTTCCCGCCAGCTAGTCCCACTGGCCACCAGTGTCAGGTTCCCACAGTGGCCAAAAGGTAAAGCTTATCATACTACCCAGCATCCCATACTGCCCACCACGACAAGCTTCTCATATTGCCTACCAGGCCAGGCTTCTCATTGTGCCTACCAGTCAATGCTTCTTATAGTGCCCGCCAGGCTGCTCATAGTGCCTGTCAGAGTATCATACAAGTTCTCACACCGCTCGACGGGGCCACCATCTCATCCTGCCCACTAGGGCCAGCTAGTCATACTGCCCACCAGCACTAGCTTCTCACATAGCCCACCACTGCCGGCTTCAGACATTTCCCACCAGAGACAGCTTTTGCTAACACCCACCAATGCCATCTCAAATTTCCCACCAGCACTAGCATCGCACGCTGCCTGCTTCTACTGCCACCCCGTCACCTAGAGCTGTAAGTTGTTCATCTACTGACTAAAGCCTTCCTAATAAATCTCCAACACAAAGTTGAACTTATTTGAACAGACCGAATGACAGCAATATAATATTTACAAGAACGGGGGACACACTCTCTCCAATTATCTCACTTAGCTAAAAAAATATGGAAGTTAGCAATACACAACAACATTCATATATATTAGCAGAACATGTCCCAGGAACAAGCAATCAGACTGCGGACTTTCTGAGGAGATCACAACAAGAAGTCCACGAATGGGAAATCTGCCCCAGTGTTCTTCAACTATACTTTCGCAAATGGGGATTTCCAGAGATAGACCTGTTTGCAACAAAAGAAAACACAAAATGCCCCACTTCGCAAGAAGATAACACCATCATCAGTCCAAAAGCAATTCTCTATGGAGGAACTGGTCGGGGATATTTGCATATGCTTTTCCACCTCTCCCACTATTTCCATTAGTGGCCCTGAAACTCCGGCAAACAACGCTCACCATGATACTAATAGCGCCCACATGGGCTCGACAATCGTGGTTCTCAAAACGCATGGACTAGCTCTAGTCCCACACGAGAAGCTTCACCTCAACCTGAACCTTCTCATGCAGAACCATGGAACATTAAGAAATCGCAATCCCGAAGAAATACATCTTATAATTTGGCTCCTGAAGTTTTAGGGTTTGGATACTTAAATTTACTTTAAGACTATGAACATTCTTAAAGAAGCTCGTTAACCAAGAACAAAGC
This sequence comes from Lissotriton helveticus, assembly GCF_964261635.1. Lineage (NCBI taxonomy): Eukaryota > Metazoa > Chordata > Amphibia > Caudata > Salamandridae > Lissotriton > Lissotriton helveticus. The sequence continues at coordinate 187,938,939 of NC_136060.1, forward strand.
AATATGCATATCTCCAGCATAGATAACACATATCCATGTTTACCATTCCGGTTATAAAAACTTTCATGGAGGGACTTAAAAGAATAATTCCTCCTAGAATTTCACCTGCCTCATCATGGAATTTAAACATTGTCCTAAGAAGATTAATTGGTCCTACTTTTGAATCATTTCATTCTTGTCAGTTGCAATATCTTTCATGGAAACTTGATTTTTAATTGCGATTACTTCTCTTAGAAGAGTTAATGAAATTCAGATATTAACTCTAGAAGAGCCTTTCTTTCAACTACACAAGTATAGGGTAGTTCTTAGAACCAACCCTGAATTTCAACAAAAAGTAATTTCCAGTTTTCATATTAATCACTCCCTTGATTTACCTGTGTTTTTCTCACAACCTGACAGTTGTAGAAAGAGCATTACACACTTTAGATGTAAAATGGGCATTAATGTATTACATTGACAGGACTAAATCATTTAGAAAAATAAAGAATTATTTGTTGCCTTTGCACCTCCTCATTTAGGGTAAGCAGTTTCTAAATCAGGCATTTCAAGATGGATAGATAAATGCATACCAACATGCTATGCAAAGGCTACGTGACCTTTACCTGCTACACCAAAAGCCGACTCCACCAGGAAAATTGAAGCTTCTATGGGTTTTTTAGGAAACATTCCTATTGTTGTTATTTGCAAAGCAGCAATATGGTCTACTCCACACACTTTAACACAACATTATTGTGTGGATGTATTTGCATGCCAACAAGCCAATATTGGTCATGCAGTACTTAAGACTCTTTCAGACAACTGCAACCCCCACACTTTAGCCACTGCCTAGGGAGAGGGACTGCTTTACATCTACAGCACATATGCCTCGTGCGGATTATGTTACTTACCCTGTAAGCATCTGTTCTTGGCATGTAGTGTTGAAGATTCATATGCGCCATCCCTCATCCCCAAATTCTTATGTAGGTTGCAGTTTATATACTTTATCTCGTACCAACGCATTGCCACATACACAGCATTCTTTACATTCTCACCTACCCACGGCAAAACAATCTGAAGATGGCGTCGATGACCATGTGCAGTATTCCCAAGACGAGTTACTCATCCTTGTGACTCGAAGAAAACTTCTGGAGCAGAACCAACTTGTAATCATCCGAGCCCAACACTAGATGGCGGACTTTCAAAGCATGTGAATCTACAGAAGAACTACATGCCAACAACAGATGCTTACAGGGTAAGTAACATAATCCTTATTTTGTGTCAATTGAAGTATTTTCCTTGTATAAGTTATGAACTGTATTCTGAGTATCTATCCTACCTCAACTCCTTAATAACCTGGGTGCTCTGTCTCGCTCAAGTGCTGCAGAGGAGTACAAGTTAACCATTTTGGTGTCCAATGGTGCTGTGGCCCCAGGACGTCAGTGGTAAATAACTCAAATTGATGCAAAGTAGCTCAGTAACCCCTGACTACCCTGGTGCCCAAAGAACCTGGTAATTAAAACAATATATTGTGGAATGGTAGACTGTAGCATCATAAACTAGATCAAAGGTCTTCGTGCTCATGACTTAGAGAATTGTTGTGGGTGCTAGTGTAGCACCTCACACTCAAAGCAGATTGTTTGTATGCATTTATGGTGACTCTAAATCTCATTTTAGGACATAAGATTTGAGCTTCTTGAGGAGGTCTGTCAAAACATATGCTTTGGGTTGTGTAAATGATGCAACATACGAAGAGGGTACTGTGTATCAGGAAGTCTAATAATTATACCTTGGTGACAAAAGTAGGCTTTGCTCTATAATGATACTTCTTACTGCTGTACGAAATACAGTGGCAGAACACTATGAGCGGGCAAATAAAAAGCAAAATGTGAACAATGAAGAGTAAAAACAAGCCACATATTTTTAACATTGCATGACCATGCTCCCAAAACTTGATTCCATATGACCACGAATAACAACTTCTCGTACCCAATGTCCATTCTTTGGCCATCTCACCATTACAATGCTACGTCTTCGTAACATGGACTTGATTATCATTTGTTGTTGCCTCAAAGCAACATCCTATAATAATAATGCAAGCTTCTCATCATGTCCCTCTTCCATCCTGCAGTGTAGCACTACAGGGTCCTAGGCCCAGGTTCCATACTTTAGAATATTCCACAGGAGTCACACTACATCCATACATTTTCAAGCAGTACCTCTGCTTGCTTGTAGGTGCCATTGATCAGCTCCGTGTAGGCGTTGTATGTGACGTGCGTGGTGTGTATACAGGCTCCACTCCAGCTCGCTGACACCAGTTACTTTCTTTCTGTGCCATCATGCCAGATGTGAAGAGAGCTACCTTAGTTCATTTTTGGGACTTTTGTGCTTTTGCTACTACTGTATATAGGATGTTCCCTTAAAAACCAGTGGGATTTAAATCCCATGGTTCGTGTCACAGACAGATGTGTGTGACAGACCCCCACGTGGTTTGTCTCAGGTGCCTGCAGCCAGGCCATGACTCCAACGACTGCCCTGACTGTCTCGCCATTAATCCCAAGGTGGTTAGGGAGTGCTCCCTGAAGCTGTTGGTCGCCCGACACCTTTCGACTCAGTGGTGCTACGGGTTCTGGTCATGTGGAAGTTCCTGGGGCTGATTGTGAAGCCGTACCCGATGCTCATCACCACGTTCGAAGTAGTCGTCGGTAATCCAAATCCTAAGAATTTGAAGCGGCCTGAGAATGATGCCACAGGTCTAGGTCCCACTCATCAGCCATGAAGCCGGAGACTGGGTCTGCGGCATGCCTCCCAGAATTTCCTGGTGCCAAAGTGACCCCCCACTCAGTTAAACACGTTTTAGGAGGCCATGCACATAATATTTAGGCAGGCCCACCCCCTGGAGAACCTCCAGAACTTTCAGGTTTGGCTGGTGCCTCCATTGGATTCCCGCCATTGGGTTCACCCTCTGCACCATTCAGTCCCTTTGGACTTGTTCCTACATCCAGGTCAGTTCCGGTCAAAAGGCTGCGACCTTCCCCACGTGTGTTCCAGTGCGCCGCCAACACCCAACTGCAACGCCAGCCCTATCGTTATCTCTGACTCAAAAACAGAGCTGAACTGCGTAGTCGGACGTCTGCTCCAGTGTCGCCCAGAAAACGAACTTTCAAGTTGGAGATGGAGCCTAGGCCAGTGGTTTGGACACCACCTCAGATGCTGGTTTAGTCTCTCCTAGTGTGGCTATTGAGGAAGGGGCTGCATTTCCCATGACGGTGAGGAGGTCCTGGACCTTGCAAGTCAAGACGAACGTCTTGTGAGAGGCGCTTCAACTGAGAGTTGCCCCCACACAACCTTTTCTCCCTTTTAATAAAGCCCTCTATGATTTTCTGCTTGGGGCAAGGGCCAAGCTTTGCACAGCGGCTCCTGTGCACAAGATGATTGACCGCCGCTATTGCCCTGCAACTAGGGACCCAGCTTTCTTCACCTAGCACCCCACCTCGGAGAGTCTGGTTTTCCATGCTTCCACATGCCTTGGGCCGGAATTTCCACACTGTTAGGGACTCCATTGCGCAAGTGCCATACATGGTCTTGGAAGAGCCCGAGCCATCCTGACACAAGCTTTTGCTGATGGAAGGAATGCAACAAAGTTTACCATACACTGTGGACATGTCAGTGGTATTCTGTCACCACCCCTGACTGAAGTCTACTAACTCTTTGACACTCAAGTGATTTAAGAACAGCTGATGGGACTCTCCACGGCCCAGCACTTGTCACGTTCTGCCTTCGCCACTTCCTTGCCTACGGTAGGGGCTACAACCGTGCCCATGTCTGCCCAGCCACCACGGCCAACAGGCTATCCAGCCCTTTCATGGCTGCGGACACCGTTTCAACAAGCCCTGTGGGACCCAAAGGCAGAGATCTGCCCAGTCTTCCAGCTTACAGCACCAGCAGACTTCAAACACCTTTTAATATGTCCTTTCATGATCACGTGCAGTCGGTCGGTGGCAGGATCAAGTACCATCTGCCCGATAGACTTTCATCACCTCTGACAAATCAGTGCTTCAATTTGTCCAGCAGGGCTACGCCTTTCCACATAAACTCTGCTGCCCATGCCCCCAGGCTGACTGAGAATCACCTCTCTGTTGCGTCAGAAGTGCAGGCTCTTTTGGCCAAAAGAGCCATAGAAAGGGTGCAGACATAAGAAGTAGGTAGTGATTTCTATTCCCGCCACTTTCTGACAGAGGCCTCAACTCTATAATGGACATATGCCATCTCAACTACTTACTCAAAATGGAGAAATTCAAAATACTCACATTGGCTCGGTTCCTGTCTGCCCCAGACCTTGGAGACTGCATGGTAGTGTTAGGCTTGCAGGGCGCCTATTTTCACATACCCATCCTGTGGACTAACAGACGTTATCTGCTGTTCACGGTGGGTGAGTGACAATCTGAGTTTGCTGTGCTCCCCTCTGTCTTACCAGCACCCATTGGGTGTTCTCAACGGTGATAGCGGTGGTTGCAACCCATTTGGGGATGCCAGGGGTATTCCAGTCTTCCCCTGCCTCGATGACTAGCTGTGAAGGCAGGCTTGCCCCACACAGTCGTCACCTACGACTATGGTGGACCATCCTGCATTCTCTGAGGTTCACTATTAATGTGCATAAGTCATTCCTGACTCCCTCTAAGATGCTCCCTTTCCTCTGAGCCATTCAGGACACACTGAATTTTCAGGCCTATCCTCCAGAATGGCAAGTCCAGGATATTCAGGCTAAGAATCGGATGTATCAGCCGTTGTCCTAGATTTCTGAGAGACTGACTCTGAGGCTGCTTCCGGTGCCTCATGGTTTCCTGCATACTGCTGGTAACACATGCCCGGTGACATATGTTGGCTCTGCAATGGAATCTGAAGTCCCAGTGGGTGCAACTTCAGGGCAATCTCTCAGATTTGGTCCAGATATTGGAGGGAGCTACAAACGATCTGCAGTGGTGGTTGATGAACTGTAATTGGGTCAGTGCCATACCCCTCTCCCTTCACACCCACAACTCAAAGTGGTGACAGATGCGTCACTCCTGGGTTGGTGCGGCTATCTTGGAGAGGTGGAAATCCGAGAACTCTGGTCTCCGTCTGAGTCTCAACTCCACATCAATTTGTTGGAGTTGAGAGTAATCCATTTGGCATTGAAGGCCTTTCTCCCTTCCATCAAGGGAAAGCTAGTTCAGGTGTTCATGTACAACACCACTGCTGTGTGTTACTGCAATAAACAGAGCAGAGTGGGGTCATGGACCCTGTGCAAGGATGCCCTGAGCCTCTGAACATGACTGGAAAGTCATGACATCTTCCTGGTCGGGTTCTGTAAACCCCAGGGAGGACCAACTCAGTTGTTGATGTCTTGCACATCACAAATTGTGTCAAATATCCGGAGGTGATGCAAGGCCACTTCCACAACTGGGGAGAACCTTGGTTAGATCTATTCACCATCGCTGAGAAAAAGCAATGTCAGCACTTTTGCTTGGTGGAGTTTCCAAGGCAGCTCTCGCTCAGAGGCATGTTTTGTTTCGAGTGGAATGGAGGACTCCTGTACTCCTTTCTGCGGACCACTCCTGCCAGAGTCTCAAGAAGATCAGGAATGATCTGTCCCAAGTCATTCCTGTGTCTCCAGATTGGACACTGAGTATGCTATTCCAAACTCTTGAGCACGAGCATCGGTCCTCTGATGAGGCTGCCTCTTTGGTAGGATCTCCTGTCTCAGCAACAGAGCAGGGTCCTGCACCTGACACTGCACATGCTCTGCCTTCATGCATGGAGATTGAGCAGCGGCAGCAGACAGTCTTTGACCTCCCTTCAGAAGTCTGCAAAGTCATTCTGCCAATCAGGTGTCCCTCAACTAAGACCGTATACGGCTGCCATTGGGCAAATTTCGTGTCTTGGTTCACTGCCAAGCGTGTTGATCCCCTCTCTGCACCTTTGCCCAAGAACTTGTTGTTTGTTTTATCGTTAGCCCAGCAACGCTTTCCTTTGGGCACAGAGAAATGCCATTTTTCGGCCTTAACGGATTTCTTATGGTTGCCGAATCAGCCCTCCTACCAAATGTGACCCATTTCCTATAAGGACTAATCATATGTTTCGCCCAGAACCCTTTATTATGCCCCAATGGTGCCTTAATTTGTTTCTAACATTTTCTGTTTGCTCACCCTTTGAGGTCATGCACAGTTACCGTTTATATCTACTTTCTGTGGCCATTACAAAGACCAGGAGAGTTAATGAGCTTCAGGCACCGTCTGTGCGTCCTCCATACACCAACTTCTTCCCAGACAAACTGGTTCTCCGCAGCCGTGCCTCTCTACTACCGAAGGTGGTGACTTCTTTCAAACGCTAGCTAGAGCATCACGCTGCCAACTTTCTTTGCTCTGCCTCACCCTCCTAAAGAGAAGGAAAGACTCCATCAACTGAACCCAAAACGAGCATTGTTGTTCTACATTGATGGCACCAGAGAACACTGGGTGGACGATCAACTCTTTGATGTGTTTGCCAGAGCAAAGAAAGGAAAAGCTGTGCAGGAATGGACCATTTACAGATGGATTGTGCTCTGCATTAGGATCTGCTAAGCTTTGGACAAGAAGCAACTCCCTGAGGGCTTGCGGGCTCATCCCCCAGGAGCCAAGGCTGCAACTACTGCATTAGCTCACAGAATCTCCGTCTTAGTCATCTGTCAGGCTGCAATATGGACTTCTCTGCACACGGTTACCAAACACTACTGCCTTGACAGTCGGGTCCATTTCAACAGGCACTTTGCCCATTTGGTCCTTCAGGACTTCTTTGTCTAATCTGTTTGCAGACACTCTTCTGGGGAGGTAATGCTTGAATATCTAATCTAAGGTAAGGAATCTACGGCTAGAAGTCTCTATCAGATAAACAAGTTACTTACCTTTTGTAGTGTAGTTCCTATATTCCCAATAGGCTCTGCGCATTGGAATAATATATCCTATAGATGTGACGTAGGACTTAGGTTCACTTGGTCTCTATCGAATATATTAAACTTAATTGTGAGTGCCAGCTAGCTCAGAGGTCACTAGAAACTTTCTCGAATAAACAAGAAGGGATTAGTTTCCGACAACCGCATAAACAATCGTAAGACTGGCTGTAAAGTATAATGCATACAGCAGGAAGAGTATTATATAATAATACTGTAAAAGCATGGTATGGTTTCTAAGCCATAAAATACATACATAAATAAATAAAGACTAAAAGTACTCAACTGGTGCTTCTAACATACGCCTACCTCAATGTACCTAACCTAAGTTTAGTACGAGGGAAAGAAGTAAGTGTGTTGTAGCATAAGTTTAGTATTCTTTTGCCAAAAATCTATCCAAGATTTCTCTTAGGGTCTAATCAGCTCCGTACCTTGGTTTAGAATGAAGGAAATCTCTCTGTCTCCAGACTCGATTTCCCAACACCCCGCAAGGGGAGCTTGGAAACACTGGAGCTGGATTTCTAGGCAAGAGAAAACACAGCGTCTCTCTCCAAGCATCTGCTGGAGGGTCGGCTTCCTTCGGCACTTGCTGTAGCGAGATGCGTCTGGCAAGTAGATAGTCGAACTGCTCCACACCACCATGTGTTTGCTATGGCAAGTGTGGGCATATTTATACCTTGAAGGTGCCGAGTTTGACGTACAGTTGGACATAATAACGTCATCAAAGAGTCGTAGTTCTTTGAAAACTCGGAGTTCTTGGACAAATCAATATTCAAGCAAGGGGAAGTCCCTAACTGCTGAAGCCGAGTTTTCCAAGAAATCGTTGTGGCTTTTCGGAACTAGTGGAAGTGACTCATGTCTAAATATGGTTATGATTTCTATGCCTATATAAGGACAAGGTGATTTATACCTAAATAAGGGCATGAATCGGGAAAATTACCCTAGGGTCCTAAAATGCTATACAACACTTTGGTAACATCTAATCTGATAGAGACTGTCAAGCCGCAGGCTCCTTACTAAGCCTACCATCCTCCCCGCTTCCCCCTTCCACACTTCTACAAATTAATGCCATTTCCCATTTGTGTGGCGGGCTGATCATCTGCAAGAGAAAAGGTCCCAAAATGCGAAAAATGAGACGTCCAGAATTGTCTTGTTCCGGTGATGTGAGTAGCTGTAGTTTTTGGGCTAAGACTTGGCTGCCATGCGGGAAAAGCCTACCAACTCCTGATATTTCTGAATATTTAGACATGCAGGAGAGTCCAGGGTGGTGTGATTTGTGTGGATTCCACTTTTTTCTGTATCACAGTGCCCTGCAAGCACACAGTACTCTGGCACTTACAGCCAGTGAGCAGTCTTACTACACATTTTTTTAACAACCCCTGACGTCTAGTGGGCATTCTTTTAACCCTGTAGGTTTGATTGGGAGTATCTGCTCCCAGTTGCCCTCCACGGGGAAGCAGACAGACTGATGATGTCCATTTTTATTAGAGGAGCACTTGGTCATGCCTCTGGGGCTGTTAATCCTCCGCCCGTCAAAGTGTGTCTGGTGACTAGTGGGTGGTTCCATGCTTAGAACATCCTGAGCAATGATGCACGATGGAGCAGTACTATTCAAAAGGTGAACCTCTCCCATTTCCAAGGGCTCCTATTCCATGATGATAGGTACTGCTTTCAATTTCTGTATGTGTGCATTCAACCTTTTCAGGAAGGTGTTGACCTTTCGCCTTCTAAAACATTTCCAGTGTATAAAATACCTTAGAATCTAGCTTAAGGTTAGAAATCTTGATGCCATTTGGACCCAGGACATGGGAGATGTTTACTTTGACATACACCTCCTAGATGTATTCCTCCCAAGCGTTAATACTAATCGATCTTTCTAATAGAAATACTTTTGGCTCCACCAACATGCCACCAAACTTTCATCTCCCATGCGTATTCACGTACTGTTATAAGATTAGATTGTGCGGTTCAGCAAGCCTTTTTGAATGTTTTTTTACATTGCATTACAGCATGCCTTAAGTTTGATTCTTGGGGTCTCTGATGCACTTACTTTTTGTTAACTTGGACTTCTGTTTTTTTTCGTTCAACCTTAAACCAAGTTTTATTGATTTTGTGAGCAAATTCAAAGTATACTATTCTAAACTATACAGTCTTAGTTTACAGATGTAATATTTCATTCCTGATTTTCTTGATTTCGCCTAAAATTCATGGGGATTGCATTTCTTGGTTCTCCTAGTACTTCCGACCTGACTACAGTACCGTGTTTTTTCATACAAAACACTAACTAAAAGCAAATAATCATTATTATACTATGTTTAACTAGTTGAAAACTATTACAAGGAAGTAAAATGTAATTCAAAGTATTATACAACAGTTACCTTGAAACATGGCTTGTGTGGGAAATTGAGTCATTGTCAAAGTGGCCATTTACTTGTGCCATAAGAGATTTGGGAAAATTGTCCAATAATTCACCCAAAAAGTTTTTTAGCCACGAAACTTGAGGCTCAATGGCCCTTGGGGCTCAATCAGAAGCTCTCTGGCCAGAGTGCTGTGCTGAGGGGACCCCCTAAGGCTAGGGGGGCCCCCGCACTGCAGCGGCCTGTGTTTCACCCATGTTCTGAGCACTAGTAGTGGAGTATCATAATGGTTATTAAACGGCAGAGAATACGTATGATGGGTTTTGCATGTGAATGTCAGCCCTCAAGTTTTATTGCCAATATATGTCTGTGTTCAATTTTTTGTTACACTGCACTTCCAATATCTGCTTTTCCGGGGTAGAATCGCAAGATCCCTTCTAGCATGACATGATAAAAATATAATTATATTTTTTATAATGTTGACGTTTTCATGATGTCAAATTTAGTGCATGCAAATTATATCAGTCTGTATAGGCCAGCACCAGTTCATGATAGTAAAAGTATTTTGTCTTAGTTTGCAGAAGTAATATTAATTTCTGATTTTCTTGGTTTTGCCTAGAACTGGTCAATGGATTTAGTATTTTCCCTAATCCATATCCAATCATCTTAAACCATAAGCCTTTTCTCCTTGCTGTCTACACTAGAGGATTAATGGTCAATCCATTGTGATGGCGCCAACAAGGTTGTATGGATTTTGAGAGGTGGATTATCACTTTGACCCTAAACAAACTCTTGATACTCTTCATTCAGGGAAAACAATTTAATGCCTAGACTTTCCTTTGTCTTAAAAGATTCTCCTTGATACTTTGCTCGAAGTTGAAGTAAAAAAAACTGCAGCACGTGGGAAAATTTTTCATAAAATGATGTCTGCATATAAATGCCATGTTTAAAAACATATTTCTTGACTTATATAGAGCCTTCTTGCACTGATTAGTGTTCAATGTAATTTTAGTCACCTTTGTAGTTAGATATAAATTCTATATATATTTAAATTCATTAAAAGTTATATAAAGTAGCCCTTCCACACTGGTAAATAATTGAAATAGGTTTAACCTATTTAATATATAGTGTCTTCCTCTGAATGATATTGAGGAATGGACAATAGGTTATAAATCTCAATTTTTGGGTCGATGGAGGGGTTTATTTATGTTGTGGGCCTGTACATCTTTCAGAAGATTCTCCAGTCTCGCACCACAATTTAATACTGTGCAACTTGCCACCTTTTTACCTGATCATCCGGTGGGGATATTGCACCAGAATGATGCACGTCTTTGGGGTATTATTCACTTGGTTTATTCTTACTGGATCTGTGGACCTAAATAAACTCTCTCTGCTGGTCTGTATGTACTCCCACTGCTAAGTATCCCTACAATGACACTAGTCCACATATCTTTACTGTCACAGTGCTGCATGTACTCGTGTTTATTCACCATATCCTTTCTTACCTTGTAATTACAGCCTGTGAGCCAGTTTGGCAGCGTTGGTTAGATCAGCACAGAGGTATGTGGGTTGGAAAATCTGTGTAGACCCTCACCTGTAGCAATGTGCTGGAGAGTGTTAGCTTCCCTTCGCCTGGCCTGTCCTTTTAGTGCACCAAAGTATTTCTTTATGAATGCCTCTCCATGAGCCCTCTATACTCCCCAGTCATAAACCTTTGCTTCTTCATAGCTAAAAAAAGAATTACATATCATGCACAAATGAGTTGATCAGCGAAATACATGTGGCTGCTTAATCAAGATTCTACTTTTGAAGAAAATCAAAAAGGTGGAATTATCCAGGTATGACTGTTGTGCTATAAACTTGAGGAAGCCACATACATATTGCTCCATTGTTTAGCAGTTCTTAAATCTATTTCTCTCTGCCCTTAAAAATAAAGTTTTTTTCTGGACAGAATGTATTGTGTTGATATTTGACTGTTTATATCTGATCGATGTTTGACAATAGGGAGGCGAAAACTGCTTAGAAGGTATGACTTTCGTTATCACCGGAGTACTTGAATCAATTGAACGAGATGAAGCTAAATCTCTGGTAGAGTGCTATGGAGGAAAAGTTACTGGCAATGTCAGCAAGAAGACAAACTACTTGGTTATGGGCCGGGACGGCGGGGAGTCAAAGAGAGAAAAGGTACACAAATTTCTTTTTTTCTTCAGTATTGCTCATATTTGTCACCTGGTGATCACTATAGACGTCTTGATAGTATCTTTTGCCAGCCTCTTCCTGCTGCTGTGATTATTTCTGTACACAGGTCTTCAGTTCTGAACTTGAGTTCTGCACTTGTGCCACCTCTCCTGATTGTGGTGGGAATTATAAACCCCTTTTATACTGTCAACAATACCCTGTTCACGATCGGTGAACATGGCGATTCTTCTATAGGTTCTCCTCAGTTTCTCCAATATATATTTACCTTGCCATCCCGGTTCCCTTGTTTCAGTTGAAGGTTGAAGCTTTACCAGGTTTTAGTTGCTGGTTATCACATGTTTTTAACCAGGAGTATCTTTAATATCTTTGTGTTTAAAATTACTCTTCATTCTTGTTTCCCCCTCATTTAATTCCATAATGTTGATACTGGCTTCATCTGTGTTTCAAGATGTGCTGGCCTGATATGTGACAAATGATTTCAGCTAGCTGACTATTACTGAAACCTTTAATTGTCTTTGAAGAAGGCATCAAATAAGCTCATAGAAGTTGTGCTGAGATAGTACCAAAATAGTTCACGTGAGCAAGAGATGTGTAAATGTTTATTTTGCAGCAAATGAATACAGCTACTCTGTTAGCTATCACTTTATATTCAAAGAATGCTTCAATGCAGATCTTTGAGCATGATTTCTTGAAGTCCAAGCACCCCAAGTTGTGATACCCTAACAGACAACAAAGTGGTGCACTACATTTGCTTTCGAGGTCACATGGGTAATTCAGTATCAGCCTAAAATGATTCAGGTAGGAGAACACTTCCTAGTAATTGCCTCTGCTTGCTTATAGGTGAGGCTACCAGACTCTACTATGTCTTCACATTTCTTCCGAAAGGGATTACGTGGAGCCAAATAAAGGTGCTACCTATGTTCGCTGGCATCCGTTCTTTTCTTTCTGCGACATTCAATGTAGATCCAGAGCTCCACACTCGCACGTCTTTTGATGTTTTACCAAGTCCAAAATCAAGACCGTGTCCTTGGAAAATGTCCCTCCCGAAGACCAAAGGATCCAAACCACGGGACATCTGCAGGAAGCAAATATTGGTTACAATATCCACACAACATATACTTGTGGTGCTAGAGCTAAACACATCTCACTAAGATATGCACCAAATGCTCCCTGATGCACCCAAAGGCCACCAGAGAGCAAGATGTAAAACTGTACGCCGTGGGGCATTTTCTGCTTCAAACCATGGATTCCAAGTTGTGGGGACACTCCCGTTCCAGGATCCAATCCTGCTCAGAGTTGCTATACTTGGGGAAGGTGGTGTCAAAAGTCAGGGTTCGCCAAAAACTCAAGAAGCTAGACTCTTCCCATCACTCCCGCTCTGAGGTGAAGGTCCACAGTTGACTGTCAAGGATGCATCCCCGCTCCCTCACCTGACTGATTCTGTCATGAGGCTGGTCTCGGCATGATCTGAGTTCTTTGGGGTGTTTTTGATAGAGCTGTAAATAGAAGCCTTCCCAAGTAATGCCCCTCCCCACCTGCTGCACCTTCGGGCCCAATCAAACCACAGGAGATCACCAGCAGATTTCCACTGGCTGGGCTTGCCCCAGTGCTGGCTGACCCCGTTGGATCCCAGTCTGGCCCATGACTGGTGCCAGCTCATACCTCCACACCTGTGCTGAAGGTCATATCTGTCTGTTTGCTCCGAAGGTGTTCCCTCTCCAATGGTTCCTTGAGAGGGTCTGGGCCCAGAAGATGTCCCTTTATCAGATAATCAAGGTGCAGCACCACAGAAGGTTAGTGGCATGGATTCTGAAATAGAGTTGGGCTACCTATCAGGGCACCCTCCAGAGGTGAGTGCCTTTTTTGCTGTGGTTGTCCGCACAGCCACAGAAGTGTTGAAACTTCAACTGCCCACAATAAAGACCAATATATTTTTAAGGCACAAGGGAGACCCGAGGGTATTAAGGGACCAAGGGCATATGTATTTCTAAAGGAACAGTGGTCCCTTAATGGCGAAATGTCACAAATCAGTTCTACATAGAGATACAATGAAATCTACGTATGATATCCAAATGGAATACGCGTTTAAGTTTATGAAAGTGAGATAGAAACAATGCATTGAGGAAAAAAACAAAACTAAGGTCACATAAAGCTTCCAAGCTCAGGCATATAAATGTGGCAACATTGAGAACACATTGGTTAAGTCACAAACAAAGTACCAATGCTCACATGTATTAATGAACAATTTTAGCATTTGAATCAAGGTACCATATTCAACGATATTTCAATCCCTTAGTTAGATATTGGGTTCATTACCAGGACATAAGGGTTATGCCTGAGAACGTGAATGGGTTACAACATATGTAACCCTATGCCAGCTAGAAGAGAATGAGGTAAGAAGGGAATAAAATAACCAGGAGAACAGAAGAAAGGAGAAACAATATTAGTTGCCACAAATAACCACACTGAGTACGACCATCCGTCCACATCATAAGTGCGTGTGTTGGATATCTAGGTACATCCATGTGTGTGCCTACTCACACCACAAGTTTTTAATTTCCATGTGATTGGAATGAATCTGAGAAATAAACGGGCACACTAATGCTGGCTGCGCAAAACTTTCATTGAAAATGTTGATGGGTCAAATTGAATGTTTAATGCTTTGGTGCATTCACATACTGTAATTCCATTTCTATTGTCAAAATCAGTGAATGGGTCTCTAATGTTTAAATTATTGAAATTTATGGCAACCTATTTCTCTGTATAGTCGTATCAGTATTACTTGTGTTGCTTCCATGCAGTAATTTTGATTTAAATTATTTTTGCGAACAATTACTCAATTCTATAAAGTATACATTTTTAAGTGATTCCTCTTTATTGGTCATGTGCTTAGACTAAGGGTACCTGTGTGTTAGGTTTACTTATATTTTTAATTAAGATGTGTTTTCATTCATGTTCATAGGCCCAATCCCCCATTAGCTGAGGTTATCCCAAGTGAAACATAGTTTTTGTTGATAGTTATATCTGTAAGGCACTGTTCCACTGCCAGCCAGAAGCGTTGTATCGCTGGGTATGCCCAGAATGTGTACATGATGGTACTTCGTAGGCCACAATTTCGGCCAATCCTTGCCAGCAGTATCCAAGTTAGGTATTCCCTGTTCTAGATCTTTAGATGCACCAGCCTGAACCCTGCTTGTATGGCCAGTTCCCTAGGCACAGGCAATGCTTCTTCCCAGCCACCATCTTCGGAAGGGCCCAGGTTTGTCTCCCATTTCTTCCTGAGATCCTCCTTGGTGTCCGGAGTGTTGAGAATGTTTTAGCAGATATGAGATATGACTTTCCCTGGATTCTCTTCTGAAAGCACTGTCCACCATGGGGAATGCATCTGTTAGGGAAGCCTCCCTTGTTACATGGGCCGCTAAAGCATGTTGTAGCTCTATGTATTTAAATGCCTCTGAGCTTTCCCGTTGAAATTCTTCCTAAAGATCTTACGGGGTGTTGGGTCGAACCTTCCCCCCACAGTCTCCCGGCTTACTGATACCAATTACGTCCCATTTCCTAAAGCTGCACAGTTTGCCTACGACATGAAACAGGTCGTTATTCCACAAAGGGGTTTCCCTTGTCAAGATGCTATTAATTCCGATTCCTCTGTGTTCTTTCCCAGACTCGAATAGCCACCGGCGTGGTCTACAGAAGTGCAGTCCGGCCGATCCGCTTCTATATCGCCGCCAGGTGTCTGTCAACCCTCAAGAATGGCTCATCCAGTAGGGCGAAGGCCCAATTGTTAATGACCACAAGGTGTGAGACCCAATAGTATGTTTGTAAGTCCGGAAGAGCTAGTCCCTCCCACCCACCCTCCCAATACACTCCCCTGGTTCGCTCCCCTAATGGCATTCAGGCAGGTTTCGCATCCCTCAACAGAGCTGCATCTTACTGGAATTTCATGTTTCAACTCACCGGAAGAAATCTGCAGAGACGCAATATGGATTGTTCTGGAGGGCGTATGTGAATACTATAAACAACGTTTTCCGCCACAGCAGGTCGTGCCTCCACCCCAACATGCAGTTACGGTTCCTCAACCTGAGATTCCACCACCTAGGTCTCGGGTAACGGAACCTCCACAACCTGATTTGCCTACTCAGACCCCGGATACTTCTTTGGATGAAGAAGTAGAGGAGGGCGAGTTACCAGAAAATCCTCCGTTAGATCCGTGGGATAGATACGTTATTCCCATGCAGTCTCCACCAACTCCACAACCTTCAGACTCACCACCTGAAGACAGAGGTGGGTTCCACAATCTCATGCAGTGAGCTGCAACTTTTTCAACTGCTGGTAACAGTGGAACAGACAGAATGTTTTCTTCAAGATTTTAAAGAAGAAACTAGGAAGGTGTCCAGAGCCATTCCTATTATAGATTATATCTGGAAAGAAGGCGGCAAAGTGATGAAAAATCCTGCTTCTGTGCCGGCCGTGTTACCAAGGATTGATAAAAAAATATCGCGCTCCTCTCAATAGTCCTTCATGCCTCATTGGACACCCGCGGCCGGATTCCGTTATCTCGCAGGCCACTCAACAAAGATCGTAAAACCCAGCCACCCCCATCACTACACCACCAGATAAGGAGGGGCGTCGTTTGGACCTTATCGGTAAAAATATTTCCACCATGGCTGCTGCCTCGATCAGAGCTGCAAATTCTTTGGCGATTATAGGGCGCTATGATCGCCAAATGTGGTCCGAGATGGCTGTTATGATTAATCTAATTCCAGAAGATAAAAGGCAGGAGTCACGCAAGATCTTAATGGAGGGGGAACGTGCAGCTGCAGAAGCCATCGACTGCACTTAGGATATTGCCGAAACAAACTTTAGATAACTGGCAGGAGCTGCAGTTCTCAGACGACAGAGCTGGCTAAAGGCTACCACCTTTAGGCCCGAGGTCCAACTAAAGATCTTGGACATGGCTTATGACAGAGAGTCTCTATTTGGAAAACACATCGACGAGGCTCTCCAAGCAATCAAGACGGACACTGACACCGCAAGATCCCTAGGTTCTTTACAGTATAAGAGAGGATCTTTTAGATGTGCTAGAGGACATGGATTCGCCTCTAGAGGAAGCTACTACCAACAAGGCAGACAATATAAGCCTCCGTACTGGCAAAATTATCAGTCTTCTTATCGCCGGTCCGGAACAGCTAGTTTCTCTTGCCAAGGGGGAATAAAGCGCACAAACAATCAAGGGCGATACACTCACAGAAAACAGTGAGATCAGCCGGGCGCCAACCTTATTTTCTTCCCTGCCTGTGGACGCGAAGATGTCTGCCTTTCAAAAACGGTGGCAGTGGATTACATCCGATCAGTGGGTGCTGGACTTGGTTCAACATGGACACACCCTGGAGTTTGTCACCAAACCACTAATAACTCCGCCCAGGGGTCCCCCTCCCCCTCGTCTTCACCTATTGTTCAAGGAAGTTCACTCAATGCTCCTCCAGAACGCTATAGAAAAAGTCCCAGTTCATCAGAGGCGGACATGCTTCTATTCCCGTTTTTTCCTCATAAAAAAGAAATCAGGGGAATGGCGACCGATTTTGGACCTGGCAATCTCAACAGATATCTCAAGAAGCATGGTTTCCGCATGGTCACTCTTTCGGAAATGCCTAAACGAGGGAGACTTTATGGCTTCTTTGGACATGGAAGACTCTTACTTTCACATCCCAATTCACCGAAAACATCGAAAGTCTCTCCGTTTCACTGTGGCTTGCGCCCATTATCTGTTCAATGTACTCCCATTTGGCCTCTAGTCGGCTCCAAGGATTTTTACGAAGTGCCTGGCTCCAGTAGTGGCAGCACTACGCTCGTCAGGGATCCAGGTTTTCCCGTACTTGGACGACTGGCTAGTCAAAGGTCCATCAAAGTGCAGAGTACAGAACAACATAACAGAGTGTCGCAATCTCTTTGCATCCCTAGGTCTCACTGTGAACGAAAGCAAATCTCAAACTCTTCCGAAAAGAGTTCTACTTTTCCTAGGGGCTTGTCTGGACACGAAACAATGCAAGGCATTCTTGTCTCAAGAAAGGCAGCTCTGTCTACAGACATTGGCCATAAAACTGTCAAAAACAAAGTCACTTTGTTCGCTTGTTTGCTTCACTTCTGGGAATGTGTTCTTCGGCCATAAATCTCTTTCCACTGGCACGTCTCAAAATACGGCCTCTACAGGAGGAGCTGCATCTCCAGTGGCAACAAGCGACAGGTTTCTTCGAGGACATTATCAAAGTCACCCCACGCATCGTAGATGCTCTTCTGGTGGACGCAACTACACAATCTAAAACAAGGACTCACATCTTACAAACTCCTCCGGACTTCGTACTAACGACAGATGCGTCCATGGAGGGCTGGGGAGGGCATCTCCAGGACTTGCAAGTGCAGGGCAAATGGTCCCAGAAATACAGACAATGTCACATGAACAGTCTGGAGTTGAGAGCCATATTTCTATCCCTACAAGCGTTCCTTCCCAGACTCGCAGGGTCTTCAGTCCTGGTCCAAACGGACAATACCACCAGCATGTTTTATGTAAGCAAGCAGGGAGGGACAAGATCAGCTACGCTCTAAAAGGAGGCTCAGGAGCTATGGGAATGGCTGACAATTCACAACATAACTCTCAAGGCGGAACAACTCTGGGCTTCAAACAGTGTAACCAGGGCCCTACTCATCGTGCTGGTCACACTCTTGACCTAATTCTGTCTAATTCGCACATTCTGACCTGTTATCCTCCTATACAGGTGGAGTGGACCGACCATTTTGTGATAAGTTTCTGTGATAAGTTTCTCCCTCCCTATCCTTAAAGAGGATCGCCCTCAACCTGCTCCCCTCCCAGGCAGTGGCACAAGGTGTCCGCAGAGACCTTTAAAGATGTTTTTATCTCCCCGGACTTCTCCCCCTCAGATACCCCTGACATGGCCCTCTCTAAATATAATGTTGCCCTGAACACTGCAGTTAATCTCATTGCCCCTCTAAGACTTTGTAACCAACGGTCTAACCGCAGGCAGGAACTATGGTACTCTGATTTACTGCGTGCAGAAAAGAAAGCATGTATGAAGTTGGAGAAGGTCTGGAGAAGCTCTCAGAATGTAGTAGATAAATCTCGCTATCACTCGGCCTTGAGATTCTACCATAGAAATATCAGAGCTGCCCGCAAAAACCATATTGTCTCTCAATTATCTGAGGCAGGCAATGATCCTAAAATACTGTACCAGGTCCTCCGAACCTTCACTAAGCCTATCGCGTGTGAAAGTCCAGAGACGGTGTCCCAACAACTGTGTGATGATACTGCTGGGTTTTTTGCAAATAAGATCGACTCTATCTACCAAAATATCGCCCAATCCACCACTTTGGTCGATATTAGGGATTCCTCTCCTAGCCTTCAGCTTGGAACAGTTGGACTTGGCCCATCTGTACTGTCCTCTATCCCCGAGATTAGTTTGGATGATGTCAACTCACTGATTGGGACTATTAAATCGGGCAGCCCGGCGGACCTTGTCCCTGCCCGAGTGATGCATCTTATAGGGAATGTTCTTAGTCCCACTATTCAGACGGTGATTAATTGCTCGCTCTCTGAAGGATTAGTCCCACTGGAGTGGAAAAAGGCCTTGGTCAAGCCCATAAGGAAAAACACCTCCATCCCTTGGTCGGATATGACCAACTTGAGGCCTATCTCCCTTTTGCCGTTTGTCGGCAAATTGATGGAGAAACACGTCAATCTCCACCTCTCCAGCTTCATTGAGCAGACCAGACCGGCTGTCTGGACCACTCTCAATCAGGGTTCAGACCTAGGTATAGTACCGAGACGGCTCTTCTTTCTGTCACGGATACTATACGTATGTCTCTGGACAGGGGTCTATCTGTGGTGTTGGTGCTGCTGGACTTGTCCGCAGCATTCGACACCATATCTCATACCATTCTTCTACGAAGATTAAAGGAGATTGGCTTAGAAAGATCTGCCCATGCGTGGTTCACCAGTTTTCTTGCAGAGCGTACCCAGCAGGTTAATATGGGCACCTTTAGCTCCATCTCTACCAAAATTACCAGAGGAGTCCCGCAGGGCTCCTGTCTCAGCCCTACGTTGTTTAACGTTTGTCTCCTCCTTGGCTGATATCATGAGGTCTTTCGGGTTTTTACCCATTTCATACGCTGATGATACTCAGCTGCTGTTTACTTTTAAAACCTTTACTCCCGAGGTAAGGCAAGCTTTCTCGAATGGCATGACTGCGGTCGCCAGCTGGATGGCCAGGAACTTTCTCCAGTGCAATGTGGGAAAGTCAGAAGTCATGCTGTTCGGGGAAGCAAAAATCTTGTGGACCCCTGACTGGTGGCCTACTAGTCTGGGAGAGGCCCCCTCCCCTAAACAGGTGGTGAAAAATCTTGGGGTCCGTCTTGACCACGACCTCACTCTTGTACATCATGCCAACACCACGGTGGGGTCTTGTTTCTATGTCATCAGCCTCCTTCGGAAAGTGTTTCCTCTTCTCCCTGACAGCACAAGGAAGACCCTGGTTCAGGCCCTCGTATTGAGTCGCCTGGACTACTGCAATGGTCTGCTTTTAGCAGCCAATGAAGGCGTGCTAAACAAACTCCAAGTGGTACAGAATACCGCGGCACGCCTGGTGACAAATGCCCCCCCCAGAACACCATCCCGGCCCCTTCTTAAACTGCTCCACTGGCTCCCTATCCGGAAACGGGTGGAATTTAAGACCTGCTGCTTGGTGCACAAAAGTCTCCATAACCTAGGGCCGCCCTATCTGGCCGAAAAATTTGTCCATCATCGCCCCTCTCGTAACTTGCGCTCTAGTAATTAGCTGTTACTGCAGATTCCCCGACATAACAAGACCAGACAGGGAGGACGCGCTCTTTCTGTTATGGGTCCACGTCTGTGGAACAACCTCCCCCTTCCCCTTAGACAGTGCTCTAGCCACTTAGCCTTCAGGAAGAGTCTTAAGACAACTCTGTTTCAGTATTAGCGCCAGCCTGGACCTGTATCCCCTTACAGCACTGCGCGGAGATACACCTTCGGGTGTGATTCCGGCGCGTTACAAATCCATAAATAAATAAAATAAAACATGTCCAAGGCCTCCACAATACCCTATCAGACAAGCTCAGCAGATCCTTGTCGGATTGCCACGAATGGGAGGTAGACAACACTTAATTGATCAAGGTGTTTCAGACTTGGGGCCAGCCAACGTTGGACTTGTTTGCGACCCAACAAAACAAGAAATGTCGGTATTACGCCAGCAGATACCCTCAACAGGGATCAAGAGGGAATGCTCAGTCCATGCGATGGTCAGGGATTTATGCCTACGCTTTTCCTTCGATCCCGTTGATTCCACGAGTGGTGCGCAAAATGAAACCGGAGAGCTGCCGTCACCTCCTAATTGCTCCCAGATGGCCTCGTCAGTATTGGTTTCAGGAGCTCATGTTGCTATCGCTAGAACCTCCAATCAAACTTCTCCTGGCTCCAACACTACTGTCACGCAACGGGGGTCAGGTACTTCACACAGACCCTCAATCTCTGAAATTGCACGCATGGCTCCTAACTTCCTAGAATTTCAAAATCTCCAAATTCCTCAGGATTGCCGGGACATCTTAAAGAAAGCCCGAGCCCAGAGCACATTTAAGACTTATCGTCTCAAATGGAGGCAATTCTGCTCCTGGTGTACTTCAAATGCTTTACACCCTATTGAATTTGAAGCTCCAGCAGAAAAAAATCTTCCTTATTTATTACATTTGTCTCGTTCTGGTCTTTCTTTCTCTTCGGTAAAGGTCCATCTAGCGGCTCTATCCAGGTTCAGGAAGATGGCTGACAGTCCCTCACTATGTTCTTCATCGCTGATAAAACAGTTCATGAGAGGTCTTTTTCGGACTTATCCTCCGTTAAACCTTCACAACCGGAATGGGAACTCAACACGGTCCTTTCACAACCGATGAAGCACCCGTTCGAGCCAATTCACAAAGCCGACCTCAATTACCTGACATGGAAGGTCGCTTTACTTTTAGCCCTAACTTCTGCCAGAAGAGTGGGAGAAATTCAGGCTTTCACTGTAAAGGAACCTTTCTTACATTTCTCTCAAGAGTATGTCACTCTTCGAACAAATCCAACTTTCATACCCTAAGTGCCTTCTCAGTTCCATCTAAACGAACCAGTGAAATTGCAATTTTTTTCCCAAATCCGACAACTCCGGCGGAAAGAACACTGCATTCTTTGGACATTAAACGATGCATGAACTTTTATCTTCAAACTAGCAGCCCTTCCCGGCGTTGTCCGGGAGCAATCCGGCTTCACACAGGCACCGCAGTTCTTATATCGCCGAGGGCCCCCCAGCGAGCCGGGCAGACTTACCGCCAAACCAGCAGAATCGCAGCCGGGTGTGATGGGGCACGGGCCTCTAATGGTGCAGCCGTAGCCGATTAGGGATGTTCGGGGAGCCTCCAGTGTGTCCGGGCAGCCGCGCAGCATGTCTTGCGCCGCCGCAGCTCTGATCTCCAATTCTGCCGACAGTGTCAGGGATCCTCGGTGGAAAGGTCCGGGCCTCACAGGCAGGGTGCCGGGCGGTGAGCGGGGTCCTCCCGCTCCCCGGCGCATGAAGCAGCGCCAGTCACTCCAGGATTACGGCGGGACTCACCCCCGTCCGCGCTCTAAGGGATTGTCCGGGCCCGCTCCAGGCGCCCCGCCCGCACAGGCCGCCACTTCGCCCAGCAGCAAGCAGGGCCGCGGCAGTCCTCCCAGCAGGTCGCGATCTTCCTGCAGGCAGGGCTGCGGCAGTCCTCCCAGCAGGTCGCGATCTTCCTGCAGGCCCGCAGAAGAGGGGCGGTAGCAGCTCAGCACCCTGGAGTCAAGCGTGTCGTCAATGGGCACGATCCGCAGAGCTGCACAGCCTCGGACACCCGGCCTCAGCATCCAGCAACCACGTTGTGCAGGTCAGTCCGGGCAGCACGATTCGCTGCCATTTCAGGAAGTGTTGTCAGGGAGCGCAAATGATGAATTGCGTACCGTAGGTGGCTCCGCGCTCCTGATGTCGGCACGAAACGTCGCGGCCGGCGCTACTTCCAAGGGACTACTTTTTTTTTTAAGGTAAATATTTTAAAGAACGTATAAATATTTTTTTTATATAGCCTATGTCCATCTGCAGACCCTGACAATTACAACGATGTATCGGGTGTTTGGATTGGCGCAGTGGTTCCCGAGTTTACCCGCCTCAAAGGTTCAAAGTTCTCTCTTTATAATAGTAGTATAGATAACAAAAAGCTTCAGGAAATTAGATCAGTTGTTCGTGGCTTATGGCCAAGCTACACTGGGGAAAGCGGTCACTAAAGCCACAATTTCCAGGTGGATAGCCACTGCGATCCATTTTTGCCACATCAAATCCAACCGGCCATTACAAAGAACTGTCAGGTTACACTCTACAAGGGCTGTAGCAGCGTCACAGCATTGTTTTCAGGAGTGACGCTAGAGAATATCTGCCGTGCTGCAACATGGAAGAATGTCCACACGTTTACAAGACATTACTGCCTGCAATCAGCAAATCAACGTGATGCAGTAGTTGGTCAAGCAGTTTTACGTCCCCTGTTTCCATAAGAACAAATTCAGGTAACCAATGTTTTATTCATCTTATCATGAGTCTATGCCTTTCAATATTTCTGTAAAGGTTCAAGATGTACATGTATTGCAGATTACTTGCTTCTTTTGTAGTGATATTACTTTTCCTGTTTAATAATATATGACTGCTCTTTGGCATTTAGTCATGTTTTTCATTAGTAATGTATTTACTTCGCAATTGTTGTTTGTTAAACATGTATTTAAGGGAGTGTATCACAATAAGTCTCCCACCATCCGCAACCGACTTTTGTCTGGCACACTGCTTGCTATTCTGATTCAGGCATGTGAATCTATGAAAGATACCCCAATACTGGATAAGAAAACAAGTTACTTACCTGTAACTTCAGTTATCCAGTATTGGTATCTTTCATAGATTCACATGCACCCACCCTCCTCCCCGGAGAGTCAGTTGTCTAATTTTTGGGATACTCATTCCCACTGTGCTAACGAAAATCTGAGGAGAACTGGCTCTGCAGAGAGGGTTCTAGAGGGTGCTGTGAGCTGATTGGTTGGAACAAAGACTTTGGGCTTTTTAGCATAATGAGGTGGATAGGCTACTACAATCTAGGCCTCAGGCCTTTCTCATAGGGCCTACTACTGTAATTTACTTTTGGCACTGCTTTTTAGGTTTCGCCTGGCGTTCACTGCGCAGCAGTGTCGCGCAGGCGAAATCTTTTGATCTTCAGTACGGGGCTTTAACCCGCCTCTCTCTTCCATTGGCTAGCTCCATAAATGGAGGCTAGCCATTGGAAGAGAGATGTGCCAGTAAACGTTGGAGCAGATTCGTGGGCGTTCCGGTGTTTTTTTCCAGCTCCGCCCCTTTTTCGTACGTCATGCAGCGGTGGGCGGTATTTTTTTTTTTTTTCGGCATGTTTCGGTCTTTTTGAAAGTGTCTTTTGCAGGAGTGGGCTGCGAGATTTAAGTTGCCAGGAAGTACTTTCTATTTGCGATCAGGTAAGCAGCATTTTGTTATAATTTTCTTTTCACTTTGTACGTCTACCCCGTCTCATGCCGTCTCCGTGTTTGTTTTCCGTCCTTGCGTGTCTCGTTGCTGCCGTCTCTGTTTTTCGTGCATGGAATGCTTCCGGCAACGGTCTCGTTGGATTGACTTGAGCTCCCTGTCTTTTGTGTTTTTCTGTGTGTTTTGACCGGGACAGTGATGAAAAGGAGGCAGGAGCCTGCCGCAGTCACCAGCCGCCGAAGCCCCGCGGGACATGAGAGCTTCAGCCCTCTGGACAAGCCTTCCCTTCTGCTTTCAGGAGCTGCTTGGCTCCTCTCGCCTCCCCCCTTCCCTCTGCCCTCCTTCGTCGCGCTCTCGCCTCCCTCCCGCCCCTCTCTCTGACGCAGCTCTCCTTATCTTATCTTATCTTAAGTGACATTTATAGAGCGCACTGACACCATACGTTTCCTGGCACTAGGGTACAGAGTGCATGGAGTGTGAAGAGGCAGGCTAACCGGTCTGAGTGAAGAGACGGGTTTTAAGGAGCTTCCTAAAATTAAGTAGAGAGCAGCTAGACTTAATGGACAGGGGAAGAGATTCCAAAGTTTGGGGGCCAGGTGGACAAATCTGCGGCCACCAAACTTGTTTGTTTTGATTTTGGGGGCGACCAGCAGGTGGAGGTGAGCCGACCGGAGATTCCGCACTGGTCGGTGCTGCTTAATCAGTGTTTTGAGGAAAACAGGGCTGGTACAGTGAAAAGACTTAAAAGTCAGGCAACCAATCTTGAAAGCCGCCCTTTGGTCAACTGGCAGCCAATGCAATTTGCGCAGCAGGGGTTTCGCAGACTGCCACTTTGGCGTTTTGTGGATAAGTCTGGCCGCCTGGTTCTGCACGGTTTGAAGACGGCGGAGCAATGATTGTGGGAGTCCATGGTATAAAGAGTTCGAAAAGTCGAGGCGGGATAGTACCAGGGAGATGACAACCTGGACCAGTGCCGCATGCGGCAGTAGATGGACTATTTTACGAATTTCACGAAGCTGGAACATGCATGCGGAAATCACCGCCCCTACTTGAGCCTTAAGAGAGAGCTCGGCGTCAATGATCACTCCTAGACTCTTCACCGAGCTGACAGGGGCGGGTGGGGGGCCCAACTCGATGGGCCAGAACTGGGGACCTCAGTTGTTATTCCTCCACTATAGTTGTATGCCGTCTTCTTCCCAGTTCAGTGGTATTTGTCCCTCGCAGTTACAATTGCAGCCTCTCTCGTGTAGTCCGGACATAATGTTTCTACTTCTGAGGTTTCATTTAGCTATTTAAGGTATTCTGGAAGTTGTTTTCGTTTGAGTGGCAGGCCCGATACCAATGGTTTGTTCAGAATAGCCAAGCACCGGAAACATGGCTGTGCTTGCTTCCCCGCCCCCTGGCTGTCTTGCTCCCCCGCCCCCTGGTTCCCCTGCCCCCTGGCTGTGCTTGCTTCCCTGCCCCCTGGCTGTGCTTGCTTCCCTGCCCCCTGGCTGTGCTTGCTTCCCTGCCCCCTGGCCGTGCTTGCTTCCCTGCCCCCTGGCTGTGCTTGTCTCTATTTGCTCATGGGAAAATCACAGAATATTTTGCTACTTAAATAATAGGTCGAATTGGTATTTAACTGATTGATACTCATTTTATCAAGCTAAAAAGAGAGACAAGGGGAGTCAATCTGCCGGGATTTGAACACGTGACATGAATAGACTTGGACGATCGAGCTATTTTGTTTGGGTTTCCTGCAGTTTTGTTTTTGCCCACGCACCAAATATAACATAAAAACATGGAAACATAATTTAACCCCCTCTGATGACTATAAGCTACAACCTTTATACCCATTCACCAGCTACCCTTAAAACCATAGATTCCACCTGGTCTCCAAATTTACCAAGAACTTTGTTCCCTGTGTGTGTGGGGGGTGGGGGGGGGCTCTGTATGTGTTTGATCGTTTTTTCTGGCCCCTGTTCCCTGTGTGGGGTGGCTCTGTGTGTGTGTGTGTGGCTGGGTGGGGGCTGTGTGTGTGTGGGGGGGGCTGTGTGTGTGTGGGGGGGGGGCTCTGTGTGGGGGGGCTCTGTGTGTGTGGGGCTCTGTGTGTGTGTGGGGGGCTCTGTGTGTGTGGGTCTGTGTGTGTGGGGGGGGCTCTGTGTGTGGGGGGGCTCTGTGTGTGGGGGGCTCTGTGTGTGTGGGGCTCTGTGTGTGTGGGGGGGCTCTGTGTGGGGGGGTTGTGTGTGTGTGGGGGGCTCTGTGTGTGGGGGGGTTCTGTGTGTGTGGGGGGGCTCTGTGTGTGTGCGGGGGCTCTGTGTGTGTGTTTGGTATTGTGTGTGTGGCTCTGTGTGTGGCTCTGTGTGTGTGGGTGTGTGTGCAAATGCAATAGGTCTCGCATTTGTGAGAGATTAAGCTATTGACATTGTAAATGACAATGCCATTTATTTATCTGTTTTCAAAACCAACACATAAATAAAAATGTTGTCATTTACTATGCCAATAGCTCTAACTTTGGCAAAGGCGAGACCGTTGCATTGTAAATGCTTGTTTATATACCGTGGGACTCCCGCCTCGGCGACGGGGAATGATTCTGGCATGTGAATCTTTGAAAGATACCAATACTGGATAACTGAAGTTACAGGTAAGTAACTTGTTTTCTTACCCATTCAAACTCGTACATAAACTCAGCCACACTAAGTAAGATATTCACACACACTTACCATCACACATTGACCCACTCTGTTACTCTAATACTCATTCATACACCTATGCTCCAATTAACACATTCAACTTCACACACTTACGTGCAAGCACCCACAAATATTTAAGCATACGCACTCGGCCACCCTCACATTTACCCATTCACATACAGTCAGTCTCTCACACTCAGTCACACAATACACACACTTAACGTTCTGTTTCGATTACTGTTAAATGTAAAGTGTCCTCCTACTTTTATTAGTCTAGTTATGCTATATAAATTAGGATAAAAAACCTTCATCTTGTCTTAGTCAAGTCCAGAGAGTAGATAACCCTAACTCTATCTGAAAATATTACACACAGTTTTCATGTTGTCATCATTTGTTAACCCAGTTTTGCTTGCATTTTCAGTCATGTGCACTTTCAAATTTCCTTCTTGGACATTACTTAAATATTTTGAAAACGTTAGACATGTATTTCATTGTTCCTTTCTTGCAGGCGGAGGGTTTTGGAACAAGAGTAATTGATGAAGATGGACTGTTCAGTTTGATACGTACCACACCTGGTCAAAGGTCCAAATATGAAGTGAAAGCTGAAGCTGAGGTTTGTAGAAAACGTGCTCATTGGACTATTATGTTAAAGGTTATTTGTGTGTAAAAAGCACAATGTAATTGAGATCAAACTGGATTAGAATCTTTTTTTTACTTTTAAAAATAAAAAGGTATGCAGTGGAATGAGAATACAGTGGTACAAAAGGGGGAGATGATGGACGGAGCATCTCAACCAATCAAACACTCACACCCAGTCAACAGATCTGGGTTTAATCCATCACCGTTCTTTAGCCCTCTCTGCCACCCCAGTTCAGACATGGCCATATGCAAATCAGTCTGACCCTGTGCCTCATGGGAATAGTCCAGCCCGAGCTGCCAAGCCATGCCTTCCCTGGACCGGAAACAAGCTTCCGAGGACCGGTTTCTGGCATTTCAGCCGTCTTCAGCCCGGCTTGCTTGAATCCAGTGGCAAAGTGAGCAAGGGACTCACGTCTGAGCATACCCTGCCAACTTATGGCAAACAAAGTGGTACAAAAGGGGGTGGTGATGGACGGAGCATCTGAACCAATAACAAAACACTCACACCCAGTCAACAGATCTGGGTTTAATCCATCACCGTTCTTTAGCCCACTCTGCCACCCCAGTTCAGACATGACCATATGCAAATCAGTCTGACCCTGTGCCTCATGGGAACAGTCCAGCTCGAACTGCCAAGCCTTGTCTTCCCTGGACCGGAAATAAGAATCCTGGGACCGGTTTCGGGTTCATCCCCTTTGCAAAAAAACAATGGATTTAGGCCCAGATCTCTGTACTGGGGTGAATGTATGACATTGTTCTGCATTCTGTCCATCAATTGCTGTTTTTGCATTTGTCACCCCGAGTGGGATGGGTATGCTCTGACGTGAGTCCCATGATCTCCACACCACTGGAGTCGAGCTATCCTGGCTGAAGACGGCTGATAGCCAGAAACCGGTCCTAGGATGCTTGATTCCGGTCCAGTAAAGACATGGCTTGGCAGTTCGGGCTGGACTGTTCCCATGAGGCACAGGGTCAAGGCTGATTTGCATATGGCCATGTCTGAACTGGGGTGGTGTGGAGTGCAAAAAAACGATGGATTTAGGCCCAGATCTCTGTACTGGGGTGAATGTATGACATTGTTCTGCATTCTGTCCATCAACGGTTGTTTTGCATGTGGAATGAGAATACAGCTCTCATGGTTCTGACTTGCATGCTTTCACATAGTTACTGTTGCAATCATTTTTTTTCATTATGTATTTAGGCAGTGGCTAGTATTTTTGCTATAGCATTTATGAGTTATTATCTGTGCACATGTTTATCCCTCTAACATTTAAGAGTTAGGTAAAAATATTGTACATGTCAATACAAATAAGCACTTGTTTGTTTGCTTTTTTCACTGCAGACTTTAACATTGGCTTCGACATTGGCTTAGAACCAGGACTCCGGTTTGACTTAAGTTAAGAGTTAAAGGCCACTTGAAAGCCAAACCACACCCACACAGTGTTCCCTACATTTTTAGATCTCGGCTAGCGAAGGCTGCGCTTGCGCAGTCTCGCTGCCGAGATTTTATGTTTTCCAGTAGTGGGGCTTGAACCCGCCCCTACCCGCCCCTCTTCTCCATTGGCTGGCTTCCTAAACGGAGGCCAGCCATTGGAGAAGAGGGGAGTCTGTCCATTTAAGCCCCGTCCTTTTCAGATTGAGGGGCGTGTTTTTTGATGTCCTTTCTCTCCTTGACGTCATCGGACCAAAACACGCCCCCAATCTGAAAAGGACGGGGCTTGTTTACTCCGTTACTAGTGCGTTTGATGAAAGACACATCAAAGACACGCATTGCCATGGAAATACCCAGCAGGTCACGATGTAGTGCCTTCTTTATGTCAACACTGCATATCCTTTTAGTTACAGTCCTAAAAGAAAGCCGGAAGTGTCCATGTATTGGCCAATCCTATCGCTCCATTAGAAGAAAAGGCGGATACATTCCCAATGATTGCTACTAGCTATGCCGTGGCTCTTCTTCGTGATTGTCCCTGAGGATTAAATTTAAAACCAATCCGAAAGTAGAGTGACTCCCAAATCCAGCGGAGGGGTGGTGCCAGCCGCTTTACCTAGCTGCGTGGTGTAGATTTCTGGCCGACTAAACCTCTCCCCTCCAGGCCACCCCCTTGCTCAGTTGGTGTTGTCGAAAATCCAGCAAGCATGTGTTTTACTTTACAGCCGTCTCACCCCGACAGCTTTGTTTTCCAACCGCGCCCATATTTTGACCTCTGAACATTTTTTTTTTTAAATAAATTGATTCAGTATGTGCTTTTTTTTTTTTGGAGGGGGTGGTGGGATGAGAAAGCTTCGTGGATTTTTTTGTTGTATTAATGGTACAGATAGGAGTAGGGGGGTGCCTGTAACCGCTGTGCGTGTATTTTCTTTACGTTGGACCTTGATTTCTTGTAGTTGCTTTTTATTATTCTGCCAAATAAGAACAGAGCCATAAAAGTAGAAGGCCTTCCTCCCCTTTTGCAAGCTTTGTTCGTGGCTGGCCTGCACCGCGTTTTAAAGATGTGTTCGATATCCTCGTTGTGGTCGGGTCTTTGCAGCAGGGAGTGCCGGGCCGGCATCCGGTATGCGTGTGATGTATGCTCAGAGCCCCCACGAAGCTGCCTGGTGCCAGCGCATCTCGAGGCTGGGGGCGGGGCTCTAACTCGAGTAATGCACACATGCCCTGTCAGAGATGCATTCTTGATTGCATTAGCCTGCTACACGTGTGCCAAAGAGCAGACATGGGGCTTATCAAGACGGTCAGCGATGAATGTAAGCGCAGCAGCGTTCGCCTCTGGATCCCGCAGTGACACCCTACTACCACCCGATAGTAGTTTTAACCTCTGCTGCTGGAAGGAGTGGGACCTGCTTAAAACTGACGCCCATGCGTATCCCCCTCCCAGGGTTCTAATCTGGGGCCCGCGTGTGTTTGGAGATGGTGTTGAGAGCGGGTCATTGCTCACACCAGCTGCCCCTAGCAGCCGCACCCCTTCATGTCTAAAATCGGTTGCATATGCGGAATGTTTAGAAGGATTTCTTCAGGATTACAAGTTCACATCTGAAAGATACTTGCCCGGTGCTTTTTGGCCGTGATTGGTATAATTTTACTACTTTACCTTCTGAATCCGGGTTTCACCCTGCAGTACTAAGCATTGGTACTTTAAAACACTGTTCATGTTTTTACCTAATGTGTTTTTTCATGACAGTCCGTTTGGAGTCTACATGGATAGCAATGAAAGGCACGCTTTTGGTTTTTTTAGACTTTATTTTATCTAAATCTGACCCCTACCCTATAATTGGAGCCACTTGCGGAAACAAGTTCCCTAACACTGAAACTGCCGGACAGTTTGCACATTATACTAGCAAGGAAGGCCAACCTTTGCAGCGCGCAGGACATCGAGGGCTGGCTGGAGGGGGTCAACAGCTGCAGCGACCGCAGCCTCTTCCCGGCCTCCTACGTGGAGGTGTTGCGGGCGGCTGAGCTCGCCCGGCCCCCTCCCCCTCGGAGCCGCACTACAGGGCCCGCTATGCCAACCTGCCGGCGGGCGGCTTCTCCCCGGAGCCGGTGCAGTCCTCGTTCTGGGCCCCGCAGGACTCTGCTGATGCAGCAGCAGCTCTCGCAGTCCTACCCGCCCGGGCCCAAGCACGGAGCCCACTACAAAACCAGCCAGGGCAGCGACGACGAGTGGGACGACAACTGCTCCACCGTGACCGGCGACACCAGCACCCCCGGCTACCCGGAGTACGAGGGCGGCTAGCCGGCCAGCTACCGCCTCTCCACCCGCTCGGACGCGTCCTCCCGCTCCTCCTACACCCCCGCAGGCGGGCACCGCCAAGGGCTCGGCACGGTCTCTCTTGAAAAAGGTAAGGGACAGGCATACATTTGCCCTTCTCCTTATTTTGTTTTTAGAGGGATTGTTATATCATCAACTTTGTGGAGCTATAACAGCTATATGCTGCTTATAAAGAAGCTTTGAAGGGGTATCACTCACAATGTAAAATTGCGAGAGCTGCATACACTGAGTACAGTGACGCAAGCACAGAACTGTCCGCGCACTCTTTTCTCTGTTGTCAAGAAGTTAACAGGAGCGGATATTGTACCGATCCCTCCAGCTTTGGAGGAAGCCCAATGCAACTCTATTGCTGAGTTCTTAATTGCCAAGGTTGAACGCATATACGATTCTATGAGCACTCCCTTGACAGTAATTGAACCTCAATTAGGACAGACTGCGGCGACTGAACGACCGCTTTCAATGGCGAAAGTCACAAACTGGCAACTGTTTGATGATACCTCGTTCCTTTCCTGTTTGAACAGTGTTAGATCTGGATCACCTCGTGATCCAGTACCTGCGAAAGTCCTAACGTTACTGGACCTTGAACCCCGGCGGGTTCTTATGAGACTTCTTAATGCATCTTTAACTGAGTCTCATGTGTTACAGGAATGGAAGCATGCGATGGTTGTCCCTCTCCTAAAGAAGGCAGGAGCGGACGTGTCCAATCTTGCCAACTTTAGACCCATATCCTTGTTGCCTGTTTTCTCAAAAGTGTTGGAAAGGCATGTTAACACTCAGTTAAATCATCTTGTGGAAAGCTCTGGATTTTTACATCCTTCGCAGTCCGGCTTTCGAGCGCACCACTCCTTGGGGTGACGGAGAGTTTGCGGCACGGTATCGACCGCGGGGAGACATCTGCACTCATCCTCCTGGATTTGAGCGCTGCATTCGATACCGTGTCCCATCCCATCCTCTTGAACTCTCTCCGGTCCCTGGGAGTAGATGGTCCTGCGCTAGCCTGGATTGCCTCCTTTTTAAGTGAGCGCACTTTCCAGGTTTTTTCAACGAAAGCTGTATCTGTCACCTGTTCATCGGCGTATGGAGTTCTCCAGGGGTCTATACTCAGCCCCCTACTATTTAACATCTATGTTAGACCCCTGGCTACCATCGCGGAGGACGCTGGGATGACAATATTTTCATACGCCGATGATACTCAGATTGTTTTCTCCCTTTCCAGCAGTTAGTGCAACAGTATATCGGTCCTGGAGGTCGGACTGTCGCGTGTCGCTGAGTGGATGCAGAGGCACTTCCTCAAGTTAAACGGTGACAAGACCGAGATCGTCATCTTGGGGATGAACAAAGATCTCTGGGGCCCTCAGCACTGGCCTAGTGACATGGGACCCCTTCCCCAGCCGGTCTCTGTGGTTCGCAACCTCGGATTTCTTATAGATGACAAGCTCTCTGAGGCAGCAGGCCACTAAGGTGGCCTCCGTCTGTTTTGCCACCTTGAGATGGCTTCAGAAAATCCTATGGATGCTGCCCTGTGCCACCCAGTGAACCGTAGTCCAGGCGCTAGTAATTTCCCGCCTAGACTATGGAAATGTCCTCTATCTTGGTGCCGACACTTTAACCATCAACAAACTTCAGGTGGTGCAAAATTCGTCGGCCCGACTTCTTTGTAACGTACCGAGGAGATCTTCGGCTTCGCAGGCTCTTCGTGACCTACATTGGCTTAGGGTCCCGAGCCGCATCAAATTCAAAGCCCTGTGTTATCTTTTTAAAATTAGTTAACTTCATTTGCGAACATTGTCATATGGACGCATCCCTATTTGTGGGCACTCTCTTCAGGTTCGTTCAAAAATGACAGACTCCTCTTTGATTTATCATTAGTTTCTTGGTTGCTTTTAATGTTAGTTCCACTCTTGATTTCGCATTTCCAAATTACATTATCACACCATTTTTAATTGTATCGCTCAATTGCTCCGATGCATTTCGGGCAAATGTGCCCTTTTTCCAGGAGCTCTGAAATGATTAAACACGAATACACACTTATAATCATAACCCATGATAGTCAGTCTACAATAAATCACAATATAAACATCATGCTCTTCAAATCATAATGGCATGCTTGACCCGGTGTGTGCAATCATTAAAACAACAGAGTGTAAAAAAAGTGCTTCAGTGGGTGGACCCGTAATCACGGAAAAGTGCACGAAAATTCAAAAGAAACGGGTAGAAAATGCTTACATGTCCAATCCGGACAATTGTTAATTCGAATCGCAACAGGTCTCATACAAAGGCACCCAAGCATGCTTGAACTGCAACAGCTGCAACAATGTGATGAAAGGCAATGCAATAAGCCACCCAATGAAGGGCAATAACATCAGAGTAAACGTCAACGCCACCTGTGATTCGAGTAATTTGATCTACCTTATAAAATGTCCTTGCGAGAAGATCTACATCGGAAAGACAGAAAGGAAAATCAAGGTTCGTCTTAACGAACATAAATCAAATATACGGACAAAAAACGTAAAATCTAGCATAGCGACACACTTCGCTGAACATCAACATAATGTGGCGCAACTCAAATTTATGGTCCTGGAGATCATTGAAAAGAAGGAGGGAAGGGACAATAACAGAACCCTCCTGCAACGTGAATTGGCATGGATCTACCGTTTGCAGTCACAGAAACCTTTTGGTCTCAATGACCGCATTGAACTAAGTTGTTTTTTATGACTAAAATTCGTGACTAAAATTCATGATTAAAATTCGTGGCTTTTTTGACACTATGGACCTTTTGTGGCATAGCATGTTTAGTTTGGTTTTTACACACATTGATATATGCTCTTCACAAGGTTTCAATATCTTTACACACCCAACATGGCCGACACAGTAGCCGATCACATTTTTCGATCCCATCGTTTATTT
Source organism: Lissotriton helveticus (assembly GCF_964261635.1). Taxonomy (NCBI): domain Eukaryota; kingdom Metazoa; phylum Chordata; class Amphibia; order Caudata; family Salamandridae; genus Lissotriton; species Lissotriton helveticus. The sequence continues at coordinate 187,973,022 of NC_136060.1, forward strand.
TTACGGCTGTGCCGTCTCCGTCACTTCCGCTTCCCTCGTTTTTTTAATAGTCTGTTTACACGGCGTTAAAAACTTGTCCCCGACCAAGCAACGCGAGTCGCTGCACCACCAGCTTCACTGAATCGGCAATGGCCAGATAATTTCAAGTAAGTCGAGAGTCCTCCTCGCTGTGTTTCCCGTACTGAGCTTCCCTAGCTCGGCGCGCCCAGGAATCTAATGTTATGCACGTTTTTGTCCCTAGATTCGAGTGAACAATTGTCCGGATTGGACATGTAAGCATTTTCTACCCGTTTCTTTTGAATTTTCGTGCACTTTTCCGTGATTACGGGTCCACCCACTGAAGCACTTTTTTACACTCTGTTGTTTTAATGATTGCACACACCGGGTCAAGCCTGCCATTATGATTTGAAGAGCATGATGTTTATATTGTGATTTATTGTAGACTGACTATCATGGGTTAACATGAAGTTAACTAATTCGGTGTAAATGGCCGGTTACACCACCTATTGGAGCACCCAAAAACTGCTTTAGAAACGACTTTAAAACCAAACAAAGAAGGTTAAAATTGTATTTTTACGTGTGTTGTGCACCGCGCCTTTCTGTTTCATCTTTTTAAAATTAAGCAGGGCTCGGCCCCAAAATATTTACAGAGTCTTGTCCAAACCTACAAACCGAGTCGCACATTGAGATCTTCTGCAAATGGCGATTTTGTTGTTCCAAGATTTAAACTTGTAAAGATGGGGGGTCGGTCTTCTCCCATCTAGGCCCCAAATCCTGGAACGCACTACCTATCGCCCTGAAATCAGAGACTGATCTATTTTGCTTTCGGAAAAAACTTAAGACCCTGCTCTTCTAGTAGATCTGCCCTCGCACTAGCTGGCTCATTGCACTGTGTTGTGTTTTCTTTTTCTTCTTCTGTCTATCCCTGGCGCCGGGAAACCCACTGCGGGTAGCCGTTGCACATTATAAGTTTAAATAAACAAATAATAAATAAATAACTTTAGCTGATTCATGTGGAAAGCACGACTGCTTCTCATATGGCTCCTGTTTTAATCAAATATTTGATGTCACTGATCTCAAAGGAGAGGTTTGCCCTATGCGTATTCCAGTCTGTCCCCTTAGAGATAAGCACATCGTGGCAGTCCGGTGCCCTTTGAGAATTAACGTTTAGTAACAAATCAACTTTAAGAAGTGTTGTTGCCATACACTGGTGAGTTCGACTTGTTCATAAGATGGGCTATCATTGGCAAGAAACCCAGAACGTGGTCTACTACATAATCAGCGAGAGACCTTGGCCTCCCTTCAAATCATTTGTTCACTATAAGAAAGAGTCAGGAGAGAAGGAAGTCATAAAGAATTTCAGGAGATTTAAACACTGTCCCGTGCTTAAACTCCTCCTTCTTAATGAAAAAAGCAAGTATGGAAAGATGATAAAACAGCTCCTCCTCAGCGGTGGTTCCATGGTGCTTGTCAATCCTTTGAGTGTAGGGATTAAGTGCTCAAACATTCTTTTCATCTGGTTGTGGTGTGAACAAGATAAATCAGGGTTACTGCACATTTGTCCCATATCACCTTCAAGTATGTGGATTTGAAGTTGACTCAATTGTCCAAAATGGTGTCTTTAGAGAAGCCAACTGATGAAAAGATACCAATCAGAACCTTCGCTACAACAGGTCTGTAGTGTCCTTGGGATCACTGCCTTAGGATGCCTGGCAATATGGTCAACCACAATAATCATGTATTTGTTGTCTGAAGCCATCAGGCATCCAGCAGGCAATGGTAACCCTCCACACTTCACAAATGGCACTGTACCAACTGTATTGGCTCTGTGTGTGTGGGTATGTATGTATGTTTGTGTGTGGCTCTGTGTATTTGGCTCTGTGTGTTTGTGTTTGGCTCTGTGTGTTTGTGTTTGGCTCTGTGTGTGTGTGTGGCTCTGTGTGTGTGTGGGGGGGGCTCTGTGTGTGTGGGGGGGCTCTGTGTGTGTGGGGGGCTCTGTGTGTGTGGGGGGCTCTGTGTGTGGGGGGCTCTGTGTGTGTGGGGGGGCTGTGTGTGTGGGGGGGCTCTGTGTGTGTGGGTGGTTTGTGTGTGGGGGGCTCTGTATGTGTGGGGGGCTCTGTGTGTGTGTGGGGGGCTCTGTGTGGGGGGGCTCTGTGTGTGGGGGCACTGTGTGTGGGGGGCTCTGTGTGTGGGGGGGCACTGTGTGGGGGGCTCTGTGTGTGTGTGGGGGCTCTGTGTGTGTGTGGGGGCTCTGTGTGTGGGGGGGCTCTGTGTGTGTGTGGGGGGCTCTGTGTGTGTGGGGGGGCTCTGTGTGTGTGGGGGGCTCTGTGTGTGTGTGGGTCTCTCTGTGTGTGGGACTCTGTGTGTGTGGGGCTCTGTGTGTGTGTGGGGCTCTGTGTGTGGGGGGCTCTGTGTGTGTGTGTGGGGGGGCTCTGTGTGGGGGGGCTCTGTGTGGGGGGCTCTGTGTGGGGGGCTCTGTGTGTGGGGGGCTCTGTGTGTGGGGGGGCTCTGTGTGTGGGGGGGCTCTGTGTGTGTGGGGGGCTCTGTGTGTGTGGGGGGCTCTGTGTGTGGGGGGACTCTGTGTGTGTGTGTGTGTGTGTGTGGGGGGGCTCTGTGTGTCTGTGTGGGGGACTCAGTGTGGGGGGCTCTGTGTGTGGAGCTCTGTTTGTGTGGGGCTGTGTGTGTGTGGGGCTCTGTGTGTGTGGGGCTCTGTGTGTGTGGGGCTCTGTGTGTGTGTGGGGCTCTGTGTGTGTGTGGGGCTCTGTGTGTGTGTGGGGCTCTGTGTGTGTGTGGGGCTCTGTGTGTGTGGGGCTCTGTGTGTGTGGGGCTCTGTGTGTGGGGGGCTCTGTGTGTGGGGGGCTCTGTGTGTGGGGGGCTCTGTGTGTGGGGGGCTCTGTGTGTGGGGGGCTCTGTGTGTGGGGGGCTCTGTGTGTGGGGGGCTCTGTGTGTGGGGGGCTCTGTGTGTGTGGGGCTCTGTGTGTGTGGGGCTCTGTGTGTGTGGGGCTCTGTGTGTGTGGGGATCTGTGTGTGTGGGGATCTGTGTGTGTGGGGCTCTGTGTGCGTTTGGGGCTGTGTGTGTGTGTGGGGGGGGCTCTGTGTGTGTGGGGGGGCTCTGTGTGTGTGGGGGGGGGCTCTGTGTGTGTGTGTGGTGCTCTGTGTGTGTGTATGGGGCTCTGTGTGTGTGTGGGGGGCTCTGTGTGTGTGGGGGGGCTCTGTGTGTGTGGGGGGGCTCTGTGTGTGTGTGTGGTGCTCTGTGTGTGTGTGTGGTGCTCTGTGTGTGTGTGTGTGGGGCTCTGTGTGTGTGGGGGGCTCTGTGTGTGGGGGGCTCTGTGTGTGTGTGGGGCTCTGTGTGTGTGTGTGGGGGGCTCTGTGTGTGTGTGTGTGGGGGGCTCTGTGTGTGTGTGTGTGGGGCTGTGTGTGTGTGTGTGTGTGGGGCTCTGTGAGTGAGTGTGGGGCTCTGTGAGTGAGTGTGGGGCTCTGTGAGTGAGTGTGGGGCTCTGTGAGTGAGTGTGGGGCTCTGTGAGTGAGTGTGGGGCTCTGTGAGTGAGTGTGGGGCTCTGTGAGTGAGTGTGGGGCTCTGTGAGTGAGTGTGGGGCTCTGTGAGTGGGTGTGGGGCTCTGTGAGTGAGTGTGGGGCTCTGTGAGTGAGTGTGGGGCTCTGTGAGTGAGTGTGGGGCTCTGTGAGTGAGTGTGGGGCTCTGTGTGTGTGTGTGTGGGGCTGTGTGTGTGTGTGGGGGGCTCTGTGTGTGTGTGGGGGGCTCTGTGTGTGTGTGGGGGGCTCTGTGTGTGGGGCTGTGTGTGTGTGGGGCTCTGTGTGTGTGTGTGGGGGGCTCTGTGTGTGTGTGTGGGGGGCTCTGTGTGTGTGTGTGTGGGGCTGTGTGTGTGTGTGTGTGTGTGGGGCTCTGTGAGTGAGTGTGGGGCTCTGTGAGTGAGTGTGGGGCTCTGTGAGTGAGTGTGGGGCTCTGTGAGTGAGTGTGGGGCTCTGTGAGTGAGTGTGGGGCTCTGTGAGTGAGTGTGGGGCTCTGTGTGTGGGGGGCTCTGTGTGTGGGGGGCTCTGTGTGTGTGTGTGTGGGGCTGTGTGTGTGTGTGGGGCTGTGTGTGTGTGTGGGGCTGTGTGTGTGTGTGGGGCTGTGTGTGTGTGTGGGGCTGTGTGTGTGTGTGGGGCTGTGTGTGTGTGTGGGGCTGTGTGTGTGTGTGGGGCTGTGTGTGTGTGTGGGGCTGTGTGTGTGTGGGGCTGTGTGTGTGTGTTGGGCTGTGTGTGGGGGGGCTCTGTGTGTGTGTGTGTGTGGGGGGCTCTGTGTGTGGGTCTCTGTGTGTGTGTGGGGCTCTGTGTGTGTGTGGGGCTCTGTGTGTGTGGGGGGCTCTGTGTGTGTGGGGGGCTCTGTGTGTGTGGGGGGCTCTGTGTGTGTGGGGGGCTCTGTGTGTGTGGGGGGCTCTGTGTGTGTGGGGGGCTCTGTGTGTGTGGGGCTCTGTGTGTGTGTGGGGCTCTGTGTGTGTGTGTGGGGGGCTCTGTGTGTGTGTGTGTGGGGCTCTGTGTGTGTGTGTGGGGCTCTGTGTGTGTGTGGGGCTCTGTGTGTGTGTGTGGGGCTCTGTGTGTGTGTGTGGGGCTCTGTGTGTGTGGGGGGGGCTCTGTGTGTGTGGGGTGGGCTCTGTGTGTGTGGGGGGGCTCTGTGTGTGTGGGGGGCTCTGTGTGTGTGTGGGGGGGGCTCTGTGTGTGTGTGGGGGGCTCTGTGTGTGTGTGGGGGGCTCTGTGTGTGTGGGGGGGGAGCTCTGTGTGTGTGTGTGGGGGCTCTGTGTGTGTGTGGGGGGGGCTCTGTGTGTGTGGGGGGCTCTGTGTGTGTGTGTGTGGGGGGCTCTGTGTGTGTGGGGGGCTCTGTGTGTGTGTGTGGGGGGGGCTCTGTGTGTGTGTGGTGCTCTGTGTGTGTGGGGGGCTCTGTGTGTGTGTGTGTGTGGCTCTGTGTGTGTGTGTGTGTGGGGCTCTGTGTGTGGGGCTCTGTGTGTGGGGCTCTGTGTGTGTGTGGCTCTGTGTGTGTGTGGGGCTCTGTGTGTGTGGGGGGCTCTGTGTGTGTGGGGGGCTCTGTGTGTGTGGGGGGCTCTGTGTGTGTGGGGGGGCTCTGTGTGTGGGGGGGCTCTGTGTGTGGGGGGGCTCTGTGTGTGGGGGGGCTCTGTGTGTGGGAGGGCTCTGTGTGTGGGGGGGCTCTGTGTGTGGGGGGGGCTCTGTGTGTGTGTGGGGGCTCTGTGTGGGGGGGCTCTGTGTGTGGGGGGGCTCTGTGTGTGGGGGGGCTCTGTGTGTGTGGGGGGCTCTGTGTGGGGGAGCTCTGTGTGTGTGGGGGGCTCTGTGTGTGGGGGGCTCTGTGTGTGTGTGTGTGGGGGGCTCTGTGTGTGTGGGGGGCTGTGTGTGTGGGGGGGCTCTGTGTGTGTGTGGGGGGGCTCTGTGTGTGTGTGGGGGGGCTCTGTGTGTGTGTGGGGGGGGCTCTGTGTGTGGGGGGCTCTGTGTGTGGGGGGCTCTGTGTGTGTGTGTGGGGGGGGCTCTGTGTGTGTGGGGGGGCTGTGTGTGTGGGGGGGCTCTGTGTGTGTGGGGGGGCTCTGTGTGTGTGTGTGGGGCTCTGTGTGTGTGTGTGGGGCTCTGTGTGTGTGTGTGTGGGGCTCTGTGTGTGTGTGTGTGGGGCTCTGTGTGTGTGGGGCTCTGTGTGTGTGTGTGGGGGCTCTGTGTGTGTGTGTGGGGGCTCTGTGTGTGTGTGTGGGGGCTCTGTGTGTGTGTGGGGGCTCTGTGTGTGTGGGGGGGGCTCTGTGTGTGGGGGGCTCTGTGTGTGTGTGGGGGGCTCTGTGTGTGTGGGGGGGCTCTGTGTGTGTGTGGGGGGGAGCTCTGTGTGTGTGGGGGGAGCTCTGTGTGTGTGTGTGGGGGGGCTCTGTGTGTGTGTGTGGGGGGCTCTGTGTGGGGGGCTCTGTGTGTGTGGGGCTCTGTGTGTGTGTGGGGGGCTCTGTGTGTGTGTGTGGGGGGGCTCTGTGTGTGTGTGTGGGGGGCTCTGTGTGTGTGGGGCTGTGTGTGTGTGGGGGGCTCTGTGTGTGTGTGGTGCTCTGTGTGTGTGTGTGGTGCTCTGTGTGTATGGGGCTCTGTGTGTGTGTGGGGGGCTCTGTGTGTGTGGGGGGGCTCTGTGTGTGTGTGTGGTGCTCTGTGTGTGTGTGTGTGGGGCTCTGTGTGTGTGGCTCTGTGTGTGTGTGGCTCTGTGTGTGTGTGTGGCTCTGTGTGTGGGGGGCTCTGTGTGTGTGTGGGGCTCTGTGTGTGTGTGTGTGGGGCTCTGTGTGTGTGTGTGGGGGGCTCTGTGTGTGTGTGGGGGGGGCTCTGTGTGTGTGTGTGTGGGGCTGTGTGTGTGGGGCTCTGTGAGTGAGTGTGGGGCTCTGTGAGTGAGTGTGGGGCTCTGTGAGTGAGTGTGGGGCTCTGTGAGTGAGTGTGGGGCTCTGTGAGTGAGTGTGGGGCTCTGTGAGTGAGTGTGGGGCTCTGTGAGTGAGTGTGGGGCTCTGTGAGTGGGTGTGGGGCTCTGTGAGTGGGTGTGGGGCTCTGTGAGTGGGTGTGGGGCTCTGTGAGTGGGTGTGGGGCTCTGTGAGTGAGTGTGGGGCTCTGTGAGTGAGTGTGGGGCTCTGTGAGTGAGTGTGGGGCTCTGTGAGTGAGTGTGGGGCTCTGTGTGTGTGTGTGGGGCTCTGTTTGTGGGGGGCTCTGTGTGTGTGTGTGGGGGGCTGTGTGTGTGTGTGGGGCTGTGTGTGTGTGTGGGGCTGTGTGTGTGTGTGGGGCTGTGTGTGTGTGTGTGGGGCTGTGTGTGTGTGTGGCTGTGTGTGTGTGTGTGGCTGTGTGTGTGTGTGGGGCTGTGTGTGTGTGTGGGGCTGTGTGTGTGTGTGGGGCTGTGTGTGTGTGTGGGGCTGTGTGTGTGTGTGGGGCTGTGTGTGTGTGTGGGGCTGTGTGTGTGTGTGGGGCTGTGTGTGTGTGGGGCTGTGTGTGTGTGGGGCTGTGTGTGTGTGTTGGGCTGTGTGTGTGGGGGGGCTCTGTGTGTGTGTGTGTGGGGGGGCTCTGTGTGTGGGGCTCTGTGTGTGGCTCTGTGTGTGTGTGGGGCTCTGTGTGTGTGGGGGGCTCTGTGTGTGTGGGGGGCTCTGTGTGTGTGGGGGGCTCTGTGTGTGTGGGGGGCTCTGTGTGTGTGGGGGGCTCTGTGTGTGTGGGGGGCTCTGTGTGTGTGGGGGGCTCTGTGTGTGTGTGGGGCTCTGTGTGTGTGTGGGGCTCTGTGTGTGGGGCTCTGTGTGTGTGTGGGGCTCTGTGTGTGTGTGGGGCTCTGTGTGTGTGGGGGGCTCTGTGTGTGTGTGTGGGGCTCTGTGTGTGTGTGGGGCTCTGTGTGTGTGTGTGGGGCTCTGTGTGTGTGTGTGGGGCTCTGTGTGTGTGTGTGGGGCTCTGTGTGTGTGGGGCTCTGTGTGTGTGTGTGGGGCTCTGTGTGTGTGTGTGGGGCTCTGTGTGTGTGTGTGGGGCTCTGTGTGTGTGGGGCTCTGTGTGTGTGTGGGGGGCTCTGTGTGTGTGTGGGGGCTCTGTGTGTGTGTGGGGGGCTCTGTGTGTGTGTGGGGGGCTCTGTGTGTGTGTGGGGGGCTCTGTGTGTGTGGGGGGGCTCTGTGTGTGTGTGGGGGGGCTCTGTGTGTGTGTGGGGGAGCTCTGTGTGTGTGGGGGGAGCTCTGTGTGTGTGTGGGGGGCTCTGTGTGTGTGTGTGGGGGCTCTGTGTGTGTGTGTGGGGGCTCTGTGTGTGTGTGTGGGGGCTCTGTGTGTGTGTGTGGGGACTCTGTGTGTGTGTGGGGGCTCTGTGTGTGTGTGGGGGCTCTGTGTGGGGGGCTCGGTGTGTGTGTGGTGCTGTGTGTGTGGGGCTCTGTGTGTGGGGCTCTGTGTGTGGGGCTCTGTGTGTGGGGCTCTGTGTGTGGGGCTCTGTGTGTGGGGCTCTGTGTGTGGGGCTCTGTGTGTGGGGCTGTGTGTGGGGGGCTCTGTGTGTGGGGGGCTCTGTGTGTGGGGGGGGCTCTGTGTGTGGGGGGCTCTGTGTGTGGGGGGGCTCTGTGTGTGGGGGGCTCTGTGTGTGGGGGGGCTCTGTGTGTGGGGGGGCTCTGTGTGTGGGGGGGCTCTGTTTGTGGGAGGGCTCTGTGTGTGGGGGGGCTCTGTGTGGGGGGGGGCTCTGTGTGGGGGGGCTCTGTGTGTGGGGGGGCTCTGTGTGTGGGGGGGGCTCTGTGTGTGTGGGGGGCTCTGTGTGTGTGGGGGGCTCTGTGTGTGGGGGGCTCTGTGTGTGTGGGGGGCTCTGTGTGTGGGGGGGGCTCTGTGTGTGTGGGGGGGCTGTGTGTGTGGGGGGGCTCTGTGTGTGTGGGGGGGCTCTGTGTGTGTGTGGGGGGGCTCTGTGTGTGTGTGGGGGGCTCTGTGTGTGTGTGGGGGGGCTCTGTGTGTGTGTGTGGGGGGCTCTGTGTGTGTGTGGGGGGCTCTGTGTGTGTGTGTGGGGCTCTGTGTGTGTGTGTGGGGCTCTGTGTGTGTGTGGGGGGCTCTGTGTGTGTGTGTGGGGCTCTGTGTGTGTGGGGCTCTGTGTGTGTGGGGCTCTGTGTGTGTGGGGCTCTGTGTGTGTGGGGGGGGCTCTGTGTGTGTGGGGGGGCTCTGTGTGTGTGTGGGGGGCTCTGTGTGTGTGTGGGGGGCTCTGTGTGTGGGGGGGGCTCTGTGTGTGTGTGTGGGGACTCTGTGTGTGTGTGTGTGTGTGGGGGCTCTGTGTGTGTGGGGGGGCTCGGTGTGTGGGGGCCTCGGTGTGTGGGGCTCTGTGTGTGTGTGGCTCTGTGTGTGTGTGTGTGGCTCTGTGTGTGTGGGGGGGCTCTGTGTGTGTGTGGGGGGCTCTGTGTGTGTGGGGGGGGGCTCTGTGTGTGTGGGGGGGGGGGGCTCTGTGTGTGGGGGGCTCTGTGTGTGTGGGGGGCTCTGTGTGTGTGGGGGGGCTCTGTGTGTGTGTGGGGGGCTCTGTGTGTGTGGGGGGGCTCTGTGTGTGTGGGGCTCTGTGTGTGTGTGGGGGGGAGCTCTGTGTGTGTGGGGGGGCTCTGTGTGTGGGGGGGGGGGCTCTGTGTGTGTGTGGGGGGGGCTCTGTGTGTGTGTGTGTGGGGGCTCTGTGTGTGTGTGTGAGGGGGCTCTGTGTGTGTGGGGGCTCTGTGTGTGTGGGAGGGCTCGGTGTGTGTGTGGGAGGGCTCGGTGTGTGTGTGTGGGGGGGCTCGGTGTGTGTGTGTGGGGGGGCTCGGTGTGTGTGTGTGGGGGGGCTTGGTGTGTGTGTGGGGGGGGGCTCAGTGTGTGTGTGTGGGGGGGCTCTGTGTGTCAGGGGGATCTGTGTGTGTGGGGCTCTGTGTGTGGGGCTCTGTGTGTGTGGGGGGCTCTGTGTGTGTGTGTGTGGGGCTCTGTGTGTGTGGGGGGGGCTCTGTGTGTGGGGAGGCTCTGTGTGTGTGGGGGGCTGTGTGTGTGTGTGGGGGGGCTCTGTGTGTGTGTGGGGGGGCTCTGTGTGTGTGGGAGGCTCTGTGTGTGGGGGGGCTCTGTGTGTATGGGGGGGCTCTGTGTGTGTGTGGGGGGCTCTGTGTGTGTGTGTGTGTGGGGCTCTGTGTGTGTGTGGGGCTCTGTGTGTGTGTGGGGCTCTGTGTGTGTGTGGGGCTCTGTGTGTGTGTGTGGGGCTCTGTGTGTGTGTGGGGCTCTGTGTGTGTGTGGGGCTCTGTGTGTGTGTGGGGCTCTGTGTGTGTGTGGGGCTCTGTGTGTGTGTGGGGGGCTCTGTGTGTGTGTGGGGGCTCTGTGTGTGTCTGTGTGGGGGGCTCTGTGTGTGTCTGTGTGGGGGGCTCAGTGTGGGGGTCTCTGTGTGGAGCTCTGTTTGTGTGCGGCTGTGTGTGTGTGTGGGGATCTGTGCGTGTTGGGCTCTGTGTGTGTGTGTGGGGCTCTGTGTGGGGGTCTCTGTGTGGAGCTCTGTTTGTGTGCGGCTGTGTGTGTGTGTGGGGATCTGTGCGTGTTGGGCTCTGTGTGTGTGTGTGGGGCTCTGTGTGTGTGTGGTGACCGTCGTGACCTGGTCAGAAACGGTCCCTCCACTCGCTCCTTGGTGTGCCTTACTTGTGCCCCCGATCTCGCCTGCAATTGTGCCTGGTATCGTATCGATATTGTTTATTAACCTGTATTTGTGCCAGATTGTGCCCCCAATCTCGCCAGCATTGTTTTGGTGCCATTTGTTGTGCTTCTCAACCCTCCCCGCTCCCTGCCGCTGCTCCCCCGCGGCCCCACCCCGTTCCCTCCAGCATCCCCGGACCTCGCCACCCCGCTCCCGCCTCCCAGCTGCTCCTCCCTCCCACTGGTAAACATAAGGGAAGTCCCGCGAGGTGAAGAGCTGTGACCGTCCTGACCTGGTCAGAACCGGTCGCTCCACTCGCTCCTTGGTGTGCCTTACTTGTGCCCCCGATCTCGCCTGCAATTGTGCCTGGTATCGTATCGATATTGTTTATTAACCTGTATTTGTGCCAGATTGTGCCCCCGATCTCGCCATTTGTGGTGCCATTTGTTGTGCTTCTTAACCCTCCCCGCTCCCTGCCGCTGCTCCCCCGCAGCCCCACCCCCGTTCCCTCCAGCATCCCCGGACCTCGCCACCCCGCTCCCGCCTCCCAGCTGCTCCTCCCTCGCTCCGCCCCCTCCACTCTCCACTTATGACAGAGTGGCAAACGCGCAGCGTTCACGCGTAGCGGGCGCGCCCTATGCGCGCCAAAGGTAAGCCCGTCTGCGCCCGTCCGCGCCAGGACCGCGCCCAGCGCTAGATCCCCTGGCTCCCGCAGAGGCCATCCCTCCCGCAAAACATACGACGCCGCAACCCTCACTGCACTCAACACCGGCCGACTCCCCGATTGCCACCGAGCCGCCCCAGGACGCACTCATGGACCCTTCACCTGCCAAGCCTGCAAGTTCTGCTGCATCAGGACCCACACTACAACCGCACACGCCAAACAGAGCTCCAACAACAACCACCTGAAGTGCATCCTGCTCAACACCGGTTCGGTCCACAGACACGCCATTGAACTATGGAACCTACTCGACACCTTAACTCCGGACGTCGCCTTTCTCACGGAAACCTGGATGAATGCCTCATCAGCGCCCGACATCGCCATAGCCATCCCGGACGGATACAAGATCATCCGAAGGGACCGCATCAACCAAACAGGAGGAGGCATCGCAATCTTCCACAAGAACACCATCCGCATCTCAACCAGTTCGACGACACCCTCACAGCCACCGAACACCTTCACTTCCAGATACACACCGACCCCAAGACCACACTGAGAGGCACCCTCATTTACAGACCCCCAGGACCCCGCACACAATTCAGCGAAGACATCACTGACTTTGTCAGCCCACACGCCCTCCCCTCGTTGACTACATTCTCCTAGGGGACCTCAACTTCCACCTGGAGAATTACAACGACAACAACACCACCGCCCTGCTGGACAACCTTGCCAATCTCGGACTCAAACAACTGGTGAACACCCCCACCCACTACGCCGGACACACGCTCGACCCAATCTTCTCCTCCAGCAAGCACATCTCCTTCAGCCACTCCACCGGACTCCACTGGACAGACCACAGCTGCGTCCACTTCAGCTTCAGAAAGAACACAACTCACCACTTCCCGCAACAGGTCCCCCGCAGAAGCTGGAACAAAATTACCGCCGACCAGCTCACCACTTCACTGAATCAAAACGCTCCCGCCAGATCAACGGACCCAAATGAAGCAGCCATCAATCTCGCACAGTGGATCACCCACTGTGCTGACAACCTAGCACCCCTGAAAAACAATCCCAACAAGCCAGGAAGCAAAAAAGCCTCCTGGTTCAACGACGACCTCAAGAACTCCAAAAAGAACTGCCGCACCCTCGAGAAAGTCTGGCGAAGAAACCCAACCACAGACAACATGACTGCCCTCAAGTACGCCACCGCAAACACCACCAGCTGATCCTCACCACCAAGAAGTCAGCATTTAAGGATCGACTAGACAACAACGCCCACAACAGCAAGGAACTCTTCAGCATCGTCAAAGAGCTCACCAATCCCAGTGTCGGCAACAACGACATCACTCCCTCTCAAGACCTCTGCGACTCTCTCGCCTCGTTCTTTCACAGCAAGATCGCAGACATGCAAAACAGCTTCGGCGACCAGACCACTGCCCCTACCACTGAACCGAAACCCCCCACCACCACCCTCCGCGCCTGGACCCCGATCAGCACCGAAGACACCATCCGCATGATGAACTCCATCCACTCCCGATCACCTACCGACCCATGCCCCCATCACATCTTCAACAAGGCCGACTCCGCCATCGCACCCCAACTCCGGGACATCATCAACTGCTCCTTCAACACTGCTACCTTCCCGGAGAGCTGGAAGCATGCCGAACTCAGCGCCCTTCTGAAGAAACCTTCAGCAGACCCCACCGAACTTAAGAACTACCCCCCATCTCGCTCCTCCCATTCCCCGCCAAAGTCATAGAGAAGACCGTCAACAAGCAGCTCACCGCCTTCCTTGAGTCTAACGGTTCCCTCGACCCTTCACAGTCCGGCTTCCGAGCCAACCACAGCACCGAGACCGCCCTCATCGCAGCCACAGACGACATCGCAGCCACAGACGACATCCGAACCCTACTCGACAACGGGGAAACAGCGGCCCTCATCCTCCTGGACCTCTCCGCAGCGTTCGACACGGTTTGCCACCGCACCCTAGTACAACGCCTCAGAAACGTTGGGATACAAGATAAGGCATTGGATTGGATCATCTCGTTCCTTGCCGGAAGAACCCAGAGAGTCCGCCTCCCCCCTTTCCGATCAGAGGCTACCGAAGTCATCTGCGGCGTACCACAAGGATCATCACTCAGCCCCACCCTCTTCAACGTCTACATGAGCCCCCTCGCATCAATCGCACACCAACACAACCTAAACATCATCTCCTACGCGGACGACACTCAGCTAATCCTCTCCCTCACCAAAGACCCAACCACCACGAAGGGATGAAAGAAGTAGCCGAGTGGATGAAGAACAGCCGCCTAAAACTGAACTCAGACAAGACAGAAGTCCTCATCCTAGGATCATCCCCCTCTGCCTGGGATGACTCCTGGTGTCCCCCGGCCCTTGGCAGCGCACCCAAACCAACGGACCATGCTCGCAACCTGGGCTTCATCCTAGACTCCTCCCTCTCGATGACCAGACAAGTCAACGCCGTCTCATCATCATGTTTTAACATCCTACGCATGCTCCGAAAGATCTTCAGATGGATCCCCATCGAAACAAGGAAGACGGTCACCCAAGCACTTGTCACCACCCGACTGGACTACGGTAACCCCCTCTTGACCGGAACCACAGCCAAACTGCAGAAAAGACTTCAACGCATCCAGAACGCCTCCGCTCGACTCATCCTGGACATACCTCGACAAAGCCACATATCCGAACACCTAAGAGACCTTCACTGGCTCCCCGTCAGCAAGAGAATCACGTTCCGTCTCCTCACCCACGCACACAAGGCCCTCCACGACCTAGGACCCAAATACCTCAACAATCGCCTAACCTTTTACACTCCCACCCGCCAACTGCGATCATCCAATCAAGCCCTCGCCACAATTCCACGCATCCGAAGAGCCACCATGGGAGGAAGATCCTTCTCCTACCTGGCGGCGAAGACCTGGAACTCCCTCCCCACCCACCTCCGTCTTACCCAGGACCACCTCTCCTTTAGAAAACAACTCAAAACCTGGCTGTTCGATCAATAGCGAACCCCTCCCCCTTAAGCGCCTTGAGACCCTCTGGGTGAGTAGCGCGCTATACAAATTTCTGATTGGATTGGATTGGATTGGGCATGTGTGTGTGTGGGGGGCTCTGTGTGTGTGGGGGGCTCTGTGTGTGTGGGGGGCTCTGTGTGTGTGGGGGGCTCTGTGTGTGTGGGGGGCTCTGTGTGTGTGGGGGGCTCTGTGTGTGGGGGGGGGCTCTGTGTGTGTGGGGCTCTGTGTGTGTGTGTGGGGGGGCTCTGTGTGTGGGGGGGCTCTGTGTTGTGTGTGTGGGGGGGCTCTGTGTGTTGTGTGTGTGGGAGGGGTCTGTGTGTTGTGTGTGTGGGGGGGCTCTGTGTTGTGTGTGTGGGGGGGCTCTGTGTTGTGTGTGTGGGGGGGGGCTCTGTGTTGTGTGTGTGGGGGGGCTCTGTGTTGTGTGTGTGGGAGCTCTGTGTGTGTGTGTGTGGGAGCTCTGTGTGTGTGTGTGGGGGGGCTGTGTGTGTGGGGGGGCTGTGTGTGTGGGGGGGCTGTGTGTGTGGGGGGGCTGTGTGTGTGGGGGGGCTCTGTGTGTGGGAGGGGGCTCTGTGTGTGGGGGGGGGCTCTGTGTGTGGGGGGGGCTCTGTGTGTGGGGGGCTCTGTGTGTGGGGGGCTCTGTGTGTGTTTGGGGCTCTGTGTCTGTGTGGAGGGCTCTGTGTGTGTGTGGCTCTGTGTGTGAGTGGGGCTCTGTGTGTGTGTGGCTCTGTGTGTGTGTGGCTCTGTGTGTGTGTGTGGCTCTGTGTGTGTGTGTGTGGCTCTGTGTGGCTCTTTGTGTGTGTGGCTCTATTAATCAACTAGTCACTCTCTACTAACTATTAATCACTGCTAATACTCTCTACTACTCTCTAAGGCTTACCTATTGCCATTGTAAATGACAATACCATATATTAATCGGTTTTAAAAAAAAAACAGTAAATGAAACAAAATGACATTTGCAATGCCAATAGCTCTAACTTTAACAAAGACGAGACCATTGCATTGTAAATGCTTGTTCTGGTGTCTGATAGCGATAGATAATACTTTATTTGATTTAAAAAAAATCATAAAAGGGTGGACTTACCACCATGCAAGCAACATTTTCATCATAAAAACAACACAAAATCAACTTTGAATCAACTTAAAAACTAATATCATAAAATATGCAAAATTAGCGGGGAAAGGTCTAAAAGGAAAAAGAATAAAAGGAGTCTTGTGTGTTCGTTCTGGATACACATTATTTTGAACTCGTAATAAGAAGGGGAGAGGTGAAAAGGTATGGGAGAATAATAGGAGTTCACACAGGGGGCACGTTAACTCGTAATACAAAAAGGCGACCGTTTGGAGAGGAGGGGAAAGGAGTGGAAGAGTCAGTGGCGGCCAAAGCCTGGCCTATTGTCCGGAGACCTCTTTGATTGCTGCCCTGTTTTCCAGCTCTATAGCAGCGAGGTTCAAAAATTTTATGGTTTTACATGAGAGTTCTATCCAAGTTCCACTTAGGCATCTTATCACCGCCGCCCTACAAGTTCTCACCTGGGCTTCTCTTAGAAGTGATTGAAGAAGCATTTTTCTAAGATTCTGAAGTGCCGGGCATATGCATATAAGGTGCAGTAAAGACTCTGCGCCGTTGCCACAGAGGCGGCAGTCGGGAGTTTCCCACAGCCGTAGCCATCTTGGAGTGAGATCTTTGGTTGAAAAGCAGCCCAGCCTTAACAGGGTTAGTTTCCTTTTGTAGTGGTCCCTAAAGCATTCTTTCAAATATTCCTGAGGTTTTAGGTGGGTATATGACGGCAAAACGATCCAGGCATGGTTTTTGCCAGCCATTGCCGCTTTATCCATGAGTAATGATGCTTGTTTGACTGCTTTCTTGGTTATCAGCTTGAAAGCAGAATAAGTCATGGGCAAAAGCCAGGATTCTTCCAGTTTTAATGCTTTGAGAGCTTGCCTCAAGGTCTTATATATTGAGCCCGGAAGCCCGGCCTGTTTTTCAACTTCTAACCAGCAAAGGTGCGCCAGGGATTCGTCTGCTGCGTCCCTCATGCGCCAATAATATTTGACAAGTGCTCCTTGTCTTGCTGGGAGCTGGTTAGTAAGACCAAACTCCAAACGAATTTGGGCTTGAGAGATATGACGCGGGATTGAGAAAAGGTTTTTGAACAGCCTGGATTGGGCGAGATTTAACACTGCGAAGTCCCGGGTTGCCAATAATTCAGAACCATATGTTAGTGATGGCAGAAATTTAGCGGCTGCAATCTTAAGAATGTGGCGAGTGGAATGTCCGTTTAATTGCTTTTGGACAGTTTTAAAAGCAAATTGAAGCTGCTTGGCTTTGGATTTCCCCTGTTCCAAATGCTGTTTAAACTTTAATCGGTGGTCCAATAGGATTCCCAGGTATTTATATTGAACTACCTGGGTTAGAGAGGTAGAATGTATCTTCCAGACGAAGTTTTGTTTTTTCTTTCTTGAGCCGCAGAAGCATAGGATGTTTGGTTTTTTTAGGTTTATAATCAGTTGTGCGTTGGAGAGGTACTGCAACAGTTTGGAGATCAAGCGTTGTAGACCGATGGGGGTTTTTGAGAGGAGCACAATGTCGTCTGCATATTGAAGACTTATTATAGGTGAGTTGTCCAATTTTGGTGGATCCCCCTGAATGGTACGCAGGTCACTTTCTAGGTCCGCGGTGTAGATGTTGAAGAGGCTGGGGGCTAGTACGCAGCCTTGCTTTAAACCGTTGGTTGTGTGGAATTTCTTTGTCAGGCGTTGACCATCTCCTTTTTTCACTTGGACCCAAGTGTCTGAATAAAGCTCAATTATTCTGGTGTCTGATCTCAATTAATGGTTTGCTTGTTGAGTCATATGGATTTGTTTTTGCTACTACTTAGTTTTGCTATTTTCTTGCTGCCTTCTTATTTAACTAGAGGAATAGCATCGGCTGATAACATAAGGCTACAGGTTAAAACAATTCTGCCCATAAGTGCTTCCTGTTTATCGGTGGAGACAGTCGATGACACATACCTCTTTCTTCTTTTTCTTTTCTTAAACACATATGCATTTTGAGTATTGTAACATATTTATTTGGATTTTCATAGAAGTACAAGTAAATATTTCTTCCGTTTCACTAACATATTCCTTCTTGATTCGGCCATCATTTATGTCCCCATATCATAAGAAAGGAAATCGGACTTTGGCTTGTTGGGTGATACAGCAGTGACCAAATTGCATTTGTGAAGCCAGTGGTGGTTTTGCATATTCCTACCAAATACCTGGTTACAATAGCTCATTGCCAACTGCAGCTTTTCTACAGTGTTTCCCACAATCTTTTCCCACTTCAGGTCATGTGTGTTCTACTTTGTTTCCACTACTGTTATGTCCTTATAGCCTGCTGCTGAGGGCTATGGCGGTGGTTAAAGTCTCTGAACCTCAGTTATGGACCCGATCCGCAGGCGAGGGTCTAAAACCAGGGAGAGGGCCTTTAACAACTGGTATAGCCAGAGACAGAAATGCTATAATGCTATTAGGACATTCCACTCACTAAGTGTAGAATGTTCTAAATTAAAGAGAGAAAAAACGTAAATGCAAACATTGAAATGTTGGAGCAGAAAGCTTATACCAGCTGTTATAAGCCTGGAGCTACTCTATTGTTTTCAATGGAGCTCTGAACATTCCAGTATTCTAATATAGCTTTAGAGTCTGCCGTAGCGGGCTATACTGGCAATTAAAGGTCCACTGCGGCGTTAAAGGCACGAGCCGAAGGCCTTAAACAAGCGAGCAGACCTTTAATGGCCAGTAGAGCCCGCTACGGAGGGCTCTAAGGCTATTAGAACATTCTGCAAAAATGCTCTAATTTGTAAAAAGAAAAAAAGGCCTCACATAACCCTAGGGGATTGTAACAGAGCAACCAGAAATCCTCGTAATAACCAAAACCTGGCTCTTACAGGAATCTACCCGTGATATTCTGGCAGCGTTGCCCAAAGACTACATCCTCCAAACGAACCGCCCACCGGGCAAAGTAGGCGGAGGAGTGGCCGCCATTATATGCCAGGACCTTAAATTTACAACATTCATCCCACAAGGCCTCATTTCAGTAGACCATGTCGTAATCAAACTGGAGTCTGACTCAGCGCCCCTAATCTGTGTACCACTTTACAGGCTCCCTCAGAGCATGTCTCTGTTTTCCCAATCTCTGGGTGAACAGGAAACCCAACTGGTATTTATTTATTTATTTTAAAGGTTTTATATAGCGCTGGCTAGACCCAGAGGTATCTGAGCGCTCTACATGAGCATCAGATCATAGTTACAGGTTTCATTGTTACAAAGGTTGCACAGTTATTAGAGCATGGCAACATAGTTACTTGTAAGGTCGAGATAAACAATAAGCACAAATACGAAGGGGAAAAGCAGGCAGGGGGAAAAATTCAGGGGTGGGGGAAGGAGCTGGGGAAGTAGACAGGTAATGAAGGCGGGAAAGAGGGGGGGAGGGTGAAGGACACCGCATGGAAAGAGGAAGGGAAGGGCGTGCCAAAATCCTGCTGATTGGTGACTTTAATTACTGGCAAATGACACACTGGGTGGTCCCCATTCCACTGAGCTAACCGATTTACTCACTGGATTAAACTTTGTTCAGCAGGTATCCTCTGCTACACACATCAAAAGGCACATACCAAGTATGGACTATCACTCTTGTTGTGTCTGCTCTCTCGATCTCTCTATGCAAATGGTCCGACCACTATTTAATAAAGTTCACCATCAACATGATACCACAGCCAAAACCCCTACTAGTGAAGGCTAGGAAATGGAGTACTATTGATAAAAATATGTTTCACGACACACTGGCCAACACAGCCCCATCTAATGAATCCGCTCTCAATCTCAGCGAGAAAACTATCTCAGCCTAGCTATTAGCAGCCAGTTATAAGCACGCTCCACTCAAGAAAATAAATCTAGTCGTGATGCACAGAGATGGTTCTCAACTTACCTTAAAGCTAAAAAACGAGCCCTTCGCCAATCGGAAAGGAAGTGGAGACAGTTACTCATCAGAAGGAAAACTAACATATTTGGCTACTATGAGAGATTACAAAAAAACTATTTTGACCGCTAAAACCTCACTTCTCTTTCAGAATTCTGACCTCTTATAAAAGATCTAAGGAAATCTTCTCCATTGTTATTGAACTGTGCAACCCGGACAGTATTACAATAAAACCCACTCCCTCTCAAGCAGATCTTGTCAAACTATCGTCTGATCTCCTTGCTTCCCTACCGGACTATGGTACTGGAAGCTCATGTGGCTAAGTGCCTCTCCAACTTAATTGAACATTCGATTATCTCGACCCACATCAATCAGGGTTCTGCCCTGCCCACTCAACAGAGGCTGTGATATTGGCAGTACTAAGTTCCCCTCAGGCCTTTGTGCTGTTGGATCTCTGCGGCTTTTGACACGGTCGACCATGGTATCTTGGTGGACTGTGTCAGAGATGCGGGCATCCAGGGCTCAGCCCTCAGTTGGATTAGTTCTTTCCTAGAGGGCCGCTCCCAGTCGGTCCGCATAGCCCAGTTCACGGCACCAAAGTTAAGGACTACCTGTGGGGTCCCGCAGAGCTCTTCACTAGCCTCTCATCTGTTCAATCTCTACCTTCTCCCTTTCATACGGTCCCTCAAAGAGAGGAAAGACGACACTTTCAATTACGCAGATGACCTGCAACTAATGTTTAATATTGACAACTCTTCCGAATGAGCCCTCGAATTCCAGACTCCATGCTGCACATCCGCCACTAGATGGACAGCAATCATCTAAGGCAGTGGTTCCCAAACTTTTGACTCCTGAGGACCCCCATTGAGTCACCACTGGAAGCCGGGGACCCCCAAGCAATCTGTATGAGTTAAATTTCAAATATTAAAACAATAATTTAAAAAAAACACGTGTGCACACAAATCAAATACTCAAAGTACTAAGGATTTTGGGGCTAGATGTACGACCAATTTATTTAGCGACTCGCAATTGGCGACCCATTGCGAGTGGCAAATTGCGAGTCGCTAAATGAAATGTACAACAGTGTATTTAACACTGTTTGGGATTCCCAATGGGGTCGCAAATTGCGAGGCTCATTGATATTAATGAGCCTCTCGCAATTTGCAAGCCCATTGCGAATGCCAGCTCTTCCAGGGATGGTGGCCTGCTGGGCTCAGCAGACCACCATGTCTGGGACTGCTTTTAAATAAAGCAGTTTTCTTTAAAAAAAAAATGCAGCCCGTTTTCCATGCATTTTAAAAAAAAAAAAAAAAAAGAAGAGAATGAAACGTTTTTGTTTAATTTTTTAAGATCAGTCACCTGGGACCACTGCCTGCCATTAAAAAATTATTTTGCATGCATTTGCAAAGGGGAAGGGGTCCCAGGGGACCCCTTTCCATTTGCGAATGCATTACTATCTACTTGAAGTAGGTGATAATTGCGAGTGTTTTGCGACTGCAATGGCAGTCGCAAAACCTTTGTACATGGTTTTGAGACTCGCTATTTGGAAGGGAATGCCCCTTCTAAATAGCAAGTTGCAAAAAAATTGCGACTCGCGAAGTAGGCTATGTACATGGTCCAATAGGTTTTTGCATGCACAAACGGGTTCGCGAATCCGTTTGCGCATATAAAGACGGGTCGCACATCTGGCCCTTAGTATTTTATATTGAAGGAATACCCCCTCTGTCACATGTATTTCCTTTGTTTTATAGCGTCTCTCATACCATTGTAGGATGTCAGAGCACTTTACATCACACATATAAAGAGACAATGAATCATACATGTAAATCAGTGTATAGAAAATGCTACATAAAGTAAAGGAGACTACAATGTGTATTCACATGTCATTCATACTGGTAGGCATTTTTAAAGCGTGCACGGTTTGGAAAAGCACAAACGCAGGATTCATAACACAGTGGCTAGCACGGACTTTAACATTAAAAATTTATTTTTTCCTAAATAAATATTTTTAGCAGCATCAGGGTAATGATTGACTAGGTAAAAACATAAGTTACTAACTGGTACCATGCAGTTTGCAAGCAGCTCTTTGATGACAGCTTATAGGTCCCTCTGCTAGATTACGATTGTCACTTATGAAGTGCACAGTAACAAAAGAATCTCTGTGAAAAAACCAGTAACCACGGATCTATGCACATAAAATCTGCTTTATAAAATGCATGTTACACGTTCTTTGCAGTAGGCACATTAACCCTCTGTGCTACATTAGTTAAGTCAAAGCTGCCACTGAACAAAACTCTCCTCTCTCTCCAGCAGGTATATTAATCACTGGCATTACCATGACACTTTTATTGTTGCTCGAACTCTGCTAAATATACAAGAAACTTTTCTGTCCTTTTAAAACTGCTGCCTACGGACCCCCTGGGAATGTGTCACGGACCCCTGGGGGTCCGCGGACCCCAGTTTGGGAAACACTGATCTAAGGCTTAACCCAGGCAAAACCGAATTGGTCCTTATGGGGGCAGCCATAACCTCTGGGGCCTGCACTTCTGGCCAACCAAACTGGCATCCTCCCCTACCCCATCCCCCGCCCCAAAAAGTCTTGAGGTAACAATCAATAACGACCTAACAATAAAGAGCCAAATTGGCTCAGTGATCTCAACCTGTTTCTTCCAGCTAAGGAAGATTAGAAAGAACAGAAGACTCCTCACACAGGAAGCGTTGATATACAGGTTGTTATAGCCAAGGTCATGTCTCACATAGACTATGCCAATTCCATATACTTTGGAATTCCACTATACCTAACCAAACGACTACAAGTGGTGCAGAATCAAGTGGCTAGACTGATTTATCAACAACATAGGTGGCAACATGTCCCTCCGCTCATGAGGAAGCTGCATTGGCTCCACATCCCCCAGCACTGCGCCTTTATGGTAGGCTGTCTGATCTTTAAATCCCTGCATGGTCGGACAACCTTATTAAAGGTATACTCCCTCGACTCCCCTTCACCTCCTGGCAACTCCCTCCTTCAAGCTGAAGCAGCAGGGTGGCTGTAGGTTCGCAATTCTGGCACCTAGATTTTTGAATTTCCTTCCCCTTGAAATTATATCCTGTACCGACCTGCTGAGCTTCAGAAAAAACCTTAAGACATGACTGTTTAGATAAGCATACAAATAATTTCCTACATGGTTCAGCACTTCCTAGAACAGCGGCATGAAACCAATTGGTGAGCCTGCGCTTTACAAGAATTTTATAACATAACAATGTTAAGCATAACATTAGTCATTGGCAGCTGGATACAAATTTTAGAGGGAGTAACACAGTGTGGCGTCCGAGACCTAGTGGCATAAGAGTCGAAACAGAAGCTCAGCTCCCTTCAAGACGAATCATTAAATAGGTTTCCTCCAATGCTCACAAGTTAGCTGGTGGATTGCTAATCACAGAGGTTTTCCGAAGCTAATTAAATAAAAAGAAAACAAAAGAGATTTAGGCAGCGAAAATCACTGCCAGAACAGTCTGGTTTGGAAAGAATGGCACTTGTCCACGGATTCCCTCCGGTCACTGCTCAGTGGCCAGGTTTTCAGTGCCAGGACAGTGAATCTTAGAAGACCTGGGCAGTGATGCTTCGTGGTCACGATTGACTAAGCATTACTTTCTGGCGGACTGTACTATTAGATAATTCAAATCATTGTAGGGTCATCATTTTCAATTAATTTAGCAGGGTATGGAATGTTGGCGATTATTCGCAAGTTAGACATCTCTGCTTAATCAAGTCCTGTGTTTCTAAGCAAGGAATGTCCAGTTTCTTTTTTCAGGTAATTTGTCCCCACACACTCAGTGAACAAGCATTTGCAATGCAATAGGTCTCGCTTTTTACGCGAGACCTATTGCATTGCAAATAGTAGTCATCACGAACAACGGGAGTGCGGGGGTAGACGGCACGGACAACGGTCGGGGGGCGAGAAGGCACGGATAACGGGAGTGTGGGTGGGGGGAGTAGGCACATACAACAGGAGGGGGAGTAAAGAAGGAAGTAAGAGAACCGCATTGAAGAAAATAGTGCTCACAGTCTAAGTAACGCGTACCGTGTAACACTCAAAGTAAAGGTGCCAGTCGCCATGGGAGGTGACAAATGAAGAGGAAGCTTTACTAAGGAGGGACTAACAAGCCTATTGATGAATCAGAAGCCAGCATGTAGGACAGACAATGACACAAGCCAATGGCAGACATGGGCGGAGAGTGGGCGGGGCTTCTATTCGCTACTCGTCTACAATAAGTCTCGCAGAGCAGCGCATGCGCGCTGGCTCAGGCTTAACCTAAAAATTGCGTTTCTGCTATTGCTCTGAATATTGGAGACATTAGGGTGAGCTGATGAGTGAGGACCAGGAGTGTTTCCCGGCAAATCTGCTTGTTCACAGTTGACCCCATCCCTTGAAAATCCTAGCTGGTTTAAGTCTTTTAATTCTTTGGTTTTCTTTGAGAAGTCAGATAACATTTGGTTACACAGCGTGGATGACATTTTCTGGTTCAGACCCATATGGATTCTGAATTAACCAATGACTTTGAATAGTTCCTTCCTCCTCACCCTGCCTCATGAATGTTTTGTATGATAGGTTCATGAATGTTTTTAGAATAGGCATTTTTTCATGTCAGTGTAGGCTGTAATGTCCTGTACTTGTAATGGTTAATGAAATTTGCTCGCATGAGTATAGATTATCTGCTCAGCATACCATTTCACTAGTTTGGCTTCTGCCAGTGCTGGGATAAACCAGCATAATCTCTATTCAATCTAGCATTATAGTAAGTTACTGAATCATGACAGCACAGTTATCAGCACAACGCTTGACAAACAATAATTTGGATCAGTATGGATATCTGCGTTGACATCCTACCAGGAAGAGCGTTTTAACGCTCCTGGGGATGGTGTTGAACAGAAAGTTGGGAACATAGTTTGAAATGTGGTTTGACCTGTGTGAGAAATTGGGTTGTTTGTTGAGGGAGGTGTGAGCTTACTCAAGCAAAAGCCACGACCCTTATCGGGCTGAACCGCAAAAAAACCACTAAATTAACCTGCGCTTAACCATCTGGTAGCATGGCACAAAAGAAGTCAGGCTTAATTTAGAGGGAACGTGTAAAGTATTTATGCAGTTCCTTAACAGTAATAAAGTGAAAATACGACATCAGAGCACCAAAAAGTCAATAGGTATAACCAGAGCTATGCAGTTTCAAAAATGTCGTTAAATTTTGTGCCTAAAAGTACAAAGTGCCAACTGGGGTTATCTGTTTGTGCCGGACCTGACAAAGTCATAAGTTCAAGCATACCGCGGTGTAGCAGTAGTGCTGGAGAGTGCACCTGGTTGTACTTCGACTGAGATGCGAAGTCCTGCATGAAATGAAATGAAATGAAATGTCAATTTATAAAGCGCAGTTGCTGCCCTGTGGCGTCCAAGCGCTAGCGACCAGCTATAAAATTGCTTAAAAGGCAGAAAAAAAAGTTAAAAAGAGGCATTGAAGAGAAAAGTCTTCAGCTGTTTCCGAAAGGTGGAAAGGTTTGTGTTGGATCTAAGTTGAAACGGGAGAGCGTTCCACAGCTTGGCGGCGTTGTAAATGAACATCCTGCCGCCAGCTCTTGCCTTTTTTATTCTGGGGACAATAGCTTTACATGCCTGGCTAGAACGAAGAGTTCTGCTAGGTTGATACTGTATTGCTAGGTCCCGAGTAATGGCCGGTCTCGTGTCCCAGAAAGCTTGGTGGAATATGCACATCTCTTTGAAGGCGATTCTTTGTCGCACTGGAAGCCAGTGCAGGCTGTGCAGGCCAGACTTTGCCGACGTCCTGCGCGGCAGCTGGAGCACGGTGCGGGCCGCACTATTTTGCACAATCTGAAGCTTGCGCAGTGTATATCCCGGAACGCCAAGATAGAGGACGTTGTTAGAATCCAGGCGGGACTGAATCAAACCCTGAATGGCTACCTGTTTTGCCTCTACGGGCAGAAGGGGAAGAACTTTCTTCAGCATCGAGTTGCAACAGTTCTGATGATGCTGCCGTTAAAGAACTGCAAGATGGCGCGTCAAATTGTGGTACGCTGCGTCTGTTCCGTTGAGGCCGCCGATCAGGATCTGCAAGATCCTGCTCTGGGATGCGTAACTCTGCATGGATTTTGATGACGCCGCCGATCAGGTGCTGAGATGCGAGGTCCTGCGTTAAGGTGTGTCACTTCCAATGAGGTAATTGATCAGGAAATGCTTTGATATGAGGTGCTGCGTCGACCTGCATTGTTTCTGAGGGAACCTACAGTGTGAGCAGGAGGAGTACGTGCTGGTGCCAGTCAAAACCCAGGACCTGGGGGGGTGGCGCTTCTTTGGGATCAGGACTCACTTCAGCAGAGGCCAGCAGCAGGAAACAGGCAGGCCCAGTTGAGGCTGGACTGATGCTGGACAGGTTTCTGGAGCTTATTTTCCTGTAGCTCAGAACAGGAGGCCAGTTAGCTAGCCCTTGCATTTACTCTGGTGGTTCTGGGCTATGGTTCCAAAGAACAGATCCAGTCTCCTGCAGGCATAGGGGCAGTCCTTATAGCAGCAGGGCAGAGAAGAAATGCCTCTTGTGAGTCTTCCACATGTCCAGAGGTGATCTGGAGAGTGGGTCTGGAGGTCCTAATATTGTACCAGATGCCAGCTTTAAAGTGATCTAAACTTCTGGTGTTTTCCCACCACGAGTGTGTCTAGAATTTCCTGGCTTCTGCCCTAGTCCAGGCTGTTTGCAGTTGCAATAGGCTTGTGTTATTTGTGGGTAAGTTGAAGCAGTGTCTTGGAAGTGCAAGTGGGGCGGTGCACAGCTCCACCCCCTCATCCTTCTAGGTTGGGCCATCCTACCAAAACTCTGTCCCTCTATTGTGTAGCTATCTGAGAAGAAAACGCAAAGGCCAACTACACCAAGTCATCTGACTTGGGAAATAGGCTACGGGGACCGAATGGTTAGGAGAAGAAAATGCCAACTTATTTAAAAGTGGAATTTTTCAGAATTGTGACTTCAAATCTGACTTTACCATTAACTATTTCAAATTGCATTTCTTTAGACCCGAAACATGATGGTTCTACCTACTCCCAAACAAACGATATCACAATTCTATGTAATACGGTATACCAATGTTATCCTATGGGAGAGCCAGGCCTCACAGTAGTCAAAAACAAATGAGTGAGTTTTTCACTACCAGGACATGCAAAGCTTAAAAGTACATTTTCCAATTTTAAATACACTGCACCCATGTCTTGTGGGCTGTTTAGTGCCTACCTTAGGGGTGACATATGTGTATTTGCAATGCAATCGGTCTCATCTTTGGGACCTTATAAGTATTTAGCCAAGCAGCACATGAGCCTGGGTGCTGCAACATGGAAGCTTTAGCACTAACACTAATAGTAACACCAATGAAACGTTGCATGCTTTCAACACACTACAGATCAAGCAGGAACAACACTAGATCTACTTGTAAAAGGAACTACTGATGACACCATGTGAGCATACTGGAAAGAAAGGAATAAATAAGAGCAAACTCTGAAGCATTTGTTACTTAGTATATTTAAAAAAAGATTGGCCACCCGATATTTTTACACTGCTCCTCTAATTGCCATGTGGTCAAGAGCAGGAATGTGCCTCACTGTCACGATATCTGTCTGTAGAAAGAGAGTGCCTGCAAACACGAGTATTGAGTCTTCTAGCGCAGCGTTCTTGAGTAATAAATGGCATAACCTTCTGCATGCCCCCACCCCTTTAGCCCCCTATACCTCCGCTCACCCCATGGTCCAGCACCCCTCTCCTGCAGGTGATCTTCGATGACTAATATGCAGAATAATTAACGTGTAAGTTTAACTGTGACAAGAACAGTAATTGTGAAGATCGTAAGTTAACTTCAAATACTTATTTAAACAGGTCTATTCAAGTAAATGAAAGCCTGCTATTAGTTCTAACACGTGAACGCACTCCCTTAAACGATTTGTTACCAGCTAATGGGGTTTTCAGGGAAAGTAAGTTTAGAAGAAAGGGGAGAAAAACCAATCACCTTGATTCCTTCTTTTCTGTTTGAGTGGCGAGAGAGCTGCCTTTTATACTGGAGTTAAGAAGAGGGTGTCGTGACGTCACAAGTCAGCTGTGATAAACGATTTTGGCCAGAAGGGGTGTGTTTTCTTGTTCTTATTACAGACGAGGAGATGTTACAAGGACATTGTGTATAAGTTACAGCATAGTTGTTGTAGGTGCCTTGTATTTCGTGTGCACTTTGGTATTAATATATAATGAAACAAAAACTAGGGTTGTTGGTGTATGTTACAATACAAATCAAAAGAAGGAGCTAATGCTATGTAATGACATGCAGTTTTCTGTAGTGCCCTGTAAACCGTTTTCACAGCTTCTTGGCGCAGTAGTGTTCCTCGGAGAGCCTGGCAACGGCGCATCTTCACGGAAGGTGTTTCTATGAGGGGGCCCAGCCTTGCGAAACCTATGTGTGCGTTTTTATCTGTGCGGTGGGGGGCCGGGAGACTGGGAGTGTTGTACCCCTGTAAGTCTAGATATGACGTGCCATGTGTAAAATGTGGAATGGCAGAGCGCTGCTGAGAGAGCTCTGGAGCCCCTCCAAAGCACAGGGTGTTCGTATTCACAGAGCCTTAGTTTTCCCAGTGAGGGGGGCGCTTTTGCACTTCCTATCCATTTCCCAGGCTTGTGGCCTGTTTTTTTATATATATACTAGCAGCCCGCCCCAGCGTTGCCCGGGGCAGAAGGGGGCTGGGGGCAGCATTTCAGGCTTGCGTGCACTCCCACCCCCGCCCGCCACGACATTTCCACTCCTCCCCGCGCTTCACTCAGCCACACACGTTTCGCCTCCTCCCAGCACTTCACTGAGCCGCACACGTTCCGCCTCCTCCCAGCACTTCACTGAGCCGCACACGTTCCGCCTCCTCCCAGCGCTCCCGCGCTTCATCAACCTCAGGCCGACTTCACCGCTCCTCGTTCCGCCTCCTCACATCAGCCCGACTTCACCGCTCCTCGTTCCCGCTCCTCCCATCAGCCCGACTTCACCGCTCCTCGTTCTGCCTCCTCCCATCAGCCCGACTTCACCGCTCCTCGTTCCGCCTCCTCCCATTGCTTCTCTGAGCCGCACACGTTCCGCTCCTCCCCGCGCTTCATGTATCTCAGCCCGACTTCACCGCTGCTGTCCGCCGCTCCTCCCCGCGCTAGATGATGTCAGCACGCACGTCCACGTTGTTAGCGCAAACGGCCGGCGCTACTTCTTAGGGACTACTTTTTTTATTGTTTATTTTTTAAATAACGTTTATTTTTATTTTTTTTATAGCCTATGTCCATCTACAGGACCCCCCCTTTCCAACGCTGTATTGGGTGTTGCGATTGGTGGTGTACTTTTCGAGTTTACCTGGCTCAAAGGACACAGTTCTCTCTTTATAATAGTAGTATAGATTTATGGTTAACTTATACCTGTATAATGGACACGCTGCAACTTTTGTTAGATTAGAGTTATGCATGCGGTGGTATTTGAGTGCACTCCAGTGCAACAAGCTGGACCAAGCTACGATACCTCAGTAGGTTAAGCACTAACAGTAGTAACAAACAGGTCGTAGCTTCATATCCTGACTGTCTGACTCCACCTTTCATCTCGAAGATGTCGATTTAAACGTAATAACTTTGAGTAGGCTAAGAATTAACCCTGGGCGTGTAAGCAAAAAACAACAGTGAAAACACACCGAAAGAAAAGCAACATCAACGCAGCACACACTGCAGCCAAGGTAACACTTTGCAGAACTTGCTCTCAGCATTTCTGTTTTCAGTCAGAAGAAACAATCCCGCGAGTGGTGTGCGCGCTTGCGAGTAGCAGGCAATCTGTTTTCAATTATCAATTGGGCACGATAATTGAAAACTGCACTGGTTAGGCCGTGGGCTGAGCAAATGCAGGACATGCACCCGCCTTTGCCCAATTGCATGCTGTCTATTTTAAAAGACAGTATGCAGAGCCCAAATAAATAATTTTAAAAAAAACACACACGAAAAGTCCGGGTCAGCTGCAAGAGGTCGTTTTCCTATAGCAGCGCATGCGCACTGCTATAGGCTCGACCTAAAAAGGAACTTTAAACTGCACACAGGCTGCAATGGCAGGCCTGTGCCTTTTTCTAAGGGGCTACTGTAGTGGATGGCACAATATGTCCTGTAGGACAACTAGTAATATTTTATTTACTGTCCTTGAGTACATGTTGTACCACTTTAACTAGGGACTTACAAGTAAATTAAATGTGCCAATCCGATGTTGGCCAATTGTATCATGTTTTAGGGAGATAGTACCGGTTAGCATTGGTAAATTGCAGAGAGCCCTAAAGCCAACAAAAACAAATTCAGAAAACATTTGAGTTGAAGTTAAATAGTTTGTGGGTGACCCTGCTGAGAGCGCCAAGTCCACCACCCAACCTTTTAATATGGTAGCAGCCATTTTGGCAACTTCTTTATTGTCTGAAAATAACGGCAATTTACTTGATGTAATCTTTTCATACGATCAAATTATTGACTTGTAAAATCAGAGCTGCAGTGTTGTTTGAAAGTTACCCATGTCAGAGAGTGGGTGGTGCTAGAAAGCACCAAACGTGTGGTTGAGGAATATTACTTTATAGCACAAAGCAGTGGGTAACATTTCAGATCACTGGCTTTTGAAGGGTATTGGAGTAATTGAGGACCCATTACTCTTACCAGAAATGTGATTGTTAAAAACGACTTTATAGTTAAAATGTGTTTTATTTTCAAAAGTAGAATACACCTCTTCTTCACTACAGCTACAGGCCGGCAGGCAGCAGCCAATTCTCCTACTCGAGGTAGCGGTCCAACCTATTGCCAGTGGTTAGACAAATTGCAGGCATGCCTCCCATCACCTCCTATGCATGTGGTATACCTCCATAAGTGTCAAGGGTTTGTCCAGACATGGTCCAGTGCTCACTGTGCCACAGTAACCAAGCTAGACCCCACAGATAAGCCCCAATCGGGGTGAAACATGGCCAGGCAGTTTGGACTGGACTGTACCAATTTAACCCTGCCAGGACTCTGCCCAGCCTGCTCACCAAAATGCTTCTGGAAATTTTGGTGTCTCCATTCAGTAGCGAGGTCGACCTCTAAGAACTGTTAGAACTATAAAGGATCCTCTACACCGTCTCGTAGAAATCTAGGAAAACGTTAGCTATGCTCAAGTTATCAGAGCCCCGTTCATTGGCCCACTGTTAGTCACTGATATGCTTTCTGCTGCTATTTTGGCCCTACGTTTGTAGACTAACCATTGACCGGCTTTGTTTCCCCATAATAACATGTAGCAGCCATTATTCCGTCCTGTCTGTATCCAGCATCTTGACCTTCACTCCAATTTCTGAGAGTTTGTGCCATGATTTAAGTTAGTTTGTGTTTATGTATATCTTCCAGGTTTCAGTTGAGTTTCTAACTGTTCTTGTTTTTGTTCTCTGTTTATCTCAGGTGAGACAGAGATGCAACTGCCATTATCTAATGCTTTTAACATGTCTCAAGAGCACAGTCTTCTACCCCTTCCCGTATCATTGACCTCCAGCAAATGCGCTAGCACTTCCCCAGCCATCTCTCTTTTTTGAAGTACGCTATGTTTCAGTCTCTGCGTTCTTTCATTGTATTTATCTTGTGTGGACTGCAGCATCAACTCAGTTAGGGCATGTTCCAAGATCAATTGTTACCTATTGCAATCCTCTTTGAAGTTGGAGCTGAGACCAGGAAGTGATCAAGCCTTGCATATGTGCTGGGGCAAGCTAATTAAAATGTAAACTCTAAGAGGCACATGCATCAACGATAATTGCATTCGCAAACGATGCGAATCGCAATTTTCGGCCGTTTGCGAATGCAATTATCAAAATTGGAATGCATCATGTATTTCGCAATTTTAGAAATTGCAATTTCCGATTTCTTAAATGCAATGCATGATCATTTTTAAATTGCGAATTGGCAATTTGGAAGTGGTAAATTAGCATGAGGTTGAACCTCATGCTAATTTACCGAAAACCTTCAAACATGCACAAAAATGCATTTTTGTAAGTTGCATTTTACACACACACACATGTCCTTGGGACATGTGCGTGTGTAAATTGCACTTAAGTTTAATTTTAGGGGTGCAAGGAGGGGTTCTTTGGACCCCCCCCACCCTGCACCCTTGAAATTGCATTTTCAATTTGCGATTCGCAAATTGAAAATCGCAAATTGGAAAATGCCTCCCATTGATTCCTAAGGGCCCATAGGAATCGATGGGAAGGGTTTTCCTTAATTGCGATTCGCAAATTGTGAATCACAATTAAGGAAAAATAAGAAATCGCTGAAAAAATGTGAATTATTCATGCATTGCCGTTTACGAATTCTTAATTGCGATTCCTTAATTTTCGCAATTAAGGATTCGCAAACGGCAACATTGATGCATGTGACCGCTAGGGCCTGATTTGGAGTTTGGGTAGCAGGATCCAATATTACCTATGATTCTTGTAATGTGACGATGGAATATTCATCACGTTTGTGACGGAGTAGCTCACCTGCCAAACGTAAAATCAGTGGGATGTTGAATGCTCCAAATATCTTCCAGACCAATCTGTTTAAGCCACGTTGCCCACTCCTTTAACAGCGTATTTGTTTGTCTAAACCTCTGTGTAGACCTAAACAACACACTCCATCCATCACAAAGTTTGAGTATCCCCACATAATATCATCCCCCTGTACTATGGTCATTATCTCATCAGTATCCCTCTGAAACATCTTTGGTCAAAGTGGGGGAGCATATTGAGGCCACAGTAAGGACCATTGCTAGTGCCTTCTCTGGGCAATCAGTATATATATCTATATATATATATATATATATATATATATATATCTCATCTAAAGCTACTCAACTATGTCTTTGATATATCTAAAAGTAGAAGTTGTCCAAATACAGAGAATGCTTCCCCAAAACGTATTTTTGTCATCAGTCACATCCGTATTGTTACTCAATCGTCTGATAATAATTCTGACAGCAGATTTATACCTTTTTGCCTCAATTTGCTTCAGTGGTGTAAGTACCACCTTTCAAAACAATGTAACTAAAAAAATCAAGTCTGGCTCTATATTGGATTGGTCTTCTTGTCATTCCTACTTGCCATAACTCATCTTAAATGCTCTAGGTTTATTCAAGAATGTTTTACTACATATGCTTCGCCTAGTGTTTTACAGTCCTTTTCTACAAACTTTATTCTTCTTCCCAAGATACACCATGTGTCTAAGGTTGGGTATGATTTTTCTTAGAATCACTTCTAAATCCTGAAACAATATCCAGCTGTTATCTTAGACACTTGTAAACTGCTGTATTTACATAAACAGCCAGAACAGTCTCTTTCCTCTTCACTTCAGTTTGAGCCTCTGGGTAACCGTAAGTGTTAGATCCAGGGAATCCTGCTCCATTATCATTGTGTGCTGTCTAAATCATCCATTCAACCAATGAATGATCTCCTAGTCGCAACTTGTTTTGATAAGGAGTATTAGAGAGTCTGATTGATTATTGGAGGGCCTGCCTACGGATCTTTGATGTATATCCAGTGCAAGGCTGAAGGTGTTCACAAATGAGGTCTCTTCTCCTTACTTCCTACTAGAGAGGGGCAATATTCCATTGTCTTCTGTCTCCCACAATATTGAGGCTTTCTTTGGAGCTACTGTTGGACATATAAGGACAGTTGAAAAGATGAACTGCAGACATGCTTTGATTGAAGATGCCTATTACAGCAAACACAGCATGCATTTGGGGCAAAGCTAGAAACTGCTTGCATTAGAACATCACACGCAAATCCACCCTCATTACTTCAATCCAGATTACAGCCATGTATTGTTTTAAACATACAAAGTAGAGACGCTACAGTTGTCTAGGCAAGTGCTCTAATGCTGTAATATTGAAGTTTCTGCATATGCCGGCAGTGATGTGGTCTGTATGTCTTATCAAGCCAGTTGCTCATGTCCGTTTTCAAAGTGTGCAGATGTTCCATGGAATACTGATATTGATATCCATTCCCATTATGAAAATGTGTTAAAAGTCAGAATTTAAGCCTATTGGGACAACCCACAAAACTTAAATATTTACGACCTTATTAACTAGTGCAGTTGGAAATGGTTGATCCATCAAACCTAAAGCCATGCAGTGCTAGATAAAAACAAATAAAAGAAGCACCAGTTGAGTTGAAATCCATTGATGTTTCATGGTGAGGGATTTGAACTTAAATGATGCTAGCTGTCTTTGTATTTTTAGGATTTAGGTTCCATAACTTGCTCCTTGGAACAGCTAGACAAAATTATATTTTTTTTAATGAAATTTAAAATCTTGAGCACGTTTAAAGACACCAGCCCATCAGGGTACAGTACAGCGTTCCGACTTCAGCACATATCAGCATGCCTATGTAGTGAAGCAGTGTTTCTCTGTAGGGTACCGGGGGTTGTGACAGGTTGTCTGCTGTGAAAGTATCCTGAGCAGGCCATTATGAATATTGTCATAGACCAATAAACATTATAACTTCATGGTCCGACCAGCAGTCTTGAAGTATCCTTCATTTTTTGAAACCCATTTGTGATTTAATAGGATGTTCCTAACTTATAACTGCTGTTTACTTGATAGGACGGTACAACAAGCATTTGCAATGCAATAGGTCTCGCAGTTTTGCGAGTTTAAGCTATTGACATTGCAAATAACAATGCATTTTCTTTTTGTTTTCTTTTTAAAAACCTAAATAAAAGGCATTGTTATTTTCAATGCTAATAGCATAAACATTTATATGGTATTTGTGCAGTTTACGTGCCAAACATTTGCAGGGCTCGGCTCGTGCATGGGCTCTTGGAGTGCATCCAGACCCTCTGCTTGGTTCTGGCTCGGCTCTCCCTTTTAATTTATTTGCTTGCCCATCTCAAGCTTTGTCGCGTGCACATCGCCTGTCCAGGCGCGCACATGGTTTGTCTCCCTTTGCAAACCAAAGCGACGACAATAGTCTCGCCAAGGCAAAGCAGCGTATGCGCTGCGTTCGCTAGGCGAGACCTAAAAAGATAATTACATGTAAAGCATCTGTCCCTGTATGGAAGTTTGCTGATCTTTACAGAGGTGCTAAGTGTATCATCTTTCATTGGTGTCTTCTTGTGCGTGTGTGAGTCAGAGTTGCCCATTTTCCCAATTCTGATCAATTTTGGCCAGCTATCAATTGCATTGGCCATTGCAACTGAGCAGCTGCATAGTAGTACTCGTAGTTTGGGGCTTCCAAACCCACCTTTTATAATGCCGCATATAGTTTCTTGGCCAAGACCCACTTCTATTCTTGCCCCATATAAGAGCCACCAGCACCAATCACTAAATAAATTCAGAGGCACTTGTAAGGGGAGGGCTGCAAAAAAGTATAATACTCTTGGTAATAATAACATTTTAGAGATGTCGATACGACCCATTAGTGAGAGTGGTAGCTCTTTCCAAAACAGTAAGAAGGATCTAGCGCTTGTCAGTGTCTTACCCAGTTTCCCTTCTTCACAGGTCCGTGAACGTGTGGTACACCTGGACCTCAATATTTAAAAAATCACAAGACCAGGGACACGATGTGACGGGGAGCACCCACCTCTGCTCGTGATTTAAGTATGTCATTGGGAACAACAGCAACTTGTCCATATTATCCCTGATATCTTACCGAATTGTTCTAGTAGCCTCTTCAGATCCAGCTGGTCCGCTGCACTGCCGCATCATTATACCAACGCATCGCCTGTGTACAGTGAGCCTACGTGCCACCTGTCATATGCCTTTATTCCCCAGTCTAGTGCTCACCGACGTAGCGCACATGCGAGCGGTTCCATTGCCAATGCAAATATGATTGTTGAGAGTGGATATCCTTGGTGGGTGCCCTGTTCAATTTTAAACGGTTACGATATGACAGACCCAGTCCGTACTCTTGTAGTTGGGGAACTATAGAGTAAGATTACCCACCGTCAAAAGCAAGACCCTAGTCAATAGCATGAGGACACTTCTCAAAAGTAGCGCCAGCCCGGGGTATTGAAAGCCTTCTCTATATCTAGGATTCTACCCAACAGTGTGTCTCGCCTGCTTTTGCCCAATTCATCAACATAAACAGCCTACGCAGGTTTAAAAAATTCTCTTATTTGGTATGAAGCCATTCTGATCTGGATGCACTAACAATTGAGTCATCTCTATCAGTGTGTTTGCCAACACTTTCAATAGGATCTTATAGTCTGCGTTTAATAGGGATAACGCACAGTATGATCCAAGGAGCAACGGATCTTTGCCCAGTTTAGGGAGCACTACCACTATCGCTTCCTGAAATGAGGCGGGCAGAATGCATTCATTATACTCATCCGTGTTCACTTGGTGTAATTGGGGTGCAAGACTGGTGCGGAAGGTCGTGTAAAACTCCAGGGTCCAGCCATCTACTCCCGGTGTTTTACCTTTCGCCATTTGCTGGATGCCATCTTCTATCTCAGTTACCGTGATAGGGGATTCCAGCTCTGCAAGCATTGCTGGTGGAACCAGGAAAGTGTAATGTCCTCCAAGAAGGACTGCAAGTCAGAGGTGAAATTATTTTGCGGAGCACTGTACAAGGTGACATAATACATGTAAAAAAGCACTATGTATATCAAACTGACTGTTGACTATATGTCCCGTGCCTTCTTTGATAGCCATAGCTGGACTTCTTTGTGTGTCTGTGCATAGCAAACACGCTAGCCCCCTACCAGCTTTATCCCATTCTGCATGCCACCTAGCTATGTTCTCCCTGTAGTTTGTGGCTCCCAGGCGAATGTGTAGTTTGTTAAATCCGGAATAATGAGAGTACTCCCTGGCATCAGGATGTAGTCCCATCCAGGCCTCCCGTATCTGTAAATTAGTGGACTACTGCTGTAGGCCCTGTGCTAGCGCTATCGATTGCGCACCGAGTAGTGGGGGACGTTGTCGTGGGTGTGATGTGGTTAAAATCCCCTTCCCACTAAACAGGGTCCAGTCTGTCTTGTAATAATGTGGATGTTAAAGAGTGTAAAAAAGAAGTCCGGTTAGTATTGAGAGCATTGAGTGACACCAACGATATCGGGAGACCATCTAGTCATCCCACAGCACCGCATAGCGGTCCTTTGTATCAATTGGTGTGGACGGAATCTCCAAAGGAGGCAACCCAAATCAAAACCTCCCTGGCGTAGCTAGAGTATGTAGTGCCAAAAAGAGAACCCCTCCAGCACCTTCGCATGGCTTCCAGTGTGTATACTGTGAGATGAGTTTCCGGTAAGAGAGCTATATTTATTTTGCGTTGATAGAGGTATTGGTATATTCCGTAGCGCTTAGTGTATCCCGCCAGCCCACAGACATTCCAAGTTAACAACAATATTTTGGGATTCATATTACATGTCAGAGGCTGCATAGCATCATAGACAGGTTTTTACTCCCCAGATGCCCCCACATCACTACAGACACATCGTTCAGCCCCTCTCAAGCAAATAGCAAATATCGTCTCTCCCCCCTCCCCCGTACATCTAGAGACCTCCTCTGTAAATTTATAAAACTTAGTGACAATAAGACCCAACTCCCACTCCCAAGCCATAACACCGACGGGCGACCGGCCATCAACACTGAAATGCAAAAGTAACGTACAAATAATAACTTGGTTACAAAGTGCCTGCATAGATGCAAGCTGATCCTAAGAAGTGGCTCCCATAGGGACGTATTGCAGGTTGTGCTTCCCAATGATCAATGAAAAAGAATAATATTGTGGAAATGTTTAGCCACGGACAAGCTTTGTCCACCCGGCCACCAACCCCATCTCCAAACCTGTTCGAGGCTGTTCATTGCATTTCGTCAGCTGTTTGAGGTGTGACCGCAGGGTCCTCATCCAGTGCTGCAATAAGCTGGGTGGCTGACATTATTAGAGCTTCATCGTGTTGTGCCTCAGATTCTGTGCCCGAGGGGGCAGAGGCTGACAAATGTTGTTCTACATCTTTCGCCACAGTGGCCCTCCCCACCGCTGCCTGTTCCTTGGTGGGACACTGCAGTTGTTTCTTGGGGCGCAATCTGCATCTTTGTTGTGTTTGCCATGAGGGAGTAGAACTGGCATCACCCCTCCCGCTCAGGGGCTAGACCTTTCCGCTCGAGCCAGAGCCTTTCTACCTCCAGAGTCGTCCAGAAATGCGTGGCACCGTCATGGTCGACTTGAAGAGTCGCAGGGAATTGCATTGCGTATTTTATGCCATGTTCCCATAGAGATTTCTTTACTACAAGGAAGGAGTACCTGCACTTCTGGACCTCCAGGGTGTAATAAGGGTAAATATTCACTGGTGTGTTTTCAACCATCGACGGACCCTGTGCCTTTGTCACTTGGAGGATATGGTCTCTGTCCCTGTAATTAAATAGGCGGGCCACTACAGAGCGTGGTGCGGCGCCAGGACGTGGTGGTCCTCCCGGGACTCTGTGCGCTCTCAACACAGAAAAAAAGGTTCATTGCCTGCTATGTAGTATTGTTCCAACAAACCATTCATACAAGAAGAGCTCCATGTTGGGACCTTCCGCCAGCCCAGGAGGACTACTATGCGCATATTATTCTGTCGGGACCGACCTTCCTGGTCTTACAGTCTGTCTCTCAAATGTTCCATCTCGGTCTGCAGGGCTTGTAGACGTTGATCCGATTCCTCCACTGTGGGTTGTAGAACAACTAGAGTTGACTCTGTGTCTTTAACTCGCTCTTTCAATTTCTTATGTTCATCTCGGAGAATACCCTTGTCTACACTGATTGAATCAAGGTCCGGCTCCAGGATGGATTATATATCCATAACTACTGCAAGCAGTTCCTCGAATTTGCGAGAATGGTCTGTGTGCATTGCCGGCAGAATTTTGTAAGCATTGTAGCCATCTTCCA
This sequence comes from Lissotriton helveticus, assembly GCF_964261635.1. Taxonomy (NCBI): domain Eukaryota; kingdom Metazoa; phylum Chordata; class Amphibia; order Caudata; family Salamandridae; genus Lissotriton; species Lissotriton helveticus. The sequence continues at coordinate 188,010,739 of NC_136060.1, forward strand.
TGCGCATATTTGACTCTTGGGCACCTCCCCACGGCGCTGTGTTCTTGTTCAATTTAGGCCTCATCATGGCGATCACAGCGTTTCAGACAAGGGCTGCAAGTATGTCCCTTTGACGATTTGCAGCAGATAGGGTGAGGGGAGTGGTGGAGGTAGGTGAGTTATAGCATTAGACTTTGTTCGCCCTGTTCATCTGCGTATATGTCTTTGTCCCACACAGCGTTGGGCCTGTCGCAGGCAGGGTCCTCCTCCAGGAATGATCATTTCACACCTAAAATATCATCTGGTGTCCTTGGGAAAGGTGCACCACCTTGCAGCCAGTGTCTCCCACCAAGCCGATGAAATGGGCCCAGGCCTGGATGCCCCAGTGCGGAGGTGGGGGGAGAGAAATAGTGTTTGGCAATATCAAAAACAATCCAGGCCCGTTCAGCAAGACACGTACCCAGTGGCCAGACAGTAGTGTTTCCACAATACAAGAGCTACCAGAGTTGTCAAAATGGTGCACTCAGACCACTAATTCTCTTGCGTGGGGCAACAAATGTACTGGTTGCGTCTGTATGTTCCCTGCCTGAGGCGTCGGACTGGTTTATGTAGAACATTTATAACATTTGTTTCCAATAACTACATCACTATCAAGGCCACTGACTGTAACATGACCTAGCAGTAAGGGAATGATAACTCCAGTTGAAGAGGTGCTTTTTAAAGATTTTTATAGAAAGTTGGGAGATCTGGGATTGTTCATATGTGATTCTGAGCCCAGCGACTAGAGAGGAGAAGAAAGTCCCTCTCTAACTCCAGCCTTCCTCCAACTTAATTTTACTTCCTTTATCTACACAATGACATTTGATTTAATATACGAAGCCATTTTAGAATTTTTTTGTCAATAGTATATGAAAACAAAAAAGGTGATGCAGAGGACCTGATATGCACTTAAACCAATGCAGAACAATGTATTTTAAAAGTATATCAATGGCATAGTGTCAGCTGTCTTTGAAGAGATTTTATTTTGGAGTACTACTCCTACTTTGAAAAATACAGTATGTGCATTCTTCATTTCAATGTGAGATGCGTACCAAGTACAGCCTTATCATAGAAAAGTGTTTATGTAAGTAGGTGAATCCATCTTTGCCTCGGATATGTTTTCTAATAAATATTCATGTCCAATTTATTAAGGTAAAGAAATCCAAAATAAAACTTGAGAAGACCCCTGAAAAAATTGAACCTGGAAAGAAAAAAAGAAGCCCCACTAAGGAGGATATGAAGCATAAAAATGGCTTAACTGATACCAAAGAAACCTGTGATGTTTTTAAAACTGCTGTGCAGGAACGATTAGCTCCAAAACCTGAGAGTATAAGCAAAGGTAGTAGTTTACTGTGGGTTGACAAGTACAAGCCGTCGTCTTTGAAGACAGTAATTGGACAGCAAGGGGACCAGAGCTGTGCCAACAAACTGTTACGTTGGCTGAAAAATTGGCATACGAACAATACATCAGATAAAAAACCTGTGGGTGAGTATTAATGTATTTACTTAATTGTATTGTAAATCACTGTCTTATGGCCACTTTAAATGTTTCAGAGTTTTTGAATGAAAGACCCATTTGCAGGCCCCTTTGTTGAGGACAGTGGGTGTGCATTTAAGTGAATCATGCTCTCTGTTCTGTCATTTCATGTGCATGAGTAGAAGAATAGCCTCAGTTTCTCCTTTTAGTGAGGGTAGCTATGTGATCCTGGAAATGCTTTAGTGTGGTGAGGTGAATAACTTATTGAAAAGACTTGTCTAAGGGGGCGCTTTGAAGCGCAGAAAGCTATATTGACCTTCAGGTGTGCTCCATCAGTAGCATAAGCACTCTGTGCCATTGCTTTTAATAGTCTTCATTGAGTGCTTACTTTAGCAAATCCTGCGCTAAGTGATATTGTAAGATTGTAGCTTCAATAGAATTTCTGAGCCCACTCCCTTTCACCCCTCCGAACACATAGCAGAGAGAACATATTGTTTCTCATTCAATTCTTTGCTTTAGGGATAGTGACGGGATCGCTTTCAAAGGTTGGATAATATCAGATTCCATTAAATTCCTTCAAACTCTGGCTGCTTAATAGTCTGGATGCAGTAATTTCGGATTGGTCTTCATTGCCCAAGAATTGACATTATTGCAAGTATATGGCAAGAAAGCACCAGGAACCTGGTTAGTTAGATTTGGTTGTTCGTCCACAAGGGTGATGATGTTTGACCTTGTTGTGAGCTGATGGCCGGTATTTTAGGCCTGTTATTCAGTTCGGCAAAAAGGTAAGCTGTTTGTTAAATCAGTCAAAGGGGTACAGCTTAGGAGAGGAGGAAATGCTCTTTGAGTTTTTGTGCTGTTAAAGCATCATCTGCTTGAGTGTCTCTTAGGCAGTTAAAGATTTTATGTTGTGGTTCATTATTGCCACTGTTTAAGTTTGTCTCTTGGTATTATCTGCAAAATGTGAATTAGCAGATGTTTTCACCTCTTTTCATTTCATAGTGTACAATAGCCATTGCTACTGAAATGTTTATTTTCATTTATCACTCGCCAGTGACTACTGAAACACTGAAAAATATATGTTAGGCAAAGTATTTAATTGTGATGTGCCGTGGCAGATGAGCAAGCCACATCGATCCACCGGGCACCTGGCATCTCCCCTACACATGGTTGAATACAACCTTCATTTGGCTTCCTATGTAATATTGCCCAATGTTGATTGGTAATCTAAGACCATTGGCAGAGCTGTTTAGCAACAGGATTTTCCAGAGATATTAGATTTGGCCCTTGTGCCACCAGCATCAGTAGAAATGTCCTACTTATAGGCGAGTCTACTCAAACATCATTACTACAACTTATTTAAGGGTCGGATTTCAAACCATGTCTTGCTTCAACCTGCAGACATATGCACATTGTTTTCTCTCTTTTACCCGGATTCCTTTATTAGCTCAGATGAGACATGGATTAAGAAGTGTTTCAATAGATCATTCTGTTCTCTTTTCCTTTCAGATTCCTTTGTTTACAGTATATGGTACTTCGACCAAAGACTGACAGTTTCAAGTCTTTTGGAACTTTTAAGTAATGATTTGAAGGGAATTAGGTGGTGGCCCTGCTCACCCTCCTTCCTGATTGGTTAGTGTGAGAAGTTGGCCTGGTATATGATGTTCACTATTCTAGTGAACACCTTGCACCAGTCCAAACAACCCTTATGGTGATGGTTGTAAGTCAACCTTATAGACCAGCTATCCTAGTGGTAGCGTGGACAGAACAGTCTTAGGCTAAAAGACTCTTGAGGGCGTGTAAAGCCAGCTGTTTTACCATATGTAACCCCTTGAATATCAAATGAAAGGACACCACAGGATATATATTGTATTGTATTGTATTGTAATTGCATTTATATAGCGCTTACTACCCCTGATGAGGCGTCGAAGCGCTTTTTCGGCGGGTAGCACGCTACTCCGGGACCCACAGAGGATTAGTGTTGAATTAGTATAGTGAAACATGCACGTACATTTTAAGTGATGGATAGGTTAATCAGTTATTTGGATTTGGAATGATAGCAGAAGGATAGAGTAGGACAAAGGTTTGTATTTATTTATCGCTCACTTGTTGACGCATGCTATTCAGGGAGCCTATAGAGGATTAGTGGTGAATTAATATGGTGAAATACGAGGTAATTTCAGTGGTGGATATTAGTCTGTTACTTGGAGTGAGAAGGATAGCGGATGGATAAAAGGGGAAGAAAGATTTGCATTCATATAGCACTTGTTACCCCTGATGGGCGTTGAAGCGCTTTTCTGGCGAGTAGCACGCCACTCCGGAACCCATAAAGGATTAGTGTTGAAAATTAGTATAGTATAAATATGAAGTAATTTGAGTAGTAGATATGTTATTCAGGTATTTGGGCAGTATATTAGTATAGTTGAATATGGAATTTAAGAAGTGAATCATGTTAGTCTGTTAATTTTGATTGAAAAAGGATAGTGGAGGGATAAAAGAGTGAAGGATTTTTTTAAGTCTTAGCAGTAGGAAGAGTCTTTTGGATGAGTAAAAGGGAGTTTTGGAGGGAAGGAGTCAGAGGGAAGAGTTTAGAAATGTTTGTTTTAGGGGATCGGTGTAGTAAAAAGAGTTGTCAGATGATGGAAGGAGGGGTGGAGCAGGAGAGAGTTTAGAAAAGGTTATTTTGGCGATCATAGTACTGGTATGGGGTTTGGGATAAATGAGAGAGTGGATGTAGAGGATATATTGATAGATCTATAGGATGAGAGATAGAGTAGTGCATTAGAAGGAGTAGTAGAAAGAAGTTTGGGAGGAGTCAGAAGGTTGGGCTAGAAGATATATTGAGTGAAGTATAGGCTGAGAAATAGGCTAGTGCATTGGAAATGCTAAATTAGAAGAAAGTCATAAATATATAGATCCATAGGTACATTAAAAGTATATAGATACATAAAAGAAGTAAGTATATTTAGATTAAATATATTGATAGAGGCTCAGGATGAGAAATAGGGTAGTGCATTGGATATGCTTTTTCAGGAGAAAAGTATCAGACACACAGATCCAAGTACATGGAAGGTACATAGATGTAAAATGGAAGTATGTACATGTAGACCAAAAATGATTTTTATTTATTGATGATTATTATTATTAATATATTTTTTTTCTTCTCTTAACATAATTGTTTTACATGTTTTATAAAGTAATACACAAAGATAGGTACATATCTATAGTGAAAACAAATGCTTATATACAGAGGGATATGCTGTAAATTTCTGTTTCCGTATGGTGCTTATGTGGGGAAGAGCCAGATCTTGAGTAGTTTTCTGAAGATAAGGTGGTTGTCGGTGGATCTTATGTTGGGGGTAAAGAGTTCCATAGTTTGGCTGCTTGAACAGAGAAGGATGTGACACCCATTGTTTTTTTCTTATATGGTGGGATTTTGAGGCGAGATGCTCCTTTAGAGCGTAGGTTCCTTTGTTGAATGTGTTTGGTGATTGTATTCCTGATGAAGAGTGGTCCTATTCCATATATTGCTTTGTGGGTAATACAAAGCAGCTTGATATATATATATGTATTTATTTACTAACACACTCCTCTGAACTCTTTATGAGGACAGAGGCAAAAGCATATCACAAGATACTTAGTCAGAATACGTTAAGTTGCACAATTTACGGTTAGGCCCTAGGGGCGAAGCAAACCATATACTAAGTAAGTGGTATAAGTACCACGTCACGTGCAAAGGAAAGGCCTAGGGCCTAGAGAATCGCTGGGGCTACACTATCTGAACCTTAGGTTAGGAGTAGGAGGCCCACAGGCGACGCGTGCAGTGTCTTTACACACACGCGTGAGTCAATGCAAAGTCAATGGGAATTTAAGAGTTAGAAAAAGAAGGATTTAGGACACTTCCGGTTTAGCTAGGAGGAAACCACTAAAAACCTAGACACTTGGATAGTCAATACCCTTGGGAGCACCGAAGTACTCTCGTTACCTCACCCACGGACGGCGCGTCCATAGGTGTGAAGATGTGTCGGGTTTCGTCGTTGAAGCCTATGGAGACCTGGAGAAAGATGCTGCAGGCGACAAGGAGGAAGATGTCCGAGTGGATCCATGGGTGGATCGAGGATGAAGAGGACCTGAAAGCAGAGGGGACAGAGTCTGGGTCACTAGCCAGTGACCGGGTGGAACCAGGAAGGAAACAGACGACGTCGAGAAGTAATCAGGTGCTGTCGTGAAGCTTGTCTCTTCAGCCACGCGGACCAGGAGGCGTCGAGGACGACCAGGTGCTGGAGGCGAGGTGACCCACGAAGGTTCTCGCAGATGGAGGGGTCGACTGACGGACTGGAGTCAACAAGCCTTGGCAAAGGCAACCCACGCAGCAAGGTCTGAGGTGCCTCACCTTTGTAGGGAGGCAAGGGCCAGTCTGGAGCAACCAGACCAGCGAGGTGATTCAAAAGGATTGTCGTCACAGAGGCTACTAGCCAATGGGCCAGCAACCGGACAACGCGTCGAGCAGAACACAAGCAGAAGGGCCCCACGCAGAACTCGTGGAGGGCTGATTTTCGGTGCAGGTGGAGCTCGGATTCGGGGTTTCTCAGTCCCCAGTGCACAGCTTCGAGGATGCCTCAGGAGTTAGCAAGTTGCAGACTTTTCAAGATGTCCGGTCCCACGTGTCTCATCGCCTCCACGGATCTCAGCTATGCTGCAGTCGTGAAGAGAGGGTCAGAGAGGTCTGGAAGTGTGGGTCTTGTCAGGCTCTGTGCTCCGGTTCCGGCGGGAACGTCGACAAAGCAAGCCGTTGATTTGCTGGATGGTGCCTGGTTGCCCAGGGTGGTCACTTCTTGGCCACAAGGGAGATTCTTCAGCTTCAGCAGAACGTCGAAGGTCCAGAGTTTCATTTCAAGTTTCAGTTCAGGATCAAATCTAAAGTCCAAGGACACAGCTCCTACCTTTATACAGCTAAAAGGGGCTGGATTCGTTCCTAGGTCCCTCCTCTGGGTGGGACCAGGAAGGGGGTTGGTTACACCCCCTTTCCTTTGTCCAGTTTCGCGCCAGAGCTGGGGCTGGAGTGCCCCAGCAACCGGTTTGAACTAGGGTATGAATGAAGCACCTAGTGTGCCTCAGGCAGTGTCTCAATCTATTCAGCCCTCCCTGTCCCAATACACAAAGTCCTGTCTGGGGTGGTGCTCGCACCTCTCCAGACAGGAAACCTATTGTCCAAACCTCCGTGACTGGAAGGACTCCTAGCAGCAGGAGGTCAGAATTGTGTCTGTGGCAGCAGCGTCCATTTTGTGACGCTGGGGCTCTGGTTAACTTTAACCGGGATAGTCAGCAACAACATGTCTTCTCCCTTTAGAAGGGTGGAATGCTACCCCCGTCACCAGAATTGGCGAGGGGGTAGTATTCCAAAGCGTATGACACCTTACACGACATGTTTAGATAAAGCCAAACCAAAGTTAGCATGTAACCGCGAGGATTATAATGTACTTAAGAGTATATGGTATGGCGATATCATAGAACAGCTATAAGGACATGGTTCCTTAGTAGTACAATCTACAAAATCAGTCCAGTCCTGAATCTGTGTCTTCTGGGTATCCCTGAACATCAACCTGTACTGTTCAGTGGTTAAGCCAAACCCATCAATCAGAGCACTCTTCAGGACAGAGTTGTTGTTAGCATCCCCATCACTAACTGTGAGGAGCTTATCTCTACCTTTTTCTGAAAAGGAGAGCCATAAGATTGCTGCCCACTGCCTTTGGGGTACCTGCTGTACTTTGCAGGCCCTCTCCAAAGCAGTTATCCATTTGTGGATGTCATCCCCTTCTTTGTAGGGGGGCACAATCTTACTCAGGTGTCTATTGTCATAGGACCTGTCTTTATCCTTAGGGATATTGCTGCCACCAGTGGGTTCTAACCCCCTCTCTCTGTGCTCTCTAGCACGAGCAAGCTTCTCTTTGACCAAGGCAACTTCAAGTTCTTGCCTCTCAATCCTCAGAGCAGCCTCTCTCATTTTGGCCTCATGTTCCCTTCTCTGAGGGGAGGTCATCCCTCTCTGAGCAGGGCCATGAGAGCCATTTGAAGCCTGAGATTGGAGAGAGTCCCTGGAGTGGGATCTCCCTCTTCTCTGCCTCTGGTTAAGCCCACTTGGGGGTATGTATGATGGCTGCCTATACTGACTCCCATGTATGCTTAAGTTAGCCTGGCTAAGTCTTCTGACTGGGACCTGGCTGTTTGCCTCAAGATCAGAATCTTCCTCTTCTACCCCCTCCTCTTCTTCTGGGTCAACAGTATCTGCATTATCATTTGAGGAGGGACTGACTTCATCTGCACTACCTGTACCACCTGTCTTGGGTGGCTGTTGAGCATCATACTCTTCTAAGAGCTCAACCAGGAATTTGAGGGTAGGGTTTGAACCCTGTTTTAGCCTTCTAGAAGTACATAATTGTCTCAATTCTTGGAAGGGTAAGGCTTCGTATCTCGAATCAGTCCCCAAGGGGTTTACCTCTGCAGGCAAAGAACCACTGGGGTTCCCTGGCTAAGACATGGTTTCTAGTAAGGTGGGGTGTTGCACCTACCTACACTGTTTGTTTTCCTACAGAACCTTTCTAGGAGTTGTAGTCAGGGTGTGCTAGGCCCAGGCTCTACAACAGCTACGTTCAGTAGAACTTAAGTATACTAAGACTTGTTTTTATATGTACCTATAGGTACCTATGTGATCTTTCAAATGATATCTCAAGATTACAAGTGGTAAAACAACAGCAAGCTCTAATCCCAACCGCTGCACCCAATGTGAGAAGTTGGCCTGGTATATGATGATCACTATTCTAGTGAACACCTTGCACCAGTCCAAACAAACCTTATGGTGATGGTTGTAAGTCAACCTTATAGACCAGCTATCCTAGTGGTAGCGTGGACAGAACAGTCTTAGGCTAAAAGACTCTTGAGGGCGTGTAAAGCCAGCTGTTTTACCATATGTAACCCCTTGAATATCAAATGAAAGGCCACCACACAGGATATAAATAATATATATATATATTTATTTACTAACACACTCCTCTGAACTCTTTATGAGGACAGAGGCAAAAGCACATCACAAGATACTTAGCCAGAATACGTTAAGTTGCACAATTTACGGTTAGGCCCTAGGGGCGAAGCAAACCATATACTAAGTAAGTGGTATAAGTACCACGTCACGAGAAAAGGAAAGGGCTAGGAGGAAACCACTAAAAACCTAGACACTTGGATAGTCAATACCCTTGGGATCACCAAAGTACTCGCGTTACCTCACCCACGGACGGCAGGGTGCATAGGTGTGAAGATGTGTCGGGTTTCATCGTTGAAGCCTATGGAGACCTGGAGAAAGATGCTGCAGGCGACCAGGAGGTAGATGTCCGGGTGGATCCAAGGGTGGATCGAGGATGAAGAGGACCTGAAAGCAGAGGGGACAGAGTCTGGGTCACTAACCAGTGACCGGGTGGAACCAGGAAGGAATCAGACGACGTCGAGGAGCAATCAGGTGCTGTCGTGAATCTTGTCTCTTCAGCCACGCGGACCAGGAGGCGTCGAGGACGACCAGGTGCTGGAGGCGAGCTGTCCCACGAATGCTCACACAGATGGAGGGGTCGACTGCCGGACTGGAGTCAACAAGCCTTGGCAAAGGCAACCCACGCAGGATTCAAAGAAGGCTTTTGGTGCAGACCAGCAAGGTCTGAGGTGCCTCACCTTTGTAGGGAGGCAAGGGCCAGTCTGGAGCAACCAGACCAGTGAGGTGATTCAAAAGGATTGTCGTCACAGAGGCTACTAGCCAACGGGCCAGCAACCGGACAATGCGTTGAGCAGAACACAAGCAGAAGGGCCCCGCGCAGAACTCTTGGAGTGTGGATGGCTGATCTTCGGTGCAGGTGGAGCTCGGATTCGGGGTTTCTCAGTCCCCAGTGCACAGCTTCGAGGATGCCTCAGGAGCTGCACAGTTAGCAAGTTGCAAACTTTTCAAGATGTCCAGTTCCACGTGTCTCGTCGCCTCCACGGATCTCAGCTATGCTGCAGTCGTGAAGAGAGGGTCAGAGAGGTCTGGAAGTCTGGGTCTTGTCAGGCTCTGTGCTCGGGTTCCGGCGGGAACGTCGACAAAGCAAGCCGTTGATTTGCTGGATGGTGCCTAGTTGCCCAGGGTGGTAACTCCTTGGCCACAAGGGAGATTCTTCAGTCTTCAGCTTCAGCAGAACGTCGAAGGTCCAGAGTTTCGTTTCAAGTTTCAGTTCAGGATCAAATCTAAAGTCCAATCACACAGCTCAAACAGGCTCAGACAGGCTCAGCTCATGCTAGAGCACCATCTCACACATAACAAAGCACTCTGCCTCCAGGATTGTTAACGCCTGCCATAGGAGTGACTTATAGGTTACTGTGTGTCTATATATTAGGGTAGATATAGGAATACTATACCTAAGCAAGGGGTGATAACACAACCTTGCCCCAGCTGAGTGATCAGCCAGTTGTGTCAGTTTGGATGGTCAGCCAGGGGTGGCATAATAATTGCTGCAGCCCCTGGTAGGCCTTGGGTGCACCTATGCCCTGGGTACCTATGGTACACTATACAGGGACTCACAAGGGTGGCCCAATATCCAATTGGAGATGTACCTAGAGTACATGGAGACAATTTTACAGTGAGAGCAGATAGCCTGGGGCCCTGATTAGCAGGATCCCAGGCCAACTAAGTCGAAAACCAGCTAAACACAAGGCTGAAAATCTGGGGTAACCATAGTCAGGTATCCACCTTCCTACAGTTAGGAATAGTAAGTACTGGATGGCAGAGCCAGAAAAGGCTTCTTTAAAATATTGTTGTAGGTTTCGCAGATGGTTGTCAAACAACATATGAATATCTTGGGGTTGTTGAAAAGGGTTTGATAGACCCGTGGTCAAATTTCGTACATAGTAGTTGAGGGTATCTTCCCTCGGGGGCCTCGAGGAACCCGTACCTACTGCTTAGTTGTAGTGTTTACAGGGTGCCTAGCGTCCCGCTGTGCCTGCCCCAGATAGGACCACATGCTCTCTCTCTTCATTTCAGGTGCATGTCAGAAAGAGAGATAACAAGGTTTCTTAGTAAAAATCAACAGTTTCAATACCATCGGCTATTTTCGGACATTCTTCATACAAACCCTGGACATTGTATTTGACCAAGTAAATAGGAAGAAAAATCTGCCCTGGATTCAGTACTGGTGATTTCTGACATTTATTCTCCTAATGCATCTACCGTCATATACTGAAATCTCACTGGTACCATGTTTATTTCTCAATCTTCTATTTACCCTATTTCAGTGTATAAATATTCAGTTATGAGAGCAATTTTGAACTATTACACATCTTTTTTTTTTTTTGCCATCAGAAATATTGTTGTGCTGTCTTTTCCCAATAAAAAAAGTTGTTTAAAAAACGATTTTCACTTTCTGTGTTTACTTTCTATGCCTGTGGTTGTTACAGTTAAAAAGTGTAGCTTTAACCTGCCTGTAATTGCATATTTTATCACTTGTGTTGTGTTTTAAATTTGTGGTTTTCCCTGCCCATGATTGCCTTCATTTAGTGTGTTGAATTGTGGAATTTGCAGTCCAACCTCTGTAGTTTGTCCCTCTCATTCCTTGGTGACGCATCTGTTTTCCCTCCAAATTTCTCCTTTGCTCTGTGCTTAGGCCTGTGTGCTCAAACAGTGCACCCCCAGCCACCATTTTGTGTTCACAAGCCCGTGAGGCCAGCCTCCCTGCCCCCCCCCCCCCATGCAACAGGGATTTTCTACATCAGATGGTGCTTCTGTGAGCTGTTTAAACTTTATTTACTCGGGCCTGTGCACTACGTTTTTTGGCCAGCATGGGGGGGGGGGGGAGGAGGGGGGTAAAGCTTTATTCAAACAGTATTGTTAGATTTCGAGTTAGTGAAGCCTTTACCTGCAGAAGTCCAAAGTTGTGGATTGAGCCTGTCCGTCTCCTAGGAGATTCTGAACAGGAGCAAGCAGCTTGCAACTCCCTGGCCAGCAAAACTTGTCTGAGGTTGCTGGGACCTTATACGGTGTGCTAGTGGTTGGCACATGTGTACACTGATTGGTGGTTGTATCTGGTGTTTCTATTGGGTTAGGGTTAATGTCCTCATTGGTTGGGTATTTGAGGGTTCTGATTGATTTCTCGTCCTGTGATTCAATCATTGCAGGGTTTGGACTAGGGCTTGGGTTAGGATTTCTATTGGAAGTAGAGACTAGGGCTTCCTATGTTATTGGTTGTTGGGAGTAGGGTGGGGCTAGGGCTAGGGTTAGACCTTTAATTGGAAGTAGCTATTTAGGGCTTCTGGTGTGATTGGTTGTTGAACCAGTTGTGGGACTAAGAGTAGGGTTAGGCTTTCTATTGGTAGTAGGGACTAGGGCTACCTGTACCATTGGCTGCTTGGGTTGGGACTAGTGCTAGGGCTAAGGCATTTATTGGACATAGAGATCAGGGTTTTTGAACTGATTGGGTGCTTGGACTAGGGTTAAGATTGGCTGCAAGGTCCTGGTCTCCTATTGGTTCTAGATGTTGGGGCTAGTGTTGTGATTGGATAGTGTTAGGGCTAGGGTTCCCATTGGCTGAAGGGGTCACCTGATTACTAGGGCTACAAAAAAGGCCAGGCTTAGGGCGTCTCAGCCCGGGCGTCGAGGCGAAGGGCAGAGAGGACCAGGGTAGTTGCCTGTTTGAGCCTGTTAAGGGCGGAGAGGACAAGGGTAGTTGCCTGTTTGAGCCTGTTAAGGGCGGAGAGGACAAGGGTAGTTGCCTGTTTGAGCCTGTTCGAGACTGGTCGGTACTAGGGCCAGAAATGCTGCCCTTTTTCTCATTTAACAATACCCAGCTCACACCATCCACAACCACAAACAGAGCAAAACACTCACACCAAATATACACCACGCACAACACTATGCACAGATTAATGTACCAGCATGCACCACCAACCCAACCAAACCACATCTACACACCCTACTATCCCAACTACCACACATATCCACCATCACCCACAAACCGTACACAACTCTATCCTATACCACTAACCAATACACTCATTACTAACACAATGCCAATCAACACCATACATAACTACATCCCACTCAGACACACTCTCCCTGCTGTAATTACACATAACAGTCCACCTTTTATCACTAACAAATATATAATGATCCTTCCATCAATTGTCCAACAAACGCCCTCCTCCCCCTTCTACCATAATAACACTAACACACAACACACACACTACCACACTTTGTAACTCTTGAAACAAACCAGTCTAAGATAAACACTCACCTCTACTTCATTCCCTCCTACACACAACATACACTTTACACATAAACACATCACCACCCCCTCTACGTCACAACCTCCTCTCACAAACAATACTACACAACCAAATCGGGTGCATGAAACATATACATTTCTAAACTCTCCCCTCTGACTCCTTCCCTCCAAAACTCCTAAACTCATCCAAAAGCCTCTTTCTACTGCTAAGACTTAAAAAAAATCCTTCTCTCTTTTATCCCTCCACTATCCTTTTTCAATCAAAATTAACAGACTAACGTTCACTTCTCAAATTCCATATTCCATATTGAACTATACTAATATACTGTCCAAATAACTGAATAACATATCTACTACTCAAATTACTTCATATTTATACTATACTAATTTTCAACACTAATCCTTTATGGGTTCCGGAGTGGCGTGCTACTCACCAGAAAAGCGCTTCAACACCCATCAGGGGTAACAAGTGCTATATGAATGCAAATCTTTCTTCCCCTTTTATCCATCCGCTATCCTTCTCACTCCAAGTAACAGACTAATATCCACCACTGAAATTACCTCATATTTCACCATATTAATTCACCACTAATCCTTTATAGGCTCCCTGAATAGCATGCGTCAACAAGCGAACGATAAATAAATACAAACCTTTGTCCTACTCTATCCTTCTGCTATCATCCAAATCCAAATAACTGACTAACTTATCCACCACTTAAAATGTACTTGCATGTTTCACTATACTAATTCAACACTTATCCTCTATGGGTCCCGGAGTAGCGTGCGACCCGCCGAAAAAGCGCTTAGACGCCTCGTCAGGGGTAGTAAGCGCTATATAAATGCAATTACAATACAATACAATATAAACTACGATTTAGTGTGCCTGTCAGACTACGTATCCCAGAAGGCAATTTTTGATCATGTGAGCCCTCCAGCTGTGGGGAATAAAAGAACTGGTGATGTGATACCGAGTCTCTGCCATTTACTTGCTGCCACTCAGCCTGTGATCAAGGACAGTATTGAATGTCTGAAACGCGTAAGGCTTAATAATTGAACTCATGCTATGATGGTCTTTGTTGCAGCCCAATATACCGGAGGTTTGCAGATGGGGAGTGCATCCTAAAGCTTGGAGCATTGTGGAACTGTCTGTACCCATATATGTAATATTTGCCAGTTTAAGAACAAAGTTCTCCTTTTTAGGTCTCGCTGGTAAACTGCATCCGAAGGATGCGTGTCCAGCTGGAGACGTATAGTTGCCTGTCTCGGGGGAAGGAAGGACAAGAGGGTGCCACGCGCTTCTCTTGTTTATAACAGCTGTGCTTAGAATTTTGCAGTTGGCTATCTCCACAATGTCTTGGCCCATTTTTCATAAGTGTCCCTAGGAGAATTCTTAGGGAGGTCCTATTATCTTTCTTGACACCGAAAATGGGTGGTAGGGATAATGTTAGTGCAAACTCTGCCAGAAGTCTACACTTATTTCCATTGGCTCTAAAAGGTGCAAAGTCAAGGCGAGAGCAGCCACTCCATTGCTCTCCAAAACGATGAAACTGAGAAATCGTAGTCTGTTTATCCTTGAATGCGCAGTGAAGGACACACAATATGTTTTATCACAATCTTCCTTTATTCTCGCATCTAGTTCTTCTCCAAACATTCTAAGCCAGTGCATGTTTCATCCAGTCACTTCACCAGGACTTCATCAGTGCTGGAAAACACATAAATAAAGTGCCCCATTTACTAAACTCAAATATACAACCGATATTCTACCATCACCAAAACAGTGGGAAGACCCCCACCCTGTGAAAAGACAAAGAATAATTCAGATGCGTACAGAAGTAAGCATAGCCAAGAGATTGTAATTACATAAGCAACAGGCATGATCCACTGCTCAATGTATTACTAATGTACATTCCGGTACAAAAGGGGGTGGTGATGGACGGAGCAGCTGAACCAATCAAACACTCAAACCCAGTCAAAAGATCTGGGTTTGACCCATCACCGTTCTTTAGCCCACTCTGCCACCCCAGTTCAGACATGGCTATATGCAAATCAGTCTGACCCTGTGCCTCATGGGAACAGTCCAGCCCGAACTGCCAAGCCATGCCTTCCCTGGACTGGAAACAAGCTTCAGAGGACGGGTTCTGGCATTACAGCCGTCTTCAGCCCGGCCTGCTTGAATCCAGTGGCAAAGTGAGCAAGGGACTCGCGCGTCTGAGCATACCCTGCCACACTTATGGCGGACAAAAGCGGTACAAAAGGGGGTGGTGATGGACGGAGCATCTGAACCAATCAAACACTCACACCCAGTCAAAAGATCTGGGTTTGACCCATCACCGTTCTTTAGCCCACTCTGCCACCCCAGTTCAGACATGGCTATATGCAAATCAGTCTGACCCTGTGCCTCATGGGAACAGTCCAGCCCGAACTGCCAAGCCATGCCTTCCCTGGATTGGAAACAAGCTTCCGAGGACCAGTTTCTGGCGCCTATTATAAATTAAGATAAAAAATAGGAGATTTAAATTAGCATCATATTCACGCATACATATACAGTTAATATGACTATTTACATAGTATATGTATTAATCCACATTTGAAAACCCTGTGATGCAAGACATGAGAAGAGTCACCCAAGTGTACTAGTGTTATCAAATCTGAACGAGACCCCACTTTGATACCAATAAAACCGCTATCTTGCGTCACAATATCAGGTCAAGCAAGACATACTTCTCACTCTATAAATATAAAGAGAAAATGTACATGAAGCCCATTTAAAGTTAGTGCACAAATCAACTTTGAAAGTAATAGTGAAAAGTTATTGCCCTTTCAAAATCCATATTGCCAAACAACCACAAAGTGTGAGAACCATTCAAAAACAATTCAACTCGTGTTAACATTAACCACCAACCGGTCCCTTGCTGGAATACAGAAAGAGACCTCAATCCTGAACGAGTCCAATTTTTGATTTTTTTTTGGTTTGTAAGAGGTTTATTAACATTTGTCATCAATACAGCTTATGCGCCTACAACCCGGAGGCCGGCTATACTTTCGGTCATTCGTTATTGAATATGTCACACAGCTATTCAGCCGACAACCAGCGGTCCGGCAGCGTTGATATCAGATTATGTATACATGCGAGTAAATACTGGTTCTGAGCATCAGTACCTCTTACTTTTATATTTTATAAACATAACTTCAACTCTTGATTCAGTATTGTGAAGAACATCTTATAGCTCTGCTCTGCGTACGTGTCTTGCTCTCCCTGCGGGCTTGTCCGTCATTAAAATAGTAATTCCCTCCCAGGATTCCACCCCATCGAGTACCTCGCCTAGGAGCCCCCTAAGGCCACATCATTCACCCTCATTCATCCAGGTCCTCCTCATCCGAACTGTCAGTGTCATTTTCATCCAGCGGTTCACATATGTCTCCCCGGTATTTATTCCAGGGTGTCCATATTGCATTCCATTTACGCGGATTGGCCCTCTGTTTGTACACCGCTCTTTCCGTCACCATTATCATATCCATGTTTGTGCACCACTGGCCCAGTGTAGGTGTCTCTGCTGCCCCCCACTTTTGTGCTATGTCCTGTTTCGCTACCATGTATCCCACTGTCGTCCATAACCTTCCTTGGCGTGTGAGGTCCGTCGGTCCCCAGACATGTAATAGGGCCGCACGGGGGTCCGGCACCAGTGTAGTTTCTAGCGTCTGTGAGATGGTGCGAACTATGTCTCCAGTATTCCGCTATTTTAGGGGACTCCCAGAGTGTATGCAGGAAGGTGCCCTCCCTACCACACCCCCTCAGGCAGTTCGGATTGTCCGCCCTGTGTAGTTTATGCAAGGTCGTCCTTGTGAAGTATATTCGGTGTAGGACCTTCAATTGGACCAGACGGAACCTTGCCGATATGCCCGCCTCCCTGGGGGAGGCTAGTGCCTCATTCCAGTCAGTGTCATCCATGTCACCCAATTCTCCTACCCACTTCTCTCGCAATTTGAGTAAGGGGTCCGGCAAATTATGCAGTAACTTACGGTATGTGAGGGATGTGGCGCCTGTTTGCATGTACCCTGTTAACAGTCTGTCCTCTAACGGTGATGACTCCGGAACTGTGGTTCCCACCGGTATAGCTGACATAAGTGCATGACGAATTTGGATGTAGCGATATGTTTCGTTGGGGCCTAGTTGGTAGGTCTGTTGGAGTTGTGAGAATGGGACTACCTCACCTGCCGCCCACATGTCTCCCACCGTCGATAGTCCTATTGTGTCCCATGCATTGAAACCTTTGGATTATCTCAGGCTTCCGAGTGCCCTAGTGTCCCATAATGGCGTCATTTTTGTTATGACTCCCCTCCATTTAAGCTTCGCCTGCGCGCTGTGCCAGAGAGTCACTGTGTGCTTAGTCGGTCCCACTAATCTATTCGCTTTCCCCCTATGATACAGCGGCGCGAGCAAGCCCGGCATCCCTAGTTGATGTCTGTCTGCCAAGTACGCTGGGTCGCCCTGTGGGGCGTGTAGCCAGTGATTAATGACTTTCATCTGCGCCGCCCAATAGTACAGTTGCATGTGAGGCAGAGCTATTCCGCCATCATACCAACCTCTAGTGAGCTTCGTATACGCTATCCGTGGCGGGCGTTCGTCCCACAACAGGCTGTTCACCACCGCCGTCACCTGCCGGATATAGCTCGGGGACACTACGTTAGGGGCGTTCTCTAGTACATACAAGAAGCGAGGTAGCGCCAGCATTTTAAACAACGCTGCCCTCCCTAACAACGTCAGCGGAAGAGTCTTCCAATGCCTGACGTCTCCCTTCAACTTATTCAATGGAGGCAGTAGGTTTTGTGCTTAGAAGACTGAATTGTCTCGCGTGACGTGTATGCCCAGGTACTTAAATGATGTATCCGCCGTCTGTATGGGGCAGTCAGGTGGTATCGCTGGGGGGGGGGGGGCCTTCAGTATGTACATTATAGATTTGGTCCAATTTATCGTATAGCCCGACGTCCGTCCGTGCGCCTCACATAGTGCCAGCAGTACTGGGATCCCCTCTTCGGGGTCTGTGAGGTATATCAACATATCATCGGCATAGAGAGAAACTCTGTCTTCCCAGTCTTCTCCCCATGTGATCCCCCGCAGCATCGGAGTGGTTCTGAGCATCACTGCCAGTGGTTCAAGGACTAGAGCAAAGAGTAACGGCGAGAGCGGGCATCCCTGCCTCGTTCCTCTCTTCAGTGGCACTTCACGGGAGATGTGTCCATTAGCCGTCACTCGCGCTACCGGATCAGTATACAAAAGCCGTACACAGGCTATGTATTTCGGACCAAAGCCCATGCGAGCAAGTACTGCCAAGAGGTAGCGCCACTCTACCATATCGAATGCCATCCTGGCATCCAGGGATAGAATGGCCGTCGGTGCAGTCAACAATGGGGCCCGGGCGATCGCACCATGGACTCTCCGGAGGTTCAATGCCGTGCTTCTGTGTGGCATGAAGCCTGATTGGTCCGGGTGAATCAGCTGGGTGAGGTGCAGCATCAGCCTGGTGGCTAGAAGCTTTGCCAATATTTTAGCCTCTATATTAAGGAGTGAGATCGGGCGGTAGGAGCCGCATTCCTCGGGTGGCTTGCCGGGTTTCGGGATTGCTACGATGGTGGCCTGACGCTGGGCGTGGGGCAGTAGCCCCCTAGTTAAACTATCTTTGTACATGGCTAACAGGTGCGGGCTCAGCGTTTCCGACATCACTTTGCACCATTCAATCGGGACACCACTGGGTCCCATTGCTTTCCCGGAGTGTATCATGTTTATGGCCACTTGGACTTCCTCCACCGTGAACTCGGATTCAAGTTCATCTACAGCTTCCTGCGACAAAGCCGGTGTCGGCACATTATGGAACGCTGCCTCCGCCATTTCTGCCGTGACCTCAGTTTCTGGGGTATACACCTCTTGGAAGTGGTCCGCCAGTAGTTCCACTATCGCCGCTGGCCGTGTGTGCACCTCCCCACCCCCATCTTTCAGTTGCAATATATTTCTGGTGCCTCCCCTCCTCCTTTCCAGCCAGGCTAGGAGTCTGTTGGCCTTGTCCCCGGCATCATAAATTGTCTGCGCCGTGGCGGTCAAGTGTTCCATAGCCCTTTTCTTGAGGGGGTCAGTGTGGAGTTGCTGACTTAACCGTAGAGAGTGTAGGGTGGCAGGTGACGGGTCTGCCATATGTGCAGCGTTCGCCTCAGCCAGGTGGAGTTCCAATTGTGCGGCTTCCAGTTCCTGTGTGCGTCTGTACCCTTTTATGGCTGAGATGGCCTGTCCCCTTAGGACCGTTTTATACGCTTCCCATAGAGTTGTGGGTGAGTCTACCGAAGCCACATTTTCTTTGAAATAGTTTCGGGTCACATTTTTCAGCTCTTTTTTTATCACTGGGATCGCTAGATATCCCGGGCACAGCTGGTACATTCTTCTATACGCTCTTTCCGGACATGACAGTGTGAGGGCCAATGGCGAGTGGTCTGATATACCCCTCGGTTTGATTTGAATCGAATCTATGCTAAGGCGGCCCTCCCCCAACGTGAAAAAGTAATCAATGCGTGATAGGCTGTTATGTGTTGCTGAGTAGTACGTGTATCGTTGCTCCCCGGGGTGCATAGTTCGCCATATATCTACCATACCCTGGGAGTCCACGAACTCGCTGAATCTGGAGGGGGCCGGGGCGTGGGACCGTACAGGGAACCTGTCCTGAGTGTTGTGTATGACAGCATTGAAATCACCCCCCACAGTCACGTCGCCCTCTGGGAGCTCCAGTAGGAACTTCCCCAAAGCCGGAAAGGCCACGCTGTGCAGTGCTGGGGGAATGTAAACCGAAACTACAGTCAGCGGCTTACCCTCCCATTGGCCGCAGGCTGCCGCGAATCTGCCCTGGTCATCTGTTTTCGTGGAGGTGAGTAAAAACGGGGATGACCTACGCAACAGGATTCCTGTCCCCCTCGATCCCGAGGTAAAGTCGGAATGCACTATCATTTGGTATCCTTTCCTATTCAATGCCTGACTAGCATTGCCCACCAAGTGCGTCTCCTGGAGTAGGACCAACGCCGGATTCGCTCTCTTAATGCTCTGTATCACTAATCCCCTCTTAATTTTGTCCCCCAACCCCCGGACATTCCATGACATAAGTTGTAGTGGAGCCACCTGTACCAATTGGGGGCCTAACCCTGGCGCGTTAGCCTGTACATTTTGTGCCATGGTTCAATTCGGGGTTGAGCCGTCCTGTCTGTCACCAGGGAACCCCTAGACACGCACCGGAAAAGGACAGCGTTCGTGTGCAGAGCTAATTCGCAGTGCGTTCCTACAGTCTGTGTTAACTTTTCAACAAACAGTACCTCCCGTAATGAGGTACAAACTAGCATACCCATCCCCTCCTGAACAACCCCCCCTCCCTGCCCTCATGCCAAACGGACTCAGAACTGTCCGCCCCCCCAACCTAGCAGAGTGCTCATCCCTTAACTTGAACTTAATACTTGCTCGTTGAGGTGAGGAATGTCCCATGATCGGCGGCCTCCCATGCACCCCTCGTGGGCCCTTCTCCCGATATCCAGGGCAGTCTCTCAGGCCATCCCCCCGTGCGTCAATCGACTCTCATACCTCAGGTGGTTATTGTCCCGTGCCAGGGTCCTTCTCCTGCCCGTCTGACATTGATGTGTTTTCTCCTCCTGTGTGGTCTGGGGTCAGCGATCTCGTGCGACCCTCCGCGGTGCGATCATTGTTCGTCTTGCCCACTCTACGTTGCCGGGCAGCCGGCCTCCAGCCGTCGAGCCATTCTCGCGCCATCTCAGGGGTGTCAAAGAACCAAGTCTTATTTTCGGCTACTATCCGCAGTCTGGCTGGGAAGATCATGGAGTACGGAATGTCTCGTGACCTCAGTTCTCGTTTGACGTCCAGGAACGTTTTCCTGCGATGTGCAACCTCCGCTGTATAATCCGGAAAGAAGGCGAGTGTCGCGTTCTGTATCTTGATTGGAGGGGCGCGCCGGGCTGCCTGTAGGATGGCGTCCCTGTCGCGAAAGTTAAACATGCGAGCCAGGATGGGTCGTGGAGGGGCCCCTTGTTGCGGCCTGCCCCCGGCACCCTATGTGCTCTCTCCACTGAGAAGAACGCCGACAGGCCCTTGGGCTTCAGTTCATTTTTGATCAGTTCTTCAACAAATAGGTCCGTCGCCTCCACGCCCTCCGATTCCGGAACTCCCAGGATCCTTATGTTGTTTCTCCTTGACCTCCCTTCCTGATCGTCTAGCTTTTCTTTTAACGCTCTGTTCTCCGCCGTGACACGTTCCATCGCCGTCTGTAGCTCCGACACATCTTCAACCAGTGATTTCGTCACCACCTCTAAGGAGCCCACCTTCTCCGAGATGTTGTGGAGGTCCGCTCTCAGCAATGTGATTTCTGTGGAGATGGAGCCCACTGTGGTTTGCACCTGCGTCAAGGTGCGCATTACATCATCCAACGTTGCCTTCGATCCCTCTCCAGCCCCATCCACAGTTTTCCGGCCGGGTTGGTGCCCCTCTGGCGGCGATGACGCTCCCTTGTTGTACGCATACTTTTCTAGGCGGGTCTGTGCTGTACCCCCTCTGGACCCCTTCCCTGCCATTGCGGTGGCCGGTGTGGCGTGTGGCCCCCGTGGGTCTCTGGCTTGCTCACCACCGCTCTCCGGCTGTAGACTGTGGAGTTCGGTACACCCCGGCTCTGGCGTATTCAGGCGCACGCCCCCGGCAGTATCTCCGCCGATGCCGGTTCCTCCGTTCGCAGTCACTGCCACGTGGCGGGGCACCGGCCAACGGATCTCTACTGTTGCACTGTCCGATGCTACCAAGTGATGGCGTCGATTATAGAAGACCTCGGGGGGAGCAGGCGGTGTGACTTATGCCGAGTGGAGGGGACACTCAGCGCCCAGGTCTCGGCCTCCTCTCCCCACCGTCCGGCACCTCTCCCTGCCACCGATCCGTCGTGGTGGGTCAGGCTTCGCTCTGCCGCTCTCCGGGGCTCGCTTGCAGGTAAATGGCCTCTGCACCCCCAGCCGAGGGCGCACTGGGTGTCGGGCGCTCACCGGGTCTCAGGCGCGTTGGTAATGGCGTGCTGGCAGTGTCTCTCACCGTCTCTCCAGTCCGCCGTGGAGTCGCCGCTGAGGACGTTTCCGTTGCAGGGGGTAAGTGCGGTGTGTGTAGGAGGCATCGCCACAGTCTCTCGTCTCGTGCGGCTGGCTCTCATCCCGACGTCTCGTCCTCCCACCGGGAGCTTCCGGTTCGGCTGGTCCCGGCACCTTGGACTTCCTGTCGGGGCGGAACTCTACTTGAGCCCCTGGCTGCGCACCAGTGTGTAGGCCACGTCGGTGCACGGGGAGTACTCGCTCTCTCGGGTCGTGAGCGCTACCGGAGCCACCGCCCTCAAGCCCGCCCGGTCCCGGGTGTCAGGTTAGCCCTCGAAGAGGTAAATAATGGTCCGGATGAATGCACGGATCAAAGGAGAGGCCGCTCTAATCACGGAGCTCGTTCTCTATGCTGCCGCCATGCTTGGCTGCAAGCCACGCCCCCGAACGAGTCCAATTTTAATTTGCTCCCTATTAACCTATGGGATATAGAACAAACTGTGAGTGAGCAAGAGTCACCTTAGATGTGCCATAGTAATATCCCACAGATGAACAAACTCACTTATCTGTTAATGCTAGCTCCGATAGACCAGACTTCAATAACATGTAAATGCATTTTAGTTGCATAGGACAAGCCAGGTTTGGCTCCTGGTGTGAACTGCCAGCTCAGTGGTGTCTGTGTGTAGGAAAGTGCCCCTTTTTGCATGGTTACCCCCCACTTTTGCTTGACATCTGATGCAACCTGACTTGATGTGCACTGGGTCCCTGACAATCAGGTTCCAAGCGCCTGTGTTTTCAAGACTGTACCTTTGTACCCACAATTGGCACATCTCTGGCCACAATTAAGCCCCTTGTAAAAGATACCATCATACCCAGGGCATTGTGACCAGGGAAGGCATCTAAGGGCTGCAGCACCTATTGTGCCACCCTTAGAGGCCCTGTACCTTAACACCCACACAGTGCCCTTGCAGGCTGCATGTTTTGGTGCAGAGAAAAGTGAAGAGTCGACATGGCACACATGCCTGTGTGCCATACCTGCAACCCACTGCCTGAGGCCTAGGTCAGTTACTCCTCTAGCAGGGTGCACTAGCCCCGGGGTGAGGGTACAGTGGCATGAGCCCTGTACCTCTGTAGTGTCTAAGCTCATTCTTAACAGTGTAAGTGTACTAAAGCCATAAAGAGTATATGGTCTGGTAGTTGATCATTACGAACCCGACAGCTCCATAATGGCTTTACTAAAAACAAGCATTTGCAATGCAATAGGTCTCGCATTAGGAAAGTTTGAGCTATTGGTATTGTAAATGACAATTTTTTCATTTATGTGTTGGTTTTGAAAATAGCGAAAGTAATAGCTTTGTCATTTACAATGCCAATAGTTTTAACTTTCGCAAATGTGACACCTATAGCATTTGTAATGCAATATGTGTAGTATTTTCGTGACTTATATGTATAGATATTACAAATAAAAATGGCTTAATTTTTTTAATAATTAATACTTAAATATAAGTTTTTATTTTATAATGGCAATAGCTTTTGTAAATAACTTTTGTGAAGATTATGTTCATTGTATTTTGTTGTGATGAAAATCCAAGAACAGGAGTGAAATATTAACATCTTTTTGTGACATTTGTAATAAAGCTTGAAATATTGAGAGAACATATTTGTAACCAGTTGTTGTTGAATGGTTGCACAGATTGATGCTGTGGTGGTGCTGAGTGATGCTGTGGCGTTCAGTGATGCTGTGGTAGCGCATAGTGATGTTGTGATGCCCCTGAGTGATGTTGTGGTGGTGCTGAGTGATACTGTAGTGAGGGCGACAGACAGACAGAGTGAGGGAGACAGAGTGAGGGCGACAGACAGACAGAGTGAGGGCGACAGACAGACAGACAGAGTGAGGGCGATCGATAGAGTGATGGCGATAGATAGAGTGAGTGCGATAGACAGATAGAGTGAGGGGGATACATAGATAGACAGATACATTTATGTTGCATTGAGTAGAGTGTAAGTAGGAGGTGTGTAATTATGTGGCACTGAGTGGTATTATGTGAAGTGTATTTACGTTGCATTGAGAAGAGTAATTATGTGGCGTGTAATTATGTGGCACTGAGTGGTAATATGGGGAGTGTATTTTGCATTCAGTAGAGTATAATTTTGCAGCGTGTAATTATGTGGCACTGAGTGGTATTTGGAGTGTATGTTGCATTGAGTGCAGTGTAATTATGTAGCATATAATTATATGGCACTGAGTGGTATTGTGTGGAGTGTGTGTTGCAGTCAGTAGAGTGTAATTATGTGGTGTGTAATTATGTGGCAGTGAGTGGTATTTGGAGTGTATGTTGCATTGAGTGCAGTGTAATTATGTTGCATATAACTATGTGGCACTGAGCGGTATTTGGAGTGTATGTTGCATTGAGTGCAATGTAATTATGTTGCATATAACTATGTGGCACTGAGTGGCGTTTGGAGTGTATGTTGTATTGAGTGCAGTGTAATTATGTGGCACTGAGTGGTATTTGGAGTGTATGTTCCATTGCAGAGTGTGTGAGGGTGCAGAGTGTGCGGGTGCAGAGTGTGTGTGCGGGTGCAGAGTGTGTGTGAGGGTGCAGTGTGTGTGTGAGGGTGCAGTGTGTGTGTGAGGGTGCAGTGTGTGTGTGAGGGTGCAGTGTGTGTGTGTGAGGGTGCAGTGTGTGTGAGGGTGCAGTGTGTGTGTGAGGGTGCAGTGTTTTCATAACCGTATACGTAATGAACTCATAAGAAAGGTGTACAGCTGCAGGTCATGCAACTGTGCGTATGTTAAGGGCAGCCCGTAAATAGCCTGTTGGATTGGTCCTGCAGCTATCTGCATGTCAGATTTTTTCTAAAGGGTAACTAATGCTTGCCATCCCGGCCACTGGCACCTGATCGCACTTGCAAACGGGCATATGGATATATTCCATCAGCCAATACACTGGTGAATGACTGCCCAGTCTACCAAGAAATGCCCTGGAATGCTCACAGCAGAACTGGCATCCAGTGAATTCTTGCTGCCTTTCATGTCCTGGGTCACTGAGGGGTTTTCTTTGTGACGCCTACCACTGTGCAAATGTGCCTTTCGCTTTGGGGCAAGTGGGGAGGCTGCCATGAGCGGCCGGCGGATGCAGGGAGCTCGGAGAGATTTGGGGTCTCTATAGCTCTGTTCTCTGACTTTCGTTCTTAGGAGGCTGCTAAATAAATAAAAGAACAAACTAAAGAACCACTTTGCTTTAAAAATTATTCTTCCTGAGTTATATATAGCACAGACTTGACCCGAACGCATCAGAGCGCTTTACATGAACCAGTTGCGTTACACAAGGACACATTCGTTTTTGAAAGGCACAGGCGATTTGACCAGAATCACAGGCTGTTGAGCGTCATTGCCGAGACTCGAACCTGGTTCCCCCAGATTAGAGATCGGCCGCACTAGCCGTTAGGCTACATCCTTCCCAGCTGATAGTTTATTGGAGCTTTGTGATGGCATATCGTTGAAGCGTCTTAGTTACCATTAATAACGATAATACGTATAACAAGCGGGCCCTTTAATTAGGTAACAGTAACAATCGTTACACATGTACACAGGTGCAAAGACGCTGACAGAATGTTCTAGAGCACAAATGTATTGCTATTATTCGTTGTTATTATATTATTGATATTATCATCAAATTTCCTGCAGAGACATAGAAGCGAACAGACAGTGAAAGTTAAAAAGTAGATGAATGAAAACGGAGCCTAAAATTAAACCACTGACCCGCTTACACCTGAGTAAGGTGTCTGTCACCTGTGTGTCTGTCACCTGTCGCCGCTCCCCGGCTGTGATTGCTGACTTACTCCGAGATATGTACCGCTTTATAGAAAAACAAGATCCGCAGCCCGGCTTGAACAGGAAGCCAGGCAACCTGTGTTGGGACAGGGGCGGGCCGCAAAAAGACATGAAGCAGACGGGAGCCTACCCCGCGCTCCTGTGCTGAAGCGCTCCTGTGCCCGTCAGCCGGAAGATTTGCGTGTTGGCTAGCGGGGCTCCCATGCTCGTGGAGAGCCCCGCCTGCTGCTGAGGATGACCCGCTGCCTGCCGAGGGAGAGAGGGACACACGGAAAGAACTCGGTGGGGGCGATGTGTGCACGCGCGCGTGTGTGTGCGAGTGTGTCTGTGTCTGTGTCTGTTTGTGTGTGTTTGTGCCTGTGTTTGCGCGTGTGTGTGTGTATGTATGAATGCATGCATGCGTGCGTGTGTAAAAAGAGCCGATGACTGGTGGGGGGATGGAAAGTGAAAGTAACCAGCGCGCGTGTGTTTCAGTCTGTGTGGTGGCTGGCTGTGTGCGCACGCGTGGACGGAGCCGACGTGCGCGTTCGCGCACCCAAATCTGGGAGAAACGCTCGTAACACCCTTTTGTCCTTCATTCCCCCGAGTCAGCTAGCTATAAGTCTCCACCTGGACGCATCCTTCGGATGCGAATTCCAGGCTCGACCTAACTAGGAAGTTTGGTAGTAAACTTCTCAGCACATTAAACCCACACTGATGCTAGTGTTGGATTTATTGTAAAATGCACTCAGAGGGCATCTTAGAGATGCCCCCTGAAAATCTACCAGCCCTGGTATGGTTCCCGAATGGCTGCTTGCCATTTGCCACCACCAGACAGGTTTTTAGACCCCTGTGTAGAGAGCCTCTGCTTTCTGGGTTCAGAAACAAAGCCCATCCGTGGCATGGGTGTCATGCATCCCCCCCTGGGATGGGCTGTGTCCCTGAAAGAGGAATCTTCAAAGCCCTGCCACCTTTGGAAGCTGTCTGGCCTTTTGCTGCCCCCAACCACTGGCTCCCACCTGTTCTGCCCCCACTGTGGGTGAGAAAAACAGCAGAAAAACCAAACTAGGAAGAGAGGTGTGCCCACCTTTGCCAACCCCACCCCTCAAGTGGGGGAGGCTAGGTGAAGCACACATCTCAGTCCCCTCCATCTTCAAGATGTAGGGACCTGGGCAATTAGGAAGAGGCTCATGCCCCCTCCCACTGGTCGGCATAATATGGGGTGTACCTACCCCAATGAAGCGACCCATTGGTCCCGACCTTCACATCCACTTAACACTCCCAAAACTAGTAAACACAAAACACCTAAGCACACCAATATCATTATTTCCAAAAGGAGGACGCATAGGTATTTCTCCAGGCAATCCAACAGTATCTCAACGCTGTGGTACGAGAAAAAATCGCCGTGGTCAGACTATTGGCAATAGTCTTTGAATTGCAAAGACGTTGGGATTTATCAGAATCCGATGTAAACAAGACGATACAAATGATGAGGCTGGGTTAACAAGCCCGAATGGAAAATGACGAAATACTTCACCTATTGATGCTACGACAATTGTTTTGATGAATGCCATTAGGAGTATGATCGGTCCCTATTGAACTACGAGTGTGTTTTTATGCTTCCATACAATTGGATTATCATTTATCCGCAAGAGAAACCGAGTTTATGAAAATTCCACAATTCCAGGTCTTGGAGTTATCACAAAAAGCCTTGAGAAAGCCCTGTGGGCGAAACGCGCGTCGGCTGCTATGGTGCTTCTTGTGAACTGTGGAAATTAAAAACAGACCTCAAGACAGAAGATCTGACTGGACTACTTGATTTTCTTGTTTGGTTCTTTTGAGATATTATGGATCTATAGGATACAGGGCGTTGAGATACTGTTGGATTGCCTGGAGAAATACCTATGCGTCCTCCTTTTGGAAATATTGATATTGGTGTGCTTAGGTGTTTTGTGTTTACATGTGTGACCTGGATTCAGCTGAATCGGAGGACTGATTGACACTTTGGTGGGTAGGTGTCATATACCTTCATTGCACCCCGGCCATAGTCGCCGTTGATATTAACAGACTTTCTTTCAAAACTGGCATTACATTGAGATGTGCGGCTCGACCTAAGCAAACCCATAATCTGTATATGTATACTCCCAAAACTAGTATTTAGGGGCTACCCTGAACCTTCCCTCCTCCGATTCGAGCAAGAACTGTGCTGACCCAGTAAGAAGACACCAACTGCTTTGGCCCCAGAGTACCTCCCCTGCAACCCTCGTACAGTCTCTGTCTCTCGTGAGCACCAGATTTGCTCAAGCAAAGACTCACCCACAGAATCCTGATTCCAGCAACTCCGCGATTCTGGAGCACACTGCACCCAACGCCCACAGCTCGAGTGGCCAAACACCACAAGGTGGTCTCTCCAGCGATCCTGACGTGGGACCTGGTGATCCCGACCTGCTTCAAGCTTCGAGACGACGCCTGCATTGCAGCCTAAACCTGAAGGGTCTCCTCGACTGCGACCGGAGCCGGTAAGAAAACCCGAAGCCAGAAGACACTCCTGCACCTGATGCCCCACTACCGTGGGTGACCCAACCAACGGTGCCCAGGCATCCTCCAAGATCCCAACTTACCTCTCCAGCCAGTGGTCGCCTTCAAGAAGCCCCTCTGCCCGAGCCTGCAACAACTTCACAAAACCGAAGGTCGCCATTGAAAAGCACAGGGTCCCAGTACCAGTTTTGCACCCTGCATCCGCCCGCCCCAGTGCCACTGGTGGTGCAGTTCGTGCTGGTCATTGGCCTCTGCAGTGCTGACCTAGGAGCTTTGCTCCCACACCCAAGTGGCCTGCTTGTGAGCAGTCCCTAACTGAAGGCCCGCTTAGCTCCAATGGCTGACACTGGGCCTCTGCACCTGGCCACCCCAGTGCTGCTGGCGGTGCAACTCAAGTGCCCATCTAGAACTTGGGGATCTTTGGTCCTAACCCCCAAAACTCCCACTCGTAAGTCGTGTACTTACCTGGAAAACCGCCAACACTTTTCTTCCATAGGAACCCTTATTCCGCGATTTTGGGCCTAAAAATGTTATAAGTGTTGAACTGTTGTTGTATGGAGAAAAGAGAACTTGATTGCAAAGTATACGACGTACTTACCTTGTATTGTGAGATCCTAAGGTGTATCTAGGCATATCACCCCAGTACCAAAAGTAACTGAAAAGTAATCTGAAAGTACTTACTGTATAATTCAAACTGCATTTTAAAGTGGTATAAACCTGTAATAATTGCAAATTCAACCACATCTGCATTTCCTTGAACCATCTTGCATTTGAGAGTATATTTTACTTACCTCTGCCAAGTCCTACTTGGTTCTAAAATTAAAGATAAGTATACCTTTTTTTAATGCTTACCTGATTGGTCTGGATTCTGTCTCTGAGAGTGTGTAATCAATCCTTTATTGAGTGAACACAATAACTGTTTAACACACCCTCTGGATAAGCCTGACTGTGTTCCTAATTTAGCTTCTGCTATACCTCTGGGGACTCCCTGGACTCTGTGCACGCTATACCTTTCTTTGGTAGAGTATATATATAGAGGCATCTTCATGCACAAGTTGCAGAATCCCTGGGTACCCAAAATGTCATCCCTCAGCGGAGAGCTTTGTGGTACAGACACCTTCCTTTAAGCAGAACTCTAATTCGAACCCTAATTAGTTTTCCACCCATCTTGATAGGCAGTTGAAGAAACCTGATGCCATGGAACGGTCTTTTATTTAGGGAGTCTTGCCCTTCAACCACAGGCGCAGTTTGCCTTCTGCTCTGTTATTTACCCTAATTTTTGAAGATTTCTGACAATTTTAATTTTTAATCTCCTTGATCACTTTCGTGACCATCTTGTAGAAGCTGTGTGCGATGAGCAGGGTATGATGAAACAAACCTTCAATTTAGCTGTGACACAGCTGATTCAGTGGCATGTCCATGGATTCTTCCTCCATTGGTATCATATGCCTTACATGTTGTGTTCTACTGGGTTCTCTAGAGATGTTCAAGTAAACCTTATTTTTGCCCTACAATGGCACTCCTCTATTTATTGAGAAAGCCAGTTCTTCCCCTGGAGTACTTCTGGCAGGGGTGAACCACAGTCTTATTCTTGGGACTGGCTTACCCTACATGCCAGTTCAGCATGTTGACCAGGAGTACAGTTTGTTAGGGGATCCTCGCAAGGCATGGTCTTTTGGTGACGTCAATCCTTTCTGCCTGTGCCGCAACACAGTGACCTTTTTGGAGCTACAAAACGTAGTAACAGACAACTTTGTCCCCTTATTCCCTGGCATATCCTGCAAATCTGTATTAATCGGCCCTTGAGGGAGCACGTGGTCTGGTGGGGGTTGGTGTCCCATCACTTGACTAGTTGGTAGTCCAACACAATAGACAATTAGGTCCTGCAAATTGTCAAGCAGGGCTTTACCCTTCCCTTCCATGAATTTCCCTGCCCACTCCTCTGTTCCTTCAGTCACCTCAGGCTTCAGTGCTCGCCTTCTACTGCTAGAAGTTTTGGCTCTTTGGAGCCAGTGTGCGGTGGAGTTCGCTTCCAGAGAAAATCACAGGCAGTAGTGTTTTTTTCATCATACTGGACCAATTCTGAATGCATTCCTTCACAAGAAGTTCAAGGTGCTGTCTCTGTTACAGATTTTCTTACTTCTGGCACTGAAAGATTAGATAGTGTCCCTAGACTTACAGGACCCACGGTTCCATATACCAAGCCTACAATCGCACAGGACACAGGAGGTACTCACCCTTTGCAGTAGGTTCCACTTACTACCTATTGATTGTCCTGCTGTTTAGTTTGTCATTGGTTGCAGCACATCTTTGGAGGTCCAGAATCTCTGTATTCTTGAACCTCGATGACTTGCTTCAGAAGGCAGGGTCACTGCAGCTAGTGTCAGACCATCTGAAGGCCACAGTAATCCTTCTTTTTGACCATAGACCTCCCCAAGTCAAACCTCTTTTGAAAGAAGCTCTTCTACCAGCCCTGAGAGTTTAGTGCCTGCTTGGCCTACTCGCCTCACTTTTTTTTGCTGTTTCCAGACACTCTGGCACATGTGTGCACTCCAGTGGTGTCTCTGCTAACAGCTTGCCCAGAACTGAGGAGTCTACATGGACAATATTGGAATTACCCCACAGGCTACTCTGGGCCTTCGGTGGTGGCACATGAACCACTGCCTTCATACAGCGTGTCTTTCAGTCCTGCAGATCCACCATCTAATGGTGGTAATGAATTCCTCCTACTTTAATTAGGGATGTCCTCTTGATACACTGGAGGTCAGTGGCCTGTGGTTCCCCTACAGCAGTCCCCTAGCCTGCACAAGCTTTGTTTGATCTGCCTGGCCAGAAAGTGGGTCTGCTTCTGTCTGCAATCGGTTGGTTCGGATCTTGATGGACAACAAGATGCCAATGTGGCACACCAATAAGCAGGGGTGGCATGGATGAATGGTCACTGTTTCTGGTGGTGCTTAGGGTTATGGTCATTGGCTGAAGCTCACTGGATGGTTGTAAAGTATCTGTCGGGCTCCTTAAACTTGCAAGCTGGCGATCTCACATTGGTGCCATCTTGCCGACCATGAGTGGTGTCTTAACATGAATGTGGTATGGTCCTCTAGTGGACCTGTTTGCCGTTCACAAGAACATAGATTATCCACTGCTCTGCCCACATCTACTGCAGCAATCGTTTACTTACAACACGTTTAACCACTGCTGGGCTTAGTCCAGCCTTTGATCTTTCTGATGTCAATTAAATGAGTGCCGTTGAGCAAGGTAATAATAACAATCCACTATCTATCATTAATGCCAAGAGTTCTATCTCAGAAAGGTGAAAACAAATGTTCTGTTTTGGTATACACCTGTGAATAAGGAAAGATGACAGCTATACCATGTTGAATATGTCTTGGGTAAGAGATCGGTGCATATCAAGAGGTGACATGCGCCCATTGAAACCAATATGTTCGAGGCATATGAGCTGCAGACCTCACACTTAGCATTAGATCGCCATCTGGTGTTGGGCTCGGATGATTGCATGTTGTTGTCGTCTTGGAAGAAGTCTTTGTAGTCACGAGATAGGTGACTCGTCCCTTGGACGATAGTGCGCATGGGCATCGACTTCATCCTTAATTGTTTTTTTCCGCCACTGGGTTCGGATGTAACTTTTCTGCTCCGTTTCAAAATCTACTTTCTAAGTAGTTCGACGTGAGAAAACGTACTTAAATTCTTCCAAATAACTTGTAAACATCTCGACCCTCGACTTCATCAGCTCGATTCCGGTCGTCGACGCGGACCGTTGGGCCTATCCACGCCGTAATGCCTACAGCTCATGAAAAGGACGCCATTCAAGAAATGCCCCCAGTGTGGAGTAAAATTCCCACACAGTGACCATCACAAGGTCTGTAACCTGTGCTTATCACTTGAACACGACATGTCCAGCGGTCCAGCCTGTGCATCCTTTCGATCGAAGAAGACCATTCGAGATCGAAGGGCCCGTCGACACATCATGCAGAGATCAGCTCCGAAACCAGTGGACATCTTCGACGAAGGCCCAGATTTCCCAGAAGAAGATTCTGAGGATCTCGAAATCGTATCTGAGGCAGATGACTCCGATGACTCCATCACTCCAGGTCAATGTGTGAGTACTACTGCCCCTACCCCAACCCCGCCCAATGAAATTGAAGGCAATGGTCAACACTCTGCCTGCTGTGCCCAGTCGCGACCAAAAACTTACTTCAGGAGCCCCTCCCTCGAGCCCGGATCCGAAGAAAATCAAAAAGCCTTCCGGTAGCTCGGGACTGAGCAAACTGCACGTGCCCATCCCACCTGCGCCGTCTGCACCAAAACAGAAATAAGTCCCGGCTCCGAAACCGGTTCCGACACCGTCGACTTCGAAAGATAAACCGGGCCCGAAAACTCCCAAGCCCATACATAAGCCGGCTTCGGACGCTTCCATACTGAAGAAACCAGCTTCGGCTCCGAAACCAATATCCTCGGAGCCAAAACCTACGCCAAAGGACTCTATCACGCCTCCTACGGCTAAGGATAAAGACAAACAACAACCTCGCTTTGAACCGAAAAAATCGCCGCCGAAAGTGGTTCATCCAGAAGAGGAGCTTTTTCATCCTGATCCTAAGCAGATAAAGATCTGTATTGATCCAGAGACAGGACATGTTACCACTGCTCCATATAGAAAGAGTAAGTTAGACACAGCACCTGTTCCTCCAGTGCCTGTGAAGAAGAAGGACTCTGCCACATCGCCTGTGCACCCTTCTTCTCCTATGCTTCCTTCTAACCCATCTCCTCTCCCTAAACCTCCTCATTTTTCTCTACCTCATACACCTGATGATGACGACATGGGGGTAGAGGGTGACCCAGATAACCCTTTTGCGTACCCAAATGATCCACCTGATTGGGAGTACCCGGTCCCACAAGACATACCAGACATCCCAGATCCACATCCATACCCCTCACACCATTTCCTCCAGAAGATAATATCGGTTTTGCACACTTAATTAATAGATCTGCCATCTATCATGCTGTGACAATGCACTCAGATGAAGCAGAAGAGGACTTTTTATTAGATACTTGTGAACAATCCCAAACGTCAGTACACATATTAACCATGATTAAAGGGGTCATTAAGCATGCTCCCGAAGTGTTTAAAGATCCTGTACGTGCTAGGATTCTAAACCCCAGAATAGAAAAGAAGTATAGGCCTGCCCTTGGAGATCCTGCCTACATTAAGGGACAGCTACCCTTGGATTATCTGGTCGTTTCCAAAGCTAGAAAGCAGGCTAACTCCCAAACCTAAGGAGAAGCGCCACCTCCTGATAAAGAATCTAAAATGTTAGACGCTTCAGGTAAAAGAATAGCTTCCCAAGCAGGCAATACCTGGCGCATAGCTATCACACAAGCACTGCTCGCAAAATATGACAGAGCCCATTACGACCAGTTAGAAACACTACTACAGCATTTGCCTGACCAATATAAGACACAAGCAAATGATCTAATCCAAGAGGGTAAGCTAATCTCAAATGTGCACTTGATGTAGCAGACACTGCCTCGCAAGCAATAAATACCAGTGTCCTCCTTAGACTCCACGCATGGCTATGCATCTCCGGTTTTAAACAAGAGGTCCAGACTACTATCCTTAACCAGCCATTTAACAACAACACCTTTTTGGGCCGGCTGTAGACACAGCACTAGAAAAGATGAAGAAAGACACGGAGACTGCCAAATCTATGGGAGCTTTACAGTCCCCACAAACACAAGGCTCCTTTCGTCGCTCCTTTTAAAGAGGAGCCTCTAAACAAATGGGAGCAGACAACTCATCTTCCTTTAAAGCCAATACACAAACATCCCCCACAGAGGATATTTTAGAGGTGGAAACAGAGGAAACGGCAATAAAGGAAGAGGTCGCGGTAACAACGCCAATCGTTCCTCTCCCACCACAAAACAGTGACTTCCTTTCGCTCCCCCCACAACATTCCACTCCTGTCGGGGGGGGGGGGGGGGAGTTTAGCACAGTTCCTACCTGTCTGGAATTCCATCACAACAGACAAGTGGGTGAGACAAATTATCCAGTATGATTACTGCCTAGAACTTACAGCTACCCCTCCACATATACCACCTGGACAGTGTCCCATGTCCACGGAACATCTTACGCTACTAAAAACAAGAGGTTCTCTCATTGCTTCTAAAAGACGCAATAGAGATAGTTCCCCTACAACATCAAGGAACAGGGGTTTACTCGCTATACTTCCTAATACCCAAGAAGGACGGGACACTAAGACCAATTATCGATCTCAGGCCCCTCAACCTATATATACACTCAGATCATTTTCACATGCTAACTTTACCACAAGTGCTCCCACTGTTACAACAAGGCGATTTCCTTACCACACTAGATCTCAAGTGCGCCTACTTCCACATTCCCATACATCCTTCTCACAGGAAGTATCTAACTTTGTAAAGACGGACAACTATCAGTTCAAAGTCCTTCCATTCGGGGTGACAACTGCAACAAGAGTGTTCACAAAGTGCCTTGCAGTAGTAGCAGCACATCTCAGAAGACAACAAATTCATGTCTTCCCATATCTAGACGACTGACTCGTAAAAGCCAGGTCATTCAGGCAGTGTGTTCAACACACTCATCAAACAATTCAAACATTACACAACTTGGGGTTCACAATCAACTACACCAAGTCGCATCTCCAGCCGTCTCATATACACAAATATCTGAGGGCTACAATAAACACCTCTACAGCTCTAGCTTATCCCAGTCCAGCCAGGATAACGAGCATTCAAGCCTTAGTCACAAAATTTCAAGACCAACACTCTCCCAGCCAGTGTGCTCAGCGATATTCCTAGCACTAAAATCTTTCCAAGTACATGTACACAACAAAGCTGTCTTGATCCGGACGGACAACATAACAGCCATGTACTACATACAAAAACAAGGAGGCACACATTCTCTGCAACTGTCCCAGCTTGCACAAAACATTTGGAGATGGGCCATTCCACAAAAAATATATCTACTAGCCGAACACCTTCCAGGAGTTCACAATCAGATTGTAGACACAACAGATTCACGAATGGAAACTACATCCACAAGTTCTAATACCATTTTTCCACAAGTGGGGCCAACCAGACATAGATCTTTCACCACCCACGAAAACGCAAAATGCCCAACCTTCGCCGCCAGGTTTCCACACCCGTTGTCCAAGGGCAATGCGATATGGATGAACTGGTCAGGCAGATTTGCGTACCCTTTTCCGCTACTCCCACTAATCCCACTAGTGGTACGCAAGCTCCGACAACAGTCTCTTAAACTAATCTTAGTAGCTCCCACATGGGCACGCCAACCGTGGTACACAACGCTGCTAGAACTCTCATTAGTTCCACACCAAAGACTGTGCCTGTCCCCATCCCTGTTAACGCAGAACCATTTAGAGATCAGACATCCAGATCCAAGCCAACTGAATCTGGCAATCTGGCTCCTGAAGTCTTAGAGTTTGGTCACCTTAACCTGCCACCAGACTGTATGAACATCATTAAAGAAGCCAGACGGCCCACTACTAGAGCTTTCTATGCTGCAAAATGGAAAAGGTTTGCTATTTACTTCACTAATAATCATATTAATCCACTAGATGCTTCCATCCAGAATATCATTTGCTATCTACTGCATTTACAAAGATGTAATCTAACATACTCATCTTTACGTTTACATCTTACAACACTCGCTGCGTACCTACAAAACAGACAACACTTGTCACTATTTAGAGTCCCTGAAATTAAAACAGTCATGGAAGGAGTAAAGAGGATCATTCCTCCTAGGTTACCACCCTCTCCAGTGTGGAACCTCAATATTGTTCTTTACAGACTCATGGGACCCCCATTTGAACCTTTACACAAATGTGAACTACAATTCCTCACATGGAAAACAGCTTTCCTAGTGGCCATTACCTCTCTTAGAAGAGTAAGTGAGATTCCAGCTTTCACTATACAAGAACCATTTTTACAATTACATTGTAACAAAGTGGTCTTCAGAACAAATCCAAGATTCCTTCCTAAGGTAATCACCCCATTTCATCTAAATCAATCAGTGGAGTTACCTGTGTTTTTTCAAAACCCAGACTCTGTAGCAGAAAGAGCTCTACACACCCTAGACGTGAAAAGAGCCCTTCTGTGTTACATTTTTCAGAATTAAATCCTTTCGCAAAACAATTGTTTGTAGCTTTTGCGCAACTACGTAAAGGCAATCCCATCTCCAAATCTGGCATTGCAAGGTGGATTGTAAAATGTATCCAAATATGCTATCAGAAAGCAAAATGCACACTTATCAATTCCTCCTAGAACGCATTCCACACCCAAACTAGGAGCATCTATGGCTTTCTTAGGGAACATTCCCCTAGAAGACATATGTAAGGCAGCAACATGGTCTACACCACACACCTTCACTAAACACTATTTTGTTGATGTACAAGCCAACCAGCAAGCTGCTGTAGGCCAAGCTGTCCTCAAAACTCTCTTTCAAACCACTGCAACAGATACATGGGACCACCGCTAGGGGGAGACACTGCTGTATAGTCTATGCTAAGTGGGAGATCTGCAGCTCATATGCCTCGAAAGGAAAATGCTACTTACCAGTATGCATCTGTTCTTGGCATGTAGAGCTGCAGATTCTCACACGCCCACTTGCCTCCCTGGGGCCTGTATCTGTTCCAGTTCTATCTTAAGTTGATATAAACACATGGACATCTTTTTTCCTTCTACTAACTCCATAATTTCCCATCATGGCGAAAAACAATCTAAGGATGGAGTCGACGCCCATGCACACTATCGTCCAAGGGAGGAGTCACCTATCTTGTGACTACAAAGACTTCTTCCAAGATGACAACAACATGCAATCATCTGAGCCCAACACCAGATGGTGGTGTAGTGTAGTTCCTATATTCCCAATAGGCTCTGCGCATTGGAATAATATAAACAGCAGTGTAGACGTAGGACTGAGGTCGACTAGGTCTCTACTGACCATATTAGACTTAATTAGTTTTGCCAGCTAGCTCAGAGGTCACTAGAAACTTTCTCGAGTAAACAAGGAGGAGTTTAACTTCCCTGGATAGACAAGAAGGGATTAGCTTCTGACAACCATAAAACATGACAACTTTGCTCCCTCAGAATAAGAGTGTATCTCTAGAGTCGTGTGAAAACAATAGACCGCTATTTCACTCAGCCAATCGTGCATACTTAGTTTCACCAGAGTGCAGAGAATAGAGAGACTGGCGTTTTCAATAAAAGGTGTTATTTATTGAACAGTCTTCTTTCTCATGTAAGAGAAATGAATTGCCATAATTGCAATACTTATCATAAAGTAAAGTGCGTACAGTAAAAGGAGTATTATAAAATAATACTGTAAAAGCATTGATATGGTTTCTTAGCCATATGATACTTTAAAATAGATAAAATATATACATATATAAAAACATTGACTAACGTACTCAACTGGTGCTTCTAGATACGCCTACCCCGGTGTACCTGACCTAGGCCTAATACGTGGGAAGGAGTAAGTAAGTAGCAGTTTAAGTTAAGTTGGTTTTGCCAAGAATCTGAGTCAAGAATTCTCTTTAAGGGTTTAGTCAGCTCCGTACCTGGGTAATAGAAAGCAGGAGGTCTGGTATCTCTCTCTCAGGACTCGATATCCCAGCAACCCGCAAGGGTATCTGGAAACACCGGAGCTGGATTTTCTCAGCATGAGAAAAGACAGCGTCTCTCTCAGTGCGTCAAAAGGGAGGGGTGGCGTCCGTGGGCTCTCGCATCAGCTGGGCTCTCGGGCAAGTAGATAGCCGCTCTGCTCCAAACCGCTGTGTGTTTGCTTAAGGCAACGTTGGCATATTTATACCTGAAAGGTGCCGGGTTTGACGTAAGGTTGGACATAAGACGTCAATAAGGATGTCACTAAGAACTGGCCGTTCTTTCAGTGCTCGCAGGAGTTCTAGGACAAATCAAAACAGAAGCATGGGGATGTCCCAGGTTGCTGGAGGTTTGGTTTGTTTAAAGAACGCGTTGTACTTTCTAGGAGTCTAGGGAAGTAGCCTAGCCTGATTTGGACTGCATGGGCTATGACTAAATATGGATATGATTCTTATGCCTTTATAACAATATTATTTATTATAACCATATAAGGGCATAAATCGGGAATATCGAATTAGGGTCCTAGATAGAAACACAACACCCACTCCACGATCTAATGTCCATCATTACTAAAACTAAGCAATAGTAAACATATAACGATGCATGTGTGTTTTCCAATCCACCCCAAAATACATAAATCGCATTTGAAATGGTATATGGTAAATACACGAAAATGAGTATTGGTACTGTACGCTTTTCAAGCAGTGGTATCATTCAGTTAAAAATGCATATATATATCAGCTGAATGAATTGCGAAAATTACACATGAAATGGCTCTGAATACAGAAGAGAAGGTCGAGACCATTCCATCACATATAAATACAAAATGCTGTACATATGCTAGAGGCTGAGGTAAAATATTGTCTCTAGAGTTCCTAAATTAGAAGCTCTGTTCTCTAAGAATAGTTTTACTTTAAGCAGAGTACTTTGTGCCAGAAAAAGGTAAATATTTTGGAAGTGAAAAAAAAATTATTTCGCTTTCAGGGAAAAAAAGTTCTTTTGTTTATCAAAGCTGAAGGCCGAATTCAGAGTTCAGGGAACGCTGTGTGCTTGTTGCTTAAAAAGTTATTCCAGTTGTTCAGGGGAGAACATCATTTCAGACAGACTTGCAAAAAATTGGTCTACAGCATCAGGTGAATGTTCGACCAAGTTCGAAAATGCTGTAACAGTGCAGTTGTGAGAATGATTGCTATCATCGATGTCAGGATCAGCAATGCTCACTGAAGGTTGTACCTGTGTGATGCTGCTCTCATCTCGTACTCCACTGCCACATACTCGTAGTGGTGAAGTCTCAACGAATACCATCATCAGAATAGGTAGCCGCTGGGGACAACACGATGCATGAGTCGCTACCGGACCTAGCAAGGTATCTGTATCCATTGGTACTGCTGATGGTAGTGTAAGACAGACGTCCAACACGCATTCTTCTCCGCATAGCATACATCGAAGCACAGGTAAGATGCAATCTTGCCAGATTGGTCTGAATGAAAGAAACCAGGTCATATTCAGATCTTAGCCGGGCTAATCCGAGGACTTTAGTTATGCGGTCCCGGTAGCGTATTGCTAGGATCGTTTCTTCCATCGTTGCTGGAGTCTTGTCTGCGGCTTGGTTTGCCATATCGGAGCAGAAGAATTAAAAATAAAATTCCTGCTACGAGTCCCAATAGTAGAGGTAGGCCGCCAATGACAGAATGGACAAAATTGGGAAAGATGCCCAGAACTGTTTCAAAGGGTGTTAACAGTCCCGAAAAAATTGTCTTAAATACATGTGCGATGCCACTGGTATCTGACATGTTTAAGATTTGGCTTAACATTTCTACAAAATGCACGGGGCAATTTGTTGATAATAAGGACTGTATCTCTGCTGTTGTCCTTGCGACTTGCAGATCATACGTTTCTGTAGACGAGGTCAAAGGCACAGTTATTTGTAAAAGAATAGATTTCATTCTGCTTAAAGTATCAATTCGAATAGAAGAGATATTTAAATAAGGCCATATTGCCGCCTCCATGTCTGGAGTGCTGTTTGGATACAATACTTGCATACAGCAAGTGACCATGGAACTAACGCTGACGAGATAGGCTTTTCCTGGCACCATGCCACAACAGCTGTGGTCATTTATTAGAACATAGCTGCCGTTGGAAAGCTGTCTGAAAAATGGCTCTATCTGTTTTGCAGGAGTGCCGTGCAGGTGACATGAAAGGTTATTCGAAGACCCTTCGCAGGCCCCATGCAAGTTAATACCTTGACACAGAAGTGTACCGCTTAGTGATTTTTTACAATTGTTACCACTAAGAAATATCTCCTTTTTCTTTTCATTATAACATTTGTGTGTATAAGGTAATTTCCATGTTGACTTGATGTAGCCTTTACCCAACCTTTCATACTGGCCCGCTGGTAGATACTCTCGGCAATATTTAAACTGGAAAGTTGTTATCGGAATTGTAATTATCCCGTGTATTATCCATTCAATGACCGGTCTTTCTGACATTGTCAATGGTAATCTCTCAAGTTTTTCAATGCTCAGAATCGTATAGTCTGCTCCTTTTTGTGCCAAACTGATTTGTTTATCAGTAAGGTTAAAGATAGAGAATAATGACGTTGTGTTGATTAAACGCCATGGCACGTAGCCTGAACGCAGATTTTGCAACGTCCAGCCAAGCTGTACAATAGAACGTAATTGGGACTGACCATGTTGTAACATTAGTAAGTCCTACTCTATTATATCAATAGCAGATGATACAATACTGTCCAGTGAATATATTCTGGAGGACAGAGTTGTTAACCCATTGTCCACAACAGAAAGTGATTTTTCCAAATTAATACGATCAATTTCTCGTATTTTTTCTGCTGTTTCAATTTGCATTACTTTCCAAGCCTCGTTGTACGCAGCGTATATACCGGCCGCTATGAAACGTTTTTGACGCTGTTTGCGTGGTCCCAGTATGTAATCACGCAAGTCAGCACCGTCTTTAAGTAAAGTCAAGTGTTGCTTAATTTCAGCCAGTGTGGATTTCTGTAGCCATTCGAGGCATAGTTTCCCTACACTGTATGTTGTAACTATCCCTGGATGTTGTCTCTGGGAGTATCTAGGGTCTGGCCTGGTCATTTTGAACCCCTATATTTTGTTCAGGAATCTGTCTTGACAATTATTTGTGTCTGTGGGCCAAATCAACCATTTTTTCCAATCAGGCTTTGTTCTGTTTTGGTGTAAAATATGGGATACGTCTATCTCCACATCTGTAGTACTATTACTATCAGGTGTGGGCTTTGGAACAGACGGTTTGTTTAAGTTTTTTATCTAAGCTAGGCCAAGACAAGTAGTCTGTTGAATGGTGTCATTCAAGAATATTAATTGTTCTGGGATCATGCAGGCTCTAAATAATGCTTCTAAACCTTGGACCTGCCATTCTTTTGTACCCCAGATGGTTTTCGTTTCAATATTGTTTTTCCAGAATTCAAAACCAAATGTAATAATTTTTTCATAAAATGCTTCAGAATAAATCAATTTAGTATTTGTTAACATTGTTTTCATTCCTGTCTTATTTAACATTTTAAAATAAAACGTTTTTGCATCACTTGTGTTAAACCCTGAGAAGTATGGGAATTTCTCATAAAATGTTTTCGAGCTGCTTCTAGGTGGTGTTGCACAATGTTCCCATTGGTTAAAATTAAAAAAAATTCTTGGTTGAGCAGATTTATGAAAATA
This sequence comes from Lissotriton helveticus, assembly GCF_964261635.1. Lineage (NCBI taxonomy): Eukaryota > Metazoa > Chordata > Amphibia > Caudata > Salamandridae > Lissotriton > Lissotriton helveticus. The sequence goes on from NC_136060.1 coordinate 188,052,364, forward strand.
GTGATGACCAAAATGATTATAGCAATACAATTCTTCATAATTTGATGAACCCTGTAAATAATCATGACCTGTAAATTTTGCTGACATTACTAAATCTGACATCATATTATTAATATTTTCAAAGTCCCAATCATCAGAGAAAGTACTTGGTTTTACAAAGTCACTTAACGAAACCTTAAACTGGTGTGGATATTTCAAGAGCTCAATCGTGCCAAAAATGTCATACTCAGTTCTGTCCCACGCTACCCCACCGGGTATTGGATTGGCTGTGACGTTCACTGATGATAGTTCTCTTTTCTCGATGTGAGATGACTTGTGAGGCTTTAGGACCAAGTTGATGTTCTGACTTGCTGTGTCCATTGTACTGTATTTTCCTTCAATTAATTTTCCCAAACGAAGAACCATGATGAGCCAAAAGAGGAGAAAAAGTACACCTAACGCAATCCAAAATTCAATCCATGGAGAAATCAGATAGGTTTCTTTTAGTTGATTAAAGAGTTCAGTTACTTTGTCTTTAAAAGTTTTTGTTGCTGGCGTTTCTTCATGTTCACTTGGATCATCAGAAAAGTCATCGAAATTGATGAAGTAGCCAGATGCAGTTCTGTCAATTGTTGGAATTGTTTCCGGATTTTCTTTAGTCTTTGGATCTTTCTTGGAGACATTAGTATAGTCCGATGCTACATCATTGTAGACAGGTGTTTCTTGACGAACTGTTGCAATTTGGGTTTCAAGAGGCACAAGTTCCATGGCTTTGTTGCATAGTCTTTTTTTATTCACTGCAGGTTTATCAAATGTGATTAGTCTCTCAGTTTGAACCTCTTGGATTGTAGCAAATTTTGGTGTTCTGCTATTTCTTGGGAGTCCACTGGGCCTACTACTTATTATTGGCCACATGATTGCGGTGTTACCAGGTCGATGGATACAACTCGGTTCTCTTTTTTACCAGCAAGGGGCGGTAGTACAACTGATCTTGTTCCGCTGACAGCTAAGACAGGTACTGCTTTTCTGTAAGAAGGCCCAAATTCCTTCTTTACCGCGATCTTCTCTCTGACCAGATCCCCAATCTTTGGAATCCAGACAGGTCTTGCTGGGACAGGTGGTTTTTCTTCAGTGGCTGTTAGCTGTTGCTTTAATTTTATGTTACTCAGGTTTCTTCTTGTTTCATTTAATTCCTGTAAAACAGCCAAACGGTCTTTGATATCAAAGCATTTTTCTTCTACCACTGAAGTGTGACTATCAAGGTCCTGAATGTACATTCTAGTACCGAACAATAGTTCGTACGGACTGAGACCTTTTAGAGAATTTCTTGGCAGATTATTAAGACTACGTTGGACACTTGTTAAATTTTGGACCCACCCATCACCCGAACCTAATACCCTCGCCGGTATAGATTGCTTTATGTCCCGGTTTTTTCTTTCCACTACCGCATTTCCCTCGGGATGGAAGGGACAAGAGTACCGCAATGCAATGCCCATGCTGGCCATGGCCTCCTTGTAAGCCCTAGAGCTAAACGCAGGACCCTGGTCAGAATGTAGCATGCCAATTGCGTATGTGCCCATAAAGACTCGCAAATCTTTTATAACAGTTCTGGCGTCAGCCGAGCGCTGGTCTACATTTTAAGTGAATCTAGTCTTAAACATTTATGGGACGCATTTCTCCTGCTGGATTTTTGCATATAGATAGCCTTATGCTTTCTAATAGAAGGGTCCTGGCAATACTCCAGTCTGTTCACGACTGCGATCTCTGTTGCAGTTTGGACAGCCCATTGCAAATTTGTAATGTTGCAGGCTCATCCCCGGCCACCAGTATTCTGATTGTAATTCTTTCAGAGATTCCTTGATCTCTTGGTGCCTTAAACCCAATCCCATATGTGCCGCTTCAATCAAGAAGACTCTCCTGTTCGTGTTTGGAATTACTCTATCCCCCACTCCAGGGATTTGAGCAAAAGGAACCATTTGTGTTTGCTGATTTCCCCATTTTTTTGCCTTTTGGGAAGTCTTTTAAGGGCGGCGTCTTTATCTCTGTGTCTTCCTCACCCTGCCCGATTGCATGGTTAATTAACTTGGTGTGCGGTCACTTTTACGAATCACACGGATTAAATGTAAAGTCTCCTAGTGCCATAACTAAAACTTTCAAACTCTCCCTTGTCTAGTGGCGGATCTTGTTTTTTTGTGTCTACCATACTCAGTGAATTACATTGTTGGGGGGTCTTTGTTAACTGAGCCTGTTTCTAAGCACTTCTTTGATTTACTGTTAAGAGACTTTAGGCTTACGGAGATTGTGCGGCTTAAGCTTCAATTTCTTTCTCATGTACATGCTCTGCTTCCACTATGAGCACCTTCCGACCCTCTTCCTCCTTGCCTCTCCCTGCTGGCATCATTGCTGCCCTCGGTAACACCACAGACCATACATTTTTGGCCCCATTGAAATCCCAGCTTTGCTCCTGTTTCCTGGATGTGGTCTGTCAGAGAGGAAGTAGTTTCAATTTTCTTCAGTTAATTGGCAGTATTGAGTGTTTGCCAAATTCACAAATGTCAACCATTATTGCTTTTAAGTTTTGGTCCAAGTGTCTAACATTCAGTATAATGTCATATGAATAAAAAATAGCAACAATTGTGTATAGGGGGGGAAGAATGTAACTTTGCCAAGGTTTTTCCCTAGAAGGCATACTTAAGTTTCAATAATGAGCCAAAATAAGTGAAGAGAAAGGTATCCCCTCCGTGTAGCGCTCCTAGTGAGCGTGATGGTATTAGAGACAACACCTGTCCCCAACAAAGTATGCATATCTAGAGAGCAAATGAAAGTTAGATATGGGCACTGGTTTAGTGAATTGTTTTAGAGAAGGAATTAGAAGATCTGGTATATTTGTCATGTGTGGGTTTGATGGAAATGAGGGGATCTTTCATGAAAACAATTAATTACTACAAACACTTTTTTTCCACATTTGGTCATGTGTAAATCTATGCTCTCCTGTGTCATACGCATGGGTGAGTCAATGTTGGGGAGGAAGTGTGGAGGAAAGGAAAATGTGGAAGAGGTGCAGGTATCTGTAACAACGTGGTGTGGTGAAATTTGCATGATTTTGGAGTGGGTGAGTGTTGGAACCTGGTGAGACTGGAGAGGAAATGAAGGGTGTTCTCCTTTTAAGAATGGTACTTAGGGAACATATGCAGTTGCACACGGTGGGATTGGATGAGGTAGATAAGTAATTGAAGGGGGCCAGATGATCAATTGACTCAGTGAGTGGTCACAGAACAGTCATTTGAGAATAGAATACAGTTGTTCTGAAAGTTGTTGTAAAAGTAAATGCAATGAGAGTCCTAGGGTTAGTTTGTTTAATTATGTGTGTGTGATTGGGCCTATATATGTTTGGTGGGGTGTGGGTGGGCAGAGTTGATATGTTTTTATGGCATTGGTGTTCAGGATTGTGATTGGAGAATATTGATGCTCCCTGGAGGTGCTGGTTACGTCATCATCCTGGCAGGTTGACAATGCCTTGTAGAAGAGTGGAAGTGTGCTGTTTGTTTGGTAAGTCTTACTTGTGTGAAGGGAGTCTCTAAACGGCCACAGTGTTGTTGTAATGGAGGATAATAGCAGGCAGAGCGATAGAACAGAAGATAAAGGTGTATTCTTGGTTGGGGGTTTAGGTGAGAGGATGGGAGGTAGCAATGTCATTGTCATGAAATGCTTGAATTTTTCTGATGGATTCTTTTTCCTGCAGATCCTTCACCTTATGAATATGCCCAAACACCAAACCTAACTGGAATATTTTGTCCCTCTCGATTCTCTCTCCTGCACTGTCATGTGGTGTCACCAATCTGCCCATCCGCACAGGATTTGATTGTATTGAAGTGTAAATCCCGTGGAAAGTGTGGAAAAAACATCTTTGTCTGGTCCCCAAGATACCTTTATGTGAAGTCTTGGGCCTGACCACGTTTGTAGACCTATGACATGAGTAGGCCATCAGGGAGCTGATCGCCCAACTGCTTGTGTCCTGGACCAGTAAGGAAACTCCAAAGTGGTCCTTGTACTTTACTTTATGTAAGTCTCCTGACAGCGATTGATGACCCACCCACCAAACCATAAGAAATACCACAGAAAGGACAAGTGTTTCTTTTCCTTAAGGTAATGGTCAGGCTGAAGAGACCATTTTGAGATTTAACTGTGTTGTTCACTTATGCGCTTTTTTAGGTCGAGCGTCAGCGAAAGACCTATTGTCAGCCGTATTTGGGAATGTAGACACGAGAGGGTGCACGAGCGCAGATTTGACCTCGTGGGCGCGCACGGCGCCGTGCCTCACATTCCCGTGCGCACACAGCCAGCCCCCACACCCCTGAACACTAAACACCACTTTCCTTCTCAAAGTAAAGATGCGCCTTGTCCACGTGCACCCCCTTATTTTGGCAAAGGCACTGTGTCTGAAGCCGTTTTACCTCGACTGGTTGCTTTTTCATATTTCTGCACCTAAACACGCGTTCAGCAGTACGTTTGCAACAAAAACAACTTTACTAAGTATTTGGACAGTTTAACCCCAACCACCCCACTTACAAGCTCACGCGCACACACTCACAGCCCGTTTCCCCTCCACCCTTAACCACCCCACTCACAAGCTCACGCGCACACAACACCACCCCACCCACCCCACTCACAGCCTCACACGCACACACACAGCCACGCACACCCCCTTACCCCACGATGTCTTCATCGGCATACTGCAGAGTCTCCGTCTTGATTACAAGAGCCCCCTAAAGTCTGCCTCGCCGCCACTGTGCACGAGCCGCAGATCCAGGAACTGCGCATGCGCCAACAGCCCTCGCGCTCCTAGCCCCCCCCCCCCCCTCTGTCTCCTCCCCCACCCGGATGTGGGGCACAAGTGCCGCGATGCTTATTTGTGGGAGCTGGACGATTTTTACCCAGGGATATGCAATGTATGAAGACCCGGGCACAAATCTACTCAATTTGGACGGTACAGTTGAAATAATTCTCTCATTTACTTAGCTAAAATGAAAACACCAGGGATACAGAATTGTGTTTTGGCAAATATGAAATGGGGATCTAGACATGTCTCTATCGAAAGATACAAGGAAATTACTACCGGGCTTTGATGGTAGTTATGGGAACTTAAACCATCGCATGTTTCTGCCTATTGTGCCAAAGCACTCTCCCGTCATTTTACACGCTGCACACTTCAACTTGAACACTCTTACTTTTTTCTGAAACATTAATTTTTCTTTCTGTTTTATCTGTAAACTCTCACTTCCTCATGCCCTTTACCCCGGCCTCAACATTTTTTAACATATAAAATGTTACTTTTATCCATTGTTAATCCAAGGCTGAAAGACATACTATAAATACATTTCATGAGAATAATTTCTTTCCACGTAGCCGTCAACCACAGTTTTGCAATTAAGAGGCCTCGCTACTGTCCGAATCCATGGTACTCCTTTTATCAACCTAAAAACGCGTCATTCAGTATTCGAACCTGTGAGGTGCGGATAACACCCAGCTCCCTACAGCTATTCCTTGCAGTCTTTAGTAGGTGTCAAAATTGACATGAGACAAATAGAGCTCTCTATCAAGTATGCTAATCACCAGAGTCGTCATGCTGTTGTTATTTTTACCGGAAAAATGCACCACACACCAAGATCTCGGCAGGATGCGCTTATCTCTCCTCAGCCTGTCATGCAAACGAATTTGGCCCCTGGTGCGATGGCACCTGTTGCACCTTCCTAAAGCTGGCACTGTTGATAGGCATTCTGTGACTTCTGTAGCAAAAAGTGATTACGAGTTATGCCTCATGCCATCATTGTCTAATATTTAAGGACATGTAGAATTATAGTTCCCTTACCTACATTATTACGCATCAAAAAGACACGTAGGAATCCCATGAGTTAAGGTGTGAACAAGACTTTTCACTTTATAGCCTAGATTATCTAAACATAAGGGCTACTTTACTCTACATATATCTAAAAAATCCTATCAAGTTGTATTTACTCCAAGTCTCGAGCTTCAATTCCCTTCTCATCCCATTATCTCATTGCTCGCCCTAACCACTTTATTTATAACCATGAAGCCCACAGGGATCTTATGAATTTATATTTGATGGTGATAACCTTATAACTGTGAAGAAATAGTTTGGTGACTCGGTGCACTGATGTGTCCACTGCGAGGATCCGTGTTTCCTCCCAAAGGCACAGGGTCCAATCCGGAGCAGGTCCACTCTGCCTTTAATCCATCTGAGGTTGATAAAATGAGTGCCATTTAGTTGGTTAGAAATAAGCATCTGTTGTCTGTCAACAGCGTCACCCGACCTTCCCAATGCCTGTATCAGTAATAGCTGCAGTAGTAAAAATAGTATTGTCATGGAATTCTAGGGAGGTGATTATCAACAATTTTGATGTGACCTACTTATGCAGCTTCAGGAGTACTCCCGACTCATGCAGTGCCCCGGATTAGTACTGTGTTTTACTCATGGAATCCAGGAGTACTGCACTAGTAAGGCACGCCTCTTCACAGATACACCTCTGTAAATTAAACCTTCAGGGGCATATTAGCAACGGGAGTATCGCCGATATCCCGGCTCGTGCAGACCCCAATCACCCTATCCCCCGGCTTGCGCGCAGCCCTTCTCAGGCTGCTGCTGTCTCCCCTCCGCGGGCGCGCTCCCAAGTCACGTGACAGTCGCGCGCGGCCCCGCTTCCTTCTGTGAATGGGAACCAGTAGTTCCCGTTAGTAGAGGCAGTATAGAGGCTGTGTCAGGGTCCGTCGCCCAGTGCTTTCCGCCCCAGCCCCTCCGACACTTAGTGCACTGTGGTCTCCTGATCTCAGGAAGGTCCAGCAGCACTCCAGTTTTTATGCAGAGAGGTGCTCAGTTGCTAAGTTACAGGCAGAGTGGAACATGGTGCTTTCTAGAGGAGTGACAGCTCCCCCCCTCTCTCCCGTCGTCCCTCACCCCACTTCCTATCAAAATTGTATAAATATCTCATAGTGGCACGCTACACTTGCATTCCTTGGGGAGGCAGTTGTGTGCATTTCCGAGAAGGGTTCTGCTGAAGCTTGGCTACAGACAAGTTTAATTTCAATCGGACCCGGATCTTGGTTTGTGCCATGACATGGGCAGTTAAAAAACACTGAACGGCTGTGGCGAGGATCTTCCGGGCCTTAACAATGCCCCCGTGTCGTGCCACGGCTACTTGCATGGCTTCACTTGCGACGAGCCTGGATAACGCATGGCTCGTGCGCCCGTGCCTCACACCACCATAACAGCCAAGTTCTCAGTTTGCCTATGTGTGACATTTTAATGTTTTCAGCATGATTGTGTGACATTTCAATATATTACATGTGACATTTTGAATGACACTTTATAGCGAGTACAGCAAAACAGTTAACTCATGATTCAGATCTCGGGAAATCCCCCTCTTCTTCATTGTAATGTTTTTATTTAAAAAAGACAAAAAACTGCCTTAACATTACTGCCCTTGTTTGCAATTGGATCTATTACAGTTTAAGGCTGCACTTTCAGTAGGGGATTAGTAAAAGTGTGTGTTTATCAAATATAGATGTTGTTGAACATATCCCTCCCCCTCCAATAAAAACAAGCATTTGCAATGCCATAGGTCACGCATTGTTAAAGTTTGAGTTATTGGCATTGTAAATGACAATGTCTTTTATTCATTTGCATCAGTGCATAAACAAGCACTTTGTACTTATAGTCCATGCTTATAAGAAGCAAGGCTGGCAGTCTCTTTTACTACAAGCCTTACTCATCGTAAGTAAGGACTATACGTTCAAAGTGCGTGTCTATGCACCGATTGCAGGTTTTAAAAACAAATAAAAGGCATTGTCATTTACAATGCTAATAGCTCAAACTTTAATAATGCGAGACCTATTGCATTGTAAATGCTTGTTGTTTTCTTACGAGTCAATCCTATTTCTTAAGAAACTCAACCAAGCTCCCGGGTCCATGTATCCACCCATCGTAAGTCAAGGCCTTTCAGAAGGCCATGTTTGTCATATTGAATATAACCTCTCACTCTGGGTTAGTTCTCAGTGGTGCTCCAGATTCTACGGGCTTGATGATCCCAGCAGTTCTGTTCCACCTGACTGTACACTACCACAGGCACCATCGTTAGTGCCTTCCACAAGGAAGCCACAGCAAAACCTACAATTAGATTGTTCACAGTGCTGTTTCTGGCATAGTCCCAGTGCCACTCTGTGAACCCTTTTCTGCACTGACTCAGCATGATAGAATAGAGATAACTTTGTTGACTAGAGAAACGGTGAATGCCTCCTTCGAAGAACAGCTTGGTTCTAAGCCTCTTCTCAGATCCTGTGTTTGCTTAATTGGAATAACTCTGTGGCTCGAATGCAGATGTCCTTGACATGCCTAGCCTGGGTTTTAGATGCATAGAGGATGATGTTTCTTAGTCTGACAACCTCCCCTTTCCTTGTAAATCAGATGTTGAGCTATTATTGGATATTAAAAATACTGGTGATGTTGTTAAATCCCCGTCAGGTGATTTCCTGTATTCTTCATGACCTCTTTCTGGAGAGATCTGTTCATTTACTTTTGTTACGGGAAAAGCAGCAGAAATTCTTGAGTTGCCCTTGACGTCTGAAGAGCCTAAAGCCAATAATACTAAAAAAAAAAAATAACTTTCATATTCAGTGGCCATGGATCCCCTTCTGCCATTTAACAAGGCATTATTGAGACTAGTACTGGCTGCATGAGAGAAACCATTTTCAGGAAAGGCAGTTCACAAGCTGATCTCTGCTTTACTGCCCATACCTGTGATCTTAAGTTTTTACTGACACACCCTTCTCCTGGGACTTTTGAGGTTCAAGCAACTTCTGCTAAACGTAAACTCAGTGCTGATCCCACTACTCTACTAGACCATGAGTCCTAATGGCTTGGCGTCATTGCGCGCATAGTCTTTGCCTCAGGCAGTTTTGATCTACACACTGTGATCATCGTGTGCCTTCTGAGACATTATATCCATACCATGTGAGAAACTGCAAAGCTCGCTCTGATTACCCATCCAATTCACTTGAAGACAGTCTAGACACCTCTAAATAAATCTCTAGATTGAGTTAATACAGTGGCCTGTTCTTTGGCTACATTGGTTACCCTCTGCAGGTATTCCTGGATGTACTACTCTGTCTTTTCTGTGAATGTCTTTGCTGCCTCAATGGGTATTGTCTTCAAGTGGCAAGTGGCTTTTCTGCTAAAATCCTAATTTCTCTCTGTAGCAATTCTAAAATAGTTGCAATAGTATGTGTTGCCAAAAACTATCTAGTGCCATTTCCAGTGACCAGCCTTCCTTGCGGCTTCGACTTTCTCAGCTTGTTTAGATCCTGCAACAGTACTATTGCTCCTTTCAGAGTAGAGGTGGATTCAAGGGATACCAATATTTCCAGTGCCCCCTTTCACTGTCTTCAGCTAGCTCTACCGTTTCAAAATAGATATATTTTCACAATTTCATTTAATTAAAAAATAAGATAATTTCACAAAGTTTTATATCTTCTGTGCTCTAAGCAGGGCCTCCAGGGTTGTGCCAAGGGGGAAAAGTGCAAGGTGCTTGTATTGCTTGTGTGCAGCCACAGAAGCCAGGCTGAGTGTTCTTAAGTACCTTAGTGAAAAGGATACGGTTCTTGAAACTCTCCGAATCCGGCCGATTTAATTTTCTAATGTATTAGGGCTCAGGATTCTTTATGGAAGAGAGCGTTGTGGGTTTTGTCTCGTCAAGTATTGCATCCTGGCCCATCTATGTAAGAGGTCCTTGAAGTTGGTGCAAAAACATTGTGAAAAGTGGAGCATTCGTCTTGCGGTGCTCTCAACTAAAGGGGCCGAAGGGTCTTTTTTGGTTGCCTTGAGGGTATTCAGTGTGAGCTGAGACCAGCCCTTAACAGGAAAGGGAAAGAGAGCACATGGCACACTTTGACAATGCCATTATCTCCCGTTTGAGATATTGACAAGTGCAAATCGGATAACGCCTGTGAAATTCCCCAGTCTGGCTAGGATCATAGGTAAGTTGGCACAGGTCTGAGGCTTCTTTGCACAGTCTGGTGCCGTTGGCTCGGTATAGAGGAACTAGTAGACGGTGACGATCACAGGCAAGATTGGGGCAGCAGCATTGCAGATGAAACCAAGATTTGCCATGGTAATTGCGTAGTCTATATGATGATCCCTCATCCCACCTCACCCAGGTAGGATTGAAATCCATGATTGGGAGGGAGCGCTTGATAAAAATAGGGCTGAGCCTTTCCAGGGGTATAAGAGGCATCTAATGTCTCAGTGATGGAGCTGTACCGGAGCCTTTCGATGTCTTGCTTGAATGCTAATTGCATGGCCTGTCTATTCACAGCTTATTTTCAGGCTGGGTATGGTATTTCGTGGGTGTGCAGATTGGCAGCCTCAATATTCAAGCAGCTGATTGCCTTTACTAACTGTGTTCGCCATGGGGAACCCTCCTCTTCAAAGGTTGATTTAATTTAAGCTTTTAGTGTGAACTCTGGGGCTCGCAGGCCCCTAATATAATATTTTACTTGGTCCACTTGGTACGTGAGGTCTGGTCTCCGGAGACCCAGCTCCAGTTTCAACCTTGCTTTTCTCGCCTACCGGATGCATGCAAGATTTGTTTGTATGCAGAGATTTGAGAGTTTTTGAGGTGCATGAAGACGGCACAGGAAAAGGCTAACTGGCCATATTTTAGAGTTAGGATACATTTTGCTCTCAGGACTTTCAGTAAAGGATCACCAGTTGGACTGTGTGAGTGACAGTTTAGGCATTTTAGACTCTGAATGACTCCGGTGCTCTGGTTTCTAAGATACCTTAGGTGAGCCACTTTTTGCCCCTTCCGTAAACCAGACACCCAAGTATTTATAGTTTGACGTTGTGATATGTAGGGAGTTTGTTTCTTATGTGGATATTTGCTTAGTTTTTTCCCTGCTTCACCTCAAGTTTGTTAGCGTGATTCGAACTAATGAGTGCACTGAGAGCTCTCTGTAGGCCAGCTCTGTATATATATTAAAATAGATTTCATTAATCTTTCCTCCACTGCTAGCTTTCAGTAAATGGGGTGCATTTGTTGAAGGCACATGTTATTGTCCTGTTGCAAACGGGCGCTGTCGAAGTGGTGCTTTTGGAAGACAGGAGCATCAGATTCTATTCCCCTAGTTTCTTAACCCCCCTAGATATATGGGTGCCGAACACCCATTCTGGATCTGAGGCTCTTGGGATTGTTTGTGCCAGGACAAGCCTAAAATGCTGTCTGAGTCCAATCCTCCTGGCTTTGATTGCACAAAATTGAATGGTGTCCTTGGATGTCGCGGACTCCTATTTTCATGTGCTTTCCAAGTCTTCAACAAAATGCTAGCTTTGGTGGTTGCGATCTCCTTCAAAATCTTGCCTACCATATAGTGCTTTGGCGCTGGGACACTTTTTACTTTAATAAAAGTCAGAGTGGGACCCCTTAGACTCAAACTACTAGTGGGGCTTAAAATGGGGTCTGGGGATGGTTATCAGGTGAGGAATGTGCAGGATGATTTAGTATCCACCATAAATATTGTTATTGAAAGTAAGCAACTTATTTCCTGTGTCAGAAATGTGGTTGTGTTGCATATACATCTAGCATCTCACAAGGGATAAAAGTTTGGCAGATTGATTGTGTTCTCAAATATACAAAAATTTCGTTCTGCATGGTTTTGGCCCCATATCGTGCATACTATGGTTAAGGTTATGGCATGAAGAGCCATAATAAGTAGAAAACTAATTGATTAAGAAATGTTGCTGTTTAAGTATGGGTAGATATCATTTTAAACTGGAAAGGACTGCATCTCTATTTAGCTATGAAAAAGTTCTGTGAATTGCATTACCGTCCATTTTATTTAAGGCACTAGTCCGCATTTTGCTACCGGCTTATATTCTTGGTTAAGCTGAATAAGACTAAGCAGTCACCCGAGGCTGCAGTTTTGTGCTCACCTTTTTAAACAATATTACCACATTTAAATAGCTAAGAGAGGTTCCACAGATAATCATAAGAAAAAAACAAAAAAACTGGCATCTTGTAAGTCCATAAACAATATAACAATTGTTTTTTTTTTCCCTTTTTTTGCTACTTTCAGCATCAAAATTCAGTAAATTTGGGGGAAAGGATGATGGTTCTACTTTTAAAGCAGCACTCTTGTCGGGGCCCCCTGGAGTTGGTAAAACCACTACGGCATCTTTGGTCTGTGAGGTAAGTGTTCATCCTTAACCATTTAAGCATGGCGTTGTCATACTCTTTGGTGAACACTAGGCGAACAAAACTGATGCCCTGTTTATATATGCTGGTCCTGTAAAAAGGCTGTAATACTTCTATAATTGACTAGATGCCATGCAGCACTCTCACTCCGTTGGTGAGATATGGATGTTGCATTGGGTTAATCATTCTCTAAATATGCTAAATACCCTATATCCATTGCCAGCATAAAGCGGAAAAGAATCTTTTGTTTAGATTGTATTTAACATTTTATAATTTTACGTTTTGGAAACTGCTTACTCACCAGTACAGGCTTCCTGGTAGTAAGGCACCTGATTTGAAAGAAAAATGAAATTTAAGCAAGAAGAGAAAGAAGTTGAGTTATTAAACTATTTGAAAAATAACGAGATGATTTTTTAAGATTTGTAACCACATAATTTAAAAAATATAGAGCAAGAGTAAAATATATCTTCTTCTTATTCATTGCTTGTGGAATCCTGGACTCTGTACAAGATAATGATTGGATGATCAAAGAGTATGCAAACAAACACGGGAACAAGATTCCCTACCGGAGAGATTTGTGCACAGCACCTACAAATTGGATCCATGAACCGACTGGCAACTGGTAATGTTTTCTAAAAAGTGATGAATCTCTGAGAATTTAAAAGCTGCACATTGGCAACAAGCAGGCAACTGGCCACTTAATGCTTAAGACTGTTTCCCATTTTCTATCTTTAAGCCAGCGTTTGCTGTGACGGTCATACTTCTGCTAACCGAGGTAACACATGAAAGGACCTTTCTTAAAAGTTTCAGATTAAATGCAATGATGGCTGTACCTGCAGATACAAGAAAGCTCATAGGTAATCATTAAATGTCAGAAAGAGGCGTTCTGACAAACATGTTTAAGGCAAAGGCGATGGCCAATAAGTTGGTCCCCTTTCCCACCAATTAAAATTGGCACCATCCTACTGGAGCTTATGGTTGAGTCAAAGGCCCCTGAATCATTTTTGATATTTTACATGTCTTAAATCAATTAGCAATTCTCCTTTATGCTTGATGATATTTAAATATACTTGTCAAATGCAGACTGCCATAGGACTGGATGCGGCATGCCACAGGGTCAAAATGGACAGTAAAACAGAGAGGGGAAAGTAAGGGACCTTTTCAAATTGCATAACTCAAAGAGCATGGTTGTAGTGAAAAAGGTTTAAGAGACATAAGTTGGAAGCAGTTAGGGAGAAAAGGCCCACGTGAGAAAAGGCCCAAGTGAGAAAAGGCCCAAAACAAGGCAGAGACAACCAACCCAATTAACTGGAAACTAGGCTAGGACTCTGTGAAGCCGCTTAGTAAAATACTTTTCAGATGGTTGTTAGTGCTGTAGTTTAGGGCATATTCCCAGTGTAGCGCCATGTTTCCAGTTGGCATATTGAAGTACAATTTTCAGGAGTGTTTGTGCTGATCTATGAATGCCAAGTCTCCTCATGCTTTCATTTTTACTACATTTATTCATAGTAGAAGTTGATCTTCCTTGACTTTGGTTTCTCCCCCGATTATTCAGTTGCTTTCTTAGAGTCAATAAATAGGTTAGTTTAGAGTGCAAAATATCATTGCCGAGAGTGCAAGAGAAGATGTATGTTTATCTGAAGTTTTAAGGCTAGCTTATTCACAACAAAATCAAAAGCTGAGATTTACATCTTTGTATCGGCTGATAATTTCACTGGAATGGAACCAGGTTGAAGGGATGACACTTTTTTTTTTAGGAGGACCAGCCTCTTAAACTTAATGCAACCTTTTAGATAAGAAGTGGCTGATAGGAAATGTGTGTCCTTGCAGAAAAAAAAACTACATAATCTGGAATGCCCCTCCTATTTTGTGTCGGCGGAAGTCAGCAGTTGTTCTCCTCTAGTGATTCTATTTTTTAAGTTCAAAATATTTTATTGAAGTTTCTTAATAAACAGTAAACATGGACATACATAAAAACAGTGTTAAGCGATAATATCTATTACCATACATAAAATATAAAATCATCATTAACAATACAACAGACATGAACATATTCATAGAAAAATAAATAAAACAACTAATCCGTAAGCCATAAATAGAGCTACTATATCCTATTAATTACTGTAATATATGACAATAAATAGATATACAAGCATTAAATATACCATTAGGATGATAAATAAACATCAACAGGTATCCAGAATGAATGATAGGATTTGGAATTATGATGGATCCCAGACAAGGATAACTGAGCACCTCTCATTGTAAAAATAACCCATGACCACCAAGCATGAACTGATAACATTGAAACATCTTTCCAACAGAAAGTAATGTATTTTAATGCAGCTGAAATTAGGAAATCAAAAAGTTTACCTTCAAGAACATTTAAGGTCTGTGATAAAATGACAGATTTCCATATTAACAATTTGTATGATATATCCTCATGAATATTTAATATCTTTTTAATAATGACCTATACTTCATTCCAGAATTTAAACACTAAAGGACAATCATAAAGCATATGTTGTAACGAGCCAGGATGTAGATTACAATGCCAACACGTTGCAGATTGAAGAAGTTTAGCTTGGAATAAACGTAACGGAGTCCATAGACAATTAAATAAAATATAAGAATTGGTTTGATAAAGTGAAACAGGTAACCATCCAGATATATCACTAAGCCAAATATTTTCGAATGTATCACTAGATAAGGAAAGTGAAAGCTCCGTATTCCAAAATGTTGAAATCACATTTGTTACTTTCTAGAGTATTAGATCATTTTTATATACAATAGAAACACTGTGAGATGACGCTAATATAGTTTGAATATAAATTGATAAGTCAGCTTTAAAATTAGATGGAATAACTTGAGGAAAATAATCTAGAATCAAATTACATAAGTATTCATATTTAATAAAATCAGATTGAGGTAAACCAAATCTTATTTGCAGATCCTCAAATGGTATGAAAGTATTGTTTGAATAAACATCTTTAAGATAAACAATACCTGCCTTAATCAAGAAATTGATATTTCTATTTAATTTAATAACAATGCTATACCATAACGACAAGTCTTCGGTATTATACATGGGAAATAGAAAAATTGAATCAAGGTCGTTAAAAATCATTTTAGTGGATTTAAGAATAGCAGATTTATGAAAAAATTAGGATTTGTTAGACATAGTTAACAAAGTGGGTAGAGGAAATGGATTTACAATAGATTTTTCAATATGGAGCCAAGTAGGGGGATTATGTAAAGAGGAATAATTAAACCATATGGAACTTTGTTTTAAAATAAAAGCTTTATGATAAAGAAAAAAATCAGGGATCAAAAGAAAGACAACTCACTTCCGACCACAAACCTACCACGTGTAGCGTGCTGCCATGCTAGCAAGCGCTTCAGTGCCTCACGTAGGGGCTGTAAGCGCTATATAAATGTTGCAATATAATGTAATACAATATAGCGGCCTTTGAGTTGGAACTACGAGGCCTGCAATTATAGTTTACCATCCACTGGTCTTGATTAAGTGTCATGTAAGGTAAACATATAGTTTAACAATCAGGGACCGTCCTGTATTTATATATCTGTGACGTGTAATACCGCCAACGCATCACTTCTAGGCTCAGAGCATAGGCGAGCAACAACAGTTAACCTTAGAAGAGAAGAGATGGATTATGGAAGATTAAGCAATTTTACCTCTTTTGTTTTAGTCCCAAATTTGGCGCACATGCCCAATATCCTGGAGAAGGAGGTTCCAAGTTTAAAGCAAGTATGCGTGCTATGCAAAAGGAACATGACCAGGGCCAATCTGGAGTTCATGATTTTGCAGGACAGACCCCCATTAAAAGATACCCTGCTGGAACAGCATATGTGTCGTCCGTAAGATGGCACGTGGTGTGTGACCACCTTTCCTAAAATGTGGCCCCTATTGGGTGAAGGGCCCTTGTTGCCTTCACTGACGAGTTGGGTAATACTCAGTGGACAACTCATCTGCGCTATGGCTTGTGTGAAGTTTGTAAGGCTAACTTCTGCATCTAGGTTTGTTTTTAAAGACTACCTATTTCGCAAAGTGAGAGATTTTTTTTTAAGTAATGGATGAAAAATCTGCTAACTTACTTTTTGCAGAGGAAAAATCTCTGAAAGTTTACTTTTTTTTGCTGAAAAGTTTATAGAAAAAGATTTTTTTCAAGAAAAGTCTCTAGCAAAAACATGTTGATACTCCTCGCCCTCCCAAAATCTTTGACGTGGGCCACGGATCTCAACTCTTGTCTTGTGACGTTTCTACGGAGTCTCCTGAGAATGTTATTCTGGGTGCCGTAGAGTTTGGCCTCCTTTAAACAGCCTTAAAGGTATGGAGGCTTCCGATTTTAGCAAAGGATACAGTTATACATTGCACGTAGATCTCAGCAGCAGGCTCTAAACCCAATGAGCTTGCTCCGCAAGAATGTTTCAGTTGTATCTGGTTGGATGCAACCACTAAATGTGTTTGTTTGCAGGAGAGCTCTGGAAAATATGTCAAAGAACCCCCTCACTGGCAGCCACCATTGTTATCTGCAAGAAAATAATGTAGCTGACTTATTAGCAGCCAGGGGTGGGTTTCTGACGGCCGCAAGAGGAGACATGTCCGTCCACGCTTTCCCTGTTGTTCTTGAAAGAAAGACCCAACGAGGTCTCCTTAGTTCCGTTGCAGTGTGCACGTGTTACAGGCGCCCTGTGTATTGCTTCATTTTCATGCTGTGAAGCTGATCCATATTATTGCTCTGCAATCAATTATATTTTATAGCATTAATTATTCCGGGCTTCTCCTTCCAGCCACATGCCGTGACACCTAGATCTTGAGTACTCTGTGTGAGAAATAAAGATACTACATCTCTCCAAAGACAACCACTTGAACCCTTGTCTGCCAGGGGACGGCCTGGGGACACCCTCTGCAGCGCCAAGCTTTCTGGGGAAACCGTCGGAGACGGTCACTCGGACGAAACAACTACTGGAGCCTTAACAGCGTCACCGAGATCGAACAACCACTGAACTTCTCGACTGCCCGAGGCAAGCTGTCACTTCACCTGCAGCCCTGGCTGTCAGAAGAAAACAAGTCTCTGAGGAGGAGGCATCCACTGCAATCATGGTCTACCACAGGAAGCGGAACCACTTCCATAAAAAACTTTCCTGGCGCCTTGGGGTGCACTCTGCCTGCCTTTACTGTCAAAGACCCAAAACCACCAGGGGAAGACAACCACTGCACTCCTCGACTGTCAGCAGGAAGTGCGTCACTTAATATGCAGCCCTCTCCTGCGGTGGCAATTGCGTGGTGCTGTAGGCGTTGCGGGTTAAGTGGTGATGTAGGCATTGCGGTTTGAGTGGTGCTGTACGTGGTGGGGATTGAGTGGTGCTTACGCGGTGGGGATTGAGTGGTGCTGTAGGCGTTGAGGGTTGAGTGGTGATGTAGGCGTTGCAGGTTGAGTGGTGATGTAGGCGTTGCAGGTTGAGTGGTGATGTAGGCGTTGCGGGTTGTGGTGCTGTAGGCTTTGCGGGTTGAGTGGTGATGTAGGCGTTGCAGGTTGAGTGGTGATGTAGGTGTTGCGGGTTGAGTGGTGATGTAGGCGTTGCGGGTTGAGTGGTGATGTAGGCATTGCGGGTTGAGTGGTGATGTAGGCATTGCGGGTTGAGTGGTGCTGTAGGCATTGCGGGTTGAGTGGTACTGTACGCGGTGGGGATTGAGTGGTGCTGTACGTGGTGGGGATTGAGTGGTGCTGTAGGCGTTGCGGGTTGAGTGGCAATGTAGGCGTTGAGGATTGAGTGGCGATGTACGCGGTGGGGATGGAGTGGTTCTCTATGCGTTGGGGGTTGAGTGGTGCTGTACGTGGTGGGGATTGAGTGGTGCTGTACGCGGTGGGGATTGAGTTGTGATGTAGGCTTTGGGGGTTGAGCGTTGCTGTAGGCTTTGGGAGTTGAGCGGTGCTGTAGGCTTTGGGAGTTGAGCGGTGCTGTACGCGGTGGGGATTGAGTGGTACTGTAGGCGGTGCACGTTTTCAGCAGGCACACTCCTCCAGCCCTCAGTGCACACTTTCACCAGGCACACACCACTATCCGTCACTGCACGCTTTCACCAGACATACACACCACCAGTTGTCAGTGCACGCTTCCACCAGGTACAAACACCACCGGACGTCAGTGCGCACTTCCACCAGGCACACACCACCAGCCGTTCATGCACGCTTTTACCAGGCACACACACCACCAGCCGTCAGTGCACGCTTTCACCAGGCGCACACACACCACCAGCCGTCAGTACACGCTTCCACCAGGCACACACACCACCAGTGCACAATTTCTACAGGCACACATCATCTATATGAGTTTCTTGTATATAACAAATATCAGCTTTGCAGCTACCTAAATAATCTAACATTTTGTACGTTTAACTGGATGACGTAAACCTTTAACATTTAATGAAATTACTTTAATATTAGCCATAATGGAAGAAAAAGAGAGAAACGGTTAAGAAGAGGAAGGTAAGAGAGAAACACAGCTGATAAGAAGAAAGTAGCTCCAGAACAATAGGGAGAGGAGAAAATAAAACATAGAAAAAGAGACAAACAAAATAAATAAATGTGAGAAGTGAAACGCACACACGTTCTACAGACATGACCGGAACCGTTGGAGCCCAATTTAAGAAAAATTAATAAATGTCATAAAAAAACAAAACTTATAGAAGTCAAGTAGTAGGGTCATTAGTATCCACTGAATGCTGTGACTGCTGATCTAAAAAACGTTTCAGAGCCTCAGGACGTTGAAAGGATTTTGAAAAATTATCTTTCCAAATGCGCATTGTCGACGGATCAAAAAGGCCATATTTTTATCCAAGACTTCGTAATTGAGGACGAAGATTAGTGAAGTCCTTGCGGATTGCAACAGTTTCTTTGGCAAAATCTTGATGAATAACATTTTTATTTCCATTGACCATCAAGGAGGGAATTTCTCGTTCTGGTTTTTTAATCAAAACCAAATGATGGTGACGAAGAACTTTCAAGATCATTTGACATGGTTTTGTATGTAGAGAATTGCGATGGGAAGGAATCCTGTGAGCTTTATCAATTTCATATTTTTCTGGGAATTTGATATTTAAGAGCCCAGGAAAAAAGTTCTCCACATATAGTTACAGTTAGCTCCTTCAACCTCTTCTGGCAAATTAAAGATGCGTAGATTATATTGTCTATTGCAATTTTCCATATCTAAAAGAAGCCAGCACATAAGTGATATTTTTGCCACAAGTGGGGTAAAGGCATCCACTTTAACTCTATTATCCTGTATTTTAATTGAATGCCATTTCTTTGCGCACGTTTTTAACTTCTGTCGCAGTAGTATCCGTATTCGCACGAAGTGACTGAATTTCTTCCAGCATTGAAGATAGCGAAGGTTCAAATGACTCCACCACTTTAGATTTCATTGGTGGAGGTGAAACCTGCTGTCTCCATTTACTGTGAAGAGACTTTTTATTTTCCATTTTCTTAAATAAGGAATTTAATTTGAAGAAAAAAGCACAGTTTATGAATAAATAGAGTGAAAGTTGTAAGGAAATCCTTAAAATGACGGGTGCAGCAGCTCATATGGACTGTGGGAGTGGCTAGGCCCAAGCCAGGCCCTTTCCTGAAAGTATTCTCCACCCCCTTGACAGAAAAGCCTGGCAGTACCTGAGAGCAGAGCTGGGAGCAGGAGCCAGAAAAAGAACGACCACCACTTCTGCAGTCAAAAAACGCTGGAAACCTCTTGACATTACAGGTACAACCTTCATAAACGCAGCAACCTCATTTTAGTAGACTTTCTGACTGAAAATCGTCGTTTTTAATGAAAAAACGGTCGAAAACGTGGATGAGCTTACCGGTTGGCGGCCATCTTGATTCACGCGCTCGCGCGTCTACCCAGTGATTCCATTTTTAAGTGACATATATCACATTAATAATTGGAAGGAGGTGAGATAACATAGCTCTCTTAATCAGGTCCTCCAAACAGCACAGTAGGATTGTAGATTATTGATGAAGAAAGATTGCAGCTAGTTCCCTAATGTAACTCAAATTTGATGATGTGGCTCTTTTGACCAAATTCATTGGAGAATTCTGGGTTCTGATGGCATTTATAGCCACAGCGTCCACCAATTAGCTAACCTCAAGGTGCTAGGCTTGATTTAAAGAATTTTTGTAGAAATGCCACAGCATGCAGCTAGGTGGCTTCATACAGGGCTGCACTGGGCTCCTTTCTTTCCATGCCTTCCGAGCTCGTTGAGAGCACATTTAGCAAATGCTGAGGTTGCTACCACTGTGTTGAAGCGATGAGTGCCTGTCCTGGGTATCTATCAGGTTATTGCATGGGCGCTGGTGCATACCTTCACAAAGGAATGACAGCCAGGTACCACAGGAAGGACACTTCTCTCACTTGATTCTGCAAGTCATTTGGTCCGAGTCACTTCACAGACCCTCCACTTTAAGGAGGTACTGTATTGGCATCTATTTTAAGGTGAGAAATCTGGGATTAAAAGGAATCTATCAAAATAACAAGTTACTTAACTTAAGTAATGCTTTCTGTGGCGGATACTCTGACTGGAGACTGCTCACTGCATTTCCACCTCCCCAATCAATGGAGTGGTATCTTATTAACATTTTAAAAAGGTCCCAAGTTAGTACTCAGCACACTGTAAGCAACAAGTGTTCATGATCCACACCTGAAGGAGCAAAAAGAGGAGGTGAGAAAATGACTTTAGTGCGCAGGGGTGTTGCTTATCTGCTTCTCTGCTCCATCACTTCCATGGCAGTATGGAGCCAACATGTAGTTGAGCAACGCTGTGAGGAAACTGACTTATTGCAGGTTTCACCCTCAGTTTGACTACTAGGCACTGGTGTAATGGGTCTGAAATGCCCTAAGCCCTGCTATTCAGGGTACAGTGTGTGTGTGCGCTGAAATTAAAATGGTATAGTTTTGATTGTATTACACCCATTTGGCATAGATAAACTCATTTGTAACTGCCTAGCATATGGTGCCTGGGGTACCTAGGGCCTGAAGTTTGAGAGGTCTATCATGGTCCGCAGCAATAGTTGTGCAATTGTGAGTACTACAAGGTGAATCATGTCTCACAGACTGTCACTATCGACTGGTTGAGCCTTTTTTAAACTGCTAACTTGATTTTTCCATTTAAAGACAAAGCCTAGTCCTTGCGTTTTAATATATGTCGACCTTTAAGGCATTGTGCTGTATATTGAGAGGTTAAAAGTGTTTTTACATGTTCCAGCAGTAAAAACCATAAAACTGTCGTTTTTACTGTGGGAAAGGCTACTCGCCCCATTGGCGATTGCAGAGTTACAAGATGACGCTTCAGCTTTGCTAATTTCAGTCTGGGACTACTAAATTTGGAACTGTGCAGTACCAAAGAAATCCGTGCATTCAATCGATTGAGTAGTTAAAGCAAATTTAATGTAACTGGTGGGCAATGGTCAACTTTAGTTGCCCAAGGGTATCCAGTGGCAGTTTATGATTGCACACAAGGACTGTCCTCATAGGACAAATGGGAAAAACTTAGGAGAGTGACTGCTCTATTGTTAAGGCGGACAGACTGGCACCAGAGACAGATAGGGGGAACCTGTTGTCAAATCATTTTTCCAGGGGTGTATAGCCCCTTGGTAGTCACACCTCAGGGTTAGGCTAGGAAGCTCTGCATGCTGAGAGGGGTTCTGCCATCTTGAGATTAGGCAGAATAAAGTGCTCTGGGATGGCTAGATGCCACACTTCACAGGAAGTTGTCATTAGACAATTAGGCAGGAGGGATCCGGATAGTCCATTGGCTAGTTACTGTGACCTCCTGTAAGGGCACATTCTGGGCATAAAGGGGAACCTTTTGCACCCATATCTCATTGGGCTGTAGAAGAGGACTGAAGTATTGCCCTACTGCACCAAGTACCCGGAGATGGGATGCTGCCCTGACGTGGATTGCACCTGCTGTACCTGGTGGCTGGCAAAGGAAGAGGGACTGTGCCTGCTGTATCCTGCGCCTAGATAAATTTGCTCCTGAGCCCAGCTGAAGTAAGAGACTCCAAGGGTCAGTTTGCTGACCTGTTCACCGCACAGGGCCAGAACATCTGAAGAAGCCTGCTGGGGCGAATTGGTAGCCCAGATTCCCCAATGTTCGCTCCTCACCACCATGCAGCTAAGGGACCAAGATCCAAGCCTCAAAAGTCAGAACGCAAGTTACTGCCAAAAATAATAAAACTACTAAAACTGCTGTACTGGGCAAGACTTCAGCCAATCTCGAGAGGACTAAGGGGAACATTGCTCCCTGTGGTTAGAATTGCCTCACCAAGCACGTCGACAGAGGAGTAGCCCCAGGAAGATCCCTGTCGACCGCACAGTATCTTCAGCATCCTTGGGAATCTTCAGCATCCTGTACTCCTTGCATCGGGCAATTCCAGTGAAGTCAATGGCAAAGAGCCACTAATGCTGGATTTGAAATGGAGACTGCCTTCCTAGACGAGGTAACTGTTTTGGTAGACCTTGTTGGTCCCCCTAACTAGCTCCCTGCCGAGGTTGGTTGCCTAAAGTAACTCTAAATAATCTCATTGATATTACCAAAGTTTTACTTGAAAACGTTGTGTCAAATTCGTTGAATTTGCCAGTGCTGGTCTGTGGTTGAGTAAAAAGTGATGATTAACTATACCTTGTAAATTCTGTGTCTCTGAAACCTTCCTGTGAGCCTTTTTTGTTTTGATGTCAACAATTGCATAAAAATCGAAAGTTTTTTTAATAAATTCGTATCGGATTTCTTGAGTGTCTCGTGTATTTCTCTTTCAATCCTTTTGGTGCTGGTTAGATTCTTTACACATGTTCCTTTGTGTAAGCTTGACTCCTCACAGCCACAGATACTCAGGATTGAGCTAAGGGTTTAACAAACGAAACCTGACTGGTCGTAAATGGGTTGGTAGTGTATTACATGGTGATATCACCCAACCACAAACAATATAATACAACCAATTTCCTCACAGACGCCACTAGAGGTGTGCTGGTGAATTGCTACAAAATTCTCGAAATCGAGCCTGGGGTACAATCTAAGGCAAGGACTCTGCAGTTGGTTAGAGTATCAAGCAGAAAGAAGGTTTCTGAGGGTAAGAAACTTGTTGATTAGGTGGTATACTTTTTTAAATTCCTAACAGTAGTATGCCAGGGCAAGCAATATTTTCATTAGCCGGCAGGTTCTTCATGTGCTTTAAAGTAGTACATAAAAATAATATCTGAGGAAGAAATGACCACCACATCCTGTTGGTAGGAATCCATGCTTTAATTGACATAGCAATATGATCAGCTTTGGCTTAGTGTATTCTACCCTCTCCCAAACAAAACAATCCATGGTCAGTATTGGCATTTTCTACTTAAATACAACCCAACCAGCCAGGGAAAAATGGCACAATCGCGACTCAATCTGCAAACTTTTCTTGTCGCCAGAGCACAAGACCTCCTCCTCTGCCTGCCTCACCTTCCAGATCATGAATACCCTCGGTATTGACGCAACTGGAAGCATGCTCGAAGCAAGATAGAACAGCCGCAAGACGATAGCACCACAACATCTTCGGAGCAGACTTTGAAGAAAAAGCGACCGCCTCCGAGTCTGCAAGGCAACCAGCCTTCTTCAGTCTGGAGTTGAGTCTACCACTAGCAGATGAGCACCATAAGTGCTGTGCCCCATCACTCACACCAGCTGATCGACCACTGCCCTTCGGGCAGCCGGGCGCCGAATCCCCTACCAGCAGAACAGCCTTCTTGGCCACCACTGCATCCCAGCCATGGCAGGACCGACATAAGTGTTCCGAGCTGACTTTGACTCCAATGCAGAGACTGCTGCATAAGACCCAGCCTTCCTCACCGCCAGCAGAGCCCTCAATGCCATCCAGTTCTTTGGTGCTGGCTTAACCTTATCATTTGGAGCTGAAACACCATTCGACAATGAGACCGTCTTCGGAGCCAAAACAGCTTTTGAAGTCGATATCCACTTCGGAACCGAAACACTAATTGGTGCAGACTTGCTTAACCAAGGTTGCCTTCATCAACGAGATCAGAGGACCTCAAGGCTCATATTTTGCAGCTTCTTCAGGAGAAGTTGGACTGCAGACCAAGGAGTATTTTCATTCACCCTTAAACGGGTAAGTTCATTGCCAAACTGCCATAGAAAGTGGAAGAGGCACTTCCTTGAAAATGTAAGCTTATCTTTGAGAAGACGCTCGCATTCGAGCCGCAACCTTCTCCCAAGCCCAAGAAACCTAGAGATAGGGACACCAGCTCTCTGCCTTCTCCTCCTTGTCTGCCTAAAACATCTTACCCCCCCTCCCCCTACCCTAACCCGACAGAGACCACCTGAACCAACTTCGCCAGGGTAGTCATCACATTTCTCATACGGTTAGGGTGGCCCGATAGATATTACAGACCCATAGGATATCCCGTACGACCCAGAGCCCCAAGATGATCCTTGGGATGATTATGGGGTTGTCCCACAGTAGACAACAACCCTGACCTCTGTCCTGCAGAGCCTTGCCCATCGTATGATACTACCTCTTATCACAAGGCCATTTACAAGACAGCCACTTTCCATAAGGTGGACCTGCAAACCATCACTGAGGAGGATGATTTATTTTTGGAGAGTCTTACCCACACAAATCATTAAAGCCAATACCTGCCAGTGCTACAAAGGGTATGTTAAAATCCACCCTCTAAGTGTTTAAAGACCCTGTTAAAGCCAGAGTGGTCACACCCAGGGTTGATAAAAAGTATAAGGCCTCCCCCACAGATACCCCTTACATTAGAGGGCATCTTCACGCGGACTCTCTGGTTGTGGACAGTGCTGTGA
This sequence comes from Lissotriton helveticus, assembly GCF_964261635.1. Classification (NCBI taxonomy): domain Eukaryota; kingdom Metazoa; phylum Chordata; class Amphibia; order Caudata; family Salamandridae; genus Lissotriton; species Lissotriton helveticus. Next base: position 188,077,483 of record NC_136060.1, read on the forward strand.
ACACAGAGATGCCCTGCCACCAGATAAGAAAAGCAAGAAAATGGATGCTGCAGGCAAAAGAGTGGACGCACAGTCAGCCGCCCATTGGCACATCACCAACTCAGTTTGCCTCCTCTTGGACCAAGATCATGGGATGAGATGGGAGAACTCATGTAACAATTCCCAGATAAATCAAGGCAGATGACTCAGGACCTCGTGGCCGAGGGCCAGACCATCTCTAACACCACCATCAGGTGGGCCCTGGATGCTGCAGACACCACTGCCAGGGATATTAACTCCAGCATCCTAATCAACATTAGGGATAGATGGTAAACTCTGCTCTGCCTGCAGAGTTCTCAAAGTTTTGCCCACTCATCTCTCCACTTGGAGTTCGTAGTTTGTCACAAACTCTGCTAGCTAGTGCTTGGCGTAGTTTACCGGCCACCCGTGTAATTACGTCCTTGCAGACTTTGCGGGTAAATGGCTCATCGAGTGCACTTGTTAATTTCCCCAACGCTTTCCCTCAGATAAGGGACGTAGACCGGTGTAAATAGCTACAAATTTGTGGCAGAGCCTCTCTGCACTTTTTTACAGGATTTATTAATGGTGTGCCCACTCGTGTTGATGATAAGTTCTATCCATGCACTCTTGCCTACACTACCCAACATGCATATGTTCCCAGTGTCATTCCTTGCAAAATACAGCAGTCCCCATGAGATGTGTGACGCAGGCAACCCAGGATGCCTTTCTGCATACATTGTCATTGTTTGTGGATCAGGCTTTGTAGCTAGGGACTACATTATCCAGCCTGCCCTTCATTATTTTCCTGTGTATGCACTCCGCTAACCAGGCAACTCTTCTTCTGCAGTCCGTGCTGTCTCATCTCGCTTTGCCGGTGGGGTGATGACATCATCGTGACGCGGCGCTCCAGACAGCAATTTTCTTTCACAGACTCACATGTGACGGTAAGGCAAACCCGTCCAAGACCTGGGCTCACTGCTTTTGACTGCCTGGAAACATTTCATCACTGGCCTTCACAAGGCAAAACAGCACTGCTTCACCTCACCACTCACCCCAGACTCGCCATGGAGTATCTGATTGGTATCAAGGGAAAGGACTTTGTTCTGTAGTAGGGATCTCTGTGTATAGTCATAATCTAGTGAATAGTCCCGCCCATGTGCGTGGAGCATCCAAAGCCGAGGAGATCACGCTCTCGCTCCGGCCGGAGGGGGAGATCGAGGAGTCGTCATCGGTCCTCAACAAGATCAAGACGACGCCACAGGAGGCGCAGGTCCAGATCCCACACGGATTCTTCTAGGACTAGGGAATACTCGCCGACTTTGTCGGAATCCCCGGGGACGAGGGTGTCGCCAGTGGACAACAACGTCTCATTCCAAGATGTTCTACTGAGGGGTGCGGCTAAGCTGGGCATCACGGTGACGGTGCCCACGCCCATGACGTCCGTGATTTTCGATACGCTCCATAAAAAGCACCTGTCTCGACCGTTGCTGCCTCTAGTACCGGGATTGGTAGAGCCCGCCATGGAGTTGTTTCTCACTCCGGCGGTGACAAAGGTGGCTCCCTCCAGGCTCCTCAAGAAGTACCGGGCGCCAGATTCTGACCCGGCGTTTCTCAGGTTGGATCCGACACCGGACTCAGTCATAGTGACGGCGGCTAGGAAGCAGCATGCCACCACCCTGTCGTCTACAGTACCTCCTGATAAGGAGAGCTGCTGGTTAGACTCCGCGTGCAGGAAGGTCTGTGGGATGGCGTCTACTCCAATGAAGGCTGGAAGTGCCGCGGCTTTGCTGGGGCAATACGATCGGGCCCTATGGGAGTACCTCCAGCAATTCGCTGAGCACCTTCCTCGAGAGAAGAAAGAGTACTTTCAGGAGATCCTGAATGAGGGGATGTTGGTGTCAAACCAACTCATCAGCGCTGCTGCTGTTGCGTCTCTTCTGGCGGCATATGGGTACTGCCATGGTGTCAACCAACGGCGCCACGCCTGGCTTCGCCTGACATCTCTCAAGCCAGAGGCTCAACAGCGGGTGGCCAACCTGCCTTTCTCGGGGGAAACCCTGTTTGGCAAGCATGCGGACGATGAGATGGCCCGCATGAAAGCGGAGGCCGAGACCCTTACGGCTGTTGGGTTGGAGAAGCCTAAGGAGAAGAAGACCTACCGCCCGTTCCAGAGGCGGTTCAGGGCACAAGGCAGAGGGTGAGGGCAGGCTTTGGGACAGCAGCAGCAACAACAGCAGCAGCAGTTCCGGAGGCCCTTCCAGAAGCGCCAAAAGGGCAGAGGCGGCCAGCAGTCCGCAGCGGCGTACAAAGGCCCGGCTCGGTCTAGGCCCTGAGCGGTTACTTCCCCTACATCCGTTACCCACTCCGGTGGGGGAAGCGTTCAATTTTTTCTGGCAGAGTGGAGAAAAATTACTCAGGACAAGTGGGTGCTGAATATTGTTTGCAATGGATACAGTCTTCGGTTCACCAGCCCGCCTCCAGCAATTCCACCGGTCAGCTCGCAGTTTGAACTGCGCGAGCTCCAGGGGGAGGCCTATACCCTGTTAAGGAAAAGGGCGATAGAAGATGTACCTCTGTCCCAAAGGGGAAGAGGTCTGTACTCAAGGTTCTTTCTGGTTCGCAAGAAGGACAAGAACGAGTTCAGGCCCATTCTGGATTTGCGACAAGCAAACAAGTGGATTCGCAGAGAGAAATTTCGCATGCTGTCGTTGCATCAGATTTATCCTCAGCTGCAACAGGGAGACTGGCTATGTGCTATAGACCTACAGGATGCGTACTTCCATGTGCCCATTGCACACAAACACAGGAAGTTCCTGCGATTCCAAGTCGGCGCCAATCATTATCAGTACACAGTACTGCCATTCGGGCTGAAGTCTGCGCCCAGAACATTCTTGAAGTGCATGGCAGTGGTAGCGGCACACCTGAGGAAGAACAAGGTGTTTGTCTACCCGTACTTGGACGATTCGTTGATCAAGGCCTCCTCCTTCTCGGAAGCTCAAGCTCACTTTCAGAAGGCGTGCGTTCTCTTGAACAGGTTGGTGTTGCACATCAACATGTCCAAGTCTGTCCCGACTCCGGTCCAGTGCATACAGTACTTGGGAGCCTCCATCAATACGCTGTCAGTAAGCATGTCTCCTTCGGAGGAGCGACGATTATCACTCCTTCGGAAGGCTCAGGCTCTTATGACCACTCCATCTACAACAGTGAGGACGGTGTCTTCTCTACTGGGGTCGATGGCCTCTTGTATCTTCCTCACGCCACACGCAGGGCTGCACATGAGACCATTGCAGGAGTGCTTGGAGGATCAGTGGGATCAGAGGAAGGGGTCTTGGGACGACAAGATACGACTGTCTCTGCATGCTCTTCTGTCTCTGAAGTGGTGGTGTTCAGCGGAGAATCTCCTCAGAGGGGTTCCCTTCCACAAGGACATTCCCACACAGACTATCGTGACTGATGCGTCTCTCCACGGCTGGAGAGCGCACTCCGGAGACTTACAGATACAAGGAACATGGTCCCCGACGGAGTCCACGTATCACATCAATTTCCTGGAACTCAGAGCTGTTCACTTGGCACTTAAGGCCTTTCATCCGTCCTTCCAGACCAACTCTCTGCTTGTACAGACGGACAATACGACCACGATGTATTACCTCAACAAGCAGGGGGGGAGGGGGGTCGAGATCGCGCACCCTGTCGCAGGAGGCGCAGGCGATCTGGCACTGGCTTCTAGCCAGAGGACTGACGATAACGGCTACCTATCTGCCAGGTGTGCAGAATGTTCAGGCGGACGCACTGAGCAGACTGATTTAGGAAAACCACGAATGGGTCATAAACGACAAAGTACTAAGAGAAGTCTTCGCAAGGTGGGGGACTCCAGACGTAGATCTGTTCGCCACCACCGAAAACAGCAAATGCCGAGACTTCGCCTCCAGGTACTACCAGCAGGGAACGCTGGGGAATGCGCTATGGATCAACTGGTCGAACAGCTTTCTGTACACTTTTCCACCCATTCCCCTGATTCCGGCAGTGCTCATCAAGCTGTCCCAGTCCAGGGCGCGGATGATCCTGATTGCCCCGAAATGGCCCAGACTGTGGTGGTTCACGGACCTGCTTCACCGGTCTCTCCTTCCTCACATACGGCTGCCGTGTCGGCCGGACCTTCTCACGAAGTTCGGGGGGCAGATGGTGCACCCCAACCTCTCGTCTTTGAGTTTGGCGGCATGGCTCCTGAGATAGTGCAGTATGGCCATTTGATCTACCAGAAGACTGTATGTACATACTGAAGGAGGCTAAGCGACCTTCCACTAGGACTTCCTATGCGTACAAGTGGAAGAGATTCTGCATCTGGTGCAAGTCCAAGAACTATGATCCAACGACGTGTAAGGAGGATGTCATCCTTCCGTATCTTCTACATTTGGCGCAGTCTGTCCTTAATGTCCATTCCATTAAGGTTAATCTAGCTGCATTGACTGCCTACAGGAAATGCCCTTCTCAGACTTCCTTTTTCCAGATCCCTGTGATCAAGGATTTTTTGGAAGGTTTGAAGAAAGTGTTCCCTCCTGTCCGGCTTCCTTCGCCTTCATGGGAATTGAATGTGGTGCTGTCCAGATTGATGAAGGAGCCTTTTGAACCTATTCATAAGGCTTCGTTGCAGCACCTGTCCTGGAAGGCGCTGTTCCTCGTGGCCATTACATCGGCCCGCAGGTTGAGTGAAATTCAGGCGTTGTGTTGCCAAGAACCTTATACTGTATTTCATGCTGCTAAGGTTGTTATGCGTACTCACCCTAAATTTCTTCCATGGGTTATCTCGGATTTCCATGTTAACCAGACCATAACGTTACCTACGTTTTTTCAGAATCCTTCATCTCCAGCGGAAAGGTCTCTGCATTCCCTGGATGTTAGGAGGGAGTTGAAATTTTATCTGGATAAAACCAAAGATATTCGTAGGTCAGAGCAATTGTTTATCAAGTATGGATCAGTCAGGACCGGTCTTGCTACCTCTAAACAGTCCTCTCTAGGTGGATTGTGTCCTGTATACAATTGTGTTACCAAAAGGCTAATAAGACCTTAGGGGCTAAACCTAAGGCTCATTCCACCAGAGGCAAAGCTGCCACGACTGCTTTGCTTCGTAATGTTCCAATTGCAGAAATCTGCAAGGGGGCCACTTGGAAGTCGGTCCATACCTTTGCTAAGCATTACTGTGTGGACACTGATGCCAGGACAGACGCTCAGGTTGGGCAGGCTTCGCTGCTAAATCTGTTCGCACAGTAGTGGTGTTACTTCTCTTCTCTCCACCGCCGCTTTGGTGTGGGGATGGGCTTGCCATTCTATTCACTAGATTATGACTATACACAGAGATCCCCTACTACAGAAGGAGTAGTTTCTGTCCTGTAACTCCAGTTCTGTAGTAGGGGTATCTCTGTTAGTCATGAGCGCCCGCCCTCCTCCCCGGTGGAGAAAGATATTTATGTAAGGAATGCTACAGGTCTGGCGTGTTACGCCTTCAAAAAGAACTGAAAGTAAAAGGGACCTGCTGTGCATTCTGGGATACTGAGAGTGTTCTGGAAAGTTCTCTTATAGGCACAGTATCCTGTTCTGAGCCACATAATGGCAGCCTTATGGGGCTTGTCTGTCCACTCCTTCCTCTCTATCATTCCAGAGGCGTTTGCTGGTAAAGGAAAGCTTTTCTCTGTGAGGAAAGCTGGTCAGGCTGTGCTGTTTGTGTTTTTTGTGGTGGAATTTCTAGTTGAAGTGCTGGACAGTGTAGCCTGTGGATATAGGCTGCATTATCTGTCTTTAAATTCTATCTTAAGTGTCTGTGCAGGTCTGCATTTTTTGACAATTTAAGAGATTATTTTTGATTGCTCTTGGGTCCACGCACATGGGCGGGACTATTCACTAGATTATGACTATAACAGAGATACCCCTACTACAGAACTGGAGTTACAGGACAGAAACTACTCCTTCTCATGTCCGCCAACATTGTGAGCGCCAACATCATTATCAAAATGAAGAAAGGTACACACCTCCCCAGACAAAGATTTCAACACTCCTCGATGACTGGTTGACAGAGTGTGAGCAAGGAGCAGTGTCTCACTTACACTCAGCTCACTGTAGATCTCCTCCACAATCTTAGCTTCACTATCAATGTGGGTAAATCTCCCTTCCACCCACTTCAGAAACAGCCCTTTTTAGGGGCGATTCTGAATTCAGTCATGAGAGCATCTTGTGTTGATTTGGGCCTGCACCCATTGCTCTCTGCAATGGTAGAACAGCAACAACCTGTTGCAGGGCAGGCCCTTTCTAGACTCAATCCCACAGGTGACCATGTGCCCATTACCATGGACACCTCTATCACAGGCTGAGGGGAGCATCTTCTGGATATGACTGTCCAGGATTTATTTATGCCCCTTAAGCAGTCTTTCCATATCAACTACCTGTATTTGCTGGCAGTCCAACCCGCCCGCATAATTTCTTACTGCCACATACTTCACAAAACAGTCCATGACTGCCATGTATTAACTTCGAAAACGGGGGGTAAGAGGGTATGAGGGAGGGGGGCACACACACTCCCCAGCGCTACAAGTTGACGCAGAGCATTAGCCGAGTACCTTCGGGGAGAGGATAACAAGTTTGCTGACCTGCTCAGCGGGATGCAACAACGAGTTCACATGAGGAAACTCCACCTCCCAGTTCTGCTCCCATACTTCCACCGTTGGTCATTCCCCGAAGTAGGTCTTTTCTCAACCACAAGAAACTCCAAATACCAAAGATTCGCCTCAAGGTTACCGCGAGCACCAGTCCATAGGCAATGCACTATGGACGAATAGGTCAGGGATATTTGCCTATGCTTTTTCTCCTCTCTCGCTGCTTCCTAGACAGACCTCTCTGAACCTCATCCTGGTAGCTCTCATGTGGGTCAGACATCCGTTGTACAAAACCCTACTCGAGGTGTCAGTAGTCCCGCATGCAAAGCTCCCCAACAGGCCAGCCCTTCTCACACAGCACCAGGGCATGGTCAGGCATCCCAACCCCAGGGCAGCTCAACCTATCACTCTGTCTCCTGAGATCTTGGAGTTTGGGTATCTCAATTTTCCAACTGAGTGCATGTCCGTATTTAGAGGCTTGGCGTCCCATTTCTCGGGCCTGCTATGTGGCAAAGTGGAAGAGGTTCGTCCCCTACTGCCTACCCAAACACATTGATCTTTTTACGCTGGTAGTACATGATATTGTATGCCTTCTACTGTATTTACAACACTCAGGTCTGGCTTACACCTCCATTCGCTTACATTTGGTTGCAGTGGCAGCATACTTGCAGAACAAGAAACATTCGCTGTTCAGAATCCCTGTCATTAAAGCCCTTTATACAGTTTAACAGCAGAATATAATGATACAAACAACAATCGGTGCTGTATGAATTTTACAATATTTTTCTTCACAGTCCATTTCTCTTTATTAGAAGAGTAATAAAAAGAGTGGTATTATGTGAGGTTCTGTGGTTTTCGACTTCGTTTAGTATGTAGCCGCCATTTTGTGTCCAGCCGCCATTTTGTGTTGCCTTTACTCAGGCAGCACGGCGAACGCAGTGTTTTTGCTTCTCCAGCTGTTATGCGTCCCTTCTGTTAAAAAGTAACCCTTTGTGCTTGTTTACGAAACCGATGTCAGGGTCTGGCCGAGTTTGTTAATCCATGTCTAGACTGATTGATCCTTGTCTTAGTTGACTGTTTGGGTCACACCATTCTTTCTTCTTTATCTTATTTGACTGGCCTTCGCTATTCTCTCCTTGTATTCTCCTATTACACAACTATCCTTTGAAGCATACAAATATGTTCTGCCACCTGCAAATTGGATTACATGCACCAGCATTGATTAACTTGAGGGGGGGGGAAAACACAGGGTCTGAAAGGAGGGCGTATTCTAGATACTTGATAGCTTGTTTTCAAACTTTTCCTATTTGGCAGCTTTGTATGTTTTGGGATTAGACATTGTAAATATGTGTACTATATAAGATTGTGCGCCACGGAATTAAGTGGCAGTCTCCTAAGAATCTACAACTGTACTTCTTGGACAACTGTGCTAAGCTGCAGCTAATAAACACGATTTTCTACGCCTAACAGAGTGTCCTGTGTCTCTGTCTGACAAGGCAGGTGAACCCGGAGATATTAGGCGTGCCCTGCGCCGCTCGGCCCATAAGGCCCGGTTCTCCAACTGGCGCCCAGCGTGTGGGCGGCTTCAGTGATAGCGGTTCAGCCCGAGGGTCGTGAGGAGCCTCGCAAGAAAATTCTGGAGGATTCGCGAACCACGTCAAGCGACCCCTGTATGTCAAAGTGGACCGAAAGTCTTTTACAGCGCGGCTACTCCTTTCCGACGGCTGCTGACGAGTGCTGCCCTGACTGCCGCCCTGCCTTGGCCCTCTGGTGATGATTAGTATCGCGAGACGTTAGACGGACATCTGTTGGCGTGAGAAAACACTTAGTTAAGTATTCGTGGGTAACGCCCACTCTTTTGTTTTGCTTTTGTTATTTGACTTTTGCACTAGTCGAAGCCAAGGGGTAAGTACGTTTGTGCTGGGATCATTGCTTTAACCCCCTTGAAGTTTGTGAATAGTCCAGTTCGTTACGAAATGCCTGGGCTCAGTAAGTTTAGGAAGTTTTGTTGTTTTGACTGTAATAGGGATTCCCGGCTAGAGGATTCTTGTCTGATTCCTCCGGTTGGAACTCCCACTTATGAGCTCTATTCGAAACATGGTCTTGGCCCCATTATTTTTAACGAAACATGGATCCGATATACGAAGAATGATGGTGTTCTGCAGTGGCCAAAAAATGGTAGTTTTGAGCCTGACATATTAGATAATTTGGAAGCAATTTTGTTTAAGAGAAAAGCCCAGCCGGCAATGTTTGACTCTTTCTGCCTATGGTGTAAGGAAGCCAAACAGAAAGAAATTAAACAGGCAAAAAGAGATACGAAAGCGCAAGATATGACGATTTTACAAGCTGCTCAACAGTTTAAGAATAATGAGACAGATCAGATGATTGAAGTTTCGCAACGACAGCATCGTATGTCAGTAGATAGATGTTATCCTGTGTTGCCTACTTCCCCACAGACTAAAAATCTTGACGAAGATCCCTTGATGTCTCATTTGTTGAGATTACCTCCGCCTTATGTCCTAGGTGCTAATATACCCCCATTACAACCTATTGTTCAGCAACATGCTGCTCAGCCAGTTCTTCTGGTTCTTCCACATTTGCCTCTTCCAGTATTTCCACCTCCTTTGCCACCGACTTCTGTACCTCAGTCTCCTTTACCATCAGTTCCTCTTTTAACTACTAGCTCTTCTCCTGCTGTGCTTAATACATTGTCTCCTGTTTTACTGTCAGATTCTCCTACGGCTCGTCAACGATTAGTCGATACTATTTCTGGTCTTCTCTCACCTTTCTTTGGGTCTCTTAACTTGACTCCTGTTCCGTCCCGAAGGCAATCCCGTAGTCAAATTCCTGATTCTGACGAACAAATTAGGTTGGACTCTCTCGCTCACAATTGGATCATGAGTGGTCCACAGTACAGCGTGTGTGATATTCTGGATACTTTTCTTCAGTGGAATGCGCCTACGCAGAGATATGTTTTTAATGCTATGTGTAATAGTCTTGTTAAAGGATGGGGAGATATGGATTTGGATCTACCTCCTCAGGGTTTGTTTGACATACAGGATAAATTTGATAAAGGACTTATTGTGGGTCCCGATGTTGCGGATGCCGTCCAGACACTTGTCACTTTTAGGTCTTCCTTTTTCTCTCAAGCTTCTCTTGAACCTGATCCTGCGGTTCGGCGTAAAATAAAACAATATCCTATGCGAGAAGTTCCTCCAATATGGAGAGATGCGGTTCCACAAGTAGGTGCTGTTTCGCCTGTCCCAGCTCATTTCCAGCGTATATGGGTACATGTCCCTTGGAAAAGATCGGAAGTTTTGGCGCTTAAACAGTCTTTATCGGACCCTCGCAAGAATCCTGCTGGGTATTATAAAGAGCTGTCCCAGACTGTTGATGCATGTATTATGAATTAAGCAGAAATTGATTTGCTAATGGGAAATGTAGTCCCTCAAGCATTATGGGCTCGGATTCGTAGGGAAGACCACGACCAAGCTTTAGGTGGTAATTGGGCTGCTATAACTGCTGCAGATACAGCACAAGTAGGTGGTGCTAAACCTGATGATTTGATCACAGAATTACCTGGTAGAATAATAGCTCTAATGAAAACGATGATGCCTGCCCTACGTGTTAATTGGGATAAATTAGCTGCGTGTAAACAGAAGAAAGATGAGTGTCTCCGATTTCTTTACCCGTTTTGAGGAGACATATCTGAAAGAGACACGTTAGTATTAGATTCCTTACCTTAGAATATCCCCAGGCGTCAGACTGGATCCGGAAATTTTTGCGTAGCAGTACCCTTGCGCGTCGGTAGGCGCCGTCTGCGGCTCCGCGTCCGTCGTGGGCGCCGTGATGACGTTGTCGGAGTACTTAGACGCCGCCTCTGCGTGCTGGCGTCAGTTCTTCTTTTTTCCGCGCCAGCAAGCGCAGATCTGGAAAAAGCAGTAACCCTTAGTCAATTTTTGACTAACTTTTTGGATCGTTTTGATCATTTCTCGAAGTCTATGACTCCGATCGGTGCCGTAGGGATGCCTGGCTTTAAGCACTGCGAGGATTGCGACCGCACGATGTCGGTCACGGATCCTCACCACATGTGTCTAACTTGTCTAGGCGTCGACCACGACGACAAGGCATGCTCCGACTGCCGGGCCCTCTCTTCGAAAGCCAGGCGGGAGCGGTCCCGCAGGCGACTCGAATTACGGCAGTCGGTCCCGCGCCGCGAGAGGTCTCGGTCCCACGGGAGGTCGAGGGACAGGTAAGAAGCACAAGAAGTCCAAGAGGCGTCATCGCTCTTCGGACTCCCCCCGACGCTCGCGCGATGCTGCCGGGGGTTCGGGTGACACCACTCACGCGGCTCCGTCGGAGTCGCGGGCGCCGCGTCCAGCTCCACACCTTCCGGTCCCTGGGCTAAACGCGACGCCGGAGGAGATCGAGCGCTTCCTCATGGCCATGAGGAAACTCTCTCCTCCGACGGGCTCCGCCGCGCCTTCGGGCCCAGCGGACCCGTCTGGGGCCTCTAGCGGGTCGGGGGCTTTGGCCCCGACGCTGTCGGGCGCCACGGCCCCGACGCTGCCGACTCCTTCGGGCCCCACAATCCCGACGCCGCCGGTGCCTTCGGGTCCGGCGCCGCAGGGTCCAGCGGTCCCGGCGCCACTGGCGCCTCGGGACCCCCCTAGACCTTCTTCGGGATCTGGATCGTCGCCGGTGGACCTTACGACCTGCCCTCGGGCGGCGCCGTCCCCGATACCTCCTTCGTTCCTGTTCCGACGTCGGGACGGCCCCGATGGGCGCCGCTACAGATGTCGTTTGGAGAGTTTCACTTCTATGAACAGGCCCCATTGATTGAAAACCCTGAGTATCAGGAGATGGGTGATGAAGGGGATTGGGAGGGGTCTGAGGACCCTCTGACCCGAGAGTGTCAGTCTCATGAGGACTGGGCAGGAGACCTTGGGGAGGCCAGTGGCCTGGACACCTCTCCAGACACTGGTTTTGTCTCCCCTCCTACCGTGGCTTCGGAGGAGGGGGGCAACCTACAGTGTGGTGTTGATGAGGGCTGCCAAGGCCTTGGGCCTTGAGCTCCCCGTCGCGGCCGTGAGGACTAATCTCCTCACTGAGGTCCTTATACCGCAGTCAAGCTCGGCCGAGCCTCTTCTGCCCTTTAATGAGGCCTTGACCGACGTTTTTCTGGGCACTTGGTCCAAGCCCGCTACGGGTTCGCCCGTAGATAGGAACGTGGCCAGACGCCACCGCCCAGCCCCGGGCGACCCATGTTTCCTGTCCACCCATCCCACCCCCGAGAGCCTGGTCATCCAGGCCTCCAATTCCCAGACCGCATTCCCGTCGGCTCGGCCGGACAGGGAATCCAAGAGGTACGAGCAGTACGGTAAAAAGATCTTCTCGTCCCTTAGTCTGGGTCTGCGGTCTTCCAATACCGCATGCCTCTTGGGCCGCTACACCCACTCTCTGTGGGATACGGTTGCGAAAGTGCTGCCAGAGTGTCCGTTGGAGGTACGGGCCAAACTCGGCCAAGCCCTTGTGGAGGGCCGGGATGCAGCCAAATATTCTATCCGGTGTGGGCTGGATACCACCGACTCACTAGGTAGAGCAATGGCAACGACGGTGGCGGTCAGACGCCACGCCTGGTTGAGGTCCGCCAACTTTTCAGCCGATGTCCAAAACACTGATGGACATGCCGTTTGATGGCCGTCGCCTCTTTGGCGACAAGGCAGACCATGCGCTTGAGCGCTTTAAGGACCCCAGGGCTACGGCCAAGTCCTTGGGCCTCTCGGCCCCGCGCCAGCAATCGGCTGCCTTTCACTCCTTTCGTGGCCACTGAAGGGGTGTACCCACACGTGCTGCCAGCCACGCGCCGCAAGGTAATACCCAACGCGGTGGCGGCCGTGGGAACCGGCGGTCGGGGACAACGGCGAGGTCAGTCCACACCTTCCCTCGCAGCATCCGCCTCAAAACACTCCTAGTCCGTGCTTTCAGGCCCATGTGACGCCAGTGGGGGCAGGGTTCGCCATCACCACCTCCACTGGCGCACTGTCACTTCGGACAGGTGGGTGCTGCAAATCGTCCGAAGGGGCTACTCCCTCCCCTTCGAGGCGACTCCTCCATCCATGCCACCGCAGAACCACCGTGTATCGGGGGATCATTTGCGACTTCTGCAGGAGGAAGTTACGGCCCTCTTGGCCAAGGGGGCCATCGAGCGCCTTCCTGGGCCAGAAGTAGGGTGTGGTTGCTACTCCCACTACTTTCTGCTACCCAAGAAGGGCAAAGGGGGCCTACGCCCTATCTTGGATCTAAGGAACGTCAACGGCTTCCTCCGGAAGGAGAAGTTCAAAATGCTGACACTGGCTCAGGTCCTTGCTGCCCTGGACCCAGGAGACCAGATGGTAGCGTTGGACTTGCAGGACGCTTATTTCCACATCCCCGTCCTGCCGGCCCACCGGCGCTACCTGCGGTTCACGGTTGGCCACGAGCACTTTCAGTTTACCGTGCTCCCCTTCGGCCTTACCAGCGCCCCACGGGTGTACACAAAGGTGATGGCGGTGGTCGCAGCTCATCTGCGCAGGTTAGAGGTTTCAGTCTTCCCCTACCTCGACGACTGGTTGTTGATGGCGGGCTCGCCCCAGACAGTCGTCAGCCACCTCCAGACTACGGCAGATCTCCTGCACCAGCTGGGGTTCTCCATCATTGTGCCAAAGTCACACCTGTGCCCCTCTCAGAAGCTCCTCTTCATCGGAGCGGTTCTAGACTCGGCGCGGTTTCGGGTTTATCCACCCGAACAGCGGGTCCGGGATATTCAGGCTCTGATTCCCATCTTTCAGCCGTTATCCCGGGTCTCGGTCAGGTTGACGCTGCGGCTTCTGGGGCTGATGGCCTCCTGCATCCTTCTGGTGCATCACGCCAGGTGGCGGATGCGGGCTCTGCCGTGGGACCTGAAGTTTCAGTGGGCCCAGCATCAGGGCAACCTGTCCGACCACGTCCTGATCTCGGAGGGCACTGCGAGACAGCTGCAGTGGTGGCTCACGGACCGCGATTGGGTCAGCGGCAGATCCCTCTCCCTTCCCCAACAGGAGCACGTAGTTGTGACGGACGCGTCCCTCCAGGGCTGGGCAGGCCACATGGGAGAGGCGGAGATCAGAGGCCTCTGGTCTCCGGCGGAGGCCCGGCTCCACATCAACCTGTTGGAGCTACGGGCGATTCGTCTAGCACTGAAGGCATACCTCCCCTCTGTCCAGGGGAGTGTAGTGCAGGTGTTCACGGACAACACCACCGCCATGTGGTACTGCAACAAACAGGGCGGGGTGGGGTCGTGGACCCTTTGCCAGGAGGCTCTGCGCCTCTGGCAATGGCTGGAACGCCAGGGCGTGACCCTGGTGGCTCAACACCTGGCAGGTTCTCTGAACGCCAGGGCGGACGAGCTCAGCCGTCGGTGCATGATGGATCACGAATGGCGTCTGAACTCGGACGTGGCGCAAGGCCTCTTTCAGCAATGGGAAGAGCCTTGGTTAGATCTATTCGCCACCGAAGAGAACGCGCAATGTCATCAGTTCTGCGCGTTGGAATTTCCAAGACGGCACTCGCTCAGAGACGCTTTTCATCACGAGTGGAGTTGCGGTCTGTTGTACGCCTTTCCGCCTATACCACTTCTGCCCAGAGTGCTGAAGAAGATCAAGCGCGACCGGGCCCAAGTCATCCTTGTGGCTCCGGACTGGGCAAGAAGGTACTGGTATCCAGAGCTACTCAGTATGTCAGTCGATCCCCCGGTTCGTCTGCCACTTCAGGAGGACCTTCTGTCGCAGCAGCAGGGGACAGTCCTCCACCCGAACCTGTCCAGTCTCCACCTCCATGCTTGGAGATTGGGCGGTGACAGTTGAGGCCATTTGACTTGCCTCCTGAAGTCTGTAACGTCATTCTGGCATCCAGGCGTCCCTCCACAAAGTCGGTATACACCTGCAGGTGGAACAGATTTGTGGCATGGTGCACAGCAAAGGCTGTGGATCCTCTTGCTGCCCCCCTCTCTGAGGTTCTTCTCTTCCTTCTTTCTCTTGCCCAGCAGGGCTATGCTCTGGGCTACCTTTCTGCCCTTTCAGCCTTTCTGAGGCTGCCTGATCAACCTTCTTTGTTCAAGTCCCCTATTGTAAATAGATTTCTAAAAGGCATGACACACACATTTCCTCCTGTTCCGTTTGTGATGCCTCAGTGGGACTTGAACCTGGTTCTTACGTTTCTGATGTGCGCTCCTTTTGAGCCACTTCACAACTGTCCTCTCCGCCTTCTTACTCTGAAGACTGCTTTCCTGGTTGCCATCACCTCTGCCAGGAGAGTGAGTGAGCTCCAGGCCCTTTCTTGTACTCCACCTTTCCTTTCTGTCCATCCGGACAAAGTGGTGTTGCGTACTAAGCCATCTTTCCTGCCCAAGGTTGTCACGGCCTTCCACATCGGGCAGTCTATCACCTTGCCAACCTTCTTCCCGCCACCGCATCCCTCTAAAGAGGAAGAGCGGCTCCACCATCTGGACCCAAAACGTGCGCTCTCATTTTACTTGGATCGTACACGCCAGTTCCGGGTGGATGACCAACTCTTTGTTGGTTACGTGGGCGTTAAAAAGGGGAAAGCGGTGCACAAGAGGACCATCTCCCGGGGGATCATCTTGTGTATCCAGGCATGCTACTCCTTGGCTAGAAAGGAGCCCCCTGTTGGATTACGGGCTCATTCCACCGAGCCACGGCGACTACAACTGCCCTGGGCCGGGGTGTGCCCTTACAGGATATCTGTCAGGCAGCTACGTGGGCATCGCTGCACACGTTTGCAAGACACTACTGCCTGGACAGTCAAGTCCGGAGGGATGGCTTCTTTGGCCGTTCCGTCCTCCAGGACTTTCTGGTGTGATCATTGGTTCGCAGACCCACCACCGGGTTGGTATTGCTGGGGTATCTATTCTAAGGTAAGGAATCTAATACTAACGTGTCTCTTTCAGATGCACAAGTTACTACTTGTGTAACGATATATCTGTAAGAGACATTAGTTAGTATTAGATTCCTTACCGACCCACCCATCCTCCCCGTTCTGCGAACCGATATCTAGGGTTAGGGTTGTCCCTCTTTCAGGGCCCTAGTTTCATTGGCACCAGTGTTGGTTTTTTACATGGCTCAGCGCTTCTGGCGCGGAAAAGCTGTGTCTAAGAACTGACGTCAGCACGCGGAGGCGGCGTCTAAGTACTCCGACGACGTCATCACAGCGCCCACGACGCCGACGACGGACGCGGAGCTGCAGAAGACGCCTACCGACGCGCAAGGGTACTGCTACGCAAAAATTTCCGGATCCAGTCTGACGCCTGGGGATATTCTAAGGTAAGGAATCTAATACTAACTAATGTCTCTTACAGATATATCGTTACACAAGTAGTAACTTGTGCTTATCGACCGTAGTGGTCAAGATATGAGTACTGAGGGTGGACAGCGATTATTTGTGGATAAATTCGTATTTAATTTACTTCCAGAATTATCGCATAAATTGAAAGATTCTGAGAGTTCTTGGACCGTTTCTTCATCGCCCAGATATTAGCTACTGCTCAGTACTACGAGAATAGGGATAAGGAAGAAAAGGATAAAGTGGAGAAAAAGACTAAAGAGTTAAAAACAAAGGTTCTTTTGCAACAAGCTTATCCCCCTCGTTCTGCTCAGCGTCAATTGCAACAGCCCCCACAGTTTCAGAGATTATTACAGAAACCTACATCTTTTGTTCCGCGACCTTTGCTGGCTCCTAATCAATGTGCCTATTTTAAAGAGGAAGGTCATTTTAAGAATAGTTGTCCGGTTTTATTGCAGCGTAATGGTGGACAGCCAGGGCCACGAGGCCGTGGTGGTTTTCAGTCAGCACCTAGGGGTAGAGGGCGAAGTACGGTGTCTCAGGGACAACGTTCTTTTCCCCCTTAGAATACTATGAATTATTTTGACCAACAGAATTCCCAGTCTGCACAATATTACAATGACGATTATTGTACCGAAAGCGAAAATCCTGATTTTCATACTAGCTAGGACAGCCATGGACAAAGCAATGGAGTGGTATCAGTTCTAGTGGATCAGAATGGGCCTTATGTTGACGTTGTTGCATTGGGTGTTTCAGAGCCATTTCTTTTTGATACTGGTGCAATGAGAAGTTCTATCATTTACTCCAAACTCCCTGGGGCACCTTTGTCTGGCTTAACAAATGTTTCTGTAGGATTCTCTGGCGCCCCAGTTCGCAACCCGGTTTCTTGTTCTTTGCCTATTTCCATTGGTCCTTATGATTTGGAAGCCCCGCTCATTTTAACGACTGGTTGCGGTGAGAATTTGTTGGGTTTGGATTTATTGAAACGTCTACATGCAACATTGTATTGTTCCCCCTCTGGTGTACACCTTACTTTGGGGGATAAATTGGTTTCCCCTATGTATTTGTCTAGGGATCAACTGCCACTTGAATTGCGTTCACTTCCTGCTATGCTTTGGGCCACGGGTCCGAATGATGTTGGTTTGCTCAAGATTCCACCTTACGTGATTACTGATGTTAAATTGCCACGTATCCCTCAGTATAAGATTTCTAACGATGGCGAAAGAGCTCTGTTGGCTATCGTTTATGATTTAGTTCAGAAGGGTGTGGTTGAAGAAACGAGAGGAAATGTTTGCAATAGCCCTGTTCTGCCTGTTCTTAAACGTACTGATCCTTCTCAGCCTCCTGTATACCGTTTTGTGATTGATCTTCGAGAGGTCAACAAAATTGTTGTCCCTCAGTTTCCTGTTGTTCCGGATATTACTGCTTTGCATACAATGATATCTGCTTCGGCTGTTTGGGTCTCAGTCATTGATCTCAAAAATGCTTTCTTTAGCATTCCTATTGCTGAGGAGAGTAGGGATCTCTTTGGTTTCTCTCTTGGAGGCCGAGGTTTTCGATTGAAATGTGCACCTCAAGGTTATTGTGAGAGTCTTTCCATTTATAGTCAGGTGTTGAAATCTCAGCTTGACGCTTTTTCTTTGCCTTCAGGTGCTACTCTTATTCAGTATGTGGATGATCTGTTAGTGGCTGCCGATTCAGAGGATGTTTGTAAAAATGCGACTGTTTCGCTTTTGCGTCATTTGTCTGATTTACATCATAAGGTGTCACCTTCCAAGTTAAAATATTGCCGCCAAGAGGTTACCTATTTAGGTCATCTCTTGTCGAAGGAGGGAAGGCGATTGACCCCAGAACGAATCAATGCAATTGCACGAATGTCTGTACCATCCACACAAAGGGAGGTGCGTGCCTTTCTGGGCATTACCTCTTATTGTAGACAGTGGATTCTGAATTTTTCCTTGTTGGCTAAACCTTTGTTGGCACTTACTCTGAAAGATACACCCCAACCTCTTCCTTGGTCTGTTGAATGTCAGAAGAGTTTTTCTGATTTACGTGCTGCTTTGTGTTCTGCTCCTGTGTTGGGTACTCCAGATTATAATAAGCCTTTCACACTCTATGTGCATGAAAGAGAAGGTTGTGCATTGTCAGTCTTGACACAACAATTTGGAGACAAACAAAGGCCATGTGCCTATTTTTTGGCTACATTGGATCCAGTAGCCAAGGCATTGCCTAGTTGTCTCAGAGCAACAGCAGCAGCCGCGATCTCCATTCGTCAATCTGCTGGATTGGTATTGGATCATACTCTTGTTGTTATGGTACCACATGCAGTGGATACTCTCTTGAATAGAACGAAAACGCAACATCTCACGAGTGCTCACTTGTCTGGGTATGAGTTGACGCTTTTGGCTAGTCACATACATATCAAGCGATGTAATGTTTTAAATCCGGCAACATTATTACCTATTCCAGAAGGGAAGGATACACAAGAACAGCATGATTGTTTTCTTCGTACAGAGGAGGAAACTAAAGGCAGGATAGATTTTAAAGATACACCACTCGTGGACCCGGATGGGATCCTATGGGTAGATGGGTCTTGTTTCAAGCTTCCTAATGGTGAGACGACTGCAGCTTATGCTGTTACTACTTTGTATACAGTAGTAGAGACTGCACGCATTACACAGAATTCAGCACAAGCAGCTGAGTTGATTGCACTAACGAGAGCGTGTGTGTTGGCAAAGGGAAAGAGAGTGACTCTTTACACCGATAGCCAATACGCCTTTGGCGTGGCTCATAGCTTTGGTCATTTGTGGAAGGAAAGAGGATTCTTTACTTCCCATGGGACTAAAATACAGCATGGTCAGTTGGTAACTGATCTTCTCGAATCACTTGCCTTGCCTATCCAGATAGCGATTGTGAAGTGCAGTGCACACAAAAAGATCACTGATGATGTAGGTCGCGGGAATGCTTTTGCAGATGAGGTAGTGAAAGAAACAGCGAAAGATGTTAAGAGTTGTATGTATGTTGCAGGTCCTGCAAGATGGGTCAGAGAAGTAGGTATGTGCGAGGACACAGTAGAAAGTGTGAAAATGATCCAAGAAGAACAGAGAAGGAATTGAGTAAGTGGAGAGAGAGTACGGGAATGTTGGACGCCACAGGGTGTTGGACGGAGTTGTCAGAACACCAACGTTGGTTGTTACCAGATGCCTATGTACTGCCTGTAGTTACTATGGCGCATGGTCCAGCTCATATCAGTGCGAAAGGAATATGTAAGCTTCTGGCTCCAGTATGGCAGAATGAAGGTATCCCTAAATGTGTGGAAAATGTGGTAAAGCATTGTATTGTTTGTTTGATGCATAATCCAGGAAAGGGAACACCAACTCCGGCAGGTCATTTTGCTCCCCCTACTTATCCTTTTGAGGTATTACAAATTGATTACATTCACATGGAACGTTCCAATAATCTCAAGTATGTCCTGGTGGTGGTGTGTGCCTTTTCCAGATGGATAGAGGCCTACCTCCTAAAGGATAATACTGCTTTGTCCACTGCCAAAGTCCTCTTGAAGGAATTCTTCCTGAGGTTCGGTTTGCCGCGCATTGTCTGGAGTGACAATGGAAGTGAATGCGTAGGTCAAATTATGCAGAAGGTGTGTGCGGTTCTTGGTATTAGGCAGGAATTCCATGCGGCAAACCACCCTCAGTCAGCGGGTTTGGTAGAGTGCTATAATGGCACCCTCAAGCTCAAATTAGCAAAGATTCAGGCCAGCACAGGCCTCGCTTGGCCCGATGCTTTGCCTTTGGCACTTCTCTCTGCGAGAACAACTGTACATTCTCGTTTAGGACTTAGTCCTTATGAGGTCGTTTTTGGGTGCCAGGCTAATGTCTGGGGAGTCCCTCGACCTAAAAAGCATTCCGATATTCCATACCCATTGTTGGTTGATTACTTGCATGACCTCGCCACTAAATTACGTGTTATTCATCAACAGGTCCAAAACGCTTTGCCGGAGGCTTCCTCAGGTCCAGGTCATTCCATCCAACCTGGAGACTTCGTGTGCTTGAAGAATTTCCAGAGGAAAAAGAACCTGGAACCCCGTTGGGGCCCGCCGCGACAGGTGCTTCTGGTCACCCGTACAGCAGTGAAGGTCGCTGGGAAGAAAAATTGGGTCCACGGCGTGCACTGTAAGAGGGTACCCTTGCCTTTACCTTATGACCAATGGGTCCAAGAAGGCATAGCTGATAGTGAGAGTGAAAAAGTACCCCGATTTGTACCTTTCAGTAGTGCAAGCCTGGACTGGACAAGTTCTGAGAAAGAAGATGACGAAGTGTTGCAAGAAGCTGTACCATCACATTTGCGATTGAACACAACAAATCCAGAGACTTTGTTTCGAGACAGACGATCCCTGGCAAGACACGGTACAACCTAAGGCCTAGGTTGACAAAAGACAATTGAACTTTTTTTCTGGTTACTCTTTTATTTGAAAAGACATTTCCTTTTCAATATCCATCAAGTTGCAGGGTCACGGTATGAGTCTTAGGCTGTGACCTGAGTAGTGACCTAGGTCAGCAGGACTTGCAGTGTCATAGGACGGCTAATAACCACAACTAAGTGATCCAGGAAGATTACCGTGAGCAACGCTTTAGAGAATGGATAATAAAATGGAAGGAAATTATAAGAAAGTTGCAATGAAAATAAAGTATAAGAAATTATTGTTTAGTCGATGTGGCGTAGCATTGTTTATTTTAGTATGTTTATGTGTTTTATTAGCCTGTGTGGGTTGGGTTAATCACGTTATGCAGCAAGCACCTGCTCCAACTTCTGTTTCTTTGCTTTCTTCTACCACTACCTCCCCGCATAAGTTCTATACACTCCCAGATCATGAACAAATTAGGAGAACAGAATACTTCAACAATTCATTCATCCAGTTGCTACCTCAGCATCAACTGGTAGTCAACACTACTGACTGTTGGGTTTGTGGGCTTATGCCCCATAACGCTGAGAAAGGAATGCCATATTTAGTCCTCCCGTTTTCTTATGAAGGTTCCGCTTGGGCATATTTGGCTATGTTTTCGAATGCATACCAGAATCAACTTCGACATCCTCTTGGTGGTCCATATAATGGTGGAGCAGATTTTAGTCATAGTTCTTTGATAAAGGGAATAGTGACTATGGCTAAAATTGCCGAAATTGGTAAGATTCCCGTTGATGAGAAACGAGCGTATGATGGTTGGAATGTGATTCGTTACGTTACTGGTCTCACTGATAAGGCTAGACAAAGAAGATCTTTGCCAATTTGGACCATACCTCATAAAGGTAATTTATGTCTGCAGATAAATGGTCAGAATAATAAGAATAAACAGGAAAAGAGGTTTTGTTCCCATACATACATCTATTCACCCCTGATTTCTTCACCGTTGGCACCATCTCAAGGTACATATTTTGTTTGTCATGATAGAGCCTATACATGGCTTCCCACGTATTTTTCAGGAGCATGTTATGTGGCTTTCCTTCTTCCCCCTACATACACTGCTCCTTCAGGTCATCACAGAAAAAGATATGGCAGAGGGGTTATTTATTCTAAAGACACAGCTGGACAAGAGGGAGGAGACTATCAAAGGGGTTCTTCCCTTTTGGGGCCCAATGGCCAATAGCAGAAACATTAGACAACTAGTTTGTGTTGTCGAGGCTACGATAAATATGACTTCCGGAGCCTTGAGTAATCTGACAGCCGAACTTCAGGCGGATCGTCTTATGACTTTGCAAAACAGAATGGTTTTAGACATTGTCCTCGCAAATAGAGGAGGAGTCTGTAAATTGAGTGGGTCTAGTTGCTGCATTTACATTCCTGATAATGCCCCTACAGTATACCAAGCCATTTCTAAGTTACACGTGATTTCTGAGTCCATTCGCCAGGACACAGGAGATTGGTCTGTGATGGGATGGTTTTGGGGACTACTGTCCACATGGGGATGGAAAGTGTTAACTTTCCTCGGAATGATTTTGGCCATCATTTTCTCTTGTTGTCTTTGTTTGCAGTGTGGCCCCGCCATCTGTGGTCTTTGTGCCACCTTGTGTGTCCCAAAGCCTCTGTCACAGAAAACAGAGAACATTAAAATGATGTTGCAGCAACAGCTCAATGACCTCATGACCATTGACATTGACTCAGACTAACTTGAGTCCTTTGTGTTTTGCCTGAGTAATGGCAAAAGGAGGTCTGAGGTTCTGTGGTTTTCGACTTCGTTTCGTATGTAGCCGCCATTTTGTGTCCAGCCGGCATTTTGTGTTGCCTTTACTCAGGCAGCACGGCGAACGCAGTGTTTTTTGCTTTTCCAACTGTTATGCGTCCCTTCTGTTAAAAAGTAAGCCTTTGTGCTTGTTTACGAAACCGATGTCAGGGTCTGGCCGAGTTTGTTAATCCAGGTCTAGACTGATTGATCCTTGTCTTAGTTGACTGTTTGGGTCCCACAATTCTTTCTTCTTTATCTTATTTGACTGGCCTTCGCTATTCTCTCCTTGTATTCTCCTATTACACAACTATCCTTTGAAGCATACGAATACGTCCTGCCACCTGCAAATTGGATTACATGCACTAGCATTGATTAACGTGAGGGGAGGGGAAAATACGGAGTCTGAAAAGAGGGCGTATTCGAGATACTTGATAGCTTGTTTTCAAACTTTTCCTATTTGTCAGCTTTGTATGTTTTGGGAGTAGACATTGTAAATATGTGTACTATATAAGATTGTGCGCCACGGAATTAAGTGGCAGTCTCCTAAGAATCTACAACTGTACTTCTTGGACAACTGTGCTTAGCTGCAGCTAATAAACACGATTTTCTACGCCTAACAGAGTGTCCTGTGTCTCTGTCTGACAAGGCAGGTGAACCCGGAGATATTAGGCGTGCCCTGCGCCGCTCGGCCCATAAGGCCCGGTTCTCCATATGGAGTATCTTTCTCGGTCCTGAAGAATAGGGGTAGGGCTAGAAACATGTTGGCCAGCTGAACTAGGGCACATTGACACTCCCCCCCCCCCCCCCCCCCCCCCAGTTCTTTTATTTTCCCCATATTTTTAATCACACCGGTTAGAGGTAAAAATTAAAGGTTTTTTCTCCTACTAAACCAGATATTTTTAGTCTTCCTCCCACTCCCTTTCCCATAGACTTCATCTCATAAATTAGATCCTTTTATCAACTGTAAGTGCTCCTGCGTAACTTGTATGTTGAAGCATGCCCCGTTCTGCTGCGGAATGAGAAGAACCCTATGATGAAGCATGTCACCAAGAGGAAGCCCTGGTGGGTGACGGTTAACTAAGAAAAACCCTCCGTTTTCCAAACAATCTTGGGAGTGGAAAGAAAAACAACCCTTCCTTTCTGTATAGAAGGACTCTTCTTGTTTAACACGTATCTACAAAGAAGGACAAACCTTTCCTGCCTTTTTTCCTCTATCTCCCCTTGTATTTTTACAACTTTTATCCCATCTGTTTAGTCTCTTTCCGTCCCCCACCTTGCAGGAAAGCAATCTAGCAATGGACTCAATAATCATGCGCTATACCAGTCATAAGAGAAGTCACAACACCTAGCGACTTGAAAGACTTATTTGAAGAAAAGCAAGTTGTAAATGTCTGAACCCAACACTATATAGCAGGAGTATGCATAGCATGTGAATCTACCGCACTACATGTAAATGCTTATAGGGTAAGTAACATTTTCCTTATTGCTGGTGATCTGTTTTGTTTAATTCCACCTTAAAGATAGCAAATTCACCTGTAATAAACTGTGACACATTTTATTGAGCTGTTTTTTTCTTTGCCAACAAATGTATGCTCTTATGTCGGAAAATTAAACCAATAGTTATTTTGTGGTATTAAGTCAAATACACATGCACCTGCTAATTTAGCCTTTAATAGGTTTACGCTAAATTTATGATGACTTGTCATTCTCTAGCAGCTGTTCAGGAAACCTAGTAATAATTTATGATTGGTAAATGGTGTTATTAAAACATGCTGACTTGTTGATCATCTCATTTGATCTGTGGTTTTTGTGTTGGATTCAGGAATTAGGATACAGTTATGTGGAGCTCAATGCCAGTGACACCAGAAGTAAAAACAGTTTGAAAGACGTTGTGGCAGAGTCTCTGAATAACACTAGCATCAAAGGCTTCTATTGTGGTATGTGGCTAGGGTTACTTTACTTTGTATTGCTGATGATAATGAAAATGATGTTTTCTTGGAAAGTATGTTTAGGCTGTGAACAGTTAGTTGTATATGATTTTTTCTTCAAATTTATTTTGACATTGAAATGCACAATATTAGGACATTTTGCACTGTGCCACTAATTGAGAACTTCCTGTGCATGTTAAACATTTACACTTTAGCACACTTCAATACAGCTTACTTTATTTTCCACCTTATGGCGAGAGAACATTTTGCACCTTATAAGTCTCTAACCATATGAGGTAATTGTGGCTTCAGCACTGCCTACCTATCTGTGTCTCTAGTTTGTAAGTTGAAGGCACCAATCTGATAGGGACTTCTAGCTGCAGATTCTTTACTCTTGAATTTCTTAGGTGTCAGACTGAATTTGGAATTTTAGTTTGAGCAGTAGTCGTGCAGGCCGTCGGGTGTCTCCATTCGGCTTGGCTCTGTGAAATCACGTTTGCGTATACAGGCGCCTCCCAAGCGTTCGGACGTCAGTTCTTTTCTTCCCACCCCAGTTAGCGCTGATCCAGAGAAGAGCTACCCCTCTGTCTCTTTTCGACAGACTTTTTTTTTAATGTTTTCTTGAAGATTTTTTCTTGTATTTCAAGGGGATGTCATTTAGAAAGGTAGGGTTCAAGCCATGTGACGCCTGTCACCGACACGGTGTTGATTACCAGCCTGCACCTTGTGTGCTTATGGTGTTTCGATTGTGATGATGACTTGAAGTCGTGATCGGACTGCCAAGCCATGGTGCTGAAGGCTTTGAAGGAGCGGTCCATAAAGCTGCTTGTAGCCCTGCAGTCGACGCCAGCTAGCGCGACTCTTAGGAGGTCTCAGTCCCGATCAAGAAGAAGGTGGTCGTCAGACCGCTCCAGGAGCCTGAGTCGCCTTCATCATACTAGAGGTCCTCAGGACACTCGGGAAGAAGCCCAAAAAGTAGTAGTCTAGGTTTGGCATGCTGTATATCTGGTCGTTAAGCTGAGTATAGAGCGAGTAGCGGTGCTTGGGGGGGGGGGAGCTGTGTCTATTATTTAGTTTCTTTCCTTGCATTGTGTTATTGTTTATATATGCATATGAACACTGCTGAACTGACAAATTGATGATGGCAGTAGACTCTGGATGACAGAGCTTTGCATAATATGTGTGTTCAGTCAATAAAATCTGTTTTAAAAAAAAAAGTAGTAGTCTAGGCGGACTTCAACTTCGCCTCTTCCATCGAGGATCGATGATACGAGTGGGGCACATTGACGGTTCAAGCACCATTCTGCTGAGTCATTGCCAGATTGACTCTACGCCTCCCCGTTTCCGGGAGCCAGTGCACTTTTGGGCTCCGCTTTTTCAGAGGAGGCCCCATCAGGTTCTGCGCTGACAGCTCTGGCCTCTGTTCCGATGGGGTCTCATGAATCTGATCCGGATTAGTGCCAGTCGTTCCAACGCAACCTTCTTCAGCACCTGTCGCAGCGTCGATGCCCCCCGCTTACAGAGACAGACAACATTTACAAAACTGTGGTTCAATGATTAATTCTCTGTATTCTGAAATGTACTGAATAGAAACTGCTGTCTCTTTAAAGAATCAAACAATACACCTTTGATGTTTATTTCTTACTTTACTTTTTCCTCTTTGGTTTTGGTTTGTTTACACACCTGGGGTCTACTTCTTCTTTCCTTAGTGTCCTGAAAGAGACTCACAATATTGTTGGTTTAAATCATTTCTGTCCAATAAAACTTGGTTTGGCTGAACTGCACTTTCTCACAAAAATACTTGCTGTGTTATTATTATTCTTACAAAACGTTATTGAATAGTACTGGTTGATTTGCATAATTATGTTTCCATAATGATTAGTTCCACACAGAAAGATCTGTGACACTAATAATTTGCCTAAAATTGAGAACCATGTGAATGCCTGTGACCAGGATTACTTGATACCCCTGTTCGCATGGACAGAAGGGTTGCTCTTGTTTTTGTTTAAATATATGGGACGTTCTCTGTATAAAGATGTGCTAGGCCCTGACTTAAAAGCAGCCTTCCGAGGGCTTACGTGGCCATTCCATCAGGGGAAAAGCTGCGACCTTGGTGTTGACTCGTGGTGTTCCAGTCCTGGCCAGCTGCCAGGCAGCAACGTGGGCGTCCCTGCACATGTTTGCCAAACACTACTGCCTGAACAGTCAGGTCGGCTGAGACGGGCATTTTACTGACCCACCCATGCCTCTCTGTCTGCAGACACATTTATAGGGTTAGGGTCGCTCACTTTCAGGGCCTTAGTTTGGACACACATTAGTCAGTTCACTTCGTGGCTTTGTGCTTCTGGCATGGAAAGTCGTGAAAAGTAACTGACGTCTGCGCGCCTGGGTGGCGCTTATGTAGGTGACTGTGATGTCACATCTGGCGGCGCTGACGCCATGCGGAGCTGAATGGAGCCATCCAATGGTGCGCAGGAGTACTGCTCACGAAAATGTTTCCAGATTCAGTCTGATGCCTGGGTAATTCAAAGCTAAGGGATCTGCATCTAGATATTGTCTCAACCAGATAATGCATTAACAAAGGTAAGTAACTTGTTCATTAAACCCTCTGCATTCCTTGTTTCACAGCTCCTGTGCACTGGAAAGGATTAGATCCTCTGCTGCAGCCCACTTTTGATACATCTAGTCCAGAGAGCTCAAAAAGTAGTAAAACTGGAAAAACATTTCTATTATTATAGTGTGTGGGTTTGTATAGTAAGAGTGAGCATGGAGATGATTAGACTAGAATAACCTGTCAAGTTCCTACTTTCATTTACGACAGGGCAATTCTAAAGAGTCCATCATCTGCTCAAGGAAAAGGACAGTGGATTCAGTCAACGGGTACCTGACCACAACGACCAACACATTGACAGTGAATGGTTGTATGTCAGTTATTCTGTGATTTAAATAGTCTGTATTAAATATCACCCCACTGGGTGCAGATTATCTGCTATTACCTCCAGTGAGGCAATATTAAAGTAAACCAGGTTTAGGGCGCAAACTTTTTCAGGCAATGTTCTGACATAAATTTTCTGGTAAAACATAGAGTTCGAGGCATGTGGGCTGCTAAATTCATATCTATTGCATAGATTGCCGCCTAGTGTTGGGTCCGGATGATTGCACATTGTTGTCCTGGAAGAGTCTTTGAAGTATCACGAGATAGGTGGCTCCTCCCCTGGACTACAGTGCGCATGGGCATCGACTCCATCCCCAGATTGTTTTTTTCCGCCATTGGGTTCGGATGTGATTTCGACGTCTCCTGTTCGGAATCGATAAAACAACTTTTAAAGGCCACAAGGCTTTCTTTACTTCGTCGGTATTGTTAGCGTTCGGTCTCGTGTGTACTCCAACTCTTCGAGTCGGATAACTGTGGAGTCGGGTGACTCTTCGGTCATCGAGGCCCTGTCGACGCAGCAAGACCCGGACGACCCTACGATGGAACGAAGCCCGTTCAAGTACTGTCCCGTGTGCGGTTCGAAATACCCACACATCGACGTGCATCCTGTATGCAACAAGTGCCTGTCGCCGGACCACAACGAGGCCAACTGTATGGCCTGTTCCAAATTCAGGTCGAAGAAGACGCTCAAGATTCAGCGCGTGGCGCGCCTCGAGGCCCTGCGATCGGCACCAGCGCCTGTCGACATCTTTACAGACCCCGACGCAGACGAGCAAGAGCTTCACCTGCAGATCTCACCTTCATCGGCGGAGGTCGAGGCCGACTACGGGGAACCCATCGAGGGCCTGGACCTGTACGAAAACGTCGAGGAGGTAGGGGACGACGAGGAAGTTTATGGGGCCGCGGAAGATAGCTCGGAGGAAGAGCTATGCCCCGTGCGTACAATTACTAAGGCTCAGGTCACGGGATCGCCACTCGGCCTTACCCACGACCCTACTCCTCGATCCTCGGCCCCGCCTCCTGGCCCGGCTACGGACACGACTACGGAGCCTCCATCACACAAACCGAAACTTTCGGAATCGAAAACTACAAAGATGGCCGACACACCATCGACACCGAAGACGTCTGGGACTGCATCAGCACCGTCGTCTTCGGAGGCATCGAAGCCGAAGAAGGCTGTTGAACAGGCTAAGGTACCGAAAGGGGCCAAGGAGACCAGCTCGAAGAAGGTCGTTGAGCCAGTGTCATCTAAGGTGGTCGAGTCGAAAAAGACTGTCGAGACACCTTCAGCGAAAACTGCCGCACCAACAGGCACGCGGACAGTCGAAACGGCGTCAGCAAAGGGCGCCGAGCCGAAGTCTGGAGCCCCAACGCCGAAAGACAAATCCGCTGCTCCAAAGTCAGCGACGTCGACGACTAAGGCCGGGACGGGGGACCGGAGCACAGCTGTCGAAGGTGCATCCGCGCATCCGCCACCCAAAGGCATATCGTCAGCACATGGATCTTCCCCTGTGGGTGGACAGAGATAGTCGGTCGGCTCGACGAAGCCATCCGCTTCGTTTACAAAGCAAGTCACGGACTCCCTGAAACGAATAAAGGACAAGGCGTCGGAGCAGAAAACACACTCGGTGCCGAAGCAGAGTGTTCCACTGACCAAGACTTCGATGCCGATCCTCTACACTCTACCGCCGAAGGTGGCGCCGAAGGCTTTTGCACCTCGTACGGTGACCGAGGAATCAGTGGCTCAGCTAACGGGAGGTTTTGGTCGACCACCCTTGCCTGACGAACATTCGGAGCAGTTTATCGACACCGACACGGGTAGATTAACGCTCTACGAAAGGAAAATTACAGCACAGCCTGTAGAATCCTATGTCATACCTCTAAAAAAGAAAAGGCCTGCACCAGACACGCCAGACCTTGTTGAACCCATCCCTCAAGGGCCTGGGAGGAGTCCTACACCTTCACCCACTAGATCCAATGGGGATGAGGGTGACCAAGATGAGCAGTATAACTTCCCTGAAAATACTGACCCTGATGAGCAGCAAGACTCATGGATACACTCTGGTGATCAGGGGGACCAGCAGCTGGTCAGTGACCCCCATCTGTATGGTGTTAAAACTTCTCCAACTGAAGACTCTGCGGCATTTAATGCCTTAATTGAAAGGGCAGCTTCAAACCACAAAGTAGAGATGCATGCCGACCCAGTGGAAGTTGACTTTTTATTTGATACTTTTTCGGCATCAGAAAAAACGGTGAAGACACTTCCAATGCTTAAGGGGGTTCTCCAGCATGCCACGGACATTTTTAAGGAACCCACCAGAGCGGTGAACCCACGTATTGAAAAGAAATACAGGCCGGCACCTGGTGACCCTACTTATATTCGGGGACAGTTGCCTCTAGACTCTTTGGTGGTCTCCAATGCCCGCAAGAGGGCGAATTCACAGACAACGGGTGAAGCTCCTCCCCCGGACAAAGAGTCTACAGTGCTGGAGGCAGGGGGCAAAAGGGTGGCTGCGCAGGCAGCCAACATATGGCGCATTTCTAACACTCAAGCCCTGTTAGCCAGGTATGATAGGGCGCACTATGACACCTTAGAGCAGCTCTTACAACACCTTCCAGACCAGTTTAAAGAAGGAGCTGAGATGCTGATACAAGAGGGCAAGCTCATTTCTAACGCTGCGATTAAATGTGCGCTAGATGTTGCAGATACAGCAGCAAGAGCAATAAACACTAGTGTTATGTTAAGGCGTCAGGCATGGCTCCGCATCTCAGGGTTCAAGCCTGAGATACAAACGACTATCCTCAACCAGCCCGTCAATCCAGACAGACTGTTTGGCCCAGAGGTTGATACCACTCTCGAAAAGATAAAAAAAGATACTGAAACGGCTAAGTCCATGGGGGCGCTTCAGTCTCAGCAATACAGAGGGAACACTTTTCGTCGCTCAGGTGCACGGGGTGTTGCCAGAGGACACTTGGCACAGCAGTCGCATTTCAACAAGGGAGGCGCCCAGGCCTCGTACCCAAAACAGAATAGAGGTGGTTACAGAGGAAACAGCGCAAAGGGCAGAGGCAGAGGCAATAATAATTCCCGTTCCTCTGCTGCCAACAAACAGTGACTCCCTGTCACTGCCCCCCTACCATCCAACACCTGTCGGGGGGAGACTCCAGCAGTTCCTGCCAACCTGGAAATCCATCACCACAGACAGGTGGGTCAGGAAACTTATCCAATTCGGCTACTGTTTAGAGCTAACATCCACTCCACCCAACATACCCCCAAGACAACGTCCTATGTCAGCAGAGCACTTGCACTTATTGCAGCAAGAAGTCCTGGTGATGCTGCAAAAAGGCGCAATAGAGCTCGTGCCGGTGGAGGAAGAAGGCACAGGGGTTTATTCCCTGTACTTCTTAATCCCAAAGAAGGACGGCTCGCTCAGGCCCATTCTAGACCTACGCCCCCTCAACCTGTACATACTCTCAGAACACTTTCACATGTTAACACTACAGCAGGTTCTTCCATTGCTAAACCAGGGAGACTTCCTCGCAATCTTGGACCTCAAGGATGCTTATTTTCACATACCACTCCACCCGTCCCACAGAAAGTACCTCAGGTTCACCATACAAAACAGGCATTACCAGTTCAAGGTCCTGCCCTTCGGGGTAACCACTGCCCCCAGAGTGTTCACCAAGTGTCTGGCCACCGTGGCGGCGCACCTCAGGAGACAAAACATACATGTCTATCCTTACCTAGACGACTGGCTCGTTCAAGCAAAGTCGGAACAGCAGTGCGCCGCGGACATGTCCCACACAATTCACCTCCTTCACAGTCTGGGGTTTTCGTTAAACTATCCAAAGTCGCACCTCCAGCCAGCCCATGTGCGGCAGTATCTGGGCGCGACAATCAATACTCTGACAGCTACGGCTCAGCCAAACCAGATGAGGATCGACAACATCCAGTCGCTCATCCGGAGGTTCAGACCGCAAAACTCACGCCCAGCGAGAGTGTTCATGCAGTTGATAGGCATGATGGCCTCCTGCATCTTCATTGTCCCGCACGCACTGTTGCATATGCGTCCGCTCCAAGAATGCTTGGCGCATCAGTGGACTCAGGCTCAGGGACAGTTAAAAGACCTAGTGTTGGTCACCGGTCGGGCGTACAACTCTCTGCATTGGTGGAATCCACACAACCTTTGCAAGGGCCGACCGTTCCAGGAGCCTGTGCCACAGATTATCCTAACAACGGACGCATCTCTCCAGGGGTGGGGAGCTCATGTGCTCCACTACACTGTGCAGGGACTATGGACGACGCAGCAAAAGAAGATGCACATCAACTATCTGGAATTGATGGCAATCTTCATGGCACTCAAATCCTTCAAGATACATCTGTGCAACAAAGTCGTGTTAATCCGGACGGACAACATGACGGCGATGTATTACATCCAGAAGCAGGGAGGTACGCACTCTCCACAGCTGTCTCACCTGGCTCAGAGCATGTGGAAGTGGGCCATTCAGAGGAACATCTTCCTCATGGCGGAACATCTCCCGGGCACGGACAATCAGATGGCAGATCTGCTCAGCAGGTACAGCCATCAGATGCACGAGTGGGAGATACATCCATCAGTACTCCACCCGTACTTTCAACAGTGGGGTCATCCAGAGATAGACCTGTTTGCCACAAGGGAAAACGCAAAATGCCAACACTTTGCCGCCAGGTTCCCTCACCCACAGTCGCAGGGAAATGCGATATGGATGAACTGGTCAGGCAGATTTGCGTACGCTTTTCCCCCAGCACCTCTGATACCGCTGGTGGCAAGAAAGGTAAAGCAACACTCGATGACACTCATCCTAGTTGCTCCAACATGGGCACGCCAACCTTGGTACACCACGTTTCTAGAACTCTCCGTGGTACCGCATCAAAGGCTGCACCTCACACCCAGGCTCTTGACGCAGAACCATGGCGACATTCAGCACCCAGATCCGCGACAGCTCAATCTGGCGATCTGGCTCCTGAGGTCTTAGAGTTTGGCTACCTCAACCTGCCTCCTGAATGCATGGACATCATCAGGGAGGCACGGAAGCCCACTACAAGAGCTTGCTTTGCAGCAAAATGGAAGCGGTTTGTCATTTATTGTACAGCGCACAACATTGACCCGCTAGATGCATCCATTCCTAACATCATCTGCTATTTGTTACATCTTTACAAATGCAATCTAGCGTATGCTTCCATTCGGATACACTTATCCGCCATAGCGGCTTATCTTCAAAACAGGCAGCATCTCTCTGTTTTCAGGGTGCCTGCCATTAAAGCTTTTCTAGAAGGGCTGAAGCGGGTCATTCCTCCCAGGACCCCACCCGCTCCAGTATGGAATCTCAACGTGGTCCTCACTAGGTTGATGGGCCCACCTTTTGAGCCTCTACATTCATGTGAGATTCAGTTCTTGACATGGAAAGTGGCTTTCCTCATTGCTATCACGTCTCTAAGACGTGTTAGTGAGCTACAAGCGCTCACAATACAAGAGCCATTTATACAAGTGCATTCAAACAGGGTAGTGCTCCGCACTAACCCCAAGTTCCTTCCGAAGGTGGTGTCACAGTTTCATGTCAATCAAACCATTGAACTGCCCGCATTCTTTCCAAACCCAGAAACAGTAGCAGAAAGAATGCTCCACACGCTAGACGTTAAAAGGGCATTGATGTACTATATTGACAGAACACAACCCTTTAGGAAGACACAGCAACTTTTCGTTGCCTTCTCCGCACAGCACAAAGGCAACGCTATTTCCAAAGCTGGAATAGCCAGGTGGATCGTTAAATGCATTCAGATTTGTTATCAGAAGGCTAAACGCACTTTAACGGTCCCCCCCAGGGCGCACTCCACACGCAAACTGGGGGCCTCCATGGCATTCCTAGGTAACATTCCTTTAGAGGACATTTGTAGAGCAGCCACGTGGGCTACACCACATACATTTACCAAACATTACTGTGTAGATGTGCACTCCAAACAGCAGGCAGCTGTAGGACAGGCTGTTCTCAAAACTCTTATTCAGACTTCTGCAGCTGGCACGGGCGGCCGCCGTTCATGAGGGGACTGCTATGTATTCTATGCAATAGATATGAATTTAGCAGCCCACATGCCTCGAACTGAATATGCTACTTACCAGTATGCATCTGTTCTTGGCATGTAGGGCTGCTAACATTCATATCGCCCGCCCTCCTCCCCGGCGCCTGTAGCAGCTGCAGACTACTTCATGCATTTCATCACTAGCATGGACATCATTTACACTATCGCACTCCATCTTTGCCACAATGGCTAAAAACAATCTGGGGATGGAGTCGATGCCCATGCGCACTGTAGTCCAGGGGAGGAGCCACCTATCTCGTGATACTTCGAAGACTCTTCCAGGACAACAATGTGCAATCATCCGGACCCAACACTAGGCGGCGATCTATGCAATAGATATGAATTTAGCAGCCCTACATGCCAAGAACAGATGCATACTGGTAAGTAGCATATTCATTTTGGTTCCCATACAGCACAACCGCTACTTAATTCTTTAGTCGTAGAGTTCAAATATTACTGATATTGGAGCATGCTACAAAGGAATATCCTCTAGTATACATTCAGAAATCCATTCAAGCTAAACCCTGGAAGGGGTGTAGTTCCTTTTTTCACGGCTGTGTGCTGGTGAGAACATGCTTCTTTTTTTTGTAGATTTTAGTCATTTTGACTTTATTTTACATTTGTTTTCATTAAAGATAGTAGTGAATTAAAATCCATTTGGAGTCTAAGTCCTTCTAGCGTTTTCACAACAAATTATGATTGATTATTTTCATCTGATTTCCTATGCATTTCTGACCATTTTAGTCCTTCTTTAGGGGGTGTCTTGAAATCTGAAATGTGGAATCAAAAAAGCATTAACTTAGCTAAAGATGATCACAAAACAGAGACAGTGTTGAATATTCGTAAGCTTCAAAAAGCTTGATGGGTGTTTTGTTCTCCAGTTTTCAATGTGCATCTATTACTGTCCCCAAAAATATGGCCCACTGCTTTGCTACCTACACTTAACCCAGATAATCATAGAAAGCTGCATATAAGAGAACATTAAGGACTGTTGCATGCACCTAATAGAATGGCAGTCCCGAACAGTCTCATTGGTGCTTACTTTGACATACGAAGGAGAAGCCAATCGGTGGATGGAAAAAAGAGAGTTTCATGCTTGTTATGCAACCAGTGTGAGAGTTGCTGTTCCAAGGCTAGCGGGGGTGTTAATTGTAGGTGAAATCCTGCATTACAAACCTTATTCATTAAAGCACACTGGCATTGTGTGATTGTTGGTTAGCCTGTGGGATAAAACTATCACAATCTGTCAAGTTTTATGAATGAAAATAAAAAGCAACAATAGGTACCTTTTGGCAAACTGAGTCTCTTTTGCCTCACTCCAAGGTCCATAGCACTGTATGGTCATGTCTGCTTCAGAGTGTTCAGCGTAGAGTTTGTGAGCTGCACGAAATCACCAACAAAGCTTGTGGTAAAACTTTAATCTCGTCAAATGGCATGCCGTAATGAGAAGCTCACCTAAGCCTTTTGTTTGTAACACAATTTATTGACTTTCATGTGCATTTCACCAAGGATTTCGACTCCAACTTCTCAGAAATTGAAATAGTCTCATAGAAGGAGTCTCTGTGATCCCTACAAGACATTCTTTTTATGTATGTACTTATGTTGTGGGATTTTAGTTGTGGAGACCCTTTCTACATCTTTACTTTGATTCACACTAACTGAAACGGTAATCAACTGCACCTGTCTCTATCTGATAACTTTAGGATGCGTCCGAGAAAATAACTCACAAGTAGCCATCTCATGCTTTCTTAATCACCAAATAAACTATCACCAAATAAACTCAGAATGAAAGTCAGAAGCTGATATTTTTCAACATTTGGTGCAGAACTTAAAGCTTAAAGACCTGGAAGGGAGAAAAGTCAGAAAGAAGATCAAAACAAATAAATAGATGAAGCTAAATTAACAAGCATTTGCAATGCAATAGGTCTCGCATTAGGAAAGTTTGAGCCATTGGTATTGTGAATTACATTTTTTTTATTTATGTGTTGGTTGTGAAAATAGCTATAGTAATAGCTAAAGTAATAGCTTTGTCATTTACAATGCCCATAGTTTTAACTTTCACAAATGTGACACCTATAGCATTTGTAATGCAATATGTGTTGTATTAACGATGAAAGGCTGAGTCATCCCTGCCGGGACTCAAACGTGTCACCTCACGTTTACACAAAATCATTCATACTGGCTTTTATAAATCGCACTAAAATTATCCCTTGCCTTTCAATATTCTACGGCAGTGTCACCAAACGCAACAGTATTCCTTTCATCCACTTCCAAAGAGCAGGAGGCTGCGTAGTTCCTACCTAGATTTGTACCTCCCACAGGCACTTCACGCACACATCTCTGCAGCATGCACTGTTACCCACTGAGCCAGCTGTCCAAAACAAGGGCAAAAGACAAGAACAATTCTATCATGCAAGAGAGCTTCTGAACCTTTCAATGACGCACTCCACACAAAATATAATGTTTCCTGGCCCTTTAAAATATAAGATGTTACTCAAACTCAGCGATGCTTCTTTTACCAACGTTGGGGGCATGAAAGGCTGTGCTGTCCCTTTCGAAAGTACAACCAGTGACATATAATTTACACAGCTATCTCGGTAGGTGCATTAGCCCATTCAGCTATACAAAGTCAAGAGAAATAGTGACTATTTATGAAGACACAAAGGCGTGAGACATACTAACCATTTATACAGAAAACAGTTCAAACTAAATTGTATCTTGACTTTTGTTAATAATGAATGTTATTATTATCAAATGTATTGTGTAACTAATTTTAAGCCACTAACCTTTATTGATGTATCTATATATGCTGTGACGATCATCGCATACCACTGCAGTCCTTACACTTAGAACATGCAATGCTGGTGTTTTCTTGATTGCAGTGGTATGTATGTTCAAGCTGCGCATGGTTACTTTGATACGGACCTCATTGTTGATGTGTGTAAATATATAATGTATGTACGTATGGTTATACTGCCTCAGAATTGCAGACGAGCCATGCATTGCACCATTTCAGACAGTAGTCAACACTTCCGGACTAGAAGATGGGGGGGGGGCGTTAGTTGAAGCTTCATCTTTAAAGACCAAACCCATCTGTTACGCATGCATGTTTGGGCGAAGAAGGGCGTCCCATATATTCTAATGCCGGTTGTATATTATAGTTTAGAATTATTACACAAATTTAAAAGGCTCCCAGGACTCCAGTCCTGTCACTGAAAGTTTACTGGTTGTGGCAGCCTTCTAGCCCAGCCTTACACTGCTCGTGCGACTTTCAGTATTCAGGTTTATTTCATTGATGTTTCTTGATTATTTTTTTTTATAATGCACCACATCTCTCAATGTATTTGCGGCTGCGCGGAGGCGTGAGTGAACAGGCAGCGACACTCACATAGCTCACTATACTGTTTAAAGGCCTCTAGACGCACTCCTGCAGCCAGTGTAAGGCACCAGCCAACCGTTTTCCGGCATCGATCGCAGAGCATGATACGGCAACTGAGCCACGAGGGCGTCCATACCAAGTGGGTCACTGGCTCCTTACTCAATGATGTGTGAACAACATAAACTACAGTGCGACACACCTCTGCGGCGCGCTCAAAGTTAGGTAAATGAGCATTCTACAATGTCACTCACGCCTCAAGACGCGCAATAAAACACCTCGACGCTTCATCCTGCTCCGCCCGAGGCGCGCACTAGTAAAGCTGTGCTCTTTCAGAGAAAGTCTTCAATTTGCTTTAATTCCACATTTCCTATGACATCCCCACCGCAACCGACAACTGGAAATGACAGCGAAATTAATAGATATAAAATGCGGAACAACTTGCAAACATCCGCACACTTTAGCGTATATATTTGTGCAAAATTAGCACCGTTTTGCTGATGCTAATGGGCAAGGCTATCCCGTGCAAAAAAAGTAGCGGTGTGACTTTTTTCATGCAATCATTCTACTTTCCACGAAGCCCCAAAATCGTGGTAAGCGCACAGACATAACGTGCCTCAAAAATACTTTGTTGTATCCTGTCTTGCGTTTTTTCCTGTTGTTTGTTTAGTGAGCCTAGTTTTTAATGCGATGCTACCCTTGGATGGGCAGATGCTATAGTAACATTTGTGTTCATATTTAAGCCCCTGCGAGTGCTAGCTTTAATGCACATCGCATTTCAACTACTCTTCCTTTTGCTACTGTTTCTGACTTTCATACCCTCATCACCTTCTGAAGTGAGCCTTGACTGCTCAGACACGCTACAGTTCAATAATCAGAACCTAAATAATATTTTAGACTACAAAACAAGGCCCGACATAGCCATTCATATTTACATTGCCCGGGTATTAAATCAAATGTTCTGTCTTTGAAATAGGACATAATAATTTGAGTGAATAAGATAACAGGAAACAAAATACAGAATTACTGTAATTATCACCCAAATTTAATTATTATTTGTATGTGCCACCATAAAAGGAAGAAATGTTGTTTTTGAATGATTTGTCTTCCGTTCGGTTGTTGTCCTAATTTATTCATACTTCCAAATCATGCAGAATTCATGCTTTGTGTAGTGTAGATGCTGTACAAACAAATGATGGACACAATGCTGAACAAATCAAACATTCAGCCCCAGTCAATGTATAACTTAGAAACATTGACTAGAGATATGTTGGGCTATTGTCATATTGACCTTTGTGAATTTATTTCAGCAGTCCTTGGGCATTCAGGGCTTTCTGGGTGAGGATTGTAACAATCAGAGCCTTTTTACCACTATTGTCGTGGTTTTTAACCTTACTAGTAAATCCCAACATTGAACACCAAGTGCACCCTTTTATCACTTGACCCACAGGATTGTAAAGTAGAGTAGTCCAAGGCTTACTCAGAGAGTTAGTGTGGGTTTAGAGTCTCTGGACACATCATGCAACGATCGGTAAATCAAAGGTACAACCTTTACTTTTTTTGTAAAAGTACTAATTTTAACATACTCAATGAAAAAATACTATGTAAAACAAACAAGAGCTTTCATTAAGGGTATTAATGGGAAGAGTACCTACATCAATCAGGTGATTGTCTTATGGTGTACTGTGGATTGACCCTTGACCCTCTGTGGGTATCTCAGTGATACTGTGGGGTAGGTCTGCCACTTTCCATCAAGTTTCAGATACAATGCCTTCATATTGTTTTGTTAGTGGTGTATAATTTCTTACGTCCTTCCAAAAAGGTCGCACCTGCAGGTGCCTATGGCATGGGACGCAGACCCTCCTGATGTTGTGAGTTCTTGTTAGCCGACCAGACACACGTCGTTGTCCTCACTCCGGCCCACCTGGTGGCGTTGTACTTCACTGCAAGCTCAGGTGAGCTGCACCAGCACCACGCTAAAGAAGATTGTGCTAGGTTGGTGTTTTTTGCTGGGGTAAAATCTCTACTGATTTCTTTGGATCTTTTGAAGCAGGGGCACACGCTCTCCAGTGTGATCCAGGGGACCTTTCCCATCCCAACATGCACTGAAAAATAGTGCAGAGATTTTGTAAACTATATTCTCTGAGCTACAGGAGGCAGTAAAGGGTTTTGAGTCCCAGAGTGATGTGATCTGATGTTTTTTTTAAGTTAAGCAGAATCTAGCAGCCTACATTTGCAGCTTCTTTAATGTTAAGAGAAATCTCATGAACTGCTACTGTGGATGAAGCGTGTAATGAGTGACCATGATGTTGTAGTTGCAGCATTCCTGTTGTGCTGGATTTCCATCTGGTACTGACACCTATTGCGCCGAATACCTTCCAAACAGTGCAATAGGCAAAAATCTTCAGTGAGAAGGTCTAAGTTGCCCAAAGGGCTGAGCCACAGTGGCTCTGCGAGAATGGAAAGACCATAGCCAACTCACCCATCCAAAAGGTAAGCATGGCTTGTATGGTCAACAGCTCACTAGCATTGAGTGTAGGGTACTGTTGCCTTCAGTGCACAACTTGCGTCCCTACATTCTCCCCTTTGTCCCCCGTACAAGGGACCAGACATTGATACCTTTTATTGGCGCATGGGGAGAATATTTACAGTAGTAGGTAAGGAAGCAGCGCTAGACCTTTCATGAAGTGATGGAAGAGCAGCAGTTTTAGGTACCACCTAGTGGTGACACTATACAGCAAATGTGACATTTTTATTGGTATGAAAGCGAGTGGACCCAGTAACATGCTTTTTACAAGGAGTGGGCACTACAATCAAGATGTACCTGGAACCCTCACACATACTCTGTGCAGAACTATGCAGCGCAAAGCACATTCCTGTACTCTTCTGTACTAAGACACCCTGAGGTGAACTAGATATAATGAATGTTGTTTCCAAAAGTGGACTTTGGATTGTAAATGGGACCTCATAAGCTGGACACAGCACTCACGACTGGTAGCTCCAAAAATGGACTTAATTCTCTATGAAGCCTCAACAGCTGTATAGAGTATTCCAGATGAAAACCAAATAGCTGGATTCAATCTTCAAGTTAAAATCTTACCAAAGTAGTGTATACTGAACAGTGGTAATATAACTTCCTTTTTTGCTGGTCTTCCTAGTCACCCCAGCATTCCTCAAACTCTTGTAATACCACCTGCGTTCACTCAATACGATTACTAGAGCATGCTCATGCGATTTCTGCCTATGCTGAACCTGTTCTAAGTGTTAGTGTTTTGCTAACTGGACAAACCTATACCTGTTTTGTGAGGGAATTCTGCAATGATGCTCCACATGTTGTACCTTGGCTAGTAATGTATGGTGAAAACTCTTCCCTGTACAAATGCTAATTTAAATTTAATGGCAAATTAATATTCCTAATATCAAGTAGGGGATTGATAGCCAGAACTGACGGCTGTCACAGGCTCCAAACCCCTTTATTATGCCCTCTCACAATGGTGGGCATGACAGGATCCATCACCAACTTCCCCAATGCCAGTCTATTACCTCAGACAACCAAGTGCTTCAAATCATTCATTGGGGTAACCACATTCCATTAACGGAAACCCTGCCATCCATGCCACCATCTTCCATCCGTGTAGGTCTTTAGCAGCTGCACTCTAGTCCATGAGCCTTCTGACGTGTCTTTTTTCTTCTGGTGTGGAAAAGTCACAAAATGTATTGATGTCAACGCGTCTGAGGGGCACCTATATAGGCACTGTGCATGTCACTTCTGGCACAGAAGACGCAGATGCGGAGTTGATTGACTCCACCTACCAGTTTACAGAAGTACTGCTCAAGATTTTCCCGATCCAGTCTCAAGCCTGGTGAATATTCTAAGGTAAGGAACTTGCAGATAGAGTATCTACCAGATAAGGCGCTACCAAAGGCAAATGACTTGTTTGTCAGGCCTACATTCTTTGTCATAACTTTTCATTATGAACAGATCACACCTCAGGAATCAGACATAACTTTTCTCAGTGAAGTGGTAAGGCCCATGGCCTTTGCAAGTGTCAACACTATTTCCAACTCAGGCCTACTTAAGTATGCATAAGCTGACAACCTTCATACATACAGTTATAAAATTATAAATATGTACAGAATTACATTCGGCAAAACAAAATACAACCCTCCCAATGGGACCTAACAAGAATCACAGTGAAAATCTTCACTGGGACCTAACAAGAATCACAGTGAAAATCTTTTATTCTCAGAGTTTGTCAGAGTGGCTGAACAACACTGAATCCCCTGCCATGTGTGGTAATCTGTGGAATCACATGTAACAAAATACCTGTCTAAAGCCTGTAACATAGTGTGATAACAGTTCACTGTTGAAGGCCTGTTTGCTTCAAACAGGCTCTAGGCAAAAAAGCCAGACATCCTTCCTTTGTCATAATAAATAGTCCAGACCTATGCCTTCTAGCATAACTTTTCCCAGTGCATCAATCAAGCCTATAGCTGTTCTCGCTTGTCACCACAAGAGAGCCTAGAAAAGGATTATCATAGTGCATATCTTCTATCTCTACAATTTTTTGGACTGCTCACCAGCACCAAAATACTTGCCTATTATGGTAATCTGTGAGATTCTATGTCACAAAGTATCTGACAAAAGTGTAATGACAATCCGTCCTTAAACGCCTATCGACTCCCAACAGGTTCCTGCATGTACTGTACCAGGCGCCA
Source organism: Lissotriton helveticus (assembly GCF_964261635.1). Lineage (NCBI taxonomy): Eukaryota > Metazoa > Chordata > Amphibia > Caudata > Salamandridae > Lissotriton > Lissotriton helveticus. The sequence goes on from NC_136060.1 coordinate 188,118,802, forward strand.
CCCTCCACGACCTTAGAGAGTTAATTAGAGGTGCTTGTAGAGGCCCAGAAACATGGGGTTCTTCCGAACTCAATGAGAGGAGACAATGGTATTGTTCGTGAAAGAGGGCAAGGACTCACTGGAGCTGTCCTCATATAGACCCCTATCAATGCTCAGTGCCGATATCCAACTACTATGCAAGGTCCTGGCTTTGAGACTACTGCGAGTGATCAGGACACTTGTACAGTCAGACAAGACAGAATTTATCCCTAGATAAAGCACTATATTTAATATCCGCACAATGAACATGCGATGTTTGCTTTGAAGGCAGTGCTCGACTTGGAATGTGCATTTGATACAGTAGGATGGCAATACCTGTGGGCGGTCCTGAGAAACATACATTTTATATCTGCCTTTATTAGATGGGTGCAACTAATCCAGCTAAGGGCCAGAGTGTGCACAGAGGGGGAGTTCTTTCAGAAGAATGGACGCTGGGCAAGGGTACTAAGCAGGGCTGGCCCTATCCCTGGTTTTTTTTGCGCTGGCGGTGGAACCTTTGGAATGCCGACTGGAAAGTGGGGAGTCTGCCTGGCAGGCTCTAGCCATGTACTGTCGATGTATGTGGATGACACCATGAAATACCTTGGGGACCCGAAAGACTTGGTGCCCCATCTCCTGCGAGAGATAGAGACCTTTGCTGGAATCTCCGTATTGCACACCAACAGAGCTAAATCTAGACTGTTCCCCTAGGTGGACTTTTGACTCGAGACAGAGCCCTCCCCCAGCAATTGGGGCTAGAATGGGAAATATGTTACCTGGGGATTTCAGTAACTAACAGCCCAAAGGCCCAATATGATTTGAATATTGGGGGACTGCTGAATGGCCTGAAAAGTTCAGTGGATTTCTGGACTGTTCTCCCCATCTCAATTATGGGGTATAATCCGTTGCTAAAATAGTATTCTTACCATGCTGCCTCTATATACTGCAGAATGTGCTATGCCGGTCTTGGAGGGCATTTTTTGTCAGGAAGACAGACTGCTATTCATGCTGATTTTGTCATGAAAAAGGAGACCAGTGAAACTAGCCATCCTAAAACTCCAATGGGTGGAGGGAGGATTTGGGCCACTGGACTTATTCTTGTATTATGCGGCCACCCTACTCCAGCACTCTGTGAGCTTATTTGACGATGGACTTAACTGGGAGAAGACTTTACTGGCTGTTACCTATGATGCGTATACCCTCCCAGAGTTATGTATGGTCAGAAAAGTGTCCTGAAAGATCTCCCTAATCTGCTCCAGTTAATGGCAGTAGAATGGCAGGCAGTGGCCAGCAAGATTTGGAAAAGATCCACCTTAGTGGGAGATCTGCCCTTCTTAGCGATACAACCCTTCGCTGCCATGAGAGCAGATAAAGCCTATGAGAAATGGAGATTTGGGGGCTGTAACTGGCAGGCAATCTCTGTTTGTGGGACCGATCTGTTTTGCCTAGGCCCAAGACCAATTTGGAATTCGCTCTGGGCAATTCTTGTACAACACTAGGCTGGCACGCAAGGAGTGTGATCCCCCTTCCCAGAATGCTCAGGTGTACTTGGTGGTGAGGCAGCTCCTTTATCTAGCAGGCTGTTGGTATCTGATCCCGCATCTGCAGACAGCAGTGGTAGACCACAGCAAAGGTTAGGCAGGTCTCCCTCAATGCAGGTTTAAATTATTAATGTTTCACTATCTGCACAGGACCCACCTAACGCCGGCCAAGCTGACGGGGATATACCCAACGAGGCCTGCGGCTTGTCACAGATGTAGGCATCCATGTGGTCATGCGCTGCATTGATGCAGTTCTGGTGAAACTTATACATATAGTAGGTCAGGAGGTGAAGAAATCCGCCTCCTATGCCTGCTAGGAGTGCTGCCCAAAAAAGGGCACCACAGCCCTGGCAGCGAAGGCTTGGCTGGCAGACTTGTTGGAGTGGGCCCTAGTGGATGAACAGCACATAAAACTCACCTGAAGGGATGACAAGGTGGGGAGGATTAGAAGACCTGCGGAGGAATACTAAAAGTGCTGGATCCGCTGTCCAGAGGGACACAGTGAGGGGGACTGAAGGCTATGTTAAGGGAGTAACCGAGCAAAACTGCGGGGAAGGTGGGAGGCCCAAGCTAAAGTGTTTAGGAGTATGCTGTTATGTACAATTGTGTCACTAAGCGATCAAAAGCCTGGTCTCATTGTAAGGCATTGTTTCACAGACTGTAAAACACCAATAAAAAATAACTTCCAAAAACAAGCCTATTGATTTTAACACATACTACTAAGTCAGCTTTGTCGCAATGTTTCATAATACACTGTTCAAACCTTTGAATGTGCCATCACTCCTGTCAATGAACCAATAAGACGTATAGACTTCACCATTGACTTTACACATTGGCCAACAAAGGCCCATTCAACTGCACATAATCTGATTACCATCATGCATACAATTTTAAAATTACAGTTTGCAAACCAATATTCAACCCCTCTTAATAGGGCCTAGCAAGAATCATGACAGGGAAACACCGCAGGGTTTGTCAAAAAGTGGTTGGCCAACTCCAACACCCATGCCTACCATGGTGAGATTACAGGTAACAAAATACCTGTCTAACGCATGAAGCACAAGGTGAGAAATAACAGCTGTTAAGAGCCTACTGATTTAACAAATGATTTTCGCAATAAATAAGGTAGTCCGACTGCCTTTGTCATAACCATTGATAATAAGCATATCATACCAGCGGCATTGGACATAATGTTCCCCACTGCATCAGTCAAGCACACTCTTCTCTCCATAACCAACTCATATTTCAAGGCACAGTGTTCTCTATGTTAACAATACTATTGTGAGATAAACACATTTAATAGAAATGTAAACATATATAAAGACAGATAAAAGTTTCATAGATTTCCGTGGGTTGAGAAAACTGTGTTCAAACAGTTGTGATACTTTAATGTAAAATAGAGAAATCGATATATCACAAGTCAAAAGTACACATATGGCCTAATAACATACGGGCAGACCTATATTATATGTAATGGTGTTTCAGTCTATTCTAAGTGGAGGATCATCATCCAGACATAAACCTGTAAAAGCCTGAGCAATTACTTAGGGAGCGGGAAAACCGAAAGAACAAGACATACATACATTAAAAGCAGAAACATCGACAATAAAGCATGGTAAATGAAAACACATTTGCCACATTGAGGACAAGTACATGATTAAAACATTAGTTATATATAAATGTTGAGATTGGAGGAACAGCCATCATCCACAAAGCGACCATAGAGTGTACCAACACCTCTATGGAACATCTCAACTTCAAGCTCCACACGGACAAGACAACTATTAGAGGCACCCTCACATACCGACCCCCTGGCCCGAACACCAGCTTCTGCAACACCATCAAAGTCTTCATTGCGCCCCTAGCCTTCGACTCCAAGGACTACATCTTTCTCGCTGACATAAATTTCCAGAGACAAAAACACTGCACTCCTCTTAGACAGTATGAGCAGCCTTGAATTAACCCAGATTGCCATGACCCTAAACATACTGCAGGACACGCGCTGGAACCAATTTTCACCTCCAGCAAGCGTGTCAAATACAGCCATGCCACAGAACTCACATGGACCGATCACTCCATCGTCCACTGCATCTCTAGCCCCTGCACCGCCAATCCCAAGAATACCAACGCCCCCCACCGGAGGTAGAGACCAGCTTGGTGAACGCCCTCAGCACCTCAAACCCTACACCATCCTCGAACACAGAGTGAAAAACGTCACGCCTGGATCACCAATTGCGCAGACAGCATCGTCCCCATCAAGAGCAACATTTAGAGAAAATCCCCAAAAAGGCCAGCTGGTACACCCAAGAACTCAGAACAGCGAAACGAGACAGCAAACAGTGGAAGAGATAGCGCACTAGCAAGGGCACCTCTGACCGGGCATCCTTCAAGACCTCCCCCAACCTCTACTACCGCCAGCTGAATGCAACAAAGAAGACAGCCCTTGCTGCACGCGTCGAAACCAGCACCAACAACACCAAGAAACTTTTTTACATCATTAAGGAATTCTCCAACCCAGCTGCTAGCCAAAACATATCACACCCTCACAGAAGCTGTGCTACAACCTCACCCACTTCTTCCATTTAAAAAAAAAAATCTTTTCTATAAACTTGCTAGTTATCTTATTTTTACTAGTATGCGGGAACCAGTGCAGTAGGCACGTTCCTTTATCCATATCAATCTGCCGCTCAGTTACCCTACAGAACCGGTCACCTCCCAGTATGTTCCCAGCCGAGGACAGTCCCACAACATATGGTTTAGGTCCGCTCCCTCAGATCGGCATCGGGGGCATATCACTGTGTCGATTCGGAAGTATTGATTAATCTTAGCTGGTGTGAGATATGCCCTATGTAACACAAAGAATTGAATCAATTGGACTGGTACTCTTCCATGCTCTTCTAAGTATCTGTGACCAGCCCGCATCCGGAATAGCCCTGTCTAAGTCCATCGCCCATTGCTCCCGCAATTTTTGTCTAAGTCCTTCCCCTAACATCCGTTTATATCGCCTTGTACGTGCCCGCCACCATCACCACGTACTGACACGCTACGCTTAGTGGTGGTTCAGAGAGGCCCGCATCGCACTGTTTTTGTAGGGCTGCAATCAAGGCCGCGTGCAACAGGAAGTGACCACACGGAAACGCACTATATGGTAACAGTATACCATCTGCATACAGGTCACCCACCATCTACAGTCCCAACTCCTCCCATTCCGCCAGGCCGGACCAGTCGCCTCCATGTGGCAACGCTGTGCACATGCCTATCGGTATCTCAGGTGCATAGGGGCGCCGCACCCCAATTCTGCTGTGGAACCGTTTCCAACAGTATCTCAAGGTGCTCTCCACCAGCGATAATTCAGCAGTCCTCAGTCCTTGCTGCAGTATCACAAACGAGAGGACATGTCTTGGTATTTCTGGCATAGTCCCCCTTTCCGGTCCTCTAAACTCCAGCGCCACCACCTGAGTGAGAATCTGGAATTGCGCAGCTAGATAGTATAATTCAAAATCTGGAATGGCAAGGCCTCCCTCGTCTTGTGGCCGCATCAGTGTATCCAACGCTACTCTGCGCCGGCCCGCACCCCAAATAAAGCTGCCGAGCGGAGTTGTCTGAAAAATGCAGCTGTAATCCTTATTGGCAAGGTCCAGAAGAAATACAAAAGACGAGGAAGCGCCACCATCTTCAAGAGCGCAACACGACCCGCCACCGACAGCGGCAGAGTCCCCCAAAACGGCATGCTACTCCTCAAACCTCTCATCGCTCTACCAATATTACCCTCGAAAAGATCCTCCTGTGTATGATACACCCGCGTTCCTAAGTAAGGAAGGCATCTCGGGTGGTAACACTGGTGAGTCGCACGTCCCAGACACTGGAAAAACACAGGTCTTTGCCCAGTTAACCCGCAGGCCCGAGTTGTCCCCGAATCGGTTCAGGAGACTGCGCTCCCCACCCAGGGTGTCCCTTGCATCCTCCAAGAACATAAGGAGGTCGTCCGCGTAGAGCGAAATATGGTGCTCGCGGCCTCTGAGCTGCAGGCCTAGGTACGCTCCTCCCAGCTGCGCGTGCACTGCCAATGGTTCTATCGCGAGAGCAAATAGCAGCGGGTATAGTGGGCAGCCCTGTCTAGTGCCCCGCCCCACCGGGTAGGAAGTGGAAACAGCCCTTCCCACTCGAACTCTAGCCGTCGCCGATGTATACAGGATTTCAGTCCAACAGACATAACCAGCACCAAGCCCAAATGCCTTCATAACTGAGAACAGATAGGGCCACTCCAGGCTATCAAATGCCTTAGCAATGTCGACCGAAAGTACCACTCCCTGTCCCTGCCGTCCACAACCTTCATCCAAGATTCCTATCAATCTACGTATGCTACTGGCGGTATTGCGCGTCGGGATAAAGCCAGCTTGGTCTGAATGCACCAGCCGCGTCATCAATGGAAGGAGCCTAGTGGCGAGCACGCGCCTCAATATTTTATAGTCCGTAGTGAGCATAGAGAGAGGCCTATACGCAGCTGGGTCCATCAGTGACTTCCCTGGCTTGAGGAGCGGAATGATGATGGCTTCCCTAGTAGACGCCGGTAATATCCCCGTCTTCTGGGCCTCCTCGTACATCATCAGCAATCTTGGAGCCAGGAGGTCAATGTATGCCGAAAAGAATTCGATAGGCAAACCGTCACTGCCAGGTGTTTTGTTGCTCGCTAATTGCTTAATGGCGCAGCGAACCTCAGCCAATGTAATATCCTGCCCAAGAGCCTCTGCCTCCTCCTCCTCCTCCTCCTCAATTGCGGGCAAGTCCAAGCCCTCCAAAAATGCTTGAGTACCCCCTTCGCCAGTCTGCAGCCGGCTGGTGTAAAGATCCGCATAAAAGGATCGGAATAACTCATTGATATGATGTTGCCCATACGCCAGCCGTCCAGTGGGGGAGGTAAGCACTAGAATAGGCACACACCTGGGGGCAGAATCCGCAAGCCAGGACAACAAAGTGCCCTTTCAGCCTCATGTAAGGTCCTCTCAGCCGTTTCGATTTCCCGTAGGAGCAACTTCCTGACGCCCACCCACTTGGCGATACAGATCCCGCGGACCACCACTTTGAAAGCGTCCCATTCTAGGGCCACCGTCGTAGCAGTGCCCGCATTTTCTACGAAGTAGTGTTCCATCCCATCACTCAGTTCCGCGCGAGACCTGATCCTCTAACATCTCGGGCGCAACCTCCAGTGAGGGATCCTGGGATGTTCTACCACCCTACAGAAATTAACCAAAAACGGATTATGGTCCGATATGGTGCGTGTTAAATACTCGCTGTTGACCGCCAGGGACGCCAGACGGGAACTACACAGAACGACGTCTAATCGAACATGGAGGTCATGCAAGGCCGAGTAATAGGAATAATCCCTATATGTCGGATGCTGCGCTAGTCAGACGTCGAGAAGCCCCCAATTGTCCTGCCAATGAGCCCTGACTCCAGCCAGCTTATTAATCGGAGCCGTGGACAGTGGAGGATGGGACCTATCCATGGTTACATCAGCAACTGAGTTAAAGTCACCCCCCATCAGTACCGGTATCGTGAAATAATCGGCGAGGACAGAGGACAATGTCACCAAGAAGGACGCCTGGTCAACATTAGGAGCATAGATACTGCAAAGAGTCACCTCGCGGCCATTAAGCCTGCCTCTCACCGCAACATAACGGCCCTCAGGGTCTACCAATTGGTCTATCATTTGAAACGGGACCCCCGCCCTGATCCAGATCAGTGCCCCCCCCCCCTGCGCAAAGGCCGAGTAAGTGGTGTAGTAAAGCTGTCCACGCCACCTGCGCTGCAGAGCCCACCCCTCAGATGTAGTCAGATGTGTCTCCTGTAGGAATGCCATATGCGCGCCCCTATGGACCAAGTAGGAATGTACCCTATACCTAAGCTGCATGGAGTGCAATCCCCGAACATTCCAGGTTATACATTTCACATCAGGAGACGAGCCCATAACAGTAATGCAAAAAAACGCTTAAAGCAGCCCTCCTCCTCCAGCTGCCAAACAGTGTCCCCATTATACAAAGACACAACATTCAATAGTACCATTTCACTGGTTAAGCTCGTCAGCAGGCAATTTCCCCCAACCAAATCAGTCCCAACCCCAAACTTTCTCACCCCACCCAATATACCTCCCACCCCCAAGAACAGGCACCAACGTAGTGAATCCCATCCAAACTACCACAACTGCACACCCTATGCAAAGTTAAGGCAAACTAACTAGTACCATCCGGTGGGGGTTGGATAGAGCCTAGGGCACAATCAGCAACTGAACCAATAACATCACCCTTAACTGCGCCCCGAATCCCCCAAGTCGTCATGCCTCCCAAGACCCCCCCCGCATCCCCTCGCAAGCCCGCAGCCACTCCAACCCCTATCACTCATGAATCGGTCACTCCGCACCCCGCTTCCAAATCACCACTACAACCCCCACGCAAAACAATCACTGCAGTATAGAATTCCAAAACCGAACCCCCGGTCCCACAGGCAGCCCAACATTTACTCATCCAGTAGTCCATCTGCTGTTCCAGGGGTAACCGTTGGCAGTCTCTGATCGTCCGACACCGATGATTCCACCTCCGACTGGCCCTTATCACTACCATGTTCAGACGCTACTGGTGTGGTCTTCACTGAGAGAGAGGGGTCCCAGTGTAAAGTCATCAATTAACATAGTTAAATCAAAATAAAAGGCAATAAATGTAACTTCACCGTTTTTATTCACAGTGTAGATGTATATTGAATACCAAATCTTTGAATCAACATTTCAAAAAGGCTGTAGAGTGCCCCAAAGAAGGAGGTAGGTGATAAGGTGAGGGTGGTGTGAATGGGGAAATAATGACTTTAAAAACAACCAAATGGCGTAATTGTATCCATATGTTGGTTTATATATTTAAATTAACATATGGATACAATTACGCCATTTGGTTGTTTTTATTTTGATTTTGATTTAACTGTGTTAATTGATGACTTTACACTGGGACCCCTCTCTCTCAGTAACGATATTACCCAGGTCCCAGTGACTATGTTTGGGTGAACCCCTGTGTTATAATCTACTGGTGTGGTCTTCAGCAGTTCTCCGGATATCGCCGACACCGCGTCCAGGGCCCCTTTACGTTCTATGGCAGTTTGCGAGGTCGATGGTTTCCGCAGGCCTCGCCTGCGGCGTCGTAGATGTTGCGACCTGCGAGGTTGAGAGTCACCAGCCAGCTCCTGTGCCTCCGCTTCCTGGCCATCCTTACCCGCTCGGTAAGACTCTAGCCAATCCCAGGCCTCCTCCGGTGTATCATGGAAGTGGGTCTTTCCATCCAGGACTATGCGCAACTTGGCTGGGAAAAATAGGGAATACCGCATCCCTTCTGCGCGCAATTGCTTCTTCACAGTTTGGAAGGACATGCGACGCCGCTGTGTATCAAACGAGTAGTCCGGAAAGGGAGTGACAATGCTGTTGTCCACCTGAAAAGGGCCATCGCTGCGGGCCCTACGTAGAAACAAGTCGCGGTCCCGAAAGTATAGCAACCGTGCCACCACAGGTCGTGGGGGCGCCCTTGCAGCGGTGATCTAGCCGGGACTCGATGCGCCCGTTCCAGGGTATAGAAGTTCGAAAGCCCCTCAGGGGCTACAACAGTTCTAAGCCAATTTTCCAAATACTTAAGGCTCCTTAGCACACGTTTTGTACTATTAGTTTAAGCAGTATACATGTGTTTCCACCGTACGTAATCGTCGTTACGGGAATGTAACCTACGACTTTCTCAAGGCTATTCTCCAATTTGAAGCTCTTTATTTGTTGAGGTGATATTTCCAACCCTCAAAGGGGTTCTGTTAGGGGACTTTATTCTTTGCGTATTTCTCCTCTGTGGTGACCAGTGTGTTGGTTTCCTCAGTTGGTCAGCTTTCGCTGTAACAGTCGTGCTTGGATCTCTGTTCCTTCTGCCGTTTGTATGAGCTTCAAATTGGAGAATAGCCTTGAGAAAGTCGTGGGTTACATTCCCGTAACGACGAAACATGTGTTGGCTGTGACGTCTCCAGAAATTAAACAACATCAACGACAATCCTGACTAAAAGGATCTGATTTATTTATGAGTGAAAGATTGATGTATGGTGGAAACACATGTATACTGCTTAAACTAATAGTACAAAACGTGTGCTAAGGAGCCTTAAGTACTTTGTGGCCCAGGCCAAACCTAGAAGAGGGAGTGTGGTTCTCTTCTCCTTGTAGCACCGTCCCAAGAAATATCTATCTAGAATCACTTAAGTTGAATATTCCCTTGCAGCGCCATAACCTAGAAAAATACCACTAGCCGAGTTTAAGAAGCCAATTTTCCAAATAGGCCACCATATCCGATCCCTCGATTTTCTCTGGCAGGCCCACTACGCGGACGTTATTGCGTCTATTCCTGCCTTCCGCGTCCTCAGCTCGCCGCTCTAGTACCTTGAGACGATCCAGGACATCCGCCATTGATGCAGTCTGTGCAGGGCAAATCTCTTGAAGAGTAGTTTCAGTCTCTTTCACTCGGTCGGCAAGTTTCGAGTGGTCTGCTCTCAACAGACCCAATCCCGTTGCAACCTGCGCAATGTCCTGCTGAAGGGCAGCTTGAGTGTCCGTTATGGCCGCCAATATTCTATCTAGTTGTAGTTGATTCCCGGTTTCCTGCGGCAGTCCCTGCTCACCCCTGTTCTCCTGTGGTGGGGATTCAGCATCCGATGGTATTGGCTCTCCCTCCTTCCGTCCCCGAGGTTTGCCCATGATTGCGACTGGCAATGCACTCCAATCCAGCACTGCGGTGCTCTCGTGCTCTCGTACTCTCCGCTTAGTCCTGACAGTCCGCACCTTACGTTCTATCCACTCTGCCCAGTCGGCCCCTGGGTGCAGCGCCACCCTCCTATGGCCCGTCTACTCGCACCCACATCTTCGGCGCCCGCCTCGCAGCTCTCCCAGAACCAGTCGCCCACTCAGTGGCCTGGTTCCGATATGCACTCGGCCTCTCTTTGGAGTAAGTGTTGGTAGTTTGCTTCCGCTAGGGGACTCCGCTTCCTCTGACGAGTCCCCTAGCGGAAGCTGGGGGACTCCCCCTAGGGCCCTCACCTTCGCAGCTTCCTTTGTGCCCTCTTCACCCGCGGCAGCTTCCCAATCCACTCACAGCTCCCCGGGGCAAGTACCAGTCCAGTCTCCCTTTCCTTCACCTCTCTTCTCTCCCACAGCACCCACTTTTACCTCCCGTGCTGTCTAGGGTGGGGGGGTGTCACCAGTGCTGCAGAGATCCGTTATCAGCCGTACTGCGCCTTTTATTTGATGTTTCTTTTGAGTATCCTGCAGTTGCGGGTTGGGCTCCCGCCAGGGCACTTGTCTAATGGGCAGTCCGCGCCACCCAGCAGGGCGTTCACTCAGGCTTACACTTCGCGGTGGGGGCAGGGGTCGCTGGTAAGAAGCTTCGGGAGTGTGCTTCCGGTCTCGTTGGGGGTGCAGCAACCTATTCCAGCGTTGGCTTCGCGCCGCTGTGGGCTAGGTGTTTAATTTGCAGCGTGCCATCCGTTTTCCCGCTTCGCGTCTTGGTTCCCCTTCAGCCAGCGGGCCTCTGTTACAACGCAGCCGGTCTCCGCGAGGTTCTCGCCGCGGTGGGGCTCAGTAGTGGTCGACACAGGCAGGCTCCGCTTGACGCACCGGTCTTCCCCGATGTGCTCCTCACCTGGGCAGGTCAATGCAAGCGTGTGAGACTCAGACTGCCTCCCGGCCGCTCAGCTGCGATGCACCTCAGGGCTCGCCTCAATCCCTGGGGGCCGGAATATCGGCTCCGACCGTCTCGTGTCCTCTGGGGTCGGGGCACTCTCTCTTCACCATCCAGGGCGCCGCACCACTCACTAACTCCCTCGTGATCACAGCAGCCGTCCTCAGGGGGTCCCAGTGCTCCTCCTCTTAGCGCGTCCCCAGCCGCAACTCTTCGCCCCCACTTGAGGAGCCTATTTCCAGGGTCGGCCGAAAGCGAAACTAGGGGGCAGCGCCATCTTGGATTCGTCGGCAATCGGTACCCCCGCTCAGCTCGACAGCCAGCACGACCGTTTCCCGTGTTTCCTCGGGTCAACCTTGGTGCTCCCTCCGCTCCAGGTCGCCTCCCGCATCAGTGGTTGCGTTTGGGGGATCGGGAGGCGTCGGTAAAAGGAGAAATTCGAGGGATCGGGCGCGGAGCTCCGTGCTCACGCAGCCTGTCCCATCGGCTCTTAAGCCACGCCCCTCTCACCCACTTCTTCCATGACAAGATCACAACTATATACAGAAACTTTGATCCCCAAACCACACCTATGGATTTCCTCAACAGATATGCCACCACCTTAACCGACACAAACTATCCACTGACCACCTGGAACATCCTATCCTCCCAGGGCACCACCTCCACCATGAAATGCATCCACTCTGGAGCTCCCTCAGACCCTTGTCCGCACCACATCTTCAGCCTCTGAAATCAAAGGATCGGCCAGGAACTCACATCCTACTCAACACCTCTATTACCACATCAACAACATTTGTCGATGCCTGGAAGTATGCCAAAATCAGACCACTGCTCAAAAAACCATTGACGACCCCACCGAACTCAAACTACTGGGCAATCTCCCTGCTCCCATTCTCAGCAAAGGTACTGGAAAAGATCATTAGCTCATGACACACCTGGAGCAGAATCAGCTACCGACGCCTCCCAATACTTCTTCCGCAGCAATCACAGCACCAAAACCACCCTGATCGCAGCAATCAACAACATCCGAACCATACTCGACAGAAGAGAAACAGCAGCTTTGATCCTGCTCGTCCTCTCAGCAACCTTTGACACTGTATCCCACCACACACTGATCGAAAGACTTCACCACTTCCGCATCCAAGCGGTCATGCTCAGATGGATCACCTCCTTCCTCTCCAGAAGAACCCAGAGCATCCACCTCCCACCTTTCACCTCTGCACCCAAGGAGATCACCTGCGGTGTCCGGTTGAGCTCATCCCTGAGCCCCACGCTCTTCAATGCATATAGGACCCCGCTGGCCAACATCATCAGATCCCAAGGTCTCAACTTAATTTCCTACGCAGACGACACCAAACTCATCCTCTCACTCACTGATGACCCCACCACCACCAACCTCCACAGATGCATGACAAACGTTGCTGACTGGATGAGGAACAACTGCCTGCAGCTGAACACAGACAAGACAGAAGTACTGCTGTTTGGCAACAGCTGCAACACATGGAATGATTCCTGGTGGCCATCAGACCTAGGATGCACGCCCACTACCCCTACACATGACACACCGTGACACAAGCCTTCGACATTAGCAGACTGGACTACGGCAATGCCCCTACGTAGGAATTGTGCACACCTTTTACAGAGACTTCAAACCATGCAGAACCCCGCAGCCAGACTCATCCTCTGCCTTCCCCGACAAACCCACATCACACTCCACCTCGGGAAATACCACTGGCTCTCCATACAGAAGAGATGTCAATTCAAGCTGCTGACCCACGCCCACAAGGCTCTACACAGTCAAGGACCTGCCTACATTAACCACCACCTGAACTTCCACTAACCATCGAGAAGACTACGCTCCACCTCGCTTTCACTTACCCATCCACCGAAGCGAAAGTGGAGCATGCTCCTTCTCCCACATCGCAGCAAAGAGGAGCGAAGCTACGTCAGAGGGTGTATTGCTACAGTGAACATTGAACAGTGTCGAACAGTGTCCAGAGTTAGCTTTTGCATTTGATCAGAACAGAACTGCTGGGCCAGGATGTGAAAGAATCCTCACATTGTCAGTCGAAATAGAGAAAGGATTGCTGATGACGGCCTTGTTGGTAGGGCTTATATCCCACACTGCTGCCATCTTAGATCGATGGATAACCTACAGTGGAATGAATTTCATTCATCTTGGAGTAGCCACTGTGCTATGAAAAGGAAGATAGGGTCAGAATGAGAATAAACTGAAGGACTTGGTGGTCGTGATATGGGATAGGATTATTGTTTTAATGATGACAATGTTGAGGATAAGAAAAGATAAGAAAATGTGTGTGAATTTAGCCATGTCGTGAGACCTGTGTAAATGCAAGTAGAAGGGATAAAACATGAACTTTTCAGAGTGAAACAATTCAAAGTAGAAGGATTCTGAACTGCAATAATAACTGGGCTTTTTAGGCGTATGCAAGTCAGGAACCCTGACAATACAGAAATCATGAGGGTTGTTTTCATCCTTCTTTCTGCCACAAGGTGACATCTTGACTGTAAGGTAGGGTATTTTGTTAAAAATGAAAAAGAATGTCAGGGGAGAAACTCTTGTCACTGGAGACGTAGTGTGGGGGAAAATGTAATAGTCTGAAAAGGATATGTAGAGGAAAAGACCATAATGCTGCAGGATCCTATGGAGAGGAGCTGGAGAAAAAAAAGTCACTGACAGGACATAATGAGATACTGCTGGTATTTGCTTCCTTGAAGCAGCAGTGTCAGATCTCCAGTGTCTGAAGACTATAGCTTATGTAGCTTCAATGTTGCTGTTTCCTTTAATGTTTCATTTAATAAAAGGTTTGTCAAATAGTTTTTCTTGTCACCATTATTAAAACAATGACATTTAAAAATTTGCATTTGCTGCTTTTCTTAAGGAAAAATAAATGTAATTTGTCCACTTAGCCTACGGAAAATAAATATATATAGATCTAGATATAGATTCCACAATCCTGTAGTGTCAGCAGCCCGGCAAGGCTCCAACACTAGCAACAGGTATAGACCACAACAAGGACTTTCGTTGAAAAAATAAGGTGCTTTATTCCATTGATGGGAACGGCAACAATATATATATAATATATATAAAGGCTAATTTTTCTTATTTCATAAAGAACAAAAGCACTCGCGGGGGCAGTTGCAGCGATTTTAAATCGCAGTGCAAAACTCATCTTACTCCTTTGTCGACAAAGGCGTAAGCCGAAACGCGTCTGTTCGTTGCGCTGTGATTAAAAATCGTTGCAACTGCCTCCGCAAGTACTTTTTTTCTTTATGAAATTAGAAAAAAGGAGCCTTCATTGATTACGGGAGTACACCCCCACGACAAAAGCACCCGTCCATAAGTGCTCCGACAAAGGTGTTTGGAGCCAGAAAAAAAATATATGTATATATTTATATATATATCTCCATCCATCCACTAGATTCTTTCAGCACTGCTAAAATTAAAATGGCACCCACTTTGTAGAATGTCGTTAGGGCCCATAATAGACTGTTAATGTTCAGACAAATACACTGTACTTTGTTTATTTAAGGTTGCTTTCATTTTTCTGCATGACCTTGATCACTGACGAAAATTTCATATGGCATTTTATTCTTTATTACTGGATTGTTTTACTTTCATATATATTTGTTCTCATAATTGTAGGGAGTGATGCAGAAAATCACAATAGTATTTGAAATACCATATAAGCGTTATGTATTCAGTGATTATAATTATGTATGATTTTTTTTGTTTTCCAAGTCTGCTGTTCCTTAACCAATCCGTCTAATCATTGTGATGACTGTGAATGCCATCCTCGTTAAATAAAAAGCTAATTAAAAAATGTAGTAATTGTTTTTTATGCCATTACTATGGAACAGTTTACAGCTGTAATACACTTATTCACACACACACACACACACACACGCACACGCACACACACACACACACACACACACACACACACACACACACACACACACACACACACACACACACACACACACACACACTTTTTTATGATAAACACTACCAGAAGGGGATCTACACATATCTCGCTCTCCTGAACAACTTATACAAAAAACTATGCGAGAAAGATTCTCACAGAAGACTAAAACAAAGGGGGTCGGGGTGATGAAGCATGCCACTAATCTGAAAGAGACACGTTAGTGATAGATCCTTACCTTAGACTATCCCCAGGCGCCAGACTGGATCCGGAAAGTTTTGCTTAGCAGTACCCCTGCACGTCGGTAGGTGGCATCGTGCGGCTCCCCATCCGTCGCTGAAGTCGTAAGCGCCGAGATGAGGTTACGGACACTACTTATGCCGCCCATGCGCGCTGACGTCAGTTCTTTCTTTTTCCACGCCGAAAGAGCAGATCCGGATTAAACACTTATCTCAGTCAATTTTTGACTACTTTTTTTTTTAGATATTTTGTCTCCTTTTCTTGTCTCCTGGTGCACTTAGGGATGCCCGGCTTTAAGTCTTGTGAGTCATGCTGCCGTAACATGTCGGTGGCGGACCCCCACGATGTGTGCCTCTACTACCTGGAGACAGACCATGACTCCTGGGACTGTCGAGCCATGGCCCCGAAGGCCTTGCGGGAGCGGCGCCAAAAGTTACTGGAGGTCCGGCATTCCTCTAACTGTGGCTCCGGGTCTACTTGCCGTCCACGGGACCGGAGCCGTCGCTCCTCGTACTCTTAAGTCTTCGCCTTCAGATTCTGGCAAGCGACACCATAGAAAGAAGTCGAAGAAGCGTGTTAGCTCCCCGACGTCTCCCCGTAGCTCCCTGGAGGCGGACGAGGGGGACAGAGGCTCCGCCCCTGCGGTTCCTCTGGAGCCGTGGAGTCCCGTGGCCTACCCGCTATACCTGGGTCCGTCGGCGACTCCCGAACAGATGCAAGAGTTTCTTGCTGCCATAGACCGCCTTTTTACGCCCCCTGCTGCTGCCGGCGTGCCTTCGAGCCGCGCGTCCAGATCCTGTTGGCCCGGCAGCTCCGCCACCTTCGCCACAGGACCCTGCGCCACCGGCCCCGGTGCCACAAGGTGCAGCGCCACCGGCTCCCGCCCCTGCCCCTGTTCCTGGACCATTTTGTTCCGGCCTGGGATCCGAATTGGGATACGGCTCTGGCTAGGCCCTGGCCGCCACTTGCCCCTTCTCCGGCCGTGTCGCCACAGCCGGCTCCCTCTACGCCGGACGAGGACTGGGACATCTCCGAGGACCCCCTTGCCCGGCAGTGTGACTCCGAGCAGCATTGTGTGGACGACCTTGAAGATGCGGGAGAAATTGATGTGTCTTCTGACCCGGGTTTGCCTCTCCCCCCCGGTGTAGGAGGGCGCTTCCTACACCGTTGTGCTGCGTCGGACTACGTCAGCTCTCCATCTCGTCCTCACTACGGTGGCCCTTAAAACCAACCTCCTTACGGAGGTGCTCCAGACAGCGTCTACGTCGTTGGAGCCACTGCTTCCTTTCAATGAGGCCCTCACCGAAGTCCTCTTGGGCACATGGTTGTGACTGGCCACGGGGGCGCCGGTGGATAAAAACTTCACTAGGCGCCTGGTGATCCCGCCTTCTTGACCACTTACCCCACGCCTGAGAGCCTGGTCATTCAGGCCTCGTTGTCACAGAGTGCCTTTCCCACTGCTCCGCGAGATAAGGACTCTAAAAGGCTAGACCAATTTGACAAGAGGTTGTTCTCCTCAGCCAGCTTGGGGTTGCGGTCGGTTAACACTGCCTGCTTATTGGGCAGTTACTCCCACGCAGTATGGGATTTGGTAGATCAGGTCTTGCCTCAGTGTTCTGAGGAGGTCCAGGCTGTCCTTTCCCAAGCGATTGCGGATGGTAAGGATGCAGCGAAGTTTGCCATCAGATGTGGTTTGGACACCGCTGATTCGTTGGAAGGGCAATTTCCATGACTGCGGCGCCACGCCTGTGTGCGTTCCACTGGGTTCTCTTCCGATGTCCAGAGCTCGCTCAAGGACATGCCCTTTGATGGCTCCCGCCTCTGTGGTGATAAGGCCGACAATGCCCTGGAGCACTTTAAAGTCTCTCGAGCCACCCCCAAGTCTTTGGGTCTTTCCCCAAAGAACCTCGCCACACCTGGGTTTCGTTCCTTTCATGGCCAGGGCAGGGGCACCCAAGCACGCTCTTCCGGCAAGCCGGTGCAGAACCAGCCTCAGCGTGGCCGCAGCCGTGGATTCCACAGGGGCAGGTCTGGTAACCAGCACGCGGGTCAGTCCACTTCCACCCCCGCTGCCTCCGCCTCAAAGCTTTCCTAATCCGAGCTTCAGGGAGCACCCTACGCCGGTGGGCGGCAGAGTCCACCACCACCTCCACCACTGGCGCGAAATTACATCAGACAAGTGGGTGCTGCAGATAATCCGCCATGGTTACGCACTCCCGTTTCTGTCCTCCCCTCCGGCCATGCCACCTCGGTACCACTGCATGTCGGCGGCACATTTGACTCTTGGCCAAGGGGGCCATCAAATGCGTTCCCTGTCAGGAAGTCTGGTGTGGTTGTTATTCCCACTACTTTCTGGTCCCCAAAAAGGACAAGGGGGGCCTGCGCCCCATCTTGGACCTCCGGGATGTCAATCGCTTCCTCCGGAAGGAGAAGTTCAAGATGCTGACTCTGGCTCAGGTCCTGTCTGCCCTGGACCCCGGAGACTGGATGGTGGCATTGGATTTGCAGGATGCTTATTTTCACATCCCCGTCCTGCCGGCCCACCGGTGCTACCTGTGGTTCACGGTAGGCCAGGAGCATTTTAAGTTTGCCGTGCTCCCCTTCGGCCTTACCAGTGCCCCTCGGGTGTTCACGAAGGTGATGGCGGTGGTCGCGACTCATCTGCGCCGATTGGGGGTGTCAGTCTTCCCCTACCTCGACGATGTTGAAGGCGGGCTCACCCCAGGCAGTCGTCCCCCACCTCCAGACTACCGCAGACCTCCTGCATCTGCTAGGGTTCTCCATCAATGTGCCGAAGTCTCACCTGAGTTCCTCTCAGAAGCTCCCCTTCATCGGAGCGGTTCTGGATTCTGCGCTGTTTCGGGTCTATCCTCCCGAGCAGCGAGCCTGGGATATTCAGGCTATGATTCCGATCTTTCGGCCTCTATCCCGGGTTTCAGTCATGATGACCCTCTGGGTCCTGGTCCTCTTGGCCTCCTGCATGTGCAACATGCCAGATGGCATATACGGGCTCTGCAGTGGGACCTCAAGTTCCAGTGTGCACAGCATCAGGGCAACCTGTCCGATCATGTCCAGATCTCGGAGGGCCCTGCTTAACAGTTGCAGTGGTGGCTCACGAATCGTGGTTGGGGCAATTGCAGATCCCTCACCCTTCCCCAACCAGAGCACACAGTGGTGACAGATGCGTCGCTGCTTCGATGGGCCAGCCACTTGGTAGAGGCGGAGATCAGAGGCCTCTGGTCTCCGACGGAGTCCCGGCTCCATATCAACCTTTTGGAGCTGCGGGCGATCCGACTTGCACTGAAGGCATTCCTTCCCTCTGTCCGGGGAAGTGTGGTGCAGGCGTTCACGGACAACACCACTGTCATGTGGTAGTGCAACAAACAGGGCGGGGTGGGGTCGTGGACCCTGTGTCAGGAGGTTCTGCGCCTCTGGACATGGCTGGAACATCAAGGCATTACCTTGGTGGTTCAACACCTGGCAGGTTCTCTGAACACCAGATCGGACGAACTCAACCGCCGGTGCTTGATGGATCACGAATGGCGTCTGGACTCTGACGTGGCGCATGGTCTCTTTCAGCAGTGGGGAGAGCCTTGGTTAGATCTATTCGCCACCGAAGAGAAGCGCAATGTCCTCAGTTCTGCTCTTTGGAATTTCCAAGGTTGCACTCGCTTGGCGGCGCTTTTCGTCGCGAGTGGAGTTGCGGTCTGTTGTACGCCTTTCCACCTATACCACTTCTGCCCAGATTGCTGAAGAAGATTCGGCGCAACTGGGCCCAATCCATTCTTGTGGCTCCAGATTGGGCACGAAGATACTGGTATGCCGAACTACTCAGCATGGCGATCGATCCCCCGATCCGACTGCCTCTTCGGGAGGATCTTCTGTCGCAGCAGCAGGGAACGTTCCTCCACCCGAACCTATCCAGCCTCCACCTCCAAGCTTAGAGATTGAGCGGTGACAATTGACAGCTTTCGACTTCCTCCCGAAGTCTGTGATGTGATTTTGGCAGCCAGACGTTCCTCCACTAAAACGGTATACACCTGTAGGTGGCACAAATTTGTGGCATGGTGCACAGCAAAGGCTGTGGATCCCCTTTCTGCCCCTCTTTCAGAAGTTCTTCTGTTCCTTTTTTTTTTATCTGGCCCAGCAGGGTTCTGCTCTGGGCACTATTACAGGCTATCTTTCTGCCGTCTCCACCTTTCTACGGCTTCCTGATCAGCCTTCTCTTTTTAAGTCCCCGGTTGTTAACCGTTTCTTGAAAGGCATTACACACATGTTCCCTCCGGTTCCGTTCCAGTGGGACTTGAATCTTGTGTTGACTTACTTGATATGCGCTCCCTTTGAGCCGCTTCACAAATGTCCTTTGCGTCTTCTCACCTTAAAGACTGCTTTCCTGGTTGCCATCACCTCTACCAGAAGAGTGAGTGAGCTCCAGGCTCTTTCTTCTAAACCTCCTTTCCTTTCTGTTCAACCGGACAAGGTGGTTCTAAGGACCCGTCCTTCTTTCTTTACAAAGGTTGTCACGCCCTTCCACATCGGGCAGACCCTCACTTTGCCCACCTTCTTTCCGCCTCCGCATCCTTCCAGAGAGGAAGAGAGGCTCCATCGCCTGGACCCAAAACATGAGCTCTCCTACCTGAGCCGCACACAACAGTTCCGGGTGGATAACCAGCTCTTTGTTGGCTACGTGGGCGCCAAGAAAGGTCGGGCCGTGCACAAGTGGACCATCTCCCGGTGGGTCGTTCTGTGCATTAAAGCTTGTTACTCCTTGGCTAAGAAGGAGCCTCCTCTGGGACTGCGTGCCCATTCCACCAGGGCAATTGCAGCCACTATGCCTTGGGACGCGGTGTTCCCTTGCATGACATTTGTCAGGCAGCTACTTGGACCTCGCTGCACACGTTTATGAAGCACTACTGCCTAGACAGTCCGGTCCGGAGAGACGGCTTCTTTGGCCGCTCTGTACTCCGTGACTTTACCGGGGTTGGTATTGCTGGGGTATCTATTCTAAGGGAAGGAATCTATTGCTAATGTTTCTCTTTCAGATACACAATTTACTTATTGTGTAACGATATATCTGTAAGAGACATTAGTTAGTGATAGATTCCTTACCTACCCCCCCCCCCCCACCCCCCCCACCCATCCTCCCCGCGAGCTGATTACCAGGGTTAAGGTTATCCCCTTATAGGGCCCTACTTTTATGCACCAGTGGTCAGTCTCTTGCATGGCTCTGCGTTTCGGCGCGGAAAGTCGTGTGCAGAACTGACGTCCGCACGCATGGGTGCCGCCTAAGTAGTCTCTGTGATGTCATCTCGGCGTTAACGAAGCCAGTGACGGTCGAGGAGCCGCACGACGCCACCTTCCGACGCGCAGGGGTACTGCTAAGCAAAACTGTCTGGATTCAGTCTGGCGCCTGCGGATATTCTAAGGTAAGGAATCTATCACTAACTAATGTCTCTTACAGATATATCATTACACAATTAGTAACTTGTGCTTTAGTGGGTGAGGGCAATTTTAAAAACCTTATGGGTTTCCTTAAAAGGTATTTTTTCTCTTTCTTTCTTTTGGCCACTTTGGTTTGACATGGCCCTAAGTTAAAGTGCCTATCTCCCCCCTTTTGTTTTAGCCTTTTGTGTGAGTCCTTCTTTTATAGTGAGTTGTGTATATATACCATTGTCATGTTTGCCTTCTCTGAAAGGATGTTTGTTCAAGTAGTTTACCAAAATGAAATCAGTCAGAAATAATGAATAACTAATATGTAGAACTAGCAAGCTGACTAACTAACTGATTTCAAATATACTGTATTTTAAAAATATTTTACATGGAAATATATTTTCCAACTGCCCATTGCACTGAAATCTTTACCATTTAGTAGATTAAAGATGCACAGAACTAGTCTGAATAGTGTAAATTTAATTGAAAGAAGCTTGACAAGACTGACCAATTTTATCCGATATTTTTTCCTAGGTTCCTCCAAATCAGTCAGCACGAAGCATGCACTAATTATGGATGAAGTAGATGGAATGGCAGGAAATGAGGACAGGGGAGGCATGCAGGTATATTTGTGCTTTGTAGCATGCACAGTAGTTAAGTAGGCTGTGCCCTAAAGTCGCTCTTTGATCACTTTTTCTTAGTTTTAATTTTTTTATTACTTGTTCAAAATGGCAACTACATTGCAAGCCCGACAGTGTACAATGTGATACCTTTACATCACTCTTATATTAGCATTTTGTTATGATTTGTTGGATTCTATACATAACAATTTTATGATGTGACCAATGCAACAAAGACATTTCTTTTAAATGTTGCTGTTCTTAAATTATTGATATATATATATATATATAGATATATATATATATATATATATATTCTTTTCTGCTTGTAACTTTTTTATCGCATTGTTTGAAATCGTTATTGCTTTGAAAAAAGAATATTACTTATTTTTCTATCTTATGATGGGCTGCTTTGATTATTTGTCTGATGTGCGATCAACCCAACAGCCAAAATGGATGCGTGACAGCAGAGTGCTGTGCCTCACCTTGCAATCCGGTGTCATCCATCTGGCAATATTGTGTCTTAGAAAGCTTATGCCAATGCTACCTGAATATGAACAGCCTGAAAGGCCGTGACACAAATTAATTCCAGAGCCTTATGGTGGGTATAGATATTGCAGCATTCTGTGATGTGCAGTCTCGCAGGCCCGTGAAGGATGGTGGTCATTGTGCAATCTGGGACTCAACAGCTGTATGCCTGCATTGTCGGATGTGCCCTACCTTTCCACTATGCATTTGAGGTGCAGTGACTTGAGACTGGACAACGCTGGATGAGAGAGGTTCAGCAGAAACTTGGAGCTTTTGGCAGGCAAGAATCTCATGTCCAACGCATTGGTGATTGCCCTATTATGCATCGTAAAAGAGAAAAGTAGGGTCTGGTACTAAGCGGTAGGGAACTACACTGACGGAATGCTTTCTTTGTGAAAATAGATACTTTGGATGTTTTAGGTGCTACAGTGTGCCATATTGAAGTACAGGCAGTGAGCTGACAATTTAACAGTTGGCAGGGTATGCCCAGATGTGGGTCCCTTGCTCACTTTGCCACTGGATTCAAAATAACCTGGCTGATGAGAGTTATGAACCCGAAACCAGTCCCAGGATGCTTGTTTCCGGTCCAGGGAAGACATGGCTTGGCAGTTCGGGCTGGACTGTTCCCATGAGGCACAGGGTCAGACTGATTTGCATATGGCCATGTCTGAACTGGGGTGGTGGAGTGAGCTAAAGAATGGTGATGGATTATACCCAGATCAGATGGCTGGGAGTGCGTGTTTGATTTGCTCAAACGCTCCGTCCATCATCCCCTTTGGTATCGCTATGTTCGCCCTAAGTTGGCAGGGTATGCCAAGACGTGTGTCCCTTTCTCACTTTGCCACTGGATTCAAAATAGCCTGGCTGATGAGGGTTATGAACCTGAAACCGGTCCCAGGATGATAGTTTCCGGTCCAGGGAAGACATGGCGTGGCAGTTTGGGCTGGACTGTTCCCATGAGGCACAGGGTCAGACTGATTTGCATATGGCCATGTTTGAACTGGGGTGGTGGAGTGAGCTAAAGAATGGTGATGGATTAAACCCAGAACAGTTGACTGGGGGTGAGTGTTTGATTTGCTCAAACGCTCTGTCCATCATCCCCTTTGGTATAGAGGTGTTTGTAAGCGTGGTACTCAGGCAACTAAGCTGGTTGGATGCACAGACCCAACTGTTGTGAAATGGCTCAGCCTATATGTGACTTTGCCGTCCACCTCTATTCTTAAGGACTTAAGCTAGCCAGAGAGTAGGTAGATGCAGAGGAGGACTGGTGTCTAGCTGGTAGGTCTGAAGAGTCCACTGGGCTTAACAAGAATCTGCATCCTAGTGAAAATTGGGCACAGCTACCAGAAAGTTGCTGCGTAATTTCCAGGCTACCCATGAATCTGGTCCAGATACTCTCACAAAGTCCTGATTAGCCTTACACTAGGCCATGCTGAAGATGGGGTGTGGGAAGTCCAGAGACGAGGCCAACTGACCTCTCATAAGCACAAAACCCTCAGACAAATACCTCCTGACTAGAAGTCTCTGAAACTTGGGGCCAGAGATTGTAGCCAACCTAATGAGGGAGTTGATACAAAGGCTACCTTAATTGGCCTGAAGGTTAACCTTAAATCTATAGATTAAAAAAAATGTACAATTTGCATTGGATTAAGGTTTTGGCTTTTGATGCTAGGCGTGACTGCGAATATCGATATTCGCAGATTCGAGGCACAAGTGGAGCAGGGAGGACGAATGCAGAAGCAAAGCACGGGTCAACTAAAAGGACCGTAGTCTCAAGACAAAGACGTACGTTGTGGATATTGTTGAGACAATCCAGTCACTCCTAGCATCAAAAGCCAATACCTTAATCCAATCCTAATCTTCCACATATCTTGGTGGCTCCCTTGACCTCTCCTACATCACAGATAAAGAAAAACGTGAAGGAAGTTGAATCCAAAGGTGAATTCATCACTTAAGAAATCAGTACATGAACCTATATAGAAGAAGGTTACCTGGAAAATAAAATGAAGTACCTCAAATTGATGACAGAGGTGTCTATAATTCCAGTTGATTGAAAAAGAACTTATCCTGATGAAGGTGTTATAACAAAAAAACGAAATGCTGCGTCGACAACCCAAACTTTACTGTTCTTCATGTGAATTGACACATTTTTTAATTCTTTACACCTTACGATCCCAGATGTAAATTGATTGTACTTTTAATTTTTAATTTTAATGTACGGCACTGTATTTTCTGTATTTTGGCATCATATATTGTATGTAATAAATTGTACAATTTTTAATGTTTTGTTTATCATATTATTATTTGTGTTTTCAGTTATATGGCTGCGATTTAATTGGCTTTTGAGTCATGCGGGGTGACACATTATTTCTTCTCCACTTTTGGAAACTCAGGGACTTGACCTTTTTTTGTAATTTGTGCCTGTCACCTGAGCACAATGAGGCTGCCTGCATTCTTTTCGGTTCAAAAAGACTCTCTGTGACCATCGAGCTCGTCGCCTCAAGATGTCACCCTGGGTGGCGACTACACTCCCCTGTCCCAAGGACATTGAGGGGTAACATCATCCACAACCTTCTGCTGCAGATGAAGAAGTGTTCTTCCACGGGGATAGCTATGGTTCCGAGCTTGAAATTGAGAATCTGCCACCAGCAGTCAGTGAGTACGGCAACCCTTCCCCTTCGACACCGCTCTCCAGTCGAGCAGCTCACCTTCAAGAGGGACACAGCCATCCAGGCCTTTGGGCCATGGTGTCCACCAACCATTTACTAAGGACACTCGGCTCGGTGCTGGAGAAACCCTCAAAGCCAACTGCTTCGGCGCCAGCTACTCCAAAGCCGGCACTGAACCGACCTTCGGCGTTGACTACATCTGCCTCAGCGCTGGCCAGACTATCTTCGCCGAAACTAACGGTGCCCTCGAACCCAAGACCATCAAACATTAAAATTGACATTGTTGCCGGCCCTGTTTAACCGATCGTCCACAGTCTGCAAGAGGAGATCGACTCAAGGCAGAAACACCTGGTCATTTATCCCCATGCACCTGGATCTTTGCCCGCCCTCCAGGGTCTACTGCTACTCCAGCTTCCAAGTGCCAACTGTCCTTTGAGGAATCTTTGGACATTCCGGCAAAACAGTGCAAAAGATGGATAAGTGAACCAGCCCTTTACCTCTCTCTGATCCGACTCTCACTCTGTTCCTCAGCTTTCTCCTTCCCACCTGATTCTCCAGTAGCCCCCCTTGCTATTACACCCCAGTGAACTCCTCACTCTGATGCTGGTGGGCAGGGGATGATACATATGTCATTCCTCCACAAGGTAACTCATGGGGCTCATTTGATAGATTCACCTAGGGACACACACCCTTACCTGTACCATGCCCGTCCCTCTCCTCCGGACGATTCTCTGCTCTTTCAGGATTTGGTGGGTAGACCGGCCCTATTCCACAAGGTGGGCCTTCATACAGAGCCCTTAGAGGAGCACTTCTTTTTCGAAACACTCTTCTTCCCTCACCAATACCATCCCATGCTTAAGGGCATGTTACCGGACATGCCTGACTTGTTTAAGGATCCGTCGTAGCCAGGGTATTTACACCCAGGGTAAATAAGAAATATAAAGCTTCACCTACGGATCCTATTTATATTCATGGTTAACTCCACCTGATTCCCTAGTAGTCATTACATCTCATGAGTTGGCCAATTCTCAGGCCAGTGGAAATGCCCTGTCCCCGGAGAAAGAGAGCAAGCGCATGAATGCTGCAGGCTAAAGGGCAGCAGCCCAATCCAACAACCTATGGCCCATTGCCAATTCCATCAACCTCCTCTCACATTATTACAGTACCCGGAGGGACAAAATGGAGTTGCTCCTTTAGTACACCTCAGAGGAATACAGCAAGAGGGGCATGAGGTAGTTTCTGAGGGCAAGCAGATATCGAACACTATCATTCGCTATGCCCTAGATACTGTAGACTCTGCTGCCAGGGGAAATAATTCTGGCTTTTTGTTACATAGGCACGCCTGGCTTTGTATCTTCAGTTTCAAACCGGAAGTTCAGCAGCACCTTTTTGGTCTACAAGTGTTAGAAACAATTAAAAAGGATAGAGAGACAGCTAAGGTGATGAGAGCACTTGAGTCCCCTGCTCCTTGTGACTCCTTTTGCTGCACTTCCTATCTTGGAGGCCCGAAGACCACTTCCCCCTAAGCCTCCACGTCACACCAGCACATTCGGGGACAACAATCTTCTCCATTGGAAAACGATGGAGGGTACTACAGGGGTGATAGTTCTAAAGGCAGAGGAAAAGATGGGTCCCTCAAAGGAGCTGCAGCCGCCACCAAACCCCGACTGCCCCTTCTTACCCCCGGTCGTGGGCGCCTTCAAGACTTTTTCCCCCCACACAGCAGTCCACCACCTCAGTCCAGTGGGTATTGGATATTATCCAACATGGTCATTGTCTGGACTCTCTCCTGAGTACCTTAGATTTGTCAAAGAAGAGGGCCAAGCACCCCTCAAAGGGGCTATATATCCCATTCCCCGCCAAAAGCAGGGTACAGGATTGTACTCCCTGTACTTCTTAATACTTAAAATGGATTAGTCCCTCAGTTCTATTCTGGACCTTAGACTGCTTAACGAACACGAATTGAAGGATGCTTATTTCCAGATTCCAATACATCTGGCGCATCGGCAATATCTCAAGTTTGTGGTCAGCAGAATACACTATCGATTCAAAGTACTCCCCTTCGGAGTTACCACTGCCCATAGGATGTTAACCAAGTGCCTTGCTGTGGTGGCCGCACACCTGCACAAAGAGGGTGTTCATGTCTTCGCTTACCTGGATGACTGGCTGATCAAGAGTGGCACCGCCCAGCTGTGTTGCGAGCATATACAAGTCACAATCGATCTGCTCCACAGGCTAGGGTTTACCATCAACGCTGCACAATCCCACAACCAGCTCCTCCATATCCAACCCTATTTGGGGACCATTCTCAACACGGAGGCAGGCATGGCCTATCCAAATCCTGCTCGAGTACAGTCTTTTCAAGCACTGCTCTCTCTTTTCCAGCCACATCAACAAGTCACAGCCTGGACAGTCATGCACCTCTTAGGCATGATGGCCTCCTGTGGTGCCATAGTACTGTATGCCAGGTTACACATGCATCCGCTGCTAGTGTTGATTGAACGCCGCAGTTGTCACTGCAATGATGGAACACCAACAACCTGTTGTAAGAGTGGCCTTTCCTCTACCCTGTTCTGTAGAGGACTGTCACAACGGATGCCTTCCTTACGGGATGGGGGCACATCTACAGGCTCTGACTTCCAGCCCTCAGAACAGGGTCTCCAGATCAATTACTTGGAACCTCTAGCCATCCATCTAGCATTGAAGGCTCTCCAACCACACCTGATATGCAAAGTTGTCCTTGACCGCACGGACACTTTGACAGCCAAATATTGCCTTCAGAAAACAGGGGAACACACACTCGCCACAACTCTTTCAGTTATCTTAGAGCATTTGGCCATAGGTTCTCCATCGCAAAATTAATTTATTAGCTGAGTACCTTCCAGGGATGTACACCGACTTGCCGACCACCTCAGTAGAATGCCGCAACAAGTCCATAAGTGGGAACTTCACCTGCAAGTCCTCCTTCACTACTTCTGCAGGTGAGACTGTCCAGAAATAGACCTGTTTGCAACTTTAGAAAACACCAAATGCCCAAACTGTCCCTCCAAGTTCCCACAATCCATGGGAAATGCACTACAGATTAATTGGTCAGGATATTTGCCTCCACTTTTCTGCCGGTTTGTGGTACGAAGTCTTCTGCAGAAGACTCTTACTCTCATCCTGGTGGCTCCCACATGGGCTCACTAGCCATGATTCACAGCTCTGCTTGAGCACTCTCTGGTTCCGCACAAGAGGCTCCCCAGCTGGCCGGACTTTCTCATTCTGAGCCACGGGGAAATCGGGCACCCAGATCCCAGGATGCTCAACCTTGTGATCTGGCTCCTAAGGTCATAACATTTGTATACCTCAAACTTCCTCCGGAATGTATAAGCATCGATAAGGAAGTACGCGGTCCTACCTCCCTGGCCTGCTATGCAGCAAAGTGGAAAAGATTTGTGTTGCTAACTGTCACTCAAATCTCATTGATCCTTTTGAAGCCACAGTGCAGGACGTTGTTTGTCACCCACTATATCTGCAGGTTTCTGGTCTAGCCTTCACCTTCATACATCTACACTTGGAGGTAGTGGCTGCCTACCTTCAGAATAGACACCACATCTCTCTCTCTCTCTCTCGCTCTCTCTTCAGGATTCAGGTCATTAAAGGTATCATGGAGGGTCTCAAGAGGATCCTTCCTCCACAGGGTCCACCGTCCTCAACATGGAATCTCAACATTGTACTTACAAGCCTCGAGGGCCCTCCTTTGGAGCCCCTCCACTCCTGCCTCCTTTAATTCCTCTCTTGAAAGGTGGCCTCTCTTGTTGTTATCACTTCATTTAGGCTTGTCAGTGAGCTACAGGCATTAACCCTGGAAGAACGTTTCTTCCCAGTACATAGTGATATGGTTGTTCTACGTACCAATCCCAAATTTCTCCCTAAGGTGGTATCTCTCTTCCACCTAAGATTTCCGCTACTAAGTTTACTAATGATTTAGCTTTGAACCGCTCTAAACTGGCCAATTGTATTGCCACAGCAAACACCCTGGTTGAAGATTGGATCATGGGGGCTATGGATCTCATTACTCATGTGGTTGATAAGGTAGTTTGTAGAGCTAGGCCTGCAGCGGACTGGGTCAATGATGAACTAGTCTTGCTTAAAAAGCAATGTAAATGATCTGAGCGTATGTGGTGCAAGGATTTTGCTGAGGCTAGCAAAGT
Source organism: Lissotriton helveticus (assembly GCF_964261635.1). Lineage (NCBI taxonomy): Eukaryota > Metazoa > Chordata > Amphibia > Caudata > Salamandridae > Lissotriton > Lissotriton helveticus. The sequence continues at coordinate 188,147,728 of NC_136060.1, forward strand.
TCAGTATGGCCAGTCTTAAAATTGATCATAGTGCGCATGAAAAAAGTAAGGCGGGCATTCTACACTAATAAAATTGAAGGGGCCCAGAATTCATCTTGGGAAATTTTTACCATTGTAAAATCGATCTTTTTTTAAACCATGTCACAGACCATAGTCCTCCTTCTGAGGAAAGATGCAATGTCTGCTAGATTTTATAGAGACAAAGTATCATCTTTGTATTGTTCCTTCCCTGAGAGTTATAGAAATGCTCCTTGTCTTCTGATCTGGTTTGAACCTTCACTGTTCTGGTTTGAACCTTCACAGGAGGATTCTCATCCAACAAATCAAACCGTAAGACTTACAATCTCTGTTGCATCCTTTTAAATCTGGCTCTCCCCTTGATGTGGCCACTCCTGCTATTCTGGAATAGGGAGCTGAGGAGGGCCCCAATCGTTAGAAGCACGCCTCAGTGGTGCCGCTTCGGAAGAAGCCTTCTCTAGTAAATAAGCACAATCCCGGTGGGTTTTCTTGATCGGTTTATTCCTGGTCCAATTCATGTACAGTAACCTCCAGCAGCTTCCCAAGAATGACTCCATTCCACAGCATCATCACCTACCTCATTTCAGTTCTACATTCCACACATCTGACTCCTTTTAATATTTTAGGGAAAGAGATCTTAGCAACAATCCATAGATAAATAAATAACATCACAGATACAAAAAATACATACAAAAAAACAAACCTCATTCTTCAAAGAACACCTCTTTCAAAAACTTCACAACATTGCTGGTAGTGATCTGTCTTATCAGACGGAATACTAAGCTCATTCTTCACCATCAGGTTTTACTCCTCGTTTAACTGACCAAGATCTTTTCAGTCACCTACTATAAGTCTCATCAATCCCTCATACTCTTTCTCACTCTCAGTAGCCTCCTTTCACTCATCTTGTCCAAGTGCAAGTTCACCATAAACACAAATCACTTGATCTTCCTCTATCCGCCTACAAGAAACATCCTCCACTGGCATTCTTGACAAGAAACATCCTCCACGGGCATTCTTGACAAACAGTTAACAATCGCATTCTTTTTTCCCTGCACATATTCTACAACAAAATTGTAGCCTATTACAGACAACAACCACCTTGAAATACGAGGCATCACACTTCCTTCCAAACCCCAACCACATTAAAAGATACGTACAAGTGGCTTATGATTGGTTTTCAGCACAAACGGCAAGCCCCACAAATAGTACCTGAAATGGTTCATTCCCCATCAACAGGCTAAAGCCTCCTTTTCAATGGCAGAATATGACTGTTCTGCACCTTATAGCTGTCATGACGCGAACCCAATAATTATTTCACCCTCCTGCATCAAAACTGCCCCAAGTCCAACATTACTAGCATCAGTAGGTACAATAGTTTTTCTGCTAGTCTCAAAATGACCCAATGTCGGTGCATTAGCAAGGAATTGTTTTACACTTATAAATGCATCTTCACGTGCAGGAACCCACTCACATGCATTTAATTTCTTTAGCAGCACCCTCATAGGTTCTATCACATTTGCAAAATGTGGCACAAGTTTCAAAAAGTATTCAGCAAGCCCTAAAAAAGATTTCAACTGTTCTTTGTTGATGGGCAGAGGAACATCCTCTATTGCCTTTATGATACTTTTCTTTGGTCTTATGTCATCAACAGATATTTAACGTCCCGAATAGTTCACTTGTTGCAACTTTAACTGGCATTTTCCTTCTTTATGGTTAGTCCATGACTTTGCATCCTTTTTAAAACCTCTTCCAACAACATATCATGGTCCACAAACGATTTTCCTACCACCATAATGTTGTCTTGAAAGCATAACACCCTTTGCATTCCCTCAAAAATGCTTTCCAGAATCCTTTGAAAAACAGCAGAAGCTGACACCAATCCGAACGGCATTCTGCAATATCGGAACGCTCCTAACGGCATAACAAAATAAGTTAATGGGCGAGATTCAGGGTGTAAATTTACTTGATGGTATACCGACGACATGTCCAAACCACTAAACACACTACCACCCCCCATCATGCTCAGCATTTTACTAATATTTGGTAACGGCTGCCTATCCATCCACCCGTATACTTTTGAGACCTTTCAAGTCAATGCATAGACAGATCTTATTTCCTTCATTTGGGGCGACCACAATGGTGGACAACTACTCTGATGATTTGATCGACTCAATGATGTTTTCACCAGGGCCGGACTGGCCGTTGCGGGCACCGGGCAATCTCCCAGTGCGCCGCAAGGGTGGGGACTGGTTTTGGGACCCTGGGAGGCGTTTTTGATACAGGGCTGTTTATGCATAGCTGCAAAATCGGCCTTGCAACAAAAATTGGCTGAAAACCGGCCCCGGCAAAGAGCTCGGTCGCTCCCCCAACCTCCCCCCGGGGGCAGCCGGCTGAGCACTTTGCTGGGACACCGGTTTTGGTTCCCAGTCCGGCCCTGGTTTTCACTCAATAGCTTATTTAATTCTTGTTGGAGTGGTTCTCTCATCATATATGGCATTGTTCTCACCTTGTGCGCAACAGGTTTAGCATGCTTTTGAGAATATTACGGTGCGTAAACTTCTTCATCATACCCAACTTCTCAGAAAAAACTTGAAGAAATCTTCCTATAAGAGTTTCCCCCAACTCATTGCCTACAATGCCGCATTTCACAATTGCACTCTCATCTACCGGTTCTACCACCATGACTGGTTCTTGGCATTTGTATCAAGCATGATGTTTAAGTCCCTCTGGTGGTGCCAGCCTAAAAGATCTGAACCTTTGTTGGTTACATAGATTTTCCCATGCACCCATATCTATATCCATCCATTGCATTCCTAAGATGTTAATTTTCTTGCCACCATACCCAACAGCTCTCATATCAGATTGTTGCAAATCTTTCATTTGAGCACCCAATTCCTTTTGATAGGTCTCCTTAGATATCAGGGTAAACAAACTTCCGGAATTAGCTAATAATTTGACCTTTGTCACTCCAAGAAAAATCTCACAATGTGGTTTTTCCAATATTCCTTTACTTTCATCTCTTATATTTACTTCATTTGTACAGATGCTCTCTTGAAGAGCAGGGCTCTCCACTTCATTTATGGTCAAGATTATTTCCACATGATCCACACCCTGATCTTCAATCATTTTGACAATCGTGTTTGGTATTTTCCCCTTCGATCTACAGACTTTTGCCAAGTGCCCTCGCTTTCCACATGATCTACAGGTTACGTTTCTTCCCCCACAAGCAAAACTAGAATTTGAGTCCTGGACACCCACACCTATAACAGGTTGCAGTTCTCCGTTCTTTAAATCTTGGGGCTGGAGACTCTCCACTCCCAACAGATTTCTTAAAGTTTTCCTTCTTGACTTCTTTTACTTCAATCGCTAGTCCCTTTTCCATAATCTTTGTAATACTTTTCCCGTGTCCATCTCCTTCATCCACACTGCTGTGTGCTCCATATTCCTTGCAATTTGTATGGATTCTTCTAGACTAGGATCTTTTGTTAGTAACTTTTCTTTTACCCTTTGGTTGTTTGTGCATCTCACTATTTTGTCCCTTACCAAAGAATCAACTAAATTTTGATAATCACAAGTGACTGCTAAACCACGCAAGGAAGCTATATGTCACGATATCCTCATGTTGCCCTTGTACTCTGCAGAAAAACGTATGCTTCTCAAAAACTAAATTCACCTTGGGTGTGAAGTGTTTTTCAACATTTGTAGTGACATGTTATACAAGTTCATTGTTTGACCATTCCCCTTGCCAACGAAATTTTGGGCAAATAGTCATTAATCATTCTACCTTCTACACCTGAATGGTGCAAAAAAATAGCTTGTTTGCATATGGGACCATATTTATCCCCTCCAATGGCCAACAAATAAGTGAAGAACATATTTTTCATTCGCTTCCAAAGATTTGTAGGCTCATCGGGGACAGGTAGAAAACTTGGAGGTGCTGCCATACTTTGTTCAGACATACCTGTAAATAATAGTAAATTAACAAACCAAAACAATCAACAGAAAAATCCAATATAACAGGCTAAAATAAGAAGTTAAAATAACTAACTAAAACAACTATCCAAAGTAATAAATTAAAATAATTATTTAAAATAATGAGCCAAAATAACAATGTTTGATTTTGTTCGACAGTGTATTCTTTTGTTTTTTGTGTTAGGAAAGTATGTCTTCTATTTCTATGTGTTTCTCTTCTTCTATCTCTTCCAGGCACCTCTGTCTCTTCCTATCTCTTCCTCAGGAACAGCACTAGCATCCAGTAAGAAAATGTTTTCTTTTTCCCAATATTTCAATTTTCACGTTAACACGCCTTAAACGTGTTGACAGCTACAATTGGAAAGATCGAGGCGCGGAGATGAAACGCGCTGAGAATGGCTCTATTTTCTTTTCCTTTAGCGCAAACTCTGTGTAAGCAGCTGCACGCGAAACCACAGGGCGTCTCTCAAAGAGCGCATGGCGGGCTCGTGTGAGGAAAGTTACACGGATCTATTCATGCACTCAGCGGCAGACTCATGTGAGAAAGGCGCATGGCACCCATGCACGGAGCTGTTCAGGCACAGTTAATGGCATGCACTCAAGTGTTCTGTAGCCTAGTAACACTGTTGTTCAACAAGTGGGTTTATCCCTATGCATGGCTCGATATCTCCTCATCGTAAAACAAAGTTTTAAGTCAAAACTAAACAGCAAGTAAGGAACAGCAGTAAAACTTGCAGTTTGGTGCCCATAACGTCTGATAAATCTTCCAAATTACTTTGTAGTTCTATTTTACAATAAATAGCGGCGTTCCAGAGGTGGAGCTTATGTTACCTTTACTGCCCTCTGTGCAGGACCAACTTGTCGCCACAATTTGTAGTAAATAAGCACAAACCAGGTGGGTTTTCTTGATCGGTTTATTCCTGGTCCAGTTAATGTACAGTAACCTCCAGCTGATTCCCTATAATAACCCACTCCTAGAGCTCTCTTCAACTCTCCATCCCACAGCATCTTTGCCTACCTCTTTTCAGTTCTACATTCTACACCTACGTTAGACCCATCAAAACCTGAGAACTTTAGACCTATCTCACTTCACCCATTTTTCGCTAAGGTCGTGGAATCATTTTTCAATTCTCAATGTTTGTTGAGACCAGGGACCTACTGCAGAGTGCACAGTCGGGTTTCCGTCCTCCATACATTACAAAGTGTGCTCTGTTGCTGTCCTCTGAATCTATGTGCCATATTCTTGACTGAGGTGACACAGAAGCGTTATTGCTGCTCGACCTGAACCTTTGACGCCGTGCCCCACAACGTTCTATTGGAGCGGTCTAGGAGCTACGGTGTCGGTTATGAGGCCCTGCGGTGGCTTGCGTCCTTTCTGCAGGGTCACACTTTTCAGGTCCTGCAGAAACCTTTTTATTCTGGGATCTTGCAACTGCAGCAGGTGGTAACACAGGGCTTATCCCTGGGCTCTATTTTATTTAATCTCTATATACGTCCCCTGGCAGATATCATCGAGCGGTATGGTTTTGACATCATATCATATGCAGATGATACTCAGATCATTGGCACCCAGTCTCAGAATGCGGTTGTAGCTTTTTTGAGGGCATACTTGTCCATGGTGGCCCTATGGATTGCCTGAAATTAAACACGGGCAAGACTGAAATTCCTATTCTGGGGGCTCCGGCTTCTATTTGGACTCCCGACCAGTGGCCACCATCACTTGGTTCCCCTCCAGTGCTGAAGTCAAAGGTCAAGAATCTGGGCATCCTTTTTGACACAAGACTGACATTTGACAACCAGATCACTGCCTTAGCAGACAAAAACTTTGGGATGTTGAAATCCCTTAAAATGATCATTGAACTCTTGTCTGAAGCCACAAGAAAAACAGTAATCCAGGCTCTTATCTCTAGGCTGGATTATTGTAGCATCCTGTATCTGGGTGCCTCTCAAGCCCGTCTTATGAGGCTCCAACAGAATTCTGCGTCTCTTACTGCTGAACCTGCCCAGCCAGGCATCATTGGGCTCAGTCTTGCAGAAATTGCTATGGCTGCTGATGAAGAAGCATGTCTTTTAAGGCTCCTTGTTATTGTTACAGGGCCTTTAATAAAGCTGGTTCCAGATATCTCCATCAGTTTATTAAACCCTACCTAACTTCAAGGTGTTTGAGGTCTTCAGGATCCTTGCTGGCAGAGTTTCCTACTGTCTGGAAAGTTCGAACTGGAGGCAGTTCTTTTAGGTTTCTTGCCTCCAAGCTGCTGAACTCTCTTCTGCTGTATCTTCGACAAGCTAAAATAGAGCTTCTGTTTCATAAAGAGCTTAAAACATGGCTCCTTAGGTAGCTTTTTTCTTTTTAGGCCTTGTTCAGTTTGGCAGCTAGTTCGCATTAACACGGGAACACTTCAGTGGAAGTAGCCTTGGGCTTTATACATGTTTTATTATTATTCTTACCGTAACCAATCTATTGAACTTCTTGTGTTTTTTCCACAATTCGATTCTGTTGCAGAACAAGTTCTCCATACTTTGGATGTAAAGTGAGCCCTTATGTACTACTTTGATAGAACTAAACCATTTAGAAAGACACAGCGACTCTGTCGCTTTCTCTACACCTTGCAAAGGGCAGGCTTTAGCCAAGTCAGGCATTGCTAATAGTATGGTCCAATGCATCCAGACATGCTGTGCTAAAGCTAAGGGGATTTTACCCACTCTTCCTAGAGCCCACTCCGCTCAGAAGAAGGGAGACTCTATGGCCTTCCTGGGGAACCTCCCAAAAGCTCACATATGCAAAGCAGCTACCTGGGCCACACCACACCCTTTCACAAAAAATTACTGTGTGGTTGTACTAGCTCGCCAACAAGCCAATTTTGGTTAGGCAGTGCTTTGTGCACTTTTTCAATCCACTTCAACATCCACTGGCTAGCCACCGCTTTTTGGGAGGACTGCTTTACAGTGTATGCACAGCATGTGTATGTACAGCCATACTTGCCTCAAACGGAAAATGTTACTTTCCACGTAAGCATCTGTTTGTGTCATGTAGTGCTGTACATTTACATGCGCCCACCCTCCTCGCCGTCTGTAATCGCCTTTACTTTCTTACTTGTTTTCCTATTTTGCGTGGATAACTCATTGTATTTTGCTTCGCTTCACATTCCATCCTCACCCGCCGTGTGGGAAAATGATCTAACAATGGAGTCAATGACCCTGTGCATTACCAACAAGAGAAGTCATTGTACCTCATGGCTCAAAAGATTTCTTTGAAGAAAAATGACTTGCACACATCTGATCCCAGCACCAGATGGCAGAAGTATGCACAGCATGTGAATCTACAGCACTACATTTTACGAACAGATGCTTACAGGGTAAGTAACATTTTTCTTATGAAGATTTTGTGACTTTGTTTTCTTTAAAATGTACAGGGAAGCCCTTTCTCATCCCAATGCAAAGCCACACTCCTGCTTCTGAAGATTGTGATGTTGCTTGAGTAGCAAATGGGTTGCCCTTTACTTTTCAGCGAAAACTGAAAGTCACAAAATCTTGACATAAACTAAGAATAAAGGGGCAGATGTTTCTCCTAAGGGTCACCAGTTAAGATGTATCCTTAATGGAGGTATGTGTCTTATTTCTATTTTACTTCCTTCCTGTCATCTTCAGAAATAACTGGAAAAATACCAGCCCTCGTAAAGTGTAGTTATTGATTTCATGAAACATTGAGTAGTTTTATAGGTTAGCTATGCTGGGTAGTGCACTTCAAATAATAGACTTTAGAACAAGCACTAACAAGCATTGAAATTAACTTGTAGATATGACTGTGGAATAGAAAAAGTCATTGCAAAGATCTTGAATGTCCACTAGAAATGGTAAACAATGATTATTAAGAAGTGTACGTGTATGGCATAAATGAGAACTGTATCTAGATCAGCCCATCTATACAAGCGCGATGGCCCGGCATGGAGGAAGACTGATTGTGGAAGCTCCCACGAGACCAATGGCAACTTTAAAGCAACCATGGTTTTATAACAACAACTTGTCAAACCCTAAAGGACAGAGAGGGTTGGGAGCTGCAGTTCCAAAATGCTGAATTTCCAGGAAATTAATGCAGACAATAGTAGGTGGCTGCAATACTCAAACACAATTTTACTTGTACAAGATCGACATTTTACTAAATAAATATGGCCTGAGATTCCTTTTTTACAGTTGATTTGAATACTTTTACAATTTGAACATTATTATAGGAAAAAGAAATTACCAATAGTCGAATCCACAAAGTGTACATTTGTCAAAGCATATTGTGCTCAAATGTGAAAAAAAGCTACATTTATTTGGTACAACATACAAAAACACACAATTGACTGTTTGAAATTCACCAGTCCTATCATTCAGAACGCCAGAGCGATGGAATTACAACTAACGCTCTTGGTACACAAATGAGGGGTCCTAGGAAATCTAATATGGGCTTGAATTTCCAGGAAAGTCATCAGAGTAGATCACTACAAAAGCAAGAAGTGCAAATTGGGGTTAACCAGAACAAAAGGTCCTGTTACAGGTCCCTTTACGGAGCGTTGTACTACTCCCATCAAGAGACCTTTGTGCCTCTCAACAGTGGAATTCAGAATCAAGTCTCCTTGAAACATACGTCTCCTTCAACAAGTAAGGGCAAGAGATCTGCCATAAAAAATCTACACTGTTGACTGTTTTGTCAACTGTAACTGTTAATTCAAAACCATCAACTATAAAGCTATTGATGACTTCCATCTTATCGAATAACTCCAGGCTCACCATCGACGCAAAATAACTAGGCCTGGACGGAGTTTGAAGAGTTCTACTTGGAGGAATTCTGTGAAGTTGTGAAAAAACTCTGCCGAGTTCCGCAAGCGGCAGAGGGAGGTAAGTTGTGCTGTTTTTTAGTGCCGGGAGTTTGTCCTGTGCTGTAAACATCGCAAACAGCACCACGTGCAGCACAAGAGGGCACTGCTTCTTTCTGCTGCTTGATTAGATGTTCTACTCGAGTAGCAGCTTCTTCAACGCCAGCTGTAGCAACCGGGCTCGAATTCCGGTGTTGAGAAATCTCGCCCGGAGGTGGTCTAGCATATGATGTTTCTCGCTCACACTTGGTAACTTAATGTAAGAGGGCCTCGCGAGAGGAAAAACTCTGCTCCTTGCCGCTTTGCAGAGTTATTAGGAACTCCACGTGGAGTGAGCAAATCTCAAGAGCGGAATTTTAGGCCGAGGCCTAAAAATAGCCTATTGTCAACAAATAATGCACTGTTGACGAAGGCACTGCATCTTTCCAATCTAAGTTCAGTGGCAATATTTGTCCTTGCACCTAATCCATCAACTCCAGCAACTTTGATGACCATATTGTCCACTTTGTATGTAATGACAAAAATTCCTTCCACAATACCACTTCTGCAGCTTGTTTCATCAATAAGAATAGTCTCCGGTGCTACTTGCACAACTTTTGGATGAGACTTCCTGTTCATTTGCAGGGTACATTGATCATGATAGAGAAAGTTGGTTATGTATTTTCAGATTACAACAGGGGTCTCCAACCTTTTCTGTAATGAGAGCTACTTCTGAGCAGTGAAAATCATTGAACGGCCAAGTAACGTGTGCATTGTTACCAGACACCCCCTCACCCAGCTTCATTGACTTAAACCTAATGTCCATGCAGCCCGATACTATGGTTTGAACAAAATGTTGACTATCATTACAACATGCTATCTGAATCTGCCTCCTGCACAAGTAGTACCTCATGACCTCCATATCCATTATGTCCTTGCCGACTCAGCTAACAAGCATTTGCAATGTAATAGGTCTCGCATTAGGAAAGTTTGAGCTATTGGTATTGTAAATGAAAAATTTTGTATTTATGTGTTGGTTTTGAAAATAGCTACATTAATAGCTTTGTCATTTACAATTCGAATAGTTTTACCTTTCGCAAATGTGACACCTATAGCATTTGTAATGCAATATGTGTTCTATTTATGTGACTTAGATGTATTGATATTAAATAACAATGGTTTTTATTTTTTTAAATAATTAATACTTAAATTAACTTTTGTGAAGATTATGTTCAATGTATTTTATTGTGACGAAAATCCAAGAACAGAAGTGAAATATTAACATCTTTTTGTGACATTTGTAATAAAGCTTGAAACATTGAGAGAACATATTTGAACAAGTTGTTGAATGGTTGCACAGTTGATGCTGTGGTGGCGCTGAGTGATGTTGTGGTGGCGACGAGTGATGCTGTGGCGTTCAGTGATGCTGTGGTAGCTCATAGTGTTGTTGTGCCCCTGAGTGATGCTGTGGTGGTGCGATAGATAGATAGAGTGAGTGCGATAGAGAGATCGAGGGAGGGCGATGGATAGATAGAGGAAGGGCGATGGAGGGAGGGAGGGCGATAGAGGGAGGGAGGGCGATAGAGGGAGGGAGGGCGATAGAGGGAGGGAGGGCGATAGAGGGAGGGAGGGCGATAGAGGGAGGGAGGGCAATAGAGTGAGGGAGGGTTATAGAGGGAGGGCGATAGATAGATAGAGGGAGGGCGATAGAGTTAGGGAGGGCGATAGAGTGAGGGAGGGCGATAGAGTGAGGGAGGGCGGTAGAGTGAGGGAGGGCGGTAGAGTGAGGGAGGGCGGTAGAGTGAGGGAGGGCGATAGATAGAGGGAGGGCAATAGATAGAGTGAGGGAGGGCGATAGATAGAGGGAGGGCGATAGATAGATAGATAGTGAGGGAGGGCGATAGATAGATAGATAGATAGAGGGAGGGCGATAGAGTGAGTGAGGGCGGTAGAGTGGTAGAGTGAGGGCGGTAGAGTGAGGGCGGTAGAGTGAGGGCGGTAGGGTGGTAGAGTGAGGGTGATAGCATGAGGGCGGTAGAGTGAGGGCGGTAGAGTGGTAGAGTGAGGGTGGTAGAGTGAGAGTGGTAGAGTGAGGGCGGTAGAGTGAGGGCGGTAGAGTGGTAGAGTGAGGGCGGTAGAGTGGTAGAGTGAGGGCGGTAGATGGTAGAGTGAGGGCGGTAGAGTGGTAGAGCGAGGGCGGTAGAGTAGTAGAGTGAGGGTGGTAGAGAGGATGGTAGAGTGAGGGCGGGGGGGCGGATACCAAAAGGGTTTCAATTCACATGGCACACTTTCAGTTCAGGGGCACGCTTTCAGTTCAGAAGTGACAGTGTTGATCTGGGAGGTCCAAACAGAGATTTGCACGCTTTTAAGGCATAAATTCGACTATGTATAGGAGCATAGCAAAAATAGCAAAAATACCAGAGCACAGAGAGTGAGGCTGCTCATACCCAGTGGATTTAGGAATCCGTTCCATAAAAAAAAACAAGCAGCTATTGTAAGTCTACATCAGTCATAGACCGATTGTCCATCTAATTAGAAAGTCAGAGGAACATAATGATAAAAAAGTTACTTATTATGTAAAAATGGCAAACCCGGTGGAAAGATACTAAAATTTTACAGAATTGAGAGTCTGGCCTTAAAGTGATCATGGGATGGTACTTTACACCAGATAAGGTCTGTTGAATATTCTGACACACCACTAAGTTGTTGGAGCAGCTGCGGGGAGACAGAACGCTATTACATACTTGGTGGGCATGTCCCAGAATTAAATATTTCTTGAAGGAGGTTCTCGCAGTCTTCAAGGACTTGCTGTGGGTTTCCATACCAGACAGTCCTAGGTATGTGACCTTAAGAGAGGGGGAGCGGATTGGGAGAGGTGCCTGCTGGGAAACACGAGCTTCGACCAAGCACATGTGAGCTAGAGATTCTTGGAAAGAATTGCAATGTATCAGCTGGTAGCCCATGTTGCCAAAGACAGGGACAGATTTTTAAAGACATGACAGCCCATGTTGTCCTTCATAGAGGGAGTTTATTGGGAAGTAATGAGTTTCCCTTAAGCTAATGGCCTTTAGAATATTTTGTACTTCAATTGATGGTTTCAACCTGCACACCATATTTGAATATTAATCAATATGGTTCAAAGTGAAAAGTGAATCAATGCGTGCTGCTTCGTGTGGGATCTGCCACTGTCCCTTGAGAACAAATCACTGAAAGGAGTATGGAGAAAACTCCATACCCGATAAAACCGCACAGCCAAAAGCCCCTAAGGTTTCACCAAAATAGTTAATCTACTGTGCTTAAAAACTGACGTAAAATTTATAACCAGAGTCAAATAGGTTATTGCATTTCATCAAATGTATTCACCAACAATCACTGCTCAACGCAAAACTAGATGTGATGCATAATTAACAAATGAAATCAACTTAGTACAATTTGTCAATGTCGAGTGAATCACACTTTTGTAATGACCCCATGACCACAGTGCATTTCGGATAACACCATTGTTCAGGGGAAAAAATACGCTGAAAATGAAATCTTCAGTGGCCTCCTGCCGGAACAACAGGAAAAACAGACTAAATGTCTTAAATTACAATCCACGCTCCATTTTATACAAATGAAATGACATCACTTTTCGCAGGCATATTCAACTAGCCAAACACCGAGACGTGTGTGAAAGAAAAAAGTATATGAACAGAAGTGCCCTGCACATGGTGCCATGAGTTCAACACAGCTGCAGCCGTGACGTGTGTAACACAGTCTAAATTCTCGTAACCATGCATGATATGAAAGTGTATTAACCCGTGCGGCGATGTGTGGCGCACAAATGCCCCGCATGAAGTACGTGAAGAAGAATCATGGTGGTTTTGGCCGGGCATGCTGCCCGCGCCACCCTTGCATGCACTAATTTACTAGTTGTTTACTCAGTCATTAAATGTTGCATACCTCGTGACTACGAGAACTGACGTAAGCCTAAGCAGGAGGCTTCCAGGTCTATCGGACTGCTCCGGTCCACCTATCATGAAAATGACTTAAAATTATCCTCCGCAATGCAATAAACTCATAAAATTATAGCAGTGAAGTGACCGGGTATCTTACCTCAGTCACGTGTTGCAAGTGAGCAATTGAGAGTCTATCTGGCACAATCTGGATGGATAACAAAAGTGACAAAAACAAAAATGTACTACCGCCGCCGGCCCGAAAACCGGAAGTTTGGAAACGTGAAGCCGGTTGTGGGGCGGGACTTCCGCCTTCTGCGGGAAGCCCGCGCCCACGGAGTGCCTGGTAGAGAGCAGCAGTGGTGACGCGGAGCTCCCATGAGTGAGGGAAACCCCGCGTGTGCCAGGTGATGCGGCAGAGATGACACCAGGGGCGTCCTGAGCGTGACTAAGCCTGTAGCCCGGTGAGTGGGGCTTAGTTGTGGGGGGGTGTGTGTCTGTCTGTCTGTGTGTGTCTGTCTGTGTGTGTGTGTGTCTGTCTGTGTGTGTGTGTGTGTGTGCGCGCGCACACAATTGCAGGAGGCTGACTTAGTTGTACCATGGCTTGGGATGTTTGTGTGTGTGTGTGTGTGTGCGCGTGCGAGAGAAAGTTTGCAGGAGGCTGAGAGATTGCAGGAGGCTGACTTGCCTTAGAAGTGGGACAGGAGATGTGCACGGCGCGTGACTGCGTGCGCGTACACCTGCTGAAATTGCCGAGGGCTCTGCGTGCGTACCCATCCCCTGTCCCACTTTCAGAGCAAGTCGCTAACAATAGAGGCTTCGCTGGACAGCAGCTCGACCTAAATAGGAGAGGTATTTTACTACCTAGAACCAGCAGATTATGGTGGCTCATCACAGATGGAAATCCAACCAGACCCAAGTCCATGAAAAAAGTAATGAAGGATTTCTGTAGGAAAGGACCTCCACACACCCAACTCGTCATTGCCAGGCACCTCTAATAGACTTAGGAAGAGTTTGCAAAGCCACTTTCTGGATTTACCAGATTGGATTTGGCCCAAAGTACACCATCAGATGCTGGTAACAGTGGCAATAAAGGTGATGGCAATTCTGAACAACAAGACAGTAATGATACAATTTTCAACAAGACCCTGTTTAGGATGCGTGCAGCTCAGCTTCAGCTTCCTCTCTGACGTTTAAGCTGAAGAAGAGATACAAGGTGCCAGACACAACTCTAACAGGCCTACTAAATCCGACTGACTCCGTTATCTCAGCCACAGCTTAAAGACACTCAGGAAACTCAGTTTCTCCATGTGTAGTTCCCACAGACCAAGAGGTTCAATACATGGGGTAACACATTTGAAATGTTTCTGCAACAGCAGTCAAAATAGCAAGTGCCATCTTTTACTCAATCAATCAACATTAGCTTTATTTCGACAGCTCGTGTCATAAAAGCAAAAGAACAAACAAGCGAAGAAAATGATTAAAAGATGTAAAAAGATAAACAATTCATAAGATACATGCCACGATGTACATGCAGATTCTTCCTTCTGCTGGAACATGGCCTTTGCAACATACAGACTGTTGTGATTGTCATAACCAGGTCAGTTGTGCAGTGACCGCTTTAATTGCTCAGTACTAATACTAAGACCAGCAAAATGTTAGAATTGAGTCTGGTTTATATGCCTTGGAATAAAATAATACCTGCCTGTCATGGTCAAGTTAAAAGTAATTCATCATACTCATACATCCTTATAGTAAACAGGTTAAAATTAATTTAAAAAACTATCTAGGTATTTTCAGTTGTTAGAGAATGCTAGAGCCGTAATGCCCAACAATCGTGTGCCGTGGTTGTTGCCTTACAGACCCTTTTGTTTTAAAGCTGGTGTAGTGGCCAGCTTGTCTGCTATATGCAATAAAGTGCTTGTGCGTCGCCTCTGGTAATGTAGAAGTTTCCGTAGGTAAAAGTGCTTAGGGCTTAGGGCCTGGGGCCAGTTAGGTGCTGGGGGCCGACCCGCTGCCTTCTACAATTCTTCTCTTTTGGACCTTTCTCCTAATGCCCCACATGTGGCTTAGAAACGTAGCCACTGCACCGATAATAAGAGATCTAGTGTCCGATATAAGGATATGCAAGGCATGCCAATAGTTCCGTGTGCTCATTTGCTGACAAATGGGTTTTATCCAGTTTGATTTTGGGTGTGTGTAAGCTGGGCATGCGAACAGCACGTGAGCAATGGACTCCACGGGGGCCTTGCATCCTGAGCAATTACATGTGCTTGGTTCATTTGTATGCCACTTAGCTGATACCTCGTTGACAGGGATGGTACCAAACCTACATTGTATGTAGAGTTTCCTATCCGGGGGGACCTGAACTAAGTCAAGGTAAGGTTCCATTAATCTGACCTGTTTGTGCTGTTGGAAGTCTATAAAAAGTTTCCCCTGGTCAGGCCTGATGGAATCTTTTGTGCAACCCATTCCCAGTAGTGTCGCTTTACTGTGTCTTTTTGGGAGCAGGGGTGAGTCATACTTTTCCCATACTTCCCGAAGCCCTACGTCGGACATCAGCTTACTTACATTTCTTATCCACCCCACCTTGTTACAGGTATGCAAACGGATAACTTCTGTCAGGGCTTCAGGTGTTTGGTCTCAACAGTGAGATTTTGGTGCTAATTCATGTTATCGTTCTTCGTGTCATCTGTTAAGTCTAGCAGGGGAGTAAACCTGTTGCTGCATTGAAGTGCTGGGTCAAGCTGGAGTCTTCTTATTAAAAAAAAAGAACGCAAACAAATTGCTAAACAACCATCGGCATGAATTGTACTTGAACCATGATTGTGATACAGTTTATTCAGCCCTGAAGAAGTCCAGTAACGGACGAAACGCGTTGGCTATCTGGCTTTCTGCTTTTTAAAAAAAAGAAAACTGAATTGAAGCGAAGATCCTTTGTTTGCTGTTTCTTTGGGAAAACAATTAAATACTTTGTACTTACTAAGATCATTATTTTGCAAAATTCAAACAATAAATTGAACTCTTGAGGGGTGCAGACCAAATTTTGTGTGAATGTTGTTAAGTGAGTAGGGCTCTCTCTATTCCCTGTTAGGACCGTATAGGGATTACGCTCCTGGTACTAGCACCTTCTGTACAGACTAAAGTGTGGTATTCTAATAGTGGTGCAGGCGGTTTTGCCTTAATCCCTAAAATTGTTGCTGTTAAACTTTGAAGATAATCCCTTTGGTAGATGACCTCCAGTCCATCAATCAAGAAGAATAGGTGCATCAATAGATATAGATTATGTATATTTCCACCTGCCACTACTTTGCAGCACCATAAATACCTGTGTTTTATAGTGGATGGTCCTCACCATCAATCCAAGCAATCCCTGCAGGTGTTATTTCTAGGGGCGAACAGCTATACAGATATTCTGAAGACTTATCTGTTCCCAGAGAGAGGAGAAAAACGAATATGTGGTTCAAGATATACACAAGGACTCTGGTTACAATCCAGAATAACAAAATTTTACTTGGGTAATGTCCTCAGGCATTCTTTTGAGACCCTTCCAAAAACAATTAGACATGCAGTGGAAACAGATCTTGAGCCAATGGGACAAATGTATTTAAGGACCATTGGTCCCATTGGCTTGAGATTTGTTTCCACTTCGTGTCTAACGATCATGAAGATTAAATAGGCCACAACTTTAGTGGATGACCAAAGAAACAATATATGCTGGCAGGACCTTTATGAAATACCACCTCAATTCCATCTGACACCAGATACCTCATTCAAAAGCTGGTTTAGCGCATGTTCAAAAACAGTCTGCAAGCAGCCTTTCCCCTACTGAAGAATAAAAGCAGTTCATAAACATACTAGAGCCAAGGGCAATCAGACTGGCCCTGAGCGCCTTCCTGCTGCTGATCTCTCACTAGGATGTCAGAATAAGGTCAGACAATTTGACACCTCTGTCCTACATACAGACCAAATCAAAACAGTTGCCACAAGAAGCTCAACTGCTTTGCAGCTGAGTGGTGCACCACAAGATCAGTCTAACGATGCAACACATTCCAAGATTGAGAACAAGATGGCTGTCTCCTTAAATTATAGTTTTAATCATGTAGACTGCCACAATGGAGGCTGGGCCCAAGACATCTAAAATAGGTATTTCAAAATAGGGTACATGTCCTTTCGATTCTTTTGCCACTCAAGGGAATGACAAGTACCTAAGCTATGGAAGCACGTGGTGGTATCCCAAATCCAAAGGAGAAACATTTGCGATATTAAGGTTCAAGGATATTTACTTGCACTTCTCCCTCATCCGGCTGGTCCCAAGGGTGTTTCAGAAGTTAAAGAAGGATCCATGTACACTGTGCCCAGTATGTGCCAGGCAATTTCGGTTCACAGAGCTTTGGAATCTTTCAATAGTCACCAATCCAGTTCTAACCAGATCTATACCTTCTTTCCAATAATCAAAGACTGGTGCGTTACCACAATCTAGCTTCTCTGCACCTATCTGCAAGACTGCTATGGAACTAAAGAACAAGTTACTTACCTTCAGCACTGTCTTATCTGGAAGAGACTCTATCTAGCTGCAGAATCTTTACCTTTAAGTATCCCCAGGCACCAGACTGGATCTGTAAGCATGCAGGACCGAACAGACGAAGTTCCCGTCTTGACAGACCTGACTGTCCAGACAGTAATGTTTTGTTTGTCTGCAGCTATGCCCACATTGCTGCCTGACAGATGTCCAGGAGAGGACTTTGAGAGAAAGTTGGTCCTGCAACGCTTAAATGCCGAGGTGGCAGATACGTAACCCTTGACTGTGCCCAAGTGCAGTGTCCTGCTGGGTCAAAGACAGTGCAAACAAGAGAACTTTTGATAGAGGTGCATATAAGGGGTAGACATTGTGAGCGGCACACCGAGTCCAGCTTTTCCCAACTTATACTGTCTTTGTGGATGGATGTCTGACTGCCAAAATAACATCGGAGTTCATGAGGAAGCTCGAAGACTGTTGGGTGTGCAGGTTTGGGTACAGGATCCTGCCCTTGTTTCAACAGAAGATCTCCCCTGAAGAGGCAGCCTGATCAGAGGACCGATGACGTGTGCTCAACAGCTCAGGATACCAGCTGCCCAATATGAAGTCACAAAAAGTAATTGGGCCTGGTTTTTCTGATCTTTTTGAGCACTCTAGGCAGGAGTGGTATTGGCAGAAAAGCATATAGGAGACTGGAGCTCCACTCTGGCTTCTCTAAGCGAGAGTCGCCTTGGAAACTCCAGCGCGCAGAACTGCTCAAAGTGTGCGATCTCAATGTTGGTGAACAGATCTATTTAAGGCTCTCCCCACGGCTGAGAAAGACCTCGGTCCACTGATCCAGTAGCGGTTTCTCAGCCACCACTGTAGATCCTTTGTAGTTCCCTCTGAGTTCTGGACCAAGACAGAGATTCTTCTGATGCTGTACCCACTGGGCCTTCAGGTCCCACTGCAGAGCCTGTATATGCTAGCAGGCATGAGACACCAGCAGGACGGCAGCCATGAGAGCCAACAGCCTCACAGTCAGGCTCACCAAAAATCCAGGATAGAGGCTGATACATTTCTATCTTAGGTCTCAAAAAGCCACAGAGACCGAGCGATGCAACTGGGGAACCACACACCCACTTTGGGTGGGAAAGAAAGCCCTCACACACCGACCTAGTCAGTGTCATGCTTCATCATCGGGCCCCACCAAAAGAGGCCGAGTGCCTCTTTGGTGTGCTACGACGCCAGAAGACTGCGGAGCTGGTTGTGTGAAAAGGGCGTGCAAAGGTAATGGATTGGTTAATTCAGAATTAAAGTTAGACTGACTAACTTTAATTCTGAATTAACCAATCCATTACCTTTGGCAAAAAATTCAGACACATAACCCCTTTTAACCGTGTCCTAGGGATCTATCATTAAAATATTTTTGCAGATACCCTTTAGGCACTTTTACTTTTATACCTCACTGCACGCCCTTTTCACACAACCAGCTCCGCAGTCTTCTGGCGTCGTAGCACACCAAAGAGGCACTCGGCCTCTTTTGGTGGGGCCCGATGATGAAGCATGACACTGACTAGGTCGGTGTGTGAGGGCTTTCTTATCCACCCAAAGTGGGTGTGTGATTCCCCAGTTGCATCGCTCCGTCTCTGTGGCTTTTTGAGACCTATTTAACCTCTCTTTTTTTGTTTATACGTACTAACCGGGGACTAAGAGTGTTCCTTAATCTCCCTGCCTCTCCTATTGTTGTTTTACATTTCTATCTTAGCCTGAATATCCTAGACTCGACGCTCGGGAGGGTAGGCCCGAAGCTGCTCTTAGTCCAGAACAGCTTTGATGAAAGAGGGCATTGGAAAGGGAGACATGTTTGACTTCAGTAGGTTGATATTGAACCCCAGCGAGTGCAGGAGGTTTGTGGTAGTCTGAAGCTGGGAGACAACCTTCTACAAATACCAGTCATCACAGTAGGGGAAGATGGAAATACCTAACCTCCTCAGATGAGCTGCGACCACCACAATCACCCTGGTGAACACTCGAGGGGTGCTGGCCGAAGAGGGGGGCATAGTAAGCTGAAAATGCTGTTGGCCCACTGTGAACTGCAGATTGCATCCGTGGGCCAACAGGACAGTGATGTGGAAATAAGCATCCTGCAAGTGCAACATTACCTTCCAGTCTTCCAGATCCAGCGCATACAACACATGTGCATGTGTGAGCATCATTTTGAATGTCATTTTCTTCAAGAAGTTGAGAAGGCGCATTTAGAGAATAGGACGGATTTCTCTGTCTTTTTTGGGTGCCAGAAATTAGTGGGAATAACAACCAGGACCCTTTCTAAAGCTCCCTTGGCCTCTTCATAGCTTCTTTGACCAAGAGAGCCTGCACTACTTAACAGAGCAAGGAGAGATGGTCCTCTTATCAGCCAGTCATAAATGGGTTGGATTGGCGGTCTGGGCGATCTGTAGTACAGATCAGTTTGATGTTACTGTCCTCCAGTGGAGGAGGTGATGGTATATCCTGCCTCCCACTTGATGGCCTGAGGGCGGACTAAAGAGGTTTAAAGGGAGCGGCTGCTGGGGAAGTGGTGGACTGACCTAACTGCTGGCTGACTGTCCCACACGGTGGCTGGGAAGGTGTTGACATGGTTGGAGACCCCTTCTGTAGCCACGAAAGGGACAGAAGGCAGATTGAGGTGAACGAGGGGCCACAGACTACCCCAAGGACCTGACAGTAGCTCTGCTGTTCTTGAAGCGCAGGAGCGCTGAATCCACCTTGTCTTTAAATAGGCGAGAGTCATAAAAGTGCTTGTCCAATGAGGGAAGTCTGCACATCCCCTGAAAAGAATTGATGTTCTCAGCCAGCTGTGGGCTGCAAGACCACCATGAGGAAATCGATTTACCTATACCTAGCGAGTGGGCCGGGTCAAATCCACATCGGATGGACAACTTTGCTGCAAGTGCGTGAGAGGGTAATGGCCTGGGGCTCCTCTGGGACCATAGGCTGCACAACCGAATCCCAGTGTATGTGAATAATGGCTCAATAGGCATGCAGTGTTTACTGACTGCAGTGCCAGGCTGGTGGAAGAGAACATTCTGCTACCAAAGGTGTTCATCATCTTTGATACCCTTTTCGGTGGAGTGGTAGGGAAAGGGCCAGGGTGAATATGAGATTGAGACCTGGACCACCAAGCTCTCCGGTGGTGGGTGCTGGGCAAGGAAACGGTGTTCCCCAGGAGTGGGGCGATGGATGCGGGCAGTTGTCCTGTTCAGAGAAGCCCCTATGCGGGGCTTGGACCAGGCCCCAAAGACATCTGTAAGGCTTCATTAAATGGGAGAAAGGGCTCTGAGGGGGAAACTTCAGCAGAAGCCCTTCTGTCAGAACATTAGTTTCAACTGCCACTGAGGGCAGGTTATGGTCTAGGGTCTCAGTCATACTATGCACCACCATAGCAAAAAGAGGCTCCCTCCTCGGTAGCCACAGTAGGAGGTGAAACCAGGGTAGTGTCAGGTGAAGTGTCGAACCCACTGGCCTCACTGAGTTCTTAATACCAGTTGTCTTCCTCAACTGGTTCTTCTCTATAAGGGTCCATAGACCGCTCTCTAATGTCTCCCTCTCCAGGCCTACCCATTAAATGAGGCACACGCTCCGCTCCATAAAGGATGTCCTCGTTCTGGGATGGATGTGGCGTTATACAAGACCCATCCTGCTCCGAGTCGGAGTCCAGTATGGGGGTGGGGGGGGTTGGCATTGGAGTGGGTGCCAAGGAAGGCCTTGGTCTCGCTGACAGCTCTGCTCTGGATCCACCCACGGATCCTTGGGGCCCAATTAGGGTCAAGGGCAAATCTACCTCGCTAGTTCCAGTAGGAGCTTCTCCCCGGAAGGAACTCCAGAGGGGTCATACCTCCCAAAAATGAGGCGCATGGCCTCAAAACATTTCTTCAGTTGGGGGGAGGTTGGGAAGCACTTAGCTGACCCAGGTTCAGGCGCCGTTGACTTGCAGGATGACTTCTACGGATACCTGGAATGTTGAAGAGCACTTGGATTTTGTCTACTCCTTATGCTTGTGGTGCCTTGAGCATCGTGGAGTTGGGCGTCGAGGAGCTTGAGGGAGCTCTCGCTCAGCCCCTTCAGGCGCGGTAGACCTCACACGCCTTCGAGACGTGTCCCAGCTCCAGGCACCACATGCACCAAGTGGGGGGCTGTCACCAACATTTTCAGATGACATGCTCCATATGGTTTGAAACCAGCCGGTTTCTTGGGTGACATCCTCAGCCCAGGAGATGAAATCTCAAAAACGTCGACAAAAACCAAACAAATTCAGCCAATAAGAGACTGAGGGGTACCTCAATCTAGATCAGCGCTAACTGGTGCTGAAAGGAAAGAATTGATGTCAGCATGCCGAGGTTTGGCCTATATAGGTCCTGTGTCACTTCCAGTGCGGACGATGCCAGTGACGCAGAACGGAACAGCGCCACCTATCAGCATGCAGAGGTACTACTCGAAAATCTTCCGAATCCAGTCTGACGCCTGCTTCCTACATTCTTTGGACCTCATAAATGTTTTAATGGATTGAACAAAAATGTTGCAAAGCACAGATTAACTATTTGTTTTTTACGGAAGCTTTACCAAAAGTGTGTTTTGTCAAAACTTGGTATAACAAGTAGGGGCAAAGCTTGCATCTCCATGCCAAAGCTCGGCGTCCTCTTAAAAAAAAAAAACATTTTTTACATTGTATTTATATTTTATCTTAGTATCCAAGAAGACATATACACTGTTATCGCCTCTTAACTTTTAAACACAGAAGTTTGATTACCTTTATTTGCTTATTGATCAAAGGTGTACTGCAATAAACTTGCGGAATGTACCATCAGCATAACATAACATGTATTTGCAAAGTGTGTCTTCACCCATAAAAGTATCTTGGCACTGATATAACAAATGATTGTTACCCAACTCAGTCGTACCATAGAAAAACGTGCATGGGAGATTATTTTTATTCTGTTGACAAGAACTGCAAACGCATTTTATTTTTCCATTTTCCATTTTTAGGAATTAATTGGTCTCATCAAGCATTCCAAGATCCCCATAATATGCATGTGTAATGATCGAAACCATCAAAAAATCCGCTCCCTTGCAAACTACTGCTTTGATCTTCGTTTTCAAAGGCCTCGAGTGGAACAGATTAAGGTAGGAGTTTAGCCAGTGTTTGCTTCCTTGCTAAACTCTATTTTGCAAGTCTTTTAACAGTTTTGAAATGGTGCCACATTGTTTTCCTGCAGCATCTGACGCTTGCTTTGATAATTTTTTTAGTGGTTATTTGTTTCCCACAGGGTGCAATGATGACAATTGCTTTTAAGGAAGGATTAAAGATCCCACCACCTGCTATGAATGAAATCATTTTGGGAGCAAATCAGGATGTTCGTCAGGTCAGTGACTCAGAAAACTGTTAATTTATGTTCCCCTTTATGAGTACTAATATACCACTAAAGTATTTTTGTGATTGTTTTGTAGGTGTTACATAACCTTAGTATGTGGTGTGCAAGAAATAAAGCGATGACGTACGACGAGGCCAAAGGCAATGCCAACAGTGCTAGAAAGGATATAAAAATGGTAAGAGGGTTCCCACTTAGCAAATGTAGCATGACAATAATATGTACATAAAATAACACATTCTTACTTGTTTGAATTGGCGACACACACTATTTTTTAAGTGTTTGATCATTTCTCGTTCTTTTTATACTAATTAATGATTTTGAGGAGTCTGTTATGGAGTACGATGGTGGGTCCCTTGTAAATAGTGCTTCTGAGCTAGTTTTAATGCATGTGTAATTTTTTATCATCATGATTATTGCCAGCATTATGATATTTTTTGAAGTAGTGGTCGTGACTTAAGAAATGCTTGGGTTCACCATTGCAAAATATCTTATTTGCAGTAGTCAACAGTTCAAAGAGGCTGTAGACCATAGCATAATACGTGTTGGGAACTGTATAGGACAAAACCTGCTCACATGCAAGGAGAACGTCTTATTAGTATTATACTACAGTGCTGTATGCTGTTTGTGGTCTATTGATTAGGGAGGTATAATGTTTAGATATTCACTAATAAACAGCAAAGTCAAACTTCTGAATTATTACATTATGAATCTAGTTATAACCTTTCACCAATTATACAGTTATACCTGGTTAAATTCACAAAGAATGTATAATAACGCACACTTTAAAGTGCTCCTGCCAGGTTTAAGAAAATATTTACAAACTACTCAAATGAACATTAAAGTTGAGCATCTGTAAAATGGCTGAATGATACATATGCAACAATATACCAATGCTGTACTACAACATATACATGTGGATGCGAACCTATAATCTATGCGACTTAGAAATGTATCTACTATGGTAGAAATTAACATATGTACTATGACAGAAATGAACAAAAGTTGCCCCAAAAAAATATGGGATCCCCTCAGTGCGCAATCCACTGTACCCTCGTTGGTATTCTTTCGCACACGTTCATCATCCTCTGCATATCAAAAAAAATAGGAAAACTCTCTATCTTAGATCGAGCAGGCATTACTGGCAGCCTTCAGGCCTAGCCGTGTCGGTTTACTTCCACTCCATTGCACATCATCGAGTCTTCTGCCGATGGAACGGACTCCGTTCCAATTCTGTCCTCTGTACCACTCTAAAAGTATATTAACTCACTCATCTGCATAAAGTCTACAACTACCGAGCAGGAGGAGGTCGAAGTGTCAGCAACAGAAGAGGAGCAAACACTCTTCATCCAAGATTCAGATTCAAAACTGGAAATGGAGCTAAAGTCCGAAGACGTTCCAGCCGGACAGGGTGCTGTAAGTTACAAAGCTCCTCTGTCCTGAGTCTCCGTAAGAATGACTGAGATTTTTGGGCCTACTAGCCTCTTATATCCTGCTTGCTAACCATTCCGGGTGACACATGCAAGCTTTGCAGTGGGACCTGAAGCCTCAGTAGGTCCACCACCAATGAAACCTGTCAGATTATATCCAAGTTTCAGAGACTGCAAAAGGCCTGCAGTGGTGGCTGCTTGGCTGCAATTGGATCAGCGGCAAACCCTTGGACCCAGTTGGACTCATTCCAAGCAAAGCTGCTGTTGTTTTCTTTGTTTTAAGCCCAGCAAGTACTTGGTCTGGGCACAGTTTAAAATTCAGCCCTTTTGGCCTTTTTATTTTTGCCAAACCAACCATCCTTATTCACTGGTTGCGTTGTGTTTTCTAAAAGGTTTACTACATTATTGTGACATAAATTTGGTCTTGCATTTCTGTGTACGCCTGTTGAACCAATGTGCTGTACCCCAATGCACCTGCCCACCCATAAACTGTCTTCCTATTTGTGATAACATCTGCACAATGGGCGAGTGAACTGCAGGCCCTTTCTCTCCCACTTCCCCATACCAACTTTTTTTCCGGACAAACTGGTCTTAAGTACGCTAGCTGCATTCCTTCCAAGTGATGCCTTTTCATGTTGGACAAGCCATTGTACTTCCAACCATCTATGCTCCTCCTCAACACTCAAAAAAGCAAGAGATACTCCATCATTTGGGTCCAACAGGTTACTCAGTTTTTAGATCGATTGTACCCGACAACATTGGGAAGACAATCAGTTCTGTGTGCGATTCTCTGCGGTGAAGAAGTGCAAAGTGTTGCAGGCACAGACCATACCTCGATGGATAGTCCTCTATATTAAGATTTGCTACATATTGGTAAGAAGCAACCTCTACAAGGCCTAAGGGCCAACTCCACCAGGGCCAACGCTGCTTCCACTGTGTTGGCACGCAGAGTGCCTGACCTTGCTATTTGTCAGACCGCTACGCAGGCTTCATTGCACTCAGTACTGTAGGACTATTTTGAGTTTGAGCCATTCCATAGATTCACCACCTAGTGAGGTAGAGCTCTGGCATCTGTTCTAAAGACGAGCATCTATATTCTGTAGTATGGTCTCTGCCATCTAAAAACATCCTGAACAAGGAATCTGCACACATGCTCATTCAACTTGATGATGGGCTCTGTGTTGTAGGGTGCAGAAGAGTTCCTCAAAGAAATTCCAGTCACACTGCATGGGTGGCACTTAAATGCTTCTCTGTTTGTAATTGCAAAAGAGTCATGGGTTCAACCAATAGTTACATGGCACCACCTACCAGATCTCAAGGGCATTGCTTTGGAATTTTGCGGATCCAGGTTAGCGCCTGGGGGAAATTGTAGAGGTGATTAATCTATGATAGAGATCTTCCAGAAGGAGGTTTAGAAAGGTAAGTAGCTTACTAATGTATCCACACTTGACTACTGACAAGACCTAGTCTACCAAATGCGGGTAGCGACCTTCTTCAGGAGGGTGAGGGTTGAGGTACATGCATTATGTTTTAAGAAAAAGAGCACCCTGACTCTCACCAGCAATTATAACTAGCATAATATATCAAAGCAACATGCAGACTTTTCTTTGTGCAGATGCTCTCATTGTTTTTACATACATACGCCAGGTAATTCATTAACACAGAGAGTAACCACATAAACATTTTGACATCCTAACGAACACAATAGATGCGTTCACTAACAAATAGAACATAATTCCTTCTTTTTATAAAATAACATGCTCACAGAAATGTATAGATAATCTGAAAGAAGCTAAATGCCCATAGACAACTCTATTATTTATTTAAATCAAGTATTCTCAGAAGAACATCCTCACTACCTGTAAAGAAGACTCTACAACCATATCTTCATTTGGCCAGGCCTGGGTTGTATTTCTCTTCATTTAAAGTCCACCTGGCATCTATTACTGCCTACAGAAAGTGTCCTTTCCAGTCTTTTTTTAATCACAATTCTAGTTGTTAAAGGCTTCTAAAAACAATTAACAGTTTTTCTCGCAAGCAGGAGGCCTTTGTTTCTTTGGGAGCTGAATATTTTCCGCTTATCAGCCATCAGTTTCAGCCATTCTACAAAGATTCCCTTCAACACCTTCTTTCTGGCTTTAGCATTTGCACACAGGATCAGCGAGGCTTAGCCATCATCTTTTCATGAACCTTATACAGTTTTCTTAAGAAAGTGGTTATGTGGATGCATCCAAAATTTCTCCCCATTGTGATCTTGAATTTCCACATAAACCAAATTGGTGCTTTGCCATCTTTCTTTTATTATCCTACTGCCCAACTGAAATATCCTCCTTACATTAGATGTGAGGAGAGTGTGTCAGTTTTTCTTTGATAAGGAAAAAGATGTACAAACATTTTTACTTTTTTTTTATCAAAGCCATGGGTCCGTACTTGCATTGCTGGCTTCTTAATAGTAGTCTATCTCCAGATGAATAGTCTCACATATTTTTGCTATGTGAAAGCCAAACATACTAGGTGTGGAGCCGGTACTGCAGTTTTTTTAAATAATATTCTTATAGCGGAGATTTGAAAGGCATCCACCTGGAGATCTGTGCATTGCATTACTGTCTTGACTCAGACTCCTGGGCTTATGTCTAAGTAGGGCAGTTCTTGCATTATTTTGCAGTTTCGCACTATTCTTTAACTTCACGTACCCCACTATCTTCACCTAAGTCACTCACTTTTCCCTATTCTTTGCTCCAACCCCTAATCGGGCACTCAAATGTTTTTTTCAAATGACATTTATAACTGAGTCGTGTTCAGTGTGATTAAGTAACACTGTTGCAAATTTTACTTTCCGTTTGATTTTTTTGTATTGTAAGATATGTTTCATTAACACGTTTGGATGTATCAATACTGGCACCACCCTTTATTATGAAACAATTGGAGAGAGAAGAGGGTAAGAGGCACTCTTATTCCCCCTGGTTAGCTATGCAAAACAAAGGAAGAGTGTCATATGCAACGATGTCTGTGTTGAAACACAGAGGCAGAGACTGTGAAAAGGACTATAGAAAGATACCCTCTTGTAGACACATTGGAAACCTTCAAGGGTTTTATAGGAAGCCCTCACTCACCAACCTGGTTGGTGACATGCTTCATCATCGGGCCCACCAGGAGAAGCCGAGTGCCTCCCTGGTGTGCTACAACGCCAGATTACTGCGGAGCTGGATGTATTGACAGTGATGTGAAAAGTGATGTTAAAAACGTCTAATACTGTACCAACCAAAATGATTTATTTACTGGTCAGTTTAGACATGGTTAAAAAGGTATGTGTGGAAGAACTACCACTGATTATGATGGGAGTTTCCACTTAAAGTGGGGTCAACATGTTTCTGCCCTGTATAAGTGTAAGAATTAGCACCCTCTTGGCACCTAGCTTCTCCTGCTCCGGACCCCGTGGATCAAAAGAAAGCAGGAGAAGCTAGGTGCCAAGAGGGCGCTAGGCGTTGCGGGCGGTGTGCCATTTTCGCCTCCACCCCCCTCCCGAGACCCATGGGGCGTGGATCTTTTACTGCACAAACTATACAGGTTCCTCTGAGTGGAGGTAAATCCCACAACTTGTGGTTTGTGTTTTGTTTTGCACCCTTTTTTACACATAGCACAAATTTTAACTTTCACGTCCTTTGGTCTGGGTGGGCCTTAGCGCGCCCATACCGCCAAGGTACACGCTACACGGTCCTGACGAATGCCCACGTAATTCTTACACTTATACAGGGCAGAAACATGTTGACCCCACTTTAAGTGGAAACTCCCATCATAATCAGTGGTAGTTCTTCCACACATACCTTTTTAACCATGTCTAAACTGACCGGTAAATAAATCATTTTGGTTGGTACAGTATTAGACGTTTTTAACATCACTTTTCACATCACTGTCAATAAATCCAGCTCCGCAGTAATCTGGCGTTGTAGCACACCAGGGAGGCACTCGGCTTCTCCTGGTGGGCCCGATGATGAAGCATGTCCCCAACCAGGTTGGTGAGTGAGGGCTTCCTATAAAACCCTTGAAGGTTTCCAATGTGTCTACAAGAGGGTATCTTTCTATAGTCCTTTTCACAGTCTCTGCCTCTGTGTTTCAACACAGACATCGTTGCATATGACACTCTTCCTTTGTTTTGCATACCACCCTTTATTATACATTTAAATCCCAAGCATGCCCCCCCTTACTGATGGAAGGAACAAAGGATGATGATGGTTCCTATAGTAGTGCTACCCTTTATTCCCTTTTCATATACTCATGTAAATGATAGAGATAATGTTCTTTTTTTTTAATAAGGTATAAAACCTACCTGCCATTTGAGCTCTTACTTGTTACTTACATCATTGGTTCTCCCTCGTCCTTCTTATGGAGGATTGTTTACCAGCAAAAAAATCATCTATGTTGAACACTTATTTTAATATTTAATTATGGCCAATGTCACATTTTAATTGTGGTTCCTGGATTTTAGATGCACAAAGGCTGTGATTTAGACTTGGTTGGAGGAACTGTAGTGCCCCATCATTCATCTACCACAGCCATCGAAAGTAATGCTCCTGTTTGCAGAGGTGGTCAGGCTGTGACAAGAGAATGATAATTTGATGGCGGGAACGAGGTTTAGTAGGTTTCTCCTCCAAGATCTTAATGTGTGCCATTGTGCCTACAAATTGCTGGAATGAGACAGCAACATGACTGTACAAGGATCACCATGCTGAAACGACTTGTCAACCTGGAGTCCATCCACCAGCTTTTTCTCATGTTTGGTAGGCCGGGTGTGTAGGGAGGTGGGTTAGGTTTGGAGCGTGACCCCAAGGAGTGAGTGACAGGGAAGCTGTCACCAACGTTGAGTTTACTGGCCCTGCCACTATTCTTTCTCCCACTAGGTCATGTATAATTTGGGCAGCAAATACTGCCACAAAATCCTTGCATGGAGGGGGTTTGGTGGTGCGGACACAAGGTTATATTAGATTGCCAGTTTCCCCACCACTGGCTTGAAATTAGCAGTAGCTTGGCAGAGCAAGTCAATTCTGTTGCTGATATCATAATTTCGGTCAGAATGGTAAAAGATACAGATACAAATAACCTTAACTTCACTCAACTGGTGTGTTCCACAATCCAGAGCAAAGCTACGACCCCGCCCTCTTCTTTACTTGGCTACCTGACTTTAGCTTTTCTTTCCATCAGTTTCTCTCCTGGTCAGGATATTTGCCACCAAGGGTGAGTTCAGGCTTAAAGTAGCCTCCAGGACCAAGAACTGTGGCGTTTTCAGATAAAAAAAAATAAATTCAAAACTTTTTTGGCGGTGCCTGACTTAATGCTTTCCTAGAGCCCATCCATTCTTTGTTCAGCGTTCTGGTGAGCAGCCTTTCACTGCTAAACTGTAAACCTGACAAAAATATAATTAATTTTGCATTATCTCTTTCAGGGTCCCTTTGATGTTGCCCGAAAGGTTTTTGTCAAAGGGGAAGAAACCGATCACATGACACTAATTGACAAGTCTGATCTATTTTTCCACGACTATTCCCTGGCGCCTTTATTTGTTCAGGAAAATTACATCCATGTAAAACCTGCTGCTGCTGGGTGAGTAGTTAAATAACTTTGTAATTTAAAACTAAAAGGTATTTCATAGGAGTGGTCTGCAATAACACCAAATGTTCTCATTTTTAGAGGGAATATGAAAAAGCATTTGCTGCTTTTGAGCAAAGCAGCAGATAGCATATGTGATGGTGACTTGGTGGACAAACAGATTCGTACTAAGCAAATGTGGAGTCTCCTTCCTACACAGGTACACATTTATCACTTTTCTGATACATCTGCATAGTTTGGCAGTTTACCTTTCAGAATCAGACTGTTTCTGAATAAGCTCTTTCAAATTTATCCTTGAGGTGGAAGTGATAAACGTTAAACTGGAATTTGTGTGCTGTATTTTAGCTGCTCACATTCGGGCTTTGTAATAAACTTGGGCAGCATGAATGTTAATTACTGAGGGAGTTAACACCTGAGAGCTCAGCTGGTGTCTAGGGCGTTCCAGTGAATGGTTTTGGAAAAGGATATCATAAATGAAACAACATGCCTGTGTTGAATAATTTTTCCAGCTTAACTACTGAGAAACAAAAAGATTGTTTGTTTCTTAGAAGTTCGTACTGGAAGAATCTGCTGACCGGTATAAGGGGACTGGCAAAAAGTTAGATTTTACACATCCACCTCCCGACTTTTCCCAGCCCTATCCCAATGATTGGCGGTGGGGTATTAGCACCAGATGCCTTGTTACAAGAAACATGGAAAATCATTCTTCCCTGCCAGCACATGTCAAGATGTTTTTTTCCATTTCGGTTTTTGAACTATTACACCTATTGTTGGTAAATATGGACACATTGGGCCTGATTTTAAACAATCTTTTTATTATTATTGAAATCAAGCAGAACAGGATCGTACCAGTACCATTTCTACATTACTTTGCTACATAGTGGAATTCTTTTACCTAATTGGGCCCGATTTTAAAGTGTTTGTGTGATAAAATCAGGCTTACAAGCACAATAGCCAAACTTGAACTAACAATCATTTGTTTTTGTTTGTAATCCAGATAAGTCAATTTCACATGCAAAAATTGATTGAGTTTAATAAAATGGCTTTTGTTTGTCATACTTTAGGCAATCTATGCAAGTGTTCTCCCAGGTGAATTGATGAGGGGTTACATGACTCAGTTTCCCACCTTTCCAAGCTGGCTTGGCAAATACTCATCCACGGGCAAACATGACCGGATTGTTCAAGAGCTATCACGGCACATGTGTCTGAGGTACGAAAATAAAAAGCATATGTTGAAGTTCTTAAAAATTGTCACCAATAGCTGTAATATTTAAGCAGCCTATTGTACTGCAGTTGAAATACGAGATGTTTCAATTAATGAACAGCTAGATTCTTTTGGACTCTTCTAGTAGTCTAGTCATGTATTTTCCACTTTGTCATTTTCCAAAGCGACATCAAATGTATACTTTTTTCTACATGCCAATTTTGAATATTGAACTGAGTAAGAAGGAGCTTAGGCCATTAGAGATCTCAGAAACATTAATGTACAGTAGGCTTCTGTCTCCCTTATTCCCAGCTAACAATGATTTAGAAAAGAAATTCACAGGGTGTCCTATCATGACCTTTAGAACGCGGGTATCACTCCTAAGTATGTTTTCTCTGAATACTAAACATGTTTGTTGGTTTTCCAAAAACACTTGTCTGTGTATGACTTAGTCTTATTTTGTAGCCAATTTCCGCCTCCCTTCCTCAATAGTCATGCAGTTGCTTGGCTTTGAACTATGCACAACACTTGGTGGACACCTCTCTAGTTAACCCACACATGGTCAGCATAACCAGTTAGGGAAATCACCCCTTGAGTCTTCTATACCTCTTTAAGGTACCCCTAGATTTCTAGAATTTGGTGCAATTTAGCGTCATTTTCATGAGTACCTTTCAGCTACCGAAGTAATGAAGCCTGGACATGGTCTTCTTTAATAAATCAATGTTCATTTCTATAGCTATTTTTGTGGTTTCTTTTGAACTCTTTGTGGAGTTTTTATAGCCCTTAAAGGGTGGTTTTTTTAGTGGAGGTTAGCTATTTACCCTTTCTGCTCTACCTCCGTATGTGCCTTCTTAGATATTCTCACTGCATGTAAGGCATTGTTTCACAAATTCATTGTGTGGCACAAAACAATTCAAGGAGAACAGGCATGCATGCAGTCTATAATACGTTCCTTCCTGACAGATATTCTCTTGCTTTGGCCCATTTTTTGTTGGGAAGTCTCATAGTAACCTTAAGACTTAAGAGGGGAATTTTTGAGGGCCCTGTAGAAGACCTCCTGCAGGGTTCTATGTCCTCTTTCCGGACCTCTCTTTCTGCTGCTAGGACCAAACTTCTCCAACCTAAAAAGGCTGCCTCCACCCTAACTCTTACCTCGCTGTGATGAGGTCTGAAGATTGAATCCCAGTAAAGCTAGCTCAGCTTACCATTCTTCCAGGGTAAGTAAATTGGATGGTTGTTTTGATAGTGCTTAGAGCAGGTTCTACCACATTAGCTGTGAAATTGAATTGCATCTAATGTCCTGTGGTCGCCAACATGGGTCTGTATCCGTAGAGTGGAAAATTTCAGCATGTTGCCCTCTTACATCCTACTCCAGAATCTGCAACAACTCTTCAGTCTCTGCATGCACCTCTTCAGGATAAACTCCTGACATATAGAGCATCAGGCAATCTGTGCTCTCGTGGCATGGCCAAGCTTACTAGCAAGCCATCCAGTCCTAGGCTTCCTTCAGGTCTGGTCCTTCTTGGTTTAGAGGGCCCTGCTCCAACTAGTGTCCTCCCAACCTGGGAGGAATTGGGAAAGTAGAGTCACTGCTCTCTACCATCCAGGCGGTGCTTGGCAAAGCCATACCTCACAAGCTCTTGGCTCATGGACTTGCTGCATGAATTCTGCTCTGGAAAATAAGTCCATAACTGCCTGTCTTGACCTTTCTTCCTGAAGAAGACAAATTGTTAAACTTCTTCTTGGCTGTTCTAAGCTGTGATTTGCTCCGTGTTCTTAAAACATTGAACCCCATATAATCATCTGTCACTGTGCAATCATAGCACTTCACTTGCATTTTTGTTTTTTTTACGTTTTTAAATAATTTTATTGAGAAAAATCAAGTCAGACACAGTCCATCGTGCAACATCGCAGTGCAAAATACAAAACAGAAAGCAGGTCAAGCGTTCCATTACACATAGGCGTCAACAATCAGCACAGTAAATGATCATGGGGAGAATGTCACGGCTCAATCTCATCAAGGTCCCTCCCTCGTGGGGAAACACAGACAGAGCGTTGTCCGCAATGAAGGGCTAAGGAAAAAGGGACGGGAACTCCAATTGCAGGGGGGAGAGGCAGTCACTGACCAGCAACGGCGGCTGCCGTGGACCCAAGGCCGGCAGGGGGCGCGGGAGAGGCAGCTCCACTTGGGTGGGAACTGGAAAGAAGGTAGGTAATCAAAGGGCCCCAGATGTCAACAGGTCGGGACCTAGCAGGCATTAAATCCCAGAACTCCGACAGGAGAGTCTGGTACCGAGAGGCATCCTCCAGCCAACTCTCAACCTTGGGAGCCGGCCTGCGACCTCAACACATGGCCACCCTACACCTAGCAAGGACCAGCAGCATCGTGATCAGACGGTGGGAGACGTCAGGGCAGAATTTGACAAAACCGAGAAGGCACAGAGGTGGATCGGGGCGCATTGTAGCACCGGTAATGTCAGAAATGGCAGAACACAACGCCTGCCAGAACTCCGAGACTCTAGGACAAAGCCCAGCAAGATGAGAAAAATCCGCCGCAGGAGCAGCACAACGCACACAATTGTCTCCGGGAGTGAGCCCGAGCCTATGCAGCTCCACCAGGGTGCGGTAAAGCCTATGCAAGTACTTGAAATGGATCAAACGAAACTGCACTTTTGTAGTAACTTACACTTTTGAGTAAATCTACTACTTTTCGGTATTCACAAACTGCACTTTTGTAGCAACTTTACTTTCATAGTAAGTTCCTGCTTCCATTATTTTCTACGGAAGGGAGTTGCAGTTCCAGTGGTTAGCCATGTGTAGTGCTGGACTTACTGCAATAGTGTAAGTTTGTTAGACATGGCATCTTCTGGTGTGTTTCCCCAGACTTTTTTGCTTTCTGACCTCCCGGTTTTGACTCTGTTTTTAATGGCGTAACGTTTCTGCACACTTTTTGCACTGCTGATCAGTTGTAAAGTGCAGGTGCTCTGTGTAAATTGTGCTGTGGATTGCTGTTTCCATGATTAGATATTTGATTTACTTGTTTGTCCCTAGTAAAGTGCACTGAGTGTGCCAGGGTTTGTGAATCAAATGCTACTCGTGGGCCTGCAGCACTGATTAGGCCACCCACGTGAGTAGTCCTGAAAAGGTATCTCAGACCTGCCATTGCAGAGTCTGCGCGCGGTTTGTAACTGCCATGTCGACTTGGCCAGTGCACACACTTGCCAGTCTCCAACCTTCCCTTTTCTTACATGTTAGGCACCCCTAAGGTAGGCCCAAGGTACTCCTGTGGGCAGGTTGCATTGTATGTGAAAGGTAGGACATGCCCGGAGTGTGTGGCATGTCCTAATAGTGAATTACAGCCAATTTCAGTTTTCACTATTGCAAGGCTACCAGTTCCCCATAGGACAGAATGGAAGGTTTGTTTATAACATCTTATAAACATAACTGGCCCAGGGAATTAGGTAAGAAAATAAAATTTAGTATGCCTGAACTCAGAATCTTAAAGATGCATCTTTTAGCGAAGGTGATTTTTACATTCTGTGTTTGAAAATACAACTTTTAGGAAGTGGGTATTTTCTTGCTCAGTCATCCCGTGTGCCTCTGCTGGAATGTGGATTGCCTGTCTGGGTTTTGATGACAGAAGACTGGGGGGCAGGAGGCGCTCCAGATAGTCTAGGTAGGTCAGGAAAGGGCTGAATAGACCTTGGCTACGATGGGGGAAGGGGGAGGAGACTTTCTTGCACCTCAAAGAGCCTGATCTGCCTCTGACAAATACCATCGCCACCTCCTGCCAGGAATTCACACCAGAGAAGGCCCAACTGGTTCTGGCCGGGCACAGGCACCCTCTGCCTGAAAGATCAAATGATTTTTGGACAAAAATACTGGGTCCCAGACCCCTAAACTTTAGAACTCATCTGGATCAAGAAGACTGCCAAGAAGAAGAGCCGGAGGAGCTGCGAAAAAGAACGACTGCTTTGCTGGGTGCTTTGCTGGGCTGACCTGCAGTGGCTGCTTCTGTCTTGGGCAGTGAAAGGCCTGGACTGGACTATATGCACCCTAACTTGTGAGTCTCTCCAAGGGCTTGAAGTAATGCTTGCCCCCTGTTCACGAAGTCTCAGGAACAGCAAAGACTTCAAGTTCTTCGACCTGCTGCACTGGGGACTGTGTGTTTTGTGCTCCAACCCGAAGAACAGCAACTCAACGACGTCTACGAAATCACTGGCGACTCCGTGGCCTGAAGGCTCCGCAGAAGGCAGCGCTGCACCGCAACCCTGGTCTCACGACGCCACCTTTTGACTCCGCCACTGAGCCGCTGCTTGCACTACAACCTGTGGGCACCGCACTCCGCACCGCCTCGCTTCACGCCGAAGCTTTGGCCGGCCTGACGCTGCTTCTTTCCGCTGGAGTCGACGCCGCTGCTTGCACCAAGGTTCGAGGCCCCGCTCGTAACTCACACAACGCACTGCCCCCATCCCGCACCGCAGCATTGGCATGTGCCATCGACTCCAGTTCGTCAGACGACCACAGAAAAGACGGCGTCGCTGCTTGCATTGTGACCTGCCAGCACCATGACAAGCACCGTCTTCATCTCGCACCGCGACCCTGGTCTCACCATCTGAAAGAAACAGGTTAGTATTAGATTCCTTACCTTAGAATATCCCCAGGCGTCAGTCTGGATCCGGAAACTTTTGCGTAGCAGTACCCCTGCGCGTCGGTAGGCGTCGTCTGCAGGCGTCCCCTGCGGCTCCGCGTCGTCGGCGTCGTGCGCCGTGATGACGTCGCTGGAGTATATAGACGCCGCCTCCGCGCGCTGACGTCAGTTCTTCTTTTTTCCGCGCCAGTTAGCGCAGATCCGAAGAGCAGTACTCCGGTCTTTTGACCAAGTGTTTGTAAAAAATTTTATCTTTCTACGGTGCCGGTAGGATGCCTGGGTTTAAGAGCTGCGACGAGTGCGACCGCATGATGTCGGTCACCGACCACCATCGACTCTGCCTCCGGTGTCTGGGCGCGGACCACGACGTGGAGTCCTGCGTCGACTGTCGGGCCTTGACTGGAAAAGCTAGGCGGGAGCGGTCCCGCAAGCTTCTCGAGCTCCGGGTGTCGGCCCCGCGTCGAGAGCGGTCCCGGTCCGGTCGGAGGTCGAGGGAGCGGTCGAGGGAACGATCGCGGAGCCGCCATGGGCGCTCCGGGAGTCGCCACCATTCCTCCGGCTCGTCAGGTAAGCACAAGAAGTCGGGGCGTCGCCATCGCACCCCCGACTCCCCCCGACGCCCGCGTAATGCGGCCGGGGGCTCGGGTGACCCCACCCCCGCGGCCCCGCGTGGGTCGCCGACGCCGTCTACCCCATACCCGTCGGTCCCTGGGGAAGGCGCGTCGCGTGAGGAGATCGAGGCCTTCCTCATTGCTATGAGGGCGAGGTCTTCTCCGGCGGGGCCTTCGGCGCCTGCGGGCCCGTCGGTCCCGTCTGGGGGCCCAAGCGGTTCGGGTGCTCCTGCCCCGGCGCCGCCGGCGGCTCCGGCCCCGGCGCCGCTGGTTCCCTCTGGTTCGTCGCCGGCTGGTCTCCCGGCCTCTCCGGCGTCGGTTCCTGTGGGCCAACCCGTGGTACCGCCCCCGCGTGGTGCAGCGACTCCGCCGTCGGCTCCGGCCGGCGTCGGGTCCCCGACGCCGCGCGGCGCCACCCCCCTTTCCTCCCCGACTCCGGACGCGGAGTCGGACCGGCGTCGGCCGACGCCGGATCCGACGCCGATGGGGCCCGTTGACCCCGACGTCTATATCGTCGACCCAGAATATGGGTATGATGACGATGAGTATGGAGAGGGTTGGGAGGGGTCTGAGGACCCTCTATCCCGTGCCTGCCAGTATGATGTGGACTGGGTAGGTGATCTGGGTGATGCCAGTGGCCTGGACGAGTCGCCCAACCCTGGGTTTGTCTCTCCGTCCCCTGTGGCGTCTGAGGCAGGTGCTGCCTATTCGGTGGTCCTGATGCGGGCTGCCAAGGCCTTGCACCTTGAGCTCCCCGTCGCGAAGGTCAAGCCGAACATTCTGACCGAAGTGTTTAAACCGCAGTCATGCCCCCAGGAGCCTCTGCTGCCGTTTAATGAGGCCCTGTCGGATGTCCTTTTGGGCACCTGGTCCAGGCCCGCTTCTGGTGCGCCGGTTGACCGGAATGTCGCGAGGCGTCACCGTCCATGCTCGGACGACCCTGCCTTTTTATCCACCCATCCCTCCCCGGAGAGTCTGGTGATCCAGGCCTCCACTTCGCAGTCCGCATTTCCGTCGGCTCCGCCCGATAGGGAATCAAAGCGGTATGACCAATTTGGTAAAAAGGTCTTTTCCTCTTTGAGCGCTGGACTGCGGTCTTGTAATACCGCGTGCCTCTTGGGCCGCTACACCCACTCCCTGTGGGATACGGTCGAGGAGTGTCTGCCGCAATGTCCCCAGGAGGTGCGGGACAAGCTCACACGGGCCTTAGTTGAAGGCCGGGATGCGGCGCGGTACTCGATCCGTTGTGGTCTCGACACGACCGACTCGTTGGGACGGGCGATGTCCACAACGGTGGCGATTCGTCGCCATGCTTGGCTGAGATCTGCCAACTTCTCGCCAGACGTCCAAAATTCACTCATGGACATGCCATTTGATGGCAGTCGCCTGTTTGGTGACAAAGCGGACCACGCGCTGGAGCGCTTCAAGGACTCCAGGGTCACGGCCAAGTCCTTGGGTCTTTCGACCCAGCGCCAGCAGACGGGTTCGTTTCGGCCCTTTCGTGGCCAAGGGAGGGGAGGTCCCACACGTGCTGCCAGCCACGCGACGCAGAACGCTCCCCAGCGCGGTGGCGGCCGTGGTTTCCGCCGTGGTGGCGGTAGAGGCCAGCGGCGTGGTCAGTCCACGCCTCCCTCCGCTGCTGCATCCAAGCCTTCCTAGTCCGAGCTTTCGGGCTCACGTGACGCCAGTGGGTGGCAGGGTTCGCCATCACCACTCCCGCTGGCGCGCGATAACATCGGACAGGTGGGTGCTGCAGCTTGTCCGAAGGGGCTATGCCCTCCCCTTCGAGTCCACTCCTCCAGCCATGCCACCGCAGAACCACCGTGTGTCGGGGGACCACTTGACACTTCTGCAGGAGGAAGTTACGGCCCTCTTGGCCAAGGGGGCCATCGAGTGCGTTCCTGGGCCAGAAGTAGGGTGTGGTTGCTACTCCCACTACTTTCTGGTACCCAAGAAGGACAAGGGAGGCCTGCGTCCTATCTTGGATCTACGGAACGTCAACGGCTTCCTCCGGAAGGAGAAGTTCAAGATGTTGACTTTGGCTCAGGTCTTGGCTGCTCTAGACCCACAAGACTGGATGGTAGCGTTGGACTTGCAGGATGCGTATTTTCACATCCCCGTCCTGCCGGCCCACCGGCGTTACCTGCGGTTCACGGTAGGCCACGAGCACTTTCAGTTTATCGTGCTCCCATTCGGCCTTACCAGCGCCCCACGGGTGTTCACGAAAGTGATGGCGGTGGTCGCAGCTCATCTGCGCCGGTTAGGGGTTTCAGTCTTCCCCTACCTCGACGACTGGCTGTTGAAGGCGGGCTCGCCCCAGACAGTCGTCCACCACCTTCAGATGACGGCAGACCTCCTGCACGAGCTGGGGTTTACCATCAATGTGCCGAAATCACACCTGTGTCCCTCTCAAAAGCTCCTTTTCATCGGAGCGGTTCTCGACTCGGCGCAGTTTCGGGTTTATCCTCCGGAACGGCGAGTCCGGGATATTCAGGCTCTGATTCCCATCTTTCAGCCGTTATCCCGGGTTTCGGTCAGGTTGACGCTGCGGCTTCTAGGGCTGATGGCCTCCTGCATCCTTCTGGTGCATCACGCCAGGTGGCGGATGCGGGCTCTGCAGTGGGACCTGAAGTTTCAGTGGGCCCAGCATCAGGGCAACCTATCCGACCATGTCCTGATCTCGGAGGGCACTGCGAGACAGTTGCAGTGGTGGCTTACGGACCGCGATTGGGTCAGGGGCAGATCCCTCTCCCTTCCCCAACCGGAGCACGTGGTTGTGACGGACGCGTCCCTCCAAGGCTGGGGTGGCCACTTGGGAGAGGCGGAGATCAGAGGCCTCTGGTCTCCGGCGGAATCCCGGCTCCATATCAACATGTTGGAGCTGCGGGCGATTCGCCTAGCACTGAAGGCATTCCTCCCCTTTGTCAACGGGAGTGTGGTGCAGGTGTTCACGGACAACACCACCGCCATTTGCTACTGCAACAAACAGGGCGGTGTGGGGTCTAGACCCTTTGCCAGGAGGCTCTGCGCCTCTGGCAATGGCTGGAACGTCAGGGCGTGACTCTGACGGTTCAACACCTGGCAGGTTCTCTGAACGCCAGGGCGGACGAACTCAGCCGTCGGTGCTCGGTGGATCACGAATGGCGTCTGAACTCGGATGTGGCGAGAGGCCTCTTTCAGCAATGGGGAGAGCCTTGGTTAGATCTATTCGCCACAGAAGAGAACGCGCAATGTCATCAGTTCTGCGCGTTGGAGTTTCCAAGACGGCACTCGCTCGGCGACGCCTTTCGGCGCGAGTGGAGTTGCGGTCTGTTGTACGCCTTTCCGCCTATACCACTTCTGCCCAGAGTGCTGAAGAAGATCAGGCGCGACCGGGCCCAAGTTATCCTTGTGGCTCCGGACTGGGCTCGAAGGTACTGGTATCCCGAGCTACTCAGCATGACTGTCGGTCCCTCGATTCGCCTGCCCCTTCAGGAGGACCTTCTGTCGCAGCAGCAGGGGACGGCCCTCCACCCGAACCTGTCCAGTCTCCACCTCCATGCGTGGAGATTGAGCGGCGACAGTTGAGGCCATTTGACTTGCCTCCTGAAGTCTGTGATGTCATTCTGGCAGCCAGGCGTCCCTCCACAAAGTCGGTATACGCCTGCCGGTGGAACAGATTTGTGGCATGGTGCACAGCAAGGGCTGTGGATCCCCTTTCTGCCCCTCTGTCTGAGGTTCTCCTCTTCCTCCTTTCCCTTGCCCAGCAGGGCTCTGCTCTGGGCACTATCAAGGGCTATCTTTCTGCCCTTTCCGCCTTCTTGAGGCTACCTGATCAGCCATCTTTGTTCAAGTCCCCTATTGTGTTAAGATTCTTGAAGGGCATCACGCACATGTATCCTCCAACTCCGTTCGTGATGCCTCAGTGGGACTTGAAC
Source organism: Lissotriton helveticus (assembly GCF_964261635.1). NCBI lineage: Eukaryota > Metazoa > Chordata > Amphibia > Caudata > Salamandridae > Lissotriton > Lissotriton helveticus. The sequence continues at coordinate 188,187,835 of NC_136060.1, forward strand.
TTGGTTTTGACTTTCCTGATGTGCGCTCCCTTTGAGCCCCTTCATTCCTGTCCTCTCCGTCTTCTCACCTTAAAGACGGCCTTCCTGGTAGCCATCACCTCTGCCAGGAGAGTGAGTGAGCTCCAGGCTCTTTCTATTCAACCTCCTTTCTTGTCTGTTCATCCTGATAAGGTGGTTCTTCGGACTAGACCTTCTTTCCTGCCCAAGGTAGTCTCTGCTTTTCACATTGGGCAGTCCATCACCTTGCCCTCCTTCTTCCCGCCTCCGCATCCTTCAAAGGATGAAGAGCGGCTCCATCGTCTGGACCCAAAACGTGCGCTTTCATTCTATATGGATCGCACACGCCAGTTCCGGGTGGATGACCAACTGTTTGTTGGCTACGTGGGTGAGAAGAAGGGAAGGGCGGTACAGAAACGGACCATCTCTCGGTGGGTCGTCCTGTGCATCAAAGCATGCTACTCTTTGGCTCGGAAGGAGCCTCCTGTTGGGCTGAGGGCCCATTCCACTCGGGCCACGGCGGCTACTACTGCCCTGGGCCGGGGAGTCCCTTTGCAGGACATTTGCCAGGCGGCCACGTGGGCCTCGCTGCACACCTTTGCGAGGCACTACTGCCTGGACAGTCAAGTCCGGAGGGATGGCTTCTTTGGCCGTTCGGTCCTCCAGGACTTTCTGGTGTAGGTTGTATTGGTTCGCAGACCCTCCACCGGGGTTGGTATTGCTGGGGTATCTATTCTAAGGTAAGGAATCTAATACTAACCTGTTTCTTTCAGATGAACAAGTTACTTACCTTCGGTAACGATATATCTGTAAGAAACAGTAGTTAGTATTAGATTCCTTACCGCCCCTCCCATCCTCCCCGTTCTGCGAACTGATACCTAGGGTTAAGGACATCCCTTTCAGGGCCCTAGTTTCAAATGGCACCAGTGTTGGTTCTCACATGGCTCTGCGTGTTCTGGCGCGGAAAAGCTGTGTGCAAAGAACTGACGTCAGCGCGCGGAGGCGGCGTCTATATACTCCAGCGACGTCATCACGGCGCACGACGCCGACGACGCGGAGCCGCAGGGGACGCCTGCAGACGACGCCTACCGACGCGCAGGGGTACTGCTACGCAAAAGTTTCCGGATCCAGACTGACGCCTGGGGATATTCTAAGGTAAGGAATCTAATACTAACTACTGTTTCTTACAGATATATCGTTACCGAAGGTAAGTAACTTGTTCGACGTCATCTGACGCCGCCACCAAGCCACTGCTCTCACCGCGACCTGGGTGCACCTCACAACGCAGCACCCAATGCCTGCTGGCACCAGCAACCCTGATTCCACCAGAGAGGAGCTCAACCCGCAACACGAGTGACTTCAAGGGCCTCCACGCCCTGCATTTCTCACAGGTACTGTTTTTGTGGATCTTCCCGACACCGTAGCTGGTCCGCGACCAGACAGAACTGTTGGATTTTGTTGTGCACAACGTGGTGATAGCCCGGACAGAGCTATCCGCATAAGGTACCTTTTTTAGTCAGCGTATTTCTGGAACTGTGAACTTTTAAGTATAGTAGTGTGGATTTTTATCGTTTTTGGTCTGGTCTTAATTATATAAAAATATTGGATATTTTTCTAAACTCGTGTGGTGTCCTTTTGTAGTGCTTCCAGTGTATTACTGTTGGTTATGTGCAAATGTTTTACACACTGCCTCTAAGATGAGCCTGGCTGCTCGTGCCAAGCTACCAAGGGGGTGAGCAGGGGTTATTTTAGAAGTGTAACTCCCTTATCCTGACTAAAGTGGTGGTTTTTGCCTGGCCCATGCCCTAGCCTACCAAAAATGCCATTTCTCACAAAGTTACTTCAAAATTGCAGTTTGTTAATACCGCAAAGTAGTAACCGTACTCAAAAGTGTAAAATTACTCAAAGGTGTAAGTTGCCTTTGTGAATCGGCCCCTGGGTCTTGGATCCAACATGCTCACCTTAAGTCTTCCAAACTCATTCAGTTTCTTATGGTGATTTTGGACACAGCTGTGCAGAAAGCTTTCCTGCCAGGAGAATGAATTCAGAAGTTGCAAGTTCTAAACTCATTAATTCAAGTGCTTCTAAAGGTGACTGTCCGAACTTTTAATCCTGGGCCTGATGTCTAAAAATCTGTCCTTTGTAAAAGAGTTTGGATGTTCAATGGCTCCATGTTTCCATATCTTTAGAAGACCATATTCAGATTAATTCCAGACTCAAGACTGCTTTAAAATGCAGCTTTCGAACTAGGAGTTGCCCAAATCCCAATGACAACCAATGCATCTCAAGATGGATGAGACATCATCCTCTTACAGGCTTTAGAAACCAGATTGGTTGAAAAGATGACTTCATGTAAAATTGTTTCGTCCAAGATTAAACAACCTTCCGTTTTTGTAAAGACCAAAATCACAACTACTTTCTTGAATGCAATTTGAATGATTTTTATCATTTATTACTTTTTTGATACTGCTCACTATTTTTATGCAAACGTGAATTTATACAAAATCTTATGTGAGAGAAGAAAAAAGTTACTTACCTGTAACTACATTTCTCTAGCAATAATGTATTTCATAGATTCACAAGTGACCTGCTCTCCTCCCCAGTCAGATGTGTTCTTTATTTCATGTTATTTATGTCCTTTCACATCTTTGTTATAAAAATATCTGAGGCATGGTGGCCTTTTGGGGGAGGGAGTTCAATGTACCTTCGCCTTATTTGTTGGGAGTTTGAAGCTTTCCTAATTAAGTCTTTGGGGTACTATAGCACATATTGTTTCTTTGTGGTTCTGTAGATATTTGACCTAAAGACTATTGTAAAATCACAGGGCAGAGAATGATTGAACATGTGAATCTATTAATGATACCAACATTGGAAAACTGTAGTTACAGCTGAATAACTTTTATCTGAAAGAAACACGTAGTGATAGATTCCTAACCTTAGAATTACACCCAGGCGTCAGACTGGATCCGGAACGTTTTCATCAGCAGTACCCCTGCGCTTCAGAAGGTGACGTCCTGCGGCTCTGCGTCCGTAGTTGGCGTCGTGGCTGCCGAGATCACGTCGCTGCCGCTACTTAGACACCGCCCTCGGGCGCTGACGTCAGTTCTTTCTTTTTCCGCACCAGCAATCGCAGATTCGGGAAGAGCAATTACCCCCAGTCACTTTTTTGACTGAATTTTTTTAGGCCTTTTGTCTCAATTCTTTTGAGTCGATCGACTCCGCTTGTCGTAGGGATTCCCGGATTCAAGAACTGCGGGGACTGTCACTGCATGATGTCGGTGACGGACCCGCTCCGCGAGTGTCTCTATCAATCAATCCATCAATCAAGCATTTATAAAGCGCGCTACATACCTGTGAGGGTCTCAAGGTGCTGGGGGGGGGGGGCTGCTACTGATCGAAGAGCCAGGTCTTGAGAAGTCTTCTGAAGGCCAGCAGGTCCTGGGTCTGTCGTAGGCTGGCAGGGAGATCGTTCCAGGTCTTGGCGGCGAGGTAAGAGAAGGATCTGCCGCTGGCGGTGGTTTTCCGGATATGGGGAACTGTGGCGAGGGTGGCAGAGCGGAGGTTGCGGGTGGGGGTGTGGAAGCTGAGTCGGTTGTTGAGGTATGATGGCCCGGTGTTGTGTAGCGCTTTGTGTGCGTGGATGAGGAGTTTGAAGGTGCTCCTCTTGTTGACTGGGAGCCAGTGCAGGCCTCTCAGGTGGGGTGCGATGTGGCTGCGTCGGGGGACGTCGAGGATCAGTCGTGTTGAGGCGTTCTGGATTCGTTGTAGCCGTCTCAGGAGCTTGGCTGTTGTTCCTGAGTAGAGGGCATTTCCGTAGGCGAGTCTGTTGGTGATGAGGGCCTGGGTGACGTTTTTTCTCGTGTCGGGAGGGATCCACTTGAAAATCCTGCGGAGGGTGTTGAAGCAGACGCGGAGACGGCGTTGACTTGCTTGGTCATGGAGAGTGAGGAGTCGAGGATGAAGCCCAGGTTGCGTGCGTGGTCGGTGGGTTCCGGGGGTGTGCCTAGCGATGTGGGCCATCAGGAGTCGTCCCAGGCTGATGGGGTGGGTCCAAGGATGAGGACCTCCGTTTTGTCTGAATTCAGCTTCAGACTGCTGTCCTTAATCCAGTCGGTGAAGGCCTTCATTCCTCTGTGGAGGTTGGCTTTGGCGGTGTTGGGGGCTTCGGTGAGGGATATGATCAGCCGGGTGTCGTCGGTGTAGGAGATGATGTTGAGGCTGTGTTGTTGTGCGACGTGAGCGAGTGGAGCCATGTAGATATTGAACAGCGTCGGGCTGAGGGAGGATCCCTGTGGGACGCCGCAGATGATCTAGGTGGTTCTTGAGCGGAAGGGAGGGAGGCGGACGCTCTGGGTTCTGCCGGAGTGGAAGGATGTGGTCCAGGCCAGGGCCTTCTCATGAATTCCGGCGTCGTGGAGGCGTGCTGATAGGGTGCGGTGGCAGACCGTGTCGAAGGCGGCTGATAGGTCCAGGAGGATGAGGGCGGCTGTATCTCCTTTGTCCGTCAGGATCCTGATGATGTCGGTGGCGGCGATGAGGGCGTTCTCGGTGCTGTGGTTGCTGCGGAAGCCCGATTGTGATGGGTCCAGGGCGTTGTTGACTTTGAGGTAACGGGTCAGCTGTTTGTTAACAATCTTCTCTGTCACTTTTGCCGGGAGCAGGGAGATGGGCCGGAAGTTCTTGAGGTCCTTGGGGTCTGCCTTGGGTTTCTTCAGGAGGGCGTTGATCTTGGCGTGCTTCCAGCTTGCTGGGAAGGTTACAGTCTCGAAGGAGCTGTTGATTGTTTTCCGGAGGTGGGGTGCGATGGTTGTGCTGGCTTTGTTGAAGACGTGGTGAGGGCAGGGGTCGGATGGGGATCCGGAGTGGATGGAGTTCATGGTTTTGATGGTGTCTTCGTCGCTGACGTTGGTCCAGACGGTGTGGCGGCTGGTGCGGGTGGTGGTCGCGGGGTTGGTGGAATCGGTGGTGGGTGTGGGGATGTCGTAGTTGAAGCTGTCGTGGATGTCGGCGATCTTGCGATGGAAGAAGGTGGCCAGTGAGTCGCACAGGTCCTGTGATGGTGGGATGTGGTTGGTGTTGGAGCTGGGGTTGGAGAGATCTTTCACGATGCTGAAGAGCTCTTTGGTGTTGTGTGCGTTGTTTCTAACCGGTCCTCTTGGCGGTCCTCTTGGCGGTCCTGATGAGTTGGTGGTGTCTGCGGGTGGCGCTTTTGTGGGCTGTGTGGCTGTCTGGTGTTCGGTCGTGGAGCCATTTCTTCTCCAGCTTCCGACAGGTGCGCTTGGAGTTCCGGAGGTCTTCGGTGAACCAGGCGGCTTTCATGTTGGTGTGGTTAGTAGTGGAGGTCTTGAGAGGGGCGAGGGTGTTGGCGCAGTCGTTGATCCATTGTTTGAGGTTGGTCGCGGCGATGTCTGGGGGGGTCGGCGGGTGGTCTCAGGGCGAGGGTGGTAGTCAGTTGGTCCTTGTTGACCTTGCCCCAGCAGCGGCGTGGTAGCTGTTGGGTGTGGTGGTGTGTGGTGGGTTTTCTGAAGGTGAAGTGGATGCATCTGTGGTCGGTCCTGTGGGGTTCGGTGGTGTGGTTGAAGGAGAGGTGGGGGCTTGTGGAGAAGATGGGATCCAGTGTGTGTCCAGCGGCGTGGGTGGGTGTCATTACGAGTTGTTTAAGTCCGAGGTTGTCGAGCAGGGCGGTGGAGTTGGCGTCTTTGTTGTTCTCGAGGTGGAAGTTCAGGTCTCCGAGGAGGATGTAGTCTGTGGAGGCGAGGGCCTGGGTGCTGACGAGGTCGGCGATGGTGTCGCTGAACTGTGGTCTTGGTCCGGGTGATCTGTAGACGAGGGTCCCTCTGAGGGTGGTGTTGGGGTTGGTGTGGATCTGGTAGTGCATGTGCTCGGCGGTGGGGAGGGTGTCGTCGGTGTTGGTTGAGACTCGGAGGGTGTCCTTGTGGATGATGGCGATTCCCCCTCCGACTCCGTTGGTGCGGTCTCTGCTGGAGATCTTGTAGCCCTGTGGGATGGCCATGGCGAAGTCTGGTGCTGAGGTGACGTTCAGCCAGGTCTCCGTCAGGAAGACGACGTCGGGAGCGGTGGAGTCTAGGAGGTCCCAGAGTTCGATGGCGTGCTTGCGAGCGGAGCGGGTGTTGAGGAGGATGCAGCGGAGGTGGTTGGGTTCGCTGGCTGGTGGTCTGTAGGGCTGGATGCTGGTGTATCTGCAGTTCCGGCAGGCGAAGGGCCCTTGGGTGCGCTTCGGGGTGGCTTGGTAGCAGGGGTGGTCTCGTCCGGTGTTGAGTGTGTGGAGGGTGCTGGAGTCGTAGTGCAGTCTGGTGTTGCGGGGGGCGCGGGGTCCAGTTGTTCTGGCGCCTGGCGCGGTCTAGGCGCGGACGGGCGCAGACGGGCTTGCCTTTGGCGTGCCAATTTGCGCTTCCGCGCGGCGCCCTCCATGAGAGGCGAAGTGGGAGGGAAGAGCAGCTGGGAGCGGGGCGGCCAATGGGCGAGGGCATGGGGCACAGAAGGAAAAAAGGGGCGGGGCTGCAGGGGAGCAGCGGCGTGGAACGGGGGCACAGAGGGCAAGGGAGCAGAGGAACGGTAATCAGGGCAACAAAGAAAACAAAATAACAGTCGGGTATGGGGAAAAAACAGAGCAACAATACAATGAGAAAGAAACGGGTACCAGGGGCACACCGGCGGCAAACCAGACCCTCGGCAGCAGCAGTGGGGCAGTTACGGGCAACCAGGAGGAGCCGTGGGGAGTGACCAGAGGTCAGGTCACACTCACTGCAGCGCGGCGCCCTCCATAAGAGGCGAAGTGGGAGGGAGGAGCAGCTGGGAGGCGGGAGCGGGCGGCCAATGGGCGGGGGCACAGAAGGAAAAAAGGGGGCGGCCGCAGGGGGGCAGCGGGAGGGGGCACAGAGGGCAAGGGAGCAGAGGAACGGCAATCAGGGCAACAAAGAAAACAAAATAACAGTTGGGTATGGGGAAAAAACAGAGCAACAATACAATGAGAAAGAAACAGGTACCAGGGGCACACCGGCGGCGGGCCCTCGGTAGCAGCAGCAGTGGGGCAGTCATGGGCAACTAGGAGGAGCCGTGGGGAGTGACCAGAGGTCAGGTCACTACTGCCTGGGGTGCAACCACGACTCCAAGCCTTTTCCCGACTGCCGGGCCATGGCGCCGAAGACTTTGTGGGAGCGGTCCGAAAGTTGCTGGAAGTCCGGTAGTCTGCTCCACACTGTTCAAGGTCCCGGTCCCCTGGGAGGTCGGGGGACAGGTCGCGGAGCCGCTACCATTGTTCGTCTGGATCTAAGCCTTTGCACTCGGGGTGAGGTAAGTCGGAGCATTCCAAGAAGAAGTCGAAAAGCTATGTCGCTCTTCAACTTAACGTTGCGCGCCACGGCAGAGGGTGCGCACACCCGCGGCTCCAGCAGAGCCTGCGATGTCACCGCCGGCCTACCTGCCCATTCCGGGTCCGTCGGCGATGCCTGCTCAGGTGCAAGATTTTCTTGCTGCCATGGCCTGACTCTTTGGGCCGTCTGGACCCGCCGGGGAGCCTGTGGGCTCCATTGGCCCGACTGGAGGTCCTGCCCTTCCATCGCCGGCGGCTACGGCGCCGCTGTCTGCTTCGGCCCTGGCGCCGCAGGACCCCCCTGGATCCGGGCTCGGATCCCGGGCAACTCTGGTTGACTTCATCAAACCTCCACCAGTGGGAGTGAGTGTCGGAAAAGTTTCAGCGCTCCGTTCATCAACTCCTTGTGTTTGCTTTGTTCACCCTAAGTTGGCAGGGTATGCCCAGACGAGGGCCCCGTGCTCACTTTGCCACTGGATTCAAGCTAACCTGGCTGATGAAGGGTGTTACCCAGAAACCGGTCCCAAGATGCTTGTTTCCGGTTCGGGGAAGACCTGGCTTGGCAGTTAGGGCTGGACTGTTCCCATGAGGCACAGGGTCAGGACTGATTTGCATATAGCTGTGTCTGAACTGAGGTGGCGAAGTGAGCTAAAGAATGATGATCGATTCAACCCAGATCTGTGTCTAGGGTGAGTCTCTGAAAAGTCTCAGCTCTCCGTCCATCATCTCCTTGTGTTCGCTCAGGACTAACTGATACTAGTAAATACTGGTACAATAAGCTTTCATAGAAAAGCCATTTTATTTTATTTCTCATTGCCTGCATGATGAATCTGGTCAAAACGTTTCTAAACAGAATATGCACACCAGAGCGTTGTATAAAACTACTGGTTCTAGTAGCCTTGTTGCTTCGACAACTGACTTGTATTCTGGTTGAATCAACAAAAGGAGGCGTGCAGTGGGCATTTCTGGCTCTCGTGTGTTTCCATTTTTCACAACAATGGTTGCTTGAAAAAGGATTCTTGCAATTTATTTTTCATGTATATTTTTTGTTTTCAGGGATGTTTCTGAAGATCTTCATCAATATATTTACATTTTAAGCAGTTCTGGATGTATTTGGTCATAAATCTCATCTGGGAAAAATCGTAAAGCAGAGAGGCCTTGTAATGTCTATAAAAGAGGCATGAAAGCACCAGTTACACAACTTCTTTGAATTTAGACTGTATGTCTTCATATCTGAAAGAAACAGTAGTTAGTATTAGATTCCTTACCTTAGAATATCCCCAGGCGTCAGTCTGGATCCGGAAACTTTTGCGTAGCAGTACCCCTGCGCGTCGGTAGGCGTCGTCTGCAGGCGGCTCCGCGTCGTCGGCGTCGTGCGCCGTGATGACGTCGCTGGAGTATATAGACGCCGCCTCCGCGCGCTGACGTCAGTTCTTCTTTTTTCCGCGCCAGTTAGCGCAGATCCGAAGAGCAGTACTCCGGTCTTTTGACCAAGTGTTTGTAAAACTTAATCTTTCTACGGTGCCGGTAGGATGCCTGGGTTTAAGAGCTGCGACGAGTGCGACCGCATGATGTCGGTCACCGACCACCATCGACTCTGCCTCCGGTGTCTGGGCGCGGACCACGACGTGGAGTCCTGCGTCGACTGTCGGGCCTTGACTGGAAAAGCTAGGCGGGAGCGGTCCCGCAAGCTTCTCGAGCTCCGAGTGTCGGCCCCGCGTCGAGAGCGGTCCCGGTCCGGTCGGAGGTCGAGGGAGCGGTCGAGGGAACGATCGCGGAGCCGCCATGGGCGCTCCGGGAGTCGCCACCATTCCTCCGGTTCGTCAGGTAAGCACAAGAAGTCGGGGCGTCGCCATCGCACCCCCGACTCCCCCCGACGCCCGCGTGATGCGGCCGGGGGCTCGGGTGGCCCCACCCCCGCGGGCCCGCGTGGGTCGCCGACGCCGTCTACCCCATACCCGTCGGTCCCTGGGGAAGGCGCGTCGCGTGAGGAGATCGAGGCCTTCCTCATTGCTATGAGGGCGAGGTCTCCTCCGGCGGGGCCTTCGGCGCCTGCGGGGCCGTCGGTCCCGTCTGGGGGCCCGAGCGGTTCGGGTGCTTCTGCCCCGACGCCGCCGGTGGCTCCGGTCCCGGCGCCGCTGGGCCCCTCAGGTTCGTCGCCGGCTGGTCTCCCGGCCTCTCCGGCGTCGGTTCCTTTGGGCCAACCCGTGGTACCGCCTCCGCGTGGTGCAGCGACTCCGCCGTCGGCTCCGGCCGCCGTCGGGTCCCCGGCACCGACGCCGCGCGGCGCCACCCCCAATCCCTCCCCGACTCCGGACACGGAGTCGGACCGGCGTCGGCCGACGCCGGATCCGACGCCGATGGGGCCCGTTGACCCCGATGTCTATATCGTCGACCCAGAATATGGGTATGATGAGGATGAGTATGGAGAGGGTTGGGAGGGGTCTGAGGACCCTTTATCCCGTGCCTGCCAGTATGATGTGGACTGGGTAGGTGATCTGGGCGATGCCAGTGGCCTGGACGAGTCGCCCAACCCTGGGTTTGTCTCCCCGTCCCCTGTGGCGTCTGAGGCAGGTGCTGCCTATTCGGTGGTCCTGATGAGGGCTGCCAAGGCCTTACACCTTGAGCTCCCCGTCGCGAAGGTCAAACCGAACATTCTGACCGAAGTGTTTAAACCGCAGTCATGCCCCCAGGAGCCTCTGCTGCCGTTTAATGAGGCCCTGACGGATGTCCTTTTGGGCACCTGGTCCAGGCCCGCTTCCGGTGCGCCGGTTGACCGGAATGTGGCAAGGCGTCACCGTCCATGCTCGGACGACCCTGCCTTTTTATCCACCCATCCCTCCCCGGAGAGTCTGGTGATCCAGGCCTCCACTTCGCAGTCCGCATTTCCGTCGGCTCCGCCCGATCGGGAATCAAAGCGGTATGACCAGTTTGGTAAAAAGGTCTTTTCCTCTTTGAGCGCTGGACTGCGGTCTTGTAATACCGCGTGCCTCTTGGGCCGCTACACCCACTCCCTGTGGGATACGGTCGAAGAGTGTTTGCCGCAATGCCCCCAGGAAGTGCGGGACAAGCTCACCCGGGCCTTGGTTGAAGGCCGGGATGCGGCGCGGTACTCGATCCGTTGTGGTCTGGACACGACCGACTCCCTGGGACGGGCCATGTCCACGACGGTGGCGATTCGTCGCCATGCGTGGCTGAGATCTGCCAACTTCTCGCCAGACGTCCAAAATACACTCATGGACATGCCATTTGATGGCAGCCGCCTGTTTGGTGACAAAGCGGACCACGCGCTGGAGCGCTTCAAGGACTCCAGGGTCACAGCCAAGTCCTTGGGTCTTTCGACCCAGCGCCAGCAGACGGGTTCGTTTCGCCCCTTTCGTGGCCAAGGGAGGGGCGGTCCCACACGTGCTGCCAGCCACGCGCCGCAGAACGCTCCCCAGCGCGGTGGCGGCCGTGGTTTCCGCCGTGGTGGCGGTAGAGGCCAGCGGCGAGGTCAGTCCACGCCTCCCCCCGCTGCTGCATCCAAGCCTTCCTAGTCCGAGCTTTCGGGCTCACGTGACGCCAGTGGGTGGCAGGGTTCGCCATCACCACTCCCGCTGGCGCACGATCACATCGGACAGGTGGGTGCTGCAGCTCGTTCGAAGGGGCTACGCCCTCCCCTTCGAGTCCACTCCTCCAGCCATGCCACCGCAGAACCACCGTGTGTCGGGGGACCACTTGACACTTCTGCAGGAGGAAGTTACGGCCCTCTTGGCCAAGGGGGCCATCGAGCGCGTTCCTGGGCCAGAAGTAGGGTGTGGTTGCTACTCCCACTACTTTCTGGTGCCCAAGAAGGACAAAGGAGGCCTGCGTCCTATCTTGGACCTACGGAACGTCAACGGCTTCCTCCGGAAGGAGAAGTTCAAGATGTTGACTTTGGCTCAGGTCTTGGCTGCTCTAGACCCACAAGACTGGATGGTAGCGTTGGACTTGCAGGATGCGTATTTTCACATCCCCGTCCTGCCGGCCCACCGGCGTTACCTGCGGTTCACGGTAGGCCACGGGCACTTTCAGTTTATCGTGCTCCCCTTCGGCCTTACCAGCGCCCCACGGGTGTTCACGAAAGTGATGGCGGTGGTCGCAGCTCATCTGCGCCGGTTAGGGGTGTCAGTCTTCCCCTACCTCGACGACTGGTTGTTGAAGGCGGGCTCGCCCCAGACAGTCGTCCACCACCTTCAGATGACGGCAGACCTCCTGCACGAGCTGGGGTTTTCCATCAATGTGCCGAAATCACACCTGTGACCCTCTCAAAAGCTCCTTTTCATCGGAGCGGTTCTCGACTCGGCGCAGTTTCGGGTTTATCCCCCGGAACGGCGGGTCCGGGATATTCAGGCTCTGATTCCCATCTTTCAGCCGTTATCCCGGGTTTCGGTCAGGTTGACGCTGCGGCTTCTGGGGCTGATGGCCTCCTGCATCCTACTGGTGCATCACGCCAGGTGGCGGATGCGGGCTCTGCAGTGGGACCTGAAGTTTCAGTGGGCCCAGCATCAGGGCAACCTATCCGACCATGTCCTGATCTCGGAGGGCACTGCGAGACAGTTGCAGTGGTGGCTTACGGACCGCGATTGGGTCAGAGGCAGATCCCTCTCCCTTCCCCAACCGGAGCACGTGGTTGTGACGGACGCGTCCCTCCAGGGCTGGGGTGGCCACTTGGGAGAGGCGGAGATCAGAGGCATCTGGTCTCCGGCGGAGTCCCGGCTCCATATCAACATGTTGGAGCTACGGGCGATTCGCCTAGCACTGAAGGCATTCCTCCCCTTTGTCAACGGGAGTGTAGTGCAGGTGTTCACGGACAACACCACCGCCATGTGGTACTGCAACAAACAGGGCGGTGTGGGGTCGTGGACCCTTTGCCAGGAGGCTCTGCGTCTCTGGCAATGGCTGGAACGTCAGGGCGTGACTCTGACGGTTCAACACCTGGCAGGTTCTCTGAACGCCAGGGCGGACGAACTCAGCCGTCGGTGCTCGGTGGATCACGAATGGCGTCTGAACTCGGACGTGGCGAGAGGCCTCTTTCAGCAATGGGGAGAGCCTTGGTTAGATCTATTCGCCACAGAAGAGAACGCGCGATGTCATCAGTTCTGCGCGTTGGAGTTTCCAAGACGGCACTCGCTCGGCGACGCCTTTCGGCGCGAGTGGAGTTGCGGTCTGTTGTACGCCTTTCCGCCTATACCACTTCTGCCCAGAGTGCTGAAGAAGATCAGGCGCGACCGGGCCCAAGTTATCCTTGTGGCTCCGGACTGGGCTCGAAGGTACTGGTATCCCGAGCTACTCAGCATGACAGTCGGTCCCTCGATCCGCCTGCCCCTTCAGGAGGACCTTCTGTCGCAGCAGCAGGGGACGGTCCTCCACCCGAACCTGTCCAGTCTCCACCTCCATGCTTGGAGATTGAGCGGCGACAGTTGAGGCCATTTGACTTGCCTCCTAAAGTCTGTGATGTTATTCTGGCAGCCAGGCGTCCCTCCACAAAGTCGGTATACGCCTGCCGGTGGAACAGATTTGTGGCATGGTGCACAGCAAAGGCTGTGGACCCCCTTTCTGCACCTCTGTCTGAGGTTCTCCTCTTCCTTCTTTCCCTTGCCCAGCAGGGCTCTGCTCTGGGCACTATCAAGGGCTATCTGTCTGCCCTTTCCGCCTTCTTACGGCTACCTGATCAGCCATCTTTATTCAAGTCCCCTATTGTATTACGATTCTTGAAAGGCATCACGCACATGTATCCACCTGCTCCGTTCGTGATGCCTCAGTGGGACTTGAACCTGGTTCTGACTTTCCTGATGTGTGCTCCCTTTGAGCCTCTTCATTCCTGTCCTCTCCGTCTTCTCACTTTAAAGACGGCCTTCCTGGTTGCCATCACCTCTGCCAGGAGAGTGAGTGAGCTCCAGGCCCTTTCTGTTAAACCTCCTTTCTTGTCTGTTCATCCTGACAAGGTGGTTCTTAGGACTAGACCTTCTTTCCTGCCCAAGGTAGTCTCTGCTTTTCACATTGGGCAGTCCATCACCTTGCCCTCCTTCTTCCCGCCTCCGCATCCTTCAAAGGATGAAGAGCGGCTCCATCGTCTGGACCCAAAACGTGCGCTTTCATTTTACATGGATCGCACACGCCAGTTTCGGGTGGATGACCAACTGTTTGTTGGCTACGTGGGTGAGAAGAAGGGAAGGGCGGTACAGAAACGAACCATCTCTCGGTGGGTCGTCCTGTGCATCAAAGCATGCTACTCTTTGGCTCGGAAGGAGCCTCCTGTTGGGCTGAGGGCCCATTCCACTCGGGCTACGGCGGCTACTACTGCCCTGGGCCGGGGAGTCCCTTTGCAGGACATTTGCCAGGCGGCTACGTGGGCTTCGCTGCACACCTTTGCGAGGCACTACTGCCTGGACAGTCAAGTCCGGAGGGATGGCTTCTTTGGCCGTTCGGTCCTCCAGGACTTTCTGGTGTAGGTTGTATTGGTTCGCAGACCCACCACCGGGGTTGGTATTGCTGGGGTATCTATTCTAAGGTAAGGAATCTAATACTAACCTGTTTCTTTCAGATGAACAAGTTACTTACCTTCGGTAACGATATATCTGTAAGAAACAGTAGTTAGTATTAGATTCCTTACCGCCCCACCCATCCTCCCCGTTCTGCGAACTGATACCTAGGGTTAAGGACATCCCTTTCAGGGCCCTAGTTTCAAATGGCACCAGTGTTAGTTCTCACATGGCTCTGCGTGTTCTGGCGCGGAAAAGCTGTGTGCAAAGAACTGACGTCAGCGCGCGGAGGCGGCGTCTATATACTCCAGCGACGTCATCACGGCGCACGACGCCGACGACGCGGAGCCGCAGGGGACGCCTGCAGACGACGCCTACCGACGCGCAGGGGTACTGCTACGCAAAAGTTTCCGGATCCAGACTGACGCCTGGGGATATTCTAAGGTAAGGAATCTAATACTAACTACTGTTTCTTACAGATATATCGTTACCGAAGGTAAGTAACTTGTTCTTTATGTAGACTCTTCTTTGTAAATGACTGACTGGGCATGGTTATTTGTATTGCCTCTCCTTCTGTATTGTATGCCTCCCATAGAGAAATATTCAAGCTACTTACATGTATTTTGCTGGTTACATGTATTTTTCATGTATTGTGTTCTGAATACTTGCGAGGCAAAGCACAATTTGGCCACAAAGTCTTTCCAGATGTGTTCATCTAACTAGTTAGCTGCCCATGCTGCCGTTCTGAGTACTGTCTGTGACCTTGCTTGCTATGGATTATGTCCATAGATTGGTAATAAGAACGCATCCAGATGTAGACTAGGAAATAGATTGCCAATATCCATCCGTCCTGTGCGGTCTGTCAAATCATCATACTAGTAGGTGCTTGTAAGGGTGGGTGTCCTTGTGGGAGAATTGGGGAAGGCTGCACATTACTAGCACACAAAGGGCTTTGGTTAAATAGCTTTGAGTAGCTGCTGCTTGTCCAGCCAGTAGATGGCAATGCCCAAACGTATTGTGAATAGGGGTTAGACTAAGAGTAATAGTCACAATTAAACTAACTTTTATTTTTACCTCCAGCATTTGTTTTGGAATTTCTGCATGTTGGTTCAGTGTCTGATCAGAAGAAGGGCATACGCAGCACAAATGAATATTTATAATGATGATAATCTTTACAGAGCTGTCACAATTTTTTGTGTTAACATGAGAATATGTTGCTTAATAATAATATTTTTGTGTTCTGTGAGCTTGGGTGGAGGCGACCTCAAGATATGATCATGATGTGAGCACAACTGTCAAATCTGAAAAAGAATTACCACTTTACTCTGTGTACAATCTCTTTTGTTAAAGAACTCATACTTGCAAAGGTGGCATGAATATGGACTACTTGCCATATATGCGAGATGCGTTGGTTAGACCCTTGGCTTCCAATGGAGCAGAAGGTGTACAGGAGGTAGTGGATTTCATGGACACGTACTACTTGATGAAAGAGGACGTTGAAAATATCATGGAGATCAGCAGCTGGGGAGGCAAACCAAGCCCCTTTTCCAAACTTGATCCCAAGGTGAGAAATTCTTGTAACTATCAGTTATCTGAGATATAAACCTGTTGAGATATGCTCATTTAGGTTAAAACTCTATGATTCATAGAAACAGAGCACAGCTTCACATTTTCGCTACAAATGATTTCAGAATGTTCTAACACACTGCTAGGTGTTGCTCCAGTGCTACATGGTGGTGTCACTCTTCTTTTTTTGATATTTCAAAACTAGAATACCAGGTTTGCGTATTTAAGAGTGTATTCTGGTTGAAACCTCAAAATGAGGCGTGCAGTGGGCATTCCTGGTTCTCTTGGCCTCTTTTTTTTAAATGGAGGCTAGAATAAGGATTCCTTAAAATGTCTTTTTCATACATGTTTTCTCTTCACGGGTTGTTCCTGATGGGTTTCTTCAAATTCTTTGAATTTTTTTAAGTTTCAGGTGTGTTTGCTCATGTATTATGTCTCTGTAAAACCCCATTGCAGATTTCTTGTAATTCCTACTAAAGAGGCATGAAAGCATGAGTTACATAAATGGTAACTAACTTGTCTGTACAGCTTGATGGTAAAAAGAAAGAAACTCACTTGCAATTCAACCATCTCATTATCAAAATGCAAACAACTCAACAGGGTTGGTTACACTTTGTCTTTGTTTATAAAAAAAAGAGGGCCTGTTATTTGCCCTCTTATGGCAGGGATGTTCCTGGTTTTAAGAGAATCTTATAAGAAGTCTAAAAAGTATAACTGAGGGAAGTAGGTTCAATACAAGAGGAAAACCCCTTGATGCTTCAGTCAAAGGGGAAAATCCACTCATTAGGTAAGTCATGCATTTTTCCTGGGTGCAGTTTAATCAAATTTAACATGTTGCGTCAGTCCACACAACTGTGCTGTGGCTTGAAACCTCATCTGCTGCCTTTCCAATGTGCATCGTAAGCCACCTTCTTCCGAACTGAAGCAATTCAGCTGTTCAGGTCTCAAGTGTTACATATTAAGATGATGTCGGCAATGCAGATGCTGCTTATTCTGCCTTTACAGATGCTAAAGTGTTGTCTGTTCCGTTCAAGTCTATTTATCTAGACCTACTTCTATAATATTGCATCCATCAAACTTCAACTGATTTGTAATGAAGCAGGTTAAAACTTCACTTTGTCAGTTTCAAAATGGCAATCCGCTTTTGACTTTGACAATAAGAGGACAATTGCAGTCATGTACTGTCTGAAAGGCTTCAATCAGACATATAAAACGATAGTCACTGCTCATACTATCAAAAGGCTGCTCATGTCTACTTGACAACATGTTTCTTCTGCCCTTCTGTAGATGTCGGGTTCTATGCATCAGGACATACCGAGGAACAGGAGACAAATACCTCCATTTCCTCAGTCTCCATCTTGCTACTTGACCAACTGGTTAAGAGCTATATCCATGACCTTGGAAGAATTGAGTTGAGTATTTACTCCACTAGTGCTGAAATGCAAACATATTGTTAAGCATGGTTAAGTAGACAGTAATTTGGTCTATTTACACCATCCAGTTTTTAATTTAAGTTAAAACTGGCATTTTTTATTTGAGACATTATTTTATTGAAAATTTGAAATATTTAAAACCATTGCATTTGCTGTCCATCTAAATTGTATGCACATTTCCATTAAGGTGTTGCTTAAATAGACTTGTAATGTTTCCATGTGGTCATGAAAATAAACAGAAAAAAAGAATAATTTAATAATAATCTGAACTTGCAAAAAATGGTCAATGTTATCTGGAGGTCTTATGTGTTACACAAAAGACTTTACTACAGATATTTGTGTTCCAGTCACACACTAATTTGCAGAAATTGAACAAAACCTAAACTAAACAAAGAAACTCACAAAACAGTTCAGCACAATACAGCTCTTAATTGAATTAGGGTTGTATGAAGATGTCAACTTATGAGTTTAAATGGAAATAGCAAAGAGACCCGCACAAGGAAAGTTATACATACATTAAATTTCTTGCTAGAGTATGCAATAGTATTTACAAATATACAGGATAAACGCTTTCCAAGAAGAAGTAAGGTCCAAGTCTTGAGAGTTATGAAGGAGGGCTTTTTATTCATGAACAAGCATGTTGAAGATTCAAAAAATTGCTAGCAGCCAACGCGTTTCGTCACCACTGTGACTTCTTCAGGGCTAGAAGCAATTGTACATAAAACACGAAATTACAAATAGGAAATATTTACACAGTAAATAAAGAGACAAACAAATCTTATATACATCATAAAAGATGGTGGTTGCACTAGGCCTAGTACAATTGACCATTAGTTATTATATATCAAAAGTTCCAAAATGTCAGTTGACATCTGCACTTAATTATATTACATATGCTGCAGATTTGCATCATTCCACTACATACATTTGGAAAGCGTTAGATTGTATCACAAATTACATTATTTTAATAAAAATTGCCTTTTCACGGTATTCGAGTGTGAAGCTAACACAGGGAGGAAATTAACTTCAAAACTCATCTAGTTTCACTCTTAAAAAGTTCTATTGGTTATATCTCCTTTTTAGTTATTCAGAGATATCATATAGTGCCCAGTATGTATCCAGTATTACACACTAGGACAGTAAAACTATCTATCTCGTGGGTATATTATATAATTACAATGCTACAGCATCATACTCCTCATATCTCATTTCGAAAGTATTTTCTTTTTAGAAAAAAGCATTTTGCATACCTCTAAGGTCAGTTGAGCTGTGTTAAATAGAGCTTGCGTCGCTTGAACCGAGATACATCAATGTAAGCACCTATGAGGTATCAAATATACACATTAGATTCCTATGGTTACATGCAGATGACATGCATAGAATTCATAGATTTGAATTACACTTACAATCAAAATCCCTTCTCCTAGTTCCTTAAGTATTTAATCTGACTTCTCAGTTTTTCCTCTAGTGTACAGCATTTAACGGTGTTCCCATCTGTGTCGCAAGGATCTAAAAGTATATAATACACCTTAGTACCAACTTAATATGTATAGTGTGTCATACTAAAGAGTCGTTTGCAATATCCAAAGTATTTTACTTACAATATCAAGAGTAATCTGATATATCCACAATGGCGTCTTGTTCGTTATTTTCTATGTATTCAGATGTTGTAGTATTATAGGACCATCAGAAATTCTTCAATAAGTAACGGGCATCTATAATAACGTATAAAAGTCATAATTTAGACATTCATTCTAGCGATTTCCTATTATTCAATCTCCTATTTTTGGGTACCGAATCCTGCTTTGACACGGTAATCTGATACTGCAACTGACTCTGCACACCTATTTAGACATTCATTATAATGATTCCATATTATTCAGTCTCCTATTTTTGTGAGGACCCTTACTTTGGCACAGTAGTCTAGTGTTGTTACCAACTATACACCCCTATTTGATTGTCATCAATTGAATCGATATGTTTTAGCAAGGGATTTCAAAAACAGATGCTGCATAACAATTATAGCTCCTGCTGTTCTGATTTGCAGTTAGTAAGTAATTGTTCCCAAAGCGGGCACTTTCTAAGTGCTTGTGGCAAGAGCATCATAATTATTCCCTTTCCCAGGTGAGTTCTAGGTGTTAGCACGGGATTATCGACGTACTTTTACTCTTGTTCAGCTACTTGCATCATATGCTCCGATACTTATGAATATTTAAGAAGAGCCCAATTTAGGTTCCATAATTATATCTACTTTATGTGGAGAATAATTAGAGTACAAGTGCGCCGCATTTAAAACATTGCTAGAGTCATAGCCATGGGTCTTTTTTTTCCCTCCAGAGAAAACGAGAACGGGCACAGGCTTCATCGTTATATTTTGCTACGTTTTTAAAGGATGGTTGAGATCATGTTAAACGCAAAAGGACAATATTTTTATATAGCAACTCCCAGGGCAACTTTCACATAACTCGAGCGTGGACTCCACAACCCCTTGAGAGGACGTCCCCGATTTGCAGAGCTTAGGGCTAGGGGCGACTACATCACCCGGGTGTGACAGCTACTCACACTCCTGAGAAATATCGAGGGCTTATCAACGTACTTACTTTCAGCGTGCTGCCGGATTCGCGTGCATGGTCCCTTCCCAGTAGATGGAAGAAACCAAATGCAAACGTCTTTAAATACCCATATCCTCTAACTTCATTAATGCAAATTTGGAACAGCTGGGCATAGTTGTATTTTGCCGCGCGTAGATGTCAAGCCGCAAGTCATGACGCACACAGGCACATGGGAGTTGTAGTATTCAAACGTCCCATTGTTGCTGCGTCCCCAGCATACAATACTGATGGGAGATGTAGTTCCTACAGTCACATGCTTCATATAGGTCCGAAAGTCGGAAGCGGCGTCATTACAGAATATGTATTGAAAACTATATTTGCCAATTCCCCCGCTCGTGCAAGTTTAATTAGTTAAGACTATCACCATCATTATATTTATTCTCATGTTATATTATTTGAGCGTCCCCAGCATACAATGCTGATGGGAAATGTAGTTCCTACAGTCACATGCTTCGTGTAGACCCGCAACTCGTAATGGGAAGCGGCGCCATTACAGAATGGGCATTAAAAACTATATTTGCCAATGCTCCCGCCGTGCAAGTTTAATTAGTTATGACTATCGCCCTCATTATATTTATTCTCATATTATATTATTTGGAAGACTGATCAAACTACTCACAAGGGTTTTGAATATTATACGTTTTTTAAATATAATTCAAGTTTGTTTCATAGCTACCTGCCAATTGTCAAACTCAACTCTACTGTTCAACACAGCATTATCAGCACTGGGTATAACACACAGCCAGTACCTCTATGTACGTAAAGAGATATTAGCTTGTTTTCAGTTGGTTAGTCAAGAATAAAGTAATTAGGGGGAAATTGTTTATATCTAGTTGAGGTTTGTCTTTGACTTCATATGTTCTGAGTCAGTCAGTTATTGGATCTAAATCATTTTTAATACTGATAGTGTTCTCTCTGAGTTTGGTAATCGCAAACCGTAAAGGATAAACAAAATTGCATTTAAATGTATGCATTATGGGACCCTTACTCTTCTGGCAGTTCCAGTTGTAACTAGCTGCTCGTAGCATTTGTTGGCTGCAGATACACATGCTATGCCTACTTCTGCCATCGAGTGTTGGGCTCTGACTCCACAACTTGTTTTTCTAGAAGAAGTCTTTTATTGCTGCAGTGATGTTAAGTCTCCTCCTCTTCGAGAGAATGCACATGTTCAATGACTCCATTGTTAGATTATTTTTTTCCCTCCATCGGGTTCGAACCGATTGCGCCTGAGCTCTGTGCATCTTTAATGCCTTTGCGGCCCATGGAAGCGCAATGGACCCGTAGCGACTTCTACCCGAAGAATCCAACACTACAATGTAAGCTGTCTGATTTTTTACAGGGACCATTCTGTTTGGATCGACTTCAGCACGAGAGGCCCCTTCCCAGTTCCCCCAAGAATGTTCGGCTCTGGGTGATGGAAGGTAAAAAAGAGAGACTTTGCAGCAAGTGCTATCAACGCGGGGCAAAATATGCATACTCTGATCAACACAACGTCTGCCTGTCGTCGAAGCACAACAAGTAGGACTACGTTGTCTGTGGCCTTTTCAAGAATAAGAAAACCTTACTCTCCAGAGGGGACCGCCACCTAACTCATACCATGGAGATAGTGTGGAAGGCTGAAATCTCTGCAGATGAAGAACAGCAGCTAAAGGTCAGCATCGAGGGGGAAAGAGGACAATCCCGCAGAGAAGGATGCCATCTTGTGGAGTTCACACAATGTCACTTCTGATGACACCAACCAACATGAGGAGGAAGACTGCGACAAGTCGATACCGTCGGCTATGGAACTTCTGGAAGTACAAAGCGCATCGGGGCCCAGGACGAAGACTATTCTAAAGGCTGTGAGTACACAAGGTCAGTAGACCACCACGCATTCCAAAAGACTACCACCACCACCCTCCCACCATCGCCACAGCCTTCGGGTTCTGGCCGACACCAAGAGTATACATTGGAGCCAAGACAGGACCAGCCTGAGCTCTATCAGGCTGCAGGCCACAAACAGACATGGAGGGGACGTACAGCCCTCAAAGCCACACTTGGTGCCGACAAAGCCATGGACGCTTGTGCAGCCAGTGGCGCTGACAAAACCTTTGTCGTCCCAGCCTCCTTCAGGGTCTGCAAAGCCGTTTGGAGCTGATAAAACGTATGGTGTTCACACACCTTAGCCCGCCTAACCATACGTCGACTCTTAAGAAAGCACCTAAGCGACTCGTAAAAAATCTACGGGTTCGACATCCATGCTCTATCAGAGCACAGGAATAAAATAACTGATCAGGGCACTACTCAAGAAAAGTAAAATCGCAACCACTACGGATTTGGAGGGATATGTTTTTGAAAACCTTCAAGAACTAATGGTTAAAAAACGTTCTCTGGGGATAACCATTTGCCTGAGAAGGCCCGCAAGAAGGCTGGGCAGTGACTACAAGAGCCTTTTCCAAAGAAGAAGAAGAGTATGGAGCATAAGGCCACTAGTCCTATGCCGCTTGATATTACACCACCTATGGTACCATCATCCACACATTCAGACGACGGAGACACAGGGAGCCCTATTCTAGATACTCATGACAGACTCACAGGGAGCCCCTCACAAAATCTCGGACCGTAGGGATGCATATTACTTAGTGCTGCCAGACCCAGTCATTGAGGTGCCAGTCCCAGCTAAAGTATCACCGCCTTCTTTCATAGTGTCATTCAGCTGAGTACCATAAACTACAGATGCATACAACAGAGGAAGAATCGGACTTCTTAGTCAAGACGCTCTCCAAGACAGAGTGCTCGATAGGGCCAATATTCAAAGTCTCAGCTGAGATATTAAAAACCCCAGACAAATCCAGTGTACTAACACCACCATTGAACGGAAATACAAAACTTCCCCTGCTGACCCTCTTTATTTCGGGGGTCATCTGACAGCTCACTTCTTGGTTGTAACAACTGCAAGGAAGAGGGCAGCCTCTGAGAGTACTGGAGACGCACTGCCTCCTGATAAATAAAGCAAACGCATAGATGTGGCAGGAAAACTGGTTGCAGTGAGTCATGCAAATCATTGGCGCATGGCCAACTCAGGGGGTTTGCCGTTGCGAATTGTTAGTTACTGAAAGTAGGCTAATCTCAAATGCAACTATACGCTGTGCCCTAGACAGCACAGACTCCGCAGCACTCCTGCATAGACATACCTGGCTATGCTCCTCATGGTTCAAACCTTAAGTGCAACAACACCTGCTTAACATCCTATTTGATGGGGAACATCTCTTCAGGCCAGAGGTAGATTCCCAGTTAGAAAATATAAAAAGGACACGGGGAATACTAAATCCATGGGGACACTTCATCAGCAGTCCTCTTGTAGATATCAGGGCAGACCACCACCTCTGACACTCAGACAAAAGCAGCAGAAAACATCACCAGCAAGGGGGTAAAAGGTACTACAGAGGAAGCTTTATGGGGGTAACCAGAGAGGCAGAAGTAGGGAGACTTCAAGGGAAGGAAGCCTCCACCTCAAAAACAATGACTCACCACACGTGCTGCCCGAACACACAACACCTGTCGGGGAAAGGCTGGAGTAGTTTCACCACCAGTGGCCAGAAATAACATCAGACCAGTGTGTACTATCCATCGGCCACCACGGATACTGCCTGGAACTGACCGCCACCATCTCCATAATTTTATATACCGATTCATCTGCTCATCGCTGATACCTCAGATTTGTGATAAATGAACATTGTTACCAGTTCAAAGTTCTGCAGTTTAGGACGATGCACCTTCTGTGCATGATAGCCTCCTGTATAGCAATAGCACCTCATTCCAGGCTCCACATGCAACCTTTACAGGAGTATCTCGCATCCATGTGGTCCCAAGCGAGGGCAATTTAGAAGATCTAGTGTTGGTTCTGAAGTGGGTCCATCAATAATTGCACAGGTGGGGCACAGAGAATCTCCTCAAGGGCATACCTTTTTGGAACCTGATCCCGCAAGTGACTATCACCACAGACTCATCCCTTCTAGGGTGGAGCGTACATATGGAGGACCTGACGGTTCAGGGCTCTTAGACCGGTGAGCAGCAAACACTACTTATCAGTGTGCCGAACCTCATAGCGATTCAGATGGCTCTAAAAGCCTTACTTCGCAATATAACCGGGAAGACTGTTGCTCTTTGAACAGACAACATGACGCAATGTATTTTCCCACAAAAACACACTTGATAAAGTTGTTTCAGCTGGCACAGGACATTTGGCACTGGGCTATCTGCCATCACATCCACCTCTTGACAGAGTTATCTCCCGGGAGTGGATAATTCGGTGGCGAACCTGCTAAGCAGGACGCAGCAACGAGTGGGAACTCCACCCTCAAGTCTCCCATTACTACTTCCAGCGGTAGGGAACACTGGACTTGGATCTGTAGAAAACACAAATGCCAAAACTTCACCTCCAGTTATCAGGGATATTTGCACATTCTCTTCTGCTTCTCCCACTCATTCCCTATCTTGTCAGGAAACTCAAACAGATATCTCAAGAGGATTCTAGTAGCTCCCACCTGGGCATGACGACCCTGGTTCACAACGCTCTCTAGTACATCCCAAGAGGCTACCCAACCTACCAAACCTTCTCACTCACAACAAGGGAAGGGTCAGGCATCCTAACCCCAAACAACTCAAAGTGGCAATCTGAATATTGAAGTATTAGGGGTTTGGATGCTTGCAATTGCCTCCACAGTGTATGGACATTCTAAGGGAGGCAAGACGCCCAACTACAAGAGCTTGTTACGCAGCTACGGGTAAACGCTTTGAAAGCTACTGTATAGCCTATCACATAGACCCTTATGCGCCTACTATACAACAAATAGAATGCTACTTGTTGCACCAAAAGTAAAATTTACCTTACACTTCCATACGACTGCACCTTGCTGATATTGTGGCTTTCCTGCAGAACCGCAAGTATCAGCCACTTTTTTAGATACCAGTTATTAAGGCTTTCATGGAAGGATTAAAAAGAATAATTGCACCACATGCACCACCTGTACCCTCGTGGAAATTAAATGTTGTTCTTACAAGGTTGATATCCAAATAGTTTAGCCATTTAATTCTTGTCCACTTCATTTCCTGTCTTGGATGGTTGCTTTCCTTGTAGCTATCACCTCCCTAAGAAGAGTTAGTAAAATTCATGTTCTTACCATAGAAGAATCTTATTTTCAGGTTTTTCAAGATAAAATACATCTGCGGACAAATCCAACATTTCTTCCGGCGGTCGTCTCATTTACATTTAAATCAAACACTTGATTTACCTGTTTTCTTCCCTAAACCGGAGACTGTGGCAGAGAGAACACGTAATACATTTGGTTTTAAATGGGCATTGATGTACTACATTTAGAGGACTAGACTTTATAGGAAAACACAACAGCTTTTTGGGGCTTTCTCAAATACAAGAAAGAGTAACACCATTTCTCAAGCAGGTATTGCACTGTGGATTACAGAATGTGTTCCAATTTGCTACATTAAAGCCAATCGAACTTTACCAACAGTTCCACTTGCACATTTTACTAGACAGAAAGGTGCTTCAATGGCTTTCTTAGGTAACATCCCTTTAACTACTATTTGTAAAGCTTACTGTATGGATAAGGCTGCATTTAGTTTCAAAAAGGTATTGAAATCTGCATTGTTAAGACACAATTTACATTGCAGTTTCGCAAATGTTGTGGAAGGTTAGGGGTTTGATCTTCCTGATCTTTGCACTGCCTATATTTGAACCTTTAAGAAGTCACTAGAAGTCATAGGTGTGGTTTACTGTCTCTGAACTCCATTTTTTTGTAAATCACTTCTTTAATTCCTTCCCTTCATCCTGCACAGTATCCCCAGTGATAGTGACTGCCACTATAACACTTATGCATAAATCGGGTGACTAATCCGGCTCTTAACCCCATAGCATTGCTGAATACTGACGCTAAGATCTATACAAAAATATTGGCTAATAGGTCTTAAGCTAAACTTGCCCTTCCTAATGGATCCAGATCAATCAGGGTTTATACCTCACATACAGGTGGCAGACAATATTAGACAAATTTTACACACCATAGAGAAAACTAACTTGCAGATTCCTGTGGCCAGCCTTTCCTTCGATGCCGAAAAGGCATTTGACAGAGTCAACTGGGCATTTATGATCCTGGTTCTGGAGGCAATAGGTTTAGGGCCAAGCATGGTGAAATGGATCTCGGCTAGTTACCAAAATCCCACAGCTAGGGGCAGGCAGAAGACCCGACATATCAGGGACACATGTAAAAACACATAGTTGGGCTAGAGGGCTGGGCCTTCCAGAAACCCAAAAGTACTTTCTGGCGGCACTGCTCTTCTTGGAGTGGTCTCTCTAAGAGACGGATAAACATTGGGTTTACATGTAGACGGTTGTGATGGGACGAGCACCGTGGGCCATGCCTTGGCTCCCTAAACGTAACAGACTGGCAGTGTTCATACTCACAGATCCCGAAACCCGCTTTTGAGCTGCGGGACTCAGCTCTGAGGGGTGGCCCACTAACCACCTCCCCATCCCCCTACGCCCCACTCCTCGGCAATACAGACTTCAACCCAGGCCTAATAACTAATGAATATAGAAAACGGATAAAGGGACGGTGTAGGATCATACGAGACCTATTCCAGGAGTGGGATAATAAATCCTTCCTCCAGTGCAAACCAGAGTATGGAATAGGCAAGACTGACCGCTTGCACTACTTTCAATTTTGACATAGGGTCCTGCACCTGGAGAATAGGGAGGCAGCGACCAGACCTCTTACGAGATGGGAGAAGTTATTTACTACATTTGCTACCCCCAAAGGCATCATCTCGAGGAAATGGCAAAGTTAGCTGCTGAAACAATATTCTTTAGCCCAGGGCAGAGGCGGTAGTCAGACATGGGTGCATTGTTTAAAAGTGTACAGAATCGAAAATTTATAAAATAATCATGATGTGGCATTACCACCAGGACATAGCTGAAACAGATGTACGGGTCAGCCAGTGGCCTGTGTTGGAGGGTTTGTGGGCCAGAGGGAGATGTAGAATATATGTGGTGGATATGTCCTAAGTTAGATGTTTTGGTAGGAAAATCCTCAGTCCCATTAAACGTGTGGTGGGCTAGCTCTTCCATTGGATCCGGTAACTATCATCCTGGGCCTGCAATGCAATACATACAAGGGTCTCACCAAGTTTGACTGGAGACTGATCTTCCATATGCTACTGGCAGCAAAACTCTTATTGGCCACGAAATAGAAATCATCAACAATTCCCATGTTACAGGAATGGTGGACTAAATTGTGGACGCTACTGGCAAATCAAGAGACTCACCTGGGCAGTCAACAGTATGGGCAACATTTATGAGAGCTAGTGACAACCTCTGGTAGACTATTTAACTGACAAAGGGTTTGAATATAGTTGTCCCAAAACTCTATGATCCGTTCGATTTACAGTGCATTTACAGTAATCTTAAGTGAGATATCTCAAACAGGTAAATGCAGTCACTTGTAGTTGAGTCTTCCCTCTTGGAAAGGAGTCCATGATCTAAACTCGCCAAAATCCAAGGGTCCACTTGGTTATCTGGATCCTTGTCTGGACTCTGGGGCGGGAGGCAGTTGGGTCCAAAAATGGGGCGCTATCTCCCTCCTGTGCCAGGATCTAGGGAAACAGCCCATCGAGTCACTGAAACTGAGGGCCTGGTTTCAACGTTGGAGGACTACTGGCTGCCATAGCACAGCTTAAGTACCAGGCTGAAATGCGGAAAATGGATCGGACAGGGGCAACCTAGATTTTTTTTGGTTCACAGAGGGAGTAGACGCTTCTGACACAGAGAAATTGCTGGAGCAGTGGCTGAGATCCTGAGATGCACTGTCACAGTGGTTCGTGATCAGAGGGAAGCCCCCCTCTGATCACCAGGCAGTTTAATAATTCGGGTCAGACATAGTATACTTTGAGAAGCCAGGAATAATTCTGATCTCCGCTTTAATATATCCAGTAGTAAGATTTTTCCAGACTATATCAGGGCGGTTCAATAGCTGAGGTGGTCCTTTGACTAAGTTAAGCAAAAGCTCCAAGCCAGAGCGGACAATCCCGGCAGTGCTATCAGTATTTTGTGTATTTGAGTCCTACTCCAGGTATCGTATGAACTGGGATAAGTCTGTTCTCTACTAGCTGGAGACAGTGATAGCCTCAGAACACTGGCAGGTGACCTCTGGCTGAGCAAGACTGGCTTTAGTTACCTGGGCATAAAGCTCACAATGAATAAGGAGCACTTCCCAAGCTGATGTAGAAAGGTGGCGAAAACGTACTCTAACGGTAATGGGCCTGTACAAAATGATCACCCTGCCCAAACTGCTTTATGTACCATAGAACTGCCCATATCCTATCCCTAAACACTACTTTGGTAGGTCAGATACAGAGCTCCGCACTTTGCTCTCCTAGAGTGGCTCTCCGTATGTTGTACAGGTTAATTTATAATGGAGGCCTGGTGCACTGCCAGATGTGCAAGCATATCAATGGACTACCCAGTTACACATCAATGGGGACATAGCTCACAAGACAAGCCAACATACCGGGTAGAGAGGGCGGTAAAGGGAGTGAAGACCCACATTTACTACAAATACGGGAAACAAGACAGGCTCGTCCTACCGGAACCAACATGGATGACTCAGAGGGCCTGGGAAGAGACTACCAGCGACCTGGGGTGGAGGGGCAGACTTACTCTAGCCACCGCCCTGTGGAAAGACATCTCTTTTGCCGAAGTGGAAAAACTCACTGGCTTTTGCAGCCGGGATCAAATTGGTATAGAGACAGTGGGGGACCCGTTGAAGGGGGAGATCTCAAGACGTTCGAGGGCACTCCAACAAGAATACGCATTAGCCCCTAATCAGAGGTTCTGATATATGCAACTCTCTCATGGCCTGAGGCCAGAAGGGATACTAGGCGAAGAGCTTCTGGACACCAGTCCACTGGAGAGCTGTGTCCTGGGTAGCAAGATTACCCATAGGGCTGTATAATTTTCAGTAATACCCCGGAAAAGATGGGAGTCCGATGTAGGAGCCCTAGAGAATAGTAATAGGTGATGCACCCCACGGAGGTGCCATTCAGGCCAGACTGATTGAATTGAACATCCTACACTGGGTCTAATATAGCAGATCCCGCTTATATAAAATGGAGAGGGCTCATAGCCCAGTATACATTTGGTGCATTTGGTATAGTATAGGACTGCTCAGACATACACCCTTACTGGGAGGAGGTTGCCACTGAGGTAGAGGCAGGTTTGGAAGTGTACCTCCCCAGGACACCCCAATTGTTGATCCTAGGCATACTCAATGATGTTGATATTTTTCACGCTGGGGTTGGTTGTGCGAAAGAGAGACATGGCCAAATTGTGGGGAAGGGACCAGAACCGTACTAAAGGTGAGTGGAGGACTGGATTGAATAGATGCATAGAGGCGGAGAGAATAGTGTACGTAAGCCACGTGTGTCCAGGAAGTATAAAAAGATCTGTGGTAGGTGGAGATCATAACATGGATTTCTGGAGGACACAAATGTCGAGGCAAAAGAAAAGGACTCATCATCAGGGCCTGCTGAGCAAGAGGACAAGGAGTTGAAATGCCTGGGAATGGAGAAGCAGAGTTCCATTAAGTGGAATAGCTGCATGAGGGGAGGTGGGAAGATCCAGAGAAGTGAGATGGTACGAGGGTAGAGATTGAGTGCTATGCAGGGTTGCAATGTTAAATGTTACCATAATGTTATGGAAATAAAATCCAATTAAATATTTATTGAAAAAATAATGGGGCGCTAAAAGACTGCGATGAAGACTATGGATAGATTTTATTTGTTGCTGTACTGTTGACTTGTGCATGGCTGTAAATCAATAAATTGTCTTTAAGAAAGATTTTAAAAAAAAAGGTCCAACAGTGCAGTACAACTTTTGGTGAAAATGGCATAAACATCCAGGCCCTTTGACACCCTGCCATTATCCCACCTAAATCATTCTTGAAAAAAAAACCTCCATTGACCTTGAAAAAGCAATATTCTTCGGCAATTGACTTGCCATCAAAGTCTTTAGGCAGTGCCCTGCCATTGCTCAGCAATATCCCTTCAAGGAACACATCAACGGCAACAATTCCAACACCACCCTCATTGATGAGGACTTTGAAAGCAACCACACCGACGACTGCAACAATTGTATCGTCCACAGTCCTGTTGATGACGTCCTCTGATAGCAGCATCCATTTGCATTCACCTTTGAAGGTCTCTGCTCAGTTGTCAGTACATAACTTGGATTCTAAACTGGTGGCCAACGTCAATGATCAAAAACAAGCTTCTGTTCTGATAGATACATCTGCCTTGTGGATTCCTCACCTTGTGAATATCCCCCTTGCGTCAGCAACGTTCGGAATTTTTCTTTGTAGCACGCCGGCGTGGACGACGTCATAGGAACGCGGCATCTCGCGCGACTCCCTCTGACGTCACCGACCCCTTATTAGGCATAAGTCGGCGTGATGACATCAGTTCCCTTTTTTCCGCGTCATCGACGCTAACGGTTTCAGGGTTCTTCTGTAGTTACAGATAGAGACTTTGTTTCTTTTTGTCTGTTACTGTTTCTGTTCTTCGTCGAGGATGTCGTCGAAGAAAACGGGATTCAAACAGTGTGGCTCGTGTGCCAGGATGATGTCAATTACTGATCCACACGAGGATTGTTTATGGTGTTTGGGATCGGATCACGACGTCAAGGGCTGTCGATCCTGTTCAAAAATGAATCTGAAGGCTCTACGTGAACGGGAAGCAACACTTTTATTAGCCAAAATTAAAAGTAAAGAAGCTGATAGATCTTCGAGATCAAGATCAAGACACTCGAGATCAAGACCGAAGTCAAGATGGAAGTCCCGATCGAGGTCGAGGGCCAGATCGGAGTCGGCGTCGAAATCCGCTTCTGGGCATGCTTCGGGTTCCTCGAAGAAAAGACATAAGAGGAAGAAGCATAGTTCTCGCCATCATTCGGGGTCTTCGGACTCGAAGAAGAAATCTTCTCGAAAGCATCACAAGGACTTTGTGTCTCCGTCTCCTGTTGGTGGTACCACTCCGGTAAGATCTCGAGAGCATACACCGGAACCGGAGCTGGATCCAAATCCGGTTTCGGGTCAGTCTTCGGAACATGAGGACGTAGTGGAGGTTCCTCAATCTCCAATTCCGGTGGATGAACCAAAAAATCAAAAGGATCAAGAGGAGCCGAATCCAGTACAGCCTCCTACGAATCCAATGGGTTCTTATCCTTCTTTTCCTGGTCCTGGTCAAGATCCATCGCATTTCCTAAATGCTATGTATGGAGTATATGCGAGGGCAATGTACCCCACTGGAGCACCTACGGGTCCTATGGGTCCTTTGTCTTTCAACTGGGTGTCCCCCAAGCTTATGCACCGGCGCCTTTTATGCCGACTCCATATCCTTCTTGGATCGGTTCAGCGCCACCGAGGTCATCGACTCCGCCGACTCCGGAGCGACCTCGGAATTCGGATCGAGGCTCGACGCCGGTTCCTGTTTCTCTACCTCCTGTTGTTCCGGCTCCTCAGTCGACGCCGGCTCCGACTCCATCGGAGTCGTTACCGGATCCGTCGACGTCGATCCGTATAGAGTGGTCGAGACCTAGAACCCAACGTCTACTGGAGGAGAAAGAGTATGTGGAACCTGAAGTGGAGGAAGGTGAACTTCAGGAATATGATGATTGTTTTGAGGATCTTCATTCTGCTAGCAGTCTTGAACTTTCTCCGGGATGGGGATTACCTGTGGTTTCAGATGCACCCTCCAAAGATGTGGTACCATACCATATGGTAATTAGAAAAGCTGCTGATTTACTGAACTTAACTTTACCGACAGTTGAGTTCAAACCTAATATCCTCACAGAAGTCTTGCATTCGCCTTCTTCTATCATTGAGCCTACTCTACCTTTCACTGAAGCTCTGACCGAACCAATTCTGGAAGTTTGGAAAAAGCCTTTGTCTGCACCTGCAGTATCTAGATCGGTGGCAAGACGTTGTAGGGTGGCTCCTGGAGATCCTGAGTTCTTGTCATCTCACCCTTCGCCCGAGAGTCAGGTAGTTCAGGCTGCTTGTGCAAATAGATCAGCTGGCTCCTTTCCTCAAGTTCCTGGAGATAAAGACTCCAAAAAGTTGGATCAGGCCGCTAAGAAGGTTTTCTCCTCAGGTAGCATGGCCTTAAAATCAACAAATGCTACTTGTTTGCTTGGCTGATATGTGCATGCCTTATGTGTGCTGCTATTACATACTACACAGATTTATGCATTTGGATTGTGGTGCCCCTCTTGCCTGCATGAGGATTAAAAAACAATTTCTGTTTGTTCGACATGGTCCAAGTATCCTGTTGGTGACTCCGAGCACAATGGTGGGAGCATAAAATCCCCCTTTACTCTTCGCTTTTCACGTATGGCTTACAGTGCTCAAACTGCTTAGAAAGTTCACCACCACTTGCACTCCAAGACTCCTTTGTGCGGAATCACCAAGCTTATCATTTGAAAGTCTTCGATATGCTGTGCTCCATGGTCACAGGCAGGTATAAGGAGCATCCACGATCTGATGTTCAGAAGAGCAGCAGTGCTTCTTGTATGGTTTTAAGGAACAGCCCAGAAAGACAACTAAGTCCATCCCTATCCTAGATTATATCTGGAAACAAGGACTCTAACTCATGCAGACACCAGCCATGGTTCAGTAATACCGCACCTTGAAAAGAAATACTTAGCACCCTAGTCTGCACCGTTGTGTATAACCGGACATCATGAGCTGGATTCCATTATTGTAGCTCAGGGGCAGTCAAAAATCATGTAACGCTGTCCTTCGGATAGACATGGGAGGCGTGTTGATAAATTAGGCCTCAAAATCAGGTCCATGGCCGTGACCTGTACCAAAGCAGCAAATACCTACGCCATCGTAGTCGCTAGTACTTTCAAATGTGCAACGGTGTTTTGCCTCTAACCCTGAAGACCGGAAAGAAGGTTAACACTATTGTGATCGAAGAGGTTAACATATCAGCTTCCAACATAGATGCAGCATTGGACGTCTCAAATGCTGGTTTTGGTCAGCTTGCCAGAGCGGCCATACTGAGACAAGTTTGGCTCAGGTCCATGTCCTTCCACCCTGAGGTGTGTCATGCTTTGAAAACACAAACGCTGTTACACACAAGAGAATTTCATGGCATCGTGAACTCTGGCCTAATAACAGGAGATAATCGGCTGCGCTACCAAATGTGCAGAATGTGGCCTTCGTCTTGCACGCATCTCCAGCAGTGGGAACTGGGGCAGAGCTGAAGCGGTGCAAGCTCTGCACCATTCAATTCAAGACATTAATTAGTTTAAATAAACGAAACAGTTTAAGCACCTCTCCCTCATTCCCTCTCCATTGCCATTCAACACCATAGCCCAACCGTCAACCAAGAAATTCCTGGACAGCTGCTCTTGCCAGCACAGAGGCAGTAACCCAACTGTAGGTGCCAAGTGCAGGTGTTCTCTAATAGACCCATAGAGCCCTGATACCTCCTCCCTGAACCGTTCCTCTGCCTTCAATTTGACATGGATCACATTGCGCCACTTCCCAGCATGCGAGAATACAGCCTTTTGAGTTTCTAGATCCTGCCTGGAGCTTGAGGAGATTAGCAAGGTGAGGGATCTGCGGTTAGAACACGTATCAACCAGAAAGAACTTTACCAAAGGTAAGTAACTTGTTCATTTACCCTGTCCTTTTCATGTAAACCTTTTGTGTGCCATTTATGATGTGTAGCTTTTTGTTGGTATGAGCGCTGCACCTTTTCTATATGATGAAGCATTCAAAACCCCCTCTTTTCTCAGTCTATATTTTCCTGATGCACTTACGTTTTAATGCTTTAATTTGTGTACTTTATCAAACTACAGTAGTGAATTTATAAATTGGATGCCTTTCTTAGAATCCTGATTTCTCTGCTAGAACGTAATTAGATTTAGCTTGATCCAGGCCAAGTACTAACACAAGATTTTAGGAAACACTTTACATACACTTGATTTGTAAAATTTGTAAGTGAATGATACCATATATTGAAAAAAAGTGATTTCCAGTTTCATAATTCAAACAACTGCCTTGTTTGGATACATTGTTTTTGTTGCATGAGGCTAACGTGCTTTCTCATCTCCTCTTAGGTCAAAGCAGCATTCACCCGGGGCTACAACAAAGAAGCCCACATGACTCCTTATTCACTCCAGGTGGTGAAAGCATCGAAACGGGGCACAGCATCTCTGCCAGATGCTGAGATGAATGAAGACCCAGCCTTAGAAGACTCTCTGAATGAAGAAAAGGATGACGATATTGAGACTGATGCAATGATTAAGGTACTTTTTTTTATCAAAGTCTGATGGTAGCTTTCGCATTTTATCTTCACTTTACAACGTTGGTGGTATTCCTGATATCCCTAGGATAAAAACTCTTGGTTCAGGGATGCATGAAGCTCTGTTGATTATTGAATGTTTGTAGTGCCTGGTACCAGAAATATCTCTGGTTCTTTTGAGAGGATGATAAATGAGTAGTATGCTGGTGAAATTCAGATTCAAAGGGGAAACTCAAATGATGAGCTTCCACACCTTGTGGACGGATTTAGCCAAACATTGTAATGTCCTAGAAAATTAATTTTCATAGGCAGCTCCCAAGAGATGCCCGCTGGGACAAGTTTTGTTTGCCATGACCACAGATCCACTAGCAGGCAAAATTAAACTAGTAAATAGAGCCAGGCGTCAAACAAGGTCAGCATAAACTGAAATGGGTTGTGGATATTACTAAATAGAAAATGCCTTTGACTGCCATCAAGGAACTAATAATAGTTTAACCTAATAACTTTGCAAGACCGCATGCTTTAAGATCAATTCCACATAGTTCTGTCCAGTGCTTAATTTGTGCCAGGGTGAAGAGTGGGCCCATCTGCACCAGTCAGCAGCCGAAAAAGGTGAGGCCGGTCCTCCCCTCTTTGTTTAATTTTCCTACATAGCTTGGAAGTTAATGTTTTCATGTACATGGGTAAAAAGGAAAATTGTGAGCAGCTTTGCTGCAGGCCACACAAATGCCACTATTGGTTCTTTTTTGGTGTGGGTTGCACAGGTCCTATCTAAGGAAATTGAGCTAACTGAAAGGAGACTCTGGAAGAGGTAAGGGAGGGACCCACTTACACCTGCCCGCTGTGATGTCTCCTGGGAGCCAACGCTTCTATGGACTGTTCGGCTGTCTACTTGCCCAGAGAGTACGGACAATGCTTGTAATTAACCCTTGAACCCCCCCATTAAGAAGAAAGGAAGAACAGAGCGAAGGAAGGATTTGCCCGGTCATAAAGAGACAGTCTGGTTACTACTGTAACATCTAATCTTGATGAAATCTGTAATAGGTTTGTAAATATACCAAAAATTCACCTTAAACCCTTACTAGTTCATCTTGACAGTATAGAGCCAAGATTGGCTAAACTGTCTGAACATAGTATTGTTAGCCCGCCCACTGATGCATCCCCAGCCTTGCCTCTAGTTCCTAGTAACCCTGAGGATGCTTGTAATATGTGCAATTATGTTAATTCTGTACATCCTATTGATCATTGTTACCTTGTTACTAGGGGTATGGTTTCCTTGTCTACAGTGGCTCAGAGTGGTCATTCATTGTCTGTCCCTATATTCATGCTCAGTGTTCTTTCCCACTCTTTCGCTAGTTCCCATAAAGGGAGCTTAGTCTGTCCAGCCAGGGCATAGAATGCACGTGGAGCATACACATATTATTGGCCCCAAGTTCTTAGGTAGGCGTCCAGGGATTCCTGGCAGCGAAATTCAGGTATTAAATCTGCCTCCTTCTGTATACCCTTACGTTTTAATTTTGGGCACAGTTCCTAGACTCAAGTCGGTTCAGGCAGAGTCCACTGTTCAGCCGATCCTTAAGGTCCTTCATTAGGTAACTAAGTACATGGGTTTTGATCCTTCCCTATCTTCACAAATCCTCATGGCTAGAACGGTCGCCTGGATCGGGCCATCTCTGAGGTAATTTCCTGGTGATCGCATAGTTATTTGTTTCAAAGATCTGAATATTGTCGGTCTCCTAACCCGACCTAAGCTTTCTTTCTCAGGGTCTTCCTCTATATCTGTCTTACCGCTGGGGTACTTCTTTAAGCCTTACTACCCTAGGTTGCCTCTTTCTTGCCAGCCTCTGTTCCCGTCATGGGGCACAATTCTGTGTATTGTACTTCCAGTTTTTCTGCAGTTGTTCTCATCAACAAATTTACACCCCTGGAAGGATGGAGTGGTGTGATTGACTGGAAGTATTTCTGATGCGGAGTCTGTTAACTACAGGACATGTCTGCAGACAAATGAGAAAATGGCCTTTATTAATGGAGTCTCTCCCAGAACAACAGGGAGTAAGTCCGTAGGCACTAGCTTTGTAGATTTGCCATCCCACGCCAAAGCTATGGTGCCCTTGCCCATTCATTATTCTGTTCCCTGCAGTAGATCTAGGTGAAATCTGCGCGAGTTTACTTTTTTTCTGGAATATTGCAGGGATTAAAAGTACTATGGTTAGGAAAGATTGGCACTCTTTGGTGGAGCAATCTTATTTAGTTATTTTACAGGAAACATAAGCCATAACTCCAGTATTTCTTATTGGCTACTCTGGCTTCTTTACCCCTGCTAGCCCCTCCTCTTCAAGACGTCCTAAGAGTGGTCTGCTTATTTGGGCTAAGCTTGGAGTAAAGGTTAAATCTGAAAGAAACACGTAGTGATAGATTCCTTACCTTAGAATTATCCCCAGGCGTCAGCCTGGACCCGGAAAGTTTTCGCCAGCAGTAACCCTGCAACATCGGAAGGTGGCGTCGTGCGGCTCTGCGTCCGCCGTAGGCCTTGTGATCGCCGGTATGACGCTGCGGCAGCTACTTAGACGCCGCCCTTGCGCGTTGACATCAGTTCTTTCTTTTTCCGCGCCAGCAAGCGCAGATCAGGAAAGAGCCCGTACCCCCATTCACTTTTTGACTGAGTTTTTCGAGGCCTTTTGCCCCATTTCTTCTGAGTCGATCGACTCCTAGTGTCGTAGGAATGCCCTTTTTTTAAGAACTGCGGGGACTGTCACCGCATGATGTCAGTGACGGACCCTCACCGCGTGTGTCTCTACTGCCTGGGGTGCGACCACGACATCCCAAGTTGTGCCCCGATTGCCGGGCCATGGTGCCGAAGACTTTCCCAGGATACTTGTTTCCGGTCCAGGGAAGACATGGCTTGGCAGTTCGGGCTGGACTGTTCCCATGAGGCACAGGGTCAGACTGATTTGCATATGGCCATGTCTAAACTGGCGTGGTGGAGTGAGCTAAAGAATGGTGATGGATTAAACCCAGATCAGTTGACTGGGGGTGAGTGTTTTGATTTGCTCAAACGCTCCGTCCATCATCCCCTTTGGTATTGCTTTGTTCGCCCTATGTTGGCAGGGTATGCCCAGACGTGGGTCCCTTGCTCACTTTGCCACTGGATTCAAGATAGCCTGGCTGATGAGGGTTAGGAACCTGAAACCGGTCCCAGGATGCTTGTTTCCGGTCCAGGGAAGACATGGCTTGGCAGTTCGAGCTGGACTGTTCCCATGAGGCACAGGGTCAGACTGATTTGCATATGGCCATGTCTGAACTGGGGTGGTGGAGTGAGCTAAAGAATGGTGATGGATTAAACCCAGATCAGTTGACTGGGGGTGAGTGTTTGATTTGCTCAAACACTCCGTCCATCATCCCCTTTGGTATCGCGAAGACTTTGCGGGAGCGGTTCCGAATGTTGCTGGAAGTCGTCAGTTGGTTCCGCGCTGCTCAAGGTCCCGGTCCCATGGGAAGTCGAGGGACCGGTCGCGGGGCTGTCACCATAGTTCCATAGCACCATACCATAGAATCACAGTACATCCTTCACTCATCCCAATCTGGTTTCAGAGCTGGCTTTTCCACAAAAACTGCGCTTCTTGGGGTCACGGAAAGACTGCGTCATCATCTGGACGCTGGTGACACTGTGGCCCTTATATTGCTTGATTTAAGGGTAGCTTCTCACACCGTGTTAGTGGAAAGCTTAAGATCTTTAGGCATCTGCGGCTCAGCCCTCGATAGGGTCATCTCTTTTCTTGCCAATCGAACTTTCCACGTTTTCTCTCCCACTGCTAGTTCTGCTACCCTTCTCTCACCTTATCGGGTACATCAGGGCTCCATCCTTAGCCCTCTACTATTCAATCTGTACGTCAGACCTTTGGCTAATGTTGCAGAGGATGCTGGTTTGTCCCTGTTCTCTTACGCGGACGACTCCCGCTGAGACTCCAGCTGAGACTTCCCTCCTCCATTTGGGCTTGGGTAAAATTGCCTCATGCATACAGGCCAACTACCTTAAGCTCAACGGAGTGAAGACCAAGGTTCTGGTCTTAGGAAAAAACAAGGATCTCTAGGGGCTCCAACATTGGCCTAGTGAGATGAGCGCAATTCCTCAGCCTTCCCGCCAAGTCCGCAACTTCAGTCTGTTAAGGTAGCCGCCGTATGCTTCACCATCTTAAGTGGCTAAAAAAGATCATTTGGATGCTGCCGGAGCCTGCCCAGAAAACTGTAGTCCAGGCGCTCATCACCTCTAGACTGGACTATTGTAACATTCTGTACCTGGGAGCCAATAAGGCGGTGGCTCGCAGGCTACAGATGGTTCTGAACTCGGCTGCAAGACTACTTTGCTTGGTTCCTAGAGATATCTCTGCTTCCGGTCACCTGCGTGACCTGCATTGGCTCAAGGTGGAGAACCCTATCAAGTTAAAAGCCCTGAGCTACATGTTCAAAATCAAAACAGGTGTGGCCCCTAAGTATCTGCAGTCTCTGGTCTGCCCCTATGTGCCTTCTCACTGCCTTCGCTCGTCTACTCAAGGGAAATTTACTTTGCCTAGAGTCAAACTATCTCAGATGGGCAGGCGATCGTTTGCACCCCTCGGTCCTTCCCTAGGGAACTCACTTCCCACCTTAATTCAGAATGAAACGGCGTTTTTTCAATTACGCAAATCCTTAAAAACCTGGCTTTTCAACCAATAATCTCTAAGCTGCTACCTATTACTAGGACTAGCCGGCGCCAGGAAACCCTTTTTGGGTAGCTGTTGTGCCTTACAAATTTAATTAATAATAATAATAGTTTGTTTGGATCTAAGTCGAGGAAGCGTAGTCGCTCTTCGACTTCCCGTCACGCGACGCAGCTGAGGGTGCGGGTGGTGCCACCCCTGCGACTCCGGCAGAGCTTGCGATGACGCTGCCGGCCTACCCACCTTATCCGGGTCCGTCGGTGACGCCTGCTCAGGTGCAAAAGTTTCTTGCTGCCACGGCCCGACTCTTTTGGCCGTCTGGCCTTGCCGGTGCGCCTTTAGGCCCCGCGGGCCCGACTGGGGGTCCTGCCCTTCCGGTGGCTTTGGCC
Source organism: Lissotriton helveticus (assembly GCF_964261635.1). NCBI lineage: Eukaryota > Metazoa > Chordata > Amphibia > Caudata > Salamandridae > Lissotriton > Lissotriton helveticus. The sequence goes on from NC_136060.1 coordinate 188,226,726, forward strand.
CCGGCGCTGCAGGACCACCCTGGATCCGGGCTCGGATCCCGGGGAACACCGATTGACCTTATAACACCTCCACCGGTGTCGACCCCACCTCTGGCACCACCTCTGACGTTGTCCGGTGCGACCGCCGACCCCGGTTTCAGCCCCGAACTGGACGTGGCGCCAGATCGGTATCGCTCGACGCCGATTCCAATGGGGCCTTACTACCCCTACGTCTGTCCTATGTCTGTATACCAGGATTTTCATCCTGTTATACAGACATTGGAGGAAGGGGAGGACTGGAAGGGGTCTGGACCCTCTCACACAACAGTGTGACTATGATCCGGACACGGCAGAGGATTTGGGGGATGCCAGCGGTCTCGACACCTCACTACTTTCTGGTCCTCAAGAAGGACAAGGGCATGTGTCCTATCTTGGATCCCAGGAACGTCAACCGCTTCCTCCAGAAGTTAAAGATGTTGACGTTAGCTCAGGTCTTGTCTGCCCTCGACCCTGGAGATTGGATGGTAGCGTTGGACTTGCAGGACGCATATTTCCACATCCCCGTCCTGCTGGCTCACTGACGTTACCTGCGGTTCACAGTAGGCCATGAGCACTTTCAGTTTACCGTGCTCCCCTTCGGCCTTACTAGTGCCCCTCGGGTGTTTTTTTGTTTTTTTTTAATTATAACTTTATTTATCATTTTCAGGAGCATCACACATATACCATCAGCAGTGGATAATAAAACACACCAGATTACAGTACAGGTCATTTTGGACTCCCAGTTCCCGGCGCAAAAGCAAACACAAAGTCTATAAAAGGCAAAGGGGAATGGTGACATCATCAATCGGCAAACATAACCCTCCAATAGCCCCAGACTCTATATCGTTCCCATCCGACATGTGCAGTCGACATACCATGACCGTGCAGTATTTCCCACAGCCACATACGCTAGCCCACTCCCTCGGGGTACAGGTGATTGTCCAATTGCTCCTGACGTTCTGCTGCGAGCTTAGCAATGTATGTGCGGTATGGACCCCAAATGTCCAGGGGTCTAGAAGATGTAGGGATGGTGGAGGAATATTCCTCACAGTTCACCTTGCAGGAGGCCAAACTCTTTAACCAGGACTTCACCATCGGGCTCCTCGGGGAACCCCAAAGCAAGGCTACTTCCCGTTTGGCCAGCAAAAAACCTAATGTGGCAAGTCTCCGAACTGCAAGAGGGAAGTTCGTTACGAAGCCTAACAAAGCAATTTCGGGCGTCTGGGTCAGCGGGATACCCAATATTTTACCAAATGTGGTGTGCACCTGTAGCCAGTAGCCCCTCAGTCTGGGGCAGGTCCATGAGAGATGCGCAAAATCAGCACCTGCAGTTTTAAATTTCGGGCAATCAGGGGAGCGTGTGGGGTCTATCCTGTGGGCCAAAGCAGGGGTGTGGTACAGGCGCCTCAGAAACTTAAAATGGATGAGTTTGTGTTGTGTGTTTAATGATACTTTCTTGGTCACTGCACAGCACTGCGCCCACTCTACATCTGAGATCTGTTTCCCTAAGTCTGCTTCCCATGCCAGGTGGACCCTCGCATCTGCAGCGGGAGTGGCAGCTATGCTGAGTCTGTAGATCATAGCAACCATGTGCGCCCCCGATGAGTGTTGTATGACCGTGGTTAGAGGGGGGGCCTCCTCCGGTGCCAGCGGGAAGGTGGGGAATGTTGCTCGTAGTAAGGAGCGCATCCGAGACAGCACAAATGAGTCCATAAAAGTGCGGTCTTGGAGGCGGGGGTCTTCCGTCAAACTGAAGGCATGGCCATCTGGGAACAGGTCACCCACTGTGTTGAGGCCGAATTTGGAGAGGGTAGTGCGTACCACCATTTCGCCGGTGATTGGAAGCCAGTGTGCATTAGGGAGGGGGAGGTGCGGGGAGTACAGGATATCTAGTTTCAATAATCTCCTGAGTTTCTCCCACGCCCAACATGTGGATGATACCGTTTGGATGTCTTGGGGGTCGCGCGGGACACCCTTCGGGAGCAACGTGGCCAATGGGTGGGGTAAAACCAGGTCTGCCTCGGGCCTTAGGAAAAGGATGCGCGCATCTGGGTGGAACCATGGGTATGCGAAGGAGCACTGGGCCGCCAAAAAATACAGATAAAAATCGGGTACCCCCAGGCCTCCTCTCTCGTAGGGCAGGGTCAGCACATGCCACGCAGCTCGAGGGGATTTGTTGCCCCAGATCAACCGCAGTAGGAGCTTTCGCAGCTGTGTAAAAAATATTTTTGTGAGAGGTACTGGGATGTTATTAAATAAATACAGAAACCGGGGTAGCACCACCATTTTTACTATAGCAATGCGCCCCATCATAGAGAGCGGCAGCCGGAGCCATTTATCAATGTTATCTTCTAAAAAGTCTAGTGCCCTGCCATAGTTGAGGCGAATGATGTCCACTGTATTAAGGTGAACGTGTATGCCCAAATATTTCACCGAGTCGTCACACCATTCCAAAGGGTATTCGCAGTCCCAAGGGAAGGTGGCAGGGGTCAACGGAAAAATGAGGGATTTGCGCCAATTCACGCGTAACCCGGAGTAGGTGCCAAACCGCGTAATTTCTTCTAAAAGCGGTGCTAGGTTGTCGGCAGGTGTGCGGACATAGAGAATTAGATCGTCCGCATATAGGGATGCCAGCAAAGGGCCGGTGCGAAATTGTAGGCCCCGAAAACTATGCTTTTCTTGGAAGTGTCGTACTAGGGGGTCCATCGCCAATATGAATAGTAAGGGGGATAATGGACACCCTTGTCTCGTGCCCCTGGACAGGGAGAATGTCTCCGTGATGGTGCCATTCAGGCGTATTCGAGCCGTGGGCTTGGTGTACAGCAATGCCACGGTAGAGACGAAACACTCCGGCATGCCCATACGTCTCATTACCGATAGGAAAAAGGGCCATTCTAAGGAGTCAAACGCTTTTTCAGCATCTAGGAGTATTGCGGCTGCCGGTATGTTGGGGTCTACGCGATGGAGTATCGCGAATAAGGTACGTAAATTCAGCGAGGTGGATCGATGGGGGACGAACCCCGACTGCGCGGGGGATATGATATATTCCATTAAAAGAGCCAATCAAGTGGCCACTATTTTTGCTAAGATTTTATAGTCTGTATTTAACAGCGAGAGGGGCCTATAGGAGCCACAAAGGGTTGGGTCTTTGCCGGGTTTCGGGAGCAAAATGATCACCGCCTCCCGGAATGTGGGGGGCAAGATACCCGTCTCCAACGCTTCGGCATAGACTTCTAGGAGTTCCGGCACCAGTTCCTCCTTGAAAGCCTTGTAAAAATCGGCCGAAAAGCAGTCGAGGCCTGGAGCAGCTGAGCCTCGTAGAGCGTCTATGGCTTCCACCACCGAGTCAGCAGTGATTGGGTGTGCAAGGAAATCCTGCATATATCGCTCTAAAAAGACCAGTGCAACTTCGTCGAGGTAAGAGCCCTGGGCCCGTAGGTCGGTAGCAGCAGCTGAGGAGTAGAGGGAAGTGTAATAGGACAGGAATGTGTGGGATATTTCGGGGGTAGTGTGCAGTGTCCTCCCCTCCGGTGATGTTATTTCCGTTATGTAGTGCGCCTGCCTCGGAGGGCGGATTAGGTGTGCCAGCAATCTCCCGGGTCTGTCTCCCTCCCCATACTGACGCGCTGAGTATTGCTTGGCTAGGAAATGTAGCTCCCTGTCAGCCGCTTCGCGAAACTCTAGCAGCAGGGAAAGGCGCCGCGCATCTAGCGTTTCGGAGGAGTTACGCAGCTGTTCAGTTTCTGCAAGTCGGATATCATTCTCTATGCGTGTTAGGGTGGATCTAATGGAACGAAGGACACCCACATGAGTGGCGATGGATACTCCCCTGATAGTGGCCGTAAACCCTTCCCACAAGGTTGCATGTGTGTCGACCGATCCCGTGTTCAGTTCAAAATAATCAACAATGGCGGTGCGGATTGTTTCGGTGAAGACTGTGTCTGACAGGGCTTTACCGGGAAATCTCCATTGTCGTTCAGAGCCGCCAGGCCGTGGAAAGACTAGTTGTAGCGCCACCGGTGAGTGGTCTGACAGTGTGCGTGGCAGTGTAGTGTGGGATGACACCCAAGACGCCACCCCGGGTGAGAGTAGCCAGTAGTCTAGTCGTGTCCATGTGTTGTGGTAGCCAGAATGGTGTGTGTATTCCGGGGACTTCCCATGTAGTCTGGCCTCTATATCTATGAGGGAGTAGTCATTACATATGTCCACCAGGACTGGTCTGGAGTGTTTCTTGGGGTCGGCAGCAGTCGAGGTGCCGTCACGTGCGGGGTTAAGGAGCAAATTAAAATCACCCCCGGCAAGTACGTGGCCCGTGACTGTCGTGGTCAGTTTCGTCTGGAGCTCCTGAAAGAAGACAGGGGAATCAGTATTGGGGCCGTACACATTTACCAGTGTGATCGTTTGATGCAAGAGGGAGCCCGTCACCAGTAGGTACCGGCCCTCCGGGTCTACTACTGTGGAGTGTGGTATGAAGTGTAGTCTTTTATGTACCAAGATGGCCACCCCTCTGGAGTATCTGCTAAAATCTGAGAAAAAGCGGTGTGAACCCCAACTCCTAGCCAGGAGCCGGGACCCCGTTGGATTTAAATGGGTTTCTTGGAGAAACACAATGTCCACTGCGTGCCTGCCTAGATAATTGAGGACTTGCCTACACTTCCTCGTGTCATTTAGTCCCCTTACGTTCCACGTCATCAGGGTAATCAGAGTCGAGTCAGTCTGCCTGGGCCGTCCAACCATGATCGTCGGGATCTTTATATCTGATCCAAGGTGTGTCAGGGTGTGCTGTAGTGTGCGATGGACTGTGGTGTGTGTTCGCAATCTGAATGCAGAATAACTTCAAACCAACCAATAAACTTACCCCACCCCACCCCCTCCCCCCACCCAGCCTCCGAAGAACCCGTGGAGGCACATCCCCATAAACCATGCAGCGAGCCAAACATAGCACAGGGTAGCAATGTACAGTTCTGGAATTAAGCTCGGATGCATTAAGAAACAGAGTACTAAGATAACAATGGCGTCCGCCATGGGGTGTGGCAACGCCACGCCGGTCGGGGGTACTTCAGATCAACAAGAATCCAAGTGCGTGTAGCCTAACCAGGTCGGGTGTCCGAGAAGCAAACAGGTTGTGATATCAGCCTTGTAAGTCTAGGTGCAATGGTCAGCCGTTGCCCGTCTCGGCAAATAAATCATTGCTGGCTTGGGAAGCATTTCTGACCGGGGAGGACTGCGGGAGTGTTCCAGATCGAGCAACGTCCTCCTCACGTCTCTTATAGTGCTGGCAAAATTCCTGAGCTTCCGTTGGCGTCTCAAAAATGCGGGATCTACCTTCGACGTCTACTTTGAGACTAGCTGGGTAGAGCATTCCGTAGCGCAGGCCAAGGTTCCGTAGTGTGGCTTTAACTCCGTGAAACTTTTTTCGCGCCTCCTGTACTGTGAAGGTGAAATCAGGAAAGAAGGATAGCATGTTTCCCTGCCATTGCACCTCCCCACATTCGCGGGCTGCCCGGAGGACAGTGTCTCGATCTCTAAAGTTCATGAGGCGGGCTATGATCGGGCGCGGCGGGAGACCAGTTCGGGGTCTAGGCCCCAGTTATCGGTGGGCTCGCTCTACCACAAAACCCTGAGTGAAGGAGTCCTGGCCAAAGAGTTCAATGAGCAGCTTTTCGATAAATGTGTCCATCCGGCCAGTTTGCGTTGTCTCCGCCAGGCCCGTGATACGTACGTTGTTTCTTCGCCCCCGGGCCTCTAGGTCTTCATTCTTGACCGCCATTTCTTTGAGGATCCTTTCCACCCTCTCCAGCCGTTTCAAGGATTTCGCCGCGCCGTCTTCCACATCCGAGACTCTGGATTCTGCCAGGTCCAGGCGTCGGTCGTGTGCCTGGATCTTGGTGCTCATGTCCGCCATTTGGCGCTCCAGATTGTCGAAGCGCCCATCCAGCGCCTTGAAACCAGCCCTCATCTCCGTCATCATGGCCGTCATGAGGGAAGTGGCATCCTCTCGTTCTGCACCCCCAGACGCCTCAAGTCGGGTTTCAGGAGGGGGGTCAGCGATGGGAAGGGAGGCTCCCGGAAAGTTCAGCTTACGCTGATTGAGGTCTCGTTTCACCATCGCGGCCGCGTTGCAGGGTCACCCTACCCTGGCCGTTGTGTGTCGGTTCGGTCTCCCGCACCAGTGTGTTCCAAGATGGCCGGTCTGTCGTGGTGAGTGCTGGACCAAACACCGTCGTTGGAGGCAAGCTATGGCGCAGCTCGGGCCGAATTCCAGGCAGTAATGAGTGGCGGAGGGTGGGGTTTGAGCCGGTTGAGCCAAGAGCAGTTTTTCCACCGGCACCCACGCGGTCAGTCAGGCCTCGCGGCGCGTCCCCTCTCCCAGCACTGGTACTCCGGGGTCAGCAGCGACGCAGCCACGGAGCAGGGCAGCAGCAGCAGCGGAGGCACCCAGGGCGGTCCCCGCAGTCCGGCCGCTAAACAACCCGCCCCCCAGCGCCGGGCCTACGCCTCCCGCCGCAGCCCCCGCCGAGCTCCCGGCTTAAGCCCGCCTCCAAGGCCGAAGGCCCGAAAGCGAGTCCGGCGCGCGGCGCCGCCCAAAGGGAGCCGAGGCTCAGCAGAGCCGCCGCGGAGGCGAGCCCCCAGCCCCTAGGTCACGGGAATTATCGCGGTCCGGCCTCGTAGTCCGCCCAGGCGCCACACACGCAGCCCGCCCTACCTGCGCTCCGCGCCGCCGCCTCCTCCCTCGCCTCCTTAGGCTGTCGATCAGAACGCCGTATCGTCGGATCCGCTGCCTCTTCCACCACCAAAGTTGCACCCGTCGAGCTGAGTAGGATGTTGTGCAGGATCGTAGGTGTGGATGCGGTTCAGGATCGGAGGTTACCGCATTATTCGGGCATTAAATTCCCCGAGCCGGCGGAGCTTCAGCAAGAGGCGGCCATCTTGGTCTCCTCCTCGGCCACGCCCCCTGCCCCTCGGGTGTTCACGGAGGTAATGGCAGGGGTCGCAAGTCATCTGCGCAGATCAGGGGTTCCAGTCTTCCCCTATCTCGACGACTGGTTGTTGAAGGCGGGCTCGCCCCAAGTAGTAGACTCCCACCTCCAGACTACAACCAACCTCCTGCATTTGCTGCGGTTCTCAATCAATGTGCCGAAGTCGCACCTGATTCCCTTTCAGTAGCTCCTCTACATCGGAGCGGTTCTGTACTCTGTGCAGTTTCGGGTTTATCCTCCCGAGCAGCGAGTCAGGGATATTCAGGCTATGATTCTGATCTTTCAGCCTCTATCCCGGGTTTCGATCGGGATGACCCTCCGGCTCCTGGGCCTGGTGGCCTCTTGCATCTTGATAGTGGATCATACCAGATGGCATATGCGGATCTGCAGTGGGACCTGAAGTTCCAGTGGGCACAGCATCATGGCAACCTGTCCGACCACGTCCAGATCTCGGAGGACACTGCAGGACAATTGCAGTGGTGGCTCACGAATCGCAACTGGGTCAATGGCAGAGCCCTCTCCCTTCCCCATCCGGAGCATACAGTTGTGACGGACTTGTCCCTCCTGGGATGGGGCGGCCACATGGGAGAGGCGGAGATCAGAGGCCTTTGGTCTCCGGCGGAGACAGGGCTCCCCATCAACCTTCTGGAGCTTTGGGTGATCCAGCTTGCACTGAGGGAAGAGTGGTGCAGGTGTACACGGACAACACCACCGCCATGTGGTACTGCAACCAACAGGGCGGGTGGGGTCGTGTACCCTATGTCAGTCGCCTCTGCGACTCTGGACTTGTTTGGAACACCAGGGCGTTTCCTTGGTGGTTCAACACCTGGTAGGTTCTCTGAATGCCAGGGCGGACGAACTCAGCCGCCGGTGCATGATGGCTCACGAATGGCGTCTGAATTCAGACGTGGCGCAAGGTCTCTTTCAGCAGTGGGGAGAACCTTGGTTAGATCTATTCACCACCGAAGAGAACACGCAATGTCATCAGTTCTGCGCGTTGGAATTTCCAAGACGGCATTCGCTAGGCCACGCTTTTCGTTGCGAGTTGAGTTGCCGTCTTCTATACGCCTTTTCGCATATACCACTTCTATATGATCAAGCGCGACCGGGCCCAAGTCATTCTTGTGGCTCCGGACTGGGCTCGAAGAGTATGGTATCCCTAGCTACTCAGCATTGCCATCGATCCCCCGATTCGACTTCCTCTTCGGGAGGATCTTCTGTCGGAGCATCAGAGGACGGTCCTCCATCTGAACCTGTTCAGCCTCCACCTCCTTGCGTGGAGATTGAGCGGCGGCAGTTGACGTCTTTTGACCTGCCTCCCGGAGTTTGTAATGTAATCTTGGCAGCCAGGCGTTCCTCCATTAAGACGGTAAACGCCTGCAGGTGAAATAAGTTTGTGGCATGGTGCACAGCAAAGGCTGTGGGTCCCCTTTCTGCCCCTCTTTCAGAGATTCTTCTATTCTTACTTTCTTTGGCCCAGCAGGGCTCTGCTTTGGGCACTATCAAGGCTATCTCTCGGCCATTTCAGCCTTTTTACGGCTTCCAGATTAGCCTTCCCTTTTCAAGTCTCCTGTTGTGAGTAGATTCTTAAAAGGCATTACTCATCTTTCTCCTCCTGTTCCTTTCATACTGGCTAGTGGGACTTGAACCTGTTTCTGACATATGTGATGTGTGCTCCTTTTGAGGCACTTCACAACTATTCTCTTTGTCTTCTCACCCTAAAGACTGCTTTCCTGGTTGTAATCCCCTCTGCCAGAAGAGTGAGTGAGCTCTAGTCTCCTTCTTCTAAACCTCCTTTTCTCTCTGTCCATCCGGACAAAGGTGGTCACTGCCTTTCACATTAGGCAGACCATCACTTTGCCCACTTTCTTTCCGCCTCCCTATCCCTCGAAAGAGGAAAAGAAACTCCACCATCTGGACCCAAAACATGCACTCACATTCTACCTGAACCGCACTGAACAGTTCTGGGTGGATGACCAGCTCTTCGTTGGCTACGTGGGCGCCAAGAAAGGTCGGGCTGTGCACAAGCGGACCATCTCTCGGTGGGTCGTTCTGTGCATCAAGGCTTGTTATTCTTTGGCTTAAAAAGAGCCTCCAGTTGGGCTACGCGCCCATTCTACCAGGGCAACGGCAGCCACTACTGCTTTGGGACGGGGAGTTCCCTTGCATGACATCTGTCAGGCAGCTACGTGGGCCTCGCTGCGCACGTTTACCAAGCATTACTCTCTGGACAACCAAGTCCGGAGAGATGGCTTCTTTGGCCGTTCTGTTATCCAGAATTTTCTGATGTGATCGTGGTTTGCAGGCCCACCACCAGGGTTGGTATTGCTGGGGTATCTATTCTAAGGTCAGGAATCTATCACTACTTGTTTCTTTCAGATGCACAAGTTACTTACCTTCAGTAACAATATGTTCGAGGCATGTGGGCTGCTGAATTCATATCTGTGCATAGATCGCCGCCTAGTGTTGGGTCCGGATGATTGCACATTGTTGTCCTGGAAGAGTCTTCGAATTATCACGAGATAGGTGGCTCCTCCCTTGGACTACAGTGCGCATGGGCATCCTCTCCATCCTCAGATTGTTTTTTTCCGCCATTGGGTTCGGATGTACTTTCCAGCACTCCAAGTTCGGAATCGAAATAAACTTTTCAAAAAGGCCAAAAGGCCTTTCGGATTCGTCTGTATTGTTTTCGATAGGTACCGAAAAGCTTTCTTCACCATTTGCTTGCACTCCGGTCGTCGAATCGGGCCGTTAGGCCTTCTCGACGCCACGTCGACCGACGGTCGATGGAACGAAGTCCATTCAAATATTGCCCGCAGTGCAACTCCAAGTTCCCGCACACAGATAAGCATCCCGTGTGCAGCAAATGTTTATCACCAGATCATAATGAAGATAATTGCCTAGCTTGTGCCCAGTTCCGGTCCAAAAAGACGATCCGGAATCGTCGGGCGGCAAGGCAAGAAATGCAGAGGTCGGCACCGGAGCCCGAGGAAGAACTAGTTGACGCCGAAGACTCGGATCAAGAGGAAGATCAATACTCCGAGCACGACGAGGAAGAACAAATCGTCGATGTCGAAGAATATGATCAAGACATCGTAGCTGTCGAAGACGACTCCGATGACAACGGGGACGAACCGTGAGTACACCGCCCCATACAGACACTACACCAATATCAGAGACTCAGGTCGAGGCATCGCCAACAGGCCTTGGCCAAGATCTAAATACTGGTTCTATAGCCCCGCAATACCGCCCGGCTAAGAACATACAAAAAGAGCCTTTTGAGACACGTAATTCAAGGCCGGTTCAATCGAAACCGAAACTCATCGACACGACAGTCTTCGGACCGAACGTCGTTGAACCAAAGGTAATAAACCCAAAGGGCGCCGAGCCGAAGGCCAGTGTTCCATATAAACCTTCGGAGCCAAAGGCCGTCGAATCGACCAAATCGAGTTCTACTGCCGAAAAAGGAAAGAAGCCTGTCGACGAAGGCAAAAGGGCTACGCCCAAGGCGGTCGTCGAACCGAAAGCGAAACCTAAGGTAGACCAACCGAAAGTGGTCGATCCGAAGAAGGGCATCGAGCAAAAAACGCAGGCTCCGAGGACACCTCTACAGCCGAAAAAAGTTACCGAACCGACGCAACCGATCGATCCGAAAAAAGTGGTGCAACCTGTGAAAGACGTCAGACCGACAAAACCTGTCGGAAAGCCTCAAAACCCGATCCAGGCACCAAAAGCGGTCGAACCGATTAAAGGCATCGAACCTAAGAATGTCAAACCTAAAACTTTGGCGCCAAGGGGGGGGCCCAGATCGTTTCCTATGCCGATGATACCCAGCTCCTCTTTACGTGCCGGAAAGGAGCGGATTTTGATGGAGAGAGTATCCAGGGTTGCCTTGGGGCTGTTTTTAATTGGTTCCAGCTTAACAGCCTCAAGTGCAACTCTGATAAATCGGAGGTACTCTTTTTTGGCTGTAAAACGGACCCAGACTGGCAGGAATGGTGGCCTGCGAATATGTTTCCTCCTGCAGGCTCCTCCCGGTTAGCCAAGAACCTGGGAATTAAGATAGATAGTGGCCTGACTCTGCGATCCCAGAATCTAGGGCTCACTGGCACATGTTTCGGGCTTCTCCGGATGCTCCGTAAGTTTCTTCCTATACTACCGGAGTAACATAGGAAAATAATGGTTCAGGCCAAATTGGTTCGAGAATGGATTACTCGAATATCCTCTATCTCGGCCTGCCAGAGTATCTGTTACAACGACTGCAGGTGGTCCAGAACTCGGCAGCACGGGCCATTTTTGGATTATCTGGCCGTGCTAGAGTTTCGGGACCTCCTGCAGTCGCTCCATTGGCTCCCTATCCGGAAGCGGATAGTTTTCAAGGCCCTGACCTTGGCTCATAAAGCTCTACATGCTTCAGGAGCAAAATATCTTCAGAAAAGGCTAGCCTTTTATCATCCTGCAAGGTCTTTGAGGTCCGGATCTCTGTTTCTTGCCGTGGTCCCTCGCATAAAAAGAGCACGCATTGGAGGTCGTTCTTTCAGATTGCTGGCCCCGCAGCTGTGGAATACTTTGCCAGTGACACTGCGCAGTACCTCCAATTTGTTGGCGTTCAGGAAGGGCCTTAAAACTTGGCTTTTCACTCTGTAGATATCCGCTATATTGTTAGTTAGGGGTTTTTTTCCACTTTTTTGTTTTTTTCTGTCCGTTATGTTATGTTGTGATACAGGTTTACAATAAAGCGCCGGGACACTCTTTGAGTAGCCGTGCGCTATATAAGTCAAAAATAACATAACATAACAAGGCAAAAAACTGTGGAAGAGGAGATCATCCATCCAGACCCCTACACAGAAGATCAGTCCAAGCTATATATTGACCCAAATACTGGGAAAGTGACTGTTTATACAAGGAAGAAAAGACCAGTGCCTGCTGAACACTTTTCTAGAATTCCACTCAAAAAGAAGAGACTGTGCAACCTCTCCTATTCTTTTCCAACCTATCTCTCCAGCTATGCCTACTACTCCATATGCACCATACTCACCTGCACGCTCTGACTACAACCCAGATGAAGATCAGGACGCAGATGTGGGTTTTGGATATCCACAAAACCCAACTGTAAACCCAGCTAAGCCATCACCCACAGAAGACACAGTGGCTTTTAACTCTTTAATAGATAGAGCAGCACTCTACCATAATGTAGACATGCATTCAGATGCTATAGAAGAAGATTTTCTGTTTGATACGCTGGCAACATCAGAAAGAAGTGTCAAAACACCCCCCATGTTAAAGGGTGTCCTAAAGCACGCAAATGACATATTCAAAGACACTGCTAGGGAACGTGTCATCAACCCTAGAATAGAGAAGAAGTATAGGGCTGCACCAGTAGACCCTACTTACATCACGGGACAACTGCCTTTAGACTCATTGGTGGTATCCAACGCACGAAAGCGTGCTAATTCACAAACTACTGGAGAGGCTCCTCCTCCTGACAAGGAGTCAAAGATTTTAGAAGCATCAGGCAAGAGAGTGGCAGCTCAAGCAGCAAACTCATGGAGAATAGCCAATACTCAGGCCTTGCTGGCCAAATATGACAGGGCGCACTATGACAGTTTAGAAGGACTTCTCCAACACTTACCTGAGCCTTTCAAAGAGCAGGCGGATGAACTTATACAGGAGGGAAAGCTCATCACCAATGCCTCCATTAAGTGAACTCTAGACGCGGCAGATACAGCTGCCAGATCTATCAACACAAGCATACTGCTTAGGAGGCACGCATGGCTTCGCATATCTGGATTTAAGAGTGAAGTACAGGCCACAATTCTTAACCAGCCTATAAATCCAGATTTTTTGTTTGGTCCAGCAGTTGACTCAATTCTGGACAAAATGAAAAAGGATACAGAGACTGCAAAGTCCATGGGAGCTCTTCAGTCCCAACAACACAGAGGCTCCTTTCGTCGCTCCAACTATAGAGGAGGAGCGCGAGGTAACACATCGCAGCAAACCTCCACATACAAAAGTAATACGCAATCCACATACAATAAAAACACAAACAGGGGTGGATACAGAGGAAATAATAACAAGGGCAGAGGTCGTGGAGGCAATGCCAATAGATCCTCCACTAACACCAAACAGTGACTTCTTGGCACTACCCCCAGACCATATAACACCGGTCGGGGAAGACTACAACAGTTCCTGCCAGTCTGGTTAAACATCACTACAGACAAGTTGGTCAGGCAAATTATCCAACATGGCTATTGCCTAGAACTCACATCAACACCACCCAACATACCACCCGTACACCGTCCAATGTCAAAGGAACATATAACATTACTGCAGCAAGAGGTCATCAGTATGCTGCAAAAGGGGGCCATAGAACCAGTCCCACTCTAACATCAAGGAACAGGAGTATACTCATTATACTTCCTCATTCCAAAAAAGGACGGTTCTCTCAGATCAATACTGGACCCAGGCCCCTCAACCTGTACATTTTATCAGAGCATTTTCACATGCTCACTCTGCAACAAGTCTTACCACTGCTGCGCCAAGGAGACTTCCTAGCAACTCCAGACCTCAAAGACGCATACTTTCATATACCAATACACCCTGCTCACAGAAAGTATCTGAGGTTTACTATTCAAGGACAACACTACCAGTTCAAAGTCCTACCATTCGGTGTAACAACAGCTCCACGGGTGTTCACCAAATGCCTAGCAACAGTGGCGGCACATCTCAGGAGACAACACATTCATGTGTACCCATATCTGGACGATTGGCTAATACATGCGCCATCGGCCCAGCAATGTGCCAGCCACATGTCAAAGACCATTCATCTCCTGCACAGTCTAGGCTTCTCGCTAAACTACCCAAAGTCACACCTGCAACCCTCCCACGTCCAACAGTACCTGGGAGCGACAATAGATTCACTAGCAGCAAAGGCATATCCAAACGCAGCACGGATCAACGGAATGCAAACGTTGATCCAAAGGTTCAAACCACAACACTCATTGCCAGCTCGAGTGTTTATGCAACTAATAGGCATGATGGCCTCGTGCATATTCATAGTCCCTCATGCCAGACAACACATGCGTCCGCTACAGGAGTGCCTAGCACGGCAGTGGAACCAGGCTCAGGGACAATTAAAAGACCTAGTGTTGGTGACCAGTCGGGCATACAGCTCTCTGCATTGGTGGAATCCACAAAACCTTTGCAAAGGATGACTGTTCCAGGAGCCTATCCCACAAATCGTAATGACGGCGGACGCATCCCTGCTAGGATGGGGAGCCCATGTCCTGCATTACACAGTCCAGGGTCTATGGGCAATACAACAAAAGAAGATGCACATCAATCTACTAGAGCTGTTGGCGATCTTTCTAGCACTAAAAGCGTTCAAAAAACACTTATGCAACAAGACTGTGTTGATCCGGACGGACAACATGACAGCTATGTATTACATTCAGAAACAGGGAGGAACACATTCCCTACAGCTATCGCATCTAGCTCAAAGTGTGTGGAAATGGGCCATTCAAAGGAACATGTTCCTCATGGCGGAACATCTCCCAGGCAAAGACAATCAAATAGCCGACCTGCTCAGCAGGCACAGTCAACAGATGCACGAATGGGAGATTCACCCCAATGTGCTTGAAAATGCCAGTACTTTGCCGCCAGGTTCCCACATCCGCAGTCGCAGGGCAATGCGATATGGGTGAACTGGTCAGGCAGATTTGCGTACGCTTTTCCCCCCGCTCCACTAATACCGCTAGTGGCACGCAAAATGCGCCAACATTCGCTGACGCTAATCCTAGTTGCTCCCACATGGGCAAGGCAACCATGGTACACAACATTCCTAGAACTGTCAGTGGTGCCTCATCAAAGACTGCGACTCACACCCAGTCTTCTAACTCAGAGCCATGGAGAAATCCAACACCCAGATCCACAACAGATGAACCTGGCGATCTGGCTACTGAAATCCTAGAGTTTGGATACCTAAACTTGCCTCCAGACGGCATGAATATTATCAAAGAGGCAAGAAAACCCACTACAAGGGCATGTTATGCAGCAAAGTGGAAAAGTTTCGTCATTTACTGCAGAAACAACGACATAAACCAATTAGATGCTTCTACACAAAACATCATTTGCTATCTCTTGCACCTACAACGTTGCAATTTAGCCTACTCATCCATCAGGATACATATAGCTGCGCTAGCAGCTTATCTCCAAAACAGGCAACACCTTTCACTGTTTAGAGTGCCAGCAATTAAAGCATTTAGGGAAGGACTTAAACGAGTAATTCCTCCAACGCACCCACCTTCACCAGTCTGGAATCTAAACATCGTTTTAACCAGACTTATGGGACCACCTTTTGAGCCACTACACTCATGCGAAATACAGTTTCTTACTTGGAAGGTGGCTTTCCTTATTGCCATTACTTCACTTAGAAGAGTTAGTGAGCTGCAAGCCCTAACTATTCAAGAACCATACATTCAAGTGCATGCAAATAGAGTAGTTCTCAAAACAAACCCTAAATTCATGCCAAAAGTGGTATCCCATTTTCATATAAATCAGACAATAGAACTGCCAGTGTTCTTTCAAAATCCAGAAACAGTAGCAGAAAGGGCCTTGCATACGCTAGATGTCAAGAGAGCTCTGCTATACTATATAGATAGAACTACGGCATTTCGAAAAACAAAACAGTTGTTTGTTGCTTTCTCACCGCAACACAAAGGTAACCCTATTTCAAAATCGGGTATAGCCAGATGGATCGTTAAGTGCATTCAGATATGTTATTTAAAAGCAAAACGCACCACAACAGTTCCCCCTAGGGCGCATTCTACACGCAAACTAGGGGCATCCATGGCTTTCCTAGGAAATATTCCTTTACACAAAATTTGTAGAGCAGCCACATGGTCAACCATACATACATTTACCAAACACTATTGTGTAGATGTACATTCCAAACAGGAAGCAGCTGTAGGACAGGCTGTTCTCAAGACTCTTTTTCAGACTGCTGCAGCTGGCACAGGCAACCACCGCTAGGGAAGATACTGCTATACGTTCTATGCACAGATATGAATTCAGCAGCCCACATGCCTCGAACAGAATATGCTACTTACCAGTATGCATCTGTTCTTGGCATGTAGGGCTGCTGACATTAATATCGCCCACCCGCCTCCCCGGTGCCTGTCGCAGCTGTAGCATTCACTCTTTGCATGGACATCTCTTACTGTACTATACTCCATCTCTGCCACTATGGCGAAAAACAATCTGAGGATGGAGAGGATGCCCATGCGCACTGTAGTCCAAGGGAGGAGCCACCTATCTTGTGATACTTCGAAGACTCTTCCAGGACAACAATGTGCAATCATCCGGACCCAACACTAGGCGGCGATCTATGCACAGATATGAATGTCAGCAGCCCTACATGCCAAGAACAGATGCATACTGGTAAGTAGCATACTCCATCTGTAAGAAACATTAGTAGTGATCGATTCCTTACCGCCCCACCCTTCCTCCCCATTCTGTGAACTGATTTCTAGGCTTACGGTCATCCCTTTCAGGGCCCTTGTTTTAAGGCACCAGTGGTCAGTATCTTGCATGGCTCTGCGTTGCTGGCCCGGAAAGTCGTGTACAGAACTGACGTCGGCGCTCAAGAGCGACGTCTAAATAGCTGCTGTGACGTCATCCCGGCGATCACGATGCCTACGGCGGACGCTGAGCCGCAGGATGCCACCTTCCGACGCGCAGGGGTACTGCTGACGAAAACTTTCCGGATCCAGTCTAATGCCTGGGGGTAATTCTAAGGTAAGGAATCTATCACTACTAATGTTTCTTACAGATAAATCATTACCGAAGGTAAGTAACTTGCACAGCAGTCCAAATGAATTTAAGTTGTCCAGAGTCCCAGGTGCTGCAAATGATTGGTTCCCGTTGTTTTAAATGTTATACTATACATTTTTATAATAATTACTTTTTCAGTACCACCAACAGGAATTTTCAGTCCTTATTTAGCACTTTGTATAAACTTGTGCTTAGCTCCAACTCTGCTGCTTTGGTCTGTAACGTTCTGATATGTGGAGACTTTAACACCCTCCTACAACGCCTCAGAAACATTGGAATCCAAGGAAAAGCACTGGATTGGATCACCTCGTTCCTTACCGGAAGAACTCAGAGAGTCCGCCTTCCACCATTCAAGTCAGAAGCCACTGAAGTCATTTGCGGCGTGCCACAAGGATCTTCACTCAGCCCCACTCTCTTCAACGTATACATGAGCCCCCTTGCGACCATCGCACGCCAACACAACCTCAACATCATCTCCTACGCTGATGACACTCAACTGATCCTCTCACTCACCAAAGACCCGAACACCGCCAAAACCAACCTACATGAAGGAATGAAAGAAGTAGCCGAGTGGATGAAACACAGCCGTCTGAAACTGAACTCAGACAAAACAGAAGTCCTTATCTTAGGCACCTCCCCTTCCGCCTGGGATGACTCTTGGTGGCCAGAGGCCCTTGGAAAAGCACCCACCCCGACGGGCCACGCACGGATCCTGGGCATCATCCTGGACTCCTCACTCTCGATGAACAGACAAGTCAACGCCGTTTCATCATCGTGCTTCAACATTCTTCGCATGCTCAAAAAAACATTTCGCTGGATCCCCACCGAAAACCAGAAAAACGGTCACCCACGCACTGGTCACGAGCCGCCTGGACTACGGTAACACCCTATACGCCGGTACCACCGCAAAACTTCAGAAAAAACTCCAACGCATCCAGAACGCTTCAGCCAGACTCATACTAGACATCCCGCGTAAAGACCACATTTCTAGTCACCTGAAAAACCTCCACTGGCTCCCCGTCAATAAGAGAATAACATTCCGCCTCTTAACCCACGCACACAAAGCACTTTACGAACTCGGACCCGAATGCCTCAACACACGACTTTCCTTCTACACCCCCTCCCGCCAGCTACGCTCCTCCAACCAAGCCCTCGCTGCCATACCCCGCATCAACAAAACCACCATGGGAGGTAGATCCTTCTCCTACCTGGCAGCTAAAACCTGGAACTCACTCCCCATTCACCTTCGCCTCACTCAGAACCACCTAGCATTCAGAAAGCAACTTAAAACTTGGATATTCGACAAGTAATTCCCCACCCTTCCTCAAGCGCCTTGAGACCCTCTGGGTATGTAGCGCGCTATATAAATTATTTGACTTGACTTGACTTGACTTAACGCCAAATGAGTCACTTAACTTCTGATGTTGGTGTTATGCATCCCTGTACCAGGGGCATAACAGTCAGTGCCTCTGATTCGAGAGGAGTTGGGTTAAGCCACCAGGTCTCGGATCTTGACCTGGTGAATATGCTTGAGGAGGCCTATAATAATGCACCTAGGGTACACACTTATCATGGACAGGGCTACAATTCCACAATTGACCTCTGTTTTATCACCCATAGTCTTTCACAATATCTCTATAGTAGAGAGATCTTGTGTTCACCACTCCGTGACCACAACCCGTTGACTGCTACGCTACTTTTACCATCAGACATTGTTGAGTGGTTTAAGGAAGAACTTTTACAGCTACTGCCACAGCATAATGGTTCAGGCTTGCATGGCGTTTACCGGATCCCCCCAAATTTCTTGGTGAACTACTTAAGGCTAATATGGATATCTTTCTGTTGTGCCTGACTGAGACTGCCCTGATCAGTGTACTCATTTTAGAGCCTTATGTAATTTAATAAGGGGATTGATGGTTTAAGCCAGCGGCTTGATCTGTATTCCCCGACCCCCACCCTTTGCGCTGGTTCGATAGATCTTGCTCCCAAGCTAACAGGGATTTGAGACTAGTATTGTCAATTAGACCAAGAGATCCTAGTAGAATTGCCCTTGGTCATGCTAGGTATAGAGAGGTTTTTGATGATCAGGAAACAAGAAATTCAAAGAACCAACTGGGATTGTCTAACCTGTGCAGCATCACTTAAGAACTCTTGAGAGTTCTGGAGAGTGGTCAGGGAATTCCAAGTACAGGAGGCGTCTTCCTCCGTGATGAATATTCATATGATAGGGGATCAGTGGGTGCCCATTTAAAAGCATTTATCGCAGTGCCTCTGGTGGGACTGCTTACACAGAATTTTTAATGCAAGTAGTTAGTAATGATAAGCTTCAGTTTAAGGTAGAGGAAGTGATTATTGCCCTAAATAGTAGTTCTCCCTCTAAAGCTCCTGGACTGGACGGAGTACCCATTGACATCTTCAAGTCTAGGATTGATCTTTGGGCTCCGCTGCTGGCTAATGTTTGTATTAACCTAGATATGAATGCACTGCCCCCCGCATGGTCTAGCTCTTCTGTAGTCCATGTAAAAAATAAAAAAATCAGACTGATCCCAATTGTACAGAACCATATCATTATTTACCCTTTTTAAAAGCTCACCATTTTTCCCCTTTTTAAAGCTCACAATTTTAAACACGGCAGATTTTTACAATAACAGCTAAGTAGTGATGTGTGTTTTAGAATCAGCAGCTTTCTCAAGGCAGCTGTGGTGTACCAGAAAAGTCTCTACTTTTAGTCAAAGAACTTCGTATTGTTTTATTGTATATCATGTATGATTTTAGACTTTGAATGTTATCTTTTATGATTGTCTTTGGCATTCGAATAAAGAGTTTTTTTACATTGAATTTGAAGTCTAGGCAGTCTTCATGTTTGGCAGTTCCAAAATTCCAGGGTGCCAATGGTGGGCTCTTAAGAAAAACTTTGGGCAGATGCACTTTTCATAAATTAATTACTGGTTCTGTGAAGTTTAAAATACTAAACCTGTCCTTGAGTAAACTGCAAATTGTGTCATTAAAGCAGACAAGATATTTTAAGTTGGCCTCCAGGTGTAGCAAATTAATGTGAATTAAAGTTATGGTTAGCTACCACAATACCAGCAAGCCAAGCTAACCTTAGCTGTTTGAGTTAATACAAATTTATTTTTTTGTAGTGGACTAGCCCTAAACTGACTAGACTAGAATGACCTTCAATAGTCCTTTTACTGTGTGTATTAAGAGTGCAGCATATCTCAAAGAGAATGTGTCCCTTGCTGATTCATCTCTTTAATATGATCCCAGTAAAGAAACCCAACATAGAGAATGTTATCACAGTTCCACAGGAGTGGCATGCTCAACTTTGGTGAAGACTATCATGTTTATAGGCTCAGGATACCCGCTGAAAGAGAAAAAAAGGTTTGGCGTATAAAACAGGCTACGCCCAGTACAAACTTGTGGGCCAACCTCCGCTCAG
The DNA here is from genome assembly GCF_964261635.1 of Lissotriton helveticus. NCBI lineage: Eukaryota > Metazoa > Chordata > Amphibia > Caudata > Salamandridae > Lissotriton > Lissotriton helveticus. The sequence goes on from NC_136060.1 coordinate 188,246,997, forward strand.
CAAGTTTGACTGATCAAAATCCCTATACGCCAATACAACAAAAATCGCAATAGAGTTGCAACATTCAGGAGCTTAACCAGTATCCCTCATCTTTCATCCCCATTCATTGTGTTAGCCAGTTCACATCTGTATTCAAGGCAGGTAATGATGAAGCTTGAAAGAGGGACATGCCTTCAACTGGTAGAACTGGTCCACAAGAGGAAACTTGAGGTTTTTCTGTGATCCTATGACTAAATTCGGAGTTTGGAAATATTGACAGTTATTGCTATCATTTAAACCTAACGTAAAAAAGTCTATCCCTTGAAGATATATCTGTTGATGATAGCGCATAAAAGTAATCGGCTTATACTCTGTTCTGAGGCCAACCAAATAGAAGGCACAGTAGGAACGGTGACTAAGCAATCCTGCTAAGTGATCAGGCCTGGGAAGAGTCACTGGCTCAGGCTAGCAAAACATATATGCGTCTTCTCTACAGTGGACTATAGTATAAATCACCACATTACACATGAGCCAGCCTGAAGGTATTTATCCAAGTAAGTCTGGCAGCTGCTGGAAGAGGGTCAGATGAAGGTGGGCACCATTCATACATGATGAAGTTTCTTTTATGGACAGTGACCAGGGGAACTATAACCAAAACAACAGAATAAAAAAATCCCTGAAGGTCACTTCATCTGACTCTTGAAGATTCAGACTGCCCCCCACTTCAGCAAAGGGAGGCTCTGATCCATATGGGAGCCGCCGATTGCTTCCCGTAAGAAGCAGACCCACAACCACAGTGCATTCACTGTATGCTGTGAATAAGATTTAAAGTAGTTTGCAGAATTCTCTGTCATTTTAGACTGTTTTAAATATAATCCATCCATTACGTGTCCCTTGTGGCTAGACTGCATGAAGGTTTCAGCGGTCTATAATTGCACCCGAAACCAGTGTCTGCTATGTCGATAAAGCAGAGTATGTATGAGAGTGGGCATGGGCTGGCGAGTGTCAACAAACAGTCATTAATTTTTTTTAGTGCATTGGCAGCGACTCTGTGACATTACTATAGCGTATGTTTCTGTTGTATTGGTAATTCTTGCATCCGCTAGGATACCTTAATGTGCTAGGACCGTCAAGTGCCTCTTTTCACCATTTAAAAATGTCATGTTTGAGATTCGTTGTAATATCTGTTAAAGTACTGTATTTAACAATAATTAAAATGATGATTATTTCTAGTTTCGTTTAATATGCAATATTGCTCTTTGCAGGCCAAGAAAATGAAAGCTTCCAAGGCTGCTTCAAAGGCTGCTTCAAAGGCTGCCTCAAAGACAGAAAAAAGTGGAGAAGTTAAAAAAGGCAGGGGTAAAGGAAAGAAGACGAAGTGATATGTTATTCCGTAAAAACAGAACTGTACGATCCTCTTGAGTACTCTCGATGCACAGGAGGACAGTCACGTGTGTCTTGCAATTCCTTTGTGAAGTGACAGGATGACAATTCGAGCTTGGACGTGTAATGCTCTGCTTTAAGGCTGCGATTTGATTACCTTCTCACTGCTGTGTCATTTTTGTGCAGAAGGCGATTTGACTCCACTGCAACTTCAAGACGCATCAGTTTCTTTACTAAGGAACGCAAATTAAACAGTTTTCGTGTTTCCAGTCTCTCTGCAAAATGTGCACCTTTGGAGAAAAGGTTCTGTACATGCGCCCCTCAGCAACCATGTAAAGTGCTTCCGTCTCAGTCTAAGTCTTCACAGGACCAGCGCTTATTTTAACAACATCTCTCTGTTACAACGTAACATATTTGTAAATAGTATATAGAGTAATGCTCGAACTGAAATTGGGCATTTCTTTTGTACATTACCTAAAAAGTATCTATATTAAAACTACAATAAAATTAGTTTCACAGAAACTGTTTGATTTAAAAGTATTCATTTGTTTGTCGATCTGTGCCACTCTCGTTGGATCTGGCTTCCAATGGCAGTTACTGTAAGACTTTACTAATCTTTAGGAGTCTCCAGATGTTGTATGCGTGCTTCCTCTCCGACGGCTTATGCCAGGCTGATAAATGCGCTTGAGTCATGGGTCCTGGCACGTCCACAACTTACCCTGAAGCCCCTGGAAGGCGCATTGATGTCGCTGACCGATCCCTACCGTCACAATACTGCTCTTGCCTCATTGGATGCCTCTGGGTTCCGACCACATGAACTATCTGCCTACGTCATGAGCAGAGTTGGAGATGCGCCGACTTTCAGCGTCATCCATCTGCACCAGTAGGGCAGTGTGAGTGCCACCGGATTGCCCCAGTGGATGCTAGCAGTAATGGGTATATTCTGATCTGCAGTCAAGTGCTCGGGTGTTTGTGTGTGCATGTGTGTATGCGCATGCGCGCAGCAGGGGTGCATAGCAGACTAGACTGTGGGTAAGATTTTACCCCAGTGGATGCTAGCAGTAACGGGTATATTCTGATCTGCAGTCATCTGCTGTGTGTGTTTGTGTGTGCATGTGTGTATGCACATGCGCGCAGCTGGGGTGCACAGCAGACTAGACTGTTGGGTGAGAGTTTACCACAGTGGATGCTAGCAGTAACTGGTAGATTCTGATTGCAGACAGCTGCTGTGTGTATGTGCATGCGCGCAGCTGGGGTGCACAGCAGACTAGACTGTTGGGTGAGAGTTTACCCCAGTGGATGCTAGCAGTAACTGGTAGATTCTGATCTGCAGACAGCTGCTGTGTGTATGCGCATGCGCGCAGCAGGGGTGCATAGCAGACTAGACTGTGGGTGAGATTTTACCCCAGTGGATGCTAGCAGTAACGGGTATATTATGATCTGCAGACAGCTGCTGTGTGTATGTGCATGCGCGCAACTGGGGTGCACAGCAGACTAGACTGTTGTGTGAGAGTCTACCCCAATGGATGCTAGTAGTAACTGGTAGATTCGGATCTGCAGACATCTGCTGTGTGTATGCGCATGCGGGCAGCTAGTGGTCGGGGCTCTATAAAAATAACATTGGCGCGAACGCGCAGCGGGCGCGCCGGCGGCGCGCCAAAGGCAAGCCCGTCTGCGCCCGTCCGGGCCAAGGTAGCGACCAGCGCCAGTTGTGCTGCCCATTTTGGGCTTGATCAGGAGCACTCTTCACCGTTGGGTCTTAGGTACCCTAGAGAGACTCTTTTACAGATCGGTAAGCAGCTTGCTAACAAGGGGACATTAAGGCTGTTGCACTCAGCCCATCCACTGGCAGAGTTCCTGGCTGATGACCTTTTGAGATTCGGGCTTTTGAATGTGAGGTCTTTACCTAAGCATAGTGTGGAAATCATGCTGATGATTGAGTCACAAGAGCTTGATGTCCTGTGTATGATTGAGACCTGTACACGCCCCGATTGTATGGTCGATCCGGGTTGGGCTTGACTCCCGTTTTTAAATTTGTGCATCTTCCTAGGTGGGGGAGTCGGGGTTATTTATAAAGCATCTTTGAAGATTGGAGTTATTAATATGGATCCGGTTGACGGAATGGAATTGCTGGGCCTATCTATAAGGAGCGGCTCCGGGGATACCTTTACTATAGTTCTTTGCTATAGACCCCCGAGAGCGTTTAGTGTCTCTCAGCAACACTCACTCTTAGCCACCCTTACTAACATGGCCGCTACCCATCACAAGTTGATAATTCTTGGGGATTTCAATCTCTGGCCTAATGGCTCCCTTGACTCAGGATTATTAAATCTACTTCACTCATGTGAAGGTGTTGGCCTCTTTCAGCTGGTTGTGGATGCTAATCACAGGGCGGGGCACATTCTCGACCTTGTCTTTACTGTTCCCAATCTGCTGGTCATGGGGGAAATCCTGCCTATGGAGTGGACTGATCATTCCCTTGTCAAATTTTATGTTAAAATTAATGGTTCCCAGACTAGGGTTCCGCGTGTTATAAGGGAGTTGTAGTGTAGAGACTGGAAGGCTCTTGCTCGCATGAAGTCGCCTGACCGGGTATTTAGAGTTGGTGATTGTTTTGCTATGGATAAACAAGTAGAAGAGAACTATGCCTCACTCTGCGTTAATATAACTGCATCGTTAGACTCCTATGCCCCCCCTGAAAGTACGCAGCCAGGAGGGGAAATCCTCTGCTCCTTGGTTCAATGATTCATTAAGGAACCTAAGGCGGGGTTGTAAACAAGCGGAGAGAAGTTGGAGGCGTGAATATGAGGAAACTAAGAGGTTGCAATGGAAGAGTAACATTTTGGGATATAAGCAATTAATTAAGAAAACCAAGGCTGACTATTTTTCTTCCCTGATCTGTAATGCGACTAATGGCTCTAGGAGCATTTTTAATATACTAAACAGTCTTACCAATCCTGACTGCTCCAAGAATGCTATTGTTCCGTCGCAGGATCTCTGTGAGAATCTTGCTAAATTCTTCAGGGAGAAAATTGAATTAATTATTAAGGATCTGGACTCTCCGGAGAGTGGCAGTCCCTCAGCCACTGGGCATTTGGTTCTGGTTGACAAAGCTGATGGTCCTGTCTGGCCATTAGAGGAACCCTTATTCGAGCTTCCGCTGCTTACGGAAGAAGTCTTTAGTGGGTTGGCACGGGGCATTTCATCTGGCTCTCCTTTGGACCCTGTCCCTCATAAGATCTGGAAGGAATATGAGGAGGAATTATTTCCCACCCTCCGCCTGATCTGTAATCAGTCTCTGGGTACGGGGGTGGTTCCAGTTCAGTGGAAGCAGGCTTTGATTTCTCCATTACTGAAGAAGCCTTCCTTGGATACGGATTGTTCCAAGAGCTACAGGCCGATCTCCTTGCTGCCTTTTCCTGCAAAAGTTGTTGAGCGCTCAGTCAGCTTGGCTCTATCTAATCATCTGGAACAATACCACCTACTTGAGGATGAGCAATTTGGCTTCCGCCCGGCTCACGGGACGGAAACTGCCTTAGTTACTGCCATGGACGAGCTTCAGAGGCGAGCAGACAAAGGTCAGGCAGCGGTGCTTATTCTGCTTGATATGTCTGCCGCCTTTGATACGGTCAACCATGAGATCTTGCTGGCCCGTTTAAGTGAAGCTGGGGTAAGAGGCATCGCTCTGTCGTGGTTTCGGTCATTTCTGCAGGAGAGACAGCAGGCGGTATCGTTGCCTCCTCTCCAATCTGCGTTCTCTCCTGTTCCACATGGGTGCCTCAGGGCTCGGCTATCAGCCCGATCCTCTTTAATCTCTATTTAAGACCACTGATTACGCTCATCAAATCTTATAACATCAAGGTTATAAATTATGCGGATGACACGCAGTTGATTCTCTCCTTTGAGGGAGAAGAATCGATTTCGGTGGAGGTCTTCCACAACTGTCTACTGGACACGTCGCATTGGCTGAGGGGTAATTCCCTTCAGTTTAATGCCGGAAAGACGGAGGTGCTTTTTTGCGCTGGGAATAAGATCTCCCGTCCTTTTCCTGAGAATTTTTGGCCTCCTGAGACCGCGACCAAATGGCGACCCGTGGAGGCAGTCCGCAACCTAGGAGTTATGCGTGAGAGTTTACCCCAGTGGATGCTAGCAGTAACTGGTAGATTCTGATCTGCAGACATCTGCTGTGTGAATGCGCATGCGCGCAGCTGGGGTGCACAGCAGACGAGACTGTTGGATGAGAGTTTCCCCAGTGGATGCTAGCAGTAACTGGTAGATTCTGATCTGCAGACAGCTGCTGTGTGTATGTGCATGCGCGCAGCTGGGGTGCACAGCAGACTAGACTGTTGGGTGAGAGTTTACCCCAGTGGATGCTAGCAGTAACTGGTAGATTCTGATCTGCAGACAGCTGCTGTGTGTATGCGCATGCGCGCAGCAGGGGTGCATAGCAGACTAGACTGTGGGTGAGATTTTACCCCAGTGGATGCTAGCAGTAACGGGTATATTCTGATCTGCAGTCATCTGCTGTGTGTGTTTGTGTGTGCATGTGTGTATGCGCATACGCGCAGCTGGGGTGCACAGCAGACTAGACTTTTGGGTGTGAGTTTACCACAGTGGATGCTAGCAGTAACTGGTATATTCTGATCTGCAGTCATCTGCTGTGTGTGTTTGTGTGTGCATGTGTGTATGCGCATGCGCGCAGCTGGAGTGCACAGCAGACTAGACTTTTGGGTGTGAGTTTACCCCAGTGGATGCTAGCAGTAACTGGTAGATTCTGATTGCAGACAGCTGCTGTGTGTATGTGCATGTGTGCAGCTGGGGTGCACAGCAGACTAGACTGTTGGGTGAGAGTTTCCCCAGTGGATGCTAGCAGTAACTGGTAGATTCTGATCTGCAGACAGCTGCTGTGTGTATGTGCATGCGCACAGCAGACTAGACTGTTGGGTGAGAGTTTACCCCAGTGGATGCTAGCAGTAACTGGTAGATTCTGATCTGCAGACAGCTGCTGTGTGTATGCGCATGCGCGCAGCAGGGGTGCATAGCAGACTAGACTGTGGGTGAGATTTTACCCCAGTGGATGCTAGCAGTAACGGGTATATTCTGATCTGCAGTCATGTGTGTTTGTGTGTGCATGTGTGTATGCGCATACGCGCAGCTGGGGTGCACAGCAGACTAGACTTTTGGGTGTGAGTTTACCACAGTGGATGCTAGCAGTAACTGGTAGATTCTGATCTGCAGTCATCTGCTGTGTGTGCATTTGTGTATGCACATGCGCGCAGCTGGGGTGCACAGCAGACTAGACTGTTGGGTGAGAGTTTACCACAGTGGATGCTAGCAGTAACTGGTAGATTCTGATTGCAGACAGCTGCTGAGTGTATGTGCATGCGTGCAGCTGGGGTGCACAGCAGACTAGACTGTTGGGTGAGAGTTTACCCCAGTGGATGCTAGCAGTAACTGGTAGATTCTGATCTGCAGACAGCTGCTGTGTGTATGTGCATGCGCGCAGCTGGGGTGCACAGCAGACTAGACTGTTGGGTGAGAGTTTACCCCAGTGGATGCTAGCAGTAACTGGTAGATTCTGATCTGCAGACAGCTGCTGTGTGTATGTGCATGCGCGCAACTGGGGTGCACAGCAGACTAGACTGTTGTGTGAGAGTCTACCCCAATGGATGCTAGCAGTAACTGGTAGATTCGGATCTGCAGACATCTGCTGTGTGTATGCGCATGCGGGCAGCTAGTGGTCGGGGCTCTATAAAAATAACATTGGCGCGAACGCGCAGCGGGCGCGCCAGCGGCGCGCCAAAGGCAAGCCCGTCTGCGCCCGTCCGGGCCAAGGTAGCGACCAGCGCCAGTTGTGCTGCCCATTTTGGGCTTGATCAGGAGCACTCTTCACCGTTGGGTCTTAGGTACCCTAGAGAGACTCTTTTACAGATCGGTAAGCAGCTTGCTAACAAGGGGACATTAAGGCTGTTGCACTCAGCCCATCCACTGGCAGAGTTCCTGGCTGATGACCTTTTGAGATGCGGGCTTTTGAATGTGAGGTCTTTACCTAAGCATAGTGTGGAAATCATGCTGATGATTGAGTCACAAGAGCTTGATGTCCTGTGTATGATTGAGACCTGGACACGCCCCGATTGTATGGTCGATCCGGGTTGGGCTTGACTCTCGTTTTTAAATTTGTGCATCTTCCTAGGTGGGGGAGTCGGGGTTATTTATAAAGCATCTTTGAAGATTGGAGTTATTAATATGGATCCGGTTGACGGAATGGAATTGCTGGGCCTATCTATAAGGAGCGGCTCCGGGGATACCTTTACTATAGTTCTTTGCTATAGACCCCCGAGAGCGTTTAGTGTCTCTCAGCAACACTCACTCTTAGCCACCCTTACTAACATGGCCGCTACCCATCACAAGTTGATAATTCTTGGGGATTTCAATCTCTGGCCTAATGGCTCCCTTGACTCAGGATTATTAAATCTACTTCACTCATGTGAAGGTGTTGGCCTCTTTCAGCTGGTTGTGGATGCTAATCACAGGGCGGGGCACATTCTCGACCTTGTCTTTACTGTTCCCAATCTGCTGGTCATGGGGGAAATCCTGCCTATGGAGTGGACTGATCATTCCCTTGTCAAATTTTATGTTAAAATGAATGGTTCCCAGACTAGGGTTCCGCGTGTTATAAGGGAGTTGTAGTGTAGAGACTGGAAGGCTCTTGCTCGCATGAAGTCGCCTGACCGGGTATTTAGAGTTGGTGATTGTTTTGCTATGGATAAACAAGTAGAAGAGAACTATGCCTCACTCTGCGTTAATATAACTGCATCGTTAGACTCCTATGCCCCCCCTGAAAGTACGCAGCCAGGAGGGGAAATCCTCTGCTCCTTGGTTCAATGATTCATTAAGGAACCTAAGGCGGGGTTGTAAACAAGCGGAGAGAAGTTGGAGGCGTGAATATGAGGAAACTAAGAGGTTGCAATGGAAGAGTAACATTTTGGGATATAAGCAATTAATTAAGAAAACCAAGGCTGACTATTTTTCTTCCCTGATCTGTAATGCGACTAATGGCTCTAGGAGCATTTTTAATATACTAAACAGTCTTACCAATCCTGACTGCTCCAAGAATGCTATTGTTCCGTCGCAGGATCTCTGTGAGAATCTTGCTAAATTCTTCAGGGAGAAAATTGAATTAATTATTAAGGATCTGGACTCTCCGGAGAGTGGCAGTCCCTCAGCCACTGGGCATTTGGTTCTGGTTGACAAAGCTGATGGTCCTGTCTGGCCATTAGAGGAACCCTTATTCGAGCTTCCGCTGCTTACGGAAGAAGTCTTTAGTGGGTTGGCACGGGGCATTTCATCTGGCTCTCCTTTGGACCCTGTCCCTCATAAGATCTGGAAGGAATATGAGGAGGAATTATTTCCCACCCTCCGCCTGATCTGTAATCAGTCTCTGGGTACGGGGGTGGTTCCAGTTCAGTGGAAGCAGGCTTTGATTTCTCCATTACTGAAGAAGCCTTCCTTGGATACGGATTGTTCCAAGAGCTACAGGCCGATCTCCTTGCTGCCTTTTCCTGCAAAAGTTGTTGAGCGCTCAGTCAGCTTGGCTCTATCTAATCATCTGGAACAATATCACCTACTTGAGGATGAGCAATTTGGCTTCCGCCCGGCTCACGGGACGGAAACTGCCTTAGTTACTGCCATGGACGAGCTTCAGAGGCGAGCAGACAAAGGTCAGGCAGCGGTGCTTATTCTGCTTGATATGTCTGCCGCCTTTGATACGGTCAACCATGAGATCTTGCTGGCCCGTTTAAGTGAAGCTGGGGTAAGAGGCATCGCTCTGTCGTGGTTTCGGTCATTTCTGCAGGAGAGACAGCAGGCGGTATCGTTGCCTCCTCTCCAATCTGCGTTCTCTCCTGTTCCACATGGGTGCCTCAGGGCTCGGCTATCAGCCCGATCCTCTTTAATCTCTATTTAAGACCACTGATTACGCTCATCAAATCTTATAACATCAAGGTTATAAATTATGCGGATGACACGCAGTTGATTCTCTCCTTTGAGGGAGAAGAATCGATTTCGGTGGAGGTCTTCCACAACTGTCTACTGGACACGTCGCATTGGCTGAGGGGTAATTCCCTTCAGTTTAACGCCGGAAAGACGGAGGTGCTTTTTTGCGCTGGGAATAAGATCTCCCGTCCTTTTCCTGAGAATTTTTGGCCTCCTGAGACCGCGACCAAATGGCGACCCGTGGAGGCAGTCCGCAACCTAGGAGTTATGCGTGAGAGTTTACCCCAGTGGATGCTAGCAGTAACTGGTAGATTCTGATCTGCAGACATCTGCTGTGTGAATGCGCATGCGCGCAGCTGGGGTGCACAGCAGACGAGACTGTTGGATGAGAGTTTCCCCAGTGGATGCTAGCAGTAACTGGTAGATTCTGATCTGCAGACAGCTGCTGTGTGTATGTGCATGCGCGCAGCTGGGGTGCACAGCAGACTAGACTGTTGGGTGAGAGTTTACCCCAGTGGATGCTAGCAGTAACTGGTAGATTCTGATCTGCAGACAGCTGCTGTGCGTATGCGCATGCGCGCAGCAGGGGTGCATAGCAGACTAGACTGTGGGTGAGATTTTACCCCAGTGGATGCTAGCAGTAACGGGTATATTCTGATCTGCAGTCATCTGCTGTGTGTGTTTGTGTGTGCATGTGTGTATGCGCATACGCGCAGCTGGGGTGCACAGCAGACTAGACTTTTGGGTATGAGTTTACCACAGTGGATGCTAGCAGTAACTGGTATATTCTGATCTGCAGTCATCTGCTGTGTGTGCATGTGTGTATGCGCATGCGCGCAGCTGGAGTGCACAGCAGACTAGACTTTTGGGTGTGAGTTTACCCCAGTGGATGCTAGCAGTAACTGGTAGATTCTGATTGCAGACAGCTGCTGTGTGTATGTGCATGTGTGCAGCTGGGGTGCACAGCAGACTAGACTGTTGGGTGAGAGTTTCCCCAGTGGATGCTAGCAGTAACTGGTAGATTCTGATCTGCAGACAGCTGCTGTGTGTATGTGCATGCGCACAGCAGACTAGACTGTTGGGTGAGAGTTTACCCCAGTGGATGCTAGCAGTAACTGGTAGATTCTGATCTGCAGACAGCTGCTGTGTGTATGCGCATGCGCGCAGCAGGGGTGCATAGCAGACTAGACTGTGGGTGAGATTTTACCCCAGTGGATGCTAGCAGTAACGGGTATATTCTGATCTGCAGTCATGTGTGTTTGTGTGTGCATGTGTGTATGCGCATACGCGCAGCTGGGGTGCACAGCAGACTAGACTTTTGGGTGTGAGTTTACCACAGTGGATGCTAGCAGTAACTGGTAGATTCTGATCTGCAGTCATCTGCTGTGTGTGTTTGTGTGTGCATTTGTGTATGCACATGCGCGCAGCTGGGGTGCACAGCAGACTAGACTGTTGGGTGAGAGTTTACCACAGTGGATGCTAGCAGTAACTGGTAGATTCTGATTGCAGACAGCTGCTGAGTGTATGTGCATGCGTGCAGCTGGGGTGCACAGCAGACTAGACTGTTGGGTGAGAGTTTACCCCAGTGGATGCTAGCAGTAACTGGTAGATTCTGATCTGCAGACAGCTGCTGTGTGTATGTGCATGCGCGCAGCTGGGGTGCACAGCAGACTAGACTGTTGGGTGAGAGTTTACCCCAGTGGATGCTAGCAGTAACTGGTAGATTCTGATCTGCAGACAGCTGCTGTGTGTATGTGCATGCGCGCAACTGGGGTGCACAGCAGACTAGACTGTTGTGTGAGAGTCTACCCCAATGGATGCTAGCAGTAACTGGTAGATTCGGATCTGCAGACATCTGCTGTGTGTATGCGCATGCGGGCAGCTAGTGGTCGGGGCTCTATAAAAATAACATTGGCGCGAACGCGCAGCGGGCGCGCCAAAGGCAAGCCCGTCAGCGCCCGTCCGGGCCAAGGTAGCGACCAGCGCCAGTTGTGCTGCCCATTTTGGGCTTGATCAGGAGCACTCTTCACCGTTGGGTCTTAGGTACCCTAGAGAGACTCTTTTACAGATCGGTAAGCAGCTTGCTAACAAGGGGACATTAAGGCTGTTGCACTCAGCCCATCCACTGGCAGAGTTCCTGGCTGATGACCTTTTGAGATGCGGGCTTTTGAATGTGAGGTCTTTACCTAAGCATAGTGTGGAAATCATGCTGATGATTGAGTCACAAGAGCTTGATGTCCTGTGTATGATTGAGACCTGGACACGCCCCGATTGTATGGTCGATCCGGGTTGGGCTTGACTCCCGTTTTTAAATTTGTGCATCTTCCTAGGTGGGGGAGTCGGGGTTATTTATAAAGCATCTTTGAAGATTGGAGTTATTAATATGGATCCGGTTGACGGAATGGAATTGCTGGGCCTATCTATAAGGAGCGGCTCCGGGGATACCTTTACTATAGTTCTTTGCTATAGACCCCCGAGAGCGTTTAGTGTCTCTCAGCAACACTCACTCTTAGCCACCCTTACTAACATGGCCGCTACCCATCACAAGTTGATAATTCTTGGGGATTTCAATCTCTGGCCTAATGGCTCCCTTGACTCAGGATTATTAAATCTACTTCACTCATGTGAAGGTGTTGGCCTCTTTCAGCTGGTTGTGGATGCTAATCACAGGGCGGGGCACATTCTCGACCTTGTCTTTACTGTTCCCAATCTGCTGGTCATGGGGGAAATCCTGCCTATGGAGTGGACTGATCATTCCCTTGTCAAATTTTATGTTAAAATGAATGGTTCCCAGACTAGGGTTCCGCGTGTTATAAGGGAGTTGTAGTGTAGAGACTGGAAGGCTCTTGCTCGCATGAAGTCGCCTGACCGGGTATTTAGAGTTGGTGATTGTTTTGCTATGGATAAACAAGTAGAAGAGAACTATGCCTCACTCTGCGTTAATATAACTGCATCGTTAGACTCCTATGCCCCCCCTGAAAGTACGCAGCCAGGAGGGGAAATCCTCTGCTCCTTGGTTCAATGATTCATTAAGGAACCTAAGGCGGGGTTGTAAACAAGCGGAGAGAAGTTGGAGGCGTGAATATGAGGAAACTAAGAGGTTGCAATGGAAGAGTAACATTTTGGGATATAAGCAATTAATTAAGAAAACCAAGGCTGACTATTTTTCTTCCCTGATCTGTAATGCGACTAATGGCTCTAGGAGCATTTTTAATATACTAAACAGTCTTACCAATCCTGACTGCTCCAAGAATGCTATTGTTCCGTCGCAGGATCTCTGTGAGAATCTTGCTAAATTCTTCAGGGAGAAAATTGAATTAATTATTAAGGATCTGGACTCTCCGGAGAGTGGCAGTCCCTCAGCCACTGGGCATTTGGTTCTGGTTGACAAAGCTGATGGTCCTGTCTGGCCATTAGAGGAACCCTTATTCGAGCTTCCGCTGCTTACGGAAGAAGTCTTTAGTGGGTTGGCACGGGGCATTTCATCTGGCTTTCCTTTGGACCCTGTCCCGCATAAGATCTGGAAGGAATATGAGGAGGAATTATTTCCCACCCTCCGCCTGATCTGTAATCAGTCTCTGGGTACGGGGGTGGTTCCAGTTCAGTGGAAGCAGGCTTTGATTTCTCCATTACTGAAGAAGCCTTCCTTGGATCCGGATTGTTCCAAGAGCTACAGGCCGATCTCCTTGCTGCCTTTTCCTGCAAAAGTTGTTGAGCGCTCAGTCAGCTTGGCTCTATCTAATCATCTGGAACAATACCACCTACTTGAGGATGAGCAATTTGGCTTCCGCCCGGCTCACGGGACGGAAACTGCCTTGGTTACTGCCATGGACGAGCTTCAGAGGCGAGCAGACAAAGGTCAGGCAGCGGTGCTTATTCTGCTTGATATGTCTGCCGCCTTTGATACGGTCAACCATGAGATCTTGCTGGCCCGTTTAAGTGAAGCTGGGGTAAGCGGCATCGCTCTGTCGTGGTTTCGGTCATTTCTGCAGGAGAGACAGCAGGCGGTATCGTTGCCTCCTTTCCAATCTGCGTTCTCTCCTGTTCCACATGGGTGCCTCAGGGCTCGGCTATCAGCCCGATCCTCTTTAATCTCTATTTAAACCCCTGATTACGCTCATCAAATCTTATAACATCAAGGTTATAAATTATGCGGATGACACGCAGTTGATTCTCTCCTTTGAGGGAGAAGAATCGATTTCGGTGGAGGTCTTCCACAACTGTCTACTGGACACGTCGCATTGGCTGAGGGGTAATTCCCTTCAGTTTAACGCCGGAAAGACGGAGGTGCTTTTTTGCGCTGGGAATAAGATCTCCCGTCCTTTTCCTGAGAATTTTTGGCCTCCTGAGACCGCGACCAAAGTGCGACCCGTGGAGGCAGTCCGCAACCTAGGAGTTATGCGTGAGAGTTTACCCCAGTGGATGCTAGCAGTAACTGGTAGATTCTGATCTGCAGACAGCTGCTGTGTGTATGCGCATGCGCGCAGCTGGGGTGCACAGCAGACGAGACTGTTGGATGAGAGTTTACCACAGTGGATGCTAGCAGTAACTGGTAGATTCGGATCTGCAGACATCTGCTGTGTGTATGCGTATGCGCGCAGCTGGGGTGCACAGCAGACTAGACTGTTGGGTGAGAGTTTACCACAGTGGATGCTAGCAGTAACTGGTAGTTTCTGATCTGCAGACATCTGCTGTGTGTATGCGTATGCACGCAGCTGAAGTGCGCAGCAGACTAGACTGTTGGGTAAGAGTTTACCACAGTGGATGCTAGCAGTAACTGGTAGATTCTGATCTGCAGACATCTGCTGTGTGTGTTTGCAGAAGGGGTGCATGACAAACTAGACTGTTGGGTGTGAGAAATTGATATTTGCTTTGTAAATTAGTGATGGGTGTTGCTTTATTATTTTGAATGTTGAATAGTAGTCTGATTGTTGAGCACTACATTTATAAAGTGGACGTAAAAGTAGATGCTTTTGAACTATCGTACCTTTGATTTGTTATTGCCGGCCCAGAATATATATATAGGGAATTTCCTACACATTGTTCACCAGTACTCATGCTGTACTTTTTTTTCATAAACTACTCCGTAGTCAGTGAAACACTAGACCAGTGAAACATATTGCATGTATAGATGCATTTAATGTACAGACATGAAACCCTATGACAACCAGGATTGACAAAGTCAATACGTCTGGCTTTAATTTGCTAATGTGTGCCATAATGCGCACAAAGGTTTTGTGCTGTGTCTGTCTGCAGCCTCTCTCTTTCTGTACCTCCTATAGCTGTATCATTTTATTTCCAAAACTGACGGTGCTGCAATTGTTTTTATTAGCTCCATGTGCTTATTTTATTGCTGGCTTTGTAGGGTTTTTTTGGAACGCAATATGTGGTTGTTGTGTAGTATTTTCTAAATGTTTTTTCAGGTGCTGATGAAAAAGTGTCTTAACCTCAGTAACTTTTTTTCTGGTAGATACTCGATCCAACCGCAAATTCAAATTCATCACCTGGTGAATCTCCAGCTGCTTAATAGATCCGGAAACATTTGTAATAGTTCCTACACACCAGCAGGTAGCGTCATCTGCTCTTCCATTCTATTTCTGGCTCGATATAATGATATGGCACTCGAGATGCAACTCTACACGTTATCTACATGATCACGTGTGCCTGCTACTTAAAGTACATCGGCATACTTGTAGGAAGCAAAACATTCGTATTGAAAGACATAGTAGTAATTTGAAGTGTAGAAAAAGTACAACAAAAAATCTGTCATTATTTAACAATGGGCCACATGGTGACCGATTTGAAATGGGTGGTGTTGGAAAAACTGGAGGGGGACACTAGGAACTCAAAGAGCTCTTTCTGAGAAAGAACAATGCTAGGTGTTCAGACTCCGTATCTCCAGCTGACAGACTGGATATGCCAGACATTCCGAACTACAATGACATTCCATACAGGGCTGTGCTATAGTGAATCCCCTTGAAGTACCACTTAAGCAGGAGCCTCTAAGGATGTATCTCTGCACCAGATTGACAGTGAGTCATGTAGGTGGAATGCACTTGCAAATAGGGTTGTAGTGGAAGTAAATATAGTCGCTACAAATAATTGGAACTGACAAAGATATGTTTGTCTTTTTCTTACCGACAAGAACAAGCCTGCGGAAATACCTCAGAAGGTTGCGTGTGTGGCATGAAAGGATGAGTTTGTGAATATGAATAATATGGTCATTAAATTTAGCTAGGAATAGGGATTGGTATTCTTGTGGTCATGAAGAAAGCCAAAGTGACCAGTTGAGAGCACACTAGGGCTGAAACATGTAGACCAAAGTTGATGGGGAGCACTTAATGAGACTCTGTAGACATCAGCAAGCTCCATTTTAACCGTACCTCGGGACCTTGAGAAATAAACAAGTTAATTAAGGCAACTTGAGACAATTTTAATAAGGGAGATGCTCCTTCCTAAAAAATAGGTGTCACCATAAGAGCTTTCCTGGAGTCTCCAAGGTTGAGCCTGCCCAGATGCAGTTAGAATTTCTGTGGCAAGAATTCAATGATGAAGCATGTCGCTGTTGTGAAAACACAGTGGGTGAGTCCTTAAATTAAACCAATAGGTTTACCAGGGAGAACTATTTTTGGATGAGAGTCCTCCATAAATTGAGGACACCCCCCTTGTGATTTTGAAAAACGCTCACACGCGCCAGGAGGCGGCGTCATCTGCCTCCTCTGTACCAACCCCGGCCAGATATGACTACATGGAGCAGCATTTAGGGCCCCCTCCTGACGCACTGATATCCATTTATTTATTGGTATTATCCAAGTTAAAATCTTATTAATTCATAAAATCCACTCCACCAAACAGGGAAATGGAGGAGGGTAGGTGGTAAGCAATCTGTTGTGTTTGATGTAACTGACATTTTATCGCTAACGCTGACCCATTGAAACCTACAATGAATAAATCCAGCTTTGGAAAATCACCATTGTTTTTTGAACATCAAATCAGGAACTATTCTAATATTATTATTTTAATGTGCTCCCATCTGTTTGATGTTAGAAATCTTTGGTTGGATAGAATCTCTACAAAAGCAAAAAGTGGTAGCGAAAGTAAAACAAATTCTTCTTCTGGGTTATTCGTCTAATTGCAGAATCCTCTCCATCAAAAGAGGTGGGTCTGAGGAGGGGACTTACACCAGAAAGGCCTGTGTGACGGAACAGTCAAAATCACCATTCCTCCAGACTATAGAAAGTATGGATGGATGTCCATGTGGCTGCCTGGCAGAAGACCAGGGCTGTAGTTCCAATCCATTGCCTGGTGGATTGAGCCCTTAGGAGGACCCTTCTTGGCCAAAGCATAAAACAATTTGACGCATATGATAGTCCATCGTGATATGGTCTGTTTCTGGAACGCTTTCCCTTTCTTTGCACCAGCAAGTCCAACAGAGAGCTGATAATCCACCCGGTACTCCCTAGCCCTATCTATTTAGAAACGCAGAGCCAACTTATGATCAATCATTGTAACCTCAAATTCTCATTGGAGGGATGTAGTAAAGAGAAGAGGGTGTGATGGACTGCTCCAAATGTAAAGGTGACCTCAGTTTTATGAGAAAGTATGCACTAGCCAAAAGGCAGCATAGGGCTGAACCTGGTTAAGGCAAACTTAGTCAGCAAGTAAAAGGAGAGGAAGCTGAGTTGTGGACAGTTAAACCATTGTGATGTAGTGTTCCTCAAAGAGGTAAGCCTTTAACTCTTCCTAAATTGGAGCTGTGTTGGAGCGTTCCGGATGGATACAGGGATGTTGTGCCAGAAGCACAAGTTACTACTTGTGTAACGATATAGTTGTAACTTGTGCATCTGAAAGAGACACATTAGTGATAGATTCCTTACCTTATAATAGATACCCCAGCAAAACCAACCCTGGTGGTGGGTCTGCGAACCAAAATCACACCAGAAAGTCACGGAGAACAGAAAGGCCTAAGAAGCCGTCTCTCCGGACTTGACTGTCAAGGCAGTAATGCTTGGTAAACGTGTGCAGCGAGGCCCACGGTTCTGCCTGACATGTCCTGCAACGGAACACCGCATCCCAAGGCAATTGTGGCTGCCGTTGCCCTGGTCGAATGGGCACGCAGCCCTACTGGAGGCTCCTTCTTAGCCAACGAGTAACATGCTTTGATGCAGAGGACGACCCGCCGAGATATGGTCTGTTTGCGCCCACGTAGCCAACAAAGAGCTGGTCATCCACCCGGAACTGCTGTGTGCGTTTCAGATAAAACGAGAGCGCACGTTTTGGGTCCAGACGGTGGAGCCTCTCCTCCTATTTTGAAGGATGCGGAGGCAGAAAGAAGGTGGGCAAAGTGATGGTCTGCCCGATGTGGAAGGGCGTAACAACCTTTGGCAAGAAGGAAGGACGGGTCCTTAGAACCACCTTGTCCAGATGAACAGAAAGGAAAGGAGGTTTTGAAGAAAAGGCCTGGAGCTCACTCACTCTTCTGGAAGAGGTGATAGCTACCAAGAAAACCGTCCTGAGAGTGAGAAGACGCAAGGGACAGTTATGAAGGGTCTCGAAGGGAACACACATCAGATATGTTAAGACAAGGTTTAAGTCCCATTGAGGTATAATGAACGGCACGGGAGGAAACGTGCGTAAAGCCTTTTAAGAAACTGTTAACAACAAAGACTTAAAAAGGGAGGGCTGATCTGGAAGCCGTAGAAAGGCGGAGTTGGCTGAAAGATAACCTTTGATAGTGCCCAGAGCAGAGCCCTGCTGGGCCAAAGAAAGAAAGAACAGAAGGACTTCAGAAAGAGGGGCAGAAAGGGGATCCACAAAATTAGCTGTGCACTATGCCACAAACTTGTTCCCCCTGCAGGCGTGTATCGTCTTTTTGGAGGGACGCCTGGCTGCCAATATGACATCACAGACCTCAGAGGAAGATCGAAAGCTGTCAACTGTCGCCGCTCAATCTCCATGCATGGAGGTGGAGGCTGAACAGGTTTGGGTGGAGGACCATACCCTGCTGCTGCGACAGAAGGTACTCCCAAAGAGGTAGTCGGATCAGGGGATCGATCGCCATGCTGAGTAGCTCGGGATACCAGAATCTTCGTGCACAATCCGGAGCCGCAAGAATGACTCGCGCCTGATCTTCTTCAGCACTCTGGGCAGAAGTGGTATAGGCGGAAAAGTGTACAACAGACCGCAGCCCCACTCGCGACAAAAAGCATTGCCGAGCGAGTGCCGCCTTGGAAATTCAAACGCGCAGAACTGATGACATTGCGTGTTCTCTTCGGTTGCGAATAGATCTAACCAAGGCTCTCCCCACTGCAGAAAGAGACCTTGCGCCACGTCCAAGTTCAGAGGCCATTCGTGATCCATCAAGCACCGGCGGCTGAGTTCATCCGCCCTGGCGTTCAGAGAACTTGCCAGGTGTTGAACCACCAAGGTAATACCTTGATGTTCCAGCCAGGTCCAGAGGCTCAGAGCCTCCTGACATAGGGTCCACGACCCCACCCCTCCCTGTTTATTGCAATACCACTTGGCAGTGGTGTTGTCCGTGAACACCTGCACTACACTTCCCCGCACAGTGGGAAGGAATACCTTCAGTGCCAGTCAGATCGCCTGAAGCTCTAAGAGATTGATGTGGAGCCTGGACCCGCCGGAGACCAGAGGCCTCTGATCTCCGCCTCTCCCAAGTGGCCTCCTCATCCCAGGAGGGACGCATCCGTCACGACTGTGACCTCCGGTTGGGGAAGGGAGAGGGATCTGCCATTGACCCAATCGCGATTCGTGAGCCACCACTGCAAGTGTCGTGCAGTGCCCTCCGAGATCTGAACGTGATCGGACAGGTTGCCCTGATGCTGTGCCCACTGGAACTTCAGGTCCCACTGCCGAGTCCGTATATGCCACCTGGCATGTTGCACTAGCAAGATGCAGGAGGCCATCAGGCCCAGGAGCTGGAGGGTCATCCTGACTGAAACCCGGGAGAGAGGCCGAAAGATTGGAATCGTAGCCTGAATATCCCGGACTCGCTACTCTGGAGGATCAACCCGAAATTGCATTGAATCCAGAACCCCTCCAATGAAAGGGAATGTCTGAGAGGGGCTCAGGTGTGGCTTCAGCACGTTGATGGAGAACCCCAACAAATGCAGGAGGTCGGCCGTAGTCTGAAGGTGGGTGATGACTGCCTGTGGCGAGCCCGCCTTCAACAACCAGTCATCGAGGTAGGGGAAGACTGACACCCCTGACCTGCGCAGATAAGCTGCGACCACTGCCATCACTTTTGTGAACACCCGAGGGGCACTGGTAAGGTCGAAGGCAAATTGAAAATGCTCCTGACCCACGGTGAACCGCAGGTAACGCCGGTGGGCCGGCAGGACGGGAATGTGAAAATATGCGTCCTGCAAGTCCAACGCTACCATCCAGTTTCCAGGGATGAGGGCAGCCAGGACCTGAGCCAGAGTCAGCATTTTGAATTTCTCCTTCCGTAGGGAGCGATTGACGTTCCGGAGGTCCAAGATGGGACGCAGGCCCCCCCCCCCCCCCTTGTCCTTCTGGGGGCTCAGAAAGTGGTGGAAATAACCGCTCCCTACTTCCGGTCCAGGAATGCACTCGATAGCCCTCTTGGCCAAGGGGGCTGTGACTTCCTGTTGGAGAAGTACCAAGTGATCCCCCAACATGCGGTGGCACTGAGGTGGCATGGCTGGAGGGGAGGACTGAAAGAGAAGGGAGTAACCCCGGCGGATGAACTGCAACACCCACTTGTCCGATGTGATAGCGCGCCAGTGGGATCCTGCCACCCACCGGCGTAGGGTGCTCCATAAAGCTCGGATTAGGAAGGTTTAGAGGTAGAAGCAGCGGAGGTGGACTGACCCCACTCTGATTCCCAGACCCGCGGCCGCGCTAAGGCTGTTTCTGCACAGGCTTGTAGAAGGAATGTGCCTGGGTGCTTCTGCCTTGGCCACGAAAGGATCGAAATCCAGGAGTGGCAGGGTTCTATGCAGAAAGGCCCGCCCAAGGACTTGGCCGTGGCCCTCGAGTCCTTAAAATGCTCCAGGACACTGTCTGCCTTGTCGCCAAACAGGCGAGTGGCATCAAAGGGCTATATCCATGAGCGAGCTCTGGACATCGGGTCAGAACCCAGTAGAACGCAACCAGGCATGGCCACGCAGCGCCACAGTTGTAGAAATTGCCCTGTCCAACGAGTCCGTGGTGTTCAAACCACACCGAATGGTAAACGTAGCCCATCCTTACCCTCAGCAATCCCCTGGGAAAGGACAGCCTGGACCTCTTCAGGACACTGGGCCAACACCTGAGCAACAGTATCCCACACCGCATGGGAATAACGGCCCAATAAGCAGGCGGTGTTCACTGACCGCAGTCCTAGGCTGGCCGGAGAGAACAACCGCTTATCGAACTGTTCCAGCTTCTTAGAGTCCTTATCCGGCAGAGCCGTGGGAAAGGCACTCTGCAACGTCGAAGCCTGGATGACCAGACTCTCAGGCGTAGGATGAGTGGTCAGAAAGGCGGGATCACCACGCGCCGGGCGGTGACGCCTGATGACATTCTTATCCACAGGGGCCCCGGTGGCCAGCCGGGACCAAGTTCCCAACAGGACTTCGGTGAAGGCATCATTAAAGGGAAGCAGCGGCTCCAACAAAGTAGATGCCGTTTGGAGAACCTCAGTGAGGAGGTTAGTTTTGAGGGCCACCGTAGGAAGATCGAGGTTGAGGACCTCAGCAGCCCGACGGAGCACCATTGTGTAGGAAGCGCCCTCCCCCATTCTAGGTGGGGGAGAAGCAAATCCTGGGTCAGAAGAGACATCGAGGTTGCCTGCGTCCTCCAGATTGTCCACCCAGTTCTGCTCGGAGTCACACTGCCGGGCAAAAGGGTCCTAGGACTAGGTTGTGGCGGAAGAGCCGGAGAGGGGACAAACGGCATTTGAAACTGTACCGTGAACGACGCCGGCCGGGGCCGGACCGGCGCCGCATCCCAATGCGGTTCCCAGGCAGGAACAAAATGGTCCTGGTACCGGGGAAGGGGTGGAACCGAACGGCACCCACTGCGGCGATGGAGGCGAAGCCGAGTGCGGCGCTGGGGCCAGCAGCGCTGGACCTCGTGGCGCCGGGGCCGGAGCTGACGGCGCCGGATCCTGTGGCGCCGAAGATGGATCCGCCGACGGGCCAACAGGATCTGGACACGGGCCCGAAGGCACGCTGGCCAGAACCCGAGGACTAAAAAGGTGGTCCATGGCAGCAAAAAACTCTTGCACCTGTTCGGGAGTCGCCGACGGACCTGGGTAGGGCGGGTAGGCCACGGAACTCCCAGTCTCCAAGGGAGCTGCAGGGGCAGAACCCCTGTCCCCCTCGTCCGCATCCGAGGACCGATGGGGGACGTCGGAGAGCGAACACACTTCTTCGGCGACTTCTTATATCGTCGCTTACCGGAATCCGAGGGCGAAGACTTGGAGCCCGAGGAGCGACGACTACTGCCCCGGGAACGGTCCCTGGACCCGGAGCAGCGGTGGGACAAATGCCGGGCCTCCAGCAGTTTATGGCACACTCAAGGCCTTCGGGGCCATGGCTCGGCAATCCCGGCAGGCCCGGAAGTCGTGATCAGTCTCCAGGCAGTAGAGGCAAACATCGTGGGGGTCCGCCACCAACATATTGCGACGGCAAGCCCCGCAGGACTTAAATCCAGGCATCCCTATGTGCACTAGGAGACCAAGGGGGAGACAAAAAGTCTCAAAAGAGTAGTCAAAAAGTGACTACGGTACATGCTCTATCTGGATCTGGCGTTAACTCCGCTTTTGCATTCAGAGTTGATGTAGTTCTGAGGCTGCAGCTTCCATATGTGGAAGAGGCCATTGATCCACTACTTGGGTGGGGGGTTTCAGCAGGGCCAACTGAGAACTGAAGCTGTGTTTCCCTTCAGTGAAACCCTCTTTGATATTCTGTTGGGCACCTGGGCAAAACTCCTTTCAAGGGCCTCTGTGGACCAGTCTATAGCTCATAGGCACCATCCTGCTCCTGGAGAACCGCTCTGCCTTTCTCGTCAGCCTACTCCGCACAGCTTTGTGTTTCAGGCTGCTACAGCCTCCCCCAACATCGGTGCTTTGCCCGACGTCCCTCCAGACAGAGAGTTTAAAGGTCTGGATGCTTTTGGAGGATATATCTTTTCTGCCACCAGCTATGCTTTACAGTCCCTTTATACAGCTTGTGTTTTTGGGCTGTTTTTCTCATGTGCTGTGGGACTTCGTCTCACGCCTTCTCCCCTCCTTCTCTGGTGACTCTCTGTACACACTTTCTCAGCTGATCCAGGGTAGCAGTCAGGTGACTACCTTACTGATTCGTTGTGGCATGGATAACACATATTCTTTCAGGCTCTTCACCGGAATGCCTGTCCTACGTACCTCTGGATTTTCAGTCCGCCTTGGTGGACATGCCTTTCAATGGTCAATATATCTTTGGCTCGCAAGTTGACTTAAGTTTATGCAGTTTTCAGGATATTCGAAGTGGCACAAAATGTTAATGCCTGATCGCCATAAGGTCCTCTTCTCTCTCCTCCACCCCCCCCCCCACCTCCATCGCGTACTGTGCCAGTTGGGTTCCTATTTTCACTCGTCCATCTGCGTGTAGTCCAGTGTGGTGCTCTGCCCTAGGTGGTATTTTCCTTTCTTGCATTTCACCCTGCCAATGACATGTTGTGGTCCCCGATTGTTTTCTGGAGTGCGTCTTATTTTCTGATCCTGGTTGGTGTCTACGCGGGTGGCTGCCCAGTGTTCTTTGCTTTCTACCCAAGTTCCCTGTCCGACAAGGTACATTGTCTGCATGCCTTACAGATATTCCTCACTATGTTTCTGGCACCACAATACCTCTTATATGGGACTCCACATGCTGTAATTGGTGCACCGATGCAAGTCGAAAGATGATGCAATGAGGTTCTTCTTGCTTCTCCCCACCCCCCATGTATAGAGTGTTTCTCTGCACTGGCCAGGGGGTTCTTTCCTTCCACTCTGTCTGGAGCTCTTCTTTCCTAGCAGATGCAGGGGAAGGGGCATGGTTGTTGGCCTACTGTTCTTTGTCTGGTTCGGCCCTAAGTGGTGTTTCTTCTTTCTCTCTTCAGGCGTTAGCACTTCTTGTGTTAGTTCTCGCTATACACAGGCGAGACGGGTCCCTGCCCGCTCTCTCTTTCTCTGAGGTTCCTTATGGCCATCCCTTGTCCATATTTTGGCATGGGTGGCCAATCCGGCCGCCCTAACGCTTCTATGCCTCTGTATGACCTGTTTTCCTCTGCTATTGCCTTACGCGAACCTGCGGTTGCTTTCACTTTTTGATGAAGCCGTTTCCATGACACCTCTGGTACCAAATCCAACGTTTAGTTACTGGCCTGGCTCTTCTTCAGATGTGCCTGCCATCCTTTTTAGGGTTTATGGCTAATTGTCCTCCTCCCTTCTTCTCGGACATGGGTTCCTTACCGGTCCACTCTGGGTTGGATCGTACGGAGGCTTGTGATTCCTTGGTATTCCTTTCTGGGGAATTTCCTCCACTTCTTGCGAGCACGGTCGCAGTTCGAACTCTTTAGGGGGTTTGTCTCCCTTGCACTAATGAGCATACCGAGTACGAGCTTGGGTGACATCAGGAACCTCATTCATGTTGTTCCTTGGCTTGTTGGCCAGGCACGGGTTATCCCGTGCAAATGAGGGCTTCCCTTTGCTTCTGGCCTTCATGCCTTTTAAGCTGTGGACACTGCCTCTCTGTTACTTCAGTTCTTTGCACTGGCCCTTTGGTTAGACCTTAATTTCTGGCGTTGGTCTTCCAATACTAATTTCTTTTACGATGTGGACTGGTTGTCTGAATAGGCCTCCTATATGTTGGCCCTGTTCAACTGGACCCTTTTCCCAGTCCTCCATTGTGGTCTTTATTTCTCTATTTTAGAGGGATTGTTTCTCCCCTGCATTTTTCTTTGCAGTAGTTTCTCAACTGCATAATCATACCTATTCAGTTGATAGTGCTGTTGCTGTCTGCTCCCTTGGTTTTCTGGGGTGTCTTCCACCCCACCCTCTTCCTTTAGACGGGGCTATGTGACTGGTTTCCAGCTCGCTGTTGTCTCACCTTTGCCCGCTGTTGTGGTCCTTTGTATGTACTTCTTGGGCACATATTATTGTACAGTGTGATTTCTGTATATGTTTGTTTATAGAATATATTCATTGAAAAAACCATAGGTTTTATGTCAGTTATAGTTAGCTGGACAATTTACTCATATAAAACCATTGAAATTCCCACGTTATAGTTAGTTGTACTCACTATAACTGGCGCGCCCGCAAAGCACTGCTAATGACGTCACATATTACATCACTCATGACATAGTCAGTGACATCACTCATGACATCACTGATGACATCATCCTTGTGAAAAAATGGCAGACTCTGTGTAATATAAGTTTTGATACACACATTGAAAAATAGAATCAAATAATTACAAAACAATGGAGAAACTAATTCTACTTACAACAATCTATTCAGAAATTGCTAAATCTACATACACATTTGCTCATTCACCAACATATCTATATAGTTACTCATACACATACTCAATCATCATAAATACTCATTCATCTATACATTTTGTTACACAACGACACTCATCCTTAGAGTTACTCACACAAGCAAATAAATTATAAAACAACCATACACTTGCTTATACAGCTTACATACACCACTACTCTTACTTCTACAGAAACGTACACATACTTTTTTACTAAAACTATCTCTTATAGGAACAAAACAATATTTATACAGAAACTCTTACAATTTCTCACTCTCACACTTACTTACCTATATGCATCAATTCTTACTTATACTAATTTAAAACATATGTAGTTACCCATAAAGAAATGATTCTGACAGTCATTCACTCACTAACACACCCATACACACACTCATCCACCCATACAGCCCTGAACACATGCTGTCTTCAAAACATATGCAAACAGTAAGGCACTCATTCATTCATATATGCACAAAGTAATACCTCCCACCAAACTTAACAGACACTCATACTAATACTTAAAAAACTAACTAATAATCCATATCAATCATGTAGCTACTCACCAACCTAAGCATCCGTCTATAGATAAAGGGAGACAGTGATACAGATATTTACAACTTTAAACAATAATTGGTAATACATATATTTAGTAACATACACTTAATAAGTTAGTTATACAATCAATTAAAAAACCCCATCCATTTAAACTCTAATTTAATCGTTTGTTCTTCCATCGATGTTTAGGTACACATATATAAAAAATAAAAAGAAATCAGAAAGACACACATTCACTGGATGATGTCATCAGTGATGTCAACAGTGATGTCATTTGAGATGTCAACAGTGATGTCATGAGTGATGTCACTGACTGTCATGAGTGATGTAATATGTGACGTCATTAGCAGTGCTTTGCGGGCGCGCCAGTTATAGTGAGTACAACTAACTATAACGTGGGAATTTCAATGGTTTTGTATGAGTAAATTGTCCAGCTAACTATAACTGATATAAAACCTATGTTTTTTTCAATGAATTTGCTAGGTTTTTTAAATGCTAATTCCTAACTAGAACGTGTGTAAAACCTATGGTTTTTCAGTGAATTTGCAAGGTTTTTTAAATGCTAATTCCTAACTATAACGTGGCTGTAACCTATGGTTTTTTCAGTGAATTTCAATGGTTTTGTAAATGAAATTTTTTTAATGTAATTGTTATATTTTTTATACTGATTTACTATATTATTATTCTTTTTTTATTTTTAGATATATTATTTTTTAAATTACATTACATATTTTTAATAAATATTGATAAAAAATGTTTGTACACCTCTCTGCAACGCAGCCCCCTGACGCGTTTGCAGAGGGGGCACTAATTCCCCTTGCATACTGGGGGTCCCTGGGGGCCAACTAGCCCACCAGGAACCTCCAGTATTACCCAGGGGGCTGCATTGCAGAGAGGTGTAATGAGGCCACACCCTTTGTTACACCTCTCTGCAGCGCAGACCACGGGCGCGTTTGCAGAGGGGGAACTAATTCCCTGGGAGGCAACTAGCCCACCAGGAGCCTCCAGTATGCGCCAGGGGGCTGCGTTGCTTTGCCCCGGAGGGCGGCTGTCCCCTGGTCAGTGTTATGGGGGGGATTGGGCACCCCCCACACTTCTTTATCACTATGCCCCCACAATTTGGTCCCCCTGGGGGGTAATTTTTAAATAAACATACTGGGTTTTTAAAAAAAAACATTTTTGGCCTTGGGGGTCCTTGTGGGACCCCATGAGCAGGCCTAGGGGGTCAGGGTGCTACTACCCTGCCCCCTTTTTGTGTTCTACATGTTTGTTTTTCTGCTTTCTTGTGCCTCAGTCTACTGAGGCACAAGATGGCTGCCATCCATTTCTGTTTTGGAGTGTTGACAGACAGTGGCAGCCAATCAGCATGAAGCTCGTGCTCGGCAAGGTGCGCGCACGGTGCGCGCTTATAGATATATAATTGATTTCAACTTTAATTTTCTCAGGAACTACTGGAGGGATTTACACTATTTAACCAAAAGCGTGATCTGCGTACCAGACTCTACCATTTTGCCAAGTTTGGTGTAATTCCGTTCCGCGGTTCGGGCTGTAGCCGTGTCTAAAGGTCCTATAAAAATTAACATGGGGAAAACACGTTTTGGGACCCCCCTTTTTTCTCGGCCCCGCTTGACGAATCTACCCGAGACTTTCAGGGAAGGAGCGCAGCGGAGCTGGCCAAAAGTTTGGAAAATTACAAGCCAATTCCTCAACCGGCGCCAAAGTTATTCCCAATAGAATGTTGCGGATTTCCTATGGAAACTAGGTCCTAACTATAACTACCTACTGGCGACCACCAGTAGGTAATATATGTATGTATGTATGTATATATAGATATATATTACCTACTGGCGGTCGCCAGTAGGTATATATAGTTAGGATTTTTTTTAATAGGAATTTCTGAAAATTCTATGTTGAATAACTTTGGCGTTGATGGACGGAATTGGCTTTACGAAAATGAACTTTGAAAAATATATATTGGGCTACATTGGGCTATATATATGTTATAGCCCAAATGTAGCCCAAAGATGGCCGCCAGAGACAAAAAAAACAAATGTAGCCCAAATATCAGCCAGATGTAGCCCAACTATAGCCCAGTGCCACAATGTCCCAGAGTGTTCTAAAGAAAAACTAGAGCGCTAACAGTCTTACTTATGACAAAAGTATGGCACACCTGAAGTCATCTTGATTGGAATAAAGTGTTAACACTTAAAACATTTAATTTGCAAAGGAACAAAATGAGGGGTTTCATTTTGCCATAGAAATGTTAGATATTACCGATTACTGAAAATTCTATGTTGAATAACTTTGGCGTTGATGGACGGAATTGGCTGAAATTTTCAGGAAAATGGCACATTTTGTTTCTGAGCGTCCCCTGAAAGTTTGGGGGGGTTTCGTCAAGCGGGGGCCGAGAAAAAAGGGGGGTCCCAAAACGTGTTTTTAACATTGAGTTTTCCATAGGGCGGTTTGACTCACTTTTAGCTCGAACGGCTGAATGGATTTCCACAAAACTCGGCAAAATTGTAGGAACTGGTAGCCCGATGTGCCTTTGCTATGTCTCAAGATATATGCTCCAGTGGTTTTTACGAAAATTAACTTTGAAAAATATATATTGGGCTACATTGGGCTATATATATGTTAGAGCCCCAATGTAGCCCAATGTAGCCCAAAGATGGCCACCAGAGACAAAAAAAAACACTGTGTGCATGAGTGTATTGGTGAGTGAATGGATATTTCAGTGCTACATGTCAAAGTAAGTACATATGTAAAACACAGTACATGTGAGAGTTGACATATATAAATAACTGTGCATAAGAGCCAGTGAATGTGTGAGTGGCTGTATGGATCATTGTGAACTTGTATCAGGGATTGTATAAGAGAGTAAATATGTGTTAGTATATGTTTGAATAAGTAAGGTGTGTATAACTGTATAGTTGAGGAAATGGAGGTGTGATTGATTCTTTGCATGACTGACTAGGTGTGTGAGTAACTCCATGGATGAGTGACAGTCTGTGAGTGTCTGTTTACACTGAGTGTATCTAAGGTTATATTAGAGTCTGAAGAGGTTCATCGTATTATCACATGAATGATGTCATCAGTGATGTGATCAGTAATGTCAAATGAGATGTCATCAGTGATGTCGTCAGTGATGTCATTTGAGATGTCATCAGTGATGTCATCAGTGATGTCACTGACCATGTCATGAATGATGTAATATGTGACATGATCAGCAGTGGATTGCGGGTGCGCGATATATAGTTAGTGCAACTAACTATATATGCGAATTTCAATGGTTTTGTGTGAGTAAAATAAGGTTTTGTAAATGCTAATTCCTAACTATATATGGTCTATAACCTATGTTTTTTTCAGTGAATTTTCAAGGTTTTGTAAATGCTAATTCCTAACTATATATGGTCTATAACCTATGGTTTTTTCAGTGAATATATATATATATATATATATATATATATATATATATATATATATATATATATATATATATATATATATATATACATGTATGTATTACCTACTGGCAGTCGCCAGTAGGTAGTTATAGTTAGGACCTACTTTCCATAGGAAATCCACAACATTCTATTTGGAATAACTTTGGCACCGGTGGATGGATCTTCGTGAATTTCTCCAAGAAAATGGCCTGATCAGTTCCGCTCCTTCCCTGAAAGTTTGGGGGTGATTCGTCAAGTGGTGGCTGAGAAAAAAGGGGGGTCCCAAAACGTGTTTTCCCCATGCAATTTTCCATAGGGACCTTTAGCCAGGGCTACAGGCTGGACGGAATTACACCAAATTTGGCAGAGAGGTAGAGTTTGGTTCGTAGATTGTGCTTTTTGTTAAATGGTGCAAATCCGTTCTGTAGTTTCTGAGAAAATTACAAGTAAAATCATAGCGATATCTGGAGGCGGAGTTCTACACGCCGACGGAGATGCGTTCAATTACGAGCGCGAGCTGCATGCTGATTAGCTGTGAACTGTCTGTCAACACTCAAAACCAGGAAATGTTGGCAGCCATCTTGTTCGTCGCTAGAACCGAGTCACAAGAAAACAGTAAAACAAAGTTGAGAAATAAGGGAAGGGGGCAAGCTAGAAACATTCTGACCCTCTAGGCTTGCTCAGGGGGTCGTACATGGATGTTTAGGCTCTATTTCTTTTATTTATTTTTTTTAAAAGAAAAATAGCGGCGTAGGCGTATGGAAATACGTACAATTACGATCAGGAGCTGTATGCTGATTGGCTGTCAATACTCCAAAGCAGGAAGTGTTGGCAGCCATCTTGTTTGTCGGGAGAGCCGAGTCACAAGAAAACAGTAAAACAAAGTTGAGAAATAAGGAAAGGGCGCAGGGTAGAAACATTCTGACCCTATAGTCTTGGTCAGGGGGTGGTACATGGATCTTTAAGCTCAATTTTAATTTTTTTTAAAATGAAAAATGGCGGGGTACTCGTTCAGTACTTGTACGCGGTGGAAAAGGGGAAAAAAAATAGATGACCGTTTTATTCATTAGGTCCCGGGGGGCAAATTACGGGGGCAATTTCTTTGCATAATGGGGGCTTGTAAGGTGCCCAGAGCACTGGGGAACGGCACTCCTCTGGTTTTATGTTTAAGTATCGGGGGGGGGGGGGTCCTACTCCCCGCAGTCTCGGGGAGAGGCAACCCTTGGGTCTTTTAAAAAAATATATAAATGACCTTCCAGCTCTGGGTACCTGCCTTGTCTGGGGTTTTTTATTAATGTTGGGAGGGTGGGCTTGATAATACGTCCTTGTCAATTCCCATAGAAGCCTATGTTCTGGTGTTAACATGGGCTTCTATGGGAAATAACAAGGCCGTATTATCAAGCTCATTATCGCCGTTTTATTGGCAGTTTCCTGCCAATAAAACAGCGATAATTTTAACACCGGTCCTTGATAATATGCACCTAAGTTTACTGGTCAAAAAAAGAGCAATGGGCCATATCAACAAAAGGCGATACATTATCGCCGCTTTTATCGGCAGGAAACTGCCGATAAAGGGGCGATAATGGGCTTGATAATATGCCCTTGTGAATTCCCATAGTAGCCCAGGTTAACATCAGAACTTGGGCTGCTATGGGAATTTACAAGGGCCTATTATCAAGCTCACAGTTTCCTGCCGATAAAAGCGCCGATAATGTATCGCCTTTTGTTGATATGCCCCTTCATTTCTATGATAGTACGTAAAACTTTCCTTTTTTTTTGTGTAGCAGTTGTACTCTCTACGCATGCACAGCCTCGTTTCGAAGTCCACGTTTTTTTCTTTTTCTTAAAGTTCAACAAGCAAACCTTTCTTTATTTCAAGTAGTAAATTTGTCGCCTTCTTTTCTCGGGTCGTGTGTGTCATCCGCTGCTGTACTTTTGTAATATATTAATAATCATATTTTTTATATTCATTTGAAAGGTAGTGCCGAGGCGCCAAACGTTGATTACGTACTCCGTCCACCGCAATTTTAGTAGTTTTTCACTGTTATTTTTATTGTATCTGTTACTTAGAACTCAGTAGTTTTCAATCCTAGTCTTGAATATCTTACTAAGTTTTCAACATTATTTTTATTGTGGACCGTCATACCCCTCCCCCACAAAATAAAAGAAGTATGTCGTTTTTTTTAATTAACTTTTATTAAAACAATAAACGTAAACGAAACTCAATTATAACAATATTAGAAGCAACTAGAAAAATAACTTTAACAACAAACAATATAATAAACAAATTGTTAAATTGACTCCAAAAGATGTCCGATTGGTAATCTGCAAAACAAAAAATAAAATTAGAGTAGAATTATTTACATGTGAGTAAATGAGCTGAAGCATTACAAGTTTTGGTAACTCTACGGTTTTATGTGTGCAGTGTGCCTCGTACATTTCAGTTCTGTTATAGTGCAGCGTTCAAGTGGTGTCTATATGGAAGTGCCTACTGCGTTACTGACGCCCGTTATGCCGACATATTTCAAAGTGACTCAAAAGTGGTGTAATAAGGTTGTGGATCTGTTTGTCAGACTGTTGTAACCTATCTTTTGTCACTGCTCGGAGGTAATTATAGATTTTAAAGAGAAGCTGCTGTACACTATGCACTCTGGGCCATATTATCAAGCCTGGTGTCGCAGGGATCCTGCTCTCACACAGAACTGTGCATAGAGACTTGGAACCTCAGTGAATTAGGGTGTGCTAAAACTCACCTTAGTACCCAAAATCCCCTACCAGACTAGCAATCAGTGTCTCATTGGTTCTTACAAACTCCCAATGTTTAGACAACCCAGAACATGAACTTAGAATACCTCAGGTAACGTGGAACACATGAACACTCTTTCGTTATACCAACATATCAATCCAGAACGAGGAGTAATGAAGACACGTGCAAGTTTGAAATGTTTATTTCTAATGCAGTGTTCTCAAGCGCAGTATCTTAGCTAATACAAGCAAACATATTATAGGAAACAAAGTAATCAGCATAGTTACTAGTCCATAAAATCCAAAGGGAGAAAGCATGTTAAAATGCTAAAGGGAAGAAGGCTAAATGGCACCTAAGTCTTACCCTCCCTGGCTAGTATATTATATCTAAAGAAGGTCTCTTTGGGTTTTAGAAGGGCGGCCCCATACCTCTGATCCTAGTGGAAAGGGATCACATCATCTTCCACCAGCTCTCTGCATGCGAATATCCATCAAGTGTGTGTGCATGCTCTGTGCAGTGCAATATTAAACGCGCCTAAAACTAGAGTTGGCCGCAGCTGCATATATGTTATGTCTAGGACATGCCAAGATCAGACCTCACAACAACCACTGTGTTGAAATAACCTTGAAGGCCTCGGCACTCACTGTACAGACATAGCTTACCAAGCAAAGCTGATACAATAGCAAAACATATTATTCTCGTGTGAAGCAAAATATTCTACTAGGCTCAAAGCTCTAATAACAATATGTGCCGTGCGCAGAAGCAGCAGAATGGTAAAATGGCGTTTAAACTCCTAATAAGCTCATGCCAACTTAACACAGAGTGAAGGCAAAGCATATCTATATGACACCCTCCCTTGATCCGAGCACGGATAAGATAAGGGGCAAATTTTGAAAACCGAGTTCAAGAACGACAGTCAGTTCAAATTTGCGCAAGTGAAAACACATTTTTTAAATTGTTCACCAAAAACAAAATCTCATAAGCAAGAAAATGTAGTCATCGGTTTTAGCAAAGTCAATAGGCCTAGGGCAGAGAAAATTTTCATATGCTAGAAAAAAATAATAATAAATAGTTCAATGTCCAATAAATGATGATGACATCCTTCATCCTAACATTAACTATGCAAAATATGCAGCAACAGCTTCCAATAGGAAGTCACTGTTCTCATCCAAAAATAGTTCAGCCATCCAATTTAATAGCGAGAAAGAACATACATGCTCTTCAAGCCTCTAGCACCATCAGAGGGCAACCTCTAGCACCATCAGAGGGCAACTCGGTGTCTTTTCAATGGAGCTGTGTGCCAAGAAATCTTGCGCTGCTGCAAATACATTCCAACGACCCAGTATTCCATGCATCGCTGCAAAGGCCATAATCCCTCCGACAGAACAAAGCAATTCATGAGCAACTAAGGGGCTCATGAGCTGATTATAATCCACATCAGGAGACACCGTATTGCAGAGACACAAATCCAGGGCCCAGTCGAAATCGTAACTCAGGCAATGAAAGACAGGCTGGACACATGTAAAATAGGAAAATCGAAACGATAATCCATAAGCTGCACTTAAGGTGGCAAGTGGCAGCGCTCCATAGTACTCAAGCATTCTGTTGTGAAATAGTGCCAGTCGCGACAGCTTGTCTTGAAACACAGGACATGCATCCATTTTGAATGAAACAAAACAGCAAAGGAACACCTGCAGCCAGTGCCAGTAGAATGGGAAATCCACCAAATAGGCTGGAAAAGATCGAATGAAAGAAAGCAGGAAAGACCCCAAATATACTCTGAAATGAAGTCACAAGGCCACGGCTAACCACTTTAAAAAAGTGCGCCAGCCCAGTTGTGGAGGATGCATTAAATATTGTGTGAATTAATTCGCCAAAATGCAAGGGCAAGTCAGTATTTAATAAAGCATGCACCTCTGTGCGGGTGTTAGCCACTTGAAGGACAAATGTTTCACACGCAGATGTGAGGGCAACTTCTTTCTGGGACAATAGATCTCTTATGCGACTCATCTTATTGAACTATGCTTTCAAGGTCGGAATCTTGGGCCAGATGGAAACATCCAGTTTCCAATGTGTGGGTGGATACATTAGATTCTTACAACAAACCACACGCTCACTGACGGTAACGACATGAGCAATTCCTTTTATTAACCCATAGCAATCCTCATTGTTTAATAGTAAATAACTCCCATTTGCCAGTAATGTGAATGTGGGAACGATATCAGGCATAGGGGTACCTTTCAAAACACAGGCTAAATTTGGCTCGTTCTGCTTACAGGAGCTGTGTAATTGGATATTTCTACACATTAATGAGTGGTCCGGTGTTTCAGTGCATTCTTCACCATTCAAATAAACTTCCTTGCCCTCCCTAAGGCATCTATGTGTAAAAGGAAGCGCCCAGGCTTCATGGAGATATAGGAACTACCAAGAGGCTCGTATCTACCAATGGCAAAGTACTTCATACAGTGTTTAAACTCGAACAGAGGAAACGGGAGAGTTATCAATCCGTGGATAAGCCACGTTGCAGTAGTGGCCTCTGCCACAGAAAATGATAAGGACTCCAACAGCTCAAAGTGTAACATGGAAAAAGAGGCATCTTTCATTGAAAGTAAATGCTGCTTGTCAGTCAAATTAAACGGGGCAAATAGGGAAGAGGTATTCATGTAATGCCATGGCACTTTTCCTGCCTTAAGCGTCTGCAGGGTCCATGCAAACTGCATAATAGAACGCAATTGATTCTGACCATGGTACAATACAGACACTTCATCTTGCACAATATCAACAACAGATGACACAATATTATCCAATGTGTAAATGCGGGAAGAAAGCGTGTTAATGCTATTATCTACAACTGCTAGCACTTTTCTAAATTAGCTTGATCTATAGCCCTAAGGCGGGTAGCCGCCTCAATCTGGGATGTTTTCCAGAATTCGTTATAAACAGCATATATCCATCTTTTAGATCTACCTTTACCCGGGCCTTTTATGAAATCATTCAGATCAACATCGTCACTCAGTTTAGATAAATGCTGTTTAACTGACGCCAAGGTAGAATGTTTGAGACAATTCTGACATAATTTGCCTACCGAATAGGTAGTCACAGAATGGTCACTTTCAAAACGGGGATCCACCCTGACCTGCGTAAACCCGTGAGCCAAACCCAGAAAACTATGCTGGCACGAGTCAGCACTAATGTGCTAGAGCAACCAGCCATTGGGATCCAAACTTCATATGTTAAAAAAAGAATTTAGCAACAGAGTTTGTAACTCTCTGATCGAAAATTTTGTAGTATTACCCCAACCTGAATATTCTTCTAAATCAGGGAAAGAAGGTGCATTTAATTTTTTAGAGGTAGCCAATCCAAAGCATGTTGTCTGTGAAATTGTAGAATTAAAAAACAACATATGATTCGGGTTGAGACATGCACGGTGCAAAGCCTCAGTGCCTTGCACCTGCCAACTTTTAGAACCCCAAACAGATTTAAGGTCAACTGTTTCCTTCCAAAACTCGTAGCCTCCAACAGCTAGCTGGTCTAGAAAGGACTTAGAATACAATAATTTAGTATCGGTAAGTCTAACTTTGGATGTGGCCTTTTCGGTCTTTTTAAAATAAAACGCATTGGGATTCAACGGATTAAAATCAGTAAAATATGTGAACATTTTCAAAAAGGAAGCTGAACTGCCTTGTATAGGAGCCGGACAATGCTCCCATTGTGTATAATTTACAGTGTATCTCCTGCTATTAGTTTTATGCAGGTAGTGATTGCCAAAATGTTGGTAACAATGTAAATCACCGTAATTAGCAGATTCTAAATACAAATCTTCAGCATCAAAGGCAGCATAATACATTAAATCAGAAAACAACGCTTCTACGGCCTGAACATCCCAATCATCAGAACGTATATTTTGTTTAACTACATCCCCCATGTTAACTCTAAGCACATTAGGGACATTTATAACCTCAGTGGGGCCATGGATTTTAAATTTAACAGCATCCCATACAATCCCATCCAGGACAGGCCAGGCAGTGATGTTGACAAAAGCCAAGTCTCTCTTCAATCTGTGTGATGAGGAATGGGGTGCCAATGTTCCATTGATATGTCGAATGCATGTTCTCTCCTCGACATAGTGTCCATTGACGAGACGGAAAAAATAAAACAAAACCAATTGACAATAAAAGGTAAATCGAAAAAAGCACCAGCCAAATATAGGTCCAAGGGGGAATCAAAAAATGTTTTTTAAACAATCTTGCATAAACCGTAATCCTTGAAGGCTTTCTTGATGTGTGTGAAACAGTGTCTAATGAAAATTTGGATTCTGTGGCCAAGCGAGTTTGTAAATCAGGCATTGATAAGTCAGTTGGGTAAGTGTAGTCAGTTTCATCAAGTTGAGTACCAGGCAGTGTACTCAATAAAGGACTAGAAATTGCAGGCATCTCGAAGGCAATCTCAGGCACCAGATTAGAAGCCGGGGCCAAAACAGAATATCTCACAATCGAAGGACATGAGACTGCCGGTGTCATACTAAGAAGAATCGGCCACTCTGTGTATCTTGACATT
Organism: Lissotriton helveticus; assembly: GCF_964261635.1. NCBI lineage: Eukaryota > Metazoa > Chordata > Amphibia > Caudata > Salamandridae > Lissotriton > Lissotriton helveticus. The sequence continues at coordinate 188,283,185 of NC_136060.1, forward strand.
GTCAATTGAGATATACTTGTTTTCCTTACGACCTGGACGTGGTGGTAAAAATGACTGTTCTTGTGCCCTTCACACCAAGCACTGGAACTGGAGCTCGATAAGAGGGACCAAATTCTTTCTTGTTTTCGATCTTCTCCCGAACCAGTTCTCCAACCTGGGGTAGCCAGCCAACTACCGGGATCTGCAACGCATCATCCAAAGTGGAGGGCAATCAATCAATCAATCATGCCATTTGTATAGCGCACTACTCACCCGGGAGGGTCTCAAGGCGCTTGGGGGGAGGGGTATGCTACTGCTCGAACAGCCAGGTCTTGAGTTGTTTCCTGAAGGCGAGATGGTCCTGGGTCAGCCGAAGGTGGATGGGGAGGGAGTTCCAAGTCTTGGCAGCCAGGTAAGAGAAGGATCTTCCTCCGGCGGTGGCTCTTCGGATGCGTGGTACGGCTGCGAGGGCGAGGCTGGTGGACCGTAGCTGGCGGGTGGGCGTGTAGAAGGTCAGGCGGTTGTTGAGGTACTTGGGGCCCAGGTCGTGGAGAGACTTGTGTGCGTGGGTGAGGAGCCGGAACGTGATCCTCTTGTCGACGGGGAGCCAGTGCAGGTTCCTCAGGTGGCTGGAGATGTGGCTGCGTCGGGGGACATCCAGGATGAGTCGGGCGGAGGCGTTCTGGATGCGCTGGAGTCTTTTCTGTAGCTTGGCTGTGGTTCCGGCGTAGAGGGCGTTTCCGTAGTCCAGTCGGCTGGTGACGAATGCCTGGGTGACAGTCTTCCTGGTCTCGGTCGGGATCCAGCAGAAGATCTTGCGAAGCATACGCAGGGTGTTGAAGCACGATGAGGAGACGGCGTTGACTTGTCTGGTCATCGAGAGGGAGGGGTCCAGGATGAAGCCCAGGTTGCGTGCGTAGTCGGTTGGCTTGGGTGCGGTGCCCAGGGCTGGTGGCCACCAGGAGTCGTCCCAGGCGGAGGGCGAAGATCCCAGGATGAGGACTTCCGTCTTGTCTGAGTTCAGTTTCAGGCGGCTGTCCTTCATCCACTCGGCGACGTCTTTCATCCCTTCGTGTAGGCAGGTTCTGGCGGTGTCGGGGTCTCTGGTGAGGGAGAGGATCAGCTGGGTGTCGTCGGCGTAAGAGATGATGTTGAGGTTGTGCTGGCGTGCGATGGCTGCGAGAGGTTTCATGTAGATGTTGAAGAGGGTGGGGCTGAGTGAAGATCCTTGCGGGACGCCGCAGATGACTTCGGTGGCCTCGGAGTGAAACGGGGGGAGGCGGACTCTTTGTGTTCTTCCGGCGAGGAACGAGATGATCCACTCCAGTGCCTTCTCTTGGATACCGATGTTGCTGAGGCGCTGGACTAGGGTGCGGTGGCAGACCGTGTCGAACGCAGCGGAGAGGTCCAGGAGGATGAGGGCCACTGTTTCCCCCTTGTCGAGCAGGGTCCGGATGTCGTCGGTGGCTGCGATGAGGGCGGTCTCGGTGCTGTGGTTGGCTCTGAAGCCGGACTGCGAGGGGTCGAGGGATCCGTTCGTCTCGAGGAAGGCGGTCAGCTGTCTGTTGACGATCTTCTCGATGACTTTAGCAGGAAAAGGGAGGAGCGAGATGGGGCGGAAGTTTTTGAGATCGGTGGGGTCCGCTGTAGGTTTCTTCAGGAGGGCGCTGATCTCGGCGTGCTTCCAGCTCTCCGGGAAGGTGGCGGTGTTGAAGGAGGCGTTGATGATGTTCCGGAGTTGGGGGGCGATGGTGGAGTCGGCCTTGTTGAAGACGTGGTGTGGGCAGGGGTCAGTCGGTGATCCGGAGTGGATGGTGTTCATCGTGCGGGCTGTGTCTTCGGTGGTCACCTTGGTCCAGGTGGCGGTGGGGGGCATTGGTTCGACGGTTGGGTGCGTGGTTGGGGCGCCGAAGCTGTTGTGGATGTCGGCGATCTTGCGGTGGAAGAACGAGGCGAGGGCGTCGCAGAGGTCTTGTGACGGAGTGATGTCGTTGGTGCCCGTGCTGGGGTTGGAGAACTCCTTGACGAGAGTGAAGAGCTCTTTGCTGTCGTGGGCGTTGTTGTCCAGTCGTTCCTTCAGGGATTTCTTATTGGTGGTGCGGATGAGCTGGTGGTGCTTGCGGGTAGCGTGTTTGAGGGCGGTCATGTTGTCGGTGGTCCGGTCGAGGAGCCAGGCTTTCTCGAGGGTGCGGCAGGTCTTCTTGGAGTCCTTGAGGTCGTCGGTGAACCAGGATGCCTTCTTGCTTCTGGGTCTGCTGGGAGGGTTCTTTAGTGGCACGAGGTCGTCGGCGCAGGCGGTCAGCCACTGTGTGAAGTTGCGGGCTGCTTCGTTGGGGTCCGTTGTGTTGGCGGGTGGGCTCTGGCTGAGGGAGGTGGTTAGCTGGTCTGCGGTGATCTTGCTCCAATTCCTGTGAGGTACCTGTTGCGGGTGGTGGTGGGTCGTGGATCTTTTGAAGCTGAAGTGGACGCAGCTGTGGTCGGTCCAGTGGAGTCCGGTGGCGTGGCTGAAGGTGATGTACTTGCTGGAAGAGAAGACGGGATCAAGCGTGTGGCCGGCGTAGTGGGTGGGGGTGTTGACCAGTTGTTTGAGTCCGAGGTTGGCGAGGTTTTCCAGCAGGGCGGTGGTGTTGCGGTCCTTGTTGTTCTCCAGGTGGAAGTTGAGGTCCCCGAGGAGGATGTAGTCAGTGGAGGGGAGGGCGTGCGGGCTGATGAAGTCTGTGATGTCTTCGCTGAATTGTGTGCGTGGTCCCGGGGGTCTGTAGACGAGGGTGCCTCTGAGGGTCCTCTTAGGGTCGGTGTGAATCTGGAAGTGGAGATGTTCGGCTGCGGCGAAGGAGTCGTTGGCGTCGGTCGTGATGCGGATGGTGTTCCTGTGGAAGATGGCGATGCCACCTCCGGTCTGGTTGATGCGGTCCCTCCTGATGATCTTGTACCCGTCCGGGATGGCGATGGCGATGTCGGGTGCAGAGGAGGCGTTCATCCAGGTTTCTGTGAGGAAGGCGACGTCCGGTGATGTAGCGTCGAGGAGGTTCCAGAGTTCCACGGCGTGTCTGTGGACGGAGCGGGTGTTGATCAGGATGCACTTGAGGTGGTTGCTGCTGGTGTTTGTCTTGGCGGGTGCGGGGCAGGTTCGGAGGCAGGTGAACTTGCAGGTGCAGCAGGTGAAGGGTCCGTGGGTGCGTCTCGGGGTGGCTCGGCAGCAGGCGTTGGTCCGGTCGGCATTGAGTGCGTTGAGAGTGGCGGCGGCGTAGGACAGTCGGGCCGTCTTGCCTCGGCGGGGAGGGCCAGGGGTCCTGGCGCTGGGCGCGGGCCATGCGCGGACGGGGGCAGACGGGCTTACCTTTGGCGCACCTTCGGCGCTCAATCGGCGCTCCCGCTGCACGCGTCCGCTGGGCGGTCGCTCTGGGGGCGTCATAAGTAAGGAGCGGGGAGGGAGGAGCAGCTGGGTGGCGGGAGCGGGGCGGCGAATGGAATCACAGGGGGGCAGGGAGGCAGCGGCGAGAAATTCCAAGAAGCAGCGGGCAGCGGGAAATTCCCAGGAGCAGCGGGCAGCGAGCGAAGGAATCTGCAGGCAGGAGGCGGCAAAGGCAGGCAGGAGCGGCAGCAGTGAGTGGGGCGACCAAGCCCTGTGGAGGGCTGAGCGGTCACACTCTGTGGTTCCCTACGGTCCCCTTAAGTAAGGAGCCGGGAGGGAGGAGCAGCTGGGTGGCGGGAGCGGGGCGGCGAATGGAATGACAGGGGGGCGGGGCCGCAGGGAGGCAGCGGCGGGAAATTCCAAGAAGCAGCGGGCAGCGGGAAATTCCCTGGAGCAGCGGGAAATTCCCAGGAGCAGTGGGCAGCGAGCGAAGGAATCTGCAGGCAGGAGGCGGCGCAGGCAGGAGCGGCAGCAGTGAGTGGGGCGACCAAGCCCTGTGGAGGGCTGAGCGGTCAAATGTTGCAAATGTTCCTTTGCAAGACTGTCTCTTGTAGATTCTGTAAAACATTGCAATGTTCATATACGTCAAAGGAGGCAGCAATAGCCGCCGAGTCTAGACCGTCGAGGTCCGGTACAAACATCTTGATACCAAAGAGCATCTTGTATGGGGTCCGCCCTCTCAGAGACCTTCTAGGGAGATTATTAAGAGCACGCTGCACGCCATTGAGGTGGGCCAGCCAGTTCCTGCCAGTGCCTATAACTCGAGCTGTCAAAGACTGCTTTAAGTCACGGTTCATCTGTTCCACAACACTATTACCCTCAGGTCTTTATGGAGACGAAAACTTGACTTGGACCCCCAACGAAGTCATGGCATCCTTATACGCCTTAGAGGCGGAAGCCGGACCCTGATCCGAATGGAAGGTACCACAGGCAAAAATCCCTACAAAGACACGCAAGTCTCTTATGACAGTTCGTGAATCAGCGCTGCGGTGAGACCACACCCACACAAAGCGTGTGCATGAATCAACTGCTACTAAGATGTACTTATACGCAGTATCAGAAGAAAAAGGACCGCAGTGATCTAAATAAACACAACCTAGTGGTTTATTAGATATGTACAACTGTGTCTGGGGCGGACGCACAGCAGTGGAAGGCTTAATCTGCTGGCAAATGTCACATTGAAGGACATAATCACACATCTGTTTGTACAGTCCCCGCCACCAGAAACGCTGTTGTAACTGAGCCACAGTAGCCGAAACGCCCGCATGCACAGACGCAACTCCTTCATGGGCCGCTGTGAGCAATGTGTGCCTGCGAACTGCGTTGGGAATCAATCTCTCACCAAAGTCAGGTATTTTCACATAAAGAACTTTATCAGGACTTAAGTGGTATGAATACTTCAAAGGGAACCCCTTAGGATATTTACTTCCCTTCTCAGTCGCAGCAACAGCTGCCATGATGTCATCATCAATCTTACTTTTGGACCGTGTAACTGTTGCAACTAAATATGACGATACTGCTGATTTCGCGACCTCATCTGCCAACGAATTGCCAACAGCGTGGACTCCTACGCGCTGATGACCTACGGTGTGAATTACAAACACGAGTGGCAACTGCTCTTTAAGCTCAGCCACTCGGACCCAGATGATTTTATGTTTTATTGTGCATTCTGAATCCAAAAGAACAGGTTTTCGTTGTAAGACTGGACACAGTAGTAAGAATCACTGACAATAAGAGTTGTCACACTAGGATCAGTGTACTCCAATGCAAGCATCAGAGCACGAAGCTCTGCCAATTGTGCGGTGCAGTCCCCTAGAGTCTGTGTGGTGCATGACTCTGGACTTGAACTCATCATTCACCATGGCACCTACCACAAAGACGTATGCATGTTTAGAACCATGCGCAACTTGCACTGAACCATCAGTGTATATGATGCAAAGAAAATCCTCCAAAGGCCGAATAGCCAAAGGTGCAGGATGAACGAATTCATAATGCAAAAACTCCTGCGACTGTAAGGAGGCATCAAAAATAAACGTGACATCCGGAGATGTCAATGATGCTGCCCATTGTATCCACCGTGGGTGCAAAGCTTTAGAATATGGTACACTGGCTTTCATAACTGCCTCCAATGCAGGATACGGGATAACAACCAACATGCGTTTTCCCTGCGACAGTGCATGTTCCTTAAGAATTGCCATCTGCACTGCTGTCAAAACTTTTTCCACAGAGGAAAACCGCATTTCAGCTGATGTGTATAAGTGTGACTTGTAAGCAATAGGTTCTGTGTCTCCTTCGTTAAAAGTAAGGTAAGTGAAACCCACCGCCCCAGGGATGATTCTTATCACCAGGTTGGTGTGGTTATCACGAGTCAGTAAGAATTTAGATTCTAGAAGATCAGCCTGCAAATATTGCAAAATAGCTGAGTGTTCTGGCAGCCAGCTCGATTAGGTAAAAGTAGGTTGTACAAAGCTTACAAAGGCTTGATACGCTGGACACATTCAGGAATGTATGTACGCCCGAATTTCAAAAATCCCAGCAAGGACTGTCATTTTTTCAGAGTTGACTGAGTGTGCAGTTGTGCGCATTTCTCCAAGAAGTGAGGAGCCAATCCTCGACCTTCATTGTTGAGCTCGTAGCCCAGGAACAACACTGTGTACTCTGCAATGGGAGACTTTGCAAAGTTAAATTTGTAACCGAAGTCCGAAAAGCTACAAATTATGCGGTCTACTCTACACAGATGTGCCCAAAGTTCGTCGTCTGTGAGATAAATGTCATCCACAAACGAACATGCATCTGGGTCTACTCTCTCTAAAAGAGAGACTATGCGGGCAGCAAACCCGCCTGGACTATTCTTATAGCCCATTGGCAAACGTTTGAACTGTTAATGTTTGCCGCCGCTCGTAAAACTGGTCCATTGGGAACTTAGACCATCCAAATGGTGGGCAAAAAAAACGTTGGATATGTCAAGCGTGGTTTTAAACCGCTTACGCACAAGACTATCCACTAAGGCAGAGCCGTGAGTATTCTGTACTGCACAGGTACGGCAACGCGAGTTTAAAGGCCGGTAATCCAATACCAAACGATATGATCCGTCAGGCTTGGTCACAGTAAAAAGAGGGTTATTCATCGGTGACACACAAGTTTCAATTACACCTTGATATTCCAATTGTTCAAGGATTTCTGCAACGGAAGCCTTAGCTTCGCGTCGGATAGGATATTGAGGTTGAGGCTGTGGCATAGACCGTAAGGGAATCTTGTGGTGTGGGGAAAATTTATCCCAACCACAGTGTGTACGGAGAGAGCCGGCGCAAGGGCTTTAGCCCACTCTTCTGCAAAATTCAGCGCATGCTCCTTCGAGACAGTGTGCTCGGAGCTGCGAGCACAAAAGGTGGGGGCCAGTTAGCCTCCGCTAACAAAATGTCATAAGTAGTCGTAAGATTTTCCCAAAATACCCCTCTTATGGTACGTTGTATGTCACCTTCAATGAAAAGGACTATTTCATAAAGTCTATCAGGGGGAGCTACTCTAGTGTCAGCTGTCTCCACAACAACATAACGGTCAGTCGCTGTCGCCTTCAGTAGCGGACGCAGGGCCTCTCGCACTATGGTAATCTTCACCGCGCTGTCCAGCAAGGTCAGAGCCCATGTCTGATTCCGAAGCTGCGTTCTCACTATCTGTGGCATATCTCGCTGTTAAAGCGGCAACTTTCTTTTTCTGAAACTGGGGTCTTTTCAGTGTTGGATCCTCCTGCTAGCCATTACCGTCTTTCGGGTGGGGTTGGTCGCGTCCCTGCTGACCGCCCCGACCTCTGCCGCCTCCTTCACCACCGGTCGATGAGGCCGATGATTCCTGAAAAGAACGAGGAGAGCGTTGTTCAGAAACCTGAAAACGATCAGGTGATTTTATCGTTGCGCGATCGCGCAAGTCATAAATACGTTTTGTAGGTGCAGGCACTGGAGACGCAGGACGTGACTCCTGTTTCTGCTGTTGTTGTTTACCCTGTTTTTGTTGTTTTTTCGGCCAATTTTGCTTCTTAGCCTTGGGCTGTTCGTCAGTTTCTGACTTCTGCCTTTGGGGTTGTTTTTTCTCTTTTATTGAGAAAGGCTTGAGTCCCAAACTATTACGGCCTACGGTCTTATAAGCCGCCACAATAATTCTTGCTAACTGTCGGGGTTTGTCGACATCGGGTACAGCCTGCAAAGCATTAGACACCTGAAAGTTCACATCATCTCCCTTGACATTTGCAATTACGAGATCGGAAACTACGTCAAAAGTGCCACATAGGCGCATACCCAATTCAAACGCCGCCTCGGGTCCGTGCTCATCTTGAACACGCTTAAGGACCGTAGGAAGGACAGTCATTGACGGAGTGCCGAAGCACCTCGTATACACTGCCGCAAAGGTCTTCAGGATCAGCCTAAGGGCACTGACTGAAGCAATGCTTTTATCGGCTGTCAAGGATCAGCCGGTGTGTCAGCACGTCTGTCAAAATTGGCGTGTGGTCTCACGAGTGAATCGTCGCGATTCACTCGTGAGACCACACGCCAATTTTGAGAGACGTGCTGACACACCGGCTGATCCTTGACAGCCGATAAAAGCATTGCTTCAGTCAGTGCCCTTAGGCTGATCCTGAATCGCCTTATCGCCTTATCCTGGTGAACCGGATGACTTCATAGGCTGCCCCACCTGACGTATGGGATACTCTAATTAAGTATGGGCTCGCCCTACGCACGGAATTATACCAAGCACGCCCCAACTTAGACAACCCAGTCCTGATGACGATCCAAACTTACACGGATCGGAACGCCGTCGACCTAACAGCGTATTCATAGGCGTACTCTTTTCCTGTGGCTCAACAACCAATTGAAAAATCCTATGTACTGTGATATCACGTTGTCATTTCCCCTCGAGCCACTCACTGTAAATAATTTGCACTTCGTCACAGTGCGCCGTTTTTGCTGTTCACTTGTTTCACTTGCGTCGCCACCTTCATCACAATCACCCTTAAGCACCAAGTTTTTTATGGTTGTCTTCAATTTATTTATGCAGTGCTGCACTTAACTGTATAATTTTTTACGACCATGACTTATGTGACAATATAAAGATGATTAACTATCTTGTTCCAAATGAATGTGGTTTCTCCTTCTTTTCATTTTGAGTAATGCTATATGCATGCACAAGTAACTGCCTATACATCATTACCCATCAGGACACTGTTTCTTAATGCACCTTACCTACCCAGTCTGAATTGGTCTATGGGTTACACTCCTGTAAACTTTACAAGATGGACTGATAGAAGCACTACTCAAGTGTCATGTAATAAGACCACCAACAGTTGGGCGCCATGTCACAGGGATCCTGCTCTCACACAGAACTGTGCATAGAGACTTGGACCCTCTGTGAAATAGGGTGTGCCAAAACTCACCTGAGTACCCAAAATCCCCTACCAGACTAGCAATCTGTGTTTCATTGGTTCTTACAAACTCCCAATGTTTAGACAACCCAGAACATGGACGTAGAGCACCTCAGGTAACTTGGAACACATGAACACTCTTTCGTTATACCAACATATCAATCCAGAACGAGGAGTAATGAAGACATGTGCAAGTTTGAAATGTTTGTTTCTAATGCAGTGTTCTCAAGTGCAGTATCTTAGCTAATACAAGGCAACATATTATAAGAAACAAAGTAATCAGCATAGTTACTAGTCCATAAAATACAAAGGGAGAAAGCATGTTAAAATGCTAAAGGGAAGAAGGCTAAATGGCACCTAAGTCTTACCCTCCCTTGCTAGTATATTATAATATATCTAAAGAAGGTCTCTTTGGGTTTTAGAAGGGCGGCTCCATACCTCTGATCCTAGTGGAAAGGGATCACATCATCTTCCACCAGCTCTCTGCATGCGAATATCCATCAAGTGTGTGTGCATGCCCTGCGCAGTGCAATATTAAACGCGCTTAAAACCAGAGTTGGCCACAGCTGCATATATGTTTTGTCTAGGACGTGCGAAGATCAGACCTCACAACAACCACTGTGTTGAAATAACCTTGAAGGCCTCGGCACTCACTGTACAGACATAGCTTACCAAGCAAAGCTGATACAATAGCAAAACATATTATTCTCGTGTGAAGCAAAATACTAGGCTCAAAGCTCTAATAACAATATGTGCCGTGTGCAGAAGCAGCAGAAAGGTAAAATGGTGTTTAAACTCCTAATAAGCTCATGCTAACTTAACACAGTGTGAAGGCAAAGCATATCTATATGACACTTGGCGATAAAATTATCGGCAGGAAACTGCCGCTAAAGTCGTGATAATGGGCTTGATAATATGCTCTATGGAATTCCAATTGAAGCTCATGTTAGATGTCCTTCACATCTAACATGAGCTTCGATTGGAATTCCATAGAGCATTATCAAGCCCATTATCGCCACTTTAGCGGCAGTTTCCTGTCGATAAAGTGGCGATAATTTATCGCCCAGGCTTGATAATATGGCCCTCTCTGCTTTCACAAATAAAGGTAACGCTACAGTTTTACGAGTGCAGTGTACCTGGTACATTTCACTTGTTATAGTGCCGCGTTCAAGTGGTGTCTATATGGAAGTGCCTACTGCGTTACTGACACAAAAGTAGCATAACAGGATTTTAAATATGCCGGCTTATTTCTAATGCATTGCTATGAAGGCATTGTATATGTAGGCTGCTGTGCTTACCGTTGTATAAACACTGTGGACAAGCACTTCGGCCAGTTGAATTCGCAACTTCTTTTCAGCAATTGTTCTACACGTCCAAGCAGACAGCAGTATCTGAAAGAGACACGTTAATGATAGACTCCTTACCTTAGAATATCCCCAGGCGTCAGACTGGATCCGGAAAATTTTACGTAGCAATACCCCTGCGCGCCGGCAGGCGTTGTCCGCGGCTCCGCGTCAGTCGTCGGCCTCGTTAGCGCCGGAATTACGTCGTCGGAGTACTTAGACGCCGCCCATGCGCGCTGACGTCAGTTCTTCTTTTTTCCGTGCCAGCTAGCGCAGATCCGGAGAAGCTCTACCACTTAGTCATTTTTTGACTAAACTTTTGATCTTTTTGATCATTTTTCTACTCGAGTCTTTGACTTGCCGGTAGGGATGCCCGGGTTCAAACCCTGTTCCAAGTGCGACCGACTGATGTCGGTTACCGACCCCCATCGCCGGTGCCTGAAGTGTTTAGGCCACGACCACGACGACCGCACCTGCTCCGACTCCCGGGCCCTGACGTCTAAAGCTAGGCGGGAGCGGTCCCGCAAGCGACTCGAGCTCCGGCAGTCAGCCCCGCGCCGCTCCAGGTCCCAGTCCCACAGGAGGTCGAGGGACCGGTCGCGGGGTCGGAGTTCTCGCAGCTCCGGGAGTGGACATCGGTCGTCAGGATCCAAGTCCTCAGGTAAGAGGCATGAGAGGTCGGAGAGACGTCATCGTTCCTCCGACCCACCCCGACGCTCTCACGATGAGGCCGGGGGTTCGGGTGACACCACCCACGCGGCTCTGACGGAGTTGCAGGCGTCGCCGCCTGCCCCACACCTTCGGGTCCCTGGGCATGACGCATCGCCAGAGGAGGTCGAGCGGTATCTCATGGCCATGAGGTCCCTCGCTTCTCAGCCGGGTTCCGTGGCGCCTCCGGGCCCAGCGGCCCTGGCTGGAGGGCCTATCGGGTCGGGTGCTTCGGCTCCGACGCCGTCGGGCGCTTCGGTCCCGGCGCCGCAGGCCCTCACTGGATCCGCTTCCGGATCCGGGTCGTCGCCGGTCGACCTCACGACCTCACCGGCGCCGGCCCTGCGGGTGTCGCCCCCGACGCCCACTGTGGACGCCATCCCCAATCCTCCCTTCGGTCCGGATCTGGCTCCAGAGGGCTTCTTTCTCTCTCAAAGTGTTTCCTCTACCTTACATGGTCTAGGGCCATGATTTTTGTTATTGCTTGTGTTGCTTTTCTTCAGCTATTTGTTGGGGCTCTCTGCCTTACCTACTTCTGTGGCAAGGAGCCTTGGCCACGTAGTTTTAGCTGTCGTCCTTAGCCTTCTGCTTCAGTCTCTTGGGCACGTTGACGTTTCGGGGGCATTGTAATGCTATGGAGTGTTCTTCCCACCCATCTTTTTCTTCTGCCCATGTTATTGCACAGTTGCGAATTCGGTTCTATACTGGGTTCTCCCCGAATTTTCTGGTACGATGTTATTTTTCTCTCCCTCACTTCCTGGCAAGTGGGGTCTCTCTTTTTCGTATGCAGACCAGATAACCCAGTTGAGGATCTTTCTTGGATGCATTTGCAGACCCTCCCCATGGATGGTTTTGTTTGGGTATATATTCTGAGGTAAGAATCGGATCGGGGGGACACCCTCTACCGACGCACAGAAGTACCGCTGTGGACACATTTCCAGATCCAGTCCGGTGCCTTGTGATAATTCTGCAGCCAGATCTAGCCTTTACCAGATAAGGCGTTAACCGAAGGTAAGTAACTTACTCATTACTACTATCCATCCACTGCTCCCATTTTAGCATCTGCTTTGGGAACTACTTTATTTTGAAGCACTTGACATGAGGGCTCGTGTTTTAATTTGCTCTGAGCTCCACTATAAACAGGGCTGTAAATCTTGTTCTTAGCTCGTCACAAATGCTGCTAATCTTGTTTGTCGATGAGCGCTATAGAATGCTGAGCTGGGGGCCTCATTCAAAGAGGAACTATACTCTTTTTTTTTTTTTTTATTAAGTCTGTAACATTATCAGTTTTTACTTTTTTGTTAAACATTGATTGTGTTGGTTGTGTCTTAATCCATCGTCAGTGTGGTTGTACAGCAGGCTGGGCCGCTTTAAGAAAGCAGCCGTGGCAGGTTCGGCCTCTCAAGGGTTAATTTTTTTCAACCGCCAAAAGATTTTTCCCCATCCACCCATTTCTAGTAGATTAATGGGACTCGGCCCATTTAAATATGGGGTCTATGGAATATGTCTCTGCTGTCTGCCTCCTGAGCTAGTGTTTTTTAGGGTCCTTGATGGTATGCTGTAGGGGTTAGGGAGAGTGGTGATTCTTTTGTTTACTTTTGTCTTGTTGGCAAATGGGCATGTATATGTTCTTGCAGATTATAGGCCTTCACTGTGTGCATATGAAGGAAGCTCTGGTTTCCCAGTATAGCTGCACGCTGGGCCGGTGGATGTGCTTCTGCAGTAAAGGTGAAGGCATAGAGTAAAGATGTCCACTGAAAGCTTGCTGTCGTGCAGGAGACATGCACACCCACAGGGATGCAGGGGAGATTAGGGTGCCCATGCAACTCTGGCACCTGTGCAACTGAACCCCCACAAAGACCACTATATCCCTTACCGTGAAACCAGCCACCCTTCTCAGGCTGCAGGGATTCCAGGGTTAAGTCCTGCTTGTTCCATGCCCAAGGCTCTTGCACTTTTGTAGCTTGTCCTTTGTCATCATTTTTTGTTTCCACTTTACTTTTGTATGCAAAATTAAATGCCCGCAGCTCTGTTGACTTAGATGACGCGTATGTGGGATGAGCCAGTGTTGCATGTGTAACATTCACTGGCCATGTGGCTGAATGAAAACATCTACACTTGTTTTGTTTTGATCACTGCCATTTGTACAATATTCCAAGAAGATTTGCCTGTGTTGTGTTTTGCTGCTCCCGATATTTGTAAATCTGTCCTATCCACCCTTTTTAGGTCTCGCCTACGCAGTGCTGCATAGGAGAGAGACCTTTAGCCATCGGCACAGCTTTGGGGGGCAAAAACGTGCACACGTTGCATTGATGGCAATAGCAACGCGTACACGTCTGGCGATTCCCTTGCGGGAGCGCGCAGTGCCATATGGTGGCACCATATGGTCTCAATCATCGCGCCTTGCTGCACGCTCCCGCAAGGGAATCGCGCAGGCCCCCTCCCCTGCTGCCGCGCGCTTGTTATCATTTTGGTCAACTCTACTTGTTTTATTTACAAACTAACATTACTAGCAGATAATTTATGTTGGTAACTTAGTCAAATAAAACCTGACAATGTTTGTAGCTGACATTTCTGTCAGAGTCCCTGTAGGATCAAAGATCACTTTTAACAAAACAACCTAAAGCAAGATGGTTATCAAAATGACTGTCTGGGTCTTACTCGAGGCTAGCAGGAAGCATCGGTCAGTGAGACAGGCAACCTAAATAGGCTTGGCTGCCCTCCTCGTCGTGTCAGCTATGCATTCTATAATAGTCAAGAGCTTTCTGGCATATCTTCTGGCATGCTATTAAAATCCTTAAGAATACCAAGGCAAAAGCGGGCACCGATAAAAACGCTGTCTACACATTCTCTGTCCCTGGAGCTGCTATAGGGTGCAGATGTACCGAGGACCGGACCCCTTGCCCTCCTAGTGTAACGGTGCCCTGTTCTACTTCATCTGCACCTTAGGTGTCAACCCCTGACTGAACAACAATGCATACTATTTGGGGGGTGATGCAAAACCAGTAACACCAATGTGCCTATCCAGCGGCCAGAAAAAGACACATGCTGTGATATTTTATTCTAATGGAAAGGTTGTTTCTTTAACTAGACTTAAAAAGAGGCGAGTAAATTACACTCTCATTGTAATGCACAAATAGGGCGGCACTTGCTTCGTTTTCCTGCCTGCTTAGGAGACAGATCATCTAATGCTTCAAACCTGCAACCCTAATTGACAAGATTACCGCTGTCCTTTGTCAGTTAGTGAAGCTGAATCTAGTTTTAATTATACCCGTGAAGCCCCCGTAATATCTTTAAAAACATTCCGTTGTCTCAATGGGTGCTAATCCCCTCAAGAATTTTTTCTACGGTTATTTGCATATAGACACGCAATGTTTCCTAAAGAACAAGTTACTTACCTTCGGTAACACTTTTTCTGGTGGATACAGTATCTGCCTGTGGAGTCCTCACCTCGTGAATATCCCCTGCGCCAGCAACATTCGGAAACTTTTGTAGCTCTCCACGCCGACGAGGACGTAGACGACGTCACAGAGGCACGACTCCGCTCACGACCTTGCTGACGTCACTGGATCCATAAGAGAGCCTCGTCGGCGTGATGACGTCAGTTCCGCCCTTCTTTCCGTGCCCCTGAGGCACACGGACAGACCGACATAAATAGGTACAGCATACACAGTACACAGAATTCAAACCAACACACATAGTGTGAAATCAATGCAAAAAACAAGAACATTTAAACATATCCATTGAAAGACACAATCATAAAATAAACACTTTGCAGGTATTGAAGAGTGGACAACAGGGAGGCGGGTGGGTCAGTGAGGAATCCACAGGCAGATACTGTATCCACCAGAAAAAGCGTTACCAAAGGTAAGTAACTTGTCCTTCTGATGGATACATCTGCCAGTGGATTCCTCACCTTGTGAATAGAATCCCACAGCAGTCCCCACTCCCGGAGGATGGTGTCCACTCTTTTATACCAAGAAATCCTGTAGGACAGAGTGCGCTAAGTGGCCATCCCACCTCACTTCGGAATCTAAGCAGTAATGCTTCGCAAAAGTGTGGACGGGGGCCCAAGTTGCCGCTCTACAAATGCCCTCAACAGGAACACCTCTAGATAAGGTAGATGTAGAAGTCTTAGCTCTGGTAGAATGAGCTCTTAAACCCTCTGGAGGCTCCTTACCGGCCAAAGAATAACACATTTTGATGCACAAGACAATCCATCTGGAAAGTGTGCGCTTGTGCACCGCTCTGCCTTTTCTGCAGCCAGCATAACCCATGAAGAGCTGGTCGTCTACACGAAAGTCTTTAGTTCTGTCAAGGTAGAAGCTCACTGCCCTCCTCTTTGGGTCCAAGCGGTGAAGCCGCACCTTCACCTTGGAAGGGTGAGGGGGAGGATAGAAGGTAGGAAGGATAATGGACTGCCCCAGATGGAAGGTAGAAAAGCAGCCCTGGTCCTGAGAACCATTCTTTCAGCACGAATGATCAAGAATAGGTTTTTCGAACACAGAGCTTGAAGCTCACTTACCCTCCTTGCTGAAGTAATAGCAACTAGGAAGACCGTTTTAAAAGACATCAGTCTCAAGGGACACTTGTGCAAGGGCTCAAAGGGAGAACCCATCAAGTATGTTAAGCCAAGGTTTAAGTCCCATTGAGGCACAATAAATGGAGTGGGCGGAAATTTGTTGGTATGGCCCTTAATAAAACGTAACACAATAGGTGATTTGAACAAAGACGGCTAATCCGGTAAACAAAGGAATGCCGACAAATAGCCCTTCACAGTAGCCACTGCAAAGCCCTGCTGTGCTACAGAAGAACAAGTTACTTACCTTCGGTAACGCTTTTTCTGGTAGATACTATATCTGCCTGTGGATTCCTCACCTTGTGAATATCCCCCTTGCGTCAGCAACGTTCGGAAATTTTCTTCGTAGTACGCCGACGTGGGCGACGTCACAGGAGCACGGCACCGCGCGCGACTCCGTCTGACGTCACCGACCCCATATCAGGCCCACGCCGGCGTGATGACGTCAGTTCCGCCCTTTTTTCCGTGCCTTCGAGGCACACGGACGGACCAACGATAGCAAATATGCAAATATACAATGTACACAGTACATATAGAACTAAATCAATAGTATAAACCATATATACAGCAAGACCAGGTATAGCAGAGTGGACAACGGGGAGGCGGGTGGGTCAGTGAGGAATCCACAGGCAGATATAGTATCTACCAGAAAAAGCGTTACCGAAGGTAAGTAACCTGTTCTTCTGATAGATACATCTGCCGTGTGGATTCCTCACCTTGTGAATAGATTCCCACAGCAGTCCCCACTCCCGGAGGAGGGTGCCCACTCTGCTACACCAGGAAGTCTTGGAGGACAGAGCGCGCGAAGTGGCCATCCCTCCTCACCTCGGTATCCAAGCAGTAATGCTTTGCGAAAGTGTGGAGGGAGGCCCAAGTCGCGGCCTTGCAAATATCCTCAACAGGTACACCCCTAGACAAAGCATATGTTGCAGACTTTGCTCTAGTAGAATGTGCTCTAATACCCTCAGGAGGGTCCTTACCAGCAAGGGAGTAGCAGATCTTGATGCACAGGATTATCCACCTGGAAAGTGTGCGCTTGTGCACCGCTCTGCCCTTCTTGCAGCCAGCAAAACCAACAAACAGCTGGTCGTCCATCCGGAAGTCTTTAGTCCTGTCCAGATAGAACGACACCGCCCTCTTAGGGTCCAGGCGGTGCAGTCTCTCTTCCTCCTTAGACGGGTGAGGGGGAGGATAGAAGGTAGGAAGGGTAATGGACTGCCCAAGATGGAAAGGAGTCACCACCTTAGGCAGAAAAGCAGCCCTGGTCCTGAGAACCATCCTTTCAGCATGAATGGTCAGGAATGGGGGTTTGGAACTTAGAGCTTGAAGCTCACTTACCCTCCTTGCCGAGGTGATTGCAACGAGGAAGATCGTTTTAAAAGAGAGAAGCCTCAATGGACACCTGTGCAAGGGTTCGAAGGGAGAACCCATTAAAAAGGTCAGCACAAGATTCAAATCCCAATGAGGAACAACAAAAGGAGTAGGAGGGAACATATTTATGAGACCCCTCAAGAATCTCAAAACCACCGGAGATTTAAAGAGAGATGGCTGATCCGGCAAACATAGAAACGCCGATAAGGCTGAAAGATACCCCTTGACCGTGGCCACAGCCAAACCTTGCTGCACCAGATAAAGGGCAAACTGTAAAATATTAGACAAATGAGCCTTCAAAGGGTCAACATCTCTCTCCCTGCACCAAGAAACAAATTTTGACCACCTATAGGAGTAAATGGACTTAGTGGTGTCACGCCTGGCAGAGAGAATGACATCCACCACCTCGTGAGGGAGAGAAAAAGAACTCAAGTTGCCCCGTTCAATCTCCAGGCATGAAGGTGTAATGTCTGGAGGTGGGGGTGTAGAACCTGCCACCCCATCTGAGAGAGGAGGTCTGCCCTGTGAGGGAGACGGAGCGGCGGGTGAGAGGAGAGGTGGAGAAGGTCTGAGTACCACACCCTTCTTGGCCAATCCGGGGCGACCAATATGACTTGGGCCCGGTCTTGACGAATCTTCCTCAGAACCCGAGGAATCAAAGGTATGGGAGGAAACGCGTAAAGGAGTTGATCTCCCCAACTCAACTGAAACGCGTCCCCCAATGCTCCTTGCATCGGATACTGGAGACTGCAGAATGAAAGGCAGTGAGCATTCTCGCGAGTGGCAAATAGATCCACCCGAGGAGTCCCCCACATCCGAAAGATGTCGTGAACAACCTCCGGGTGAAGCCTCCACTCGTGGTCGGCAGAGAACTGCCGACTGAGACTGTCTGCACGAACGTTCAGAACTCCGGCCAGATGATTTGCCACCAGACAAATCTGATGGTCCTGAACCCAGGACCAGAGACGCAGAGCCTCTCTGCAGAGACACTGTGACCCTACTCCTCCCTGCTTGTTGATGTACCACATCGCAGTCGTGTTGTCCGTTAGGACTTGAACCGAACGACCGCGAAGGGAAGGGAGGAAGGCCTTGAGCGCCAAACGTATCGCCCTCAATTCCAGAAGGTTGATGTGAGACAACCTTTCTTCCGGAGACCAAAGACCTTTGACCTCCAGGTCTCTCAGATGAGCACCCCACCCGAGAGTGGATGCATCCGTTATCACTGTGGCCACTGATGGAGGCAGTTGAAAAGGCTTTCCTTGCGACAGATTGCCTTCCACGCCCCACCAAGACAGATCCGCTGCAGCTTCTCTGGAGATCTTCACTGACTCCCTGAGATCTCCGTTGTGCTGATACCACTGCCTGCGGAGGCACCACTGGAGTGCCCTCATGTGCCAGCGTGCATGACTGACCAACAGAATGCAAGAAGCCATCAGACCGAGCAGACGAAGGACCTTCAGGACCGGAACAACCGCTCCATTGTAGAATAAAGGAATCATCTCCTGAATGTCGTGAATCCTTTGAGGTGGAGGGAATGCACGACATACAGAAGTGTCCAGTACCGCACCTATGAACAGGTTGCGCTGGGAGGGCACCAGGTGAGACTTGGGTACGTTTATCGAAAAACCCAACCTGTGTAACAACTGAGTTGTCTCTTGCAGATGATGGAGCACCATCTCCGGCGACTCTGCTTTGATCAGCCAGTCGTCTAGATAAGGGAATACAGGAATCCCTGACCTTCTGAGATGCGCAGCCACCACTGCCATCACCTTGGTGAAAACTCGAGGCGCAGTAGTAAGTCCAAAGGGAAGAACCGCAAACTGGTAGTGCTGCGATCCCACCGTAAAACGGAGATACTTCCTGTGCGACTTCAGGATTGGGATGTGAAAATACGCATCCTGCAAGTCGATCGACACCATCCAGTCTTCTTCCATCAGCGCCAGAAGAACCTGAGCAAGGGTGAGCATTTTGAACTTCTCCTGTTTGAGATAGAGGTTCAAAATCCTGAGATCCAGGATCGGCCGAAGCCTGCCATCCTTCTTGGGAATCAAGAAATACCGGGAGTAGCATCCTTGACCCCTCTCCTGCTCTGGAACCACCTCTATTGCACCCTTTCGAAACAGTGCCAGGACTTCCTCCTGCAGGAGAAGCAGGTGGTCCTCCGAACAATAACCTTGGCAAGGAGGGTAATTGGGAGGGAACTCCTGAAAAGGAAGTGCATACCCATTCTCTATGAGATTGAGAACCCAAAGATCTGATGTAACCGATTCCCAATCTCGTAGAAAATGAGTAAGCCGACCCCCTACTGGCCCTACATGATCCAGAATGGTGGATCTAGGGCTGCTTTGCTGATGCGGGTGGGGGTTGGGCATTATTGGAGGAAGTGGAGGAAGAGGAGACTTGACGTCCACGTCCACGACCCCTCTGTCTACCTCTATAGGATCTATATAGAGGGTTCTGCTGCTGCTGCTGCTGTTGTTGTTGACCCTGCTTGAAGGGACGAAAAGAAGATTTTCCAAATCCTTTGAATTTTCTAGTCGTCGACCCTCTCATCTGCAGACCCAAAGATCTTGCGGTGGCACGGCTGTCCTTAAACCTTTCCAAGGCTACATCAGCCTTCTTACCAAAAAGGCCAGTTCCTTCAAAGGGTAAGTCCAGCAATGTAGACTGCACATCCGCAGAGAAATCTGAAGACTTTAACCATGCGGCTCTCCTGGTCGCAATGGATGAACCCATAATTCTAGCAACAGAATCCACAGTGTCCATGCCGCTCTGAATGACCATGCGGGCAGCAGCCTGAGTGTCAGAGACCACTTCATTAAAATTCTTCTTATCCTCCTCAGGAAGTTTTGATGACAATTGCTTCACTGAGTCCATTAGAGCATGCACATATCTACCTAAAAGGCAAGTAGCATTTGATGACTTAAGAGCCATGCTCCCAGAAGAGAAAGTCTTCTTCGCAGACTGATCTAATTTCTTAGACTCTTTGTCAGCTGGCACTTGAGGGAAAGAGCCTGCAGCCCTATTAGAGCAAGCCGCCTGAACCACAAGACTTTCCGGAGATGGATGCATAGAAAGAAATGCAGGGTCATCAGGAGCCACCCTATAGCGCCTTGCAATAACTCTTGAAACTGCAGGAGCAGATAATGGTCTCTTCCAAATCTCCTTTATTGGATCCGTCAAGGCATCAGTAAATGGCAGTGTAGGCTCAACAATTGAAGAAGGAGAATGCAAGACTTCAGTGAGGATGTTGGGCTTGTACTCCACTGTGGGCAACTTTAAATTAAGAAGGTCAGCAGCCTTCCTAATAACCACGTGATAGGGAGCCACGTCCCTAGACGGAGTATCAGAAGTTGAAGGCAGACCCCACTCGGGAGAGAGTTCCAGACCACTAGCATCCCGAAGCTCATCGAAATCATCATCATGATCAGGAAGCTCGCCTTCTTCCACATCAGAACTTTCATCATCCTTTTGCTCGAGAAGACGCTGAGCTCTTCGCCTCGACCACTCCAATCGAATCGAAGTCGACGGATCCGGTAACGACTCCGACGGAGCCGGTTCCGACGTCGATCGAGGAGCCGGAGCAGCAGGACGAGAGTCATGAACAGGTGTGGTACCTCGATCTCGACTGCGAGGTCGATCCGGAGTCGGCGAAGCCGCATGCGGAGTCGAAGACCTCGGTGGAGCCGTACCGAGCCATGGTGGAAGAGGCGCCGGCATGAAAGGCATAAATGGAGCCGGGGCGTACGACTGAGGAATACCCAGATTGTACGATAATGGACCCATGGGACCAACAGGCGCTCCAGTGGGGTACATTGCCCTAGAATATACTCCAAACATCGCATTTAGAAAATGCGAGGGATCCTGTCCAGGACCAGGAAAGGGAGGGTACGGACCTACCGGATGTTCCAATGGAGGCCGTCCCGACACATTCTCACTCTGACCTTCCGGGTCCATAGGAGACTCCGCTGGAGCCGGTTCTTGAGGAATCACCTCTTCTTCCTCTTCATGCTCCGAGGATATCGGATCCGGATCCGGCTCCGGTTCCGGCTCCGGGGCTGGAGAACCTTCTTTTGATAAAGCAGGCGAAGGAGAGACAAAGTCTTTACGATGTTTGTGAGACCTTCTCTTCGAATCAGAGGATTCCTTCTCCGAATGATGTTTCGAACTGTGCTTCCTCCTCTTATGCTTTCTCCTCGAGGAGCTCGAAGCGTGACCGGAAGCCGATTTAGATCTAGATCTAGATCTTTCTCTGGATTTTGACTTCGCTTTAGATCTCGACTCCTCTCCAGATCTCGAACCCGCTCTGGACCTCGACGCCGATCCCGACTTCGATCGAGACCTTTGCTTCGACTTCGATCTTCGTGACGTCGATCTCGAATAACGACCAGAATCCTGTTTTACTTTTGCCAAAAGTAATTTAGCTTCACGCTCTCGAAGCGCCTTTGGATTCATCTTAAAACAGGAATTGCAGTTCTTGACGTCGTGACTCGAACCAAGACACCACAAACAATCCTTATGTGGGTCAGTGATGGACATCGTGCGGGCACAAGACCTACATGGCTTAAAGCCTGTTTTCCTCGACGACATCTTCGGAGAAGAATCAAGTCGTAAGAGAGAAACAGTGGCAATTAATTAACAGAAAGATACTAAGTATCGCAGAAGATCCCGAAAACCGTTAGCGTCGAAGACGCGGAAAAAAGGGAACTGACGTCATCACGCCGGCGTGGGCCTGATATGGGGTCGGTGACGTCAGACGGAGTCGCGCGCGATGCCGTGCTCCTGTGACGTCGCCCACGTCGGCGTACTACGAAGAAAATTTCCGAACGTTGATGACGCAAGGGGGATATTCACAAGGTGAGGAATCCACACGGCAGATGTATCTATCAGAAAGAGCAAACTGAAGGATGTTGGATAAACGGGCCCTTAAGGGGTCAATAGACTTCTCTCCACACCATGAAACAAATTTGGGCCACCTATAAGAATAAATTGACTTGGTGGAATGCCGCCTGGCCGAAAGAATAACATCCACTACGTCAGGCGGGCGAGAAAAAGAATCCAGGTAGCCCCGTTCAATCTACAGGCATGAAGGTGTAAGCTCTGGAAGTGGGGGTGTAGAACCTGCCCTTACGACTGCGAAAGGAGATCTGCCCTGAGAGGGAGACGGAGCCGAGGGCACGAGGATAGGTGGAGAAGATTCATGTACCACACCCTTCTTGGCCAATCCGGGGCGATCAATATGACTTGGGCCCGGTCTTGCAGAATCTTCCTCAGAACCCGAGGAATCAAGGGTATGGGAGGAAACGCGTAAAGGAGTTGCGAGTTCCAACTCAACTGAAACGCGTCCCCCAGCGCTCCCTGCTTCGGAAACTGGAGGCTGCAGAATGACGGGCAGTGAGAAATCTCCAGAATGGCAAACAGGTCCACCCGAGGAGTTCCCCACGTCCGGAAGACGTGATGAACCACCTCCGGATGAAGCCTCCACTCGTGGTTGGCCGAGAACTGCTGACTGAGACTGTCCGCACGTACGTTCAGAACCCCGGCCAGATGATTTGCCATCAGACAAATCTGATGGTACTGAACCCAGGACCAGAGACACAGAGCCTCTCTGCAGAGACAATGCAACCCCACTCCTCCCTGCTTATTAACATACCACATCGCGGTAGTGTTGTCCGTCAGGACTTGAACCGACTGCCCGCAAAGGGAAGGGAGGAATGCCTTGAGCGCCAAACGTATCGCCTGCAATTCTACAAGGTTGATATGAAGCAGCCTTTCTTCTGGAGACCAAAGAACCTTGATCTCCAGATCCCCCCAGATGAGCACCCCACCCTAAAGTGGATGCATCCGTTATCCCTGTGGCAACCGATGGAGGCAGATGGAAGGGCTTTCCCTGAGATAGATTGCCTTCCACGCTCCACCAAGACAGATCCGCTGCAGCTTCTCTGGAGATCCTCACAGACTCCGAGATCTCCCTTGTGCTGATACCACTGCCTGCGAAGGCACCACTGGAGCGCCCTCATGTGCCAGCGTGCATGGTTGACCAACAGAATGCAGGAAGCAAAGAGACCGAGCAGGCGTAGGACCTTCAGTACTGCAACGACTGCTCCACTGTAAAATGAAGGAATCATTTCCTTTTTTTTTTTTTTAAACTTTATTTAGAAATTTTTCATCGAAAACCATCATCAGAAAGTGCAGTAGTGTTACACATTATGGGCTCATGTTCAATACATGCGATAAATGGGACACTGGTACATACTTCACAATATGGCAATATAACATCAACATGAGACAATTAAATATTACAATCAGGCATATCTTGTATCATAGCAAGGTCTTAACTCATTGAGATGAACCCCACGAGGGACTTGGTCGTCACAGCAATAAACTCTGGAATATAAGGTGCCGTCCCCATAGATGGTCTGACAGGAATATCTTGTGGTGGGAAGGCTAGCGTCTGCTCATAAGTATACTTCCCCTCCCTGACATCATGTGCAAGGTAGTGACCATAACATTCTAGACTACAAGATGACAGTCACAGATGTATCTACAGTGTAGGGTGTCCTGAGGCGATAGTAAGGGGGGGATCGGGGGCCGGTGATCTTTCTCCAGGGTTGGTATGATCTTGGGAAAGGTAACCTCTCAAAGGGGCCCAAATATCACTGGGCCTTGAAGTAGTCGGTAGTAATTCAGAATAAGTGTTCAATTGTTCCTGGCAATATGTTAGATCATGTAGCCAGTCCTTGAATTTAGGGGCCCTGCCCCTGCCCCATCGACACGCCACTCTTCTCTTTGCCACTAGAAGAGCCAGCGCAATAAACTTGCGGTGTGCCGCCTGTATGGGTTCTACGTATCCCAAGAGTGCCAGAACTGGGGAGAGAGTTATTTCAGTGTGAATCATTATGGAGAGTGCAGCCATTACCTGAACCCAGTAGAGTTGAATTGCGTCCCACGTCCAGGCTAGGTGTAAGAAGTCAGCCCCTGGGGCATGGCATCTGTCACAATTGTCCATGGTGCGAAGTTGAAGTCTACACATACGGGCCGGGGTGTAATATAGGCGATGTAGGAACTTATAGTGTATAATTCTATGCCTACTGCTTGCAGAGATGCGTTCTGTCTGCTGTAGACAGAATGCCCATTGTTTGTCGGTGAGGGGTCTGTCAAGCTCTAGATCCCATTTCAGTTTGGCTGCCAAAGACGGGTAATTTATATGTGCATGTACTGTCCTATAAATTGTCGACACCAATTTGCAAGGGATGTCAGTTTGGAGTATAATCTGCAAAGGGGCTAAGGCCACAGGTTCATTTGGAAAGTCAGGTGTAAGTGCTTTCACACCTTGACGTAGCCTAATGTAAAGGAATGTTTCAAGCGGAGTTGGCTGTATCCCTTCATACAGTTGCTCCATGGAGTGAAACTTACCGTCGTGGTAGAGATCCCCCCAGGTTGTTACATGTATTTTGTGAAGTAGTTTGCGGAATCCCGGTTCTTGCAATAAGGGCATAGTAGGGTGGTAGACTAGTGGCAACAACGGGGCATATAGCATTGCCATTTCGAGCTTAGTCGCTAGTCGGGCCCATGCGGTGACCGTGCTTAGCACCGTCGTGGGTGTTTTGTCTCTGCCGGATACCACCGCGTAGAGTGCACCGTCTATTGGGATAGGGTGGGCCAGCCAGTGCTCAGTGGCCAGCTGCGGCATGTATCTAGGCTGGTGAATCCAGAAATAGGCATAATGAGCTTGAGCTGCCTGATAATATAATTCAAAATCCGATACACCAAAGCCGCCTTGGGAATAGGGTTGAATCAGGGTTTCCCATTTTAATCGAGGGACCCCAGACAAGTTTAATGAGCTCTGACCGGAGCTGGTGGAAAAAGGACCTGCCGGGGTAGAACGGAATGTTCAAAAAGAGGTATAGTAGTTGCGGAAGGATCACCATTTTGATCAGGGATGTTCTACCCGCCATAGAAAGAGGCAAGGTAATCCAACGTGCAACATTATCAATAATGCGATTCATAGTAGTGCCATAATTGGCGCGCATAAGCTCATCCCTGTCCCTCTCTATGCGGATCCCCAAGTATTTTAAATCACCGTCGCTCCAGGCAATAGGATAATCCAGATCAAAACGTGATGTGGAAGGGGTAAGCGGAAATATGCAAGATTTACTCCAGTTAATTTGAACACCTGAAAGCCTGCCAAATTGTATGAATTCCCTAAGAATAGGGTTCAGATTGTCGCAAGGGTCGCGTACGTACAAAGTTATGTCATCAGCATACATCGATATTAGTATTTGCCGTTGAAAGCAACGAAGTGCACTTTCTTTATGATGTTGTCGCAATTTGGCGGCCAAAGGTTCCGTAGCTATCGCGAAAAGGAGAGGTGAAAGGGGGCATCCCTGCCTGGTCCCTCTGGTGATGGGGAATGCCTGACAATCTACCATTAATAAGTACTTTGGCCATAGGGCGTTCGTAAAGGAGACGAATCCAGGAGATGAAAATCGCTGGAAAGCCCATTCTGTCCAAAACGCTAAACACATAGTCCCATTCCAGGGAATCAAATGCCTTAGTGGCATCAAGGAATATGGCTGCCATGGGTAGGTCCTCATGCACCGAGTTGAGGACTGAAAAAAAAGTACGCAAATTATGAGAGGTGGCCCTGCCAGGCACAAATCCGGATTGATCAGGGAGTATCAGAGTGGGAAGCAGAAGGCTTATACGGTTAGCAATCAGTTTGGCAAGCACTTTAACATCACAATTCAGCAATGAGAGTGGGCGGTAAGAGTCACATTTGTTTGGAGGTTTGCCGGGCTTAAGTAGTGATGTAATGAGTGCAATCCTCATAGAGGGTGGCAGATGGCCCACCTCAAGGGCATCCTCATAAACCTCCCGCAACACTGGAGCCATGAAGTCAATATAGGTTTTATAAAATTCTATCGGGATCCCGTCCAGGCCCGTGGCTCTCCCCGACTGCATACCCATAATTGCGTCTCTTACTTCATCTAACTCAAAGGGCGCACTGAGAAAAGCCCTTTGGGCATCGCTAAGCCAGCCCAAGGAAACGTCAGCTAAGTAGTCTTGCAGCTGCAATACCCCTATTCTAGAGGAAGTGTACAGCGTGTTGTAATGGGATACAAAGGAATTGAGGATTTGTGTAGTGTCATGTACCACCACTCCGTCGGGGCCCTCGAGTTCTATTATTATGTTGGGTGTGCGAGCATTTTAATTGTGGAGGCCAGAGCTTTCCCTGGTCTTTCGCCCTCGCCATAACGGCGAGCGGTCCAATATTTGCCCCTAAATTTCGATTCCCTTGTGGCTTCGGCAGTGTAGTCGGAGACCTTCTCTCGTATCTTCAGGAGGACAGAGTCAGAGGGAGTAGTAGCCAAAGATGTTTCTAAACGTTTAAGTTCATTTTCTAGGGTCCGTATTCGTGCAACAATGGCCTTCAAGATCCCAGCTCCCTTAGCTATACAAAGCCCTCTCAGCGTCACTTTGAATGCGTCCCAAATAGTTTCAACATCTCTAACAGAATCTTTATTTCTCTTGAAAAAATCCAAACATTCATCTCGAAGTTCCTCTTGAAAGGTGGTGTCTAACAATAGTGAGGGTTGCATCCGCCAAGCGGTGGAGGGGGGGCCTATGTCCGCTGAGCGTAGTGTCATTTTCACAGGGGAGTGATCTGAGTAGGTCCTCGGGAGGTGTCGTGCGCGATCAAGTGAGGTATAGAGTTGAGATGTCAGTAATATATAGTCAAGTCTGGCCCATGAGCGCGCCTGCGCGGTAAAGTGCGTGCCCTCTTTCACATCAACGTGGAGGCATCTCCAGGCGTCTACAAGACTGTAGTCTGTGATTACAGCGCGCAATTCCGCACGTGCTTTAGTGTAATGCTGTGGGGCCGGGTGTGACCTGTCCAGTGTAGGATCTAGTGTTGTGTTAAAGTCTCCCCCCAAATGAGGTGGTGTGGTCCCGTCCCCACAATCGCCGCACATAGCTCAGCAAAGAACCCCGGGTCATCAATATTGGGGCCGTAGCAGCAAACCAATGTGACCGCCATGTGTCCCAGTCTCCCCCACAGCATGCAGTATTGCCCCTGAGAGTCCATCTTGGAGCCAGCCATAACAAAGGGTGTGCCTCTTCGCACCAAAATTGCCGTACCTCTAGCGTACGTAGAGTAAGACGAGAACACAGCGTGGGCCGCCCATCTATTAGCGAAGGTGTGAGTAGTTTGCGTCCTGAAGTGTGTTTCTTGTATAAAGGCTATGTGTACTGAGTGGCGATCTAGGTACGATAGAACCTGTCGTCGTTTCCTGGGATCCCCAAGTCCCCTAACATTCCAAGTTAAAATATTTAGGTCAACGTCACCCATGAGCAGTGTGTAGCCCTATCTCCCAATTTGTCAATTGTCAATGTCTCGTGAGTAATCACTGTGAAGTTAAGCATGATATGCACATCAGTGTCTATAAGTAGCCTGTTGCTTGTGTGTGTAACCTGCACCGCGAGAAAGATCTTTCGCATACAACCACCAGATCCAGTCGTATCAATTTTAAGTGAATCTTCAGTAGGTTTCGTGAATAACGTTAGAACTGAACTTCTCAACCAAACAATCCCCCCCCTTCCCTTCCCCACTATGCAAGAACCCCAGCAATATGGCTCTAAAAGCTGTTAAGACATCAAGTACATGCAGTGCAATATGATCCATTGAACTCTGTGCGTCGTGCCGCCACCGCCCCATCCCTTCTCGCAGGACTTTGGACAACAATAGTACAATCATTGCAGTGAGTCTGATATAGTAATGCGCAATGTACCAACTCCCAGTCACCCAGCAGGGCCTTGCTGCACAGTATATGCGGATAGATGTCAAAATGCGAGGTGTATAGACACACAAGGTAAAAATAAAGCAAACAGTAACTGCCGCAGTATGATCGCACCAGAACGTGCACTGCCAATAGACAACTGTAGATATTGCAGTCAAGAGGCCAAAACAGCAAAGGAACCTAACCTCAAGGTTGCATTGCACTCCAAAACGAGTGCTCCCACCCTCCACCCACTGAAGCAACCCCAATTTGCCAGTAACCCGATCCCCCCCCCCCCCACCCTTAACAATACTCAAACATCCCAACATTTGCATCAGTGTCAACAAGTGCAATGGGGTATACCCGTCGGGGTGTAACCTAGTAGCGCACATAGCCACCCCCCACACCTCGCCCTGTGTCTTGTGCGGCCACATTAGGCGCGGCCTAGGTAGTGGGGGGGGTGGCAGGGGGGGGGGGGGTTGCCTGGAATACTTTACCACCATAGTCCAGTGTCCGTCCGGTGACCTCCAGTAGCATTCGAAATGTCCACCACTTAGGCCCTTCAGGGGGACCCAAAATGGTCACTCAAGCGATAGAGCAGGATTCAGGCATGCAGTGTCCAGTGTCATTCATCCTCATTGGCCGAGTGAAAGTCTTCCTGTCTGTCCTCACTGCTACGCTTGCCCTCTGCGCGTTCTCGCTTAAGTTTCTTCACAAAATCCTCCACCTGGTGCGGATTGGTAAAGATGGCAGGTTACGTCACGGTTATTGTTTTGCTTGATGTGTCACTCTCAATTTAGCTGGGTATAGCAGCGCATAGTCGGCTTGTAGTGTTCTAAGCTTCTTCTTGACTTCTAAAAATTTACGCCGCTGTTCCTGCACCACCGGGGTGAAGTCCGGATAAATGGAGAAGTTGACCCCTTCACAGGTTAGTGTGCGGTTGGTGCGAGCTGCCCTTAGTGCAGCATCGAGATCTCGATAATTTAGGAGTCGGGCAATGATGGGTCGTGGTGGAGCCCCAGTAGCGGTCCTCGGTCCCAGTGACCGGTGTGCTCGTTCAACAATAAATTGCTTGGAGAATGCCTCAGGGCCAATCGCCGCAACCAGTATCTTCTCCACGTAATCCTCCATGCGCCCCGTATTGGTCGATTCAGGCACTCCCCTATCACGCGAATATTATTGCGACGACTTCTGGCTTCCAACTCTTCATTCTTAGCGGCTATGATCCTGAGCACATTGTCCATTCTCGCAATTTGTGTCGTGTGGGTGGCCGTTGTGGCATCATTTTCGGATATGCGTTGCTCAGTCGCCGTAATGCGTTCTTCATGTACATCCATTTTGTGCACCATGGCGTCCATTCTCGATGACATCCTATCAACTTTGTCAACTATAGTAGCGAACCCCTGCCTCATTTCTTGCATCATCTGTTGGAAGTCAGAAGCGACGGGGTTGGATTCGGTTTCTGTCACAACAAGGGTCTGGGAGCTTCCCGCCTCCTGCGTGTTACGCAGCCCCTTCTTGGTCGCAGCCGAGTCAAACGATAGCTTGGGTTGTCTATGGTCCGGTTTGCCCATGGTTAGTCGTTAGCAGGTATTTGAAACAGACGATAGGAGACGTCCGCCACGATGGGCGAGGAGTGGGTTGGAATTTGTATTGAGCAACAAGCGCAGCTCCCCATGAAGCACCTCTCTGTGAAGAGACGGTAGATGTTCGTGCAGAGTGAGAGCAATCCTATGCCAGTAGTGGGCATAAAGGCAGTAGTTCAAATCAGGGGAAGAGCCACAGTACAGGTAATGTCAGCAGGAAGTAGGGTGGTCACAATCAGTGGCTGCTCCCTTAATGCTGAGCCCCTTAGTCAAGGAGGTAGGATTACAGTGTTGTTGGCAGCAACTTGGGCTGAAGTTGCAAGGGTCCACCTCGTGTCAGCAGGCACCTCCCATGGCATATGTAGGGGATGTTAGAAACGAAGGGACCCAGCAACAGTAGATCATTGCCATATAGCCCCGAATTAAGCTGAAGAATGTAGCAGGACGGCGGGCGGCTCTCCAGGTCCCAGCAGGCAAAGCAGGCATGTATAGTGCCTCGCGTCGCCGATTCACCAGCGCGGGGTATCAGCAGTCTCCAAAAGTAAAAACCGCTCATCGCTTGTAGTGCCCGCCGCAGGGGCAAAGGGTCTAAGGACGATCTCGCCGCCTGTGGACGGCGGCTCTCCCAGTCTCGGGCTCCACGATAGTCTCCAGGTATCCCGGGATGCTACGGGCCCTCAGCGTGGGCGCAAGGGGTGGCCAGCACAGCAGCCAGTGTCCGCGTCCCTTATCAAAAAGAGCGGGTGTGGCGCGGGCAAACCCTGAGAACTAATGGCCAAGGATCAAATCAGGCAAATGTATACACGCAGCAGTATCCTGCATTACTGCCGCGCGAAATGGCCGCCATTCCCCCCTGGTCGGTGGTGCCCGATCAGTACAGCGTCTCCACTCCGGCAGCAGCAGCGGTGGAACCAGATAGCGGCCGCCCAGCTCCTGGCGGTAGTATCGCTACAGGGCGCTCCCGGGGCTGTCCCAGGGTCTTACTTGTAGTCAGCGCTGACCGGGGACGTTTCGCAGGAGTGTATGCTGTGGGGCCCACTCGCCTCGTGGTGCGCCGCGGTCTCTCGTAGGCTGCCATCCCCGCCAGTATCTCCAGCAGCTCCCGAGCTCTGCTCCGGCTAGAACTTCCGGCAGATGTATCGTCAGACAGGGAGATGGTGGAGCATTGAAATTTTCACCGAGGCTTTAGTAGGGTAGCCTCTATGGATCGGCGTGGTCAGGACGAGCAAAGGTGGTGGGTATTCAGGATAAATACCGGATTTTTAATCCAGGCTGCAGGAGCCTCACATCGGTGTGGCCATACTGCTAGTGCGCCCTCTAGCGCCCCCCTAAAGGAATAATTTCCTGAATGTCGAGAATCCTTTGAGGTGGAGGGAATGCTCGGCAGACAGTAGTGTCCAGTACCGCCCCTATAAACAGGTTGCGCTGAGAGGGCACCAGGTGAGACTTGGTTGAAAAACCCAATTCGTACAACAACTGGGTTGTCACCTGCAGATGATGACAAACCTTCTCTGGAGACTCTGTTTTGATCAGCCAGTCGTCCAGATACGGGAAAACTGGAATCCCTGATCTTCTGAGATGGGCTGCCACCACTGCCATCACCTTGGTGAAGACTCGAGGTGCAGTATTAAGTCCAAAAGGGAGTACTGCAAACTGATGATAGTGCGACTCCACCGTGAGACAGAGATACTTCCTGTGCGACTTCAGGATCGGGATATGAAAATACGCGTCCTGCAAGTCGATCAACACCATCCAGTCCTCTAGCTGCAGCGCTTGAAGAACCTGCGCTAGGGTGAGCAGCTTGAACTTTTCTTGCTTCAGAAAAAGATTCAAGATCCTGAGATCCAGGATTGGACGTAACCTGCCATCTTTCTTGGGTATCAGGAAATACCGGGAGTAGCATCCCTGACCCATTTCCTGCTCTGGAACCACCTCTATCGCACCTTTTTTCAGCAAGGTTAGGACTTCCTCCTGCAGGAGAAGAAGATGGTCCTCCAAGCAAAACCCTTGGGGCAAGGAGGGTAATTTGGAGGGAATTCCCCAAAGAGAAGGGCATACCCATTCTCCACAAGATTGAGAACCCAAAGGTCTGTAGAGACCGATTCCCAATCTTGCAGAAAATGAGTAAGCCGACCCCTGACAGGACCAGCATGATCCAGAAGGGTGGATCTAGGGCTGCTTTGCTGTGGTAAGAGGGGGAGAGGTAGAGGAGGAGGAGGAGGAGGGCTGACGACCTCGTGGGCGACCTCTGTTCCTGCCCCTATAGGATTTATATTGGGTGTTCTGCTGCTGCCGCTGAGGCTATCTGTAGGTCCGAAAGGACGACCTTCCAAAGCCCCTGAACTTCCTATAAGAAGAACCTCTAGACTGTCACTGCAGACCCAGGGACGTAGCTGTAGCCTTGCTCTCTTTAAATCTCTCCAAAGCTGCATCTGCCTTCTTTCCAAAGAGTCCTGAACCATCAAAGGGGAGGTCCAAAAGAGTTGCTTGGACATCTTGAGAAAATTCTGAAGATTTAAGCCAGGCACTCCTCCTAGATGCAACTGAAGATCCCATTATCCCAGCTACAAAGTCCGCTGTATCAAGGCCACTCTGGATCACCTGTCTTGCAGCCACGTGCGGGTTTGACAACACCTCATCAAAGTTCTTTCTGTCCTCCTCTGATAACTTTGGAGCCAGCTGCTTGGCAGACTCCATTAAGGCATGAATGTACCTGCCCAAGAGGCAAGTAGCATTGGTGGACTTAAGTGCCATGGAAGCAGATGAAAATACCTTCTTTGCAGACTGATCCAGTCTCTTAGATTCTCTGTCTCCCGGAGTCTGTGGAAAAGCTCCAGATG
Source organism: Lissotriton helveticus (assembly GCF_964261635.1). Taxonomy (NCBI): domain Eukaryota; kingdom Metazoa; phylum Chordata; class Amphibia; order Caudata; family Salamandridae; genus Lissotriton; species Lissotriton helveticus. Next base: position 188,315,200 of record NC_136060.1, read on the forward strand.
ACTTATTTAAGCAGGCGGCTTGAATAACCAAACTCTCAGGTGCCGGATGAGAGGATAAAAACTCTGGATCTCCTGGAGCCGTCCTATATCTTCTGGCAACTGACCTCGAAACTGCAGGAGTCGAAAAGGGTGTTTGCCAAACTTCCAGAATTGGCTCAGTGATGGCTTCATTAAATGGAGGTAAAGGCTCAACAACTGCAGAAGGAGAATGAATCACTTCTGTCAGAATATTAGATTTAAATTCTGTAGTTGGGAGTTGCAAATGCAAAAGATCAGCCGCCTTACGAATAACTGTGGTAAGGAACCACATCCTTGCAAGGAACCTCTGAAGGAGGAGTTGCCATTCTGGTGAAAGTTCCAAAACACTTGCCTCTCTTAGGTTTTCAAAAAAGTCCTCTGACTCATGAAGTTCTCCTTCTTCCATCTCATCCTCCCTATAATGCTGCTCCTCCAGCAATCTTTGTGCCTCCCATCTGGACCTTATCTTCGTGGCCAACGGAGTCATACACGGATCCAACGGAGTCGGTACAGGCGTCGAACTCTGATCCAGAGGCACATTCGAAGTCGACTGATGTCGAGCTGACGGCGCCGGAGATGGAGGAATCGGCGCCGGCGTTGATGTTCTCGGCGCCGGGAAATGCCAAGAAGGAGCAGAAGGCATAAATGGCATGAAGGGAGCTGGAGCATATGCTTGAGGTACTCCCAAATTGAATGCCATGGGACCCAATGGACCCGAAGGTGCACCAGAGGGGTACATTGCCCTCGCAAAGACACCGTACATCGCATTAAGATAATGTGTTGGGTCTTGTCCTGGACAAGGAAAAGGAGGGTACTCGCCTGGAATGCGCTCAGGCGTGGGCGTCACCGGACTCGGCCTTCCGGCGCTGACGGTGGATCCACCGGAGCCTATGGCCTTTCAGGCACTGGTACCTCTTCTACCCGAGTCGGAGAATGCTCCGGAGATGGAGAAAGATTCGGCGCCGGTGAAGCCATAGGAGATGCTACTCTCACCGTGGAAGGAGAAGGAGAGACATAGGCCTTCCGGTGTCGATGAGCCTTCGAAGCCGACGACTGAGCTTCCTCTTTATCCGAACGGCGTCAAGAACCATGCCTCTTCTGTTTCTTATGCTTCTTGGATTTAGAGGCATGACCCGACGTCGCCTTCGAGCCCGATCTCGACCTGGTCTTCGATCTCCTTCGACCTCTCTTTTCTTTACGCATCTTCGCCATAAATAGCTTGGTTTCCCTTTCTTTCAGAGCCTTCGGGTTCATTTTCCTGCAGGAAGAACACTCCTCGACGTCATGACCGATGAAAGACACCATACGTAATCGTTGTGCGGATCTGTTATGGACATATGTCCTCCATACTCCATGCAAGGCTTGAATCCTGATTTTCTTGACGACATCCTCGAAAGAAGTAAGAGGTAGAACAAGATACAATCTGGAAAATACAAAGTAACAAGCTACGGAGAGTCCCAAAAACCGTTGGCGTCAACGGCGCGGAAAAAAGGGAACTGACGTCATCACGCCGATGAGGCTCTCTTATGGATCCAGTGACGTCAGCGAGGTCGTGAGCGGAGTCGTGCCTCTGTGACGTTGTCTACGTCCTTGTCAGCGTGGAGCGCTACAAAAGTTTCCGAATGTTGCTGGCTCAGGGGATATTCACAAGGTGAGGAATCTACTGGCATATGTATCCATCAGAATTACAGAAAGGTTAGCACTGTTTCCCGTGGGAGCAGAGTCCCTTCAGTGCACTCAAGAAGAACGAAGTTCTTTGAAAAATTTGATAACAATTCTTATATCATATTTTTTTGATCAATGTTCATTTTTATTCTCTCTGACATGAGCGAAACACTATCATTCAGTGTAAAATCTGACCTGTGCATTGGGCGAAAAGAAAAAGTAACATGACATTATGAATGAATAATGTGGAATTCAAACAACTGAAAAAGAATAAAAATGAACATTGATCAAAAAAATATGATATAAGAATTGTTATCCAATTTTTCAAAGAACTTCGTTCTTCTTGAGTGCACTGAAGGGACTCTGCTCCCACGGGAAACAGTGCTAACCTTTCTATGATTCCAACCCCTAGCACAGGGGGTTTTACTTCAGTGCACCACCTACTTGTACACCGTTGGTTCACCTTATAAAACCGTGTGCGGTTTCCACACTCCACTATTTGGATTCCATCAGAATTACAACACATGTATTTATTCGTACAAAGCGCCCTGCTGCCCAGTGGGTCTAGTAGTTCACGCTATATATTCTTGCATAAAAGAAATTAATAAAAATAAACCGTTACACCGTTCTCCGACTCATCTTTAGAAGTAGTGTATGTACCCAGCAATGGTACACTGGATGTGCACTAGTCACCCAGCTCCCATGGTGCGCAGCTGCTTCTGCCCTGGGGCGCTACGGAGGCTGAAGCAGGACACATCCAGACACAGCTGTGTCCGATCGAGGTGGGATTTAAACTGCTGTTCCCTGCTTTTCGGTGTACAGCAATTAGAATGCAGTCACTGGCCACTTAAATATTAATATGATTGCATTTTAAGCAATTCATTTGAGAGACCGATGAGCAAGAGAAAATTCTGGTTAACCTTTTAGTAATACGTTCAAAAACTCTGGCTGTGGAGAATAGGTCTCGCTTTTGGGACCTTATAAGTGATTAGTTATGCAGCACAATATCCTTGGCATAACAACATCAACTGTTGCATGGCTAAACACTTATAATGTCCCAAAGGCGAGACCTATTGGCTATGCCAATGCTTGTTTAACCTCTACCTGATTTTTTTTTATACATTGTTCTCGCCATTCTGATGTTATCACTATTCTTAGATGTGATTGCTGATATAAGAGCACCTTTGGCTTCCTTGCATCTTACACTGAACCATGGGTCTGGTTTACATCTGTAAGTACTTTGCTTCAGTTCCTTAAAAAAAGACTCTTTCAGGGAAGCAAAGAGGTTAGCATGTAAATAAATAATACAGCCCGAACTGGACTGATCTTATATCATTTGTGCCATGCGCTCTATCCCGCTCCCCACTTCCCTGAAGATATGAGCTAAGGTCTCCAGATGACCACTTTATGGCCCATCTGTTGTTGGTTATGGTCAGCTACTTATTGGCCAGATATTTGGGCATATCATCCACAACCATCAGAATTGCCTTCATAATTATACGAAGGGCATTCTGATCGTTGTCCTTGTGCTCGACCAGTGTCATGTCAAATAGTTCATTTCATAAAGGCAAGCCCAGCAGTTAGCCGGCCTGTAGAAAAGACCATCCCAGCCACCGTCTATCGTAGAAGGCTTTTATAGATTAGATAAATGTATTCGATCCTATAGCTTATTTGAGGGGGTCTTCTTGTATGTTGTACACCAAATGTGAGTGACGACACACTGTATAAATATCAAACTATGTATGCCCATGAAATCACGAATGTACTGCTGTGTTTGGTTAGTAAAATGTAATAAAAAAAAGTAATAAATAAAGGCAAGCCTAGCATACTGTATTCAGATTGACTTGTGTGGTTGAGTCTATTATAGGTGTGAAGGCCTTCTACATCACAGCATGTTCGTCCATTACAGGCCCTTATTCCTAACAACAAGGACAGTGCTGTTAGCTTAATAGCAGTTGAAGACCATCTTATGATAGGTAAGAGATCCATTTTGGGAATATTCCATAATTCATCTTCAACCTCTGTGATTGAGACACTAGCATTATCAAGAGGCTCATATGTGGTGTAAAGTCCCCTGCAACAATCAAAGTGGAGGGTTTATTAATTAGATCTATATGTGTTTCAAAATAACGTGTCTGAGGGTCTTTTTCCTTTGTTCAACGATTATACAAGTTGTAAATATTAAATACCTGACCGGTAAACAGTATTATTTGTATACCTAAAATGTCAGTTGAGTCAATATTTAACTGCTTTAGTTTACAATCTGAAGCAATGTTCACCCATATTATTAAACCTCTGCGAGGTTATTTCATTCATGCGTTTATACAGTAGTTCAGGTGTCAAGAACGAAAAACAGGGTTGGTACATCATGTCTCTTGATAGATACAAATATCAAATTGCTCTATATAGTCACACCAATCAGGGTAAGTCTTCTTAGTTCTTATCACTGCTACATCCCATGATATGATGCTTGCAGACTGTCCCCCATTTACTATATTTCCTTCATGTACCATTGTAGATTGACTATATCTACTATATGTATGTTCATTAGCACTTGCAACATTTGACACATGCACAATTTGATCTATTTGTTTCTCAAAAGTATCTCTAGTTCGACATTGGATATTTTCAACCTTTATGTTGCTACTGTAGAAGTGAAGACACATGTTACCCTCATCGCCATCAACCAGTCAATCTACTCTGGTTAGATCAGAGGATTCATCACAAAATGGATGCTATGGGGCAAAGACTGTATTTTTAGGGTTGGTTGAGCTGTTTATCTCAAACCGTCCAGCCCCTCCCAGAAGACAATCCTTTCTATTTCTTAAAAGGCCTCACCCACTAGAAGTTCCTAGTGGCATGCTTCATCATAGAGTCCTCATCCAGTAACCTACTGTGTCTGGGTGGGCTCAACCTTGTAATCAAAGGAGGTCTTTTAGGATTGTTGATAGTGGCATATGAGAAACTTAGTTTAAATGTGCCCCATGCTCTTGCACCTCAATTTTAATATATTTTCAGGGTACCTGAGCATGGTTAAAAACATGGGGGATGCTCGTAAAAAAGTTAGCGTGTCCATGATTCTAAAATGAGTCTACATGTTTCAGCCACCTATCTCAGCCCAATTGGTCTCATGAGTTTCCAAAGGACCAAAAATCAGATCGGCTTCTTTTTCTCTGGAATAAATCACCTCTACCATTTGAGATAGTTCGGGTTGGATAACCCTTTAACAACACATACACTAATTCATGCCCATCTTACTAACTAATAGTGTGCACTGGCTCATTAATTCTCTCTGGTTTGAGAAAATAACAGTCACCAAGCGCTTTACAAGACCCCCTATTATTATTATTAAAGACAGCATCAGTCATCGTCATAATTATCAGTTCCTGCTATCTCACCATTCGTGAGAACTGCAAGCTCTATAAAAAGAATTTGTGTTTTGCCCCATGAACAACAGAAACCATGCACCTTTCTCAAATCAAGCGATCATTAGTGAATCATATATAGTAGCCATGAGGGCGATCCTAATATTAGACACAACACGTTCACATGTGACATTTTACCCCAGGCTGGGAGTGTTTGTCATACCTAGCATTCAGGCCTTCTGTGCCGCATAGAAAGTTTAGATTGGTCAGACCCTGTAGTCACACACTAGATTGGGTAACAGGTAATACAAATTTGATGGCAACAATTAGGATAAGGTTCTTGCTCACTTATGCAGGTGTTGTAAAAGTAAGAGCCCCCCTTTTCCTACCACTTACTTTGTCAAAAGGTCAACGTCCATCCATGAACCTAGTTGGTCTTCCAAACCCCTAAAGTTAGTGTAGACCGCGGGGAACCGCTGTTATAAATTCCCCTGTCCTTCGATGTGTACACATGGCTCTGCCACCTTGCATGCGGCTGTATGCCGAACTAAGCTCCTTTTATTTTACTTTGAAGGTTTTATATAGCGGGAACAAGACCCTTGCGGGTATCAGAGCGCTTTACATGGCAAATATAGGTGATTGACATATACATAGTACCTCAACATATATACATACAAATACTATAGGTTATATTAATACAGCAGTGATAACTATTAGAGACTAGCACATTTCTACAAGAATGTATAAAATAGTTCAGGTGAATTTGTCCAAGAGGATCGATTTCACTTCTTTTTTTTAAAGAAGCCATGGATGGGTTCGGTCTCGTTTCTGGGGGCAAGCAGTCCAAATCCTGGGAGCCATTCCTGAGAAGGTACGGTTATATGTTTTCTTCTTGGTAAATCGTTGTGGTTTCAGTAGAAGATTATAGGAACTCCTTGTGGTTCTGTTACCACCTGAGAGTACCAATTTCTCCACTAGGTATCTCAGGTTTTGTGATGTAATGCCTTGTGTGTCATACAGGCGATTTTCAAATGGATTCTGGCCTCAAAAGGTAGCCAGTTGAGGGCAGGAAGGTCAGGGGAGATATGACCGTTTCTTTTGGAGCCTGTGATAAGTCTAGCGGCTGCGTTGATTGAAGCTCTTACAGGGGCCACCGTTGATCTGGGAAGCGCACTGAGAGCGACCCTCGCATACCCCACTCTGGGGATTTCTAGAGTCTGAACTGCCTGTTTAAAGTCATTTGCGGGTATGAAGGGTTTCAATCTTCTCAGGGTGTTCATCTGAAAATGTGCTCCTTTAGTTGCAGCCCTGTTGTGATTCTGCATATTTTGCATGTGGTTGTGTGTATGGGGACATCAGTTCTTATGTATTCGCTCTTAATTGTTATGTCATCATTATCTCCTCAGGCTGGTTTACAGAAAACATTTATTCAGTCACTATCAAATACCCCTTTTCTTTAAAACGGATATGTAGTAAAATGGTAAAACATGGTGGTGAATAAATTATATATGGCTAAAGTACAGTGATGATTAAATTACAGTGTAGTGGCCCAGATTTCGTTAACACAACTACAACCACCCCTGAGGGAGTTCAATGTTAACCAATGGATAGCATCCCATACTGGTCAGGGTCCGATCATGGTTCCCGTCCCCTTAAGGCATTGTTGCTGGAACTGTAGAGGGATGAAGAAGGGTATTATATTAAAGGACAGCCACCGCTGTTGATATCTGACAAGTATCCCTTCGTTATCACCCTGCCTCGTGTTATTTCATTAAGGGAGTGTTCAATCATTTGTTGAAAGCTATCCACAGGATGCCATCATTTAAACAACTGATGTGCACTGCCAGATTGTAGAGCCACAGTTGTTCTCTTTAAAAGAGGATCTGTTCCATCTTATTTGTATTATGTAGATGTTTCAAGGTGACCCACCAGTTTTTTGAAATGCAACTTTCCTGTGTTGAATAAGTGTCAGTTCCTGTTGATCTTCTTTACACAATTGGAAGCCACATTTTATGTTGTTATAATGGTATGTGTGTTGATTCCCAAAGTCTTTGCAATGATTGGCACAAATTATAGATACTCCTCTTGCACCTTCCCCTGAACTGGGTCTGTTAGGACTGGTTAACCGTATTAAACTTTGCTATAGGCGTTTTGCAGCGATAGCGTTGCTTTTGACCAAACAGGAGATTGCTGCCTTATGGGGGGGCAAGGGCTCGACCGACCAAATCTGCCTGGCTTTGTAGCCTTGCATATTGTAGTGTCCAATATGAACTATACACTACGCTTCAGTCCCCAACTTCCAGACTACTAGACATCTGGTGTGTTTATCGCCTTCATTTGCCGCAAACATTACTTGCTTCGCAGGCTGATACTGCTTCGATGGCATCCCAAGCCATTGAATGACCAGCACACTGGCTGCCTATGTCACTTACCTGGTCCTGTATTCCCCCTACCCATGATTCCGCACGCAGGATCGATGCACCACAGACACCTGATGTATCGTATTGTGTCACAGTCCGGGGTAACCCGCACTTCAAACACTGGAACTCACTTACCCTCTATTCTTCATTTGGCTATATTGTGGTAAATGCTGTATGTGATGTATAATTTTTGTGCTTTCCTGTAGTATTTCAGTTGATTTGGTATGATTTACCATTTTCGTTTTTTCTGTGCTGTATATTGATATTTTTTTAATTGTATATATTGAAGTCGGATATCATTTATGTCTTTTGTTATGTTTGTTCTGTGCTTATATTTTCAATAAAAATCAAAAAAGTGTGTTGGTTCCCTTTTCTCTGTTTCTCCTCCAGTAATGCTTCCATATTCTGATTCCTGGCTCTCTTTATGTATTTTTTTTTATTTTTTTTTACAGACCGGTATGAGCCAGTACCTTCTAGACTTTTGATAGGCTGGGCAAAAGAACAGAATATGCAAGTCGTTTTCTAACTCACAGTTACAACCAGGGCAGTTTTTGGGGGAAGATGGAAACCATTTACTAGTATGGGCTCTAATTAGTAAGGTGCCATATCTCCATTGTAATTATATTTTTCTAGTTAAAATAGGAAAAATGTCATCAAAGACAGATTCAAAGTAATAAAAGTCTTTAACTTTTAAAAAGGATTCTGTTAGGGTGCCGACCTGAGAATTATGTAAAACAGCAGTTAGTTTACTATCATAAAATAGTCTGGCCAAATGCTTGCGTGAGACCACATTACACGCAGTTTCGGGGTCGGACCACAGTCATGGTATTCCCAACTTCCCACATTCTTTCTTAATATACATAAGCCATGGGATTTTCCCTGCGTTGGGTAGACTTAGAATTTCTTGGAGTTCCTGCCTGTAGTTAAGGAGTGTTGTCGACAATCTCCGCCAGAATCTTAGCGGTTTAAGGCCCAGTTCCTCGTCTATCGATCTGAGGCCCAAATCGAGCCTCAAGGGTAGCAGAGGAGTGCTGGATGGCAGGGCCAACAGTTGTCTGAGGAATTTATTTTCAGTGGTAATAATCTCTGGTCTGCATGAGTAGCCCCAAAGTTCCCCACCGTAGATGACCGCCCCCCTTGCCTGCATTTTATATATCTCCAAGGGTGGACCAATAGGTTTGATGGTAGATGTGTTGGAGAGCTTGAGTATACCCCCTGCAAGTTGGGCCAGTTGGGCCAGTTTTAGTTGGGATTGAATTTGTTGGGGTGCCCAAGTCATGCTCTCATTTATGGTTACCCCCAAATATTCAAAAATCTGGACCCTTCCTAATCTAGTAGTGCCTATACTGGGGTTTTGGCGTGTAGTTACCGGGGGATTGAAAATCATACATTTTGTTTTGAGAGCATTTATTTCCAAGCTCCAGTCAGCACAAAATGCTTCAAATCCATCCAAAAGACGTTGAATTCCCATTGGGGACTTTGATAGCAGAAGCGTATCATCTGCGAACATAATTGCAGGCACCCTGCTGCCTGCAAGCCTATGTGCATCGGTGTTCGGTGCGCCATTCAGATGGGCGATTACCCCGTTGACATGGAGGCAAAACAGGGTGGGTGCCAGAACACACCCCTGCCATACCCCCCTGTCAACGGGGAATCTAGATGACAACAATCCTTTCTTCCCGTACCAATCCCATGCAAAGTTCTCCTCATGGAGCCTCATCAATATATTCAAGAGTTGAGGGGAATGCCCAGCTCAAGGAGCACAGACCAGAGTTTCCCTCGTGGGACCAGATCGAAGGCAGCGCGCAGGTCCACGAAGACCGTGTATAGGCTGCCGCCCTCTATCCTGACAGTTTTCCAGCATAATAAATTCAGGCGGAAAATTTGGTCCATAGTGGATGTGTTTTTTCTAAACCCTGCCTGATAGGGGCTCAAAATTGAGTGGTCATCAATCCAGTCCTGTAGTCGATCTGAAATCAGCCTCGCAAAAATCTTCTGTGGCACGTCAAAGAGGCTGATACTTGGGATTTACTCATTGTATGCAAGCCTATAGAATATTCAAAACAGAGCTAACCAGTTTTATTGTATTCGCTGTAGCAACATTTTTGGCAGCTATGTGGCACAAGAGCAAGTTTCTAACAATCATTGCATAAAACTACCTATATGAGTACTTGGTATTTGATTGCTACAGATCACAATATGGATATACTGTAATTTTTATGAATTTTATGCAACAACTTGCACGGTGCATTTTGGATACTTACCTGTTCCCGTACTGCTGTCAACGTATTCTTGTTTTAATGGATCTACTTTTCGCCTGTATATATTGTGTTTTTTTAATATGTCCGAACATCTTTTATGGCTACAAATTTGCCGAAATAAAGATACATGAAATGAAATGAAATGATTTTGATATGATAGATTCTGGGTATCACAGAATTTGCTTATACTAGGGTTGGAATTGTCTGACTACACAGACTGAGTTTTGTAGTTGTGTAGATTTTGAACTTAAAATCAGGGTTTTAGTTCCTCAAATGTATTTGTCAACTCCTTTACGATGCAGTTAAATGATGGCTCAGTGGCAGGCTTTTCTAATTCAAGTTCTTGCCATCCGCTACGTGTAATTCAACGTATCATTATCATCTTGCTGGACAACCTTTCCGAAAATGGTGCAAATCTATTTTGGCAAATGACAACTTCAAATGGAACGTACGTATCCAACAGTGTTGAGTTCCCCAATCTTCTGTGTGACTGTATTTCTTTAGATGGATTTCAACAATTTCTATTGTCTGCACATTCGGACTGTCAGTAAACATCCCCGCCTTTTCTAAACATTTTTATTATTGTCACGTGTCATTTGGAGGATTTTTTAGGGGATTGTAGGGCCAGAAACTTCTTAGTACTGATGATTAATTCTACTTGCTCTATCAAAACATAAATTCCTTCAAGGGTACAAGCGTTAACTTGGCATTTAGACATTTTATTATGTTTTTCTGCCCCCTGGACATTGTATACCACTTTGCATTTCCAAAAATTAAATACCCAGCTAATTTAAACACGTAGAGCAGGGGCTATTGAAAGGTTGCAAACCAAAGGCTCTCCACTCGCCAAGGAAGGTAGCCGCATTCAAGATAGTGCAAAGCCAAGAGGGGTGGTCCGCCTCTTCACCCAGCAGCAGCCCACATGTGTCTTATGCTGTGAGAAGATGATGGCGCTTATATAGCAGTATGCCTCGCAAAGCAATCCTCCTCTGCCCCCTCTCGTTGCAGGAATCTTGATACACGCAGTACCTACCTGGCAGCAACAAGAGGGTGCTAGTCACTGTAAGGACATGTTAGTTTGAGTTTAAAATATTTGTAGAGCGCACGTACACCTGGCGGTTTCATAGCACAATGAAGTACTGGGCCCACGAGGGCGGGGGGGGGGGAGAGAAGGGGGAGAGTAGGACAATTATGAAGGGAAGGCCTGCGAAAAGAGCAAGGTTTTGAGCGCCTTGCGGAAATGAGGGTATTGAGTGGGAGATCTAAGGTGAGCGGGGAGGGAGTTCCAAAAGGCAGGGGCAAGTGTGGAAAATTTGGTGCCCCCCCACTTTTTACGCCTAAAGCGTGGAACTGTCAGTAATTGTTGAGAGGATGAGCGTAAATCCCTGACGGGGGCGTAGGTTTTGATTTCTGAGGAGATGAACGCAGGAGCTGCGCCAGCCCGAGCTTGGAAGGTGATGCATCCGATCTTGAACTGAACTCGTTCTCGAATAGGGAGCCAGTGCAGGGACTTCAAGAGTGGGGTGAAGTGGTGGAATTTGGCCAGATTGTGGACCAGGCGGGCAGCCTGGTTTTGGACAAGTTGTAATCGGCGGATGCTGTAGGCGGGCATGCCGCAGTATAGTGCGTTGCCATAGTCTAGGCGAGAGATTACCATCGCCAGGGCAATGAGTTTCAGGGCAGAAAAAGAAAAGAAGCGGGAGACTTTGCGGATAGTGCGGAGTGAAAGGAAGGAGGAGGAAACCAAGGAGCTGACCTGGGAGTGCAAAGTGAGTTGGTCGTTCAGTTTGATCCCTAGAGTTTTCACGGAGGAAGAGGGAGAAGGGGAAAGACCTAGGGAAGGGGGCCACAAAAGTGGGGTCCAGGGACTGGAGCAACCACCTGTCAGAACCAGCTCAGTTTTGTCTGGGTTTAACTTCAGGTGGTTGTAATTCATCCAGTCCCGGATGAAGATCATAATAGACTGGAAATTCGCCATAGAATCAGGGGAGGGGGACAAAGTAAAAATAAGCTGGAGATCATCTGCGTAATTGTAGACGGAGACCTCCATTTGCTGAAGGGCGAAGATGAGAGGGGCTATGTACAAATTAAATAAAAGAGGAGAGAGGGAAGAGCCCTGGGGGACCCCGCATTGCACCTTCCGGAAGTCCGCTGAGTAGTCTCCCAAGCGGACAGCCTAGGTGCGGTCCATCAGGAAGGAGGACAGCCAGACCAGAGCAGAGCCACCGACCCCCGCCGCTCCGACACGAGAGAGTAAGATGGAGTGATCAACCGTGTCAAAAGCGGCGGAGAGGTCGAGGAGTACCAGGGCCTGGGGGTGGTTAGTGTCCATACCTTCTCTGAGATTGTCAAGGACCGACAACACTACGGACTCCGTGGAGTGTGCGGGGCGAAACCCGGCCTGACGGGGGGCTAGCACTCCATTTTCCTCCACAAAGGTACTGAGAGCTCTGGTGACATGGCGCTCCAGGACCTTCCCTAGAAAGGGAAGCAATGAGATGGGGCGATAGTTAACGAGAGCGGAGGGGTCGGCGCCAGGTTTTTTGAGGATCGGGACAATTACGGACGATTTTAGAGGTTGAATGACAGTGCCCTGGGACAGTGAACTGTTGAGAAATTTGAGAGGAGGCTGCACACAGATCGAGTAAATGTGCCTCAGGATGTGGGCAGGGCAGGGGTCAAGAGGCGAGCCTGGTTTAATCAATGGGAGAAGGGAAAGGAAGGCTTCCTCAGTCAGGAGAGGAAAGGAGTCAAGACGAGCCGCGACTGATGGGCGCTGGGGGTTGATGAAGGAAGGAGAGGGAGAGGGGATATTAGCTTTGATGTTAGAAATTTTGTCCAGAAAGTAGGAGTTAAGAGAGTCGCATAGATCCTGGGAAGGGGTGGGTTTGAGGGTGGCTCTGTCAGAGTAAGCGAGGTCGTGAACAATAGAGAAAATTTCTCTAGGCTGGTTGTCAGCAGCCATGATTTTAGAGGAGAAGTAGGCCATCTTCATAGCCAAAATAGTTTTTTTATACTGAGACAGGAGGATGGTATACTGGGTTTTGAGGTTGGGGCAGTAGTTGCGTCGCCAGGCCCGCTCAGCGTGGCGCACTGTGAGTTTCAGTGCCTTGAGTTCCTCGCTGAACCAGCGGTTGGCGTCGTTCGCCCGTTTAGAGGACACCCGCCGGAGGGGAGCGACAGAGTCGCAGCCTGACAGGAGCCAGGAGTTGATGTAGTCGGCTTGTGCGGAGGATGACAGGCCGTGTAGGTCCGGACTAGATGCAAGGAGAGTGGCGGAGAGAGCGGGCACGTCCACCTTGGTCCATGAACGCGCCCAGGTGTTTTTGGGAAAAGAGGTCTTGGTGACTGGGTTAAGGTGTAGGGAGAAGGACAATAAGAAGTGATCAGACCAGGTGCAGGGGTAGATAAGCAGGGAGGCCAAAGGGCAATTTAGGGACCAGACTTGATCCAGGATGTGGCCCTGAGTGTGGGTGGGGGAGTGAACGTGAGAGTCAAAGTTGAGGGAGCGGAGGGTATCTGAGAAGTCTTTCGAAATCGAGCATTCGGCGGGGTCCGACGGCCAATAGTTAAAGTCTCCTAGTATCAAGATAGAGGCGTTGTTGACCGCTAGGGTGGCCACCAGCTCTTGAAAGCCGGGGAGAAAGGATGGAGAAGGATGGGGCGGACGGTACATGAGCAGACAGGTAAGTGGAACTCTAAAGGAAGGTGAGCGGACGACTAAGAAGTCTGAAGATCCGATGGAAGGAAAAGATAACGACTGAAAAATGAATTCTCTGCGGGCGATCAGGGCGACGCCACCTCCCGATTTGCTGGAGGGGCGGTCGGTGCGCAGAGCGTAGTAAGCAGCGGGGAGGGCAGCTAACAGAGAGGGAAGGGAGTTGTCACAAAACCAGGTCTCTGTCAAAAATAAGAGATCCGGTTTGTGTAAATCCAACAGGATGAAGAGTTTGTGACAATGCTTAACTGCTGACCTGGTATTAAAATAGTAGACGGACAGGGTAGTGGGCACGGGGGGGGGGGCAGGGGGAGGGAACGGTAGGGGCAGCTGAGTAGGGGGGGGCGCAAGGCTGTTAGTCCCAGTCTATCGATGTGCGACATCACGGAGTCCTCCAAAGGCCACGGGCCTTGGAGGGTGTGGAGCTGAGTGGATGAGTATTGGACAGGCTGGGCATGGTGGATGGCCCCTGGGCCCGGTCGGCTGCGGACGGGCTTACCTTTGGCGCGCAGACGGAGCGCCCACTGCGCTCATCCGCTGCGCGTCCGGAAAATGCACATGATTTATGGGTAGGTGGGGCGGCGACGGGGGTGGGGGCGTGGCCTCTGAAAGGGGCGTCTCCTCCGGGCTCGCAGGAATGGCGGCCAAACAGGTTTTAGGTTAAATGCCGCGGCAGCGCTGGATCAGCTGCGCGAGCAGAACAGGGCAAGGAGCGAAGTGAGTGCTTTTTAACAAGTATACAAGTGACAATCAAGATAAAAGTATTTTTAAAAATCTGAGTCTCGCTCCCGGCTTCCGCCTCAGTAACTCAGTACCTAATGGTCGGCGCTTGTAATCAGCGTCTATTTGTAGGTTGGCGACGGAATGTTAACATTACATTTCTTCACTTCTTACTTTTAAGGCCTACAAAGGGGTGCTTATTTATATTGAAATGGGAGGTTCTGACCTGGTCGAATTGCAGTTTTTACACTACTACAGTTGGCATACAAGTGTAGGCCTGAAGCCATGTTTTACAGTGTATTGTAGTTGGGGGCACAATAGGTGCTGCAGTTAACTTATTGCATTTAACTTCCAGGCACTGGGTACACTTTGTGCCATATGAACAAGCTACTTACCTTCAGTAATGCCTTATCTGGTAGAGACTCTACCTAGTCGCAGATTCCTTACTTCAGAATAATCCTCATGACTCAGACTGGATCTGGAAGTTTTTTAGCACTAACCCTGCGAACCAGTAGGTGGCGTCATTTAGCTCCACGTCAGAAGCGTCACTCACTCTATAAGTGACCTTCGCAGTACCTATATAGGGGCCACTCCGGCACACTGACATCAGTTACTTTTGCAACTTTCCATGACAGGAGCGCAGACCCATGATGAGAACCGACCACTGGTGTGAAAAATACTAATGCCTTGAGAAGGGTGTCCCTTATACTGTAGTCGGATCGCAGAGTGGGGAGGATGGGAGGTTCAGTAAAGAATGTGTTGCTAGAAAGAGTCTCTACCAGATTACCGAAAGGTAAGTAACTTGTTCTTTCGATAGAGACTTCTAGCTAGAGATCCCTTACCTTAGAATAGATACCCAAAGCAATGTCTACCCAGAGGTGGGTCTGAGTAGCATATTTTAATTAAAAAAAGTCCTGTATGATTAAATTGGCGAATGCCCATCGCAACAGATTTGACTGTCCAGACAGTAGTGTTTGTGTGCTAAGATGCCCACTTTGCTGCGTCCAGGAAAGGGACTCAAAAATATTGTCATCCTATACTTATAATGGTAAGTACAAAAATATCAGAAAACATATATAGTTGTAATAAATATTGTTGTATTAAATATAATTTTTGAAATATTAATTAAAATAATAAATATTAAATACCATTAAATAGTAACATTGATTAAAAAAAAGATTTAATTTACATTTTAACAAATATACCAAATAACTTAATAAAAAAAAGGTAAACACATATAATGTATAGTTACATATATCTACTTAAAAAAGAATTATTAAACTGATTAATTTTAATTTATATTATTATTTCAGAATTTTTAACTAATATAAAAATATAACAAATAAATGAACAAGTTACTTACCTTCGTAACAATATATCTGTAAAAAACAAACATAGGTTAGTTATAGATTCCTTACCTTAGAATACCCCCCAGGCGTCAGACTGGATCCGGAAAGTTTTTTGTCAGCAGTACCCCTGCGCGTCGGTAAGTGGCGACGGTTGAGTCAGCGTCATGGTCACCGGGATGACGTCACAGAGGTTACTTAGATGCCACCCTCACGCGCTGACGTCAGTTCTGTACACGATTTTCCGCACCAGGAACACAGAGCCATGCAAGACATTGACCACTGGTGCACAAACCTAGGACCCTGAAAGGATGTCCTTACCCTAGAAATCAGTTCGCAGAATGGGGAGGATGGGTGGGGCGGTAAGGAATCCATAACTAACCTACGTTTCTTACAGATATATATTGTTATCGAAGGTAAGTAACTTGTTCATCTGAAAGAAACAGTTATAGATTCCTTACGTTAGAATAGATACCCCAGCATTACCAACTCTGGAGGTGAGTCTGCAAACCAAGATCACACCAGAACGTCCTGGAGAACAGAACGGCCAAAGAAGCAGTCTCTCCAGACTTGGCTGTCCAGGCAGTAGTGTTTTGTAAACGTGTGCAGCAATGCCCACGTAGCTGCCTGACAGATGTCATTCAGAGGGACTCCTCGTCCCAAAGCAGTGGTGGCTGGCGTTGCCCTGGTGGAATGGGCACGTAGCCCCACTGGAGGCTCCTTTTTAGCCAGAGAATAACAGGCTTTAATACACAAAACAACCCATCTAGAGATGGCCCGCTTGTGTACGGCCTGATCTTTCTTGGTGCCCACGTAGCCAACAAAGAGCTGGTCATCCACCCGGAACTGTTTTGTGTGATCCAGATAGAAAAAAGTGCATGTTTTGGGTGCAGGCGGTGGAGCCTCTCTTCCTCTTTAGAAGGAAGCGGAGGCGGAAAGAAGATGGGTAAAGGGATGGTTTGCCCAATGTGAAAGGAGGTGATCACTTTGGGAAGAAAGGATGGACGAGTTCTTAGGACAACCTTGTCCGGATGTACAGCCAGAAAAGGAGGCTTAGATGAAAGAGCCTGGAGCTCACTCTTCTGGCAGATATGACAGCTACCAGGAATGCTGTCTTAAGAGTTAAGAGTCGTAGAGGACAGTTGTGAAGCGGCTCAAAGGGAGCGCACATCTAATAGGTCAAAACCAAATTCAAGTCCCACTGAGGCATCAGGAAGGTAATAGGAGAAAAGAGATGAGTGATGCTTTTAAAGAAACGATTTACAACCGGGGGCTTGAAGAGAGAAGGTTGATCAGGAAGCCTTAGAAAGGCAGAAATGGCCGAAAGATAGCCCTCGATAGTTCCCAGAGCAGAGCCCTGCATGGCCAAAGAGAGGAGGAACAAAAGAACCTCAGAATGCAGGGCAGAAAGGGGATCCACAGCCTTTGCTGCGCACCATGCCATGAATTTGTTCCATCGGCAGGCGCATACCGTCTTAGTGGAGGGATGCCTGGCTGCCAAGATTACATCACAGACTTCGGGAGGCAAGTCAAATGACGTCAACTGCCGCCGCTCAATCTCCACACAAGGAGATGGAGGCTGGACAGGTTTGGATGGAAGACTGTCCCCTGCTACAACAACAGAAGATCCTCCCGAAGAGGCAGTCTGATCGGAGGATCGATGGCCATGTTGAGCAGCTCGGGATACCAGACTCTTCGTGCCCAGTCCAGGGCGACAAGAATGACTTGTGCCCGGTCACGCCTGATCTTCTTCAGCACTCTGGGCAGAAGAGGTATAGGCGGCAAGGTGTATAGAAGACCGCAACTCCACTTGTGACGATAAGCGCCGCCTAGTGAGTGCGGCTTGGAAATTCCAACGCGCAAAATTGCTGACATTGCGCGTTCTCTTCGGTGGCGAATAAATCTAACCAAGGGTCTCCCCACTGTAGAAAGAGAGCTTGCACCACCTCCGAATGAAGGTGCCATTCGTGATCCATCATGCACCTGCGGCTGAGTTCATCCGCCCTGCCGTTCAGAGAACCTGCCAGGTGTTGAACCACCAGGGATATTCCCTGATGTTCCAGCCATGTCCAGAGGCACAGGGCTTCCTGACATAGGGTCCACAACCCCACCCGCCCTGTTTGTTGCAGTACTACATGGCGGTGGTGTTGTCCGTGAGCACCTGCACTACTTTTCCCCAGACAGAGGGAAGGAATGCCTTCAGTGCAAGATGAATCGCCCGAAGCTCCAGAAGGTTGATGTGGCTCTGACTCCGCCGGAGACCAGAGTCCCCTGTTCTTTGCCTCTCCCATGTGGCCGCCCCATCCCAGAAGGTATGCGTCTGTCACCACTGTGTGATCTGGTTGGGGAAAGGAGAGGGATCTGCCGTTGACCCAATCCTGGTTTGTGAGCCACCACTGTAATTGTCGTGCAGTGCCCTCCGAGATCTGGACGCAATCGGACAGATTCCCCTGATGCTGCGCCCACTGGAACTTCGAAGCCCGCATATGCCACCTGGCAGGATCGACCAGCATGAGGCCCAGCAGCCTCAGAGTCATCCTGACCGAAACCCGGGATAGAGGCTGAAAGGTCGGAATCATAGCCCGAATATCCCGGGCTCGCTGTTCGGGAGGTTAAACCAGAAACTGCGTCATGTCCAGAACCGCTCTAATGAAAAGGAGCTTCTGAGAGGGAATCAGGTGCGACTTCTGCACGTTGATGGAGTACCCCAGCAAATGCAGGAGGTCAGCCGTAGTCTGGAGGTGGGAGAAGACTGCCTGGGGGCGAGCCCGCCTTCAACAACCAGTCGTCGAGATAGGGGAAGACTGGAACCCCTGACCTGGGCAGATGAGCTGCGGCCACGGCCATCACTTTCATGAACACCCGAGGGGCGCTGGTAAGGCCAAAGGGGAGCACGGTAAATTGAAAGTGCGTGTGGCCTACTGTGAACTGCAGGTAACGCCGGTAGGCTGGCAGGATGGGTGTGTGAAAATAAGTGTCCTGCAAGTCCAACGCTACTAACCAGTCTCCAGGGTCGAGGTCAGACAAGACCCGAGCGAGCGTCAATATTTTGAACTTCTCCTTCCAGAGGAAGTGGTTGACGTTCCTGAGATCCAAGATAGGACGCAGGACGTTGTCCTTCTTGGGCACCAAAAAGTAGTGGGAATAGCAACCATGACCTACTTCTGGGACAGGAATGCGCTCAATGGCCCCCTTGGCCAAGAGGGACGAAACTTCCTGTTGGAGATGGGCCAGGTGATCCTCTGACATGCGTTGGTACTGAGGTGGCATGGAGGGAGGGGTAGTCTCAAAGGGGAGGGAGTAGCCTCAAAGGGGAGGGAGTAGCCTCTTGGGACTATCTGCAGAACTCACCTGTCCGAGGTGATGGTGCGCAAGTGGAGGAGGTGATGGGGTATCCTGCCGCCCACTGGCATTTGGTGGCCCTGGAAGGTCGGACTAGGAGGGTTTGACACGGCGCGGGCCTCCTCCGGGCACTGAGGCAGCACTTGCGCCACCGTATCCCACACAGAGTGGAAATAACGGTACAACAGACATGCAGTGTTTACCGACCGCAGTCCCAAGCTGGAGGAAGAAAACATCTTCCCAAGTTGATCCAGCTTCTTGGATTCCCTACCAGGTGGCGCTGTAGGGAAGGCGCCCTTGGATGTAGAGGCTTGGACCACCAAGCTCTCAGGGATAGAATGTTCGGAGAGGAAAGTGGGGTGGCCAGGGCCCGGCGATGGCGACGGGCAACCATCCTATCCACAGGAGGCCCTGTGTTGGGCCTGGACCAGGTGCCCAAAAGAATATCCGTAAGGGATTCATCGAACAGCATCAGGGGCTCCGACGAGCTCGCTGCCGGCTGAAGCACCTCTGTCAGGTGGTTAGTCTGACTGCCATGTAGGAAGCTGGAGGTGGAGAGCCTCAGGCGCTCTACGCAACACCACTGCGTATGACGCTCCCTCCTCCGTAGCCACGGTAGGAGGAGACAACATGCCTAGGTCTGGAGAGGTATCCAGACCACTGGCATCCCCCAGTTCCTCTCTCCAGTCCGGCTCATAGTCTAGCTGGGCAGTTATAGGGCCCTCAGACCCCTCCCAGTCTTCCTCACCCTACTCTGGCTACCAAACAAGCTGAAAATGGCCAGGGTGGAATGCAGGCACTAAAGTACCCATCGGTCCGGCTCCATATCCACATCGGGGTGGAAGCTGGGGTCGACGTCGGCTGGAGGTCCAGATGGAGACGGCTGCGGATGTGGTGCTGGTGGAATTGGCGCCAGTGGAGGTGTCACGAGGTCGACCGGCGCTGATCCGGATCCAGGCCTGGAACCAAGGGGACCTGTGGAGCAGAGGCCTGAGCCACAAGCGCCAAAGGCAGAGGGCCCCCAGCCGCGTCCGTGGCTCTCGAAGGCGCACCTGTGGAATAGGGCTGCCCAAAGATGGCGTGCATCGATCCGTAAAATTGGCAAAGCTGGGCAGGGAAGGAAGGCCGGAGTCGACCATGAAGGCTCCGCACATGGAGCTGCGGGAGTGGCACAACTTGCACCCTTCGTCGAGTCCGCCGACGGACGAGCGGAAGTCGTATAGCGATGATGCTTCTTCGAATTCTTTATGTGCTTCGACTTACATTATCCCGAGTGCGAAGACTTCGACGAGGAGTGATGATGGGTCCGCGATCGGTCCAGTGACCTCCCATGCGAACGCGGAGCTGACTGCCAGGCCTCGAGGA
This sequence comes from Lissotriton helveticus, assembly GCF_964261635.1. Taxonomy (NCBI): domain Eukaryota; kingdom Metazoa; phylum Chordata; class Amphibia; order Caudata; family Salamandridae; genus Lissotriton; species Lissotriton helveticus. The sequence continues at coordinate 188,335,420 of NC_136060.1, forward strand.
GCTTTTGGGACTGCTCCCGCAAAGACTTCGGGCCATGGTCCGGCAGCCGGAGCACTACTTGGGGTCGTGAACGTGCTCCAGGCAGTATAGGCACACACGGTTAACAACATCATTCGGTTACAGGATCAGCATGCCTGGACGCCGTGCATCCCTCATGCACTAGGAGTCGATATAAGACTCGAAAAGAAGTCGACAAAAAGTCAGTCAAAAAATGACTGGGGGTACCGCTCTTTCCAGATCTGCGCTTGCTGGTGGGGAAAAAAAAAAGAACTGACAGCGCGCGAGGGCAGTGTCTAAGTAACCCCCGCGACGTCATCCCAGCGACCACGACGACAGACGCGGAGTCGACCGACGCCACCTACCGACACGCAGGGGTACTGCTGACGAAAAACTTTCCTGATTTAGTCTGACGCCTGGGGGATATTCTAAGGTAAGACATCTATAACTAATGGTTTCTTTCAGATATATATAGATCTCCATATAAGGGCTCAGTCCTCAAGTCTTTTCAGGCTCTGCGGGATGAATATGACATGACCCAATCTCAATTCTTTCGATACCTGCAGCTTCGACACGCCCTGACCCCCGCTATAGCGGACTTGACTTCTCTACCGGAGTTCAGCCCCCTGGAGGCTAAACTATTCATGGGGGAACTAGAAACCAAAAAAATATCTAGCATATATCAGACGCTGGTCACCCACTGTTCCCCTTCCCTTGATAAATTGCGATTGGTCTGGGAGGGAGAGTTGGGGAGTGTGGAAGAGGAGGACTGGAGAGAAGCCCTGGAGGCCCCTAGGGGAGCAGCGATTGCGGTGCGCTTGCGCTTTATTCAATTTAAGTACCTACATAGGGCGTACTACACGAGGGAACGACTGTGGAGGGCGGGGCTGATTGCCTCCCCGGAGTGCCTGAGATGTGGAAGTGCAATAAGCTCCTTTATTCATACGGTGTGGGAGTGTGTGAGACTGCAGAGATTTTGGACCGGAGTGTGGGAGTGCCTGGAGGAGGGGCTGGGCTGGGAGCTTCCCCGCTCGCCGAAGTTGGGCCTCCTCCATGTCATGGAACAAGTGGGGGGGAATTTATACAAACGTCATCTACTTCTCTTGGGTCTCATAGTGGCCAAAAGAGATATAGCCCAGGCCTGGAAGGCTCCTAGAGCCCCGTTGCTGGAGGTGTGGAAACGGGGCATGGACTTTAACATGGGACTAGAACGCCCAATATTTGAGGCCAGGGGGTGTCCCACAAAACATTTTAAGGTCTGGAAGAAATGGGCAGACTACAGGGGCCTTCTGCTGGACCCCCCGGCGCCTCGGGCCACCGACGCGGATCGCGTCCTTACTGACTGTGTGAATTGGTTCACATGCAGCTATTGTGATTGCTAGGCTCCTCTTGATGGACACTGTAGACACCGTGCGGGGTGGAGGGAGGGCACCGGGTGGGATAGTGGAGGGTGGGATACTGGGGGAATGTTGACTGAATGTATTTGAAATTGATGCTTTTATAGGCACACTGCCTCTCTGATTCTTAGGGAGCGGTGTTTTATATCTTGTATTCTGTCAACTACCAAAACCTAATAAAATTTTGTTCTGAAAAAAAAATGTAGTACAAATATTTTACACATTAAAAACATTAATAATTGGGAGGAGCCACGCTACCAACTGAGATGGCCGCTTAGGCGCCCGGCTCCGCTGACCTCCGTTTCCAGCCGGATGATCCTGCAACTTATCCTGATGTTATGCCCGACCTCCGGGGAGATGACGCCTTGCTGCATCGTTTGGTTCATTCCCCAGACCTTTGTCGCCAGAATTGACTGAGTTATGTCGTCTTTTGGATCCTGGCCTATCGCAGCTTGTAAGCCGGGACCTCGAGTTTGAGCCCAGCCGGACGTAGTGGAACAACATTGGCCATGTGACTATGGCGGGGTCCGGTCTCAACCGTGGAAGTCTGCATGTCTGATTTAGATGGCGATCGACGTAGTTTTATTGATGTCGTCGGACAATTGACCTGAGACGTCTGTGGAGGTTTGGGGGCTCCTGCCCGGGGACCCGGTTTGACATCGCCGGGGTCCGCTGGGGGTGGGCCCTCGCTCGCTGTCCAGGTCCATTTTGTCTACAGGACGCCCTCAGTTGCGATCCGCTCCGCTCTGTTATTGCCGGGAGGACCGGGCTCTTCGGGACTGCCACTATGTTTGAGATCGGAAGAGCGGAGTCGGATCTCACGACTAGAGAGCCGACATTGCGGACCGTTTTGGCCGCCCTCATGGAGCTGCAAGCTCATATTGAATCTCGACTCGGTAAACTGCTTGCTGATGGGCCTGAAGCGGACTGCACGGGTCCGGGCTCTGATTATCTACTACGACTACCGATATCGACGGTTCCCGTGAGGTCTGGGGCGACCACTGATGACCGCCCATGGCACAACGGTCTGGTGCATAGTTGTGTGCCGACAGAGAGTAGCGTACTTGGTCCCCCGGTGAGTTGGTCGCACCCGCCATTGTCGTCGCCTGGGGTACTTCCGCTTGGCCTCTTTCTCCTGGAGTTTTCCGTCGGAGCCGACTGGATTGCCACAGCATCTCTGCCTTCCCCGTCTGCTTTGCCGCTTCCGCGGAGGGAACGTCACTTGGACAGGGTGCCGATGCCAGAGGGCCTATTGATGATCGTGGCTGGTACTGACTTTGTTTTTCGGGTTTTCTGTGGACTATCCTCTGCGGTACTCCTCTCGTATCCTGGATCTATAATGACTGCGGTGCTGCTGCCGGATGGTGTTTGCGTGCAAGATCGAAAGGGCCAAGGCTGAGACTGCTTCGATGGGTTTGACTTTGGGGCCTTGGCTGACATGGGACTGGGATCTGGGTACTAGAGTGAGGTCGGGTGGGGTTTCGTGATTCCCCTGTATTTTTACTGTCATATCTCCTGGTATTATTTGAGATATCGCAGGGGTGGTTGGTGTCCGGATGGGGAGAGGGAGACCGGGTGCTCATACGCTTTCTCCTCCTCCACTTCTTCCTTCTTTTAGGGTCTTAGTTATTTGGGCGATAGGCCCGCTGCCAGGGGGGTTAGGCTGTAGCCAACTGCAGGGGTGCAGGGTGGGGGGTTGGAGGGTGGGATTTTTGTTTCGCCTTTATTTTGTTTCTATTGCCTTTTTCTTTCTTTCCTTTTCTTTCCTTTTATTAGTATAGTTGGCGAAATGTTCTGATTCGTATCGTATATCCGTATCGGGTGCTCTTGTTTCTTTCATTATCCTGCTCGTTGGATGGGCGGGCTCTGGGGACTGCCGCTTAATGTAGACTTGGTATTGTATGGCTTCGTATCCTGTATAGTATTCTTTAATGCCAGCGTCGCAATAGTAGCTGTTTCTGAGTTGCATATCCTGTTTCTCTGCCTCGCCACCGTATTGTATCTTCGATTATGTAGCACCCGATGCGTTTATTTAGTTAATTTAAAAATGAAACCTTTCTCACGTCCTGTGGCTTAATTATGCGTTCAATGCGGCCTTTATCCTGAATCGCTGCCGGACCTTAGGGATGTCGGCTGTAGCGCTGTAGCATACTACACTATATTTGCTTCCACGTTGATTAGCGGCCGGCCCCTGTGGTTGTAGGCCCATGCCTGTAATGTTATTGGAATGAATAATAAAGGTTTAAAAAAAATATATATATATAATAATAATTATAAATATAATTTGAATAAACTAAATATTAATATAAATTATACCAATATAAAATAAATTATAAAATATAACATTTAATATATAATATTCCCACTACACTGTATTCAAAACTACGCAAACTACTATAGTAAATATATAAAAAAATACTACTCCCACTTCACGCAACACAAAAATAATAAAATTTACCAATTTACCAATCTGCCTCCAGTAAATGCAACAGTAGTGAAAGTGTTGGATTGCGGACGGGCAGAATGTACTATTCCCACTCCAATCAGTACAACAGTAGGGAAAGTATTGGATTGAGGAGAAGTAGCATTTACTATTTCCACTCTAGTCAGTACAACAGTAGGGAAATGGTTGGATTGCAGAGGCGTAGAATTTACTATTCCCCTCTCCAATGAGTGCTGAGGCGTAAAATTTACTAACCCCTCCCCAATGAGTGCAACAGAAGGGAAAGCGGAGGATTGCGGATGGGTAAAATTTACTATTCCCCCTCCAGTCAGTTCAACAGTAGGGAAAGTGTTGGATAGCGGAGGGGTAACATTTACTATTCCCACTCCAGTCAGTACAACAGTAGGGCAAGTGTTGGATTGAGGAGGGGTAAAATTTACTATTCCCACTCCAGTTAGAGCAACATTATAAACAAGCAAAAATGTCTTGAAAAAAATTAAAGTATTCAAAAAACAAAATGAATAAAAAATATAAATATGTACACAAAAACTATTTAATATTAAAAATGTGAAAAATAAAAACATATTACAATGTTAAATACAGATCACAAATATAAATAAAATAGAAAAGTAATTTTCATACAAACAAATATTTTGATTTACAAATTATTTATTAACACAAACATATTTATTACATAAATGGAATGTTGTCACTTCCCAACCTATAACCCCACAAAACTCACAACTTGCACCCAAAACTTAAATTTAAAAAACAAAATATGTACCTTATTAATATAACTATCAACAAACTAATTATAATTTATTTACTTCCCAATTTATACACCCACAAAACACACTCACAAAAATTTAACAGAAAATTCTTTACACAATTACCAATTAATTACCAATTTAATAATTAATAATTTAAACATTCATTAATTACTTAAAATGTATTTACTCCCCCCTACTCCTACAAAATCGACAAGCCACATCTAAAATATTTAAATTAAAAAAAAGAATTATTGCACAATTAACATAATTATCAATTACACAAATATTAAACTAAATATGAATTCATTTAAATTAATTTATTCCCCACCCTTTACCCCTATAAACCTCACAACCTGCACATAAAAAAATTACACAATTAACATATTTATTAATTAACATTACCTAATCATGAATTAAAAATAAATAACTTTCCAGGCTTTACCCCTATAAACCCCACAACCCTCATATAAAATGTACATTAAAAAATTAATAGCACAATAAACATAATTAAATATCAATTACATGATTAATATTCAATAAAAAATAATCATTAATGTATTATGATTACATTACTTCCCACCCTATACCCCTATAAACCCACAACCTGCTACGGCACTAAAAATCACAAACATTTATTACATTGAATTTATTGGGTACTAAAAATGTGGGGGCGGAGCTTGCCTGGCCTCAAGATGGGCGCTTAGTAAACGAACTCCGTAAAAGCCGTCATAACTATCCTGCAGGAATCCTTGTTACCTACTGAGGTTCACTATTACATCGAGGTGCCTCTAATCACACTGAGCGGCAGCAACAGAAAACATCTTTGCCACGTCTGGCTTGCCGCAATGCGGAGCACGGAGACGGAGCTGATCAGGGCGGAGCTGCAGCCTCCTGGTGCTGTGAGGGGCGCATCTGGGCTTGTGTCGCAGTTGGAGTCGAGCCCAGACGACTGCTCTGCTGATTTGCCCGGAGGCGTTGTCAACCGTGCTGAGGGTGGTGAATGAGCGACGCAGGCGGTCTCTTATACCGGCGGCCTGTGGACGACGCGGAGATGCATGTCTGGCTGTGCCCGTACATCTGGAACACGAGCGGAGCTGCCGTGAGGAAAAGAGGAGTTCTGGCTGTGTCATCGAATACTGCACGCTTGCGGTGGAAATTTGAGGCCGGTGAGTGACTGTTGCCAACCACTGACTGACTCACGTTCCCGTGGGGTCCTTTGGCCCATAAGACGCTGTGTGAGTGAGCCTGGTTGCTGGGTTGGTCAAAACCTACGTATCGGTCTCATACATGAGGAGGCTCCGCTGCAGGTAGGAGGTGCAGATCAGCATTGAAGGCACAGATCAGTGTCGGAGGCGCGCTGACTGAAGGCTAAGCTGAGAGTCAGAGCTTTGCTGGATTTGAACTTTGGGCGTGGACACCTAAACTGATAAGAGCTGCGGTAAGAGATAATCGTCGGATCGGTGGAGGGGGTACTGGCATGGTGAGGTGCTTGTCCAAACTGATTCAAGAGGCAGAGAGAGAGAGAGGGATGGCTGCTACTGGGACATTGCCCCTGAAAACCCCTCAACAGACATATAGACTGGAAGACCTGTGCAAGGTGTACACGACACCCGGATTTAAGTGCAGACGGGGGTGCCCTGACAGTGGCAGCGGGTGGTACACGCCCTAAGATCCTCCAGAGACAAGGTGGGGAAACCAGACAAGAAGCAATCTAGGGTGCAGTTTGAGCAACGGAAATCAATCAGGAACAGAGAAGAAGATGCTGAGAATGAGTGAGGGGCTTCGGGCTCAGAGCTAGGAGGAGACTTGCACAAAATACTGGAAATTATGCACCAAAGCCTCAACTATCGACAGGAAAATCAATTCACTCTTGTACCGCATAGATCACATGACAGAACAACTAGATAAGCATGCAGAAAGAATTGACATGGTGGAGCTAATACTTTCAGAAGTTGAGGACCAACAAGTGGAAACCATAAATGCTCGGAAGAAGCTTGGAAAGCTAATGGACACCTTGCAGCTCAAGACTGAGGACTTGGAGGCACGCTCTAGGCATAACAACCTGTGTATAGTTGGCTTTCCGGAATCCACCCATGCAGGCAATATGGAATTATTTGTAGAGAAATTGCTAACAACTCTACTGGGTCGGGACACATTTTCTGATATCTTTGTTGAAGAGCGGGCATATCGTACTTTGACATCTAAGACGCCGCCTGGGTGTCCCCTGCGCCCACTCAGCCAGAATATTAAACTATTGAGATAGGGACGCAGCCCTGCGGAAAGCAAGGGAGTTGAAGTCGCTTTGCTATGAGGGAGCAGAAATATCACTCTACCCGGACTTCACTATTAAAGAGCAGGCGAGACATTGAATATGCAATGCTTTACCCGGCTCGTTTGAAGGTCTCACTGGATGGTAAAGCTAAGATCTATTCAGACCCTAACAATTTACAGGAGACTCTCAACAACATCATTAAGGCTAAGCATGGCAGACAGACACCAGAGGTTAACGAGGCAGAGGTGCACAGCCCTAGCGCATTGGATCAAAACGACTTATCAAGTTGGGGCTCCCACTCGGGCAACACAGGCGTTGTTGGAACTGAAAGCCAGTAGGCAACCAGCGGAAAATAATGTTCTGTGTACAATCTCGCAAGTAAGGTGAATTATACACCTCCAAAGCATAGGACCATGATACATTATCGTTGATTGTGGAGGGCATTGAAGTATATGAACATACGATGACCTGACGCTCAGGATAGAAAAGTGGAGGAACTATGTATGTGCACAGCCGCGGCCGGTGGTAGGTGTACCTGCAGGGCGGTGACGTGGGGAGGGGGAGGGGCAGGGTGGGGGGTAGTAATGCATGGATTACGGACTTTAACAGGTAAGTAAACATATAAATAAATAAAATGAATTTCGTTGAGCGCACTGCATCGTATTTGGTGATGCAGTGCACACAATGAAATTTGTTTTATTTATGTATATGTTTACTTACCTGTTAAAGTCCATAATCCATACATTACTACCCCCCACCTTGCCCCTCCCCACGTCACCCCCCTGCAGGTACACCTACTACCAGCCGCGGCTGTATGTGCATGATGTGTTACCGCAGGGGTCTCCAACTTTTTCTGTACTGAGAGCTACTTATGTTCAATAAAACACATTAACAGCTACTAATATTATTAGTGCAGTCTAATTTCAATTTCTTTATATGTATATTAATTCAACCAAGCAAACTCTTTCTAATTTAATAAGCTGGGCTGCACGCAGGTGAGCTACTCAGAGTTAGCTCAAGAGCTATAGTAGCTCACAAGCTACTGGTTAGAGACCTCTGTGTTACAGTATTCTAAGTGTTCTAGATTAACTCAAAGTTAATGTAATAGTTTAGATATAAGGTCCTTGACGGATGTGGGAACCGGGGCTTTAATAAGCTGTCGGGCACCTTCCTCCCCAATGTTTATCACACATTTAAATGGGAAGTTAAGAAGGGTTGTTCCAAAAGGGGTGATAAGGGTGGGTACAATAAAAGCATGTCGCAGTTTGGGGGGCATGCCGTGGGTGGGGGCATAACAGCAGAACAAATATGTGATAACAGTAGCCCAGTGAGCACGATTAGAAAAAGTTTTAGAAGCAGCAAAGGTACAGCGAAAGCGTTTACATATTATGAGCGGGAAGAATGACAGTAATCACCCTAATGATTCATCGAGGGACTATATTACATTTTTTAACATGGAATTTCCGAGGATTGAATCGTGTACGTAAAATACGCATTGTGGTATCATATTTGTATACGCACCAAATTGATGTAGCGATACTGCAGAGAAGAATGAATGGGGAGTGCGTAGCAGCTGGAGTCACGTTACAAGCACGAGGAGTATTAATATGGGTTAAACAGGGATCTAATATCAAACTACAGTCATTAGAAACAGACTCTGTAGGTAGATATACTGTAGATCACTGCCGTAAAGGTGCCTTCTGTGTGCGGCTGGTAGGGATATACGGACCTAACTACGATGACTTTCAATTTTATCGCACACTGCAGAACTAAATTGCTATGTACACTGCGATGCCTACACTTTGGGTGGGCGATTTTAACTGTGTGCAATCCTCTGACTTAGATAGGTTAAGAGGTCCAGTCCGACTACCTTCAGCAGCAGCTAAGGCCATGGCTTTGATAGCAGAGGCAGATGACCTACTCGATTTATGGCGCTATCGCTATGCCCAGGGGAGGGAGTACACCCATTACTCATCAGCCTACAATATACATACGCGCATTGACTACTGGTATGCCACACGTAATTGTGTCCCACACATAGTAGAGTGCAAACACTTGGCCCGCACATATTCGGATCGCTCTCCTGTTAGATTTCAGATAAAAGTAGATGGGATAATACGCAGGGCCCGGATGTGGCGGTTCCAACAGTATTCGCTGCTGGACACAGCGTTTAGGGAAGAGCTCTTTCAGGAAACAGATCATTATTTTAATAGTAACATTGGCAGTGTCCCCAAGATGGCTACTATTTGGGAGGCATTCAAAGTCTATATTCGTGAAGTGGTCATATCCAAACACTCTGGAGTGCTTCGGTCCATTAGGGGAAGATTACAAAAATTGCAAGTCGAAATAGCTGACCTAGAGAAGGAAACGCTGAAAGCCTCCTCTCCAGAGGTGCTGGGCCTCATTAGGAACAAGATAGACAAATACAACAAAAAAGCACTGGCAGAGGTGAACCACTTGGGTAAATATGCGACTGCCAGGGTATATGGGGAAGGTGAAAGACCCAGCGCCACCCTGGCTGCATTGACCTGAACTGCAAAAGGCGCAAACGTGTTTACTGAAATAGTTGACGGCCAAGGAGCGTTGATCCACAAGGTGACAAAAATAGCAGATAGTTTGTGTGAATATTATACAGAACACTACACATCCCGCCCCTTGACCTCAGAGGAAACAGCAGAAGAATACTTAGCATATTTTAAATTAGCTGGTTGTCAGGCGCTCACAGGGAGGGGCTATTGGCCCCTCTACGCCCCATCAGATTATTGCTGCGCTTAAAGATATTCCCAGCCAGAAAGCTCCTGGCTCGGATGGGCTCAAGGTTGCTTTTTATAAAGAGTACCAGGACCAATTAATACCACACCTGGTAAACCTATTTGAAGAAATGGCTAGAGATGGTGTTATGCCCCCCACTATGAGAGAAGCAATAATAATCACATTGTTAAAGCCAGCTGAACAGTGTTCATCTTTACTTAACACGGACACAAAATTGTATCCAAAGGTGTAGGCAAACAGGCTTGCTCCTCTGCTCCCCTTGGTGGTAGCCCCCGAACAATCAGAATTTGTCCCGGGCCAATCGCTCACCAGTAATGTACACACGATTTTTTGCACAATTAATCGCCTTGATCCAACAGTCAGAGCTGCGGCAGTATTCCTGGATGCCGAAAAGGCTTTTGATTCGGTGGCGTGGGAGTTGTTGGCAGTGCTTGCACGAATTGGGGTAGGGGAGGTGTTCATTCAACTTGTTAAGGTATTATATGCAGAACCTATTGAGCGTATACTTGTGAACAGGCTGTTCTCGTCCCCCATAAATATTACTACAGGTACAAGACAGGCATGCCCGCTTTCTTCTCTGTTGTATGCCCTAACAGCTGATTCATTATCCTGTGCCCTTAGGGAATACCATGGCCACAGCGGACTGCGGTTTCCTCTATACACATTAATAATATCTGCTTATGCAGATGATACTTTACTATATGTGCGAAACCCTGAAAGTAACTTGACTCCTATTCTACAGGAGGTGGAACGATTTGGCCACCATTCAGGCCTTAGAATAAACTGGAGTCATTTGTTAGTGTATCCACTAACTACAAATACCACCCCACATCAGGCGGACTACCCAATAATGTGGACCTCAGATCCCATACGATACTTGGGTGTGCAGATTCATACAGACCTGGAAGTGGTGGTTCGGGACAACTATGGCCGGGCCATACAGAAACTCACAGATGTGATCAAGAGATGGATCAGATTACCTTTGTCATTATTAGGGGGCATATTGCTCATGAAAATTATTGTTCTTCCAAGACTGTTATTTTATGGGAGTAAACATCCCAATCCCATTACCAGAGACATTTCTCGCACATTAGGCACCCTTATGATTACGCTTGATTGGGCTGGAAAGTAACCGCGAGTGCAATGGGAGACACTGACTAAATCATACTCAACAGGGGGGCTAAATGCACCAGACTTTGAAATATACTATAGTGCTGCGCAGCAAATGAAAGCTCTGAATTGGATACATGGCCTCCATGATGCCCTGCACCTATATATAGAAAGAGAAGAGGTAAGCCCGATTACACTGCCGCAATACCTTATGGGGAAAGCACACAGGAAGTATCATGTCATAAAACCTGTAGGAACCACACAATACCAGTTACATAAAGCGGCAAGCCTGCAGAACATCAAACTGGTATATTCCCCGAAACTGCCAATAGAGTGGTGCGAGTGGCTGCAGAACCAACGGGACAAAGCATTTATACATGCAATGCACAAGCTAAAAATAGAAACATGGGAGACTACTTCACTGAGGGGGTGGTTAATAAAGGGGACCAACTACAAGACACGACAATGGAAGTTACCCAACTCGAGAGATATCACTTTACGGGGCGAGGTTTGCACTCTGGGGGGCGCTGGGGGATAGTATGCAGGAGCCATGGAAATACGAGGTATTACCAATTTCTGCTACAAACAGGCTTACCACAGCGAGCAATATCTGTGCTATATCTATATCTGTGCTATATCTACTTATTAGATCGGGTACTAACTCTACACATCCGAAAGGCCTTACAGGAATGGCGAGACGAACTAGGGGTAGATATTACAGAGGAGCAGTGGCTATACTGCTGCACCAGCACCAAAACTGTATCACAGAATGGCAGTCATTGCCTTATACATTTCAAATACTTGCAGAGAGTGTACTATACACCGGCTAGGCTACACAGATATGAGTTGAGAGAAGATGACAAATGTGATAGATGAGGGGTGGCCGCGGCACACTTTACACACTTGGCTTGGGACTGCCCAGTAATTTAAAATATTGGTCTGAAGTTATAGGGGCATTACAGGATGCACAAGTTACTACTTGTGTAACGATATACCTGTAAGAGACATTAGTTAGTGACAGAATCCTTACCTTAGAATATCCCCAGGAATCAGACTAGATCCAGAAAGTTTTCGCTAGCAGTACCTCTGCGCGTCAGTAGGTGGCATTGTGCGGCTCCACGTCCATCGCTGGCGTCTTATGCGCCGAGATAACATCACAGAGACTACTTAGGCGCCACTCATGCGCGCTGTCAGCTCTGTATATGACTTTCTGCGCCAGGAATGCAGAGCCATGCAAGATACTGACCACTGGTGTATAAAACTAAAGCCCTAAAAGGGATGACCTTAACCCTAGAAATCAGTTCGCAGAACGGGGAGGATGGGTGGGGCGGAAAGGAATCTATCACTAACCAATGTCTCTTACAGATATATCGTTACACAAGTAGTAACTTGGGCATCTGAAAGAGACATGTTAGTGATAGATTCCTACCGTAGACTAGATACCCCAGCAATACCAACCCCGGTGGTGGGTCTGCGAACAAGATTACACCAGAAAGTCACGGAGGACAGAACGGCCAAAGAAGCCGTCTTTCCGGACTTGACTGTCAAGGCAATAATGCTTAGTAAAGGTATGCAGCGAGGACCACGTAGCTGCCTGACAGATATCCTGCAAAGGGACTCCCCGTCCCAGAGCAGTAGTGGCTGCCGTCGCCCGAGTAGAATGGGCATGCAGCCCCACAGGAGGCTTCTTCTTAGCCAAGGAGTAACAGGCTTTAATACACAGAATAACCCAGCGAGAGATGGTTCGTTTGTGCACAGGCCGACCTCTCTTGGCGCCCAAGTAGCCAACAAATAGTTGAGCATCCACCTGGAACTGTTCTGTGCGCTTCAGCTAGAACGAGCGCGCGCGTTTCGTGTCCAGATGGTGGAGCCTCTCTTCCTCTTTCGAAGGATACGGAGGCAGAAAGAAGGTGGGCAAAGTGATGGTATGCCCGATGTGGAAGGGCGTGACAACCTTGGGCAGAAAAGAAGGACGTGTCCTTAACACCACCTTGTCCGGATGAACAGAAAGGAAAGGAAAGGAGGTTTAGAAGAAAGAGTCTGGAGCTCACTCACTCTTCTGACAGAGGTGATAGCAACCAGAAAACAGTCTTTAAGGTGAGAAGACGTAAAGGGGGCTCGAAGGGAGCGCACATCAAAAAAGTCAACACAAGATTCAGGTCCCACTGAGGCATTATAAAGGGGACCGGAGGGAACGTGTGTGTAATGCCCTTCAAGAAACGACTAACATCAGGGGACTTGAAAAGAGAAGGCTGATCTGAAAGCCTTCAAAAGGCGGAAATGGCCAAGAGATAGCCCTTGATAGTGCCCAGAGCAGAGCCCTGCTGGGCCAGAGAAAGGAGGAACAGAAAAACTTCTGAAAGAGAGGCAGAAAGGGAATCCACAGTCGTCGCTGTGCACCATGCCACAAATTTATTCCACCTGCATATACCGTTTTAGTGGAGGGAAGCCCGGCTGCCAGAATGACATCACAGACTTCAGGAGGAAGATCGAAACCAGTCAACTGTCGAAGCTCAATCTCCACGCATGGAGGTGGAGGCTGGACAGGTTCGGGTGGAGGACCGTCCCCTGTTGGTGCGACAGAAGATCCTCCAGAAGAGGCAGTCAGATCGATTGCCATGCTGAATAGCTCGGGATACCAGTATCTTCGTGCCCAATCCAGAGCCACAAGGATGACTTGGGCCCGGTCGCACCGAGTCTTCTTCAGTACTCGCACCACTGCTGAAAGAGACCTTGCGCCACGTCCGAGTTCAGACGCCATTCTTTTTTTTTGTGAAAACTTTTTATTGGTTTTATAACACAAACACAAACAACTTGCAAGGAGGAAGAAAAAGAGACATCAATATACACAACGTTGCATTACATGGTGCTGGAGCGGGAAGGACAATCCAATGAGCGTTCGTTCTATCGGGAAAGAGTTATACAGTGGAGGGGGGGGGAGGCAGAAGAAACAAATTGCAATCAGTATACAATAGTGTGTGGAGGAACCCTCGGGTTACGGGGACATAGGTGCAACATCAGGGTCAGGAAGAGGAGGGGCACATATATCACCACGATAAGTGTTCCACTGAGTCCATATCTTTCCCCATTTTCGGGGGGTACCACGAGAAATATACACAGTTTTTTCTCTGAACATGCACCAGTCCATGTTTTGTTTCCATTTCTGAAGTCCGGGCGGGCCCTGAGCGCCCCACAATTGCGCAATGTCTCTTTTGGCAATCATGTTGCCCAAGGTCACCCACCGAAGCTGCGACACGGAGTAATCATTCGGTTCCCATACGTTCAGCAGGCATCTCCTAGCTTCCGGCATCGATCGCACCCCGGTAACCTCACTCATCACCTCATGCACACGGGTCCAGAATCGCACTATCTCAGGGCACTCCCAGATGATATGTAAAAAGGTGCCCAGGAGACCACAGCCACGCCGACACAAACCATCCACAGAGAAGCCCATATGCACCAGACGGGGACCAGTGACATACACTCTATGCAGGATTTTAAGTTGCACAAATCTAAGGCGCGCCTGGATGGCCACCTCTTTAGGGGAGGAGATCGCCGCCTGCCAGTCCTCATCGTCCAGCTCCAGCCCATCACCAGTCCAGACCTCTCTAAGTCGAGACAGGAGGTCAGACCTGGAGTTGATTAACTTTTTATAAATAAGCGAAATCGTACTATCAGGAACATGTCCGTCCAGTACCCTGTCCTCAAGCGGGGACGACTCCGGAATCTCCACACCCGAAGGGAAGATCGAGAGCACCGCGTGGCGGATCTGTGCATAGCGAAAGAATTCGCGATCGCTCAAAGCGTACTCGGTTTTCAATTCCTCAAACGTCTTCATTCTCCCCTTAGTCCAAACATCATCAATCCTGCTGATACCAATCAAGTCCCACCTATCAAACCCCCGGGACTGCCAAAGTGAGCCAAGTCTATCAGAGGCGTACAGGGGGGTGGCACGAGTCAATTTATCAGTCCACCCAAGCGCCATGGAAGCATGCCGCCATACCTGGACGGCCGTCCTAGTGGGGCCCGTCACGTTGCGAGGGGTGAGTTTCGAGTAGAGGGCTCTATTGTAGTCGCCCCCCGCTAACAACCATTTGTCCATCGCGAAGGCCGGATTTAGCAAAGGGCCATACATGCAATGATTTATTGCCCCCAGTTGAGACGCCCAATAATAGCGACGGATATCAGGCAAAGCAATTCCACCGTCATACCACGGGAGCGACAATTTAGCAATGGCAATCCGGGGCCTACCCCCCACACCAGTCGTCTCTGTAAACCCTCGACCTCACGGAAATATGTAGCCGGGACAACGTCAAGCGTGTTTTGCAATGCATAGAGGAATCGGGGCAGTGACATCATCTTAAACAATGCCGCTCTACCCAGGGGAGAGAGAGGAAGTTTCCCCCAGGCGACCACATCTGTCCGAAGGCGCTGAAGAGGGGGCAGTAAATTACGGTCGAACCGCAGTGCAGGGCTCAGCGAGATAAAAATGCCTAGATATTTAAATCCATCTTCCACAATCGCGATAGGACAGCCGCTTGGCAGAAGGGGGGCGGTACCCGACAGGACGTATACACAGGACTTCGACCAGTTGATGACAAGACCTGAGTTTTTGCGGAAGGACGTTAAGACATCAAATAGCACAATGAGGGATTTACGGGGTGACGTAAGATAAAGCAGAATATCATCAGCGTAGAGAGATACACAGTCCTCAAACTCCGAATTCCATCTAATGCCCTTCAGGGACGGTTCCCACCGCAACCAGGCCGCCAGTGGTTCCAAGGCAAGAGCAAACAACAAGGGGGACAGGGGACAGCCCTGTCGCGTCCCTCTGCTCAGTGCAAAGGGCGCAGAGACCCGACCATTGACCGCCACCTGGGCCATGGGACCGGCGTAGAGCAATTTGACCCATCGAACGAAGTCCGAACCGAAACCAAACTTAGCAAGAACCGCCCACAAATACGGCCATTCTATTGTATCAAACGCCATCGTAGCGTCCAAGGACGCCAAGATGGCGGGCTCACGCAGCGTCTCAGCCCGTGCCAGAACTCCATGCAACCTTCGGAGGTTAAGCGCCGTGTTACGATGCGGTATAAAGCCGGATTGATCAGGGTGAACCAGGTCCCCAATAACGGACGCCAAACGTGTCGCCAGCAGCTTGGCCAAGATTTTAGGTTCCGCATTAATCAACAAAATGGGTCGAAAAGAGGCGCAGCGATCCCGAGGTTTACCATCCTTGTGGATGACAACAATAGTGGCCAGTCTCTGGTCTGGCGGGAGAAACCCCACCTCCAAAGACTCAAGAAACATAGAGCGCAAATGAGGAGCTAGCGAATCCGGGCGCATTTTATATAGCTCAATGGGGAGCCCATTAGGGCCCGAGGCCTTGCCGGATCGGACCGAACGGACAGCAGCGGCAATCTCGTCCACAGTAGGCGGAGCATCCAGAGTATCCCTATCAATATCAGACAATCGGGGAAGTGCAATATCACGCAATAACAGGTGGGAGTCCTGCTCCGATCGATCAGACACCTGGGAGTACACCTCGCGGAAATAGTCAGCAAAACATGCGACAATATCAACAGGGTCCGTACAACACTCTCCATTCTCCGCAACAATCACAGGGACGACACGACTCGCACTTTCCCTCTTATCCAACCAAGCAAGCAGTTTCCCAGCCTTATCACCCACATCATACAGGCGTCCCTGCTGTTCCCTCCCCATTTCCTTAGCAGCGTCAGTGACCAGAGCTCTGTATTCATGTTGTTTCAACTCCAGTAGATGTAACCCCTCAGCGGTAACCCCAGATTCCAAGCCCTCCTCCAGGGCCGTTACCTCCCCCTCGAGTCGAACCGTCTCAGCACGGTTGGCCAACTTCACGCTACCAATCAATGAGAGGGCCTGGCCACGAATGACAGTCTTGTAAGCTTCCCAAAGTATACTAGGGGAGGAAACAGAGCCCACATTTTCCTCAAAATAACAATCGTGTGCTTTAACCAGCTCATCCCTGACCCTGGGGTCCTTCAAATACCAGGGGTTGATCGGGGCCACTCGGCCCGCCGAACCCTGCCGTGCATCAACCACCAGCCAAAGCGGAGAATGGTCCGAGATACCCCGTGCCAGATGTTTAACTTCCCGTATGAGGGATGCATGGGCCGAGGGCAGTAAAACGTGATCAAGCCTCGAGAGACTACCATGAGCACCAGAATGATATGTATATTGCAACTGTCCCGGGTGAAGCAACCGCCAGCAATCAGTGAGCCCCAACGTCTCCAGGAAGTCGCTCAACCAAGTCTGGGCCCTCGGCAATTCCCTGGGAGGGTGACGATCATGCATTCCCGAGACCACCGCATTAAAGTCACCCCCAACCAAAAGCAAACCCTCGGGGAGGCCCAGGATAAGTCCACTCAGATCAGCAAAGGTGGTGGCCTGGAGGCCCGGGGGCACGTACACAGAAATCAGATTAAGAACCTTCCCCTCCCAGCGCCCCACAATGGCGGCGTATCGTCCCTTATCATCCAATATGACATCATCAACGGCCAAGGGGAGGGAGGCCCGAACCAGAATGCCCGCCCCCCTAGAGCCCGAAGTGAAACCCGAGTGCGCCACAAGGCGATAACCACGCCTATTCAAAGCGTAGCACTTGTTGCCGAGCAAATGAGTCTCCTGCAGTAAGACAACATCTGGAGTCAAACGTTTCAGCAATTGTAACACCACCCTCCTCTTAATCCCATCCCCCAACCCGTTCACGTTCCAACACAATAACCGAAGTCCCCTACCCCCCATCCCCGTGCCCAACCCCTCCCCGCACCCAGAGCAACTGCAGAAAACAGGAGTGCGCCTTTCCCTCGCCTTGCAAGTAACAAGAAAATTCAAACAAACAACCCAGCCCCCCCAACAATGTCAAAACAACTATACCCCCCACCCCGCACCCCTGCTGAAGACCAAAGAGCCCCATAAACTCGCAGTGTGCCTGTCGCCCAACCACCCAACTAATCTACGAAAAGAAAACCCAGGAGGAGAAAGGACCCGTTCACCCCCCACCCACCCCCAAAAAAGACTACTACTACTTGCAAACATTAAGAACACAGCATAGCACAGTTCAAAGCCAACGGGAAGGGTACGGGGTCAAAGTCAACAGTTACTCTTGCTCCGTCGGGCCACCTTCCGCCCGATCCGACTTGCCAGAGTCCTCAAAAGGTTCATGATCCATAGGCAGCGTGTCAAGCCAGTCACTCACAACCCCAGGATGGTCGAAGAAAAAAGTACGATCCTTATGTACCACCCGCAGACGGGCCGGAAAGAGCATGGCATACTTCATTGACCTTTCCCGGAGTCTCTTCTAGACCCCCTGAAACCCCAGCCTCTGTTTCTGGACCTGTTGTGTAAAGTCCGGATAGAAGCTGACAGTAGAGTTCTCAAAGGTAATGGGACCTGACTGCCGCGAAGCCTGCAGGATAGCGTCTCTGTCCCGGAAATGAAAAATCCTCGCAATGATAGGTCGAGGGTTAGCACCCGATTTAGGTGTGCCGCCGGGGATCCTATGTGCACGTTCGACAGCGAAAAACTTGCTGAGACCCTTGGGCGCCAGGTGATTCAGCACCAGGTCTTCCACCAATAGGTCCGTCGAGGCAGCAGTCGATGATTCCGGGACACCAATCAGGCGGATGTTATTGCGCCTGGCACGGCTTTCATAGTCCTCTAGGCGCCCAGAGTAATAATCATTGGCTTTCCTCAGATTCCCGACTTCAGCCTGCAAATCAGAAACGTCGGTGACCAGGCTAGAGGTCGTTAGATCCAAGGATTTGACCTTTTCGTTTGTCTTCGCCAAGTCCGCCCTGATCAGATTGACGTCAATCGCCACCGTATCCAGTTTGAGAGTCAAGGCCTCATATTGTTGCCCCAATGAGGCCTTCATACCAGTGATGGCGCCCATGAGATCTCGCAGCGAGGGCTCGTCCTCAATCGATGAGTCCTCCGGCATTGTCGTCGAGGTTTTAGCTGCTGCTCCCGGCGATCCCTTAGCTTGAGTGTACCGGTCCATAATGTTCGTTTGCAGAGCACTCCCTCGAACGCCTGGTTTAGGCCCGCGCTTCCCACCCTCAGGCTTGGTGGCCATCTTGGATCCTGGACCCGTACGGGTCGCCTGTTGACGGGTAAAAATGGTGACTGCGGTGGCAAATGTAGGACCAAAAGGGCGAAGGTGGTGCCAGTCTCAGATCTGGAAACCGCTACAGATCGGCAGTAGGAACGGAGAGACCAAGGGTGTAGGAGTGTCCGGCCGCCCACGGAGCCAACAAAGTCAGGTTGAGCTCCGGACAGAAATCGAAACCGAAAACGATCGCCAGCCCACGCAAATCTGGCAGTCCGTTGTTGTTCACTTACTGAACGGCAAGCGAGACAAGATAGCGCGGGGCGTCACCATGGAGCAGGCCAGAAAACTGCGACAGTCTGTAGCTCTGGACCCCGAAGTCCAAAAAAGTTTGTTGAAGCAAATAAATGAGCAGTAGAACTGTGCCAATAAACACCCGTCGTCTGAACCAGGATAAAGTACAGGATAGGCGATGGAGGTGGCGAGGGTCCGGGAGCCCTGTGCTCACGCGACCATCTTGGGTGCGCGCGAAGCTCCTCCTTCAGACGCCATTCTTGATCCATCAAGCACCGGCGGCTGAGTTTGTCCGCCCTGGCGTTCAGAGAACCAGCCAAGTGTTGAACCACCAAGGTAATGCCTTGAAGTTCCAGCCATGTCCAGAGGCGCAGAGCCTCCTGACATAGAGTCCAGGACCCCGCCCTGTTCGTTGCAATACCACATGGCGGTGGTGTTGTCCGTGAACACCTGCACTACACTTTCAAGGACAGAGGGAAGGAATGCCTTCAGTGCAGGTCGGATCGCCCAAAGCTCCAAAGGTTGATATGGAGCCGGGACTCCGCCGGAGACCAGAGGCCTCTGATCTTCGCGTCTCCCAAGTGGCCTCCCCAACCCAGGAGGGACGCATCTGTCACCACTGTGTGCTCCGGGTGGGAAAGGGAGAGGGATCTGCCATTGACCCAATCGCATTTCGCGAGCCACCACTGCGATTGTCGTGCAGTGCCCTCCGCGATCTGGACAGGTTGCCCTGATGCTGTGCCCACTGGAACTTCAGGTCCCACTGCAGAGCCCGCATATGCCATCTGGCATGTTGCACTAGCAGGATACAGGAGGCCATCAGGTCCAGGAGCCGGAGGGTAATCCTGACTGAAACCCGGGATAGAGGCTGAAAGATCGGAATCATAGCCTGAATATCCCGGACTCGCTGCTCGGGAGGATAGACCCAAAACCGCATTGAATCCAGAACCGCTCCGGTGAAGGGGAGCTTCTGGGAGGGACTCAGGTGCGACTTCGGCACGTTGATAGAGAACTCCAGCAAATGCAGGAGGTTGGCCATAGTCTGAAGGTGGGAGACGACTGCCTGGGGCGAGCCCGCCTTCAACAACCAGTCATCGAGGTAGGGGAAGACTGACACCCCTGACCTGCCTAGGTGAGCTGCGACCACCGCCATCACCTTCGTGAACACCTGAGGGGCCGAAGAGGCGCACAGCAAATTGAAAATGCTCCTGGCCTACCGTGAACCGCAGGAAACGCCGGTGGGCCGGCAGGACGGGGATGTGAAAATATGCGTCCTGCAAGTTCAACGCTACCATCCAGTCTCCAAGGTTTGAGGGCAGCCAAGACCTGAGCCAGAGTCAGCATCTTGAACTTCTCCTTCCGGAGGAAGCGATTGACGTCTCAGAGGTCCAACATGGGACGCAGACCCCCTTGTCCTTCTTGGGGACCAGAAAGTAGTGGGAATAACAACCACTCCCTACTTCTAGCCCAGGAACGCACTCAATGGCCCCCTTGGCCAAGAGGGCCGTGACTTCCTGCAGGAGAAGCGCAAAGTGATCCCCCGACATGCGGTGGAACTGAGGTGGCATGGCTGGGGGGTAGACTCGAAGGGGTTACTACCTTCGGGCAATTTGCAGTACCCACCTGTCCGGAGTGACAGAACGCCAGTGGGGGAGATGATGTTGAATCCTGCCGCCAACCGGTGTGGGGTGCACCTGAAAGCTCGGACTAGGAAGGCTTTGAGGCGGATGCTGTGGGAGCGGAGGAGGACTGACCCGCACGCAGGCCCCCTGTGCCGCCACGGCGGCCTCCACACCCACGGCCATGCTGAGGTTGGGTCTGCGCAGGTTTCTGGCTGAATGAACGTGGAGGGGCGCCCCTTCCGTTGCCATGAAAGGTAGACGTGGATGGGCATGTGGTGGAGAGAACCAAGGACTTGGCTGTAGCCCGAGAGTCTTTGAAACGCTCCAGCGCACTGTTTGCCTTATCGCCAAACAGGCGAGTACCATCAAAAGGCATGTCCATGAGGGAAATCTGGACATCCCTCGAAAACCCAGTGGACTGGAGCCAGGCATGGCGACACAGGCCCACTGTCGTGGAGATTGCTCTCCCTAAAGAGTCAGCGGTGTCCAGCCCACACCGAATGACTAACTTGGCATCCATACCAGAGGCAACAGCTTGGAGCTCTTCAGGACACTGAGGCAATACCTGTGCAACCGTATCCCACACCGCGTGGTAAAAGCAGCCCAACAGGCATGCTGTGTTCACCGACCGCAGCCCCAGGCTGGTCAAAGAGAACAATCGCTTGCCAAACTGCTCCAGCTTCTTAGAGTCTTTATCCTGTGGAGCCGTGGGAAAAGCACTCTGGGAAGTCGAAGCTTGGATGACCAGACTCTCGGGCATAGGGTGAGTGGTCAGAAAAGCAAGGTCACCCGCCGCTGGGCGATGATACCTGGTGACGTTCTTATCCACAGAGGCCCCTATGGCCGGCCGTGACCAAGTGCCCAACAAGACACCAGTGAGGGCGTCATTAAACGGCAGCAGGGTCTCCGACGAAGTGGACACCGTCCGGAGCACCTCAATGAGGAGATTAGTTTTGAGGGCCACCGTAGGGAGAATAAGGTTGAGGACCTCAGCTGCCCAGCAGAGCACCATCGTGTAAGAAGCGCCCTCCTCCATGGTAGGCGGGGAGAGGCAAACCCCGGGTCAGAGGAGATGTTGAGGTCGCCGGCATCCTCCAAGTCGTCCGCCCAGTCCTGCTCAGAGTCACACTGACAAGCAAGAGGGTCCTCGGACCCCTCCCAGTCGTCCTCCACCTCCGCCGCATGTGGCACAGACCGCGGCGGCAGGGCAGGAATCGGGGAAGGAAGAAACGGCGCCGGGAACGGTGCAGAGAATGGCGCCGGTCGGGGCCAAACCGGCGCCGCATCCCAATGCAGACCCCAAGTAGGAGCAGAATTGTCCTGGAACTTGGGCATGGGTAGGACAAATGGTGCCCACTGCGGCGCCGAAGGTGGCACTGGGGCCAGAGCCGGCAGCGTTGGACCTTGTTGCGCCGTGGCGCGAGCCAACGGCGTAGGTTCCTGCAGCGCCGAAGTTGGATCCGCCGGTGGGCCGACAGGATCCTGACACGGGACCGATGGGGGGACATCGGAGAGCGACAACGCTTCTTCGACTTCTTTTTGTGTTGTCTCTTACCCGAATCCGAGGGTGAAGACTTGGAGCCCGAGAGCGATGACTGTGGCGTTCTCTGGAGCAGTCCCTGGACCGGGAACGGCGTTGGGACGAGTGCCGAACCTCCAGCAGCTTCAAGTGCCGCTCCCTCAAGGCCTTCGGGCAATGGCCCGACAGGTCAGACAGGACCGGGAGTATTGGTTGTCTCCAGACAGTAGAGGCAGAAGTTGTGGGGGTCCGCCACCGACATATTGAGACGGCAGGCCCCACAAGACTTAAACCCAGGCTTCCCTACGTGCACCAGAGTGAACCAAAAATTACAGGAGACAAAAAGTCTCAAAAAGGTAGTCAAAACGTGACTAAGGTACGTGCACTAACCTGACCTGAGCTTACTGGCGCGGAAAAAGAAAGAACTGATGTCAGCGTGCATGGGTGGCGCTTAAGTAGTCTCCGTGATGTCATATGACGCCAGCGACGGAAGCGGAGCCACACAACGCCATCTACTGACGCGCAGAGGTACTGCTAGAAAAAACTTTCCGGATCCAGTCTGGCGCCTGGGGATATTCTAAGGTAAGGAATCTATCTCTAACGTGTCTCTTTCAGATATGGCGGATACTCACATACCCAAGAAATCGCTAGTGCCCTTTCTCGGATATGTCAAGACATTACCTAAAAGCACTAGAAAACTGAAAGCATTGGGATATTAATAGTAAAAGAAGACTCGCTATGAAATGGATGAGAGGCCCAGTTCCCACACTAAGAGAGTGGTGTATCGATCTAACAATTATAATGCACTCATACCAACACAATGCAGACCACAGAATATTTGGGGACCAGGACAGCACTGGAATTGGCTAGATATAACTGTAGCTGTGAAGTCTGTGTGGGACGGGAATCCCGTTGGGGGTGGACGTGGTCCAATAGAATGTAGGGAGCCCGTCGGAAGGCAACATAATCCCACAATGATGGCGAAGCCAGCCTCTGATCTGCCTTCAGGATTATGATGGCACTTTCCACAGACTTTCCATGTCGGTCTTCCAGACATGGAAAGGTTGTCAGAAAGTGACTTTGGGGGGCGCTAGCAGGGCCCCCTTCCCCATGGCCATCCCCTATGGTGCCCCCTAAACATCCCTGCTCCATGTGTGCAGGGATGTTTACAGACATCCATTTTCAAAATGGCAGCTTGTGCTGCGAGCCTTTTCCGCCCGCCGCACAAGATACCATTGAAAGATGGCTGTTTCCAACCGCCCAAAGAGAGGTTGCATCCAAATTCTGCGGTCAGAACTGCGACCTATGGTCGGGCGGTTCCAGTCTGTAGTGGTGTCGGTCAGGTACAAGTCTGACCGACATCATAATCGGGCCCTATATTTTTGCAAATTATATTAATAACTTTGATATTTAAAAAATCTATATTGCTTAACTTAAAATCAGTATTCCTAAAGATATTCTTACTGATGATATTTCCATATCACAATATTTTGGACACAATATTTTGATATGGCAATAGTTGTTTTCTCTATATTTTGTCTAAAATACCCTTTTTGTTTGTTAGCTCCTACATACCCCACGGAGAGTTAACTGTCCACCTGTAACTCATTTCTCTGGCCAAGTTAGAATAACAATGCTTTTTTTGGGTCCAGACGGTGGATTCTCTCATCCTCTTTGAAGAGGTGAGACAAAGCAAAGAAGGTAGGCAGGGTGATGACCTGGCCTACACGGAAGGGAGTCACTACCTTTGTAAGGAAGGATGCACGTGTCTGGAGGACACGCTAGTCCGGGTAGATGGTGATGTAAGGAGGGTGAGCCAAGAGTGTCTGCAATACACTGACCCTCCAGGCCAATGTTATGACCACTGGAAAGGCAGTTTTGATGGTCAATAGCCTAAGAGGGCAATTGTGCAGTGACTCAAATGGTGCACACATAAAGAAAGTGAGAACAAGATTCAGATACCACTGGGGCATGATGAATGGCTTGAGGGGGAGCATTTGCTGTAAGCCTTTAACAACCGAGCCACAACAGGTGACTTCAATAAGGAAGGTTAGGCTGGCAACGATGCAGAAACAACTGAAAGATAACCTTCAACTGTGGCCAGAGCAGAGCCCTGCTGAGCCAACAATAGAGCAAACAGAAAAACATTGGATAAAGGTGCAGAAAGGTGGTAGAGGTTGTGGGAATCACACCATGCCACAAACGTACCCCAAAAGTAGGCGTAGACCATCTTTGTGGAGTGATGCCCAACTGCCAGAATAACATCACAGACTTTGGGAGGAAGGTCAAAAGCTGTCAATTGTCGGAGCTCAATCTCCACGCATGAAGGTGAAGGGTTCGCCTGTTTGGGTGCAGGACCCTCCCTTGCTGCTGCAACAGAAGAGCCTCTCAAAAATGGAGCCTGATTGGAGTTCCGATGGTCATGCTCGACAGCTCAGGATACAAGACTTTCCATGCCCAAACTAGAGCCACAAGAATTACCTGAGCCAGGTCATTCCTGATCTTCTTGAGAATTCTGGGCAGGAGTTTTATTGGAGGAAAGGGGTACAGGAGGCCGGAGCCCCACTTGCGACAAAAGCATCTCAGAGCGAGTCATCTTAGTAGCTCGAGTACGCAAAACTGATGACATTGTGCACTCTTGGCGGTGGGGAACAGATCTAACCATGGCTCTCCCCACTGCTGAGAGTCCTTGCACTACCTCTGGATGGAGACGCCATTAGTGATCCACTAGGCATCTTTGGCTGAGTTAATACGCCCTGGCATTCAGAGAGCCCGCCAGGTGTTAAACCTCCAGGGAAATGCCATGGCGTTCCAGCCTCATCTAAAGATGCAGAGCTTCTTGACAAAGGTCCACAACCCCATCCTGCCCTGTTTGTTGCAGTACCACATGGCGGCGGTGTTGTCCGTGAACACCTGCACCAGCCTTTCCCCTGATCAAAGAAAGAAAGGCTTTCAACACCATGTGAATTGCCTGAAGCTCCAACAGATTGATGTGGAGCTTGGAGATCGCCAGAAACCACAGTCATCTGATCTTCAACTCTCCCAGATGGCCACCCCATTCCAGAAGTTGCACACCTGCCACCACAGCCAGCTCTAGATGAAGAAGAGAGAGGGGTCTGCCACTGCCAAAATTGCTTGAGTAACAAGCTGGATGTAGGAGGCCATATGGCCTGACAACCTCAGGGTTAATCTCACCAAAAACCACAAACTACTTCTGATACCGGCATATAGCTCCCTTGGCCAAAAGAACCAGCCCTTCCTGAAGGAGCAAAAATAGGTGCTCCTCTGTCAGCCGGTTTTAGGTGGATGGCCTGGGTGGAGGGGTAGTCATGAAGGGGAGGGAGTTGCCCCTTTGTACAATCTGGAGAATCCAGCGGTCTAATGTTATCGATCTGCAGTGGCGCAGGTGATGGCATATCCTGCCTCCCAGTGGTTGTCCATGAGACCAAGAGAGCAAACTAAAGAGGTTTGGAGGCTGTGGGTGCCAAGCTGGTGGTGGGCTAGCCCGACTTAAGGCTACCTGACACACAGGGTCTCTGAGGGTACTGCATCCTCGGCCACAGTGGCTGGGGAGCTTGCGTGCCATGGTGGCTGAGCAGGTAAGTACGCAGCTGGAGCCTTTCCATGGCCATGAAAGGAGGACTGGGATTGGCGGGGGTCGTGGAAAGAGCCAAGGACTTGCTGTAGATCTGCTATTCTTGAAGTGCTTCAGCACTGCGTCCGCCTTGTCTCCGAAGAGACAAGACCTATCAAAGGGCATGTCCATAAGCGAGGCTTGGATATCCCCTGAAAAGACAGTTCTCAGCCAGGCGTGGCGCCGTAAGGCCACCGGCAAAGAAACCAATATGCATAGTGTGTTAGTTGTGTCCAGCCCACATCTGATCGTGAACTTTGTTGCATCTCTCAGGTCTGCTATAGCTTAGGAGAGTATGGCCCGGCTGCCTCCGGGACCATGGGTAGTGCTTAACCGAATCCCACAGTGCATGAGAGTAACAACCTGAAAGGCAAGGGGTGTTGATGGACTGCAGTGCCAGGCTAATGGAAGAAAACATTTTCTTCCCTAAGGTGTCCAGCTTCTTGGATTTCCTGTGCGGTGGGGTGGTAGGTAATGCGCCAGTGTTCACATGCGATGTGGGGGCTTGGACCACCTATCTCTCTGGGGTAGGGTGTTGGGAGAGGAAATTGGGGAGGGGCGATGGGGGCGGGGAATTTTTCACAAGATCCCCTGATCTGGGCTTGGACCAGGTTTCAAGTAGGACATCAGTAAAAGCTTCATTAAATGGGACACGTGGTTCCGAGGGGGTCACTCCCAGCTGAAGCACCTAGGTCAGGTTGTTGTTCTTGACTACCACTGAGGGCAAATTAAGGTCCAGGACCTTCTCACCACCACAGCAAAATAGGCTCCCTTCTCCATAGCCAAGGTAAAAGGAGAGACCATACCAGAATCTGGGGAGGTAGCCAGTCCACGTATGTCCACCAAATCCTCACACCAGTCCATGTTGGGATCTAGGGGCTGATATTTCTCAGGGTCCTCCCAATCTTCCCCAAATGGTAACCAGAAGAAATAGGGCTCAGGCTCCAGTCTTGAGTGTATGGCTCCAGTCAGCTTCCGACGACGACCCTCTGGCTGTGTGTCGGAGTCGAGGATGGGAATGTGGATGGCGCAGATGGCGGCACTGGGAGCACCAACATTGGGACCGGCGTTGGGTAAGGTCAAGATGATACGACCAGCACCAGTCCGATCCGTGGATCCAAGGAGTCTGACTGGTGCTGGGGGCAGACCTGCCGGCATGGAACCAGTAGGGGCCCCTCCCACCCCCACAGGTACCCAAGGCACACCAGCAGGGACTGACTGCCCAAAAATGAGGTGCATGGCCTCCTAAAACTAGCGCAGGTGGGCAGGGGTCACTCCGACTCCCGGAAACTTGGGGAGGTGCTGAGCTTGCCCAGGCTCAACCGTGGAGCCAGCAATGGAAATCAACACTCCCAGGCAATATATAACAGATGCAATGTGGAAAAAGAGTTCAAAGGCAAGCGTGCATGACCTCACTAGACCAATTAAAGGCCAGCTTATATAAGACGGCCTCTAACACAGGCATCTGTTTCAGTGACGCCTGCGCCAAACCAACTCCGCAACGGTAGAATACAGGAGGCTTTCATTGCCCCTAAAGGTATTTTTTTAATATAGAAGTATCTTTTTCTTTTCATTTATCAGCATGAATTAGATCAATTAAGTTCTAGCATTGCACATGTCCCCCTATTTTAGATTGCACGCTAATCCAAGGAGCCAGCATACGCTGTCCCATTTGTGCATCCATCATTATAACCTCGTCTCTCCGAGACTGGTATTCAAACCCGCGTTCCTCCCAGCTCGGAAACCATTGCGTATGCCAGGTAATCGCCAATATAATTATTTCCATCTACTTATGCAGCGCTGCCGTCTTAACTGTTACAATGCCAATATAATTGACAATCTTAGCTTACACTGTGCCTCTGTCTTCTCTTCTCAGAGTGTTTACCTATTTAACTAATGAACACATGTCACGTGTTCAGTTTGAGTCTTAACGGAAAATTAAATTCAAACGACAATTGAGCCTTCAAATAGCCGATAATATTAACTCGAAGCTTTCTACTCTGAGGCGATCGCGCCCCACAGGTATTTACACTAATACAAACCCTGCATGCTTAATGCTGCCAAGCTACAAAGTTACTCTGCCCCATAGTTTATTGTCTAATCATAGAACATGATCGCTTTCGTTACAATGTAGAAATTTTTGTTTGTTTAAACCATTAAAGTCATCAAAGACAATGTTCGAGATATAGTCCATTCGCATAAGGTGAAATGATAATCGAGAGAATAATGAGCACTTCTTTTAAAATCGTTCATACCAAGGCTGGATATCCAGCTTGGTAAACACTATATAGAGACTGTAAATTTTCCAAAATTCTCCTAAAGTTCTGATGAATACGTCGGAGTTTCGTAGTATCGCACTTAAGGTCATAGCGACCTGTGGTATTACCAGTCATTTCAATAAACTATATTAAACAGAAATATCAGAACTAACATACCACTGACATTATTAAATATTGTCGTATTTTCTATTTTGTAATTTTTTTTATGAACTATACAATAAAAAATGTACAGACAGTCACTGACATTATGAGTGCTTTAGTCAAATAGGTACCATTAAGCAAATGGGGTATGACCCAAAAAGAGTCAAAGGACCTGGGTACCGTATAGTATAGAAAAACAAAGTGGTCCTAGCCACAATTTATCTAGTACATTTCAATGCAATATTAATTTTTGCATCTAAGTAATCTTAATAGGATTCGATCCTAAAAGGAAAAGCAAAACAACAACAAGCCAAATGTGTATGCAGTCTTAGCACAAAATTATATATATATATATATATACCCCATTACAATTATTACCACACTGAGTTTTGTATGACAAAATACATTCGCATTTTATTTCATATTAATATATACATGTTTATAAAAACAGGAATAGGGAAGTTCTGCCAGTGCAGTAGAAAGTGCAAAAGAGTGTGCTCAAGTGAGACAAGAAAAATAAGGAAAGGAAATTCAAACGGTTAAAACAAAGGCTAAGGTTCTATTCTCTTAGTTTTAAGCCTGCCCCTCGTATATTGTTCATACGATTTCGTTATAATATTTCACATGGCGGGGGAAGGGGTGCAGGCATCAGAAAAGGTGGGGATCGTCGACGTAAATTCATCAATGTATATTTCTGTTTATACTGCGACTGTCGAGCGATATGATTAAATATGCATGCTTTGTTGATAGTCTATACACTAATCTGTATTTTTAAGATTTGTCTAACCTTACTAGAACAGCTGCAAAAAGGTTGTAAAAAAAGAGCAATGTATTGGAAAAATGAGTTCTAAATATTGTTTCACTTGATTTTAGGTAATTTTTTATGGTAATTTCCTGACGAAGACACCTTCAGTGTCGAAACGCGTGTCAAAGAAACCATCACTACTAATATTAAATTGTTGATTTGTGTAATGATTTTATGATATGTATTAATGAAAGTCATTGACTGTTGTTTTTTAAGTACAAATATATTTGTTGAGACAATTAAAATGTATGTTTTTTTTATATATTTTTTAACTCTTTTTCCACATTGCATCTGTTATATATTGCCTGGGAGTGTTGTTTTCCATTGTATGCTTTACTCTGTCCCAGGAATTGTATCTACTTACAGGGGGTCCTTAATATTTTCAAGTTTTTTTTTGTGGTTTTATTTTCAACCGTGGAGCCAGGCCTCGAATGACGATGCTTCCTCGTCTTGTCGGATGACTATGATGGATGGGGTAAAGCCGAAGACCTCTTTGACTTCTTGGTCTTTTCTTTTTGTGGGACTTACCCAAATGCCCGGACAACTTCGACAAAGATCGATGGATCCATGACCAATTCCGGGACCTTTCACTTGACTGGGATCGAGACCATCGCTGCAGCATCGCTCGTCAAGTGGCAAGGAGCTTGAGGGATTTTTCCCTCAAGACCTTGGGATCCACAGTGCAGCCATCAACACAGGTCTCCACTTCCTGGTTGCGCTCAGGGCACCAGCGGCAAACAAGATGCAGTCAGTAACAGGTGCCACAGGGCTTGAAGCAAGGTTTTCTAGTGGATAACCCTGCCAAACTAGGAGAAAAATTCTCAAAAGACTTTAATAAAAGGTCGAAAAAGGGTCAGTTATAAAGCGGCTGGGGTTGCTTTCTCCAGGTCCGTGCTGACTGGCGTGGAAATCAAATAACTGACTTGAGCACGCTCGGATAGCGCCTATATAGGCACAGCGCACAACACTTCTGATGCAGAGGACTCCACCTACTGGCTCCGATGCAGAGGACTCCACCTACTGGCGCGCAGGGGTACTGCTCACAAAAAATGTCCAGATCCAGGCTGACCCCTGGGGATAATTCTAAGGTAAGGAATCTGCGGCTAGAAGTCTCTATCAGATACAGGCTTCTGAAGGTTCACTCCCCACTCTGACTCTTAGGTACTGGTGTAATGGCTCTGAAATGTCCTGAGCCCTGAGAAACAGGACTCTGCATGTGCTCTGACCCTTAAAATGGTGTATGTTTTATTGGCTTGTCCCCAGTTGGCATAACCCGACTTGCTGGTAAGTCCCTAGTATATAGAACCAGGGGTAACTAGGGCCTGTTGTAAGTTGAGGTGTCTCTCGTAGACTGCAGCACTAGTGTGTACCTCCACAAGTACTATAAAGTAAAACATGGCTCCGGATCTGCCACTGCCGTCTGGAAGGGGAGTTTAAAACTGCTAACTCGACTTTGACATTTAAAGTAATGGCAAAGCCCAAACCTCCTGTAGAAAACCAAGAGGAGCCAATATAGGAGATGTAAGTGAGAGGTCTTTATTTCTAATTCTCTTGGGATATAACACAGTAAATTATAGCGTGACAGTCTTTCCTTGCTTCAGGATAGCGATAATGCAGGGCGTCCTGGATCCCTCCTTCTTCCCCGAGGTCAGGTGAGGACAGCCGTCATGGAGAGTAAAACAATAAAGAGAAAAAGAAAAAAATGGTGGTCACGCTTGGATTCTGGGCACACAACTCGAAGGAGATAGGGTGTGAGGCAGTGACACCGGGACCGTCACCATAGGTAGTGAAACGTGCATAGGGGCTCTTTAGCGCATCTTTAAACCCATCCCTCCTTCGCAGGGGGCCTAGCGCCCGCTTCCCCTTTCTTCCCCACCTCCTGATTCGAGCCAGAACCTCAGGGAGCCATACTCCTCCTCCTGGAGTGTGGCTGGAGTGCTGGCGGTACCGGATGGGATCTGGCTCCCTTCCACTGGCGTCGGGATGGTTCCTGGAGTCGGATGCTGGTCCGGCCATGTCGGACTCTCTTCCGGGATTCGTGCCGGGGTCTCCTTCCTTCGGTCTGGTTCTGGCTTCACTAGACGTTAGGCAGCCCTGGTTCCAAAAGTAAGCGACACTCTGCTGGGCCGCCTGGCTGCTTATACGGTGTTCTTCCTCCTCCTCCTCCAGCCTTCCGAGTGGGTCATGTGACCCAGTCACATGGACGGGGAAGCTGCTGGATTAAAGGGACCGCAACAGTCTGGACTCGCTAGATCCCAAGGCGACTGTAAGTAGAAAACAGGGGAGATGTAAGGGGGCATTACATCACAGTTTTCGCCCTCCTCGAGGGCAGGTTCAGGCACTCCATGACACCTCCCTTATTATTAAGGCACAGTGTCGTATGTTAAAAAGTGATACCTGTACTTTTACATGTTCCTGGAGTAAAAGCCCTAAATTGTCGTTTTTACAGTGGAAAGGCCAGTAGCTCCATTGGCAAGTATAGCATTACAGGCTGGCAGACCAGCCCTGCTAACTTCTGAATGGAACTCCTAAGATT
This sequence comes from Lissotriton helveticus, assembly GCF_964261635.1. NCBI lineage: Eukaryota > Metazoa > Chordata > Amphibia > Caudata > Salamandridae > Lissotriton > Lissotriton helveticus. Next base: position 188,367,103 of record NC_136060.1, read on the forward strand.
CGTACTGCTTGGTCTGTTTGGTATTAAAAGAATCAGTACATTCAATCAGATTCAATAGTTAAATTAAATTTAATGTCACTGGTAGGCAAAGTGCAACTTTAGAAGTTGTCACTTTAGTTGCCCAAGTTTTCCAGCACCTGTTTACTGATGTACATGGGGTTTGTCCTGCAAACAGCTTCCAGCCCTCCTGTGGAGACGTGCTAATGAGACATAGGAAAGGACACAATAGGGGCCTGCATGGGAGAGAGGTGTTACCTCCCTAGTGCATCCCTTTGAAGGGCAAATGGGTAACATTTAGGAGCGGGGCACTCTATTGTTTATGCAGATAGGCTGGAACTGGGGACAAGAAATGATAAGCCAGCTATCAAACCGGTTTTTCCAGGGGTTTGTAGCCCCTTGACAGACAGCCCTCTAGGGGTGGGCTAGGAAGCTCTGATTGTCGAAAGAGGGGTCTTGCCATGTTGGGAGTGGGCAGAATGGTGCACCCTGGGATATCCAGATGCCACACTTCCCAGGAAGTGGTCATCTGGTAGACCAGTGGCTACCAAACGTATCCTACCCCGAGGACATTTTTTGAAGATACCCAGAACTCATATCTCGACTGACTTGAAAGATGTGATGAAGAAGGACTTCCCTGCTGCACCAATGAGGTCTGCTCACCATCTAAGAGAGACACTGTACCTGCCATGTCCTGCTCAAGAAAAAGCAGTCTCCAGATCCCAGTCAAGCCAAGAGAGCTCCAAGGGCCAGCTCACTGGCCTCCTGTTGCAGCACAGGGACACAAGAGATGACAAGCCTTCTGGGGCAAGTTGGTAGCCTAAAGTCTTAAAGTTGCTACCACCACCGCCGTGCAGCACCAAGGACAAAGGTCCGACCCACAGAGTTGAACGCGGGTTCGCTGAGCCTGGTAGAGCTGTCTGAGAGTTGCTGAGACCCTCATGAGGCCAGTTATCAACCCAAGTACGATTGGCCTGTGTCCACGACAACGGGTGACTGATAGTCCAGTGGGCAACTGGACTTCGGCTAGACCGGCGTGGACTTTGTGAAATATCAACGCTGCAATCAGGACACCACAGGGTCGAGGAATCCCTTCAAGAAGACCCCCGTTGATCACATTGCATACACAGTATCCTTAAAGCATCTTAAGCATTCTTCATCCAGTGCATCAGGACCACTCCATAGGAATCCATTGCACAGCAGATAAAGTGCCTGGAACTGCTGAAGGAACGCTTCTTCTGTGAAGGTAACTGTTCTTGAGGACGTTGCTCGTCTCCCTGACAAGCTTCATGTCGGAATTGGTCACCCCAAGTACTTCTACCGACTGAATTCACACTTACCTACGTTTTCCTCTGAAAAGTTTCTTAGTGTCTGAACCAGATGGGATGCAGGCACATGTACGCCGACATCAGTTCCTTTCTTTCCACACCTCCAGATGCCGATCAGTGAGCTCCACTGGTCTCTCTGAGACTGTTTTTTTCCTTCGAGCTTTACATGTTAAATTCTAGCGTCAGTGCGAGGGACATGTCCCTCAAAAGGTTTTTAGGCACTAAGCTTTGAGGCGAAGAAGTAGCCTTCTGATGGCTTACAGGCTTTTTGGACCAGAGCCAAGACTGCTATTACTGCGTTGGCACGTAGTCTGCCCAACCTGGGCTTTTGCCAGGTTGCAACGTGGGCGACTCTCCATGCGTTCACAAAGCACTACTGTCTGGAAAGCCCGGTCCGGCTAATTGAGCATTTTGCCTTTTCGGTCCTGCAAGACTTTTTAGTTTGAGCCAGTTAACAGACCCACCTCCTGGGAGGTACTGCTCAGTTAACCATTCTAAGATGAGGACTCTGCAGCTAAAAGCCACTGTCAGAAGAGAAGTTACTAACCTATGGTAACACCTCTTCTAGAAAAGAATTTGTCTAACTGTAGATTCCTCAGCGACCCACTCATCCTCCCCATTCTGTGTACTGTACTCTTTCACCTAGAAAGATCCCACTTTACGTACCTGCACACTAGTCATGACAAGTTACATTTTTTGCTCCACATCTAAGAGCGCGGAAGCGTCAGGAAATTAGATGATTCAAAAAATAGGGGTCACGTCCATTATGGGGGCCTGGTAGGACGTAATAAATTCAAAATCAGAGGGAAATTACCTGGCCACCAATTCACATTACTGCATTCTTATTCATCAGATTTTAGGATACAACACAATCTGTTATTGTACCTTACTTTACTAGTTGCATTTTATTTAAATCACCTTCAAATACCATAATTTTTCTTTGATGAATTCAAAAGATACATAATCCATTTTTCAGAAAACAATTCATCAACAAAGTAAAACAAATGTGTGCTCGATATAAAAAAAACATTAAAACATGTCAATATATTGCAAGATATGTATCTTTTGAATGCATCAAAGAAAAATGATGGTATTTGAAGGTGATTTAAATAAAATGCAACTTGTAAAGTAAGGTACAATAACAGATTGTGTTGTATCCTAAAATCTGCTGAATAAGAAAGCAGTAATGTGAATTGGTGGCCAGGTAATTTCCCTCTGATTTTGAGTAAATTAGATGATGGCAGCACGCATGGGTGACATCTATATAGGTCAACTGACATCACATCCAGAGTGGGTGATGTGATTGAAGAGCCCCAGGCACTACTTCCTAGCATGCAGGGGTACTGCTTCAATATTTTTCCAGATCCAGTCTGAGTACTTACTACTAAATGGGAGGATATTAGATAAGGTAAAAAGGGATTTAGGGAGGGATATGAAACTACACCCACCCACAAGTGTACCCACTGCGATCCACAAACACACTTCGAAAGTTACTACAGTCACAAAGGTCTCCAAACACTATTAAATGTACTCCAGTGCCGCCTTTGAGTACGTTCAGCCCCACACATGGCCTCTCAGACACTGCAACACACTCCCACACAAAATAATGGAGACAGAGGCTTAATATAAAACCAGATAGGAAAAAATGTTAATTAAAAGAATTTTGACTGACAGAAATATATTTTTGTTTAATGTTAGCAATTATGAGCACAATAATTATTATATTATAAAATGTAATATTTTTAAAGTTATAGTTAAAGATTTAAACCTTTAAAAAAAATTATACGTAACTTAATAAATTTGATTGTATGTTAAATACAAATAAAGTGCTAGAGGTATGATAAATGTTTACATTATTTTTAATAAATTACATTAATTAAATATACATTACATTAATTAATGCACATTTAAATTAATGTGCTGTTGCATTTTATTTTATGTGCTCTAGGTTTAAAAGAAATAGTACAAATATTTTATTCTTTTTTTTTAGCTATTTGTTTTAAAAGTTTAGAAAACTTTCCTTTTTACTTTATTTCACAGAGACGTCTGCCGAACTGTGAAAAATTAATAGTAGTAACTTTACACGCATAAACATTTCCTAGTTTCAGGGGTTTCGAGACCCATATGTGGACACTCGAAAATGGCAAATGGCAAACAGTAGTAAAGTGACTGCTGAGTGTTAGGATAAATTTACACATAGGTAAATCTACAAGTAATAGTTTACTTTTGTGAATAGGCCCCACGGGTTCTAGTCCCACCATAAAGGTACCTTTGTCATTTTAGTTTTACATATTTCAACAAGCCTGTACATGTCTCAAACTAACTGAATTTTTATGCTGGAAATAACTACCTCTTGTACAAGCATTAGATCAGCAATATTTTTTAAATGGCAGCAAACAACTGGCCCCAAACACCTAGTTTGGGGGAATAAATGGCAATTTAGACATAAATAAGAGGAATATTAAAGCATTTTATATGGAAAATATGTAAGCTTTAATTAAATTAATGCCATTTCTACATAATCTAACTGAATTAAATGCAGAATATCAATAAAGGTTCAACAGATGTTTATGCAACAATTTCAACAATGCCTGGAAGAGAAACAGGCTTTTCCACAATTAAAAATATACAACTTTGACTCAACACAATTGAATAGAATAGCCAATATTTTATAAATACACTATACAAATTGCATGGCACAGAAACATTTCTGAATAACCAGAAATTCAGTTACATGCATGTTTTCATCCTTTCATCCTTGAAGACTGAAATATTCTTCTTTAATGCCCAGTCCAGAAGGAATTTCTCCTAGGAAGAAAAACAGTAGTATAATTACAAACTGTGCATAAAAGATATACAACTTCCCACCTCCTCATTCTGTTCTTTTGTTTCCAACTGGTCGCACTCGCCACCCTCAGAAGCTGGGTGGTGGTGTCAAAACCTGGTAATTACCAACCCCAACCCCTGTTCTTAAAGTCAGAAATCTATTTGTCTAATATCCTTCCAACTTTCTAAGAGATTTCCAACTTCTATAGGATTCACACAAGTACATATGAACATTACATCTATACATTTCCAGTAGTATTGCAACTTTCCAAAAACTGATCCTACTGGATTTACTAATATGTGAGAAATAAGAAACACATTTTTCTTTTATCTCCTCTTTCTGCTGCAATCGCATGCCTAAAAGACACTATTCCTGCATTTAACAGGAGTAGGTTTACATGACTTTCTTGGGTGGGAAAAAGCCTGTTATAAGTATTTGTAAGTGCACTATCACCTGAGATGGTATCCTGGGTCTGAGGCAGGCGAGACCTGGCCTACTGAGGCATGTCGAGTGGGCTATTCCAAGAGCCAGGTCTTCAGCTTCCTATCTAATTCAAGAAGTGAGGAGGAGGCTCCAGGATATGTAAAAGCAAGTCTTTTCAGGTCTTGGGAGGGATGTGTGAGAAGGCCAGGCTGCCACTTCTGGTTCTGCATATGCGTGGGGTATATGGTAGAATTGTGAAGACATTGAAGAGGGTCGAGCTGAGTGAGGATTTTTGCGGTACTCCATAGATGAGATTGTGGGCATCCAGTGTGTACGGAGCCATACAGTTATCTTGCTGAAGAAGAATTGTGATAGTCTGTTGAGGGGTCATGCTTTTGGAAGCGGCTGCTGGGGACATGAAATCCTTCACAATACAAAAGATCTTTGTTGCTGTTGAAGCGGAGATTGATGCGTGGCACGTTTGGTGGCCAGGATCTGTCCGTGTTAGCGTATCAGGGTGGATTTGAAGATAGTCCAGTCCTTGTTATCTTAGGTCACTCTTCATCTGCCCTGCTGTTGTCTGCAGTGGCGTTTTGACATTCTGAGTGCTGTGTTTCAGCTGGCTTGTGGTCTGGATCTCATGATTTTGGTGGGTTTGAGGTGAGCCAGGGGGTCAGCTCAGGTGTTGATCCAGTTGTTGAGGTTGGTGATGGCATCTATTAGGCTGCTGTTATGTTCAGGCTGGTGTTCCGTGAGTAAGGTTATCTAGTCTGAAGGTTATCTAATCTGTCTCTGTTATGCTGTTCCAGGCTCTGCAAGCTAGCCTGGTGTCAGCGGCTGTATGATGGTGTGGGACAGGAATGTTGGATTTGATGAGGGCATGGTTGGTCTAGGTGATAGGCAAGAGCTTGTTGACAGGAATACTGGTGAAGATCTGGTCCAGGAGGTGTCTGGCGGAGTGTGTGGGCTTGTCACTCATTGGGTGAGGTTGAAGTTTCCTAGCTTGTCGAATAAGGCTATTATTTCTTCAGATTCATGGAGTCTACTAGGTGAAAGTTCTGATTGCCCAGGAGGAAGTTATTTGCGTTGAGAATGAGGGGCGCAATTAAGTCAGTAATGGTCTTAACGTAGTCGGTACATCACCGGGTTCGATAAGCACATCCAGTATCATCAGCAGTTTGTCTCCGAACCCAACAACTTCCCCAACAAGTAACCTATCATCAACAATATATCCCCAGATTGAGCCAAGCCAACCACTAAAGCTCAATCAGCTAGTACCATCAAGGAATGTTCAACCTCAGTCTAATGAAGAGTGTGAAGTCGATCTGGAGCGATCTCCCACCTGAACCCTCTAGCTGCAAGCCCAGAAATTTGAACACCCCCCTCGACAGCAGTAAGCAAGACCAGACCAGTACAAAGAATGGTGGTTTCAGAGCGTCTCATAGGGAAGTCAATTAAAGGAGACAAAGAAAGACCCTTGACAACACTAATTAAGAAACCCGTCTCAGTGACCTTGTGCAAAACAGTCACTAACAAAGCGGCCTCACATCCTTATAGTGAACTAGTAGCCCCTCAGCAACGCCTACCTTCAGCTCAACGGAGAATGGACCAAACTGCAAAAAAGACTGAGTCCCCCATCACTGTTACAGAGCATAACTTGGTTACAGATAGCTCTCTCACCAAACTGTTGCTAATTCGGGAGTAAACCTCTCCAGGCCCGCACAACATCTTAAATCGAGGAAACATCCTCAGACTTTTGAAATCAATTCCAGAACTCGTAACCTGGACTCTAATGACATAACTTCAATTGAATTTAAACCCTGTGACAGCAATCAAGAAACCGAAATAACACTAATTACATTAGCATCCGAGGCAATAAAGGAACTGGTTCAATCAAAGGCAGATCAATTCAACAGTTGAGGCATTAAATTAATAACTCCCAGTGTCCTATGGTATCCATCAATACTTGCAAATCCCCCGGTTCTCCCCAGTCATTGGGGAAATCCACTAAAATTGGCTTGAAGCCGCACTGTAGATGGAAATGATGATACAGCAATAGAGTGTCAAGCCACCTCAAGGGCCATCTGGACCTGGTTGCCAGCAGCCCTGTTCCGGGGTTCAAAAGATTGAAACATCACCCCTCTTGGTCTAACAATATGTTCTTGGAACATCAATGGCTTCATGATGAAATCTCATTCTGTCGATACTCTGGAATTTATAAAAAAAAACACACAACATCATATTTCTCCAGGAAACTTGGTTGGTGACAAGCATTCCAATAGAAGGCTACCAGGAATTTAGGTCTCCTGCCTCAAGACAGCACAAGTACTGCAGACCTCGGGGAGGGCTTTCGATTTATGCTGCCTGTAAACTAAACTTAAACTTCAACCAGCTAGAATTTGATGAAGACTGGATTATCTGCATCAGAGTCAGAATCGTTAATTCGACAAGACAGCTGCTCTTGCTCAACATATACATTTCTCTATATGCCAGAGAGAAAAAGGCTAAATTGGATCGTCTGACCCAGATTGTGTGTAAATTAATAGGCGAACATGGAAGCAAACCCTGTGTAATTTCAGGTGATTTCAACACAAACCTCTTTCAAAACATTACAGAGGACTATAATGATATACATACAGTGGTCCCATTACATCTAGCGGCCCAATCGAAACCTGCAGGTAACAGGCCGAGCAAATTAGGAGAATATACAGTTATACAACTTAACAGGGTGTGTTACACTATACTGAATGACCGTTTTCCCATGGATACTCCACCATCCTGTACAAGAACAAACGGCCACACCCATTAATTTTTGGACTTCACGCTAAGCAACAATGAAATGCTTCCCCTGATAGAGAATTATTTCATCGCATCACTGGGAGAGAGTGATCACCATCCTCAAATAATCAGTTTACCCCTCAATGTCACACGTCACTGGGCAACTAGTCAAACAACAACCGGAATTCGCACAGGGAATCTCAAAATGCTATAAAGGTCTGATCACTCAATCCCGGCAATAATGACAAAATGCAGAGCTCTCCTAGGAGCAAGGAGAGAAGTTGACACAGCACCAATAGAAGCATGAGAGTTGCTCTCAAACCAACTACTCAGTAAATTACTGTCAATCTCACCAAAACCGTCAACCAGCAACCAATTACGTATCTCAGCTGAGACAAAAAAAATAAAAACTCAACGTAACTTAGCCCTACGTTACACCAGGAAGAGTACAGGAGCTGATCTGTTACTTAAAATTTACCAGCAAGCCCAAAAAGCATTTGGCAAGCTATTTAACAAGATATACAAAAACAGCCAATCAGTTTTGGCTGAAATTAGTACATGCCAGCAAAAACCCCAATCCAAAGTTATTTTGGTCGCTTGTGAACACGAGGACTCTGGGCTCATGAGGGCAAACATAAGCGAAGCTAAATGGGTACTGATTTTAACAGACCACTTCAAAGAAGCCAAAAATGGAGAGGACCGATTCAGCATCTTCATACCATCTGAACCTTCGCAGCCCCTATTGGAAACAACGAGTGCTGGTAGGCAAGTTCTGCAAAATGAACCGGCTATTCACGCTCAAGTTACTAACACTATCGCTATTGTGAACCAGCAAGAAGATCTCCTGTTAAAGATTTCAAAGGCTCCGGAAGTTCTGAGATTAAAAATAGCACACATCATAAGCAACTCCCGGTCAGATGGGGCTCCCAGGCCCAACGGTCTTCTCCAGACCCTGTATAAAGCAGATCCTAAGATGTGGTCTGAACATTTAGCCCCTTTATTCTCTTACTGCTGGCTCAGCCTTCACATACCAGAGTCATGGAAAGGAGTCATTATCCACCCCATCTTTAAAGGAGGTAGGAGAGCCGATCCCAAAAATTATAGGATGATAGCTCTCCTGGACGTCGAATCCAAACACTACGCCAGTCTGTTGCTTGAAGAGATGTTGTCTTGGGCACATAAAAACCATTGTCTACCTTTTAATCAGACCAGATTTGTGGTTAAAGGAGGAACAACCAGTAATCTGCTGGCTTTATCTGTATTGACAGAGAAAGCAACAGTTCTAAGAATGCCACTCCATTGTTGCTTCGTCTACTTTAAAGCAGCCTTTGACCGGGTGCCCAAGGGTTTGCTTTGGCATAAACTGCAGAAATGGGGAATCCCTCCTGTCCTCTTAAAGGCAATAATCCAACTCCACTCAAATACTTGGCTTCCTATAAAGCTGGGAGAGGGATCTCATGTCTCAAGAAAAATACAAACCTCCTGCAGCGTCAAACAAGGATGTGTGCTGGCTCCCCTCCTTTTTATCCTTTTTATTTCTGATTTATCACAGTTGCTGGACAATGTCAACTCCCACTCTCTTCAACTTGGCGGATCCTGCATAAGGAATCTGCTATATGCAGACAACCTTACTTTACTCAGCCACACAAGGGTCGGTCTACAGAGGCATCTCGATCAGCTGCTTCCCTATACAACAAGTAATGACCCGGAATTAAACTTATCGAAAACAAAGTCAATTTCTTTCGGGAATCAGAAGCAGCCGAATGGTGGGTGGCTTTTTAATGCTAAACAATTGAAACTGTGACATTATATGAATATTTGGGGGTCTATATGGACTCAAAGGGAACTTTCTCAAAACAGAAGGAAGTGGATGAGGCAAAAGCCCTGTCAATCGAGGCAGCATTAACGAAGCTTGCGAGGCAGATACTTGGTCCAAGCTTAACTCCACTTTTAACAGTTATGAAAGCTAGATTACAAATGACCTATCTTATGGCCAAGAGATAATGCTGGGGAGCAATTTCAATATGGAGAACAAAATAATAAAAACAACTTTTAAGCGAGTACGACACCTGCCGAAATCCTCATCCCCAATCCAGATCAGAGTAGAGTTCGGCCTATTAGATCATCAAGGGGTTGGGGCTGGCGCCTTCATCAAGTTGTGTAACAGACTGCGTAATTCGCGGGAAGGATTTCTGGAGGCTAGGCTGTGGCAAGAAATATCGGCCAGCCAAGTTGGACAAAAACATTGACGGTACCTAGAACAAACACTCCCTGCAATTGCTTGACGTAAAAGAATACTGGAGAACTAACCCACCCCAGCAGGCACTAAACATATCCATTAAAAGAAGAGCCTGACTCCGGTCTTTTCATTCGGATAGGGCACAACTGGCAAAAAGAAAACATGCCTGGACGGTCCTTACGGGGTTTGAGCCCGGAGCAGAGGCACCCTATTTATCAAGCAATTACGCAGTTGCATGGAAAAAAACATTCTTGGCCCTGAGAAGTGCCAACACCGAGTGCAGGGGGAGCGGGCACCACTTGGAATCGATTGAGCATGTGGTATGTGTCTATTCTGCCTTACTCAACAACTGAAGGATTCTGCTGCAGGGCGAATGGAACAAACTCGGGGTCAGATCGTCCCGACAAGCCATCATAGCAGCTGTGAATCCAGAAAACACGATCCTTAACATTCGGTTTGCCAAATTCGATACAAGAGCAGCCAAACATTTTAGTGCAGCAGGATCACAAGTAACCCTGCTTCAGCCTGTACATTCTTGATGATACCTTTACATTTAATTTTCGAGTCTCTGAAGACAATCACCAAGTTTGCCTCCCTTTTTCTTCTCTTTTCTCTTTTTTCGTCTGTCTAACCCGGGCCTGTCCCCCCTTTTTAATAATGAAGCTTTAGTGTCTGCTGGCCTACACCCTTCATTAGACAAATGAGGACGCTGGAAAATTGTGCACATTTAGTGTCCGGGACACTATGCCTTCTACAAACTTTTTAGAAACATTATTGCTTTCTTCATAAACGGTTCGCTTTTATTAAGTTCTTTTCATACAAATGAAGTATTTTCTAATTGTTTTAAATAATCAAACAATAAAGTCAAATTCAATAGTTGGTGCATTGTCCTGGAGGTTTGGAGGTGAGGGTGCAGTTTGCGTTGAATTTGTAAGTGATGTGGAGTTTGGAGGGCAAGTGTTCCATATTGTTGGGGATTGTTTCTGAGGAGGAGGTGCAGCTAATGGTGTCCTTGAACATTATGGCAATTCTGCAGACAGGCTTGTGTTGCCTCTCCCGGCTACAAAATAGCAAGGCAGAAGGGACGTCTGTAGCAATGTTGAGGGTCGATGCAGGGTTAAGCCAGGTTTCTGTGATGATCCGCAGGTCTGGTGCATAGTCGTACAGCAGGTTCCATACACCTGTGGAGTGTTGGCTGAGTAGCATGCTGAACAGCGAGGTGTGCTGTGCTGTTGGTGGGTGGAGAATGTGGGTGAGAGGGGTGGTAGCAGCGTGGCGAACATTGGCTTTAGTTGAGAGTGGAGAGTCATGGTGGGTGGGCCAGATAGGTTTGCCTTTGACATGCCAGCACCATGCCCACTTCGTGAACCCACTACATATGCCATTAATTAAATGGGTCCTGGGAGGGTCTGGGGGCGGCGCAAAAGAGTGCACAGTGAGGCAGTCAGGAAAAAGAAGGCAAAGGTTAAAGAAAGGTATAGAGCAATGAAAGAGCAAGAAGGCGCCAAAAGTTGCAAAAAGAATCCGCAAAATACTTCACACAGAGTCAGATCCACTCTGTTTTGCGGATCCAGAAGACTGATTGATGTCCTTGGATTTGCGAGGCTTGTATCGACAAAGAGGAGTACGTGTGACAACCAGAGAATTTGCTTCTTCGGGGGCACTAGCCTGCACCCCAGCTGGGGTCCCACAAACAGGACCGGGGCTTACCAGCTGTTATAATACTTCACAGTGGTACAGTTTTGTACGCAGTAAAATGTTATCTCTTCATAATTCTTATATCTTCAATTTCTACTGAAACCATGATATTTCAAACCTCTATTCTATGTATGTTCTGCATTAGTTTTGTGTCTAATAAAAACCTCTAATGATACAAGACCAGTTTCTTGTGTGTGGTTTCTTTAGTAAAGGGGTGAAAGGAACCCAGAAAAAAATACCCATCTCTGGCAGGTTTGTCTTCACCTAATCTGTATCTTTTTCCAAGTATGTTTAGGTGTTCACGAGACACCAGTCTGTGTTCCACACTCCAAATTTTAAGTTGTTATACTTGTATTTTACTGGACGTGAGCAAGATTAGCTTGGACACATGACAGCATCACAATCTTCCTGTCACTAGACATTGCGCAGAGAAGACTTCCTTGCTTTTGATTTCAAGACGTTTGTGGTGGCCTTCAATGAACACATATGTCACTTCAAGGCAATGACAAACAATGACTGCGACAACTGTTATAAATATATGACATTTGTTAGGACTATACAGGAATTTACTTTCCAACTTACCAGATCAGATGGAAGCACGCTGACAATATTAACACTAGATACCCCTCCCTAAGATGGTCCATTTCAGTTCGTTACCCAAATTACCTACAGCTCCTGAAATGGCTATTGTCTTTTTCATGAAAATATTTCATCTTCGTAGTCCACGACAGTAGACAATCTCAGTCCATGGTACACTTCTAATTGGAAGGCTGCTTGCAAAAATTTTGAGAATCGAGAGTGGGATTTTATACAAAGGCCAACAGCAAAGCAGAGTGAATAAACCAAGCTATTGAGCAAAGCCTAATGCGTTTCATTAAGACTACTTAGTCAGTGAAACACCTTTCTTATAATTCATACTTCCACAGTGTTTTTCTGCTTTCTTTGCTCTCTATGATCACTATCCTCCTATTTTACCAAACAAAGTGATTATTGATGTCATGTTGCTGCAGTTGCTGATCTCTTTTCTGTTCTTCAGGCGACAAAGAACTTAGTGACCTCTAAGTTTACCTATCAAGCCTCAGCAAATACAATATTCTACAGTATTAATTGCCTGTCAAAAAGTCAATTTATCGTCCAAATTTTTCGTGCCTGATGTGTCCAAAAAGCATTCACCTCTGTTTTACAGTCCATTTCTTATTTTGGAGTGGTTTTGTTTATCTGCAGTAAGGATTTATTTACTCCTTAAATAGAGGATCTATACAGTCTCATGTTTATCAGATCAAGCCTGTTCTGAGGCCATTTCTGGCATGGTTTTCTGATAGGTACATCTGCCGTGTGGATTCCTCACCTTGTGAATATCCCCTTGCGTCAGCAAAATTCGGAAATTCTTTTTGTAGCTTGCGCCGACGTGGACTTGGACGTCATAGAGACACGGCATCGCACGCGACTCCGCTGACGTCACCGACGCCTACAATAGGCCCACGCCGGAGTGATGACATCAGTTCCCTTTTTTCCGCGTCGTCGACGCTAACGGTTTCGGGATACTCGGTAGCTTTTGGTAACTCTGTTACTTTTTTCTTCGTTTTCTTTGTTCTCTTGCCTCTTTGTCTCCCTATAATGTCGACAAAGAAGACTGGATTTAAACCCTGCAGGGAGTGCGGGAAAATGATGTCCGTTACGGACCCACACCAGGACTGTATTTGGTGTTTAAGCTCCGACCACGACGTGGATGGATGTTCGTCGTGCCAAAAAATGAACCCAAAGGCCCTGCGAGAGAGGGAGACCAATCTTCTTGTAGCGAAGCTGAAAGCCGATAAAAAAAGGAAGACTTCCCGCTCGAGGAAGTCGAGATCGAGGTCAAAATCAAGATCTCGAGAGGCATCGGCTTCGAAGTCCTCGTCGGATCATGCTTCGAGGTCGCATAAGAAGCACAAGAAAAGGAGGCATGAGTCTCGACGTCATTCGGGTGAGAAGTCGGGCTCGAAGTCGAGGTCGCCCAATAAGGTTAGATCAAAGGTGATCCCACCGCAAGAGACTTCAGATCGGGAAGGCGAAGCCTCACCTTCGGAGTCACAAGTTCAATCTCTGACTCCGGTTTCCAATCCGACCCCGACTCCGTCTCCGACTCAAGAAGAGGTGGAGGAAGTTCCTAATGAGGAAGAAGAATCGGCGCCTGTTGAAGAGCCGAATTCGAATCTGCCTCGAGATCAGCCTGAGGGTGATCATCCACCTTTTCCTGCACCAGGTCAGGATCCATCGGCGTTCCTGAACGCTATGTATGGGGTATTCTCGAGATCATGGTACCCCTCTGGTGCACCTTCGGGTCCCATGGGTCCAATGGCATTTAACTTGGGTGTTCCACACTCTTATGCCCCGGCACCTTTTATGCCGTATATGCCAGCCCCGACTCCGCAGTGGCAGTACCCGGCTCGGCCGAGATCGACGCCGAGGTCGACGCGGATCTTTGGAGCATCCATCTAAGCCTTCGGATTCTGTACCGACGTCGGCTCCGGCGCCGTCGGAGTCGGTGGTGGATTCGACTGCGATCCGTGTAAAGGAGAGGTCCAGGAGGGAAGCTCAACGCCTCCTGGAGGAACGGAGGTATTACGAGTCTCACCCAGACTTGGAGGAAGGTGAACTGGATGAGGATTGTTTCGAAGAGCTGGCTGATGCTAGTGGCCTTGATTTTTCCCCTGAGTGGGTGTTACCATCAGGTCCGGATACGCCTTCAAAGGATGTCCAGCCATATCACGTGGTAATGGGGAAGGCAGCAGGACTTTTAGGTTTGACATTACCAACTGTTGAGTTTAAGTCAAATCTGCTTACAGAAGTACTCCATTCACCAAGCTCAGCTGTGGAACTGTTACTCCCATTTAATGAGGCATTAACTGAACCTATTATGGAGGTGTGGAAAAAGCCTCTTTCTGCTCCTGATGTCTCAAAAAGTGTGGTGAGGAGATATAGGGTGGCTCCCGAAGACCCTGCCTTTTTATCATCTCACCCTTCTCCTGAAAGCCTAGTGGTTCAGGCTGCGTGCTCTAAAAAGTCGGTTGGTGCTTTTCCCCAAGTGCCTGGTGACAAGGAGGCCAAGAAACAAGATCAAGTGGCCAAGAAAACTTTCTCCTCCGCACGTATGGCGTTAAAGTCAACGAATGCCACTTGTCTTATGGGAAGGTATGTGCACGCACTTATGGACTCAATGCATTTGATTGATTCCTAAGGTTCCAGAGGACTGCAGGGGTGACTTTGAGGAGGTGTTATCTGATACTCAAGCGGCAGCTCGTCAAGTTATCCAGAGCGGTCTAGATACTGCAGTTTCTGTGGCACGGATCATGGGCACTGCGGTTGCCACAAGAAGATCAGCTTGGCTGAAATCCTCGGATTTTTCTGCGGATGTGCAGTCTGCACTATTTGATTTATCTTTTGATGGAGTTGGACTCTTTGGCAAGAAGGCATATACAGCCTTAGAGAGGTTTAAAGACAGCAGAGCGACTGCTAGATCTCTTGGTCTTCAAGTAAGAGGTTCAACGACCAGAAAGTTCAGAGGTTTTGGGCGCTCTTCTTTTCGTACCTATAGACAAGGTCAGCAGCAGCAACAACAGCAGCAGCAGCAAAATACCTTGTATAGGTCATACAGGGGAAAGCAAAGGGCACGTCCTCGAGGGCGTCAAGCCTCTTCCTCCTCGACCTCCTCCAACCCCCGAGCCACAGAAAAGCAGCCCTAGATCCGCCATTCAGGATCATGCGGGTCCGGTGGGGGGTCGGCTTACCCACTTTCTACGGGATTGGGAATCGGTTACATAAGATCTTTGGGTTCTCAATCTCGTAGAAAATGGGTATGCCCTTCCCTTTCGGGAATTCCCTCCCAATTACCCTCCTTGCCAAGGTCTTTGCACGGAGGAACATCTGTTGCTCCTTCAGGAGGAAGTTCAGACTCTATTAAGAAAGGGTGCGATAGAGGTGGTCCCAGAGCAGGAAAGGGGTCAGGGATGCTACTCCCGGTATTTCCTGATACCCAAGAAGGATGGCAGGCTTCGTCCAATCCTGGATCTCAGGATCTTGAATCTCTATCTGAAACAAGAGAAATTCAAGATGCTCACCCTTGCTCAGGTTCTTCAGGCAATGCTGGAAGAAGATTGGATGGTGTCGCTCGACTTGCAGGATGCGTACTTTCACATCCCCATCCTGAAGTCGCACAGGAAGTATCTCCGTTTTACGGTGGGATCGCAGCACTATCAGTTTTTGGTCCTTCCGTTTGGGCTTACTACTGCGCCTCGAGTCTTCACCAAGGTGATGGCAGTGGTGGCGGCGCATCTCAGAAGGTCAGGGATTCCTGTATTCCCTTATTTGGACGACTGGCTGATCAAAGCAGAGTCGTCAGAGAGAGTGCCCCATCATCTGCGAGAGACAACCCAGTTGTTGTACAGGTTGGGTTTTTCAATAAATGTACCCAAGTCTCACCTGGTGCCCTCCCAGCGCAACCTGTTCATAGGTGCTGTACTGGACACAACTGTATGTCGTGCATTCCCTCCTCCTCAAAGGATTCGCGACATACTGGAAATGATTCCTTTATTTTACAATGGAGCGGTCGTTCCAGTCCTTAAGGTCCTTCGCCTGCTCGGTCTGATGGCTTCATGCATTCTGTTGGTCAACCATGCATGCTGGCACATGAGGGCACTCCAGTGGTGCTTCCGCAGGCAGTGGTATCAGCACAACGGAGATCTCAGGGAGTCAGTGAGGATCTCTAGAGAAGCTGCGGCGGATCTGTCTTGGTGGGGCGTGGAAGGCAACCTGTCTCAGGGGAAGCCTTTTCAGTTGCCTCCTCCGGTGGCCACAGTGATAACGGATGCATCCACTCTAGGATGGGGTGCTCATCTGGGGGATCTGGAGGTCAAGGATCTTTGGTCTCCAGAGGAAAGGTTGCTTCACATCAACCTTCTGGAATTGCGGGCGATACGTTTGGTGCTCAAGGCCTTCCTCCCTTCCCTTCGCGGTCGTTCGGTCCAGGTCCTTACGGACAACACGACCGCGATGTGGTACATCAACAAACAGGGAGGAGTGGGGTCGCAGTGTCTCTGCAGAGAGGCTCTGCATCTCTGGTCCTGGGTTCAGGACCATCAGATTTGTCTGATGGCAAATCATCTGGCCGGAGTTCTGAACGTGCGTGCAGACAGTCTCAGTCGGCAGTTTTCGGCCGACCACGAGTGGAGGCTTCACCCGGCGGTGGTTCGTCACATCTTTCGGACGTGGAGGACTCCTCAGGTGGACCTGTTCGCCACTCACGAGAATGCTCACTGCCTGTCATTCTGCAGTCTCCAGTATCCGATGCAAGGAGCCTTGGGGGACGCGTTTCAGTTGAGTTGGGGAAATCAACTCCTTTACGCGTTTCCTCCCATACCTTTGATTCCTCGGGTTCTGAGGAAGATTCGCCAAAACCGGGCCCAAGTCATATTGGTCGCCCCGGACTGGCCAAGAAGGGTGTGGTATACAGATCTTCTCCACCTCTCCTCTCACCCGCCGATCAGCCTCCCTCTCAGGGAAGACCTCCTCTCTCAGATGGAGGGGCAGGTTCTACACCCCCACCTCCAGACATTACACCTTCATGCCTGGAGATTGAACGGGGCAACCTGAATTCCTTTTCTCTCCCGCCTGACGTGGTGGATGTCATTTTGTCGGCCAGGCGTGACTCCACTAAGTCCATCTATTCATATAGATGGTCAAAATTTGTCACTTGGTGTGGAGGAAAATCTATTGACCCTTTGAGAGCCCATTTGTCTGATGTTCTCCAATTTGCCCTTTCTCTGGCGCAGCAAGGGCTTGCTGTTGCCACTGTTAAGGGTTATCTTTCTGCGCTGTTGGCATTTCTCTGCTTGCCTGACCAGCCATCTCTTTTTAAATCTCCTGTGGTTTTAAGGTTTTTGAAGGGTCTCACAAATAAGTTCCCTCCTACTCCTTTTATTGTGCCTCAGTGGGACTTAAATCTTGTCTTGACCTTTTTGATGGGTGCTCCTTTTGAGCCTCTTCACAAATGTCCTTTGAGGCTTTTGACTCTTAAGACAGTCTTCCTCGTTGCAATTACCTCTGCAAGGAGGGTAAATGAGCTTCAAGCTCTTAGTTCCAAGCCCCCTTTCTTGACCATTCATGCTGATCGAATGGTTCTTAGGACCAGGGCTGCTTTTCTTCCAAAGGTGGTTACCCCTTTCCTTTTTGTGTTAGAAAGATTTGTTTCAATACAGTGTTCTGCATTGAATGTTTTATGCACTTTGTTTCTTCCCTATTTATTTGTTTTGTCTGAAAATGGATCTACATCCTGTTTCGAACTATGAAGTCAGGAGAAGGATGTTATCACTATATCTCAGGTGATATTTTATCTTTTTCACTTATTTCTTTATAAGCAGTAGCGGTAATGGTCCTGAGGAAGCAGCTGGATACCACGTGGATCTAATTAGTCTGCAGAAACATGTCGACCTTCCATCTTTAATAGTGGTTATTTGTTTAGACCACTACGCACTCTTTTTATCTTAGGATCGAAGAGAATCTTAATAAATATTTTTTCTCTTCTCTACCTAATTTTATAGTCTTTTTCACAACTTCACTTTGCACTTCACTTTTAGCACTGCTTCCAGTCACCATACTATACATCATCTGTTCTCCTCACACTGGGCACCACATGTAGGATTAGGCTTTAAACATCTCCCAGTCCACAGTGGGTCTCACAATCTACCTTCGAGGGTGAAGGATCCCAGATGATGAAGGGCGGATCCGAGTGGTGACTGATGGGAATCTTTTCACAGAGATGAGAGACCCTATGTGTGATTTCCACAACACACTATTAGTTTCACTCCATTTTCCCTCCATTCACCACGTAGGAATTTAACTTAGTTGCATTTGCGTTGACCCCTTGCTATTTGTTGTTGAAGTGGTTACTCCTTTCCACCTTGGTCAATCCATTACCCTCCCTACCTTTTATCCTCCCCCACACCCTTCCAAGGAGGAGGAGAGGTTGCATCGTCTGGACCCCAAAAGGGCGGTGTCTTTTTACTTGGACAGATCTAAAGACTATCGTTTGGATGACCAGCTCTTCATTGGGTTTGCTGGCTGCAAAAGAGGAAGAGCGGTCCTTAAAAGAACTTTGTCAAGATGGATCGTCCTCTGTATAAAGATCTGCTACTCTTTGGCCGGTAAGGAACCACCAGAGGGTATAACGGCTCATTCTACAAGAGCTAAGTCTTTAACCTCTGCATTGGCTAGAGGTGTTCTTGTAGAGGATATTTGTAGGACGGCAACTTGGTCTTCCCTCCACACTTTCGCGAATCATTACTGCTTGGATACCGAAGTGAGGAGGGACGGCCACTTTGCGCGCTCTGTCCTCCAGGATTTGCAGGTTTAGAAGAGTGGACGCCCTCCTCCGGTAGTGGGGACTGCTGTGGGACTCTATTCACAAGGTGAGGAATCCACACGGCAGATGTATCTATCAGAAGAACAAGTTACTTACCTTCGGTAATGCCTTTTCTGGTAGATACAATATCTGCCTGTGGATTCCTCACTGACCCCACCCACCTCTCCATTTGTCTACTCTTCTATACCAGAGTTTCTGTAATGTATTTATTTTATTGTCAAGGAGTTGTTTATTTCAAACGTTTTATTGCATTTGCTTCACACTGTGTGTGTTACCTTGATATTTGTACTGCGTATACTGTGTATATGTCTACTGTCATTGGTCCGTCCGTGTGCCTCGAAGGCACGGAAAAAAGGGCGGAACTGATGTCATCACGCCGGCGTGGGCCTATTGTAGGCGTCGGTGACGTCAGCGGAGTCGCATGCGATGCCGTGTCTCTATGACGTCCAAGTCCAAGTCCACGTCGCGCGAAGCTACAAAAAGAATTTCCGAATGTTGCTGACGCAAGGGGATATTCACAAGGTGAGGAATCCACAGGCAGATATTGTATCTACCAGAAAAAGCGTTACCGAAGGCAAGTAACTTGTTCATCTCCTCCACCTTCATCTGTCCAAGTGGATGAGCACCTTGAGTAAGAAGTTGAGGGAATAATGTGCGTTTTTGGTACACCACTGCAGTTTGCAGTTTTTAGTACACTGGAAAGTTTATAGAGTAGCAGAACAGTCTTGCAATTTATTTTCCCGTTCACTGCCTTCTGTTGTGCAGAATCATTTTTTCGAGTGAGTCAACTCTGAGTTCACAAGAATTTTAAAGGAGTGGTATAGTGTCACATTGCAGCCTTCTTTGGTTCCCTGTGCTCATGTCCAATGCAGCACCAGTGCAGAAGTTCAAACTCAGCTCTGCAGGGGGATAGTAAATTTAAGAAAATGGGTCACAGTGCTCTCTGGCAGCAAACAGTGGTAAAACAACCACTGTTACATGTCACCTCTTGATGCATTTTGTACAGTTAACCCAGATAAGCATGGCTACCAACAACTTCCTGGTCAATGGTGGTAGAGCTCAGAGCTGCGCTAGAATAGTGCGAGTCTATTACCCTTGTGTAACTGTGAGCGGACCCCCAGCCCTGGGACCGGCCTGGCCGTGGTGTTGCTGCTCTTGTAGCCCCCCCTTGCAAAGAAGCCTTTCTGCGGTGCTGGATAGCCCGACGGAGGCCTTGTGATCGAGGTGTGCCCGCGCCATTGACTCCTTTGCGGCGGGGAGCCCGGCAGACCAGAAGGGGGCCGGTGTCAGATGCGGAGTGCCCCCCCGGGCTTCTGGATAGCGACGTACCTGGGCCCAAAGTGCAATCCCTACTGACCTGGACCGGACCCGACCGGGGGGTCTCGACACGGGAGTGCCCTAGTCTGCCACACTAGCTTTGGGAATTGCCTCACCAGAGTGCCTGAGGAGAGCCCTGACGGTGTCCTGGGTGGCCTAGTTACATCTAGACCATCAGTCTGAGTACCTTCTCGCGAGAATTGGTGTAAGAGGGACACTGGAGACGGAGGGGTGAGGTCTTGACTTCCGATCCCTCTGCTGTTTGGACACCCTTCCCTTCTACTACTACACAGCGCTTCTACGCGCTTGTGTCAGCCTATACTAAACATGGGCAAGGACAGGGAACCGAAACCACAGCGACAGGGAAAAATGGACCGCTACACCAAGGTCATCACCCCGCCCCCACCCAGAGGAGCGACCGGCTGCCGGCACCAACACTGACACTCTTCTCCAGGCGAACCACTCGACCAGGACGGCACTTGAGGGGAAAATAGGTGCAATGGGCACGGAGGTGACGCTCCTGTGGCAGTATTTGCGGAATCTGGCGATCAGGGTCCCAGAATCGGAGACAAGACGGGGAGAGGCGGAAGATACCCTACAAGATCTACGTGAGGGTATGGCAGACTTGCAATCATCGTGGCAGGTAGATGATGCGGAAAACAGGGCACGCCACAATAATCTTCGATTTGTGAGCTTTAAGGAAAGAATTGAGGGATCAAACATGTCAGACTTTCTTCATTCTTGGCTCCTGCGCATATTTCCGAAGGACAAATTCTCCACCTGCTTTGTCATGGAAAGAGCCCATAGGGCATTGATGGTCCGACCACCAGTAGGGGCATAGCCACGGCCTGTCATGGCCCGCTTCTTAAACTTTCTCGATAGAGACATGATCCTTAGAGAAGCTAGGAAGCTCGGGGAGATCCGACATGAAAATGCAAGTATAATGATCTTCCCTGACTACAGCAGAGAGGTGCAGAAACAGAGATGCACTTTTGGCTCGGTGAAGGCAAAGCTGCGAGAACACGAGATCCAATACATGCTACTCTTCCCTGCAAAACTGAAAGTGATATACCTAGGCAGATCTAATTTCTTCCAGACACCGGAGGAGGCATGGTAGTGGCTAGAGGAACGACCCGTGCTGGAGTGGCTAGAAATTCCACCACGCCGTAAGCAGTCATCATCGGGAAATGCCGGGCGGTTCCCTGGCCCTCAAAGATCGTTGAGACCCCAACAAGCCCGCAAAGAGCAACTTCGGGAGGCAACCCCTTATGCAGCAAGGTATATTGGCAGACCCCGAAGACGCAGTAGCCGATCACTGGACTCTCACCTCTAGGCGGACTTGCGCACTCTCCGTCTCTCTTACCATCCGGATCCAGATACAGAAGCTGAAACCAGAGACACTACCTCCAGAGAAGAGGAGGACGATGGGCCCTCTCTGCACCCATTGGCGGCCAAAATAGTGGCAATGGAGCAAGACACAGCAACAGACGCCCTGGCTTCACACTCGCACTCGTGAGCATGGGCTTGTGAGGTTGTCCGAGGGAACAGACTGAGACTACGGAGTATGCCTGTTGGACACTCAGCCCCCCCTGCCCCCCTTGCTGCTCCACCTTCTGAAACCTGCGGAGTGTTTGAAGACCTCCACTGTACTGCGGGCGAGAGGCATTGAGTAGCCGCAGACTTGGGCTGCTTGCAGCCCTTCTTTTCCATTTCTTCCTTGCTCGTCTGTGTGTTTCTCTTTCTCCTTTCTTAAAGCAGTGCTCCTTTTTCTTTGGACCGCCACTGTTTGGGGAGAAGCTTTATCTAAGAACTTCTGGGAATGCTGCAGGAGTTTGAACTTGTGGGGTAAGTTGGGTTTGGGGAGGGCGATAGACTTCCACCACCCTAATGCTCATCCTCGAGCGCCTGGCAGGGGATGCGACATTGGGGAGGAGGGAGGTGGGGTGGGGGGGTGAGAATGGGGGGTTTTCAACAGTTGTTATTACATGGTTTGTTTTATTTTGTCATGTTTTGTTGCGCAGCAGTCACAAATTTACAAAAGCCTGCACAAGTATCCATTTCCCCCATAGCATAGCCACCCATGCTTATGTGTCCAGAAATTGCTCACAGGCACCCCGTGATTGAGTTAGGCTCTAGCCCCTCTCACTTGGAACGTGATTGGCCTGGGGGATAAAATTAAACGAGGGCTGGTGTCCTCATATGTAAAACGGATTCGCCCAGACGTGGGCCTCCTACAGGAGACCCACCTTAGGGGCACGAACTGCAGGTTTCTGGTGAGGGTAGCCTACTCAGTTACAGCGCATGTGGGGTACACCTCCGGTTCTCGGGGTGTAGCCATTCTGATTACAAAGTCCCCTCCTTATAAGGTGACACACACGTGGACGGACCCCCAGGGAACGTACGTGGGAGTGACAGCCACATGGGGGAGACTGAAGGTCACTATAGTATTAGTTTATGGTCCTCCAAATCTACAGGCAAGGACTCTACATGGGTTGACTGACATCCTCTTGGAGACACCGGGCACGACGCATATTATTGGGGGCGATTTTAACGATGTAAAGTCCATCCCCAAGGACCACTCCGGGGATCATGCTGACCCCTCACCCCCCGACTACACAATTGGCTCGACTGACGGACACCCTGGGTTTGGTGGACGTGTGGCGACATCTACATCCAGACAAACAGCAGTATTTGTATTATTATGGGGCACACAGGATTCACTCACGACTAGACTATGTCTTGCTTCCTCAGGGTGTTTTTGAGAATATCTACGAGGCGTAATATCTGGCCTGTGGACTTTCTGACCACTCACCCCTGCTTTTTAAGGTAGGGGGAGGTCTCAGGTGGGATGACGGAGCTTGAGGCTATCACCTGGGATCTGCAGAACAAAGAGTTGTTACAGGGACTACGGGCTGACACGAAAGTCTACTTCGCCCGAAAATCTGGGATTGGTACAGTCGGGTGTCATATT
The DNA here is from genome assembly GCF_964261635.1 of Lissotriton helveticus. Taxonomy (NCBI): domain Eukaryota; kingdom Metazoa; phylum Chordata; class Amphibia; order Caudata; family Salamandridae; genus Lissotriton; species Lissotriton helveticus. The sequence continues at coordinate 188,390,080 of NC_136060.1, forward strand.
GTGGGAGGCCTACAAGGCAATGCTTTGTGATAAGGCCCAAAATCGAATAGCCTGGGAGAAGTGGAAGGAGCAAGAAGCGCTAGCCACATTGGAGACTTAAATCCTTGATCCTTAGAACAGCGCTATCATACATGCAAAGACCCACTGGTTCACCGACAGCTGTCAGACACGCAACAGCACTACAGGGCCCTAGTGACAGAGGAGGTTAAAGCACAGGCACAGGCGACCCTCCATAGGCTGTATGATGTGGGGGATAAATCTGGAAAACTATTGGCTTGGCTTAGTCGTAAGGAAGCGGAAGCCCGATGGGTGGAGAAAGTAGTAAATCCCCAGGGAAGGATACAGACGGGAGACGCACAGATAGTTCAGACCTTCGCCTCCTACTTCCAGAACTTCTATGAGGCCCGGGGGCTGGGAGCCACGTCGGAGATTGGACTGGAATTGGACATAACAGTATATGAACTTAAGGACACGATAACTAGATTGCGTCCTGGGAAGTCCCTGGCCCGAATGGACTCCCTGCGGAATTCTACAGGAAAGGGGCGGACCTCTTGGCAGTGCACCTCTTGGCGATTTCCCTCCTTAACATAGAAGTCAAACTCTTGGCGACTATCCTGGCTCTCCATCTCCGCCAGGTCATCACTACCCTGGAGCATCGGGACCAGACGGGTTTCCTGCCGGGTCGGGTGACTAGACTGAACTTACGCAGGACTCACAATTGACTCATGGAGGTGCAGGATCGTGAAGATCCACATATGTTCCTCTCCTTAGACGCTGAAAAAGCGTTAGACGCTGTACACTGGCCTTTCCTAGAGGCTACTCTGGTCAAGTTTGGTATTGGCCCCAAGTTTTGACGCTGGATAGGCCTCCTATATGCGGACCCTCGCGCTCAGGTTAAGGTTAATGGGCAACTGTCCGAAGATTTTCCCATCAGACGGGGGACCTGGCAGGGCTGACCACTATCCCCCCCTACTTTTCGCCCTCAAAATAGAAATAGTGGCATGCGAGTGGAGATACGAGGGTTCCAAATCACCCTGACTGACGTGGGGGAAGAAAAGATCTCACTCTATGCAGATGACATCTTATTATATGTTACCCAATCGGATGACACAATTCCCGCCCTGTTTGAGCTCATGGGCAGATATGGGTCCTTCTTGGGATATGCCATTAACTGGCACAAGTCGGTCATTTAGAGCCCAAGAGTCTTAGATGTCTGGCCCTCTCTCCCTGGGGCCCTTCAGGTAGCGCAGGCAGGGTTCACGTATTTGGGGATTTATCTCACCATGGACAGAAAACTCTCTTATCAGAATAATAACGAGCGGGTCATAACTAATTTTGCTGCCGAGGAAATTACAGTGGAAAGCACTCCCTCTCACGATCCTTGGCCGGGTGGCGATGTGTAAAATTTTCACCTTGCCCAGCTTCCAATAGGCTCTACAAAATGAGTATTTGCCCCTCTCCAGGCAGATATTCCGGGTGATAGACGCGGAATTGCGCTCTCTGCTGTGGCTTGGTAGGCAACCGAGGGTCGCACTGACCACACTACAGCGGAACCAATACAATGGGGGGACATCCTTGCCAGTTATTGAGGCTTACTATTGGGCGGAACACCTGACACCAGTGAACGAATGGATACATGCTGTGGCAGACCACCCCACTTATGGACTAGAGAGAGATACCATGACACAGCGTACATGCCTATATTTCCTATATGGAGAGCGAGGTAAGGGCCGCCTACTCCCGGCCACACAAGTCACACTGGAAGTCTGGGAGAGAGCGACTAACATAACTGGCTGGGCATGCAAACCAACAAAGCAGACGCCAATCTGGCACTGCTCCTGGTTGAAGGAGCTCCACAAACTTAGGGGCTTTGGGAGATGGGATGACATAGGCATCTCCACCATAGGAGATGTAGTGGCCAAGGGAGAACTCAAAAGTTTCAGGACATTAGCGACAGAATTCGGATTACACACTTCCCAATTTTTTTAATATGCGCAGCTAAAACATGCTTGGTTAGCTGAGAGCTCGCTCTCCACTTCACTGCCGGAATATGCACCGCTGGAAGGACGCCAGGTATTCGATAAGGCAGTCTCTCTAACAGTCTTTCGGGTTTATAAGCAACTACTGTTCACGACTAAACAAGAATATTTTTCTGACCAAATCAAACTAGCTGAAAACTCAGCTAAAGAATTATTTAAAATTGTTTGTAAATTGGCAAATCCACAAGCACCACAAGTGGTGGAGAGCCAGGAACTATGCGATAAGATCGCCAGTTTCTTTTTGGATAAAGTTGAGGAAATTTCCTCTACTTTTAATAGAGCCAATAGTAACTCTCCACTTAAATCTTGGATCGACAAGAAGACTGCTCCTCAGACTCAGAACTCCTTGATAGAATTCCCTCTGCTAACCAATACAGATACGGTTAAACTTCTGCAAAATATGAAATCAGAATCCCCTTATGACCCCTGTCCGATTAAAATAGCCAAACTGGCCCCATTAACTTTTGCTGCAGCCCTTACCCCTCTTTTTAATTTAATAATTGAAGCAGGTAGGATCCCTATTAGTTGGAAAACAGCCTCTTTGATTCCCCTTCTAAAAAAAATCTAACTTAGATCCTAAAGATGTTCATAATTTTAGACCGGTTTCCCGCCTCCTATTTCTGGCCAAAATGGGTTAACAGTCACCTGAATAGGTACCTTCAAGATGCTGAGGTACTTGACTGTACCCAATAAGGTTTTCGGGAGGGCCACAGCACTGAAACTGCCCTCTTGAAGTCCACTGATGAGATCAGGAAAACTTTGGATCAGGGGGGCAGAGCAGCGATGATTATGCTGGACCTTTCTGCAGCGTTTGACACGGTCCACCATGATTTTTTGATGGACCGTTTGTCAGCCTGCGGTGTACAGATGGCCGCCTGGAGGGTTTTAAAATCTTTTCTCTCTGACCGTCAGCAGATAGTGACCCTGGGTGATTTTTGCTCCCCTCCTTTCCAATTGCCATGTGGGGTGCCACAGGGGTCATCATGGAGTCCTACCTTATTTAATGTCTACGTATCGTCGCTGGCTCCATTTATTAGATCCTTTGGTTTTCATCTTACCTCCTATGAAGACGATACGCAGATAGTGGTATCACTTCTCCCATGATCTGAAAGGAATATAAGCCATAAGCTATACGACTGTATGGAGGCAGTCGGTTCCTGGATCACCAGCAATTGCCTTAAATTAAATTCAGGCAAGACTGAAGTCATCTTATTTGGGAATGATCCTAACCTGTGGACCCCTGAATGTTGGCCTGACTCCTTGGGGGCCCTCCCATCACCTTCTACGCAAGTGAAAAATTTGGGAGTGTACTTAGATGATAAATTGTACATGAAAAGGCAAGTTAACGCCATTGTATCATCTACTATGTTTACTCTCAGGACCACTAAGAAAATTCTTCCTTTTTTGCCTAAGGAGAGTCTGCAGACGGTGGTTACAGCATTGATTATGTCACGCTTGGACTATTGCAACAGCCTCTACTTAAACATGCAAGAGAGTCTGCTGCATAGACTCCAGATGCTGCAGAACACCGCTGCTAGGCTGATATCTGGCATACCAAAATTTGCCCCGATTTCTAATGAAATCCGCAGACTTCATTGGCTGCCAGTAAGGCAACGAGTGCATTTTAAATCCCTATGTCTGTTTTTTAAATCACTTCATAATCAAGGACCACGTTACCTGCAGGAACAATTTCAATGGTACATACCTTCTAGGCCGCTACGTTCATCGGCTCAAAAATTGGTCAAATTCCCACCTGTAAAAAAAGTTTGTTGAGGTGGGAAAAGCTTTGTGGTAGGTGCTGCAAAGAAGTGGAGCCAGCTTCCCTTTTTCCTGAGGAACAGCACTGATTTGCTGCTGTTCAGGAGAATGCTTAAGAATGCCTGGTTGTTCTAGTCTCCTCCTCAGCCTCTCCTCTCTTCAGGAAAGCAGTTTGCGCCAGGACACCCAAGGGTAACAGATGCGCTTAATAAAATAATTAACATAACATAACATACCGGACCCTGAATAACAACATGCAAGACAGACTGGGGAAGCTGAGGGAATCGTGGGAACAGAACCTGGGTACGTTGGAAAACATTGACTGGGAAGCTGCTCTGATGCACCACAGGGAGGTGGCCATTAAATCCCGCCTCTGACTTATCCAATATAAGACATTACACAGAGTATACTACGACAGGGCCCAACTCTATCGCATGGGCTGAGCCAGCGACCCAAATTGAATGAGATGTGGACAGCCACAGGGGGACTTCTATCATACTATCTGGGACAGCCCCGTCACCCAGACATACTGGGAACTAGTATTGGGAGAACTGGGCAAAGTACTTGGCGAAACACTACCCCTAGACCCCATATTTATACTATTGGGCATATCCGGAAATGTAGATTTAGGCCGCCCACAGCTTATTTTTGCAATTTTGGCGCTGGTGGTAGCAAAACGAGACATGGTCCGCACTTGGGGGGCAATGCTACCTCCCCAGCTTCGAGAGTGGAAGATGGGGATGGACATGTATATGGCAGCAGAAAGGGTCACATACAAAGCGAGAGGGTGCCCGCGAAAGTTTCGTAGGGTATGGGGTAAATGGAGAAAATATTATGGGATGGATGGAGGGCTGGGAGCCGACTAGCCAGCCACTGATTGGGAACATGCTGTATCTCTGCCGAGGTGGCCAACGGGCCTGTTGTTCAGACCCTCGGGGAAGACGCACGATGTGGGGGGGAGGCCTTTGCAAGAAGTAATAATTATAATAATCTCTCACTGGCATCCAATATTTTTGTGCATTTGTGGTACTGAAATTCTGCACCCATGTCATAAAATCGCCGTATCATGACGATTTTGGTAACATCAGACCGAAAAAGACAAGTGTAAGGTGTGCGAGTATTTTCGTCATATTTGAGTGGCGAGATCACCATGAAATCAGGGATTCCGTTCTGAACCCTCGGGTTCCATTTTGTGTACGGCAGCCATTTTGAGGTTGCCCTCACATAGGCCGATGTCTAAGGCCGAACGAGTCTTAGGGACACGTACACTTTCTGTTTGACTTCTGTGTGACCTGGGCAAGCTGACTCCACTGCCCGAAGCCAAACCTCTTCGACCAGTTCCTTTTCCAGTGGCCGATCGAGATTAGGGATCAAGCCACAACATGCCATAAACCCTGTATTGCACACAACTATGTCTAATCTTACTCACACCTGTCTCTGTTCCTTTCTTTATGGCCTGCTTTACGATGAGGAGGTGCCCAATTTTATTAGGGGTCCGTCCGATTATCTGATGAAAAGTGTTGGGCCTTGCTGGGTAATTGATTGTGGGCTGGACAAACTGAAATATGGGCTTGTCATCATGATTCTGCTTTTTCTTTGTCGTGAAAATATGTGAATGGTCAACTGTAAATAAGAAAACGAGTTACTTACCTGTAACTACGGTTATCCAGTATTGGTATCTTTCATAGATTCACATGCCTGAATCATTCCCCGTCGTCGAGGCGGGAGTCCCACGGTAAATAAAATATATAATAGCAGTGCCTAAAATTTCTTGTAGTAGGCTAGAAAAGCCTAAAGGCCTAACTAGGCCTCAAAACTTAGCAGCCTATCTACATCATTATGTAAAAAGACCTGAAATATTAGCCTCAGCCAATCAGCTGTCCTCACCCTCTAGAACCTTCCCTGCTCAGGCAGTTCTCCTCAGATTTTCCCAGCACAAGTGAGAAGTAGTATCCATAGCCAGAACTGCCCTACCGGGGAGGAGGGTGGGTGCATGTGAATCTATGAAAGATACCAATACTGGATAACCGTAGTTACAGGTAAGTAACTCGTTTTCTTATCCAGTATTAGGGTATCTTTCATAGATTCACATGCCTGAATCAGAATAGCAAGCAGTAACATCATGTCTGTCGATAGAGGAAGGTGGGAGACAAAGAAAATATAAATCAATCCCCACACAACCAGGAAGGTAATAGAGTACAAAACATGTCAACATAACATATGCATCAAAACCTTCGAATATAACAGATAGGACAGCATTACAAATATGTAAAGTTTAAAATATATAATCTTTCCAACCTTAGTGAAGAAGATGCTGCAGCACTGCATCACCAACAGCTGTGTCATCTTGAACTGCCGACTGCAGACAGTAATGTTCGGTAAAAGTGTGCACACTTTTCCAAGTAGCAGCTCGGCAAATGTTCTCTAGAGTCACTCCAGCGAAAAGGGCCGTAGAGGTCGACACTGTTCTCGTGGAATGAGCTTTGACCTTCCTTGATAAAGGTCTATTGGCCTTGTCGTGACAGAAGGTAATTGTGGAGGACAACCACCTGGCAATAGTTGCTTTTGTGACAGCTTGACCGAAGGTGGGTCTTCCATAGGCAACAAACAGTTGTGTAGATTTACGCATGTCTTTTGTCTTTTGCAGATAGAATTTAAGACATCTTTTGACATCTAGAGAATGTAAAACCCTTTCTGCAGGAGTTTTCGGATCCGGAAAAAAGGTTCTAAGTTTGACCGGTTGATTAATGTGGAATTGAGTTGGCACTTTAGGAATGAATTTAGGGTTGGTCCTAAGTGTAACAAAGTCCTTAGAGAACTGCAGAAAAGGGGAAGTAATAGTGAACGCCTGTATTTCACTAACTCTGCGAGCAGAAGTAAGAGCCAACAGAATTGCAACTTTCCAAGTCAGAAATTTCAGTTCCGCTTTATGGATTGGTTCAAAGGGCCGTTTAAGAAGTTGGGAAAGGACTACATTAAGATCCCATTCCGGAGGAGGAGGACGAACTGGAGGAAAAACTCTGAAGAGACCTTTCAGGAATTGTTTGATCAAGGAGGAAGAACATAAGGATGGTTTGTTGGAGTGCTTCCTGAATCTGGAGATTGCTGCCAGATGTACTTTAATGGAAGAAAAAGCTAGACCTGATTTAGCCAGAGAAAGCAGGTATGGAAGTATGGCTTCAGGAGGAGCCTGCAGCGGATGAACATCATTATCTCCACACCATGAACAAAACCTCTTCCACTTGAAACGGTATGTTCTGATGGTACTTTGTGCACGTGCTTGCGACAAGATTTTCCTGCATTCCGAGGGAATGTTTAGGTCTTTGAACTCTAGGAAATCAGGAGCCAAGCGTGCAAGTGCAGCGATTGAGGATCTGGATGTTGAATTTGACCGTCCTCTCTTGTCAGCATCGATGTAGTCGGTTTGAGCCGAAACGGAGGCTGTTGAGACAGCAGGAGAAGCTCTTGAAACCAATATTGTCTCGGCCAACGTGGAGCAATGAGAATGAGAGTGCAGTGTTCCCTCTTCATCTTTTGCAGAACTTTCGGAATGAGCGGAATCGGAGGATAAGCGTACGCAAACATTCCGGTCCATCTCATGAGGAGGGCGTTTCCTCTTGACCCCCGACCTGGGAACCTGCTGGCATAAAACAGGCACTTGCTGTTTTGCTGCGTGGCAAACAAATCCAGCGTTGGTCTCCCCCAAAGACGAAAGACTGTGTCTACTTGATGTTGTTCGAGTTCCCATTCGTGACAGTCCACAAACGTTCTGCTGAGACTGTCTGCTAGAGAGTTCCGAATCCCTTGAACATGCTCTGCTTTGAGGGATATGTTGTGCTGTAAGGCCCATTCCCACATTTCCTGAGCTTGCAGTGACAGGGTAAGAGATTTCGTTCCTCCCTGTTTGTTTATGTAGAACATGCTGGTGGTATTGTCCGTGCGCACCAGGACGGACGAATTCACGATCCTTGGTAGGAAAGCTTGCAGGGAAAGAAAAAGGGCCCTGAGTTCCAATATGTTGATGTGCATCTGTTGGTACTGATGAGACCATCTTCCCTGGATCTGAAGGTCCTGAAGGTGACCTCCCCAACCTTCCATGGACGCATCCGTAGTCAGAGTGTAGTCCGGAATCTCTTGGAGGAAGGTGAGGCCCTGCGACAAGTTGTGTGTCTTCGACCACCAGAGAAGAGCCTGTTTCATTTTGACAGTGACTTTGATGCGGTCGTCGAATGATCCTTCGACCTGCTTCCACTGACGAAGCAACTCTTCCTGCAACGGTCTCATTCTGAGTCTTGCCATAGGAATGAGATTGATCGCAGCTGAACACATCCCCAGAAGGGAAGCATACATCCGAACTGAAAGTGACTTTTTTGCGGATATTTGTTTTGCCAGTTTGACGAGCTTGTTTTGACGCTCCTGTGTCAAGTATGCCTTGCACTGGCATGTGTCCAAGACTGCACCCAGAAAAGTCAGTCGTTGATGAGGGTGGAGCTGAGATTTTTGAGAATTGAGGGTCAATCCTAGGTTCGAGAACAGTGAAAGTGTTTTGTTGACTGCCTCCATGGTCGAATGACTGGTGGGACCCTTTAACAGCCAGTCGTCGAGGTATGGGAACACCTGGAGTCCCAGGGACCTCAACATTGCAGCCACTGGAGCTAGGCATTTCGTGAAGATTCTGGGGGCCGATTTGAGGCCGAATGGGAGGACTTTGAATTGTTAATGGACGCCGGCCACTTGAAATCTTAGGAATTTGCGGTGGTTGGGGTGAATAGGGATGTGAAAATATGCGTCTTGCATATCCAGAGAAGCCAGAAAGTCTCCTTCGTTTAGACAATTCAGAATGTCCTTCAACGTTACCATGCGGAAACTCTGTTTCTTTAGATATTTGTTGAGTTTGCGCAGGTCCAATATTGGACGCCACTCTTCTGAATTTTTCTCCACAAGGAAGAAACGTGAATAAAAGCCCAGCCCTTTCTGAGAAGGATGGACTAGTTCTATTGCGTTCTTGTGTAGCATCTTTAAGGCTTCTTTGAAGAGTAAGCGCAGGCGAGGGGAAGGGGGACCCCTGGGCGGCATTGTTGGAGGCTTCTGCAAAAACTCCAAAGTGTGTCCCTTGCTGACTAAATCCAGGACCCACTGATCTGAAGTTATCTTCCTCCATTGATGGTAAAAGGCGGAAATCTTGGCGCCCACGGGAAGGGAAAGAGGAGTGGCCGACATCCGGCAAAGCTCATTGGCGCTTGTTAGAATCTCTCCTTTGATTGCCTGAGCGCCGTTGTCCTCCTTGCCGAGAGAAAGAACTAGAAGCAGGCTGCCGGTTAGAAGATTGGTAGTATGGTTTGTTGTAGGAAGATTGATACTGTCGATTTTGTTGGTTTGAATAATTTCCTCTGGAGGAGTAACCACGACCTCTTGCACCTCTAAAGGACCCCCTCTTGTATTGCAGGGTTCCCAGAGATTTCGCAGTATCGGTATCGGTTTTAATAGCCAATAAAGCGTCATCAATGTGCTTTCCAAACAAGGACTCACCATCGAAAGACATGTCCAAGATCTTGGTTTGGACCTCAGGTCTAAAGGTGGTAGCCTTGAGCCAACCCTGACGTCTAAGGACAATTGCTCCAGCCAGTTGTCGAAAGTTGGTATTAGAAATGTCTAGGGCGCAATCAATAATTTCTGAGGCCGCCCTTTCACCTTCCTGCACAATTCTGCGTACATCCATCTGTTGATCCTCCGGGATCAGCTCAAGATATTCCGAGAGCTCAGACCACATTTGCCTGTCATATCGAGCCAGGATAGCTAAGGAATTAGCTGCTTTAATGGATGCTGCTGCGTTTGCAGAAAATTTCTTCCCAATGGCGTCAAGCCTTCTTCCCTCCTTGTCAGGTGGCGTTGAGATGGGAGCAGAAGGATTCTTGGACTTTTGCTGCGCCGCCTGAGAAATGACCGAATCCGGTCGAGGATGGCCGATCAGACAAGCAGGTGTATCGGATGGTGCTCGATACTTTTTATCAATCCTTTGTAAAACTGCTGGAATGGAGGCTGGTGTTTTCATTATATTGAGGCCTTCCTTCCATATATAGTCAATAATAGGTATGGCTCTGATCACTCTCCGATACCCTTCCTTAAAGTCATGTAAAAAGCAGTCCGACTGCTCAACTGTGACAACCAATTGAAATCTATTAGCAGCTCTGTGCATAATATTGTGAAAACCCCCAATATCTTCAGGCGGAGAGTCTGAAGGACGGGGAGGAGGCGGAGAAGGTGTAGGGATGACATAATCCTCCCAAGGATCCACTGGAGTGTTATCCGGTAATTCTCCCTCCTCTCTACTTTCGTCACCATCAGAGGAAGAACTGTCCACAACCTGAGGAATTGGTGAAGTACGTGGCTGTGGAGACAAAGGAGCTCTTGGCGACGGAGGTCGTGGCACAGTAGCCGGAGCAGATGACCCAGCGGGCGCACCCTCAGTGGGTGGAAATCTCTGTCGATAATCTGCCAACATAGCTTGCAAGTCCTGTATTAAGGAAGTAGGCAAATGTGTTGTGTCCTCAGACCGAGGAAGTCTAGAACGAGGTGACTGATATGGAGTGGAGTAGACGTCATGCGTATATTGCTCCTGAAACTCCTCTTCATCATCCTCTTGAAGTTTAATATGCAATTGAGAAGGGTGACAGGCAACCCCAAAGGGGTCATCATCCTCTTCCCCTTCTTCTGACTCACCTTGCAGGTATGTCTCCAAAATGTGCGATGGCAAGAGCGGAGATATATGCGAATAATCCTGCCTTTTGTAAGCCTTCATTTGGAAATGAGTGAATTGTATCTTAGCTGGCGGGGAACCGTGCAGCCGATGAGCAGAAGCCCCAATAAACGGATTCTCCGTCGACGGCGCTGTCAACGCTAAAGATTTTGCCGTCGACGAGGCCGTCAAAGGTATTGTCATTGACGAGTCCCTCGATGTTGAGAGTGTCGATAACGCCGTCATCGACGAGGCCGTCATCGGCGGGTCCCTCGTCGTTGAGACCGTCGCCGGCGTCTTCGTCGACGGGTCCCTCGTCGACAGGGCCGTCGATGGTATCTTCGTCGACGGGTCCCTCGTCGACGGGGCCGTCGATGGTATCTTCGTCGACGGGTCCCTCGTCGACGGGGCCGTCGATGGTATCTTCGTCGACGAGTCCCTCGTCGACGGGGCCGTCGATGGTATCTTCGTCGACGAGTCCCTCGTCGACGGGGCCGTCGATGATATCTTCGTCGACGATTTCGTCGGGGTCGTCGATGGTGCTCTCGGCGACGACGCCGTCGTCGTCGACGTGTCCGATGTTGGCGTCTTCGTCGACGAGATCTTCGTCGACGAGGTCGTCGATGATGTCTTTGACGACGAATCATTTGGAGACAATGTTTTCGTCGACGACGGCCGTGCGGTCGTCGACGGAGCAGACGGAGCAGACGTTTTAGACGATGGAGCCTTCGTAGAGAAGGATTTCAAAGACTGTGACTTGGCTTTCGATATCAAAGGTGTAACAGACATCAAAGGTGAAGTGATAGTTGAAGTGGTAACCACAGAAGTAGAAGAGGAGGTAGAAGTCCAAGTAGTGGTAGGTACAGACACCAGAGTTAAAGTTTTGGTCTGGGTAGTACTCACATGTGAAGAAGCCGATGCACTCTTAGAGGGTTCTGAAGCTTTCTGAGAGGATTTCAACATTTTCTTTCTCTCAGGAGAAGCATTGTCCGTGGATCTAGCTCTCTTGCTAGAAGTTGAGGCTTTGTCCTCCTCATCAGTGGATGAAGACTTCAGCCACAAAAGAACCCTTGCCTCCCTATCCCTGATGGTTTTCTGAGGGAAGGTACGGCAAATTCTACATTCCTTCACCACATGTGAAGGGTGTAGACAATAAATACAATCCGAGTGCTTGTCATCCACATGGACTCTCTTCTTGAAGCAGGTTCCACAGGGTTTGAAAAGAGCTTTCCTTTCAGACATTTTAAGCTTGAAAATCCAAAAACTGAGTAGGCACTCAGGGAGACTCCCTTACACACGAAGTGCGGTGAAAATCTGAGGAGAACTGCCTGAGCAGGGAAGGTTCTAGAGGGTGAGGACAGCTGATTGGCTGAGGCTAATATTTCAGGTCTTTTTACATAATGATGTAGATAGGCTGCTAAGTTTTGAGGCCTAGTTAGGCCTTTAGGCTTTTCCAGCCTACTACAAGAAATTTTAGGCACTGCTATTATATATTTTATTTACCGTGGGACTCCCGCCTCGACGACGGGGAATGATTCAGGCATGTGAATCTATGAAAGATACCCTAATACTGGATAAGGAATGTTTGCCTGAAGCATAATATTCTGTATAAAAGGGATGACCAGCTTTGTAAAGTTGAGCAGTCGCCTGAGAATATACACCGTGTTGTACTTCTAGGATACCTGTTACTGGCTGTAGCCAATAAATTTGATCTTTGACATCACCAAGAAGTCTCTGAGTTTCTGTAGTCTGAGACAGGAGAATCCGAAGTCTTTGGGTGTGTCCCCTTGCACCGCTGGGTTCTAAATAACCCGGAACTTCATTTGGAGCCCAACGTGGGGCGATTTCAGCGGTACCGGTCCAAGCCAGAGGTTCGTGAGGAGCTTCGTGTGAAAATTCTGGAGGAAGGCCAACCACTTCATCGACCCCTGTATGTCGTCGTGGTACGAAAGTTTTTGCTGCGCGGTTCCCCGCTTTCCAACGGCTACGAAGGACTGCTGCCCTGACTATCGCCCTGTCTTGGACCCTTTGATGATTTGTAGAGCGAGACGATAAACAAATCTTCTGGTGACGCCATCGATACCTCAGTTAAGTATGAGTGGAGCGTCTCCCAGTCCTTAGTTTTGGTTCTTAGTTTTTGGGTATCCCCTTGGGATCTTTGATTTGGAACTTGCAAGTACCAAAGCCGAGGGACTCGTGTATTCACGAGACTATCGTATTCGATATTCCCTTGAAGTTTGAAGCTAGACTAGTGAGCGAAGATGCCTGGCCTTAGCAGACTTGGAAATTTGTTTTGTTGTGGTTATAATAGAGATTCCCGATTGGAGGACTCGTGTCCGGTTCCTCCGATTGGAACTCCAACCTATGAACTGTATGTGAAGCATGGCGTGGGCCCCATCGCATATAACGAAGTATGGATTCGTTACACAAAAAAGGACGGTGTCCTACAATGGCCCCGATATGGTAGTTTTGACACGGAAATTTTAGATAACCTAAAGGTTAGACTTTTTAAGAAGAAAGCCCGGCCGGCGATGTTTGACTCCTTCCGCCTATGGCGAAAGGAAGCCAAACAGAAAGAAATTAAATTAGCAAAGAGAAATAAAAGAGAAAAGGGTATCTCGATAATGCAAGCTGCTATGCAGTATAAAGATAATGAAGAAGAACAAGCGAGTGAGCAGTTGCACAGGCAATGTAAAATGGCGATTGATAAATGCTATCCAGTTTTGCCACCTCTTCAACAAGATGCAGCAAAGGAACTTGAGAAAGATCCTTTAATGTCACATCTGTTGAGTTCACCACCCCCTTATGCGCAGAGTGCTACAGCACCTCCGCAACCTTTAGCGGCGCAACCTCTTGTTGCTTTGCCTCCTGCTATTGCACAGCCGCCAGCCCCTCTTCAGCTGGCTCCTACTCCTTTAGGGCAGCCTTCTCAAGGGCCGCCGACTTTGCTACCTGCTCCGTCTTTAATTCCTACGACTTTTTCACCTGTTCTTGCTACCTCCTCTGCTACTGCTCCTACATTAGCTTCTTCTCAATCCGCTTTATCTCCTGTCAACTTCTCCTTCTGTCCGACAGAGAATGACGGATACTGTTACTAGTCTTTTGTCTCCTTTCTTTGGGTCATTAAACATGACCCCCGTTTCAGAGCGTAAAGAGTTGCGTAGCCAACTGCCTGATTCTAGAGAGAAGGGAGTATTGGATCATTTGGCGCATAAATGGGTTACCGACTCTGCAAGATATGAGTTAGAGTCTGTTATGGATGTCTTCCGCCAATGGGAAGCACCGAAGCAGAGATATGTTTTTGATAAAATGTGTGTTTTTCTTTGTGAAGAATTGGAGGATAATGATTTGGAACCCAATCCACCTGAGTTGTGTCGTGTACGGTTCGAGTTCGCGAAAGGCACGATTGTGGGTTCTGATGTTGAGAGAGCAGTTGCGACATTGTTGTCATTTAGGAGTGAGGCTATCTCTCGGTCGTTGTTTGAACCTGATCCCTCTGCTAGGAGAAAAGCGCGACAATATCCGATGAGAGAAGTTCCCCCAGTTTGGAAAGAAGGGGATCTAGCAGCTAATCCACCTGTTCAGCCTCATTTTCAGCATGTTTGGGTACATGTTCCATGGAAGCGAGCTGAAGTTTTGGCTCTTAAGCAGACCTTACCTGACCCCCGTAAAAATCCTGCAGGGTATTATAAGGAATTATCACAGACCGCAGACTCATGTGTTATGAATCGAGCTGATATAGACATGTTGTTTGGAAATGTGGTTCCACAGCCTTTATGGGGATTGATTCGTCACACGGATCATGCACAGGAGTTAGGTGATACCTGGGTTAATATTGCTGCTGCAGATGGCCGACAAGTTGGTGGTGCTAAACCTGAGCCTTTAGTTGCAGAACTCCCTGGTAGGATCGTTACTTACATGAAGACTTTAATGCCCGCGATGCGTGTAAATTGGGATAAACTGTCTGCGTGTAAGCAGAAGAAAGATGAAACGGTGTCCGATTTCTTCACTAGGTTTGAAGAGACGTTTATCGACCACAGTGGTCAAGACATGAGTACAGAAGGTGGTCAACAGTTGTTCGTTGACAAGTTTGTGCACAATTTACTTCCCGAGTTGTGTAAGAAATTGAAAGATTCAGAGAGTTCTTGGGCCGTTTCGTCATCAACCCAGATATTGGCTACTGCACAGTACTACGAAAATAGAGATAAGGATGAGAAGGATAGAGCAGACAAGAAAACTAAAGAATTGAAGACGAAGGTTCTTTTACAACAGGCGTATCCGCCTCGTGGTGGTCAGCGTGACTATCAGCAACCTCAGCAGTTTCAGAGAAACTCGCAAAGGGTTGAGTTTTCTCAACCACGTTTTCCTGTAGGCCCTAATCAATGTGCATATTGCAAAGAGGAAGGTCATTTCAAAAGTAACTGCCCTGTTCTGTTACAGCGTATGAATGGGTTTCTAGTACAAGAGGCCGAGGTGTTCCACAAGCAACTAGAGGTAGAGGACGTGGAGGGTTCCCCCAGAACGCACGTTCCTTTCCTCCACAAAATTCAATGAATAGTTTTGATCAGCAGAATAACGCGTCTGGTAGGACGACTCAGTACTATGCTGATGACTACAATGCAGAAAGTGAGAATATGGAAGGTGATGATTGCTAGGACAGCCATAGACAAAGAGAGGGAGTTGTTTCAGTTCCAGTAGATAAGAGTGGACCTTATGTTGAGGTGATTACATCAGGTGTGTCAGAACCTTTTCTGTTGGATACTGGTGCTACAAAGAGTTCTATTATGCACTCTAAACTCCCTGGCGCACCTTTGTCTGGCGAGACGAATGTTTCAGTAGGTTTTTCTGGCGTCCCGGTTAGGAACCCGATTTCTAGTCCTATGTCTCTTTCTGTTGGACCGTGTGAATTCGAAGCACCCCTTATTTTGACGACAGGTTGTGGTGAGAACTTGTTGGGATTGGATCTGTTGAAAAGATTGTATGCGACATTGTATTGTTCACCTTCGGGAGTACAACTTACACTGGGTAAGAAGGTGGTCTCCTCGATGTATTTGTCAAAAAATAAACTTCCGACAGAATTGTCGTCCCTCCCTGATATTCTGTGGGCTACTGGTCCTAATGATGTGGGTCTTTTGGAAATACCGCCATATGTTGTGACGTTAAAAGAAAATGTTAAAATGCCACGCATTCCCCAATACAAGATCTCTGGTGAAGGTGAAAGGGCGTTGCTAGCGATTATTCATGACTTGATTGAGAAAGATGTAATTGAAGAAACAAGAGGTAACGTTTGCAATAGCCCCGTTCTGCCTGTTCTGAAACGAACTGACTCTTCTCAGCCACCTGTTTACAGGTTTGTGATTGATCTTAGAGAGGTGAATAAAATAGTTGTGCCACAGTTTCCAGTTGTTCCTGATATCACTGCCCTACTGACCATGATTCCAGCTTCAGCCACTTGGTTCTCGGTGATTGATTTGAAGAATGCTTTCTTCAGCATCCCGATTGCCGAAGAGAGTAGAGATATCTTTGGATTCTGTTTAGGAGGTCGAAGCTTCCGCTTCAAACGCGCTCCTCAAGGCTATTGTGAGAGCCCATCAATATATAGTCAGACTTTGAAAACACAGCTTGATACGATTGTTTTACCTGATGGTGCTGCTCTTATTCAGTACGTCGATGATTTGCTACTCGCTGCAGATACTGAGGAGATTTGTAAAGAAGCCACCTTATCGTTGTTACGTCATTTGTCTGATCTGCATCATAAAGTGTCCCTTTCTAAATTACAGTATTGTCGACAAGAAGTGACCTACTTAGGACATCTCTTATCAAAGGAGGGAAGAAGATTGACCCCAGAACGAATTCAAGCGATTGCAAAATTGAGTGTGCCAATTACACAGAGAGAAGTGCGCGCTTTCTTGGGTATCGCGTCATATTGCAGACAATGGATACCGAATTTTTCCCTGCTGGACAAACCTTTGGTGGCATTGACCCGTAAAGATACGCCAAATCCCCTTCCGTGGTCTGAAGATTGTCAGAAAAGTTTTTCCGAATTGCGTGATGCATTGTGTTCGGCTCCTGTGTTGGGTACCCCCGACTACAGTAAGCCCTTTACACTGTATGTCCATGAGAAAGAAGGATGTACGTTTTCAGTGTTGACACAATCTTTTGGGGACAAGCAGCGTCCATGAGCGTATTTTTCGTCAACTTTGGATCCGGTAGCTAGAGCGTTGCCGAGTTGTTTGAGAGCCACGGCGGCAGCAGCTGTTTCTATTCGGCAGTCTGCTGGTTTGGTGATGAATAATACGTTGATTGTAATGGTTCCACATATAGTGGATACTTTGTTAAACAGGACCAAGACACAGCACTTAACTAGTTCTCGATTGTCAGGTTATGAGTTGACACTTTTAGCGAGTCATGTGCACATAAAGAGATGCGTCACGTTGAATCAAGCTACGTTGTTGCCGATTGTAGCAGAGACAGATGTTTCTGAACAGCATGATTGCTTTCTTAGGACAGAAGAAGAAACGAAAGGGAGAGTAGATCTTAAGGACACTCCTCTTGTGAAGTGTGATGGTACCTTATGGGTGGATGGTTCATGCTTCAAGCTTCCGAATGGTGATACGACTGCAGCATATGCTGTTACGACTTTGCATACGATTGTTGAAGCTGCACGCATCCCATACAATTCAGCCCAAGCAGCAGAGTTGATTGCACTTATGAGAGCGTGTGTATTATCAAAAGGAATGAAAGTGACCATATATACTGACAGCCAGTATGCGTTTGGTGTGGCTCATAGTTTTGGACGATTGTGGAAAGAGCGTGGGTTTCTAACCTCGCATGGAGCTAAGATACAGCATGGTCAGTTGGTGAATGAGCTTCTTGAGTCACTTACCTTGCCATTGCAAGTCGCGATTGTGAAATGCAGTGCACATAAGAAGGTTACTGACGACGTTGGTCGCGGTAATGTGTTTGCTGATGAAGTGGCGAAAGAAACAGCAAGAGATGTGATGAGTCGAATGTGTGTGGTGGGCCCTGCAAGATGGATTGGTGACGTTGGAATGTGTGAAGATACGATAGAGTGTGAAGTCTATTCAAGCTGAAGCTACAGAGAAAGAGTTGAGTGTGTGGAGAGAGAGTACGGGTAAATTAGACTCGAATGGTTGTTGGGTTGAATTGTCAGAGCATCAGCGATGGTTGTTACCCGATGCGTATGTGCTTGCAGTGGTTACGATGGCGCATGGAATGGCTCATATCAGTGTGAAAGGGATCTGTAAGTTGTTGGCTCCAGTATGGCAAAATGCTGGAATTCCTAAGTGTGCAGAGAATGTGGTCAAGAATTGTATGGTTTGTCTGAAATACAACCCTGGTAGGGGAACTCCAACTCCAGCTGGTCATTTTGCGCCTCCAACGTATCCGTTCGAGGTTTTGCAGCTAGATTTCATCCACATGGAGAGGTGCAACAACTTGAAATACCTACTCGTTGTTGTTTGTGCCTTTTCGAGATGGGTAGAAGCATATCCCCTGAAAGACAACACTGCCTTATCCACAGCTAAAGCCCTTGTCAAAGAATTTTTCCATAGGTTTGGTGAGAATGGTCTGGAGTGATAATGGGAGTGAATTTGTAGGTCGAGTGATGAAGAGAGTATGTGAAGGGCTAGGAATCCGGCAAAAATTTCACGCTGCAAATCACCCCCAATCAGCTGGACTAGTAGAGTGCTATAACGGCACGTTAAAACTGAAACTGGCCAAGATACAAGCGAGCTCTGGTCTTAAATGGCCTGACGCTTTGCCCCTAGCACTTCTATCGACAAGAATGACTGTGCATTCACGAGTGGGACTTAGTCCGTACGAGATTGTGTTTGGTCGCCCGGCCAACATATGGGGAGTGCCGAGGCCGACGAAATTCAGCGAGATTGAACACCCTGTACTGCTCGATTACTTGTATGATTTGACAGCTAAATTGCGTGTTTTACACCAACAGGTTCACGATACTCTGCCTCAGGCATCTGAAGATCCAGGACACGTCATCGATCCTGGTTCATGGGTTTTAGTCAAAAACTTTCAGCGGACAAAGAATGATCAGCCCCGCTGGAACGGCCCCTATTTAGTCCTGTTATCAACGAGATCTGCAGCACGAGTGCAAGGAAAGAAGAACTGGATCCACGGCGTACACTGTAAGAGGGTCCCTTTGCCTCTGCCGTACGACCGGTGGGTCCAGGAGGGTTTTGCAGATTCTGAGACTGAGACTGTGCCTCGTTTTCTGCCTTTCAGCAATGCACGTTTAATTGGGACAAATTCTGAGCGTGAAATCGACGATCTTCTGCAAGAAGCCGTGCCATCTGCAGTTCGATTGGACACTACTGAGCCTGACCTGTTGTTTCGAGATGAGACATTACCAGGAAAAAGCCGTTATAATTTGAGGCCGAGAACTATGGACAAATAAATAAAAATTCCTTTTCTTTGCTATTTTTGAAAGTGCAGCTCTCTCATCTGAGAAACTATTTTGATTTTTGTTTTTCGAACCACCATCCGGGTTCAGCTGTAGGGTCGCGGCGTCAAGTCTTTGGAGTGCAAGCCGAAGACACAAGGTTGACGGTTCTGGTTGGTCCTTGGGAGTTCCCTGGACTGACAGGCGCATTCCTTAGCACGGAACACCCTACCTCCGCGAGCAGCAAGGTTAGAGGGTGGAGTTTTTCGAGATGGAGAGACCTGCCAAAGAGATTAATTTTAGAGCCAAAATGTGTATAATGATGACTAGAAAACGTTTTCTGATATTATGCATTTTCATGTTGCTTAGTGTAATGATGTTTTTTATAGGATATGTTTTATTCTCTTTTCGGGTGACGTTTGCACCCACCACGCAGCCAATACCTCCTTCTACTGTTTCCTCGCATTCTTTTCACCCTCTACCTGAACATGAGTCCGTTAGAAGATTAGAGTTTATCAATAACTCCTTCGTTCAGCTTCTGCACCAACACCAACTAGTAGTGAACACGACTAACTGTTGGGTGTGTGGTCTTATGCCTCATACTACTGATAAAGGTATCCCTTATCTGGTCCTGCCATTCAGCTACAATGGTTCTGTATGGGCATACAGAACGATGTTCATCTATGCTCGTGAAGTCCAACCCCTACGTTCTGTGAAGGATAATCCAAAGAATAGTGCTCTAGTAAAGGGAATAGTTGACATGATAAAGGGAGCTAATTCCTATAAGGCTATCCCGAAAGATGAGACACTGGCGTATATTGGATGGAACGTGACTGGATATGGAGCGAGTCTGAGTAAGGACCAGCGAGCAAAAAGATCCTCCCCGATTTGGATTGTACCCCATCAGGGTCATCTATGTCTGTCAGGTAATAGCAGGAATCCAAGAGCTCATTAGGAAAGAGTATATGCACTGAGACGTACGTTTTTGCGTCCTCGATTTCCTCATCGTTCCTAGCAGCTAAGGGTACCTATTTCATCTGTTTTGATAGAGCATACACATGGTTGCCCCCTGATTTCTCGGGCACATGTTTTGTTTCGTTCCTGTTGCCTCCCACCTACACCGCAGCGGCAGATTACCACAAGACAAGGGTAGTTAGAGGTGTCTTCAGTAAGGAAGATACTGCAGGACAAGAATTGGGAGATTTCTTGAAGGGTTTTCTGCTGTTTTGGGGACCTATGGTGAACAGCAGGAACATACGGCAATTGACAAGAGTGGTTGAGTCCACCGTAGTTGAAACTGCTGGTGCCCTTAGTAACTTGACTGCTGAGCTCCAGTCGGATCGTCTTATGACTCTTCAGAACAGAGTTGCATTAGATGTCATACTTGCAGACCGAGGTGGGGTATGTAAAGTGATCCAATCCAGCTGTTGTGTTTTCATTCCAGACAATGCTTCGACAGTGTACCAGGCCATTTTCAAGCTACACAAAATCTCTGAGTCTATACATGTGGACAAAGGAGATTGGTCGTTGATGGGATGGTTCTGGGAACTGTTATCCACATGGGGATGGAAGATTCTGATGGTCATTGGGGTGATCTTAGCCATTCTTTTCCTGTTCTGTCTTTGTGTACAGTGTGCTCCTGCTATATGTGGCCTCTGTGCTACATCATGTGTAAGGAAACCTGTATCAAGAGACGAGCTAAGTAATAGGATGATGCTACAGCAACATCTCAATGATTTTATGAATATAGACCTAGACTCAGAATAGCGTGAGTGTAGGTTATTGCCTACGTAAGGGCAAAAGGAGGGTCTGTGGTACTGAAATTCTGCACCCATGTCATAAAATCGCCATATCATGACGATTTTGGTAACATCAGACCGAAAAAGACAAGTGTAAGGTGTGCGAGTATTTTCGTCATATTAGAGTGGCGAGATCACCATGAAATCAGGGATTCCGTTCTGAACCCTCGGGTTCCATTTTGTGTAAGGCAGCCATATTGTGGTTGCCCACACATAGGCCGATGTCTAAGGCCGAATGAGTGTTAGGGACACGTACACTTTCTGTTTGACTTCTGTGTGACCTGGGCAAGCTGACTCCACTGCCCGAGCCAAACCTGTTCGACCAGTTTCTTTTCCAGTGGCCGATCGAGATTAGGGATCAAGCCACACCATGCCATAAACCCTGTATTGCACACAACTATGTCTAATCTTACTCACACCTGTCTCTGTTCCTTTCTTTATGGCCTGCTTTACGATGAGGAGGTGCCCAATTTTATTAGGGGTCCGTCCGATTATCTGATGAAAAGTGTTGGGCCTTGCCGGGTAATTGATTGTGGGCTGGACAAACTGAAATATGGGCTTGTCATCATGATTCTGCTTTTTCTTTGTCGTGAAAATATGTGAATGGTCAACTGTAAATAAGGAATGTTTGCCTGAAGCATAATATTCTGTATAAAAGGGATGACAAGCTTTGTAAAGTTGAGCAGTCTCCTGAGAATATACACCGTGTTGTACTTCTAGGATACCTGTTACTGGCTGCAGCCAATAAATTTGATCTTTGACGTCACCAAGAAGTCTCTGAGTTTCTGTAGTCTGAGACAGGAGAATCCAAAGTCTTTGGGTGTGTCCCCTGGCACCGCTGGGTTCTAAATAACCCGGAACTTCACATTGACACTGCCTTGTTACTGCTCAGATTATTTTTTTTTTTGTTCAGTCTAGGTCATGCTTGCAGTGTTGTTAGTTGCAGTGCCTGTATGTTGTATTGCTGTTGAGTTTTCCATAGCCACCTTTTCTTTTGCCTGACAAGTTTTTTTATTTTAGCTTCTGCTTTTTATTGTTAGGTGGTGCTTTGTGGTTCTTGTTCCATGCCTGCTCCTTCTAAAGTTTCTGTGTTTTTGTAATATTCCTTTCTATCAGTTTTCCTGCTTCACTTCGCAAACTTGTTTTCTTAGGCCTAGTGTCATCCAGAAGATGTTGCAGTTATCACCCCTCCAGCCAACATCAGAGTAAGGTAAGGGTTAACTTAAGGGTACCACTTGTTAACGGCAGCCAGAAAGATGCAAGGTTCTCAATCATGCTTGGTGCACAAGTTACTACTTGTGTAATGATATATCCGTAAGAGACATTAGTTAGTGATAGATTCCTCACCTTAGAATATCCCCAGGCATCAGACTGGATCCGGAAAGTTTTTCGTCAGCAGTACCCCTGCGTGCCGGTAGGTGGCGTTGTGCGGTTCCGCGTCCGTCGCTGGTGTCGTAGGCGCCGAGATGACGTCACGGAGACTACTTAGGCGCCACCCATGCGCATTGACGTCAGTTCTGTACATGATTATCCGCGCCAGGAACGCAGAGCCATGCAATAAACTGACCACTGGTGCCATGAAGCTAGGGTTCTGAAAGGATGACCTTAACCCCAGAAATCAGTTCTCAGAATGGGGAGGATGGGTGGGACGGTAAGGAATCAATCTCTAACTAATGTCTCTTACAGATATATCGTTACACAAGTAGTAACTTGTGCATCTGAAAGAGAAACGTTAGTGATAGATTCCTTAACCTAGAATAGATACCCCAGCAATACCAGCCCCAGAACAAGATTATACCAGAAAGTCATGGAGAACAGAACGGCCAAAGAAGCTGTCTCTCTGGACTTGACTGTCAAGGCAATAATGCTTGGTAAAAGTGTGCAGCAAGACCCACGTAGCTGCCTGACAAAGGTCCTGCAAGGGAATGCCGCCTCCCAAGGCAGTAGTGGCTGCTGTTTCCCTGGTAGAATGGGCACGCAGCCCCACAGGAGGCTCCTTAAGTTTAGGTTTAGGGATTTATAGAGCGCGTAGCTACCCTTAGGCATCCCAGCGCTGTATGAGACATGAAAACATGCTTTGATGCACAGAACGACCCACCGAGAGATGGTTCGTTTGTGAAAGGCCCGACCTTTTTCGGCACCCACGTAGCCAACAAAGAGTTGATCATCCACCCGGAACTGTTGTGTGCACTTTAGATAGAACCAGAGTGCACGTTTTAGGTCCAGACGGTGGAGCCTCTCTTCCTCTTTTTTTAAATTAAAAAAAAACAAACATTTTTATTATTTTAATCATAACATCGGTAAGACAATCAGCTTGAACATAATCATAGGTTACAGTTAGTGTAAAACGTTCTTGACATATATTCTCAACTTTTCCCATCTGTCCCCAGCTGTCCAGAGTATAAACCAGATATATCCCTCCCCAGCCAACCCCCCTAATCCTCTCCTGAGTCGTCTTCAGAACTATCATTATCAGAATCAGGTATTGGGTCACAAATGTCCCCTCTATATGTGTTCCATGCAGTCCATATTTTAGTCCATTTCCGGGGGCATCTTCTATTAACTTAGACAGCCCTCTCAGTTAGCATATTAACGTCCATGTCTTGGCACCAAGCTGCTAACGATGGCAGTTCAGCGGCCCCCCACTTCTGTGCTATATTCCGCTTAGCTACCATAAGGCCTAATGTCACCCATGTTTGACCGTGTCGTGATAAGTCGTTAGGTTCCCATATGTTGAGAAGGCATCTACGTGGTTCAGGTAGCAAGGAGACGTGTACAGTTTGTGAAATCGTTCTCATGATCTTCCGCCAGTAGTCACTAATTAATGGACACTCCCACACAGTATGCAGGAAAGAACCCTCGTCCCCACAACCCCTAAGACAGTATGGATGATGGGTCCTGCCTATTTTATGAAGCGTGCTCCTGGTGAAGTAGGAGCGGTGCAAGATCTTGAGTTGCACAAGCCTAAGCCTTGCCGGGATACCCACCTTTTTGGGTGAGGCTAGTGCTTCCTGCCATTCTGCCTCGTCCATGTCCCCAATGTCGGCTGCCCATCTATCTTTCAACCTCGACGTGGGATCTGGTAGGTTATTCACCAATTTGCGATAGGTGAAGGATGTGGCACGTTTTGGCATGAAATCAGTGAGCAGTCTGTCCTCTAGAGGGGGGAGGCTTCAGGTATGTCAGCGTCTTGTGGTAATACTGCTAAGATTGCATGGCGAATTTGTATGTAACGGTATGTTTCAGTAGGTGCAAGCTCATATTGCTGTCTAAGCTGGTCAAATGGTATGACTGTCCCCTTGTCCCACAGATCGCCCACTGTGGAGATGCCTATGTTGTCCCATTGCTCAAAACCTCTACTGTTCCTGAGTGTCCCCAACTCCCTAGCGTCCCAAAGTGGAGTGAGTTTAGTGATGGTCTCCTTCCAGCCCAGCCGCGCCTGCGCTGTGTACCATATCATGACTGAGTGCTTTGTCGGTCCCTCCAGCTTCATTGCCTGCCTTTTATTATAAAGGGCGGCCAGTATAGTACCTGTGCCCAGTTGTGCCTGTCTGCCATATATGCCGGATCTGCCTGAGGGGCATGTATCCAGTAATTGAGAATTTTGAGATGCGCAGCCCAATAATATAATAGGATGTTGGGGAGTGCAATGCCGCCATCATACCAGCTGCGTTGCAGTTTGACTTGCGCAATACGCGCCGGCCTGTTGCCCGATAAGTGTGGACACTAGCGCTGCTATTTGCTTGAAGTAATTTCAGGGTACGGGGAACGGCGTGTTTTCTAACGCATATAGAAACCGGGGCAGGGCCTTCATTTTAAATAATGCCGCTTTCCTCAGCAGTGTCAGGAGGAGTGATTCCCAGTGCACCACATCTCTCCGAAAGCGCTCCAACGGGGGTGTTAGATTCTTGGCTGTGAAAGCCGCGGGGTCTACCGTAACGTGAATACCCAGGTATTTAAAAGAATCCTGGGACATTGCCAGTGGACAGTCCGGGGGGAGCTGCGGCATTGGTCCCTTCAGGATGTATAAAATGGATTTAGCCCAATTTATAGTATAACTGGAGATGTTCCCTAAAGCAGATTTCTAGGAGCACCGGTATAGTGTTTTCTGGATCCATCAGGTACACTAGAATGTCATCAGCGTAGAAGGAGATTCGGTCTTCCCATCCCTCCACCCATCTTATACCCCATACTAGAGGGGTCCCTCGAATCCACGTCGCCAGGGGCTCCAGTACCAGCGCAAAAAGAAGCAGTGATAACGGGCACCCCTGTCGTGTCCCTCTTGCCAACGGCACTGCTTCCGATAGGTGACCATTTACCGCTACACTTGCCATCGGCTCGGCGTAGAGGAGCCGAATCCATGCACAAAACTTCGGGCCGAAGCCCAAGTGCGGCAGCACAGCAAAAAGGTAGTTCCATTTTACCATATTGAAGGCCATTTTTGCGTCAAGGGAGAGGACTGCCGTTGGTTCCGATAGAGTGTGTCGTCGGGCTAACACGCTATGTAATCGCCTGAGGTTGTGTGCCGTGTTTCGATTTGGCATGAAGCCCGAATGGTCCGGATGGATTAAGCACGGGAGGTGCGGTAGTAATCTGTTTGCACTCTCTTCCTCTTTTGAAGGATGCAGAGGCAGAAAGAAGGTGGGCAAAGTGATGGTATGCCCATTGTGGAAAGTCGTGACAACCTTTGGCAAGAAAGAAGGACGGGTCTTTAAAACCACCTTGTCCGGATGAACAGAAAGGAAAAGAGGTTTAGAAGAAAGAGCCTGGAGCTCACTCACTCTTCTGGCAGAGGAGATAGCTACCAGGAAAGCAGTCTGCAGAGTGAGAAGACATAATGGACAGTTATGAAGGGGCTCCAAGGCAGCGCACATCAGATAGGTCAAGACAAGATTTAAGTCCCATTGAGGCATTATGAAAGGCTCGGGAGGGACCGTGTGTGTAATGCCTTCGAGGGAGCGGTTAACAACCGGGGACTTAAAAAGAGAAGGTTCATCTGGAAGCCGTAGAAAGGCAGAGATGGCCGAAAGATAACCTTTGATAGTGCCCAGAGCAGAGCCCTGTTGGGCCAAAGAGAGAAGGAACAGAAGGACCTCGGAAAGAGGGGTGGAAAGGGGATTCACAGCCTTTGCTGTGCACCATGCCACAAATGTGTTCCACCTGCAGGCGTATACCGCCTTAGTGGAGGGACGCCTGGCTGCTAGAATGACATCACAGACTTCTGGAAGAAGGTTGAAAGCTGTCAACTGTCGCCGCTCAATCTCCACACATGGAGTTGGAGGCTGGACAGGTTCAAGTGGAGGACCGTCCCCTGCTGCTGTGACAGGATCTTCTGTAGTTGGGTCTGGGGATCGATCGCCACACTGAGTAACTCAGGATACCAGTATCTTCGTGCCCAATAGAGAGCCACAAGGATGACTTTGGCCCGTTCGCGCCGAATCTTCTTCAGCACTCTGGGCAGAAGTGGTATAGGCGGAAAGGCGTACAACAGACCGCAGCTCCAATCGTGACGAAAAGCGTCGCCGAGCGAGTGCCGCCTTGGAAATTCTAACACGCAGAATTGATGACATTGTGCATTCTCTTCGGTGGCGAATAGATCTAACCAAGGCTCTCTCCACTGCAGAAAGAAACCTTACACCACGTCCGAGTTCAGACGCCATTCATGATCCATCATGCACCGGCGGCTGAGTTTGTCTGCCCTGGCATTCAAAGAACCTGCCAGGTGTTTAACCACCAAGGTAATGCCTTGATGTTCCAGCCATGTCCAGAGGCGCAGAGCCTCCTCACATATGGTCCACAACCTCACCCCGCCCTGTTTGTTCCAGTACCACAAGGCGGTGGTGTTGTCCATGAACACCTGCACTACACTTCCCCGGAGAGAGGGAAGGAATGCTTTCAGTGCACGTCGGATCGCCCGAAGCTCCAAAAGGTTGATATGGAGCCAGGACTTCGCCGGAGACCAGAAGCCTCTGACCTCAGCCTCTCCCAAGTGGCCCCCCCATCCCAGGAAGAACGCATCCGTCACCAATGTGTGCTACGGTTGGGGAAGGGAGAGAGATCTGCCATTGACCCAACCGCAATTCGTGAGCCACCACTGCAACTGCAGCACAGTGCCTTCCGAGATCTGGACATGATCAGACAGGTTGCCCTGATGCTGTGCCCACTGGAACTTCAGGTCTCACTGCAGAGTCTCACTGCAGAGCCCGCATATGCCATCTGGCATGCTGCACTAGCAGGATGCAGGAGGCCATCAAGCCCAGGAGCCGGAGGGTCATCCTGACTGAAACCCGGGATAGAGGCTGCTTGGGAGGATAAACCTGAAACTGGGTCGAGTCCAGAACTGCTCCAATGAAGGGGAGCTTCTGAGAGGGACTCAGGTGCGACTTCGGCACGTTGATGGAGAACCTCAGCAAATGCAGGAGGTCGGCCGTAGTCTGAAGGTGGGAGACAACTGCCTGTGTCGAGTCCGCCTTCAACAACCAGTCATTGAGATAGGGGAAGACTGAACCCCTGATCTGCGCAGACGAGCTGCGACCACCGCCATCACTTTCGTGAACACCCGAGGGGCACTGGTAAGTCCGAAGGGGAGCACGGCAAACTGAAAGTGGTCTTGGCCTACCGTGAACCGCAGGTAACGCCGGGTGACCGGCAGGACGGGGATGTGAAAATATGCGTCCTGCAAGTCCAACGCTACCATCAAGTCTCCAGGGTCAAGGGCCACCAAGACCTGAGCCAGAGTCAACATCTTGAACTTCTCCTTCCGGAGGAAGCGATTGACGTTCCTGAGGTCCAAGGTGGGGCGCAGGCACCCTTGCTCCTTTCCTTGGGGACCAGAAAGTAGTGGGAATACCAACCACGGCCTACTTCTGACCCAGGAACATGCTTGATGGCCCCCTTGGCCAAGAGGGCCGTGACTTCCTGTTGGAAAAGCGCAAAGTGATCCCCCGACATGCGGTGGAGCTGAGGTGGCATGGCTGGGGGTGCAGACTCGAAGGGGAAGGAGTAGCCCCTTCGGATGATTTGCAGCACCCACATGTCCAAAGTGACAGAACGCAAGTGAGGGAGGTGATGACAAATCCTGCCGCCCACCGGCGTGGGGTGCACCCCAAAGCTCGGACTAGGAAGGCTTTGAGGTGGATGCTGCGGAAGCGGAGGTGGACTGACCCACATGCTCGCCCCCTGTCCCGCCGCTGCAGGAGCCACGTCCGTGGCCGCGCTGAGGTTGGTTCTGCGCAGGCTTTTGGCTGAACGAACGTGTTAGGGTGCCCCTTCCGTGGCCACGAAAGGAACGAAAAGCAGACGTGGCCGGACGCGTGGTGGAAAGACGCAAGGACTTGGCCGTAGCCCAGGAGTCCTTAAAACGCTCCAGCGCATTATCTGCCTTGTCTCCAAACAGGCAGGTACCATCAAAAGGCATGTCCATAAGGGAACTCTGAACATCCACGGAGGGCCACTGTGGTGGAAATTGTCCTACCCAGTGAGTCTGCAGTGTCCAGTCCACTCCGGATGGAGAACTTTGCAGCATCTTCCCCCTCAGCCACAGCTTGGGAAAGCACTGCCCGAACCTCCTCCAGATACTGAGGCAGCGTCTGCACGAACGTGTCCCACACAGCATGAGAGTAACGGCCCAAGAGGCATGCAGTGTTCACCAACTGCAGCCCCACGCTGGCACAGGAAAACTGTTTCTTGCCAAACTGTTCCAGCTTCTTAGATTCCTTTTCCGGCCGGGCAGTAAGGAATGCGCTTTGGGAGGTGGAGGCTTGGATGACCAGGGTCTCCGGAATTGGATGGTTTGTCAAAAAGGCAGGGTCACCTGGGGCCCGGCGATGACGCCTGGCCACGTTCTTATCCACGGGGACCCCAGTGGCGGGCCTCGACCAGGTGCCCATCAACACATCAGTTAACGCCTCATTGAACGGTAGCAGATGCTCCATAGACCTTGTCGCCGGCTGAAGGACTTCAGTGAGGAGGTTAGTTTTCAGAGTTACCGTAGGCTGGTCAAGGGCTCAGCTGCTCTACAGAGCACCACATTGTATGTAGCGCCCTCCTCCATGGCCACAGCAGGAGGAGAAAAGAAACCAGGCTCAGAGGTCAAGGCCACCTGCATCCTCTGACTCTTCTGCCCACTCCTGTTCTGATTCGCACTGCCGTGCAAGGTGGTCCTCAGACCCCTTCCCGTCGTCCCCCTCCTCCCCTACCCGAGGCACAGGCTGTGGGGTTGGAACAGGGGGAAAAAATGTTCCAACGGCGCTGGGAACTGTGCCAGTCGGCGCCGGTCCGGCTCCATATCCCAGTTAGGGTCCCAACCTGGAGCAAAATTGTCCGGAAACCCGGGCAAAGGCGGGGTGGAATCAACGGAATCCATTGGGGTGCCGGGAACCGGGCCGCGTGAGGCACTGGGGCTGGAGCCGCCGGTGGACCCTGCGGCGCCGGAGCCACCGGCGGAAGACCCTGCAGCGCCGGGGTTGGAGACGCCTGCGGCGCCGGTAGCAGAGCGGAGCCAGCGGCAAGGGCGGGCCCCCAGGTGGGACCACGGGGCCCGAGCCCGAGACCTGAAGGGACAGTCCATGGCTGCAAGAAAAACTTTCACCTGGGCCAGAGTCGCTGACGGACCGCGATAAGGTGGGTAGGCCGCGGGTCTCACTGGCTCCAACAGAGCCGCGCGTGAGGTACTCCCGGCACCCCGTCCGCGTTTAGAGACCGACGGTGGGACGTCGAAGAGCATAAGCACTTCTTCGACTTCTTTTTATGACGTCTCTTACCCGACTCCCAGTGTGAAGACTTGGACCCCGAGGAGCGGTGATGAAGGCTCCGCGGTCAGTCCCTCAAACGACCCCTGGACCTCGAACGGTGCAGAGACGACTGCCGGACCTCCAGCAGCTTGCGGGACTACTCCCACAAGGCCTTCAGAGCCATGGCCAAACAGTCGGAACATGACCGGGAGTCATGGTCGCGCTCCAAACATTAGAGACAGACGCCAGGAGTCGAAGACTCAAAAAAGCGGAGACAAAAGTCTAAAAAAAGTTAGTAAAAAAGTGACTAGGGTACGTGCTCTAACCGGATCTGCGCTTGCTGGCGCGGAAAAAGAAAGAACTGACGTCAGCGTGCATGGGTGGTGCCTAAGTAGTTTCTGTGACGTCATCTCGGCGCCTACGATGCCAGCAACGGACGCAGAGCCGCACAAAGCCACCTACCGACGGTCAGGGGTACTGCTGACGAAAAACTTTCCGGATCCAGTCTGACGCCTGGGGATATTCTAAGGTAAGTAATCTATCACTAACGTGTCCCTTTCAGATGAATGATGCTAATAATGTTCAGTTGCTCAGGGCAAAGGCAACTAGTAAAATCCAAACCTGAGATACATGACTTGAAAAGCTCAAACTTCTAATGATTACAGATGAAGGGCGAGGGGGCACGGTTTGTGGCTTGGCTAGGCTAGACAGTGGACACACTTGCCATAGTGCTCCCAGTGATAAACTATGGTATCCTTAAAAATCTTATAATTTCAAGAGAGTGTGGCTTTCGTGAGAGGCTAGGGCTACTGGAAGCAATCATACAATCCCAGAAATTAGTGGTGAAAAGCAAGCAAAGGCACTGATGGGGCTCACTCAGCAAGCTGAGACTGATGCAGGGAGAAGAGATACCACAGTGCCAGATGGCCAGGTGGTACTAGAGTGCCGAGTCAGCCACTTCCCTCTGACACAACTGCACCCTGGTTGCAGAGTGAATCACCAGAGATGTTGGCACTTGTATGGTTGGGTGGCAAGGACTGCACAATGTTGGTGGTGTGATCCTGATGTGAGAGGGCCAGAGAGGTGCACTGGAACTGGGGGCAACAGTGTGGCACTTGGATGCCAAGCCAAACTACCTTTGTCTAAGTTGGTGCATAAAGGCTAGGCCTGGAAAAAGCAGCATGCTGAGACTGAGTTCCCTGATGCATCTTTGATTAGCTGAGTGTCTACTACATAAACAAAAAGCAAAGGGCAGAAATAAAAACAAAAGGAATGCACACTGCCCAAATGGACGAATGCTGGCACACAGCATTCACCTGACAGAGGACCCATAGGAGTTTGCTGGGGCGAACCTGAACAATGTATCAACTCCTGTCTACATTCTTTGCTTGGTCCAAGGGAACTGCCTACATTCTTTGTGGTAAAGCATGCCCATCGGCCCATTTTCCCCGCCATTGCCCCTGAACCCCACACCGGTAGGTGCAATACCACCTGACTCCCTAATTTCAAGGACTGTGTTGAACAAATTTCTTACTTTTGGTAATGCTCTTTATGGTGGACCTTGTGAATCTCCCTCCAGAACCAGAAAACTCACTGCAATAGGTCCTGAGCAACGGCAGGTGGAGTCATCAGCCTCAGTCATGACTTTCCACTTCCAGAAGACATGGGACGCATGTGAAAGAAGTCAGCTGTGGAGAGCATGCACAGGCAGCCTGGGTTGAGGGCAACATCTGTGGGATACAGAGTGGGGTGATGTAAGTGACATTGAGATAGTTTACTTGAACCATGCGCAACCGGGAGGAAATCGCTAGCTCTCGGGGTGCAATGCAGGCCTCTCTCCAGTCAGTTTCATCCAGCTCAACCACCCAATCCACCCACTTCTGGTGGAGAGAATCAAATCCATCAGTGGCATTGATGATCAGGATCCAATAGATCGTGGAAATGGCTCCCTTTCCCAGGCACCCCAGGAAAAGTTTGGCCTCAAGCGGGCTGTTCACAGGCAGCAAAGTGGTTATGGGAATGTGGGATCCGAATGCACGTTGCATCTAAAGAATTTGATAGAATTGTGTACTGGTAAGGGTATATTGGTCTTTTAAGTCTTGGAAGGACATCATGTTGTCACCCCTGCAGACATCCCCCAAATATGAGATGCTTATATGGTCCCCGTGGGTAAAGCCCTCGAGGGTGGAAAGATGCTGGAGCCACGTACCCTGCCATAGAGGAGTCATACAAATCAGGCAGCAGTTCCAATTAATAAAACGCAGAGCCGCCCTCCAGCACAAGACCAATACCCTGGTGCAAGGTGATAGTGCCCGGGGCAGCCGAGGAGGCCCTCAAAGCCAATAGGCCGGGTCATCCCACCCCTGGTATACCATTAATTAAGAGGCATAAACTGCGCCGCCAAGTAGTACATATAGATGACAGGCCAAGACATCTGTCAAAGGGTGATTCACTTGCTAAGTGGAATGCCACTCTGTGGTGTTTGCTAGCCCATATAACGGCAGTAAGTCTAGAGGTCAGGGTCTGGAACTGTCTTTAGGGGACAGGTTGAGAGAAGCTCGCCAGGACGTATAAGGAACGGAGGAAGCAAAGCACCTTGAAGAGTGCCAGTCAGCGCTTATTTTAAATGGTAGCTACGGCTCCGCAGTCGACAGCTCAGGTTGTAAGATTTCATTCAAAGCTTAGCCTTAGTTCCCCTGGGGGCAACTGTAAATCTAACACCTTTTCGTTTCTGCCTCCCACCACTGCAAAAAAAGGCACTTTTCTCAGTTGAAGCCCAAAAGCTCATTCAAACCATTTCTAGTCAAGTGTCTAAGCCACTGGCATTTTACAGGATAAGACCTAAGCCAGTTTCTGAATAATGAGAGGGAAACAAGTTGTCCACCTTCTCCTCATCGTGTTCATAGTGAAGAATATGTTCATGTCCTTGAAGAGCCAAGGGGAACCTCCATCCTCTTTAAGTAGTGCTTTGGAGACAAGTGGGTAGCAGGAGAGTCATCCTCAACTTGAAGTGGTGCCATGGTAATTGTGTAGTGCAACATGGGCCCCTTCTAGCTGCCACCGTCTCCAAATCTTTCTTTAGAGCCAGAGCGGAATCCGCAATTGGAAGCCCTGGGGCCTGGGCCAGATCCGAAACATTAACAATCGTTCGAGCCTCCAACAAGGGATTCTAATCACAGCACAGTGCTGGAGGTGGAATGGGCTGAGACCAAAGGGATCAGTCGTTGCCAGGAAAAGACTCACTTATGTAAGTCCATATGAAGGCTCTGGCAGATCTGTGGGTGCAAAAGAGCACAAGAGGGATTTGCAACCATCTTGAAAAGTTGGTAGCATGGTCTCCTGGAAGGCATTAATCCACTGTGGATCAGTGACGGCATCGGAAACTTGGGTGCATTTGTTCCAAGCTAGAATCTCATCTGAACTGGATGTCAGCTCCATGAGAGTCAATGATGAGCCTAGCTTGGACTCTATGTTTACTTTTTCACTTGTCCTGGCTTACTCATAGATGGTGAATGGAAGCAGGAGTGACCTCACATCTCGGAGCAGAACTGGTCCCTCTGGGTATAGGTGATAGGGTGCCGACAGATATCATACCGCCATTGGCGAACACTGTTCTAATAAAGTGTTCAATTATGCAAACCCTCCTGCAATTAAGGGCAAATCAAACAATTCAATTGCAAGGATGGCAACATTAAGCGCGACCTGTCAACTCTGGACAGTGCCTACTAGCACCTTCCACGTCCTCGCATACGTAAAACGGCCACCCACAGCCCCACCCACCCTGAATTGTGAAGTGTAGCTGGAAGCTGTCAAACTATGGTTTGGAGATAATAGTCAGCGGGTGTAATCAGTCTCTTATTGAGATCATCCTTATCGCAGCCTTAAGGGTGCTGCAGTCGGTTATTTGTGCCTCTGGGTGGGTGCGAAACAAATTGGAGATTAATAGGGCTTGTCTCTGCTGCACAGTTTTATGCTTAGGATTTTTTTTTTGTTAGCTGAGCTTTGGGAGTAATAAAAAAAATTAAGTGACTAAAGGGAACAGTCGCAAGATGTATGCATGGAAAAGTAAACAATACCATTTGCATACATATGCATATTTAGTGTAAGTAGGTTCAATCCACAGTACTTTTCAAAGAAAATCCTGTGAAGTAACAGGATCGCAGACACTCAAGGGTAAGACAAAACACAAAAGGCAATTAACAATGCACACAATGGGAAAAAGCACAATGCAAATAAGGACTTGTTCCCCAGTGCTCATAGAATGCTAAAGATAACTATATTGCTATGTATGTTTACATGTTCCTCTTCACTGCAGGTCACATGTGAAGTGCTAGATAGAGATGGTAATTTTCTATACATCTCATTCTGAAGATGACTCCTTACATCTACTGTCTCGTTCCAGGTCTGCTACGTAGCTGCACACTCTCCAATTCTCTTCCCCCCATTTGGCCAGTCTGAACATTAGTACTTCTGTCAGCTAAGCTGATGCAGTTGAATGGTGGGATTCTGGGAGCATACTGACTCAGAAGAATATGAGTTAGATAGCATCACGTAAATTATAGTGAATATTGCGCCCAGGGAGTAGGGCTTGGGAGTGCACGGACTTGACAAATGAACAAGTTACTTACCGTCTGTAATGTTCTTTCTGCTGGATACTTAGGCTATCCTGTTTTAGATTTAAAACTATGACAACTGATAAATCCCCACTGAAAGGGAAAAAAGCCCAGCCCTCATCAGAGTAAACATATAAACACTTGCACAACCACAAACTAAAATGCCATTCAAAGAAAGGAAAGTGGGAGAGAATGGGTCATTTTTACTTCTTTCTTAAGGGGTCAACGCAATGTAACTTTGTTATACAAGGTTGCAGCAAGAAAGACTAATTTAGGATTACACTGCTTAAGGTTTGTAGTTAAGGAATGCCACTAAAGAACAAGTTACTTACCTTCGGTAACGCTTTTTCTGGTGGATACAGTATCTGCCTGTGGATTCCTCACCTTGTGAATATCCCCCTGCGTCAGCAACGTTCGGAAAATTCTTTTGTAGCACGCTAGCGTGGACAACGTCACAGGAGCACGGCATCGCGCGCGACTCCGGCTGACGTCACTGACTCCTTATTAGGCCTACGTCGGCATGATGACATCAGTTCCACCCTTTTTTCCGTGCCTTTGAGGCACCCGGACGGACCAATGATAGTAGACATATACATATACAATGTACCCAGTACATAATTTCCAAAAATACACACATAGAATGAAGATAATGCATGAAAAACACCATATATAACATATACATATATATAAACACTTCAATGCATTTAAACATTATCATAAACTCAGATATAGAAGAGTGAACAACGGGGAGGCGGGTGGGCATGTGAGGAATCCACAGGCAGATACTGGATCCACCAGAAAAAGCGTTACCGAAGGTAAGTAACTTGTTCTTCTGATGGATACATCTGCCAGTGGATTCCTCGCCTTGTGAATAGATTCCCACAGCAGTCCCCACTCCCGGAGGAGGGTGTCCACTCTTCTATACCAGAAAATCTTGAAGGACAGAGCGCGCAAAATGGCCAACCCTCCTCACCTCGCTATCCAAGCAGTAATGCTTTGCAAAAGTGTGGAGGGAGGCCCATGTCGCTGCTCTACAAATGTCCTCTACAGGTACACCTCAAGACAAAGCAGATGTTGATGACTTTGCTCTAGTAGAATGAGCCCTTGTACCCTCTGGAGGTTCCTTGTCAGCCAGGGCGTAGCAGATTTTGATGCATAGTATGATCCATCTTGAGAGTGTGCGCTTGTGCACAGCTATTCCTTTTTTGCAGCCAGCAAATCCAACAAAGAGCTGGTTATCAACTCGATAGTCTTTTGTCCTATCAAGATAAAAGCTCACCGGCCTTTTGGGGTCCAGACGGTGAAGTCGCTCCTCCTCCTTGGAAGGGTGAGGGGGAGGATAGAAGGTAGGAAGGGTAATGGACTGTCCTAGATGGAAGGGATTTACCACCTTAGGCAGAAAAGCAGCCCTGGTCCTAAGAACCATTCGTTCAGCATGAATGGTCAAGAACGGGGGCTTCGAACTAAGAGCTTGAAGCTCATTTACCCTCCTTGCCGAGGTAATTGCGACAAGAAAAACAGTCTTAAAGACAAAAGTCTCAAAGGACACCCGTGTAGAGGTTCAAACGGAGAACCCATTAAATATGTAAGAACCAAGTTAAAATCCCATTGAGGTACAATAAAGGGAGTAGGAGGAAACTTATTTGTTAAACCCTTTAAAAATCTCAATACAACAGGAGATTTAAACAAAGATGGTTGATCTGGTAAACAGATAAAAGCCGATAAGCTGATAGATATCCCTTTACCGTAGCTACAGCAAAACCTTGCTGCGCCAATGAAAGAGCAAATTGAAGTATTTCTGACAAACGAGCTCTCAAAGGATCAACAGAATTCTCCCCACACCAGGATACAAATTTAGACCACCTATAAGAATAGATGGACTTGGTGGAGTCACGCATGGCCGATAGAATGACATCCACCGCATCAGGTGGGAGAGAAAAGGAATTCAGGTTGCCTTGTTCAATCTCCAGGCATGAAGGTGTAAGGTCTAGAGGTGGGGGTGTAGAACCTGCCCCTGCAACTGCAAGAGGAGGTCTGCCCTGAAAGGGAGACGGAGCGGAGAACACGAGGAGAGGTGGAGAAGATCTGTGTACCACACCCTTCTTGGCCAATCTGGGGCGATCAATATAACTCGGGCCCGGTCTTGACGTATCTTCCTCAGAACCCGAGGAATCAAGGGTATGGGAGGAAATGCGTAAAGGAGTCGCGAGCCCCAACTCAACTGAAACGCATCCCCCAATGCTCCTTGCATCGGATACTGGAGACTGCAGAATTACAGGCAGTGAACATTCTCGTGAGTGGCAAACAGGTCCACCTGAGGAGATCCCCATGTCTGAAAGACATGACGAACTACCTCTGGATGAAGCCTCCACTCGTGATTGGCTGAGAACTGCCGACTAAGACTGTCTGCACAAACGTTCAGTATTCCGGCCAGATGATTTGCCACCAAATCTGATGTTCCTGAACCCAGGACCAGAGATGCAGACCCTCTCTGCAGAGACACTGCAACCCCACCCCTCCCTGTTTGTTGATATACCACATCGCAGTGGTGTTGTCCGTCAGGACCTGAACCGACCGCGAAGGGAAGGGAGGAAGGTCTTGAGTGCCAGATGTATCGTCCGCAATTCCAGAAGGTTGATGTGAAGCAACCTTTTCTCTGGAGACCAAAGACCCTTGATCTCCAGATCCCCCAGATGAGCACCCCACCCTAGAGTGGATGCATCCGTTATCACTGTGGCCACCGAGGGAGGAGTTTGAAAAGGCTTTCCTTGAGACAGATTACCTTCCACTCCCCACCAAGACAGATCCGCCGCAGCTTTTCTGGAGATCCTCACTGACTCCCCGAGATCCCCTTGGTGTTGATACCACTGCCTGCGGAGGCACCACTGGAGTGCCCTCATGTGCCAGCGTGCATGGTTGACCAACAGAATGCAAGAAGCCATCGGACCGAGCAGACGAAGGACCTTCAGGACTGGAACAACCGCTCCATTGTAAAATAAAGGAATCGTTTCCTGTATGTCGTGAATCCTTTGAGGTGGAGGGAATGCACGACATACAGTTGTGTCCAGTACCGCACCTATGAACAGGTTGCGCTGGGAGGGCACCAGGTGAGATTTGGGTACATTTATTGAGAAACCCAACCTGTGGAACAACTGAGTTGTCTCTTGCAGATGATGGAGCACTATCTCTGGAGATTCTGCTTTGATCAGTCAATCGTCCAGATAAGGGAATACTGCAATCCCTGACCTTCTGAGATGTGCAGCCACCACAGCCATCACCTTGGTGAAGACTCGAGGCGTAGTAGTAAGACCAAACGGTAGAACCGCAAACTGGTAGTGTTGCGATCCCACCGTGAAGCGGAGATACTTTCTGTGCGATTTCAGAACGGGTATAAGGAAATAAGCATCCTGTAAGTCGATTGACACCATCCAGTCTTCTTCCATCAGCGCTTGAAGAACCTGCGCAAGAGTGAGCATCTTGAACTTCTCCTGCTTTAGGTAAAAATTCAAGATCCTGAGATCCAGGATTGGACGAAGTCTGCCATCCTTTTTGGGAATCAGGAAACCTTTCCTGCTCCGGAACCACCTCTATCGCACCCTTTTTGAACAATGTTTGTACCTCTTCCTGTAGGAGCAACAGGTGGTCCTCCGAGCAAAAACCTTGGCAAGGAGGGTAATTTGGGGGAAAATTCCCAAAAGGGAAGAGCATACCCATTCTCTACGAGATTGAGAACCCAAAGATCTGATGTAACCGATTCCCAATCTGGTAGAAAATAAGTAAGCCGACCCCACACAGGACCTGCATGATCCGGAATGGTGGATCTAGGGCTGCTTTGCTGTTGTAGGCGGGGGGTGGGTAGGAGAGGAGGAAGTGGAGGAGGAGGAGGCTTGACGTCCACGAGAACGACCCCTTTATCTGCCTCTGTAGGACCTGTACAAAGGATTTTGCTGCTGCTGTGGCTGCTGGGTCTGCTTATAGGTAAGAAAATTAGACCTTCCAAAACCCTTGTATCTTTTGGCAACAGAGCCTCTAGTTTGCAAACCCAAGATATTGCTGTTGCTCTGCTATCCTTAAACCTTTCCAAAGCAGCATCAGCTTTCTTTCCGAAAAGGCCTGTGCCATCAAAAGGCAAATCCATCAGAGCAGCCTGAACATCTGCAGAAAACTCAGAAGTCTTTAGCCAAGCAGCCCTCCTGGTGGCGATCGAAGACCCCATGATCCTAGCCACTGAATCTGCTGTGTCCATACCACTTTGTATGACCTGCCGAGCTGCAGCCTGCGTGTCAGATATCACTTCATTAAAGTTCTTTCTATCCTCCTCAGGATGCTTAGGAGATAGCTCTTTCACTGTATCCATCAAAGCATGGATATATCTGCCTAGCAAACAAGTAGCATTTGTCGATTTTAGGGCCATACTGCCTGACAAAAACACTTTTTTCGCATTTTGATCCTGCTTCTTAGAGTCTTTATCTCGAGGAACCTGGGGAATAGCACCTGCAGATCTTTTTGAGCAAGCAGCCTGAACCACCAAACTCTCTGGCAAAGGATGAGAGGCTAAGAATTCAGGATCTCCAGGTGCCACTCTGTAGCGCCTTGCCATTGACTTTAAAACTGCAGAAGCAGTAAGAGGTTTATTCCATACCTCCAATATGGGATCAGTAAGAGCCTCAGTAAACGGAAGAAGTGGCTCAACCACAGAAGATGGAGAATGGAGAACTTCAGTAAGAATGTACTCCACAGATGGCAAAGTCAAATTTAAGAGTTCTGCAGCCTTCTTAATTACCACATGGTAAGGCGCCACATCCTTAGAAGGAGCATCAGATACCGTGGGCAACCCCCATTCTGGTGAAAATTCTAGACCACTTGCATCATGCAACTCTTCAAAATAATCCTCCTGATCC
The DNA here is from genome assembly GCF_964261635.1 of Lissotriton helveticus. Classification (NCBI taxonomy): domain Eukaryota; kingdom Metazoa; phylum Chordata; class Amphibia; order Caudata; family Salamandridae; genus Lissotriton; species Lissotriton helveticus. The sequence goes on from NC_136060.1 coordinate 188,429,080, forward strand.
TGAAGCTCGCCCTCTTCCATTTCAGCTTCTCCATAATTTTTCTCCTCCAAAAGGCGCTGCGCTCTACGACTCGACCACTCCATTCGAGCCAACGTCGTCAGATCCGGTAACGACTCCGATGGAGTCAGAGCTGGCGTTGAATGAGGAGCCGGAGCTGCCTTGGAATGTGAAGCTGGTACCGGCGTCGAACCTCGATTTGGATCTCGAGGTCGTCCCGGAGCCGGTGAAGCCGTGCACGGAGTCGATGACCTCGGAGGCGCCGATAGAAGCCATGGTGGAGTCGGCGTCGGCATAAACGGCAGGAAAGGAGTCGGAGCATAAACCTGCGGCACACCCAGATTATAAGCTAATGGACCCATGGGACCAGCCGGCACACCAGAGGGGTACATTGCTCTCGCATATACGCCATACATGGCGTTCAGAAAATGCGAAGGGTCCTGTCCAGGACCAGGAAATTGAGGGTAGGAACCCCACGGCTGCTCCTGAGGAGGCTGCACCGGATTGGACTCCTCCTGCACCTCTTGTTTCTCGGGATGATGTACCGGAGTCGCCGAACCCTGAGGAACTTCTTCTCCTTCATGCTCCGAAGACTGATACGGATCCGGGGACGGATTCGATTCCGGAGCCGGAGTAGGCTCCGGAGATTGCAAAGGCGTAGCCTCACCTGCAGGATTATGAACTGGAGAGGGAAATATCAAGACCTTATGATGTTTTCGTGAAGTTGACTTATTTTTCGAGTCCGACTCCCTGCTGGAATGATGTCTCGAACTGTGCTTCTTTCTCCTATGCTTCTTTTTTGATGAACCAGAAGCATGACCCCAAGCCGACTTCGAAGCCGACCTCGACCGGGACCTCGACCTCAAGCGTCTCGATCTTGACCTCGAAGCTCTCTCGGTATCCTTACCTTTCAATTTGGCAACAAGCAGTTTTGCCTCTCGTTCCCGAAGAGCCTTTGGGTTCATTTTAAAACTGGATCGACAACCCTTGACGTCGGGATCCAAACCCAGACACCATAGACAGTCACCATGAGGATCGGTAATGAACATCATCCTTCCACATGTATCGCATGGTTTAAAACCCGTCTTCCTCGATGACATCTCGACAGAAGACAGCAACACCAAACAGATACAGAAACCAGAAATCCACAAAAGTAACAAAGTTACTATCCATACAACAGAAGATCCCAAGAAACTGTTAGCGTCGACAACGCGGAAAAAGGGAACTGATGTCATCACGCGACGTAGGCCTAATAAGGAGTCAGTGGCGTCAGTCGGAGTCTCCGTGATGCCGTGCTCATGTGACGTCGTCCACGCCGGCGTGCTACAAAAGAATTTTCCGAACGTTGCTGACGCAGGGGGATATTCACAAGGTGAGGAATCCACTGGCAGATGTATCCATCAGAATATTGTTTCTTATTTTTTTTTATTGTGCATGGTTTAAAGGTGCAGGATTTAGAAACATGTTTTAGGTCGATCTAATTATTTTATACACTGTTGAGAATCTGGGAATATTAAAATTATATTTGATCTTTTGGCAGTGTTTAATTCTTTCACTGATTGGTAACATGTCTGCCTAATAAGAATCTTGGCTAATATACACTATCATCTTTACTCGCAGACATGGAATGTTTAAAACTCTTTGATACATCAACTCCTTTTCTAACAAGTCAGTATTGATAGCAAGTCATCTGCCAAACACCCCAGGCTTTAAACATTCAATGCAAGATATAGTGACTGATACCTGTGAAGAGTATTACCACCACACCCAATGGGATAGTGGCGAAAACAAGACATAAATTAGTACCATTTTATGTTTTTACTTTTGCACTGCGAGAAAGCAGTGAGGCGACCCTCCTCCGCCATAGCGGAAGAGCCGCCACTGCCCCTGGAGGAAGTAGCGGATTCTGCCTCCTACAGAGTGGGTATGTACCACAAAGGGCACCCTAAAGAGATTCTGGAGTTGTTGTTGGAATGGTGGGGGAATGAGATGGTCGCTGTCTGGGATGACCTGGTCATTGTCTGTTTGGGCCAAGGCCCAACCTCAAAACGTAAACCATTAAACCTAGGCTGTTCCACGAGACAGCTGTCTGCCTTTCTGGAGAGACGAACCAACAACTCTCATAAAGGAGAACAACGAGAGACTGCAGACCAGGGAGGGGTTCCCTCCCTCCCACAGGAAGCCACTTGGGTGTTAGCCCCAAAAGGGAGACTTCAAAGGAGAAGCTGCCTTTGAAGGGCAAATGTTTAACACTACGGAGGAAGGCTTCCCCATTGTTTAGACAGACAGTCTGGCATGGGAAGGAGAGAGGGAAAAGCAGTTGCCATTGGAGTGGGCTAGGGAGGTCTTAACACCGGGAGAAGGGTGTCGCTATCTTGGGAGTGGGCAGAATAGTGCATCCTGAGGAAGTCAGATGCCACACTCCACAGGAAATGGTGACCAGGTGGAAGGGAGCTAAGTAGCCCATTGGCTACCAACTGCACCCTACCGTCAGAGCACTTTCCAAGCATAAAGGGTCAGCAAAGGCACCTAGACATCAGAACTCAACCGACTTGGAAGAAGGAACACAGCACCAAAGAAAGACTTTCATGTGAGTCCGTCACTGAGTTTTGTTTGTGGCAATCCCTGCAGGGCTTGAATGCTGTTGGCGTTGGAGGGGAGGTGATATGCCCTTGGCACTTTTGGAAAATACAGTCTGTTAGGCTTAAGAGAATTTGATTGAGAGAGCTCTGGATCTGTATGTTATGTTAATTATATTTTTAAAACGCAGCGGTTACCCGGGGGTGTCCTGGCGCTAGTTACATCTCCATTAGGCAACTGCAGGCCTGAGTTCCCTTCTCTATGCGCCTTTGCATTATTAGCCCTGGTACACACAGTGCACATCACAAGGCACTTTACTAGTAAGGCAAACACAGTAATCATTGCCAACCAATTACCATTACATTTTACATAGGGAACACTTGTACTTTGACACTGATCAGCAGTGGCAAGTACCCAAAGCATCAAGATTGCAAAGGAGGCAGAGGCAAAAAGTCAGGGGTAATCACGCCAAGATATGCGAGGTCTAGCAGTACATATCTAGACTCGAACAGCGAGTTTGATACTTGCAAGATGCGGAACAGCAGGTGAAGTCACGGAAGAAAACCTCAGTGCCCTAAGAGTGCTATCCGAGCCAGACCTGCACTGAAGCAGCAAGAGAGGTCCATCCCCCAAGGGAAAGGATAACGAAAGCTATATGAAAAAAGTCAAAGACAACATACATAACAAGGTTAACCCCTTCGACGCTCATGACGAGCCCAGCTCGTCATGGAGTTTCCATTGACTTCAATGGAAATTACATTAAAAGCCATAAAACACCTTAGTATCCAAGTGGTTAATCACCCAACTCAAAGGTACCCCTAGTTATCGACCTCAGAATGAAGAAAAGCTGAGTCGCCAAGATATAAACCTGTGACCATAAGGTTAAACACAGGCCGCAACAATGGAAGTTTAGTCCACTAAGTCACCATACCCAAAAATAGCAACTACGGGCACAGAAGCAGTCATATCACTAGAGAGATAATAAAAAGAGGGAAAGAGTTTTATTGGGCAAAGAGTCAGGTTTTTAAGCCTTTCCTGAAAGTTAAAAGTTCCGTGGCATTTCTCAGGGGAAACGGCAAATCATTCCGAGCTTTTGCCGAACAGTGAGCAAAACTTCTACCATCCCACTGAGCTTTCTTAGTGTGTGGCACTAAGACCAACTTGGCACCCAGTGAGCGAAGTATTCTTTTCGCTATGTACCAACGATATACACCAATGGAACTGCTGTTTTAAATAGTTTGGTCCTGTACCTTGAAGCGCTCTAACCTCTTTGCTGCTTGAGTCCTTCTCCCTGCTGTGCTGGACAGCAATGAAAATGGGTGTGATCATGACGAGCTGAGCTCGTCATGAGCACACGAGCACTGTGCTGCATGACGAGCTGAGCTCGTCATGAGCATGGATGGGGTTAAAAACCAAACAGAGGGATTTTAAAAGCCCCCGAATCCTTACCGGGAGCCAGTGCAATGTTTTTATTTCCTTGGATATGGGAGAGAACCTGGACGTGCCAGTAAGAAGTCTGGCGGCTGCATTCTGCAGCAGTTGAAGTCTGTTCAAGAATCTTTGTTGTATCAGAAGATACAGAAAGAAAGGAACTGATATCAGCGTGTGGAGTGGCAAACTACGTATGGATCCCAATGCTTATTTTCTAGAGAGGATGGGCTGCAAAATATTTTGATGCTGGAGGCTGAGAAGATGGCCAAAACGTCTATGGGGAAGGATAGGGTATTTTTCAATTAATGGAGCATTTAAATAATCTACCTTTTTGGGATGACTTGAGGTAGTCAGCAACTATAGCTAATCTTTCTTAGAGTGATTCACTTCAGCCTGTTATCAATGATTCAAAGGTTGTTCAAAGGCATGGGTAAGGGGAAAACCAGGCCTGGAACCATCTCAGGAGGAACCGCTAAGCGAATGGGAGAGCTAGAAATGTGAGGGGTTAGTTCTGAGTGAGTTAGTGGTTCTATTGGTAGCATTACCTTATACAGATTAAAGCAGCTATGCAATGTAAAATAGGATAAAATATATTGGCATTTAAATAGAATAGAGCAATTATTCTAAATCTTCCCAAAAATTCAAGGCTTGTATTCATGAATGGCATTTGTCATTTTAATCTTCATTGACAAAATGGTTGATGGTGTTTTATTCCTGGTTAATATTAATTCTGCAGTGAAATATAGACCACTTAATGTCTTGTATGTTTCGTTACTGATACGTTCCTGTTGATTACCAATTAAAACACTTAAATACGAAATAAATGTTTTTGGGTAGAAGGTTGTCTTTATGCATGAAATGTATGTTTTTGTGGGAAAGCAAAATATTTAGGATCATATCCGATACTCACCTAAAAAAATCTTTTACTCTGCTTCTTCTGGCTTGAGGTATGGTGCACAGTCAATTACACGTTTAAGTTGACTTGCATCCACTTTTTCGGAACACATGGGACATACACTTTCTGTATCCAACATCCTTGAGGAAGAAACAATTGAAAGACAAGATAAATAGTGTATATTTGATCACAAACTTTTGATAATGTGTGACATCCAATCATCTCTGCTGTATATGGATCTGAAAACCATGGACTAGACTCATAGATGACTTTACAATACGCATACCGTATTTTCTGGCATATAAGACGACTTTTTAACCCTTGAAAATCTTTTCAAAAGTCGGGGGTCGTCTTATACGCCGGGGTCATTTTATAAGCTGGCGAATATAGCCCAAACCCTACATTTTAACAGGAAAAGTAGGGGGTCGTCTTACACGCCCAGTCGTCTTATACGCCAGAAAATACGGTACATCTGTCCAACAAAATACACTTTTAAAGAGAAGTTTTATATCTGAAGGAATATCCTTTGTACCATTTGCATGCAGCCATTCGGTTGTCTAACTAGTTCTGGAAGTTATCCTTCGTTAGCAGGTCCCTTGCATGAGCATATTGTCTCTTTGTACGCCACAGGACTCAGCTCAGCTTGGGACAACTCCTGGTGACCTTCCACTCTGGGCACAGCACCCACACCCACAGACCATGCACGTAACCTTGGCTTCATCCTAGACTCCTCTCTCTCGATGTCCAGACAAGTCAACGCAGTCTCGTCCTCCTGCTTCAACGTACTTCGCATTCTCAAAAAGATCTTCCGCTGGATCCCCCTCGAGACAAGAAAGACTGTCACCCACGCACTGGTCACGAGTCGACTGGATTATGGTAACACACTATACGCCGGAATCACAGCAAAATTACAGAAAAAACTCCAGCGCATCCAAAACGCATCTGCGAGACTCATATTAGACATCCCTCGCCAAGATCACATCACCGGACACCTAAATGGCTTCCCGTCAACAAAAGAATTACTTTCCGCCTTCTCACCCACGCACACAAGGCCCTCTACAATCTAGGACCCGAATGCCTCAACACCCGCCTGTCCTTCTACAAACCCACCCGCCAACTGAGATCGTCCAATCAAGCCCTCGCCGCAGTCCCGCGCATCCGAAAATCCACCATGGGTGGCAGATCCTTCTCCTTCCTGGCTGCCAAGACCTGGAACTCACTCCCCACCCACCTCCGCCTTACTCAGAACCACATCTCCTTCAGAAAAGAACTTAAAACCTGGCTATTCGACAAATAATGAACCCCTTCCCCTAGCGCCTTGAGACCCTCTGGGTGAGTAGTACGCTATACAAATGCCCGAACTTGAACTAGGACCTCAGAATGTAGGGACTGCGTCACCATACCACATCAGTATCTATGGGCCCAAATCTGACTAGCTCACGGTGCCTTACTTGCCCTCTTAAACTTTCCAGAGTAACAGGTAAATTGGCATTCTAGAACCCAATGCTCTGGTCTCCAGGTGTACCGTGGAAATAGATCATCGCCTTGCGCTTTCTCACTCGTGCAGGTCCATATTAAATAAAAGAAATGACACGAGGAAAGTTTACAATATTTATTGAAACTGTTGTGCTCTATTATGAAGCAACTGTACTGCAATGATAAAATATATACAACAGAACAGAGTAATTAGCATTACGAGTAAACTGTATACAATGAAAAGCCCTACCATGGTAGCTGGTATATCTGACTAAGACTACCCTCACTATGTGAGCACAGGTATATATTAGTGACCTTGTGAATTAGATCTGGATGGATCCCATACCTGGCATGTGTAGTTACGTGGTGTGCATCTAAGGTTGCGCAAGGCTGTCGCACCTGTTCCAAGACCTTTTCCCTCTGCTAGAATTCTCCTCTCTATTTTGCAACAGGTACGTCTCAGTTTATATGGTAAGAAGTGCCGTGTTGGAAAACAGGAGCTGCTCTTGTGTTGTCTCTAAATGTTAGAATATGTTGCTGATCAACCTCAAAAAAACAGGGCACACTGTTGTTCGACATTCTATGAAATGTTCAGACTGAATCCCAGGAAGCAGTATTGAATAATAAAAACATGTGCAGCGTATTTCTAAGATAATGTTGTAACACAAAAACAAACGTGTTATGTGTAACTGTGCAAAGCAAAGCGGCCTACAATGTGTAGTTAGGCTAAAATATAGGAGAACCAAGTGGGCCCTAAAGGGAACTTACGTGATCAGCCTTGCTCTTATTGGAGAGTTCTGATTCCAAGTGACTCTTGAGAAGGGCATGATCAGTTCCCGATAGCGGGTAGGAATCAGATAAATAAACGTTGGTGGGGTGAGGAACAGAATGTTTCGGTTGTGCATTGCAGAGTGACCATGTGAGGATTCCTTTGCTAAATGGGCAAATCCCATGTTTTCCCTATCATCCGCTTTTCACTGAATGCAGGCACTAGAGGCAAGTTCACCCAGAAGAGCACATGTTGGCAGGGTCACTAGTTATTGGGTTGAGTCAACAAGATGTACATGGAAGGATAGGAAGTTTTTTGTGGGGGGGAATGGGGAGTAGAACAGTGTACAGGTGGAGGTGGTTAGGCTGCAAGCATCTACTTAGAAGTCATTTGGAAACTCATAGATCACTCACATCACACTGGCTGCCAATCCACAAACGAGCCTTCTTCAAACTCATCAAGCACAAACAGAGCCTTACATAGCATTGGCCCCACGTACCTCAACTTACACATAATCCTGTACAAACCTACCAGACAACTCCGCTCAGACGGATTCCTGTTCGCACACACCCCTCGCGTTCTTACACCTCACTCCTAAAGTCTGGAACAACCTGCCCCTGCACATCAGAGCCACCTCCTCAATTCTTGAGGTCCCGCAAGAAACTAAACACCTGGCTTGTCATCTAGCCTCAACCCTGGCTCTGCCCATACAGTTCCCGATTCCGCTACAAATACAAAAAAAACCAGAAATAAAGAATGTGTTACTTACCTTCGGTAACGCTCTTTCTGGTGGATACTCTATCTAACCGCTGATTCATTACCTTCTGAATACTCCTAGGTGCTAGAATAGATCCAGAGATTTTTTTCAGCAATTCCCTTGCATGCCTGTAAGTGGCATAATACGGCTCTGCATCAGGTTTATCCTGCCCCAGAAGTGATGCCATGGCCACAATATAACCGCCACCTCCGCGGGTCAATGTCAGATTCTTTCTGATGTCGGTTAACGCAGTCGGACATGCAGCCTTTAATAAACAGATTATGCCAGTGCACAGATCTCTAATTAAAAACTTTAGTATGAACCAAAGGATTCAATTCTACATAAATGTGTTCTTCTGATGGATACTTTTTACAGTAGTTCCCTCAACCTTATGAACAGATACCAAAGCTGACCTGTCTGACAAGCCTGTCGGGCACTGCCTGACTGCCCGATAGGCTAGTCCTATAATGTTCTAGGGGTACAGGGAGTGTCAAAGGAATGGCTGAAAAACTTTGCAACACACAAATGTAAATACCTATAAATGGACTGTACAGATTCAGCAGTTAGGAAATCAAAAATGAAGCATATTTTTGTAACTCTGAAGTGTGATGGAAACAAGCATTTTAACAGAATTAAAACCAATCTAGACACTTTACTTGGAGATGCACAAATGATAAATATTCACAAATCCCGATTTCAATACATTATATTTTGTGTGCAATATAGTTTTATCAGTAAAACTGTATGTCTGCGCAAATATAGTGGCTATTTCAATGGAAAATGTGCTACCACAAGTTGCTTTAGTTACATTCAAATAATGCCCAGCTTCATGTCCACTAAAGCTAGGTGAGCTGCAAACATTTGTCTTTCTCTGCATTAGGTCGTGGCTCCAAAATGTTGGGGAAGCACCGGTCTAGTCGGTCAGGGCCTAGAACTATCAGGTCTTGAATTTTCAGACTTGATAACTCCAGGCCTGGAGATACTGAGAATTGCAGATTGCAAGCTTTCATCCAGAGTAATCGGTCTGGGGATAATTCCACCACTCTACATGAGGGTCATAGTGTGTAGCTTAACAAACACATTACAGATTCCAAATAGAAACATATGCGTTGATAGACTTTGATCTGGAAAAACGGAAATGTTCTACATTACCAACCAATTCCAATCAAATATCAATACATTTGGTGTGAATTTCCAGACAACAAATGTTATTAAGTATCATGCAAACTAAAATACAACTCATACTTACATTTTGAATTCAGAGTACAGAGCTGAAAAGTCACAGTGAGGGCAGACTGTCCAGTCTTCTTTGACCATGTGTCGACCCTGAAAAATATTTTTTGGATTAATATTTTTCTATTGACAACTGTCATAGATGCATCAAGGGTGCAATCAAAAAAACTGAGAAAATCAGCACCATGTAGTGTATTCAATCAAAGCAGCTCATCTAGTGCTGGCCTCAGTATTAAGCCACATCTAATAGAACAAGACAATAACAAGGTTAGCAACTGGCAACACCCCATAACACAAGAAGAGAGAAGGAGGTTAGCCACTGCACACCCCCTGTGATGGAAAAAAAAAACAACAAAGTTCACTGGCCAACTATAAGCAGGACATAGACTGTCCTCCTTAACCAGCCGCTCGGTAATGAAGCACGCCACAATTACTCGGTGAGGCTTCATCACTCAATAGAATTGGCACTTCAGGAACTTTATATGTTTTTTTATGATCCCGAATAGGGTTTTCTGCGGGGTTCCTTTTTCAAGGAGAAATTGTTTGGGGTCAAATTGGCTGCTTACAGTTGGCCAACCCACTTTTATGTGGTTTTTGAGCAACTGGCAACAACCAGCACCCCTTCACTTGCTTCAGAAATGAAGAGTTAAGTATAGTATCTGTAAGAAAACCAACATTTCTTAGAAGTCAATTTTTCATCTTAAGAAAACAATGTCCTCCTAGTTCTGAACACTCTACTCTGCAACAGAACTATAAAAATTACCATGCAATGATGTCTCTTGCACTTCTTAGATAAAAGAATTTTATAGTAAATCCCATTGTAACTTCTGAGGCAGAGAAAGTCAAACTGCTTAAAGTGGATATGCGGTTGAAAGAATGTGGAGCTCTTTGAAATGAATCATCATACTTGAACAGGAAACCACAGATGTGTATTGTTACGATCTGTGTGCAGGAGAGGCAGATTAAAAACAAGCACTGGGAAAGACTATAGGGGAAAGTCAATAGGTACCACCTTCAGGACCTATTGGCTTTGCCAATGGTTTTTAGAGTTGTTGTAGAGCATCCCCGATGCTAAAGAATACTGAATTATACATTAAGGGGCACCTTTACTATTTTTTCACGCAGCGTGGTATGCAGGGGAACTTGCTGTGCTGCATTGCATGAAAGGGAGAGAGCAGAAATGCCCCATTGTGTGCTGCCTAGCTCCAACACAGACACATTTGCACCATAGTGCAAGCGTGCCTGCGTTACAGACATACAGGGAATCCTTCCAGCACAAAAACAATCCTCAGATACCTATTCCTCTTTCTATGTGTGCAGAATGCAGAACAAATGGAAAGATGAAGTAACAGGGAGTGGGCGGTGGGGAACAACTAACAAGGTTGAGGCGAGGGGGCAACATGGAGCACGTAGGGGGAATGAAGGAGCAATTGAGAGCAAGTGGTAGAAGCAATGGATAAGCTGGCGTAGGAGCAACACAGAGTGTGAGGATGATGCATGAGGGAGAAGCACACAAGCGAGAGAGCAAGAAAGCACATGCACTCTCATTGAGTGATGAATGATACAATAAATTCCGTGAATGTGAGCAGTGAAACATTACAAGTCATCTAGTCCAAAGGATGGGAAGGAAGATATGATCCAAGGTAGGCCAAACTCAAGAAGATGAAAGAAAGCCATGGAATAAAAAGCAAGCAAATAAGAGTGACAGTAAAGAAAACAATGGCAATAAAGGGGCTGGCTCCAAGCCCACTGTGAGGTTTTAGTATGGAGCACTAGAGGTCTTTTGACAACAGACAGCTAAAAGCAGTCTCTAGGTGAGACCTCAAAACTTCATTTGAGCAGGCAGCTCTTAAAGTAAATGTAAGCGATGCAGCGATTGATGGGCCTCCCTCTTCTCTGGTCCCCAATGCCACTGCATCAGCTGCACCACTAACAGCTACGCACATGGATCAAGTAATGGCAAAGAAATGGGGGGGGGGACTTTCAATACATTAAAAAAAAACTTTTTCCAGAGAATGCACAAATAAAACGTTCTGCCAAAATTAGGATTCCAAGATGTGCAAACATTACTGCAGAAGGAGTATTTTCCTCAGAATAAAATGATCTGTCATTCAGTTTTGCAGCATCATTACATAGCCATTTCAAACATAAAGCACGAACATCATGCCATTTTCCCAATTATTACCCTCCATATGAAAAGCATAATTGGCACACCTCTCTTCTCAGTATGTAAAGTTCAATTATGATACTAGTTACCATACACTCCAGCATCCCCTTAGAGTGTAATGCAAAATGACCATACTAGTTGCCACGCATTCCACCGCAGAATTCAAAGCACAATTGTGCCAATTTCCTCATACCACTTGCCCCCAGTAGGTAAGCATTATTGTCAACCCAGCTCCAATCCTCCCTTCCCAGAGGAGCCCTAATGTCAAGACAGATTTCAGACCTAGGCCTATCCTATGTAAAATATTTTTGATATACAATTTCCAACACCCAGAATGTGAAGTGCCATTGTCATAATGAAAAAAGTTACTTACCTTTGGTAACACATTCTGCAGCAGACATAGAAAGAGCAAATCGCCATTATTGATTGTTTATGTGCAGGGAGTTGTCCTTTCCTGCACATAAACAATCACCCCTACAGCGCAGGTACCCTTGCCAATCGTGGCAGGGTGCCCCCGCTGGCTCTAGGAAGCTTTTTTTGCGCTAGCGCTAGGAGAAACATAGCGGTGTGCCTTATTCTTGTGAATATGGCGCATCCCTGCGTTTTAAAAAATGGAAGAGCTCGGTGTTGCCAAATTTGGCGCCGCACTGCGCTCTGACATTTTTTGTAAATATGCTCCTGCTCATTGAAACATTGTGCTAAAATAAAAGTTATCCTTGTGTCCGATAATCACAGATTTTCTTTTAAGGTTGTGAATACCACAATGAACTGTGTGAAACCAAAGAAATCGCAGTTCGCAGAGCGGGCGGATGGAAGGGTTGTTAAGGAATCTGCTGCTAGATCGGGTTTTTACCAGATAATGTGTTACCAAAGAAGTAACTTGTTCATCTGATAGAGACATCTAGTCGCAGGTTCCTTACTTTAGAATCAGATACCAAAGTCATACCATCCACAGAGAAGGGTCTGCTAACTGATACCATTAAAAGCCTCTTACTAGAAAAGAACCAGTCTAGACCAAGGGAAAATGACTGGACATTCATAGTAATGTAGATGAGCAATAACATACCCTATCACATAAATTCTAGTGGTAGGAACCCGAGGTACGTAAAGTCGTAAGACAGTAAAATCTTGGTAATAAAATATCCATGTAAGTATGACAAATCTGGGTCCAAACATGCATTCTCATCCCACAATAACTGTGGACAGGACCACGGTAACAAAAGTCATACAAACACTAAAAGCATGGGGAGAACATTACCCATGACAATAGGACAATTTTGCCAAATGACCCCTTGAATATAAACCCATTTGGTCTTCTATCCAGGCCCAAACCACATGTTCAATACTTGTGGAACACAGAGCAGTAGGCCATGCCACTGAACAATCCCTCTACACCATATTAATGCCCGTCCTAGCCAGAACTGCCCTGATAAATTAATAGAAGTCGAAGACAACAATATCTACTATTGGCATAGGAACAGTCTTTCCTTAGGAAAAAGAACTAGAGATAATACAAATACCACTAGGATATCCCTAATATTTATACTGACATAGAAGTAAAATAAACACCTATGCATGAACAAAAGAAAATTCCTTTATATAGATATAAATAAAAAGCAAATAATCAGCAGAGAATACTGACATAGCAGTATGGAACTATAATAGGGTCATACCACTTAGCAGAGCAACAGCCATCCAACCCGTCAGAGTAATGCACATTGCCTGAGACACTACCATTAGGTAATAGTAGTACAAAGTTGAATCTGATATTAAGTATGAAAACGAAAAACCTAGGATAACCTAGCGAAAATCAAGGTTAGTACGTGACCTTACTCTATGAATAGAGCCCCATCTACAGATGATCCAGAAAAAGTCCCCGATACTGAAACTGGAAATTTGAAAGGATTCCAAATTTAAAGAATCCGACTGATCTATTAAATAAACATCAATTTGTTCTTCTTGCCTGGAAAGTGTCAGGCAATCTAACCAATTGTCTGGACTTTCGTCTTCGGCTCTCACTCTCCTTGGAGAATCTTGGGGATCCTGGAACACACTACAGATATAATAACATCTGGAAAAAATGGTCTAGTTGGTGCTTGGAAAGGGACTTGGATCCCGTGGAGGCTCCTATCGTCAATATAGTGAATTTCCTGGTGGAACTTTTCGACAGTGGTCTTTCCTATAGATCTATTAACTGTTTTAGATCTGCAATTTCCGCAGGACATTCTCTTGTCAACGGTAAGACGGTAGGTAAGAACGTTATCATTTGTAGAGTTCTTAAAAGTATCAGGCTTAAACGGCCCCCTAGGCCTAAATATCAATCTGTTTGGGATGTTAAACTCTTGCGTGACCTTTTTTGCTCCTGGCCTGATAACTCCCTTCTTAACAGAAAATGTCTTTCAATTAAACTTGCCTCTCTTTTATGTCTGATTTCTTGTCGCAGGGTATCCGACATCAAAGCTTTAGATATCTCATACATGTCCTATAGATGTTATGACATGTTTGGTGTTAAATTTGAAATCTATAGAAGAACTAAGACTATGTCTGATTTCATTTTTTATCCTCGTTTTGATTTCTGCAAAAAACTTTGTGTAGTTGATTGCATGAAAGAATATGACTCAAGAATGAAAGACCTTCGTCCACCTGATGCAAATCAACTTCTTGTCTCCTATGTCAAACCCTTTAAACCCATTTCATCCTGCTCTATTGCTAGGTGGGTTAAGTTGGCTATGAACCTTGCTGGTATTGATCTTTCTAAATTTCAAGCTCACTCTCTAAGAAGTGCTATGTCCAGAAAATCTTTTTGGTCTGGTGGTAAGTTGGATGTTATCCTTAAGTCTGCAGACTGGTCTAATGCTTCTACCTTTGCGCATCATTACTGCAAACCTATTGAACATGTTTCTGATGCTGTTATTCAGGACTACCAACATGCATAATGTAGCCTCCTTGTCTTGTAATGAAATTGCGATTCTCCTATTAACATGACCAGAGAATCTGGATTTCATTAAAGACATAGAGCCTAACATTATCCCCCCCTTCCCTCCCTTGGATGGAGTATACTTTGGATATTTTGTTCAATTAGACATTAATAACATTTAATGTTTTAGATGTGTATTCAATTTTAAAATTAAGTTTGCTTACATCGAATGTTATCACTAACTTTCTGAATTCTCCTTGTATGTTAACGTTTCAAATTTTTGATGTTCTTCATTTTATTTTCAGATAATTCAAATTAATGGATCTTCACGGTTTTTACTTCACTTCCTTCCATGGATTTCAACATCTTCACCATCCTTGGACCAAGTTGCAGCTTGATTAGACTTCTCATTGTTCGTTTCGCATTTAAAAGAGGCAGCTCTACTCCTGCTCATGGCTTATATCGATGGCGTGATGTCATCTAGTTCTTTATTGTTCCTTTATGATGTAAGCGGCTGTTGTGAGTTGGCATTAAAGTTGGCATTAAAGAATTAATGCATAATGTTAGCCTCCGTGTCTTTAATGAAATCCAGATTCTCTGGTCATGTTAATAGGAGAATCGCAATTTGCGTATGTCATCGGGGGCCCACACTTCTCAAAGTGTGAACCCCACTAGAAAAGCAACTAGAGTTGGGTAAATGATGAAATTAGTTGTCTCCTAGAAGAGTAATGATCCTGTGTAATAGGAATGCACGTCATCTACAAAAAGTAGAAGCTATGAGGCAAATGCCTATTCCCCTCATGGACCAACATATATGAACACCTTCACACAGTAGCGTAGCAGGGTGGGGGGGATGGAGTTGAACAAGTTGCATCTGTCTACTACCACCATCCCTCCGCCTCGAGAACAAGTCGTCTGGTGGCCGCCACCCCCGCTCTTAACTGCACTGGGTGGCAAACTTAGGGTCCGTCCCAGGTGGCAGTAGGTCTAGCTACGCTACTGCCTTCATAGAGAAGAAAAGGTACACCATTAGGGACAAAGACACCCCCCCCTCTTACCTGCACCAGGCGGCAAACTTAGGGTCTGCCCTGGGTGGCAGTAGGTCTAGCTACGCCACTTCCTTCATAGAGAAGATAAAGTACACCAATAGAGGGAAATGTCCTTCAGAAAAGAAGAAAATCTTTAGTATAACGCTAAGTGTTAAAACAACCCCAAAAGAGTGAAGAATATTAAGTGCCCTTCATAAAGAACAAGTTACTTACTTTCGATAACAATATATCTGTAAGAAACATAGGTTAGTTATAGATACCTTACCTTAGAATTACCCCCAGGCGTCAGACTGGATCTGGAAAGTTTTCTTGTCAGCAGTACCCCTGCGTGTCGGAAGGTAGCGTCTGTCGACTCCACGTTCGTCGTCGTGGTCGCCGGGATGACATTGCAGTACCTTCTTAGACACCGCCCTCGCGAGCTGACGTCAGTTCTGTACACGACTTTCCATGTCAGAAGCGCAGAGCCATGCAAGACACTGACCACTGGTGCATAAAACTAGGGTTCTTAAAGAAGTCCTTAACCCTAGAAGTCAGTTCCCAGAACGTGGAGGATTTTTTGGGTGGTAAGGAATCTATAACTAACCTATGTTTCTTACAGATATATTGTTACCAAAGGTAAGTAACTTGTTCATCTGAAAGAAACAGTTAGTTATAGATTCCTTACCTTAGAATAGATATCCCAGCAATACCAACCGCGGAGGTGAGTCTGCAAACTAAGTTCTCACCAGGACGTCCTGGAGAACAGACTGACCAAAGAAGCCGTCTCTCTAGACTTGGCTGTCCAGGCATTAGTGGTTGGTGAACGTGTGCAGCGATGCCCATGTAGCTGCCTGACAGATGTTATTTAGGGGGACTCCTCGTCCCGAAGCAGTAGTAGCTGCTGTCGCCCTAGTGGAATGGGTGAGCAGCCCCACTGGAGGCTCGTTCTTTACCAAAGAATATCAGGCTTTGATGCACAGAACGACCCACCTGGAGATGGTAGTTTGTGCACAGCCCGACCTTTCTTAGCACCCACATAACCAACAAAGAGCTGGTTGTCCACCCGGAATTGTTTGGTGCGATCCAAGTAGAAGGAAAGTGCATGTTTTGGATCCATACGGTGGAGCCTCTCTTCCTCTTTTGAAGGATGCGGAGATGGAAAGAAGGTGGGCAAAGTGATGGTTTGGCCAATGTGGAAAGAAGTAACCACCTTGGGAAGAAAGGAAGTTCTAGTTCTAAGGACGACGTTGTCCGGATGGACAGCCAGAAAGGGAGGCTTGGAAGAAAGAGCTTGTAGTTCACTCACCCTGCGTGCTGAGGTGATGGCCACCAGAAAGGCAGTTTTCAAAGTGAGAATTCTGAGAGGACAGTTATGTAGTGGGTCAAAGGGAGCACACATAAGATAGGTAACAACCAAGTTCAAGTCCCACTGAGGCATTACGAAAGGAGCAGGAGGAAAAAGATGAGTATTTCCTTTAAGGAATCTATTTACAACAGGGGACTTGAATAGAGACGGCTGATCAGGAAGCCTTAGGAAGGCTGAAATGGCAGAGAGGTAGCCCTTTAGAGTGCCCAGGGCAGAGCCCTGCTGGGCCAAAGAAAGTAGGAACAAGAGAACCTCAGATAGAGGGGCGGAAAGGGGATCCACAGCCTTTGCTGTGCACCATGCCAAAAATCTGTTCCATATACAGGCATATGCAGGTGTTAGTGGAGGGACGCCTGGTTGCCAAGATAACATCGCAGACTTTGGGAGACAGGTCAAACCGCGTCAACTTCCGCAGCTCAATCTTCATGCAAGGAGGTGGAGACTGGACAGGTTCGGGTGGAGGACCATCCCCTGCTGCTGCGACAGAAGATCCTCCCAAGGATGCAGTCGGATCGGAGGATCAATGGCCATGTTGAGCAGCTCGGGATACCAGACTCTTTGCGCCCAATCCGGAGCCACAAGAATGACTTTGCGCTTGATCTTCTTCAGCACTCTAGGTGGAAAGACGTGTAGAAGACTGCAACTCCACAATAAAAAGTGTCGCCTAGCGAGTGCTGCTTTGGAGATTACAATGCGCAGAACTGCTGACATTGCGCGTTCTCTTCTGTGGCGAATAGATCTAACCAAGGCTCTCCCAAATGCTGAAAGAGACCTTGCACCACCTCCGAGTGAAGACGCCATTCGTGATCCATCATGCACCTGCGGCTGAGTTTATCCACCCTGGCGCTCAGTGAACCTGCCAGGTGTTGAACCACCTGATGTTCCAGCCATGTCCAGAGGCGGAGGGCCTCCTGACATAGGGTCCACAACCCTAACCTGCCCTGTTTGTTGCAGTACCACATGGCGTGGTGAACACATGCACTACTCTTCCCCGGACAGAGGGAAGGAAAACTTTCAGTGCAAGACGAATCGCCTGAAGCTCCAGAAGGTTGATGCCGGATACCAGAGGCCTCTGATCTCCGCCTCCCCCATCTGCCAGCCCATCCCAGAAGTGATGCATCGGTCACCATCGTGAACTCTGGTTGGGGAAGGGAGAGGGATCTGCCGTCGACCCAATCCTGGTTCGTGAGCCACCACTGCAGCTGGTGTGCAGTGCGCTCCGAGATCTGTACGCAATCGGACAGGTTGCCCTGATGCTGTGCCCACTGGGACTTCAGGTCCCACTGAAGAGCCCGCATATGCCATCTGGCATGATCCACTGGCAGGATGCAGGAGTCCATCAGGCCCAGTAGCCAGATGTTCATCCTAACCAAAACCAGGGATAGAGGCTGAAAGATTGGAATCATAGCCCAAATATCCCGGACTCGCTATTCGGGAGGATAGACCCAAACTGCACCATGTCCAGAACCGCTCCAATGAAGAGTAGCTTCTGAGAGGGAGTCAGGTGTGACTTCGGCACATTGATGGAGAATTCCAGTGAATGCAGGAGGTCGGCGGTAGTCTGGAGGTGGGAGACGACTGCCTGGGGTGAGGCCGCCTTCAGCAACTAGTCATCAAGATAGGGGAAGACTGAAACCCTTGATCTGCGCAGATGAGCTGCGACCACCGCCATCACTTTCCTGAACACCAGAAGGAAGCTGGTAAAGCCAAAGGGGAGCATGGTAAACTGAAAGTGCTCATGGCCTACCGTGAACTGCAGGTAGCGTCGGTGGCCCGGCAGGACGGGGATGTGAAAATAGGCGTCCTGCAAGTCCAACGCTACCATCCAGTCTCCAGGGTCGAGGGCAGACAAGACCTGAGCAAGGGTCAACATTTTGAACTTCTCCTTCCGGAGGAAGCGGTTGCCGTTCCTGAGATCCAAGATAGGATGCAGGCCCTTGTCCTTCTTGGGCACCAGAAAGTAGTGGGAATAGCAACCACAACCTACTTCTGGGGCAGAAACTCGTTTGATGGCTCCCTTGGCCAAGGGAGACGTAACTTCCTGTTGGAGAAGGGCCAGATGATCCCCCAACATTCGATGGTACTGACGTGGCATGGCTGGGGGTGTAGTCTTGATGGGAGGGAGCAGCCCCTTCGGACTATCTGCAAAACCCACCTGTCCGACGTGAAGGTACACCAGTGGGGAAGGTGATGGCGAACCCTGCCACCCACTGGCGTGTGATGAGCCTGAAAGGTCAGACTAGGAGGGTTTGGAGGCTGCTGCAGAGGTGGTGGACTGGCCTGCCCGCTGGCCCCCAGAACCACGGTGGTGGTTCCCACATCCCTGGCCGCACTGCAGCTGAACAGCTTGCACCGGCCTGTGGCCCTGGAAGGAACATGAGGCGGCACGCCTTCCGTAGCTATGAAAGGAGAGAAAAGCAGACTGTGCAAGTGTGTGGTGGAGAGGCCCAAGGACTTGGCCATAGCCCGAGAGTCCTTGAAGCGCTCTAGTGCACCGTCTGTCTGGTCGCCGAACAGGCGACGGCCATCAAAGTGCATGTCCGTCAGGGTGTTCTGGACATCCCCAGACAAGCCAGTTGACCTAAGCCAGATGTAGCGTTGAAGGGCTACAGACGTTGAATTCGTCCTACCCAGCATGTCGACGGTGACCTGTCCACAGCGGATGGTAAACTTCACTGCTTCTCTCCCCTCAGTGACTGCACGGAAGAGGATGGCCCAGGCCTCCTCTGGGCACTGGGGAAGCACCTGCGCTACCGTATCCCACACAGAGTGGGTGTAACGGCCCAACAGACATGCAGTGTTTACCGACTGCAGTCCCAAGCTGGAGGAAGAAAACATTTTCTTCCCAAGGTGGTCCAGCTTTTTGGATTCCCTATGGGGTGGTGCGTCAGTGAATGCGCCTTTGGACATGGAGGCTTGGACGACCATATATCTTTATGTCAAGTGTCAAGCCTCTGTCATCCTTGACAATGAGTGCTTCAACCTTGACAAGGAATTGGAGTGCAGTCGCATGAGGGAAGATCTGCAAGTTTGGGAGTGGAGGACAGTCTTGATCACACCTGGGGATGATGAGAATGATGGTGACGACTCTCTCGCCCTTGTGGTAGAGCCAAATGTACTCACTCTTCTTCCCCCATTTCGCTCCAAGGTACCCTCAGTTTCAAGCCTTGAAGCCTCCTGTAAGGAAACAACAGAGTAGCTCTGTGCATTTTTATGAAGTGCCAGTCTGTAAGGGATTGATGCCCACATCATGCTCTTCCTTCCAGGACTTCTTGCTCTCCACAAGAAAGCGATACAAAAGGGGGTGGTGATGGACGGAGCATCTGAACCAATCAAACACTCACACCCAGTCAACAGATCTGGGTTTGATCCATCACCGTTCTTTAGCCCACTCTGCCACCCCAGTTCAGACATGGCCATATGCAAATCAGTCTGACCCTGTGCCTCATGGGATCAGTCCAGCCCGAACTAACAAGCCATGCCTTCCCTGGACCAGATTCAAGCTTCCTAGGACCGGTTTCTGGCATTCCAGCCGTCTTCAGCCAGGCTTGCTTGAATCCAGTGGCAAAGTGAGCAAGGGACTCACGTCTGAGAATACCCTGCCAACTTATGGCGAACAAAGCGATACAAAAGGGGGTGGTGATCAGCGATACAAAAGGGGGTGGTGATAAGCGATACAAAAGGGGGTGGTGATACAAAAGGGGGTGGTGATGGACGGAGCATCTGAACCAATCAAACACTCACACCCAGTCAAAAGATCTGGGTTTAATCCATACAAAAGGGGGTGGTGATGGACGGAGCATCTGACAAAAGGGGGTGGGGATGGACGGAGCATCTGACAAAAGGGGGTGGTGATGGACGGAGCATCTGGCAAAAGGGGGTGGTGATGGACGGAGCATCTGACAAAAGGGGGTGGTGATGGACGGAGCATCTGACAAAAGGGGGTGGTGATTGACGGAGAATCTGACAAAAGGGGGTGGTGATGGACGGAGCATCTGACAAAAGGGGGTGGTGATGGACGGAGCAGAGTGGGCTAAAGAGCGGTGATGGATTAAACCCAGATCTTTCGATTGATTCAGATGCTCCGTCCATCACCACCCCCTTTTGTACCGCTCCACAAGAAAAGCATTTTATTGAGGACAGATGGCATAGTGAATCAGGAAACAGGCTTACGAGAGGTAACAACTTGAAAAAAAATTGAGGTAAAAAGGCATCTAGCTTAAAAAAAAGTAGTTCTAACAAATAAGATGCAAACGGCAAGAAAAATGTAGCTTTTCAATGCAAAAATAGCCATATGAAAGGCTGCTGCCTTCGGCCATCCTTGTTAGTGAGCCAAAAAAACGCATTTTCTGCCTAACTCTGTAGAGCATGACGGGAAGTTGAGGCCTCAGGAATTCTTAAAGATGTAGTATCAGTTTCAAAGCTTATGTCAGTCTACTTCTTCCCTTTATTTCTCGGTTTTAAAAAACTGGAAAGAAATACTGGCGTTTTCAAGTAAATATACTTTATGGCTTGATTTGACCAACTGGTTTCATCATTTAAAACCAGAAAAACCTTTTTAAAAATGCAGCCTATGAATGCATAATTCTTTTGTCTCTATTTTCAAATTAAAATAAAATATATTGGAAAAAAGTGTTCCATGGATCCTAAATACCCATTGAGATACTCAAAACAGTTAACAGATGGATGAAAGAATCCTAACAGGGAGAAAAAAATGTCAACTTTATAAGACAGATACTTCCAAAAATTAAAAGAAAATGTAATGTGCCTACACCGTAGAAGAATGCTTAAAGATACTTACGGTTATGATACAGTAAGGGAGATTGTTTTTACATCCCGGACAAAGAAGTTCACATTCTGGCAATTGGAATCCACAAAATGGACAAGGTGCTGTAGCTTCTTCTGCCTCTGACGTATCAGGCCGTCTACAAGGAAAGTACATTAATGTTTATGTTGGGGAAAAAACTTTTTTTGCAGAGTAAATTTGATTTATATATGAAATTAAGCCAATAAAGGTTTAATTTATCATCCAATGATGATCAGAATGTGAACTAATCTTCCATTTGCCTGAGCTTGCGACAGAATGTCAGCAATGGTTGAAACACGCTTTTACCATTTATGTTAGGTGGTACAAACTACTAATAGAAAAAGCATCTTTCAGGTGCGCCTGAAACAAATGAACCTGCAATGTCCTGTTCTTAAATCACAGTGCTGTCTACGTCTCACCTTAACTATGATGCATCTTTCTGAACAGACTGAAAACAGAGGAGCTGAACATAGGCCGGTTAAGCACTCACATTTCCCTTTGTTTTGGTTAAATGCCATGATGGAGATGGACTACAAACTTTAGAATGATCTATGCAGATCTCTCGCACAGCCAGCTATAGTGGTAGGATTTGTGGAGCTCAGACAAAACAAGAGGTTGTCAGTTTGACCATATCAGCTATGCGGTGGTATAAATGAAAAGGGAGGGAAACTGATGTGCAATGACCTCTAGAACCCTATATCTCCTCTGCATGTCAAAAGCCAGACAAGAATATCCAGTCCCCCTATTGTGCTGGTCCTATTGGAGAGGGTTTGTGTGATGGATCGTAGAGGCCAGGGTTGAACTTGACTGTTTTAATTCTGTACAGAGACTTCCTTTGACACTGCTGGGTGGTATCGGTGGGAGTGAGGGCCATATGGGATTCTTCTTTTTTGGCTTTGGTGTACTGACTGTGTTCGACAATGGGATTTGCTGCCTCTGTTATGTCTGGGGCTGGGCGGGATGGTATTTTCTCTCCTGGTGATTTCTCCATCAGTTTGCTTATAAGTCTGCTTTACCTCTCTTAGTACCATGGTGGGGAACATCTGTTCGCGGCGGGGGGGAGGGGAGTCCGGGAGCTCGCATTGGGTCGTAAGATATTCCTCCTCCGTCTTTTCCCTTCCTTGGGGTGTAGTTTAGGGGGCGACAGGCACACTGCTAGTGGGGTTAGGTCGTAGCCATCCACAGGGGTGCAGGGTGGGGGGTTGTGGTTTTTTTTTTTTTTTCCTTTCTTTTGTTCTATGACCTATCTTTTCCCTTTTCCCCTCTCCACAAGAGATGTGGCATATTCTCCTGAGCCTGTTGTTATGCATATTCGGGTGTCGAGTGTCTAATTTTATATCCTGTATCCTTGGTGGGCAGATTCTGATAATGTTTGCTTATGATTATTTGTCTTGTATTGTTTTGACCCAGCTTCGGCTGGTATTGATGCTTTCCAGAGGCCTACAATTGGATTGTATTTCTTTATTCATCTGCCCGTTCGCCACTGTAATATGTTATACCAATGATACCCGAAATGTACATTTCTACTCTTGTGTTATAATTAATAAAAATATATTAAAAAAAAGAATATCCAGTCCCCAAGTGTCATAGCCAAATGAAGTGCTGACACCAAAGGTTAAGCAAGACATATCAATTAAGTAAATTAAGTAATTTAAATTCATTAATCTCAGTCACTCACACACCCTTATTAGATCACACTATCAGGAGTACATAACAGAGCAGTATATATCCACAAAGATGGGTGCTGAAATAAATGGCAAATAGTCACCCTCACAAAACATTGTTATGGTTAAAAACATGAATTGAGTAATCACACCAGCAGTAAAATCACAAAAATAAACAGACTCCATAACTATAAGAAATGTTCAATATAACCCTGACCCATAATACAAGTGTCTTCTGGTATTTTCTTATTGTACGGTGCACCATGTCACACATAAGAAAATAAAAGGAAAAACGTCAGCAGAGACTGTACAATGTAATACAGGAACAGGAAGTAATCAGGAAAGGCAGAAGAATGGGTGATGAGAATGTTTGAGGACAAATGGGACAAAACAAGTGGGGGAACATCCTCTTACAAAGATAGTTTCTTATCAAATAGTACATCTAGAGAAGCTTCACCTTGTCCCCTACAGCCCTAAATGACTTGGGAGCCTTCAGGTTCCAAGTTCAACTGCAGTCAGGCACCATCAGATTAAAGTCAGCTTTTCCAAAGGTCATGCTCTGTCCACAGCATGACCTTTGTTCAGTGACTCCAGAAAGGTTTATACCTGAACAAAGACAGAGGGTTTCCCCTCCTTTACCTCTCAAACAGGCAACCTTTTGCACACCACTACACCTTTTCATGTGAGGGGTGAGGGATGGTGCAGGATGGTGCTCATTATCGGATGGGTCCGAATTGAGCATATAGGTCTGCCCGGGGTAGAAGAGGCGATTTGCAGCGAAGAGCAAAATTATCCTGCATTTGGGTTCCTGGTGTTCAATGATCACGCCAGGTGGCTCACAATCAGGGTGATGCCCTGACGTTCCGACCACTCTAACAGGTGTGGAGCCTCCTGGCACAGGACCCAGGACTCCTCTGTGCCCTGCCTATTGCAGTACCACGTGGCAGTGCTGTTGTCTGAGAGAATTTGTACCAGCCTCCCCTTGATTGATAGTAGGAAGGCCATCAATGGCAGATGAGTGGCTTGTAACTCCAACAGATTGATAAGTGTCAATGTTCCGATGCAGTCCAATGTCCTCTGATCTTCACCTCTCCCAGATGAGCTCCTCAAACCAGCAGTGATGCATCCATCACCACTGGCAGATCTAGGTGGGGATAGGAGAAGGATCTGCCGCTGATCAGGTTGTGGTCGAGCAGCCACCACTGCAGAGCTTATGGTGTCTTCACTGAAACCTGGATGACATCCGACAGGTTTCCTTGGTCATAGGCCCACTAAGACTTCAGATTTCACTGCCCAGCCCGCATATGCCACCTAGCGAAGTGGACAAGCAAAATAAGTGTGGCCAACATGCCAAGAAGCCTGAGAGCTGCTCTCACCACGATCCCACACTGAGGCAGAAACATGGGATCATAGCCCAAATGTCCTGGATTCACTGCAATGCATTAAAGTCTTTGAACTGCACCATTGTCTAGAACAGCTCCTCTAACAGGAAGCCTCTGTGAAGGAATCAGGTGTGACTTTGGCACATTGATCAAGAACTCAAACAATGCCAGGAGGTTTGCCATTGTCTGGAGGTGGTCTACTCCTGACTGTGGACAGCCTGCTTTCAACAGCCAGTTGTTGAAGTAGGAGATAAATGGCACCCTTGACCTCTGAAAATGGGTGGTGACCAACACCATTATTTTAGGGAACGCCTGAGGGGGCTGGTAAGGTCGAAGGGGAACATGGCAAACTGAAAATGCTCTTAGCCTACATTGAAACACAAGTAAAATCTGTAGGCCTGAAGGACAGACACATGAAAATACGTGTCCTTCAGGTCTAAGGCTACCATCCAGTCGCCCAGAAATAGGGCAGCCAGAATGTGGGCTAGTGTGAGCATTTTCAATTTGTCCTTCTAAAGGAAGGAATTGAGAGAGCGTATATTTAAATTAGAACAAAGGGCACCATCCATCGGCAGCACAAGGAAACAGAGGAAGTAATAACCCATCCTGATTAGGTAGGTTGCTAATCTGAAAGCTGCTGTGATGTGGGCACAAGTTGTAGTGGGTCAGAAGGAAAAGGAAGGGCATAGTCATGCCGTCAATTTGAAGGACCCAACAGTCGGATGTGATGGACTACCACCCTGGGAGAAAATGTCAGTTTCTCCCTTCCACAGGCTGGTTGTGCGCCAGTAAAGGCAAACAAAAGCGGATAACCCAGAGGAGGGGGATTGGGAAGATCGGTGCCTCTGGTGAACTGCACATTGTCTACAGTAGCCTTGGAAAGACCGAAACTGATGAGGGAAAATGAACTGTATGGCATAAGTCAAAAGATCTAACAAGCATACTGTGCCCTGGCATTACTTGAAGCTCTCCAGGCCAGCATGAGTTTTTTTGCAAAAAAGGGAAGCTCCATCAAAAGGCATATCCATAAGTGCTGCCCACACATCTTCTGACTAATGATGACCATTTCGCCTAAACAATTGGAAGTATCCAGGCCAGCCCAAATCATGTAATCCGCGGCATCCTACCATCTTGAATGGTTTGTGCTAAGGAGACTCTAATCTCTTCCAGGACCGTTGGCAAGATCTCGCTGGCCAAGTCCCAGAGGGCATGTGTATAATGGCCTAGCAGACAACTTGCGTTGACCAACCTCAAAGCTAGGCTGGCTGAAGAGAACGTTAATTTCCCCATCACATCAAACCTCTTAAAATTCCCGTCAGGGAGTTCATGGGGAACAAATTAAGATTCATCTTGCTGGTGGAAGCTTGTACCAGCATACTCTCAGGAGTAAGATTCTTTATAAGAAAATCAGGGTTGCCAGGTGCCGAGCCGTGGCATCTGGCCACCTGCCTTTTCACTGGTGGGCAAGTGCAAGGTTTAGACAAAGTGCTCAGAACAGTATCAGTTATGTCTTTTTTGAATGGTAGTAAGGGCTGAGTAGAAGCCGGCCCAGGCTGCAGTACTTCAGTAAGTACATGTATATTAAGCTCAGACTAAGAGAGTTGTATGCTCAGGGCATGAGCAGCATGTCTAATGACTACTGTTAGAAAGTGTCCTTTTTGTCATGGTCACCCCCCACTTTTTGCTCTAGATGCTGTCTTTATAGATCTGGAAGTGCAGTGGGGCTTGCTAACCAGGCCCAAGTGCCAGTGCTTTTTTCCCTTAAACTGTAACTGTGTATTGGCACATCCAATTGGCAAGGCACTTATCACTCCTTGTAAATCCCTTGTATATGGTACCAGTGGTACCCAGGGCAAGGGTGATAAGAGGGGTCACCAGGGCTGCAGCACTTTATCATGCCACTCAGTGTGACCTGAGTAAACGTTTGCCTGCCGGTTTGCCATTGTAGCTCTGCACAAGCAGTCTGTCTGCTCAAGAAGAGCTCTGCACACACCAGGTGCTGCAGAGCCACACCACTACCTTAATATAAGCAAGTGACTCTAAAGGTTGTCCTCATAAGCCCAGGAAGTAGAGTTCATTATATTGAAGGTGTGGATATATATGTTCATACATATATATATATCCCTACAGTAACCCTGTAAACCAAGGTTTACTGTAAGTGACCAGCGGTCCACAGAGTAACATGGGCTGGCTACAGGATGCTAGCCTGCTCCAATATGATACCACTGAATTGTGTCTGTTTGGTATAAAACACCGTGCTTTTTCACCCCCAACATGTTTTTTGTGTCGAGGGTGATCTGGCATGCACAGTAGTGCCACCCTGTGTGGGTGCCCCCGTCAGGATACAAAGATCCAGTGCCTTGGCGGGCTTCCCCAAGCCGTTTGCCGCCAAGACAAGAGTCTGACCTCCTGGTGGGATGTGCCAGCACTTCCCCAGGATGGAGGCAAAGGTCTTCGCTGGAAGGAGGTCACACCTCCTCCCTCCCAGGATGGCTAGTGTTTACAGTCATCAAGGCAGTGAGCCTAAAAGGCTTTCACCGCCCTTAATGTGTAATTACCTTGTTCACCACTCGAGGACAAAGACCTTCCTGTGTCGGTAGCTCAGGCAGGAGGGGAAATTAGTTATTAGGGAGGCGTACACCTCCAAAAGGCTAGCCACACATTTAGGTGTGGGCTGGGAGGTCTGTGCAGCCAAGAAGGGTTCTTCCCTTTTGGGAGACCCTGAAATAGAGTATTCTGGGTAGCACAGTGATGTACATTTACAGGGTGTTGCCACTACAGGGGTGGGTTAGCCGCAGGACCAGTAGCCCATTGGCCACTGTCCCTCACATCATTAACACCACCTAAACTAAGATTTAAGGGGCTCCTCTGAAACCAGAACCTCAGTTCTAATTTGGAATCAGAGAAGAGGCACAGAGAAGACGCTGTCACCGAGAACAAGTCTTTGGAACCAAAAAGCTAGTGGAGAAAGTGATGACAGTTCTGTGGTAGTTCTTTGAATCTGACTGTTCAGGAACCAGGTGCAAAGAAGTGGAGTCAGAGCTCGACCTCGGTCACGGTCGAGATGGATTCGGCTGGGGGTCGGACACCAGTGTCAGCAGAGGACCTTTCTCTAGCACAAGCGATGTTGGTAAGGGCGTAAACAAAGAAGGAACAAGTGCAGTTCCTGGAGTCCGAATATAAGTCGGCACCTGAGTCAGTGCGATACCCAAGGTGGGTTACAGGGGCTGGGATTGCACAGAGGATGGATCCACTGGCGGCAATCTGTCTGGAGGCCCCTGAGGATTCTGGGGCAAGAAGGCGTGTCAGAGAGAGCTAGAAGTGCCAAAGAAATGCTGCAAGACCTCCTTAAAGGCCTTGACCTGCTGGGGTGCTGCTGATAGCCCAGGGGACTTGGGGAGCATCGGGGTCAACAGTGAGATTGGTTTCTTAATCTGTGATTGGGAGCAAGATCGAGTGGTACCTTGACCCTCTCACGACTTCTCTTTAGATAGAGAGTGGCAGGATGGGTCGGGTTGTTCTTCGATATGGACTTTGACTTACCAGATGACCTTGCTGAGGAACTATTGTGGGATCAACCTTGACAGCAGGAATGGTCCGCACACCCGATTTAGAGTGGGAGCAGGACTTACATGGCTACTTTCAATGTTCGGTAACATACAGCTTCGAGTCATGGTCCCAGATCACCTTAGGCCGCATGAGGGCACACTCCTCACATGACTTGGAGTTGTGCACAAGCCCAAACACCAGATGCCCATCTTGTGCTTGCCCATCACCAACATTTGTTTCTGACAGTCACACCTTGGTTTGAACCCTGCAGTTTTAGGTGGAGACATTGTTCGTTTCAACACTGAAATTCAGTTTGTAAACCTCAAACAAAAGTAAAAGGGCGGGGTTGTGAACAACCGCCCAAGATGGCGATTGCAGGTTAAGTGCGCTCCTGTCTGCAGCTTGGAAAATACTCTTCATCTGTGGTGAGCAGCTCACTATCCGTGAGGCCCCAAGGCATTGGAGACCAAAGAGTGATGGGCCTGGCAGAGGTGAAGGGGGAAGTGTGCTTCCTCAGGTGAGCTCCTCACAAAGCGCACACTCGATGGTATGAGGTGAGTGACCTGGTGGAGAGCGGAGCAACGGGAGACAATTGCAGTTCACCCTCCTGCGGGCGACCAGATGGGCATTGCAGTGAGCGCAGAGTTGCAGGCTGAGCCGCTCATGTCCTATCAAGTAGCGGCACCGAGGTCGGCACTTTAAGAAAAGGAGGGATGGCCCAACCAGCGGTCCTGGCTGTATGGGAGGAAATTTGGACTTGACGCTAGATTCAGACTGGTACTGAGCATTGCATGAGCATCTTGCCACACCTCTTGGGCAACCTGCTGTTGGGGGTGACTGCGATGGGGCCTATTTTTCTGGCTGTCCGCTGCGGCGCACCATTGCCCAGGGCTTTGCCCATAACCCTGCTTCCTTCACATAGATCGGTTGAGTGCTAGCGTATTTCATCTTGCTGACCCCATGTGCCTAGAAGGCATGACAAGGGGGCCCTAGATGACTTGTCTCTCCTTATGCCCTCTGAGCAGATTGTGGACCTCTACATCAGACAGAGGACAGCCTGTCTGTGCCGAACCCACTCCTCTGGCGTGGCATCAGTAGAGGAGTGCACAGTGCCTGGCTGTCCCCAATGCATCAACGGATTTCCTCGGACTCTGAGACACAGAAATTGGTGGTGACAGGGGGTGTAGAACACTCCCGCGACACCCTTCCTGGCTAAGTGTCAGTGCACCTCCCAACTGCCAAGGGGAAGCATATGGTGGGGAGTGCGACCATCCAGCATAATCGAGGACCCATAGTAGATGTGACATTGAAGGGGTGTCTGGGTGATTTGGAGCAGTCAAGCTCCCCGGCTGAACTGCAGATAAACTCAATCCTGTACTAATGGCCATTAACAACATCAGAACTGCACTGGAACACAAATAGAAATTATGGCCCTGGACCTGGGAGTCCTCTCTGAAGACCAGAGCAAGCTGTGGAAGAGGGTGCGGTACTGAAGCTAAGTTCCTTGTTCATCTGATAGAGTCTTCTCGCTGCAGATTCCTTACCTTTGAATTAGATACCCATGCCATACCATACGGGCGGTGGTTCCGTACCAATACCTCAAACTAGAAAGTCCTGTAGGACTGAATGGGCAATATGCCCATCCTGCGGACATGGCTGTCTAGGCAGTAGTGCTTGGCAAACGTTTGCAAAGATGCCTACGTTGCTGCCTGACAGATGTTTATGACTGGGACACCCCAAGCCAAGGCCGTAGTTGTAGCCTTTCCCCTGGTGGAATGTGCCCTTAATCCCTCAGGGGGCTGCTTCTTCGCCAGGGGATAGTAGATCTTAATGTAGAGAACGACCTAGCGAGATATGGTCATTTTCTGCACTGCCCTTCCCTTCTTCGCTCCCAAGTACCCCACAAAGAGTTGGTCGCCCACCCAGAACTCTTTTGTGCGGTCAAGGTAGAACAAATACTCTCTTTTTGGGTCCAATTGGTGGAGACACTCCTCCTCTATAGAGGCATGTGGGGAGCAAAGGTGGTGGGCAATGTGATGAATTGACCTAGATGGAATTGTGTCACGCCCTTTGGTAAAAAGGTAGCCCGTGTGCAGAGCACCCCTTTGTCTGGAGAAGACATCAGGTAGGGAGGCGTGCAAGGTAATACCTGCAACTCACTCACCCTCCAGGCAGATGTAATCACCACTAGAAAGGCTCTGTTGATGGTCAGCTGCTGAAGGGGACAGGTATGTAAAGGCTCAAAGGGAGCACATATTGGATAGGTGAGGCCAAATTAAGGTCCCACTGTGGCATAACAAAGGGGGTGGGTGGAAACAACTGAGCCAACCCTTTTAAAAACCTATGTACAATTGGAGACTTAAAGAGAGAGGGTTAGTCTGGCAGCTGCAAAAAAGCGGATAGAGTAGAAAGAATAACCCTTGGGAGTTTCCAGAGCCCTGCTTGGCAAGGGTTAGGATGAATAAAAGGGCAGTGGAAAGTGAAGCAGAAAGAGGGTCAATAGACCTTTCTGTACAGTATAATACACATTTCTGCCATCAGCAGGCATATACCATCTTAGTGGAAGGACGCCTGGCTGCCAAAATAACATTACAGACTTCGGGTGGAAGGTCAAAAGCCATCAACTGCCGCTGCTCAATCTCCATGAATGGAGGCGCAGAGTTTACAGGATCAGGTGTAGAACCCTTCCATGCTGCTGCGATAGAAGGTCCTCCCAAGAGGAAGCTCATTTTCAAAAGCTCTGGATACCAGACTCTACTCCCCAATCCAGAGCCACAAGGATGACTTGGGCCCGGTCGTTTCTGATCTTCTTTTGAACCCTGGGCAGGAGTGATATGGGCGGAAAGGCGTAGAGGAGGACTGAGCTCCACTCGCGTCGAAAGGTGTGGCCGAGGGATAGCCCAACTGCTGAAAGAGACCTTGTACCCCCTCCGACTGGCGACGCCATTCGTGATCCGCTAGGCACCGATGGCTGAGTTTGTCCACCCTGGCGTTCAGAGTAACTGCCAAGTGTGAATGCCCTGCCGTTCCAGCCATGTCCAGAGATGCAAGGCCTCTCGACAAAGGTACCACATGGCGGTGGTGTTGTCAATGAACACCTGCACTAACCTCCCCTTGACAGAGGGAAGAAATGCTTTAAACGCCAACTGAGTCTCTCTTTGCTCCAACAAATTTATTTGGAGCCCTGACTCCACCAGAGACCAGTGTCCCCTGACCTCTACCTCTCCCAGATGGCCGCCCCATCCCAGAAGTGACGCATCTGCCACAACTGTGAGATCTGGTTGGGGAAGAGAGAGGGGTCTGCCGTTGACCCAATCGTGGTTCATTAACCACCACAGCAGATCTTTTGCAGTTCCTTCCGAGATCTGAACCACGTCGGTGAGATTTCCTCAATGCTGTGCCCATTGGAACTTTCAGTTCCACTGCAGAGCCTGCATATGCCACCTGGTGTGCTTTACCAACAGGATGCAGGAGGCCATGAGGCCCAACAGCCTCAGAGTCAGTTTCACCAAAATCCAGGATAGAGGCTCAAACATCGGAATCATAACCTGAATATCCTGGACTTGCTGCTCCGGAGAACAGCTCAGATGAAAGGGAGTGTCTGAGAAGGAGTCAGGTGTCACTTTGGCACGTTGATAGAGAATCCCAGCGAATGCATGAGGTCCTTAATAAGCTTTGCCAAAAAGGTACAACTAGAGATTTTTGCTTTCAGAAGATTTTACAACGACATGGGTAAAGGGGGGAACCAGTCTATTTCGTGGTGTTAAACACTTATTTTGTACGCTTGTTAACTGTAACTGGATGCAATACATCGGAAAAGAGGACCAAACTCTGAAACACCTGAAGGCACAATATTCAATTTCGCTATTTCTTGTCTGACTTTATTCACTTTAGTCGAAAAATATCTCAACAGGTCTCTGAAAGGAGTAATGTTACTTCCGTACATAATTCCCAATCAAACTGAATAGGTAATTTTTTTTTACATAATTAATGAAAATATTTTACCAAAGTAAGAATTTCTGAAGACTTTCTTTTTTTCTAGCCTAGTAAAGTTCATATATGTTTGTGTTTTTGACCACAATAGCATGATTTTGTAGTCGCATCACAGTTCTTTATCCATTTTCTTTTCAACTTAAACAGTAAAGATTTTGATTTTTGAGTTAGGAAATAAAACATTTACATTTCAAAAACTTTAATATGGGGCTGAAGCATTTAAAAGTGTATTTTGGAAATACTGAAGAAAATTTACTAGTCCACTCTTTCTGGTGATTGGCATTAAAAGAACCTATGGAGAGAACAAATTCTGCGTAAAGTGAAAAAAGTCTTCATCAGATTATTTCTCCCATGTATGATTTTGATAGGATAAGGAAGTATCAGACACCTTCTTCTTTGCATTACCTAAGTCTAAAATTTCAAAGAAGAACATTTTGTGCTCAGACCACGAAATGATATGAAAGGAACTTATCTTAGGCCTGAAAGGAAAACTAAAACTCAAATCTAGAGTGTGGCTACCATTATGGATGGCAGCAACTACTCTTTGCTTAAGGTTTAAAGAGGCCATAGTCTCAAACAAACCAAGAACAAAGGGATAATTTGCATCTTCTCTACAATCATTAAAATCCCGTAAACCAACCAGTTCCTTAAATTTAGTAATATTGGCAGCCAAAATTTCATTTAACCATGTAAAAGTCCTACTGAGCAGTTAGGAGTGTGATAAACTTAAATGATTCCTATTTTAGAATGAAAATAGGAAAAGAAAGCACAGACATTTCTATGCCTGGGGGTTGCGTGCAAGTACTTACTTCAAAAGGAAGTTTCTGAGTCAAAAACCACAGCTATTTCTCTACCTTTTATTAGATTTCAATCCTGTTTAAGTTTCACAATGTATCAGTTATAAGAAGTGCTTGCAGTTTCTTTTCTTGAATGGTCACATTTAGAAGTTGGGAATCGGCCAGAGCCGAACCATCATTATTAAAGCCAGCAGTAAGGACGGGTCAGTTTTTATTTGCATGCACCTGCCACCCATGTTAGGACCATATTTTCCCTCCTAATTGCTGGTGAAGCCTCATCATTAAGGGGATAATCGGGACAGAACAACCAAAGAAGGGACTTACCAAATAGGTTTGTATTGAGGAAACCCCAGTAAATAGCAAACACCACCTCTGATCACCTAGGCTGCAATAGGCACAGACAGGCTTGCTTTAAGCATGCATCTGGCAAGCCAATGGCCGCCCATGGGCATATGAGCAGTGACCAATACTAAATGGCATGTAGTTGCCCATCTCAAGGCAATCAGGGTAATGGCCATCCTTGTCTAAGCTATGTCAGGCACAGATAACAATAGGCAAACATAAGGTATACTGATAAATAAAACAATCAATATAATAAAGATAACACAAGAAGAAGCATATGGCTAGGTACTACCAATCAAGGGTTACAAAGGAAAACTATATATAACAACGAAAAGAAAACTAAATAAAAGAAAAGCACAGGTGGATCAGTCATACCTCCTAGGAGAAATGACACGCCACAAACCGAGCTAATGGAATGGTCAGTGCAGGGTTAAATGACAGATGCATAAGCTCTCACAACAGGTTTTATAATTTTCTGCAATGATGGGTGAACAAACTAATAGGGCTGAACAGCTAGCAGGAGTAATTGACGCTAAGTTGAACAAGGCAGCTGTCCATCGGCTAGAATAGAGATGCCATCAACAAAGTCAAAATAAGTTTCAAATCGTAATGAGGAACAATAAATATGTAAGAGAACAAGTAAAGCAAACCTTTCACAAAGTGCCACACTAGTGACGATCTAAACAGGGAAGGTTGATCAGGCAGACACCATCAGGGCCTACTCAGGGAGGGACAATATAATCTTAATAACATCAGAAAGGGATTGATATTGTCTGACTAGAACTAATGAAAGAAATTAGTCTGCAGCCTTTTCAGGAAGGCAAAAGTACTCAGACAGACACCATTAAAAATACAGGTGTGCAGCCAAAGCATTTGGGAATTGGGGTGGATTGGGGACCATTATGCAGCAAAAGTAGATCCACTCAAGAAAGGGGTGGCCAAATACTGAGTACTGACATATCAGTGTACAGATCCACCTTGCCTAGACTATGGGTGATTAGAATCGGCTGTCTTATATCCTCCAGCAACGTATGCAGGACTTTTGACAGAAGCAATGCATACAGCAAGCCCTGACACTAGTCGAACCTGAAGGCACCCCACAGCAAACCATTCAAAGGGAATTCTATGGCACAGAACCAAGGACATGTTTTACTCTAAGCAGTGTGTGAAGAAATCCACAAAAGGAAACCCAAACGTACAAAATATATCCGTTTGTCACCTCATGGTGTAGTTTCCACTTATGTACACAAGAGACGTGCAACTGAGAGCATCTGTCCTCACATTGACAGAGACGGCTAAGTGACTGGGAAGAGTTTCCGTTGTACAGCTGAATTGTTACCTTCACACTACCCTGCCTGCTCATATAAAGGGCAGTGGCGGTGCCATCTGACAGAATCATCTGGATAGATGAGCATCCCAGTCCAATAAGAAGACATCTGTGGCCAGAGGTGCATGAGCTAGCAGAGAGCTGAATGGGCGGCCCCTTAGAAAGTTGGAGTGGTACGATGCTATTAAGAACGATACATTGACTATTGGCACCATCATTTAAAACTGACTCAATTTTCTGTGCTCTCACACAGTTGCAGGATGGGGAGGGGATGTTTTCGCTCTTCATTTATTTTCGCTCCTTCCCGTGCAGAGTAAGCAGGAACATGTTGTGTTGGATGAGCGCTGGGTCATTTTCAGGGCAGAGATTGTTGTTTGCCAGAGAAACTTTCGGAATGTACAGCTCTATCTCGGAGTCAAAATACATGGGCCTGGCCAGCTTCTGTCTTGATCCTGACATAGACCAGTAAGGTCAGCTCGGTTTTCGTACCAGAAGAAAGGGAGCGAGGTGTCTAGAAACTTCTCCGCAGGTCAAGTAAAAGGTATTAAAGGCAGGAAATCTTAACGATCAGACAGGAGCCTGCTGTGGAGCAGATGTGGTGACACAGGGAAGTTTGAGGGTCCCGATCAAGACTTCCCCCTGGCTTTCAAGGGCTTCTACAGCAGAGTTGGCAAGAATGTTGAACACTCTTTTGAAGATGTATTATTTTTATTTACTTCATGAATATAAGGTACAAGTTTCTCTGCTCCATGTATATATGCCATTTGTTATGTTGTTTTTGTGCCTAAGGTACGTGATATTTGGGAATTTGCATTAACCAATATATTTTGCCTTCCTTCGAAAAGTGTTGAGTTAATAAATACACATATTTTATTTTAAATGCACCTGAATCTGTTTTCTTGCCTCATCTTGAGAGTGCTGAGTCCTTTTTGTACATGTGTCATTTAAAGGTGCAGTGATACATTTGCCTCCTCTTGCGAGGGCTGAGTTTAGGTGTGTCCTATTGCTTCAAATCAAAAGCAATACAAGGGGTCCATCCACCAGTGCAGAGACTAATGCACGTACTGAAAGACCTGTACCTGAGCAAAATACTTCTTTGGCGTTGCTATTGCCCCAACAGACACCACTGGAGGGCTTTCAGCCACAATCAGGTGTGGGGAACCTATACTATGAAAACAAACTAACAGGTGCAAGACCTGTAGGACCTAGATCCAAGTTTGAGGAAGGTACATTGAGATCATCGTCCGAATATCCACCATATTCTGATGAAAAACGATGACCCCGGACGGGTCGAACGTTCCTAAAATGGTCAATTTCGATGAAATTTTAACATTTAATTTTTTGACTGTGAATTACTGTTGGATGTGAATTATTACTTTTTCAACTAAAATCAGTGTGTTTAAAGTCATTTCTGTGCCTGAAATTGGTCAAAATTTAAGCTTCTGAGCAAGCAAAACTCTGTAAAAATTGTGTTTTTGGTCACTGTGAGGGTTTAAAAAGTGGTTATTCAACATGAGGCACGATCCAAATGACATTTTGAATCATTTTTGGTACAGTCCAAAAAATCCATTTTCTGATGAAAAACAATGACCCCCCGGACCAGTCGAACGTTCCTAACATGGTCAATTTTGATGACATTTTAACATTTAATCTTTTGACTGTTAATTACTGATGGATGTGAATTATTACTTTTTCAACGAAAATCAGTGTGTTTAAAGTCATTTCTGTGCCTGAAATTGGTCAAAATTGAAGCTTCTGAGTAAGCAAAACTCTGTAAAAATAGCAATTTTGGTCACTGTGAGGGTTTAAAAAGTGGTTATTTAACATGAGGCACGATCCAATTGGCATTTTAAATCATGCGCGCTGGGGCCGACGAGGGGCTAAATAGCCTTGCAAATGCGGAGGTCTAGAGCGCTAACCGCTCGACTCTCCGTGTGGCCCGTCTCTGCCCCGCCCTCCACACACCGCGATTGGCTGCAGTGCCGGTTCAGGGGTCAGGAGGCAGAGAAACCAGTCCCACTCTGGTAGCCTAGATGTATGCAAGTAAGTGAATATTTATAAACAGCGTGCCTCTAAATATCTGTCCAGGAGCACATTTTATACTTTTAAAATCAGTATTCAGGAATTGTAACAAAGTGCAAAATTTTTAAAACGAAGTGCAAAATTTTAAAACGAACTCGAGCTCCCTCGATAAATTTCTAAATTAGCCCAGCGTGGCTGCTCTGTGTGCGAGGTCGGCGCCAAGCGGGGTGAGAGAAGCTGCCACCAACTCCTTACCGGAATGAAAGGCAGCCGATTGCTGGCGCGGGCCGAGAGGCCCAAGGACTTGGCCGTAGTCCTTAAAGCGATCGAGCGCATGGTCTGCCTTGTCGCCAAAGAGGTGACGGCCATCGAACGGCATGTCCATCAAAGTGTTCTGGACATCGGCCGAAAAGTTGGCGGACCTCAACCAGGCGTGGCGTCGGACCGCCACCGTCGTTGCCATCGCTCTACCCAGTGAGTCGGTGGTATCCAGCCCACACCGTATTGAATATTTGGCTGCGTCCCGACCCTCCACAAGGGCTTGGCCGAGTTTGGCCCGTACCTCAAACGGACACTCTGGCAGCACTTCCGCGACCGTATTCCACAGAGAGTGGGTGTAACGGCCCAAGAGGCATGCGGTGTTGGAAGACCGCAGTCCCAGACTAAGGGACGAGAAGATCTTTTTGCCGTACTGCTCGTACCTCTTGGATTCCCTGTCCGGCGGCGCCGATGGGAATGCGGTCTGGGAATTGGAGGCCTGGATGACCAGGCTCTCAGGGGTAGGGTGGGTGGACAGGAAACATGGGTCGCCCGGGGCAGGGCGGTGGCGTCTGGCCACGTTCCTATCTACGGGCGAACCCGTAGCGGGCTTGGACCAAGTGCCCAGAAGAACGTCGGTCAAGCCCTCATTAAAGGGCAGCAGAGGCTCGGCTGAGCTTGACTGCGGTTTAAGAACCTCAGTGAGGAGGTTAGTCCTCACGCCCGCGACGGGGAGCTCAAGGCCCAAGGCCTTGGCAGCCCTCATCAACACCACACTGTAGGTTGCCCCCTCCTCCAAAGCCACGGTAGGAGGGGAGACAAAACCAGTGTCTGGAGAGGTGTCCAGGCCACTGGCCTCCCCAAGGTCTCCTGCCCAGTCCTCATGAGACTGACACTCTCGGGTCAGAGGGTCCTCAGACCCCTCCCAATCCTTTTCATCACCCATCTCCTGAAACTCAGGGTTCTCAACCAATGGGGCCTGTTCATAGAAGTGAAACTCTCCAAACGACGTCTGGAGCGGCGCCCATAGGGGCCGCCCCGACGTCGGAACAGGAACGAAGGAGGCATCGGGGACGGCGCCGCCCGAGGACGGCGCCGGAGGTGACACCTGATGGTTCGACGCCGGGGAGGTCGTAAGGTCCACCGGCGACGATCCAGACCCCGAAGAAGGTCTAGCAGCGTCCCGCGGCGCCGGGCCCGAAAGCGCCGGCGGCGCCGGCACAACTGGACCCCGCGGCGCCGGGCTTGAAGGCGCCGGCGCCGTCGGGAGAGCATGAACCTGCGTCGCAGGGCCCGAAGGCGTCGGCGGCGCCGGGGCCGAAGCACCCGATGGCGTCGGGGCCGAAGCCCCCGACCCGCTAGGGATCCCAGACGGGTCCGCTGGGCCCGAAAGCGCCGCGGAGCCCGTTGGAGGAGAGAGTTTCCCCATGGCCATGAGGAAGCGCTCGATCTCCTCCGGCGTCGCGTTTAGCCCAGGGACCGGAGGGTGTGGAGCTGAATGCGGCGCCCGCGACTCTGACGGAGCCGCATGGGCGGTGTCACCCGAACCCCCGGCCGCATCGCGCGAGCGTCGGGGGGAGTCCGCAGAGCGATGACGCCTCTTGGACTTCTTGTGCTTCTTACCTGAGGACGACTTCGACCCGGAGGAGTGCGGCCTACTCCCGGAGCAGTGGTGGCTCCGAGCCCGCGACCTGTCCCTCGACCTCCCGTGGGACCGAGACCTCTCGCGGCGCGGGACCGACTGCCGGAGTTCGAGGCGCCTGCGGGACCGCTCCAGCCTGGCTTTCGAAGAGAGGGCCCGGCAGTCGGAGCAGGCCTTGTCGTCGTGATC
Source organism: Lissotriton helveticus (assembly GCF_964261635.1). Taxonomy (NCBI): domain Eukaryota; kingdom Metazoa; phylum Chordata; class Amphibia; order Caudata; family Salamandridae; genus Lissotriton; species Lissotriton helveticus. Next base: position 188,467,668 of record NC_136060.1, read on the forward strand.
GACGCCGAGACAAGTTAAACACAGGTGGTGAGGATCCGTGACCGACATCAGGTGGTCGCAATCCTCGCAGTGCTTAAAACTGGGCATCCCTACGGCACCAATCGGAGTCGAAAGACTTTGAGAAAAGATCAAAAAGTGAGTCAAAAAGTGGCTAGGGTTACTGCTTTTTCCAGATCTTCCCTTGCTGGCGCGGAAAAAAGAACTGACGTCAGCACGCGGAGGCGGCGTCTAAGTACTCCGACGATGTCATCACGGCGCCCACGACGCCGACGACGGACGCGGAGCCGCAGACGACGCCTACCGACGCGCAAGGGTACTGCTACGCAAAAATTTCCGGATCCAGTCTGACGCCTGGGGATATTCTAAGGTAAGGAATCTAATACTAACGTGTCTCTTTCAGATTTGTGCATCTGAAAGAGACACGTTAGTGATAGATTCCTTTCCTTAGAATAGATACCCCAGCAATACCAACCCCGGTGGTGGGTCTGCGAACCAATAATCACACCAGAAAGTCCTGGAGGACAGAACGGCCAAAGAAGCCATCCCTCCGGACTTGGCTGTCCAGGCAGTAGTGTCTTGCAAACGTGTGCAGCGATGCCCACGTAGCTGCCTGACAGATGTCTTGTAAGGGCACTCCCCCGGCCCAGGGCAGTTGTAGTCGTCGTGGCTCGGGAAAATGAGGCCGCAATCCAACAAGGGGCTCCTTTCTAGCCAAGGAGTAGAATGCCTAGATACACAAGATGATCCACCGGGAGATGGTCCTCTTGTGTACCGCTTTCCCCTTCTTAGCGCCCACGTAACCAACAAAGAGTTGGTCATCCACCCGGAACTGACGTGTGCGATCCAAGTAGAATGAGAGCGCACGTTTTGGGTCCAGACGGTGGAGCCGCTCTTCCTCTTTAGAGGGGTGCGGTGGCGGAAAGAAGGTTGGCAAGGTGATGGACTGCCCGATGTGGAAGGCTGTGACAACCTTGGGCAGGAAAGATGGCTTAGTACGCAACACAACCTTGTCCGGATGGACAGAAAGGAAAGGAGGAGTACAAGAAAGGGCCTGGAGCTCACTCACTCTCCTGGCAGAGGTGATGGCAACCAGGAAAGCAGTCTTCAGAGTAAGAAGGCAGAGAGGACAGTTGTGAAGCGGCTCAAAGGGAGCGCACACAGAAAGGTAGCCCTTGATAGTGCCCTGAGCAGAGCCCTGCTGGGTAAGAGGAAGAAGGAAGAGGAGAACCTCAGAAAGAAGGGCAGAGAGAGGATCCACAGCCTTTGCTGTGCACCATGCCACAAATCTGTTCCACTTGCAGGCGTATACCGACTTTGTGGAGGGACGCCTGGCTGCCAGAATGATATTACAGACTTCAGGAGGCAAGTCAAATGGCCTCAACTGTCGCCGCTCAATCTCCAAGCATGGAGGTGGAGACTGGACAGGTTCGGGTGGAGGACCGTCCCCTGCTGCTGCGACAGAAGGTCCTCCCGAAGAGGCAGACAAACCGGGGGATCGACTGACATACTGAGTAGCTCTGGATACCAGTACCTTCGTGCCCAGTCCGGAGCCACAAGGATGACTTGGGCCCGGTCGCGCTTGATCTTCTTCAGCACTCTGGGCAGAAGTGGTATAGGCGGAAAGGCGTACAATTGTAGTGTAGTTCCTATTATCCCAATAGGCTCTGCGCATTGGAATAATACCTCCAATAGTATAGACCTAGACCAGACGTTAACTAGGTCTTCTACTGTCGATATTAGACTTAAAATTTTGGGTTTGCCAGCTAGCTCAGAGTTCACTAGAAACTTTCTCGAATAGACAAGGAGGAGTTGAACCTCCCTGGATAGACAAGAAGGGATTTAGTTTCTGACAACCATAGAACATGACAACTTTGCTCTCCCCTAATCAAGAGTGTATCTCTAGAGTCGTGTGAAAACAAAAGACAACTTATTTTACTCAGTCAGTACGTGCATTCTTAGTTTCACCAGATTGTAGAGAAAAGTAAGAGACGGGCGTGTTCAATAAAAGATGTTATTTATTGATCAGTCTCTTTTCTCGTACAAGAGAAATGAATCGATATTATTGCAATACTTATGGTTAAGTAAAGTGCATACAATAAAAGCAGAAGTATAAAATAATACTGTAAAAACATTGATATGGTTTCTAAGCCATACGTTATTTAAAATGGACAGAATAGATACATACATATAAATATTTGACTAATCGTACTCAACTGGTGCTTCTAACTACGCCTACCCCGGTGTACCTGACCTAAGCCTAATACGTGGGCGGGGATAGAAAGTAGTAGTTTAAGTTAAGTTTGTTTTGCCAAGTGACTGATTCAAGAATTCTCTGCAAGGGGTTATTCAGTTCCGTACCTTGAATCTAGGATGATTGAGGGATGGTATCTCTCATCTTTGGTCTCGATATTCCAGGCTGCCTGCAAGGGCTGCTCGGAAGCGCCGGAGCTGGATTTCTCGGCAGGAGAAAGGCAGCGTCTCGTTCTCAGCGCGTCAGGAAGGCGGGGCAGCTAGTGGGCTTCGCTCTCTGCTGGGCTTCGGGAAGTCTCGCTGCTCCGATCTCGTCACCACCGCGTGTGTTTGCTTAAGGCAATATCGGTAATATTTATACCTGTAAGGTGCCGAGATTGACGTAAGGATGGACATAGATACGTCAATAAGGATGTCATACGAGCTGGTCGTTAGCGCATTCTTTTACTGAAGTTCTCGGTGAAATCAAAACAATGGCCGCAGGGTTTTTCCCAGGTTGTCATAGGTTTGATTTGTTTTGAGAACTCCGTATGCGTTATCAGGGGCTGGAGGAATATTGCTTTGCCTAATTAGATGGCAAGCGTTATGACCTAATCAGATAACGCGCTCCTGTGCCGTGGTCTGGCGTAATCAGATAACGGTTTCTGCATCATGGGATGGCTGCTAGTTAACTCGTTAACCAGAATAGGGTCAGGAATAGGGGGATCGATACAGAACCTATAGGAATACATCACACCCACTCCACGCTAACTATGGCCATATTTACGAATCTAGGCATAGTAAAACATACTGTAGAGTATCGTGTATACCTTACCACCCCAAAATACACATAATGCATTTTGAAATTATGTAACATATGGGAAAAAAATAGTCATATGTACTATATGCACTCAAGCAGTAGAATAATGCTAAAATAATCACGCATATGTATACATTATTAGTAATTGAATATTAGAATTACACATGAAATGGCTCTTAATACAGAAGAAAAGTTCGAGACCACTTCATCACAGTTCAAAAATATTTATAAACATACCAGCGGGCAGCTAATGTCTATGAAGTTTCTAAAAATAGAAATTAGTTCTCTAAGAATAGTTCTTACTTTAAGCAGAAGAAAAGTGTCCCGTAAAATTTAACAAAAATATTTTGGGGCTGCTAAAAAATTGCTGTCCGTGAACTGGAGAAAAAGTCGATCTTGCTACTTTATTATTAAAGTTGAAGGCCAAATTCAAGGTGTCGGGAACGCCGTGTGCTAGCTTGTTCAAGAGTCATTATTTCTGCTCTGGTGAGAACATCATATCGTTGAGACTGCTGAAAAAGCTGTCAACAGCTTCCTGTGAGAGTTCCACTAACTCGGAAAAGGATGTAACCATGCATTCATGTGCATGATTGTCTCCATTGACGTTTTGATTAGTATTGCTGACAGAAGGTTGTACCTGATCGATGCTGCTTTCATCTTGATCTTCACTACCCCTTAATCGTAGTGGTGAAGTTTCCACGAATGCCGTCATCAGGATTGGCAGCCGTTGAGGGCAGCACAATGCATGAGCCTTTACCGGACCCAACAATGTTTCTGCATCCATTGGCGCATCCGATTGTAGCGTCAGACAGGTGTCCAACACGCATTCTTCTCCGCACAGCATGCACCTTAATACAGGTAAAACACATCTTTGCCATATCGGCCGAAATGAAAGAAACCAAGTCATGTTCAGGTCTCTAAGCCGGGTTAGTCCCAGGATTTTTGATATCCGGTCCCGGTATCCAATGGCTCGGATTGTTTCTTCCCTTGTCGCAGGTGTTTTGTCTGTGACATGGTTTGCCATAACGAAATATAAGGACTAAGAATAGGATTCCTGCAATTAGTCCCAAAATGAGGGGAACTCCTCCAAAAATCGAATGGACGAAGTCTGGAAAAATACCCAGTATGGCTTTGAATGGTGTTAATGCCATCGAAAATACTGTCTTAAATACATTTGAGACTCCACTGGTATCAGAAATATTTAAGATTTCATTCAGGATTTCTGCGAAATGTATGGGGGAATTAGTTGATAACAATGAGTGAATCTCTGCAGTCGTCCTTGCGACTAGGAGATCATACGTTTCTTTTGATGACGTGAGCCTGGTCGGCGTCTGAAGAAGCACTGTTTTCATTCTGCTTAAAGTATCAACTCGAATAGAAGTAATTTTCACGTTAGGCCATGCCCTTGCCTCCCTGTCTGGAAATGAGCTGGGGAACAATAAGCGTCCACAGCACATGACATTCGCAGTCGTACTGATGAGATAAGGAACCCCGGGCTGTAGACTACAACATCTGCGATCCACAATTAGAATGTAACTCCTGTTATAGAGTCTTTTAAAGAATGGTTCTATCTCTGTTGCAGGTGTGCCTAGCTGGTGACATGAAAGGTTATTTGAGTTCCCTTCACAGGCTCCATGCAAACTAATTCCATTACACAGAAGTGTACCGCTTAGTGACATCGCACAGTTATTGCCACTAAGAAACACTTTCTGTCCTTTATTACTGACACATGCATGTGAATAGGGCAAGTTCCATGTTGTCTTAATGTACCCTTTTCCCAATTTTTCGTACATGCCAGCCTGTATATATTTTTGGCAGTATTGAAACCTGAAAGTAGATATCGGAATATTAATTATCCCATGTATTATCCATTCAATGACAGGTCGTTCTGACATTGTCAATGGTAATCTCTCGAGTTTCTCAATGCTCAGGATTGTATAATCAGCACCCTTCTGTGCCATACTGATCTGTTTATCAGTAAGGTTAAAGATATGGAATAGTGACGTTGTGTTGATTAAACGCCAAGGCACATAGCCTGAACGCAGATTTTGTAACGTCCAGCCAAGCTGTACAATAGAACGCAATTGAGACTGACCGTGTTGTAACAACAGTAAGTCTTGCGATATTATGTCGATTGCTGATGACACAATGCTGTCCAATGAAAAGATTCTGGAGGACAGAGTCATTAACCCATTGTCCACTACAGAAAGCGATTTTTCCAAATTAATACGGTCAATTTCCCGTATACTTTCTGCTGTCTCAATTTGAGTTATCTTCCAGGCTTCGTTGTAAGCTGCATATATAGAGGCTGCTATGAAGCGTTTTTGACGCTGTTTGCATGGTCCCATAATGAAATCACGCAAGTCAGCACCATCAGTAAGTAAAGTTAGGTGTTGCTTAATTTCTGTCAGTGTGGAAGTTTTTAGCCATTGAAGGCAGAGTTTGCCCACACTGTAGGTGGTGATTATCCCTGGGTGTTGTCTGTGGGAATATCTAGGGTCTGGCCTGGTCAATGTGAACCCCTGTGTTTTGTTCAGGAATCTGTCTTGACAGTTATTAGTATCTGTGGGCCAGATCAACCATTGTTTCCAATCAGGAGTTGTTCTGTTTTGGTTTAATACATAGTTTACGTCTATCTCTTCATCTGCAGAGTTATTGCTGTTCATTGGTTTTTTTTTTGTTTTTTTTTTTTGTTAAAACCTTTATTGTGCAGAAATTGCTCACAAATACGGGCCTACAACCCATCGGGCCGGCCACCACAATTATAGAAACACATTGGTCAGGACAGAAGCTCCAGCAGGGTACCACAGTGATCCAAACGGGAATCAAAGGCGAAACGCCACAGAGCAACCACCACGAGCAGGATGAGAGAAGGTTGATTTTATAATAGAAGAAGGGGTATAGCAGAATAATGGCAATCATTAAGGTCCAGAGGGCCGTGGCGGGCCGCGAGCAAGCAGTAATACAGAACACAGGAAAATTCAAAAAGAACAGTTACATTTTAGCAAAGGCAGAACGTGGGTCCCACATTAGTAAGCAATTGCAACCGCTGCCCAGCGCCCACCCACCACTACGAGAACACACAATGATACACAGAACGGAAAATGGGCTTGCAAAACAAAGAGCCCTCCGCTACAACAACCCAGGGGAGGGAAGAAAGAAAAAAAAAAATAGGGGTGGGGGAAAAAGGGAAAGGACATCGGGAAAAAAGGGGGGAAGAAAGAACGCGGCATCACAGCATGCGCCCCATGGCTAACAAAGCACTCAGAAATAGACCGGCACAGGGAACCAGTGGTAACAGGAGTAATAGATGCGTAGTAAACCGTGACGGCAGGGAGACCAGAAGGCCCAAGCTAGCAAAAAACACCCCAGGGGGCCCACATGCAGACACCGCGTCCCGAAAAAAGGGATACATAAGAGCCATAGAACCAAAAAAGGAAAAAAAGGGGGAAAAAACAAAATGACAGACCCCCCCACCCCGCACACCCCACCCTGCACCCCTGCAGAAGGCTACGGCCTACCCCCCAGCAGCGTGCCTGTCGCCCTAACCAGAAACCCGAAATATAGAAGAGTTAAAAGTAAAGAAAGAACCACAAAGACAAAAAGAAGAAGGGGAAATAGGGAAACAACGACGGGAGAGGAGCCACATAATCAAAACCATCAGCTCCCACCCCCCCGTCCGAACATACTCAGTGCCCACGGGAAGATAATAATTACAAGGATAAGCTCCAGGAACATGAAGGAGAATCGAACATAGTCATACAGTCACAAACGGATCATCCGACCATACCGCAAAATAATAGTCCACCGAGGCAAGTTCATCTCAACCCTGTCCTCGTCTATCCAAAGCCGTAGGCATCCAACGCACCAGGAACCAGATCATGAGGAACCAGAGGCGAATAGCAGGGAGTCCAATCGTCAATCCACACAAGTCACATCGATTTCGACCCAGATGAACAGGAAAAAACGGCAACCACCGCAGGTAGTGCAGGCACAGTTCCGCCGACAACAGGAGGAAAGCCGTCTCGGCGGAGCAACCACAGGATCTTCGTTCGGCCATGCGAGGCAGAAAAGGAATGGGAGATCCAACGAGACCGGTCCGGACGGGACCCGGCCGGCGGACCCCCAGCATAGGGGAAATCACATGATGATTGAGAGCAGCGGGTATCCGTACACCCAAACAAGCGGCAGCCGCCGGGTCCACGACCTCCAGGAAAGTCCCAGCAGCACACAGCTGCGATGAAGCCGCACACACCGGGGGGGGCCCAGCCGGCCCAGCAAAATGATCATCATCCAGTCCAGCGATAGGTGCGGTCATGGAAGCACTCCAGGAGCGCAAGGCGGCGAGAATGTCGCCAAGCGTAGGCTCACCTTTACGGTATTCAGCAAACGTGCCATGCGGCGGACCAGCGTTGCCAGTCTCGGCCAGGCTGAGAGACACGGAGCCGGCCGCCATCTTGAAAGCCCGGCGGGGCCGCGGCAATCTCCAACCCCCGTCCGGCCACAAGCGGGGTCACACAGGATACAGCCGACCACAAGCAGAGGCACCCCCAGGGCAGGAAGGCGGGCCACCAGGATAAGGAGGGTCGCCGGCTCCCCCACGCCACCGGCTCCGTTCTCAGAGTCCGGGCGGAGGGAATCAAGATGGCCGGACAGGAGAACAAAGGGGAGACGAGCCACATACACGGTCAACCCCCGTCCATGGAAGGCAGCGCCTCAACACCAGGCCGCAGGATCGCCGGTCCAGGCCCGGAGAGCCGTCACCGGTCTAATTTGCACATCGGCCTCTCCGACCGAGCCCACACCGCCACCAAGGGTCGGCTACAGCGCTCCGCCCCGCCCGGGCGCCGCCGAGGAGTTTCAGGCCCGCCCGCTCCGGAGGCCCCGAAGCGAACAAGGGCGCAGCTCAGGATCCGCGGCACCTAGGAACAGACGGATCAGACAGTAAGTGCCAGCAAAATGTCTTAGTTCCATAGTCTACCAAAGAATACTTCCCGGGGCAGGATAAGACACAGGATAGACGTTCCAGGCAGGAAAGCGAACGGAGCCGAGCTAAAACGCGGCCATCGCGGACGCGAGCTTGGCTCCTCCCCCATTGCTGTTCATTGTTGGTTTTGGAATAGACGGTTTATTTAAGTCTTTGATTTTGGCTAATCCAAGACAGGTAGTTTGTTGAATAGTTTCATTCAAGAATATAATTTGTTCTGGGATCATGCAGGCTCTAAACAATGATTCTATACCTTGTACTTGCCATTCTTTTGTACCCCAAACACTTTTCACTTCAACATTTTTGTCCCAATAATCAAAACCAAATGTATTAATTTGTTCAAAAAATGAGTCCGAATATATCAATTTTGTGTTTGTAAGCATGGTTTTTGTTCCTGTCTTATTTGACAATTTGAAATAAAATGTTTCAGCATTACTTGTGTTGAACCCTGAAAAGTATGAATATTTGTCATAAAAGGTTCTTGAGCTTCCTTTTGGAGGGGTTGCACAATGTTCCCATTGATTATAATTTAAAACATTTCTAGGTTGTGCTGATTTATGTAAAAAATGGTTACCATAGTGGTTGTAGCAGTACATACTATCATAATTAGATGAACCCTGCAAATAATCATGTTTGGTAAATTTAGCAGACATCACTAGATCAGACATCATGTAATTAATACTTTCAAAGTCCCAATCATCAGCAAATGAGTTTGGTTTTACAAAGTCACTCAACGAGATCTTGATTTGGTGTGGATATTTGAGGATCTCAACCGGACCATAAATTTCATAGTCAGTATTGTCCCATGCTACCCCACCCGGTATAGGATTGGCTGTGAAATTGACTGAAGAAAGTTCTCTTTTCTTGACGTGTGAAGACGTGTGTGGCTTGAGGATCAAGTTGATTTTCTGGCTTGCTGTGTCCATTTTAGCATATTTTCCCTCAATGAAGCGTCCCAAACATAGTATCATGATGAGCCAAAGTATCAGGATAAATACACCAAAGGACACCCAAAATTCAATCCATGGAGAAATCAGATAGGTTTCTTTCAGCTGTTTCCATATTTCCTTAGCTTTATCTTTAAAAGTTTTTGTTGATGGCTGTGTCTTTGATTCACTTAGATCTTCAGAAGAATCTTCAAAGTTGATGAAGTAGCCGGATGCCGTTCTGTCTATTGTTCCAATTGCTTCAGGATTACTGTTTCTTGCAGCTTCAGCATATTCATTTGTTACTTCATTGTAGGTTGGTGTGTCTCTACTAAATGTTTTTATTTGGGTTTTCAGAGGTGTGAGTTCCATTGCATTGTTGCATAGTCCTTGTTGTTGTTCTGTAGGCGTTTCGAATGTGATTAGCCTTTTAGTTAGCACCTCTGTACTTGTAGCAAACCTCGGTGTTCTACTACTTATCGGGAGTCCACTTGGCCTACTGTTTGTTATCGGCCACATGATTGTGGTTTTACCAGGTCGATGGATACAACTCGGTTCTCCTTTTTACCAGCAAGCGGCGGTAGTACAACTGATCTTGTCCCGTTGATGGACAAGACAGGAACTGCTTTTCTGTAAGAAGGCCCAAATTCCTTCTTTACCGCGATCTTTTCTCTGACTAGATCCCCGATTTTTGGAATCCAGACAGGTCTTGCTGGGACAGGTGGTGGTTCTTCAGTGGTTGTTGGCTGCTGTTTCAACTTTATGTTGCTCAGGTCTTTTCTTGTTTCGTTTAAGTCCTGTAAAATAGCCAAACGATCTTTGATATCAAAGCTTTTTTCTTTTACCACTGAAGTCTGACTGTCAAGATCTAAGACTAGCATCCTAGTTCCAAACAGTAATTCGTACGGACTGAATCCCCTCAGAGAATTTCTTGGCAAGTTGTTTAGACTACGTTGGACACTTATTAGATGTTTGACCCACCCAGCTCCCGAACCTAATACCTTTGCTGTTATAGATTGCTTTATGTCACGTTTTTTACTTTCAACAATTCCGTTTCCCTCGGGATGAAATGGACAAGAATACCGCAATGCAACGCCCATGCTGGCCATGGCCTCCTTATAAGCTCTAGAGCTAAAAGCAGGACCCTGGTCCGAATGCAGCATGCCAATTGCGTATGTGCCGATAAAGACTCGCAAATCTTTTATAACAGTTCTGGCGTCAGCCGTTCGCTGGGGCCACATCCATATGAATCTCGTGCATGAATCCACTGCGACCAAGATATATTTATAGTTACCATCCCTTTGTAAGGGACCACAGTGGTCCAGGTAAACACAGGCTAATGGTTTATCCGAGATTAGAAGGGGCGTCTGTGCTGGTCGTCTCACTGTTGATACTTTCATTTTTTGACATATTTCACATTCTAGAACATAGTTCCTGGTTTGTCTTCTCATTTGTGGCCACCAGTATCTCTGTTTTAATAACGATACTGTGGCTGAGACGCCAGCATGTACAGAAGCAAGTCCTTCGTGTGCCGCTATGATGAGTCCTAACCTATGTTCCATGTTTGGAATTACTCTATCCCCCACTCCAGGGATTCGAGCAAATGGAACATTATTTGCATCAGTTATGTATGAGTACTTTACTGGAAAGCCTTTCGGGAGTGTTTCTATATCATCTTTTACTGTAGCGCTGACAGCTTGTAATATATCGCTGTCTATTTTTGTTTTTGACCGAGTGATGGCAGCTACGGAAGCCGTTTGCACAGCTGCCTTCGCGGCCTCATCAGCCAATGAATTCCCTGCAACGTGAACGCCATCACGTTGATGACTCAGTGTATGTATCACGTGAGTCTTTGGTAGTTCCTTTTGTAAAAGAACTACTTGTTCCCAAAGCATTTTATGCTTGATTGTGCCTCCTTTTGCATCCTTAAAACCATTCTGAAGCCAGATCTGCAAGTATTCATTGTAAGACTGAACGCAATAATACGAATCACACACTATGAGTGTGGGGAATTCTCGATCGGCATTTTCAAGCGCCATCTTGAATGCTAGTAGTTCTGCTCGCTGAGCTGTACAATCTCCTAGAGATTGTGTTTTAGTGACCGCTGGTTTGAATTTCCCATCGTGCCAGCAACCTTTTACAATCGCACACGCAGCACTGTAAGCTTGTTTACCTCCTACTGCGGGTTGTGCTGATCCGTCTGTATATATTATACAGCCGTAATGTTCTAGAGGCAGAATTTCGGTCGGCGGTGGACATTCGAATTCGTATTGGAGAAACTCTTGTGTTTTTAAGTTAGGATCAAATTCGTATGCCACGTCTGTTGCAGCAAGAGAATTAGCCCATTGAATCCATCTCGGATGGAGCGCTTTAGCATTCGGTATGCTTGCTTTTGTTACAGCCTCTAGGGCTGGTATCGGTGTAACGATTATTATTCGTTTACCTTGTGAAAGGGCTCGTTCTTTTGCTATAGCTGTCTGTGTTGCAGTAAGAATTTTTTCCGTTGGGCTAAATTTCATTTCAGCTTTAGTGTACAAGTGTGATTTGAATGCAATTGGTACCTTTTCTCCCTCATTCGAGGTCAGGTATGTGAATCCGCATCTTCCTGGGATGACTCGAATCACAAGGTTGCGTGTGTTATCACGTGTTTCTAATTTTGTTTTAATTAACATATCTGTTTGTAAGGATCTCAGAATTTCTGTGTGTTTTTGAGTCCAATCTGATTTTTTAAAATCTGGTTTTATTAGATCATAACGGGGTTTGACCCTTTCTGCGTAATTTGCAATGTATGTTCTTCCGAAATTTAGGAAGCCTAGAATTGACTGTAGGTTTTTTAGTGTTCTAGGTGCTTGGAGTACGGCACATTTCTCTAGGAAATTGTCAGCCAGGCTTTTGCCTTCACTTGATAATTCATATCCTAAGAACAGGACTGTTAGATGGGCAATTCTAGATTTTTTAAAGTTGAATTTGTAACCCTCTGCAGCGAACCCAAGTATTATGGTGTTCACTCTCTTCAAATGAGTATCCAAGTCATCGTCTGTTAGGTATATGTCGTCGACATACGATAATGCTTCGTCATCATATGTTTGTAGTAACTCTGTTACTCTCGCTGAGAATAATCCTGGGCTGTTCTTGTACCCCTGGGGTAACCGACAGAATTCTTTTTGAGCGCCATTTATTGAGAACGCTGATAAGTATCTGCTCTCTGGTGCTATATTTTGACAAAAGAATCCATTAGAGATGTCTAATGTTGTTTTATATTTTTTGCGCACTATGTTATTCATTAGTGCAGCACTATGCGAGTTTTGTACTGCAAAAGTTTTGCAACACGAGTTAAGGTGTCTGTAATCCAAAACTAGACGATATGAATTGTCTGGTTTGGAGACAGGAAACAAAGGGTTGTTCATTTGTGAGGTGCAAGTTTCAATCACCCCCTGGTATTCTAGTTGATCTAGAATTTCTTTTACCTGTTTTTTAGCTTTTTGCTTGATTGGATACTGCCTTTGTGCAGTAGGTTGTGATTTTAACTGGATTTTGTGAGGAGGAGAGTCCTCATCCCATCCTACATGATTTTTATATAAAGCAGGAGCTTGAGCTACTGCCCACTTTCTTGCAAGTGTATATTTTTTATGAATTGGAATATGATTTGAGAAGGCAGGCATAATTATTTCTTCGCCATGTGGGCACTCCCTGACGAACTCTGGTGGCCAATCTTTTTCAGCTAGAAGGATGTCATAGCCCTTGGAGAGATTATCCCAAAAAAGGCCCCTTATTTTCCTAGTCTTATCCCCTTCTATACGTAAAGTTATTTCATATATTTTGTGAGGTTTGCTAACTCTGGTGTCTGCAGTTTCCACCTGAATGTATTCATTCGGGTCCACTGTCTCCAGATGATTCATAAGGACTTTACGTGCTATGCTCACTTCTGCTGCGCTGTCTAGCATTGTCTGAGCCCACTCTCCGTTTTTCAGCTGTGTCCTCAGTATTCTCGGCATTGTTGAATACTTTAATACTGGCTACCTTCTTTTTTGGAAACTGTAATTTTTTATTTGGATGAGCAGGTTCCTTGTTTTTGGACTTGACGTGCCCTTCCCTGGGTTCCGATCGTCCTCTTCTTTCCGATTTCTGCGAGGAAGTCTGAAAAGATTGAGAGGGACGTGTATCAAAGTCTTGATATCTATCAGGTTTCTTTATGTTATCCCTATTTCTAAGGTTGTATTTTTTCACAGAGGGCTCCCTTTGGGGAGACTTGGGTCCTTGGTCCGGAGATCTTTCTCTCCGCCGAGGAGACCTTCCTCTGGACTGGAATCTCTTTTCTTTTGGATTGGATTGTTTGTTTCCATCCCAGTTCTTCTTTTGACTGTTTAGATTATTTTTAATAAATATTTTTTCAGGACTTTCAATTAGTTAGGCTTTACTGGTATTCCACCCAAACTATCTCTACCTAGTTCTTCATAGGATTTTTCTATAATTCTGGCAATTTCAGCTGGTTGGTCTGCTATATCTGTCTCTTTTAACCTCTGGCGGATCGCCACATTCGCTGCTTCTCCTTTTATGTTGGCTAGTAATATTGCCGAGACCTGCTTGAAGTCTTTTAGTAATTTCATACCAAGAGTTAAAGCGGGTTCTGGACCGTATTCGTCTTGAATTTGTTTTAGCACATCTGGTATTACTGACATGGATGGAACTCCATGTGTTTTTGTGTAAATGGAAGCAAAGACTGTACCCCAAGTGTCACAGTCCTCCACGTGTGGTGCGATTCCCATTGGAAGACAGATAGTCAGAATCCTGTGTTTATCCACAGGGGTGGTGTCTGGAAACACCGCCTCTATTTGGGTGATTTTTTGTGCTAACCAGAATGGTATTTGTTCCCGTTTAGCTGGTACTTTACCTAGGCAGGACTGTATGTTCTGTGGTGTAATTTTATTTGTGTTCCCCTGATGAGGGGTCAGCTGTGGGATTTTAACTACAGGTTGCATGGTTGAAGTCCGCATTACATATTGGACTAGTTGTCTATATATTTTAATTAATTGTTTTAGTTGTACTAAAACATCTGCTGCAGACATTCTTTCGATGTCTGGATGTGGTGTGTATCCGGCTAGGACCGGCCACGTTGCTCCTGGTCTACCTAGTGGACCGAGCCTGGTGATGTGATTATTATGTTTTAGGGCGCCATTAAACAAGAGCAGATGCTCTTGGAATTTGAGTGGTACTTCCACTTCCTCGAAAGGAGTGTAGGTATCCGGAGGTTCCTCTATTTTATAACAGTGGAACTCCTTTGTTACAGCATTTGCTGCTGGAAAGTTTATCCATGAATAGAATACCTCTGTCTGCCGATATTCGTGTGCCTCAATTACGGATATGACTGTACCACCTCTTGGTGTCAGTCCATTTTCTATAAGTTTTAACGTTATAGATCTTCTTATGTTGACCGGGATGAGTATTATATCCGGGTCTGCTTCTTGCATAGTATTATCAGCTGCTATTACTTCAGCTGCTACTCTAGCTCTCTCTCTTTCATCATCACTGTCTGGCATTTTACTGTCAGGATGGTTATTCTGTTTGTTTGCAGATCAGGTTTCTTGTGGAAACAAAGATGATGTTGTGTATTTCTATAGGTTCTGAATCGATCCCCCTATTCCTGACCCTATTCTGGTTAAACTACCTAGCTAGTTAACTAACAGTCAGCCCATGAGGCAAGAAATCCCCCATGATGCAGATACCGTTATCTGACGCAGTCACACTACGGCACAGGAACGTGTTATCTGATTAGGTCATAACGCTTGAGATCTAATTAGACAAGCGACATTCCTCCAGCCCCTGATAAGGCATACGACGTTCTCATAACAAATCAAACCTATGACAACCTGGAAAATCCGTGCGGCCATTGTTTTGATTTCACAGAGAACTTTTGCAAAAGAATGTGCTAACGAGCAAGTCGTATGACATCTTTATTGACGTACCTATGTCCATCCTTACGTCAATCTTGGCACCTTTAAGGTATAAATATTGCCGACCTTGCCCTATGCAAACACACGCGTGGTGACAAGACGGAGCAGCCATACTTGCCGAAGCCGAGAGCAGAAGCAGACCCCGCAGGCAGCAGCCCCGCCTTCCTGACGCGCTGAGAGACGCGCTGCTATCTCAAGCCGAGAGACCCAGCACCGGCGCTTCCGGGTAGCCCTCGCAGGCAGCCTGGAATATCGAGAGCAGAGAAAGAGATACCATTCCTCATTCATCCTAAATTCCAGGTACAGAACTGAATAACCCCTCCTAGAGAATTCTTTAGTTATTCACTTGGCAAAAACAAACTTAACTTAAACTGTAACTTTCTATTCCCGCCCACGCATTAGACTTAGGTCAGGTACACGGGGTAGGCGTATTTAGAAACACCAGTTGAGTACGTTTAGTCAAATGTATATGTGTATGTAAATATATTTTAATCATTTTAAACATCATATGGCTCAGAAACCATATCAATGTTTTTACAGTATTATTTTATACTATTGCTTTTAATGTATGCACTTTACTTAACTATAAGTATTGCAATAATATCGATCCATTTCTCTTGTACGAGAAAAGAGACTGATCAATAAATAACACCTTTTATTGAACACGCCCGTCTCTTCCTTTTCTCTACATTCTGATGAGACTAAGAATGCACGTACTGACTGAGTAAAATAATTGCCTTGTGCTCACACGACTCTTGAGATTGACTCTTGATTAGGGGAGAGCAAAGTTGTCATGTTCTATGGTTGTCAGAAACTAAATCCCTTCTTGTCTAATCAGGGGAGGTAATTCTTTCCTGAACATTCGAGAAAGTTTCTAGCGAACTCTGAGCTTAGCTGGCAAACCCAAAAATTAAGTCTAGTATCGACAGTAGTAGACCTAGTTAACGTCTGGCCTAGGCCTTTACTGCTGTAGGTACTATTCCAATGCGCAGAGCCTATTGGGAAGATAGGAACTACACTACATGGCGCCCAACGCGTTTGGAAAGGGCGATAAAACTAACGTAAGACATTTAGAGTAACTCAGTCGTGCTTTCTCACTCAGACCCCTTTTTCCATTATACTCCAAAGACGTCTGGAGTGGGTGAAAGGTAATATCCTCCAAAACCTCGCAGGAGGGAACTCCTATGTATGGTTCTTGGTATAGTCAACGTTGAAGGATAAAAACATTCCCAAAATATTGTGCATCTAATCTCTGTTTCCATAAGAAACCTGATCTGCAAACAAACATAATACCATCCTGTCTGTAAAATGGCAGAGAGTGATGATGAAAGAGAGGCAATTAGATTAGCTACTGAAATAGCAGATGCTGATGCTACCATGCAAACAGCAGACCCGGATATAATACTCATCCAGGTCGCCAAAAGGAGATCTATAACCTTAAAACTTATAGAAAATGGACTGACACCTAGAGGTGGCACAGTCATATTCGTAATTGAGGCACACGAATATCGGCAGACAGAGGTATATTATTCATGGATACATTTTCCAGCAGCTAATGCTGTAACAAAGTACTTCCACTATTACAAAGTAGAGGAACCTCCTAATGAGTACACTCCTTTCGAGGAGGTGGAAGTACCACTCAAATTCCAAGAGCATTTGCTCTTATTTGATGGCGCCCTAATGCATAACAATCACATTACAAGGCTCGGTCCTTTAGGAAGATCAGGAGCGACGTGGCCGGTCTTAGCCGGATACACACCACATCCAGACATCGAAAGAATGCCTGCAGCAGAGCTGTTAATACAGCTAAAACAACTACTAAAAATTCATAGACAATTAGTTCAGTATGTAATGCGGACTTCAACAATTCAGCCAGCGATTAAACTTCCACAGCTGACCCCTCACCAGGGGAACACAAATAAAATTACACCACAGAACATCCAATCCTGCCTAGGTAAAGTTCCAGCTAAACGGGAACAGATACCATTCTGGTTGGCACAGAAAATTACCCAAATAGAGGCGGTGTTTCCTGACACCACCCCATTAGAAAAACACAGGATTCTGACTATATGTCTCCCAATGGGAATCGCACCACACATTGAGGACTGTGACACTTGGGGTACAGTCTTTGCTTCCATCTATACAAAAACGCACGGTGTTCCATCCATTTCGGTGATACCAGATGTGCTAAAACAAATTCAAGATGAATACGGTCCGGAACCAGCTTTAACTCTTGGTATGAAATTACTAAAAGACTTCAAGCAGGTCTCGGCTATATTACTAGCCAACATAAAAGGTGAAGCAGCAAACATGGCGATCCGCCAGAGGTTAAAAGAGACAGATATAGCAGACCAACCAGCTGAAATTGCCAGAATCATAGAAAAATCCTATGAAGAACTAGGCAGAGATAGTCTAGGTGGAATACCAGTAAAACCGCAACTGACTACAAGTCCAGAAAAAATGTTTTTTAATAATAATAATAATTCACCAAAAAAGAACTGGGATGGGAACAAACAATCCAATCCTAAAGAAAAGAAATTCCAGTCCAGAGGAAGGTCTCCTAGGCGAAGAGAGAAATCTCCAAACCCGAGACAAAGGTCACCCCAGAGTGACCCCTCTGGGAATAGATATAACCTTAGAAATAGGGATAATATTAAAAAACCTGATAGATATCAAGACAGTGATACACGTCCCTCTCAATCTTTTCAGAATTCCTCGCAGAAATCGGAAAGAAGAGGACGATCAGAAGAGCACGCCAAGTCCAAAGACAAGGAACCTGCTCAACTGAAAAAGAAATTACAATTTCCAAAAAAGAAGGTAGCCAGTATCAAGGTAGTTAACAATGCCGAGATTACTGAGGACACAACTGAAAAACGGAGAGTGGGCTCAGACAATGCTAGACAGCGCAGCAGAGGTGAGCATAGCTCGCAAAGTCCTTATGAATCATCTGGAGACAGTGGACACGAATGAATACCTTCAAGTGGAAACTGCAGATACCAGAGTTAGCAAGCCCCACAAAATATACGAGATAACATTACGTATAGAGGGAGATAAGACTAGGAAAATAAGGGGACTATTTTGGGATAACCTATCCAAGGGCTATGACATCCTTCTAGCTGAAAAAGACTGGCCACCAGAGTTTGTCAGGGAGTGCCCTCATGGCGAAGAGGTAATTATGCCTGCCTTCTCGAATCAAATACCGATTCATAAAAAATACACACTTGCTAGAAAGTGGGCAGTGGCCTTAGCACCTGCTTTATATAAAAATCATGTAGGATGGGATGAGGATTCTCCTCACAAAATCCAGTTAAAATCACAACCAACTGCACAAAGGCAGTACCCAATTAAGCAAGAAGCTAAAAAACAAGTAAATGAAATACTAGATCAGCTAGAATACCAGGGGGTGATTGAAACTTGCACCTCACAAATGAACAATCCTTTGTTTCCGGTCTCCAAACCAGACAATTCGTACCGTCTAGTTTTGGATTACCGACACCTTAACACATGTTGCAAAACCTTTGCAGTGCAAAACTCACACAGTGCTGCACTAATGAATAACATAGTGCGAAAAAAATACAAAACAACCTTGGACATCTCCAATGGATTCTTTTGTCAAAACATAGCACCAGAAAGCAGATATTTAACAGCTTTCTCAGTAAATGGCACTCAAAAACAATTCTGTCGGTTAGCCCAGGGGTACAAG
The DNA here is from genome assembly GCF_964261635.1 of Lissotriton helveticus. Taxonomy (NCBI): domain Eukaryota; kingdom Metazoa; phylum Chordata; class Amphibia; order Caudata; family Salamandridae; genus Lissotriton; species Lissotriton helveticus. Next base: position 188,486,284 of record NC_136060.1, read on the forward strand.
AACAGCCCGGGGGTATTCTCAGCGAGAGTAACAGAATTACTACAACTATATGATGATGAAGCATTATCTTATGTCGATGACATTTACTTAACAGATGATGACTTGGAGACTCACTTGAAAAGAGTGAACACCATAATACTTGGTTTCGCTGCAGAGGGTTACAAATTCAACTTCAAAAAATCCAGAATTGCCCATCTGAAAATCCAGTACGGAGGATATGAATTATCAAGTATTGCCTGGTTGACAGTCTTTTAAGAACTAGAAGAATTAAAAAATCTAAAATATGAAAAGACGTATCCTCTGCCAATCGACATTCTGCCTCTACGACATTACGCCTGTGTAATCTATACAGACGGACATGCTCAACCCTCCGTTTGGGGAAAACATGCATACAACCCCACATGTGAGATTACAAAAGAAGTGTGGCGCGGAGGTAAACTAAAACCTCTATTAACAAAATCACACTCAGTAGAAACTAATTCAGAACTACAAACTGAAATAATAGCTTTGAAAATGGCGCTAGATAATGCGGATCGCGAATTCCCGACACTTATAGTGTCAGATTCATATTTCTGCGTCAAAGCATATAACAAGGATTTGCAGACATGGATTCAGAACGGTTACAAAGATGACACAGATGCACCAATAAAGCAGAGACTGCTCTGGGAACAAGTAGCTCTTTTGAAAAAAGAACTACCAAAGACTCACGTGACACACTCACTGAGTCACCAGCGTGATGGCGTTCACGTTGTAGGGAATTCATTGGCTGAAACAGCCGCAGCGGCAGCCAGTAAACCGGCTCCCGTAGATCGAAAAAAGCGTACATTAAAATACATTGACGGCGAAACATTGCTGGCGGTGAAAACGTCATCAAAAGGCGACTGCTCAGCGTTACCGATCAACTATCCACTCAATTATACATACATAATCGATGCAAACTCCGTCCCTTTTGCTCGAATCCCTGGAGTGGGGGATAGAGTGATTCCAAACATGGACAGGAGAAACTTGTTAATCGCAGAGGCACACATGGGCGAGGGTCTCAGACACCTTAAATTAAAAGATTCTCTGGAAGAATTACAATCACGGTACTGGTGGCCAGGCATGAGCCTGCACTACACCATGTTTGTAAAAAACTGCCCAAACTGCAACAGAGATCGCAGTGGGGAGAGAAGCAGTTTAATACCTCGTCGTAGCAAGGCAGATAATATTACCAACAAAAAGAATGGCTTGCGATTAACATACACAGGTTAGTTCCACTTATCATGTAGATCCACAGCACTCGGCTGACGTCCGGACTATTATACAAGATTTGCGAGTCTAAATGGCATATACGCTAAGAGCATGCTACGTTCGACCATTTCTTTCACTCAGGCAATCCAGCCTGGGGAGGAAACATGGCCAAATGAGCACAGCCCAGCGGGAATCTTCTCACTTCCTTCCTGAGGGTATGGGATGGTGTAAAGAAAAAACCAAGGCAGAAAGCAATCTATAATGGAAAGGACATTAGGTTCGGGAGCTGGGTGGGTCAAACATCTAATAAGTGTCCAACGTAGTCTAAATAACTTGCCAAGAAATTCTCTGAAGGGATTCAGTCCGTACGAATTATTATTCGGAACTAGGATGTTGATCTCTGACCTTGATAGTCAGACTTCAGTGGTAATAGAAAAAACCTTTGATGTCAAAGACCGTTTGGCTATTTTGCAGGACTTAAACAAAACAAGAAAAGACCTGAGCAACATACAGTTGAAACAACAGCCAACAACCACTGAAGAATCACCACCTGTCCCAGCAAGACCTGTCTGGATTCCAAAAGTCGGGGATCTAGTCAGGGAAAAGATCGCGGTAAAGAAGGAATTTGGGCCTTCTTACAGAAAAGCAGTTCCTGTCTTGTCTGTCAACGGGACAAGATCAGTTGTACTACCGCCACTTGCTGGAAAAAAGGAGAACCGAGTTGTATCCATCGACCTGGTAAAACCACAACATGTGGCCAATAACAAACAGTAGGCCAAGTGGACTCCCAATAAGTAGCAGAACACCAAGGTTTGCTACCAGTACAGAGGTCCTATCAAAGAGGCTCATCACATTCGAAACGCCTACAGAAGAACAACAAGGACTATGCAACAATGCAATAGAACTAAGACCTCTGAAAACCCAAATAAAAACATTTAGCAGAGACACACCAATCTATACTGAAGTACCAAGTGACAATGCAAAAAACAAGAATCCTGAACCAATTGGAACAATTGAGAGAACTGCATCTGGTTACTTCATCAACTTCGATGATTCCTCTGAAGGTTTCAGCGAACAAAAGACACAGCCATCATCAAAATCCTTTAAAGACAAAGCTAAGGAACTTTTGAAACAACTGAAAGAAACATATCTGGTTTCTCCATGGATTGAATTTTGGGTGGGTTTTGGTGCATTTATCCTCATACTTTGGCTCATCATGGTATTTACCTTGGGACGCTTCATTGAGGGAAAATATGCTAAAATGGACACAGCAAGTCAGAACATCAACTTGGTCCTCAAACCACACACATCTTCACACGTCGAGAAACGAGAACTTTCTTCAGAACTTTCTTCAGCCAACTTCACAGCAATTCCAATACCTGGTGGGGTAGCCTGGGACAACACTGACTATGAAATTTATGGTCCGGTCGAGATCCTGAAATATCCACACCAAATCAAGATCTCCTTGAGTGACTTTGCAAAACCAAACTCATTTGCTGATGATTGGGACTTTGAAAGTATAAACAATATGATGTCTGACTTAGTAATGTCTGCTAAATTTACAAAACATGATTATTTGCAAGGTTCTACAAATTATGATAGTATGTATTGCTATAACCATTATGGTAACCATTTCTTGCATAAATCTGCACAACCTAGAAATGTTTTAAATTATAATCAATGGGAACATTGTGCTACACCTCCAAAAGGGAGCTCTAGAACCGTTTATGACAAATATTCATATTTTTCAGGTTTTAACATAACTAATGCTGAAACATTTTATTACAAATTGTCAAACAAGACAGGGATGAAAACCATGATAACCAACACGAAATTGATATATTCAGATTCATTCTTTGAAAAAATGAATACTTTTGGATTTGATTATTGGGACAAAAATGTTGATTTGAAAAGTGTTTGGGGTACAAAAGAATGGCAAGTACAGGGTATAGAAGCTTTGTTTAGAGCCTGCATGATCCCAGAACAAATGATATTTTTAAATGACACTGTTCAACAAACCACCTGTCTTGGCTTAGCCAAAATCAAAGATTTAAATAACCTGTCTATTCCAAAGCCAACAATGTTTAGCAATAACTCTGATACAGATGAAGGAATAGACATAAACCATATACTTAACCAAAACAGAACACATCCTGATTGGAAACAATGGTTGATCTGGCCCACAGATACAAATAACTGTCAAGATAGATTCCTGAATAAAACACAGGGTTTCAAAATGACCAGGCCAGACCCTAGATATCCCCAAAGACATCACCCAGGGATAATAACAACCTACAGTGTGGGCAAATTATGCCTTCAATGGCTACAAACTTCCACACTGCCTGAAATTAAGCAACACCTAACTTTACTTACTGATGGTGCTGACTTGCGTGATTTCATACTGGGACCACGCAAACAGCGTCAAAAGCGTTTCATAGCAGCCTCTGTATATGCAGCATACAATGAGGCCTGGAAGGTTACTCAAATTGAAACAGCAGAGAGAATACGTGAAATTGATCGTATTAATTTGGAAAAATCACTTTCTGTAGTGGACAATGGGTTAATGACTCTGTCCTCCAGAATATTTTCATTGGACAGCATTGTGTCTTCAGCAATCGATATATTATCGCAAGACTTACTGTTATTACAACATGGTCAGTCACAATTGCGCTCTATTGTACAGCTTGGCTGGACGTTACAAAATCTGCGTTCAGGCTATGTGCCTTGGCGTTTAATCAACACAACGTCACTATTCCAAATCTTTAACCTTACTGATAGACAAATCGGTATGGCGCAGAAGGGTGCTGATTATACAATCTTGAGCATTGAAAAACTAGAAAGATTACCAATGACAATGTCAGAACGACCTGTCAGTGAATGGATAATCCACGGAATCATAAATATTCCAATCTCAACCTTCAGGTTTCAATACTGCCAAAAATATATACAGGCTGGCATGTACGAGAAATTGGGAAAGGGGTACCTTAAAACAACTTGGAACCTGCCCTATTCACATGCATGTGTCAGTAACAAAGGACAGAAAGTGTTTCTTAGTGGCAACAATTGTGCTATGTCACTAAGCGGCACGCTTCTGTGTAACGGTATTAGTTTGCACGGAGCCTGTGAAGGGAATTCATACAACCTTTCATGTCACCAGCAAGGCGCACCTGCAACTGAAATAGAACCATTCTTTCAAAGACTCTATAATGGGAGTTACATTCTTATTGTAGACCGCAGATGTTGTAGTCTTATGCCCGGGACTCCTTATCTCGTCACCACGACGGCGAAGGTGAAGTGCTGTGGACGTTCTTTGTTCCCCAGCTCCTTACCAGACAGGGAGGCAAGGGCATGGCCCGGTTTGAAAATTACTTCTATTCGAATAGACACTTTAAGCAGAATGAAAACAGTGCTTCTTCAGACGCCTACAAGGCTCACGTCATCTAAAGAAACGTATGATCTACAAGTCGCAAGGACGACTGCAGAGATACATACATTATTATCAACTAATTCCCCCGTACATTTCGCGGAAATCCTGAGCGAAATCTTAAATATTTCTGATACCACTGGGGTCTCAAAGGTATTTAAGACAGTATTTTCGATGGCATTAACACCATTCAAAGCCATACTGGGTATTTTTCCAGATTTCGTCCATTCGATTTTTGGCGGACTTCCCCTGATCCTGGGACTAATTGCAGGAATCCTATTCCTAGTCCTTATTTTTCGTTATGGCAACCCATGTCACAGATCAAACTCTCGCGACAATGGAAGATACGATCCTAGCCATTGGATACCGGGACCGGATATCAAAAATCCTGGGACTCTCCCGGCTTAGAGACCTAAACATGACTTGGTTTCTATCATTTCGACCAATGTGGCAAAGGTGTGTTTTACCTGTACTAAGGTGTCTGCTATGCGGAGAAGAATGCGTGTTAGACACCTGTCTGACGCTACAATCGGATGCGCCGGTGGATGCAGATACACTGTTGGTTCCTACCAAGGTTCACGCACTGTGCTGCCCTCAAAGGCTGCCAATTCTGATGACGGCATTCCTGGAATCTTCACCACTACGATTGAAGAGTAGTGAAGTTCAAGATGAAAGCAGCATCGAACAGGTACGACCTTCTGTCAGCAATGCTAATCAGAATGTCAATGGAGACAATCATGCGCACGAATGCATGGTTACCCCTATTTCCGACTTAGTGGAACTTTCCCATGAAGCTGTTGACAGTTTTTTCGAAAGCCTGAATGATATGATGTTCTCTCCGGAACAGAAATAGAGACTTTTGAGTAAACTCGCACACGGCGTTCCCTGAATTCGGCCTTCAACCTTTAAAAATAAAGTCACATGAACAATTACAATCCAGTTCACGGACAGCAACTTTTTTCAGCAAGCCCTTAAAATATTTTTCTATATATTTTTTCCCCGGGACACTGATCTTCTGCTTAATGTAAGAAACTATTCCTAGAGAACTAAGATTTCTATTTTAGATACTTTATATAGACTTTAGCTGCCCACTGGTATGTTCACAAATATTTTATTATGTGATGAAATGGTCTCGGACTTCCTTTCTGTATAGCTATATTAAGAGCCATTTCATGTGTATTTCTCATACACCAAAAAGCAATAATGCATAACAATGCGTGTTTACTTTTGCATTTAATTCATAGCTTAAGTGCATACAATATATATGACTGCAATTTTTCAGTATATTTGAAAATTTCGAAATGCATTTATGTATTTTGGGGTGGTAAGGTATACACTATACTCTATAGTATGTTGTACTATGTTATACTATGCATAGATTAGTAGATATGACCATAGTTAGCGTGGAGTGGGTGTCGTGTATTTCTATAGGTTCTGAATCGATCCCCCTATTCCTGACCCTATTCTGGTTAAACTACCTAGCTAGTTAACTAACAGTCAGCCCATGAGGCAAGAAATCCCCCATGATGCAGATACCGTTATCTGACGCAGTCACACTACGGCACAGGAACGTGTTATCTGATTAGGTCATAACGCTTGAGATCTAATTAGACAAGCGACATTCCTCCAGCCCCTGATAAGGCATACGACGTTCTCATAACAAATCAAACCTATGACAACCTGGAAAATCCGTGCGGCCATTGTTTTGATTTCACAGAGAACTTTTGCAAAAGAATGTGCTAACGAGCAAGTCGTATGACATCTTTATTGACGTACCTATGTCCATCCTTACGTCAATCTTGGCACCTTTAAGGTATAAATATTGCCGACCTTGCCCTATGCAAACACACGCGTGGTGACAAGACGGAGCAGCCATACTTGCCGAAGCCGAGAGCAGAAGCAGACCCCGCAGGCAGCAGCCCCGCCTTCCTGACGCGCTGAGAGACGCGCTGCTATCTCAAGCCGAGAGACCCAGCACCGGCGCTTCCGGGTAGCCCTCGCAGGCAGCCTGGAATATCGAGAGCAGAGAAAGAGATACCATTCCTCATTCATCCTAAATTCCAGGTACAGAACTGAATAACCCCTCCTAGAGAATTCTTTAGTTATTCACTTGGCAAAAACAAACTTAACTTAAACTGTAACTTTCTATTCCCGCCCACGCATTAGACTTAGGTCAGGTACACGGGGTAGGCGTATTTAGAAACACCAGTTGAGTACGTTTAGTCAAATGTATATGTGTATGTAAATATATTTTAATCATTTTAAACATCATATGGCTCAGAAACCATATCAATGTTTTTACAGTATTATTTTATACTATTGCTTTTAATGTATGCACTTTACTTAACTATAAGTATTGCAATAATATCGATCCATTTCTCTTGTACGAGAAAAGAGACTGATCAATAAATAACACCTTTTATTGAACACGCCCGTCTCTTCCTTTTCTCTACATTCTGATGAGACTAAGAATGCACGTACTGACTGAGTAAAATAATTGCCTTGTGCTCACACGACTCTTGAGATTGACTCTTGATTAGGGGAGAGCAAAGTTGTCATGTTCTATGGTTGTCAGAAACTAAATCCCTTCTTGTCTAATCAGGGGAGGTAATTCTTTCCTGAACATTCGAGAAAGTTTCTAGCGAACTCTGAGCTTAGCTGGCAAACCCAAAAATTAAGTCTAGTATCGACAGTAGTAGACCTAGTTAACGTCTGGCCTAGGCCTTTACTGCTGTAGGTACTATTCCAATGCGCAGAGCCTATTGGGAAGATAGGAACTACACTACAATGAGATGCACAATATTTTGGAACAGTGTATCCTTCAACGTTGATTGAACCAAGAACCATACATAGGAGTTCCCTCCTGCGAGGTTTGGCGGATTTTACCTCTCACCCACTCCAGACGTCTTTGGAGTATTATGGGAAAAAGGGGTCTGAGTGAAAAAGCACGACTGAGTTACTCTAAAGTCTTGCGTTAGTTTTATCGCCTATCCAAACACGTTGGGCGCCATGTAGTGTAGTTCCTATTATCCCAATAGGCTCTGCACATTGGAATAATACCTCCAATAGTATAGACCTAGACCAGACGTTAACTAGGTCTTCTACTGTCGATATTAGACTTAAAGTTTTGGGTTTGCCAGCTAGCTCAGAGTTCACTAGAAACTTTCTCGAATAGACAAGGAGGAGTTGAACCTCCCTGGATAGACAAGAAGGGATTTAGTTTCTGACAACCATAGAACATGACAACTTTGCTCTCCCCTAATCAAGAGTGTATCTCTAGAGTCGTGTGAAAACAAAAGACAACTTATTTTACTCAGTCAGTACGTGCATTCTTAGTTTCACCAGATTGTAGAGAAAAGGAAGAGACGGGCGTGTTCAATAAAAGATGTTATTTATTGATCAGTCTCTTTTCTCGTACAAGAGAAATGAATCGATATTATTGCAATACTTATGGTTAAGTAAAGTGCATACAATAAAAGCAGAAGTATAAAATAATACTGTAAAAACATTGATATGGTTTCTAAGCCATACGTTATTTAAAATGGACAGAATAGATACATACATATAAATATTTGACTAATCGTACTCAACTGGTGCTTCTAACTACGCCTACCCCGGTGTACCTGACCTAAGCCTAATACGTGGGCGGGGATAGAAAGTAGTAGTTTAAGTTAAGTTTGTTTTGCCAAGTGACTGATTCAAGAATTCTCTGCAAGGGGTTATTCAGTTCCGTACCTTGAATCTAGGATGATTGAGGGATGGTATCTCTCATCTTTGGTCTCGATATTCCAGGCTGCCTGCAAGGGCTGCTCGGAAGCGCCGGAGCTGGATTTCTCGGCAGGAGAAAGGCAGCGTCTCGTTCTCAGCGCGTCAGGAAGGCGGGGCAGCTAGTGGGCTTCGCTCTCTGCTGGGCTTCGGGAAGTCTCGCTGCTCCGATCTCGTCACCACCGCGTGTGTTTGCTTAAGGCAATATCGGTAATATTTATACCTGTAAGGTGCCGAGATTGACGTAAGGATGGACATAGATACGTCAATAAGGATGTCATACGAGCTGGTCGTTAGCGCATTCTTTTACTGAAGTTCTCGGTGAAATCAAAACAATGGCCGCAGGGTTTTTCCCAGGTTGTCATAGGTTTGATTTGTTTTGAGAACTCCGTATGCCTTATCAGGGGCTGGAGGAATATTGCTTTGCCTAATTAGATGGCAAGCGTTATGACCTAATCAGATAACGCGCTCCTGTGCCGTGGTCTGGCGTAATCAGATAACGGTTTCTGCATCATGGGATGGCTGCTAGTTAACTCGTTAACCAGAATAGGGTCAGGAATAGGGGGATCGATACAGAACCTATAGGAATACATCACACAATAGACCGCAACTCCACTCGCGACAAAAAGCGCCTCTGAGCGAGTGCCGCCTTGGAAATTCAAACGCGCAGAACTGATGACATTGCGCGTTCTCTTCGGTGGCGAATAGATCTAACCAAGGCTCTCCCCATTGCTGAAAGAGGCCTTGCGCCACGTCCGAGTTCAGACGCCATTCGTGATCCATCATGCACCGACGGCTGAGCTCGTCCGCCCTGGCGTTCAGAGAACCTGCCAGGTGTTGAGCCACCAGGGTCACGCCCTGGTGTTCCAGCCATTGCCAGAGGTGCAGAGCCTCCTGGCAAAGGGTCCACGACCCCACCCCGCCCTGTTTGTTGCAGTACCACATGGCGGTGGTGTTGTCCGTGAACACCTGCACTACACTCCCCCGGACAGAGGGGAGGAATGCCTTCAGTGCTAGACGAATCGCCCGTAACTCCAACAGGTTGATGTGGAGCCGGGCCTCCGCCGGAGACCAGAGGCCTCTGATCTCCAACCTCTCCCATGTGGCCTCCCCAGCACTGGAGGGACGCGTCCGTCACAACTACGTGCTCCGGTTGGGGAAGCGAGAGGGATCTGCTGCTGACCCAATCGCGGTCCGTGAGCCACCACTGCAGCTGTCTCGCAGTGCCCTCCGAGATCAGGACGTGGTCGGACAGGTTGCCCTGATGCTGGGCCCACTGAAACTTCAGGTCCCACTGCAGAGCCCACATCCGCCACCTGGCGTGATGCACCAGGAGGATGCAGGAGGCCATCAGCCCCAGAAGCCGCAGCGTCAACCTGACCGAGACCCGGGAGAACGGCTGAAAGATGGGAATCAGAGCCTGAATATCCCAGACCCGCTGTTCGGGTGGATAAACCCGAAACCGCGCCGAGTCAAAGAACCGCTCCGATGACGAGGAGCTTCTGGGAGGGGCATAGGTGTGACTTTGGCATATTGATGGAGAACCCCAGCTGGTGCAGGAGATCTGCCGTAGTCTGGAGGTGGCTGACGACTGTCTGGGGCGAGCCCGCCTTCAACAACCAGTCGTCGAGGTAGGGGAAGACTGAAATCCCTAACCTGCGCAGATGAGCTGCGACCACCGCCATCACCTTTGTGAACACCCGTGGGGCGCTGGTAAGGCCGAAGGGGAGCACGGTATACTGAAAGTGCTTGTGGCCAACCGTGAACCGCAGGTAGCGCCGGTGGGCCGGCAGGACGGGGATGTGGAAATAAGCGTCCTGCAAGCCAACGCTACCATCCAGTCTCCTGGGTCCAGGGCAGCTAAGACCTGAACCAGCGTCAGCATTTTGAACTTCTCCTTCCGGAGGAAGCCGTTAACGTTCCGTAGATCCAAGATAGGGCGTAGGCCCCCTTTGCCCTTCTTGGGTAACAGAAAGTAGTGGGAGTAGCAACCACACCCTACTTCTGGCCCAGGAACGCGCTCGATGGCCCCCTTGGCCAAGAGGGCCGTAACTTCCTCCTGCAGAAGTCCCAAATGATCCCCGGATACACGGTGGTTCTGCGGTGGCATGGCTGGAGGATTCGCCTCGAAGGGGGAGGGAGTAGCCCCTTCGGACGATCTGCAGCACCCACCTGTCCAACATGACAGTGCCCCAGTGGAGGAGGTGATGGCGAACCCTGCCCCCCACTGGCGTCACATGGGCCTGAAAGCACGGACTAGGAGGGTTTTGAGGCGGATGCTGTGGGGGAAGGTGTGGACTGACCTCGCCGCTGTCCCCGACCGCCGCCACGGCGGTTTCCACAGCCACCACTGCGTTGGGTATTACCCCGCGGAGCGTGGCTGGCAGCACGTGTGGGTACACCCCTTCCGTGTCCACGAAAGGAGTGAAAGGCAGCCGATTGCTGGCGCAGGGCCGAGAGGCCCATGGACTTGGCCGTAGCCCTGGAGTCCTTAAAGCGCTCAAGCGCATGGTCTGCCTTGTCGCCAAAAAGGCGACGGCCATCAAACGGCATGTCCATCAGTGTGTTTTGGACATCGGCCGAAAAGTTGGCGGACCTCAACCAGGCGTGGCGTCTGACCGCCACCGTTGTTGCCATCGCTCTACCTAGTGAGTCAGTGGTATCCAGCCCTCACCGGATAGAATATTTGGCTGCATCCCGGCCCTCCACAAGGGCTTGGCCGAGTTTGGCCCGTACCTCCAACGGACACTCTGGCAGCACTTCCGCAACCGTATCCCACAGAGAGTGGGTGTAACGGCCCAAGAGGCATGCGGTGTTGGAAGACCGCAGTCCCAGACTAAGGGATGAGAAGATCTTTTTACCATACTGCTCATACCTCTTGGATTCCCTGTCCGGCGGAGCCGACGGGAACGCGGTCTGGGAATTGGAGGCCTGGATGACCAGGCTCTCGGGGGTGGGGTGGGTGGACAGGAAACATGGGTCGCCCGGGGCCGGGCGGTGGCGTCTGGCCACGTTCCTATCTGCGGGCGAACCCGTAGCGGGCTTGGACCAAGTGCCCAAAAGAACGTCGGTTAAGGCCTCATTAAACGGCAGCAGAGGCTCGGCAGAGCATGACTGCGGCTTAAGGACCTCGGTGAGGAGGTTAGTCCTCACGGCCGCGATGGGGAGCTCAAGGCCCAAGGCCTTGGCTGCCCTCATCAACACCACACTATAGGTTGTCCCCTCCTCCATAGCCATGGTAGGAGGCGAGACAAAGCCAGTGTCAGGCGAAGTGTCTATACCACTGGCCTCCCCAAGTTCACCTGCCCAGTCCTCTTGAGACTGGCATTCACATGCCAGAGGGTCCTCAGACCCTCCCAATCCTCCTCATCACCCATCTCCTGGTACTCAGGGTTAGGAAAGGATGGGGCCGGTTCATGGAAAACAAACTCTCCGAACGGCGTCTGAAGCGGCGCCCAGCGGTGCCGGAACCGGGTCGAGGGAGGCGTCGGGGACGGCGCCACCCGAGGACGGCGCCGGTGGTGACACCTGAGGGGTCGGCGTCGGGGAGGTCGTCAAACCCACCGGCGACGACCCGGATCCGGAACCGGATCCAGCGGGGCCCTGCGGCGCCGGGCCCAAAAGCGCCGGCGGCGTTGGAGCCGAAGCACCCGACAGCGTCGGGACCGAAGCCCCCGACCCGCTAGGTCCCCCAGACGGGACCGCTGGGCCCGAAAGCGCCGCGGAGCCCGTCGGAGGAGAGAGGGACCTCATGGCCATGAGGAACCGCTCGATCTCCTCCGGCGTCACGTGAGGCCCAGGGACCGGAGGGTATGAAGCCAGACGCGACGCCTGCGACTCGACGGAGCCGCGTGGGCGGTGCCACCTGAACCCCTGGCCGCATCGCGCGAGCGTCGGTGGGAGTCGGAAGAGCGATGACTTCTCTTCGACTTCTTGTGCTTACCTGACGACTTCGACCCTGAGGAGTGATGTCGACTCCCGGAGCTATGATGGCTCCGCTCCCGCGACCGGTCCCTCGACCTCCGTCCGGACCGGGACCTCTCCTGGCGCAGGGCCAACTGCCGGAGTTCAAGTCGCTTACGGGACCGCTCCCGTCTAGCCTTCGAAGTCAGGGCCCGGCAGTCGGAACAGGCCTTGTCGTCATGGTCGACACCGAGACAGTGGAGACACAGACGGTGAGGGTCCGTGACCGACATCAGCCGGTCGCAATCCTCACAGGGCTTAAAACCAGGCATCCCTACCGGCACCGTTTCGGAGTCGAAGACTCGAGAAAGGATGATCAAAAAGATCAAAAAAGTTTTAGTCAAAAAGTGACTAAGGTACCACTTTTTCCGGATCTGCGCTGCTGGCGCAGAAAAAAGAAGAACTGAGGTCAGCACGCGGAGTGATGCCTGGGGATATTCTAAGGTAAGGAATCTATCACTAACGTGTCTCTTTCAGATATTCAGTTTGTAAACCTCAAACAAAAGTAAAAGGGCGGGGTTGTGAACAACCGCCCAAGATGGCGATTGCAGGTTAAGTGCGATCCTGTCTGCAGCTTGGAAAATACTCTTCATCTGTGCTGAGCAGCTCACTATCCGTGAGGCCCCAAGGCATTGGAGACCAAAGAGTGATGGGTCTGGCAGTAGTGAAGGAGAAGTGTGCTTCCTCAGGTGAGCTCCTCACAAAGCGCAGACTCGATGGTATGAGGTGAGTGACCTGGTGGAGAGCGGAGCAACGGGAGACAATTGCAGTTCACCCTCCTGCGGGCGACCAGATGGGCGTTGCAGTGAGCGCAGTTAGCCCCCTGGAGTTGCGGGCTAAGCCGCTCATGTCCTATCAAATAGCGGCACCGAGGTCGGCACTTCAAGAAAAGGAGGGATGGCCCAACCAGCGGTCCTGGCTGTATGGGAGGAAATTTGGACTTGACGCTAGATTCAGACCGGTACTGAGCATTGCATGAGCATCTTGCCACACCTCTTGGGCAAACTGCTGTTGGGGATGACTGCGATGGGGCCTATTTTTCTGGCTGTCCGCTGCGGCGCACCATTGCCCAGGGCTTTGCCCATGACCCTGCTTCCTTCACATAGATTGGTTGAGTGCAAGCGGATTTCATCTTGCTGACCCCATGTGCCTAGAAGGCATGAAAAGGGGGCCCTAGATGACTTGGCTCTCCTTATGCCCCCTGAGCAGATTGTGGACCTCTACATCAGACAGAGGACAGCCTGTCTGTGCCGAACCCACTCCTCTGGCGTGGCATCAGTAGAGGAGTGTACAGTGCCTGGCTGTCCCCAATGCATCAACGGATTTCCTCGGACTCTGAGACACAGAAATTGGTGGTGACAGGGGGTGTAGAACACTCCCGCGACACTCTTCCTGGCTAAGTGTCAGTGCACCGCCCAACTGCCATGGGGAAGTATATGGTGGGGAGTGCGACCATCCAGCATAATCGAGGACCCATAGTAGATGTGACATTGAAGGGGTGTCTGGGTGATTTGGAGCAGTCGAGCTACCCGGCTGAACTGCAGATAAACTCAATCCTGTACTAATGGCCATTAACAACACCAGAACTGCACTGGAACACAAAATAGAAATTATGGCCCTGGACCTGGGAGTCCTCTCTGAAGACCAGAGCAAGCTGTGGAAGAGGGTGCGGTACTGAAGCTAAGTTCCTTGTTCATCTGATGGAGTCTTCTGGCTGCAGATTCCTTACCTTTGAATTAGATACCCATGCCATACCATACCGGCGGTGGTTCCGTACCAATACCTCAAACTAGAAAGTCCTGTAGGACTGAATGGGCAATATGCCCATCCTGCGGACCTGGCTGTCTAGGCAGTAGTGCTTGGCAAACGTTTGCAAAGATGCCTACGTTGTTGCCTGACAGATGTTTATGACTGGGACACCCCAAGCCAAGGCCGTAGTTGTAGCCTTTCCCCTGGTGGAATGTGCCCTTAATCCCTCAGGGGGCTGCTTCTTTGCCAGGGCATAGTAGATCTTAATGTAGAGAATGACCTAGCGAGATATGGTCATTTTCTGCACTGCCCTTCCCTTCTTCGCTCCCAAGTACCCCACAAAGAGTTGGTCGCCCACCCAGAACTCTTTTGTGCGGTCTAGGTAGAACAAAGACGCTCTTTTTGGGTCCAATTGGTGGAGACACTCCTCCGCTATAGAGGCATGTGGGGAGCAAAGGTGGTGGGCAATGTGATGAATTGACCCAGATGGAATTGTGTCACGCCCTTTGGTAAAAAGGTAGCCCGTGTGCGGAGCACCCCTTTGTCTGGAGAAGACATCAGGTAGGGAGGCGTGCAAGGTAATACCTGCAACTCACTCACCCTCCAGGCAGATGTAATCACCACTAGAAAGGCTGTGTTGATGGTCAGCTGCTGAAAGGGACAGGTATGTAAAGGCTTAAAGGGAGCACATATTGGATAGGTGAGGCCAAATTAAGGTCCCACTGTGGCATAACAAAGGGGGTGGGTGGAAACAACTGAGCCAACCCTTTTATAAACCTATGTACAATTGGAGACTTAAAGAGAGAGGGCTAGTCTGACAGCTGCAAAAAAGCAGACAGAGTAGAAAGAATAACCCTTGAGAGTTTCCAGAGCCCTGCTTAGCAAGGGTTAGGATGAATAAAAGGGCAGTGGAAAGTGAAGCAGAAAGAGGGTGAATAGACATTTCTGTACAGTATAATACACATTTCTGCCATCAGCAGGCATATACCATCTTAGTGGAAGGACGCCTGGCTGCCAAAATAACGTTACAGACTTCGGGTAGAAGGTCAAAAGCCATCAACTGCCGCTGCTCAATCTCCATGAATGGAGGCGCAGAGTTTACAGGATCAGGTGTAGAACCCTCCCATGCTGCTGCGATAGAAGGTCCTCCCAAGAGGAAGCTCATTTTCAAAAGCTCTGGATACCAGACTCTACTCCCCAATCCAGAGCCACAAAGATGACTTGGGCCCGGTCGTTTCTGATCTTCTTCTGAACCCTGGGCAGGAGTGATATGGGCAGAAAGGCGTAGAGGAGGACTGAGCTCCACTCGCGTCGAAAGGTGTGGCCGAGGGATAGCCCCACTGCTGAAAGAGACCTTGTACCACCTCCGACTGGAGACGCCATTCGCGATCCGCTAGGCACCGATGGCTGAGTTTGTCCACCCTGGCGTTCAGAGAACCTGCCTAGTGTGAATGCCCTGCCGTTCCAGCCATGTCCAGAGATGCAGGGCCTCTCGATAAAGGTACCACATGGCGGTGGTGTTGTCAATGAACACCTGCACTAACCTCCCCTTGACAGAGGGAAGAAATGCTTTAAACGCCAACTGAATCTCTCTGTGCTCCAACAAATTTCTGTGGAGCCCTGACTCCACCAGAGACCAGTGTCCCCTGACCTCCATCTCTCCCAGATGGCCGCCCCATCCCAGAAGTGACGCATCTGCCAAAACTGTGAGATCTGGTTGGGGAAGAGAGAGGGGTCTGCCGTTGACCCAATCGTGGTTCATTAACCACCACAGCAGATCTTTTGCAGTTCCTTCTGAGATCTGAACCACGTCGGTGAGATTTCCTCAATGCTGTGCCCATTGAAACTTTCAGTTCCACTGCAGAGCCTTAATATGCCACCTGGTGTGCTTTACCAACAGGATTAGGAGGCCATGAGGCCCGACAGCCTCAGTGTCAGTCTCACCAAAATCCAGGATAGAGGCTCAAACATCGGAATCATAACCTGAATATCCTGGACTTGCTGCTCCGGAGAACAACTCTGATGAAAGGGAGTGTCTGGGAAGGAGTCAGGTGTCACTTTGGCACGTTGATAGAGAATCCCAGCGAATGCAGGAGGTCCTTAATAAGCTTTGCCAAAAAGGTACAACTAGAGATTTTTGCTTTCAGAAGATTTTACAACGACATGGGTAAAGGGGGGAACCAGTCTGTTTCGTGGTGTTAAACACTTATTTTGTGCGCTTGTTAACTGTGACTGGATGCAATACATCGGAAAAGAGGACCAAACTCTGAAACACCTGAAGGCACAATATTCACTTTCGCTATTTCTTGTCTGACTTTATTCACTTTAGTCGAAAAATATCTCAACAGATCGCTGAAAGGAGTAATGTTACTTCCGTACATAATTCCCAATCAAACTGAATAGGGAATTTTTTTTTACATAATTAATGAAAATATTTTACCAAAGTAAGAATTTCTGAAGACTTTCTTTTTTTCTAGCCTAGTAAAGTTAATATATGTTTGTGTTTTTGACCACAATAGCATGATTTTGTAGTCGCATCAGAGTTCTTTATCCATTTCCTTTTCAATTTAAACAGTAATGATTTTGATTTTTGAGTTAGGAAATAAAACGTTTACATTTCAAAAACTTTAATATGGGGCTGAAGCATTTAAAAGTGTATTTTGGAAATACTGAAGAAAAGTTACTAGTCCACTCTTTCTGGTGATTGGCATTAAAAGAACCTATGGAGAGAACAAATTCTGCCTAAAGTGAAAAAAAGTCTTCATCAGATTATTTCTCCCATGTATGATTTTGATAGGATAAGGAAGTATCAGACACCTTCTCCTTTGCATTACCTAAGTCTAAAATTTCAAAGAAGAAAATTTTGTGCTCAGACCACGAAATGATATGAAAGGAACTTATCTTAGGCCTGAAAGGAAAACTAAAACTCAAATCTAGAGTGTGGCTACCATTATGGATGGCAGCAACTACTCTTTGCTTAAGGTTTAAAGAGGCCATAGTCTCAAACAAACCAAGAACAAAGGGATAATTTGCATCTTCTCTACAATCATTAAAATCCCGTAAACCAACCAGTTCCTTAAATTTAGGAATATTGGCAACCACAATTTCATTTAACCATGTAAAAGCCCCACTGAGCAGTTAGGAGTGTGATAAACTTAAATGATTCCTATTTTAGAATGAAAATAGGAAAAGAAAGCACAGACATTTCTATGCCTGGGGGTTGCGTGCAAGTACTTACTTCAAAAGGAAGTTTCTGAGTCAAAAACCACAGCTATTCCTCTACCTTTTATTAGATTTCAATCCTGTTTAAGTTTCACAATGTATCAGTTATAAGAAGTGCTTGCAGTTTCTTTTCTTGAATGGTCACATTTAGAAGTTGGGAATCGGCCAGAGCCGAACCATCATTATTAAAGCCAGCAGTAAGGACGGGTCCGTTTTTATTTGCATGCACCTGCCACCCATGTTAGGACGATATTTTCCCTCCGAATTGCTGGTGTTGCCTCATCATTAAGGGGATAATCGGGACAGAACAACCAAAGAAGGGACTTACCAAATAGGTTTGTATTGAGGAAACCCCAGTAAATAGCAAACACCACCTCTGATCACCTAGGCTGCAATAGGCACAGACAGGCTTGCTTTAAGCATGCATCTGGCAAGCCAATGGCCGCCCATGGGCATATGAGCAGTGACCAATACTAAATGGCATGTAGTTGCCCATCTCAAGGCAATCAGGGTAATGGCCATCCTTGTCTAAGCTATGTCAGGCACAGATAACAATAGGCAAACATAAGGTATACTGATAAATAAAACAATCAATATAATAAAGATAACACAAGAAGAAGCATATGGCTAGGTACTACCAATCAAGGGTTACAAAGGAAAACTATATATAACAACGAAAAGAAAACTAAATAAAAGAAAAGCACAGGTGGATCAGTCATACCTCCTAGGAGAAATGACACGCCACAAACCGAGCTAATGGAATGGTCAGTGCAGGGTTAAATGACAGATGCATAAGCTCTCACAACAGGTTTTATAATTTTCTGCAATGATGGGTGAACAAACTAATAGGGCTGAACAGCTAGCAGGAGTAATTGACGCTAAGTTGAACAAGGCAGCTGTCCATCGGCTAGAATAGAGATGCCATCAACAAAGTCAAAATAAGTTTCAAATCGTAATGAGGAACAATAAATATGTAAGAGAACAAGTAAAGCAAACCTTTCACAAAGTGCCACACTAGTGACGATCTAAACAGGGAAGGTTGATCAGGCAGACACCATCAGGGCCTACTCAGGGAGGGACAATATAATCTTAATAACATCAGAAAGGGATTGATATTGTCTGACTAGAACTAATGAAAGAAATTAGTCTGCAGCCTTTTCAGGAAGGCAAAAGTACTCAGACAGACACCATTAAAAATACAGGTGTGCAGCCAAAGCATTTGGGAATTGGGGTGGATTGGGGACCATTCTGCAGCAAAAGTAGATCCACTCAAGAAAGGGGTGGCCAAATACTGAGTACTGACATATCAGTGTACAGATCCACCTTGCCTAGACTATGGGTGATTAGAATCGGCTGTCTTATATCCTCCAGCAACGTATGCAGGACTTTTGACAGAAGCAATGCATACAGCAAGCCCTGACACTAGTCGAACCTGAAGGCACCCCACAGCAAACCATTCAAAGGGAATTCTATGGCACAGAACCAAGGACATGTTTTACTCTAAGCAGTGTGTGAAGAAATCCACAAAAGGAAACCCAAACGTACAAAATATATCCGTTTGTCACCTCATGGTGTAGTTTCCACTTATGTACACAAGAGACGTGCAACTGAGAGCATCTGTCCTCACATTGACAGAGACGGCTAAGTGACTGGGAAGAGTTTCCGTTGTACAGCTGAATTGTTACCTTCACACTACCCTGCCTGCTCATATAAAGGGCAGTGGCGGTGCCATCTGACAGAATCATCTGGATAGATGAGCATCCCAGTCCAATAAGAAGACATCTGTGGCCAGAGGTGCATGAGCTAGCAGAGAGCTGAATGGGCGGCCCCTTAGAAAGTTGGAGTGGTACGATGCTATTAAGAACGATACATTGACTATTGGCACCATCATTTAAAACTGACTCAATTTTCTGTGCTCTCACACAGTTGCAGGATGGGGAGGGGATGTTTTCGCTCTTCATTTATTTTCGCTCCTTCCCGTGCAGAGTAAGCAGGAACATGTTGTGTTGGATGAGCGCTGGGTCATTTTCAGGGCAGAGATTGTTGTTTGCCAGAGAAACTTTCGGAATGTACAGCTCTATCTCGGAGTCAAAATACATGGGCCTGGCCAGCTTCTGTCTTGATCCTGACATAGACCAGTAAGGTCAGCTCGGTTTTCGTACCAGAAGAAAGGGAGCGAGGTGTCTAGAAACTTCTCCGCAGGTCAAGTAAAAGGTATTAAAGGCAGGAAATCTTAACGATCAGACAGGAGCCTGCTGTGGAGCAGATGTGGTGACACAGGGAAGTTTGAGGGTCCCGATCAAGACTTCCCCCTGGCTTTCAAGGGCTTCTACAGCAGAGTTGGCAAGAATGTTGAACACTCTTTTGAAGATGTATTATTTTTATTTACTTCATGAATATAAGGTACAAGTTTCTCTGCTCCATGTATATATGCCATTTGTTATCTTGTTTTTGTGCCTAAGGTACGTGATATTTGGGAATTTGCATTAACCAATATATTTTGCCTTCCTTCGAAAAGTGTTGAGTTAATAAATACACATATTTTATTTTAAATGCACCTGAATCTGTTTTCTTGCCTCATCTTGAGAGTGCTGAGTCCTTTTTGTACATGTGTCATTTAAAGGTGCAGTGATACATTTGCCTCCTCTTGCGAGTGCTGAGTTTAGGTGTGTCCTATTGCTTCAAATCAAAAGCAATACAAGGGGTCCATCCACCAGTGCAGAGACTGATGCACGTACTGAAAGACCTGTACCTGAGCAAAATACTTCTTTGGCGTTGCTATTGCCCCAACAGACACCACTGGAGGGCTTTCAGCCACAATCAGGTGTGGGGAACCTATACTATGAAAACAAACTAACAGGTGCAAGACCTGTAGGACCTAGATCCAAGCTTGAGGAAGGTACATTGAGATCATCGTCCGAATATCCACCATATTCTGAAAAGGAGAAAGTACTGTGCTGTGCCAAAAACCACCCCAATAAAAGTCAGCTTCTGTATGGAAGTGAAGTGAGACTTCTGGACGTTGATGGTAAAGGCCAGGTTGAGAGGAGGAGAGCCATCCTCTGCTGACATGTACAAGGACCAGTCTCTGGGACTCAGCCTTCACTAGCCAGTCATGTAACTATGGAAATGCATGGACTCCTGACCTCTGAAGTGAAGCTGCTATGTTTGCCAGCACCTTTGTTCAGACCTATGGTGCTGTCATTCATCTGAACAGGAGGACCACAAACTAATAGTGTTGGGATCTGACTGTGAACCTCAAACATAACCTGTGGGTGGGGAGAATTGGAATATGGAACTAAGTGTCTTGGAGGTTCTCAGTTCAAACCCACCAGGACATGGCCCAGGGACTGCATACTGAAATGGTCCTGCCAGATGAACAGGTTCAGAAGCCACAGGTCTAGGACAGGCCTCAGGCCTCTGTCCTTTCTGGAGACCAAGTAGTAAAGGGAGTAAAATCTCATGTCCCTTTCTTCTAGAGGCACCATTTCTATGGCCCCTTGTGCCAACCTGAAGGAAGAGGGGTTGTCCAGTGGGGAGGACATGAAGGTAAGGGCATTGACAGATCATCAGGGCAAACCAATGGTCTGTCATGATAGCCCCCAATTTGTGACAACTGGGAGATCATCCCCTCACCAGAAGAGGGTCCTATGAGGGGGAGGAGTCCAAGGGGCTTTGATGAACCAGGGTAAGGTGAGGGATGGTGGTGATGATACTTACGACGATGCTGCCTTCTAAGGTGACTCAACAGTCTGAGATAGTTTCGATTGTTGTAACTGCATGGCCTTAGAGTAACCACTGAACATGAAATATTGTTAGTGGGATTGACATGAAAGGTAGGCCAAGACCAGAGTACCGCCAACAGACCTGCTGTTCTTGACGGTTTCCAAGGAAGAGTTGGCTTTCTCTCATAACAGCTGTTCTTCATTAAAGGTCATGTGCATAAGCCTGGGCTTTTTTTAAATGCCAGTGGAGCACATCCGAATATGTTGTCACAACATGACAGCCGAGCCCACAGACCAGACAATGGTACCTGCATAGTCAAAGCCACATTTCCAGATCTGTTTTGATGCATCTAGGCAGTCACTTACAAGATCAGAGAAAGACTTCTTCATGTTCTCTGCAAGGTTGATGATTGTGAGTTATGTGATTTCCCACAAGACATGGGAAAAGTAGGCCAAAATGCAAGTGGGGCTAGCTGTGTGTGTAGCGTCAAGCTACAGGAAGCAAAACATTGCACCAACTTTCTTGGAGTCTCTACCCAGAGGGGCCGTAGGAAAGGCATTTGTGTTCTGTTTTGAGGATGATGTCTGAACCACCAAACCCTCCAGTGACAGATGGGTGTACACAAAAACGTGTTAATCACTGGTACAGACCAGTGCTGTCTGATGATCTGACTACAACTTCCTAGGATCGAAAAGTTATCCTTCCATGCAGCATTTATAGGGTCTAGGACAGCCTAGTTAAATGGGAGCAAGGGCTCTGCGCCAACTGTAGAGAGTTGCAAGACATCCAAAGTGTTTGACTTTACTTCTACAAAAGGCAAAATCAGTTCCAAGGCCTCCATCACTTTCTGAACAACTGTTGTGAAAGACATGACCTCCTCAAAGACTGGGTTCAAAGTTGCTGGACTCACGAAACTCACAATAACAGGCCGCTCCCCAACTATTCCTACACACTGGGGAAATACTATTCCTTCAGGCCTGGGGAAATACGTCCCTTTCTGCAACCCAAGATCATCCATGGCTGGCCAACTAACCTGCCCACGGTTTAACTACACAACTAAAGGAGGGCAAGCCTTCTCCGTCCTCATCCTGCAACTGTGGAATAGGTTGCCACACCACCTTCGGTCCGAAAAAGCCCTCCTTCCGTTCAGGAAGAAACTGACGACTCTCCTCTTCACTGAAGTCTGGGCATAACACAGCCCAGTCAGGGGTCACATTCACTCGTGGGGAATGTAGCTACTCTTCTCTCAGCGCTTAGAGACCTGCTGGTATTAAGAGCTCTACAAATCACAATTAACATTAACACTCCACCCCCAAAAGGTAGCCCAGTGTTTTTTAGGGCCTTCCTAAAAAGATCCAGCATTGCTAGCCAGAGAGCCTCAACCTAAGCAGGATTGGCAGAAGGACCGGAGAACTCTGATCTCGACTTGTTAGGCGTTGGAGGCTCACCTGACGCCCAGGAGTGTAATGTCAGCGAATGGGGTCAAGACTCCGAACGGTCCATCAGAAAAGCTGTTCTCCATCTACTCCATGGCTTCTACTTGCTGTATGAGCCATGAGTGTGACTTCTGTTATCCTTCCTCTAAGCATCCACCTCAGCTCTCCTCACCCAGCAGATGTGGCATGTCCCAATATTACTATACCCTCAGCAACACTGCAGGTACCCACTGCCAGTACAACTGCCATCTCTTCTAGGTATGTCCTCTTCTGGTCTGCTCTGCACCTAAGCATACAGTGCCAAAATACAGGGAAGGGAAATAAAGGGAGCCACAAGTGTCAGAAGAACTGGCAGCACGCCTTTCCCTAACCCCTACAACATGGTCACACTGTGCTCGCCTAAGGTTTATTCAGTCACAGACATTAACACATTTTCCTGCTCATGAGGGCTTATATGCTTCTGTTTTGTTAATTCATAAGGACCACCAATGTATGTGATCTCTTCCCACCAGTCTAAGAATGTTATGTTCAGGCTTTAAGCCATACATCATTTTTGTTTACGCACATACATATAGGAGATAAAATTAGCACCATGGAAGACAACATCAGGGAGAAAGGGTGGCTTATGATTCATGGTAACGCTGCCATTTTTTTTTAAAGGACTCATTACATACCTCTGGACTATTTAGCAAACTACTTCCACTCATTATCATGTCAGCCTCCTCCAGCACTCCTCCTCTAATTTCTAGTGGAGTGGCAGTTCGTTTTTTGGTGCGTGCTCCATGCAGACACCACAGATAATAATCTATTCGCAGCCCAACATCAATATTATTTGATGAGGATCTTTGTGAGCTACGCTGAGACATTTAATTTGTTGGTTCAGTAGCAGTTATCCTTTTTTTTGTTTTTTTTAAATAAAAAAAAGCTTTTTGAATCTTTCATACACACCTACACAATGACTAGGACAACATGGAATTAATTAAAACATATATAAAGTTGTGTTTACCTGACCATTGCCTCTATCTTTTTTTTGTATTTTGTATCTATTTTATTGCGGTATTCAGGTCTCATTAACATTGCAGCAAAACTGAAGGCAGAGTTTCTCAATCCTGCTCTGTGACATTCAATTACCGTGGAGGTAAGGATTGGGACAATATCTGCAAGCAGCAAAAAAGAAAACATAAGATGTTACTGAAAATGTACATGGTATAGAGAGTAAAGCAAAAAACGAAAGGCAATGCAGCTTTAACTCACTCTCGGAACAGGGGAAGTTTGGACTCAGCCCTAATTCCAGTGTTGAGAAACACACTTTCAAATACTATTAATAGGCCAGATTACGAACCACTCTGTAAATAAGGTTGTAATAGCTCACTGGGATTATCACTACAGCCAGTTATAGAATGGACATTAATTTTTAGGACTAACTGGTGATGATGTCGTTACCACTAGTCATTTACAAATTCTGACTCTAACAGACTTTAGCTCTCAGAAGAATAGGTTATTTATCTTCAGTATTCTTTTTGGTGGGTACTCTACCTACATATTTCTCACTTTATGAATCTCCCAAGGCACCAGAAAGGATCTGGAAAATTTAAATAGCTCTTGGTGGGTGGTTGGCGCCACATTTCAAGCTCTACTGCAGTGCCTCCTTGTATGTGATGCCACTGAGCCGTATATGGCAAGGTCCCAGCACTCTGATGTCATTTATTTATAGTTTTTTCCCATGCACCAAGACTGAAGAAAATGAAAGGAATGGATTGTAGGGAACTCACTTGGAATCTTATAAAAACATGCAAGACCACTCACTCAGAAAGGGGAGTTGGCTGATTCATTGGGGGATCAGCAAGTAGACAGAGTATCCACACCAAATGATCATTACCAAATGGTAAGTAACTTATCCTTAATAAACATACTTCTATAAATTCCTCATCGCATGAATCAATACCAAAACAGCACTCCCCAGGAGGAAGGTATGGGAAGATAATTCAGTTAAAAAATCTTGACACATGGACTCATCAGGTGTCAGTCCAGGTATCTGGCGCCTTGATGCTCCTTGGAGTGACTGCTGCGCGGTACAAATGCCATTTTACATTACATTACATTACATTACAGTCCTTGCAATCCTAGGGCCAAGATACTAACATCTGGCAAAGGCATGAATCACACATTATAGTTCAACTAATGGATTAGCCACGAACACTTCTGGACAGTGCCAAAGAAACGTTTTTTCCCCCCAAGAACAACGATGTAGCAGGACACATATGTGCTTATAACTCCATGTAACTAATCTATCCAACAAAGATCAGTCAGCCAGAAAATTGTCACGGTCAAAGAATATGAAACTTAAAATTCAGAAAAGATGCATGTAGTATAGTCTCTTTCTCTTCTTTGGAATGAGGCTCCAGCTAAAAGGCCTATAGAAAAAAAGCTAAACCTAGGTTAGAAGTACCAACATGTTAGTCTAAATGAAGCAAAGCATGGATTTACAGACTACACAAGTAACACTGAAACATGTCAAACAGACATTGAGTCCAGACAATATAAAGTCATAAAATAGAACAATAACAAATTCAACTCTGCTTTGGGCCACATCATCAACCCATCAGAAACAATGAAATGTCTTGGTCCCATTGTGGTCTGATAAATGGTGAAAAAGAAGGCATAAGCCAGTCCTATCAAGAAAAGAAGGATGCCTGATCAGGTGAACAAGAAATATCTTTGCCAGCCCAAAGGTTACATGAAGCTTGTCAGCAAAAAGAAGCAAGACTGCCTCTTTAGCACATCACACGAAACAAATCCTAAGACCCACTAACATAATTTGCAGTACCAAAAGAAGGGCAGCACTAAGCCAATATCATTTAATCACCTTAGAGATAAAGCAGATAGCTCAGGTAGCCTCAGCCTTGACCTTCAAATGAAGCTAGCCTGTCTGAAGGCTAGTCTGAAGAACCTACAACTCTGCAATGAAAGGAGACACATCATAAATGGAGGTGGAAGACAAACACAGATGTGTAATAGGTCCTCGTGCTGCCCCTTTCCCAGTTGTCTTGTTGCATTTAAAATTGCCTCACATAAAGCATGACAGCAGCACACCAACATGAATGTGGCATTCGATGGACAAAGAGCCTGGCATCTTGATCCATTGTGACTCTCTGCAGGAGGAGGAGGAGGGAAATGAACCAGTCTTAATTTTGGAGCAATAAAGGGTCCGAAGTACCAGACTCTTGAGCAAAGGCTGAAAGGATAGAAATGTTGGCTCTTCTACAGGCAGGCAATGATGATGAGCAACCAGGCTGTGGACAGACTGGGAGGAGGCTAGCTTAACTCAAGCAGGTATAATAGGGTCTAGGAGAGCTTCATTAGAAAGCAATAAGAGTTCTGATTAGGAGTATATGGGCTAGAGGATTTCTGACAGTAGGTTAGTGTTTACCTCTGCAACTGGCAAAGTCAGTGAAGGACACCAACCACTTTAAATAGCAAAGTCTTAAAATAAAGAATGTCCTCCTACAGGACCTTATAAAAGTATTTACATCGCTGCCACTTCATAATATGAAAGCCATGCCCCTAGGTTAACTTCAACAGTGGATCCAGAAGTGGCACATGGATGATACTGGTACTGTTGTCAATGGCAGAAAAGTTGTCAGGGAATTCATTGGCAAAAGTCGGGCTGTTGTGAACACTGTGCAGTTCCTGTTCAAGTTTCTCTACTTCAAAGTTTTTAGCCTTATCAGGCTATACTGTTGTCATTCTACGCCTACCTTCAGACTCTCTTATCACTTTTGTAGAAAGTGTGATGTTTTCAAGACACGCATAGAACAGTTACTATCATGTCTCCTTAAGACCTAAGCTGACATATTGTCATGTCCCGTTACATGTCCCCTTACAGCCTAAGATGACATTGGGATGATGCATGTGTCGCTATGACTGTTTTAGTCTGGTTGATATTTTAGTGTTTTCTGGTCTTGCATTTGTTTCATAACATATGATTACATTGGCAATGAGATTCTATGAAAACCCAAGTATGGAACCATAGTCAGAGAAGGAATTTGTGCTAACACTATCACAACAGAGGTCATGCCAGTTTGCAGCGCTAAACAGCCTCAGTCGGAGGCGACATTGGAGAAAGCAAGAAGAAATGGCCTTCAGCCAGTTGCTCTTAAAGTCCCAAACAAGCTGTGATAGGGAACAGTTGACTTGCTATATCATAACGAAAGCTCAGATACATTAATATTTTATGCTCTAGGTAAGGATTTTAAACATAAAACATTTTAAAATACATTTTATGTTTCTTAGTACTATTTTGAGTGTGTTTTTTATTTATAAAAGGGGGCTTGGATTCCACTGTGTCTCTGACCTCATTTTGTGGCACTGATCGTTACCAGAAAACACTTCCTGCCCAGTGTTGCTTAGTGGGTTGTATATGGGTTGCAGGTCAATTGGATTTTTAATTTGCATTGGTGCTTTGAAAAAGTTCTTGCTCCAGGAGGGTTAGAAATCCAACCCTGTGGCTCTGGGGGGAAGCTTCCAGGTCATATCAGAGCTGTGAGGTTTGGAACAGGGTCATGAGCATCACCTGGTCAACCACTGCTAGGGTAGACATCACTGGTGTGTGGTGTTTCTATCTAGGACCCTAATTCGATATTCCCGATTTATGCCCTTATGTGGTTATAATAAATAATATCCTTGTAAAGGCATAAGAATCATGTCCATATCTAGTCATAGCCCGTGCAGTCCAAATACGACAAGGCTACTCCCATAGACTCCTAGAAAGCACAACGTGTTCTTTAAACAAACCAAGCCTCCAGCAGCCCGGGAATTCCCACTGCTTTTGTTTTGATTTGCACAAGAACTCCTGGAGTCCAGAAAGAACTGTTAGTTCTTAGTGACGTGTTATGTCCAACCTTACGTCAAACCCGGCACCTTTCAGGTATAAATATACCAACGTTGCCTTAAGCAAACGCACGGTGGTTTGGAGCAGAGCGACTATCTACTTGCCCGGAAGCCCAGCTGATGCGAGAGCCGAAGGAAGCCGACCCTCCCTTGACGCACTGAGAGAGACGCTGTCTTTTCTCTTGCTGAGAAATCCAGCTCCGGTGTTTCCAGTCACCCTTGCGGGTTGCTGGGAGATCGAGTCCTGAGAGAGAGATACAAGACCTCCTACATTCTAGAACCAAGGTACGGAGCTGACTAAACCCGTAAGAGATTTCTTGATTCAGATTCTTGGCAAAAACCAACTTAACTTAAACTGCAACTTACTTACTCCTTCCCACGTATTAGGCTTAGGTCAGGTGCACCGAAGGATGGCGTATATTAGAAGCACCAGTTGAGTACGTTAGTCAATGTTTTTATGTATGTATATATTTTATCCATTTTAAAGTGTCATATGGCTAAGAAACCATATCAATGCTTTTACAGTATTATTTCATAATACTCCTTTTACTGTACGCACTTTACTTTATGATAAGTATTGCAATTGTGGCAATTCATTTCTCTTGCATGAGAAAGAAGACTGCTCAATAAATAACACCTTTTATTGAAAACGCCCGTCTCTCTATTTCTCTGCACTCTGGTGAAACTAAGTACGCACGATTGACTGAGTGAAATAGTTGTCTATTGTTTTCACACGACTCTAGAGATACACTCTTTATTCTGAGGGAGCAAAGTTGTCATGTTTATGCGGTTGTCAGAAGCTAATCCCTTCTTGTCTAAATCAGCAGAGTTAACTCTTTCCTGAACATTCGAGAACGTTTCTAGTGACCTCTGAGCTAGCTGGAAAAACTAATTAAGTCTAATATAGTCAGTAGAGACCTAGTTGACCTCAGTCCCACGTCTACACTGCTGTTTATATTATTCCAATGCGCAGAGCCTATTGGAAATATAGGAACTATACTACATGGCGCACAACGTTTGGTAAGGCGATAATCTAAAGCAAGACGCTAGAGTAACTCAGTCGTGTTTTTTCACACAGACCCTTTTTCCCGTAAATACTCCAAAAGACGTCTGGAGTGGGTAAAAGGTTAATATCCGCCGGAACTTAGTAGGAAGAGATTCCTATGTATTAGTTTTTGGTTTAGTCAACGTTGAAGGATACAGTGTTCCAAAATATTGTGCACCTAATCTTTGTTTCCCTTGAAACTTGATCTGCAACAAAACTTTCTGTCAGTAAAATGGGGGAAAGTGAAGACGAAAGGGAGAAAGCTAGAATAGCAGCTCAACTCCTAGCGGATGACACAAGTCTCCAAGATGAAGCCCGAATGCTATACTCATTCCGGTAAATGTAAGAAGAACTATAACTAAAAAACTTATAGAAAATGGAGTATCATCACGAGGTGGTACAGTCATATTCGTGGTAGAGGCCCATGAATATCGGCAGACAGAGGTATTCTATTCATGGATACATTTTCCAGCAGCACACGCTGTGACACACAAATTCCACTATTACAAAATAAGGGAACCTCCGGAGGAATACGCTCCTTTCGAGGACGTTAAAATCCCACTAACTTACCAAGGGAACCTGCTCTGGTTAAGTGGCGCCCTAAAACATCAAAATCACATCACCAGGCTCGGTCCACTAGGTAGACCAGGAGCAACGTGGCCGGTTCTAGCCAGCTACACACCACATCTCGACATTGAAAAAATTTCAGACCGGGAACTTTTAGCTCAGCTAAAACAACTAATCAAAATACATAGACAATTGGTCCAATATGTCATGCGGACTTCAACAGTCCAACCAGCAATAATAATTCCACAGACCACCCCTCACAAGGGGAACACAAATAAAATCACACCACAGAATATACAATCAGCAATTGGCAAAATACCCGCAAAACTAAAACAAATTCCATTCTGGTTAGCCCAGAAAATTACTCAAATAGAGGCGGTATTTCCTGATACTACTCCTAATGAGAAACACAGAATTCTGACTATCTGTCTTCCAATGGGGATCGCACCACATGTGGAGGACTGTGACACTTGGGGCACAGTCTTTGCTTCAATTTACACAAAAACACAAGGTGTTCCGTCCATGGCAGTTATATCAGACGTACTAAGACAGATTCAAAATGAATACGGTACAGAACCTGCTTTAACTCTGGGTATGAAATTACTGAAAGACTTCAAGCAGGTCTCGGCTATATTATTAGCCAACATAAAAGGAGAAGCAGCATCTGTGGCGATCCGCCAGAAATTGAAAGAAACAGATATAGCAGAACAACCGTTTGAACTTGCCGGAATCATAGAAAAATCCTATGAAGAACTAGGAAGAGATAGTTTGGGTGGGAAACCAGTAAAACCCCAACTACTTGAAAATCCTGAAAAAACATTTATTAAAAATAATCTAAAAACTCCAAAAAAGAGTTGGGATGGAAATAAACAATCCACTCCCAGAGAAAAACGATTTCAGTCCAGAGGAAGGTCTCCTCAACGGAGAGATAGATCTCCAGAACGAGGTGGCAAGTCTCCCCAGAGGGAGCCCTCTGAGAAAAGATACAACCTTAGAGATAGGGAAAAATTAAGAAAACCTGACAGATGTCAAGATATTGATACACGTCCCTCTCGATCTTTTCAGACTTCCTCACAGAAATCGGAAAGAAGAGGACGGTCAGAACACAAGGAAGAGCACGTCAAGTCCAAAGACAAGGAACCTGCTCATCAAAGTAAAAAATTACAATATCCAAAGAAGAAAGTAGCCAGTATTAAAATAAAACATGCCGAGGATACTGAGGACACAACTGAAAAACAGAGAGTGGGCCCAGACAATGCTAGACAGCGCAGCAGAAGTAACCTTAGCTCGCAAGATCTTGATGCATCTTCTGGAGACAGTGGACACAAATGAATACATTCAAGTGGAAACTGCAGACACCAGAGTTATCAAACCCCATAAATTATACAAAATAACATTGCGTATAGAGGGGGACAAGACTAGGAAAGTAAGGGGTCAAAAGGCTATGACATCCTGTTAGCTGAGAAAGACTGGCCACCAGAGTTTGTCAGGGAGTGCCCTCATGGCGAAGAAATGATTATGCCTGCCTTCTCAAATCATATTCCAATTCATAAAAAATATACATTTGCTAAAAAATGGGCAGTGGCCCAAGCTCCTGCAATATATAAAAATCATGTAGGATGGGATGAGGATTCTCCTCCTCACAAAATCCAGTTAAAAAATCAACCCACTGTACAAAGGCAGTACCCAGTTAAACAAGAAGCTAAAAAGCAAGTCAGGGAGATCTTAGATCAACTTGAATATCAGGGGGTGATTGAAACATGCACCTCACAAACGAACAATCCTTTGTTTCCTGTCTCCAAGCCAGACGATTCATATCGTCTGGTTTTGGAATACAGACACCTAAACTCCTGCTGCAAAACATTTGCAGTACAAAACTCACACAGTGCAGCACTAATGAATAACATCGTGCGCAAAAAATATAAAACAACATTAGATATCTCAAATGGATTCTTTTGTCAAAACATTGCACCTGAAAGCAGGTATTTGACCGCGTTCTCAATAATGGGGTCGCAAAAACAATTCTGTCGACTCCCACAGGGGTTCAAGAATAGCCCAGGATTATTCTCAGCAAGGGTAACAGAGTTACTACAAATATATGATGATGAGGCATTATCTTATGTCGATAATAATAATAATAATAATAATCCACATTTGTAAAGCGCACAATCACCCGTAAGGGTCTCTAGGCGCTGGGGGCCGTCGGGAAGATTAAGCAAGCTATTGCCCAGAGTCACATGGTGCTGGGCTAACCTGCCGCCGGAGCCGGGGATCGAACCGTGATCCCCAGATTCCAGCGTCAGTCGCCCTGGCCGCGGCGCCACACCTCTCCCCTCGATGACATCTATCTCACAGATGATGACCTGGAGACTCACTTGAAAAGAGTGAACACCATAATACTTGCGTTCGCAGCTGAAGGGTACAAATTCAACTTTAAAAAGTCACAAATTGTCCATCTAACTGTCCTGTTTTTAGGATATGAATTATCAAGTGAAGGAAAAAGCGTAGCAGACAACTTCTTAGAGAAGTGTGCTGTACTCCAAGCACCTAAAACGCTGAAGAATTTACAATCAATACTAGGCTTCCTGAATTTCGGAAGAACATACATTCTAAATTATGCAGAGAGGGTTAAACCTCTCTATGAATTAATAAAACCTGATTTCAAACCAATCAATTGGACTCAGAAAAACACAGAAATTTTAAGATCATTACAAGCAGACATTTTAACTAAAACAACATTGCAAACACGCGAAAACATACGCAACCTTGTAATCCGAGTCATCCCAGGAAGATGCGGATTCACGTACCTGACCTCTAATGAGGGAGAAACGGTACCAATAGCTTACATATCACATTTGTACACACAAGCTGAAATGAAAAACTTCTAATAGCGGTTCAAACTGCTGTAGCAATAGAAAGAACCCAAGCCCAAGGCAGGAGGATATCTGTTTTAACAGCAGAATCAGCCCTTGAGGCATTAACAAGCCCGCGCAATCTAAATGCAGTGGCATTAGATCCAAAATGGATACAATGGGAAAATTCTCTTGCTGCAGAAGACGTGAAGCACTATTTTGACCCGAAAATGAAAAAACTAGAAGATCTAGAATATGAAGAAGAATATCCTCTGCCAATCGAAATTCTGCCTCTCGAATAGTACACATGTGTAATCTACATGGACAGATTTGCACAACACTACGATGTAGAGGAAAAATCCTACAACGCATCGTGCGTGATTGTTAAAGGTCACTGGCGCTTTGGTAAATTCAGACCGATAATCACCAAAACTGAATCACTCAGAAACTGTTCAGCTCAGCGAGCTGAAATAAGATCTTTAAAGATGGCACTCGAAAATGCTGATCGCGAATTCCCCACACTAATAGTGTGCGATTCGCATTTCTGCGTCAAATCTTACAATAATGACATGCAGACATGGATCAAAAACGGTTACAAAGATGACACAGGTGCCACAATAAAGCATAAAAAGCTTTGGGAACAAGTAGTTCTTTTACAGAAAGAACTACAAAAGACTCACGTGATCCATACACAGAGTCATCAACGTGATGGCGTTCACGTTGCAGGGAATTCATTGGCTAACAGAGCCACAGCGGAAGCGGTTCAACCGGCTTCCGTAGCCACAAAAAAGCGTTCTGAAAAACACATAGACGGAGAAACCATGCTAGCAGTAAAAGCCTCACTAAAAGGCGACTATGCAGCATTACCTCTCGGCTATCCACTCAATAATACATACATAATTGATGCAAACTCCGTTCCTTTCGCTCAAATCCCTGGAGTGGGGGATAGAGTAATTCCAAACACGAACCGGAGAGTCTTATTAATAGCAGACGCACATATGGGAGAGGGTCTAAGGCACCAAGAGATCGTGAAATCTCTAAAAGAATTACAATCGGAATACTGGTGGCCGGGGATGAGCCTGCAACATTACAAATTTGCAAAGGATTGTCCAAACTGCAACCGAGATCGCAGTCGTGAACCGGACCAGACTACTGCCAGGACACCTCTATTAGAAAGCATAAGGCTATCTATACGCAAAAATCCAGCAGGAGAAACGCGATCCCATAAATATTAAGACTAGATTCACTTAAAATGCAGGCCCCAGCACTCAGCTGACGCCAGAACTGTTATAAAAGATTTGCGAGTCTTTATCGGCACATACACAATTGGCATGCTACATTCTGACCCGGGTACTGCGTTTAGCTCTCGAGCTTACAAAGAGGCCATGACCAGCATGGGCATTGCATTGCGGTACTCTTCTCCCTTCCATTCTGAGGGAAATGCGGTAGTGGAAAGAAAAAACCGTGACATAAAGCAATCTATAACGGCGAGGGTATTAGGTTCGGGTGATGGGTGGGTCAAACATTTTAACAAGTGTCCAACGTAGTCTTAACAGTCTGCCAAGAAATTCTCTAAAAGGTTTGACTCCTTACGAACTATTGTTCGGCACTAGAATGCACATCCAGGATCTTGATTGTCAGACTTCAGTGGTAGAAGAAAAAGCCTTTGATATCAAAGATCGTTTGGCTGTTTTACAGGACTTAAATGAAACAAGAAGAAGTCTGAGTAATATAAAGTTAAAGCCAACAGCCACTGAAGAGAAACCACCTGTCCCAGCAAGACCTGTCTGGATTCCAAAGATTGGGGATCAAGTCAGAGAGAAGATCACGGTGAAGAAGGAATTTGGGCCTTCTTACAGAAAAGCAGTACCTGTCTTAGCTGTCAGCGGAACAAGATCAGTTGTACTACCGCCCCTTGCTGGTAAAAAGGAGAACAGAGTTGTATCCATCGACCTGGTAAAACCACAATCATGTGGCCAATAATAAGTAGTAGGCCAAGTGGACTCCCAAGAAATAGCAGAAGACCAAATCTTGCTACAATCCAAGAGGTTCAAACTGAGAGACTAATCACTTTTGATAAACCTGCAGTGAATAAAAAAGGACTATGCAACAAAGCCATGGAACTTGTGCCTCTTGAAACCCAAATTGCAACAGTTTGTCTAGAAACACCTGTCTACAACGATGTAGCCTCAGACTATGCTAATGAAACAAAGAAAAATGCAAAGACTAATGAGAATCAGGAATCAATTCCAACAATTGACAGAACTGCATCTGGCTACTTCATCAATTTCGATGACTTTTCTGATGATCCAAGTGAACATGAAGAAACGCCAGCAACAAAAACTTTCAAAGACAAAGTAACTGAACTCTTTCATCAACTAAAAGAAACATATCTGATTTCACCATGGATTGAATTTTGGATTGTGTTAGGTGTACTTTTCCTCCTGCTTTGGCTCATCATGGTTTTATGTTTGGGTAGATTCATTGATGGAACATATAGTACAATGGACACAGCAAGTCAGAACATCAACTTGGTCCTAAAGCCTCACACATCCTCTCACATCGAGAAAAGAGAACTGTCACCAGTGAACATCACAGCCAATCCAATACCCGGTGGGGTAGCATGGGACAAAATGGATTATGAAATCTATGGCCCGATTGAGCTCTTGAAATATCCACACCAATTTAAGGTTTCCTTAAGTGACTTTGTGACACCGAGTACTTTCTCTGATGATTGGGACTTTGAAAATATTAATAAAATGATGTCAGATTTAGTAATGTCAGCAAAATTTACAGAACATGATTATTTGCAGGGTTCATCAAATTATGAAGAGTTATATTGTTATAATCATTTTGGCGATCATTATTTGCATAAATCTGCTCAACCTAGAAATGTTTTAAATTATAATCAATGGGAACATTGTCCAACACCGCCAAAAGGCAGCTCGAAAACATTTTATGAGAAATTCACACACTTCTCAGGGTTCAACACAAGTGATGCAGAAATGTTTTATTTCAAAATGTTAAATAAGACAGGAATGAAAACAATGTTGACAAATACTAAATTGATTTATTTTGAAACATTTTATGACAAAATGTCTACATTTGGTTTTGAATTTTGGAAAAACAACATTGAAACAAAAACCATCTGGGGTTCAAAAGACTGGCAGATACAAGGTTTAGAAGCATTATTTAGAGCCTGCATGATCCCAGAACAAATAATACTCTTGAATGACACCATTCAACAGACAACCTGTCTTGGCCTAGCCAAGATAAAAGATTTAAACAAACCGTCTATTCCGAAGCCCATACCTGATAGTAATAGTACTACAGATGTGGAGATAGACGTATCCCATATTTTACACAAAAACAGAACAAATCCTGATTGGAAAAAATGGTTGATCTGGCCCACAGACACAAATAACTGTCAAGATAGATTCCTGAACAAAACACAGGGGTTTAAACAGACCAGGCCAGACCCTAGATACTCCCAGAGACAACATCCAGGGATAGTTACAACATACAGTGTAGGGAAACTATGCCTCGAATAGCTACAGAAATCCACAATGGCTGAAATTAAGCAACACTTGACTTTACTTAAAGACGGTGCTGACTTGCGTGATTTCATACTGGGACCACGCAAACAGCGTCAAAAACGTTTCATATACACGGGTATATACGCTGCTTACAACGAGGCTTGGAAATTGAAACAGCTGAAAGAATACGAGAAATTGATCGTATAAATTTGGAAAAATCACTTTCTGTAGTGGACAATGGGTTAACGACTCAGTCCTCCAGAATATATTCACTGAACAGCATTGTATCATCTGCTATTGATATACTAGAGCAGGACTTGCTAATGTTACAACATGGTCAGTCCCAATTACGTTCTATTGTACAGCTAGGCCGGACGTTGCAAAATCTGCGTTCAGGCTACGTGCCATGGCGTTTAATCAACATAACATCATTATTCTCTATCTTTAACCTTACTGATGATAAACAAATCAGTTTGGCACAAAAAGGAGGAGACTATATGATTCTGAGCATTGAAAAACTTGAGAGATTACCATTGACAATGTCAGAGAGACCTGTCATTGAATGGATAATACATGAAACGATTACAATCCCAATAACAACTTTCCAGTTTAAGTATTGCCAAAAATATATACCAGCAGGCCTGTATGAAAGGTTGGGTAAAGGATACATCAAATCAACCTGGGATTTACCCTACACACACAAATGTTATAGTGAAGGGAAAAAAGAGGTATTCCATAGTGGTAACAATTGTAAAAAATCACTAAGCGGTACACTCGTGTGACAAGGTATTAACTTGCATGGAGCCTGCAAAGGGTCTTCAAATAACCTTTCATGTCACCTGCATGGCACTCCTGCAAAACAGATAGAGTCATTTTTCAGACAGCTTTCCAACGGCAGTTATGTTCTAATAAGTGACCACAGCTGTTGTGGCATGGTGCCACGAAAAGCCTATCTCGTAACCGTCACTTCCAGGGTCATTTGCTGTATGCAAGTATTGTATCCAAACAGCAATCCAGACATGGAGGCTGCGTTATGGCATTCTTTGAATATCTCTTCTAATCTAATTGATA
The DNA here is from genome assembly GCF_964261635.1 of Lissotriton helveticus. Taxonomy (NCBI): domain Eukaryota; kingdom Metazoa; phylum Chordata; class Amphibia; order Caudata; family Salamandridae; genus Lissotriton; species Lissotriton helveticus. Next base: position 188,522,760 of record NC_136060.1, read on the forward strand.
CTTTAAGCAGAATGAAATCCATTCTTTTACAGACAACTGTGCCTTTAACCTCGTCCAAAGAGACGTATGATCTGCAAGTTGCAAGGACAGCAGCAGAGATCCATTCCCTATTATCAACAAATTGCCCCGTACATTTCGTAGAAATGTTAAGCCAAATCTTAAACATGACTGATACCAGTGGCATCGCACATGTATTTAAGACAATTTTTTCGGGACTGTTAGCACCCTTTGAAACAGTTCTGGGCATTTTCCCGAATTTTGTCCATTCTGTATTCGGCGGCCTGCCTCTTCTTTTGGGACTCGTAGCAGGAATTTTATTTTTGATCCTTCTGCTCCGATATGGCAAGCCAAGCCACAGACAAAACTCCAGCTACAATGGAAGAAACGATCTTAGCAATACGCTACCGAGACCGCATCATTAAAGTGCTCGGACTAGCCCGGCTAAGAGATCTAAGTGCAACATGGTTTCTTTCATTCAGACCTATCTGGCAAAATTGCATCTTACCTGTGCTTCGATGTCTGCTATGCGGAGAAGAATGCGTGTTGGACGTCTGTCTTACACTACCATCAGCAGTACCAATGGATATCGATACTTTGCTAGGTCCGGTAACGACTCATGCAACGTGTTGTCCCCAGCGGCTACCTGTTCTGATGACGGCATTCGTTGAGACTTCACCATTACGAGTAGGTGGCGGTGAAGTACGAGAGGAAAGCAGCACCAAACAGGTACAACCTTCTGTGAGCATTGCTGATCCTGACATCGATGATAGCAATCATTCTCACATATGCACAATTTCAGCCTTTTCGAACTTGATCGAACTTTCACCTGATGTTGTAGACCAATTTTTTGCAAGCCTGTCTGAAATGATGTTCTCCCCTGAACAAAAAGAATAACTTTTTAAAACAACGAGTACACTGCGTTCCCTGAACTCTGAATTCGGCCTTCAGTTTTGATAAACAAGACTACTGAAAACATTTGGAACTATTTTTTCCCCTGAAAACAAATTTTTTTTTTTTCTCCACTTCCAAAATATTTACCCTTTTTGGCACACAGTAATCTGCTTAAAGTAGAACTATTCTTAAAGAACAGAGCTTCAATTTGTAGAGATACTAGAGACAATATTTTACCTCAGCCTCTAGCACATGTATTGTATAAATATGTGATGAAATGATCTCGACCTTCTTTTATGTATTCAGAGCCATTTCATGTGTAATTTTCGCAATTCATTCAGCTGATACATATATGCATTTTTTAACTGAATGATAACACTGCTTGAAAAGCGTACAGTACCAATACTCATTTTCATGTATTTACCACATACCATTTCAAATGCGAATTATGTATTTTGGGGTGGGTTGTAAAACACACATGCATCATTATATGTTTACTATTGCTTAGTTTTTAGTAATGATTGACATAATACGTGGAGTGGGTGTTGTGTTCCGATCTAGGACCCTAATTCGATATTCCCGATTTATGCACTTATGTGGTTATAATAAATAATATCCTTGTAAAGGCATAAGAATTATGTCCATATCTAGTCATAGCCCGTGCAGTCCAAATACGGCAAGGCTACTCCCATAGACTCCTAGAAAGCACAACGTGTTCTTTAAACAAACCAAGCCTCCAGCAGCCCGGGAATTCTCCCTGCTTTTGTTTTGATTTGCACAAGAACTCCTGGAGTCCAGAAAGAACTGTTAGTTCTTAGTGATGTCTTATGTCCAACCTTACGTCAAACCCGGCATCTTTCAGGTATAAATATACGAACGTTGCCTTAAGCAAACGCACGGTGGTTTGGAGCAGAGCGGCTATCTACTTGCCCGGAAGCCCAGCCGATGCGAGAGCCGAAGGAAGCCGACCCTCCCTTGACGCACTGAGAGAGACGCTGTCTTTTCTCTTGCTGAGAAATCCAGCTCCGGTGTTTCCAGTCACCCTTGCGGGTTGCTGGGAGATCGAGTCCTGAGAGAGAGATACAAGACCTCCTACATTCTAGAACCAAGGTACGGAGCTGACTAAACCCTTAAGAGATTTCTTGATTCAGATTCTTGGCAAAAACCAACTTAACTTAAACTGCAACTTACTTACTCCTTCCCACGTATTAGGCTTAGGTCAGGTACACCGGGGTAGGCGTATATTAGAAGCACCAGTTGAGTACGTTGGTCAATGTTTTTATTAATGTATATATGTTATCCATTTTAAAGTATCATATGGCTAAGAAACCATATCAATGCTTTTAAAGTATTATTTCATAATACTCCTTTTACTGTACACACTTTACTTTATGATAAGTATTGCAATTGTGGCAATTCATTTCTCTTGCATGAGAAAGAAGACTGCTCACTAAATAACACCTTTTATTGAAAACGCCCGTCTCTCTATTTCTCTGCAGGGAGCGACATTGAGAGAAAGAAGAGTCCTCCAATCAGTACTTCTTACATGTGGTGCGGAAGTTTTTCTCCTTAAATGAATCCTTTCCTCTGTACTAGTCTTGACATTGGAAATTTTATCCAAATGAGGACAAGAAGGCTGGAATAAGGAAGGAGTCCTAGGGGACTGATGACATTGCTGAACAATAACCAGTGGGAGCCTGCTGAGCATAACCTCCATCAGACTTTGTTGCTTTAGCATACGAAGTTGGCTAGTGGGCCATTTGCCTGGACTCTAATCTTCCCATGTAACTGGGAGGCCACTGCACATGGCTGAATAAGAGTAAATACATTGACAAGAAATTCCTATACACCGGAGCAAGATATAGAGATAGGAGAATCCATTGACCCACACCAAACATCTAAGTAAGTGTCTGGCACTCAAGACCAACTACATCACTTCTTGATACCGAAGACTGACACAGTAACTCTCAATGTTTTTCTGTTACATGCCGACGAATTCCATGCAGGGATTCAAGATCACCATCTTCAACAAGTGGATCAGGAGAAGACTCCATCTCTCCAAAGGACTCAGATGGGCAGTCTCTGGCGGATCAGAGGGATCTGTAGGTCAGCCGATGACTTCGGACTTAATTATTTAATGAAGGTCAGAGTATGCGGATAGGAGTGTCATTTAAACTTTCTGCTATATTCTTTGTAATTGTTTTTACTATTCCTTCAGACAACTTCATTGTTCGAGTCGTACATTTGTGGCAGGTTTGTATGACACGCTTGCAGAGGCCGTAGATCATGCCCACACAGGAGACCATTAATCATAAATCCACACTCCTCATGGGGGTACTTAGTTCAAGTTATCCCTGGTGGCTAGCATTTGCAAGGAAACACTGTGGTTTTAAATCATTGCCCTGTATTATTGGAGTATTTCTACTGTGTTGTGAAGTTCAAAAGTCAATACCTGAAAGAGACCATTAGTTATAGATTCCCTACCTTAGAATTACCCCCAGGCGTCAGACTGGATCCGGAGAATTTTTTCTGTAGCAGTACGCCTGCGCGTCGGTAGACTCCGCATCAGTTGTCGGTGTCGTGGTCACCGGGATGACGTTGCGGTGTCTACTTAGACGCCGCCCCTGCTTGCTGACGTCAGGTTTTTTTTCCGCGCCAGCCAGGGCAGATCTGGAGTGTACTTTGCCCCTTAGTCATTTTTTTACGTAACTTTTTTTGACTTGTGTTGACGTCTTTTTGAGTCTTCAACTCCTGGTAGCACAAGGGATGTCCCATCGTCAGACTGGCTTCAAACCTTGTGACTCCTGTCACAAATTGATGTCTGTCACAGATCCGCACCTCGTGTGCATTTGGTGCCTGGAGCACGACCATGACCCGAAGTTGTGCTCCGTCTGCCGGGCCATGAATGAATCTTTGCGGGAGCAGTCCAGACAGCTCTTGGAGGCCCGGCAGTCCGCTCCGCTTCGTTCGGGGTCCCCGAAGAGAGGAAGGTCTCGGGACAGGTTGCGGAGCCACCACCACTAGTCATAAAAGTATTCGCACCCCTCGGGTAAGTCGAAACACAAGAAGAAGGCGAAGAAGCATCGTCGCTCTTCGCCTTCTCCTCGTCCGTCGGCCGATGCAACGTGGGAACCGGAGCGTCAATGCTCTCCAGAGCCCGCTTCTGGGACTGCTCCGCACTTCCCTCCCTTTCCTGGAGCCAGAGCGTCCCCTTCCCAGCTTCGAGCATTTCAAGAAGCACTTCATTGCATTTGTGGGCAGCCTGACTCCGCCGACGAGCCTTCAGGCCCCTCGGCTGAGGGCCCTGGGCCTTCGATACTGGTGACTTCGGCGCCAGAGGGCTCCTGAGGATCCAGGCCTGGATCCGGATTGGCGCTGGTCGACCTCACTGTACCTTCCCCGGTGCTGATTCCAGTGACAACGCCCCTGACGTTGGTTGCACCCCCAACCGGCGTCGACTCCAGCCTCACCCCCGACTTGGACACGGTGCTGGACTAACGTCGCCCGATGTCGGTAGTGGCGCCGGAGGGAACTTTTGTACCGCTGTTCATCCCTGGCGTTCCCTATCGCCCTTTGTGGCAGCCAGAGGAGGGTAAGGAGGACTGGGAGGTATCTGTAGACCCTTTAGCTGATCAGCTTGAAGAGCTGGACTGGCGAGAGGACCTGGGTGATGCTAGTGGTTTGGATACCTCTCCAGACCTTGGCATGCTCCCCCCCTACCATGGCGTAGGGCAGCTGAGGCCCTGGGCCTGGAGCTTCCTACAGTGGCAGTCAGGACTAACCTCCTGACAGAGGTACTTCAACCAGCAGCAGCCTCTTCAGAGCCCCTGCTGACTTTTAATGAAGCCTTCACCGATGCCCTTCTGGGCGCTTGGTCCAAGCCCAGCACAGGGGCTCCTGTGGACAGGATGATTGCCCGTCGCCACAGCCTGGGCGACCCACTTTTCCTCTCCCAACACCCTACCCCTCAGAGCTTGGTGGTCCAAGCCTCATCTTCTAAGGGCGCATTCCCTACTGCTTCCCCAGATAAGGAATCCAAGCAGCTGGACGACCTTGGGAAGAAGCTGTTTCCTTCTGCCAGCTTACCGCTGCGGTCGGTGAACCCTGCATGCCTCTTGGGTCGTTATACCCATACAGTGGGGGATATGGTTGCGCAAGTGCTGCCACAATGCCCGGAGGAGGCCCGGGCCGTTCTCACCCACACAGTGGCAGAGGGTCGAGAGGCAGCCAAGTTCACCATTCTATGTGGGCTGGATACCGCCGACTCTCTGGGCAGAACGATTTCCATGTCAGTAGCCTTGTATTGTATTGTATTGTATGGCCTACTTGTATAGCGCAAAACTGTCACCCAAAGGGTATCCTGGCGCTTGACTTGATCAGCCCTACACAACTTTATGCTACTTTAAAGACTTTACAGTGACCTGGGAAAAAGGTATGTTTTTAATCCTTTTTTAAAGGAGGAGAGGTCCTCATTGCTTCTCAGTGACAAAGGTAAAGCATTCCACAATTTAGCTGCGGTGAACCTGAAGGAGCGCCCACCCATCCGCTTTCTCATGATTTTAGGAATAACCACCAAACGAGCGGAAGAGGAGCGGAGGGATCTGGCAGGAGTGTACCAAGAGAACATCGTCTGGAGCGAAGAAGGCCCCTGGCCATGAAGAGCCCTAAAGACAAGGCATAATGCCTTAAACTCAATACGCCGGGCAATTGGCAGCCAGTGGAGATCCATGAGCGCCGAGGAAGATGAATCAAGGTGCCGTCTGGAGAGGGCCAACTTTGCAGCCATATTCTGCACCCGCTGTAGTTTACCCATTAGGGTGGCTGGCGCGCCCAGAAGTAGCGTGTTGCAGTAATCAAGACTGCTTAAGATGATACTACACACTACCTCTGGGCGGGCAGGCTCCGGGAGAAAGGAAAGGATCTTCCGTAAGGTTCGGAGCAGCAGCATGCACGTTGCCACGGTTTTGTTGACAAACGCGTCCAGCTGTAGATTGGGTTCGAATAGCACCCCCAGGTTCTGGGTGGACACTGCCACTGCCCCCTTGCTCTGGAAAGAAGAAGGCCAGAAGTCTGGTGGCAAAGGCCGAGGGACGCAATCCAAAGAGCAGTGCAGTACCTCGGTCTTTGAGCTGTTGAACTGCAGTGAATTGAGGCTAAGCCATTCTGCAGTGGCAGACATGCAGCGATGGTAAGTCTCTTGTGACACAGCATCCTTACCCTCAAACGAGAAGATAAGTTGCGTTTCATCCGCATAATTGATGACCGCAATGCCATAGGACTTGATTAGACTGACCAGGGGACGAAGGTACAGGTTGAAGAGAATAGGGCTAATGGCCGACCCTTGAGGCACGCCCTGCCCAACCCTCCTGATGTCCGAGCGGTAGGGTGGCAAGGCAACCACCTGGTGTCTGTTGCCAAGGTACGAAACCAACCAGTCGAGAGCCAGGTCGGAGACCCCAATCTCCTCTAGTCTCCTGATCAGAATGGCATGGCTGACCATATCGAACGCGGCCGACATGTCGAGCATCACTAAAAAGGCTGCTCGACCAAAGTCGACACGCGAGCGAAGGTCGTCCAAGGCGGTCACCAATGCGGACTCAGTGCCATGTGCTGGCCTAAAACCAAACTGGGCCGTATCCAGGCAGATGCTAGTCTCCAAAAAACTGGACAGATGTTTTGTCGCCAGCTTCTCCAAGATCTTAATTGGGAAGAGGAGCAGGGAGATAGGTCTATAATTCTCCGGGCAGGTAGGATCCAGTGTGTCCTTTTTCAGAAGTGGCGATACCACGGCCAACTTCCAACAATCCGGAACCTGAGCAGTGCTAAAAGACTGACAGCAGGTGGCGTGAAGAGGGGGGTAGAGCTCCTTATGGAACATTTTCCAATATTTTTGTGGCAGTGGGTCTAGAGGAGACCCCGACGAGATCCCATCCGCCACAGAACAGAAATCCTCGAAAGAGGTTAGGGGGAAACTGTTCAACTGAGCCCGCCTAACATCCGGCTCTGAAAGCCCAGAAGTAGTCCCCCCGACTGGCAGAGGCAAAGCTTGAAGAGCTGAGGTGACCGGAGTCACAAGATTACTCAGAATGAGGGAGATCTTATCCTCAAAGGCCTTTGCCAAGCAATCGCAAAGCAGTTGGGAGGCCAAGATGTCCTTAGAGGCACATGCGGGCGAGATAGATCCCTAACAATCTTAAACAATGCCTGAGATTTATTTGCCGCTGTTAGCAATGTTTCCTCAAGGAAGCTAGCTTTAGCGCACTTAATCTCAGTTTTGTAGACCGCTAGCGCTTGTTTAAAAACAGCCTTATCGGACTCAAGATATTGTCTCCTCCAACGGCGCTCAGCGCGTCTACACTGGAGTTTTAACTGAAAGAGCTCCTTGGAGAACCAAGGCATAGCACGTTTAGCCCTGTCTCTAATTTTCCGTAGTGGGACTAATTTATCCAGTGAAGTGGACATTTTCTGACAGAAGGACAGGTAACTCTCCTCCACATTGCCCCCCAAAGAGAAGCCTTCCGCTAGCAGGGTTGGCAGGCTCGACTGTTTCAGGAGCCTAGACCATTGCCTACCCAGCTATGAGGTGGCTCCTGTCGTGCCCCTCTCCACAGAATCAGCAGGCAGTGTCAGGGAGAAATGGACCAAGAAATGGTCCGTCCAGCATTGAGGAATAACGGTCCGTACCCGTACCTGACTAGCATCTGCCAGGATCATGTCCAATACATGACCCTTAGAGTGGGTCGGAGTGAGTACCAATTGCTGCAGATGGATATTGCGACAGGACTGAATCAGCTCTGTATAGGCTAGGTTCATAGATCCATCCGGCCACAAATTAAAATCTCCCAGGATTAAAAGTCTGGTATGTGAGTTGGAGAGCTCGTAAATCAGATCAATCAACTCAGGTATAGCAGACAAAGGATTAGCCGGGGGTCTGTAGCCCAGCAGCCCGGTGCACAAAACACCTCCTTGTCCTCTTAAGGAGAAGCTCATTAGTTCGCACCCCCGGACTTCTCTTATCTCTAACAGAGAGACATCTAGACTTTCTCTGTAGATAAGACCTATGCCCCCCCCTCTCGACCCAACCCGAGGCTTATGTCTAATTTTATAGCCCGGAGGGCAGGCCAAACCCAGTTCCACCGAGCTGTCTACTGTAGTCCATGTCTCTGTCATGCAGAGCATGTCTAAATCCCGAGACTCAATGAGTAGTGCGATTTCATCGTGGTGTCTGCAGAGCGACCTAACGTTAAGCAGCTCACAGGACAAAGTTTCCTGACGAGTGGCAATAGTGCAAGCCTGACCGCTCGATGTTGGAGAGGGGTCCAAACTTATGAGCTGGTCTCTCGTGTAGGTTATAATAAAGGGAGGAGGCAAAGAGGCAGCATTCCCGGCACCCGGCGCGACCAGTGCGCGAACGGGCGCAAACGGGCTTACCTCTGGCGCGCCTACGTCGCGCCCGCTGCGCGCCAACGCTGCGCGCTTGAGAGGTCGCCATCTTTTATACCGTAGAGCGCGTACGTCCTGTGAGGGCAAGCCAGTGGCGCCTCCACCAAGATGGCGCCTGAACTGCGTCGCCTCGTGTAACCCTCACCCAATATGGCGGCGAAGGAAGACGGCGCGATGCAGACCCACCCTCCCTGAAGTCCCTCTGTCCCGCAAGTGCGGGTGAACAACTATTACAGTGCAGGTGAGAGCTAACAGGGATGCCCGATATTCCTACTAAGGCAAAGTGCCAGCAAGCGTCTATGTCCAGCTATCGCGCAGCGCGGCGCCAGTGCCACGACAATTTAACAATAGGGGTTTTAAAAGCAACCAGGTGCCGGTCAAAAAGAAAAATAAATTAAAAGCAGCGCGAGTGCGCCTTGAGGTGCTACGCCTGGTTGAGGACGTTTGTTTTCTCTGGGGATGTCCAATCCACCCTTTTGGACATGCCCTTTGATGGACGTCAACTGTTCAGTGACAAGGCAGACTCAGCGCTCAAGCACTTCAAGGATTCTAGGACTACTACTAGATTCTTGGGTCTCGCGGCAACATCTTGCCCCGCGCAGTCTGCTTTTCACCCCTTTCGTAGCTACGGAAGAGGTGCCCCACCACGTTCCACCCAATCTGCACACAGGGCAGCGCAGGCTACACAGCCTCTGCATGGCCACGGACGAGGGACCAAGCGACGTGGGTCTGGGGCCAGCGGGCGAGCCATGCCATCCGTGCCCCCCCTGCCGCAGCCTCCAAACCCTCCCACTCCGACCTTTCAGGCACACCAGAGGCCAGTGGGCAGTGTCTGACATTGGGCTGACTTGCTCCCCTAGACAGCATGTGTATGGCCTTGTGTGTTGGCAGCTTGGTCATTAGGCTGGATGTGGTTATCACCTCCCACACTGGTAAAACATCACATCGGACAGGTGGGATTTGCAGATAGTCTGGAGGGGCTACTCTCTCCCCTTTGAAACTACCTCTCCCTCCATGCCACCAGCATTCCAACACATGTCGGAGGATCATATGGCCCTTCTCTGCCAGGAAGTTGCAGTTCTCTTGGCCAAAGGAGCTATCAAAAGGGTCCCTGTGCCAGAAGTAGGTTGTGGTTGTAACTCTCACTACTTTCTGGTACCCAAGAAGGGCAAAGGCCTAAACCTCAGGGCTCTCAACCGCTTCATCCAGAAGGAGAAGTTTAAAATGCTCACCTTGGCTCTGGTCCTATCTGCCCTCGATCTCGATGACTGGATGGCAATGTTGGACTTGCAGGACGCCTATTTACACATACCTGCCCTGCCAGCCCACAGGTGTTACCTACGGTTCACGGTAGGCCACGAGCATGTTCAGTTTATCGTGCTCACTTTTGGCCTTACCAGTGCCCCTCAGGTGTTCACGAAAGTGATGGCAGTGGTCGCAGCTCATCTGCGCAGATCAGAGGTTCCAGTCGTCCCCTATCTCGACGACTGGCTGTTGAAGGCGAGCTCGCCCCAGGCTGTCGTCTTCCACCTACAAACTACGGCGGACCTCCTGCATTCGCTGGGGTTCACTATCAATGTGCGAAAGTCACACCTGATTCCAACTCAGAAGCTCCATTTCATCAGAGCAGTACTGGGTACAGCGCAGTTTCGGGGTTATCCTCCCGAGCAGCGAGTCCGGGATATTCGGTCTATGATACCAATGTTTCAGCCTCTATCCCGGATTTCAGTGAGAATGTCCCTGAGTCTGCTGGGCCTCATGGCCTCCGGCATCCTGCTGGTGGATCATGCCAGGTGGCATATGTGGGCTCTGCAGTGGGACCCAAAGTTACAGTGGGCGCTGCACAGGGAAATCTTTCCGATGTCGTCCAGATCTCGGAGGGGACTGCACGTCAATTGTAGTGGAGGCTCACGAACCAGGATTGAGTCAGCGGCAGATCCTTCTCCCTTCCCCAACCAGAGTTCAAAGTAGTGAAGGGTGCGTCACTCCTGGGATGGGACGGCCACCTGAGAGAGGCGGAGATCAGGGGTCTCTGGTCTACGGTGGAGTCTAGTCTCCACTTCAACCTGTTGGTGCTCCGGGCGATCCGTCTTGCACTGAACGCATTACTTCTTTCTGTCAAAGAGAGAAGTGCAGGTGTTCACAGACAACACCACTGCCATGTGGTACTGCAACAAACATGGCGGGACGGGTCATTTACCCTATGCCAAGAGGCTCTTCTCCTTTGGACATGACTGGAACATCAGGTCATATCTCTAGTTGTTCAACACCTGGCAGGTTGTCTGAACGCCAGGGCGGACAAACTCAGCCGCTGGTGCATGATGGATTACGAATGGCATCTTCACTCGGAGGTGGTGCAAGGTCTCTTTCAGCAGTGGGGAGAGCCTTGGTTAGATCTGTTCGCCACAGAATGGGTGGCCGATTTAGGGGATATACCGGATGAGGACTGGAGGGAGGCCCCTGCCATCTCCCCGGGAGGTGGCCATCAGGTCCCGATTTCAACTTATCCAACTAAAATGACTCCACAGAGCTTATTATACTTCCACAGCTCTGGTTAAGATGGAATTCCTAACCTCCCCACTTTGCCCTCGTGACTGTGGTGCCATGGGTACTTTTTTGCATTAGTGGTGGGACTGTTCGATCCTCCAACACAACTTAAACGAGAATGTAGCCCTTATGTCCCAAATATGTCGGAAACCAATAGAACTCTCCCCAAGGTTATGTCTCTTAAACATTTGGGACGCTACAGATCTGAATCGTACCGAACAACTGTTTGTCTCTCTGGGTTGTATTGTAGCAAAGAGGAATATTTCCAGAACATGGAAGGGAGGAGTCGTGCCCCGAAGTACAGATTGGGCTGCAGATATGGACTGGTGCATGCAAGCTGAGAGTGTGATATACGAAGGCAGAGGCTGCCCGGGCAAATGGACTAGAATATGGGGCCAATGGAACGAATACAGAGGACTTTTGTGTACCCACTTTGCAGATGATGCTTCTTATAATGTAGATGGAGAATCCCTTTAGAGATCGAAAACTATGATCTGCCTATATGTCATTGTTACTGTCTATTTTAATTGTTATTGATCGCTTGTATAAGACATTTATTTTCAGTGATGTATCCTTCTTGATGATTGCTTCATTTTTTGTTGTTGTTCTTTGTTGTATTGTTAATTTTAGTTCTATAATAAAAAAGATTAAATTAAAAAAAAAAGGGTATACTTGTATTTTATTTCTAGAAGCAAGCAGGACTTAGTACAGGTAGGTAAAATATACTTTCTATTGTAAACCTTTACACAGAAATACAATTGAGGATGGATTTTCAATTGTTACAGATTTGTATCACTTTAAAATGCAGTTTGAATTACACAATAATTACTTTCAGATTACTTTTTCATTACTTTTGGATTACTTGAGAGGTGGTATGCCTAGATACCACACCTGAGGATCTCACATTACAAGGTTGGTAAGACTTTTTATACTTTGCAGTTTAGTTCTTCTTTTTCCATACAAACATCAGTTCCACAGAACATTTTAGGCCCAAAATCTCTTAACATGGGTTCCTACGGGAGAAAAATGGTTATCGGTTTTACAGGTAAGTATACGTCTTACAAGTGGGAGTTTTGGGGGTTAGGGCCAAGGTTCACCAAGTTCCAGGTAGGTACTCAAATTGCAACACCAGCGACACTAGGGCGGCAGGGTGCAGAGTGCAGGATACCAATGTTAGCCAATGTGGCTTGGGGGCAACTCGGTTGGGGGCTGCTCACGGGCAGGCCACTCGGTCGCGGGAGCCAAGCTCCTAGAGTTAAGATCAGGGCAAAGGGGTTCCCAGGTCAGCACTAAGCCAACACCACCAGTGGCGTAGGGGAGGCAGGGTGCTTAGGAGGAGTCCTGAGCCCAATGCAATCCTACAGGTGTTGCTGGTTTTGGATTTTGGCTGCACGCTCGGACCAGGAAAAATTCTGGGAGGAATCAACAGCTGGGCAGGTAAGATGGAGGGCTTAGGGACGTAGGTGCACCTCAGGTCCTCTTCTTCAGGGCGCAGGATGCAGGGGTGCCTTTTGAGGTCAGATTTCACCTTACCGGGCCACTCACGGTTGGGGTGGTCTCTGTGCAGAGGCTACAGGTGATGTCAGGGAGTCATGGGGTGGTCAACCCACGGTGGACTCGGGCTCTGGAGTCCTGAGGGACTTTGCTGGGGCAGGTGGGCCACTTAGACTCGGGCCGTAGGCGGGGCGGTGCAGTGGTGGTTCTGGGCGTTGGGTTTCTTCGTCCTCAGGAGGCTCAGTGGCTCTCTTTGGAGTTTCTTTTGAACAGAGAAGGTGTTTGCAGGAGATCCGATCTTTGTTTTAGTCAGTCAGCACTCCCAGGGGTTTTGGAGGTCACTAGCTGCAGGACAAACCGGCTTTTGGTGCAGGATGTCCGGAAACTGCAGACTGGTCGGTAGGGCTGGGCCCAAGTCCGTTCTTCACTGTAGTCTCCTCTTCTGTTCAAATTCTTCCGTCTTTCTTTTCCTTAGGCTGCAGAATCTCCCTTCTGAGTTCAGGGATGCCCCTAAATACTGTATTTAGGGGGCGTTTAGTGGTCTTGAGGTAGTAGCCAATGGGCTACTGACCTTAGAGTGACTACACCCTTGGTGTGCTCACCCCACGTGGGGGAGTGGGCACAATCTCTAATCCTGATTGGAGAGTGCCTAGCATCTGCAAGATTGCGGGCACTGAAGTTTGAGCTTCACCTCGCCCCCCCTACCTGAGGGTTGGGGTTGGCAGATGTGGGCACACGTTCTGGGCTGTTCTAATTTTTCCACCGTCTTCCTTCCGAAAAGGGAGTGAGACAGGAAGAGGTCCTACTCCTGATAGCAGGAGAGGCTGGGGGCGCGCTGCAAAGGCGGCAAGGCCTTTGAAGCTCCCCTGCCACAGATGGCTCTTCCTGACCTGGGGAGGTGTGAAAAGCTCCGCCCAGGAAAGGCCTTGTTTCTGGGCCATGGGGTCCAGAAACTTGTCTCATGGTGGCAGGCTGGTGTTTACCAGTCGGGGAACCCACCAGAGGCTGGTGGTTTTTCAGGGAGCATCTCTAAGATGCCCTCTGAGTGCATTGTATAATAAATACCACACTGGCATCACTATGAGTTTATTTTCTTAGAGGTTTGCTAACAAACTTCCCAGAAATCAGTTAAGCCATTATGGTGCTGTGAAGTTCATAATGACAAACTCCCAGACTATATACCCTTTATGGCTTTTTCTGCACTTACTATGCCTAAGAATTGACAAAGACACTTCAGGGGTATAGTGCTCATGCAACTGTATCCTCACCAGTGGTATTGTGCACCCAGCTAGAGGGGTGACTTACCTATACCAAAGGCAGTGGGTTGCAGGCAAGGCTCACAGGTATGAGACAACATATACATTGGTAATAGATAGTCTCATAATATTCAGTTGAAATACAAAGCTTTGTTGAGATTCAAAATGAACCACAATTTGAACCACACTTTCTGAAAACACAGATTCAGAATACCCAGTATTGGGCTTTATACAAATGTATTTATTGAAGCATGATCACTGAAATTAAAGAGCCCTTTGCAATTGTACAAAGCCTTTCATGGTTTCCAATAGGAGTAAGTATGCACATCTAGGGGGTCTATGTCACCTAGACAGGGCTAATAATGGTGTCTCAAAGGATTGATCTATAGGTGGGTTATACCCCTTAAGAACAAGTTACTTACCTTCAGTAACGCCTTTTCTGGTAGATACAATATCTGCCTGTGGATTCCTCACCTAGTGAATATTCCCCTGCGTCTGTAGCATTCGGGAATTCTTTTTGTAGCTTCGCGCCGACGTGGAACGACGTCACAGAGGCACGGCGTCACGCGCAACTCCGCTGACACCACCGACACCATATTAGGCCCACGCCGGCGTGATGACATCAGTTCCGCCCTTTTTTCTGTGCCTTCGAGGCACACGGACGGACCGATGACAGCAGAAATATACACAGTATACACAGTACACAAATGTCAAAATAACACACACATAGTGTGAAACCAATGCAGGAAATTAAAACATAATAAACATTTCCTTTAACAATATAAATATATATATAATACAACAACACAAGTATAGAAGAGTGGACAACGGGGAGGCGGGTGGGTCAGTGAGGAATCCACAGGCAGATATTGTATCTACCAGAAAAAGCGTTACCGAAGGTAAGTAACTTGTTCTTCTGATAGATACATCTGCCAGTGGATTACTCACCTTGTGAATAGAGTCCCACAGCAGTCCCCACTCCCGGAGGAGGGTGTCCACTCTCCTATACCAGATAATCCTGGAGGACAGCGCGCGCAAAGTGGCCCTCCCTCCTCACTTCGGTATCCAAGCAGTAATGCTTCGCGAAAGTGTGGAGGGAGGCCCAAGTCGCCGCTCTACAAATGTCCTCAACAGGAACACCCCTAGACAAAGCAGATGTTGATGACTTTGCTCTAGTAGAGTGAGCTCTTGTACCCTCTGGAGGGTCCTTACCCGCCAGGGCGTAGCAGATCTTAATGCAGAGGATAATCCACCTCGAGAGCGTGCGCTTGTGCACCGCCTTCCCCTTCTTGCAGCCAGCAAAGCCAACAAACAGCTGCTTGACCTCTTAGGGTCCAAGCGGTGTAGTCTCTCCTCCTCCTTGGAAGGGTGAGGGGGAGGATAAAAGGTAGGAAGGGTAACGGACTGCCCCAGATGGAAAGGAGTTACCACCTTAGGCAGAAAAGCAACCCTGGTCCTGAGAACCATTCTCTCAGCATGAATGGATAAAAATGGGGGCTTAGAACTAAGAGCTTGAAGCTCACTTACCCTCCTTGCCGAGGTAATTGCCACCAGAAAAATAGTCTTGAAAGACAAAAGTCTCAAGGGACATGTGTGTAAAGGTTCAAAAGGAGAATCCATCAGGAACGTAAGAACGAGGTTCAAGTCCCATTGAGGTACAATAAAAGGTGTAGGAGGAAATTTAATGGTAAGGCCCTTAATGAAACGTAAAACAATTGGAGATTTAAACAAAGACGGCTGGTCCGGCAAACAAAGGAAAGCCGAGATAAGGCCGACAAATAACCTTTGATAGTTGCCACTGCAAAACCCTGCTGGGCCAAGGAAAGAGCAAATTGAAGTATTTTGGACAAACAAGCCCTTAAAGGCTCAACGGACTTCTCCCCGCACCAAGCAACAAATTTAGACCATCTATAAGAATAAATGGACTTGGTGGAGTCACGCCTGGCCGATAAGATCACATCCACCACATTGTGCAGGAGAGAAAAGGAAATCAGGTTGCCCCATTCAATCTCCAGGCATGAAGGTGTAAGGTCTGGAGGTGGGGGTGTAGAACCTGCCCCTCCATCTGGGAGAGATCTGCCCTGTGAGGGAGACGGAGCGGAGGGCACGAGGAGAGGTGGAGAAGATCCGTATACCACACCCTTCTTAGCCAGTTCGGGGCGATCAATATGACTTGGGCCCGGTCTTGGCGAATCTTCCTCAGAACCCGAGGAATCAAGGGTATGGGAGGAAACGCGTAAAGGAGTTGCGAGTCCCAACTTAACCAAAACGCGTCCCCCAAAGCTCCCTGCATCGGAAACTGGAGGCTGCAGAATGACGGGCAGTGAGCATTCTCGCAAGTGGCGAACAGGTCCACCTGAGGAGTTCCCCACGTCCGAAAGACGTGACGAACAACCTCTGGATGAAGCTCCCACTCGTGGTCGGCAGAGAACTGCCGACTGAGAGTGTCTGCACGAACGTTCAGAACTCCGGCCAGATGATTTGCCATCAGGCAAATCTGATGGTCCTGAACCCAGGACCAGAGATGCAGAGCCTCTCTGCAGAGACACTGCGACCCCACTCCTCCCTGCTTATTGACATACCACATCGCGGTCGTGTTGTCCGTCAGGACCTGAACTGACCAACCGCGAAGGGAAGGGAGGAAGGCCTTGAGCGCTAGACGTATTGCCCGCAATTCCAGAAGGTTGATGTGAAGCAACCTTTCCTCTGGAGACCAAAGACCCTTGATCTCCAGGTCCCCCAGATGAGCACCCCACCCTAGAGTGGATGCATCCGTTATCACTGTGGCCACTGATGGAGGAAGTTGAAAAGGCTTTCCTTGAGACAGATTGCCTTCCACGCTCCACCAAGACAGATCCGCTGCAGTTTCTCTCAAGATCCTCACTGACTCCCTGAGATCTCCGCCGTGCTGATACCACTGCCTGCGGAGGCACCACTGGAGTGCCCTCATGTGCCAGCGTGCATGGTTGACCAACAGAATGCAAGAAGCCATCAGACCGAGCAGGCGAAGGACCTTCAGGACTGGAACAACCGCTCCATTGAAAAATAAAGGAATCATTTCCTGTATGTCGCGAATCCTTTGTGGAGGAGGGAATGCACGACACACAGTAGTGTCCAGTACCGCACCTATGAACAGGTTGCGCTGGGAGGTCACCAGGTGAGATTTGGGTACATTTATCGAAAAACCCAACCTGTGGAACAACTGAGTTGTCTCTTGCAGAAGATGGAGCACTATCTCTGGAGATCCTGCCTTGATCAGCCAATCGTCCAGATACGGAAATACAGGTATCCCCGATCTTCTGAGATGTGCTGCCACCACAGCCATCACCTTGGTGAAGACTCGAGGCGCAGTAGTAAGACCAAACGGAATGACCGCAAACTGGTAGTGTTGCGATCCAACCGTGAAACGGAGATACTTTCTGTGCGACTTCAGGATTGGGATATGAAAATACGCATCCTGCAAGTCGAACGACATCATCCAGTCTTCTTCCAGCAGCGCTTGAAGAACATGAGCAAGGGTGAGCATCTTGAACCTCTCCTGCTTCAGGTAAAGGTTCAAGATCCTGAGATCCAGGATTGGACGGAGCCTGCCATCCTTCTTGGGGATCAGAAAATACCGGGAGTAGCATCCCTGACCTCTCTCCTAGTCTGGAACCACCTCTATCGCACCCTTTCTGAACAGAGCCAGGACTTCTTCCTGCAGGAGCAGCAGATGGTCCTCCGAACAATAACCCTGGCAAGGAGGGTAAATGGGGGGAAATTCCCAAAAGGGAAGAGCATACCCATTCTCCACGAGATTGAGAACCCAAAGATCTGATGTAATCAATTCCTAATCTCGTAGAAAATGGGTAAGCTGGTCACCCACTGGGCCCACATGATCCGGAATGGCGGATCTAGGGCTGCTTTGCTGCGGTGGTAGGGGGCTGGGAAGGGGAAGAGGAGGAGGAGCAGGCTTGACGACCTCTAGGACGAGCTCGTTGTCTTCCTCTGTACGACTTGTACAGCGTATTTTGCTGTTGTTGTGGCTGCTGCTGCGATGTTTTATAAGAACGAAAGGAAGACCTGCCAAATCCTCTGAAGCGCCTTCCAGTAGTACCCCTGGTCTGAAGACCCAAAGATTTTGCCGTGGCCCTGCTGTCCTTGAAACGTTCTAAGGCAGCGTCAGCCTTCTTGCCAAACAATCCAGAACCATCAACTGGCAAGTCCATCAAAGCAGACTGAACATCTGCTGAGAACTCCCGTGATTTTATCCATGCAGCTCTCCTAGTGGCCACCGAAGAGCCCATGACTCTCGCCACCGAATCAGCCGTATCCAACCCACTCTGAATCACTTGTCTCGCAGCAGCCTGAGTGTCCGAAATTACCTCCTGAAAGTCCTTTCTATCCACCTCAGGAATTTTTGGCACCAACTCCTTTACGGAATCCATCAAGGCATAGATGTACCGCCCCATCAGACAAGTTGCGTTAGTAGATTTTAATGCCATACTGGCTGAGGAGAAGACCTTCTTGGCAGCCTTCAGAAACGAAGTTGACGGATCCGGAACCGACTCCGCTGGGGTCGGAGCCGGCGTCGAACCCGAAGTCGGGCGAGGAAGTGTCAACCGAGGTCGAACAGGATCCTGCATCGAAGACGTGGGCAAAAGCATCGATGGAATCGGCGTAGATGGAGTCGGCGTCGAAGGCTTCGGCGTCGAAGGCCTCGGCGGCGCCGGAAAATGCCACGGCAGAGCTAAAGCCGGCATGAAGGGCGCAGGAGCATAAGCCTGGGGAACGCCCAAGTTATACGCCATAGGATCCGTGGGACCAACAGGTGCACCAGAGGGGTACATTGCCCTTGAGTAAACCCCAAACATGGCATTCAGGAACTGGGATGGATCCTGACCTGGAGCCGGAAAGGCCGGATAAGGGCCTCCAGGTTGCTCTCGAGGAGGCGGAGTCGTCACAACGTCGATCTCCTCCTCGGGCTGCGGTACCGGGGTCGACGAACCCGCAGGCACCGGAACCTCGCCTTCACCAACCTCCTCCACCTCACCTTCATCCTCCTGACCAGAAGGATTAGATGGATTTGGAGAAGGGTTCGCCTGCTGCTTCGGTGATTCTGGCGAATTTGCATGTGAAGCCTCACCATCAGAGTCCTGTGCTTCCGAAGCCGAAACCTCCGCTTCCTTACGAAGAAGCCTCACTTGCGACTTCGGCCTAGAGCTCGAGTCCTTCCCCGAGTGATGACGTGACTCATGGCTCCTCTTCTTGTGCTTCTTCCTCGAGGACTTTGAAGCATGTGCTGATGACGACTCCGAACGCGACTTCGACCTCGACCTCGACCGCCGAGACCGAGTCTTCGAAGCCTTCTTATCTTTTTTATTTTTCAGCTTCGCCAACGAGGAGCTTCGTCTCCCTCTCCCGAAGGGCTTTCGGAGTCATCTTCTTGCAAGATGGGCAATCCTCGACATCATTGTCGGAGCTCAGGCACCAGACGCAGCATTCATGCGGGTCAGTTATGGACATAGTCTTGCCACATTCTCCGCAAGCCTTAAAACCAGTCTTCTTCGAAGACACCTTGATAGAAGACAAAGATACAGTGAAAATAACCACAGAGTAACAAAGTTACTACAAAGCTACTGTACGATCCCAGAAAACCGTTAGCGTCGACGACGCGGAAAAAAGGGAACTGATGTCATCACGCCGGAGTGGCCCTAATATGGTGTCGGTGACGTCAGCGGAGTTGCACGCGATGCCGTGCCTCTGTGACGTCGTTCCACGTCGGCGCAAAGATACAAAAAGAATTTCCGAATGCTGCTGACGCAGGGGGGTATTCACAAGGTGAAGAATCCACTGGCAGATGTATCAGAAAACCCACGATTCAATAAGGAACAATAACCAAGGATATAGGTTAGTCATGTATGGTATGTAAATGCAATTGTCAAATCAGAATTATTCTGAGTATGCTGAAAACAAAAAGTCCATATGTTATCATATTGTGGTGAAGTGTTTTATTAATCTTGAAGCTCTTGCTGATCTTCGATACATGGTTTCAAAAACAGTGAGCGCCAACAAATGTTTCAACCTCATGTGGTTTTTTCAAGGCTGTGTATAGGTTCCAGAATACCATAGGTGAATCCCATAGTAAAGTAATTTGATAACATGCGTAAATAGTGGTTTAAAATAGACAAAACGAAAAGTATCAATTGCATCATTTCAGCGCCTTTAACATATTTAATGTTTGGAAAAGAGAGTACAATAAAATTTTAAAAAGTTATGATGAACATAAATCACGAACACCATGATAGGACAAACAGAAAAAGAAAAAAGAAAAAATATCTGTATGAGCATTTAGTTATATCATATCATAATGAGAAAAGTTTGTATGCATTGGGCGTGCACTACAATCGTGTCAAAACATGCCACAGAACGTGGGACGCCGCACACTGATGGTCAATCAATATGAGTTCTAAATGATAAGGTGGCATAGTGGTGCTAGTGTCCTTGCTTGCAGTAGTCATGCATGGATAACCTCGTTATTGGATAATGCTTCATCTCGATTGTGCTTCATACAAGTGTCATTTGAGTATAACTGTATTAGGACCGTTGAACAGTATTCGGGGAGTAGAGGCCATTTAGAACTGAACTGGTCAAAAACTAAACAAAATTGTGTCGTACATACATAGGGATAATTGTCATCCTAAGTGTTACTGGTAGGAGGGTATGCCTACTGATAAAGCAATGGGTATGGATGGTTTAATATCTTCCGAAAATGGTAGGTAAAAAAGTAGTACATTATAGTATATGGCAATCAAATAGGAAAGAAGTCTCAGCCTCAGGTTCAATGGCTCAATGTTGACGTGTCACAAGAAAGAAAATAATTATAAAAGAAACAAAAATTATTTGATTTTATAGAGATTCTTTACACAGTTATGCAAAAACCTTACAGGAATATTGTGTATCTCTTTACTTACGTGAAGGGAATTTACTTATGTTGTTAGCAACACGAATTAGCATCCTTGCCCCTTTCATGTGATCACCACGTTTAACATGAATCTAAAATGTAATAATAGAAAATTATAAAAGTGTGGCAATACTGTTTAATACACAAAAATAAATGATGGTAAAACTATTTTTCAAAATGTAAAATTTCTCTAGGTAATTCATTTATTTGGCTGTAAATTACAGTTTTGAGTCACTTCCAAAGCCTAAATCTCACTTTGTAAGCACAGGTTATAGGAATGGGAACATTAGTGTATCCCCTGGGAGAAGCCATTGGGAACGTGGGTTGGAGCCATGGGAAGGTGTGGAACAATTACAAAGTGATAACTTTAATGCCATAACAGCTTTCACAATAGTTACATGTGAACAATTTTCACACCTAACTTTAATGGTAAAATAATAAAACTGTGAAATTGATTATTAAAAATGCCACCAAAGCCAAATATTTTAGCTGGTTTAGGAGAAAGGATTTTATCTATAAAAATGTTTTTCATATGGGGAAAAAGAATAAAAAGTTAAGGTACATCAGTACTTTAATGCTAAACTTGATGATGGTCTGCCATTTGAAGTTCCAACTATTTGTGTTACGCATTTTCATGAAAATCGATTTACATAGATTATATTACATAGGGGCTGATATTGAGTTGGCGGGCAGAGGGTACTCCATGAGGATGATAGAGAACAATGTTCCCACCATCCTGAGTGACCTCCAACTGCCATATTTAGACTGGTCTGCCAGTCTCACAGACCAATCTAAACATTGGTACTAACTGCTCTGACAGCGGTTCCTATCATTGTTGTAAAAGTTTGACGGACGGCTCCATCAAACATTTACAAAGTTTTTTATTTTTCAAAAAGAAAAACTCCCAAAGCAGGAGTTTGCTTTTGAAAAATGAAACATTAATGATCCCCCCACACCATCAGTGTTTTCTCCCAAGGTGACAGACAGTATAAAAAAAAGATCTTAATACCGTCCACTCTAAATCGGGTGGACAGTGTTTTGTGTTAACCTCCGATGGCCTATACTCATTCTGGCAGTCGGAGGGGTATGTCAGAAACATACTCTAAATAGGGCTGGCAGGTCTTGAGTTTGGCGAAGAGGGTGTTGCAACAGAGTATCCTCTATTCCGCCACACTGTTAAGCAGCGCCAGAGATGGAAAACTACGATTTACAACAGAATGGGAAGAGAGAGGAATCTGCGGTTGGATAGAGTATCTAGCAGAATGAGCATTAGCAAATAGAGGTAATTTGTTCTTCTGAAGGTACCTCTACCGGCAGATTCCACACCTTTAGAACACATACCAAAGCAGTTTCTCCAAAGGTGGTTCAGATTAGAGTCCTGCACGACTGAACAAATGAAATGCCCTTCCTGTCGGACCAGACTGTCAAGTACTGCTTCATGAATGTCTAAATGAATGCCCAAGTCAGCTATGAGTACTCTGCATGCCACCACGGTGATAGCAGCGTTGGTCCTTGTAAAATGGGTCCTCTATCCCTCCGGAACTAGCTTCGTGGGTAGCGCAGAGAAGGCTATCCTCCTTTACAAAGTCCTCTTCTGTACTGCCTTACCTTTATTTGCCTCAGAGAACCCAGACCTGATTGTCTACCCAATTGTCTTTGGAAAAGTTCAAAGCTCTTTTAGGGTCCAGCCAATGGAATCTCTCCTCCTCTTTTGAGGAGGAAGGCAGGGCAAAAAATGTTGGGAGATTGATGGAAGTGATGGATTGTCCAACATGAAAAGGAGTACCACCTTAGGGAAAAAACTGCATTTGTATGCAGTACCACTTTGTCTGAGAAAAATGTGGTGTAAGGTAGCTGCACTAAGGCAGCCTGCAGTTCACTCACGCAACAAACGGAAGGCACCGTGACCAGAAACACAGTCTTCCAAATCAGGGGACAAAGTGGATAGCTAAGAATGGGTTTGAATGGAGTGCACATGAGGAAAGTGAGAACCCAATTAAGATCCTACTGTGGCATCAAAGGGTTTTGCTGAAAATAAATGAGTAAACACTTTCAAAACAGGTGATTTGAACAGGAACAGTTGGTCCAGTAAGCCTAAAAGGCCAGAAGGGCAAACAGATACCCCTTTAACAGTCCACAGTTTTGCTGGGGCAAAGACAAGATACGCAAAAGGACATTCAACAGTTTGGCCTGCAATGGCTCAGTATTGCAGGTCCCACACCAGACTACATACTTGTCCCAGAGCTCGGCATACACAGACTTATTAGAGGTAGACCTAGAAGGCAGGATGATATCCACAACTGCAGGATGTTGCATGCCGTAAACTGCTGCTGCTCAGTCTCCAAATGGAGGTGAAGACTGTGCACATTCAAGTGCAGTGCCCTGTCCAGTTTCTGCATCAGGAGGTCCTCCCAAAGGGGTAGCCTGATCGAAGGTCAGATGCTCATGCCCAGAAGTTCTGGGTGCTACATTCTCATTGCCCAGTCTGGAGCCACTAGGATAACTTGAACCCCTTCATTCCTGAGCTTCAGAAGTGGAGGAAAGGGAGTTGCCATGGAAAGCATAGAAGAGTCCCATGCTTCACTCTATTCGAAATGCATCTTTGCTAGAAGCCTTCTTGGAATTCCTAAGTGCATACCTGTTGACATTACAAGTTCTCTTCAGAGGCGAAAGGATTCACCCCATAGCTGGAAGATGCCCTATGCCACCTGGGAATGCCTCCCTGGGCTGAGTCGACCGTGTAGATTGAATCCAGATCGTGTTTTGCGAGGAGCTGAGTACCGGAGAGGGCTGCAGCGGCGGCGTGTGGTGTGCGCTGTCTGCAGAAACTTCATTGAGCCCGCCGAGCCCAACGCTGAGCTGAATCGCGCTGAACTGTGCTGAACCGAGCCGCTGCCGTAACCGCAGCACACCGGTGAGCGGGGGACTGGGTCTCCCTCCCTTGCTGGCACCTCCATAGCTCCCAGCTCAGGAAAGCTGCAGTAAGCGCATGGGTCTTGTGCGTTGTAGCGGGAGTGGGAGCGGTCAGACGCGGCAGCCAGCGGCTTATTCACACCCCCCTCACGCCCCCTTAATGCAGGAGCAGAGCAGAGCAGGGGAGTGGAACGGAGGAGAGGTGAGGGTTATGAAGGGTCGCAAGCAGCCAGCTCCCCTCGGCTCCCCTAGTCCCCCTACAGAAGGCCCCTCCACGGAAGGAGAAAAGGAATAAAGCAAGGCAGAAAGCTGTGGGCCAACTCTGCCAGCTCGGTCCTCTGCACAGACACTTTGGGGGCCCCCTCCGAGCCATTGTGCCACTTGTACCTCAGTACCACCGTGCCAGCCAGCCAGCACTCAACAGGAGCTGTGGTTGGGTTTCACCGTGCCGTGCTGGACCACTCCCACTCCTAGACTCCAAGATTCCTAGACTTCAAGACCCCTAATACCCCAGTACCCCATCCTTAAGGGGATACAAAAAGACAAGGAGGTGCAGGGAAGTGCACAAGGAAGCGACAGCAGCGCAGACGTGGATTAACCAGTGGTGGTAGCAAGCGGCAAGCTGCGACAAGAAGACCCCACTGATGTACAGAGGGAATTAGGTCACACTCGCCACACCTGCCGAGGCCCAGAACTGCACACGGTTCCCCGCGGGGGAGTTAGGAAAAGCAGCAAGGAGGAAGGAGGCACGAGGCAGGGGTACAGCGGTATCAAGCAGGAACCCTAACCTCACATAGCCAAAACAGTAACTCCGGTATTATTGTGCCAACTCACCGACTCATTCTCGCTTCAGCACCCAAACTCCTTAACCCTCTTCTCCTCGGGACTGTCATGAGATCCGGAAGAGTAAGAAGATCCCTCATAAGGCTATCTCCCAAACCGAAAAAGAA
Organism: Lissotriton helveticus; assembly: GCF_964261635.1. NCBI lineage: Eukaryota > Metazoa > Chordata > Amphibia > Caudata > Salamandridae > Lissotriton > Lissotriton helveticus. The sequence goes on from NC_136060.1 coordinate 188,547,197, forward strand.
GGCAGCCTTCCAGGCAAATTATGGGAGTAAAGTAGCCTTAGTAAACGATAACCCCAGTGGAATCACGATCAAGGATAGTGACACCACCAGTAAAGGGAAACCCAAGAAACGAAAGCTTGCCTAACGGTCTGTCCGAAAGACAACAAAGCAAACAGTCCATCATTTGCAACGGAGTTAAAAGGCGTAAACCAGTCAAACTGAACATCCGAAAGAGTCAAAAGGAAAAAACTGGACGAGATTGTGGACATAAACATAGGACAACCTCCAAGAAAGTCCACAAGCCTCTACCAGCCAAAAATCTATACAAAATTCACTTTTCTCAAAGATCCCGGCAATGTAATCTACTCAAACAATGACACCATAATGGGCCTACAATCCCCACTGCAACCTGATGTAGCGGAACGTCACTCACCCCAAGCGCCATTGAAAACTAGAACGGGGGACGGAGTACAAGGGGGGCAAAAAGGCAATATTGTAGAAGCTATCGAGGTGGCCTGCGGCCAAATCAACCCTCCAACACACCCAGGGCACTTGGTATAGAACTTTAGGGGGCTCACGCCCGAGACCGAGAAGGATCTAGAAAATAATCAGACCGCACATCTTGAAGACCACCCAAAGCACCAGAAGGCCAACGACCAGAGAGAATACTTACCCTCTACTCAAACTTCCCCATCACACCAGAACTCCCAGTGTAAATTCGTTGGAGCAATTACAACATTCCACGTAACAAACTGTTCCCCAAACAAGCAATTAACCACACATCACGGCACCCCAACAGCCGGGGAACAGCAAATGAGCCTTGACCTAATAACTCACCCTCCACACCTGATAAATGTGGACTCGAGGCTTGCAGACAGTGACATGACCTTCCTGGCGTCACAAGAATGGGTGGACCTCATACAACGTAAAACCTACCCTCAATAGCTCTGCAGATGAGCTCGCCTCTCCGCTTACTGAAGGGAGTAATGGTCCCACCAACATATTTTGGGTCAAATTTTAAACACAATTCAGTTGTCAGCCATAGCACTGCAGTATCAATCAGACAAATTGGATATGCAGCTGACTGTCCTCCAGGCGCTAGCAGAAGCTATCTCAGGGATTGAAAGTAAGCTTGCGGACCTTAATGGTATTATAAAAAGAGGACAAGAAGCAGCAAAACTATCCCAAATAATAAGAACTGATTGCATCTGCTCCCCGATAATTGACAACACTACCAACGATACTGGGGAACCTCCTGGTGGATTTAAAAGAAAACAAAACTGCGCACTTAACAGCAGAGGCCAAGACTAGAAGAACCGGTTTCGGCGAAAAATCACCAGGAGCTGGCAATATCTACCAAACTGCCATCAAGCGAGGGGACTTGTCCCCTAAACCCAAACACACATCAGAAGAATCCCTCTTGAGCACCTCAACCAATGAAAGGGACGGCGCTGATATACCTACGAACTCACGTGCCCGTCGCAAACAAAAAAGGAAGTGCAGGAACAGAAAGACAATAGGAGCATGTTACACAGATGAGACCCAGCCAATAACAACACCCAGGGACAAAGAAAAAAGACGAGAAACCACGAAGTTTATGGAGGGAAAAAGGTAATCTCCCCCAGACACCAAATCAACAGATACAAAGTTTCTGAAAAAAGCAGAGACTGACACAACCTAAAGAGAAAAGTGGCAAACAGACTGTGCAGAAAGACACCGGCCCAGTCAAACATAAGCAACTTACTTCCACAACAGATTCTGCATACGACATACAGAGTAAAGGAAGGAAAACGGAAGAATTACAGTCATTAGTAACATCACAAATAACACAACGTGGAATACAAGTCATAGCGCAGGCCCTAGAAGATTCGACCCACCTCACCACACACGAAACAAACACCAACCACCTAACAAACAGAGTTAATCCTCGCAAGTGACCCATCATTCAGGATCAACTGATGCTAAGCACACAAAGCAGGAACAAGCAGGACTTTGAACAAGCAAAAGAGGATCATCACGGAGTCTTCACTATTAACAACGATAAATCATATAATACTCAACCCCCTCACAGTGTTAAACAACAAGCGCCAACTGCACATCAGTGCACACCAAACCCCGGAATAAATGAGACAGACATCATTCTATTCATTCCCGAATTCAAATACAGAGGAAGAGTGGACACCCTAAATAGGGGCAATATATTAAGACTCATCCACTCAATTGAAAGTCTATCACACACTAATACAGCAGACCTGCTTGCAATTGAATTTCACTCTTCGCCCGACCAACAAGCCAACGAAACAACAAAGTCAGTATGGAAAACAAAAGACCTAGTGGGTCAAATCCAAGGGGAAACGCTTAGATTCTCCAAATGGGGAATAAAACTGGAACCGGAAAAAGACCCGCTTATCCCACTCCACTCCTAGAAGGAAGTAAAAAAGGTAGCTTGCAAAGAGTCAAATCAATTCTAAAAGGAGCACGTAGCAACTCGCCATGACCGAACAACAACTTAACACACTTGACAACTCATCAACCTGACTCAAACTGGGCAAACATACGGCGGACAATAACCGCAGGTGTCACAAAGTGACAAAGGGCATCAAGCAGTCTTCTATAAATGCTGACATCTCAAAAATTAAAATATGTATTTGGAATATAAACGGTCAGGCTAGTAAACTGGACGACCCAGAAACATTAAAATATCTAAAATCATTTGACTTGATTTTTCTCCAAGAAACTTGGGAAGAGAAAGAGTTCACCCTACAAGGATACTAAACTCAAATCCATCCAGCTACTAGATGCTCGTCTTATGGTCACAGCTCAGGGGGCCTGGCATCGCTCGCCTCAATATCTACAATCGGAATAATGGAAACGATAAAGGTAAAAACTGCACCTCCAAGTGCCATACAGGAAATAGCCCTAACAATTAAAAATAATCAGGTAGCCCAACAACTACACATAATAAACAAATACCTACACCCCAAGCAAAGATTAAAAGGGCCGAGAGAACTGGTCACCGTGGTGACAAGATTGATGGAAGAAAGGGAAATGGAGAACTTACTACTGGCAGGCGACTTTAATCTTCAACTCTTCGGAAATAAATCAGAAGAAGAAATAGTACAGGATCTTAACATCGCGTGGGGAATACCTAACCAAGCCTCAGTCATTCCTAACAAGCAAACAAGATGCTTAAGTCAGCTACTAAAAGATCTGGAGCAGTTAAACCTGAGGGTACTAAATGGTTGATTTATAGAGGATACACCGCCAGCACTTACATATTTTTCCAAAACTACCTCTTCGCACCTTGACTTCACCCTCGCAACACTCCCTCTGTTCGACACTATATGTTCATTCAAGATCGGTGTAAATGGTCAAAGCGACCATCTACCACAAAAAGTGGAACTACGTGTCACCAGTGGGAATTACCTGGATGCAAGAAAAACTGTCAGCACGGAGCACACCACCAATTTCAGACAGATAAGGTGCAAGACTAACAATGTAGAAGCATTAACAAGTAATGCAAAAACAATTCTCCACCAGATCACAAGCTTGTCAACGAACCCATTAGAGGCTTTGGAAGAATTTGTAACGGAACTCGGAACAAAAATCGCCACAGAGCAAAAAGTCAACAACAGGAGCACATCAACGTGCACAACAGCAAAAGTAACCTCACCAGAGATAAAAATCTAAAACGGAAAATAAACCAGACCCTTAGGAAGCTCTGCAAACAATCGAACAACGATGCCCCGCACAAGGAGCTGAGATCCCTAAAAGCTCGGCACAACAAGCTGATCTGTGAAAAAAAAGGCAAATCAACGAGGACCTCTGGGTGAAAATCGTATACGAATCAAAACAGAAGAACAGCGCCCGGTTCTGGAAAACAATTCAAAGCCTCCAACGTCCAGGCCACAATGGAATAAACTCGAACATATCTGAACCCGAATGGGCACACTACCTATCAACGAAATTCAACGACGAAAATCCTGAGGGGGGCCTACTCAGAGGAAAAATCCTGACAACCACGAGAAATACAAAGATTAATAGGAAAGCTACAATCAATCATCAAGCAAACAATGAAACTATTCAGCTGGAATCCTTGTGCAACCCCGTAACTCTAGAGAAAGAAGGGACAATTAGCTTTAAAGCACCTTCAGGCAGGGATGGAAAAAACATACAGTAACAGCGGGCAGGATCAAGCTACAAATATCCAAAGGGAAACTGGAAGGAGCTCCTGGCCCTAATGGAGTCCCGCCAATAATGTACAAGCACGAGGCCGACTTCTGGACCGAGACATTGGTGCCACTTTTTCGGGAAGTCAAGGAAACGGCGACATGTCCTTCAACCTGGAGAGGATCAATATTAAGTCCGATCCAATCCGCCTCATTGCCCTAAACGACACAGAGGCAAAGTACTATGCGGGACTCCTCCTGGAGGAACTAACATCTTGGGCACCTCTAAAACACATCATCCCTGTAAACCCAACCGGATTCTGCAGAGGACAGGGCACAATTACAAACATCATGGCGCTAACCCTACTGACAAACGCTGCCATGGTAGCCAAGAGCTCACTATTTCTATGCTTTATAGACTACAGTGCAGCGTTTGATCACGTAGACCGAAGCAAACTCTGGCAGAAACCGGACAACTGGGGGATACCGGGGCCACTCCTGAAGCAGCTGATATTACTCCATACCAACACCTGGGTCAAGATCAAACTTGGAAGCGGGACGCACCTTTCCAGGCAAATTATCACCACTAAAGGTCTCAAACAAGGATGCGTCCTTGCCTCCATGCTGTTTAACCTTTTTCTCGCAGACCTGCCCGGAGAATTGGACAAAACCAATTCATATGCCCCACGGCTGGGAGACATCTCGCTATCAAACCGCCTATATGCTGATGACTTAGTCCTAATAAGTCGGTCCCCAATTGGACTACAACATCTCCTAGACACTACAAACACATTTTTAATAAATAACGCCCTAAAAAGTAACTTAAATAAATCTAAAGTTATGTCAGTGAATTACAACAAAACAAAGAAACTGGCATGGTCCCTGGATGGACAGAGGTTGGACCGAGTCACCAACTACAAATACCATGGCGCATTATTAGACAGCAGAGGCTCGCTCAAACCCCAACTAGAGGCAATAAGACGGAAGGGTACTACATTTCTAAACTTGCGCTTCGGCGTTCTACCAATTCTACTTCACTTGGCACCCTGGAAAAGGAGGCCAGAAGATCATCTTTGCCGTCTTTGTAGATCAGGGAATGAGGATCTAATACACATAATCTGCATCTGCCCTAACCTGATAGACATAAGGCGCACCCTACTTCGACCACTATGGAACCAAAAAGGTATAACAAGCTTCAGGCAAGCTGTGATGATATGCTTCAAACCTGGAGAGGTTCAGCTAAATTGCAGACTGACATTGTGGCAATAAGACTTAAGAACCAACCACATGGCACAGCGATAAACAGCGTGTAACAGCTTGCTAATCAAGGAACAGTCTGCTCAGGATCAGCCAATTAAAAGGCACGTACCAGCATACGGAGTCACTTTTTTAAACTTAGAGAAGGATCACAAACAATGCAACCGAGAACGATGACTTTACAGGGTTTTTAAACATCTTTTTTCTTTTTAATAAAGTATTTGAAATTAAGCTTTAAACGATTCTAATGAGGAAAGTTTTAACATTGTGAGTTTTAATTAACTGTACAATAAAGCAATTTCTAATTTCACCTGGGAATGCAACCATCATTCGTGATCTGCAAGGTGCCACTGGCTGAGTTTGTCCACCCTGGCATTCAAAGATTGCGCAAGATAATTCCAGCCAGCTCCAGAGGCAAATCACCTCTTGCCACAGGACCCAGGACTCCACTACGCCCTGCTTGTTGCACTACCACATGATGGTCGTTTTGTTAGTGAGTACTTGCACCAGCCTTCCTTTGATGGACGGTAGACAGGTGTTCAGTCCAGATGAATTTCCTGCAACTCAAAAACTTTGATGTGGAACAGGTTTCTGCCAGAGACCAAAGTCTTCTGACCTCCAAATCTCCCAGATGACCTCCCCATTCCAGCAGTGAAGCATCTGTCACCACAGTCAGCTTGGGGTAAGGCTAGGAGAGAGGTCTGCCACTGGTCCAACTGCAATTGGAACACTGAACATCTTTTGCAGTCTCCTCTAAAATTTGAATGGAATCCGATAGGTTCCCCTATGGCTGGACCAACAAGAGTTCACGTTCCACTGCAGAAACTGCATATGCCACCTGGTGTGATCGACCAGCAGGTTGGAGGATGCTAAGAAGCTAAGAAGCCTCAGAGAGACTCTCCCGAGACCCAAGATCAAGGCTGAAACATTGGGATCACAGCCTGAATTTCCTAGACTCGTACTAGAGGAAAGGCCCAAATCTGCACCCTATCCAACATGGTTACAATAAAGGGGGACCTCTGTGGAGGAGTCAAGTGTGACAGAGGCACATTGATCCTGAATCCTGATAATATCAGGAGGTTTGCCATCATCTGGAGGAGGTCTAAGACTGCCTGTGAAAGGCCCTCCTTCAAAAGCCAGTTAAAGAGGTTGGGGAAATCTCTCACCCCGACATCAGGATGTAAAGCGCAACCACTATCATTAATTTCATGAACTCTCGAGGGGTGCTGTTGAAGCCGAAGGGAAGAACAGCAAACTAAAATTGCTCATGGCCCACCTTGAATTGCAAGTAGCAGCTGTGGGGCTGCATGAAAGGTACATGAAAGTAACTGTCCTGCAGGTCCAAAGCAACCATCCAGTCACCTGGAACTAGGGCGGACAGAACCTGGGCCAGCAGGAGCACACTCAATAGGACAAAGTCCTCTGTCCTTCTTCGGAAAGAGGAAATAACAGGAGCAACAGCCAGTTCCATACTTCCTAGGCTAGGACCCTTTCTATGGCTCCTTTAGCCAAAATAACTTGCTCTTCTTGGAGCAGGATGGACAAGTGCTCCGCTTAAAGATGTTCTGACATAAGAGGGAGGTGGGAAGGGTCAAAAAGCACTAGCAGGGCATAGCACTGCTTGATGACCTGGAGGCTCACCTGTCAGATGTTGTATTTTGTCTCCCATGGAGAAAATATTTGATTCTGTCTCCCTAACTTGCATTTTGTAAATCCATATAAAAACTGTAATCATCAAGAGGGTGGAGATCACTATCTCCTACCCACCATCATCAACTTCTTCTGGTGGTGTACCCTTCTCAGAGTCAAAATCTGAAAAGATAATGGAGCCTCTGTTGGCACGAAAACCCTGTGGAGGCATTTGGGAAGAATCAGGCTGTATAAAGACTGCTTGGTCTTTGAGATCGGGCTGTAGATGGTTTTCAGTCAGACAGAATCAGAAGCAGGTCGCCTTCCAGTACCATTGGCATCGGCGAGTAGCAATCTGGCGCAGGTAGAGGTGCCAGATTAGTCATCTGTATCGGAGATGTTGAAGGAAAAAGATGTGTTAAGCCTTTCAAAAAACAGTTAACTACCGGGACTTGAAAAAAGAAGGCTGATCTGGCAGAGGAAGGAAGGCAGATATGGCCGAAAGGTAGCCTTTGATAGTGCCCAGAACAGAGCCCTGCTGGGATAAAGAGAAAAGGAACAAAAGTACTTCAGAGAGAGGGGCAGAAAGGGGATTTGCTGTGCACCATGCCACAAATTTATTCCACATGCAGGCGTATACCGTCTTTGTGGAGGGACGCCTGGCTGCCAAGATTACATCACAGATTTCGGGAGGCAGGTCGAAAGACGTCAACTGCTGCCGCTCAATGTCCACGCGAAGAGGTGTAGACTGGACAGGTTCGGGTGGAGTATCGTCCCCTGCTGCTGCAACAGAAGATCCTCCCGAAGAGGCAGTCTTATCAGAGGATCGATGGCCATGTTGAGCAGCTCCGGATACCAGACTCTTCGTGCCCAATCCGGGGCCACAAGAATGACTTGGGCTGGGTCGCGGCTGATCTTCTTCAGCACTCTGGGCAGAAGTGGTATAGGCGGAAAGGCGTACAACAGGCCGCAACTCCACTCGTGACAAAAAGCGTCGCCGCGCGAGTGCCGCCTTGGAAATTCCAATGTGCAGAATTGCTGACATTGCATGTTCTCTCCGGTGGCGAATAGATCTAACCAAGGCTCTCCCCACTGTTGAAAGAGACCTTGCACCACCTCCGAGTGAAGACACCATTCGTGATCCATCATGCACCTGCGGCTGAGTTTGTCCGCCCTGGAGTTCATAGAACCTGCCAGGTCTTGAACCACCAAGGAAATGCCTTGATGTTCCAGCCACGTCCAGAGGCGAAGGGCCTCCTGACAAAGGGTCCACGGCCCTACCCCACACTGTTGCAAAACCATATGGCGGTGGTGTTGTCCGTGAATTCCTGCACTACTCTTTCCCGGACAGAGGGAAGGAATGCCTTCAGTGCAAGACGAATCACCGGGAGCTCCAGAAGGTTGATGTGAAGCCTGGACTCCGCCGGAGACCAAAGGCCTCTGATCTCCGCCTCTCCCATGTGGCCGCCCCATCCCAGAAGGGAGGCATCCGTCACTACAGTGTGGTCTCGTTGGGGAAGGGAGAGGGATCTGCCATTGACCCAATCTTGATTCATAAGCCACCACTGCAGCTGTCGAGCAGTGCCCTCCAAGATCTGGACGCAGTCGGACAGATTCCCCTGATGCAGAGCCCACTAGAACTTCAGGTTTAGGAGCCCGCATATGCCATCTGGCATGATCGATCAGCAGGATGCAGGAGGCCATGAGGCCCAGCAGCCTCAGGGTCATTCTGACCAAAACCCGGGACAGGGGCTGAAAGATCATAATCATAGCCCGAATATCCCGGACTCGTGGTTTGGGAGGATAGACCAGAAACCGCGTTGTGTCCAGAACCGCTCCGATGGAAAGGAGTGTCTGAGAGGGAGTCAGGTGTGACTTCGGCACATTGATAGTGAACCCCAGCAAATGCAGGAGGTCCGCCGTAGTCTGGAGGTGGGAGATGACTGACTGGGGCGAGCCCGCCTTCAACAGCCAGTCGTCAAGATAGGGGAAGAATGAAACCCCTGATCTGCGCAAATGAGCTGCGACCACTGCCATCACTTTCGTGAATAACCGAGGGGCGCTGGTAAGGCCAAAGTGGAACACAGTAAACTGAAAATGCTTGTGGCCTACCGTGAACCGCAGGTAACGCCGGTGGGCCAGCAGGACGGGAATGTGAAAATAAGCGTCCCGCAAGTCCAATGCTACCATCCAGTCTTGCGGGTTGAGGGGAGACAAGACCTGAGCAAGTGTCAACATTTTGAACTTCTACCGGAGGAAGCGATTGACGTCCCTGAGATCCAAGATAGGATGCAGGCCCTTGTCCTTCTTGGGAACCAGAAAGAAGTGGGAATAACAGCCACAATCTATTTCTGGGACAGGAACGCACTTGATGGCTCCCTTGGCCAAGAGAGCCGTAACTTCCTGCTGGAGAAGGGCCAGATGATCCTCCGACATGCGGTGGTATTGCGGTGGCATGGCTGTAGGAGTAGTCTCGAAGGGGAGGGAGTAGCCCCTTATTATTATTATTTGCAAAACCCACCTGTCCGAAGTGATGGTGCGCCAGTGGGGAAGTTGATGGCGTATCCTGTACCCACTGGCGTGTGATGGGCGTGAAAGGTCGGGCTAGGAGGGTTTGGAGGCTGCTGCAGAGAGGGGGTTGGTCGACCCGCCCGCCCGCTGGCCCCCAGAACCTTGCTGGTTGTTTCCACGTCCCCGGCCGCATAAAGGCTGGGTAACTTGCTGCGGCCTGTGGCCCTCGGCGGGATGTGACTGGGCACCCCTTCCATAGCCACAAAAGGGCCGAAAAGCAGACTGCGCCGGACAGGCGGAGAGGCTGAAGGACTTGGCCGTAGCCCATGAGTCCTTGAAGCGCCCTAGGGCGTTGTCTGCTTTGTCGCTAAAAAGGCGACGGCCAGCAAAGGGCATGTCCATCAAGGTGTTCTGGACATCCCCCGAAAAGCCAGTGGACCTCATCCAGGCGTAGCATTGAAACGGCCGCGCAAGCGTCCAATATGGCCGCTTGTGCTTGAAGCTAAGCCGGCCGGGCTCGTCTTTCGCTCCATTCCAACATGAGGTGCCCCAGTTAACGAACCAGAAAGCCCTCAGCTGATTTCCTGAGACAAAGCGGAATCAAATGATACATCCCAGTGGCGGCTGCGATGATCTGAGCCGGAGTTCCAGTCTACTGCGCACGACCGCGCCAGGGCTCTGAGCCGCGGCCCATGCCTTGGACGGGAGCTGCAGAGAGCGGATTGTGAGGTGGGCGGTCCGCTGCAAAATCAGGTACCGCTTCCCCTGCAGTTGCGCGGCTACCCTCGCCCCCACCCTCCCTAATGTGCGCATTTCACCAGACTACGGGCGCGGCGTATCTTGAACGCGGCCCGTTCCAGCACTGACAGCCATATCTGGAGACTGAGTCGGGGACAGGGCCCTCGGTCTCCTTGGTTCCTGGGGGGTGCGGTGGCAGCCCTCTTGGCTCCACGCTCGGGTCGGGACAATTGCTGGGCTGGCTGTGTGGCGCCTGCTCCCTCCTCCGCTTCTCGGACCTGCTGGATTCAACATGACTGGCTACCGGATCGGGCTGTCTGTGAGAGCCCCGGGACCCCCTTCACTGCTACAGTCGGTGCCTGGCTGGCTGGTGACTTTTTGGAACTGCGGCTGCTGCTTTACCCATTTGATACAGGCAACAACTGCACTCAGCCATAGACACTTCTCAATAATCCCTGGCACAGTTCACTGTTCAAGTGCTGCAATTTACCCCCCATCGTGGCCCCAGGCATCTGCTGCATTCATTCCCCGGAGGGCACGAGTGGATTGCTCCTGGGGGGCCGCAGCTCTTCAGGTTGCCCTGCATCTTTCCTGTTATTCGCAGGCCTCTGCAAAAGCTACTAACCTGGGTGTCACTGATCCTGCGGGGGCCATTCCTCGCATTGTTTCGCCTTGGTTGCTTTAGGGGATGGGCAGACTGTGACACTCAGGGCCTAGAGCTCTCTGGTCATTTTGGCAGGCGCACGTTCCAACCTATCAGTGTCGGATTCGGGCCGCTTCCAATTCTGGGCGATACTGGGTGGCCTGCAAGCTGATGACACTGCCCTGATCTCCATCTGCGACTGCACGGCTTGGGTGGGGTCCACTGGCCCCTGCCCACACATCAAATCCACCTGTCCTCCCTTGGTAGTGCCTCTTCACTTCCTGTGACATGGGCCGTAAAGATCTGAAGCAAAGGACCTTACCCTTTGGGAAAGTTGCAGATAACGCGTCCGATGACCCTACTGACATGGTGGACGAAACCCATGGAGCTGAAGATATGGAGGACCCTCAGTCCCCGACAGCTGCCATGCTCCAGAAGATGAGAGCAGTATTTCGAGCCCTGGAATGCAGATTTGACGCACTTAATAAAAGCCTGGCAGACATGGGTGCTAAGGTTCAGGTGCATGATCGACGGCTGGATGTGGCGGAGGCTAGGATATCGGATGTGGAGGATGGCTCAGCACAATCACGGAAGGGTCTGGACAGAGTGGAGCGAATCTTGAAGGTGGTGTTGATTAAGAACGAGGACTTGGAAGAGCATAGTCGATGAAACAAAGTTCGCATCCTAGGCGTACCAAAAACAGCCACAGCCGGTCGCATGGATGTCTTCATTGAACAACTGCTAGCGGATCTATTTGGTAAAGACTCCTTCACTCTGGGATTTGTCGTAGAACGCGCCCACAGATCACTGGGCGCCCGCCCCAATCCGGGCCTACCTCCTAGACCCATCATTGCAAGAATTATGAACTTCAGGGATCGAGACTCCATTCTGCGTGCCGCACGTCAGCGTGGTGAAGAGCAGTGGCAGGGTTCCAAACTATTCTTCTTTCCAGATTTCATTGCGATGGTACGGTGCAAATTTAATAGAGTAAAAGCTGCCCTGAGAAATCTGGGGCTGCGGTATGGAATGCTATATCAATCTAGACTTAAGGTCGATGTGGGAGGCCGTTCCCGTATATATGACACCCAAAACGAAGCGCAGGAGTTCTGCCATTCTTACAAAAAAGACGGCGGCAGGTCGGTGGCAGCAGTTAGAGTTTCATCTCCTCCCCAGAGGAGTGCCATGCTGGCTCCGAAGCCAGCATGGAACTCTTCTCCAGTACAGGGACTGGATAACGTGACAGTAATGTATGGGCTTCCTGGGTTTGATGCTTCAGCTATATGGTTTCTTCTTCTTCATTGTAGTTATAACTTGTATGTCTGGCCAGCGTGGCATTGCCACACCTCAAGGTGGATACCTGGTTTTGGTTTCTAATTGTTCAGAGATTGCGGTGCGGGTTTGTTTTATCCACTACTAGATTTGCATACTGCTGGCACCGCCAGAAGTTCCGGTGGGCATGGTTTTGCCTCACATGGAGAAGGGTGAGGTTGGGTGGTCGGGGGGACACTCGCATTATGTTCAATATCTCCAGGGAAACGTTACACAGGTCATTGTCACATGGCTGTTGGTTAACTCATCGACCCACAGATTTAATATCCCAGTTGCAGTATGGCACATTTAGGTAACTTGCCTGGTCCTTCCGGGTTGTCCCTTATGTTATGGAATATCAGGGGCCTAAATAACACCCGTAAAAGACGACAGGTGATCAACTACTTATTATTCCATAACGTTGATGTAGCCTGCCTCCAGGAAACGCACTTGTCTAAATCTGACAATACCCCAGTGTCCGCTAGCTGGGGAGCACACAGGTATTTCTAGAACTATATCAGTTATGCTAGGGGGTTGCCATTCTAATTCACAGAAGAATCCCCTTCTCACCGGGCAAAGTGATTGAGGATAGCGAGGGCCATTTTTTGATTGTCACTGGTACCTTAATGGGTCATTATGTTGCAATAATAGGCATCTATGGTCCCAATGTAGACTCCCCAGAGTTCTTCTATTCCTTACAAATACACTTGTTGACATTAACTCCCTGTTTAATTATTATGGGTGGAGATTTTAATGTACTGCTGGATCCTGTTAGAGACTGCACTTCTTCCTCTACAGACACTAAAACCAGCTCTCGCCTTGCATTGCAAGACATTTGCCAGCAATTCTCTTCAGTAGATATTGAGCGCACACATAATTCTGCCACTACTTCATATACACTATTCCGGCTACCATAACACCTGGACTAGGATTGATTACTGGTTGGTCTCCGCTGGAATAGCGGGCTGGGTCCAGGCGCGCATTACCCTACCACAGACCTACTCAGATCATTCCTCGGTGGTGCTTAGGCTTGCTGTGCCGCGTCCCGGGGGGTTTGAACAGCAGTGGAGATTTCCGAGTAAAGCACTTCAAGACCCGGTGTTTATTGAAGAAATTAGGACTGCCATAGAGGACTACTTCGAAATCAACACCGGATCGGTGGATACATGGGCGGTCCTCTGGGAGGGTTTTAAGGCATACATTCGTGGGGTTTGTATTGCCAATAATTTGGGTGTTCTTGAAGACTTTCGGAACTCCCTAGCGCGCATTGATAATGACATATTTGCACTAGACGCAGAGATTCTTGAGAATGCCTCTGCAGAGGCGAAAAGTCGACGTCTGGCTCTATTGGTGGAATTCCGGGATGACGCAGATAGGGAATTATTATATTTGGGTAAATATCGCACGGCCAGGAGATATGGTGAGGGCGAACGTCCTGGTAAAATCCTAGCACAAATACTTCGCCCCCCCTATAGCAGGGCATACATAACTGAAATCAAAACTCCCGCTGGTCAGTCAGTATACTCTAAATCCCTATACAATTCCAGATTAGATGGAAATCTAAGCGCTCAGGAAGATTACCTATCCAAAATTGCACTGGTTTATCTCGAGAAACATAGGCAGGACTTCCTGGCCATCCCAATATCCCAAGACAGTATTGTGGAAGTTCCTGTGCTCCGGGTCTAGATGGGTTCACAGCAGATTTTTACAAGGCATACAAAGACATTCTGGTCCCCCAGTTGATAGAGGTATACGCAGAAGCGCTGGAAAAACATGTCCTTCTTCCCACTTTTAGAGAGGCCGTTATTATTCTACTTCCTACACCTGGCAAGGACTCCTCTCAATGTGGCTCGTATAGGCCACTTTCTTTATTGAATCAGGAATACAAAATATTGGCCAAGGTGATAGCAATCAGACTCGCTTTGTTAATGGAGTATATTATTTCCCCTGCGCAGTCCGGGTTCTTTCCTCATCGCTCCACTTTGCTTAATCTCCGGACCCTTTTCTCAGTAATACATAGGATAGATCCAATGGTCCCGGCAGCGGCAGTACTATTAGGCACCAAAAAATCTTTCGATTCCTTGGAATGGCCATTTTTTATTTCAGTAATGCGCCGCATGGGGATGCCGGACGATTTTGTTACCACCACAGCTCTTTTATACACTAGCCCCTCTGCTAGACTGCGGGTCAACGGCACGCTGTCTCAACCCATTCGCTTGGCCCGCGGAACACGCAGGGATGCCCTTTATCCCCATTATTGTTTATTTTAGCCATGGATCCCTTGGTAAGACACTTCCAGGAACGACACCTGCACCGAGGATTACAGTTCAATATTGGTCCGTTATTGGTATCACTTTATGCAGATGATACTATCCTATATGTGCGACATCCACAGACTAACCTTGAACCAATAATTAGGGAAATTTGCGGTTCGGCCTTTTTTCGGGACTTGGCATAAACTGGCACAAGTCTGTAATCTTTGAATGACGCGCAGCACGGCACCATGGGACTGTGGGTTTCCGTTTGAGTGGTGTCACGACACGGTCAAATATCTCGGCATATATATACATATGGACACCTCTACTATAATCAGGCTAAATTATGAACGAGCTGGAAGCCCCTTGGAGGCACAGGTTGAGAGATGGCTTCGTCTTCCTTTGTCAATGGCAGGTAGGGTCGCCATTATCAAAATGATGGGTTTTGCCTACATTCTTATATCTTTTCAATAATATTCCCATTCCCCTCACTCAAGCCTTCTTTCTGCAGCTGCGCCAACACCTTATAAGACTGGTTTGGGACTTCTTTCCACTCGATTCCTGCAGCAAAATGGCCAAGCGCACCAAGAAGGTCGGGATTGTGGGTTTGGAGCCTACCTCAGAAAAATGCTGAAGAAAATTTAAATCAGTCAACATGCTAAATACACGTGTTCCTTCTGTGGCAAGACAAAGATGAGGAGAAAAGCTGTGGGAATATGGCATTATAGATCCTGTATGAAAATCGTTGCTGGAGGTGCCTGGACCTACAACACCACATCTGCAGTGACTGTGAAATCTGCCATCAGAAGACTTAAGGAATTGAAAGACCAGTAGAAAATTGCACCACCATCTGCTTGTGTACATTTCTCACTGTGCTCAATAAATATTTGGAGGATAAAAAAATAAAAAAATTAAAATAAAAGACTGGTTTGGGGCGGCGGGCGGCCTAGGGTCGTTTGACAGATCTTGACTCTCCCGTATGAAAGGGGAGGCTTCGGCGTTCCAGATATGTATTTATATTACTTAACAGCACAGTGCAGTTATGCTTATGCTTGGTATCACCCGGATTCCCAGATCCCCTTCCTGAGACCGGAGGCGGACCTAGTGCTCCCTCGGAAATTGGCAACGGTACTTCCCAAGGGGATTCCTAGAGACCCATTTGACATACAACAAGTCTCCACTACTAGCTGGGCATGAGAGAAGCTGGGTAGACTGCTGGGGCTGGACTGGATCTTCTCTATTCACCGGCATTGCCACTTCCGCAATTTAAAACCAACTTCAAGTTAGTGGTAATTTGCAATTTTCTAGAAAAATAACTTTTTTGATTTTTTCAAAGTGCCATCTGGCGCACATACATGCCCTTAGGGAATGTATGTGCGCAAAATGTGCACACATGCATATTTCAGGGGTGCAACAGGGTGCATTCTCAATTTTTGATTCTCTAATTGGTAATCACAAATTGAGAATGTCTTCCCATGCATTCCTAAGGACCTCCTAGCCCATAGAAATGAATGGGAAGGTATTCCTTATTTGCGAATCACAGTTTGCGATTAGCAAATAAGGAATATGTAGGATTCGCAACATTTTTTGCAAATCCTACATACATTGCATATTGCGATTCTCTAATTGCGATTCGCTAAAAATCGCAATTTGATAATCGCAAAACTCTTTTTTGAGACATGTGGGCCCTGGTCCGGGTGGAGGATGAGATCCGTCATCTCGAAGACTTAGAGGCAGGTGATCCCTCGCCAGAGGCGCTCCACAATTTGCAACTCAAGCGAGAGGAGTACAGGAGCATTGCCACGGAGATGGCCAAAACACTGGGGAGAGAGAAAGCCGTTAGACTTTACGGCCTGGGCGATAAAGTGGGGAAATTGTTAGCCTGGCTGGATAAGAAGGAACTGGCTAACAGGCTAGTCCCGGAATTGACGTTCGAAGGGGGGCACACAATAACTGACCTAAAGGCAATCGCAAACACGTTTGCTGACTATTATTGCTCCGTGTATCGATCCACTTCCAGCCTCTCTGTGGGCAGACTCGGAGCAACTCCTCCGAGATATCAGAATGCCGACTCTCACGGCTGACGAACGTGACGTGCTTGACAATGCCCTTAAAGATGACGAACTGGCACAGGCTAAGGGACTCCTTCCTTACGATCAGCGTTTTGCCACCCTCGTGATGATACACAAGGATGGTAAGCCTCAGACCCTCATCTCCTCATACAGGCCAATTTCCCTGTTGAATGCCGAGCCGATAATCCTCACCAAAAGGCTGGCGAACCGTCTGATACCAGTAATCTGCAACCTCATCCACCCTGATCAGTCGGGCTTTATGCCCCACCGCAATACTGCATTAAATCTGCTGCGCGTACATGGCGTTCTGGGCAGACTCAACACCATCCGAGAGATGGCAGTCGTGGTCTCGATGTAACCCCACAGTGGCATTTGATACAACTGAGTGGTCTTATCTCTTTGTGGTCCTGACCAAGTTGGGCTCTGGCCCGGGCTTCATTGTCAGAGTGCAGCTTCTGTATTCAGAACCCCTGGCGCAAGTGGTAGTCAACAACAAACAGTCTGGGACTTTTGGCCTGAGCCGGGGGATCAGTCAGGGGTGCCCTCTTTCGCCTCTCCTTTTTGCCCTATCCCTGGAGCCGCTGGCGGCATGGATCCGCTGAAGTCCCTCAATTTGAGGGCTCAAATGAACGGAGGAATGGGAGGATCGCATTTTCCTCTATGAGGATGAAATCCTTCTATTTTTAGCCTCCCGCAGGTCCTCCATACGGGTAGTACTCAATATCTTCAGTGTCTTTGGGAGATACTCGGGTTACAGAATAAACTGGAGCAGGCCTCCACCCCTGCCCCGTGACTGCCCCATGCACGTGGCAAGCTGGGGATTTCGATACTTGGGCATATTTATCGAAGCTGATCCTCGGCTTCATTATGAGCACAACCTACTTCCCCCCTTGCTTGGACTCAAACATGACGTCAAGGTGTGGGGACAGCTCCCGCTCTCGCTCCTGGGAAGGGCAGCATTTTTTGAAATTATGTCACGGCCCCGTTTTCTGTACGCTCTGCAGAATTCCCTTGATTTGGTCCCGACCAGTTATTTCAAAGAAATAGAAGCCCTGCAGAGCAATTAGATGGGGGAGGGAAGGCCTCGGATAGCACTCCAAAAACTGATTTCAGGTTGGTGTGATGGAGGCATTGGTTTACCGGACATACGAAGGTACTATTGGGCCGCGCATCTGGCGGCTATCAATCACTGTGTTTATAAAACTGAGGATGACCCTGCCTACAGGATGGATAAATGGTTGCTTCCTGCGGGCACATACCATAGAGCGCTCTATTTCAGACCTAGCCAATATCGACTCATTGGCCCGACCAAACACTCGGTGTTGGTGTGGCACAGGTGAGCAAAAGCCTTGGGTGGGATGGGAAACTCTCTTTGGCAAACCCCCTAAAGGATTCGGAGAAGTTGGGCACACTCGGCACCACCAAGGGATTCGACAGACGGGATCTTATTGGGCTCTCAACCATTGGTGACCTGTGGAAGGGTGGGAATGGTGAAGTTCGCGGACTTGCAGCATAGCCACGACATTGCGGACTCAGGGTGCTTCCACTATCTACACGTCAGACATGCACTACACTTGCATATTACTGTGGGTACTTCACTGTCGGAGGCCTCGCCGTAAGAGGACAGATTACTGGATGGCTATTTACAGGATAGGATCATAACACTGACGTATACGAAGTTGGTCAACAACACACCTGACCCCCTGGCACTCCTGAGGCAGCACTGGTAAAACAATGGGCTCAAGATAGACGATGAGGAATGGCAGGAGGCCCTGACCTCCCCTAAGGAAGTGGGCCTCTCCAAGATTGCGTCTCGTGCAGTTAAAGATCCTTCATGGGATTTATATCTCTGGTCCAACAGTGGTTAAAATGGGCAGGATGGATGAGGGTGATTGTCGGCGTGGTTGCGGACAGACTGGCTCCTTTATGCAAATAATCTGGGAGTGTCCCCTCATTCAGTCTTATTGGTCCAGGGTGCTTGAGTGTGTGAGTCGGGTTACAGGGGTAGTTACACGTCCAGAGGCAAAGCAGTGCCTCTTGAATATCTGGGGGCCCACAGACCTTAACAGCAGGGATAAATGGTGGGTCACTTTGGGCCAGATGATAGCCAAGCGGTCCATAGCACTGGCATGGGGGCAAAGGAACCACCCGGGGTGATCTCCTGGAAAAACGACATGGACTGGTGCATGTTTAGGGAAACAAACTCTATATATTTCCCGTGGGTGTCCTAGGAAATGGTCCTCCATCTGGGACAAATGGAACAATTCTCAAGGGTTTTTTTTGTGCTTCCCCCTGGACCCTGACACTTATGATCAACTTACGCCTTAACATCCTATTGGACCTCTCTGTAATATGTATGGTTGTACCTGAGATTACCGCACGATTAAAAGCTGATATATCTGCATTTCTCAATAGTGTGTACTGTCGACATTGTCGGATGTTAATAAAAATATAAATATTTTTTTAAAAGATGGGGAAAGACTGGTGCCACCGATTTCTGCAGATGAGCTGCAAACACCGCCAACACCTTGGTAATCACCAGAGGAGGCTAAAAGGAAGAACAGCAAACTGAAAGTGTTCGAGGCCCAATGTGAACCACAGGAAATGTCTGTGGGCAGGCAGGATGGAAATGTGGAAATATGCATCCTGCAAAACCAATGCCACCATCCAGTCTCCTGGGTCCAAGACAGACAGGACTTGAGCGACTGTGAGCATTTTGAATTTCTCCTTTTTGAGGAATAAATTGGGAGGGTGCAGGTGTAGGATAGAATGAAGGCCTCTGCCCTTTTTTTGCGACCAGAAAGTAGCAAGAATAACAACCAAGACCTACTTCTGACATGAGCACCCTCTCTGGCTCCCTTGGCCAAGAGAGCTGCCGCTTCCTGGAGGAGTAAGGAGATCTGGTCTTTCGTGAGCCTGTCGCAAGTAGGTGGCATGGGTGGAGGGGTAGTCATGAAGGGGAGGGAGTAGCCCCTTTGGACAATATGGAGAACCCAGCAGTCTGATCTTATTGACCTCCAGTGGTGCAGGTGATGGAGTATCTTGCCTCCGACTGGTTGCCCATGATGGCTGGAGGGCAATCTAAAGAGGTTTGAAGGCTGTGGCTGCCGGGTGGGTGGTGGTGGTGTCGGAGGGAGGGGGGAAATAGAAGCTATTAGGCCTGATTGGTGGTTGAATGTTTGAATTTTATTGAATAGGCCAAGTGGGCTTCCAATTACAGGTGATATGGGTGGTTGTATAGACGTTCTCCTGCTAAGTCTTCTGGCTTCTCATCTTCTTCTTAGTGTTCTTCATAGGTCCTAACTTGAATGACGTCTCCCCGAGGTCTCTCCAAAAGAAGAAAAGAGCGGTCAGTTGACCGGCCTATCTCTACAGTAGTTCAACCGTCACCACACCCAAAAGTGAAGGGCTTTAAAGGAACACAAAAAAAAAGGAATAGAAATGTGGCTTAGACTAATCCTCTGAGTCCAGCCAGGACAACATGGGCTCTCCACACATGGTCTGGTAGGGGATATCTTCTCCCCTAAGCAAAATAGCCGACCGGACGCCAAAACAGAGGATAATGGAAGGAAAACGTGGGAAAGAAAAACGTTTAAACAAAATAGGAGGATCACAGGGACTCTCCCTCTCACAAGAACTGTGATGATAGCTACATGGTCTTTACAGAAATATTGGGGCAAAGTCAGCTCTATCTAATTTACCGGGTAACTTATCGGAGAGTGTAGGATAACAAACACCAAAGACCCAAGGTGCAATACTGGCATAAAGGGGTTTGTATGTTATGTTTCGGTTAAGTGCACTCACCCCTTTTAACCTCCTCCCCCCCTTTCCCGGTCTGTGTCACTCATCGCATCTGCCGCAACTCTCCTGAGTTGCGGCGGCTTCACAGCGTCCTCCGGGGGCGTCCACCAATCTTCGAACGAGCTCTCCACGTCCTCCCCAATGTCTTCTGCTCCTGTAGGTGCCTCCTCGATCTCCCGGTCCTCCGGCACTCCTTCCTCCATGCGTTGATCCCTTGTCCCCTTGTTCGGCTTGGCTTCTTCCTCGTTCCGTCTCCACGCCACTTCTTCCTGCGTCATCTCCCTTAAGGCCGGTGGCCCCGCCTCTTCCGATTCGTCCCCCTCACCCATTCGTTGGGCCCTCCTTCATCCGCCGTTTCTTCTTGTAGAGAGGAGGGAGGTGTTGTGCTTAACCCTTTCCGTCCCACGATCGTGTCCGGACAGGCAGGAGCGGAAAAGGGTGAGTCTCTGTCCTCATCCCAGACCACCCTCTCACAGGAGGACTGGCCTGACCTTTGACAGACCAACCACGGAGTCTGGAAGTACCATATACTCTGCCCTGAAGAGGCTGGAGAGCTTGCATGCCATGATGGCTGGGCAGGTAAGGACGAGGCTGGAAGCCCCATCCATGGCCCCGAAAGGAGAGAAAAGTGAACTGGGGTTGGCGGGGGGCCAAGGAAAGTCCCAAGGACCTGGACGTAGCTCTGCTATCCTTGAAGCACTCCAGCATTGAATCCGCCTGGTCTCTGAAGAGACAGAAGTCATCAAAGAGCATGTCCATAAGTGAGGCTTGAACAGCCCCTACTAAGCCAGTCATTCTCAGCCAGGCATGGCGCCGTAGGCCACTGATGAAGAAACCGCTGTCAGTAGTGAGTTGGTCATGTTCAGCCCACATCTGATTGTGAACTTGCCTGCAACTGTCCCGTCTGCCATAGATTGGGAGGGTTTAGCCAGGGCCTCCTATGGGACAATGGACTGCACCTAGACAACAAAATGTTACAGTGCATGGAGGTAACCGGCCAAAAGGCAAGCGGTGTTTAAGGACCACAGTGCCCGGCTGGTGAGAGAAAACATTTTGTTGCCTAAAGTGTCCATCCTCTGGATTCCTATCTGGTGGAGTGGTAGAGAATGTGCCAGAGTTTACAGGGGAACTGGAGGCTTGGACCACCAAGCTCTCCAGGGTAGGGTATTGGTTGAATAAATTAGAGTCCCCTGAGGTGGGATAATGGTGGCTGGCAATAATCCTGTTCATAAGAGCCCCTGTGCTGTGCTTGACCAGGTCCCAATACAGGACGTCCGTAAGGGCTTCATTAAATGGGAGAAGCGGTTCGGAGGGGAGATACTCCCGGCTGAAGCACATCTGTCAAGATGTTAGTCTTGACTGCCACAGAGGGAAGGCTAAAGTCCAGGACCTCGGCCGCCCTTCTCACCACCAAAGCAAAAGAAGCTCACTCCTCTTTAGCCATGGTAGAGAGACCATGCCAGTATCTGGGGAGATGTCCAGTACACTGTTGTCTGCAAATTCCTCACACCATTCCATGTTCAGGCCTAGGTGTTGGTATTCCTCAGGGTCCAGTGGCCTCTCCCAATCCTCCCTAAGTCCTAGCCCATAGGAATAGGGCTCAGACTCTATTCTGGAGGTCAAGGCTCCAGTCAGCACCGGAGTGGGTTGAATCAGGGATGAGAATGGGAATGGCGCCGCAGGGAGTGTCGACATCGGTACCAGCATTGGGGAAGGTCAAGGTGGTATGACCAGTGCCGGTCAATATCCATCTGTGGATTCAAGGGGCCTGACTGGTGCCGGGGACGGACTCACCAGCGTGGAACTAGTAGGGGCCAATCCCAAACATATGGCGCCGGAAGGCGCACCAGTGGGGACAGGCTTCCCAATTATGAGGTTCATGGCCTAGTAACATTCAGAGTTGGGCGTTGGTTGATCTGGCTCTTGGGAACTCAGGGAGGCAAGGAGCCATCCCAGGCTCAACCGCGGAGCCAGGTTTTGAATGACGATGCCCCTTGTCTTGTCGAATAACTTAGACGGACAGGGTACTCTTTTTCTCCTTGAGGGACTTACCCGAATGCCCTGAAGGCTTCGACTACAACGAAGATTGATGGCTCCGCGACGGATCCCGGGACCTTCCTCTTGACCGGGATCGAGAACGTTGCATGTTGAGTGGCAAGGAGCTTCACCCATCTTCCCCGTTCTGCGAACTGACTTCTAGGGATAGGGACTCCTTTCTAGAGCCCTAGTTATGTGCACCAGTGGTCAGTGTCTAGCATGGCTCTGTGCTTCTGGCATGGAAAGTCATGTCAGAACTGACGTCAACGCGCAGGGGCGGCGTTTAAGTAGACACCGTGACGTCATCCCGGTGACCACGGACACAGAGTCGACCGACGCCATCTGCCGATGCGCAGGGGTACTGCTATGAAAAAATTCTCCAGATCCAGTCTGATGCCTGGGGATAATTCTAAAGATAAGGAATCTATAATTACAGTCTTTTTCAGGTAGGCGCTGCAGGGCTTGAAGCCAGCTTTCCTAGTGGACATCCCTGCCATACCAGGAGAAAGATCTCAAAACACTTTGAGAAAAAGTCGAAAAAGGCCAGTCAAATAATGACAGGGGGTGGCGCTCTCTCGATCTGTGCTAACTGGCACAGAAAGAAAAGAACCGATGTCAGCATACTGGGATGGCAGCTACATAGGCACCGCGCATGCCACTTCCTGCGTGGATGATGCCCTCAACACCACACGTAGCTGACCAACAACACCTACCGGCGCACAGGAGTACTGCTCATGAAAAAAGTCTGGATCCAGCCTGATGCCTGAGGATAATTCTAAGGTAAGGAATCTGTGGGTAGAAGTCTCTATCAGAAGTATGAGGTATTTCTCAAACACTTTAAATTCTCAGAGCAGTACATTTGTGCAGTTATTCTGATTCTACGCATTTTCCTAATTACTGGGTATTTTAAATAAGAGTGTGGATAAATAATAAGCACAAAGTCACTAATAGCTTTGGAACATACTATCTGCAAGTCCATCCTACAACACTGAAACCTGCTACAGCTTTGGAGCTCTGAATATTTTTTTTACGGAACTCCATCTTTGTGAGTAACTATGTAAATTAAATGATAGGGAATCAGAGCAACCAAGACCTGCAGAAGCCACACAAAATGCTAACCAATACAGAATCTTCCACCAAGGGGAGCCACCTTTACAGGCTATATATGCATTCAAGTGTCTGAAACACTCGTTGCCAACCCAGTTGAAAAATTAAGGGTTCCACCAATTAGAAGCCCTTACATTAGAAAATCAAAATAAAATCATGCTAGGATATTTCAGGAATCAAAACCATTCTTGTTATGACTGGCTCATGAAAGCAAGAGGTAGTTTCTGATGTCACATATTCTACTCAGCACACTGAATATAAATTAATCCATGCATGGTCCACTGCCTGTCCAAAAACAATCGGTGAAGGTAAACCACTAATACAAAAGTTCACATACAGCAAACGTGACAGAACAAAAATTGTTAATTTACAGTAAAGAGACCACTGTTTTGCTAGATCATTTCTACTCTTTTCACTCAATCACACTTTGAGGCTTTTCGGAGAATATCCATAGAAAACTGGAGCTGTTCATTGAATCAAAATGAAAAACAAGGGGGGAGGAGCTACGCTCGTAACCAAGATGGTCGCATAAGCTCCCGGCTCCGTCGACCTCCGCCAGAAGCTCATAAATCCTGAACTTTATCCTGAACTCCCGCCGGACTCCCGTGCTGGTGAACAGCATCTGATTCGAAAGGTGCAACCCCAAAATCTCTGGCGGCCCGGACGGCGAAGTTATACGGTGCGCCATTCTTGGCCTGCCTCCGATCTGACGCCGGGGCCTCGAGTTTCAACTTGGCCGGGTTGGAGTCGAACAACATCGGCTGTGAAAAGTGGGTGGATCCGGTCTCCCGAAGCGGCTTTTTTGTTTCTCCCTTATTGGATGGTGCTCCGGTGACGGCTTTACCTTGCAACTACAGTGGCCTGTTAATATCGTCTACTTGTTCAGGGATCCGCTTCCCGGAGACCCAGTTGGGCTCCCGGTGGTTCTCTGGGCTCGGTTCCTCGTTGGCGGCGACGGTGAATCTACTGTGCTGTGGACGTGCGTTATAGTGGTTTTTACAACGATTCTGCCCTGTGCCCCGAAGAAGTCGACCTCTGGGGTCCGGATACCCGCCCGGTCGCTCATTGAGGGGCGATGGAGCGGACTGAAACTACACCGTCGCTACGCACTGTAATGGCCGCCATTTTGCAGCTTCACGAACGGTTCACCGCCAACATCCAAGGGATGATCGTAACTGCAGACCGTATAAGCTCGAGACCGGATTCTGACCCTTTGTTGTTAGAAAGCCGAGATACTCCACCCAAGGATACCGTCTTTATTGGCACCGAGGTCCCCGTGCAGAGTACTGATTTGGACCCTCCCAGCAACCCTAAGATGGCGGCTATCGAGGCCGAGAGGACTGGATGTGTGTTAAGCCCTACATTGAAGCCGCCCGAGTTGGATGTGACTGCCATTGTGAAACAATGTGCCTTCTACTACGACTGCCAACTTCGACCTTCGCCTCTTTCTGTAATCGATCGTCACCGCCTTGCTGCTTTCTCACCGGTGGATAGTGGACTTGCTCTGACTTTTGAACTTTGCGTACGTTTATCCTGCTTTTCCTCTCCTTGCATTAACTTTGACACTTTACTGTTTTCTGGTATTCCTGTTGTGATGGCGGTTAGAATGGATGTACTCAACGTGAAGAATCATGGCGATCTATGTGTGCTGGAGGGGCTTTTCGTGATGGATCGTGAGGGTTTGGGCTGAACTTGATTACGCTTCGATGCAATGTCTCCTTTTGTTTTTGCTGGGTTGTATCTGTGGGAACGGGGCCGGCTGTACGTTTGATTAGCCTGGTTACTGTTTTTCTGATGTGTCTGGACGGGGTTTGCTATTTCTGTTGAGCCGGGGTCGGACGGGATGTTCTCTTCTTCTTTGTTCGCGGCTCCCCTACGGACTATCTCTTGATTTACAGCGATTTGCTATTCTGCCGGTAGGGGGTGTCTGCTTTTGGCGGGGGGATGGGAGTCTGGGAGCTCGTATCGTACTGTAACATTCTCCTCCTCCACCTTTTTCCCCATCCTTGGGGTGTAGTTTAGGGGGCGACAGGCACACTGCTAGTGGGGTTGGGTCGTAGCCATAAGCAGGGGTGTAGGGTGGTGGGTTGCGGGGGGGGTTATTTTTCTATGACCTTTCTATTTCCCTTTACCCTCTCTGCAAGAGCTGTGGCTTATTCTCCTGTTTTTCCTAGCATATCTGGGTGTCACGTGTATGCATCGTATATCCTGTATTTTTGGTGGGTGGATGATGTGGGGGGATGCCTGCGGTCATTGACGTTTAACTGCTTGCTCCAGCCTTTGCTGGTATTGATTTTTCTCCTGCTCATGACTGTATGGTGTTTCATTGCTTCGTTCGCACATCCACAGCTGCGCTGTGTTTCGATTGGTGGCACCCGATATGTGTATTATTTCTCTTGTGTTAAAATAATAAAAATATATATATAAAAAAAAAGAAAAACAAGCCTACATTGAGATATAGCGCATATTCTTTTCTTAAAATTACAGCATGATGGAAATTAAACTTTTTGCGAGTAAGTGTATTATATCTTAAAAGTATAAAAAAGATGAATGTACAATTCATTACCTTCACTAGAATGTAGCTGTGCAAAATCATCAAGTTTGTCGCCATCTCCGAGGGGATTTTAATTTTCTGTGTTCTCAGTTCTGTATACATACTGAATAGTACATCATGAGCATTCCGATAATTTCCTAAAATGGCAATGAACAGAAATTCAGAAGTTCAACTTGCATGTTACTGCACTGTATTTGTACACTGTAGGCAGTACACAATTATCATACTCTGGTCAACTCACGCTTAAATGGATCTATTCTAAGTGATTATCTATAGACCAGTAGGATGTTGGAAAGTTGACTATGTGGACCGTGTTGTGACCTGACCATCTAAGCAGACTATAATCAGTGACATGTGCAATGATGGAAAAGAAGAAGATTCTTGTGCAATGGCATCAAGCCTCCAATAAACATTCTGCTGTTCATAACGGTGTACTGAAAGCAGTAGAAAGTGCTCTGATGGAACAAAATATGGGTAGTAGAACCACAAAATGTTGTTAGAATTCCGTGAAGACGTTCCAGCGTCCTGGTGATACATAAGGTGTGAATTCTGCCACTTGCCCCCACCCACTCCAATTTGCACGCAAAATATGCATGTTTTGCAACAGCAATTGCTGTGGTACACCACTGAGAGGCTAATAAGCGGTCAAAGCTGATTCTGGAATCAGATGTTTTTAGTGATGGACAACTTTTGCTCTGTGAAACATAGCTGTGGCAGCAGGCAGGAGCAGGCAGAGTTCCTGAGAAACACAGCATGCTCGCTAGGATGCCATTTGCAGATTGTCTATTTTAGTTTTTTAAATATGCACTCTGTAAGTGCGGTCACGTCACTGTCAATGAGATGAAAAATTACATTTATCACAAGATCGTGGGCTCTAATATGCAGTTTTTTCTTGCTGCTTAATATTTTCATGCTTTATAAGACAAGGGGACCCAAATATGATTGGTCGTGGACCTAAGGGATTGCTAGTTTTAGACACCGTGGTCCCCAGACAAGGGCAATGGACAAGACAAAGGATGAATATAGATTCAATAACAGTCATATATTTAAAGGTGTCAAACCGGACAGGGATATTTTTAATATAAAAAAATTGGAACAAAAACAATAACGTGGGACACAAGCCTGTGCTATCAGAATGTGCAACATACAAACAAGCTAATCTGCATGAGCCTTATTTGTTTTGTTACTTCGGTCTGTATTTTGTTTGTGTTTCATATGTCTAGTAGGATGCAGGCTTGAGTCCCACTTTATTGTTTTTGTTCGAATTTGTGAATATTAAAAATGTCCCTGTCCAGCTGGACAGCTGTGAGAAGTTGGCCTGGTATATGATGTTCACTATGCTAGTGAGCACCTTGCACCAGTCCAAACAACCCTTATGGTGATGGTTGTAAAGCCAACCTTATAGACCAGCTATCCTAGTGGTAGCATGGACAAAAGCAGTCTTAGGCTAAACTCAAGAGGGCATGTGAAGCCAGCTGTTTTACCAAATGCAAACCTTTTAATACCAAATGAAAGGACACCACACAGGTTATATATTCAAAATATATATGTATTTATTACTAAATAAATCCCCTTAACTCTTTATGAGCACAGGAGCACAAGCGTATAACAAGAAACTTAATATAGCATACAAAAGTTGCACAAATATGGATAGGCCCTGGTGGCCCGTAAAACCATATACTAAAATAGTGGTATAAGAAGCACGTCACGAACAATGGTAAGGCCTAGGGCCTTGGGAATCGCTGGGGCTACACTGGGCTAACAGAAGTTAGGACGTAGGAGGCCAACAGGATGCGGGTGCAGTGTCTCAATGCGCACGCGTGCACCAATAGAAGTCAATGGGTGCGTAAAAATAGAAAGTTGCAGATCTGGAAGTCTTCCGACTGGACTAGAACTTAACCACTTAAAATTAGGACACTAAGGATGTAAATCTCTACAGGAGCACCATAGTACTCTCGTTACCTCACCCACAGGAAGCGGGTGCATAGGTGTCAAAGTGTGTCGGGTTTCGTCGTGGAGTTCTATGGAGCCTTGGAGAAAAGATGCTGCAGGTGACCAGGACAGAAGAGTCCGGTTGGATCCAAGGGTGGATCGAAGATGAAGAGTACCTGAAAGCAGAGGGGACAGAGTCTGGGTCACTAGCCAGTGACCAGGAAGGAACCAGGCGATGTCGGGTTGCGATCAGGTGATGTCGTGAAGCTTGTCTCCGCTGCCACGTGGACCAGGAGGTGTCGACGATGACCAGGTGGTGGACACGGACTGTCCCACGAAGGCTCTCGCTGTCGGCGGTGTCGGTCCTCGATTCGGAGTCAACAGGCCTTGGCAAATGCAACCCACGCAGGAATCGAAGATGGCTTCTGGATCAGACTGTAGTGTAGTTCCTATATTCCCAATAGGCTCTGCGCATTGGAATAATATAAACAGCAGTGTAGACGTAGGACTGAGGTCGACTAGGTCTCTACTGACTATATTAGACTTAATTAGTTTTGCCAGCTAGCTAAGAGGTCACTAGAAACGTTCTCGAGTAAACAAGGAGGAGTTTAACTTCCCTGGATAGACAAGAGGGGATTAGCTTCTGACAACCATAAAACATGACAACTTTGCTCCCTCAGAATAGGAGGGTATCTCTAGAGTCGTGTGAAAACAATAGACAGCTATTTCACTCAGTCAATCGTGCATACTTAGTTTCACCAGAGTGCAGAGAAATAGAGAGACGGGCATTTTCAATAAAAGGTGTTATTTTATTGAGCAGTCTTCTTTCTAATGCAAGAGAAATGAATTGCCAAAATTGCAATACTTATAGTAAAGTAAAGTGCGTACAGTAAAAGGAGTATTATAAAATAATACTGTAAAAGCATTGATATGGTTTCTTAGCCATATGATACTTTAAAATAGATAAAATATATACATACATAAAAACATTGACTAACGTACTCAACTGGTGCTTCTAAATACGCCTATCCCGGTGTACCTGACCTAAGCCTAATACGTGGGAAGGAGTAAGTAAGTAGCAGTTTAAGTTAAATAAAATGGTTTTGCCAAGGATCTGAATCAAGAATTCTCTTTAAGGGTTTAGTCAGCTCCGTACCTGGGTAATAGAATGCAGGAGGTCTGGTATCTTTCTCTCAGGACTCGATATCCCGGCAACCCACAAGGGTGGCTGGAAACACCGGAGCTGGATTTTCTCAGCTGGAGAAAAAGACAGCGTCCTTCTCATTGCGTCAAAAGGGAGGGGCGGCGTCCGTGGGCTCTCGTATCATAGCCGCTCTGCTCCAAACCACCGTGTGTTTGCTTAAGGCAACGTTGGTATATTTATACCTGAAAGGTGCCGGGTTGGACGTAAGGTTGGACATAAGACGTCACTAAGAACAAACAGTTCTTTCTGGACTCCAGGAGTTCTTGTGCAAAACAAAACGCGTTGTACTTTCTAGGAGTCTGGGGAAGTAGCCTTGCTCAATTTGGACTGCATGGGCTACTACTAAATATGGATATGATTCTTATGCCTTTATAAGGATATTGTTTGTTATAGCCATATAAGGGCATAAATCGGGAATATCAAATTAGGGTCCTAGATAGAAATACAACAAGACCAGCAAGGTCTGATGGGCTGCTCCTTTTCAGGGGAGCAAGGGCCAGTCTGGAGCAACCAGACCAGCGTTGAAAATTCGAAGGTTCGTTGTAACAGAGGCCACTAGCCAACGGGCAAGTGACCGGACAGACGCGTCGAGCAGGAAAATGCAAAAGGGCCCCACGCAGCACTCGGTGAGTGTGGAGAGGTGATCTTCGGTGCAAAAGCTGCTCGGGCTGGGGCTTCTCAATCCCCAATGCACAGCTTTGAGGGTGCCTCAGGAGCTGCACAGGAAGCACTTCGCTGGCTTTCCAAGATAGCCGGTCCCACGTCTCACGTCACCTCCACGGGTCTCAGCTTTGCTGTGGCTGTGGATCGGGCTGTTGGATGTCTGGAAGTCCGGTTCTTGTCGGTCTCTGTCGTTCGAGCTCCGGCGGGAGCAACAACAAAGCAAACCTTTGAGCACTTGATGGTGCCTGCTTGCACAGGGTGGTCACTCCTTGACCACAAGGGAGATTCTTCAGTCTTCTACGTCGAGTAGGATGTCGAAGGGTCCAGAGTTCCGTTTCAAAGTTTCAGTCAGGATTATCTAAAGTCTATGGATACAGCTCCTACCTTTATTCCAAATCAAGGGGCTGGATTACCTGCTAGGTCCCTCCTATGGGTGGGACCCAGGAAGGGGGTGGTTACACCCTTTTCCCTTTGCCCAGTTTCGCGCCAGAGCTGGGGCTGGAGTGCCCCAGCACCGGTTTGAACTGGGCTATGCATGGGACACCTTGTGTGCCCCAGGCAGTGTCTGGTTTCATTCAGCCCTCCCTGCCCCAATCCACTATCTCCTGTCTGGGGTGGTGCTAGCACCTCCCTGTGACAGGAAACCTACTGTCCAGGCCTCCCCTACCGGAGTTTCGGTCAGCAGCAGGAGGCCAGACTTGTGTCTGTGGCAGCAGCATCCATTTTGTGATGCTGAGGCATTGGTTAACTTTAACCGGGATTAAGGTTAGTAACATGTCTTCTCCCTCTAAAAGGGTGGAATGCTACCCCCGTCACCAGAACTGGCGAGGGGGTAGTATTCCAAAGCGTATGACACTTTACACGACATGTTTTGATAAAGCCAAACCAAAGATAGCATCTAACCGCGAGGATTATAATGCACTTAAGAGTATATGGTATGGCAGTATCCCAGAACAGCTATAAGGACATGGTTCCTAAAGCTGCAGACAGGCTCAGCTCATGTTAAAGCACCATCTCACATAAAACCAAGCACTCTGCCTCCAGGATTGTTAAGGCCTGCCATAGGAGTGACTTATAGGTGTATATGTGTCCAGATATAGGTTTAGACATAGGTATACTGTATCTAAGCAAGGGGTGATTACACGACCTTGCCCCAGCTGAGTGATCAGCCAGTTGTGTCAGTTTGGATGGCCAGCCAGGGGTGGCAAAAGATATGCTGCAGCCCCTGGTAGGCCTTGGATGCACCTATGCCCTGGGTATCTATAGTACACTGTACAGGGGCTCATAAGGTGACCCAATCCCAACTGGTGATGTACCTAAAGTACATGGTTGTGAATTTAGAGAGAGAACAGCAGGGCTGTGGGTCTGATTAGCAGGCCCACAGCCACATTAAGTCGAAAACCAGTGAAGCAAAAAGCAAAAAAAGGGGTTGACCATAGGATAGCAGACCCTACTCTCCTACAACAGCTTTAAATATATGACTAACTTTGAGTCTATATTCATCTTTTGTCTTGTCCATTGCCCTTGTGTAGGGACCACTGTGTCTAATATTTTGACAGCAATTAGTAAAGTAAAACTACAACACCAATAATACTGCTCTCCCTGAAAAGAACTAGAAACAAAAAGGAAAGGCTAGCTGTCCATATTTCGAGGCTGCTCCACAACACTATACTCCATGAAAATCTACTCCACTCTATGCCCCTCCACTAAACAACACTCTACACCACTCTACTTCACTCTGTGCCACTCCACTCTACAACACTCCACTCATACAACTCTTCAATCTGTGACACTTTAGCACTCTACTCTACAACACCCCGCTCTATGCTACCCCACGCCACTTTAGTCTACTTTACACCGCTCCTCTCTACAACACTTCACTATACGACCCTACTCCATTCTAAGCCCTTCCACTGTACGTCGCTTCTACATGGTGCACATGCATCAAAATAGAGAACAGCGATTCATTAATTGCGATTTTTAAGGAATCGCAATTAAAGAATCGCTATTGCCTATGCATGTAGGAATCGCAAAACAATTTGCGATTCCTACACATTCCTTAATTGCGACTTGCAAATTGCGACTTGCAATTAAGGAATTGATTCCCATTCATTCCTATGGGCTTAGAGGCTCAAAGGAATCAATGGGAATTGCATGCGCAATTTGCGAGTACCCAATAGGTACTCGCAAATTGCGCATGCAATTTCAAGGGTGCAGGGGTGCTAAAATGACACCCTGTTGCACCCCTGAAATTACAATTTATCCACATGTTGTAAAAACACATGCCCAAAGGGCATGTCTGTGTGTGTAACATGGGACTTTGAAAAATGCATTTTAGTGCATTTTTCAAAGAAATCGCAAATTACCATCAACTTTAGATTGATGGTAATTTGCGATTCAAATTTGCGAAATCGGCATAAAAATTGTTTAATGCATTGCATTTAAGGAATCGCAATTTGTGATTCCTTAAATTCAAACGCAACTTAAGTAATCGCACATTTTGCGAATCCTTAAATTGCGGTTTTTGCATTTGGGATGATGCATCCCAAATGCAAAAATACCAGTTGCAAAGGGGCAGATACTGCGAATCTGCCCATTTGCGAACGGATTTTAGGTTGATGCATGGGGCCTAATGCCACTAACTTTTAGCCATGCTGAACAGCAGCCATGCTGGTGTACAATATGGCTAAAACAGTTTGTCAAAACCAATAGCTCTCGCAATCGCAAGAGCTATTGGCTTTGCCAATGCTTGCGTTTATGTGACATTG
The DNA here is from genome assembly GCF_964261635.1 of Lissotriton helveticus. Taxonomy (NCBI): domain Eukaryota; kingdom Metazoa; phylum Chordata; class Amphibia; order Caudata; family Salamandridae; genus Lissotriton; species Lissotriton helveticus. The sequence goes on from NC_136060.1 coordinate 188,579,824, forward strand.
TTTCCCTCCCATCCACGCACGCTACATTTAAGCTAAAGAATGGAATTACTATTGTCATAATGTTGTGCAAGCTTTGATGCTACACTGATGCGAGTCTCATCTATTTCATCCTGGGGTAGTAACGTCAGTACTGGTGTTAGACTAGGTGTATAAAACTGTACAAATATTTCAGAATATATCAAAATTAAGAAATCACAACTGAAGCACATTTCTTTTTGTAATTCTGAAGTGCTGATAAAGCAAATATTTTAATACAACCAAAATAAATCAATACACTCTGTGATGCGATTTCCACATATTATCGTTTGTGTGCTGTAAAGTTTTAGCAGTAAAACTGTATGTCTGTGTAAATGTAATTCCAAAAGAAAATTTGTTGTCTTTAATGGCAATGTGCTACCACATCATACATACTCCACTCTACGACACTCTGCGCCACTCCAGTTTATGCTTCTCAACTCTATGCCACTCTGTCCTACGACACTCCATTCTAAGCGACTCTACTCTACTCTTCGCTACTCTACGCCACTCCACACCACTTTTGTCAACTCTACACCACTCCACTCTAAGCCATTCCATTCTACATTACTCCATGCCACTTCTCCAGTCTACTCCACTCCACGCTGAAAATTTACTCTATTACATTCCACTTTACTCCACTCTATGCCGCCACTCCACTCTACATCACTTCATGCCACTCTCCTCTATTCCACTAACTATTAGACACGCTGAATAGCAGCCATGCTGGTGTACTACATGGTTAAATCACTCTGACAAAGCCAATAGCCCTAATCAGGTGCTCTCATTGCTGGCGTTAAGCTAGGCTTGAGCCTGGATACACCGTTTCCTTTTGTCACATAGTTGCAGTGTAGTTGGCATTTGTCTGAACATCAGCACTACTGCTCATGTTAGGCTAGGGTTCAGCCTGGATGGAAATATTACCTACTATTTAAGCATATGTTCATGGCATATAGTGCTGTAGATTCACAAGCTGTGATCAACTCCATTGCAAGATTGATTTATTGTATGGTGGGTTAAGATGGAATATGAAGTGAGTGTATATATATATATATATATATATATATATATATATATATATATATATATATATATATATATATATATATCCATATCATCTATGGACAGCAGGAAGCACTTACCAGGACTCTCTGTCGGGTGAAGGGCGCTGAGGAAGGCAAATGCGCCGAAATGCATTCGCCGCCACCGGACTGTGCGCTGCTGTCAATTAAAGCTGCTCTGAAAAGTATCTCCTCTGAGGTTGTCGCCTTCTTCTTTTTGTGGATGGCTGTGTGGATATATATATATATATATATATATATATATATATATATATATATATATATATATATATATTAAACACACGGACCTGACTGCATGCAATTACTCCAGCAAACATGAAGGAACGGATCACCACGCGGGAAAGCGTTTCTTCAGTGCTTTATTTCTCCAAACTGTAACATGACGCGTTTCGACCGTGTTTCCCCAGTCTTGATCACATGACATGTCGAGACCAATCGTGACTTAAATGCAATTGCACAGATATAATCTCCACCCTTTCAGTTCATGGAGCTAAACAACAGACTTTCGATTTTTAACAAAAGCTATTGAGGATCCTATAAAATACAATATCTATTGACACAGGGTAATCTTTTTTTATACATTTGTCTAATTGTCACCATATTGGACACTTCTCATTTACATCACATTGTATGCCTATAAAACATATCAGAAATATAGGGCAAGTTCCCAATTGCTCTTTGGCATCAGAAGTTTGCCAACGCAAAGCCATTAAAAATCTCATTCGTCTGTCGAAATAATAAAGTGCATAGTGCAAAATTCTAAGTCTTGATACCGGACTAAAGTGCATACTAAACCTAAAGGGCAAATAAATGCAAATTACCTATAAAGATCATAGCCAACTTGCTAATACAAAAATATAATTAATAGAATAGGTGATGCAGATGCTTAAAAAATACATCACATAAATATAAAGTGCTTAAACACAATCATGTTTAAGTGCCCAACAACCATATATCATGTTGTAATAAATAGATCACGCAAATGCCCATATGTGCAAAAAAAATTCAGCATAGAAAATGCAAATCGGATATACTTAAATATGTGCAAAAAACGCTGTGTCAGAGATCAGATCATATATACAATAAATATCGACAAAGTTGAACCATAATATACACATATATATTTGATTATTTAATCAATGGTGGAAGACCAACCACTACCGGATCCCAATACCCCACAGACACCAAATAAAAACCAGTAAAACTAGGTATCTAGAAAAACCAGTTAAAACTCGATAAAAGTAAGGCTAAAATCCTAATAAATAATCTGTTCCACATAAAAAAAAATATGTAAAAAGGTGAATTCATTATTACAGTAGCAGCAACGGTTCTCAAATGAACAAGTCACTTACCTTCGGTAACGCTTTTTCTGGTAGATACAGTATCTGCCTGTGGATTCCTCACCTTGTGAATATCCCCCTTGCGTCAGCAACATTCGGAAATTCTTTTGTAGCTTCAGGCCGACGTGGACGTGGGCGACATCAAAGAGGCACGGCATCGCACGCAACTCTGTTGACAGCACCAACACTACAATAGGCCCACACCGGTGTGATGACATCAGTTCCGCCCTTTTTTCCGTGCCTTCGAGGCACACGGACGGACCAATGACAGTAGACATATACACAGTAAACGCAGTACAAAAATCAAGGAAACGCACACAGTGTGAAGCAAATGCAATAAAACATTGAAATAAACAATTCCTTGACAATTATATAAATACATTACAGAGACTCTGGTATAGAAAAGTGGACAACGGGGAGGCGGGTGGGTCAGTGAGGAATCCACAGGCAGATACTGTATCTACCAGAAAAAGCGTTACAGAAGGTAAGTAACTTGTTCTTCTGTTAGATACATCTGCCAGTGGATTCCTCACCTTGTGAATAGAGTCCCACAGCAGTCCCCACTCCCGGAGGAGGGCGTCCACTTCTCTACACCAGAAAATCCTGGAGGACAGAGCGCGCAAAGTGGCCGTCCCTCCTTACCTCAGTCTCCAAGCAATAATGCTTTGCGAAAGTGTGGAGGGAGGCCCAAGTCACCGCTCTACAAATGTCCTCAACCGGCACACCTCTTGAAAGTGCAGAAGTCGAAGACTTAGCTCTAGTAGAGTGATCCCTTATACCCTCTGGAGGATCCTTACAAGACAAAGAGTAGCAGATTTTTATACAGAGGATGATCCGTCTTAAAAGAGTCCTCTTATGTACCGCTCTTCCTTTCTTGCAGCCAGTAAACCCAACGAACAGCTGGTCATCCATTCGATAGTCTTTAGTTCTATCAATATAAAAACTCACCGCCCTCTTGGGGTCCAGACGGTGTAGCCTCTCCTCCTCCTTGGAAGGGTGAGGGGGAGGATAAAAGGTAGGAAGGGTTATAGATTGACCTAGGTGGAAGGGAGACACCACCTTAGGGAGAAAAGCAGTCCTGGTCCTAAGAACCATTCGATCAGCATGAATGGTCAAGAACGGGGGCTTGGAACTAAGAGCTTGAAGCTCACTTACCCTCATTGCCGAGGTGATCGCAACCAGGAAGACTGTCTTAAAAGACAAAAGCCTCATGGGACACTTGTGCAAGAGTTCGAATGGAGAACCCATCAAGTAGGTTAAAACAAGGTTTAAATCCCACTGAGGAACAATAAAAGGAGTAGGAGGGAACTTATTTGTGAGGCCCTTCAGAAATCTCAAAACCACAGGAGATTTGAAAAGAGACGGCTGATCCGGCAAACAGAGAAATGCCGACAACGCCGAAAGATAGCCCTTCACCGTAGCAACAGCAAATCCTTGCTGCGCCAAAGAAAGAGCAAACTGTAGTATATCAGATAAATGGGCTTTCAAAGGGTCAACAGACTTCTCCCCACACCAAGAGACAAATTTAGCCCATCTGTAAGAATAAATGGACTTAGTGGAGTCACGCCTAGCTGATAAAATGACATCCACATCGTGTGGGAGAGAAAAGGAGTTCAGGTTGCCCCGTTCCGAACCCGAGGAATCAAAGGTATGGGAGGAAACGCGTAAAGGAGTTGCGAGTCCCAACTCAACTGAAACGCGTCCCCCAAGGCTCCCTGCATCGGAAACTGGAGGCTGCAGAATGACGGGCAGAGAGCATTCTCACGAGTGGCGACCAGGTCCACCTGAGGTGTCCCCCACGTCCGAAAAACGTGACGAACCACCTCCGGGTGAAGCCTCCACTCATGGTCGGCCGAGAACTGCCGACTGAGACTGTCTGCTCGCACGTTCAGAACTCCGGCCAGATGATTTGCTATCAGACAAATCTGGTGGTCCTGAACCCAGGACCAGAGGCGTAGAGCCTCCCTGCAGAGACACTGCGACCCCACTCCTCCCTGCTTCTTGATATACCACATCGCGGTCGTGTTGTCCATTAGGACTTGAACCGACTGACCGCGAAGGGAAGGGAGGTAGGCCTTGAGCGCCAAACGTATCGCCCACAATTCCAGTAGGTTGATGTGAAGCAACCTTTCCTCTGGAGACCAAAGACCCTTGACCTCAAGATCCCCCAGATGAGCACCCCACCCTAGAGGGGATGCATCCGTTATAACTGTGGCCACCGGAGGAGGTAGATGAAAAGGCTTTCCCTGAGACAGATTGCCTTCCACACTCCACCAAGGCAGATCCGCCGCAGTTTCTCTGGAGATCCTCACTGACTGCCTTAGATTTCCGTTGTGTTGATACCACTGCCTGCGGAGGTACCACTGGAGCGCCCTCATGTGCCAGCATGCATGGTTGACCAACAGAATGCAGGTAGCCATCAGACCGAGTAGGCGAAGGACCTTCAGGACTGGAACGACGGCTCCATTGTAGAATAAAGGAATCATTTCCTGTATGTCGCGAATCCTTTGAGGTGGAGGGAATGCACGACATACAGTTGTGTCCAGTACAGCACCTATGAAAAGGTTGCGCTGGGAGGGCACCAGGTGAGACCTGGGTACATTTATCGAAAAACCCAACCGGTACAACAACTGAGTTGTCTCCTGCAGATGCTGGAGCACCTTCTCTAACGACTCTGCCTTGATCAGCCAGTCGTCCAAATAGGGGAATACTGGAGTCCCCGACCTTCTGAGATGTGCTGCCACCACCGCCATCACCTTGGTGAAGACTCGAGGCGCAGTAGTAATTCCAAAAGGAAGGACCGCAAACTGATAGTGTTGTGATCCCACCGTAAAACGGAGATACTTCCTGTGCGACTTGGGATGTGAAAATACGCATCCTGCAAGTCGAGCGACACCATCCAGTCTTCTTCCAGCAGCGCTGGAAGAACCTGTGCAAGGGTGAGCATCTTGAATTTCTCCTGTTTCGGATAGAGATTCAAGATCCTAAGATCCAGGATTGGACGAAGCCTGCCATCCTCGGACTACTGCTTTTCTGTGGCTGGGGGGTTGGTGGAGGTAGAGGAGGAAGAGGCTTGTCGACCTCGAGGACGACCCCTTTGTTTTCCCCTATAAGCTCTGTACAAGGGATTCTGCTGCTGCTGCTGACCTTGCCGATAGTTGCGAAAGGAAGACCGTCCAATCCCTCTGAACCTCTTGGCTGTAGAACCTCTGATTTGAAGCCCTAAAGATTTGGCAGTAGCCCTGCTGTCTTTAACCCCTTCGACGCTCATGACGAGCTGGGCTCGTCATGAGGTAGCCTCCTGCTACGCTCATGACGAGCCCAGCTCATCATGAAACATGCGTTTTTAAAAATCTCAGCACTCGAGCAGAATTCCGCTAGCGCGCATGCGGTTAAATCTTTCTAAGGCTGTATCAGCCTTTTTGCCAAAGAGACCAGATCCATCGAACGGCAGATTCAGCAAAGCAGCTTGAACATCAGCTGAAAAGTCCGAAGATTTCAGCCAAGCCGATCTCCTTGGAGCAACAGCAGTGCCCATGATACGTGCCACCGAGTCTGCAGTGTCCAGTCCACTTTGTATTACTTGACGTGCCGCTGCCTGTGCGTCTGATAACACCTCCTCAAAATCCTTCCAGCTGTCATCAGGAATCTTAGGAGCCAAAGAACGCATTGTATCCATAAGGGCATGTACATACCTCCCCATAAGGCAAGTGGCATTAGTTGACTTCAACACCATACTCGCAGAGGAGAAGGTCTTTTTAGCCACCTGATCTTGTTTTTTGGCATCCTTATCTCCAGGCACCTGAGGAAACGCACTCATAGTCTTTTTGGAACAGGCTGCTTGTATGACCAGACTCTCAGGAGAAGGATGAGACGTCAGAAAAGAAGGGTCTTCAGGCGCAACCCTGTACCTTCTCGCCACACTCTTGGAAACTGCCGGTGCTGAAAGTGGCTTTTTCCATACCTCCATAATAGGCTCCATTAAGGCCACATTAAACGGAAGCAATGGTTCCACGACAGAGCTGGGTGAATGTAAAACTTCCGTTAGAAGATTGGACTTAAACTCCACTATGGGTAAAGTCAATTGCAGAAGTTCCGTTGCCTTCCTCATCACCACATGATAAGGCTGGACATCCTTTGAAGTCGCATCAGAACCGGATGGTAACTCCCACTCTGGAGAAAAATCCAGGCCACTAGCATCAGCTAGATCCTCAAAACAGTCATCCTCCAGTTCACCTTCCTCCATTTCAGGATGTGTCTCAATATATCTGCACTCCTCCATAAGGCGCTGTGCCTCCCTCCTGGACCTCTCCTTAACACGCCTCGCCGCCGGATCCACCAACGACTCTGACGGAGCCGGAAACGACGTCGGTATCGAATCCGATGGTCCAGTGGGTTGCCCTCGAGGTTGATCTGGAGCGAGCGACGCCGGTACCGGCGTCGACGACCTCGGCGGAGCCGGGTATTATCATGGCGGCGTCGGAGCCGGCATGAACGGCATGAATGGAGCCGGAGCATAGGAGTGAGGAACTCCTAAATTGAAGGCCAGAGGACCCATGGGACCCGAAGGTGCACCAGAGGGGTACCACACCCTTAAAAAGACACCATACATAGCGTTTAGGAACGCTGATGGGTCCTGGCCTGGGGCTGGGAAAGGTGGCTGAAGACCCTCAGGCTGTTCTTGTGGAGGGTTCGGATTCGGCTCTTCGACAGATGCAGAATCCTCATCCACATGAACTTCTTCCTCATCTCGGGCCGGGGACGGTGCCGGAGACGGATTCGAAGCCCGAGTCGGCGACTGTGCTTGCGACTCCGAAGGCGAAGCTTCACCTTCCTGATCCGAGACATCCATCGAGACCACCTTGGAACGTACCTTCTTCTGTGACCTCGACCTCGAGACCGACTCCTTACCGGAATGATGCCAGGACTCATGTCTCTTCTTCTTATGTCTCCTCCTTGACTTCGAAACATGGTCTGAAGCGGACTTCGAAGACGACTCCTGGATCTTGACTTCGATCTCGACCTCGCCCTTCTCGAACGAGATCTCGAAGATTTTCTTCCCTTGTCACCCTTCAGCTTCGCCACCAGAAGTTTGGTCTCTCTTTCCCGCAGGGCCTTCGGGTTCATCTTCCGACAAGATGAACATCCATCCACATCATGGTCAGAGCTTAAACACCATATGCAGTCCTCGTGCGGGTCCGTGATGGACATCATTTTCCCGCACTCCCTGCAGGGCTTAAAGCCGGTCTTCTTTGTCGACATCGTGTTGAAACAAAGAATCAGAAAAGCGAAGATAAAGGCAACAAAGTCACTAAATAGCTACTGAGATTCCCCGAAACCGTTAGCGTCGACGATGCGGAAAAAGGGAACTGATGTCATCACGCCGGTGTGGGCCTATTGTAGTGTCGGTGAGGTCAGCGGAGTCGCGTGCGATGCCGTGCCTCTATGACGTCGTCCACGTCGGCGCGAAGCTACAAAAAAAATTCCGAATGTTGCAGATGCAAGGGGGATATTCACAAGGTGAGGAATCCACTGGCAGATGTATCTATCAGAAATAAACATTACAGAAAATTATACAGATCTTCCCCAGTGTTCAGGCCATTTGGCATCTTAGTATCTAACCGTAAAATGTATTGACTCTCTATTGACTCTCTAATTGACGCCATTTTTTCTCCCCATTTCCTCCCCTTATTGATCTAGGGACTGTATTGGTTACAAAATAGCTGAGGTCATTTAGGTTGTTATTGTGCACTAATTTAAAATGACGCGCAACCGGATACGTAGAATCCGAATTGACAATCGCGCGTAAGTGCTGCAAAATACAGTTAAATACCTGAAGCTTAGTGCTTCCTATGTATTGTGGATGACAAGTGCATTCCAAAACATAGATGGCATGGACAGTTTTGCATGTATATAGGCCCTTGATCTTGTGAGGATAGGCGAAAAAGCATCTAAAAATTCTTGTTTATTTACCCCAAACTTGCATGCCCTAAAAGAACTGCACTTATAAAACCCTGTTCTATTTGATAACCAATGTCCGGTTTCACATACTTCTGGACTGGTTCTTACTAGAGCATCCCTCATCGAGGGTGCCTTTCTAAAAGTAATAGCTGGCAGAGCTGGGCAAGAGTTATGTCAGATTTTAAAATAGACCAATTCTTGTTTATGATCTTTCTGACCTGCTCCTCCTGACAACTGAAAGTAGTAATCAGCCTGACCACTGGTTTTTTACTTACCGGGGTTTGTGATCTCTCTACTGATGCCAACTCGTCACTGTATGACCTCAATGATACATTGTCTTGATCATGTATTTTCAAAACAGCAGTCTGTAAATCGCTGATTCTATAACCCCGGGCCATAAACTCCCCATAGGGGATGCTTTTAATAAGGTGTCTGGGATGGGTACTGCTAGCATGTAATATAGAATTGCCAGCCGTGGCCTTTCTATGTAACTATGTAACTTTGTATTGATAATATCGTGTTCCACATAGATCTCTACATCCAAAAATTCAACTCTTTCATTGCTTATGGTTGCCGTGAATTCCAGGTTCAAATTGTTCTTATAGATTTCTTCAACAAAACTTTGAGCTGACTCTTTCGATCCCTGCCACACCACACAAATGTCATCAATAAAACGCCACTACTTGATGACATTGTTGTAAAATGCGTCACTGTGCGTGTGTGTTCGAGGACATGCTTCTTCCACCAACTGACGTGTAAACACGCTTAGCTGGGGGAGAAGCATGCCCCCATAGCGACACGCCTCAGTTGCTGGTGCACTTCTTTGTTGAATGAAAAGAAGTTATTTGTTAAACACATTTCTATAATTTTTAACAACATCTTGTTGTGCTGATAATAACACACACTTCTACTTGAAAGAAACTGACGTATAGCATTTAAACCATCATAGTGATTGATACCAGGTGACTCTTCTCAGCTTCTCCAGAAAGTGGCCAGTATCTCTGATGTAGGAGGGAAGGCCTTCTACATGTTCATGGAGGAAGAAGTCTACATACTTAGACATTGATTCTAATAGCCCCGTTGTGCTGAAATTATTGGTCGGCCAGGCGCAGGAATTACTTGTTTATGCACTTTTGGAATAAAGTCCAAAGTTGGGATGATAGAATGGTCTGGTCACATGGGGTTATTGAAATGTCTCGTAGTCTCCTCCAAATAAGCATCACGAGGCCAAAGCACTATATTGCCCCACTTGTCCGCTTTATTCACTATGATGTTTTTGTTGTCACTGATCTTTCGAATATTGCTGTTCAACATGATTTCTGTGTTTATTTTTTTGAACCCAAGATCTGTTGAGCACCTTTAAATTCTCAATAACACAATCTCCAAATATATCAATGGCATCCCTCGGCATCATAGGGATAAACGTTGTTGGAGGGCAGAAAGGAGTTTGTACTGCACTGGCGCTAGCAATGCCCATATTTTGAAGTTCATCCTGCGTGTTTAAATGTAATGTAATGTGTAATGTAATGTGTATACTTGTAAAGCGCACTGTTGCCAGTCGGCGCTGTATACCGCTGGGGAACCCGTCCTGGCTTTCCCTGTGGGATGGTCCCTGCTGGGAATCCCCAAGGTGGAGGCAGGCATCCCCGGCGTTGATGGGGCCGTTGTGGAGATTAGGCAAGCTAATGCCCAGAGTTGCCGAGTGGGACCCCTGGTTAGAGTAGGCACCGAGGCGAGAATTATCGAGTCGGCTGACCCTGGTTCACGACCCTGCCGCGTCGAGAATCGAACCCTGGTCCCGGGCCGACTTCTGCTTCCGGGTCTGCCGCCTCTAACCAGTGAGCCACACCACTCCAAATTAGATTCATCAGAGAACCCGAATATATATATATATATATATATATATATATATATATATATATATATATGTCAAAGCTCCACTTACACCTGCCAGACGCACTCCTAGGCTGGTGCCTGCTCGCCGGGGGTGCACCCGACCTTAATATCAGCTCGACAGTCCCTCCCCGCAAATTCCGGGAATTAGGTAGCAGCACTCCGGGGTAAATTCACAGTTAGGTTTTATTATTCAAAACGCGCTTTCGGCACTCGGCCTTCGTCAGTGTTCAAAGCAACAGTACAGCGCAAAGTCTCAATGCTTTTAAAATCGTCACGTGATATTTTACAAGACACAAAGATAGGACCACGAAAATAAAAATGGTCGCCATCTTTGAATGGGTAAAGTGTGTTCAATGTTGCTTGCCGCTCCAAATAGCCGGCAGTGTACAGCCACGCATACAAAGATAAATCAACAGTGAAACATACAGAGAGTCTAAATTCATCACTCAATGTTTGCCGTTGACATAATGCCCACAAATGGGCTATATACATTCGATGCTCGTTGCACCCCCCACTCTCATCCCACGAAATCACGCCCAAGATTGCTATGATCGTCAGTGCCTTAGATGGGGTGGAAATCATGTTGGAGCCGCAGGAGGAATCGAGCAGACGAGGAAATAAAATGGCGATCCAAAATGGAAACGAAACTCAAGAGGTATGGTGATGTAGCAGACGACAACCAAGAAGAATAATAGCATCACCAAACAAAGCACGTTGCTCCAGCGGATCACCCCCATATGGCATGACCACTTCAGCCTAGTAGACGGAGCACCTGAGCATTCGGAGGCTACGGACCCGGCAGCGTCGAAGTTTACAGCAGGTAGTGAATTCACTGATAGCCGATCGCCGATAGCTTAAGATACTGCACAGCCGCCGACGCAACAAGCGACTCACATAGGAACAAAGACTAGCGGCAATCAGCGCTAAAGAGACAGCGTCAGGGGACACCGGGCTCGGAAAACAACAGACTCCAGGGACGGCTGAATTAACTATGCCTGACCCCAAAATGGCTGTTGCGAGGTCAGCGGCCCACAGGTAACACTTCTGCCGCAAGAGTGCGTCCAGAAGGGAGATCTCCGCTCGACAACGAAGTTGAGGTGCTGCATTGGGGGAATAGGACCGGCAACCTACAGCAGGCAGACACAGAGATTGGGGATGGCGGAATAGCTATCCCTGACCCCAAAATGGCTGACGCGTGGCCAGTGACCTACAATTAACTATCTCGAGTCCAAAGAAAAGCCGCCCGACATCGTGCTGGTAGCTGACCACGCCTCCCGCTCGCAGAGGCACCGATCTATTCTCACCTGGTACCCGCACTGCAGATAAGAGAACCAAAGAAAGAATGCACTGTCCTTACTTGCTTGCTTGCTCTTTCCAGCTTCTGTCCTCTGCCCTCACCTGCCCTTGCCCTTTGTCCCCACCCTGTTTCTCTGCGAACCTCTTCCCTCGCCTCCTGAGACCGAACTATTTTGTCTGATGCCCGATGGAGCTACCTGGTTTAGCTATACGGGAGACGGACCATGGATTCCCTCCTTGGTCGTCACCTACCCAGTCGGTCTTTAGACAGACTTCCTTCCGTCTCTCCAGGTTTGCTCGTCCCTTATCCTCCCTTTCTCACCTCCCCTACCCCCCTATGCCTTTCTCTCTCCTTTCTCTCCTCCCCCAATGTATTGCTGATTGTTTGATGTAATTGTTGATCTTTCTCTGTTATATTGTTAAACCACATTGTTGCACTTTTTGTCTCTCCTATAGTCTCCTCCCGCATCCTCCCTCTATTTATGTCTCTCCTTCTCTCCTCTTCAATGTATTGAGACCAAACTATTTAGTCTGATGCCCGATGGAGCTACCTGGTTTAGCTATAGGGGAGATGTACCGTGGATTCCCTCCTTGGTCATCACCTACCCAGTCTGTCTTTAGACAGACTTCCCTTCGTCTTTACTGTTGTCTCTTCCCTTATCCTCACTTTCTCACCTCCCCTACCCCCCTCTGCTTTTCTCTCTCCTTTCTCTCCTCTCCTAATTGTATTGCCTATTTTTTGATGTATTGTGTAATTGTTGATTCTCTTGTGAAGCGCTCTGATGCCTTCGGGTCTAGCTAGCGCTATATAAAACTCTTTGAATAAATAAATAAATAAAATAAAATAAACTGCAAGGATGCAGCCCAAAGAGCGGGTCTTAGCAATGACAAAAGCTAATACCGCTTTGTTCTCTCCTGCTACAAGAATGTATGCTCGGCCTGCAACTTTGGCATGTGCTTTCGCTCCAAAGCCTGTGCGGTGCCAGATCCCCACTGCGTTACCTCTGACTACCATTTCCAGTGGACTGCCTCCTCCTGCAGAGCAGCGGAGCTTCAGTGGGGCCAGGCTGACTTCTGTGGCACACCCTAGGACTTGTAGTTTTTGCTTGCACATCTAGTGTATGCATTTCAAGCGTGCTTGGGGATGTGTCTAATTACCCCTGGTTGAGTGATGGAATTTCTGAGATAATTAATTCTTGTAGACCAAGCTACAGGCTCAATATTGTAAGAAATATTTTCATTTGTAAAATGTGATCAACTTTCTCATATAAGAACTCTTGTGCCAAGAGCTCATATAGAACACTGGGGCTATAACTGCTTGAAGCATCTTGGGTTTTGGTAGGATGTGATGCCGAAGGAAGTGCCCAGCATAGAGCTCTTCTTCCAGGGATGGGATGCAGACAGGCCAAGCAGGGACTTGGAAAGCAGTACAGACGAAGTATGGAGCCCAAAAACTGAATCGTAGGATTCCAGTAAATAACCTTTTTCCTTATGCTTTCTATTGCTCATAAGTAGAAAAACACAAAATCCAGCTACGGTTTGTGGTGTAAGTCAGAAAAGCCCTACTAACCATGACGGCTTGAACAACGCAACTCAAATTTGGCAGATCTGATTCAGGAATGAAAATGGGGAACTCGGGCTTTCAAATGAGTGATCTTGCCACTTTGCTAATTGTTTGAATCCACAACTCAAAGCATGCCCAAGTAAATGGGCAGAGAATTGTCCTAGAAATCCACGGATGTTCCAATCACATCTTCATTGTTGGTCTTTGACAAGTATGATACCTCATTAAGTACTTGGTTCCTGTCACCTATCATTCACGCTACCTCATTAAGTACTTGGTTCCTTTACCCTCTCACTGAACTTTGATGACTTAAGAGATAGGGAATGGTGTCTCAGAGAAATCATCCCTAATTTTTTAAATGCACCAAAAAATGAAAAGATGGAGGTGCCTTGGATCAATTCTGTCACATGTAGGTCATATGCAGGTCAGTTAAGTTGCACACTAAGGTCAGTTTCTACACGTGGCAACCATGAAATTGTTTTAAATAGAAAAAGATGGTCAAATTTTGAAATGTAAACATATTTTGTTGCTGCTGAACAAGGGAGAAGTCTTTTTGCAAAATGTTAAACAAAAAGGTACTTGAAGAAAGTAGCCTCTGGGTCATGAATATTACAACCATGAACACTTGTAATTAGAAAGAGTAAACTAATATCCATAACAGCAGTCAGGGGAAAAATTTAACTAAATGCCGTGAGCATAGAAGAAGATTAGACAGGACACACAGAAAAGCACAGTGCTTAGTCTTAGCTGCTTTCACTTTAACAATTTTGTAGGTATTTGCTGGACCTACCACAAAGAGGCAGTAATTTCCTTACATTAGGAAAAGTTGGAGCAATAAATATAGTTTATTAAAAAAATATGTTTGATGGTGTATCATCACCTGCTAGGTATCACTACTTGATTGGCTCTGGATGATTTCTTGGATATATTAATTGTGTTTCTGGTCTCTGCTTTGCTCTCCGCTCCTCCACTCAATCTTCTTTACTGCTTCTAGTTTTTATACTGACCATGATAAACATTGAAAACAGATTACTGCAACCTCGCTTGTTAAATCTTGCTTCTTATTCGCCTTTGTGTAACCAATTTACAATGTTGTAGACTTTATTGCTCTTTTTCATTTAATCGAATAATTACTCTTGACTCCGAAGCTGAAATTTTATAGCCATTCTGTGGTTTTTCTTGTATTTAGTTTTGATGAATATACAAAAACATAGCCTAATTTCACACTGACTCATCAGATGACTCGATAAATAGGGCGCCTACTAGAACTGATTTTGCAAAGAACATATAAGTCAGTTCTCTTGATGTCGAGCAGTCTCCGTTACAGCTTTCTGCTCTTTGAATCTGAAGAAAGAGAAGCTTGGTCCTCTTTCCTTGCGTCTTGCATGTGCTAGGACTACTATGTTTCTGTAGCTAAAATTGTGTCTCAGTACCACAACTTCTATTTCTAAAAAGGCTTCTCTGCATAAGTGTACTGCTGTTTCCTGTAGTGGTTGTGTGACTGTGTCAAAAGCACCTGGCTGACTCCACATAATATCTTTTGCTCCTGGGGGCTTATGTCGCTCAGATAATTTTGCTCTTGCATTTACATCTGTCACCACATGCGTCTGGTCTACAGACATTCATGAAAAGCATGTTTAAAAATCTTCTTTCATATATACTTTCAAAATATGTTTTGCCACCATATTCGTAGCCTGATATGTGGTAATTTGAGTTTATTTGGTCACAATAAAATGTGTTTTATTTTTTTAATAGATATTTTTAATGGCACAATGCAACACTTTTTAAGCAAATGTAATAAAATGACCAGGATTGCTTCCACAGCATTATTATCCATTGGAGCGGATATTAAGGCACAACAACTGATCTCAATCCATCTGTTCATCAATGGATGCATAGGGTGGTTTTATCTATTCTAATAGGTTATCCTTTTTGTTAGAATTTTATTTTTATTGTGCCTGTTTTCGCTGCCCTTTTCCTGCCGCTGCTGCCCCCGCTGCCCTTCCCCCTGCCAGTTCCCGCCTCGAGCTGCGTTTCCCTCCCTGTTTCCTATTTAATGGCGGCCGCTGAGCGAGCAGTTCAGCAAAACCTCTGACCTCCTGGTCAGAGAACTCTGCTCTCTGCCCTAGCAGCTTCGTTGTTGCGCCACTGCCCCCTACACCTGCTGTCCAGGTTGGTGTTTGAGTCCCTCCTACACCCGCAGGCTCCTGCCTGCGCCTCATCCCTGGTGGTCCAGTGGGAGAGCCTAGCTCTTCTGCTGGTACGCTCGACCAGCTTTCTCTGTTTTGACTGTCTTTTGTCAGTCTTTTCAGTTTTTTACTGTTATTGTGCCTGTTTGACTGTCTTTTGTCTGCCTTTTCTGTTTTTACTGTTATTGCGCCTGGTTTTCTGTATTTTTTGCTATTTGTTGTGTCCTCTGTTTACTTCTATTGTGCCCTTTTTTGCTGCCCTTTTCCTGCTGCTTCTGTCCCCGTGGCCCTTCCCCACTGCCGGTTCCCGCTCCTGCCTCCCAGCTGTGTTTCCTTTCCCGATCCCTATTTCATGGCTGCCGCGACAAAGGCAAGCTCGTCTGCGCCCGTGCGTGAACCGACCACGACCCGCCTAAGCGATACTGGTAATCCGACCACCCACTACTACGAATTAGCTGCCCTCAACACACTCAACCCCAGAAGGAACAACAACTGTCAGCTGTCTACGCCGAACACCACCCACGGCTAGTTCTCCTGCAGACAAACCTTCACCAACCTCTGCACTCCCACGGCCACAGCCCTCCAACCGGACGCCAGCACACCCAAAGCCTTGAGGTGCATCCTCCTCAACGTACGCTTCCTGCACAAACACGCAGTAGAGATCTGGGACCTCCTCAACACCCTCTCGCCAGACGTCGCCTTCTTCACGGAAACCTGGACCAGCTCCACCTCCGCCCTGACATTGCTACTAACATCCCAGACGGGTACAAGATCCAGAGGAAGGACCGCCCCACCAAACAGGAGGAGAACTTGCCATCGCACACAAGAACTCGCTCCGCCTCACCACCTCCAGATTGAACAACTCCTCGTCCCTTAAGGAACACCTCCATTTCCAGATCCAGACCCAGAACGTCCCTACGCTGCACCCTCGCCTACAGACCTCCCAGACCACAAACTGCGTTCACACAACCGTCACCACTGACCTCACTGCGCCCCCCACCATCGCCCCCATGGACTACATGTTATGTTATGTAACATTTTTAATGCGCACAGATGCTCCAGCGAAGGAGCGTCCTGGCGCAGGGAAAGGCAGACACAACACAACACTAAAACCAGCAACAGAAAAGCAGAACACTTAAAACAGTGGAAATTTAAAACAGAAAGGTTTTCAGGGCCCTACGAAAGGATATTAAATCATCCAAGAGGCGGATTTCCAAAGGGAGCGCATTCCAGAGGGTTGCAGCTTTCACTCGAAAAGAGCGTCCCCCCATCCGACTAAGTCTGAACCGGGGCACAACCACCAAGGATTGTCCAAGGGACCGGAGTGAGCGAGTTGGCACATAGGGAGAGATCAATTTATTAAGTATCACAGGTGCCGACTCTCGAAGAATTTTAAAAACCAGGCTAAGGGCTTTGAAATGAATTCGCTTATTCATCGGAAGCCAGTGTAGGGACCGCAGAGTATTAGAGGTGGGGCAGGTCCGGGGCAAACCGACCACCGCCCTAGCCGCAGCGTTCTGGACTCGCTGTAAACGGAGGATCTCAGCTTGGTTCGCTCCTAAAAGGAGTGAACTAGCATAGTCCAGGCGAGAAATAATCATTGCTTGAATGACCAGCTGTCTTGTAGGAGCATCAAAAAATTTGAGCAGGGGTCTTAGCCCGCGTAATACTCCAAAACAGCAGGCCGCCACTCTCTTCGTGTGAGTCACAAAGCTTAACGTGTGGTCAAGCCATACTCCCAGATTCTTGAGTTCCAGGACAGGGGCTGGAGCTGATCCCAGCTCAGGAGGCCACCATCCATCTCCCCAGAGGTCCGCATCCTTTCCAACGATCATCACCTCCGTTTTTGTCGCGTTCAGCTGGAGACAGTTGTTATTCATCCAGCTGGCCACCTCTCTCAGTCCACTGCGGAACCTGAGGGCATCCTTCTTGGCATCCCCGCTGATCGTAACCGCCAGCTGAGTGTCGTCGGCATAGGAAACCATGGTTAGGCCCCATTGCCTGGCGACCTCAGCCAGCGGCTGCACGTACAGATTAAAAAGCGTGGGACTCAGCGAGGAGCCCTGAGGCACCCCCAGGTCCAACGGATGGTACTTGGACTGAAAGGGAGGGGTGGCAACGCAGAAGGAGCGATCACTAAGGAAGGAGCGGAACCACTGCAGAGCTGAACCACAGAGGCCAATGTCCTGCAGGCGGTGTAGAAGGATGCGATGGGAAACAGTGTCAAAGGCAGCACTCAGGTCTAATAAAATAAGCGCTGCCGTTTGACCTGCATCCAATACAATCCGCAAGTGCTCAACCATTGCCAGAAGGGCCGTCTCAGTGCTGTGACCAGCACGAAACCCATTCTGCACGGATCCAGGACATTAACTTGGGTCATATGCTCTGTGAGGGCCAGATTTACATGGGCCTCCATGACCTTGGCCGGCCAAGGGAGCAAAGATATAGGGCGGTAGTTTTCTGGTTTCGACGGATCCAGAGATGGTTTTTTCAGGATCGGGGAAACCACCGCTTGCTTCCACTTGGCAGGGACAAGGCCAGAAGTCAGGGAGAGATTAATCAGAGAACACACTATTGTGCGTCCCTGAAAGGCAGCATCCCTGAAAAGGGCCGATCTTACCGGGTCTGCAGGCGAGCCAGATTTGACTCGCAAGGCCCATTTCGCGAACTCCTCATTAGAAAGAGTTGGAAGGGAGTGCAGCGATGGACAGTTACTGGAGCCGCTCCAGGGAATCACAGGTGGCAATGTGCTCGGAAACGCCTGGTAGATTTTCTTAACTTTGTCCAGAAAGAAAGTGGCTAGGACTTCGCAGTGGGAGATGGAACTGTCCAACTGCGGAGGAACTCTCTTTGCCATCAGGTCTTTTATGGTTTTAAAGATGGTTTTGGTGGGATTGAGGCTATTTCGGAATTCAGCTGCGTAAAACGCCGCCCGGGCCCTACATATAGCTCGATGGTAGAGCTTAACTGAGGCCAGGTAGGCGGATTTCCTATCGGCGTCATACGTCTTGCGCCACTCCCTTTCTGCCCGTCTACAAGAGGACTTCATGGCACGCAGCGCACTGTCATACCAGGGGCTAGCCTGCCGGGGACTGGACTTACTGGAGATGATAGGTACCAGGGCGTCAAGCGCCCTGGTAATCCAGTTACAGAACCGATCATAGCCCGAGGTAGCATTCAGCAAAGGACCCAGAGGCTCAGCACCCATAATGCAGTGAAGTTCCACTAGCCTAAGTTTGTTCCAGTGGCGCCGAGGTATCCGCAAAGGAGGTGGAATAATAGGGTTGGCAGGGAGGGGAAGCCAAGCAGACACCAGGTAGTGATCAGACCATACCACAGGATCAACCGCCACAATCTGGACATCCGAGAGAGTCGTGAAAAACGGGTCAAGAATGTGGCCGGCCACGTGTGTAGGCTGAGAGACAAGCTGGATCAGCTGCAGGGCCTCTAAGTCGGCCAGAAAACCACTGATGGCCAGAGACTCCAACCTATCGAAGTGGAGGTTGAGGTCGCCTAAGATCGAAAAATTAGCGCAACCACTAGCCAATAGGCTCACAGCCTCCGGAAAAGCACCTCTAAAGGCTACGTCGCTGCCTGGGGGGCGGTAAACAACCATCCCTGACAGCGAGAACTGGGGGCTGATGGTAACCTTAAACAGCGCGCTCTCGCATCCAGCAATCTGCAAGACCGTCCAGGTACATGTGAAAGCGGATTTAATAAATAAAGCGATACCTCCACCTCTAGAATGGCGATTAGATCTAAAACATAGATAGCCCGGAGGACAGGCAAGATTAACTATAGCGTCGTCAGTGTCTTGAAGCCAGGTTTCAGTTAAAGCCAGCAGATCTGGTGTCTCATCCAGAATAAGATCTGCCACGGACAAGTGGTGTTTTACTAGAGATCTGGTATTAAGATTAAAAAATCGTAGACCAGATCCCAGGCTACCAGGCACAGGAAAGACACCGGGACGAGCTCGTAGAGCGGGAGAGGTAGCGAGCTCGCGAATACCTACAGGCCGGTCAAGCGACCACATATTACAGACACACTGACACGGGCCACATAGCGGATGGTATGATGCGGCAGAGCAGCGTGGGAGAGAATCCCTGATGGCTCGAAGCGAGGCACTGGAATAAACAATCATCCTATCAAACCAGAGGATGAAGGCATACAGCGATCTAACAAAGTAAATCCCCCGGCGACCCGCGCGTACTTAGCGCGGACGGGCGCAGACGGGCAGACTCTGGCTCGCCTCCGGCGCGAGTCAGGCGCGACCGCTGCGCGTCACCGCTGCGCGAGCAGAGTGAGCATTAAGTAGCAGCTCACCCGGGCTACAGGAAGCGCTAGAGCGCTCAGGCAAATGGCGGAAGGAGGCAGAGACCACCCCAAGATGGCGACCAAGCGCCACGAGGAAGCTGCAAAAAGACGGTAAGCTCCGCGCTAAACGCGGTGGGGGCACTTTTTAAAATGCAAGTATGTGGGCAAGAGAATAATACAATTAAAAGCAAGGCTCACAAGAAAAAATTACACAATGGTCAAAACAAGCATTTAAAATACTGATAATAAGCGCAACACGCTTAAATGATAGCCAGCACAGCGCGCATGCAAGCACCTTTCCCAAGAATGAGCAGCGGGAGAGCTCGCCTTAAGTAGCAGCTCACCTGGGCTACAGGAAGCGCTAGAGCGCTCAGGCAAATGGCGGAAGGAGGCAGAGACCACCCCAAGATGGCGACCAAGCGCCACGAGGAAGCTGCAAAAAGACGGTAAGCTCCGCGCTAAACGCGGTGGGGGCACTTTTTAAAATGCAAGTATGTGGGCAAGAGAATAATACAATTAAAAGCAAGGCTCACAAGAAAAATTACACAATGGTCAAAACGAGCATTTAAAATACTGATAATAAGCGCAACACGCTTAAATGATAGCCAGCACAGCGCGCATGCAAGCACCTTTCCCAAGAATGAGCAGCGGGAGAGCTCGCCTTAAGTAGCAGCTCACCTGGGCTACAGGAAGCGCTAGAGCGCTCAGGCAAATGGCGGAAGGAGGCAGAGACCACCCCAAGATGGCGACCAAGCGCCACGAGGAAGCTGCAAAAAGACGGTAAGCTCCGCGCTAAACGCGGTGGGGGCACTTTTTAAAATGCAAGTATGTGGGCAAGAGAATAATACAATTAAAAGCAAGGCTCACAAGAAAAAATTACACAAGGTCAAAACGAGCATTTAAAATACTGATAATAAGCGCAACACGCTTAAATGATAGCCAGCACAGCGCGCATGCAAGCACCTTTCCCAAGCTGCTCAGAGACCTTAATTTCCACCTCGACAACCTCAGCGACCCCAATTCCACTGCCCTCCCCAACACTGGACTGAAACAGCTCATAACTACCCCTACCTACAAGGCAGGACACACCCACTACCCCATTTTCGCAGGAGGTAACAGCATCCACCTTCAGCCACACCATGCAACCCCCCCTGGACAGACCACCACTGCATACACTTCTCTTTCGACAAAGCCACAGCTCACAAACCTACACCATGCCCTCCGCAAAGAAACTGGAGCAAAGTCACCAAGGAGCAACTCAACACCACCCTCCAACCTCAACCATTGTCAACTCTGCAGCTAACAAACTGTGCAGACAAGCTCGCCCCTCTCAGCGACCCCGACAGAAGGCTCCCCATGAAATCCACCTGGTTCACCATAGACCTCAGAGAATCCAGACACACATGCAGACGTCTCGAGAAATTATAGAAAAACAGCAAAACCTTGGAAGGACAGACCACCTACAAGAACGCCATGACAGAATACCACCAACGCATCGGATCCACCAAAGGGACTTTTATCCAGAACAAAATCCTCACCAAGTCCAGCAACTCGAAGGAACTCTTTAGCATCATTCAGGAATTTACCAAAACCCCCAGCGTAGCCTTGGACGTTACACCCTCCCAGGACCTCTGCAGCAAACTAGGCTCCTATTTCCATCTGAAAATCAAGTCCCTCTACGACAACTTCAACTAACAGATACCAGACACCGAAACCACTCCTTCCTACAGAAACGCCAGCCAGCCTACCATCTCCACCCGGACCCCGGTCACCATCGAATCCACCACCACGACCATGGCGAGAATTCACACTGGAGCCCCCACGGACCCTTGCCCACCGCACATTTTCCACGGAGCCGCTGCTGCCATAGCACCCGAGCTACGATGCAACATCAACGCCACCTTTGAATCCGGCACATTCCTCGACAATTGGAAACTCGCAGAAGTCAAGCCCCTCCTCAAGAAGCCCTCTGCAGACCCACCAGACCTAAAAAACTACCGACCAATCTCTCTCCTCCCCTTTGCGTCAAAAGTCACAGAGGGGGCGTGTCCAAGATGGCGGCGTGATCGGACGCAGGTCTCCGGTGCTCCCTGCCCGATCCCGCCATATCGCCTAGCATAGCCGCAATTCTCCGCTCTTAGCACCCGGAGGTCGGAGGAATTACTTGCCGGTGCTCAGCCGACCGAGAGGCGGACGCCCATCGCGCCTGCTGCGGTGGAATCGCCGGAGCCCGGACTTGGCGCCATAGTGCGGCGGCTGCACCGCTGGACCGGAGGGGGTCCCGTTGGCGCCCGCCGGCGACTCGCTGCCCCCCTGTGTGGTGGGACACTCCTGGTCATCCAGCGAGGCTTCGCTGGGTCCCGCTGCCGCCGCTCGGGCCCTGGGGGCTTGCCGCTACGCCAGCACCTCTGCCCGGGCCGCCCTGATCCTGACCCGGCGGCGGACTACGCAAGACCCCGGCTTCTGGCCTACTCGCATACCGCGGGTGGGCCTGTGCACCGGGCCGGCAGCAGTTCCGGAGGAGAGCCGGCCCGCCCCTTCTGCAGCGGACCTCCTCGGCTGCATCTCAGGCTGTCACGCACGTCGCCCGAAGCGGAGGCTGCCGCCCCAGCGACCCAGCGGGCGGCCCGGCGGCTGTGCACATCGAGGCCCCGGCTTTGGGCCTGGCTCACTCCCCCACCTGCCTGGAGTTCCGTTGAAGGCCGACCGGAGCCCCGACTGGCCCCGCATCCGAGGGGGCTCTGGACACTGCCCCCCTGGTTTTCCGGTGACACGGCTGTCCTGGCCTGGCGACCGGAGTCCCTGAGCACGCCGACCCACCACAGGTGAGGAGAGTGGGAAAGGGAGTGGAGGAGCTCGGGGGGCACGACCGAGTCCCCGGCGTACGGACGTCCCTGTGGGCCCCCGCTACAGAACCCTGACTGGTACCTTTGGAGCGCCTCTCTGGGGGGGTGGGCCGCACTCCACTCATTGCGGTCTCTCGCCGGTCGGGCGGAGGCTTTCACCTTGCCTCCCCCCCCCCTGGGCCTACGGTCGTCTGAGGCCGCCGGTCCCTGCCCGTGCACGGAGGTCTGGACACTGCCTTACCCCCCGCTCCCCGTCTGCCTCCTCTCCGGCCCCTCTCAGCACAAGCGCTCCAATCTTCAACTGCCTGTCGGGGCCATACCCTCTCCCGCGCCATGGCAGGACAAAGAGGCAAAAAAGGATCGCAAACTCTCCCTGAACTGTTGTCTAAATCGCAACCCAAGCCTGGCAAAGACCCGCCGTCCCCTGAGGCCGGGAAGGCGTCATCGGCAGTCAAAGATGACCAACTGCCCATCACCAAAGCCTTTCTGGAGACGCTCTTCAACTCGCTACGGGACGATTTCAAATCCCTGCAACAGGAGGTGGCGGGGGAGGTGAGGGAGCTCCGGCGGGATGTGGAGGGCCTCGGCGAACGGGTGGTCGCGGTCGAGGAGGCTGATCAAGCCAGGAGCTCCGAGATCGAACTGCTCCAGCAAGAAGTCCTGCGACTCACGGACCAGCACCTTGACCTCCAGGCCCATACGGAGGACCTTGAAAACCGTTCCAGACGGAACAACATACGGGTCCGGGGGGTCCCTCAGAAAGA
The DNA here is from genome assembly GCF_964261635.1 of Lissotriton helveticus. Taxonomy (NCBI): domain Eukaryota; kingdom Metazoa; phylum Chordata; class Amphibia; order Caudata; family Salamandridae; genus Lissotriton; species Lissotriton helveticus. The sequence continues at coordinate 188,603,091 of NC_136060.1, forward strand.
AGAGGGGGCTGATGTCACTGCGTATCTGCAAGCCCTCTTCAGGAGCATTCTGGGGGAGGCAGAAGATTTCCACATCCGCATTGACAGGGCGCATCGCGTAGGACTGCCACGCAGAGCCCCAGCCCCCCCGCCGGACATCTTGGCCTTCCTTCCAGACTTCCCGCTTAAAGAGAGGATCCTCCGGGAAGCCCGGAGAGCTCAGCCCGTCCAGTTTCGAGGCCATCCCATTGCCCTTTACCAAGATCTTTCCGCCACGACTCTACAGAAAAGGAAGGACTTCAAGCCGGTCACGGACTTCCTGCGGGGAAAAGAAATCTCATATTCTTGGGGGCACCCCTTTCGAATCATATTCAAATGGAACGGACGGCTACAACAGCTCCGATCTCTTAAAGACGCTTGTGGTCTCCTGGGTCTTGACCAAGTAGATGATGAACCGGTTTTCAAGAGCTCGCAGGGCTCCTCCAGAGGGGGCTGGCAGACTGTAAGCCGCAGACGATCCCCTCCTCAGCGCTTCAGGCCCGATGCCTCTGCCATCTCCCGGGAGCGTGAGACTGCGGTGGCGGAGGTGATCAGAGAGACCTCCTCCCCAGAGTGATACTACCTCTTGCTTTGGAGATTGTGTATCGCACCTGCTCAGCCCTGACGACTGGCGGTTCGGGCGGGGGGCCCGGTGACGCTGCCATCGGAAATGACCCCTTCATTGTTCTTAACCACGATCCTGTGTGCCTTGACGGGATTGGGACTACAAGTTTTCCTTTTGTTAGGTTTGGGTGGGGGGGAACTGAGTTTGGGGTTTTGTTATTATGCCGCGGCCTACTACTGTCCTTATTTGCCTGTGCTGAGTTGCATACTTTGGTGGCTGCCGGCTGTTTCTGGGAGGGATGTTGGGTTAGGGAGGGATCCGGGGTGGGGACCAGTGTGCCTCGCTACTTCAGCTTTCGCGCGAAGAGGCCCCTCACCAGGGTGCATGTGCCGACTTGGAGTCTTCACCCACACAAACGGCTTATACCTGGACACAAACAAGGATCATACCATACACTACTCACCGAGGACTGCCACGTGCTCCCTTGACGTGCCTATGGCCCCCTCAGCGCTGCATCACACACCCACTGCGCGATGACAGACAACTCCCTTAAGATTATAACGCTCAATGTGAAGGGGCTCAACAACCCGATCAAGAGGAGAGCTGTTCTCTCTTACTTGGAAAACTCTGGAGCCACTATTTGCCTGCTACAAGAGACGCGTCTCCTCCAAAAGGACTGGCACAGAATGCGCTCGCGAGCCTTCCCGCAACAATTCTTTTCCTCCCTCCCAACAAAGAATGCTGGGGTTGCGATCCTAATCTCTAGCTCATTTAGGGGGAGGGTGGGTAATAAGGTGGGGTAAATCAAAGGCCGCCTCCTTGCATACACTCTCACCGTGGGTGACACAACGCTCACGGTCGGCACCCTTTACGCTCCAAACACAGGTCAAGAGGCCTTCTTAAAAGGCGCCATTTCCGAAGCCCTCCAGACACCACACACACCCCTACTCCTGGGTGGGGACTTTAACATTGTTATGGATACACATGCCGATCGATCTGGCCACCGCTATGGGGACGTTGGGGCCCTGTCACCTGCCGGGCATGTTTGGCTATCCGAAAGGGGCTTGGTAGACCTCTGGAGGACACGTCATCCGACGGCCTCACAATTCACGTTCTACTCGCATGTGCACCACACCTACGCCAGGCTCGATCACTTCCTGGGTTCTTCAGATCTCCTTACGACCATTGAGGACATTGCCATCACACCCGCAGCCCTCAGTGACCATGACGCGGTGGAACTCTCCCTCGCTCTCCGAGCACCTCGACGCCCTCGAGGCCCATGGCGCCTCCGCGAACCCTTGCTACAGCGCCCTGATGTCACCAAACGTATTGGGGAATGCATAGACACTTACCTATCTACCAACGACACACCGGGCATCTCAGCGACAGCTCTTTGGGGGGCTCTGAAATCGGTCGTGCGGGGCGAGCTCATAGCTATTTCGGCTGCGGAAGCTAAAGACCGCAAAAGCAAGAGGGAGGAACTTACAGCGCGGGTGGCGGAGCTGGAACGGGTGCATAGCCGCACATGTGCCCCTCGTGTGTGGAAACAGCTAAAAGCTGCTCGGGCCCAACTCGCCAGTCTGGACACGGACAGGGCGGAGTTTGCGGCTCTTCGCCTACGGCATACTTATTATGTTGGAGGGAACAAAACTGGGCGACTACTGGCCAGTGCTCTACGGGCTAAGACCCAACGGGCCAAACTCACCTCTTTGGTTGGCACCAATGGTGAAGTGCTCACAGACGATGCCCAAGTGGCTGAGGCGTTTCGTTCCTACTACGCTTCCCTGTACGGGGGGGAGGATGTCCCGTCCGGGGATATTGAAGCGTACCTCAATACTGTGGCTATCACAAAGATCCCTGAGTCTACCGCGGAAGCTCTTGATGCCCCCATAAGCCAGGAAGAAGTCTTAGCTGCCATCTCTCGACTGCGCCCCCTTAAATCCCCGGGCCCGGACGGCTTCTCGGCGGGCTTCTATAAGCTCTTCAATCGGCGTCTGGCCCCGGTGCTCGCTCGCCTCTTCAACTCTTTCGAAGGGGCGGCTTCCATACCTCCGGACATGCTAGCCGCTGAAGTGGTAGTGCTTCCTAAACCCGGGAAGGAACCCACGCACTGCTCTGCGTTCCGCCCAATCTCGTTACTGAACCTGGACCTGAAGCTTTTTACAGGCATCCTCGCTGCCCGCCTTGGTCCGTGCCTTCCTGGTCTTTTGGAACCGGACCAATCTGGCTTTGTTCCAGGCCGCCAGTGTGCAGACAATACCAAACGGGTGCTCCACCTTATTGACAAAACGCATTCTCGAGCTTCGGACTCTGCGCTTCTAGCCATCGACGCGGAGAAAGCGTTCGATCGCGTGAACTGGGATTATTTGCAACTTGTACTCCGCCGGTTCGGTCTCAGTGACCGTTTTTGCTCGCGCATAGCGGGCTGCTATCATCATCCACAGGCCACGGTTCGCCTGGGGAGCCTGCGCTCGCCCCCGTTCGAGATCCAACGGGGTACCAGGCAGGGGTGCCCCCTCTCCCCCCTCCTATTCGCGATGTATATCGAGCCTCTAGCACAGAGAGTCCGCGACAACCCGAGGGTGGAGGGCATCGACTTCGGGCGCGAACCCCATCCTATCAGTTTATACGCGGACGATGTCATAGCCACTATACACAGCCCTGCTACTTCGGTGCCTGCCTTCATGGAGGAACTTGACTCGTTTGGGGCTGTTTCAGGCTTCCGCATTAATATCGCAAAATCCCTCATCTTACCTCTAGGCAAATATGCGCGCCCGCAGGCCCCGACATTGGGTCACCTCAGCGGCCTACAGGTGGTCGACCGGGTACCATACCTAGGTATCACCCTGACTCCCTCAACTGACCTCACGGTCTCCACTAATTACGCAACTCTTGTCACCCGGATCCGCTCAGACCTGGCGAGATGGTCCAAACAACCTCTTTCTCTGCTGGGGAGAGTGGCGGCTATAAAAATGTCAGTCCTGCCGCGGATTTTATATTTATTTCAAACGATTCCCATTGTGCCTCCTGCGGGCACGTTGAAAACCTTACAAGACTTACTGTCTGGCTTTATTTGGGAGGGGAGGAGAGCCCGACTTCACAAATTGCTTGCATACAAGAGCATGGATGAGGGCGGTCTCGGAATCCCGGACTTGGCGCGGTACTTCCAGGCATCCCAACTCCGGTACCTGGTGGAGTGGTACAGGCCTGAATCGGAAAAGAGATGGCTTTTCCAAGATAGAGCTATGGCTCAGACGCCGCTGTGGCGGATTCCATTCCTGGCCAAACGCCACAGGCCCAGTTATATGTCACGGTCCCCGATCACTTGCACGACCTTACAGGTGTGGAACCGGGTAGCGCTCAAATGCAAACTGACTACTTTCCCTTCCCCTTTCACTCCCCTTCTGGACAACCCTGACTTCCCCCCAGGTGAGGGCCCAGGTGCATTTTCTCAATGGCGGGGCTCGGCGTGCCGAGCTGCGGGACATCTTTTTGACATGAACGGATTCCTTTCCTTCGACGACATTAAACAAGGATACGGGATAGAACACCCCCACTTCTTCCAATACCTCCAGCTCCGACACTGGCTCACAGACCCGAACGTCATTGCCCTGGCGGGCCGCCCCATGACGGACTTCGAGAGGTGGCTGATTACTAAGTCAACAGATAAGCGCCTCGTCTCCGAACTCTATAAAATGCTTGCCCCTTCACTCTCTCAGGCTAAATCACCTGGTCAAAGGCGCTGGGAGGCTGAACTTGGGAGGACCTTGTCATCCAAAGAATGGGGATACATCTACCATAGAGCCTCACACACTACACGAAACACCAAAGCAAGGGAAACTGCAGTCAAACTCGCCATATATTGGCACCTTACCCCGGTCCGATTACACCAGGGAAACCCGGGGCGCAGCGACCTTTGCTGGAGAGGGTGCGGGGAACAGGGTACCTTGACTCACATCCTCTGGGGGTGCCCCGAGCTGGGAGATTTTTGGAAACAGGTCCTAGATGACATAGACTCCACTTTCGAGACTGAAGTCCCGAGATTCCCAGCATACACCGTGTTGGGTCTGCCCAATGCTTTAATGTTTCCCCTCAAATCACTACGCGGCCGGCAGATGGGCATCGCTATGCAGGCAGCCACACAGCACATCTTGTCACTATGGGGCACTACCACTAAACCTACGCACACGGGATGGCTCCACAAACTGTGGTTCACCCTTGGGATGGAGCGTATCCATGCCACTCTCACCAGCTCCACAGACGCCTTTCGCAAGACATGGCTCCCCTTGCTGACCCTCTTATCCAAGGAGTTCAATGAAATCACCTGCCCCAGGTATCTTAGGGTTTTGCGTCTCACTAACACCACCGGTGACTCCCGGTGACTCTACTAATTATGGCCTCGTCTTGCTCCCGCGACTCAATGCAGGTGTCACTGACCTTCGTGGGCACACTGGTCGGGGCGGAGGGAGGGGGGATTTTGTGGGGGAGGGGGGGGGGGGTTTTGGTTCGTGTTTTCTTCCTTATGTCAATCTTTTGCTCTTCCATGCGTGACATTGCATCGCTAATTGGGCGTACCTTCCTTGCTTCATCTGATACACAAGGGAAGACATGTTTGTCTGTCCCGCCCGCACTGTACGCTCTGAGTTTACTTCTCTCACAGAACTGTCTTATTATATGCCTGTTACGAATTTCAATAAAAACACTTTTGACACTAAAAGTCACAGAGAAGATCATCAACATCCAGCTAACAAGACAACTCCATCTCAACCTTTGCCAATCCGGATTCCAAAGCAACCACAGCACCGAGACCTCCCTCCTCGCTGCCACAGACGACATCAGCACTCTCCCCGACCAGGGCCACACACTGCCCTCATCCTACTAGACCTCTCTGCAGCCTTTGACACATCTCCCACCACACTCTCACTGCCAGACTCCACGACGCCAGCATACATGGAACCGCACTCAACTGGATCTGCTCCTTCCTCACTGGCTGAACCCCAAAAATCTGACTCCCGCCCTTCCTCTCCAAACCCACAGAGATCAATTGCGGAGTACCCCAAGGATCATCGCCCAGCCCCATGCTCTTCAACACCTACATAGCCCCCCTCGCCGCCATCGTCAGACATCATGGACTCAGCATAGTATCCTACGCCGATGACACCCAGCTCATCCTCTCCCTCACAAAGGATCATCACACCACCAGACTGAGCTTCCAGGAAGGAATGAAAGAGGTCGCATCCTGGATGAGCAGCAGCTGTCAGAAGCTCAACTCGAGAAGACAGCTCGGGACAACACATGGCGGCCCACCGCCCTCAGCAACCCCCCCACTCCAACGGACCACGTCTAAAACCTCAAAATCATACTCCACTCCTCCCTCACAATGACCCGACAGATCGACACAGTCATCTCCACTTGCTTCAACACCCTCCGCATTCTATACTAGACCGTCAAATGGATCCCCCCGAATCCGGAAAGACTGTCACCCATGCACTCATGACAAGCAGACTGGACTACGGAAACGCCCTCTATGCCGGAATCAACAATTCCCTGCTCCACAAACTCCAGACCATTCAGAACACAGCGGCCAGACTCGTCCACGGCATACCAGGACATGAACACATCACCCAGCACCTGCAAGACCTCCACTAGCTCCCCGTCGAGAAGAGAGTAACCTTCACGCAACTCACTCATGCCTACAAATCCCTCCACAACACCGGACCCCAATACCGCAACAAAAGAGTTTCCTTCCACATACCCAAGAGAGACCTCTGGTCCGCCGACCTCACCCTGACCGAAACCCCGCGCATCCGCAGAGCCAGAACAGGTGGAAGAGCCTTCTCCTACATCGTGGCAAAGAGCTGGAACGAGCTCCCAATCAACATCAGTCGCTCCCCACTCTGCACACCTTCAGGAAGAACCTCAAGACCTGGCTCTTCGGCAGACTCGGCGCTGCACGCCCCACCCCCCATCGCCTTGAGACTCTCACGTTGAGCAGTACGCTTCACAAATCCCTGATTGACTGATTGATTGAGAATACATCATTATTTCTAAAATAGGATTCTATGTTTGGTTATGTCAATGAAAGAAAGGAATGATGACGTACCTGCCGATTGATCCTCCCTGGCAATAATGATGGCTGTGCGAGCAGCTTCTCTATATTGCTTTAATGCCATATATAAACGAAAGAGGTACTTGGCGTCCTTGAAGGAAACAATAATGAAATGAACTCACATTTATTCTTGTACAAGTAAAATCACAAATAAGAAAGTTAAATCGGGTATTTGAAGTCAAACAAAATGAACAGCAAATGCTTTCAACTTCATTATGATACAGCTTTAGAAAGTCTAGTCAAAAGAAATCGACATGTGAAATGTTTAATAATGGATACGCTACATGATAGGCATGGAATGGGAAAATCTATTTTTATAGAACGCTTCTAGGCACTCTTAGGTTTGTCAGATAAAAGCATAGAAGCAAAGCGAAATAAAGCATTTTCCCAGTCGCAATCCTTCAGTTTGAAGGGTTGTGCTCTACAAGTCTATCACTAAACAGAGTAATTTGCCAATTAAAATAAAAGAGTCCTACTACTTAGTAATCAACGTGATGTTAGGAATCGAGCATGCAATACATTTTCCTTTTAAGCAGAGGGGATAGTTATTTTCAGGGGACTTGAGTGAAAGCTCTTCCATATTTTATTCCAGTACAGTCCTGTGTAGAACAACTATAATCAAGCCTTGCTACAACTAACGGAATACAAGATTTTCATGACACTCTGGTTTTACTGCTATAGTTGTACTCGGAGTATAGAAATAAAAGCTACTCCAAGATTCCTTGGATCATTGTACATAAACTGAGAAAGGAAATAACAGTGGAGTCCTAGAGCCTAGTGAAAAAATGAAGCAATGTGTTGTATAAGATCAAAATATATTTAACTGGTGAGCAACCCTTGAAAGGCACTGGTCTTACATATACCTGTTAATCTCCTCTTTGTGTCACACTAAATAGACCTATGCAGTTTTGCGGGTTCTGGAATCGTCAGACACACTTGAGATCCTCTACCTCTCAAGAGAAGCGTGGCAAGATAGTCTCAAGTTACCATATCTATGTAATACATGCTCTGCGTACCAGATTCATGTACCTATCCACCAGGACTAATGTGGCAACATCTACTTATGACTACTTTAAATGACTAAACATTATCTCAATGGAGATGACAGTCAGTCAACTGTCCATAAAGAGCACTGGGTGGAATCAGTGCCAAAGAAAGGCTATCATGGTCACTTTCGAGACTCTTACTACAGCTATGCCCTCACCTGCTCCACAAAGCTCAACATTAATTGCTGGATATTATTCACTCAGGCTTTAGCCACTATCTGCTATATAAGAAAGCTCTGCCATAGTGTCAGAAATAGTTGTTCATCTATGGTTATACCATATGTTAGGGATATCTGATGGAGGATGGAATGTACATTAATGGTACCCAAGGCATCCACATGTGGTGCATTTAAAGAATCATCCATCAAGGACAAACATTCCTGTTGAGACGGGGGACGTGGCTTAGCCGGCTGCAAGATGGCCGCACCTTGAGTGGCCTCTGCCAGCCAAGTCTACAATCCACTAAAGATCCTGCAGACTCAACACTCATTGTGACCTGGAACCCTGCCATCATTTCCTACCTGACCCTTTGGAGCAGTTTGGTCATCTCCCGAGACCCTACGACCTTGTTGTGCTGGGCCCCGACACCGCATGTGTTCTGGTACCGGGCCATACAACCTGTGCGCCCTGCCTGGTTCTGCCTGTGCTGCTTGCCAGCGGCCTTCTGGGGGCTGCCCCCCTGCCCAGCACTCTGCATCTGCGACGCCGCTGTAGGGGCCGGTAAGTGCTGCTGTAGTGGGGGCGCTTTGTGGCAGGGTTGGAGCGTGCGAGTCGCATCGCCCGGCCTGCTCACACGCGGGCGCCTCCATCCTGACACTGGCTCCTGCTGCACAGGCCTTCCACTATCGGGCCTGGAGACGCGGGTGGCACGCTCCCCGCGACTCCCCGCGATTCCCCGCTGCGAGCTGCTCCCCTCCTGCTGTGGCTACCCTGCTCCTGGAGGTGTCCTCCTGAGGCCGCCGAGTCGGCGGTCGTCCTGCCCTGGGCATTCCCACTTGCCGCTCTACACTGCTGCCTGCGTGCTACGGTTGCCTTGCCCGGTGTCTTCCTGCTCTTCCTGCCAGGCCCCAACCTGTCTGCCTACAATTGCTGAGGCTTGCTATCGGTAATAGGTGTAAGTGCATGTGCTGCGGGGACTGCCGCGGCAGGGTTGAGAGCGCACGCGCCCACCACGGGGCCTCGCTTTTAATGGCTCGCATTACTTCTTCTGCTTCTCCCATAAGCCCAGTGGTTCTGGCCCCGTGGGAGTGGACCATGCACCCTCCTTGCATCCCTGCTGCCCCGTCTCCCTCGGTCGCACTCCCCTTCACGATTGCCCCGGGTGGGGGTGAAGGATTCTGCTGGAAATATAATCTTCGGACCCGCTCTGCCCACGTGGTGGCACACCTCCCTGGCTCACCTGCCTTACTGACCCGGAGGCCCTGGCTGGCGCCCCTTGAGTCGGGCGGACTCGATTACTAACACTGCCCCTGGGATCCTGGCAACCCTCCAACTCTGCCCCCGACTCCTCAATTCCTCCACCTGGGCCGCTGCTAGTTTGGACATTTTTCCTTTGCCTCCAGTCGGGCCCACTGTGCGCTCTTCATTTCGGGTGGCTGACATGGGTAAGGCTGACCCCAAGCAATCCAGGCTCACATTTGACCAGCGCAGTCAGACACACCAGGAAGGCGCAGTCGCCGACGGAGGTGACCCAACTACCCCCGCAGAGATGGCCTCCTCTCGGGAAGTTGACCTCAACTCCATCATGTTGGAGGTCAAATCTTCGGCCTCTGGCATTGCTACCCAGTTGGAACAGCTGTCCTCTCACCAGGATGTGATCAAATCTCGAGTGGATTCACACGACAATCGCTTGCTGCATGTCGAGTCGAGGGTCTCTGACGTTGAGGATGCCGCCACTCAAGACCGTCAAAAACTCCTCCAAATGGACAAAATTCCTGGACCTAATAGGCACCAAGAACGAGGATTTGGAGGCTCGCTCCCCATGGAGCAACCTCCGTATCACAGGGGTGCCTGAGTCCACCAACATTTCGCGAATGGAAGACTTCGTGGAGCAACTGGTGCGAGAACTGTTTGGTGACGTACTCTCCCCGGTCTTCTTTGTGGAAAGAGCGCACCGCTCCCTCGGACCTCGTTCGGCCCCAGATTGCCAGCCTGCCCAATCATCGCCAAAATCCAAAATTTCCGGGATTGTGATGCAATTCTCCGGGGGGGGCCAGGGAAAAAGGTGAAATCCATCATCAAGGCAACTCATTTTCATTCTAACCCGACTACACCTTGGCGGTACAGGCTGCCCGCCGCAAGTTCCTGCCTGTGAAGCGTACTCTCTAAAAACATGAGATCCTATACTCTCTTGCTTATCCGGACAAATTACGAGTCAGGCAGGGCTCTAAGACTCTGGTCTTCCCGGATCCTAAGGACGCCCTTGTCTTCGCCAAGAAACTTGATCGCACCCATCGCTCCAACCCAGCTAACTGCCAGGACTCAGGCGCTGCCAATCTGAGCGACAATGACTGACACGATCTTCTCCATTGCCTTTGGTTGTTTATGTCTGCCCCCATGATTGCCTTTTTACCTGTCTAACATGGCCTCATTGCGCCCCCTGGCCTCCTGAATATTTGCCTCATGCTGCATGCCTAGGCTCCTTTTTTTAGGTATATGATGTATCCTGAAGTCAGCTTCCACATCTGGCTTGGCTACCCTGCCTTCGCCGGCAGGGGTGTACGCTGAGGGATGCCATGCCTCCGCGGGATTATTCCCACTTTGGCTATTGACTGTCCCTTCCCAAGTTGTGGTTCCCGGGGTGGCTGCGGGTGGTTTCTCAACCTGTTTGGGGGGTTGGAGTGGGTGAAGGGAGGGAGGGATTTGGGTGTTCGCATCCTCCTTCTGAGATGCTTTTGTACTTGACTGTATGCTTTCTGCTGTGTTTTTTAGCATGTCTCACGTTGCTGTATTTCATTTTGGGTGTGGGGTTAGTGTGGGTTGGGGGGTTCTTAGGGATGTATGGCCTCTTCTTGAGCTGTTTTTTTTTTAAACAATAAAAAAAAACATTGCTGTTGAGACTTCCCTCCCACCAGGACAGCACTAAAATCAATATTAATTGCCTTCAATGGCATATCTAGGAGATGTTCGAGTCTGTTCCCTTGAAAGCCAGTCAATTTCTCAATTGTCTCAGAGTGCCCTAGTTGGAATTTATGATATACAGAGTTACCACTACCCTTATTGCTATCAGCAAAAGAACTACAACTCAAAAATGTGTTAATATGCAGGGTAAAATGTTGATCCAGATCTACTGAAAGCCATGCATCAATTATATTTGATTAGCTATACTGCTTAAAAAACAAATGTGGAAGTTGCTCATAAAGGTTTGACAGTCACCATATCTCAGGTTTTGTGCCTTAATTCTCTATATGTTGGCCACTTAGTGGCAGGGGATACTTTCTCTGGGTGGTAGTAAACACTGCAATAACACTTGAAACCACCTATGGGAGAGTTTCCATTACAACCACTGATGTGTAAGGTGAAATCCTTTGCAATGCACTGTACTGCATTTTGTTGTCCACACTGCAGTACTTGTACCAAGCAGGACAGCAGTAAAGGGCAATGAAAAAAGAGGAACAATGTCAAGGAAGTTAAGAAAATGAAGGAGAAAATTACGTCAGTATGACAATGAGTGAATGAATAAAATCAATTAGAATGACAATGTAGTAGGGAAGTTGGTCTTTACCCTTTCCATGCTGGTGAGGGAGGAGTGAACAGAGAAAGGTGGAAAAAATCAACATTTAAGAACATTAAGGTTAACAGGGAGTTTGGTCTTCAACTTCAGCATGCTGGAGAGGTAATCTAAAATGTTATATTTTTAAAGCTAAGCTTCAGTGTATTGTCTAAGATGAAAATTCTCCTTCACAGGTCTTGGTTTACTTAGTTGGTGTACCCTTGTTGTACCTCTGAAACATGATGATCCTATAAGTGAGGTTCTATATTTGGTGGGGTGTTAAAGAGACATGCTTGGAGTGGGGAAGAGATAATAGCAGCCTATCAGATAACTGTTAAGTACTGAATAAGATTTGAAGATCAAAAACAACTCTGGGATTCTTGACAGATTAGAAGAAGTTGGGAGTTCACCTACGTTACCCAGACATGAGGAAGGGAGTCATGAAGATAGAGAATACCCTGAGATATAAATTTCAGTTTTATTTTCATGTAAGGGTAGGCTGCCAGCTGACACCAGAGGCCATATTGAAGTGGATTTCATTAATGATAGCGAAAATCATTCGTGGTTCATACCACTATGCAAAAGGTAGGTTTAGTGACAAAATGGCATTAACATTACTACTCAGATGTTATCAGACATGATCTAAAAAAATGTGCATTTCTTAACCATGTTTTTGCTTCATTAACAGCATCTAACATGGAACCTTGTAAAATAGCCGCACCTTGGATGGAGAACCAAGGGGCACTGATGTCAGCAAAGACCTAGAGAATGTCATCAAGTTAATCTCCTCACACTTAATGCATAATAGCGTATGGATCTAGTAAAGGGCTGGGAAAAGTGATCTCATACTGTACTTGTTAAGGTGTTAAACCCGCTTGGTGGATGTGAGTTCTTAAGATAGGTGATAACCTCAGGCTGTCCTTTCATCAAATTACTGCTGGAACAATTCTGAATTAGGAGACTTATGCCATCCACCCCCAAAAGCACATGACATCCATGATCTCCACTGAGCAAGTGGTTTTACATTTCTGATAAAAAGAAAATCATTGAAGATCTTTATGACTAGTGTTCCCTTCAGACCCACAACATTTCATTCAAAATGAAAAATATCCCACCATGTTCATTAGATTGTTTTTGGCACATTATGCATTGTAGTCATTACCCTAGGATCATCTATATATTGTACAGAGCACACAATCAAAAGGTGAAAAATTAGAGATTGAAGGTCAAGGACGTCACACTACTTGATGTGGGTAATGTACGTTTTGGGGAACAAATCTAATCTCAGTTACTTTTGGTATGCTCGCATGTGGTTTACAGCCACTAACTATCCCAAAATCAATTCTCCATTCCTTGTGGGTTGGAGAATAATAGAGGGAATGGAAGATGGTTGGAGGATAATAGAGGGAATGGAAGATGAGTGATCAATAATGCTGATGCCAAGAGAATGACCATCAGCCTGACCACCACCAACATGTTGTGCTCCAAGCGGAATAGTACTGTGGTTTTCTATGGGCCCAATGTGTCTAAGTAGTCTTATGTTTCATGTGCCATATTTGTCTTGTTTCTTATACTGAGGCTACCAGAGAAACAATTGGATACTACTTAACATTTAGCAACTCAACACCTCCAAGACTGACATCCTTTTATTCACCAAAAACAAACAATGAGCCCACATCTGGTTCAATGGCATAACCTGGAAGGCTTCAACCCCCAACTATCTACCAACATTAAGTAACTATGATTCACCTTTGACACCAAATGCTCCCTCAAGGAACACATACGTTGACCAAGATGGCACTAAGCCAAGCTCTTCCTTATGAAAATGAGTGATACCGTTCCTCTTTATAAGCAATTTCAAAACTGCTGATCAAGTCCTTGTACTTTTGCAACTATCAGGCTACCATAAACATTCCCTCTGTAAGGCTTGGCTGACCAGCTAACCTTCTCTGGTGGACCCCAGCACACCTGCAAGCCAGCCTGCCACCCTCATGGGAGACAAAGAACTGTAAGGAAGAAACATCCAGGTAACAGGCTTTCACCACCGAGGCACCCAGAATATGCAACTGCAGCTCCTTAATGATGAAAACTTCCCCAGCTCTTGCCTAATTCAAGAAAGAACTGTAAATGTGTCTCTTCAAAGAACACTACATGTTGACACCTTAGAAAGCCCGTTCCTTTTACTGTCACTTTCACCCACTCTATAAACAATCACGGATCACAATCTTTGACCTTGGGCAGATTTGCGATACACAAATACCCAAATCGGAGTACTTGTTGTCAAGATTGGATGCATCACTGATAAGGTCGTGCTAGTTTAAAGCTTTTGGAGTTGCAACACACCAAAGATATAGTCATCTTTCTTCAATTTCTTTTTAAGTATTATCTACCAAAAAACTCTGTTTTGCAATAAAATATGTAGAGGTTTGAAATGTATATTAAGAGAAATATCGGAAAGGGGGCGGCCAAGCTATATGGTTAACAACACACCTTAAACAGAGACTCTGTGAGCCCCTGGCACATCCTGCAGCATCCTGGGTTACTCTTGGCCAATACAGTGGTGTCACCAGTCAGCACAGGTGGCGTAATGATGAGGAATCCTATGGCAGAATGAAATGGGCTGAGCAGAAACTGCACTTTCGAGCAGACAGGCATGCCGGGACGTGTATGCAGCAAGATGGTGGGCGCCGAGTGATAGTGTCATCCAGGGGTCCAAATCTGGAGCTGGCCTGCCCTGTTATCAGGCGTGGGCGCACTGAGTGGAGAGTATCCCTGGGCATCGAAGCAGGCCAAAGTGATCGAGTGCTTCCCAAGATGAGAAGTTGAAGAGTTGGACTGGTGCTAAACTGCGGGCTGCACATGGTTGAGCGGCTGCTGGCATGGATCAGCGTCCCTGGAGGTCAACGGGGCAGAAGGAGCAATCTGCTTGTCGATGAGGCTGCAGCAGAGCTTCTGCATTGGAAAGCGGAACCTGAGCCAGTCCGACGAGGGTTGGAGCTTGTTTTTGAGGCACAGAGGTGGGGCGCAGTAGAGCTGCCGCAAGTGGCAGCTGATTGCAGTGAGCTACCCATTCTTGAACTGGGTACATTACTCCTGGTAACTACCATGGTGGGCCTGGGGACACCACTCTTGAGGCAAATCTGTCAGAGTCTCACAGCAGATGAGAATGGATCGATTTACCAATTCTGTGAGGTCTGGTGTGAAGCAAGCGAGCACTAGAGCAGATCTGCTTTGTAGAAAAAGGAGGATCTGCTTTCATGGTTACCCCCATTTTTTGCTGGTGTTATCTGTTTTCTGACTAGTCTGACAGGGATCCTGCAAATCAGGACCCCAGTCACTGTGCTTCCTCCTTACATTTTACAATGGTAAGTACTTTGTTACCTTCTCAATTGACTACTGGTATACCCATATAAGTCCCTATTACATGCTACTAAGGCATCCAGGGGATTGGTACACCAGGGGCCTCCCATCGGCGGCAGCATGTATTATGCCACCCAGGAGAGACCACTCAAACTGTGACTACAGGCCTGCCATTGCAGCCTGTGTAAGCTGGTGCTAGCACTACGTACAACAGATATACAGTTCCTTATATTCGAGGTCACTGCACAACCTATAAGTTACAGCTATGGCAGGCTCTTCAGTCCTGAGGGCATGGTGCTTGGTTACAAGTGTTTGGGTGCCCCTGCATGAGTAGGGCCCTTCTACAAACCCCAGAGTCGATTTGCCAGGCTTTGTAAGTGCGGTCAGCCATTTAATACATATAGTGGTCATTCAGTCAAATACGAGATGTCTAACTATATATTGGCTGCACCGAAACCGGTCATGTTTGATATCAAACATGTTGGAATCCTACCCAAACACCGATTCCATTGTTGGGTGTAGGATCCCATGCCCTGGGGGGCTCCCCTAGGGAGGCCCCCTGTATTCTCGGTACCAGCCTTTTACGGTTTACCAGCAAGCTAGTGCTAATGCCTACCACAGACACGATTCTGCCCTCCAGCTGCTGAGCCAAGCTCAAACAGGGGAAGGTAGAACATAAAGGGCCAGATGTAGGTGGCCAATTACCGGTCGGTAACGGCCGAATTCGGCCGTTACCGACCGGTAATTGGATTTTGAGATGTAGGAGCATGCTTTACAGAATCGGTATTTTACCGATTCTGTATTTACAGATTCGGTAAAATTACCGAATCGGTAAATACAGACTCGGTAAAAATACAGAGTCTGTAAAAGCATATGTAGGTAGCACATCTTTGAGTGCCGCAGGCCTTTCAGATTCGGTATTTTACCACCCAATCCAATTGGGTGGTAAAATACCGAATCCAGGTGTGCATGCACATGTGTGCATGCACACCTGTGCCATGTGACACACAGACATGCCCTTAGGGCATGTCTGTGTGCCACATGGCGCACATGCCTATTTTTGGGGTGCCAGAGGGTGTCAAAGTGACACCCCCTGCACCCTTGCAAAAATCGGTATTTACCGATTCTGTAATTACAGAATCGGTATTGCCCATTGATTCCTATGGGCTGCAAGGCCCATAGGAATCAATGGGCAATACCGATTCGGTATTTACAGAATCGGTATATACCGAATCTTAACGATTCGGTATTTACCGACCCTGAAATACCTACATCTCCCCCCCTCTATTTTACCACCTCTTAAATACCGATTCGGTATGAATCAGTATTTAAGAGGTGGTAAATTAAAATTACCTACATCTGGCCCTAGGTTTCCTGTCACAGGGAGGTGATACCACCTCCTTGGAAAGGACTTAGTGTATTGGGCTGGGGTGGGGGCACTTGCCAGCGCCACCAGAATGCTTTGAAGGGCAAATATGGTGCCCTCCTTGCATACTATAGTTTGAGCCAGTTCAGGGAGCCATTGGCTCCCGCTCTGGCGTGAAACTGGACAAAGGACAGGGGAGTATCCTCCCCCCTGTCCAGGTCCTCCTTTTTTAAGGATCCTTAAATCGTCCCAACCCTTTCCCTTGGGTACTTAAGGGCTTACCTGTGGATGTCTCTTCAGCTTCGTCGTGGGACAAGATTCAAACCCAAAACCACTTCACCTTTAGCAGTCTGGGCACCTTGGACTTTGCCTAAAACCGAGAATGCATCAAGGAAGACTCCTGTTGCTCCTGGTCTCGTCGTCCTGCCAGTCTTCTGCGTCATCTGTGCCTGTGCCTCTCCAGGCCTGGGGCATCAAATACTCTAGAAGGAATCTCCCTTGAAGTGCAGGAGTCACTCCCCTACATCTGCAGGCACACCAACCAAGCTGACTGGTCTGCTCCTCTGGATGTCCTACGGACTCCGAAAGGCTCAGCAACACAGGTGGTGGTTCTGCAACTCCCTCGAGGCCTGCACTGCCTTGTCAACAAGTTTGAGGCCAGTATCCCTCATCGGAACTGCTGGAACAGAATCGCTGTGCACAGCGTCGACTTGCCGTTGCCAAGGCTTTTTGACTCTGTCCTCCAGAGATCTTCAGGCTGCAAGAAGCTCCAGCCTCCAACATATCTTCCTGCCAAGATCTTCGTCCTCACCGCATCCTCTGCACCATGGGCCTGCATCTTTGGTGAGATGCTCAAGGTCCTCTTGCGACTCCTGTGGCTCTGGCCTGTGGGTCCTCTTGAGAGTCTTCTTTGGCTTCAGTGGGCTCCCCTGCTTGGGCCTGCTCTGACTCTCTTGCAGTAGGTGAGTCCCTTGCACCGTGCTGGTCCAAACGCTGCACCTTTTCCTTTTGGCACATCTGTTGCTGCTGCCTAGGCTTGTTGGTGTTCCCGCCAGACACCGACCCCCTGGTTCTTGACCTCTGATGTGGGACAACTCGTGAACAGCTCCTGGTCTTCCACAATGTTGCTTTGTCCTCAGAGCTGCAGCGACAAGGTCACCATCATCTCTCCTGCATCTTCCGTCATCAGTGGTTATTGGTCTGCAGTGTCTCCTGGTCACTTCCAAGTGGCATAGGTTCTGTCCCCTCTGCTTGCAGGTACTCCTCTTCAAGAATCCATCCTTGGATTCCACTGAACTCGTTCACCTTCTTCACCAGTGGCATCTTTTCTGAAGTCCTGCATTGTGGTCTACTGCGGATTCCGACGTCAATTCACAAATAAACACCTGGCTACCTTGGTGTAGATATCCTGGTTCCTGGGGTATACATGGGTGGGGTGACTCTCCAACCTTCTGTCTTCAACAGGGTTTCTGGGAAAGGTTCTTCTTCTTAAAAATTGCAACTGTGGGGGAGGAGCCAAGATGGCGATCGGGATGGTTGCATAAACGCTCGGCTCCGCGCTCCCTCCCGCCCTGCACGTATATCCTGGCGATTATCCTGAACAGTATTTGCTAATCTGAGTAGGTGAAGGAAAGTATTCACTTACCATCTGCTTCTGAGGCTCCGCCGTGCAGTAGACCCAAAGAAATGTCCCCGACTGTTTGGCGGCCTTCGAGGTGCTGAGACCGGGATCTCGAGTGAGGAGAGTGTCCGGCCGGAAGTACAACGCCAGCGGCCGCTGGTTGCACTGGGAAGCCGGTCGGAGAGAACCTGAGATCCGCGAGCCGAAAGAGAGGATGTCAACCCACTCCCCATAGTGGGTTGACCTGCGGAAGGTGCGATATAGCTGGGCCAGAGAGAAATTCGTGATGCCCAGCTCCCCTTCGGCGAGATACCCGATCATGTTCATAGCCCACCCCGGGAACCTGTGGGTGGCTCCCGAGGAGCGACAGGGGCTTATTTAACCTTTCGGTGACTCTCCTTTCTGTTACCGGCCCCGACTATTGAGATCCTGCTGTGAATCCTGCAGTGTCCGGGAGCTGGGCCAGATTCCGCGGTGAGGTGGAAGGAAGAGAAACCGGAACAGCTGAAATGGCGGATGATGCCCTCCTGCACGCCCCTCAACCGGGCAGAGAAGCCGATGTACGAGAAAATCCCGGGGTTTGGCACCATGAGAAAACACCCACCCCCAGAGATATCCTGGCTGCATTAACAAACCTGCAGATTACCCTGACCCGGGAGACCTGAGATTTGGGGAACAGGATGGCCGCCTTTGTTGTTCCGCCATTTTGTGACGGCGCGGATCGCTCTCAAGGAGGCGCCGCTGTGTCTGCCTTTGATACATTGACGTGTTCCTCGGATGAATCTGCACTCGTGGAGACGCGGATAGCTTTGGTTCATGAGCTGGCTGTGGATACACCTGTTACATATGTGATTGTCTCCTTGGGGCCTATCTCAGAACTGCGAGTGGGGGAACGGCATTGGTCCATGGTTTGGGCGGCCCTGGCGGGGTTTCGGCGCTTCCCGCTCCGTGTGATTCCTTTTTCATGGCTGGCGGGACCGCGTTCGGACTTGAGACTGTCGGCGATGTTGATATTGTCGCGGTCCGTCTTCTGCCATGCATCATCGGCGAGATTCAGATGGCTCGTATCCTCTGGAATGACGGCACCGCCAGATCCTCCTGGTGCAATCGGACCTCTTGTACTATTTTGTATCCTGTCTGAGAAATGGTTCAACGTTGGTAATATCGACAGAAGAGGCCAGGGGTGACTTTGCTTGGGGCATGGAGGGACTCACGGATGGTTCATGGTGATTTAAGGGGCGCTTCGCGGAGCTGTAATTGATTGCGTTCTATGTGACTGTTGCTATTTGTATTTTTCTACCGTTGCTGTTTCGAAGCTTTTTGAATGCGGAGGTGGGAGGGGCCGGAACGCTGGATTGAGGGCCCTTCTCCTGTATTTTTTCTCTTTTTCTTTTCTGTATTTCGGGCCTCTATTAAGGGCGACAGGCACGCTGCTGGGGGGGGGGTAGGCCGTAGCCTTCTGCAGGGGTGCAGGGTTGGGGGTTGGGGGATGGGGTTGTTATTTTGTTATTTTTTCTGTCTCTATGGCCCTTTGCCCTTTTCTTTTTCGATGTCGTCGTCTTTCATGTCTCCCATAGTGTGTTTTCCCTTGAGGGGTTGGACTAGTTCGCCATGATTGCTTAGTGTTTATTGCGTCTCTCCTTACCCCATTGCCCCTCCCCCGTCATTCTCAATCTATGTACATCGCTAGCGTAACCTTTTGCTTTTAGTTAGCTGTGCTGGGGGAGTGTATGACTGTGCGACATTGATTTCTAATTCATTTTTTCGTTATGGCAAAATGAACCGTCTCAGATCCTTATTATTGCGTGGTAATTTACTTATATGTCATATCCTGGATGCTAATCAGCCTTCGACCTCCGGACCGCTGTATCTTATACGTTATATTACTTTTTTTCCTGATTTGCGTAGCGGCCGGCCGGCCGGATTGGTTGTAGGCCTACGGTTGTATTTTTGTGCTGAAATAATAAAGGTTCTTTAAAAAAATAAAAATAAATTGCAACTGTGACTTTTCCATTGACTTGCATTGAGAACACAGCTGTTTCCACTCTGCACACAGCCTCCGTAGGGTTCTTGGGTGCCTGCTTCGGGTGGTTCCTTGTGTCTACACTCGTCTGAGTCTTCTGGTCCAAGTACCAACTTAGTTTGAAGTTCACATTTTACTTCTTTAGTATATGGTTAGGTCTCACCCTGGAGACCAATGTGTATTTGTGCTTCCTTACATGTTTGCATTTGAAATATTGTCTGTATTGTGTTGATATTTCCGGGTAGGAGATATACCAATGTGTTAGTGAGTGTGAATAATAATTATACTTATGTTTATAACTACACTGTGTGGTTCTTTTTCATGTAACCCTCACTTTATGATTAGTTCTGGTAAAACAACCTGCTTAACACTCCTTCTGGACTAAGCCTGAAAGCTGCTCTCCACAGCTACCAATTAGAGAGCTTTCTATGGTTGTCTAAGACCCCTAAAATCACCAAAAGGATTCTCTGGATTAGTGCAAGGCGCTTCACTTAAATAAGTGTGCAACATATACTAAGCCAGCATCCTACACCCTTGAGCTTGGCAAGCCAGAGCCCACAGCAGCGCACATTATGGCGCCCATAGAGGGCTGCAATCAAGTGCTGGAGCAAAACATGGACACTATTACATTGAAAGTCAATCTTTTTACACACTGCCCTGCACAAGGTCAATCAATGTTCTTTGGAAACTGAGGAAAATACACGCAGGTTAACACTAGTAGTGAAGGACCACAAAAACAAAAGTTTGCATTCTTGCCAAGAAAATGAAGAGGTTTGACCAAAAATTGGAAGACTCAAAGGTTCGGTCATGGCAATGAAAACTCTGATTTGTTGGATTTTGGAATGTGAGGCAGGGAAGGCAACCAGGAGTTGCTTCTCGACCAGTGGCTCAGTGAGACCATGGGGATGGAGGGATTGTCCGCTTTTTTTGCAGTGGACGGAACTCACCGTAGCTCTGGTTCCCCGTTCGCCACCGGGTATTCCCCTGCGTGCTATAATTGTGAAATTCACTAATTATAGGGATAGAGATGGAATCCTTCAATGGGAGCACAAGCATTGAGACTCCAAGTTGAAAGGACAAACCATCAGAATTTTTCCAGAATAAACATGCAAAGCCCTTACTGATGGTACAGTAGAAATTGCACTCACTAAACACCCAGATACATGCTCCTCTTCTCTGCAAACAAAAGAGTGGTAGGGGGGTGTGAGGGGGGCATTCATACTTTTTTCTCAGTCCTGAAGAAGGGTGAGACTGACTTGAAAGGGGACATCAATCTGGAGAGTGCAGCAGCACTGGCTTGGATACACGCAGTAGAAGGAGCGGGAACAGATCGAGTGGTTAGGCTGAGATGAGGCACTGGGGTATGGTGGTGGGCCAGATTAGTTCCCAGATCAAGGTGCTGCAAGATGGAACGCTGACCATTGTTGAGCAATGGGCTTCAGGCTATGTAGTGGATCAAGACGAGTCCCCCTCTGACAAGACATCTCAGGATGCAGGAGAGTGATAAGTGCAAGGTCTACACAGACCTATGGAATCAATGGAATGATGAACACTGACGAACACAAGATTTCAATGATTTCAGTGAGGGACTGTATATTGATGGAGCAGCAGTGTTATTAGAACTGTGCATATGGAATGCCTCCGTGAAGCACAAGTTACTTACCTTCGGTAACAATATATCTGTAGAAAACAGTAGTTAGTGTTAGATTCCTTACCTTAGAATCTCCCCAGGCTTCAGACTGGATCCGGGAAGTTTTTGTCAGCAGTAACCCTGCGCGTCGCTAGGCGTCGTCTGTGGCTCCGCGTCCGGCGTCGTGATCGCCAGGATGACGTCGGAGTACTTAGACGCTGCCCTCGTGTGCTGACGCAAGTTCTGTACATAGCTTTCTGCGCCAGGATCGCAGAGCCATCATAGAAACCGACACTGGTGCCATGAAACTAGGGCCCTGAAAAGGATGTCCTTAACCCTAGATATCGGTTCACAGAACGGGGGGGATGGGTGGGGCGGTAAGGAATCTAACACTAACTACTGTTTCTTACAGATATATCGTTACCGAAGGTAAGTAACTTGTGCATCTGAAATAAACAGGTTAGTGTTAGATTCCTTACCTTAGAATTGATACCCCAGCAATACCAACCCCGGTGGTGGGTCTGGGAAACAAAGATCACACCAGAAAGTCCTGGAGAACGGAACGGCTGAAAAACCCATCTCTCCGGACTTGGCTGTCCAGGCAGTAGTGTCTAGCAAACGTGTGCAGCAAGGCCCACGTAGCTGCCTGGCAGATGTCCTGCAAGGAGACTCCCCGACCCAGGGCAGTAGTAACCGCCGTGGCCCGAGTGGAATGGGCGTGCAGCCCAACAGGAGGCTCCTTTTTCGCCAAGGAGTAGCAAACCTTGATGCACAATACGACCTACCGAGAGATGGTCCGCTTGTGCACCGCCCGTCCCTTCTTTGCGCCCACGTAACCAACAAAGAGCTGGTCGTCCACCCGGAACTGTCGTGTGCGGTCCAGAAAGAATGAAAGCGCACGTTTTGGGTCCAGACGGTGGAGCCTCTCTTCCTCTTTCGAGGGATGCGGAGGCGGATAGAAGGTGGACAAGGTGATGTACTGCCTGATATGAAAGTCTGTGACCACCTTGGGCAGGAAAGAAGGAGGAGTCCATAGAACAACCTTGTCCGGATGGACAGAGAGGAAAGGAGGTTCAGAAGATAGAGCCTGGAGCTCACTCACTCTCCTGGCAGAGGTGATGGCAACCAGGAATGCAGTCTTTAGAGTCAGAAGAAGAAGAGGACAGTTATGAAGTGGCTCAAAAGGAGCGCACATCAGATACTTTAGAACAAGATTCAAGTCCCACTGAGGCATCACGAAGGGAACAGGAGGGAACATGTGTGTGATGCCTTTCAAGAACAGTGGACTTGAAAAGAGAAGGCTGATCAGGAAGCCTTAAGAAGGCTGAAATGGCCGATAGGTAGCCTTTGAGAGTGCCCAGAGCAGAGGCACTCTGGGCAGACGTGGTATAGGCGGAAAGGCGTACAACAGACAGCAGTGCCGCTTTGGAAATCCCAACGCGCAGAACTGATGACATTGCGCATTCTCTTCGGTGACGAATAGATCTAACCAAGGCTCTCCCCACTGCTGAAAGAGACCGTGCGCCATGTCAGAGTTCAGCAGCCATTCGTGATCCATCATGCACCGGCGGCTGAGTTCGTCCGCCCTGGCGTTCAGGGAACTGACCAGGTGTTGAACCACCAGTGTGGCGCCCTGGTGTTCCAGCCATTGCCAGAGGCGCAGAGCCTCCTGGCAAAGGGTCCACGACCCCACCCGCCCTGTTTGTTGCAGTACCACATGGTGATGGTGTTGTCCGTGAACACCTGCACTATACTTCCCCGGACAGAGGGAAGGAATGCCTTCAGTGCAAGTCGGATCACCCGCAGCTCCAGAAGGTTGATATGGAGCCGGGACTCTTCCGGAGACCAGAGGCCTCTGACCTCCCTCTCTCCCATGTGGCCCCCCATGCCAGGAGGGACGCATCCGTCACCACTACATGCTCTGGTTGGGGTAGGGAGAGAGATCTGCCGCTGACCCAATTGCGGTTCGTGAGCCACCACTGCAACTGACTCGCAGTGTCCTCCGAGATCAGAACGTGGTCGGACAGGTTGCTCTAATGCTGTGCCCACTGAAACTTCAGGTCCCACTGCAGAGCCCGCATCCACCACCTGGCGTGATGCACCAGAAGGATGCAGGAGGCCATCAGCTCCAGGAGCCGCATCGTCAATGTGACCGAAACTCGGGATAAAGGCCGAAAGATCGGAATCAGAGCCTGAATATCCCAAACCCGCTGTTCGGGGGGAAAAACCCGAAACTGCTCTGAGTCCAGAACCGCTCCGATGAAAAAGAGCTTCTGAAAGGGGCACAGGTGTGACTTCGGCACGTTGATGGAGATCCCCAGCGACTGCAGGAGGTCGGCCGTAGTCTGGAGGTGGGAGACGACTGTCTGGGGCGAGCCCGCCTTCAACAACCAGTCATCGGGATAGGGGAAGACAGACTCCTGATCTGCGAAGATGAGCTGCGACCACCGCCATCACTTTCGTGAACACCCGAGGGGCGCTGGTAAGGCCTAAGGGGAGCACGGTAAACTGAAAGTGCTCGTGGCCTACCCTTAACCGCAGGTAGCGCCGGTGGGCCGGCAGGACGGGGATGTGGAAATACGCGTCCTGCAAGTCCAACGCTACCATCCAGTCTCCTGGGCCCAGGGCAGCTAGGACCTGAGCCAAAGTCAGGATCTTGAACTTCTCCTTCCGGAGGAAGCCGGTCACGCTGCGTAGGTCCAAGATAGGGCATAGGCCTCCCTTGCCCTTCTTGGGTACCAGAAAGTAGTGGAAATGTCAACCACGTCCTACTTCTGGCCCAGGAGGCGCTCGATGGTCCCCTTGGTCAAGAGGGCCATAACTTCCTCCTGCAGAAGAGTCTAGTGATCCCCCGACATGCGGTGGTACTGCGGTGGCATGGCTGGAGGGGTCGCCTCGAAGGGGAGGGAGTAGCCCCTTCGGACGATTTGCAGCACCCACCTGTCCGGCGTGTTGGTGCGCCAGTGGAGGAGGTGATGGTGAACCTTGCCCCCCACTGGCGTCAAATGGGCCTGAAATTCCGGAATAGGAAGGCTAAGAGGCAGATGCTGCGGGAGTGGATGTGGACTGACCCTGCCGTGGTCCCCCGGCACCACCACGGAAGTTACCAGGTCCGCGCCCGCATTGAGACTGGTGCTGCGGCCTGTGGCTGGATGGATGTGTGGGGGCACCCCTTCCTTGGCCACAAAAGGGCGAAAAGCGCAAGTTTGCTGGCGCTGGCCTAGGCCCAAGGACTTGGCTGTAGCCCTGGAGTCCTTGAAACATTCCAGAGCACTGTCCGCTTTGTCGCCAGAAGACGACGGCATCGAAGGGCATGTCCATGAGTGAGGCCTGGACATCCCCCCAAAAGTTGGCGGACCTCAGCCAGGCGTGGCGGCGAACCGCCACCATCGTTGCAATCGCTCTACCCAGCGAATCCGTGGTGTCAAGTCCACATCTAATTTAGTACCGTGCTGCATCCTGCCCTTCCGTCAGGGCTTGGGCCAGCTTTGCCCGGGCCTCCTCCGGACACTGTGGCAGCACGTCCGCAACCGTATCCCACAGAGAGTGGGTGTAACGGCCCAAAAGGCAGGCGGTGTTGACAGACCGCAGCCCCAAACTCAGAAAGGAGAACAGGCCTGGATCCTGCGGAGCCCTGCGGCATCGGGACCGGAGTCATTGACGGTGCCAGGGCAGAAGCACCCGACGGCGCGGGGTCCGGAGCCTAAGCAGGTTCCGATGGAGGACAGCGTGACCTCATGGTCGTGAGGAAAGCGCTGACCTCCGGTGTCGCGTGCAGCTCAGGGACCGGCGGGTATGGAGCTGGACGCGCGAGCGTCGGGGGGGAGTTGGAAGAGAGATGACGCCTCTTCGACTTCTTTTTCAAATGCCTCAACTTACCTGAGGATTTGAAGCCCAAAGAGTGGTGGTGGCTCGTCGAGCGGCGTCTCCGTGACCGGTCCCTCGACTTCCTCCTCGACCGGGACTTTGAGCGGCGCGGAACCACCTGCCGGAGCTCGAGCAGCTTATGTGAACGCTCCCGTCTAGCCTTCGAGGTCAAGGTCCAGCAGTCGGGGCACGACTTGTCATCATGGTCAGCCCCGAGGCAATAAAGGCACCGATGGTGGGGGTATGTAACTGACATCAGGCAGTGACAGTCCTCGCAAGGTTTAAAACCAGGCATCCCTAGCGGCACTGGCAGTCGAGGGTCGACTCGAAAAGTGATCAAAAGAGATCAAAAAGTTAGTCAAAAATTGACTGGAGTACTGCTCTTCCCGGATCTGCGCTTGCTGGCGTGGAAAAAAGAAGAACTGACGTCAGTGCGCGAGGGTGGCATCTAAGTACTCCAACGACGTCATCCCGGCGATCCCGACGCCGCCACTGATGGACGCGGAGCCGCAGACGACGCCTTGCGACGCACAGGGGTACTGCTGACAAAATCTTTCCGGATCCAGTCTGACGCCTGGGGATATTCTAAGGTAAGGAATCTAACACTAACCTGTTTCTTTCAGATACCAATGATTATTGTGTATAATATATGCCATTGGGTCTAGATGGGGGGAAACCCGCGTTAGTAGTATTGGATGTGCTGGCGGAGGGAGGTGCAATCAGTGAGCCATTGACTAAAACCCATTTCAGACTCAGTGGCCCACAGATATTACAGCTTTTATAGCCAGACAAACGGGGGTTACTTTCTCTCTCTCAGGCTAGGTCCTTTCGGGAAGCTGGAGGAGTCTCCACTCTGTAGTCTGCGAGGTGCCCCACTCGGTTGCTTGGTGCCAGGAGTGCTGGACCCCTCCTGCATTTGCAGATATACGTAGAAAGGGATTATTCAAACACATATTGTTGAAGTTCTGTTTATGACTCATTGACAAGGGGGAAGGACGGGGGTGGATCCGATTGCAGTTTTGTTGGGAAGCATCAAGGATATACAAGTGAGGGTGTTTACCAAGGGGGAGAAGCGTTAATTTTGAAGTTCCTTGGATGCTATTCTGGCGGGCTTGGTGGAACATCTATTATATAATAATGGGGTGACCCATACTAGTCCACGGACCTGGGTAATGATCGGTATAGAAAACAATGGTCCTAGACAATTTTCTTAGGAAGGTATTCATTAAGTCAACATCTATAAACATGGTACACATAGAAATCAAGTTGCATCATCAATGCACCCCAGTTATTTCTCAATTTAAGTAAGTATATCCTCAAAATGACACACAAGCACCATAAATAGCTCAAATCGTGACTGTTTAATTTCACAATTATAACAGATCACTGTAGAGAATGCTTCAAAACAGAAAAAGATTGCTCCAGGGGGAGTGTGAAAAAAGGGAGTGTGCTCGTGAGAATAGAACAGATATCTAGGGAGGGAAATCAAATAGTAATTTAAGCAATCAATTACATTTAATAATGTCCTTAGTAAACTTCCCCGACGGGAGACCTGGTGTACACTCAACAGGGGATAAATAGGCTGTTTTAAGTCTATTATACCGAGTTGTACCGGAGCAAGTTACGGGTCGCTGGGGACGCTATTGGGTAATTCTTGGCAAAAGTAGTGCTTCCGCAACTTGCAAAGACACAGGCAGACTTGCTAGGGCAGGAGATCACGCTAGGTGAAATTCGGAGTGCGGTTAAACATATGGCACGTAACAAAACGCCGGGAATGGATGGGCTACCAATAGAGTTTTATTCGACCTATGTTGATGTATTGGCCCCTAAGCTGTTGGCTGCTTTAATGAGGCGAATCAGGTTGGAATGCTGCCGCCCTCTACTCGAGAGGCTGTCATTATTACATTACTGAAGCCCAGGAAGAACCCCTCAGATAAAACAGCTTATCGCCCCTTGTCCATGCTTAAATCCGACAATAACATTCTTTGGTAGGATTATTGCAACTAGACTCCTCCCTCATATGGTGCAACTGGTCCACAGAGACAAAGAGGGATTTACCCCAACTCAGAATAGTGCCACAAGTGTGCGACGTCTACTCCGCATATTGGGTAGTCCTACCACTTCTGCTGCCGTTCTATTGGTGGATATCGAAAAGGCATTCAATAGCCTGGGATGGCCATACTTGTTCCAAGTTATGCGCGCATTTGTCGGTGGGGATGCTTTTGTGGGGTGGACAGAGATTCTTTACAAATCGGCGACAGCTCGGGTTCGGACAGGAACTCTGGTTTCTTCCTCTTGCTCTGTAGGGCGCGGTACGCTAGAGGGGTGCCCGCTTTCCCTGCTGCTATTTGCGTTGGCCATTGAGCCGTTGGCAGCACATGCTAGACTGGGACGGCACTATCTCGGGCTAGGCTTATGTGGGGTTGTGCAGTATATTTAGCTCTATGCCGATGATCTGCTTATGTTCTGGCTAATACAACGAAGGCCCTGGACGGAGCGACGACCCTTCTTCGCGAATTTGGTAGTGTTTCAGGGCATGGGGTGAACTGGGCGAAGACCTGCCTATTTCCAGTGACCCTGTAAGAAGCTGGCTCCACTCATACTAACAGCATCCGTTGGGAACCTCGGTGTTTGACTTATCTCGGAACCAACATCTAACATGCATCTGCTGACCTATTTGAAGGTAATATAGGCAGAGCGGTGCGAGGGCCTCGGGTTAGCTTAGCATTGTGGGGCACCCTGCCACTCTCAGTGGCCAGACGAGTGGCGCTGTTAAAGATGGTAGCGCTTCCCCGTTTGCTGTATTACTTTAGGACACTGCTGATTTGGATTCTGGGATAAATTTTTAGGCAGCTCTGCTCAATGATCAGAGGGTTTTTATGGGCGAATGGTAGAGATGGGTGGCACTGGATATAAAGATGCGCCCGAGGGCTGATGGGGGACTGGCTGTGTCGGACTTTGAGTTATACTACCTGGCGGCTCAATTGCAGTGGCTTACTCAAGCAGTGGCACTGGATTTTAGACGGCCCTAATGAATGATGGATCCAAAGCCATGTATTGTCCTCTATTGTTCTTCAGCAGCAGCTGCGACTTGGGACGCATCCTAGCGAGGTGCGGACGTTGCGGCTGTGCTGGAACCGGAGCCAGCATAGGGCTGGAATTGCCCGTGCATATGCCTCGGAGATACCTTTGGGTATGTGTACCGCCTTCCCACATGGGGTCGATTGGACCGCTTTGTCTGAGTGGGAGACACTGGGGATACAAGTAGTGGGTGATTTGTACGAAGATGGCACCCTGCTGCCTTATCAGGCTTTGCAGGATAGATAAGACCTCCCTCGTGGGGATTTCTTGCTACACTCTGCCCTCGTTTTGGCAATACAGCGTCATTGGAGGGAGGGTCTATTGGAACTGAGGACGGCTATGGCATGTCAGTATGTAGTGATGGCAGTAGGGACCTTCAAAGCAATTACATGCTTATACAGGCGCATGATAGATAAGGGTATAGAGCCACTGGGGGACTTGCAGCGGAAGTGGGAGGGGGATCTAGGCAAGGAGATCCCTGAGAAGACGTGGGCCCAACTAGTTAGGAGAACATGGAAAAGCACTAGGAATGCCAGGTTCCAACTAGTTCAATTCTTTATACTACATAGGGCATACTTCACCCCTGCTAGGATTAATAAATACTTTAAAATAGACACCGCCAAGTTCCCACGTTATAATCTAGAGGGTGCGGAGTTTAATCATATGATGTGGGGTTGCCCACAACTAGGAACATATTGGGAGGAAGTGGTGGACCTGCTCTGCGAGATTACGGAGCGAAGAGTAGAGCCTGACATGGGTACCCGTTTACTTCACTGGTTCCCACATACGCCCAAAACGAAGGTAACAAGTACGTTTTTAGATTTGGAATTGCTGCTGGCTAAAAGAGATATCACAGCGCACTGGAAGACCATAAGAGGACCCAACTTTAAGAGGTGGAAAGCAGAATTAATTAAGTGGGCAGCGAGCGAATGTACAGTTCGGCTTCAGCTTGCTAAATGGACTAATAATGATAAGGCACTGGAGACCGCAAGGGCATGGGAAACCTTAGTTGTGCTACTGCAAGCGCCAGAGGCAGGGTCAGATGCAAGCTCAGTGCTGGACGTGCAGACGGGGTCACCCTGAGCCGCGTAAAGGTGGAGTCAGGATTACATCCCCTCGTGTGGTGGTCTGCATAATTTCAGCGGTGAATAGAATAGGTATGGAGAAATCAATAAGCAGAATACAGGGCAGCAGTGTTGATTGTATCAGAACACTGGTAAAACAAGGCATCTCAGTAAGCCTTCGCGGCGCAGTTCTCGAGAATCAGCGCTGTACTCCTCGAGCCAAAGGTGGAACATCTAGGCAGAAATTCTATATGACACAACACAACACTCCCACTGAGGCTGCATCAGAGGCACACATGACGACCTAGATGCTGAAGAATATGTCATTCCTCTCTGTCAGGATATGAGGGGGAGGGGGGTCATCGCTAATGGTGGATTAGCATGGTCGGAGACACAAAAGTTATTTCCTGAAATGTTAGAGGCCTGCATGACTACACTAAGCGATATAGGGTACATTCCAACCCTCATGCAATACAAAGTGAGTATAGGAATGCTGCAGGAGACTCAATTAGTTCATGCAGAAGCCAATAAGTAAAAAAAAAAATGAAAAGGGCAACTGTACTCCTCAACTTATTCTACATATTGTAATTGCAATTGTATTTATATTGTGCTTACTACCCCATACGAGGTGTTGAAGCACTTTACAGCGAGTAACGCGCTACTCCAGAACCCAAGGTTAGCGGTTAATCTAGTGGTTATTGACGGCCTTGGTCACCGTGATGGGCAAACTTAGAAGGCGGTCACACAGGGGTCAGTCAGCAGTACTTATTCTGCTTGACCTGTCGGCGCTTTCGACACGGTCAACCATGGAATTTTGTTGAGAAGGCTGAGAGAGGTGGTGGTAACAGGTAGTGCCATGAAATGGTTCCAGTCTTTTTTACTGGACAGACAGCAAGCTGTGTCTCTTCCCCTTTTCAATCTTCATTCACCAATATTATGCATGGTGTCACCTATACTATTTAATATCTATATGAAACCGTTAATGACGGTCATCAGAAAACATAAGATTAACATCATAAACTATGCTGATGACGGGGGCGTGGCTTAAGCGCCGATGTAGGTGGAAGCGGGACTCCGGAGCTCCTCCACGCCCGCCTCTCTCCGTCCTATATCCTGACCCCCGGCTCGAGCCCCAGACCCCCAGGCACGCATGGGAGGATCCCGGGAGCACAGGGGAAGAAATTGATGGCCCTGGAAGCCCTGTGACTGCTTGAAACGGTCTCCCTGCACGGAGCGGAGCGACCGGAGGGGCGAGCGCCTAAGATGGCGGCTGGTGTCCCTGCCTGCTCTGCCTGACGAGGAGGTGCTGCCGAAGGTGGGGGGCGCAGGAGTACAGCAGGAACAATCCACGTTGCAGCGGAGGTCCTCCCGAGGCTGTGGGAGGTGGGAGCTTCGCCTGGCGTCGTGGTATAGGAGCGACCAGAGGGCGAAGAAATATCGGCCTGCCTGACTCCAAGATGGCGCCGCCCGCGAGGTGGAGGCTGCCCTGGCTCTAACGGCCACAGAATCCCCGGGCCATTGTAGCGTGGTGGGTTTGCACTGCTACTGGGGCGGAGACCCTGGTGCCACTCGCCCTGGGGAGAGTGCCACTGACATACTGACCAAGCCGGCGGGGCGCTGCATTCGGCGGTGGGGCACAAGGAGGCGGCAGGGATTGCCGTTCGAATCCGAGAGGCTCCCGGGCTGCTCGAGGTGGGGGCACGCTGCCTGACCAGGGGAAGTGGACTACTGGGCGCCCGCGCACTAGAGGCTGACTCGGGACTGGCGTTCGGAGGCGCCGAACAAACTACGACTCCCCGGTGAGCCCTACGCCCGAAGCGGAGATCCTGGTGGCCCCCCCTCTTCCTGGGAGTGCGACGGCCGTCCCCTGAGTCTGCTGGCGGCCTGGAGCACCGCCTTGTGAGGGACGCGAAGGCGAGGGAATGCCGGGCAGCTACAGCGGGACCGAGATAACGACCGACGGTGCTTTGAGTCCCTGGGGGACCCAGAAGAGGCACACCAGTCTTACCACTCGACAGAATGGTGAATGGCGAGAGGAGGCAAAAAGAGGGGCTTCGACGCACTGAAACTGGATGACCCGGGGCACCCCTTGGAAGTAGAGGAGCCGGCGCCTGGGCCGGGGAGCTCGACGCGCTCACGAGATCCGTCCTTGGGTGATATCATGCAGGCGATAGTAGAATCGCGGGAAGCTCTTGAAAAACGGATGGACACCATCGGGTCGGACCTGTCCCTCTTGAAGGACGACCGCAGGAAGCTGAAGGAGCGAGTGACGTCATCAGAGGTAACACTGAAGGACCTACCTGGAGATGTGGCTACTCTACGAGCGTCTCTGGCGGAGGTGGTGCAGAAAGTTTGAGTGCTGGAGCTCAGGGCTGAGGACAGTGAAGGGCGCTCCAGATGCAACAACCTCCGCCTCGTGGGTGTCCCAGAAAAAGCGGAGGGCCAGGATGCGGTCTCCTACTTGGAAGGTTGGTTGCGGACTGAGGTGGCCCCAGAGGGACTTTCCCCGTTTTTTGCCCTGGAACGCGCCCACAGAGTCCCGGCGCGCCCGCCCAAATCAGGAGCCCCGCCGAGACCAATGGTGATGCGCCTCCTGCACTTCCGGGATCGGGACCACATTCTCCAGAGGGCCAGGGACCTGCCGGACTTGCGAATTGACAACAGCAGGGTCAGGATTTTCCCGGACTTCACCAGAGACGTACAAAGACAAAGGACCTCTGTCCTGGGGTGTGGGAATTGAGTTTAGTTGATCAGGTTGGGGGGAGATGGGGGTGGGACCTGGGCGTGTCGGGGGGGTTGCTGAGAGAGTGGATGAAGCACGATGGGATCTACAATGGGACCCGACTTAGGCTACAAATGTATCACGTGGAATGTAAGAGGGATGCATACCATGCATAGGCGCCACAAAATTCACGCCTATCTCGTCAGACGGGGCATTCATTTCGCCTTCCTCCAGGAAACACACATATTAGCTAAAGAGGGCAAGGCGCTGCAACGGAGGTGGAGGGGGCAGGTCTACCACACTGATTACTCCGCATATGCCAGGGGGGTGGCCATTTGGATAAGGGCGGGGGTACCGTTCCAATGCACACAGCAACTAATAGACCCAGAGGGGAGGTATGTTATGGTGCGAGGCAAACTGGATGGGAGGGACCTGACACTGAGTTGTCTGTATGCCCCGAATGTTGAACAACCTGCCTTTCTCTCCTTGCTGTCCAACAAGCTGGCCCCGTTCTTAGTGGAACCAGTGCTCCTTGGAGGGGATTTCAATAGCGTGACTGACACTGCACTGGACAAATCGCACCCCCCCCTACCGAATGCACCGGCTGGCAAACTGGCGCTTGCGCGTTCTGCCTGGCAATGCCATTGGGATTTAGTCGACTCCTGGAGAGCGAACCACCCGTCGGATAGGGACTACTCTTTTTTTTCCGCCCTCCATGACTTACACGTCCGCATAGATGCCTTCCTATGCTCCCAGGACGTGAACGCAGAGGTGTGCCACAGTGAGTATCTTACGCGCACGATCTCTGATCATAACCCGCTCCTTGTGCAACTGCGCTGGTCGCAGCGTCGCCAACGAATCCCCGCCTGGAAGCTGCGCCCAGAGGCGCTAGACGATCAGCCCTTCCGAGCCACAATAGCCTCGAACATCGAGGAGTACTTTCAGATCAATGCGGGCACCGCGGGGTTGGCCGCGATTGAATGGGACGCCTTCAAATCGGTAGTGCGGGGACAATGTATGGCGACGGCGTCGGGGGTTAGGAAAACGCTACTGGCGGACGTTACGCGGGAGGACGAGAAACTTACGGGGGCTGGAGAGAGCAAGGCCTGAGCGGCCGGACACTCACGAGGCCCTACTTGAGGCGCGGGAGCTGGTGGCGGCGACGGTGGAGCGTCTCCGGTGCTTCGACTACCAGGCCTATCTCACACGCGTGCACTCGGAGCGTGATAAAACGGGGGCTCTTTTGGCCTGGCTGGCCAACCCAGCTTGTCGGAGCTCGGTCATCCTTGAACTCAGAGATCACCTGGGGGTGGCACGATTTGACCAGCAGGGGATCAATGAGCTATTCCACGACTACTACACGGAGCTTTATCGCAGCCGGGTCCTACCATCAGTAGACGACTTCCAGGGATTCCTGGAGGGTCTAGATTTGCCGGAGCTGGTGGCGGAAGACGTGAAGCTACTCGGGAGTAACATTGAGGAGAGGGAGGTGAGAGTCGCCATCAAGAGTATGGCAAGGAACAAGACGCCGGGTTCTGACGGGCTCCCCATGGAGTTCTATCTCACCTACGTCGACCTCCTGGCGCCCCGACTGACGTGGCTGTACAATGAGGCGAAACGGATGGGCAGCCTTCCGGTAACCACTGGCGAAGCACTTATCGTCCCATTACTAAAACCGGGCAAGCAGCCATGGGACAGGGCGGCATATCGCCCATTGTCCATGCTCAATCTAGACTATAAGATATTGAGTAAAATCTTGGCGTCACGCTTGCTCCCCCATATGTCCACGTTGATCCACGCGGACCAATCAGGCTTCATCCCGACCCGCAACACAGCGCTCAATATACGAAGGCTCCTGCATGTCTTGGAGGCTGACACCTATGACGGGGATGAAGCAGTGGTGTTCGCAGTTGACATGGAGAAGGCCTTTGACAGCCTGGAATGGCCTTACCTTTTCCATGTCATGCGCACAATGGGGCTAGGCGACGACTTCGTAGATTGGACAATGCTGCTCTACCGGAATGCAACGGCAAGGGTCCGGACTGGAAGAATTATCTCGGAGATGTGGGCGGTGGGCAGGGGCACCCGTCAGGGGTGCCCTCTCTCCCCCCTGTTATTTGCCATAGCGGTCGAACCCCTTGCGGCGCGAGCCCGGCTGGGACTGGCATATCAGGGGTTGGATGTCTATGGACAGGTACACCACATCGCATTGTATGCAGATGACCTGCTGATGTTCCTGGCGGACTCGGCTGCCTCTCTGCGAGGGGCTAAGTCCCTACTAAATTCATTGAGCAGGGTGTCCGGCCTCCGGGCGAACTGGACGAAGTCCTACTTGTTCCCGGCTCGCCCACGTAGAATGTGTCCGCAGTCTACGGACGGAGTGGCATGGGAGGAGAGGAGTCTGAGCTACCTCGGTACCTCGATCTTCCATGATAGGGCAGACATCCTTGAGGGCAATATTGGGTCGGCGATCAGGCTCACTAAGGCGAACTTCGACTTCTGGAGCACGCTCCCATTGTCACTAATGGGGAGGGTGGCGCTCCTTAAGATGGTGACCCTGCCGAGACTGCTCTATTTCTTCAGGACACTCCCGATCTGGATCCCGGTGAGCTACTTCCGCCGACTGCGGTCGATGGTGATTGGCTTCCTGTGGGGGGCGGGCAGGCGCAGAGTGGCGCACGATACACTTCTCCGCCCTAGAGCAGCAGGGGGACTAGCGGTGCCAGATTACGAACTATACTACCTGGCGGCTCAGCTGCAATGGCTGACACAATGGGTCGCGAGAGCCAGGGGAGAGGAGGATGGGTCAGGGGAGCCGGCGGGCCGGGTCCAGGTGTTATCCCAGATTGTTCTGAGACTCCCGATGGGATTCAATTTCAATTCAATTCAATTCAATTTATTTTATTATGTTTTGGCTCTCAAAAGAGGGCCACATAAAGTATACAGAATAAAAAACAAAATCAAGACAAATACATTGCATAAAAAGAAATGTACCACTTACAAAAATAAAGATTAAATACAAAACTAACATACAAAACACTACTACAGAAGATCGGAAAGTCAAAACATCACCAAGGACATATTAATAAATAGCTAAAAAACCTTTAAAAAAGTTAAAAATATGGAAGCAGAACATTTCATTAGGAGGACAGTAAAGTGCATGAAAAAAGCCATTTAAAGTGACGATGCCAAGGCGGAGACAAATAACTTTTAACCATCTGGCACGCAATTTGCGGAGCACAGGGCAAATCAGTAGGACATGCGTGCAGTCCTGAATATTCAATTTACATAAATTGCACAGGGCAGAGGAACCATACCATTTGGATAACAGTAGATTTAAAGGTATTAAGTCATAACGTAAAAGAAACCAGAATCTACGGATACCATGCGGTAGGTTCCATGTGGCGTAGGTTTGAGGTTGCTTCATCACATATGAATCAAGGAGAAAATCAACATTCCTTTTACCAGAGATTAACTTTTTATCAGACTGAAAACTTAAGTCCCACGAGGCCGCTTTTAAAACGAGTTTTAACTGTAGGGGAGAGTACGAGAACAAAACGTTTTCATCTAATTTTAGAAGGGCTACAGCTTTTCTAAAATTACAAACAAGTTGGGAAAACTCGTTGAAATTACCCAATAGTTCACTTCGGAGAAGAGCTCTTATTGTCCCTACTTTTGCTCTAGCAAGGCAGGCCACCCATCTTACAAGGGCACATAATCCCTGTACCCAGCTACTCCTGATACCAAAATCAAGCCTGCAAGCGGCCAAAGAGCATGCAGTGTTAAGAGAAGAAAGAGCTCTAAGAAGTTTCCCCTCGATCTTATGGCAAAAGTCCCAGTTTTTCACTTCTATAAGTTCGATGCCATACAGAATTGTTGCGGGGATTTTCGATCTATACACTTCCAATAGACTCAGGAAGTGTCGCTTCCCCGTTGCCTGGTATAGGGACTTTAAACCTTTACCATGGGCTAGAGCTTTGCGTGTACAGTGCTCAATATGGAGCCTCTCACTTAAATTAGCCATGATGATTTTTCCCAGGAAGGTATAGGACTTCACAACCTCCAGTTTTTGGCCCCCAATAAGCCAACCATAATCTACGGATCGGCACTTCTTTTTACCAGCTATACACATCACCTTACTTTTGGAAATATTAATCTTCATGCAATGGGCTACAGCAAAAGCATGAAGAGCATGTAACCGATTTGCAAGTCCTTTAGGGGTCAGATTAAGAATAAGGACATCATCGGCAGGATATAGAGGTCCCCCCCACCACCGGGGCGATGCCCTCGCTGGCGGCCACAACGGCAGGTAAGTCTGCCGTGTACAAGGAGAACAAAAGGGGAGCAAGTAGACAGCCTTGTTTAAGGCCATTCATAGATGGAATTAAAGAAGAGATTCCCCTCTCGCCCCCCATCAGGACCCTACACCAGGTCTCTGTATGCAGAGCCCGCACCAGCTCCAACGGATAGGATGGGAGACCAAGCGCTGCCAATTTACTCCACAGCGTTCTGCGGTCAACTTTGTCGAACGCTGTGGAGAAATCAATAAAGGCGGCATACACTACCCCTCCTCTCACCTGAACATATTTATCTGTCACTACATGCAGAGAGGTGAGGTTATCTAACGTACCGTGATCCCTACGGAAGCCCGTCTGTTCAAGCGGCAGGATATTATACTCCTCTACCCAAGCGGAAAGGGAATGTAGAAGACATTTCGCAAAGACCTTTCCGATAGAGTCGAGGAGAGCAATCAAACGATAATTGCTAGGGCTATCCCTAGTTCCCTTCTTAAAAATAGGGACCAAGATACTTCCCCTCCAAGAGGCGGGTACCATTTTAGACAGAAAACAGGCTCTATACAGGGGATACAGAATTTTACTCCACCTTGAAGGTTCCTGTTTCAGGACCGTCATGGGGAGTTCGTCAGGGCCCATTGCCCCAGAGACACGCATGTTTTTTATAGCCATCTCAATTTCTACTTCTGTGGGGTAATGAATGAGTCCTTCCAGAGTGGCATCAAAGACAATATCATCACCTGAAATCCCGTTCCCTGCATACAGATCCCGAATATAAAGAATCCATACCTCTTCTGCTATAGGGATAGGGGAGGGACTTAGTCTAGAGCCGCACCCCTTACCGATTATTGCCCAAAATTCTCTGATCCTACCCTGAACTACAGATTCCCTCAAATTTATCCAAACATCGTCCTCCCTTGCCTTTTTTATTTTTAGCTTGAGTCTGCATCTTTTTCTTTTTAGCCTGGAAATTTCATTTTCACGTTCCATGACTCTATCTACATATTGTTCACGGACTAGTTTATTTATTTCTTTATTCAGGATCCGCAATGTACTAGGGACCACTACCCTTTTACTTGG
Organism: Lissotriton helveticus; assembly: GCF_964261635.1. Classification (NCBI taxonomy): domain Eukaryota; kingdom Metazoa; phylum Chordata; class Amphibia; order Caudata; family Salamandridae; genus Lissotriton; species Lissotriton helveticus. The sequence goes on from NC_136060.1 coordinate 188,640,650, forward strand.
TCGAGGAGTTTTTTTAGCATAAAAGATAATATTTCGCATAAATTCTTCAAAGTATACTATTTCATTCCCATGCCACTTATTTAATACCGATAAAGTATCAGATAAAAAAATCCTGTATCCCATTAATGGCGGAAGGATTCCAGACACACCTTCCCGAAGAAATATGGAACGCAACATCACTGCCATTAAGAGACCAGGGTGCAGTGGACATGGGTTTTAAAGAAATAGTTATAAACAATATGCTGTGGTCACTCATAGAAGTAGATATGATCTTGAGATCCTGAATAAAAGGAAACAGACCATAGTCAGCGATTGCATAGTCCAAGATGGAAGACCCAAAAGGAGATTTGTGAGTGAATTTTGCAGGCACGTCGGAAGGGAATCTCCCATTTAATATAAGACCATCGACCGCCGCTAATTCTTTTAACAAAATCTTCCCTCTTTTGTTTGTCACTAACTTGTCAGGGAAGAGTCCCGATGGGAGATTTCCACCTCACCCAGGAATTTGCAACGGCCAGGAAATGTTGGAACAGATATCTCCGGAGGGGCCGTATTGCAGTCCCATACGCTCCTGAGATCCCGCTCAGGCTGTGCGGGGCACTCCCGCATGGGGGCTCGTGGCACCGATTGGAAAGCTGGGACCTACTGTGGCTGAAGTCCATGGGAGACCTTTATGAGGATGGGGTACTGCTGCCTTTTGATCTTCTGAGAGATCGCTTTGAACTGGCGGGGTGGGACTTCCTCCTACATGCGGCACTGACAACGGCAATCCGCAAGCACTGGAAAACGGGCATGACAGAACCGCCACTGTCTTTAGGGTGCCAATACGTGGTGATGATGGTGGGGACGGTCAAAGCTGTTACGTGCCTGTATAGGCGCATGGTCTCGGAGGCTATCACCCCGCTGCTGTCTCTGAAGGCAAAATGGGAGACTGACCTGATGGTGGAGATCCCTGAAGAGGCGTGGTCTAGTATAGTGGAACGGGCCCGGAACGGGACGCGCAACGCTAGGTTTCAGCTGGTGCACTTTTATGTCCTGCATAGGGCCTACCTGACTCCTGACAAACTGCATAAATATTTCCCGACTCATCCGGCGGCCTGCCCGCGGTGCCCGGCGGTCTTGGCTGATTTCCAGCATATGTTCTTGTCCTGTCCGGAGTTGAGTTCCTTCTGGCAGGAGGTAGTGGATTGCCTGAGGGAGGTTACGGAGAGGGACTTGCAACTCACCATGGCGCACTGCATCCTACATTGGTTCCCACACACATCAAAGAACAAAATTACTAGCAAGTTTCTGGACCTGGGTCTGCTTTTAGCGAAACGTACCATAACATCCCAATGGAAAGCGAGTAGGGGCCCCACTGCAGAGAGATGGAAGGCTGAACTTAAAAAATGGGCCCGGTGTGAGGGGGAGCTCCGTTTGCAGGCTGCACTTCGAGCGGGCACCTACACTGCGCTGGAGAGGGCCAGGGCATGGGAAAAATTGGTCTTAGACCTCACACTTTTGGACCTGGATGATGAAGGCACCCCCGCGCCTAGTCCTGACCTGGCGGCGGCGCCGCCTGGGGTGGTGTTGTCCTAGCCTCCCTCCCTTGTTTCCCTACTTCCTACGTGATGACTGGCAATTTTTGTTGATTACTCCTGATGGTCTGTTTAGGGTCTGGTTTGAACGGGGTGGATGCAAGCTCGCACTGGTGATACTCTGGCACGCCTGGGGGTGTTGGGGGCGGGGAGAGGGGCGGAGGGGGTAGGACTAGGGGAGGGGGGATGGGAGAGTTGGGCGGATAAGGGGATGTTGTTCGGAGAGGGAGGGGAGTGACTAGTTGGGTTGTTAAGCAATTGCGGAAATGGGGGGGGGGGTGAGAGGACCGAAAAGCATCCCTGCAATTTCCCGGACTACTGGCTGTCGCTGCACTATGCTGTCTTCACCAGCTCATAACTTTCTCCGTTCTTGCGCCGCTCGACCTCCGGGTGTGAGCTAAATGGCTGTGTGGCACGTGTACTGGAGATTCATAGTTCTGACAGACAACTGTTGAAATGGCATATGTGACCTGCTTGTACACCTTATTTTGCTGCAATAAAAAGATATGTACAAAAAAAAATAAACTATGCTGATGACACTCAGTTGATCATCTCTCTGGAGGGGGACCAGTCAACTTCATTGGAAGGGTTTCATAGCTGTTTGCGTGACACGGCACTGTGGCTTAGGGAAAACTCGCTGCAATTTAATGCTGACAAAACTAGGTGCTTTACTATACTTCGGAAAGGCTTCCCCCCCAGGTTGCCCAGCAACTTCTGGCCCTTGGACACCCGACCCCAGTGCAGCCTGTAAAGACAGTCCGTAATCTGGGTGTGATCTTTGATAGTCAACTAACTTTGGAAGCGCAGGTGACAAAAACAGTGGGCTGCTGTCTTGCTATCATTAGATCATTGAGGAAGATTTTTCCTCTGCTTCCCTCTTTGGCTCGCACTATGATAGCCCGCAGCACTATTCTCAGTAGATTAGACTACTGCAATGCCCTGCTGCTGGAGTCTCCTAACTTCTTATTTGATAGGCTGCAGAGGATCCAATCCATGGCAGCCAAATTAGTCCTTGGCTGGCCTAGAAGGTCCTCCTCCTCTTGGGCGTTAGCGGAATTACACTGGCTGCCACTGAAATAAATAGTTCAGTTCAAATCTCTTTGCCTAGTGTTCAAAGCCCTGAAAGGGTTGGGGTCTGTTTCTTTTCAAAAGAAATGTTCTTGGTATGTTCCCATGAGAACCCTGCGCTCATCAGGGGCAAAGTTAGTGAAGGTCCCTAAATTTAGGAAGGTGAGGTCAGGTGGCAGATCCTTTGAGGTGGCAGCTGCAAAGCTCTGGAATGCCCTGCCCCTGGAACTTAGACAAGCTAGTGACCTTCTGCCTTTCAGAAAAAGGCTAAAAACCTGGCTCTTTCCGAAGAGTTAGTTAATTGCTGTTGTGTGGCCATACAATTGCGTATCTCTGAAAGTGTTAGTGCCAGGATGCCTGCAAGGTGACCGTGCGCTTTAGAAATATAATAAATAAATAAATAAATAAATATTGTGAATAGTCATGTGTTCAAGAAAAAACTGCATGCGTTTACTCCAGTTATATTGCTACAGATTATATTAATACTCACCTTAGTGAGAGCTATGCAGTTTTAGGTGAATGGTTGGTAAAATAGGCTGGCAGAGATTAGGTCAAATAGGCTGGCAGAGATTAGGTAATGTTAATTTACAGGTATAGAGTTTTAAAAAGACGGGGTTGTGATCAATGAAATGAGGTAGCCAATTGCAAAGTTACAATAAGAAGGATTAAGGCAAACAGGCAAGATACTGAGATAAGACTATACTCAGAAATAGAAGGCATGGAGAGGATGGAAGGTAAGAAGAGGGTCACTCTGCAAAAAGAAATTAGAGGAATCGTGCGGGAGTCAGTGAGGTCAATTTTCCATGCAGGGTTTTAGGAGTACAGTGGAAGAAGTCATTCTGAGATAGTAAGCAATCAGAGCGTATAAGCTGTGGAAGGAAGCAGCGTTATACATAGTGTTCCATTTGTGGAGCAGGCAGCCTAAACATGTGATTCCGAGTGTACATATCATTTAAACATTGAGAGCCCTAGCCTGTTGAGTACCAAGCCAAGGCAGCCTTTTTAAAAATAGTCTGGAGTATCCAAACCTTGGTATAAGGTCAGTTCACCGCACAAGAGGATTTGGCGCTGAAAAAAAGAAAAGGTCCCATTTACAGATCATCCCTCACTATTCTGTAATTAAAGTTTTTTGATAAACTCACAAAAGATGTAGTTATTTGGCACTCACCAGTGCACAGTCAGATTTATACTCTGATTTCTCATCTTATCTCATCCAAGTGTATGTTTTGCAAGTTTGTGTATGTGGCCAGTGTAGTATATGCATATTGCGTATAAGTGAAGCAGAGTGATGGAGGCCTGTGGGTTGTGTTGTTTACCCAGATAGAGAAAATGTCAGGAGACGGCAGGAGGGAGCAGACCTAGACAGTAAAGTGAGGACAAAGGAGACAAGACTCATATAGAAATATGATTAAGTCATTTGCTCAGAGGGGCTCCTGACTAATCTTCCTGCAGCACTGCCACTTGGTGGATGATGTGGGTGAAGCGGGCTACAGTATTGTGTGATCAGAGTGTGATGGGTCTTTTAGGTGAAACCACCATTTTGTCTTCTTCCTGTATCTTTGTGGCTATTCAAAGCTAGGTGCAGATAGTTCACGTGTCTTTGTGCCTCTGTTATGGGTGCTCCAGGCTGGAGACTACCCTGTTGTGAAGAGCACCACCTCACACAAGGGCTGTCTCTGCAGAACAGAATAGAGAGGCAACTGAAAACAGAACCCACCCAAAACCAGTTGTCCTGCCTGCAGATTTCATGCACAACCAATAAAGTATACATACAAAACAGACTTTGTACCATAAACATGGGACATTTTCGAGCAATAAACAGTGCAATCAGCACAAAGGTCTACACATGAAACATTGGCGGTATTGTGTGTTTTGGTTGCACTTTCATTAGAATACAATTGTCACTTGAGTAACTGCATGTGCAAAAGCAGTGTCTATCTAGGTGACTACTAGGGTACCTTTTCAATAAAGATAGGCACATACCGATGAGGAGGATACATATATTCTGTTGTATGGCCTCCTGGATAGGGTGGAAATGTGCCCATTGATTGTATATGCCCCCAACCATGACAACAGGGCCTTCTTTGCGAAGGTACTGAATGCCCTTGGACTGCATATGGGTATTCGTCTCCTATAGGGAGGCAACTTACAATTGTATTCACAATGGGAACCAGGACAGGTCACCTGCTAGGAGTCTTACAGAGCCAGGCATGGCTGAAGCGCTCAAAGAAATTATGGCACAAGTGGACTGCATAGATTTCTGGAGGTCACTGCAGGTCACTGCACCCCACTGGCAAGGTGTTTCACTGGCAAGGAGTTAACATACTTCTCTCCGGTGCACAATATGTATGGTAGATTGCACATGGTGCTCATATCACATAGTCTGTCGAATTATGCACCACTGCTACTCATCTACACTTGGGACCGCAATAACCTGGCCATCCCTGCCTAGGTGTATTTTATGGATAATTGGGGTACAACAACCATTAGGGCCAACAAGTGTGAAACCTTGAAATTAGTCCTCTGAGGGGAATGCATCAGCGAGGTGTGTGGCAATAAGCGCCAGCTACAAAAAGACTTAGAGTCAAGAGTCACGCCTGGCACATTTGCAGCAGATGACTGTACCAAAGCTCATGCAGCATCTAAGGCGTGCGACCAGTATTAGACTAGATATCACTATACTACATTGTTGGGGTAATCCCACGTCCCAACAGTCAGAAGGTGTGATACAAGTTAGCACAACTGGGGCTATTATTCACCAACAAATGTATTGCTATTTGAAGGATGTCTACCTCATTGGTTTGGACTAGGGATATGTCGTGAAGGTGTTGACTGAGGAGAGAAGAATGAGGGAGGTGAGGGTAGACAAGCATGCAGAGGACAACTGTTTAGAATGGGCAACGATGTTGCAGAGTCTGGTGACCAGGAAGAGGCCGCCTCCCTTGTGCCGAACTCAAGTGGACTGTTCTTGACTGGTAGACAGGAAGCAATGGCTATGGGTCATGTAGAAGGAGATCTTGGTGGAGTGGAGGGAGTGAGCTGTCAACAGAGAATGCAACAATCATAGATGGCAACAGGTGCAGGCTTGTGTAGTGAGTGTCTCCACAACATTTTAGGCTGAAGGTAAGGTTGGCGGCAGAAGTTTGTAATACATGCCGGGGGAACCAGCTGGAGTGATCTGGGTAATTATACCTTTGATGAAAGGGATGTGATGAGAAATCTATAATGTGTATGCCCTGCCAGCTGGGTTCACTCTGGATTATTTGCTGAAAAAAAGTTGCATCACTGTTGTTGACTGATATCCATGCCAAAAAAATTTAAAGAAAGATTTAATACAAAAAAAGAGAAATACCAGAATTAATAATCAAGAACTTCCTAATATTGCAGATTAAGCCACAATTCTTCTAGCTATGGAATCCACATATTATTATGTGCTTTGACGAATCTAGACCATTGGATAGGTCTGGCTTCAAAGTCCCAGCTTGCTTCAGGCATATGATCTACAAACGTTTCCTCCACCAGCCTAAGCAAGTACTGGCATCTGTATGCATTGCCTGCAGCACTCACATTAAAATGTTATGGTGTTGCTTCTGTGGCTTAGTTATTTAAAAGCAAGAATTTGAAGAGCGATTCTGTGTACACCAGAGTGGATCGCACTGCAATACAGCATTGCATCATTACTCTGTTCAAGAGTTCAGTAAATGTTTTAAATGATCTTGGGTAAAAGGCATAAATGGATAATAAAGACTGTGCCGCTCATAGTGTCCTTCCTGCTCCCTGCTGACGGATTGAACTTTTTCCAATTTGCCGCATCTGTGGAAAGCAAGCCTCCCCACCGTAGCGCATTCGCTGGTGTGAGCGTGTCCTGCAATCGGCAGGACCCGATATCGCTCCCAGCTGTAATCCTGTGGGTTGAGGCTCGAGGCGAGTCCTAGTGAGAAGGGTACCGACCGGGGGACTGCGAGGACCAGCATTCCACAGTCAGCCCAGCTGGTGCCTCTTCCCCCGGCGGCCACGCCCACCGCCTCCCGGTTTCATTACCTTTCGCGACACCCGCTTCGCGGGTGCCGCTCACAGTGTCCTTCCTGCTCCCTGCTGACGATTGAACTTTTTCCAATTTGCCGCATCTGTGGAAAGCAAGCCTCCCCACCGTAGCGCATTCGCTGGTGTGAGCGTGTCCTGCAATCGGCAGGACCCGATATCGCTCCCAGCTGTAATCCTGTGGGTTGAGGCTCGAGGCGAGTCCTAGTGAGAAGGGTACCGACCGGAGGACTGCGAGGACCAGCATTCCACAGTCAGCCCAGCTGGTGCCTCTTCCCCCGGCGGCCACGCCCACCGCCTCCCGGTTTCATTACTTTTCGCGACACCCGCTTCGCGGGTGCCGCTCACAGTGTCCTTCCTGCTCCCTGCTGACGGATTGAACTTTTTCCAATTTGCCGCATCTGTGGAAAGCAAGCCTCCCCACCGTAGCGCATTCGTGGGTGTGAGCGTGTCCTGCAATCGGCAGGACCCGATATCGCTCCCAGCTGTAATCCTGTGGGTTGAGGCTCGAGGCGAGTCCTAGTGAGAAGGGTACCGACCGGGGGACTGCGAGGACCAGCATTCCACAGTCAGCCCAGCTGGTGCCTCTTCCCCCGGTGGCCACGCCCACCACCTACACGCACTTTACTGACATCACCTCCTCCGCGACACGGGACGCGCGCGGGATGGAGCTCGGGGCGAAGACCGGGCAAAGAGCGGGCCGTTTGAGGCCGTTCGAGGATCGGAGAGCCTGGCCTGGACCCCATCCCCCAGGTTCTTCAGTCCTCCTGTCAGTACACCTCCTATTCTTATTACACACTAGTTTAGTAAGCCACGTCAGAACCAACCTAGTACTATGTGCACACGGGCTAGCCGCAGCAAAGCCGCGAAGGGTGGGAAGATGGTAAATGGAACGCTGGATGACTTTATTACCAGAACAAACACCGCTATCGATCACAAAATTTCCAAAATGCAAACACGTGTTTCTCTGGACCTAGAAGCAGCTAGAAGACTGTCACAAAGCTTTGCAATGTCTAAGAAATCTTCCCTAGGTCACATAGCAACAGTAAAAAGCCCCGTGCACCCATTAATGCCTCGCCTTATTACAACGCACGCCGAGGTCCACCAAACCCCACCCCTATCGCCCGGGATGTCTGTGACCTCAAGTCTTTTCCAATTGCAAAATAGCCAAATTTCTCCTCTGCATGTTAGTGACCCGGTTCTTGCCACCCATACTGTTACAGCCCCTATCCCGATCTCCCCCAGTACCATTGAGGAGTATGCTAATCCCCAGGGTTCCCACTCGAAGGGCACAGCTCACAAAAGTAAACGCACTGTAAGGTCTGCTTACTCACGGAAGAAGGCCAAAATTGCCAGGGTACACTGCTCAACCAATGCTAACTTACTTAAACAGGGAGTAGTAGCAAGAACTGTTGCCCAAGACTTGGTCCCTCCAAGCGCTGTCGAGAACTGCCCAAGCCTGGACCCCAAAGATATTGTCGCCACACAGGTGAATACTGGGGCGCAACCAAGTGAGGTTGGGGGAAGTGATGAGGAATTTCTAAGAATAGTTTGGAACTCTCTTAAAAAGCTACTTACCCCGCTAGACCTAAGACTCTCCCGCATTGAAAACCACCTTTTAGAGGTGGAAAAAAGCATCTTAACTCTAGCAAGCCTTAGTCTTCAAAATAACAAAGGGCCCGCCACAGCCGAAGAGGACTCATCCATCACTATGCCAACTGTACTGCCCTCCAGTAAACCAATACCCAAACCACGTACAAAGGGCTTTGAACTTAAATCCACCAATCCCCCCGTTAAGCCACCTTTGCAGCCCTCACAACAGTCAATCAAACCAAACAAAGAGGTCGTTGCCCAAAGGGCGAATGACATCAAGTATAACCAAACTACCAAGCAGGGCCCACGTAATGCCGAACATTTCCGTGGGGGATATATAGATTTACCCCCGGATGCAAGGCCTTATGTGGTAGTATTAGCGGGTGTTCCCGAACTGGGGAGTCCCTACCAAGAAAATTACTGGTCCCTTAAAAACAAGGTTATCCACTGGTTGAACACTAACAGGCAGATCCCAAGGCATCTGAGAAGCAAAGTCCTAATGGTGCGTAGAGTTCCCTGGATAGGACTCTCACGGAAAACTATCCAAGGCGACTGTATTGTAGTCTCTTTTGAGGATCCACAGACTGTACAACATATTTGTTCATCGAACACTGGGGAGGTCAAATCACCTATTGCTGTAAGACCCTTAACATTCTTTTACCCCCGCGTCCTGCTTTAAATTATGGGGGCGACTGGTCTCATCCTCGCTATCCGGCTCGTGGAGGGGCGAGAGGGGACTGGCAAGGTTCCAATAGGTGGTGGCACGGAGTAGAAACCGCCAATAGATTCGGTTGTTTAGAAGAGGTAGACTGACTCCCTCTGCCTCTCAATTTACCCTATGAAGCCAAGGTCAAATTGCCACCAGCAACCATAGCTTCCCTTATCCCTGAGAGCAGCCTAACTGGGTGTAGCCCTGCTATGTGCTTAACAGTGAAGCCCGTTAGGTCACTGTCCAGCGCTCCAATTTTCCACCTTCCCAATAGCCATCCACCCGATTATCTAATCGTAGATGTTGAAGCTGACATGGGGCTGATGAGTAATGCCACCCACAAGGAAACCCAGACACTAGCTATTTCGCCCCAGTCTAACTTACCATCATGGCCACCCATACTTCCACCAATTTATAGTGACAAGGTAGTCCTTGTACCCGCTCCCACGGTAGGCAAACATTCAGCTGGGGTGGGGTCTCATCCCAAAGTGGATAACTTTATAGTAGATGTTATGTCGCCACCTGTAGTTAGGAGCCTGGGCCTTGAGCCCATTCCCCTTATAAATGTTCCAACATCGGGAGCGAGGGCTACTGGGAGCACTGTATTGGGTACTGCGCTCCGGATTCTGAGTTGGAACGTAGCAGGTCTTGTTCGCAACCTTGATATTCCCGACTGGAACACCTTTGTTGAATCCTTCGGGATTTGCATATTGCAGGAAACTTGGTGTTTAGAACCCCGTCACAAGGTGGGTTATACTACCTACTTTGTCCCTGCATTACAACCTTCTGGCACCAAAGGGCGCCCATCAGGTGGCCTCTTAATCTGGGTTAGTATTTCTCTGGGCCTTTCTATCAGGCACTTACCTACTAAATCTCCTGATTTACAGAGAATACTAGTTAAAGGCCCGGGGGGGAAAAATCTGGAAATATTTAACATCTACCTAAGGGGGGCAAGGGGTGGTGTCTCCACGTTGCCACTGACAGGTATAGAGGAAGAACTTGGAACTTGTAATGCCAACTCTTCTGTTCTACTCGCTGGGGATCTTAATTGTTCCTTCGAACCTCTCTCCAGCGAGGACATCCTAGACACTTGGGAGGAAGACACTAGGAGAGGTATCCCCTTACTAACACTCAACCCTATTAAAAAATGGTCACAGGGGGCCATAGATCTTAATGCCCTTTGTATGGAATTTGGCTTAAGGGCAACTAATGGCAGATCCAAATCTGATCCCAATGGGGCACATACTTACAATAGGGTTGGTTACACTTCTCGGATCGATTATATCCTCCTTAACCACAAGCTTTGGGCTTACCTGCTCGATATGGAGGTCTTAACAACCACTGATAGTGATCATAACCAACTAGCACTGACACTGTCCTCTCCTTGGAGGGGTTCGAAGCCAAATCCTCCCCCTCACTTATGGAAATCAACGCATGATGTGTGCCTCTCAAACTGTGGAAGGAGGCTTAAATGGAGAAAAGTTGCTACGGACGAAGGAAAGATGACCTTAGCAAATTCCATAATGTCCAACGCTAAAGCGGGGCTTGACGCCATGAGCCCTGGAAACGCGGATGTCCCGCTCCTTTTCGTTGAAACAACTAAAGCTCTGGGAGAACTGTTTACTATCGCCCCAGCAGAGGGGAGACGAAAGGAAAAAAATACCGTAAAAGGTGGAGCATCCTGGTTCTCCCCTGCCTGTCGCTCTGCAAAATGTGAACTCATCAGAGCAGTGAAATCCAAGGATGCCAACCTCATAAAACTTGCCAGGAAAAGTTATCGGAAGGCACTAACCACGGCTAGGCTTGAGCACGAAACTCAATTCTGGATTGACCTTAAAGTGGCGAGCTTCAGGAAGGACTCGAAGGGCTTTTGGGACCTGGTGAGATTGAAAAACAAACCCGAAGACTCCCTTATGACTTGTAACATTACTGGGGAGGTGTGGTTTGCTCATTTTTCCCAGCTTTATTCTCCAACTGGGGGTCCCACATCTAGCCCCATGGACCACCAGCCCGGCGCTCACTCTCACCCCAACAGCTCAGTTCTCAACGAGGCTGGCCTTTTTACCATCAAAGAAGTTGAGGGGGCAATCAAGTGTCTGGTCCCGAATAAGGCCGCTGGGCCCGACGGAATCCCAGGCGACTTATTAAGGGTCAGTACACTAGAGTGGAGCAGCCTAATCGCCGCACTTCTGAATGCTGTTCTGATGGGCGGGTCCCTCCCGGACTCATGGAAGGGAGCGGAGGTCGTCCCTATTTTTAAAAAAGGGACCCGGGACGACCCTGCAAACTATCGCCCAATCAGTCTGCTTGATTCTACGCAGAAGATAGCGGGCAAAGTAGTTCTAGGAAGGATTCAACAGTGGATTGAGGAGGAAAGTATCCTCTCGGACTATCAGGCGGGGTTTAGATCAGGCACTTGTACTATTGAGCAAACTTTCCGGCTCTTAATGATCCTCTGGAAAGTGGTTGTCCTGGGTAAGGGCAGCTTGTACCTTGCCTTCATAGACTTACGAACTGCGTTCGATTTAGTCCCACGAGACCAACTGTGGTGCGTTCTGGACACAATGGGCATTCCCCAGTATTTACTAAATATGCTCATAAAACTACATGAGGACAATTTTGCTCAGATCAGGTGGGGAGACCAGAGCCAAAAAACATCTCGTATCTCTGTGAATAGGGGAGTCCGCCAGGGTTGCGTGCTTGCCCCCACTCTATTTTCCTTATACGTTAATGGAGTGGTGGAGCATCTTCTTAAACATCCTGCTGACGCACCTTCCCTGGCTGGCAGGAAAATCCCTACTCTCCTCTTCGCAGATGATACCCTCCTGATCTCAAAAACTCCAGCAGGTCTGCAACGCCTACTCACTGGCATTAAGGACTTCTGCGACGCCAGGGGTCTATCAATAAATGTGAGCAAAACCAAGTTCCTGGTCCTGAACGCTCGGAAGAAAACTGTCATCCCACCATCTCTGGATTCTGTCCCACTTGAAAGGGTAAAGGAGTTTGACTATTTGGGCATTCGTCTCAGTGACTCAATGAGCTGGCAACCCCACCTTCAAAGGCAGGGCTGACCGACAAGAAGGTGGTAGGGGCACTTTTGAAAGAACAACGGGCCTCGGTTCTCAAACCCTTGGTCCTGTATTGGACATCTACAGGGCAAGGGGGGTGAGCGCAGCCCTTTATGGATCCGAACTATGGGGCTTCCAGAATACAGACCTTTTGTCCAGAGCGGAAAACAAATTTCATAGAGACCTTATGGGCCTGCCGCATAGCACTCCTGTTCTTCCAATCTTTCTAGACGCAGGTACTCGTCCCATAGGGGACCAGGCGAGGTTGCGCCCTCTCCTCCTTTGGGCACGCATCTGGAGGGTACCAGAATTGTCTAGCTATGCTGATGGTCTAAGGGAACTGCTCTTAACACCTGGTTGGTCCAAAATCCGTTGGCTCAAGGAAGTCAAGTGCCTTCTCATCGAACTTGGCCTTGAGGACGCGTGGGCTAATAGATCTACCCCGCCCAAACAGACATTAAAGACGCTATATTGGTCATGGGTGATGGACACCAGAAATTGTAATTCCAAACTCTGTAGAACTTCTGTCGAATTTCTCTTGATCAAGGATGTCCCTTACTGTGAGCCATATTTAGACCTGATTACTAAATTTTGGGACAGGGCACTATATATAAAATTCAGGTTGGGGTTACTGCCAGTGGGAAAACTGATTGCCAGCTGGAGGGGATCGTCGCATTTATCTTCATTTTGTCCTTTTTGTAACAGTAGGCTAGAGTCTGTGCCCCACTTACTTTTCGTGTGCCCAGCCTATTTTGCCCCCCGCCGCATCTGGCTAAAGCCTTTGTGCCGGAGTCTCGGAACTAGATCCCATCTTGAGGCTCTACGAATTTTAAGATCTGACTCCTGCCCTCTGTTTGCTTCCTGTCTTGCTAAATTTCTGGCTTGGGCATGGCGGATTCGATCATTGAGGCTATCAACACTACCCTAATAGCCAGCTGACTATCCCGTACCAATGTCCATATCGTCTTCATGTAAATAATGAAATGAAATGTTTTAATATTGTACTGAGTTTTTAACATTTAATATATATGTGTTTTTGTAATGCTTTTTAAGATATGTGCAATATATCAAAATAAAGCTTGTTTCAATCAATTCAATCAACACTTGGATGCTAAGGCTATTTTGGATCTTTAATGCAATTTCCATTGAAATCAATGGAAACTCCATGACGAGTTACCCTTGTCATTAGCATCCAAGTGGTTAAAGACTGTTACTTAAGCTCAGCCCAGGTGAAAATCCTCCCATCCAAATGAAAATCAGGCTCATTTTTAAGTGTATAGTTTAGATTGCCTTTTTCCACGATCTGGATAGAAAGTGAAAACAGAGAAGCTCAAGAGCAAGTTGTTTGAAGTGAAACTTTCTGTCCTCGGTGGGACAAAGGTTACCTTCGTATGCTCTGCAAACGTGGATGCCAATAACAGAGCCAATGTAACTCTAAACATACAACACAAACAATCTAGCAGAATGATAAGCAGAACACAGAGGACATCTGGGAAGAAAATGAAAAGATATCACAAGAAGGAGGAATGAAACTAAAGCGAGCTAAGAAGTTTCTAATTTTCAATATTCTTCAATTGTTTTACCTTAGGCATGCCATCACTCTCTCCCATAAGATAGTCTATAAGCTGGTTTGTTAAAAGTTCATCTTTCGCTTGTCCAACCTGATTGATGGAAGAGGCATGTCAACTAGGTGCATCAAACATAAGCAAACATATTACTTGAACATAAATTATTAAAACAAGCAGTCTTTACACTATTTTTCTTTTTCATAGGAAAATATAGTTTTAAAAAGCTCTAGAACTAGAATAAAAAGCATAATTGTATCTATAATAAAACACCCATTAGGAACCACAAATTGCATTCTAACATTTAAACTAACAAAATGTAATCTAAATACCTTTAAGAAAGCTAACCTTGAACACAATTTCTCAGAAATAACTGCGAATACTTTTAATGCTGCATTAGGAGTAAATCACATACTTAAAAAATAACATAACAAAAAATGAACCCTAATAAATTTACGAAATCTTGCTTTGAACAACATCTCTCAGTAATAATTAATAGTACTATATACATTATTAAACAATTATGCAATTTTAAGAAACATTCAAAATAACATTTCATGAAGCATTATGATAAAATGTATGAATAACCTTGACAATAACCTTGGAAATAGTCTTAAAGACTTTAAAAAGGAACCTTAAAATAAAATGTTCTTTTTCTCATGTATCAAGCAATGTTGCAATGTAAAAAGCCTTCATTAAATAGAACCCCTTACCCAATACTGCTATAACACACATCTCTTAGCTGAGAGGTCCATGCTTGTATATTCCACTCCTGGTAAAAATATCCACATTAAGCTAAAATATCACAGCAATGAAAGATTATAGGAGAACTCCAGTCATAGAATGTAGGTAAGCTGAAATAATAGATGCATATCTTTTCACCCGAGGCTAGGGTAATTTTCCATAGGCTTAACTGCAAACTGAAGTATATTCAAAGTTTCAGCATGCAAGATATCTGAAGATTGATGGCAGCACTATTTGTGTTATATTATGCTATGTAGATTTGTGAGCGTGCTAATCACCTATGAAGGTATGCAGGCATTTCAGCAGGAGCGTAGGCACTAGGCCCTGCAGTATTAGTCGGAACAGCCATGTTATCAGCTTCTTGCAGTATTCAAGAAGCAAGGAGAAGGCTCTGATGTGTCGAGGAAGGTTGTTCTAGATTTGGGGTGCAATGTAGAAAAATTATTGACACCAGTTCAACGTTTGTTGGTGCGAGGTGAGTGTGTGTGTGCATGCGAGTGACTGTGTGGCTGAGCCTAGGTGTCTGGTCAGCTGGTTAAAGTGTGTATGGTTGATAAGGTATGCTGATCCAATGTTGTGCAGTGCTATGTACCCGTGTGTGAGGAGTTTGAATTGGCTGTGTTTGTGTATACGGAGCCAGTGGAACTCTCTGATGTGTGGTCAGCTGTAAGGGCTATGTGGGAGGATGAGAATTAGTCTTGCTATAGTGCTCTGAATGGTCTAGATTCTGTGTAGGAACGGATTGGACATCCAGACACAGAGTGTGTTGCCGTAGTCGAGCCTGCTTGTGATGAGTGCTTGTGAGATGGTATATCTGGTATTCTGGGGGAGCCATTTGAAGATCTTCTGTAGCATGCATAGGATGTGGAAGCAAGAGCAGCTAACTGCATTGACATGCGCTGTCATGTTAAGTTTATCATCCAGTATTCTGGCCTGGTTGGTGGGTTTAGGTGTGGGTCCTAGCCCTGTCGGACCCAGGTAGTGTCCCAGGGAGAGTTCTTGTTTCCGTAGACCAGCACATCTGTCTTGTCTGAGTTGAGCGTCAGGCAATTGATTCTCATCCATTTTGCTAGCTTGATCATGCAGTTGGTGAAGTTGGTGGTGGTTGTCTTGTCTGCCAGTTAACGGATGAGTTGGGTATCGTCAGCGTAGGATATGAAGTTATGCCTTGGGATCTGATGATGATAGTGAATGGAGTCATGTAGACATTGAAAGGGTGCGACTAAGAGATGAGCCCTGAGGGACTCTGCAGATCATGTTCTTGGATTCCGACGTGGAGGATGGTAGCCTGTGTTCTTGCCGTGAAAAAGGAACCTATCCAATTTGAAGAACGGTCCTTGGACTCTACACTCATAGAGTCTTCTTAAGAGTGTGCGGTGAAAGACTGAGTTGAAGGCTGTGGAGAGGTCAAGCAGTATGAGGGCTGCGATCTCTCCTTGGTCCAGTATGGCTCATATGTCGTCTCTGGTCGTAATGAGTGCAGTTTCTGTGCTATGCTTACGTCTTAATCCTAATTAGGTGTGATGCAGAAGGTGCTGTAGTTCAAGATGGCTGGTGAGTTGTTGGCCTTCTCCAGCACTTTGATTGAGTAGGGGAGCAGTGAGATGGGACGGAAGTTGCTCAGCTCATTTGGGTTGGCTGATAGTTTTTTGAGGAGGGCGTTGCCTGATGCATGTTCCCAGTCTTCCAGGAAGTTGGAGGATGTGATGGAGGTTCTGGTGATGTGAGTAAGGGTTTTGCTGATCGGTGATCCTCCTATATTGTAGTTGTGGTGAAGGCATGGACCAGTTTGTGCCTTGCAGTGGAAAGTCAGCATGACTGCTGCTGTGATTCTGTGGTGTTTTCCATTCAATCAAGTGTCCATCCTGGTTGGTGAATGTCAGGTTGGGGATGAGGACTCTGGGGTCTGGTTTTTGTTCAATCTTACTGTAGATGTTTGCTATTTTGCTGTGTAAGATGTTTGATAACTTATCGTAGAGTTCCTGTGAGGGGGTGATGTTGTTGACTGCAGCCTCTGGGGTGGTGAATTCTTTGACAATGGAGTAGATTATCTTGCAGCTGTTGGTGCTTGCCTAGATGTATTGCACTAGTGCTCTTTTTTCGTGTTTCTTAGTTGCTGGTGTTAGCATCTGTCCTCAGCCTTGTATGTGGTTCTGGCAGTGGTCTTGTGATTGTTTCTGCATTTCCTTTCTAGCTGTTAGCAGTGACATTTAGATTCTCAGAGGTTATTTGTGTACCAGATGACTTGTTTGTAGGCTCTTTTTTGGCTGTTTGTTTTGATTGGTGCATGGGAGTCTGCACAGTTTTTGATCCAATTATTGAAGTAGGTGATGTCCTCATTGAGGTTGTAAGTGATGTGGGGTTGGTCCACGTTGAGGGAATTGAGCAAGGGAGAACATTAGCTTGTGGTGTGGTGATTTGTAAGTGGATAATGGAGTGGTCTGCCCATGTGAGCTATGAGGTGGAGTTGTATATGATCCTGTCGCTGGAGGTGAAGATTGGGTCCAGTGCGTGTCCTGCGATATGTATTGGGTCTGTGACGAGCTTGGTGAGGATGATGATGTCCAGGCTTTCAAGGAGAGCTGAGGAGCACAGGTCAGTTCGGTCCTCCAGGTGGAAAATGAGATTGCCAGATAGTATGAAGTCCCTGGAGTTGATGATGAAGGGGTCGATGAAGTTGTTGATAAGACTGCTGAAGTTGGTCTGCAGTACAGGTGGTCAGTAGACAAGGGTTCCCTTTAGGGTGAAACTGTAGATGATTTGCAAAGCAGGCTGGAGCGGATTTGCAGTTTAAAGTGCATGTGTTCTATGAGGGGGTTTTGTTCTCCATGGATGTAGAACATTTGACGTTGTCCTCCTGGATGAAGGGGAGACCTCCTTCTGGCTTGTGAAGGCAGTCCTGTTGTGCGATCTTGTAGCCCGTTGGGGAATAGATCCATCAACTCCTGAAGAAGTGAGTCATGACATAACACTAATCTTTCAAGTTCCTAGCCTAAATAATGAAGATTTGCAGAACGTGATTCAATATAAAGCAAACACAAGGAGATGATGGACGGAGCGCTAAAATGTTTCAGACACTCACCCCCAGCCACAGATCTGAATTGAATCAATCATCATTCTTTAGCTCACTTCACCACCTCAGTTCAGTCCCAGCTATATGCAAATCAGTCTTGACCCTGTGCCTCATGGGAACAGTCCAGACCGAACTGCCAAGCCAGGTCTTCCCTGAACCGCAAACAAGCATTCTGGGACCGGTTTCTGGGCAACACCCTTCATCAACCAGGCTAGCTTGAATCCAGTGGCAAAGGGAGCAAGGGACCCAGGTCTGGGCATACCCTGCCAATTTAGGGCGAACAAAGCAAACACAAGGAGATGATGGACGGAGCGCTGAAACTTTTCAGACACTCACCCCCAGTCACAGATCTAGGTTGAATCCATCATTATTCTTTAGCTCACTACGCCACCTCAGTTCAGCCCCAGTTATATGCAAATCAGTCTTTACCCTGTGCCTCATAGGAACAGTCCAGCCAGAACTGCCAAGCCATGTCTTCCTTGAACCGGAAACAAGCATCCTGGGACCGGTTTCTGGGTAACACCCTTCATCAGCCAGGCTAGCTTGTATCCAGTGGCAAAGGGAGCAAGGGACCCACGTCTCGGCATACCCTGCCAACTTAGGGCGAACAAAGCAAACACAAGGAGGTGATGGACGGAGCGCTGAAACTTTTCAGACACTCACCCCCAGTCACAGATCTGGGTTCAATCAATCATTAGTCTTTAGCTCACTTTACCACCTCAGGTCAGACCCAGCTATATGCAAATCAGTCTTGACCCTGTGCATCATGGGTACAGTCCAGTCCAGCCATGCTAGATAAAGAATACACTGAAAGGTAATGGGTAGGATGGGACATAGCTGGCGTCTAGCAAGTCTTAAGATCAAGGACTTATTACTCAGACTAGGGAAATCAGGATGATCTGAACTCTGTGTTACTGGTAATTTTTAGATTACCCTTGTGATAACATTTTGGGAAAGAAACAACCACTACTGCAGTGAGTCTCTCTCCAGGATTTCCACTAAGCACTGCAATTGACATTACGTGTGCTTTGTAAGCAGATTCTAGGAGAAGTTCCCATTTGAACTTTGCCCACATCTGTCTGGCCAGTCAGTGTGCTGTTTGACTTCCGAATCCCCACAAGATGAGCTATTGATAGACCTAAATCTCTCATCTATGAAGCAAAAGCCACAAGTTCATAGCCTCATGGACTTCTGGGTTGTGGACAGCTGATACAGGACTCAGGTGGCTTGTCACTTTCGCATGCATTTCTAAAGCACTAACTATCCCACTATCCCAAGAGGTCTCCTGGCCTCGAGTTTAATTAGCCTAGTTACCAATGGAATTTAAGCTTTGCCCCGAAGTCAGTAAGTAGATTAGTCTGTATTAGTTCAGCCAAGAAGCTAATCCAAAATCAAGGTGCTTAAAGCAAAAAAGAATGACTCCCCCATATAAACAGCCAGAATTTTGGGACTTCTAAGAAACTGCAAAGATCTCAAGCAGTTGCATGTGACCTACGTTTAGCAGAGAGATAGACAGTGGTGAGATGTGTGAGGCATTGTAAGGCCAGGCAACCTATGCTGAAACAAATAAGTGTGGGCACTGGAAACCAATAAAGAGAGACAAGTGGAAATCTGATAATCTTCTCCAAAAAAAAACTGCTCGAATCACTGCATTTTGAAATAATACTAGCTGGCCTATCAGGCTTTTCAATAGGTCTTTATATAGAGCATTACAATTTATCAGAGCTCCGATCAATACTGCTCTATTGGACAAATAAAAAAGATGGGTGTGATTTTTATTTTAGTTGGCAGAATAATAAGTTACTTACCTTCTGTACACTTTCTGGTAGACACTCTTTCTAACTGCCGAATCCTCACCTTGTGAACAATCCCAGGCTAGATTGTGATATTTTTTCAAAGATCTGCTCTTGCACGCCAGTAGGTGGTATTGTGTAGCTTGACGTCCACATTGTGCTGCTCCGGAAGTGGCATCAGAGCTGTTTATGAGAGCCACCCTTGCATGCTGACATCAGTTTCTTTCTTGACTGTCTGCACCCTCAGACGCTGAGCTCAATAACTGATCAGATGTAAGTGTGCAAATCTCTAGATTGGCACCTTTTTAAGTATGGAAAGAGAGACCACTCCACAAAACAGGGAGGTGGGAGGGTTGTCGAAGAATCTATGCTTCGATAAGAGTATCCACCAGAAAGAGCGCTACTCAAAGTAAGTAACTTGCTCTTCTGATGGATACTTCTAGCCACAGGTTCCTCACCTTGTGAATAGATACCAAAGAAGTACCTCACAAGGAGGTAGGTCAGGGGAATGGCTGAGAATAAAAAGTCCAGGAGGCCTGCACGGGTGAAATGTCAATCCCAATGGACCAGACAGTCATGACAATAGTGCTTTGTGAATGTGTGAATTGATGCCCACATAGCAGCCCGACGGATTTCCTTGAAGGCCCTCTGCATGTCAAAGTAGTGGTAACAGGTTTGGCTCTGGTGGAATGAGTCCTGAGACATTCTGGAGGCTGTCCCATAGCCAATGCGAAGTAGATATTAAAGGAGAAGGCTATCCATAATGTTTGTTTTCTGCAGTAGGGAGGAGATCAAGCTAGGGTTCTCCCCATTGCTGGCAGACACCCGTGAGACCTCGGGCTGTAACTGCCATTCACAATCAGCTAGGTGTCACTGGCTGAATTCATCTGCCCTGGCATTCAAAGATCCTGCCAGGTGGTTGACAATCAGGGAAATGCCAGGTGATCCAGCCAATTCCAGAGGAACAAGGCCTTTAGACACAGGACCCAGGACCCCACCCCACCCAGTTTGTTGCAGTATCACAAGGTGGTGGTACTGTATTGAACAAGTCTCCCCTTGATGGATAGCAGGAAGGTTTTCATCCTCAAGTGAATGGCCCACAACTCCAACAGGTTGATGTTAAGCAGGGTCTCAGCTGAAGATCAGAGACCTCTACTCTCCACCTCTCCCAGGTGACCTCTCCAACTCAGCAGAGATGCACCTGTCACCACCATCAGCTGTGGGTGGGTTAAGGAGAGGGGTCTGTCGCCGGACCAATAGTGGCCGAGCAACCATCACTGCATGTCTTTGCAGTCTCCTCCAAAACCTGGATGGAATCCGACAGGTTCCCTTGGTGCTGAGCCTACTTTTACTTGAGGCCCCACCATAAAACCAGCATGTGGCATCTGGCATAGATGACAAGCAGGATGCAGGATGCCAAGAAATCTCAGTCAATTTCACTGAGATCTAAGACCAAGGATGTAACATCAGGGTGATAGTCTGAATATCCTGGACTCGTGAACCCAAAGAGAAAGTTCAAAACTGCACCATAGCCAGAGTGACACCGATAGATGGCAGCCTCTGTGCAAGAGTCAGGAGTGGCTTTGGTATGTTAATTGAGAACTCCAAACATGTAGGGAGACTTGCCATCATCTGGAGGTATTCTATGACCGATTGGCAAGCACTCTTTAAACAGCCAGCATTCAAGGTATTGGAACGCTGGTATACTCAATCTTTGAAGATGTGCTGCGACCAATGCCATCACTTTACCGAACACCAGAGGAAGCATGGGAAACTGAAAATGCTATTGGCCTAGCTCGTATCACAGGTAATGTCTGTGAGACTGCAGGACAGTAATATGAAAGCAAGCATCACGCAAATCCAGCACTACAATCCAGTCTCCTGGATCCAGGGTAGTAA
Organism: Lissotriton helveticus; assembly: GCF_964261635.1. Classification (NCBI taxonomy): domain Eukaryota; kingdom Metazoa; phylum Chordata; class Amphibia; order Caudata; family Salamandridae; genus Lissotriton; species Lissotriton helveticus. The sequence goes on from NC_136060.1 coordinate 188,661,780, forward strand.
GAAGTGGGCCAGAGTCATCATCTTGATATTGACCTCTTTCAGGAAGAAGTTGAGATGGGGACGAACTAAATTTGGACAAAGGCTTCTGTCCTTCGGCGCCAGGAAATAAAGGTAACCAGACCCTATTTCTGATGCTAGAACCCTCTCTATAGCTCCTTCATCTAAAAGAGCCCTGATTTCTGCTGAAGAATGGACAAATAGTCCCCACGAAAGCTGCTATGATTTAGGTGGAATATGCAGCAGATCAGATAGGAAGGGCAGAGTTGGACTATTTGGAGAATTCACTCGCCAGATGTAATGCTCTGTCACACTTGGAGGTAATAATTTATCCTGCCTTGTATTTGGTGCCATGGTGCCACCAAGGGCAAACTAAAGCAGCTTGGATGCTGAAGAAGGAGAGACGGGATACAAGGTAGTACGCTGGGCATGGTACTTTGAATCTTATTGACTGAATCCCTGACACCAGCCCTAAAAGCACTAGGGAGCTCTCTGTTGAGGTGGTGGGTCTTGATGCTTGTTTGTAAGCCATACCCCTTCTGAAGCCTCAAAAAGGGTGATATTGATGGGGATACTGCTGCATGGGTGCAGAAAAGCGGAGGAAGCGCCCTGTGACCATGCTTTCTTTAAAGGTTTCCAGTGCTGGGTCTCTGTGTCCAAATAGACGGGTTGGTTTAATGGCATATCCATTAATGACACCTGAACATCCCCTGAAAAACCTTTGAATCTCATCCAAATAGGGCACTGAAGGTTGTTCCAGTTGGAGTGGAATTCATCAAGGAAAGCTTGATGGATTTTTCGGACCATGCCCCACAATGTATTTGAGTACCATCCAAGGAAACAGTTGACATTGACAGAGCAATGAGCTAGACTGGCTGAAGAAAACATACTATTCCCAAAGGCCTCCGTAGGTTTTGATTCCCTAATGGGAGGAGTTGTAGAACTTAGTTCAGGCTCACCCTACTTGCACGTGCGTGGACTACTAGGCTCTGAGGCATGGGATGTTAAGTGAGGAGAGCAGGGTCACCTGGGGCAAAATTATGGAATCTGGTCCCTTGCCTGTTTACCCACTGGCAAGAACAAGGCTTCGCCCAAATGCCATTAACATGCCTGTTAGGGCACCATTAAAAGGTAAAACTGGTTCTGTCAAAACCTGGCCAGGCTGCAGAACCTCTGTCGAGATATTAGTTTTGACTTCAATCATTTACAGCTACAAGAGTATAACTTTGGCAGCCTGCCAAATCACTATAGCAAGTGATGCTAATTCTTCTGTCAAAGGATGGCGGGAGAACACATCCCGGTATCAGGGAAAGTGTACAATGCACTGGCCTCTTATACATCTACAAGGAGTTTGCCATCATCACTTTGGGATGCATCCTCTCCATTGTTATCACCCAGGTAATGTTGGTTGTGCTCGGAATAGGTTGTGGAGTGTTTGTTGACCACCCCTTGGAATGACAAGGTAATGTCAGAGTCTGAATGAGGTTGTGTCAGGACTTGAGTGGAGCACGATATCAGCTGAGGTCATGATGGATCTGTTTCAGAGTCAGACAAAACTATCTAGTCCTCCAGCAGCATTGACATGGCAGGAACCAGTGTGGAACATGGAGCCAGAATCGAAGACAGCCCCAGACTCAGGCAGACCCTGCAGCAGGGTTAGGAGGGCCATATGGTGCAGAGGACAGATCTGGAATGGGGCCAAGAGGAACGCCAGAAGGAGGCGGAAGGGTTGCCAAATTTGCACATTACTTCTTTGAAAGTCTCTTTCTGTTGCAAAATTGACAACAGATCCGGGAACTCAGGGTGCATTGGGATAAGTTGGGGAATCTGTTCCTCTGTAGGAGACCTGGACCAAGATCAAAGGCGCCTTTGGTCTAGAGTAGCTGGTCAGGAAGGGAATCCTGCTTTGTTTTTTACTTTTCTTTTACTTACCTGAGGATTTAAGATCTGAAGATATTTCAGGGGGAAAGTATTAAGAGAGGGAACAAGTGTGCACGAGACTTTGACCAGGACTTGTATGCTTTCCACCCGTGCTCGGCGATATAGAGTGCTGCTTCGCAGTCCCATATCGCCTTGAGGTTCCTCTAGGGGCAGTCCTCACAAGACTTGGACCATGCGACAACCCAAAATACCAAAGACATACCTAGAGGGGATCAGTCACAGATATCTGTTTGCCCTAGAAGGCTTAAACACTGTGTTTAGGTGGAGACATATGACCTTGCACACTGTTGAATAATTTTAAGCACAAAAGCTCATCATGAACAGGGTAAAACTTTGGGAGTGAGCTCTGGATTTGCAAACAAAGGCACAGAAAGAAAGGAGCTGATGTCAGCTCGCAGGTGTGGTAAACATATGAGTCTTCGATGCCACTTGCAGGATGGGATAAAGCCAGCACAGAGCTGTCTGATGCCATCTACCGGTATGTGGGAGCAATGCTCTGAAAAACGTCCAGATCCAGTCTGGCACCTGGGGACGTTCATAAGGTGTGGTTAGAAATAGTCATTAGAAGCAACTCCTAACGACAGATTTAATTTTAGAAACCAGGATTGCGTCAACATCAAAGATAATTCCTATATTTCGAAGTCTGACCTCAGGCTGTAGGCGAGGCAAAAGATGCCTGGAGAGCTGAAAGGAGTGAGAGAAGTTCTGCCTCTTTGATCAAAGGTCATAGTTTCTGTTTTTTGGCATTGAAGTAAGTGTGTTGGAAGGTTTGATTTTTTTAAGGGGGTATAAGGAATTAGAAAAGGGTGATGATCCCACTGTTGTCTAAATTCCATTACTCAATAGCTCTAATGATTTTTCTTTATGGAAGACAACCATAAGCTCTGCTGCCCAGTTCTACTAATAAGTTGTGTGCTTACTGCTCGTGGGCTAGGTGATCAGTTCTACATCATGTTTGTCACCCAACGCGGCTCCTTCCTGACCTAACCTGAGAGCCACTGCTGATGGCTCTGTTGACTGCCTGGTGACTGTGAGATCCCTATAACTGTTAGCTTCTTGTGCATCAGTACACAGGCCTCAGACCAATCTATTTTCTACATACAAACAGCTGACCACTTTCACTCTGTGCTACCTTATTCTGAGCTGTGATAAGAAACTCACACAAGGTGTCAAGAGATAAGGTTCTCCAGCACTGCAGGACCATGATAAACCACTGCTCCAAGCCAGCAAAATGACATACAGGTTGGGGTGAAACCTTGGTGGTGTGGCTAGCTAAGGATGCTTGTTTCCAGTTCAGGGAAGACCTGGCTTGGCAGTTCGAACTGGACTGTTCCCATAAGGCACAGGGTCAAGACTGATTTGCATATAGCTGGGTCTAAACTGAGGTGGCGAAGTGAGCTAAAGAATGATGATGGATTCAACCCAGTTCTGTGACTGGGGGTGAGTGACTGAAAAGTTTCAGAGCTCCGTCCATCATCTCTTTATGTTTGCTTTGTTCGCCCTAAGTTGGCAGGGTATGCCCAGACGTGGTCCCTTGCTCAGTTTGCCACTGGATTCAAGCTAGCCTGGCTGATATGGGGTGTTAGCCCAAAACCGGTCCCAGGATGCTTGTTTGCGGTTCAGGGAAGACCTGGCTTGGCAGTTCGGACAGGACTGTTCCCATGAGGCACAAGGTCAAGACTGATTTGCATATAGCCAGGTCTGAACTGAGGTGGTAAAGGTGGTAAAGAATGATGGTAGATTCAACCAAGATCTGTGACTGGGGTTGAGTGTCTGAAAAGTTTCAGTGCTCCATCCAGTATCTCCTGGTGTTAACTGAGACAATGGGTACTGGTTAGTCCAACAATTGTTTTTACTGAAGTTCTTAAAGCCATATATGTCTTAAGAACTATCTTTGAAATTAAAATGAGCATGATGACTGTCGATGTGAATCTGCTGCGCTGTGATATTCAGAAGGTTTTGAGCCATGTCGCGGAAGTGGAATCAACCACATACAGTCTGGAGTTCAAATAGTCGAAACTAAAGAGCTAGGTGGATTACCTGACTGGCTGAACAAATTTTTAAAATATATATGTGAGGATGTTGAGGGACATCTATGATGCAATACGGTTCACTGGATGGGCTTATTTGAAGCAACTGAGTAACAGAATATAGAACTGTCCAGATTCACAGTGGAACATGCTCACAGGTTTCCTGCACTCCTCCCAGGACTTTACCACATTCCGTCACAGTAACACTACAGGGTATTACAGCTATGCCCTGATTTTCCTGATTACATGCACGCTGTAAAATATCGACAAAAGTCTTTTACTGTGAAGTACATGCTGATCTCCCGACAAAATTAGAACTGCACACGGTGGACAGGCAAGGTTCTTTTCTTCTCCAGCAGCTCCCGAATATAGCATGGTAGGCTCTCACAGCCATAATCCGGAGCTATGTGTTGGTAATGAATGTGGGGGCTGTGGCTCCCATTATGGCTCTTTGAACCATAAAATCACTGGAACTGGCTGAAGTACTACTAGGTCATGAGACAGAACGGTTCTGAACATGCATAAACAGAACAGTTTTGTCTCATAACCTAATACATCAGCCAATTTCACACGTCTGTTTCACATCTTGTTGGAAGTGGTGAATGGGAAGTCTCTCCCTTTGGTTACCCTGATTTACTTACCACGGCCTTTGACACATTGGCATGGGTCTACCTTAATAAAATACTCTGGTTCACGGATTTTGGGACAAACGTTGAAGCAGGAAAGCGTGTTATGCATGGATCCCTTGGCACAGGTCAAACCAGGGTACTAACTTCATAAAAGTGGAAGGTATCCTTTATTGCCCACCCTGTTTGTGCTTCCCATGGAGCCACTTACTAGTTCTATTAGGAGATGTGAGGTGCACCAGGAAATCTCCTGAGGAGGCATGTTGCCCCGGATTTCACTTTAAGCTAATGTTATTTTGTGTACACCAAAGATTCACCTGTTGCATGCCAATCCTCATAGGGATGTGGCTCGATCTGGGCTGCTTTAGTAACTCTATGTAAATTGGGCCAATTCTGCTTGTTCCTGCTTTGAGATGAATTGCTCCATTATTCGACCATTGATACTTTACATCATATGGCTGTACTATAAACAGGAACAACTGATATTTGGGTAACCTGACCAAGATGGTGAATGTACTTGGAGAATCTGTAAAATACAATCAATGTATCCCCCACTTGGGAACTGAGAGGGTGATCCTGGCCAAGACAGTAGTTCTCACTAGGCTATAATATTACTTTCAGTGACTTCCATCATACTAAGGGGTTCTTTCTTCAAAGACTTAAATACTATACTTTCAGATCTAGTGTGAGTCTCTTGTAGGAGTATAGGGATTCTTGTTAAGTTGTAACATCTGTCAGATCAGGAAGGCATTAGTAACTGTAGTAAGTAGCTGGGACAAGATAGTATGCCAATGTAATGTCAGTGATTCCTATCTACCTGTGCTAATAGTGAAGGCTCAATTTTTCTAGAACAGAGTAGAAGGCAGATTTCATGAGGATTGCTGAGCTGATCAGTATTCTAAAACTGATAGAGGCTGGGTTTCTGAGGGTAAACTAAACCTTCCCAGAGGTTATGAACACATTTCAGATACTAGGGCAATGCCAGACACACAGGCATAGTATGTATGCAACATACGCAGCAGGGCTTACTTGAAAATCAGTCTTTGAAGACTTGGAAATCAGTCAACGAAGACCAGGTAATGCCAAAAGCGCTCTATATACTGGATGACTAGGGTTGTGGCTGAGGGAGGGGTCTCTGATTAACTGTACTATACAGATAAACAGGATAATACTCTGGAGATAATCCATATAAAATGGCCCAGAGACCTTAACAAGATCATTTGTGATGTAGATTGGAGCTGCTTAAATACATGTATTTCAACTAATTCCACTGCGACCCTCTAAACCCATGTCTGGTTCTGATGCTGTAGAAAGATGTATCATCAGGAGAGGATCAGAAGCCTCCCTAACCCCTGCCAGCCAGCATGTCAGACTTGACAACAAAGAAACGCTGTGATGCAAAGGAGCTGAAATGAGACAACGGCAAAAATCTATATGATGTCCACTTTGAGGCTATGTTCTAAATAATACACCCTCCTGCCCCAATGCTAGATTCCCAAGTGAACTACCTGATCCAAAATGCATTAGTGTTGATAATCTGAACCCAGCAGCAACTTCAGAGAAATGGTGACGTATATCCCCTGGAGAATCCTAAGAAGTGCAAACAGTTACAAAATAGTGGAGTTATTCAAAGGGAACACGCAATGTATAGCTTCAGTGGATCAGGAGTGAATGAGTCAAAATAGGAGGAAGGATGAGAAAGGTGCAACGCAGAGCAGACTTGGAACCAAGGGAACTCTCCATCTGGAGTATGGAGAATAAGGGATGACCTTGAACATGGTCAATCCAAAGTCTATCTGCCAGATTCATCAAAGACCCGTTTTGCGAGTCTTTAATAGCGATTTATAAGAAATCGCTATTAAGGACTTGCAAAACGGGATTCATGTAGGAATTGCAAAAAATATTGCGATTCCTACATGTTCCTTATTTGCAATTAGCAAATTGCTAATCGCAAATGAGGAATAAATCCCCATGCATTCCTATGGGCATATAATGAATGGAGAGTTATTCCTTATTTGCGATTAGCAATTTGCTAATCGCAAATAAGGATGCGATTTCAAGGGTGCAGGGGTGTCCAAAGGACACCCTGTAGCACCCCTGTAATGTGAATTTACACTGATGTTGTGCACACACATGTCCAAAGGACATGTGTGTGTGTAACATGCAACTTAGAAAAATGCATTTAAATGCATTTTTCTAAGTTTTCGCTATTTACCACGAGGTTTGACTTCGTGGTAAATAGCGGTCCTAAATTGCGAATTCGCAATTTTTAAATGTTTCATGAATAGCATTTAAGGAATCTCTAATAGAGATTCCTTAAATGCTAATCCTCGCAAATTTGCGAATTCTTTATTAGCGATTTTTGCATTTGGGATGATGAATCCCAAATGCAAAAATTGCACTCGCAAAGGGCCAGATTCTCAGAATCTGGCCCTTTTGCGAGCGCATTTCGCTTGATGAATCTGGCTGTATATGCCTAAGCAGCCAAAGCGGGAAAGCAGCAGCAGGTCTGGCCAAAAATATGCAGCCTTTGTAAGTTAAATGTAGAACAGAGGAAATTACTGAACACTGTTATTTTGTGGCTGTGCCTTCATACAGGCCTTTCCCCGATTACTAATTAGTGTTAGGTGCACTAGAGTGACTTGCACTACAAAGGCAGAGTTTACTTGCCAGCAGGTTCCAGCTCCATGCGTGATGTCTGTTTCCTGGAGCCAGGTGCAGCATGTCCTGTCACCCTCCACACTGGGCACAGTGTCCATGGTGCTTTTGCCCACTACTGCAGTCCCCTGATGCCAACACTTCCCTATGACCAGGCTGTTTGGATGAATGGACTGGTTGCAATGGTATGGGGGAGGGTTGGTAGTGGGACAGTGTAAAAGCACTCAATCCTAAAAGTTTGCCTTGTGGTGTGGTACTGCCCGGTTATCACGATCTATTGGACCGACATATTACACGCCCTCAAACATGCGATTGGCTGGAAGGTGCTGCATACAATTAAACAATGCGTATTTGACCTCCTCGCCGATAACCCAAAGAAGAAGTTGTTCAGACTCTTCACAGTACTGAAGCTGATAGACGTATAGTGATAAGCTGGCTCAGCCCTAAGCCCCCTGAGCAGAGAGACTGGAGCAGGGATCTACTGGAATGAGCTGGGGCAGAAGAAGCTCATATGTGGAAAACCCAAAGAGACGAAAAGGTTGTAGATGATTTACTCTCCTGGGGAGTTATGACACAGGCATTACTGTAGCCTCCCGGTGGTGTTCACCTGGAACAGATTGGATGGGTGGAATATGAGGAGGACAGGTTGGGTGGGGGGATGTGAAGTTGCCAGCCAATACCCATGGGACATTCAAAATATATGCTCTGTGCACACGGCCTAAGCAGAGGGTTAATGATATTCCGTTAAAAGAACTCTGGTAGGCGATTGAAAGTGGGGGTGGGGGGAAATGGGTGGGGGAAGCAGTTGGATACACTAAACTTTATATTTGTTCATTTAGCATCTGCTGTGATTTATGGAACAATGCTGTTCTGCATCATTTTTTTCTGCTTTACTCCCACCAGTTAAAGGACAATGGAGATGTACCACATGTTTATAACGTGGACTGGCCCTGTACCAGAAGGCTGTGTAACAGCTCTATGCCACGAGGGGAGGTAGAGGGTATGGCTATTTCGAAAGTATGCTGAGAAGCTAAATGTATAGATAATGTACTGTGGCACTGACATACAGTAACATCCAATAATGATTGTTGCTTTTTGATCCTTATAATGACAATAAAGAAATATGTTGTCTAAAAATCCTAAACGTGTTCTCCCTTCCACAGGACGTGCAACAGCACTTAATCCTAATAGTCTGCTCCTTCTCTCCAAGTCATCTCCTCCTCCTCAATGATCTAGGCGCCTCTGACTGCAATCTGTAATAGGCATTAACCAGAAGAAGGGCATGAACATGATTTTCTGCAATCCAAAATTGATCGTCTGGCCCTTTTCCAATCCAAGCTACCACAAACTGCATACCTCTACCCAGATGTCTGGCATGACAACTGGTCAAGTTATTCCACTTGTACTAGAGGGGGCTTATCATTGGGGGCATAGAAAGCACTCAGATTCGAATATAGGCTAAAATATATACAGATTGATTCCAATTGGTACTTAAGGTGTGAAGGTAAAGTCAACCGTACTGCAACAGAGAATGTCATTTATTCCAATTTGAATAGGGTTATTTATTACGGTTTTAGCTTGGAAGAGACTCCTAACAGTTTTAGGTTGTGGTTAACAACCAAACAGATTGTCCAGGGATGGGGGCCAGTGCATTTTCCTAACAAGGGTTAGAGCATTGCTTGGCATCTTCTTTAGACTTTTGAAACAAGGAAGTACATTTCTTACATCTATCTGTAAGTGGCTGTACTAAATCACTGGTGTTTAGAACAGGAAGAGGCAAACACAATGAAACAGGCATTATAAATGGATGATATGGATAAAATCCAAAGAAGGGGAAACTCCAATAGATGAATGAGTAGGTTTGATCAGTGCAAACTCGGCCACTGGTAGTAGATCAATCCACTTATGGTCCTGTTGAGTGCAAAAACAATGGAGATATTGCTCCACTGACTGAATGGTTAGTTTGGATTGTCAGTTGCTAAGAACTGGATTACAAGCAGTCTGTGGATCTCTGTCCAGGACTAGAGAGCAATTGGGTTTCTTGAACGAACACCATTTTGACTAGTAATCCATGGGAAGAAAAGAGGTGTTGGACGTACGACTGAGCAAGAGCCCTGGCAGAAGAACCATCTGGGGTATGAAATGGGCCATCTTAGTGTAGGGATCTATCACAGTACGGATGGTGGTGCATCCTTCTTGCAAAGGAAGGTCTATGATAAAAATCCTTGAAGCAGGTATGACAGCCGCCCTTAAAATCTTTGGGTCATGGTTTTGATCAGGCACAAACCTTACAATTGTTTAAATAATGCTTTACAACTTTTGTCAGGGTTTCCCATCAGGCATAAGGAATGACAAACTAATGGGTTTTATGTATATTAAAATGCACTGTCTTGATTCAAGCAGCTGGTGTTGGCATTCCAGGTTAGGGAGCCATTCCCCATCCTCAAGAAAGTAGATCCTGTCATGGCCATATGGGAAGCATTATAGTTCTGAAAAGCTAGTCCATTCATATTCTGATAGGCTTGCAGAAGTATTTTTTCAAAGTTCTCAACAGGGCTTCTTCGTAATGTCAAAGACCTTATCCGTGAAATAAATGGAATTCCTTCGATTTCATCTTCTATTTCTTCCGCCTGGATCCATGACAAGGTATTGACTTTTGTGTTCTATGAAACTCGTTTCAAGGTGACTATGAAGTCAAAGTAAGAAAATAAGTAACTCTAACTGGACCGTAACTGATTGCAGGTTCCGACTGTATTCGGAAATTAAAGGATCTGATGGTCCGTAAACACAGTGAAGGGAAGATGTGCGCCCACCAGATAATGTCTCCTAATCCATACATGCCATTTTGATAGCTTGGAGTTCATTCTTTAATTTTTGAGCAGTTCTCGTCAGTAGTGAGTAACTTTTGTGACAGAAAAGCAATGGAAAGTAGCAGACCTGTAGCCGAGTTCCTCTGTGAAAGGACTTCTCCAACTATACTATTGGAGTCACCCTCGTGCACTGTATAGCAGGGCTCCAAAAATCCACTCTCCCACTCACATTTGTGAGCCAGATTTAATTAGGACGAGCTATTTTTACGTTCTACTCGCCCTTTCTGACGAGTAGGAAGACAAACTGACTTTTGAGCTCTGTCTCTTGAAAGCAGAGCAAATGTGACAAGATAGCAAGATTTTAAGGCATCTTTATTGCTCACAAAGTGAATGAGCAATAAAAATACATTTAAATCTTGTTAACTTGTCACATTTGCTCACAGAGGTCAAGTACATTACAGTTAGGTCGGGCAGATTTTTTAAGTTACTAGACCTGCAGGTCTAGTAATTTTTCGATTTTTTTTAGCCATTTTCCTGCCCCAAGACGCCGCGTCAATCGAGCGCTTTATAAACCTGTTTTTCATTTTTTTTCATGTATAGGATTCTTCAGGATCCAGATGCTTTTAGACGGTAAGGAGTCGGTGGCAGCTTCTCCCTCCCCGCTTGGCGCCGACCTTGCATTTATATCAGCCACGCTGTGATAACTCCGAAAATCCTGAGGCGGCTAGAGATACTGAATGATTTTAAAATTCACCTGTCACCACAGTGATTGTTTTTAAATGTATAATTGTACAATTGTGTACCTGTTAGCTGTGTAGCATCACACTGTACCTAAAAAATCCACTTACCTGCACTCATACAGGGTTTTAGAAGTGGGACTGTTTCTTCTGCCTCCTGACCCCTGAACCGGCACTGCAGCCAATCGCGGTGTTTGGAGGGCGGGGCAGAGACGGGACACACGGAGAGTCGAGCGGTTAGCGCTCTAGACCTCCGGCATTTCAGGGCTATTTAGGCGGCGAGGAGGCTGGCGCGTTTGCGGTAAGGAGTCGGTGGCAGCTTCTCCCTCCCCGCTTGGCGCCGACCTTGCATTTATATCAGCCACGCTGTGATAACTCGGAAAACCTGAGGCGGCTAGAGATACTGAATTATTTTAAAATTCACCTGTCACCACAGTGATTGTTTTTAAATGTATAATTGTACAATTGTGTACCTGTTAGCTGTGTAGCATCACGCTGTACCTAAAAAATCCACTTACCTGCACTCATGCAGGGTTTTAGAAGTGGGACTGTTCCTTCTGCCTCCTGACCCCTGAACTGGCACTGCAGCCAATCGCGGTGTTTGGAGGGCGGGGCAGAGACGGGACACACGGAGAGTCGAGCGGTTAGCGCTCTAGACCTCCGGCATTTCAGGGCTATTTAGGCGGCGAGGAGGCAGGCGCGTTTGCGGTAAGGAGTCGGTGGCAGCTTCTCCCTCCCCGCTTGGCGCCGACCTTGCATTTATATCAGCCACGCTGTGATAACTCTGAAAATCCTGAGGTGGCTAGAGATACTGAATGATTTTAAAATTCACCTGTCACCACAGTGATTGTTTTTAAATGTATAATTGTACAATTGTGTACCTGTTAGCTGTGTAGCATCACGCTGTACCTAAAAAATCCACTTACCTGCACTCATACAGGGTTTTAGAAGTGGGACTGTTCCTTCTGCCTCCTGACCCCTGAACCGGCACTGCAGCCAATCGCGGTGTTTGGAGGGCGGGGCAGAGACGGGACACACGGAGAGTCGAGCGGTTAGCGCTCTAGACCTCCGGCATTTCAGGGCTATTTAGGCGGCGAGGAGGCAGGCGCGTTTGCGGTAAGGAGTCGGTGGCAGCTTCTCCCTCCCCGCTTGGCGCCGACCTTGCATTTATATCAGCCACGCTGTGATAACTCTGAAAATCCTGAGGTGGCTAGAGATACTGAATGATTTTAAAATTCACCTGTCACCACAGTGATTGTTTTTAAATGTATAATTGTACAATTGTGTACCTGTTAGCTGTGTAGCATCACGCTGTACCTAAAAAATCCACTTACCTGCACTCATACAGGGTTTTAGAAGTGGGACTGTTCCTACTGCCTCCTGACCCCTGAACCGGCACTGCAGCCAATCGCGGTGTTTGGAGGGCGGGGCAGAGACGGGACACACGGAGAGTCGAGCGGTTAGCGCTCTAGACCTCCGGCATTTCAGGGCTATTTAGGCGGCGAGGAGGCAGGCGCGTTTGCGGTAAGGAGTCGGTGGCAGCTTCTCCCTCCCCGCTTGGCGCCGACCTTGCATTTATATCAGCCACGCTGTGATAACTCTGAAAATCCTGAGGTGGCTAGAGATACTGAATGATTTTAAAATTCACCTGTCACCACAGTGATTGTTTTTAAATGTATAATTGTACAATTGTGTACCTGTTAGCTGTGTAGCATCACGCTGTACCTAAAAAATCCACTTACCTGCACTCATACAGGGTTTTAGAAGTGGGACTGTTCCTTCTGCCTCCTGACCCCTGAACCGGCACTGCAGCCAATCGCGGTGTTTGGAGGGCGGGGCAGAGACGGGACACACGGAGAGCCGAGCGGTTAGCGCTCTAGACCTCCGGCATTTCAGGGCTATTTAGGCGGCGAGGAGGCAGGCGCGTTTGCGGTAAGGAGTCGGTGGCAGCTTCTCCCTCCCCGCTTCGCGCCGACCTTGCATTTATATCAGCCACGCTGTGATAACTCTGAAAATCCTGAGGTGGCTAGAGATACTGAATGATTTTAAAATTCACCTGTCACCACAGTGATTGTTTTTAAATGTATAATTGTACAATTGTGTACCTGTTAGCTGTGTAGCATCACGCTGTACCTAAAAAATCCACTTACCTGCACTCATACAGGGTTTTAGAAGTGGGACTGTTCCTTCTGCCTCCTGACCCCTGAACCGGCACTGCAGCCAATCGCGGTGTTTGGAGGGCGGGGCAGAGACGGGACACACGGAGAGTCGAGCGGTTAGCGCTCTAGACCTCCGGCATTTCAGGGCTATTTAGGCGGCGAGGAGGCAGGCGCGTTTGCGGTAAGGAGTCGGTGGCAGCTTCTCCCTCCCCGCTTGGCGCCGACCTTGCATTTATATCAGCCACGCTGTGATAACTCTGAAAATCCTGAGGTGGCTAGAGATACTGAATGATTTTAAAATTCACCTGTCACCACAGTGATTGTTTTTAAATGTATAATTGTACAATTGTGTACCTGTTAGCTGTGTAGCATCACGCTGTACCTAAAAAATCCACTTACCTGCACTCATACAGGGTTTTAGAAGTGGGACTGTTCCTTCTGCCTCCTGACCCCTGAACCGGCACTGCAGCCAATCGCGGTGTTTGGAGGGCGGGGCAGAGACGGGACACACGGAGAGTCGAGCGGTTAGCGCTCTAGACCTCCGGCATTTCAGGGCTATTTAGCCCCTCGTCGGCTTCAGCGAGCAGGGTGGCGCCTAGTCCTGCGTCTAAGACGAGCCAAAGACCAGCCCGTCTGCGCCCGTCCGCGACAGGACGGGGCTAGGGGCAGGAGGTTATGGCGATTCTCCCTGTCATCTCGGAGACCCCCTGCACTAAGCGGCTTACATATACTCCGCAGGCATTATTTGACTTACGTAATCACCTACCGGTTGCTTGTGACGTAAAGATAGAACCCCACTTAGAAGGACCATTTGCGTGCATGGCATGTCGAACACAGTTCTGCCTTGATGCAGAGGAAACTGGTCAACAACAAGATCCTGCCGCTAGGTTTATTACAGTGCATAATATTGTCCCTGGAATTATCAGAAAGGACAATCCCCCTTCGAGGAGCAAAAACCTGCTCTGTAATACACGATCGCTAGTAAAGCATGCCATACAGGTCTGGGATCTGATAGCTACAGAGGGACCTGACCTATGTTTCCTAACAGAAACTTGGCTCAAGCCTCACTTAGTCCCAGCAATCACGCTGGGCATCCCGATGGGATATAAAATAATCAGAATGGATCGCCCTAATAAAATAGGAGGGGGGGTGGCAATTGTTCATAGAGAGGAACTAAATATTACTATTCTGGAGGAAATCAGCACCCCACAGATGGAACTTTTAATCTTCAAACTTAGTTCCACATCTAGGGAACAGAGTAAGGGCGCTTTGGTATATCGCCCTCCAGGCCCGAGTGGGAATTTCTCCATTGCCCTCATAGAGGCCCTAGCACCATTTGTAGAGGAAAATCCGAACTTCCTGCTTGTAGGGGATTTTAATATGCACGGGGAGTTAGAAAAATGCACGGAAGTTAGAACCCTCCTAACAGATCTCGACTCCTTAGGTCTCAAAAAGATTAATCATGGACCTACACATGAGGCAGGCCATACTTTGGACCTAGTGTTCTCTAACTCACCCCAAACTACATGTACAGTACCTACTCAGGTAGCATGGACTGACCATTTCATACTAAAGTTCTACACCGATGCCATGGATAAGCCACGTATACAGACCACCTTGGCTACTAAAAGAAGACCCTGGCATAAATTAACAGTGGATACTTTCAGAGAGGTGTATAAAGCCCCCCTGCCTAATGACTACTCAGGAAATATGACCACTGAGCTCCAGCGGTTTGAGAAGACAGTTAGTGAAGCAATAAATTCCACCATCCCGCTGAAAACATACAAACCCCGCCAGGCAGATAGACAAGAAATATGGTTCTCCGAAGACCTGAGACTGCTGAAACAAAAAACCAGGAAGCTGGAAAAAGTATGGAGACAGTCTCGTAGGCTGAATGACAAGGAACACTATAAAACCTCACTTAGGGCATACCACAAAGCCATTAGGGCAGCTCGGAAAAACTACATTGCAACACAACTAACAGAGGCTGGGAAAGACTCCAAAGTGCTGTATAAAATCTTACAAACATTTACCAGACCAGCAGCATGTGAGACCATAGAGGTTGCATCCCAAGTTCTATGTGAGGAGATTGCACTATTCTTCATGAAGAAGATTGATACAATCTATGAAAAGATAGTAGCCTCGAAGGCAAGTGAGGCAGCTGAAATAAATCTTTCTCATAACAACATACAACAGAAACCAAATCCCGACTGCCTTAAAAGCTTTCCCCCTATCTCTTTAGAAGAGGTCACTGCATTAATCACTCAGATTAAGAGTGGTAGTCCTCAGGATATCATCCCAGCCCGCATTATGCCTATGTTGGCAGAAGCCCTTGGGCCAGGAATTCAACAGCTAATCAATCTATCTCTTAGTACTGGAGAAGTTCCGAGAAATTGGAAAAGGGTGCTAGTGAGACCTTTGAGGAAGAACACCGCTATTCCCTGGACTGAATTTGCCAACTTAAGACCTATCTCTCTTCTCCCCTTTATGGCCAAAATCATAGAGAAATATGTCAATAGACATTTGTCAAAATACATCGAAGAGACAAATGGAATGGACCCCTCCCAGTCGGGTTTTAGGCCAAGACACAGCACAGAGACCACTTTGCTGTCAGTTGCGGACAATCTACACAGGTTCCAGGATAAAGGCTACTCTGTTATCCTGGTTCTGTTGGATCTGTCTGCGGCGTTTGACACCGTGTCATATGACATCATGACCACCAGGCTTGTTAACATCGGCCTGGAAGACAAGGCTCTGGCTTGGTTGAGGAGTTTCTTGGCAGATCGCACCCAAACAGTCACCTTGGGTGCTTATCGGTCAGAGGAGTTGGGAATCTCGAAGGGGGTGCCACAGGGCTCTTGTTTGAGCCCTACCCTTTTTAACATCTATGTGGTCCCCCTAGCGAACATCATGAGATCCCATGGGTTTATCCCTGTGTCATATGCGGATGATACCCAACTCCTCTTTCCTTTAAATTCCCTTACGGATGAGATCAGGAACTCCTTTTCCCAGGGGATGAAGGCAGTGGCCCACTGGATGGCATCTAACCTCCTGCAATGCAATGTTGCAAAGACGGAGGTGATGCTGTTCGGTGAAGCCAAACTCTTGTGGTCCCCCGACTGGTGGCCGCAAGATCTTGGCCCAGTCCCTGAGCCCAAGCAGGTGGTTAAGAACTTCGGTGTTCGCCTAGACCAGGAACTTTCTCTCAAGCAACATACCAATCAAGTGGTGGGGTCTTGTTTCCACATTATTGGGATGTTGCGGAAAGTATTCCCTCTGCTTCCTGATTCAACCAGGAAAACTTTGGTACAGGCCTTAGTGTTGAGTCGCTTAGACTACTGCAATGGGTTGCTTCTTTCAGCTAACGAGGGAGTAATCTCTAGATTGCAGGTAGTCCAAAACACCGCTGCTCGCCTTGTTCTTAATCAGCCCCCTCGAACCCCCTCTAAACCCCTCTTGACCACTCTGCATTGGCTTTCCGTCAAACAGAGGGTGAAGTTTAAGGCCTGTTTTATTATACACAAGTGTCTTCAGAGGAAAGGCCCTATGTACCTGTCCAATAAATTCTCTCTCTATGTACCCTCGCGATCCCTGAGATCTAGTGAACAAGCTTTGCTGCGGGTACCTAGAGCAAAAAAGGCAAGACAAGGCGATAGAGCACTTTCCATTGCTGGTCCAGCGCTGTGGAACACCCTCCCACTTTCCTTGAGACTCTGTAAGGGGCACTTCCCCTTTAGGAGACAGTTAAAAACCTTTCTATTTCAAAACTAACATGTTACACTGCCAGTACTGTTTATTTGCAATAAGGCTGCCAAAGGCGCGAAGATAGTCCTTCGGGATGTGATCCTAGCGCGATATAAACCCGATATAAACGGGGGCTGTAGTAAAACACTCACTAAAAGTATGAAAGGCAGATTGATAAGAAGAGGACCTGAGATAAGACTGCATCTTTCAAATGAGCTGATTTAACTGAAGGATCAAATGTGACTAGCTATAACAATTGGCAATAATACATTTTAGTTTGGATTAACAGAGACAACTTAACCTTCCCAAAACAAACTTCAAATGGGTCACATGGAGGTCTACAGAGGAAAAGAAAAAAATTTAATTATCATCTAGATAGATCATGACATATTAATCCAAAATGTTCTGAAATATATTGTTAAAAAAGTTTTAGAAGGCAGAAGGGGAACATGTACTGCTGGTGGTGATGTGGAATGCCGGATGAACCACTAGTCCAAATTTCCCTCAATGTATTTCTGCATTATCCGATTTTCATTTTTCTGTGATAGCGTATGCTCTCCCATAGGAAAGAGAAGCTACTAAAACAAGATCTATTGCGAAATCATTTTCCATAGTAGAAGTCACGGTGTTGTTCTTCTTTGGCATCAAAGACATCGAGGTATGGAAAATGGATCACTGACATAATATCGAGGGACATAATATCGAGTAGCAAAAATATCGTTGACAAAATATCTACAGACAGAATACCGAGTTTGTATCTACAAACAGGTAAGTACAAAAATATCGAGTAAAAAATATTGTTTACAAAAATAGTTTATAAAAATATCGACTTTATTAAAAACAGTGTTAAATTAAATTAATATTAAAAATTAATTACTAAAATATACGTAAAAATACTTAAATTAACTTATAATAATTAAATAATTAATGAAAGTTATAAAAAAACAATTTTACAATCATATTTCTTAAAACATATATATATAGTAACATAATATAATAAAATAATATCCAATATTATTACCGTACAATAGCGGAAGTGAAAAAATTACTATTCCCACTCCAGAGAGTGCAACAGTAGGGAAAGCGTTGGATAGCGTAGGGGTAAAAATTACTATTCCCACTCCAGTGGGTGCAACAGTGGGGAAAGCGTTGGATAGCGTAGGGGTAAAAATTACTATTCCCACTCCAGTGAGTGCAACAGTAGGGAAAGCGTTGGATAGAGTAGAGGTAAAAATTACTATTCCCACTCCAGTGGGTGCAACAGTGGGGAAAGCGTTGGATAGCGTAGGGGTAAAAATTACTATTTCCACTCCAAATAGTGCAACAGTAGGGAAAGCGTTGGATAGCGTAGGGGTTAAAATTACTATTCCCACTCCAGTGGGTGCAACAGTAGGGAAAGCGTTGGATAGTGTAGGGGTAAAAATTACTATTACCACTCCAGTGGGTGCAACAGTAGGGAAAGCGTTGGAAAGCGTAGGGGTAAAAATTACTATTCCAACTTCAATGAGTGCAACAGTAGGGAAAGCGTTGGATAGCGTAGGGGTAAAAATTACTATTCCCACTCCAAATAGTGCAACAGTAGGGAAAGCGTTGGATAGCGTAGGGGTTAAAATTACTATTCCCACTCCAAAGAGTGCAACAGTAGGGAAAGCGTTGGATAGCGTAGGGGTAAAAATTACTATTCCCACTCCAGTGAGTGCAACAGTAGGGAACGCGTTGAATAGCGTAGAGGTAAAAATTACTATTCCCACTCCAGTGGGTGCAACAGTGAGGAAAACGTTGGATAGCGTAGGGGTAAAAATTACTATTCCCACTCCAGTAAGTGCAACAGTAGGGAAAGCGTTGGATAGCGTAGAGGTAAAAATTACTATTCCTACTCCAAAGAGTGCAACTGTAGGGAAAGCGTTGGATAGCATAGGGGTTAAAATTAGTATTCCCACTCCAACGAGTGCAACAGTAGAGAAAGCATTGGATAGCGTAGGGGTTAAAATTACTATTCCCACTCCAAAGAGTGCAACAGTAGGGAAAGCGTTGGATAGCATAGTGTTAAAAGTACTATTCCCACTCCAGAGAGTGCAACAGTAGGGAAAGTAAATACTTCATATATTATTTAAAAAAATATAAATTAATATCTTTAAAAAATTATTTAAAAGGAATTACCAATTTAATATAATATAATAATTAATCAATTAAAATGACAAATTAAAATTAATTATTACAATTACCTATTAATACAAATTAATTAAAAATTAACAATTAATAATGTAACATTTAAAAATTAATTAACAATTAATTCAAATTAAATACAATTAAATATATTGATTTATTTATTTAATTATAAATAAATTACTTCCCACCCTATTCCCCTATAAACTCACAACCCGCTACAGAAAATAAATTAGTAAAATTGACATAATTAGCAATTAATCAATTAAATAAAATTAATTGGCAATTCTAATTTAATTAATTATCCATAAATAATTAATTAACAATTAATTCTAAATAAATACCAATAAATAATTTTACACATTTAATTAATTATAAATAAATTACTTCCCACCCAATTCCCCTATAAACTCACAACCCGCTACAGAAAATAAATTATTAAAATTAACATAATTAGCAATTAATCAATTAATTAAAATAATTGCCTATTAAAATTTCATTAATGACCAAATATAAATTAATTAATTATTTAAAAATGAATACCAATAAATAAATGTACATATTTAGTTAATTATAATTAAATTACTTCCCACCCTATTCCCCTATACACCCACAACCCGCAACAGAAAATAAATTAGTAAAATTAACATTAGCAATTAATCAATTAATTAAATTATTTGCCAATAAAAATTTAATTAATTACCAAATATAAATTAATTAACAATTAATTAAAAATGAATGCCAATAAATAAATTTACATATTTAATTAATTATATTTAAATTACTTCCCACCCTATTCCCCTATAAACCCACAACCCGCTACAGAATTAAATTACGCAAAAATTAAAAAAACTAAATTCATTAATTAAAATAAATTATAACATAAATACACACTTTTCACACATATAATAACATAAAAAACACTATAAAAAATTTGATATTATTAAAAATTCTATAATTTTAATAACCTATATTATATACTTCGATATTTTAACTTTCTATATTTTTAACATTCGATATTACATTACTTACCTTAAAAACGATATTTTTAATGTCTATAATCTGTCCATTCGATATTTTGTCCATTCTATATTTTAAACTCGATATTATGTCCATTCCATATTTTGTAGTCGATATTTTGACTGTTTACCATGGAAAATACTCAGATGGAATATCCCCTAACGCAACAAAATAGTTACTTAAAAGTAGTAGTTTTGCAGCTTGAGGAGTTTTCTGGATTGACACTCTGGGGATTTGTCCTTGTTCTTGTTCTTTTTGGTTTTTTTTGTGGGCGTCATCAACCACCATTTAGTGGCGGTGCATCCCTTGTGTTGACAGAAATGCCTGTGCATGGTCGCCATCTTGAGATTTTTTTATTCTTCTTCAATATTGTTTTTCCTACCTGTTTGCTTCATCTCCCATTCCTGGGGAGGTGGGTGGGTCGCATATAAATCTAGAAAACTCTTCAAGCTTCCAAACTACTCCTACTGGTAAGTAACTATTTTGTTTTGCAGCATACTTTTCTGGATTCACATGATGTGCATTACATTATGTAGCGGTATCCTGTTCCCTGGGATGGTTGGGTTGAAATGTGGTTGTGTAGGCATACAGATGTTGTAGTACCTTCTGTCCGAACTGTGCCTCCTTGTTCATTTGGATGTCCATGCAGTAGTTTATCGTGAAGTTGCGTTGTGATGAGCAGTTTGCTGCCCTGCAGATTTTGTCAATGGGTACGTTTGTTAGGACTGCAAGTGTTGCACCCTTCTTCCTGGTTGAATGTGCTTTGGGGCACAAAGAAATGTCTTTCCCACTCTGGGGTAGCAAGTTTGTATAGTCTCCACTATCCAACGTGAAATTGTTCTCTTGGTCGCATTTGCAAAGGAGACAAATATATATATTTTTTTTAATGAAAACTATTTGTTCTGTAGATTGTACATTAGTGCCCTTCGCACGTCCAGTGTGTGGAGGGCTCTTTCTGCTGCTATCTTTGGTTTTTTACAGAAAGCTGGTATTTGCAGGCTTTGGATGACGTTGAATTGTGATACCACTTTTGGTAGGAACTGTGGCTTTGTTCTGATGACCACCTAGCCCTTATGCATTTGCAGTTATGGTTCCTGTATAGTCAGTGCTTGTAGCTCGCTGTATTTAAGTTCCAAATGGTGGTGGTACTGCTCTTTGTGGTTCAGCTCTTTTTGATCCTTCCAGGAATCTTTTAACTACTGGAAGTGTGAAGAGGCTACTTCCTGACATACCTCTGGTATAAGCTACTATGGTTGCTAGCTGTACCTATAGCGATGCGTAGGTCAGACCCCTGTCCAACACGTTTGAGAGGTACATCCTTCTGTTAACTGTGCACTATGGATATATCTGGTCCATTTTTCTGTGTAGCATTTTCTTGTGCTAGGTTTCCTTGCTTCCCTAAGGATTTCCACTGTCCTGAGGGGTAGCTGTAGGTGATCAAATTCTAGGTGTTTAGAAGCGATGTTGCTAGGCTAGTATGGCTGGTTCTGGATGGTACACTATTCCATTCTGCATTGTTAGTAGGTCCAGTTCTGCCGTGATTGGGATCATGTCCCTTCTGTGAGTCTCCAGCAGGTCCGAATACTAGGTCGTTCTGGCCCATTGTGCGGCTATTAGAATGAGCATTGTCCCTTGTTGTCTGCCCTTGACCAGTACCTGTGGGATCAGGGTAATCAGTGAAAAGGCTTATGCAAATGTCCCTGACCAGTCAAGTGACTTGGCATTCCCTTTAGATTGGTGGTGTGGAAACCTGGAGGCAAAGTGTTTGCATTTTGTGGGCTTGCAAAAAGGTCTAGTGCCCCAAACCTTGAAAATGTTATCTAGCACCTCCTGTTTTTTCTTGTCTGCTTAGTCTGTCCGCCTCCGTGTTTTGTTTCCCTAGCAGGTGAATCGTCTGTAGTGTGATTCTTCTTGGAATCGCCCACCTCCATATTTCCTGAACTTGCTTGGCCAGAGAGAAGGACTTTGTCCCCCCCCTTGTTTGTTGAGGTAGTACATAATTGTTGTGTTGTCCATTTGGATCAGTACAGTCTGACCTATTATATGCACTTGGAACACTTTCAATGCAAGAAAAACTTTCTTCATCTCCAGATAGTGTGTTTTCATGGCATCCATGGGATTCCAGAGTCCTCTGACCTTCAGGCTGCCTGTAGTGTTCCCCAACCCTTGTGGGATGCATCTGTAGTTATAGTCACTGTGGGAACTGGTGTCTTGAATGGTCTCCCTATGTTCATGTTTGTTGAGTTCCACCATTCTATATCACTTTGTACTTTTGCTGTGACAACCACTAGATCCTCCCAGTTCCCAGTGGCTTGTGATCATCTGTTGCAGATCCATTCCTAAATGTGGTGCATATGCAGTCTTGCATGTGATATGAGTAAGACGAACACTGACGTCTGGATCTGCTGCTGGCCACCATGCCCGTCTTTGTCAATTTGGCACTTTACTCATGAAGCGAGATTACTTTTCTCATTACATATTGGAAAATCACCAAAACATCATTCTTGAGCCCTGAAGAAGTCTCGACAGAGACTAAACGCGTTGGCTAAAAATAAGAAAAGAAACAAATTTTGACTATTTGGATTTTAAAAGACGTTTTTGAAGTATATCAATAAAGAAGATTTTTCTATCACAAGTGGATTGGGACCTGCTTGTGTGCTTTTTCCTTTGGACATTTGATGCTGTGTAAATTGTGGATGTTATAATTCTTCATGGGTGCTAAATCCAATTTGTTCATTGTTTTTATTTGGTTTTCCAAATAGGAAGTAAAGAGGGGTGTTCTTCCTGGTTTTGAGCACCATTACCATACTAAAATTAGCCATTTGTAATAATTAGGTGCAAGTCTTTCTTTGCCTCAACCCCTATTTTTCTTGTTGTCTGGTATGAGTAAGAAATATGATGCCATCATGACTGTCAGTTTCATGACAGTTCTCATTGTCAGAGACCGATCCCTCTGGTAAACGCGACTTTGTTCCGCAATCGCCTTGCTCTAGTCTGGACCCAGGATGCTTGTGCTGTCTTTGAGTTTAAGGTTGCTCCCAGGAACACTTTCACTTGTTCCGGTTGTGGTGAGTATTTCTTGAGGTTAATTGTAAATCCGAGACGTTGTAGTGTTGCAATCACTGTATGCAAGTCCCTGTGGATGAATACCCTTGGTGCAGATTTTATACCTAAGTGTATAATCCTAAACTGCTATTGTACCTTCTCTAGAATGAAGTGAAGATGCTTCTTGTGTCTTTAATTCATAGGTATGTGTAGGCAGGCGTCCTTTAAGTCTAAGGTGGCCATATAATACGCTTTCTTTAAGAGTGGTATTACTCCTTGCAGTGTTGTCATCTTGAAGTGTGAAATGTTGAGTTTGTATGAACTAGTTTAAATTTGGAGGTCTAGGATTGGTCTTAGTGTAAAATCCTGTTTTGGTACCAGAACATATGGAAAGTAGATCCTATTGCCCATTTCCCTAGGGGGAACTCTTTCTATGCCTCTCTTTTGGAAGAGGTCTTTGACCTCTTTTCTAAGTTGTGTGAGTTCCTTTCCAAAGAAGTTTTTTGTCTTCGGGGGCAAGTATGAGAGGGTTTAGATGAGTTCTATGCAGTATCCATGTTTAATTATGTTCAGGATTCATCTGGTGTCCGGACTTTATCGACATCTTAAGGGCTCCAGATCCGGACTGACTAATGCCTCTCATGTACAATGGGCTACTGACTTAGCAGTGGAAATTACTGACGAGCAGTGGTTATACTGCTGCGACATTACAGCAAGAATCTCTGCTAGCTGTAGACTAAAAATGATCCATTATAAGTTTCTACAAAGACTGTATTATACACCGGTGAAGAAATATAGATTTCATCTGGCTGACGATGATAGATGTGAACGCTGCCGAGCGGAACACGCAGGCTTCCTGCATCTCTCGTGGGAATGTCCTCCAGTTCAGGCTTTCTGGCATCAGGTGCATGATGCTATAGTGGCAATGATCGGTGAGCCTGTACCCCCAGATCCTTTAATGATGCTCCTGGGACACACGCCACACATTCCAAAGACCTGTAGAAAACTCATAGATATAGCTTTACTACTAGCGAAGAGACGTGTAGCATGCAGGTGGGGTCGAGGTAGGGCCCCAAAGTTTAGGGACTGGCTCACAGATGTGATTTACTGTCAGGAGCAAGCTGCTATTTTTGCACAAACACAACCGATATCCAATAGACCTCGAGACATATGGGGGCCTTTGACCGCGTATTTAATTACCCACGGGAGTGAGGGGGGAGAACCACTTGCTGAAGACAATCACGCAGGGGACACGGTACCAGCAGACACACAGTAATACCCGCTTAAGAATGGTGTGAAACATTAGTCAGTTAAATAGGACTGAGAGGTTTGTAAAGAATGAGACCTGTTGTCAACGGAGATTGGCATTGAAGTATACAACCCTGAACACGCTCTATGTGTCATATGTGCGCCTGTTGATATGTTCCATACTTCTTAATATGTATGTGGAAGAAATGACTAGATATGATACATTACTAGGATGTCATTTAGTATGCCCTTCGCTATGTACCTTAATTATTTGTTGGTATACCCATGTACTGATTTTCCTAGATATGATGATGATATACCTGAGTTGGCCCATATGTAGTACCTTACTGTATTGAAAAACTCAAAATAAAGGTTTAAAAAAAAAAAATTATGTTCAGGATTCAGTTGTCTGATTGTGACTGTCCTCTACGTTCCAGAGGAACCCCCTATTCTACCCCCCACAGGTGTTTGGTGTTGGGGCTGAGTGACAATTGAGTCCTTTGCCTGCTAAACCTCCCTATCTGTGAGGCTGACCTCGGCCTGGTTTAAAAAAAAATTATTTTAGCCAAAAGTAAAACCAGCATTAGACAAGTTACATTAGAAGTGTGGACAAAACATAGATCTATATTGTTAACTTAAACCGTAGTCAAGAAAAAGAGATGACAATTAAATCAGATATGGAAAAAAACAAAAAACAATCCTAACCAAAGTTTTGAAAGAAACAATAAAGTTTTCCTAGAAAAAAATGAAAAAAAGAGAAAAGAAAAACAGGTTGGTATTTGTCAAAGGGCCATGAGACAGAATATCGCCTTGTTACTCCCATAGTAGATCGGTCCAGATCCAACTGAATTTCAGTCAAGAGAGTGGCCCTCTAGCTTTATCCAAAGCGAGTTCCATCTTGTAGACCTGTCTGAATAATACCCAGAAGTCAGTGACACTAGGGCTGACGAACAAGTTACTTACCTTCGGTAACGATATATCTGTAAGAAACAGTAGTTAGTATTAGATTCCTTACCTTAGAATATCCCCAGGCGTCAGACTGGATCCGGAAATTTTTGTGTAGCAGTACCCTTGCGCGTCGGTAGGCGCATCTGCGGCTCCGCGTCCGTCGTCGGCGTCGTGGGTGCCGTGATGACGTCGTCGGAGTACTTAGACGCCGCCTCCGCGTGCTGACGCTTTTCCGCGCCAGAAACGCAGAGCCATGTTAAAAACCAACACTGGTGCCATTGAAACTAGGGCCCTGAAAGGGGATGACCTTAAACCTAGATATCAGTTCGCAGAACGGGGAGGATGGGTGGGGCGGTAAGGAATCTAATACTAACTACTGTTTCTTACAGATATATCGTTACCGAAGGTAAGTAACTTGTTCATCTGAAAGAAACAGGTTAGTATTAGATTCCTTACCTTAGAATAGATACCCCAGCAATACCAACCCCGGTGGTGGGTCTGCGAACCAATAATTACACCAGAAAGTCCTGGAGGACGGAACGGCCAAAGAAGCCATCCCTCTGGACTTGGCTGTCCAGGCAGTAGTGTCTTGCAAACGTGTGCAGCGATGCCCACGTAGCTGCCTGACAGATGTCCTGCAAGGGGACTCCCCGGCCCAGGGCAGTGCTAGCCGCCGTGGCCTGAGTGGAATGGGCCCTCAGCCCAACAGGAGGCTCCTTCCTTGCCAAGGAGTAACATGCCTTGATACACAACACGACCCACCGAGAGATGGTCCTCTTGTGCACCGCCCGTCCCTTCTTAGCGCCCACGTAACCAACAAAGAGTTGGTCATCCACCCGGTACTGGCGTGTGCGATCCAGATAGAACGAAATCGCACGTTTTGGGTCCAGATGGTGGAGCCGCTCTTCAGTGGCGGAAAGAAGGTGGGCAAGGTGATAGACTGCCCGATGTGGAAGGCCGTGACAACCTTGGGCAGGAAAGATGGCCTAGTCCGCAACACAACCTTGTGCGGATGGACAGAAAGGAAAGGGGGTTTAGATGAAAGAGCCTGGAGCTCACTCACTCTCCTGGCAGAGGTGATGGCAACCAGGAAAGCAGTCTTCAGAGTAAGAAGGCGGAGAGGACAGTTGTGAAGTGGCTCAAAGGGAGCGCACATCAGAAAGGTAAGAACCAGGTTCAAGTCCCACTGAGGCATCACAAACGGAACAGGAGGGAACATGTGTGTGATGCCCTTCAGAAAACAAGTTACAATAGGGGACTTGAACAAAGAAGGTTGATCAGGCAGCCTTAGAAAGGCTGAAAGGGCAGAAAGGTAGCCCTTGATAGTGCCCAGAGCAGAGCCCTGCTGGGCAAGAGAAAGAAGGAAGAGAAGAACCTCAGAAAGAGGGGCAGAAAGTGGATCCACAGACTTTGCTGTGCACCATGCCACAAATTTATTCCACCTACAGGCGTATACCGATTTTGTGGAGGGACGCCTGGCTGCCAGAATGACATTACAGACTTCAGGAGGCAAGTCAAATGGCCTCCACTGTCGCCGCTCAATCTCCAAGCATGGAGGTGGAGACAGGACAGGTTCGGGTGGAGGACCGTCCCCTGCTGCTGCGACAGAAGGTCCTCCTGAAGAGGCAGACGAACCGGGGGATCGACTGACATACTGAGCAGCTCGGGATACCAGTACCTTCGTGCCCAGTCCGGAGCCACTAGGATGACTTGGGCCCGGTCGCGTTTGATCTTCTTCAGCACTCTGGGCAGAAGTGGTATAGGCGGAAAGGCGTACAACAGACCGCAACTCCACTCGCGACGAAAAGCGTCTCCGAGCGAGTGCCGCCTTGGAAATTCCAACGCGCAGAACTGATGACATTGCGCGTTCTCTTCGGTGGCAAATAGATCTAACCAAGGCTCTCCCCACTGCTGAAAGAGGCCTTGCACCACGTCCGAGTTCAGACACCATTCGTCATCCATCATGCACCGATGGCTGAGTTCGTCCGCCCTGGCGTTCAGGGAACCTGCCAGGTGTTGAACCACCAGGGTCACGCCCTGATGTTCCAGCCACTGCCAGAGGCGCAGAGCCTCGTACACTCCCCCGGACAGAGGGGAGGAATGCCTTCAGTGCTAGACGAATCGCCTGTAGCTCCAAAAGGTTGATATGGAGCCGGGACTCCGCCGGAGACCAGAGGCCTCTGATCTCCGCCTCTCCCATGTGGCCTCCCCAGCCCTGGAGGGACGCGTCCGTCACAACTACGTGGTCCGGTTGGGGAAGGGAGAGGGATCTGCCGCTGACCCAATCGCGGTCCGCGAGCCACCACTGCAGCTGTCTCGCAGTGCCCTCCGAGATCAGGACATGGTCGGACAGGTTGCCCTGATGCTGGGTCCACAGAAACTTCAGGTCCCACTGCAGAGCCCGCATCTGCCACCGGGCGTGATGCACCAGAAGGATGCAGGAGGCCATCAGCCCCAGAAGCCACAGCGTCAACCTGACCGAGATCCGGGATAAAGGCTGAAAGAGTGGAATCAGAGCCTGAATATCCCGAACCCGCTGTTCGGGGGGGATAAACCCGAAACTGCGCCGAGTCGAGAACCGCTCCGATTAAGAGGAGCTTCTGAGAGGGGCACAGGTGTGACTTCGGCACATTGATGGAGAACCCCAGCAGGTGCAGGAGGTCTGCCGTTGTCTGGAGGTGGCTGACGACTGTCTGGGGCGAGCCCGCCTTCAACAACCAGTCGTCGAGGTAGGGGAAGACTGAAAACTCTAACCTGCGCAGATGAGCTGCGACCACCGCCATCACCTTTGTGAACACCCGTGGGGCGCTGGTAAGGCCGAAGGGGAGCACGGTAAACAAAGTGCTCGTGGCCAACCATGAACCGCAGGTAGCGCCGGTGGGCCGGCAGGACGGGGATGTGGAAATAAGCGTCTTGCAAGTCCAATGCTACCATCCAGTCTCCCTGGTCCAGGGCAGCTAAAACCTGAGCCAGTGTCAGCATTTTGAACTTCTCCTTCCGGAGGAAGCCGTTGACGTTCCGTAGGTCCAAGATAGGACGTAGGGCCCCTTTGCCCTTCTTGGGTACCAGAAAGTGGTGGGAGTAGCAACCACACCCTACTTCTGGCCTAGAAACGCGCTCAATGGCCCCCTTGGCCAAGAGGGCCGTAACATCCTCCTGCAGAAGTCGCAAATGATCCCCCGATACGCGGTGGTATTGCGGTGGCATGGCTGGAGGGGTCGCCTCGAAGGGGAGGGAGTAGCCCCTTCGGACGATTTGCAGCATCCACCTGTGCGACGTGACAGAGCGCCAGTGGAAGAGGTGATGGTGAACCCTGCCCCCCACTGGCATCACATGGGCCTGAAAGCACAGACTAGGAGGGTTTTGAGGCGGCGGATGCTGCGGGGGAAGATGTGGTCTGACCTCGCCATTGTCCCCGACCGCCGCCACGGCGGTTTCCACGGCCGCCACAGCGTTGGATATTACCTTGCGGTGCGTGGCTGGCAGCACGTGTGGGGGCGCCCCTTCCTTGGCCACGAAAGGAGCAAAAGGCACCCGATTGCTGGCGCGGGGCCGAGAGGCCCAAGGACCTGGCCGTAGCCCTGGAGTCCTTAAAGCGCTCAAGTGCATGGTCTGCCTTGTCGCCAAAAAGGCGACGGCCATCAAACGGCATGTCCATGAGAGTATTCTGGACATCAGCCGAGAAGTTGGCGGACCTCAACCAGGCGTGGCGGCGAATCGCCACCGTTGTTGCCATCGCTCTGCCCAGTGAGTCGGTGGTATCCAGCCCACACCGGATAGAATATCGTGCCGCATCCCGACCTTCCACAAGGGCCTGGCCAAGTTTAGCCCGTACCTCCAACGGCCATTCTGGCAGCACTTCTGTGACCATCTCCCACAGAGAGTGGGTGTAGCGGCCCAAGAGGCAAGCGGTGTTGGAAGACCGCAGTCCCAGACTTAGGGATGAGAATATCTTTTTGCCATACTGCTCATACCTCTTGGATTCCCTGTCCGGCGGGGCCGACGGGAATGCGGACTGGGAATTCGAAGCCTGGATGACCAGGCTCTCGGGGTGGGGTGGGTGGACAGGAAACATGGGTCGCCCGGGGCCGGGCGGTGGCGTCTGGCCACGTTCCTATCTACAGGCGAACCTGTAGCGGGCCTGGACCAAGTGCCCAAAAGAACGTCGGACAAGGTCTCGTTAAACGGCAGCAGAGGCTCAGTCGAGCATGACTGCGGTTTAAGGACCTTAGTGAGGAGGTTAGTCCTCACGGCCGCGACGGGGAGCTCAAGGCCCAAGGCCTTGGCCGCCCGCGTCAACACCACACTGTAGGTTGCCCCCTCCTCCGTAGCCACGGTAGGATGTGAGACAAAAGCAGTGTCTGGCGAGGTGTCCAGACCACTGGCATCCCCAAGTACACCTGTCCAGTCCTCCTGGGACTGACACTCACGTGTCAAAGGGTCCTCAGACCCCTCCCAATACTCCTCATCACCCATCTCCTGAAGCTCAGGGTTGGTAACGGATGGGGGCGGTTCGTTGAAGTAGACCTCTCCAAACGGCGTCGAGGAACCGGATCGAGGGAGGCATCGGGGACGGCACCGCCCGAAGACGGCGCTGGAGGTGACACCTGTGGGACCGGCGCCGGTGCGGTCGTCAGTTCAACCGGCGACGACAAGGATCCAGAAGCGGATCCAGGGGGGCGCTGCGGCGCCGGCGGCGTGGGGGCCGAAGCACCCGACGGCGTCGGGGCCGAAGCCGCCGACCCGCTAGGGCCCCCAGACGGGTCCGCTTGGCCCGAAGGCGCCGCAGAGCCCGCAGGAGGAGTGAGGGACCTCATGGCCATGAGGAAGCGCTCAATCTCCTCCGGCGTCGTGTGCTGCCCAGGGACCGGAGGGTATGGAGCAGGTCGCAACGCCCGCGACTCCGACGGAGCCGCGTGGGCGGTGTCACCCGAACCCCCGGCCGCGTCGGGGGGAGTCAGAAGAGCGATGACGTCTCTTTGACCTCTTGTGCTTAACTGACGACTTCGAACCTGAGGAGTGATGTCGACTCCCGGAGCTATGATGGCTCCGACCCCGCGACCGGTCCCTCGACCTCCGTCCGGACTGGGACCTCTCGCGGCGCGGGGCCGACTGCTGGAGTTCGGGCCGCTTGCGGGACCGCTCCTGCCTAACTTTCGAAGTCAGGGCCCAGCAGTCGGAGCAGGTCTTGTCATCGTGGGCGACGCCGAGACAGTGTAGACACCGGCGGTGAGGGACGGTAACCGACATCAGTCGGTCACAGTCTTCACAGGGTTTAAAACCTGGCATCCCTACCGGCACCGTTCGGATCAAAAAGATCTCAAAAAGTTTAGTAAAAAAAGACTAAGGTACCACTTTTTCCGGATCTGCGCTTGCTGGCGCGGAAAAAAGAACAACTGACGTCAGCACGCGGAGGCGGCGTCTAAGTACTCCGACGATGTCATCACGGCGCCCACGACGCCCACGACGGACGCGGAGCCGCAGACGACGCCTACCGACGCGCAAGGGTACTGCTACGCAAAAATTTCCAGATCCAGTCTGACGCCTGGGGATATTCTAAGGTAAGGAATCTAATACTAACCTGTTTCTTTCAGATGTTATTTATCCAGACTCTAGCGATGCATAAGTGGGCACATGCTATGATAATAGTTGCCAGCAGACTCGTATCACCAGCTGCCTCGGTTCTATCCCCAGAAATATTTCTTTCTCAGTAAGCTGGAACTTTGGGCCCAGAAGCGAACTGAGAATACTGGAGACCCCACTCCAAAACCAGTGAAAGCTTGGACAGTCGGCAAACATATGCCTGAGGTCTGCAGCATACAGATGACATTTCGGACAGAATGATTTTTTGGAACATCGGGAGGCCCACTTAGATATAATTTCAGGTATATAGGACAACATATATACTACCCGATACTGTTGGAACTTTAAATTGACGATGTTACCTCTCGGTTTAATACACCCATGGACTCCTGTATATCCTCTACCGTTATTTCAGCCCGGAGAACCCGACTTAATTTAGCCGCTGTCTGTAAATAATCATGTACAACAAGGGGTGGTGATGGACAGAGTCTCTGAATTAAGCAGAGTACTCTCACCCAGTCAAGAGATCAGGGCTAGATCCAACACCGTTTTTTAGCTCATTGCACCATCCCAGTTTCAGAACCTGGCTGTATGCAAATTAGTCTGTCCCTGGCCCAGTGCATCATGGGAACAGGGCAGACCAGACTACAAAAGCCAATTCTTACACTGGGAAGGAAACAAGCTTCCGGGGACCGGTTTCTGACATTACAGCCGTCTTCGGCCGGGCTTGCTTGAATCCTGATGGTGCAATGAGCAAGGGACTCACATCTGAGTATACCCTTCCATGCTTAGGGTGGACAAAATTATGTACAACAAGGGGTGGTGATGGACAGAGTCTCTGAATTAAGCAGAGTACTCTCACCCAGTCAAGAGATCAGGGCTAGATCCAACACCGTTTTTTAGCTCATTGCACCATCCCAGTTTCAGAACCTGGCTGTATGCAAATTAGTCTGTCCCTGGCCCAGTGCATCATGGGAACAGGGCAGACCAGACTACAAAAGCCAATTCTTACACTGGGAAGGAAACAAGCTTCCGGGGACCGGTTTCTGGCATTACAGCCGTCTTCGGCCCGGCTTGCTTGAATCCTGATGGTGCAATGAGCAAGGGACTCACATCTGAGTATACCCTTCCACGCTTAGGGTGGACAAAATTATGTACAACAAGGGGTGGTGATGGACAGAGTCTCTGAATTAAGCAGAGTACTCTCACCCAGTCAAGAGATCAGGGCTAGATCCAACACCGTTTTTTAGCTCATTGCACCATCCCAGTTTCAGAACCTGGCTGTATGCAAATTAGTCTGTCCCTAGCCCAGTGCATCATGGGAACAGGGCAGACCAGACTACAAAAGCCAATTCTTACACTGGGAAGGAAACAAGCTTCCGGGGACCGGTTTCTGGCATTACAGCCGTCTTCGGCCCGGCTTGCTTGAATCCTGATGGTGCAATGAGCAAGGGACTCACATCTGAGTATACCCTTCCACGCTTAGGGTGGACAAAATTATGTACAACAAGGGGTGGTGATGGACAGAGTCTCTGAATTAAGCAGAGTACTCTCACCCAGTCAAGAGATCAGGGCTAGATCCAACACCGTTTTTTAGCTCATTGCACCATCCCAGTTTCAGAACCTGGCTGTATGCAAATTAGTCTGTCCCTGGCCCAGTGCATCATGGGAACAGGGCAGACCAGACTACAAAAGCCAATTCTTACACTGGGAAGGAAACAAGCTTCCGGGGACCGGTTTCTGGCATTACAGCCGTCTTCGGCCCGGCTTGCTTGAATCCTGATGGTGCAATGAGCAAGGGACTCACATCTGAGTATACCCTTCCACGCTTAGGGTGGACAAAATTATGTACAACAAGGGGTGGTGATGGACAGAGTCTCTGAATTAAGCAGAGTACTCTCACCCAGTCAAGAGATCAGGGCTAGATCCAACACCGTTTTTTAGCTCATTGCACCATCCCAGTTTCAGAACCTGGCTGTATGCAAATTAGTCTGTCCCTGGCCCAGTGCATCATGGGAACAGGGCAGACCAGACTACAAAAGCCAATTCTTACACTGGGAAGGAAACAAGCTTCCGGGGACTGGTTTCTGGCATTACAGCCGTCTTCGGCCCGGCTTGCTTGAATCCTGATGGTGCAATGAGCAAGGGACTCACATCTGAGTATACCCTTCCACGCTTAGGGTGGACAAAATTATGTACAACAAGGGGTGGTGATGGACAGAGTCTCTGAATTAAGCAGAGTACTCTCACCCAGTCAAGAGATCAGGGCTAGATCCAACGCCGTTTTTTAGCTCATTGCACCATCCCAGTTTCAGAACCTGGCTGTATGCAAATTAGTCTGTCCCTGGCCCAGTGCATCATGGGAACAGGGCAGACCAGACTACAAAAGCCAATTCTTACACTGGGAAGGAAACAAGCTTCCGGGGACCGGTTTCTGGCATTACAGCCGTCTTCGGCCCGGCTTGCTTGAATCCTGATGGTGCAATGAGCAAGGGACTCACATCTGAGTATACCCTTCCACGCTTAGGGTGGACAAAATTATGTACAACAAGGGGTGGTGATGGACAGAGTCTCTGAATTAAGCAGATTACTCTCACCCAGTCAAGAGATCAGGGCTAGATCCAACACCGTTTTTTAGCTCATTGCACCATCCCAGTTTCAGAACCTGGCTGTATGCAAATTAGCCTGTCCCTGGCCCAGTGCATCATGGGAACAGGGCAGACCAGACTACAAAAGCCAATTCTTACACTGGGAAGGAAACAAGCTTCCGGGGACCGGTTTCTGGCATTACAGCCGTCTTCGGCCCGGCTTGCTTGAATCCTGATGGTGCAATGAGCAAGGGACTCACATCTGAGTATACCCTTCCACGCTTAGGGTGGACAAAATTATGTACAACAAGGGGTGGTGATGGACAGAGTCTCTGAATTAAGCAGAGTACTCTCACCCAGTCCAGAGATCAGGGCTAGATCCAACACCGTTTTTTAGCTCATTGCACCATCCCAGTTTCAGAACCTGGCTGTATGCAAATTAGTCTGTCCCTGGCCCAGTGCATCATGGGAACAGGGCAGACCAGACTACAAAAGCCAATTTTTACACTGGGAAGGAAACAAGCTTCCGGGGAGCGGTTTCTGGCATTACAGCTGTCTTCGGCCCGGCTTGCTTGAATCCTGATGGTGCAATG
Organism: Lissotriton helveticus; assembly: GCF_964261635.1. Taxonomy (NCBI): domain Eukaryota; kingdom Metazoa; phylum Chordata; class Amphibia; order Caudata; family Salamandridae; genus Lissotriton; species Lissotriton helveticus. Next base: position 188,695,673 of record NC_136060.1, read on the forward strand.
AGCAAGGGACTCACATCTGAGTATACCCTTCCACGCTTAGGGTGGACAAAATTATGTACAACAAGGGGTGGTGATGGACAGAGTCTCTGAATTAAGCAGAGTACTCTCACCCAGTCAAGAGATCAGGGCTAGATCCAACACCGTTTTTTAGCTCATTGCACCATCCCAGTTTCAGAACCTGGCTGTATGCAAATTAGTCTGTCCCTGACCCAGTGCATCATGGGAACAGGGCAGACCAGACTACAAAAGCCAATTCTTACACTGGGAAGGAAACAAGCTTCCGGGGACCGGTTTCTGGCATTACAGCCGTCTTCGGCCCGGCTTGCTTGAATCCTGATGGTGCAATGAGCAAGGGACTCACATCTGAGTATACCCTTCCACGCTTAGGGTGGACAAAATTATGTACAACAAGGGGTGGTGATGGACAGAGTCTCTGAATTAAGCAGAGTACTCTCACCCAGTCAAGAGATCAGGGCTAGATCCAACACCGTTTTTTAGCTCATTGCACCATCCCAGTTTCAGAACCTGGCTGTATGCAAATTAGTCTGTCCCTGGCCCAGTGCATCATGGGAACAGGGCAGACCAGACTACAAAAGCCAATTCTTACACTGGGAAGGAAACAAGCTTCCGGGGACCGGTTTCTGGCATTACAGCCGTCTTCGGCACGGCTTGCTTGAATCCTGATGGTGCAATGAGCAAGGGACTCACATCTGAGTATACCCTTCCACGCTTAGGGTGGACAAAATTATGTACAACAAGGGGTGGTAATGAACAGAGTCTCTGAATTAAGCAGAGTACTCTCACCCAGTCAAGAGATCAGGGCTAGATCCAACACCGTTTTTTAGCTCATTGCACCATCCCAGTTTCAGAACCTGGCTGTATGCAAATTAGTCTGTCCCTGGCCCAGTGCATCATGGGAACAGGGCAGACCAGACTACAAAAGCCAATTCTTACACTGGGAAGGAAACAAGCTTCCGGGGACCGGTTTCTGGCATTACAGCCGTCTTCGGCCCGGCTTGCTTGAATCCTGATGGTGCAATGAGCAAGGGACTCACATCTGAGTATACCCTTCCACGCTTAGGGTGGACAAAATTATGTACAACAAGGGGTGGTGATGGACAGAGTCTCTGAATTAAACAGAGTACTCTCACCCAGTCAAGAGATCAGGGCTAGATCCAACACCGTTTTTTAGCTCATTGCACCATCCCAGTTTCAGAACCTGGCTGTATGCAAATTAGTCTGTCCCTGGCCCAGTGCATCATGGGAACAGGGCAGACCAGACTACAAAAGCCAATTCTTACACTGGGAAGGAAACAAGCTTCCGGGGACCGGTTTCTGGCATTACAGCCGTCTTCGGCCCGGCTTGCTTGAATCCTGATGGTGCAATGAGCAAGGGACTCACATCTGAGTATACCCTTCCACGCTTAGGGTGGACAAAATTATGTACAACAAGGGGTGGTGATGGACAGAGTCTCTGAATTAAGCAGAGTACTCTCACCCAGTCAAGAGATCAGGGCTAGATCCAACACCGTTTTTTAGCTCATTGCACCATCCCAGTTTCAGAACCTGGCTGTATGCAAATTAGTCTGTCCCTGGCCCAGTGCATCATGGGAACAGGGTAGACCAGACTACAAAAGCCAATTCTTACACTGGGAAGGAAACAAGCTTCCGGGGACCGGTTTCTGGCATTACAGCCGTCTTCGGCCCGCGTTGCTTGAATCCTGATGGTGCAATGAGCAAGGGACTCACATCTGAGTATACCCTTCCACGCTTAGGGTGGACAAAATTATGTACAACAAGGGGTGGTGATGGACAGAGTCTCTGAATTAAGCAGAGTACTCTCACCCAGTCAAGAGATCAGGGCTAGATCCAACACCGTTTTTTAGCTCATTGCACCATCCCAGTTTCAGAACCTGGCTGTATGCAAATTAGTCTGTCCCTGGCCCAGTGCATCATGGGAACAGGGCAGACCAGACTACAAAAGCCAATTCTTACACTGGGAAGGAAACAAGCTTCCGGGGACCGGTTTCTGGCATTACAGCCGTCTTCGGCCTGGCTTGCTTGAATCCTGATGGTGCAATGAGCAAGGGACTCACATCTGAGTATACCCTTCCACGCTTAGGGTGGACAAAATTATGTACAACAAGGGGTGGTGATGGACAGAGTCTCTGAATTAAGCAGAGTACTCTCACCCAGTCAAGAGATAAGGGCTAGATCCAACACCGTTTTTTAGCTCATTGCACCATCCCAGTTTCAGAACCTGGCTGTATGCAAATTAGTCTGTCCCTGGCCCAGTGCATCATGGGAACAGGGCAGACCAGACTACAAAAGCCAATTCTTACACTGGGAAGGAAACAAGCTTCCGGGGACCGGTTTCTGGCATTACAGCCGTCTTCGGCCCGGCTTGCTTGAATCCTGATGGTGCAATGAGCAAGGGACTCACATCTGAGTATACCCTTCCACGTTTAGGGTGGACAAAATTATGTACAACAAGGGGTGGTGATGGACAGAGTCTCTGAATTAAGCAGAGTACTCTCACCCAGTCAAGAGATCAGGGCTAGATCCAACACCGTTTTTTAGCTCATTGCACCATCCCAGTTTCAGAACCTGGCTGTATGCAAATTAGTCTGTCCCTGGCCCAGTGCATCATGGGAACAGGGCAGACCAGACTACAAAAGCCAATTCTTACACTGGGAAGGAAACAAGCTTCCGGGGACCGGTTTCTGGCATTACAGCCGTCTTCGGCCCGGCTTGCTTGAATCCTGATGGTGCAATGAGCAAGGGACTCACATCTGAGTATACCCTTCCACGCTTAGGGTGGACAAAATTATGTACAACAAGGGGTGGTGATGGACAGAGTCTCTGAATTAAGCAGAGTACTCTCACCCAGTCAAGAGATCAGGGCTAGATCCAACACCGTTTTTTAGCTCATTGCACCATCCCAGTTTCAGAACCTGGCTGTATGCAAATTAGTCTGTCCCTGGCCCAGTGCATCATGGGAACAGGGCAGACCAGACTACAAAAGCCGATTCTTACACTGGGAAGGAAACAAGCTTCCGGGGACCGGTTTCTGGCATTACAGCCGTCTTCGGCCCGGCTTGCTTGAATCCTGATGGTGCAATGAGCAAGGGACTCACATCTGAGTATACCCTTCCACGCTTAGGGTGGACAAAATTATGTACAACAAGGGGTGGTGATGGACAGAGTCTCTGAATTAAGCAGAGTACTCTCACCCAGTCAAGAGATCAGGGCTAGATCCAACACCGTTTTTTAGCTCATTGCACCATCCCAGTTTCAGAACCTGGCTGTATGCAAATTAGTCTGTCCCTGGCCCAGTGCATCATGGGAACAGGGCAGACCAGACTACAAAAGCCAATTCTTACACTGGGAAGGAAACAAGCTTCCGGGGACCGGTTTCTGGCATTACAGCCGTCTTCGGCCCGGCTTGCTTGAATCCTGATGGTGCAATGAGCAAGGGACTCACATCTGAGTATACCCTTCCACGCTTAGGGTGGACAAAATTATGTACAACAAGGGGTGGTGATGGACAGAGTCTCTGAATTAAGCAGAGTACTCTCACCCAGTCAAGAGATCAGGGCTAGATCCAACACCGTTTTTTAGCTCATTGCACCATCCCAGTTTCAGAACCTGGCTGTATGCAAATTAGTCTGTCCCTGGCCCAGTGCATCATGGGAACAGGGCAGACCAGACTACAAAAGCCAATTCTTACACTGGGAAGGAAACAAGCTTCCGGGGACCGGTTTCTGGCATTACAGCCGTCTTCGGCCAGGCTTGCTTGAATCCTGATGGTGCAATGAGCAAGGGACTCACATCTGAGTATACCCTTCCACGCTTAGGGTGGACAAAATTATGTACAACAAGGGGTGGTGATGGACAGAGTCTCTGAATTAAGCAGAGTACTCTCACCCAGTCAAGAGATCAGGGCTAGATCCAACACCGTTTTTTAGCTCATTGCACCATCCCAGTTTCAGAACCAGGCTGTATGCAAATTAGTCTGTCCCTGGCCCAGTGCATCATGGGAACAGGGCAGACCAGACTACAAAAGCCAATTCTTACACTGGGAAGGAAACAAGCTTCCGGGGACCGGTTTCTGGCATTACAGCCGTCTTCGGCCCGGCTTGCTTGAATCCTGATGGTACAATGAGCAAGGGACTCACATCTGAGTATACCCTTCCACGCTTAGGGTGGACAAAATTATGTACAACAAGGGGTGGTGATGGACAGAGTCTCTGAATTAAGCAGAGTACTCTCACCCAGTCAAGAGATCAGGGCTAGATCCAACACCGTTTTTTAGCTCATTGCACCATCCCAGTTTCAGAACCTGGCTGTATGCAAATTAGTCTGTCCCTGGACCAGTGCATCATGGGAACAGGGCAGACCAGACTACAAAAGCCAATTCTTACACTGGGAAGGAAACAAGCTTCCGGGGACCGGTTTCTGGCATTACAGCCGTCTTCGGCCCGGCTTGCTTGAATCCTGATGGTGCAATGAGCAAGGGACTCACATCTGAGTATACCCTTCCACGCTTAGGGTGGACAAAATTATGTACAACAAGGGGTGGTGATGGACAGAGTCTCTGAATTAAGCAGAGTACTCTCACCCAGTCAAGAGATCAGGGCTAGACCCAACACCGTTTTTTAGCTCATTGCACCATCCCAGTTTCAGAACCTGGCTGTATGCAAATTAGTCTGTCGCTGGCCCAGTGCATCATGGGAACAGGGCAGACCAGACTACAAAAGCCAATTCTTACACTGGGAAGGAAACAAGCTTCCGGGGACCGGTTTCTGGCATTACAGCCGTCTTCGGCCCGGCTTGCTTGAATCCTGATGGTGCAATGAGCAAGGGACTCACATCTGAGTATACCCTTCCACGCTTAGGGTGGACAAAATTATGTACAACAAGGGGTGGTGATGGACAGAGTCTCTGAATTAAGCAGAGTACTCTCACCCAGTCAAGAGATCAGGGCTAGATCCAACACCGTTTTTTAGCTCATTGCACCATCCCAGTTTCAGAACCTGGCTGTATGCAAATTAGTCTGTCCCTGGCCCAGTGCATCATGGGAACAGGGCAGACCAGACTACAAAAGCCAATTCTTACACTGGGAAGGAAACAAGCTTCCGGGGACCGGTTTCTGGCATTACAGCCGTCTTCGGCCAGGCTTGCTTGAATCCTGATGGTGCAATGAGCAAGGGACTCACATCTGAGTATACCCTTCCACGCTTAGGGTGGACAAAATTATGTACAACAAGGGGTGGTGATGGACAGAGTCTCTGAATTAAGCAGAGTACTCTCACCCAGTCAAGAGATCAGGGCTAGATCCAACACCGTTTTTTAGCTCATTGCACCATCCCAGTTTCAGAACCAGGCTGTATGCAAATTAGTCTGTCCCTGGCCCAGTGCATCATGGGAACAGGGCAGACCAGACTACAAAAGCCAATTCTTACACTGGGAAGGAAACAAGCTTCCGGGGACCGGTTTCTGGCATTACAGCCGTCTTCGGCCCGGCTTGCTTGAATCCTGATGGTACAATGAGCAAGGGACTCACATCTGAGTATACCCTTCCACGCTTAGGGTGGACAAAATTATGTACAACAAGGGGTGGTGATGGACAGAGTCTCTGAATTAAGCAGAGTACTCTCACCCAGTCAAGAGATCAGGGCTAGATCCAACACCGTTTTTTAGCTCATTGCACCATCCCAGTTTCAGAACCTGGCTGTATGCAAATTAGTCTGTCCCTGGACCAGTGCATCATGGGAACAGGGCAGACCAGACTACAAAAGCCAATTCTTACACTGGGAAGGAAACAAGCTTCCGGGGACCGGTTTCTGGCATTACAGCCGTCTTCGGCCCGGCTTGCTTGAATCCTGATGGTGCAATGAGCAAGGGACTCACATCTGAGTATACCCTTCCACGCTTAGGGTGGACAAAATTATGTACAACAAGGGGTGGTGATGGACAGAGTCTCTGAATTAAGCAGAGTACTCTCACCCAGTCAAGAGATCAGGGCTAGACCCAACACCGTTTTTTAGCTCATTGCACCATCCCAGTTTCAGAACCTGGCTGTATGCAAATTAGTCTGTCGCTGGCCCAGTGCATCATGGGAACAGGGCAGACCAGACTACAAAAGCCAATTCTTACACTGGGAAGGAAACAAGCTTCCGGGGACCGGTTTCTGGCATTACAGCCGTCTTCGGCCCGGCTTGCTTGAATCCTGATGGTGCAATGAGCAAGGGACTCACATCTGAGTATACCCTTCCACGCTTAGGGTGGACAAAATTATGTACAACAAGGGGTGGTGATGGACAGAGTCTCTGAATTAAGCAGAGTACTCTCACCCAGTCAAGAGATCAGGGCTAGATCCAACACCGTTTTTTAGCTCATTGGACCATCCCAGTTTCAGAACCTGGCTGTATGCAAATTAGTCTGTCCCTGGCCCAGTGCATCATGGGAACAGGGCAGACCAGACTACAAAAGCCAATTCTTACACTGGGAAGGAAACAAGCTTCCGGGGACCGGTTTCTGGCATTACAGCCGTCTTCGGCCCGGCTTGCTTGAATCCTGATGGTGCAATGAGCAATGGACTCACATCTGAGTATACCCTTCCACGCTTAGGGTGGACAAAATTCTGTACAACAAGGGGTGGTGATGGACAGAGTCTCTGAATTAAGCAGAGTACTCTCACCCAGTCAAGAGATCAGGGCTAGATCCAACACCGTTTTTTAGCTCATTGCACCATCCCAGTTTCAGAACCTGGCTGTATGCAAATTAGTCTGTCCCTGGCCCAGTGCATCATGGGAACAGGGCAGACCAGACTACAAAAGCCAATTCTTACACTGGGAAGGAAACAAGCTTCCGGGGACCGGTTTCTGGCATTACAGCCGTCTTCGGCCTGGCTTGCTTGAATCCTTGTTGTAAATATTTTTGTCCACCCTAAGCGTGGAAGAGTATACTCAGACATGAGTCCCTTGCTCATTGCACCATCAGGATTCAAGCAAGCCGGGCCGAAGACGGCTGTAATGCCAGAAACCGGTCCCCGGAAGCTTGTTTCCTTCCCAGTGTAAGAATTGGCTTTTGTAATCTGGTCTGCCCTGTTCCCATAATGCACTGGGCCAGGGACTGACTAATTTGCATACAGCCAGGTTCTGAAACTGGGATGGTGCAATGAGCTAAAAAACGGTGTTGGATCTAGCCCTGATCTCTTGACTGGGTGAGAGTATTCTGCTTAATTCAGAGACTCTGTCCCTCACCACCCCTTGTTGTAAATATTTTTGTCCACCCTAAGCGTGGAAGGGTATACTCAGACATGAGTCCCTTGCTCATTGCACCATCAGGATTCAAGCAAGCCGGGCCGAAGACGGCTGTAATGCCAGAAACCGGTCCCCGGAAGCTTGTTTCCTTCCCAGTGTAAGAATTGGCTTTTGTAGTCTGGTCTGCCCTGTTCCCATAATGCACTGGGCCAGGGACAGACTAATTTGCATACAGCCAGGTTCTGAAACTGGGATGGTGCAATGAGCTAAAAAACGGTGTTGGATCTAGCCCTGATCTCTTGACTGGGTGAGAGTATTCTGCTTAATTCAGAGACTCTGTCCCTCACCACCCCTTGTTGTAAATATTTTTGTCCACCCTAAGCGTGGAAGGGTATACTCAGACATGAGTCCCTTGCTCATTGCACCATCAGGATTCAAGCAAGCCGGGCCGAAGACGGCTGTAATGCCAGAAACCGGTCCCCGGAAGCTTGTTTCCTTCCCAGTGTAAGAATTGGCTTTTGTAGTCTGGTCTGCCCTGTTCCCATAATGCACTGGGCCAGGGACAGACTAATTTGCATACAGCCAGGTTCTGAAACTGGGATGGTGCAATGAGCTAAAAAACGGTGTTGGATCTAGCCCTGATCTCTTGACTGGGTGAGAGTATTCTGCTTAATTCAGAGACTCTGTCCCTCACCACCCCTTGTTGTAAATATTTTTGTCCACCCTAAGCGTGGAAGGGTATACTCAGACATGAGTCCCTTGCTCATTGCACCATCAGGATTCAAGCAAGCCGGGCCGAAGACGGCTGTAATGCCAGAAACCGGTCCCCGGAAGCTTGTTTCCTTCCCAGTGTAAGAATTGGCTTTTGTAGTCTGGTCTGCCCTGTTCCCATAATGCACTGGGCCAGGGACAGACTAATTTGCATACAGCCAGGTTCTGAAACTGGGATGGTGCAATGAGCTAAAAAACGGTGTTGGATCTAGCCCTGATCTCTTGACTGGGTGAGAGTATTCTGCTTAATTCAGAGACTCTGTCCCTCACCACCCCTTGTTGTAAATATTTTTGTCCACCCTAAGCGTGGAAGGGTATACTCAGACATGAGTCCCTTGCTCATTGCACCATCAGGATTCAAGCAAGCCGGGCCGAAGACGGCTGAAATGCCAGAAACCGGTCCCCGGAAGCTTGTTTCCTTCCCAGTGTAAGAATTGGCTTTTGTAGTCTGGTCTGCCCTGTTCCCATAATGCACTGCGCCAGGGACAGACTAATTTGCATACAGCCAGGTTCTGAAACTGGGATGGTGCAATGAGCTAAAAAACGGTGTTGGATCTAGCCCTGATCTCTTGACTGGGTGAGAGTATTCTGCTTAATTCAGAGACTCTGTCCCTCACCACCCCTTGTTGTAAATATTTTTGTCCACCCTAAGCGTGGAAGGGTATACTCAGACATGAGTCCCTTGCTCATTGCACCATCAGGATTCAAGCAAGGCGGGCCGAAGACGGCTGTAATGCCAGAAACCGGTCCCCGGAAGCTTGTTTCCTTCCCAGTGTAAGAATTGGCTTTTGTAGTCTGGTCTGCCCTGTTCCCATAATGCACTGGGCCAGGGACAGACTAATTTGCATACAGCCAGGTTCTGAAACTGGGATGGTGCAATGAGCTAAAAAACGGTGTTGGATCTAGCCCTGATCTCTTGACTGGGTGAGAGTATTCTGCTTAATTCAGAGACTCTGTCCCTCACCACCCCTTGTTGTAAATATTTTTGTCCACCCTAAGCGTGGAAGGGTATACTCAGACATGAGTCCCTTGCTCATTGCACCATCAGGATTCAAGCAAGCCGGGCCGAAGACGGCTGTAATGCCAGAAACCGGTCCCCGGAAGCTTGTTTCCTTCCCAGTGTAAGAATTGGCTTTTGTAGTCTGGTCTGCCCTGTTCCCATAATGCACTGGGCCAGGGACAGACTAATTTGCATACAGCCAGGTTCTGAAACTGGGATGGTGCAATGAGCTAAAAAACGGTGTTGGATCTAGCCCTGATCTCTTGACTGGGTGAGAGTATTCTGCTTAATTCAGAGACTCTGTCCCTCACCACCCCTTGTTGTAAATATTTTTGTCCACCCTAAGCGTGGAAGGGTATACTCAGACATGAGTCCCTTGCTCATTGCACCATCAGGATTCAAGCAAGCCGGGCCGAAGACGGCTGTAACGCCAGAAACCGGTCCCCGGAAGCTTGTTTCCTTCCCAGTGTAAGAATTGGCTTTTGTAGTCTGGTCTGCCCTGTTCCCATAATGCACTGGGCCAGGGACAGACTAATTTGCATACAGCCAGGTTCTGAAACTGGGATGGTGCAATGAGCTAAAAAACGGTGTTGGATCTAGCCCTGATCTCTTGACTGGGTGAGAGTATTCTGCTTAATTCAGAGACTCTGTCCCTCACCACCCCTTGTTGTAAATATTTTTGTCCACCCTAAGCGTGGAAGGGTATACTCAGACATGAGTCCCTTGCTCATTGCACCATCAGGATTCAAGCAAGCCGGGCCGAAGACGGCTGTAATGCCAGAAACCGGTCCCCGGAAGCTTGTTTCCTTCCCAGTGTAAGAATTGGCTTTTGTAGTCTGGTCTGCCCTGTTCCCATAATGCACTGGGCCAGGGACAGACTAATTTGCATACAGCCAGGTTCTGAAACTGGGATGGTGCAATGAGCTAAAAAACGGTGTTGGATCTAGCCCTGATCTCTTGACTGGGTGAGAGTATTCTGCTTAATTCAGAGACTCTGTCCCTCACCACCCCTTGTTGTAAATATTTTTGTCCACCCTAAGCGTGGAAGGGTATACTCAGACATGAGTCCCTTGCTCATTGCACCATCAGGATTCAAGCAAGCCGGGCCGAAGACGGCTGTAATGCCAGAAACCGGTCCCCGGAAGCTTGTTTCCTTCCCAGTGTAAGAATTGGCTTTTGTAGTCTGGTCTGCCCTGTTCCCATAATGCACTGGGCCAGGGACAGACTAATTTGCATACAGCCAGGTTCTGAAACTGGGATGGTGCAATGAGCTAAAAAACGGTGTTGGATCTAGCCCTGATCTCTTGACTGGGTGAGAGTATTCTGCTTAATTCAGAGACTCTGTCCCTCACCACCCCTTGTTGTAAATATTTTTGTCCACCCTAAGCGTGGAAGGGTATACTCAGACATGAGTCCCTTGCTCATTGCACCATCAGGATTCAAGCAAGCCGGGCCGAAGACGGCTGTAATGCCAGAAACCGGTCCCCGGAAGCTTGTTTCCTTCCCAGTGTAAGAATTGGCTTTTGTAGTCTGGTCTGCCCTGTTCCCATAATGCACTGGGCCAGGGACAGACTAATTTGCATACAGCCAGGTTCTGAAACTGGGATGGTGCAATGAGCTAAAAAACGGTGTTGGATCTAGCCCTGATCTCTTGACTGGGTGAGAGTATTCTGCTTAATTCAGAGACTCTGTCCCTCACCACCCCTTGTTGTAAATATTTTTGTCCACCCTAAGCGTGGAAGGGTATACTCAGACATGAGTCCCTTGCTCATTGCACCATCAGGATTCAAGCAAGCCGGGCCGAAGACGGCTGTAATGCCAGAAACCGGTCCCCGGAAGCTTGTTTCCTTCCCAGTGTAAGAATTGGCTTTTGTAGTCTGGTCTGCCCTGTTCCCATAATGCACTGGGCCAGGGACAGACTAATTTGCATACAGCCAGGTTCTGAAACTGGGATGGTGCAATGAGCTAAAAAACGGTGTTGGATCTAGCCCTGATCTCTTGACTGGGTGAGAGTATTCTGCTTAATTCAGAGACTCTGTCCCTCACCACCCCTTGTTGTAAATATTTTTGTCCACCCTAAGCGTGGAAGGGTATACTCAGACATGAGTCCCTTGCTCATTGCACCATCAGGATTCAAGCAAGCCGGGCCGAAGACGGCTGTAATGCCAGAAACCGGTCCCCGGAAGCTTGTTTCCTTCCCAGTGTAAGAATTGGCTTTTGTAGTCTGGTCTGCCCTGTTCCCATAATGCACTGGGCCAGGGACAGACTAATTTGCATACAGCCAGGTTCTGAAACTGGGATGGTGCAATGAGCTAAAAAACGGTGTTGGATCTAGCCCTGATCTCTTGACTGGGTGAGAGTATTCTGCTTAATTCAGAGACTCTGTCCCTCACCACCCCTTGTTGTAAATATTTTTGTCCACCCTAAGCGTGGAAGGGTATACTCAGACATGAGTCCCTTGCTCATTGCACCATCAGGATTCAAGCAAGCCGGGCCGAAGACGGCTGTAATGCCAGAAACCGGTCCCCGGAAGCTTGTTTCCTTCCCAGTGTAAGAATTGGCTTTTGTAGTCTGGTCTGCCCGGTTCCCATAATGCACTGGGCCAGGGACAGACTAATTTGCATACAGCCAGGTTCTGAAACTGGGATGGTGCAATGAGCTAAAAAACGGTGTTGGATCTAGCCCTGATCTCTTGACTGGGTGAGAGTATTCTGCTTAATTCAGAGACTCTGTCCCTCACCACCCCTTGTTGTAAATATTTTTGTCCACCCTAAGCGTGGAAGGGTATACTCAGACATGAGTCCCTTGCTCATTGCACCATCAGGATTCAAGCAAGCCGGGCCGAAGACGGCTGTAATGCCAGAAACCGGTCCCCGGAAGCTTGTTTCCTTCCCAGTGTAAGAATTGGCTTTTGTAGTCTGGTCTGCCCTGTTCCCATAATGCACTGGGCCAGGGACAGACTAATTTGCATACAGCCAGGTTCTGAAACTGGGATGGTGCAATGAGCTAAAAAACGGTGTTGGATCTAGCCCTGATCTCTTGACTGGGTGAGAGTATTCTGCTTAATTCAGAGACTCTGTCCCTCACCACCCCTTGTTGTAAATATTTTTGTCCACCCTAAGCGTGGAAGGGTATACTCAGACATGAGTCCCTTGCTCATTGCACCATCAGGATTCAAGCAAGCCGGGCCGAAGACGGCTGTAATGCCAGAAACCGGTCCCCGGAAGCTTGTTTCCTTCCCAGTGTAAGAATTGGCTTTTGTAGTCTGGTCTGCCCTGTTCCCATAATGCACTGGGCCAGGGACAGACTAATTTGCATACAGCCAGGTTCTGAAACTGGGATGGTGCAATGAGCTAAAAAACGGTGTTGGATCTAGCCCTGATCTCTTGACTGGGTGAGAGTATTCTGCTTAATTCAGAGACTCTGTCCCTCACCACCCCTTGTTGTAAATATTTTTGTCCACCCTAAGCGTGGAAGGGTATACTCAGACATGAGTCCCTTGCTCATTGCACCATCAGGATTCAAGCAAGCCGGGCCGAAGACGGTTGTAATGCCAGAAACCGGTCCCCGGAAGCTTGTTTCCTTCCCAGTGTAAGAATTGGCTTTTGTAGTCTGGTCTGCCCTGTTCCCATAATGCACTGGGCCAGGGACAGACTAATTTGCATACAGCCAGGTTCTGAAACTGGGATGGTGCAATGAGCTAAAAAACGGTGTTGGATCTAGCCCTGATCTCTTGACTGGGTGAGAGTATTCTGCTTAATTCAGAGACTCTGTCCCTCACCACCCCTTGTTGTAAATATTTTTGTCCACCCTAAGCGTGGAAGGGTATACTCAGACATGAGTCCCTTGCTCATTGCACCATCAGGATTCAAGCAAGCCGGGCCGAAGACGGCTGTAATGCCAGAAACCGGTCCCCGGAAGCTTGTTTCCTTCCCAGTGTAAGAATTGGCTTTTGTAGTCTGGTCTGCCCTGTTCCCATAATGCACTGGGCCAGGGACAGACTAATTTGCATACAGCCAGGTTCTGAAACTGGGATGGTGCAATGAGCTAAAAAACGGTGTTGGATCTAGCCCTGATCTCTTGACTGGGTGAGAGTATTCTGCTTAATTCAGAGACTCTGTCCCTCACCACCCCTTGTTGTAAATATGTCTGTAAATAATCGTCACTGGCGTTCGCCAGAAATTTCTGATAGGCTAGACCGATAGCTCCTCGGCCAAAGCACGTATATATTCCAACCAATATTCCAGACGGGTTCGGCATTGTTAATAACTTTTTGCCTTGTGTGAAAAAGTCCCTAACCTGTAAATATTTAAAAAACATATTTTGCAACAGACCAAACTCATCTTAAAGCTTCGCCAAAGGAAGAAACCCCCGTCCATCATACAGTTGACCCAGCCGGGTAATACCCTTACATTGCCAGTCTTTCTCAATACAGTCCTGAAATATACTAGGCAGCATAGGATTACTCCATAGCAATAAGCTTGCTGGCTGAGCCTTCCTCTCTGTGAGGCTGACCTCTTCCTCTTGTTCTCACTTGAAAGGATTGTCTCGCCGTGTGTTGCCATTGATGGTGTGACATTTGTTGTGTAGGCAGGTTCATGATGCTTTGGGGCTTATGTTGTTGCTATCCCATTATGAATGCCGCCCTGCCTGGGGGCCTTCTGTTTGTGGTCCCTGCTCTCCAGAAGGTTCCTTCGAACTGGAGCACTCCCATAGACTTTGCAGTGTCACTATCGTTTTTCAGCTACTGCAGTGCATCGTCTACCGCCTGTCCGAATAGTGCTGTTGCATTTGAGGGCATGTTGATAATTGAGGACTGTACCTCTGTCTTGAATCGGGAGACCTTTAGCCAGGTGCGTCTCCTGAGTGTTGCCCCTGTGCATATCTGCACGCCGGCAGTATCTGATGCATTCAGTGTGGATTTAAGGCAGGTTTTGGCAAAATATTTGTCTTGGCCCTCTTATGGAACTCTTCCAGAGGGTGCTGTATCAGGTCCTCTATCTCGTCACATTGCTGGTGCCCATAGCATTTAAGAAGCTTGTTGGACTTTGCCGTTGGGCCTCCTAGTGATGGGGGATGCGGTGGTGGACGGGGAGATGGACAGACACCCGGCCTGAGCATTGAGACCGGTGCGGAAGTGGCTTCCCGAGTTTCTAGAAGCAACAGATCTTGTAGATGGTTGGAGGCTACGTAATCCGTCTGGGGTACATTATACACACATGTCCGTCGCACACCACAGCCTGTCTAGAATAGACTATATACTGGTACCGGCGGCCCAGGCTGCCGCGGTTCGGGAGGCGCGACATCTGGGGAGGGGGATCTCCGACCACTCTCCCGTCTGGCTCCAGTTGGAAATTGGTCAAAGTGATGTTGGTAGGGTGGCCTCTATCAGCGCATGGCACTTGAAGGACCCTGCCACCAAGAAAGAGGTCATCAAGATCACGGAGATATACTTCCAAGAGAGTAGGAATATGGTGGACTCGGCACAGACCCTGTGGGAGGCATATAAAACCACTATTCGGGGGGAGGTTTTATCGCTGGTTGCGGGGAAAAAAAAGAAACGCCAGGCAGAAATGGAGAAGGCGGAGGCGGAAGTGACGAGGTTGGAATTGGAGGTGTCCAGGGCAGCAACCCCAGAAGGTATACACCGTTTAAAATTGCGACAGGATGAGTATAGCGGCCTCACTAGGGACAAGGCTAGAGCGCAGAACAAGGATACTCAAAGCAGGGTATAGGAGCATGGAGATCAAGCCGGTAAACTAATAGCGTGGCTTGAGAAGGGAGAGTGGGCGTCGCGGCTGGTACCAGAACTGCAGGGAGCAAATTCCAATATAGTCACGGACCCACGGAAGCAGAGAACGGCCCGGGACCAGGGTTCAATTTCCGACGCGGCAGGGTCGCGGACCAGGGTCAGCGGACTCGACAATTCTCGCCTCGGCGCCTACTCTAACCAAGGATCACACTCGGCAACTCTGGGCATTAAGCTTGCCTCATCTCTACAACGGCCCCCCACAGACGCCGGGGATGCCTGGTTTCACCTTGGAGATACCCAGAAGGGACCATCTCACAGGGAAAGCCAGGATGGGTTCCCCAGCGGTCTCCAGCGCCGGGACGCTTACGGGCAGCCGTGCGCTTTACAAATCCAACACACATTTACATTACACATTACACACACACAAGCATTAGCGGATGAATTCTCGGAATATTATGGTGGGGTGTATACCTCGGTCGGGGGTACACGGAAGAGGATAACAGTGCAATGATAAAGGACATCCAGATGCCTATGCTATCGGATGACAACCGTGAGTATTTAGATTCCTCCCTCACAAATGATGAGGTGGCGCTGGCCATCAGAGGAGTGCACTCGGGGAAGGCCACTGGCCTGAACGGAATTCCCATAAAACTGTATAAACTGAGAGCTAATAAGCTAGTTATGTTTGTTCGGTCCATGCTTGAAGAGAGTAGAGAGAGGGGCCGGCTCCCTTATGACCAGCGGGTGGCAAATATTGTGGTTATCCACAAAGCGGGTAAACCCAAGACGCTCTGTTCATCATACAGACCTATCTCATTGCTGAATGCTGAGCCTAAAATACTGGCGAAGCTGCTTGCGATGAGACTAGCCAAAGTAATCACTACCTTGATACATCCGGACCAATCCGGCGTCATCCCGCGCCGAAATACAGCCCTCAATCTGCGCAGGCTGCATGGGATATTGGGCAGGACCCCAACGATCCAGGAGCCGTAGGTGTTGGTGTCACTGGACGCTACCATGGCATTTGATAGGCTCGAGTGGCCCTACCTGTTTGCGGTTTTGGGGAAGATGGGCATCAGACTGGAGTTTATTAACTGGGTGCGTCTATTGTATACAAATCCCCTAGCCAGAGTGGTTATAAATAATCATAAGTCTGACGACTTTCCCCTTGGCAGGGGCACGAGACAGGGATGTCCCTTGTCCCCGCTCCTGTTTGCTCTGGCCTTAGAGCCCTTGGCGGCGTGGGTTCGGTGGGACAGATCAATATGAGGCCTGAGGTGGACGTTGGAGTGGAAGGTAGAGGCAGCTTTTCTGGGACAGTAGGCCCCGAATAGCGTTTTCTAAGCTTACTCTCCCCTGGTATGACGGGGGGATAGGATTGCCGGATCTACGAAAATACTATTGGGCCTCCCAGTTGGCGGCAGTGAATCATGTCATATACGGGCCCCCCGGGGATCCGGGATATGCTATGGACCGCTGGCAGGTGCCTGGGGGCGACTTCACTAGGGCGCTATACGCCAGACCTCGCCGGTTTCCCCTTGCAGGACCAATGGCACACGCCGTGCTGGTGCGGCACGCGGCCAATAGACAGCTCAAGTGGGAGGGGATGCTCACACTTGCCACCCCATTATGGAGTTCGGAGAAGCTTGGAAGTTTATGGAAGTCCAAGGGATTTGACAAAGGGGATCTCATTGGGGTCACGCAGATCAAGTATGTTTGGAGGGAGGGCACGGTTCATACATTTGATTCCCTCAAACAACAATACCACCTACACGACAGTGAGCACTACCGTTACCTCCAGATTAGAAATGCTCTGCTTGCACATATCTCCAGAGACACGACGCTCCCCGACGCTTCCCCTCTTGAAGACCGAGTGTTAGACGGACACCTCCCAGAGAAGACTATCTCACTCAAATATAAAAAGCTCATAAATAATATGGAGGACCCGTTGGTACTTATCAGGACGCACTGGAGTACTGATGGGTTGGAGCTAGATGACGAAGAGTGGCGGGAGGCGGTCTCCTCTCCAAAGGTGGTAGCGATACAGATGAGGCTCAGATTAATGCAACTGAAGATTTTACTCAGGTCATATGTTACGGGGCCGCGTCTGGTTCGAATGGGTCGAGTGGAGAGTGGGAAATGTCGGAGGGGGTGCGGAAAGCTTGGGACCTTCATGCATATTTTGTGGCACTGTACGGCGGTACAGGAGTATTGGGTGAAGATCCACGATACGCTGCGAGATGTCCTACAGGTGGAGATACGACCGGAGGTCCGTGGGTGCATCGTAAACGCCTGGGAACCCACAGATCTGAATGTGTATGAGAGGCAATGGGTAACGCTGGAATGTACGGTAGCTAAACGTAACATTGCTCAGCTGTGGGGAGCCAGTCAGCCGCCTCAGGTTGTGAAGTGGGTAGAAGATTTGGGTTGGTGCATGTTCAGGGAGAGGTCAGTTTATGTGGCCAGGGGTTGCCCTGGGAAGTAGGGGAATGTTTGGGGGACTTGGAATCGATACCTTGGAGATATCTGTACCCCCGATACGTCTAGAGGCAGTGGAGGCGCATGAGTCCCCGTGATCCATCACCTATATTATGTATTTATTATCCTGAACGTATGGAAATGTAACATCGACAAGTATGAGAGCTGCTAATGTCACCTGATGTTTTTCTTTGTTGTTTTGTTAATGAAAAGATTTTTAAAAAGAAGCTTGTTGGAGTTTGATATCCCCCAATGTGTGGCTGCCTTTCTCGATCTTCCTTCGCACCAGATTAGCCTCTTGCTCCCCTTCTATGGTGGTGGCCCCATTTATTTGGGGGTATTGTTTCTCTTCCACGCGCTGGAGACAATGATGGAATCTGTAGGAACATTGCCTTTTATGTATTTGGGGTTCTGAGTGGAGTGTTTGTATTTTTTTTCCACTCAAGGCCTTAATGCTCTTGTAGTGGGAGGTTTGCTAAAGGCCTCTTTCCCCTGGTTGAGGACGCTAGGGAGCATGGGTAAGTATAAGTTAGCCTTTTATAAAAGACATCAGGGTTTCTAGTAGGAAGCATGCTTCCCCTTTCTCCTCTCCAAGCAAAAAGGCTGCATTGGCATCTGCAGCCCTTTTGATGAGGCTGTTGTACAGGGACAAGTCGTCGGATGGCAAAGATATCGAGGAATATCTTTCTGCCCCTTCCTCCAGGGGACTCTGGATTGAGGTCCTGTCATGTGTCCTCGAACTGACTTTCTTCCTTAAACATCACCGCTTCTTTGTCTTCTTATGAAATTCCTTCAAGGAGTCATCAAACTCCTTCTTTCTCATAGAATGGACGTACTTTTGACCTTGAGTTGTAATTTGTCTCACACTCTTTTTCTATGTTGAGGGCTCTCCAGGCCTTGAGTCCTTGCCCTTCTCTCTTCCTCCCTCTCGAATGCTTAGTTGCATTGAAGATCTTGTCGACGATTTGCCCCAATCTGTGTCTTTTTGTCTGTATCTGTGTCGTTTTCTTTGTTTCTGCTGACCTTTGGTCGTTATGTGCTTCAACGCCCAGGCTGCCTTTGAGGACATAGAGTCCGAGGACTTAACGTTCATGCTTTTCAGCGGTTTGATTACCTTTTGCCTTTTCTTGTTTGCGTCCTACACCGATTTCCCCGGTGCTTGTCTTTTTTCAATGTCGGTTGTGAAGTCCTTGATGTCGGACTCCCCTCCTCGTGTGATTCGGCCTCTTCAACATTCGGCTCATTGTCGCTGGATAACCTGAGATCTTTCTGAGATTCCTGTGTCTTCTGAGTGCTAGACATGGTGCAGTGTTCTAGTGTCTGTCGATGTCGTATCTTGAGTGTCTTGGGTACAAACTCAGCATAGGCCTCACAGTCTTCGTCCTTATGGTTCCACAGCAGACAAAAGTTGCAGACCTTATGAGGGTTTCTTTGCGTAAATTTGTGGTGACAGTTGGGGCAGAACTTAAAAGGGATCATTTCCATAAACCTCTACTGTCTCTTCCCTCTTCATTCTCTGTAAAGTAGATCTTACTACCAGGGTCCCCCATTGGGCCGAGAAGGCTTCCCTTCTCAGTTCCTTAGATCTTCGTGTGGTCTTCTGTGATTTTTGATTTATCTACTTGTTGGCTCACTTTTCTCTGTGTGGACAAAGACAATCTGAAGGTGGCTGTATACGGCTGTCCTGGCAGTTCCTATGGCACCCGTAGGAACTGCCAGGATGCCGTCTGAATTCACACCAGGGATGGACTTACCACCAAATGGTGGTAAAGACGCCCACAAAAAAAAAGGACAATATCGGACCCAACCACCAGATGAGGGAATAAATGCACAGCATGTGAATCCAGAAAAGGATTCATGCTGCAAAACACCAACTTCCATAAAGCGTGTAGCAACAGTAGGGTAGAAGTAGATTATTATTATTGCTTTTATAAATGTTTCCTAAATAGGAGAACAGAATCAAAGTTCATTTACAGTCTTGAATATACACAAATATTGAGCATGATTAGAAAAAAAACATGATCAATAATTTCATCAGTATTTACATTATATAGTAGCTTATTCATGGGGGCTTGGGTGGGTACAGCCTGGTTTAAAAGAAAGAATAGAGATTATAGAGAATAAAAATTAAGGTGAGAGGTCACCCATTTCAATACTTCCGGGATATTCTAGCCGTAAGTTAATAAGTTGATTAAAATAAAAGGTCTACTATATACAAGGGGCGGGGGATCAATAAGACCACTTTAACTGTTCAGCCAAACCGACATAGCGGACTAGGTTTTCCACCCCAGCTTCCTAGCCTGCCTACCCTTGCACATTTAAAGCACAATTGCTTGACTGTATATACCAATCAGTCGGGCAATCCAGGCCTGAAACGAGGGAGGCTCTGGGTCCTTCCATCTAGCTGTAATTAGAAATCTAGCAACTGTAACTGATATAAAGACAAAGTAGGTCTGGATCGCATCCAGTCTACTACTATTGTTGTGATCTAGAATCATCAGGGAGGAGCTGAGGCAGATCCTTCGCCCAAACAGCCTCTCCCAATATGACTCCAGACCACAGAGAAGAGAGCCTGTCATAGCTGTAGAACATATGAACCAATGCACCCGGGCCATCCCCGCACCTGGGACATTTATCGTCTATCCTTTTTGGCCACCCAAACATCTTGGCCGGGGTAAAATAGAGATAAAATACAGTTTTGTAGTGTTATGCCTTCAGGCTAGGGCAATCAATCTATCAATCAGAACATTTGTAAAGAGCACTACTCACCTGTAGGGGTCTCAAGGCGCTGGCGGGGTGGGGGGATGCTGCTACTGCTCGAAAAGCCAGGTATTGAGTAGTCTTTTGAAGGTTAGCAGGTCCTGGGTCTGATGTAGGAGGATGGGGAGGGTGTTCCAGGTCTTGTCGGTGAGGTGGGAAAACGATCTGCCGCCGGAGGTCGCTCTTCGGATGCGGGTGCAGAGGGCGAGCTTGGCGGAGCAGGGCTGGCGGTTGGGGGTGTAGAAGGTAAGTCGTCTGTTGAGGTAAGCTGGTCCGGTGTTGTGGAGTGCCCTATGTGCGTGGATGAGGAGCTTGAAGGTGATCCTCTTGTCGACGGGGAGCCAGTGCAGGTCTCTCAGGTGGGTGTGATGTGGCTGCGGTGAGGGATGTCGAGAATCAGGCGTGCAGAGGCGTTCTGAATGCGTTGTAGCCGTTTCAGGAGTTTGGCCGAGGCTCCTGCATAGAGGGCGTTTCTGTAGTCCAACCTACTGCTGACGAGGGCCTGGGTGACCGTTCTTCTTGTTTCGGTGGGGATCCACCTGTAGATCTTGTGGAGCATGCCAAGGGTGTTGAAGCAGGAGGACAAGACGGCGTTGACCTGCTTTGTCATGAAGAAAGTACAGTCGAAGATGAACCCCAGGTTGCGTGCGTGGTTGGTGGGTGTTGGTGCTGTTCCCAGTGCGGTTGGCCAGCAGGAGTCGTCCCAGGCCGAGGGGGTGGAGCCGAGGATGAGGACTTCCGTCTTGTCCAAGTTTAGCTTCAGACGGCTGTTCTTCATTCACTCGGCGACAGCTTTCATTCCTTTGTGGAGGTTGGTTTTCGCGGTGAGGGGGTCCTTGGTGAGGGAGAGGATCAGCTGGGTGTCGTCGGCATAGGAGATGATGTTGAGGTTGTGCAGTCGGGCGATGTGGGTGAGCGGTGCCATGTAGATGTTGAATAATGTCGGGCTGAGGGATGAGCCCTGGGGTACGCCGCAGATGATCTCGGTGGCTTCGGAGCGGAAAGGGGGGAGGCAGACGCCCTGGGTTCTGCCGGAGAGGAAGGAGGTGGTCCAGTCCAGAGCCATGTCTCGGATCCCAGCGTCGTGGAGGCATGTACGTAGGGTGCGGTGGCGGACAGTGTTGAAAGCGGCTGACAGGTCCAGGAGGATGAGGGCCGCGGTTTCGCCGCTGTCCAGCAGGGCCCTGATGTCATCAGTTGCAGCGATGAGGGCAGTTTCGGTGCTGTGGTTGCTGCGGAACCCAGACTGAGATGGGTCCATGATGCTGTTCTTCATGAGGTAGTGGGTCAGTTGTCTGTTGACGGTCTTCTCGATGACCTTCGCCGGGAACGGGAGCAGGGAGATGGGTCGGAAGCTCTTGAGTAGATTAAAGACATATACATGATATCTTAATTTGAACAGTAACATCCATGGCAGTATTAGTTCAGGAAAGTAGGCCTTTTTTGACCGCCAATTCATTAAAAGGTTGGGTTTGCTTAACCACTGCATTCCTAGGAAAACTTGAAAGCTGGGAGCATCTGTGGTAGTTGGTAGAGGTGTAATTCCTGGGTGTGGTAAGATGTGGACCCGGATGTTAAGGTAAATCCATCCACTAATGACTTCAGGTCCAGTTTTAGTATGGGTTGGGATATGTTGCTGACCTACAGACCTGGTGTCAATGAAGTTACAAGTGGCCGCACAGGCCACTAAAGGCTCTAACCCATATACCTGTGGCTAAGGAAAACCATAACATGAAAAAGGAGAGTAGAATGCTATCACAAGGCACCACAAACATTCGAAATGAAGGTCACTTTCTGTCATCTGTCACTGATATTTCGCACAGGCCTGACGACTTAGGAAAGTATAGCACTGTATGAAATATATGTTTTCTGATGTAATAACTTTGAAAATAACCATGAAAAAGTGCAAGGACATTGGGAAGCTCTGGAAGTTGTGTAAGACTGTAGAAAATACTGTGCCAAGGTGTCAGATAAAGGTGCTTTGTGTTGACCCACACAGCAGATATATATATATATATATATATATTGCAGAACACAAGGTTGCCCAAAATGAGGAGCCGCGCACGTCAGGACACACACCACTCCGCAGGCGGCAGTATGGTTGACAGGCATCACGCGTTTCAAACAGCCATACGCGTTTCGAGCAGGACGCTCTTGATCACTGGCAATTGAAGAGGCAGGAAGCGAGATTGAAGAACTGCTTTTTATTAAACAATGTGAAGTCCCGCCCCAGTGGGCGCTGCAGGCATGCTGGTTATTGTAGTCCATATTCTGCCGCAATTAGACTAGAAGTTCTCTCCCCACTGGGGAATATTGGCAACTCAGCAGCGCTGTGCACTGTTTTTCAACCCACTTGGGAAAGACATTTTCAAACGGAGTACAGAGGCACCCACTGGGGTTTTTGCACGGAGTCTGGCAACAAGATACAGCAAGTACCACAATGCTTTGCCATAGCCTATAGGGGCGGGACTCTACATTTTCAATAAAACACGTGCATGTAATAAAGCAGACTGTTTCCCCGTTTGTGCAGCCAGTGATCAAGGGCGCATCGGCGCTCGAAACGCGTATGGCACTTAGGAGAGGAGTGTGATAGGCTGTGAAGCTGCTGCCAGTGGCACGTGTGTGGAAACCCCTTCGTGTGTGGCATTCCTTCCAGGGCAACCTTCTTTGTAATATATATATATATACACACACACATGTACATTTAAAACATTCATAGTTATTTCCTGCATCCATTGCCATGCATGCATACCACCCATAATCTTATTGTTAGTACACATGTAAATAAAAGCAAACACACTGAAATACAACTAATGCCTTTGTCCAAAAAACATTCATACATAATGATGAAAATAATCGCTTTTCTGTGGGAAAAAATTTCACATTTCTAAAAATAGAAATAATTTCATTGAACACCACACATAGTAATACATGCGCTTACTGTTTCAATGGCCATTTCTATTGCAGCGTTATCTTCAGTACTTGGACATTTCAAGAAGTGCTTTAATGCCTGAAAAGTATTAAATTGGACAAATGAGCTAAGACAGTCAGCAAGTTAAATAAACTATAATTAATTAAAAAACGATAGAAAAAACTATAACATATATGACATTCTTTCTAATAGTTAATACTAGTAAAACAAGTATGTGCTGTGGGTAAATATGAACACTCAAATGTCTAGTTAGACAGTCTGTACTGTTGCAGAAACCAAACTAAGGTTCACAACTGGAGGGACATTTTAAGCTTCTGAACTTGCGTGAATCTTTGAAAATTAAGAAAAATAATATCAGTTATTCTCTTGCCTATGTTTTTTTCCTCTTTCTTTTATATTGTTTAATCTGTAATGCACATTCTGTGCACCAATACCATTCCAGGGTATTCTGGGGTTGGTGATCAGCTCTAACCCCAGTTCCAGGAAAACTGAAAATCTGTAAAGAAAGTTAAGGTTCTTGCAATTAAAGGTTACACAGTAGGGGTGAAGAACAAGGTACTCACCTTTGGTAACGCTCTTGCTGGTTGATACTCTATCCTACATTAGATACCTCGCTGTAGAATATTCTCCAGGCCCTAGACTGGGTCCAGAACATTTTAAAGCAGTGCTCCTGAGCACTGCTAGGTGGTGACGTGTGGCTCTCTGTTGGCCTTATCCTGCTTTGGAAGAGATCAGGCAAGATCTTGCTGTCAATGTCACAGAGGGTGCTTTTATAATGGGCGAGCAGGAAGTTTTCAATGACGAACCTCAAGGCTAGGCTGGCCGAAGAGGACATTTGCTTCTAAAATGCCTCAATCTATTTTGACTACCTGTCCAGAAGGGGGGGCACAGGGCTGACGGGTCATCGTAACTAATTCAGATTCACCCAGCTGGCTGAAGCTTTGAGCACCAAGTGCTTTGTAAGAAAATCAAGGTCACCAGGCACTGGTCTTTGGCTTCTGGCCACCTGCCTGTTAACTGGTGGAATACAGCAAGGTATACACCAAGTGCTCAACAGATTATCAGTAAGGACTTTGTTGAACAATGTGAGAAGTTGGCCTGGTATATGATGTTCACTATTCTAGTGAGCACCTTGCACCAGTCCAAACAACCCTTATGGTGATGGTTGTAAAGTCAACCTTATAGACCAGCTATCCTAGTGGTAGCACGGACAAAGCAGTCTTAGGCTAACACTTCAGAGAGCATGTGAAGCCAACTGTTTTACCAATAATAATCCCTTGAATACCAAATGAAAGGACACCACACAAGGTATATATCAAATATATATGTATTTATTACTAACACAACCCCTCTGCACTCGTTATGAGGCCAGAGTTCGAGATACAGCACAAGTTACTCAATAAGCATACTATAAGTTGCACAAATACAATTCTGCCCTAGGGGCCTCACGAACCATATACTAAAGAAATGGTATAAGAACCACTTCAGGAAAGGTGAATAGGCCTAGGGCCTAGAGAATCGCGGGGGCTACGCAGGACTACCAAAGGATTGGGAGTAGGAGACTCACAGGACGCGTGCAGGGTCTAAACACACACGCGGGTTACCATAGAAAGTCAATGGGAACGTAAAAGTCACAAAGTAATTGATTTAGGACACTCCAGGATGGACCACGGGAAAACCCTGTTAAACTAGGACACTTGGATAGTTACTACCCACGGGAGCACCGGAGTACCCAGGGAAGCCGGGTGCATAGGTGTGAAGTTGTGTCGGGTTTCGTCATCGAATCCTATGGAGAGCTGCAAGAAGATGCTGCAGGCGACCAGGAGGAAGATGTGCGGGTGGATCCAAGGGTGGATTGGAGTCGAGAAGAACCTGAAAGCAGAGGGGACAGAGTCTGGGTCACTAGCCAGTGACTGGGAAGGAACCAGGAAGGAACCATGCGATGTCGAGATGCAATCAGGTGAAGATGCGAAGCTTGTCTCTGCAGCCACGTGGACCAGGAGGTGTCAACGACGACCAGGAGCTGGATACGGACTGTCCCACGAAGGATCTCGCTGTTGGCGGTGTCGGCTTCCGGATTGGAGTCAACAAGCCTTGGCAAAGGCAACCCACGCAGAAAGGGAAGATCGGCTTCTTGTTCAGACCAGCAAGGTCTGGGGAGCTTCCCCTTTACAGGAAAGCAGGAGCAAGCCCAGAGCAACCAGGCAAGCGGTGTTATTTCAAGGTGATGTCTTCAGGAGGGCCACTAGCCAACGGGCTAGCAACCGCGAAGACGCGTCGAGGAGAAATGCAGGCACAGACCCCACGCGGCACTCGTTGAGTGTGGAGGGCTGAGCTTCGGTGCACTTACGGCTCAGGGTTGGGGCTTCTCAAACCCCAATGCACAACTTCGAGGACACCTCAGAAGCTGCACAGTTAGCAACAAGCAGATATTGCAGGATGTCCGGTCCCACGTCTCTCGGGTCCGCCACGGGTCTCAGCTTTGCTGTAGATGTGGGTCGGAGACAGAGAAGTCTGGAAGTCCAGAGACTGCGTCGCTAGGTCGTCGGGATCCGGCTGGAGCGTCGACGAAGCAAACCGGCAAGTTACTGGTGATGCCTGTTTGCACAGGGTGGTCACTCCTTGACTACAAGGGAGATTCTTCAGTCTTCTAGTTGCAGTAGAATGTCGAAGGTCCAGAGTTTCGTTTCAGAGTTTCAGTTCAGGATAATCTAAAGTCTCTAGACTCAGCTCCTACCTATATAATGATTTCAGGGGCTGGATTACCTGCTAGGTCCCTCCTATGGGCGGGACCTGAGAAGGGGGTGGTTACACCCCTTTCCCTTTGTCCAGTTTCGCAGCAGAGCTGGGGCTGGAGTGCCCCAGCAACTGGTTTGAACCGGGCTATGCATGGGGCACCTTGTGTGCCCCAGGCAGTGTCTCATTTCATTCAACCCACCCTGCCCCAATACACAAGAGCCTGTCTGGGGAGGTGCTCGCACCTCCCAAGGCAGGAAACCTATTGTCCAGGCCTCCCCTGCCGGAGTTTCGTCCAGCAGCAGGAGGTCAGACTCGTGTCTGTGGCAGCAGCATCCATTTTGTGATGCTGAGGCTCTGTTTAACTTTAACCGGGTAAAGCTACAACTACATGTCTTCTCCCTCTAGAAGGATGGAATGCTACCCCTGCTGCCAGAACTGGCGGGGGTGGGGGGTGGGGGGGGTAGTATTCCAAAGCGTATGACACCTTACACGACATGTTTTGATAAAGCCAAACCAAAGTTAGCATTAACCGCGAGGATTATAATGCACTTAAGAATATATGGTATGGCTATATCATAGAACAGCTGTAAGGACGTGGTTCCGAAAGCTGCAGACAGGCTCAGCTCGTGCATCTCACATAAAACCAAGCACTCTGCCTCCAGGATTGTTAAGGCCTGCCGTAGGAGTGACTTATAGGTATATATGTGTCTATATGTAATGGTAGGTATAGGAATACTATACCTAAGCAAGGGGTGATTACACGACCTTGCCCCAGCTGACTGATCAGCCAGTTGTGTCAATTTGGATGGCCATCCAGGGGTGGCATAATACATGCTGCAGCCCCTGGTAGGCCTTGGATGCACCTATGCCCTGGGTACCTATGGTATACTATACAGGGGCTCACAAAGGTGATCCAATACCCAATTGGATATGTGCCTAAAGTACATGGTATGAATATAGAGGGAGAACAGCTGGGCTGTGGGTCTGATTAGCAGGCCCACAGCCACACTAGAGTCGAAAAACCGATTGATCAGAGCAAAAAGTGGGGGTGAACATAGGAAGCAGACCCTACTCTCCTACAAACAGTATTATGGGCTCAGGAGAAACCGGCCTAGGCTGTAGAACATTTATAAGAACATTTGTTTTAACTACAACAGAAGGGAGTTGTAGATCCACACCTCAGCTACCTGTCTGTTGATTACGGCAAAGGAAGCACTCTCTTCCATTGGTGGGTGAAAGAGAGAAATCAACCCTGTATCAGAAGAAGTGTCAAGGCCATTGGCCTGTTGCAAACCCATATAAAATAGTCATCATCATAATGTGGGAGAAAATCATTCGCATCATTTCCACTGCCATCACCTAATAGCGGCATGTTCTGGTCAGAGTTGGAACTGAAAAAGGAGGAGGAGCAACTGACGATGGCTCCATGGTAGAGGAAGTGTTCTGTCAGAATCTGCTTATACAAGCTCGACCTCAGTTGCATTCAAGATTGAGTCGCGTCAAGGTTGGACAGAGTCAAGAGAGAATTCCCTCCGGTGCTGGTTTAGTTGCCCACAGCAAGAAGGCCGCACTTTGGTGATGCTCGGCTGATCTGGGCCAAAATCCGTTCATTATCCGGCAAATGGACCACCATTTATCCTGTAACAAAGGAGGAAACAAGAGACTGTAGCATACGGAATAATGCAACGGCAGTAAGGCGATTGTAAGAAGGATTGCAGATCCGGGACGCATGGAATCCAGACAAAATGACGACGCTGATGCCTCTTGGGCAGGTATAGGGGATGAATCGGCGAGATGAGACAGTGACTGGAACCATGGTTGGCAGCTCTGAAAGGAGGAAGCTGTTGCAGAGCCCATACTACACGGAGCCGGTGAGTGCAATTCACTGGGAGAACTCACCCGATCCAGTGCATATTTATTTATTTATATCATTTATAGAGCGCACTGTTACCAATCGGTGTCCTGGCGCTAAATGAAAGCTCCCTGGTCTAAACTGTGCTTACTGAACAACGAGCCAAGTTTTCAACTGTTTGCGAAAGGTCATTAGGTCTGTCTGAGTGCCAGAGGCAAGGCATTCCAAGCCTTAGCGGCACCCAGAATGAAACTTCTGCCGCCCCATCGCATTTTTCTTATCCACGGGATGGTGACCAGCCCCAGCTTTGCCGACCTCAAATGTCGACCCGGTAGATACCATTGAAAGTGCTGTATCAAAAAAGCAGGGCCCAGCCCACGAAGGGCCTTGAAGACCATGCAGACAGCTTTAAATAAGATCCGCTTCCGCACTGGAAGCCAGTGCAGCTTCACCAGCTCATGGGAGATAGCAGCAAACCTAGGAACGCCTGAGATCAGGCGAGCCGCTGCGTTTTGCAGGACCTGCAGTTTGTTAAGAAGGCCCTGTTGTGCATTAAGCAGCAAGATGTTGCAATAATCAAGTCGGGATAGAACCAATGCCGTCACCACCGTTTTCCTGCAGTCGTCAGGAATAAACGGAAGAATCTTCCTGATTGGTTTCAGCGTGAGGTGAACGGCCGACGTCATGGCATTAACCTGGGGCCCAAAGGTAAGATTATCATCAAACAGAACCCCCAGGTTCTTTACCTTTGTGACAGGAACGGGGTTGTGCCCAATCCATCCGGCCACCAAGTCGGACTCCAGAAATTGACCCTGGAGCCAAAAAGGAGAACCTTGGTTTTCGACGAATTCAACTTCAAACAGTTTCTGGCCATCCAATCACTGACTGCTGACATACACTCCTGAAATTTATTAGCAATACCTTCCTCTCTGCCAGGTAGCAAGGAGACCACTATCTGAGTCTCATCCGCGTATGATGTAAGATCGAATCCGTAGGATCGGATGACCGGGGCCAGGAAGGAGACATAAACATTAAACAGGGTTGGACTCAGGGAAGAACCCTGAGGGACCCCAAAGGGCAGCACGAAGGGACTGGACTCGAATTCCCCCAGAGCCACTACCTGAATCCTATCAGTAAGAAAGGATTTCAGGATCTTCAGGGCTTTCCCCTGAATCCCGCAGGCCTCCAGACGGTCCGCCAAGATCGTATGGTGGACCGTATCGAAGGCCGCAGATAGGTCAAGCAGGATCAGGGCCGCTCTGCCCCCCAAGTCCATCACCTTCCTGATCTCCTCAGAGGATTTAATTATTGCGGATTCAGTACTATGGGCCTCCCTAAGACCATGCATACAAAGCGCGATTGGCGAGCTCTGCCTGGAAGGGCGGAAAGTGCAGCAAAGGCGGCCACCGAAGAGAGGTGAGAGCGAGCGCCGCAGTGAGAAAACACAGGTAGGCCGCGAATCCGGGAGCCGGCTCACAAATACTTTCAGAGCACACCGTCGTGGGCCCATAGTGCAGTGGTAAACATGCCGGTGCGGCGCTTGCTGGAATAACCCGGTACAGTCACAAAGGACAGCATGAACAATATCCGCGACCATAGGTGTGGAGGGCCGATACGGGGTGATGCCACAAAGAGAACCTGGGTGCTACACTGAGGCCCTTGATGCATTTGTAGACAACAGATACCTGACCCCACAGATGTGGCAGTCCTGATGAGCTGGAGAGGGCCCTGCAGATTGCACAGCAGATGAGCATGGCAGGCTGAAAGACTAGGCCTCCCTCAGACTATCGGAATTGACAGTGCTGGAGATAAAGAGGAACTACAGTGCATGATGTGGCAGAGAGGTGACTGGTGATCGCACATCGTGCACACCAAAGCGCATGTGACACTACGACCTGGCAGAAAGGGTATAAACTAGGACACCAGTTGGGGAAGCCCTTCACCTAGATTATACCTGCCCTGAACTTGGTAGCGAGGGGGCAAAGAGAGGCAAGCAAGCAATGACAGATAAACAGCAGATGAAGCTAACATTCGAGTCCAGGCAACTCACTAAATCGCAACCCCAGATTGGGTCGCATTCTGAACAGGATATGAAAGCAGGTGGTGTCACTACCCCGGAGAGCACCCTGCTGGCAATACAATATAGTCTGCAGTCCATTGACAGTAAGATAGAAACCCTTAACTTAAGAATGGACAATACGGCGGCAAAGCTGGATATAGAGGGGGCCTGTATCAGAGAAGAAGAACAGAGGATATTCGCGACGGAGTATACCCTAGGCACTGTGCGCACCTCATGTGGGCAGATGGAGAAGCTACTAGTAATTATCCAAGCCAATAATGAACACCTGGAAGCCAGATCCAGACGGAACAATCTCTGCATAGCTGGGGTGCCTTAGTCCACCAATACTGGCAGATTGGAGCTATATGTAGAATACATGCTCAGAGACATGTTTGGAGCAGAGCACTTCTTACCGGTTCTCATGGTGGAAAGAGCCCACAGATCGTTGGCCCACATACCGGTGCTGGACACTACCCCGACACCCATTATTGCAAATCTATTGAATTACCGGGATCGGGACACAGCGCTCAGACTGGGTGGGAGTGTCACAGCATATCAAGGTAACAAAATAGCCCTGTACCCGGACTTTACGATGGCTGTGTAGCAAGCAAGACATGAATTTCAACAGGCCAAAATAAACTTGCAAACACTAAATATTCAATACGCCATGCTTTATCGAGCTCACCTCAGAATCCAGCACAGGGGCAAGTCGAAGATTTTTTTGTCACCTAAAGAAGCAATGACATTTATCAAGCAGCAGGAAAAGACAGAGTTGACTGCGCGACCTGGCGATGACAAAGACGATGTGGAATAAGTCTTTGAGACAGAGGAAGCCACCGCTGAGAGTTAACAGGCACTCTATGGGGTGAGAAGTGGGGACCACGGTTAAGGGACGCTGAACTTAAACAACAGACCGTCTGCCAGCCAGTTGAATGCTACAGGAGGTATGTCAGGTGGAATGTTGGTCACGATGACTACTAACTGGCAATGTAGGTACCTTTGCAGCATACAGTGAAAAGACATATATACATGATGGCGTGAACACTGAATTGTGCCGGACCAATTAGTTTGCACTGTCAATTCAAGACATGGTCCGAGAGAGTATCCCGACTGCCCCCCAACTACAGGGAAGTGTGACGGCCACTAGCGGCCCCCAGAGGGGATACCCTAAACGTTAAAGACTCTGAATAAGTTTTCCAGTAGTCAGGCTCCAAGTAGGTTTAACTGTTTTATAACTGTAGTGCTCTGGTTGCAAGGGAATTTCTTTAGAAGGTTTGGGATGCTAAGGTGGGTGCGTAGGATGGTAGAGGTTCAGCATTTAGCCATAATTTATTACGATCACAGTGCATGCATCAATAATATAGCTGCGATACTGCAATTCATGATATTTGACAATATCGACAGGCTGAATGGGTGATACAGCGAGGAACGTTGAGGGCTGCAATAACGTCAGGGGCCTTAACAATCCCAAAAAATCGAGACAGGTGCTGGCATATTTAGAGCAGTAGGGCATAGAGGTGGCGCTCCAGCAGGAAACACACCTCACGTGACATTCAGAGAACAAAGTGGCTGAGAAGTGGGCTGGGGTGAAGATAACCTCCTCTTACTATTCATACTCGAGAGGGGTGATTATTCTCATCAAAAAGAATTTGCATTTTGAGCTTATTCACACTGAGACAGACGAGCAGGGTAGATATATCATTGAACAGGGCAAAATGTGGGGTACATTGATTACTGTTGTTAATGTATATGGGCATAATACTGATGATCCTGAGTTCTTGGATTCAATATGGTCAAAATTCCACGCTCTGCCACCCTCTGTATGGGGTGGAGATTTTAATGTTTCACTGAACTCACATGAAGATCGTTCACCCTCAACAGGGGGAATAACTAAATAGACGACTAAGGCACTGATGGGGGGAATGAGAAAGATGTGCCTTATTGATATTTGGAGGCTGCGAAATCCTGAAAGTAAAGAGGACAAATATCATTCTTATGGTTATAACTCCTGGTCCTGACTAGACTACTGGTTAATCACAAAGTACGTAAATGCATAAACAACGACAGTTCAACATTTGTCCAAAACGCTAGTGGACCATGCCTCGGTTTTGTTGACAATGATGATTACCACATACACCCCATCGACATTCCGGTGGAGACTGCAGCCATCCTCACTACTAGATCAGGTCTTCAGGGAGGGAGTAAGACCAGCAATTGTAGAATATTTTGATAACAACATAGGGTTTGTCCAAAACATGGGAACTGTCTGGGAAGCATTCAAAGTTACAATACGAAGGACTTGTATAGGTCTTTAAGCTGTGATTCTCACATACACACGTGGGAGTCTCAAGCAAATTGAATTGGCGCTGGGGAAATTAGAGAGGACATACTAGGCCACTCATGGGGAAGACACGCTGGCAGAGATAAGAGAAAGAGTCACTGAGTAAAATGAAACAGCAGAGCAGGAGATACAACACATGTCACGGAGGTGGCGGGCCTGGGTCTTTGGTGAGGGGGGCAGGCCGTGCCGCGCGTTACCCAATAGAATTGCAGAGTCCTGGGCAAAAGCATATATAGTGAAGGTGATATCTGTAGACGGCGGCATAAGACATGATACACCGGGCATCTTGAATATGTTTGTGGAATACTAAGAGCGTATGAATGCTGCTCGTAGCTCAGCAGAGGAGCTGTAAACCGCGATATATCTTGAGGACATCGCCATGGTTTGGCTCTCACAGGGACAGTATGAATTCTTAGCCCAGCCACTCACGGTGGGGGAAGTTAAGGGGGCCATTGCCACTTTACGTAATGGAAAGGCTACT
This sequence comes from Lissotriton helveticus, assembly GCF_964261635.1. Taxonomy (NCBI): domain Eukaryota; kingdom Metazoa; phylum Chordata; class Amphibia; order Caudata; family Salamandridae; genus Lissotriton; species Lissotriton helveticus. Next base: position 188,728,106 of record NC_136060.1, read on the forward strand.
GAAAGTGATGAGCTACCCGGAGAATTGTATACAGAATACGCTTCTCTACTAGCCCCATACCAGCATGCTATGTATATAGAGAACTATCAACGTCACTGCTTACCTGACACGGTCCGGGAAGCCCTTATTATCACACTATTGAACCCTGACAAACCCCTCTAATAAATGCAACTCATACCGCCTGCTATCTCTCATAAACACTGATGCTAAGATCCTAGCGAAGGCCCTGGCCACTAGAATCAGTCTTTTACTGCGCGTTATGGTGCTACCGGACCAATCGGGGATTGTGCTGGCAAGATCAACCTCGCATGATTTGCACACATTGTTCGTGGTCCTGCACCAACTGGATCCCACGCTTCCGGCTGAGGTGGTGTTACTAGACGCCGCCAAGGCTTTTGATTCAATTCAATGGGTGTACATGCTTGCAGTAATGCATCATAGGGGGGTACCATTAGCAGGTACGCACTGGATTTGACTGATGTATACGGACCCGGTGGCTCGAGTACACCTAAATAGACACACATCAGAGACCTTTTCAATCTAACGCAGTACGCAACAGGGATGTCTACTGTCACTACTGCTATTTACAGTGGCATTGGAGCCCTTTCCATGTATACTGCGGCAGAGTCATGCAGATACGGCATTACTATTTCGTCAAAGGCCATTGGCGATATCACTATACGCTGATGATATGGTGCTTTATGTCAGGGACCCTGGAGAGAATCTAGAGCGTCTCATATGGGAATATAGGCTGGGTTACGTGTAGGCAATATTCAATTAAATATTAGCGGGAATGTGTCAGTAGTGCAACAGAAGTGAACATTGCCTCCTATTAACCATTCGATAAACTCTATTTTTTGCAGTCGCTACGTGCCCTGTCCTGAAGAGAGGCACATGTGTTCTGCTATTTTAGGTCGAAAAGTCACAACTAGTGACAGTACTAATTATCTCCCTCTAACTTGACAAATCCTGTATAACCCACTAGATTGGAGTCATTTCAGTATACTTACATTCAACCTACTGTTAACGTTTGTTGCACTATTGACATTTACTTAGTTGAGCTCTTTCTTTTACACTGCATTGCACCTATCAGATTACATCTGTATAGATAGATGCATGTCGTATATTCACCTCAATGTAAGTAATTAAGTTTGCGAAAAAAAGTTTTTCCTTGCCTAGTCCTTGCTTTGTTCTCCTATGTAAAGCTCTCCACTTCAAAACCCCCATCTACCTTGCACAAAAACTAGAACTATCCGGAGGGGTAGACTGTCAAGGAGTGCTAATTCCCTTCTCTTGAAACCACAGATCTTCCGCAAAAAGAGAACATGACAACAAGCCTTCTCTGGCTCTGCTCCAAAAATGTGGAACTCTCTTCCACCGGAAATTCGGAGGATCTCTTCCAGGATGCTTTCAAACTGGAAGCAAAAAGATTCCTCATGAGTAAGCTCTTACCTTAACATGAGGTACAATTGTTTGCTCTAAGCGCATCGGACATACCATATTATAGGTTATTATCCCTGTACAAGATTATTATTTTTGTGTTGGTTATTATTCCTGTACACGATTATTGTATTAATATGTTTTTACTCCCCTTAAGTCATTATGCTCCCTCGTCTAGCCCATTCTTCGTTCCCCCAGGTGTATAAATGTTCTGTTAGGTGTTCACCATGTGATTCAATGCCTATTAGACTCCCCATTTGACTCATGTTTTGATTATTGTTTTGATATTGGTTTTTATTCCTGTATATGATTATTGTACCTACTCCCCTTATGTCACTATGCTCCATCGTGTAGCTCATTCCTCGTTCACTCAGGTTTATAAATGATCTGTTATGTGTGCACTATTTGATTCAATGCCTATTAGATTCCCCATATTGGACTCATGTTTTGATGTGTTACCTCCCTTTCCCTCAAATTGTAAAGCGCTCTGATATTCTTTGGGATCAAGTTCACGCTATATAAAACTTTATAAATAAAATAAAAATAAATAAATAAAATAAATGTGCCTTTTGAATGGCTTTTGGTTTTGGTTATTAATTGGTCGAAATCAGTCATCTTTCCTCTGACCAGTGGCACAATACCCCATGTGCTGGAATACCCCCTGAATGGTGCGAAGACCCTGTCAAGTATTTGGGGATATGCATACATAAGGATCCCCAACTGCTAGTACAATACAGTTACGGCAAAGCAATCTCACGCCTTGAAGAGCAGGTTTCGAGATGGATATGACTCCCATTGTCCCTAGCTGACAAAATAGCCTTGATAGAAATGATAGTTCTGCCTACATTTTTATATTTATTCACTAATATCCCCATCCGCCTAACACAATCCTTCTTTACCACATTGCGCTCACTATTAATTAAACTGGCCTGGGTGGAAAAACAACCCAGACTTAGATGGGAGATATTAACACGGCCATATGACCAGGGAGGATTTACAGCCCCAGATTTACAGTTATATTATTTATGTGCACAGGCACATTATGCCTACCACTGGTGTCATGCTCCGGACCATATCCCGCAATGTAGCTGTTGAAAGTGATGGTCACAAAGGGAATCGGGTGTGTTGATCACCTTGAAAGAATCGGGGCTCCATACCATGGGAGATGTCTATCGAGAGGGTAAATGTATAGCCTCCTCTGCACTACATACAGAGGACACTATCTCCCCCATACTTCTCTTTACGTACAGCAAACTATGTGCAGCACTTCGCACACTGTACCCACAATTCCCAACTGAGCCGAGGACCCTGGGAGATCTAAAACTGATACCTACAACAAATACAAGAACCCATTTAATAACGCACCTACATAACACATCACAGATAGACGAACAATCAATGGTAGATAGGCCCTTGTCTAAATAGAATAATACCATTTACACGCAAATTTGCATAGAATACTGGAGATTATGCTCTAAACTCACAGGACAGTTGATAACAAACTGTAACCATAGAATTATACATTTCAAATACCTCCACCAATTATATTACACCCCAACACAACTGTATAAATTTGGATTACGAGAGAAGGTGGAATGCGCCCGGTATGTAGAACCAGAAGCAGATTTGATACATTTAGAGGGGCATGCCCGAAGGTGCAGGTTTATTGGGAGCAAATCACAAGTACACAAACTGAAATAGTTATGGGGCAAGTCGAGTGCAACCCGCAGATACACCTACTAGTCCTGATCAAGCTCATCCAGCTGTCAAACTATAAATTAGTGGCCATAGCCTTATTGCTAGCTAAACGGATGGTCTCTATTCACTGGGTGGTTGGGGGGAGACTAGCCCTAAAACATGAACACTGGTTGCGGGACATGGCATATTGTCGAGATCAAGTTGAATATTCTGCTGAAGAACTACCCCAGGTGTCGCACCCCCAAGATATATGGAGCCCTTTTACTACGTATTTGCTTGCCAGGGTTGACAACTGATGAATGCAAGTGTCGGTCATAAAGAAATGGATATTTTGCAATGCTGTTATCCTATTTTATGGGAAACTAGACCTATGATTTGATGTATTGAATGATTAATGCTAAATAATGATATGCAAGAACAGATGTCTATGTTGACTAGATGTTGGTATCTGAAAAACCTTAATAAACAAATATATTTAAAAAAACTTTGAGTGGGAGATGTAGCTAGAGGTTTCTTTCGATGCACGTTCCTGGATCATCTTCAGGTGCATGAGGGCACATTCAACGCACAACTTGGAGTCGCGCCCCAAGTTGAAACACCAGAGGCACATCTTGTGCGGGTCTGCCTCGGTCGTGTGTTTATGACATACTGGTCACGGAATGGTTTGAGCTTTGTAGTTTTAAGTGGGGACATTGTTCCTTTCCACATGGAAATTCAGGTTTGAAAAAGGTGTCAAACCGGTGAAAAAGAGAGCAGTGCTCTGGATCAGCACTGAAAGGAACAGAAAGAAAGTAACTGCCATTGGCGGTGAGGAATGGTGCTTACACACTGCTTGGTTCCATCACTTTCAGGGCACAACAAACCCAACACGGAGCTGCGGGCATCACCTAAGAGTGCTTGGGAGCACTGCTGTATAAACCTCAGGATCCAGTATGGTGTGTGAGGAACATGTGGTTAAAAGCATCGATTAGAAACAGTTTTCATAGTTACTTTTATCCTCTTGAAGCTTCACATTTTGTATTATTCTGGCAGGTGCGTAGGAACTCTGTAAACTTATTCACAGTGGTGTGTTAAAAGATAGCTCGTTAAAACCTGTGGTAACAGCAGATAACAACACCCTCATTATAAACGTTACATCCTACACATCCCTTCTTCCCATGACTGAAGTGACAAGGATCTTTGAGAATACACTTTAAAAGAATACACACATTGCGAAACAGACATTCATAAACACATTGTTACTCATTTAGAAAGAAATATTAACAAGAATAATAAAACACTCTTGAGGAATCAAAGGTGTATTTTACTTTCTTATTTTTAAGCACACCAAAAACAACAAGCCAGTAACCTGACACTGGGAGATGAGTGCACATCCTATAGCCTCCTTGTGGCACCAGTCACTGGCGATTTGGACTGCAGTTGAGAGCAGCACCCTCAGACCAGACAGGAACAGGTCAAACAACACAGGTAGTGCCTCATTTCCCAAGGTTGGGATGAACTACTACTAGTGTTCCAGACAAGCAATAAAGATGATACCCTTTCCTTCCTAAGTATGCCATTTGGTATACAGTAGCCGCGCCTTTTCCCTAATCTGGACACAATCAGCATTGCCGATATTACTTTGATTAGTTATACATTCAGGTTCCTTTGTGTGCATCGTGGAGAACTCAATAGTTGTAGCCCCATGAGCTCTAATGCCAGAACTCCTCCTTTTATTTTTCATATTGGGCCCTGTTAGACCTAAATCCTTGGCATGTATTCTCCCACGTTGTTTGCTTTCTCTCTTGCTTGCTGAATTCAATTTTGTTCGCTTTAGGACTTGGTGCACTTTACCACTGCTAACCAATGCTAAAGTGCTTTTGCTGCTCTCCTTCAAACAATGTAAAATTGACCTACACTTATTGTCATATTTAATGTACTTTTAAGTCCTGAGGAGCTAGTACTACATGTACCAATGGCCTGTAAATTAAGGGGGCTTGGATGTGACACGATGAGCCATCCTGACAAAGTGACCGGGAATGAGCTATACCCAGATCCACTTACACTTCGAAGGGCTTTGCCTCCTGCATCCACAAAGGAACCTGACACTAGGCCTTCTCTGCTTTCTGTCACCCCCAGACAGCTTGGAGCCCTGACAGGGGAAGAACGTTCCAGAAATCAGATTTTAGGGTAGGACAAAGAGTCCCCCGACACAAAGGCTGACACCAGGAATAAATAGTAGACCTCCAAAGCCACTCATCAGAACACTCCTGGAAATTATAGAAGAAGAACGGCCCTGCTGCTTGAAGGACTGCCTTGCTGTCTCAAAAGATAAGACTGTACCTGCTTCCCTTCATCCCAGGCTAACCAGAGTGACTCGAACGGTCTGTTGGCTATCCGCCGGTGTTAGCTACAGGGACACAACAAGCTTCAGCGGCCTCCCTGTAACTGACCTGCTGCAACTGGACTTGCCTGGAAGTGCAACTGGATCTACCTAAGCCATGTTACCTCTGCTGAAGTTGAGTCCCTGATACCCAAGACGTGCCGCCTTAGATCCTGGACCCTGGGCTGGCATCAAAGTGTATTCCTTTTAAAGAAAAGGTGAAAATACTGAAGTTTTTGCTCATGGCGAACGGGCCAGTTTCTGCTGAAACTTACCATCTGCAACAACTGCCAACGTGAAGCTCCGGTGACACCTGCTCTTCATGCCAACGACAGTTCGCGGCGAACAGCAATGCCCGACCTGCACTTGAGGCTACAGCGATAACCAGCTGTGAAGCTCAGACTCCTCGCAGCTTCCTCCAAAATGAATGGAACTCTTTGTGCTGGACTGGGAAGATAACTTTTCAGCTGGACTAACCTGGTCCCTGAATCTAACCCTTGCCCCATCATGGTCAGCCTGAACTTGTTACTTTCCCGCGGTCTAGCACAACCAGATGACTGCAAGCAACACTTTTAGGGGCTATTTTTACTTAGAACATTTAAACTGTATATCTCCGGTTCTACTGAGTCATTCTGGTAGCATTTTATTTATTAAAATGTACTCTATTTTTCTAAGTTGGTTTAGGATTTTTTCTTGTGTTGCGTTTTCACTTTATCGCCGTTTGTCTACTGCATTATTAATTTACATATTGCCTCTAATTAAGGTTGACTGCTTTTTGTGCCAAGCAACCAGAGGTTTAAGCAGAGGTTAATTGAGTGACTTTTAATTTACGCCCTGACCAGGACTGTGGTTGTTATTTGAGCGGAACTTCCACCCCCTCAACTAATAGCCCAATTTCTTACAAGCCCATTACAATTGCCACACAATTATTCCTCCCAATGTGCCTATGCTAGGGATCACAGTTTCCTGATCTACACGCTTTGTGCAATTTTCACCTTTCACATAACTAACCAGCCACTACTCAAAAGCTGCCACAGCCCTCATGGTTTCATGTTAAACTCTAATGTAATTGATGTGTGCAGTTCCTTCACTATTACTCTGACCAGGGCAGAAGAGTTTACTAAATTGTACCAACTACTGCTTAACAATATAATAATATATCTATGATATCGCTGATGGTATGATCTGGATATCAGGAATACTGTATTTCACAAAGCACAAAGTCTATGTAATGAGAGAACACCCCTCATTCGTGTATCATATACACTACGTAACAATGTTGCCACCTGAAAATGTATCCGTTTTGCTTTATTTAAAACTTAGTAAAAAAAAGAGAACATTTAAAATAACTTTCCTATAGATGCCCCACTTTCCATTCCTTATTTCCAAGAATGTAACATCGGCAGGATAAAATATTCAAGTGCTTATTTGTTAGCATGTCAATTGGGGAGAGAATGTGGTCAAACAGCTAGGGCGGTTGACCTCCAAGCTGGGGAACCGGATTGGAGTCTCTGCAGGGACACTGAACATTCTGTGATTCTGGGCAAATCACCTAATCTCCCTGTGCCTAACAAAAATGAATGTGTCCGTCTGTTACATAAAACAGTTGATGGACAGAATGCAGAACAATGTCATACATTCTCCCCAGTACAGAGATCTGAGCCCAAATCCATCGTTTTTTTTGCTCACCATGCCAGAACCCAGCCATATGCAAATCAGTCTTGACGCTGTGCCCCATGGGAACAGTCCAGCCCGAACTGCCAAGCCAGGTCCTCCGTGGACTGGAAACAAGCATCCTAGGACCGGTTTCGAGCTTTCGGCCGTCTGTAACGTAACTGGTGCTCATGTAAATCGCTCTGATACCTTCGGCGCTATATAAAACTCCACAAACAATGTATTAAATTATATTGATCATCATTAAAACTAGCTCCTCAAGCATTACGCATATTAACCTATTTGATCCGTCTTTCCTGTTCTTTCATAATTTAAGTTGGCCAAGTTAACTACTGGCCTAAATTTGCATTAGTACTTTCCTCTTACGGGCGTGGCCAGCAGTCGATAGCCTAATACATGTTTCACTCATAATAAAATCCCTTGAATTAATACAAGAGCACAGTAGCTACTTTGAGTCTACCAGGAGTCAGGAAACTGGTAATATCATAATAAGGGAACAGCCTTTAAGATGGCGCCTGACCTTGGGGTTCCTGTGAATGCACAGGCACAGTGAATGGTCTAGGAAGCACCAAGAGGCCATGGCTGCTGACAAGGGCACTTCATTACTCAATGGTTTCCTTTCTAGCAGAGCAGCAGCGCTGGACCTGTTGGCGAGGACACACTGAATGAACACAGCCTCTGTTTCCTGCTTACACACACTCAAAATGCTCTAGAAGATCTTCCATGGTTCTTCAACAACACTTGAAGAACCATCACCCAACACCCTCATCACCATCAAGCGGGACTAACAGCAACACACTCTATGCTGGCATCAATGTTTAACTGACCAGAAAACTCCTGACAATACGTAACAGCCCACAGGCTCACCCTAAACCTCCGACCCCACACACACATTACCCCACACGTCATAGAGCTCCACTAGCTCCCAATTCACAAATGAGCTTGCTTCAAATTCCTCATACCCACATACTGTCTCAACCAACATCGGCAGCATTTGCCTCAACAACCCCATAACCTTCCATAGAGCAACCCGACTCATGCCATCCCCTGCCTCAGTCTAAAAGACTGGAATGGCCTGCCCCTGCAAATCAGAGCAGCCTCCTCAGTTCTTGAATTCTACAAGAAACTGAAGACCTCCTAGCCCCAAGCCAGGCTCTGCACATGCAGCTCCTGCTTAAGAGTCAGGGAGAGGTGCGAGCACCATATCTCCTGATTTGGAGGGGGCTTTATTTCTACTTCAGCAGCTGATGATGGGCCCATTTGACCCTTCCCTTTGGCACTTATCCCTTCCCCACCTCACCTAGACACCAGCGAGAGCAACTGTTATTGAAACTATTGTGCCCAGAGGGTGGAGACGTTTAAGGGGAAAATCATCTTACTGCACTGCCAGCAAGTTAATCCCTAACTCTCTGGATGAGGTGATTTCTTCATCTCCCCGAGTTGTGGTGAATACTGTAAAGCCAATTTGAATATGGTGCTTGGGCCCAAGTCAGTGGAGTAGCCTACACCAAAGATTTTGGCTTATCCTGGGCCGAAACAGACAAACCTAAGCAGAAAAAGCTGCAATCACTTCTCTCAGCACCTATGGTACAACTAAATGGCGCACTCCTTCAGACATCAAAGTCACGAGAAATGTCCTCAGAGAGGACTGCGATACAGGCTCCCCTGCATAACTATACTGGGTGTTGCAAAAGACACTCAGGAGACACTAGAATGGAAGATACGCATGGTGTACCTGAATCTGGATTGTGAAGGGTGGATGTGAGTAAGCTGGCTGAAAGAGGAACTGAGAAATAAAGCCAATGGGCTACATTTTGGCCCGGTGCACAGGGATTATAAATGCAAGTGACAGTGTTAAAATGAAAGAATTTGGTTCCCTTAAATATTGTGCTGAAGACGTGGACAGATATTCCCAGAGAAAAAATATACAATTAATAGCCCTAACTGAAAAGTGGAGGGGGGTAACACATGGAATTGTTTTTCGAAAGATTGGTTCAGCAGGATGGTGGCACTTGAAGGGCCTCTATCACTTCTTCACAGGTTAACTCACCTGCAAGGTCCACGCCACCCTTCTGGTATCAAGGGCACCACCCTAGTCAGTGGTGGCACAACTACTTAACTATAGGGACTAACACAAGCTGTTTCAGGGGGCCTGGTAAAACAGCCCTGGTTACATGGTGACTTTGTGGAATAGTAGAACTTATTTCAAGACATCAAAGTAAAACTCTGCAAACTTCATCTCAAGTACATGCTGCTCTTCCCAGCCGAACTAAAAGTCCTAGATGAAGGTGACACATTCCTCTTCACAGACCCCGCAGAAGAAATTAATTAGAGATAAAAGTGTGCAGCTTCAATGGAGGAGACATTGACATGGATTTCTATCCCAACCCAAAAAAAGGAGACATTTGATGGTGATTGCAATATAGAGGAGGTCAGTGAAATATTATTCAAGAGACTTGCTGTAGTATCAGAAGTAATAGTGTGTTGGGGCCGTTCACAATATATACTAGGAGTTTGAGAAAATGGGCTACAACTCCTCCTCTAGGGTTGGCATTGGCGTCGATGCAAAGGGTACTGGTGCAGGGAGTAGTGCAGAACTCAATGTAATTTCAAGGGGGACATGAGGTGCCAGGGGTGGACCTGTTGGTACAAGTCCGTCTGGAAGCCCCTGTAGATCCTTGAGCCCCAAAGGCACACTAAACAGAACCAGAAAAGTGCCAAAAATGTGCTGCATGTCCTCACTAAATGTCTCCATTCGCTGCAATGTCGCCAACGGACCTGAAAACTCAGGACGCTTTGGGATTTAACTCTGAATTGACTACAATGGAGATCAGAGGGGAGATATGATGACTCCCTCACTCCCACTCTGGAATTTGAGAGTGGCAGGACGGGGCCAACTCCTGCTTTGATTGTTTATGCTTTTTCTTGGAACTACACTAAGACTTCGACTCCGATGATGATATGCAGCAGGAACAGGACCTTCTTTTCGACTTTGACCAGTGGTGGCATGGAGTCTTCAATATTTGGTGTTGTACAGTTTGGCATTGTGGTCCCCTGTATGGACTTCGGATTCTTCTGGAAGCAGTCAACCTCAAGTCCTAGAATCATACTGTGAACTTAGGCACCAATGACACAATTTGTGAGAGTCTGTCACAGACATCTGAGTGACAGTCCCTATACTGCTTGAACCCTGCTTTCTTAGTGGGGTGACATTTTCTCTTCAAGAGGTACATTTTTTAATGAAAATTGAGTCTTGAAAACCAAGGAGTAACTCAGATCGTCATAAAAAAACACAGAAAGAAAAGCAATTCTACATGGGGGCACTTAGATGTAGCTCTTCTAGTCAATTCTGGAGCGGAACAACATCACAGTAGAGCTACACAACACCACCTACCGGAGTCTTGAAGTACTGCTTCCGGATTGAATCTGATGCCAGGGAGAATTTTTACAAGGTGAGGAATCTGTAGTTATGTGTATCGATCAGATATTATAATACACAAAACTTCCCAATTACATGGTCTCTCCCACTTGCCCTTTACACTCAGTCTTCTATATTCCAGTTTCAACAACAGTGCTCTATGTACAGCACCTTCTGTTTACGATTGTTCCTCTTAGAATACAATGTTCTCTCTATAAGAATACCACTGCTTTTTGGTGCTGGTTTTCCACCTTACTAAGGAGAGACATGTGGGCAGACATCAGGCACATTTCTTAATCATTAACTGACGTACTCCTGAAATTATGTTATCAAATAAAAAAAAATTAAAAATCAATTGAACGGTTTGAGGGAAAACATTAGGTTAACATAACTACTACAGTAAACAATAAAAACATGGACATTTAGCTACCACATTAAGTACCTTGAGCTTCTTATTGATGTTGACTTTTTCTGTCATTACTACTATCAATCTATTCCAGTAGTTATGTGCATACTTACTCGAGCGTGTTGACCACAGAGTAAAAAGAACTTGCCCGCCTGAAAATGTTTCTTCTCCCCCTCAAAGTAAAGTGCAATACTTTGGTAGTCTTCAGTGGTGGTATTTTCTGAACCTGTAACCAAAGCACATTGACAGTTCAATTTCTAACAAAACAATGCATGGTTCATAGAAAGCTTTCTACTTGTACCAATCTCCGCTACTATCCTTCAATTTGTCAGGACAGCTGTAACTGTATTTCTCCTGATCAAATGGTAAAACAGGCCTTAGCAAAAGAATAGCATGGAATAGGCAGGCGCTTTTTTAAAAATAATTTGTTTTATTGAAAACGTTCTGATAACATACAGTTTGACTGAGCACAGCAGTTGCCAAATTGTTACAATCATATGTGCAAAGTGTTGTGGAAATAGCAAAACAGTATAGTGCACATCAGGGTGATAGGTTAATCAGCAAGTAATTCAAGTGCAACAAAGGCGTGGATCACAGTACAATAACAGAAGAAAACAGGCACTCAGAAGAGCATAAAAGATGCATTGGCAGTGCAACATGCGTTAAGTATGTAATCAAAAAGGCGTACACATATTATTACTGATTACTTGCATTACATCGCCATCCAAGGGCAGTGCGTTCAGCTACCATCACTCATCACCTACAGCAGATAAATTCTCCCCCTGTCTCTTAGCCAACTAGGTTTGACTGGTAAAGACCCTAATGTTTCCTGGGGCAGCTCGGGGTGAAAGTAATTCTCTACACGTGTCCGATTGTGTGTTTCAGTATACCATATCAGCATTCCAATCCTTATGGTCGGTAGTGGGCCACAAGCCCAAACGTAGTCACCCGATGTCTTGCAAGCAGTAAACCTCCCAATCAATGTCCCCATCATTGCTAGCATCAGAGTAAATTCTAATGATGCCCCAGTGATGTTCTCAAGCTCACTAAATACCGCCTGCAAAACTCATGTACTATCGGGATGTGCAAGATGTGGAAATCTAGCTACACTCTCTCTGCATCGCTGACACTCCGCGGTATCTCGTAGTCCATATCTGAATAGTCGTTCTTAGTCCATATCTGAATAGTCGCTCTGGAATGTAATATACTTGGTTAATATATTTCAAATGTATCAACCTAAGTCTACCATTCAATGAGATAGTCTTACCTACAGAACAACAGTATTGCCAGTGTTTGTCACTTATGCCTGTATCGAGATCCTTCTACAACTCACGCCGAGCCTTATTCAACCCAGGTTTGTGCACTTCTGGAGAAAACGCATAAAGTCTCGCCACTAGCCTGATAGGGACGGCAACCTGCAGAAGAGAGGACGGTGCTTCATAAGATCGTCATCCAACAACTTTCATCATGTGTGTCCAGCTCTGTAAAAATGGTAGCAGGTCAGAGCCTTTGGCCCATCACTCAGTTTCTGAACCAACTCCAACTTGCACATTGTGCCATCTTGGAAGAAATCTCCCATGGAGCCAATCCCGAGCGTGAGTAAGGCTTGCATCGCTGTTTTCTCCCGACCCATAGGAACATGTGATGAATACAATATGGAACCGGCTTGGCACTCCAGTAGACTATGCCTAGTGTGTACTGTAACATTTAAGGAATCTAAAACGCAATGCTGCGTGTCGGGTTACAAAACAACGTTTGAGGTAATGTGCAGGGGTCTGAGGTGTCCCTTTCAAGATCCAGGTGTGGCAAATCACATGGACCATAAGAGCAAACATACTATGTGCTGCTTTGTAGTATGTCTCCAAGTCCGGAGCATTCATGCCACCCACATCATAGGGCAGAGTAAGTATCTTCCGGCATACTCTCAGCTGTTTTCTTACCCAGGCTAATTTTATCATGAGGGACCGTAAATTGTCAAACACTGTTCAGGATGAGAGACATCAGAATATTATGATACAGGAATAAAAATCTGGGTAACACTACCATCTCCATGATGGCTATGAGCTCAATTAGGGATAACAGCTATTTAATCTAGCGGTCAACCGTCTCCAACAGTTTTTGTGCTGCCCTGCACTAATTATCGAGGAGGACCACAGCTCTGTGTGCACCTGAATCCTCAGGCAATGCACTGATTCCATCAACCACAGAAAGGGATATTCAAGTGTTTTTGGCGTCATGGCTGGGGTGAATGGAAAAATGATGTATCTGTCCCAGTTCACATGGAGGCCGGAGAATCCTCTGAAATTCACTACCTCACACAGTACAGAGGTGAGATTACGCTCAGGATGGCGCATGTATAGCAATGTATCATCCACGTACACTGGGAGTATCAGGTTGTAACCTGGGAGGCGCAAGCCCCGATGTCGATGGTGTCATGAAGAGCAGACATCAATGTTTCTGCCACCAATGCATATATGTCCCTATTAAAGCCTGGCACATGGATGTAGGTATGATGCCTGTCTCCACCATGTCCATGTACAGTGTGACCAATTGAGAAACCAGTAGATCCTAGTAACCCTTGTAAAAGGTTACCGAAAGCCCCTGTGCCTGGCACTTTTCTCGATTGCATACACTCAAGTGCAGCTCGTATCTCGGTCGGTTGCAGCAGTCCTGGCAAATGATCCCTATGTTCAGTGGTAAGCCAGGTTATATCTATATGTGTTAAATAATCAGTGGTTGTGGCATCATCGTGTGGAGGTCGTGACTGGTATAAGTCAGTATAGTATCTACGAAATCTGTCGGGTATCTGGTCTGGGTCGCTTAAAGGTTGTCCTTGCTCATCATTTATTTCTAAGAGTACATCAGACATCCTGCTGAGGTGCAGCAATGCAGCTAATGTAGCACTGGGGCGTTCTCCCTCACCATAAGTGCATACAAAAGCATATTTTCCTAAGTGATGAACTTTACTTTTGGCTGTCTCGTGGAACTCGTCCAACTTTACTTTAAAGCTGCCCAGCAGGAGGTCGCCAGCGGAGCTCTGATGTCTCCGCTCCAAATCCGATATCTTCCCTTCGAGGTGAGTCAAACAGCCCCGTAGTGAGCTAAGGACCCCTGCATGTTTAGATAGCGTACACCTCTGATATCGACCTTGTAAGTCTCCCAGACCATTGCAAACGTATTTCTCTGTATCCACGTTAATACGGAAAAACTTCTCAATGGCTTGGGCTAATTCAGCTCTGTATGCTGAGTCTAATAGGGAATAGGGGGTAAGTGGCAGGTAAATGCAGTAGCTCTTTGGGTTCAGCGCTCACGTTCTAACAGCACAGGCGAGTGATCAGAGTAGGTACGTAGCAACAGTTCACATCAGTTGACTCGAGACACCAATCCCCTCCATATAAGGCAAAAATCAATTTGTATGTGAATGACATGCTCTGTGGAACAGTGAGAGTATCCCGTACTGGTGGGGGACCTATGGTGCCAGATGTTAAGGAGGCCTTCTCTGCCAGCAATGTCTGAGAGCCCGCGCTGCCGTCAAAAGGTAGACGCTATTATGTAAAGGCCATGAGCTGTGTGGCAATACTCAGGTCTAGCAGAAACCTGCATGCCAGGACCCTGGGAAAATTGCCAGGGATCCCTCTTGCACTGTAGGGCTTACAATGAAAAGGGACCGCTGAATGTTACCCTGCTTCCACTCTGCATGAGGCAGTAGCCTCAAGTGCTTGCTTCCTTGCAGAACCTCCAGAGAATCAAATTTTAAAGGCCGCACTGAGAACAAAATAACTCAAAACAATCACACATCTCAATGGGCACAACATCCCACATTGGAATGAATTGGAAATTCTATAACTGCAGTTCGCTGAAAGTATAGGACAATGAAAACCATCTTTTATCTGAGTACCTATTTGAAATAATCTCAGTAATTGGGGATCATTACTACACAAATCACATACTGCATGGCCCTCTGTCTTTGACACACATGATGGATCTATTAGCCAATAGATTAAGCATAGTAAACAGACTGGTTTAACCACTTACTAACAACATAGAAATGAGCTTGAGACAGTTCATAAGAATCAGTGACATTCGGTAGAAGGCAAAGCTGATAAGTAGCAAAAAGCATGGGAACTGCAGATGCACCATGCATGATGAATCCATTAACAGTTTGCAAAATGTTGCGGCGCTAATTAACGCACTAAGTAGCACTCACCAATGATATCAGCATAAATCTCCATCTTGTTATGCTGTTGAGCCAACTGGAATGCTTCATCATTACATTTGGACATGACCAGAAACTGAATTGCTGAACCATAATCCCCTAGTCGTAGAAAGAACCTAACCAGACAAAGAAGTGTTGTTAGAAGTGGACTAGAAAAATATAAAAACACACACAGGATTATTACACAACAAAAACTACTACAACAGCATTTACTGACACATCGTATTAAAGGAAAAGATGCAAGCTAAGCAGGTGGCTATAGCAAGGGGTCTAAATACTTTGCATTAATACACTGTTATGTTACAATATGCTCCAGTAAGTCTAAAGAAATACATCAACTACTTTTGACATTGTGAACATACACTTCCAAAGAACTCATGACTTTCAGCTACCAGGTACGGATTCTGATTGTTTGGTAAGGATATATTGGCTCTAAAACCCCAATGTTAATTGTTACCCAACTCAGTGGCACTCACTTTATTCAACCTCAGAAGATGAAAAGCTGAGGGGACCTACAGGAATTCAAACCTATGACCACATAGATTCATGCATTAGTTTACCACACCCAGCTATGTCCTTGTTTGACAAAAAGTTGACGACACAGCCTAAGTATTTTTTTAGGTCTGAGTAAAATCTTAGGCCCATTCTAACATTTAAGCTGTGGAGACATCTTTCTGACAGTCAAGTAGTACCGGCAAATAAGTTGTTTGATTCACACAAAAATCCGAATCTAACACTCTGAGATAGTGTCTTTTAGCACATGATCACGAATGATCGTTTCATGACTTTTTTGTCTGTTGCGAGCATCTGCCGTAAGAGTTCACAATCCCTAGGAGATGCAAAGCATTTTTGTAAAGATTTCTAGGAAAAATCCACTTCCATACTGCTTGCACTTCCAAAGATAGTGGTTCTTGATCTGGTGTTTCCTTGTTTACTTAATAGTACATGGTAGTGGTATTGTCGGTTTGAATTAGTATTCTGTTTGTTGCCAAAGAATACAAGAAGGCCTTGATGTCTAATGGACTGCCCTGGTCACAGGTGTGATAAATAAATTCCCACTCTGACCATTAACCTTGCATTGTGGGACTCGCCTGTGTTTTATGCACCTTAACAGGAAGGTGGCTGAGACTACCATTTGGGACAGTAGATCTTGATGAAATGGAACTTCCTACCAAAGTCTTCTTTGCCGGCACAACAGGGGTAGAGACCGTCTAACAGCTTGTAAGAGACAAAGCTTGTCTTCATGTATTTGTCTAATTGGCTCCACTGATACTCCTGACACTGGTATAGAGGTCATATGCATATTCATTCAGGCATTTGGTAAAATGGAGCTCAAGAGGGCTGACATTTGTTTTGCTGGTGGACTCTGGCTTTCCTGTCGTTGGGGATACTTCTTACCGTTAGTTACAAGTCTCTCCTCTGAAACAAACCTTTCCTTAGCATATATCTATGCTTACAAAGCGACTGGAGTGGAGGAGAATTTCAGGAACCTGACCTGAAGCCCCTGGTGCTTAAGGTGTTGTGTTGTGAAAATCACTGAAGGTCCTTTCGTAGATTGTCAGCTGTGATCTGCAAGTTGTCTAAGTATCATTAGAAGAATAGTTTTGGCTTCCATGGTTGAACAGCCACCAAAGCCATGCATTTAGAGGAGTTCCAAGGAGCAGATGTATGACCGATGGAGAGAATATTGTATTGAAAATGCACGTTTTTGAACAACAGGTACCAGTTACATCCAGAATGTTTGAGGAAATACACATCTAGTAGATTTACTGCACACTCTCACTTTGGGTTGTGGGGCTATCTGATGGAACACTCATTTGTGAAATGGTTCCCTTCCGATTCTCTTGTTAGCAGTATTTTGCTTGTTTTCATAGTTCTAGAATTGGCCTGTATTCTTTCTGTGGACCCTTTTCTGGACAAAAACTATCTTGATACACCCCTTTCCCTATGTGAAAGAGGGAAAGGCTCTCTGACTGGTGTTTGAAGGGGATAGATGTTGCTTTGAATAGCAGCTCCAGCTGAAATGTGTGTGATTTTCTTGGTGGACTAGCTGATAGTGGTGGCTAGTCATTTTGCACAATATTCAGCTCCCATTTATCTTTGGTTATGTTCCACCAAATGTAACGCTGCAGTGTGACACTGCCCCCTGCTGGAGTGATACACTGGGGCAGGGCTGAGGGGAAGTCATGGTCTTCAGTGCAGGGGGCTTCCCTACAGAAAATTATTCTTTTTTTGATCCTGCAGCTGTGGTACTCCGCCCTAAATGATGCCCCCTTTAAGTAAAGCTGATGGTTTTGTAGCTGAAAATATGATTAATGAGTTGTTTTTAAGCTCTGCAAGTGATGTTGGTGGTATCCCCAATCTCTGTTTGTTTTGAGATTTTAATTATTTTCTTCTCTGTAAGACCTACAGCTTTCAGCATCTTTGTCTCACCCTTTATGATGTGACTCTCACCTCTTCTTCATGAGGATCACACAATGATATCTTCATGATTTTCAACCGAACGTCATGCCTGAGGGATGTTAGTCATAACCACAGGGATCCTCTTGATGCCATTCCAATTTAAAAAATCACCAGGCCTGCATACTTAATAGAGGAGCTGATCACCTGATTCCTCAGTGACTATCTTACAGAAGTCTTGTATTTCTTCTTTGGAAAGTTCTTCAGTAAACCTCTGCATGGTTTCCAAAGGGGCCGGTCATATCGCCCCACAACAGCTGCAACTCTTGACGTTTTCATGGCTTTTATAGCTGCACCATATATTTTCCTTCCCATTGCAACCATTTGCTTTCTGGGTCTGAGGTCTGCATGTCTATTTCATACAGCTAATAATAATATGCCAGAGACCAGCTTTTGGTCAGAACAAGGGATGGAAGGATCATTTGTATTTTAAGGCTGCCTCAGGGAGGTTTTACAAATCAATGTTGAAGTGATGAGCGGAGGCCTTGAGAAACAACGATCAATAAATGGCGTAGTATGAAGCAATGTCGCGTGGATGGACACTTGAGTGAGCTTTGCCATCAAATAGCACTTTCGCTTTGCCATTGTGTCTAACAAATAACTGGTTCTTGACAGAGAGCTTGTCTAGACCATGCAGGTTTTTGAGGGCAAAGCATCTAATGGCGAATGAGAGTGGTGTGAATGTCAGGCATGTCAATATTTCTTGTGCCTCCCCTCTCTAGGAGTAGAAAGCTGGATAGCAATAGAGAAAGCAAATTGGGTATCAGTGGAGGAAGCCAATTGGGTAGCAATAGAGGAAGTCCATTGGCCAGTATCTCTATTTTACTCCTATACTCCAAGTTCCACTCCAAGGGACCAACACACAAAATCCACACAGACTGCCATTGCAGGCTGCGTGACATGGTGCGGACCATGAGTAAAAACATGGCATGACACACTCCTGTGTGCCATGCCAAAGTCACTGCATCTAATATATGTAAGTCATCCATACAGCTGGCCTTTAAGCCCCAAGGCAGGGTGCATTATATTTTATGTGAGGACATATATGCATGAGCAGATATGCCCCTGTGATGCCCAGTTCTATTACTTGACATTACAAGTGAGCAAGCCATCTTAAGGTATGTACTGGGCACTGGTCAAAACGAGTTCCCCAGATACATAATGGCTTCTCTGAAACCTATGCAGTTTGGTATCAAACACTTCCTATTAATAAACCCACATTGTTATAGTGATGGATTTAGTCATACATTCACCCAGAGGGTACCTTAGAGGTACCCCCTGAAACCTACCAGCCCTCTAGTGTCCTGGCTGACTGGTACAGTCCAGCCTGCCACAACAGATGAGTTTCTAACCCCCCAGAGTGAGAATCCACACACTCAAGAGGTCAGGAACAATGGCCGCTCTGGAAGGAGGAGTTTTACACCTACTCCAAGAAGGCTGATACATAAGAACTCCAAGTCAGGGGGTTCAAAGAGCTAACCGCCTTTGGTATGTCAATCTGGCTCCCTCTCCGACCCCCAGACCAGGACCTATTTGGCACCAGGTCAGGTGGGAAAATTGGTAGTCAGAGAGACATGTCCGCCCTCATGCTAATTCTGTCCCTGAGGTGGGCTACCTGATGTGGATACAAAATGTAATAGTCTGCCATCTTGGTGATGGTAGAATGTTATGCCCACCTCCTACAGGAAGTGGTCATGTAGGGGGCATAATGACCCCTGGGGTAAGGAGCCCAATGTCTACTACCTGAACACTAGATAAACAATGTGGACTAACCCACTATGTGATAGTTTTAGTCACTGTTTTCGTGGCCTGAAACTGGGACCCATTTGCTGCTTTCCTGCATCCTGCAGGCACTCAAAAATAACTGTGAGGACTCAGGACTGCTACAAACCCCACACCCAAAAGCACCACTGCATTTGTGCCCCCTAACCCAAGTTGAAGTTGATTAATGGTGCCAGCATGGTCCCCCGACTCTCCAAAGACAAAGCCAACCATAGGTTTGTGGACAGTGTACTCACCATCGCCACCTGCACCATCGCCACCTGCAGCCTCTTTGTGCAGGCCCTCTCTACCACTAGTGTCTCCACAAAAACCCGATGCCTCAAAACATCTCTGCACCGAGCAGCCCTGGACCGAGGAGAAGAGGACCAAAGGTGTCCCTACGTCCCCGAGCATCACAAAACCTGAGCCCCATTGTTGGTTCAGCCTGAACAGGTTTCCCAGTCCCAGCTGGCAGCCTCTTTGCAACCAGACTATTCCCCATTAAAATAAATAGGACACCGATGCTGTAACACACCTCTGCACCTGGCCCCCCAGTGCGGCCCGAAGTGACCTAAAGATACTGCCTTGGACCTTGCCCCATACTTACTTTAAGTACAGGAGATTGGTCCCATAAATCGCTGTGAAGTGTCTGAAGGCAGTACATGCTTTCCCCCGTAGGATAACATTGGGTACCCGACGCTGAAAAGCTCCTCTGCACCTGGCCACCCTAGTGCTGCCTGAGGTGACCAGTTTGTGCTGCCTTGGACCTTGCCCCATACTTACACTAAATCCAGGAGATTGGTTCCATAAGATGCTGTAAAAGACCTGTAGGTAGTGCATGTTTTTCCTCCGTAGGATAACATTACAGCTTCAGAAATTGCTCAGAGTCAATTTTTTTAAATTGTAAAAATTCATACCTCGAAAAGTACTTACCTGATTCTGATGATCTTGGTATTTAACGTCATAAAAAAGTATGTGTTATTTTTATAAATCGGTGTTGGATTTCTTTATTAAGTTGGGTCTCACTTACTGCCTTTGTGTGAGCAATAAATGCTTAGCACTACCCTGTGATAATATATGCCTAACTACTCGCCCACACTACCACATAAGAGACCATTTGGGGTGTCATTTGTGCCTCTGCAGTTCCTTTGGTGTTTGCCTGGACTCTTAACACACCATACCTCTTTTTGATCCACTATATAAAGAGCCAGTTTCCCAGTGCCTAATTTGTAACATTGCTGTCAATGACAGTACCAAAACAACTTCTAACAATCATATTCTTCTACGCCCCAAAGCTGTAGGAATAGCTTTGACGCAATGCACTAGTTATTTGTAATCAATTTTGAATGAATAAACAACTGTTGTTGTGCTCATCTCCAAATCAGACAACAGCGCCGCCATGGGGCAGACAGCCTTAAGTACTGGTGTTGACAATTAAGTGCTGGTGCCGTGCAACAGAAACCACTGGCACAAATTAAGCACTGCAGCTTCTTACATTCATCATATGAAGCCACAAATGTTTTGATAAAAGGAAAAAGTTCCCTAAAAAGGGGGTGATCAAAACCCAAACAAAACAAGAACAAAACAATGAGGCTGTGAAGCTGCAAAACATAATATTAAATGGACAATGATAGCTCCTTACAGAAACACACTGTATATTTTCCAACTTTTCTGTGGATGCTGCCTGTTTGGCTGCATGTGTCTGGGTATGCCCAGAAGTGGGTCCCAGGCTCACTGTGCCACTCGGTTCAGGCTAACCTGGCTGATGAGGGGTGAAATCCCGAAACTGGTCCTATGATGCTTGTTTCTGGTCCAGGAAGGACCTGGCTTGGCAGTTTGGGCTGGACTGTTCCCATGAGGCACAAGGTCAAGGCTGATTTGCATATGGCCAGGTCTAAACTGGGGTGGCATGGTGAGCAAAAGAACAATGGATTTAACCCAGATCTCTTGACTGGGGTGAAAGTTTTGATTTGTTCTGCATTCCGTCCATCAATTGTTTGTCTTTTGTGTCTAATTTCTAGCATACTTATTTCTCTACATTTCCATAGGCTGCAAAGTAGATTTTGTTGATAATTAGGTTTTATTCTAGAAAAGAGAATGTATAAAATGTGGAACATTTAGCTTTAGGCTGAACTGCAACAACCTTGGGCAGGAATTCAACAGGGTAACTGGGATGTTGAAAGCAAGCACATCCGTTGGTACATGGAAAGCCTAGTCTTATTGATTTATTGCACAAGAGCCCTGTTATCTTATTAGAGCACAGGACCTGTGATTTACTATTTCCTGAAGGATTTAGGGTTTTTTGCCAATTCCTTTCCACACAGTCCCTGAAGAAAGAACTATTCCACAGAATATCTGCTTTTCTGAAAATATACTACTCTAACCTAACTGACTACTTCGCGAAATTTAAGTAAAGAGCTTGTTTCCATATGATCTCAGACTTTTCAACAAAAGCAAGGTATGGTGGATCGCTAAAACCTGTTTTGGAACAGTAAGAAAACTTATGTATGCATGTCATCTAGTTTATTGGCACATCTAAAAGATCAGAGCGGAAGACTCCTTACTCCTCTTCTTATGCACGCCCAAAGATTTTAATAGAGCCTGAAACCAGACTTAATACATTTCTTGCTCTATCTGGTCACTCAAGCTTTTTAAATTTGAACACCTTACTTTTCCTTTTCACACTCACCATTGTTGATCACTGATCACTACTGTTGTAACCAGTGGTTTACCTCCGGGTGGAGGAAGCATAACAACTAACTTGATGATGAGGCTGCCACGTACCATTTAAAGGCGGAGAACCAAGATATACCACCATCCGAACCTTGGCATGTGATTGAGGGTTTTTTATTGGTATCGTGAAACGACAAACAAAAAAACCCTGGTGACCCAGGACAAGTGATCCGTTCCCTCTCTGATTTTTTTTAACCAAGTACCAAGGAAGCTGAATGGATCACAACGACTTCCTTCTCCCTCCTTTTTGATTTGATACATCTCAAAGAACACAGAGGGCCTGATTACGACCTTGGCGGATAGGATACTCCGTCAAAAACGTGACAGATATCCTGTCCACTGTATTAGTCCCATAAGATATAAGTAATTGTAATACTGCGGACAGGATAGCTGCCACGTTTGTGACGGAGTAACTCTGTCCGCCAAGATCGTAATCAGGGCAAGAGATCAGTGATATTACTTGTAGTGAGTGATATTTTGCATGCTTCTGTTTTTTGGCTAAATGTCAGACATTCTGTGTTGTAAGTGAATTATGGGTCTGAAACCATTTTAGGATTAATTAAACGCACCCACTATTTTATATTGATAGATGGCAGTTGAATTCATGGGAATTTAAGAATCATGAGACTGTTGGCAGTCTGCAAAAAACTACAGCTCACTAGGTTAAGGAAAATAAGGTCTCAGTCTAAGAGATTGGTATATTTGGGGAAGCATACAAAAGGGTACTTAGTAGGCACACAATTGCATAGTTGTACCATATAAGAAAGATGGCATCAGGGGGTCAGTTCTGTTGAAGAAGCTGTTGAAGAAAACCTTTTGAAAGTGGAAGAGGCACTATGGGAAGCCCAACTACTCCATAGTGTGTGCCTGCTTACCTGCACGTGAAGAATTTAAGAATTAAGTGATGTAGCAGCCAAGGCACACCATGGTATTACAAAGGGAAAGCTCTATAAAATTGATGACACGCTGAGTACCTAAGAGCATGGCCAAGCAAAAGGGACTAGAAATACAGATGGGTTCTGGTATTCAGAGACTGTATGGGGACTGACAACCCAGATGATAAATGTTTACTGAATTATTCAAGGCACTGTATCAAACAAGGTCAGAGAGAGACATTGTTGTAATAAGAGACCTGCTTAATGTGGTTTGGATCTTGAGCTTTACAGATGGCGGCAAACGAACAAGTTACGTACCTTCGATAAAAACCTTACCTGGTAGAGACTCTACCTAGCCGCAGATTCCTTACCTTAGAACTATGCCCAGGCATCAGACTGGATGAGGATATTTTTCATGAGCAGTAGCCCTGTGTGCTGATAGTTGGCATCTTTCAGCTACGCAAGGGTTCTTTTCACGACTTTCCACACCAGGAGCGCAGAGCCACTAAGAACACTGACTACTGGTGTGGAAAACCAGAGACCTGAAAGGGGAACAGCCTTGGCCCTAGAAATCTGTTCCCAAAGCGGGAGGATAGGTGGGTTGGATCTGTGGCTAGATAGAGTCACTACCACGTAAGGCATTACCGCAGGTAAGTAACTTGTTCATACAGATTTCTACGCGCATATTCCTTACCTTAAAATAGATATCCAAGCAATACCTTCCTGGAGGTTGATCTGTGAACATGATTTAACCCAGAAAGTCCTGCAGGAGCGAATGGGCAAAGTGCCCATCTCGATGGACCTGCAGGTGCAGGCAGTAGTGTTTGGTGAACGTGTGCAGGGAGATACACTTTGCTGCCTTGCAGATGTCTAGGGCTGGAACTCCACGTGCTAATGCAGTGGTCGCAGACTTTGCTCTTGTAGAATGAGCTCGCAAACCCTCTGTGGGTTGCTTCTTTTTTTTTTATTAAATCTTCTTATATATGTACAATAAACAACAATACAGATAGCACTTAGTACATTCTTCAAATCACTTTGATGATGAAGTGGAACTTGGGTCGACCTTTTATAAATAACATATCTCTTGCTCAGAGCAACCTGTCTCGCTACGAATCTAAGTCTTCTTGGGACGCTTCCGCTGGTAAGCTGGGTGGAGTACGTATGTTCCCTCTGTAATCATTCCACTTGCTTCACATTTGTACTCACTTCTTCGGGCACCCCCTGGATACGTATACTGTTTTCTTCCAAAACATGCACCAATCCATGTCTTTTTTCCAGTCCCGAACTGTCGGGAACTCTCTTACTCCCCATTTCCTCGCTATATTCCTCTTAATCACAATTTGACCCAGCGACACCCATGTTCTCTCCTTACCAACCAGATCTGTTGGCTCCCACACATTCAGTACACATCTTTTGGCCTTGGGTATTAGTCTATTCCCCAGCACCTCCCCCAAGCATTTCACAGCCCAATCCAATATCTACCAACGTGTGGGCACTCCCACATAATATGGAGGAATGTACCTTCCCGACTGCACTGCCTCCTGCAAATAGGGTCTTCCCTATATCCCATTTTGACCAACGCTAGCCCAGTGACATATATTCTATGCAATATTTTTAACAGCACTAGCCTCAGTTTCGATGAAATCGCCACCTCTTTTGGCGATGCCAGTGCCTCTATCTAGACCTCCTTCTCCAGCCCTGCCAAGTCACTCTCCCATTTTGCAAGAAGCTGCAGCAGGGAATCCGGGGAATGGTTGACTAGTTTTGAGTACGTCAGGGAGATTGCATTTTAGGCATGTACCCATAAAGGAGCATATCATCAAGGGGAGAGGCCTCAGGAGGGGTCTCTCCACTCCGGATCACCGTCCGCAATGCATGACGTATCTGCAAGTACCTGAATCTCTCAGTCTCCACCATTTCATATTCTTGTTTTAGTGTCTCGAATGGCACCACCACCCCCTTTTTCCTAAGGTCACCCACCTTACTTATTCATTATCCCATTTGTCGAACTCTTTCGTCCGCCAGAGGGAGCCTAGTTGTTCCGTTTCCCATAGTGGGGTGGCTAGTGTTATTTTTTGCGTCCAACCCATACTCTTGTGTGCCGTATGCCACACCTGGATCAACTACTTTGTGGGACCTGTCAGGTTCATTTTCCTGGGCTTTGAAGAGAGCGCACGGGTGTGATTACTCCAAGGCAATAGCCATCTGTCGATTGTATATCCGGGGTCAGTCGGAGATCGATACATGCAATGGTTGATGGCCGCTAGCTGTGCAGCCCAGTAGTACTTTCTGATATTAGGTAATCCAATACCCCCATGATACTAACCTTTGACAAATTTTGAGATTGAAATTCGCGGTGGACGGTTTTCCCAGAGCAGCGCCCTCTGTGAACTTTCTACTTCAGCAAAATAGGACGCGGGAACCGGGTCTGGCGAATTGTGTAGAACATACAGGAATCGAGGCAGCGACAATCAATCAAAGCATTTATATAGCGCACTACTCACCCGGAGGGTCTCAAGGCGCTAGGGATGGGGGGGGTCCGCTACTGCTCGAACAGCCAGGTCTTGAGCAGCTTCCTGAAGGCAAGGTGGTCCTGGGTCAGGCGGAGGTGGGTCGGGAGGGAGTTCCAAGTCTTGGCGGCCAGGTAGGAGAAGGACCTTCCTCCTGTGGTGGCTCTTCGGATGCGGGGGACGGAGGCGAGGGCATGGCCGGTCGATCGAAGCTGGCGTGTGTGGGCGTAGAAGTTGAGGCGGCTGTTGAGGTATCCTGGGCCTTGGTTGTGTAGGGCTTTGTGTGCATGGGTGAGGAGACCGAAGGTGATTCTCTTGTTGACCGGGAGCCAGTGCAGATCTCTCAGGTGTCCGGAGATGTGGCTGCGTCGGGGGATGTCCAGGATGAGTCGTGCAGAGGCGTTCTGAATCCGCTGGAGTCTCTTCTGGAGTTTGGCGGTGGTTCCGGCGTAGAGGGAGTTGCCGTAGTCCAGACGGCTGGTGACGAGGGCCTGGGTGACAGTCTTCCTGGTCTCGGTGGGGATCCACCGGAAGATCTTACGTAGCATGCGCAGGATGTTGAAGCACGACGAGGAGACGGCGTTGACTTGTCTGGTCATGGAGAGGGAGGAGTCCAGGATGAAGCCCAGGTTGCGTGCGTGGTCTGTTGGTTTGGGTGCGTTGCCCAGGGCGGGGGGCCACCAGGAGTCGTCCCAGGCGGAGGGTGAAGATCCCAGGATGAGGACTTCCGTCTTGTCCGAATTCAGTTTCAGGCGGCTGTTCATCATCCACTTGGCTACGTCTGTCATCCCTTCGTGTAGGTTGGCTCTGGCGGTGGCGGGGTCGTTGGAGAGGGAGAGGATCAGCTGGGTGTCGTCGGCGTAGGAGATGATGTTGAGGTTGTGTTGGCGTGCGATGGCTGCGAGTTGGCTCATGTAGACGTTGAAGAGGGTTGGGCTGAGCGAGGAGCCTTGGGGAACGCCGCAGATGACTTCGGTGGCTTCTGATCTGAACGGGGGAGGCGGACTCTCTGTGTCCTTCCGGCGAGGAACGAGATGATCCATTCCAGTGCCTTCTCCTGGATTCCGACGTTGCTGAGGCGCCGCACTAGGGTACGGTGGCAGACAGTGTCGAAGGCCGCGGAGAGGTCTAGGAGGATGAGGGCCGCTGATTCTCCGTTGTCGAGCAGGGCTCGGATGTCATCGGTGGCTGCGATCAGGGCGGTCTCGGTGCTGTGGTTGGCCCGGAAGCCAGACTGCGAGAGGTCGAGGGATCCGTTCGTCTCGAGGAAGGCGGCCAGCTGCTTGTTGACGGTCTTCTCGATGACTTTTGCAGGAAACGGGAGCAGCGAGATGGGGCGGTAGTTCTTGAGGTCGGTGGGGTCGGCTGATGGCTTCTTTAGTAGAGCGCTGAGTTCGGCGTGCTTCCAGCTCTCCGGGAAGGTAGCGGTGTTGAAGGAGGTGTTGATGATGTCCCGCAGGTGGGGTGCGATGACAGCGTCGGCCTTGTTGAAGACGTGGTGAGGGCAGGGGTCGGTCGGAGATCCGGAGTGGATGGAGTTTATCGTGCGGATGGTGTCTTTGGTGCTGATCGGAGTCCAGGCGCGGAGGGTGGTGGTGGGGGGCGGTGGTTCAGTCGTGGCGTGCGTCGGTTGAGTGCTGAAGCTGTTGTGTATGTCCGCAATCTTGTTGTGGAAGTAGGAGGCGTGGGAGTTGCAGAGGTCTTGCGAAGGGATGATGTCGTTGTTTCCGGCGTTGGGGTTAGAGAGCTCTTTAACGATGTTGAAGAGTTCCTTGCTGTTGTGTGCGTTGTTGTCCAGTCGTTCCTTGAATGCAGTTTTCTTGGTGGCGTGGATCAGTTGGTGGTGTTTTCGGGTGGCGAGCTTGAGGGCAGTCATGTTGTTCGGTGTTGGGTCTCTGCGCCAGGCTTTCTCGAGTGCTCGGCAGTTCTTCTTGGAGCTCTTGAGTTCGTCGGTGAACCATGGGGCTTTCTTGCTGCCGGGTCTGCTAGGCGGGGTCTTCAGAGGGGCGAGGACGTCTGCGCAGTTGCTGATCCACTTCGTGAGGTTGGTGGCCGCCTGGCTTGGGTTGGTTGCGCTGGTGGGAGGGTTCATACTCAGGGAGGTCGCGAGCTGGTCGGATGTAATCTTGTTCCAGCTTCTGCGTGCAACCTGCTGTTGGTGGTGGTGGATAGTGGTCCTTCTGAAGCTGAAGTGGATGCAGCTGTGGTCCGTCCAGTGGAGTCCGGTGATGTGGCTGAAGGTGATGTCCTTGCTGGATGAGAACACGGGGTCGAGTGTGTGTCCGGCGTAGTGGGTGGGGGTGGTCACCAGCTGCTTGAGACCGAGGTTGGCGAGGTTGTCCAGCAGGGTGGTGGTGTTGCGGTCGTTGTTGTTCTCCAGGTGGAAGTTGAGGTCCCCGAGGAGGATGTAGTCAGTGG
Source organism: Lissotriton helveticus (assembly GCF_964261635.1). Classification (NCBI taxonomy): domain Eukaryota; kingdom Metazoa; phylum Chordata; class Amphibia; order Caudata; family Salamandridae; genus Lissotriton; species Lissotriton helveticus. The sequence goes on from NC_136060.1 coordinate 188,756,077, forward strand.
AGAGGAGGGCGTGCGGGCTGATGAAGTCGGCGATGTCTTCGCTGAATTGTGTGCGTGGTCCTGGGGGTCTGTAGATGAGGGTGCCTCTGAGGGTGGTCTTGGGGTTGATGTGGATCTGGAAGTGCAGGTGTTCGGCGAGGGTGTCGTCGGTGTTGGTCGTGATGCGGATGGTGTTCCTGTGGATGATGGCGATGCCTCCTCCTGTCTGGTTGATCTTGTAGCCGTCCGGGATGGCGATGGCGATGTCGGGCGCAGAGGAGGCGTTCATCCAGGTTTCCGTGAGGAAGGCGACGTCTGGGGCTGTGGTGTCGAGCAGGTTCCAGAGCTCGACGGCGTGTCTGTGGATGGAGCGGGTGTTGAGCAGGATGCACTTGAGGTGGTTGCTGCTCGGCTTGGTCGGTGCTGGTGTAGTGCAGGTCCGGATGCAGGTGAACTTGCAGGAGTGGCAGCAGAAGGGTCCGTCGGTGCGTCTCGGGGTGGCTCGATAGCAGCCCGGGATTCGGCCGGTGTTGAGTGCGTAGAGTTCGGTGGCGTCGTAGGTCCGGCGGGTGGGCTGGTGTCTGCGGGAGACAGAGGTCCTGGCACTGGGCGCGGGCCAGGCGCTGACGGGCACAGACGGGCTTGCCTTAGGCGCGCCTTCGGCGCACCAGCAGCGCGCCCGCTGCGCGCGTCCGCTGCGCGGCCTCCATATGAGTGGGAGAGGGAGGGAGGAGCAGCTGGGAGGTGGGAGCGGGGCGGCCAATAGGGTGTGAGGGGGCGGAGCTACGGGACGCGGCGGCGGGAAACGGGCGGCGAGGGGGAGACGCGGGGAATGACAGAAGAAAAAAAGGGACACAATCTGGGCACCAAGGAAAGGGGAACAATCAAGGCAGCAACATACACAGGTACAGTGGGGGAGAATCACTCACTCGTAGGTACAGAAGAGAAGGAGGGCACAGTCACTCTGAACGCAGGCAGACACAATGCAGCAGCGGTCAGTGGTCACACAGGGAGCTGTGTGGCGGTGAGGGGAGCGACCTGCCTGGTAAACAGGGTCAGAGGTCATTTTGAAGAGTGCCGCCCTTCCCAGTAGTGATAGCGGAAGACACTTCCAATGCTCTACATCCTGTCTGAGTCACTGCAGAGGTGATGACAAATTACACGTATAATACAATTTGGGATTTCTCCTGATGAACAGCCCTGGATACTTGTATCCCTCTGTGGCTATTGTCACCTTGCAGCCCCTCGGTAAGGCGGGTGGGTTCCCGTGTAATACAAACACAAGCGGTTTTGACCAGTTGATATTGTAACCGGAGTAGGTACCAAAATTTGTAAATATATTTAACACCCTGTGTAGAGATCTCTCTGGCAAGGCCCGATACAATAAAATATCATCAGCGTAGAGTGAGCTACGGCTTCCCAATCCTCCGCCCAACGCAATCCCCTTATTATTGGGTCTTTGCGGATCCAGTAAGCAAGAGGTTCTAAAGTCAGTGCAAATAAAAGTGAGGGCAGAGGGCAACCCTGCCCTCTCCCTCTGTGTAGCGTAAAGCCGGCTGGACTTTTTGTTATTAACTACCACTTGTGCAAGAGGGTCAGCATAAAGCAGTCTTATCCAGCCGATGAATTTTGGACCGAACCCTAGTGCTTCCATGATGGCAAAGAGATATGCCAACTCCATGGAATCAAATGCCATGGCAGCGTCCAGAGACACCACCACCGCATCTTCCCTAATAGTGTCTAAGTGCCCCATGACCCCATGCAACCGTCGCAGATTTAATGATGTGTTTCTGGACGGCATGAATCCCGATTGATCTGTGTGGACCAACCCAGTTATGACCCGGACCAGCCAGGAAGCCAATAGCTTGGCCAATATTTTGGCCTCTGCTTTTAACAAAGATATCGATCTGTAGCACGATCATTGATTTTTAGGTTTAACATCTTTGTGTATCACTACCAGAGTTGCTATTCTCTGATCTTTCGGGAGATATCCTCTCTCTAAGCATTCTTCATACATTCTCTGAAGGTGGAGCGCTATGCCACTAGGCCTCAGTTTGTAGAGTTCTATTGGGAGGCCGTTCAGGCCCATTGCTTTCCTGGATTGAAGGGTTTGTATGGCCTGTGCAATTTCTTCCTGCATTAGGTCAGTATCTAGCAGAGCTTTATCTTCCTCAGCTATCACTGGTAGATGCATTTCAGACATTAACACCTTCACTTCTATTTCCTTCCTATTGGTTTCAGAAGCATAGATTAGATCATAGTATCTAGCAAATTTGTCTGCAATTTCTTGCATGTCTTTCAGCTTGTCTCCTGATTCTGATAGTAGTTCTGTAACTAGTCGGCTCGACTGCTCCCTCCTATCTAGCCATTCCAACAGTTTCCCAGCCTTATCTCCCTTCTCGTATATTCTTCCTAATTTGTGTCCGTATAGTGTTTTCGTCATGTTTCACGCCTCACTTCTATTGTGTTCTTTTTTTAAGTTAAGAAGGTGTACGCTGTCTCGATCTTTTGTTCTGGTAAGGTCGCGCTCTAGTGCTAAGATTTCTCCTTCTAACCTAACTAGTTCTGCATTCTTTTCCTTTTTAGTTCCTGCTATCTGGGACATCGCATGCCCCCATATTACTGTTTTGAAGGCTTACCAGAGGATCTGGACCGAGTCTACCAATCCCTCATTTTCTCTAAAATAATTGTCTATTTCCTGAATGAGCTTCTTTTTAATCTTTGGGTACTGGAGATGCCAGGGGTTTATTGGCGCTATTTTGGTCCCGCTACCGTTACCAAATTCTACATGCATCCATTCTGGGGAATGATCAGAAATGCCCCTCGCTAAGTGCCGGATCTCCTTAACATATCGTACCTGATCTGCCGGAGTAAAAATATAATCAATTTAGGAAAGACTATCATGGGCCCCTGAATGAAATGTGAAATGCGTGTCAGTCGGATGACGGACCCTCCATACATCTACAAGCCCCATTGCATCCAGAAAGTGCTGGAGTATCATCCGCGATGGTGCTAGATCTCGTGGGGGATGTCGGTCTAATCTCCCCGACATCACAGAATTAAAGTCTTCCCCTAATACCAATTTCCCCATTGGGAACAATAGTATCACTTTTCCCAATTCTCTTAATGCAGCCTCCTACAGGCCTGGTGGTGCATACATTGATATTACAGTCAAGGTTTCGCCCTCCCATATACCAGACACTGCAGTGTATCTACCCAAGTTATTCATGCATTTTTTGTTCTATTGTCATGGGGAAAGATCGTTTCTTCACTATACCCACACCCCTGGAACCTGTGGTGAACCCCGAGTGTGCCACCAGTCGATAGCCCCATCTAGCCAGGGCCTTGCACATGTTCCTTACGAGATGTGTTTCCTGGAGCAGTATCAATTCTGGGGCATGTCGCTTAATGAATTGCAATACAATCCCTCGTTTTAATTTGTCACGTAATCCATTTACATTCCAGGGAAGGAGTCTGAAACCTTTATCGCCTGATGTGACCCTATCTTTGCTCATAACTCTCCTTCAAGCTGGCAGCCCATCCTTTATCTAATAGCTTTGGTGTCCAACCAAAGGGCTGGATGTGTTCGGCAGGTTCCACTGATCTTACACCCCCTCCCAACCTCCCTATCTCGTCCCTATTGCCATTTGTGCAGCTGTGACCACATAACAATTCTATTATTTCAAAAACCCCTGTACCTACTTCCCTGCACTCTGGGCTTTAAACTGCCCATGTCCCCAACTATGCAGAGTGCCTGTCACCCCATAATCACTAACTATAAGTAATATTGGAGGGGACTCCCTCCCTCCAGGCTCCCCCGCTCCCGCCCCTCTACTTGATATGTACTCATGTCTTTAAAGTCTAATATTCAATGTCAATGGAGGTACTCTGTGTTCTATACTGAACTCAATCCAGCAGAAACATCAGTTCAATAAGTCTTTTCCTCCATATGCGTCAGTCTCCTCCTTTGCCTTTGCCAATGGATTGTTCCGCTCACCCTGCTGTGAATCTTTGTTGTGGTAAAGGTGTTCTCTTCCTTTGCGGTGATTGTGTTCTCGCTACAGTCTCCAGCCAGTCTGTCGCTGCTTCTGGCGTCTTGAAAAACCAGGATCTTCTCTCTGCTTCAACTCAAAGCTTTGCTGGGAACAGCATCGAGTATCTCATACCTTTTTCTCTTAGTTGTTTCTTAATTTCCAGAAAAGTTCTCCTTTTTTCTGCACAGCAATAGTAAAGTCCGGATAAAAGGTAATTTCGCTATTTTCATATTTGACCATTGGGGAAACACAAGCCATCTGTAGTATAATGTCTCGGTCTCTGAAATGTATTAGTCTCGCCAACAGGGGCCTGGGAGGGGCGCCTGGTTTTGGCCTGCCTCCGGGAACCGTGTACGCCCTTTCAACCGTGAAAAAGGTAAAAAAATATTTTGGTTCCAGATAATCGTAAATTAGCCTCTCTACAAAGAGGTCAGCTGCTGCCCCCTCAGCCTTCTCAGGGACCCTAAGATCCTAACATCATTCCTCCTCGTTCGGCCTTCATAATCGTCCAATAGCTCTCCATTTTCCTACTGGCAACTTGGAGTTCCTTAATGTCCTGTTTCATGTGCTTTGTACCCTCACTTAATTCTGTAGTGATCGCTTCCATGGTCTCGACTTTTGCACTTATGTTTTGCATATCTGCTATCAGGAGCGTCACCTCTGTCGTTATCATATCCATTGTACTTTCAAGAGACGTGCGCACTCCCATTATGGCCTCCATAATGTCTTTTAATGACATTATGGAGTCGCCTTCGACGCCCAGGTCTGCGGCTTCTCCTACCTTGTTTGGGCCGTCGGGATCAGTATGTTTCTGCAGCGTGTATTTATCCAATTTGGTTTGGAGGGAGCCTTTTGCTCCCTTGCCCCAGACATGTTGGCCAGTCAGTTGGTGACCAGTTGGAATTAGTGTAGGTATTTATCCTTCCCAGACCTTTCGTTTATTTGCTTCTCTCTATTATTTTTCTCTGGCAACTAGTCAACACCAATGTAGATCATCCTGGGTAGATGTAATTGCCACCAGAAAAGCCATCTTGATGGTGAGGAGCCTAAGAGGACAGGCATGAAGTGGTTCAAAGGAAGTGCACAGTAAGAATATGAGAAGCAAATTGAGGTCCCATTGAGGCATAACAAAGGGAGCTGGGGGTAACGTGTTGTAGACTTTTAAGGAATCTATTTACAATAGGGGTCTCGAAGAGAGACAGCTGATCAGGCAGCCGCATAAAGACAGAGATGGCGGATAAATAACTCTTCAAGGTGCCCAATGCAGAGCCCTGCTGGGCTAGGGTAAGGATAAATAAAAGAACTTGGGAAAGGGAAGCAGATAAGGGATCAATCTGTTTCTCAGCACACCATGCAATTTATTCCAACGGTTGGAATATACAATCTTGGTGGAGGGACACCGGGCTGCAGACTTCGGGCAGAAGGTCAAAACTGCCAACTGTCGCCACTCAATCTCAACGCATGAAGGCGGAATGTTGACAGGTTTGGGTGGAGAACCCTCCCCAGCTGCTGCAACAGAAGATCCTACCGACGGAGCCGCCTATCGGAGAACCAATAGCCATGCTCAAAAGCCCGGGATACCAAACTCTCAGAGCCCAGTACAGAGTCACAAGTATGACTTAGGCCCAGTCATTCCTGATCTTTATAAGAACTCTGGGTAGGAGTGGGATGGGCAGAAGGACGTCTAGGAGGCCTGAGCTCCACTCGAGACAAAAAGCGTTGCTGAGGAAGAGTGCCTTAGAAACTCCAGCACACAAAACTGTGCCAATTGTGCATTCTTGGCAATGGCGAACAGATCTAACCAATGCTCTTACCACTGCTGAAAGAGACCTTGCATCACTTCCAGACGGAGACGCCATTTGTGATCCACTAGGCACCTTCGACTGAGTTAGTCCACCCTCAAGTTCAGCGAGAACGGCAGGTGTTCCCATTGGCTCCTCATTGAAAAGAGAATAACCTTCAAGTTTCTCACCCACGCCCACAAAGCCCTCCACAACACCGGACCAGCCTACCTTAACTACTGCCTCTCATTCCACACCCCTCAGAGATCCCTCTGCTCAGCCCATCTCTCTCTAGCTATGGTGCCACGCATCAAGAAAATCAGAACAGGAGGACGGTACTTCTCCTTACTTGCACCAAAGGCATGGAACACCCTCCCGCTCCACCTCTGGCAGACACTAAAACTCTCAAAGTTCACGAAGGACCTCAAGACCTGGCTCTTTGACGAACCTTAATGAACATCCTGGAGCTCCACCCACGCCCCCCCCCCAGCGCCTGGAGACCTTACGGACGAGTAGTTGTGCTTCCCCAACCCTTGATTGATTGAGGTGTTGAACCACCAGGGGTATACCCTGACGTTCCAGTCATGCCCAGAGGCGAAGGGCCTCTTGACAAAGGGTCGACGACCCCACCCCACCCTGTGGGTCAACGACCCCACCCCATCCTGTTTGTCGCAGTATCACATGGCAAAGATGTTGTTCGTGAACACCTGCACTAGCCTTCCCTTGATGGAGGACAGAAAGATTTTCAATGCCAGCCTGATTGCTTGGAGCTCCAATAGGTTTGTGGAAAATTAGTGCGTTTTGGTGAACATTATCTGCGCCATCTTGCCTCTTCCCCTGATGCCACACTTTTGTCGTACGCGCCCGCCATTTTAAGATGCCCCGATCAGAACCAACCCTTTTGCATGCCGCTGGCCCCTGACATAGCCCTTTGCCTTCGCTAAGCCTGCCCGCTGACCACCCCCCTGCTTGCACCTGCCTGGAGTCATAAACCCCTCTTCGGCGCTGCTCTGCCCCCGGCCCTCATCCTGTTCCCAGCGCGACACCTCCCTGCTTTCCTTTCATGATCTCCGGCCCTTAGATGCAAACCCCCTTTTTCCCCGTGTGCCCGTTTTGTCCTCCCCGTTCCCAAGCCGACACCCAGCTCTGCCGATACCACCCTCGCCCCTCCCCGTACAATAGAAAGCTTCCCCCATCAAAGAAAATCCCCGGGTTGATCAAAGCCCCCACCCCATGAGATCCAATCAGACTCCCCTCATCCCGTGAATCGGCGGATTATCCAGCTGCGCGATGCTCACCACCTGTTGTGATTAGGGTGGGGATTTCAACTGTAAATGTGTGTGGGAACGGGCCCCAAAGGGGGATTCCGGGTATGTCTTTCCGTATATCAAAGCTTTGTCACATATATGTAAACTGCAATAAAAACCATAAAACACTGTATATAAGGGGCCAGGCCTCAAACGTAAGTTAGAGCACCTCAGAACGATACCTTCTGTCCGTTTCGTTGTGTTCTCCTCCGGAGAGAATAAAAAAACCTTGTTTCCTGCCTTCCAGTCTCCAGCGCCTGCCTCTTCAATGGTTTAACTTCTTTGTGGGTTCAAGAGGCGACATCGCCGGGCAATAATTGAGGATCTTATATTCTGGTTGGTAGTGCCCCCCCCAGTTTGTATTTTTCCACAATTGGCGTCCCAAGCGTGGGGCCCATCAGCGACTCGTGGATCCAGTGGGAGAGGTCCCGACGACAGAGTGAACGACTGCAACGATCGGGAGAGCTCTTGCCCAATAGACCCTCGTCTGGCAGCCGATCATCCGAACTTCACTAGTTCCGAACAGACCTCTCTCGAGTGATCTACGGTCCTGACTGGGAACCATCAGGAGTGCCGTGAGAAATACGAGAAAAAGAGGACGATCGGGCGCTGGATTCGGAAGACAAGAAACTGTCCACATGGTCCGGGTAAGGTCGTGTTGCCACGACAAATTGCGAAAGAATTTGTTTTGATTGATTGTCAAAAAATACTAGTATTGCCTTGTTTATTTTTATTTAGAGATTCACTGTCTGCAAACGGAGAAGCAACAGGCTCTCTCTCCCTTTGCAAGCAGTGGAGGATAAGTAGGGTAGCAGCCGTGCTTGTTCTTTTTCTCCCCCACTCAATAATTGCTTGAAACTGAACTGTTGTTCACAAACTATTGTTTCCTGGAGATTCTCTGTCTGCAAGCAGGGAAGAGACCATCCTTTTTGCAGATAGTGAAAAGGGTAGGTGACGCAGATCTTTGCGGTCCTACTCATTCTCCCCATTGTTATTTTGTTGGTCTATTGGTTTTTTTGGGATCCATGAGGTATTCACTGCCTGCAAACAACGTAGAATAGAAATATTCTGTCTAGTCTTTGCACCTAGTGATAAGATAGGCAGTGCTGACTTTTTAGTCCCTCGTTACGAGCCGTCATGTCTGTCTTCTCCCCATTGATAAATAGCCTGTTTAGCCCGGACCGGGTGTTAGAGGTGGACCATATGGCTCCACTAGAAGGCACCCCTAATAAGGACATGTTCATAAACTATGGGTTAGTTACCATAGCTTATAATAAATTATGGCACAGGTATACCGAAGATAGCCAAGACAAACAGTGGCCACTGGCAGGATCCTTCGACCTTGATAAAATAGAAACGTTAGAAATAGCCCTTCGAAATAATAAGACGACGCCAATTATGCTCGACAGTCTCGGTATGTGGCGCAGAGAGGCTACGAAACGACAGAGAAAAGACGAGGATAAACCAAGTAGGGAAATATACCGACAGGACAACCCCAGGACACCGCTACCCACAACTTACCCCCCGACACTATACCAAGGACGACCAGACTTAGGGTCAGACCAATGCGCTTTTTGTAGGTATGTCGGACACTGGAAAGCCCAATGCCCGACTCTACTGAGCGTGAGTAGGAGCAGAGGACCGACAGGAACGACAGACCGACAGTACGAGAAAAGGCGCGAGACAGAGAAGAACCCGACTTACATAGACAGGCCAGACAGAACCACCACGTTTGATTATGCCCGATGGCACAGATTTCGCCAGGAAAATCTCAGCGGCATGATCAAGTTCTCCTAGGTCGGGCAATGTCAAGACGGGAACCCAGCCTCGTTTAAAAACTTACAGACGGAAAGAGATAATTATGACCGATAACTGTTTTTATATTTGTCTTGGGTCTTTGTATGTCGTACTTGTACTGTCCCCCGTCTGAGTTCGTGTGTATGTAAATGTACAAATCTGCGTCACCCCTCTACACGTGTTTCCGTGTTACTCGACCCCTGTTAGCAGAAACTTAGCATAAAAGCAACCTGGAAAGAAAGAAATGATAAAACAAAATCCGTAGAACATTAATAAACTTGAACTTTTAATTTAACACAACAAACAAGGAATAATAACGATAAACTGTAGAAAATGGAAGTCAAACAGAACATTCGCCCCCCCCCCCCATTCTGGAACCTTCCAAAATAGGGCAGGGTTACGGCTACGCCCAACCAACGGCAACCCATATAAGGCGAGCCCCGCCGCCAACTCTTGGTCAGGAAATCTTAACGTATGGGGGAGCCGGAGAAGAGGCGGGAGCCCGCAGCCTGGGCATTTGCAGGTAGTCCCGCCACATGTCTCTTTGGCCGGCCGCAACGGGCCTGGAAAGACTAAGGTAGTCCCGCCACATGTCAAGAGGAGAGCGAGGCACCTCTTCCTTTTCTCTTCCGTCACGGCCGCAGCAGTCCTGGACGGCGGGATGTCCTGCACGTACCTCCACAACAATTTGTCCAAGTTGGGCTGGGAGGGAGAGGCGACGCGGACGAGCCTCTCCCACCTCCACCGGTAGGAGGTTTCCCAGCCCCCAGCCCGGCGCCGAACACCCCCAGTCAGGCGATGGTGCCCATACTTCCACAGCACCGGACACACCATGGTGGCACCCCAGTACTTGCGCAGCACCGAACACACAATGGTGGCACCCCAGTATTTGCGCAGCACCGAACGTACAATGGTGACGCTTGGGGAACACCGGATGTGGAGAGGCCTTCATGCAGGGCGATGAAAAGGAGCGGCATGGAGTGCACCGGGAGAAGGAGACGATGTGAACGAGTCTCCCTCGCCCCCCCAGGTGGGGGCATCACAGCTGCACCCCAGCTGAACGTCCCGCTCTCACGAAACAGGGACCTCTTCCCTTCACTCCAAAGGGTCTCTTCCATTCTTGCAAACTCGACGAGAGTGGCCCCTGTAGGGCCTCAAAATGGCGTCTGGATCCGCTGGAAGGCGGGCCCCGGCCACTAGAGTAACTTTGGCCAGCCATACAACTCGAACATTTGTCCCATGGAGCACGAGCCCCCATCTCCGACAGCATCTCCGCAGCCTTGAAGATCATGCAAAGGTCCCCGGCGGAGCCTTCGGCCTTAGCAGGTTTCCGGTAAGGGACGGCTGCTTCGATCGCCAACGAAACAAACATGACATTGCCACACCTTCTGTTAGCGTGAATTCTAGAACTGCCGAAAAGGACTCTGGTCCAGAACCGCCGAAAAGGACTCTGGTCCAAACTGCCAGTAATGGAAACATTTCCCCCTGATGCTGCTTCCGGACTGTGCCGGCCCCGCCCAAAATGGCGCTGGTATCAATCGGAACTTACGAACACCTCGTGGTGTTCCTTCGCACTAATATAAACTTGATGTTCTGAGATTTTTGTGATCCTTTGTACACTTGGCTAGAAAAGACAAGGAGAGCTCACTCGACGAACAGTATGAAAAGATCCCCGTTACAAACGTTGATTACGAATATACAATGTATTATATTTTTATAACTGATGTAAACCTCATTTACGATACATGCGTACGGTATGTATATAGGAAATCTGATTACAACTGTTATGATTATGTTTCTAAATTATGAAAATATATGCCCCCGAACCCCCGGCCAATTAATAGACATTTTAGTCTCTTACAAATGAATGAGTAAAACTTTCCGATGTTTTTTACTGTCGCAAACGACGCCCCCCACTGTACGCACTTTAGCCATTGCCACGACCGACCAAATACGACCACACCCCCCTAATCCATATGCTGAAATGAATTTGCAAATTAAAGTCTTTGAAACTATGGACGGGTATTGCATGTTTTATTTTAAAACAATATGGGATGGGTAGGAAAGTTCTTTTTCTGTGCACGCTACTCTGCTCTCTCTTTAAGGTTAAAGGAAGATGGTTGCCCGGCCTTGGAGGACGGATCGGATCGACAACCCGACGCTCCGCATTAAAAGTACGCGACTGACTCATGAACTCTCGCGTAGAGGAAGACCGTGACTTCCAAGGATGGGTAAAACGAATGGTGTAAATGAGGGAATGTAAAAGGAGGGTGAAATGAAATAATGTAAATATTGTAAAGTACAACGTTCCGAAGTAGCAGGGACCCAAGAACCGAAGAACTTTAGAACGCCACGGCGTCGAAAGAGGTTTAAGGATCCCGATAGTGAGATATATCCTTTGACTAGATACCTCGCACTAGGCACCTCTGGTTTCCTTTTTATGTTTCCCCGCACACGCCCTACATGAACACACTACCCCCCCTCGACTCCGAAAACCATATCCCCGGGGACCCTGCCCCAAGGAGGAAAAGACGAGTAAGAGGTAAGTAAAGGACTTATGAATCCATGTATTTGAATGCGCGCGAATGCTGTCTCCCCCACTTCCCCTCTTTTCCTCCCTCTGCAGGTTACGTCAGAAATTACAGCCGAGGTGTGGCGAAGATCTGAGACCTTGCCATGTCCAAATACACGAAACGGACTAGCGCCGCAGGGTAGTGCCCAAGCACGCCTGCAAACTACTCACGTATCGAACAAGCCCGAAAAATTAGCACAACCTGATAAAAAAGTGACCACCCTTAAACCAGACCGGAAGAATGAACCCATGTCACGTATGATGCGAAACTGTGAGGGAATGTGTGTGTGTGTGTGACTGAAGCATTGACCCAACTGGTCAAAGGACCGAGAATGCGAGAAAGTGCGACAAAATGGTACCTCCTTTTTTTCTTCTTTCCTTTTCCCAAAGCACGTCCCCTCTACCCTGTCTAATGCTCAAACTGCATGATTACAAGATTCTAACGTGGACTCGTGAATACCCTTTACTGTGTAATGCACTAAATAGCCTTTCTTGAATGCACTGCCGCCCTCTCCGTTGCACGTGCACTATTTAGCCTGCCGTTGCACTCTCTCTCTCTCTCTCTCTCTCTCTCTCTCTCTCTCTCTCTCTCTCTCTCTCTCTCTCTCTCTCTCTCTCTCTCTCTCTCTCTCTCTCTCTCTCTCTCTCTCTCTCTCTTTTTGCACTACCACTCTCCCGAGTGGTTAGCCCCGAAATTGGCAGATCGCCACCCCTAGCACACCACCTAATTGGCTTCAAATACCGTCAGTATTTGCACAAACATTTGCCTTTAATGCAATCACCCTGAGGCCGCGTCATTACCTCTCCTTTTCCGCTAGAAGTCAATGAACCCAGGTTGGGCCGTAAGGGAAAGGACAGGTAAGACAACAGAGGTTCCCTAATCTGGCCCGAAATAAGGGAACTACATGTCAACGGCTCCTATAGTATAAAACAAGGACCTCAGAATACGCGACCCTCCCCTCCCCGAATCGTCGCAATACCGAAACCAGAAAAACGATCACCCCCGTTGCCTCCCCTGTCTATGTCCCTGGTTGTTTCCCATAAATCCCCTGTCCTTCCTAGTTAAGTAACCGGGCGGTAAAAGGTTACGTAGGACCCAGAATGATGTTTTACAAGGTTAACAGACTAGAGCAAGGTAAAAGAAATCGTCAAAATGAACCTCGCAGTAGCTGAAAAACAGGATGCGCCGATAGAAAGGAAATGTTTAGCCATGTTCGTCTCTCAGCAAAATACCTGTGTAGTACCATGTTGACGACTCACTGTACCCTTTTGTAAATGTGAAACTCTAGAGAACGGCATATCTTTGCCAGATTTGTCTCCCGAAGGTGGGTTACCATCAGATGAACCGTCATGCCTGTAATAAATGATTATGAAGGAAGGTCATAGTAAATCCAGCAGGTCCGCCACCGGTCATTCATATGCCAGTTGTGAACGTTAAAAATGACGGACATTTTCATTCTTTGCCTGGAGCTGGGAGAGAAATAGACTTTTTTGATTATCTTCATCCGAAAATTTTCTAAAAAAAACTGTCTTTTCAAACTTGTTTAAGGGTACTGCTGTTGGAGGAGAGAAGGACCGGATGTGGGAGCACGAGGCCCGACCGCAGACTAAGGGACACCTGCGACATTAGCCAAGGCGAGACCACGACTGAAAAGAGCTGCAGGACGAGGCACTGTTTTCGACAGCATGAAAAGAAAGGGTCGACCTGATGCCCCTGCTCGACGTCCAGTGCCTGTCGACAAGTCCCCGCTCTCCGAATTCCGTCACACGCCCGCCTATTTGAAGTCTCTCGTTCCCCTAGTTTGTTCCTAATTTGGCCTTGCTCCATCCCCCTTTTTCCTCTGACCTACCCTATGGACTGTCTTGAACGCTCTTCTTCCATCGGAACTTTCTGACAATCACCTCAAAGGACACGGGGCGAAAAGGACCTTTCCGACCAGAAACGCGAGGAAAGGGTCGTGCCCTGCAACGCAGAATTTAGAACAGAGCCGGACTTGTAGCTCCACCGCCGGTGCTCAACAGCGCTAACGAAAGACCACAAAGAACAATGAGAACTCGTAAACTTCGAACATTTGACATCCTCAAACCACCGTTTTTTTTCTACGCCTCATTTCTCTCCCAGCCACCATTGTATTGATCCTGCTCCAATCCGAATCCGAAATATGTATTAACCTGCCAGTTTATGTTATGATATGTACTTGCTGCTCGCCGTTTTTTGTATTTCATTCCTATGACTTTCCTGCTGAACAAATTTATCAAAGTTCATCAAATAGGTGCACCTCCTAAAAACTAGATCTTGGGTTTCCTACCGTTTTCTCTCTCATGCTCACCACAATAGACCCGAGTAGAAAATGAACCAACAAGATGTCTTGAATATGTTAAAGGAGGGACTGTGGAAAATTAGTGCGTTTTGGTGAACATTATCTGCGCCATCTTGCCTCTTCCCCTGATGCCACACTTTTGTCGTACGCGCCCGCCATTTTAAGATGCCCCGATCAGAACCAACCCTTTTGCATGCCGCTGGCCCCTGACATAGCCCTTTGCCTTCGCTAAGCCTGCCCGCTGACCACCCCCCTGCTTGCACCTGCCTGGAGTCATAAACCCCTCTTCGGCGCTGCTCTGCCCCCGGCCCTCATCCTGTTCCCAGCGCGACACCTCCCTGCTTTCCTTTCATGATCTCCGGCCCTTAGATGCAAACCCCCTTTTTCCCCGTGTGCCCGTTTTGTCCTCCCCGTTCCCAAGCCGACACCCAGCTCTGCCGATACCACCCTCGCCCCTCCCCGTACAATAGAAAGCTTCCCCCATCAAAGAAAATCCCCGGGTTGATCAAAGCCCCCACCCCATGAGATCCAATCAGACTCCCCTCATCCCGTGAATCGGCGGATTATCCAGCTGCGCGATGCTCACCACCTGTTGTGATTAGGGTGGGGATTTCAACTGTAAATGTGTGTGGGAACGGGCCCCAAAGGGGGATTCCGGGTATGTCTTTCCGTATATCAAAGCTTTGTCACATATATGTAAACTGCAATAAAAACCATAAAACACTGTATATAAGGGGCCAGGCCTCAAACGTAAGTTAGAGCACCTCAGAACGATACCTTCTGTCCGTTTCGTTGTGTTCTCCTCCGGAGAGAATAAAAAAACCTTGTTTCCTGCCTTCCAGTCTCCAGCGCCTGCCTCTTCAATGGTTTAACTTCTTTGTGGGTTCAAGAGGCGACATCGCCGGGCAATAATTGAGGATCTTATATTCTGGTTGGTAGTGCCCCCCCCAGTTTGTATTTTTCCACAGGTTGCTGTGAAGCTCGGATTTTGCTGGAGACCAGAGGCCTCTGATCACCACCTCTCCCAGATGGCCGCCAAATCCCAAAACTCATCTGTCACCACTGTCAGATCTGGTTAGCGAAGGGAGACGGGTCTGTCGTTGACCCACTCTCAGTTCATTAACCACCACTGCAGATCTTTGCGGTGCCCTCAGAGATCTGGACTATTACAGAGAGATTCCCTGATACTGCACACACTGGAACTTCCTATCTTAATTGCTACCACATATGTGGTAGAACTGCTGTTGCCAACTCACATAATTCCCTGATTAAACGTGCCGGCTTACGCAGTGGCTGTCAAGCTCTCTTTACGTTTTAAATAAGAAAGTATTTCTCCCCTGCTGCTTTTTTGACATCCAGGCACCATTGGAAGACTTTGTTCTTGACGAAAACCTGTCCTTGGTGAGTTGAGGACCGTGACTTCACAGTCGTTTTTAAATGTTTTTAATGTTTCAATTACAGAACATCCCTTTAATTATTACATAACATTTCTTGATTTTTTAGTTTCACTTGGGGACCAGCAAGAAATTACTCCTTGTAATTTTTGCTGTATGTTAAAATTTTGAAAGATGAGCAATTTGTTGCCTTCTCAAATACATCTTAAACAATATGCGAGATACAGGTATCCCACTTATTGCACAATCTTGTTTTTATGTATTTTGGACAAATAGTTATGGGTACTTGTGGATCTGTGTTGTTGACTACATTCAGGCTTTGAGGAGTTCTTTCTTTCCTTAAATCGTACAGCATTAAGGTGAGTCATCATTGGCATCCTCCTTATATTTGTTCTTTTAACACAACACATGTTTCTCATGTGATGTTTTATCTCCCCTACAAGCTGTCCATCTCTAGTCCTGAGGAAGACCCACCATGATGACTAACTAATAACACATAGACCTTATGTCGAAACGTCAACGGGAATCCTATTGGTTCATGTTTTCTGTCAATCATGTGTTTGTTGAACTTTAGAGATGAGAGAGAACAAGCATGTTTTGTAAGAATGTCTATATATATCATGTTAAGATCAGCATGTGTTTGCACTGTGTAACGTTAAACTTATTTTCTTCACTTTGTATCACTTTACCACCAAGTCACGTCATTTGATATATTTTCTCGTTTCCGACAGCCTTATATGAGAAAGAGAAATTTGAATATTATTTAGGTATATGACTGTGAATGTACTAAATAAGTATATTTGTTGTTGTTTGTTTTGTTGATTTGCTTTTGGGGGTGTAAAACAATGGTCAGCATAGGCCCACACTTTCCCAGCAATTTGAAGAACATACATTAGACCTAAATCTGGTATTTGTAAAGAGCAAACTAATCACCCCTAAGGGTCTCAAAGAGTTGGGGGTTGTCGGGGAGATTAAGTGAGCTATTGCCCAGAGTCACATGATGCTGAGCTGCATCCAGTGTCGGAGATCGAACCGTAAGCCCCATGCTCTGGAGTCACCCGCTCTGGCCGCTGCACCACACCTCTCATTTGATCGATCTTATATAGGTGTGACATTCCAACACCTATTTTTCATGCAAAGAAATTGTGACATACAACAGAAAACATTGTAGCTTATAATAATGGAACGTCAGGTCACACTGCCGAGCCTGCATATGCCGATGGCCATGTGTCACAAGCAGGATGCATGAGGCCCAGCAGCCTTCAGAGACTCTCGTAACCAGGGATAGAGGCTGAAACATCGGTATCATAACTTGGATATCCTGGACTCATCGTTCAGAACAGCTCAGCAAAAAGGAAGTGTCTGAGAAGGGGCCAGGTGTGACTTCAGCAAGTTGATACTGAACTCCAGAGAGTGCAGGAGGTCTACCGTAGTCTAGAGGAGGGAATACAACTGCCTTCGATGAGCCCGCCTTCCACAGCAAGTCATCGAGATAGGTGTAGACTGTCAGCCCTGATCTCCGCAGATGAGCTGCAACCACCGCCATCACCTTGGTGAACACCCGAGAGGCGATGGTAAGGCCAAAGGGTAGCACACCAAACTGAAACTGCTTGTGGCCTACCGTGAACCACAGGTAACATCTGTGGGCAGGCAGGACGGGGATGTGGAAATAAGCATCCTTCAAATCCAACGCTACCATCCATTCTACCAGGTCCAAGGCAGACAAGACTTGTGTGAGTGTGAGCATTTTCTTTTCTCCTTTTTCAGGAAAAAATTGAAAGGGTGCAAGTCTAATATAGGACAAAGGCCTGTGTATTTCTTGAGCATCAAAAAGTAGCAGGACTGCTGTTGTTTATTGGGGAGCGACACCGGTCAAGGAGGGGATTGGTGTTTTTTTTTTGGCAGGTTGTGCGCAGCGAGGGGGGAGGGTTACTCACGCCATGGTACTTAGTGTAGGCACGTGGAATGTGAAAGGTATGAACTCCCCGCAAAAGCGTCAGAAAATCTGGAAATACGTGCAGGACCAACATTTAGATGTGGTGGGTCTCCAGGAGACTCACCTAGCGCGCAAGGACGAATTGCGCTTCAAACATAAAAACTTCCCCCTTATATATAGATCCTCGGCCACCTCGAAGCATAGGGGGGTTGCCCTTCTCTTCCGATCTACTCTTCACTTTCAGCCCTTAGATGTGCGCAGCGATAAGGAGGGACGATGGCTGATGGTCAAGGGGTTGTTATTTGATAGGATGTGCTCCTTTGTGGTGGTGTATGCTCCGAATGTGGGCCAGAATAGCTTTTTGCGGGATCTACTGGGGAAGGTGGAAGATTTTGTGGAAGGTGCCCTGTTTGTGTTGGGTGATTTTAACCTGGTTTGGTGCAAGGATGTGGATAGCTCCCACAGTCAGAGATCGGACACTGGGGTATTCTCTGCTGCTACTCAACGGCGGGTGGGTGACCTGGGGCTGGTGAACGGGTGGCGCTCTTTCCATCCCCTCTCCCGAGATTACACTTTCTTTTCCCATGTCCACCACACCTATTCCCGCCTGGACCACATTTTTTTAAGCCAGTCCCTTAGAGGAGATGTCCGCGACGCACGTGTGTTCCCGCTCTCGGTTTCTGACCATAGCTTGCTAGTGCTAGGCCTCCACTGGGCAGCGAGGGGGTATGGCCTCCGCAAATGGTATTTTCCGGCCCCGCTTGTCCGGGATGACACCTCTTGTAGGGAGCTGCGCAAGTCCATACGTGAATTTTTCGATCTTAATCCCGTGTCTGACACGTCGGTGTTTACAATCTAGGACGCCTTTAAGGCCTCCACGAGAGGCACCTGCTTGGCCCTTAACGCCCAACTTAACAGGCTGCGCCGTAAAGAACGTGAGGATTTGGAGAGCGAACTCTCCGTTCTTGAACAGAAGCATAAGCAGAACCCCTCTCGACTGACCCTTCGCCCATTAACGGCGGTCAGGGGGAAGCTTAGAGCCCATTATAATAACAGGGCGGAGTTCACCCTCTTGAAACTTCGCCGCCTCTCCTAGGCCCAGGGGAATAAGGTGGGGAGACATTTGGCTCGTCAGCTTCGAGACAAACAGGAGCGGGACTATGTGGGGGGGATTCTGGATTCGGCAGGGACCCTGCACCATCGAGATGAGGCCAAGGCTGAGCTCTTCGGCCGTTTCTACGAAGCTCTTTACAGGGGGGAGCCCTCTGACCCTGGTGCCCAGCGGACCTATTTGGGGGAGCTTCCGCTGCTCCGAGTCTCCGCGGAGTGGAATGGATTGTTGGAGGCCTGTTCACTAGAGAGGAGGTACTGGCTGCTATTGCCAAATTAAAGCCCCACAAGGCCCCTGGGCCGGATGGCTACACCGCACTCTTTTACCAGACCTTTGCGTCTGAGATAAGCGACTATCTGGTATCCCTCTTTAATACCATGGCAGACGCTGGGGAGACACCGGGCTCCATGGCCGAAGCCGTGGTCTCCATTATTCCGAAGCCGGGGAAAGACCCATCCAAGTGCTCCTCCTACCGGCCGATTGCCCTCCTCAACATCGACGCCAAATTGTACTCTTCCATCATAGCAGGGAGGCTCCAGGACCTGATGCCGGCTCTCATTCACCCCGATCAATCTGGCTTTATTAAGGGGCGCCAGACCCATGATAACACGAGGAGGATCATCCATCTAATTGAGAAGGCAGATTCCAGATTCCGGCGATCCTGGTGGGTCTTGATGCCGAAAAGGCCTTTGATCGGGTGGACTGGGGCATTTTATTTCACACCTTGGAGGCCTTCGGTTTTTCAGCTTAATTCATCTCGATGGTGAGAGCAAACTACAGCGCCCCCCACTCGAGAGTTGCGGTGAACGGTCACCTCTCGGCCTTTTTTTCACACTCGAGGGGCACCAGGCAGGGCTGTCCCCTCTCCCCCTTGCTCTTCGCCCTCAGTATCGAACCGCTGGCGCTGGCGATTCGTGAACATGAAGAGATACGGGGCCTCCCATTCTCCGGGGAGCAGCATAAGATCACCTTATTTGCGGATGACGTCCTCCTCTCTATTGAGGACCCGGCCCGTTCCCTCCCACACGTCCAGCGAGTTCTGCTACTTTTCGAGGGCGTGACCGGCTTCAAAGTTAATTATGATAAATCCTTTATCCTTAATCTTACACTCTCCGAGGGAGAGGTGGACAAACTACGGCCCTTAACGCCCTTGGCGTGGGCATCTCGATCTCTCCTGTACCTTGGGGTCCGGCTGACTCCCTCGATTGGGCAGCTTTACGCCGCTAACTTTCCCCCGCTGCTAGCGCAGACTCGTGCAGAGCTGGAGCGCTGGAAGCCGAAGTACATCTTGTGGCTCGGTAGGATCCATGCCCTTAAAATGGTTCTTCTCCCAAAGTTTTTATATCTTTTCCAGGCCCTCACTATACCGCTTGAGGCTGATTTCTTCCGTCTTCTTAAGACCCAGATGCTGCGGTTTTTGTCTGGCAAGGAGGTAGGGCACGCTTCTCTTTTGCCACTCTTCGCCGACCTTCGGAAGGAAGGAGGAGTGGGCCTCCCTGACATGCACTTATATTACAAGGCTGCGCAGTTGAGGGTATTGGTGGAGTGGTCCCAACAACTCTCGGAAAAGCACTGGCTGCACACGGACAGGTGTGTGGCGGGTCGCTCGATTTGGGATTTGGCATGGAAGCCCAAACACAACAGGCCCAGGAATGCGTACATTAGTACACCCACTAGCACTACTTTAAAGGTTTGGGACACGGTGACTGGTGATGACCGCTGGACCACATTCCCCTCTCCCTTCACTCCAATACACTTTAATCCGGCCTTCCCTCCGGCGCTGAATGAAGGACCCTTTGATGTCTGGCGGGAGGGTGGCTGTCGCGCTCTCACACATCTGTTTCATGGCCACGCTACTCTCACCTTTGACAATTGTATGCGAGACTATGAAGTGCCGCGATCCGAGCGCTTCCGCCATGTCCAGATGCTTCACTGGGCTACGTCCCCTGCGGCGGCCACGAGACCCCCCTCCGTCTTTGAGGCCTTCCTTTTGCGCACCTCTTCTATGAAGGGAGTCATTTCATTCCTCTACAATCTCCTGCTCACTTCCGCGGTGGCGCCTCGGCCCCGTTATATGAGTACCTGGGAGGACCTCCTGGGTAGAGACATCTCGGATGCTGAGTGGTCGAGTTTATGGCGGGACATTGCTGCGCATAACCATTCCGTGGAGCTCCGGGAGGCCCACCTTAAGACTCTCATGGATTGGTCTCTGCACCCCGCTCGCCTACATCGCATCTTCCCAGCTGTTTCTGACAGGTGCTGGAGGGGCTGCGGCCTTCTTGGGGATTTCCGCCACATTTGGTGGGATTGCCCGATTATCCGACCGTACTGGGAAGAGATCTTGTCCCATATCAAAGACATTCTAGGTTACCCTGTCGCTGACTCCATGGCCCATGTTCTACTGGGTCTTCGAGACCCTGCGCTCGAACACCAGACCCGAGCGGACAAACGAATTCTATGGTTGTGTATCGGTGCTGCTAAACTCACCTTGGCGGCAGCGTGGAAGAAATTAGAGGCCCCGGCGATCTCCCTGTGGCATGCGCGGTTATGGAAACTGCTGAGCATGGAACGGGTGGCGGACAGCTTCCTGGGTAACTTCAAGAACTTTATGTTTCGCTGGGGACCCTTGGTGCGTTTCCTCTCCAGGAGACTCCCGTCCGCTGTCTGTCCGGCCACGTTTCGAGCCCTCTACCTATTCCAAGTCTGAGTGTTGTGTTTTGGTATGCCTGCTGAGATGAATGCTGTCACCACCACTGGGGGGAGGGGGGAAGGGGGTTTGTTCCTTGATCTCTGTTATCATGCGTCACATCTCGTAGCATTGGCGGTGGACTTACGCACTGCACTATCGGCTACGATGATTGCTGTAGCCTACCCTCTTATATGACTGCCCTGCACTGCCTTGCCTTTGCTTTATGCCTCTCTCTTCGGACATTGCTGGGACTGCCTAGAGACCTCCAGTTTCGGCCCTTTGATCTGTATGATGTGCACTCTGTTGATAGTAATGCCTTGCGCCCTAACCACTATGATTACCTCCTGTGTGAGGGGCTGTGTGGGATTGTCGCTGATGATCTTTTTCTTTCTTCCTTCTCTCTCTCTTTCTTTTTTTCCTTCTTAAAACGAAAAATAGAAGTTTTACAACAAAAAAAAGTAGCAGGAACAGCAACCACAACCTACTTCTGATGCTGGCACCCTCCCTCTGGCTCCCTTGGCCAAGAGAGCCGCTACTTCCTGAGGGAGCAAAGATAGATGCTTCTCTGCCAGCCTGTCGTAAGTGGGTGGCAAGGGTGCAGGAAAAGCCATGAAGGGGAGGAATATTGGACAATATGGAGAACCCAGCAGCATGATGTTATTGACCTCCAGTGGTGCAGGTGATGGCATATCCTGCTGCCCACTGGTTGCACATGACAGTCAGAGGACAAATTAAAAAGGCTTGGAGGCTGCAGCTGCAGAAGGGAGAGTGGATTGGGCTGACATATGGATGCCTGACCCACTGGGTATATGGGTGCTGATCCTCGGCCACGCAGGGGCTCGGAAGCTTGCAGGCCATGGTGGCTGGGCAGGTAGAGACGCAGTTGGAAGCCTGTTTTGTGGCACCAAAATGAGCGAAGGTAAACAGGGGTTGACGGGGAGCCATTGAAATGCCCAAGGACCTGGCCTTAACTCTGCATTCCTTGAAGCGCTCCGGCATTGAGTCCGCCTTTTCTCCATAGCGAGAGGGCCATCACAGGGCATGTTCATAAGTGAAGCTTTGACATTCCCTGAAAAGCCAATTGTCCTCAGTCCGGCGTGGGGCTGTAAGGCCATCAACGAAGAAACCACGCGGCTCAGCAAGTCGGTCGTATCCACCTAACATCTGATTGTGAACTTAACTGTGTCTCTCCCATCAGACATAGCTTGGTAGAGTATGGCCCAGGACTCTGCAGGGACCACTGGCAGCACCTGCGCAACCAAATTCCAAAGGGAATGGGAGTAACAGCCCAAAATACATGCAGTGTTCGCAGCCAGGCTGGCGGAAGAAATATTTTCTTATTCAAGGGGTCCAATCTTTTGGATTCCCTATCCGGTGGGGCAGTAGGGAATGCACCAGGATTTAATCAGGAAGTGGAGACTTGGACCATCAAGCTCTCTGGTAGTGTTGGCTGAGGAAAGAGGGGTCCCCTGGGGCGATGGCAGCAGGTAATTGTTCTGTTCACAAGAGCCCCTGTTCAGGGCTTGGACCAGGGCCTGAGCAGGCCATCCATAAGGGCTTCATTAAATGAGAAAAGCAGTTCTAAAAATGTGACTCCTGATTGAAGCACCTCGATTAAGACGTTAGTCTTGACAGCCACAAAGGGCCAACCGAAGGTCGAGGACTTCAGCCGCCCTGCTCACCACCATAGCAAATTTTGCACCCGCCTACATAGCCACAGTAGATGGAGATACAAAGCTAATACCTGGGTAGTGTCCAGTCCACTACCATACGCCAATTCCTCACACCAGTCCATATTTGGGTCTAGGGGCTGGTATTTTTCAGGGTCCTGTGGCTCCTCCCAAACTTTCCTAAGTTGTAGCTCATAGGAATAGGGTTTAGGCTCCGGCCTGCAGGGAATGGCTCCACTCAGAGCTGGAGTCTGGGTAAGACAAAGGCCCTCCAGCTCTGTGTTGGAGTCTGTGATAAGAATGGGGACGACGCCACTAGAGGGCACAGGTGGTGCTGGGAGCGTCGACAGTGAGATCGGCATTGGAGAGGGTTGAGGTGGCATGAGTAGCGCAAGTCCAGATACATATGTCCCTGAGGAGGTTTTTCCAACTGCTTCCGCAAGCGGCGAAAGAGACGATAGTCTGTGCCTTGATTCTTTCGCGCTTAGATTATGCAAACGCCCTTTACATCGGCATTCCGGCTTATTTGCTCAAGCGTCTCCAGGTCGTGCAGAACACAGCGGCCAGACTGCTGATAGGCCTTTCGTCTAGGACCAGTGTTCAACACCATCTGCACTCTCTTCATTGGCTCCCCGTGGCGCACAGAGTCAAGTTCAAAACTTTGGTCTTGGCACATCGTGCCTTACATAAGCTTGGTCCTCTATACCTGCAGAGACGCTTCTCTTTTTATCTGCCTACACGGGCTCTTACTCTCAGTCCCTTCGCCTGGTTGGAGTGCCTCGTTATAGGCTTCAGCGGCTTGGAGGCAGTTCCTTTACCGTGAAGGCCAGTGCGGTCTGGAATGCTCTCCCTCTCGAGCTTCGTTCCATCCAGGACACAGTTTTGTTTAAACGGAAACTGAAGACCTATCTGTTTGTCTAATCTTGTTGCTCTGTTCTTTTTCTTTTGATCTCTCTTTCTCTCTCCTGTAGCATCGCGCCGGGACACTC
This sequence comes from Lissotriton helveticus, assembly GCF_964261635.1. Taxonomy (NCBI): domain Eukaryota; kingdom Metazoa; phylum Chordata; class Amphibia; order Caudata; family Salamandridae; genus Lissotriton; species Lissotriton helveticus. The sequence goes on from NC_136060.1 coordinate 188,779,657, forward strand.
AGGAGTAGCTGTGCGCGTAACAAATTGTAATAACATAACATAACATAACATATGTGGATCCAAGGGGCCCAACTGGCGCAGACGGCGGACCTGCTGGCGGTGAACCAATAGGAACCCCTCCCGAACCCATGGGGCCCGAAGCTGCTACAGCAGTGTAGGCTGCCCAAATATGAGGTGTATGGCCTTACAGAAGTCTAGCAGTTGGTCGGGAGTCGTTCTGGGGAACTCAGGGAGGTGCTAAGACAGCCCAGGCGCAGCTCAACTGCAGAGCCAGGCTTCGAGTGAGAATGCTCCTCGCCTCGTTGGATGACTTCGATAGACGGGGTGAAGTCAAAGACCTCTTAGACTTCTTGCTCTTTTTGTGTGACTTACTGGAGTGGGACAACTTTGACTGCGATGAAGATCTATGGCTCAGCGATTGTAGTGCTAAAGGCATGCCTATGGTTTGAAACCACGTGATGACCTTTGACTACCATCATTTTAATTGACTTTTGGTGTTTTATTTTACCCCAGCCTAATTGTATGACATTATTTTTCCCTGGATGTGCCTTTCTTGCCTTGAAGATTTCTTTCGTATCTCTTGTAGTTTTAAAGTGGGAGCTATCACAGAGTTGAACAGTTTGCCAAGAACAGAACAAGTTGAATGTGCATTTGAAAGCATGAGAGAGAGAGAGGTGTGGAATGTACTTTTTGGTCTCGAAGTGCAGTGTTATGAGCAGTGGTGCTCAAATGTGCATTATGTTGCACATTGGGAGATGACGTGTGCAGTGCTATAGGCAGTGGGCACAAGTGTGCATTGTGTTGTACATTGGCAAGTATAATGAAGTTCGTATTATTGGCTTTGACATGCCCTCATGTCATCCTGAATTCTGACTCTGTCTTGCTTGAGCATTTTGCGTGCACGGGCAGGCCCCCAGATTGCTCAAGTTGTTTAGGTTATCCATGTTCAAGGTTGCTTTGTTTTTTGATGATTGTTGAATTGACTGCCACAGACTTTCGTAAGCTTCGTTAAGATAAAGGCTGGAACACATGGGAATGCAGAAGGAACGTGGAAACTCCTTTGGAATGCTTGCATGGAAAGTGGACAATTCCAGTAAGTTTCCTTGGCGCAGACGGAAGGCCTCCCGGAACCTTCTAGTGTGTTTTGAGATTATAAAGCTGAGGTTTGTTGACTTGGAAACTGGAACTGCTTGAGCCTGAACGGTGGACGCATCGTCGGTGCAGGCATCTGGTTGCTGAGTCTCTTGACCCCCGGTGTGAATCCCCCAGTCGGGAGTGGGCCAGGAATGAAGTTTGCACCAGGTGAAGTGTTTGATTTTTGACTGTTGCCACTGTGATATGTGGCTGTTTGTGTGCATTTGCCAAGTGTGTTATTACTTCATATATATATATATATATATATATATATATATTCAATGAAAAAACCATAGGTTTCAGGCCTTATATAGTTAGGAATTAGCATTTAAAAAACCTTGCAAATTCACTTAAAAAACCATAGGTTTCAGGCCTTATATAGTTAGAAATTAGCATTTAAAAAACCTTGCAGATTCACTGAAAAAACCATAGGTTTCAGGCCTTATATAGTTAGGAATTAGCATTTAAAAAACCTTGAAAATTCACTGAAAAAAACCATAGGTTTCAGGCCTTATATAGTTAGGAATTAGCATTTAAAAAACCCTGCAAATTCACTGAAAAAAACATAGGTTTCAGGCCTTATATAGTTAGGAATTAGCTTTTAAAAAACCTTTGAAATTCATTTAAAAAAGTATACGTTTTAGGGGTGTTATAGTTAGCTGGACATTTCACTCATACAAAACCATTGAAATTGCTCCTATATAGTTAGTTGTACTAACTATATTTCGCGCACCCGTAATCCACTGCTGATGATGTCACATATTAGATCATTCATGACATGGTCAGTGATATCACTGATGACATCTCAAATGACATCACTGATGACATCACTGATGACATCATCCAGTGAATGTGGTTTGGTTCGTTATTTAAATAGGCCTTATGTAGTTAGGAATTAGCATTTAAAAAACCTTGCAAATTCACTTAACCACTTGGCTGCTAAGGCACCTGAGGCACTTCCATTGACTTTCCATTGAAATCAATGGAAACTCCATGACGAGTTACCCTTGTCATTAGCACTGAAGGGGTTAAAAAACCATAGGTTTCAGGCCTTATATAGTTAGAAATTAGCATTTAAAAACCCTTGCAAATTCACTGAAAAAACCATAGGTTTCAGGCCTTATATAGTTAGGAATTAGCATTTAAAAAACCTTTGAAATTCAGTGATGTCATTTGAGATCTCATCAGTGATGTGACCATGTCATGAATGATCTAATATGTGACATCATCAGCAATGGATTGCGGGTGCGCGAAATATAGTTAGTACAACTAACTATATAGGAGCAATTTCAATGGTTTTGTATGAGTGAAATGTCCAGCTAACTATAACACCCCTAAAACTTATAGTTTTTTTAGTGAATTTCAAAGGTTTTTTAAAAGCTAATTCCTAACTATATAAGGCCTGAAACCTATGTTTTTTTCAGTGAATTTCAAAGGTTTTTTAAATGCTAATTCCTAACTATATAAGGCCTGAAACCTATGGTTTTTTCAGTGAATTTGCAAGGTTTTTTAAATGCTAATTCCTAACTATATAAGGCCTGAAACCTATGTTTTTTTCAGTGAATTTACAAGGTTTTTTTAAATGCTAATTCCTAACTATATAAGGCCTGAAACCTATGTTTTTTTCATTGAATTTCGAAGGTTTTTTAAATGACAATTTTTAAATGTATTAATTGTTATTTTTTTTTATACTGATTTACTACATTTTTGCAGGCAGGTGTTCAGAGGGCACGCCCCCTTTTTACAACGTTCTGCAGCGCAACCCCTGGCGCGTTTGCAGAGGAGGAACTAATTCCCCTTGCATACTGGGGGTCCCTGGGGGTCAACTAGCCCACCAGGAGCCTCCAGTATAAGCCAGGGAGCTGCATTACAGAGAGGTGTAATGAGGCCACACCCTTTTTTACACCTCTCTCCAACGCAGCCCCCGGGCGTGTTTGCAGAGGGGGAACTAATTCCCCTTGCATACTGCGGGTCCCTGGGGGCCAACTAGCCCACCTGGAACCTGCAGTATGCGCCAGGGGGCTGCATTGCAGAGAGGTGTAATGAGGCCACACCCTTTTTTACACCTCTCTGCAGCGCAACCCCTGGCGTGTTTGCAGAATAGGAACTAATTCCCCTTGCATACTGGGGGTCCCTGGGAGCCAAGTAGCCCACCAGGAGCCTCCAGTATGCACCAAGGGGCTGCGTTGCTTTGCCCCGGGGCGGCGGTCCCCGTGGCAGTGTGGGGGGATTGTGGACCTCCCACACTTCTTTATCACTATGCCGCCTCGATTTGGTCCCCCCGGGGGGTAATTTTTAAAAAAAACAGACCAGGTTTAAAAAAAAAAAATCTGGGCCTTTTTTGTCCTTGTGGGACCACCTGGGCAGGCCTAGGGGGTCAGGGTGTATCTACCCTGCCCCCTTTTTGTGTTCTTCACGTTTGTTTTTCTGTTTCTTGTGCCTCGGTCTATCTACACGCACACATATACACATATATATATATATGCATATATATATGCATTTATATATATGTATGTGTATATATATATATACATACATATATAAACATATATAATCTGCATATCTATATAAATACAAATATAAATGCATGCATACATATACATATATGCATACATATGCATGTTATTTACATGAAAGTTAGAAAAACACTATTAAAAGCAAAGCTAAAAAGCCACCTCATTACAAACAGAATGGCTTTAACTTAAACGAGGGCGAGATCTATTGCATTTTCAATGCTTGTTTACTTTGGTTCCATCAAGAAGGCATTCCGATGGGTCACACATTTGCCATAAATTCTGAATGTTAGCACTCTAGTTGCTCATTATATCACTGTAGTAAATCTACTGCTCACCAGGGAAGTCTGCTACTGGTATTCAAAGTGCATGTTTCAGTCTGCATGTCAGAATCTTTTTAATGAAATAGAAGAGGATTTGAGAATTCACTCAAAATGTGCCCTAATTTTTCTTTCTGAAGCACTAATCATACTGTCTATGGCAAAATGAACCCCCGCATTTTGTTTCTTTTTAAATTAAATGTTTTCAGACTTACCACTTCATTCCAATCAAGATGGCTTCTGGTGTGCCATACTTTTGTCATGAGTAAGACTGTTAGCGCTCTAGTTGTTCTTTAGAACACTCTGGGACATTCTGTCATTGGGCTATACTTGGGCTACATCTGGGTGCTATTTGGGCTACATTTGGGCTCTTTTGTCTCTGGTGGCCATCTTGGGAGACTGTATGTCAGAATTTTTTTTAATGAAATAGAAGAGGATTTGAGAAGTCACTCAAAATGTGCCCTAATTTTTCTTTCTGAAGCACTAATCATACTTTCTATGGCAAAATATACCCCCTCATTTTGTTCCTTTTTAAATTAAATGTTTTAAGAGTTACCACTTTATTCCAATCAAGATGGCTTCAGGTGTGCCATACCTTTGTAATATATAGGATTGTTAACGCTCTAGTTGTTCTTCAGAACACTCTAGGAGGCTGCAGTAGAACACAAAGGAATCAACTGACAGTCTCTGTACTTGTTGTATGTACATGTTCTACTGAGAATGTCAGACTTCATTCTCACATGACTGAGAAATATAATGTGAATTTACAGAAAATATGCATTCAGTTTAGCTTATAGATCCCCTTCCAAACCACTGTGGGAAAAGCATGAGATAATAGTTTTCTTTCAAACATGATTCATGATATCCCAGCAGAAGGCTTTTTCACATGGTAAAATCACCTTAGAACACACCACAATTCCTAAAATGAGTATGGTACCATCAACAAATGATTTATAATGTAACTAAAGTCCTAAAACCTTCTATTAACTGAGGTGCTATCATGTATATTGGTCCCAAGATGGCTGCCAACACTTGGATGAAGAATTTGAATTTTGAAAACAACTTTTTTTTTTTGCCTTGGGGTCCTTGTGTGGAAAATGATTATTTATCGTACAGTTATGTCCCATCATACACCCTCTTCCATCATGTCCCCGAGCTCAACATGCCAAAACACGAGCACACGAGAACACGAACACCTGAGAACACGAACCGATCAAGCGCTGATCGTGCGCCTCATGTAGTCACACACGCGCTCTCCTTCCCCAAAAAGTCAAACGCTCATCCTTATGGTCAAAACGACTCCGAGAACCAACTGCCTCACTCAAACCGTGCATTACTGTGGTTAAGCCGATGCCGAGAACAAAACCCCCCCATCTGTAACCATTTCCCTATAATCGGGCCAATTCCGAGAAATAGGCCCCATTCTGTTAAACCACGATAACCAATTCCGAGAAGAAGAGCCCCGAATGCTGAAACACGACAAACAGACATCCTGTCACGACCGCCTCTCCCTTATCTAAGGAACCAGCCTAGTGTTATTTCTCCACACCTTCGCCTCTCTTGTGCTTCCTCATTCTAAATCATGACTCAGCCTTATCTCCTCTACCATGTCTTCACTCTTTTATGACGCTGCCTCCTTTTTTGGTCATGACTGCTGTTCTATTGCAACATATGATCCGGGCCTACATGACTTCTGTTTTTTGTTTACGTATGATCCGGGCATGCATTGAAGGGAAGCTCCTTCCTCTTTTTCTGTTATAAATACTATGTGTTCAGACAATAAAGTTAGAGATTCTTCCGATCCTCCTCAGGTGACGGAGCTCTCCCTTAACTCGAGTTACTGAATAAAGACCTTGAATTTGAACCGCCACGGACTCTGCTCTTCATACTTGACCTTATTGATATAGAAATTCTGTTCAAGGTAAATTACTAAAATATTTACCACAGCAAATTGGCGCCCGAATAGGGACTTCCCTTTCTCCCCACACGCCGGTGATGCGGACCTAGACCGGTCTCTTCAAGACATCGACGGACTTCCAAGTGCACACTGCAGGGTGTTCCTGCATGAACTCCTTCGTGTCGAAGAGGGGCCGAGCCACGGCTTAGCCATCCATACGAGGCGGTGAGGACGACAGCGGAAGTCTCGACCCAGAGCCCGAAACCTGTGAAGATCGCCGAGTCCGAGGTCGTCTGAAACCCGACCAGTCCCTGTCCACGAGCGCTGCGTAATCAAGTGTCCAGATCTTCCAGATCTTCATGTTCTCTGCACCTCGGTGAGTACAGCCGGGGGTGTATAAAGACGGGTTCTGAATTTTCAGAACACGGTAAAGACGGGTTCTGAGTTATTCAGAGCACGGTAAAGACGGGTTCTGAGTTATTCAGAGCACGATAAAGACGGGTTCTGAGTTATTCAGAGCACGGTAAAGACGGGTTATAGGTTTCTAGAAAACGGTATGTTTGTATTCTGATACTCAGAATATATCGAGTTTTTTTCAAGTGTAAAGTTTTTATTTGTATCTGATACAATGCCTTTGTTCTCTAAGCTGTGTAAACTGGGTACCCGGAAGGGGTTACTGGAACAGTCTGTACCAGTCCCCCCGAAGGATACTCCTGGTTACTTTATGTACACAAAGTATGGGATTGGTGCCATCTTGTATTTGGATCTTTGGGAAAGTTATACCAAAGAATTAGACATTGAGATCAGATGGCCAAAAAGTGGCACCTGGGATTTAAACCGTATCATGGCAGTTGAGAAAAGATGTTGGGAAAAGAAAGCGAGACCCTCGATGTTAGAAAGTGTTGATATATGGCGAAAGGAAGCACATCGAAGGGAACAGAAAGAGCAAGGGAAAGTTGAGAAAGCAAAGAGAATGTCGGAAGAAAGTAAGGTGAAAAAGTTACAGGATCAAGATGATGATATTTGTTCTGAACAAAAGAAAAGGGAGGTCTCAGCCTCAGTAACCGGTATATATCCTGTCCTCTCACCAAAAACAGGGTCCGAGATTAACTCAGATTCTAGTACCCCTACGGCACCTCCACGTCCTAAGGTTCCCTCTGTACCCGACGACTTTATCACTACTTACTTGATGGAGCCTCCTCCTGCTTATACGAATCAGGTAACAGCCAGACGAGTAGTTACTCGGACGGAATCCATCCCTGACACTTCGGGTGGTGTTCCACCTATGCTAGAATGTGACTATGACCCAATCCCAGGGGAAGGTTCACAAGCAGATATTTCCCTTCGCTTATGAGAAGCTCTAGAAGGTATACGAGAAGTACCGAATGTCACAAATTGCCTAAACAAAATGTATGAAGCACTTCGAACAGGAGAAAATTTAGAAACTCTGTAGGAAGCTATAAAAAATAGACCCATAGCACATAGAAAATGCCTCTCACGATTCATGATCACTTGTTTTATTAGAATGATAGCTAGTGCAGGAAAAAGAGTTCCTGATGATTTACTACAACTAGACCAAGCAGTAGTCGCAGGGAGTTACAATAAAATAAAAGAAATAGATCTTTTTATTCCACTCTTCATAAGCAAGGTTTCCGATTCCCATCACAAAGATGCCCCTACCCAGGGAACTGAGAATGAGAGTACGAGCAAAGATAGGGACGAAGGAACTGTTTTTCAGGGTGCAGTACGTCCCCCGTATCTCTCGTTCTCAGAATAACGGACAAATCAAACTTAGAACTAAGAAATTATCAGCCCCCACAGATAGGTTGTTCCAACAAACGCAAGAAGCTCTAGATGATTGGATGGACGACGAGCCTCCACTCACCACACAAGAAAAAGAACTCGCTAGATCAAGCACCCATTGGGTATCCCAGTACTCCATATATGGCTCTGATATAGTTGCTCAAATGTTTTTATCGATCCCTTTAGCCTCTCAAAGACTAGCCAGCATCTATATGGTTCAACACCTCATTACAATGTACGAAGACACTGGTTGCCCACCAAAAAGGTTACATCCTCTCTTACGAGACTGTTTAGAAGGGAGGTGGGTGGCTAGGGGACAAGAATTTCTTAATATCTTCCTTGAACTACGAGAGCGGTATATCCAATGTTTTACAGACAGTTATGATACAAATCCCCATCCCTATGACCAAGGACAGTTCCCCCTCCCAGAAGTACACCCCGTTGCAGATTCCGATGGAAAGTTGCAACAAACATTTGTGTACACTCCTTTGACGAAACTCGAAATACTCGAGATGAAGAAAATGGTCCCTTCCCACGAAAAAGACCCTTCGGGTTTCCATAGGGAACTCAAAGACATTCTTCAAATGGGTTCCTTTACCTATAAAGACCTCAATATTCTCCTTAAAGTCCTGTTACCTCAAGGAACGTACGACAAACTAAAGGGAAAAGATTGGGAAATTGAAGGGAAAAAGGTAACATGGGCAGACTTAGAGAGAGAAGATGCCACTCGTAATCCCGGACAAGGTCTGGGACCTCTAGTTCAGGAACTCCCTCGCTGTCTCCCTAAAATACTGTCTCAGTTGCTGACCACTAAGAAAGAAGATTGGGACGCTATCTCTGCATGTAAACAGAAACCAGATGAGGATATAGGGGACTATTATACCAGGTTAGAGAAATGTTTCCTCATCAACAGCGGCCTCTCCTCCGGTGGAGATGCCTATAGTCGATTATTTGTTTCCAAACTCGTAGAAAATGCCTTGCCCACGATCAAAAATAGAGTCCTTAAGGTAGAAAGTACGTGGCAAGCAAGCTCCCCCTCACAAGCCCTTCAGATGCTCCAATATCACCAAAATAGAATTAGGGATGAACAAGAACAAGAAAAGAAGAGAACAAAAGATACTAAAATGAAGGTATTAGTAGCACAAACTAATACGATCCAACAGACCCCTAAACAACCCCAAGTATCACAAGAAAAAGTTACTTGTAATTACTGTAAAAAGCCACGACATTTCGTACGTGACTGTCCAGTATTACAACATAATATTGCCACTGGGAAGACACAACCTCGCAACTACCCCCCTCGTTCTTCTGCTCCTCCAACTGATGCTAAAAATGCCACCCAACTCTATCAGTACCCAGTGTCATCCTATCCTGAATTCCCCACGATCTCATGAAACAGCTGGGAGGAACACGATAATCGTCCACTAATACCGGTCCCGGTTGACCAAGAGGGTCCCTATGTACATGCTAAACTCCTAGGTAAGGAAGCAAAATTTCTGATTGACACCGGGGCTAGTAGGACGACCGTGCAGCACAACGAAGTTCCCAAGGTACCCCTCTCTGGCTCAAATAGCATTTCCTTGGGTTTTTCTGGTACACCTGTCATCAACAAAGTTTCTGAACCAATTTCATTTAAAGTTGGTCCTCTTACAACTTCCACCGATTTAGTGCTTACAAAGTCCTGTCCCGAAAATCTCCTTGGCATCCAGACACTAAAAGAACTAGGTGCTATAATATGTTGTTCCCCAGAAGGAGTCCGACTATTCCTCCGAGATTTTAAAGGTCATTTCACCTCACGAGAACTAGATGTCAGACTAAGAGACATTCCTGTTACACTATGGGCTACTGACCCCACAGATGTAGGATTCATGGATATTACACCACACTTAGTGACACTGAAGGAAGGCGTTGTTCTACCTCGCATCCGTCAATACAAATTACCTCCAGATGCAGAACAAGCCCTTATTCAGATTATCGATGACCTGATACAAAAAGGAGTAGTCAGAGAAGTACCTTCCAACACATGTAACTCGCCAGTCCTGCCAGTTAGAAAGAAAACTGATGATGGTGCGCCACCAGTCTACAGACTCGTGGTTGACTTACGTGAACTCAATAAATGTGTAGTACCACAATACCCTGTGGTCTCAGATATCAGTACTCTGTTAACAGCCATAGATCCTGAGGCTACACATTTTACTGTAATCGACCTGAAGAATGCTTTCTTTAGTGTACCCATCCACCAAGACAGTCAGTACCTATTCGGATTTTCCCTACAAGGTCGTAGTTTCTGTTTCACAAGAGCTCCCCAAGGATATACAGAAAGTCCCAGTATCTACAGTCAGGCACTCAAAAGACAGCTAGATGACATTGTTCTGCCCGCCAACACGACATTGCTACAATATGTCGACGATCTACTGATCACCGCACACTCCGAACCAGAATGTGAACAAGCTTCACAAATTGTACTAATGTTCCTTGCACAACATGGCCACAAGGTGTCACCCTCAAAATTACAGTTATGTTTACAGCAGGTGGCCTACTTAGAACACCTGCTGTCAAAGGAGGGTAGGGCACTCACACCTGAAAGAATTCAACTCATTTTTAACATTCCTGTCCCCAAGACACAGAAAGAAGTCCGTGCTTTTATTGGTCTCACATCCTACTGTAGACAGTGGATTCCCCAGTTTGCATACTTGGCCAAACCCCTGATACAGCTAACGACCACAACCTCTTCCCCATTGCCATGGACACCTGAGCACACTTTTGCTTTTGACACCCTCAAACAAGCATTATGCTCTGCACCTGTTCTAGCTACACCTGATTATGCCAAACCTTTTGTCCTCTTTGTCACAGAACGGGAAGGTACAGCCTTGTCAGTACTCACACAAACACAAGCTAACAAACACCGTCCCTGTGCTTATTTTTCTAGCACTCTTGACCCTGTTGCACAAGGTTTGCCGGCCTGCTTGAAATCTGTTGCAGCTACAGCTCTAGCAATACGACAAAGTGATTCCATAGTACTAGGACACTCCCTTGAAGTACAAGTTCCACATGCAGTAGAATTGCTTTTGAATAGGACACAGACACAACATTTAACCATAGCTCGCCTCACAGGTTATGAAGTCACTCTGTTCCAACCCCATATTATCATCAAAAGGTGCAATATCCTCAACCCAGCTACGCTACTACCTACTGTCAAAGTTGACAACCAAATTCATGACTGCTTAGAGGTAGTCGAACTAGTTACAAAACCCCGGTCTGATCTTACAGATGTCCCTCTAAATACACCAGAACACACACTGTTTGTAGACGGTTCCTGTATGCGCCTCCAATCAGGCGAACTCTCAGCAGCCTATGCTGTCACTACAGAAAACACCGTCCTTCTAGCAGCCAGAATACCTGTACATTCTGCACAAGCAGCAGAACTAATAGCTCTCACCCAAGCATGTGAATGGTCCAAAGGAAAACAAGTCAACATCTACACCGATTCACAATACGCATTCGGGGTAGTTCATAATTTCGGCATCCTTTGGAAAGAGAGAGGTTTCCTGACCTCTCATGGAACCAAGATCCAACATGGAGACCTTATCCTCCAGCTACTAGAGTCAATACACAAACCCACAGAAATAGCCATACTGAAATGTAAAGCACACACCAAAGTTGTAGACTCTATCACCAGAGGTAATGCTCTGGGCGTCGCCACAGCTAAAAATGCTGCTCAGACAAAATCACTAAACACCGAAACCACCATTAGTACTATCTGTCCAGTTATCGATCCGACCAAGGATGTAGTAGACATCCAAAATCAAGCCACAGAAACCGAAAAGAGAAAATGGGAAGAGGAGGGAGGTTCACACACAGATCAAGGTTGGGTAACACAGGACAAGTCCAAATGGTTTCTCCCTGACCTAATGGTTCCCATAATGATAGAAACTGCTCATGGTCCCGCACATCTAGGAGAGAAAGGAATGTTAGACAGTCTGAATCTGATATGGCACAACAAGCATCTGCGTGCAGCAGCCAAACAAAAAGTACGAACCTGTATGATTTGCTGTCAGTTCAATCCCGGGAAAAGTGTATCCGTTGAACAAGGAGGGTTCCATCCTCCAGATCACCCCTTTGAAGTCCTACAAATGGACTACATACAGATGGAGAGATGTCGGGGATATAAGTATGTCCTCGTAGTAGTCTGTACCTTAACTCGATGGACTGAAGCATACCCCGTCCCAGACTACGGTGCCCAGATGACTGCCAAGCAATTGGTGAGGGAATTCTTCCCTCGCTACGGGTTGCCAAGAGTCGTTTACTCTGACAACGGACAACCATTCTCCTCAAAATTGATGGAAGCTGTCTCCTTACTGCTAGGATACACCTGGAAGTTCCACTGTGTTAGGCATCCCCAAGCAGCAGGCTTAGTTGAACGACACAACCAGACATTAAAAACAAAATTAGCAAAAATATGCGCTGACAAGCAAATAGACTGGGTTACAGCTCTTCCGGTTGCCCTCTTCTATATGAGAATGGTGGCACATTCCCGGACGGGTCTGTCCCCCTATGAAATTACATTTGGGAGGCCCCCGAATATCTGGGGTGTCCCATCTCCTAAAAAGTTGATTGACATTGATGCAAATGTACTGACAGATTACTTGGCTTCCTTGATGTCTGCACTACGCTCTTGCCGTTCACAGGTGGCTGCAGCCTTTCCAGACAAGACCGCGCCCGATGAGCACCCCCTTCAGCCTGGTCAATGGGTGCTCGTCAGAAACTTTGATCGAACCAGCCCTCTGGAGAAAAGGTGGACGTCCCCCAAGCTGGTGCTGCTGACGACAAGGACCGCCATCAAGGTCGAGGGACGAAAAGGATGGTTGCACGTGTCGCACTGCAAGCCCTTCTACGGACCAACTCCGGACACTGTTGCTAATCCTGAGACCAGAGACATTGAAAAACCAGATTTTAAAGACACTGAAACGACAGACTTTATTTCACCCCTTCCAGAACTTTTACGCCAAGAAGAGTACAAATCGCGGCTGCGATCCTACCCCTAACAGACTTGAGACATTTGCATTTGAATCCGGCCTGCCAGTGGCTATTTAAGCCCAAGACGGACGCTTGGTGAAGCGGTTGCTGGGAAGAGTCCGGTTACTGGTGCATTTTTTCCCTCTCAAAGACTAAGCAGCCCAAAATTATGAAGATAAAGACTCATTGTGCGAAACTGTTACATGACAAAGTTCCCCTTTTCCTTTCTATCATGATTCTTATTTTCTGCATCATGGCTTGTCTAGGTTGGTTCCTTCATCTAGCTTTCCCACCGTCTTCCCCCGCGCCCTTGAACAATACTGCTATGCATTCACACGTAGATCTTCCTCCACATCTCATGAACAGAAGAAAAGAGTTCTTCAATAACACATTCATCTCCACACTCCACCAACATCAGTTGGTGATTAACAAAACAAATTGTTGGGTCTGTGGTTTAATGCCACATTCTGTGCACGGAGGAATGCCTTTTATTCCTCTCCCTTTTGGCTATGCTGGATCTACCTATGCACTCTCTATGATATTTTCCGCCTCTGTTAGGAACATTCCTGAGACCCCGATCAAAAACACTAGTACCTGGAATGAGATAAAAGCAAAAACAGTACGAGCCGTCGCAAGGATGGTAACTTTCACAACAACATGGGGACGAGCAGACATTAGTGAAAACACCAGTTATTCCCTCTTTAATGACACCACCTCCTTTAGGGAGACATTTTCAGTCCAGAAAAGACAGACAGACCAGGGAGGATGGGCCGTGCCCCACCCGGGCCTATTCTGCGTAAGAGGAAAGGGCAAGGGTCAGAAAATGGGAGATAGTGAATGTAACAGGACCTACACTCTACCTGATCCAAATTTCCCAACGATGGCCACTGCCCCTAACACCTACTTTATCTGTGGACCTCACGCGCGCACTTGGCTACCTCAAGGCTGGTCTGGAAAATGCTACATTGCATTCCTCCTTCCCCCTACCTACACCGCCCCAGCAGATTATCATCTCAGTGACCCTCCGACCGTAATTAATAGACGGCGAAGGGGGGCCATAGATGCTGAAGATACAGCGGGTCAAGAGGCTGGCGATTTTTTTAAAGGAATCATCCCATTTTGGGGGCCTATGATCAACAGCCGCCACATAAGACAACTGACTCATGTAGTCCAGGGAGCCATAAACGAAACAGCCGGTGCATTAAGTAACATCACCGCTGAGATGGCTGCCGACAGACTCATGACGTTACAAAACCGTATGGTCCTAGACATCATATTGGCTGACCGTGGTGGTGTATGTGAACTGATCGGGTCCAGCTGCTGTATATTTATCCCAGATAATGCACCCTCGGTGTATGCCGCTATTTCCCGCCTTCATATACTTTCCAGAAAACTAGATGCAGACACTGGTGCCTGGTCCCTGACGGGTTGGCTCTGGAGCCTCCTGTCCTCATGGGGATGGAAGGTGCTTACAGTCCTAGGTCTTGCTCTAGCTACTCTCTTCACTTGCTGCCTCTGTATTCAGTGCGGTCCAGCACTCTGTAATTTCTGTATCACTGCCTGCATTCCCAAAACCCAGTCCAGAAAGAAAGAAAGGGAAAGAATCATGTTACAGGAACAAGTAAACGACCTAATGAGTATAGAGGTGGATTAGAAAAAGGAGAAGAATTTTAGAAGGGTATATTATGGGACAAGGAGGGAATGTGGAAAATGATTATTTATCGTACAGTTATGTCCCATCATACACCCTCTTCCATCACGTCCCCGAGCTCATCATGCCAAAACACGAGCACACGAGAACACGAACACCTGAGAACACGAACACGAACCGATCACGCGCTGATCATGCGCCTCATGTAGTCACACACGCGCTCTCCTTCCCCAAAAAGTCAAACGCTCATCCTTATGGTCAAAACGACTCCGAGAACCAACTGCCTCACTCAAACCGTGCATTACTGTGGTTAAGCCGATGCCGAGAACAAAACCCCCCCATCTGTAACCATTTCCCTATAATCGGGCCAATTCCGAGAAATAGGCCCCATTCTGTTAAACCACGATAACCAATTCCGAGAAGAAGAGCCCCGAATGCTGAAACACGACAAACAGACATCCTGTCACGACCGCCTCTCCCTTATCTAAGAAACCAGCCTAGTGTTATTTCTCCACACCTTCGCCTCTCTTGTGCATCCTTATTCTAAATCATGACTCAGCCTTATCTCCTCTACCATGTGTTCACTCTTTTATGACGGTGCCTCCTTTTTTGGTCATGACTGCTGTTCTATTGCAACATATGATCCGGGCCTACATGACTTCTGTTTTTTGTTTACGTATGATCCGGGCATGCATTGAAGGGAAGCTCCTTCCTCTTTTTCTGTTATAAATACTATGTGTTCAGACAATAAAGTTAGAGATTCTTCATATCCTCCTCAGGTGACGGAGCTCTCCCTTAACTCGAGTTACTGAATAAAGACCCTGAATTCGAACCACCACGGACTCTGCTCTTCATACTTGACCTTATTGATATAGAAATTCTGTTCAAGGTAAATTACTAAAATATTTACCACACTTGTGGGACCCCCTGAGCAGGCCTAGGGGGTCAGGGTGCTTCTACCCTGCCCCCTTTTTGAGTTCTATACGTTTGTTTTTCAGCTTTCCTGTGCCTCAGTCTGTCAGAGCCCGTCTAAGCGCCTGCATTACAGCACTGTGCGGTAGAAAAGACTGCTTTCATTTTCTATGTAGGAAAGACTACATTTCCCAGAGGCCTCGGCTGAGGCTACTTCAGTCTGTGTGACACGCTTCCTGTTGCGTGTTATCCTGTTTCCTGATCTCGAGCCGGAGAAGGGAGGTCGCGTCTTGCTGCTTTGCTTGGGGCCCGTTTTGGACGGCTGCAGTGGTGTATTCTGCTTTCAGGTAGGAGCGGCCCCTCGCCTCTCGTTAATCCGCCATTGAGCGGAGCGCTGTGGTGCTCCCACGCGTTGCCGTTTCCTGAAGCGCGCAGTGAAGTAACTGCCGCGCCTTGAACTTTGTTTTGGATTTCGCTGAAGAGCGGAGCGGAGTGGTAAGGCGCCACACGCTGCCGTGTCTTCTTCTTCTCTTTGTTTATTATTGTGGCCATACTTGTTTCTCGACTACCGAGAGTAGGTGGTGCGCGATGGCGGTCGCAGCTCCGCGTATCCAGAACAAGCGCTTGTGGTTGTTCTTTGTATTGGACCTTTGGTTTCTATTTACTCGTGGAGCGCGGTGGCGGTCGCAGCTACGCGTTGCCGTGAGAATCATAGGCACGTCTAAGAAGGTTGTGTTGTTCTGGCGTAGCCTGTATGTTTACTTATCAACAACCTTCAATCATTTTTTACGTTGAACTCTTCCTTTGTTTGGTACCTGAGGACTGCCTTGTGTTTTGGGAGTACTTTTCCCGACGGAGCGGAGTGCAGTGGTTCTTGCTTCCCACGCATTACCGTGTCCTGGATGTTTGCACTTTTACTGCTACATTGTTCCCTCTCTGTCCTGTTATTCTTTCATGGTGGTAACTCCCACCCGGAATCCCTTATTTGTGCAGGCTTAGACTATGTTTCAGGTATGAGAGGAGGTATCCTGCCTGGTTCATGTGTGTGTCAGTAGTTGATATCAGATTGATGTTAACCTACGTATGTTCCCTATAGGTCTCAAGCTTGTCGATCTAAAGGGGGAACAGAGAAAACCTATAGAAAAGTCCTGCCTTTTTCCCCACAGGTATTTAGTCTACTACAAAGTGCTTTAGATATTACGGTGTTGCACGAATGGTGGTCTTACCCCTGTATGTTCTGTCATTTCAGGTACATCCCTTTCCCAGCTGTTCCCTTCCTTCCCTTCCCTTCCCTGTTTATTATTTTACTTTTCCCCTCGCCTAATGGCTCAAATCCTCTGTTGACAAGTTTATCAGAGTGTTTGTGACGTTTGGAGGTGGGCCTTATATTCGACATCCGGATCCTGTGGAGCGTACCTGACACAGTCTGCCGAGGTACAAGATGGCTGCCAACAATTTCTGTTTTGGAGTGTTGACAGACATTGGCAGCCAATCAGAATGCAGCTCGTACTCAGGAAAGTACAGAGTACAGTAAGCTTATATAGATATATATGTGTTTTTGAAGTTAATTTTCATAAAAACCACTGGAGCAATTTTCACCAAATATAGAAAAGGCACTTCTGCGTACCAGTCCTACAATTTTGCAAAGTTTGGTGTAATTCCATTCACCGGTCCGGGCTGTATCCTTGTCTATTCGTCCTATGGAAATTAACATGGGGAAAACACGTTTTGGGACCCCCCTTTTTTCTCGGCCCCCACATGACGAATCCCCCCGAAACTTCCAGGGTATTACTTTTATCAGGAGGACCGGCGGCACCCACTTGGGGAAAACAGAAACTACAAAGACCAAGGGGCAATGCGCCTGAGTGCCGTGCCCACGCCCAGAAGGGTGGAACTTTGAGAATAAGAAGACACGAGTCATTTGCTGCTGGTGTTCTCGTATTAGTGAGCCTGTGAACAAGGACGAGCGGATGGAAACTGACACGCTGCAGTCTTCAATAAAGAATGGAACTAATTCCCTGTGAGTGGCGTTTTCATTGAGGGCGACCTTGAACTGTGTGGATATATATATATATATATATATATATATATATATATATATATATATATATATATATATATTACCTACTGGCGGTCGCCAGTAGGTATATATAGTTAGGATTTTTTCTCTATGGGGTTTTTGAAAATTCTATGTCTAATAACTTTGGCGTTTGTGGACGGAATTGGCTGAAATTTTCAGGAAAATGGCACATTTTGTTTCTGAGCAGCCCCTGAAAATTGGGGGGGGGGGTTCGTCCAGGGGGGGTCGAGAAAAAAGGGGGGTCCCAAAACGTGTTTTTAACTTTGAGTTTTCCATAGGGCGGTTGGCCTCACTTTTAGCCCGAACGGCTGAATGGATTTGCACGAAACTTGGCAAAATTGTAGGGACTTGTAGCCCGATGTGCCTTTTGTAGGTCTCAATATATGTGCTACAGTGGATTTTGAGAAATTAACGTTTAAAAAAAGATATATATCTGTAACAGCGGACCGGGCAGCGCTCCAGGACGCGTACTTTTCGCGCAACGGAGCTTTGTGAAGCGAAGCTGATTGGTTCTCCGGCGTCTGTCAACATTCCAAACAGTCCGTAGCGGCCGCCATCTTGTCTCTCGGTAGGATCGAGAGACAAGAGGAGGCCAAAGCGAAGGGGCAAATGACCATAAGGGGGAATAGTAGATCCTCGCTGACCCCCTAGGTTTGATGTGGAGGTTTTAAAAGGGCCCCGCGGGGCAAAAAAAAAAAATAATAATAATAATCGAACGGCTGAATGGATTTGCACGAAACTTGGCAAAATTGTAGGGACTGGTAGCCCGATGTGCCTTTGCTAGGTCTCAATATATGTGCTTCAGTGGATTTTGAGAAATTAACGTTCAAAAAAAGATATATATCTGTAACAGCGCACCGCTTCGCGTACTTTTCGCGTTACGGAGCTTTGCGAAGCGAAGCTGATTGGCTCTCCGGTGTCTGTAAACATTCCAAACAGTACGTAGCGGCCGCCATCTTGTCTCTCGGTAGGATCGAGAGACAAGAGGAGGCCAAAGCGAAGGGGCAAATGACCATAAGGGGGCATAGTAGATCCTCGCTGACCCCCTAGGTTTGATGTGGAGGTTTTAAAAGGGCCCCGCGGGGCAAAAAAAATAAATAATAATAATAATCGAACGGCTGAATGGATTTGCACGAAACTTGGTAAAATATTAGGGACTGGTAGCCCGATGTGCCTTTGCTAGGTCTCAATATATGTGCTTCAGTGCATTTTGAGAAATTAACGTTCAAAAACAAGATATATATCTGTAACAGCGCTCCGCTTCGCGGAGATAAAATTATATCTGTATTACCTAGCTGTTGCTAACACCAGTTAGCGACGGCTAGTAGGAGATAGCGACCATCTTGGGCCCCACTTTGCATGTGAGTGATATTTATCACTAATGACATGCAAAGTGGGCATGCCAAGATGTTAGCGACTGGAAACAGTCGCTAACATCGCTATCTCCTATTATCAACTTTTGGAAATATTCGAGATAAGCGCGAATATCTCCAAAAAGTAACAGCTGCCCTGAGCAGTTCTTAGCCATGTTATCCAATGGGAGGTGGATAACATGGCTAAGAGCATTAGCTCGGTAATGCATGAATAGCGCTGAGTTTTCAGCGATATTAATGCATTGCGGTCGTTATTTTATCGTATTTGCGATAAACCTTGATAATAGCAAGGTTTATCTGCGATAATTTCTGACGGTAAAAAAATCTTTGCAATGCATCGTTAGGGATAAATATCGCTTAACTTTGGTAATATGCCCCAACGTCTGTTAACGTTCGATTCGAAGGAAATCAGGAAGTGTTGAAAAACATTGTCTGCGCCATCTTGTCTTTTTTCAAATGCCACAGTTTTGTCGTGCACGGCAGCCATTTTAGATGCCTTGACCAGACCCACTCTGTGCACGCTGTCGATCCTTAGCATGGCTCCCCACCCTCGCAAGCATCTCACCCAGGCAGTGGTCACCCCCGCTCTCTGTCTTATGCATGGGTAATAAACCTCCCCCCATCTGCGCTGCTCCTCCCTGAGAATCACACCCTGTGCCCGCCCGACACCTCCCTTTCGCCCTATTCACTACCGCACCCTCTGACACTCCTTTTCCTCTGTGTCCGATTGTCCAGGCCGGTCCTAGGCTATCAGCTAGCCCTGCAGATGTAGTTTATGGCCACAGCTGTAAAGAATCACCCCTCTTCAAAGGAGTTATAGTAGATCAAGGCCCACACTCGATGAGATCCGTCACAGCAGAAGCGTTGCTATTATCTGAAAACCATCCTGTATTGTGATTGGGGAGGGGACCGAGCGTGAAGCGGAAGATTCCAGGGATGACTCTTTGTACATCAAAGTTTTTACAATTATGTGTCACATTAAAAATATATAGCACTCCGACAAAGTAGTAAGATTATAAAACTTTAATAATTTATAAATATATACAAGAAAACAAAAATAGTAATAACATATAAACATTTTTAGGGAAAAACAACGAAGTAGCGGTCGGCTGTGCGAATAGTCCCAACGCAGCACAACGTCCAGATTTCCGGCGTGGGGCGTCGCGGGGGGTGGGTCATCAGTAGCAAACTGTTGTGCGAATAGTTCCAAGGCAGCAGAACGCGCCGAAATCTAGATGACACGAAAGTGATGTCTAGTAAGTTGCCACCCAGCAAATAACGGCGTGGGGCGTCGCGGGGGGTGGGTCATCAGTAGCAAACTGTTGTGCGAATAGTTCCAAGGCAGCAGAACGATGGCACACAGGTGATGTCCAGTAAGTTGCCGCACTGGTTTTGGTATCCTACAATGCTGCTCCGAATAACGGCGTGGGGCGCCCCGGGGGAGGCGGCGTGAACGGGCCTCTCCAGGTGGAGTGTCATCTGTTGTAGTGGGGCGCCCCTTTACCGTTTCAGTTGCCATTCCGTCCGTTTTTGGTCCACTGTGTCAAAAGCCGCAATTCAGCTGAGTTGCGCCAACTCTTGCGGTGCAGCGATAGGCGGCTGTCACAGGACTCTCAAAATGGCGGCAGGCTCTTTCCTTTTTGGGCCTGGTCCACTGAAATGGCCCTGGGACACCTTGGAAATCGGACGCTTGTCTGCTAGGTCTTGGACCCCATTCTCGAAAGCGTCCCCTCCGCCTTGAGAATTCATCAAAAGTTTTGGGGGCCCCGACTCCTGCAGGCTTCTGGTGGGGAGCGGCTGCCATGATTGCTCGCGGAATGACCACGACGGAGCTACGAGATGGTGGTGCTCTCATGCTGACGCCAGTTTAGTCTGAAACATCCAGAAACAAGGTGGGGCTTTCATCGTTTGGGAAAAAAAAAAAGTTTTCATCCAATGAAAAGTGTTGTTTTTAGGTCATATGATCAAGCCTTCCATCATTAGGAAACCAAAAGTAAAATGAACCAATGAAAAGTTTTATAAACAAGTCAAATGACCTGTTATGCGGCATAGGGTATAAAATGCGGAGAAAATACGTTGGCACGTGAGGCGGCGTCAGTAGCGGACCGATGTGCGAATAGGCCGAAGGCAATACAACGCGCCAAGATCCGGATGGCACCGAGGTGGTGTCCAGCAAGTTGCAGCACTGGTGTGGCCATCCTACAATGCTGAAAGTCGGCGTGGGGCGCCCCGTTGGCCTGTGAGTTTGCGTCAGTAGCGGACCGATGTGCGAATAGGCCGAAGGCAGCACAACGCGCCAAGATCCGGATGGCACCGAGGTGATGTCTAGTAAGTTGCCGCACTGGTGTGGCCATCCAACAATGCTGAAAGTCGGCGTGGGGCGCCCCGTTGGCCTGTGAGATGGCGTCAGTAGCGGACCGATGTGCGAATAGGCCGAAGGCAGCACAACGCGCCAAGATCCGGATGGCACCGAGGTGGTGTCTAGTAAGGTGCACTGGTGTGGCCATCCTACAATGCTGAAAGTCGGCGTGGGGCGCCCCGTTGGCCTGTGAGTTTGCGTCAGTAGCGGACCGATGTGCGAATAGGCCGAAGGCAGCACAACGCGCCAAGATCCGGATGGCACCGAGGTGGTGTCTAGTAAGTTGTCGCACTTCTGTGGCTATCCTACAATGTTGAAAGTCGGCGTGGGGCGCCCCGTTGGCCTGTGAGATGGCGTCAGTAGCGGACCGATGTGCGAATGGGGCCAAAGGCAGCGCAACAATATTTTCTGACTGACACCACAAGGCACTGAGATGCCAAGATCCGGATGGCACCGAGGTGATGTCTAAGTTGCGGACTGATGTGCGAATGGGGCCAAAGGCAGCGTAACAATATTTTTTGTATGGAAGATACCACTAGGCGTTGAGATGCCAAGATTCGGATGGCACCGAGGTGATGTCTAGCAAGTTGCTGTACTGGTGTGGTCATCCTACAATGCTGAAACTCGGCGTGGGTCGCCCCATTAGCCTGTGAGATGGCGTCAGTAGCGGACCGATGTGCGAATAGGCCGAAGGCAGCACAACGCGCCAAGATCCGGATGTCACCGTGGTGGTTTCATAGTTGAGAGGCACTTCATCTGCAGTGGGGCGCCGAGATCCGGATGGCACCGAGGTGATGTCTAGCAAGTTGCTGTACTGGTGTGGTCATTCTACAATGCTGAAACTCAGCGTGGGTCGCCCCATTAGCCTGTGAGATGGCGTCAGTAGCGGACCGATGTGCGAATAGGCCGAAGGCAGCACAACGCGCCAAGATCCGGATGTCACCGTGGTGGTTTCATAGTTGAGAGGCACTTCATCTGCAGTGGGGCGCCGAGATCCGGATGGCACCGAGGTGATGTCTAGCAAGTTGCTGTACTGGTGTGGTCATTCTACAATGCTGAAAGTCGGCGTGGGGCGCCCCATTAGCCTGTGAGATGGCGTCAGTAGCGGACTGATGTGCGAATGGGGCCAAAGGCAGCGCAACAATATTTTCTGAAGAGAAGACACCAAAAGGTGCTGACATTCCAAGATCCGGATGGCACCGAGGTGGTGTCTAGCAAGCTATGCAGTTGAGTTGTGTGCGCACTTGCGGCGAATAGGTCGAAGGCAGCATAACAATGTTTTTTGAATAGAAGACACCACAAGGCGTTGAGATTCGGTTACCACCGAGGTGATGTCTAGCAAGTTGCCGCACTGGTGTGGCCATCCTACAATACTGCTCCGAATAACGGCGTGGGGTGCCCGCAGGGGGGGGGGAGCCGGCGTGAATGGGCCTTCCTAGGTGGAGGCTCGTCTGCTGTAGTGGGGCGCCCCTTTACCGTTTCAGTTGCCATTCAGCTGAGTTTCGGCTGCTCTTGATGCTACAGCGACAGGCGGCTGCAAGAGGACTCTCAAAATGGCGGCCTGTTCTTTGGATTTGGGCCTGGTCCACTAAAATGGCCCTGGGACACCTTAGAACTCGGACGCTCGATTTTTTTTTCCTTTCCTGTACATGCAAAAAAAGGTAAATGCCCGGTACGTTACACGCTTCATCTGCCACGATGAACTCTCCAGAGGAACCGAAAAAAAATATAGTTGTGGTAACTATACCATGCATCGTCATATGGAGAGGTGGCACCAATTAATTATAGTGCTGCATAAAAGAGAGATTTGGAGGAGAACCCCTGACCTGCTAGTACATTCATCAAAGAAGTGGCACTGAGAGCTTCAGAGGCAAGGGAAACGGTCCCAAATATTTAGAAGAACTTTGGAAAGATTAAAATGACATGTTTAGATTGTGGCAAATTAATTTCATGTGGACAGATGAGTGTTACTCTAATAAATACAGCATATGAACATCATCATAGTCGATGGTTGGTAGAGACATTTTGACTATATCCTGGACCTGCCCGTCCTCGCCCAAAATGGCGCCGGAATAAATGGGACTCGTAACTCCTTGTTGTGTACTGGTTGCAAAACCTTGAACTCACGAGATACGTATGCAGTTTTGAAGCACATGGCGGGCGGGGACGAGAATTGATTGAATATTTCGACATCCCTATTGATATTAAGTTCTGATGTTTTATTGATTACTGTACTGTTGAAAGTTCGAATTAACGTCACCCATGGTACTTGCCCGCAAATGTATATCTAGATAATTTTATTGTAACTGGCCCTGTCGTATTTTAATTATAAAATGTACGTCCACCGATTCCGTAACTGTTAGACACCTTAGTTCTTGCAACCTAATGGCCCGCCCGTTACGTTCCTCTACAGTGTAAATGTCTATTCATCATATACGATTACAGTTTGCTCCGTGGCAGGCCCACGTGGTTATAGGCTCGTATTTGTATAATGAAATTTTCACAATAAAGGTTTTTAAAAGAAAACATGGTAGTAGTATATACATTGGTAAAGTTTTTAATAATAGTGACTGTTTTAGAATCATTAAAAGGCAAGTGAAATAAAGCAGACCAATTACATGAAGGGTAAAAGGTATAATACGAAGGAACGCAGTAAAGATAAATGGTCAAGGGCTGTTGTATTTTCTATTCCTGCAACATAAAGTGATCGATAAGAATCTCCTATTCAGGCGTATCGGCGACTAAGACAGCAGGTCGACCCTCTTTTGCTCAACGGCTCCGTCATGGGACGAAGAAACGCTCTTTTTCTCGAAAAAAGAATATATTTTACTTGCAGGACAGTTGTAAAATTTCCGGGAAAGTACATTAGCCTGGAACATTATAACATATATTTAAGAAAAAATAATGTTCGGAAGTAATGAAAAGCGTAATTTTTAGGTCATATGACCAAGCCTTTCATCATTACAATAAGAAAAGTAAAATGAACCAATGAAAAGTTTTATTAACAAGTCACATGACTTGTTATGCTTACGTTACGCGCTGCGCGCCCCGGATGACTTCCGGATGCGCTAACGCGGCGCGTCATATGACGCATTACGCGACAACGCAGGTACAGAATATAGTCAAAATGTCTCCACCAACCAGCGGTCGGAACACAACCCCTTTCAGCAGGCTAAATAGTTCTGTTAAATGACAACAGAAGGGACAGGCAACAAGAACCATCAGTCAAAGAGGGGAGGGCTAGTTCTTCTCTACCGGGTTACATTGGGGCGCTACCGGAACTGATCGAATTGGTAGTCTACAGTGTTTCTGGATGTTTCAGACTGAAGCTGGGGTTAGCATGAGAGCAGCACCATTTCGTAGCTCCGTCGTGGTCATTCCGCAACCAATCATGGCAGCCGTTCTTTATCGTTATTTTGGGCGGGGTGGGTGGCGGAGCCGAGCTGTTTTGCAGCCATCATTGTGTGGAGTTCAGTTCATCTCACTAGTTTTGTATTTGTCATGAGGGGTTGTTCCTAATGTTTCTATTTTAGCGAGGTCAAAAAGAGATCCCATTAGTGGCCTACTGATTTTGCTCGATTCCTTTTCTTTTTTTTTACACGATTTTTCGTTATCTGCAAAGACTAAACAGAGTATTGCGACTCTGTGTTTGTTTGTAAATAGAGAATGAACCAAAGAGAACTAATTCTAAAACAGTAAATACTTGGATAACAATCAATCAAATGGAGAGAGAAGCAGGCACGACGGATTACAACGGGGGCAAAGGCCTGCGTTAACTACCTTTCACTATCTGCAAAGAGAGAGTACTCCTAATAGAAATGAGGGTGGGGGGCACCATTCAAAGCAGATCAGTGTGCATAAACACGAAAATGTTTTCACTTACCACATACTTGACATTCGACAGCTTATGATATTTGCTATTAAAAAACCATTGAAATTCACTGAAAAAACCATAGGTTATAGACCATATATAGTTAGGAATTAGCATTTACAAAACCTTGAAGTGTGTGAGTGTCTGTATACACTGAGTGTATCTAAGGTTATATTAGAGTCTGAAGAGGTTTATCGTATTAGCACAAGAATGATGTCAAATGAGATGTCATCAGTGATGTCATCAGTGATGTCATTTGAGATGTCATCAGTGATGTCATCAGTGATGTCACTGACCATGTCATGAATGATGTAATATGTGACATGATCAGCAGTGGATTGCGGGTGCGCGATATATAGTTAGTGCAACTAACTATATATGGAATTTCAATGGTTTTGTGTGAGTAAAATAAGGTTTTTTAAATGCTAATTCCTAACTATAAATGGTCTATAACCTATGGTTTTTTCAGTGAATTTTCAAGGTTTTGTAAATGCTAATTCCTAACTATATATGGTCTATAACCTATGGTTTTTTCAGTGAATATATATATATATATATATATATATATAGAGAGAGAGAGAGAGAGCGAGAGAGGAGAATGCCTTTTTAAATCACTGTATTGCAACACTTGATGCCTGTGAACAAGGAACAAGGACCAAAGGCTCTGAAACGTGTTAGGCGACGAGAATAATCTGAAGTGCAGCCATGCAGGTGTGCTGTTAATGAGCCTGCTATAGAGTGCGCTTCCCATCGAGGATAAATTGGTTTAATAAAATATGGCGGCTGTCCAGCCGCAAAAGCTGCACCACCCCAGGAATGAAGGAGGGGGCCGCGAACGCCTGAACCTGTCCTAAGCTCAATTGTGGACTAGCAGACTGCTTAAATTTACCGATAAACTGTAATTTGGAGGCCCACTGGAGGCAGAAGCAATAAATTACCAAATGTGCAAACGCTGTACCTACTAAAGGGAACAATAAACTTTTGAAGGCACTACAAGTACCAGCAAGCAATACTTATTGTATCTACTATAAAGGCCCCCTAGAGGGCTCCAGAATCAATAAATATATGGAGAAGAAAGCCTTCTTAAATCACCGCGTTGCAACAGTTGATGCCTGTGAACAAGGAGCAAAGGCTCTGAAAACGTGTTAGGCGACGGGTATAATCCGAAGTGCAGTCATGCCGGTGTGCCTGCTACAGAGTGAGCTTCCCATCGAGGACAAATTGGTTTAAAAAATATATATATGTGTATATATATATATATATATGATGCTCCGCTGCTTGAAGGCAGAAAGGACCAGCACTCACGTCAGTTTCAAATCCACTTAGGATTTATTCCTGCAACAAATAACAATATATATATATCCTCCTACAAGCTGATCCAAGAACTCAAAGCGCACAGCAGCGGGTGCTCTACGTAGGGGCCGGATCCTGGCCCAAAATTCAATTTTCATACAAAATGACGCGGCACTCCAGAGGTAGGTGATGCTTATTTAATATTCACACAGGTCTTCAACCAACACGTTTCAGCTCTGCCACAGCCTTTCTCACAGAAAGGCTGTGGCAAGTCTACAAAAAGTTGAAAAAAGGTCAGTCAAAAATGATTGAAAATAGCTCTCTCCGGATCTGCGCTGACTGGCATGGAAATAAAAGAACTGATATGAGCACACTGGGGTGGTGTCTATATAGGCACTGCGCACTTCACATCCGTGTGGGCGCTGCCACGCGGACCTGAATGACGCTACCTAGCGAAGCACAGGAGTACTGCTCCTGAAAAATGTTCAGATCCGGTAAGACGCCCGGGGATAATTCTAAGGAAAAGAATCTCTGGCTAGAAGTATCGATCAGACATAATGTATCGGTTATTCTCTACGACAATGACCTCACACAAGCCATTATAACCCTAATAAACAAGGATGGAAAGCAGGTTAGTGACTGATTATAATGGACAAAATATTAGCCAAGGAGCTGGCCAACAGACTTCTTCATGTGATGACTTCCCTCATACATCCTGACCAGTTTAGCTTAATGCCCTTTAGATCTGCTAGACAAAATCTATATAGATTAAATAATTGCAAGGAAAAGGCAGGGAAAGATGAAGAACACTAATTCATTCTGTCTCTGGATGTGGAGTGGTGTTTTGTTTTCAAGATGTCAAATAAACTGCGGCTTTAGATCCTAGGTAATGCTGCTTTATGCAGAACCTATCTTATGTACAATAAAACTGGTTTCAACAGTTATTCCTCTGCAGAGAGGACTGGCAATAATACCTTTCATGAATGCATTTCGCTAATAAGAGTATCTCTGCAGCAGTGTTTTGGCAAGGGTGCAACAAGGGCTAATGTAAGCAAGGAAAATGGCACAAATATTAGGCTCTATGAACAGCCATAATATGGGTGTTGAGGGTCCCTTCGTCTTCTATCCATGTGCTATTGTACCTCCTGCACCATGGAAAGATGTGTCCATCTCTATAGCCTTCTAAGGGCAACTTACAGAAGGAAGATTATGAAAATGTCTCTGAGCATATGGTATAAGATTAAGAGTTAGCAGCTGTTCAAATGGTTTCTACCAGAGGAAGAACACGAAGAAGAACAGTACAACACTCACCCAGTGTTTTGATATTAACAGGAAACTTCAGGTTTTAATAATGAGAAAAGAGAAATGGAATATCTAGAATGTCTCTCAGCATGACAATAGCATTATTATTCACCACCTACTTACCTATCTATCTACCTACCTACCTACCTACCTACCTAGGCCTGTGCTTAGCAGCTACTTCAGGGTAGGAATACCGCACCCCTTCCATGACAACTCCCAACTGATCTCTCTCCTTCACTGAAAGAAATACTCAATGTCTACCACCATAGATTCTCAAAATCATCTATTCACGGACAAACCAGCAGGGACAACTTCATTGCAAATATTAGTGAATAGTCCAATCACAGGAAAATCCACCAGTTCGTCTCCGTAAGCTTCACAGTAAGACCAGTCTCACAAGAGACTGAGGAGCAATGCATGGATGATTTTGGGCATGGTCTGTGGTGATGATGATGACTGCTTGGAAAAAGACCTAGTAGCGAGCAAAACCTTGCAAAAGAAGGTTTGGGGACACTACCTTATGACAGAAACAGTTCTCTCCGCAAACCCTTTTGGGAACTCTTCAGCAAATGTAATTGCAAAATTCCACTCCTTAACGAAAGCTCTTCTGCTTAATTTGATCTCACTATAATATTAACAGGAATTCATATATGTATTATACTGAAAAAAGAGAAAATCTATGAAATCAATAATATTTTGGCCATGTATGAGCAGAAGTTGTTTTTTCAATGAAAACCTATTCACACTTTTGACTTAGTACAGTGAAGAAGAGCAGGTTTTTTTACATTCCGTAATACTTTTTTCTGGTGGGTACTGTATCTACCTGCAGATTCCTCACCTTTTGACTATCAAAAGCGTCAGTCTGGATCTGGCAACTTTTTGACAGCTCTCCCAAGCCGGTAGGGAGTGCCGGCTCCATCTTGATGCTGCACGTGACCCCTCGTGACATCACTAGAGCCATAAAGCGCTCCAGTCAGCATGCTGACGTTAATTTACATCCACTTTTTTAGCTTGACTTCAAGGCAAAAGAATGAAATCAACATCTTACTCTATTAGACACAGTTTCAGTAATATTTAGAGCATGTAACAGGACAATTGGTATTTGCAGCTATGTAACATGGAGGTAGGAGGGTTGGTGAGCAATCTGCAAGTAGATTCAGTATCCATCAGATTAGGCGTTATAGAAAGTAAGTAACTTGTTCTTCTGATGGATATTTCTACCTTCATATTACCTACCTTTTGCATACATTCTCAAAGCAGTCCCACACCCGGAGGCAGATGCATGACTGGTTACACCAAAAAATCCTACAGAAGTGAACGGGAGAAATGCACATCCCTCCTCATTTCGCAATTTTCAAACAGTTCTATGTTAACCCATGGAGGAAAACAACAATGCGGTTTCACGGATAAGTCCCCAACTTACAGTTCCAGTCTTCAGGGTTTAAAGGTCAGCAGAGGGCCAGGTTCAGGTAAGCACAAAGTCTGCACCACCAGGTGTACATTGGTGGACGGGTGCAAATTTGGAAATAGGCCTAGTGTGTTTCAATGGAGACTGGGGGTTCTTGAAGCCATGCTGCTTGCGGTTAAGTAAATTGGTTGCAGGGGTCAAGCTCCGGGGATTAGAGCATGCACAGGGGGTCACAAGACAGCACCAAACATACACTGCCAGCGGCACAGAGGCAGCCAGGTGCAGGGTGCAAATAAAGCATCAGCTGCCTAATGATTTTCAATGGAGAAATTCGGTTGGACAAACAGGCTGCAGGCGTCAAACTGGGGGCTGCACGAAGGAAACCAGCATCAGCAGAAGTAAGTTGAGTTGTTGCTGGTCATAGGGATACCATTGCTTGAGCTCCCCAAGTCCCACAGGCTTCAGGTGCAGGGGTGTCCTTTGACGTCGGAAATTATCTTTCCAGAGCCGGTTGCAGACGGTGGGAACCTTTGGATTCACACTGCAGGCATCGTCGTGGAGTCTAGGAGGGGTAAGCTAACACTGGACTTGGACTCAGGATTGCTGGAAAACCTTTTCTGGATTGGTGGGCCACCTAGACTCAGGCCGGAGGTGTCGGGTGCAGAGGGGCCAAGGATCGCAGATCGGGAGGGCACCAGAGTCCTTGGGGTTGTTTTTTTTGTGAACAGAGCCACTGTCCTCGGGAGTTCTGGTTTTCTGCAGAGGCAGGCAGGCAGTCCTCCCAGGGTTTGTGGAGGTCGCTGACTGCTGGAAAGGTGTTGTTTCTTCACAGAGTTTTCGAGGGCTGCAGACAGGCCAGTAGGGCTGGGGCTAAGTCACAAGGCGTCATCAGTCTTCTTCTGCACAGCGTCTTCTTTATCCTTTTTCTTCTTAAATCGGCAGGAACTAGTTTCAAGGTCTGAGGGAGCCCCCTAAATACTAGATTTACGGGCATTAAAGGGGAGTAGCAGGTAAGGGCTGATGGGTGCCTTACTTGAGGTGACTACACCAACTATTATACAACCCTCCTGTGGGAGGGGGCATGATCCTAGCCCTGATTGGAGGAGTCTCCCGACCTTCAAGATGGAGAGGACTGAAAGGTATACTTCGCCTCTCCCCTTCACCTTAGGGGTGGAGTTGGAGGAGGTGGCCACACCTCCTATTCTTAATAGGCTTTCCTGATAGTTTTCCCACCCAAAGTGGGGGTGTAAACCAGGGGCTGCCTCCTGCTGCTAGTAGCAGAGGCTGGGGTCATATCACAAAGGCAGCAGGCCTTTCAAGTTTTCCTTTCGAGCACTGTGCCCATCATGGAGGAGGAGGTGTGACACTTTCGTCCAAGAGGTGCTTTGTTTCTGGTCCCAGAGAGCAGAGGCTCTCGACTAGGGTTCCGGAAACATGTCTGGTGGCGGCAGACTGCGTAAAGCCAGTCTGGGGACACACAAGGGTTGGTAGGCTTGGAGCGGGCACCTCAGAGGTGCCCTCTGAGTACATGTTTTAATTAATACCAAACAGGCATCAGTGTGGGATTGTTGAGAGGTGTAGTTTGGTACCAAACACTCCTGAGTTCAGAGAAGCCATCATGGTGCTGGGGCACTCAAGTTGTCGAGTTTCCAGCCCATGTACCCTATATGGCTTCCCTGGCACTTACAATATGTAAGAATGGACTTAAATATTGGAGAGGCATATCTGCTCATCTAGATATGCCCACACTTGTGGTAAAGTGCACCCAGCCTTAGGGTTGTTAGGCCTGCTAGAGGGGTGAATTAGCGAATACCTTAGGCAGTGCTAGTTGGCATGGCACACAGGCAGTGTGCCATGTCGACTTTGTCATTTTGTCTGCATCAGGCCATCCATACAGCAGTGGCAGTCTGCATAGCCTAGGTGAGGGGCCCCTACGGGGCCCTCTTCAGTCCCAACGTCCTAGGTACCATTTGCTAGGGACTTACAGGAGCCTGAAGGGCTAATTGTGGAATAGTTTTAGGGAAGCAGCACTGGCACAGGGGACCGGTTTGGCAGGGACTCTGTGCACTACAATCAAAGCCACATCAATTTCCAGGCAAAACACTGGAGCTAACCATGTAAAAAGAGGCACTTTCTCACAGATAGGTAAATAAAAACAAAAATCCTGACTCATGCCAGGATCCAAGCTAGGGAGCCAGCAGAAGCTTTTGGGGCTCCCACCTAATCCCCCAACTATATCTAAACTATGGGTGTCCTAGGTGGGACCAGGACCCCAAAGAAAAAATAATGAGTGTCAGAAGCCATTATTATTATTATTATTCACTTCTCCATCCCTGAAGTGCCCCATAATGCACTTTAAGGGCTTATGTACTTAGTTTTCTTTGTTTTGTGGCACCCCAATCTGGCCGGCACCACCAACATCTTACTAAGACATTGCAGGGGACTTCAACAACCACAATCGTGTTTCTTTTTCTGTTTTGGGGCACCCACCTGAATCCCATTTTCAAAAACCCCTTACCTCCCTTTATCTCTTCCTGTCATTGAACCCTAATAACTCCTCATCTCCCTTTCCATAAAAATCCCTTATTTGCCTTTATCTCTACCCTCCTTTGAACGCTAAAAACCTCATGCCTCCCTTTACCTCCACCCTTGCCTTAAACTCTAAAATCCCCTTACCTCTACCCACTATTGAACCCTAAAATATTCTTACTTCCCTTTACTAATACCCTCCCCTGTACCTTAAAAACCCTGTATCTTCATTTACTTCTACCCTCGCTTACATTAACCACTCAGATCTTTTACCCATCGCTTACCCCTCAAATCCTCTATTTGTAAATCATACAATAATTCTGACATTTAAAGTACCAAAAAAAGGGTTTGCAAAGTACTTATCTGGGTGATAACGTCCTGTGTGGTAAAGACATGGAATACAGGCTGCACACATTATCCTGCAGCTCACAAGTCTGAGACCGCCAAAAGCAAAACTCTTTAGGCTTTAAAGGAGTATGAGTCATGATGAGCCAGCATAAAGCTGGCAAGATTCAGTGGCAGAGCTCCTTAGAACTGATGGCGCTTTCTACATACAAAACTAAGATACAGCTAATAGAACTGCCAGATGGATCCTTGAAGTACACTTCCTGCAAACAGAGAGAGGAAACAATAACCTTCTCAGAAAGACAGTAATTTGGGTCAAGATAACCATCTTTGATTTTCCATGAGTGATGTGTTTATTGACCAATCTGAGACAAAGGAAAGGGCGTAAACCTTTGTGTACTTTGGAGAACAGAAAATATCATTTATACAACACTACAGACATTCAGCTTTAATGAAGAAGTAGATGGAGAAGGAGAGAATTCCTCAGGTGGCTGTTATAAACAAAGCAGTGGCCTCCAGAAAATAAGGGTCTTCTGAATAGCTTGCAGCCTGTGATCGAAGGAGAATTTTGCTCGACTGAGGAGACCGGGTACTCAATGGAGATGCGGTTCTAAAGGATTCATCTAATTGTATTAAACTAGGTCCAGGAAAGCTTATTGTTAGGCTCTAGAGGAGGTGTGGCTCGAATAACATCTTTAAACGTGACAGCAGGTTTTATAAAAAACACGTAAAATTACTGTTTCTTGGAGACCATATAGAATGACTGCTTGCTGGACTTGAAAAGTGATATCAGAAAAAAACACATGGTAGATATGATTAATATTTGCGTCTTAAGTAGTATAGCTGAAGTAAAATACTGTGAAGCATAGCTCCTCTATACCACATTGAACCATGGCACTTATGGTGGATGTTTGTTAATGTTAATTGCATTCATAAAGTGCTGCTGCTACCAAAAGGTGTCATTGTGCTAGGGTAAACTACCTAATGAGGGAGCTGGGAAATTAGTTATGAAAGCACCTGCAGGGGGAGGAAGTTCCAGGCTTTGGCTGCATTAGCGAAAAAACTTCGGCCGCCCCAGTTGTCTTTTTTCATCCACGATATAATAACCATTTTGGCATCCGAAGATCGGAGAGTTCTTTTAGGCGAGTACCATCAGAAATGTTTTTTAGGAACTCTGGTCCTGTTCCATGCAGTGCCTTAAAAACTAGACACAAGGCCTTGAACTTGGTACGTTTCCTCATAGGCAGCCAGTGGAGCTTTTTGATCGATCCTGTGAGAGATGCGTATTTAGGCGTTCCAGTAAGGAGTCTGGCAGCTGCGTTCTGGAGAATCTGAAGTTTGTTCATTGGGCCTTCTTGTAACTTGAGGTAGAGACTGTTACAGTAGTCTAGTTTAGACATTACTAATGCCGTTACCACCATTTGTTGTGCTTCTTTAGGAATAAGGGGCATGATTTTTTTGCAGGATCTCAGGGTGAATGTGGTAGAAGATGCCACTGCGTTCACCTGGTCCTTGAAACTAAGAGTGTTGTCAAACCAGATTCCCAGGTTTTTCACATTCCTGGACGGGACTGGCTGTGGTCCTACTGAGTTCGGCCAGCAGTTTGGTGTCCAGAAAGGGGGGTTGTTCCCAAATAGCACCACCTCGGTCTTATTGGAATTCAACTT
The DNA here is from genome assembly GCF_964261635.1 of Lissotriton helveticus. Taxonomy (NCBI): domain Eukaryota; kingdom Metazoa; phylum Chordata; class Amphibia; order Caudata; family Salamandridae; genus Lissotriton; species Lissotriton helveticus. The sequence continues at coordinate 188,813,130 of NC_136060.1, forward strand.
TAAACAGTTTAGTGCCATCCAGTTTCCTACCACGTACATGCAGTCCTGAAATTTGGCAGCAGTGTCTTGTGGTTGTTCTGGTTTAATAGCCGCGACGATTTGGGTGTCGTCAGCGTACAATGTCAAATTAAAACCATGGGATTCAATAAGGGGGGCAAGAGAGGATACATAAACGTTAAAAAGTGTCAGGCTCAATGAAGACCCCTGCGGGACTACACATAGTAGGGTGAAGGCCTCCGCCTCAAATTTGTCTAATTTGACAGTTTGGGTTCTTTCTAGAAGAAAGGATTTCAGGAGTGTTTGGGCCTTGCCCTTAACTCCTAACTCATCTAAACGGTCCACCAGTATTGCATGGTGGATACAGTCCAAACGCTGCCGACAGGTCCAACATAATCAGGGCGGCCCTACCACATTGATCTAGAACGGCTTTGATCTCTTCCGTTGACTTAATAGGAAAATGCTACTTACCAGTATGCATCTGGTCTTGGCATGTAGGGCTGCAGAACCTCACACTATTGCATAGATCACCATCTGGTGGTGGGCCCGGATGATTACACTTTGTTTTTGTCTTGGAAGAGTCTTTGTCTGTTGGATGACTCCTCCTGTAGATCGTAGTGCGCATGGGCATCGACTCCATCTTCAGATTGTTTTCGCCATTGGGAAAATGATGGAGTTGTATGACTACAGAGAATGATGTCCATGTCTTGTGTATCTAATTAAGATATTACTGGAACAGATATAGGTAGCTGGGGAGGCGGTGGGCGTGTGTGGTTCTGCAGCCCTACATGCCAAGAACAGATGCATACTGGTCAGTAGCATTTTCCGTTCGAGGCATATGGGCTGCAGACCACACACTATTGCATCGATTGCACAGCAGTTTTCTCCCTTAGCGGCGACCACCTGTATCTGTTGCAGTAGTTTGAAATAATGTTTTGAGTACATCCTGGCCCACACTAGCTTGTTGTTTTGCCTGCACATATACACAGTAGTGTTGTGTACATGTGTGCGGTGTAGACCATGTAGCTGCTTTACAGATATCAGCTAGGGGTATATTTCCTAGGAATGCCATAGATGCCCATAATTTACAGGTGGAATGAGCCCTAGGGGGAATGGATAGAGTGCATTTGGTTTTTTGGTAACAGATTTGAATGCATTTAACAATCCACCTTGCAATGCCCGATTTTGAAATGGGATTACCTTTGTGTGGAGGAGAAAAGAACACAAACAGTTTTGTTTTACGAAACACTTCTACCATATCAATGTAGTAGAGGAGCGCTCTTTTTACATCTAATGTGTGTAGAGCTCTTTCCCCAACTGTTTGCGGTTGAGAAAAGAATACTGGCAACTCAATAGATTGGTTGAGGTGGAACTGTGAAATGACTTTTGGAAGGAATTTTGGGTTTGGTTTAAGAACCACTTTGTTGTGATGGAGTTGTATAAATGGTTCTTGAATTGTTAATGCCTGGATTTCACTTACTCTTCTGAGTGAGGTAATAGTAATTAAAAAAGCAACTTTCCATGTAAGGAACTGTAACTCACACGTATGTAATGGTTCAAATGGAGGCCCCATAAGTCTAGTGAGAAGAATATTTAAATTCCATACCGGAGAGGGTGGTATTCTGGGAGGAATTATTCTTTTGAGTCCTTCCATAAACGCTTTGATGGCAGGTACTCTAAACAATGACAAATGCTGTCTGTTTTGAAGGTAGGCTGCTATAGCAGCAAGATGTAACCTGATTGAGGAGTACGCTAAATTACATCTTTGTAGATGGAGCAGGTAGCATATGATGTTTTGTATGGAAACATTTAATGGGTTAATGTTGTTATTTGGGCAATACACAGCAAACCTTTTCCACTTGGCTGCATAGCATGCTCTAGTGGTGGGGCGTCACGCTTCTTTTATGACATTTATGCAATCAGCCGGAAGTTTGAGGTTTCCAAATTCCAAGACCTCAGGAGCCAAATCGCTAGATTGAGCTGCATTGTGTCTGGATGCATAATCTCTCCATGGTTCTGAGTTAGTAGATGTGGAGAGAGTTTTAATTGTTGATGTGGTAGTACTGAGAGCTCTAGTAGTGTGGTTACCACGGTTGTCTTGCCCGCGTTGGTGCTATGAGAATCAATGTGAGGGAGTGTAGCTGTAGCTTGCGTACCACTAACGGAATTAGTGGAAAAGGTGGAGAAGCGTATGCAAATTTGTTTGACCAACTCATCCATACTGCATTGCCTTTGGACAATGGGTGTGGGTATCTGGCGGCGAAGCTTGGGCATTTGGAGTGGCGGTGTGTGGCAAACAGATCTATCTCTGGTTGGCCCCACTTGTGAAAGAATGGTTTAAGAACTTGAGGATGAAGTTCCTACTTGTGTATCTGTTGTCTTTGACGACTTAACAGATCTGCAACTTGAGTGTGAACTCCTGGTAGATATTCTGCTAACAGAAAGATTTTTTGAGGAATGGCCCATCTCCATATGCTCTGCGCCAACCGGGAGAGCTGTAAGGACTGTGTTCCTCCTTTTTTTTGATCTAATACATGGCTGTCATATTGTCTGTACGGACTAGTACAGCCTTGCTTGACAGGTAATGTTGAAACGATTTTAGAGCTAGAAAAATCGCTAACAACTCCAGATGATTTATGTGGAGTAACTTTTGTTGCGGTGTCCATATACCCTGTACTGTGTGTTCTTCCAAATGCGCTCCCCATCCTGTGAGAGATGCGTCTGTGGTTAGCACCACTTGTCGAAGAGGCTCTATGAACAGCCGGCCCTTGGAAAGGTTTTTGGTGTTCCACCACTGCAGAGAGCGATATGTCCGGTCATTTACCAACACCAGATCTGTTATTTGTTGCTGAGCCTGATTCAACTGACTTGCTAAGCACTCTTGTATGGGGCATTTGTAGTCTTGTGTATGGTACTATGAAAATGCAAGATGCCATCATTCCGATTAATTGCATGAACACTCGAGCTGGTAGTGAGTGTTGTGGCTGGAATCTTTGTATAAGAGCTTGCATTCTTTGTATCCTTGTTAGATTGGGGAATGCAATTGCTTTGGAGGTATCTATTGTGGCACCTAGATACTGTTGAGGCACGGATGGTTGGAGGTGTGACTTATTTTGATTTACTGTGAATCCTAGTTTGTGCAACAGGCAGATGGTCTGATGCATGTGCTGTACACATTGGTGGTATGACTTGGATTTTATTAACCAGTCGTCTAGGTATGGGAAGACATGAATTTTGTCCCTTCTCAAGTGTGCTGCTACTACTGATAGACACTTTGTGAACACTCAAGGTGCTGTAGTTACTCTGAAAGGGAGTACTTTGAATTGGTAGTGTTGACCTTCTAGTACAAATCGTAGGTACTTTCTGTGAGATTGATGGATAGGAATGTGGAAGTAGGAGTCCTTGAGATCTAATGTGGCAAGGAAGTCGCCTTGTTTTAACAGCGGCAGAGCTTGTTGTAGTGTGACCATATGGAATTGGTAGGATTGTTTGTCCAGGTTTAGGGGCCTTAGATCTAGTATAGGTCTGAGGGACCAATCCCTTTTGGGTATGAGAACGCTTAGGGAGTAAACTCCTGTGTTTTGATGGTGTTTTGGGACTGGTTCTATTGCATTCTTTTGCAGTAGAGATGCAACCTCTTGTCTTAGGAGTATGAGATGTTCCTGTGACATGGGACGCTGCCTGGGTGGTATTGTTGGAGGAGTGGAAGTGAGCTCCAGGCAATAACCTGACTGAATTATTTGTCTTACCCACCTGTCTGTGGTGATGGAGTTCCAGACAGGTAGGACTGTTGTAATCTCCCCCCCGACAGGAGTGGAATGGTCAGGGGGAATGGAAGGGAAGTTACTGTTTGGGAGTAGAGGCATTGCGTTGTTGGTGCCTCTGCCTCTGCCCTTGTTGTTACCTCTGTATCCTCCCCTGAAATACCCTCTACTGAGCGAGGTTTGGGTGGGCGCTTTATAAGAAAAGGATAGAGAGGGAGAGACGGTAGTGGTGTATCCAAAAGGAAAGAACCGCACATTCACTATTAACAATGAGATATACAATAAGTACTGGAAATGTAACAAATCTTCAGTTACGAAGACGGAGTGCTGCACAGACCACTATCCCCCACTACCAAGAGAGATTAAATGACAATCAAAAATTGGCAAAATACAAATGAAGCAAGAGGGTCCAATCTAGCACATTCCTAACATCCAAATATACAAGGGCAAACTATTAAGCCTCCTGATCATTTCTTGATAAACAAAAAGTTTTCCAATAACAGTGACGGTAAGTCTTTAGTACTTACTCCTAGTACTGACAAAACACGTGTCGGCTGTTTTTTGGTCAAGCATACTTCTATGGAATTTTGAATAAAGAACATGAGAAACTGAACTTTTTGCCATTTATGATGTCCAACCGTCACTGTTATTGGAAAACTTTTTGTTTATCAAGAAATGATCAGGAGGCTTAATAGTTTGCCCTTGTATATTTGGATGTTAGGAATGTCCTAGATTGGACCCTCTTGCTTCATTTATAAGAAAAGGAGGTGTTGTCAGTTTGAAAACACTTAGAGGCGCCTCTATATGAGGAGCGATGAAAGGACGCTCTATGGGTCTGAGTTTGTAAAGCTCCCATGGATTTTGCCATATCCGTATTTTTTTTTACTTATCTAGTGCATTATCAACTGTTGGACCAAAGAGATGTTGCTGGTCAAAGGGTTGATTTAAGATACTGGCCTGTACTTCTGGCTTGAACCCTGAGATGCGTAGACATGCATGTCTACACAACAGTACTCCCGTATTTATTGCTCTAGAGGCTGTGTCTGCAGTGTCTAATGCACAGAGGATTGAGGTATTTGTCATAACCTTGCCTTCTTGTATTAAGTCAGAAGCCCTGGTCTTATATTGCTCTGGCAAATGTTTCATGAGTGATTCTAACTCATCATAATGAGCTCGATCATATCTCGCTAACAAAGCTTGAGTGTTAGCAATTCTCCAGACATTGGCTGCTTGTGAGATGGTGCGTTTCCCTGAAGCATCTGAAAGCTTGGACTCTTTATCAGGGGGTGGAGATGCTCTGTTGTTTGCGAGTTAGCTCTTTTCCTCGCATTTGATACCTCTAATGAGTCCAATGGCAGTTGGTTGACCTTTGATGTATGCTGGGTCGGTTGGAGCAGCTTTATACTTTTTTTCCAGTCTGGGGTTACCCTGGCTCTGGCGGGGTCTTTGAATACCTCTGGTGCATGTCTCACCACTCCACTAAGTATTGGTAATGTGGTAGTGGTTTTATGTGATGAAAATAGTGTATCCATGAGGAAGTCCTCTTCCACTGGGTCTGTGTGTAAATCTACTCCATGAAAAGTGGCTGCTCTGTGAATGAGCTGTGTAAACCCAATAGTGTCATCTGGGGGAGATGGTCTAGAAGGGTATGCGTCATCTTGTGGCAGATCTGGTGCATCTGGCGCATTATAATCCTCCCAGGGATAATCTGATGGCCCAGAAATTTTGTGATGCTCACTTTCTACCCCCTGTGAATAATTGTCTTCATCATCATCATCCTGTGGTATAGGGCTATGTGTGCTGAATGGTGAGTGTACAGGAGAAATATCTGTTGGCATCTCTATCAATGGTGAAGGAATTCTTAAGGGGGAAGTTTGTGCATGCTTTTTGAGAGGAACTGGAGGTGGTTTGGGATAGTCCATTTTCCTCTTTTTAGGCACTGTAATGACATGTCCAGTCTTTGGATTAATACGAAGTGTTTTTTGCTTTGGGTCTGGGTGGAAAAGCTCTTCTGCTGAAAAATCCTTTTTCTGTGCCGATTTATCCTTTTTGGGACCGAAATGCTTAGGTTTCACAGTGTCTATTGTCTTTGGAGCAGATTTTGGCTTCGGTTCCGAAGACTTGGTATCATGCTTCTTTCTCGGGTCTGCGCTTTTTGGATCCGGAATTGTTGTTCCCAAGTGCGTTTGGAATCATCGACCATCGGAGCCGAAGTGTGTTTTGATGCCGAAGCAGGCTTCGGGTCGACTTTTTTCGGAACCGGAGTTGTCTTCGGTTCGGTAGACTTGGGAAAGTTTTTCGGTGCTGAACTTGTTTTCGGCTCGACCAATTTCGGTACCGATGGCTGCTTCGGTGCCGGGGTTAATTTTGGTTTGAGAACCTTTTGCTTGTCGGGACCGACAGACCGACCGACTCGAGCCTGAGTCGACTGGAGGCTTCATTGGAATCTTCGTTGCCGAGCCAGAAGGCGGGGCGTCGGAAGGTTTTGGTCGGTGTGCACCTGGACCTGGAGGTGGAGGTGGAACCGAAGCCTGTTCCGGTATGGGGGGTGAACAGGGTCGATGCTTGTACAAACGACCTGTTGACCAGCTGGAAGAAGATAGTCGCCTTCTGATTGATCCTCGGCTCCGGAAGCTAGATTCTCTGCTTCGGAAACGATGTCGTCCTGCTGTTGTTCTTCGGACTCTACTTCGATCGGAGACTCGTCTATGATGAGGTCTGGTGTTGATGAAGATGACTACGCCATGAATGACTCTTCGAGCTCGACGGTCCCTGATGGTCTTCTTGGACTGGAATGAAGCGCAGGCCTCACAGTCGCGACTCTCGTGCTCTGGAGACAAGCACAGATTGCAAACCTCATGAAGATCAGTGTGAGGAAATTTGTGTCCACACTGAGGGCACTTCTTGAAGGGTATTCTTTCCATGAGCCAAAGGCCCAGTGGCGCAGTTGGGCCCGACAAACGCTGGATTTGAGAAGCGCAAGCCTTTCTTCGACGCGGGTAACTGAATTACTGTCAAAGACGATACCGATGGTATGTTGTAGGACTGGAAGTCGAAAAGAGATGGATAATAGGACCGAACGATAAACACATCCAAGCCCGATGGTGGAAAAAAACAATCTGAAAATGGAGTCGATGTCCATGCGCACTACGATCTACAAGAGGAGTCATCCAACAGACAAAGACTCTTCCAAGACAAAAACAAAGTGCCTTGAACAGAGCTGTTTCCGTACTATGGCTTTCTCTAAATCCATAGTTGGGTGGGGTCAAGCGCCTGAGCAAGTTTAAGAAACTGGTTAAGCTGATTATCATATCTTTCTCTATTATTTCTGCTGGAAGGGGAAGTCTAGAAATGGGCCTGAAGTTATTAGCGTCAGTGGGATCCAGGTTGTTTTTTTTTTAGTAGTGGCAGAATCGAAGCCCGTTTCCAGTCCCTTGGAAAGTATCCATCTTTGTACATAAGGTTAAAGATAGAAGTGAGTTTACATGCCACAGTGTGCCCAGCTAGTTTTAATACCTCTATCGGGCAAGGGTCATTGGGGGAAACTGATTTGGTTTTAACAAAGAGATTGTAAGTGTCCCCTTCAGAGAGGGGGCTGAAACAGGTAAGTTTGTGATTAGACTTTTTATTTGAGTCTGTCCTTGGGCGGGTAGCGGGGTCAGATGTCATTCCATTGGATGAATCTAAAAAAGTTGAGAAGATGACATTAACTTTATCAAAGAAGAATTTAGCAATTTTATTGCATAGGTCTTGGCTTGCCGGGATAGCAGGGGCTGTAGGTTGGGCAAGGAAATTTATAGTTTTGAAAAGTACTCTGGGCGAGTTTTTGGCCTCAAGGATCTTGTCCGTGTAGTATTTTTGTTTAGTGTTTTGCAGCATCTGTTTATATTGAGCTAAACTTACTTTATATTCCTTTTTGTCTTTGTCCTTGTAACACTTTCTCCAGTTTCTTTCTAGGTGTTTACAGATAGGTTTCTGGTCTTTGAGCTCCTGTGAATACCAAGGTGCGGAGGGTTTTGTTCCATGGAGTCAAACTGTTTTTAAGGGGGCTAGAAGAACAGGGAATAAGCCCCTGTTCTTCTAGCCACTTTGAGGAGGCTTTAGTAGCGTGATCCAGGTTCGTGGGAGATGGGGTGTCAGTAGATGTTAGGAGGCTGTGTATATCCTCCGCTACTATGCTTTTCCAGGCTCTGGATTCAACGTATTTATTAGAGGGTTTAGGGCCCGAGTGGTTGGGAATGGTAAGCTTGAAAAGTATTTTTATTGCCGAGTGATCCGATGATGTTTGTAGGTGGTGGAATCAAGTATACCAAGAGAAGGCTCAGTGCAGAATAAATATTTGTGCAGTTGAGGATATAAGTCAATTCTAAGAGACTGGCAGCATTGTTACCTTATAGTAGAATATACATTACAGGTGTCGACATTATCTGTAGGAACTCTAGGCTTAGCTCTGTAGTTGCAAGTACCAAGGAGGCAGGGGAACCAAAGTAAGAAATCACTATAGAACGGAGCGACTTGAGATTACCAACGTATGAGAGTTTGAAAGGATCAAACTACTTTGATGTAGCAAAGTGCCAAGACAATTAAAATGGTCTTTAAGTCACTGGCCAGCTACTTGAAGAGGACAATGATATCCAAAGTGTAACATGCTAGGGTAATGGGTAGGAAGCATGGCATAAATGGGATAACTGTAGCTTCTCCTTGATCAAACTTTGTGGTTGAAATTTAGTATTGAAAGAAAAAAATCTTTTGTTCCAATGTGCAAATATGTTTACAGACAAATCAACTTTTGATTTAGAAACTGAAGCCACATTTATCTTGCTATTCTTGTGAACTCAGACTTCAAACAATACAAGTAAAGTAACATTAAGGACCGAATTTAGAGTATGGTGATAAAAGAATTCACCAATTAATGAAGGAACAAGCTAAATTCAGAGAAGTATCTAACGGCTGAATTTTACTCCACCATATGCATAATGTGGTTGAGCAAATTGAGGCCGCGACTTTTCCCTTTGGATGAATAATGTTTCTAAAGAAATTAAAGGACTACAGCATCAATAGTAGGTTGAATTTACAGTCAGATTAAGAAACATGTATACAAAAAGCACATAAATATATTTCCTAAAACATTCAGTGACTATATCAAATATCAGTTACCTCGCTACCATTTTGGCTCCATCAAGAGACTGAGTTTCCCTTACTATACCAACAGCCTTTTCTGGATTATTAAGGTGATCGAGATGAATGCGGATGAGGTTGTCCCAGTCTTTAGCATTTTCATAAGCAACAGCTGCTTCCTTGTATCTGTACAAAACAAACACAGTTTCAATTCATCAAAAGACCACTGTGGCAACAGTTTTTCGGTTCATTTTTAATATTTAATCCCATATAAATTACCATGGCATTCTGAAATGCTGCATGTTATTAACATCCAATGACACTCAAACAGAAGAGTCAGAACATTGTGGGAGAAGCGAAAGGAGCTATTACTATAAACATTCTTACAGTATTGAGAAATACTCTGGCCTACAGCTACATCCAAAATAAACACTTTTGAGAAGGAAGGGTTCCACCAGCATTTCATGAAAAAGTGCTACCAATAAGAGAACACATTATTAAGATCATGTTGATACAAAGAAATCAGGATCTGAATAACAAACTCTCAAGAAGGCAGCTCTACAGTCAGATTACCACCATCACTGCAGTGAAAGACAGCATGTAACAAACATAATGAAAATACAAGGTATCATCCTAAAGGTATACAACTTCTAAAAGACGCAAGCCGCTGTATTCACAGGAGGTATTGTTATGAAAATGGGGCATCAAGGGGACTAATAGTGTTTATGATTCTGGGGGCAGCCACAGTTCTCGAATATCGTGCCTTCAATAAACATATGCTTATCCATTCTCTGGGATCATTTCCTAATAGCAGACACATCCTTATGGTGCCAATTCTGCACAGTGCATCTTTTAAAAAAGAAGACGACTAGGTGGATAAATGTTTTAGTATGTATGTTTGCATCCAAAACCTCAGCTTGGTGCAAGTGTAATCATAGAACTACAGACAAACTTCTAAGAGACCTTCTGCCAAAAAGGTTGAAAAACGCTGTAATATGATGCATGAAATCACCTTGCTTAGTGTGACAACATGTATCCCATTTATCACGCCACAACTGGGACTCAATAAAGAACATTCTATACAAACAATTACATTCAATTAGGTGGTGTCACACCAAGATAGTTATTTCCCAAGGTGTTAGAAGTTCTTTCCTCAAGTCCCCCTAGCTGAAGTCCAATCAACTTCTTGTGAAAGTTACAGGTAAATAAGTACATCAGATGAATTAATAATCAATGTCTTTGAAACACCGTTTTTTTTACTGTCCTACTTATTAGTTATGAGATTAGCTTCCAGAGGATTGAGATGCCAAATAGTACTTTTTCTAATTAACATATTTGCTCATAGGAACTTCTGGTACTCCTCATGGCCATACAATTAAACAAACTTGAGCCACTTACATCTGAAAAAGATTTATTGTGATCATGACAGTTTTAAAGGGATTAAAAGAAACTTGGGAAGGAATACTAATTTGATGAACAGGTTACATACCGTTGGTACAATTGTTTCTGATGGGCAGGTCTACTCACATAGATTGCTCCCATTACCAAGCGGGAAATGAGACATGGAATTTTTTTCATGGACCTCCCCTTCACCGGAGTCATTGGAGATAGCAACGCTATTTCAGCGGTGTCTTACAACTCAACTGGTAGGGAAATTCATAACCATAAAAGACACCATGTATGCCTATGCAGTTAGTTCCATCTATTTGGCATGCATCAGATAACATAAGTATGTAAAATGATGGAGCACAAAACTTAAATATAATAAAGGCAGGGAGGATGGGAGCACGCAAGAAACCTGCAGAAGTAATCATATTATCAGAAATAATGTTACCAAATGTAACTAACTTGTTCTTCGAATAGATATTAACTGCCGAGAATGCTGACTTAAACACTCCCAAAACCTCATTCCTAAAGCAAAGGAGGAAAGACCAGGACAGAGACCAAGCTAGTCCAAGAGGACTGTAAAACTGCCTTACTAAACTGAGACTGAGATAGACAACCTATCCCATCTCCAGACAATCATTTTGAGAAAGAGAGACGAAAGAACCAGACGGTAGCGTTGGAAATAAAGTTCATGTGAACATCCCTCAAAAGAGCTAAAGTTGCAGAGATGCCCCCGAGGAATGAGACCCACATCCCTATGCAGGAGCGCTCTTAAATAGTTCAAAAATGAGCATGACAGCAAACAACCTTCTACGACAAATAATCTGCTTTCTAACAGCATATCCTGCCAATAATCATTTAAAGGACATAAATAAATTAACACTGTTCTGAAAATCCCATGTTCATTGGATATAAAAACGCAAAGCTCTTTTATGATTCAACTTATGAAGCCTCTCCTCATCCTGGTTAGGATGGGATTGAAACAAGAAAGCAGGCAATGAACTAAACTATGATGCATGCAACTCTGACACAAACTTGGGTTAATAAAAAAAGGTTTGACCTGAAGCACTATTCTATTTTTCTGGAACACTGTTAAAGGAAGAGAAGCAGATAAAGCTCAATTGGCCTAGCAGAAGTGATCAGTACCAAAATAAAGCAATGGCCTTAAGAGAAACTTTAGATCATAGGAACGTGTTGGCTCAAAAGGGGAAGTCATATTATTTGTCGACACCACTTTTAAATGAAAGCTGGAACAATTAAATAAAATAACTTGTGCTCACATGAGATTCAGAGAATAATTACTACACACCAAGCAACAAACAAAGACCACCTACTGGCACACACTGCCTGTATCAATAGCCTACGTGCTGCCAACTAAACATCTTTTTCTTCTTCAGGAATCATAAAGCAGATGAAACTACCTTTCCAGGTAGAATGCATCTCCCAAAATGCCCCCATGGAAACTCTTGGGCTCCACTTCCTCCGCATGGGACGACTCCTGGTGGCCAGCAGCACTTGGAGCCCCCCCCACCCACACCCACTGACCACACATGCAATTGGCATCATCCTCAACTCCTCACTCTCTATGAATCACCAAATCAATTCCACATGCTCCTGCTTCCACATGCTCTGCTTGCTTCAGACGATCTTCAAGTAGATCTCCATAAGTCCAGGAGAATGGTCACCCAGGCGCTCGTCAGTAGCAAGCTGGACTACGGCAATGCCCTCTACTCCGGCACCACCCAAAAATTCCAAAATAAATTCCAATGCATTCAGAGCTCGTCTGCCAGACTTATCCTGGACATTTCCCGCAGCAGCCACGTCTTCAGTAACCTGAGAGATCCTCAATGGCTCCTGTTCAACAAATAAATCAGCTTCAAACTCCCCACGTCCCCTACAAAGCCCTCCACAACACCAGACCCAAATATCTCAATCACCGCCTCTCCTTCTAAACACCGACCAACATCTCCACTCTGCCAATCCAACGGATCTGCAAGAACTCGGCTGGAGGAAGATCCTTCTTCTACCTCACAGCAAAGAGCTGGAACTCCCTGCCTCTGCATCTCAGGCAATCCCTGTCACTGCGTCAATTTAGGAAAGACATCAAGACCTGGCTTTTCGAATGAACTGCAGACATCCCCCCCGAATCCCCTCCACCGCTTTGATACCCTTACAAGTGATTAGCTGCACTCTACAAGCGCCCTGATTGATTGAGCACAACCGGAAACCAAGTGACTTGTTTTTGTGGCAAAATCATCTATATGCAAAAATCCACCACTGTGTGACTCATGAGTCATTAGTGTCGTCCTTCTCAGACAGGCACGATCTCATTCTCCTTCCCCACCAGATGAACAGCTGACAGTCCAATCTAAACACAACTGTAGGAGACTTGGGGTTTCCAAGCATAGAGGACAAGAACCCAGACCCTCTTGCTTGTTTGGGTACAAAATAGTATTGAGGTTTTCACAGAATACAAGCACATGCTTAACTGAAGCAGTGGTAGAAAGACATTTAATGTTAGACACCTATGTCCAAAACCATTATGGCAGATTCTTTTAGTTTGACCACAAGAAATTGAACGTTGGATCTTGAAAGTGAGCACCACAACCCAGAAGACTTGCATTTGTCACCAAAATCAATTCCAGCCAAGGAGGATGAAACTGCTCCCCCTTCTACCTTTGGAAGGTGTTTTGCACAGTCCTAACACTTGAATACTGAGACAAATTGTGTCCTTCAAGTTTCCAAAGAACAGATTCCACTGGGCGTTGAGATCTCAGTAAAGGGACTGCATCTTCAGATAAGTCTGCAGGACTAGGATGCAGAACAGACTTGGATGGCCAGAAATAGTTGCCTTAAAAGCAACAGAATCTCTTGAATGGACCATATCTTCTCTGAAGGGAGAAATACCTTCATAAGACAGGTATCCAAGACTGCTCATAGGTACCAAATCATCTGAGATGGAACAAGAAACTACAAAAGGGTGATTGTAACCAACAAGCTCTCTGTACACCAAAGAGGGAGAATTGGCTTTGATCAACCAGTTGTGCAGGTAGGGGTAGATGGAAATGGACTTACGTCTCAAATGAGTTGCCACTACTGTCATGACTTTGGTAAACACTCAGCGGGGCTAGTATACACTTTGAACGAAAATGAATGAGGAAGTCATGCTCTTCTCAACTGCAGTAGAAGAGTAAAAGTAGAAGAAACAACAAATCCTTAAAAATTGGCCAACGAAGGAGACTTGAAGAAAGAAAGCTGATCAGGGAGTTAAAGAAAGAGAAGATAAGGCAGCCAGGTAGCACTCAACAGCAACAGTAGAAACTAAAATGCTGCAAGGGAAGAAAGCAGAAAAAAAATCAGACAGATGAGCAACAAAAGGACCCAATTTATTTTGCATTACACCAACACCAAACATGTCCCAACAGCCAGCATAAATTGACAAGGTGGAGGACTTCCTAGTAAAGATAGCATCTAATACCTATAAAGGTAGATCAAAGACATTCGGCTGACCTGGGCCAATCTTAACATATAGAGCATTAACGTCCAAGGACTGAGCTGGAAGGCATGATTGCCCTCATATGACAGAGTATTTACTCTGTTTGGAAGTTGAGAATATATAGAAGCAGGATGGGGGGAACTCATGTAGAAAGCCTTGTTCCAGAAAGAGGTATAGTGGACAGCAGAGTACAAAGGTCAACAGACAGGTCTTGTTGAGCTACACAAACAGGCCAATGCAAGTGTACTCTATGTGTGAAATTATAATTTTTGCCACCTTGGAATGAAGTTCCTAGTGGTCTTCCAATCCTGACCTGTTCAAAGGAAAAATCCAATTCTCCAGGAATGACTGCCACAGATGTAAGGCCTCAGAAGAAGGAGTCTTCAATACGATTACCACTTGCATGTCCAGATATTAGGCCGCTATAGTGTTGTCCAAGAGAACCTGCACCACCGGACCCATAACACAGGGTAGAACGGCCTTCAAGGAAAGGCAGATGGCCTGCACCTCCAGCATCTGTATGTGCATGTGCTGTTATGCAAGTGGCCAAAGACTGTGAACCATAATGTCCATCAGGTGACCAGCCAAGCCTCAGGAGGAAACACATCACCACATTAGTTTGTGTCAAGGAAGGACAAAACTGCCTACTTATTGTAAGATTGGAGGGTAACATCCACTATTCCAGAGCCCAAAGCACCACCATAGATATCCTCAAGGTGGCAGAAAGACTGACTTGGTGCTGTGAACACTAACTCGGGAGACACCATTGGAGAAACATCACCCTCTACCGGACATGAGAAACAAGTACGCTACACAAGGCCATGAAGCCCAAGTGAGGGAGCACTTTCAGACCAGGTAGAACTGTTTGAGTCTGGAACATTATGATCATATCCCGAATGTGCAGGATCCTCTGAAGTGAGGGAAAGGTCCTCACACAGACTAAGTCTAGGTTTGCTCCAATGAAGAGGTGGCGCTGCATTGAAGAAAAGTGTGTTTTCTGATGCACTTGCCTTCTGCAGCCTGTATTCGAAGTACAGCAATATGGGGATTCATGATCTGCTGTGGAAAACGACCACCACCGCCAACACCTTGGTGAAAACATGAGGTGTAGTCATCAGGCCTAAATGCAGCACCATAAATTGGCAGTGCTGAGAGCACTCTATGAAGTGATGCTAGGGCTGGTATGACTTGGATGCAAAGGTCGGCGCCCAGGAGAGTCACCCAGTCCTGGTAGCTGTATCCCAAAAGGACCTGTCTTGGGGACACCATTTTCAAACCATGAGACGCACGCCCTTGAAGGACAAGAAAGTAGCAAGCATAAAATTCTGCTCATCTCTCTTTTGGGGAACATTTCTATTGTTCCCCTCTGTAGCAGGGCATGAACCTCTCCTCCAAAATCAATGGATGATCGCCAAAGCATTGCTGGTTAAAAGGTAGGTGCTAAGGCCGTGTTTGTTTAAAACACTCCAAGGAAGAGTCTGCCTTCTCCACGAACAGTCTTTTTCCATAAATGGGTATGTTTATGAAGGAAGTCTGCATGTCTCTGGAGAAGTCAGCAGTGAGCAGTCAGCCATGCCTGCCAAAGACCATTCCTGTGGACTTAAAGTATGCCACTGTACCAGCAGCATCAAGGCCATATTTCAGTATCTGTTTGGAGGCATCAAGCCCATCATGGACTAACTGGGGATACTGTACCCTTTATAAGTTCAGGAAGGCTATTGGTAGCCAAAATGCTATTCTCCAGGGGGTGTGGACATCTCTCTCTCTCCAAGACACAGGTGTTATATGCAGAGAAAGGCTCTCTGACGCAAAGAACTTCCATTTCATGACATCTAGGAATTAGGATTCAAAGTCTGGCAGTGTGGGGAAAGCATTTAGATTCAGCTTTACAGAAGATGCCAGCACTATCAGGCAGTCTAGTAAGGTTTGGGGTGACAGAAATTATGAGTAGGCCAGTGCAGGCCTGTGGTGGTGTGCCATCTGTTTATGGAAAATAGGCTCAAAAAGGTTTCTCCTAAGCTACTAAAACAGAGTCAAACTGTATTTCATTAAAGGGGAAGAAGCGTTTTGAGAGTCTTGGAAGATAGTTTCAAGATTTCTGTCAGGAAATTTGAATGTGTTTCAACTGCTGGCAGAAGCAACTCAAGTAATTCTGCAGCTTTGTGCACTATAGTGGTGAATAAGCAAACCATTTAGGAAAAAAAGGACCTGAAGGGTAATGAATGTCCTCCTCGGGTGTGTGTCCACACTGCTTGCATACAGGCGGTCCAGATATTTAGGCCAGCATCAGTATAATGTGGAGGAAGGAAGTTATAGGCTCCGGTTAATCCTCCTCAGCACCCTGGAACTCCATGTTTGGTACCTACAGTATCCAAGACTAAGACAAAAAGCTAATCTATGCGGGCAAATCTCTGTTAGGGATTCCACCAATGGTTGGTTTTCAATGGATGCCTGGACTTTCTGTGTATCACAAATGATGAAGAAGCAAAATGAACGAAGAAGGGTGCAACTTGGCCATTGGAGACATTGACTTGAGAGAAGACATCAAAAGCACCATGAAAGTTTAGCTGACAAGCACCAATAGTGGCGTGGCCAGGTCCGCAAAGATGCAGTGATGAGAACAAAGCCTGGAACAGCACAGAGCTGGGAGGCAATAAGGAGAAAGCCATCAAAAGCAGCAACCCTTCAGGACATGTCACACCTTGGGAATTTGAGGGAGCCTGCATGGAGGTGGGCCAGACGTGAGTACGTCTAGCATAGTCAGACAAAAAAAACTCCACATTATAAGCATCAGCTGACATAGGCAGAAACTCTAGTCAGAGCTTTTTTAGAAGTGGAGCCAACTTCAAAGAGGAACATGAAGGTGTGGTTTGGTGAATGGTAAGATCTGAGCAGGACCTTTTTCCTGCATATCTTTTTGTTTTTTTTATGGGAAACCCCATTGGAGGTCTGCTTTAATCTAGGGACTTGATGGGACATAAGGACCCTTTAGGGGTCTGCTTACAGGTCCTAGTCAGGAACAGCTTGCCCTTCCACTCCCTTAAATCCTTCAAATACAATGAACCACACAACTCCATGAATTAAGGATCATGTTCTGGCCCCAATCACCACATGCATATGTCATGGGGGTTAAAAAGAAACGTGTCTCGCAGCATTGGCAAAAAGGTTTCAACCCATACACCTTAGGAGATATCATTTGACCATGAAGTGGCAACAAATGTTCATCAGCAGTAAAGACCAAATAGGAGCACCAGACCAACAATGGTTTGGCTTCGAAAGTCAGGAATTTGGACTAGAATGCGAGGCATGCTATATGTAGGCTGATGCCAGTCATATCTGGGAGTTGTGTGTTATAAACCTGGTGATGCTGGGAGGAAATTGCTTGAAGAGTATTTATGATCAACGCTAGGATATTCGTAAGGTAAGGAATCTGTAAGAATAAGTACGCATATGCTTTGGTGGTTTTTGATGCACTTTTAGGGTGTAATTCTCTGGGCTCTCACTTTTACAGTCCATCAATAAACCCTCTCCCGGAGTCCTTCTTACACATTATCCAAGCTGTACCCTTCACTCAGCCCTGTCCATAGCTTACTATGGAGTGGAAAGTGCTGGCTACCGGTCCTTGGCCATCTCATAAGACCCCCCCCTCACCTTTGCAGGCTATGCATTCCCCTCTAACTCAGGAGGAGCTTTGACTCAGACTTAATCCTTTAACTCCTACAGACACCAGATAAACAGGACCGGTACAATCTGGTAAAACTCACTTGTGTGGGATATCCCCCCAGTTCCCAGGAGATAAAGACACACCACTCTTTCTCCTGCCTAGTGCCTAAACAGGGAATGGACTCTCTTTAGATACAGCAGAAGTGTACTTGAAAGCAGCAGATTTCCAGTGTTCCATCTGGAAATGGGCAGATTCACAAAACGTTCTCCATGAGTAAAGTAGACCGGCACCTATAGCAGGTTTTAATGTTTGTATGTATGACATGTTCATGGTTCACAAAGATACATTGAATAGGCATTATAATTGGGTGTACTCTAAACAATGTTTGTGCATCACACATGTAATTTCACCTGGGTATGTAAAAGTAGATATTCAGACAGAAGTGCTAAAAGAGTGGTGGAAGGAAATGCCTCTTTTTGTATGGTCACCTCCAACTATTTCGACTGATGCTGCTAATTTTATGACTCTGAGAGTGAATTGAGGCCTGCTAACCTGACCTCAGTGCCCTGACCCTAAAGTGTATTTCGAATTGGCTATACACAATTGGAAATGGCTAACGTACCTGAAAGTCCCTAGTAAATGGTACCCTTGCACCCAGGTCATGTAAGTTAGAGGGGTATCCTAGGGCTTGCAACACCGATTGTGCCACCCTGGAGGTCCTCCAAGTAAAAGAAGTCCCAAAGCCAGCCACTGCAGACTGATAGCACAGTCAAGCACTGCTAGCCTGACTTTGCCATTGAAAGCTATGGCAAAGCCACTACTTCCCCTGGACATGTGTGTAAGTCATCCCTCTGGCAGTTCTACCAAGCACCTATACTATCACACACAAAAACACCTGGGTCTTAGGGAGGTACAGAAAGAATGTAACCGAGCTTATCGGGGATATTCCTTTTTAAGGATGAATTCCCTCACCCACCATAGGTGGCAAGCTTTATCACTGGGAATCTCCTTGCACAGTAACAGCTATTCACGGTGTGGATTAGAACTTCCTCACTAAGAAGGAGCAGCTCTTCAGATGTTTTCAGAGTGTAGAAGAAACCCTGTAGTGCACTAAATGGTGGTGAGGTATGCATATCGTGAAAAAAGTGATATGGTGATTAATACCGACTTCAAGACAAGCGTACAACTTTATTCATGCGCTCCTGGGTATGATTTAAAAGAAAGACACTGTAGAGGTTGATTACCCCATCTTAGGTGAATCGCTTAGAGTAGGTCAACATGTTTCTGCCATTTCAACCTTCAGAAGAGGTTTATTGGTATTCGGAGGCACTGAGAGTATGGCAAGGAAGCCTGACATGGGGATGGTACTCTCTGTGCTCGAGCCCCACGCCAGGTTCCCTCGAGCTGAGGCACAAAACCTGACGATTCCGGGCTGTTTGACAGTGGATCCTCTTTTTTTTAATCTGTTTTTTTAGTTTCATTAAGAACTTCGGCAGAAAAGTCAGGTTATACAAAATTACATTTTACATTCAGCATACATAACCACAGTAGCCACTCATGTTTGATGCCTTTACATATCTGTCTGATCAAAATCGATTCTTCAGGCATTCCATGAAAACTTGTCGTAATACATACATTATTGCTCATCTTCAGAACTTTCTTCATCACAATCTGGCGGTGGCTGACATATGTCCCCCCGGTACCTATTCCACGCTCCCCATATCTTGCTCCATTTCTGGGGACTTTCTCGATTGATAAATACCGTCCTTTCGGCCATCATGGCCAGGTCAATGTCCGCACACCATGTCGCCAATGACGGTAAATCTGCCGCCCCCCATTTCTGTGCTATATTACGTTTAGTTATCATTAGCCCCAGTGTGGCCCATGTTTGTGCTGGACGTGTCAGATCGTTTGGTTCCCATACATTTAGCAGGCACCTACGCGGTTCTGGAACTAGTGTAACCCCCTCCGTCTGCGACATTGTTCTTAGTATCTGTTTCCAGTAATCAGTTATCTTGGGGCAGTGCCACATAGTGTGGAAGATGGTCCCTTCCTCCCCACATCCTCTAAGACAGTATGGATGCTGTGCTTTGCCCATTTTGTACATAGTGCATCTGGTGTGGTATGTGCGGTGGAGTATCTTGAGCTGTACCAGTCTAAGTGGTGAGGGTACAGCACCTTCTTTGGGTGAAGCCAATGCCTCCTGCCACTCCGTTTCATCCAGGTCTCCTACGTCACCCACCCATTTCTCTCTTAAGGAGGTTGTAGGGTCCGGTAAATTATTGATTAGCTTACGATAAGTGAAAGATGTGGCTCGCTTTTGCATATAGTCCGTTAGCAGTCTGTCCTCCAGTGGGGAGGCCTCAGACACCTCCGTGCCCTGCGGCAGAGCTGCGAACAGTGCATGTCTAATCTGTGTATAACGGAAGGCTTCTGATGGTGCAAGCTCATACTGTCGCTGAAGTTGTTCAAACGGGATCCCAGTCCCTTTGTCCCACAGGTCGCCCACTGTGGAGATGCCTATGGTGTCCCACTGTTCAAAGCCCTTGCTGTTTCTGAGTTGTCCCAGTCGTTTAGTATCCCAGAGCGGAGTAAGCCGGGTAATGACTCCCTTCCATCCCAACCGTGTCTGTGACTGTGTGCTTCGTGGGCCCTATCAGCTTTAAGACCTGGCCTTTGTTATAGAGGGCCGCTAGTATATTACCTATTCCCAGCTGAAACCTATCGGCCCTATATGCCGGGTCAGCCTGGGGGGTATGTATCCACTGATTAATGACTTTTAGATGTGCCGCCCAATAATACAACTGGCTGTTAGGGAGTGCCACTCCTCCGTCGTACCATCCCCGGTTCAGATCGCCTGCGCTATACGTACCGGTTTATTGCGCCATAACAGCGTGGAGACCTGTGCGGCAATTTGCTTAAAGTATTTCAGAGGTACAGGATGGGGCGTGTTCTCAAGAGCATACAGGAATCTGGGCAGCGCCATTATCTTGAACAGTGCCGCCTTCCCCAGCAATGTTAATGGAAGTGATTCCCAGTGCGTCACATCCCTCTTCAGACGCTCCAATGGGGGCGTCAAGTTTTTGGAGAAAAATTCATCAGGGCTGGTCGTGACATGAATGCCCAAATATTTGAATGAGTCATGTGAAATTAAGAGCGGACAACCGGCGGGGAGGTGTGGTGCGGGGCCATGTAGTATGTACATAACAGATTTGGACCAGTTGATGGTGTATCCGGACATCTTTCCAAAGCATTTACAGATCTGAAGGAGTATCTGTATAGAGTGTCCGGGGTTAGTCAAATACACTAATATGTCGTCTGCGTAGAGGGAGATGCGATCCTCCCACCCTTCCGTCCACTGAAGGCCCCGCACCATTGGCTCCCCTCTAATCCATGCTGCCAAGGGCTCCAACGCCAAAGCAAAAAGTATCGGCGACAAGGGGCATCCCTGGCGTGTTCCTCTCGCTAACGGGATATTTTCAGAGATGTGCAGTGTATCCTGTTTTAACCTAACAGCGGACCACTGATTGGTTTAGTATTTTCCTTCTAATAGTACCCTTCTCACAAGTCCTGATGAAGCCCACTAGGACATAATTGTGGACAAGTTGAGTAAAGTAATTTGTTTATGTTTACACAGGGAATGTGCAAGCCCACTGGGACATGATTTATATTATTATTAACTCTTTGAATGCTGAATATAAATATCATGTATCATGTATCATGTATAATCCCACTACTGCATAATTGTTGACAACTTCAATATGAAATGCGAAACCTTTGTTTTACTTGGAGCAAGTAAATGACAAATATGAAGGGTAAAATGTTTGTAAACTAAATATTCGTACAAAATATGACTGAAATTAACGAATACAATGAATTTATGTTGGCACATGAGATGGTAAAAAAAAGCACAATGAAATGTGACCGCAGAGTATTTTGTTTATGTTCATACAGGAAATGTGCATATGAACACTTTAAATACAACCCCAATAATGATGATGCTCATGAGTAAGCAAGCCTGCATGAAGGTCGAAATGGGGAATTGCCTTGGTGTGCTGGCATCTGGTTTCGTATGGAGGTGACCAGAGAAGGAGGATCAAAGGATAACAACTGCTCACAGTATCTTTTTTTGATTCTCTGGTAAAGGAACAGGTGTACACTTCAAAGGATACCCTGAAAGGAACCAATGACATTAAGATCTGCATGGTTCACCCACACAAGGTGAGGACGTTTTTGGATGTGCAAAGTTACTTTCTGGGTCAATGGAGCAATTTACAGCTGGTAGAATCCAAGTGATGCATAAATGCACAAGGGAATCGTCATCAGGGTTATCCCTTTCATTAGGGCCTGCTAGAGAGCAGCAATGAAACTTACCTGCCATCTGCTTCCTTTGATTTGGCATACTGCAAATGAATCTTGGGAGATGTAACATGAGGGAGTAGCTCACCAACCTTTGCCCTAAAAAACATAAATGTTTGCAAAGTTATACAGCAGTACCTGGTATAAATGCAACAACTAAATGTGAAGCACAGAGTGTCACTAAATAAAGCATAGGATGCAAAAACGCCTTTTTGACAACTGATCTTTAGGAATATATTGTTGGATCAGAATTGCAGATTGCGGGATAGATGAAGGCTCAATGAGGAAGGTTAAGAATTTGTCCAGCTCAACAATGAATCTACAGCATTTCACTTGAATAATGAATCTGCTCTTATTTCATTAAAAACCATTACTATGTGTTTACTGGATAGCAGATTTATGTACAGAATGATACTGGCAAGAACTGCACAAGGTCAATAGGTAAGGGCCTTTGAGATGGTAATTTCCTTTTGAGATGGGCTTCCTAAACAATCACTAAGTTCTTATTTGAACCATTTTAAAAGCAGGATCATTTGGTTATCATTGAAAATATAGACACTTCCAAAAATGACTTTCATTGTGAGAACTTGTTTGTCATGTGCAATGGAAACATAGCAAGAGAATTATTTCTTTATAACTGAATTCAATACTGACATATAAAACATTGATTTCTGTACTAAAGACATGTGCTGGTAAGCAGCAATAAAGAGGATAACGTTTATGGTTAGAGACTGTGTAAACATACAATCAGATTTTGCTTTCTTTCTGGAAATACATTTTTTAACTACTTAATTTGTCAAGATGACTATTTGTATTACATAGGGTGAGGGATAGTAATTTTATTTTTTAATTAAAGGGCCTTTACTATGGAATCCTATTATTTTGTGTTTTGTGCCCAACATATACATTTTATGTTCCTCTAGTATAGTTGATAATGCCAACAAAATTCCATTTGAAAAAAAAACAAGTGACTGCTGATTGTGTAGTAGATTCTTCAATCTTGAAAATATGGAATGATATTTGGTATCTCAGCAACTGTTAATAGAATCGCAACCAGGCTGTGTTTAGACATACCCAGTAATGCTCTGCTCCACCATACAGAATAACCAAAAGCAATGATGCCAAGAAATGTCCTAGCTGTTCATGTGCACTGGATTCTTGAACATGTATAATAAGTGATGTGCTACGCAGGGAAGTTAGTCTCATCAAGTTACTACAAATGATTCGAGCAAGCTATACAAATCAATGAAGTGCCTATTTATAAATGTGTACTTATTAGAAATATAAACAAAGTTAAATTCGCGTTAGAC
Organism: Lissotriton helveticus; assembly: GCF_964261635.1. Lineage (NCBI taxonomy): Eukaryota > Metazoa > Chordata > Amphibia > Caudata > Salamandridae > Lissotriton > Lissotriton helveticus. The sequence continues at coordinate 188,836,224 of NC_136060.1, forward strand.
ATATAGACTTACCAATTTTTACAGCGGATATATACAGAGGCTGCTTTGTCATAATATTGTCCCTTCTCATATAACTGGGCTGCTTCTGAAAATTGCTGCAGGAGGGAAATGTGTACTTCTTTTTTAATAATGTTCTTTTTTTATTAAGTATTCGTTTTTATTTAACAATCACATTTCTCAAATACAAAAAAGTGCAAAGACCTTCATGCTCTCTAAAATGGCTCCACAGTCTTTTTTCAGCAGTCGGCTGGGGTGTTTGATGGCCTGGTTCACACCTCTACGGATATCACCCATTCGTATTGACATACGTGCTACTCCAGCTAGACAAGCTTCATCATGTTCCAGAAACTGGTTTTTAGAAATGAAACCAAAGAAAACAAATTATCTTTAAGCAGTAAACAGATCTATTTTTGGACACTATAGATAACATTGTAATAATCTTTTTTAGTTTTGAAATTCACATCAAAAGATTCAGATGAAGATTTCTATTTACTTTCATAGCAGGCGAGCTCAAGAAAGTGATTTGCACAGCATAACACAGTATAACACACACATAGGGACGTCAATCATCTTCACTTTAGACTTGAATAATTAACCCTCATGAAGATAAAAAATTGACACTGAGAATGTCTCACTTGAATAGATTTAATTTAACAAAATACTACTTTAGTGAAGACAGACTAGACAGCAGTGCCAGACATGGAGGAAATATACCTTTATTTCAAGTAGAAGTGGAGGGAGTTGTTGCTACATGGAGTTAAACACTGAGGAGCTAAATCAAGGTAAAGAGGAAAATCAAATATGTAACATTTCATGTATGACTTAAGATAGGTGATGGAGTTTGCCTCTATATCACAAAGAGGTCAACATTGCATTATTTGTGTGTCTTCGAAACAAACTTCTAAAACAGAGGGCTGTTTTTGAGAAACAAAGAAATCATTATTCTTGACATACAGTAAGTTCTCTTACTGTTTGTGGGAGCCATTGATTATTTTTCCTGCCTGAGACTGCGGTCTAAGGCACGAACAAGGTACACTGGAAACTCTGCAATAAATAGGGTGGGTCTTCTGGGAATATAATGGTGGTCCTGCGACAGATTGGTCACCAGGTCATAGGTTTCTGATGTGAAAGCCAGCTGAGGCTCTCCTGTCAAGAACCATGTGGTTTCCCTGCCTCTAAAGCATACAGGGGAACTGCAGTTCTGGAGGGGCTCCCACTCTTCCAAATTAAATATTACCATGTTAAACCTCTTTAAAGATCAGTGAAAAACCTGTCCAAAAAATTTTTGGGCCCATTGGGAAACACATACGTGAAGGTCAGAAGTAGAAGATTTAACAAGCACCTATATTATGGCAAAAAGGAATGCTAAACCCCCTAGCTTCAATGAAGACCACAGCAATACATCTGAAAAACTCAAAACGAAGTGCTTACAAGATTTGAACAAAAGAAGAGCAAGGAAATTTGAGAAACTTCCACAGATCAAATAATCCTATTCCTGAGAAGCTAGAAGGAAAAGAAAAGATCCCAGGTCTAATACTACATGCAAAGGCACAGTACTATATATATATAGATACAGCCAATGCCACTAATCACTGAAGGATGCTGCTCAAAGCCAAACAACAGAGCACAAACCCAATAAACATGACCAAAGACACTATATTATACCCTTCAGGAACGATTTTCAAAATTAGACTTAAGGGGAAAAAATCACAATGAAAGGCTATCTTTCGAAGATAAAAAAGTTCAATGCGTGTGACTTCACCACTACTTTTTTCTCCACATCTGCCTCACCAGTTCTCAGTTTCTGCTTGTGTTCTTTCACTAAACAAACCTCTCATCCCTGTCAGGTTACACCATTAGCTCAAAGTTGTAAATTATTATCAAAGGAGAATATAAACTAATACCAGACCCCTAGTTGGTAGGTCTAACACATTCCTTTTTAGCAAGAGAAGATGCGTTTCAAGTGTCTAAGGCCAATCAGTGAAGTGATTTTCCCAAGAATGTAATACAAAACAGCAAACATAGCTTAATGTTTCCCCCCTCACCCTCCCATTGCATACATGAATGGGGACACTGTTGTATTTATTCACAAATGAGGAACACTTTAGGAATTGAATGTTCCTATATGGTGAGAGAGAGGCATTCTAAAAACCGGAGCTGAAGTATAGGAAAAAGAATAGGAGGCATCTCTGTAATTTGCTTACAGCAGGTTTCAACTTCAAAACACTTACATAGATTTAGAATTCTAAAAGTATCATATTGTGGAAGGTTTGCAAACTTAAAACTGAACATCTATGTGGGAGGGTTGGCACCACAATGAGTACAAGGTTTCTCGGCTAAAACAAAACTAAATGGGTGCACAAGTATACACAAATTTTATGGCATGGCAGGTACACAAGATGAAATAGTTACTTACCTTTAGTAATACTCTCCCTATAGGATACTCTAACTTACCACATATTCCGCACCTTAAGAATATCCACAGGTGCCAGACTGAATCTGGAGAATGTTCTTAGCAATGCTCTTGCATGCTGGCAGGTGGTGGTATGGCCCCACAATTGACAGAGCCCCATATAAGCACCACTTTGGATGCTTATGTAAGTTTCTCCTGGAGGATTGCCTTCTGAAATGATGCTCTGTTGCTTCTGCTACTTCCATAGACGTAGGGCCTCCTAGCACAGGATTCAAAATCCCATTCAACCCTGCTTATTGCGGCACCACATGGTGGTTATGTTGCCCCAGAGAACCTGCACTAACCGCCCCTTGATGGATGGCAGAAAAGCTATCAAGACCAGAGGGATCAAAAGGAAGAATTGGAGCGGGCCAGGAGTAGGGGCCTCTGACCTCCACTTCTTTCATATGAGCTCCTCCACCAAAGCATTGACACTTATATTACATTGGTGAAGTCTGGGAAAGTGAGAGGGGCCGCCACAGTTCAGGCTGGCGCTTGTCTGCCATCACAGAAAATCATTAGCTGTCTTCCGTGATACCTGAGCTCAGTGGGAGATACTGATGATTTACCCCTGCTGGGCCCGCGTACACCGCCTTGGAGTTGGAATGAGAAGGATGCACAAGGCAAGAAGCGCAAGAATCCTCAGAGCAGCCTTCTCTGAGACTCAGGATTGAGCCCCATACACAAGAATCATGACCTGAATGTTGCAGACTCGCTGCAATGTTGGACGGGCACTGATTACTAGTGTCTAGGACATCCCCTGTGAAGGGACTCCTCTGCTTGGGTCTCACAAGGGACTTTAGCACATTGATAGAGTCCCCCAAAGATATCAGGAGTTTGGCCATTTTCCGGAGGTGGTCCATGACTGACTCCATGAGCCTGCCTTAAGCAGTCAGTTCTCAAGATACAGGAACATATTTACTCGTGACTGCCAAACATGGACAGCAACCATCATCATCACTTTTGTGAACATCCGAGAGGCTGAGGGGAGGCCAAAGGGGAGCACCACAAATTGGAAGTGTGCACCAGGATGATCTAGTCTCCTGGTTCCAGAGCAAAAAGACTTTGAGACAGTGGAACATTTTTAATTTGTCTTTCTGCAGAAAGTAATTCTAGGGTCAGAGGTCCAGCAAAGGCCGGAGGCCTCCATCCATTTCTGGTAGGCGGAAGTAGGGCAAATGTCACCCCCTCCTCTTTCAGATTCTAGCACCCACTCAATGGCACCCATGACAGTAAAAGGTTCACTTCTTTCATCAAGATGGTGGCGTAATCTTTCAAAAGTTGCTCTGCTGTGGAGGTATGATGAGGTAGAGAGGAAATGAAAGGCAAGGTGTAGCCCCTTTAGATGCTTTGCAAGACCCATCTGTCTAACATAACAGACCTCCATATTGTCTGCCTACTGGCTGAGTATGAACCGGCAAGGGCAAGTTAAAGCAGCATGGCAGCTGCCGCAGTACAGGACAAAGAATTAGAGAAGAGCTGTCCCTTCTGCTTCTAACAGGCTCGTCCATAAACATGACATTACTTCTGCCCTGAAAGGACTGGGCCTGCGTCTGCTACACAGTTTGAGAGGCCTGGTGTTGACTGTACACCAGCCCCATGGAATAACCCCTATCCTACTTGTACTGCTGGTGAAACTGTTTGGCACAGAGCTTGTGCTGTAGATCAACTGCCCTAAATTGTACAAGCACGGAGTTAGACTTGTCCCCAAACAATGTAGTGTCATCAAAAGAAATGTGGATATGGAACTCCTGAACATCCCCTGAAAACGTGGATGAAAACATCCAGGTGTACCTTCTAAGCGCTTTTGTAAATAGCTCTTCCAATACAGCAGGGGTGTCAAAACCAACAGGCAGGACTTACTTCAACGCATCCTAGCCATCATGTATCATATGACCCAGCAAGGTCCTCGGGTCTACCAGGATGGCCAGCAAGATTTTGCGGCCCATTTTCCATTTGTGTGCATCTAGCCACAAGCCACACTGCGTTCAAGGACCTCCCGGCCAAACTAGCCAATGCGTTTCTACTCTCCATCTCGAGGATTGGTCGGAAAGGATTTAGGATTTACTTTACTCATTGATGCCTTTACCACCAGTGCCTTGTAATAATAGTGGATCATCAGGGGGTGCAGCATATGTTGCCTAGCAAAAGGTCAACTGACCGGAGGCCCTAATCATGACATGAACTAGGTTGCCATAAGAGTGTCTGTAAGAACCTTGTTGGATGGCAAAAGTGGCTCAAAGTAGTTGGGCCTTGATGCAGGATTTTAATGTTTGCTTTGGTTTCTTAAGTAGCAACTTTAAATAAGACACTTCTGCTGCCCTTCTCACAACTGCTGAGAAAGAGTCGCTTTCTTCAGTTAGAAGCCTAGTGGCGAGTATTCCAGAGAGGAGGTATGGAATGGCATCGGAATGGGCCCAAAAATGGGAACCACAGCATTAGTTGGGGCAGAAGGAAGGCAGGCACGGAAAAAAAATAATCAAAATGTTTTATGTATCATTTATCACGACCATATGATGTGTGCAAGGACTAAATGTGGGTCGAGATAAGAGTCAGAAAATGCTTGTGGGGTATTTGTATTTGTAGTTGAATTTATAGGGCGCGCGGCTACCCACATGGGGTCTCCCGGCGCGTATGATCGTTAGATGGTGATAGCCTGATTTCGAGTGGTGTGATGGGTCAACTACCGTTTAGCTTTCTTGCACTTATGGCATATCTTTGACTTACAGGAAAACTTGAATGTGAACAGGATGGGACTGAATCATTGAAAGGCAATGCTGATGGCTTCGCATCTTGGCACAGGAGTGTGATTTATTTTTCGACCGCAAATTCCTCTTATTTTTGGTGACGCAGAGTTTTACCTTCAGCCCATGGATAACTTTTGGGTGCATAAGGGCACATTTATCACACACCTGTGAATCGTGAATGGTATCAAAGCACCAAAGGCACACATCCTAGGAGCCATGACCAACATAGGCTTCCTGCAGTCATGGCTTGAATCCTAAAGTTTTCAGGGGAGACATCGTATTAGGCAAATATGTGTACTTTCTGGAGTTGTTCGAAAACCAACAAGTTGGGAGTGGAGCTCCAGATAAGGATCAATGGGTGTGGAAAGAAAATAACCAATATCAGTGTGCAGGGCTGACGATTACATGCAGCTCTGCCCTGTCACTCCTGGGGTGGTATGATGTCACCTATTGGCACGTGAGAGCATTGATGAGAAAATTCTACAGATACTGATGCAAGTGGATAAGGTGAGTAATCTGCTGTTAGATGGATCCATCAGAGTAATGTTTAGTGAACCATTGGTATTGACATGCTTCACAGAACCTGGCATTGCCAAGTGTATTTAGGGACCAGAATCAATAGTTTAAAAGTTACCAAAATATTTTTTTGTCTATAATTTTTAGTTGTTACATCTGTTCTTGAACACAGACAGTCCTTTATCATCATCAATACAATTACCTTATTGTCTCCTGTGATTCCCTTTTCATAATGAGCCAGAGCGTTAACGTAATCACCGCTGTCAAGCCAGAACAACAAAAAAAAAAATCAACATTTTTATGTATTATTCAATTATGACTCCACACTAGCAGAAGAAACATCAGCAGAACAGTTATAAAATAAAGGACATAACATATGCAGTAATAAACAGGTTACAGCATACACGAGAAACAAGAGATCCCAAAAATAAAAACTACCAATACCTTACAACACAATAACAGGATGATTTATTTTTTCTCCTGTTGCAACTGGAACTTTTTCTATCCCCAATATAGGCGGTAAGAAAAACTGAATTCAATGTTTACTTTAGCCCTCCTTCAGGGGAATGTTATTTAACATCTACATTTGAATAGTCTCATGGCTGTAGGATCCCAGAACGGTATATATACATACATTTATTAAACAAAAACTGGACATTTTCAAAATGCAGATCAATTATATAATAAAGTCTATTCTAGACTATGTTTGCTGGATTTAGGTTTGTCTTTTACTTAACTGTACTTAATATCGCCAGTTAAACCTAAAAATTATTAGACAGATGCTTATATATACAAACATATACATACATACAAACACGCGTATATAGACACAGTTATCATAATTGAGATTACGATGCAAAATCAGGAGTCACATAAAATAATTTCAAGCAGGGGGCTACATGTGTGTATGGGCATAATCACTCTTCCGAATCTATATCTGCAGAACTGTAAGGAAAGCATTAATTCTCAAACAAACAACCTGATATCTCTGTGTAATGCTTTACGCCATGGTCTAAATAATTAAGATGTGCCAAGAATATCAGTTTTTTATGAAAATCCAACACACGTTAACCGCCAAGAACCTACGTGAATTCAAGTTGCATGGCATACTCCTTTGATATGAAAGAAATCTGGTTGGGAGCCAGCCGTTTTGCCAGTTGGAGGGCACTATCCCAGTGCTGCAGATCTCGCCTCATCTGAAAAAAAGATAACGGAGTTGTTTATTGAGTATGGAAAACCAACTCTGCAAAAAGAAAATCGCATAATGCTGTACAAGAAGTTCTATGTGCTCGCTAAAAGAGCTTTTATCAGATGGGCTGAGGTAGACATTTTTAAAGTGACTGAAAGAGACATTCAACAAGATGTCAAGACACTCGTTTCATTTGTATACATGACAAAATAGTATTTTACACCACCATAATTCTACAATGATTTTCAGTGTTAATCTAATGAGGCACATGTTCATGCTGCAGCACCAGCATGAACAAAATATGCCTATTTACTGGATGCGTAATCCTAAAAGCCCTACAGCAAATTAACATTCCCTTTAGGGTGACTTTTTTACTCTAAGTTTGTAAACGCTTACACATTATCTACCTTGAGGCTACTCTGCCACTGAGTGGTCAGACCATAGAGTGTGTCAAAAGCTGTCAACATTTGATTTAATAGCAACATGCATTGCAGTTAAATAACCAGATAAATAAAATACCCTCCACTTGTATCCAAATGCCACTGAGCAAATGAGGCGTGCAGCCTGGCGCTCATTCGGGATTTGCTTCACCCAAAGGGAATTTAGAAAACAGTGGGCCCATGTAGGAAGCTGACTCTCTATATAGGGCACCTCAAAAGATGTACACTGTGCAGAGAGTCCAGTGAGTCCCCAACTTGTTTGCAGAGGCAAAAGTAGATAATAGTAACGCTCTATTTGTGGTAGTGGGGGGGCAGTTAGGTTTAACAGTGGGTTGTTCTAAGCATTTGTTGTACTCACAGAGGCAATACATGAGACGCGCAATCGAGAATAAATCTGAGACCAATTTATATAAATAACAAGTCTTTTTATATATATTTTCAAACCAAAAACTATGTTCACAGGTAAGTACTGTATTTCCTATGAAATTCTCAAAGTTACTAAATAGTTCAAAATTGTGTACAATTACGCACCACACAGTTCTATGGGAAGAAAAAGCAGGTAAGTAAATGTCACAGATAGTTGGCACATTTCGTGCTGCAGCCATTAGGGACCCTCTTTAGGTCCCATACCCTAGATACCAGAGGTACCGCTTAATAGGGACTTACAAGGGCCGTAAGTTTGACCAATTATGGAAAACTGTACAGGTTAGGGAAAGAACACTGGTGCTGGGGACCTGGTTAGCAGGAACACAGCACACTTTCAGTCGAAGTTGCACCAGATACCAGGCAAAAAGTGTGTGGGGGGGGGGTACTGCAATAAAACCCCAGTTGCCTACAGCCCTATTAACAAAAGTAAATTTACATGTGCAGATTTACTAATTTGGCTCCTCCCTATCTTCCTAAATCACGTACATTTTTTTTACCAAATATTCTCAATTTTCCTGCTACTCCCCCTCACATTCACTACAAAAAAGTATGTCTATGTGTGTAGAGATCTCTGCGTATAAAATATAGGAGATACTGAGGTCTCCACATTTAGGCTTGTGAATAGCATTTTGTAGTATGTGAGTAGTACTATTTTAACACTACTAAATATACTATCAAGTGCACTTTGTGAATAAGCCTCAATGTGGAGTGACAGTTCATTTTACACCCCACCTGTCACAGAATTTTAGCAAAAAGATAGAGGCTTTCTAAGTAGCTCTGTATGGACACACATGAAATATTCCCATTTGTCAAGTCCTACTACTGTGGCCACCCATTCATGCTTATTTATCTCTCTTTCTATCCATCTAACCACCCATCTATCTATCCACCCTTCTCGCCATCATTTTTCTGCCTTCCATCCATTCATTCACCCTGCCTTCCTCCGTCATCCTTTTGACTCATTTCCTTGCTTTTATCTCCATCCTTCGATCCATTTTTTCCCTCCTTTCTTCCTCTCTCTATCCATCCATTAATCCTTCCTTCTCTTCATTCACTCTGCCTTTTCTCCACCTCATTCTACCTTCTTTCTCCCCATCCATACATACATCCCATTCGCAGTCCACCCATCCATTTGTCCATCCGTCCATCCATGCACTCATCCATCACGCCATCCGTTCTACCCCATCTTTCCATGCTTCTGTCAAGGCATCCATCTTTTTCTCCTTTTCCATCAACTCATCTACTCATGGATCTATATCTCTACATCGCTCATTCTCTCCATCCATCCATTCATTGTCCCATACCCCATCCTTCTCTCCAACTATCCATCTATCCTTCTCTCCAGCTAACCATCCAGTCATTCTTTTCTATGTTCACACAGCGGGGAGGCATGGGTGGGGCTGTAAGGAATCTGCAGCTAGATAGAGTCTCTACCAGATAATGCGTTACTGAAGGTAAGTAACTTGCTCATCTGATAGAGTTGGTCGTCCACCTGGAACTCTTGAAAGGTCAAGGTAGAAAGACTGAGTTCTTTTTGGGCCCAGTCAGTGGAGACGCTCCTATTTTTTACAGAGATGCGGCGGAGCAAAGAAGGTGGACAACGTGATGGATTGACCCAGATGGAATGGGGTCACAACTTTTGGAAAAAAGGAAGCCCGGGTGTAAAGCACCACTTTGGTCGGAAAGGACATTAGATAGGGAGGCAAGCAGGATAACGCCTGCAACTTACACCGTTCGGGCCGATGTAATCGCCACTAAGAAGGCTGTTTTGATGGTCTACAGCCGGAGGGGACAATTGTGTAGAGGCTCAAAGGGAGCACACATTAGATAGATGAGGACCAACTTAAAGTCCCACTGTGGCATAACAAAGGGCTTGGGTGGAAACAAGTGGGACAGCCCTTTTTAAAATATTGGTAAAATAGTAGACTTGAAGAGAGAGAGTGGGTCAAGCAGCAGCAAAAAAGCAGACAAAGCAGAGAGATAATCCTTGAGAGTTCCCAAAGCAGAGCCATGTTGGCCAAGGGTTAGAATGAAAAACAGTACAGTAGAAAGAGAAGCAGAAAGAGGGTCAATAGACCTTCCTTACAGTATAATAGAAATTTCTGCCAACAGTAGGCATATACCGTCTTAGTGGAGGGCCGCATGGCTGCCAGAATAACATTACAAACCTCAGGAGGAAGGTAAAAACCCATCAACTGCCTCCGCTCTATATATAAAAATACAAGTTTATTACAACTGCCTCCACTCAATCTCCATGCATGGAGGCGCAGAGTTGACAGGTTCGGTGGAGAACCCTCCCCTGCTGCTGCGACAGAAGATCCTCCCAAAGGGGCAGCCTGATCTGTGGATCGATGCTCATCTTCAGAAGCTCTGGCTACCAGACTCTCCTCACCCAATCCGGAGCCACAAGAATGTCTTGGGTCTGGTCACTCTTGATCTTCTTCAGACCCCTGTGCAGGAGTGGCATGGGTGGAAAGGTTTACAGCAGGCCTGAGCTCCACTCACGATGAAAGGCGTTGCCGAGCGATAGCCGCCTTGGAAACTCCAGCACTCAGTATTGCTGACACTGGCCGTTCTCTTTGGAGGCAAACAAATTTAACCGGAATGGCAGACAGCGTTGATGTCCCCCAGGGAAACAGCGATCAATCATCGCTTCCGGTTGATCCAGCTGAAAGACTTACATAGAGCCTATATGTCTGCTCCCCTCTTGGCTAGGATAGGTAGACGTCCTGATGACCTATGTCTTCGAGGATGTGGACTAACCGGCACCTTTTATCACATCCTGTGGGACTGTCTTGGGATCCAGCAGCTATGGGAAAAAGCGACCCGGAAAATGAAAGATGCACTGGGGAAACCCATCCCTCTGTCACCTAAAGGGGGGATCCTTAACATTGGGACGCCACAGATTTGACTGACGTTGAGCTTCAATGGGTGGCCCAGGGATACTTGCTTATAAAACGCGCAATAGCGATGCATTGGGGCGCCTCTCAACGGCAACTGTTAGTTGGATGGTTAGCTGAAATGGATAGATGTATGCTCGCTGAGAAGACCGTGTATAAACTATGGGGCTGTCCCAAAAAATGGGACAAGAAGTGGGGACATTGGAATACCTATAGAGGTGAGCTTTGTAGTTCCCCCACAGCTGACATGGCCATGGACAGGGCTGGACCCCTACAACGAAATAATCACTGATAAGCTACGTTTTTATTGTATAATGCCCATTGTATTGATTCTGCTATGTATCGCAATGCTATATAATGATTGACTCTGCTCTCTTTATTTCAATAAAATGTAATTATAAAAAATAAAAAAAAATTTAACCAAGATTCTTTCCAATGTTGAAAGAGACCTTGCGCCACCTTTGACTGGAGATACCATTTGTGATCAGCTAGGCATCGAAGGCTGAGTTGGTCCGCCCTGGCGTTCAAAGAACCTACCAGGTGTTGATCCATCAGGGTTATGCCTTGCTGTTCCAGCCATGTCCAGAGCCCCATGACCTAACGACAAAGAGTCTATGACCCCCACCCCGCCCTTCTTGTTGCAGTTGCACATGGTGGTGGTGTTGTCCATGAACACATGCACTAGCTTTCCCTTAACAGAGAGAAGAAATGCTTTCAATGCCAATCCAATCGCTGGGATCTCCAACAGATTTATGTGTAGCCTTGACTCCACCAGAGGCCTGTTTACCCTGATCTTCACCTCTCCCAGATGGCAGCCCCATCCCAGAAGTGACACATCTGTCTTCACTGTGAATTTTGGTTGAGAAAGGGAGAGGGGTCTGCCGCTGACTCAATCGTGGTACGTCCACCACCACTGCAGCTCTCTCGCAGTTCCATCAGAGATCTGGAATATGTTGGTGAGATTTCCTTGATGCTGTGCACAATGGAACTTCAGGTCCCACTGCAGAGCCTGCATACGCCACCTGGCATGCTTTACCAACAGGATGCAAGAGGCCATGAGGCCCAACAGCCTCAGAGTCAGTATCAACGAAATCCAGGATAGAGGCTGAAACATCGGAATTATAACCTGGACTCGCTGCTTGGGAGGAGAAGCCCGATACTACACTGTGTCCAGAACTGCTCCGATGAACGGGAGCATATGAGAAGGAGTCAGATGTGACTTTGGCACGTTTATAGAAACAAATGCAGGAGGTCCGCCATAGTCTGAAGGTGGGAGACGACTGCCCGGGGCGAGGACACCTTCAATAGCCAGTCGTTGAGGTAGGGAAAGACTGACACCCCTAACCTGCGCAGATGAGCTGCGACCACCGCCATCACGTTAGTGAACACCCAAGGGGCACTGGTAAGGGGAGCACGGTAAACTGAAAGTGTTAGCAGCCTACGTTGAACCGCCGGTAACACGTGATGCCTGGCAGGGTGGGCATGTGAAAATACGCATCCTGCAGGTCCAACGCTACCATCCAGTCTTCTTGGTCTAGGGTAGACGAAACCTGAGCTAGAGTGAGCATCTTGAACTTCTCCCTCTTGAGGAAAAGATTGACGGTCCGAAGATCTAAACCCTATGCTCTTCTCCAGAATCAGAAAGTAGTGGGAATAACTACCACTGTCTACTTCTGAAACCAGGACCCTTTCTATAGCTCCTTGGCCACGAGAGCTGTAACTTTCTCTTGGAGCAATTTCAGATGATCCTCTGTCAGCCGTTCCGGATTTGGCAGAATGGGAGGAGGAAAAGAAAGGAAAGGCAGAGAATATCCCTCCTTGAATGATCTGCAAGACCCACTTGTCTGATGTTATGGATCTCCAGTGGGAGAGATGGTGATGTATTCTCCCGCCAACTAGGGTATCTGCAAGACCCACTTGTCCGATGTTATGGATCAACAGTGGGAGAGATGGTGATGTATTCTCCCGCCAACTGGGCTAGTGTGGTCTTGCAGACTCAGACTAGAAGTGCTTGAAGGCTGTGGCTGCCGGGGGCAGGATGGTCGATGACTTCTGGCCTCCATTCCTGGATTGGAATGCACGGCGTCCACGTACTCGCACGTCTTGGGTAGTCTTTGCAGGACGGTGGCTGGGATAGGGCTGACGCTGCTGGAAACCCTTCCGTTGCAACGAAAGGAGTGAAAGGAAGATTGGCCACGAGGAGCAGAGGGAGGCGCTATGATCTGGCCATAGCTCTAGAGTCCTTGAACCTGACCAGGTCCGAATCTGACTTTTTCCCAAAAAGACGAGTTCCCTCAAAGGACATATCCATGAGATTGGCCTGTACATTGCCCGAGAAGCCAGTTGTCCTAAGCCAGGTGTGGCGCCTTAAGGTCACTGTCATTGAAATCGATCGGCCCAGCGAATTTGTCTATTCTAGGCCACACCGAATGGTGAATTTTGCTGCATCTCTCCCATCCTTGACTGCTTGGGACAGCACAGTCTGGGCCTCCTCCGTGACTTGAGGCAGCACTTGCACAACTGTCCCCCTAAAGGGACTGGGAGAAAAGGCCCAATAAGCATGTAGTATTCACCGAACGCAATGCCAGGCTGGAGGAAGAAAACAATTTCTTCCCAAATGCATCCAATCTTTTGGATTCCCTGTCCAGGGGGCAGGAAGGGAACGCACTCTGGGAAGTAGAGGCCTGCACCAATAAACTCTCTGGGGTGGGGTGTTGGCTGAGGAACTTCGAATTACCAGGTGCTGGGCGATGGCGGCGTGCAAAAATCCTATTCACAAGAGCCTCTGTGCTAGGCTTGGACAACGTGCCAAGAAGGACATTTGTAAGAGCCTCATTAAAGGGCAAAAGGGGTTCAGAAGTGGAAGGCCCAGGTTGAAGCACTTCGGTCAGGAGTCTAGTCCTTACCTGCACTAAGGTTACTTCTAGCCCTTGGACCTCAGCTGCCCTTTTGAACACCATGTCATATGATGCCCCCTCCTCCATAGTTACTGTTGGTGGAAAGAGCATTCCAGTATCTGGAGAAGTGTCCAATCCACTGGCTTCCACAAGTTCCGCATACCAGTCCAACTCCACAGAGTCATCGTGGTGTTCCAGAGAGCCCATGGACCCCTCCTATTCCTCTCCTGAGCCTAGCACATCCTTAAAGTGCTTAGGCAACAACATAGAACCCCTGGGTTCAATTGACGTCTGAATCGGCGTCGAGCAACGTCGTTCCGACTCTGTGTCATCAGGGATGAGGATGGGGCTGGCACCACCGATGGGCACTGGTGACGCTACAGGCACAGAGTTCGGGTCCGACGACAGAGGAGGTCGCGTTGGTACGACCAGCGTTGACCCGCATCCGGGATCGGACCTTTCCAACGCCGTGGCCGGAGCAGATGGCGTTGAACCTGATGGGACCTCTTCTGACCCCGCAGGGCTCACCAGTGGGGTTGGCCCGCTCAAATACACGACGCATGGCCTTGTAAAATTATTTTATCTGAGCGGGGGGTCACTCCGGCTCGTGAAAAGGGAGGGAGGCGTGAAGTCGACTCAGGCTTTGGCTCGTCGAAACCGTGCCTAAAGCGTCGGTGCTCCTTACCTCTCTCGTCGACGGACGACAGCCGAGGTGAAGATGAAGCCCACTTGGACTTCTTCTTCTTATGTCTCTTCCCGGAGTGTCCCGAGGACCTCAAATGGGACGAAGAGGACTTAGGGCTCTGGGAGCGGTCAAGCGACCTCCTCTTCTTCGATAGGGACCGGGACCTCCACGGAGTCTCGCTTGATGGTGTCAAATGCCGAGCCGCAAGGATCATCATTGCCTGCTCCCTCAAGGCCTTTGGAGCCTTGGCACGGCAGTCGGATCACGACGTTGAGTCGTGATCGCGCTGGAGACACCAAAGACAGACGAGGTGGGGGTTGGTAACCGACATCATGCAGTGGGACTGCACCGCTTGAAACTGGTCTCCCTCTAAGACATCCCTCGCACACAAAGATGGACAAAAGTTTTAAAAAACTGTCAGAAGCGGCAGAGGAGTAGCTCTTCCCAGATCGGTGAATAACTGTCGCGGAAAGAAAATAACTGACGTCTGCGCATCTGGGTGGTGCCTTTATAGGTACCTCGACATCATAACCGATGCTACCGACGCCGATGATGTCACGCGGAGCCGAATGGAGCCACCCAACGGTGCGCGCTGGGGTATTGCTCAGCAAAAATTTCCAGATCCAGCCGAACGCCTGGGAAATTCAAAAGGTAAGGAATCTGCAGCTAAAAGTCTCTATCAGATTATTTTTGACACCTACCACAGACTTAAATCAAATTAAAAGTGTGGTCCTTTCTGCCAAGGGCTTTCTGACCATGCACCTATTGAACTTAAGTTATATGGTAAACCCATGACTAGCCCCTAAAGATGGTGGATGAGCCCCCGGTGACTTAAAAACAAGAAGGTAATGGACTCCTTGGAAGAATACATGTCACCGTATTACAAAGCGGTAAATCAGGGTAAGATTATTAGCATAGTATCACACCAAAAGAAAGTACACATAGTACAATTGGTGGAGGAGGTCCTTAGGGCCGTGGGGGAATACAGAATAGCAATTACACAAACTGCAAAGTGCACCTTAAACAAGTTAGAAAGAACCTGGTCTATATGCCATGGTTGGCTAGGAATGGAGGAGGAGTCTAGATACATTCACCAGATATTAGAAAGGGATAAGAATCTCAATACACAACCAGATGAATTAGCAAACAAATTTGAACTCTATTATCGCTCACTATATTGGAAGAATACCACAAGCCAACTAGACCACCTATATGTCTATCTGACCTCTACATCCATGCCAAAACAATCCGCTACAGAATTGACTCAAGTTGAGGGGCCTGTAGCCATATCACAGGTTATAGAAGCTGTCAAACAGATAACCTTAGGTAGATCCCCACGACCAAATGGATTCCTGATCTAATTCTATAAATGTCTTGTACCTCCTCCTGGAGCAACCAATTCTGGATTTGTTTTGAGAGTGCCAGAGCCCAGGAGAGTCTCCCATTAGAACTAAGAGAGGCACACATAGTAAATATACTGAAACCGTAACCCCTTCATAGAGGAGAAACTCACATAGAGCAATCTCCCTGATTGAAACAAATGCAAAAATCCTTGCATAGATTATGGTAATGGGCCTCACTACAATTATATCTAACCTGATTCACCCTGACCAAGTGGCTTTATGCCAAACCGGGCAACTGGGCAGAAATTCCGTCAGACCTCTGATTAGGTCAGAGGCTGAATGAGCCCCTTGCACTTCAATCTAGAAAAAGCCTTTGACAGTATATCATGGGATTACCTTTTCACACTTCTGGAATACATAGGCTTTGGATTACAATTTGTTCCTATCATCTGCACACTGTACTCGGGGCCATATGCCTGTGTCAGGGTGGGGGTGGACACTATTGTCCTCCTTTCCATAGGAGATGGGGGCGAGACAAGGATGTCTCTTCGCCCCATTATTATTTGCAATTACAATAGAGATCAGAGACCCTGAGCAGGTCACTGGGTTTCGATGGTAGAGAACTTAGAGGACAAAATGTTACTCTAAGGTGAGAACCTCCTTATCTATTTAAGGAATCTATTAATCTCAGGCCCTACTGTAATGCAGATACTGAATTAATTTAGTTAATATTCAGGATTTAAATGTAACTTTATCCTTTGTGTCCGGAGGAGGCATATGGACCGTGGGTCAATGAAATTGAGATCAGAGTAAACAGAGTACAAAATAAATTGGCATACTTCTCACTCATGTAGAAGGGTTGCAGGAGTTAACAATATCACCCTTCTGCAGGAATGCGTCTGAAGGGATTCACAAACCTGAATGTTTCTCCCTTTATCATGATGGGAAGGATCCTTCTGCTGAAATCACCCTTCTTATAATCCTTTACACACTACAAAACTATGTATACACCCTTTTTGCACGTACACCCTGATTTCATTTCTGGAAATAAATTCATGGAAAATACATTTGTGGAACACAGTAAGTAAGTAAATAATTTTATTTGTGTGATTAATAAAAATGATTACAAGGTTCAACATAAAACAATACAGTTGAGTATAAAAATGAGAGCAGTTTCGTCTACACAAAAGGCAGGGCTTGAAGAAGCATGACCTAAACTAATTCAAACGCTGTAATTTTTTAAGAGATACCTTCCATACAATCCTGGGAATGCGGTCTTAGGATGACCCTTTCAATTTCTCTGATGGCTAGGTCAAAGTATATGACCAATCTGCTAATTAGCTGCATGTAATTGCCCAGAACACTGGGTGGAGTTGCTTCTTTTATTGCATGGAAACCCAATCTCAAAAATCATGTCTGAAGCAATTCAACATAAAGGTCTAAAGGGCAGGGACAAATACATAATATTTAAGGAAAGGATTCAGGCTTCTCACCACATCCTCTATACATCATTTGCAGCACATAAGACTTTGGGATGTCCAACTAGCTCAAAAATCTGCTACGCAAGAAGTTGGAACCTGATTTGCATGAATTCCATTGTAACGGATGGTTTCAAATTCAATTACATGTAGTTCTAGGCTGCAAATGAATTAAATGTCAACAACAACAGAATTGATAAAGACTCTAAATTTTCCTGAAACAACATCAATATCGTTGACCCTTTAGCCTTTTTTTGAAGAAATAGTAGTTTTGGTTGTTGTTACATTCCTCAGTCAATCCCAAACATAATCAAGTATTCAGGTGTGGTTGAGAATACAGTTTGTGAGTGTTTTTGAATTGTCACAGAGCTCCTTCTAACTCAAATAATAAAAAATAAAAAACAATGGCAGACTTTTTCAGACAAAAACAGTACTTAATACATGCAGATTGGCCAAAGATCTCAGGTCTCATTTGCCAAATGATGCAAATCAACAGGAATGTTTGGCTTAGCAATGCTCGACCCCATGTCTTATTATAGTGCTGCAAAAATTTGATTTATGTGAACAAATGCATCCACTTACCCCAGATTTTTTTAACACCAGGTCCAATTTATGTTGCCAAGCTGTGGGCCTTGGCACAGGGGCTCTGAAATTCTATGTCTGTGTGGAAAGACATTACCCGCTAGAGCCGGACAATAACTAAGGGGCTGGTGGAAACAAAGAAGGCCTACAACAACAAAATGGTTGGACTGCAAAGCTGAAAGACCAAACTCCTTTGTAGATCTACAAAGGAGATTTGCCCTTGGTGACTTCCCTCAAGGGCTTTGAGGATGGGCTGACCTGGGGATGGAAACACAGGAAGATACAGTGACTAGATGTTATTTGTATCCAAGAAACACATCTGCCCTGGTTCAAGAAACACCTGCTAAATCTTAAAGGGTTTGAGCTTGTGGGGTGTTCAACGCAAACATCCACGATTAGGGGGTGGCCATATTGACTAAAAATAACCTTGGAGGGTGTAAGCGCTCCCTACGTTTGGGGTAGATGGGCTATAGTGGAATTAAATATAGGAATTACCCTTTGCACAATCTATGGCTCAAACCAGGAGGAATCTGATATATTCGATATATTGGAGCTAGAACTACTAAACTGGCCATACCCACTCATAGTCTGCGGGGATTTTAATATTTCCGCGGATTTTACTGGAGGAGATAATAACACAAGCTATGTTGGCCGTAAATCTAAGGTGTTTAGAGCTTTATCAGCATTAATCAACACCCATAATATGCTGGATGTTTGGGGCTATAAGGAACCACAGAACCCAGGCTTTACCTATTTCTCATGCCCCTTAAAAAAATACACCAAGCTCAATTATTTTTTCATTTCCCAAACGGAGGCAGGAAGGATAGGGATTCGCAAAATGCCCAAAGTGATATCTGACCATAGCCCTCTGATTTTAATGTATGAAAAAGACAATCTAGCTACTCCGCCATATAAATGGACGTTTGAGAGGAGATTACTAGTTGACCCTGAATTCGTAAATCATCTCAAGAATTGGGCACAGGGTTACTTTGATACAAATAGGTATAGTGCCTCTCACAACAGCGTTTGGGATGCCTTTAAGGCAG
This sequence comes from Lissotriton helveticus, assembly GCF_964261635.1. Lineage (NCBI taxonomy): Eukaryota > Metazoa > Chordata > Amphibia > Caudata > Salamandridae > Lissotriton > Lissotriton helveticus. The sequence goes on from NC_136060.1 coordinate 188,854,925, forward strand.
CGCCAAGGGGGGAGACTATTAGTTTTTCAGCATGTCAAAGGAAAAAAGCACGAGGGATCCATGAATCTCTCCTGGCTCAGTTAGCTCAGGGAGAAGAACAACACCTAAGAGATATTGTACAGGGGAAAGATGCAAACGAAAGTTTATGCAAGATTCTAGCCATTAAGGCGGAAATTTACAAGGCAGATGCCCAGAAAAGTGCGGATGATTTCCAGGTATTTAAGGGAAAAATGTACGAGACAGGGGAACAGGCCGGCAAGTTATTAGCCTTGAGGATTAAGCAGGGGGTTAGTAAAAATCAGGTAGCTAAACTTCAGGTGGATAACCAGTTGCACACAGATCCAGTAGGCATCAGAGGGGTGTTTAAGGAGTTTTATCAAAACTTGTACCAAGAAGAGGCCAGGGCGGATCCCCCTAGATTATCTTTTGAGGATTTTGGACATTCTCTGTCTCTTCGGGAGGGGAATGTACTAGAAAGGGACATTGAAATGGACGAGGTCATATTGGCTCTTCAGAACTCACCAGCTGGCAAGGCCGCCGGGCCTGATAATATCCCAGTTGAAGTTTATTTATTTATTTATAAATAAATAAATAAATAAGTTTATAAGTGTTTACAAGAAGTTTTGGCCCCAATATTACTGGACTTATTTACTGGAATAGTATGCACCGGAGTTACCCCAGATTCATGGAAGGAAATGAACATCATAGTCTTCTACAAAAAGGGTAAAATAAGGGAGGACCCCGGGTCGTACCGTCCAATATCCCTTATAAATGCAGACACGAAAATCTATGCTAAGGTCTTGGCCAATAGGCTGGGAGGGGTCATTGGCGGACTGGTCTCCCCTTGGCAGCATGGGTTTATCCCGGGCTGGGGCACAACGGACCATATAAGATGCGTCATTACGCTGTTTGACGCTCTTGCTGCTTCGGGGGTCGGATCGCCATGATCCTTCTCGATGCCGAAAAAGCCTTTGACCGCGTCACTTGGCTGTATTTGTGGGGGATATTAGAACGGAGGGGCTTTGGCCCTAAAATAATCAAGGCCATTAAGGCAATGTATGTTGACCCGTGCGTCAGGATCCAGTTAATGGGAGGAGCATCAGATAGAATATTCATCTCCGGGGGACCCGTCAAGGGTGTCCCTGCTCCCCAATCCTCTTTGCTTTATATATAGATCCGTTAATAAGAAGGATTTTGGGAAGCGGGGGTATCAAACCAGTGATACATAGGGGATTCGAGACCAAGTTGTTAGCTTATGCGGACGACTTGGCAGTCCTAACCCCAGAGCCTGATGCCGCAATGTCCGTTCTGGAGGCAATCACCGCAGAGTTTGGCCGATGCTCCGGATATCTACTTAATGTAAATAAGACCCAGATAGTATGTTCAAGTAACATCATAAAACGGGATAGTAGATATACAGATTCGGCAACCTATCTGGGGGTTAGAATCAGTCCCTCAATGGAGTCTATCGTTAAAGAGAATTATGAGCCACTGATAGACTCAGTCATAATGGAGCTAAAGCGGATAGATCCCATCCATCTTTCATTAATTGGGAGAATTAATGTTCTAAAGATGACTATGGTGCCGAATTCTTGTACCTTTTTCGTGCGATTGCGCTTATGGTGGGGGAGAGTGTGCTTAAATCCATTGAGTCAGCGTTTAGTAATTTCCTGTGGCAGTATGGAAAGACAAGGCGCTCATTAAAATACTTAGCGTTACCACAGGAAAGAGGTGGTTTGGGGGCCCCTAATATTAGGTGCTACTTATTAGCTTCACTGTTTAGCCAAATGGCGATATTGTTGGGTAGTACCCCAGTATATGTTAACAGGCAACCAGGGAGCATCTTTCCACCGTCTATTTATGAATTACTGGTGGGGAAAGAGGCAATGGGGTTATTGCTGCGTAATACAGACCGGCCTTACTACAATAAAAAAAGATACAAGGTATTGGATAGCGCGTGGTGGGTGTGGAAAGAAGTTAAGAAGGCATTAGGAATCCTGAAATTTAATTATTACACACCCTTATGGAATTCTAAACTCTTCCCGTATTTGAGCTGTGATGGAGGGGGGTCAGTTTGGGAATCACAAGGAATTAGTAGAATAGGAGATATATAGGAAGGGGCTGCCCCGATGGGTTTTGCTGGGCTTCAATGGAAATTTGGGCTGGAGATGAAACATAGTTTCAAGTTCATGCAAATATACCAAACTTTAATGTCATCAGACCCCGGATCAGCCCAGGAGGAAGAATTAAGATTCTTGACTATGTTTTGGGTGGGGGGACCAGGATTGGTATGATCTATGGGGCCCTTTCCGATACATGGCAAGATGATATGGAAAAGTTCGAGGCTTCATGGGCGGTAAAACTCGGGGACCCAGATGTGGATCTGGATAGAGCGTTGCAGATGGCAAGCAATATATTCGGTCCTCAAACCTTAGGGCACAACATTATAAAACATTATTTAAGCTTTATTACACCCCAGCTAAGCTCTTTGAGTGGGGGAAAAGAGACGATGATAGGTGCCCCAGGTGTTTTGGGGGGCCGGCAAATTTAGTCCATATGTTTTATGACTGCAGCGTTCTGAAAAAGCTTAGTTTGGAAATGGAAAAATTCTGGGAGGGGCTGCTAGGGATTAAAGTTACCCTATCCCCGGTCCTGATGATATTTGGAATAGACGCTAAGCTAAGATTGAAAAACGAAGAGGAAGCCTTTGTATTTATTTATATTTCAGTTTTAAAAATACTGTTGGCGGCACGTTGGAAGGATCCCACGGCCCCCTTATTACAGATGTGGTTATCCAGATTGCTAGGCATCCATAACATGGAAGCCTCTTTAGACTCTTGAAGGGGCAGAAGGATGAGGGAGTTGAGGCAGAACATCTGGGCCCCTTTCAAAAGCTGGAGGGATGCTATAAAGCCATAAACACGGTCCTTCTCTTTTTTAGCTATAACTGGGATAAATATTGACTCAGTCTTAATCACGCTATATTTACCTATTTAAGATATTTATGATGAATTAGTGGTAACCTTTCTAAATGATGTAATGTGTTGTATTGGAAACTGTGTTTTAACTGGGAAGATGATTTTTGTATACACCTGATTTCAATTTAAAAAAAAAAGGAAGATACAGTGACTTGGGTTACGTTTAAAGCCTCCCCTGAAATTAAAGACAAATTTGGGATATTTCACATTAAGGGTCTGATTTGATCTTGGGCGGTCAGGTTACTCCATCAAAATAGTGATGGATATCCTGTCACTGAAATATAAATCCTATTATATCTTATGGGATTTATATTTCTGTGGATGGGATATCCATCATCGTTGTGATGGAGTAAACCATCCGCCAAGATCTAAATCAGGCCCTAAGTTCTACTGATATCTGACACCCTTATGCCCTGATTAAGAGACCTTAGGGATGTCTTTCTCTAGAGGCTAAACTTACAATTTCTTCCCTCACTTCATCAGGGAAGATCTCCGGTCTCTCTAAAACATGGATCATAAATTACACTGAAACATGTAACAAACTTAGGGAGACGGACATCAGTCACTTCGAGGGTGAGGAATGGGCCATTGCATTTATAAGTCAGCAGGGAGTAACAATTACGAATAGGCTCCTCCTGATTCAGTTGAAATACCTGACCCCCTAAAGACAGTGGCATTTCTGTGGAGGCTCTGGGCCTGATTGTTTGAGATACCGGGAACGGGGGGGAGACATCACCCACATGGTAGGGGCTTGCCCAATCCTCAAGACTCTTTTGGGAAGGGCTTTTTAATACTTGTTGTGACATACTGAAACGGCCAGTTGAACTGAACCCAAACATTGTTCTACTGAATATATTGTAAGATGAGGGCTTCACTGAGAAAAATCTTCTGACATTAGTGTTAATGCTGGGGAAAACAGTCATTGCACTGAAGTGAGTGAACCCAACAAACCCCAGCGTGGCCGGATGGAACTGCAGCAGAAAAGGTGCCGCACATAATCTTGAGGTCCATATGTACAAGGCTGCGGGTTGCCCCAAAAAGTATAGTAGTTTGCTAAGTAGACGCTTTTTAGGATTCAACGATCTAAGAACTTGCATGCTGCTGCTCTCCCATGGCTTGTGTTTATAACTGATCTTTTGTGTTCTATGAAAAAACATTTAAAAAAATAAATTAAAAAAATAAAATACCAAAAGAAAGCCCCATCATTTTGGTACAAACCACTTGCAAGCCTCTGTAGCTTCCGTTAAAAACAATGGCAGTATCCTGATCACTGTAGTCCCAGATTCAGCTCTGAAAAGCATTCCGTGCAGATGAATGCCTCATCAAACAACCTAAGAAATGTATCTACATATTAACCACCTCGAAGGGCAAACACAGGTTGCCTTCCAAGCCTGCATAATATGTAAACATGCTGCATCACATACAAATCAATAGCAAACAGCACATCCCTCCTAATCATCTGGTAGAAACGTTGCATAGCAATAGCTGTCAATGCTTCACAGGAAAACATTTCATCTGCAGAGTGCAAAAAAAGCTGCTAAAATACCTGAAATAACCCTTCATCATATAAGTACCCATATCTGGAACACTTTCTTGCCACATCCCAGACTTGCCCCATTACTCCTGCACTTCAGGAAAGCTCTGAAGGTATACATCTCCAAGGAGCATCTATTCATAGGATAAAGGACACTATTTCCCTTGCACTCTGAATGATTAAGCAACCTTTTTGCTCCCTCAACCCTCTGATCTTGAATAGTCTCCCTTCCCAGTTCCTGTATTTTGATGCCTCAACATACAGCGCTTTATCAACATACCTCAAGTGCAGCAATAGGACACGTAGATGCCAGGTATAGATCCTGTGCCAGATTGAAATCACCGGTAAACATGGCAAGGTGACCGGCTATGAGGTTGTGATCTTCTATACCCTGTTAACAGAAATACTGAAGTAAGAGTATTTCTAAATTCTGATTTGTTCAGCTTTGCAAACACTCATTTTCAATTTTACATCGTTGTATGTTTATTTATTTATTTATGTTACATGTTATGGCAAAAGCAGATTTAGTTCTAGGGAAACAAGATGGTAGGACTGCAGACAACAAGAAAATGGGTAATCACAGAATGAAACTGAAACTATAACATGTTTCACAACCTAAAATGCATTGTGATGTTGGGAGTAATAAAGGAAACCGAATTTCACAAGATATCTAACATTCGTAACATTTTATAACACATAGCGTCTTGAAAATCTTGAATGTTTTTCTTGAATATTCTGAAATTATTAAAGTTTCAAAGGGCATCTCATTAAGTAGGGTATGTCTATGCAGCACACTGACAGATTTCAGTATATGGCGTTCTTGGTGTTAGGAACTGGAGCCTGTGAAAGAGTACCTGAGCTTAGTAATTTCAAGCAGGTACAATTATTGTTCGGTTTAACATGTGACTTTTTGGTAGATGGAAATAATGTTTGTAATGTTTAATTGTTTTAATTCCTAAACAAAATAACTCGTACATTATACACTTTAGCAGCTGATTGGATGCTTGTAACATATATGAGAGTTATTGATATTGCTCTACATCACTGTATAATGAACATATGACTGGCAGAGGCTAAAAGGTGCGACAGCACTATTGTATTTGCACACTGAGAGACACTACTCCCACTGTTTTGCCATTCTTCACAATGTAGACTTGGTTATCAAAAAGGTTTATATTATGAATTAATCACAAGTTCGCAATTTCAATGGTTGCTCCAAAGTGAAAAGGTGAGTACGGTGCTCGAGGTAGTGCTCGTGAAGGGATGGGGATGTGATAGTAAAAATAAAAATGCCAATATTTACAAAGATGAAAGCGATCTGCCTAACAACGTATCAAAAGACTCACTAAACAACCCAAGTAATGGGATGCCATGAATGCATAATGAGTTCTCGGTTTCTGAGCTGAATGGTTAAGTACAGGCCTGAATGTAAGCAAAGTTGACGTTTCAACCCCAGAAACTAGAAGAAGGTAATTTGTTCCTTACAACGGGGTCTTCATCAGGACCATTGGAGAATCAACCTCAGTAGAGCCCTGCCCCATCGACAGAAGAATTTTTGTGATGGGGCCAAGTGGCGCCAGGTATATGAAAATGTAGGACACTGCAGGTACAGAATTGAAAGATAGAAAGGCTTCACAGCAATTGGTGAGGGTAAGCTTTGGAATTACTCAGGCATAGAGGATTGAAATCAACATGTGTGAATATGTGCTCAAAAATTCAATGCAGTGCAGGATAAATCAGCATTAATCTGGTCAAGATCGATGAGTCAGCTCGGGTGTCTCGAAGCACCATACTCACCTTTTCACTTTGGAGCAACCATTGAAATTGCGAACTTGTGATTAATTCATAATATAAACCTTTTTGCTAACCAAGTTAACCTGGTCATTTTTCCATTCAATTATTGTGGGTTGTTCTCTAATTTTGTTTTTCTCCTTGAGAAGTTCACCTGTCAGTTGGACCACTTATTGTACGTACTATTATTGGCCCTGGACCAGCTGGGTAGTGGGTATACCCTTTTGACATGTAACAAACACATTCTTCACAATGTGGCAATGAGCCATATACCCACACTGCACCATGACCCAGCAGTTGTCAGACCCTAAACACGGCAAGAGAAACCCTAATAACAGTACGCCGTCCTGTTGTCAAGCAGTTTCCAGACTACCTTTTCATTTTAAAATAATGCATGCACAACAAATGACTTCAGTACAAAGAACTTTGAAAGTGATTCCACTTTTGAAGTGTGGCCAGTGCTGTCACCCAACTGAGGTACGCTGGTTGGCTAATGCAGTATGACTCTATCCCTCACCTAGGGTCCCCTGAACAGTGATATGTGTACTTTCCTAGGTGAGGCTGAGGACACCATATCAGCATTTGCTGATTATGTTTATAGGAAATTTGCAGGATTAACGGCATTTACTATTTCATGGAAACCAATTCATAGAAGCTCTTTTTTCGAAATCGGCATTTGCATGCCTATTTTATTTTAAGGTGTAAATGCAATGGTTGCAGGTCTTACTTTCAGAAGCATTTTCGTCTGAGATATTTATTTCAGTTCTTTACCTCAGGGGACATTATTTCAGATGTATATCTTTTACATTGTTATATGCTTTTAATTCACTGACCCCTCACATCCCCTAAACACAATTTATTCCTGACTCTTTCACAACCCCTAAACACCATCTACCCCCGCCCTCCACAAACCTTCCCTACATTTAAACTCTACCCATCCTTGTAGAATAAAAAACACATATCACACCTAAACTACACTGTAAGGAGAGACGGGTTCTGGGGTGAATTCCATCATGGCTGGCACCATAGGCCATAACCATGAGATCAGCAGCCCCTTTGTGCTTCTAGGGAAGGAGACAACGGAGTGGCCGCACCCCCCTGGGGTTCAAAAGGAGAACGAGGAGAACAGCAATCTCTCGGAGGATCTAAGCAGAAGAATAGACGCTTGCAGATCGAGACCCGGTGGATCAGCTATGGACGAGGAACGTGGGCAGAAGGACAGCAACAAGACCGAAACTGCTGCTTTCAGAATCAGCGGAGCAGGAGGAAAAGTTGGAGAGGTGACAGTGGCGGAAAGGGATATCAATGTGGTCAGACTTGCCTGTCGAGTAGAGGACGCCCCAGGACAAGACTGTTCAAAGGAAGCAGTCGGCTTCCAGGCTGAAATTGGAGGGATGGAGGCATCGGACGACACAGTGCTGCAGTACACTGCTACTATGCCGGGCAGCCAGGAGAGTGACACAGACGTCCCAGGTCTCATCGCCACAACCTCGGAATACGGGTGACGGGCATAAATTTATTTTGGTGGGGTGCACGAACGATCAAATACATGGGGAGTCAGCGATTGTACCATGGTTATCTACTTAATATAGGTTCATGCGGACAGCCTAGGCACAACCTCATAGTGATGGTTGAACTGTTGTCAGGTGACAAAAATAACTGAACTGATCCTAGTTTGTTTGGGTTTGATTTTGAGGAGGGATGTGTTGTGGTCAGGATGCCTTGGGAGAGGATCCTACACATACCTACGAAGTTATCATGGTCAAGAGTAACCTGAGAATCTTGTCCTGGATACATCACTAAGACTTGACTGTTGCTACCTTGTTCTCAAATCCTTACAAAATAAAAGCCTTAAAAAACTCCCCTTAGTTGGATCTTAACATTTTCACTACTACTTTCACCCATCCAGGATGCCTAAACTCCACTCATCACTGAACCCTAAAACCCCTCAATATCCTTACACACCATCCATTCCTGAATCTTAAAAAAACCTTTCTGCAGCCTAACCAGCATAACCTTAATCCCTAATAAACCCTCACTACCATTGAACACCTTCTATCCAAGAGCCCTAAAAAATACCCCACCACTCTTAAACTCCACCCATCCAATAACCTTAAAAGCCCTTTTTACATCTAAACACCACTCATCCTTGAACCTTTAAACCACTCTCCGCCCTAAACTCAACCCATTCCTGAACCCTAAACCTATCTCTGCATATAAACTCTACCCATCCCTGGCCCCTAAAATCCCTCAACACCCCTAAACCAATCTCCTTCTTGAACAAAAAAATCCTTACCACCCATAATCTCCACCCATTTGTGAACCCCTAAAACGCCTCACCACCCCTACACTCCACCCATCCCTGAACCCTAAAAACCCATCACCACCCCTAACCTACACCCATTCCTGAACCCAAACCCCCTCACTACCCATAAATTCCATCCAAGTTTCACGTAATTTTGGATCTTTTTCTTAAATTGAAATTTCTTTTAAAATGTTTCCTTTACTTCTTGATTTATTTGTTTTTCTGTAAAATTGTCTTTACTTAAAATTGTTTTTGCACAATTTAATTTCCTCCAATGTGATTTCTTACTTTTAATTTTTCAATTAATTCACATTTATCATTATATGCCACCTCTTCCTGCTCAATGAAGAAGAGTCCATAGTACTGACCAAGATAAAAATTTACAAAATACTTTGCACATCACTGAATCAAAAGTGATGGCAACACTGTCCCAAGTTGAGCATTAGCAGGAAAAGGCTGCTGGCATTTAGTAGCCTATATGAGCAGCCAGTATGAGTTTTTTTGGGATTTTGCAAACTGTAAACGGAAGAAGAGCTAGTGAACTTGGACTAGTAGTTTCTAAACAAAGATATCCAGGGTCCCACTCAGAACAAAAGTGTTTACGGTATTTTGAAATACCACAACAGGCACTGGTAGTACTAACCTAACAGAAAGCACAATGACAGTACTTGATATTAAATGGTAGACCAGTAAGGGACATCAATATCACAAGAGAACTAGACAGCACTGTCCTTTGTCACCTATTTTATTTGCAACCTTTACCGAGCCTCTTGCAAGTGCATTAAGATCAACATAGTTGATTAAGACAGCTGTGCTGGGAGGAGCTACGCTAGCAACCAAGATGGCCGCGTAGGCTCCCGGCTCCACCGACCTCCGGCTCCCGCCTGAAAATCCTGTCATTTATCCTGTTCTTGCGCCCAGCCACCATGTGTATGAACTTGCCGTGACACTAACGGTGCTATCCTGGGATTTCTACCTGTTCGGCAGACGAAGATATGTCGAGTGGAAGTTTGTGGCCTAGATCTGCTTGGAAGCCGGGGTCTCGAGTACTGGCCCATCCGGGTTACAGTTCAACAACATCGGCTGTGGTGGTGTGATTGGGTCCGGTCAACTGAGGAGGAAATTTTTTTTATTTTTATTTTTTTTTTCTTCATTCTTTCGGACTGATGTGGATGACGTTTGGCTGCCTTGGTGAAAGTCGAAGGAGGAGTGACGACCTACAATTGCAGCTGTGGACGGGGGTCCTGCCTGGTGACCCGGTAACGGGCCCGCTGGTGTTCGCTGGGTTGGGATCTCCGCCTACGGTGGCGGACCCAGGATATTGTCGAAACAACCGATAGGTCCACCTCTGCTGTCGTCTGTTCCCTATTCACCTGTCCCCTCTGAGAGATCGAACTCACTGGGGAAGCCATTATGACCGACACCGAGCGAAGAGCGGAGGCACTGACCGAGAGTGAACCGTCCCTACGAACTGTGTTGGCAGCCATAGAGTCAATTCATGTGTACGTTGAAGGCCGCATTAAGAAGATGATAGTGCGCTTGTCTGAGACTGTACAAATTGGAACGGACCCTACTCCACCACCAGAAATGGGAAAGACCGAGATACCCAAGATGGCCGCATTGATGGAGGAAGCAGACCCCGTACTATGGGATGTGTCGGTGTCTTTGACAAGTTTTTTGGGCGATGAGACCAAGCTCGATGCCACAGGTGGATTGTTAAGCCTACGATCGTTGCCGACAATGGAAGGACTAATTGATGTTCCCCCTCCAGAGACTTTTGATGAGAACTGTAATCGGACTCAAACTGCGTCACTTCCCTATACATCGGTGCTGCTAAGATGGCAGACGGCTCAACGTCGGGAGTTCATAACGGAGAGGGGAGTCTCTAGACCTGACGATGTTCACTGCACATTTGTACTTCTGCTGGGTCCTGCTCTGATTGTTATTACAGTTTCTTTGTACTCAGACTGTCCTGTTGAAGAAGGGGTTTGTCCGGAGGAGGCTCACACGTTCGATCAGAAGGGGCAAGGTTGAAATTGAAAAACTGGGTTTGACTTAAAGTAATATGGACACGGGGTCTGCTAAACTTATGCTTTCGGATGGCTGGCGGTGTTTGAAGTTTCCCTTATTGCGATAAATATTCCTTGTCAGGTAGATCTTGACTTCATTCTGGGGATTCTTGGTTCTGGCGGGAGGGAGGGGTGACCGGGAGCCCGTACGAATCTGCCCTCCTCCACTTCTCTACCTTTGTAGGTCTCTTCTTTTAGAACTTAGTTAGTTGGGGCGACAGGCACGCTGCTACTGGGGGTTAGGCGATAGCCGTTTGCAGGGGTGCAGGGTGGGGGGATGGGTTTTTTGTTTTCTTTTTGTTATCGCCCGTATGTTTTTTTCCCTTTCTCTCATTTTTTTTTCTTAGCCTTTCCTTTACTCGTAATCTTTGCGCAATCTCCTGACTTTGGTCCTTAAATTCTAGTATCTGGTTGCTATGACTCTCCTGTTGCTCTGATTTAATGGGTGGGACGGTTTTGAGGATCCGCATCCAAAATGTTTCTCGATTATACGGATGCAAATCTTATTTTGTACACAATTCCGTGGACCTCTCGAAGATTCTCTGTTGCTCTACGAATATCCTGTTATTGTACCAACCCACCCTATTATCATTGTATGTATGTATGGCACCGGATATGTCTGTTTATTTTCTTGTTTTAAAAATAATAAAAAGATTTATAAAAAAACTAAAAAAAGACAGCTGTGCTGAGCCCCCCAAGCTTAAATTGTATACAAACTATATAGTTGTATTTTTAGATTCTAATAGAGCTCGATAAAGGCCCTGCCAAGGCATGTGGAAAAAATAAGCATGAGCAAAACTAGATGCTTTTGTTGAAATGGGCATTTCTATCTCTATCTCAGGATACCAGTTGTATTACATGAGGACACATTCATTTTTGTTAGGCACGGGGAGATTAAGTCATTTGCCCAGAATCACAGGATGTTCAGCGTCACTTCCGAGACTCGAACCTAGTTCCCAAGATTCGAGGTTGACCGCCCTAGCCATTAGGCCAACTCCTCCCCCCTTCTTACGGAGTGCTAATTGCGCCCTATCTATTGAGAAAGGCAGGTCTCCTTTCATCAAAATCGACCCAAAACTTGGAGATGTGGACTCTTCAGAAGCAGGGGTGATTGGGCAAGGGGGGCTTGTTTGGTGACCTGATACCTGCCAACTCACATGGTGTCACCGTGTGACCAATGATATATGCTCCTATCACACGTTCGCCCGGTGAGGAGCCAGTGTCACACAGTAGCATGGAGCACGAGCTAAAAACCACAGTAAATAGTCGTTTTCCCAGGCTTTGAACAGCCGACGTCCATTAAGGGGTGTGAAAACATCCCAGGACATCGGTACCAGCCTAAACAAGCTTTTTCTTCTTTGGGAGGGATGGCTTAAGGGTGGTGTGGGGTTCAAAAGTGCCTCTTAGGTACTTCTTGGCACAAGTCCCCGCTCCCTCCTTACACTATAGGATTTTTAGGTCGAAGCCTAGCATAAGACTGTGCATATGCGCAGTCTCGCTGGCAAGATTTAGTGATATTGGGTTGCTTACACTAGCGGGCTTTAAGCCCCGCCCCTCTTTCCCCTTGGCCGGCGTCACCGTTTATGCTAAAAGATGGCCGACCATTGGGAAAGAGGTTAGTGTGACATACACTTTTCTCATTTTCTGCCGTCCCACTTTGACAGACTGCCCTCACTTCCTGCTGGCGTAAAAGGTTTGTTATCTTTATGGGGCTAATAAAAACCTTTTACGCCAGAATGAAGTCCGGGCTGTTGTCCAAGTGGGAGGGCAGAAAAAGACAAAAGTGTATGGCACAACCGCGGCTGTCTGGTGAGCGCTTACAGACTTGTCTACTTAGCTGGTCGGACCCACCCGAATTCGACAGAGGAAATGGAGTTGAGGTAAAAGGTTGAGCGCGAGCTGCATGACAGAAGCGCAGAGGTACGTATTTTTCTTGGTTCCAGGCTGTTCTTTGCCATCTTCCTCTGGGCTTTGTTTAACTGGCTGCCAGGAGGAGGAGGAGGAGGAGTGTCTTGCGTATGCAGGCAAGGAGGTCTGGCCTATCAGTTTCTTTGTCCCGGCTGTCGGAGAAGACTGTGGTGGTTACAGCTGGAGGCTAGAGAAGAAAATAATGTCGCACAGCATCCTTCACCACCTGCTAACAAAACCTATGGGCCTTGCGGGTGCATGCTTGTTTATGAAATTATAAATGTGTATTGATGATTTTTTCCCTGTCAAGTTTTTGTAATGTATTCCAGTGTGTTTTATTTATTTTTCATTGCGCTTTCTTATATTGTAATTTTATTTTCCTGTCCTTCATGTAACTTCGCCTCTAGATAGTATTTAAGAAGCAAATTGTGTTTTTGTGTGTGTAAACGCCACTTCCTTTTATTTTTATTCAAAATTTGAACTGTTTAAAGCAGCGTTCCAGAGTGCGGTATCTGTGCCCTGTGCCCCGGTTGAGTCACGAGGTCTGTGATTAGCGCCATGGGTGCTGTAGGGGGCACTGAGCCAGTACTGTGGTAAACGCATTAAAGTGCTGCCTAAGAGAAGGCCGAGGAAGGGCGTCTTAGGGATGAAATCAAAATAAAGGTCTAGCAGGGGGTTGTGTTGGAGAATAAAAGGGAGTCTTTACCTAGAAACATGAGGGTGGGCCGGGGTGCACCAGTCTGCCACTCTTCTAGTGATGACCTCCCGTGCCTTTGATCTCGCCCCTCGCCAGGAAGTGACGAAAGGCGGGATTGTTCCTCCCTCACGCAGAGTGAAACTCTCGAGTTTGTAAAATGGAACTGATTGGCTTTGAAATGCTGAGCGCACCCTTGGAGTAAATTGGGGGTCAGCGCGGCCTCATTGTCACTCAAACAGCACTCGCCGGCCTCACCTTGATAAAATGCTTCCAGGGAGCCTTCCCCCAGGCCCAGGACAAAGGGCCACTGGTGTGAATGGCTCGCCCCGGGGGTGTTGTTCGAGCAGGACCCTACTATGGGCGGCATGGGATGAGGCGCTGGTGTTTGAGGCCTTTGTCCCCCAGGATATCTTATGCATGTGGAGAGACTCTGCTATTGAATTACCCAGACTGTTTCACTGCTGGGGGAGGGGCCAGCAGTAACCGGAACCTGGCCAGGTCTAACAGGACGAAACTTGGGCCTGGTGCCTGGCATGCCAGCACTTGGGGTTTCTGTCACGTGGCAGCTTGCCTCCTGCTTCCCACCTGGTGTGCTCCCCATCACTTATTTGGATTGTGTTTAGCAGTACTTAGTATACCACCGGTGATTAGTTCGTGTCTGCCTGCAGAGTGACCCGTGTTTACGGGCATTACCTGCAGTGTAAACTATAGATGGGAGCTGCATTGTCTGCAGTGTGGAATGTAGTGTCGCAACACCCTTCAGTTCTCTTAAACCGAGCTGACCTGGTAGCGCACCTCGCTGTGCTCCTTTTAATTCACTTGAGACAAAGTCTTAATTGTTGGCTGGAGGCGGCCTCCGTGAAAAGGTATCTGTTGGCCAGTGGCTCTCACTGCAGGCAGAGCCATGGTGGAATCGGGCACATGGGCACTAGTGAATCCATTAAACACACACTCTTCACTCTCTCTTTATGGAGTTACTTGAGTGTCCTTGCTTGGAGTACTGAACCAGACCACTCCGTGTTCTGTTCTGCTGCTTCCAAGCCCTGTGCGTTCTGGCCCACATCCTGGAGCAGTGCTGGAGCTGCCCTAGGCAAAGGACCGCTGTCCTCTCCACCACCCCGTACACATACATCTGATGCGTACAGGGGTATTGTGGGGCGCCACAGACCTCTTCAAGGACGCCCCATGGTGCCCTAGAGTCAGCCCTGCACCGCAGGGCTTCACATCCGTAGTGTGGTTCAGGCAGGCCGGGTTAGCTGCTTTCAAGGGCCCTGTGATAGGGCTGTGGAAGGATGTGGTCTGGGCAGGTATTGGTGGTTGTCTGTGTGACCACCTCCCGCCAGGTAATTGCAGACTCTTTCCATTTCGTGCCTTTTGTTCATTGCTTTAAGGCATTCTGGGTGTTGAAGTCTTGTGTTGCTTCTATTGAACTAATTAGACTATCAGACCTGATCCCCCGTGATTTGAGGGTGAAACCTTCAGAGAAAGGGTCGGTGTCAGTAATAACCTGGAATGAGGCGGCCACCCTGTTTTCAAAGGAGAGCACGGGGAGGGGCTCTGACGTGTCCTGGGTCTGTCGTTCAAACTGAGACCTTACCCACGGGGCTGCGCACCCGAGGTGCCGCTCTGGCCTCGGTGCGCTCCTCGCTGCAGCTTCGAACGGTGATTAATGACGGGAGCGGAGTAATCTCTCTACTACTCACTCTCTACTAATCTCTGTACTACTCACACTCTACTCCTCACTCTCTACTCTACACTACTCACTCTCTACTCTACTCTCTACTACTATTTACTCTACTACTCTCTACTACTCACTCTCTACGACTCTCTACTACTCACTCTCTACTAATCTCTCTACTACTGACTCGCTACTAATCTCTCTACTACTGACTTGCTACTAATCTCTCTACTACTCACTTGCTACTACTCTCTGCTACTCACTCTCTACTCTACTCTCTACTCTCTACTACTATTTACTCTACTACTACCTACTACTCACTCTCTACTACAACTCTCTACTACTCACTCTCTGCTACGACTCTCTACAACTCACTCTCTGCTATGACTCTGCTACGACTCTGCTGCGACTCTCTGCTGCAACTCTACTCCTCACTAGCTACGATTCTCTACTACTCACTCTCTACTAATCTCTCTACTCCTCACTTGCTACTACTCTGTACAACTCTCTACTACTCACTCTCTACTAATCTCTCTACTACTCTCTACTACTCACTCTACTAATCACTCTCCTCTACTCTCTACCTACTAATTTCTTCTACTCACTCTATACTAATCTCTACTACTCACTCTCTACTCTACTCTCTCTACTACTCTCTCTCTACTCTCCAATACTCTCTCTACCTCTCTCTACACGCACACATATGCATATGCATTTATAGATATGTATGTGTGTATATATATATATATATATATATATATATATATATATATATATATATATATATATATATTCACTTAAAAAACCAAAGGTTTCAGGCCTTATATAGTTAGGAATTAGCATTTAAAAACCATTGAAATTGCTCCTATATAGTTAGTTGTACTAACTATATTTCGCGCACCCGCAATCCACTGCTGATGATGTCACATATTATATCATTCATGACATGGTCAGTGACATCACTGATGACATCACTGATGACATACCCCGCGATTTAAAAAAAAAGAAAATTCCCTTGGGGGTCTTTTTGGGACCCCCTGAGAAGGGCTAGAGGGCTGGGGGGTCTCTACCCTGCCCCCTTTTCGTGTTTTCCACTCTTGTTTTGGGCTCTCTTGTGCCTCAGTTCTCCTGAAAAACAAGATGGTGGCCAACACTTCCTGGTTGGGACAGTTTGGAATGTTGACAGTCGACTGCCAGCCAATCAGAAACTCGCTCGCGCACGTAAGGGTACGCGTACCGCACGCGTACGGTGCGCGTACGGTGAGCACATATAGATATATAATTTGATCCAATTCAATTTTCTCAACAACTACTGGAGGGATGTTCACCAAATATAGAAAAGGCACTACTGCATACCTGTCCCTACCATTTTGACAAGTTTGGTGTAATTCGTTCAGCCGTTCGGGCTGTAGCCGTGTCTAAAGGTCCCATAGAAAATGCCATTTGAAAAATTTCAAATTCCATTTTCTCAAGAACTACTGGAGGGATTTTCCCCAAACATAGCAAAGGCACATCTGCATACCAGGCCCTACCATTTTGCCAAGTTTGGTGTAATTCCATTCAGCTGTTCGGGCTGTAGCCGTGTCTAAAGGTCCCTATGGAAATTAACATGGGGAAAACACGTTTTGGGACCCCCCTTTCGGCCCCCGCTTGACGAATCCCCCCGAAACTTTCAGGGAAGGAGCGGAGCAGAGCTGGCCAAAATTCTGGAAAATTACACACAGATTCCTCAATCGGCGCCAAAGTTATTCCCAATAGAATGTTGAGCGCATATAGATATATAATTTGCTCAAATTCATTTTCTCAACAACTACTGGAGGGATTTTCACCAAATATAGAAAAGGCACTACTGCATACCTGTCCCTACCATTTTGCCAAGTTTGGTGTAATTCCGTTCAGCCGTTCGGGCTGTAGCCGTGTCTAAAGGTCCCATAGAAAATGCCATTTGAAAAATTTCAAATTCAATTTTCTCAAGAACTACTGGAGGGATTTACACCAAACATACAAAAGGCACTGCTGCATACCAGTCCCTACCATTTTGCCAAATCTGGTATAATTCCGTTCAGCCGTACGAGCTGTAGCCTTGTCAGAATGTCCCTATGGAAATTAACATGGGGAAGACACGTTTTGGGACCCCCCTTTTTTCTTGCCCCCCGCTTGACGAATCCCCCCGAAACGTTCAGGGAAGGAGCGGAGCGCAGCGAGGCAAATTTAAGGAAAATTACAGGCAGATCCCTCAATCGGCGCCAAAGTTATTCCCAATAGAATGTTCGGAATTTCCTATGGTAACTAGGTCCTAACTATATATACCTACTGGCGACCGCCAGTAGGTAATATACATACATATATATACATCTGTATAGCTATTTAAATACAAATATAAATGCATGCATACATATACATATGAATGTTATGTACATGAAAGTTTGAAAAACACTAATAAAAGCAAATCTAAAAAGCCACCTACTTACAAACAGAATTGCTTTACCTTAAACGAGGGCGAGACCTATTGCATTTTCAGTGCTTGTTGTTCAGGTTGGCAGGTATGTGACCACTCTATTAAAGAGTTGTTGAAGTTCGTAACAACCTTTACTCCCTTGGTCACGGCAATAAGGATAATTTTTGCCCCAGGGTTTTCTTCAAGTGGCAGTCATGGCAGAAGGCACTCGACTGGCTATTCCCTCTTTCAAGACCCTGCAAGAGGCCAAAGCTCCCAACGTGCCCAGAAGCAGGATCAGTCAAGATTTGGGGGATTCTCCCCCTCCAGAGGCTTCTAGCGTTACTGAAAAAGCAGAGGCAGTTTCTGTGAAAATTTGCTAGGAATTATTTGCGGTAAAAGTTCTCCCTTTTTCTCAAATAAAAGTAGAAGGGCAGATGGCACATTTCATCCACAATTGGAGGAAACTAACATCCGACGATTGGGTCCCTTAGACGGTCAAAGGTTTTCAAATAAAGTTCTATGGCATGCTGAGGCAAACTCAGAAACCATGCCACCTCTCTTTTTCGGATCAAGAGACTTCCTCCATCACATGAGAGGTAACACATTTTCAAACAGACAGCGCAGTTTCTGCAACCGATATCCAGCCAAAGGACTGGTAAGCCATCTCTTTTTAGCAAAAAAGAGGGATGAGACCCGTCATCAATGTCAAGGAGTTCAACATGTGACTGGTTTACCACCACTTACAGATGGAGGGCATCCACCATCTCAGAGACTTCCTGAGATCACACCACTGGATGGTGCATGTGTATTTCACAGTATTGATTTATCCCACCCATTGACGGTTCCTACAATTCATCTGGGAAGGCAAGACGTATGACTTAAAAACACTTAAGATCATCCTATCGTTGGCACCATAGTGTTGTACCAATGTGCTGCATTGGTCTATGGAGAATCTTCACTCCCTAGGGGTATGTCTGATAGTGTATCTGGCCGAAATCTTCTTGTTGAATTAATGTCTGAAGAAACTGTTGGAATAAATTCAGGTGATGGCGAACCTTCTGGAAGGCTTGGGGTTGTTCTTCAACGAGGAGAAATCACTTATCACACCAGCACAACAGGCAACATTGATGGAATTTGTAATAGCCTCCAACAACACTATTTTAAGCTCCACTACAGGGCCTTCCAATGGGTAAAGATGTATCACACCTATGTAAGACTCTGAAGTACTCTGAGGTGGTCCCACTGATTGAGGACACCAAGGAGGAGATGCAATGTTATGTTAAAATCATTTATGTTATGTTTTATGTTAAAATCATTTGTAAACACACTTACACCAAATGGTTTCATGGCGCTGTGAGCAGAATGAGCAATGAGATGGTGACAGAAGCTTACTCGTATGCCTGTGAGAACAGAAGTGTTTTAAGAAGAGTTCTGAACTGAGTGTAGGAGGTTGCTGATCTTAGTTCGGTGGGAAGGGAGTTCCAAAACTGAGGGGCCAAGACGGAGAATCTAAGGTCGCTGTGTTTTTTCGTTTAACAGAGGGAAATATAAGCAAAATCAAGTGGGAGGAGCTGAGTTCACAGATAGGAATACAGCGATGTATCAAGGAAGAGATAAATGCCGGTCCATGGCCAGCCAGGGCTTTAAAGATAGGACATCCCAGTTTAAATATACAACTTTTAGCCACCGGGAGCCAATGAAGGCTCCTCATCAAACGGCCGACGTGTTGGTATCTGGGTTGGTGGAAAATAAGCCTGGCTGCTTGGTTTTGTACCAGTTGTAAGCAATGAAGTTGAAATGCTGGAATGCCAACGCAAAGTGAGTTGGCATAATCAATCCGGGATATGACCAGAGCAAGAAGGATCAGAGTTAAAGCTTCGGTAGTTAGGAATCTACCGATTTTCCGGACTCTTGTATCTGGTGATCATGCCAATCTGAGATTTCATGGACAGGTCCTTGCTTATTATAACCCCTATACTTTTTACAGATTCAGCTGGGCAAGGTGGATTGCCTAAGAGAGGAGGCCAGAAGTTGGAGTTCCATGGATTGGAAGTGCTTCAAGTCAGGATCAACTTAGTCTTATCAAGGTTAAGCTTAAGTTGGCTGGCATACATCCAGTCGCCAATGAGGTTCATGGTGGATTGAAAGTTGGAAACTGAAGTGGTGGAGGAATCAATATCAAACACCAACTGAAGATCATCGGCATAGTTGAAGGCAGAAACTTTACTGTTGCGAAGAGACCAGATCAGAGGTGACATATATATATTAAAAAGAAGGGGTGAAAGAGAGGGCCCCTGGGGAACTCCACATGCCAGCCTAACTAATGGTGGCTCATGCATATGGAAGCTAGGATTAGGAGAGAAATCCCGATATCGCCATAGACTCGGACACCAGCAAAGGTGGCTGGGATGCCAGGTGTGTTGAGTTGTCCTTGGGAGGAAAGTGATCAGAGTAAGAGCAACAACTACAAATCAAATGCCTGAAACTACTGGCAGGTTCCTTTATAATACAATGTTGGACCAACATAAGGAACAGGGTTGCGTACTGCCAAAGATGGACCTCTTCTCAGTGTGTTTCATCAAACATCTGGGGCAGGGAGTCACAATCGAAATCCCAATCAGAATTGTCCATGAACATCTGCCACTTTTGCCTTGACAACAAGATCTTTGTAACAGCAGTATACCTCCGGCGCAAGGGCAACAACATGGCAGACTGGCTCTCATGCAGTGCACAAGATATGAGCCTATGGAAACTGACACAAGGATCTTCAAGGATATAGAAAACAGATGGGACCTTTTCACAGAAGTCCTGTTCGTCTTGAGGCTGGACCATCAGGTGAACAAGAACTTCATTTAGAGGTCAGATCTGCAAGCTTTGGCGATGGATGCCTTCCTTCAAGACTGGACTGAAAAGGCGGGGTATGCTTTTTCCCCATACGCAACGATCACAAGGTTGTCAACTCAAGTCAGAAAACAGAAGGCGAACTTGGAGGTCATCACATCGATCCAGGTCTGATGGAACTTTCTTAAGATTCTCCAATTCATCTTGCCTGGTTTCAAGAACTTTTCCTGGATCCTCTAAGGAACCCACACCACCTTGTGGTGAGTGGCAGACCACATCTGATGCCATGTTAGATTACAGGGAATGATGGAAAGTCCCTGAACTTTCATGAGAAGCATAATGACTTCTGTGAAACGCATGAGCAGATGGAAGAGTTAAGCAATACAGAGCCGCCTGGCCAAGATGGATGGGCTGCTGTCTGCAGAGTGCCATGGATCCAGTGGGGTCTGAAGTTGTGCGGATATTGAATGTCGAGTCGCTCTTGGCTTCTGAAGGAATTGCTTATAAATCAAAGAATATGTCCCGGTCAGCCATGAAGAACAGCCCAATAGAAGGATCTCCAGTCAGGGAACACCGTTTGGTAAAGAAACTGATGAGTGGAATACGTTTAGCTCTTCTCCCAGAACCCAAGTATTCATCTCAATGGGACACGAATAAAGTCCCTAATCTTTTTCTTTCCTGGAGGATTAACACTTATCTCTACAGAAAGGAGCTTTTGGGTAAGCTAGCCATGCTGCTGTGTTTTATCTCCTGCAGAAGAGCCTCCAACAGTGCTTAATTTGTAAAAGACCTATGTGCCAGGGCTCTCTTCACAACATGAATGCCCCTGCCATGCTGCCAATGATAGTAACATCACAATTGCTAACCATCACACTTCTATAAGTGTGACAATTCGGACTGTTTCTGGCCCCCAAAGCTATAAGAATGGCTTGAGCGACAGGGAATAGTCATTTTTAGGTCTCGCCTGAGCCACCGCGCTTGCGTGGAGGCATTTAGTAAGGGCTTTAAACTGGAAAAACACACGCTTGTGCGTGTGCTTTTTTTTAAATCTCCCGCTATTGGCCTTTGCTTGCGTCTTTCTAAGAAAGAGAGCAAGCAGTTGACCCAAGGCGGTGCATGTCCCGCCGTCTCTGTCCCCTGGCCTAGGATGCTCAGGAGCAAGCAGCAGCGTGGCCAGGTGCCAGCTGCATACCTCGCATTCCTGGCAGTGCACGCGCACCGCGCTTGTTGTTTTTGGGAAATGAAGCTATTTCCTGATAACCATGAGTGTCACAAATCGTATGCAGTCTAGCGACGTCTGATGATTGATGCAGCTCCTACAGTATTATGACATTGCAGGCATTTAAACCACAATCATCTTCTGAAGTGCTGACCCTTGCATGACACACTATGAAGTAATCATCTTTGCAGACTGCTTGGTTTTCTTATATGCTCAGGGTGTTTGAAGTCCAATATGAAGTTGTACTTCTGGGGGGGGAGGCATAAGCTTGCGATTTATAAGAAGATAATCACAAATGTACTTGTTTTCTCTTGTTCTACCATACTCAGACGGCCGCTTTTAATTTTTTTTCCATTCCTTCTTTCGCGCTATTGTTTCGTTTTCCAAATTTTGAAGTGCCTACGCTGGTCGCATTCTACAAGCTTGGATAATCTTTTGTCTGTCGCTTATCTCTAATTCAGAACTTTTACTCTGCATTGCTTGTGGTGTCCCCAGCTCTGCTTTGGGGGGCATAGTTTCCCATAGCCTTTGAAGATCTAAGCTACAAAGTGCCTTACCAACATGGCTATGGCATCACAGATAACCTACAGTGAAATTTGAAGTTTATATGTTTAATTTTCTGCACTTAAACGTAACACGCGGCTAAAAATATTTTTTAAGCACACTGTGTTTCTGTTCTGTATTGTGAGCAATATTTTTTGTTCTTGATAACACCTCTTCTTAATTTGCCCCTAGAATTATTTTTGTCTATTGTCATGATATGGTTTGCTTCATGGACTCTCCTGAATTGTTCACTCAAGTTTGTCTTGTTTTTTTTGGGGGTGTCGCACCCTGTAGTGCCTGGTGTCGCCACTCCCCTCGCCCCACCAGATGTGAAGGAATGCCCAATGGATCCATAGCAGGCCTCCAGCCCGTTCTCCTTATCTTAAATTCCCCCTCCAGGGCAACCTTGTAATTAGACCCTTCGCTGCCTCTTTCTCAAGCTGCCGAAATGAGGGCCTTTGCCTGCCCCCCACCCGCTGCTCCCACTCATGCGCACTTTTGTCTCCCTCTAACCCGACTCCAGTACTAAAGCATTTTACATGAGCATCCATTGAGTTACACCAGAACAAATTCCTTTTTGTGGTACTCACGGGGAGATAAAATAATTTCCCCAGGATGATGAACTATGCCGAAAAACGAACCTGATTCCTCCACTCCAAAGTCAGCAGCTCTGAGCATAGGGCAGCTCCCTTCCCCCTAAATCCCGCTATTGTCTTGTGTAATGACCTTGTGCTCCTGATCGTGCCCAACCCCCTCTTCAACCATACTCACTGTGCCTATTCCGATTCCCCTGGTGCCCACCCAAGCTCTACCTGGCAAGGACACAACTCCTTACTTATGGTTTCAACACAAGCTTGTGGCAAGCACCACAACTCTTGCCCTCCACCACCTAAAGAATGCGCTCTTTCCCAGAGATCTCCTGTCACCCTGTCCGCAACTTAGAGCCCGGCATGTCATATCGTGCGCTTGTGTTGTGTGTTTTTCAGATTTTATGTCGACAGCATTTAAAAACGTAAACATCCTGAGCAGCAGACAGACCCGTTGAAGACTCCACCCTTTGGAGGTCAGACCTGTGGATCCTGCCCCCCTACCGTGAGTATGTGTTTTTTGAAGCTTCGGGGGTGGGATGGCTGGTGTATTCTGGGCCAGAGGCAGTAAACGCCCACTCCCATGTGACCCTCTTTCAACCTCACTTGGTTGCTCCGGAGAACACATCAAGCTGTGAAGAGAGTGCACTGCAGAGTAAATATTTGTCCCTTCTGTGCACACAAGCCTCCTGCCCGTAGTCCACGCTCCTCCTGCCCTGTCCTTCTTAAAGAGCCCCGCTGGGTCGCAGACATATTGCACAAGTCCAAACATGGATAATCCAGGTCACCAGGGGTTTAAGTGGGATGCAAAAAGTGTGGGGAATCTTTAAAACAGGCAGGGCCTATATAATTAAGGGCGTGGCTTAACCATATACACAAAAATGTGCTTAGAGTGCCACCGTACCTACACTTTTGCATAGACTTGCAACTGCAACTGGCATTGGATGAGCACGTATTCTGAGCATCTTTTTGACAGGCACTGAGAGAAACTCACACTGCCTTCAGCCAGAACTCAGTTGCACCCTGTTGTAAACACATGGAGGCCACTACGTTCGAATTATGCACCACAGGGCTTTAAGTGGTCGGAGTCGCTCCGGGTCTCAGACCCGGTAGTATTTTAAAACGGACATTGAAATGGGTCTCTTTCGGGACCCTGTATTCATGTCCTTAACTCTTAGTGAAAAAGGCACTGATCTATTTCTGAACAAAGGAGGTAAAAAATGTAAAAGCATTCCATGTCGCCCTGCCTTATATATCACATCCTTTAATTAAACTTGCATTCGCTGTGAGTGTTTCCTTATCCACGATGCTGTGTTACTTTGTTTTTTCTCTGACGACATATTACTCTGGTGCATCAGGGCTTTAATTGCGATGAAAAAAGTGGGGGTCTTTCAAAGGGGTGTGGCCTGTATAATTCAGGGTGTGGATTAAAAACACTTAAGCTAAAAAAAAACTGTGCTTGGCAATGTGTGCCACCCAAATGGTATTTTGCTGTTTCAGTCAATGCATCCAGATATATAACACAGCAAGTAACATTATACCTACAAACCAGGACTATTGGCTTTGTCAGTGGTTGTTAGCTGCATAAGATATTTAAGCAACACCTATGGCTTTGTTGTATAGAATATTGAAAATGCTTCAGTTTCGAAATGATGAGACTATGAAAGAAATTCAAAGATTCCATTTGAAGTTACCCCAAAGGCAGTGAAGAGTGGTAATGCTCCACAGTTAAGATTTTTAATTTCAATCTGAGGGTGAGGGCAGAAATGGAGAGCCCGATAGCGACCTGTCTCAGCACCTGCTTTTTAGAACTGCCGGTAGGACCCGGCCCATTTGTGCACCGCCGAGACCCAGAGCAGTGCATTGCCACTTTCGTTCCATTAAAACAAATAGCATGTCCTTTTGTTGAAGTTGCAGCAGTCCACTTTGTTTTGTTTGTTTGTAAGGACAAGGTCTCAGAGACTTCAGTGCAGCAGCGAGTCCTGAACACCGCTTGATTCATGCAAATGCTGCTGAACATTTGGGTTTCCCAACCTCCAAACCTCCCCCCCCATACAATGAAACAAACTATAAAGAGTTGTGGAACAGGCAAGAAGTTGCCAGCACTGCAAGGACAAAAAACTAGATTTTTTTTTAATATTCTTTCTTTAATAGGGTCGTTCGGATATACATAATGTCTTCTTGGTTATATTTAAAGTAACAAAAATGCTTATAGCACTTTTATATTACACCTTTTCAACAAACTGCACAGTAGCCACACTGCTCTACAACATAGCTTAAAAACATTGGCAAAGTCAATAGCTCTTCCTAAACACTTATAAGGTCCCACAGGTGAGACCTACTGGCCATGCCACTGCTTGTTATGTATAGTGAATTAATAATTAACTGTTTTTGTAGTCATCTCAAAATTAGCCAAACAGCCCCCCTTTTGTCAGACTGTAACAAGCGGCGGTGTTGACGATTAAGTGCCGGTGCCGGGCATCGGAAACCACTGGTTCAAATTAAGCACTGGTCCCCAATGTCAGGACCCTGGATATTATAGATAGAGTATTTACCCCTGATGGGGTTACTTTCATGCTTCTAGAAGAACAAAACGTAATTCCAGGATCAATTGATATCCAGGCTTTAATGACACCCCAGAATTGTGTGTATTTCGGTTTATCAATGCCTATGAAGACGCGACTATTGAATTCTGTCCCCCAAGTGAGCCACAGTTATTGCTTTCAATTTGTATGCCTTTCAAGGAGGTTTCATCTGCCAATATAGCAAGATGAGGCAGGCACTGAAGTCTCAGTTTTAGGGACACACTTTGACAGCGGAAACATGGCTGCAAATGCCTTCTCCTTTGGGCCTCATCTGGAGGATATTTTGAATCCTGCTAATTTGTCCACGGACTCTACCATTAAAAGGTTTTACTTTAAACTGGTTTTGGATATGGCCACCTTGGTAG
This sequence comes from Lissotriton helveticus, assembly GCF_964261635.1. Lineage (NCBI taxonomy): Eukaryota > Metazoa > Chordata > Amphibia > Caudata > Salamandridae > Lissotriton > Lissotriton helveticus. The sequence goes on from NC_136060.1 coordinate 188,880,465, forward strand.
TAAGTAAGCTTTGAACGAGCATAATCCTCATCTCCGGCCTGACATAGGAAATATCACATTCTATCTTTCGAAAAGGAAGCTTTCAATTCTATTAAGGACACAAAGGCAAGGATTATCCCACCAACAATCAAAAGGAACAGTATCACCACCCTATCATGATAAGGAATAAGAACTGCTGGATTGTGTCAATGCATATACATAAGAATTTGATGACTTTTTGTACCTGTCAACATCTTATGTTTAAGAAAGTTCTTTGTACATTATATGATGCAGGATAAAAATTATGAAATGTGTGCAAAAGGTCAATGTATGGTTATATAACTGACACTGTTCACTGATGGATTGGACCAAGGTACATTAAAGGAGTTTACTGTTGTAGGAAACAAAATCTCTAAACAGGAGAAATATCAGGCACAAAGAAGGCCTCGGTTGCATGCAGAAATCGGGCATACGAGTTGAAAAAAGACTGTAAAGGACAGCAAGCTCTGTGATTGGATAATAGTTTGTTTCTTCCTTTCCCTGTAGTTTCTGGTTATATTAAGGATGCTGGACATTAATGAAATAAAGAAAATTGAGAATAATTATTACCTCCATGTCCTTAATAGAACTGGAACCTCCATTAATAGAGCTGGGAATTTTACACTCCACAAATTCTCCCATGCTCCCAAGCCCTGTACTACATTACAGATCGAAACAAATATCTAAATATTTTGGTTATTCAAAATTATGACTTTTATAAATTAATTTATGATCAGTTAATTCAGAAAATTAGATGTTAATTAGAAAGATTGAGCAACCTTCGTTTATCAATCAAGGGTAACATTTTGATTGTTATAATTATTATCATCTTTACTTTACTTACATTTTATTTCTCTACACTCACTGTCATTTTGGAAAATATCGCTTGAAAAAAAATGAAGACATGATTAGTAGCTTTCTATGGAGCAAAGGCCACCCTAGAATGATTTTGAAAAAATTATACTTCCAAACAGAAAGAGAAGGGCTGGCCATTGTAGACTATTAGAACTGTTAATTATACGCGTATTTAATGGCGTACCCTTTACAATGTATTAAAATTAAAAACCTTTGATAATTATTTTCTAGATATAATAAAGGAGATAAATACTAATTCCCACCTTTGTAAAAAATAGAGGATCTGAAATCCCTAACTTGTACAATATCGTCCTTTAGATCTCGATAAGACAATACGTATTTCATTCTTTACAGATACCCAATGTACATGTAGAGACAGCATTAAGAACAATCTGTATAGAACTGTCATCAAGGGAAAGAAATCACTGAGAAACAATAGGCTTATGCAATGGCATTTATATCTTGGCAATATGTAAAGGAATCCGGAAGCAAAAATAGGGGCCATTTCAATTTCCCTATTGTCAAAAAAGCAGGATGAAACATCCAGAGCCACAGTAGTCTCTTTTTAAGGTGGGCCCAGTGCAGCAGTGGTTTGGCCACTGGGTTCTACATTTGAAGAAGCAAAAAAACACTAACGTGCTGATTTAGAAAGTGGCAGAATTAAATCTGGTTAGTGATTAATTCTAGAACTTGGAGTGAGGCATGTGAGTGTAGTTTAAACACTAACCATAGGAGGATGTGCACAATGTCTTATTCTACTCCTGCTTATTTGTATAAGTGTACTCCAAACTTAATGGACCAATGCCATAGGTGTGAATCAACTAGAAACTGGGTGCATATGTTATGGTTGTTTGAGCTGCTAAGAGATTTTTGTGGTAGTGGTTTTCAAATGTATAATGAACTGTTTAGTAATTCAGGTAACACTAGATGATGTCTCTATGTTCAGTTGCATTCGAACTTGGGAGCAACCTGAAGCGGCACGCCGGGAACTCAGGGATATTCATGACAAGATACCTGCATTATAAGACATAAAAAGGAGTGACTGTTTCGTTATAAGGTTGGCGCGTCGCACGGACTGAACCCCAATGTGGGTTGGAAATATCACCACATTTCAAAGAATACGGTTTTGAAGCTTGAGCCTTGAGGAAGTCGCGGGCCAGGCCCCCCGATTGCGACGAAACACGTGTTGGCTGTTTTTGACTACCGTAAAGAAAAAAATTATGGAGTAAACAACGAATAACTAATAACCGATTGGAATTGTCAACAAAATTATTTTACTTGTTTGAGCATGATTATGTGAACTGTTTTCAATTACAATAGGGAAACCCTTTAAGATAAATTTTGATGTGTGCTGGGGAGTGTAACAATTTGTATTTGAGTTTAGGCTCAGGGTTTATAGAGTTTGGTGGTTCTCTATACCTTTCAGCACCGTCCCATACAAGTATCTTTACCAAATACATATGTGTGAATTCCACCTGTCAGCGCCGATTACCTAGGATTAATACCACAATTCGAGATTTGATGTTTCTATGTTATCAGGCTGTACAAGTGACATGGAAATTACATCAAAGCTGTGTTACATTGATGTTTTTCAGTAATTATGACAGCAATATCAGGGATAATACCTCCTGTCTTCCTAAAGATCCTCCACATTTTGATATGTGGGTTAACAATGTCTTTTAAGTTTACAGCATGGAAAAACATATGTAAAGTGCACTGGTGCTCTAAATAACTTTGATACAGATATCAGAATTTTATACAAATGACTTAACTGGTTAAGTATACATTTAATATTTAAAGCATGACATTTTTGTTACATTTGAAAAGGAAAGTTGCATTTTGAACTTAATTGTACCAATTGGGGAACCTAATAAAAAAACAAATAAAAAATGTGTTTTAACCAGAGACAAGGTAAGATTTACATCTGAAGATTTACATTTAAATTCGGATTTAATGTAGCATATTTTCCAATACTATTTGCCTAATGTGATGTTCTATAAAGCTAAATGTTTCAGATAGGTTTTTGCTATTTGGAGTAGAAAATGCTTTCCACGTTTTTATATTTCTGAACTGGTAAGGAATGCTGAACCTGTTGCCTACATTATCAGGAATTTCTATTATGCCTTTTGTTTAGTCTCTTTTTAGCAGAGCTGCATTTATTTGGTTTTACTCAAAACTCCTAGCCTGGCAAGAAGAGATTCTGGGCTAGGACTAGCCAGACAAGTTCTGCAACTTAGAAATCATCCTAAAAAAGACTACACTATGCACTGGAGTGAGAGCGATGTTTTGGCATCTATGAAGGTTGGCTTCTACCTGCATTCATCAGTATTCAAGATGTAACCCTTTATTTTATGCAGGAGGTCAGAGATATTCTAATCCAAGAGTAATTTAAATGTAGAATTGTGAATCTGAACTAAAATCATGTTTTGTTCCTACCCCAATTTATCCTGTATGTTATACGTGAACAAACCGTGTTATTTGGATGTTCATTAGAATGTTTCAGATGTATATTTTGAGTGTGTAGGTGAGCAACATATATCAAGTGTATATTTTTACACAGATACTGGTAAGTTTCAACTATTTCAATGAATAATTGTAAGATGTGTTGAAACTCAAAGACATCTAACCATGCTGTGGTATGGAGATGTAGATGCAGGGGTGGGGTGATGTGCAGATTGTTATATATATTTAGAATGGTTTATGATACTCTAAAGAACAGCATTTCATTTTTTTTCTCTCCATAAACTGTACTCAAATAACCACACTTGGTGACATCGCAGAGACTGAAGTTCACTCTAATTTTCTTTATTGAGAGCTGATAGCGTATCACAACACTCAACATGACAGTGGACTATCTACAGAGAACAAGTAAGTACTTGGTGAGAATACATATTTACAGTGAATCTTTTCATACAAGTTTAAACTGATTTGATGTTCTGTTACTTTGTAGCAAATGCTGCACAATAACACCCCACATTTCTGAAATAATATGGGAACCAATAAAAATAAATGGCTCACATATGGACATTAATGCATCAACATAATTACAAATTACAAAGAAATTTTGCTTTAAATTACATATTTTTTGCCCATGCACAAATGTATTTTTACCTTGATCTGTTCCAAGGACATCACCATGCCAACATTTCCAATTGTCCGGTAAACACGTACTGCAAACTCTACCTCCATGTGGTGAAGGCATGCTCTGGCCAGCTCATTCCAACCTGATTGCTCATTTCGAATTTTACAAACTTCCCAGGCTTCCGAAAACCTAAGAAAGAACAAGGTGGCAGCACTATTTTATTTTTATTTTGATTTATTGAGAAGAATTACATTTTTATTTTGATATATTAAACAGATAAATGAGATATGAAATGGAAAAATTTAGATAGTAAGAACATCTCATAAAGTTTTAGTTTATTGGTATTCTGCATCATCTGATCTCACTGGCATCTGTGAGGAGATCACTGCCGATCCAGGCCTTAGACTGTAAAATCAGGTTGTTCTACAGTTTACTACAGCACTGCTCAAACTAACCTAGAGTAACACTTGTCAGTACTGCAAACTGGGTTTGAGATGCCACAGTGACCAGTATGTGATGTGCAGATAGGCCTGGCCTCCTGGGAATCCAGCGCGCTAGTCATTTTTCACATCTCTAAACAGGTACCGGCACACAGACGCTTTGTAGCCTTAGCGCTGCTACTGGCGAAAAGATGTATAGCTATGCACTGGCGATCTCCGGAGGGTCCCCCCATAGCGGCATGGACAGGAGCAGTCTGTAAGTGGGCAGCGGCCGAGGAAGATGCCTTCCGGGAAGAGGAGGCCAGGGGCGCACGTAAACATCCCATTTCTATGGAATGGGCCATGCTCCTCCATAGCTTCCGGCAGTCCTTGCGCACTGATGACCCGCCTATGCCCCCCCCCCAACACGGGCTCTGACTATCCCCCCCCGCCCACTCGAGTGAGCTCATAGTCCTTGACTGATGCCCTTTTTGCCTGTGTCGAACCCCGGTACTCCACGCCCCCTCGTCAACGCCCCGTCCCCCATGTCGACCGTCCCGTCACCTACATGCACGGGACGCCTCCACCCTCTGGCCGCTCTACCTCACTGTGAGCGGATACTATGGACCCCCTTGCCACCCATCGCCCGACACCCGTCTCCTCCTGCTATGCTCTTGCTACCACCTACATGCTCCCTCCCACAGTTCTGTCCCCCCAGTTACCTGGCACCACCACTATGCGAAGTATACAGGCCCTGATCTAACGACCCCTATGGCGGGGACTCACATGTCTACTGTTCATCTCCTTTCTCCCTTGCGGAGTTCCTGTATCCTAGCCTGAATACTTGTTTGAGTGGTCTGTAATGTTCAGTGGATGAAATGCCAAATTACTTAGGTTTATGTACAAAAAAGTTGCGCGCATGGCAGGCCACGGCTGAATGTTGACGCCACGCCCGCAGATGATTTACTCTGTTCTCCTGCTTGATGATGCAACAATAAAAACAAATTTAAAAAAAAAATGTGATGTGCAGATAGGGTCGAGAGCATAGATTTGATTGGAAAGTAATTAAAAAGTGTTCATCAAATAGGTTCCTATCAAATAGGTTCCTATTGAACCCTACATTCATGTACTGTACAGCAAAGACTGTAGACAGCCTTGACGTAAGCAGTAACAATGCATATTGTACTTATATAAAAAAAATGGTGAAACTTTTTTAAAACAATATGTTTTTTTTTATGCTGCATGTCTGTAGTACTTTCATCCTATGTGAAATGAGTCGCCTCCAGGTGTCTAGGTGAGTTCTGGTTGTGGGTGAGTGTTTATGACTGCACAAGTGAGAGCTCTGAAGATGAGGCTGAAGATAGTATGAATGTCTGACAGTGCCTGATAGAGGGTCATAAAAGGATCAGACTTCAAACACATGCAATCATTAGCATCTCTGCAAAGCGCATAGAGCAATGGTCACTTATGTGCCAATTGAAATTGTGGTTCTAAAGTGGGTGAAAGAGGTACACATTTGTCAATATATTGACAGCACCAAGGGACAATAAAATGTAGTGCTTAAAGTTGGTGGTTTGTGTGTTGGGGGTGGTGAAGTCAAAGAAATAAACAGAAGTATGTGCAGAAGAAGTGGCAAGATAGATGTAGGAAGCTGGCTCGCTATATAATGTAACAAAATGAGGTGCACTGTGCAGAGTTTAGGTGCCCCCTTATTAGTGTACATGGGATTGCTTTGACAATCCCAAGGTGCTCTATTTGTAGTAGTGTGGTTGAGCAGCCTTAGGCTTATCTTAGGGAATTGTTAGGCATTTTTTGCACACACAGAGTCAATAAATGAGACACACATTCAATAAGGAAATCAGACACCAATTTAGAAAAACATCTTCGATTTTTATATAAATGTAGACACCAAGATCTACAAGATTAGGTAAGTACTTTTTGAGTTAGCGATTATCCAACACTTAACATAGATTTTTATATAAATGTAGTCACAAAGATATATGAGATTAGGTAAGTACTTTTTGAGTGAATGATTTTTAAACACTTAGAAAATACAGCTGTCAGATTTGAGGCATGAGGCTCGAACACAGTAATGTTATTCTATGGGAGAAACATACAGTCAATAGAGCCACTGAGCCACTTGCAAACGACTTACAGGACTGTTCTTCTAGACTTAAAGTAAGTAGGAGCCAAGGTCCTTAGAACCACCAGCAGTTTGGGTTTACCTGCCCAGGTGTGTCTGAGTGCAGATGTGCTGGTCGCAAGGGTAGCCTTGAACGCTACCGCTGAAATCTATGGAGAAACCTCTAAGCAAAAAAATGTCAGTCGGAACCCAAAGGGGGGCTTGGTTCTTGAAGGTCTCTGGAGTAATAAATGTAGTCACAAAGATATATGAGATTAGGTAAGTACTTTTTGAGTGAATGATTTTTAAACACTTAGAAAATACAGCTGTCAGATTTGAGGCATGAGGCTCGAACACAGTAATGTTATTCTATGGGAGAAACGTACACTCAATAGAGCCACTGAGCCACTTGCAAACGACTTACAGGACTGTTCTTCTAGACTTAAAGTAAGTAGGAGCCAAGGTCCTTAGAACCACCAGCAGTTTGGGTTTACCTGCCCAGGTGTGTCTGAGTGCAGATGTGCTGGTCGCAAGGGTAGCCTTGAACGCTACCGCTGAAATCTATGGAGAAACCTCTAAGCAAAAAAATGTCAGTCGGAACCCAAAGGGGGGCTTGGTTCTTGAAGGTCTCTGGAGTAATAGTGCACTGTCGGTAGGCTCAGACTCGGGCTGTGTGGGCTCGGGTGTAGATGTGTTTTGTCCGGCGGGCAGCTTGCATTGTAGGGTCTCACTTTTGGGGTCAACCTGGTATGGAAACAGGAAAGCTGGACTACTCTCAATGAAGTCCTCTCTGGCGCTGATGTCCCACGTCGGAAGGTCGTTCTTGGGGGTGCTGGTGTCCAGGATGGACACTGAACAAGCCTTGGCTACTGCAAGGGGTCCAGTACCTGGGGTATTGGTGCAGGGCAGCTCCCCGGGGTCCTAATGTTTCGAAACGTGGTGGGCACACTGATATGACACCCTGGAGCTCCGTGATCTCCTCCTGGGAGGCTGCTGCATCTGTGGAACTAGTGGTCATCAGATCAGTGACCCGGATGTTGCAGTCAGTGCCTGCAGGCAAGTGGCTCCTCCACTTCAAGGGAGATGCTGACAGGTTGGCGAAGTGCTAGCAGCCCTCCAAGGCTTTTGGAGGATGTACAGCTGCAGAACAAGTCTGGTCTTTGCAATTGTAAGGGCAGGAGCAGACAGGCAGGGTTTGGTGCCAAGTCCACAGCTAGTCCACAGTTCTTGCGTTCTTCGTCCTTCTTCTTTAGTCAGGTGAATCTGAGTTCCTGGTGTCAGGAACTGAATTTAGGGGAATGAAGGGTAGTAGCCAATGGACTACTTACGCTTGGGGTGACAACACCCCCTATATGACCCCTTCCTGTAGGAAGTGGGCATAATCCTGAGTTTCTAATTCCACCAAAAACAAAATGGTGGAACCCTTCTTTTGTCAAGCACATCAGGCAGCCCACCGTAGGAGTGTGACTAGCCTGGTGGTGCAACAAGCCTACTTGCATAGCTAATCTCCCATCTGTCTTGGTGCCAAATGGGCCTCTCGCAGCGAGTGGCATCTCCCAGGTGTGGGGAAAGCCAGGGTAGCATATCAAAGTCAGCAGGGACGTTGAAGCCCCTGGCCTTAGTATGCAGATTCACTAGCCATCCTACTGGAGGAGGTTTCAATACTTTCCTACAGAGCAGGCATTGTTTCTGGTGGACTCGGAGACCAGGGGCTCTGACCTCCAGGGGTCAAAAACCTGTCAGTGGTGGCAGGCTGGTCGATACCAGTCAGCCAGCACTCTAGAGGACTGGAATGGTTTCAGAGGGCTCTTCGAATTTGCCCTATGGGTGCAGGTCATAATAAATCTTGTAAGGCATCAGCTCAGATTAATAAGACATGGTCTTTGATACCAAACACCATAGGTTTCAGTAAAGCCATCATGTAGCTGGGGAACTCGTAATTACCTGAGCCAAGTACAAATACTTAATATGGCATCCCTGTTCACTGGATCCATCTAACAATTGAACTAGACAGCACAGGGGCATATCTGCTCATGCAGATATGTTCTCACATGTAATATAATGCACATTGACTTAGGGCTACAAGGCCTTTTGTAAGGATGAATTACATAAATTACATGCAGTAACTTTGGCCTGGCACACAGTGAGTGTGACATGCGTGTTTTCACTCACACAGTCTGCAATGTCAGGCTGTATGCAATTTGTATGGAGGTCACCTAGGGTGGCATAATACATATTGCAGTCCTTAGGGACCCTCTTTGGTACCCATGCCCTAGGTACAGGGGTACCACTTACTAGGGTGCCAAAGTGTGTCCCAACTGTGTTACAATTAGAACCTTTTAGCTTGATTAAGGGAAAGAGCACTGGCATTAGGGTCTAGTTAGCAGGCCCCGGTGCACATCAGTCGAAAAATATCAGTACCAGTGGCAAAAAGTGGGGGTGACATGACAAATAGGGGCACTTTCCTACAATAGTGTATGAGGAAAATGATGTGTAAGATACACAGACAGAGACTTTGAGAAAGATGTGGGGAGTAACTGTCTAATAGAGTGAGAGATGGCAGAGGAAAGTGGTGTGAAGGGGAACAGAAGTGACTGAAAGAGTTTAGTTTGAAGACCACCTCCCCTTGCACAGATATTCATAATGTTTAATTCAGTTACAAATTTTGAGAAATGAAACATTTTTAATTCTAATTAGTAAGAACAAAATCCTTGTTGTTACTCATTTATTTGATACTACTAACAAGCATTGTCAAAGCTAATAGGTCTGGTTTGTTCTAAGCATATGTCCCTTGTTGTGTTATATGTCTGGATGCAACAAAAAAGCTCAAAGAAAGGCTGCCAAAACTGGTCAGGGCATGCTTTGTAAACCACATGATTTTAATGTTCATGTTTTAAGCCACATCCTGAATTATGTAGGCTATAACACTTGAAAAGAATTCCTAGTCACACTTGTATGTCTATTCCCCTTTTACAGATCCTCCATCCACCTTTTTAATCACTCTTAAATGATGAACACATTCATCTGACCAATGCACAGCATTGAACTTTTACACCACACTCAGGCTATTGTGTGGCACTTGAAACCCAGTGCTTCAGGAATTAAAGTGGACTCATTTTTTTTTAAACGTTATTTTCATTTTGCATACAAACTGAAATCTAGACAATCATCACATTTAAGGCAACAGCAAACCTAGTGGTCTGATAACAATATAACAATTATCTCTTGGTTACAACCATTTTGTTTGGTACATTTGAAAGTTTTTACACACACCTGGTTACATACACGTTGCATTTTGGAAACCACAGCACATTTTTACTTCTATAAAGAGGCTAAAGGCCTAGTCCCCCATACCATACAGTGTTGATGACATCAGTGGTGTGTCTCCATTATTTATATGTTGGTTGAGTCAACCGACCCCTGTCCTGTCATGTTCTTCCCCTGAACCTATGGACGGTGTATGACGAGTAAGATAGGCCTTGAATGGGTCCTATATATCTTTTGGCTGACACCTGATGGGCATAAGAGCATTGACATTTTAAGACTGTGTATTTCAGTATAAAAGGGGGTGGTGATGGACGGAGCATCTGAACCAATCAAACACTCACACCCAGTCAAAAGATCTGGGTTTAATCCATCACCGTTCTTTAGCCCACTCTGCCACCCCAGTTCAGACATGGCTATATGCAAATCAGTCTGACCCTATGCCTCATGGGAACAGTCCAGCCCGAACTGCCAAGCCATGCCTTCCCTGGACTGGAAACAAGCTTCCGAGGACCGGTTTCGGACATTACAGCCTTCTTCAGCCCGGCATGCTTGAATCCAGTGGCAAAATGAGCAAGGGACTCACGTCTGAGCATACGCCATTCCTGCAGAGCCTTCGCATGGACAGAGCTTGGACCTGTGCTGGAGAGCTGGGTTTATGACGTGATAGCGCCTGCGAGGAGTCCCACACAGAAACTGCAGTAGTGTCAAGGGAAACACAGCCTGTCTTTCAAAGTGTATTTGCGGACTGTCCAGTGGACCATGCAGCCATAAGTGAACATGCATCTGTTGCGCAGCACAATAATAAAGTTCAAAATCAGGGGCATTGCGTCTGCCTTTAGCATAAGGTTTGGTCAATATGTCCCATGACACACATGCTTGTTTGCCTGCTCAGGCAAGGTGGATCAGGAGAGAGCGAAGTGTACCAAACAACGACCTGGGCAACAAAATCGGGATGTTGGCAAATAAAAACAAAAATCTCGGGAGTACTATAATTTTCATGAGTGAGATTTACCCAAGCAGTGACAATGGTAACCAAATCCATTTATCAATCGATTCCGAAAGTTTCTGTATTGCTCTGCAGTATTTCTCTCGAACCACAACCTCAGGGTCAGTGTGCATTTGTATGCCCAAGTACCTGGTGGGCTCTGATGTCCACTCAATAGGGAATGTACTCGCTACTGGAAGCGTATTAGGGGTTAGTGGAAACGAGACAGTTTTGTTCCAGTTAATACGAAGACCGGAGTCAGTGTTGCCCAAATCGATCTACTGTTAGTTTCTGCGCTGGTTCATGAACATATAAAAGAGTGTCGGCAGCTTAAGCCGTAATTATTAAGTTGTACTGCGGAAAGGGTATGCCTCGGAACCAATGGTATTCCCTCAGCGCACATGCAAGATTTTCCGCGCCCAAAGTATACAGCAAGGGGGTCAGAGGACATCCCTGTCTCGTGCCTCTAGTAATAACTATTGGGTCTGAGAGAAGCCTATTTACGCGAACATGTGCAGTAGGCTGTTTATACAGCACGTCCACCGATTTAATAAATATCTCGCCCACTCCCACCCATTTCAATACTGCCCTAAGAAAGCACCACTCTAGGGAATCAAAAGCTTTCTCAGCATCAAGAAAGACCGCCGCAGCACGCACCTCAGGGTCTATGCCAGCAATAGTTCCAAAAAGGGTCAGCGGATTACTAGTCAACAAGCTTGTGTTTACAAAGCCCGACTGTTCAGGGGCCACCACGAAGGGGAGCAAAGGAGAGAACCGGTTTGCAAGTATTTTGGCAAACAATTTGGTATCTGTGTTTAACAACAAGAGCGGCCTGTAGGAAGAACACTGTTGTGGGGGTTTATCTTTTTTCAGAAGCGTTATCAAAGTGGCCTCTCTCATACTGGGGGGCATGATACCATCCGTGGCCATCTCCTCGAACAGGCTGACCAGATGGGGGAATTTAAGTTGACTCTTAATGTAGGTGTTACCTACTATAGAGTTGGTTTTCCTCTGTCTGAATCCCCTCATGTATATAAGAAGTATCAGACATAGTATCTGCATGTCAGTGATTTTATCTTGGTGCTGTCAAGTCCTAACAAAATCCGTCTTTGTTCACTTTCAGTTGGTTCATGTTGGGTCTTTAAAGCCTTCAGCACTGCACAACTGCTTCTCTTAGGCATTAGTTGAACTGTTACCCATTTGTCTCTCCAATGCAACAGTGGATCACTTGGCCACTATGTGTGGTGGTTCTAGATGTACCCTGAGAATAGCAGCACAAACAGATACACTTTACTGACAGTTCATTAGCTTCCTGATGATTAGTTCTTCTTAGGTCTCATTTAGGATTATTCTGAAACCCTAAAAATAATGAATGCCTCGATAAATCAGGGCACATGGTTAACACAATTGCTGGAGTCACACTCATGTGATGTTAATACTAAAATGTACATGTCAACAACATATTAAACACCATTCTGAGATGGTTCACTCCTATTCTTTCGGTGTTGAGCTTCGCGCACTGGCCAAATCATAGTGTCACATAAAATACATCATGTTTATAGATATGAAATTTTCTATTGCTGGTGAATGACAGTCACTGTGTAGTATCAGAGATTTGGTAACTGTGCTTCCCCATCATAGAGATGTATGGCACGCCATTGCCCAGGTAGTAGGGTAAATGCCCCACAAAGTCACTAGCTACTTTTTACAGCTCAGCATGTGCACAAGGGGAGTAGCTCCAAAGCAAGCAGCATCAAGTTCATTTACACACATTCATCTGGGAACACATGCATACTCACACACAAGTTCCATGTACATATATATATATACCACATACACAAAGTGACTGTTAATCCACCCATACACAAACCTGTCCATTATCCATGCTTGCACAAATACCCATCAATCCACAGACATTTTCCTTTCATATGCATTCTCCGCCCACAGATATTCACCATTTGTCTACTCATCCACGTAGCCACACAAATTCAGCATCCTTCAAAACATAAATTCATTAGCCAGCTCATCTGCCACTCACCCAAATTTCCACAAGCTCACTCCACTCACTCACTGATGTATCATTACAGATATTCACCTCTCCACACATAACACAACATGACATATATATATGTAAAGTGCACATTCACCCCCGGGGCATCTTGGTGCTGAAATGACAGATGTTTGTATTCCATCATACATACTTAACCATTAACGTGCTCAACCGTCCATGCACTTACCAATCCACACAACCAAACTGATACATTTTTGGGGGGAAAATGTCTTTATTTGCATTTTAACAAACATGATTGCATACAAATCTTAGCATGATCAACATGTTGCATATCTGTTTCGACATATGGCCAGACTGTCAACATACCGCTGGCTACAGATCCAATACCATATGTGGCAGATACAGGTAGTTCTAAGAATATACAAAAAATACATCAGGCATCAGGATCACATATTTATAAGAAACTTTCTATAGTAGAAACAAATACTTTTGCGATAACTCCTCTACCCATTCCCACCCTCCAGGCTTCCATCTAGAGATCAGTCATCAGGTATACAATCAGAGATCAGAGCTGGCTGGTCAACCAAAGCAGGTGCATGTCCTGAGGATAAATCTCAGGCTGTTGGGAAATTCAGGGAACCGGCCAGGGCTCCTTATTTGGAAACTTGTTCCAGTTTTTGAAAGTGTCGATCATGGTTTGGTAAAATAGTTTTTTTTGTTAGTCACTTGTGGCTTCCTCTATTAGATTGGCTAGAGCTTGTGCCATTAACCCAGAAGAGAGTAAATTTTCCGTCATCTAGTCATCTCGTCTACCGCATGTGGGCCTCTTCTGCACCCGCCCATTCCAGCAAGTAATTTCTCCAAGCCCATGTTGTAGGGGGTCTGGTACTCAACCATCCTATTGCAATACATCTCTTGGCCACTACAACGCCTAGAATCGCAAACTGACTGCTTAATTTCTTTTTGTGATTCTTCGGGATCAGGCCCAACAGACATTATTTTAATATTACTAGTGAACTCCCACTCAGTGATGGTTTTAATATGGGACAACACCTCTGCTCAGTACATTGTAATGGCTGAGCAGTGCCACACAACATGAAAAGTCACCATTGGCGCAACCACACCTAGCGCATTCAGAAGATCTATCAGGATATATACTGTGTAATCTCCACGGGGAGAGGTAGGCGTGGTGTATGCAATTATAATGTATTAGTGTGAACCAAGTGTTTATGGAGACCCCATATACAGTCTCATGAATTTTGATCCATTCCCTAGAAGTTAGTGGTTCCTCTCAGGCCTGATGCCAAAACTCCTCTAGTTGGAGCAGTGCTACCTGCTGATCTGCATGGAGTTCCGAATATATGTGTCTTATGTATTTACGACCTCCACCTTGGGAGAGTATAGTAATCATGGTTTGCGTAGGTTCTGGGGCCCCCGGGAATGATGGTCAAAGCTGCCTAGCTGTAGCTGCTATCTTGGCATACTGTAGAAACTGCCCTTGCCCAACGCCCAAACGACTCAGAGGCGTCTTGTATGGTAACAAAATGGCCCCCTGGGTAGAGGTCAGAGAGCATGAGACATCCACCCTCCTTCGATTTTTCCGTTGACATAGCCTGGGCAATCTGTGCAAAGGGACGCACAATCCATAAATCTAAGTCTGGGGAGTAAGGCGCCCGTTGTAGCACCCGCCGCATTGTCCATTTCTCATAGTCGGCATAACAGCCGGATCACATGTGTCAATGAGTCACAGACATTTTTGCCTCTCATCAGCAGCACACTCAATTGGATCTGTGCCCATTGTGCATACCTGCTAGGAGGGACCTCTCCCAGTTATCATCATCATTGAACCAATGAATGGCATTCTGAAGGTGTGCCGCTAAGTTGTACAGCTAAAGGTCTGGGACCTCCATACAGCCCTTTCACTAATCCCATTCAAGAGTAACTAGGCTAATCCTGCACCTTTTCCCAGCCCATAAGAGTTGCACCAGCACGCCATCCGGCTCCTTAAAGACCCGGTGTGGAACCTCGTACATGGCTCCCTGCAGAACATACAATGGGCAAAACTAATATTTTGATATGTGCTATCTTACTCATAAGTGACAGCTTCAGAGAGTTCCAAAATTCTATTAAGGACGGAGATTACATATTATCCGTCCTAGATTTAGCTTATGGGCCTTTTGCTGCCCTTGTGTGACATAAATACCCAAACATTTGACAGTATCAATTTTCCATGGTATACCCTTCTCTGGTAGCTGTGTAGTGGGTAATCTAGTCAAAAATCCAATTGGGAAAAGGGGCCACTTAGTATTATTAATGAGCAGGTCCGAATATTCACTGAAATCTTTCAAGGCCTTAAATAAAATTGGGACTGGTATATCGGGTTTGCGCAGGTATAGCATCGCATAGTTAGCGCAGAGCAAAATTATGTGATCTGTGTGGCCAATACGTACACCTCAATTAAGGGGTACATTTCTAAGAAGACACAATAGAGGCTCCATTGCCAGAGCAAAGATCAAGGGTGACAACAAACATCCCTGTCGTGTGCCGAGTTGTAGTAGAATCTCCGCAGAAACATATTGGTCAGAGCACACTCTCGCGATGGTGTGCTCACACTATAGCTGAACACATTTTATATAATTGCGACCTTGTCCTATCTAATCCAACACCTGCCAGACATAGTCCCAGCTGACTGATTCATAACTGCTCTATCTCTAAGAAGGGGTCTTCCACCAGCTGGGGCGCATGGAGGTCATAAACTAGGCAACAGAGGTTGCATAAGGTATTACAGCAGGGAATGAAACCTGACTAATCAGTATGCATTAGTCGTGGAAGGGAGGGCAGTAACTGTGCCGCGAGTGTGTGACTGAGAATTTTTTGATCGACATTCAGCATGAATAGCGGACAGTGCAAGCTCGCTTCCTTTGGCGCTTCCCTCATAGTGTCTAGCAGGGCCTCTGTTTCCCATGCCTCCAAGTACACAGTCAGGAGTCTAAACCCCGCTGGTAGTCCTTCATGCCCAGGTGTTTTAGAACGTTTTTGCAATTTCACTACCCCCAATAGTTCTTATTTGGTCAATGGTGCACCCAGAGACTAACAGTCCTTAGGTGTGAGACGTGGCATGTGGAGTCCCCACAAATAACTAGGGAGGGTTTGGAGATCAGGGTCATGTGGCATTGTATACCCTGCCCGCAAATGACCCTCAAAGACCCTATTCATCGCATGTTGGGTGTTAGCAATATGCCCCGTACAATCTATCAGTGCCAATATAGGCTAAGTCGAGGTCTCTGACCGTATAAGGCATGCCAGTAGATGTCCCAAATTGTTTCCTTCCATGTATAATCGCCTACGTCCAACTAAGCGTGTAGGTCTATTTAGTTTATCCCTCAACGTGCATACCAGGTGCCACTGCCTATCCCATTCTGCCAGGACTCCGGGGCTGTTAGAGAGTGATTGTGCTAGGGTTCTCGGTATCTCCACTCCCTGCGTCAAGTCCCTCTACAATGTATGCCCACCGTCATCACTCTATAGCCCTATTGCCCGCACTATCTCAAGTAGTCACAAAATAGCTATCGCTAACCTCCATAATGTGTTGGAGAAAACTGGATCTGTGAGGGCTTCTACTCTGATTCACCACAGTGGTACCTTGGAAGGTGTGCGAAGCAGTGAGTATGTTAACGATAAGGGGGAATGATCAGAAATGTACTGTCCCAAATAGGTCGGACCTAGTACACACTGTGAGGTAGTCGATTAAATAAGAAAGTAATCCAACATGCTATGTTTTTGTGTCACCAGGTGAGAAGGTGCGTGTATAAGGGTGCTGTGTCCACCATATGTCCACCAGTCCCATACCTGAGCGCAGCTGCGGAAGGGCCGACGTCATTTTTGGGCTTTGTGGCCTGGTGTGGGGGGGACCTATCTGGCTTTCCATCAATTACACAATTAAAGGTGCCAGACAGGATTATCTCAGACTCCAGGTGCAGCTGGGCTGCCGCCAATACCTTGCCAAGAACGTGCCATCATCAAGCATACGCATTTATCAAACATAAGTCATGGCCATCCAGTGTCCCCGCTAGTATAATACAACGGCCATCTGCTTCTACCTGTACTGATGACTTTAGAAAGGACACTCCTGGGGCACTCGATATCAGGATCCCACGTGCATACCCTGACTTAGGTGTGGCGTAAATTATGATCGCGCCACCTTCTCTTCAAGCACCTCCCCACACGTGTCTCCTGAAACAAGGCCACCGTCACCCCATATCATCTTAGGTTTGCATATACCCTGTTCTTCTTTTCAGGTTTATTTAGGCCTCCCACATTCCAAATGACAAATTTGTATTTGGTCCCTCTGTCTGCCATAGTGCACTCTAGTATCACCACTAAGTCTCTAAATGTCGTACATTTGACTGCAATCTTGTGAATCGTGCCAATCAATGGTGGAAGCCCCCAAACAACAACAATACTAGCTGTATCTTGGTTCCCCCAATTCCCTCTCCAGTCCTTTCCATAGGCAGGACTAACAGACCCCGCCCGACACAACCCGTGGCAAGTTGGGTCCCGATTCACGCCCCACGATTCCACCCCCTGTATCCCAACTAAACCCTTATAAAATTGTAAGTGTAGATATTGTCTGAGACACCTACACCTCAAAGAATAGCCAGTCCTGGGAGTGGTTCTCAGTGACTCAGAGGAAATGTAGCTCCCAGAAGCTACCACTCATGGAGTAAATTTTAACATTTGTTAGCATTTTGTCACAGAGGCGCTACAGAATCAAAAACAGTAACAATGAAAATGTGAACTGTGCACTAAGATACCCAGTAATATCCAGCACTTCTCCCTTTGAAGTGTGGAGCATACAACAAGCACAGTTTAGAAAGTCCGTTGTTACCTGACAGTTTTTACCAGTTTAATATCTAGCACATAAGTAGACTCAATCAGCATGCATCCATGCTTTCGCTAAGGACGTCCAGAACAATTTGTAGTTGTGAAAAGGAGTTTTCTGTTGCTAGGTCTGCCGTCTTGTTTTTTAGGGTCCCACCTTTACAATTTATATTTACCTAGGCAGACCAATATACGTCCACTTATCTACCCAGCAAATTCCCAGGAGTGGTCCCTCTGTTGCATCTTATTCCTGTTGGAGCTGCGAACTCCCTACCGCGTTAGTTCATGCCATTTTGGAGTCTGATGTTCTTGAGCCAGTCCTAAAGTATCAAACTAGCCAGCCACTGCCTGGGGTGACTCGAAGAATTGGACCCTACCATCATGCTGAACTCTTAGCTTGAATGAGATTATTAGACTGTGCTTGATGTTGTGTTCTCGTAGGAGTTTTTTAACCGGTACAACGTTTTTACGTAGGTCTTGGTCCTTTCGGGTAAATCAGGGAAGATGAATATAGTCTTGTCCTTGGATTGTGGGGGGCTATGGGTGCCCACATGCTGAAGTATCTCATCCCGATCCCTGTAGTTGAACAGGCAAGCTAATAAGGCACGGGGAGCAGCTGTTCGAGGCTCTGCCACCAGACTGTTCAACTGTAAAAAAACTTTAAGAGGCTTTTAGATTTGAGCATATTGACTAACCAATACTCCAAAAACAACTCAGGAAAGGCCCTCTACCCACACTGGAAACCCTATGAGGTAAATGTTATTTGTTCGTGATGGCTCCTCTGCATCTTTGGTGCGATCTGTGTAATGTACCACCCCTGAGCTCTGCCACAGTGGCTCGAAGGGACTCGATTTCTGTTTTTAGGGTGGTTATGTCATCTTTAGTGCCTGTGACACGTTTGGCCACTTTCTGGAGGTCCAAATGCAAATGTTTAAGGTCAATAGCTATACTGTCCATCTTGGCCTCAGTGCGGTCCTGAAACCCTGTATGGCCGCCACAATCTCAGTAGTGGCTGGGGCCTGGGCCCCAGGCCCAGGTATTGATCAATTTTATTTGATTGCGCAAGTTTAATGCCTTTGTCTTTTCCCATCATTAGCTCTGTTTCACAGTACCAACAGCAGGTTTCACCTCCAACATCACTAGTGGTGCAAACAGCTCAGGCCGGCAGCGTCCCCAGCCCCCTCCCCCCCCACCCAACCCAGAGTCGCCCCCTCAGAGCCAAAACTCTTTTATGTTCCAATGCAGGCAATACAGGTCAGAGCCTATCCATCACTGCACATCGTCGCCCTCTCAGATGTTATGTTTCCAGAGGTATCTTGTCTACAGCATTTAAGGGGGAATATGAGAGTCATGTAGTTCACAGTGTCCCCCACATCTCTCTTATAACTGCACATTATTGGTGGTGGTAATGGGACTCATCAGTGACAATGCCTGTGTCAAATGGGTTGGAAGGGGCAGTAATAGCAATAGAAGTCCCTGTCCTCAGCCTCAGGAGGCACACAGGCCAGTCAAATGCAGCCTCCACAGTTGCACCCAGCCTGTATCATACATTACAGGAAATTCATTGGACCAGCTTTTTTCAGTAGGGGAGGGAGAGGAGGCTCCACACAGCAGCAGGCCACCTCAGTGGGCCTCAAAGCCCCTCTCTGCCCTGCAAGAGACTATGGCTAAGATCCCTTCAGTTATGACCATGATGTGCCAACAATCAGGGGTGGTGTTAATGGGCAGTGTAACCCCAATGTGGTCTGAAATTCAGGATTCTCAGATGGCCTTTTCAGCAGGGAGTCGAGCCCAATCTGTCCATAGCGTGTCACGGGGGAGCAGCCCTTGCGCTGCCTTCAAGTGCATGTGAGTCAATGGAGGTTATCAGCCTCTGTTACACTCGCCATGGCTTTCCCCAGTGCAAGGATCAGATCAATGTGGGGGGTCTCACCTAGTGGGCCTCAGTCTACCAGCCCCCACTGCCCCTCACCTCGCCGTCCAGTTTCCTCCGACACACCAGGCAGTCGGGAGTTTCAGCCTCAGCACCCCCGGTAACAGCAGGGACAAGGGGATCTCAGCAGCAATTACAGGCAACGGTCCAGCTGCACATAGCACGCCAAAGCTGCCTCTACACAGTCTATTATCTTTGTTCGTTCATCAGTTGGATCCCAAGCATTACTCTCACACCATTCACCGCTCTCACCTCATCCAAGCAAGCGCTCCAGTCAACACCGCTGATATGCCTGAGGTTGCCACCAGGCCCCTGACACTATCCCAGTCTCCAGCAGCTTCCCAGTAAACGTGCTGTAATCACCCTCTAATCACCAGCAACATTGTGGGGAGAGCAGATTCTGCAGATGGGCTCAACACAGGTGTGGCTAGCTTCACCCCCACTCATCTCCTAGGGCTGGGTAGAGCATCCCCAAGGCGCTGCAGACCCCCCAGAGCCGATCCCTCTGTATTTGGGCAGGAGCAGTACCTGGCAGCCTTCGTCTCCTCCTGTCACTGTGGTGGCCCATCGGTGAACACTGCCATGCCTCGGGCCGCGATCTGGGAGCCAATATGCTTTCAGTTTGGCACCTATGAGCCCGTCAGGGGACTATACCACCGCCCGCCCCAGCAAGGAACCAGATGCCACGGAAAATAGGGGTGCTGCAGGATTGCAGGATTATGTAAGATTCTTTTTTCCACAGCGGGAGCGGTAGCAGGGCACGTCTAGCCGGCCATCTTGGCTGGCCACACCTCACCATACTGAAACATATGTATCAAATTGCCAAGAGGATTTCAGCACATCTGCTGTAGCTGTTATGTGACAGAGGAGGCGCCACTGATACTTCCTAAGCTTTACCTGTTCTGCAACAGAATAAAGCATGTATTGCTATAAGTGTTGTCAGAAGAGTGGCTTCCACTGCTGTGTCCATTCCGTACCTGTTCTGTGACGGAAGGAAGCATGCACTTTTTACCATGCTGTACCTGTTGCATAAGAAATTGGAGCATGCACTGCTGATGCCCAACAGTACCTGCTATGTGGGGCATGATGTGGGGCATGATCAGCTGATTCAAATAGTGTACCTGTTCTAAGCGAGTAGGACACTTGCACTGCTAATGTCATGCTGTGCCTGTTTTGTGAGTGACACTTTTACTGCTGATAGTGTGCTGTTCTTCTGTGAGGGAGAGAACCTCCTTCACCTGTCTCACTGAAGCTACTCCTCTAATGTTTCAGGAGTATTAATCACTCCCACTGTTGTGGACCTGGCTATTAGTGTCATTGAGTTGAATCTGGCTGTTGGTTGTAAACATGACTGTGAGCATCCAGATGGTGTCCAAGGTTGCACCAGTCTCAGTAAAACTACTGTTCGTTTCTGTGTATTCTGAGGTTATGGGAGGACCAAGATTTGGTACCTAAATTGCAGATTGTGTAAAATAATCTATATTCTTTTTGTTTAACATCAATTCTGCCTTGATTTGTATTAAACAAATTTAGGAATTCTCTAGTAAGGTCTAGACTACTTTGGACCTGTTGTCATCTTGTAGTTACTGTTTTATGTTAATATTTTGAGGGGGAAATACTGTACTTAAATTACAGCTTGTGTGAAACATAATGTTTCCTTTATTTACATTAAAAAGCTTTAGGAATAGTCTAGACTGCTCTATAATACTTCTGATATGTTATTATTTTGAAGTTGCTGCTTTATGTTTATAATTTAAATGGGAAATATACTAGATTGTGATTTTCATGATTTTTTATTACCTAACTTGGCATTAAAATACTGGTCAGATAAATGGTCCCAGTTTCAATCCTCTTTAAGTAGCTTGTATAGTTAATGTACTTGCACCAAAGCATTCCATGTAAAGTTAGATCTCACATTTTTTGTCTAAGTAAGATAGTATAGAGGGGGTAATCCTTTGTTACAGATACCCTTAAGTAAACACCTCCTAGCTTCCTTCCGTTTGTGTCTACCTAAAACCTCCCCATCGTTCTGATGCAAAGTGGGTAGAGGTGGGGTTGATGATGTGGACTTAGTGTCTCCCATGTCCTTCCTGCCTCTGCCATTTTCCATCTACCCTTTCTATCATTATCTCCCTTCAAATTATCGCATTGTGGTGTCCTGTATCATATATATCAAAAGAGGGAGTGGAGAGGAAATGCGTCTGTACAGACACAAGGGGCGGATTCAATCTCCCCAGTTACAGTTAATAAATAAAGAGAATCCACCCATAAAAGATAGGTGAAAGACAAGACAAATAAGGGGGTGTGCCTCCTACGATGGTGGTATGCACACAGTGTTCTTTAAATACCCCTCACACACCAAAAGGGCCCTTGGTGTCATGCTTCATCACAGGGGTCTTCGCGCCCCTCTACGGAACGCGGCGTGCTACTGACCAGCGAATACGCGGGAGCACTGATATAATCGCTATGTGTAGTGTCTGAGGGTAGTAAAGGTAGGGTCATAGGTGAATGCTAAGTGAATGTCTAAAAAATACCTGGCAAGTGAGGGCTATGAAGAATTTTAATATACCTCTGTGCTGATATTGTTAACAAGCATTGGCATAGCCAATAGGTCTCGCCTTTGGGACCTTATGAGTTTTTAGCCAAGCAGCACATTACTCTTGGTGCTTAATATTTACAGGTTTTACTACGTTTAGCACTAGGTGGCTATGTGGGTGGTATTAGGCAGATTGCAAGCAAAACAAACGTACGCCTGTAGGCTACCTTTCATAGCATTGTAGGTTTTGAACTGCTCACATATGTTAATGGCGACAGGAAACTGCTTCACCAGATTTAAAGTCTGCAACAGTAGCTTTAAAACCACGCCTGCTGTTGCTAACATATATGTTATGCAGTATTATCCTTCTTTTATTGTCGGAGCAATGATATCAGAAAATAAAACGCTAAAAATTCAGTAATTATGACAATTTGTTAAAACTAACGATTCACTTTATCTAAAAAAAAGTTATTAAAAAAAAAATCGAAACAACACTTGATGGGTTTATTTTTATACCCTAACAGATGAGAGACAAATAACTAAATGACGAACAGTAATGCGATCTTCTTTTTCCCAGCAGAATCACATGTACTTTTGAAGTATCACAATACACATCCCTTCATAGGTTGTGTATAATACATTTTATAAAAACTGTCACACAGAAGTCTCTTTTGGTACTTTCAAGCTGCCCTGTTGTGCCGCATTAATGACCCAGACATCAATGCAAAAATTAAAATAAATATTCTTTCTCTGTATCACTCCCCCTTAAAAAAACATTTTTTTAAAATTCCCACTGCATGCATCACCCGCTTGCACTTCTATCCCAGCTGAAATACCAGAGCAAGGCAGAACGTCTCAAAAACAGGACTTGGTTCCTAATGGTTTATGATAATCATTTATTTCAGATGCTTTGAAGCGGTGTAGCAGAACAGTCACGTCCCCTGTGTGTATTGTGTTTACTGCGAGGAGGGTTGGCTGTGCTATTCATTGCGGCATGAACAAAAGCCAACATTTCGACTTGCTGCAACTGGAAGCTAAGAAATATCAACATATTGACAGGAATACCTTTCCTACGTGATCTGAATATTAAAAAATACAAGAACTATAAAAATAAATAAATCCGCATTTGTAAAGCACAAACTACTCACCCTTACGGGTCTCAAGGCTCTGGGGGCCGTCGTGGAAATTAAGTGAGCTTTGCCCAGAGTCACATAGTGCGGAGCTGAGCTGCCGCCAGGGATCAAACTGTGAACCTTGTGCTCCGAAGTCAGCTGCCCTGGCCGCTGCACCACACCTCTCCACTGGCACAGTAAAAAAAAAATGATTTAACAGAATCTCAAAACTTGGTAAAGTGTGAGAGGCCGGATCAGAACTCGGATCACATGCAGATGGACGAAATGCCGAGCACCGAGCTGCGCTGAGAGGAGGAGAGAGGTGTGAGAAGAGAGGAGCCCACTGAAGGGGGTTTGAGTGGAGCGGGGCCGGCAACGCCGCGGTGGGGAACGGGGGCGCGGCTTCGAGGCTCAGTCCAGGGTTTGAGTGGATCGGGGCCGGCAACACCACGGTGGGGAACAGGGACGCAGCTTCGAGGCTCAGTGCAGAACCCCAGAGCAACCTAGTGCACGAGTGCACCAATTGAAGAATTTTTTTTTAAGGTAAAGTGCAATATCGCGCGCTTTGAAAACAAGTACTTTGCTGAGGAACGGGTGGGAGGGGGGGGAACAGACATCAAAGTTAAAAGAAAGAAGAAATGTGTGGCCGCAAAAGTGAATGCCATCTGTTTCCAATTCGCGGGACAGGCCAATGTAAACAAGCGCGGGCGCGATAATTGGAAACAGATGGCGCAGCTGCTCGCTCCCGAGACACATAGGCTATGGGAGGGGACATTTAAAGATAAGGCAGGACATACTCGAGCCTTTGGCCATTTGCGTGCTTTCTTTTGTAGAAGCATTAAGCAATTGCCAATCAAACCCGTGGCAGTAAAAAAAAATGAAAAAACGAGGAAACGCTCTGGGAGTTGGAAGTCCTTACAATAAGCCTCGCTGAGTAGCGCATGAGCGCAGGCTCAGGCGAGACCTAAAAAGGGTGTTACATAGCCCTGAGAACCTTGGGGAAAAAAGTCCAGAATGCGAACTAAGAATATGCAGATACTGCTGAACCGAAATACATAT
Organism: Lissotriton helveticus; assembly: GCF_964261635.1. NCBI lineage: Eukaryota > Metazoa > Chordata > Amphibia > Caudata > Salamandridae > Lissotriton > Lissotriton helveticus. Next base: position 188,904,745 of record NC_136060.1, read on the forward strand.
TTGGCAGACACTGAGAATCGACGACCACTGCCAACAGTTTCATTACGAGAACAAAGCAAACATTTTCTTTCCATTTAAAACATTACAGGAATGCTTTGCCTAATTGGCCAAATCATTGTGTATTTAAATATGGCGAGTACATTCACTTTAGCAAAGGTGAACACACATAAGAAAATATTTTATATTGATACAAATCTTTATACCCTTATAAAAATGATTTCTTTATTCTTTCTTTAAGTTTTATATAGCGCAAACTTGACCTGAAATCAGGTATCAGAGCGCTTTACATGAGCACCAGTTGCGTTACTTGAGGACACATTATTTTTGGGTAGGCACGGGGAGATTAAGCGATTTGCCCAGAATCACGGGATGTTGAGCATCGTTGCTGAGACTCCAACCCGATTCCCCAGATTTGAAGTCCACAGCCCTAACCGTTAGGCTACATCCTCTCCCCAAATTTGCTTGAGTAATGCTTCTCAACGTCTTACCATTAACGTGTGTTAATACCAACATGAAATAACTTCTGTAAACCAATCTCAAAAGGACAGTTTTAAAAACTCTTAAGTTATCAGGGGTGCGATCTGTCCCAGCCAGAGGTTGTGTATTAATTTGGATAAGGGAGTGCAACCCCACTTCTCTTTTCCAGTCACTCCAAGGGCCTGAGGTGAAATACCGTGGACATCCATGAAATACTTCTACCCACCATTGGTAAAATGCTAGGCCTGGCATTAAGGTATTACCTCTTGGCCCACAGTAGCTATCCATGGCAGGAAGGTGTATACCAATCAATTTCATAAATGTTGACCCTGGGAATATAGTGGTAATTCTTGCCAAACTGTGGGCATCCATTCCATGAGGATGCCCTCTCCTGGTAAAATCCCAGCTCAAGCATAATACTCCTACTTACTAGAATACTGTGGACATCAATGCCTAGATAAAGCCTCCCCTCTCCTGGTATACTGCTTGATTTGCCATGGTTTTATCAGATTCCATGGCCCGATAGTGACCACCCCTGGTGTAATCTTGCCCTGACATGCTAGTAATTCAGAAACTGGGCAACCACAGCAATGTATTTCCCCACCCGCTTCAACGCCTCGTCAGGGGTAGTAAGTGCTATATCAATGCAATTACAATGCAATACCGTTTATATAATACCCTAGCATACCAATGGTAATTTGTTGCAAATTGTGGACATCACTGGCATAATAAAGCCTACCTAAGATAAAATGCTGTCACTCACATCTTAGTAATTCCTGACATATTTCATATCCATGGCCTCATTGTTCCTACTCCCAGAATTAGGGTTGTCCTGGCATAATGTTATTAGTTCCATTCAGGGGAGTCATGAACCCCCTACTTTAGCAGATACAGCAGGGGTGGTGTTCTTTATGGGCCTCTTCTGTGTGCAACTCGGCAGACAAAGGCTCTTCATTAATGCTGGAATACAGCGTCAATAGAAGAGCAAGCAGAAGCAAGAAACAAAATACACTTGGGTATATAGCACAGGGAAAAAAAGAAGGAATATTGGAAGGAATGGTGAAAAGAAGGAAATATGAATGAATGAGGGGTGGATGAATGAAAGAGTGGGTGAAAGGATGAGTGTGTCAAATGTGTATAATTAAGTAGAAGAATGGTAACGTAGAGGGATGGATGGATGAGTGAGTGAAAGTATAGGTGAATGAACAGGTGAAAGGATGGGAGAGTAAAGGGATGGATGGAAAGAAGATGGACAGGCGAAAGGCTGGCAGAGTGAATAGTTGGGAGTGAATGGATAAATGGTTGGACAGGCCAAAGAATGCCAGAGTAAAGGGATTGACAGAGAGGTGGATGAACAGGTGAAAGGATGACAGAGTAAAGGGATGGAAGAGTGTGAAAATATGACTTAATAGATGGCAGAGTGGATAGATAGAAGGCAGAATGGAGGGGTGGATGATGGATAGAGGCAGGATGAATGGCAGTGTAGCTGTATGGAGTGGATGGATAGATAGAAGCATGGAAGGATACAGTGGGTGGATAGATGGCAGAATGAATGGATAGCTGCCAGAGCAGAGGGTGGCTGGTTGGATGAAAGGATGAGTGATTGGATGGATGGATGGATAACAGTGGATTTATAAATGGCTGAGAATGGATGGCAGAGTGAATGGATGGATGGATGGCAGAGTGTACAGATGGATGGGAGAGTGTACAGATGGATGGGAGAGTGTAGGGATGGATGATTCGCTGAGTGGATAGAAGGCAAAGTGGGTGGACGGTAGAGTGGATAGATCGATGGACGTCAGAGTGGATGGATAGATGGGAGAGTGGATGGATGGCAGAGTGGATGGATGGAAGGATGCAATGGAAAAGAATGAATGATGGAAGAAAGAATTAATGATAACAGAATGTAAAGGTGAAATAATGGATATGAGCAGATGGAAGGGTGAAATAATAAATGGTAGATGCATTGATGAAAGAGACAAGGAAGCTGTTCTAGGGAGGGTTCAGCTCACTTGCTTCAGTTGCTTGGTGGCTTAAATTCAAAGTGGGGGCGATTTTAAGTTTCTGGCTACTCCTTTGATTCCAGGCATATCTTGGGCAGCCACAATGGAAACCTCCACAGTGTAATGCACAGCGTGGCATAATTATGATTATTCTTGGCTTACTTTAAAACATCCATGGTGTGATAATGCCCAAGAATAGTATAGTTTTGGTTGTGGCATATTACAGGTAGATAAAAGTAAGAGAAGTATAGAAGGGGAGATAGACAGATGCTTTAAAAATGAACAGTGATATAACATTGAATGTTGTTTGTTGCCTTGATCGCTTATGGCTTTTTTGACAAGTCATAGGAAAATTATGCCAAAATATGCACCAAGTATTCAACAAAGTCTTATTGGTAGATGGACCTTCCTTCCTCACTCTTTGGGAGGGTCAGACTTGCTTAGCACATCATAAAAGTACTGGAATATTTCTTGAGTGCCATTTCAGAACCTACAACTTTTTCAATCAAATCAATCAAACAGGGCTTATAAAGCGCGGCAAATCACCTGTAAGGGTATTCAGGCACTGAGAAAATGCTGTTTAGGAGGGTTCAGTTGAACAGCCAGGTCTCAAGTCCCTTCCTAAATTCCAACAGAGGGTATGAGGTCGGAAGGTGAAAGGGGGGGGGGGGTTGTCCATGACTTCACAGTGAGGTAGGAGAAGAAGTATCCTGGACTGTAGCTTTGGTGGATGTGGGGAGCGTGAGTAAGGGAGGCAGAGCACAGGTGTCTGGAGGGTTGGTTGAAGTTCAATCGGTAGTTGATGTATGCTGGGTTTTGTTGTGTAGGACTTTGTAGGTTTGGATCAGTATTTTTAATTGGAATCTCTTTTGAAATGGGAGCCAGTGGAGCTTCTTGAGGTAGGGGGAGATGTGGGTTCAATTAGGGAGGTCGAGGACGAGTCTGGCCGCTGAGTTCGGTATGGTTTCCAGTCTCTTCAGGAAGTGATTCCTATGTAGAGTGCGTTGCCGTAGTTTAGCCAGATGGTGACTAGGGCTTGAGTAACGGTTCGGTTGGTGTTGACGGAGAGCAATTTGAAGATCTTACGAATCTTTTGAGGGAATATAGCTTTAAATTGCGTGAAATGCACTCTCCCACCTCATTTTTCAATGTTTTCTCTGACTGAGAAATGTCTTGGGAACCCTGGGAGGAAATGGAGCTCACTTGCTTCAATTTGTGACCAGTATTATTGCCCTAACATGTTCAATGATCACCAACAGTTAATGGCCCCTGTCTGTACATGCCTCTTCCAAAAAGAACATTTTCAGAATTTTTCTGCTTTTAATCCAAAGAACAGTGGGCAAATAAATGCCTTAAAGTGGCTCTGATAAGAATTATAGCGCAAGTCTGTAATTTATATTTTAATGATGAGTCAGAAAGGAGAATGGATAGGTGGAGTAGAGAGACAGTAAAAATAAAGGGGAAAGTACAACGAATGGGGGGCAGGAGGCAGTTAGTGAGAACAGATGTGAAGGATAAAAAGCCCCGCACAGAATGAACATATGAATACGGAAAAGACGAGTGAAAGGGGGGTAGGGGGCGGAGGACGGGTAAATTGAATGACAGAAAGGATGAAATGACGGAGTAGTTTGAAGAATGAACTTGGTCACAGAACAGGTAGGGCTGGGAACGCACTTTGGGGGAGGCAGAGAGATCAGCTTTCCCGAAAAAGGAACGGAAACAACACGGTGCTGAGCTACAGAGTTATCAGATACCTGGCGCGGCAAGAGTGCTCCCCGAGAAGGCGCACACTTACATAAACAAACTCTCACAACATATACTCACCTCCACGGTTTGGCCCAGCTCCAGGTCAAAGCCCACCACACAGAGACAGTGCAGCCAGGCAGAGAAGCGATCCCAGGGCAGGCAGAGTGAGTCCTCTCCAGAGGAAAGCAACTCTGACAGCCTTCGGGCCAGACCGGTGCCTGGCCCTCGGGGCTCCGCTCCCCCAACCCAGCACTCCCCCGTAAGGACATCACGGATCAAAGATCTAGCAGAGTCAGCACCAGCACCCAAGCATCCCACTAACAACACCGCCGGGGACCGGGAGCTCTGCGTCAGCAAACAGCGATTGCACCACGAACCAGCTAGGTTAAAAGAAGGACTACGACTGAAAGCGGCCACTTTAAGCTGCCATATTGGAAAGGCTCAGGGTCCCTCTATTCGCAAACTCTGTTTACAGTGAACCCAAGATAACTGTTCAACAGCAATGGATAAGAGCAACATAAATTTCACACCCTGGCTACAAATGAACTATATGTGCATAGGTAACAGTTTTACATGGAAGAAGGGACTTTCGCCTACCCAGTCTTTTGTTGGGGGAGAGCATACCTTGCAAGTTTTCAGATTACTTATGTATGCCATTGCTATGGTTTCAGTCTGCCGCAGGAGACTTTCTACTGTCAAGTGTGCGACATTTCGAGTGACACGGCCTTGAGAGTACATCAACTGTTATGGAAACAGTATGTCCAGCGAATCCTCTTTTTTAAACACGTGCATATTAAGTATCATTGGGTAGTTGGAGCATTATGTATGTGTATGTGTGTGTGTATATATATATATATATATATATATATATATATATATATTAATATTATATATATATATATATACACACGTAAGTGGAAAACAAGCAACAAACACGAGCGCCTCGTGCGGCGGGGATGTGAGGAGGGGGACGGGCGTGATTCACTCGCGGGAGAGATAATTGGGACCAGATGGGCCGCGCGCTCCCACGAGTGAATCTCCTGACGTGCACGCGTTGCCATTGAAGGCAATGGAACGCGTGCACGTGCTTGGCTGAAAAGCCAAAGCGACGGCAAAAGGTCATTTGCCTTTGCAGCGCATATGCGCTGCGAAGTCGAGACCTAAAAAGGGGTGTGATGGAGGTATAGTGTAATTAATGTGCATGACCTCCTGGGTGCATCAACATGTTTCGAGGCATAAAGCCTCGTCTTCAGGACGGGTGCACAGATCCCTACCTTACTCACATGTGAAAGTACCATACTGTTCAATCATAAACACTTTTTATGAATGGAATAAAGCCTAGTGTGCCTACTATGGTACTTGGCCTTGAGATGATTCCTCAAAACAATCTGTAAAAAGAACACAAAGAGAACGGAAAAAGAGCAATTCAAGGTGGCACTCACGGATAGTGGTCGTGACCTGCAAAAGGTGACTCATATAGTGTCCTAACACAATTATCAGTCTATGAGTGCAGTGTCTGTGCCCTGTAAAAAGAAAAACGTACAATGGACATAACAAACATATAAAGCACACACTCTAGCTAGGCCCACACAGCCATTGTCGAACCTCCATGCTGATGGTAAGAAAAAACACTGAGATATAAATGGTAGAATGCATACTTGCTAAAATCAAACCAATGGCATCATGAGCCTGTGAAGGAAAAGACCCTGTGCTCAATGGCACTCTGTACGAATAAAATAGAAAAACAGCGTTGGAGATACTCACTAGGAGGTGGATACCTTAAAACCAGCTGACAAGGCGGCTATGCCGTACTTACAAGCGGAGAGTTGCTACCTACTGCACACGTCCCTTCCCCGACTCCGTGGTGATATGAGGAGTCGGGAGAAAGCCGTAGATATACTCTATATAATTGCCTCAAGATCCGCCCCACCTGGGAAGGTTATGTGCAGAGTGGATACAAGTCGTAAAAGAGCCAAGGAGTGCCGATACTGGGGATCGAGACCCGCCATGGTTTGGAGGCAGTAACGAGACACGCATAGTGGCTGCACTCGGCAAGCCCGGCTGATCTCATGGGCATGCGTGTAGCGGTAAAGGGTAAACAACTAGACCGCTGCCTACCGGGGGTTGATGCGGCTGCGCACCCAGGCCCGTTTACTACTTCGAGCCTAATAAAGATATTGTTGATGGTTTAAGAGGGTTGATGTGGCTGCGCAAAAGACCCGAAAAACATTCAATTATTGATAAAGTTATACACGTTGGTTTGTTGGAAGACAAAGTACTTGAAAACAAAATGTGGGCCCCCAAGGATGCAGGTTATGATGAGGCCATTGTACATAAAAAAGGAAAGGGGGGACCGCGCTGATTCCTTAACTAACTGTGGTGAAACCACTGAAGGTTAGGTTGTAGGGCAAAGAGACACGCATTTGTGATGTTCCCTCGTAATAATACCCAACTAACTTACAGAAAAAAGGGGCAGTAAAAAAAAACAGGGGTAGGTGTCAATATATAAAACCCTGGGGTAAATCTCAGTGTGACACCCCGGTCTCACATGTTCACCCATAGAATGCCTGCTCATCTAATTTAGTTGCTTTCAAGGGATACTATCATTAAGACCAATGGTGTCCGTGCCAAGGCGAAACACCCAACGCTGTTCTTTCTCCAATTGGGCAGTTTCTGATGGTAGCTGTTCAATGACCGTCCCCTGCAGGTCATTAACTGTGTGGGTTTCCGATAGGAAATGTGAACACATTTTCATCGTGTCCTTTTTACATCAAACATTACTTTTGTGTTCCCTGACTCTGATCTTGGCTGGTCGTGAAGCCATGCCAATGTATTCAAGGCCGCAGGGGCACGTAATCATGTACACCATGTTGCGGCTGTTACAATTTGTGAACTTCCTTTGTTCCCAAGTGCTGCCATTCCGGAACTTAATCCATCTACTCTTTTTGGTCAAGTGACACGAGCTACAGTTACCGCAGGGATGGTGGCCCTGGATTGGTTGTAGTGTAGGATTGTTCGTAGGTGTTACTGTGCCTGTGCGTGGTCATGTGTGGACAAACATGTCCCTGAGATTTCGGCCCCTCTTGTGTGCGAACAAAGGTTTCTCCAGGTGTAGGCCACCACAGACCAGGATTCTCCAATGCTTGTTCACAATTTTAGAAATCATATTGGAATGGGTGTTATAAGTAGTCACGCAGATGGGTCTGGCATCAGGATCTTTGTGAACTTTATCTTCCAGTAAGGCTTCCCTCTTGTTATTGCGTGCCCTTTTCATGGCCCTATCAATAACGGGCGCCAGGTAATTGCAATGGGAGAGTTTTGTTTTTAGGTCTGAGGCGTGTCTCTTATAGTCAGAGATGCTGGAGCAGTTTCTCCTGAGGCGAAGAAACTGCCCGTAGGGGAGATTGTCACGTAGGTGGCGTGGATGGAAGCTGTCGTACAGCAGCAAACAATTCTTTGACGTAGGTTTAAAGTGTGTGGTTGTTCTCAGTAGACCGTCTTCAGGGTAGATATTGAGATCCAAAAAAAACAGTTGGACACGGGATGCTGTGCTTGTGAATTTTAGGTAGGGATTTTGTAGGTTCAGCCTCGAAACATGTTGACGCACCCAGGAGGTCATGTACATTAATTACACTATACCTCCATCACACCCCTTTTTAACAATACCAGGACAGAGGTATATTACAATTCTTCATAGCCTCACTTGCCAGGTATTTTTTAGACATTCACTTAGCATTCACCTCTAACCCTACCTTTCACTACCCTCACACACTATACATAACGATTATATCACTGCCCCCGCGTACTCGCTGGTCAGAAGCACGCCGCGTTCCTTAGAGGGAGGCGAAGACCCCAATGATGAAGCATGACATCAAGGGCTCTTTTGGTGCGTGAGGGGTATTTAAAGAACACTGTGCATCCCACCATTGTAGGAGGCACACCCCCTTATTTTTCCCGTCTTTCACCTATCTTATGTGGGTGGATTCTCTTTGTTTATTAACTATGTCCTGTATCATACCAGTGGCTGAGGAAACAACTCCCAGGGCCACAATCAGCTACAAGCCATCCAGAAGGTTCTGCGTTTGCCAGATCAGTAGTATATTTATCTTAAGCCACACTACAGAATAGTAAATATTAAATACTATTCCCATCGCACAAGTTACTTACCTTCGGTAACGATATATCTGTAAGAAACAGTAGTTAGTATTAGATTCCTTACCTTAGAATATCCCCAGGAGTCAGACTGGATCCGGAAATTTTTGCGTAGCAGTACCCATGCGCGTCGGTAGGTGTCGTCCGCGGCTCCGCGTCCATCCAAGGTATCGTGGGCGTCGTGATGACGTCGTCGGAGTACTTAGACGCCGCCTCCGCGCGCGGACGTCAGTTCTTATACACAGCTTTTCCGCGCCAGAAACGCAGAGCCATGATAAAAACCAACACTGGTGCCATGAAACTAGGGCCCTGAAAGGGAATGACCTTAACCCTAGATATCGGTTCGCAGAACGGGGAGGATGGGTGGGGCGGTAAGGAATCTAATACTAACTACTGTTTCTTACAGATATATTGTTACCGAAGGTAAGTAACTTGTGCATCTGAAAGAAACAGGTTAGTATTAGATTCCTTACCTTAGAATAGATACCCCAGCAATACCAACCCCGGTGGTGGGTCTGCAAACTAATGATCACACCAGAAAGCCTGGAGGACGGAACGGCCAAAGAAGCCATCCCTACGGACTTCGCTGTCCAGGCAGTAGTGTCTTGCAAACGTGTGCAGCAAGGCCCACGTAGCTGCCTGACAAATGTCCTGAAAGGGGACTCCCCGGCCCAGGGCAGTAGTAGCCGCCGTGGCCCAAGTGGAATGGGCCCTCAACCCAACAGGAGGCTCCTTTTTAGCCAAAGAGTAGCATGCCTTGATGCACAACACGACCCACCGAGAGATGGTCCGTTTGTGCACCGCCCGCCCCTTCTTAGCGCCCACGTAAAGTAACAAAGAGTTGGTCATCCACCCGGAACTGGCGTGTGCGGTCTAGATAGAATGAACGTGCACGTTTTGGGTCCAGACGAAGGAGCCACTCTTCCTCTTTAGAGGGATGCGGAGGCGGAAAGAAGGTGGGCAAAGTGATGGACTGCCCGATGTGGAAGGCTTTGACTACCTTGGGCAGGAAAGAGGGTCTTGTCCGCAACACAACCTTGTCCGGATGGACAGAAAGGAAATGAGGTTTAGAGGAAAGGGCCTGGAGCTCACTCACTCTCCTGGCAGAGGTGATGGCAACCAGGAAAGCAGTCTTCCGAGTAAGAAGGCGAAGAGGACAGTTATGAAGTGGCTCAAAGGAAGCGCACATCAGGTAAGTCAAAACCAGATTCAAGCCCCACTGGGGCATCATGAAAGGAACAGGGGGAAACATATGAGTGATGCCCTTCAAAAATCTGTTAATAATTGGGGACTTAAACAAAGAAGGCTGATCAGGTAGCCTCAAGAAGGCGGAAAGGGCAGAAAGGTAGCCCTTGATAGTGCCCAGAGCAGAGCCCTGCTGGGCAAGAGAAAGGAAGAGGAGAACCCCTGAAAGAGGGGCAGAAAGGGGATCCACAGCCTTTGCTGTGCACCATGCCACAAATTTGTTCCACCTGCAGGCGTATACCGATTTTGTGGAGGGACGCCTGGCTGCCAGAATTACGTCACAGACTTCAGGAGGCAAGTCAAATGGCCTCAACTGCCGCCGCTAAATCTCCAAGCATGGAGGTGGAGACTGGACAGTTTTGGGTGGAGGACCGTCTCCTGCTGCTGCGACAGAAGGTCCTCCTGAAGGGGCAGACGAATCGGGGGATCGACTGACATGCTGAGTAGCTCGGGATACCAGTATCTTCGTGCCCAGTCCGGAGCCACAAGGATGACTTGGGCCCGGTCGCACTTGATCTTCTTCAGCACTCTGGGCAGAAGTGGTATAGGCGGAAAGGCGTACAACAGACTCCACTCGCGACGAAAAGCGTCTCCGAGCGAGTGCCGCCTTGGAAATTCCAACGCGCAGAACTGATGACATTGCACGTTCTCTTCTGTGGCGAATAGATCTAACCAAGGCTCTCCCCACTGCTGAAAGAGGCCTTGCGCCACGTCCGAGTTCAGACGCCATTCGTGATCCATCATGCACCGACGGCTGAGTTCGTCCGCCCTGGCGTTCAGAGAACCTGCCAGGTGTTGAACCACCAGGGTCACGCCCTGATGTTCCAGCCACTGCCAGAGGCGCAGAGCCTCCTGGCATAGGGTCCACAACCCCACCCGCCCTGTTTGTTGCAGTACCACATGGCGATGGTGTTGTCCGTGAACACCTGCACTACACTCCCCCGGACTGAGGGGAGGAATGCCTTCAGTGCAAGTCGGATCGCCCACAGCTCCAGAAGGTTGATGTGGAGCCGGGACTCCGCCGGAGACCAGAGGCCTCTGATCTCCGCCTCTCCCATGTGGCCCCCCCAGCCCTGGAGGGACGCGTCCGTCACAACTACGTGCTCCGGTTGGGGTAGGCAGAGGGATCTGCCACTGACCCAATCGCGGTCCGTGAGCCACCACTGCAACTGTCTTGCAGTGCCCTCCGAGATCAGGACATGGTCGGACAGGTTGCCCTGATGCTGGGCCCACTGAAACTTCAGGTCCCACTGCAGAGCCCGCATCCGCCACCGGGCATGATGCGCCAGAAGGATGCAGGAGGCCATCAGCCCCAGAAGCCGCAGCGTCAACCTGACCGAGACTCGGGATAAAGCCTGAAAGATCGGAATCAGAGCCTGAATATCCCAAACCCGCTGCTCGGGAGGATAAAACCGAAACTGCGCCGAGTCTAGAACCGCTCCGATGAGGAGGAGCTTCTGAGAGGGGCACAGGTGTGACTTCGGCACATTGATAGATAACCCCAGCAGGTGCAGGAGGTCGGCCGTAGTCTGGAGGTGACTGACGACTGTCTGGGGCGAGCCCGCCTTCAACAACCAGTCGTCGAGGTAGGGGAAGACTGAAACCGCTAACCTGCGCAGATGAGCTGTGACCACCGCCATCACTTTCGTGAACACCCGTGGGGCGCTGGTAAGGCCAAAGGGGAGCACGGTAAACTGAAAGTGCTCGTGGCCTACCGTGAACCGCAGGTATCGCCGGTGGGCCGGCAGGACGGGGATATGAAAATAAGCGTCCTGCAAGTCCAACGCTACCATCCAGTCTCCTGGGTCCAGGGTAGCTAAGACCTGAGCCAGTGTCAGCATCTTGAACTTCTCCTTCCGGAGGAAGCCGTTGATGTTCCTTAGATCCAAGATAGGACGTAGGCCCCCTTTGCCCTTCTTGGGTACCAGAAAGTAGTGGGAGTAACAACCACACCCTACTTCTGGCCCAGGAATGCGCTCGATGGCCCCCTTGGCCAAGAGGGCCGTAACTTCCTCTTGCAGAAGTTGCAAGTGATCCACCGACACGCGGTGGTACTGTGGTGGCATGGCTGGAGGGGTCGCCTCGAAGGGGAGGGAGTAGCCCCTTCGGACGATTTGCAGCACCCACCTTTCCGATGTGACAATGCGCCAGTGGAGGTGGTGATGACGAACCCTGCCCCCCACCGGCGTCATATGGGCCTGAAAACTCGGACTAGGAAGGTTTTGAGGCGGATGCTGCAGGGGTTGGTGTGACTGGCCTCGCCGTTGTCCCCGACTGCCACCACAGCAGTTTCCACGTCCGCTGCCGTGCTGAATAGTAGTTTGCGGCCCGTGGCTGGCAGAACGTGTGGGGGCGCCCCTTCCTTGGCCACGAAAGGGGCGAAAAGCAGCCGTTTGCTGGCGCGGGGCCGAGAGGCCCAAGGACTTGGCCGTAGTCCTGGAGTCCTTAAAGCGCTCGAGCGCATGGTCTGCTTTGTCGCCGAAGAGGCGACGGCCATCGAACGGAATGTCCATAAGTGTGTTTTGGACATCAGCCGAGAAGTTGGCAGACCTCAACCAGGCGTGGCGACGAATCGCCACCGTCGTTGCCATCGCTCTGCCTAGAGAGTCAGTAGTGTCCAGCCCACACCGGATGGAATAACGCGCCGCATCTCGACCCTCCACAAGGGCTTGGCCGAGTTTAGCCCGGACCTCCAACGGGCATTCTGGCAGCATGTCCGCGACTGTATCCCACAGAGAGTGGGTGTAGCGGCCCAAGAGGCATGCGGTGTTGACTGACCGCAATCCTAAACTCAGGGAGGAGAAAACCTTCTTTCCGTATTGCTCGTACCTCTTGGAATGCGGTCTGGGAATTAGAGGTCTGGATGACCAGGCTCTCGGGGGTGGGGTGGGTAGACAGAAAGCAAGAGTCGCCCGGAGCCGGGCGGTGGCGCCTGGCCACGTTCATATCCACAGGCTGACCTGTAGCGGACTTGGACCAAGTGCCTAGAAGAACGTCTGATAAGGCCTCATTAAACAGCAGCAGAGGCTCGGCCGAGCTTGCCTGTGGTTTAAGGACCTCAGTGAGGAGGTTAGTCCTCACGGCCGCGTCGGGGAGCTCAAGGCCCAAGGCCTTGGACGCCCTCATCAGCACCGTGCTATAGGCAGCCCCCTCCTCCGTAGCCACGCTAGGAGGGGAGACAAAACCAGTGTTGGGCGAAGTGTCCAGACCACTGGCCTCCCCAAGCTCTCCTGTCCAGTCCGCAGAAGACTGACACTCATGTGCCAGAGGGTCCTCAGATCCCTCCCAATCCCCCTAGTCACCCATCGCCTGGTACTCAGGCTCGAAGGATGGGGTCGGGTCTTAGAAGTAAAAATCTCCCATCGGTGTCGAGAGCGGCGTCGAGCGGCGCCTCTCCGACGCCGGACCCGAATCGAGGGCAGGACCAGGGACGGCGTCGTCCTGGGACGGCGCCGGGGGCGACACCCTTGGGGCCGGCGCCGGCGAGGTCGTGAGGTCGCCCGGCGGCGACCCGGATCCAGTGGGGCCCTGCAGCGTTGGGACCGAAGTCGCCGACGGCGCCGAGGCCGAAGCACCCGGCCCGCGTGGGGACCCAGTCGGGACCGCTTGGCCCGAAGGCGCCGCGGAACCAGACGGATGAGCGAGTGACCTGATGGCCATGAGGAAGTCATCAATCTCCCCCGGCGTCGCGTTCTGGCCAGGGACCGGCGGGTATGGAGCAGGCCGCGAGCGTCGGGGGGAGTCAGAAGAGCGATGGTGCCTCTTCGACTTCTTGTGCCTCTTACCTGAGGACTTCGAGCCCGAAGACCGATGACGACTCCCGGAACTGTGGTGACTCCGGCCCTGCGACCGGTCCCTTGACCTCCTTCCGGACCGGGACCTCGAGCGGCGCGGGGCGGACTGCCGAAGCTCGAGTCGCTTACGGGACCGCTCTCGTCTAGCTTTAGACATCAGGGCCCGGCAGTCGGAGCAGGACTTGTCGTCGTGGTCCGGGCCTAGACAGTGCAGGCACCGGCGATGGGGGTCGGTAACAGGGCTTGAACCCGGGCATCCCTACCGGCACCGTCGGAGTCGAGAGTCTTCAAAAGTAGATCAAAAAGGATCGTAAAAAGTTATTAAAAAATTGACTAGGGTACAACTTTTTCCGGATCTGCGCTTGCTGGCGCGGAAAAAAGAAGAACTGACGTCAGCGCGCGGAGGCGGCGTCTAAGTACTCCGATGACGTCATCACGGCGCCGACGACGGGCGCGGAGCCGCGGACGACGCCTACCGACGCGCATGGGTACTGCTACACAAAAATTTCCAGATCCAGTCTGACGCCTGGGGATATTCTAAAGTAAGGAATCTAATACTAACCTGTTTCTTTCAGATACCATCATATGCACTGCACTGATCAAACCAAACACAAAATGAACCCTCAGTTCTATATAATGGAGGCCTAACTGGAGAAAAACTCACCTACCTAGAATGCATTCTTTTAGAGGACAGTTTCCCTCACCCACGAAGGGTGGCATGCTTCATCATTGGGGAACCTTCTTGTATCATGATGTCTAGTCATGATACGGGCTACAACCCCCTCACTGAGAGGGAGGAGCTCAGGGATGTTTTTGTACTAAGTGGAGGTATATACTAAATACCCAATGAAGGAGCTTTTTGATATAGTATATACCTCTACCTATAAAATGTTGTGTTTGGTTATTCAAATCTGAGGAGCAAACCCTTGCAGGTCTTTAAATCTCTTTAAATCTTATCTAACCCCTCCCCCCTTTTGTGAATTACTGCAAAGATCAAAGCCATGCAATTATTTTAAGTGTACCCTGCTCCCTCAGTGGTACATCCTTTCAAGTCATGCTGATCGTTTAAGTCCCATTGACAAATGATATTCTGTGATCAACCTACATATGCATTGTAAAAAAGTTACATTTAACCTACCACATTCACCAACGCTTAGAATGGCGCGTCTTGCAGGCACGATTCTGAAGACTCATCAGAAGTGATTTATCTCACGATTGGAGAAAGATTCACCCCTGACTTTAGAAGAGGTGACCGCTGACCTGGGTAGTAGCGTTTCGCACATGGCATGAGAATTCAGCTACAGTGTTGTGCACAAGATTTGAATGAATTTTGAAATTTATATTTTTCGACAATCCTTGAAATTTGAGGTTCAGGACTAAAAGAGAACCAATTGTGTTTTGATAGGACTACCTAAGAGTGTACTTCCTTTATTGAATAGGTGGACACTCCTCCCCCCCCCTTTTTTTGTTTTGACCTATTGGGTGAAAAGTGAAAAGGAATGATTTTGTATGAATATTGTTAGTTTTCACTTGTCTTTTATATATAAAAGTTGTATATATGTGTATATTTATATATGTGTATATTGTGCGCTGTAAAATAGTACTATAAAAATAAGGATGAAGTATCTCACTGGATTACTATAATTAAAATATGTAATCTTGATTTCAATGGTATGCGATGGTTTCTTTTTCAAAAAAATAAATTGAATTTTAGGACATTGTATAGGGAATTGATAGTCCCCTAGTACTTAAAGATCATCACATATTGAACTCTCCGTGCCATTTTGTGTATTTACCAGTAGAATGGCATCAAGGCCATAATTACAAAAGGTATTTCACAGCTTAACTACCGTTTGAAGCCAAGCAATTGTCCATCTGAGCAGAACAAAACAAATTGCAATGTCCTTCAGCACACAAAACCATGAACATAATCTTCACATCTGTAAACTTGTAATACCATTTCTACATTACCTACAAGAGAGAAAGAAAGAGGGATCACAGGTTACTACTGTGAAGATCACAACAGTGCACAAGTTAGATTCAAATTTTCCTTTTCTGGAGTTTTAAGTGCCTTATGCCATTGGACACTGATAGGTATTTGCAGTATTCTCTATTATTTTGCAGCTTTCACCTTGCCCTTCCAGATAACTCTCTTGTGAAAGGCCTACTCTCGCTACCCACTGTAAATTTGGTCTTCTGGTGATAGGTATGGGCTTGGCTCTCTGCCGTACATTGCTGTGAGGAGGAACTGGGATAGGATGGAAAACACACAGTCCTCAGACTATCTCACTGAGGTCTTCTACTGACTGAGCTTACTTTTTCAAATAATTAAAAACTAATGCCCCTAGCCCTTTCCATTACCACATCCAATGGCACCCACCTGCCATATCATTGTTAGTTGGGGTACACTGCCACACACCTTTCTAACATTATTGATTAAGCTAAGACCCTTCCCTTAAGTTGTATGGACCATTAGCAAAAAAGAAAAAAAGTTTTCGATCATTGCCAAAACAGCTTGCACTATCACCGAGCGGAAAATGGGAGGAGTCTGTCTGCCCTACGATATCAAACTGAAAAAGAAACAGTTACTTACCTGAAACTGTATTTCTCCAGTCCTGGTGTAGAATCACATCCGTGCATTATTCCCAAGCATCTATAGTATAGTACACATACACTCAAAATAAAAATGAAACGGCCATGGACTATCATTAGCCTATCCACCTCATTTCATGACCCAGACTCTAGCCAAAGAAGTGCAGAGGCTCAGAGCTCCAACTACCAACAGTATACTCATTGTCAGATTAGATTTTCTGTTTATTTATAACACATTTTATTGATTTTGTTACAGACATAACCATCATCCATGTACTGAAGCTTATATATTACAACATTTAGGACTGATAAAATAACAACTGTTTTTCGGGTGAGTGTTTGTTTACAGCAAAACAGACTATATTACCTCCTGGAGTCGCTCTGTCCCTCTCTCAGACAGGTGTCTAATTGCCATACGTTCTTACTTCATCATCCAGTGTTTGTGATAGTGCCCCCCTTCCCTATGTTGGCAGCATTTGGAACATATTTTGTAATTTTTGTGTGGGCAGACCCTTACCGCATAAACCTACTGTCAGATTTTCACAGTTTGGCAAGTGTAACAATTGGTTGCCTCATGAAGAGGAAGGAGTTTGCATCATAAACTACAAAACATCAATGAACAGTACTGCTGTTAATACACAGCTTGTTTCAGATCATTTTAATGTGTGGTGTACTCAATGTCAGTCCTTTAATGCAATGAGTGCGATTTTGTCTCTCTGTTTCTAGGGATCATTCTAATTGATTACTTCTCAATCTAGAAGACTGCTTGAATGCCATTGCACATAACAAAGTGTGCATTTTAATTGTATTCCAAACAACCTTCAGATGGTTAGATTGCCAAATTTTCTTCCATCAATGATAATTTCACTCAGATTCATTACATTTTCTAATTCTTAAATTCCTTTTGCTAAAACTTTTACTTGAATGTATATATGACATTACCACTCCACTGATCCCAATGTGCTCTTCCCTCTTTCTGCAGGTTACGATTGTTATATTAGCCTGGACTAAGGTCAACACTGACTCCCTGTTTCTGACTGGACCCAATCTGGGAGGTGAGGAGCAAAAGGTAAAGTCATGTTAGCTCATTGGAGAAGGGTGGTACCTCATTTTTCAAGCCCCATCTCCTTTAAAATAGAGTGACTTCCCTGTTCTGATCAGTGAAGGCAGCATGATGTTTTCCATACTTTTCACTGAGGAGGCCAGCTTGGTTCAGTCCAGGATGGAGGATGGCTAGGAGACCTACTCCCACTGTTCACTGACATAGAAGGTTGGCTTGTTTCCAAACTCACCCGTAAGCACTACTGTCTGTGGGAGCCGGCCAGCTCAGTGGAGTCCTTGCCTTGAAAGTAGATGCTACATCCTGAGCCTGTGTGGAGGCAAAGAGGTGCTGAACCCTGGTCTGTGCAGGAAGCCCTCTACAAGACATATGTTTAAAGTGACTGTCAGCAATACTATCTGATCCACTTTTGGTGCAACTTATGTAATATAAACTGGGACTATGACAGGACTCAAATTTATTGGAAAAATATTCTGTATAGTGACAATTGATCTTACGCTCTCCTGCTGTTTTCACAATTGTGGATAGGGAAATGTTAAACACTTGAAAAATTATACACATTTAAAGGAGTTCCTTTAACTGATCGGTAATGCCACAGATGTACTCAGTTGCTTTCATCAACATCAATTGTGGTCATTTATTATACAAATTAAATCATAAGACATACAACAGCACAGAACAAGCTTACCTTTTTAGTGTTAAAGTCTGTGTCAGCATCTGTTTCAGGTCATTAGATCCAGACTCTTTTAAATTGCCAAGGAAACTGTGAGTGTTCAAATAGAAATGGTTTGTTTTTCCACTCTGTGTCTGGCAGGTTAACTCCCCATTATGTAGCATCAATGGTTTATGTGAAAATGGCAATTTCGTCCCTCCGGCCAATATTACTTTCGATCCTGTGAAAAAAATCAAACGAATGAAAACAAATTAGCAAAAATAAATGTTCTGTATTTTTTTTTTATGTTCGCTGGATGGTCTATTACAAATGAGTGGCATTATGTATAATGTCCTGCATTCACAAATTCAGTAAAGATAATTGATAAGTGATAGCTGTTTTATCAGTGCCTGTTTATAGAATGGGCAAGTTGGTTGTGTTTATTGAGATGAGGGATCATAAGGACATATAGAACCTGTCATTTAAGATGTCAGCCACCCAACTCACTGATTATAGTACAGCTCATAAGTAAAGATCATTTAAGATAAATTAATGCCTTCAGGGAAAGTTAAGCGGCTCTACAAACAAAAATAGTGCACCACACACTACTTAAGGGTATCTTGAATCTCTGTTCTCAGTAGAGATTGGATGAAACCCATTGGAATTTTTTATAATGTCTCAGCCGACTGATCATCTGTTCTCAGTTCAGCGAGGTAGGAATGCTAAAAGAAGCAGTATAAGTGAACAATTCCCAAAGCCCCTGTGAGACCCTAAGACCCCCAACCTAACAACAGGGCAGTTTGGACAGTTAAAGGCGAAGTGTAAGTCGATTCATTGTGACTACAAGGGTTCCATCAGAGGACAATACTTTCCAAGTTGTTGGACCCCAGACTCTATCCATTATTGCGAAACTGTGAAGTACTCTCATGAATTACGCAGAGGACTCAGAAGCATTGAGGGCAAATGAGTTCCCTATATTTTGTCAACAGAAGTGTCAGGAAAGATCCCCGGTCAAATTCAAAGGATTTGAATCTATGCTCCAGGGCGAGCGTACATTTTCCAAGGCTAATATGTCCCAAAGACTAGCCATCGATTCTCTCAGAATCCGGACTGTCTGCTTTCCACCAGATGTGCAAGGGTGTCTGGTATTCCACAGCCTCTCCAGCATTCGCCCTCTTGTTTTTATCTCACAAACTCTCTTGGGTGTGGTACTAATATGTGAGTAGCATCTGTTGCATTTCTTTCCCCTTGACAATAAGCATGTAAATTATGTCATATTGTGAATCCTCTCCCATTCTCCATCATTGAGCTCACTCACCTTCTCTTTTTCCCATCTTTTAGTGACCAGGGTTTTCCTCTCAGGCGTCACTTCCTGCAGCATCCTATACAATGCTGATATTATGTGGGTATTGTAACTCCTGTCTTTCAGCAATTTCTCAAAGCTAGTTAGCTGTCTGGAGGCTCCACTTCTGACCTCGGGTTGTAGACCCCAAGGCAGGACTTGTAGGCGGTGAAAACACGTAGTCTCTGGTAGGCCATATAGCTTCTTAATCATTTCCTCAAAGGGCTTGATGGTCCGATTTGAATGAATGAGTAAATGAATGAATGAAGTAGATTTATAGACAATTCAACTACTCAGAGGCGTCCTGGTGTTTGACCAGAAAGCGAAGTTAGTCCAGAAACAGCCAAGTTTTCAGATTTTTTCTGAAGAGAGAAAGGTTTTGAATGCTACAGATTGAAATTAGAAGAGAGTTCTAGGTTTCGGCAGCAAAATAGGAAAGTGATCTGCCTCCAGTCTATTTCTAATATAAAGAGATACAGAATTGTGAATAGTAAGGAACAAAATACAGGGAACCTTCTCGCTTCTTGACTGGCGCCAGTGTTAAGCCAGAAGTTGGGGTTCACAGGAAGGAATGTTCAAAAAAATCCTCACAGCAGCATTTTGTACCACTCAAAGTTGGTACTCCTAGTAATAGGTGTAGAAAATTGCTCTGCATATACTATATCAAAAAGAGGTATAGTGTGCATAGAGTCCAGTAGGTACTCAAAGGCATAGCAGAGGATAAAGTAAATAATACCTTACTCTCAATTTTGTGGTAGCTGGGCTGAGCAGGTAGGCTTATCAGAGGGCAGTGGGAATGCATTTGTTATATGTACTCATATAAGGGACAAACACATACCAAGGGCCAGATGTAGGTAATCCCAATTTACCTATTCTTAAATACCGAATTTTACCGATTTACCGTAAGAATACGTAAATGGGATGTAGATACATTTTCGGTAAAAATTACCGAATCGGTACGATTCGGTATTTATCGAATCGGTATTTACCGACCGGTATTGGGCTACCTACATCTGGCTCTAAATTACTAACTACAGGCCAACATTGGTAAAAATATTACTTTAGTTACTTTTATTTTAGGAACCAAGTGAATTCAGTTATAGGTAAGTAAACTTTTCAGAACTGCTATACTTTCAATTACAGTTGGCAAAGGTTTGTATAAGCATAATTGTTTTTTACAGGTACATGAAATGTGAAAGAGATGCTTTGTATTATTCTCAGAATCAACACTTATTGCAATACAGAGAAAACCCAATGCAGTCCTGTGGGAGGAAAGACAGGCAAGTAATTTCAGGTAAGCACTCGACGTACAAGTTCAGTCTTTGAAGGGTTTGACTAACATAAGGCAAGGGTCGGACCAAGGTAGGTACTGCATCACCAGCTGCAATGGGGGAGCAGGTAGAAGAGGTCACTGGGCCCAATGTTAGCCTGTGAGAGGTGGGAGCACCTCAAAGAGGCACCGATTGCAGGTAAGTACCACTGGTTCAGGGACGCAGGCCATGGGGGTGGAGGTCAGCACGGAAGCGGTCACCAAGTAGCACCAAAGCTGCACCACCAGTGATACAGGGGCGGGCGGGTTGCGGGGTCAAAGGAGGCATCGGGTGCCCTGAGAAATCAATTGAGATCCTTGGCAGAAGAAAACAGCTGCAGGCTCAAACCAGAAGACTGCCTGATGAAATCCAGCGACTGGAGTGGTGAGTTGGATAGTGGGGAGATGCAAGGACACCATTGGTTGGGCACTCTAGGGGCTGCGAGTGCAGGCATGTCTTTAGGCGTTGGGTTTCTCTCACAAGAGCCGGGCGCGGTGACCATTCAAGTTGAGGCTGAAGGCGTTGTGGGAAAGTTCATGAGAGGTTGTCCAATGTTAGATCCCAGGTCAGGATCGCCGGGGAAACGTTACTGGATCATTGGGCCACCTGGACTTGGGCCAAAGGCGATGGGTGCAGAGTGGTGCAGGGGTCGCGGATCCGCTTGAATTTGGAGTCCTTGGGTTGGTTTCTTGTTGGACAAATCCGGTGTCCACGGGAGAAAAGAGTCTTTGTCGAAGGAAGGAATTTTTTAACATCACTTATCACCCCCGACCCTACTGACACTCACTCCCATTCACTCACATAGCACCCACATTAAAAAGGTGCTCCGGCGTAGTCGCTTGTTGCAGCACTGCCCCGTCCGGCAGCCGGGCGGGAAGACCCCGATGATGAAGCATGACACCAAGGGCCCTTTTGGTGTGTGAGGGGTATCTTAACACATCTAGTGTATTCCAACAACAACAGGATACACACTAACCTTCTCGGAGGTGGACCTTTTTGATTACCAGTATCTTGACAAGAGGAGGGCGAGCCCACCTCGGTGCAAAACCAGCACCACCTCTTCCTTCCCTCCTTTTTTGATTTCCTTAATTTGTCGAAGGAAGCTCAGGCCTCTAGGGTTCTTGGAGGTTACTGGCTGCAGGACACGTCTGTTTCTGCAAGCAGGGTCCTTGAAAAGGGAGACAGGCCGGTAGGGCTGGGGCCAAGTCAGTTATCTTCTTACTCCTACGGCTCTTCTGTCCTTCTTAGGACGACGCTGAGTACAGGCTATTTAGGGCGAGCACAGCGAGGGGGCAGCCTGGTAAGGTGTCTTGTGGCTGGAAGTTGTTTAGGCACCTCGCTGCTGGTCGCGCTGGTCGCACGCTGCTAGTGCGCTGCACTGCGATATTTTAACGGCCCGTTTTGTATTTCTTTTAATTAAATTTTTATTATCCCCTGCTTTTATCTTTGCTTCTGCCCCTTACCTTGCACTATAATTCGGAAGGAATATCCACCGCTGCTTGGCGGGTCCGGTTCCGGGGAGGCTGTGGGTGGTGAGTGACATCTTGCTTTGGGAAGGGTTATTGAGCGCCATCTTGGAGCGTCCATATGATCGGGGACGCTGAGTACAGGCTATTTAATGCTCGCCCACTAGCGCGCAGCGGTAATCGCGCAGCGGAAGCGCCTTCACAGCGCCTTAGTCCTGCCCGTCTGCGCTCGTCAGCGTCTCGGAGGCGGACGAGGTAGGACCCTGGCTCTTTTTCACGGTTTGTCTGTTTGCCTTTTGTTGCTCTTTGGCTCAGATGGTTGTGTATAGTTCTGTCGAGCTGCGTGCTCTACGTAATCCCTCCCTTGGATGCCAACATGTTTTTCCTGGAGGTCGCTCCTGGAAGAAAGGATGTTCGCTGTGTGGCTGGCGGCCAGATCTTTCAACGGGGAGGACATCGTCATCTCCCAATCAGTACTGTCAGTGCGATCTCCTTAACACCAGATCCCTTGCCAGACACTCCACTGACATCTGAAACTTACTATCTGGCTCTAAAATATCCTGCCTGTTCCTAACCGAGACTTGGCTTGGGGAAGGCTCTGGCCCTGATGTGGCTAGTGCCTTACCGCCAAACTATACCATCTTAAGGAAGGACAGAGCTGACGGTAGGGGCGGGGGAGTGGCCCTCATTGTGGATAAGGGTCTAGTGTGTTCTACGTTCCCTGTTGAAAACATCTTTGGCTGTGAAGCACTAGGCTTTTCGCTCGGCCTCTCACCTCGTCAGACTTGCACTGGGCTCCTTGTTTATAGAGCGCCGGGACCCATTGGCTCGTTTTTTGACGATTTACAGGCAGCGCTCTCTGTGCCCTGAATGAGATCAGAGCACTGTATGTTACTGGGGGATTTAAATCTGCATATGGACATTGTGGCGGATCCGGATGCTTCTAAGCTGCAGGATATTACTGCGCTGCTTGGGCTTGTTCCTTATATCGACAGTCCAACCCACAATAAAGGCCATACAATTGACCAAATTTTGTCCACCAGGCAGATTGTGGTGTCTTTGCCACTGCCAGTGCTATGATCGGATCATTTTATAATAAATTTCTGCATCCCTTACGTGGCCATGGGAGGCCATAGAGTGCAGAAAGATTTGAAACAACAATCAAGGCCATTTCATTTAGTCACGGCGGAAATCTTTTCTGATGCTCTCCGTCTTCATCCTTGTGAACTGAAAGATGATTTGGAAAGAAACCTAGATTTGGTTCACAAGTGGTTGTTAGACAGATTTGATGAGGTGGCTCCAGCTAAGCCAGCGAAATCTGTATATAGGCATGCTTCGGCCCCCTGGTTCACTCCGTTGTTAAGGAAAATGCGCCAAGATTGTAAAAAGGCCGAAAGAGTGTGGCGGCGCAAATACGACTCAGAGGATAAATTAAAATATCGTGATGCAATTAAGATGTATCATAAGTACATTTCTGAAGGCAAAAAGGATTATCTTGAGTGCAGAATCGATAAGGCGGAAAACAGTAGCAAAGAACTCTTCAGAGTGGTGAAGGAGTTTGTTTCCCTGGCTGCATGCGCGCCTTCGCTTTCACACTCCGAAGCTTGGATTAGCCAACTGGGAGACTTTTTTGTACATAAAATAAAGACGATTCAGGACTCGTTTTGCACTACGGATTTCAATCCGACGGTTAGTGTACCGATCTCTCCATCGGCATCTGCTGAAGAGAATTGTCCTGTACTATCGGTCTTTCCACCTTTGTCCTGTGGCTCCTCCTTGGATCTTTTGTCTGGGCTTCGCTCTGGCTCTCCATTGGATCCTTGTCCAGCGTGGTGCCTGGGTAAGGTGGCGTCGGCAGTTAACATCCTGGCTAACCCTTTGCTCAATCTTTCCTTGAGTACGGGAATGGTCCCTCTGGCATGGAAACACGCACTGATTCTGCAGCTACTCAAAAAGCCAACTCTAGATCCCCTGGTGCATGCTAATTATAGGCCAATCTCCCTGCTCCCTGCTCTGGCGA
The DNA here is from genome assembly GCF_964261635.1 of Lissotriton helveticus. Taxonomy (NCBI): domain Eukaryota; kingdom Metazoa; phylum Chordata; class Amphibia; order Caudata; family Salamandridae; genus Lissotriton; species Lissotriton helveticus. Next base: position 188,928,604 of record NC_136060.1, read on the forward strand.
AGGTGGTTGAGAAACATTTGCAGCTCTCGATTACCAATTTTATCGAGAGCAATAACATCTTCCATGATTCTCAATCTGGCTTCCGTGCAAATTATAGCACGGAGACAGCCCTTCTTGAGGTCACCGAAGCTATCAGAGAAACTCTCGATCTTGGGGGAAAGGCTATCTTAGTCATGCTGGATCTGTCGGCGGCCTTTGACACCGTCCCACATGACGGTCTCCTTTCAAGACTCTGGGAGACCGGGTTTCGTGGGACGGTGCTGGACTGGTTTAAATCTTTTTTGTCCGGTCGTCGGCAGGTGATCTGGGCACCCCCGTTCTCCGCTGAAATGCCGCCGCTAGAGGTGGGAGTTCCACAAGGGTCTATCTTGAGCCCCACCCTTTTTAATATCTATATGGCCCCTTTGGCGGCGGTAGCGGAGGCATTCGGTGCCCAGATGATATCCTACGCTGATGACACCCAGCTCCTGTTTACCTGCAGGAAGGGAGAGGCTTTTGAGGGCGATAGGATCAGAGAGTGCCTGGGGGCGGTCTTTGCGTGGTTTCAGCGGCATAGCCTGAAATGCAACTCTGATAAGTCGGAGTTGCTTTTCTTTGGGTGTGCACCTGATCCATGCTGGAAAACCTGGTGGCCTCAGGATATGTTCCCTCCAGATAAGGTTGCGACACAAGCTAAAAATCTGGGTGTGCTGTGCGACGTCAGTCTTTCATTTAGACCGCAGATTCTGGGGCTGTCGGGGAAATGCTTCGGCATTCTGAAGATGCTGCGGAAGTTTCTCCCGCTGCTATCTTTGCAGTACAAAAAAACCATTTTCAGGCGTTAATTGGATCACGATTGGATTACGCCAATGCCTTATATGCAGGATTGCCTAAATACTTGATGGCCCGCCTGCAAATTGTGCCGAATTCGGACGCAAGAGCTATTTTTGGCCTTCCACGCAGGGCAAAAGCATCTGAATTGCTCATGCGGTTGCATTGGCTTCCCATCTCGAAAAGAATCACATTTAAGATTCTGACCCTGGCTTTTAAGGCCCTTCACTCTGTGGGCCCGATTTACATCAGGAAGCGCATGGCCTTTTATGCGCCTAGGAGGACTCTGCGGTCGGCTGTGCTGGCCAAGGCTGATGTCCCATCCATCAGACTTGCGCGGATGGGAGGACGGTCTTTCCGTTACCTGGCGGCACGCTGCTGGAATGAGCTCCCTGTCACCCTTTGGAAAGTCAACAGTCTCCTCTCCTTTAGAAAGGAGCTGAAGACTTGGCTTTTTTCTGCATGATTCTTCTGACCACTATGAGTTGCGGTGCCTTGTGTCTTTTAGTCTCAGGTCTCTTTGCCAAAGCGCCGGGACACCCCTCGGGGTAGCCGTGCGCTATAAAAGAGCTTGCACATAACAGGACGTCGAATCTGAGGGACAAGATTCAGGGGAGCCCTCAAATACTAATTTTAAGGGCATTACTGAGGTTGGAGGGTAGAAGCCAATGGCTACAGTCCCCTAGGGCGACTATAACCTTAAGGTCCCCCCTCCCTTTGGAGAGGGCCACATCCCTATTCCTATTGGAGCTAATTCTCCAAATCAAGATGAAGAATTCTCAAATGAGGGGTTTACCTGGGGGACGCTAGAGAGCCCGAAGCAAGACGGCCGCACATTAGTGCAGCTCCGCCGGCCAAGGGTTTAAAATCCACGCAATATCCGTCCATCCAACATCCCCTTCACTTTGAATAGAGGCGAATGCATGCCACGGAACCCTGAACCTACCGAACTGCCCGGAAAGACGTACGACAGCTGCGGTGTAGCTGTGACCGCGGCGGGCCCTGCCGGACCCGAGCTAACGTGCCTGACACGAAGCTGACTCTGGGAGGTGAGAGCGTAATAGACAAGCCGATCCTGCGGGGGCGACCTTGAGGTACAGCTGGCCAGCGGGAAGCGTGATAATGACTGTCTGTCATTAGGCGCAGGCCGCAGAACTGGTTGATCGATTGAGGCCCGCGGCGCCGCAATGCCGAAGGGGCTGGGCCTTGCGGAGCTGGGATACACCAACGTGACAGCGGCGCAGCTGGAGTGGCTGCGGCGGGGACACACACTGTGGTTGGGCAGCTGCTGGCAAAGAGAACCACACCGTGGGTGCGGGGCGACCTGATGACACCACTGTCGGCCAGCAAGTGGAGGCGCCATATTGTCAGCTCACGGTAGGCTCAGCCCAACACGGCGGCGGATTTCAGTGATATTGCTGGGTGTTCCCCCCCCACCCCCTCTGCAGGCAGGTTCGCGGGAGATGCAGGGTCTTCCATACAGCACGACCCAGACTTGGAGGGTGAGCACCGACAAGCGAGTAGCCTATGTGCATGAACGGGTCTAGGCCTAGAGAGTGGGCCGCAAGACGTTGCTGGTCCAGTGTGCAAGCTCAGTGCCCTGTTTCAATAAATCCCCTGCTTTGCTCTCCGGATATCCCATATCGAGCTGTTGGAGATAGTAAGCCTGGAACTGTGCAAAGCCAGACATCGTGCCCCTGTCTAGCCGACGCTTGCTGCCACTTTAGCTGTGAAGGTGATTACATTGTGACAAGATGGGAAAACCAGATAAAGGGTAGCCAAGGCCCACTTTTGAAGCCAAAAAACCACTGCGCTCAACACGAGGGGACTAGGGGGACGCTAAGAAAGATCCTGCCGACCGACTTTGTGTCAGCCAAACTGGACAAACAGGCCTCCAGACTCTCAGAAGCGTTCAACGACTGTCCACGGTGGAAGATGACATGCAGGCCACGACGAACAGGTGTTCTGAAATGGAGAAGCTAATCAGTGTCATCCAAGCCAAAAATGAAGACTTGGTGGCGTGTTCTCATCGCAGAAACGTGCGCATAGTGGGCATACCAGAGTCCACGAATACAGGCAAAATGGAGTTGTATGTGGAACATATGCTCACTTAGATGTCTGGCCAGGAAAACTTCTCATCTGTCCTGGTGGTTGAGCGTGTCCACAGGATGCTTTTTTGTTGTACAGGAAGGTAACAAAACCCACCGAAACCATAAGGCAGCTCCTTGTCCCTCTTTCCTATCACAACCAGGTCCTCTGCCTAGCCCACAACCACAAAAACTGGAATGGCATGGTGAGCAAAAAAACGATGGATTTAGGCCCATATCTCTGTACTGGAGTGAATGTATGACATTGTTCTGCATTCTGTCCATCAACTGTTGTTTTTGCATTTGTCACCCCGAGTGGTAAGGGTATGCTCAGACGTGGGTCCCGTGCTCTCCATGCCACTGGAATCAAGCTTTCCTGGCTGAAGAGGGGTGAAACCCCGAAACCGGTCCTAGGATGCTTGTTTCCAGTCCAGAGAGGACCTGGCTTGGCAGTTCGGGCTGGACAGTTCCCATGAGGCACAGGGTCAAGACTGATTTGCATATGGCTGTGTTCAAACTGGAATGGCATGGTGAGCAAAAAAATTATGGATTTAGGCCCAGATCTCTGTACTGGGGTGAATGTATGACATTGCTCTGCATTCTGTCATCAACTGTTTTTGCATAGCCCACAACCAGGCGGGCGGGGGTCACTATGGGCGAGAAAAGACAGGCGTACCTTTTACGGTGGTTCTATTGTCCGGTTGTCTTCACTGACATCAGGAGGTATTACGCGGCCTGTCCCCGATGTCACCCACCGCATGTTCCTAGGGCACCCCATTGTCCCCTCCCGATAATAGAGGTCCCTATTTCCATGGTGGGGATGGACCTGATAGGACCCCTCGTTACCTCAGCAAGAGGTTACCAATACATCCTGGTTTTGGTCGACTACGCAACACTATATCCCGAGGCCATCCCTCTTACCAGCATGACCAGTAGCAGAGTGGCACAGGGTCAGGTCCCCGCGGGAGCTACTGACTGACCAGGGAACACCTTTCATGTCCAGGTTGATGGCCCAAATATGTAAACTTGTAGGTGTACACTAAATACGTACCTCTGTCTACCACCCCCAGATGGACGGTTTAGTAGAGAGGTACAATCACACCATCACAAACATCCTCATAAAAACTGTCTCAGACACAGGGAGGGACTGGGACCAACAGTTTTACCATTAGCCCTCTTTGCGATCCAAACGCATGCCCAGTCTTCCACCGGTTAGAGCCCCTTTGAGCTGGTGTTTGTGAGGAAGCCCAGGACCCTATTAGACATGGCGGCGGAAAGATGGGAGGAGGAGGAAGACGAAGGGAGGGCTCTCCTTGACTTCGCAGCCGATCTCAAGGACCGACTGCCTACCCTGTGGGAGGAAGTACGACAGAATCTAGACACAGCCCAACAAAAGCAAAAGAGGGGATATGACCACCATACTACCCTGAGACAGTTCCTGGTCAGGCTAAAGTTCTCCTCCTTCTTCCCTCCTCTGTTAACAAACTCTTAGGCCAATGGCAATGCCCCTATATAGTGCTGGCCCAGGTCACAACTGTCACCTATAGAATAGCGATCCCACGCACAGGGAGGATGGGGCAGATATTCCACGCCAACCTCCTAAAGAAATGGAGAGACATTCCTGTGGCGAATGCAGTTCCCCCACTAACCTATTGATATCCGACAGCCAGCCCTTAGCCATTCTGTTTCCTCAGGTTGATGCAGTTGATGCGGTCCTTGACTACAACCAAATCCCCGGGGGTTCCCAGCTACTGTCGGAACAAGAGAGCACCCTCCTGTCAGTCGTGAACGACTTCCGGGATCACCCAAGTCAAGGAGAACCCCCCTTGTACAACACGACATCAAGACTGATGGGGCCAGTCCAGTAAGGCAAAGACCATATAGTATACCAGAAGCCAGAAGGTGGGTGGTGGAAAAAGTGGAGGACATGTTGAGCTGCGATATTATTGAGCCCTCTCACAGTCCCTGGTGCTCCCCGATAGTACTGGTTCCGAAACCCAACGTCACGGTGAGATTCTGTGTAGATTATAGGTGCCTGAACGCCATCTCCCGCTTCAATTCCTATCCAAAACTATAAGTGGATGAGTTGATAGAAAGGCTAGGTACAGCCCATTACCTGACAACCCTGGATCTAACAAAGGGATATTGGCAGATAGCCTTGACTTTCACAGCACAAGAAAAGACAGCATTCGCCACTCCTTTGGGCTTGTACCATTTCAAGGTCTTACCCTTTGGTCTCCATGGTGCCCCAGCCACTTTCCAACACCTCATGGATGTGGTGTTACGGTCACACCATGCCTATGCCGCCGCATACCTAGATGATATTGTGGTATTCAGTCGTACATGGGACCAACACACCACACACCACATAGCCCTATTGAACAGCCTTCTAGAAGCAGGACTAACAGCAAACCCTGAGAAATGCATGTTGGCCACAAATGCCATTCGATACCTTGGGTACCATATACAGGAAGGCCGGATACGGCCCCAGGTGGGTAAGGTGGATGCCATCAGGTCGTTAACAGCCCCCTTTACGAAGAAGGGCATCAGGGCCTTCCTGGGGTTAGTTGGTTATTACCCCGTTTCGCGGAAGAGGCTGCCCCCCTCACAGACATGTTGAAAAAGACATGTAAAAACACCACCAAAGAATGGACCCCTGCTCAGATACAAAGCTTCAATATCGCAATCCGGTCCTTATCTGTCCGGATTTCGAGAAAGACTTCACCCTACAAACAGACGCATCGGACAGGGACCTTGGTGCTGTCTTGTCCCATGATCTTGGCTCGGGGGAGCTACATCCCGTGGTCTACCTCAGTCGCAAGTTGCTGCCCCGGGAGGTCCGATATTCCACGATGGAGAAGGAGTGCTTGGCAATCAAGTGGGCTGTCTGTAAGAAAGTGACTGTATATACTGGAACAAAGTAAGGTACAGTGTGTACAGAGACCACAGTCCACAGAGGTTTGGCAGAGGCTAAAGTTAGATATAACCTTACTCTCTAAAGTGGTAGCTTGGTCGAGTAGTAAGGCGGTATCAGAGGACAGTGTAAAGCATTTGTTGTACACACAGTCAGCAAATGGTCTCACACACTCAAGAACTGAACTCTAGGCCAATTGTTTTGTATCAAAAGATATAGTTGTTTTATTTTAGAACCAACAAGGCATCAAAATATACTTTCTCAGAATGAATTCCTTTAGTTAAATACGTTTCAAATAGGCGATAGACTCTTTGAATACAATAGTGACAGTTTGCTGCGATAGGCAACACAATTTCAAACACAATGCAACATTGAGCTCAATGGGAATTTCTAGTTAAATGCAATTAGTTACTTTGTAGATTACTTGGCTAACCTCAAGACTGGATCCTAGATTCAGTCCTGGGACATGTCCTGTAAACAGTTAAGTAAAAGTGTTTGGTTACAGTAGTGATTTTTAAGGAATATTATTGTATTTTAAAATTTGACACTTAGAAACTTTTTCAGTTGAAATTACCAATGTTATCCTATTGAAGGAAATTCAGTTTGCAGGTAAAGTATGTTTACGTCACTTTTGTAATCCATTGCTGAACTCCTAGGTTCAGCACTGAGACCTCTATTTAAAACAGGCAAGTAATTACGTTTCTATCTTTGGCACGATTTTTAAAGAATATTTGTAAGTTTCAAAAATCAATACTTAGAAACTTTTTCAGCAAAAAGCAGGCAATGATATCCTATGGAAGGAAAATGAAGTTACTGGTAAGTACGATTAGAATTACTTTTCAGGGTCAGTACTGGGCTAAAAGATGCAGCACTGAGGTCTCTCCTGATAGCAGGTGAGTAAATCGAAATTCGTTGTTCGGCTGATTTGAGATGAATATTTTAAAGTTCCAAAACTCCACACTTTCCAAGAACTTTCCAAGAATTTCCAAGTGAAACCAGTCAATGTTAGCTTATGGAAGAAAAGTGAGTTACGTTTTTTAGGTAAGTACCCGACTGGTAGAGTTAAGCTTCTGGGCATAGACTCAGGGGTCTCCCAGGGTCAGGTAGGTACAGTTGGTACACCCTCAGCGGCACAGGGGCAGCCTGTTGCAGAGGTAGTTAGGCCCAATGTTATCCAATGAGGGGCAGGGGGCCTTCGGTTGGTGGCTGCTGGCTAGCCGGCCACGCGGCTGTGGGAGCTGGGCTCCTGGTCACTTGCTCAGGGCAAATGGGGAAGTAGGATAAGACAATGCTTGCCCTGCCTGGGGCACTCGGGTGGCTGGGTGCAGGGTGCTTTTGAGCCGTCGGCGCTCAATGTTATTCAATAGGGATCTTCAAAAGTGAACAAAGGCTGCAGGCTCGGGGACGGAGGATCTTCTGGAGCGACCAACACTTCGAGGGGTAAGTTGGGATCTTGGAGGGTAGGTAGGCACCCCAGAGTTGGGCACAGGGGTCCGGGGGCACTGGGTGCAGGGGTGTCTTTTGGCGTTGGGAAATCTTACCCTCTGCTGGTCGTGGTTGGGGGTCCCTGGTTCTGAGGCAGCATGCGTTGTCTGGATCATCAAGGAGGGTCCTTGGGCACTGGATTACAGGTCAGAATCGCCTGGGGGACGTCCTCAGGTTCTTTGTCCACTCAGGCAAAGGCCGGGCTCGGCGGGTGCAGAGTGGGCCGGATTCGAGGTTCCTGGCTGGCACCAGGGGTATTGCTGTGTGAGCAGAACCACTGCTCATGGGAGTTCCAATCTCTAAGAGGGTCAAGGCAGGAAGGTCTTTCGGGGTTCTCGAGGTTGCTGTCCGCAGGAGACGCCGGGATTTAGAAGGAAGAGGTTCAAGAATCAAAAGGCCTGTAGGGCTGGGGCCAAGTCAGTTAGTGACGTCCTCTTGTTAGCAGCTGCACGGCAGGTCTTCTTCTTCTTGGTCTCCTTTCTTATTTCGAAATCGGGATCTGAGGAAGGATGTTTCAGGGTGCCCCTAAATACTAAATTTAGGGGCATTACAGGTAGGGGAAGGGCAGGGACCAATAGGTCCCTGTCCTGGGTTGAGTACACCCCCTATCCTGCTCCTCTCCTGTGGGAGGGGGCAGGAGCCTATCTCTGATTGGGCAGGGCTACCCATCCTCCAGATGGCCGGAGCCCGGAGTTGTGCTTCACCTCGCCTCTCCCACCATTGGGGTGGAGTTGGCACAGGCTGGCACACCACCCTTTCCTGACATAGGGTTTCCCACCAGTCTTCCCGCCAGAGTGGGGGTCAGAAATAGTGGGGGCCAGTTGCTGAGTACAGCAAGTGGCCTGGAGAAGCTCACAAAGGCGGCATGCCTTTGAAGCTTCCCCCTGCCCGTCCTGGGAGATGAGACATAGCACCTCGCCCAGGATGTGCATTGTTGCAGGCCCAGGAGAGCGGGGGCTCTCCACCCAGGGGTCCAGCAACATGTCTGCTGTGTGGCAGCCTAGGCAGCCTCTCAGACAAGACATGGATTGTAGGTTAGGTTTCAGGGGCCATCTCTAAGATGCCCTCTGTAGTGCATTTTACATTAAATCCCACACTGGCATCAGTGTGGGTTTAATGTGCTGAGAAGTTTGATATCAAACTTGTCTGTTTTCAGTGTAGCCATTATGGTGCTGTGAAGTTCGTAATGACAACCTCCCAGCACCATATACTCTTAATGGCATCACTGCACTTACAGTGCCCAGGAATGGTCCTGGGTACTGTATGGGCACAGGGCTCGTGCACATGTGCCCACACCACTGGCATAGGGCACCCAGCTAGAGAGGTGAATGATGTATTCCAGGGCAATGGGTTTGTGGGCATGGCACACAGGGATGTGTGCCATGTTGACTCTTTGTTTACTTCTGCACCAGGACACTCAGCCTGCAAAGGCAGTGTGTGTGTGTGTCAGGGTGCAGGGCCCCTAAGGGTGGCACAATAAGTGCTGCAGCCCTTAGGGGTCTTCTCTGGTCACCATGCCCTAGGTACCTAGGGTACCATTTACCAGGGGCTGACATGTGGCCGGAGATGCCAATTGGGTTTTAGCTTCAATACAGTTTTAAAGAAGGAACACAGGCCCTTGGCACCTGATTGGCAGGAGCCCAGGGCACACTCAGTTAAAGCACATTAGCAATTCAGCAAAAAGTGGGTGCATGCCATGCAAGAAAGATGGCACTTTCTCACACTGTCCAGGCCCTCCAATACTATTTGCTGGGTCGTCCTTTCCTGCTCCTGACTGACCATGCCCCTCTGGTTTGGCGGGCGCGGCATAAGGATTCTAGTGCCTGTGTTCTTTGCTGGTTTCTTGCATTGCAACCCTTCTCTTTTCAGGTGTCCCACCACCCGGGTTCCCAGCAGGTCAACGTGGATTACCTTTCCCAGTACGCTGCTCTTCCATGGCCCAATCGGCCATGCCTGGTGAGGAGGCTCTGTGGCGGGGCACCCCCAGAGGATGGCCATGTGTGCTCCAGGGGCACCGGAGAGGAAAAGCCACAGTTGTCACTGCTGACATCAAGGGGGCGGAGCCTGGATACAAAGAAGGACCCGGAAGCGGAGTCAGTAGATGCCGGAGAACGCGAGAGGGAAAGTAGGAGCGGAAGACCACAACCGGAGGAGGACGGGACGAAGGCTGAAGGCGAGGAGGCAGAAGAAAGCGACGAGACGAAGGACGCGAGAAGCTCAGAGGACAACGGACCACACAGTTATCCACGGGAGGTGGCGTCCCCAGAGGAAGGCTCCCAGGGACGAGGCGGCCACGGCTTCAGGCAAGTGCTGTGGGAAACAGGCGCATGCTGGGAGGGTGGATCTGCACACAAGAGCTGTTAATGGGTCTGTGAGGGGAGGGGAAAGAGCAAGGTACAGACAAAAGGGGAAGGGCTTCCTCTTTCATTATTTTGCTGAAATATTCTGCTATGCTTATAATTTAGTTTTGGGTTACAGGGAATCACAGGGTTACCGGGTGGGCTGACCCTGACAAAGGCAAACAGGCACAAAAGCTAGGGGACACCTGAAGCAAAGGCTCCCCAGGGTTAGGTGTTTGACCTTCCAAAGTGTTGTGAGGAACCTCAGGGGCATATCCGAAGAGAAAAGGACGGGAGAAGGGAGGGTGAGTGCAGATACTTAGGAGGCCTTAGAGGAGCAAAGGGACTTCGTACTGACAGCCTCTCCTTCTTGTCTTCTTTACCAAGGGAACAGCCTGTGTCTAAGAAGCCAGGAGGAGAAACTGAAGACTGAAAGAGGAGACAATGGGAACCAGACACTGCGAAGAGAGCCGAGTTGAGCCAGAACAGCAGCTAGCCCTCTTGAGGCACTGTATCCGACCCAGTTGACCCCAATAAAAGCCTCTATCAAAAACAGTACAGTTGTCCGTGGTCTTTGGGTTGGTGACAGGCCCCTTTTCTGTTTCTTGGCTCTGGCTGTAAACAACTTAGCTTCTCTTTCTTTCAAGGCCTTAGGTCTCATCTGTCTACACAATGAACAAGCCTCGACGTCATGCTCCGATGACAAACACCAGAGGCAATGCTCATGCCGGTCATTAATAGACATTTGACCACCGTTGTCCCAACACGGCTTAAAAGCCTACTTCCTTGGAGAAGACATCTTCAACAGCTACTAAATTGCAGTAGGATATCCCGAAGAAATCTCCCAGAAATGGAGAGACTGGAAAAAACAGCTATGCGTCAACAGCGTGGAAAAAAGGAAACTGTTGTCAGCACAGTGACGAGGTCCTCTTATTGCTCTGATGACATCTCGCGCAGATCCATGTGGAGCCGATACATTGTGACTTCCTCTTCGACGTGGGAGAGCTATGGAGAAATGTTTCAGTGGAATGCTGTGCATTGGGGTAATTCAATAGGTGAGGAATTCCTAGGCAGATGTATCCATCAGAAAGTTCAGTTTTACCTGCCTTGGGTTGTCTGGGTACAGAAGTGCTTTCAGCAGTGGTCGGCTCGGACGCTACGTGCTGTAGTCAATAGGAGAAGTACCTGTTGAAAAGAGGCTGCAAGGAGGGACTAGGGAATCGGTCCGACTGTCTGCTATTAAGGGACACAGGGACACCGCCAATCAGCTCGGCCTTGGGTGCAGAGGTGTTTTAGGCGTTGGGTCGCCACTGTTAGAGACTCTCACGTGCTTTGTCGACCTGGAGAAGGACAGCAGGGCTACTTTGAGGGGTGGCCTCTGCAATGCAGACGTCCCTCATCGGCTGGTCAGTCTTTGCTGTGTTGGAGTCTGGATTGGACTGCAAATGAGCCTTGGTTGCTGCAACGGGTCCGGTACTCTGGGTATTAGTGTTGGGCGGCTCCTGGGGTTCCCGGCATCTCCAAACTTGGTGGGGAGAGTGATCTGACCTGCTGGAGCACAGTGATTTCCACCTGGGTGGCTGCTGTGTCGATGGACCCAGCAGAATGGTGAATCAAACGTAGTGTTGGTGCCTGCAGGTTGCAGGGGAGAAGCTCCACCACTTTAAGGGCTATGCTGGCTGGTCTGCGAAGTGCTGGCAGCCGGCCGAAGCTCTTGGAGGATGCACAGCTGCGGGATTGCTCGGGATGTCGCAATTATCAGGACAGGAGCAGGCAGGCAGAGTTTTGCCATATACAAAAAGCCCTTGTTGCACAGTACACATCAAGTCCACATTTTTATGGCTCTCCTCTTCTTCCTTTTGGGCAGGGAGGTTCTAGTACCTACTTATGAACCAACCCATATGTGTGTTTACTTTAATAAGATTAAAGCAGGTCCGATGGAACATGGTAAATCTTACAAAAAGTAAGAAAAGTAAAAAGAAAATTATATTTAGGAAGTGCCTCACATAAGCAAACACCAGGGAGCGATGGGCAGGTTCTCAGCAACTTGCTCACTCTCTCATCATCAAAGGCAGGAGAGCTTCTTCCTCACAGGCATTAAAGAGTTAAAGATTAGTTACAAAAAGGCAAACTGCATCTGTCGTTACTCTGTAGTGCCCACACTCATAATTAAAAAAACCATAAGAAGTTTAGACTATTTTAAACTCAACGGCTGACATGGTTCATTGCTACTTCACTTTTTGGCAAATTCATCGTGCACAGGGACCCAATTCTACCTTTAAGATGCACCAGACCATGTGGCTACTAGGTGGGAGCCTGCCAGCATCCCACAGGCAGAAACACTGGGAAATGTTTAGACCCAGTCGCCACCAGGCTCGGCCTTTCCACATCTGAGCAACAAGTTGCATCTTAAAGGTGGAATGTGGTCCCAGTACCTGATGAAGCTGGTATGGATTTTAATCATGTGTGCGAGCACTACAAACAAAGACAGATGCAGTGTGCCTTTTTGTAACTAATTTTTAACTCTTTAGTGTCTGTGAGGAAGAAGCTCTCCTCCCTTTATGGTAATCCATAGGGAACACAGATGTTTAGATGTGTTCCACACATAACTAGTAGTTTTTAGGTTGCACACACATATATTCTTCCACACAGGTTTTCGGTGTTGTGCCGTTCCCTTTTTTGGGAAAGTGTTGATGATGAGAGGGTGAGCACGTTGACAAGAACCTGCCAATTGCTCCCTGGTGGCTGCTTACGTGAGGCACTTCCTAAATATAATTCTTTTTACTTTTTGTACGTTTGTAAGATTCATCATGTTGTCTGGGACCTTCTTTATTTTTTTAAAGAAAACACACATATGGGTTGGTTCATTAATACATACTAGAACCTTCCCCGCCCAAAATGAAAAAGGTGAGAACCCATACAAATCTTGACTTGATGTCTTTTTGTATATGGTATTGATGTTGAGTGGAGCCTCTAAGGCTCCTCTTTGTTGAATAGGCAGAGTTTGGTACCAAAATCCACAAGTAGTCCAAAGTTGTCGCTTCTTCGGCTCTTCCTTGTCCTTCTTCTTCCTTAGTCATGTGACTGGAGTTCCTGGTGTCAGGGAGCCATCTAAATTTTGAACTTAGGGGCATTAAGAGTAGTGAAGGGCCAATAGGCTACTTACCCTTGGGGTGACCACATCTCTTGTATGACCACTTACTGTGGGGAGTGGTCATACCCCTGTCCTAAAGTTCCTAATTGCAGCAAAATCAAGATTGTGGAACTCTTCTTTCATGGAGCACATCAGGCAGCCCACCTGGTAGTGCAATACGCCGTCTTGCATAGCTAATTTTCCACTTATCCTGGTGCCAAATGGGCCTCAGGACAGAGGGTGGCATCTCCCATGTCTTGGGGAAGCCAGGGTTGGACATCAAAGGTGGCAGGGGTTTTGAAGCACCCTGCCTTGATATGCTAAATCATTAGCCATCCTTTTGGAGGAGGTGCAAACACCTTCCTCCTGAGCAGGCATTGTTTCAGGCCTCAGAGAGTGTGGACTCTCACCTGCAGGGGGGGCAAAAACATGTCTGCTGTGATAGGCTGAACAATACCAGTCAGCTAGCATACTAAGAAGCTGGTAGATTTTAAGGGAGCACCTCCAAGGTGCCCTCTGGGTACATGTTTTAATAAATCCACTACTGCCATAAGAATGGATTTATTAAGACAACGTGATTGATACCAAATTCCATAGGTTTCAGTAAAGCCATCATGTAGCTGGGGAACTCGTAATGACCAGTACCCCGTACATATTCTTGAGATGGCTTACCTGTTCACTTGTATCTAGTAATTGAACTAGACAGCACAGGTGCATATGTGCTTGTGCAGATATATCTTCACAAGTAATATAATTTAGCCTAGGGCTATTGGGCCTGCTGTAGGATGACTTCCATATATTGCATGTAGTGTGGGTGGGCATGGCACACAAGGTGTGTGCCATATCGTCTTTTCACACTTGTTTGCACCATTTCACGCAGCCTGCAATGGAAGTCTGCATGAGTTTCATGGTGGATCCCACAGGTTAGAACAATGCATGCTTCATGCTTCAGCCCTTAGGGACCCTTTTTAGTACCCATGCCATAGGTACCAGGGGTACCATGTCCTAGGGACTTCCAGAGGTGCTAGAGGTCTTGCCAATTGGGGTACAATTGAACAGTTACCTTGTTTTAGGGAAAGAACACTGGCATTGGGGACCTGGTTAGCAGGAACTCAGTGCACTTCAGTCAAAATTGGATCAAAAACCAGACAATAATTGGGGGTGACCATGCCAAAAAGGGGCACTTTCCTACACCATCAAACTATAAAATATCATGTATAAAATATTTGAGCGTAGCAATGTTGGTAAAGACCTACTCTTGCATTATCGAGTCAACCAGGCCTTCCCCTCTCGAGGGGGGATACTCTCCTACCTAGATTGGTCAGTAGGTAGACTTCAGCATTGTGGTCTGATACTGTGTTTCATGAGTCCCTGAATGCATTTGCAATTTCTTTTTCGTCTATCAAAGGATCACCCCACCCCTCACAATGCAAACCTTCTTACTACTTGTTTGGGTTTTCAGTTGTTAGCTAGTAGCCTACCAGCCTGATTCCCAAAGTTGTAGTTTTCTGCTTAATTCTGGGAATGATGCACTCAGCCCTACCCATATTTAGGGGTCACACTTGAACTCAATGTGCTATTTTCCTCTACAACATTTTCAACAAAGTGTTCTTGTGCATTCCTTTTCAAAAGGCCATCACTGATATTAAATTACCCCTTATAACAGTTTTGGTGCATTCCTGATATTGGCCATGAGATTTCCCTGACTCCTTCTCTACTAGGTACTATTTAACCCTTTATCTAAGTATGCTCAAACTATGGGGTCGAGCAGAAGGATCCCAGTCGTGGGGGGCATGGTGCTTTGATTCAGTGCATGATCAGGCAATGCGATGTGCACAAGAGTCTTTTACCTGGGGCATAAGAGTGGAATTTGCCCAGCTGCACATATGTAGCAACTGCACAGGGTAGAGATGTAGTCTACCTCCACTCTATATGCGTCCCTCCAAGAATAAGTCAGGCCCAGTCTGTAAAGTGCTGGGACGCCGCCTTGTAGTGTCCAGCTCTTTGATGTGAGCGATCTTTGGTGCCTTCCATCAATATGTAAAGATCTCCAACCAAAATAAACTCCCACTCAGAATATGGGAAAATGTCAGAGAAAGAAGATTTAAGAAAGCTTTCTTGCTGTGTGTTGTGTGTGTAGCGTGTTGATATTGTGTGCATGTTAGGGCACAGCTCTATAATTAAGCTCAGAACACTCCCTGCCTTGTTTGATAATACAATCTTGTATTGTATTGTATTGTATTGTATATAGTATTCATAGAGCGCAACAAACACCCTACGGGTACCCTGGCGCTAGAAGAAACGTGAGATGCAGACCAGCAGAAACAGAAGAGATGGCTAAAGAAGGAATGCAGCCAACATGAGCAATGTTACGGCCCCGCGGAATTAATTTCTCGGGAACAGCCATGTTTTAATTTTTTTCCTAAACAAGGACAGAGTGCTGCATTGTCGAATTTCCAGCGGAAGCTCATTCCAAAGTTTTGCAGCCGCCGGAGGATCTTCCACCCAGTCTGGCCTTGTGAAACCTGGGTACACTTGCCTGGTAGGCAGAGGAGGAGCGAAGACTCCGGGTGGGTGTGCACCAGACCATTTTCTTCTGCAGTGGCCTAGGGCCAAATCCATGCAGTGCCCTGAATCCGATACACAATGATTTAAAGAGTATTCTTTGGTGTACTGGAAGCCAATGCAGATCAGCTAGACACAATGAGGCAGAAGAAACCCTTGGTCTGGAAAGGGCCAGTTTTGCTGCTGTGTTCTGGACACGCTGCAATCTCTGGATTAAATATTTAGGAGATTCTAATAGTAAGGCGTTACAGTAGTCAAGTCTACTCAAAATAACGCCTTGAATAATCAAAGCTCTAGCCATCGCTGGGAGCAATGGAAGAATCTTCCTTAGGGCCTTCAAGAGGCCAAAGCAACATCCCACTGTCTTGTTCACTTGAGTCTCCAGTGACAAGTTGGTGTTGAACATGACACCCAAGTTACGCACCGTCGTGGATGGCGTTAGGGGGGTGGAAGTATCCAAAGGCCAGAAGTTACAAGGAAGAGGCCGGGCAGCCTTCCCAACTGCGCAGTGTAAAATTTCGGTCTTGCCCGAATTGAATTGTAAGGAGTTGTCACGTGTCAGTGTTCTGCATACATGCATGAAAATCTTCTAGAGCATTAGAGTGGGTTCCATCCAAAGATAGGAGGATCTGAGTATCATCAGCGTAGTTTACTACCTTCACATTGTAGGAACAGATGGTTTTAATCAGAGGGCTCAGATAAATGTTAAATAGAATTGGGCTAATAGCCGACCCTTGCGGAACCCCGTGACAGATACTTGTGAAGGCCGATTGAAATGGGGGAAGGGCCACTGCCTGACATCTGTCAGATAAGTAAGATTGAGCCAGGCCAGGGCTGTACCCACTACTCCCACTTCCTCTAGACGCGCCAGCAGAATGTCGTGGCTGACCGTGTCAAACGCGGCAGACAGGTCAAGCAATACAAGTATTGCTGATTGTCCCCTGTCTGCCATCTGACGCAGATCGTCCATTACGGTCACCAAGGCTGATTCGGTTCCGTGCTCTGGACGGAATCCGAACTGTACATCTGCCAGGCAGCCAGAGCGCTCTAAAAAAGCTGACAGAGATTTACTAACCCTACGTTCCAGTACCTTCACTGGATAAGGGAGGAGCGAGATAGGCTTATAATTCCCCGGGCAGTTGGGGTCAAGGGTGGCCTTCTTCAGGAGTGGAGTGACTATCGCCCGTTTCCAGCCGGATGGTATTAACCCACTGGAGAGTGATTGGTTACAGATCTTTCGGAGCCTAGGGAAGAGCTCTGATGCCAATTCCTTCCAGATTCTATGTGGAAGAGGGAGCAATGGGGAGCCCGAGGACACACCCATGGCCAGCCTATCAAATTCCTCTTCCGAAAGGGGCTCAAAGTGATCAAGAGAGCTCATTATAGCGGGCCCATCATCACTCAAGGGGTCTTCATGAGGCACTGTACCCATGCTAGCCGTTGGAATTGCTGCCTTAGGGGTCATACCTTCTCCCCTCCCAGACCTGTCATCCTTTAACCCAGTGATAATGGTGGTGATTTTATCCTGGAAAAAAACTGCTAATTTATAACAGAGATCTTGGGAAGGCAGAGTCTGATTGTGTAGACATTGAGGATTGGCAAGATCCTCGACAAGTTTGAAAATACATTTGGCCTTGTTGGGCGAATTCAGAATAACTTCAGCGAAGTACTCCTGTTTGGCAGCAGCAATTTCTTTTTTATAAAGGGAGATAGCCACTTTCCAGGCTAGTTTATCCTCGTCTGCATAGTGTTTTCTCCACTTTCTCTCTGCCTGTTTGCATTTCAGTTTCAGATCCTTAAGTTTTTCATTGAACCATCTAGCGGAGGGTCTACCTTTGTTTTTACATACTTTTTGGGGAGCAATTTGATTAACAGTGGCATTTATACGATTACAGAAGAGCAAATAGTTCTCCTCCACTGAGCAATGTACACCAAAATCCTCTTCAGAGGAGGTCATTAGGGACCGAGTCGTTTTTTCCAAAAGTCTCTTCCAGTCCCTACCGAGAAAGCTTCCAACCGTCCTCTTGACTATGCCCCAGACGTTAGTGCCACACAGTAGAGCCTACGTGCCTTTTTCCCAGGCCAGATGAAAAGAACTGCAGAGGGAATAATTTGAAGTGGAATCTGGAGCTGTCTTTTTTTTTTAACAGTGAAATTACTGTCGGAGGCAAATGTCTCCCCCCACTTTGTTGAAGGAGGTTAAGGACTGCGTGTTATTTTGCTGGTGAATTATGCACCTTGACATTTAGGATCACTATTTTTAAAAATGTCAATCAATCAGGGGGTCCATATACTTAGCGGGTCCATTCCATGGCATCACATCTGACACTTGGACCATGGCCGTTGTGGACTCTGCACTTCATATCGTGCCCCAGGTGAGAGCATTAACCTAGTCACCATGCCCCTCCCTTGAAACTAAATGACCTACCCCCCTAAGATCCTCCCCAAACTCCCTCTTCCCTAATCCGAACAGACTTGCTCCACCCCACTCCAGACCAGTGTTGGTCATCTCAATTTCCTTTGTGTAACATCTGCCCTCCTTGAAATGAGACCGTCGTCAGCAAACTGCTGCTTGTTATTGGATTTCCAAGGGACAAGTCAACCTAGGGTTGCTCCTCTACTTTCTCTGGCTATGCTTTACAGTCTGCCTAATTTCTGAACTTGTAGCACTGCCTCAAATTTGGCCGTCTCAATCTCCCTGGGGAGGATGTTTTCTTACATCTACTTTGAACAACCCTCCATTAGCCCAGTGGGGCTTCCTTAGTCTCATGACATAACCCATGTTGGCAATCTTGGTCTAACTCCTTGGCAATTCCCAGGATAGTGTGGGTGTCTTCTAGTATCCTGGCGAAACACTTTTGTTGATAAGAGATGAAGATCGGCCTGAAAGGGTGCACCCACTGCTCTGGTATGTACCATCTGGTATGTACCACTGTCAAAGGAGGTCAGTTGTTTGTCAGTGTAAAGCTTGTGGCTTTATATAGCACTGCATTGCACATAGATAGACTTTTCAATGAGTCCTCCTTGAGGCATTAATCCAGGATTGTGCCTTCGCCATGACAGCACTGGCACATTCATGTCAGTGTTTGTCACCTACTCTACCTATGTGACCGTAGGTGTGGCTTGGGCATATAAGTCAAATGAACAGTAATAACGCTTTCCAAAGCCAGTAATACTACATTAGCATGTACAACAGAATGTCAGGAGAAGACAGTGGAGTCATCCTGTGCCGCATGCAGCCAGCAAATAACTGCAGGGGTTTTGCTGGCATGATTTTAAACATGGCTACATGGGAAGAACTGGAATGATGGAGTGGTAATGATGCAAGCACTTTCATATACTAATATCAGTCTTATCTTTAGAGCCTATGAATAGGCGACACTCAAAGTGTGGCCCAGGGTCCGCATGCAGCCCTACTGAACTTTACAAGCGTCACCGTCCTCAAGAGCAACACTGGGCTGCTTTTTTACATGACTCAACACTAACATCCAGTATATAATAAGTAAACTGTCATGCATTTATTTAAAGGGTAATGAAGTAAAAGAAAGGAAGTCCTGAACCGCTGAACTTTAGGAACACTTTGATTTTTAAAGACATCTTGCAGCAAAAGTGTTAAAATATGATGAAGTCGCTTCAAAATTCATAATGTGCATTTCATTAACATGCAGAACCGTTTCACCATAGTACATCAGATTGTATCAGTACATTGAGATGTACTATTTTTTAAAGTAATAGTTTTCTAACATGAATTCAGAAACATTCAGTCCCCCTCCCTCCACCCCTACCCTGACAACAATGCCAATAGTGAACAAGAGGCAAGGCAGTTGTTATGTGCACTCTTTGGGTGGTGTGGGTTTCTATAATACATCAACAACATTCTAGTTTATTAAATCGCACACAGGAGAAGGTTATGTACAGCGCAAATTCGGAAGTCACGTGTTTTGGATGTCTTCTTATATGTGATAATGAAGAAAAAGTAAAAGAAAACAACTGCATAGGATCACACAATGTGGTTAAATCGGGAAGCTGGGATTAATCCCAGGTTTTCTGGTTTCACACTGTGCAATTAAGCCACTAGATGTATATGCTTCACTTCCCCTACACCCACTTTACCACCAATCCCCTTCCACAACCGCCACCTTGGCTGGCATCAATACAGCCCTTGGTCACAACACTGACCAACTTTTTGGGTCCCTGGGAAAATCTTTGCGAGTACCTATACTATAAATGATTATTTATTTTCCCTTATCCTCCCTATGCCCTTTTGGCCCGCTATCCAGGCCTATAAGTCAAGTGAGGGTCAAGTAATAGATTGATTCTAAGGTCAACAAAGCCATGTTGTTAAATGCTACTTTAAGTTTGACTGCTGCTTGTTTTAAACATAGAGGCAGTAATAATGATTACAGCCTTTAAATTATTTGTAATACCAAAACACTGGTTTTGCCAAATAATAATGCATATAAAATGTGTAAGTCATTCCAATTTGAAAGAGGTCTCATGAGTAAACATCATAAGTAGTGCAAATTAAGTACCTTGTATTGTGTCCTTATGAAATGCATAAGTGTAAATTTTGTCGTCGTCACAGGCACAGAAAACACCTTTATCCGTTGGAAAGTTTTCCCACAAAATACCTTTTATAGATGGTGATAAATTTGGAATCTCATACACACTGTCATTGACCTACGAGACATAAAAATTAATGCAGCAACTTTAAATGCAAATATATATTTGAGAAAACTGCAGTGACAATTGATATGTGCCTATGTAACTCAATTATACAAGGGAATTCAATTTCTCACTCAGTGAAATCTCCAAAGCTCTTCCTAGCGCTGCATCTAAGTGACCAGAGATTTCTTTCATAATTAAATACATCAACATTTGTTTAAAAAAAACACTGACTCTTACATAAGCTAACGTTTCAGAAACAGTGGATGACATCTCAAATGTAGAATAGCTGGATGGCAGACGACTATACATGCTGTAAAGAGGGTTCTTTTAACCTAAATTAAAATGAGAACCTGAAGAGTGTTAAACATAACCAAGTCGTAGTTAAGTGCTGGATGCAGTGTTTTTGGCTCCGCCGAGGAGCAGAGGAGGCAACACTCCTTCCCCATAACCACAGTTTCTGACCAGGACAACCAACTACAAGCTACTGAAAGGGGCGAAACAAGGTGCAAAGGAAGAAAACGTTCACAGGGCAGAAAAAATCCTAAAAGCAAATATGAACAACAGGAATTTTGGGAAGTGGGATATGGGACTACGAGAACCAAGATAATTAGCATGGCAAATTCAAAGAATCAAGTTAATTGGCCACTAACTTTTTATTTTGCTGATAAAGGAATCCTATTCAGAACCAGAAACAACAAATGTGACATCATGCCTAAGTGTCATCATTTTGGACATGATTCAGGTGAACCGTATATCACACCCAACAAGAATCACCTGTCCCCACTCAAAGCCTAATCTACAATGCCGGTCTTAATCCTAATTCAGTTCATGGTTCTGTCCTCTAATGCATTCCCTATTCACCCTCTTCCTTATGCCTGCCCTCATCTGGGAGTAATCCTAGTTCTCTTCCAGGGGTATCCTCATCAAAGTCATAAGCATTTGAATATTCCCGCCCATATATATGTGCCCCACATATATATATATACTCATATATATATATATATATATACACATATATATATAAAAACATGCAATAGCAGCCAAATCACATCAGAGCTAGAATATGCTGTGAAGAATTTCCACCATACATGAATAATATGCATTAGACACATGAGAAACAACACAAAAGATTGTTTAGAAACTGTTTTAATGCTTAGGCAGCAGCAGAAATTCTTATAACACCCTGAAAGCATAGAAAGCTCCCAGGCTGCATTGCAAATACACAGTCTAAAAAGACTGAAAAGCTAACCTGTAGCTGTATACAAAAAAACTGACACCGTGCCTTTAAGGCACCCATGACCCCCGGTATCCCATCATGCCTCAGGGGTGACAGTTAGGTCAGTTGTTCTTTTCGGAGACTGAAACAAACCCAGTAACAAAATAGGTTAACAATATCTCCTTATTAAAGAATATCCTTTGCCCGGGGAGGCGGGAGGGTTGCTTATGACTTTGATGAGGATACCCCTGGAAGAGAACTAGGATTACAGGTAAGTAACTAATCCTTCTCTTCCAGGGGATCCTCATCAATAATCATAAGCATTAGAATAGAATAGCGAGCCTCTCCTAATCCCTGCGGGCAAAGGAATGACAAGACAGTAATCTTATCAACAAGCCTGAGCAGGCTATAGGCTACCCAAACAGATTTCTCAAGGAGGCTTGCCCTACTTGAGTATCGGCCCTGGAATCAGATTCGAGACAGTAATGTCTCGTAAAGGTATGAACTGATTTCCAGGTTGCAGCCTTACATATTTCTGACATCGGAATGTCATGTAAGAAAGCTACTGTAGCGGCTTTCCCTCTAGTGGAATGCGCTTTGGGTGACACCAATAAAGGCTTGCCTGCAAGCTGATAGGCCAATTTAATGCATGAGACAATCCATCTGGAGATGGACCTCTTGGCCGCTGGAAAACCCATCCTCATTGAACCATAGTTCACAAACAATTGATCCGTTTTCCTGATCCCTTTAGTCTTTTCCAAATAGAACTTGAGCACTCTCTTAAGATCCAAGGAGTGCAGTGACCGCTCGGCTGGGGTCGTAGGATTTGGAAAAAACGAAGGGAGGGAAATGGACTGATTTATATGAAAATCAGAAACCACTTTAGGCAAGAAAGATGGATGAGCCCTTAGGACTACTCTATTGTGGTGGAAAACAGTATATGGTTCCTTCGCACAGAGCGCTTGTATCTCGCTTACTCTGCGCGCTGAGGTAATCACCACCAAAAAGGCCGCCTTCCAAGAGAGATGTTGTAAAGCGGCCTTGTGGATGGGCTCGAAAGGAGGTGACATTAATGTGGATAGAACCAGGTTCAATTCCCAAGGAGGAGAAGGATTTCGCACAGGGAGATAAACTTTTTTCAACCCCTGGAGGAAGTCCTTAACCACCGGAACCTGAAAGAAAGAGATCTGATCAGGTGATTTCCTGTACGCCACTATGGCTGACAAATGCACTCTAATGGAAGCATATTTCAAACCAGAAGTTGCCAAAGAAAGGAGGTATGGCAGGATTACCTCCTCCTGCCCTTTTAGTCGGATCTAAGTGATGATCCCTACACCATATGTAGAACCTTTTCCACTTGAACGCATAAGACGCTCTTGTGGAAGGCCTCTTAGCCTCCTTTAAAATGTGCATACATTCAGGAGGCAGATTCAAATGCCCATATTGCAGGACCTCAGGTGCCATGCTGTCAGGTTCAGTGATGAGAGGTTGGGATGTAGTATCCTCCCGTTCATCTTGCTCAACAGGTCCGGTTTGCAAGGAAGTCGTTTGTGTGGACACACAGACAGATGCAGCAGGTCCGGGTACCACCACTGTCGTGGCCAATCCGGAGCTATCAAGATCATCTCCATGTCCGACCTGAGGAGCTTGGAAACTACCTTTGGAATCAGAGGCAGGGGAGGAAACGCGTAAGCAAATGTTCCCGACCAATCCATCAGGAGAGCGTTCCCCTGCGTCCCTGGCCGGTGGAATCTGGACGCGAAGGCATGGCATTTTGCGTTTTCTTCGTCCGCAAACAAGTCTATGGCTGGACGACCCCAACAACGAAAAAGCTCTTCTACCACTTCGTCGTTTAGCACCCAGTCTGGCTGATCTTCGAAGTGCCTGCTGAGTGCATTTGCTTTGATGTTTAACTCGCCTGGAAGGTGCACCGCCACCACTGAAAGGTTTCGAGAGAGAAGCCAGTGCCAGATGGTTTGAGCCTCCCGGGAAGAGAGGGTGAGATTGTGTGCCTCCTTGTTTGTTCAGATAGAACATGGTAGTTGTATTGTCTGTCTGAACTAAGACTGAGTTGGACTTGATCGCTGGAAGAAAAGCATTGAGAGCTAGAAACACCGCTCTGAGCTCCAGCATGTTTATGTGGTACGTCTGCTCCTGTGCAGACCACTGACCCTGAATCTGTAGGGGACCCAAGTGCGCTCCCCAGCCTTGTAGAGAGGCATCTGTCACTATAGACTGGGTGGGTAGTGGCTGATGAAAAGGTACTCCCACCAGCACATTCCTCGTCCGAGTCCACCATTTGATGGCATCCTTCGCTGTCTGGGAAAGAGTGATACGATCTTCCCAACGCCCTGTCGCCTGGTCCGACTGGTCTTCGAGAGCCTGTTGTATAGGGCGCATTCTCAGCCTGACTTTCGGGATGAGAAAAATGCAGGACGCCATGGAACCCAGCAGGGAGGCTACCTGTCGGACTGTTGGAAGCCGAGACTCTAATAGAATCCCACACTTCTGCCTCATGGAAAAAAGTCTCTCCTCCGAAGGAAACGCTTTTCCCAATCTTGTGTCCAGAACGGAGCCTAGGTAGTGGATGGACTGTGTCGGCCGCTTGACTGACTTCTCCAGGTTCACATGGAGACCGAGCCTGTGCAACTGGTGTAGACAAAGTTGCAGATCGTGCGTCACCTGTACCGGAGACGGGCCCTTTAGGAGCCAGTCGTCCAGGTATGGGTAAATGAAGAGTCCCTTTTAGTGAAGAAAAGCCGCCACCACTGCCATGCATTTGGTGAAGACTCGTGGTGCGGACATGAGACCGAAGGGTAGCACCTTGTACTGGTAGTGTTTGCTTCCTACGACAAACCTCAAGTGCTTGCGATGCTGCAGAGCAATCGGAATGTGAAAGTATGCATCTTGCAGATCCACCGAACACATCGAATCTCCGGCTTGAAGATGTGGGCATATTTGGTGAAGAGCTAACATGCGGAACTTTTCTCTGACTATGACTTTGTTTAGGAGACGTAGATCTAGTATAGGCCTGAACTTGTTGTGAGAAGTTGGCCTGATATATGATGCTCACTAGTTCTAGTGATCACCTTGCATCAGTCCAAACAACCCTTATGGTGATTGGTTGTAAGTCAACCTTATAGACCAGCTATCCTAATGGTAGCATGGACAAAGCAGTCTTAGGCTAAACTCTTTTGGCATGTGAAGCCAGCTGTTTTACCACAATATAACCCCTTGAATACCAGATGAAAGGACACCACACAGGTTGTTATGAAAATAAACAGTATATTTATTAATAACAACACCTCTGAACTCTTTATGAGGTCAGAGGGCTAAGCACATGACAATCTCTTACGAAAAATACGACAAGTTGCACAAAATTACAATGGTGCCCTAGGGGCACGACAAACCATATACTAAGTAAGTGGAATGTGAGAGTCGATAAAAGGAATGGAGCTGTCCAGAGGCTGTAGGATCGATGGGACCACGCTACACTAACTTCAGGTAAGTAATAGGAGGCCCACGGAACGCGTGTGCAGAGTGTGAACTCACACGCGAGATGCGTAACAACGTCTATGGACAGTACAGTTCAAGTTAAAGGTAAGTACGGACGATCCTGACTAGGTAGGACAACAACGACTGTGGAATTGGACACTAGGACAGTTAGACTACCCTTGAGCACCGAAATGCTCTCGTTACCTCACCCACGGGCTGCGGGTGCATAGGTGCCAAAGTGTCGGGTTCTCCCGTTGAAGTCAATGGAGCCTGAAAGAAAAGATGCTGCAGGCGACCAGGAGGGAGATGTCCGGTGCGATCCAAGGGTGGATCGGTGAAGAAGAGGACCTGAAAGCAGAGGGGACAGTGTTCAAAGTCACTAGCCAGTGACCGGTGTGGAACCAGGAAGGTACCAGGTGCTGTCGTCGCGATCAGGTGAAGAGTGGACGCTTGACTCTGCAGCCACGTGGACCAGGAGGTGTCTTCGACGACCAGGATGGAGGCACGAGCTGTCCCACGCAGGCTCTCGCTGTCGGCGGTGTCGGATCCGGAATTGGAGTCAACAGGCCTTGGCAAAGGCAACCCACGCGGTGAGTGGAAAAGACGTCTGGTGCGGACTAGGAGAGTCCGGGGTGCCCCTCTTTTGGAAGGGAGCAAGGGTCAGTCTGGAGCAACCAGACCAGCAGCAAAGATGCAAAGGTTCGTCGTCTAGGAGGTCACTAGCCAGCCGGCAAGTGACCAGACAACGCGTCGAGCAGCAAACAAGCAGAAGGGCCCCACGCAGATCTCGTGGATGCTGGAGGGCTGATCTTCGGTGCAGGGGCTGCTCGGGGCTGGGGCTTCTCAGTCCCCAAAGCACTTGGTCGAGTTTACCTCGGGAGTCGTGCTGTAAGCGAAGTGCAGTTTCTTTCAAGATGGCCGGTCCCACGTGTCTCGTCGCACCCACGGATCTCAGCTGCGCAGCAGATGTAGGTAGAGGTCGGAGAGGTCTGGGAATCCGGGTCTCGTCGGGCTCTGAAGTCTGGATCCTGGAAGGAGGACGACAAAGAGAAGCCGCTGGACGCTTCATGGTGCCTGCAGTTACAGGGTGGACACTCCTTGCCCACAAGGGAGATTTTCTTCAGTCTTCTGTGGAGCAGAACGTCGAAGTCCAAGGTTTCTTCTTGTAGAGTAGTTCAGGATTAATCTAACTTGGAATGGGACCAGCTCCTACCTTTATCCTGCTAAAGGGGGCTGCACTACTGACTAGGTCCCTCCCCTGGGTGGGACCAGGAAGGGGGGTGGTTACACCCCCTATCCTTTGTCCGGTTTCCAGCCAGAGCTGGGGCAGGGATGCCCCAGCAACTGGTTTGAACCGGTGTATGCACAGGGCACCTTGTGTGCCCCAGGCATGTCTCATTCCTTTCAGGCCTATCCTACCCAATACACAAAACCCTGTCTGGGGTGGTGCTAGCACCTCCCAAGGCAGGAAACCCTTTGTCCAAGCCGCCCTCGCTGGAAGGACTCCCAGCAGCAGGAGGTCAGACTTGTGTCTGTGGTGGCAGCATCCATTTTGTGATGCTGAGGCGCGAGTTAACTTTAACCGGGGTTCACAGTTACATACATGTCGTGTCCCTCTAGAAGGGTGGAATGCCACCCCTCGTCGCCAGAATTGGCGAGGGGGTAGTATTCCAAATCGTATGACACCTTACTCGACATGTTTTGATAATGTTATACCAGAGTTAGCATTTAACCGCGAGGTTGATAATGCACTTAAGAGTATATGGTATAGCGTTATCATGGAACAGCTATTAGGACTTGGTTCCGCAAGCTGCAAATGGGCTCAGCTCATGCCAGAGCACCATATCACATAATTCCAAGCACTCTGCCTTCAGGATTGATAAGGCCTTCCATAGGAGTGACTGATAGGAATATATGTGTCCATTTTAGGGTTAGATATAGGTATACTATATCTACAGCAAAGGGGTATTACACCACCTTGCCCCAGCTGTCATGCAGCCAGTTGTGTCAGTTTTAGATGGCCAGCCAGGGGTGGCATAATACATGCTTCAGCCCCTGGTAGGCCCTGGGTACACCTATGCCCTGGGTACAGGGACTAATAAGGTGGCCCAGTACCAATTGGTAAATGCACCTAAAGTACATGGTTGTCAATTTAGAGAGAGAACAGCTAGGCTGTGGGTCTGATTAGCAGGCCCACAGCCAGGGAAAGTCGTAAACCAGTGAAGCAAAAAGCAAAAACCAGGGGTGACCATGGGATTGCAGACCCCACTCTCCTACACTTGTCCTCCTGATCTTTTTTGGGGACAAGAAAGTATCTTGAGTAGACTCCCTTTCCCCTTTGAGAGGGAGGAACTTCCTCTACAGCTCTTTTTTGTAGGAGGACTGCCACTTCTCTGCGGAGCAAGCTCAGCTGGTGAGGGCAAGAGGTCTTTGGCGGAATGCTTTTCGGGGGCGCCCGGAAACGTAGCCTGTATCCATTGCGCAGTATATTCAGCACCCACTGATCTTTTGTGATGCTGACCCACTCTGTCAGGAGTTGCGAAGCACTTCCTCCCACTGGAGTGGGCAACGGCGCCAGAGGAAGCCACTGATCAAGCCTTTCCTCCTCTCGTGGTGGTAGAGGACTGCTGGTGACCTCCTCTACCTCTGTTGGATTTGCCTCGGAACTGGGATTTTCCTTGGTTCTTATTCTGGGACCACTGAGGGGTTTGAACCCTCTGTTGAGCCCCTCTCCCCCTGTTGGTCTTAAAGCGGCGTTTGAACTCTTTTTTCTTCTCCAAACCCACCGCTTTCACCGTATCCAGTTCAGTCTTCATACGGGTCATCTCTTCATCTGCATGTTCTCCGAAGAGAGAGGAGCCCGAAAAGGGAAGATTAAGGATGCGATGCTGAGCATCCGGCTTCAGCCCTGTGAGGCGCAACCAAGCCGACCTTCTGGCACAAACCCCATGCGAGTAGGAATGTGCCGCAAGCACTGCACCATCCGCTGCTGTGCTTATCAACTGGTTCGCCACCAAACATCCTTCTGTCATAGTTTCTTCGAAGTCCTTCTGATCTTCCTTTGGCAGTTTGGACTTGAACCTCTCCATGGAGTCCCATAAGGCTCTGTCGTATATACCCAGCAGTGCGGCCGCACTGGAGACCTTCAGCGAGGAGGCAGCTGAATTGCAAACTTTGCGACCCCACGAATCCTGAGATTTGCTGTCCTTATCTGGTGGGACTGAAGAGGAAGCAGCAACTGCATGCGTCTTCCTCGCCGCTGCCACTATCACAGAGTCTGCTGGAGGGTCAGATTTTACAAAAACTGGGTCAGAAGAAGCTGGTTTGTATTTCTTCTGTATGCGGCTGGCACCGCTCTGATGGCTGCCGGGGTTAGGAAAACGTCCTTGACCGGATCCATAATTCCCGGGACTAAAGGCAGCAGTGGACGAGAGATAGATTTTTTGTGCAAAGTTTAAAAAATGACTGTCGTAGTAACCTGGGGGACAGACATTTCAATGCTCAGTTTCTGAGCTCCTCTTTGCAGGACATCCAGATAAGTACCGATGTCATCGACTGGAGAGGAGCTGGAAGTAGGACTATCCGTCAACGTGGGAGAGTAATCCCTTTTGGAAGACCTGGTCGAAGAAGTAGAGGAAGTAGACGGAGTTCTTCGATGTTTACGGTGAGCACCGTGCCTCCTCTCACGTGACCTTCTTGGGTGCTCTTCCCTTCTAGGAGAGCGAGATCTAATCGGATCCTGTCTTCTTGGTGAACGAGATCTGACAGGATCTTCTCTGGGAGATCGGGATCTCACCGGATTTTCCCTTCTGGGAGAGTGAGATCTGATTGGTCTTCTCACAGGTGATTTTCTGGGAGGACTACGCCTGTCCACTTCATCCACCAGTCTCTGGAGAGGAGATCTGTGCTGCGGATTGGCATACTCATGCATTGTGAAGTAGAATGGCGTGAAGCTGACTCCGTAACCATGATCACAGAATTGTTTGACGAGGATCGAGCCCTTTCCGAATGTCTCGATGTCGAATGTTCTGGCGTCGTACGTTTTTCTCTCGACGCCGAATGCTTTCGGTGAGTCGGCGGATCCAGCAATCTCGACCTCGAATGCCTCGACGGCGATCGATGCGAGGATCTATGGTCTCTCGACGTCGAGTGGTGATGACCAGCCGTCGACGGAGCCCTCTGTCTCGACGTCGAACGGCGATGACCAGCCGTCGACTGAGCCCTCTGTCTCGGCGTCGAACGGCGATGACCAGCCGTCGACGGAGCCCTCTGTCTCGACATCGAATGTCTGTGCGACGACGGCGGAGGGGTATTGGTCACCCTCGACGCCGAACGTTGACGAAACGTCGACAGAGACTGCGTCCTCGACGCCGATCGACGTTTTACTGTCGACGACGGAGGGGTCTTGGTCCTCGACGCCGAACGTCGTTTTTTAGACAACGGCGGAGGGGTCACACTTCTCGACGCCGGTCGCCGCCTGGATGACGACGGCGGAGGAGTGACCTCCCTCGACGCCGATCGTCGCCCGGTTGACGACGGCGGAGGGGCCTTGGATCTTGACGCCGACCGTCGCCCGGTTGACGGCGGCGGAGTCACATTTCTCGACGCCGGTCGTCGCCCGGTTGACGACGGCGGAGGGGATTTCGACGACAGAGCTGGATCCTTCGACGTCGTCGACGTACCTGGTCTTCTTTTCGACGGCGAGCCCGCCGTCTACGGTAGTTTTGACGATGAATGACCCACCGGTGGCTCTTTCCTCAGCGCCAAGCCTGACGCTGAAGCTGAAGGGTGAGAAGACTTCTCTTTTGTAGATCTTCTAGCCTTCTTGGAGCCCTTCTTCACCGGAGACCTTCCTCTGGATGACCTGTGAACCAGGCCATAGATGCGAATTCTCTCCCTGTCTTTGAGAGTTCTTCCTGACAGGTGCTGCAGTGAGGACAGGTGCCTGGATATGTTCTTCAGGCAGACACAGGATACAAACTTCGTGGTTGTCTGATTTTGCCTTCTTGTTGCCACAAGAAGGGCATTTGTCAAAAAGTGAAGGCATTCTCAGCTAAAAATGCTCACTAAACTGACTAAAAAAGACAGTTTATTACTTGACTTGATGTAAAATGTCAAAGTAATTAGAGAAAGTTGTTAAGATGAAGTAAATTTCTGTCAGAAAACAGAAAATTAGTGGAGCTGTGTTACCAGGATCCTTCCTGAAGGAGCCGGAAAGAACAACTGACCTAACTGTCACCCCTGAGGCATGATGGGATACCGGGGGTCATGGGTGCCTTAAAGGCACGGTGTCAGTTTTTTTGTATACAGCTACAGGTTAGCTTTTCAGTCTTTTTAGACTGTGTATTTGCAATGCAGCCTGGGAGCTTTCTATGCTTTCAGGGTGTTATAAGAATTTCTGCTGCTGCCTAAGCACTAAAACAGTTTCTAAACAATCTTTTGTGTTGTTTCTCATGTTTCTAATGCATATTATTCATGTATGGTGGAAATTCTTCACAGCATATTCCAGCTCTGATGTGATTTGGCTGCTATTGCATGTTTTTATATATATGTATATATATATATATATATATATATATATATATATATATATATATATATATATATATATATATATATGAGTATATATATATGTGGGGCACATATAATATAGTGTTTCCGGGTTCCCGCGCATGGGCGGGAATATTTTAATGCTTATGACTTTGATGAGGATCCCCTGGAAGAGAACTCCATATACTCTGCTTCTTGCAACCAGCAAATTGGTCGTGGTCTACAGACTCATTGACACTACAATGCCACACCATCCACTTTATCTTCCTTCTTTATTCAACCCTGCTGAGACATGGCTTCATTTTGTATACGGACTTCCCACCATCTTTATTTTCATTTTCGTAGTTCATCTAGAAGTTTAGTCTCTGTGTTGTAGTCTGTGCTTTATTGCTGCCAGAGCATGCAGAATAATGGACTTTGAACTGAGAAATACTGTGGACAAGAAACAGTTCACCGGCAATAGACACAACTTGTCCACTTGTACTATTTAAAAAATGGCCACAGTCGTTAACATGTTAAGAATGTTGTTCAGAATAACGAATAAAGAAAATGGTTTCAAAACAACAATGTCACCACTGGTTTCAGATGCTAATCAATTTACTACACCCAGGGAAGAAACAGGGAGCTACCGGATCCCTCCTCCATCCACCTCAAGTTGAGAAACACAGGGTACAGGCAAACAAGCAAAGGTTTCAATTCCATGATCTTGGACACACTTCATAAGTCCCTGCTCCTTTATCTTTTGAGAGAATTAAATGGAGAGTTTCAACTGATATGCCAAAATAACGCTAATTTTTCCAGAATAAAACTAAATAACCATTTGGATAGACATATTTACAGCCAGGAAATGCAATGAGTGCAAAAAAAATCAAACACCAAGAAAAGAACATTGAATGAGCTAATCGGAAATTACACTTTGGTAATTCAACTGACACATTAGGAAAATGCTAGTAAGATTTGGGTTCAATGGGTGGATAGCTGGAAGGGAAACAAATGGACTAGGCTTGAGTTTCTTAAAGGGTCCAAAATGTCAGGCTGGTGCGGGGTGGGGTGGGGAGGTTCACAACATGTGAAGCTTTGTACAAGAATCTATCCCTGATGAGGTGTCCCAAATTGAAATGCAAAATATAGATCATAATATTTTATCTGTAGGGCTTCTTGGCGAATACTTGCACTTAGGGAAATAAAAATTTGGCAATTGAGTGCAATCCTAAAAATGTAGCATTCATCATACAAGAGGGGTTTCTTTTTAACTTGCACCATTTTATGGATATTTTTGATACTGTATTGGCTGGAAAGAGATCAGTGGAAGTCCAACCTTCCCAAGAGGGTAGTGAAGGCCAATAGATATGGCTGTATATCTGCATAGAGGTTAAAATCTTTGCCATCATTAATACGTTCATCATGCCTGCTGCCTCCTCTAACAACATCATCCTCATAAGACCATTTCAAATGCTCTCAGAGTTCTTCTGTAACAAGATCACATCCACAAGCAGCAACATTGACCCTCAACTAGACTCAGTCACCCTCGCTACTTATCTACCCAACTTGTCCGCAGAACTGACCCTAACCACGTGATTAACAGTCTCCACAAATGTGATTGTTACTACCATAAAGTCCATCTACTACGGGGCCACATCCCACCCCTGGCCTCACCATGCCTTCACCAAAGCACTCAGAGCCATCAGTTAAGCTCTTCTCGGAAACATGCCACAATCACTACTCTGCTCAAGAAACCTTCTGCGGACCCAGCCTCTATCACCAGCTACAGACAGATCTCTCTCCTGTATCCAGCAAAGCTCCTTAAGAAGCTAATCAACAGATGCCTCACCGGTCACATCATCCACCACCAGCTCCTTAACACCAAGCTGTCCAGTTTCAGGTGCAACCATAGTACAGAAATAGTACTCATTGCTCCCACAGACGGCATTCACATGATCATGGACAGAGTAAACACGACAGCTCTCATCCTGTAGATCTCTCTGCAATCTTGAAAAAGACCTTTCAGCCCATTCCCACCAGACACCAGATTGGCATCCAAGGACCTGCTCTCTGGTAGCTCTGCTCCTTCTTGACAAACAGAATGCAAGCTGTCAACCTGGCACCATACTCCTCACAAGCCCACAAACTCA
Organism: Lissotriton helveticus; assembly: GCF_964261635.1. Lineage (NCBI taxonomy): Eukaryota > Metazoa > Chordata > Amphibia > Caudata > Salamandridae > Lissotriton > Lissotriton helveticus. The sequence goes on from NC_136060.1 coordinate 188,960,998, forward strand.
TCTACAGAGTGCCTCAAGGTTCATCGCTCAGCCCCAGCCTCTTTAACACTTACATGACCCCACTGGCCAATGTCATCAGTGCACACAACATCAACATACTCACCTACACTCAAGACATGAAGCTCATACTATCTCTCTCTGACAAGACTGCCTACACAAGGAACCAGTTCACCACCTGCTTTGCCGAATCAGCCCTCTGGATGAAGGCCAACTGTCTTAAATTCAACACCAATAAGAAAGAAGTGGAGATCTTCAGAAAGAACACCTTGCCATGGGACACTACCTGCTGACCGGCCGACTTGGGACCCACACCAACCCCCAGCCACCAAGCCAGGAACCTTGGGATCATCATGGACAACAAGCTGGACATTATGACAAGGCAAATCAATGATGTCACTGCATACTGTTTCCACCCCCTAAAGATGCTGAGGAAACACTTCAAATGGCCCCCAAACAACACTTGAAAAATATCAGTCATACCCTCATCGTCAGCAAGCTGGACTATAGGAACACCCTCTAAGCTGGAATCACTAAGCAACTCAGATGACCACAAACCATCCAGAACTGAACAGCAAGACTCATCCTCATCCTCCCATGCAGAATACACATCACATCTCATATCAGAGGGCTCCAGTGTCTCCTGATGCACAAACGTGCTTAGCTCAAACTCCCCACTCACATTTTACTGCGCAACATTGGCAGTGCCTACCTGAACAGCCACATCTCCTTCAATCAACCATCCAGAAACCTCCTCTCCTCCAGAATCCAAGCATCCGCCGAAACAAGGCTGGAGCTGGACCCTTCTCATACATCACCCCTGAAGCGAGAATCAGCCTCCCACTACACATCAGAACCTACTCCACACTTCTTGAGTTCCGCAAGAAGTTGAAGGCCCGGCTTTTCAAAAAACCACCCGCCATAGGCAAGTCTTGGCACACACACCTGCCCAGCACCAGGATATCCTCTTATGTGGTAGTGCACTTTACAAATGACCTTAACATAACATGAGCCAGCTTCACAGTTGGCAATATGTCAATCTGTCCATCAGTCAGCTTAAACCAGGGCTTACAGTATGTAAAAAAGTGCATCTTGCTGCCTGGACAACTAATGGGGCCACCTCACACTCTTCCTGGGAGCACAAGAACAGCCCCACCCTGACCATTGTCATTCTGTAAGCCGGCTAATTGATACATACAGAATGACAATGGGGCAGTCTGGGCTGTTAAAGCATGTGGTAGCCTCCTCCCGCCTCAATGTACAGCAGAGCATTCTGTCAGATGGAGAAAAGGTAAAATGTCCATGCTGCAACTTGAGAATACAGTTTATATAAAGAAGTCTGTAAAACAGGTAAATAAGAACGTGCTATAGTTCTTTCGCTGTCTCATCATTTTAGAACTGACACATTTTCAAATTATATTCAACAAAGCCACGATTGCTGTTTTTTAGGTCTCGCCTGTCGATGCGCATGCGCATCGAGCTTGCGAGACTATTAGGGCTTAACCACTCTTTAACTAACTTGCAAGGAATCGTGGCGATTCCTTGCAGTGCCTGTGACTTTTAAGCTCAATGCGCATGCTCATTGAGCTTAAAAGCGCGTGCACATCAGTTCCCTCAGCCGCACTCCAGTCCCCTGCTGCTTTCACACCCTCTCCCCGCTCCGCCCCCTCCCCTGCCCGCCGTGTCGCATTTCTCCTCCCCCTCCCCTTATCTGCCTTTCCCTCCGTCTTGTTTTTTTTTTTTAGCCGCTCCGCCCCCTCCCCTGCCCGCCGTGTCGCATTTCTTTTCTCCTCTTTGCTCCTCCAGCAGTTCTCTGTCACCTTTCCTTCTCTCCTCCCTTGTCCACCTTTTCATTGTTTTTGCCCACCTCTCCTCCAGTTGAACTCTGTCACTAGCTCCTTTCAGCCCCTTCTCATTCCAGTGTTTTCGGGTCCCATCTCATGCTTGGGGTTAAGCTCCCTTTGCCTGCAAATGCACGGGAAAACGGACAGACACGCACCAGGAAACACCACACAGACGCAGTACAAGCATTGATTAATCACTCGCACACATCACGTTTTACTCCTTTGCTAGTGTTCTCGTTGTTTACATCAGAAAGAAACAGACCTTAAAACGATTGAATAATTGACAGAATCCTCAAATATTGTTAATTCCATTGAAGTCTAGTGAAAACGCTGCTCGAAGATGATATGTTGCTAAAATTACCGTAACAAAATCAATCCACTCACTGTAATATTCTTAATGTAATTGTATGTGCTAGCACCAGAAGGTATGGAGTGAAATTACTTAACTTGTGAGTAAACATATTTGTTCACACACTCTCCCCGCTCCGCCCCCTCCCCTGCCCGCCGTGTCGCATTTCTCCTCCCCCCTCCCCTTATCTGCCTTTCCCTCCGTCTTGTTTTTTTTTTTACCCGCTCCGCCCCCTCCCCTGCCCGCCGTGTCGCATTTCTTTTCTCCTCTTTCCTCCTCCAGCAGTTCTCTGTCACCTTTCCTTCTCTCCTCCCTTGTCCACCTTTTCATTGTTTTTGCCCACCTCTCCTCCAGTTGAACTCTGTCACTAGCTCCTTTCAGCCCCTTCTCATTCCAGTGTTTTCGGGTCCCATCTCATGCTTGTTATAAAGGGGCTGCCAAAATGCGGACACTCCTCAACCCTCTGCTTCACATGAGACTCTGCGGCTCTCCTGGGACAATAAACCACTCCAGAACAAACATGGAGTTGTCATACGCGGCCATCTATCTCAATTAAAGGCCACATAGCTTCTCTAACCTCTAGGAAAATCTAGCCCTGCTATTTAATTTTGGTGCGGGATTACTGTGTAAAGAAGGTTTGCATAACGTCTCATCTGACTAACTAGTGCTTTAGTTTAGCATTGTATGTGTTTTCATAGGCTTGTGTGTATGTCCTTTAATGCATGTGCATGCTTGTCTTTTTCTGTTCAGTTCCCGTGTCAGTGTGTGCTTACCTGGATTTCCGTTTGTCTAATTTATGTGGCCTTTGTCAACGAGGCAATCCGCTACTCTGTCCAACGTTTATGAAGACGAGACACTCAACCACGCAATGCCACTCACACACACAACGCCACTCACACACACAACGCCACTCACACACGCAACGCCACTCACCCACGCGACGCCACTCACCCACGCAACGCCACTCACCCACGCAACGCCACTCAGCCCCGCAACGCCACTCAGCCACGCAACGCCACTCAGCCACGCAACGCCACTCACACACGCACCGCCACTCACACACGCACCGCCACTCAACCCCGCAACGCCACTCAACCACGCAACGCCACTCAACCACGCAACGCCACTCAACCACGCAACGCCACTCACACACGCAACGCCACTCACACACGCAACGCCACTCACACACGCAACGCCACTCACCCACGCAACGCCACTCAACCACACAACGCCACTCACCCACGCAATGCCACTCACCCACGCAACGCCACTCAGCCACGCAACGCCACTCACACACGCAACGCCACTCACACATGCAACGCCACTCACACACGCAACGCCACTCACACAGGCAATGCCACTCATCCACGCAACACCACTCACACATGCAACGCCACTCAACAACGCAACGCCACTCAACCACGCAACGCCACTCACACATGCAACGCCACTCACACACGCAACGCCACTGAAACAACAGCGCCACTCAAACAACAGCGCCACTCACACACGCAACGCCACTCACACACGCAACGCCACTCACACACGCAACGCCACTCACACAAACAACGCCACTCACACAAACAACGCCACTCATCCACGCAACGCCACTCATCCACGCAACGCCACTCATCCACGCAACGCCACTCATCCACGCAACGCCACTCATCTATTTGCAAAACGAAAAATGTTAAACTCTTCTATTGCGAGACCTATTGCATTTTCAATGCTTGTTATTTTAAGCAACTAACAACTATTGACGAAGCCAATAGTCCTGGCTTGTTGTTGGTGTAATGATACTTGCTGTATTATACATCTGGATGCAGTGACAGAAACAGCATAATACCAGTCAGGCGGAACACTATGCTAAGCACAGATTTTTAGCCAAGGTGTTTCAAGCCACGCCCTTAATTATATAGAACAGCCCCTTTGAAGAGACCCCCCACAATTTTTTTTACCCCACTAGAAGCCCGGGAAACAACACCATATCACAGTCACCTCACGTCCTGGCACTGTGCATCGTGCATGACTCATGACTTCTAAGTTTTTAGATTGCCTATGTGCAGAGGCATAGTGAACCCTCCCCCACCCCACCCCTTGCTTTAGGAACTACAGTGAGGGTGAAGTTCTTGATGGGGCTCTTCTGTCTGCAACTCTGCAGACAAAGGCTCAACTCATAATGTGAAAAGGTGGGTGAGTAAATAAGTGAAGGAATGTGTGAATGGCTGGATGGATTAGAAAAAGGATGAATGAAAGGGTGATAGATAATGAAAGAAAGGATGGATAGATGAGTGAGTGAGTGAGTGGAAGGATGGATGAGAGAAAAAGTAAATAGATGGATGCATGGGTGGAAGGGTGGATGGATGGGTAAAAGGGTGGATGGGTGAGTAAAAGGATGGATGGATGGATGAGTGAAAGGGTAGATGATTGGCAAGTGAACTGTTGGATGGATGAGTGAAATGATGGATGGATTGATGAATTGATAAATGAAAGGATGGATATGGATGGATGGATGAGTGAAAGGGTGGATGTAACGATTGATGAGTGAGTGAAGGTGGTAGAAAGAAATGATGGATAGATGAGTGAAGAAGTGAAAGGGTGGATGGATGAGAGAACGGATGGATGAGTGAAAGGATGGATGAGTAATAGGGTCAATGGATGGATTCATGAGTAGATGGGTGGGTGGGTGGAAGGATGGATGGATAAGTGAAAGGGGGATGGAGAGAGAAAGGGAGGATGAATGATTGAATGGGTGGAAGGATAAGAGGCTGGAAGGATGAGTGAATAGATGGATAGGTGGAAGAGTTGATTGATGAGTGTACGGATGGATGGGGTGAAAGGGAGGATTTATGAATAATGGATGGATAAATGAAAGGGTGGATGGAGGGATGGATGAGTGAAATGATGGATGGAAGGATACATGGTGGATAGGTTTTCAAATGGTTGAATATGTTTGGATATATATGGGCACACAGATGGAAGGACAGAATGAATGGTGAAAGACCGAATGATAGATAAAAGAATGATTACACCTTGTGTAGCACCCATTATCTTAAGTAACATTTCCTTTGCATTGACTTTCACATTTATATGAGTCATTGCCTCGATATGTTGTGTGTGTGATATAACGCACTCCGACACCCAGCCCTACATACTTGGGATGAGTAACACTATAAAAGAAATTAAATACACATGAGAGAGGGCATATGTGAAAAGGAGGGTCACCAATAGAAGGTGTAGCAAGGCCGGACCTGCCGGATCGGGCATCGGATGTTTCCCTCGGAGGCTAGAAAGCGGCGGGGCGGTTTTGTTACTGGTGGCTGGCACTGCAAAGTTCCTTGTATATCCAGTAGTTTACAATCAACAAGCAAAGCGGCCTCACTTATATTCAGGTGTGATTCACCTTTGTCTGGTGACTAATACCTGCTGGAGTGAGATGAAAGTTTTGAATCGTCTAAGGTAGCAAGTTGTGGGAATACTGAAAAACCATGAAGTGCACTATTGTCTCAACCTAATATGAACTTATTTTGACTTGCACTTAAGTGGTTGTCTATATACTTACTTTTATACTATTGAGCGACCTCCTCTGACGTGTCTGTAAAACGTACCTTTTTACTCGAAGTTTTGTCTTGAATTTTGACCTCCTGTTCTGAATTTCTGTCCTGAAGTTTGACCCTTTGTCTTGAATTTTTACACTCACCATCCTGAATTTGCACCCATGCCAGTTGGTCACCGTAGAGCCACTTCCTAAAGAGTAGTGAATTCCAAACCTCTGTTGTGAGCCAAGGTAAGGGTTTTGGTTGAAAGGATTCTACTTTCTATCCTTCTTCTGTCATAGGGAGCTGTTCAATGGTATTTGAGTAAGTGCACACTGCATGTGCAACTGAATTTTTCCTGTTCCAATCAAACAGTATGCACATCTGAGTAGCCGGATAGACGGGTGCCTCATTCAGAAACTGTGCGGGAACATTCCCCATCCACGATAAAATTGCCATTGTCAGCTTTTTGTTTTATTTATTGTAATTGTATATGTTGAAATGTAGTGCCTGCACACTAAGGCAGTTACTGGCTTATCTCATCCCATGTAAACACTAGCCTTGTCCCTGAGTATTGCTAGTCATGTCAGGATTATCACATCCATGTGCAGCAACATTGACCCTCAACCAGACCCTGTCACCCTAGGCGTGGGTTCTCACCACATAAATGTCCCTCTTTTCCTTTGAAGATCCCAAAACTTCGCTTTAGGGATAGATACTGGCAAAACAGAAATAAAGTAGTCTAGGAACTATGTTGAGATGTGTGCCCTTTTCGAACATGTTGGCAAAAAGATTGCTCTAGTATTAAGATGCTGGCAAGCTTGAATTCGTAATAAAATGACTAATTGCTGAAATAATAATAAAAAGATTTTCGAAAAATACATTTCTGTTCCCATTAAATTTATAGTTTGCGATAATTGCATGAAAATTTCAAAGTTTGAATTTATGAAGGACGGAAATAAACAGTTAGAATTAGAAGATTCTAAAAGTGGCACATAGCAAAATATATATTACATACATTGTACAACTAAACAACATGCATTGGAAAATACAGCCTAGCTAGACCATTACAAAAGACATGACAGCTTTAATTGACTCGTGACTTACAGGACAGTAGACAAAGCCATCACTTTTTTCATCAATGAAAACTAATCTGGTCCCCGAGGGATCTGGGAAAACTTTTCTCACGCCAACCGTATGCCGATATTCATTCACATACTGCCAGTCTTCTATGTAGAAATACTGAATAACTCCAGTCTTATGAAAAAGAAAAGAGATACATCATATTAAATTAACACATAGAAAAGATGGGAATACATGCCACACAAAAAAAACTTGGAAACTAACCAATATAATGTCTTAGTTTTGAAAAGGGGTTATTTAAAAAAAAAAACACAAAAAAAACATGTCTGCTACAAAATAGATTGTATCGAGAACATATTGATAACAAATCCGCAAGTGAACATAGTTTGATACCATTTAGTTCTCCTAAGAGTCAGAATAGTTAAGGCCGCTGTTAGCAATATCTAGTGAGAAGGTACAATTTATGCAGGCCATCGAAAGGCTATTAAAAGTATTTAGAAGAGTAACAGCTGAAACATCCGGCTTCCTGCCTGCATCTGTAACTCCAGACCTGTTCATGAGCTGCAGAGGAGGCACACTGCAGTGCTCCCTGGCCGTTGGCCTCCCTATAAGCAAGTTCTTTTGTAGTGGAAATGACGGTGTTTTACGTATACTCAAGGGCAGCTGTAGGCGAGCGGAGAGGGAGTGGCGGAAGGTGTATGACAGCGGGAAGAAGGCTGTGTATCTCGCTGCCGTTAAAGCTTACCACCGTGCTATATGTCGGGCCCGGGCAGCTTTTTACGCGGCGGAGTTTGGCAATAGCCTTAACCCTTCTAAAACCATCTTTAAAGTGGTAAAGGACCTTGTGGCAAAACGAGCCCCGGCCATAACAACGAGTTCCATCGTGCATTGTGAGGCCCTTGCCCGGTTCTTTTTAGGAAAAGTTCAAAACATCTATTCAACTTTTTCGGATACTAGGTTACCGGCAGGTACTCCACGCAACTTTGGCGGACATTTTCTGCTTCAGGTGCTACCCCTGTTGACACCCGAGGGCTTTACCATCTTGGCGCAGCAGGTGAAATCCGGGTCGCCCGCTGATCCGCTTAAGCCAGCCCTTTTCAGAGACCAGTTGTTTGTGGGGCGTACCTCGGTACTCTCCCTGATTAACATCTCACTGGCCTCAGGTACGGTTCCAACAAGCTGGAAGCGGGCTGTGGTTTCTCCTATTTTAAAGAAACCCTCTTTGGACCCGGAAAAGCCGGAAAACTACCGGCCTATTTCCCTGCTCCCCTGGCCGACCAAAGTCGTAGAGGCCCACGTGAACAAGGTTCTTTCCAACCACCTCACTTGCGCCAACATCTTAGACCCCACCCAGAACGGGTTTCGTGCTGGGCACAGCACGGAAACCGCCCTTCTCACCATGGCTGAACATCTCCGCACAGTGATGGATGCAGGACAGACGGCGGCGCTGGTATTATTAGATCTAAGCGCCGCCTTCGATACTGTCTCTCATTCCATCCTGTTGCACCGCCTGGAGGAGATTGGAGTGGGGGGGTCCGCCCTCCAGTGGTTCCAGTCCTTCCTCGATGGTCGTCTCTTCTGCGTGGCGATTGCGCCGTTCCAGTCCAGTTTCCATCCTCTGAAACAGGGAGTGCCGCAGGGATCCTCGCTGAGCCCCACGTTGTTCAATCTTTACGTGAGACCGCTAGCTGAGGTTGTCAGGCAGTGGGGTATGACAATGGTGTCATACGCCGATGACACCCAGCTAGCGGTTACGATCAACGGGGATGCGGACCAGGATGCCCCCAGGTTTCAGAGTGGACTCAGAGCGGTGGCAAGGTGGATGAAGGCCAACTGCCTCCAGCTCAACGCGAAGAAGACCGAGATCATGATCGTCGGTAGAAGGGCAGATCTCTGGGGGGACAGGTGGTGGCCTTCGGAGCTTGGGCCGGCCCCCCGTCCGGTGACAGAATTAAAAAACTTGGGAGTGTGGATGGATCCCACTCTCAGCTTTGTGGGGCACACGAAGAAAACAGCAGCTTGCTGTTTTGGAATTCTCCGGGCTTTGCGACCAGTTCTGAAGTTTTTCGATTCTAATACACGGCAGTTGGTTATCCAGGCGACTGTTACATCGCGCCTGGACTATGCCAGCTCTCTACTGGTTGGCGCTAACTTGGCCGAAGTCACCCGCCTCCAACGAGTGCAGAACGCGGCTGCCAGAGCCATCGTTGGTCTTCCCAGATCCTGCCCTGTTTCCGGCACTCTGAAAGCGCTGCACTGGCTGCCGGTCAGAGCAAGAATCCAGTTTAAAGTGCTGTGCCTGTCTTTTAAGATCCTAAAGGGCACGGCCCCTCTAACTCTTACGGGTCTTCTGTCCTGGTATGTCCCCACCCGTCACCTGAGATCCTTGGGCCAAGCTCTTGCCATCACTCCGCTTTACAAGCTGTGCCGTATTGGTGGTCGTTCCTTCCGGGTCAAAGCGGCCGAACTCTGGAATTCTCTCCCGGTGGAGATTCGGCTGTTGGAAGACCTTCTTTCTTTCCGCAAGGCGATAAAAACTTTCCTGTTTTAAATCTTATTTTCCTACTTTTAGCTGTTGTGTTTCCTGTGGTTGTTGCGTGTTACCTTGACATGCGCCGGGACGCCCCTTGGCTGGGGCAGCTGTGCGCAGTACAAATTCACGTAACATAACATAACATAACATAGTACTGCCGTGCTCTCTATTCAGCTCTCGGCCCCCATTTTGGAAATTAGTGCAGCAGCACTTGTTGTTTCAGTGCCCAGAAAGAGACGGACCTCTGAAGATATTTTGTAACAGAGCAAGATAGTGCTCACTTTTTAGGTCTCGCAAGCGTTGCTCGCTTGCGAGATGCGTTGCAGCGCATGCGCTGCTCGCTTGCGAGATCTATAGACGTTGGTTTTCTGTCCGGTTTCTTTGGAAGTGGGGTTGGTGACCGCTCTGTCTCACTTAGGCCCTACCCCTTAGGTCTCGCCTGCGTTGCAGCGCATGCGCTGCTTGCTTTTGAGATGCGAGGAAGTGGGGTTTGGTGACCGCCCTGTCTCCCTTAGGCCCCGCCCCTTAGGTTTCACCTACGTTGTAGCCTATGAGCTGCCCGCTTGCGAGATCTATAGTCATTGGTTTTATGTCCGGTTTCTTTGGAAGTGGGGTTGATGACCGCCGTGTCTCCCTTAGGGCCCGTCCCCCTAGGTCTCGCCAGCATTGCAGCGCATGCTCTGCTCACTAGCAACATCTATAGTCGTTGGTTTTCTGTCCAGTTTCTTTGGAAGTGGGTTTGATGACCGCCCTGTCTCCCTTTGGCCCCACCCCTTAGGTCTCGTCTGCGTTGCAGCGCATGCGCTGCTCGATCTATAGTCGTTGGCTTTCTGTCCGGTTTCTTTGGAAGTGGGGTTGGTGACCGCCCTGTCTCCCTTAGGCCACGACCACTCGCCTTAGCGTTGCAGCGCATTCACGCCGCGTCTCTTCACGTTGTGTCCTTGTCTCCAGTACCCCATAGTATAATATTAATATGCCCGTTGTCCGTGGTTTTTTTGGACCCCCATCCCCCTGCCAGCAATCTGCTGTCCATTAATTTTCGCACCACCCTCCCCCCGCCACCACTCCGCTGTTCGTGCATTGGGGTCTTTTCACGTTTCCCCATTTTTCCAAAATGGAGAGCTTTTGGAAACTGGCACTTTACAGGAATTAAGTATTATATGCACAAGCACTGGCAAGGTCAATAGCTCTGGCTTTGTTATATTGCATGCACACAGAGACTAACAGGTACACTGCAGGGATGTTGAGATTATACATACAGGCACACGCCCACCCCTCTGCCGCCCTTGCGACCCCTGGCACCAGCTTGCATTGCTGCAGACGTAGCACCTTCTCCGAAGCAGACCTCACACTGACTCTCCCAGCAGGGGCGCTGTAACCTGGCAGACCTCGGAGCTGCAGCACCCCCTGATAGCCTTCGAGGAGCTAAGCTGGATAATATAAGTCATGAAGAGGCCCTGGCTGTAAATTTCTTGCAACACTTTCTGTATTTCAAAGACAGGGTTTCAAATGTCGGTCTGACTCCTGTGATTAACAGCTTCTAATTTGTCTAATGAGGAGGACTGTGTTGTCCCTTCACCATCATCACAATAATGTCAATTCGGTTTCATGCAATCTTTTAAATCCATAAAAGTGCTTGGCACACAAGAGTCAGACATGGGATTGTTTACGGTATGGAAACGTTTTCAAACACTTGTTAAAAAACCATTTGCTTAATTTATTAGCGCATCCGGGAAACCGACTCGACAGAAAGTAAAAACCACACAACAACACTGAGCACAACGCGGGAGCTGAGAGCACAGCAGTGTGTGCAACAGCCCGCCTAAGTGCCAGCGCACTTCACGCCTCATCATCATCCGAGAAGGGCTGACTTGGGAAGTGGGTGGACAGGGTTCACCTCCTGTTTAGGGCAGTATGAACCAGGGTTCACCTCCTGTTTAAGGCATTATGAACCGGGGTTCACCTCCTGTTTAGGGCAGTATGACCCAGTGCCTCTGTGCACCTTCTCCGTTTGCGACCCTGACAGTCTCCTGGTTACTTTCAGAGTATTTTATGTTTAAGGCTTCCCTTCATCTTTCCTTCTGCTCACGGCTCTGTTTGTTTTGCACAGCGGGCAATTTCATTGGTGATACTACTGTGTGATTCATTGTCCCTCAGCTGCTGTGTGAGAGCCTGGCCCTGGTCACTCAGTCCTGTCTCTGGGGTGCGTGGGTTCCTTGTTATAAGCAGGCTTTCAGGAACAAAGCACTCAAATGCTGTCCTCAAAACAACTTAATCCAAAGTGTAAATTAATGAAACAACAACTACACCGTCCTCATTATTACCCACTGTAAGAAAACAACAACTATTGGGGAACCCCGAACACCCAATCTTATGAGAAATAATGAGGGAGTGAAGCCTCAAGTTTACACTCAATAGAAGAATGAGGTCATGCAGCCACTGTTCATTGGTCACAGCTCCTTTGGATGGGGAGGTTTCATCGATTGGTAATTCCACTTTGGCTTAAGCTCTCTTACAGACCACAGGAGCATCAGCCTTTATACTCACTCTGATGTGCAGGAATGAGCCCTTACTAAGGCTAGGGCTGAGGTTTCCTCTTCTGTTGTTGAGGTACCTAAGCCAGGGTACTGCTGTCGAGGCACTTACGTCCAGGTTCTGTTGTTGAGGCACTTAGGCCAGGGTTCTGATGTCGAGAAACCTAGACCAGGGTTCTGCTGTTGAGGAGCTTAGGGCTGGATTCTGCTGTTGAGGCACTTAGGCCAGGGTTATGCTGTCGGGGCACTTAGGCCAGGGTTCTGCTGTTGAGGCACTTAGGGCTGGGTACTGCTGCCGAGACACTTAGGCCTAGGGTCTGCTGTTCAGATACTTAGGGCCGGGTTCTGCTGTTGAGGCACTTAGTGACCGGTTCTGTTTTAAGGCACTTTGGGCCATGTTCTGCTGTTGAGGTACCTAGGGTGGCCATCACGTCAGATGCAACCAAGCCGCCTCTTACAACCATGTAGCAAAGACAACCCAAAAAGCACGCACTATATGTTTTGGAAAACATACGCGCGTGGCTGACAAGTTTTTACCCATTGTGCGACTTTGCAATTTTTCACTGTACTAAAGTGTGACATTTCAGTGCCTTTTTCATGACACACTAGGGGAAACATCGTATTCCCATAAAATGAAGTAGAATCAAAGTTATTACTATTTTAAATTACCACCGTTTGTGACACTTGTGAAGTAGAAAGACCCCTAAAACAACCCTTCCCTTGACATGCCCCCCATTTCAAACAGAATGGTTGTGGATAATTTTGTGGAATAACAACAAATAAAGCATCTAAAACCAGCGTTTAAATGTGTCCTGAATCACTCATGGTATAAACCTTATCCACAAAAATTGCTTTTCGCGCTGCTCAGAAAGGCTTTGCAGGGCTGTCCGGGCCCCACTGGGTCTTCACAGCCTGGGTAAATACAACTCTGGGCACCGAATGTACTCTTGTTACCAAGGCTGTATGACTCACGACTTAGGGGTAGAGGCTAGGCTGAGAGGCACTGCCTTTGGACATGGGGGTGGTGAGAATTAAACTTTTGGTACCTTTGTGTGGTGGCCCGAGAGACCGAGGGAAAGAGAGAGCCAGTGTGTGTGCAGGTTTTTTTGATTTGTGTTATTTTTTTTATAGGACTGTTCTCAACTTTAAATCGTACAACCAATTGAAACATTTACACAAGCATTTGCAATGCAATAGGTCTCGCATTTACATGAGTTTGAGCTAGTGGCATTGTAAATGACAATACCTTTTACTTATGTTTTTGTTTTTAAAACATAAATAAAAGGCATTGTCATTTACAATGCCCACAGCTCAAGCTTGCGTAAATGCGAGACCTATTGCGTTGCAAATGCTTGTTCTTCTGCTCTTTGGTGTCAGTCTCTGTAGAGATGAAGGCTCGCAGGGACAACCTGGAAAAATTAAGGGGAACACCACGCTGGCCCACTAGGCAATTTCTTCCCAGTGGGATTTCCACAAGCAGCAAATTATATGCTATGTGTGCCCGGTCACAGCACCACACTTCTCTCAGTTTTTTTCTGGCCCCAATAGGCCATTTAAATCGATAATGGGCTCATTTTGCTCATAGTGGCAAGCTCCAGAATTCATTAGTGGCCTCTATGCCTTTAACCTCTCTTTTGCGCCTAGGAGTTACTTTCTTCTTTGCTCCTCCTCCACGGAGAAAGAGCTCAGGGTCTGCCTTTAAGTTCCTACCCATGACATACTTCTTGTTCAGCACCTGGTGTTCTCTTCAGACTGGAGACACCTCCAGCTGCACCCCACAGGGACAATACCCTTCCTGTATGCACTCTTCGGGTCTCACGGTCTCATTCGTACAATATGAGGGGCACTGAAGAGGGCTACCCCTCAAGGGAATTCTTCTCCTCCAGGTTCCTATAACAGGTCCAAACCTCTATTGCCCCTCAGTGGGTGCAAAGGGGCCAGTGCCACTGGCCCTGGGGAGTTAGATTCACGGAGTCCCATTCTTTCCTAGTTCAGAGTGTCCCAGCTTTCCAGACAGGGGTCAGGTCTTCTTCAGGGTCCTGCAAAATCCATTGTTCCTCTCCTTTGTGCAGGGGGTTTTAAGGGAGAGTTGAATGTTCCAGAAGGTGGGCACCTTTGACCAATCTTGGGATAACACATCATCACTCTACCCCTTTGCCACCCTTCTGAACAGCATTTTGGGACATTACAATATGGCGACTGGAAGTTGTCTGTTGAAAGACTACTCGTAAGACTGTGAAATCACAACCCTAGCTGCCGGGTTCCTTCCTCCAAAAGACAGAGGGGAAGCCTTCCTGTGATTGACTCCAGAGGTCTTGCCTTCTGCACACTAGTCCTACTCGCTGAGCCCACACGTGCAAATGCATGTGTTCACATATAGTCAATCCTCATAGAGGTCAGCTGCAAGAGAACAGCGTGGACAGTGCTCCACTGGGATGACTTATCTTTTACAACCACATTAACTCTAATAATAGAAACAAAACACGTGCCCAGAAACAAGTCCCTGGAATGCTAATGAAGTACAAATTGGCAAATCGAAGCATCAGCGTGATTCCTCAAGTTAGCTAGAGGGTTCAGAGATGCCCACAACAAAGGAGCCAAATGCATCAAGTCTCATTAGGCTAAACTGTACAAACATTAAAATGGAAAGGGAAGATAGGATAAATGACACTTGTCACAATTTATCACTTCATACGTTAAGAAAATGCATACATCAGTTCCATAGATGAGGAAGTCACTAGTTAAAGCATGACACCAAATCCGACATTTATCATCAAGTGCTGGGAAGAGGCGCGTCTCTCGTTCTTCCTGACTATCCAATCCTTCACTTTCAATCTGCAAAAAAAAGATTAAAATTCATAGTGAGTCACGGTAAATGAATACTTATCAAACAGAAAAGATCAGCCCGCATACAAACAAAGCTGCAGCATGGTATAAAAACTACAAAACATCTGTCTTTGACAATGCATTTCCAGACCCAGAACAGAGTCTTCATTCGTTTACAATAGCAATGTCTCTTGTAGCTCTGAAGGCAGTGTGGTAACAAAAGCCTACAGATAAGCATAAATCAAGAAGGTTCATTCATATATAGAGTTATAAGGCTGCACCATCCTAGGTATAAGTGGCTCGCCCAGTGCCATTTTGTTTTGCATTCTGATACTTGTAGCTGTTCATTATCTCAACAGAGGACTATATATACACCAGATTGAACTGTTAAGGTAAGTTCCTCAGACATTTATGATTAAGAGCCTAGTCATCCCTACATCATTGGAGAAACACAACTCTGTTTTTTAAAGTTGTTGGTTGTTTATGCCTGTTGCAGGTGCAGTTGAAAGACAACAACATTAATGAAATGGGGACAGACCTTCAAAAAAGGATGAGGCATATTCTACAAATTTCAGGTAAGGTATAATTGGTTCTTGCAACGAATCAGGCCTCAAATGATCACTATATTACATAGGATTAGGCACATTGGGCTAAATAGATTAAAATCAAAAGAAGTCTGTACCGATATGGGATGAGTATCTGTTCCTTACTATAGGAAGCTGGACTTCTTTGCACATGTCCCCGCACTTCAAGTGCTAGATGCTGTTTTTTCAGCTCTCACAGTGCTCTGAAGTCGGATAATCAGGCTCCATTGCCAGTGTTCATTCCCCTACAACCGAAATGTCTAATTGAAACCCAATTGGCAAGGACTTTTTCACCCTTGTAAGTTCCTATGATACCCAGGGCATGGGTACCAAAGAGGGTCCATATGGGCTGCAGCAGTTATTACGCCACTTAAAGGGACCCCCACAATAATGACATGCAAAATGCCATTGCAGGATGCGTGAAATGGTGCAAGTCCTACTGAAAACACAACATTGCACACAGCCTGTCTGCAATGCCAAAGTAAACTGCAGGTACTATATGCAAGTTACCCCTACTGCAGACTTTAAGAGCCCTAAGGCAGGGTGCATTACAGCACATGTGAGGACATATCTGCCTGAACAGATATGCCCCTGTGATGTATAGTTCTATTACAAGATATTGCAAGTGAACAGGGAAGCCATCTTATGGTATGTACTGGGCACTGGTCATTACGAGTTACCCAGTTACATGGCTTCCCTGAAACCTATGGTGTTTGGTCCAATTTTCATAATATTTTTGTACTGATGCCAGCACTAGATGTATTATGACATGCACCCAGGGGGCACCTTAGAGGTACCTCCTGAAAACTCACCAGTCTTCTAGTGTGCTATCTGACTGGATCCTTCCAGCCTGTCACCACAGATGCATTTCTGACCCCCAGCAGGTGAGACCCCATGCTCTCAGGAGGTTAGGAACAATGCCTGCACTGGCAGGAAGTGTTATCACTATTCATAGCTATGAAAATAGCTATGCAAGGAGGCATGTTACACCTCCAGGCTAGTCACACCCTCTAAGGTGGACTATCTGAAGTGTACACGGACATTAGGATTCCACCATCTTCATTTTGGTGGAATTAGAAACTTTGGGACAGGGTTAAGCCCGCTCCCCACAGGAAGTGTTCATATAGGGGGTTTAGTGACCCCAAGGGTAAGTAGTAACCCATTACCCTTCACTCCCCTTAACCCCCCTAAATACAGTATTTAGAAGCCCCCCTTACACCAGGAACTCAGATTCCATTAAATGAAGAAAGAGGACAAACAGCCGAAGAAGCAAGAACTGCGGACTGCTGGTGGACTTTGGAGCCAAACCCTGCCTGCCTACCTGCTCCTGTCTTGATAATTGCAACACCACGTCTCATCTTGCAGCTATGCATCCTTAAAAAGCCTCGGAGGGCCTCCAGCACTTCGCCAAGCCATCAGCGTCTACCATGAAGTGGAAGAGCCACTTCCCTTCAGCCTGCATTTACGACCGCAATGTCCGGTTCACCATTTTGCTGTTCACTAGGTTCACCAACACAGCAGACACCCAGGAAGAGGACACCTCACTCCTAGATGTCAGATCCGTCTCTCCACCAAGTGAGAAGACACCAGGAACAACCGGAGCCGCCCGCACTAATATCCAGGGTACCGGAACCCTTGCAGCAACCAAAACTTGTTTGAGCCCAATCCAGACTCCAACGCCGCAGAGACCGAGCAGCCGACAAGGGACATCAACACCATAGAGACCGGCACAGAGAGTGGCCAAGTCGTCCTGTTTTGTCTCTCTTTTGAATGTCTAACAGAGACTCATTGGGGCCTTTGATGCACAGGACCAGCCAATCTAAACCCTCTGTACCCGAGCTTCCCGGCCCAGGTTCACAACAACCGACGGCGTTCCCCTGCTCCCAGGAGCCCTATTAAGCGAGCCCCCTGTTTGGAGCTTCTGGACTTGTCCCCAAGTCCCTCCCACCCGCAGCCTGTTTCTAGGTGGGCCCCTCTTTGCCTACAGTGTAGCGTGCAAGGCTACCAACCCGTCCAGCAACTCTGCACCCGGGCACACTCCATGGTAGGTAAACTTGAACTGCTGGCGGTACTTTGGACCGTTGCCCCTTAAGTACTTAAGGATACCTCTGCATACCATTTGCAAATGCCCGTAAGCAGTATATGCCTTTCTCCAAAGGAAAGGATTAACGCGTATAAACGTATTTGAGTGAACTTTCTTACTTACCTACAAAAACTGATAAACGGAAAAGTACTTAACCCATAGCAAAGTTCTTGGTGTTTCTAAATTGGTCTTAAGTGTCTTCTTGAGTGCATGTCTCATCTATTAACTCGCAGGGTGTGAGCAACAAATGCATTAATACCTGTGATAAGCCTGAAGTGCTTGCCCATGCTACCAAAAATGAGAGTTCTGCTTGGAGGCCCAATATGTGTTTCGTCCAGGAGCTGGCAAGTACTTAACCCATACCAAAGTTCTTGGTGTTTCTAAATTGGTCTCGAGTGTCTTCTTGAGTGCATGTCTCATCTATTAACTCGGAGGGTGTGAGCAATAAATGCATTAACACTACCTGTGATAAGCTTGAAGTGCTTGCCCACGCTACCAAAAATGAAAGTTCTGCTTGGAGGCCCAATATGTGTTTCATCCAGGAACTGGCACCGTTGAACAAACCTTATATCTTCTCAAAAGTTCAGGAAAGTACGTCCAAACCAAGGGGGGAGGCCTTACATTTGGCGTTTATGGACATCTCTATCGCTATTGACTTGGTGGACAGGGAAAAGTTATGGCTGTTGATGGGAAAAGCCAGGATTGAACCGGCTTTGATTGATCTTCCTAAAAGACTCAATTGGAATACCAAGGCTAAGATGCATTTTGATAAAAATTTAAAAAAGGCGATTGTACCGACCCTTTTTTATTCCAGCAAGGGTGTAAGACAAGGTTGCATCCTAGCTCCTTTTTTATTTCTTTTCTGCATAAATGCTCTAGAGGGAGTTAGGCGGCAAGTGGGATAGATCTATCCAGGACTGGGAACCGTACCGGCCCCGTTTTGCTTCACGTGGATGACGTGGTCTTGTTCGCTCGTACAGTAAATAGTCTCCAATTGTTACTTGACATTTTTCCAGACATTATGGGGGAACACAATCTAATAAAAATCAATCATTCTAAATAGTACTCTATGATTATTGGGCCTGAAAAAGACCAGCACTCCCCCGTATAAGATAGCTGGGTTCTACATCACGAGAGTACATAATTTTAACTATTTGGGGATCCTAATGTCAAGTGATTTAAGTTGAGACAAACCTTTCAGCCAAAGAGTAGGTATATATTGAGAGGGCTATAGATGCAATTTTTAGGTTTCAAAGCGGCTTAGGCATAAACCGATTAAAGAACTTAACACACTGTTTAGAAGCAAATACCTCTCTCAGGGAATTTATGGAGCGGGTGTTTGGGGTTACACCGTGCCAGGAAATCTCCAAGCGTTTAAGTACAATTTTCTGTGCAAATTTTTGGCAACGTCTACGAATATGGCCATCTTGGTTACACACCTGGAGTCTGGCCTCCCCTACTTGGGAGATTTAATCCAGATTGCCCTGTTACTGTTGAGGCTCAAAGTGTGGCTTTCGCCGTACACGTCTTTTTCCCAACATATAATTAAGGACTGTTTAATGCAAGATCATGCTGTGTCAATTTCTTGGCTGTCATATGTCTATAAGACTGTAACAAATTTAGGATTGCCAAACATCTTTTTTGCCCCATATGAAATCAATGGAAGTGCAAAAAATAAGGCTAAAACTACAGATTTTTATTATCGCCATCAAAAGAGAATTTAAAAAAATCAAAAATCAAACCCTCTCCACAGTTTGTCATTATTGGAATTTAAAACAAGTAGATGGTCCTGAACCTTATTTTCTTTGTGTTCAGAATTCTGAACACAGGTTTTACTTAACCTGTCTGCGATTTTTGGCAGCCAACCCTGAGCAAGGGACATAGATTCACACCCTTCCCCTTCGCACTTGAGATGGCTCCTCTAATCAATCACTTGTGCATTTTATTTTGTATGTGGCTTTTATCTCTGTCCCAGATTGCGCCTTTTGCAGCCATTGCTGCGCTCTTCTGGTTTGAGTCCTCATCATGAATGTTTTCAACGCCTCCTACTTTTAGATTCTTAATTCAGGTCCTTAGCTGTCATAAGTTATGTTCGCCAAGCCCTCAGTATTAGAAAAGTCATGAACTAAATTAAAGAGATGGCGTCTGTTTTTATCTTTTATCTATTATTTTTTAATGATATTAAATAGCTTTTTTTAAATGCTTTATTGTATTTTATGTGCATCTTAACTATTGGATTATGTATGTGTTGCTTTTGTCTTTCATGGCTTTGTGCCAAATAAAGCTTTCGAATGACTGACTGACTGACTAACTGAGAGCATTTGGGATAATTAATTTAAGCCTTGTAAGCCAATAAGGGTTGTCTGGGCGCTCTACATAGTATACTTCATTTTGGTATATTACACAAAAAGCCAGTTTCATATACTTACATCAGGAACAGTTGTATTCTATACAAGCAGGAACTTTTTATCAATCAAATCTTCCAAGCATTTTTTGTGTAGGAAAGTATGATGAGATTGAAGACCTCTTGTTTTAGTAATGTTAGAAAGATAAACCAGTAAACACTCTTTATTTGTAAGGTCTGTCCTCCAGCTAGATCTTTTCATGCAGTATAGTTGGGAGTTGAAAAAAGCCCACACAACTGACTCCAATAAAGCATGGTCCCAAATGGCATAATAATGAACTCTGAACTAATAGCCTGCAACTGGATCCTGATTGGCAAATGCCTCATTTGACCAGATTATTCCAGTACTGTTCTAAGATTACTGAATCAGTTGCTGCGTACACATCGTTTCATATACAATTTACTTGATAGGTCCCCGGTGATTTCCATGTCTTTCGATGTGTCTCAGATGTATCTCAAAAGAGGAATACACAAAAGATGTGGGATTTGTATGACCTTTTGTCACACAATGTGCCAAGCAATTTATCACAAGTCTTCACAGTAATGCTCAGTTAGATTGAATTATGATTTCTTACAGACTTCACATTATGACATGTTTCTGTTGTAGTTTACTTTGAATGAGCTGTTGGGTTGGGGGGATGGAGACACTTGCAACTCATTACTACAGATATACATGTCTTTTCATTCGTTTGGGTGTCTGATTTTCCATGGTTCTGAGTGGGAAGGCTGGAATTGAGGTGCAGCTTTTGATGTGGAATCACTGTTAGTTCTAACAGTGTGGTGAACCATGGATCACAAGCCCATGTGAGAGCAACTAAAATCAGTGTGAGTGATGTGTCCCTGAACCAGAAACGGAAGGAGAGGAAGAGGTGGAAAAGCGTAAGGATATATCCATGACCAGTTCATCCATACAGCATTACCTTTGGATAGAGGCTGTGGAAACCTGGAGGCAACGTTTGGGCATTTTGAGTTGTCTGCTATGGTGAACAGGTCTATTTGTGGGAATCCCCATTATTGGAAGTATGGAACAGAACCTGTGGCTGAAGTTCCCATTTTTTTTTGTTGCTGCATCCTGCTGAGGAGGTCGGCAATTTGATTGTTCACACCTGGGAGATGCTCTACCAGAACATGAATTCGGTGAATTGCCCAACGCCAAGGGCTCTGAGAGAGGCGTGACAGTTATAGAGAATGTGTCCCCCCCCTGTTTTCGTACATAGTACATGGCGGTCATATTGTCCTTGCGGACTAGGACAACTTTCCCTTTGCGGTGAGGTTAACAGCTTTTAGTGCTAGATACACAGCTAGAAGCTCTAGGGAGTTGATGTGGAGACTTTTGTGCTTGTTCTCCCATAGACCCCGAATTGTTAGAATCCGTAGATGGGCACTCCAACCTGTGAGAGATAGTATGATCTGTGGAACAGGGTCGATGAAGGGAAAAGAGCGATGGGTGCGGCTGTCTACCAATACTAGATCTGTTAATTGGCCCTGTGATTGATTCCACTGACGTGCTCAGCATTCCTATAGGGAACGCATGTGTAATCCTGTGTGAGGCACTTTTGCGATGCATGATGCCATCATCCCAGTAGCTTCCTAAAAGACCTGACTGTTAAGTATTTGTTGGTTTGAAATTGTAGTAACAGAGTTTGAAGATTTCGAACCCTGGCTGAATTGGGAGAGGCTAGAGCTGTGTGACTGTTTAGAGTCGCTCCAAGATAGGACTGTATTTGTGAGGGTTGAAGGTCGGACTTTTGCATATTGACTGTAAATCCCAATTGATGGAGATGGTGTCTGAGTGTGTTGCAACCACTTTTGCTGTGTACTGGCTTTGATGAGCCAATCGTATGGATATGAGAAGACATGAATTTGTTGTCTTCTGAGATGTGCTGCTACTACTGCTAGACATTTTGTGAACTATCTGGGTGCAGTAGTAACTCCGAATGGGAGTACTTAGAACTGACAATGATTTCCTACTATCACAAATCTGAGATATTTACCATACATAAAGTCACCTCGCTGTGTGGACATAAAGTCGCCTAGCTGTAGAAGTGGGAGCACTTGTCGAAGCGTAACCATTGGGAAATGTTCTGACAGTATGTACAGGTTTAAAATACTTCTAATATTGGTCTTCGGGACCCAGCATTTTGGGGATTCGGAAGTACAGTGAGTAAACACCTGACACTTGGTGTTGTAATGGAACTGGTTCTATAGCTTATTTCATTAAAAGAGCTTGTACTTCTTGTTTGAGGAGCTGTAGGTGCTGTAACGAATGTTTGTGAATGCGAGGTGGAATATTGGAAGGATTGCTGATAAGCTCCAGGCAATAACCATGCTGGATAATGTCTAATATCTATTTGTCTGGTGTTATTGATTGCCAAATGGGAAAAAAATTTTGAAGTCTTCCCCCAACAGGTGTAAACTGATCTTGGGGAATTATAGGTAAGTGACTGCTTATTGGGAGATGGGGAGGTACGTTTTGGTGTGCCTTTACCTCTACCCTTGACATTGTTTCCTCTGTACCCACCTCTATAGAAACCTCTAGATGGAGAGGGTTGAGTGTTAGATTTATATGAGGAGGCATTAGGGTCTGAGGAATTACCTTTGGATCCTCCTCTATAGAATAAGCGACAAAAGGAGCATCTGTTAGATGGAGACTGAATTGCTCCCATAGATTTTGCTACCTCTGTCATTTTTCATTTTTTCGAGTGCCTCATCTACTTGAGGTCCAAAAATGTGTTCTTTGTAAAAAGGAATATTGACAATAAATTGCTGAACCTCCAGTTTAAACCCAAAAGCCATGCATGTCATCTGAGGAGAATGCTGGTGTTAAATCCCCTTGCTGCAGTGTCCGCAGCATCTAGAGCACATCTAATGGAAGAATTAGAGCACATCTAATAGCTTACCTTCTTGCACTAATTTCTGTGCTCTTTTATGCTCATCTGGGACATATTGGAGCAGGTCTTCCATTTCGTCCCAGTGGGCCCTATCATGTCGGGCAAATAAGCCTTGTGTGTTGGCAATTAGCCATTGGTTAGCGGATTCACCAGCTACTCTTTTACCAGATGCATCTATTAATTTAGACTCCTTGTCTGGAGGAGGTGCATCTGCTGAAGTCTTTGAATTTGCTCTTTGAGAGCATTAGATACTACTACAGAATCTAAAGGTAATTATCCCTTAATAAAAATGGGATCAGATGGTGGAGGTTTGTATTTTTTATCAACCCTAGGTTTTAATACACGTGCACGTACAGAGTCTTCAAATATGTCATTGGCATGCCTCATTATGCCTTTTAACATAGGCAAACTGTGACTTGTTCTATGTGTCTAACCTAGTGTCTTAAACAAAAAGTCTTCTTCTAAAGACTCTTTGTATAATGTAACCCAATGGTAAGATGCTGCCCTGGAAATCAACTCCTGATATGCTACGTTGTCATCAGGAGGAGATGGTTTTGCAGGATATAAATCAGGGTCATTATCCATTGGTGGATCGATATTATATGAAGAATGTCAATGTGCAGTTCCTAATTGTGAAGGAATGTTCAGATATGTTATAGAGTGCCCTCACACACCCCGGAGGATGTCATGCTTCACTCGTCGGGCCGGCGCTGCAATGCACAACGGGCACCAGCGAAGGGGCTCTTTAGCGGAGATCTTTTTTTGATGAAGCCGTTGGGTGTGTGAGGGTATGTGGACAAGGTAGCGTGATGAGTGTGCAGTGTAGTTTAAAATAGGTCTAGTGCTGCCCTTGTCATTAACTTTATTCTGGGTGTGCACTAACCTAACTCAAAACTGTGAGCCTTGCCTGGAAACAATGATCCTGCAGGGTTTATCTGGTGCAAGTGGTCAACCTGTTTCTTGCCTAAAAAAGCCCCCAGCGGGTCTGGTGTCAATTCATCAGGACCATGGTAATAAGGAGGTGATCTCGACTCTTACACTACCGCAAAGCTGGTTCTGGACGTCACGATGTAACCAGTGTTGCTGTTTTTCACCAGGTCGATTGGCCTGGAGTTCTGAGACCTGAAATGAGAGTGGTTAGGATGCAAAGTGTTCAAAACAATGAAACGTGGTTGGGATGTTGGGTAAGCCCATATGGGTCTCACCGACCTCCTAGTGAGAGGAAAAAGTGATGACTAGACTAATCCCTCATGATCGATATTATAGTCATCCCATGGGTCTGTTGGCAGTGGACTATGGTCATTATCATCATTCCCCCTATCGGGCTGCATGTGTGGAGAAACCTGAGGTGTTATGTGTTCAGGATCTGAGCCTGATAATGGTAGTAGTGGTGAAGATGGTGGAGAGGATTAGGGTAGATGGGACTGGTAGCCATGTCCTTCTTCTTTTTTAGAGGAATTTTGTAGCTAGTGCCCTCTGAGATAATCTTTCTTTTGGAAGGTGTCACACCTTTAGCCAATGTATGTCCAGTGTCTGGATTGATAGACATTTTCTTTTACTTAGGGTCCAGATTCTCCTTCATAATGTCCAGGATAGGTTCCGGAGGCTATTGAAGGGTATCTTTTATTTCGGTGCCAAAAGTTTTGGTGCCGAACCAGACTTGACCTTTTTGTTTTTTGCAGCCGAAGGTTTCAGTTCCAAAGATGTCTTTTCTCGACTCAGTGCTGAGCCGGAAGGCTTGACTGACTGTTTTGGTGCCGAGCCTGAGGGCGGGACGTTGGAAGCAGAGCCTCAGTGCTGACTATGGCCAGAAAGCAGTGGTGGTGCCAATGCCTTTGGTTTAATCGAAGAGAGTTTGAGGGGCAAGGGGGCTTTGTTACTCGCTGCACCCTGTCCTGGTGTAATGTGTTTGGACTCTAACTCGATTTTCAGGTCGGAGTCTGATTCTTGTATAGAGAAGGCCTCCTCCTCTTCTGCCGCCGACCCCTCCATCTCTTCATGTTCGGTGTCCCCCCTGAAGATATCCGGAGTTTGTTCAATGTTTAGTAGTTGCATGTCCCTTCGTCGAGTCTGACTATCTGGCAAAGTCTTTTTCGATCGGAATGATCAAGTATCACAATCCTCTTCTTTGTGCTCCATGAAAGGCACAAGTTGCAGACTTTATGCAGGTCGGTGCGCTGGTAATTGGAGTGGCATCGAGGACAGAATTGAAACGGAGTCCATTCCATCAGCAGAAAACTGGCTAAGACGGAAGGCAGTGGAAGTCAACAGACGAGTCAAGGCCCGAAGGCTGCCCACGAAGTCTTCTCGATCGAAGATGGAGAATGTTCCGATTTATTCGATACACGGAGAATAGTGAAACGTGTACGTGAACAATGTTGATGAGGGAACAGTGGTTTGCGCACTGAGAGGAACCTGAAGGACGGTATCGGACCGGAGCACCGCAAATCACGTCTGAAAGCGATGGTAGAAAGAAAACAATCTGACAATGGAATTGATGCCCATGTGCAATATCACTGAAAGGGAGAGTTACCTTACCTCGTAACTAGAAAAGACTTCTTTGAAGAAAAACAACTTGCAAACATCCAGACCCAACACCAGATGGCAGTAGTATGTATGCAAAGCTTGTGTATCTACAGCACACATTCCTCGGAGGGCGAGGAAGGAACTACAGGGCGGGGTATAAAGGCGCAGAAGGGATTTGGCTGGTGAGATCCACTGGGGATGTTCACCATCGCAGTACTGTTACCCACAGAGGGGAGAGACCCACCAGGTGTGAAGCAGAAGGGGATGGGTGGCGCTGCCGGTACAGACAAACGGTATAGTGCAGATGGGACTGTGAGGAGCAAAAAAGTGGGTTGTCAGGCATGTGGAGAGGGGTTGTGGAAGAGTGCAGCTACATAGAAGACTCCGTATGCATGCAGGAGACACAGAGGACATGTGGTTAAGCTGTAGCCTAACTAAAACCGGCAGCTAGCACCTATGGAGTGGCCATGCAACAATAATCGCCCAGATCAAGTAGCTCCATGTCCCCTGGGAGAGACCATTGATACCTCTGCTGGGGTGATTTACCCAAAGGGTCACTAGGTGTTATTCCTGAATACGCCCAGACGCGCACAACGCTACAGTGACAGCAGATGGGCAAGCCTTCGCTGGTGGCTCTCTCAAATTTGCGAGGCCACTAATGAAAGCTGGACTGTGGAAGGTGCCATTGGTGAAGCCCAGGGGTCACTCTTTTTGGCATGCAGTTAGGCCGTGAGTGTCTGCATATATATTAGTCGGCCCATGTGTGGGAGAACTGTTTATGGATTGCCCTACTAGGTTGCGCGGCATATATTGCCAAAGTTGCCCTCCTGTGGAGCGAAGTCCAAAGATCAGGACTTGGGGCCAGTCTGAGGTCGACTCATACTCAGTAGCGGTACGTGGGTGCCACAACACCCTCCTCCCTATTCTCCCCGTTCTTCACCATAGAAAGGGCTTATCGCATTCCAGGCAGGATACCGGCCCCAGGCGCAGCAGCAAGGCCGCTTATCTTCAAAATGCTACATTACAGAGATCAAGATATGACTGAGGTCAAATTTGAAAACATAAGGGTTTTGCTCTTCCCGGACTACACAATCAAAGTCCAGAGACGACGGAGATATTTCCTGCAAGTCAAGTAGAAGCTTCGGCAAAAGGACATCTCGTATTCACTGCTCTTCCCAGCAAAAGTGATCTCTGCTGGGAAAACTAGATTTTTTGTAACGCTTCAGGACGTCTGGGACAGGCTGGAAACCACAGGTCAGTTCTCAGGGCCACGCCGAGCTGGCCTCACAGGCACCAGAAGAGGTAATGCTAGTGAATGGAATCGTCGTGATGCCCTAGAAGACAAAGCCGCAGCCTTCGAGCAGCACCAAGACCAGACCAAGTACGGCAAGAGAGACAGAAAGCTGTTCAAGCCGGAGGAGCAAATGACTGAAGAGGTGGAAGCAGTCAGTAAAGAAGGCACCCCACCCCACTCTTCTGAAGATGAAGGCTTGTCCGCAGCCGGGCTATCTGATGCTGTGTCATTACTGCTGCCCGATGGCACACCACAGACTGCAGATGGTATTGTATGATAACTGGGGGGGGGAATGTTTGTACTACGAGCAATACTACAGGACTTCAGCTAGTGGACACTTAGTACAGGTACATTGACTCTGTAGTACATCCTTTGTGTTATGACCATGGAGTATTGTGTCTAGGCTCACAGGTGGAGCTTGGGGGTAACTATTTATTACATATACCCTTATACGCATAGACATGCTTCATCTGGGGATAGTGCAATGTTCTGTCCCAGAGGACCTTGCCTCCCTCCCTTTTTTTCTTGTAAGGGTTTGGGTAGCGACTGAAGTTTCTGGGAGCCACTCTTATAATGCTTTTGTTTTGCCCTGTTGGCATCTTTACTTTTTCATTAGTGGAAAGGGTCAGTTTGGGGGAAAGGGGTGATAGCTTAATGCACCTCTGCCTAACACATACACCTGCATGCAGGGTCCAGCTTACCCCTTATTGATGCATAATGTAGAACCACGATGGAAGACACAATTCTCACTTTGAATGTTCAGGGGCTTCGTACACCTTCCCGTAGGTACGCAGTCTACTCTTACCTGAAAAGACATAATGTGCGTATTGTCCTCCTACAGGAGACGCATTTAAAATAAAGCAAACACCAGGAGATGATGGAAGGAGCGCTGAAACTTTTCAGACACTCACCTCCTGTCACAGATCTGGGTTGAATCCATCATCATCCTTTAGCTCACTTCACCACCCCAGTTCAGACACAGCTATATGCAAATCAGTCTTGAACGATGATCGATTCAACCCAGATCTGTGACTGGGGGGTGAGTGTCTGAAAAGTTTCAGTGCCCCGTCCATCATCTCCTTGTGTTTGCTTTGTTCACACTAAGTTGGCAGGGTATGCCCAGACAAGGGTCCCTGCTCACTTTGCCACTGGATTCAAGCTAGCCTGGCTGATGGGGGTTGT
This sequence comes from Lissotriton helveticus, assembly GCF_964261635.1. Classification (NCBI taxonomy): domain Eukaryota; kingdom Metazoa; phylum Chordata; class Amphibia; order Caudata; family Salamandridae; genus Lissotriton; species Lissotriton helveticus. Next base: position 188,988,664 of record NC_136060.1, read on the forward strand.
TAGCCCGAAACCGGTCCCAGGATGCTTGTTTCCGGTCCAGGGAAGACATGGCTTGGCAGTTCCGGCTGGACTGTTCCCATGAGGCACAGGGTCAAGATTGATTTGCATATAGCTGTGTCTGAACTGGGGTGGCAAAGTGAGCTAAAGAACCGTGATGGATTCAACCCAGATCTGTGACTAGGGGTGAGTGTCTGAGAAGTTTCAGCGCTCCGTCCATCATCTCCTTGTGTTTGCTTTGGACGCATTTAAATAAGAGTGAGATAGCCAGGCTTCAAAGAAAATGGAAGGGTAGTGTATACGCCACAGAGTATTCCTTGTTCGCAAGGGGGGCCCTGATCTGGGTACACCATACAAGGAGTCCCTGGTTGATAGGGAAAGTAGATATGTGTTTCTAAAAGGAAGATTAGAAGGGCATCATATGTTATTAGGCAATGTATATACCCCCAGAGTCAGTTCTTTCGCACACTATCCCAAACACTGACAAAGTGGTGTGATGTGCTGTGGAGGATTGGGGGGGATTTAAATAGTGTCATAGACCCAGGACTAGACAGATCCTTTCCCTGCTAAAAGGTACAGCAGCTATAGCCAAATCCAAAGCACTGAGAGAGTGGCTGCACGGATGGGACTTCACTGATATTTGGAGGTGCCGTAACCCCGAAGAGAGTATATTCCTTTTACTCCGCTCCCCATGATCTGTATGTGCGATTGGACAGAATTCTGGGCTCCCCCTCTTTACTCCCTTATAGAACTGGCTCGGATTACTAAGGCCGTACACATTCCGATCATAATTCACAGTATGTCACGATGGTGTGGGAGGGTGGAGTTCCCGGCATTCCTATGTGGCGATTACAGCCGGCGATGTTGGAGCACCCAGTTTTCCGAGACTCGATCGGGGAAGCTAATGGGGAGTATTTCAGGCAAAACACTGGGACTGCCTCGTCTCTGGTGTTGGAGTGGGCAGCTAGGAAAGTTACAATACGGGGACAGTGCCTAGGGCTGGGCTGTGGCCTGAGAGGCAGGAAGAAAAGGAACTGACGGAGATGGAAAAAGCTTTACTTCCGCTTGAAACTCAGGCATTAGGGGGGTATACCTGGCTCTGCTTCACTATTGGAGGCACAGAAAAAGCACACTGATCTCCTAGAACGTCAGCACTGCCTGAACTTCGCTGCGCACTCAGAGTTGACACATGCTCAAGCGGACCGATCTGGGTCCATGCTTGCGTGGTTGGTCAAACAAGATCATTCCACCGGGCCCATTACCGTGCTCCGGTCATCAGACGGTAGAATGATGTGTAAACAGCATGAAATTCATAATATATTGACCGGGCATTTCACTTGACTGTACAAGACAGCCCTACATGCCCCAATGATGGAAATTTGTTTCTTCCTTGATGGTCTAACCTTTTACACCCTTACACCAGAGCAGCATAGAGAATTAGAAAACCTGTTAACGCTAGAACAAGTGAGGGGCACCATGAGAGCACTGCCGTCTGGCAAGGTTCCTGGCCCGGATGGCTTACCCCACGAATTTTATAAGACGTATGCTGACCTTCTCAGTCTGCAATTACATAAGGTATATATGGAAGCAATCGAAACTGGTATGCTTCCAGCTTCCTTGACATAGGCCACTTTGATTAACCTTCCAAAGCCAGACAGGGATCCTACACTTACAAGTGCTTATAGACCTCTAGCATTGCTGAACGGGATTACAAAATTTTGGCTAGGATCCTGGCGGGAAGACTGGCACAGGTCACTCCTCATCTGGGTCATGCTGACCAGAACAGGTTCGTCCCCGCTCGAATTACATCCCTGAATATTCATAGACTTTTCCGAGTAATGCGTAGTGCTACAGGGATCTGGCCATCAGCAGGCTGTCCGGTTTTGGATCAGGAAAAAGCCTTCGAATCTGTGGAATGGCCTTTTATGTTTGAGGTACTATGAAGGTTTGATTTTGGTCCATACTTTTTAAGCCTTAATAAATTGTTATAAGGGGTGCTGGCGATTTGTGTTTGCTTGGGTTATCTGTTCTCTGAGCCGATATCGATACAGACGGGTACTAGGCAGGGATGCCCCCTTTTCCTGTTAACTTTCTCACTGGCTATAGAGCCCTTGGTGATGGCACTGCGCCAGTCAACACAGGGATAGGGCATGCACTTAGGGGAGGGAGCTACATGTCGCATCACTTTACGCTGATGATATCCTGTTCTACATCAGAGATTTACGGGCCATACCCTAGATCATTCCCGACACCCTTAAATTATTTGGCTCGATATCAGGCCTTAGTGTGAAGTGGGGGAAGTCCTGTCTGTTCCCCTTCACTGATGGTGCAGAGGATCCTCAGCTGGTGGTGGATGGGGGGTGGTGACCTGGCAACCGGTTATGTGGCGGTATTTGGGTATTAAAGTGTATCACACGACCGTGATCACCTGGAGGGTAATCTTTCACGGGCAGTCTCGGGTCTCAGATCTCAAATGGAGTTCTGGTAGACACTGAATCTTCCAGTTGCAAGTCGGGTGGCTCTCATTAAAATGGTAATGCTGCACCGTCTACTTTATTACTTTGCCAATTTCCCATTATTTGTACCTGCATCCTTTTTTCGATCATTGGAAGGCATGGTTAGGGAATTTATATGGTGTAACACACGCTACATGGTAGCGTTAGCTAAACTATATCTACCACAGGAGCGGGGTGGCCTGGCTCTGCCCAATATGGAACATTACTACTTGGAATCCCAAATATAGTGGGTGGCAAAGTGGGTGGTAGAACTATATCTTGAGGATACAGCTGAGAGTAGGCACCTGTATACATTGGACAGGCTCCTCTACATCTTTCATCCATGTACCAACCTGCGTGCAGTGCATCCACTTTTGGTATCTATTGTGTTGAAGGGCTTTCGCAGGGTCGTCTAGCTCACTAGAGTGGTAGCGCTATTTGCACCCCCTGTCCCATTGTTGGGTATGCCAAGGGGTGGGGGGAGCGAGTTGGCATGGCGGAGCTAGTAGACGGGCATGCTGCTGACATACACACACTGGGAGACCTATATGTAGATGGCGTGTTGCGCCCATTTCTCTCACTGACTGAAGAGGATAAAGTTTCACTGGGGCATTTCTTAAATCATGCCTCCTGGCTGGCATGATGGGGCATCGCTGGGTAATATTTCACAGGAGCTTCCGACACATCTTTTGATGAAGTATGTCCATGTGATGGATAGAGGATGACACCTTATAAAATTGTTCACGGAATCTATCTGCGAGCATACCTTGACAGACCTCACGCCACTGCAGGCTAGATGGGAAGCAGATATGGAAAGATCCTACACACCTCAAGAGTGGGCATTGCTGTTAGGAAGTCGAAGACAGATCCCAAGGAATGTCAGATTTAGGCTCATCCAATTTTACATAGTCCACAGAGCATACCTTTCCCCTGACAAAATTAATAGGCATTTTCATAGGACAGACGCCTGCTGCCCGCGATGCAATGTGGTGGATGCTACCTTTTTACATATGATGTGGTCATGCCCTAAATTGCAAAGCTACTGGCTGGAGGTGACACAAATTGCAGTCCAAATGCACTGACAGGGCATTGCCAACAACGCGGACGGCATTTATTACAGGAAAAGCCTCCTCCAGATTCATGGATCTGGGTCTAGTGGTGTCCAAGAGACTAGTGACACACCGCTGGAAAGCCGTAGATCCCCCATTGGTAAAGGCCTGGACTCAGTCTATTGTTGAACTGGACTCAGTCTATTGTTGAACTGGGTTAAGGAGTAAGCACTATCACTGGCAAGAGAGGACGCGCTAGGATTACGTAAATATCCCATTGCAGTAGCTTGGAACACGGTCCTTATAGCCCCTCCAAGTGGCAATAATCACAGAAGACCCACCTGATACTACATAAGTATGGACTGTTTATGCGTGACAATACGACACAGTTTTAATGAGTACTGGACTGTGCACCGTTTATCATGTACATTAGAATAACAATGTAATACTGTGGGGATATGGGCACTGTGTTTTATACAGTAAATGTGGCTAGATGTAGTGGATTTAAATTACCTGCTTCTCACTCTGACTCACTCTGCATTATTTTCACCTCTGTTCCTATGAGGAGTTGTTATATATGTTATTGTTTTCTCCTTTTTTTTCTGATCTGTTTGATCGTTGACCCTGACAATGTGATATTGCTAACATGACACAAACATAGTACACATGGAATGCTCATGCTCATGTGCTGGAATCTGGTGATTGGGTTACATATTGAAATAATAATAGGTTATGCTTGAAAAAAAATTGTGTAGTGCCATAATTAATGTTTGTTGCATTGATCAGATATAGACTGTGAACACATGTATTACGTTCAAAATACTAAGCAGTTTTTGTAAACTCTGATTGTATATACCTACTCGTTCTTCAAGTATAATATGTGCTGATCGGATGTACTGTATATGCAAAAGTGTAATAAACAGATCAAACATAAAAATGTACATGCCTTTAACAAGCTTCTTCTTAATAACGACTCGCAAACCCTATTTTGTGATTCGGTAATAGGTTACTGACTCGCAAAATAAGGTAGGTACATGTTAAAAGTCTATTTAGCAGTCACAAATGGCCAAATTCTCCATTTGTGACCGCTAAAACCTTTTGTAATTGGCCCCAGTACTTTATAAATAAAAACAGCTCACCCTTCTTATATAAATACATATAATACTTTTTTAGGCGTCATTACATGTTTTGGGCGACTACTGTACTGCATAGAATGGCAAATGATCCCGTTAACTCTACGTTAGTACATATAAACTAGTGAGAAAATGTGCAATGTCGTAAAAAGAATAACAAGACTAACCACTTTCAGAACTAAAGAGTAGGTTGGCTTGAACTGGAAGCAAACATGAACTTAAGTTAACATAACACACACAAAAATGTTTGTAAATGAGTATGAATGCACTACAAAAAATCTTGGATCTTGTTGTGACAAAATAAAAAAAATGATAGAATTGGGAAGAAGGTATGGGGTACAAGTGAGCAGTACACCTAGTATCATCATAGGGACCAACTCTTAAAGATTGCTAATGGACACCAATTGCCTACATATATTTTTATAATGTGCTGCATTTATTGCCAAAAAATAAGAAACAATTAGAACCATCAAGTAACTTTATGAAGAATCAAGAGAATCCAGAAGATGCGTGTCCAACGTAGGTACACCAGAGATGGATTGCTCTAGTGATGTATACCACCGAATGCTATGATTTCATGACAGTTTGATACCACGGTGTTCTATATTTCTGTTTTAATACTGTATTTTTATCACAATACATTTTCTGTTATGTGTTTTTGTAATAAACCAACAAAATTGAACCTTACCACATGAAGCTGCACTTTGCCCTCAAACAAAGCAGCAGCATAATCTGAGTTAAGGCACATGCTAGCCACTGTTCCAAGATACTCAACATCCTTAAGTGTTTCTACACCTACAAATGTAATCAGAAAAGAAAGATAAACTGTTGGAGTACAATTCTGACTTTCATATTCAAAAAACAGTTTTCACATACAAAGCACAATTCTTTTAAAGTGCAATTTTACCAGAGATATTGTAGGATACTAACACAGAGTGTGTCCCACTTAAGTATACAAGTAGCTTTACAACAAAGTGGTTTGGTGCTCAAAAGAATATAATTTTCATTAAGTTATATGATCTGTTTCGTTTCTGTACACAAAAAATCTAAGGTTAGAAAGATAACACAACCATTGAATTCTCATTGGGAAATTATTGCAGCTATTGATGGCTTCACCCTGAAGCTGCTCACCACAGCACTGACCTTGAAAAAATTACTTTAAAAAAAAAGTATTTATGTAAGCAATGCATGCATGCAATGAACCAAAATAGCGCATTTGAAAATTCTACTTCTAAGTATAAACATCTTCAGTGACAAATAGGAAATGTCAGCTAAAGACACCAAACGAGGTCCAGGTATTATGGTACAGTGGTATTCATTCAGGATCACAACACTGGAGGAATAAACATTTGGAAAGAAGACTGGACATGCATGGCAAAAATGAGATGGAGAGGAGAACCTAAGTCATCCAAAGAAATCCATGGAATACCCTCCACTGAGTTTTAAAGAATCCCTCTAGAAGCAGATAAGGCAATCAAAGTCTTCTTCAAAGCCTGAACTTGATGGTCTGATGGTTTCAGACAGATGTGGTATGGAAGGCTGGAGAATGTTTGATATAGGAGAAGATAAACAGGAAATAATTTGACTCTGTACCAAGGAAATCTACAGTGGTATGGAATGCTGTATATCTCCTTTCATTATTCCTTTTTTTTGTATGCAACAAAAAAATAAAAGATGTTCCCTTTTCCTGGTCGTGGATGATAGAGCGGACTGCAATATACAGCCCTTCTATCACTGCGTTTAATCAGCAGCTCGGGGGTATGATCAGGTTTAAAGCGCACCACACAGTAACAAATTTACAGGGGAACTAATCAGTATGGATCATATTCCTTTCTTACTTAAACATGCATAGCTATAACAAAATTCAGGGATATATGAGTGGTAAGACAAGAGGTAATGCTCAAATAATAGAGGTTAGGTTGATTTAAGTCAGTATATTTATTTATCCCAAAATTGATATTATACATTTTATTAACATTTCATAAAAACAAAATATCATCCATTTTATATAAAAGCATAATCATAAAACATTTTCTATTAAAAATTATAAATAAAAGAAAAAGCACAATAAACTGTCGACGCGGCGTTTCGGTGAATAAGTTGAACACCTTCTTCAGGACAATGCTTTCTATGGTTAAAAACAATTTTGTATTTTATAAGGCAGGGTTTTGTATATCTTCTCTGCTGTTGAAGTTATTTCTCAAGCTGCTGGTTATTCATTACCAAATGTTAGCTTTGATTAGACAAACTTGGTCCTAGTTGGTATTTTTTCTTTTTTGAGTTGAACAGAACTCAGGTGCAGCCCAGACACAGGACGGTGTGGAAGTAGCTTTGAGGAAATTTACAAAATCCCTGAAAATATAAAAGCAGGGAGATCAAGAAGCTGATCAACCAGAAAAGGAGAAGGTTGCTCACAGTTAACAATCAAAAGTTACCTGATGCTTAAACCACACCCAACCTGTTAAAGACCCCTAGCATAACGTACTAGAGTCCAAAACAGAACAGATAAATATCTTAATAAACAACACAGAAGGGGGATTTTCTGTTCAACTCAAAAAAGAAAAAATACCAACTAGGACCAAGTTTACCTAATCAAAGCTAACATTTGGTAATGAATAACCAGCAGCTTGAGAAATAACTTCAACAGCAGAGAAGATATACAAAACCCTGCCTTATAAAATACAAAATTGTTTTTAACCATAGAAAGCATTGTCCTGAAGAAGGTGTTCAACTTGTTCACCGAAACGCCGCGTCAACAGTTTATTGTGCTTTTTCTTTTATTTATAATTTTTAATAGAAAATGTTTTATGATTATGCTTTTGTATAAAATGGATGATATTTTGTTTTTATGAAATGTTAATAAAATGTATAATATCAATTTTGTGATAAATAAATATACTGACTTAAATCAACCTAACCTCTATTATTTGAGCATTACCTCTTGTCTTACCACTCATATATCCCTGAATTTTGTTATAACTATGCATGTTTAAGTAAGAAAGGAATAGGATCCATACTGATTAGTTCCCCTGTAAATTTGTTACTTTGTGGTGCGCTTTTAACCTGATCATTCCCCCAGCTGCTGATTAAACGCAGTGATAGAAGGGCTGTATATTGCAGTCCGCTCTATCATCCACAACCAGGAAAAGGGAAAATCTTTTATTTTTTTTGTTGACTATAAACCCATTCCCTTTTCGCCACAAAGGGTGACTCCCTAATTATTTTGTGGTTTTTTTTGTATGAACATTCACAGAGAAAAAATGGTTTGCATACTATGCATACTATTTTCTTTATAACCCTGCCTTTCATTTCCTTATGATACACTTTGTGAATGGAGGTTGCAAAGGCGGAGTCTGAGCTCTTCCACGAAGTTGTGATCAACAGGCACTCAAAGTTTGGTACAGGATCCTTGACAGAGGCTTGCTCAACCTCTGGAATAAGTAGCGTGGCTGTAGGGCTACATACATTTTGGGGAAATTTGACTTTGAAGTGTCATTCACTTAAAAAGGAATGTTTAATAGATGTGGCTGGTTGACACCAACATTTTATTTTTATTATAGTTTAGAAATAGGATTTCACAATTCAGAAAACAAATTAATTAGATAATGCCAAAGAATTGCAAAATACAACTTTAATTCTCTTTATAAAAAAACACGGTCTGTGAGTTCCATGTTTTAAGATTTGGAAAATACAATCTGAGGGAGTCTGGCCACAACAAATTTAATGGGAAAATGTAAATTTATCCACAGGATTGTGTTTAAATATTACACATTTGCTCATAGAGGCTGCTGAGTAGATGCACGAAAAATTGATTTCTTTTACAGCCTTTAATAAAAAACAGTATCCTAACAAAGTATCAACAGAATGGTCTGTGCTGGAGTCAGGAGGTGTGCCTTTTCAACAGAAACACTCAAAAGATTAAACAAAAAATACACGGCTCATTTCTCTGTGGAGGCTTAAAATGGGATACTCCAAAAACCAAATATTTGGGGTTTTGCACACAGGAAAGCACCATTCTTACAGGTAAATATTGCATTTTTGAGGAATCTGCTGGTGGTGCAAGAAGGGGGGACGCAGTTCTACAGATATTTAGTCAGGTCTCCAATGACCCGTGTGCGTTATGGATAGTACTTTAATCTGAATTCCAGGGGCCACAGAATTAAATCTAAGCCCCGCACAGGACCCATAGATCTGTTTTCAACAAAATAGTGCTAGCTACAGCGCAGTGTGTGCATTCACAAACTCAGTAATTATGAGAGGTAGTGCATGCTTTGCCCATCGGTGTATGCCTAAATGAAGCATGTTGGAAGGTTACGACAGGTAGGGAAAGAACCTGGATAGCCACAAATATGTTCAGACCTCAAATTTAGTGTTTGACAGTTGTTATGACTCCAGCAACTAAAGTAAATAGATATTCGATGTGTCCCAAAGAAGGTGGTTAGTTTGTAGGAGTAAAAAACACATTTTACACAGTATCTGAAAGGTTTGGTTCAGACACATATTTTGTGAATTACGGCAAAGACAGAAATAGAATAACAAGTAAGCCAAAGCATCTTTTCATCAATAGCCCACTGAAAAATTATTGAAAGTATACTCACCATTGTCTGCAAGTGCATAAAACCAAGCACGATTATTCATTCCCACGGCCATATGAAAAGGACCTACAGCAACAAAGCTGGGTTCCACTTCAACCGAAACCGTTATTGGTTGTTCCTATAGAAATATTAAAGCTGTAAATGGAGAGTCTGACATAGCCAAATCTCTGAGCATGTGCTTTTGTCCTAAAAACATAGTTTTGAAGTGATTACTGAGGAGATTAGGTGAGCTTTCTACAAGTAAGCTGTGAGCAAGTATGTGTTCAGATCTGCTGCATGAAGTGGTTCGAATTTAAGTACAACTACCAAACTCTTTCAAACATGAACTTATTTAAGAGTTCTCTTCTGGGGAAATGCAAGCATATAGTCACTAAATTTGTAATGACATCGGTAAAAAAAACTCAGTAGGCTTGGTGACCATAATGAAGTATAACGTGTCCTTAAAGTTGTTAGCTTCTATCCCATTTTTACTGAAAGTGTTGTTAACCAGACATTGGAAATTCTTTTTTTATCTCATAAATCCGCATAATCCGCTCATACTAATAATTTACCAATGTTTCATACATTCTATTTCTTCCTTTATCCGTGATTCTACATTCCCTTAAGCTTGAAGTAGATTCTTTGTTGTCTTATCTTAAATTGTAAAATGTTTTTATAAATTGATTTCTACAAGTTATTGTGCATTATATATAATTGAGATGAAAGTTCATATATTAAATGTAGGACAATTAATATTCAAAGTAACTTTTTTTCAAATTAAAAAAGTAGCTCATATTTTCAAACCTCCTTATATAAATGGAGAAGCTAGGAGATATGCATATTGTGAACAGCTTGCATATATGTTTTGTCTCCATGTGCTGCTAAGGTAATGGGAAAAAACTGGAAAGGAATACCAATTTGAACTGAGCTCCTCTGCCCAAAGATAAATGATCAATGAAAACCAATGTATAAGCTCCCAGTCACTAGTACGCAAATGTTTCTAACGCTACTTTTAACAGACAGTTTAATGTGCCAGTTTTTCTGCCCTCTGCCTCCAGAAACAAGACCAGCCGGCTCTAATTTATATGCATGCCTTTCAAACGTCTTCATAATAGTGAACAGCAATGGCCCCATTGATGAATGAGCTGCTATGAAGAGCAATAGGTAGTGTGCATAAAGGAAGATTCCTTTCTCTGATTCTCCAAGCCAGTTGTATCCTTTTGTTGAGGGACAAAAGGTGTCCAGGCTGCTAGGTACACCAATGACAACAAGAGTGATATAGGAGACGAGGTATCCCTGTCTAGTCCAATGCCCCAGGGGAAGGATTTTGAAATTTACACAAACGCATGCATTGCTGCAGTTTGATACATTTAATGAACACTGGCCTACAGTCTGTTCTACAATATCTTAGGCTTTATCTAAGTCAAAGGTGTTTCAGAGCCTAAGAAACCCACGTTCGTTTCTCTACTGTGCTTTCTGCTAATGTCAGGAAATAACAGACCACATTTTAAATTACAGTCAGTTCAACTTTGTTAAACACAAATGCAACTCGGTAGGGTAGTAATTCAACACTCCAATATCTGAACAAACCAATGTGCTAAAGCTTGTAGGAGAATTCTGACCTATGTGTTTTGAAAGGATTGAAATTATGGGGCCCACACGTCTCAGCAACAATCTTCTCCTAATGAAAAGATTCTTAGATCAAATATGATCAGCAGCAACTATATAATTAGTAAACTTGCTCCGATATGTCTTGAAAAACTGCAGAATAATGTGTGGAAAATGAAAATGTATATGTACATAAGCGGCGTTCATTTGTGTTCACCCTCACCACTGTTGAAGTTAAAGCGAAAGTCACGGCACAGTGGCCCCGCCATCTTGTCTCTTTTCAGGTCCATGCGTGCGCGTAAGCAGCAGCCATTTTGAATGCCATGGTCTCTCTGCCTACTGCCGATAGCCAGCGCGTCTCACCCCCTCCCACCCCGGCTTCGCAAGCACACACCCCCCTTTTTCCTTTGACAACCCCCGGTCTCTCCTACTTGGGCCCTAAACGCACCTCCAGCGCGACCCTGCCTCCGAGCCACATCCCGTTCTGAACGCCACACCCTTTCATCTCATTCATAAAACAGGCCCTTTTGATAACCTCTTCCTCCTTGCCCTATTGTTCGGCCTGATCCCAGGCCATTACTAAGCCCAACAGATGCAGTTTATTGCCCCTACAGTAAGACCTCGCCTCACTTCAAAGGAGCGGGGATTAATCAATGCCCTCACACCCCTAGATCCGATCGATCGCCCGCATTCCCGTTCCCAGCGGAATGTCCAGCTGCGCGATAGCCATCACGCTGAGATTGGGGTGGGGACTCCTACTGTAGATATGTGTGGGAACGGGCCTGAACCGGGGATTCCAAAGACGCCTTTTCCGTACTTCAAAGCATTACCAAGAATGTGTTGCATGTAATAAAGTAATAAACCAGTGTATAAGAGGCCAGGCCTCAGAGATGTCGAGAGAGCACCTCGAGAAGATACCCTGTTGTCTGATTTGACGTGTTCTGTTCCGTCGGAAATAAACTCCTGTTTCCTGCCTTCCAGTCTCCAGCGCCTGCCTCTTTATTTGGTAACCGTTAGTTGGGTGAGAAGCGGCTAACGCCGGGCAAACCTGGAAAAGGGGTATAACGACCTGATCTGCCTGAACCCTTTTTTCATCAATTGGCGCCCAACGTAGGGCCCATCAGCGACACGTGGATCCAGTGAGAGAGGTCCCAACGACAGAGTGAACGACTGCAACGATCGGGAAGAGCTCCTGCCTGATAGACCCTTGTCTGGCAGCCGATCATCCGAACTTCACTGGTTCCGAACAGACCTCTCTCGAGTGATCTACGGTCCTGACTGGGAACCATCAGGAGTGCCACAGCAATTACGGAGAATAGAGGACGATCGGGCGCTGGAAGCGGAAGACGAGAAACTGTCCATACGGTCCGGGTAAGGTCGTGTAAACGCGACAAATTGCGAATTGATTGTTTGATTGTCATTGGAAAATACTAGTATTACGCATTTTTGATTGTTTTGTCCTGAGAGATTCTCTGTTTACAAACGGGGAAGGATAGGAGTATGCCCCCTTTGCAGATAGTGAAGGGTGGGTAGCGCAGGCTTTTGCCCCCGTTGTAATCCATCGCGCCTATTTTTCTCTCCATTTGATTGATTGTTATCCAAGCATTTTGTGTTTTGGAATTGGTTCTCTTTGGATCATTCTCTATTTGCAAACAAGCACAGAGTCGCCATACTCTGTTTAGTCTTTGCAGATAGTGAAGGATAGGTAACGCAGGCTTTTGCCCCCGTTGTAATCCGTCGTGCCTATTTTTATCCCCCACTGATTGATTGTTTGACCGAACATTGATCGTTCGGAATTGGTTCTCGGAAAGGATCTTCTCTGCCTACAAACAGAGAGAAACAGGAAGACCTCTCTCTTTGCAGATAGTGAAGGGTAGGTAGCGCAGGCTTTTGCCCCCGTTGTAACCCGTCGCGCCTATTTTTCCTCATTTGATTGATTGATTGTTTGTCCGAACTTGACTGTTTGGATTTGGTTCTCTCTTTGGGTATTCCCTATTTGCGAATACTGTAGAATAGAAAATTCTACCTAGTCTCCGCAAAATAGTGAAGGATAGGTAGTGCTGACTTTTGTCCCTGTTGTAACCCGTCATGCCTATCTTCCCCCCATTGCTCAGTAGTTGGTTCAGCCCGGACCATTTATTAGAGGTAGACCATCTGGCTCCACCGGAGGACACCCCTAATAGAAAGGACATAATAAAGAAAATGCGGATTAGCCGCTGTATCGTGCTAGCAAATAAAGGAACATAAAAATCGTTAGGATAAACAAAAATAATCGAGTAAAATCAGTAGGCCACTGATGAGATCTCTTTTCAACCTCACTGAAATGGAAGCATTAGGAACAACCCCTCGGGGAAATATGAAACTAGTGAGGAAAACCGAATTCAACGTCATGATGACTGCGAGACAACTCGGCTCCACCGAACACCCCGCCCAATTAACGACAAACCCTAGACAAATATTAGAAATGTACAACACGACAGCAAAATAACAGGTTAAAACGTTTTTATTTGAACAAAAAAATATTAAACAACTATTCACATGTCAAACGGCTGCAACAACAAACCCACAATGCATTTCGCCGTCTGCTTGACGCCGTCCCTGCCCCTCCTCCCCCAAAGTAGCAATGTTGGGCTACTTCCTAGTAGATTTTTGGGCGTCAGAAAGTCTACAAAAGCCGTCGGCGGCGGCCTGGTGTGGAGAACCATTACGCGAATAGTCCGGAGACGACACCACGCGCCAAGGCCTGTCCCCAGGATGAACCAAAGGACCCGTTCCTGGGGCCGCGGCAAAGAGCGGCCAGCTTGCCATCAGCCGGAGAAGCCGTGGGGTGAATGGCCCTGCCCGGAATGTACTAGTCTTCCCATTCTCTTCTTCTTTCGGCGCCTTGCAGGCCACGAGGGGTGGATGTCTTGCATATGCCTCCGACCTTCCCCCCCCTCTTCATCGCCTGGTCCGGCCATAACAAATGTCAGCGAGACGCCGTGGGGTGCACTGGGAGGGAGAGGCGGCGCGGACGATCCTCTCCCGCCTCCCCAGGTGGAGGCCCCTCAGCTGCACCCCCAACGCTCCACGCACCCGACAAAGGGTTCGTCCACTGTGGCGGTATAGGGACGCTCCACGCGCCCGGCAAAGGACTCGTCCACTCTTGCGGTGCAGCGACGCTCCAATCACCCAGCAGGGTCTCGTCCACTGTGGCGGTGCAACGACGCTTCGCCCGACAGGCTGGAGTCCGTCTGCTCTTGCAACCCAGTGACTGCCGGTGGTTGCAGATCTCCTAAAAAGGGCGGTCGACTTTGCAGGAAAGGGCCTGGCGTGAAAAGTTGGCCTGGTCGCCTGTCAACCAGAAAATGGGCCCCTGTCCAGAGGCGTTCTCCCAACTTTGAAGATTCTACGAGAGCTGCGGAGGGCCCTCGACCTCCGCGAGCCCCCGACCGCCCCCCGATGAGAAATGGCTGCCATGATTGCCCGCAGAACGACCAAGACGTAGCCACAAGACGTTGGCGCTCTCATGCTGACGCCAGCCTCAGTTGGAATGACCAAAAATCCTGCAGACTACCGATTTGATCAGTTCCGGTGGAACACCAGTATGACCCGGTAGGAAAGATTGTTGCCCCCTCCCTTTTCTTTGATTAATGGTTCATGCCACCGGTCCCTTCTGTTGCCCCTTAACGGAACTTCTGGACTGCCGAAAGAGATTCTGGTCCAACCCCGAGTTGGGGGAGACATTTTGACTATACTTGGACCCGCCTGACCCCACCCAAGATGGCGCCGGTACAAACGAAACTCGCAACTCCCCGTTGTGTTCCGGATGCTCAGACTTGATATCATGAGATGTGTATGCAGTTTTTGAAGCACATGGCGGGAGGGGATGAGTATTGCTTGAACATTCGGACAATGAATTGATATTAAGGTCTGACGCATCATTAATTACAGTATTATTGAAAGGTCGATTTTTCAACACTGATGGTACTTGCCCACAATGAATTTCCGATATGATTTTATTGCACTTATCGTACCTTGATGAAATGAAATGACCACCGACTCAGTTATGTTTTCCTCAGATAAATATGCCCTCATGTACATTCCCAGTCTGCTCCGTGGCTGGCCCACGTGGTTGTATGCCCGCATTTGTACGTCAACATTTTTAAATAAAGATTTTGTGAAAACCAAATATAATAGTAGCTCTTGGATTGGTAAGTTCGAATACATAACCATTGTTTCCGATCTACGTAAAATACAGGCGAAATAAAGCAAGTCGGTTACTGAAAGGTCAAAAAGCAAAGTGCCCAGAAATAGTGAAAATGTGAATGATCCAAGTCTGTTACGTGTATTTTTACTTTTGTGCAGCATAAGGCAATCGATAAAGGTCCCGGTGTTCTGTTTTTCCTTGTATGCCACATATCTCAGGGAAATTGTTTCAGATGTCCCTAAACCAGACCCGGTATCACTGTAGACCGCCCCGCCTCCTCGAAGGAGAACACGAGTTCAACCCCACCCTACACTGACTGCCCTTTTGTGTCGAAGACCCCCCCCCCACACAAGATCCGCAATACCACACGTGGACGATCTATGCAATGTACAGTCCATCAATGATTATGCCCCCCTACACTACCAGTCCCTGTAGGCTTAAAACGCCGAGATGGAAGGGACTGCACCCCGGGGAGATAGGTCGAGTACGCGGTAAGTAAAAACCTTTTTGGGTTTATGCGCGCGGATGTGTCTTAAAACGCTGCCCCCACCCCCTCTTGTTCCCCTTCTCACTGCAGGTCACATCGGAACATCGACTAAGGTATGGAGAAGACCTAAGCAACGAGCCATGGTTCCACGGGAAAAATGATACATTATCCATGGGGACTGCCCCTGAGGACATGACGACTTTGGGTGATATGAATGCACGCGTGTATGACCGGATGTGTATAACTCGACAGGCTATACGTTGCACGCGTTGACTCGATAAGAGATGTTTTTGTACGACTTGAGTGATGATCGAACGACCGATGGAATGGGGAAAAAGGGGGTTTGAACATGGTGCCTCTTTGTTTACGACGAACGAACATAGATATAACCCTCCCTTACTTAGAAACGACTCTCTCTCTCTGAACCCAACGACTGGAAGGGGAGGCCGAAACAGAAACTTGACGGATTACTGCAGTATGACGAAAATATGACGCCAACCGGCCCCCGAATAATGCAACCCAGAATGGCTTGCACCTACGAGTAGGAACATGCGATAACTAAATAGGGGAAGGTCCAGGGCTATTCCAGGGTGAGGTTTACCCATGTACCCTCCTCCTGGAAGATTAAGAAAACTGTCAAGGTTTAAGATTTACCACCTCCTTCTTGCACCCTCATAGACATGAAACTCAAAGCTACCCATTGTTCCCCCGACCGACACCCTCCGTTGCCTCAGCCTGAATACCCACTCGCTAATAACGATTCAAAGGTCCCACCGTAAGTACTAGCCCGACCAGGTTAGTTCCCGAACAATTGACGAAAGTGTAAGTATCTGCAGCAGAGGCCATCAGCCAATGACAGCCAAACAAATTAAATAGGATACAAAGGATGTGCAGCATGCAGGAGGAAATATCTTTGGCAAAGTACTGTTCTATGTGTTGTCCTGAGTTCTGTGTATAATACATGTACCACCTCCCCGCCTGAATTCATGTGTACGTGGTGTATGGATTTACGTTGTCCCTCAGTCTGTGTTTCTATATAACTTGACCCTACTGTTTTGTGTTGTGTGCGCATTAAATGACCTATTATTGTACACGTTTTCCTCTCACTCTCTCTCTCTCTTCATGTTGTACGTGTACCGAGTAGTTCATTTAAAATGCGGACGACTCTCCCTCCGAGGGTCCCCCTGTTCCCTCTTCCTCCCCCCCTTCTTCATGTGTGGTAACGTTGTGCCCCGCCGGCACAAACTAAATTGGTTTTCCAACACATAGGTGTTCGGCAAAATTGACAGCAACTAAACAAATTGTAAAACTGCCATGTTACTACCTCTCCTTTCCGTAAAATGATGAAACTTGAATTGGTTAAGAAAGAAAGGACAGGTAAGACGACTGATGTCCCCCCATTTGGCCTTTTATAAAGGGACTATATGTCAGTGGCCTTCTGTTCTCAGTCCGTTAGAAAAACAACACCCAATGCTTAGGCTGCCCCACCCCTCTGCACCCCAGAACAGATGTCCAAAACGTCCTCGTTTCTCCCGATCGACCCCAGCTCCATGTCCCGAAGTGTAACTGATGTCCCTGAGCAACTATTGTCCCCCGAGAATAGAATGTTTAGCCTCTGTTCCTCTCACGAGGACAGAAGACTGCCAGGGCTTGTGTTAGAAAGACGAGCCTCTACTGTAGGACCCGATTTTCGAGATTGATGAAATGATAGGTCTGTTTTCTCTCCAATATACGTCATGAATGAACGCCAGATAGACTTAGAACAAACCCGGTAGGGATGTCCGCATACATACTCCATAATGATAACTTCTGACTGTGACCGATGAACGTATCCCCAACTACTTAAGGTTGAGGGTGGAATTAAAATGAATAAATGTACCTCCTGCCAGTTCTCTAAAGCTTGTTTTGTACCCATTCAAAGATACACAACCACCGGAGGAGAGGGGCCGGACGAGACGCACAGCCTAGCCGCAGATCATGAGACACGTGTGACCTCGAACAAAGGTGGAGCTGCAGAACTACGAGACGCGGGACAAGGCACCACCCGTAAACGTGGGACATGAAAGGATAAGAGAGCTGTTTTGAAGCCCTCTGCTCGCTGACCCACGCGTGCCAGAAGTCCACGCCCCTCTTAGCCCGATCGATGGGCCTGCCTGCTCGTCACCTTTTGCTCCCTTGATCTGTC
The DNA here is from genome assembly GCF_964261635.1 of Lissotriton helveticus. NCBI lineage: Eukaryota > Metazoa > Chordata > Amphibia > Caudata > Salamandridae > Lissotriton > Lissotriton helveticus. Next base: position 189,006,381 of record NC_136060.1, read on the forward strand.
TTAAAGATCTGATCCCACTCCGCCCTCTCCTCCCTAGATTATCCGACAGAACCCCTTCTATCCTTTCCACATGGATTGTGACTCCAAGAAAGAAATACAGGTGCCCAGCATGAGGCACCCTTTAAAAGAGACTAACAGGACTGTGACCTAACGACAAAGGACAGATCACACCCTGCGACGTGTAAAGAAGGACCAGAGCTGGACTTATAGCTCCACCGCCGGTGCTCAACAGCGCCAACGAGAGAAAACGAACTACCAGAGCTTACCAGTGATGGCTCGCTACGGAACTTTCTGCAACCCCTTGACTAAATTGCTGGCATTGGACTAAATTCCTCCCTCGACCACTTTTTTTCCTGTAAAATGTTTCATCGGTCACTTCTAAAATACGACAAATGTAAATTTATATGTATTCCACCTTGTATGTCGCCTCAACTGCACACGGTTATATGCAAATTCGCCAGTATTGGCAAATGCTATTCCATTGACAAACATACGACTATATGTACACCCCGTCAGCTATGATAAACACACAAATGACTAGACTTATGTTAAAAAGCGGCGACTGTGGAAAATGAAAATGTATATGTACATAAGCGGCGTTCATTTGTGTTCACCCTCACCACTGTTGAAGTTAAAGCGAAAGTCACGGCACAGTGGCCCCGCCATCTTGTCTCTTTTCAGGTCCATGCGTGCGCGTAAGCAGCAGCCATTTTGAATGCCATGGTCTCTCTGCCTACTGCCGATAGCCAGCGCGTCTCACCCCCTCACACCCCGGCATCGCAAGCACACACCCCCCTTTTTCCTTTGACAACCCCCGGTCTCTCCTACTTGGGCCCTAAACGCACCTCCAGCGCGACCCTGCCTCCGAGCCACATCCCGTGCTGAACCCCACACCCTTTCATCTCATTCATAAAACAGGCCCTTTTGATAACCTCTTCCTCCTTGCCCTATTGTTCGGCCTGATCCCAGGCCATTACTTAGCCCAACAGATGCAGTTTATTGCCCCTACAGTAAGACCTCGCCTCACTTCAAAGGAGCGGGGATTAATCAATGCCCTCACACCCCTAGATCCGATCGATCGCCCGCATTCCCGTTCCCAGCGGAATGTCCAGCTGCGCGATAGCCATCACGCTGAGATTGGGGTGGGGACTCCTACTGTAGATATGTGTGGGAACGGGCCTGAACCGGGGATTCCAAAGACGCCTTTTCCGTACTTCAAAGCATTACCAAGAATGTGTTGCATGTAATAAAGTAATAAACCAGTGTATAAGAGGCCAGGCCTCAGAGATGTCGAGAGAGCACCTCGAGAAGATACCCTGTTGTCTGATTTGACATGTTCTGTTCCGTCGGAAATAAACTCCTGTTTCCTGCCTTCCAGTCTCCAGCGCCTGCCTCTTTATTTGGTAACCGTTAGTTGGGTGAGAAGCGGCTAACGCCGGGCAAACCTGGAAAAGGGGTATAACGACCTGATCTGCCTGAACCCTTTTTTCATCAAATGCACAGTGATTATTTGTAAAAGCATGTTCCGGTCTTCTTTCGTTCTAACCTGATTAAAGTCATTAATATAGCTCTAACAATAGATTAACATTGAATGAAAATCAAGAATTATTGAAAGCAAATCTAAAATATAATCTTTACTATTATTATTCATTTTTAAATTGCAAACATTTTCTACTCACATATTTGACATCAGGATCGCTACGTAAGTTATAATGATATGTGTGAGTGTATGTATTTGTAAAATAAAGGTACTAAAAGTTTCTTACTCCTTCAATGTAGTTGGCCACGGTGACTTCGAGGAGAGAGGTGAGATAAGCAATCTTTGTTCCACACGTGTCACCAAGTACTGGAAGTTTTGTTAAGAAGACGTGCAGTGAACCTCTTTGTGTAGATACAGCCAGTAATTGCCCATCATCTGTCCAGGATAACCAGTCTAAACCTGTAGAAAGAGAACACACTAACTGTTGTAAAAATGAAAACGATCACTACTTGGAAGAAAATCAATATGCCAAAAAAAGTAGTTAATTAATTCAAGCTACAACAGATTGTGCCTATAAACACCAGTTACTGTACATGCATAAACTCACCAGTCCTTTAGATATGAGACAGTACAATATTTTTCTACTCAACAAAGTGAATGGTCAAGTTAGTGGAAAAGTAGGTTGCTCTATTCTAAGACTCAGTTGAGGGCACGATTTGAGTCTTATATCCTCCATACCACAATTACATCTTGAACTAATTTTATAATGTTTCTGTTTAATCTAACACCTCATTTATATCTAGTATGTAATCTTGAGCCAAATGAAGGGGAATGACTCCCTGGTGTCCCTGCTGGGAGAGAAGGCCTTGTGGCGAGACAGCAGATGGTACTCAAGTATTGATCCTTGTAATCCTAAAGGTACTCAGTCCCCAAGTAGTGGGCCTCCTGTAACTGGTGCATAGGCCCACACCTATTAAAGACCCCCCCACAACTGACTGATCAAAATGACCTGCTGTGTTCAGAGAGGAGGTGAAGTATGTGCCTGGCTATCGCATTCCACCATGCTCCCAGCCTAGGGCTGTTGTGTTTGTTTAATTCTTGCTACCTGGAGAAACAGGAGGACAAATAGGAAGTACGGTTAAAAGGAGCTGCCATAGTGCAGTTGGGTACCAGTTTCCCACTTGAATTTGGTGTGGATATCTGAGTCTACCCTAAGAAAACAGGATCCTTAACAGGAGGGGCCTTTTGAAGAAATATAAGGCATACAAAGTGGGAAAGCTGGCTCCAGGAGAGGTGCATGAATAGTAAAGAAAAAGGCCCCAGAGTATGGGCGGTGATTTAGGTAGTGGTGTGCAGATACTGCAGTCCGAACAACTGAAGGAGAAACTCCTACACATATTCACAACTGAAAGGTTAGTTCAGTTCAGTAGTTGGACAATAGGCTGATTAGTGTTACTGTTGCTGCCACTACTACAACTGACCTCTTCCTTTGTAGTGCAAGTATACCCTCAGAAAAAAACCCTGTTAGATTGAACTTTACTCTTTTACCATCCAGCTTGATTTAGCACTTATTGGATGTCATTGAGTGCAAGCACTCAGTACTTCACTGAAAGAGATTCTTATCCCACTTTTTAGTGGATGATGGTGGGCAATCACTGTACAGTGGGTCTCAACTTTCACTGAGAAAAAACATCAATAGGTGGATTTTCAGTCACAGAGAAATTTCATGGTTGGAGTATGCCCATATATCTAGTAAGTGGTTATATGGTGTATCTATGCACTGAAATCGTATAAAGAAACCTACGAGGAGGTGATTTAGACATTTAAAAGAGTGCTTGTGGATTGGCCCCCAAGTTGTCAGATAAAAATACTTTTTAAATGGCTGGGTCACTATATTTAACCTGTTACTTTTTTACACATAGAAGGTGCTGCCTGCTTCTCGATGAAAACAAGAACATCTTGCAAGATTTTTCATGACCAAGACACTCAACTTCCACTAATGAGTCCTCGGGGAACATCCTGCAATGTGCTGGAAGAATGGGTGTTGTCGCAGGGTTTCTGTACTCACACAGAACTGTGCACAGAGGAGTGGAACCTCGGCAAATTAGGGTGTCCCAAAACTTACCTCAGCAACCAACTCACCCCTTACCGAGCTAGCTACAGTGTCTCATTGGACATATCAAACTTCCAATGTTTAGACAAACCAGAACATGAACTTACAGTACCTCAGGGTACGTGGGACTCATGAACACTCTTTCGTTATAGTATCATTACAAACCAGAACATGGAGTAAAGAAGACACATGTGCATTTGAAATGTTTATTTACTAATGCCGTCTTCTCAGGCGCAGTATCCCAGATAATACAAGTATACTTATTATCAGTAGCAAAATTATCAGCATAGTTACTAAGACATAAAAAGCGAATGGTGACAGCATGTTAACATGCTGTAATGAATAAGAGTTAACAACACTTATATCTCACCCTCCCTAACACATATATTATATTATTAGCTAAGAAGGTCTCTTTGGGTTGTTTTAGGGCGGGCCCATACCTTAGTGTCCTAGCATGAAGGAATCACATCAGCATACACCAGCTCTCTCTGCATGTGCACCGCATCAAGTGTGTTAACAAATTCTCGTGCAAAGCAATATCAATCCCGCCTCAAGCCCAAGTTGGCAAAGGCTGCACTTGTGTTATGACTATGAAGGCGTGGAGATCAGACCTCATAACAATTACTTATCGTGTTGCTCCTGAAACTTCAGCACTCTCCGTGCAGACATGGTTTATTAAACAAAACTGATATCAGAGCAATAACATATTATTCTCACATACACCACGGCAAACCACTAGGTTGAAAGCTAAGTCAACAATTAAGGGTCGTGTGCAGAAGTTGCAAGAAAGGAAAAATGGCGTTTAAATCTTAAATGTACCTATGCTAACTTAACACGATATAAGGATATATAGGAGCTATACAACACCCCCCCATGATCCGAGAACGGACTAAATAAGATAACAGAAGTGCCATCACATGAGAGCAGAATCCAACAATAAACGAGCATGAATAAAAATTCAATTATAAAAACTAATGCTAAAAAATAGCCCACAAGTATAATGTGGTTCAAGCCAATAGGCAAGCAAAAATAAAATGTCTTGACCAAAAGTCAATAAAATCAAGGAAATGCTATCAATCAGCATGTCAATTTGAGGCAGTGTTTATGATAAGACTGTATATGAAAAGTAAGCTGCAACAGCCTCCAGGAGGAAGTCACTGTCCTCATCCGAAAACAGTTCAGCCATCCAATTTAAAAGATGAAAGGAACATACGTGATCTCCCAGCACCGGATCCTCTATAACCATCAGAGGACAGCTCGGTGGGTTTTCAAGAAAACTTCGTTCCAATAAATTTTGCGCTGCCGACAACACATCCCAGGGACCCATTAGTCCATGTGCCACCGCCAAGGCCATAATCCTTTCGTCAGAACAAACCAACTCGTGAGCAATGATAGGACTCATCAGTTGATCAAAATCGACGTCAGAAGAAAGCGGTCCGCAGAGACACAAATCAATGGCCCAAAGGAAATCACAGGTCAGGCAGCGAAATACAGGCTGGACACAGGTAAAATAGGAGAACCGAAAAGATAATCCACACGCCGTGCTTAGAGTCGCCAACGGCAGTGTGCCATAATAATCAAGCATGCGGTTGCGAAACCGCGTCAGTAGCACTTGCGCGTGGTCTTGCACAGGAAGGGCATCCATATTTAAAAAGGCAGAAAACCACCAAAGCGCCAGCCGCTAATGCAAGGAAAAACGGGAATCCTCCAAACAAGGATGAAAAAATAGAATGGAAGAAGGCAGGGATGACTCCAAAAATCTTCTCAAAGGAAGTCACGAGACCACTGCTAACAACTTTAAAAAAATGTGCTAGGCCCGTTGTGGAGGATGCGTTAAAGATAGAACGAACCATGGCTCCGAAATGCAAAGGCAAATCAGTATTTAAAAGAGCCTGAACCTCCGTACGGGTGTTAGCAATGTGAAGCACGAAAGTTTCACGGGCCGAGCTCAAGGCCACCTCTTTCTGGGACAATAGAGCTCTTATTCTAGCCATGCCGCTGAATTCTGCTCCCAAGGTCGGTATCTGTGGCCAAATGGAAGACTCCCTATGTTCACGTGTGGGAGGATAAAGAACATTCCTGCAGCAAATAACTCGCTCACTTACTGTTACTATGAAAGCTATACCTTTAATTAACCCACAACAGTTTTCATTATTGAGCATTAAATAACTACCATTCTCTAACAATTTAAACGTGGGGATGATAGCAGGAACTGGCGTGCCCTGTAAAACGCAAGCCATATTCGGTCGGTCCTTGTTACATGAACCGTGTAACTGTATGTGTCTGCACATTAAAGAATGATCTGGCGTCTCAGTACACTCATCCCCTGTTAGATAAACTTCCTGTTCATCCTTGAAACATCTGTATGTGTATGGGAGTGACCAGACCTCATGAAGAAAACCGCTACCTAAGGGTTCAAAACGACCTATTGGCACATATTTCATACAATTTGAAAACTTATATAAAGCAAAAGGCAGTGTTATTAAACCGTGGATAAGCCACGTAGCAGCAGTGGCTTCTGCCACAGAAAAAGGTAAAGATTCCAACCTTTCAATATGTAGCATAGAAAAGGAAGCATCACGCATTGAAAGCAAGCGTTGTTTGTCTGTCAAATTAAACAGTGCAAATAAAGAGGAAACGTTCATGTATCCCCAGGGAACTTTACCCATTTTCAGAGTCTGAAGTGTCCATGCAAACTGCATGATTGACCGTAATTGATTTTGACCATGGTATAATACTGACACTTCATCATGCACAATATCAACAACAGACGACACAATATTATCTAATGTGTAAATTCTAGAGGAAAGCACGTTAATGCTATTGTCAACAACTGCAAGCACTTTCTCAAGATTCGCCTGATCAATAGCCCTAAGGCGTGAAGCAGCCTCAATCTGTGACAGTTTCCAAATTTCATTGTAAACCCCATATAACCACCTTTTCGACCTGCCACTAGCTGGGCCTTTAATGAAATCATTCAAATCCACGTCTGCATTCAGTTTGGAAAGGTGATACTTAACCGCAGGTAAAGTTGAATGTTTCAGCCAAGCTTGACACAACTTGCCCACAGAGTAAGAGGTGACAGTATGACTCAAATCAAACCGGGGATCAGATCTAACAGTCTTAAAACCGTCAGTTATATTTAAAAATCTTTTTTGGCAAGAATCACCACTACGGTGCCAAAGCAGCCAACCCTTAGGATTCATACTGGAAATGTTAAAGGAGGAATTAAGAAGCAGAGCCTGTATATCTTTAATGGACAATTGAGTAAAATTACTCCAATCCTCATATTCCTCCAACTCCGGGAAAGACGGGGTGTTTAACCTTTTAGATGTAGCCAATCCAAAGCATGTGGTCTGGGAAATGGTTTCATTTAAAAACAACATATGATTCGGGATGAGACATGCACGGTGCAAAGCCTCAGTGCCTCGTACCTGCCAGGACCTTGAACCCCAAACCGATTTAAGGTCTATTGTTTCCTTCCATAACTCATAGCCCCCAGTAACTAATTGATCTAGGAAGGCCTTCGAATACAACAATTTTGTATCGGTAAGTCTAACCTTGGACAGTGGCTGTTTGTGAAATTTAAAATAAAAGGACTCGGGATTGGACTGATTAAAGTCAGTGAAATAAGTATACTTTTTAAGAAACGTTTCTGAACTCCCTTGTGTAGGTGCCGGGCAATGTTCCCACTGAGTAAAATTAACAGCATCCCTTCGGGAAGATGTTTTGTGTAAGAAGTGATTGCCATAATGTTGGTAACAGAACAATTCACCATAATTAGCAGATTCTAAATATAAATCCTCAGCATCAAAAGCAGAATAGTATTTCAAATCAGAAAACAAACTTTCCACAGCATTAACATCCCAATCATCAGACCGAATGTTTTGTTTCACCACATCCCCCATATTCACTCTTAGTACATTAGGAACATTAACGACTTCCGTTGGGCCATGAATCTGAAAACGAACTGCATCCCACGCTATTCCATCCAGAACAGGCCATGCTGTGATGTTAACCAAAGTCAAGTCCCTTTTTAATCTGTGTGTAGAATGTGAAGAGGAAAGTGGGGCCAAAGTTCCATTTAAATGAGTAATGCAAGTTCTCTCCTCGACATAGTGTCCATTCATAATTCGAAAAAAATAAAACACAAAACCAATTGACATAAAAAGGTAAACCGAAAAAAGGACCAGCCAAATGTATGTCCAAGGAGGTATCAAAAAATGTTTTTTAAACAGGCTAGCATATACTGCAATTTGAGAGGGTTTTTTCGAGGCAAGGGAAGCAGAGTCAAATGAAAATCTGGATTCCGTGGCTAAACGAGCTTGCAGGTCAGGCATGGACAAATCAGTGGGGTATGTATAGTCCAACTCATCAACGTTAGTTCCGGGTAAATTATTTAATAATGGACTGGAAACAGCAGGTAATTCGATGGCCACTTCAGGTTCAATATTAGAAGCAGTGGGCATAACTGAATTTCTCACAATGGAAGGACAGGAAACAGCCGGTGTCATGCTAAGAAGAATCGGCCACTCTGTGTATCTTGACATTGTCAATTGAAATAAACCTGTTTTCCTTACGACCAGGAAGTGGTGGTAAAATGACTGTTCTTGTGCCCTTCACTCCAAGGACGGGAACCGGAGCTCGATAGGAAGGACCAAATTCTTTCTTGTTATCGATCTTCTCTCGAACCAGTTCGCCAACTTGAGGTAACCAGCCAGCTACCGGGATCTGCAACGCATCATCCGACGTGGAGGGCAAATGTTCCTTTGCAAGACTGTCTCTGGTCTTTTGTAGATTCTGTAAAACATTGCAATGTTCATCTGCGTCAAAGCAAGTGGCGCGAACCACCAAGTCTAGACCGTCAAGGTCAGGGACGTACATCTTGATGCCAAAGAGCATCTCGTATGGGGTCCGCCCACCCAGAGACCTTCTAGGGAGATTATTAAGAGCACGCTGCACGCCATAGAGGTGAGCCAGCCAGTTTCTGCCAGTGCCTATAACTCGGGCTGTCAAAGATTGCTTTAAATCACGGTTCATTCGTTCAACTACACTATTACCCTCAGGTCTGTAGGGTGACGAAAACTTGACTTGGACCCCCATCGAAGTCATGGCATCCTTATACGCCTTAGAGGTGAAAGCTGGACCCTGATCCGAATGGAAGGTACCACAGGCAAAAATCCCTATAAAGATACGCAAATCTCTAATGACAGTCCGTGAATCAGCGCTGCGATGTGGCCATACCCACACAAAGCGTGTGCATGAGTCAACTGCTACTAAGATGTACTTATATGCAGTATCAGATGAAAAAGGACCGCAGTGATCTAAATAAACACAGCCTAGCGGTTTATTAGAAATGTACAACTGAGTCTGTGGCGGACGCGTAGCAGGTTTAATCTGCTGGCATATGTCACACATAAGGACATAATCACGTGTCTGTTTGTACAGTCCCCGCCACCAGAAACGTAGTTGTAATTGAGTTACATTGGCCGAGACGCCCGCATGCGCAGACGCCACACCTTCATGAGCCGCTGTAATCAAGTCTGCTCTGCGATCCGAGTTGGGAATCAGCCGTTCCCCAACATCAGGAATTGTCACAAAAGGAACCTTTTCGGGACTTAAGTGGTATTTATACTTCGAAGGGAATCCCGCAGGATGTTTACTTCCCTTCTCAGAGGCAGCAATCGCTGCCAAGATGTCGCTATCAATCTTGGTTTTAGACCTAGTAACTGCTGCAACTAAGTATGTAGATACTGCTGATTTCGCTGCTTCATCAGCAAGCGAGTTGCCAACAGCGTGAACTCCTACGCGCTGATGACCGAGAGTATGAATAACAAAAACGAGTGGCAACTTAGCCTTAAGCTCTGCCACTCGAACCCAGATCATTTTATGTTTTATTGTGCTACCCTTGGAATCATGAAAATCAGTTTGAATCCAAAAGAACAAGTTTTCATTGTAAGACTGAACACAGTAGTAAGAATCACTTACAATCAGAGTTGTAACACTTGGATCCGCGTACTCTAACGCTAGTAATAGAGCACGAAGCTCTGCCAATTGTGCGGTGCAATCGCCCAGGGGCAACGTGTGCACCTCCCTGGAAATGAACTCATCATTCAACATAGCACCGACCACAATGGCGCATGCGGAAACGTAGGCATGTTTAGAGCCATGCGCAACCTGCGCCGACCCATCAGTGTAAATGATGCAATGGAAGTCCTCCAAAGGTCGCATAGCCAGAGGAGCAGGATGAACGAATTCATACTGCAAGTACTCTTGCGACCGTAAGGAGGCGTCAAAAATAAACATGACATCCGTGGATGACAATGACGCAGCCCACTGAATCCACCGAGGGTGCAAAGCTTTTGAATTTGGTACACTGGCTTTCGTGACTGCCTCCAAATGAGGACAGGGTGTTACCACTAGCATGCGTTTCCCCTGAGACAGTGCTCGTTCCTTAAGAATTGCCATCTGTACAGCAGTTAAAACCTTTTCCACTGTGGGAAACCGCAACTCAGCCGAAGTGTACAAGTGCGACTTGTAAGCAATAGGTACTGTGTCACCTTCATTAAAAGTGAGGTATGTGAAACCCACCGTCCCAGGAATTATTCTTATTACTAGGTTGGTGTGGTTATCACGAGTCAGTAAATATTTAGAAGCGAGCAGATCAGCCTGCAAGGATTGCAAAATGGCTGAATGCTCAGGCAGCCAGCATGATTTTGAGAAAGTTGGTTGTATCAAAGCATACAACGGCTTGATACGCTGGGCATATTCCGGAATGTAAGTTCTGCCGAAATTCAAAAAACCCAGCAAAGACTGTAATTTTTTCAGTGTTGTAGGAGCGCGCAATTGTGCGCATTTCTCCAAGAAGTGAGGAGCCAAACCTCTACCTTCATTGTTCAGCTCATAGCCGAGGAACAACACCGTGTGTTCTGCAATGTGCGATTTTGCAAAATTAAATTTGTAACCCATATCAGCAAAGGTACAAATTATGGAATTCACTCGACACAGATGCATCCAAATCTCGTCGTCTGTGAGATAAATATCATCTACATAAGAACATGCATCTGGATCGATTCCCTCCAACAGAGTGACTATTCTGGAGGTGAAGACTCCAGGACTATTTTTGTAGCCCATTGGGAGTCGCCGGAAGCGTTTTTGCACCCCAGCGGACGTAAAACTTGTCCACTGGGAGCTAAAGTCATCCAGTCTGTGGGCATAAAAACCATTGGAAATGTCAAGCGTTGTCTTGAAGCGCTTACGCACTAGACTATCCACTAGGGCAGAGCCGTGAGTATTCTGTACTGCACAGTTACGGCAATGCGAGTTCAAATGCCGGTAATCCAATACCAAACGATATGATCCGTCAGGTTTGGTCACAGTAAAAAGGGGATTATTCATTGGTGACACACACGTTTCAATAACTCCCTGATATTCCAATTGTTCAAGGATTTCTGCGACGGCTGCTTTAGCTTCACGCCGTATGGGATATTGAGGCTGAGGCTGCGGCTCAGACCGCAAAGGGATTTCGTGGCAAGGGGACAATTTGTCCCAACCACATTGGTTGCGGTAGAGAGCCGGTGCAAGAGCCCGAGCCCACTCTTCTGCAAAATGCTGCGCATGCTCAGTCGAGACAGTGTGCGCGAAACTGGGAAGGATTACCTCCTCCCCTCGCGGCGCTGCGAGCACAAAAGGTGGGGGCCAGTCAGCCTCGGAAAGCAAAATGTCGTACGTAGACGAAAGGTTCTCCCAAAACACCCCTCTGACAGTACGCTGTATGTCACCTTCAATTAACAGGACAATTTCAAAAAGTCTTTCAGGGGGAGCTAATCTCGTATCGGCTGTTTCTATTACAACAAACACTTCAGTCGCTGTCACCCTCAGTAGTGGACGGAGCGCCTCTCTGACTATGGTAATCTCCGCCGCGCTGTCCAGCAAGGTCAGAGCCCACGTCAGATTCCGAAGCCGCGTTCTCACTATCTGTGGCATATCTATGCGCTGTTAAGGCTGCGACTTTCTTTTTCGCAAACTGCGGACGCTTAGGCGTAGAATCCTCCTGCTTCACTGCGCCGTCCGTCTGGCGGGACTGACCACGTCCTTGTTGGCCACCACGTCCACGTCCACCCCCTCCTCCTCCACCGGTCTTCGGGGCCGATGTTTCCTGAAAGGAACGAGGAGAGCGTTGATCAGAACCCTGAAATCGATCAGGTGATTTAATCATCGCGCGATCGCGCAAATCATAAACTTTATCTGTCGGCGCAGGTGCTTGTACTGCAGGGAAAGAATCCTGAGTCTGTGTATTCTTCTTCCCCTGTGTCTGTTTCTTAGGCCAATTTTGTTTTTTGGACTTGGGCTGGACATCTGTCACTGCAGATTGTCCCTGAGGTTGTTTTTTCTCCTTTACTGGAAAATATTTCAGACCTCTACTTGTGCGGCCAATTGTCTTATAAGCGGCCACCACAATCTTTGCTAACTGGCGGGGTTTGTCGGCATCGGGCAGAGCAGCCAAAGCATTCGACACCTGAAAGTTAACTGCATCTCCTTTAACATTGGAGAGAATGAGATCACTTACAATCTCAAAAGAACCACACAGGCGCATACCCAATTCAACCGCTGCCTCTGGACCGTGATCATTCTGAACACGTCTAATGATTTCAGGCAGGGCAGTCATAGACGGGGTGCCGAAGCACCTTGTATAAACTGCCGCAAATGTTTTTCCCCAGCTTTCACAGTCAACAAGTTCAGGAGTTATATCCTTCGGTAGAGTAATCGTTAACATTCTATGTTTATCAGCAGGAGTAGAATTCGGAAAAACCGCCTCGAGTTGATCAAACTTCTCCGCTAGCCAGAATGGGAAGTCATCGTTGTCAACTGGACGCGCACTAAAAACCGAATTAACCATCACTGGATTGAGACGCATTCCGCCTCGATCCACGGGAGCGGCCGCACCCCCCTGGGGACCACCAGGAAGATGTCGACCGATGTATTGCACTAAAGCACGAATCACGGAAATGGAAACAACATGTAGCCTGCGAATTTCTGCTAGGGTACAAGCCCCGTGATTCGGGTGCGGGGTAAAGCCACCCAACGCAGGCCAATTCGTACCTGGAATTGAGAGCGGACCTAACCTCGCTGCGGACAAAGAGTGGGGGAGGGCGCCATCAAACCAAACTCGATGCTGCCAATGATCAATAGGTATTTCCAATGCCCGGTACGGCGTATACTCAGCCGGGACATCCGAGGCGGTGTAGGAGTGGAACAAACCAGAATTAGCGTCCACAGCCGGAAACGTAACCCAAGAGTAAAACAACTCGTAAGGAAACGCCGGATCTGCACATACCACGAAAATCACAGCCATCCCATCTACTGGGACCTGGTACGTCTGAAGATGGTTGCGAACCGCTACGCGACTATGCTGCGCAATAGCCACCGCCGCCATGACAACACTGGAAACAAGAAAACACAAAGAATACTTTGTAGCACAACTGGGTAGTAATTCAAAGAAACCGTTTAAGAAAGAATCAAGCTTGAATAAAGACCTATTTCAAAAAATAGGTAGGTTTCACCGACACCCCGTTTTCCGGAAACGGATGTGAAGGGGTTAAGGCATGAACGATAAACTACTCGAGTGTCATGATATAAGACCACCGAAACCGTTGGGCGCCATGTCGCAGGGTTTCTGTACTCACACAGAACTGTGCACAGAGGAGTGGAACCTCGGCAAATTAGGGTGTCCCAAAACTTACCTCAGCAACCAACTCACCCCTTACCGAGCTAGCTACAGTGTCTCATTGGACATATCAAACTTCCAATGTTTAGACAAACCAGAACATGAACTTACAGTACCTCAGGGTACGTGGGACTCATGAACACTCTTTCGTTATAGTATCATTACAAACCAGAACATGGAGTAAAGAAGACACATGTGCATTTGAAATGTTTATTTACTAATGCCGTCTTCTCAGGCGCAGTATCTTAGATAATACAAGTATACTTATTATCAGTAGCAAAATTATCAGCATAGTTACTAAGACATAAAAAGCGAATGGTGACAGCATGTTAACATGCTGTAATGAATAAGAGTTAACAACACTTATATCTCACCCTCCCTAACACATATATTATATTATTAGCTAAGAAGGTCTCTTTGGGTTGTTTTAGGGCGGGCCCATACCTTAGTGTCCTAGCATGAAGGAATCACATCAGCATACACCAGCTCTCTCTGCATGTGCACCGCATCAAGTGTGTTAACAAATTCTCGTGCAAAGCAATATCAATCCCGCCTCAAGCCCAAGTTGGCAAAGGCTGCACTTGTGTTATGACTATGAAGGCGTGGAGATCAGACCTCATAACAATTACTTATCGTGTTGCTCCTGAAACTTCAGCACTCTCCGTGCAGACATGGTTTATTAAACAAAACTGATATCAGAGCAATAACATATTATTCTCACATACACCACGGCAAACCACTAGGTTGAAAGCTAAGTCAACAATTAAGGGTCGTGTGCAGAAGTTGCAAGAAAGGAAAAATGGCGTTTAAATCTTAAATGTACCTATGCTAACTTAACACGATATAAGGATATATAGGAGCTATACAACAGTGTTGAGTGACCAGTTGTCAATATCCCAAACTACTGACACATGTTGACTTTCACAAAGATCACGTTTTTTGTATCTGGACATTTTTACAATCAGATCTCATGAGGAAACTGTCTAATGAGAAAGAAAACCACAGTACAGTCACAGAATATACCAAAAAACGAGTACTTTTATAGGGAAATCACCATCCACTTTTTAGGTTAATTGCCTATGATAATAAGAAACGTGTGATTTTCTTTGATCAGAAAATGTTAAAGGAGGGTTTATTTACCTTTTGTTTCATCGTCCAGGTTTATAATGGCATACATTTCTTTAAGTTCTGAAAGATCGTGGATCTTGATGCTAAAACAAAAACACAAAGCATAAATGTGCTGCAGTTTGCACTTTACAGTTTCTGTTATTCTTGACTGACCTCCAGGCCTTAGAGCCTCCCTATGGCTGGTTACATTAGTGCCACTCACATTCAAAGAACCACAATCTAATTTGTATTCATCTATTAGTTTGAGAATAAAAAGGAGTTTCTTAGAGACAAGGAACAAATGGCTAATCTTGGCACATTACATGCAATCTGTGAAGGCAGTCTTTCACATTATAGACGCGATTCACAAACTGTATTACTACAGCTAAATTACTACAATTTCGGTATTACTTCTCATACAACAAAATGCAATTCACAAACCTCTGGCCGGAGATTTCTAAGTATGCCTCTCCTATTTTTTCTGTGCAGAGATCTCGGTCACTGTGGTGGTGATCTCCGCAGACATAGGTATAGAAGTTAGTAGTTCATGTGGAAGGGCCCAGGGAGAGGAGTGGCAAAATGGGGAATAATAACTACTAAATGGGAGGAGTTAGGGACATTTAAGAAGGTATTTGGGAGGGACATGCTAATATGAAAAATATATCCACAAGAGAGAGAGATAATTGCAATTCATTGACTACAGTTCTAAAGTTACTATGGCAATATATGTGTCAAAATAGGCTCTAATGTACTCTATGCCATCCTTGAAGTAATCTAATCAAAAGGGAGGGAACACACCTAAAAGGAAGATGTTCTGTGTTGCACATCCACCTGATAAAGGAAGCTGGCTATCTAAGCAGTGCACCAATGTAGGGGAACATTATGCAGAGAATCCAGGAGACCCTTATTGGCTCACGAGGCTTAAATTAGTAATCCCAACACTCTCTTTGTGGTAGCGCTGGCGAGCAGTTTAGGCTCATCAGAGGGTAGTTGGCGATTACAGAAAATACAACTGCCAGATTTGATGCATGAGTCTCAAATGTCGTAATATTATTCTATAGGAGAAACATTCACTGCAGGACTGTTCTTCTGGACGTAAGGTAAGTAGGGGTCAAGGTCTTTAGAACCACCAGCATTTTCGGGTTGCCGGCGCTCCTGTGTCCGGGTGCAGAGGTGCCGATCGCAAGGGTGACCTTGAACGCTACTGCTAGACTCAATAGAGAAAGGTACCTTTAAGAAAAAGGCTGCAAGTGGGGACTGGGGGACTTGTCAGGCAGAACCCACAGGGGGCTTGGCTCTTGAGGGTCTGTGAAGCAAGGGGGCACTGTTGGTCAGCTTGAACTTGGGCTGTGGGGCTCCGGTGCAGAGGTGTTTTGTCCGGTGGGTCGCTCTTGTTAGCGGCTCTCACTTCTTGAGGACGACTTGGTGAAGGGGAGCAAACAGAGCACCAGGGCCACTCTCAATGAAGCCCTCTGAAGTCCCTTGTCAGTAGGTCTGGGTCAGAGTCTGGGGTGCCTGGACTGGACATGCAACAAGCCTTGGCTGCTGCAAGTGCTCTGGCACCCAGGGTATTGGTGCTGGGCGGCTCCTAGAGATTCTGGCATCTCCAAACTTGGCAGGGAGATGGATCCGACCTCCTAGAGTACGAAGACCTCTTTCTGGGGTGCTTCTCCTTCGGTTGACCTGGGAGTCGACAGTACGGTGTACCAGGCAGATGTGTTTGGTGCCTGCAAACAAGTGGCTCCTCCACTTTAAGGGAGATGCTAACTGGTTGTCGAAGTGCTGGGCAATCCTAGCAGCCTTGGAGTGGCTGCACAGCTTCTGGACAAGTCGGGTCTTTGCAACTGTCGAGATTTCAGCAGTTAGATAGGATTTTGCCCCGAGTTCGTTGTCAGTCCTCTATTCTTGCGATCACGGCTCTTCTTCTGTCCTCTTTGGTACTATGAAGTCGAATCTTGACTTGATCTGTTTTCCTGGTGGCAGTGGGCCACCTAAATACTCAATTTAGGGGAGTTAAGGGAAGAGTAGGGTAGTAGCCAATGGGCTACTTATCCACACCCTATATGGACACCTCGTGTACACAGTGGGCATAACCCTGTCCCACAGTTCCTAGTTCCACCAATAACAAGACGGCGGAACCCTTCTTTTGTGAAACATGTCAGGCACCCCAACTTAGAGTTGTAGCTAACCTGGTGGTG
The DNA here is from genome assembly GCF_964261635.1 of Lissotriton helveticus. NCBI lineage: Eukaryota > Metazoa > Chordata > Amphibia > Caudata > Salamandridae > Lissotriton > Lissotriton helveticus. Next base: position 189,023,006 of record NC_136060.1, read on the forward strand.
CAACACGCCTACCTACATGACATCCCACCTGTCCTAGTGCCAAACAGGCCTCGGGGCAGGGGATGGGTTCTCCCAGGTCTGGGGGAAACCAGGGTCGCATATGAAAGGCAGCAGAGGCCTTGAAGCTTCTAGCCTTGGTATGCAGATTTACTAGCCAACCTACTGGAGGAGGTTTGAACACCTTCCTCCGGAGCAGGCATTGTTTCTGATCTCACAGAGCACTGGCTCCCATCTCCAGGGGGTCAGATACTCGTCTTTGGTGGCAGGCTGGAGGATACCAGTCAGCCAGCACACTAGAGGACTAGTAGATTTTCAGGGGGCACCTCCAAGGTGCCCTCTGCGTGCATGTCAGGACCGGTCCGATACTGGCATCAGTGCGGTTTTGTTACATATACATAAGATGGCTTCCCTGTTTATTTGCAATATCTAGTAATAGAATAAGACATTATGGGGCCTCTCTGCTCATGCAGATATGTCCTCACATGTAATATAATGCACTCTGCCTTAGGGATCTTAAGGCCTGCTGTGGTGGTGACTTACATATAGTGCTTGCAGAGTATGGACAGCGCACACAGGCAGTGTGCAATGTTGAGTTTTCTGAGGGCTTGCACCCTTTAACTCATTCTGCCTTGGCAACCTGCCTGTAAGTTTTGTATGGGTCCCTTAGGCTGGCATGCTGCAGCCCTAAGGGACCTTCTTTAGTACCCATGTCCTAGCTATCCAGGGTACCATTTGCAAGGGACTTACAAGGGTGCTAAGGTTTTTGCCAATTGGGTTACAATTGAACATGCCAGATTTTGGGGAAAGACCACTGGCACTGGAGCCTGATTAGCAGGCTTCAGTGCACTGTCAGAGTAAAAACACTAGCATCTAGTAGTTCAAATAGGTGCAGCTTTCTATAACCAAGACATCACTTTTAGTTTTTAGTATTAAATCCGTTTTCTTGACAGAATAAAAGCAGTGAACAAATCAAGTCGCCTACAACCCAGCGGACAGGCAGAGTAATTTTCAGCTGTGCAAGGAAGTCGAGGCGGAGGTTGGGACTTTCAAGTATTACACACAGCAAGCCGCCTACAACCCAACAGGGCCGGCCGCGTCTTAAGAGAGATGGTAACTGGAAGACAATGCTGTGGGCAATCGCCCAAGGGAAGTGTAGGGCAAGAGGTCACAGGTGCCATATGGCAACCCATGAGGCAGTAGTCTCTGTGTGGAATGTCAAATTCCAACATAAAACGGAACCAAAATAATGTAAAACAGTAAAGAAATCAAAACAAATCCCTCACCCTCCCCCCACCCAATTTCCTCAGTGAGCCACTCAAAAAGGGAAGAAAAAAAAGAAGAAGCGATATTAAGTCTAGGTATCCTGTATGCTACGGCAAAGCCACTGGGTCAGAAAGCTGAAGGGGTGGTCGATGTCATATATACTTATGGGATAATCGAGGTGTTGTCAGGAATCAATTTGAGGATGCAGGGATATTGTGGGCAAGTCAGCTCCAGAAATTCTGTGAAAAGAATAGCCAAGAAAGGAGGCCAGGTTTTGGCATAGTCTGCAGCCTTTCCAACGGCTGCCATGGAGAGTTTCTCCATCGCTAAAAGGTTCCATAGCTGATGTACCCAGTGTATGTGTTACGGAGTTGCGTCTGATTTCCACCGTGCTAGTATAACTCTGTGTGCAGTGTTCAATTCAAGCGCCATTCGCCTTCCCCTAAAACGAGTGCAGGGGAAAAGATATTGCATTAGGAAGGCCCAGAAGGGTGTAACAGGGAGATGGGGTATGAAGATGTTGAATGCACTGTCAATGTCATCAGGTATCGGGTCCCAAAAGCGGGTTAGCTTGGGGCAGTGGCAGAGTAGGTGGAGGAGAGTCCCTGGATTACCACATCCCCTCCAACAGAGGCCATCGCACTGAGGTTGCCATTTGGAGACCCTATCGGGAGTATAGTACCAGTAGGTCGCGATCTTGAAGGCCGTTTCCGTGTGTCTTGAGGAGTAAGTAGTGTGGTGAGCCTAGTAAAAAACATCCTACCACTCCTTTTCAGATAGTGTATGGACTAGTTCCGTCTCCCATAGTTTCTGTCCAGCTGTGCGCACCTTGGGAAGGACCAAAGTGAGGAAGGCATAGATATCCTATATAATGCGTTTATCATCTTTTTTGTTAATGACCCATTTCTCAAACTGCAACATAGGGCAGAATGCAAGGGATCACGTCTCAGGCCCTGATATCCAGTGTATCATTTGGGAGTGCAGCTAAAGATCAGACACAGACAGATTATAGTCCAATTGGAGTTCCTTGAAAGGGATCAGCCCCCGAAGGTCAAAGAGATGGCCAGGGCGTTTACAACCTCCCTCAATCCAGCGTGAAGCTGCCCATTATTCACACCCGGTGGAAAAGCGGGGTCAAGGGGGAGGGGAAGTTGGACAGATTAGCTCTCCGGGAAACCCTATCCCAGGCGAGCATCGTGGGATGCGTGACAGGAGAGGAATATAAGCCCCATGCCCGAGCCGGTCGCGGCATCCAGCAAATGTGGTGGCCCGCTATGGACTGGTCCAGGAACACCCAGTATTTCTCGGGTCATGGGGCGATTTCACTCCACCAAATAACGCAGATGGGAGGCGTAGAAATATCGAGTAATATCAGGGAGGGCCAGGCCTCCAGCTTTCTTAGGTCGTTGAAGCTGTGTTTTCCGTAACCGGGGCGCAGTCTCGCCTTGAACGAACCCTTCAATTGCGGACTGTATCTGCCGAAGGGCATGCAATGGAGGTTCAAGTGGCAGGGTTTGGAATAGATAAAGAGCATGCAGTAGAACATTCATCTTAACCGCGGACAATATCCCGAACCATGTCAGAGGCAAGTGGCGCCACCGGTGCATATCTGCGCGAATCTGTTTTAGCAAGGTAGAGTAATTTATCTCTGCAGTTTGCACTAGCATTTTGTGGAGGACCAGCCCAAGATACATGATGCCGCCTGGTACCCAGTCAAAGGCAAACCGGTTTCTGAGAGTCTCCACCGTCTGAGGAGCAGCCGTGAGATTGAGCACCAGTGACTTCTCCATGTTAATTTTGAAGCCCGAAAACAGGCTAAATTCATGGAGGTCATTTACAGTAGCTGGCAGAGAGGATAGAGGTTGTGCTGCTGAGAAAATAAGGTTGTCTGCATACAGACTTATAAGGTGCTTATCTAAGCCGAAAGGATAACATGTGCAAGAGGGTTGTCTCAGAGTCGCTGGGCCAATGGTTCAATATATAGGGCGAAAAGCAGGGGAGAAAGGGGGCAGCCCTGCCGTGTTCCCCGCCCTACTGGGAAGTGATCAGAGAGGACACCATTGACCCAAACGGCAATCCAGCATCGGAATCGCGGCCCCAGACCAAAGCGTTCCAGAGTCACAAAGAGGTATGGCAGTGTACAAGGTCAAATGCCTTCTCCGCGTCAAGCACCAGGAGAAGGGCCTCCTCCGTTCACCGGTGCACCTCGTCAAAGAGGTGACAGATGCGTTTGGTAATATCCACACATTGCCTAACCGGGATGAAGCCAGACTGATCTGGATCAATAAGACCCGGCATATGGGGATTTAGTCTGTGTGCAAGTACACTAGAGAATAGTTTGGCGTCTATATTCAATAAGGAGATCAGCCGGTAGGAGCTGCAAAGTTCTGAATCTTTACCCGGTTTGGGGATAACCGATATAGAGGCCTGTGTGGGGACCATGTACATAAAGGATTTCCAGTCTACGTCGCTCCCAAGGCCTCCCTCGCGGAGAATCACAAACAGAAAATATCATTCCAGTGAGTCTCATGCTTTTTAAGCATCTGGAAACACTGCCGCTGGTGGTAGTGGAGGGTTGATTTGATGCATTATCACAGAGTGTCCAAAGATTGTGGAATGTGATGGGGCAGGGATAAATCAAGTCTGATTTGGAAGCACCAGACTAATAGGAACCTCAGACTAATAGGAACCTCATATATTTTGCCAATATGATTGTGTCAATAATGTTGAGGGAAATTGGTCTGCAGGAAAAATTGGTGAAGGTTTCTTACCTTTTTAAGCACAGTAGATATTTCTTAAATTAAGGTCATAGGCAGGCTCCCCAATTCTCTTTCTTTCTCAAACTCAGCTAGGAAATGTGGGGCAATCATTTCACTTTACTGTTTAAAGCATTTCCTCATCAGACCATCAAGCCAGGGTGTACTGACCCCCCCCTCACCATGTGTTTAATAGAATCTTTATTTACAAATGTCCTTATCAGATACATTAAGGGTTCTTTTTCATGCTTTTCCAGCCACACCGTTGTAATTCTAAGAAAGATACACTATTTGCATCTGTGGTACCTGAATGACCAATAGAGAGGAGTATAGTATTTGATGAAGACTTCAAGGAATTCAAGGTCAATATGTACTGCTCACTATTTCCTGCTCAGCCCACTGCAGCTTCATTAGTCTTATAAGGGTTCCACCTGATCTCTCTCTCTCCCCATACTGTCCGTCTATCTTATATATATCCAATACCCTCTATCAGCTTACCAAGGAAATTCTAATAATAATTTATTTAGCCGTCAAGTATGTCCACTTAAGGTATCAAGATACATTTACTTTCCAGTGCTCTAACTTCACCATCTAGTTTAGTAAAAGGGGCTCAAATTAATTTGAACACTCCAGATCGTTTTGTAATATGAACACCCCAGATGTAGGCCTAAAGAACAAGTTACTTACCTTTGGTAACGCTTTTTCTGGTAGATACAATATCTGCCTGTGGATTCCTCACTTTGTGAATATCCCCTTGCGTCAGCAACATTCGGAAATTCTTTTCGAAGCCTCGCGCCGACGTGGATTCGGACGTCATAGAGACACGACATCGCTCGCGACTCCGCTGACGTCACCGACGCCTATAATAGCGTCTTAAGAGAGATGGTAACTGGTAGACAATGCTGTGGGCAATCGCCCAAGGGAAGTGTAGGGCAAGAGGTCACAGGTGCCATATGGCAACCCATGAGGCAGTAGTCTCTGTGTGGAATGTCAAATTCCAACATAAAACGGAACCAAAATAATGTAAAACAGTAAAGAAATCAAAACAAATCCCTCACCCTCCCCCCACCCAATTTCCTCAGTGAGCCACTCAAAAAGGGAAGAAAAAAAAGAAGAAGCGATATTAAGTCTAGGTATCCTGTATGCTACGGCAAAGCCACTGGGTCAGAAAGCTGAAGGGGTGGTCGATGTCATATATACTTATGGGATAATCGAGGTGTTGTCAGGAATCAATTTGAGGATGCAGGGATATTGTGGGCAAGTCAGCTCCAGAAATTCTGTGAAAAGAATAGCCAAGAAAGGAGGCCAGGTTTTGGCATAGTCTGCAGCCTTTCCAACGGCTGCCATGGAGAGTTTCTCCATCGCTAAAAGGTTCCATAGCTGATGTACCCAGTGTATGTGTTACGGAGTTGCGTCTGATTTCCACCGTGCTAGTATAACTCTGTGTGCAGTGTTCAATTCAAGCGCCATTCGCCTTCCCCTAAAACGAGTGCAGGGGAAAAGATATTGCATTAGGAAGGCCCAGAAGGGTGTAACAGGGAGATGGGGTATGAAGATGTTGAATGCACTGTCAATGTCATCAGGTATCGGGTCCCAAAAGCGGGTTAGCTTGGGGCAGTGGCAGAGTAGGTGGAGGAGAGTCCCTGGATTACCACATCCCCTCCAACAGAGGCCATCGCACTGAGGTTGCCATTTGGAGACCCTATCGGGAGTATAGTACCAGTAGGTCGCGATCTTGAAGGCCGTTTCCGTGTGTCTTGAGGAGTAAGTAGTGTGGTGAGCCTAGTAAAAAACATCCTACCACTCCTTTTCAGATAGTGTATGGACTAGTTCCGTCTCCCATAGTTTCTGTCCAGCTGTGCGCACCTTGGGAAGGACCAAAGTGAGGAAGGCATAGATATCCTATATAATGCGTTTATCATCTTTTTTGTTAATGACCCATTTCTCAAACTGCAACATAGGGCAGAATGCAAGGGATCACGTCTCAGGCCCTGATATCCAGTGTATCATTTGGGAGTGCAGCTAAAGATCAGACACAGACAGATTATAGTCCAATTGGAGTTCCTTGAAAGGGATCAGCCCCCGAAGGTCAAAGAGATGGCCAGGGCGTTTACAACCTCCCTCAATCCAGCGTGAAGCTGCCCATTATTCACACCCGGTGGAAAAGCGGGGTCAAGGGGGAGGGGAAGTTGGACAGATTAGCTCTCCGGGAAACCCTATCCCAGGCGAGCATCGTGGGATGCGTGACAGGAGAGGAATATAAGCCCCATGCCCGAGCCGGTCGCGGCATCCAGCAAATGTGGTGGCCCGCTATGGACTGGTCCAGGAACACCCAGTATTTCTCGGGTCATGGGGCGATTTCACTCCACCAAATAACGCAGATGGGAGGCGTAGAAATATCGAGTAATATCAGGGAGGGCCAGGCCTCCAGCTTTCTTAGGTCGTTGAAGCTGTGTTTTCCGTAACCGGGGCGCAGTCTCGCCTTGAACGAACCCTTCAATTGCGGACTGTATCTGCCGAAGGGCATGCAATGGAGGTTCAAGTGGCAGGGTTTGGAATAGATAAAGAGCATGCAGTAGAACATTCATCTTAACCGCGGACAATATCCCGAACCATGTCAGAGGCAAGTGGCGCCACCGGTGCATATCTGCGCGAATCTGTTTTAGCAAGGTAGAGTAATTTATCTCTGCAGTTTGCACTAGCATTTTGTGGAGGACCAGCCCAAGATACATGATGCCGCCTGGTACCCAGTCAAAGGCAAACCGGTTTCTGAGAGTCTCCACCGTCTGAGGAGCAGCCGTGAGATTGAGCACCAGTGACTTCTCCATGTTAATTTTGAAGCCCGAAAACAGGCTAAATTCATGGAGGTCATTTACAGTAGCCGGCAGAGAGGATAGAGGTTGTGCTGCTGAGAAAATAAGGTTGTCTGCATACAGACTTATAAGGTGCTTATCTAAGCCGAAAGGATAACATGTGCAAGAGGGTTGTCTCAGAGTCGCTGGGCCAATGGTTCAATATATAGGGCGAAAAGCAGGGGAGAAAGGGGGCAGCCCTGCCGTGTTCCCCGCCCTACTGGGAAGTGATCAGAGAGGACACCATTGACCCAAACGGCAATCCAGCATCAGAATCGCGGCCCCAGACCAAAGCGTTCCAGAGTCACAAAGAGGTATGGCAGTGTACAAGGTCAAATGCCTTCTCCGCGTCAAGCACCAGGAGAAGGGCCTCCTCCGTTCACCGGTGCACCTCGTCAAAGAGGTGACAGATGCGTTTGGTAATATCCACACATTGCCTAACCGGGATGAAGCCAGACTGATCTGGATCAATAAGACCCGGCATATGGGGATTTAGTCTGTGTGCAAGTATACTAGAGAATAGTTTGGCGTCTATATTCAATAAGGAGATCAGCCGGTAGGAGCTGCAAAGTTCTGAATCTTTACCCGGTTTGGGGATAACCGATATAGAGGCCTGTGTGGGGACCATGTACATAAAGGATTTCCAGTCTACGTCGCTCCCAAGGCCTCCCTCGCGGAGAATCACAAACAGAAAATATCATTCCAGTGAGTCTCATGCTTTTTAAGCATCTGGAAACACTGCCGCTGGTGGTAGTGGAGGGTTGATTTGATGCATTATCACAGAGTGTCCAAAGATTGTGGAATGTGATGGGGCAGGGATAAATCAAGTCTGATTTGGAAGCACCAGACTAATAGGAACCTCAGACTAATAGGAACCTCATATATTTTGCCAATATGATTGTGTCAATAATGTTGAGGGAAATTGGTCTGCAGGAAAAATTGGTGAAGGTTTCTTACCTTTTTAAGCACAGTAGATATTTCTTAAATTAAGGTCATAGGCAGGCTCCCCAATTCTCTTTCTTTCTCAAACTCAGCTAGGAAATGTGGGGCAATCATTTCACTTTACTGTTTAAAGCATTTCCTCATCAGACCATCAAGCCAGGGTGTACTGACCCCCCCTCACCGTGTGTTTAATAGAATCTTTATTTACAAATGTCCTTATCAGATACATTAAGGGTTCTTTTTCATGCTTTTCCAGCCACACTGTTGTAATTCTAAGAAAGATACACTATTTGCATCTGTGGTACCTGAATGACCAATAGAGAGGAGTATAGTATTTGATGAAGACTTCAAGGAATTCAAGGTCAATATGTACTGCTCACTATTTCCTGCTCAGCCCACTGCAGCATCATTAGTCTTATAAGGGTTCCACCTGATCTCTCTCTCTCCCCATACTGTCCGTCTATCTTATATATATCCAAAACCCTCTATCAGCTTACCAAGGAAATTCTAATAATAATTTATTTAGCCGTCAAGTATGTCCACTTAAGGTATCAAGATACATTTACTTTCCAGTGCTCTAACTTCACCATCTAGTTTAGTAAAAGGGGCTCAAATTAATTTGAACACTCCAGATCGTTTTGTAATATGAACACCCCAGATGTAGGCCTAAAGAACAAGTTACTTACCTTTGGTAACGCTTTTTCTGGTAGATACAATATCTGCCTGTGGATTCCTCACTTTGTGAATATCCCCTTGCGTCAGCAACATTCGGAAATTCTTTTCGAAGCCTCGCGCCGACGTGGATTCGGACGTCATAGAGACACGACATCGCTCGCGACTCCGCTGACGTCACCGACGCCTATAATAGCGTCTTAAGAGAGATGGTAACTGGTAGACAATGCTGTGGGCAATCGCCCAAGGGAAGTGTAGGGCAAGAGGTCACAGGTGCCATATGGCAACCCATGAGGCAGTAGTCTCTGTGTGGAATGTCAAATTCCAACATAAAACGGAACCAAAATAATGTAAAACAGTAAAGAAATCAAAACAAATCCCTCACCCTCCCCCCACCCAATTTCCTCAGTGAGCCACTCAAAAAGGGAAGAAAAAAAAGAAGAAGCGATATTAAGTCTAGGTATCCTGTATGCTACGGCAAAGCCACTGGGTCAGAAAGCTGAAGGGGTGGTCGATATCATATATACTTATGGGATAATCGAGGTGTTGTCAGGAATCAATTTGAGGATGCAGGGATATTGTGGGCAAGTCAGCTCCAGAAATTCTGTGAAAAGAATAGCCAAGAAAGGAGGCCAGGTTTTGGCATAGTCTGCAGCCTTCCCAACGGCTGCCATGGAGAGTTTCTCCATCGCTAAAAGGTTCCATAGCTGATGTACCCAGTGTATGCGTTCCGGAGTTGCGTCTGATTTCCACCGTGCTAGTATAACTCTGTGTGCAGTGTTCAATTCAAGCGCCATTCGCCTTCCCCTAAAACGAGTGCAGGGGAAAAGATATTGCATTAGGTAGGCCCAGAAGGGTGTAACAGGGAGCGGGGGTATGAAGGTGTTGAATGCACTGTCAATGTCATCAGGTATCTGGTCCCAAAAGCGGGTTAGCTTGGGGCAGTGGCAGAGTAGGTGGAGGAGAGTCCCTGGATTACCACATCCCCTCCAACAGAGGCCATCGCACTGAGGTTGCCATTTGGAGACCCTATCGGGAGTATAGTACCAGTAGGTCGAGATCTTGAAGGCCGTTTCCGTGTGTCTTGAGGAGTAAGTAGTGTGGTGAGCCCAGTAAAAAACATCCTCCCACTCCTTTTCAGATAGTGTATGGACTAGTTCCGTCTCCCATAGTTTCTGTCCAGCTGTGCGCACCTTGGGAAGGACCGAAGTGAGGAAGGCATAGATATCCTATATAATGCATTTATCATCTTTTTTGCTAATGACCCATTTCTCAAACTGCAACATCGGGCAGAATGGAAGGGATCACGTCTCAGGCCCTGATATCCAGTGTATCATTTGGGAGTGCAGCTAAAGATCAGACACAGACAGATTATAGTCCAATTGGAGTTCCTTGAAAGGGATCAGCCCCCGAAGGTCAAAGAGATGGCCAGGGCGTTTACAACCTCCCTCAATCCAGCGTGAAGCTGCCCATTATTCACACCCGGTGGAAAAGCGGGGTCAAGGGGGAGGGGAAGGTGGACAGATTAGCTCTCCGGCAAACCCTATCCCAGGCGAGCATCGTGGGATGCGTGACAGGAGAGGAATATAAGCCCCATGCCCGAGCCGGTCGCGGCATCCAGCAAATGTGGTGGCCCGCTATGGACTGGTCCAGGAACACCCAGTATTTCTCGGGTCATGGGGCGATTTCACTCCACCAAATAACGCAGATGGGAGGCGTAGAAATATCGAGTAATATCAGGGAGGGCCAGGCCTCCAGCTTTCTTAGGTCGTTGAAGCTGTGTTTTCCGTAACCGGGGCGCAGTCTCGCCTTGAACGAACCCTTCAATTGCGGACTGTATCTGCCGAAGGGCATGCAATGGAGGTTCAAGTGGCAGGGTTTGGAATAGATAAAGAGCATGCAGTAGAACATTCATCTTAACCGCGGACAATATCCCGAACCATGTCAGAGGCAAGTGGCGCCACCGGTGCATATCTGCGCGAATCTGTTTTAGCAAGGTAGAGTAATTTATCTCTGCAGTTTGCACTAGCATTTTGTGGAGGACCAGCCCAAGATACATGATGCCGCCTGGTACCCAGTCAAAGGCAAACCGGTTTCTGAGAGTCTCCACCGTCTGAGGAGCAGCCGTGAGATTGAGCACCAGTGACTTCTGCATGTTAATTTTGAAGCCCGAAAACAGGCTAAATTCATGGAGGTCATTTACAGTAGCCGGCAGAGAGGATAGAGGTTGTGCTGCTGAGAAAATAAGGTTGTCTGCATACAGACTAATAAGGTGCTTATCTAAGCCGAAAGGATAACATGTGCAAGAGGGTTTTCTCAGAGTCGCTGGGCCAATGGTTCAATATATAGGGCGAAAAGCAGAGGAGAAAGGGGGCAGCCCTGCCGTGTTCCCCGCCCTACTGGGAAGTGATCAGAGAGGACACCATTGACCCAAACGGCAATCCAGCATCGGAATCGCGGCCCCAGACCAAAGCGTTCCAGAGTCGCAAAGAGGTATGGCAGTGTACAAGGTCAAATGCCTTCTCCGCGTCAAGCACCAGGAGAAGGGCCTCCTCCGTTCACCGGTGCACCTCGTCAAAGAGGTGACAGATGCGTTTGGTAATGTCCCCACATTGCCTAACCGGGATGAAGCCAGACTGATCTGGATCAATAAGACCCGGCATAGCAAAACCAAATTCTTTCACTTATTTATACATCAAAATGTGCATCAATATTTTAGAAACAATATTTTAGAAACAAGTGGGTACCATTAAACATTTTGAGTCGAGACTGACTGGCTTTGCCAGTGCCAGTTTCCTATTGTTCCAGCTGCTAACTTAATAACCATATTCCTTCCATTTATTCTATTGGGCCAACTGCTAGAAAAATAAAACCTATTCAGAAACAAGTCAAAGAATAGGATTGGGAAAAGGATCGATGAAGATAGCAACGGCTGACAGGAGGTCTAAGTAAATAATACTGTGGAAGCTTTCATTTCATTCATGCCCGGCTGACAACAGGTCCAAGTCTATGATTGTACTGAAGTTTTGATTTCATTCATGCCATTATCACTTTGAAATCACGACTGCTGTTCTCACAGTAACTTAAATATGTTTAAACAAAGAATATCATGCCTTGAGTAGGAGGTCAGAGTGTGGAAACTAGCAGAAATCGCTATTTTCATGAGCTGAAGCCGTTTTGTTTATGGCAGACATTTTAGTTAGCCATGTGCTTCTCCCGTCTTCACTGTTGCCTGCCCTTGTATTTCGTTTGCGTCATCAACTATAATTAACACTTTCAGCACTGAGCCAGAGCCTTGCGCATGCTCAGAAAGGCCTGTAGCTGCCAGAATGCATCTGTCTTAGTGTGTAACTGTCAGGCTATTCCAACTGATGTAAGGGTTTTTGTTACTCCTCCCACTCTATTGACTAAGTAGTTTCCAGTTGTCCATATATGTGAATAGCTATTCTTGTGTATACTTGCACCGCCTCTTTTTGAGTCTTCATGCTTACTCAGCTATAAGCTGGCCATTAAAGGCCCATGGTTTCTGTACTCCTCATACAATGGCCTGAGGGTACTGTATTGACGTAGTCTCCCTCACGAGAGGTTAATAAATCTATTTTCTTTGATATTACAACTTCCGTGCCAATCTCTATTTTGTTTGTCTAAGGACTTAAGGACAAAGAAGGGCGAACCCCTGCACCAGTGGGCCCCTGAAAAGGCTCACTCCCACAAATTGGCGCCCGTCACGTGGGGCTCATCGGAGATGCGGTCGCCCAAAAGAGTGGTCTAGACGGACGTTTGGAATCTCGCTGAGGATGGAGACCCTTGTCATTGCAGACCAAAGTGCTTTTCCGATTTTCCCGATTTGACCCTCCAGGTGGTGACCGGTCCCCGACTGAGATCCCTTTGGCATTCGTCTCACAGTGCGCATTAGGTCGATTCAGAGCTTGGCAGTGAAAGATGGAATCTTTTGTTTAGTAAGGTAACAATGCAACACTCTTGTTTTGGACTAGCTTGGCCAAGATTCTGGTTTGTTTGTTTGCTGCAGCAAATAAAGGCAGGTGATGAGGAGATTTTTCTCTACTTTTGGATAATTCTCAGAATAAATAAGCTTTGATTATAATATTATATTGCATTGTAATATTTTGGACATGCCTGCTCCTAGCACACTTCGTAGAATGTGTTGCTGTCTTGGGGGCACCAATATGGATTTAGAAAGTACTCAGCTGGCTCCCCTAAAGGGGATACCTAATGGGTTTATGTACATTCAATATGGTATTTCTTCCATAATGTATAGTACGCAGTGGAACAAATACACCAAAAAGGATCCTGATCTATGCACTTAGTAAAATTCATAAATGGTGATACGCAGCGCTTTTGAGTAGTCCGCCAGCTCCATTGGTAATTCTGTGTATTTTGGAAAAGGTCTGGGGCTACAGCCTGTCTTTTTGAACATGGCACAGTCTTTGGGCTGTTTACTTGTCTTGGTGCGGTTTCTGTACTATTTTTGGGAGGATTTTCGCTTGTAAATATGATTTACAATGGTATTTACAAATGGTTTGGTATGAGTACAGTCTGAGGGCTGCCTCTTTTGTCCTAAGTGTTGATTTGTGGGTTGATTGTGTGTTTGAGTATCTATGTGGTTTGTGGATTGAAGTCGGTGGTGATGCTTGTGAAGTACTTGTTTGAGTGACTAGCGACTGTGCTCTTTGTGGAAGAATGGCTTGCCTTAGCAAGCAGTGTTGTGTGTTATGAGCGTGTGGCCCCTTCTTGAAAATGTCTGGAATGAGCTCAATTTGGTTTGTTGTTGTCATTGTGTTCTGCAGATGCCATTGGAAGAATTACACTTTAAAATTCAAAGGATAAATTATATAACATATGCTAAATTGTTGCATGCTACTATTAAAAGTAAAGCAGTAACAAAGTATAGATGTCTGAACCTTCAATTATTATATCGCCCCAGTGGCAAAACACAAAATTAGAATTAACATTCAATAGGGAAAAAATAGGCCTCACAGAAATAGAAAAAAACGAATTTGTGTGCTTTACACAACTAGGATTCAATACAAAATTTTACAGCATTATCCTTAGATATATTATATTAAATATTAAAAGGCATTCACATTATCTGAGTAGTTGGTTGCTGCTAAAATAAAAGCATCCATTTTGTACCACATTGCAAAACGATAGATTTTGACTGGCTTGGAATGCCTGAGTTTTAAATAGCATAAACCGTGCTCATTACCGGCACTAGAAAGAGAGCTTTTAACACCTGTTCAAAGCAGTCTGTCAGAATAGACGGAGGTAATAAATGGTTTATCAACTTTTTGGGTTTTCTGTGAGGACGTTAGAATACAGCAAGGCCCTTTTCTCCTGAAAAAGTGTAGAAGCTAACGCCTGCTGGTTGTGAAACACAGCTGAGTAAATAACACATGACTCATAAGCTACAAATAAACGCTGTGGCAACTAGGTTTTAAGTTAGTACAACATGGTATGAAGGCACGTGCATTAAAGACTACTGATTTCGAAAGTTAGAAATACAGCCTCATTATTTTGGATCAAAGAGAAAGGATTCAAAGTAAGGACTTTCTTTCTTGTTGCTTTCCTAATAAAGCACATATGTGGATCTGATGGTAAATAATTACTGCCCTCTAAAAAGTGATACAAACATTTTATGTTTCAGTAAAGCTTCTGTGCTTAGTGTTATAAATAAATGCATTTAAAGGTAAAAGGAAAGAAATAAGGCTTGCTTTTCATATGTGGAAACAACAAAAGGGTTAATGATCATTATTAAAAAAAAAACATGACTACATGAAAAAATTGTTAAGAGTCATTGCACTAAAATCGTTTTTGTTTTATCATGATCTCTATACTGTTTAATAACATTATTGTGAAAATGTAATAGTATTTAGCACTTTAGGAAAATTACCCAGTGCAATGTATGTATTCAGATTTCAATGTGCACATTAAGATTTCTATCTCCAACTGGTTAAAATATGTTGTTGCACCAAATTACAAGGGTCAATTTTAGTTTACCTAACAACGCCAATATTACTGTCTCATAGTGACAAACTCAAAATGTAGTATGGCCTAATGGCTGCAGTGTCAAATACAAAGGCTATTAAAAGTCATGCAAAGAGTAGTTGTACAGACATGTGAATTACATTGAGCGCCTTAATGCACGATAGTTCTGAGCGAATTATGGCTTTCTGAAAACTGAAATTTTGATCCAATTTTTTAGGTGCTAGAACGCACAGTGCACAAGAAATAAATAAACATTAAAGAATACCAGTTGCATCCTACCTTTAAATTATCAGCACAGAGCAGGAATGTCCTTCAGTTGTGCTTCTCGAGAGTTACTTTGAATTGTAAAGGCCACGTGGGGATAGCCTTGCACTGACAATGGACAGCAGGTTTAAGGGTCAGAGGTCGAGTTCTGTATTTAGCAAACTAGAGGGCTAAGGGTAAGGCTTGTTCTGGCACTTCGACATTGGAAAAGATTTTGAAGGAGGGGATGACAGCGCAGAGAGAGAGAGAAGCTTTGCTTATTATTTTTGGCAAAAGACCAGGCAGGTTCTACAAAGTCACAAGAGAGAAGGAGAGGCAGTAGCGTATGTGGGTCCTATGTAGAGAACAGCTCTGCCATGCATATAGAAATAATGGTTTTAGTTTAAAGATTACTGTGCAAGGGCTAAAATAAGGAGGCAATGAAATTCAGTTTGCATTCATGTGCCCTCATGTTAAACTAGTACAATTGCTAAAGGAATTTGTAGTTGGTTATTAATGTTTTCTAGTTAGCTCAATGTGCTTGTACAACAAAATTTACAAAGTGGTACAGTCCAATAGCATTGGATAGGGCCTCCTGGATAGGGATTCCCCTAGCCATTTACCTCCTACAAGTCTGTTTGGGCCCAGTTGCCAAAAAGAGGGGTAAATATTGTCAACAGGAGGTCACCTGCTTAGGTTACCTACTGTCGAAGGGGGGAAAAGAGACTAGCTACAGGGCAAATTAAGGGTAAGCAAAATTAAGTAACACATTGTCCTTTTTCTTGATGTATGTGCTCTCTCTCTCTCTCTCTCTCTCTCTCTCTCTTTTTCTCACTCTCTCTCAAGCCTGTTTAAGCGGTCTAGGGACGGCCATAAGACAATTGGTTGGGCTTGCTTTATTCATTCATTCCACAGGATGCTGTGAATATGTTCTTGAATCAATAGAGACAAAGCACCTCACCAGTGCACGTCTAATTGGCTATTCAGTAATATTGTTTTTAAATTGTTAGAATGAATAAAATGAATACATAAATACGCCATGTTACTGCCCATCCTGTCTGTGAACTGATGAAATTATGAAGGGATGGGTAGAATAGACTGATGCTCCCTTATTTGACCTTTAAGGGGAACTTGATGTGGGTAGTTTTTGTTCTAAAATTCTCAGGTGATAACACCATTATTGTTTATGTTATTCTCATGTTATATACAGTTTTGCAAAGGCATCACTAGTCTCTTATTAGTTAGTGTGTGTAATTGAGCTGACAGCCCTTATTAAAGCTGGTGAATAGGTTTTTTCACTAAAAATGATGTTACATAGTCCAGATCGCGAAAAGTAGAATGCACAGGGTTCACAATGTTAGGAAAGACACCCGTGTGATCCTCAGCAAACATTTTGAAGGAAAATATTGCTTTGTAGGAGTTTGTTTACCACAACAAGTTCGGCTGGAGAAATGCATGTACCCAATATGTTGAGGTTTTGTTAGTTATTTATGTAGTAAGGATCCCTGTTAAATTAGCAGTTTTTAGATTTTCCCGCCGCGCCTATAACTTGAGAGCATGGTCCTAAGCGTAAAATGTAGAAGTTTTTATGTAACAAAAATAATTTTAGAAGTGCCTGCAGTCCTGTACAAGTAGTAGAAGGTTCATAAGTAGAAGTGTAGTGAACTACATGACTTATGAAACACAAGCTTGTTAAGACAAGAAGCACAAAAGAATGCTTGTTCTAAAAATTCCCTTTCTTGAGGTTCTTCAGATGAATAATATAGGAATACACAAATGTAAGGATTCAGAGTATGTCCATATTGTTTTTCTTTTTCCCTCAGAATTTAGTAATTAAACACAGACTTCTTTGGCTGATAGGAAGAAACAAATCAAATCGTGTAACGTTTTACTCTGGTCAGTTCACCATAAGTTCCTTTATACTCGCTAATAGGTACAGGGTGTTTTTTTTTACTTTCAGATACATGAAGTGGTTCTTGGGTGCCCTGCTAATGTATAGGGCGCCCCAAGACTAAAGAAGTTTTCTGAAATAGAGTATCCTCTCTGTTGATATATTATTTGTATGCCTTGTCTATAGATCTTTTGTACTGTCCACCAATAGATATCTGCTGCCCTACAACCATTGCGAGAGGGGCCCGAACATCAGATCCAGCCTGGGGAGTCAGCTCCATCCCAGCTTGGAGCTGAGGGAAAGGGAACCAGCACAAGCGTTGCTGGCAACTAGGACCGCATTGAAAGTAGAAGGCCAGAAGCACTGGACCCATGAAAGCTACGTGAAGTGTGTACCCCTGCCACTGTCTTGGACGAAAGACGGGGTCACAAATCAAGACGGAGAATTCTTTGTGTTGATCCAGTTTTTGATGCCCAGTTGAAGAGTCACAGACCGACAAGGACGGCAAGGAGGTTTTGCTTGAGGTGACCCCCCTTTGAAACAAGAGTTGCTTCAGATACTCCAGCATCAGGCCTATGAGTCCTGGTCCCTAAGTGAATGCAAGTCTGCACCTCTGTTTGATGAGCAAGAGGTGCCTAGGCATACCAGGTACAATCTGTGGCTCCGACAAACGAGCAGTGCGCCAGTGCAGCAAAACAGGAGTTAAGGAAGGACTTGAGTTCAGGGTACAGGTGCTGTGCCTTTGGTGCCTGTCAGATTAAAGTGAAGAATACTGGTGCACTGCCTGAGACACTGAACAGGATTGTTGAGGGTGTTTGCCCTGGAAGGTGATTGCCCTATCCTGAAAGAAGAAACTTTTCTCTTAAAACTGGGCCGTGATTGTTTTCTTGAGTTGCAATTTGTGCAGCTCCACTGTGGGAGAAGTGAACACTTGATGAACAATAAGAGCCTGCCTGTGAGACTCAGACGGACACAGGGAGAAGACTCCCCTCTGGCTGGTTGTACAGCGGCTTCTATTCTTCAAGTACTTTTTAGCAATGTACCCCTTTGTTCGTCCCATTTTTGAGGAGGAGCAGCCCTTTGCGGCTTCTCGTCCTAATTACCATGGCCCCGTTTGGTCCTCCTGGTCTCCTGAAGCAAAAAATGTTTTTGTGATAGTCTGTGTATTCTTTTTAGTACTAGTATTTGCATTACTGTTTATTCTGCAAGAGAAACGTTTTGTGCACACTTTGATAAATGCTACTCTGCCCTCCTCCTGAACATATCATTGGTACCCTAGCACTCATAAAGAAGAACACTGGAAGCTTTAATAAAAATGTTTTTATGTAGACATTGCATCCAACATGTGCTGTTGGCTATTTCCAATCGACCTAAAACAAACACTGAAATTCATCCCGATATAGGAACTTAGACTTTAATTGGCTGGTTAGGGACATTGCTTGTTACTTGGGGCTGGAAACTGTTGACAATTCTATGCATATTCTTTGCGATCCTACTGTCATGCTTTGTTCCCTTTGTGTTTCTACTTGTATACCTACCAAGCACAACGTTAAGGAAGTGAACGCCCAATATGTATTAGACCAAGAAGTTAGCAATATGATAAGAATAGATATGTAAGATATTTTCTATATTCCTTGTAGATCATAGAGATGTCTTCAGCTAATGATAAAAGGGTTGTCTGTGGAAACTAGCAGAAATCGCTGTTAGCATGAGCTGAAGCCATTTTGGTTATGGCAGCCATTTTAGTTAGCCATGTGCTCGCCATGTGCTTCTCCCATCTTCACTGTTGCCTGCCCTCGTATTTCGCTTGAGTCATCAACTATAATTAACTCTTTCAGCACTGAGCCAGAGGCTTGCACATGCTCAGAAAGGCTTGAAGCTGCCAGAATGCATCTGTCTTAGTGTGTAACTGTCAGGCTATTCCAACTGATGTAAGGGGTTGTGTTACTCCTCTCACTCTGTTGACTAAGTAGTTTCCAGTTGTCCATATATGTGAATAGCTATTCTTGTGTATACTTGTACCGCCTCTTTTTGAGTATTCATGCTTACTCAGCTATAAACTGGCCATTAAAGGACCATGGTTTCTGTACTCCTTGGACTACCTCCTGCAGTGGCCTGAGGGTACTGTATTGACGTAGTCTCCCTCATGAGAGGTTAATCAATCTATTTTCTTTGATATTACAGCTTCCGTGCCAAACTCTATTTTGTTAGTCTAAGGACTTAACGACAAAGAAGTGGGCCAGTGGGCCCCGGAAAAGGCACACTCCCACAAGAGGATGACTCCCACAAGAGGACGACTATTTTGTAGTTTCAGTGCAGAATATTACTGTTACTTACCAACTGTCCCCACATGAAGCCGCTTTGTTAAGTGCTTGAGAGATGGAAATGCTTGTTAGGTTGTCATTATGATTGTGAGCCTGGAAGAGCTCTTGGCCAATCTCTCGAATATGTGTAGAAATGACCACAAAAAATCCTTGTGAAAAGCCGATCATGATGTAGCCATCACCATACCTATATGAGTAAATACAACATGCAAATTTAAGCAAATCTAGAATGTGAGGAATTAAACATATTCACATTTGTAATCAGGTATTGTTAACTCACCACTTATAGGATATTATGGTGCCATAACGCTGCTGAAATGCCAACTCAATTGGATTGTCAGGATCGTTTAGATTAAACAGAAACAGTGTTTTCTTCCCAACCACCACACTTATCTGTAAATGTGCAAATGGAGTACAACAAATTCATATTTTTAATTATAAGACATTCACGTCTACAGAAAATTAATTACGGAATTCATCAATGGTCATTCTGGTCAACCAGCAGCTGAAATAAGTCAATCCATGTGATATATCCAGGACTACTTTTTCAGGAGAAAGCTTTCTTTAAAAAAATATTTTTAAAGATTTCCTAGATCAGCATAACATTCTCTTTACTATATATAAATATCTATAATGACAATTAAAATCTGGCTTAAAAATATTATGCTAGCACTCCTCAATTCTTGCCTTACAAACTGGTAAAAGCAAATAAGGTAAGGGAGGCCTCACTGAAGCGCAATTTAACCTTGCTACTTTGGAAGCAGCATGCACTAGAATCTATAATGCAGTGCAGTGGAACTTTTAATTTTAAGTTAAATTTGAAAGCTATGCTACAGTAAAGATGTTCATACTATCCAAGTGTCTTCCTCGCTTTATAGCAGATGTGGGGGAATTGTTGTTAATGTTCATAAACACTAGAATCGAATGGCAAGTCTATACCCTGAATAGGAGTAGTGAAGCACCAATAAAAATAGAACACGTGAAATAGTAAGGGTAACTTGAAATACACAGTTGTGTTTGTGTGGCGTTTTCTGTGTAGTTATGAATTTACAGCAAATGCCAAGCACAATACTATCCCAAAAAAATAACTGCTTCTAGCTCACATGGATACAAGTAATTAAAAAATAAAACTGAGCCAGGTGCGGTACAGCTCGGTCGCAGACATTTCGCAAATGTTACCCTTTCGTGTTTGAAATGTTGAAATCACTATTTAAGTATTAAGCTTGTACTAATGAGCTCCACACTTTGCCCATACTTTTAATGTTCCCACCTGATGAACAGAGAGGTAGTTTTTGTCTGCATTATGAAACAATCCTGAAAATTCAATCCTCTTCTTTGGCATGAAAATGTCCAAACTCATGTTACACCACATGTACTATTCTCAGTAGTTGTTTCAAGATGCACTCACAGTACAGAAAAAGCTTACTTTTTAAACTTCTCTTATGTAGGTTTGAAAGCTGAAATCATATAGTACCGTCAAAGTGAGACATTTATATTATACATTTGAAGGCACAGTGTGTGGACACAGAGTAAAACCAAAAAAGAAATGAGTTCTAAAACATAGCTTATATAAGCTGTTACATGAAAAAATAATGAGAAAAAAACTGCCATGGAACGTGCTGTATAATAATCCTTTGAGTGGCCAGGAAAACTGGGAAGAAGATGCATCCTTAGCTGCACTGCCTTTCAGAAGATTTGTTCCTTTACTCTGTATGTGTGGGTTTTGCCAAAACTGTAAATTTAGAGTGCTTCGAAAGATACGATAGTAGTTGATGCATGTGAGTAATTGTTAAATGCCCAATGAACATATGCCAAATATATTTCCTCATGGAGAGTGATTAGGTTTGAACGGTGTCCTGGAATCCTACAAAATGTATGTTTGCCTGTCTGTTAATAGAAATGTGGAACATTGATCCTCCATGTCTGAAACTCTCTACTCCAGTTTAATGATTCTATAGGAAAACACAGCAAATTTATCATCTAGGTTTTTAATCTATGAGTTCAGAAGCGAAGCAGTTGTAGTTTGGTTGACCTCTTTAATCTTTTTTAAGATACACCTGAGCATGACATTGTGCTGTAGTTTGTTTTGCAATGGTGGTTCTTTGCACCATTACAAAATATAAACATATAACATGTATGTCTATATTTGTGTAATTTAATCTATTTATACTTATAGTTTGCAATAAAAAAATAACAAACTTTAGATAAGTAATGTGTACCTAGATAGGCTATATTGCACATGATTGTATACCGAAAGAGCAGAAATATAGCAAAAATCTGTTCAGAATGGTTTTAAATTCTAATAAAGTTTACAAATGTCAGAGCAGCATAGCCTTCACCTGCCTGCAGAAAAAAAGGTGCAAAGACGACATAAGAAGAAGGCAAAGGGTTATGGCTCTATGGAAAGGAGGAGCATGAACAGCCTAAAGATAGGACAATCAGTGGACTACTGTCAAACTGACGATTCTGACAATGTAGCATTCTTTAACATTTATCAGTTATGAACTTTCAGTTTCACTAATGTCACAAACAGTTTCACTAAGGTCACAAACAATGTAGATAATTCTTTGAATTGTCTTACTGTACTTTCTCCCGCTGATCTCTCATCAGTTTTCATCACAGAAAATTGAATGTCGCTAGGCTCAGCTCTCACAGTAGTCTACAGAAAAAAAACAATGGAATCTAAAGATTTCTGACAGATTTGCAAAAGATTAAAACCTGACAGAATGAAACGCTTGAAGAGAGGGCAGTAACTAATGGCACAGTATAAAAAAACAACACATTTTAGTAACACTACACAGAAATATGTTGATCGACACAGTGCATATTCTCTTGGCGCATTGTGAGTTTTATGACATGCCAGTCCTGATTGAAACTATATGTATTACAACTTTAAACTTTTATTCCAAGGTACTGAAAATGGTAAAGAATTAAAGGAACAAGAGTTTGAAGCTGTTCTTTTGGGTATAGCAGGTAGTAACTGAGGTAAGCTGCTGGTTTGCTGAGAGCCACTTAGATGGCACTGCCTCAATCCACCCCTGCAGCGGTTGAAACATATCCTACGCTTGTTTCATCCTACTCAGACAAATGCTCCTTCCTTCCAGTGTCTACTTCACATAGCACATCAGTGCTTTGACAGGAGCCTATGTATCACAACACAAACTCTTTCATATGCTCCCGCCATTCCCCTACTAGGCTCCCCATGCAACCGAGGGTCAATGACACCTGCTGGTCTAGAGGGCTAGTATGCCGGAGGAATGACAATCCTAGGCGATCTTTTTCAGGATGGCAATTTAATGCCCTTTGATGAGCTAACAGACCAGCTTAACACTCCCAGGGAGCAGTTTCTAACCTGTCATGCATTATGAATCAGCAGGAACATCGAGGCGACAGAACCTCCACCTCACGCTGTAGTACAATATCTCCACTCCATGAGCAACAGTCACAGGCCTATCAGCTGGCTGTCCAAAGCTATTGGGGAGTACACCTAGATGTTTCTCACCGGCATTCCAGAGAGATGGGAAACCGAAAGAGAGTGGGTCTTTCCCTGTAAGGAATGGGATAGGGTGCTGGTGTACCTGGCTGCGGTATCTAAAAACGTAAGGTTCAAACCCATCCAATTCTTCACACTGCATAGAGCATATCTACTTCTCACCAATATTAACAGGTTTTCCCTGTAGCGAATGCCTGCTACCCTCATTGTTAAGTTCCTAACATTAACTTGCACCATATGAAATGATCTTGTCCATCTTTGTCCCAGTACTGGTTAACAGTTACTTTGCAGCTCACACAAATGACTGAAACTATTCTTCACAGCTGGTAGGTTTGCATCTTGGGTTCTATCCCAAGCACCACGATAAACAAAACAATAGCATGCTTTCTCGATTTGGCTCTGCTCTTGGCCAAGCCCACAATCACGCGCTATTGAAGGCTCTTCTTCCCCCTGCCGTATTGTCATGGCAGGATTCACTATTGCTTTGGTCTGGGGCAGAAAGTACTGCCCTGAGAATAGAAGAGGCTAGAGGCCTCCGGAAATACCTCATCTTCATGGAATGGGATTACCTACTACTCAGCTTTTAGGTGCTGACCAAATATGATTCTCTTCCCCATGGATGTGCCCCCAACTTAGCTTTCTTAGACTGGCGCTTGCTGGCTGGGGGGTTGGCCCCAGCAGACAATATGCATGAGGTCTTAGGTGTATACATAGACTAACATTCACCCCAGGATCCCGACAGTGTGAGTAGAGATATCTACTTTCTTGCCTTTCATTGTATGCACATGCCCCAATAGCCTGCGTATATTTTTGTTACATACTCACCCCCTCCTTTCTTTACCCTTTGTGTTCATGGACGCTATTTACGCATGCCCTAGCAGCGGTAATGCTGTACTAAAACCTACTATCTTGAATGTAACTGCTTTTCCCCGTGGGTTGCTATCCCTATGGACGCAACAATGTACATTGCTACTGCACTGCTTGAACTCTACTGTAAAATTACAAAAAAGCAGGTAATAACTATCAACACTGGTTACAGTGCAAAACAAAGATTCCTAAAAAGATCACATATGATGAAAAGTAGTTTTAGATTGTTATCCATCCTTCTTACATAATGTCTCATTTCAGTTATCTATTAACAGATTTCATGGAATGATGACATTGGCCAACCAACCAGATTGCCCGAATTGGGTTAGTGACTAACATTAGCAACCATAATGTAATGTTAGGATCTGATCAGCCAAACAAAAGACTATGACTGTTGTCTATGAATGTCAAGAAACAGCAAAAAAGGATTAACGGCTGCAAATGTTGGCACCACAGGCAAGATTCAACCCTGTTGCTAATTTCTCTTGCCTTATGTGATCAGGTAGCTACCTCCTCCTCCCACTAATCTCCAATTTATGGCTGTAGGCTCTTTCCCCTATGGGTCTTGGCCAGAAAGTATCAGGGTGTCTGGTCTGCATACATTCTATGAGGCAAGAGACCTTCAGAGAAATGCTGCCACCCTGGCAGCATCAGGGACAGGAGCAGGAAGAAGTGAGTTTCAAGTGAAGGATGAGGGAGAACATTCAAAGAAGAGAAAGCAGTTCTGAGCTAAAGAGTATGTTTTGGGTGGGGATGAGAGTAGAGCTGAGAAAGGTAACAAGAGGGTATGAAGCACAAGGATCTTAGTGAGAGCAGAGCAGGGAAGACCAGCTTGGGGTAAGAAAGGGCACACTGAGACTTGATTTGGAGATTGCATTTATATTGCTAAAAGTATTATCAAATGGATATGTAGGTAATAACACTCTAAATCAGATCGCCCATATCCTATGTATGGACCACAGATGACCATCAGTAGTGGATGGGAAAATGTGAGAGAGGACAGGTGTGTGGGAGAAAGAGATGGTAAGATGGATAATGCTACAATGATGGTCTTACAATGATGGGGTAACCTAAAATCCCCTCAAGGGCAGCCGAGTACTTATATGATCACACTGGCGAGCCCCAAAGGGAACTAAATAATTTGAGCTTTATTTCTTTGCCCTATAATTGGTTAGGATCAGTCCCTAAAAATGATTCAATCCTTTGAAACGATTCAATAAGTCAAGTTAGAGTAGACGTCTTAAGGCTGTATACAAGTCCTTTATTAATTTTTTAAGTGGTAGTTTTCCAACATGAATTTAGAAACATGCATACTCACTTGCTCCCTCGCCCCGACAACAAATCCAAAGGTGAACCAAGAGGCAAATCAGTTATGTGCACTCTTGGGGTGGCCTTTATACTTGCACAACATTAGAACTTATAAAATCAACCATAGGGTAAATTTTTGTACAGCGCACATCGCTACGTCAGTCATGTATTTCGAGATCCTCTTATATGTGATAATGAAGTAAAAGGAGGGAAAGTAAAATAAAACAATTGCCTAGCATCACAAAATTTGGTCTGAATGAAGAAACCGGAATTGATCCCAGGTTTTCTGGTTCCACATTGTGAATTTCAATTCAGCCACTAGATGTACCTGCTTCGCTTCCCCTACACCCGCCTTACTCAACCCCCTCATCTTACCCCCCACAACCACTCTGTTGACATCGGTGTGGCCCTCGGTTACACCACAGACCAAACTTTTTAGACCCTGGTAAGATGTTTGAGAGTACCCATGTTGTATAAAGAGGAAACATTCATCTCCTCGTGTCTCTCCTGAAGCTTCTTTTCAGCACCATTGTAGATGGCTTACTTTATTCAACTAGGTCCTATGAATTTATCCTCACTTTTCACTTTGAAGTCAAAGTGCAAATAAAATTTTCTGGCAAGCAAAGGTTTAATAATAGTAGTCACATGGTTGTTGAGTCAATTTATGTAACCAGCCTTCAATCAATATAAAATGTATATATACTTTCAGTTTAAAAGTTATTGCCCCCCCCCCCCATGTATATATACACACCATTAACATTGGCTTACCTGGCATGCTCAAATCCTCAATATAGATCTAAGCTCAAATATCCTAAAAGCAAATATATCTTAGAATGCATATGCATAAAGCTAGCTTAGAGGCAGTTTATATGTTGATAAGCTGAGTGCCCTTTTCGAAAGTAAACAGACATAAAGGTGAACAGTGAACAAAACAATCAACTTGTTTCTGTTTTAAAGTTTTTAATAGTATCTGATCAATTTTATACATTTCTATCATCAAGTTTTTTTTTGATTTTGTTAAAATCATACCTTCAAGAAGTGAATATGTACAGGTACTTCTACATTACCTGTCTGACCGTGTCACCTTCCTGGTTGCTAACAGTTATAACTTTGTCTTCACTTCCCAGTGCAAGAAGATTTTGAGAGCTCCAACAACCACATGTTATCCGCTTAGTATGTTTACCTAAAATAAAATTAGAAACATTAACTGATGTAAAAGAACAGAAAACCAAATTTAAAAATATATATTCACTACAGATGTCCCTACTGTATCATTCAATAATTATAGTTGTCTATTATATGAAAATATTGATTTTATACCAGTCACTTTACATAATCAGCTAGTGTAGTGCTAGTTTATGTTGAGGTGATAGTTAATATAGTATTGTATTAGGTTAGGGTGCCTTCATATGTTCCATTAGTTCTTGCAACAATCGGTGCTCTTTTGCAGGGAAGACAATATCTGTATTTTGTCATGGAAGACCATATAGGAATACCAAATTTTGCTGTTGGAAAAAAGCAGTACCAACGTTGGCCTACTAAATATACTGGTATCTGCTGCATTCATTTCTACACAGGGAAAGGGGTAGAACACAGTTACAATATGTAATACAGTGATAATTATCAGGTTGCTGCAAATTAACATCACATGGTTAAACATTTCTATCAAACCCAGGCAGCATCTGGGTTCCTCATCTCCTTCCGACCTCTGTTGACTTTACACAAACCTTAGATGTGGATAACACCAGAGCTTTACTTCCTGCATTACAAGCTCTTACTGTAGCTCACAGCCGAAAGTTTTACACGCTTGCCCTTAATTCTCATATACCACATCTTCTAATCTTCCAAACCGGGCCAAGTGGCTGGTCAGATGGATTTGTCTTTTCGCGCCGCTCTGGAATCGGGTTCTGCCAATCAGATTCAGGGTTCAAGAACACAACTGTGTCGTGGGCAAACACGGTAGTAACAGTTGCCGATTTCCAAAGCAAATGAATTTGCATCTGCTCGCCACTCGAGCACTGGCCATCACGTCAGATGCAACCAAGCCGCCTCTCACAACCATGTATCAAAGACCACTCAAATAGCATGCACTATATGTTTTTGAAAACATACGCGCGTACCTGACAAGTTTTTTCCTATTGTGCGACTTTGCAATTTTTTCGCTGTACTTAGATGTGACATTTCAGTGCCTTTTTCGTGACACACTCGGGGAAATATCTTATTGCTGTAAAATGCAGTAGAATCAAAGTTATTACTACAGACATTTCAATTACCACCGTTTGTGACACTTGTGAAGTAGAAAGTCCCCTAAAACAACCCTTCCCTTGACATGCATCCCATTTCAAACAGGATGGCTCTGGATTATTTTGTGGAATAACAACAAAAAAAGCATCTGAAAGCAGAGTTTAAATGTTTCCTGAATCAGTCATGCTATAAACCTTACCCACAAATGTTGCTATTTGCGTCGCTCAGAAAGGCTTTGGAGGGCTGTCTGGAACCCACGGCGGCAGCCCGCTCTTCACGGCCTGGGTAAATACAACTCTGGGCACCAAATGTGGTCTTGTGACCACGGCTGTATGACTCACCACTCAGGGGCAGAGGCCAGGCTAAGAGGTGCTGCCTTTGGACATGGAGGAGGTGAGAATTAAGCTTTTGGTACCTTTGTGTGTGTGTTTGTGTGGTGGCTCGAGAGACCGGGGAAAAGAGAGAGCCAGTGTGTGTGCAGGTTTATCTGATTTGTGTTATCTTTTTTTCTAGGACTGTTCTCAACTTTAAATCGTACAAAAATTGAAACATATAGACAAGCATTTGTAATGCAATAGGTCTCGCATTTACAGGAGTTTGAGCTAGTGGCATTGTAAATGACAATACATTTTATTTATGTTTTGGTTTTTGAAACATAAATAAATGGCATTGTCATTTACAATGCCAATAGCTCAAGCTTGCGTAAATGAGAGACCTATTGCATTGCAAATGCTTGTTTTTTAAGGCAATGTGCTCCTTGAGGGTGAGGTTCGTGTCCAGGGTGAATCCAAGAGATGAGGTATTCTGTGAAAGATTGGGTTTGAAGCGGTCAAGGTTCACACCACTAACAACTTTAATACTGTTTCTTGATTGCTGTTCTTGGCAAATAACATAAATCTGCTTGGTTCGGTTGAGCTTCAGGTAATCACTCGACATCCAGGTCTGGATGATGTGCAAGCAATGTTTAAGGCATTGGATGACAAAGCAGAGGAGACATTCAAGCAAAGATGTGTGTCATCATCATATGGATGAATCTTAATGCTGATAAATATGATGAACCAAGGTTGGTCATTTCTTCGCCATGGAGAAGATTACTTCCACTATGCGACAAATTCCATATACGTTTACAAAGCTATTCACTTTGCCTGTCAAACCTCCAAAATAATCATAGCTAGAAATTCACACAACTTTATGTGTCCACAATTTGTCTCTATGGATATAGATTTTCTGAACTGGAATTTCATTACATATTTAAAGGCCCTTTCCCTACAATTTAGTATACTTAATATTATTATTATCTTCAAGAAACGACAAACATCAATAAAAAAATCAGATGTAAATATACAAGGTACACACATAAAATTGCAACCAAATTGGCAGCCACCATGTTTACTGTGACACTGTGTTACAAAAAAGTAGGTCTTATTTCGGCTAATTATTTTTAGAAAAATCAATGGAAGCAACCTTGTCTATAGCTCTAAATTGTTCTCATTATGAAAGCTCAGCTAGTTAAGTGCCGGCTGCTGCAACTTGTGGGTTGAATGCCAGTGAGAAGTTTGTCCTTCCGATTAAATAAAATGGAGTTAGATAAAAACAGTGATATTTGCAGCTCTTCAAGGATGTCATAATCATACAGTAAGCACTAAAAAATAGCATTTTGATTATATTATTGTTATGACTGTTGTTATCATTATAAGGGATCAAAAACTGATGAGACAGTCATCTGCATCCTATATACAAGCATTTGATACATTGTATCCTCATATATATCATATATATCCTTTTCATGCCTTGAAAGCGCTGAATGAAAAGATAAATATGGAGTGGTGACTGCTATCACTTACCAAGCACCGGAACTTTGCGAGAGGTTTGAAGGTTATAAATCAGCAAGCTGCCTCTAGATGTTCCAACGGCAAGCAAAGCCCCAGCTTTCGACCAAAGCAAGAAAGACATCAGATCTCTGAAAATAACAAAGTCTTATGAATCATATCACTTTTTATTAATCCTTTTAAGAGATATAATAGGCCTATTTTCTAAGTAAATAATAGTGAAAAATGATTTTTGCAACTCAAAAAATTTACAATGAATTCAGGTGGAATGAATCGAGTATTTCAACAGTTGTTACATAATATTCTTGACTTCAGCATTATAAACTCTTAACTGGTAAGCCTGGGGTCATGTATACCATTCGGGTAGTTACAAACACTTTTTGCAAAGCAACTTGTGCATGCTCATCAGTATCAAAACCAAGGCTTACATTAGGGGCAAATAAAGCTATCTAAAAAACGGTGACTCAGGAAACCAATGCTAATATGAACAAGCATTTACAATGCAATGGTTTCGCCTTTGGCACAGAATAACGGGACATTTAAAGAAGTACCGCTATTTTTAATTTGCTTTTTTGCTTTCTAATGAAGTCCCACTAGTTTACTCTTCCCCTCGCCTGGCAACAAGTCCTGCACAAACACACCCAGCAGTGACCGGCACTCCGTTGTGCCCTCCCACCACCACCTTGCAGGCGCACTATTGCGGGCTGAGGTGTGGGTGTCAGAGGGGATCCTTCCTCGGCCCTGGCTGCCGGGAAGTCCGAGGCCTGTCCCGGTTCAGCTCAGAGCCCCCTGCCCGCTGCACCCCAGAGACGCTGCCCACCCCAGCAGCCCGTGCCATGCTGCACCCCACTTCTGCTTACCTCTCCAGACCTGAACGAGGCAGGCGAGAGCCAGGAGCAAGGGCGCGGACGAGGCCATGGTGACCCGGGATGGAAGGGAGGCGGCTCCCGGCCAGAGGTCCCCTCGGAGGGAGCCGGAGGCACAGGGTTCAGGGTGACACTTAGGGGCAAGCTATGAGGAATGGCGACAGTGCACTGGGTGACCACTGGGAGGGAGGGGCTGTGGAGAGAGAGCGGGGCGTGGTTGAGGAGGGGAGAGCCTCCACGGAGGGGAGGAGGGGCCCCTGCCCGTCAGCAGCTGGATGGAAGGAGACAGAAGGGAAGGAGGCTGCGAAAGACGGAGGAAAGTGAGCTGATGAGAAGTCAGCAGCAGCGGGTGGAGGGACGGATGGGGAGCGGGAGGGAGCCAGCTTGGAGCCTGTGCACAACCTCTGTGGAGGGAGGGGGGGTGCTATGAGGTGAGGCACAACAAAGAGATGAGTGGCTCCGGACGAGCCGCTTTGAAACGGAAACCTGCCACCTCACGGCGCCCCTCGGGTCACTGACGTTCCCACTGCAGAAATATATACGTCCCTTTTTGCACTTTTTTGTATTCTATGTCTTAGTTCTGCTGAAAGCGTGCACATCGCAGGGGCTTTGTTACCGGCGGGTTCACGTTGTTTATCTAACACGTGCACTATGGTAGGCGCTATTTTAAAGGCAAAGCTCGAGTCTACCGTCTTTAGACGGCTGCTGCCCTGCAGACACAGGGAGGGGCCGTCGCATGCACAGCGACAAAGGAATTGCTACAGCGGCGGGGAAGATGCCTCCTCTGTAGACGGCGGAGGGAAACTTGCTGTGTCAGGTGTGATTAGTATACCCCTGCACCCCCACCCCTCGAGTGCTGAGATATGGTGTGCCCAAATGGTGCATGCCTGGTGGGCAGCGGCAGGTTCCTGTCCAGACGCCGCCTGGTGCACTGCTGCAGACTGCCTCACGCAGGGACACACCCTCCCATCCTCAAGGAAACGGGAGATCTGCCTTCAGTACGGCGAGATGATCTGTCGACCTTTATCTGGAGGCGACGATAGCATCCAGTTTCGAGCACCAGTAGCCTCGAGACATGTTATGTGTGTTTTAGTTTTTGAGCATTGCTTCCACCAGTGTGACACATTATTTAGCAACAATAATACATCAGGTCCCGGGCCGGCAGCCAATCACAGCGCGGCCCGGGAATGACGTCACGGGGGTGTCCCGGGCCGGCAGCCAATCGCAGCGCGGCCCGGGACAAAGGGGCGGGGCTTAAAAAAAGCACCAGAAACGCCCCCGAATCGCGTTTTCAAGAGAAAGCGCGATTGACAGCCTCTGTCTCCCAATGGCTAGCCTCCATTTATGGAGCTAGCCAATGATAGACAGAGGCGGGTCATCACCCGACATAGAACTCAAGAGGTTTTGCTAGCGCATGCGTACTTTGTACGCATTGCTAGGCAAAACCTAAAAACGTGAATAAAAAACAAACTTGAAAACACGAGGCACATCTTCCGCTATGCCCAGGGCTAGCACACCCGACTGGATAAGGGTCCTCTCTTCTGTACATCTATCCCCATGGGATGTAATTTATGACAGGCGCCCCAAACTGCACAGACTGAAAGCCTGCCTCATAACCTAAACTCCACCTCCTATTCCCTGCTGTTTGTTCTATCAGGCATAGTCTAAACAGGTGGAACTGTGATTAGTCAAGTTATTATTTGAAATCACCTTCTTTCTTTCAGTCCCTACACTACGACAGTAGTGGCCTCCTTTCACTAATATATAGGGGGGTTTCCCGGTCTCATCTACAGTTTAGCCCTTGTACTTATACCAATGACGTTGGCAGCTCCTGTGCTCTTCTAAAGCTTGCATCCTGTATGTTCTATTGGCATAGCTTCATCACTGCACATACATTCAGTCCACCTTCCAGTTTAAAACTAAAACTTGGTAGGTGCTCGGACAGTCACAGGAGTAATAGGGAGGAGGAGAGCCATTATCGCTTTTTTGAAAAATACAAAAAAGCCATAAGGGAATACTTGAATTAATCTCAGTCACTGATAATTAGTCGGGGTAGCATTTCATACCATAATTTATTTTTTTGCCCACCATAACACCTCAAATCAGACCCCACCACATGCAATTCAGCCTCAGTACTGAGGCAATAGGAATAGTCCAGCTTGAACTGCCAAGCCAGATCCTCTTTGAAATGGAACATAAGCAACCCAAGACCTGTTTTGGCCCAATTTGACCTCTTCAGACGTGGGTTCCGTGCTCACTGTGCCACTGAAACCAAGCCGTATTTTAAACAAGGGAACCCGTGTTAGGTAGCTAAGGACCTCGGTTAATTAGTAAATTTATCAAGAACAACGGTTCTGAGCTCAACAAATACTTCGGTAAAATAGCAAGCATAGACTTTAATAAGAACTATGGCTTAGTTTCCAATGTCCAGCCGGACAAGGATTTATTTATTTTAGTTTTTTTTTGGAAAATTGAAAAATACATAAGACACAACATGAATCTACAAAACTGGGCACAAGCATGTACCAAGTCAGGGGAAAGAATAGAAAGAATAAAGAAAATTTAAACAGGCAACAGGGTTGGAGCATGTGGCGGCTTACAATACAATGTAGTCTTGTGTAAGCGCGCACAAACAGTTACTGCACTTGATATATACATTAGAAACATGCAGTTCTGTTACAACAGTCGACGTGACGTTTCGATCCCTAGCTCCAATTATAAACTGGGATCATCTTCAGGACTAGTATTTATGCTATTGCCTGAACTGTTAGAAGCCTGTGGGAATAAACAGGAGGAAAGGGGACAAAAAGGTGTCAAGCGTTTTACAATTAAAAATTGAACATGTCATCCATTTACACGGGATTTCATCACAAATAGTGACATGGTGCTCAAGTGAACTTCAGGGCAGTGATGGCTGTAAGGTCAGCGACGATACATCAAGTGATATGTGACTAGGTGGGTTTTAGGCAGACCGTGTGGGGAGGATCGAATAGAATTATTGGAGGGCTAGTGCTAAGTACGGCAAGTAAGTAAACACTCAGTGCAGCGGAGAAGTATTGTAGTGACATTCATAGCTGTCAGGGGTTGCAAAAAGTGCGCCGCTAACGTCGTGACTATAGTGAGTGCGGTACTAACCAGCCAGTTGGGCGAGTGAGCTTCTGCGGGCATCCGGACTCGGAGCCTTAATCATAGGTTCGTCATGTGAGTGAACGCTCAGTGCAGCGAGAAGTGGTGACATTCCATAACTGTCAGCGGTAGCATGTGGAGCGGCGCTAGTGTCGTAACTAGAATAGTAGCGGTACTGACCAAGCCTGGTAGGCAATTGAGCTTCGGCGAGCATCTAGGGTCGAAGCAATGCTTGTAGGTCCAGGTACCTGTAGATATTAAGGGGGTGGTTTTTAAAAAAAACAGGGTTGCGCAAGCAAGGACGTGCCAGAGACACAGAGGCAAGGTCTGGACTCATTTACCTGTGGTGTCTTAGAGGAGCCTGGGACGGCTTCTGCACTTAGTGGACGGGACGGCAGTTGTTAGATTCGAGGAGCCTCGTCCTCTGGCGGGTGGCCTATAGAGTTTAAGGCGGAGAGTGAAAAAGGTTGTTTGGGGTGGAAGTCGAATCGCTGGGGCGGGGGGGCGGGGGCATGTGGGGACGGCGAGTTACCTTGAGCTTAAGTCAGTGGTTCAATTGAATGGTGAATCCAGCATGGCTTAGGGATGGCGGCTGTCAGGATAGGCAGTCCGCTATCGTTTTTCTCCTGTTGGGAATAGGAAATGGGGGAATTCAGACCCAGGGCAACCAGAGGGAACCGTTTAGGGGGACAGCGGGCCAAGATAAGTTACCTTAATAGGGTTGCGTGCTTTGCAGAGTCCCGTCCTTCTCACTCGATGGTGGAAGACTCTGTGTCCGGCAACGATGCTCTTATGTCGGCGTTTACCATGCCGAGGGTGGAAATGGACAAGGGACTGGTATCGATCGGTGAACTGGCGTGTGGGCGCCATTTTGGAACAGTGAGGCGTCCGCAGTGTGGGCGCCATTTTGAAGGGGTGAAAGGGTGAATGGGAGTGAAGGGGTGGAGGTGCGGCAGGCACTTTAGGGAGGGAGTGAAGGGGTGTTCTCAGTGAATTTGTGAGGCACAGTACGAATACAGTTTGCAAGACAGTAAAATACGAAAACCATTTCAAACATATGCGGTTTAGTTTACATTGTTTTTGCGAAATAAGGGGGAAGGTCCAGCGAGGTGGTGGTACATTGTCTATAGTCATACGCAAGTTAGAGAGCTGTTTTTTTCGCTTACTGGAACCAAAGTGGAAGAGCAGACACTATGGTGCAGGACCAGCTAAATAACGCGTCCTACAGCAGATTAGTCCAATCTTCCGATCTGTTTAGTCCGTTTTGAATGGAGTTGACCTGAATGATTGATTTAAGTTCCTCCTTGTTCAACAGTAATGTCATGTTGCCACCCCGCGGCGGTAATTTAAGTACTTTAAGGACTGTCCATTTTAAAGCGTCCTCATTGTGTCTCATAGCTGCATAGTGTTCAACCAACGGGGCATTCAAGGTGCCGCATCGAATACGGCTCCTATGTTGTCCAATCCTGGTGCGAATCTTTTGTGTGGTCTGTCCGATGTATATTTTAGGACAAGGGCACTGAATCAGATATATCACATTTTGAGTATTGCAATTAGAAAAAGAATGGCTGTGAACAGTGATATTGTCAAATGTAAAGCTTTTACATTCAATCGTCAAGTTGCAGTTGTTACATCCCCCACATTTAGAGTGACCAACAATGGGGGACAGACCCCATACAACATCAAGGGTGGAAGCTGTGGTTGCGCAAGGTAATGCTGCCCTGACGAGGTGGTCTTTGAGGTTCTTGCTTTTTTTGAAAGCAAAGATGGGTTTGTCAATATCAAGGATGCCTGAGTTGATAAATGGCCATTGTTTGAGTATTGTTTTCCTCAATTTGTGTGAAACGGGCGAGAATGTAGTTACACATGCAATGCATTTCTGGTCTTTTTTTGGCCACCCGCCAGAGGACGAGGCTCCTCGAATCTAACAACTGCCGTCCCGTCCACTAAGTGCAGAAGGCGTCCCAGGCTCCTCTAAGACACCACAGGTAAATGAGTCCAGACCTTGCCTCTGTGTCTCTGGCACGTCCTTACTTGCGCAACCCTGTTTTTTAAAAAAACCACCCCCTTAATATCTACAGGTACCTGGACCTACAAGCATTGCTTCGACCCCAGATGCTCGCCGAAGCTCAATTGCCTACCAGGCTTAGTCAGTACCGCTACTATTCTAGTTACTACACTAGCGCCGCTCCACATGCTACCGCTGACAGTTATGGAATGTCACCACTTCTCGCTGCACTGAGCGTTCACTCACATGACGAACCTATGATTAAGGCTCCGAGTCCGGATGCCCGCAGAAGCTCACTCGCCCAACTGGCTGGTTAGTACCGCACTCACTATAGTCACGACGTTAGCGGCGCACTTTTTGCAACCCCTGACAGCTATGAATGTCACTACAATACTTCTCCACTGCACTGAGTGTTTACTTACTTGCCGTACTTAGCACTAGCCCTCCAATAATTCTATTCGATCCTCCCCACACGGTCTGCCTAAAACCCACCTAGTCACATATCACTTGATATATCGTCGCTGACCTTACAGCCATCACTGCCCTGAAGTTCACTTGAGCACCATGTCACTATTTGTGATGAAATCACGTGTAAATGGATGACATGTTCAATTTTTAATTGTAAAACGCTTGACACCTTTTTGTCCCCTTTCCTCCTGTTTATTCCCACAGGCTTTAACAGTTCAGGCAATAGCATATATACTAGTCCTGAAGATGATCCCAGTTTATAATTGGAGCTAGGGATCGAAACGTCACGTCGACTGTTGTAAAAGAACTGCATGTTTCTAATGTATATATCAAGTGCAGTAACTGTTTGTGCGCGCTTACACAAGACTGCATTGTATTGTAAGCCGCCACATGCTCCAACCCTGTTGCCTGTTTAAATTTTCTTTATTCTTTCTATTCTTTCCCCTGACTTGGTACAGGCTTGTGCCCAGTTTTGTTGATTCATGTTGTGTCTTATGTATTTTTCAATTTAAAAAAAAAACCTAAAATAAATAAATCCTTGTCCGGCTGGACATTGGAAACTAAGCCATAGTTCTTATTTAAGTCTATGCTTGCTATTTTACCGAAGTATTTGTTAAGCTCAGGACCGTTGTTCTTGATAAATTTACTGAAACCAATCCGCCTCGACTGAAAGGTTACTTGTGTTCCTGTATTTGGCTTGGCATTTCCGGATGGACTGTTCCTTTTGGAGCAGGATCAAGGTTGATTTGCATAGGGCTGGGCCTAATTTAAGGTAACCTGGTAGGTAAAAAATGATAGACTGGGATAGACTGGGATGCGGCCACAGGTAATAACCAGTAGCTCAGATTAATTGGTGCGTTCCACCCATCACTTTTTTGTTTACTTTAGTGCAATGCTGCAAGTGTGACAGGTATGCCCAGTCATGGGACTTGTGCACACTGTGGCACTGGAACCAGGATGTGCATGACTAAAGAGGCACAAATAGGGCAAAATCGAACTTCGGTTTGTGTTCTGCTTCAGAGAAGACCTGGCCTGGCAGTTCAGGCTGGACTGTTCCTTCTTAAGCACGACCAAGGACGATTTGTATATGGCTGGGTCTAATCTGAGGCAGCATGATGGACAAAAGAACAATACATTTGGAATGCAGCCCGAGTAATAATCAGTGGCTGGGATTAATTTGAGAATTCCATCCATCACTTTTGTATTCTTCTATACTAATGGTTGAGGGGCAGAAACATACCTGCTATCAATGGAACAATAGGGAAGATGAGACATCTCAGAGAAGCAATGTGTAACTAATGAAGCACTACATTCCTGCAATGAGTGGCAAGAAAGTGAGATACCCCAAACTAATTGAGGCTTAGGTGACTGGTTACAGAAATGTATGCAACTAGGAATAAGAGAGACAACCTATGACAGACAGGGAGAAAAATGCATAACGGAAACGTAAGCGGAATAGAAGAACTATACTTCCAGCTAATGGTCACAGCGCTATCACAGCAGGTAGGTTGAATGGGCAAAGATGCCTCCGAAACTGATGAAGAGGAAGACAAGCAAAGCATTGAAGAACAGATGACAGAGATGTATAGGAAAAGAAAGATGTATAGGCATGCTTGGAACGAATAGGAACAGACACTTTTCTGAAATTAAGTGAGAATGAGAGCACAAGACATCTATGTAATAAGGATCGAAAGAAACATCCTAAGCAAGTGTCGAAGTATAGTGATAGGCCTAAAAAAATGAAGTGTAAATGAGACATGTCTAAAACTAATATTAAGGGAGCAATACAGCTGTTCTGATTTTTCCCGCCTATCTTCCTGCCGAAAAGGGGGTGAGACAGGAAGAGGGTCTGCTCCTGATAGCAGGAGAGGCTTGGGGTTGCATAGCAAAGGCGGCAAGGCCTTTAAAGCTCCCCTGCCACAAATGGCCCAGCCTGATCTGGGGAGGAGTGAACACCTCCGCCCAGCGAAGGCTCCAACCCCAGGGGTCTTGTTGTGGCTGGCTGGTGTTCACCAGTCAGGAATCCACCAGCAGGTGGTTTGGTTCAGGGGTCCCCTCTAGGAAGGGACCCCTGAGTGCAGGGAATGATAAATCTGACACTGGAATCAGAACAAGTTTATTATTCTGAGATGTTTGATACCAAACATACCAGGATTCAGTAAAGCCATTATGGTGCTAGGAAACTCGCAATGACCAGTTTCTAGAACATATACTCAGGATGGCTTTACTGGGTACTTCTAATATTTAAGAATGGCCTTAGATATTATAGAGACCGGTCTGCTCATGCAGATAGGTCCTCACATGAGGTATAGGGCACCCTGCCTTAGGGGTGAGTTACCTAGGCCTCATGCAGTGCTGGGCAGGCATGGCACACAGGGATGCGTGCCACGTCGAGCCTTCACTTTTAGCTGCACTACAACATACAGGCTACATTGGCAGTGGTGCCGGTCTCTGAGGGTGGGATAATACATTCTGCAGCCCTCAGTGGCCTTTCCTTGGCTACCATTACCATGGTACCAAGGGACTTGCAGGTAGGCCAGAGCTGTGCCAATTGCGGAAACAATGGTACAGGTTAGGGAAAGAACACACGTCCTGGGAACCTGTTTGGCAGGGACCCAGGACACACTCAGTCAAATTGCATCATGTAGCTGGCAAAAAGTTAGGGGACAACCATGCAGAAAGGGCACTTTCCTACACAGGTGATTCATTATCTAGGGACAGTGGTGTACCAGAAAGTCAGTGCCAGCCATTAGTTCCCTTTTAGTCATAAGAAATAAGAAATAACACTCTAAACATGGCTCATTTTAAAACTGTGCTTTCCTTGCTACTCAAATTTGGTAGTGAGTCTGTCTCAAACTTCTCATTAAAAGATAAAGGAGCAAAGGCATTGGGACAACTAAGGGTCAGGTGTACTATTACATCGCATAAAGTAGTCTCAATTTGTGACCAGTGTTTTTCCTACCTGTGTGGACACAAACTATGTACAAATACCAAATCTGAAAGAGTCACAATTAATATTCATGAGGTAGGTCGCAAATAGCGCCTCGATTCGATGGGACACAATCACAGAGATAATGATCTGCAAGTGCCAGCAGACCACCAATATCTCTGATAGCTTTTCAAATGAAGATTATTATTTTATTTTTAAATTGGCCCATTTTCCTTAAAGTAAACAGGGGTGAACTCATATCAAATGGGCTTTTGAAAGGGACACTCCCAATATGCCCTTACAAGTACTGAATTGATATTGAGTCCAAACCCATTTTATAAGCCATTAAAATATTAGGGATTCCCAAAATGGGTTTAGTAAATAGCAAAAAAAACATTTCTGCGGATGTACACAGCTATTTGGACTGCTTGCGACCATAACAACTTTTATAAAACTTGCTTCATTTCTGCACAAGATAAGAGAGTTTGGTGAAGCTGAAGAACCAAAACTATAATTGTTACTTGTTCCCAGTATCTCGGCTTTCCCACTACATTTGATGAGTAAACCAAAAGACTGGATTCAGTCATCAAAGACATAATATCCAATGAGCATGTGTTGAGTTCCAATCTAGTTTTATTATCACACACTTCTACAAACTCTAAGCTAAATTCAATTTTTGTCCCATCTTGTAAAGATAACCAAAGACAGAAAATAATTGTCTAAAATTACACAACTTAGTCCCATTC
The DNA here is from genome assembly GCF_964261635.1 of Lissotriton helveticus. Taxonomy (NCBI): domain Eukaryota; kingdom Metazoa; phylum Chordata; class Amphibia; order Caudata; family Salamandridae; genus Lissotriton; species Lissotriton helveticus. Next base: position 189,061,839 of record NC_136060.1, read on the forward strand.
GGAGACCAGGATTAAAAATCATTCCCCCTGGTTCCACAGTATCCAAAATGCCCACTAGATTACGGATATGGGTGTGGTTCTGATAGCAAGATGCAAAGAAAACTGTCCCCAGGGATAAGACACTGTTGGCGGCCAAGCCCAGATTTAATGCAGCTTTTATTATCAGCATATTTTATTAAAGTGGTAACGGCGTGGTTAGACGTAAAATAAAAAACTTTCTATATCCTTCCCTCTTCTATTCCTCCACTATCATTTTCAATCCAAATAACAGACTAACATGTCCACCGCTCAAATTAATTTCATATGTCCCCAGACTAATTCACCACTAATTATTTTTTGGTTCCGGAGTAGCGTGCTACTCGATTAAAAGCGCTTCAACGCCTCATCAGGGGTAGTGAGTGCTATTTAAAAACAATACAATACATCCCTACCACTAATGCAGAATAAAATAGATATCTCTAGTCCTAAAAGGAGGAGGAACAATCATACATAGAGCTAATAAGGGAGAGAAATATTATGGGTACTATGAGGATGAGTTAAAGTCCAGTGCTTAAATTACACACCTAAATATTAAATTAAGAAAATAGGTGACATGCCTCAATTTTTTGTCTTAGGAGCCAACAACCAGCACTGCCAAATGCTTGGGCTGCCAAATACCAAGGCTACCTTATGCAGATTCTACCTCATACCTCTTTCATTTGTCACCCTAAACTTCCAATATCTTTATCTTACTCTTGCTTGGTCTTTTTCATACCAGTTTTCTCCCATTGTGGTTGTTTTCCTATCTTTCCTTTACCCCTACTTTCTCCCTTTTTTGCTCTTGCTCTGGTTCAAAGTAGGACGATGAAAAATAGGTCTATTGCCCAAAAATGAACACCGACGTCTACCACCTGCAACTGCCTTCACAAATTATGCACTGAGAAAGAACATGCTATTAAAGTGGGATATAAGGCAAACACAAAGAGGTGATGGACGGAGCGCTGAAACCTTTCAGACAATCACCCCCAGTCACAGATCTGAGTTTAATCCATCATCGTTGTTTAACTCACTTTGCCACCCCAGTTCAGACCCAGCTATATGCAAATCAGTCTTGGCGCTGTGCCACATGGGAACAGTCCAGCCCTAACTACCAAGCCAGGTCCTCCCTGGACCAGAAACAAGCTTCCTGGGACCGGTTTCGGGGTAACACCCGTCAACAGCCAGGCTATATAGAATCCAGTGGCAAAGTGAGCAAGGGGCCCACGTCTGGGCATACCCTGCTAACTTAGGGCAAACAAAGCAAATTAGACCCCACTAGCACGCTATTAAGACAATAACCTCAGTGTCATTGCCTATGCTTATGGTATAATGCACTCCTTGCTGATTTCACCTGTCCTATACACTCCCTTGCTTGCACTGTAAACTGTTTGCAGTTCTGGTTCAGTTCAGAGTGAACAACATTATTTTTGCTGTCGTATCAAGATGAGGATCAACCGTGATAGCTCACAACTCATCCTGATGTTAGCACGATATGTTTATAAAATACATTTAAAAAAATGCCCTGTTGGCATTGTCAATCTGCAATATGCTTACTTCAAAATACAAATAAATATTTTTTTTAAAACATAAGTGCTGCACACCCTGCAACATCCTAGGGATCATTACTTTCTATATTTTGTAATTTATTCTGTCTTAGAAAGTAGGTAACTACTGCTGAAGTGAACTGAAGATTAACAATGTCATCCTCCATCAGCCCTTCTCTTTTTGTGAATAATGGATGACAAAAGGTTTTGGCGGCCCCATTCCTTTACCACATTCTTTTCATGGGCAGAGCTTATAAGGAGAAGCAAAGACATAGTTATTTATTAACTATTGGTGCACCTTTTAAAGACATCTTACATAAAGTATTTTGTGTGATATTAGATACTTGAAAGCATTCACTGAGATATGGAGGGAAGAGACGATGATTTCTAAGAACTCAACTGAAACAATATCTTATTTTTAAGATGGGCCTTGTTACCACAGAGCAACAGTTTCATGTGGTTGTAAATAACACTGGTGTCATGATTACCCAATCAGTGTGCTCAGAGAGAGAGATAAAGTGTGTGAGTAATTGAGTGAGGGACTGACTTTAGGAGAGAGAGAGACAGGAACGTAACTGGGATTTAAACAGCCCATGTACAGGATCCTGTGTGGAAAGGCCAAATAGCACAAAAGTGTTACTTAGAAATGGGATGAAATGCGTTCCTTCAAAGACCTTCAAACAAGACACTCACCGCATCCTTTGCAGTTCTACAGATACCTACAGTTGCGATATGCTCTTCACGCACACCTCACGACAAGCACACTGCTTCCTGACCATAGCCCACCTGAGGCGCAGGTTATGTTGGGGGGCCGGGGAAGGGTGGCATCTCCCGCATCTACCGAACATTGCTCAAAAACACCCATACTTCCTTAGATCGATTACATGCCCAGTGGGAGGAGTGGGTAGGCACTCTGGAGGAGGAAGACTGGTCTGACGCCCTTATGGCCCCCAGGACGGTCACCACCTCCACCAGGCTGCATATGGTACAGCTCTACTATTTACATGCAGCCTACCTCACCCCTGTGCGCCTTCATCGAGCAGGATTTAGCCCGACCTCCGCTTGCACTAGGTGCGGCCACGAACCAGCTGATTTTCTCCATATGGTATGGGCCGCTCTGCGCGGTTCTGAGGGGACATTGAGGAGGAATTCACCGAAATACTGGGGTGGTAAGTCCCACATGATCTAAAACACACGATCCTGGACATCACTGACGGGCTGGATGGGTCTAGAAACGAAAAGTTGTTTTTTACTACAGCAATGGTGCTGGCTAAAAGGGACATAGCGGCCTCCTGGAAGTGCCCTGACCCCCAAAGTGTCGGACGCTGGAAGACCAGGGTCGATTGTAGTGCCACGCAAGAAAAAAACTTGTATGAGGCACGTGGGTGTCCTAAGAAGTATCATAGAGCCTAAGGTAAATGGTTGGGGGGAATGGTTTAATTTTAAGGGGAATGTATGCTGCTTTGTATTAATTCGCATTTGTAGATTGGGTCTCGCAGATCATTGATTATACTCCTGGGTTCTCATGGTGTCGTGATGAATGGCTGGTGTATTTTGTCAAATCAATAAAAAAAATTGTTTAGCAAAAAAAAATGGGATGAAAATAGCACTTCTTTGCACAATCTCCAGGAAAAAATAGCAGCATGCTTCACCTTTTGTCCTGGAAATCTGCTCCCCTAAAAGACATAACTTCACAACAGCACCAATAGTTTCTAATATACTTGACTACCCTGTAAAAGGAAAGTCACATTTGCATCTTTATTACAAAATTCATAAGCATGCATCGCGAGAGGAGACTCAACACTATAATAAAGTTTATGATGACCACTTATTTTTGACTAACACGGACATTCTCTTTTTGACATGTTTCCAGCTACTGAAAATGAAGACACACTCACCATTTACACCCAAGTAAGATGAGGTCTAAAATGACCACACATTAAATTTATTTCCACAATAAATGTATGCAATGTATTCTTTGTCACACTTTAATTTTCTTACCTCATGCCACTGTCCAACTGACTGGTTTTACTAGTGTTGGGTTCCCACAAGTAAATAGAATTTGTTTTGTCAGCAATAATTGCAAGGGTGTCTCCATCTTTGTCCCAATCCATGCCAAAACAAATCCTGAAAATAGACAAGGTATCAGCAGAGGCAAGAAAACAAGAATTGTGTGCTGCAATTTGTCTGCAAACTAAACACTGACAGGTATAAAAAGTTAAAGACTGAAAGAGCCATATTTTAGGAATTTAAACATTCCCATTGATGTTTGTGGCTCCAGTTTCCTCGAGTCACCTGAATTCAATAATGTTTTGACCCTGATAACTTTAAGATCCACACATAGACAAAAAAGATTATTTAACTCCGATAAATGTACGACTTGTGACTTAGAGTGAAATTGTAAAATTCAAGCTACATTGGGCTTAGCATCGGTCTCCATACAAGAGTCAGTATCAGTAAAGATGACCATTCAATTGATGCCTATTAAGAGCCAGCTAATTCCAGTTTTACACCACAGAAAGTGCTGATGTAGTGATGTCAGAGTATCTTCAGCAGAATACTGGGGTTGAGCAGAGGTCAGTGACCTCCTCAAGAGGAGGATAAGTGAAGGAGACCAAGGCTTGACTTGACGGAGAGTGAAAGGGAAGACTCTGGCTTATGGAAGATGGGTGGCAGTGCGGATAGGAGCCTGGAAGAAGTTCACTCTGGAGGTGAAGGTGCTTTTGGAGATGAAACCTTAGACCGGCAGGATGGCGGCCTGCACCAGGATACAGAAGCAAGAGGGAAATGAAAGGGGGGGGCAGATCATGACACAACTACATTCAAATATTAGGTCTGCTCGGAAAAAGGAGAAAGCATCATCACTACATTTACGGTTGAACCCATTAGGCAACCAAGAGCTTAATTTCACCTGCAAAAGAAGCCAGCAACTGGTTCAGAAGAAGAGATGCCTCCTCATAGCTCTTCTAAATCGAAGCAGTCTGTCAACTGGATCTGATCTGGCAGCCTGTCCCAGAAATTCCTCAGGTGAGTAGGAAGAGATCTTTCCCCAGACTTAGCAAGCATTATTTTGCATGCAGTCAGCAGCTGTTTTACACTGGAACATCATTCTCAATTTGTATGAAAGGTGAAATATGTTTTCTGATATTGCGGACCATTGCAGAAACTGCCTTATGTGTCAAGGTAAGCACCTTGAACGTTTCCCTCCTTAGCACTGGCAATCTGTGCATTGTTTTCATGCAGAAGTATGATGTTTTTATAGGTAAAGACTAGTGTTTAGCTTCAGAACAGATTTCTGCAAAACTTCAAGTATGACAAAGTTCCTTTTTGTTGTCACTACCAATAGGGCATTACAGCAATCTGTGTTTGCGCCAATGCTAGACTGCTTTATTTTATCTAGCAACGGTCTAGCTCTACACAGCAACTGTTGGTTTCAGTGTTTTAGTATCATAACCATGAAAGACAAACATCATATGATTAAATGATGAGTGCAAAATAAATTATAATAATTGCCCAAATACTTTTCCACATCACCACCAAATGTTCAAAACAGGTATTGTATTTCAAAATGCTGTATGTTGCAATTTAGCATGACTCTACAGTTGTGGCAGGGGTTGAGTTAAGTATTGATGATAGGAATGAAAAGAAAGAAGAGAAAGGGGACATTAAAATAACAGGGAGACAATCAACATATACATTTAGCCTGACTCCTACTTCTACAAAAAGTCCCCTTGTTCCCTCTTCCCCAAGCTCAACGTCATGTGGCTCTTGACAGTGAATGGGTCTGAGTAATAACTCAACAACCTAGAAAACCAATAAACGCTAACCAACGAAAGAGTCCTCATCCGCCTCTGGGAGAGTCCTTTTTCAGACCATCAGAAAAGGTGGGACGTAGGAGTTCTATTTAAAATCAGCTTACATTTCAGTGGGTTTCATAGGAAAGCCGGGTTGCTCCAGCCTAGGAATTCTTTTTAACCCAGCATGAATTGTTTCCTCATCATCTCAGTTTACATTGTTGTATGGAAAAATAATAATTATTTTGTTCTCTACCTTTAGCTCCACCTTTAACCATGCTGTATTCCTCAAGATGGGTTGCTTAAAGTCCAGTAAAGCCACTTGTTTAGTGTCACTCTAGCTATTTCCTCCAATGAACTGGATGCTGTAAAGGGTAGTGTGGACTCTCTTTTTTTATTGGTGTCTGGCCAGGGTGGTCCAAGAGGGAGGATCTTGGGGGAAGTCAAGTGTTCTGCAAAAAAGGCTGGCATCACCCCCGATACTGCTACTGTGGTTTCTTGAGTTCTCCAACAGCTCAATCCTGTTTTTCAGGGTGAGCATTGGACACACCATCTCAGAATACCACTGGGTTCTTATGTTAGATTCAGCTGCCAAAAAAAACGTTCACTTGTCTGTAGTTTCTCTTCAATCAATGCACTGCATTCTGGACCCGAGCCAAGCTGTATTCTATTTTCCCGATCGACGTCACAGATTTCTCTACTTTCTCATGTTTCATCAAGATGGAGACGCGAGCCCACCATCCTCTCTTTCTACCACCTCAACCCTTTTCCAGATGCCCCATCTTTATTTTCTTCTTACTCTGTTTACTTCTTCCTCCTCTTGTGAGGCTGGAAGAAGTCTTGCTTCACTCATTGAGATTGGCTGTCTGTCATCTCAATCCCCTATTGTCTTCAATACTCTGTCAGATGGCAGCTTGGTTTGGCTATGGGACCGTTGTCACTCAACCACCTTGGTAGGTCTTCTTCCTCCATCCCCCTGCCAATCTGCACAAGAGATGCCTACATTCTGGCTCCACTTAGGCTGGCGCTCCCTGAGGTGAATCAGAGGGTGCCCAATTGCAGAGATTCTCACTTCACCAGCATAATGCTTAACATGGAAAATAAAGGGAATGCACACCATGTCTTAGAGACACAAAATGTTCTCCTACCTTAACTGAAGGGGAGTGCAAATAGCCCTCCTCCAGGAAACGCATCTAACAGCAAAGGAAGGACAGACATTACAGAGACGCTGCCGCTGTCAGACATACTACACTATATACTCAACCTACTCTAGGTGGGTAATGATCTGGATACGAGTGGGAATACCCTTTCAACTCATAGACACTTTAGTTGATCCAGAGAGCCGATACATAGTGGTACGAGGGCGACTGAAGGGGAGAGTCCTGAGTACAGTTATTGTATACACCCACAATGTTGATCCGATTCATTTCTTGACCCAACTAACCCGAATTTTAGCCCCATACCTCAGTGATTGTGGGAGGAGACTTTAAAAGCGTGGTGGATGTAAACCTTGAGAGATCCCACCCGCAACTACGAGATTCCCAAACAACAGGTACTGCAGGGGCTTTTAAAGACTGGCAAGGACATTGGGGGCTGGTACACTGCTGGAGCACCGTACATCCCTAAGACCAAGACTACTCATACTTGTCTGCGACACATGAGTTGCATGTTCAACTAGACACATTTCTGTGCACATCGGATATCTACTGTAAGATCCGCACGGTTGAATACCTGGCCTGAACGATCTCGGACCAAAATCCAGTCCTATGCGGACTGAAATGGAAGCACCCTAACCCCACAATCCCCACCTGGAGACTAAGTCCGGATGTGCTGGAGGACGGGGTATTTAGGCATGGGATCCGGGAGAAGATTACACAATATTTTCATGACCATGACAAAACGGCTACCTCCTTGTTATCTGAATGGTACACCTTCAAGGTGATCCTGAGGGGCAAATGCATAGCAAAGACCACAGGAGCCAGACGTACGCTCATGACAGAAGTCCTGACAGCCGAAAAAGGTTAGAAACCCAGAACAGAGACAACCGGGATGCCCAGAGCTACAAACGGGACTTCAAGACGCTAGGGAGAAGGCAGCCCAGCAGACTGAAAGGCTCTGATGTTTCGATCACAAACAATATTTAGACTGCACACCTGCCAAGAGGCACAAGTGTGGTTCCTTACTGGCATGGCTGGCCAATTCAGCCAGCAGAGGTTCTCCAATAGTTGAGATGGAGATCATGATGCAAAAGGATGATATACACAAGGGTCAACAAAATATTTCCCCAGTATTATGCTAGTCTATGCCGGGGGGGCTCCCCATGCGAGGAGACTGTAGTAAGAGACTACATTGGAGGACAACGGCTACCGTGGTTAGAACTAGGGGACGCAGAGGAGTTGGGAGCTGACATTTCCCTTCACAAGTTGAAGGTGGCCATTAAGCACATGGCTCATAATAAAACACCGGGAACAGGCAGATTACCGGCTGAATTTTACTCGACCTATTCAGGGGAGCTAGCTCCTTGACTGGTCTTGATGTATGCCGCAGATCTCGAGATGAGTACACTACCTCATAGCGCCAGGGAAGCACTTAAGCACTTACTATTCCAGTGTTAAAACCAGGTAAGCTGGCACATGATCGCACAGCATATAAGCCACTGTCCATGCTGAACATAGATTATAAAATCCTGAGCAAAATACTAGCGACTCGACTTTTGCCATACATGTCCAAGCTGGTTTACTCTGATCAAGCTGGATTCTTTCCAGGGAGGAAAACAGCCATTGATATAAGACGATCATGGCCATCTTAGATGCAGAGCACGCGGTACCGACCGCATGGGGGGAACTGGGCCGGTCTGGACGACTGTGGAGAGGCCGGGGCGACTGTGATAGGGACCTCTTTTGGGACTCTGAGATGCTGCCTTTCGAGGACTTTAATGCAGAATTTGACCTGCCTCAGGGCCTCTTCCTGCTGCACAGAGCCCTCTGCACAGTGTTTAAGAAACATTGGAGCTCTGGATCCACGGAGCCGCATGCGTTGGATTGTTGTAGGTATGTGGCCCTGTCGGCAGGTAGGATCAAAAGGATCTCATGCATCTATAGGGTGATCAGGAATGAGATACAGAGACCCATGGAGCAGCTAAGGCTTCATTAGGAAGAGGACTTGGGAGTTCCGATTCCGGAGGTGAGTTGGAGTGCCATTGTAGAAAGGACCCCCAAGATATAATGAAATGCGCGGTTCAAATTAATAAGCTATTATGTCCTACACTATGTCCTACACAGAGCGTACCTTATGCCGGTGCGGATCAGAAGGAGACAGCGGCTTGCCCAAGATGACGGGAAAGAGAGGCCCATGTGCTACATATGTTCTGGGACTGTCCCAATCTCCACACATTCTGGGAAGAGGTACTAAGCGTCATAGAAAATATCATAGACTCCACACACACCAAGACACGGTTTACTGAGCTGGTCCCCACACACAGCCAAAACGAAGGTAACAGGGAAATTCCAAGACCTTGCACAGTATTAGCCAAACTGGAAATCACTAGAAATTGGAAGTCAATGAGGGGACAGAGAGGAGTGGCATGGTAGAGAGAGCCGGAAAAGTGGACGAGCTCGGAAGGCAGAATTCTGCTGAGAAAAGCAGGGCGTGGTATAGGTACACGGGACACAGCAAGGGGTTGGGGGAGATTAGTAGATGATTTACGGACAATCAACTCGGACAAAGCAGCAGCAAATCCCTCGCGCTCTCGATACAGCAGCAGTATTCGCAGTAGATATAGAAAAGGCTTTTGACAGCCTAGAGTGGTACTTTTTATACCAGGTACTGGGCAAACTGGGACTGGATGGGGTTTTTTTGGGCTGGGGAAACTATTATACACGAACCCGAAGGCCAGAGTCTGTACGGGGAAGGTTATTTCCCCAAGACAAAACGTGGAGAGAGGTACACGGCAGGGATGCCCCCTATCTCTGCTACTAGTCGCCATGGGCATGGAGTCTCTGCAGTGTTGCAAGAGGCTAAGACGAGATTACAGAGAGCTGAAGGTGCAAGGTATCCAACATCACATAGACCTGTACGCGGATGACCTACTGCTCTTTCTCCAAGACACAGAGGGGGATCTGAGAGGTGCCCATAATATGCGGGACGGGTTCGGCCGACTCTTAGGACTGTAGGTGAATTTGCAGAAATAGAGACTGTTCCCCATGACAACTGATAGGCCCCTCCTGGGTGAGCTGGGATGCCTGCATTGGGAACCCACTTGCCTGGAGTATCTGGGAGTAAAAATATATCACAGAGCAGCTGACTTATGGAGGGCAACATGGGCAGAGCAATACGGTCCCTCTGTTCCTCCATGGGGTTCCGGGGTTCTCTGCCATTGTAGGTGGCAGGTAGAGTGGCCCTCTTAAAGATGGTATCCCTGCTGCGCTTGCTGTATCTCTTCAGTACTCTCCCAATTTAGATCCCAGGCATGACATTTCGAGACCTGAACTCGCAGCTTACAATGTTTATTTGGGGACTGAGCTGCAGGCGAGTGGCATTAGCCACGATGCAGCGCTCAAAGGTGACAGAAGGACACTAGTGCTGGACTAGATATATGCAGCGTCCACTGCCCCTGACTTCCCCCTTGAACTTCTGCGGTACCGACCGCATGGGGGGAACTGGGCCGGTCTGGACGACTGTGGAGAGGCCGGGGCGACTGTGATAGGGACCTCTTTTGGGACTCTGAGATGCTGCCTTTCGAGGACTTTAATGCAGAATTTGACCTGCCTCAGGGCCTCTTCCTGCTGCACAGAGCCCTCTGCACAGTGTTTAAGAAACATTGGAGCTCTGGATCCACGGAGCCGCATGCGTTGGATTGTTGTAGGTATGTGGCCCTGTCGGCAGGTAGGATCAAAAGGATCTCATGCATCTATAGGGTGATCAGGAATGGCATACAGAGACCCATGGAGCAGCTAAGGCTTCATTAGGAAGAGGACTTGGGAGTTCCGATTCCGGAGGTGAGTTGGAGTGCCATTGTAGAAAGGACCCCCAAGATATAATGAAATGCGCGGTTCAAATTAATAAACTATTATGTCCTACACTATGTCCTACACAGAGCGTACCTTATGCCGGTGCGGATCAGAAGGAGACAGCGGCTTGCCCAAGATGACGGGAAAGAGAGGCCCATGTGCTACATATGTTCTGGGACTGTCCCAATCTCCACACATTCTGGGAAGAGGTACTAAGCGTCATAGAAAATATCATAGACTCCACACACACCAAGACACGGTTTACTGAGCTGGTTCCCACACACAGCCAAAACGAAGGTAACAGGGAAATTCCAAGACCTTGCACATGTATTAGCCAAACTGGAAATCACTAGAAATTGGAAGTCAATGAGGGGACAGAGAGGAGTGGCATGGTAGAGAGAGCCGGAAAAGTGGACGAGCTCGGAAGGCAGAATTCTGCTGAGAAAAGCAGGGCGTGGTATAGGTACACGGGACACAGCAAGGGGTTGGGGGAGATTAGTAGATGATTTACGGACAATCAACTCGGACAAAGCAGCAGCAAATCCCTCGCGCTCTCGATACAGCAGCAGTATTCGCAGCAGATATAAAAAAGGCTTTTGACAGCCTAGAGTGGTACTTTTTATACCAGGTACTGGGCAAACTGGGACTGGATGGGGTTTTTTTGGGCTGGGGAAACTATTATACACGAACCCGAAGGCCAGAGTCTGTACGGGGAAGGTTATTTCCCCAAGACAAAACGTGGAGAGAGGTACACGGCAGGGATGCCCCCTATCTCTGCTACTGTTCGCCTTGGGCATGGAGTCTCTGCAGTGTTGCAAGAGGCTAAGACGAGATTACAGAGAGCTGAAGGTGCAAGGTATCCAACATCACATAGACCTGTACGCGGATGACCTACTGCTCTTTCTCCAAGACACAGAGGGGGATCTGAGAGGTGCCCATAATATGCGGGACGGGTTCGGCCGACTCTTAGGACTGTAGGTGAATTTGCAGAAATAGAGACTGTTCCCCATGACAACTGATAGGCCCCTCCTGGGTGAGCTGGGATGCCTGCATTGGGAACCCACTTGCCTGGAGTATCTGGGAGTAAAAATATATCACAGAGCAGCTGACTTATGGAGGGCAACATGGGCAGAGCAATACGGTCCCTCTGTTCCTCCATGGGGTTCCGGGGTTCTCTGCCATTGTAGGTGGCAGGTAGAGTGGCCCTCTTAAAGATGGTGTCCCTGCTGCGCTTGCTGTATCTCTTCAGTACTCTCCCGATTTAGATCCCAGGCATGACATTTCGAGACCTGAACTCGCAGCTTACAATGTTTATTTGGGGACTGAGCTGCAGGCGAGTGGCATTAGCCACGATGCAGCGCTCAAAGGTGACAGAAGGACACTAGTGCTGGACTAGATATATGCAGCGTCCACTGCCCCTGACTTCCCCCTTGAACTTCTGCGGTACCGACCGCATGGGGGGAACTGGGCCGGTCTGGACGACTGTGGAGAGGCCGGGGCGACTGTGATAGGGACCTCTTTTGGGACTCTGAGATGCTGCCTTTCGAGGACTTTAATGCAGAATTTGACCTGCCTCAGGGCCTCTTCCTGCTGCACAGAGCCCTCTGCACAGTGTTTAAGAAACATTGGAGCTCTGGATCCACGGAGCCGCATGCGTTGGATTGTTGTAGGTATGTGGCCTGGCGGCAGGTAGGATCAAAAGGATCTCATGCATCTATAGGGTGATCAGGAATGGCATACAGAGACCCATGGAGCAGCTAAGGCTTCATTAGGAAGAGGACTTGGGAGTTCCGATTCCGGAGGTGAGTTGGAGTGCCATTGTAGAAAGGACCCCCAAGATATAATGAAATGCGCGGTTCAAATTAATAAACTATTATGTCCTACACTATGTCCTACACAGAGCGTACCTTATGCCGGTGCGGATCAGAAGGAGACAGCGGCTTGCCCAAGATGACGGGAAAGAGAGGCCCATGTGCTACATATGTTCTGGGACTGTCCCAATCTCCACACATTCTGGGAAGAGGTACTAAGCGTCATAGAAAATATCATAGACTCCACACACACCAAGACACGGTTTACTGAGCTGGTTCCCACACACAGCCAAAACGAAGGTAACAGGGAAATTCCAAGACCTTGCACATGTATTAGCCAAACTGGAAATCACTAGAAATTGGAAGTCAATGAGGGGACAGAGAGGAGTGGCATGGTAGAGAGAGCCGGAAAAGTGGACGAGCTCGGAAGGCAGAATTCTGCTGAGAAAAGCAGGGCGTGGTATAGGTACACGGGACACAGCAAGGGGTTGGGGGAGATTAGTAGATGATTTACGGACAATCAACTCGGACAAAGCAGCAGCAAATCCCTCGCGCTCTCGATCACCTCAGAGAGAAGGGAATGGAATGGGTCGGAGAGCATAGGAAAAGGCAATCACCAGCCTGTACCTTAACTCACCTTATGACTTCTCCAGAACAGACAGCACACCCGAAAGCATAACCATACATCCCTAGGACTGACAGTCAACAGTGAAGCAACTCACATTGGGGGGGTGGGTGTGGGAGTTGGGTCAAAAGTATTAACAGAGAGGTGATGATGATAATACAAGAATGTTTATGCATGAGAAATATTGAAAGCAGACGTGTGTACTATGCTGAATAAAACCCAAATAAAATCGGTTTTAAAAACAAAATAATTTTTTTAAAAGTAATTATTTGTAGAAGAGTGGTTTAGGGTAAACGGGCCCTTAAACAAATGTCTGTGCAAATTTTTGTCAATCAAAAAAGTGAACAATGTATCTGAACTTAAACCACTGCCACAAGAGTCACACAGAATAATAATAGCAAAACAAATGAATTATAAGGGTTATACTCAATTCCTCATACAGCTTAAAGAAACTGGTCATTTGTTAACAGTAATACTTTGAACTACTGTTGGCCCACTGAATGCAAAAGGGCAGCACTTCAGAAAAACATTTAGCTGAGTCAACATGAAACTGCGATTCTTGGGAATAAAATACCGTTTATGTTTTCAGCCACCTTTGGGATTAACACCATTTGCAAATCCTGGCACATCACATACCTGAGAGGAACTCAGCAGTGGGAAGACAGAAAATCAGACAGAATCACCAGAGTGACCAGCTACTTTGAGACCGTGAGTAAAACCGAGGCAGACCAGGGTGAGAAGCATATCCAGTAAAATGAATAAATGACTGGGAGGACCCCTTGGGGGAGTACTCTGCGGCCAAACATGTTAGCGGGCAGGGAGGAAATGATACGGTTACACAGAAGTTTTCTTCTCGCTTTCAGAGTTGTCTCAGTGGTAATTTATGCCACGTCTTTGGTGAAATGACAATGGTATTGGGAAGTCAGAGGGAGTAGGAAAACGTTTGAAGTGTACTGGTACAGAAGGTTGTAACGCTTACAGTTCTCCATGGGCAGCTAACTCCTATTCCTATTCATTATCATCAATCTATGGTTGTGTGGGGTACTGGATGAAACAAGAGAAGTTGGGGGCGACAAGGTATGCCTGAGGACCTGCATAGTATGTTAATTTACTAGCACTTGTACAGTGCCATCAACAGTGAAGCATCACAGTCCTAGATGTATTTATTTATTTATTTATTTACTCATTTGTAGGGCGCAACAAATCATCCCCAGGGGGATCTCTCGGCACCTGGCCTGGTCTAGTTGACAACTGGGAAGGGGATGAGGCGTTTCCATAGTTGAATGACAGTAGCACCAGGATTGTCATGGAGACAGGGGTAAGGAAGGTGCATCTCCATGCAAGCTGTACCTAAGGATGGCATAATATAGAATAATAATCTGTGATGTCATGGGTGTCAATTACAACAAAAGCCTCGACACATAACATGTGAGTAGCATGGGGACAGACGCTACTAGGCTGTAGGAAACAGGGCTGAACGAAGAGAGAAATGGCAAACTGGAACGAGGAGGGATGGTATGTTCTGAGCTTCATACAGAAACTTTGAAAACATGCATTATAAACAGGGTGGCTGGAGTACTCTCAGACAGGAAGGGCAGACTATATTATTAAGAGGTGTGTTAAAAAAGAGGCCAAATGGCATGCCTGATAAATGTCTATGCTTCTGCTGTGAAACTGAATCACAATTACACTCTTCTCTAATGTTGTGGGGAAAAAGCTGCAAGTAATGGCAAAAGCGTCATCTGGGGGGGGGTGCATATTAAACTTCACTGTTGACAGGATGTCAAAACTCATTAGTCAACAATCAAAGGCATCAATGTTTCTGAGAAAAGTACCAAACAGCCTTAGGCTATGTAAAGTCCGGAAAAGTGAAGGTCTGGAAAGTGAAAGAGGGAGTAGCAGGGTCAAGAACACAAAAATGTGCTTATGTACAGATGTCACGCTTTCTAAGATTACAGTATTTGCTTAGGTGCACTTTCTAGGAAACAGTTTTTTTGGGTAATAAGATTGTGCACTGCAATGATACAAAGACACTCAAATACACATATACCCACAAGCAAGCGATAATAGCAGACAAACATGTGATGTCACCGCTGAACGCCAAAGGTGCTTGACATCATGGACATAAGAGACACATGTTTATCCCTTCATCAATCATTGCACCAAACATCGATCACTGATCTCAAGCTCTTTGCACATTTCTGGGGCCATGAGTGAAGCAATTATTTAGCAGAAGCCCTTGAGTGGGCTTATTTAACAGCCAGCGTCTTACTGCTGGCCGCTTGAACAGTACACTTGGGTGCATTTACTTCCCAGGAGATGCAGAGTTCATTTGGAGCAAGGGTTCTGATAGAGTGTGGAATCCCTTTAGAAGGCTGCCATTAACTCCACTAGCATCATATAACACCATTTGTGGTTAGGGGAGCAGGTCTGATCACAATATGAAAGGTGGCACTTAATGCAGCTGAAAGTCAAGCAGCATGCACTGCAGGATGGAGGATCCAAGGGCACAGCAGCAATTTCCAGATCAAGAGGTGCTGTTCCCCCACCAAGACCTCTGATTGGATAGTGGTCGAGGAGGAGTAACAGTGGCAGTTGTGACACTCGCAGCAGGCAGCAAATGTCAGTTAACACAGAACTTGCTTCCCACTTGTAGCTAAAGTGAAAATTAAATTAGCATAAAGTGCAACACAGTCATATAGTTACTAACCCTGGTAAGTTAATTTCATCTTTCTTTTGTCCATGGCGATCAAAGACTTTTACAGTGTGATCAGCGCTGCAAAAAAAAAATACAACACACATGAATACTTTGTTGTATATTGGCAGATGTGTAGTATTTGTTGATCTTTATTTTTCATACAGCAACACCAGAAACATAGAACACTGGTCAAAAAAGTAGTAATTCGCATTTGAAAAACCCCAACAAGCCTTTTTGGGATCTACCCTCCAACCACCCTCTCGCCCCTATAAAATGCACCCACACGTCACAGATATGGGTCTTTTGCCAGGGATGCGGCATAGGAAAGGACCGCCACTTCGGCATCCCGATCGTAAAAGAACCTTCATTTCTTCCAAACTTTTTCACATTTTCTAAACATCCCCACCCCTCATAGACCGCACTCTCCGCTTCCATGCATCTATTCATACCCCTTAGCCACAAACTTGTACTTGGTGTTTGCATCTGACACAACATTTGGGCTTTATTACATTTAGCAACAACAAGACTCTGTGTACAAAATACCAGCTGTGACCTAGGGATATCCACATCCCACAGTATACCCAATAAGACAAACTGTGGTGTGCTGGGGAAATTTATACCCAGGAGCCCTCATCTTTGAACAAGTCCAACTCATGTGGATACAAGCACCCTCCTCTATGTAGCATTGTACACATCTGGGGCTCGGGCCCTTCCCATTTTGAATAACTTGTTCTTATTATAATATATCCTATGCAAGATTTTGAGTTGTATTAGTCTCAGTCTTAGTCTCCCTAGGATGCATCAAAGCCACTTCCCCTCAATGCATTCCATTGGTCCCAGGTCGGTCTCCCATCTGCTTTGGTGTTTGCCTGAAGTATTATTAAGGGTAGCTCAGTAAATATGAGACAACAGTTTCTGCGTAATCGCACCCATCAGGACCCAGTTTTTCATGGGTTGTACTCTAGAATATCTGATCTTCTGAGCCCTTCAGTGCAGACAACAGGAGGCAGTTGCACATACGCATATCTTTGAACGGGCAATAGCTGAAATTCGTTCTGCAGTGCCTTGAAGGGCACTGCAGAACGAGTCACCCCCTCCAACACACGTCATAAGAAGTTGATTCCAAAGTGCTCCTATTGTTTAAAACCAGACGGTTTTCAGACCCCCTTAAGCAATGTCCCATTCCAGAGTGTCAGTCAGTCAGTCAGAATATCTTTATTCGACTTATTACAAGTCATACAAAGAAACAAAACAATAAAACCCTGAGAAGGGATACATACATGAATGACCCTTCAATTACCTAAAAACATCAGTCTGAATGAATATTATAAATACTATATACAAGAATAAATAGAAAATGCATTTTACAATTCATATCAAAAGAAAAAACATAGCAACTTTAAAAGTTTTTTAAGGCGAGATTTAGCCCCCCATTTTTACCCTCGCAGCGGCCACTAAGAAGTTAGCGATACAGAAAGTTGTACGGGGATTTGTCAGGAGTTGTAAATACATCAACGCCGGACGCACCTGAGTAAAACCCACTTCTTTCAGAATAGGGAGCAAATATTTTTTCCTCTGCTCATGGTACAGGCTACAAAACATAATAAAATGCATTGTGTCCTGCACAGAAAAAAGGTCACAACTGCATGGGGGGGGCTAGGTCTGGCTTCTGCCAAGACTTGAAAGAACCTAAATAAAAATGTAACAGGTTAAACCTGAATTTAGTTAGTAAAAACCTGTGATAAGGGACTGTAACAAAAGTGAGGTAAGGTGCAAGGGAGTGTTCGCTCACCAAAAGATTATGTGCCCTAACTGCTGGCTTCTGCAGTTCAGCTTCCTCACGGCGCACTTCCTTCATATCCCTGAATGACTTTTTTATAGAATCTATGTCCAGAGCCCTAATTTTATCTGGGCTTAAAAAGAGTTCTGGACGGCCCAATTCAGTAAATGATTTAATTAGATAGGCCAGCCATGGGATACTACTATATTTATCAAGTGATAAGACATCCTTCAATATTATGTGGTTCAGAGGAAGATCTTCATTCAACCACATTTTCAGCCACAGGGTTAGGGGTGCTAAACTCAGTGAGTCTGACAGGTAGGATAAACCCACCTCTTTATGTATGGAATAAGTCGGAGTTGACTGGGGGATAGAGAGAAGAGATCTTATGAATCTATTTTCTGCCCTTTGAATGGGGTCAAGATTTACATACCCCCACAAAGGGGATCCATATAGTGCAATAGCCACAGGCTTGCACTTGTAGATTTTTAAGAGGGCTTCCATGGGCCTGGCTCCCAGCTTGCCAGCAAAGCCCAAGAGCGCTGAGGAAGATCTAATAACCGCCAGCCTCTTTGCTCTAATCTGTGGCCCCCACGTTCCATTCTGGTCAAACAGTACACCCAAATAGGGAAATGTGGTTACCTTAGCCACCGGGGCCCCTCTGCAGAAGAATGATTTATGTCTTTTTTTGAAACGCTCACGCCCCATAACCATCGTATGTGATTTGGAAACATTGACCTTAAGGTCCAGATTATCCATGAAGGAGCCAAAAGCGTCCAAGAGGCGCTGCAGACCTACACCAGTGCGGGCGATCAACACGGCGTCATCCGCGTACAGGAGTGCCGGGATATGGACATCTCCTGCACGTGGCACATCCGCATCCTGGCCTCGCAGGTGATCCCCCATGCCATTAATATAGATGGTGAAAAGCGTGGGGGCTAAGATGCAGCCTTGCCGAACCCCTTTTAAAGATTTAAAAAGTGGGGTGCATCTGCCATTGTTTGACACTCGGACGGCTGCGAAAAGCTCCTGATGCATGGTGGCCATAAACGTAACCAAAGCTTCATCAATACCCATCTCCAAAAGAATTGACCAAAGTTTTGCCCTATTAACGAGGTCAAAGGCCGAGGAGAGGTCCATAAATGCCAAAAACACAGAACCCTCCTTGGCCACCGTATACTTAGAGATGAGTAAATGCAGATTAATACATTGTTCGATGGTCTCTTTTCTCTCCCTAAAACCATATTGCAGGTCAGACAGCCCACCACAGCCCTCAACATTCTCCCTCAATCTAGATAAAAGGACTCTGCCCAGGATTTTTATAGTTGAGTCCAAGAGGGATATGGGCCTATAGAACGCAGGGTCGTCCCGCTGACCTTTATTTTTAAAAATGGGTACGATGGTGGATCTGGCCCACGAGGCGGGAGCTGGATTACCATTAACTGCATTAAACACATTTGACATAACCTCAGCCCACAGTTTAGGAGAGTACATAAAAAAGTCAGCAGGGACTCCATCGGGGCCTGGTGCCTTGTGTTTGGTGGTTGCCAACAGAGCTTTCTCCACTTCTTGGGGATTAAAGATGATGGGATGAACATCCACATTAGTTGATGGGCCCTTTTTAATACCCTCTTCATCACCCCCATAAACATTTTTGAAGAAAGACAACCATTTTTCATCTGTGATCACGCAGTCCATGGGTGCATTGCTGTCATCAGAGAATAGGGGCTGTTTGATGATCTCCCAAAATTTCCTGCTATCCTTAAGCACTGCCGCTGAAAGAAGATTATCCCATGTTTCGCGTTTGATGGTGTCTTTACGATTCTTAATGGCTGCCCTATAGGTTTTCCTTAATCTCGAGATTACTTCTTTATCCCTTGGGGCATTTTTTAGGGCTGCCAACAGTTCTCTATGGGCTTTCGAGCATACAGAATCGAACCATCGCTTATGTCCTTGTACTCCCTGGGTTGGTTTTGCTAAAAGGTCCTTGGATACCTGGTTACAGATTGCCTCATAAGCTGCTACTATGTGTTTACCTTGCGTGCCCGGGTTTTTACAAAGCTCCACCTGGTCTTTGATTTTAGGGAAGCATTTTCCATAAAAAATTTCCGGAATCACTTTAGCCCACTTCACTCGTCGATCTTGATCAGTGGTCCTCAGGAGATGTGCCGGTTTTGCTGTCATTGGTGGCGCCCCCATCTTGGCACCCCCGGCCACTTCGAGTAAAACTGGGTTATGGTCACTATAGTGGGTTGCAACTGTACGGTAAGCCATGGTCCGATTTAAAATCCCTGGTGAAACAAAAATGTAATCGATCGCTGTGCCATTTTGGGCGCCGGTAAAAGTTGGCGACCTCAGGCCGCAATCAGGTTCATATAAGTCATAGTTGGCCAATAAATCTTCAAGCTCCTGGCCCTTCTGCAGAGTGTTCAAAATGAGGTCCCTGTAAGGCCACATCATCAAACTCGTTTCTACCTCTTCCCTTACATGCTAAATTGCATAAATGAATATTAAAATCGCCTAATAAAATGAACTCAAAAACTAACTCGATATTCTGTGCTGCTGTATTTAAAATGTTATCCAAACTGGAGATGTTGCGACCGCTATAATAACTGTTCCCTGAATTGTAGAAATTTACATATAAAGTCCTGCTTGTTTTATTAATCACCCTTTCAACCATTAGGATGTTGTCAGAGTCAGTACTGATCTGCCTGTAGCTTCCCACTAAGTCTAACGCGAACAAAATCACCAATCCACCTTTTGCTCTGCCCGCCCTGCTAGCCACTGCGGGTTTGGTAAAGCAGGTGAACCCATCCCACCAAAGATTGTTGGATGTATCCCAGGTTTCTTGCAAGGCGATGATATGATGCTTAGTAACAAAGCTCAGCCAAGCATGATCCTGACGTTTTGCAGTTAGGCCTGCTACGTTCCAACTAATGATCTTACAGGAATCAGTGGATAACCTTAGTTCGTTTACATTCTCTAAATCACCTTCAACTGCTAGTTGCGATAATGGGCCTTCGCTGATATCAGCTTGACACAGGCTCTGTATGCCCTCTCCCAACGTACTCGTATTTACAAAAGCCACAGTCCGAGATGAAAGCAGTTGCTGTACAGGATTAATTGACGCTTGAGACTCTGGTGCTACATTGGGGACAGAATTGATCAAGTGCTCAACGGTATTTAAATCTCCACATTTTACTATTGGGTTGTTCAACACCTCCCTTTCCAGATCAATTCCTGGTTCGAGTCAATCACAGGTGTTCAAGTCAGATAAAGGGCCAAACCTGTTTCCTGTGGCAAAGCCCCACTCAAATGGAGTAGCCGCCTGACCCTGTCCATAAAGAGCTGGGTTCCACATAGGTTGTGGGGTATTTGGGCGTGTAAGAAACTGATCGTTTCTCAACCAATGAGTGGGCCTATTTCCCCGAGCACTATGTTCGTAGCCCATAAGGCCGGAACCCCAGCCATTAAACCTTGGCTCATGTGCAAGGACAGGCCTGTTATTTAACTCTTTCTGGTAGTTGAATCTTCCTGGCTCCCGATGTGCTATAGGCTGAAACCAGTCATTAAAATGTCGAGATCTGGTACCCCCTCCCCAGCTACTGGGATTAACGTTTCTTTTGTAACTGGGAATAATGGGTATGGTTGCAAGCGGAGTCTCATCATAAAAGAACTTGAGAGTGAGAGGAACTATAGAGCCACTACGACGTTGGGGTGGGAAAACATTGCTCAAGATTTCTGGAAGGACCTCGGCATTGGCAAAGTTTAGGATGACACAGTCCCCCTGGAACTTTTTTGGCTTACTGCCAATCCAAGAAGCCCTCCTGGTCATAACAATATCCCCTGCCAGTTTGTCGAGCCCTTGTTGAGCCATATACATATTGTTAGAGAGCCAATGTAACGCTTTATCTTTTAGATCCTGGTTGGACTCTTTTTTATCTTGTGATAGAACAGGGACATTTGCCAGCACCAGCACTACCGGCGAGGCTTCCACTATGAATTGGGCTGAAACGTCCTCTTGTTGCGCAACCACTATAGGGCCAGTAGTGCTGTTACGGGCGTCTCCAGCATCTACAACAGCATCCTGACCAGGAATAGGTACTGACGGTAACGCTGGCAAAAGCAGCGGCCCTTGTTGAATGGGCTGTAAATTACTTTCAATTGGGGTAACCTCCACGTCCGTGGGTGTTAGATTTGTGACGAGGGAGGATAGATTCTCTACCTCATCTACTAGTTTACTATGTACCCCACCCAGTTTTTTGACCTCAGATGTTAATTTATCTAGTTTCCCGATCAGGGGTTTGATTATAGTCCTAATCTTGATGTCTATAATTTCTTGAATCCTATTAAAAAGATCGTCATCGATAATGCGTTTAGACTCTATGTCAATATCGGAGTCTACATATTTCCCCCCCCCGCCTAGAGGGTGGTGTGGCGGGTTTTTTCCTTCCTAGTTGTTTCCCCCCCCTCTTTACTGGGAGTCTTCTACAGGCTCTAACAGCCCGTGTAGAAGGCTGCAGGGATTGTGGGTCATCGTCCGTAGCAGCTAGCTGTTGGTTCACATCAATAAAAACACTATCTGATAGATCTATTAAGTCTGTTCTATCTGTTGGAAAGTCAACGTCAGCAGCAGCAGCTGCCTCAGTGCTATTGTTTTGAGGATTAGAGTCTGCAAGATCTGACGTCGGTTTTTCTGTGAGTGAATCCGATGTCGCTGTACTTAAAATACTTGTAGAGGGGCTGTCTGTAGGCAGAATAGGTGATTGGCTTAGGCCAAGAGATTGTCTTCTCTTATTATTGATGTTACTGACCACTTGTACAAGATATGAATCAATAGTATTCACTGTCTCAGCTGGGGCAGGAACCAGCTTTTTCCCCATTATTGAAGCGGTAATTATAGACGGCCTTTCAAGGCTCAATTCAGATGGATACAGTCGATGTTGGCAACGATATGCTATGCAAGTCAATCAGAAATCCAGTAACGGAATGGGAGGCCAATGCTTCTATGAAAAATTATATCAAATAGAACTAACTGGAGACAGTACCTTATAATCCGTGTGAGAGGTATGGCCTTGTCGTGCCGATGAGGGCCGTAGAGGGCCCGCCCTTTGCCCGGGCTTAGTCCCGGGCGTCCCGCTCGCGTCCCGCGCCGCGGGTCTGTGTGCCTCTTAAGCCGCTCTCGCGCTCTCCTTGCGCGTCACCCAGCGCGCCGCCGCGTGGCCTGCCGGGTATTGTGGTTCCCGGAGCGGCGGCGCGGTTACAATGGCGTGAAGACTCTTGGCGGTGTCGGCTTCTCCTCAACAGGACGGCGTGCTCAGGTAAGTGATATGCAGGCTCCCCCGCTTTGCCGGTCTGTGTGCCTCTTAAGCCGCTCTCGCGCTCTCCTTGCGCGTCACCCAGCGCGCCGCCGCGTGGCCTGCCGGGTATTGTGGTTCCCGGAGCGGCGGCGCGGTTACAATGGCGTGAAGACTCTTGGCGGTGTCGGCTTCTCCTCAACAGGACGGCGTGCTCAGGTAAGTGATATGCAGGCTCCCCCGCTTTGCCGGTCTGTGTGCCTCTTAAGCCGCTCTCGCGCTCTCCTTGCGCGTCACCCAGCGCGCCGCCGCGTGGCCTGCCGGGTATTGTGGTTCCCGGAGCGGCGGCGCGGTTACAATGGCGTGAAGACTCTTGGCGGTGTCGGCTTCTCCTCAACAGGACGGCGTGCTCAGGTAAGTGATATGCAGGCTCCCCCGCTTTGCCGGTCTATGTGCCTCTTAAGCCGCTCTCGCGCTCTCCTTGCGCGTCACCCAGCGCGCCGCCGCGTGGCCTGCCGGGTATTGTGGTTCCCGGAGCGGCGGCGCGGTTACAATGGCGTGAAGACTCTTGGCGGTGTCGGCTTCTCCTCAACAGGACGGCGTGCTCAGGTAAGTGATATGCAGGCTCCCCCGCTTTGCCGGTCTGTGTGCCTCTTAAGCCGCTCTCGCGCTCTCCTTGCGCGTCACCCAGCGCGCCGCCGCGTGGCCTGCCGGGTATTGTGGTTCCCGGAGCGGCGGCGCGGTTACAATGGCGTGAAGACTCTTGGCGGTGTCGGCTTCTCCTCAACAGGACGGCGTGCTCAGGTAAGTGATATGCAGGCTCCCCCGCTTTGCCGGTCTGTGTGCCTCTTAAGCCGCTCTCGCGCTCTCCTTGCGCGTCACCCAGTGCGCCGCCGCGTGGCCTGCCGGGTATTGTGGTTCCCGGAGCGGCGGCGCGGTTACAATGGCGTGAAGACTCTTGGCGGTGTCGGCTTCTCCTCAACAGGACGGCGTGCTCAGGTAAGTGATATGCAGGCTCCCCAGAGCATTCCAGAGTGGTGTGGCATCTGTTCTCTTTCCCTGCAATCCCGGAGCTTTATTAGTGATATCTCATGCTTCACCATCAAACGTTTTCTGTCTCTGTGCCCACAAATGCGATGTTTTACCTGTCGGGTTCCATATAGCTGTTCCAGTCGGGTCCCCGGCTCAGCATGTGAGTTGAGCCTCCACTCGCTAATAACCTGAAGTTGTGATGCCCAATAGTATGCCCTAACATCTGGGTGAGCAATACCCTTGTTGTAGCACAAGACATATAGAGTCGGCAGAGCTATCCTCGGGTGACCACCTCCCCCGCCACCCAAGGACCAGAGAAACGTCTGTAGTGTTTTAGCCAACCTGTCAAAGTATGCTTCTGGTATCTCATTGGGGTCATTCTGCAAGATATACCATAGTTTGAGTAGAGTAACCATTTTAAAAATGGAGGCACTGATCATGTGTGATAAAGGAAGTTTACTCCACCTCTTTGCATACTCTTGAGATTTAACAACGGCCCAACTCAGATTCCACTCCAGGAACCTATCTCTGTTCGCCATTATGACTATTCCCATATACTTGGAGCTTGTTCTACCTACCCGAAAGTCCCCGCTCACACAGCTCAGTCTCTCATCTGATACAGGATCGATTTGTCCCAGTTGATATATTATTCAGAGTAGGTTTCAAAGTTGCAGAAGACAGTCAGGAACATCGGGAGCAATGCCTCTGGGTCCGTAAGATAGAGGCAACATCCACATATAGATATAATCGCTCCCGCTAATTGACCACTTCTGGAATTCCCAATATATTAGCTCTCTCTGTACCCAGTACGCAAGCGGCTCCAGGTAGAGCACATACAGTAAGGGGGACAATGGGCATCAATGAATTATGCCCCTCCCCAAATCAAGCTTATGAGAGAGGACTCCGTCTATCCTTATCACCACAGTCGGCGCCTTATCTAGCTGTTTCACCCACCTACAGAAGTTAGGACAAAATCCAAAGCATTTTAGGGTGAAATGGAGGTACCCCAATCAACTGAGTTGAAAGGTTTTATGACGTCTAACGATAATATGGCGTTGGAGTCCCATTTATCTTTTGTTTGGTTGAACCAGATCTGGAACATCTGAGATTAAGACTTGTTGCGCTTCCCGGCATAAACTCCATTTGATCCTCGTGGACAAGGGAGATGATCACCCTGAATAGTCATGATGTCAGAATTTTGCCAGTATCTTACTTTCGGTGTTCAAAAGTGAATTGGGCCTATATGATGCGCAAAGATTAGTAGGTTTTTCCTTTTCGGTGATCAGCACAACAATAGCATGTTTACGGTTATCAGGAAGTGCTTCCGCCCATTTAGTTGTGCGGAAGAGATTCAAGAGATGTGGCTAAAGGGGGAACATCCTTTACAACTCGGATGTTACCCCGCAGTACCGATACAACGCGTCTTTTACAACGCAAGTCGTAAGCACGACTTGCGCTGGAGGGCGCTCAAGGATAAGGTATAGTAGATTTACTATTCCAACACCTTCCCTACTGTACGTAGGCTGGTGTTGGAATAGTAAATTTAACTATTCCTAAGTCCGCACCCCTACAGCGCAAGTCGGTGTAACGACTTGCGTTGTAAAAGACGCGTTGTAACGGTATGCATGGTAATACCACGCGTTGTACCGTCATACATCCGGCTAAAGGAATGGCGTCAGTCTTTTATATAACTCCACTGGGAGAACATTTACTCCCAGTGTTTTCCCTGATTTCAAAGGGATCAGGTCCTTTTTGATTTCTTCCAATGAGAGATCATTCTCGCAGCCCTCCCTGTCTACTTGTCTCAGGACTGGAAACTTGAGCTCACCAAGAAATGCCTCTATGTCTTTCTGAGGGCAGGGTTGCCAACCTTTATAAAGGGTTTGATAATATTGTGTGAAGGCTTGGACTATCTGCCAGTCAGTTTACACAGTCTCTTCACTCTAAGTTTTTATCTCGCCCCTCCTCTTCTCTCCTTTCTAGCCAAGATAGGAGGCTGCCTGTCTTATCCCTAGTTTCATACAACTTCTTCTGCATCGAGAGATAATGCTGTTGAGCGGCATTGTGAGTGAGGTTTCCGTACTGCTCCTAAACTGCCACTAGTCACAAGTATGTTGCCTGTGCCCCAGTCTACAACCAGGCAGACTCGAGGGACAATACTTTGTCCTCCAGTACCTTCACCTGTCTGTCTATGCTCTTCTCCATAGAAATTATCTTTTGGGATTTGTCCCATAGCAGGGTTAGGCCTCCCAGAATATGATTGGAGAAGCCGTAGATTCCTCCTTTTCCTCAAAATACAGTTGTAAGTCTACCTGCAGGGCTGTGACGACCCCCGTGTCCTGCAATGCCCATGAATCAAGCATCCTGGAATGGGGTTTCCCCCAAACCAGTCCTCACAGTGAGGTGTAGAGATAACTATCAAGAAGCTCCATCTCACGCACCCACCGACCTCATCTCCTGGGACAAATGTTACTCAAATATGAATTTACCTTGGAAAAACAAAGACAAGAGGCGTTTGGCAAAACAGGAACAATTGGTTTAAATAAACACTGCGGCTGGGAGTACAACCCACAGAAACAGGTCTGAAGACTGTCTCAAACTACAAGCAATTTATGCGGGCTTATACACAGTTTTGGGTATAATAAAAGTACTTCTGGCTATCCTTGTTTGGTGAAGGAATGTGGGCTTTGTCTGTGGAGTCATAAATAAAGGGCCTTTGATAAAGAATGCAGGTGGCTCGACCTTGTGTGAACACATGTGGGCCAGTGGGTAGTATGTCCAGATGTGTGGCATGAGGGGCACATGATCTGTGCGTGTACTGTGTCCTGATTGACTGTGTATTCCTAACTCCATGTGGCATCTAACTGTATGGCGTTCCTGGGAATTCATGCGCCTCTCTGGCCACCTGTGCTTTATTGGGGCCAATTTCCCTGGACCATTGTGATGTTGCTGCGTTTATCTGGGGACGGACCTGAGTTTCCTGTTTGCACATTTGTCTGCCAGCTACGTGTCACCCCACCTGTGACCTTTCAATCAGTTACCGTGGGACTGGGTTGCAGTACCAGCTTGATTGTGTATTGTCTAGTCGGAATTGATGGAGAGTTCACCACAGCCGAATTTGACAACAGCGATGCGATTTAATTCATATATGCGAGTGTACCCTCATAAGCATTAGTATCATTCTTTCAATATCAACACAAACAAATAGTCCAGACCTGAGGCGGTCCTGTGGATTTCTGAAAGAAAGTAATATTGTCTGCCCGATGGATGCCAGAATCTCCAGGTATCCATGAGACTCAAAGCATGTGTGAAGCGCAACAAATCCTTAGGTCATATGTTGTCGTCATGCAAGTGGCAATCATCCCTATCCCACTCCAGTACATCATTGTAGTCTCCCCCCACCATGTGCAATCAGACCCCGCCTCATTCAGTATAGGAATCAACTTGTCAAGGAGCCTGTGCTGTAATTTGGGAGGCTCATGGACGCTGGCTACTGGGGTATCCCATCTGCCCCATTTTGTCCTAAGGGCTACTTAGCAACCCTGATCATTCACCCAGCATTGATCTATGGATGTTGTTTCTGGGCCCCTGGAGAAACCTGCATGCGCCAGTAACTATATTGGGCCAGGTGAAGGCATTTGCAGTTATTACTATGAAGCAGGCTTGAAAAATTAGGGGGACCCCTAATCGTGATATATTCACTACCAGTAGGGACTAACAGAAGATTTAGTGGGAAAGGAGCAGTAGTGAATTACAATAAATTTAACGCCAAAACCTAGGGGATTCAGCAAAAAATCTTAAATATTGTGACATGTAAACATTATTAATAGAAACCAAACATGATTTGTATAACAGGATACTGTTTTTAATTTATTTATCTTTTTTTCTTCATTTTTTGGGGATATCCAGTTTAAAAATACATATTCCAGTCCTGGTTAACTGGAGAAAATCTAGCCTCATTGGCCAGGGCCACCATTGGCATCTGCAAAAAATGTTGGGTCACCTTCACAGAATACCAAGAATTGAACCTACAGTTGTAGCAAGCTCACCCACTGACAGCATGATAGTCAAATATTGTAGAGTCTCAACTAGCTATGAATAGACAATCTGAAAAATTCCAAACCTCAACAATGATTTTTAACCCCTTGGGTGCTCATGACGTGCTGAGCTCGTCATGGCACACAGTGCTCGTGTGCTCATGACGAGCTCTGCTCGTCATGACACCCACCCCCGGAAATCCCTCTGGTGCAGGCACCAAAGGGATTCCCTTTTCTCCCCCAAAGCCTCGGGAGCTGGGGAAGAGCTTCACCAGCTCCCAAGCCCCCCATGGTTTCCCTGAAATGACGATCAGCTCGCACCTTGCGCTGACGTCATTTCAGTGAAACCGAAACTGAAATTAGCCGAGAGGCTCATTTCAGTTTCCCTTTCTACGTGCTCAGGGGGCTATCTCACCCCCTGAGCACATAGAAAGACGGAAGAGGTATCGTTGGAAAGGGGAGAATCTCCTCTTTTTAATGGTACCCTGCACCAGTGTATCCCTGCTTGGGGATCACCACAGGAGGGCGATCCCAAAGCAGGGATCCACCCACTAGACACTAGGAAGGGCATTTGCTCCCCCCAATGTTATTTGGCACAATTTAGTCTTTTTGCCCCCCCCTGGGGGGCAGATGGGGGCAGTAACCCCCACTCTGCCCGCCCCGGGGAGGGGGGGGGGCAAAAAGCCCACTAGACACCAGGGAATTTTAAATACATGTAAAATAATGGTGGGAGCATAGGCATGCCCGTTTTGAGGCAACATCAACATTGCCTATCGAAAAATGTTTTGGGCCCCTGCCTGTCGCAGGTAGTTAGGCCTCCCACACAAGTGAGGCACCATTTTTATCAGGAGATCTGGGGGAACACTGGGTGGTAGGAAATTTGTATGAGCCCGGTGATGCCACACTTTCCCACACAAAACGGTGTGAAAAACTGTTTTTTTTCAGCTAAAATTGAGGTTTTGCAAGGGATTCTGGGTACAGGAACGTTGGGGGATCCATGCAAGTGATACCTCTTTGGAAGCCCCTGGGTGTCTACTTTTCAGAAATGTGTGGGTTTGGTAGGTTTCCCTAGATGGCCGTTGAGCACAGGGCCCAAAAACCCAGGTGACCCCCCCTTGAAAAAGCAGGTGGTTTTGAGATAGGCAATTTTGATGTCGCCTTACTAGGTTTGGGGCCCTTGCTTGTCGCGGATACTTGCGCCTTCCACACAAGTGAGACACCATTTTTATCAGTAGACCAGGGGGAACGCTGGGTGGTAGGAAATGTGTGTGAGCCTGGTGATGCCACACTTTCCCACACAAAAATGTGTGAAATAACTGATTTTTTTCAGCATAAATTGAGGTTTGCAAGGGATTCAGGGTAAGGAAACTTTGGGGGATCCACACAAGCCATACCTCCTTGAAAGCCCACGGGTGTCTACTTTTTAGAAATGTATGTGTTTGGTAGGTTTCCCTAGATGGCCGTCGAGCACGGGGCCAAAAACCCAGGTGACCCCCTTGCAAAAGCAGGTGGTTTTGAGATAGGCAATGTTGATGTCGCCTTGGTTGAGGCAGTCAAGTCACCCCATCCTGAATTCCCCTGGGTGTATAGTTTTCAAAAATGTATAGGTGTGCTAGGTTTACCTAGGTGCCAGCCGAGCTAGGGTTAAAAAACTACAGCTAGGCACTTTGCAAAAAAAGGATCATTTTTCACTGCAAAATTGAGGTGTGACCACGTTGTGTTTTGCGCTGTTCCCTGTCGCAGGCACTAGACCGACCCACACAAAATTTGTGGATACACACAGATTCCAGAACTTTCCACCACAGAAATGTGGGGAAAATGTGTTTTTTTGGACAATTTTATTTAGGTTTGCAAGGGTTTATGGGTAACAGACCCTGGTGGGAGGCAGTCAAGTCACCCCATCCTGGATTTCCCTGGGTGTCTAGTTTTCGAAAATGTATAGGTTTGCTAGGTTTCCCTAGGTGCCGGAAGAGCTTGGGTTAAAAAACTACAGCTAGGCACTTTGCAAAAAAAGGGTAATTTGTTACTGCGAAATTGAGGTGTGACCATGTTGCGTTTTGCACCATTTCCTGTCACAGGCACTAGGTCGACCCACATAAGTGAGGTACCATTTTTCTCAGAAGACTTTGGGAAACGCGGGGTGGAAGGAAATTTGTGGATCCACGCAGATTTCAGAACTTTCCACCACAGAAATGTGGGGAAAGTGTGTTTTTTTGGACAATTTTTTAAGTTTGCAAGGAATTCTGGGTAACAGAACCTGGTGGCAGGCAGTCAAGTAACTCCATCCTGGATTCCCCTGGGTGTCTAGTTCTCAAAAATGTATAGATTTGCTAGGTTTCCCTAGGTGCCGGCAGAGCTAGGGTTAAAAAACCACAGCGACACACTTTGCTAAAAAAGGGTATGTTTTTATTGTGAAAATGTGGTGTGTTCACCCTGGGTTTTGAGCCCTTTGCGGTCGTGGACACTATGCCTACCCACACAAGTGAGGTACCATTTTTATCGAGGGTAATTCAGATATGTAAAGCAACTGTTATTACCTATTGAGTTTTGATGCATTTCTGCCTTCCAAATGAAAGACATTGTATAAAAAATAAGTCATTTTGAAAAATGACCAATAATTCTCATGCTAGTATGAGTATTCCCAATTTTGAAAATGTGCAAATGTGTACTGTTTCTAAACTCTATAATTTGTATCCATTTCAGAAATACATAGGTGTCTTTCATACCGATTTTTCCATGTATACATTTTCACACAATAATTGCTATATACCCGGTACATAATAAAAAGCCACTGCAAATTGCTACTCAGTTTTTGACTCTGGGTTCGTCTGATTCTTGGTGAACCTACAAGTCCTATATATCCCCACAACCAGGAAGGTCCAGCAGATGTAACGGTATATTGCTTTCAAAGAGCTATCATAATTACAAGAAGTTACAGGTAAAAACGTTGACACAAAAGGCTGTTTTTTCACACTAATTTTCAATTTTTCCAATATGTAACTGTTAGTTTCTATAAAGAAACATTGATGGATCTACACAAATCACCCCTTTCTGAATTCAGAATGTTGTCTACTTTTCTAAAATGTATAGCTCTCCAGGATCCATTATTGCTTTCATACTCATTTTTACCATTAACTGGAAGGAGGTTGAAAGCACAATAAATGGGCTATTTCCCAGAAAAATGCAAAAACTCGTGTAAAAAATGTTGGTTTTCTGACAAAAGACTGTCATTTCCTAAAAGCTGGGAAAATGGTGATTTCAGCCTCACAAACCCTTTTTTGATTACATTTGCAGGGAAAACCCCAGACACTTTCATTTGTAGCCCATTTTTCCCCCATTTTTCTGAAAAAAAACTACATTTTGCTGTATTTTGGCTAATTTCTGGGACCCCTCCAGGGGAATCCACAAACCCTGGGTACCTTTAAAATCCCCATGATGTTGGAAGAAAATGACGCAAAATTGGCATGGATACCTTATGTGGTCAAAAAGTTACAGTGTCCTAAGCGCGCACTACCCCAAATAGCCAAAAAAAGGCTTAGCACAGGAGGGGAAAAGGCCTAGCCACGAAGGGGTTAAAGGTACTCTACCAGGATGGACCTACATTGGCAAACAAGAATATGGCCTTTTACAACCAGCAGCAGCACACAGGGATATGAGCTGGGTGCAGGCTCCCAGAACCAAACTGGTAAACTGGGGAACAATCTTGTTCAGGCTGCTGGGGTCAGACAGGGGAAGAAACTCTCGCTGGGCCTCTGAAACTTTGGCCGCCTGCTACATTTTAAGCAGTGCTGGACAGGCCATTTATTCCACATGGCTTTTCCCCGATGGGCTGGAGTCGTTGGAAGCCGGTTGACTCAGGCCCGCTCCTAGGTCCTCTGTCACTCTGACCAGTTCCATCAGGTTAATAGCAGCAGGGAGGCTTAAGGAAAGAGAAAGAGAGAGAGAGAGAAAGAAAAAGAAAAAGAAAGAGAAAGAGAGAGAGAGAGAGAGAGAAGGTTGGGAGAAAGTGATCCGAGAGAGAGAGAGGAGAGAAGGAGAGAGAATGGATGGATAGAAAGATAAAGACGGTGGAAGGAGACAAAGCGAGAGAGTCTGGTTTGAACATTTTTGCCAGAGCTGCTTTTGGTTCCCCATTCCAGCGCCAATTGTAAGAATATGTTGCCAACGTGTTTGTCTTTGTCTCCTTCTGGTTCCCTCCAGGGGTGTCAGGTATGCACTAAGCCTGGATACCATAGAGTTTTTGGAGCCTGACATCATACTTGAGTGACTGATTGAGAAAAAGCATAACCAATCTAGTTCAGTTGCAATGTTTTATTCCATGTCATTGTAAGCACAGATAGAAGTCCCCCTTTTACCTGTCTGACGAATTAACCATTTAATGTTTTTCCAGACATCCTCACACTGCAAGAGTGGACTGTGTTTAATACATATCTGTCTGGCTTGAGAGTGGTGGATGTGAAGAGGCACCTCACTAAAACAAGCAAGCACTAACAGGACAAAATGTGGGCCCACAGCTGCAAACCCTTCCAAGATGAACCAACACAATATGGTGTCTTGATAAAGCAACATAAGTTGGAGAGCTCACATGCATAAAGGATAGTGGAGGACAAAGGTTGAAACCACCACCAGAAAACAATAGTGAAATGCAGCTTGGCAGTAGCTGACAGTGATAGAATGATGTCTGTGGACGGCACAGCCTAATGTCAGGCGGATAAGTGAGCTAGTGATGAGACAAACACTGTAGGATAAAAGTGCGTTTCAGAGGCCTGATCAGATCTGAGAAGAGCTAGTTAGTTAATACTTTGCAACCGACCCGTCTCTGGAGAGAAGCAATATTCAGAAATGGAGTTCCAGAAGGAAACCACAGCAAACCTCATTGTACTGGCACAGATCTAATTACACTCGTGCTACTTAAATGGGTCTAATGAGGCCAATAGAAATGGAAAAAAGACAAGGCTGCCCTGAGCTTCCACTAGTCCAGTGCCCTAAGAGCTCTGCAGCAACCTGATAAGCAGATATTAGCACTAAACCCATTTTGGAAACATAATATATTTGTGCAGTATTCAAAACATTCAGTAAAAAACGAGGTGTCATAATTCGAAATCATAGTAACTTACCCTGTAACACAAATATAATTTCCTAGACTTTTCTGCCAGATGTACTGGATAGGAGATCCAAGCAAGCCTTTCTCTGACAAAGTGAACACCCTCTAAAAAGGAGAGAAATGCCAAACTATAAATAAACACACCAAGACATAAATGTATATATCATTTATTTATTTAGTTATTGGTAATATATAGCTCAAACCAAACCTTTGCGATGTCAGCACGCTTTATGAGTGACAAGATGATGCAAAACTATAGAATAGGTGCAGAACAATTACAAAAATGATACAATATATAAAGGTGAAAAGTCAAAATTACTACTGAACTCAAATACCGTATTAACAACTCATGGTAATAATAGCATGTGGGCAACATGTCAGATTTAAAATGGTGTTTAGACAGAAGACATTTCAGATCTTTTCGAAGTACTTTATAATAAAGGTAGGTCAAAATCCATGGAGGAAAAGAATTCAGGATCTCGAGTGCACTGTGTAACATGCATTAGCAAAGCCAATAGGTCTTGCCTATGCAAGAGCTACTGGCTTTGGTAATGTGTTTTAGCCATTATGCACACCAGTGTGGCTGCTCTTCAGAATGGCTAAAAGTTAGTGGGGTGGAGAAGAATGGAGTGAGGTAGATTGGGGTACAGTCGAATGGGGTAGATTGTTGAAGACTGGCGTAGAGTGGAGTGGGGGTACAGTAGGGAAGAATGGAGTGGGATAGATTAGAGTGGGGTACATTGGAGTGGGGGAGTTGGGTAGATTAGCGTTGTAGATTGGAGTGGAGTAGATTGAATTGGGGTAGAGTGGAGTAGATTGGGGTAGATCAGGGTGGGGTAAATCAGGATGTACTGGAGTATAGTGGAGTGGGATATATATTGGGGTAGGTTGGAGTGGGGTGCATTGGAGTGGAGTTGGGTAGATTGAAGTTAGGTAGATTGGGTGGAGTATAGTAGGGTAGAATGGAATGGAGTGGGGTAGATTGGAGTGGGTTAGATGGGGGTGGGGTAGATTAGAGTGGTGTGGGATAAACTGGGGTGGGGTAGACTGGAGTGGGTTAGATCAGAGTGGAGAAGATTGGGGTAGATTGAATTGGGGTAGATTTAATTGGGGTTGATTGGATGAAGTGGAGTAGATTTGGTGAAGTGGACTAGATTGAGATGGAGTTGGGTAGATTGGAGTGGGGTAGACTGGAGTAGGCTAGATAGGGGTAGAGTGGAGTGGGATATATTATGGTAGATTAGAGTGGGGTAGATTGGGGAAGAGTGGAGTGGAGTGGGGTAGACTGGAGTGGGATAGATTGGGTGGATTATGGTAGGGTAGATTGGAGTGAGATAGGAGCAGGGTAGTTTGTAGTGGAGTAGATTGAAGTGGAGTTGGATAGAGTGGTGTGGGGTAGATTGGAGTGGGATAAAATGGGTTAGGGTGGGGTAGATTGGAGTGGAGTAGATTTGATTTGAGTAAAGTGGGGGTAGATTGGAGTGGGATGGATTGGATGGGGTAGATTGGAGTAGCGTCCTTGGGGTGGAGTAGGGCAGGGTAGATTGGAGTGGTGTGGAGTACATTGGACTGGAGAGGGTAGATTTGGGTGGCATGTGGTAGATTAGAGTGGAGTGGGATGGAGCGGGGTGGGTAGATTGCAGTGGGGTGGAGTGGGGTAGAGTGGGGTGGAGTAGATTGTAGTAGAGTTGATAGAGGTAGATTGTAGTGGGGTAGACTTGGTGGGTTTCATTGGAGTGCGGTAGATTGGAATGGGGTGGAGTGGACTAGATTAGAGTGGGGTGGGGTGGGGTTGAATAGAGTGGAGTGGGGTAGACTGAGTGGATTGGAGTGTGGCAAATTGGAGTGGAGTGACGTACATTGTGGTAGATTGGAGTGGGGTAGATTTTGGTGGAGTGGGAAAGACTCAAGAGGAGTTGGATAGATTCCAGTACAATTTGGAGTGGGGTGGGGTAAACTGGAATGGAGTGGGGTAATTTGAAATGGGGTAGATTGGAGTGGAGTGAGGTATATTGGAGTAGGTGGATTGGAGTAGGTGGATTGGGGTAGACTGGGGTGGGGTGGATTGGAGCAGAGTGCGGTAGAGTGATTGGAGTGGAGTAGAGTGGAGTAGATTGGAGTGGGGTAGATTGTAGAAGAGTGGGGTAGATTTTAGAGGACTGGGGTAGAATGGATCGTAGTGGAGAGGATTGGGGTAGCCTGGAGGGAGTAAATGGGTTAGAGTGGGGTAGATTGAAGTAGGGTAGATTGGAGGGGGAAGGGGTAGACTGGAGTAGGGTGGGTAAATTGGGTGAGGTATAATGGAGTGGAGTAGACTTGAGTGGAGTGGGGTCGAACTGAATGCAGTAGATTGGGTGGAGTAGATTGAGGAAGATTGTAGTGAACTGGGGTGGGGTAGATTGGGGCACACTGAAGTGGAGTGGGATAGAGTGCAATGGGATAGACTTTATTAGAGTGGGATAGAGTGGAGTGGGAAAGTGGTGTGGAGTGGAGGAGCTTAGAGTGGAGTAGCATGTTGTGAAGTGAATGGTGTAGACTGGAGTGGCCTGGAGTCGAGAGGAGTGGCATGTTGTGTAGTGGAGTGGAGTATCGTAGAATGGATTGGTGTGGCATAGAGTGGGGAGTGGAGTAGCGTAGTGTGGAATATGCATGGTGTGGTAGCACACTGCCATTACAGAAAAACACATTTTCAATTGAAATGACCATTACTTTTACATAGAAATACAGTTTTACTGCACACAAACGATAATGTGTGCAAATGTCATCACCTAGTGTATTGATGTGTTTTGATCATATTCAAATATTTCTTTCCACTACACTTAAGAATTACAAAAGAAGTGTGCTTTATTTGTACTAATTCTGATATATTCTGAAACATCAGTGCAGTTCTTTTGTTTGTGTGTGCATGCTAAACAAGCACTGGCGTTGCCAATAGGTTTCGCATTTGGAAAGTTGGAGCTATTGGTTTTGTAAATGACATTTTATATTTATATATCGTTATTGGCATTGTCAATAACAATATATAAATATAAAATGTCATTTACAAAACCAATAGCTCCAACTTTCCAAATGCGAAACCTATTGGCAACGCCAGTGCTTGTCTTTTCTATGCAGTTAAAATTCTAGACGAACCCTTGAAACGTTCTGTACGAGAACCAGTAGGGGAGACGGATTTTTAGACACATACTCATGTTTTTTTTAATTCATGATAGTAATCCAGTTTACTTGTTCCAATCACTGGCAAAGCCAATGGGTGTATCTACCGTTTGGAGTCCTAGCTAAACGATTTAAAGCCTACAGCAGGGATAAAAAAAAAAATTCTGTATACAACGTGTTCATGAGACATAGATGTAATGTTTTTGGTATACATTGGAGATGTAAAACACTCCCATGTACATTGCAGCGCGAGCTCGCCATAGGAAGCAGGATTTTCCACCAGAATTATTCTGAGCAAATCCCTTAATCTCCATGTGCCTAAAAAAATGAATGTGACCTCGTGTAATGTGACAGGCGCTCATGCACCCAATACCATTGGCTCGAGTTTGACTTATATTAAAGTGCACAAATAAAAACATATAAACTCCTGTGACGTGCTCAAGACCACGGTGCCGTGAGAAAGCCGACTTTCATTATCACTCCAGCGGCTAATCCGTTTACCACCACAAGGAGGTGTTCAGGCGCCCGGGTCAGGTCAGGCTGGCCCTGAGAACCACTGGTAATCGCAGCATAGGAGACGTGCAAATGTGAAACCAAACAGACGGGGTGGGGGAGTCGAGCTGCAGAAACATTTCACGTGAGTGCTAGAATGGCTTAGAATACAGGGGCATCTGCGAGCGGCTGCGGGAGCCACAGACAAGGGGCATGTGTTCGGCTGTAGTTCACATGCATGGGAGTCCTCGGCGTCCCTAGGTACTTACTGTGAAGAGAGGCTGGCTTGCAGTGAAGAAAGGGAAAAGGCACACGAAGGCTGCAAGAAGGAAAGGAAAAAAAAGGGAGGAAACCAAAGGAACGAAAAAAAAACCTTCGAAAAGAAAGAAAGAAAGAATCTTCAAAAGCGCTCCGGCATGTTGTGTCTTGCGTGCTACATTACGTACTGGTGAGAACAGGAGTTGTTAACTGATTCTTTGTTTAATTTGAAGTACATTTTATTTATGTCTAAGTTTCGCCTTTGTGTCCATGTAAAGGCAAATGGCCTCGCAATGCTGGCAAATGGCCGGAGGGAAGCCGGATGGGGGCGGGAGAGCCTGGTGGGAGGGCGGGAATGCGAGCGAGGGGAGAAGTGTGGCAGGCGGATTAGGGAGATGCGCGTGCTTGTGTGGTCACGTGACCCGCTTTTGTGGTCACATGACCCTCACATGCACTGTGGAAAACCGCAGTGGTTTGACGAGTCGAACGAGCCCTTGAATTTTCGCCTATTACATTCGCAAGCGAATGATAATAGGCGAAACCTAAAAAACATTCTACACCAAGCACCAAACGAGAACTTGACATTTGACCTCTGCATTTGAATGCACAGCAAATGTGACAAGATAAAGAACAAGATTTTAAGGCCTTTTTCAGGAAAGTGAGTTTGTGGAAGAATACAGTAAACAAGGTTTTGGCAATGGGAGGGATGAACTCAAGCTGGACAGCCTAAAGCAAATAAAGATAGCAAATAGAATGTCAGAAAATGTGAGTTACAAACCACAAAGCAAATGGTAAGCAATGGGCAAAATGCATTCCTAGATCAGCTTTCTGAATGTCTCCAAGATGTCTTTAGCAACCCGGACAGCCTAAAAAGGACAGGGTTAAGGGCCTCTGTGTTTTTTAAACTTAACTGAAGATATATAAATATATATATATATATATATATATATATATATATATATATATATATATATATATATATATATATATATATATATATATCTCCATGGAGTTCGTCACGCGCTGCAGAAACGTACTGCCAAGTCACCCAAATGACAAAGAGTCGACCCAAAGATTGCTGGTGCAAACGTGATTTATTTAGTTGATGCCAGCGCTGCCGCCATGACGCGTTTCGCCTCCAAGGAGGCTTGATCACATGACATATGTATATATTCCACAATACGATCCCTTATACTCCACGCGCTCATCTACTGGTGCTCTGCATAGGGGCTGGATCTTGGCCCAAAACGACAATTTTTCAGCAAGAGATGCGGCACTCAAGATTTGGGTTTTTTCATTCCAGTTTTATTACAGCTTCAAGCTCGACCAACGCGTTTTAGCCTAGCACAGGCTTTGTTCACGATCTTGAGTGCTGCATCTCTTGCTGAAAAAAAATATATATATGTATATATGAACAAGGACACAGCCTCGTGTCCGAAACGCGTCTGAGGCATGCACCGTTCCACGTATTTAAAAATGAAATAAAGAAATCTGATTCCGGCTTACTATCAAGTCTGTCAGGCATGGATGAAATAATTTGAAGCTTCATAGATTAGCCACAACTGCTCTTTCCTACTGTAAATGTCAAATGCCAGTGTGTTGGAAACGTAAAAAAAAAATCTATTTGGAAAACAGCTTATAAGTGAGGTACGACACACAAATTCATAATTTTCTACCATGGGCCTTTCAGAAATACTCGTTTTGGGGACATTTTTCAACTGTTGCAATAGGGAAGAAACCCTTATCTAAGAGGAGCTGCGAATCACTAAGTTGGCCACTGTGTTTTCAGCTTGAAAATATTTAAAGATGAAAATGACTTAGCAAGAATTCGAATCTGTGCCCCTGGTTCCTATCTTGAATATACTTTGCCCTCAATGGGGCCTATTCACAAACATAAACTTACACATGAGTGAATCTACACTGGTACATTTACTCTTAGATTGTAGTAAATGCAGTACTTCTGCTTGTTCACCGTTTGCAAGTGCAAATTCACTACAAGGTGTAGACTTACATGTACTCACCCCCTGAATTTGGGTGGGTGGGGTGGAGACTAATTTACGAGTGTAAAGTTACTACTAGTAACATTTAACATGTAGGCAGAGAGCTACACTATCGGGGCAGAGATCTCCTTATTGTAAAGTATGGGAAAAAGTAAAAAAGTTTAGTGAATTTAAAAAAAAATAGCGACAATATTTTTATGATAAAATGTTAATGTAAATTAATTTTATTTATATATTATATACATTTAGAACACACTAGAAATTGCTACCACTATGAACTTGAGTTTGAATGACATATTTCAGTAATTTAAATCTACTAAATTAAAATTAGCTTTTCAAAGATATTTTAAAAAACTCTACCTAAAGTAAAATGTTTATATTTTATTATATTTATGATAATGTATTATTGGACGCCGAGAGAAATGGCGGCGTAGAGCTTTTCTCCTCCTGTGGCGAATGTCCAAATACGAGATTGGAACCTCTTCCGCCGGACCAAACTCAGCGCCGACAATAGATCCGCGGATCGGAATGTGAGCGGTATGCAGTGAGCACTCTTACAGGCGTGGAGGTGACCGAGAAGCACCGCAAATTGTGAAGATCCGGAGCGCGCCCGCGCCCGGCACCGGAGAGCGAGTACACGGCAGCTTCAGCCGACTCCTACCGAGGGCCGAGTGATCTGTCCACACGCACGGACCTCATGAGACAGGGTCCATCAGAGACTGTGGGACGCATCTGGGCTTTCGTGGCCCACGAGTGAGTACACCCCACCTGTATATCCGCCACCATTAGTCCGGCCCAAGTGGAACATACACTACGCACGGAGCATATTCAAAATGGCGGGCGCAAGAAATTATACCCGCGAAACGGGCATTGCAAAGCGTAAATTGTGTAAGTGAGCAGGCATACGGTGCCCCCGCATCACAGCTGGGATAGAATCAGCCTAGTGCCTAGCTCTTATGAGCACTTCTAACCTCGAACATTACATTTGATATCGGGATTGTACGAGTGACCAGCGGCTCCCGAGGAAGATTTGGGGTACCTACCACACCCATATTTACACGCCATACCAGAGCCCGTTATCACTAATGCCACACTTTCACTGACGCATGTCCTGATGCTGTGCACCGTCATTAGGTCCCGATCACTGCAGCCGAAAACGAATGTTCACAAAATGGCGGGCGCTAGTCACCCTAAACGGAAGGACGATCAAAATGCAGCGTAGCCACCACGTGTGACCGCCTCTATCGAAACGCTCACCCACTATCTACAATGCTGTCTGTGCCATCGCTACGGGGCCAATAAATGTATCTTCAGAGCTGACCTATAAAGACGACCTGAGGGCTGGTCTTCTCAATCAACGAGCGTGCACTTCCCGTTTTACATGCCCATAATGTGTAGTGATCGCTGAGATGGTAATAGTGGCCACAAATCTAATCTTTTCGGATACTCCACACTTGTTTGGGTCACTGTGACCACCTCCTGAGAGACAGTAACCGCTTCGCCATACCAGCAGTACTCTGACCTGCGCCCATCTCTTGCACGCACGCCATGATAGTGACTTTCAAACTGGGGCCCGGTCATTGCCTGTGACATTACCTGTGACCTTGTCTCTGAAACACTGTTCGCCAGATATCTACGCTGTGGTACATCTACGCGCTAACCGGGAGAGGGCCCATACATCTGTTCACGTTGCCTCACGACCCAATTGTCGCTGCTACCCACCTGCTCTACATTTAGACGATAAAGGCTAGAAAACAGTAATCATGGGGGACAAAGAACAATCACAAAACCTTAAAAGGGTCAAATCTGACCACTCGAACCCAGGTTCACCCATCAAGGGCAAGAAAGACAATAGTGAAGCCATAGAAATGATTCTAAGCAGATTGGAAGAAGTAAGGGACTTGGCCAAATCTACTAAGGAAGAGGTAGTGGCGATCAGACAGGACATACGTGACACCAACGAACGGTTAACTGAAACGGAATCTAGGATTAGCAGACTGGAAGATACAGAAAGCAAAACCTGTGGAGCACTCAAACGCCTGACCATAGCCTCGGATCAAAT
Organism: Lissotriton helveticus; assembly: GCF_964261635.1. NCBI lineage: Eukaryota > Metazoa > Chordata > Amphibia > Caudata > Salamandridae > Lissotriton > Lissotriton helveticus. Next base: position 189,102,556 of record NC_136060.1, read on the forward strand.
AACAAGGAGATTGTCCGAATTGGAGGACAGAAATCGGAGGGGAACCTCCACATTTTTGATATACCGGGGGGATCCGAAGATTCGCAGGGTTCCTGTGTACTATTTTTGGAGTCATGGTTCACACAAGCCACCAACATGACCTTCCACCAACCTCTGGAGTTTGATAGGGCCCATAGAGTCCCGGGTAGGATTACCAAAAACCAGAAAGGTCCCAGACCCATCGTCTGCAAACCATTGCGTTACCAACATGTAGAGCAAATTCTAGCCTTTGTTCGAAAAAACAACCACATACTATGGAAAAACGCCAAAATATACATCTCGCAGGACTACAGCAAGGAAACGGTGGATGTGAGAAAGGCATTTCTAACACTTCGTCCACAACTTAAATCAATGGGATATCAGTATGGTTTTATAGGGCCAGCGAAATACAAAGTGATCATCCAAGGATCCCCACATATATTCACGGACCCTATAAAGCTCAAAAGACTGCTAGGTGGTCACGAAGAACAAGACATGGACACCAACGGCCCAAGCGCGCAGCTGCCTCAACATCCGGTTACGAATGAGTATCCTTTGCTTAAAATTATTTGTTTACAAGACATTTTTCCTGATAATGTTGTTGCTATTGATACTTGGTCGATTTTTATTGGTGCCTCGATATCACCTTCTGTCTAGTCAAGATGACGGAATGGTCACCATGTTATAGTCGTGCTGATGCCTATACATGCTATGTATCATGACAGCTTAAGTTCACTATACTGACACGTCCTACTAATGTGTCTCACGATACGTAACGTTTGCTCCTGGTAACTGCCTATCTAAATGGGTGTGTTGAAATACTGCACTGATCTTTATGCGTTATACTACAGTCTGTAATTTAAAACTGTTGTAATTGCTTCGGTTATGTTGACCCTGTCAGGTACTGCCACATTCTATGCACAAACTCCCAGGTCGGGAGCTATACACCTCTCTAGATGTGATGCAGAGTACAGGCCTATCGCACTGAGCTGACCCAAGGCACAAAGTTCGTTACATATTCTTTACTCGGAGGGGCTTCTGCCTCAAATTTCATGTGTTAGAAGTTATGATGTTAGACTACATCTCTTGTTATAATTGACAAACGTTCGATTGACGATTCAGTTCCAATGTTTACTATGATGTTAGTGGAGCCATGGGAGGAAAATGCTGCGATTTTTCTCCAGTCGCCATGCCTATTGCTTATTTTTGGGGAGGGCTGGGTGGGGGGGATGAGGGGAGGGGACGGGGACGGGGACAGGGTTTGTGTGGGATGTTTCCTTTTATTCTTTTACTTTTTGTCCTGATATTGTTTGACTGCTACATGTTGCGTTTACAAGCTGCTGCTACTACTTGCTATCTAGGTGGGTCTGTCACTGTACTGGGCAGGACCCTCAAGAATGTCACGGCAAAAACACGAGGGCACACGACAACATTGACATGGGAATTAGAGGTCCCTTACGGGCATGGGCACTGGTATGAGTTGCTGAAGCTCCTGGCGCACGTCTATCTAGCTATGGGGTATGCGGATTATGTAACGATTGTGATATTTTCAGATGGTGCACTCCGCAATTAGTACACCGCTTGGTGTGTCCATTATGGACAAATTAAAAATACTATCCCTGAATGTAAAAGGCCTGAACTAGCCTGTCAAGCGACAAAAGATACTAGACTACCTGCGCAGACAGAAGGGGGATATTGTCCTCCTGCAAGAAACTAAAATTGATGCTAAGCGGTTTTACACACTACGGAATAAATACTACTCTGAGGTTGTGGGGGCTGAAGCGATGGGGGAAAAAGAACGGGGTACTAATGTTAATAGCGAAAAAATCAAAGGTTGAACTGCTTTCATCCACGGCAGACAATAAGGGGAGGTCGGTTATGGCTAGGCTAACCAAAGACAATTAGGAATTCTATGTCACAAACATATATTCCCCAAACACCAGCGACCTAAAATTCTGGTCCGACCTAGCCAAACAACTTGAAACCATCCCAGACTCAGCCGTTCACATATTGGCTGGAGACTTTAATCACCCCATGGATCCTACCCTCGATAGAGACTCCAGATGTCCCTTTAGGCCTAACAAATCCCACAAAGCCTTTACTAACCTATGCAACCGCTTTCACCTTGTTGATTCGTGGAGACTGCAAAATCCCACGGGCAGAGAGTACAAATTCTACTCCTTCCTGCATGATTCTTACTCTCGTATCGACTACCTCCTTATTACACAGAATGGTGTCCCTAGAATAGAAGATACGTCAATAGAGCCAAGAGTTATGTCTGATCATTCATCCATCTCCCTATCCATCACCAATGTGAAGCCCTCTTCCCGACAAACGTCTTGGCGGTTGAATGACGAAGTACTGGACAAGGAGCAGCATCGGACTGCTATCCAGTCTGCTATCGAGTCATATTTAGAGCATAATAAACAAGGAGATACTTCTGAAATCATTAGTTGGGAGGCCCTAAAAAGCACTATTAGGGGAGTGTGCATTAAGATTCGGTCAGCAATGAATAAAGATCATAATATGAAATTGGAAACCTTGGAGCGTGAAATTTTGGCCTTAGAAAACAAACATCAGACAGACAGGGAGGGTACAATGCTAAATGCACTGGCCAACAAGAAGTATGAATATAATAAGATAGTGAGCGAAAGAGCTGGGGTGTGGTTGGATAGACGGAGGAGGATTAAACTTTGTGAGTCTAACAAAGCGGGTAAGAGCCTGGCCGCATACTTGAAATTCAAAATACAAAAGAACACAATTAATGTCATCAAAGATGCTTTGGGGGTCGCCCATTCGGAACCAGATACAATAGCGGAGGTATTTAAAGACTTCTACGAAGCTTTATATGCCAAGAATGAATCGGTAGAAGAGAACAAAATTAAGGATTATTTAAACGAATGTGACCTTCCAACGCTCTCATCAGAAGAGCAGCTAAACCTCAACGCACCGATCAAGGCCACGGAAATAGAGGTAGCGATTAAATCACTGAAGTGCGGAAAGGCCCCAGGCCCGATGGATTTACGGCTAAATTTTATAAAGATTTTCCCTCTCTGCTGGTCGAACCTCTTCTACGCCTCTTTCAGGCAATAAATGACACAGGGGAAGTCAAAGGCACACTGTCTGAAGCCATAATCGCGGTGCTTCCAAAAGACGGTAAAGATCCTTCTTTTCCAAAAAACTATAGGCCCATTTCCCTCATTAATCTTGATTGTAAAATTTTGGCCATGATCCTCTCTGCTCGCCTACAGCGAGTCCTCCCCAAACTAATTCATCCCTCACAAGCGGGCTTCTTAAAAAATAGACTGTCCAGCGACAACACCAGGGTATTGGCGCATGTTCTGGAAAAGGCGAAACTCCTAGACACACCCACAGCGGCAATAACCCTGGACGCCGAAAAGGCTTTTGATAAAGTCGACTGGACTGTCCTGGAAGCAGTCCTAAAAAAACAACGTTCACGAAACTAGTAATGTCCCTTTATTTCTGCCCCACAGCGAAGGTCAGGGCGGGTGGCTCTTTCTCCTCCTCATTGTGTTTACAACAGGGGGCGAGACAAGGGTGCCCCCTATCCACCTCCTTGTTTCTGCTGGCGATCGAACCATTCCTTTACCACATAAGAAATAACGATGCTATTGCGGGTATTCCATTTCAGGACTGTAATATAAAACTTACCGCTTATGCGGATGATGTGCTCGTTATGTCAGAGAAAGCAGGTGAAGCCATCCCTGCGCTCATGGCAACTATCGAAGAATTCTCCCGGGTCTTGGGTTACAAATTGAACAAGGATAAAACGGAGGTCAAATTACTTAATAACATAGGCAATAGGGATGTCCTTGGAAGTTCAGGTCTCACTTGGCAGCCACACTGCTTTAAATACCTAGGATTAGATTTTGACAAAGATCTACTCTCCACACTAAAAATCAATGAAACGTCAACCCTAAAAAAGATCTCCACTCTACTGGACGGATGGTCACCCAAGTTTCTTTCCTGGTGGGGCAGGGCAGAAACCCTTAAAATGATGACCACCCCGTTGGTGAATTACTTGGCCAGCATGCTACCTATGACATTCACTGATGACTTCATCACCAAAGTAGACAAACTGTTTGGGGGTTTTCTGTGGCAGGGTAAGAAAGCCAGGATATCACTGAAAAAGCTACAACTAGCAAAAGAAAAGGGCGGTCTGGGTCTTCCCTCTTTTAGGAACTACCAAACAGCATTCCTCTGCAAGCAGGGGGCACAGTGGCTGATTGACACCCCATCTTATGTCCCAATGTGGATAAATATTGAAAAATCTATCATCGAACATTCACCATTACCGACCCTACTTACCATGGACCTTTCTCACTTGCCTCACTCCAAATACATTATGTTGAACACCAGGCGTGCTCTATTAAGATTAGACCAGACCCACAAATCTACCCTAAAAATTAGAAAGTCCACGTTCATGGCCTTATGGAGGAACCCTTACTTTAAATCTGAGGGCAAAACCCTCTATTGGGAATCTTGGTCCAAGAAGGGCATTAATATGGTGACAGACCTTTATGACGGGTCACAACCCCTCCCTTTCTCTTCACTACAGGCAACACATGATTTAACTCCCATGGCCTTCTACGAGTTCCTGAAATTGAAAGCCATTATATCAACACGTAGCCTTAATCCTCTCACACCCTGGCTCATATCCCAATTGCCACGTCTCCTAGCGGCTGGTCACTTTGTGTCTAAAGTGTACAAGCAACTTCTTCCTTTCCCAGGAAATCACACAGGCAAGTTGAACTCAAATGGGAATCAGAACCCAATTCCACAGGTATTGCGATTGACTGGGATACAATCCACAGGAATGCTTTCTCCAACAAAATATCACCAATCCTCTCCCAGACAGAATACATGTTACTGAATAGAACATTCTGGTCCCCGGATAGACTCTTTAAGTGCCAATTGAGAGACACCCCCACGTGCTGGAATTGCCAAACTGGGTTTGGCGATCTAGCCCATATGCTCTTCCACTGCCCCTCCCTACAAACCTATTGGGGGAAAATCTTTGACTGCATTCAACATGTTTTCAAACTGCATCCGGTGAGGGAATTTGTATACGTCATACTGGGAACTCTTGAACCAAACTTGCCAAACGCACAGGACCGCCAGCTCTTAGATTTGATGCTCACACTGGCGTGTAAGGTGGTTTAATGTAAATGGAAAAATATGTCAGAGGTTAGCTTTAAAATTTGGCGAGATTGGCTTTCCTTTCTGAGAGGAGCTGATAATCCGGCGCTGCACTCTTCCACCTGGCGATCCTCCAACAAGAGACTCTGGAAAGCACTTGACACGTCTTCATTTCATTTTGATCCCCCGGGATGTATCGTCTAATGCTGTATATCTTCACGGCGCTCTTGTATACTACGGACTCCTGTACCTGATCTAAGTATAGACAGTTTGGATTTACATGTAACTGTGCATTTCTCTATTTATTTATTTGATTTGTTGATTTATATCCATGCAGCCCGGCTTCCAGGCATCACCAGACATTTGTATTTTTGGATTTATTTCAGTTTTTGTATGGTTGTCGACCAACTCATTTGATTCAATCTCTGTATCTGAAGCCTTATTGTATTGTATTTCTTTTCTTTTTCCTCAATAAAAACGACTTGAATTAAAAAAAATATATTAAAAGTTATGTACAGAATACATTTAAATGAATTCAATTATGTTTATATATATTTTTGAGAAGTCGAAACAAAACAATGCATTTTAACATTATTTTATTAAGTCTCTGCCTCCATTACTTTCTATTGGAGGGTGTTGGAGTACCAGTGGCTGACCATTTGTGGTACTGGACCTACTCCAGGCTGAGCTATAGAATATTTACTATTATTTTAAGATCAGTTTTGCTTTAGAGCACAGTGCTTACTCTTTTGGGAGTGGGTGCATGTCCGTCCCTAGAATCTTCCTTAGTCCTCCCTTATTTTCTCCTTACACCTCCTAAAACCCCTTCCATTTAGTAATTACTACCCATTTTCTAGCCACCGCCCTGTGCCTCCCACATTTACAACTAAACTGTAGGCAGACATGTGCAGAGAATTCCGCACAGAAAAGATAGAGAGGCAGAGACATCTGCACGCAGGTTTGTGAATAGCATTTTGTAGTATACGTGAGCAGTATAACTGTACTATTGTACATTTGTGACTAGCCCCCATTTATAATTCAGATGGAATAACATTAGCTTCTTGCACCTTAGTTTCCTCTTTTTGCAAAACGGGGAGCTCTTCAACAACAGATAAATACATGTACAGTGTAATCAATAAGTAAGCAATTTATTTATTGTCAATATATAGCTCAGCGAGCTTTGCAATGTGCTCCACAAAAGTGTGCATTTGATGTGTGAAAATCTTTAGGCGGACCTCCCGACATTTGGTCTTCCTGGTAATGGCCAGAAGAATTGAGCTAGCATCCAACACTTTCAGATTTTGCATCCTGCAACCACTAGCTCAAATTAGGCACTGAATAACACCATATCTTTCTGGCCTCCAGAAATGTGACAGCCACCTACAACATCTACAGAGATCAAAAACCTATGAGTGATCAATTTTAAGCTCTTACTTGAATCCAAAATAACAAACTGACATGAGGCTCCGTCTATATGATAACAATTCAACATATCTTCTTCTACACTCACACAGGATAGAGGCCCCTCTCAGTTGTATCTTGTCTGAGCTGTGCAAACGGATTCAAAAGAATTTTCAAACTACAAAGAATTTTAAATGCAGCAGGATAACAAGTAATAAATTCAAACAGACAAGTCCACATTACTCCTGTACCAGTGGCAAAAAGGTATTCTTCAATTCACTTTGCATTGTGCACAGTGTGATCCATGGGACAGGACAAACCTACTTACAGTATAAAGTAAGGTCATGCAACCAAAAGATAAATAAACCTTAGCTCAAATATGTCCCCATGCCTGAAAGACCCGTAGCTGGGAGCCTTCTAAATAAGTTGGGGAGGGAATACAGTGCCAAAGAGGATAAGGACCCTAAAAACTATCACGAAGTTAGAAGAAAAAACATACCTAGCTGGACCCAATCAATTACATGCCACAAACATAAGCTGCACACCAAGTCTGGAGCACACTATCTGGGCTCACACACTACACCGAAACTCAACCAAAGTAAGTCTGGCTACTAACAACACCCTTCTCTTCCATTCATGCACTAAAGGTGCAGTAATTACTCACCACATACCACCAAAGATCTTAGACGCCTTGACAAGAAGTAGGAAAGCACTACAGAAATATTACAATACAATACAGTATGTCTCTCTTTTGTGCTGTCTCAATTCTGTATCTCTCCTTCTGCTACAAGGAACAAGTTGTTCAACTGCTGTGAATCTAATTTTCTATCATTCTAATGCAGTGCTGAAATAATGTTTGAGTCAACATTCTGGACAGGCATGGTCATGTGTTTGCATTCCATTTTTAATAGGTGAATAGTGCTATCCATGTATGTTTTGTTGCATGGAATGTAAAAAAATAGACAAAAAAAGTACGGTAGAAACTGATTCGAAACATTTGTTTGCCAAGTGCTTGTATGGCTTTGCATTTTTAATTCCATGTTTGCAGATGTAGAATTTGGTAAAGATGCAAAAGTATCTTGCTGTACTGCTCTCAAGGATGCCAGTTTTGATCATGATATGTGTTTAAACTCGCTAATACAAATCAATGACTTGATACTGGGACAAAAATAGTAGGCAATGGATGCTTTGGGTGACAAATATTTGCAAATAATGGAATCTGATGTTATTCAAAATGTGAGCCACCGGGGTACCTAGTGTTAGGCTTGAGCACTACCATTGATCAGTATGCAGGAAACACTCAGCTTCATTTAAAGCTGTTGTCTTTGGCAGATGTTCACCACTGAAGACAGGATGTTCCAAGAGATTCGTGTTAATGAATTAAACATACTCTCCTCCTTTCAGTCATTTAATACACCTTGCAGCTATTGCCATTACCAGACTGGTTGGCGTTGATTACTTTTTTTTTTTTACAGAATTTCATGTTTCTGCTTTGGCTCCAATAAAAGCTGATTTTTACACCAATAAGCAGTGAAAGTCTGAACACTGGATTGTATCACCCCAATTCTTTATAATTTACTCTGGATTCCTTTAAGGTATGGAATTCTATTCACTCAAAATTGGCTGCTTTACTTTTTTTCTTAACTTATCATGTGCCAGGCTGGTAACTTAGCATGGAAGTTGTGGATTGCAGTCAGTTGCACAGTCATGCTGAGCCCATCATGTTTACATGTCCCAAGATTCTGACATTTAAGATACTGTAAATAGTCAATCACAGTCACAGCTCTACGGCTGCGAGATTTCAAGCAAGTTGAGATTCTTAGCATGCCTACTCACCTATTATATAAGAAGGGGTTATATCAGCACTTTAGTAGACAGACTTTCTTAACAGCATTTTTATGATGCCTTGACAGGGGACAGGGAGAACTAGTTGAGACTGTCGAACATTGCTTTTGACAACTCTAAAAGCGCTGCAGTGACGATCGCCATAAACAATCACGGGTGTAATAAACAATGGTGGTAGGGCAAGTCCCTAAGTACTAACACGAAATCTTATGTTCAATGGGAAATTTAGTATGAGTTCCCAAATGCGAACCACAGTGACCAGCTGCGGTCTGATCACATTTTCCTCAGGTTTGCCCGCTTGCCAACTGGTGTATCACAAAAAATAAGGAGCGACGTACGGCAGACGTCCCTACCAAACCAGAACACATGCCGCTGTAGAATTCCGGTTCTCTAAACACCGTTCAAGAACATACCTTCATCTTCTCCCAGGTTCGGGCCAAGATGTGCAATAAAGGCAAAGCGCATGCGCATCACCATAGTAATCCCACCATGCATCGGGTCTGAGGCGTCTGTTGTCGCCATAGAAATGGGAAAGGAGGCGTTTTAGCCAATGAGAGATCACCTGCTACTGTGCAAATCGTCACAGCACCGCGGCAGCATTCGTAACACTGTGGCGAGCAAGAACACAAAAAAAGGACACGCTTCTTCACGAGTCCGCCATCTTACAGTGGTATTTTCGACTAAAGAGAATTCTAGTAGAAGTAGAGCAATAGAAGCAGCGAAAGCCTACAATTTTCCCGTTAAGTCACCTGCGATTGCTATTACCCGCAGCCAGTTCGTTAGAGAAATCCATATATATGAACTCGCTTAAGGATGTATCTTATTGTTTATGTTATTTATGTTATATATGCCTGTTTATGTGAGCTAGTCTAACCTACGTATAATTAATATTATTCGTATTAAGGGAATGCCCATCTGCACTTTTATGTATTTATTTTATTTAATGCACTTTTATATAGCGTGAACTTTACCCAAAGGTGTCAGAGCACTTTACAAAAGAACCAGGTAAGTTACAAAAGGTACACAAGATATACTGAACATGCTAACATATATACAGTTACAATTATACAAAAGATAGGCTGATCACGTTTAAAAGTTACATATATGCAGTTACAACTCAACAAGTTGCATATTTATATTGTAAAAAATAAAAGGTGTCAGTGTTAGGCATAGCTGCCAAGGTTTCATTTGCTATCATGCCTGCCAAGTGTCACGCATCAGGCGTGACACTAGCGCATTTCAGTGTGGTAATCCGCATTACCGCACTGAAATGCATTGTCACGCATATGCGTCGTGTCTCAGCACTCTGACTGTGAAGTGCTACCAGGGTAGTAGAAGCTGTGCTCCATTAAGAAAAGCAGCATGAGCCTAGTGCGCTGCTGGCAGCATTCAGTGGACAAAGTATGAGCTATCTGACCTCCGCCCGCTGCACCCCTCTCAGCCCGGCCGTGGTACAGCCTTATGTGACAACAAACGGGTCGCCAAACGGACAGCGTCCAGGTAAGTGTACATTCCGGGCTAAGCTGGGTGCTGATAAATAAAAGCGAAGACCGAGCAGCTGTTATAGTGTGAGGCTGTTTATCAGACGCACATGTGATTCCACAGCTCTTGTGTTCAGGACACGGCGAAGTTTATTGGGTTTGGAGGCGGCAGTTCTCTACTTGTTTCTTGTGCCCTGTAGTCCACGTCCAGACCAAGAGACAATGCGTTGTGGCCTTTTCTGTAACTGGTGTTCGTGGGCTTTATGCCTCCTTAGCCAGTGTGATGCCGGGTATTTTGGTATTGTGCATGAGGTGAGGTGAGCTGCTGGATTTATTTCAGTATTTTAATCAGTCTCCCCGCTTCAGCGGGCGTGGAGAAGCAGCCTGAAGTTCAGGCGGCTCCTTGGCACAAGTGGAGCTTGCCCGGTGAGTGAGGCAACAAAAAACACAGGGAGAGCAGAGCCGAGCCCGGGCCGGCTCTGACTCTAGGAGTCTGTACACGAGCGAGCCTTTCAAATATTTGCCACATAAATCATGCAGCAGAGAGCTATTCACAAACTGTGGGACTCGTTGCACAGGACTGTTTTTCAACAAATGCGCATAACTGTGACACTAATAAACATTTGCATATATAATTAAAAAAAAACTGTAAATATTAAAATGAGGAAGAAAGTAAGGAAGGGAAGTGACAGACGGGCATTAGGGACCGTAAGGGAGAAGTGGAGGGATGAAAGATATACGGAAAGAGCATAGAAGAAATGAATAGCTCAAATACAGAAGGAAAAAAAGGTAATGTTAAAGCAGCGTTTGTTTTTGAAAGTTTCTGAGTGTCATGTGCGAGTTTTCAGTATTGAACTGGAAGTTAACAGATGCTGTTTTGGTCACGCATGGCACTATCACGGGCAGTTCAGAGTCTGGTGAAAAGACCACACTCCGATTCATCAGTGCATGCTTTCCTAATGATTTGACTGTGTGTATGTGTGTGTGATGTTATTTATTTGGTTGTGTACAGTTGTGTTTGTTAGAGTAATTATGTGTGTCAAGACAAGTGTTTGGCAGAGTGAGATAGTGAGTGCTTGTTGCACTTGCCAAGTGTGGTGGTAATAAATCTCTGACCTTCTTCGCTAATCCTCTCTTTAAACTCAGGAGCTAAAGATGGGATGCTAAGGCCGCCCGTCAGGTGGGTGACGCGTTTCTCAGTAGTACTTACTTTCCTTTCTTCTATAGGTTTATGTCAACTGACATATTACTTAAGAATTGGAGTGCGGAGCAATAGAACTTAGCCATCAGTTCCAGTACATACTCTGTCAGCATTATATCTCATCCAGCACCCCCAGCCAATGCTTAATTTGAGCTGGTGGTTGCAGATGGGGCCCACCAACACTAATCTTTGGAGGCCAGCACTTATTTTTCTTCATCATGACTTTGACCCAGCGTAAGAGAGAGAAAAACACACAAGGAGATGCTTCCCTCGTCTTCATTGCTTGTTTTGCATTGAATTTAAGTGTCACTCATAGTCGTTGAAGTGTCACTCATAATTACACTTAAATTATGAAAATGTCACACATGAGCAATCTGAAACCTTGGCAGCTATGTGCTATGTGTGACATTTTCATAACTTCAGTGTAATTATGAGTGACATTTCAACTACTATGATTGACACCGTCTTGCAAGCAGAAAATCAAGCAATGAAGACGAAGGAAACGTATAAACATTTGAAATTAGACTCACTTGAGCATCGAGAATCTTTAAGAAGATCTTAAAACTGCTGCAAATGCCTGAGATGGCTGACTCACAATTACAACTAAATTATCAAAATGTCACACATAGCAATCTGAAACCTTGGCAGCTATGAAAGAGGGTGGGCATCACTTCACATGACAAAGCTTTGAAGACCATGCCCATACTTACATATTTCATAAAAGTGTCGATAGAAGTATGGGCTTTATTCTATTGCTATTTAATTGATTCCCTTGTATAATGCTGGTTGTATAATAAACTTTTGAATTTTGGATAGAATAATATATTAACTAATAAGGAAAAAGGGGAACATTAAGCTAATTTGGCAAAAATAAAAGATAAGGAGCATGTTAAAACTAGGAGAATAAAACAAATCACTTTTACCATGGGGTAGCTGTTGTCCAAGACGGGATCATGCAAAAAATGAATGTGATGAGAAAAGGTTTATCTCTTGGCCTGGAGTGAAGGGAGTCGGTAAAACTGCCACTGCAGGGGCCACCTTATTCATAAGCAAATGCTGTAATCTGGAAAGTAAGACTTTTCAAGTAACTACTAATATCAGCCTCAGATGGCACCACTACAAAACAATAAAAAGAGGACATCTAAAAAATAGGCCACATGGCTCTTCTAAGAATTAATAGCAAAAAGAGAAAGGACTAGCGTTTAGACTGCAGAACCATGTGACCCTAAACCCGATGTGATGGCCCTAACACAGAGCTGAGCTCAGCTGCCTCGGGCCTATACCATAAATTAATCAGAGTAAGCTGACTCACGGACTCCAGCCGCTGCAGTCCGCACATGTGTTACAGCAATGATTGCTGGGCAGGCTTCAGGAGAGGCTGTGAGACACACACAGCTGGCTGTAGTATTTCCAAATGCCACACCAGTATAGTGAGAGGCCCCGGGGTCTGGTGCACCGCCCCCTACACAGTTAACTTACTTGGACGAGTTATTAACTTAAGTGAACTGCATGTACTCTTTAGCAGATAGAAACAATTTATGTCATTTTAAACAGACTTACTGCATTTATGCTTTGCAGTCGGTTTTGGTACAGACAAGCTTCTCACGGATCACCCTGCAGCAGAGCCTCTTCCTGCTGCAGAGTACATCCTCTCATCCACGCTGTCAAGACAGTCCACTGGGTACGTGCTCTCTGATCTCTCCGGAAAGTGAAAGTCCGCTGTCTAAACAGAGTTGACTCATTAACTTAATTATTTATTCTTTTAGCAGCACTAATGCTGCACGGTGACGGACTACTGAGTAGTAAACTAACTTCCCTGTGTAGGCAGGCCATACTGCTGCACGCATGTACCAGGCGATGTAGTCAGGTCAGCCTACCTACGTAAGTTATGTAACACAAGCGAAACACTGTCCAATCAGGGTAACCAGCCTGGTACCATCAAGCACAGCAGAACTCGCATTGGCTTCTGTGCACTGCCTGCGTTGTGTTTCCTTAAAGTTTAACCATACGAAATATCGGACTCTACGAAAAAAGGAAAACCGGTGGTACACTCAGCTTTTAAGAAAGCTGACTTGCATGACAATAGTTTTACATGTGGCAATGTGGTAACCTAACTTAAAATGTGTTAGTTTACCACGAGATGTGTGACACATGGCAGGACTGGTTAGGTTAAAACAGGAGTAAAATACATATTTACAAAGTTGACCTCATGAGAGTGCTAAATGGCAGTAAGGGTCAAGACATGGGTTGAAATATTCCAGGAAGGGCCTTTGGAGGAGAAGAGTTTTAAGATCTGTTTTGAAGGTCCGGAAATTGGTGGTGGTTTGGAGGTATGAAGGAAGTGAGTTCCACATTCTGGGCGCATTAGCAGAGAATGATTGAGCCATAAATCTTTCCCTTTTAAAGATAGGAGGTTCGAGCAGTAAGTTTTCCGCATTGCGTAAAGGTCTAGAGCCTCCTGAGATTTTGAGTGTATTAGCCAGATAACGTGGGGTGGAGGTGTGCAAGGCTTTATGGGTGATACAGGCAGTCTTGTAGATTGACCTTGCTTCGCTAGGAAGCCAGCAAAGAGACAATAGTATGGGTGTGATGTGATCATTTCTTTTAGCCCCATATACGAAACGAGCTGCTGAGTGGAGGATGGATTTTAGATGGGAAAGGTGGGATTTGGGGAGGCCAGCAAGGAGAGAGTTGCAGTAGTCCAATCTGGAAAGAACCAATGATTGGACCAAGGTTTTTAGGTCTTGTTCAGGAAAGAAGCGCCGAACTCCCCAGAGAAGGCGCAGTTGGTAACGTGCATCCTTGGCGATGGTATTTATATAGGACTGTAAGTTGAGCCTGTGTCTAGGATAACGCCTAGAGATTTGGCACTGACAACAATGATAGGCTTGTTGTTGAGAATGTTCAGATTGTTCATCCAAGATTGGATAGGAGGAGGAGATAGTGAGGTCGAGAGTAGAAGGAATTCTGCTATGGAAGAATTCAGTATTAGTTGATGAGTAGACAGCCAGTGGTTAATGGACTTGAGTGGTGTTGAGGATTGCAATGTCATGAGTTGAAGATACCTTTAGGTAGAATTGTGTGTCATCTGCATATAGGTGATAATGGATCCCAGATGTTTTTAGGATATTACCCAGAAGTTTAATGTAAAGGTTGAACAGTGTGTGGGGCGAGAATCGAGCCTTGAGGGATGCCTTGTCCAACAGCCGTTGAAGTGGAGAGACAATTAGCTATATTGACCATCTGGGATCTGCCGGAGAGGAAAGATTCAAACCACTTGAGCACTGTGCCTTCAAATCCTGTGGTATATAAATAAATAATACCGGATCTATTTTTGGATGAATGAATGAATAACAGATAGCTCAATAAAATAAGAGTCAAGATTCGAGGTAGTAGGAGTTTCTGCAGGTTTATTACAGCATAAGGACAGGATCAGGACAACCTGCATAGAACAGAGGTGACAGGGCCCAGCAGGACAACTGGGGCCCAGCAGGGGAAAAGAGGCCCAGCAGCTGCTGGGGCTAGGTCTGGGATGAGCGCGCTAACATTCAATAACAAAACACAGGCATATATACATAGCGCGAACACATAGCATTACATTGCAGTAGGCGTAGCAGTGGGTGGAGCAGAAGGTGTGACGCGTAGCAGTCGCGAAAGATAACAGTAAAAAGAGGTGTAACTGGGAGTATACATAGACATGTGATGCAAACGTAACAGAATATGTCATGAATGGGCGGAAACATAGGAGGGGGCTACCTAAGGAGCCGGGACCTCTAACCTAATGGTGCGCGAAAACTAGCAATGACGTGTTACTAGGAGAAGCTGGGGGCTACGAACTCTGTGCTAGGAGCAGAGACTAAAGTCTGGAGGGTCGGAGCGACATGTACCTAAACCCTATCTGGTATCTAATGTTTAGGGAACATGTTGATATAAACTAGAAGTCATGAGGGGAAAAGCTAACTTGACTCTAAGACTGGACCATGCATTATTCTACATGAAGTGCGTGATGAAGAATACTAAATGACCATTAAATACAGTATTTCTCTAACGTGGAGACGAGAAGGCTAGACAATGACGGAAACTATTGATGCAGTTCAGTAGCTTAGGAATGCAGAGGAGGAGGACTGAACTGATAGCTGGAACTATAACATACTTTTGGCAGACTCAGAGGCAGAGCCAAGCTGCACCGGGCACTGCGAGGCAGGAAGTAAGTGAAGGGTCGAGGATACAGGTGGGGGCTGTATCGCTCCTCAGCGAGGCTTTCAGGAGACAGGAGCTGAATCTGTGGTCCGGGCCCTTTTGAGGCCTGGAAACGGGGACTTTATAATGGAATAACGTGCACACTGGGAAACGTGGCAACATTACTTTACATAGGCCTGATATTCGTAGTATTCACGAGGACTGGAAAATAGCATACTAGAGGTGGACACAACTGGAATTGCGTCATTAATCGGACATGGGGAATAACATATGCATATTGGTCATGCACACATAACATATGATGGATGAGGCGTAGGGACACAGAACATGGCAAAATTTACTTTTCCACATTCCCTCCTTGTCACTACGTTTCCATCAGGAAACATCAATTTTCATGATACCATCTATCATTTCATACAGTACCATTTGCTCGTCTCGAATTGTCTGGGAACGGGATTTAGAACGGGGCTTGGGACTAGGAATACAAGAGGTAGCACACATGCTGCAAATCGCAGGGCCACATTGTATACAGAGGCAGCAGCTGAATATAATCGCTACTGCAATACCTAGAAAGGACAGGACTTTCCATCCCCATGCGGAAATTATATTCCAGAACCAACCGGACCATGTCCAGGTGCCTGGATCTTGATGTAACAGATGGGCAATTTTATGGAGTCTGGTTATAGCTGAATAAACAGACGGCGCGTTATTTGGAATGAAAATGCAGCAACTAGATCCGATGACTCTACAGGCCCCGCCCCTATCGGCCAGTATGACGTCAAGGACGAGACGATTTTGCAAAACGACAAATCTCATAGCAGATTGTTCTTCGGTTAGGTTACCTAGAGCAGAGGCAGTCTCATTAACTACAGCTTCAAGGGTTCTTGTTAACCTACGGATCAGTTTACTATTCTGGACAGGTCCTACAAAGAAGAAGAAACCTTTATTGAAATCTGTATACTGTTCTAGAGTAGTTTCAGTATAATCGACAATTGGGGACTCCCTTCTATGTCTAATGTGTACTAGATGTGTGTTTCTGTGATAATCAGATGGGGCTAGAAAAACAGGTGGCAGTAGGAAAGCAATGTAACAGGTTCCCTCCCAATCGAGGGGCAGACGGACATATGCAGTTTGACCACAAATAAAATAAGAATGACGTGAAGCTTTGAAAATAGATTTCCCACTGTCACTATACTGGATAACAGTAGTACATTCACTATGACCTACATGTACAGAACCATAACTACGGACACATAATTCGCCTTTGACAGGTAGTACTGAAATAGCAGGTAAGTCTGGAGTAGTATCAGACTGAACATTCAGGACCATGAAATTCGACGAATAATTACCTAAATTATATACTTCGTTTTCTAGATCTAAACCTGTTCTGTGGGGAAGACCTTGCTTGTCTGGAAAACATGTACTGTTAAGAAAAGACATATCTGTTGAGGATGACGTTAACGTGGACCATGCTCCACACGAACCATTGTGTGAGAATGGATAAGGAAACAGTGGCAGAACTCCCTTCGGTGTCTGGAAAGGGGGGAGTCGACCACACACCCAACAATTAGTGGCATTGCTGGTCTGGTGTGAATAATGTAACATACGGATGAATGTGTTGTTGCGCATAGCAAGGCGGTAAGAATATTCGTGAGGAGGCAGATCACTAAACGTGTGCTCTACTGTAGCATTAGTAGACATATTTACATGAGGAACTGGAAAACACAGGAAAAGTGCGTAGCTGGTGCAAGAAATCATTATGCTGATAAATAATACGAAACTCAGAAAAACGATACATTGAAGTGAACTTCGACTGACTCTCTCACTATGGGGGTCTATTTTATACATGTCAGAAACAGTCTAACCGTTTCACCTAGGGGAGGACTTATACAATCAAACTGACTGACTTATTTTACTAGACCTTAATTTGAGCTTATACTCCTGTTGCGGAGTTTTCTCTAACAAGGGAGGGGTTGTAATAATGTCTTGTGCGGGACAGTCCTTTAAAACAATGTCTTGGCAATCTTTCGAATCCTGGCAATCCTTGGAAATGTTCTTGGAGACTGATTTCAATTCATTGAAAAGTTTTACATGAGAGAGGTGGACCCACCCCTTCCTGCCTTCCAACTTGACGGCAGTTCGGGTGGTCAAGAGGACCTGGCGTGGCTCCTTCCAACGTGGTTCCAGCGGACTTGATCTGTCGAAATTTCTGACCATCACAAGGGAGCCTGGAACGATGTCGTGCGGTGCCACCTCTGTATTGTCTGGAAATGCGGCGGCAACCTGTGAACGACATGAGTTGAGGGCAGACATCAAGGAAGCTAGGTAATCTGTCAGCATATTACATGAAACATCGGTAATACTTCGGGGTCTAGGAGTACCCCACATGTTAGGGGGGCGGCCGAATACGACCTCATACGGGGACAGACCTGATCTGGAATGTGCGACCATGCGCATATAAAATAGAGCGACTGGCAGAGCTATTAACCAGTCCACACCTTTGTCCTTACAGACTTTTGCAATACGGATTTTCAGAGTCTGATTATGTCTCTCTACGAGACCGGCTGCTTCAGGATGGCGTACACAATGAAACTTCCACTGGTACCCTAACAAAAGGGAAACGTGTTTCATGAGTTCGGATGAGAATGG
This sequence comes from Lissotriton helveticus, assembly GCF_964261635.1. Taxonomy (NCBI): domain Eukaryota; kingdom Metazoa; phylum Chordata; class Amphibia; order Caudata; family Salamandridae; genus Lissotriton; species Lissotriton helveticus. The sequence goes on from NC_136060.1 coordinate 189,120,511, forward strand.
CTGACCGTTATCAGAATATACGACTCTAGGGAGTCCGTATCTAGGGAAAAATTCACGAACCAACTGCTTGGCAGTGGTCGCGGCTGTGTAATCTGGGACTGGATATGCTTCTGTCCACCTGGACAAAGCGCATACAACTACAAGGACATACTTGAAACCTCGACATCGCTCCATCTGAATATAATCCATCTGGAGGACCTCAAAAGGGTGGTCAGGGGGCTGGAAACCACCTTGTTCCACCGGGACACTTTTACCTGGGTTAAACTGACAACATATCATACAGGTGCGGACTTTCTGCTTGGCTGCAGCTCGTAAATGCTTATTGAACCAAATGTTCTGGATACTGTCTAACATAGCTTTTTCTCCTAAATGTGCTGGACTATGTGCGGTATTGATAATGACTTGAACCATAGAGTCGGGGAGAAACCATGTGGCTCTACCCTTCGTTAACCATCCTTGATCTGTCTGGACCCCTCCTTGTTCAGACCACTTCTTGATTTCATCGGGAGTAGCATGTAACTGTATATCTATGACATCCTGTGTAGGGTCCTTAACTGTCATGCATATAATCGGATCTGAAGTATGTGTCATGTTAACTGGAATGTCTGGAGTCTGTGCTGTAAGCTTGGCTGTGCGGTCTGCTAGATCATTACCTTGGGAAATAATGTCGGTGACTTTCGTATGTGCTTTGCACTTCATGATAGCAATAGATGTCGGTAAATGTATGGCATCTAACAGGGCTTGAATGAGGAGACCATGCTGAATCTTGGTTCCATGAGAAGTCATGAAACCTCTCTCCTGCCAGAGCACTCCGAAGTCGTGTACAACTCCGAATGCGTAACGTGAATCTGTGTAAACATTAACCTTCAGGTTCTTGGCATGTATACAGGCTTGTGTCAGAGCGACTAGCTCTGCTGCTTGAGCGGACAGGGTGTCAATACGGTGTGTTTCAATAACTTCAGTGTCCGTAGTCACTGCATACGCGGCTACTAGTTCTCCTGTACTAGTTCTCATACATGAACCATCCACATAAAGTGTCAGGTCAGGATCTGATAACGGAATATCTGTCAGGTCTTGTCTTGGCTTAGTCGTAATGTTAACTACTTCCACACAATCATGTGGGTCAGAATTTGAATTAACTGATGGTAACAGTGTAGCAGGATTCAGAACGTTGCAGCGTCTAATGTCTATGTGTGGCTGGAACAGTGTTAATTCATAACCCGTTAAACGTGCAATTGTCAAGTGCTGAGTTTGTGTTCGGTTTAAAAGAACTTCTACGGAATGTGGAACTTGTACTGTCAGAGAATGTCCTAAAACTATGGAATCACTTTGTCTGATAGCTAGTGCTGTGGCTGCAACTGACTTGAGGCACGCAGGCAACGCCTGGGCGACTGGATCTAATGTGCTAGAAAAATAAGCACAGGGCTTGTATTGACCTGCTTGATCTTGTGTGAGAACAGATAATGCTGTACCTTCCCGTTCAGTAACGAAAAGTGTAAAAGGCTTACTGTAGTTCGGTGTAGCTAGAACTGGAGCTTGACATAGGGCTTTCTTTAACTCGTTGAAACTAAGTGTATGTTCAGATGTCCAAGGGAGGACAGTCGATACGGCTGCCTCCTGTGTCGTTAACTGTATCAGTGGCTTGGCTAGAAATGCATACTGGGGAATCCATTGTCTACAATAAGAAGTAAGGCCGATAAAGGCACGTACCTCCTTCTGGGTTCTGGGCTGGGGAAGACTCGCTATTAACTGGATACGGTCGGGTGTCAACTGCCTACCCCTCTTGGACAGCAAGTGTCCTAAGTATACCACTTGCTGGACACAGAATTGAAGCTTCGAAGGTGACACTTTGTGCCCCATCTCGGCTAGAAAATACAGAACTGTAAGTGATGCTCGCTCGCAAGCACATTCAGAACGGGCTGTGATCAGTAGATCATCGACATACTGGAGCAGGGCAGTGTCAGTTGGCATGTGAATGTTGTCTAGTTGTCTCTTGAGTGCTTGACTGTAAATACTAGGGCTTTCTGTGAAACCTTGAGGAGCGCGTGTAAACATATAGCTCCTTCCATTTAAACAGAATCCGAAAAGAAACTGACTGTCTGGATGAATTGGAACACTAAAAAATGCATTCTTGAGGTCTATGACAGTGAAAAACATGGCTTCGGAATCAATGGCTGTTAACAGGGAAGAAATATCTGGGACAACTGGGTACTGAGGAATAATACATTTATTAAGCTCTCGTAAATCAATCACTAATCGATATACTGGGGGTGCATTTGGATCAGTACGTTTCATGACTGGAATGATCGGAGAATTACATACATTGGAGTCAGTTTCTACAACTACTCCTTGAGCCATGAGCTCGTCAATAATTTTGGATAAGGCTGCTACAGCCTCAGGTGGCAATCTGTACTGCCTGATTCGTGGTAACACTACACCTGGCTTGAGAGTCACACGATGGGGTGTGATTTGCATGTAACCTACATCAGTTGGACCTTGCGCCCATAAATGCTGCGGAACATTAGACAATCTTGAATCAAAATCTCGTAATACATAGTGACCCTTAAAGTCACGTAGGAACAGACGTATTCCCTCTGGGGAACAGCAAATAACTGCACCTAATTCTTTCAGTGTCTTAATGCCTAACAGATTTTCTGGACATGACTTAGTAAGTAACAGATCAGTAGTACGGGACAATGGACCTACTTCTAGAGTGACTGGCTTAGATATCTCATTAACTATTGGTTTTCCTGAAAATCCAAGGGAAACATTTCTTGAGCCTGAGAGCGGAGCCCCTGGAACTTCGGCATGACTAATTGTGGTCCTACTTGCCCCTGTATCGATCAAAAACTTTCTGTCTTTCCCTAATACTTGACTGTGAACATAGGGACCTTCTTGATCTACAGGTATCTCGATGAGAGGCAAGCCTACCTCCCTCTCTAGGCTGTTTCATGAATATGACTGATACTCTGGATACTCAGACTGTGCATACTGGTACATCTGTGATGTAACGTGCTGTGTTGCAGCAATAGGCTGCGGTACTGTAACTGTCTGTTGTGCATTCTGTGGCTGAGGAATCTGTGAAACTTGTTCTTGTCTAGGCGGACGTGGTCTTTCTTTAGTCTTACCAGTAGCTATGTTGTGTTTCAGAACTGCACACTCGTTTATAAAATGACCTGGCTGTTTACAATAATTGCAGTTCCCTCTAACGGGAGCTGCAGGATGACTGGCTTGATTCGGACCCCTCTTCTGACTGTCTTGAGGAACAGATTGTGCAACTAGCACTTTCATTTTCGTGTCTTTCATACGTTTTCTCTCGTGTTCTTGCTCTTCTCTGATTCTATTCTGGTGATACTGGAGCATCTGGAGCATCTGGGACGGGGTATTCGCTTGCCAGGTGCTTTCGACTTTCAAAACTCGATTTTTAATTTGCGGACTTGAATTCTCGACTAATTTGGTGATGAAAAGATGAGGGTATGACTCACTACTTGTCTTGAGACCACTATTAATACTAAAACATTTTTCAAACCTAGAATAAAAATCACTAATATCTTCATCTTGTTTCTGTTTACAGGCTGAGATTGCATCCCAGTCTTCTTTCCTAGTTGTTAATAATCTGGGTAAAACTTGAATCAATAATTCTGGTAATTCTTTACATTTATCTCCAAGACCGGTACCTGGTACTCGTGCCTTGTCTTCAGCTTCTAGAGCTGCCCAATCGATCTTTTTCTCTCCCACCTCCCATTCTTTTTCCTTTAACTTTTCATACACCCCTGCGGGTAACAGGACCTTTAACATTTTAATGATGTCTGGGTAAGTGTATTCTCCCATACGGAGCATGTCTTTTAATTCTCTATGGAACCCTGCTGGATCTTTGTCATGACAGGGAATTAATTTCTTCATTTCAAGAAGTTCCATCTTTGAAATTGGAGTGTATACAAACACTCGATGCATTACGCCACCCGCCCCTTGGACTGGGTGGACTTCTCGTAACGGATTCTGTCTGTCTATGTAGAATGGCTTACTTTCTGGGGGTGAGACATGAACAAAATGCGGGTTCAGAAACGTTCTATATTTGTGGCGCTGTTCTAGAATGACACTAATTAAATCGGTACCTAGACCTCTCCATCTATACTGGAGTAACTCGTTCAGGATATCATGTAACGGACCTGGATCAGAGTGTTGACCCTCATACAGAGTAATGAGGTACTGGATCATATACATACCCACCAGTCGTTGCTCGGCTGGGGGCAGTTTCAGAAACATTTGTGCCACTATTTCGTCTGGAAAAGTGGTAGAATCAGTAATCCATCGGACTGCTGATCGGGCTAGTTCTTGTTCATGCATGGTACTTAATTCACTGTAACCGACTCGTGATTTCAGAATGTGATCGGTAGCTTGAAATACTTGTTCTAGAGAACCTTGTTCTGGTGCTAGATGAAAAATAGACTTGGGTTCTAGACGTAAATGGCGATCTGGAAATCTGGATTTTCCTACATACGCTATTCTGGCGGGATTCTCGTTCTCTTCCTCTTCAGGATCAGAGATACTTTCTTTCTCGCTTACTTGTGCTGCTTTACGCTGGTCGTGTAACCTTATTATTTCTTTACGAATTTTCTTGTACATACTCTCCATGGCACTGACGGTCTTGTGCTTACCCTCGGCTATATTATCACTCCACCTTGTCAAGATTCTCATTTCGGCGGGATCTTTAGACGGGTAATCTTGTTCTCTTATTAGACAATTGATCAGGAACTTTAATATCATAAGCTGAATCTCGGCTTTCCTTTGAGACATAATCTCGCCAATACTTTCTGGATCATCCCCTGTACGGATGAAACGATATATTCTGTCTAGATCTTCTTTCATGTTCGGCAAGGTGACTAGATACTCGGTCACTCTCCTTACACGTAAGGAATATAAAACCATAGTATATTCGCCTGGAACTGGATCATAAACACATTCGTTAAGGGCTTGCCTGATTTCTGTAACAGACTTATTACTTTTAGGAGTACGCTGTGATGCTTGAGCATGTAATTCGAGTGCCGATAAACGCTTGTGTGGCGGCGGGGTTTGAGGAGTAGCTCCTCCTGCGGCTCCTAGACTGGAGTCGTCTACTGAGGCTCTACGTCCTGGCAGAGTGGGAAATGGAACTGTAGGCTGGACCGGGGGTACCGTAACAGGTACTCCGGTGTCTGGAGGAGCGGGAAGTGCCTGATTTACAGGGACTAGCGGAGCGCGAACAGGATTTGCATATTCGGGGACTGTGTCGTCCAAATAGGACGAAATAAAAATATCAGCTGCGGTCGGTTTGTGACGTAGCTTGGTCGGAATTAATGGTGGCGGGAAATTACTAGATGCCTCTGGGGTCGCTTTTGGCAAGCCTTCGGCAAGGAGAGGATACATACCCTTAATAAGGGCATGCCTCTGTCTGTCTGACTGTTCGGCTTTGACTTGTTCACCTATCTCGATTAATTCTCTTTCTTGGGCTCGTTCTTGGGATTCTCTACTTAACTCTGACTTTCTGACTTCCTTTTCCGTTCTTCTATGAGCTTCCTTACGCCATAACTCGATGGCATCTTTCTGTGACTGTCTGGCTTTCTTTTTCCATAATGCTTCTTCTACTCGCATGATACATTCGGCATCCCATGTACCCGATACGGGCCATCTATACTTTTCTTCTAACTGTTTGGTATACCCTACCCATAAATCTAGATATAATATGGCGCTTATGCCATGTTTCTGATACATAAAGTGACCTGGACTGTCCCTAGGCGGGACAGGAACTGCTTCCTCTAATAAACCTTTTCTAGTTTTTAACTGACGTAACTTGGAAAATATAGGCATGACTGAACTGTAATCTGGACAAAATACAATACACAATAAAAACACGAAATCACATCGCACTCATACCACAACAGTAAATTACATGAAGAACATTATAAATAACAGTTCGAACAGAATATTACCTGGAATACTGAGAACAGAAATAGAACAGATTTTCTCGAGAACGGAACAGACTAGAGTTACTGGATGCACTGCTGTAACAGTACGGAACATACCGGTCCCATAAAGGGACACATCAAGACCCGTATCCACCTAGGTGAACACTTCGTTTGTGAGTCTGGGCACCACCAACCCACGGACCAGGAGTCAATTTAGATTGGTCCTGTCTAGATACTACCCCAGCAATGGTACTCACCGGGCAGCACGGAACGGAAGGCCTCGGACTGGACTGGACGACGGACGACGAACTTCGGACTTCGGACTTCAGTTACAGGTGGGCCTCCGGATACCTCGGACCTTGGACTCTCGGCTTGGGCTCTGGTCGGGACTCGCCGCGTTCCTCCACCGTCTCGTTCGGATGCTGGACCGCCTCCTCCGTCTCCTCCGTGGGCCTGAGGGATACTTGAGCAGAAATATCTGCCACTGCGCAGAAGAGTTCCGTCACGACTGCAGAGGGTCAGGGGGTCGGCGTGGCTTCACCGACGCGTGGGGAAAGGGCAAGTCCCTGTTCGGGCGCCATTATGTGGTATATAAATAAATAATACCGGATCTATTTTTGGATGAATGAATGAATAACAGATAGCTCAATAAAATAAGAGTCAAGATTCGAGGTAGTAGGAGTTTCTGCAGGTTTATTACAGCATAAGGACAGGATCAGGACAACCTGCATAGAACAGAGGTGACAGGGCCCAGCAGGACAACTGGGGCCCAGCAGGGGAAAAGAGGCCCAGCAGCTGCTGGGGCTAGGTCTGGGATGAGCGCGCTAACATTCAATAACAAAACACAGGCATATATACATAGCGCGAACACATAGCATTACATTGCAGTAGGCGTAGCAGTGGGTGGAGCAGAAGGTGTGACGCGTAGCAGTCGCGAAAGATAACAGTAAAAAGAGGTGTAACTGGGAGTATACATAGACATGTGATGCAAACGTAACAGAATATGTCATGAATGGGCGGAAACATAGGAGGGGGCTACCTAAGGAGCCGGGACCTCTAACCTAATGGTGCGCGAAAACTAGCAATGACGTGTTACTAGGAGAAGCTGGGGGCTACGAACTCTGTGCTAGGAGCAGAGACTAAAGTCTGGAGGGTCGGAGCGACATGTACCTAAACCCTATCTGGTATCTAATGTTTAGGGAACATGTTGATATAAACTAGAAGTCATGAGGGGAAAAGCTAACTTGACTCTAAGACTGGACCATGCATTATTCTACATGAAGTGCGTGATGAAGAATACTAAATGACCATTAAATACAGTATTTCTCTAACGTGGAGACGAGAAGGCTAGACAATGACGGAAACTATTGATGCAGTTCAGTAGCTTAGGAATGCAGAGGAGGAGGACTGAACTGATAGCTGGAACTATAACATACTTTTGGCAGACTCAGAGGCAGAGCCAAGCTGCACCGGGCACTGCGAGGCAGGAAGTAAGTGAAGGGTCGAGGATACAGGTGGGGGCTGTATCGCTCCTCAGCGAGGCTTTCAGGAGACAGGAGCTGAATCTGTGGTCCGGGCCCTTTTGAGGCCTGGAAACGGGGACTTTATAATGGAATAACGTGCACACTGGGAAACGTGGCAACATTACTTTACATAGGCCTGATATTCGTAGTATTCACGAGGACTGGAAAATAGCATACTAGAGGTGGACACAACTGGAATTGCGTCATTAATCGGACATGGGGAATAACATATGCATATTGGTCATGCACACATAACATATGATGGATGAGGCGTAGGGACACAGAACATGGCAAAATTTACTTTTCCACAATCCCACTCTTTGCTTTAAAGTGTTCAAAAGAGTGTTGTGATTAACAGTGTCAAAGGCTGCAGATAGGTCAAGAAGGATCAGAAGACAGGATTCACCCGAGACATGTACTCGCAGGGCATCATCGATCACTTGAAGTAGGGCTGTTTCGGTACTGCAGCCGTGGGTAAAACCAGATTGGAATTTGTCAAGGAGGGAATTGACCTTGATATGTAGGGAAAATTGCTTTGTCACACAAATTTCTGTAATTTTAGCAAGAAAAGGAAGGTTGGTGTTAGGGCAAAAGTTGTTGAGATCTTTTGCATCAGTTAAGGGTTTCTTAAGAAGTGGGGTAGCCTCTCCTGTTTTAAGGTCAGCAGGCAGGGAGCCTTGGTTGAGGAAGAGGTTTATCATACTGGTCCAGTAAAAGAGTGTGTGGATGTAAAAGTCAATGGCAATGTCACTGGGGATGGGGTCAATGGAATGGTTAGAGGGTGTTGTTTCTAGAATGCTTTCAAGGAAGGCCGTTTTGGAGATGATGTCAAAGTTCTGCCTTGGAACTAGGTATTTGCTGTCCTCAGGGGTTGTAGGATGGGTAAACTGATCCACAAGTAATTTTACTTTTTCATCAACGAATACTGCAAATTCTGCCACTATCTTGTGGGTGGGGGTCATCAAATATGGTGGGAGAGGGAGTGATGTTGGTGTTTTTTATGAGGTTGAATAACTTTTTAGGTCTGTTTTTGGCGGAATCTAGGAGGGTTCTGAAGTGCATCGCTTTTTCACAGAAGATGTGTTTGTGGTAACAAGATCTTGCGAGGCGGAGATTGGACAGATTGGTGGTGGAAGGAGAATGTCTCCATAGTTTCTTAATGTTCCTCAGGTGTTTTCTTTCTTCGTAGAGGGATTCATTGAAAGTCAGAGCAGAAGGAGTGGTTCTGGTCTTTTTACTTTGAGGTGGAGCAACATTATCAATTTCAGCTGATAGACTGGTGAGACATTGGGCGGTCAGGTCAGTGACATCAGAGTAGGGGGGTCTAAGATTGGAAGAGAGCTCATAGCTGTGTTGCACAAAATGTCCAGGTCGATGTTTTTGGTGTTGTGGAAAAAGGTAGTATATCTTTTAGGTTGGCCAAGAGTAACAGAATGAGATAGGTGAAGAGAGAAGGGGACGAGGAAGTGGTCAGACCAGTCTACTGATATAGGATCAACAGCAGTTAGCATATCTACTTTGGAGGTAACAAGGTCAAGAATGGAGCCCTTAGAGTGCATCAGTTTTGTGTTATGTTGAACAAGATCGTTTCCTAAGAGAAAAGTGGCAAGCCTGTTGGCCGCTGAGTCTTCCAGATTGCCCCAGTGAAGATTAAAGTCTCCAATAAAAATCTGTTTGTCGCTTTGCGAGTATTGGTCGCTCGCAAAGTCAGTGAATTCTTCTGTGAAGGCCGAGCTGTGACCAGGCGGCTAATAGATGGTATGAAATCTGACTGGGGAGTTATGCTGTATTTGAAGCTCCAGAGAAAGGCATTCGAAGGAGCGGAAAGAGCTTCTGGGAAAAGGGATGAAGGGATTTCCTGAAGATAACTGCTACACCTCCCCCGACTTTATCTTCTCTATCATTCCTGAGAATGGAATAGTCAGTGGGGAGCAGAAGATTGAAAGAAGTATGAGAATTGTCGTTGAGCCATGTCTCAGTGAGGAAAAGTATATCCAGGCTGTAAAGATTAATGATGTCTGAAATTTCCAGCTTGTGTTTGTTTGCGGATCTACAGTTGTGTAGCAGACAACAAGCCTCTAAGATTACTGTTTTCGGGACGAGGGAGTCATGGCTTTTAGGGGTGATAGGGATAATATTCCTGAGAATAGGTGACTGGATTGAAGACAGTGGAGGTTTGGTGCGGCTGAAGAAGATGGTTGGTATAGCATAGAGATTAGTGTTAGCTGGCGAGGAGAAGGTGTGTGGGTTGGAGTTGAAAGAATTGTAGCTAGCCAATAAGTTGAAAATGTCAGATAGTGACAGATTGTGTGAGGCCTTTTTGGGACGTTGGAGCAGGGTAATCCTCCGAGTTAGGGGATGTGCGTACTCGCCAAAGGAAGTAGGGAGTTGGGAAGAGCGGACATTTTAGTACTTAGGTAGGCGATGATAGTTTCAAGCTGGAGATAGAAGAGATGAGAAGTCCTAGTTTCTTTTCTAAGGAAACCAGAGCTGGAAACTGAATGTTAAGTTGTTCAATTGGTTCAGGGTGGGGTTCAACTTGAGAGGGAGAGCATGTAGAGGGGGTGGATGTAGGAATATAGAATGGAGGGAGATTCATCAAGAGATGTTGATTGGAAGTAATTATCGGTGCAGCTGAGGAGGAGAGAGAATTAGCTGGGCATACATTGAATAAAATAGAAGTATTGACTTCTAGCTGAGGAAGAGAAAGGTGAGGTCTTTAGTGGGAGGAAAGGGGGGAGGAGATAGAAGTGGGTCATAGGAAGGCAGAAAGTCGGGGGAAAGAAGGAGAGGCGGAGAAGATGCACAGGCTAGGTGTAGTGGGGCTAGAAAGAAGAACAAAAAGGGTGGTAGCCCTGACTGATGAGTATAGAAAGTGTAAAGTTCTGCTAGATTAGGGGAAAGGGTTGGAGGGAGGTGGTTGTCATAAGGGGATCGTGGCTCAAGCAGCAGTTCTGGAGTGTTGGGGGTGGAGAAAAATGAAAGGGGTTTGCCCAGGATTCAGAAAAAAAGGAAGTGGGGGAGGGGAAGAAGGGAGTGGAGGGTAAGAAGGGAGAGCATAAGGTGGAGAAGTCACTGTGAGAGTGGGGAAGTCAGGATGTTGGAAAGATGTGTTGGATAGGGGTGTGGTTAACCTGGCAAAGGGGGGAGATTTCTGCGTAATTCCAAGCTGGTATAGGGGTGTAGATGAGGGAACAGGCCATTGGCCAGGAAAGAGTGTTGAGGGTAGCATTCCAGATGGGAAAGGTGGGATTGGGGGAGGGGAAGCAGGGGTGGGGGAGGTGAAGCAGGGGTGAAGGAGGGTAATGGGACTGCCAGGCTGTGCCCCAAGGGAGGGCTGCAAACAGGTGTCTTGGAGGTTAAGGAGAGGTGAGGGAGAATTGAGGGAGGCGTTAGATGAAGGCAGAGAAATGGTGTTCCGGTGGATAAGGGGAGGCGAGAGAGAACTGATGGAGATGTTAGGAGAGGAGACTGGAGGGATCGGAATGCCAGAGATGGCCAGCAGGGATGGAAATAGGTGGTCGAAAAGAGAGAGCTAAGTGTCCTTGGCTTGGATCAGGACTGCCGCTGTTGTAAAGTGAGATAGTGAGTAAGCCATTAAAACAAGCTGAGGGGGAGATTTTTAGTTGGTGCCCATGTGGGGTTGAGGAGGAGGAAGCAACATTGAGAGAGTGATTGAAAATGGTGGTCCAGGATGAGATGTTTCAGGTGAAGAACATGCGTTTGGTTTTGAGTCTTCCATAACGACCACTATGGTATTGGTCAACGAAAAGGAAATCTGAAAATTGTTCAAGGGTGTTGTATTTGAACCTTGGTGCTGATGGTTTGGACAAATGGGGGGGGGGGTATGATCTTGAAACAGTTGGCTTCAGCCTTCTCTCGTATGGATGATATATTTGTAAGATGGAGAGGGTGAAGTGAGGGAGATGTAGAGTAAGAATAGAACGCTATGAATGATGTGAAGGCAAGTAGCAGCAGAAGGAGGAGAGGGCACATTATTCAGAAAAAAATAAGTAAGAAAGGTTATTGGAGAGTCTGGGCGAAGAGTAGAACCCATTGAATATAAGGGTAAGATGATGTAGCTGAGCCTCCAGGGCAAGAAACGTAACAGTTGGGGTAAGTTGCATCAGCAGAGGGTTTGCAGGGAGAGTCTTCGGGATAGACCAATTGAAGCTTGTGACGGTACCGCATAATGTGCCAAGGTGGGAGGTCACAGCGTCCTTTTAACAGGGATGTGCAGTGAGAGGCACATACTTCTTGTGGTGGTGTCTTGAAGGCTATATGATCACTCTAGTGAGGGTTTCTAGTTTTCTCGCAAACAGGGAGGGGAGGGGTTTGGCCAACAAGATAGCAGCGAAGCAGGATGCGGTGAAGGATGGCTCAAAGGTTTGTATTTTTTACTAAAAAAATATGCCTGCCATTTGTGGGATGAGGAAAGACCCGAAAGTCATCAAGGAGATGATTTAGGAGGGTTCTGACAGTTCTACATGAGTTCCAGATCGATTAAGAGTTTGTTACCCGACAGAATACATTTATATTTTGAAACCCTGAAGTGGCAATGACGTTTTGAAGTAAGATGAGAGAATTATGAGCATATGGAAAAAAGAGGTCCTGCCTATGCCCAGACTCTTGAGACGAGTTATTGGATAGTAATGATTAGACCTGTCTCTCAATATCCTAATTCTGGCCATGAGATAGCCAAAACCAGTGTAAATTATGCTTTTGAAACTATTCTTGGTGTTAATTTGTTTATTGGTCAATTAAAACCATGAAAGTGAGGGATAGGGTAAGGGGTGCGTCCTTTTCCCCAAATAGATATTAGACTTAAACAATGTGGACGGACCAACTATGTGTTTTGTAAATTAATGACTGTATGTAGTATATACATTGACCCATTAGGTGCTTTTAAAAGACCCCTCACACACCAACCTAGTTGGTATCATGCTTCATCATTGGGGTCCTAACCCGGCGGCCGAGTGCCCCCCGGTTGTGCTACGATGCCTGATTACAGCAGAGCTAGTGTGGTGCGTAAGTGTGATGTGTGGTGATATTTTACAGTTAAAAATATCTCTGAGAATCCTTGCCTTTAATTTTAATATTGGCGGCTCAGGACATATTAAAAATAAAATAAGTGATGCAGCTATTCTGGAGTTATTACCATTTAGTTGGATATGTAAGGCGGTCTACATGTTTCAGCCCGTGAAAGATATTAAAAGGGCTGTCTTCAGGACCAGGTGAGTGCAAAGTGAGTGACAAAGGTGAAGGATGCCATGTGAAACCTGTGCTGTACCTACACATGCGCTAAGGTGTGTGGAAAAAATGTCAGCATTCTCACTGACACTTGAAAAACGAAAAATTTCTGTTGGGGAGAAAAAGACAAGCAAAACATTTAGTATCGCAACATAAAATGCAATCTTAGTGACATCTAGTTGTTGTAGTCATTGTCTGTGTAACTACTACAGTGATTGGCTATGTGGCCCATGCCAGTGGCAACATGCAGGAGATTCTGTGCATGCAGCACCTATCTGTGCTACACCTTAACACCAACCAAACTGACAGTCCTAGAAAAAGGACTCGGATTTGTACCCACGGCCAGATTAGATAAATTCCATCTACACTGCGAGCTAGCGGCTTTCTTCAGAAAACTCGGACTTAAAGCCTTCTTTGAAAACACATCACCTCAGACTACTACTGCGCAACAAGGAGATACCCCATTCAGAGCCAAATCTACCTTCATGCCTCCTCCCAATACTATTCCTCCCGAGGTATCAGTCTATTAACAGGCCGTCTTCAAAGACATTGAGGAGCTCAATGAGGACCACACTTTCCAGAACACTAGCACAGCTGAGCGCGCGGCCACACAATCACTCAGATGTAACCGATCCATTTTCATAAAAACTGCTGACAAAGGTGGAGGAACAGTCATCATGAATACATAAGACTACCGACAAGAATGTGTCAGACTTCTCAAAGACACTAAGAACTATGAAAAAATCAATGAAGACCCTAGCGAAAGTCTGAAATCACGTATCCAAACACTAGTGGAAGAAGCAGAAACAACAGGACTAATCACGCCAGCACAAGCCAAATTTCTCACCACAACAACGGGCAAAATACTGTACTTTTACATAGTACCAAAACACACATAAACACACTACTCCCCCAGGGTGCACCATCGTCTCCGGCATTGGCTCCCTACTAGAGCCTCTGTCCCTATACTGTGACTTCTTCCTCCAACCCATGGTCCAAGCCACGTACACCTACCTACAGGACACAAAGGACCTCCTCAGACTACTGAACAACATGGCTTACAACCCAGAGACCTCATTCCTAGTAAGCCTCGACGTGGAGAGTTTCTACACAAGTCTCCCACAAGACGACACCCTCTACACAAGTCTCCCACAAGACGACACCCCCAGAGTCTTAGAGATGGCACTGGACACAACAGACTGGCAATACCAGACCTCCAAGAGATTTATTTGGGAATGTGCCAAACTTGCACTAAAAGACAATTTCCTCGAATTCGAAGGCCAACTGTACCTCCAAAAATACGGCACTTCGATGGGGAGCGTTTTTGCCCCCAGCATAGCGGGCCTCTATGTACATCATTTCAAGACCAAGTACATCTTTACCAACAACATGCCACGTATTCCTGAAATCAAATTCTATAAACGATATATAGACAATATCTTACACATCTGGGAAGGAAACACAGAATCACATAACACCTTCTGCCAGTGGCTCCAAACCTGCGACCAGAATCTCAAATTTACCCACAGCTTTGATCACCAAAAAATAACATTCCTAGACCTGGGCATTGAGGCCGTTGCTGGCTTTCTCAAGAGCAAAACGCATTTCAAACCCACTGCACGAAACTCACTCGTGCATTTTTCCAGTTTTCATCCCAGGACCCTGAAAGAAAACCTCCCTTATGGCCCATACCTACGGTTACGAAGAAACTGCAGTAATGTGGCAGACTTTAAAGATCAAGCCAAGGATTTCAGCAACAAGCTCCAAGACCGTGGTTACCCCAAACACATCACTGAAAAGGCCAAGAAAAGAGCGAGAAACCAAAACCGGGAAGGACTCATTGAGATACTCCCCCGTGAAGCAACACTGATACCACTAACTTGCGTCACAACCTTCAACACGCCCTCCAACAAAGTCTCTGATATCATAAGGAAACACTGTAAAATCCTAAAGACAGGGAACTTCAATTGGGACCCCCCACTATTATCACACAAGAAAGCCAAATCCATAAAGGACGCACTGGTTTCCACCAGACCGAACCAAGAACGAAAGCAAGGGAACACTGTCCTTAATGCATGGGGGCTTCCCAATGTCACTGGCCATTTCACCTGCGGCAATTGCAGTGTATGCCACCTAACTGCAACCACTAAAAACCTTCAACTAAGCAAGCCTGGTACAGGTAAGCATATAAATACTTTTCAGTAGTAAATTACTTGTATGAACACAGTTCAAAATGGCAGTGTAACTTGTACTGGTTTTGGTTACAGTTTTAAGAAAGCAGTTTGCAACACAATGCAGGTATAGTACATTCAATTGAACAGGCTTTTTAAGTAAAATGCAGTTCATTACTTTTCAGATTACTTTTGCTAACACAGGACTGGATCCTGGATTCAGTCCTGGGACATTACCTGAAAACAGGGGAGTAAATGCATTTTGGTTAAAGGTACGATTTTCAAGGAATATTATTGTATTTCAAAAGTTGACACTTAGAATCACCAATGTTATCCTATGGGAGGAAATTCAATTAGCAGGTAAATTAGGTTATCGTTACTATTTCCCACTCAGTGCTGGATCCTGGATTCAGCACTGGGACATTTCCTGAAAACAGTTTAGAAAATGTGTTTTGGTTATTCGGCTGATTTGTAAGGAATACTTGCTGTTTTCAAAAGTCGACACTTAAAAGCTTTTTGGGAGAAAAAGTGTCAATGTTATCCTATGAGGAAAAATTAGTTATCGGTTTCAAGGTAAGTAATCAGTCTTTTGATTTAGGGTTCTGGGGTTAGACTCAAGGGTCTCCCAGGGTCAGTGATGCACTGTTGTTTCACTCTCAGCGGCACCCGGGCGGCTGTGTGCAAAGTGTTGAGGCCCAATATTATCTAACGGGGGACAGGGGGACTCCGGTTAGTGGCGGCTGGCAAGCAGGCCACAGGGTTGTGGGAGCACAGCTCCTAGGGTAAAGCTCAGGGCACGTTGGGGACCAAGTTAGCAGCAAAGGGGCACCCTCAGCGGCGCTAGGGCAGCCGGGTGCAGGGAGCTGTTTTGAGGTCGGGTGCCTTGTTGATCTCAATGGGATATCTCCGGGAAAAAGAAACACTGCAGGCTCTGGGATGTGAATCTTCCAGGAGTGACCACCACTTTGAGGGGTAAGTTGGGATGTAGAGGAATGGTTAGGCACTGCTGGTTTGGGCACACAAGGCCGTGGGGCATCGGGTGCAGGGGTGCCTTTGGACGTCGGATTTTCTTACCCGCTCTGGTCGCGGTAGGTGGGCCTTCTGTATTGAGGCTGCAGGCGTCGTCTGGAGACTTGAGGCAGGTCAGGGGTCGCCGGATCTCGGGTCAGGTTCGCCGGGGGGACCTCCCCGTGGTGTTTGTTCACTCAAACACGGGCCAGGCTCGGCAGGTGCAGAGTGTGCTGGATTCGTGGTTCCTGGTTGGCACCAGAAGCTGCAGTTCAAACATGTCCGGTGTTCACGGGAGAAACAGCTTGGGAAATGAATGCAGGCAGGTCCTCCAGAGTTTTTGAGGTTGCTGGCCACTGGCCACTCCGGGATTTTGCAGGAGCAGGTTCGAGGGGAGACAGGCCTGTAGGGCTGGGGCCAAGTCCGTGGGTGTCGTCCTCTTATTAGCTCTGCACAGCTTCTCGTCTTTCTTCTTTTCTTGTTGTTGCTGGATCTGAGGAAGGAAGGTTAAGGGTGCCCCTAAATACTAAAGTTAGGGGTGTTACAGATAGGTAAAAGTCAGGGACCAATGGATCCCTTCCCTGGGGTGGGTAAACCCCCTATTCGGCCACTCTCCAGTTGGAGGGGGCAGGAGCCTGTATCTGGTTGGCTGGGTCCTCTATCCTCAAGATGGTGGGGACTCGAGGTTGTGCTTCACCTCGCCTCCCCCACCCTAGGAGTGGAGTTGGCAGAGGTGGGCACACCTCTCTTCCTCACTTCCTCACTTTGTTTTTCCCGCCGGGTCTACAGCCCAAAGTGGGGGGTAGAACCAGTGGGGACTAGTTGCTGAGTACAGCAAGTGGTCTGGAGAGGCTCACAAAGGCGGTATGCCTTTGAAGCTTCTCCTTCGTGAACCCTGCCCATCCTGGGGAGGAGGCTTGGCACCTCGTCCCAGGATGTGCATTGTTTCAGGCCTCCGAGAGCGGCAAGCTCTCGACCCAGGGGTCCAGAAACATGTCTGGGGGTGGCAGCCTCGGCAGCCACTCAGTCTGGTCACTGGCAGTTGGTCGAGTTTCAGGGGACATCTCTAAGGTGCCCTCTGTCGTGCATTTTACATTAAATCCCACACTGGCATTAGTGGGTTTAATGTGCTGAGAGGTTTGCTACCAAACTTCTCAGCCTTCAGTGTGGCCATTATGGTGCTGTGGAGTTCGTAATGACAACCTCCCAGCACCATACACTCTTAATGGCAGCACTGCACTTACAGTACCCAGGAATGGCCCTGGGTACTGTAGGGGTACAGGGCTCATGCACCTCATGCACCTGTACCCTCACCACTGGCATAGGGCACCAGCTAGAGGGGTGACTGATGTATGCCAGGGCAGTGTTTTGTGGGCATGGTACACAGTGATGTGTGCCATGTTGACTCTTTGTTTTGTTCTGCACCAAGACACGCAGCCTGCCAAGGCAGTGTGTGTGTCAGGGCACAGGGCCTCTAATGGTGGCACAATAAGTGCTGCAGCCCTTAGGGGGCCTTCTCTGGTCACAGTGCCCAGGGTACCATTTTTCAGGGGCTGACATGTAGCCAGAGATGCCAATTGGGTTTAGGCTTCAATGCAGTTTTTAGGGAAGGAACACAGGCTCTTGGTACCTGATTGACAGGAGCCCAGGGCACACTCAGTCAAAGTACATCAGCCATTCAGCAAAAAGTGGGGGCATACCATGCAGGAAAGAGGGCACTTTCTCACAAGATCCAGCTGAAAGATTATCTCTCAAGGGTTGCACGAAAGACCAACAATTTTGCAGTTAATTAAAACAGTATGTCCTTGGTGAGCCAAGTGTTGCAGTAAAGCCGTGGTATATTGCAAAGACGCCTCATAAGAGGGAAATTAAAGCAAGGGATCATCAATATTCCGTACAAAGCTGGACCTGCAGGTAAAGTGAGGAGGGTGTCAATGTCTTTTCAGGGATTATGAGGAGAAGACTGAAGGTAATTTAGTCTATCATTGGATCAATCTTGTTCATGTGTCCTGGTAACCCCGGTGGGTAAAAACAAATGAATACTATCAAGATGAGATGAGGTGGTACGGAAAATAAGCCACACACAAAACAACAATACTCAAACAAGTGGAATCCAGAGGAACAGAAAAAAACAGTAGCAAGGTTTGGAACTATAGGTAAAGATGGAAGGGGTACAGCATTAATAGCTAGGAAGTCTTGCACAAATAGGTGAGTGTCCGCCAGGCTTCTTCACAGGAAGCACACATATATTTTTTGTAGGAACCATCACGATCTGTGGTAAAAAGGAGGCAAGGACAGGTGCTATACAATGTTCACCCTCTAGGGCAGAGCTTTCCAAACTGTGTATCCCGACA
This sequence comes from Lissotriton helveticus, assembly GCF_964261635.1. NCBI lineage: Eukaryota > Metazoa > Chordata > Amphibia > Caudata > Salamandridae > Lissotriton > Lissotriton helveticus. The sequence goes on from NC_136060.1 coordinate 189,138,762, forward strand.
CAGTACTGTGCCGCCTGCAAATGGTGGGTGTGTCGCGGGATGACACCGGTATTAACGGGCACTTAGCACATAACTGCTGCTAATTAAGAGGCATTCCTTTGAAAGCTTTGTTCTCACTATGCCTCATCCATTGCATAACGTGTCCAGGTAAATGGTCTTTTAAAGACCTGTGAAGTACTCGGGTGCGGCTGTGTGTGTGCCCGGGAAGCTGGGGTGACGTGACAGAGGGTCACAGACAGAGGGAGACAGACAGAGGGAGATAGAGGGAGGAAGACAGAGGGAGGGAGATAGAGGGAGACAGAGGGGGGAGACAGAGAGAGAGGGAGACAGAGAGAGAGGGAAACAGAGGGAGGGAGACAGAGAGGGAGGGACAGAGGGAGGGAGACAGAGGGATGGAGACAGAGGGAGACAGACAGAGGTAGGAGGGCGACAGAGGGAGGCAGACAGACAGAGGGAGGGAGGGAGATAGATAGAGGGAGACAAACAGAGGGAGGGAGACAGAGAGAGAGGGAAACCATGGGAGACCGAGAGAGAAGGAAACCATGGGAGACAGAGAAAGAGGGAGACAGAGAGAGCAGGAGATAGAGAGAGAGGGAGACTGAGGGAGGGAGATAGAGGGAGACAGAGGGAGGGAGTCGGGGTAGACAGAGGGAGGGAGTCTGGGGTAGTCAGAGGGAGGGAGTCCAGGGTAGACAGAGAGAGGGAGAGGGAGACAGAGAGAGGGAAACAGAGGGAGAGGGAGACAGAGAGAGAGGGAGACAGAGAGAGAGGGAGACAGAGGGAGAGAGAGAGAGGGAGAGAGAGGGAAGGAGACAGGGTGGGAGACAGAGGGACGGAGACAGAGGGAAGGAGACGGAGAAGGGGAGACAGAGGGCGACAGACAGAGGGAGACAGACAGAGGGAGCAGGGTGACAGAGGGAGGGAGACAGACAGAGAGAGGGAGGGAGATAGATAGAGGGAGACAGAGGGAGGGAGGAGACAAACAGAGGGAGGGAGACAGAGAGAGAGGGAAACCATGGGAGGGAGAGGGAGAGGGAGACAGAGAGAGAGGGAGACTGAGGGAGGGAGATAGAGGGAGACAGAGGGAGGGAGTCGGGGTAGACAGAGGGAGCGAGTCGGGGTAAATGTAAATGTAAATGTAAATGTATATGTATTTATATAGCGCAAATCACCGACCCGGTATCTAAGCGCTTGCTTAGGGAACCCGTCCTGGTATTCCCCTGTGAGATATCCCGGCAGGGTATCCACAAGGTGAAAGCCAGGCATCCCAATGCGAGGGGCCGTAGTGGAGATTGAGCAAGCTATTGCCCAGAGTCGCAGAGTGTGACCCCGTGAGTTGAGTAGGCACCGGAGCGAGAATTGTCGAGTCCGTGGAATTTTTGAGCCCGAGACCCGCCGAGGCGGGGAATCGAACCCTGGTCCGCAGCCGATCTCAGCTTCCGGGTCTGCCGCCTCTAACCACTGAGCCACGCTTCTCCACCGGGTAGACAGAGGGAGGGAGTCCAGGGTAGACAGAGGTTGACAGAGAGAGAGGGAGACAGAGAGAGAGGGAGACGGAGAGAGAGAGAGAGAGAGAGGGAGACAGAGGGAAGGAGACAGAGGGAGGGAGACAGAGGGAAGGAGACAGAGGGACTGAGACAGAGGGAAGGAGACAGAGAGAGGGAGACAGAGGGCGACAGACAGAGGGAGACAGACAGAGGGAGGGAGAGAGAGAGGGAAACCATGGGAGACAGAGAGAGGGAGACAGAGAGAGAGGGAGACAGAGAGAGAGGGAGACTGAGTGAGGGAGATAGAGGGAGACAGAGGGAGGGAGTCCGGGGTAGACAGAGGGAGGGAGACCAGGGTAGACAGAGGGAGGGAGACAGAGAGAGAGAGAGAGGTAGGGAGACAGATAGAGGGAGACAGAGAGAGAGAGAGAGAGACAGAGGGACGGAGAAAGAGGGATGGAGACAGAGAGAGGGAGACAGAGGGCGACAGACAGAGGGAGGGAGACAGAGGGAGGAGGGTGACAGAGGGATGGAGACAGAGGGAGGGAGACAGGTGGAGGGAGACAGATGAAGGAGACAGAGTGAGGGAGACAGACAAGAGGGAGACAGACAGAGGGAGACAGAGGGAGAGAGAGGGAGGGAGAAAGAGAGAGAGAGGAAGGGAGACAGATAGAGGGAGACAGAGAGAGAGAGGGAGACAGGGAGAGAGGGAGACAGATGGAGAGGGAGACAGAGAGAGAAGGAGACAGAGGGAGAGAGAGAGGGAGACAGAGGGAAGGAGACAGAGGAACAGAGAAAGAGGGAAGGAGACATAGAGAGGGAGACAGAGGGCGACAGACAGAGGGAGACAGACAGAGGGAGGAAGGGAGAGAGAGAGGGAAACCATGGGAGACAGAGAGAGAGGGAGACAGAGAGACAGGGAGCTAGCGAGAGAGGGAGACGGAGAGAGAGAGGGAGACAGAGGGAAGGAGACAGAGGGAGGGAGACAGAGGGACTGAGACAGAGGGAAGGAGACAGAGGGACTGAGACAGAGGGAAGGAGACAGAGAGAGGGAGACAGAGGGCGACAGACAGAGGGAGACAGACAGAGGGAGGGAGAGAGAGAGGGAAACCACCATGGGAGACAGAGAGAGGGAGACAGAGAGGGAGGGAGATAGAGAGAGAGGGAGACTGAGGGAGGGAGATAGAGGGAGATAGATGGAGAGAGTCCGGGGTAGACAGAGGGAGGGAGACCAGGGTAGACAGAGGGAGGGAGACAGAGAGAGAGGGAGGGAGACAGATAGAGGGAGACAGAGAGAGAGGGAGACAGAGAGAGAGAGAGGGAGACAGAGGGAAGGAGACAGAGGGACGGAGAAAGAGGGATGGAGACAGAGAGAGGGAGACAGAGGGCGACAGACAGAGGGAGGGAGACAGAGGGAGGCGGGTGACAGAGGGATGGAGACCGAGGGAGGGAGACAGGTGGAGGGAGACAGATGGAAGGAGACAGAGGAAGGGAGACAGAAAAGAGGGAGAGAGAGGGAGGGAGACAGCAGAGAGAGAGAGAAGAAGGGAGACAGATAGAGGGAGACAGAGAGAGAGGGAGACAGGGAGAGAAGTATCCTAATAAAAACCAGAATGAACACCAAAAATGTGTTCTAGTTTTTTTGTTTATGGAAGGAAGGGGGCATTGGGGGGAGTGGAGGTGCAGGGAGGAAGTGGGTAAGGCGAGGGGGAAGTGGAGGTAGAGGGAGGGGGTGAGTGAGGGAGGTGGAGGGAGTGAAGGTGGGAGAGCGGAGGTGGAGTGAGGTGGGAGTGGAGGGAGGGGGAAAGGAGGTGCAGGGAGGGAGGAGGGAGTGGAGGTGGAGGTGGGATTAAAGGTGCAGGAAGGCAGTGTGTGGGGCGAGGGGGAAGTGGAGATGGAGGGAGGGGGTGAGTGAGAGAGGTGGAGGGAGTGAGTGAGGGCGGAGTGAAGGTGGGAGAGTGGAGGTGGAGGGAGTGGAGGTGGAAGTGGAGGGAGGTGGAAGTGGAAGTGGAGGGAGGGGGAGAGGGAGATGAGGTGCAGGGAGTGAAGAGGGAGTGGTGGTGACAGACACCCTGATATCTGCTGAGCTCCCAGACACCCTGATATCTGCTGAGTTCACAAACTTGCTGAGATGCTGAGCTCCCAGGAACCCTGGCATGTTTAGCTCCCAGACACCCTGAACCTCTGAGCTCCAAGACACCCCAACATGCTGTGCTCCCAGACACACTGACACTCTGATATCCCAGACACCCTGTCATGCTGACCCCCGACACCATGACATGTTCAGCTCCCAGACACCCTACCATGCTGAGCATCCAGACGCCCTGATATCTGTGGTGCTCTCAGACACCCTGCTGTTTGCTAATAGAAAGAGTTCACATGAAGGTGTGGGTAAATTCAATAAAACTCTTTCTGCCTCACGGCCCTTCGCTACATCACGCGTAATAAACGAAATTGTTACAGGGTAATTCCTGGAAACCTTTTATGAGCAGACCTCATGTTTGTTCTGTACGGTACAGGAATTTGTGTTATACAAATCTGTAATACTTGTTTTATGAACCCCAGAATAATGAAGGGTTGACTGGGCCCTGTTGGTCTCCGGTGATATGCGCATTGTGCACACATCTCTAAAGCACATGCATTAATCCTCCAAGCTATCGTATGGCCAGGGACTGCCGGAGGACCCTCACCCTTCTGTTAACCAACATTATTAACAGGACATGAGTGGGATTTCTTTGGAAGGCTGGGGGGTCTTTCGACCCCCCGGCCGTATTTATTAAAACATATTTACACAATTACGCAGAAAACGTTACAATTGATATGTACAGATATCAGAAGGCTAACCTTAACATACTTCTAGTACAAGGTATTTCCTATCCGAGACTAACATATCAATCACATTACACAATATATATTTTCTGCGTACCTATTTGGGCCTACGGCAAGGTCAATAACTGGTGTCAGATCCTTATCACTAAACCACGTCCTCCTGAAGGAGTGCTTATGCTCAGAGGGCACATTTACCGTGGGGGTACATCCCCTCCCCGGTTACCCCCGTACGCCCTATTAACCACACCCTCCTGTCGGAGTGCGCATGCGCAGAGGGCCCGTTTACCGTGGGGGAACGCCCCCTCCCCAATTACCCCGTACGCCCTATTAACCACGCCCTTCCGTCGAAGTGAGCATGCGCAGAGGGCCCGCTTACCGTGAGGGTACTTTGGCCCCCCGGTTACCCCTGTACGCTCTATTAACTCCATTAAAGGGGGCCCTTGCATCTCTACGTCGTTTACTGGCGTCATTGTGCACATGGGGGGTGACCAACCAGCCTAGAGAAAGCGTGACTCTCCCCTCCCCCGCACCTATGTAGCCAACAGGCTGTAACTGCCCCTGGAGTTCTAGGAGAGACCACTTGTCTCTCCCTTTGGGCGACCCCATTCGAGAATGGCGCCGCCCCCTAAGGACCTTAAATTAACTGCTCACCAATCATGACCTTACCGCCTGACCAAGGAATAGCAATAAATACGACGATTGATGGCCTGAAAACGGGAGAAAGTTCTAAGGAACAAAACGTATTAAGTCAGACACTCTTGTCATCCATAAACATTGGTAACAAAATTGTGAAAACCTTCATAACACACAATAACAATCATCTGCTTCAGGGGATGGTGGGTGGGGAAAATAATTACAGCCTCCTAGAGGCTGGAAGGGCAGGCCGTGGCGCGCAGGAGTCAAAGAGGCAGACTCTCGCGCTACATGGCCATTTAACCCCTCTTCGTCCAGGCCGGCTCTAACCAGCCTGACCTTTGTTCCCTTCGTGACCCGGAAGTGACTCAATCACTTCCGGGTCACCAGGGGACCCGAGGCGGATGGGGGCCGGTGCGCCCCACCCTAACGGCGGCAGGGCCGATGTCGGCCCCACCTTTCCTTATAGCCAGGGACTGCCGGAGGACCCCCACCCTTCCATTAACCAACATTATTAACAGGACATGAGAGGGATTTCTTTGGAAGGCAGGGGGTCTTTCGACCCGCAGGCTGTATTTATTAAAACATACAAAATAAATAAAATATTGAAATAAACAATATTTACACCATTACGCAGAAAACGTTACAATTGATATATACAGATATCAGATGGCTAACCTTAACATATTTCTAGTACAAGGTATTTCCTATCCGAGACTAACATATCAATCACATTACACAATATTTATTTTCTGCGTACCTATTTGGGCCTATGGCAAGGTCAATAACTGGTGTCAGATCCTTATCACTAAACCACGCCCTCTTGAAGGAATGCGCATGCGCAGAGGGCCCATTTACCGTGGGGGTACACCCCTTCCCCGGTTACCCCCGTACGCACTATTATCCATGCCCTCCTGTCGGAGTGCGCATGCGCAGAGGTCCCGTTTACCATAGGGGTACACTACCTCCCCGGTTACCCCTGTACGCCCTATTAACCACGCCCTTCCGTCGAAGTGCGCATGCGCAGAGGGCCCGCTTACCGTGAGGGTACTTTGGCCCCCCGGTTACCCCCGTACGCTCTAATAACTCCATTAAAGGGGGTCCTTGCATCTCTGCGCCGTTTACTGGCGTCATTGTGCACGTGCGGGTCGGCCAACCAGCCTAGAGAAAGCGTGACTCTCCCCTCCCCACACCCATGTAGCCAGCAGGCTGTAACTGCCCTTGGAGTTCTAGGAGAGACCACTTGTCCCTACCTTTGGGCGACCCCATTCGAGAATGGCGCCGCCCCCTAAGGACCTTAAATTAACTGCTCACCAATCATGACCTTACCGCCACAGGCCAGCATAGTTGTCCGACTATCTGCCCCCCCCCCCCAACCTCCTATACTGAAAGGTCATGCCCTGTCCTTAAAATTCCCTTACCTAGCCCACTCACTGCAAGATCCTCCCTATATACCACTAACTAGGCAAGAAGAATCTCTGAGATGATTTCATTTCCTGATGTGGACAAATGGCTGCCGTCTTTTAAGAAGCACGGCTCCCCCACAGATGCACTCCTGAGCTATATTCTGTAAGCGTCAAGCCCTAGCTAGTCTCAATTGTTTGTTACCAGGCAGATGTTTCCCCTTGGCCCCATGGCCTCACAAACTTGCCCCCTCATATTGGAAGCTCTGGATCAGTCATTCCCCACCCCACCTAAGTGCTGTCAGACTTCGGGAGAGTGGGCATACCGCCATGGGGCCACTAAATGGGCTACATTGATGGCATCACGCTGTGCCCGATAAGACACCTCACCCCAGACACTGACATTCATTGTCAGAGTAATTGAAAGGCTACTAAGGGACCCACAGGAAAATAATTACAGCCTCCTAGAGGCTGGAAGGGCAGGCCGTGGCGTGCAGGAGTCAAAGAGGCAGACTCTCGAGCTCCACGGCCTTTTAACCCCTCCTCGGCCAGGCCGGCTCTAACCGCCCTGGCCTTTGTTCCCTTCGTGACCCGGAAGCGACTCAATCACTTGCGGGTCACCAGGGGACCCGGGGCGGGTGGGGGCCGGTGTGCCCCGCCATAACTGCGGCAGGGCTGATGTCGGCCCCGCCTTTTCTTTCGCGCTGTGACTGACGTGTGTTCCCATCTCATATCAGCGAAAACCTGTTCCATCGTGAATCCGCCTGCCAGAGCCCTTTGGAGTGCCCCGGTGGAGGGGGCGACACGCAGGATGAAAGGAGTGGACCCTGTCAGGTGGCCGGGCTCCAGCCGTGTCCGACCCTGAACAACCCATCTTCTCCTCCCCCCCGCCGCCCTCCCCCTCCTTCACGTCTGCACCCATGGGCTACCCTTCAGGCCATCTGAGGAAGTGTCCCGAATGTAAACACCAAGAACAAACTCTACAAATCTATCGACATGCGAGGATTTCTAAAGCTCCCTCGGCGCACCTGGGGCGTAGTGCCAATATCGCCCCACTCACCAGCCCGCTCGCAGCAACATGCATGTCGCAGAAATAAGCAGACAAAACAACTTTTTGTTGGAGAAAAGTAGCTGCAGGTTTATTAGCATATACACATGCCAACAAGGTGGGTTATCTTACAGACGATCCAAAGGCAAGCCGCCCCTCGCGACCTACCACTTTATGGGCCAATTTGCAACGTGGCCTTAGCCAATCGTTGCTTAGCGGTTGTGGTGAGGAGATAGCCCCTCCCATTTCCGGTGAACCATTGGTCCACCCTCCTGCTCACGCCCCCCCCTACGAGGGGCGGAGCGTTCAAGCGACCCCCGGTTTTACAGGTTTCCAACCGCCTGTAGGATAGCGGGGCGCCGTCGCACCCCAGGGTCCACCGCACAGACTTTCTGGGGATATTAGGCCTCAGCATCCTATTGTGCTCCTGAAGAGGGTACTCCCGGGTACCTTTCCGCCTCTGGATCGCCCTGTAACTCCGCCTGCAACACAAATGAGAAAAGATTAGAAGACATTTCCCCCCCACCCTGAAAGCGCCGGGTATGCGGAAGGGAGGGAAACGGCATCAGGGTGAGGGGACAGCGGACAAAGAGGCCGCTCGGTGGGCGGGGGAGGAATGTATACTCTCCCCCGCCCACACCCGGCCGGAAGTGACGCGCGGGACCCTCCGGGGTCTCAAAGCGCTGGGCTGCACCGTGTGCCATCTTGTGGCACTACGGTGGCCGCCCTCTTACTTGTGTCCCCTGCGGGGACGTGTCAGTCGGCCTGCATAGTGCCAATATCGGCCCACTCACCAGCCCGCTCGCAGCAACATGCATGTCGCAGAAATAAGCAGACAAGACAACTTTTTATTGGAGAAAAGTAGCTGCAGGTTTATTAGCATATACACATGCCAACAAGGTGGGTTATCTTACAGACGATCCAAAGGCAAGCCGCCCCTCGCGACCTACCACCTGATGGGCCAATTTGCAACGTGGCCTTAGCCAATCGTTGCTTAGCGGTTGTGGTGAGGAGATAGCCCCTCCCATTTCCGGTGAACCATTGGTCCACCCTCCTGCTCACGACCCCCCCTACGAGGGGCGGAGCGTTCAAGCCACCCCCGGTTGTACAGGTTTCCAACCGCCCGTAGGATAGCGGGGCGCCGTCCCACCCCAGGGTCCACCGCACAGACTTCCTGGGGATATTAGGCCTCAGCATCCTTTTGTGCTCCTGAAGAGGGTACTCCCGGGTACCTTTCTGCCTCTGGATCGCCCTGTAACTCCGCCACAGCCCTTGGTGTGGCGACCGTCGCAGCCAGGGACCCCCACCAAGGCCGGCATTCTTCCTATTATTTCTAGCGTGTTATTTCTAGGGCCTCTCCCCTAACCAGCCAGAACCAGTCCAAGGTAAATCGGGCAGGAGTGTAAAATTATCCTCCCAAAGCCCCTTGCGCTTGGCGTAAGGTCTCCAAGTCTAATGACGCCCTGTCTCCTCTGCCCCTTGAATTACACACAGCGCAGGACTTCCTGCGCATTGGCTCCAGCGCCTCCCCTGACTAGCGCCTTGCCTACAGAGATGGAGACTTGTCTGACCACTGAAAATTACCTGTCCCCCACTGGTGGCAAAACCCACCGTAGGTTCAATGTGGTCGTTCTATCCTGTGCCATAACATGCCGTGATGACCAGCGCACAAATCGCGAAAGATCCTTGGTGCACACACCAGAAGTCACGTTCAGGATTGGGGAAATAAGAGTAATGGGTCCGATCATGAAACACTGCAAAATTTTGCAAAGTGTCAACCTACGCTGCTTGCTGAACCAGGGACTGGTCACAGATGCCTGGCCCCCGCTAACAGCATGAGACCCTGATATATACACCAGGATGGTGTCGAATAGAAAATTAGTGTGTCAACAAGGTTCCCTGTATGGTGGACAGGGAGCATCCGCTGGAACCCGTCTGTGAGCGTGTAGAACATGTCTGACCACTGAAATTTACCTGACCCCCATGAGATAAATGTGGTCATTCTATCAGGTGCATAGCATGCCGTGATGGCCAGCGCAAAATTCGTAAAAAGATCCTTGGTGCACACACCAGGTGTCACGTTCAGTATTGGGGAAATAAGAGTATAGGGTCCGAACATGAAACACTGCGCAAATTTTGCGAAGTGTCAGCCTACACTGCTTGCTGAACCAGGGACTGGTCACAGATGCCTAGACCCTGCTCTAACCGCTAGAGACTCTGAAGAATACACCAAGGAGGTGTAGACTAGAAAGATAGTGTGTCGACAAGGTTCTATATATGGTGGACAAGGAACATCCGCTGGAACCCGTCTGTGAACGTGAAAAACAGTGACACGCACCTCAGTCCGGCCAACCCATGCCTGATCCTGAAAAGGCACCTAGCGCCCAGAACCCCCAGACTGAGTTTCGCACACTATCACCACCACAGGATCTAGCTAAAGATTGGCTACCCCTGACCTGGCAAGGCCTGTCGGAGGCCAGCCCCCCCCCCTTAGTTGACTCCTAACCCTGGGGAAGAGAACTTTCAGTAAACCCGCAGGGGGGTCAATGACCGAAAACATGCCAGATAAGAGAGCAGGGAGATGCCACACAAGCATACTTCCAGCAAAATGTGCCAAACTAAGTTCTCCCCCCATGCTCCCCTGAACATAAAGCACCCCAACTAAGCAAGACAGTTGGTCGCGTGAGACAAAACCTGTCTAAAGGGCAGGACTTGTAGACTGTCTAGGATGATCTAGATGAACTATTTCGTGGTGCAAGCCTGCACTTCCCACAGCCCATCTGTTGACATAGACAATGCTGCTTAGTTGCAGAAGATAAAGAAGTCACAATACAAGCTTTCCTGCATAGCCGACCACGAACTGGCCACCCTATAACAGGGCTACACGGGTAAAATTGCTATGTGTAACAACTCTATTAGTTCAGTGCACAAAGAGTGACATGGTTTTTTTCCTGTAGTTTGTATAAATACTGATCTTACCTGCCCCTTCTGGGCCCTACAAGTACGTCAAAATACATAAAATACGAAGTGCCTCATATGGTGCCTGGTGCCCAATAACATTAGTTGGAAAACTCACATTGTGGCCGCAAGCATCTCCATCATGCGTGAAAGGCCGTACTGAGTTTTGCATAGGCAACATCCCTTTAACACTGTGTAAGGTATCTCCTCATATTTGTCAGTAGTACAAAACGTCCCCCTATGCCTGTCCTACGTTGGACCCTATGAAGCTTAAAAACAAGCAGCTTGTCCAACTGTGTATACATGTAGTGCATCTAGGGGAACTACTACTTCCTTACATTACATCCTGGCCTGCGAAACTGCAAAAAGAAACTCTACTTCGGTACCTGAAAAAACCACTAAATGAAATACTGTCAGGTAACAGCCTACCCGTGGACATCGCCACGGGCCCTCCCCGCGTCCTTTCACGTAAAAACAGCTAAAGCAATCGTCTACATGGGCGCATAAGTGCCAACATGTGACCCACGATATAAACACTAAGAGGCTATAAAGTAACAGCCTGAACCACAGTGGAGCCAGAGCAGAGAGGTCTAGGTGGGATCAGGCAGGAGGGCCAATGTGTGCCAAAGCAGGCCCAAACATCTGTGCAAAATGACAATGCATCACCCTAATGCCAATTTGCCGGGGTATAGAAAACTGGCGAAGCTGGGTACAACTAAGCGGGTGTCTTGGCGTGGGCCAAAAAGTATGAGTTATATGTGTGGCAATGCAGGCACAACTACTCTGCAGGGCTACACAGCTTGCTCAGGCAAAAGTGCTGAGAAATGCTTGGTAATTGTCCGCTACGCCAATGCCTCCCTATCTTAACTTACAAAGGGAGTGCTACCATACAACAAGCCCATCTGTTGGTTTAGTCAATGCTCCATGGTGCATGAGATAACTAAGCCACAATTATAGCTTTCATGCATAGCCAACCAAGAAATAGCCGCCCCCATCCATAGCTACCAAGGTGTCAACTGCTATGTGTGACATGTCCATCATTACCGTGCACTATGGGTGATATAAAAGACCTGAATAACATTTTCTTGCCAGCAATCGAACAAAGAAGCTGAGTGAGACCCAAAACAGTAAAGACACCCAATTGCCCGTCAAGGGACTCTAAAAGGCCACGAAAAAAGGCTGCTTTTGTCAGATAATCCCGAGCTAGAAGAGTGCCTGTGTGAAACAATAACATAAAACTCTACTTTGGGAGTCAAAGTGCCAGGAATGGTATGAGACTGCGTAACTCAGAAGGAGCAGGGTAACACAAACATACACAGTCAGTCTGAAATACCTGGCACCGTAATACAGGAGAAGGGCAAAAGCAAACTATGCCTTGCGTGAAGACACCCTTGCGCTGCAGGGGAAAAACGGCTGGCGCCAGCTTCGCCTCATCCTGAGCACGCCAGCCCAGTCTAATATTAGCAAGACGCCGACCAAGTCCAAGTCCCTATATAGTCTTCTCAACCTGTGAGAGCGAAACCAACACCAATGGTCGCACTACCGACCCACAGCGTATAGATAACCGAGCCTAGTATGCCTCCCTGCAAAGCTGCACGCTGCGCCACCAGGACAATGTGTTCTGCTCTTATAACATCACTAAAAGGTTTCTATTAGATCAAAATTGAACCTCCAAAGGAAAGTTGGAAGAGTCACCAAAATTTCCAATAATATTGGTGAGCTGCTGCGTAAACGTGTTGCAAACAAGAACCATCCCCGAATAATGTGTGGAAACACATTCTGAAATAGAAAAAGTATGCCCGGGCACTGTCAGTACTCTTCCCAAGGAGGGCAAGAAAGAGCTGGACTGTATCAAAACGGGCATAATACATATCGGGGCGTAAAGCTCCTGGTGAGAACCTGGGTGTCCCTTAGCCTAGCTCACTGGACACAGTGTGTAAGACCCTTCTACCTGTTGATAGTTCGGGCGGCCCCCAGGAGAGAGGGCGGTTCTCCAGCACGGTACCTGTATATGAGACATAAAACAACGATTATAAGCCCCGCCCCCCTTCATGTAACATTATGAAATCTTTACAATGAGACTGGGGCAACTGCCCCCTTGCTACCAGGCAAAGCCTGTCAGTCAGTTACGAGAACTGATTATTCCAATTACATTGTCGTAGGAGTTGGGCGGGGCAAAACATTGCGAATCTACAGCGCCTGAGGCAATAGTTCAAATGCTAAGCTTTGCCACAGGGGATGCAAGATCTGCCCACATTCTGCCACTGCTTACCGAGAAACCCCACCAATCATTGTCCAGTAAATCAACCAATTGCCCAGACTCATCATATGTTAAAACTGAACATCCAATAATCCACAGGAGCTACCTGCTCTGCTCAGACCCACCAGCTGACTACCAAAGACCCTTCTATCTGTTGATAGTTCAGGCAGCCCCCGATGTGAGTAGGGCGGTTCTCCAGCGTGGTGCCCGCATAGAGACACTTCCCCACCCAAACCTAGCCCCACTAGAAACACAGGAGAGCCTAGTAAAGCGCAGTCCATACTTAATGGTAATGGAAGTGTCCTCCCAGAGGTACCAGAGGTTGAGAGGGGCAAGTAATGCCGAATTATCCTTCTTCCTGATAAATGATAGTTAAGTAACCTGCACACTACGCTTAATTCGAAACACACTGGTAGCTATCTCATAAATCGCATTTGCGTCCGGTACTCGCACAAGTGCCACAATTGCCTACGTGGCGTGTGTTCTTGTACATAACAGTCTGCCAAGTCCAGCGGGCCATACTTCTCCCTGAGAACTGCGACTACAGAGTGATGCGGGGCGCCAAAACAATTCTGGACCCCGCTTGCCCCACCACAAGGCCGACGTTTATGCGGTACGCCCCCTCATCCTCCGATAACCAAGGGTACCTAAAACGATGCCCTGTCTAGTCCGAGTTGCCTCCAGGACACTAGCTTACTTACTGTAACACAAAGGCATGCAGCCAGGTGCCGCTGACACCGCTGGTACCTGCCCGGACCAACTCTCGCCGCAGAAAGCAAACCCGGGCCTCCGTGCCTGCTTTATCCCAACCTGGCCGCTAACCGCTGCCTTACCAAGAGAAAACACCCCCGCTGTGCTACAACCTGCGCAGATCAAAGCTCGACGGAGCCCCCAGTGCACCCAGGAAATGGTACCTGAGCCTTTCGCCAAGCCTTAGACAACAACGGCACAACCACGTGCTCCGAAATGAGCGAAGCAAATGCACTAATAGTCGCGACCTGACGAGGGAAATGGGCGATCGTTGCGCCAAAAAGATACATAGCCAGCTCGCCTGCCAGGCGCCCGCCCTCGTTCCCGCCACGCACATGCATAACCTGATCCAGCTCATGACAATGCCGAAAGTGCATTGTCACTAATGGCTACCCGCCATTATGAACACGTGCATGTAGCGGAGCACAGCGTGCCACTTTCCTCCCGGAAACTGCCAATCCGTGGCACCAATGGGGAGTCGGGCACCAAAGTAATGCGGACTTCCCAACCATGACGCATTGCCACGTCCACGGTAGTAGTTGGGTCGCAAACACCATAGAGGGCCACTGAGACAAACGTGACTAGATTGTGGTAAATAAATAAATAATACCCTATTTTTGACTAGGCTTATAGCATAACAGATAGCTCAATAAAATAAGAGTCAAGATTCGAGGTAGTAGGAGTTTCTGCAGGTTTATTACAGCATAAGGACAGGATCAGGACAACCTGCATAGGATGACCCGGCAGCTGCTGGGGCTTGGTCTGGGATGAGCGCGCTAACATTCAATAACAAAACACAGGCATATATACATAGCGCGAACACATAGCATTACATTGCAGTAGGCGTAGCAGTGGGTGGAGCAGAAGGCGTGACGCGTAGCAGTCGCGAAAGATAACAGTAAAAAGAGGTGTAACTGGGAGTATACATAGACATGTGATGAAAAACGTAACAGAATATGTCATGAATGGGCGGAAACATAGGAGGGGGCTACCTAAGGAGCCGGGACCTCTAACCTAATGGTGCGCGAAAACTGGCAATGACGTGTTACTAGGAGAAGCTGGGGGCTACGAACTCTGTGTTAGGAGCAGAGACTAAAGTCTGGAGGGTCGGAGCGACATGTACCTAAACCCTATCTGGTATCTAATGTTTAGGGAACATGTTGATATAAACTAGAAGTCATGAGGGGAAAAGCTAACTTGATTCTAAGACTGGACCATGCATTATTCTACATGTAGTGCGTGATGAAGAATACTAAATGACCATTAAATACAGTATTTCTCTAACGTGGAGCCGAGTAGGCTAGACAATGACGGAAACTATTGATGCAGTTCAGTAGCTTAGGAATGCAGAGGAGGAGGACTGAACTGATAGCTGGAACTATAACATACTTTTGGCAGACTCAGAGGCAGAGCCAAGCTGCACCGGGCACTGCGAGGCAGGAAGTAAGTGAAGGGTCGAGGATACAGGTGGGGGCTGTATCGCTCCTCAGCGAGGCTTTCAGGAGACAGAAGCTGAATCTGTGGTCCGGGCCCTTTTGAGGCCTGGAAACGGGGATTTTATAATGGAATAACGTGCACACTGGGAAACGTGGTAACATAACTTTACATAGGCCTGATATTCGTAGTATTCACGAGGACTGGAAAATGACATACCAGAGGTGGACACAACTGTAATTGCGTCATTAATCGGACATGGGGAATAACATATGCATATTGGTCATGCACACATAACATATGATGGATGAGGCGTAGGGACACAGAACATGGCAAAATTAACTTTTCCACATTCCCTCCTTGTCACTACGTTTCCATCAGGAAACATCAATATTCATGATACCGTCTATCATTTCATACAGTACCATTTGCTCGTCTCGAATTGTCTTGGAACGGGATTTAGAACGGGGCTTGGGACTAGGAATACAAGAGGTAGCACACATGCTGCAAATCGCAGGGCCACATTGTATACAGAGGCAGCAGCTAAATATGATCGCTACTGCTATACTTAGAAAGGACAGGACTTTCCATCCCCATGCGGAAATTATATTCCAGAACCAACCGGACCATGTCCAGGTGCCTGGATCTTGATGTAACAGATGGGCAATTTTATGGAGTCTGGTTATAGCTGAATAAACAGACGGCGCGTTATTTGGAATGAAAATGCAGCAACTAGATCCGATGACTCTACAGGCCCCGCCCCTATCGGCCAGTATGACGTCAAGGACGAGACGATTTTGCAAAACAACAAATCTCATAGCAGATTGTTCTTCGGTTAAGTTACCTAGAGCAGAGGCAGTCTCGTTTACTACAGCTTCAAGGGTTCTTGTTAACCTACGGATCAGTTTACTATTCTGGACAGGTCCTACAAAGAAGAAGAAACCTTTATTGAAATCTGTATACTGTTCTAGAGTAGTTTCAGTATAATCGACAATTGGGGACTCCCTTCTATGTCTAATGTGTACTAGATGTGTGTTTCTGTGATAATCAGATGGGGCTAGGAAAACAGGTGGCAGTAGGAAAGCAATGTAACAGGTTCCCTCCCAATCGAGGGGCAGACGAACATATGCGGTTTGACCACAGATAAAATAAGAATGACGTGAAGCTTTGAAAACAGATTTCCCACTGTCACTATACTTGATAACAGTAGTACATTCACTATGACCTATGTGTACAGAACCATAACTACGGACACATAATTCGCCTTTGACTGGTAGTACTGAAATAGCAGGTAAGTCTGGAGTAGTATCAGACTGAACATTCAGGACCATGAAATTCGACGAATAATTACCTAAATTATACACTTCATTTTCTAGATCTAAACCTGTTCTGTGGGGGAGACCTTGCTTGTCTGGAAAACATGTACTGTTAAGAAAAGACATATCTGTTGAGGATGACGTTAACGTGGACCATGCTCCACACGAACCATTGTGTGAGAATGGATAAGGAAAGAGTGGCAGAACTCCCTTTGGTGTCTGAAAAGGGGGGAGTCGACCACACACCCAACAATTAGTGGCATTGCTGGTCTGGTGTGAGTAATGTAACATACGGATAAATGTGTTGTTGCGCATAGCGAGGCGGTAAGAATATTCGTGAGGAGGCAGATCACTAAACGTGTGTTCTACTGTAGCATTAGCAGACATATTTACATGAGGAACTAGACAATACAGATAGAACGCATAGCTGGTGCAGGAAATCAAAATGCTGAGAAATAATATGAAACTCAGAAAAACGATACATTGAAGTGAACTTCGACTGACTCTCTCACTATGGGGGTCTATTTTATACATGTCAGAAACAGTCTAACCGTTTCACCTAGGGGAGGACTTATACAATCAAACTGACTGACTTATTTTACTAGACCTTAATTTGAGCTTATACTCCTGTTGCGGAGTTTTCTCTAACAAGGGAGGGGTTGTAATAATGTCTTGTGCGGGACAGTCCTTTAAAACAATGTTCTGGCAATCTTTCGAATCCTGGAAATCCTTGGAAATGTTTTTAGAAATTGGTTTCAATCCTTTGAAAAGTTTTACATGAGAAAGATGGACCCATCCTTTCCTGCCTTCCAACTTGACGGCAGTACGGGTGGTCAAGAGGACCTGACGTGGCTCCTTCCAACGTGGTTCCAGCGGACTTGATCTGTCGAAATTCCGGACCATCACAAGGGAGCCTGGAACGATCTCGTGCGGTGCCACCTCAGTATTGTCTGGAAATGCGGCGGCAACCTGTGAACGACATGAGTTGAGGGCAGACATCAAGGAAGCTAGGTAATCTGTCAGCATATTACATGAAACATCGGTAATACTTCGGGGTCTAGGAGTACCCCACATGTTAGGGGGGCGGCCGAATACGACCTCATACGGGGACAAACCTGATCTGGAATGTGCGACCATGCGCATATAAAACAAAGCGACTGGCAGAGCTATTAACCAGTCCACACCTTTGTCTTTACAGATTTTTGCAATGCGGATTTTCAGAGTCTGATTATGTCTCTCTACGAGACCGGCTGCTTCAGGATGGCGTACACAATGAAACTTCCACTGGTACCCTAACAACAGGGAAACGTGTTTCATGAGTTCAGATGAGAATGGCTGGCCGTTATCAGAATATACGACTCTAGGGAGTCCGTATCTAGGGAAAAATTCACGAACCAACTGCTTGGCAGTGGTCGCGGCTGTGTAATCTGGGACTGGATATGCTTCTGTCCACCTGGACAAAGCGCATACTACTACAAGGACATACTTGAAACCTCGACATCGCTCCATCTGAATATAATCCATCTGGAGGACCTCAAAAGGGTGGTCAGGGGGCTGGAAACCACCTTGTTCCACCGGGACACTTTTACCTGGATTGAACTGACAACATATCATACAGGTACGGACTTTCTGCTTGGCTGCAGCTCGTAAATGCTTGTTGAACCAAATGTTCTGGATACTGTCTAACATAGCTTTTTCTCCTAAATGTGCTGGACTATGTGCGGTATTGATAATGACTTGAACCATAGAATCGGGGAGAAACCATGTGGCTCTACCCTTCGTTAACCATCCTTGATCTGTCTGGACCCCTCCTTGTTCAGACCATTTCTTGATTTCATCGGGGGTAGCATGTAACTGGATATCTATGACATCTTGTGTAGGGTCCTTAACTGTCATGCATGTAATCGGATCTGGAGTATGTGTCTGATTAACTGGAATGTCTGGAGTCTGTGCTGTAAGCTTAGCTGTGCGGTCTGCTAGATCATTACCTTGGGAAATAATGTCTGTAACTTTCGTATGTGCTTTGCATTTCATGATAGCAATGGATGTCGGTAAATGTATGGCATCTAACAGGGCTTGAATAAGGAGACCATGCTGAATCTTGGTTCCATGAGAAGTCATGAAACCTCTCTCCTGCCAGAGCACTCCGAAGTCGTGTACAACTCCGAATGCGTAACGTGAATCTGTGTAAACATTAACTTTCAGGTTCTTGGCGTGTATACAGGCTTGTGTCAGAGCAACTAGCTCTGCTGCTTGAGCGGACAGGGTGTCAATACGGTGTGTTTCAATAACTTCAGTGTCAGTAGTCACTGCATACGCGGCGACTAGTTCTCCTGTACTAGTTCTCATACATGAACCATCCACATAAAGTGTCAGGTCAGGATCTGGTAACGGAATGTCTGTCAGGTCTTGTCTTGGTTTTGTCGTAATGTTGACTACTTCCACACAGTCGTGTGGGTCTGGATTTGAATTAACTGATGGTAACAGTGTAGCAGGATTCAAGACGTTGCAGCGTCTAATTTCTATGTGTGGCTGGAACAGTGTCAATTCATAACCTGTTAAACGTGCAATTGTCAAGTGCTGAGTTTGTGTTCGGTTTAAAAGAACTTCTACTGAATGCGGGACTTGTACTGTCAGGGAATGTCCTAAAACTATAGAATCACTTTGTCTGATAGCTAGAGCTGTGGCTGCAACTGACTTGAGGCACGCAGGCAACGCCTGGGCGACTGGATCTAGTGTGCTCGAAAAATAAGCACAGGGCTTGTATTGACCTGCTTGATCTTGTGTGAGAACAGATAATGCTGTACCTTCCCGTTCAGTAACGAAAAGTGTAAAAGGCTTACTGTAGTTCGGTGTAGCTAGAACTGGAGCTTGACATAGGGCTTTCTTTAACTCGTTAAAACTAAGTGTATGTTCAGATGTCCAAGGGAGGACAGTCGATACGGCTGCCTCCTGAGTCGTTAACTGTATCAGTGGCTTGGCTAGAAATGCATACTGGGGAATCCATTGTCTACAATAAGAAGTAAGGCCGATAAAGGCACGTACCTCCTTCTGGGTTCTGGGCTGGGGAAGACTCGCTATTAACTGGATACGGTCGGGTGTCAACTGCCTACCCCTCTTGGACAGCAAGTGTCCTAAGTATACCACTTGCTGGACACAGAATTGAAGCTTCGAAGGTGACACTTTGTGCCCCATCTCGGCAAGGAAATACAAAACTGTAAGTGATGCACGCTCGCAGTCACGTTCAGAACGGGCTGTGATCAGGAGATCATCGACATACTGGAGCAGGGCAGTGTCAGTTGGCATGTGAATATTGTCTAGTTGTCTCTTAAGTGCTTGACTGTAAATACTAGGGCTTTCTGTGAAACCTTGAGGAGCGCGTGTAAACATATAGCTCCTTCCATTTAAACAAAATCCGAAAAGAAACTGGCTGTCTGGATGAATCGGAACACTGAAAAATGCATTCTTGAGGTCTATGACAGTGAAAAACATGGCTTCGGAATCAATGGCTGTTAACAAGGAAGAAATGTCTGGGACAACTGGGTACTGAGGAATAATACATTTATTAAGCTCTCGTAAATCAATCACTAATCGATATACTGGGGGTGCATTTGGATCAGTACGTTTCATGACTGGAATGATCGGAGAATTGCATACATTGGAGTCAGTTTCTACAACTACTCCTTGAGCCATGAGCTCGTCAATAATTTTGGATAAGGCTGCTACAGCCTCAGGTGGCAATCTGTACTGTCTGATTCGGGGTAACACTACACCTGGTTTGAGAGTCACACGATGGGGTGTGATTTGCATGTAACCTACATCAGTTGGACCTTGCGCCCATAAATGCTGCGGAACATTAGACAATCTTGAATCAAAATCTCGTAATACATAGTGACCCTTAAAGTCACGTAGGAACAGACGTATTCCCTCTGGGGAACAGCAAATAACTGCACCTAACTCTTTCAGTGTCTTAATGCCTAATAGATTTTCTGGACATGACTTAGTAAGTAACAGATCAGTAGTACGGGACAATGGACCTACATCTAGAGTAACTGGCTTAGATATTTCATTAACTATTGGTTTTCCTGAAAATCCAAGGGAAACATTTCTTGAGCCTGAGAGCGGAGCCCCTGGAACTTCGGCGTGACTAATTGTGGTCCTACTTGCCCCTGTATCAATCAAAAACTTTCTGTCTTTCCCTAATACTTGACTGTGAACATAGGGGCCTTCTTGATCTACAGGTATCTCGATGAGAGGCAAGCCTACCTCCCTCTCTAGGCTGTTTCATGAATATGACTGGTACTCTGGATACTCAGACTGTGCATACTGATACATCTGCGATGTGACATGCTGTGTTGCAGCAATAGGCTGCGGTGCGGAAACTGTCTGTTGTGCATTCTGTGGCTGAGGAATCTGTGAAACTTGTTCTTGTCTAGGCGGACGTGGTCTTTCTTTAGTCTTACCAGTAGCTATGTTGTGTTTCAGAACTGCACACTCGTTTATAAAATGACCTGGCTGTTTACAATAATTGCAGTTCCCTCTAACGGGAGCTGCAGGATGACTGGCTTGATTCGGACCCCTCTTCTGACTGTCTTGAGGAACAGATTGTGCAACTAGCACTTTCATTTTCGTGTCTTTCATACGTTTTCTCTCGTGTTCTTGCTCTTCTCTGATTCTATTCTGGTGATACTGGAGCATCTGGAGCATCTGGGACGGGGTATTCGCTTGCCAGGTGCTTTCGACTTTCAAAACTCGATTTTTAATTTGTGGGCTTGAATTCTCGACTAATTTGTTAACGAAAAGGTGAGGGTATGACTCACTACTTGTCTTGAGACCACTGTTGATACTAAAACATTTTTCAAACCTAGAATAAAAATCACTAATATCTTCATCTTGTTTCTGTTTACAGGCTGAGATTGCATCCCAGTCTTCTTTTCTCGTTGTCAATAATCTGGGTAAAACTTGAATCAGTAATTCTGGTAATTCTTTACATTTATCTCCAAGACCGGTACCTGGTACTCGTGCCTTGTCTTCAGCTTCTAGAGCTGCCCAATCGATCTTTTTCTCTCCCACCTCCCATTCTTTTTCCTTTAACTTTTCATACACCCCTGCGGGTAACAGGACCTTTAACATTTTAATGATGTCTGGGTAAGTGTATTCTCCCATACGGAGCATGTCTTTTAATTCTCTATGGAACCCTGCTGGATCTTTGTCATGACAGGGGATTAATTTCTTCATTTCAAGAAGTTCCATCTTTGATATTGGAGTGTATACAAACACTCGTTGCATTACGCCCCCCGCCCCTTGGACTGGGTGGACTTCTCGTAACGGATTCTGTCTGTCTATGTAGAATGGCTTACTTTCTGGGGGTGAGACATGAACAAAATGCGGGTTCAGGAACGTTCTATATTTGTGGCGCTGTTCTAGAATGACACTAATTAAATCGGTACCTAGACCTCTCCATCTATACTGGAGTAACTCGTTCAGTACATCGTGCAACGGACCTGGATCAGAATGTTGACCCTCATACAGAGTGATGAGGTACTGGATCATATACATACCCACCAGTCGTTGCTCGGCTGGGGGCAATTTCAGAAACATTTGTGCCACTATTTCGTCTGGAAAAGTGGTAGAATCAGTAATCCATCGGACTGCTGATCGGGCTAGTTCTTGTTCATGCATAGTACTTAATTCACTGTAACCGACTCGTGATTTCAGAATGTGGTCGGTAGCTTGAAATACTTGTTCTAGAGAACCTTGTTCTGGTGCTAGATGAAAAATAGACTTGTGTTCTAGGCGTAAATGGCGATCTGGAAATCTAGATTTTCCTACATACGCTATTCTGACGGGATTCTCGTTCTCTTCCTCTTCAGGATCAGAGATACTTTCTTTCTCGCTTACTTGTGCTGCTTTACGCTGGTCGTGTAACCTTATTATTTCTTTACGAATTTTCTTGTACATACTCTCCATGGCACTGACGGTCTTGTGCTTACCCTCGGCTATATTATCACTCCACCTTGTCAGGATTCTCATTTCGGCGGGATCTTTAGACGGGTAATCTTGTTCTCTTATTAGACAATTGATCAGGAACTTTAATATCATGAGCTGAATCTCGGCTTTCCTTTGAGACATAATCTCGCCAATACTTTCTGGATCCTCCCCTGTACGGATGAAACGATATATTCTGTCTAGATCTTCTTTCATATTCGGTAAGGTGACTAGATACTCGGTCACTCTCCTTACACGTAAGGAATATAAAACCATAGTATATTCGCCTGGAACTGGATCATAGACACATTCGTTAAGGGCTTGCCTGATTTCTGTAACAGACTTATTACTTTTAGGAGTACGCTGTGATGCTTGAGCATGTAATTCGAGTGCTGATAAACGCTTGTGTGGCGGCGGGGTTTGAGGAAGAGCTCCTCCTGCGGCCCCTAAACTGGAGTCGTCTACTGAGGCTCTACGTCCTGGCAGAGTGGGAAATGGAACTGTAGGCTGGACCGGGGGTACCGTAACAGGTACTCCGGTGTCTGGAGAAGCGGGAAGTGCCTGATTTGCAGGGACTGGCGGAGCGCGGACAAGATTTGCATATTCGGGGACTGTGTCGTCCAAATAGGACGAAATAAAAATATCAGCTGCGGTCGGTTTGTGACGTAGCTTGGTCGGAATTAATGGTGGCGGGAAATTACTGGATGCCTCTGGGGTCGCTTTTGGCACTCCTTCGGCAAGAAGAGGATACATACCCTTAATAAGGGCATGCCTCTGTCTGTCTGACTGTTCGGCTTTGACTTGTTCACCTATCTCGATTAATTCTCTTTCTTGGGCTCGTTCTTGGGATTCTCTACTTAACTCTGACTTTCTGACTTCCTTTTCCGTTCTTTTATGAGCTTCCTTACGCCATAACTCGATGGCATCTTTCTGTGACTGTCTGGCTTTCTTTTTCCATAATGCTTCTTCTACTCGCATGATACATTCGGCATCCCATGTACCCGATACGGGCCATCTATACTTTTCTTCTAACTGTTTGGTATACTCTACCCATAAATCTAGATACAATATGGCGCTTATGCCATGTTTCTGATACATAAAGTGACCTGGACTGTCCCTAGGCGGGACAGGAACTGCTTCCTCTAATAAACCTTTTCTAGTTTTTAACTGACGTAACTTGGAAAATATAGGCATGACTGAACTGTAATCTGGACACAATACAATACACAATAAAAACACGAAATCACATCGCACTCATACCACAACAGTAAATTACATGAAGAACATTATAAATAACAGTTCGAACAGAATATTACCTGGAATACTGAGAACAGAAATAGAACAGATTTTCTCGAGAACGGAACAGACTAGAGTTACTGGATGCACTGCTGTAACAGTACGGAACATACCGGTCCCATAAAGGGACGCATCAAGACCCGTATCCACCTAGGTGAACACTTCGTTTGTGAGTCTGGGCACCACCAACCCACGGACCAGGAGTCAATTTAAATTGGTCCTGTCTAGATACTACCCCAGCAATGGTACTCACCGGGCAGCACGGAACGGAAGGCCTCGGACGGGACTGGACTGCTACGACGACGGACGACGGACTTCGGACTTCAGTTACAGGTGGGCCTCCGGATACCTCGGACCTTGGACTCTCGGCTTGGGCTCTGGTCGGGACTCGCCGCGTTCCTCCACCGTATCGTTCGGATGCTGGACCGCCTCCTCCGTCTCCTCCGTGGGCCTGAGGGATACTTGAGCAGAAATATCTGCCACTGCGCAGAAGAGTTCCGTCACGACTGCAGAGGGTCAGGGGGTCGGCGTGGCTTCACCGACGCGTGGGGAAAGGGCAAGTCCCTGTTCGGGCGCCATTATGTGGTAAATAAATAAATAATACCCTATTTTTGACTAGGCTTATAGCATAACAGATAGCTCAATAAAATAAGAGTCAAGATTCGAGGTAGTAGGAGTTTCTGCAGGTTTATTACAGCATAAGGACAGGATCAGGACAACCTGCATAGGATGACCCGGCAGCTGCTGGGGCTTGGTCTGGGATGAGCGCGCTAACATTCAATAACAAAACACAGGCATATATACATAGCGCGAACACATAGCATTACATTGCAGTAGGCGTAGCAGTGGGTGGAGCAGAAGGCGTGACGCGTAGCAGTCGCGAAAGATAACAGTAAAAAGAGGTGTAACTGGGAGTATACATAGACATGTGATGAAAAACGTAACAGAATATGTCATGAATGGGCGGAAACATAGGAGGGGGCTACCTAAGGAGCCGGGACCTCTAACCTAATGGTGCGCGAAAACTGGCAATGACGTGTTACTAGGAGAAGCTGGGGGCTACGAACTCTGTGTTAGGAGCAGAGACTAAAGTCTGGAGGGTCGGAGCGACATGTACCTAAACCCTATCTGGTATCTAATGTTTAGGGAACATGTTGATATAAACTAGAAGTCATGAGGGGAAAAGCTAACTTGATTCTAAGACTGGACCATGCATTATTCTACATGTAGTGCGTGATGAAGAATACTAAATGACCATTAAATACAGTATTTCTCTAACGTGGAGCCGAGTAGGCTAGACAAGGACGGAAACTATTGATGCAGTTCAGTAGCTTAGGAATGCAGAGGAGGAGGACTGAACTGATAGCTGGAACTATAACATACTTTTGGCAGACTCAGAGGCAGAGCCAAGCTGCACCGGGCACTGCGAGGCAGGAAGTAAGTGAAGGGTCGAGGATACAGGTGGGGGCTGTATCGCTCCTCAGCGAGGCTTTCAGGAGACAGAAGCTGAATCTGTGGTCCGGGCCCTTTTGAGGCCTGGAAACGGGGATTTTATAATGGAATAACGTGCACACTGGGAAACGTGGTAACATAACTTTACATAGGCCTGATATTCGTAGTATTCACGAGGACTGGAAAATGACATACCAGAGGTGGACACAACTGTAATTGCGTCATTAATCGGACATGGGGAATAACATATGCATATTGGTCATGCACACATAACATATGATGGATGAGGCGTAGGGACACAGAACATGGCAAAATTTACTTTTCCACAAGATTACCGAGCCAAGCGCCGCTTCCGACTTAGCTGGTTATGCGACACAAGCCAGGCAAATCCATGAAATGGCCAGCGCCGAGCCCAGGAGCAAAACGATCTCGCTAGGGGGAGCACAGGAAAGAAACACGGACGTAATGGAAATACGGCTGCCAATCTCCATACAAAAACCACGACCCGTTGATCCCGTGTACAGGGTAGATAGGGGTCACGAAACCCAGACAGGGGATACCAAGGCAAACGGGACTAGGGTACTGCACCAAGCACGACATGGCTGAAAAAGGCAGCACTAATCAGGCGATAGCCCGAACAGGCCGGAACTGAAAATCAGAAGCAAATCCGACTCGCTCCGCTCCCGGAGACATGACATAAATAGACTGTTGTCGTGCGACCAGACCGGTCCCCACACCAATGTGGAAAATGTCCAAAAGTGAGCCCACGAAGAAAAGGAGGGACACCTAGTGACATCCAACGACACGGGAGGAAGACGCGAGAGAAAGAAACATCCTGATGAAGAAAAACCCCCCGAAGAGACTAGGTATACCCGCGATACCCTTCGGTAAATGGGGGGGTGTTAGACCTGACACCTTTTGGCGTGATTCTTCCCCCATATTTTGCCTCTGACTCATGTGTTTTGATGCTGTGCTGGATTTCGTTTTTGCTGATTTAGATGCTTTGGACACTCTGCCACTGCTGATCAGTGTCAGAGTGTAAGTGCTCCTTCTGTAAATTGTGATATTGATTGAGTATACCTAATTGGCATATTTGTATCACCACGAAGTCCCTAGTAGAGGGCACTGTGTGTGCCAGGGCTGGTGATGACAAATGCTACTAGTGGGCCTGCAGCGCAGATTGCGCCACCCACATGAGTAGCTTTAAAATGGTGACTCAGGCCTGCCAGCGCAGAGCCTGTGTGCAGTCAGTGACTGCCATGTCACCCCGGCCAGTGTCCCCACTGGCTAGGCCTAATCCTTCCCTGTCTGTGCACATCAGACACCCCTATAGAAGGCTCAAGGTACCCCCCTGGGCAGGGTGCAGTGTATGGATAAGGTAGAGCATGTGCTAGTGCAGGTACTATGCTCTGGTAGTGGGCTGCAGCCATTTTATGTGCTCACTGCTGTAAGGCTATTTTGCTCCATAGAGTAACATGGAGGAGGCTGGGCCCATGTGATACCCGCCTATCTCCCCATAGGAACAAGATGGGACATAAGTGAAAGATATCCCTGGACTCAGAATTTAATGACACATCTTTTAGTGAAGGGTGTTTTTAAATCCTGTGTTGGAGAATAGCACTTTTAGAAAGTGGCTGTTCTCTTGTCTAAACCTTTCTGTGTGCCTGGGTTTGTGGAATGTCTGCCTGGTCTGGATGTGACAGGGAGGGGCTGCAGAGCCCCAGAGGAGAGGGTCGGAGCCATCCCGGGGATGAAAGGGCACATCTGCCTGCCTGGGAGGAGGGAGGAAGGAATGCCTGATAAGTGCTGGGCTGCGCCTGCCTACCTCCCCCACGTTAGCTCTCTCCTGGTGGTCAACGGACACCACTGGCCCTGAAGCTGACAGGAAGAAGAAAACCAGAGACACCTCAGTGCTCCGCAACCCCCAGAACTGGTTTAGACTGGAACCAGGGCCTCCATGCACAAAGAACTTCAAAGACATTGAGGGGTATAAGGAAAGGACCCCTGTCTACAGAGATGCAGATTCTGAAATTCTACAAGCAAGAAGGAACCTCGGCTGTAAGGAGGACGGCTGGAGAACTAAAGGAAGATTGCCTTGCTGTGTGCTCTAAGGGCTGACCTGTTCTGCTGTCTAACTGGAAGCTAAGGAGGAGAAAGGGACTTTGCTGTGTGCTGTGACCCTGCCTGCTTGAAACTGCCAAGACTCTGCTGTGTGCTGTGTCTACAACTGAATCTCCAAGGGCCTGAGAAGAGCTGGCCTCCTGTTGGGAACCCAGGGCTAAAGGTTCCTAAAGCTTTGCCCGAAAACAGCTGCAAAATCGTGCTGTTGTGACCCAAGGCGTGTGGTACTTGACTGCGGAGCGTGAGGAAGGGATCGGTGTGCTCATCGGCACATTAATAGGGAGGGTCAGAGGCCTGTGGCGCCTCCCCTCGTGGAATCCGCTCCAACGTGGTGGGGAGGTCGAGAGGGGGGTATATCCGTGACCAGCGCCCTTGAAAACCCTTTGCCGCCAAGTCACCCTCGTGGCCCGGGCCAGGATCACCCCTAGAAGCTGCCGTTCGTGACCAGGAGCTGCGGGGCCGAAGACCGAAGCCGCCGCGCTCCCATTGGTCGAAGGAGCCGAGCCCCCTCACCAACGCCGCGACGGGATTGGCCCGTGCGGCGCGGCGTCACCAGCGTCCTCGTGCCGTGATTGGCTGGGAAGCGGAAGCGTCACGACAAGCCGTCCCGGGAGCCGCACTGCCAGTGGCTGACTCCCGGGTGTAAGGGGGGCTCGTCTGGAGAGCCGCAACGGGATTGGCTGCCTGGGCGGAGGCGGCTGGAGGAGCCGAAGAATCACCGCGATCACCGCCGGGCCCGGGAAGAAGTGACCTGACCCCGCCGAGGGACTCGGAAGCGTCCCGCACCCCTGGCCAGCCGTCCCCCCCACAAGGTGAGCCTCACCGCCTCCCCCGCCGCTCGTTGGATTGTCGAGAGCGGGCGGGAGAGGAGAGGGGACCGGCCGGGGCGGGGGACGCGTGCGATCTGCACGGCCCAGGGCGCCTGTCTCAGAA
Source organism: Lissotriton helveticus (assembly GCF_964261635.1). Classification (NCBI taxonomy): domain Eukaryota; kingdom Metazoa; phylum Chordata; class Amphibia; order Caudata; family Salamandridae; genus Lissotriton; species Lissotriton helveticus. The sequence goes on from NC_136060.1 coordinate 189,166,670, forward strand.
GGAGCGAGGCTACACCCGGGAAGAGAAATAGTCCCAGAAATAGTCCCCGAGCCTCACAAAGAAGCGCATTGGCAGCGCTTGGAGCCCCCAAGTAAGATGACACGGGGGCAGTATTTGTAAGGCTCGCTTTGAGAGCCTATTCTGTCCAGAACAGTCAGTGTTGCTTATTCTGAATTATTGATTTGAGAGACCTGAGACTGTTTTGTTTTTGGTTCTGAGAACTGCCTATTAACAAGTGCAACCATTAAGAATTAAGTGCAACCCTTAAGATCAAATGCTACGTTTGCTAAAGAAGTGATTATCATGCAACTGCTTCATTTACATGCTGAAACTAGATAAAGCTATATATTTTTATAAAATATACTTACCTGTGTGGTCTCAGTTTGTGGTGGATTGGGGATTATTGTTGTGTTAAGTGCAAATGTTATCCACATTGCCTCTGTTTAGCCTAGACTGCTCGCGCCATGCTACCTAGAGGGTGAGCAGGGGTTATCTCAGAGGGTCATTCCTTCACCCTGACTAGAAGCAAGGGTCCCTACTTGGGCTAAGGTACTTACCTCTGCCAACAAGAGACTCCCGGTTCTAACAGGGGGCAAGATGGCCGGGCCCTGGCGCCTTTGGCCCCAACAGGCAGGAGGATGCTCGGGTCGCCAAGATGGCCGCAACCAGTCGCCCCTGCCCACGAGAGCAGTGGACAAAAGCTGCCCTGATCCCTAAAATGGCCGCAACCTTGCACCCCTGCTTACGTAAGCAGCACCCCAAGGCTACCCTGAATGCCAAAATGGCCTCTACCTAGAGTCAAAACTGCATGGTAATGGTGCAGATCCCCGGGTGTCCAGGCCGCAAAAGACACAGAAAGAATTTAAGGCTGCCCATTTAATTTCTCCGAGTGGATAGGAGGCTCGAACCCTAGTTGACCACACCTAAGTCGGTACACTTACCCGCTAAGGCACATCCTCACACATTCGCTAAACAAGACTTCCCTCGGACGGTCCCGCAGCGCGACCAGGGCAGGGCCGGGGGATCGGCAAAGTACCCCGGGGAAACAGCACGACCTGCACACCAAGGCTGTTAATGAATAAAATGGACAATCGGTCCCCTGTACCCCTGCGCATCCCGCCAGATGCGCCGCCCGGACCCCGGGCAAACACACCCCCCCGAAACAACAAACAACAGCGCCCCCCGCAACACGAGGCCAACCACTGCTCAAAAGCACCCGAACGGGGGGAGGTACTGCAAGATTGCGAAGAATAACCTTCAGGCGTAAAGGGGGTGCCAACAAAAGTTAGCATCGGTCTAAGTGGCTGTAGTCCGAGTACATATAAAATACGAAAGAAGCGTGCGACCATGGAGAAAACCTATAAAATTGCTGTCTATACAAGCCTTCAGTAACCAGCTTTCAATGTCGAGCCACCTCATTGCGCCAAAAGAGAGCTCTCCAGGCCCGAGAATCGAAGCTAGATACCCCTTAACTCCGGCCCGTGGCAGAGGGGCTCTGCCCTAAATACATACAAAACACTGTGGACACTGGAGGATTTCAACACTGCAGGCCATCATAAACACTGCAGTCCACGGAGCGGAACATAAAAGCACGAAATGCCAAAGCTGAGAAATCACAAATTTACTGTGTAACACATCGCTCAATCTCAAGCCCGTTTGACTAAAGGAATATAGGCAAACATACTAGGGGCCTCCTACTCCACAAACTGCGCCTTATTCCCCATCCGATCACACGTTAACCGCATGGTGATAACACAACATCCATGGAGTCAAAAGCCCGGCAGCAGTCCCCGAACAATGAATCGGAGAATGCATCAAAACCCTCCGGCAGCCCCACGGCCTTACAGCGAGGAAAACAAGATAATGAGAAGGGATCAACACGAGTGATCCCGGAACCTAAAATGCCGTGGCCGGGCATAGCGCATACTGCTATGCCTAGTCACTCCGTAGTCCCCTCACCCAAAAAGACAAAAACACAGAACCATCCCGAGGGGGATGACTCACCCCAAGTAAACGAGACACCGTCGCCAGACAAGGCCTCAGGCCGAAGCACTCGAGTTCCCCCGAAACGGCATCAGGGTGAGGGGACAGCGGACAAAGAGGCCGCTCGGTGGGCGGGGGAGGAATATATACTCTCCCCCGCCCACACCAGGCCGGAAGTGACGCGCGGGACCCTCCGGGGTCTCAAAGCGCTGGGCTGCACCGTGTGCCATCTTGTGGCACTACGGTGGCCGCCCTCTTACTTGTGTCCCCTGCGGGGACGTGTCGGTCGGCCTGCATTGTTGCGCTATACAATGATTTGTGTGAAACACGAACACATACACACACCGAATCTATTGAAAGTTACAAACAGCACGCGATAAGATTCACAGCTGGAACATTTAACTTAAGAAAACATTACGAAAATACAGTTCAATAAAATGATTTATACAAGTGTGTGACCAGAAGCAGAATACGTGCAAAAACATAAACAGGCATATATCACATTTATAAATCTGCAGTCAGTAAATTGCTTCAAAGAGTAAGCCATGTGCCTTGTTTCAGTTCTTTAGTGTTGAAGGTTTATGGGCAAACTGAGCAGTTTTGACATTTGTAATGGCCTATCACTGGGAGTAACCTCCAAGTCTCAGTGGTAGATCGGTACCGGGATGTATCTTTGGCGGTCCACGTCATGGCATGTACCAGTGGTCCTATATATCATAACACCAATCTCTGCTTTACACATTTCAATAATTGGATCGGCAACGCAAAGCTTAGGATGTAAGCAATAGAACTTTACCTTTATATAACTTGCCCATGCAGAGAAACGCTTCTTGAAAATATACCTCATGTATAAAAACATTCATCATTTACTCCACCATTAGGACCCGACTTCTGTAACCATGCAAGCACACTTTCATTCTCACAAAATCCCTTATACGTTTAATTTCAACCACCCATTTCCAGATGCTAGCTAGCACACAAAATGTAGCTCTGTCTTGCACCAGACGTTAGGCCAAAGCAGAAAAACTTCACAGGTACAATTCCGGTTGCCACATTGCATACATTGAGCGAGTCTAAAAAAAATCCTGCCAAACAAATGCACGGCAATTGAAACTTTACAATTTAAGGAAAACTCGTTCAGAATAAGTAATGTAATTCCTTGTTACCATCCTAGAAAAATGTATTGGTTTGCAATTTTTATATTTCACAGTTCACCGGCAGCTCGGCAGGCTTTCTTCCACTGCTTCAATGGTGCTACTTTTAATTTTATCCTCCTTAGTCCTTGTAAATAAAGGGATCTGCAGTGGCATCCCAAAGGCTTTGACACTGCCACAATCCTCCGAGTTCCCAGTTTGCGCACCCAGCTCGCCCTCCACCCCGACCAGACTTCTGCTTCTAAGGCAAAGAAAAGAGAACAAGCATTTACAATTCAACGGTCTCGCCTTTGCAAAAGTTAGAGCTATTGGCATTGTAAATGACAAACTTTTTATTTATGTGTTGGTTTTGAAAACAGATAAATAAATGGCATTGTCATTTACAATGCCAATAGCTTAATCTCTTGCAAATGCAAGACGTATTGCATTTGCACCCAAATAGAGCCACACACACGCACAGAGCCACACACACACACAGAGCCACACACACACACAGCGCTACACACACAGAGCCACACACACACAGAGCCAAACACACACACAGAGCCACACACACAGAGCCCCCCCCACACACACACAGACACACACACACACACACAGAGCCACACACACACACACACACACAGCGCTACACACACAGAGCCACACGCACACAGAGCCAAACACACACACACAGAGCCACACAAACAGAGCCCCCCCCCCACACACAGAGACACACACACACACACAGAGCCACACACACACACACACACACACACACACACACACAGAGCCACACACACACACAGAGCCACACAAACACACACACACAGACACACACACACACAGAGCCACACACACAGAGATCCACACACACACAGAGCCACACACACACAGAGCCACACACACACACAGAGCCACACACAGAGCCACACACACACACAGAGCCACACACACACACAGAGCCACACACACACAGAGCCACACACAGAGCCACACACACACACAGAGCCACACACACACACAGAGCCACACACACACACACACAGAGCCACACACACACAGAGCCACACACACACAGAGCCACACACACACACACAGAGCCACACACAAACACAGAGCCACACACACACACAGAGCCACACACACACACAGAGCCACACACACACAGAGCCACACACACACAGAGCCACACACACACACACACACAGAGCCACACACACACACAGAGCCACACACACACACTCTTACCCAATATAGTCGCGGAGAACAGACCAATCAGCGAAGAAGCACAGCACCCGCAAACATACACAAACCAAATCCGCAAAACAAAACACATAATCTCCGCAACTCCAAGTAACACGCATTAACAATCGAACAATTAAACGAACACAATAACCACTAAACAGGAACGGCCACGAGTATTGTGTGGCAACACTGGAGGTCCGTCGGAGCCATAAGACTGACGACGCCTAAATAGTGTCGCCCAAACACCGACTCTTGGCGGGGACAACCTGCGCCATGCAATAGAAGCCGAGGAAAGACTACCGGCTCGGCAGCTCCGCTAATGTCAGGACAATGAAAGGGGAATGACACTGCTGCAAAGTACATTTCAACCGAACTAAGCAGGATGCTGAAGTGAACGTTCCATCTTTCCACCTGCATTTTGAAGTACGTGCACCCCCACCCCCGGTTCACCCCCCCCCCCCGCACCAAACCCTCGCCAATCTACAGTAAGGTTCAGACGGGCACATTATTTTTAATCTGAACTCCCCCCGGATCAAACGGTCAGCAGGGGATTACTGATTAAAATGGTCTCCCTCGCACTGCACTTAAATAATGGAGGTTTTATGTGTGCAGCCTGGCACACAGTCTCCCCGCGGCGACGCCGGGATTCTGTTTGTACATGTCGAAAAAAGCACTGAACTACGTTTCTCTAACCCTTACTGAAAAAAAGAAAGAAACTGTTTAACATCTGCCCCCTTTATATTATTAATATTATCATTGTGTATAATAATAATAATAATGATAACAAGCAACGAGGGGGGAGGGGTTGAGGAGCTCACGCACACAAGCAACGAGGGGGGAGCGGGGTGAGGAGCTCACGCACACACAAGCAACGGGGGGAGGGGGGTGAGGAGCTCACGCACACACAAGCAACGAGGGGGGAGGGGGGTGAGGAGCTCACGCACACACAAGCAACGACGGGGGAGGGGGTGAGGAGCTCACGCACGCAGAAGCCACGAGGGGGGGTGAGGAGCTCACGCACACAAGCAACGAGGGGTGAGGGGGGTGAGGAGCTCACGCACACAAGCAATGCTCACCACCCTGCCGCAAAATGAAGGTCATTTGAGATACTGAGGTATGCCTCGGGAAGCTTAATGCCTCGTATTGGAAAGAGCATTTGACTTTTGTGTTGTAACACAGTGGCCATTTTGCCCCGAACAGCAACACAGCTTCACAGCACATTGTTTCTGGGGGCTGAAGTGCACAAAAACAGGCTGGATGGAATTAGTCAGGCTGTCTGAATCCTGCTGGCAGACCGACACCGCCAAATCCATCTTCAGCGGGAGAGATGCAGGCCTGCCCACCCCTCCCCCTCCCCCCACATCACAAGGCCCGAGAGGTATATGCACGCCGGCGATAAGCCACATTTTCTCTCAATATTGCAGGCATCACGGAGCCTCTTAGGATAATAAAAAAAAAGAGCGGGAGAAAAGTGAGCGGGAGAAAAGTCCTTTTTCCGTCCAATCAATTCAATTTCTATTTAATGTCCAAGGGAGGCGCTGTTAAAGCGGTAATGACTGTGGAGAGATTGAAGTCGGCCGAGCTGGCCCACTCTATGGCGAGTAATAACTTAGGAGAGAGCGGCGGGAGGGACAGGGGAGGACAGTCCCCGCGCCTAGAACACTTTGCCACATCCAATGCCTTAATCTCGCGCTCTTTACGACATTAAAGTGGGAAGGAAGGCGGGGAGGCAGAGCAGGCTGTTCTGGTCCAATATGGGAGAAGACAAGACAGCGGACTGAACCATTCCAGTGATGGGGGAGCGAGCTGTACCACTGCTAAGGTGAATAGCTGGGGGGAAATGGGCCTTGTGAGTAAAGAATGCAAGTTGGCCCATGCAAGCGTGTTCAGGAGAGTGTGGATGGAACCATTGCAAGATTGGTTGGTTGTAGTAGATTGGGCTATTACTATGTACAATGAGCGTAGGCTGATTTCCAATAGGGCCCGACCAGAGCATGAAAGAATAGACCAGTCCATTGGTGGGAGTGGCTGTTTCATTTAAGACTGATCAGTTCTAATAGCTACACCATTGCATACGCGGGGGAGAACTGAGTCCATTTGGATTGCGGACGAGAGGAGATAAAGTCGAAAAGGATGGCATTAAATACAAGTGACGTACATGTAATGTAAGCCACACCGTTGCAGCCACAACTGTCAATCACTATTCCTGAGAGTTGTGGACCATTAAATGGCTCATGTGGAATCAAGGAAAGAAAAAACCTCAACAAATGGCTCCCTTTGGCAAGTTGGTTAAAACCAATCAAAGGCCTTTTAACAGATGGGTGAAGGACTGGTGGTGCTGCGTGTCCAGTAGAAAGATTCTTTGGGAGATCACGGGTACGAGAGAGCTGGTAACCTCTCCTAATGGAAAAAATTGAGCGAAACCCATTGTATGGTATGGGAAAGCAACTGGAAGAACAAAAACAGGTTGCTTGGTGATGGAGAGCCGACCTCCGCAGCTGGAAAACAAAATAAGAATCGTGTGGTATGGCAGAATTGTCAAAATCCTTCCAGTTCAAAGACTGAAACACGACAGTTTGCTGGGTACGGGAGAAGTGGCTAGGAGAAATACCTAAACACTGCAGTCAGAAGAGCAAAATAAGAACATTGCATAGTATGGGAGAGTTGACTAAACCCGTATAGTTTGAAGACTAATATAAGAACATTGCATCGTATGGGAGAGTTGTCAAAACCTATCTGATCGGAAGAGGAAAGTTGGAATATTGCATGGTATGGCATGGGTTGAGAAACCCCTCCCAGTCCGAAAACCAAAACGAGAACATTGCATGATATGGGAAAGCAGAAACCAGTCAACGGGAACAACAGTCTGCGACGTCATTGGAGCTATTCCTGAAAGGACTGGCCTACAGAAATAGGGCGCACCCCCATGCACCCACTATGCACAGGCCTGTCCACCTTTGACTCACCCTGTCTCGTTGGTGTGCTGTTGCGCAAATGATTTGCACCATTTTTAAATATCCCCGGCTCTCTGGGCAGGAAAGGACAGAGAGGGGAGGCTTTCTTTTCTATAAACTGCCCTGATAATAAACACGAGGGATGATTTTAGCGATATAATTTTTCAGCCACTGACAGCCTTCCCCTCTGCCCCTCCCACCTCAAACTACTCACTCGCCACTGACATCCTGAGCGGGGGCCATTTCCGAGGCTAAAATATTTATCAGAAATGTTAATGAGGAGCTATTTCATGCGACAGTAATGCGCTGTCTCGGTAAGGTAGTTTACATAAAGTGCACACGTCTCCGTGTCTCCTACCTCCATTATTCATGCCTGAACAAGGGCACGCGGCGCCCCCCTTCCCCCAATCCCATCCTTCGGAGAGTCCCCGTCCAGCCGGGTCTGAGGCTTGAGGGAGCGGTGGGCGACTGGGGAGAGGGAGCTCTGGCTCGCAGGGTGAGTGAATGCTGTAAAGTGAGGTCTGGCTCCCAGGGTGAGTGGTGGCTATAAACTGAGGCCTAGGTCGCCGGGTGAGTGGTAGCTAGAAACTGATGCCTGGATCGCCGGGTAAGTGGTGGCTTTAAACTGGGACCCGGCTCGCCGGGTGAGTGGTGGATATAAGCTGAGGCCTGGCTCGCTGGGTGGGTGGTGGCTATAAACTGAGGCCTGGCTCGCTGGGTGGGTGAGTGCGGTAAAGGGAGGCGTGACTCGTCTTGTGAGCGGCACTATGAGGCATCCCAGCCTCAGGGGAACCAGCGGACAGGGTCCCAGCGCACTATGAGGCGTCCCAGCCTCAGGGGAACCAGCGGACGTCGCGGACAGGGGCACAGCGCACTATGAGGCATCCCAGCCTCAGGGGAACCAGCGGACGTCGCGGACAGGGGCACAGTGAAGCACGAGGCGTATCCTTCTTCTTCGAGGCGCACAGGGGTACGCGGCGCACACTGTGAGACAGGCAGGAAATAAAGAACGTTGCGGGCCCCGAGCCCGTTGTAGAATCTTCTGAAGGCGTACTTGGCAAGCGCACACCCAGTCGACAGTTGTCCATCGATGCAGGGGGACGGGTCACAGGCTCCGTGCCGCCCTAAGGAGGCTGCGAAACAAATTCTTAGTGGAACAAAGACACGGACAGCGGGAGGGGGGACTGACAGTGGGAGGGGGGCAGGATACAACCACGCGGGACCAGGACGAGGTTGGCAATGAGGAAAAACATCCGTGTAAAAAAAAAGTAAACGCCCACAGTGGCCCACCTCTTCATGACGGCAAAAAAGGGGCGGGGCTTAAAAAACACAAAAACGCCCACGAATCTGCTCCAACACTGATTGACATAAATCTCTTCCAATGGCTAGGCTCCATTTATGGAGCTAGCCAATGGAAGAGAGAGGCGGGTTCAACCCCAGTACTAGGAGACATAAGATCTCCCCTGCGGACTGCGCAAGCGCAGCCTTCGCAGGCTTCGACCTAAAAAGGACGAGAGTTTCATTTCACAAGAACAACAAAATCAAGCCTTTTCAATATTCAACTTTAGCTAGTGTGCTTTTGGTCGCCTTTGTGTATTAAGAAGCAAATAAAAATGGCTGCCCCTAGGAGGTCCCTTTTGTTCTTGCCGCAAACATCAATGACTGTAAGAACTTGCGATGCTGTCAAGATGCTACCAGGATAACCATACTATCAGGGCTCGAGTCGGGGTACCACGCGGGTGGACGGCGGTCCCCCCCACTTATTTTACCGGGGAGACGCCGTCCCCCCTGCCAAACAGCTGGACTTCACTCTTTGGCCTGTCTGGGACAAGGAGCTCGGCATCTTTCGTGACGTCACTTCCTGTCGTGACGTCACTTCTGGTGACAGCGTCGCCCCACTTCTTTTTTTACGACTTGTGCCCTGCATACTATCATGTAATCTATCACATTATGTACAAAGCTTATAAATGAAAAATGCATGCAGTACTAAGAAATTCTTCAGCCGCCTATCAAGAATGCAAAAAATATATTTGACTCCACTTGAAAAATATTCAACATTTTTGTCTTTAAAGTCAAAGTTAGTCATTCTTTTTGTCTGCTTCTCTTATACAAAATCAAGATTTTTTTGTTGTGCTCCCCAAATGGGAAAAGAAGAATAAACAAAAAATAAATGGCATTCCACTTACAAGTGACAGGATGTTAAAATTGTAATACCGATTATAGCTCACACTGAACATGGCTCAAAATTGTATGTGACATTCCCGATTATATCTTTGATCACCCTAATGGATAACATTTAGTCTTTGCGACCAGACTGGAGACGTGCAGGCCCTAAAGGCAGGGAGCAGTCTGTGACTCGCCGAGTAAAGTTTGCATCACAGTAACAAGCATTGGCCGCGTGGCAGTGAAAGTTGCAGCAGGGGGAGGCGGCATGGGCCATTTCCTTTCCGGAGCGTGCAACCATATGGCGCCGCACGCTCCCGAAAGGAAATCGCCAAGATGTGCACACGTTGCATTGCAAGCAATGCAATGCGTGCACTTCTTTACTGAAAAAGCTCTGGCGATGGCATTAGGTCCCCTCCTATGCAACGCATGCCCGTTGCGTAGGACGAGACCTAAAAAATCCTATGCAGAGGTGAAAACAAAATTGAGAACTATGAATCTGCAATATATGTTGCTCTTGCCCACCCGCTTCAAAGTGATTTCCCAAGTTAAAAGTCACTGAAGCAGAGGTCAGACCCGGGACCAGGGTTCAATTCCCGACGCGGCAGGGTCTTGAGCCCAAATATCCACGGACTCAATAATTCTCGTTTCGGTGCCTACTCGAATCACGGGTTCACACTCTGCAGCTCTGGGCATTAGCTTGCTTAATCTCCACTACGGCCCCCCCGCGGCGGGATGCCTGGCTTTCACCTTGGGGATGCCCAGTACGGGTATCTCACAGGGAAAAAAGCCAGGACGGGTTCCCAAGGCAAGCACCGAGATGCCTACAGGTAATCGAGCGCTATATAAGAACGCATAATAATAATAATAATTTTGTTCCTCACCTGTCCGGTGAGCCTTAGAAGCCTATGCAACCTCCCTACCAATGATGGGGGAGAACACCCATTAGACCTCACTACTATATTATGATTAGGACATTGATTACATGGAACGTCCATGGGCTAAACAACCCTACTGAGAGATACCTGTTGTACTTATACTTGGGGAGATATAGGGTACAGGTGGCAGTCCTCCAGGAGACCCATCTACTGAGGGCAGAGGCCACACGCTTTGGGGAAGATATGGAGGGGTCATCTGTTTGCAGATACATACTCCAATTAGGCTCAATGGTTCGTGACATGAATAGCCCATGGGTGCTATGTTATTGTTGTGGTGACACTGGATGGGTTAGGCACTTGCATTGTAAATACCTATGCACTCAGTGTGGATGACAAACTGTTCTATACATACACATGAGACTTCTGTGCACTGGGTAAATAAACTGTGTTGGTAATTGGAGTCTGGACAGAGCTCACAGAGCTCCCCCTAGACAGAGGCATAGATCTCACATTGAATCCTCTCTGAGGGAGGTGATGAAGAACCTCCACTTGTTGGAAATCTGGATTTCACCACCATTCAGTTGAAAACAGATTTTCATATGACTCTCCTGTGCAGGTTAGATATAATGCTAAAGCAGGGAGAGGACATAGATCTGTTTAAGAATTCAGTCTATCTCAACCATTATCGGACCACTCGCCACTACTTGTAACGCTGCTCTCTTGGAGGACCAGGCCTAAAATCCCACTTTGTAGACTCCGTATGGAGGTGCTCCAAGATGAAGCATTTCTGGAACACATGAAGGAGTTCACCACACACGGCTTCTGAGAAAACTCCAATACTGCTGATAATTGGCTGACTGAATGGGAGGCTTATAAAGTGTCACTGAGGGAGGAATGTATGGACTACATGCATGGGGTGCCTGCGCAGCAAGGGCAAGAGCTCACTGATCAGGAGCATAGGTAGACGGGCTGGGATAGCTGCACAGTCCAAGATCCTAGCACCTGTCATGAGCTGGTACAGATCAAGTGCCAAATATAAGAGACTTTTTCATGACTGGATATATATTCACGTACCCAATACAGACAAAAACTGTTCCAATAAGGCAGGCAGGTTGTTGGCATTGCTGTTAAAGAGAAATAGGCCAGTCTCACATCATCTCACTGATGGGGAACATGGGAAGGTTATGGTGGCTTGCAATCAGATAAATGATGCCTGCTCAGGCTATCTTCATGATGGCTTTTCTCAGTCACCATTGGCAGCTGCTGGTGTTCTGAAGGATTATCTCCAGACTTCAGAACTGCCTAGGCTGATCTAAGAGCACCACAAGCTCCTAGAGGTAACCCCTGGATCTGGAAGAATTGAAGGAGGCACTGGTGGAAATGAAGCAGGGTAAGACCCAGGGTACTGATGGCATTCCGGTGGAATTATATCTGATATCTGATACTGCCGTCGCGGTCTTAGTGGCGAGAGAGAAAGGGGAGCTACCCCAGACTATAAGAGAAGCAAAAACAGTGCTCATACCTAAAGGAGGGAAATATTCTGCTGAAGACTCCTATAGGCCCCTCCTCCTGCTTAACACAGACCCAAAGCTACTGTGTAAGGCAGAGGTCTTAAAACTAGGGGTCTTAATTGATCTCAGGGGGCGGCAGGCACTGCCCAGGAGAAGCATCAGTCATATCCTGTCTGGGAGTGTGCGTCAAAGGAGAAGGGACTCGAAATACTCTTAAACCCCCACCTCCTCCGTTTCTGATCAAGAATCACACTTTTACACCTTTGTACTTGGATATTTTTACACCTTAATAAGGCCTGACTGACCAGAATAGTATATAGGCAAACGTGTATTTGATTACATTTTTAAAGGGTTAGCTGAACTTAACTGGAATGTTTAAATATGGTTAGATACATTTAAACTGTTTCAGTTTTACAGAATAATTGCAAAAAATTGTTTCGATTCTGGGGGACCCTAATGATTTGTTCTTTTACAGTGATGCCAGGGAGAAGTGCAATGGAAGAGCTGAGCAGATTTGTGGATGTCTTGAACCTACACACAAGCAGAGCTGAGTCCAAACTATTTACTCTGGCCAGACCAGAGTGAGCGGACACGGTGCTCCTGCAGGAACTGGGGTTCCAGTGGGAGCGAGACACTTTGCGCTACCTCGGGATCTGGGTCAGGTGATGCCCTGCAGCCCATTATGACATTAATGTGGGCAGGATGCTTAGGGGCTGGCTTGGTCCATTGAGTTCTTGGAAATGCCCGCTATCCATGATGGGAAGAGTCCAAGGGACTGAAATTGTGTCCTTGCCACACTGCCTGCATGTGATTCAGAGTGCAATGTGCCCGATCCACATTTGTACAACTGGATAAGCTGCCAGGGCACTGGTATGGGAGGGTACAGTAAAAACTAGGTAAAACTAGAAATGCTAAAACTACCTTGGAGGGAAGGAAGCCTCGGTGTACCTTATCTCTTCTTATACTACGCGGCTATGCAATTACACTATGTGGTGCAATGGCTTGATGAGGTCCCAACCTGGGGAAAGCTCTCCTGGCAGGTACGTATGACCAGCACACACTGCTACAGGTCTTCGTGATAGGGAAAAACAGCCCCGAACTCCCTCCCATACTTTACGTTTTAATTAACTATGCAAATAAAAATGTATACCTATTTATAACTTCCCATACTTGTTGCAACAGATGGGTCAGGAGTGGCAGAGAGTAGTGGGCAAGGTTTGCGAAGAGTGCCCTATGCACAAGATCTGCCCCTGTGGGTTTTGAAGCCATTTTCTGCTCTTCTAAAAGATATGTCCTTTGTGAGGTGGTGGGAGTTTGGCTGCATTAATGCAGGAGATCTATATCTTAAGCGGTTCATCTCCTTTGAGCAGGAGCAGCTTGGAGTGAACAATTCCTACAATAAGCTAGGTTGCCTCAGTGAGCTCTGGACCTCATTTCCGGAAAAGCCGCAGGGACATGCAGTGATGAGACAGCTGTAGAACATGACAGGCTGTAGAAGATTTATCTCACACCTCCATGTAGCCCTACTTGCAAAGGGGCATAGACAATGCACAATGATAGGTGGTGCGTGGATTGTGTAGATAAGCAGACGGATCCTGAATAGAAGAGAGAATGTGAGCAGGTTAGGCTGGTATCACCCAATGCCCACTTCAAGCTTATCCAGTTTAACTTTCTAAAATATATCTCGAGACCCATGTGTGCAGTGTATGGCTGGTAGGCTCCTGGATGGAAGTGGTTACCACACTGCCCCATATAGTTTTGAGGGACCCTGACGGAAACAGTGAAACTTTTTGATGGGAGTGCTCCCGCAAGGTAGGGTAATGAAAATGCCGGCCCGGATGCTGGAGCTTGGGGGGGTTCTGGTGCGGCAATGGATCGTTTTCTACTAGAGGGCACCCCAAGAGCCGGAGTTCCCAACTTGGAGGCGATATCTACTTGAATGGGCATTAGCGAATGAGCAGCAGCACATCAAACATACCCGCAGGGAGGATAAGGTAGTTGAAGATTTAGTGACCTGGGGGGATATGATTACGAAAAGAATCGACCCCCAGATACGAGGCCACCATAAATGTGGCAGTGGGAATGCACACACTTGTTGTGGATAACCAAATGGTTGAACATATGGCGGGCTGGATTTAGGGTGGAGAGAATTTCTGAGAAATTTGACTAAAGAGATTTGAAACTGTATGTTTTGTGGAATGGTTGCACTCGTGACATTGTTTTGTTGAAATCGTCATTTGAAAAGGCTAATAAACATATTTCAAATAAAATAAGGGAAGGCTATGCACAAGGAAGGGAGAAAGTATGTTTCAAGCAAGTCACAGCGCAGAACAAAGACTCAGTCTAAATAAATCACTCATCATCCCTCCTGCTGAAACTATAGCCAGACGAAATAGCAGATGTTGGAACACTGACCTTAGGTGTGGTCTTGATCAGATCGCTGGTTAAGTCCAAAATGAGAACATCTTTTACCTATTGTTGGTGGACCGGGCTTGCTCAGAGGATCACTTGAGCAACTTACACCATGGACCCATAGTCCTACAGTCAATCCAAGTCAACCCACATTCTACACGAAAATTGTCATAAAGCCAACTTGGACTCAATCAGAATAACATTTCTGGAGCCTTGGATACCAGCCAGGAAAGTTTATTCTTCATCAGTCAACATGATCGCAGGAGGAGCTGGGCAAGAGGTGTCTGTGCACAAGTCCGAGGTCCTCTGGTGTTGATAAAAGCACTTGCTTATATACACAATACACAGCCAATAGCAGCATTCTGCAGCATTGATCTAGTGGAACCTGGATACAAGTATCACTAAACAGGCAGGCATTGATTTTGCGTTACATGACCTCTAACAGGTCAGCCAGTATGAGCAAAACGTGTTAATCGCTGGGTAGCAGTACAATTTACCATATTAGGCATTGTGTATTGTTAGCAAATTAAACAACTGGGATGGGTCACCTGTACAGAGCTAAATTCCAGAAAGTCAGTTGAAATCACTCCCTAACCTCTAACCATAGGTTAGTTTTCTGAGGACAATTGTTTAACTACAATGTCATTATTTGCACAGCTTCCTGCAGTTTACATACCGCTTGCCACAGCCTCCAGTGGCCTCTCTACTTGTGTTTGTACTTCATCTGTTATTGTACGTAGCAAAACTCTGACCTGCCAAAGCCTCCAACATCACTTTTCTGTCATTCTACAGCGTCTATCCACACAGTCCCAAGTATTTCATCACTGTCTTAGCAGTTGAGTAGCTTGACCATCATCAGGCATGGGGGGGGGGGGGCACCCAAAGCAAGCTGGGGTCCCAGAGATTGGTGGGCTCACTCGACGAGAAAATCCGTGGACAAATGGGATTTCTCATGTACAATAGAAATCATTATTTCCAGGAAATTTTCCATTTTACCTGTTTCGGCTCTCTTTTAGGTTCACCGTGCATATGATGTTGTCGCGGACATTCCTCTCCAGGACTTCATCTTTTTAAGTAATCTGATTGAGCTTCTTTTCATTTCGTTTTTTAAAGTTAAGACACTTCAGCCAGTGCAGTCATAATGCAGGGGGCACACTTTGCAGTTGCCCGGGTGCCCCACGAGTTTAGGGGCCGCATGCAGACCAGAATTTGGCACTAATGAGTGAGTGGTTGTGTAGGCAGGGCCCAGTGCACTGCGTTGCCCGGGTGCCTTTAATGCTATTAAGTCGGCCCTGACTGCAGCCACAAATTCCCCCACCCTCCCTAACTCGTTCCTCTGTCTAATGGGCGTGGTTGGATATCTTGCACAGTCATAATTAGATGCGGTCACCCTTCCATCAAGTGAGTTGAGTTTGGTGGATGTGAAAACATGGTTGGCCATCACTTAGAACGTTAATGTCAATAGCGTGCTTTCACTTTCAGGCTGGTTCCATGATACAGGCATGGGCACAGTAGGAACACATTCATAGCTGAAAGGGGTTGTGTCCTAGACTGGATAACTACCAATGGCTTCCCTGCGTGGCACTGTGATGACTGCTGACGGTACACTTAAAGTACAATAAACAAGCATTTGCAATGCAATAGGTCTCGCATTAGTGAAACTTTGAGCTATTGTTGGTGCAAATGCTAATGTTTTTTTTTTGTTAAAAAATATCTCAGCAGCAAAAAAATATTTTCCACGAGCCAAGGAAAGGGTGCAGTGCCTCAGGCTGTTACTAGGTGTCCCTGTGGAGTTGTAAAGGGACCTCTATTAGCTCCATGATCTACTGCACCCTTAATGCAACCATAAAGAGAAAGATTGCAGCTGAGCTCTCTACTTGTGTTTGTACTTCATCTGTTATTGTACGTAGCAAAACTCTGACCTGCCAAAGCCTCCAACATCACTTTTCTGTCATTCTACAGCGTCTATCCACACAGTCCCAAGTATTTCATCACTGTCTTAGCAGTTGAGTAGCTTGACCATCATCAGGCATGGGGGGGGGGGGGCACCCAAAGCAAGCTGGGGTCCCAGAGATTGGTGGGCTCACTCGACGAGAAAATCCGTGGACAAATGGGATTTCTCATGTACAATAGAAATCATTATTTCCAGGAAATTTTCCATTTTACCTGTTTCGGCTCTCTTTTAGGTTCACCGTGCATATGATGTTGTCGCGGACATTCCTCTCCAGGACTTCATCTTTTTAAGTAATCTGATTGAGCTTCTTTTCATTTCGTTTTTTAAAGTTAAGACACTTCAGCCAGTGCAGTCATAATGCAGGGGGCACACTTTGCAGTTGCCCGGGTGCCCCACGACTTTAGGGGCCGCATGCAGACCAGAATTTGGCACTAATGAGTGAGTGGTTGTGTAGGCAGGGCCCAGTGCACTGCGTTGCCCGGGTGCCTTTAATGCTATTAAGTCGGCCCTGACTGCAGCCACAAATTCCCCCACCCTCCCTAACTCGTTCCTCTGTCTAATGGGCGTGGTTGGATATCTTGCACAGTCATAATTAGATGCGGTCACCCTTCCATCAAGTGAGTTGAGTTTGGTGGATGTGAAAACATGGTTGGCCATCACTTAGAACGTTAATGTCAATAGCGTGCTTTCACTTTCAGGCTGGTTCCATGATACAGGCATGGGCACAGTAGGAACACATTCATAGCTGAAAGGGGTTGTGTCCTAGACTGGATAACTACCAATGGCTTCCCTGCGTGGCACTGTGATGACTGCTGACGGTACACTTAAAGTACAATAAACAAGCATTTGCAATGCAATAGGTCTCGCATTAGTGAAACTTTGAGCTATTGTTGGTGCAAATGCTAATGTTTTTTTTTTGTTAAAAAATATCTCAGCAGCAAAAAAATATTTTCCACGAGCCAAGGAAAGGGTGCAGTGCCTCAGGCTGTTACTAGGTGTCCCTGTGGAGTTGTAAAGGGACCTCTATTAGCTCCATGATCTACTGCACCCTTAATGCAACCATAAAGAGAAAGATTGCAGCTGAGCATATGTTTCCATTTGTTTTTATTGGAAGTGAGATTTCTGTTAGCAAAGAGTTTTTGTCACAGGGTGGTGTAGTGTGGCCAGGGTGGGGGAGCACAGAAATGAAAAACAGAGGCAGAGCAGATGGTGGGAAAGTACGGAATGCAATGAAAGTTCATGAAATGGGAGAGCACATGTTGGGAAGCATAGGGCATGAGAACACTGCATTGGAGAGAGAACTGGACTAAAGAAAGTAGAAGATGGACAAGAAAGCACACGCGAAAGCACCGGATGGAGAGCACAGAGAGGTGGTGTGGAGATAAGGAATGGGGACACATATATGGAAGGCCGTAGGTTGATTCAGCTCACAAAGGAGCCCAGTAAGAACAGAATGGAAGAGGCTAGACTAAATGAGTTAATTGGAGGAGAACACACAATGGAGGAGCACAGAGCACTAGATGGAAGAAAAGAGAAAGTTAGACAGAGAGAGAAAGACGCACCAAAGTAGTGAGCACAGGATAAACAAGAACAAGCTGTATGTAGAAAGACAACAAGTCCGGATAATATTATAGAGGTAAACAGCACGGGCAAGCGCAGACAAAATCCATCTCATGTAAATGCACACATGCATCTTTCGGCACAAAACATACGTTGCCTAAGCAGAACATGAGTGCCAGAGCTGGAAACTCTGAAGCCAAGTGCACAGTACTCTTTCCCATCCGTTAGAGCATGCCAGCCATCAATGCCAGCTCGACTCCTCTTTCCTGTCCTTAGCCAAACAGGAAATTGCCTCTTTGGTGTGTGCTCGGACTCTGCCAAATGGAGGAGGGGGGGGGGGGGTTATGCAGGCAGTTGCCTAGGCGCAGGGACGGTGTAGCAATACCAGAAATATTAAAATGTAAAAAGTTTGATCGCAAAGGTATGCCCTGGCGATTTGCCTGTAGAAAAGGGACTAAATGTCCCCCCTCTTCAAATAATGGCACGGATGGTGCCTCACTCCCTGCACAGGGAAAGGGTGGCGTGGGAGAAACACTACATTTGTGCTCAGTGGGTGGGGAGAGGGCTCAACATGAATCAGGAGGGTGAGAGCGGCCCACTTTGAAGCTCCGAGGTGAGCTCCTGTGGTGCCCACCTCGGCATTTGAATTGCAATAAGTCTCGCATTCACACGATTTTGAGCGATTGGCATTGTAAATGACAATGCCTTCTATTTATGTTTTGGGTTTTTGAAACATAAATACAAGGCATCGTTATTTACAATACTTATACCTTAAAGAACGCAATAAACCTCACCATCTGTACCAACAGAAAGGGCGCTTTAGATATATCAGGTGAAAGAGCAAACATCCCGAGTGGCACAGATGAAAGCCCCTCAGAATGCACCTGCTGTAGATCTATGTGTTTTAACCTGCTGGTGACATGTTCAAATCCTATTGAGAAAGCTCAGTGGGTTAACTTATCACTAAAGAGATATCTGTAGGCACTTAATGCGTCACAGGTGCGAATTAGCTCTACGTCCTTCCAAGGTGATAAAATAAGTACCACTGAATTGGTTTAATATTAAACTTGCTATTTAAAGGACCGAACCTACCGTTCTTTCGCAGTAAGCACGTTTTAATTTTTATTTTTGAACAAATGGACTAAATTGTGTTTTGCTGGAGAGTTAACCCTTTTGGTGGCGGGTTCACACGTATGGGTCATGATGATTTTCAACCCCACCCTCTTTATAAGAGTGCATGGCACACAAGACACAAACAGTACTTAATTTGTAAAAAAAAGAAGTGCGGGTGCTGAAAATTTTGCCAAGGAGGCCACAGCTCACTTCTTCCTCCGGTGAGCCCCACTTTCAACACTCTCACTGCCTCAGTCTCTATCTTCTTGCCTTGATCTGTTGTCTGTCCCCTAAGTCTTTGCTCTAAGAGTCTATCCTCTCACCTCTCTAATTGTTTTCTATCATCTTTGTCACACCTGGTGTGTTACCTTATTTCCTGTATTTCTGATTTGCCCTCTATTCATTCTAGCCCTGCCCTTTTTCTTCTTCACGTTTATCCATGCTCTGCTCTCTCTCCCCTTGATCTTGGCTCTTTACTATCACTCTTCTAGTAGTTATTAGCTGTGTCTCCATGTTATCATTTGTCTGCTTTTTTCCTCTGTCCTTTCTCTACATCCTTTCGTTCTATCTTCTCTCTTCTTAATGCTCTCTTCTTCACATCATGGCTGCTCTCTCTTTGTATCCGATTTGCTCTCCTTTTCTTCTACTTAGCTCCGTCTTATTTCTCTCCTCTCCTCTTGTTTCTTTCTCGACTTTACTCCTGCTCTCTCTCTCATTTATAACACTGCTGCTGCCTGTGACCCCTGTCGGCAGCCTGTACATGTCCTTGCTATTTTGATCTCTGCGTTTTCCAGTTGTTTTTCCTAAAGAAGAGGAAGATGACATGTGTTTTATTTTCTTACCTACACCGAGTGCAAAACCAAAATGTACACAAAATAAAAATGCTTTTTTGCGTATATTAATCAGTGCAGTATAACTGGGTTATATTTCTTAACAGGTAGCTGCTCCAGCATAGCAGGTGATGTCACTGCTAGTGCTGCCTGTAATTAGTAGGTCCAGGGATGGCAACAGCATCCATCCACTGCTCAGCTTGCTTTGACCCTGCCTGCTACAGCACAGGCATTGTCCCCAGCCGTAATGCTGCCAATGCCGGTAAGTATGGCTGTGGTGCCTACTGGACTCACGCTCAGCAATTACCATGCTGGGGTGCAGCGCTCAGATTACGCCATGGCGCATAAAGGTTGTGTTGGGCCACAGCCGCATCAAGCACGTTGAGGATAGCAGCAATGCAGGGCTGCAAGATTTGCTACTCTGGCTACACAGCAAGTGGAAAGTCCACGCTTACTTTTGTTTATTTTTCCTCAAGAGCCCTCACTCCCAAGTTCCAAATGCGCTCTTGCACCTTCCTTGCCTCAACTCAGTCATGAGCCAGCTCCCAGCTACAATTATCCAATGGGAGGCTTAGGCTCAGGCAGTGGCAGGGTGCAGCAGACTCAGAGAATAGAATGCAAGACATAGATTGTCGATGACTTCTTGGATTTGTGATCAGCCTGATGACAATATTACTAACGTGGTGATATACAATCATGCCTGCCTGGAAAGGCGTATGCTGGCCTGTCTATAAACATTTACCAGCCAGTCACCATGCAATGTACGTTATTCTTTTTATTTTGAATTTGAACAATTAATATTTAGACCACCACCTGCAGGGTCAGAAATTGTAACCCCGGCCCTGTTAAAGAAGTGCCGCTGCTGAGCACCTGCTCAAATTAAGCACTGGACACAAAGCCCCCCGAATAAGGCTAAAATCTAAGCCGGGATAGATTCACATCCATATCGTTCTGGGATTTGCAATGCTGCGTGAGCCCGTGCTCCCTCGCAGGATTCTTAACTAGTGTGGGTTCGAACCACAAATTCTGCGAGGGAGCCAGGCACATCATGTGATCCTGGGCAGATCAGCTGGTGCATAAAACTTGTTGCTGCCCATAACATAAGTGTAGCTGCACATTCACCCCTTGCCTTGGGTTGTCTTTGTCGCTTAATAACAGAGGTGTATTGTTAACCCCTTCACAGTTCTCATTTTATCGACTTGGAATGATGAAAGGCTGAGTGGATCTGCCTGCATTCGTACTCGTGAATTCGAACGTACTTAAGTCCTTACCTTGTCCATCCCTGAGGACTCATTGGTACACATCTCATAGCATTTTAAACAGCCCTGTGGGAGCCGAGGGAGGGGGGAGGTACACGTGTACAATCGAACCATTTCCCACCCGGATTCACAGAACAAAACGACTCGCACGTCTTCAGAATCTGATAACTGAGCTCTTGCCAAGCCTCGCTCAGTAAGTAATGTTACACTGAGTGGCACGTGCCCACGACTCCCCTATCTTGGAGTTGCAGGGCCCAGAGGTAGAGCGCCATACCAATATTTAAGCAGAATTAACACACATCCTACATCCCAGAACATCTCAGAGGTGTCAAGACTAGATATATTTGTCCCGCATGCGTCGTGTCTCTTAAAGCGCATGGAAGCTGGGAACTTCTCAGTGGGACATGCAAGCGTTGTAGCGATACCACACATCACCTCAGCTACTGTATCAACTCCCTGTGCCTGGCTGACACCCTGTGTCAGCGGCTGGACCTCAGACACCAGCTGTGCTCTCGGACCCGCGCCAACAGCTTTATTGATTGGGGAAGCATCCGAGCCTGGGAGGAAGGCCAGCCAGGGCGCTCAGAATGAGGCTGCATGGGCCCTGGGCAGGCTGTCTGGGCCTGCTGCGGTGGAGGGGTCCCAGGAAGACCCTTAGGGCTCGCATACTGGGGCTCTGGGTGCTACCATGGCTAGATGAACCTCGTGATCTGCGTGGGTCGCTCTGTAGGGGGTCTGGCTTGAGGCCACCCCGGGGGATCAAAACCCAATTACATGAATGTGTTTTATAGTGGGGCATGCGGACGCACCCAGTTTGATATTCAACTTGATGAATGGTCTCCGGATGAAGCCACTCGGAGAAGGAAAACCTAGGCTGGATCACCCCGTCCCCTGGGAAGGATTCTGCGCGAAGGTTTACCTGCACTGAATGCATGCATGTGCCCAGGGAACGCACACAACAGATATGAAACAGAAGCTCTGTTTAGGCGGTTGGAAAAAAAATACACAACTCCACTACTTTAATATGACAAAGCAGAGTGATGAATATACTTATGCAAATTTGCAATGTCCTTTCTCTCGCCCTCTCTCTCTGCAAAATGTAACTGTAAGTAATGTTCCTTGGCGAAAGTAGAAGCTCACACTGGTCCGGTTAATTTGTTTCGGTATTAGCTGGCCCTAACGATGCATACAAACACACACTGTGGGCTGCGAGCAAGATTTATGGTGCAGGGCCCGGCTGGAGCTGTAAACAAGGAGAAAAGGCACGACTCGGCTGGTCTGCGCCACTGGGGAGCTTTTAAAAACAAGACAAGTAACAGATAGCCTACCCTAAAGATAAGTGCTTCACGACAGCCGTGAAGCAAACAAGCCTGTCCGAATGGGCCGTCTGAAAAGGAGAAAGGGCAGCGACAAAAAAAACCCCATTTCCAACGGTAGGCAACCGTTTAGCATAAACAGTGACGCAAGCCAATGGAAATGAGGGGAGGGGCTTAGAGCACCCTTCTAAAATCTGCTCTCCAACTAAAGGTCTCGCCGAGCGAGCATCGCATGCGCTGCAACGCTAGGCGAGACCGAAAAATGAAGCAGCGCGCTGAACAAAAGGAAAAAAAAGGAAAAAAAAGGAAAAAAAGATGTGCGGCTGCCGCATTTATTTACTTTTGTAGCAATCATAGCATGCCATGCTTTAACTTCAAATGTTTAAAGCTAAAGCGTAGCGTGCTGTGATTGATACAAAAGTAAGTAAATGAAAAACAAAAGCAGAGGCGGTGTGCTTTGTAAAATCTATTTATTTACTTTTGTATGAATCGCAACACGCCACGCTTAGACTTAAGATGTTTAAAGCTAAATTATGATGTGCCGCGATTGTAAGAAAAGTAAATGAATAGAAAAAAAAGGCACGCAGCTGCAGCATTAATTTTCTATTTATTTACTTCTGTAGCAATCACAACACTTCACCCTTTAGGTTGAAATGTTTAAAGCTAAAGCGCGGCATGCTGGTATTGCTACGAAAGTAGTAAATGGAAAACAAATGCAGCAGCCGAATGCTTTTTTCCCCAATTTATTTATTTTTGAAGAAATCGCGAAGCTAAAGTGCGGCGCGCTGCGAATGCTAATAAAATAAATAAATATTTTTTAAAAAGAATAACTTTGTAAATTTAATAGTAAAGCACACTTTAAACAAATTACCTCCTCTGCAGTGTCACAGGTTGCAGAAGTGGGATAAGATGTCATGCTTCGTACAGTAACTGCAAACGAGGGCGGGATATAAAAGCCAGACAGCATGTCATGCCTGCTTCAGCAAGACATTAATTAACTAAATAGTGCTCACTAACTATTAATGAAACCTAGAGAGTAAGGACACATGTAAGAGGAGCTGTCCTCATGGGAGGTAACAATTGAAGAGAGGGAGGTACTAAGGAGGGACTACTAAGCCTCTTCACAAATCAAAAGGAACGATTTACAAAGGACAGTAATAGGGGCCAATTGAAAAGGTGGGCAGAAAATGGGCAGAGCTTAAAGCCCAATACAGCACAGTGGGCAGGCCAGGAATCCCGCCGTCGGCTCATGAACACTACAACCCAAGGCCACAGCCAGGATACTGCCCACAAAGATAATATAAAATGTTCCAGTTCCAACAGTTACTTCTGTTGAAAGGGAACAGAGTAACTATCAATTCCGGAACTGTGGAAAGAGGGGACCACAGCCCAGCCCAGGGCTCTCGTGGCACAGCAGCACATGCAGATGCAAACTCGAATGAACCAGAGTAAATAAGTCTTAGGCAGCTCCAGCAAGGTTCATGCACCCCAGTAACCCGAGGTGTAGGAGAGAGAGAGAGAGAGAGGGGGGCCGGCCTCCAAAGGGAAGGATCAATCCAATCAGAAAATCTAAAGAGCAACCCTAGAGGGAGGTATACTGATGATCTGACGAACAGTAATATGCAGGGAGACTACACCACCAAGCAGCAAGACCTGGTTCAGACAGAGTGATCTTAAAATATTACTCCCCACTTTCAGGTGGATGATGTTCACAGCCCAGCAGCTTCATCGCAGCAACACATCTGGCCAGCCTGCCAGAACCACTTGCCGACAAAGGACAGCACTAGGCCAGGCCAAGGCTCTTAGGTACCATCAGGCTAATGAAGGGCCGGCCACTCTCTTTTTGTATTTTTGGAGCATGAGGAAAAGCAGTCAAAGGAATTTGCTGAGATGGTGTGGGCAAGGTGGTACCAGTCTAGAGCAGGGATGTGAAGGCTTAGGGAAAGTTATTGGAGCACCTTGCAAGTGTAAAGATCAACAGTTTCAATCTCAATGCTCATTGTAGGTTTGCCTCCACCCCAAGAGGGTCGCAGCCACTGTCTGCATAACGAGTCAAACCCTGGCTGCAACAATTGTCAAAAAAGGTCAACACAGAGGTGGTTGAAATGCCCCCCTACAGTCCCAGAGAACAGTCACAATGTCACCTAAATTGGTGGGATGGGAGCAAAGTGGCAGGATGGGTGAAGATACACCTTACTAAGCTGGAGTGAGGCATTTACTGCATCTGGTTCACACTGATACATCAGGGTGTATTGTTTACTGGATGTGGTAAATACTGTATAGTCTTAGTTTTTCTCTGGAAAATGGGAAATTACATGCAGGATTAGTATTTTTCTCGCCAAAGGCAGCATTTATCAGAATTTACAACACAGTTTACCCAGTATGACCTGATGAAATTTACTAGGGGAAAATTGTAGGGTACACTTATTTCAGCATTACTAAGAATTCAGATCCATGTGATAACTCCGATTACACACTTATCTCGTAATTGAAAGAAATCAAACAACACTGACATTAAGGGGTCGATTCCGATTTGTGAAAAACCGCTCCGAATAGCTGTACGGAGCGTTTTTCCCGTACGAATCGTACCCTGCAACGTCCCCCGTACGTACGACGAAGTACGATTCATACCAGGAGCTGGATTCCGTATGAATCGTACAGAGACCGTACGAATCAAATCCCCGTACAAACCTCCCTCGGAACCCGCTGAACGAGACATCCGTACGGTTCGCGGCTGGTTTTTCCGACCCTGCAAGTACGATTTGTGTCAGGTACGCACCGTACGACGCTTTTTCTACGTGAGCCGAAAACATCCGGAGAAGCAGAGTTCGCCTCGAAACAGGTACGGAACGCCCCCCCCCCCCCGGGTACGGTCCGTACACCCCATGATCGCAGGGGTACGCACCGTAACCCTGCGATCATGGGGTGTACGCACCGTACCCCGCAATCATGGGGTGTACGCACCGTACCCCGCAATCATGGGGTGTACGCACCGTATCCGCATCATGGTGTGTACGCACCGTACCCCATTTTCGCTGGGTGTACGGTGCGTACACCCTGCGATCGCGGGGTACGGTGCGTAGGGCATGTTTACGATTCGTACGGACAGGGCTCCGGATACGAATCGTACGGACTTTTTTTTCTAGGATCGGAATCGACCCCTTAGTGTCTGGATATGAAACAGTGTTTCTAATGTTGGAAAACATCTACAAACTGCTAATGTCTGCCGCTTTCCAACTCCATATTCGTATAGGATGCCAAAACCTTCAATCCTACCAACAGATATGAGCACAGCAGTGCAGACGCAGGGACTCCCCTATGTAGGCAGAGGAAGTGCAATACTTGTAGGCCTTCCCAAATCCACAATTGCACCTCTCAAAGCCATCCTTCATGCTGTAGCACACGTGGTCACAAGCCTACCACTTCCCTGTTCCCCTTCCGCTAAGCAGGTTTACAAGGTTCCTTAGCGCCGGGACGCCTCTTTGCCGGGGCAGCTGTTTGCGCTTAACCAAAAACATAACATAACATAACAAGCTCACCTTTTGATTGAAATAAAGACTAAACAGGATTGAACTTTTTACTAAATAATCTTTATTTACTGTACTATAACAGCTATGGTATCAAATAAAAGAGAATCCATTAAATGTTCCTTTCAGGGTCAAAACAACAATAAATATAGATTGCACAGGTATTCACACACACACACACACACTCACATTGAGAATGTGCGCAAATACAAAACCTTTTGAGACTGAGGAGGTTAAACAATACTTCTTTCAGGACATTTAAAAAACTAAACATCTTCCATTGTAAATAATTAGCAACATATTTACTTATTATAAACAAAATACACAAAGCACAGAAAGGAAATAACGCAATTCAAGGAAAGAAGCCAAGCATCCAAGTAATTTAAAAAGAACAGTTTGCCAAAGACAAAATGAATGCAGTGAATGAACATGCAGTGCAGAAATTCAAATATGTAATTACAAAACATATTTATGCAGTATAAGTGCATATTCCCTTAATGAAACTAAGTCAGGTATTCATTTGAAATCAAAGAATGCATTGGTCCACATATACATTTGCCTTCTCATTGTTAATAAGTAAGTTACTAAGCTTTCTGGTGACATCTTTCTTTCATAGCTTTCTCAAAATCTATAGTATGTTTGAATTTGTCGGATATTGCTATTGATTTGGATGATACATTACTCATAATTTCACTGCTGTCAATTTGACTCTATTCTAACTCTTAAAATATGGGGATTTTAAAAGCATATTCTGAGTAATAAAAAGTGAAAAATAAGTAAAAACCAACAACACAAAATTCTGACATTGATGTATGTGAAGTATTTCCTTTATGTACAAACGCACCTTCAGATATTTAAAATAAAAGGTAAGAACATGGTGGAGAAATAAAAATTAGCATGTTGACAGGTATGAGCGCCAAACAATCACAGGTAGTGGGCTAGGCCCAAGTGCATGACAAAATGCAAATACTGCCAACTTGGATAAGGTCATGAAATACAGAAAGTGTGACAGACAATGGGGATGGCACTATGCTTGCTCTGGTGTGGAAGTGTGTGCTTACTGAGGTTTGAACAAAGGAATATTGGGAAGGTTTTCCCAAATTTGATGGTATAAAATAAGGTTACAGGATCCATAAATACGGAATACAGTTAACATCTTTGGTCATTAATAGGCTTTATTAAGCCTCTTAGAATGAAGTAAAAGATCTGGGCATGGGATTAAAAACACAACCCAATTGGAGACTAACATTAAAAGGTTTTCATATAGTGCTTCATACTAAAGTTCTGCTGTTTTAAGCACTGTAAATAACAGGTGCCCCTATTACCTAATTTCATGGAACTCCACGACCTTCAAAAATTAAAACCTCTGATCTGCACTCCGCACATCATAACAGATGTCATAGATGAGTGTTAACTTACTGAGCTATTGTGCACGCATGAATCCACTATTTTATTGTCTGCATTCTTGGAAAAGCTCTTTAAGTAATGTGTTTTGTGTCCTCGCCCTTAAAACTAACTATGTCGTGATGGTTAAGGCTTGCAAAGATTCAGCAAAAGAATAAGTAATTTTGGGGGAGGGTCTCGGAGCACATTCCAGATAGGCGGTACCAATTAATGCTGTTTAAAAATAAATGAAAGCTGGTTATATTTTATAATACTTAGATTTCGTGATCCTGTGCTTGCATCCCTCCACTGTGACTTTTTCTCTGTATTACATACCCACCTGTATTATCAGTTTCTTCTGCCCACGAAGAATACCCAGTAAAACATGTGGGCACTGAAACTTGAAGTGAGATTGATGTCCAATAATTTGAGCCGGGTTACACACTGAATAAGGATATACTAGCCAAGGTGAAATGTCCAAGCATTTAAAGCAGAGGACAGAGGAGCAGGATTCGGTTTCAGGTGTAAGTAATGCTTCTGCGGACTCCGGGGACTTGTGTGAGGGAGAGAGGTAGAGGGTAGCAGTCTGGAAGGTTAGATGAGTTGAAGTTGGTCGTTGAGCTATGTTGGACCGTTGTTGTGGAGGGCTTTGTAGGTGTGGATGAGCAGCTTGAATTTGCAAACTTTTTGGATGGGTAGCCAGTGTAGTTTAGTGAGGGAGGAGAGATGTAAGTAATTCTTGGGGCGTATAGGATTTTTTTAGATGATCTGGAGTCTTTGTGTGAGCTGGTTGGACAATGCCGCTGTGGAGCCCGTTGTCATAGTAGGTAGAGGGATCAAACCGGGTTCAGACGGGCGTACAACTGGCAAGTACACCTGCTGTAGTGGGCCACTGTACACGTTGTACCCCCCCTAAGCAGGGAAGTCCATCAAGGTATTGATTAGGCTACGCTGGCTTCAGGCTGGCAGGGAAGTTGTGTTGGACCGGACCCTTTCTACAGGGTTATCCTCCATCCTCCCCCTATTTTTCTGACCCTCTTTTGTTGGCTTTAGGATTCTGGGCACTTTACCACTACTAACCAGTGCTAAAGTGCATATGCTCTGTATTCTAAACATGGTAACATTGACTTATCCACAATTGGCATATTTACTTTTAAGTTCCTAGTAAAGTGCACTATATATACCAAGGGCCTGTAAATTAAAATCTACTAGTGGGCCTGCAGCATGGATTGTCCCACTCACTCAGTAGCCCTTTAAACATGGCTCAGGCCTGCCACCACAGAGCCTGTGTGGGCAGTTGTAGGCTGTCATTTCGATCTGGCAAGTTAAATTACTTGCCTGGCCCAAACCTTCCCTTTTAATACATATGTCTCTCTTAAGGTAGGCCCTAGGCAACTTCAAGGGCAGGGTGTAGTGTACCTAAAAGGAAGGCCTTTTTTTGTAAGCTTTTATGTCCTAGAAGTGAAATACTACTAACTTCGTTTTCACTACTGCAAGGCCAATCTTTCCCAGGGGTTAACATGGGGATTGCCTTCAAAATTTTAAGTGTAATTCTGATTGGGAGAAGACAGCAAGTTGGATTTTGGCATCTCTAGACTCGCCATTTAACAACACATTTTGGTAAAGTTTGTTTTTAAATTGCAGGTCTGAAAACTTTTAGAAAGTCGTCATTTTCTTACTTTAACTATCTTGTGCCTCTGCCTGTCTCTGTTAGAATGACAGCTGGGCTGTGAGCATTCCTCCAGACAGTCACACAAAGGGAGCTGGGGTGTGACATGTGCATCCTGATGCCCCATCACCAGGCTGATGGGCTTTCCAGAGGCAGACTGGGAGGGAGGAGCTGACATTCACACCTGAATAGGGCTGTGCCTGTCCCCACAAGGAGTGCTGAATACTCCCCTGGAATGTGACTGGATCCAGGAAAGGAAGGGCAGGTACAAAGGCCCCTTTTGTTGTTTCCCTCACTTCAAATACACATTTTGCTATAGCTACTGGGCCTCTGACACCCCTAATTCAGTTCACTCTGGGATACTGGGAAGACTCTCCAACTAAGAGGAGCTGCCAGGAGGGACTGCCACTACTCTGCAGTGTTGGCCTGCTACAAGCAGATTGCTGTGTTGACAAGAGGGACTGCCACCTTGCCCTGTGCTCTGCTGTGTTAGCCTACTACCTCTGTCCTTAGGGAGGAAGAATCCTGCGCTCTACCTCCAGTTACCCCCAGAACTCCGAGGGCTTGTCCAGCTTGCCTCCTGTTAAAGGCCTCAGGGCCACAAAAGACTTCTCAGTGCTCAGTCTGTGCACTCCCTGCAACTTAACCAATGGGATTTGTGCTTTCTACAAACCTTCACTAACAGCTGCACTCACGCTCTATAATTGGTATCCTTGAGTGCAACTTTGCCCAAGCCACACTCTCTGCTTCCTACAGCGGCAACTCCTTTCGCAGTTTTAGCCGGCAAGCTATGCCCTTGCAGTGAAGTTGCTGCTCAGTGTTTGGAACACCCGCAGGACTGCAAGCCACATACGAGTGTGCACACTTTGCTGGGGAAACCCAGGAAATCGCCCTACAGAAGACTGATACCGCCTCCCTACCCAGAGTGCCAATCCCGAGGCACGTTGCTGTGTCGAGCCACCTCAGTGCTGAAGCCTCTCTCAGTGCAGTCCCCTTCCTTCTGCAATCGCAGCTTAGACATATCACCGCTGCACCGTCCTCAGCACACCCCTCCTTTTCTGCAGGACTGTGGTCTATGGCTGCTGAAGGGAATCTATTGTGAAACCCTAACCCGGGAGCCTCCGCGCAATGCTGGTGATGGATTTGTCTTTCCCTCATGGAGCAGAAGCGGTCCCGGTGAGAGTTGGGGCCTTATTGTTGTCCCGCAATAATGAACCAACAGATTGGGACACTACTGGGCACCCTTTATTTATTTGCAAAGCGTTCCCGATGTGCAAGCATGGCTAGTATTCCCCCAGCTCAGTCATTGAACTCATGTACCTTGAAGTCAGACCCGTACGGTCCCCGCAGCGTCATGGTGCACTCTCAATAACCAGGGAGGATTCCTGTTATATTCTCGCAACGCTTTACCTTAAAATTTAGAGTCCCAGCACTCCCCTGAACATTTGACCTCCCAAAAAGGTTTGAATACCTAAGTGGTAAGCAAAAGTTACTGTACCGACTCTAAACGAAGCCCAGTTTAAAAACACTGCTTTTTGATCTGATTTACTTATCAGCACATTCCTTGTGATTAAGTTTATTAAAATAAGTATATTTTTCTAATCTGGTGTGAGTTCGTTTTGTGTGCTGTTTTCACTGTCTTACTGTACGAAGTGTTGCACAAATACTTTACACCGTGCCTCTTAAGTTAAGCCTGACTGCTCTGTGCTGAGCTTCCAGAGGGTGAGCACAGGTTAATTCAGGTTGTGTATCGGATTTACCCTGACTAGAGCGATGGGTTATGCCTGGCTTAGGTGCAAACCCTAGCCAACCACAAGTCTACTGCTTATAAGGGCCTGGGTGACCGTGCATCTCGTGTGCGTAGGGAGTCACTTGCAACGTATTCTAGGGGTGGAGGCAGCAGGATGTGATCAGTGCTTTGAACAGTTTGTTCATTGTGAGTTTGCCGTCAAGGATGATGCGGAGTTTTCTGCCATGGTCTGTGAGGGTGGGCGTGGAGCCTAAGTCAGGTGGAAACCAGGAGGAGTCCCATGGGGAGCTCTGGTTTCTGAAAATCAAGATCTCTGTTTTGACCCTGTTGAGTTTAAGACAGCTCTTTCGCATCCAGTTGGTCACATTGGACATGCAGGAGGTGAAATTGGTTCTGGGGGAGTTGTTTGCGTCAATGAGCGAGAGGACGAGCGGAGTGTTATCAGCTTAGGAGACAATGTGAATGCTTGTGCTCTTATGATGCAGGTAGAGGGGTTCCATGTACACATTAGAACGGGTTGTGCTGAGCTTCTTGTGTAGAGAGATGAAAGTTGAGAGTCTGACTCCTTGAGTCCTGTTGGAGAGGACGGAGACAATCCCACTCAGGGCAGGCCCTTGAATTTCTGAGTCCTTGAGTCTAGCCTGGAGGGTTCCATAAGAGACGGTGTCGAAGGCCACACAAGAGGTCGAGCAGGATGAGAGCAGTGGCTTCTCCTCGGTCCATGATGGACCGGATGCCGTCTGTTGCTGAAAGGATGACAGTTTCCATGCTGTGGTTGCTGAAGGAACATTGACTGGGTGGAGTCCAGGAGGTTGTGACGTTCAAGATGGATGGAGAGTTTCTTGTTTATCTCCTTCTCCAGGACATTCGCCATAAAGTGCGAGATGGGTCTGCAGTTGCTAAGATCTTTCATGTTGGCTGAGGGTTTCTTCAGGAGAGCGGTGGCTTCTGCATGTTTCCAGCTATACAGGAAGTTTCCACTGAGGATTTAGGAGTTTATGATTGTGGTGAGGGTGGCACTGATCAGTGTGGGATTCTTTTTTGCTTCTTGAATCAGCCCCATAATGTATATCTTGGAGATCACTGGCTTGAGTCTTAAATGGCGATCCCATCCCTTCACTTCTATTGTTTCAGCTCAAGGATTGGGTAGCAGTAAATTAAGTTTACCAGTGTCCCTCCATATAGTGAACTATGAAGCGAAGGTGATTCGGCAAATGAGTGAACTGTCATAGCACACCATGTGGAATAAACCATCTCTGGCATCTGTCCTCAACTATTTACAGGTCCAATTGAATGACTCTTCATCAACTACAGACCTCAACATAGAAAGGGTTTGCAAGGGGCAGGATCGTGGTGTGACCTGCTTGTTTCTCAAAGTTTAAAGAGCTCCAGTTACAGGAAAGGGACAATTACAGGAACGTGACAATCAGATAGTTAACTGTATGCAGATGTACGAGGAAATATATTATTGTGATAAAATGATCCAATAGCCACATAATAAAGTTCTGGTAAAGAAGTAACATATTCTAGGGTAGCAGCCTGGCATAGGTCTAACATTTCACTGAAAAATGCCATGGCCTTGTAGAATGGACACTGATGTGGTCTGTGAAAGCATAACATGGAATTAACTAGTTACTGGTACATGGAATCCTTAGTGAAAGTGTTGTTTCATCTAAATTCCAAAAATGGAAATATGGGTTTGGGTAATATAACTAGCACAATAATACAGTGAGTGATTGAGAGAAGTTACTGCTTTGATAATGAAGCTACTATTAATGCTAGTATTAAAGCTAACTTACCATACTTGACAGCAGGCCATTCTCCCGCTGGCACAATATATTATGCAGGAGGACTATAGGTGACAAGGAAACCATCTTACTTAGAGTCACTTTCTAATATCCAAAAGTCCACAGTTTGCATAGCTGCAAGGAATAGGCCATCAGGGCGGGGGAATGTAGAAAATTAAAAGGCCATCACAGGGAGATGTCATCCTGGATAAAGCTAGTGAAAGTTACTTTTTCAAAGTAAATGAAGACTACTTGAAATTTCAGCTTTTTTTGTGCTGCACAGAGGTTGTCTTGAAGAAACGTGAAAGTAGTATGACCTTCATACACTTCCAATCACCTCTACAAATTAGATAATCTTGGGATCAGAGACACTATTTTGAGTCTTTTCCTGCACCAGATTTGACCTCTAAGGTCTAACATGGTCTGAGTTTTAATCTATTTTGGATAATGTCATAAGAGATTAAAATACCTGCTTTCTCCCAGTTAACCAGAATCACCTCCATGCACTAGAATCCAGAAGGCTAAATCGTTTTTGAAGAAGGGTTTTTATGAAAAGGCACTCCAGGACTTGGGCAGAATAACTAATTTATATTGATTCCAGACTCAAATAGAGAAAGTCTTCCTCCTTACAGAAGAAGCATGAAAAGCTGTAGTGATTATAGGTCTTTTACAACAGTGTCACTTCTATAGTTAGAAAGTTGTAGGGACGTCAACATCTCTTAAAAGAACTACACTAAAGCCACAACAATCCCCAGTCACCAGGCTACTCTCCTATCACAAGTCCCTCGTGCAATCCTGATATTCAGTCACCATCTCATGTGAGCTGCATCCTTCGCTTGTTGGGTTTCATTTGCTCCAGAGTACCCTAAGCTGTGTTCACGCTGTTCTATCATGTGTGCTGTGACTACTCTAGAAAGCAATACAAGACACTGGGGCAGAGGGGACGGTCCACAGTGTACTTTTCATGCTAGTATTATGCCGTCACGCTTGGTAGTATAAAGGAAATACAATGCCATACTACGATTTGGGGGTAAGGAAGGTGATGCCACACCACTTGGGTGATGTTAATACAGTAGGACTTGACACTGAGGCAAACAATACAGGAAGGATGCTGCAATGAAGCAATAGAGTCCACAGTTGGGAAGATGGCGTAGTAAGGTAAATGCTACACTGTGGCAGGACAACATAGGTAAGATGACACCATATTACCCATCAAGAAGGAAGAAGGATGACACCATGAAGCATTGTGAGGGGACCAATGAATCAGACTGGGGAGGACGGGGAGGATGCAAGATTCGACAATGGAAAAGGAGAAGGCGGCTGGTAAACACTGTGGGGTGTGGAGGCGGGCAGTAGGTAGCTCCAAGACTAGAGAGGGGGAGAGGCTGCCAGTGGACTAGTTTTGAACCAGAGTGTTTTTGGCAAATTTCCCTATGGGAAAGAAAACCTTCTGATTCAACTAAAATGACAGAAACAAAAGCAACACTGTTAGCTACTCTGAAGCTGGTGATGAAATGAAAATAACTCACTGAAAATTGAAAAAGATTGATTTCGAGGTTTCGGTAAGAGTTCTCATTTTCTTGCAGACCATCTAAAACAGTGTAAATGATGCACTGTTAAAATTTTTGTGTATTTAGAGTTTTTGGGTGACGAAGAGCATGATTTAAAACTGTGTTCTTTAACATGCAGAGTCATAGGAGTATAGTGTTACTTACGTTTTTTTAACTCTAGACTAGCCCACCCTGTACAATAACAGTCCAGCAGCGGCCGGTAGCGGGAGTACCGGCCGGGCGGTGACGTGGGGAGGGGGAGGGTCAGGGTGGGGGGGTAGTAATGTATGGATTACGGACTTTAACAGGTAAGTAAACATAAAAATGAATAAAACGAATTTCGTTGCGCGCACTGCATCGCATTTGGTGATGCAGTGCGCGCAACGAAATTCGTTTTATTCATTTTTATGTTTACTTACCTGTTAAAGTCCGTAATCCATACATTACTACCCCCCACCCTGCCCCTCCCCACGTCATTGCCCGGCCGGTACTCCCACTACCGGCTGCGGCTGTCACAGTCTAGTAGGTCTTTTAGACCATACTGACACAAACATATTGCAAAATCAGCATCCAACAATGCTAAAATGACTTTTTCCAAGAATACAAAGGTTGCTAGGATAATTTCTGAATTCCTCAGAACATACTGCGAAACAGTTACACATAAATAACCGGAGTGTTCTCAACAAAAGTATCAATAGAACACGAAACTGGTGTGAGTCTGATAAGAAACATGCCGATGAGGATGCTGTTTAGTAGGAGGACAGGACATATCTTTTCGTCCCACATCTGGGTTTAACCACCTACGACCCACAAAAACCAGGTCAGACCGCCAAGAGGTGAAGGCAACATTCCTACCAAGACACAGAAATAGATGCCATTCCTGTAGTCCAGGTCAGATGGTTCAAAGACCGGATAATCGCCTCAACTAAAAGAAATCCCAGCAGGCCCCGTCAGACCAGCCCTGGCTGAGTCAGGTGCTCTGTGGCCAGCTAACATGGCGGAGTCCTGTCTGTGAAGGCAGCCGGCGGGGAATGTGCGGGGAGCTGAGAGGATTACTTCCAAGGATGCCTCGTGTTAGAGGTAAGCCGGCTGTGGCCTGTGGGGGTCCCACTTCAGGCCTTCCTCATCAGTGCAATTATGCGCGTCTTTTTTCGGTCCCGGGGGGCAGCACACCCAGGGCTGGCAGTAATCCGCGCACACCCTCGCGCACGCCCTTTAATCCCTTTCTCTTGCACAGATGGCTCCTTTGCAGCCACGGGGGCCAAAACACCCTACTCAGTCAACATGAAATTCCTTTGCACCGCCGCTCAGAACTGCAATTTATCTGTGCTGGAGTAAAGTCAAGCCGCTGCCAGAGACTGTTAAAGGCACGGGCAAAGTGAGCTCTGGTACAGGGCCCCACAATTTCAAGCGTCCCTCCCCCTCACGGATGCCTTTAGGTCTGTCCCAGACCGTCGAGAATTTTAAAAATCAGTATTCACCCGCACTCTGTCCAGCAGCGTGAATAAAGCAGTCATCATCACACTGAAACAAGACTTCAGCGCTTTGCCGTGAAATGGATCCCCAAAAAATAAAAGAAGCTTGTGAGTGGTGCCGCGCGAGTGCCACTGCGAGCATATGTCTTCAATTTTAGCGGCCGTGTCTGGCCGCCATAATTGAAGACATATGGGCTTTGGTGCGCGTAACAGACACCAATAGACCATAGGCGGAGCTACGCGACTGCCTATGGCCTATTGCGTGTTCTGTTATAAAACAGCACGCATGCAAAGCCCAATCAAAATAGACCTTGAAATGCACATGCACGAGCTGTGTGGAATTTCAAGGTCCATTTTTGAAACCCTAGTAAAAGGGTTTTTCGATCGCTTTGCTTGCGAGCCCTAAAAAGAGCATAACAACTTTCAAATTCAGCGTTTGTCGGATGTGCCTAAAAGATATTTTCAGTAAGGAAGGGAACAGACAAGGTTACATAAATATGTCCCATAATGCTAAGTAAGTGATAAATACTGCTCAGGAATGTAGACATATATGCACTATCACATTATTATGAGGGTTAACATAAGTCATGTCATCTTTCTGGAAAGTACATTCCACAAATCGAGGGGAGGGAACAGTCTGAAGATCAATGCAATTTCCCGTACCTGACACTCTTTGAATGCACTCGGTTCGTTTTTACCCAAAATGAATTATTCTCTGAATTGAATTGAAAATTCCATTTGTATAGCGCATAACCACCCGAAGGCCTCGCAGAAAGTAAACATTCTTTTTTCAATTTAGTAGGGTAATTCATTGAATGACTATTTTCAGAGCGTTTTTTGACTTTTAGCAGAAACAAGAAAACAGACATTGCTATGATCAAATTGAAGGCTTCAAAAATCACAGAATACCATCAAAAATAACAGAAGCAAACAAACCACTCACTCACATACCAACACTTCTCTAAATACAAATTGTAAATATTTGCATTCGAGATAATTCGATTAAAGAAAAGGTATGAAGAAACATGACAGAAAAACAGCAATAAAAAGAACCTGCGCTTTAGAAACACAAAGAACATTTTGAGACGCATTAATTAAATTGACAGTCACATTTTGAACAAAACAAAAAAAAATTGCGAAAAGATAATATTTAACATAAGGCTTTGGTTAAATAAATACGTACACAAGACAGGAATTGTGGTAAATTATGGTAAAAGTGCAATAAACTGTGGTCATCCTTCTTTTCACAGGTAATACGTAGAGTGCACTTGCTGATTACAACTGTTGCTCTGAAATATATATAAAAAACAACCCAATACTCTAACTGTAGAAACTTTGCTTACATTCCAAATATAGGAAACATACCTTCCTAAACTTTTTTCTTTTTTTACATATGATACACCAGAAGATATAAAAGCTGATCTTGTCTTACAGTATAAACAAGTATACCATCAACGTCCTACATGTACAAGGCGTACAAGGGTATGGTCGTGCAACTGTACATTTCTGGAAATATAGGAACTTCTTGGACGGGTCCTCTCTAATGGTCCTTTGGATTTTTGTGCAGTTTCGCAACAA
Source organism: Lissotriton helveticus (assembly GCF_964261635.1). Classification (NCBI taxonomy): domain Eukaryota; kingdom Metazoa; phylum Chordata; class Amphibia; order Caudata; family Salamandridae; genus Lissotriton; species Lissotriton helveticus. The sequence goes on from NC_136060.1 coordinate 189,203,703, forward strand.
GTGGAATAATCTGTTTTTAGAAATCAATATCTCCCAGAATGTGTAGCATTTTTCTTTGGACGAATCCACGTAGGTCTGGAATGTATTGTCTTTGAATGTACATTATATTTTTACATTGACAACGCATGCCCCAGCTCTTCCTAAGCACAATGGCGCAACCTGTAAAATAAGAAAATACTCCTCAGTAAAAGTTACATACCTGAAATAATTAGATGTTTATACAGTTTGGGAAAATTCTACAAAACTGCCTGGGATTAAATTTAACAATCTGCAAAACTTGATGAATCAACTTCAGTGCCATTTTCTCTACCATCTATTTCACAAGGTAAATTGGATAGGACAGCAATTAAGATTAATTGGCAAATATTGTTAGATGTTTTTACCTGTGTCCACTCATTAGTCTGAGGATCATATGCCTCCACTGTATTCAGATAAGCTTGTCCATCGTATCCTCCAACTGCATAAAGTTTGTCACCAAGAAGGCACACCCCAACAGCATCCCTACTAATGCTCATAGACGCAACAGCTGTCCACATGTCTGTCTTAGGATCATATCTGTAAAAGAAATACTGTGTTTCATTGATAAACTTTTAAATGGGGTTGACTTCTAATAAAACGCGTAGCATGTGGAGATTCATACAGAGAAAAGTGTTTTTTGGGGCAAGAGGTCTGTAGGCTGTACTTGTTACATTGTTAATTGCCTGCTTTTTCTACAACTATGCAGCCACTACTCATACACTCTAAACTTCATGGCATTGCACTACTGTGTCTTCCGCTCTCTGGTGCCATCGTTCAGCTCTGTTTTCACAGTTTGTTTGCATGCCTAGTTACCACTATTCTTATTTTGTTGGCTGCCTAATTGCACTCAGACACATGGAAGTTATATATTAAGATATTAAGCAATGAAACCATGCATCATCCTCCATTTACAGCAAATGGTAAGAAGGACCTTTCACATTTCAAAACTTAAATGGAAAAGCTCAGCATGGTACTCAATTATGGGTAATAAAAAAAAAGAGAAAGAACCCCTCAAACCAAGGGGATGGGATAGTTAAAAACCAAGAACAAAAGACCCCCCCCCCCCCAGCGCACACAGTAACCTACATCTCAGCTTTTACTGCACACAATCTTTAACTTAACACAATAAACAAACCTTCATCCATCATCAAACAAATCCGAATGCACAAATTACTTACCCTTCAGTAACGATATATCTGTAAGAAACAGTAGTTAGTGTTAGATTTCTTACCTTAGAATATCCCCAGGCTGGATCTGGAAAGTTTTCGTCAGCAGTTGCGCATTGGTAGGCGTCATCTGCGGCTCCGCGTCGGTCGTCGGCGTCGTGATCGCCGGGATGACGTCGTCAGAGTACTTAGACGCCGCCCTCGAGTGCTGACATCAGTTCTGTACATAGCTTTCTGCGCCAGGAACGCAGAGCCATGATAGAAACCGACACTGGTGCCATGAAACTAGGGGCCTGAAAGGCATGACCTTAACTCTAGATATCGTGTAGTGTTAGATTCCTTACCTTAGAATAGATACCCCGGCAATACCAACCCCGGTGGTGGGTCTGTGAACCAAGATCACACCAGGAAGCCCTGGAAAACGGAACGGCCGAAAAAGCCATCTCCCTGGACTTGGCTGTCCAGGAAGTAGTGCCTAGCAAACGTGTGCAGCGAGGCCCACATAGCTGCCTGACAGATGTCCTGCAAGGGGACTCCGCGAGCCAGGGCAGTAGTAGCCGCCGTGGCCCGAGTGGAATGGGCGCGCAGCCCCACAGGAGGCTTCTTTTTCGCCAAATAATAACAGACCTTGATGCAAAACTCAACCCACCGAGAGATGGTCCGCTTGTGTCCAGCCCGTCCCTTCTTAGCATCCACGTAACCAACAAAGAGCTGGTCGTCCACCTGGAACTGGCGTGTGCGGTCTAGATAGAAGGAGAGCGCACGTTTTGGGTCCAGACGGTGGAGCCTCTCTTCCTCTTTCGAGGGATGCGGAGGCTGAAAGAAGGTGGGCAAGGTGATGGACTGCCCGATATGAAAGGCTGTGACCACCTTGGACAGGAAAGAAGGACGAGTCCTCAGAACAACTTTTTCCGGATGGACAGAAAATGAAGGAGGTTTAGAAGACAGAGCCTGGAGCTCACTCACTCTCCTGGCAGAGGTGATGGCAATCAGGAATGCGGTTTTAAGAGTCAGAAGACGAAGAGGACAGTTATGAAGTGGCTCAAAGGGAGTGCACATCAGATAAGTCAGTACAAGGTTCAAGTCCCACTGAGGCATCACGAAGGGAACAGGAGGAAACATGTGTGTGATGCCTTTCAACAATCTATTTACAACAGGGGACTTGAAAAGAGAAGGCTGATCAGGAAGCCTTAAGAAGGCTGAAATGGCCGAGAGGTAGCCTTTGATAGTGCCCAGAGCTGAGCCCTCCTGGGCAAGAGAAAGACGGAAGAGGAGAACCTCTGAAAGGGGGGCAGAGAGTGGATCCACAACCATGCCACAAATTTGTTCCACCTGCAGGCGTATATCGATTTTGTGGAGGGACGCCTGGCTGCCAGAATCACATCACAGACTTCAGGAGGCAAGTCAAATGGCCTCAACTGTCGCCGTTCAATCTCCACGCATGTAGGTGGAGACTGGACAGGTTCTGGTGGAGGACCGTCCCCTGCTGCTGCGACAGAAGGTCCTCCTGAAGAGGCAGACGAATCGGGGGATCGACTGACATGCTGAGTAGCCCGGATACCAATATCTACGTGCCCAGTCAGGAGCCACAAGGATGACTTGGGCCCGGTCTCGCCTGATCTTCTTCAGCACTCTGGGCAGAAGTGGTATAGGCGGAAAGGCGTACAACAGACCGCAGCTCCACTCGCGATGAAAAGCGTCTCCGAGCGAGTGCCGCCTTGGAAATCCCAACGCGCAGAACTGATGACATTGCGCGTTCTCTTCGGTGGTGAATAGATCTAACCAAGGCTCTCCCCACTGCCGAAAGAGACCTTGCGCCACGTCCGAGTTCAGACGCCATTCGTGATCCATCATGCACCAGCGGCTGAGTTCGTCCGCCCTGGCTTTCAGGGAACCTGCCAGGTGTTGAACCACCAGGGTGACGCCCTGATGTTCCAGCCATGTCCCGAGGTGCAGAGCCTCCTGACAAAGGGTCCACGATCCCATCCCACCTTGTTTGTTGCAGTACCACATGGCGGTGGTGTTGTCTGTGAACACCTGCACTACACTTCCCCAGACAGAGGGAAGGAATGCCTTCAGTGCAAGACGGATCGCCCGCAGCTCCAGAAGGTTGATATGGAGCCGGGACTCTGCCGGAGACCAGAGGCCTCTGATCTCCGCCTCTCTCATGTGGCCCCCCCATCCCAGGAGGGACGCATCCGTCACTACTACGTGCTCTGGTTGGGGTAGGGCGAGGGATCTGCCACTGACCCAATCGCGGTTCGTGAGCCACCACTGCAACTGACCCGCAGTGCCCTCCGAGATCAGGACATGGTCGGACAGGTTGCCCTGATGCTGGGCCCACTGAAACTTCAGGTCCCACTGCAGAGCCCGCATCCGCCACCTGGCGTGATGCACCAGAAGGATGCAGGAGGCCATCAGCCACAGGAGCCGCAGCGTCAACCTGACCGAAACTCGGGATAAAGGCGGAAAGATCGGAATCAGAGCCTGAATATCCCGAACCCGCTGTTCGGGGGGATAAACCCGAAACTGCGCCAAGTTCAGAACTGCTCCGATGAAAAGGAGCTTCTGAGAGGGGCACAGGTGTGACTTCGGCACGTTGATGGAGAACCCTAGTGGACGCATTAGGTTGGACGTAGTCTGGAGGTGGGAAACGACTGCTTGGGGCGAGCCCGCCTTCCACAACCAGTCGTCGAGATAGGGGAAGACTGGAACCCCTGATCTGCGCAGATGAGCTGCGACCACCGCCATCACCTTCGTGAACACCCGAGGGGCGCTGGTAAGGCCAAAGAGGAGCACGGTAAACTTAAAGTGCTCGTGGCCTACCGTGACCCGCAGGTGGCGCCGGTATGCCGGCAGGACGGGGATGTGGAAATATGCGTCCTGCAAGTCCAACACTACCATCCAGTCTCCAGGGTCTAGGGCAGCTAGGACCTGAGCTAAAGACAGCATCTTGAATTTCTCCTTCCGGAGGAAGCCCTTGACGCTCCGGAGGTCCAAGATAGGGCGTAGGCCTCCTTTGCCCTTCTTGGGTACCAGAAAGTATTGGGAGTAGCAACCACGTCCTCCTTCTGGCCCAGGAACGAGCTCGATGGCCCCCTTGGCCAAGAGGGCCATAACTTCCTCCTGCAGAAGTTCCAAGTGATCCGGACATGTGGTGGCATTGCGGTGGCAACACTTTGGGGTGGCATGGCTTGAGGGGTCGCCTTGAAGGGTAGGGAGTAGCCCCTTCGGACGATTTGCAGCACCCACCTGTCCGACGTGATGGAGCTCCAGTGGAGAAGGTGATGGCGGACCCTGCCCCTCACTGGCGTCGAATGGGCCTGAAAGGTCAGACTAGGAAGACTTTGAGGCAGATGCTGCGGTAGCGGATGTGGATTGACCTTGCTGTTGTCCCCCGGCACCGTCACGGCGGTTACCACGTCCGCGGCCGCGTTGAGGCTGGGTCTGTGGACTGTGGCTGGCAGGACGTGTGGGGGTGCCCCTTCCTTGGCCACGAAAGGGGCGAAAAGCAGAAGTTTTCTGGCGCTGGCACGACAGGCCCAAGGACTTGGCCGTAGCCCTGGAGTCCTTGAAACGCTCAAGCGCACTGTCTGCTTTGTCACCAAAGAGGCGACGGTCATCGAAGGGTATGTCCATGAGCATGGCCTGGACATCGCCCGAGAAATTGGCAGACCTCAGCCAGGCGTGGCGGCGAACCACCACAGTCATGGAAATCGCCCTTCCCAGCGAGTCCGTGGTATCCAGTCCACACCTGATGGAATAACGCGCAGCATCCCGCCCTTCCACAAGGGCTTGGGCGAGCCGGGTCCGGGCTTCCTCCGGGCACTGGGGCAGCACATCCGCAACCGTGTCCCACAAAGAGTGGGAGAACAGTTTCTTTCCAATCTGATCAAACCTTTTGGATTCCCTATCCGGGGGAGCGGTCGGGAATGCAGTCTGGGACGTAGAAGCCTGGTCACCAGGTTCTTATGGGTGGGGTGCACGGACAGAAAGCTAGGGTCGCCAAGAGCCGGGCGGTGGTGTCAGGCCACGATCCGATCCACAGGGGGCACTGTGGAGGGCTTGGAACAGGTGCCCAACAGAACGTCAGTGAGAGCCTGATTGAACGGCAGTAAAGGCTCCAAGGAGCTTACTAACGGCTGAAGCACCTCATTGAGGAGGTTAGTCTTCATGGCCGCAGCAGGGAGCTCAAGAGCCAACGCCTTGGCTGCCCTGCGCAACACCACACCATAAGTGGCACCCTCCTCCATAGCCACGGAGGGAGGAGAGATGAATCCAGTGTCGGGCGAAGTATCCAGACCACTGGCCTCCCCTAGCTCGTCTGCCCAGTCCTGGCTCAACTGGCACTGCTGTGCCAGAGGGTCCTCAGACCCCTCCCAGTCCTCCCCTTCATCCGTGTCCTGGTAAACAGGCTAGAATGACGGAGCCTGGTCGTAGGTGAAGGCCTCACCCATCGACGCCGGAGACGGCGCGACGCCGGACCGGATTAAAACTGGGGCCAGCGTCGTCCGAGGTGGGCGCCGGGAGCGACACCATGGGGGTCGGCGCCAGCGGAGGGGTCGTAAGGTCAACTGGCATCGACTGCGACCTAGGTAGGGATCCCCCGGGGGCTGGCGGCATCGGGACCAAAGTCGACGACGGCACCGGGGCCATAGCACCCGACGGCGCAGACGCCGGAGCCACCGGCCTGCCAAGCACCCAAGTTGGGTCTGCAGGGCCCGAAGGCACGCCGGCAGGCCTTAACGGAGGGAAGTGAGTCCTCATGGCAATGAGGAAATCACGAATCTCCTCCGGCGTCACTTGCAGGCCAGGGACCGGAGTGTATGGGCCTGGAGGCGGCGCCTGCGGCTCCGACGGAGCAGCGCGGGCGGTGTCGCCCGAACCGTCAGCCACATTGTGCGAGTGGTGAGGGGAGTCAGAAGTGTGATATCGCTTCTTCTACATCTTCTTGGAGTGCCTCGACTTACCGGAGGACTTGGAGCCCGATGAGTGCTGGCGATGACTCGACGAGCGACGGTTGCGGTTCTCCGCGACCGGTCCCTCGGCCTCCTCCTTGACCGGGACCTCAAGCGGCACGGAGCCGACTGCCATATCTCGAGTAGCTTGCGGGACCGTTCCCGTCTAGCTTTCAAAGTCAAGGCCTGCCAGTTGGGGGACGACTTGTCATCGTGGTCGACCACGAGGCAGTAGATACACCGACGGTGGGGGTCGGTCTTGGACATCAGGCGGAGACAGGCGTCGCACGGCTTGAAGCCAGGCATCCCTACGGCACCAGGAGTCGAAGTCGACTCGAAACAGAGATCCAAAATAGATCAAAAAGTTAGTCAAAAAATGACTAAGAGCACTGCTCTTCATGGATCTGACCTAGCTGGCGCGGAAAAAAGAAGAACTGACATCAGCGCGCGAGGGCGGTGTCTAAGTACTCCGACGATGTCATCCCGGCGACCACGACGACGGACGCAGACCCGCAGACGGCGCCTACCGACGCGCAAGGGTACTGCTGATGAAAACTTTCCAGATCCAGCCTGACGCCTGGGGATATTCTAAGGTAAGGAATCTAACACTAACCTGTTTCTTTCAGATACCAGAGTACTAGAAAAGGATTACGGGCCCGATTACGAGTTCGGCGTCACCGCCGCACTGGTGGTCCAACTACTATATTCCCAGTGTGGCGGTGGGACAGCCACAGGAGCACCGCAACAGCCAGGGATCATGGACCCCGAGGCAGTGGCCTGAGGCTGCAATATGCGGGCATTGCCGCCTAGCATTTTACGAGTTGCCTCACTGCAACCCTATCCACGGCGGTGAGCCTGCCATGGAAAGGGTGGCGGTAAGGCAACTCAGGGGACCCCTACATGGCTCCCTGTTCCCTCTGTGCAGAAGGGGTGCATGCAAAAGGGCATATGTTAGGCCCCCTGTATGTTAACACTCCCAATTCCTGCATGGGAAGAAATGCACAACATGGTGCATTTCTTCCCATGCAGGAACCTGCTTCAGCACTACCATAGCGCTGGCTTTCTATGGCTCTTCTTTGAGCCATATAAAGTCACTGCGCTGGGATCGGCGCCACAGGACCGACCGTACCAGATTCAACTTGTAATCCAGCAGGCGGTCTGACTACGGGTTTGGCGGCCAGACCGCCAAACTTGTAATCAGGACCTATGTTACTTTCCCTGTAAGTATCTGTTTTTGGCATGTAGCGCTATAGATTCACTTGCTCTGCCATGTAGTGTTGGGTCCAGATCTGTACAAGTTGTATTTCTTCAAAGAAGTCTTTCGAGTCACAAGACAAAGTGACTCCTCCTCTGGGTGATATTGCGCAAGGGCATCAACTCTAGTGCTAGATGTTTTCCAGCAGATGGGGGAGAACGGAGTGAAGTCCATGTGAATGAAATAGTGGAAAGGTACTGCAACGGCCAAAGGAGTCCAGGGAGGAGGGCGAGCGCATGTGAATCTACAGCACTACATGCCACAAATAGATGCTTACAGGGCAAGTACCATAATCCATTCAATGGCATGTGTGGCTGTAGATACACATGCTTTGCGCAGACTGTAAAGCAGTCCCTCTCTAAAAGTGGTGGCTATCCTGGGGGTGTTGCAGTTGTTTGAAAGACTACGTAGAACTGCCTGTCTTTCATTGGTTTGTTCGCATGTTAAAACACCCACACAATAATGTTTAGTGAAAATGTGTGGTTTAGACCACGTAACTGCATAAGAAATATTAGCTATTGGGATTTTGCATAAGAAAGCCATGGAGGCCCCTATTTTACATGTATAGTGTGCCCTACGGGGTGTAAGCAAAGTTCTTTTAGCTTTGGTAGAACATGTCTGAATGGATTTAATTATGGATTTAATTATCCATCTATCAATACCTTTAGTAGATTTTGGATTTCCTGTAGGGGTGCAGGGTAGGGGTTAAAAAGCAACAGCTAATTGTTTTGCTTCTACAGAACTCTTTGGTCTGTCAAAAGAATACATTAGAGCTCTTTTGACATCTAGGGTTTGAAGAACTCTTTCAGCAACTGAATCAGGCTGCGGGATAAAAAAAGGTAATTCAACGGACTGATTAATGGTGGAAGGATGAAACCACGTTTGCAAGGAATTTTGGGTTGGTTCTAAGGACCACCCTATTTTCTTCCAAGGTTAGTGCCTGGAGCTCAGACATGCCTAAGTGAGGCAATGGCCACTAAAAAAGCAACCTTCCAAGACAAGAATTGTAGGGGACAGTTGTCCAATGGTTCACCCATAAGTCTGTAAAGTACTATATTGAGATTCCATGAAATTACTCTTTTAAGGCTTTCCATAAATTCCTTAATAGCTGGTACCTTGAACAAGAATTATGCTGCATGTTTTGTAGTAAGGCAGCAACTGCTGCTAAATGTAGATGTATAGAAGTGTAAGCGAGGCTGCTAGAATGAGGGTGAGAGATGTTCGCCTGAGCCTCTGAACCACAAACAGAAGGAGAGGGAGAGGTAGAGGTAGAAAAGTGCAGCCAAATATCCCTCACCAGTTCATCAATAGGGCATTAGCTTTGGATAGTGGGTGTGGGACCCTGGAGGGGAAGTCTGGGCATTTTGTGTTGTCTGCAGTTGCAAACAGGTCTATCTGAGGAAACCCCCACTTGGAAAAGTATGGGAGAAGGACTTGTGGGTAGAGTTCCCACTCGTTGACCTGTTGCTGCTTCCTGCTGAGAAGGTCAGCAAAGTGATTGTCCATCCCTGGGAGGTGTTCTGCCAGCAGATGGATGCTGTGATGTATTATCCAACGCCAAATAATTTGAGATAGGTGTGATAACTGTAGAGTGTGACTGCCCTTGTTTGTTGTACATAGTACATGGTTGTCAGATTGTCTGTCTGGACCAAGACAACCTTGCCTGTGAGGTGAGTTAAAAATACTTTCAATGCTAGGTGAACAGCTTGAAGCTCGAGGTATTTGATGTGGAGATCCTGGTGATTGGTAGCCCAGAGACCCTGAGCTGTGAGATCCTGAATGTGAGCACACCATCCTGTAAGGGATGCATCCGCTGTGACAATGATATGGAGAACAGGTTCGAAAAATGTCTGCCCGTTTGATAAGTTTAGTGTGTTCCATCATTGCAGAGATCGATGGGTGCGAATGTCCACCAACACTAGATCTTGTAGCCTTCCCGGTGATTGAGAGCATTGGCGCACCAGACATTCTTGCAGTGGGTACAGTTGGGCATGTGGTATTATTGCAATGCAAGATGCCATCATGCCTAAGAGTCGCATAACTAGTTGACTGGTATATATGTTGGTGGAGTTGAAACTGCTCTAGTAGCGTTTGGATATTTTGGATCCTGCTTACATTTGGGTATGCTAAACCCAACTGTGTGTTGAGCATGACCCCTAAGTACGGCTCAATCTGTAAAGGTTGAAGGTTTAATTTTTGTATAATGATAGTAAACCCAAGTTGATGGAGAAGATGAACACTTGTGGTGATATTGTTTTCCAGTTAGGGAAGAAATGTAGTCGTCCCCTGACATTTGTTAAGTGGTCGGGGAGAATAAGCAGAGAGTCACTGTTTGGAGTTGGAGGGGGCAGAGCGTATTGAGGCAGCCCTACCTCTAACCTTTGAAATATTCACTCTATACGTTCCCCTGTAATATTCAATTGAGGGGGTGGTTTGTTGTTGCCTATAGGAGGAGGTAGAGGCAACAGGTGGTGTTGTGCTGGCTCCTTACTTATACAAGGAACACAGAAAAGAGCCAGGTGAAGCAGGGGTTTGTGGCGCCCCCTTTGATTTAGCTACCTTGGTGTCCTTTTTATTTTTTCTAATGCTTGGCCCACGTGGGGACCAAATAGATGCTCCTTATCAAATGGTAAATTCAATAGTGTTTGTTGCACTTCTGGCTTGAAACCAGATATACGTAGCCAAGCAAGTCTACGTAACAAAACACTTGTGTTGACTCCCCTTCCAGCTGTGTCCGCTGAATCTAGGGCACATTTAATGGAATTATTGGTAATTAATTGTCTCTCGTTGATAATCTCATGTCCCCTTTTTATATTCCTCTGGTAGGTGTTCTTCTATCTAATCCCAATGTGCCCTGTCTTATCTTGCTAAAAGGGCTTGAGTGTTAGCAATCCTGGAGGATTGAGCTGCTACCAGCTTGCTTGAAGCATCTTATCAGGTAGCGGAGTATCTGCTGAGGATTGAGAATGGGACCTTTTTGCGTGCATTAGATACAACTGAATCTAGGGAGAGCTGACCTTTGATGTAAATAGGGTCTGAGAGTGCAGGTTTATACTTTTTGTCAGTCCTGAGTGTGAATATGCATGCGCTCAATGGGTCTTTGAAAATGTCATCAGCATGTCTAAGCATACCTTTAAGCATAGGCATGTACTGACATGCTCTATGCATATTAGACAAGGTTTCAAAAAAGAAATAATCCTCAATAGAGTCTTTTTGTAGGGAAACTTCGTGGTAGGCTGATGCCTTAGTGACGAGTTCTTGAAAAGATGAATCATCATCGGGGGTGATGGTCTGGCCTGGTAGAGATCTCTGTCAATAACGCCCAGGGATCAACAACATAATTATCCCAGGGATCTGTGGGCAAGAATCCTCTCCTCCCCCATAATTATCTGTAGGAGACTGTGGAGACCCTTGTGGTGTGAAGTCTTGTGGTTCACCTTGTGAATGAGGTAATGACGGTGGTGGTGGTGGTGGTGGAGGAGTTGGTAGAGGTGGCGGAGAAGGAAGAAGAAGAGAATGCAAAGGGCCGGTTGCAATGTCCTTTTTAGCAGGCACTGGAACATCTTTGGCCACCGCAAAAGAAAGCTGGTGCTTAGATGATTTGGATGCTGAGAGCACAGCTTGAGCTAAAATGCAGCCAGTTCGAGGCTGTATGAGTAGCCTTTTCTGTTGCAAATCGAGCTGCTCTTGCATGATCTATAGGATGGGTTCTAGAGGCAACTTCGATGTGGAAAGTGAAGATTTAGGTGCCTAAATAGTTTTCTTTTTCAGATCCGAGGTGCTCTGAGCCAAAGGTGGAGGAAGCGCTTTGCTCAGAGCTGAAGATGAGGATGGTCGACTCGGTGCAAAGGCTGCTCAGTTTGGTGTGAGAGCCGTCTGTTTCAGGTTGGCTTTCGGTGCCGAGCCGGAGGGTGTGGCGTCCGTAGCAAAGGATCGGTGCTTAACCGGGCCTGCTGGTAGTAGTGGCTCAGTAGCAGAAGAATCAGTGGAAACCAAATATTTTTGGGGAGGAAGGGCATGGGTACTCATTGTCTGCTGACACGAAGGAAGCTCTTGGATGCGGAGTCCAGAGTCTAGCTCTGTATCGGAGGCAGAGCCTGATTTGGAGTCACAGATGGAAAAGGCCTCTTCCTCCACTGCAGAGGCCTCAAGAAGTTCTTCTTGTTCGACATCTTGAACAAAGATGTCTGGTGTCTCTTCGATCCCTTTGGATTGTATTTCTCTGACCTTCCCATAATGTCTTTTTCAATCTGAAAGATCTACACACTTCACAGTCTGCTTCAGGATGGTCTGGAGTCCAACATAAGCTGCAAACCTAACGGAGGTCGGTTCTCTGGTATTTCGCGTGGCAGCTGGGGCAGAATCAAAATGGAATTCATTCCATCAGCAAAACATTCTTTGTTGAAGTTAGCTGAAAGAGTAGGCCCAAATGGGCAAGGCCTGAAGGTCGCGATGGGAGCACATCGAATCTATGGGTGAAAGTTCTCTGATTTTCTGGAAGCAAAGATGGAAACGCAACAAAACGACAGCGAAGAGGGTGGAATGAACAGCAAAATTAAATGGACCGGAGTGCCATTAAACACGTCCAAACCCGACAGTGTAAAGAAAACAATCTAACTTTGGAGTCAATGCCCATGTGTAATATCACCAAGAGTAGGAGTCACTGTCTCGTGACTCGAAAGACTTTTTTGAAGAAAAACAACCTGTGCATATCCAGACCGAACACTAGATGGTGGAAGCATGAAGAGCATGTGTATCGACAGCCATACATGCCATCGAACATATATGTATAAATTAATGCAACAAAATCAATTTATCCGCTTCGCCGCGGCGGAATTTGATGCATGCGCAGAACGAACGGCTCCCTGCCGTCCGACGCACACGCCCACCATTGCATCGGATGGCCCGGGGTTGTCCGACGCATCGAAGAGGTTATACACATTTAAAAAGATTTTCTTGAATAAAATTTGATACATAAACACATTATTAGACAAAATAAACAACAAAAGAAAAGAAATAACTAAAGCAGACCAATCAATATGTCTTTTGACATGTACATTCATACTACACTGTCGCTGGGCATTTACAACCCTTTATTCCTATATAAGAATGGTCAGTGCCGAGGGAGGAGCCAGGATGGCGATCGGAACAGTCGCATAAACGCTTGGCTCCGTGGGCCCTTCCTCCCCGCACGTCTATCCTGACGATAATCCTGAGCGAGGCTTGCTGATCTACATTGTTAACGAGAAGCAATCACTTACCATCTGTTTTTGGGGCTCCACCGTGCAGTAGATCCGAAGAACTGTCCCCGTCTCCTTGCCGGCCTTCGTGGCGCTGACGCCGGGGCCTCGAGTGCAGAGGTTGCCCGGCAGTGTTCGTAGTGTTGGCGGCCCTGGTCGAGACGAGAAGCCGGTCAGTGGGAACCTGAGAGCCGCGAGCCAGGAGAGTTGGTACCAACCCACTCCCAATAGTGGGTTGCCCCGTGAACCCGAGATGTCGCCGAGCCGGAGAGAGGCCGTGTCGCCCGGTTCCCCTTGGGGGTGACGCCCGGCCATGTTAATAGTCCCGTCCGGGAACCGGCGGTTGGCTCCCGGCGAGCTGCGGGGAGCGCACCCGGCCTTTTGTTGACTCTCCTTTCTGCACCAAGCGCCGACTATAGAAGTCCAGCCGTGGGACCTGTTGACTCTGGTGGTCGGCCTGGACTCGGAGGTGAAGGGGAAGCGACGGAGAACAAGATGGCTGTCATGGCGGATGGCGCCTTGGAGTGCACCCCTCCCGGGGACGGAGAGGCCGCTGTACTTGAGACCCCCGGAGTTCGCCTACAAGGGGAAACGATTACGCGTAACCGCGTACTGGCTGCACTGATGACCCTGCGGACTGCTCTTCTCCGGAGATCCCGGAAGGAAGGATCGCCGCCATTGCTGACCCGCCATTTTGTAACGTAGTGGTTTGCCCCCGAGTCGGTGCAGACGTGTCTCCTTCTGCTGCATTGTCATGTTCCCCGGATGAGTCTACAGTCTTGAAGGCACGAATAGATTTGGTTCCTGAGCCTATTGTCGTCACACCTGTTTCGCGACTGGTGGTCTCATCGGGGCCTTTTTCTGACCAGCAAGTGGAGAAGCCCCATCAATCTATGGTACCTGAGGCCCGGACAGTGCTGCTGTGCTTTCCACATCCTGTGCTTTCCTTTCCGTGCTTGGCGGACCTGTTTTTGGACTTGGAACTGTTCGTGGTATGTGTATTGTCGCATTTCGGCCTCCGCCGTGCATCGTCAGTTGTTTCTCGGTGGCTGGGACGATGTTGGGCGGCGGCGCTACCTGGTCTGCACGGAACAATTGAACCTTTTGTATCGAATTGTCTCCCGATTGCAAGGCTGTTTAACATTGCTATTATTAATAGAAGTGGCCAGGGGTGACCTCACTTGGGACTTGGAGGGACTTCTTGCTGGTTAATGGTGATTCCAGGGCACGTTTAGTGGAGCTGTCATTGATTGCGTTATATGTGCTTGCTGATCGTTATACTTTTTTATGGCTTCTGTTTATACGATTTTAGTATGCGGGGGGGGGGGGGGGGGAGGGACCGGATATCCGAATCGCCGGCCCCTCTCCTCATATATTTTTCTTTATTGTCTTTCTCTCTTTCTTGTCTTTTATTCCTTTCTTCAGGGTAATTCTGGGGCGACAGGCACGCTGTTAGTGGGGTAGGCCATAGCCATTACGGTGATGTGGGGTGGCGGGTGTTGGGGGGGTTTTGTTATTTTAGTTTGTTTTGTTCTATGGTCCCTTTCTCTCTTCCTTCTTAGTGGGGTTGGTTGTATCTCCCTCTTTCATCCTTTCTCTGTCGGGCATCTGCACTTGCCTCTATTTTATTGTCTCGGAAGGGTGGGTTTTCCATATGATGTTCTCGCTAAATTGCTCGCCATGGTTTGACCTTTACTCCTGTGTTTTAGGCCCTTTTGCTCATCATCGATTCCCGATTGCGTGGAGGGATATGCCCCTCCCGTCTCTTCTTGTCTATTGTGTAGTCTGATGCCTCTGATGATATAGTCGCAGCTTCTTCTTCAATGTTATAAAAATGAAACCTCTCTAATCCTTGTGCTTCGCTGTGCCTACAACCATGTATTATACTACACCGTGATTACTCCTTGAACCGTAAACAATTGCAATGCCCATGTTTCTCTCTCCTGTGTTTGCGGCCGGCCCCTGTGGTTGTAGGCCTGCGCCTGTACTGATTTGATTGACTCAATAAAGGTTTTACAAAAAAAAAAAAAAAAAAAAAGAATGGTCACTGCCGGCAGATGTTGTCACTTGTTCAATTCAGTCCTGAGGCCTTAATGTGAATATGGGTCGAGCTTGGAAATGCAATATACTGGAAGGATAGCTCATTAGCTCAGTGCAAATGTTTAGGCCCCCCCACCACCCTCCAAGAACAAGATAAATACTCAACTTAACGGTTCCAATCCTGGAAAAGGCACCTAGCCTCTAACCCTTACCAAAGTGATGAAATAAGATGGCTGAGATATGCAATACCAACATGCAGTCGTTACAGGCCTTTCACTGAGGCTGTCACAGCCATGATGTGTTTCTGCAAGGCTGAATGCTGCATAACAAACTGACAACGTTTCTTATATTATACACAGATGGAAGCCCTTTTTAATTAGCAAGTAATTATGAACACCTATTTAACAGCACTTGACTGTAATTACCGTTTTAACGGATATGAAAGCAGTAAGGATGCATTTTGTTAAATAAATGATCTGTATTGATTTTCAACAAATTGTACAAATAACATCTTTATGACAATGATCCAACGCCAGCATTACAATGACAGTAGCTTAAGTGGCTTAGGTGGGATATCGAGAAAATCTAAGACAGTGAAGATTAACACTTTGTTAGCTTAGTCGTTTCACATTTCTACAGCAAGGTTCATCTACAGTCAGTTACATGGGGTAAAAAGAAAAAGATCGCAGGTATTACATGAATCAATTTAACTGTATATGAATAGCCGAAGAAAATAAAAAAGAAACAAAGTCTCTACGTATTGGTTCGAGCATAATTGCACTTGCTGTGGAAGTGTGTCACAGGGCATCCTATGTGCGGTTGAACGGGTATGGCAACCCGCGTGGTGTGGAGTAAGAAGGGAGGAGAGCAGGGGTAAGGGGGGCTGGAGCGCAACATGCACTACAACTATGTATGTGTAGGAATGTGGTTCTTCAGAACTTAAAGACTGTACAGTATGCTGGGGCCGGGGTGGGGCGGCTAGCTTGGTCACCACTAGCGTCAAGTAGTCCTGCCATTGAGTGGGGTTCTGGCGTGGGGGTGCAGATGCTGGTGCTGCATTAGCCAGTTGATTCGTGTGTTCTGACACCAATGCCCTGCGGAGGTCGAGCAACCACGAGTGCATATTGGGACCCTGTTGCGCCTTCCATTCCATGGAGATTTTACATTTGGTGAGGTCCAGGGCTAGATCTAGAATTTTATTGAGGCCTTTGCGGGAGGAGCTGCATTTTGTAATTCCCAACAAGAAGGGAATGGGTTGGACCACCACCTGGGCCTCTGCTGCTTCCGTAAGTATTGCAGCTATTTCAGTCCAGTACAACTGAATACATGTGCGCGTCCATACCATATGCATGAATGTGGCCTCCGGATCCCGGCACCTGGGGCATATGTCAACGGCCTTAGGGTACATGCACGCCAGCCTGTGAGGCATCAGCTACGTATGATGCAAATAATTAAATTGAGTGTACTTCAACCTGGCATTGGTCAATATAATTTTAGGGTGGTTGATGCATTGCACCCATTGTTTGTCAGTGATGGTGGAGGCTAATTTCGCGACCCAATACGCGTGCAGTGCTGTTAGTGGGGGTGCATCGTCCAGTCTGGAAGAAGTGGATACTGCCATTATTGCGTGTCTGCCTCGCCTGTGCATCAGCAACGTTTGCAGGAGATGCAACGGGGGGGTTCAGTGCGGTCATTATCCCATGTCTGTAGGAAGGGGCATGTAAGAAATGCATGGAACATGAACAAACCCATTGGCACCTCAGAATTGGACATTAATTCCTCCAACGTTTGTAGCTGTGAGTCTACGTACATGTCACCCTATGTGTCCAATCCCCCTACCTTCCAGGGCCCAAGCTCCATGCGGCTGTGACAGACGAACGTAACCCCTGGACCTCTTACGGCAGACCAGGGGCGTATGGCTTGGTCCGGTTTTTGGGCATCACGTACCTAGTCCAGTTACGTCTGGCCGTCGTCATTAAGATGTTACCTCGTTGTTTCTGTATCATGGTGTTAGTGCCCGCCAGCCACTACAGTATTACAGATTGCTCCCAGGATATGGCCACTGTCACCAGTTTGGTGGTGTTGCTCTTGGCCATCCATCTCATTGGCCATTGTAGCTATGCAGCGGGGTAGTAACGTTCATATTTCGGTGCCCCTAAGCCGCCCTCCAATAGTGGCAGATATACATTATGAAGAGCCACCCTGGCCTAGGGTTCCCCCACATCAGGGAGACTATGAATGACTCCAAATCCTTAAAGATTCTCCGTGGCAGATGGTAAGGGAGTGTGGAGAAAAAATACAATAGACAGTGGACTACCAGCATCTTGGAAATGGCCACTCGTCCCATGGGGTACAAAGGGAGACTCAGCCAAAATTGGAGAGCCAATTGGGCTCTGGTGATAGGACGCCCCAGGTTGCCATCCATTGTGTTTGCACCTGAGTGATAGACCTGGACCCCAAGATACTTAAAGGTATCAAACGCCCACTCTAGTGGCGTATGCAGTGCAGTATGTCTTTGGTCAGGTGACATTGGTATCATTGGGAATACTACTGACTTGGACCAGTTGACTCGCAACCCAGAGACCTGTGCATGTTCGTTCAGTAGGTCCATTATCTCCTGCAGCATTTCAATCTGACCGCGTAGATAGATCAGCGCGTCATCCGCGTATAGTGACACTATGTGCCACCTCCGATCTGCATGTAAGCCTAACTTCATTACCCATTGACACAACCTACATGCCAATGGCTCCATGGCCAGGGAGAAGATTATTGGTGACAAGGTGCATCCCTGATGCATAATTGTCAAAAAAATGTAACAACTCAATCTTACAGCCACACTCAGCGTTCAACCAGATATATATGACCCACTCACAGAGTTTCAAACTAATTTTAACATATATGTTGTTTTATATATTTTTATTAGATTTTGCTATAGAAAGTGGGAAGATTTTGTTTTTGTCCTGATGAAGGTGGGCAGCTACCCCCATTGGACCCACCGAAACGCGTCGATGCTCTAACTTTGGGAAAACACCACGAATATATGACATATGCAAACAACAGCTTTTGATTATCTAGCTAGAATTTGTTTCTGCCTAAATCTTTGTGCATACAATTCACCTATTTATAGGTCTTAGTACCGTGGTGCTCCCTGACTTGAAACTAATTTTTCTTGCTGTGTTTTTGTCCCACATGCTGATTTATGTTGTTTAATGAAACGTTTTTAACATGTCTTTTATACTGTACAATGAATTTTTAATTATATAGCTCTTTTCGTTATAACATTGTTAATAAAATGTAAAGCTATCTTTTTTTAATTTTGCTTTTGCACTGATTTATTTTTCTGGTTCATAGTTTGAAACTCTGTGAGTGGGTCATATATATATCTGGTTGAACGCTGAGTGTGGCTGTAAGACTGAGTTGTTACATTGGTTTCCCAGGGGAGCTTTTTTCGTCAATTGTCTTTCGGTACCCTACCCCTGTGGTATATTTGGGTCCCTCTCTCTTTTTCCCACATCCCTGATGCATGCCACGCTCTATCATAAAGAGTGGGGAAAAGTGCGACCCGTCTTTACCCTGACCGGTTGTTTTTGATACAGCAAACGTATCCACTTTAGAAAGTTGGGGCCAATGCCAAACCCGGATAACACTGCCAGCAAGTAGCGCCAGCTCAGTATATCAAATGCCTTTTTGATATCCAATGACGCTATCCAAGGCATCGAGGGTTCTCCTTTCGCCCATTCCATCAATGCAAAGAGCCAACGCAAATTCAGACTAGTATTTCTACCCGGTATGAAACCGTTTTGGTCCTCGTGGACCAACATGGGGACAGCCGCGACCAGTCTATTGAGCAGTAATTTCCCTAGAATTTTATAATCGACGTTCAACATCGATTGTGAGCGGTAGGAGGCCATTTGAAGAGGGTCCCGGCCCGGTTTAGGCAGTACCACTAACGTCGCTTCTCGCAGGGTAAGTGGAAGTTCACCCTTTTCAAAGGCCTCGGTGTACATTCTTGCTAACCGAGGGGTTCATTGTTCGGAGTAGGTGGTGTAAAACTCCGACGGCCAACCATCTGTCACCGGTGTTTTGCCCGTTGCTAGTTGCCCGATGGCCTCTATAATCTTGTCCACCGTGATGGGGTCTTCCAGTAAATCATAGTGCTGTTGTGTAATCTGTGGGAGGTGAATTTCCACCAGGAACCTCTGTATAGAGGTAGAGTCGTTAATGGGAGGGACCGCATATAGCGTGGTGTAGTATTCATAGAAGGACTGGTTAATTGTTTCTTGAGTATTCACAGTGATCCCAGTGGATATGCGTATTGCTGTAATGGGATGTTGGGAAGTATCAGACTTTAGGAGCCACGCTAGCATCTTACTTGCTTAATCTCCCTCCTTATGTCTACGTGCTAAGTATGTCTTGTAGTCTATCGCACAGAGATCGTCTAGTGCTTCATGTATGCCTGGCAAACCTGGGCCAATGAGGGACCAGTCAGGGGATCAGTGGTTATGAGCTGTTCGCACCTCTGTATTTCTAGCTCATGCGTTTGGAAAGCGTCTGTCAGTGTATGACGGGTGCCATACATGGCTTTAATGCCTTGCCCTCTGAGGACAGCCTCAAAGGCGTCCCATTCCATCCCTACAGATGAAGCAGTGCCTGAATTTGTAAGAAAATACGAATCAATAGACTGTGATAGGGTGTCGCGATATGATGAATCAGCGAGCGCCGCAGGCAGCAATCGCCAGGTCTAAATCTCTGACCGCCTCACCCCCCAGGATAAACTTAACTGTAAAGGGTTGTAATCTGAGATTGCACACGTTAAGTAGTCTGCCTGCAGTATGCTGAGTAGGGCCTTATCCGAGCAGTATATGTTGTCTATCCGCGTATAGAGGTCATGGATTGTCGAATAATGTGAGTAGGTGCGTGTCGCAGGGTGTTTGCTGCACTATGTGTCTTGTACCTGCATATTAGTTACCCAATCTTGCATGTGTTGCGCGAGTTTAATGGACTGCGCCCCTGGCAGGGGAGGGGGCGAGCGGTCCAAGCCGAAGTCTTGTACCCCGTTAAAATCCCCGACCCAATATGTGGGCACTGTAGGCACTTTGTGTTGCTTAGCGCGTCCCGCCAAGCCCCGCACATTCCAAGTCAATAAAATCCAATCCCCGACTACCATCTATCCAGATATAAGAAAAATCACTAGTTGCAGGTTATAACTCATGGTTCCAGTCTGTTGCCGCGACCCCATCCCAGGCCCCCCGCATCCCATCCCCCATAAATAATAAAATCTATACATTATCAGCCCACACTTCCTGCAATGTTTTGGCAAATAGAGAGATCGATGTAAACAATAGAATTCACCAACATCCCACCCCCAGGCCGACTTGCCAGTGGGCAATTGGCCATCTGCACTGAATTGCAATTTGCGTAAACAAAAAATAACAATACTAACATAGGTTGTGGAATAGCGTCCTGAATAGATTACTGTAGGTAGCTTGAATATGAGAAGGCAGAGGGACCAAAGAGGAAAGTCGAGAGTTCGAGAATGGGGTTAACAGAATAGAGAGCGTCGAGGGAAAAGGGAAGAGAAAGAAGCATGTGCGAAAACATTAAGACAGTAGAGATGCTATATCAGCTACTTATCGCTCTCTGGAGGGGGCACAGCAGTGCTGAATGTTGCTGCCGATAGGCCACCTCACATTACTCGATCTGGCAATGTTCTAGCATATAATGAACAGTATATATAACATGGGCATTAGTGGGGTTCTGAATTGTTCAGCCTAGTGCCTTTGCAGTCTGTGGGGTGAAGGCCGATCTGACCCCTGACTGTGCCTCATACTGTGAGATGGTGAGGAGTAGTGTTTGGTCCATGGCCGTGCCAGAGTCCAATCTTTGGGAGGATGTGGGGCTTCCGATGTGTTCCGCTGTTTTTATGACCTGTGCTTGTTCCTGAGTCAATTGTGGCTTTTTTTGGCCGTGGCAGGCTTCCTCTGCCGCGACCCCTGCGAGGTTCCACCTATTTCCAGGCCTGTTGGGGGTCCGATGAGGTCGTGGCTGGCATGTGTGCTAGTCCTTGCTGGTCTATCCCAGCCCAGGCCTCCTCGGGATTGGCACAGAAGACGGGGCTATCTTTGTGGCGGATGCATAGCTGGAATGGGTATTGCAGAGCGTACTGGACCTCATGTTCTCTCAGGCACTTTTTGACCTCTAAGTAAGAGAACGACGACGTTGTATCGATAAGATATAGTCCGGGTATATGTGGACTGTGATCTCTATCTCAATAATTAAATAATCTTGCCACCACTGGTCTGGGAAAGTTGCCTGGGCATGGGGGGCTCCCCTGCACCCAGTGGGCTCTTTCGATCGAGAAAAACTTTGAGATCTTGCCTTGCAGGAGTTCCTTAGAAAACCAATCCTCCAGCTAGAGTTCCATGTTGTGGCCTTCTGCTCACTCAGGGAGCCCCACTTTACGCATGTTGTTCCAGCGTGAGCGTCCTTTCTGGTCCTCCACGTGGGCCCTCAGGTAGTCCACTTCTTGTTGGTGGGATTGCAACTGGGTGGTCGCGTGCACTGTGGGGCACATTGAAGCCAGTGTGGATTCTTTTTCTTCCACCCTGCCCTTCTGTTTCTTGCAGTCATCCCTTAGAAACCCTTTGTCTACATCCAACAAGTTGATTTTGGTGCCTACGGTGGTTTTAATACCTAGTATCGCCACCATCAGTTTGTCAAACCTGTGGGATTGATCGTTGCGGTCCCCAAGGGTTGAGGGCCCGGGATACTCCATGTCCTTCACACCTAGAGCCAAGGGTTCTGTGTCTGTTGGCTGCGATTGAGACTTCTCTGCTCTGGGCTTGTCCATCCCGGCGATGTCAGAACGCGGGAGCACGAGCCAAGATTACTGGTAGTTTGAAGGTTTTGGGGCGGACGTTAGCGTTGTAGGTTTCTTGTAGCCACCCAGTATTTCACCCTGGGTCATCAAGCCTTAAGTAGAAAGATCTAGTGCCGTCCAGCAGCAGGGTCCCTCAGGGTGTCGAGCATCCCTCACTTGCTGTTCGCAGAGATATCTTTAGTGGTGCACCACTGGGCCCAGTTTCCCCAGGTGCCTCTTGATAAATGGTCCGTCATGTTTGCAAGGATCATTGTGCCTTTGGGGCCCAATGATTGCGGAGGGGACCAAAGCTCGTATTGACAGTATCATTCAGTATGTGCCAACGTGGGGGGCGGTGTGACACATCTGGTTCGCGTGGGGACGTGTGCACGAGGTTGCAGTGGTGGTCAGGTCTGTGGGGTGTCCAAATGCACTCCAGGCAAGATCTTCGTGGCCTGCCCGGGACCTCAGTGTGCCCCGCTATCTGTATCCTTAAGGGGGTCGCAACAGTTACTCACTCCCCGTGAGTATCAACTCCAACTCTTCAGCCACGTGATTCAGTGCACCGTCGGCGGCTCCGTGGCCTCACAGCGCCACGCGTGTATGTGTTGAACAGTACATATTAGGGATGTAGGGCCAGTGTGTCCCAGGTAGACTCGTTGTGCCCCCCGTCTCGGGGGGTCTCAAAATGAGCTCCTACCTTCCACTGTGTCACAGCCTCATCAGCCCAGAGATGGGTGTGCTCAGGCGTAGGCCGCTTGGCCCTGTTTGCTGCCGGCGCCTCAGTGATCCGGAAACCCTCCCTCTCTGCGGCACGGTGCACCCCGGCAGCAGAATAGTGGGCAGCTCAGCCCGGTCCTCCAACAATGCAGGTACAGGCCAGAGAGCTTCCTCCGCTCTCGGACGATGCCAGTGAATTATCCGTATGAGTGGGCTGGAGTGACGTCAGCCTGTGCGGGTCGCTGCACGTGTAGACTGGGCCTCGGAGCTCAGATGAACATCGCAGGGCCATCCAATATTTAGGCTCTCTGTGGCCCCGCAGGCAACTCGTCGGCACCGGGGATCTCTATATTCGCTGCGAGGGTGCTTCCGCTGCAGGAAGCGTTGTTCATTTCTGACCAGGGCAGGTTGGAAACAGGATTTTTACGGCGGGCTCGGAGCTCAACTCAGCACGTCCGTACTCGTCACCATCTTGGCCACGCCCCCCCAGCAGTAAGGATGAATTTAACGTTTACACACAAGGTTAATGAACCGTGATTGATTTTTTTGTGTTGCCTGTCTCTCCCCCAAAATCATGTGTTCTTATCTGCCTAACAGGTTACAGTCCAGTACCAGTTCCTGATTTGCTGGGCAGCAGTCTGGCCCTGATCCACAAACCAATATGTGATGCTAAATATCCCCAAGGAAATCAAGTAATAGTGTACCTTTGGTAGCTTGCTGTCATGAAACTAACAAAATAAGGAAGATGTACTTTGATTAACTGGTTCCCTCCAAACATGTGGGCACAAGTTTGAATTTCAGTAACTAGTTAGAATGGGTCTGACCTACAGCGTTTTTAAATTTACATTTGCCTTTAAGTTAACCTGGAATTCATCTTTTGACTTAGATATAGCTTTGTACACCAGGGGCGGGAAAGGCTTGACCAGAGGCAGGATAACTTGGCTGCCCCCCCACTGAAAAAGTAGAAAATATAGTCCAAGACCGAGGTAAAGACTTGCAGCTGCAACCTAAAATGAGAAAGCAGATAGACTGCCTGCATGCCCCAGGCCTAGCTGTTCTCAAGCTGCTCTATTGAAGCTTTGTTCAACAAAGTTCTGCTAAAATTGGAGAATGGAGACTGCTGCCAAACAGGGTTCAAGAGTGTAACTACAAATGGCAGTGAGGTGCATAGGCAGTGAAGAAGCCTATCTCTCCTTCTGGTTTTATGGAGTAGAGCAAGAAATCATCCATGGTCTGTGACCTCCTTTGATGACTTCCTCCGCACTGTTTTCATGCAATATCAAAAAGCATGGTGCCAACCATCCAGTAAGGACTGGGAGCCTCCTGACATTCTCCCTTGTGGCTTGGTTCTCCCCGAACAGTGCCATCTCCTGCCACCAGCAGCCCTGAATGCACAAACACTAGGAAACATAGTAAAAACGACAACTAGGAAGAATTGTATTATGTGTTGTTTGCTTTATATATTGTTTTTACAATGTTCAAATAAGGAATACGAACAAGAATGAATTATGTCATCTGTCATAGATGTAAAGGAAACAAAAGTGTTGCTAAATTTAACCAATTAATACAACTGTGAGGTTTTTAAGGAAAAAAGTGAGAGTATGCTTAATCTTATGTAGAGGATTTAGGCTCTATTGTCTTTTATGTAATGTTATTAATTGTTTATACGTAATAAATAATATGTATAGTATTGTGTATTTTACTACATTATATTATATAAGTGTTTTTAAATGTTGTTTTACAGCCCTGATGAAGTTCTTCGTATAGAACAAAACACGTTGGCTGTTTGATGTACAGAGGCTGTTTGGCTATTTGGTGTACAGCTGTCGATACTACAAAGAACAATAAAGAATTTAGATTTTTCTCAACACTGGACGGACATTTGTATATCTAATGTTTCAAGACATTTTTCGTAGAGTGGTGCAACTTACAGTTGAAAAAGAAGAATTGTATTCATTTAAAAACTCAGCTACTGCGCTTTGCTAAATCTCGCTCCTCAGTTATCGTGTAAAGTCTTAGATGAATATATAGACTACTGTGGCAGACAGAGACACACAAATCCTGCAGATCCACACCCATACCCTTCCTGTAATGTGGTTAATTTGTTCATGTTTACACTGCCTTGATATTTGAATTCATTTGTGAGATACATTAATGGTCGGCCACACAGAAAACCTTGAAAAGTGATCCTCGACTGTTCAACCTTGCTACCTTCTGAAATGAGGAAACGGAACTCTTCACACAAAGTATAACAAATGTGCTGTCAGGATTAGATCCTTTGTCCTGCTGCTGCTTTTCTTCCGAACTAGACCAAGGCCTGGGATTGTTTGTGACATGTTGTGCAATTACCTTAGAAGAGATGGAGGCTACCTGTCTGAATAAGCAGCTGACTGCATGCACAAGGAGAGGATGAACTAAACCCATTGTGCAACTGACTGGAGAAGCTTTGAGGAGAATGTTTCAATTGAATGAGGTCAACAAAGAGTTACAAAGTACCCACAGCCCAGCTGGTCAAAAGAATTAATAAGTGAAACATCTGAGTCTTGAAGCTTGAGCATTGCCTATGTTCGAGTTGACAAAACTTTGACCCATCCCGTACCTGTCAGGGTGCCCCTTCCCAGGACTCAGAAGGAACTGGAGAAGGTTCACATTTACACCCATGGTATAGTGTTTGTTCCTTTGACTAGAAGATGTATCTTGATTCCTGAGCCATTACAACAATCTTTCCCACTTGTACGGTTCTAGAGATGTCAATGTTTTAAGTCAACGTTGACACCCTCAACGTAAGTCTTGTTTCTAGTAGTTAATTATCAAGTCATTGTGTTCAGTACGTGCCCTGCTACCAACAAATTCAAACTGTGACTAGTACACTTTGAGATATTTATCTCTATATTTTAGGCACCCCTAGACACTTCATAGTGGGTGCTGGTCTACTAGTTCATCTGCTGCATTTGCAAGACTGAAAATAAGGAAAGAAAAAAAGAGTACACCATTGGTTTTTGGACTACAATAAAGTAAATTTGGTCTTGAACTAACCCCATATATCACCACTAACTATAGGCACTGGATGTGGACTGCATCAGTTACGTTTTTGCATGGGTTCCTTGTTATTTGAGTGGTGGATCAATCCAGTGAGCTGCCCATAATTGCACCAAAGGGTGCCGCAGTACATGGACTGGTCCAGAAGGTCCAGACTATGTATCATTAGCCCAAACCTGAAGAAATTTTCATGTAAAGGTCTCTGCAAGAAACAGACACGCAAAGAGCTCTGAAGATCCTTTGGTAGACCTCAGTGTAGCCCCATAGGTAAGTGACCATAAGACCAAGATAAAGAAAATCTAGCATCTATAACGTGGAGAAATTAAAACCGTTTGGACACGTGTTTTTTCTCAAATTTAGGGAAAAGTCCTAGAAGTTATAGCGCTGACTGGACATTGAAGTTATTGAAGCGATATTTACTGGGTCATGTTGCATTTGAGTTTCTAAATTCAGCCACCTCTGTGAGTAGCCATGACTGCTTGCGCTCACTGGCTGAATCAGGTACCCAAAGGGAGTAACTTGTTTATCTAATTTCAGTCCAAAGATATTGTGGCACTGCGATACCAGTGGAAAACAACAGTATTGAAACAGGACACTGCAGCACCGTGTTACATCCTGAAAGTCTGCATTTAAATGAGATGGTTTATATTATGGCTATAAAAATCAATCTATAAATACTACCTATTTACAGGAATCAAAAGCACTTGTCACGCTAGATGTAAGGAAGGCTAATATTCTTGAACTGCACTTTAGAGTAAGTACTGTGGTCTGGCAGACACATAGTCCTTGTGAAGATACATCCCAAGTAAGATATTAATTGCAGCCGTGGTCCTACCTGATCGAAAACTCCTATCTGATAATGTGTTGCTATATTATTATTTGATTTACTTTCATAACAACTGCACTAATGCTTTCCACAAACGCAGAATTTATGTAGTGCCCTGGTAATAACAAAGTACATTTACAGAGCTAATGTCAAAGGGAGAATTAATGTTAAAATATGACTTGTACTCATTAACACTAAATAGCTTTTAGGATCTCACAACTGGATTCAGTCGGTACTTTTTATTATTCCTGAAAGAGAGCGAGCGATCTATCAACTCGATTAGTAAAGTAAAACCTTTATATGCCAGAAGCAATTATTCAACAGCTAATAAAGTGCTGTGAATCTGCTCAACATTATTAGCAGAGTGAGCATCTTCATGACCATGGCACAAGTGAAGGTTTGGACCTAGTCATCAGTTCCAGAAATTCATTACCATCCACCAGCTGCTAGCAGAGGGATGTAATAAAAAGTATCACCAAGTTAGGACTTATTTGAGACAGCCTAATTGCATCGCAGAGTGGTGCAGAGATTGGAACAGTCACCTGGTCCCTAACGAATAGGACTTATTTTAGTAATGAGAGAACTGAGGAAGAACATTTGGATAATCAAAGACTGTCAAGAGGTGAACCCAGATCTTCTAAAGTGAAAAGGACAGAAACAGTGCTCAGGATCACTTCAAAGTGAAGAGACAAAGTACATAGAGGGCAAAATCGCATTCCACCTACTCGCTGCTAAAGTAATAGGAAGCAGACAAATAAGTCTTTATAGTGATCAGCTTTGAGGAAGGCTCCTCGCACAAGGTACCTCCTCGGGCAACTAAGCCCAGATGTCAACTCCAAGCACAATAGGTGGAGAAACTAAATCGGTTATACCTTTCTTTGGTTCTGTAACTTGGGAAGGTCACTAACGTCTTGAATGATTATTTACAAAGGGAACGGACCTCAGTAGCTTCACTGTAAACAATTCAGGCACTGGGCTTTGGGCATATCCTGCTACACTGAGCTGCTGACACCAAAGGTGCTGACTTTGGCAATAGGGAACCTTATTCGAGTCTCGACATCCTGTGATTCTGGGCAAATCATTTAATCTTCTGGTGCCTAAAAAATTATTGTGGTCTTGTGCAACGTAACCAGTGCTCAGGTACAGCACTCCAATACCTTCTAGAAGAATTTGCGTTACATAGATCTGCCACTCCAAAAGAAAAACCTATCATCAAAATCCAACTCATGGTTCTAACTCCAACAACTATCATGCAGTTTTCAACAAAAGCTTGCATGGGCATGCGGCAGAGTCAGAATGACCCAAGCGAAACCATATATGTGAATACATGCCATTTTTGTGCCATTAATTCTTATGCAGGGACTTACTTAGTAAATACATCAAACAAATCAATTCTATGTCAAACGTTTTTGAGAGCTGAAGTGAAAAACATTAGAAGATAATTCCGGAGAGCTGCTCTTCACAATAAAATTAACCCAGGATACACAGCTGAAAAAAGTAAGCACTGACCCACATTATGTTTTATAAAATCCTTGACATAGGAATTAACTGGAGAAAGATAGGGTTACTTTTTCCATCGCTACGCTACTTGAAGTCCACAGACACCTTCCCAACATCAATTTGTGGGTATCCAGACCACCTAGTAGCAGGGATAACCTTCTTTAGTTGTTTGAACATCGGGTACTTGAGTGTTGATACTGCATGCACATGCGTACATCGTATGTCGAACAATCCTACCATTGCTCTCAAGTGTAAAGGGCCTGCAAAGGGATGTAAAAAAGAAAAAAACCACTCCTAATATTCTGTGAAATTATATAAAAAGACATATCTGACCTTCATCTACTCTCACATAGGCCTACCCTCAAGTGACAAATTTCATTTTCTCACCGTTTATTAAAATTAATATATATATATATATATATATATATATATATATATATATATATGTATATATATATATATATATATATCAGTCAACATTTTGTAGCCTTCTGTGGAAGGAGTAAGTGCATCCCATGACTCAGTAATGTATGGAATCCCCTTTAGCAATTACTTTCTATAAAAGTTTTACGTATCAATCTCTCACATCACCTCTGAGGATTTCCGGCCCACTCCATTCAAAACTGCATAAGCACAATTCATT
Source organism: Lissotriton helveticus (assembly GCF_964261635.1). Lineage (NCBI taxonomy): Eukaryota > Metazoa > Chordata > Amphibia > Caudata > Salamandridae > Lissotriton > Lissotriton helveticus. Next base: position 189,231,967 of record NC_136060.1, read on the forward strand.
TATGCACCACCCTTTTAGGTTAAGTAGCACCAGCTCAATGTGGGTGAGGGATGGACTTTGTTTGACTTGGTAAATACAACCATTCGGTCGTAGGTTTACAGTTGTATTTCTGATCAAGGACACTGTCCAGTTGAACGATCTTCTTTTGGAGAAGACTTAGCAGTGGAAAGATCGTGTCCCTTTTCTCACTGTACAGAGAGGAACTGATAGTGGACTCAATGATTGTAAGGCATCCAGGTCCTGCTGCTGCAGACTGTGTTTAAATCATCACATCGCCACCAATATGGTTGACCTTTCGCACGAGGTTCTTGCGATGTTTAGTTTTCGCTAAACATGGTGTGCATTCCAGTTAAAGAAACCCCATTTTAGTCTCATCTGTCCAAAAGATATTACTCCAGATGTGTGGTTCATGCAGGTGCAGTCTTACAAACACAGGTCAAGCAGCAAAGTTATTTTAGGAGTGGCTAGCTTTGCAGAAAAGCCATATTTGTTCCATCCCTCCCTGAATATTTACTGTATTGACATAGGCCTGTAGATCCCTGCATGTAGCTTTGGAGTTCTCTGTAATTTCTAGCACATTAAATAGTCTAATATTGATGTGATCTCGGTGGGATACCCGCTTCCAGAGGACTGCAGATCTCTATATGTAGCTTTGGGGTTCTTTGCCCCTTTGGGCATCATGCATTCTGACCCTAGGGTGAAGGTGCTGAGATGCCCACTTCTGGGCAAATGCCTAGAATTGTAAATAAACTTTCTCACTGTGTAATGATGGTCTTCATATTGTTTAGAAAATGCATTGTAACCCTTCACAGACTAATGAAAAGCAACAATTCTTTCTCTTAAGGTGTCACATACATCTTCTGACCAGGTATGATATGTTACGACAAACTTGAATGTTTCAGATCAAACAGACAAAGTTACTCGTTGTATATGCAGGTTGGAGGATTTCCTGATGATCATGTAATTGTGATTATTGTTTAGCAGACTCTAATTGTAATTACCTTCTTAACTGAAACAACACAGTAAGAGTGCAATACCTTTCCAGAAAAGGCTTCTTCCCAGCATTCTAAAGCCAGGACCAAAGATGGATGATCAAGGATGAGCAAGGACTAGTGTTCTCACATATGGTCCCAGTGTTCCTTCAGATGGAGCTGCAGGGTGAGTGTGTACAAACTGGCGTGGGACAAAATTTCTATGCAGGTTAACTGGAGTCCCAGAAAAATCTGTAATTGCAAGGATATCACCCTCTCTGGAGAAAGAAAGCCTTTTTCCAGGCTGGAGCCTAAAATCTGCCCTATGAACTGAACCCTTTTTGGTGGTAACCACAAAGGATTTAGGGTGGTTCACTGAGAACTCTGGTCTTATGTACTAGGCTAAATATCCCTGGACACCGATCAAATGAAATATGGGTACTAGTAATTCTACTACTATCACTGGAAGAACAGGAACAAAGGTTTGCCTAGCAGCAAGAGCAAATTAATCTGAATGGAACTTCTTAGCATAGTCTGCGACTATCTCAACAGTTAGGCACACAAACAGCATTACTAGACTTCAGTTAGATACTACTGGTACAGCTTATGGCCTGTAGAATGTGGGCTGGCACTATAAATAAGGAATAGCTCATGTTCTTCTACCAGAGCAGCTGCACAAATGGAATACAGCACATATACCCACACCGCAGTTAGCACCTATTTGGTTACGGAACTACACCCTACTCTTTGCACCTCATTCCACAGAGAGACTGGCGTGTACCCAAGGGGTTAATACACATGATAAAACTACATACTAAATTATCATTATATGAAATTGCCTACATTTTACCTTTCCACACAGTCTGAGAGCCTAGAGGTCAGGTTAGAAGCTGGTGCATCATGCCCTCCAATAGCATAAAGGAACCCATTCCAGGTAGTCACTCCTACTCCCCCTCGTCTCTTTGACATCTGCGAACAGAGAGTCCATTTGTTCGTGTGTGGATCAAAACACTCTACAGACTTGAGACAAGAACTGCCATCCCGACCGCCAACAGCAAAAAGTCTGCCAAGAAAAATGAAACAAAAAAATTATATTGAAAGAGTAAATATTAATTATTAAAACTGAAACACAAGTTGCAAAAACACACTTTTATGCATTACCCAGCATGTCAATTAATTCAGTAAGTAAAGTTGTGAAAACTGAAAGGAGTCATAAATTACAATGAATCTAAGCGGCTAACAATATTGTGTATAATTTTATGAAACAGTCACTTAAGACCAGATCATGAACAAAGTTAGAAAGGAGATTTGTGTAGACTGTGGTCTTTACATTTCTGACATTCTGGCATACACCAGCCATTTAGTTTTCCTAAGCACAAGTCATAGAAATCCATGCTAGATCTAAGCCTGGAAGATCTGGTCGTAACATCATTTACATACAATACTTAGAAACAGTAAAAACTGTTATGAAGAACTGCATGAAAAGACGATATTAGCATTATTACTTTATGTTAATGTTTGTCTCGTATCTTAACAAGAGAAATAATTTTCCCTTTGAAGAACTGTTTTTACTATACCACACGAAATATGGGGGTGATTAGTGATCACCCCAATATTTTTAAAGGTCTCAATATCTGTGTGCATTTTCAGCAGGAAACTACCGGCAAAACTGAAATAAATAATTATAAAGTTTGACTTTCCAGTTGTCCACAAAAACACAATTTATGGCTCATCGTTGCTACTGAAAATAAACATTGACAACAATATTAGGTCTCGCCCATGAGACCTATTGGCTTTGTCAATGCTTGTTTTTTTGCCACCTAGATGGCAGCCTGGCGTGCACATATAGTGGTCATTTTAACAGGATCTTTTTTAAGCATAAGAAAATTCATTTAAATATGGTAGTTCCAACACAAGTGCATGGGCATCTGCACACATCCATGAAAGGATTTTCTTAAAACATACCAAAATAAAGATAGCCACCGCGGATGGATGCGTACTCGTGACGGTCATGTGTTAATATATTTTCTTATGCATTATGAACATCCATTCAAAGATCGGCATGGCGAATGTGCTGGTATCAGCGATGGCCAGCTCTGAATGGATGTTCTTAAAGCATAGGAAAAAAGACACAAAGATGTCCACAACAAAGATGTCCACATGCAAGCACTGACTGCCACCTTGCAGAAGCTGAAAAAGAGGGGGCTGGGAGGGGGGGAAGAGAGAGAGGAGAGAGAGAGAGAGGAGAGAGAGAGAGAGGAGAGAGAGAGAGAGAGAGGAGAGAGAGAGAGAGAGAGAGAGAGAGAGAGAGAGAGAGAGAGAGAGAGAGAGAGAGAGAGAGAGAAGATAATCCCTCACATTAACTGCAGTGCAAGGTCTGATGCCAGCTGGAATAGGATGCATACCATTCATTCAAAGCATAGTGAGAACGAAAGGTTCCTGGGGTGGACATTCGATTCATGACATTTATAGAGTGCACAGCTATCTCGAAGAAGGCGGCCCAGTGCTAGCGGAGAGCTTATAAGTAAAAAGGGCCAACAAACATTACACACCCATAAGACAGGTGTCAAAAAGAAGACATTTAAGTTTAAGTCTGAAAACTGATTCGGGGCACTTGGAACAGATTGAGTATGTTAGATCTTAGAGCTCTGGGGGGGGGGGTATGGCTTATGCCTTCTCCTCAGGTAAAGAGGGCCTTAAACTGGATCCTCTTAAAACAGGAAGCCAGGAAGACTGGCAAGCACAGGGCGAGCTTTAGGATAAGGCGCACAGAAGAATTGTGGATGATTTAGAGCCGTTGGATTTAAAAAGCCGGTAGGGCCAAACATAGACTATTAGCGTAGTCCAATTTAGACGTAACCAGAGCGCGGACAACAGTTTTTCGGGAGTTCACCGGTGTGAGGTTGAGCATCCTTTAAAAGAGATCTAAGGGAAGCAAAACAAGTTGTGGAAAGAGACTTCATTTGTGGCTCAAAAGTGAGATTAGCATCGACTTTTAACCCAAGGTTTCTAGCCATCTGTGCTGGGGGGAGCAGCACCTAGTTCAGGTGCCCAATACAGACTAGCTCTGGGAAGGACTTGGTGCCAAAAAAAGGACAACAAAAAAGACAAAGGACTAAGAGGAAAGCCGTCTAATCAGGAGCAGGGACGTGAGAGAGACAAGAAAGCCATCCAATCACAAGTAAGGGGCTTTCTCATAAGCCACTCTATGTATTGTATTCTTCACAATATGTCATCAGCAACAAACAGGTAACACCTAAAGAAACCCTCTGATCTTTTTATAGGGATCACGTGATCTCTGCTAATTGATTATTGATTTTCCAATTTGAAGTGATCAAATCCACCTTAGCTTTATAGTAGCAAGCCTAATGTTGATGAACAAGTTACTTACCTTCAGTAATTCTTTTTCTGGCAGAGACTTCTAGACACAGATTGCTCACCTTTTAAATAGATACCAGAGCAGTACCTATAGGAGGTGGGCTGTGAATTGGACTCAAATGAGAAAGTCCTGCAGAACTGAGCGGGCAAAGTGCCGTTTTTGTCAGACTGGGCTGTCCAGACAATAGTGCTACGTCAACATATGAAGAGACGCCCACGTAGCTACCAGGCAGATGCCTGGGACAGGACGTCCATATGCTAACGCAGTGGTAGCAGCTTTGGTGGAGTGACCTTGCAAGCCTTCTTTGCCAATCTTAAAGCAGAACATAATCCGGCTTAAGATGGTATGTTTCTGCATAGCATTGCCTTTTTTGGCTTTGGCGAATCCCAGAAACAGTTTTATCCACTCAGTGGTCTTTGGTACGAACGATGTAGAAACAAAGCACTCTTTTGATGTTCAAGCAATGCAGTCTTTCCTCTTCTTTAGATGGGTGAGGCTGATTTGGAACAGCGTCACAACGTTCGGTAGAAAGGTGGTTCTAGCTCGCAAAACCAGCTTATCAGGGAAGAAGGTGGTCTATGGTGGAGGAACACAGAACCTGAAGCTCACTCACATGCCATGCAGAGCTGATGGCAATCAAGAACATAGTCTTAATGGTGAGAAGAGGCAAGAGACTGATGTGGAATGGCTTGAATGGAGTACACATTAAATAAGTAAGGCCAAGATTGAGGTCTCATTGGAGCATCACAAATGGAGAAGAGGGAAACGTGTTGTAGCCCTTTCAAAAATCGCATCATAGCTGATGATTTAAACAAAGAGGACTGATCAGGTAATTGTAGGAAGGCTGAGAGGGCCGGAAGATATCCTTTAACTGTGCACAGAGCAATGCCATTGACAGGTGAGAGACAAAATAATAAAACATCAGCCAATTTGGCCTGGAGAGGTCAACCTGGCAAGTGCCAAACCAAACCACAAACTTGTCACAATGACAGGTGTATACAGTTTTTTATCGAGGTAGAGGAAGACTGACACCCAAAACCTCAGATGTGCTGCCACCATCACTTTTGTGGACATCCGAGGGATGCTGATGAGACCAAGGGGGAGCACCGCTTACTGAACATGCTCCTCTCTCACCATAAACCACAAGTAGCACTGATGTGCTGTCAGGATGGGAATATGGAAATAGGTGTTCTGCAGGTCCAGCGGCACCAAGCAGTCTCCAGGGTTGCGGGCAGACAGAACTTGGGCCAGGGTGAGGATTATAAATTTTTCCTGGAGAAAGACCTCAAGTGGTTGCAGGTCTAGAATAGGCCAAAGACCTCCCTCCTTCTTGGGCACCAGAAAGTATCGAGAAAAACAACCACTTCCTACCTCTGGCACGGGCATCCTCATGATAACCCAGTTGGGCAAAAAGGCTTGCACTTCCAGCCGCAAAATGGAGATATGGTCTTCCATCAGTCGTTGGGTAGACAGTGCAAGGAGCTGCGGGGACGAAAGGAAGGGTAAGGCATAGCCTTTGCGAACAATCTGAAGGTCCCACCTGTCCGATGTGATCACTGGACAACCAGGATAGAATCAGCGGAGGCTGCCTCCCAACAGGTGGCTGTGACCTTGTAAGCGTACACTACAGAGGTTTGGAAGGTAGGGCTGTAAGGGGAGGTCAGGGTGATGCGGACTGAGCGATATGCAGACGTTGGTAGCAGGGATGGTGGGCACCACAGCCTTTCCCACGAAACTGTTGGGTTCTCGGCTGGGGAGGGACAGGCTGTTAGTAAGGAATACCTCGTCCAAAGACACAAAAGGAATGTTGAAACTGCTGCTAGTGATGCTGGATAGAAAAGCTTAGAGAGTGAGTGGTAGCTCTACTGTCCTTGAAATGTTCAAGGGCAGAATCAGCCTTGTCCCTGAACAGGAGAGTCACAATGAATAGCATTCCCATCAGGAAGGACTAGACATCACCTGAGAACCAAGGTGATTGCAGCGATGTATGGCAGAGGATATCAACACTGGTGCCAACAACTTGCCCAAGAGAGTCGGTGGCATCCAAGCAACAATGAATTGTGAACTTGGCTGCATCATGACCATCCTGAATGGCCTGTGACGAAAAAGGGAGACGTCCTTCAGGAACACTATTGCCACAGAGACCCAGAAGGCATGAGTATAGCACCTCATCAAGCAGGAGGCGTTAAAGGACCGCAGGGCCAAACTGGCAGATGAAAAGAAATGTTTTCCAATTGTCTCCACTCACTTTGATTTCCTGTCAGGGCAGTGGTAGAAAATTGTTGGGTTTGGTCCGGAGGAGATCAGAAGCAACTCGTCCTTATAGACATCAGTGGGGGCTTCACTCACATCGTTGTTTGACAATGTATTATTATACTAATAGTGAATAATATTTCATTATTCACTATTAGTTTAATAAAAAATGGAGAACAAATAGCTGGAATATGACTTTCCCTGGCAGCTGAGGTAAGTTAAAAAAATGCTTTTAAATGTATGAATGTTGTGTGTATGCTTGCAGTTTTGAGTGTGTTTATGTAGGAGAGTGTGAGCATACGTAGGCAGTGTGTCTATGTGTGAGAGTGCGTGTGTATGTATGAATGAATATGTGTGTAAGTATAAGCATATGTATGTGTAAGTGAAAGTAAAGGTCAAAGGGCACTTCCGCTATCCCTGGGGTTTTGGTGAATTGACGTCTATGAGCTGGGCCATGGGATTTGGCAAGTTGCAAGCTGACAGGAGGGCCGGTACAAGACTTAGCCCAAAGCCCCTAGTAGTGTGTCTGTCAAGGCCTCATTAAAAGGTCAGAAGCAGTCTTGCCAGGATGTAGGACTTTCGTCCTGATGCTTGTTTTCACCTGCATGGTGGGGAGGTGAAGGTCAATGACTTCAGCCGCCTTATGGATAACCATGGCATAGGATGCAGATTCTTCTGTGGCTGGGCTAGGAGGGGAGAAAAGGGTTGACTCAGGGGAAGTGTCCAGCCACTAGCGTCTTGCAAGTCCTCATTCCAATTGTCATCAGCATAGGGCTCAGCAAACTCATCACCCTGGTCATACTTATTATCACATTCTGTTCCAAAAAGAGAATGTAAACAGTGTTACCTGCCTTGTGGTGACAGGAGTGAAGAAACCAGGGTCGGATTTGGCTGTGATGTCGCTCGACTTTGGACCGGCATTGAGTCCGCATTGGAAAGGACAACTGGGGCCACTTCTTTGGGCAACGAAGTTGGCATCATCGTTGACATACCTGGAGTGGGTATGAGCATCAGAGACTGCGTCAGTACTAGAGCAGAGGACAGAAGCGGCTTAAATGGTCCAGCTGGTGCTGAGGGCAAACCTGCTGGAGGTAATACAGATAGTAGGCTTCTCAGTTCCATGGTGCGCCAAAGGGAATCGGTAAAGAACAGAAGCACAGGTGAGCGAACACGATGTGGGGCGTTATGGCTGAAGGTCTCAGAAACTCTGGTTGTGCCAGAACCAGCAGCGGAATCAGCCCTGAAGTGGCCCAGATTTGGGAACTGGTCTGGTCCACTGGCGCCACCCACACACTTCATCAGAGGATTGAGAATAGTGCGAAGGAGCAGAACTCGGATTCAAATTCTTATAATTCTTGTGTTTACCTGAGGAGTGCGACGAAGACTGGCCTGAAGAGTGGCTCTATCGACTCTGGGAACAGGACCGGGAACGAGTTTTGGACTTGGAGCAAGAATTGGAGCGGTCACGGTCCTGCGTCTTCTTGTGCTCGGTGATGTAGAGTTTCACCTTGTGGTCCCTGATGGCCACCGGGTTCATTCATTGACGAGCACTCTCTGCGGATCTTGAAGCTGTGGTACTTCGATCCCAAAACTCACAAGCAAATCTGGTAGGGATCTGTCACAGACATTTATTTGTGACAGTCCTTACAGGGCTTACAACATCCCTTGCACACTGCGGAAAATTTGTAAGAAAAATTGCAAAAAGCAGTCTCTGAGAGAAGCACCGGATCCCAGTCTGGAGGCCTGGAAAGAAAGGAACTGACGTCAGCATGCTTGAGTGGCGCTTATGTGGGCCCCGCACGTCACTTCCGAAGCTGCAAGGTGCTATCTTCCAGCACGCAGAGGTAGTACAGAAAAGTTACTCGATCCAGTCTGACACCTGGAGAATATTCAAAATGTGAGGAATCTGCAGCTAGAAGTCTCTATTAGAAATTAAATATTCATTAAAATTCTGGCGTTTCAAATACTAGATAAACAGAAACACTTGGATGTAGCTTGTGAAACATTTTTGTAGCAAATTAATGCATTTCCTAAGTATAAGGTCAGGGGTCCCTGAATAAGGGCCAAATTGTGTTCCTTTCCTTGATTTAATAAAAATGTCACTTGTGTGTCTATAGAATACCTCTAGGTGGCACTCTCGCTTTAGTAATTTTGAAAGTTAAAATTACAATGAAGCCTAGAAAGAAGATTACACTTGCAAAGAAACTATACATTATTTGACGTCCAGTCTTCTAGAAATACAGACATCAGCAGCTATTACACCAAACAATGAGATGATCAAAGGAGAGAGTAAGGGTTTGTCCACAAAACCGGTTCTGGACCAGGATTACTCCTATTCCCCTAGGGCAAGTATTTTAGAAACAAAAAGAGGAGTATCCCCTGCAGATTATAAAGTCAATAGTCTGGAGGGTAGACTGGATGGCATAAAAGGAAAAAATCTCCTTTTATTTAAAACCCCTCACTCACCAACCTGGTGGTGACATGCTTCATCATCGGGGTCCACCCTGGTGGCCTAGCGTCACCAGGGTGTGCTTCGACACCTGAACTACAGTGGAGCGGGTTGTGTCTGTAGGTGCAAAAAATGAATTATGTTAAAAATTGTCCTGGTTTAACTCAAAGAATAACTTTATTATAGAGTAACTGAACAATGTTTAAAAAATAATTGCGAGATGGTAGTGGGCAAGTTACGACCGGTTCATCTCTATATGTGTTGGTATGTGTTGGTCGACATGTTTCTACCAATGGGACAGTGCCCGGTTTCTTCAGGACCAAAATACAGGTGGACAGGCGGTGTGGGCCCCCTAAAAGGCTCACCCTACCCTGATCCCCTGTTTAACCCACCGGCAAAATTGCTAGGGGTGTGAACGCTCATCTGAATAAGTGAGCATACAAAAGAAAAAAAGTAAAGGAGACTGAATAGAGAGCTCTAGTCTGCTTCATCGGACAGGGCGTAGGCTCTTCGCATCAGGCGAACATATTAGTTTGCAGGCAAAGCGATCGGCCAGTAACCTACTGCCTTTGGTCCTTGTCCGGCTTCTAACTTGCCCACTACCATCTCGCAATTATTTTTTAAACATTGTTCAGTTACTCTATAATAAAGTTATTCTTTGAGTTAAACCAGGACAATTTTTAACATAATTCATTTTTTGCACCTACAGACACAACCCGCACCACTGTAGTTCAGGCGTCGAAGCACACCCTGGTGACGCTAGGCCACCAGGGTGGACCCCGATGATGAAGCATGTCACCACCAGGTTGGTGAGTGAGGGGTTTTAAATAAAAGGAGATTTTTTCCTTTTATGCCATCCAGTCTACCCTCCAGACTATTGACTTTATAATCTGCAGGGGATACTCCTCTTTTTGTTTCTAAATTACACCAAACAATCCTGTTGAAATAACAGGTCACCCTAAAATATTACGCAAGACGGATCCACCAGGGTTTGCGGCGCGGTGCGTCCATAGGGGCGTGGGGGTGTAGCCCCCCCAGCCCGCAGCCGCCCGCAGGAGACACGTGGGAGAACTGACAATGCATGCCAGTCAGCAGGACGTCGGGAGGCGTCATGTTGATTGACATGATTGTCACCAGGCAGGCAGCAACACGAGTGCGCATGCGTGGGGACGGAGGGTGAATTTTTTACCCGTGCCCATGCATGCGCACTTGTGTTCGTGCTTTTTTGAGCATGCCCATTAGGAGCCCTTCGGTCTCCTAATGGGCGTGCTCTGGGCGTAGAGTAACCTGTGCTCCTGCAGCACCAGGATTGTCTGAAATATGGAAACAATTAGTGCGGACATGGCAGCCTGTTGACACCAGCTGTGCAAAAGAGTGACCACACGCAAGTAAGGAGGAAAAAAGTGTTTTGACGTGTTTTATTTGTTTAAGATGCCCGAAAGCACTGCAGTGCTGAAAGAAGAAAAGCGTGCAGTCTTAAGTAAAGAGTGCACCCTGTACGGATGTGTGCAATGTGGCTATTAATCAACTGTAGACAGTGTGAAAAAAGTTCAGTGGGGATGTAAATCACAAACTTATAGCCAGTTTCTCGCAGACTCCTGTCAGGTCAGTTTTCCTCCAAAGAGACCACGGATGTTTACAGTAAGGGTAAAATGAATGTGAATATATTAGATGGTGGAGTTGGGGGACCCAGCTTAAACGTGATTGGCCAGTTTCTAAGAGCCGCAGCAAAGGAAATTGAACAGGGAGAGTGGGTGCATGGATGGATGCATGCATGATGGGTGGATGGATGCATGAATGATGGATGCAGGTTGGATGGGTGGGTGGATGGCTGGATGGATGCATGGATGCATGCATGATGGGTGGATGGGGCCGCGGTCTCAATCGAGCGTAAACTTTACAAGGCCGCCCTAATTGCTGCCAGAAAAGATTGGGAGGACACCTTCTGGTGTGAGCTAAAAATAGCTAGCGGGGATAGGAATCCTAGAGGTTTTGGGAACCTTATTAGAGAGAAACACAGGCCCTTAGACACACTATTTACCTGTAATATTCCAGAGGTTGCTTGGTATAACCATTTTTCCGGATTGTATAATATAGCCGCCGAGGAGGAGGGGGCCTTTGCACTCCCGTCACCCTCTCCTGGCCATCCCCTAGGTGTAGGTACTCTATTCACTCCTAAAGAAGTCGAAAATGTAGTAAACAGCCTTGTCCCACGGAAAGCTGCTGGCCCTGATGGTTTACCGGGGGACTTGCTCCGTATGAACCCCATGGAGTGGGGTACACTGATTGCCTCTTTGCTCAACGCATCTGCTGAGGGGGCTGCCCTACCGGACTCGTGGATGGGCGCCGAGGTTGTCCCGATTTTTAAAAAGGGTAATTGTGACGACCCGGCCAATTACCGGCCAATCAGTCTAATTGACTCCTCACAAAAAGTGGCTGGTAAAGTAGTCCTGGGTCGGGTACTTGATTGGGTCGAAGAGAATAAAATCCTATCTGACTTCCAGGCCGGGTTTAGGGCAGGAACCGGAACAATTGAACAGTCATTTCGACTACTTATGATTTACTGGAAGGTAGTAGTGATAGGGAAAGGCAGTTTGTATCTACCATTTATTGACCTACGCACTGCTTTTGACCTTGTGCCTCGGGACCAACTATGGAAGGTTTTATTCGATATGGGAATGCCTAACTATTTGCTGTCCCTGATCATGAGGCTCCATGAGTCTAACTTTGCCCAGGTGCGCTGGGGTACTCAGGGACAAAAGACAGGTCGTATTGAGGTCAACAGAGGTGTCCGCCAGGGGTGCGTTCTCGCCCCCACCCTTTTTTCACTTTTTGTAAATGGGGTAGTCGACCATCTTCTGTCATCTTCGGCAGATGCACCTCGTTTGGCTGGGCGGTTGGTACCTACACTCCTGTTTGCTGACGACACCCTGTTGCTCTCAAAATCCCCTGTTGGCCTCCAGCGCCTGCTGACAAGCTTTGAGCAATTCTGTACTTCTAGGGGTCTCAGGATCAACACGGACAAAACTAAATACCTCATTTTGAACCCCCCAAAAAAACTAGGTCCGCCACCATTGTTGGATGCAGTCCCTCTGGAGAGAACGAGAGAGTTTGACTATCTGGGCATTCGCCTTGTGGACACAATGAGGTGGGACAGTCACTTAAACAAAATGCTCCTGAGCCACAAAAGGGTAGTGGGGGCCCTGCTAAAGGAGCAGAGAGCATCCTCAATGAAACCAATAGCCCCAGTGCTTGAGATCTACACTGCCAGAGGCGTTAGTGCGGCGCTTTATGGTGCGGAGCTCTGGGGCGCTTCGAACATCACGCAGTTGGTTTCCTCTGAGAACACTTTCCTTAGAAACCTTATGGCCCTTCCAGCTTCCACTCCCATTATCCCCCTCCAATTGGACATGGGCTGTCGCCCAATTGAGGATCAAGGGAGGCTCCGTCCCCTCCTCTTATGGGCACGCATATGGAGGGTGAGAGAACTTAACAGCTACGCGGAGGGTTTGCGTGAAATTCTGGAATCCCCTAGTTGGGCGAAAGTGAAGTGGCTCTGAGACATAAAAGCTCTTTTGATGGACTTAGGGTTGGGGGAGACCTGGCATTCCCGGACTGCCCCTCCCAAAGCAGTACTAAAAAAACTCTATCGGTCCTGGATCATGAGCAGAAGGAACTCCAATCCCAACTTGTGCAGGTCTTCCAGGACTTTTTTGATGACCAACGATGCCCCCCTGCGTGAGATTTATTTGGACATTATTACAATCTCTTGGGACAGAGCTTTGTTTTTCAAATTTAGATGTGGCATCCTTCCGGTAAGGGAGTACTCCTCCCGGTGGAAACCTCCTTACCAAACGGTTTCCCTTTGTCCCTTCTGTCCCTCCAGGCCTGAATCCATCTCCCACCTACTATTCGAGTGTCCCGCCTATAAAACACCACGTGGGAGGTGGTTAAGACCCGTGTGTAAGACTATAGGCACGAGGCAGTGCTGTGTAGCCCTAAGAATCTTCCTGACAGACACTCGCCCTTTATTTGTTTGTTCTATAGCCAAGTTTTTCGGTTGGGCTTGGCGCATCCGGTCAAAGTGGCTTCTTCAAATTGTTTAATTAAGGCCCGTAGACACAGACCATTTTACTTAATTTATTACCCCACCTACCGTAGTTGTGATCATGTTTTCTATGTACAGTGTGGGTTTTTATCTTTTTTAATTAGCTGGGTATTTTGATCAATGTATTTATGCTGTGTGCTTTTTAAGATATAAGTATATCGAAATAAAGCCTTCTTTGACTGACTGACTGACTGACTGATGGGTGGATGCAGGATGGATGGATGGGTGGATGCATGAATGAATGATGTATGGATGCAGGATGGATGGATGGGTGGATGCATGAATGAATGATGTATGGATGCAGGATGGATGGATGGGTGGATGCATGAATGAATGATGTATGTATGGATGCAGGATGGGTGGGTGGGTGGATGAATGATGTATGGATGGATGGATGGATGCAAGGTGGTTCGGGCTCGCTCGCTGCGGTGCAATATGCAAATTAGTTTACGCCTCAACACTATCAAATGTCACCAGCCGCCCCTGTTCGCACCTGAATTACAAGAGCCTCATCGCGACAGAAGAGCAATCAGTATCAAAATGAGCGTGTTAGATCTAGAGGCCCTCCACGAGGGGGCCCGGACTGAGAAGAAGCTCATTCCGAACGCTCCGGTGGGATAATAATGCAGCACATGCATGGGGAATTATTGAGAATGACCAGAGTGTAGGATTACCACATGGCTAGAGTGGGTCTGAAGTGGTAATACCGCATTGAATCCCAGCTACAAAAGTTGGAATATTGTTTCACCATCCCAACTACCCACCCCAACCCTCCCCCAAACGAATATGTCACCGTGTAGCTCCAAGCGAAATCTGTGCAGGAAAAACTACCGGGACGGTGTGGTCATTTTGCACAAAATGTCACCCTGGTTCAGGCACCAATTCGGGCTTGTGCTCAAATCCAGAATACTGGTTCCAATCCGAATCAGGGGCACGGACGTATTTCATGCAGTTACAGTTTCACCTGAGTTCCACCATTCTCCAACACCAGAGACATGACAGCCATGTATACGTTCTTCCTCTCCATCACATGACCTCATAAAAGCCAGAACAGTCAAACGTTAAGGCATGGGTACGCGCAGTTCTTTAAAAGCAAAAAAATAAGTGCAGGTACTCCTCAATTGAGTTAGGGGTGTGGCTAGTGGACGTGGCTAGTGGACGGGGCTAGTGGACGGGGCTAGTGGACGGGGCTAGGGGCGGGGCGGGGCTAGGGATGGGGTATGATACACACAAAAGGCTCGCGCAGGATAAAGGAAATTTTTACCTCCCGTGGCTTCCTTAATTGCGGCTCTCAGTGGGTCGCCTGGATTCCAGGGTGTGCACAATGTACACTATGGAGTAAATGTGATTGACAGAGTAGTGTCTGAATGACATGGACACTGCTCTGTCAAGCTCAGCGTGAAGGTGAAATTCTCGACACCTACGCATCAAAGACCTAATGCAACTGAGCTGCTCTTGAACGGTTCCGGTTCCGCAGGGGCTCAGCACAGGGCACTTTGGCTGTCGGAGTATCATAGAGGCAGGCGCCACCCTGCCTCTGCAGGTTTAGCAATCAACAAAATATCAGACAATAGTACCGGTACTCTCCTTGGCGGGGGAGAAGTGCCGGTACTTGAAGGGATAAAAATAGGAAGTGCCGGTACTCAGTACCGGGGAGTACCGGCCCATTGAAAGCACTGGGTACGCGCAAATATTTTCCCAGGGGCCAAAACCTTTGGCCTCTGATGTGACCGAGGCCTCACAGATACCAGCAGGGGGCGGGGGGGGGGGGGGGGGGGGGCGTGAGGGCGCGTGAGGAGGGGGCGGGGGGGGGGGGAAGTTAGGTGGTTGCAGGGCTTTAAGTGGGATGAAAAACTGGAGGGTCTCTCAAAGAGGCGTGGCCAATGTAATAAAGGGCGTAGCTTAAAACACAAACTAAAAAACCTCTACTTAGCCTGGTGTGCCGCCCGACTTGTATTTTGCTGTTTCTATCATTGCATCCAGATATATGATGCAACAAGTAACATCATACCTACAACAAGTCAGGACTATTGGCTTTGTCAATGGTTGTTAGTTGCATTAGATAAATAAGCAGCAACTGTGGCTTGTATATAATACTGAAAAAGCATCCACTTGAAGCCCTGGTGACAACATGACAATGTTGCTGCTCCTGAGTTTCAAGAAGAGAAGGGGAATCCAGAGAGAAAATGATGCGTTAAAGGATTTCCCTTCCCCTACAAGGCATGACGTCAGGCGCACAACACCCATTAGACTCCAAGGGCTTCATCCTCCCCTCTAACCTCCCCTCCTCCCCTCTCCCCCCTTCCATCTACCCCTCCCCCCTTTCCCCTCCCCCCCCCCGCGTGTGTGGCAGCCCGGGAAGAGACAGCTTCCCGGGCACACACAGCCGCACCCGAGCACTTCACAGGTCTTTAAAAGACCATCTGCATGTTAATGAGGCATTGCTGTTGTTTCACCCCTTCTAAGAGCCCCTGCAGCTCCACTCTGAATGTTGCTTAAAGATTCAGCCACCCCCCCCGAAATTTTTTCTTAGCCCCCCCTCCCGAAATTTGCCTCTGCATGACGTCATGCCATAACTTCTCCACAAGTGAGAAGAGAGCAGTGTGAGCACGTGCACGTGATGTGCCTGCTGTCACTGCAGTCCCGAAAAAAACAGACCACCTGTGCCAGGGCACAAAACAGAGCCCGATAGAGACCCGTTTCGAGCCCCCCTTTCAAAACACTGCCGGTGCTCACCACCGGTGAGACCCGGCCCACTTAAAGCCCTGGCTGGTTGTAGGGAAACGAAATATGTACATCTACTGGCTGGATTGAACAATCCCGGCTTTCCCGCTTGATCCAATTGTGTGATCTTGGACAATTGTTTTATTCTACTTTTCCTTCATTTCAACATGTAAGAGAATCTCGAAATACGGGACTTCAGAATGTGCGCTGTACAAACATGTATCTTATGTTTAATTTAATAAACTATCATGTTTGTTCATGTATGATAGCAACCCCAGCCATTCAAAGGGTGCACGTAACAACTGACTTGCCCCGTTAATTCACTGCTGCCTTTGTTGCCAGGGTGGTGGGGAAGCATGAATATTTTTAAATTCATGTCTGAAAACATCAACTTAGGTTCTGCATGGTAATAAAATACACTTTTTGAATTTTAAAGAAACTGCTTTACATTTAGATGCAGTGGTTTTTACACGCTTGCTCCAAGATGTCTTTATAAATCGAGGTGTTCCTAAAGTTAAGCTCTACAGAAATCCCTAGTTAATTCCTCTCTTTAACTCCAATTAAGAATTAAATAAATGCTTGCCCGTTTATTTAACATATTTTTAATGTCCAGTAAACAGCAGCCCAGCGCGACTATTGACCAGAGGGCCGCAAGTAAAGGTCAGTAGTAATGCATGCGGCCACGGCCGTACTTTGAGTATCACTACTTTAAGGCTTCAAGCTGGCACATGGTAGAACATATGGGATATGCAGTCCTACAAGACACCATGTGACTCAGTTAACAACAGTGCACCTGGAGTATTGCCCTTATTTAGAGCAGCAGCGGCCTACATAAAAGGATGGTGGGGTCGTGGGGATGGAGTTAATACAATATAAAAAAAATATATATAAAACATACCTTTTGTCGCCGCTGCCTGCTGCCTCCAGCCGTCGAGCTGTTTCTTTTCTTCCTGGGTCCCAGCAGCCCCTTGGACCCACACTCACATCCAATCCCAGTGCTGCAGAGCAGCACAGGGATTGGTCTGAGCAGGCAGGAAAGACGCCCCGCTAAGACCAGGGAGTTTGTGGGAATTCTCCAGCCCTGTAGCTCAATGCATCTGGACTGGAGAAAACCGAAGTATGCATGTGTGTTTTGGTCGGCCTGAGACGGCTGGCCAAAACACATATGCGCACTTTGGGAGTGGAGTGCATGTAGCACTCCTCCTCCACCCCTCCCATGCCTAAGCCCCACCCCTCCTAACACTGCTGGCAGGGCTGGCAAATATAAAATAAAACGATGCAAGAGCATCATTTTATTTTACATTTCCTGGCTCTGAGCCAGGCAGTGGGGTGCAGCTCCTCTACCATTGCGGAGGACCAGCCGCTGATTTAAAGCTTGGAGGATGCCGGACATCTGCCAACAAGCAGCGGGTATTCCGTCGGCCTTTTTTAGAGTATTAAGATGTGCTTTATGTTATGTGGATTTGCATAGCGTGACCTATCACCAGATAGGGTATCGAGGCAGTCTGATATTCGCCACTTTTGGCTTTAGACAATGTGAGTAGCACATTGTAGAGACTCAGTCCAAACAAAACTGCTTAGCATGACAGGGTTTCTGAAGGATTCATATTACATTTGACCAAACATACAGTGGGTGATCCGCTGTCTCCTTAAGGTTGTGGAGGTTTTGACCTCTGCCACCCTGGTGGATGATCACTCGCCAAATTCAGAGATCTCTGCCTGCCTTCTGTATCTTCAAAGTAAAATATGTGCATTTGTGTTAAGATACTCTAATTGTACTCTTGTTGGCCAAGAGATCTAAAACTGGACACGTTCAGGAACATCAGTGATGGGTTTGAGGAAGGGATGCATAGGACAGGATTCTCGGTTTTCACTGTCCTACAGCAGTGCCATAAGTTTCCATGGCATATAAGAGACCTAGGGCCAGATGTAGGAGCCCTAATACCGGTCGGAAACGGCCGATTTTGGCCGTTTCCGACCGGTATTAGGGTTTTCAGATGTAGGGCATGCATTTACAGAATCGGTATTTTACCGATTCTGTATTTACCGATTCGGTAAAATTACCGAATCGGTAAATACAGACTCGGTAAAATACCGATTCTGTAAATGCAGATGTAGCTGGCACATGTCAGAGTGCCACAGGGCTTTAAGAATCGGTATTTTACCACCCAATCCAATTGGGTGGTAAAATACCGAATCCAGGTGTGCATGCACATGTGTGCATGCACACCTCTGCCATGTGACACACAGACATGCCCTTAGGGCATGTCTGTGTGCCACATGGTGCACATGCCTATATTTGGGGTGCCAGAGGGTGTCAAAGTGACACCCCCTGCACCCTTGCTGAAATCGGTATTTACCGAATCTGTAAATACCGATTCGGTAATGCCCATTGATTCCTATGGGCTTCAATGCCCATAGGAATCAATGGGCATTACCGATTCGGTATTTACAGAATCGGTAAATACCGAATCTTAACGATTCGGTATTTACCGAATCTGAAATACCTACATCTCCCCTCCTCTTTTTTACCACTTCTTAAATACCGATTCGGTATGAATCGGTATTTAAGAAGTGGTAAAAAAGATTTACCTACATCGGGCCCTAAGTATTTCAATTTCTGTGGAAGCACCATTTTATGCCAGATCTGATTAGTATTCCATAAATGCCAACACTACAGCATAATAAGAAGTGCTACGTCCTCACTCAAGTGATGTCTAGTTAAAACCTTTGTGACCATATAAACTTATTTTATGTTCTGTAGGAAAATAGGATCTGCGTTTTTGGTTACCCCCACTTTTGCTTGATGTAATGCTGTTTCTGACTAGTCTGACTGGGATCCTGCTAATCAGGACCCCATTCTCTGTGCTTTCTCCCTTAATTGGTATGGTAAGTACTTGGGTACATCCCAGATTGGACACAGTGTACCCTTATCAGTCCCTAGTATATGGTACTAAGGTACCCAGGGCATAGGTACACCAGGGGTCAACCATTTGGCTGAAGCATGCATTATGCCATGGGGGATAACTCAAACTGTAACTACAGGCCTGCCATTGCAGCCTGTGTAAGCTGGTGCTAGCACCACTTACAACAGACATAGGTTTCCCTATATCTGATGTCACTGCACTTATAACCTACAAGTCACTCCTAAAGCAGGCCTTTAAATCCCGAAGGAAGGGTGATCGGTTCTAAGAGTGAGGTTGCTACTGCATGAGCAGGACACCCCTACAACATTCGGAGCCCAGTATCCCGGGTTGTAAGTGCATCAGACATTACGATACACAGAGTGGCCAGGCGTCATTTTGCGATGACCACCTCTAAACTGGCTGTAATGAACCCTATCATTTTTTCTATCAAACATGTTGGAATCATACCCCCACACCGTCGGTGTGGGAGGTATGATTCCATGCAATGTAAAGCACTTCCGGGAGGCCCTCCGTGCTCCCGGTACCAGTCTTCTAGACCCTGACAGCACAACATAGATGCTGCAGACCAGAGACACGATTCTGCCCTCCTGCTGTTGAGCCAAGCTCGGGCAGGGGAAGGGGAAGGCAGAATAATAGGTATCCTGTCAAAGGGAGGTGGGACCACCTCCAAGACAGGGTTTAGTGAATTGGGGCGGGGTGGGTGCACCTGCCAATGCGCCACTCAGTCTGCTTGAGGGGCACACTTGATGCTCTCCTTGCATAGTCCAGTTCAAACCAGTTCAGGGAGCTGTTGGCTCCCGCTCTGGCGTGAAACTGGACAAAGGACATGGGAGTTCCCTCCCACTGTCCAACCCCTCCCCTGGTAGGGAACCCTGAATCGTCCCAACACTTTCCTTAGGGTACTTAAGGGCTTCCCTAGATTCGTTGTGGGACAAGATTTAAAAAAAAATGTTTATTGAGACTTTATCTAGTTGAACAAACATAGCCATATACATTCAAGTGTTCACTCGTGTACAGTCGGTAATGACACGCTGCTAAGGTACTGCAATACATTAAAGTTATACATTTGAATGATCTTACTAAATGCATACTCCCACAAGGCCTTTTTGACAATACAGTTTCCCTCCTCCTGCCACATCTCCAAGAAAATTTCCAAAAAGAACGGTAGACCGCACAGTAACATTTTCAATTAATGACATATGGTAAAGGTATGTGGCCTACCCCTTTTCTGCGCCAGGGAGCGTTGTATCTGCAGATACGGCAGCAGGTCCAGTGTCACGGCGTCTGAGGTAAGTTATAAACGGTTCCCATATATCTCGAGGGCGACTGTTTTGTGGCTGCAGTTCCCAATATGCAGATAATCGTTCTTGGCATTATACAATGTCTGTTAGCAGGCGCTCTCCCCCATTGCATAGCTACCTGCCTTTTTGCTAGAAGTAATATTTCTACCAACCTCCGGGTGTCCCGGGCAATCTCGCCCATATACCCAAGCAGTCCCACTAGTGGTGACAAATCGGCAGGCCTCCCCGTGATCCCCACTATTATGTGAAAGACCTCGTCCCAGTAGGTCACAACAGCAAGGCAGCACCAGGCAAGGTGGATAAAGTCTGCATTTGATGCATAGCAACGCTGACACCGGGGAGTCAGGGATCAGCCCCATTCGGAATAACTGTGCCAGTGTATGGTATATCTTATGTATAAATTTAAAGTGTATCAGGCACAATCGGTAATTGGGAGACAGCATCTCCAGCTGACTACAGCAGAACGAGCACTGTGTGTCCGACAGGTTAATAGCTAGGGCTGCATTCCAGGCCTCGCGTGTCATCAGAGATATCACTGTCTGGTGCAGTCTGGTGCATGTGTTTATATAGGGACGTTATCATCTTATGCTGTGAAGAGGCGGTGTTTCAGTATTTCAGAACTGATAGGGTCTTCGGGGGGGCTGGGAAACTGTCAAGTCACACGTGGCATGTAGCTCCTTATTGGTAATAGAGCAGGGCATCCAGGACTGCCAGCTCCTTCCCGGTGAGGTCGATGAAACCATCTCCTGGGTATAGATCTGCAAAAGTGTTTATACCTAGTTGTAGTGCGAGGTTACTTGCACACCTGTCCGGTAATGGGGGTAGGGTGGGGTGATTGGCTACAGGGACCGATGGGGCATAGAGCTGTGCCACGCCCGTGCGCCACCTTATTCCCTCCCATGCCCATTGCATGCATTGTGTAGTGTCTATATCTGGAGCAGGTGATGTATATGGGAGAAACAGAGCTGTGACCAGAGGGGAGACTCTGTCCATCTTAATCGCGACTTGCAGCTGGAATGGTGTGGGGTGCGTCCAGTAATGAAGAAAAGTGTGTTTGAGAACATAGTGCATAAAGATAAAAATCGGGGGCATGTAAGCAGTCTTGCGACTGCAGTAACGTTAAAAGTTCATATGTCACCCGGGGCTGCTTACCGGCCCATATTAGCGCTGTTAAATTAGAGTGAAGCCGCCTAAAAAAACTCATGGTAAACTGATGATGAACGTTCACAAACAAATAAAGGAATTTAGGTAACACTACCATTTTTGCGATGGCGATTCGTCCCGCCATAGATAGAGGGAGTTTAGAGCACACAGGTATTCGCTCCTCCAACCAGTTTATTGCTTTACAAAAATTGCACTGCCAGAGCTCCTCAATGGTTCTGCTTATCATTATGTTTAGGTATTTGACTGGTCCCGCGGCCCACTGTAATGGGTATTCCGTGGCAAAGGTGGTCGTTGTGTACATGAGAGGTAAAAGTATAGATTTTGACCAGTTCACCTGGATTCCAGAGATGCTGCCTAACCGGACCACCTCACTGATCAGAGGACCTAAGTTGGTCTATGAGTTTTTAATGTACAATACGGCATCATCGGCATAAAGGGATATAAGGAGCCCCGGGATGTAAAACCCAGCCCTCTGTTGGTGTGATGCTGCTGCAGCCGTGCTGCCAAAGGATCCATGGCGATGGCAAGTCGTGGGACAAGATTCATTCCAAGACACCACTTCCTCGACCATCTGGGCATGCTGGACTTTGCTCTGGGCATCAAGACTGCAACTAGGAAGACTCCTGCTGCTCCTGGTCTAGTCGCACTGCTTGTCTGCTGCAACATCCGTGCCTGTGCTCCATACAGGAACCTTCCAAGGCCTGTGGACCTCCACGACACCTGAAGGAATCTCCCTTGAAGTGAAGGAGTCACTTCCCTGCATCCGCAGGCACCGCAACAAAGCTGACCGGTCTGCTGATCAGAAGCTCCCATGGACTTCGAAAGGCTCAGCAACCCAGATGGTGGTTCTTCACATCCCTTGAGGCTTGCCCTGTCCTCTCACCAAGTTTGAAGCTAGTATCCCTTGTCGGAGCTGCATGAACCAAACCCCTGTGCACCGTATCGCCAAAGGCTTATTGGCTTCCTTCCTCCAAGATCTTCAGGCTCCAAGTAGCCCCAACCTCAGGCATCTCCTGTGACCAAGATCTTCGTCCTCAATGAATTACTTGCACCGTGGGCCTGCATCTTTGGTTAGCTGCTCGAGGTCCTCTTGCGACTCCAGTGCAAAAGCATGTGGGGCCTCTTGAGGGTCTTCTTTGATTTCTGTGGGCTCCCCTGATTGCTCGGGCCTGTCTGTGGTGAGTCAGTTGGACCTTGCTGGTCCTGACACTGCACCTTGTTCGCTTTCCACATTGTTTGTAGTTGCCAAGGCTTGTTGGTGCTCTCGACGGACACCGATCGCTCAACTCCCGACATCCGACGTGAGACAGCTCGTGAACAGCTTCTGGTCTTCCACAGCGTCGCCTGCTTCTCACAGCTGCAGCTCCAAGGTCACCGTCATCTCCCCAGCAGCACCCTACATCGGTTGGCACTCGTCTTCCGTGCCTCCTGGTCACTCCTGAGTGGCATAGACTCTGTCCCCTCTGCTTGCAGGAATTCCTCGCCTTGAATCCACCTTTGGGTTCCACTGGACACTTTCACCTCCTACAGCAGCGGCATCTTCCTGAAGTCTCCTATTGAGTTTGACAGCGGTTTCCGACGCCAATTCACACATATACACCCAGCTTCCCTGATGTATGTATCCTGGTTCCTAGGGTATCCACGGGTGGGGTGGCTCTCCAACCTTCTGTCTTCCACAGGGTTTCTTCAGAGACCACTGGCAAGGGTCCTTCTTCTTTAAAATTGCAATCAGGACTTCCCCATTGACTTATATTGAGCCTGCGGTCATGTTGCACAAGTTACTACTTGAGTAACGATATATCTGTAAGAGACATTAGTTAGTGATAGATTCCTTACCTTAGAATATTCCCCAGGCGTCAGTCTGGATCCGGAAAGTTTTCTGCTTAGCAGTACCTCTGCGCGCCAGTAGGTGGCGGCGTGCGGCTCCGCGCCCGTCACTGGCGTCGTAAACACCGGGATGACGTCACGGAGACTATTTAGGCGCCACCCATGCGCGCTGACTTCAGTTCTGTACACAACATTCTGCACCGAAACGCAGAGCCATGCCAGAAACCGACCTTTGGTGCATAAAACTAGGGCCCTAAAAGGGGATGACCTTAACCGTAGTACTCAGTTCACAGAACAGGGAGGATGGGTGGGGCGGTAAGGAATCTATCACTAACTAATGTCTCTTACAGATATATCGTTACACAAGTAGTAACTGTGCATCTGAAAGAGACAAGTAAGCGATAGATTCCTTACCTTAGAACAGATACCCCAGCAATACCAACACCGGTGGTGGGCCTGCGAACAAGATTACACCAAAAAGTCACAGAGAACAGAACGGCCAAAGAAGCCGTCTCTCTGGGCCTGACTGTCAAGCCAGTAGTGTTTGGTAAACGTGGGCAGCGAGGCCCACGTAGCTGCCTGACAAATGTCCTACTCCCAAGGCAGTAGTGGCTGCAGTGGCCCTGGTCGAATGGGCATACAGCCCCACAGGAGGCTCCTTCTTGGCCAAGGCATCCCTTTGTGCACCAGAGACAAGAGAAGGAGACAAATGACCGAGGTACGTGCTCAATCCGGATCTGCACTTTCGGCATGGAAAAAGAAAGAATTGACGTCAGCGTACATGGGTGGCGCCTAAATAGCCTCCGTGACGTCATCCTGGCGTTTACGACGCCACCTACTGGCGCGCAGAGGTACTGCAAAGCAAAAAACTTTCCGGATCCAAAGTGACGCCTGGGGAATATTCTAAGGCAGTGTTTCCCAAACTGGGGTCCGCGGACCCCCAGGGGTCCGTGACACATTCCCAGGGGGTCCGCAGGAAGCAGTATTATAAACACAGAAAAGTTTCTTGTATAATTAGCAGCTTTTGAGCAACAATAAAAGTGTCAAGAAAATGCCAGTGATTTATGTAACTGCTGGAGAGAGATGAGTTTTTTTCAGTGGCAGCTCTGACTTAACTAATGTAGCACAGAGGGTTAATGTGCCTACTGCAAAGAAAGTGTAACCTGCATTTTAAAAAGCAGTATTTTATGTGCATAGGTCTGTGGTTACTGCTTTTGTCACAGAGATTATTTTGTTACTGTGCACTTCACAAGTGATAATCGTAATCTAGCAGAGGGACCTATAAACTGTCATTAAAGAGCTGCTTGCAAACTGCATGGTACCAGTTAGTAACATGTTTTTTCCCAGTCATTCATTATCCTGATGCTGCTTAAAAGATGTATTTGGATGGAAATACATTGTTAATGCTAAAGTCCGTGCTAGCCACTGTGTTATGTTCTGAAACCTGAGTTTGTGCTTTTCCAGACCAAGCACTATTTAAAAATGCCTACCAATATGAACGACATGTGAATACTACACCTTGTAGTGCCCTTTTCCTTTTGTAACATTTTCTATACACTGATTTACATGTATGATTCCTTGTCTCTATATATGTGTGATGTAAAGTGCTCTGACATCCTACAATGGTATGAGAGATACTATAAAACAAATGAAATACATGTAACAGAGGGGCTATTCCTTCAATATAAAATACTAAGGGGCAGATGTACAACCTGTTTTTATAAGCGCAAACGGATTCGCAAACACGCTTGAGCATGCGAAAACCTATTGGGCCATGTCAATAGACTATTTCGTGAGTCGCAATTTTTTTGCGATTCGCTAAATAGGTTTTGCAACTTGCTATTTGGAAGGGGCACTCCCTTCCAAATAGCGAATCTCAAAACCATGTACACATTTTTTGCAACTGCAATTGCGGACGCAAAACACTCGCAATTACCACCTACTTCAAGTAGATGGTAATGCATTCGCAAATGGGAAGGGGTCCCCAGGGACCCCCTTCCCCTTTGCAAATGCATGCAAAATAATTTTTTAAGGGCAGGCAGTGGTCCCAGGGACCACTGCCTGCCCTTAAAAAAATATTCGAAAATGTTTCATTTTCTTTTCTTTTAAATGCATGGAAAACGAGCTGAATTTTTAAAAAGAAAACTGCTTTATTTAAAAGCAGTCCCAGACACGGTGATCTGCTGAGCCTAACTGGCCACCATCCCTGGGAGGGCTGGTGGGAGGGCTGGCATTCCCAATGGGCTCACAAATTGCGAGAGGCTCATTAATATTAATGAGCCTTGCAATTTGCGACCCCATTGGGAATCCCAAACAGTGTTAAACACATTGTTGTACATTTCATTTAGTGATTCGCAATTAGCCACTCGCAATGTGTCGCCAATTACGAGGCACTAAATGAAATGGTCGTACATCTGGCCCCAAAATCCTTAGTAATTGGAGTATTTGTTTTGTGTGCACACATGTGTTTTTTTTCGAATTACTGTTTTAATATTTGAAATTTAACTCATACAAATTGCTTGGGGGTCCCCGGCTTCCAGTGGTGACTCAATGGGGGTCCTCAGGAGTCAAAAGTTTGGGAACCACTGTTCTAAGGTAAGGAATCTATCACTAACGTGTCTCTTTCAGATCCCACTCTACACAAGGCCTCAGTGGGGTTCCTGGTTACTTACCTCAGTGGTTCCTTGGGTCCCTGGCGATTCTATGTCTTCTGGGTATAGTGTTAACTCGAGTTGTGGTTTGGATACCACTATATTAATATATGGTTTGGTATCCCCTGTGCCACTTACCTGTTTCTATTGAAAAGTATTGTGTGCAATGTGTATATCTCCGGCTATGAGATATCTGTATGTTTTAGTGAGTGTCTTATAATAAATACATTATTTTATAAATACACTGTGTGGTTTGTTTTCACTTAATCTATACCAAGAAGATTATGTTCTGGTAAAACAAGCTGCTTTACACTCCTTCTGGACTAAGCCTGAAGGCTGCTCTCCACAGCTACCACTTAGAGAGCTTTCTAAGGTTGTCTAAGACCACTAAAATCACTATTAGGGTTGTCTGGATTGGTGCCGGGTGGACAAAGAATATTTAGGAAAGAGGGCATCACAGGTGTGTATCCTTTTTCAATACAATTATTGAGGGAATATTCTCATGAATGCGTCACTAATGAAAGGTCAGAATAAATTGCTAAATCCAAGCCTTTTGAGACTAAAGTACTACCAACATTGCAGGCTCATTTTTTTTGCATGTAGAGAAAGGGCTAGAGCACCAATGGATATTTATGACTGAATTCATCCATCGAACAAAGTACTCTCTCCCATTATGCCTTTTCTGTCTGACCCACCTGCACAGACTTAGGAAGTGCGTCTTCCAGTAGCATATCAAGTTCTTGCCAGACACCCTGGCAGCCTGACTCAAGAGAGCAATGGGTTATTAAGGAGTACTGTCTACTGAACTTCTTCCTGGGTGAAGACTCACCATGTGAGTGGTTTCATCATTCAGTGACTGGGAATTCCAAGCCTTCCATTATCACTGGTTTAAGCCAAGGCAGATCAGGAGTAGTTAGTTAAGACTGTTAAAGGTCCTAGAGCTGCAGAGCATTACAATTATGGTGCTCAGCATCCAACAGTGGATGCTTGGAAACAGTCTAGGTTTAAATACAGATCAAACAGAGTTCCTGTTCGTGAGGTCTGACTTCATGTTAACACCTTGCCTGCAGCAGGAATTCCAGCCCGGTGCCGGACATTCCAATCGCGGGCGTGGTCGCGACGGAACCCAGCCGTCATGCACACAGGCCACCCATGGCCCATGATGTGTGGGTTCCGTCATGAGCATCGAAGGGGTTAAGTAATACCACCCCGACATCCCAGTGAAACAAAGTCACAGAATAATTTGGTGTCACATTTGATGAACGTCTAACTATTGATGGTCAAACCAATGCGGCTCTCACAGCCTCAAACTACCATCTAAATGCACTCTGACGGTCAGACCATTCTTAGATGAAAGCAGTCGGGTAGGCATCCAGAGCAATCACTGGCACAAACTGGATCATGGCAACTACACTACTCTCCGGATACAGAACTTCACCCAAAGGGCTTTTCCAATATCAAAATTAAAAATACAGTAAAGCTGTTTGATTAATGGCAGATCTCTGCTTCTGAGAAGACCGCCCGTAAAAAACATAATAGCAAACTAATCTCGAGGATAACAATGGACATTTCTCATAAGTAAACTTCATGAAGAGGCCTTTCAAATAGGTTGCACATCCAATTACCATAAATGCGCACAAAAGTAATAAAGAATTAAAGGTGGTCCTGGATACTATAATCTTAGCCTAAGTGTCCTAAAATATCATGTTAATGTTAACTTGTATTTATATAGCGCCTAATCACCGGCAGGTCTCTTAGCGCTTAGAGGAGAGTGGCCTGAAAACTTGTTGAAGGGTGATATGAACAGTGTATGGACAGGGCACTAGACCCTATTCAGGGCCTCTCTGAACAGAAGCGTTTTGAGCTGCTTCCTGAACAAGAGGGAGTGGGTTCCTTTCGGTGACGTTCAGGTAGCTGGCGAGCGAATACAAATGCGCAGTTTGTGCATATGTATTTTCCATTTTCCGAATTTCTTACAGAGGACATACAGCCTTCAACATGTTACATATATGGAATAATGCCTGCAACAAGCAGAAGATACAATATGATATATTCATCATAGAAATGACTGCACTGTAGGAAATTTCTGTTTCTAAAGATTAAGAATATACAGATAAGACACATCAATTAGAAAAATAAGTTATTATTGGGATTGGTAATGAAGTCAATTATCGATAATGTTACCCACTTTGTGCATACAGCCCATGGACCCTGCTTCCCTAGAGTAATAAGGCTACTATTAGAACTGCACTGGAGATAAATGCTTTTTATCTCCAGTGGCAAGGCGTCTGCCATTTTGTTGGCTCTGTGCAATCACAGTTGTAGGTAATATTAATTTGTCTGCATGCATGCTATGTAATATCTTGAAGAACAACGTACTTACCTTTTGTAACGCCTTATCTGGTAGAGACTATCTTGCTGCAGATTCCTTATCTTAGAATTATCCACAGGCATCAGACTGTATCCGGGAATGTTTCATATAAACCGTACCCATGCGCGCCGGTAGGTGGCTTTGTTTGGCCCCACGTAGCATCATCCTCGTAGGTTGCAGTAGAAGTAACAAACAAGTTACTTACCTTCGGTAATGCCTTCTCTGGTAGAGACTATATCTAGCGCCGATTCTTTACCTTTGATTGCCCCAGGCGTCAGACTGGATCCGGAAGATTTTTCGTGAGCAGTAACCCTGTGCATTGGTAGGTGGCGTTGGTCGGCTTCACTTATCCGAGATAGAAGGGAAGTCCGCATCGCCTATAATGGCACCACATCAGCACGCTGATGTCAGTTACTTTTCATGACATTCCACGCCAGAAGCGCCAGAGGAATCACAAACCCCTAACTTGAAAACAGACAGGCCTGACGACCAAGAAGGAATGGATCAAGTTATTTGACTAGTACAAATCAAACAAACAGAAGCAATTTTAGGAGTATATAGCCAAGATGGAAAACACAAAAACGGAAAGGCGGAATTCAGTTACAGCAGAAGCCAGGCTTGCTCACACGGCAGGAATCTACATGGCGAAATCCGGAGGTCAAAGTATCACGAGGACCCCCCCACGGCCAGAAGGCTTCAGTTGCGGAAGAAGACGACAAAACCCACGAGGTGGCACACTACAGGAAGATAAGGAGATCATAAAGGTCATAAAAAGGGAAAGAACCGCAGGCCCCAACAGCTTACCGGGTGGCCTGTTTAAACAGGATCCCCAGGGGTGGGCAGAGCTGCTATCACCTTTGTATATGGAATGCAGAGCTTTAGCTGATGTACCGGATTCCTGATGTGGCTCGTTACTGCAGCCAATTCATAAGAACGGAGCAAAAACATATCCCAAAAACTATAGGTTTAGACATCGAAAGCAAAGCATATGCCAGTACCCTGTTACAAGAGCTAACAGCCTGGATCGAGGACAATGGAAATCTATCCTTTTACCAAACTGGAGTCCAAAAAGGCTGCTCCACTATAGATAACATAATGGCACTCTCCTTCTTGGCGCAACAGGCAAACTCCAGAAACAACCTGCCGGTATTTACATGCTTTATCGGCTATTCAGCAGCC
Organism: Lissotriton helveticus; assembly: GCF_964261635.1. NCBI lineage: Eukaryota > Metazoa > Chordata > Amphibia > Caudata > Salamandridae > Lissotriton > Lissotriton helveticus. Next base: position 189,261,271 of record NC_136060.1, read on the forward strand.
TTTGACGGGGTAACCTGAAGAAAGCTATGGCATTAATTCCCAGCTGGAAGATCCCCGGCAATCTACTGAAGGCAATTAAGTCACTGTACACCAACACCTGGGTAAGAATCAAACTGGCAGGGACACGGTTACACAAAATTGCCAACAGATCGAGGACTAAAGCTGGACTGTGCCCTAGTGCCAAAACACTCTTCAATCAGTATGCGGTTGACCTGGGAAAAGCCCTACAAGGGGCATCCCTGCTAACCCCGAAAATTCGACAGCAACGTCTACACGTGCTCAAGTTCGCCAATGACCTGGTGATTCTTGACCACACCAGAGTAGGCCTGTAAAGAGGTTTGAATGCATTAAACATCTATAACGAGGCAAACGAGCGAGTGGCTAATCCCTGTAAAACAAAAGTTGTGGTTTTTGGGCAATCTCCGAAAATAGTGGGCCTAAAGTATAGGAGTGACATGTCACTCATACTGATTGGCAGTATAGTTTAAGAGTGCTTTGTCTGGAAAAGCACAAACTCAGAATTTAAAATGTAACACCATGGTTAGGATTTCTCTTTGATAAGAATCACTTTCTACACAAATGAACTCTATTTGCACCATTAGGATAACGAATGGCTAAGGAAAAAAACCATAACACTCTAATCGATACCTTGCAGTATGCATGAAGTTCTTTGATGACAGTTAATAGTTTACTGTTCTATATTAGGATTTTAACTTATAAAATGCATGTAACAAAATGCCCTCTCGGACATAAGTAGTAACCCGCTAACCAATTTTCATTCTATGTACTTTGTGATCTGCATGGTACACGTTCTTTGCAGCAGGCATATTTACCCTCTGCTCTACCTTAAAACTTCCACTAGAGAAAAGTCCCATCTCTCTAATACAACAAGTAACATTACACCTACAACAAGCCAGGGCTGTTGGCTTTGTCAATGGTTCTTATTTGCATATGATAAATAAGCACCAACTACGCCTTTGTTGTGTATAATACAGCAAATGCTTCAGTTCTAACATGATGACATTGAAAGAACTATAACGAGTCTCTTTGTAGTTACATAAAAGACAGTGAAGAGTGGTACTGCCGCAGAGTTGGAGAAGGAGGAAATGAGGGAGGGGGCTACTGTACATGTTTGCATCCGTCCACACCGAGAGGTGCTTTGAAGCAGCTCCCAGTCACACGTACCACTACACAAAGGAAACAAAAGAAATGAACACATTTGTGGCTTGGCGCTACAAAGCTTGCTGTGATAACTGCCTCAAACCCGACCTCAGTAGCTCTCAAGACAAGCGCCTCACGTAGGGCCCGAAAACTGCCCCTGTTGACACATCAGAAGCAGAAGCTGTTGCCAAACCATGAAGGCTCCGACAACACAGCGCATGAAGAGCGCAGCGATTAACATGAATACTTTCACAAAGGCTTACAATCTGCCCCGCAGCTGCGCCCTTTCAACAAAAGAAATGCAGCAAGTGCAGGAGGCACTTGATGCTGGGTTAACCAGCGTTTTGTGTGCTTCAAATGCCACACTGTGCACTCGAGAGACCAGTGCGCACACGCCCATGCAATCAGCTTACTGGGAACAATGGTTACCACTTTCGGCAGGAAAGATGCCCTAGTGTGAAGCACAGGTTTCTCCAGATAAACAGAGAAGAATGGAGCATTCGAAGATAAAGCCTGCAGCTCACCCACCTTCTGGGCCAATGTAATCACCACAAGAAAAGTTGTTTTGATGGTGAGCAGCCTTAAGAGAATATTGTGCAATAAATCAGGTTTTTTTTTAAAGCGCACTACTCACCCGTGAGGGTCTCAAAGCGCTGGGGGAGAGGGGGAGTGCAGCTCCGGATCAGCTGAAGAGCCAGGTCTTGAGGCTCTTCCTGAAGGTGTGCAGGGTAGGGGAGCGCCTGATGTTGACTGGGAGCTCGTTCCAGGCCTTAGCCAAATGGGTCGAAAGGAGCGCACACTAAGAATGTGAGAACCAAGTTAAGGTCCCACTGAGGCATAATAAAAGGGGAAGGGGAAACTATTGTACTAGACCCTTCAGAAACCTGTTTACAATAAAGGACTTGAAAAGGGAGGATTGGCCTAGCAGCCAGAAGAAGGGTAGAAAGAGCAGAAAGATAGCCCTTGAGAGTGCCCAGAGCAATGCCCTTTTAGGCAAGGGAAATAATGAATAACTGTACCTCAGAAAGAGGGGTAGAAAGGGGATCTATGTGTTTGGATGAACACCATGTCACAAGTTTTTCCAACGGCAGGCATATACTGTCTTGGTGGAGGGACGCCTGGCTGCAAGGATGACATTACAGACTTTGGGAGGAGGGTCAAAAGCTGTCAACTGCCACCGGACAGGTTCGGGTGAAGGACCCTCACCTGTTGCTGCAACAGAAGATCCTCCCTAAGGGGCAGCCTGATCGGAGGATCAACACTCATGTTCAGAAGCTCTGGATACCAGGCTCTCTGTGCCCAGTCCGGAGCCACAAGAATGACTTGGATCCAGTCGTTCCTGATCTTCTTGAGAACACTGGGAAGGAGTGGTATGGGCAGAAAAGCATATAGGAGAACTGAGCTCCACTCAAGGTGAAAAGTCTATCTGAGCGAGAGAAGCCTTGGAAACTCCAGTGCGCTAAACCGCTGATATTCTGCGTTCTCGGCTGAGGCGAACAGATCTAACCAAGGCTCTCCCCACTGCTGAAAGCGTTCTTGTGGCACCTCTTTGTGCAGACGCCATTCGTGATCCGCTAGGCATCGATCGCTGAGTTAATTTGCTCTGGCGTTCAGGGAACCTGCCAGGTATTGAAGCCATGTCCAGAGACGCAGGGCCTCTTGACAAAAGGTCCACGACCCCAAGCTGCCTGTTTGTTGCAGTACCACATGGCAGTGGTGTTGTAGGTGAAAACCTGCACTAGCCTTCCCTTGATGGTGGGCAGAAAGGCTTTCGCAAGGAGCTTGAGCATATTAATTTGGAGTCCGTATTCCGCCAGAGAATAGTCCTCTGATATCCACCTCTCACAGGTGGCCGTCCCATCCCAGGAGTCACTACTGTGAGATCTGGTTGGGGAAGGGAAAGGGGTCTGCCTCAGACCCAATCACGGTTCCTTAGCGGTCACTCAAGGTGCTTTGCAGTTCCCTTCGAGATCTGGACAATGTCCGATAGATTCCCCTGATGCTGGGCCCATTGGAACTTTCAGTCCCACTGTAGAGCCCGCATATGCCATCTGGCATATGTCACAAGTAGAATGCAGTAGGCCATGAGGCTCAGCAGCCTAAGAGTCAGTCTCATCAAAACCCAGGTTAGAGGCTGAAACATCAACAAGGCAGTGCTGCTGGATTCATCTGGCGCCTTTAAAACAGTATCTCACCTGAAGCAAATCCACAGATTGAATGAGATGGACCAGTATACTCAAACTGTCAACTTGGGTCCTTTTCGGTCTTGCACCTCTGTTCAATGTGTATGTGCCCCCCCACCTCCCCCACCCCCCGCTAAGATCATCAGAGAACATGGGTTCACTCCCTACTCGGACGATACCAAACTCCTCTTATCTTTTGATAATGATAAAGTCTTGACCAAATCTCTCTTTGCTGAGGGCATGCAAGTAATTTCCGGATGGATGACGGAAAATTTCCTCCAGCTTATTGCAGCTAAAACCGAGATTCTGCTATTTGGCAGTGCTCGACTGTTGGCCTGCAGAGTTGGGAATAGCCCGCACCGAAGATCATGGCTAAAACATGGGTGACCAACTGGACCACTCTCTTACTATGTAAATGTAAATGTGTGTATACTTGTAAAGCGCACTATCACCTAGAAGGTATCTTGGCGCTGTATACCGCTGTGGAACCCTTCCTGGCTTTCCCTGCAAAATGCCCCTTACTGGGCACCTCCAAGGTGAGCCCAGGCATCCTAGCGCTTTCGGGGCCGTTGTGGAGATTAAGCAAGCTATTGCCCAGAGTTGCAGAGTGGAACACATGATTAGATTAGGCACCTAGGCGAGAATTATCGAGTCCATGGACACTGAGCCCAAGACCCTGCCGCGTCGGGAATTGAACCCTGGTCCTGGCCAGACCTCTGCCTCAGGGTCTGCCTCTCTAATCGGTGAGCCACACTTCTCCACTATGAGAGACCAAGTCATGGCCACCTTAGGTACTTGTTACCACACGCTGAGCATTCTCCGTAGAGTGTTCCAGATGCTTCCTCTATCAGTCCGCAGGACGCGGATTCAAGCCTTGGTAATCAGCTGCCTCGATTACTGCAATGCTCTTCTTGCATCTGCCAACGAATCCCTTCTAAATAGAATGTAGGTGATTCAGAATACAGCAGCTCGACTGGCTCTTAATATGCAGCCCAGAACCTCAAATCGACCTTTGCTGAGGCATCTTCACTGGCTTCCCATGCGCCAGTGAATCACGTTCAAAATCTGCAGTCAAGTCCACAAAGCACTTCACCTGGCAGATCTCTTTATTCAGGGGGAAAAGGCCTGCCGCTACAGAAAACTCTGGGCTGGGGGCAAAACTTTTGCTTATCTTGCTCCAAAATATTGGAACTCACTACCTAAGTACACCAATATCCTCCTCTTTAGGAAACTCCTAATGACAGGTATTTTCTGTAACTGATTGCTCTGACCTGGCATACTCCTCTCCTACAGCACGGAGATACCCCAGTGGGGACCATTCTTGCGCTTTATAAATTCCATCATCATCATCATCAATATCCTGGACTCAAAGCTCGGGAGGAGAAGCCGAAACTGCACTGTGTCCAGAACAGCTCCAATGAAAGGGAGCGTTTGAGAGGGAGCCAGGTGTGACTTCCCCATGTTGATAGTGAACCAGAGCGTGTGCAGGAGGTTCGCCATAGTCTGGAGGTGGGAGAGGACAGTATGGGGCGAGCACGCCTTCAGCAGACAGTCGTCTGGGTAGGGGAAAACTGGCACCCTGACCTGTGTAGATGAGCTGCGACCACCACCATCACCATGGTGAACACAAGGGTTGCTGGCGAGGCAAAAAGGGAGCCCGGTGAACTGAAAATGCTTGTGGCCTACCGTAAACTGTAGGAAGCACGGATGGGCAGGCAGGATGGGATGTAAAAATAGGCATTCTGCAAGACCAATGCTGCCATCCAGTCTCCTGGGTCCTGGGAAGACAGGACCGGAGCCAATGTGAGCATCTTGAACTTCTCCTTTTTGAGGAAGTAGTTGAGGGCTCTGAGATCTAAGACAGGATGAAGACCCTTGCCCTTTTTGGGAACCAGAAAGTTGCGGCAATAGCAACCACAGTCCACTTCTGGCAACGGAACCTTCTCCAAGGCTCCCTTGACCAAGAGAGTCATGACTTCCTCGCGCAATAGGGACAAGTGATCCTCCGTCAAATGGTTGTAAGATGTTGACATGGAGGGAGGGGTAGCCTCGAAGGGAAGGGAGTAACCCCTTCGGATGATCGTCAAAACCCACCTGTTTGATGTTAGGGACTGCCAGTGGTAGAGGTGATGGCAGATCCTGTCACCAACTGGACACCCATGATCTAAAAGGGCAAGATTAGGAAGGTTTGGAGTCTGCAGCTGCTGGGATAGCGGGGGTCGGATCAGACCACTGGCTACCCGACCTCACCCTTGTACACACAGAGGCTGGGGAGCTTGCACATTTCAGTGGCTGGGATAGAGTGGGCGTGGTTGAAAGTCTCTTTGTTGGCCATGCAAGGAGCATAAGGTAGACTGTGGATGAAATGGGGCAGCTGGGAGGCCCAAGGACTTGGCCGTAGCCACGAGTCCTTGAAGCGATCCTGCACAGAGTCTGCCTCATCTCCAAGGAGATGGGTGCCATCGAAGGGCATGTCCATTAGAGAAGCCTGGATATCCCCAGAAAAGCTAGATGTTCTCACCTTGGCATGCAGTCTGAGAGCCACTGTTGATGAAACCACTCTGCCCAGTGAGTCGGTTGTGTCCAATCCACAGAGTATAGTGAACTTTGCTGCGTTTCTCCTGTCTGTGACTGCTTTGGGAAGAATAACCTGGGCCTTCTCCGGGACCTGTGGCAGCACTTGTGCAACCGTTTCCCATAGCGTGTGCGAGTAACGGCCAAATAAGCATGCAGTGTTCCCTGACCGCAATGCAAAGCTGGGGGAAGAAAACATTTTCTTCCCCCAAGCTGTCCAGCCTATTGGGTTCCATGTTTGGGGGAGCGGCAGGTAATGCCCCATGGAAAGTGGAGGCTTGGACCATCATGCACTCCGCGGTAGGGTGCTGGGTGAGGAAATTTGGGTCCCCTGGAGCGAGGCGGTGGCAGCGAGCAATCATCCTATTCACTGTGCTGGGTTTGGATCAGGTCCCCTGAAGGACATCTGTGAGGGCTTAATTAAACAGGAGTAGGGGTTCAGAGGAGGAGACTGCCATTTGCAGCACCTCCGTCAAGATGTTGGTCTGCAACTGAAGGATGAGGTCCTCCACACCATTATTGCATATGTAGCTCCCTCCTCCGTAGCAATGGTAGGGGGGAGAAAGCATGCTGGTATCTGGAGACATATCCAATCCGCTGGCAACACCCATTTCCTCACATCAGTCCATGTCCTGATCATAAGGCTGATATTCTAAATAGTCCAGCAACCACTCCCATTACCACCCAAGGCCTAGCCCTTCAGAATAGTGCTCCGGCTCAGACCTAGGGTACAGGGGTTCTATCGGTACCGGAATCAGTGTTGGCCGACGCAGTTCCGTGTCAGATTCGGGGCTGGCGCTGCAGGTGGGCGCTCGAAACATCAGGGCCAGCGATTGGTAAGGTCGGAGGGGCATGACTGGATCCATAGAGGACCATTGGAGCTGGGGCTGGAGTCACCAGTGCAAAACCAGATGGGCCCCCCTCCAACTTAGCAGGCCCGAAGGAGCACCAGAGGGGTTGGGTCGCTCAAATAGAAGATGTAAATTCCTCATAAAACTCTTTAATTTGGCTGGGGGTTGCTCTGGCTCTCGGAAAACTAGGGTGGCACAGAGTCAGCCCGAGACCAGATTCTGAGGAACCATGCCTCCAAAGGCCGATGTTCCTTTGTCACGTCGGACGACAGATGAGGAGAACTCGTAATTCGCTTCAACTTCTTACATATTTTGTGACTCTTACCTGAATGCCTGGTGATTTCAAGTGGGACGAAAAAGACTTTGGACTTCTAGAATGGTCCCAGGACCTTCCTTAAGAACGTCACTGCAGCAGAGTTGAAAGCAGGGCCGCTAGCAGCTTCAGGGACCACACCCTCAAAGTCTTTGGAGCAATGGCCTGGCAATCGGAGCACGACTTGGAGTCGTGGTGGCGCTTCAGGTACCAGAAACAAACAAGGTGTGGGTCTGTCATGGACACAACGTGGTGACAGGTGCCACAGGGTTTGAAACCTGTTTTCCTCAAATGACATCCTCGACACACCAGAAGGAAAAACAAGCATTTGCAATGCAATAGGTCTCGAATTTGCGAGAGTTTAAGCTATTGGCATTGTAAATGCCAATGCCTTTTATTTATGTTTTAAAAACCAACACGTAAATAAAAGGCATTGGCATTTACAATGCCAACAGCTCAAACTCTCGCAAATGCGAGACCTATTGCATTGCAAATGCTTGTTACTTTGTGTATGGTTCCATTGGCCTAATTGATTCAGTCCTTTGATCTATTGTTGTTCATGTATGCCAATGACACTCAAATCATCTTTAAAGTCAACAGATACACTAGTGTGGCGGCAAAGAATATTCACATATGCCCATTAAGTGATCAATCATATAAGTCACACAATCCAATATCAATGAGGGGAAAACTGAAATCCTTTCCCATTCTTATTCTGTCTTGAACATTCCATTGGTGCTGGTCTCTCTTGCACAGAAACTTAATCCAGAACAACCCATCAGGAATCTGGGAGTCATGGTGGATATGCAACTTACTGTGGAAGATAAGATTAAATCTATAGTGTAGGAATGCTTCTTTCAACTATGCATCCTGAAACGGCTCATCCACCTATGTTCCTTTCCAAAACGAGTGAAGATCATAAATGCTTTTAATTTTGCTAGGCTGAACCTCTGCAATCTGTTATACCTTGATCTTCCTGATAAATCATTAAAATAGATCCAACTTTTTCCAGAATGTAGTAGCACGAGGAATATTGCATCTTAAAAAAAATTTACTTGGTGTCATCATCCTTAGCCAAGCTTCACTGGCTTCCTATATGTTTACATCTCTGCTTGGTTTAGTCATCACTTTATGATTCATGCCCAAACCCACAATCCCCGATGTTTTCTCTTTATAAGCCAAAAAGTGGCCCCAGATCTGACAAGCCGTTTCTAGTGATCCTTCCCAAATTCTTCTGAAACACGATTGGTCGCAAAGCCTTTTCAGTAGCTGCAGTGAGACTCTGGAACAGACGGCCTATTAAATTGCGATCTGTATCTGTTCTGTTTAACATTCTATAACTCTTTAAGACTTGGCTTCTTCCAGCCTAATAGCCCTTCTTTTCAGTGAATTGTGTAGTAATTTCCCTTTAAGTTACGTTAAAGAATTTGAATACCAAGGCACTTCTGGGTGAACACAACACTTTATAAATATTACCGTATAAAAATACACCTTCCATGCATGTGATTAAGACACGAACACCTACCTGAAAGATATACTGTCAGTTCACGATCTGCCCTAAACATTTATTGTAGCGACATCTGCACAGGAACATTCTACATAATCAATATGCACATGACAACCGTGGCAAGGTGCTTATTGTCATTTCTCAGGCATTGGTTTTTCAGTTCTCAGACATGCTTCCCATTCAGAATCCCTCGGTGTGGTTCAATGTTGGTACAATTTGCACGCAGCTGTTTGTATAGAGGTCGTGGGCGTGTGTTGTCGCACGCAACGTTCCTTATTGCGGTGTATCAGTTTGCTGCAATAACAGCACTTCCCTTATGCTTTACGGCACCGCTTTGTTCTGTAAGCAAAGCGGGTTGAATGCCTTGGAAGTGGGAGTGTGCGCCGAGAGCCCGCAGGTTCACAGAACAAAGCGCACGTGTCCGGGCCCTCCGAGGGCTGCGGTGAAGATGGCAGGCTCTGTTTACTCATTGGGGGAGCAGTGCTAAAAGCGCGCTCTGAAGTGGTCTGGGTGACGCATGGCGCTTTATAAAACTCTTAGCGATATAAATATACAATGTCATAGAGAGTTGCGTGCGGTGGCACTCCGCGTGCACACGACGGTGAGAAGAGGATGGTGTGTGCCCTGGGGTGGGTCTGCCTAGTGTATCCATAAACTGAAATGCACGTCTGATCAGCCTTGTGGCCACTGCCAAAAGTGAAAACAAGCCGATGGGGGTAAGGTAAGTGAAAGCGTGCGACGCGCGTATTCACAGGAACACATACGCATTTCTTACGCACTGAGCATGCGTGCGGCCAACTTAGCCTGGGGCATGGAGCGCGCGCCAGTGTCCGGGGCTCCCGTGAGCTGAGGGAGCCCCGCGTGTTGTAGCCCGTGTGAAGGAGCCCTCCCGCAGATCGAAGTCAGACGGGAGCCCACCCAGTCTTTGTGAATGCTGCTGCAGGGCTCCTGTGAGCATGACTGAGCTCGCGTGTTTCTGCGCCCATGACCGGAAAAGAGGCCCTCCTGCCACGAGGAGACCAGTCAGGGAGCCGTGCAGAGCCCCCACAAGAGCTGGTAAGTGGGGCATGTGGAGCACGCGTCAGCATTAAAAAAATGCTATTGCAGGAGGCCGACTTGCCTCGGAAGCAGGACAGCCGATGTGCACAGTACGTGGCTGTACGTGCGCGTACACCTGCTCAAATCGCCAAAAGCTCTGCGCGTGCCCATCTCCTGCCCCACTTCCGAGGCAAGTCGACATAATAAGCCTCGCTGGCAACAGCGCTTCGCCCTGCGTACGCCAGGCTCGACCTAAAATGGAATGGAATAGAATAAAAGAGACAAGCATTTACAATGCAATAGGTCTCGCAGCATTAAAGTTTGAGTTACTGGCATTGTAAATGACAATGCTTTGCATCAATTTTTTTTTTTAATTTGCAATTGGTATATAAACATTGTTTGTGAATGGTTAGCTGTTGCTTATGCTAAGCAAAGTTGGCAGTAATATAGAGTGCTAGTCTTGCTTGTAATAAGCATGCTGATTTAAATGCCTCTGATACCTGCGGGTAAAGTTTGCGCTATATAAAAGTGAAAACTAATAAATAAATTAAAAAAAGCCTACCTGTACCACGTCCGTTCTTATTCTTTGATGCCACATATTTTTGGGTCCCTGTATTTATTAACTGCACCCGGCTGTGGGAAACCTCCATGACAGGAACAACGTGTTGCGGGGCAGACACGGGCAATGTAGCCACTGTCCTGTGGCTGCACAGCGGGGTAACAGTGTAGGGGCAGGAAGGCAGGCAGTTGGTAGTGCTGTGGCATAGCAGTGTAGTTCTCTGTGTATGCTGGGCATGGGGGTTGCTATTGGCTGACAAGAAGTGGTGAGGAGGTGCTGGTTCGGTGGGCCTGCTTCCTGATCTTGGGCAGGTGACAGTAAAAAAAGCATTGGCATAGCCAATAGGTCTCGCCTTTGGGACCTTATAAGTATTTAGTTTTGCAGCACAATATCCTTGGTGCAACATCAACTGTTGCATGGATAACCGCTTATAAGGTCCCAAAGGCGAGACCTATTGGCTACGCCAATGCTTCTTTAAAATTCTCTGTTAAATGCCTCTTTTTTCGTGGGTCTGGGTCGTACTATATTAAAAAACATGGAGATTAAATCAAATATTGTAAAGAAGTGCTTGAATTAACTCATATTCTGCTATGTCATGATTTTTGGATCAGTGACGTAGGTTGTGGGCTGGCAGGTCAAACCCGCTACTAAACAGTAAACCTGTCACCGCTATGTAATATTAATTTGTAACGTTTCTGCTGAGCTTAACACGGCGCTACGTGTTTGGCTTCCATTTCAAAATCAGTGCACTGTACTTAAACAACCGCTCGTCTTTTATGAACTGTGTTTATATTCGTAGTTAGTTACCATTAACGACTTAGCACTCAAGCTAAGAGTAATAAATGAGATGCATAATTTGGGTTGCTGGTTGACTGTCAACAAAGTAACACAAGCACACTAGCCTTGAAAAGTCATGAAAAGCATGGGACAGAAAAGGGTGGCCAAACCTTGGAAAACAGCGAAGAAATACTAAAGTATGCTGAAGGCGCTGTGCCAAGAGCTGGGCTTTCGGGACACTTCCAGGCCGGGGACGAGCGGCCTTGTCGTGCGAGCTCCGGTGAGAGTCCCGTGGCACTTCCCGGTTGGGTCCTCCTCCCACAGGAGCGGCCCTTCCCGGGAGAAAGGAGGAACGAGTCGCAGGGAAAAGCGAGGGAACTTGCAGAGGATCCCTGCGGCGCGAGGCGCTGCCGTGCACTGCCAGGAGGAGGAGGAGGAGGTTGTGGTGTTGGAGGCTGGGCGGCCCCGACTCCCTGACGCCAGCCAGACCAGATCAATCCAGAGAGGAGGAGGGACTCGGAGCGCCTGCATGTGTGTGTGTGGGGAGGAGAGGGGAGCTAGCATTGGAGGAGCGGGCACCGGAGAACGGCGGCTGGAGGGGGATACGCCACACCGGGACACGCACGGTAAGTCCCCGCCTTTATTGACTCCTCGTACCGTTCATTGTACACACGTCCTGGCCCACATACGGGGCACAAGACTTTTGGGAAGGTCTTAGCCGGCATGATGGCGCTACTCCGGGGCAGAGTGAAGGACCGGCAAGGGGCTCCGTGTGTCTCCCCGTTCTCGAATCTCTGCTTCCCCCTCACCTCGGGACTTGAGCCGGGGCTGGGTGTGCGGTGCTCCGGCCGCCTCGGCTCCTCCGCTGGAGCAAAGAAACAAACAAGGCACGAAGAAAGTTACAAGAGCGTCGCTATGGGCCCGGGGCATCGTGATACCGAGGGCCCCATCCCTCAAGTAGTTTTTTCATTCTGCGGCTCTACCAGGTGGTCAGCTCCCGTTGCTGCGGTGCCTCAGTTTGTGTGATTTTTATCGCAGACGCTGCAGAGCTTCCTAGGAGACCGCGCCTGGCTGCAGCGCTCATTCGCGTGCCAGTTTCGAATCGCCTCCAAGGCGATGCGCGCGGCCAGGATTGTCTCCTGGGAAGCTCACACGGCAACATAAAGTTCTCGGCGGAGACGCGCTTCGCGCGGCTAGCCGAGACCTAAAAAAACCTCGACAAAATGTTGCAAAAATCCTGTCAAAAACTGACAGAGGGATAGCTCTTCTCTCGGATCCGCGCTGGCTGGCACGAAGAGAATGGATGTCTGCGCGCCTAGGCGGCACCTATATAGGTGACATGGACGTCACTTGCGAGGACAATGCCGATGACCGCATGCGGAGCTGACCGATGTCACCTATCAGCGCGCAAGGGTACTGCCTACGAAAAATCTTCTGGATGCAGTTGGATGCCTGGGGAAATTCAAAGGTAAGGAATCTGCAGCTTGAAGTCTCTGTTAGGTGTGTGCAGCAATGTGCCACTCGCTGACCTATATAAGTTACAACCCAGCAGGCTGACATCAGTTTCTTTTTGAGGCTTTCCATGCCAGAAGCACTGAGCAAAGAATTGCACTGACCACTGGTGTGTGAAACTAGCGCCCTGAAACGGGAAAGCCCTGAATCTAAAAATCAGTTCGCAGAGTGGGTAAGATGGGTGGGTCGGTAAAGAACCACCAGCAGAAACCACACTGACTGAGCCACCTACAAATCCGCCCTCAATGGCTACCACAGTCAGCTCAAAGCCGCAAAAAAGGAGGCCCGGACCCACTGGCTCAAGAACAGCACCAACCAAACCAAGGAACTCTTAATCATCGTCAGAGAGTTCACATGATCGTCAGCCACCTAAAACTCGAACCCCTGCTCACAGACACTCTGCAACGCCCTCGCGAACCACTTCCACAACAAGATCGCAACCATCTATGAAAACTTTGTACCCCAACCCTCCGACCTCTTCAGCAACCCATTGCCACCCACTGCCGACCACCTGCCTGCTCACTATCAGGGTACAACTCAGCACACCGAACACAACCAGCCTTATGAAATTCATCCACTCAAGAGTCACAGCACAGAGACAGCCAAGCAGCCAACGCGTTTCGTCCAGCTTCAGTGGACTTCATCAGGGCTTATTATCAACTTTCAATCTTAAGTCGATAGTAGAAATTGAAATTATGCTGTCCAAATAGCTCCATCATTTTGAACTATAACCTCCTGAATCCAGGGTAGGTTCACTATTTCTTGGCTCCTGTGCCAGCCGCTACGGTATGATTGAACGCCAAAATCTGCTTCCTCTCCATGTGGATGGAGATTTTGGCTTTCAATCATACCGTAGTGGCTGGCACAGGAGCCAAGAAATAGTTAACCTACTCTGGATTCAGGCCGGTATAGTTCACAATGAGGTAGCTATTTGCAAATAGGCAGCATAATTGCAATTTCTACTATCGACATAAGATTGAAAGTTGATATTAAGCCCTGATGAAGTCCACTGAAGCTGGACGAACCGCTTTGGCTGCTTGACTGTTTTTACTATGAATGAAGAATAAAAGAGACTGAATAATAACAAATATTTGACGGACCTAAATATTGCACGATTTGGAATTGGTGGTGCAACCCACATTTGTGACAAATCTATTATTGGTCTTGGAGACTGCTCTCTGGAAACGGCGGAAGTAGTGGAGGTGCACACCGTCAGAGTAAAATACTCATTGAATTCTTTGTGGGGGATTTGTGATTTTGGGCCAGGTGCATCACATACACACCGAAGTGTCGATGTTAGGCTTCCTGTTTCAGGTTTTGCATTGTACAGCACAGAGACAGCCCTGATCGCCGCAACAGATGACATCCACACCCTACTCAACAGAGGAGAATCAGCTGCCCTGATCCTCTTGGACCTCTCCGCACCTTTCAACACCTTCTCCCACCACACACTCATCAATCGATTATGCCAGAATGAGATCACAGACGATTCACTCACATGGATGGAATCCTTCCTCGCGGGAAGCAACCAGAGTCTGCCTCCCTCCTTTCACCTCGCAACCCAATCACACCATCTGCGGTGTACCCAAAGGCTCTTACCTCAGACCAATCCTCTTCAACACCTAGATGACGCCACTCGCAGAAATCGTCAGATCGCACTTCATCAACATCATCTCCTACGCCGACACCCAGCTCGTCCTCTCGCTCTTAGCAAACCCCACCTGATGAAGACCATTTTCCACAACTGTATGAAGAACGTCTCAGCCTTGAAGACGGACAACTGCCTAAACATCAACACGGACAAAACTGAAGTTCCGATTCTCGGCAGACACACTACCCTGTGGAACGACTCCTGGTGGCCGGTGGTGTCCCACCCCACACCGTAAGACCATACCCTTAACCTTGGCATCATCCTGGATAGCGACCTCTCCATGAAACATCAGGTCAACGTCATTTCCTCAGCCGCTTCCACACGCTATGCAAAGTCTTCAGGTGGCTCACCATCAGCACCAGGAAAACTGTGAAACAGGCCCTCACCACCAGCCGACTAGACTACGGCAACACACTACGCGGGCACCCCCACTGAACTCATACAAAGACTCCAGACGGAGCTGCCAGATTGATCTCCACCCTACCCAAGAGGACACACATCACCCAGCACCTGAAGGACCTCCACTGGCTCCCCGCTGAGAAGAGAGGTAGTGTTAAGCCTCTGACCCAAACCTACAAAGCCCTCCACGACCAAGGAACTGTCTACATGAACCACCGCCTGCACTTCCACCAATCCTCCAGGAATTTCCGATCCACACACCTCAATGATACCTGCAGCACAGCACCAAGTACCCTCTAGGGTGATAAGATGCCCTATACAAGTACTTGATTGATTGATTGACTGAATCTGCAGCTAGACAGATTCTCTACTAGATAAGGCGTTACCAAAGGTTAGTAACTTGTTCATCTGATAGAGACTTCTAGCCACAGATTCCTTACCTTAGAACAGATACCCAAGCAATACCTCCACGGAGGTGGGTCTGCAAAAAGATCTCATATGAAAAAGTCTTGCAGGACTGAATGGGCAAAATGCCTTCACTAGGGACCCGAGTGTCCAGGCAGCAGTGTTTGGTAAACATGTACAGAGATGCTCACGGTGCTTGCTGGCAGATGTTGAGGACTGGGACTCCGCCTGCTAAAGCAGTGGTCGCAGATTTGGCTCTGGTGGAATTAGCACGCAAATTCTCAGGGGGTTGCTTCTTGCCCAATGCGTAACAGATTTTGATACAGAGCACAATCCATCGAGAGATAGTCCATTTCTGCACAGCCTTCCCTTTCTGGGCTCAGACATTATCCATGAAGAGTTGGTTGTACACCTGGAACTCTTTTGTGTGGTAAAGGTAGCACGATAACACTCCTTTTGAGTCCAGCTTGTGAACTCGCTCCTCTTGTCTATAGAAATGAGTTGGAGTGTAAAAGGTAGGCAGGGTGATGGACTGGCCTACATGGAACGGGGTCACTGGTAAGAAGGAGGCTTGAGTTTGAAGGACCAGCTTCTCCCAGCAGAATGAAACATAAGGAGGGTGCACTGATAGTGCTTGTAACTCGCTAACCCTCCTGGCTGATGTTTTTGCTTCAAGAAAGGCTGGCTTGACGGATAATTATGGAGCGGGTCAAAGGGAGCACACGTCAGGTAGGTAAGAACCAGGTTGAGGTGCCACTGAGGCATAATGAATGGGGAATGTGGGAACATATGCTGGAGAACTTTCAAAAATCTATGTAAAGTAGTGGACTTAAACAAGGATGGCTAATCTGGCAACCGCAGAAATGCTGAGATTCCAGGAAGATAGCCTTTTAAGGTGCTCAAAGCAAAGCCCTGAAGGGCTAGGATGTGAATAAACAAGAGAACTTGTGAAAGGGGAGCATATAGGGGGGTCAACCTGTTTTTCTGAACACCAGGCCACAAACTTGCTCCAACAGCAGGAGTATACTGTCTTCGTGGAGGGACGTCTGGCTGCCACAATAACATTACAGATTTCAGGCGGTAATTCATAAGCTGTCAACTGTTGCCGCTCCAGTGTTCTGTCAAGCATCGACAGAACCGTCCCCTGATGCTGAGACAGAAAAACCTCCCGAAGAGACATCCTGATTGGAGGACTGATGGACATGCTCAAAAGCTCAGGATACCAGACTCTCTGTCCCCAATCCAGAGTTACAAGAATGACTTGAGCCCGGTCATTTCTGATCTTCTGGAGAACCCTGGGCAGGAGTGGTATTAGTAGAAAGGTGTACATGAGCCCTGAGCTCCACTAGAGATAAAAAGAGTCTGAGCCACTTTTGGAAACTACAATGTGCAAAACAGCTGACATTGCATGTTCTAGGGGGTGGTGAACAGATCTAACAAAGGCTTCCCTCACTCTTGGAAGAGATCTTGCACCACCTCTAGATGGAGACACCATTCGTGATCAGCTAGGCATCGACAGTTGAGTTTGTCCACTCTGGTATTCAGAAAGCTCGCCAGATGTTGAAGCACCAGGGAAATGTCCTGACGTTCCAGACATGTGCAGAGGAGTGGAGCTTCTTGAGAAAGAGTCCACGACCCCACCCTGCCCTGTTTGTTGCAGTACCACATGGCAGTGGTGTAATCCATGTACATCTGCACTAGCCTTCCCTTAATAGAGGGTAGAAAGGCTTTCAATGCCATCCAGATCAAACAGAGCTCACACAGGTTTATGTGGAGTCCTAATTCTGCTGGAGACTAGAGTCCTCTGATCTCCACCTCTTCCAGATGACCACCACAGACCGGAAGTGAAGAGTCTGTCACTACCATCAGATCTGGGTGGGGAAGGGAGAGAGGTCTGCTACTGACCTGATCGCGGCTCGTAAACCACCACAGCAGGTCTTCTGTAGTGCTCTTCGAGATCTGGACCACATCGGAGCGATTTCCCTGATGTTGCGCCCATTGGAACTTCAGGTCCTACTGCAGAGTCTGCATATGCCAGTGGGAATGCATCACAAGCATGATGCAGGGGACCATGAGGCCCAGCAGCCTCAGAGTTAGTCTCAACTAAATCCAGGCTAGAGTCTGAAACACCAGTATCATAGTCTGAATATCGTGAACAAGCCGCTGGAAAGATAAGCCATAAAGTGCTGTGTTTCCAGAACAGATCAGATGAAAGGGAGCATCTGAAAAGGAATAAGGTGCGGCTTCGGCATGTTGATAATGAAGGACAGCAAGTGCAGGAGATCCACCATAGTCTGGAGGTGGGAGACATCTGCCTGGGGTGAGCCGCCTACAATAGCCAATTGTCGGGATAGGAGAAGGCTGGCACCCCGATCTCAACAGATGAGCAGCAACCACTTCCATTACCTTAGTTAACAGCCGAGGAGGACTGGTAAGGCCAAAAGAGAGCACTGCAAATTGAAAGTGCTCATCACCCACCGTGAACCACAGGTAACGTCTGTGGACAGACAGGATGGGAATGTGTAGGTATGCATCCTGCAAGTTCAATGCTACCGTCCAGTCTCCCAAGTCCAGGGCAGACAGGTCTTGAGTGAGCGTGAGCATTTTGAATTTTTAATTTTTCAGGAAGAAATTGAGAGTGTGCAGGTCTAAGATAGGACAAAGGCCTCAGTCCTTCTTGGGCACCAGAAATTAGAAGGAATAACAACCACAGCCTACTCCTAATTCCGGCACCCTCCCTATGGCTCTCTTGACCTACGAGGTTAATACCAAAGGCACTGGAAGGCCAGATCAAAGTTCTGCCATGGCGTGTCTGACAGCTGGAAAGCGTGAGTCATGCGCATGCATCAATAACAGAATTCGCACTCACCCGAGACACAGACCATGGTGACTGCAAACAGTGGTGGGCGGACAGTAATCTTGTCACAGGAGGCCGCTTTCCGGCGTGGACAATTGTGTCCAGATATCGATCTGGATAATAATCAGCATGGCATAATTTTACCAACCCCTCTGCCTTCTCACTGGTGTTTTTCTATACAGCACTCCAAATACAACTGAGTTTTACTAACAGGCAACTTCTCAGGCATAAATACTTGTGTCCTGATGATGATCCCCCGACCTTAGTTGGGATCGAAATTTCGTCGAATTTAGTGTCTTGACTTTAACTGTTTAATTTATATTCTTTATGAGGAAAGATACTTTGCAATTGTAACTTACTGATTGTGCATTTATTTTTCAGTCACTCAAACGTATAATGCCTGAGGTCTGCTAATCCCGTGAGTTCCATGTTTCTACCCACTTATCTTTTTTTTTAATGGTTTTGAATTATTGCTCGGTTGAATAAATAACCTATTTCTCCATTTGGAGAGGACAAACATAGTTTTCATTGTATTTCTATGTTTCACTGATTATCACTTTTGGAAGGGACTATTGTTTTGTTATAGTCTTTTAGAAAGTGGGTATTTTCTTACTTTACCATTCTGTGTCTCTGCCTGCCTGTGGAATCCACATCTTGGTTAGAATGACAGTTGGGCTATTTGCCCATTCATACACAAAGGGAGCTGAGGTGTGCCCTGTATATCCTGAATGGCCCATCACCAGGCTGATGGGCCTTCCGAGCTAGAGTGATGGGAGGAGAGGTAATCGACACCTGAAAAGGGCTGTGCCTGTCCTCACACAAAGCTGTCTCCACCCCCATGCAGTGTGTCTGGAGCAAGGTCAGGGCAAGGCAGGGCCTTGTGCACTACAAAGACTATCCTTTGAAGTCTGCCTAAGTCAAAGGCAGAAACTGGTATAATTACTGGAGATATGACCCCACATTTGTGGAATAATTCTGGACTAAGAGGAGAGTCTGCCAAGAAGAAGAGCTGGAGAAGCTGTAGGGAAGGGAACTGCCACTCTGCTTGTTGCTGTGTTGTACTGCTTGCTGCTTCTATCTTGGGCAGGGAAAGGTCTGGGCTCTGTTTTCTTGAATCCTGCTTTCCAAGGTTCTGATCTGTCAAGTGTTGCCAATTCCAGCTCTATGCCCTAGGAGGTGGCTTTGCTGCAAAGAAGAGAAGAAAATATATGCATCGCCCTTCAGCACCTGTTTTTCCTGACGCCGCACTGCCTTGCGGCTGAAAAACCAAAGCATTGACTTGGTGCGGGCGAAGAATCGACGCAGCGCCTGCTGGGTGTGCGAAAGATCGCCACAGCCCGAGTCCGGTGTACCATGTCTCCAATGTACGAGACGCCCGCTCTGACTCTGATGCAGGCCATGATGTGCAGCTGAAGAAATGAACGCATCACCTGTTAGCGGCTGGGAAAATCAACGCAGCGTCTATTTCCCTGCTGCTGCATTGACCCTAGCGTATCCAGATTTTCCACGCAACGCACCTTCGCGCCAAGTTCTCCATCGATGTTGCCCAGCAGTAAGGAACAGAGGCCATGTATGCGGAGTTCGACACATCACCTCCCCTCGCAATAAGGAATAGATGAATCACCTCCCCTGACAGCAAGGAATTGACGCATCACCTCCTCTGCACCGCATCAAGGAATCGACACATCAACTCCCCTCGCAGTAAGGAATAGATCCATCACCTCCCCTGGGTGTAAGGAATTTACGTATTGCTTTGTTTTCTGGCATCCCATCTCCCCTGCACAGGTTTTCACCTTTTTGACACATCCCAGGTACTTTGTACTAAAAAGTGACATCTGTAGTTTTCTATGGACTGAACTGTTTGAACATTTTTAAAGTGATACCTTTGGTTGTGTATGTTGGATTTTTGTTGTTTTATTCAAATAAATATTGGTTATTTCTCTTAACTGGTGTGGTGTCAATTTGCTGTGTTTTCATTGTGTTCCTGTGTGTTTATGTACAAATGCTTTACATATTGCCTCTGAGATGAGCCTGACTGCTCGTGCCAAGCTACCAAGGTAGTGAGTAGGGGTTATCTTAGCTGTGTAATCCTCTTGCGCAGACTAGAATAAGGGTACCTACTTGGACAGGGTGAAAGCCATTGTCCACTAGTAACCCCCATTTTTAACAGTTGCTCTTCATTTAGCTTGGAGTAATGAAACGGCAGCAAATCTTTCGACTGTCTTTGGAATATCTTGCACACAGCCCAGAAGGGCAATCAGCAGGGTTGTTGAGCTATCCGCATCTAACATCCTTGTCAAGGTTGAGAAACAGCTACTCCAATATGCCTGTACCTCTGGACATTTCCAGGCTACATGTATAAAATCCATCATTAGATGCTGAGACCTATGGCACATTGGGACGTTGGTTTGGGTCCAGCATGTGCGAAAACAGCAGTGTACAATAATATCGAAGTAATATGTTGGAAGTAAAAGTTTGCATCAACTTAATGGATCATTTACATCTTCACACACACACTGGTAAAATGTCTAGAACCTTGTAAGTGGTATGATTACTCAGGAAGCTGAATGCTGACAGCGGAAACCTGCACTAGCGAGAAGGCTCGGCATCTTTCCTAACCTACCACTGTAATTCATAAATACACAGTAGGCAATTTGGTTTGTGGAGTGTGCTATATAAATGCAAAAACATTTAATATATGTAAAAACAAACAATTATCAGAATATTTTGTATGCATGTTTAAGCTACATAAATCAATGATCTAACACCTAACCGCATCCAATAGCTAGTAGGGGTGTCAAAGACACAGAAAAAAATTGAACCTGAATCCAGAGAAACACTTGCATGCTACCACTTAACTTTCTTCATATGAAGATCTGTCCATATACTAGACTCTTTTTTTTCTTTCTTTCAACATATATGAGTATGCCTTTTCAGTCTTGCCATCTAATAGTGCTTTTGTTGTTATTTTGTAATAGGACCAGATGTTTTGTTCAAAGGTACAGAGATCCCTGGGTAATTACTGACATTGTAATTTAAGAAAATGATTTGTATGCTTACTTTCCATTCAGTACAGCCACACCAACTGTACTTCGTGGTGTTGACATGCTTGCAACAAAATTCCACTGACGGGCCTGTGGATCCCATCTCTCTACTGTGTTCAGATAGCTCCATCCATCGTGCCCACCAACAGCATACATGGGGCCTTCCAAAACAGCGACCCCTTAAAAAAAAGATATATATTTTTTTAATATGACAACAGGGGAATTCTAGTTTTTATTATGACTTGATCTGGTAATGGCAGAAAAATGATACAGTGATGTAAAGAAAATGAAAAACATTTAATCAATTTTAACAATTCAATAGAGGTTTATGTAGGAAAGTGCCCCTTTTTGACATGGCCACATCCACTTTTTCCCTGGTCATTGGGGTGACTTCCAATGGAAATGCACTGGGTTGCTCCTAACCAGGTCCCCAGTGCCAGATCTCTTTCTGTACTGTACAATTGTTCCCCCAATTGGCAATTCCTTCAGCACTCTCTATAAGCCCTGAGTAAATGGTACCCCTGGTATCTTTGGCCTGAGGTACTAAAGGGGGTCTCCAAGGGCTGCAGCACCAATTTTGCCACCCTAAGGGAGCGCTCATCAAACTCATGAAGGGCTGACAAGACAGGCGGCATGTTTTGGTGCAGACAAAAGTAAAAGCACGACATGACACATCCCTGTGTGCCATGTCCCCGTAGACTGCATATACTATTTGTAAGTCACCCCTGCAGGGTGCCTTATACTACATGTGTGGTCATATCTGCATGAGCAGATACTCCCTGGTGCTGGTCAGTCCTTTAGTGACAATACAAGGTGACAGGGAAGGCATTTTAAAACAGGTGCTGAACACTGGTGAAAACTAGTTCCCCAGCTACATGATGGCTTCACTGAAAATAGGGATGTTTGGTATCAAACATCTCGTATTCACAAACCCACCCTGATTCCAGTCATGCACACAGCGGGCACTCTAGAGGTGCCCCCTGAAAACCTACCAGCCACTGGTGCGTTGGCGGAAAGGTCTCTGCCAGCCTGCCACGTGAGACAAGTTTGACTTCCCAGGGTGAGGGTCTTTGCTCTCTGGAGGTCAGAAACAAAGCCTGCCTGGGAAGAGGGTGTTCAGTTCACACCCCCTCCCTCAGGATGACCGGCTGATTAGCATTCCATGGCAGGGGAGCTACAAAGAAGCCACAACGTTAGAAATGTGAATATGGCTGCCCTCACAGGAGAGGAAGCCGACCCCCTTTTTCCAGAGCCCTCTGGCACCTGTCCAGGCAGGAAATTTAGTCAATCAGGTAGGCATGCCCACCCCCAAGCTAGTACCACCCCTAAGGCGGGTTAACTGAAGTGGATATTACTTTTCAGAGTTGGCTATCTTTATGATGGCAAACATAGGAACTCTCGGATAGGGATATCCCCACTTCCCACAGGAAGTGGTCATATAGGTGGTGTGGTGACACAAGGGTAGGTAACCCATTAGCTACCACTCACACTCTCCTAACGCCCCTAAATTCAGCATTTAGGGAAGCTTCTGACACCAGAAAAGCAGATCCTGCCGACCTGAAAGAAGACAGACATGAAGAGTCGTAAAGAACAAGAACAGAAGATCCAGCAACTGACTGCCGGCCTGTCTGCTGACTTTGACAACTGCGCCAAATGCCAAAAGACTACTTGTCCTGCAGCTGCACAGTCCTCGAAACCCAGAAGACCTGTCAGTACTTCACCCAGGAAACAGGTACTCCTGTGAAGCAGCAGACCTGCTTCCCTGAATCCCACAGGCACCTTAAGAGACAAGGAGGACTCCAAGACAGCTGAGGGGCGTAGCTAGAGCTTGTGGCGCCCGGGGCTATCCTTCAGATTGCCGCCCCCGGGGGGAGGGGGGGCGAGCACCTGAAAGAGGTCCTAGAGAAACGCAGTATCACCGCTAATAGTTACCTGGATCATGCAAGTTACATGCACATACATGACACGGTCCATGGCTAGACAGCCCCCATCCACAAAATAGTGCCTCCTGGGGCGCACCGCCCCCACCTAACTACACCGCTGAAGGAAAAGCAGAAGAAAACCCAAAACTTACATCAGTTCTACCTACCCTGTTTGTGACATCTCACTCATAACCTCACAGTTTGTGCAGGACCCTAGTCCCCTGTCCCCTATCTGCCCCGTCCATGACCTCAGCAACGTCTGCAGACTGGTCCACCACACTGGGTTTGACCACGATTCCCCTGGCAGCACCTTCAGGATACTACAGGTGAGAGTCCTTTGCACCTGATCACTAGACTAACTTGAGTTCTGCAGTTGGGGCAGTATCAGGCCGGATGAAGGGGAAGAGGGTTAGGAAGGGCAGATTTTAAAAGTGTGCCTTAAGGAGCCTTCTTACACCTCAAAGGTAGGCCCAATAATTAATGATCCACTGTCCATATTTAAACAATATGTTGGTACGCCCAGCTCGAGCCGATGGGCAGCCCCAGCCATCTTTTCCAGGTATTACTTTCAATAATTTGCACACACTATGTTCTTTGCTGGCATACTCTCGCAACCATACAGTAGCAAATTACATTTTTTGCATCAATTGTCATGGTACTTGAAAGGACATATGCCCCAAAACTAGTTTGATTTTATGTAGAGCTCCAGTAATAGCTTTGGAGCGAACTTCCTGATGGTCTATATGAAGTTTAAAATTTAGGTTATAACTATAAAGGAGGCCTAAATATCTATATTCTTTTACCATCTCCACTTCAACACCGCTTAACCACCACATAAACGTAATATATATGGAGAACAGAGGCCAGGATGCACCCGTCTGAGATCATTGAGAGTGCCCATCTTTTTGGACATGGCACCATTGCCCCCGAGTTACATCATAGTCTACAAGGCGTGATGTAATTGAATTATCAACTTTATTTTTTTTATTTTTTTTAATTTATTTTTTTTGGTTAAAAACTTTATTGAGCAACAAAATCATGTGTACAGAAATGGGCCTACAACCGCACGGGCTGGCCGCTAAGATCGAAGCATAATGTGGTATAAAACAGTGGTCGCCATTCCAGCGGTCAGGCACAAGTCGGATACAAAATGTCGCCCACAGTATGGAATAGGATAAGACAATTTTCTTATTTTAAATCACAACAAAAGCAACAAACATTAAAAACAAGGCGAAGGAGTAATACACAGAGAGTCAGCCCTGGGGGGGGGGGGAACCCACCAATCAGGAATACGAAGTCACAATCAATAGGATAAGTCAAGGCGGGGGGATAGCGGGGAGGCCAATCGAGCCAAAGGACAGTATACGAAATTTCAGGAACGCCAACCTAGGGTGATAAGGGAATATCAGGGGCCTCCATCAGGGGAGGAGCACAAATATCTCCGCGATAGGTGTTCCACTGACACCAGATCTTCGTCCATGCCCTAGGTCTGCCCCTGGCTGTGTAGACAGTCTTTTCGCGGAACATAGACCAGTCCATGTTTTCTTCCCACACAGAGACAGTGGGGGGCCTGTGCGAACCCCAAAGTTGCGCTATGTCCCGTTTCGCAACCATATATCCCAGGGTCGCCCATCTGGTTTGGGCCACCGAATAGTCGGTAGGTTCCCACACGTTCAACAAGCATCTCCGGGCCTCCGGCACCAGGGCAATTCCAGTCACATCAGCCATCACCGCAAGCACCTCAGTCCAATAAGCAGCCACCCCCGGAAACTCCCAAATAATATGAAGAAACGTAGCACTCATCCCACACCCACGCTTGCATAGGCCATCCGGGGAAAAACCCATCACAACCAAACGAGGACCAGTGACGTACACCCGGTGGAGGATCTTGAGCTGAACCAGACGGAGACGGGCGGGAATGGCGACCTCTTTCGGAGAAGATAGCGCCGACTGCCAATCCTCATCATCCAATTCCAGCCCGTCGCCGACCCATGCCTCTCTAAGTCGAACGAGCAAGTCAGCGCGATTGTGAATCAGCTTCTTATAAATCAAGGAGATAGTGCTATCAGGGAGAAGACCATCTAGGATACGATCTTCAAGGGGGGAGGACTCGGGGATGGCGGTACCGGAAGTAAGAACAGAAGTGAGGGCATGACGGACCTTTAAATATCTAAAAAATTCCCTATCACTCAGGTCATAATCCTTCCGAAGGGCCTCGAAGGACTTCACCGCTCCATTCGCACACACGTCACCCACTCTACAGATTCCAATCATGTCCCAGCGGTCAAACCCCTTCGTCGTCCAAAGACATCCCAAACGCTCAGATGCATAAAGCGGAGTCGCCAGCGTCACTCGTTCATCCCACCCCAAGCTCAAATTCGCAGCGCGCCACACACTAACCGCAATCCTAGTCGGTCCCGTAAGGTGGAGCCCAGCCGATCTAGAGTAAAGCACTCTATTAAAGTCACCACCCGGCAGTTGGAATCTGTCCATTTCAAAAGCCGGATCCGGACCCGGGGAATACATCGAGTGGTTAATGGCCGACAGTTGAGGAGCCCAATAATATCTCCTGCACGCATCTCTCACCCTCCTGAGGCGGAAGCCGGGAGGTCTCTTGCTTTCTTAAAATTTTAATTTGCTTTTAATGATTTGAAACTGTGAAAAATTGTATTTTGTGCACCTGACCGTAATAGGTGCTTGCGACCCCCCTGTTGACCCCCCTTGCGCTTAACAGTAACTGAACCCCTGCTTTTCCGAATCGGACCTGCTCTCGGCCGAGTATTGACGCCGAGAGCAGAGTACCGGTTTTGGCGGCCATCTTAGGTCAGGCAGCAATTTGTGACGCGATTTCAGGCGCCATAAAAGGGACGCGAAGGGAGAGTGCCGGTAATTTCTAACCTGCACGCATCTCTCACCCTCCTGAGGCGGAAGCCGGGAGGTCTCTTGCTTTCTTAAAATTTTAATTTGCTTTTAATGATTTGAAACTGTGAAAATTTGTATTTTGTGCACCTGACCGTAATAGGTGCTTGCGACCCCCCTGTTGACCCCCTTGCGCTTAACAGTAACTGAACCCCTGCTTTTCCGAATCGGACCTGCTCTCGGCCGAGTATTGACGCCGAGAGCAGAGTACCGGTTTTGGCGGCCATCCTAGGTCAGGCAGCAATTTGTGACGCGATTTCAGGCGCCATAAAAACGGGCAGAGATGACTCCGCGCAGCGGACGCGATCAGCGGGCGCGCCGGAGTCGTGCCAGAGTCGTGCCAGAGTCGTGCCAGAGTCGTGCCAGAGTCGTGCCAGAGTCGTGCCAGAGTCGTGCCAGAGTCGTGCCAGAGTCGTGCCAGAGTCGTGCCCGTCTGCGCCCGTCCGCGCACGGCCGGGCACAGGGCTTAGGGACTCTGGTACACGCACCTGCTACTCCTCCGGGGATCTCCTAGTACTGAAATCTGACAGCTATACATTACCACCTGCTATATGTGCCACCTTAGAGGAACTTAACATCTTGCACATACCCAGCGGTAAGAATTCTAATCCTCCACCCCCCCTTAAGCTAGCTACCATCAATACCAGGTCATTGCAGAAACATCACCTAGAAATCTACACTCTTTTACAAGACGAGACCATTGACTTCCTGACACTCACTGAAACCTGGCTGAGCGATGCCTCTTCCCCGGATATCATCGCCGCCCTTCCTAGTGGATATGATATGATCTGGCACAACCGACCAGAGGGGGCCCGAGGTGGGGGTGTAGCAACGATCTTTAAAAAGCAGTTTACGGTAACTAAAATCTTATCGGAGACCATAAGTACCGTCGACATTTTGGGGATAAAAATCACCATGAACAACTCCTGTTTTACCATCTTAACAGTGTATTGCCCACCCCAAAGTACCTCAAAATTCAATGACCTCTTTCTCCCTATATTATCAGATTTATGCACACGCTATAAAAACATCCTGGTAACTGGCGATTTCAATATCCACTGGGATAAAAGCAATCAAGATCCGCTAGCCCAGAAATTACAGACTACTATGACCTCTCTTGGTTTGGTACAATTTGTAGAAGCTCCAACCCATAAAAAAGGCCACATCCTTGATCTTATTTGGTCCTCCATGTCAAAGGTGGCCATTGCAAGTATTACACCCTGTATTTGGTCGGATCACCACCTAATACTATACGACGTTCCGTTAATTAATCTCCAGGCTAAACTCCCTTTAAAAACCAAAAAAGTACGCCAATGGAGAAAAGTAAACTCTGACACCTTGGCCAAAACTCTGCCCAAATACAAACAGACTCCCATAGTCTCTCAAGGTGTCTCTGACCTCGACTCAATGTATGATGCGATTACGACTACTCTCAGGAAATCAATCGACGAGTTAGCCCCTGAAAAGGTACAAAGAGTAAAGGGTGCAGAGAAAGGAGCCCCTTGGTTCACCCAAAATCTACGTGAACACAAAAGAAAACTCCGTTGCCTCGAAAGATGCTGGAGGAAATCCAAAAAGGACACTGATAGGGAACTATATAGAATGTCGTTTCAAACATACAAAAAGTCTATCGTCTTAGCTAAAAAGGACTATTACGAGACACGTATAAACAATGCCACAAATATCCAGAGAGAAACCTTTCAAATCCTGAAAGAGCTAAGTGTGAAGGAGGAAAAGAACGACATCTTAATCAACTGTGATACCTTTCAAGGATATTTCCTCGAAAAAGTTGCGATTATCTTGTCCGATATTAAGAAGGATAATCCAGTCTCACACATTGAACAACTGCCCCCTTTAAATTCCCCAAACCTTATTTTTACCAGCTTCCCTGAAATTGACCCTACCATCCTGAGACAACTTGTAGCATCCATCAAGTCAGGCTCACCTGCTGACCCGTGCCCACCCGATATCCTCCGACTAGCAATCCCGATCCTAGAGGATCAGATCCTACACCTCCTAAACACCTCACTAGCTACTGGCGCATTACCTACCTCTTTTAAAGAGGCACGCGTCAGACCCCTGTTAAAAAAGCCCGGGGCAGATCCATCCAGCCTGAAGAACTACAGACCTATTTCTCAGTTGCCATTTCTATCAAAAGTGTTGGAACAGCACATGCTAAAATCTTTGTCATCCCTCCTGGAATCTCACCACCTTCTCCAGGAGCGGCAGGCTGGCTTTCGTGCCCACCATAGCACAGAATTGGTAATGCTGTCTGTACTGGATGAGCTCAGATGCATGGCTGACAGTAAAAAGCCAAGCGCCCTGATATTACTAGATCTTTCAGCGGCGTTTGATACTGTCAGCCATGCATTGCTTCTGGGCAGACTGGCTCGGTTCGGGATTGGAGAGCGAGCCCTCGAATGGCTAACAGCCTTTTTATCTGGGAGGACGCAGAGAATCCAGGTAGCAGATCAGGTCTCCGGTGAGGGTGTTTTATCTTGCGGAGTCCCGCAGGGCTCTGCGCTCTCTCCACTCCTATTCAATTTGTACTTACAGCCATTGATAGAGTCCCTGGCAAATATGAACTGTAAAGTTTTTAACTATGCCGACGATACTCAGCTGCTGCTGAGTATCGACAATACATCATCGGCTCAGTCCACGGCCCAAGACATATTACGATTTACAGTGAACTGGATGTCGTCCAATTTACTGAAAATCAACCCAGACAAAACAGAGGTTCTCGTAGTTTCAACCTTGACCTCCCCCTGGAACGATCTGTTTTGGCCACAAGAACTCGGACCCACTCCAAGACCATGTCCTAGCGTTAAGAGCCTCGGTATGAAGATTGATCAGGAACTCTCGATGGCTAACCAAGTGTCCGCTGTAGTTGGTTCTTGTACCAACCTAATCAGGAAACTGCGGAAGCTCGTTCCCCTACTCTCATGGAATATGCTGCGAACCATTGTCTCAGCTACAATAGTGTCGAGAATCGATTATGGCAATGCGCTATATCTTGGCCTCCCAAAAAATCTATCCAACCGTCTTCAGGTTACTCTGAATGACGCAGCACGCCTGATATTTGGTGTGCCAAGGCGGACTCATGCTTCCCCCTTGCTCTACAGGCTTCATTGGTTGCCTGTGGTGCAAAGAGTTGAGTTTAAGAGCATGTGCATCTGTCACAAAGCAATCCATGGACAGGCGCCAGCCTATATAAAAGAGAGACTTGAATTATACAAACCCAAGCGCGCCCTACGATCCTCCGGTTCCTTCCTGCTGCGCTGTCCACGCTTCAAGCTGGCAACTAAAGGAGGCAGATCTTTTTCAGTTCAGGCTCCGATCATCTGGAATAAGCTACCGGAGGTGCTCCGTAGAGAGCCCGACCTCCTCCACTTCAGGAAGTCTTTGAAGACTCTACTCTTCAAAGACGCATTTACTTCCTAGTATCTGGTATTTTAGAATCTCTCTATAGTCATCTTGCTTCTTGTTGCTGCACTTGGTTAGGAGCGCTTTGAGACCTGTCGGTGAGTTGGCGCGATATAAAACCCAGTACAAATACAAATACAAATACAAAGTGCTATGCCTCCGTCATACCAAGGGATGGTGAGCTTCGTAAGGGCAATACGTGGACGCCCGTCCCAAATCAGTTGCCTTTGTAGACTCTCGACCTCTCGGAAATAAGTAGCGGGGACATCATCATAGGAATTCTGGAGTGCGTAAAGGAATCGGGGCAGGGACATCATCTTGAAAAGGGCGGCCCTGCCCAGCGGCGACAAGGGTAATTTACGCCAGCGAGCCACGTCCAGCCTCAATCTATGAAGCGGGGGAAGGAGATTACGTTCAAACCGGAGCGACGAATCTAATGTAATAAAAACTCCCAAATATTTGAAACCGGACTGAACAACCTGGATGGGAAATCGATTCGGCAACGGGGGCATATCACCCGAAATAACATAGACACAGGATTTAGCCCAGTTTATAACCAAACCAGAATTCTTGCCAAACGAGGTGAGAACGTCAAATAAGACATTCAAAGATTTACGCGGGGAAGTAAGGTAAAGAAGAATGTCGTCCGCGTAAAGCGAAACACGGTCCTCAAAACCTGGGGACCAACGTATACCCTTGAGAGAAGGCTCCCAGCGAATCCACGCAGCTAGCGGCTCTAATGCAAGAGCAAAAAGTAGTGGAGACAAGGGGCACCCCTGTCTGGTCCCCCTACCAAGGGAAAGGGGAGCCGACACTCGACGGTTAACCACGACCTGTGCCAGGGGGTCAGTATATAGCAGCTTCACCCATCCGATGAACCCCGGGCCAAAACCAAACTTCTCAATGGCCGGCCAAAGGTAGGGCCACTCTATCGTGTCGAAGGCCATCGAGGCGTCCAACGAAGCCAAAATGGCCGGCTCCGTCAGAAGCCCCGCCCTCGCGATGGCTCCATGAAGGCGACGCAGATTGAGAGCCGTGTTACGGTGCGGGATAAATCCGGATTGGTCCGGATGAATCAAGTCACCAATAACCGTTAGGAGGCGAGTGGCCAAGATC
Source organism: Lissotriton helveticus (assembly GCF_964261635.1). NCBI lineage: Eukaryota > Metazoa > Chordata > Amphibia > Caudata > Salamandridae > Lissotriton > Lissotriton helveticus. Next base: position 189,291,482 of record NC_136060.1, read on the forward strand.
TTGGCAAGAACCTTAGGCTCAACATTTAACAGGGAGATGGGTCTATATGACGAACAAAGATCCCGGGGCTTACCATCTTTAGGAATTACAACAATCGTAGCCAGGCGCAGATCATAAGGGAGAGCACCCCGTTCACGGGACTCCGAAAACATTGTTCGAAGATAGGGCGCAATCTTATCCGGACGCAGTTTGTATAACTCAATTGGCAAACCGTTCGGGCCCAAAGCCTTGCCCGAACGGAGAGAGCGAATTGCAGTCGCTATTTCGTCCGTAGAGAACGGGGCCTCCATCGAGACCCGCTCCAAATCGGAGAGGCAGGGCAGAGCTATGTCGCGCAGCAAGAGGCGAGAGTCGTCTTCATCCCTGTCCGACACTGGGGAGTAAACCGCACGAAAATAGTCCGCAAAACAGTCCACTATTTCAACTGGGTCCGTCACACACACACCATTCAAAGTCCGAATCACAGGCACTACTCGATTCCCCCTCTCCTTCTTGTCCAACCAGGCAAGCAATTTACCCGCTTTGTCCCCAACATCATACAGACGGCCCTGTTGCTCTCTAAACATCATTTTGGCCGCATCTGTGACCAGAGACTTATAGGCAAATTGCTTCAGACCCAGGGCATGGAGTTTGTCACGAGTGACACTTGATTCCAGGCCAGCCTCCATCTCAAGTATTTCCGTCTCGAGATCCACCACCTCCCGATACCTCACCTTTTTGGTTTCAGCAATAAGAGACAGGGCCTGCCCACGAATTACAGTCTTAAAAGCTTCCCATAGGGACACCGCAGAAGAGACAGACCCCTCGTTTTCCAGAAAGTAGTTGTCCAGGGACGTAATCTATTGACCACGGGTCTCAGGGGAGGCCAGGTACCAAGGGTTGATAGGAGCCACCCGGCCCGCCGCCTCCACCCCCACATCAAAACAGAGCCAGAGCGGAGAATGATCCGAGATGCCCCGGGGGAGGTGTCTAATCTCCCGAACAGCCGATGACTGGTCAGCTGGCATGAGGAAGTAATCTAGTCTAGACAAACTCCCATGGGCCCCAGAGTGGAAAGTATACTGAAGTTGAGTGGGGTGCATAAGTCTCCAGCAGTCCACTAAACCAAAAGTATCCAAAAAAACACCCAGCCATAATTGGGCCGAAGGAGTATCCCTAGGGGGGTAACGATCACTCAGACCAGAGAGAACAGAGTTAAAGTCACCAGCCATGAAAAGAGCACCATCAGGGAGTCCCAACAGAACTCGGCCCAAATCAGAGAAGGTAGAGGTCTGCAGGCCGGGGGGCACATAGACGGTGAACAGGGAAAGGGTCCTGCCCTGATATTGTCCCACGAGGACGGCGTAACGCCCCCGATCATCGAGGATTACATCATCTATCGCAAGGGGAAGGGAAGCCCGGACAAGGATGCCCACCCCCCTGGAACCCGTTGTAAAACCTGAGTGCGCAACAAGACGATAGCCCCACCTATTCATCGCGCGACAAGTATTGCCCACTAGGTGTGTCTCTTGCAGAAAAACAATATCAGGAGACAGACGTCGCAGGTATCGCAACACCACCCCCGCTTTATACGATCCCCTAGACCATTGACATTCCATGAAATAAACCTCAACCCGCTACCCCCATCCCACGAAGTAATGCAGGAACCATCCCCCAATGAGCATGACACTGAAAGTACAATCATCAAGATAGAATCGCCTTGAAAAAACAAAACACAAACCACAAACGCCCCAACAACCCACCCCCCAACACCCAAGAAAACGCCCCCCACCCTGCACCCCTGCAGTAGACAAAAAAGCCACCCCAACATGCAGTGTGCCTGTCGCACAAAAACCCCCATTCTACAAAAAGACCCCGGAGGAGGAAAAGGCCCTGTCCCACCCGCCACCCCGACAGAGATATAAGGGAGAAGAGAATACACAGAAAATAGAAGTGTTCCAATACAGAACCCAGGAAAAAAATTACATGATACGGAGACAGGGGCCCAGATAACAAATTCAGCTCTCCACGCCACCCTCGGCACCACCCGGGTGCTCGGTGGGATCAGTCAAGTTAGGCCGGTCCGGTAGAGAGTCCAGCCAGTCATTTACCGAATCAGGTCGATCAAAGAAAAGGGTCCGTTCACTGTACTCAACTCGCAGCCTGGTAGGAAAAAGCATGGCGTATCTCAGACCCAAGTCCCGAAGACGCTTTTTGACTCCACGGAAGCCCATTCGCTGTCTCTGCACAAGCTGTGAGAAGTCCGGGTAAAAGTTCACCGTGGCATTTTCGAAGGCCACCGGGCCCTTAACTCTCGAGGCCTGCAGGATAGCGTCTGGGTCCCTATAATGAAAAAGTTTTGCGACAATGGGCCTCGGCGGGGTGCCCGGCTTACCCTGGCCACCCGGAACACGATGGGCACGTTCCACCGCAAAGAATTTGCTCAATCCGGATGGAGAGAGGTAGTTTTGTATCAAGTCCTCAACCAGGAGATCAACAGAATGCGGATCAGGATTTTCCGGAACACCAATCACACGCACGTTACAACGCCGTGCCCTGTTTTCAAAATCCTCCAAGCGCTGAGTCATGAAATCGTTCGCCTTTCTGAGGTTGCCGATCTCCGTCTGTATCTCCGAGACGTCGGCCGTGAGGCTAGATGACTTGAGGTCCAATGACTTTACCTTCTCATTGGTTTTAGATAAGTCGGCCCAAATCAGGTTCACATCAATAGCCACAGTGTCAATTTTGTGGGCCAGAGCCTCATATTGTTGGCCGATGGTTTCTCTCATGCCAGAGATGGCGCCCATGATGTCCTGCAGGGATGGCTCCGCCGAAGCCTCCAAAGGGTGCCCCACTGCACTTGGGCCAGGCAAGGCGGCACCGGGGGACACCTTCGACTGTGTGTACCGGTCCATGATATTAGACTGGACCGGGCCCCCGCGAAGGGGCGTCTTGGTCTTTCGCCTCTCTTGCTCCCCTCTGCCATTCATAATGGAGACCGCGTCCCCAAGGGACCCACGCGACCTGGTGAAAATGGCCGCAGGAAGACAGGGCGCCGGAGCCAAAAGTCAGCAGCGAGGGCAAGTCGAGGTGTGAACCGGCCCGGAAGGACACGAAGCAGGCAAAGGGTGCAACTGCAATCCCGCGCCGCTGGACTCAGCACCGGCCAGACACCTCAGTTGGAAGACATAGTCTGAGTCAGAATCGAAACCGAAAGTTAAGAGGGGGACCCATGGGTCGAGTCCTACTGCCGCTGTTGTTCAACTCAGACACGGCAACAAAGCCTCACCAAGACCCGGGCGCGCCACCAAGGCGGGCCCCGAAAGTTTGGGTCGACGTAGCTTCGGTGCCCCTGGTCCAATTCGAAATCCAAAAACAATGTGAAGATCAGCCCAGGTTCCTCTTCATTAGCCCTTGTAAGAAATCAGGATATGTTCAGGATATCATGCCGGGAGTGGCGGGGGTCCGGAGAGCGCTGTGCTCACGCGGCCATCACGGATGCCCGCCAAGCTCCTCCTCCAATTATCAACTTTATTAAGCCCAGTGGACAATGCCATCTAAATATCTTTTCCCAGAGTACAACCCTGTTTATAGTGTCAAACTCTGTTCACCAATCGACGTATGACACAAAGGGGCAGTTTCCCTATAAGAGCATATTTTTCAGCCAAAGCAGTCATATAAAACAACCGTCCATAGTCTAGTATCCTTTATGGAAACCCATTTGGGCCTTGGGTAACATTTTGGCATCACTTAGCCAGTCTTCCAATGACCCCAGCAGATGCAAGCACTAGAAAAACCAATGGGACTTGCTTAATGTGCTTATCTCATTCAAATACAGGCAAGCACAAATGCTGCTTGCATGTGTTTGTTGACGAACAAGGTCAGACCATTTGATTTTGCCGATACAGTCAAATTTTAGCAACAAAATACTGCTATCTGTATAGGATGCATGTGATAAACAGAAAGTGAAATACACCATCGTGCATTCCAACGGAAATGGTGGAATGATACACCAGAAGCCAAGAACAAGAGCGCAGACATACTCCGATGGTAGAGCCAAAGCTAACCAAGTATAGTTAAAAAAACGATTTAAAGGCAGCAGGCACCTTACAATTCTCAACTGCAAAAGGGCTTACTTATATTGAAAATTCACCAACATAACAAACGCTGCACTCAGTGTACGAACTGATCTATTTAACGCAGGTTACTTGTACCAGAAAACCATTACTACAATTAAAGATTCCCAAAAAGACACCTATATCCAAGTCCTCTTGCTATTCTGAGCTCCTAAAAGACCAGCAGTAAGAGGTAAAAAATTACGTTTTCATCTTCTAACTTTATGCCAGTATCGAACCAAGACGAAGATAATCAGTTCAACAAGATGCAGCATTACCAGTTGCAATTACACAAGTGTACACCTACAGTAATCATGTTAAATGTTTTGTTAAAAACAGGTCAGAGCAAAGTATAATCACCTTCTTTAGAGCCACCATCTTCAGACGCAACTTCTTCTCTTCTGTGCCCTTGACACTTGACATCTAAACACCCTCAAGAAAAAGGTTCTCACCGTTTTGGAGTTCAGCTCCAGCTTGTGTCTTGACTGTCCTCGCGCTCCTTTCACACACACTCTAAATGGTCGGAGGTCCCCAGCTTTGACCTCGCGGTTTTGACGTTCTGCTTCCTGCAGTGATCCCACCCCCTCAGGGCAATGATTCGGACGGTAGGCAGCGCGTCCACGTGACGTGACGTGACGTGCTGCTGCGCAGCGCTTGCCCTCTATACGGCGGCCGCGCACTGGCCTGTTGCGGCGGCCTTTATAATTTATTTGGGTACACTGACAGTAGTGTCAGTCAGTGTCCCCAAATAAATTATAGAGGCCGCCGCAACAGGCCAGTGCAGCGTGGCCACCGCCCTCAAAATAGTGCCGCCTGGGGCGGACCGCCCCCACCGCACCCCCCTAGCTACACCGCTGTGTCCACCTGTGAGGCAGATAGAGAGGCTTGCCCCCAATCTGTCCCCGAGTGTGTAGAGGGGCCACTGGATGCCAGGGATTTATTTACCCTAAATAAAGGATGGGAGCATCCCATCCTAGCATAAGGCCATGCTCCCAAAGGAGAAAAAAACAATCTTTATGTCCCCCCAGGAGGCAGATGGGCAGGGGCACAACACCCACTAGACACCAGGGATTTTACATTTGGGCAAAACAAAAGGGATGCATGTGTCCCACCTTGTGGTTGAGCCATAGATGACTCCACGAGTGGTAAACCAGTCTTTCTGCCCTCCTGGAGGGCAAGGACTGGGTTTGCACCAATTTACCCCATTGAGGGGGTGGGGGCAGAGATCAGACTGGATGGGAGGAATATTTGAATTTGAATTTAAAAACATTTATATAGCGCGCTTATACTGTGCGGTTTCTTGGCGCTTTTGAATTGCAAGGAGACAAACAGGAGCAGAGGGAGTCTAAACATTATAGGCTTGGGAGAAGAGCAGAGTTTTGAGACCTTTCCGGAACTCAGTGTAAGAGGGCGTCATACGGAGTTCCGTGGGGAGGGAGTTCCAGAATGCAGGGGCGAGAACTGCAAATTTTGTTCCGCCCGCCTTTTTCTTTCTGAAACGGGGGGTGGCTAACAGGGACTGATGAGTGGATCGAAGATCTCTTCCCTGCGTGTAGGGAGTGATGGCGGAGCAAATGAACTCCGGGGCAGTGCCCATTTTGGCCTGAAAGGTGGTACAGCCAAGTTTAAACAGGGCTCGCTCTTTCACCGGCAGCCAGTGCAGGGCCTGCAGTAAAGGGGTGACTCGATGGAATTTAGGCAGGCCATGAATCAGGCGGGCAGCCTGGTTCTGCACTAGCTGCAAACGGTGGATGGCATAGGCTGGAGCGCCATTATAAATGATGTTGCCATAGTCAAGGCGCGAGAGCACCATAGCCATCACTATGATCTTTAGGGCAGGTAGAGAGAAGAAGCGAGAGATCTTCCTAATGGTTCTAAGAGAAAAAAAACAGGAAGAGACAACCGAATTAACCTGTGAGTGAACAGAAAGTGAGGAATTCAGGAAAATACCAAAAGTTTTGACTTTAGGGACAGGGAGCGGGGGGACACCAAGTGAAGAAGGCCAATGGGAAGGGGACCAGGGACTGCAACCACCTCCGGTCAAGACAAGCTCCGTCTTGTCCGGATTGAGTTTGAGGTGGTTGCAGTTCATCCAATCCTGGATGAACAACATGACGGATTGGACATTCAGGGAGGACGAGGGGGAGTGGGAAAGGTTAAAAATTAGCTGGAGGTCATCGGCGTAATTAAACACCGTGACCTCGAGCTGCTGTAACATAAAAATAAGGGGGTAGATGTATAAATTAAACAAAAGAGGGGAAAGTGAGGAACCTTGGGGGACTCCACATACAACCTTACGAGGGGCAGCGGTGAAACCAGCTAGGTGGACTGCCTGAGCCCTATCACTCAGGAAGGACTCCAGCCAGGCGAGGGCCAGGCCCTCTATGCCCGCCGCCCTGACACGGGTGAGGAGGATGGAGTGGTCCACCGTGTCAAACGCGGCGGACAGATCTATAAGGATGAGGGCCTGCGGGATGTTAATGTCAATGCCCTCGCGTAGGCTGTCCATCACTGAGGTCACCACCTTCTCCGTAGAGTGGAGGGGGCGAAAGCCCGCCTGCCGGGGGGAGAGGCAGTGGTTGGTTTCCACGTGGGTGCTCAGGGTGCTGGTTACGTAGGTTTCTAGGACCTTGCCCAGGTAGGGCAGAAGGGAGATAGGACGGTAATTGGAAGGGGATGAAGGGTCAGCACCGGGCTTTTTTAAGATAGGGATAACAGCCGCAAGTTTGTAAGCGGTGGGGACCACTCCATTACTAAGTGAGTCATTCAGAAGTGTGAGGGGGGGGATAGGGCAGTTTAAGAAGATTTCTCTCAGGATATGGGCAGGGGCAAAGTCTAGGGGGGAGCCTGACTTTACCTTTTGAAGCAAGGGAAGAAGTGTAGCCTTAGTCAAGGGGGGAATGGAAGTGAGTTTGGAAGTGAATATGTTTTATAAAAGGCAGTAGGTCTGGCACATCCTGACTAGGACTAACTGGTCTAAGAAATTGAGCTGCCATTGAGATGCGATCTCTGGATTGAGATGTGAAAGCTTGAATAATTATGAAGGCAACATCTCTCCAGGGGGATCCCTGGGGTGAGGGGCCAAGGACTGACTAGGAAATGGGCAAACACTTCTCAAGGACTAAGTACTCTAGTGATGGGCCATGGCTGCATGTGCATTGAGGTAACACAGCTCTCGTGGTGACGCCTGAAGAGAATAACCAAGATCTGAATGGATTATGAGCGAACACATCTCCAGGGGACATCCCTGCTTCAAGGGAACATTTAGTGACTGCGCATACTGACAGAGGACTTCGAGGGCACTTCCTTCTAGTCATAGGCTCAAGATTGAAATAGTAGGAAAGTGTAATCCATCTGTCCCCCTTTTAAGAGACGATACCATGAAGTGATGAATGACCGAAGGAAATCTGAATTCACCTCCAGAGAGGATGTCTTTTGTCTGGATTTCCATGGAGACAGTGCTGCTCCTGAGATGCCTTCGTGAGTGAGTGACCAAGGAATGACTTTGTATGGAGATAAGCACACCGAGGCGATGCTTCCAGTGGGAAGACAAGGATTAAAACAGGCCAAGAATTAAGAGGCACTCTGTGAAGGGCGGGTTGTGCCTACAGAGCACACATTAGTCCCTCATTTTGAGAATCATGACCATTTTGCATCAATACATTGTACTGATAATTGCGTTATTGCACCCAGTACACACTGCGTTGCCGGAGATGTATCCTTACCTGGAGAATTCTAACAGAAAGAGAGATTCAGAGAGTATTCCTGCATTTATAGTTGCAGAGATAATAGAAATGTATCAACATCTACTATGGTGCATCTGGGAGTACCAGTGTTGTTCGGCTCGACAGTGTGCTTCCCCTCCCCTCCCCTTTCTCTCTTTTGCTATTACCGCCTAACAAATGCAGCAATGCCGCATAAATATTATGTTATTGGACATCGCTTTAATGCAAGAATGTACTTACGGTAATATACATGCAGCACTTTAAGCACAATTTATGTTCACTCTGTGTCTCTCAAAGAAGGCCTTGGTACATGGCAGGTACAGCATGCCTTCTTTGAAAAGATAGCTGTGATCTCAAATTCCAATTTTGCAACCTGCTTTGCGACCCGACTGTTGCTCTGCTTCCCGCACGCCGCCTCCCGCCCCATCAGGTATATGCCACGTTAAAAGCAGTTTTCTTACCTGATCTGAACACGACGATGCAGCAAACCAGGACGCTTCTGAGGAAGACCCCGAGCTCCATGGTGTCTGGGGAGCGGTGGGGGCTGCTCCGGCTGGGAGATAGACGGCGGTGGCCTGGCTGGGAATGATCCTGTGACGTGCGCCACTGCCTTCTCATGGGTCTATGCACAAGGGAGGCCGGCCGGGCTGGGGGAGCGTAGCGGTTCTCATCGCCGGGCCCGGGGCAGGGCTGGCCCGGCCAAAATAAAGCATGTAATGAGGCCGCCCAGCAGCCAGGGCCATCATTGGTAGCGCTTGTGCGCTACAAGATTGATTGACGGCCCTGAAGCCTGGGACGGACGAATAGTTGAGCTGGGAATAAAAGCAGCCAGGCCCAGGTCATGTGCGTGCAGCGCGCAGCGCACACTTTCAAACTGCCAGGGCCCAAATTAATTAAAAAGGCCGCCGCAGTGGCCGCAACAAGCCAACAGTGCTGCGTGGCCGCCCTCAAAATGGTACCGCCTTGGGCGCCCCCCCCCTGCACCTCCCTATCTACGCGGGTGACCCCGACCCCTAAGGACACCGTTGCACCCGTTGTTCCAAGCCCTAGTTGAACTGGACAAACGGTGCCTGCGTGGTCCCCCTGCCCTCAGGAGACAGAGATCACTGTGGTTTCGACTCTCGTGGACTTCCTGATGCCGCTTGCAGCCTCTGCTCCAAGGCCCCCTCTACTGCGACTGCTCCCAGTAAGGAAAACCCTACGCCTAAAGACACCTCTGCACGTTTTGCCCCTGGCCGATGGAGAAGAGGACCAAAGATGTCCCTACGTCCCTGAGCACCGTAAGGCCCGAGCCCCCCTGTTGGTCCAGCCCGACCGGCCTCCCGAAGACCAATCCCCATTGACTAACATTGGGCACCCAACGCTGTTTTGCATCCCTGCCACCGGCAAGCCTAGTGCCGCTAGTGCTGCCTTAGACCATGCCCACTACTCACCTTAACTCCTGGAGATTGGTCCTGTAAGTCGCTGTACTGTACCTGAATGACATACTTGTTCTTCTTCCCCTAGGATAAGACTGCAGCTTCTGAAAATTGCAGTGTCGATTTTTTAAATGCAAAAGTATTTCTACTGAAATACATACTTAACTGATCAAACTGGTTCTGGTGCCTAAAATATAAAAAAATATATATATATGTATAACTTTGCCACTTATGTGTTAACCCTTGAACCTATAAAGTATTACACTATGTATGTATAATTCTATTGAGAACAAGGGAAAGGCATGTCAATGAATTTATAATTGATGCACATTATTTTTTGTATACTCGCTGGAAAAGTAATTCAAATGAGGCATTTTGTGAAGTAACAAAGATGCAACACATCATGGGATGATACTCAGTATCTTAAGAAAGTAATTATGTTGTTACGAGTCTTTCTTCAGTATAAATTAGACTCAGGAACTTTAAAAGTCAGCCCGGGGAACGTCCCTCTGTAATGACATGTTACCAAGGTCGCCGAGACATGACCGAAATGTGTTATGCGCTAGCTGACGGAAGAATAAAGCAAATCTTATCGCATTTGCAGTCTGCTCTGGTTTTGTTGCTGAAATGCACAGAACCTGTGGAAATATATCGCATCTTACCTTGTTTCCAAGGCTTCGGATTGTATCAAGCCCATCACCGCATTCAGGAGGAAGAAACACGGTGGCGGAGTCACTGCACCCTGCTTTGGGCTCGGCGCACTGCCGCACGGGTCCCCGTGAATTGACGCACCTGGACGTGTTGGTTGTGCGGTTATGGGGGGCGCAAGGAGTCCTTTACCTGTGGCTGGCAGTGCGGGACATTAGGAATTGCGCTGCCTTCCAGTCCTGTCATCCCCGCCAAGACACGACGATCCCAGCAGAACACTGCATGCTGGGACTAGTAGTTCCTGTCCACTTGGAGTTCCTTAGCAGGTGACACTGATCATGGCTAGGGGGAGGAGCTGAACTGAGTACTAACCTAACGTGGTGGGTCAGAACTGTGATAGGCGTTTTCATTTCCTGTTTTTCATGCTGGGCGCTGAGGAGGCCACACGGCCGAAATGCATACGCCCGCCCGCTTTCAGATGCCTTTGCTGCAATAAAGGTTCTCCGTTGTTTGTTCCCCCCAAGCGGCCTCAGACTCTTCTTTGCGGAAGAATTTTGGACATTTCTTGCACTTTTTTGCCAGTTTAGTGCTACTGGGGCTCCTGCACTTTTGCTGGCTTGATCTTTACTGGCTGCCATGTGCTCCGGCGCATCTTACCTTGTTTCCGAGGCTTCGGATTGTATCAAGCCCATCACCGCATTCAGGAGGAAGAAACACGGTGGCGGAGTCACTGCACCCTGCTTTGGGCTCGGCGCACTGCCGCACGGGTCCCCGTGAATTGACGCACCTGGACGTGTTGGTTGTGCGGTTATGGGGGGCGCAAGGAGTCCTTTACCTGTGGCTGGCAGTGCGGGACATTAGGAATTGCGCTGCCTTCCAGTCCTGTCATCCCCGCCAAGACACGACGATCCCAGCAGAACACTGCATGCTGGGACTAGTAGTTCCTGTCCACTTGGAGTTCCTTAGCAGGTGACACTGATCATGACTAGGGGGAGGAGCTGAACTGAGTACTAACCTAACGTGGTGGGGCAGAACTGTGATAGGCGTGTTCATTTCCTGTTTTTCATGCTGGGCGCTGAGGAGGCCACACGGCCGAAATGCATACGCCCGCCCGCTTTCAGATGCCTTTGCTGCAATAAAGGTTCTCCGTTGTTTGTTCCCCCCAAGCGGCCTCAGACTCTTCTTTGCGGAAGAATTTTAGACATTTCTTGCACTATTTTGCCAGTTTAGTGCTACTGGGGCTCCTGCACTTTTGCTGGCTTGATCTTTACTGGCTGCGATGTGCTCCGGCGCATCTTACCTTGTTTCCGAGGCTTCGGATTGTATCAAGCCCATCACCGCATTCAGGAGGAAGAAACACGGTGGCGGAGTCACTGCACCCTGCTTTGGGCCGGGCGCATTGCCGCACGGGTCCCCGTGAATTGACGCACCTGGACGTGTTGGTTATGCGGTTATGGGGGGCGCAAGGAGTCCTTTACCTGTGGCTGGCAGTGCGGGACATTAGGAATTGCGCTGCCTTCCAGTCCTGTCATCCCCGCCAAGACACGACGATCCCAGCAGAACACTGCATGCTGGGACTAGTAGTTCCTGTCCACTTGGAGTTCCTTAGCAGGTGACACTGATCATGGCTAGGGGGAGGAGCTGAACTGAGTACTAACCTAACGTGGTGGGGCAGAACTGTGATAGGCGTTTTCATTTCCTGTTTTTCATGCTGGGCGCTGAGGAGGCCACACGGCCGAAATGCATACGCCCGCCCGCTTTCAGATGCCTTTGCTGCAATAAAGGTTCTCCGTTGTTTGTTCCCCCCAAGCGGCCTCAGACTCTTCTTTGCGGAAGAATTTTGGACATTTCTTGCACTATTTTGCCAGTTTAGTGCTACTGGGGCTCCTGCACTTTTGCTGGCTTGATCTTTACTGGCTGCGATGTGCTCCGGCGCATCTTACCTTGTTTCCGAGGCTTCGGATTGTATCAAGCCCATCACCGCATTCAGGAGGAAGAAACACGGTGGCGGAGTCACTGCACCCTGCTTTGGGCTCGGCGCACTGCCGCACGGGTCCCCGTGAATTGACGCACCTGGACGTGTTGGTTGTGCGGTTATGGGGGGCGCAAGGAGTCCTTTACCTGTGGCTGGCAGTGCGGGACATTAGGAATTGCGCTGCCTTCCAGTCCTGTCATCCCCGCCAAGACAAGACGATCCCAGCAGAACACTGCATGCTGGGACTAGTAGTTCCTGTCCACTTGGAGTTCCTTAGCAGGTGACACTGATCATGGCTAGGGGGAGGAGCTGAACTGAGTACTAACCTAACGTGGTGGGGCAGAACTGTGATAGGCGTTTTCATTTCCTGTTTTTCATGCTGGGCGCTGAGGAGGCCACACGGCCGAAATGCATACGCCCGCCCGCTTTCAGATGCCTTTGCTGCAATAAAGGTTCTCCGTTGTTTGTTCCCCCCAAGCGGCCTCAGACTCTTCTTTGCGGAAGAATTTTGGACATATATATATATATATATATATATATACGCACCAGTCTTTCTCCCAAACCTTGGAAAAAAGTGTGACCATGCTCCGGGGGACTGGAAAAGCCGCTTTATTTGAATAAAGTTTCACAAGCATCAAAAGGAAACTGCTGAAACGCTCGGCAGACGCGTTTCGTCCTTTAAATGGACTCTTCAGTGCCTGTTTCAGTTTGTTCTCCTTACGGGGGCTCTTTCGCTGTTACTTCATATCTAGCTGTGACCCCTCCCAGTCACGTGGTTAAGCCTCCCCTCTGCCTCACAGGTGTGTGATTCTCCTTGTGCAGTGCCTGCACCTCCGATGCATGCTGGATACTGAAGTTCGCTGCAGGGACCAATACAGTGAAGAGACCCCCTAGACACCCAGTGATGCCTCCAATATGCCGTCGGTCAGCGCTCCAAGTCAGCAGTAATCGAAGAGCAGGTAACAAAGCACTTCTCTGTCCCCCTTATCAAGCAGATAGTACTGTCTCCTCTCTCCCCATGCACTGAGACCAGCACATGGGGGGGCGACGCGATTTGCTGTTTTGCAACAAAAGTCCAAAGTTTTCACAGGAAAGGTCGCGTAGCACCAGAACGAGAGGGCGGTCACAAAAGCCAGCTCCTGCTAGCCAGCTTAAACATACGCACCAGTCTTTCTCCCAAACCTTGGAAAAAAGTGTGACCATGCTCCGGGGGACTGGAAAAGCCGCTTTATTTGAATAAAGTTGCACAAGCATCAAAAGGAAACTGCTGAAACGCTCGGCAGACGCGTTTCGTCCTTCAAATGGACTCTTCAGTGCCTGTTTCAGTTTGTTCTCCTTACGGGGGCTCTTTCGCTGTTACTTCATATCTTGCTGTGACCCCTCCCAGTCACGTGGTTAAGCCTCCCCTCTGCCTCACAGGTGTGTGATTCTCCTTGTGCAGTGCCTGCACCTCCGATGCATGCTGGATACTGAAGTTCGCTGCAGGGACCAATACAGTGAAGGGACCCCCTAGACACCCAGTGATGCCTCCAACATGCCGTCGGTCAGCGCTCCAAGTCAGCAGTAATCGAAGAGCAGGTAACAAAGCACGTCTCTGTCCCCCTTATCAGGCAGATAGTACTGCCTCCTCCTATATATATAGTGTCACAGCTGATAAAACATCACAGGAAAGAACCCCTCACAAGGACACAACTGAAACGGGCACTGAGGAATCCATTTGAAGGATGAAATGCGTCTGCTGAGTGTTTCAAAGACCCCCTTTTTATGGTTGTGCATTTTTATCAAGCAAAGCCGCTTATCAGTCCCCCGGAGCATGGTCATACTCTTTTCCGACTTGGTGGGAGAGAGACTGGTGTATGTATGTATGTATGTATGTGTATATATATATATATATATATATATATATATATATATATATATATATATATATATATATATATATATATATATATATATATATATATATATATATATATATATATATATATATATATATATATATATATATATATATGTATACTTTTGTGTGTATAAGCAGATGTCTAACACTCCTCCCTGGAAAACCTAAGGCTGCTCGACCACACTAACTCCTAGAAGAGCACCTTAGGATTGCTAGAGCAAGCCCCTGGCTACTTAGAAGGGAACCCCTGGACTTTTTACATGATATATATATATATATCTCATTTTGATATGTTATATTAAGAGCCAGCTTCCTACACTCTGGTAAAGAAAGATGAGATGAGATAAATTTGCTCTTTCGGATACCTTCGAGCAAACCCACCAAATCGCTCTACACCGTCTAGAATGTAGCTGCCCTCATAATCCGCTCCTAGGCCTCTATAACTTCTTTCATTCCCTGACACCTAGCAGTTTTTTTATTGTAGATTTCTGACCAATTCTGCAGGGCAGCTACCTGCGTGCACCAGTCCAGGCTGCTCAGCTCTGCTACTGTCTAACAAAGGTTTTCAATTCCTGTTTACCTTTCTTCTTTAATGGTCACTGGGTAAGGCTTAATGTTTCATTTCCATTGTATACTTTACTAATGCTCTGGAGGGGTCTCTTTCCAGCCAATCACAGGTGTTGCTGGCTGCTATATAGTCCTCCATGGATACTGACCAGGATACTCCGTGCCTCCATGAGGGAATTCTTCAGTATTTCGTATGCTGCCACTCAAAGCAAATTCTGAAGGTCTAGTCCTATTTGTAAGAGATCTTATGTTGCTGTAGAAATTGCGTTCTTCCTTAGAAAAGTGTTATCCCCGCCAACTCCTGGGAACTGATGGACTTCAAAAGGGCATCTATATTGGATTCTTGCTGTTCCCGTGATCTTTTCCTTCAATGGATAGTGATAAATCCTTGTCATGTCAGGTGGGTGATCTGCTTGAGATGTGAAGTTTGCCTTTCTATGGGTGGATCCAGCTTAATTGGGCCATCCTGGTCTTCCAAAACAGAGCACGAGTCTGTGTAAAGTCTTCGAAGTCCACGCCTTCAAAAGCACATGAAACGCCTGTATTCTCAAAATAATTCTCCTTGACCTGTTCTCTATGTCTACATACTTTTCTTGTAGGAGGATATTTTGTTCCTGGAGTGTAAGCATTTCGCCTTTAGCAAATTCCATTTCTTCCTCTAGACCATCATTGAATTCCTCCACGAAAAAAAAGTTTTGCCCAAACCGTTGACTTTTGTTATGTTATGTTATGTTATTTTTGATTTCTATAGCACACGGCTACTCCAATGGAGTGTCCCGGCACTTTTATTGGCCGCTCGTAAGCGAAAAGACATAACACAGTGGGATAAAAGAAGAAAACAACAGAGCAAAGGAGGGAACATGCTAGAGGGCAAAGAGCCAAGTTTTAAGGCCCTTCCTAAAGGTCAGCAAATTAGAAATGCTGCGTAGAGTCAATGGCAAAGCATTCCAAAGCTGCAATGCCTTCAGCTTGAAGGAGCGACCCCCTACGCGGGCCCTCTTTACTCGAGGGACCACCGCAAGGAAGAGAGATTCGGATCGCAGAGATCGGGCCGGGCGATAAAAGGTAAGCCTCCGTTGCAGATATTTCGCGCCTGAGGCATAAAGAGCCTTATGAGCCAGTGTCAACGCCTTGAAGACTATCCGCTTCCGGATAGGCAGCCAGTGAAGCGACTGCAACAGGCCAGACACTCTGGCTCGCCTGTAAAGGCCGAAAATAGCCCGAGCAGCCGAATTCTGCACCACCTGGAGGCGCTGTAATAGATACTCCGGTAGGCCCAGATATAGGACGTTGGAATAGTCCAATCTGGAGCCAATTAAGGCCTGCACAGTGATCCTCCTGTGCTCTTCTGAAAGCAAAGGAAGAAACTTCCGGAGCATCTTAAGAAGGCCAAAACATGTTCCCGTAAGACCGAGGATCTGAGATCTCATCGTCCGACCATTGTCGATCTTAATTCCCAGATTTTTTGCCTGCTGGGAGGAATGTACAGGAGGAAACATATTAATCGGCCACCATTCCTGCCACTCAGGATCAGAAGTACAACCGAAGAAGAGTACCTCAGACTTGTCTGAGTTGCATTTGAGGCTGTTCAGCTGGAACCATTTGAAAACAGCCCCAAGGCACTCACGAATACTCTCTCCGTCAAAATCCTCTCCTTTCCTACACGTAAAGAGGAGCTGGGTATCGTCGGCATAGGATACGATCTGGGCCCCCAGGGACTCCGCCAGTGCCGCCAATGGAGTCATAAAGATGTTGAAAAGAGTCGGACTCAGCACAGAGCCCAGCGGGACTCCGACTCCCAGAGGCGGCATCACGGCAGAGCTTGAGGAGGCCCAGACCGTTTGTCGACGGCCCGCTAAGAATGATCTAAACCAGCTGAGCACCGTCCCCCTCAGACCGATCTCATGAAGTCTGACGAGGAGACCCTCGTGGGGGACGGTGTCAAAGGCCGCCGACAGATCAAGCATGACAAGCATAGCTTTGCCTCCTGAATCCAGTACCTCCTTTTCTCTAGGCCTCCTGTAATTTCAAATTATGGTTGCCCCGTATGGCAACAAAGTCTTCTCTTAATTCTTGAAAGAGGTCTTTCAAGTATTTTCTTGTGACGGGATGGCTATCTGAGCTACACTGGTGGTTTAAGTCAGCATTTTCAGCCTGCAGCTTTTCCATTTTTTCATGCTTGCTTACTAGGAAAGTTCATCGTTCCAGGTGGGGCGGACGTTCTTTCTCCCTGAATGCCTCAAACCTCTGGAACTCTCTACCCCCCACTCTGCGTGGCGAACCAAACATACAGGCTTTCCGCAAGCTTCTTAAAACTCACCTGTTTAGCAATTGATGTGCTTTCACTGTGCGGTCCATAAGCGCTACGAGGCCTCAGGGTAGAAAAGCGCTATACAAATATAACTTCATTCATTCATTCATCGACCTGGGTGGTATAGATCTGAATAGGAGGTCTTTACAGGACTGCTCTTGCTTATTTTTCATAGAGGCC
The DNA here is from genome assembly GCF_964261635.1 of Lissotriton helveticus. Taxonomy (NCBI): domain Eukaryota; kingdom Metazoa; phylum Chordata; class Amphibia; order Caudata; family Salamandridae; genus Lissotriton; species Lissotriton helveticus. The sequence goes on from NC_136060.1 coordinate 189,308,300, forward strand.
TTTTCTTCTTACCATAAACCTGGGAGGGAGGGAGTCTCTGACCAGACAATCTCAGGTTTTATCTGGTTTAGCAGAGTTCTTACTAGTCAGAGCCAAGGCCTCATGGGAGCAGATGGCTCCATGTAGTTACAATACTCTTGAGAGCAGATTTGTCAGCAGTGCACTTATCGTTGAAGCAGTAGGAAGATGTGTCGATTAAATTGACTTGTGGGTGCTTGGCCTTTATCACATTGTGGTACATGGTTTCGGACCAATACATGGAGCTCACGCTGATGCTCTGTCTGGGTGGCTGTGAGCAAGTTCTTTCTCAAAGCTCCACAGGCCTCCACGTGACAGGCGGTTGTGGTTTGTTTTTCTTAATGGGCCCAATTTCTGTGGCAATGTGCTATGGGTGCCTACCTCTTTCCAATCAAGCCTACCGCACATTCAGGGTGGAGGTCCAAGGTCCAAGTCCCATAGTGTCAGTGTCTTCTCCTAGCCATCTTAGTCCAGCTGCTACTCGCCAAACAGCCCTCAGAGGCGCCCGCTGCCACTGGTTGGGGATCGTGGCCTACACAGAAGGAGATCTGAGAGGTGGGGTCTGACATTCAGTGCTTCAATATATTTCCATCAGTCAACTGTAAGACCTTGGCCCTTGCACAGCCTGAGGTATGTAAAGCAGCTCTGGATGAGCAGGACCTAGCTCAGCTTCCCTCTGCTTTGGAATGCTGTTTTAGGCCACCATCTTGTCTCATTCACTTTGAGGCAAGACCGGCTCTGCTCCAATCTCCTCCAAGCTGCATTTTCACAGTTCCATCTCTATACTGGGCAAAGGCTGCCCTCATCAGCCCCTTTCAGTGTCGTCCGGAACCATGGGCAGCAGGATGGCTAAAGATTACTATATGGGAAGGGCAGAGTGCACAGATTCAAGCCTCACCACTTTCACAACTTGGCCACATCCCCTACATCCCTTTTATAGGTAAGATTCCACAATAGCAGTATTATGAGCAGGATGTGAATCGATCTGCTATCTTAGACACTGCAAAATCATAGTCCTGAGTCTCTCATTTATACTACTATGAAAAATCAAGTTTGTTTAGAGAAATCAAAGGTTATATGCATTCAGATAAAAAGAGCCAATCAACTGTTTCTAAAGATGAAGAGATCATAATAGGAAAAGAGCATATTTGTGATGGTCACTTGAAATGGCTGAAAGAGCTGAAATCCATTTACATAATATTTCTCAGGATATTCTCACGTCTATAGATCCAATGTACAAGATACATGTTTTTGTAATTTTCCATTGAAGAATATAACACTTTGAAAGTTGATTGTTTTCGTTTAAACTCCCAACATCACAGAAAGGTTGGATGAACAAAAAGTAAATGTAAACAGCCTAGAAAATCGAGCATGACAAAAAAATCAAAGCAAAACGAGAGCAGTGCTAAACTAAAAACTACCAGAAAGGGTGTAGGTGGCTGGACCCCAATCTAGTCGGGCTCCGGCTCAGGCCAGATATTTTTGCCAGTTCATCCTGAACCAAGATCACCTCGGTCAGCTAGAGTTGTTGATACGATGCCCCATGGATCTTGCAGTGTGAACTTCTGTTTGGCTAACTGACAGCTGCTTCTGGTCTTTCCTTCCACAGATTTCAGACTGCTGCAGACATTAATGTGAATGGTGTAAAGGAGGCGTATGGTGGTGAGCTTAGTGGTCCTTGTTTGCTGCAATCCAATGGGAGTTGCCTGAAAACTGCCAGCAGAAATGCAGTGATGGAGGGACAGTCAGTTGTCAAAGAAGGCTGTGGTGCCTTTGGTTCAACCAGAGCCATGGGCAGAAACTACTTAACAACCAGTTGAAGTCTGGGCAGGTAGAGATGTGAGCCAAAGGAACCAGCAGCATGTACCTGCACATACAGTTGCCACTGCCATTGGAGACCTTTCACATTCCTGTGCAGGACTTGCCAGTCGAGACAGAAACTTGTAGCTCCCAAGCAAGATGGAGAAAAGTTAGGTTTCCTTGAAGCATGGTACGGGAGTGGTGTCTATGGAGACCAAGTATGGCATGGTGGCAAGCGGGGTTGTAGTGTCAGTGTTGCAACCAACTTCCAGGCCATTCGTACCATGATCCAATAAGAGATAGCAGGGACTCCATTTCTGAGATCAGAGAAGAGGCAAGTTCAGTGGTGCCTGGAATATTTGCCTCCTACAGATGCTGAAGTTAATCTTCACCCAACCGATTACAAGAGCCAACGCAAATTGGTAATTTTTGCCCTAAACTATCATCCAGGGGGAGGGAGAAGAGAGAGAGAGAAGACCAAGAGAAAATATTTGTCTGTTTTTCAGACTATCAGGACATTTTCTTAGAAGTTGCCTGCACTTGGGCAACAACTGCATTAGGCCTTAGAAAACAGGCAAGTCCCAAGTGACCTTGAAGGCATTTAGCTCTTCTGACAACAAAGCACACATGTATGTTACAAGGACTTTGCTAACATTTGACTTTATTAAACTCAGGGACCTCAGAAATATTTATTGATATCATTTCGCTCAAAAGTGTCACATGCCGGTGATCGAATAAAGTATCTTGAAAATACACATGTGACGTAGATGGTCAATCTCTGCCCTCTGGTGAGGTTACACATGAAACTATTAAAATTCCTTTGTTTGTGGATTTTGGCCATCTATAATTAGTTTATTTCCATTTAATAGATGTCACAACATTTTCAATCATACTAAAAATCCATGGTTTCAACTACATAATTCAGAGACTGACGGATTTGCTGTGTAGATTTTTTCCCCTTCAAAACTGTAGACTTCTGTTTTCCCCCCAAAAAACAATACTGAAGCCTTGGGTTGTACTCCAGGAATTTTGGTAAAGAACTTTAGTAATATCCCCAGTGTTCTCAAAATATTAATTATGTATTTGAAGATAGAGGAGCTGATCAATTACCAATGCATCGTCCTTACAATTGTTACACTCTCCATCCTGGCTCCACCATTGCTTGTGGATGGATATTTGGACTGACTCAGAATAAAATAAAAACTGAAGTAAAATGATACCTCAAAGAGAACTTGTCAAAGGGATTTATTTGCATGTCCACATTGCTTGCAGCAGCTGCGGTATCTTTTGTCCTCAAAACTAATGAAAAACAATGTTCCTGCATTGATAACAGGGAACTGAAAGCAATTACAGTAAAATGTGTATATATATATATATATATATATATATATATATATATATATATATATATATATATATTTATGTATATATATCTTCAACGAAGAACGGACACAGCCAGCTCCAATTCGCAACCAGAGCGTCCGAAGCACCACAGCACAAACAGGGTCCAACACTCGTTTTTCAGGTAGTTTTTTTTTATTATTCTTTCAACACCATCGTGCAGACAAAAGAAGACGGTCAACGCGTTTCGGCGGTTGCCTTAGACTGGACCGATGATTTATGGCAAGAAATCAGCGGCGTTCACCATTTTGCATACCTGTACTGCCTGGCGGATTGAAAATAAACACACGCTGCGTGAGGTCCTCCAATGTTGTGCCTCTTTCTTATGGAATATATTGCGGCCGGGCCTAATCGCGGAGGAACCACTCAGAGGAAGAGCAGGTTCAGAAATGATACTTTATCAGCGCAAAGGAAGCAGCGTGTGAGTTTGTTAGGGAAAGAATAGTATGGGGGCATATTGTGTGTGACCAAGCAACCCACTGTGGTTTTTTAATCAGTCAGTCCCAATGCGATGGTCTCTCGCATTTTTTTCATGAGAAAATCATCAAGATCACGGACACATTTCATCAGAATAGGGTTTCTCTACCACCTGTTTCAAAAATCATCTACAAGGACACTTTTGTCTCATTTAAACCCCTAACAGCAGAATATGCGCAGACTTTGTTACACCGATGCAAATCAGGGTCTCCCCTTGACCCAGCCCCTGCACAAGTACTGAGCAATCTGGCTCCTCTGCTGATTAATCCACTTCTTGAGATTTGGAATCTCTCTTTATCTTCTGGCCTATTCCCCTCTCTATGGAAACAGGCCATGTTGATTCCAATTCTGAAAAAGGCTGATGCTGACCCAACACTCCTCAGTAACTATCGGCCTATCTCACTCCTCCCTAAGCCTGCGAAAATCTTGGAGAAAGTGGTGCAGGAGCAACTCGCGGAACATCTGGAATCTAAACAACTTCTTCATGATTCCCAGTCGGGCTTTAGGCCTGGCTTCAGCACTGAGTCTGCACTTTTGGAGGTGTCGGAGGCTATTCGGGAGTGCGCGGATGTGGGCGAGGAGGCCATGTTGGTCCTCCTCGACCTATCCGCGGCCTTCAACACCGTCTCACACGACATCTTGTTGGAGCGCCTTCGCGATATTGGCATTGGGGGGCGCCTTTGGCGTGGGTGAGATCTTTCCTAAGAGACAGATCCCAGCAGGTTTTCCTTCGGCCCTATGTTTCTGCTGAGAAACCTTTGCTATGTGGCGTTCCGCAGGGCTCTGCACTTAGCCCCTTGTTTTTCAACGTTTACCTTGCTCCCTTGGCGGAAGTGGTGGAATCCTGGGGGGTCAGAGTGATCTCTTACGCTGATGACACTCAGCTCGTGTTTTCATTTAGAGACCACTCTGACGGCAATTTGTCCAATTTTCGACAATGCCTGGTTAACATCTCCACCTGGATGACTACCAACAACCTGAAACTTAATGTGGATAAGACTGAGGTCTTGTTTTTTAATCAAAAATCTCCCCCCCGGCTAAATTGTGGTGGCCTGTTGAATTAGACCCTGCCCCAGTTCCAGTCTCATCCGCACGGAATTTGGGTTTTCAATTTGATAATGCCTTGTCCTGTAAGACCCAAATTAATAAAGTTTCAGCAGCATGTTTTGGTAAACTACCCATGATCAAAAAAATCTTTCCTTTTCTTCCGCTTGACTCACGGAGGACTGTGGTTCATGCATTAATCACATCCCATCTGGATTATGCGAACAGTCGGTATGCAGGAGCCCCAGCCTACCTGATTAAACGGCTGCAGATTGTACAGAATGCCGCGGCCAGGCTGATCTGTAACATCCCGTATCGCCATTCCATTACACCGTATCTGGCTAAACTGCACTGGCTGCCGGTGTCCTATCGCATACAAGTCAAAGCTCTGGTCATTGCGTTTAGGGCCCTTAATGGTCTAGGCCCTGCCTATTTGAGACATAGGCTGAAAGCTGTCCAGTCGGTTCGTGCCCCCAGATCAAATCATCTCTGCCTCCTACACGACCCCCGTTTCCGTCGTTCTAGAACGGGAGGTCGTGCTTTTGCTGTGGTCACTGCAAAACTCTGGAATCATCTCCCTCTGGACCTTAGGTTCATTACATCAGAATCACTATTAAGGAGCAGACTTAAAACCTGGTTGTTCTCGAATATCTAGACCCCGCTGTACCCCCTTTGGTTGACTGTTGTCCGCAGCACCGGGACACCCCCGTTGGGGGTAGCCGTGCACTTTATAAACTCCAAAAATAAATAAATAATAAATAATCTTAGGAGGAGAATGAGCAGCAGCCTCTACTAAAGATTACACAAGGGACTATACATACCAGAAGGCAAAGCGCCACTAAGGGGCGGGACTATCATCTTTCATAAGCCCCATGCCTGCTGCTTCACCCCATTGCCAACCCCTGATCAAGGGCGCGAGAGCCAGAAACATGTTGGGACTTTAAGGCAAGAAATCAGCGGCGTTCACCATTTTGCATACCTGTAGTGCCTGGCGGATTGAAAATAAACACACGCTGCGTGAGGTCCTCCAATGTTGTGCCTCTTTCTTATGGATTATATTGCGGCCGGGCCTGGTCGCGGAGGAACCCCCCTGCGGAAGAGCAGGTTCAGCAATGATACTTTATCAGCGCAAAGGAAGCAGCGTGTGAGTTCGTCAGGGAAAGAACAGTATGGAGGCATATTGTGTGTGACCAAGCAACCCACTGTGGTTTTTTAATCTTAAGAGGAGAATGAGCAGCAGCCTCTACTAAAGTTTACACAAGGGACTATACATACCAGAAGGCAAAGCGCCACTAAGGGGGCGGGACTATCATCTTTAATAAGCCCCATGCATGCTGCTTCTCCCCATTGCCAACCCGTGATCAAGGGCGCGCGAGCTCCAGAAACATGTTGGGACTTTAAGGCAAGAAATCGGCGGCGTTCAGCATTTTGCATACCTGTACTGCCTGGCGGATTGAAAATAAACACATGCTGCGTGAGGTCCTCCAATGTTGTGCCTCTTTCTTATGGAATATTATATAATAATATCTATATATCTATCTATCTATCTATCTATATCTATATCTATATCTATATATCTATATCTATATATATCTATATCTATATCTATATCTATATATCTATATATCTATATCTATATATCTATATATCTATATCTATATCTATATCTATATCTATATCTATATATATATATATATATATATATATATATATATATATATATATATATATATATATATATATCCTCGCTCACTACCCCAAGATACGTGGCACTCTTGCAGACGGGTGCAATCCAAGCGCGTCGGAGCCTCGCGCTATATAAATCCAAGCTCAATCCCTCCCGGTCGAGAAAATAAGGACTGCACACACGGGGATCTTTGATTTCCAACAGCAACTTTACTCGCACAGACGCGTTTCGGAAGCTGCGCTTCCTTCCTCAATGTTATTACATCCCAACGCGCGCCAGAGCGCCATTTTATTTCAAAAAACACATACAGGTCAAAGTGTGGGACATAGAGAGAGGACTGACGCGCGGGCGCCATATTGTTAGTACATGAAATCAGAAGTACTAAATTGATGTTATGTCAAATTCGTCATAATAGCATTTCTAAAATTAGAACATACATATTAAGAAAACGATGAGAAACCTCATTCTCGCCGTGAATCGGCAAATAACCTCTCGTATTATCATATGTGGGCAGGGAATGGAATCTTGCCGTGGATCGGCCTGTGGCAACCAATCCGGTTGCCTTTTTAATTACCAAAGCCCAATACTTTAAACTGTCCCACAAGATATCTCCTGTGTCATTCATTGAAATAATTAAAAAGAAAAATTCACTGTATAATTAACAAAATCTTACGAGATCCACAAATATACATACATCAAGCATTGTGTTCATTTCATAAATAGAACTCATCAATTTCTTCAATAATTGTACATCATCCATAATGGAAAGAAAATCCTAGCAAATAACAAATTACAAGTTCATGTATATGGCCAGATTAGATCCTGCCTTAGATTACTATTACCTATTGTTTAGCTGCCTAGGTGTACTGCTAATTCTTCTCCGCAGTTAAGTCCCCCAGGGGCTTTAGTCTGACAGTCTATAATATGTCGAGACTCCAATCTACGGAGTTTCTGTAGCTTGTCTCCTCCCCTTATGTTATCAGAAATTGCGTCCAGGCAATAATACTGTAGAAGACTTCTGTCGCTATTGTGTTTGATGGAAAAATGTCTTGCGACGGGATATGAGAAGTCCCTATTAGCTATAGCCCTCATATGTTCTAAAATACGCAATTTTACGGGATTGATGGTGCTCCCAATATACTTGAGCCCACATGGACATTTCAGGCAGTAAACAGCAAATGGTGTGCTACAGGTTAGGAACTGATTGATTTTCTTTTGTCTGCACCCTATAATGTCATATGTGTAAACCCTTTTACTATTGGCACAGGCCTTGCAACGTCCACAAGGGAAGAAGCCTTTAGCGTCTTTAAGCTTACTTGTCTTCGTTGGAATAGGTGACAAATGGCTCTGTACCAAAATATCTTTTAAAGAGCGAGCTCTCTTGAAAGTAATGAGAGGGTTCTCAGGTACGTCATTCCCTATGATATTATAATTTTGCAGGATGTGCCAGTGTCTCCTCAGAATAATTCTGAGTTGTTGGCAGTCCTGTGAATAGGGAGTGACCATTCTGAATTTCTCTTTATCGGTCATGGGTTTATTCTTTTTGGAAAATAGCGTGCTTCTCAAAGGTATCCTAACCCTGTCTAGTGTGTTTTGCAATGATGTCCTATTGTACCCCCTAACTTCAAATCTCTCAATGCTCTCCTTAGATGCGAGCTCGAAATCCTCGTTAGTTGAGCAATTGCGCTTCAACCCTAACAACTCGCCATAGGGTATACTTTTGATGAGTTTATGGGGATGATTACTAGACGCGTGAAGCATACTATTTCCTTCTGTTGGCTTTCTATAAAGGGAGGTTTTGATCTTGTTGTCCATCACCTCCACTTTAAGGTCTAGGTACACTGCTGCACTGGTGCTGACTTGGCCAGTGAAAATCAGGTTGTGATTGTTGTTATTCAGCACTGTGATGTATTGCTGAGCTGTCTCAATTGAGCCATTCCATATGATGCACAGATCGTCTATGTAACGATACCATGAAACAACATTCTTTGACCATTGCTCTTTCTCAGGTGCCCAGGCTTCCTGCTCCTCCCACCAACCCACGAATAAGCGTAGCTGGGGGCGAAGCAGGAACCCATGGCTGTACCAGAGAGCTGTCTAAATAGGGCATCCTGAAACAAAAAAATGTTGTTATGGAGACAGAATGTGATTAACTCCATCAGCATATTGTTGTGTTGGGCGTAATTCAAAGGTCTCTTTCCTAGAAAATAATCAATCGCCCTCAGCCCTTGTGCGTGTTCAATGCTCGTGTAGAGGCTGGTAATGTCAAGTGTCAGTATACAATAGCCTGAATGCCAGTCAAGAGATTCGATTTTCTCAATAAAATCAGCAGTGTCACGAATATATGATTTCAAACCCAAAACAATTTAAAAAAGAAAATGATCCAAAAATTTTAGAGAGATTCTCGGTGAGGCTGCCCATAGATGAAATAATAGGGCGTCCTGGTGGCTTATCCATCCTCTTATGTACTTTGGGTAAGTAATAAAAGGTGGGGGTGACCGGATGTATTGTCTTGAGAAAAAGATATTCATCAATCTCAATCATTGGTTTATCACGCCATTTCTTAAGTAATTCATGCAACTCTTCGATACTTGATTGGTATCGTTGTTTGGTGGTTAATTCATAGCAGGTCACGTCTTGCAATTGACGCGTGGCTTCCTGTACATATTCCTCCCGGGAAAGTATAACAACCATACCACCCTTATCTGAGGGTTTGCAGATAATTGAAGTGTCAGCTGCCAATGCTTGCAAAGCTGCTCGTTGTTTCTCGGTTAGATTATTGTCTCGTCCAAACGTTTTGTTGTTATTCATACGCATTTTCCTTAGATCCTTGATCACAAGTTCCGAAAAAGTGTCTATCATATCCGTTTGTGTTGGAGGTACAAACTTTGATTTCAATCTAAGACCACTGTTCGGAGCCTCTTGTTCCACCTCAACTGCCCTCAATCTTTGGGACTGAGTTTCCATAGGTGTTGGCATTGCCACTGCCGCACTTTCGTATCGTAGTTCTTCCAGCAGCTCCAAGGAAGTCAAATCGTTGACCTTTAAAAGATCCGTGTCTTTGAAGCGTGATCGGATCAATTTCGCCTCCTCTGTAGTTGGTTTAGTTTTAAAATATTTATGCAGACAGAGCCTTCTGATGAATTGAAATAGATCGATTCTGGTCTGAGTATATTCAAGATTATTGTCCGGACAGAAGGTTAATCCCAATTTGAGTACCGATTCTTCATCAGATGTGAGGTTTCTTGCGGATAGATTAATAATTGTAAGGTTATCCGTATGTTCTACAGATCCTACCATCTGGCTCCTCTTTTGCCCCTTGCCTTGCGTACCGGAGCCTCTACAGTTCCCGCTTTGCCCCTTCCCCTTCCTTTTCCGACCACCCCTCCTGGGTTTCCTCCGTTTTGTGGGGGTTTGTTCTTCCCCCCTCGTAGCCAATTTATTCGAATTACTTGGAACTCTTGCTGAAAAGGGGTATCGTTGGTCTGTTTCGGGGTACGCCTTGTTTCCTCATCTGATTGTTCTCCCTCTGTAACTTCAGACTCAGATGTTTCCACCCGTGCTAGTGCGGACGCACCAGCCACTTTGTTTTTGCTGATATATATATATATATATTTCACCAAGGATGCGGCACTCAAGGTTTAAGTTTAACAGTACAAGTTTATTTAAACTTCTCCAGCTCGGACCAACGCGTTTCAGCCTGACACAGGCTTTGTTCACGGTAAGTGAGCTTTTTTCTATGTTCACTATTTATCCCATTTGGCAATTAGGGTGCATTATGGGATTAGTGGTTTTTGTTATACCAATACAAATTATTCACAATTTTAACATGCAATCAGTTAGTGATATTATACATTATTTCATATCAACATGTTCTGGTGATGTCGCGCTGCATTTTTACGCGCCAAGGTATGTGAAAAGTGACATTTTTCGCATACCTTGGCGATGAACTTCGACGAAGAACTTTTTGTACATTTAGATTAAATTAAAGAGATCTAATGAACACTTGGAACATTTATATTGAACTGATGGACAATTATTGAAGGGGTACTATACCCATAACAAAAACATACAAAATGAACCTTGCGGTCGTGATCAGAGACACTGGGTACTATACCGCAACTGTCTCAAATGCGAAAAATGTCAATTTTCACATACCTTGGCGCGTAATAATGCTGCGCGACATCACCAGAACATGTTGATATGAAATAATGAATATTATCACTAACTGATTGCATGTTAAAAATGTGAATAATTTGTATTGGTATAACAAAAACCACTAATCCCATAATGCACCCTAATTGCCAAATGGGATAAATAGTGAACATAGAAAAAAGCTCACTTACCGTGAACAAAGCCTGTGTCAGGCTGAAACGCGTTGGTCCGAGCTGGAGAAGTTTAAATAAACTTGTACTGTTAAACTTAAACCTTGAGTGCCGCATCCTTGGTGAAAAATTGTACGATTGGGTTAGGATCCGACCCCTATGCAGAGCACCCACAGCTGAGCGCGCGAAGTCAAAGGATCACTTTGAAAGGGATTACAAGTGATTTCAGTGCGCCCGCCCTTTGCTGCGTGAAGAACAACAGATCAGCAGAAATCACCGGAGGTTGAGCGCCGTGAAACTGAGTCGGAGGACGCCGTCGAATTGGGAGTCTCCCGAAGGTGAGTGGCAGTGTCAGCCATATTAAAGAAAGCAGCAATCGAGCGATGTGCTCTCGCAAAGGCCGCGATTGAGACTCGAGACGTAAACAATACGGGGGTTCTCAGGTGGCTGGCGAGAAGAAGGCTTAAGCAGCAAGAACATTTATAAACTAACTCTGCAAAGCTTGGTTTTGAGAGCGATTGGAAACTAACATGCAAAAAGTAAATAAGTAATTTGAAATCGGTAAAATCATTGACGTAATGGAAGCGCGTGCAGCTAAACGTGCAGACAAGGCAAACAAAATGTTTACTAGTATGGAAAACAAAGGAAAAGAAACGGCGAGTGCGAGCAATACAAGTGCACCACAACCAAGCAGTGGCAAACAAATGTTTAATCAAATTGAAAAACTTTACAAAAAGGAAATCAACAAAAGTTGGGAAGTAATAGCATTACAAAAATACATTGAAGTGAGGAGAATACAGAGGGGGCTTCGGATTTTTACAATGCCAACACACCCAGAAACCAAAAAGGAACTAATTGAGGAATGGGTAGAAAACAGCACTGAATGTTCATTAAACATGATGCGCATCCTAATCAAGCATTCCAAAATGGATATATCTGATATTATGAATAGAATCAATGAATTAGAGGATAACATCAAACAACAAATCACTAAAGAGGAGGCATCAAAAATGAGAAAAGAAATGGATGACAGACTGGAAAAATACGAAACTGAGACAGAAGAACGTAAAGAAAGAAAATTCAAAAGGGATGAGAAAGACTACTCATTAGGCAGAATATTAACCTTTGCCAAACGATTCTATCATCTCAAAAAGAACTTTCCAGCAAAAAACACGACAGGCGCATCTCCTAGCACCAGCGGGTCAGAAAGGAGCGAGACGGAAGGATCTGACAGTGGATCAAGCAACACTGGTCGTGATTTTTTAGAAGAAGTGCGGCTTTGGAATCTAGACAAAACACTGTCCAGAGGAAGAGGCCCCGTAAGAGGAACATTCCAGACCCGAGGAAGAGGGTCAAATCCGGCACCCGCAAAACAAGGAAAACCAGAAGAGCAAAAAGAAAGAAGAGAATATCCCCTAATAAACCGGAAATAGAAAATCTGATAGTGAATCTATCCAAACACATACTAATGGAAGAAGAAAGATCGCTACTAAATAAAGGACTTTCGTTTTGCCCTGAAAAACACTTCAATCCAACAGAATTAAGAATCGACCTTTTTAAGTACATACGAAAATTAAAACTGGCGAAAATCCATGCACGCCGACCAAAACAGACTCCGGAAACAACATGTGGGGATTACCAGACAACCGGCCCAATTGTCTGATCTCCAAAACATATTCGGACTTCTATATGACCAAGGAACTCCGGAAATATCAGGAATTCAACTAATACAAGACCTAGAAATCAGAACTGATCAAAGAGTTAAGAGCGGTCTAAAGAAAAAAAATCGAGATTCTGCCCAACCCTGTCACCAGGTAACAGAATTGATATGTTTTCAGAAGCAATAAAAGAAGAAATAGAGAAGCTAACAAACACCAGAAAAGAAAATAACAGAGAAAACCTAACGAAAAAAGAACGAAATGCAATAAAGACACTGAATGAAGACATCAACCTGACTATCAAACCGGCGGACAAGGGGGGAAATATTGTCTTGATGGACACGCAAGACTACGTGAAAGAGGCCAATCGACAACTGAGCAACCCCACAAATTACAGCAAACTAAAATCAAACCCAATCAATCAAATGACATTTCAATTGAATGGATTGTTACATAACTGGCAAATGAAAGGATTACTGAATGAAGATGAGAAAAAATTTCTAACCAATGAATTTCCAGTGATTCCCACGATCTACTTCCTGCCAAAGATCCATAAAATGCTAATTGATCCACCTGGCAGACCGATAGTCTCATCATGTGGAAGTCTCTATGAAAATATATTGCAATACGTAGATCTATTCTTGGCACCTATTGCAAAGAACATGAGTTCTTATATAAAAGACACTGGGGACTTTCAACGAATATTAAAAGACATCACATGGAATGAGAATCATCTACTAATCACAATTGATGCAGTGGCACTATATACATCGATAAAACATGAGATTGGTTTGAATGCATGTCACTACTTTCTAAAACAACGAAACATCGGAGAACTGAAACACACTGAAATGCTCATGAATATGATCAAATTATGCCTTACCAACAATGTGTTCCTATTCGACCACCAACTATATAAACAAGAGTGCGGAACGGCAATGGGAATTTTATTCTCGCCGAACTACGCAAACATAACAATGGGATGGTGGGAGAAAACTATTGCATGGAACCCAGCAAATCAAGCGAATCAGGACAAGATAATTTTATGGGTCCGATACATTGATGATTTGTTTTTTCATTTGGAACGGAACTAAAATTGAATTTGATTCATACTACTCAAAATTGTGTGACAATGATGTGGGTTTACAATTTACCTATGCCACCAACAAAAAAGAAATTGATTTTCTAGATCTGAAAGTGTACGTTGAGGACAATCATATACAAACTTCACTTTTCCGCAAAAAAACCTCCACGAACAGCTTATTACATGGCAAAAGTTTCCATCCGCAACCACTGCTCGCTAGCATACCATATGGCGAATTCATTCGAATGAAAAGAAACTGCTCAGTGGAAACAGATGCAGAAAAGAAAATTGATGAAACAACTGAAAGATTGAGATCCCGGGGATACAGTGAAAGAACACGGGAGAAAAGCAAAAACAAAGTGAAATTTAAAACCAGATCAATGATACTAGCGACCGAAACGAAGAAAAAATAAGAATCACAAGGACCTCCACGTCTGGTAACTACCTACAGCAAAGAAAGTGGCATCATAAAAAGCAAAACAAAGAAGTATTGGCATCTTATATCAGGGGATCCTGATATAAGCAAAATGGTAGGAGATGGACCTATGATGAGTTATAAAAAAACTTCCTCTCTGAAGGACCAACTTGTCCACAGCCACTTCAAAGCGAATATATCCAAAAAGAAAAATAACTGGCTAACGGACCAGTAAAATGGATTTAAAAAGTGTAATATCTGTAAGGCGTGCAAAATTGGCCAAAATAAAAGCAGCTTCGAAGAACCTGATGGCAAAAACATTACCATTGAAGGAAGAATTACTTGCTCGTCAACACACGTGGTATACGTCATAGAATGCAAATGTGGGTCAAAATATATTGGAAGCACGACTTGCGCTCTGAAAAAACGAATTTTGGAACACATTAGAGCTGTAAAAAACAATGACATGTCTTATGCCACAGCGAAACACAAGGCTATGTGTCAAAAAAGTGACTGGAGAGCAATGTCCTATTATGGAATATTCATGGTAAATATGGACGAACGAGGAGGCAACAGACATCGAAAATTAAGACAAACCGAATCGAAGTTCATAATTATAATAATTCTGTGCTGGGTGAGAATCTTATATTTTACAGGGCGACCTCTATCCCTGGCTTTGCACCGCAGTTTAGGGTGCCGGTGAACTGGAGGAAGTGGTCTTGGGGGGACACGTGGGAGACAGACAGACAGACAGACAGATAGACAGACAGACAGACAGACAGACACACACACACACACGCACACACACACACACACGCACACACACACACACACGATATGTTTGCACTTGCCAGAGTCACATTGGAGGCCCCATTCCCTGAAGAGGCCGGAGTATCACTGGCACCCGCTGCTGCTGCAGTCTTCACATTGTCAAGGGATTGACATGACTCCGACCCGCCTTTGAGTGCACGCCATGCCAGCGGCTGCTGCGGAATGCAGTCCGCTATTAACGGGGAGCCAGGTTCACTGAAATGCTGGCTCACAGCCCGGCCAGCACAAGCACATCAAGGCTGGAGTGTTGAAGGGGACTCAACGGCGATCTATGGAACACCTTTACACAACGACTCTTTAATTTTGACACTCTGCACCTTTCAGTTTTATTACCATCACCCACAGAGGTTTAATTTCACCGATGTTTCCCCCGAGTGGCCTCTACTTCTTCCTTGTGGAGTGGAATGCTGTGGATATTTTTGCGCTTGCCAGGCCCCGTTCCCTCAAGAGGCTGGAGTATCACTGGCACCTGCTGCTTGGGCAGCCATAATGTTGTCAAGGGATTGACATGACTTCGGCCCGCCTTGGAGTGCACGCCATGCTAGCGGCTGCTGCGTAATGCAGTCCGTTATTAACGGGGAGCAAGGTTCACTGAAATGCTGGCTCACGGCCCGGCCAGCACATGCACATGCACATGAAGGCTGGAGCGTTGAAGGGGACTTGAGGGCGATCTATGGAACACTGTTACACAAGGACTCTTTAATTTTGACACTCTGCACCATTCAGTTTTATTACCATCACCCACAGAGGTTTAATTTCAAAAGTCCCTCCCAGGCAACACTTACCCAGCAATTCAGCATTCTGGGAGCTGTAGTTGAACTATAGCGCAGTTGTGAACATGTGACCATTGGTCAGCGGACTACCGCCAATGGGAGAGACTGTGGTCAGCTAAAGGTGAGGGTGGAGCCACACCTTGCATACAGCTGCATCTGAGGAAGGCCGCACAGGCCGAAATGCATTATGCTTGAGCTGTTTGAATAAAAGATCTCCCGACGTTACCCCAGAGAAGAATCAGAAGTGTCATTTAACGCAAAATATGGTGATGAACATACTGTAATGCTTTTTGGATTGGGCAATGTGCCTGCAGTTTTTTTGCACTTTATTAATGATGTTTTTGACACATCCTAGTCCAGCTTTTATTTACCCATCCTGATGATGATTATTGAGATTTTCCAACACCATATCAAAGCATTGAGAAAATGCAAAAACTGTTGTACACTGTGTGAAAGAGAATGCCAGATATGCCAAACTGGACAAATGTGCTTTTGAACAGTCTTAACAACTCCTTCTATGGCTACAGCATAATCTCGCTCAGCATTAATATGAATTAAGTCAATTTTAAACCAGCCCTGCTGAACTCAACACCTAGGACAATAAAAGATGTTTAGGGATTCACTGATTTTGATGTATTCCATCTTTCTCCCCTCCGCTCCAGTCAATAAATTAACCCAAAAATGTGTCGTTTTTTGTGCAGGCAATCAGAACATGAAGATGTATATCTGAATTCACATAGCCTTTTGTAGTGGAAACTGGCGCTTCTGCTGCTGCAATTGGAGCCATTTTGTCCTAGAGAAATCCAAGCACTGAGGCTTTACAGTCCATCACCTCCTTTCCCAGAATGCTTTCCGAAA
This sequence comes from Lissotriton helveticus, assembly GCF_964261635.1. Taxonomy (NCBI): domain Eukaryota; kingdom Metazoa; phylum Chordata; class Amphibia; order Caudata; family Salamandridae; genus Lissotriton; species Lissotriton helveticus. The sequence continues at coordinate 189,324,671 of NC_136060.1, forward strand.
CTAAGTAATAGTACACTATTTATGATAAAGAGCTCCAAAATAGCAAGGAGACCTTTCATCATTGGAAGCATTATGTAGAATGAAACCACAAGGTTGTTGTATAGGCTGATCATAAGAATTTGCGGTTTTTGAAAATCATGCATTGTAAAAATGATCCTCACGCTAGGTGGGTCTTGTTTGTTTCCAGATTTAATTTCTCCTCCAACTACCAACTTAATCACGGACTTGGAAAAGCAGATGCACTATCATGAATACAAGAATAAGAACCTGTTCAATAGCCTCCTTTTTTTTTCTTTTTATTGATTTCAACAAACAGTACAGATTTCAAAATGATTGCAGCGGTCAATTCACCGGAATCATTGACGCGGAACACATGGGTTCGTTTTATTAAGTAATCCCAGCCCTTGGTTAGATTGCTCTCGAATCTCAAATGTCCAGTTTGTCTGAGGAGGCTTGCAACAGTAATTTGTGCGGTACACATATATCCCCCCTTTAGGCATTCCATTTACCCCATATTTTCATCCACTTTCTCGGGCACCCCCTGGACACATATACTGTTTTCTCACTGAACATGCACCATTCCTATCATTTTTCCATCACCATCGGTACATCCTGTGCCTCCCATTTCCTTGCTATGTTCCTCTTAGCGACCATTTCACCCAGAGACACCCATGTTCTCTCCTTACTGCCCAAATCTGTTGGTTCCCACAAGTGTAGCAAATAGCATTTTGGCTCTGGAGCTAGGCTGGCTCCCAGTACTTCCCCCATGTAACGGACAGCAGCACTCCAGTACCTACTAATGTACGGGTATTCCCATATAATATGTAGGAACATACCCTCCGTGCCACATTGCCTTCTGCAGTTAGGGTCTTCTCTAGATCCCATCATGACCAATGCCAGCCCATGACATATATTCTGTGCAATATTTTCAGTTGCACTAACTTCAATTTAGAGGTTAATGCTACCTCCTTTGGCGATGTCAATGACTCCTGCCACTCCTCCTCCTCTAGCTATGATAAGTCCTTCACCCACTTTTTACAGAGTTGCAGAAGGGGATCTGGTGAGTGGTTTATCAATTTCGAATAAGTCAGGGAAATTGACCTCCGTGGCATATAGCAATCCAGGAGCCTATTCTCTAGAGGCAAAGCCTCGGGAGGGGTTACTCCTGTCTGGAACACAGTCCTCAAGGCATGTCGTACCCGCAAGTACCGGAATCTTTTGGTTTCCGCCATCTCATGCTCTCGTAGTGTCGCGAAGGGCCTCACCTCTCCCTTTTTCCACAGTTCCCCCACCCGAGATATCCCAATGGTATCTCATTTATCAAAACCCTTTGTTCTCCAGAGGGAGCCCAATTGTTCCGTATCCCACAACGGAGTGGCCAGTATTATGGTCTTAGCCCATCCCATACTCCTCTGTACCGAATGCCACACCTGCACCAAGTGTTTTGTAAGGCCTGTCAGACCGCATTTAATGGGTCTGGAATATGATGCTCGTGTAGGATTACTCCCAGGCAGGAGCCACCTATCTATAGCATATACTGGATCATTCCGAGATCGCTATACGCAATGGTTAATGACGGCTAACTGCGCCGCCCAGTAATACTTTTTGATGTTTGGCAGCCTAATTCCTCCATCATACTAGTCCTTTACTAATTTCGGGAATTATATTCGTGATGGTCTATTGCCCCACAGCAAAGTTCTCTATGCACTTTCCACAGCTGCAAAATAGGATGCGGGGAGGGTGTTGGGTGAGCTATGGAGGATGTACAAGAAACGAGGCAACTACATCATCTTGAAGAGTGCCGCCCTACCCAGTAGCGATAGCGGAAGCGTCTTCAAGTGTTCCACATCAGGCCGTAGCCGCTGCAGCGACGGTAGCAAGTTGGGAGCACATTAGAGTTTGGGGTCTTTCGCAATTAACAGCCCTAGATATTTAAAGCCGTCTTTGGCTATAGCCACTTTGCAGTTCCTGGGGAGGGTTGGCGGGTAGCCATTCAATACAAATATTATTAATTTTGACCAGTCGATGGTGTAACCGGAATAAGTACCAAAGTTGGTAAATATATTGAGAACCCTATGTAGGGACCTCTCTGGAGAGGCCAGGTATAGCAGAATGACATCTGCGTATAGGGAGACACGGTCTTCTCAACCCTCTGCCCATCGCAGTCCCCGAATTATAGAGTCTTTCCAGATCCAGTAGGCTAGGAGCTCTAATATGAACACAAATAACAGCAGTGACAAGGAACAACCCTGTCGTGTCCCTCTGTGGAGTTGAAAAACAGCAGACTTTTTATTATTAACAATTACCTGGGCGAGGGGGTCAGCGTATAGGAGTCATACACAGCCAATACATTTCAGACCAAAACCCAAGTTTCTCCAGGTCAGCAAAGAGATATGGCCATTCAATGGTATGAAATGCCATGATGGCATCCAAGGACACCACCACTGAATCTTCTCTTATGGTGTCCACCCTTCCCATCACTCCAGGAATCGTCGCAAGTTTAATGAAGTGTGTCCGGACGGCATAAAGCCAGATTGGTCCGGATGGACTAAACCAGTAAAGTTACCTGAGCCAGTCTGGTGGATAGTAATTTGGCATGAAGTTTGACCTCTGCATTCAGCAGTGTCCTACGTCGATACGAAGAGCATTTAAATTTAGGTTTTCCATCTTTGTAAATCACCACCAGAGTGGCAATCCTCTGTCCTTGCGGAAGGCGTCCCTTCTCAAGGCTCTCTTCATACATCGCCTTAAGGAGTGGGGCTATTCTATCAGGCGTCAATTTCTAAAGCTCAATCAGGAGACCAATTGGGCCCATACCATTCCCTGTCTGGAGATTCCGAATAGCTTGAGTTATTTCTTCCTGGGCGAGGTTACTATCTAACGAAGTTCTATCTCCTTCTGCTAGCAACAGTAGATGCATTTCTGACAGCAGCCCTTTCATTTCCCTGTCCTGCCTGGTGACCGTAGACGAATAAAGTTGTTCATAATATCAGGCAAACTCGTTAGCAATGTCTTGCGTGTCTGTGAGACTGTCCCCAGAATCCCTTACAAGTTTTGTAACTAGCCGACTCACCATTTCTCTCCTGTCCAGCAGCTTCCCGGCTTTGTCCCCTACCTCATATATGCACCCTAACTTGGGTCTATCCAATGTTCTCGCCATTTCCCTCGCTTCACCCCTATACTCCTCCTGCTTCAACTTGAGAATATGTGCACTATCTCACCCCTCTGGTGCAGAAAGTTCATTTTCTATTTTCAGTATCTCCTCTTCTAGTCGGAGAAGCCCTGCACTATTTTTCTTCTTTGCTCCTGCTATCTGGGACACTGCATGCCCTCGTATCACCGTTTTGAAAGATTCACAGAGGATCTGTGCCAAGTCTACAGAATCTTCATTTTCCTTAAATTTGATATTCGGGTTACGAATGTGCCAAGGGTTTATGGGCGCCAACCTAGTACTGCTACATTTCCCCTTCTACACTTGCACCCATACTGGAGAGTGGTCTGATATACCGCTCGCTAAATGCCTAATTTCCTGAACGTACCTGACCTGGTCAGCCGGAGTAAGAGTAAGAATATAGTCCTTTCGAGAGAGACTATTATGGGCCCCAGAGTGAAAATTAAAGTGGACTCATTCGGTGAAGAACCCTCCAGGCATCCACAAGTCCCATTGCATCTAGGAAATGCAAGAGTATTAGCTGCGATGAGGCTATATCTCTGGGGGGATAACAGTCTCACCTTCCCAACAGCACGGAATTAAGGTCCCCTCCCATAATCAATTTCCCCATGGGAATGTTAACATCACCGTCCCTAGGTATCTTAGTGCTACCTACTGTAGGCCTGGTGGCAAGTATACTGCTATTATGGTAAGCACTTCGCCCTCCCAGATTCCAGACACTGCTGCATATCTCCCCAAACTATCAGTACATACATGATCTATTGCCATGGGAAACAACCTTTGTTTCATAATACCCACTCCTCGCGAGCCCGTGGTAAACCCCGAGTGTGCCACCTGTTGATAACCCCATCGAGCCAGAGCCTTACACATTACCGATCAGGTAAGTTACCTGGAGTAATACTATCTCCAGGGCATGTCGTTTGATAAACTGTAATACAGTTCCCCTTTAGAGTTTGTCCCACAGCCCGTTTACATTCCAGCACAGGAGCCGGAATCCCTTCTCACTCGTGGTACCCATGGTTCTGCCCACTACACATCACCAAATACAGCAATGTTTTCCCCAGATCGCATGATTCAAACTAGGGGAGGGCGGCTGATGTCACTCAGACCTATCAAGCCTATTCCTCCTCCCATTGTCCTGCCTACATCCTGCATCATGATGTGTGAATCTGTAGCAAACAAACAAGACAATAACTAAAAAAAAGACTATAACCCCTCCCTGTGTGGTTCTCAAAAATCCGGACCCTGGTGTTTTCCCGATATCGAGGTCCAATACCCGTGTCACAAAACCTCAACGTACCATGACGATTTTGGTGTCTATGAACCGATAATGATTAGGACATCATTCCTATGTATTTTCATCACAATCGAGGGTTGCCAACACCCCAAAATCGTAGTTTCCGTCCCCATCCCTTAAACTCCATTTTGTGAACGGCATCCATCTTGCATCTTGCCCTCATGATAAGTCAATTAAAGGTCGAGCTTGATCAAGAGGGACACGTCCACCTCTTCGTGACTTCCCCCTGACCTGTCCCAACTGACTCCATTGCCTTCGGCCAAACCTGTTTGGGCAGCTCCTCGCCCAGTGGCCGAATACGATAGCATCAACACATAACATTCCACAAACCATTCACGACATACAGACCATGCTTTCTGCAAACATGCACCTGTCCACATACCTTGTTTATGGCCAGTTTTATGACTGGGTTGTACCTTTCTTTATTAAGGTTTCACCGATATCTGATGGGAGTTCCAGGCCTAACTGGGTAATCTATCAACAAACTGGACATCTAAAATATGGGCTTGCTTACATGACTTTGCTCTTTGTATTATTGTAGAAATATGTGTATAGCCATATCATAAACTCAGGAATTCTTGCTTGCAGCTATTATTTTTGTATATAAGGAGACGGCTGGTTCTGTAAAAACGAACAGTCTCCCAAGAACCTACTCTCCGTGCGGTGTACTTCTGGGACACGTGTTACTTGGTAGCTACCAATAAAACTTGATCTTTGACGGTAACTAGAAGACTCCGGGTTTCTGTGGTCCGGAACAAGGGAGAACTCAGAGGTCTTCAGGTGTTATCCCCTGGCACCACCGGGTTCCTAAAAACCCGGCACCTCAGTTGGCGCCCAACTCGGGGCGATATCAAGCGGTGACGGTCCAAGCCAGATGTTCGTGAGGAGCTTCGTGTGAAAATTCCGGAGGACGGCCAGCCACTTCAGCGACCCCTGTATGTCGACGTGGTTCCGAAGGTCTTTGCTGCGAGGTTCCCCGCGTCCCGACGGCTACGACGGACTGCTGCCCTGACTATCGCCTTGTTTTGGACCCAGTGATCCTTGGTAGAGCGAAACGATAGACGAGTCTTCTAGCGATGTCACAGATCTTCAAATACTTCAGTTAAGTATAAGTGGAGCGTCTCCCAGTCCTTAGTTTGTCCTTAGTTTTTGGTATCCTTGAGATACGCTTTGATTTGGTACTTGCAAGCCCCAAAGCCGAAGGACTCGTGTATTCATGAGAAATATCGTAACAGATAATCCTTTGAAGTTTGAAGCTAGACTAGTGAGCGAAGATGCCTGGTTTTAGCAGACTTGGAAACTTGTTTTGTCTTGGTTGTAGTAAGGACTCCCGATTAGAGGAATCTTGTCCGGTTCCTCCAATTGGAACTCCAACGTATGAGCTCTATGTAAAGCACGGCGTAGGTCCTATAACATATAACGAAGTATGGATAAAATACACCCGCAAGGATGGTGTTTTACAATGGCCCCAATATGGTAGTTTCGACTCAGAAGTTTTAGATAACCTAGAGGTCAAACTATTCAAGAAGAAAGCCCGACCGGCGATGTTTGACTCTTTCCGCTTATGGCGTAAAGAGGCCAAACAGAAGGAAATTAAATTAGAAAAGAAGAATAAGAGGGAAAGAGGTATTTCAGTAAGGCAAGCCGCGATAAAATTTAAAGACAACGAAGAGGATCAAATAAGTGAGCAGTTGCACAGGCAACGTAAAATGGCAATAGATAAATGCTATCCCGTTTTGCCATCTCTTCAGCGAGAGACAGTAAAAGAGCGCGAGAAAGATCCATTAATGGCTCATTTGCTAAGTTCGCCACCACCCTATGCACAAAATGCCACAGCACCTCCGCAACCTTTAGTTGCACCTCTGGTAGCTGTTATACAGGCTCCTTTACCGCACTCACCAGCTACTCTTCAGCTGGCTCCTGTTTCTCTGGCGCAGCCTCCTCAAGGCTCACCGATCACATCTACTTCTCCTACTGTTCCTTCTAAAATTTCGCCTAGTACATCTTCTAGTCTCTCTGATACTCGTTCTACGAACATTTCTGTTTCTACTTTGCGTGACTCTGTTCTACCACCAGTTATTCCCCCACTTTCACCTTCCGTCTGGCATAAAATGGCCAGCATTGTTACTAACTTTCCTTCACCACTTTTTCGGTCGCCTAAAACGACCCCTAACACGGAACAAAGACAATTACGAAGCCAAATGCCCGATTATCAGGAAAGGGAATCATTGAATAAGTTAACACGAAATTGGGCTATGGACACAGCAAGATATGATGTAGAGTCTGTCATGAACGTTTTCCGTCAATGGGATGAACCAACGCAAAGATACGTCTTTGAGCAGATGTGTGTTTTCCTGTGTGAGGATTTGGTAGATAATGGTCAGAAGACCAACGAGCAAGAGTTGTGTAGTGTACGATTTAAATTTGGGGAGGGTATGATAGTTGGTCCCGACGTTGAAAAAGCAGTTGAGATATTATTATCACATAGAAGTACGGGTGGTAATTCTGGGTCATCCTCTGACAGTGGTACATCCAACAGGAAAAGAGCGAGACAGTACCCCATGAGAGAGGTTCCTCCGGTCTGGAGGGAAGGTGACGCAACTGCAGTTCCACAGGTTCTGCCTCATTTCCAGCGTGTATGGGTACATGTCCCCTGGAAAAGATCCGAAGTTTTAGCACTCAAGCAGACTCTACCCGATCCCCGTAAAAACCCGACTGGGTATTATAAGGAGTTGTCCCAAACTGCCAGCTCATGTATAATGAATTTAGCGGATATAGACATGTTGTTTGGGAACGTTGTTCCACATCCTTTATGGAGTAAGATACGTCATACAGATCATGACCAAGAATTAGGTGACTCGTGGGCGAACATTGCGACTACAGATGCTAGACAAGTCGGTGGTTTCAAGCCTGAGCCGTTGATAGCTGAACTTCCCGGTAGAATTATTGCGTACATGAAGACAATTATGCCTGAAGTACGCGTAAACTGGGACAAGCTATCCGCGTGCAAGCAGAAGAAAGACGAGAATGTGTCTGACTTTTTCACGAGATTTGAGGAAACTTTCACTGACCATAGTGGTCAGGATATGGCTACCGAGGGTGGCCAAAGATTGTTTGTAGACAAGTTTGTACACAATTTGCTTCCCGAACTGTGTGCTAAACTAAAAGATTCAGAGAGTGCTTGGGCTGTCTCTACGTCAGCGCAGATTCTAGCAACAGCTCAGTACTACGAAAACAGGCGCAAAGACGAGCTAGACAAGGCAGACAAAAAGACGAAAGATTTAAAAACTAAAGTTCTTCTCCAACAGGCCTATCCGCCTCGTATGGCTAGCCAGCCCAATTATCAACAGAATAAGCAGTATTCTAGAGACGCGCAAGGAAACGAGTCTTCCCACCAGCGTGTTCCGTATGGCCCGAATCAATGTGCGTATTGCAAGGAAGAGGGTCATTTTAGGAATAATTGTCCGGCTCTTGCGCGACGCTTAAACGGTGTTTCAGGTGTAAGAGGGAGAGGTGTTCAAAATGCCCCCAGAGGTAGGGGCCGTGGACATTTCTCCCAGAACACAGTTTCTTTTCCGCCTCAGAATTCCATGAATAGCTTTGACCAACAGAATAACGCATCGTCTAGGTCAGCTCAGTACTATGCTGACGACTATTACACCGAACACGACAATGAGGGTAACGATCGCTAGGACAGCCTTGGACAAAGAGAGGGAGTTGTTTCAGTTCCAGTAGACCAGGATGGACCTTATGTCGAGGTAATTACCTCAGGAGTGTCAGAGCCATTTCTGCTGGATACTGGTGCTACAAAAAGTTCTATTATGCACTCAAAACTTCCTGGCGCACCTTTGTCTGGCGAAATGAATGTCTCAGTAGGCTTCTCTGGCGCCCCTGTTAGAAACCCGATCTCTAGTCCTATACCGCTTTCTGTTGGCCCCTGTGAATTGGAAGCACCCCTCATTCTTACAACAGGTTGCGGTGAAAATTTGTTAGGATTGGATTTGCTAAAAAGGTTGTATGCAACTTTGTACTGTTCTCCCTCGGGAGTACAACTTACCTTAGGGAAAAAAGTCATTTCTCCAATGTATTTGTCGAAAGAAGGTATTCCAACCGAATTGTCATCACTTCCTGATATACTATGGGCTAATGGTTCCAATGACGTAGGTCGTTTGGAGATAACACCGTATGTCATAACTTTGAAAGCCAACGTCGGATTGCCACGTATTCCCCAATACAAAATATCTAACGAATGCGAGAAGGCGTTGTTAACGATCATTTATGATTTGATCGATAAAGATGTTATTGAAGAAACAACAGGGAACGTTTGTAACAGTCCAGTTTTACCGGTCTTAAAACGTACTGATCCTTCACAGCCCCCTGTGTATAGGTTTGTGATTGACCTCAGAGAGGTAAATAAGGTAGTTATCCCACAGTTTCCAGTTGTCCCCGACATTACTGCTTTATTGACAATGGTTGCAGCTTCAGCAGACTGGTTCTCGGTGATTGACCTGAAGAACGCTTTCTTCAGCATCCCGATCGCTGAAGAGAGTAGAGACCTTTTCGGCTTCAATTTAGGAGGACGAAGCTTCCGCTTCAAATGCGCTCCTCAAGGCTACTGCGAAAGCCCATCTATATTCAGTCAGGCACTGAAAACACAACTAGACACAATCGTGCTGCCAGATGGGTCAACTTTGATCCAGTACGTAGACGATCTACTGATCGCCGCAGACACTGAGGAGATTTGCAAACAAGCCACGTTGTTATTATTGCGTCACTTATGTGACATGAAGCACAAAGTCTCCCTTTCAAAGCTACAATTTTGCCGACAAGAAGTAACCTACCTAGGTCACATCTTGTCGAAGGAGGGAAGGAGACTGACACCAGAAAAAATACAGGCAATTACAGAACTAAGTGCCCCAAGGACACAGAGAGAAGTTCGAGCCTTCTTGGGCATTACATCGTACTGTAGACAGTGGATACCGAATTTCTCACTACTAGCTAAACCCTTGCTGGCACTACTCCGCAAAGACACGCCTAACCCTATGCCTTGGTCTGAAGATTGTCAGACGAGTTTCCACGAGTTGCGTGATGCATTGTGTTCGGCCCCTGTGTTGGGAAACCCCAACTACAGTAAGCCTTTTACATTGTATGTCCACGAAAAGGAAGGTTGCGTATTATCAGTCTTAACGCAACACTTTGGGGACAAACAGCGCCCATGCGTGTATTTTTCGGCAACTCTGGATCCAGTGGCTAAGGCACTACCAAGTTGTCTAAGAGCAACCGCCGCAGCAGCTGTCTGCATTCGACAGTCTGCTGGATTAGTCATGAATAACAATCTGATCGTTATGGTTCCGCATGCAGTTGACATTTTGCTAAATAGGACCAAGACACAACATCTTACTAGCGCTCGACTATCCAGTTACGAACTTACCCTGCTAGCAAGTCACATCCACATAAAGAGGTGTTATACACTCAACCCGCTACGTTATTACCCATCCCGACAGAGACAGACAAGATTGACAAACATGACTGCTGTTTCAGGACAGAAGAAGAGACAAAAGGGAGAGTAGACTTACAGGACACTCCCCTTCCCGAATGCAATGATACTTTATGGGTTGATGGTTCATGTTTCAAGTTGCCGAATGGTGATACGACCACAGCATATGCCGTAACGACATTACACACCATTGTAGAGACTGCACGCATTTCCCACAATTCTGCACAAGCTGCAGAGTTGATTGCGCTTACTAGAGCATGTGTGTTGGCGAAAGGAAAGCGAGTGAATGTGTACACTGACAGCCAATATGCCTTTGGTGTGGCTCACAGTTTTGGGAAATTATGGCGTGAACGTGGGTTCCTTACGTCCCATGGTGCAAAGATACAACATGGCCAGTTAGTTAATGAGCTCCTTGAGTCACTCACCTTGCCCCTACAAGTCGCCATTATAAAATGCAGTGCACACAAAAAGATTCAGGATGATGTTGGCCCTGGAAATGCATTGGCAGATGAGGTTGCGAAAGAAACTGCAAGGAACACAATGAGTCGGATGTATGTTATGGGTCCCGCTAGATGGACTGCTGATGTGGGAATGTGTGAGGACACCATTGAAAGCGTAAAATCGATACAAGCCGAGGCCACTGAGAACGAGGTGAATGAATGGAGAGAAAGCACAGGTAGATTGGATGCGAATGGTTGTTGGGTCGAACTATCAGAACACCAGCGATGGCTATTACCTAATGCATACGTACTTGCAGTAGTAACGATGGCTCACGGAATTGCGCATATCAGTTCGAAAGGAATCTGTAAACTATTGGCCCCAGTATGGCAGAATAGCAATATCCCAAAATATGCAAAGAATGTGGTTGAAAAGTGTATGGTGTGTTTGAAGTACAATCCCGGTAGGGGAACCCCAACTCCAGCTGGTCATTTTGCACCTCCAACGTACTCGTTCGAGGTTTTACAGCTCGACTTCATCCACATGGAGAGGTGCAACAACCTAAAGTACGTGCTCGTTGTTGTCTGCGCCTTTTCAAGGTGGGTGGAAGCGTACCCCCTTAAGGACAATACCGCTTTATCAACTGCCAAAGCACTCGTCAAAGAGTTCTTCCCGAGGTTCGGTATGCCTAGAATTGTCTGGAGTGATAACGGAAGTGAATTCGTAGGATGCGTGATGAAGAGAGTGTGTGAATGTTTAGGCATCCGCCAAAAATTCCACGCTGCAAATCACCCCCAATCAGCTGGATTAGTAGAGTGCTACAATGGCACTCTAAAACTCAAACTAGCCAAGATCCAAGCCAGTACAGGTCTGAAATGGCCTGACGCACTGCCTCTAGCGCTTTTGTCAACCAGGATGACTGTCCACTCCAGATCAGGACTTAGCCCCCATGAGATCGTGTTTGGCCGCCCAGCCAACGTCTGGGGCGTGCCAAGACCCAAGAAACTAAGTGAGATAGAACACCCCGTACTACTTGACTATTTGTGCGAATTGACAACTAAATTGCGTGTTTTACACCAACAGGTTCACAGTTCCTCTCCACCAGCCTCTGACGATCCAGGTCACCTCATCGAGCCCGGTTTGTGGATTTTGGTGCGGAATTTCCAGCGCACCAACAACGGACAGCCGAGGTGGACCGGACCGCACCTAGTGCTGCTCTCAACGAGATCTGCTGTTCGGGTGGAAGGCAAGAAGAACTGGGTACATGGGACCCACTGCAAACGGGTCCCTCTACCCCTTCCATACGACCGGTGGGTCAACAAAGGACTTGCCGACTCTGAGACAGAATCCGTACCTCGCTTCATCCCTTTCAGCGATGCACGTTTGAAAGAAACTAGTACTGAAAAGGAGAGTGATCATATTTTACAAGGACTTGTGTCGCCGTCTATGCAATTGGACACTACCGAACCTGAGACGCTGTTTGAAGACCACACCATACCTGGGAAACGACGATACGACCTGCGGTCTAAACAAAGAGACTAATAAACGATTGACCTAATGTGATTTCCCTTTTCCCCTAAGAACTATTTTTTGATTTTACAGCTCTCTCGTCCCAAGGGGAACTAGCTCATTTTTGATTTTTCGAACCGCCATCCGGTTCTGCTGCTAGGGTCGCGGTTGAAGTCTGGGGAGTGCAACTGGGAAGTTCTAGGTCCACGGTTCTGATTGGTCCACGGGAGTTACCCCGGACTGAGCAGAGCGCGCTCCCTGGGAGAATCAATCAACCACCGCGGGCAGCAACTAGAGGATGGAGTTTCCAAGGGTAGAGAGACCTGTCAGACTCACAACTTTGAAAAACAGTTATGCACAATACTGTCCGAAAGAAGATTCCTGATACTATGTGTTTTAATGTTATGTAGCATACTTGTGTTTTTTACTGGTTATACACTATTCGTACTTAAAGTTACCTTTTCGAATGACACCCAGTCACCATCTCCTCCCACTATTTCTCCACACTACTTTCACCCTCTACCTGAACACGAGTCTGCCCGAAGACTCGAATTTGTAAACAATTCTTTCATTCAGCTCCTACACCAACACCAGTCCATAATGAACACATCAAACTGTTGGATATGCGGACTCATGCCACACACAACCGATAAGGGAGTCCCATACTTCATTTTGCCATTCAGCTACTATGGTTCTCTGTGGGCTTTCCAGACCATGTTCCTATTCGCCCTAGAACCATACCCGACCCGTTCCACTACGAGTGATTCCAATAACAAGGCACTAATTGCAGGGATACGAAATATGAGTAGGGATATCGACACATATCCGACAATGCCCAAAGATGAACTCAGTCCCTACACCCGTTGGAATGTGACTAAACATGGGGTTTACCTGGTCAAGAGCCAGGCAGCAAAGAAATCCCACCCAGTTTGGATAGTGCCCCACCGAGGTCACTTATGCTTACAGGGTATTGGTAGGGACCCCACAGCACAGTTAGGAAAGAGCATTTGCACGGAAACATATGTATTTGCTTCCCGAACTTCCCCTATACTTTTGGCAGCCAAAGGCACGTATTTCGTTTGCCACGACCAAGCCTACACGTTGTTGCCCCCTGATTTCTCAGGTACATGTTTTATCTCATTTCTGCTGCCTCCCACCTACACGGCCAGAGCAGATTACCATCGGACAAGGACAGCTAGGGGTGTCGTGAGTAAAGACGACACTGCGGGTCAGGAATTCGCTGACTTCGCAAAGGGTTTTCTGCCATTTTGGGGGCCTATGGTGAACAGCAGAAATATTCGACAGTTAGCGAGGATAGTTGAATCCGCCGTGACTACGACGGCCGGAGCACTTGGCAATCTGACAACCGAGCTTCAGTCGGATCGACTTATGACCCTTCAGAACCGAATTGCCTTAGACATCATACTCGCCGATCGTGGTGGTGTGTGTAGAGTCATCCAATCCAGTTGTTGCATATTCATCCCTGATAACGCACCGACAGTATACCAGGCCATCTCCAAACTACACGAAATGTCTGGTTCCCTTCACGTTGAGAAAGGGGATTGGTCCCTGCTGGGGTGGTTCTGGGAGCTGATCACTGCCTGGGGATGGAAAATGTTGATCTTCATTGGGATGACCTTGGCACTTCTGTTCATGTTTTGCCTATGTATACAGTGTGCTCCTGCACTATGTGGCCTCTGTGCTACCTCGTGTGTACGGAAGCCTGTGTCACAGGACGAGCTGAGTAACAGAATGATGCTACAGCAACATCTCCACGAATTTCTTCATACCGATTTGGACTCAGATTAGCATGAGATATTGCCTTATATGAGGGCAAAAGGAGGGTCTGTGGTTCTCAAAAATCCGGACCCTGGTGTTTTCCCGATATCGAGGTCCAATACCCGTGTCACAAAACCTCAACGTACCATGACGATTTTGGTGTCTATGAACCGATAATGATTAGGACATCATTCCTATGTATTTTCATCACAATCGAGGGTTGCCAACACCCCAAAATCGTAGTTTCCGTCCCCATCCCTTAAACTCCATTTTGTGAACGGCATCCATCTTGCATCTTGCCCTCATGATAAGTCAATTAAAGGTCGAGCTTGATCAAGAGGGACACGTCCACCTCTTCGTGACTTCCCCCTGACCTGTCCCAACTGACTCCATTGCCTTCGGCCAAACCTGTTTGGGCAGCTCCTCGCCCAGTGGCCGAATACGATAGCATCAACACATAACATTCCACAAACCATTCACGACATACAGACCATGCTTTCTGCAAACATGCACCTGTCCACATTCCTTGTTTATGGCCAGTTTTATGACTGGGTTGTACCTTTCTTTATTAAGGTTTCACCGATATCTGATGGGAGTTCCAGGCCTAACTGGGTAATCTATCAACAAACTGGACATCTAAAATATGGGCTTGCTTACATGACTTTGCTCTTTGTATTATTGTAGAAATATGTGTATAGCCATATCATAAACTCAGGAATTCTTGCTTGCAGCTATTATTTTTGTATATAAGGAGACGGCTGGTTCTGTAAAAACGAACAGTCTCCCAAGAACCTACTCTCCGTGCGGTGTACTTCTGGGACACGTGTTACTTGGTAGCTACCAATAAAACTTGATCTTTGACGGTAACTAGAAGACTCCGGGTTTCTGTGGTCCAGAACAAGGGAGAACTCAGAGGTCTTCGGGTGTTATCCCCTGGCACCACCGGGTTCGTTAAAAACCCGGCACCTCACCTGCTCCCCTGCACTCTGGGCTTAGAACTACCCACCTCCCCAACTATGCAGAATGCCTGTCGCCCCATACGAAACTAACTACAAGTAAAGGTGGGGGGGGGGGCCTAGGCTTCACTTCTGTTGCAATATAGTCACTTATCATTCTCTGCTCGACCCAGTCCAGCGGCGATGCCGAGTGCATCCACCCCTTAGCCATATGCGCCATGGGTCTCCTTTGTTGCAGCATCTTGCCGGCCTCTTTGCTGTGAAGATTTAGTGAACAAGCTGTGGTGTTTCTGTTTCCTGTGATTGTGGTCTCTTGCCGGTCTCCATCCCTCCAACCAATCTGCCGCTGATTCTGGCGTATCAAAGAACCACACCCCTCCCTCTGCCTTGACTCTGAGATTTGCCGGAAATAACATTGAATACTTAATCCTTTTATCTCGCAGCGGTCTCGACCTCCAAGAAGGTCCATTTTTTTTTTCTGCACTGCCATTGTGAAGTCCGGGTAGAAAGTGATATCTCTGTTCTCCTACTTAATCAGTGGGGCCGTGCAGGCAGTTTGTAACACAATGTTCCTGTCTCTGAAATTTAACAGTCTTGCTAACAAGGGCCTAAGAGGGGCACCTGGTTTTGGCCTACCTCCGGGAATCCTGTGTGCTCTTTCAACAGTAAAGAAGGTCGACAAGGAATTCGGTTTCAAGTAATCACAGATGAGGGTTTCTACAAAGAGTTCGGCTGCCGGACCCTTACGGCTTCTCTGGGACCCCAAGTATCCTGATATTGTTCCTTCGTGACCGGCCTCATAATCATCCAATAGACTCTCCATTTTTTGCTGGCGACCTGAAGGTCCTTGATTTCCCGTTGCATCTGTTGCGCCTCCCCTCTGCGCTCCGTTGTGGCCACCTCCACATTCTTAACTTTCTCACTAATGTTATGCATGTAGGCCCTCATCAGCATTACCTCGGCCGTTATCGAGTCCATTCTTGTTTCCAGCGACATACGTATTGCAACTATGGTCTCCATAATATCTTTCAGGGACGGTTCTCAACTATCCGGCCCTTGCCCTGCTTCTTCCCCTCCCTTGCCGAGAGTCTTGGGCTCAGTCCGCTTCTGTATGGTAAATTTATCCAATTTGGTCTGGAGGGTTCCCTTTGCACCTTTGCCCCATGACATTATGGCCCTCGAGCGGTCAGTTTGTTGCGCCCAGATGAGTGGTATACGCTCCCTTCCTTGTGTGCTCTCCGCAGCTCCTGACTTGCTCCTAGTATTCGCCGCCAACGGATTCTGAGCCCCCTTGCTGTTCACACAACGAAACATGCCTGTTCTTGCCAGGAGCCCTGGTCCGAACTATGCTGGGCATTGTTCAGCGACATCCAGGTCCCGCTTTTCTGCTCCCCACTCTCAGTGTATTAGGTTGCTCCACTGGGGATCAAAGCTGCTCTTGCCCAAGTACAACTGGGGCCTGGCTGGTAAATCTTCTGGCTGCCGTAGGTCCGCAGACCAATACTACCGCTTCTTCCCCTCCATTGCTGCTCTGGGGAGTAAGCGCTGTTCCTCCTCTTGACTTCCCCTCTGCTCGCTATATTCTGCCACTTCTGCGCAAACTGTTAGGTCCGCTACCACCCAGTGCCTTGATGCTCCTCAGCTCGTCCAGGGATCCATAAAAAACTAGGGGGCTGCTCGGTAGTTATTCTCCCACAGCCAGGTGGAGCCCACGGTGTCCCTGTTATCTGCCTGCACCATTTTATGCCTCCAGGGTCTGCCTGTAATGTTCTCTTGCCAGGCTCCTTCGGGTAAAATGCAGTGGTGCCCCGACCACAACTGTCTCTTGTGGTCCTGCTACCCCCACACAGACTCACCGGGGGTGGGGGTCATCAGAATCCGTACCACGCAGCCTTGTTTTCTTCTTTGGTGGCTTAGGCCGCTGGACGCCTTCAGATCTACGAGGAGGCCACCCCCTTCCTGCGTCACTAGGTATTCCTCGGTTTCAGGGACCGATGTCCCAGTCCCGGGTCCTGCGGCACTCCACACTGCTGATTTCTGGGATTACAGACCCGGTCTACACTTTCTCTGGGCCTCCCTGACCCTTATCAGCCTCTCCAAGTCTGCCGATCAGGCTCCCCCGCAACTTGAGGCCGAGGCCTCACCAGCGGTCTGGGCCACAACTCTCTGCCTGAGCTGGCTGCACCTTCTTCAATCGCCGCCTTCCCCTTAAATTCCGACGCTCAAGCGCCCAGTTCCGACATGAGGTGCGGCTATTTTGCAGGATTAATTATGGGCAGAAGCCCAGGGAGACACAGAGCCTCACAGAAGTGCGGCCACAGCTACCGCCACCGAAGCCACGCCCCTCTCAATCGCCTCCTTTTATCCTTCCTAACATGGGGACTACCCTCTCTCCAACAGATAATTTTCTCAGTCAGGTTGAGGTAGCTCAAAGAAGAATCAATCTGGATTACTGTATTCAATCAGAACCTAATAAACTACAACAGTTGCAAGGCCTCTTATAGAAGGATAAGAAATTATAGTTACAGTCCAAAGAATTACAGCAGCAACGTTTGAAGTGGAGTCCTAACCCCCCAGCGCCAGGACACCCTGGACAATGATGAACTGGGGAACGAATTACTGGACATTTCTGGAGGTCAAGGCAAATGTACAAGATAATGTAATTTTTTCTATTTTCTTTGTGCTCATACCCGTCTCTTTGTTCTTTTATCCCTCGCCACATCTGTTCTTATTTCCTATTACTCACGCTGACATCCCATTGTTTATCCCTTTTATCTCTTCTAAATATATTTCCCACCCTCTCGTTTATATGTTTGTCTCTTCATTTGCCACTCCGATTCCCTTCTGTGTCCTAAGTACATATAGGTTTTGAATATATTCAATATTTGTATTTTTCTCGATTTCTTTTGCCGCTATGCCTGTTAGTCTCATCCGGGTGTCTCTTTTCATCTGATCTCACCCGTTTTCTACTCCTCCGGGTTCCATTAGAGTGCATTATCCGGAAACCGTGTAAGCGCTCTAGTCGTTTTGACTTTCGTGCCTTTGGAGGTTGTTCCGCCCCCTCCCGTCGACATTTTATGATGTCCGGAATGAGCGTCTTTCTCTATCGCGGCAGAACCGGAGAGACCACTTCGGACCCTTCCTTATCGCTGGCAGGTAAGCTTGCGCCCCTGCCCTCTGCATTTTAACCTTTTCATCTCGCACCTGGAATTGCCCTGCCAACTTAATCTTTTTTGTGCCTTTCAGCCCCACCATTGTTGGCTATATTAATGGTGTATTCCCCCCTTTTCTATTCTTCTTTAAACTAATGCTTGGATGTTGTTTGTAAATATATTTTGCCTGACATTCCTGTGCATTAAGCGAGATTTCCTCGACTTCCCCCATCATTCTTATTTCATCATTTTGATTGGTAGATCTACGGGCTCGCAGACTGAGGTTACGCACTAATGTCTCCATCTATTTTCCACTTAGCCAGGTCTCTACACAGTATACTGTCCATTTGATACTTATCTTAATATTTTTTAGGACGCCACACAGAAGTGTCATCTTTCTGCCTCGGCTCTCTCTCTCTGAACATTTTATCTATGGTTCGACTTTGGCAATTAGGACTCCGCAATTCTAGCTGGAAGTAAGTACATCTTTCCCAGATTCTTCAGGTTATCTGTCAGGACCCATAGCCTTTTGGAGTACTCATGGATTATTTATTTCTATAGATTGGGGCTGTGACCTGTGTTCTCCCGTCCCATCTGCTTGTATTTGAGCCAGCCACCTCGGTCTCCAGGTTGCCCGGTAGGTATATCCATTGCTTCCTTGTGCAGCTTGTTCTAGACCATTTCCA
Organism: Lissotriton helveticus; assembly: GCF_964261635.1. Taxonomy (NCBI): domain Eukaryota; kingdom Metazoa; phylum Chordata; class Amphibia; order Caudata; family Salamandridae; genus Lissotriton; species Lissotriton helveticus. The sequence goes on from NC_136060.1 coordinate 189,343,157, forward strand.
GTAGCCAATAGTGAATCACCAACAGTTTTTACATTCCTTATCTTAACCTGGGGGCACATGTTTTGTTTCTTTAGTTCTCCTCCAAACCGTGAAAGGGCGTGTTATTCCCTTGCCCGACTACTCTCAGGCAGCCTTTAGGACCGATCGTTGATTCCCGACTCGCTTTGTGGTAATACCGGCTTCCCTCATTTTTGTTGAATTTTTGTTTGTTTTAACCCAAGGCCTCCCCATTTGATGCCTTTTAGTTATTTGGTTGTCATTTTTTTTCTATTAGACTCCTGTGTGGATGTTTTTTGGACCTCTCCGATCCTTCCCCTTTTTGGACCAAAGGACAACAGTGGTGTCCCGTCTCTCCAAAGTAGGTGCTACATGGATTATATGTATACGAAGACGCTTGCTTAACTACATTTATTTAACTACTCCATTGTCACAGGAGGGGTCTGGCTGTTTCAACGCTTAGCCTATTTATTCCTTTGGTGGTGGTGTCTCTTCTGTAATTGTACCTCTAAACTCCACACTGGTAATGTCGTCTTTATGTAAGGTAACATATCTCCACTATGTTACCTCTCAAGCTCAAATTGGGTAGTTCGTATTTATTTCCTTATCAGCCTGTGTAGGCCTCTTATCCATTTTGTTGTTCCTGCAGATTAACGGCTTGTGAGCTAGCGATACCTCACATCCGGTGGTTGCTCCAGTTGTTCAGATGGCTCCTGAAACACCTGCTACTAGTTTCTTGCCCTGAAGAAGGAACTGCGTATATGTTTGTTTTGTGTTCCGAAACGCGCGTAGGCATTTTTCATAGTTCAGTCTTTGTTCCCTTATTGTTGTACATTATATTTTCATATATGGTGTTTTTGTTAGGTGTTTAGTATTGTTAAAAAATTGTTATGCTGTGTATGTTACTGTGTGTTTCTCCTATGGGCCGCTGTTTTTGTACAGTTTATACTGTCACATGAAAAAGCAAACTATTTTTAATGTGTTTTTAAGGCTCTATCGTTATTTATTAAAAAAAAATCGACACCAGTAAAATATGAATTGACATTATGTTGTAATGTTTTATAATCTGCGGGGCAACTAATTATAATGAGTAGAGTAGTCACCATTAGAGTTTAAGTTTATGGAGGAAGATTCTGTCCTTTAACAAGATTATGTAACAACATAATCTCTTCTGTTCACTTTCTTACTGGTGCATCTATACGTTTTTTAATCTTTCACTGATAAAACACTCTTCATCTCTATTTCTTTGGTCCCTTACACATCAAACTCTACTCATGATAGGGGAGCCATCTGAGTATGAAGCCCATGCAATTCTTGACTCTTGGCAGGTTAAAGTTCAATTACAGCATTTGAATGATTGGAAAAGAAGTCGTCCAGCAGATAGTAGGAACTGACATAATTTGTACACACTTGCGTCATGCTTTTCAATGTCTGTTATTCAAGGAACAAGAAAGGAGTTTTGAGAGTGTGGATACTGTTAGATTTAACCAATCAAGGCTGAGGTTTGCACCTCCCTGCATGATGTGTGAAATGAGTAAGACTACTCCGTGTACTCATGTTTTCTTGATGAAGGGATAGGGGAGTGGAAGAGAGCAGGAAAGGCGTGGCAACTACCAAAGTTAGTGTTGAGATAGAATCCAAGTTGGCGCTGGCTCACTTCCAGGTTCTTTGTGCCATAAACCAATCAGGGACAGCAAAGCCTTTGTTTCTGGTTCTGGTTCATCTGGGGCATCCTGGTGGCATTCTCCTGCTGGTGAGTACATATAGCATAGCCCCTCCACAACTAGCCAACAAAACACCCAAAACTCCCGAGAACCTCCTGGACCCTTGAAGGGCATTGGGTTAGCTGTGGAGTCAGGGCCAGTCCACGGAAGACCTAGGTGAAGCATCCTTGGTCTCCCCTACAGGTCCTTACTCCAGCTGTTCTTCTGGTTGCTTAAGGGGGCTGGCACCACTGACCCTGGAGAGACTAATCCTAGTCCTGAGGGTCAGCTGGACTCATAGTTCCTAATCAATCTGTATAGGGCATCAGGTTGCTTTTCCTTCCAGCTAGGCATCCTTTCTCTGTTGTCACCCCCAGGTCCAGGGTAAAATGTTCTAAATTCCAGGTACCCCTGGACATCCCTAGAATTACACACCATCCCTTCACCTCTGTCGCAACGCTCTTGACCAGCATTCAGGGACAATCCAGAGGCAACTTCAAGTTGTCTCTGGAAAAAAACTCCTCTGAGGGCTTTTGCTGAAGCAGCTGCTTGATCCCTTACAACCAAATCTTCAATAATGAGGCCTTCCTGCACTGGCTTTAGATGTCTGGACTCCCTACTTTGTTCCAATGTGACAAGCTAATTATCAGATGCAGATTTTCTCCCAACCCTTTCCTTTAACAGTGAGTCGATTACTGCTGATTGCCCTTTTGTGTGGGGAGGCATTTGATACTTCTGTGGGAAGCAGAGTAATTAAATTGGCCCATTGTGGGGGCGGAGGGCAGAGAACAGAGGCCTGGAACCTGATGAACAGAGTCAGATAAATATGATAACTCTTTAAGAGTCATAAGATGTGGGTTACTGGGGGCTTCAAATTCAAACTCTGTGTGCATGTTGGGTACCTTGCTGGACCCTGTAGGACTAAGTGGAGCAAAAATTTACTGAACACCACAGATTGTCCAATAAGCACTACAGCCCTACCGTATCAATGCCCACTCGTATTATAAGTGTGCTGTGGCTTGGTAGCTAGTTTGTGGAATGAAAAAGTAGAATGAAAAGCAATACATGAAAGTGAGAAGCAATTTAGAACAACACAAAGTAATATGAGAACTGTAACAAAATAACTGAAATGAGGAATATGAAAAGTGGTGCACAGCTTTTATTTTAACCAGATAGAGAGGTAAATCCTGTATAATCCTTCACATTATAAGCACAAACGATATGACCACGAAAAGCACTGACAATTATTATATCTAATACGTAGGGGTCAGATAAACAATCTACAGTATAGTACCTAATATAATTTAAAAGTGAAAGAAAAACAAGCATTGACAAAACCACTAGGTTTAGCATTGACTTGTAACCTTTTGGCTTTGCCAATGGTTGTTTTGTTACTATTTTTGTAAAACGTTATTGCTGGGGGAGTTGCTAGGCCCTTGACAATGTAAAAACAATATTTATTATAAGCAAAAATATGTTTTGGTCTCAAAGAGCACACATTTCCATAGTAGCCATTGGTACTGTAAGGACCTACTTTGTCTGTGGGTGTGTTATTTGTGAAATGAGAGACTATAGTCACTCACAGTGAAGTTAGCCAATGGCTGCGGTGGCCTGACCCACTGCTCCATGCTGTATGCTGTTGGGGCGGAAGAAAAATGTGAATGTCAGAACAGCAGACCAATAAAAGAAGAGTGTTGGCTGAAGTCCTCTACACATAAGTATATAATATAATTTTTTTTATTAAAATGGGAAAAAAGGTCCTGGCCAAGGCCAGACCTAGTAAACACAATCCATGCAATATCCTGAAGTAGCTCAAAATACCAGGCAAGAAAATGGAGTCCTCTGTGGAAATAGCAAAAGAAAAAGTTCAATTTGCTGGGCAGAATACAAAAAATTTAGGGGAAATGATCACTCTGCTATATAGTTGGAATAAATACATTTGAATTTTAAAGGGAATAAATGAGAAGCCATCTTTATCAAAATAAGTTTTTCAAATGCAGTCCGAGCACCACGCCGGCAAAGAAAAACCGGCAGATTGCTACCAGTGCATGAGAACGCCATTGCATCTAGTAATTTCGTGAGGACTTTACTCTTACCAATTTACAACAAGGTCAGTGAACTTCCCTGGAAGACCACAGATTATTAGACATTTTAAATCCAGTAGTCAAGATTCTCGCTGGCACCCTTCTAGATAGACTGAACAAACGGCCAGCAAAGGCTGGACTCCTCCCCCTTAACCTGTGAGGAAATATACGTGAAAAATAATGCCAGGTAAGGACAAATTGAGATGCAAAATGAACTGCAACAGGAAAGCAAAGCCGAGGTACATCCTCTCAACCATAGTGTCTAATCTATGCAGCATTTATATAAATAAACTTCATGCACAGATATCTGTTTCCACCAAAGTTCCAGAAGACCAGAATTCACCTCATAGCCTGTGAGGGTGACAGTACTATGGACAAAACTCCATTATTTAAAAAACAATAAAAACGCAAGTACGTCTACAGTCTTGGACTATGGACATGGAATCCTTAGTAACAAGAGGTTTTCACGAGACCCAAAGTCTCCCCCACACATTCCCAGCCTCAAACTCCACCTCACGCAAGCGGTGGGGAGACAAGCGTTAAACAGAATTCTAGCTGCAAGACTACATCCCCTCCCTCTTAAAGATCTATATGCACCCGGGAAAGTAAGTCAGCCATTACGGAGTGCCGCCTTTGCAACTACAAACGCGAGTCTTTGGGCCATATTTTACTCTGCTGCCTGGCCCTGCGTCTAGCCCGCAGACTTTATCTTAGACCAATTCTCCTCCAACTGGGCGCTCGCACGGCAAAGGAGGCAGTCCTTCGCCTTTACACATTGGACACAGTGAAGCACATGGCCAACGTTGGCAAATTTGTCCACCTCACTTGCCTAAAACTGATGGACACCTCGCCCTAGGCCGCTAGGCAGGTACTGCCGGGACTGCCGTTCGGCCTCCTCAAAATAGACTGATTTAATACAAAAGACATATTCAATACAAAAGACTGATCAACACTTGGTTGATTTTACCCAACAAAGCAAAGAGCATCTTAACATTGTAGTGTATATACACTTGCTTTTTAAAGATTTTTAGATTTTATACAGCGTTTATATAAATTGTATTTTTTGTAATGGTTTTAAGTAACCACACAGATAAAGAATTCATTCATTCATTCATACTATAAACAAAACACCAACTCACACGCAAAGTGCCCTCAATGTGGTTTCATTTCAGTACACGCGATGAGTCACTGTAAATGAAAGGAAAACAGAAATCCTAATCTTTGGAAAAAGCCCATTCAGCATACAAAGAATATAGGGCGAAGTAAACTGAAACAAACTAACCAGAAAAGTACTTGTGAATGTGGGTGGACTGCAGCGAAGACGGAAATACAAACACGACCAAAATACATCCAGCTCTAGCACGACGAGGTGCCTCAAAGAGTGTCGTCTAGCACTCCTAACCGCCCTTAATGAAAGGCGACAAACCAAACGATAGGCCTCTGGCAGCCGCACAGGAAGCGTTCTGTAGACACTCGAGGCAAACCCTGCAAGAAGCTATTTCCATCTTTATAAATGGACACAGAGATAATTAAGGTGGAATTTAACCTATTTTCAGCGTACGCACAAGACAAAATACAAATAATTATACCAGCGTGGGAACAGGACCCAATGGAAATGCTTCTGCCAGTGTGGGCACAAGGCCGTATACATATGCTTCTACCAGTGTGGGCACAACACCCAATGCAAAAACTTCCATCAACTTAGGTCTTGTGCCAATGCTGGCAGAAGTATTTGCATCGGATCGTGTATCCAACACAAATACTTCAATGCATTGTGGGCACAAGACAAAATTCTAATACTTCCACCTCCATAGGCCCAGGACCTAACACAAATACTTTTACCACCTTGTGGAACAAGACCTAAAACATTGACTTCTAATGTTTTTTTTCATTCTCCCAGAGCCCTGGATTGTAAGTTGATGTAGAAACCGTCATCAACCTGAGTATTACAATGACTAGGTATTGTTCAGTAGAGAGGATTAAAGTATTAAACTGAGATGAGTTATACATAAACCTTTCAGTGGAAGTGAATCAAATAAGAGCAAGATTAAATAGGGTTTTAAAATATTTGCACGTAGGGTTGATGAGAAGGCACACAATGAAAAGCAGCATGATCATGTACACATCACCCAGTGCACTTCAGGGGAACTACCAGTATATTTAAAATGCAACGCTGAGATTATAGTTTTTGAGGATGTGAACCGGTAATGTAAATATTGAGAGCATTCGCGGGCATTAACTGGGATCTAAAGTGAAAAACTGACATGCGGCTACTAACCCATAAGAGTGATTGAAACGATGATGCATGTACTACAGAAATCCCCTCATTTTATTAAGCATCAGATTCCTGTTTTAAATGCATCTCCGTAAGCAGTGGATGCATGATTAAATAACAAATTCCTTTTCAAAGTAATAATGAATACTGACCTCGAGGATACCATAGTTGAATTGTGTAACTTTTGGAACACTTTTAATCGTTTATAAAGCTAATTTTGTTTGTTGTTTTATGAATGTATATAACTTACGTAGAACAAGTCACTAACCTTCGGTTAAGCTTTTTCATGCTGGTTACTCTATCTAACGTCAGATTCATCACCTTGAGAGTAACCCCAGGTGCCAGACTGGAACAGAAAGATTTTTCTACATAGCCCCTTCTTGCCGGCAAGTGGCATTGTGTGGCTCTATTTCGACCCCGAAAGTGACCACTGGAGCCACATACAGTCAAGCGCACGACTGTCAGTTTGTTTCTGAACATCGTGTGACGTCTTGGACACTGAGCCCAAAAAACAATTATTTGCACCAGAGTGCAGGTCTCTAATTTGGGACCTTCTTAGATGGAAAAGATTCCATTCCACAGAACGGGAAGTGAGAGGGCACTGAGGAATCTGTGGCTAGATGGAGTATCCACCAGAAAGTGTGTTATCGAGGGTAACTTACTTGTTCTAATGAATACTTGTAAATGCAGATTTCTGGAGGAGGGTCTGTGGAAAGCCCGCAGGACATAACTACCGAAACGCCCTGTTGAACCAGGCTGTAAAGGCAGTAATGCTTCATAAAAATGCCCACATTACAGTCTTATAAACATCCAGGGCAAGCACTCGACATGTCAACAAAGTGGTGGCAGCCTTAGCCCTGGTGGGATGGGCCCTCAATCATTCTGGAGGATGTTTCTTGGCCAACACGCAGTAAATCTTAATGCAGAGAACTATCCACCTAGAAAAAGTCCTTTTCTGCACTGCCTTGTCATTCTTTACCCACGAGGAGCCCACAAAAAAACTGACTGACCACCTGATGGTACTTGGTGCAATCAATGTAAAAGCTTAACAGCCAGATTCATCAAGTGAAATGCGCTCGCAAAAGGGCCAGATTCTGAGAATCTGGCCCTTTGCGAGTGCAATTTTTGCATTTGGGATTCATCATCCCAAATGCAAAAATCGCTAATAAAGAATTCGTAAATTTGCGAGGATTCGCATTTAAGGAATCTCTATTAGAGATTCCTTAAATGCTATTCATGAAACATTTAAAAATTGTGAATTCGCAATTTAGAACCTCTATTTACCACGAAGTCAAACCTGTGGTAAATAGCGAAAACTTAGAAAAATGCATTTAAATGCATTTTTCTAAGTTGCATGTTACACACACACACATGTTCTTTGGACATTTGTGTGCACAACATCAGTGTAAATTCACATTTCAGGGGTGCTACAGGGTGTCCTTTGGACACCCCTGCACCCCTGAAATCGCATCCTTATTGGCGATTAGCAAATTTAGCAATTTGCTAATCGCCAATAAGGAATAACTCCCCATTCATTCCTGTGGGCCTTTAGGCTCATAGGAATGAATGGGGAGTTATTCCTTATTTGCGATTAGCAATTTGCTAATCGCAAATAAGGAACATGTAGGAATCACAATATTTTTTGCAATTCCTACATGAATCCCGTTTTGCAAGTCCTTAATAGCGATTCCTTATGAATCGCTATTAAAGACTCGCAAAACGGGTCTTTGATGAATCTGGCTGTAAGTCTCCTCTGAAGCCCAACTGGTGATGCTGAACAAATAACGTTGAGGGTGACTGAATGACCAGCTTCAAAAGTAGTCATAAGTTTTGTCAACAAGGTTGCCCTGATCCTTACAAAGTTTGTCTGGGGAAAAGGTAGTATAGGTGTCGCACTGAGCTAGCCTGAATCTTACAATGGTGACAATGAGGAAGACAGTTTTGAGAGTCAGAAGACGCAACAAGAAGATGTACATTGGCTATAAGGGGAAGCACATAAGGAGTGCCAGGACCAAATTAAGAGCCCACTGAGGCATCACAAACTGTTTGGAAAGGAACATTTACGTCAAACGATTAATAAACAGCATCACAATTGATTTAAATAGGGAGGTCTGTCCGGCCATCGCAAAATGGCCGAAAGGACTAACAAATAACTTTTAATAGAAGCCACTGCAAGACCTTGTTAGGCCAAAGACAAAACAAATAATAAAACATCCAACAGTTTGGCTTGCATGAGCCCTGTGTTGTGGACTCCACAACAAACCCAAACGTATCCCACTGCTTGCTGTTAATTAACTTTGAGGAGGGACATATAGAAGCAAGACTAATTTCACAATCTCAGGTGGTAGATCAAACTGCTATTGTTCAGTCTCCATGCAAGGAGGTGTAGATTCCATTGGTTTGAATGCAGAACCCTGACCTGCTATTTTGACAGAAGTTCCAGCTGAAGTGGTACCCAGATTGGAGCCTCTGGGTGGAGGTTTAACACAGTGAGTTGACGTAGTAACCACAACGCTAACAATTTCCAAGCATCTGTATCAGTACAGATGGTGGACATGGAAAACAGGCAGACCATGAGAAGGACCGGTCGAGGCTGGGAGAATGGAGTTGATGTTAGGGGAAAGAAGAAGCAGAGGGAAGGTAAAGTAATGCGGACGTTCCGTCACCTCCGTTTGTGATACTGTTGTCTTGCTATTCCTTTATATTTTCGAATTTGCTATAAACTATAATTGAAAATGTTGTTGAAACACGGTATCGTTTTTAGACCGAGCCTATGCAGCGCATGCGCTGTCTCTTCGAGATATGCTGTATTAACTCTGTGGGCTTACAGCCCACCCATTGCCTTTTTATGTGTTGCTTCAACTGCCCTTTAAAAAGATTAAAGAGGGGGGATTGCTAGTGGGTAATCTTACCTCTTTGTCTGCCCTTGTCCTCATTTCTTTCCTCCCACAGAGCAGAGTCTAATTTCTGGTATCATTCCACTTTAGTGCTCATATATTTTTTGGGGCAGTATTTTTTTTGTCAGTTTCCTGCTGGTCTTCCGAACTCCGCACCTTATCTCTGACCGCAGTTTTTTGGGTGTTTTTTATTATCCCGTCCCGCCTTTCATTCGTCCTTTGTCCATGTTGCCTTTTCCCCTCCCTCACATCCTCATACTGAGTTGCAACTTGCCCGCCCACAAACCCCCTCCAGTAGTCTGTGATGTCCACCTCGATCGCCCCTGCTCCTTTCCCTTTTCTGGGCACGTGGACCCGGCTGGCTAGGATATAAATGGACAGCTAGCAGCCGACAGCTCCCTTGCTTTCCCAGCGATGGACATTCTGTTCATTTAGTTCCCATTGCTATCTCTTATTTACAACGCAGTTAGTGTATGGCTGACGTAAAACGTGTCCTAGATACAATGGCTTGCCGGTCACTGTAGTCCTACGTGATGCTCCCTGTAGTCCCGCCCTGCATATTTGCTCTAGACTTTCAGGGAGTTGCAATTTATGATGTCGGCTGGCGGCTGTGTGCGATACCACTTGGGAGGGAAAACGACAAAGCCCAGAGTGTAGGCGGCAGCAGGTGGGAGCTTTTGATGTTGGATGTCAACATGGCGGTTGTCAGACAGACCAAGACAGCCAGTCTGATGTGATTGAGGATGGGGGTACTGGGGCAGGCTGGAAGGGAAGGGGATCTTCGACCTTTTCTGTCTCCAATCATCAACTTCGACTTCCTCACAACAAGAGGACCTAGACTCTGGGTCAGGTGTCACATGCTTTTCCGCCAGCTGCTGCTGTTCCTGATCCTACAGGGGAGGAGGCTTCAGCACCCACAGGTCGGTGCATGTCTCTGCACTGCTGCAGCTTAATATTCATGCAGGGGGTGGGTTGCTTTAGTTCAGTCCCGTTTTGTGATGCTTCCTGGCTTCATCTCTCGCCCACACTCATACTCCAGAGAGTGACTGGGTTCCACAGTGCTGAATAAACAGACCTGTTAAACCCACCCTTATGGAAGATAAGAAGATAAGGCATTAGTGTGGACATTTGGGATCCATACTATCCAACTCCCAGAAGCATTAGGGTTTTTTGACAATGTCGAGAATGGGCAGATGTTGCATTGATCTTTTTTAGGGACTACTGCAATATACCACAAATGCAATATTTTGCTGTTGAAAAGAGAAACTGTTTTTGTTATAGTCTTGCAGTGAAGTTTAGTCAGATAGTGTTAGAAAAAAGTTGAGACATATCAATACTTTAGTCTGCGCAAAAGGGAGTCTCCTTTCTTAGTTGTTAGAGATGGCATGCATATGCACGGATTAATTTCACGTGGGAATGATGGCACCAATGAAATTGCCACCTTTGTGTCGCACTTTGCATGTATAATGCATACATACTTATGCCTAACCGTCCACACGGTGGTAGCCCTTCATGCGTTGTGGGTTGCTTAAGGACTCTGTAGCAGTCGCGGACGGCATGACTCGCGGTGGGGGGGGGGGGGTGGGATGAGGGGGGATGGTGGTGGACTCATGGGGAGCAGGGGGGAAGGGGGGTGGGGTTCATTTAAAAAAAAGTCATAAAAAAAACCTTACCATCGTCTCTGATCCCGGAATCCGGCGTCGCGTCTCCTGCTCAGTGCTCACAGGAAGCAGAAGCAGGCAGCCTCCCTCTCCTCCCCTAAGCCAATTACAACGTTGTGATTGGCTAGGATGCTGTCCTTACAGGCATCTATGGGGAGGCCGTTTGCTTCAGCCAGGCTGCGCATCAGCCAGCATGGCGAAAACGGAGAGTGCTATGACTAGTTTGGTCGGCCCTGGGGCTGACCAAACAGTCAGCGCCCATAACATTGGGCGTGTCACTCCTACCCGACCAGCCCACCCGCCTGCCCGCCCCCAACCTTCTTCTGCTTTTTAGCAGTGCGAGAAACAGAAACGTAAAATGGTATTTATACAATTTTACGTTTCTGCTTCTCTCACTGCGAAAAAGCAGTGGGGAGACGCTCCGACGCCCACGTGGAGGAGCCGCCCCTGCTCTGTAGGCTTTTATTGGGATGACCATTGAGGCAATAGGAAGGTCATTACATGCTCAATCGATGCCAAGATATGACCATGTTGTTTCTTTTGAACCAACCTGGGGGAGTGATGGTCGAAGTTTAGTTTAGTGTGCAGCTGCCTCGTTCTTGCTTGTTAAAGATGATGTTGCATTTTAGGATGTCCGGACCAGAAATTAACTACGTATTTTTACAGCACTTCTTTGTTAGCAACTACTTAGTCTTCTATTGGGTATAACTTTATACTTGAAGACATGCATTTTTCAATTTCTCCATACTTTTATTTATTTATTTATTTTTTCCAAAGATATTTTTATTATAATTTTTTAGGAGCATACAGTCCATAGACACTCAAGGCTACAGCACATGGTCCCGCGCAGGGGATTAACCAGACACGATGAAAGCTTGGTGTACAAAAGAGGTATCGAAAACAGGGGAGGTAAGCTCCTCCTCGAATTCCATTAGCTAGACAAGAGTTACAGCTGCTAGATTAGCGAAGCGTTTCCCACTATCTCAATAAAGCTGAGGTACACAAAAAAGCAGGTATCTGATTAGTTAGTTGACGAAGCCTCATATAGCCAGACAAGTATCAGCAATATTATTCTGTCTAAAATACGCTTCTGGAGTGCAGCAAGGTGTCGAGAGAGACAACTTTAGCTCAACAACGCCTGTGCCAACGTGGGGCAAGCAGTATAACGACAAAAAAAGAACAAAGAACGTCTCCCCCACCCTAACCCACCCCCTCCCCTCTGTGGTGGCGGTAATATTCAGAAACAAGAAAAAAAATATATATATATATCTATATAGATATATATATATAGATATATAAAAGAGCACCAGACACTAGTACATTGGTCAGAATTGAAAGAGGTGTAGAGCCCCGATTGTAGAGGGACAAACCGCGGAAGGAAGGCCTCGAGAGAGGAAAGCGACCAGCGGTCCCCATTTGAATTCAAAGTTCTTGTGGTCGTCCCTGAAGATATCGGCCATACTTTCAAGGCTCAATAGTCTCCAAAGGCGGGCATGCCACAGGGAGATAGCCGGAGCTTCTCTCTTCTTCCAGGCAGCCGCAAGAGTGACCTTGGCCGCCACAATACATAGCCACATAATCATCTTGTCAGCACGGGTCTGATATTCTAGGGAAGGATCACGAAGCCCCAAGAGAACCCCTGCCATAGTAGTAGGGACGGGGTAGCCCAACATTTCTTTTATGTGGGCCAGGATTTCATCCCAGAAAGGCCGGATAGACGGGCAATCCCACCATATGTGGCGAAAGTCACCCAGGAGCCCGCCTCCCCTCAAGCATCTATCCAAGGTGGCGGGAAATATTTGCCGGAGGGGTGAAGGCACCAATACATCGTAGTCTTAAAATGCGCCTCTCTAAGATCTATGGAGTGATTGAATCAGATAGTGTCAGACCAAAGATGAGTCCATTCCTCGTCAGAAATGGGACGTTGGATCAGGTCTTCCCACAAACTCATGTACCTGGAACGAGGGGAGAGGGTGGTCTTAAGCAAGAAGTATAGATAAAGGAGATTACACCCTTCATCGAGGACGTCTTGGAGAGAAAGGCTTCGAATTTTTTAAGAGGTCGGGTAGCAGCTGCCCTAATTTGTGGATTGAGGGCTCAGTGTATTAGATGTGTGTAGTGGTAACATTCAATATCCTCCAAGTCGAACTCCCTTTTGCCTTCCTCAAAGGTGAGAGGATCACCGTCTCGGAATAGATGAATCAAGGCTAAGCAACCTCCCCTCTTCCAACATCAAAGGGACCCTCGTGAAGAGCCGGAGGAAAAAGGGAAGTGTGGTGGATCGGGGTTAAGGGAGATGGGAAGGAGATCCATCTGTCGTCACCCGAGACTGTGTCCCAGACCCTGAGAGTGGTGTGTGTAGGTGTGCTGAGGTAAGTATCTGAAGGTCTATCTCTACGGGGGCACCACACCAAGTACCATACGGTCCGACCTGTCACGCTGCGGTCCATATGTAGCCAGTGTTTCTCACAGTCTTTCTAGGACCATTCGACGAGGACCCGCAACTGGGCAGCCTTGTAATACAGGAGAATGTCCGGCAGGCCCACACCCCCTTCCGTGCGAGGGCGGCGGAATAGAGAGTAGGAGAAGCGTGCTCGTCCCCCCTGCTATATAAAGCGCAAGATTATGGCTTTGATTTTCCGAAAGAAGGCAAGGTCCAATACAATAGGCAGAGCTTGAAATAAATAAAGAAGTTTAGGCAAAAAGGGTCATCTTTATTGCATGTATGCGACCCAGCCATGAAAGGAAGAGCGGTTTCCACTTCGTGAGCTCAGCTTGGATGGGTGTGAGGAGGGGAGGGAAGTTGGCTCCAAATAACCCTCGAATAGTCGGCGTCAGGGAGACCCCCCCTTCCCCCCAAGTACTGAATGGACGTAGAGGCCCATGCCAGTGGTGTGATAGTGCGCAGCTTAGCAACTGCCTTCGGAGCAAGAGTGAGATTAAGTATAAAGGTCTTCCCAGAGTTTATTTTAAAGCCCGAGACTCGTCATACCGGTCAAGCTCGGATTGTAAGCTTGGTAATGAGCTTTCAGGCTCCGTGAGAGATAAAAGCACATCATCTGCAAAGAGCGAGATTTTATGGGGGTCGCCAGTAAACTGGATGCCCTAGATGTTGGGGTTATTACGGATCGCCAGGGCTAGAGGCTCAATGCTGAGGGCAAAAAGTAAGTGGGAGAGGGGACACCCCTGCCGGGTCCCTCGCGAGTGCGGGAAAGTATCAGAGCGCACTCCATTGACCATCACCCTAGAATTGGGGACACGATAGTTCACTCTTATCATGTCAAGAAATGTGGGGGTGAAACCAAAGGCCGTAAGCGTGTGGAGAGGAAAGACCAGTCGACCCTATCAAAGGCCTTCTTTGTGTCAAGGCCTACTAGAATCGCCGGAATACGGCACCTGTTGGCCTTCTCTATAAGGTGTGTGATTCTACGGGTGTTGTCATGTGTTTGACGCCCTTCAATGAAGCCCGACTGGTCCTGGTGAATTAGAAGTGGCATTAGGTCATTTAATCTTTTAGCAATGATGGAGGAATAAAGTTTAGCATCTAAGTTGAGCAAGGCAATTGGCCTATAAGAGGCGCAGCTTTGAGGGTCCTTCCCTGGTTTAGGGATAACAGAGATTACAGCTTCTGACATGGTGCCAGAGGCCCTCCCCTCCTTAGCCATCTTATTAAAAAGGGATACGAGATGGGGAGAAAGCTCGGAGCAAATGTTTTATAAAAAAGAGCTGTATAGCCGTCAGGCCCTGGGGCTTTATTGGATTTTAAAGGGTTAATAGCTAGGTTGACGTCTGCAATGGTAATGGGGGCAGTGAGAAGATAGTTCCATGCCTCAGAGACCTGCGGTAAAGACAGTGATTTGATGAATGCCTGCTGTTCTTCTCCGTCTAAGGAGTCTCCCGTATAGAGGTCCCTATAAAAGGACCCAAAAATGGTCGCCTTCTCCTCATCTTTGCGAGTTATCCTCCCCGCTGAGTCCAGAATACCACCTATCTATTCTTTATCTCGCTTATCCCGCAGTTGGTGGGCTAAGTGCCTACCAATTTTATTACCTTGCGTGTAGGAGAGATGTCGCAATTTGAGGAGGTTGAATTCTGTCCTGTTAGAGTAAATGGCCCGAAGTTTGCCACTGAGGGCGGTGAGCTGACGCTGTGTTTGTCTCGTGGGGTTCGTTTTATGGGAGCGCTCAGTAGTGGCCAGCTCAGCCTCGAGTGCGTCACGTTTTCGGGCGCGCTGTTTGTTCAGGGCTGCATTAAGGGAAATACATTCACCCCGAAGAACAACCTTTAAGGTGTCCCAAATGGTGAATTCCGAGGTGTCTTCTCGGGGATTAGACTTGTAGAAGTCCGCGATAGTGGTACGTAGCTTGGTGCAGGATTCTTTATCACGCACAAGAGAAGGTGGAAAGTACCATTTAGGTGCAACCGGGGCAGACCCTCGCCATTGTAGACAAACTGAATATAGGCTATGATCGGAAACTGATATGGGAAAGATTTTAGCGTCCTGAAGGATGCCCTGTAATGTCTGACTAATAAAGATATAGTCTAGACGAGAGTATGTTCGGTGAACATGGGAGAAGAACGTGTAGTCACGAGTCTGTGGGTATAGTGTGACCAGGTGTCTAAGAGGCCTAGATCATGAATGCGTTGCTGTGTCTCCCCGGTAAAGGAACCCGCATCAGATCTCTGCGAATGCGTGCTATCGATGTCCTTCTGCCAAATTAGATTAAAGTCTCCCAAAAGGATTTGGGGGCCCTCCACAAAATCCCAAATTTTCCGAAACAGGGTGTGTACAGAGAGACCAAAGGGCAGATCTTCCCTCTTAGACGCCCTTTAACCATGATCCAGCGGCCATCCCTATCGCCCTGGACCCCCAGTGGTTGGAACTGAATCGCAGCTCGAAAGAGTAAGGCCACCCCCCCCAGTGCTTCGCAGTTGGCGAGGACCTATAAATAAGTGGGAACTGTTTATCCTTAAGTCGCATATCTCCCGCCCTGGCTAAGTGGGTCTCCTGCAGGGCCACGACATCTAAATGGTGATCTAAGATATATTTCCACACCCTAAGATGCTTCTGCGGGGAGTTCAGGCCCTTGACATTCCATGTAGCTATGGTAATGGGTGTCATTTCACAGGTGGGGGGAACGCCACTCTCTCTAAAACAGAAGGGACACAACACTCAACCGCCCTGACCCGACCATCCATAAAGAAAGAAAGTGTACAAAACAATTCGTTTTGGAGCACACAAGCACAAATAAAGTCTAAGTTACGTCGAAAATATACATCACATGAAAATAAAGAAAAGGACTACAAGAGCGCCACTGTTTATTTTCAACATCATTTGTTTCGTGTATTTTGTGATTTTTACATAAGTTAGACTTTATTTGTGCTTGTGTGCTCCTAAACCCATTGTTTTGTAGCTTTTCAATCTTTGATTGAATCTAGGGAAGTAGGGTGTTCTCTTCCCAAATCTTGGATGCACCAGATGATTTATCTATGAAGGGACAATAGTGTTTATCACTATATGAGCGCCTATTAATCGCATACACCCAAAAGCTTTGTACATAAAGAACAAGGGCTTCAGTCCATGACCTGTATCTACACTAGTGGCTCCGTAGGTGAAAAAGCAGAGTTTAAAAAGCCGCCACCACCTCACCCCCCTACAAACCCATGAAATCCCCCACAAACCCCATACAAAACTAGAACAAAAAGAAACACAGGATAAAGACTAACTAAAGTCATGGTCCTCCCAGTAGGCCCGTAGGGCCTCAGCAAGACCATGAAGGACTTCGGGTCCAAGGACCCGGTCCACGCCCTCCACGCGGGACAGTGAATCAGCATCTTAACATAATTAGGTTAAACAGCACATTAGGCACAAGGAAAATCAGTAGTCCGATGCAATCAAATCCACTGCCGGGCGAAAAGATGTAAGCATTACACTACTTCAGGCCGTGATCAAGAATCTGGCTCGCTCGGAGTGTCTACGATCTACAAAATCTCTAGGGGGTCTAGCGGCCCCCTCAGTCTTACTCAGGAAGATCACTGACAATGGAGGACCCCTCCTCTGGGAAGGGGGACCTGGAGTCACCAATGCAGGGGCTGCAGCGGAGCTAGAGGAATCAACATTCCCGGCTCACCCGGTAGATGCAGGCCCCCACCGCAGTCCATTAAGGAGGCGAACAGGTGTCAGTGGACAGGGCAGATCGTGAATGAAGTGGGAACAGGTTCTCAGAGCTACACCAGGTTCCAGTAGTCAGCGTCTCAAGCCCCGTGACCACGTGAAGGGAGGCGTAGATCTCGCAGTAGCAGGTCCCCCAGATGCTCCTGGCGCCGAAGCCTCCGCGTGTGAGGAAATGCCCAGAAGATTCTGCCCCTCCTGAAGATTCGTGATATGACGTCTCTTATTCTGGAAATCAAAGCTTAGTCCAAAGGGATAAGTCCACCGGTATCTGATTTTATCGTCGCGCAGTTTGGTGGTAGTTGTAGGTCGGAGTGTTTGTCTCCTGGCCAGTGTGGCAGGCGCGACATCTTGATAGATGTTGCAGGAAAAATTCTGAAACGTGACAGAGTCCTTAGGTCTTGCTGCCTGCAGAATTGCCTCTTTGATTTTGTAAGAGTGGAATTTGGCCAAAATGTCGCGCGGTCTCTTCTTCTCTCCTTGCTGCAGGGGCCCCACTCGGTGTACTCTGTCGAGTTTGATCTTGAGAGACTGGGGGGACATGATTTCCGAGAAAAGGCCCACTACAAAAGCTTCTATATCAGGCCCTTCTGCGCCCTCCTCCAGATTCCTAACA
The DNA here is from genome assembly GCF_964261635.1 of Lissotriton helveticus. NCBI lineage: Eukaryota > Metazoa > Chordata > Amphibia > Caudata > Salamandridae > Lissotriton > Lissotriton helveticus. Next base: position 189,360,562 of record NC_136060.1, read on the forward strand.
CGTAGGATCGCCCGCCGTGATCTATTCTCGAGGTCTTCGGCCTTAAGTTGCGACTGGAGGAGTTATTCTTTATGCGAACGGACATCATCCCTAAGATCAACAGTGAGTTGTTGCTGCTCTTGGTGGTGTGCTTCCAGGTCCAGGACCCTTGTACCCACGGAATCCACATCTTGTTGTAGAGATGAGAGGTGTTCTGACAAGTCAGAGCGGAGCTGGTCAAGAGAGGTCTTGTCCGATATCCTTGCGAAGGTCCGTTTTGAAGTCTTTGAACATTGTCAGGAGCTCTGCTTTAGTAAGGGCCATCTTTGACGCACTCATGTCACCTCTCAGCAAGGCCCGCTTTTCCGCAGCTGAGAAAAAGTCTGAAACCTTAACAGGGTTCTTAGCTGTCGTTTTCTTCGGAGGCATAGGGTGGCGCCCCTGAGAGTAGCGTTGGAGATAAGTGGGCCTCAGGGCCCCAGCTCACTGTGGGGATCAGCTGGTCAGTCTTCACACCTGGACGGCCTTTCCAAGTAGTGCGTTGCGTAGCAAGGGTTAGCACACAATAAGGCGAAGGATAGCTCCATAGATGTCAGAGTGCCCAGTAGAGAGATGCACAGCAGAAACCAGATGGGCCTAGGCCGCTCCATAAGGGCATAGAGGGCTATGAAGAGACAGGGTCTGCGATCACTGCTTTTTTGTAGGCACTAAATCCGCTTTCAGCTGAGTGAGAGTCTGTCACATCTAGGCGCTGTGTCAGCAGGCATGGGATCATCGATATGTAGCCCTACCCTCAAAGAACAGGGCCAAGTGGTGGCGAAGAGACCAGGGAACTCACATATGGCAGCCCTTGATAATCGCAGGTCAGGAGCCTAAGAAGCAGGAGGGGCTCAGTGAGTGAGGGTGATGTCTCATACAGCAGGCAGCAAGGCCTGGGGAACCGGAGACATCAGCGAGTGGGGACCAGCTTTGGCAATTTAATCTTCTCCTCAGAGGTCCTATCGGAGCTGCAGTCACCTCGGCGGAGGCAGAGTAGCGTCAGAAGCAGTCGGGCGGCCCCACAGGTTCAAATCAATCCTCCGAGCACGTCCCCATTTCGCCCCGGAGGGATCGCCATTTTAGAGTCAGGCAGGAGCAGGGAACGGTTGGGAAAAGCAACGAGCCCGGTTTTCCCATCTCAACAGCGCCCCACTGAACCGGTCCTCAAGAGAGCGCGCCCGATCACAGCGCCGATGTCCCTCCGTCGGAGAGGCTTCGGTACCAGCCGGGGTCAAGCCGCCATCTCAGCTCCGGCAGTCGGAGCGCGCCAGAGGCCGTATGGTCGGATCCGCCGCTCTCTGCAATGCTCCAAAGAAAATCCTCGCTCCCTCAGGTGCAGGCTATCATTCGCTGCCACAGACGCTCATGTCGCCCGCTCGGTCGACGCTATCTCAGCATAAAAAGACCCCAGGAGCAGCGCGCGGACCGGGAGCCGTAACAGTCTACGTCGGTTCGCCCATCTTGCCCGGCCACGCCCCACCCTTGCTTTTATTTTTTGTCTGACAAACACCTCTTGCTGTACTGACCCGGTTTTAATATGTGCATGCTGTAGACACACATTTCAGCAAGTAACAGCTCTTTGGTCACCATAAATTATTGGGGGAAAGTGAAGGACTTGTTGGTCTTGTTATTTTGTATCTGTAACTTCTGTAACTTTGTGATGGGGCTGGGAAAAGAAGAGCACCTTATTTGATAGTTTCCTGTAAATACCCTTTATTTGTATTTTATTAGTTTGTACCCCAATCCTTACCTTCGCCCCCCTCTGTCCCGTGACCATTACTGAATTTTTTCACTGTGTGTGCTGTGATTGGGCAGGTTTTGTTTCAGTTGAGCTACAGTACTGTTTTAGTCTCATTGTACTGCTGGAATAAGACTGCACATTATTGCAACACACGAATGTTGTCTCCAATATTTACATAAGCTTCACCTTTCTACTGTGAATCATTCTCAGTGTTGGCGTCATCATGTCCCATTGCTCAAAAGCCAAAGTCACCCTATCTTGTTCCTTTTAGTGGAAGCAGAGTGGTCTTACTTTGTCATGAGATACAAGCTTAGCACACGTACACTTAAATGTTTTATTTTTATTTTGCCCATGCTACACAGTATCTTGGCAATGCTGAAGAGTTTCGCCAAAGGCACTGGCAAAACCAGCAGGCCCCAAAGGCGAGACCTATTGGCTATGCCAATGCTAGTTAAATGTTATAGTTCAGCACCACTCGTGCACAACAATGGATCACAGGAGACTTTGTAATGCGAAAGTTTGATAGTAGACTAAAGCCTGAAGCTTTGGCCTAGGGGGGAGGGGGAGGGGTCTGTGGTAGGATACTGTCACACTATATCTTGTGAAATGTTGCTACAGTCCCCAGTACGAGCCAGCCCTGCATCTCACTGTCTTTCTGAAGCAGAGGGATGGAACTGCATGAGTACGGTATTGTGCACTCGCTTAGAGCGACTCCTCCCCCAAAGTTTCATATAATTATTCTAGAGATTTCTAGCTGGTCCCACGGCTGTCAGACAGCCATCTTCATTAAAGCACTCGGAAAGACACATATACTTCAGGACACTGCCTCATGTGAGTCCCTTGCTATTGCAAGCAAGAAAAGCATTTGCAATTCAATCGGTCTCGCATTGGTAAGAGTTAAAGCTATTGGCGTTGATGACAATGTATTTTACCCATGTCTTTTGGTTTGAAGTGGATGGATGTATGTGGTTTGGAGTGGAACAGGGGCGGCTGGTGACATTTGAAAGTGGTAAGGCGTAAACTAATTTGCATATTGCACCGCAGCGAGCGAGCCCGAACCACCTTGCATCCATCCATACATCATTCATGCATCCACCCACCCACCCACCCATCCTGCATCCATACATCATTCATTCATGCAACCACCCATCCATCCATCATGCATCCACCCATCATGCATGCATCCATCCATACATCATTCATGCATCCACCCATTCATCCACCCACCCATCCTGCATCCATACATCATTCATTCATGCATCCACCCATCCATCCATCCATCCACCCACCCATCCAACCTGCATCCATCATTCATGCATCCATCCACCCATCATGCATGCATCCATCCATGCACCCACTCTCAATGTTCAATTTCCTTTGCTGCGGCTCTTAGAAACTGGCCAATCACGTTTAAGCTGGGTCCCCCAACTCCACCATCTAATATATTCACATTCATTTGACCCTTACTGTAAACATCCGTGGTCTCTTTGGAGGAAAACTGACCTGACAGGAGTCTGCGAGAAACAGGCTATAAGTTGTGATTTACATCCCCACTGAACTTTTTTCACACTGTCTACGGTTGATTAATAGCCACATTGCACACATCCGTACAGGGTGCACTCTTTACTTAAGACTGCACGCTTTTCTTCTTTCAGCACTGCAGTGCTGTCGGGCATCTTAAACAAATAAAACACGTCAAAACACTTTTTTCCTCCTTACTTGCGTGTGGTCACTCTTTTGCACAGCTCGTGTCAACAGGCTGCCATGTCCGCACTAATTGTTTCCATATTTCAGACAATCCTGGCGCTGCAGGGGCACAGGTTACTCTACGCCCAGAGCACGCCCATTAGGAGACCGAAGGGCTCCTAATGGGCATGTGCAAAAAAGCACGAACACAAGTGCGCATGCGTGGGCACGGGTAAAAAATTCACCCTCCGTCCCCACGCATGCGCACTCGTGTTGCTGCCTGCCTGGTGACAATCAAGTCAATCAACATGACGCCTCCCGACGTCATGCTGACTGGCATGCATTGTCAGTTCTCCCTTGGTGTCTCCTGCGGGCGGCTGCGGGCGGGGGGGCTATGCCCCCACGCCCCTATGGACGCACCGCGCCTGGAGTGGAATTATGTGGGTTGAATTTGAATTGTGTTGGGTGGAATTGTGTAGTGTGCGGAGTATTTGTGTAGTGGAATTATGTGGCGTGGTGAATAGATAGGGGTGAGAGCTGCACAGGATAGATAGAAATGAAGATAGGGAGGGATAGATAGTTTGTGCAGGAAGTGGTGAATGAACTCTAGATAGAGGAGCAGAAAGAATGTGTGAGAAAGAAAGAAGCGGAGAGCAGGCCACAGACGCATAAAGAGGGAGGACCTGTGCACGCAGAAGACACCCTAAGAAGAGGAGGAGAGCATGGACTTGGGGGACGCAAATCTTGAAAAGGCACGGGAGAGACCTAAAGTGACCCAATAGGACAGAGGCGGGAAGAGTGCATGAGAGATTGGGAGAGAGACGAGTGTGAGAGGGCACCCAGAGGGGGACATCCAGAGTCTCCACTTGTATTTACTGAGCATTGAATGGAACGTATAACATAACAAGGAGAAGAATGAGCGAGAGACTGTAGAGTGGAGACAGAACAGAAGGAAGCAGAAGTGAGCGAGACGAGATAAGTAGGGAAAAAGGTAGAGCAAAAAGGCAGAGTGTGAGAGAGGTAGGTTGAGAGAAGTGAGAGAGGAATGAAGGGAGAGGAATACTGATTGGGAGGGAGAGAGAATTAGGCAGAGTGTAGACAGACGGGAAGAGAGAGAAAGTTACCCTGGGTTTGACGAGAACTGGTTGTTGCAGGTAGAACGACGAGAGGAGAATAGGCCAGCAGAGAAATGAGGAACGTGGGAGGTAGGAGGCACGTAGATGAAGGTATGAGGTAGGAGAAGACACAGTGAGGGAGGCAGTGAAGGCCAAGACTGGCAGTTTCCAGCAAGACAAAGGCAAATAGGAAGAGAAACAGATGATTAAGCCATTCAGAAAAGAAAAATGGGCAGCAAAGGTGACAGGTGCACGGGGGGGTAACTAAATATACAGAAAGGGGAGGCATGAAGGAAGAGGAACGGGCAGGGAGGGAGCCATGATGCAAACCTAAAACCTAGAGTGAGAGAAAGTCTGGCAAGCAGGGGTGGGAGGGACACACGATGAGGTGGGCCACGACAGCCACGGAAAGGGCAGGGACAGATCAAAGGAGAGGCCTGAGGGAGGCACTCAAGCAGGTGTAGGGGTCAGATAGAGTGAGGGAGTGAAGCAGCAGGGAAGAGGAGAAAGGGAAGCGAAGTCCATGCTCGTGGGAGGCAGGGGGTGAACATTGACAGACATAGATGTGAAAGACAGAGATGGAGAGAAGTGGGCACAGAGAGTGAGAGAGAGCGGGAGGGAGGGAGGGTTTGGATAGAGGCATGTAGCCGTTCAAGAGCAAAAAGAGTCAGGCTTAAAGTTAAAGACAGGCACACGCACACCCTGATACTGAGGAGTTTATAGATAGGCAGAGTGCAAACACACCAGGACAGAGGGAAAGAGATAGAGGCAGATAGAATGGCAGTGAATGGAGAGAGGTATTGACGGGGAGACAGCGCAGAAGAAGGATGCATGTGGAACGAACAGGGCAGAGAGGAGTGGGAGACAAGCACAATCTACAGGGAGAAGAGCAAAACAAGCAAAAAGAAAATATATATACGTAAAGAGGCAGTCGCAGACTGGAGAGACGCTTAGAAAAAGAAGGACATAGAAGAGAGAAAGGGATAAGCGGGAGGAGAACAAGACAATGGATGAGCTGTCGGTTCTACTGATGGAAAGGAAATGCAAAAATGTGCGTGTGAGAGAGAAGAGTGAAAATGTGAAGAGAGGATACACACAAGCAGAGAAAGGCGGTAGAGAGAGCTGGGTTAAATGGGAAAGAGCAGAGAGCATAGACAAGGAGAGGAGGAAGAGATGGAGAGGACATGCATGTGGTGAGTGAGAATGACAGATGGATACAGAGTGAGGCAGAGAGCGAGACGGGAAGGTGTAGAGAGAGGAGCGCAGGAAGAGAGGCAGGAGGCGGAGAACGCGAGAGGCCGGTAAGGTGGGACAGATGCTGCTAGTGGCACTGTGCTTGCAATATGCAGTCTTGCCTGGGGTTGTATGCAGAAAGTGTGTAGTGGGAGCAGGGCCCGATTAGGTTGCAAGTGATGCACGAGAAGGACGTGGAGCATGCGCCGTACAACAAGATCTGGCTGCACTTCTGCATGGCAAAAAAACGTTCATCTTGTTAATCAACAAAAACACACTTAATGAGCATCACAAAACTTCCCCTTCAAAACTATTATAAAATGCAGAAAGTAGAGTGAACCCGACCCGAAGGTCTTATAGCACTTTGATAGAGCACTGGGTACATATACATCGTCTACAACCTACGTGCCTCGTGTTACAAGGTAAATTGCGTATCAGTCCCTGACTTCTGTGCGGTGAAAATACTTTGGGCCTGTTAGTCAATTTTCCGTTGGTAAATCTATGCCGCAGTCTCGGCTCAAAATCATGTGCAAGAGTCTTGCAGAAGACTCCTGGCATGAGCGCCATCAAGAATAATTGCCTAGCATCACTAGCTGTGATTTACCCAACACAGCATTTTTTCTTTTAGCGCCAAATCAACTCAAAGGTATCTGAGCGCTGTACGTGCCAAACAGTTCCATTTCCCAAACACAAAATCTACCCCGAAGCGGACTGGAAGGAGGGTGGGGGGACGAAAATGCCCACACTGGTAATGCACCACCAGGCAAACGGTTCCATCGGGCAACACAAGGACCCAGATGCATGAGCCGCTACCGTGCAGATCAAAGGTGCCTGGAAATGGAACATGGCATTTTGCTGAGGAAATGAAAGTAAAGTTATGAGTGCATGCGTGCTGAAATCTGGAGTACAGGGCCGTGGATGGCATTTACCACAGTTAATTATGCAATAATTAAATATTCAAATGAAAACACGACGAGTGATTGCAGAAAGTTAAAAAGAGTTCTCCCTCACATCATCTGAAGTGTGAATGCATAAGGAAACTGTGATTGGCCGGTGTGCCTGAGCCTTGAATGGACATGAAGTATGGCCAAAGTGAACGAGTGAGGAGGCACCAAAGAAAAGCAACATCGGAGTAGGCCAAAGGTAAGGAGGAGGTAGGAAGAATTGATGACAACAGGTCTCTCAGACAGCGCATGTGCGCTGATGCTCAACCTAAAACCGGGCCACGAGGCCTCCTGTTTGGGTAGTAAAAGATAACCACGTGGGCCACAAAGACCTCTAGGCCTCGGTGAAAATGCACTTGCTGCACCATTGATATCTACGCCACCTGGGTTCCGCTAATCATTTCTGGATATGACAAAGACCCAGAATGGCAGCAACTTCTGCACTCCTTTTGACAGCTTTGACTTACAGCATCCCACATTTTTGCTTAATGCTTGTTTACAATTAAGGTATATTTGCTTTCTATTAAAACTTTCCCTCAGCACTTCGAAACCATCTTTGGGCAACACAAGCGCAGCACAAATGACCTAATTCATATATATTACAACTGAGAAATCGTTGAAAGTTTGAGAAGCATACGATATTTACTTCCCTATTAACAACCTCATCATAAAGTAGGACTGGAGCGGGATAATAATATACAGTGCCAGACGTCAGTTCATAACGAGATGACACTTGAAAGTTCCTCAGGTATTGTTAATTTCGGTTAAATAATTTTACACATAGCAGATAGCATTGTAAGCAGGAGAGCATATATTTGTATAAAACAAGAAGTGAAAGGATTATGCAAGCAAAACATGGACACACAAAATCGCATTATGTACCTAATGTGTGCACTTTTTCATTCATGTGTACCTAACAAATCTTAACATGACAAGACGTCAGCACACAGAGTCGAATGCAGTGCCTTCCACTGCGTCATTAGCTCGACATGGCGGCGGCAGAAGTATTCATCCCACCAAAGGGTGAATTTGTGTCCGTGCCGTAGCCAGTGCTCCACAGGCCCTAGAATGAGGAGGGAAATAACCCGCCTGGACACTGTTTGAACTGTGAAATACAGTAATAATCTGGGCGCAGGCCTCTGGACCCTGGTGCCACTCCACCTGCTGCACCAATAGATGCTACTCCTTGATTGTGGTGCCGTGTACTGCCTCTAGGTAAGCATACGTACCGAGGCCGTGCCGGTGCGTGGACATCGGCGGCATCACGCTCCAGGTTTTGGTTTTTGGATTGTAGCATTCGACTGTATTCAACGTCTTCAGGCCATCTCTTCCCCCGACCACGTACAACTTATCGTCGAGCACTGCGACCCCGAACTGCAGTCTTCTTCCATTCATGTTCGCTACTGGAGTCCACATGTTTGTGCGGAGGTCATACTTTTCGATGCTTGTAGCGCCTGGAGAGAAATAGGTGCTAGGTTAACTTTGGCACTCTGAACATGAAGACTTAACTTCGATCAACTGAAACGTTATTATATTTGTCAACACTTTAAAGAACACAAACCACGCAAACAGCATGACAGCAATGTATGCAAGTACTGGTATTTATATAGGATGAACTTGGCTCGAGAATAACGACGCGCTGCACAGGGTGGATGTCGGGAGATGATACAAGAACCAGAACGTATTAATAAAATGGAGACAAAAGTCTTTAAATTATATTTCATAGTTTGAATTTCACATCTCAAGACTCTGATCAGAGGAGATTGAGTGATTTGCTCAGAAAATCATGATTTTGGTGTGAAGTGCGGATGTCAAAGTTAATAGTTTTGCTCATCTTACCATATCTCTGTCTCCCTTGTACATCTTGACTCCCTTCTATCGACAGCTAATCTCGATCAATTTCCAGAAAAGCAAATGCTAAACAAGCACCGCAGCGACCTTAATTAGGATTGGGCTAGAGGCAATAAAGTCAAACGTTACAAAAATCAATAAGACAATCTATTCTGCACTGACACGTTAACTGCTTGAATGACTCAATTTGCCTGCCATGTTATCTTACCTTCGTCAAAGTAAAACATATGAAAATACGAAACAATGATAGAGAAAATGGCGGATAATGTTATTAACTACTTAAGTACACCAATCTGGTTCTCAACTGCACCCTGGCAGATGCGCCAAAGCATTTATATTCTAACAATTCCAGATACCACTTCCTATGCCAAGGTTTGTGGGGCAGAGGCGGCCATGCTGGACGCCATTCCATGAGGACGAGCTCTTGGGGTGCTCCAGGTCCAGCCAGGAGGTGGCTCACGGTGGCGGCAAATAACAATGCACAAGCTCTGTATGTGGCGGCCCCAGGAGAGGCCACAAGTATTGTTTACAATGAGGCAATCCCAGCTGGTACACATTTGTTACTCTCTTAGTGGTAGAGCCGGCCCTGCCCCTGAACAGCTTGGTAGATCACGGCCGCCCGCAAGAGTGTGATCCACCCACTCCTTCACTGGGAGCCACCGGGTAGGATGGTAGTGATCATCGCCTACTGTTGTGAGCTCTTAATTATGCCCAGTGAACTAGTCTGGATCTGTTATAGTAACTGGGTGTTCATTTTAGGAAGACTGTCCAAGAGCACTGTCATAGTCCAGCACACAGGGTGCAGGGGAGCCCAAGGCCTTAGTGAGGGGCCTTACGCAGTCCAAAGCCACTGAATATCTGTGACACTTGAGCCCCTGTTCACAGGGCGGGAGGGGTGCAGGGCATCATTTTGGGTTCCACCACTGAGTGGGGCACTACAAAAAATATCTACCTAAGCACACTCAGTTGATGGGCACACATCCCTGCACGTCGCAGACGGACATATTGAAGTAAAATGAAAATGAACTTCTTCAAGCATGTTGTGCATTTGTTAAATAAATGAATTCCCTTCCGCATGTTGTTTTATCTTAATAAATGTATGCACGAATCTAGATTGTATACATGAAGTGGGGCTCTACAGCACCCCCCCCAGACTTTTAATTATTCTTCCTCTTTACTTGTGTATCTACTAGTAGCACTATGACACCACCGTAGGTTGGTTTGCAGCGCTTTACCAAACAAAAGCAAAAAATAGTACATATTTTACTTTGCATTATTACACATTAACTAATTTCCGGTCAAGTGTGAAATCAGAGAAAACTCAGATCTTCTGATTTTAACATATGTGACCACCCCATACAAAAGTCATTCTCTGAATGTATATTCTCCAAAACATTATTATTGCATACCAGCCATAGGTCTGCCTTTTAGTCAGACTAGAGACAACCATCTGAGACGGTACGACTGAATCTTAATTCGGATCTCACAGAGGAGGTTTTCCAAGGAGTTGAGTAGTCCCCTTAAACATTCACTCCACTCTGGAGCCCCACACTATCCTGGCCACAAACCTGTCAACTCAGGCGGCCAACGCCACCTTCGGTACTCTGACTCCCACCTTCAGGCCTTGAGGACAAACATTTGAGCAATCCTTCTGGGAACGGACGGGCTCCCAGGCTGTAAAGGTCTATTCCACCCACCTACGAGATGCTCAAAAGAAAGAGGAGGAGGCTTTGCTCCAGCGTCACTACACCCATTGAACGGCTCCCGACTGGGTCACACACTCGCGAAACTAATCTCTCCTCACTATGGCAACTGCTACAATGTCTGTGAATATTGTTTATATATGCGGACATGGATAATTGTTTAAAAATAAAAAATTGCAACAAATTTATACTGGAACAAAGCAATGGCAGAGCAATAGTCGGTCCCACAATCCATGACTCCACATACATTACAATAAAATGACAATGATCACAGTTGTTGTCTCTGAGCTGAGCCAGGGTGCTGTCCAACCATCCAGGCAACGAATTATAAGGCTAGGAGATCTATATACATCAATAAAATACAAAACAAATGAGGTCACACGGATATACAAACATTAGGGATGCAGGGGTGGGGGCTCATCATTGTCAGTTAGTTGAGCCAGTAAAGAGTGTCTGTCATGCTGTAATTTTATGGAAAGGGAGATGCAGATATCCCCTCTGTATTTGTTCCATTTCCCCCATTTGTGGTCCCATTTCTTGGGACACCCTCTATTTTTTAACCCCTTCCACGCTCATGACGAGCTGAGCTCGTCATGAGTTGCGCCGCTCGCATGCTCATACGAGCTCAGCTCGTCATGTAACGCGGTTTTTCGAAAAACGCCGCACAGCGCGAAAAAAGCCGCCGCACGCATGCGGTTAACATAGCCTTCTCGGCAGTCATTACCCTATCAATGTCTCTAGGCCAATCACACAGGGTTGGGACCGTATCCACCCCCCATTTTTGTGCAATATTTCGTTTTGCAATGGCCCAACCCATCGATGCCCACGTCCATTCTGCCTGGGAGAGGTCAGTAGCATCCCATATATTGAGTAGGCAGAGCTGGGGAGACGTCTTTAAGGATTTGCCGCAAGTCCTTTCGATTTGTTTTGTAACTTTATCCCAGTAATACTTTGTTTGTGGGCAGTCCCACAAGATGTGAAAAAAGGTGCCAGTCTGATTGCAGTGTCGCAAACAAAGGGGGTCAGGACCTCTTCCCAGTTTGAAGAGGAGTTTAGTGTCAAAGTAAACCCGATGGAAGATTTTCAGTTGGACGAGACGTAGTCTCATGGGAATGGCCACCTCCTTAGGGGAGGCTAGCGCATCACGCCAGTCTTCATCGTCAATGCTCCTTAGGTCCGACTCCAGCCCTCACGCAGTCGTTGCATAGGGTCTGGACGATTATTTACCTGTTTCTTATGAGTTAGGAATATTGCTTTTTGGGGCATCGGGTCAAGTATCAACCTGTCCACTGGGGGGAAAATGCCGGTTGGGGGAGCTCCTTGGGCAAGGCCGCAGAGATGGCGTGGCTAATCTGGAGGTATCTGAAGGTTTCAGTGTGTGCCAATTGGTACTTAGCCTGAAGATCAGCGAAAGTGGCTAGTTTACCCTTCGCCCACATGTCCCCAACTGTTGAGATGCCTATTGTGTCCCATCTGTCAAAGCCAGGGCATTTACTAAGCTGACCCAACATATCTGGCTCCCAAAGTGGTGTAGCTTTTGTCAATCAATTGTGCCATCCCCATTTCTTAGTGACTCTGTGCCAGACATCCACAGTGCAGGTGGTAGGACCCGTCAATTTAAGTTTACAGGGGTTTGTGTAGAGTGCCCTATTATAGCCACCCCGCCCCAGAAGCCAGCGATCTGTGCGGAAATTTGGATCATCATGCTCCCCAAACAACCACCTATTTATTGCGATCAGTTGTGAAGCTTGGTAGTAGATGTGCATGTCTGGCAATGCAATGCCACCGTCATACCATCCCATAGTGAGTTTATTCATGGCTATTCGCAGTGTATGGTTTTCCCATAGCAGTCCCTGCACAACACTATCAATTCTAGAGAAATAGGTGTCAGGGATAGTATTAGGGGTGTTCTGTAGTGCATACAAGAAACGCGGGAGCGCGAGCATCTTGAAGAGTGCCGCACGTCCCAGGAGGATAAGTGGGAGAGACTGCCAGTGTAGGGCATCTGATTGCAAATGTGTCAGGGGCCCCAGTAGATTATGCTCATAGAATAGGTTAGTATCTGGGGTAACGGAGATCCCAGGTATTTAAAACCCTGAGATGCCACCGGTATGTTGTAGCCCCGAGGGCTGGAGGGGGCGACACCCCATAGCATGTACATCGGAGATTTAGACAAATCTATTGTGTATCTGGAGTGGGTGCCAAATATATGAAATATGTGCAGTACTCGCTGTAGGAACCACAAGGTGAGGCCAGATAAAGGAAGATGTCATCAGCATAAAGCAAAATGCGATCTTCGTGATCCTCTGACCAGTTTATTCCCCTTATTTCGGGATCACCCCTAATCCAGACTGCCACTGGTTCCAATACAAGGACGAAGAGCAGCGGAGACAGCGGGTATCCCTGCCTCGTGCCTCGTCGCAGGGGAAAGGTAGCAGAGAGGTGGTTATTGACAGTAACATGCGTAGTAGGTTGTGTTTAGAGCAGGGGTACTCCTAGTACGGCCCGCGGGCCGGGGGCGGCCTGGCAAGCCTTCCCTGGCGGCCCGGGGACCCCCGAGAATTCATACCTGTGTTTTATGTTTTTTTTTTAAGTGTCTTCAGCAGCGCGAGAGACTCTGCTGCTCTGTGGGGGCTGCCGGCCGGGCGATCCTAGCAATGGCCAGAGTAAAGCTGCAGGGGCCTAAGAAGAGGTGAAATACAAAGGCCTCATTAACATGCAAATGGTCTTTTGAAGACCTATGAAGTGCTCGGGTGGGGCTGTGAGTGTGTGTGTGCCCCAGCTGGCACACAGGCAGGGTGAGATGACAGAGGGTGACAGAGGGAGTGGGAGGGAAAGGGAGGGGGAGGGGGACGGAGAGGGAGTGAGAGAGAGTGAGAGAGAGTATGAGGGAGTGAGTGAGAGGTAGTGAGTGAGTGAGTGAGAGGGAGGGAGTGAGAGGGAGGGAGTGAGTGAGAGGGAATGAGTGAGAGGGAGTGAGAGGAAAGGAGTGGGAAGGAGTGAGAGAGAGTGAGAGGGAGTGAGTGAGTGAGAGGGAGTGAGTGAGTGAGAGGGATGGAGTGAGTGAGAGGGAGTGAGTGAGAGGGATGGAGTGAGTGAGAGGGATGGAGTGAGTGAGAGGGATGCAGTGAGTGAGAGGGATGGAGTGAGTGAGAGGGATGGAGTGAGTGAGAGGGATGGAGTGAGTGAGAGGGATGGAGTGAGTGAGAGGGAGGGAGTGAGTGAGAGGGAGTGAGAGAAAGGGAGTGAGAGAGAGGGAATGAGAGAGAGGGAGGGTGTGAGAGGGAGGGTGTGAGAGAGAGGGAGTGAGAGAGAGGGAGTGAGTGGGAGTGAGTGAGTAAGTGGGAGTGAGGGAGAGGGAGTGAGAGAGGGAGAGGGAGTGAGTGAGAGGGAGTGAGTGAGTGGGAGTAAGTGAGGGAGTGAGAGGGAGTGAGAGGGAGTGAGGGAGGGAGAGGGAGTAAGTGAGTGAGAGGGAGTGCGTGAGAGTGAGCGAGCGAGTGAGTGAGTGTGAGTGAGTGGGAGAGGGAGAGGGAGGGAATGAGTGAGACAGAGAGGGAGTGAGACGGACAGGGAGGGAGAGGGAGTGAGACGGAGACAGAGAACGAGGGAAAGGGAGGGAGAGGGAGGGAAAGGGAGGGAGACGGAAAGGGAGGTAGACGGAGAGGGAGTGAGACGGAGGGAAAGGGAGGGAGACTGATGGGGAATGACATGGAGGGAAAGGGAGGGAGACTGATGGGGAGTGAGATGGAGGGAAAGGGAGGGAGACTGATGGGGAGTGAGATGGAGGGAAAGGGAGGGAAATGGAGGGAGAGGGAGGGAAAGGGAGGGAAATGGAGGGAGAGGGAGGGAAAGGGAGGGAGGGAGACGGAGAGGGAGTGAGAGGGAGGGAAAGGGAGGGAGACGGAGACGGAGAGGGAGTGAGAGGGAGTGAGAGGGAGGGAAAGGGAGGGAAAGGGAGGGAGACGTAGAGGGAGTGAGAGGGAGGGAAAGGGAGGGAAAGGGAGGGAGACTGATAGGGAGTGAGAGGGAGGGAGAGGGAGGGAGAGGGAGGGAAAGGAAGGGAAATGGAGGGAGTGGGAGGGAGTGAAAGGGAGTGAGACGGAGAGTGAGTGAGAGGGAGGGAGACTGAGAGGGAGGGAGTGAGAGAGAGAGGGAGGGAGAGAGAGAGGGAGGGAGAGAGAGAGGGAGGGAGAGAGAGAGAGGGAGGGAGAGAGAGAGAGGGAGGGAGAGAGAGGGAGTGAGACAGTCAGAGTGAGACAGAAGAAGACAGGAGAGAGGGAGAGAGAGCTAGGGAGAGAGAGCTAGAGAGAGGGAGAGAGAGCTAGAGAGAGGGAGGGAGACCGAGAGAGAAAGAGAGAGAGAGATGTGTGTATGCTGGGACGGTTCAGTGGACGAAGGTGTCCGCTGCAGGGACCTGTGATCAACCTCATGGTCAGTTTTATGTTGTTGCTCTAGCCCCGCCCCCTCCCACACTGACCCCGCCCCCCACCAATGCGGCCCTCGGGCACAAACCAAACTGTAAATTTGGCCCCCAAGAGAAAGTTTGTGAGTACCCATGGTTTAGAGCAACCTGATCCATTTTATGAATTTGGGTCCGAAGCCCATACGAGCCAGAACCACAAAGAGAAACTCCCATTCAATGGTGGCGTCTAACAGCAGAATCGCCTCTTCCCTAACAGTCTGGTATGCTCTATACCAAGGGCCCCATTCAACCGCCTCAGGTTCTGGGCCGTATTCCTCCCTGGCATGAATCCGGACTGGTCCGGATGGATCAATTTGGTGATGTGGCCTGTTGGCCAATATTTTGGCCAAAATCTTCGCCTCCATGGAGAGGAGGGAAATAGGACGATAGGACTTACAATCATCCGCTGGTTTATTCGGTTTGTGTATGACCACAATGGAGGCTTTCCTAATGTCGACCGGGAGGAGACTCGAACCAAAGCATTCAGTGTACATGTTCAATATATGGGGAGATAGCTTAGAGGCCATGGGCTTAAAAAGTTCCATAGGGAGTCCATTGGGACCCATTGCTTTGCCTAAACGTACATCTTGTAGTGCCTTCTGGACCTCCATCTCTGATATCTACTTCCAGGGAGTCACTATCCTGTGGTGATAGGCTTGTTACATTAATAGTAGCTAGAAGTACAGCCGCCAACAGGGCCTGAGAGGTCTCGGTTGTACTGTACACCGATTCAAAGTAGATGGCGAATGTAACAGCTATTTGCTGGGGGTCAGTGAGGAGTGTGCGGTCAGGGCTAGATATGGCATGGACCCATCTTGAGGCCCGCTCCCTCTTTTCCAGCCACGCCAGGAGTTTGCTTGTGCGCTCACCTTGCTCTTAGATCCTGTGACGGGTAGCTAAAGAGCGTGTTGTGGCGGCTTATAAATGAAGCTGCCGGTAGTCCTGACGAATCATGTTCAAAGTGTGTTGTGGTTCTGGATCAGGGACATGTGGGATGGCCTCCTCTCTGACTAGGATATCTCCTTCCAGCTCAACCACCCACTTGGAACGCTCTGTCCTGTGTCCAACCATTAATGATTAGGTACAGCCCATGATAACAGCACCAACGCCCCCCAAAGTATCTCTGCGGAGGCGACAGACCCCACATTCTCTGCAAAGTAATAATAAGTGTCCTTAAGTAGTGCCTCCCTAATATGAGGTATCTTTTACGCTCAGGGGTTGATAGAGAGGGTATTGCGGGGTTCAGCCTGTTTCAAGCCGAAAGTCGTGAGTATAGGTGAGTAATCAGAAAGGCCGCGTGCCAAACATCGGGACGTGGTGAAAGCATGAATGTCCTGTGCATGTGTGAACATGTATTCTATGCGAGACTGGCTGTTGTGAGCCCCAGATTGAAACGTGAAGTGAGTGTTGTTCGGGTTAAGCCATTTCCAGACGTCTACAATGCCTAAGGCTTTAGCAAACTCATTAAGTGGAGTGGAGTGGTGTGGCTCACTGGTTAGAGGCGGCAGACCCGTAAGCAGAGAACGGCCCGGGCCCAGGGTTCCATTCCCGACGCGGCAGGGTCGTGGACCAGGGTCAAAATGGACTCGATAATTCTCGCCTCGGTGCCTACTCTAACCAGGGAACACACTCGGCAACTCTGGGCATTAAGCTTGCCTCATCTCTACAACGGCCCCTCACAGACGCCGGGGATGCCTGGTTTCACCTTGGAGACACCCAGAAAGGGACCATCTCACAAGGAAAACCAGGACGGGTTCCCCAGCGGTCTTCAGCGCCAGGATACTCCATGGAGTCGCAGTGCGCTTTACAAGTACACCCCCATTTACACATTTACATTTAAACTGGGAGCCCCGGAGCAGATCACTGCGTGGCAGGAGGCGATCTCTAGAGCCGTCCATCGTTAAATTAATGTCGCCCCCCAGAATCAGGATTCCTAAGGGCCAGTCAAGTAGGAGAGTTCCTATGTCTCGCAGTGCCGGGTGCTGTAACCCAGGGGGGGCATAAAGTGAAACAACATTGAGGACCTATCATTTCCTGGTACCTGTGACAGTCGCGTATCTGCCTGCGCGTCAGTCCAGGTGTTATGGATCATATAGGGGCAGCCTCTGAGGAGGAGGATCCCCAGCCCCCTTGAGCCTGAGGAAAATCCAGAGTGGTTGACCATTCAATATCCCCACCTATTCAGGGCCCCACAGGAATTCCCAACCAAGTGTGTGTCCTGGAGCAACACTATATCTAGGGTCTGTCATTTCAAATATTGCAGAACTATACTCCTCTTGATATTATCACCCTGGCCGTTAACATTCCAGGTCCGGAGATTAAGAACTGTGCATGAAGCCATCGTGGCATTCTATTAGGATAGGAGATCATCGTGAGGGGAGAAGCAAAACGTGGACCTCTAGCGCAACCCTTCTCACTGCGGCCAGCCCATGATGGTGGAAAGAGACTTCTCGATTGGAGTGTGTATATATGTGGGACAGTGGGACCAATTGTTTCTCAAGAGAACCAATAATGACAATGTACCGATACAAGAAACGAAGACAACAAACCCCCACTCCCCCCCCCCCCAATGCGAACCCCCCTACATGACTGGCATAGAACCACCTGCCACCCGCAACTTGTAGAGTGCCTGTCGCCTTCCCTCATCAACTTCGGGTACATGAACAACCCCACTCCCTAGGGCAACGATCCATAAACCTAAACAGTAGCCCCGGACAATAAACCCCGAGGTTGAAATATAATTATAACAAGTGGCGGGTTACACAGTGAAGAGTATATCCAGTACATCACACAAAACCAGGGCATTACAGGAATGTAATGAAATAGTTCAGTTCCTTTAGACCATGCGTGTATATACAGCACCCAGAGTACAGCACCTTCTCCCAACCCGCAACATGGAAGTCAGATTCTCAGCAGTTGGTCCCTCTTACTTGCACATCTTTTGTCCTCACCCCGTCGGGTTCTGTGTCTCTGAGCCAGTGCTAGGTGGGAACCGATGTTGCCGGTCACTGGTTGCGCCGGCCCCATTTGTAGATTTATGTGAGTGCTTGCCCACTGTATGCCAACCATTGAGCCAGTCCCAAGCATCCTCGGGTCTCGTGAAGAACCATAGCTTGCCCTCTGATTCAACCCAGAGTTTTTTTCTTGGGAACAACATGGCGTACTTGATTTCCTGGTCTCTGAGTGCGCGCTTCACGTCCAGGAAGCTACGTTGCTGTTTTTGAACTCTCAGGGTGAAATCTGGAAAAAAAAGTTACTTTACTATTTTCAATTGTCAGCGGGGGGCTGCCCGTGTAGTTTGGAGTGTAACATCTCGGTCCCAAAAGTTAAATACTCTAGCGAGAAGTGGTCCGGGGGCTCCTGGCTTCGGCCGACCCCCAGGGACACGATGAGCTTGTTCAATTGAGAAACACTCAAGACAGAACCCGTGGCTAAAGTTAAAAGGTCAACGGCCTGCCCCTCCGCCCGTTCCGGAACACCAAGAATCCGTAGGTTATTGCGCCTCATTCGGCCTTCATAGTCATCCAGCTGCAAAGCAAGTGCCTCCTGGGAAGTTTAAAGTTCGGTCACCTGTCTCTTGAGAAGATCTGAGTCCGTCACTCCTCTCCAGCACAGCCGCGGGGGAAAGGGTAGACGGGAGGTCACGACTCCTCGGGGGCGCCTCTGATCCGGAGCAAACCTCGCACAATCACCGGGCAGCAGTCACGGGTCTCGATGGGCACCCTGTATAGAAAATCTGGCCGGGGCAGACATATAATGCAGATTATCTGGAGTGGCGCAGTAGAGTGGGGCTACCGAGCGGCCATTCCCTTCAGCAGTTGGCCACGCCCCCATGGATAATTGTTTTTCAACTCTTTAGAATGTAATATTGCACTGCTTGTCTCTACTATATGATAGTCACCTTATGTACTTGTATTATGTGTAATATTTGCTGCTGTTTAACTGCTCCTATGTAAAGAACTCTGCACTACAAGAAACTGCTACTAAGTACGGATAGTTGCACCTGTCAATAGATCTACTGCCTCTTGTGCCAATTTCATCTTCCACCTGTATAAATGCAAAGCGCGTGTTTCTCATCATAGATCTGAAAAAGAACCCCTTCTGTTACACTGAATTTTTTCCACAGATATATTTTCAGTCAGTTTTCTACCATATTTTTTCAGCTGAAATTGTCCTGTTTTAGTTCCACTTTCTCAATGCCCTATTTACTTTAGTCTAAACCCCTGCTGCTACCTGATCTGTAAACCACTGCAAGTGTGAACAGCGTCCCCACTGACTTAGTGACAAAAGACTCTAAAATGAGTTAGTAAAAACAAGAAAAGATCCAGTATCGCTACTGAAGCCACAACATTAGATTTGACTTAATTCCACTCAAATCCAATCGTTTTTGTACATTGTGAAAGACCTGTTACTCTCAGGACCCTGACACTACTGACCACCGTTAATCCTGAGCTAGTCTTTCTTTTTGTAACAGTTAATGCGGACATTGACCCTGTGAAGATCTTTGACCATGGCCTACAGAAGCAGGGTGTCATGCGGTAAACCCTAAGGGTCACCCTTGGCACCACTATGTTTCAACATTTTTGGGCACCCACTAGTTCTGGTAATCGGTACCACCAAATACAATATCAGATGTATTCTTCTGACACTCAGCTCTATCACAGACATGAAGATGAACCTGGAGGCCAAAGCAACATCGACGGTCTAAAGCATCTCTCATCAAGATAGGGGAAATCATTGTCTGCAACAAGAGTACCAAAGTGGGTATTCTGTTAACAGGTGGCACATAAGATGACACGACGTCTTCAGAAACAGCCACAGTGCCTGCAAATCTATTACATGACCCGGTATGCTAACACTAACCAAGTTGCAACAGGATCCAACTTGCAATTACCTTTGTTCCTTAAAGTCCTAACACTCCTTCAAAAAGAATATTGAATGAAGCTGACCATATTGCTATTTTAAGGTGATCTACACAGGCGTACCCACAATGGTCGTGATTGACTTCAAAGTGTGTAAAATCAGCAGGAAGGCTGATCCTCCATTCTAAGCTGTGTGTCCACCTCATGCATACTTTCAAACCCATTGTTGGCTCCTAGTGGAAGCCAGGATTAAAACGTGTTTTTTTAAATAAGAACATTTTATTGCTTTTATTACAAACCGTACACTCCGTTGTTCCGTTGCTCTAACAAAATAATACAGCACACTACATACATGTTCTTTTAGACCTGCCCATCCCAACCCTCCTCCCTCCGTCCTCACCCGGTGATTGCGATCAACGATGGAGGCGAGTCTCCCCCTCCTCACCTATTAATGCCAAAATAGGTCCACCACTTGGGGGCGCTAGAGGGCGCACAGTGGAATGGCTGCCTTTTGAGACAGCTCCGCAAGGCCAGGTCCAAGACGCGATGTGAAAGAGCGTCTAGCAGGCTCGGAATTGCTTACAAAAGACAGAAAAGTGAATCGGAAAGTCCCAGCATCGTACGGAGCGGTCCGTAAATCTGCTATCCTGCTGCTGTAACCCCTAATTAGAAGATCAGTGGAGCGCGAACCGGGAGTCGCGCGCACAAGATGGCGGCGCCCTGTCCCGGCGTCAGGCGGTACTAACCTTATCGGACGGCTGGAAGATGAGCATCAGCGCAGCAGAGTGATCCTGTTCTCGATCACACAGGCAATGGCGACTTGGGAATCATTGGAGGTCCGGGACATCGGCAGATCTGCAACGGCATTTATCGCATACAGTAAGAGATGCGAGGCTTCAGCATAAAATGGCGGCTCCACCTAATGGCGGCGGTTCTTATTGTGTATGACACGGCGTGGACTTGCTTCTGGCATAATTGAGAACGCGTGCCCCCTGCTTCAAGTGCCGGTAACGTCTACTTTTTCATTTTAGTTGGACACCATTACCCAGAGAGTCGACAGCATGGCGGCGAAATTAGATAAACCTGGGGAAAGACTCGTTGAAGCGGAAACCTGGATATCTGCAGTGGAGGATGAATCACAAACTACAACTCAGAAATGCGCGGAAATGGAAAAACTCTTGGTTGTTATAAAGAACAAAGCGGAAGATTTGGAGGTGAGGTCTCGCCGCAATAACATCAGGATCGCGGGTATTCCAGAATCCACAAACAAAGGGAAGATGGAAACTTACGTGGAGGAGCTGATCTGCAACATCTTTGGCACAGAACATGTCTCCTCTTTGTTGCTGGTGGAGCGCGCACACAGATTCCTGGCCCTGACACCAAAACTAGGCGCGCCTCCACGACCCGTCATCGCCCGCCTTCTCAATTATAGAGACCGCGATGCCGTTTTGAGGATGGCCCGCGAGAGGAAACAAATAAATTATCAGGGAAACGCGCTGGAGTTTTACCCGGACTTCACCATGACAGTACAACTAGCGAGCAAAGAGTATAACCCGGCTAAAAAGAAACTGCAAGAGCTGGGCATAGAGTACGCCATGCTCTAGCCAGCCCGGCTGAAAGTAACACAAGATGGCCGCTCCACGATTCTTCCAACTGCGAAGGCAGCGCAAGAATTCCTAAAGAAATTGCATCAAAGGCGACGTGAGCAGAAACGTGTGGAGCAGAACCAGGACTCGGACTGAATACTGCTCAGGAGGGTAGGACACCTGTATTTCTGTTCGTCATAAACTGGTAAGCCAACAAGCCAATGGGCAACGTATTGCTGGAGGGAACTTTACAGTCCAGTATGTGTAGCATTGTAGATCCAATCATTTGGGGGCAAAGACTGAGAGCCCTGGGACAGCACTGTCACTGATCAATACGTTTAAGCGGACATAACCACGAACTTCCGGTTGTTGTTACAATTCCTACTTTGCAGTAGTCTCTGATTTTCGCGCAGGGGAGGCCACCTGCGTGAGATAACAGGGCCTTGAGTTTACAGGTACTGTGCTGCTTCTCGCTGTGCATCCAGACTACGTACTGTTATGCAGTCATTCTGCACTAGCACACATATGATACTATGATTGCGGGACACTCCTCTGCAGTTAGCATGTGACCCATAGACACACTTTTTGAGACATTCGACGGGGAATGTGTATTGCTCTGAAGAATTGAATCGCTGCACCACGCCTTGTTTACACACTGGTGTTCAAAGTTATAGTTTACCACTGTCTGCATGCTTTTAAGGGGGATTACTCAGGGTGGTAACGTTCGATGTGTTCTGCAAATACCATCTGCCTATTCTGATGTATCACTTATGTTTCACGGGCAGTTCTGTTTTTTTTAGTCTGCATAACTATTGTACACCTGGCCACATCCACTATGTTGGATGCAGATGTGTGCACTTGGTGGACCCCCCACATGGGAGTTCCGCGACTGGGGTTTGATTATGTTCTTCATTGGTATAGGGATATGTCTTTAGCATAGTTGGGATGCTGAAGTGGGTGGTGGGGGGGTGGGTTGGAGTTGGGAGTTGTTTTACAGATCAATGCACTTGAGAAGCACCGCTGTAATCCAGAGTGACATTCCAATATGCATCATTATTTTTGCTCCATAGTAGATATGACGCGTGCATGCTGTAGATGGTACACCAGGTTACAACAGGTATTTCGAATTAGAAATGTCTACTGAGAAACTACAACCGAGACATTTAAATCTATTGACCTGGAATGTCAGAAGTCTCAAGAACCCAAAAAAGATACGTCAAATCCTAGCTTACTTTGATAGGCTGCAGGATGATATAGCCTTCTTACAGGAGACGCACATTGCCCCTGCTGTCACTAATCGTATTGGCCACCGGTGGGCGGAATCAGTACACAGGTCTGCATATTCCTCTTATTCAAGGGGGGGTTCTCATACTGTTCAGGAAAGGTTTGAATTTTCATGTAGAAGATACAGTCGCGGATGTTGAGGGATGTTAACATGAATTCTGAGGGGACAAAGACTCGCTTTTATAAACATATACGGTCCCAATATAGACAACCCTACCTTTTACCATAATATATGGCTCAAACTGATTGACCTACCAGACATCCCACTGATTTGGGGAGGGGATTTTAATATTGCACTGAATGACGCCCTGGACCGATCTGGAGCGTCGATAGAACCCCACAAACGAGCACTGAGCAAACTGAACGATATTGTGGCAGACATGCGGTTCATTGACCTTTGGAGAGCACGACTCCCCACAAACATGGAGGCTACACATACGTCGGCTGTACACAACAGCTGGTCTCATATCGATTATTGGTTGGGCACTAGTGACGTGTTACACTGGACAAGGTCTGTGTCTCACCTACCCAGGACATTGTCCGATCATAATCCGGTATTACTCACACTAACCATACCGCACTATTTGCCGCCCCATACAGCTGGAGGTTCAATGCGAAAGCAATACACGACCCAGTCTAAACCTACACCATTAGTAACGCCATCACTGAATACTTTGAGCTAAATGCACCTACCACTGAAGATCCGGGCCTGTTATGGGGAGATTTAAAGCCACGATTAGCGGGGTCTGCATAAGCACTACTGTTGGTATTTTAAAAGATATTCAACATCAACTCTCCCTCCGCGAAGATAGGCTTCGTACCTTAGAACGAGAGTACGAACGCACGCAAGATGCGAACATTTTGAGGGACATCAGGTCTGTGCTGACAGAATATCAATCATATGCTGAAGACGAGCTTAAATATGTTACGAAACGTAAGATCTTACGGCGAAGGCGGTAAACCCGGAGGGGCACTGGCAGACAAAATATATTCAGGACGCTCACCACATGTAATACAGACGTTAGGGATGGGAGGGGAGTACTGCACCGCAATGCCAATGGTATTTTAGGAGAATTCATGTCTACTTATGGGGAGTTGTACACCTCGCAACCCACTGCCTCCCCGGAGGAAATCATAAACTATTTGGAAGACGTGTCGATAGCATGGCTATCAGATGCACAAAGAGAATATCTGTCACTACTGATAACAGTGGAAGAGGTTACTGAGATTATTAAATCTCTTCCTAATGGGAAAGCTCCGGGCCCTGACGGGTTTACATGTGAATTTTATAAATCATTTGCTGACCAATTGGCTCAACCCCTGGTGGAAATGTATGACAATGCCCATGATAAACTGTTACTGCCACAAACATTGAGGTAAGCCCTATTAATAGCCCTCTTGAAGCCAAATAAGGATCCAGAGTATTGTGACTCCTACAGACCCTGGTCCCTAATTATCGTAGATACAAAGATTTTATCCAAATTGCTCGCCACCCGATTGCAGCCACTGATGCCTAACCTGATTTTGCCCGACCAATCAGGTTTTATCCCGTCAAGATCAACAGCTCACACTACTAGAACGCTCCTCGCATTATCTCATTATTTAATTCCTAGTACCAAAGCTGCTGCGATACTGTTGGACACGGCTAAAGCCTTTGATTCAATAGAATGGCCTTATTTCCACACGGTCTTGCGTTGTATGGGTTTCCCCCCGATTTTTCTACAATGGGTTCAAGTATTGTATACGGCCCCAGTGGCACGTATCAAGATTAATAAATACATATTCGACACCATACCTATAACACGGGGGACACGGCAAGGTTGCTCTCTGTCCCCCCTGCTATTTGCAATTGCGCTTGAGCCGCTTGCGTGTAAAATTAGACAGGGACACCACTATTCAGTGCTTCAATTCCCGCAACGTCCCTTGCATATATCACTATATGCAGATGACATGATGTTGTATGTTAGGGATCCTGCGCAGCATCTCAAACCTCTATTGAGGGAGCATTATCAAATTTGGGCCACAGTCAGGACTATCAACTGGTCCAAATCACTAATCATACCGCTGACAGACGCCACTCACCCACATCCAACGGATTATCTATTAGGATGGCAATCGGAACCAGTGAAGAACTTGTTAGTTTGGTTTCATCGAGACCCAGAAGTAGTCATTTGCATGAACTATGGCAGGGCGGTTAGCACGCTGGAAGAAAAGATTGAGAGGTGGATCCATCTACCACTGTCCTTGGCTGATCGGTTGGTGGCCATTGTGAAAATGGTCATTTTGCCAAAACTCCTCTATCTTTTTACTAACATCCCCATTAAGTCACCCGCGGAAGTGTTCCACAGGATAAACACCATGGTGCTCCGTCTGATATGGGCGGGCAAACAGGCCTGAATAGAAATGCGTGCATTAACGTTACCTTACTCGCGAGGTGGGTTTAAAGTCCCAGATTTTTTGTTGTAATATTTATGTGCCCAAGCACAATTCGCACACTTTTGGTATCACAGAGTTCCTTTCCTCACTCATGTTGCAATCGAAGAAGGCGATGCACTGCTGATTTCTCTAACAGCAGTTATAACCACCAAAGACCCCCGCTACACAATCAAATATTAACACCATAGACACCACGAACGCTGCTTGGCGCACAATTGCCTGTAAGGCACACAAGATGCCACTATATGCTCCAGCACTGCCACTACATCATCATCCCAACAAATCAGTTACCCAGGAGGAGGTGGGTATGGGTTTACTTAAACAAGTGGGCATTGCCACCATGGGGGATCTATACTGCAACGGTGTGTTTAAATCGACAGATGACCTTTCCTTCATTAGCAATCAAACACTAATGTTTAGGTTTACGTATCACAGACTGCAGGGGGCGATAAAGAAGCTCTACCCAACTTATCCTGCGGAACCACAACAACTGACATCGCTGCAACTCTTACTCACTACTCCCATGCCTAACCACATGGTCACTAAACTGTATGTTAAATTGCAGGAAGACATAGCAGACACTACGCACAGGGCGTGAGAGACATGGAATGTATGCCTAGCTACCCCTTTGTCAGAGGAAGAATGGGCCGCAGCTTGCACACTAACAGGCTTACTGACACCCAATGGGAACTTGCGTATATTGCATTTTAAATATCTACATCAGACATACCATACACCAGTGCGGCTCTGCCGACATGGACTACGCATGGACTCCAGGTGTCAACGTTGTAATGCTGAAAATGCAGACTTTATACACCTAGCGTGGAGTTGCGCAACAGTGGCGAATTATTGGTCCCAGATCACACAAATGTTGGGGAACATGGTAGACACTATTATTGCATGTGATGTTCGTACATGTCTCTTGGGTCTGGTGCCAGATGTACGCGCTGTAAAGCGCAAATTCTGCGGCCTTGCTTTATTGATGGCCAATCGTAGAGTATCTTTGAGTTGGGGTAGTAGGAAGGCTGCGAGGGTTAAGCACTGGATTCAAGATCTGGTGTACTGTAAAGACACCCTGCAAACATATGAGGAAGAATTACCTGCAGGTTCGAGACCTAGAGATTATTGGAAATACTTAATAGAATACCTGAACACGCATAAAGTTGAATAACTGAATATATCAGCTGTGCTAATGTTAATTGTATTTATGGATTACACTGTATAGTCGCACCTGGACGATGGGTGCTGTTGTGCAACGATCTGAATGTTTATTACAGTTTGACATTGTATGTCTTTGTAAATGCCATTTAAAAAAAAAAAATAGGTCCACCACTTGCGCCATGTTTTCTCATACTTGTGAGGGCATCCCTTCGAAGTGTAAAAAGTTTCCTCCACCATGGCGCACCAGTCCATGCCCTGAGAGGCTGTGCTGAAGGAGAATTCCAGTGCTTAGCTATGTTCCTTTTCTCTAGAAGTGTGCCAAGGCCCACCAAGGTTCTATCCCCCAGGGCCCCCCCAGCAGTGCAATCTTGAGGTTCAACTCAATATGTGTGCCCACTACGTGTGTAAGGGTGGACATAATGATCTTCCAGTACTTGAAAATAACAGTACAGGACCACACCATATGAAAATAATTTCTGTGAGGAGCTTGCCATCTAGTGCACTCCAGGGATGCACAGACCCAGGCCCTCTATAGGCGGCGAGGCGTAAGATATGCATGATGCAAATATGTGAAATGCAGAAGTTGGAGCTTCGCCAAAATGGCCTCGTCCAATTCTCCCACCCATTCTTCCCATTTCGCTTTGAGGGAATGCAGCTGGTCCGGTGAGTGTGCTAATAGGGGTTTATACATTTGGGATATCTCCTGCTTTCCTCAGAGAGCAGCCGCCCATGCAGTGGATTGTATTCTGGGACGTCATCAAGATCATGCAAGTGACAGTGGAGAGTGTGCCGAATTTGTAAATAATGGAAGAACTGGGCATGCTGAACTCCTTATGGAGGCCCTGAAAGGATTTAATGTGGGTCCGGTCCCATACATCCCCCAAATGTGATGCCCTATCCTCCAGTTGCGCTATTTGTCTTAGCCAACTGCCTTCACAAAGGGAAGTATCCAGGGTGGGCTTACGTTCCCTGCCTATCTAGCATAAAGCTGCTATCCACACCTGGAACACTGACTGGGTAGGTTCAGGGAACATGGTCGGGATAGGAGCTCCGTACAGAATGCCCATTATGTCATGAAAGTCAATGAGGGTCCATTCTCCCTGATATGTTTGGTCTTCCCACCCCTCATGCATCCAATCACTGAGGATCAATAGCTGGGCTGCCCAAGAGTAGAGACACACATCAGCCATCTCTACCCCTCTATCATATACCAGATATACACATTTGCCCAGAGGTACCTATGGGGGGTTTTGTGCCCATATAAACTGTCTTCTCATTGCTGCCAATTGCGTGAACCAGGATTGTGAAGTGGATCGTTCTGCAAGACATAAGAACCGAGGGAGAGCCATCATCTTGAAGAGGGCATTTCTACTCAAGAGGTTTAGAGGGAGTTTGTACCAGTGGACCATGTCTGCTCAGGCTTTCTGCACCAGAGGTCGCAAGTTGAGGCTCCATGTAAGCCCTGCCCAGAGTCCCAGAGATGTGGACTCAAGGTATAAAAAACTAAGGCAAATAGCGTATGGTTGCTGTTGGCTCAATGGAATATTGACAGTGTAATGCTATGCCTTGATGCCCTTTAAATTCAATATAAACAGTTTGACAAAAAAAAAACGACAACAATGTAGCGAAATCTCGGGATGCCAGGTCTTGTCCCGATGGTCTCCCAGAATGGGGACGAGGAGAGATTTTTTCCAGTTGACCTTCAGGCCAGATATTTTCCCAAAGGTCTCTTCAATATGAAGGAGGCAAGGACCCGTTTCGCTGGTCATGCAAGGAATAGCATAACATTGTCGGCGTATAAAGCCATCCTGTCTAAACCCCAATCAAAGCCCCATACTCGGACCCCTTCCTAATCCTCCGCCAGATCGGGAACAAATGAGACAAAATGCCATTGGGCCAGAATAAAATACAAAGTACAAATAATAGGGCTGTCTGATCGAATGGTGAATAGCAGAAGAAATACATGTGAAACTTCCTTAAACAGATAATAAGTTGGCAGAAGACCTAACTGACTGGCAGGAAGTGACACACCCGGAGAACGAACTGCCTCCACGATTCAATTAATCATTCAACCCTTATTAATAACAATGAAAATACATAAAATTAGAGCAATATGTTAATACTGGCGGTTTCTACAGGAGGGCCCCAGTACTAACATAGCTCCAAGACTGCTGCCCCAGGGCTTGAAGTGGGATGAAAAAACTTGGGGGGAGAGGGGGGGGAGGGGAGGCGACTCTCAAAGGGGCGTGGCCAATGTAATAAAGAGCTTGGCTTAAAAACATGTAAGCTTGAAACCTGTACTTAGCATAGTGTGCAGCCAGACTTGTATTTTACTGTTTCTATCGTTGCATACAGATATATACCTACAAGTCAGGACAATTCGCTTTGTCAATGGCTGTAGTTGCATACGATAAATAAGCAGCAACTGTGGCTTGTATTTAATACTGAAAAACCTTCCACTACAACAATGTTGCTGCTCCTGGGTTTCAAAAAGAGAAGGGAAATCCAGAGAGAAAACTACTCTTTAAAGTATGTCCCTTCCCCTACAATGCTCACCTGGCATGACTTAATGCCGTAACTTCTCCACTAGTGAGAAGTGAGCAGGCGCACATCGATGTGCCTGCTGTCACTGCAGTCCGGAAAAAACGTGCCACCTGTGCCAGCGCACAAAACAGAGCCAGATAGAGACCAGTTACGAGGCTCCCTTTAAAAAAACTGACGGTGAGACCCGGCTCACTTAAACCCCTGTCGGCCCCACAAATACGTGTAGTAGAATCTGTAGTCTGGTCACGGGTGCTGCATGGCACTTTCCAGTTGAAGCCGTTAGTGTTGAAGCCTCCGCCCCTTCATGCACTACAAGTGTTAAGTAAGGGTAGGTGGGCAACGAGGCCGCTGTTGGAGAGTTGGCGCTGACGCTCCTCTCTCGGTGACACACTGAGCCGGGGAACGAGCGATGCTTCAATCATCGGAAAGTTTATAGAACCGTGACGTGAAAATACACACCTGCTGCACAAAAGGAAAATTAGCAGCCGGTTTGGAAAAAAAACTAAGTCATTGTAAGGGAAGGTAATCCAGAGAGCGCCCTCCCATCGTTCACAGAACCGTATTAGTTCATTTGCAGTATCTTAAAACCCGTGTGTGAATGCAGGCCCCGTTTGAAGCAGCGTTTACGCGGACGCCCTTACGAGGAGGTCTGCATGCCACTTGCTGTTAAAATAACAATCAATTAAAAAGTATGAGATTACTTCTGCGTGAAATAACTCGCCATGTTACTGGTTTGCTGCACCAGCAGTTAAAATTCTCGGTAGGCAGAAGTTTAACAAGTAACCCAGCAAACACACGACACTGCCTGCGGTCAAAACCTGGTCAGAGGACAACGAATTCATTCGAGCTTCCCTCACTTCTCGTATCGTGGAGCGCAGGCTGTCAGGACTGGTGAGAGTAGTGAAAACTACGGCTTTCAGTTCTCCAACGAGCGGGTTTCAGCTGGGGAGCCGCTCTGCCCTCAGGACCTGATCATTATTCTTACAATGGTCTTGAAAACAAGCCGAATACACAAACGAGGGACTGAAATTACTCCATTGCTGTCAGCAAGGGATAACAAGAAAACACGTACGGTTGTAAGATCAAGAAAAATGTCATTCTTCTTGGTTACTGTGATGTGGGAATAGTGTATTGATATTCTTTAAGGTACACGCATGTACATAAACATCCGACAAGAGGGAAGCGCATATTTCAAAACAAATTGACATGAACACGGTAATCACTTTGGGCAAATACACCCCCCTCCCCAATTCCCTCCCTGGATATAATTTACACATGCTTTTGAGAGGCGTAAATCTGACCATATTCAGGGCGAGATTAGACAGCAAAAAAAGTTGTGAATGCTTAGAAAGTCACAAGTTTACTGGTATTCTGCATCTACTGGTTTAGCGTGGCCTTACATGCAGGGCTGGACTGGCCATAGCGGGCATCGGGCATTTCACTGGGAGGCTGGAAGGTTGGAGGCCGGATTTGAAGCGGTGGGGTCTAGTTTTGTTTTTGGGGCTGTTTTTTAAGCGGTGCTGCAATTTGGGCCCTCAGTAACAAAAGCAGCAACTAAGAGTTTCCAGCCTTCCAGGGCCAGGCAGTGCTTACCTAGGGGCTGGATTGAGGAAAACTGCCAGGGCTGCTTAGTTTTCCAAGTCCAGCCTTGCTGACATGGCGGCCATCTTGGCTGCTTTGTCTTTGGCTGTGAAGAAAAGAGTTGCAATATGCAATCGTAAAATAGATGCTTGGGGAAAAACGCACCTGCACATTGATCTTGTTGGATTAAGGGGGAACTTTACTCAGATTATCAGGATTAATTTGGATTAAACATTTATAGTTATTTTATGGGTCCTCTAGGGAAGAAAGTACTAGGGAAGCACACATTGTATTGGCAATTTCTTGTGGTTGTTATGGAGTTGAAATGAGCACACAGAAAATCATGATCAGATCTCCACAAACTTTAGACAACAGGGCACATACCTTCAATTAAATGGATTGAATGAAAGGAATACCTCCTTATCTATATTGTGGCTATTGCCTCACTTAATATTATATCTGCTTAACAGAAAATGAGGATCTAATTGGGCTTCTTAGGACCACAATGCCTGAAAACATACAATCAAATTACTAAAGGTGCGCTCACCGGTGACATAACTGTGTTTAGAGCTGTGTACACAGACCTAGACAGTTATTTTGGTCCCAAAGTATGTATTGGCATCACCCATATTTTCACAGGAAACAAAGAGGGCCGTCAGATGAGGACTGTATTACTGCACTAAAAAAAAAAAAAACAGCCATAGTTTGTAAATTTCCGTTCTGCATGATCATCTCCTAAACGATCAAGTGGTAAGGCACGCATGTGATCCCCTCGATTCAGGAGTGCCTCTGGGTGGATGGGGACACTAAACTGGAAGATATCATACCAATTGCATGCAAAGCAGAAATGTCTAGGTTCCGTGCAGGCAGTGGTCGAAGTGGGCGGGAACGGCAGGGCACGGCGTGCCCCTACTTCTTTAATTCTGTAGATTCCGTTCCCCTACTTTTTTATTATGAACATGCGTCTCTGGACGTCAGAAATATTCTGTTCGTGGACGGGCGGAGAGCAGAGAAGGAAAAGGTCTCTGTCTCTTACTTCCTGCCCAGACAAGACAAGGAAGGTGTCCGCTTCTGCTCTGCCGCTGCCCCCTCTTTCTTACTCCTATTCCCTCTCGTTCTGTCTAACTCCTTCTAACTTTTCCGAAAATCATGAATCAAGAAATGGTTCTCACCGTCTCTTCCCGTCGTCCATTTGTACCCCTGTGAAATGGATGCAAAAAAGACAACCACTTTTGCTGGAAATGCCGTTTTGATATTTTTCTATTCCAAAGTGCAGCCTCGGAAATAAAATGTTCAAACTCTGAAAAATAATTAAATAAAGCAAGATGGAGTGTTCTTAAAGTGGCCAGATAATTTTTTTCAAACCCCAACACATTAGCGCCACTTTACAGAGTTTGCCAGTAAAGCGCTACTTTTGTTTTCTTGTCTTTCTTTGAACAGCATTGTTTTCCTCCAGTACCTCTTACCTGGAGGCAGGGCCGGCGCTAGGCTTGGGCAGTGTGGGCAGCTGCCCAGGGCCTGGCACTCTGCCTGCCAGGATGGGGCCCCCCCACAATGGCAATTAACACCCCACTAGTCCTCGTGTATGTCTGACGATCAGAGTGAAAGAAATGCTTCACAAACGGGCTCATGGGAGCCCCCCCCCCTCCTGGGGCCTCTAAGGGTTGGTGTGGGAAGGCCTAGGGGAGGGTACACCTCTCAGGCAGCCAGTTCAGAGACTCGGAAGGGCACCCATTGTCAGCACTGTAGCCCACACAGGTTTAACTCAGCCCCAAGCAATTCTCACACCTTCATTTGGAAATGGGGTGTACAAGAGTTGCTTGGGGTGGCTGAGAAGAGAAGCTGCGGCCCAAGTGGAGTCTGCACAAAGCAGCTTCCCCGGGATCAGAAGGTGTCACTTATGTAGATTTCAGGGGCCTCCCACATTCCCTTTTCCCCAGGGCCCCGAAAATCCTAGGACCGGCCCTGCCTGGAGGTACTGCAATACCTGGTTGATGGGTGGATTGGAAAAAGAAATGTGTACGGCGGCTTTGTGTTCACAAATGTGGTCTTTTGAAACCATACTGCTTACGTTTTGTAAGCATATAAGCAGTGGACATTGAAATGGGTCCTTTCTGGGCCCTGTAGTTATGTCCTTAACTTTTCAGGCAAAAATACTTGTTGATTTCTGAATAATGACTGTAAAAGCGTTAAGTTCACCATGTTCCTGCTTACATTTTACATGCTTTATTAAATCTTTCATTCCTTATGAGTGTTTGCTTTTTCCAGGATGTTGTTACCTTTTCTTTTAGGCAGCATATTGCTCTTGCCTAGTGTGTAATTTGAATTGAGTCGCATCCAGTTATTTATAGCAGGTCAAATTGGATTGTAGCTGAAGGCAGTATGAGTTTCTCTCAGTGGGGCAGTATGGTGTTCAGTGAGGGAGCAGATGTAGCACTGGGGGCAGAGCTGCTAAATTTAGAACTGGGGAACCAGGTTCAGCCTTCATGAATAGTCCGCCAGACCACTCTCCTGAGGGAGCACATTCCCATGCTATAACTTAGAAGGCACCAGAAAAGCCCTGGTGTGTCAGCACCAGCAGGTGGACCCAAGCAGTGGCAAGTGTGGGTTCACCTTGAAGGCTTGCCCACCACAATCCATACTGAAGTTCACCTCCAGTCTTGCAGGCAGGCCTACGAAGTAGCAGACCCTAGAGCAACAGTGACTCTGTCACTGAGGTCACAGGACCCCTGAGAAGAGCTCGCTCTAGGGCGGTGCGACTGGTGTGACCGCAACGGGCGCTGACCTTGAGTGGGGGCATCGTATATTATGGTTTTAAAAGCACTTGCTGCCTCCTTCCTGGCCTCCAGCTATTTTCGGCAATAATAAAAATGTCATGATAACTCTGATGAATAAACTTCTTCCTAGAGCGAGATCGGAGATTTGTCTAGTGGAAGTTTTGACTCATGAAAAGATAGCGCAGAGGGTTAATGTGCCTGCTGCAAAGAAAATGTACCAGGCCCATCACAAAGTGCACATATTGTAAATAGGTCAGTGGGTTACTGCTTTTGTCAGTGAGATCCTTTTGCTACTTGCAGTTTATAAGTTAAAATCCTAACAAAGAACAGTGAACTATTAACTTTCATCTAACAGCTGCATACAAACTTCAAGGTATAAACTAGAGTGTTATGGTTTTTTCCCTAAGCCTTTGATTATCCTAATGTAGCAAAAAGTGTTATAATGATTTTTAAAGAGAACCCCCAATCATGGTATTAAGTTTTAAATTCTGAGTTTGTGTTTCTCCAGGCCAATCACTATTAAACTATACTGTCTACTAGTATGGTTATCATGTGACTCCTACACCTTGTAGTCCTTTGTCTTATGTAACATTTCCTATACAGTCATTTACACACGTAAAATTGATTGTCTCTGTGTATATTGCTGACAACAGAAACTCCATGACTCGTAAACAAATGGCTCGTGCATCTGCTTTTAAGCATTTTTGGGACATTCTGTGATTAATATAAATTCACAAAGTGGAATATGTTTCTAATGTCAATAGCTCATATTAATCGTTAAATAATCATGTGTATCCATTGGTTGAATTACATAACATAATAAGCTGTAACTGGTCAGTGAAATGCCACACAAATACTAAAGATTGGGATGTTTTGCGCATCCTGGCCACACCTCTAACTCCGCCCACTGATCCAATGCTCAGGTTATTCCCGCCCTCTGATTCTCCGCCCACAGTTCCCCTACTTTTTTTCCCCCACTTCGACCACTGCGTGCAGGTGTATCAAACATGAGACGGGGAAGAATCCTACTGTGTGATAGGAAAGATCAAGGACTCGGAAGACTGAGTCTGCAAGCCGAATGGTGAAAGGAAAGGAACGAATGAGAGAACTGACTATGTGTTACAGGTGCACTAGTCAAGAACATCTGGCTTTCAGTAAATCATGTCTTATGACTAGGCAAAAGCGTGCAGTTTGTGGTTTGATGGACCATTTCACCAAAGTGCACATAAAGAAGAAGGATGGTGCTGTAAAATGTGTGAACGATGGAGACTATGAGGGCAATTATTTGAAGAGTGATGAAGGAGTCAAATAGGCATGAAAACAGTCAATGAGTTAACAGATTTTAAAACACAAGAAGTGTTCACAGTAAGTAACAAACCACTGTGCAGAGTATTGATAGGTGGTATACTGTGGGAATTATTATTATTATTATTTTTATTTTACAAATTGTGGCTCACCTGTCAAGATTATTATTGAGGATGTTTGGAAGGAGACATTTCTGACTAAGGTAGGGAGATGTTTGGAGAGATCAGACATACATCACAAGGAATATAACAGGGAGATAATTGAACTGTGGAGTATAGATAGTTGTTTTTTATATTTCATATCTGGGATGCAGTAGGAAAGTTTTTTATTGCAAGGAACAGGTCACTTTCGCTTGGGTGGATAAAACTTTATGTATGGTATTAGACATTAGTAGTCAGTGTTGGCAGCAGGTGAAAGGAAGGCTACTGGAGAAGCTATGTTTGAATAATTTCCGGTGTCTTTAGTAAAATTATAAGAACATTCAGAGGATTTTAGCACCATATTTATGTTAAAGAAAGATACCGACACAAAGGTTCATAAAGCCAAGAACGTTCCACTTCTGGTAAGAGAGGAAATATCCATGGAGTTAGTGGGAGTGAATTCAATGGAGATAATTACAATATAGAGGCCTCGGAACGGATTGCTCCTTTGGTGACAGCATGATTTAGTAATGGAAAGATAAGGTTATACGTCGACCTTTACGATCTAAACAATTGTTGACAGATTTCAGTTACTTCGTATCAATGAGATCTTGTCATTAATAAACGATGCCAGAGTGTTTTCAATTGTTGATTTATCGTCCGCATATCACCAAATACCTTTAGAGCTGAGCAAGAGATGTGCGTCCGCTACCATGGTAGAGGATGCCATGGTCGAAGTTGATAATCCAGTTGTTTGACAGTAAAAAGAATAATGTGATTCCAAGATGATATTCTGATTTATGGAAAGGAAGAACAATTGTTACTTACCTGTAAACAGGTGGTTCTCCAGTATTGGTGTCTTTCATAGATTCACATGCTTGCTTGAATATTCCCCGTCGTCGAAGTGGGAGTCCCACGGTAAATAAAATAGCAATAATGCAATACAAGAAAAAGAAGGAAATACAACTGAAATTCTCTAAAAACGATTCCTACATAGGAATGCAAGGTAAAGAGAAAAAACCATTTGTAACACAGTGTCATTATGTTAGTCTAAACTGCAGCCAATCAGGCGCCAGCACCCTCTAGAACCTTCTCCTCAGAACGCCAAGCCCTCAGATTTTCGTAGCACAAAGTAACTAAGAGTGCATGAGGAGAAGAGAGCCTCTGAGGGGAGGAGGGTGGGTCGCATGTGAATCTATGAAAGACACCAATGCTGGAGAACCCCCTGTTTACAGGTAAGTAACAATTGTTCTTCTCCAGTATTAGGGGTGTCTTTCATAGATTCACATGCTTGACGAGAATAGAAAGCAGTAACCTCCTAGAACTGAGATTGCTAAGCATATGAAGAAGAAATCAAGACAGTACTATAATAATAATACAGTCATATAACATCAAAGCAATCACAGGAAACAATAAGGAGGAGGGAACAGAGGCTCACCTTACTGAAAAAGATGGCGAAGCACTGCCTGTCCCACTGCGGTATCCGCTTCATTGATGGCATCCAAACAGTAATGTTTGGTGAAGGTGTGCCTGCTGGACCATGTCGCTGCAAGGCAAATCTGATGAAGTGGCACACCAGCAAACAAGGCGGTGGATGAAGACATCGCCCTTGTAGAATGAGCCCTCACTGAAGACTGCAATGGTCTGCCCGCTTGTTGGTGTCAGAAGTCAATGGCTGAGGAAAGCCACCGGGCAACAGTGGGCTTGGAAACTGGATGTCCCCCGCGCAGTCCTCCGTATGCAATGAATAATTGGTCGGACTTGCGGAAAGGGGCAGTTCTTGCAATGTAAAATTTAAGATAGCGCTTGATGTCCAAAGAATGTAGGCGGTGCTCCGCCGGGGATTTTGGGTTCGGAAAGAAAGTCTTAAGGAACACAGGCTCATTCAAATGAAAATCCGTAGGTACTTTAGGTAGGAAAGAGGGGTTGGTACGAAGTGCCACTCCGGTAGGTTTGAACTGTAGATAAGGCGGTTTGACAGTGAAAGCGTGAAGGTCGCTCACGCGACGAGATGAGGTCAAGGCCAGAAGAAGTGCGACCTTCCAGGTGATGAATTTGATATCGGCCTTATGGATAGGCTCAAATGGTGACTTCATAAGTTGAGATATTACCACATTGAGGTGCCAAGCTGGCGGAGGGCGACGCACAGGTGGATACTTGCGGAAGAGCCCTTTGAAAAATTGACGTATAACTCGTGATGAACAGAGGGATGAAGAGCCATCATGCCGGAAACGAGATATTGCAGCTAAGAAAACTCTCAGAGTTGAATGAGAGAGTCCTTACTGAGCGAGGTTTAAAAAAGAATGGAAGGAGCCGCTCAGTTGTGGAATGGATGGGATGGATATTGACTGAAGCGCACCAATGACAGAAACGCTTCCATTTAAGTTTGTAAGTCTTGATGGTAGACGGAGCTCTGGCATGAGCCAGAATGTCTCTGCACTCCTGGGATATGTTCAAGTCCGCGAACTCAAGGTGCTCAGGTTCCATGCCCACAATTGAAGCGTCGAGGGATCTGGATGACACACTAGACCCTTGTCCATAGTTAGTAGGTCCGGACGAGGACGTAGAGGAATGGGCTCGCACTGGGACATTAGAAGCAGTTCCGTAAACCATGCCTGTCTGGGCCAACGAGGTGCGATCAACAGGATGTGGCAGGGCTGCCTCCGCATCTTCCACAGAACCCGCTGTATTAATGGGAGCGCCGGAAAAGCGTAAGCGAATAGATCGCACCAGTTGATCAAAGGGGCATTCCCGCAGGACCCTGGGTGGGGATGCTAACTTGCATAAGATGGGCATTTCTGATTCTCCGGCGTTGCAAAGAGATCCAGATCTGGGTGACCCCATTGGCGGAACACATGATCCAGAGTCGGTTGGTGCAGTTCCCATTCGTGTGTTGAGGAAGTGGACCTGCTCAACGAGTCCGCCAGTAGGTTGGACACGCCCGGAAGGTGGACAGCTGTCAAGGTGATGTGATGGCGCAGAGCCCAATCCCAGATTGACTGGGCAAAGCGGGACAGAAGTGGAGACCTGGTCCCTCCTTGTTTGTTCACGTAGTGCATACTGGTGGTGTTGTCCGTTTGGATTAGCACTGACTCCCCGTGAACAACTGGGAGGAAGGACTTGAGCGCTAGAAAGATCGCCATCAATTCTAGCCTGTTGATATGCCACGTGCGCTGCATCGGCGACCACTTGCCCTTGATGGAGGCCCTGGAGATGAGCGCCCCACCCCTCCAATGAGGCGTCCGGCGTCAGCGTAAGGTCTGGAGCATGATCGAGGAAGGACACACCCATTTCCAGATTCGCAGGCTGCGCCCACCAAAACAGGCTCCTTTTCATGCGGGCTGTGACGGCAACTAGGTCGTTGAAGGACCCGGAGACCTGACGCCACTGTAAGTCCAGCTCTTCCTGAATAGGACGGGTACGCAACCTGCAATTTGGGATCAGCGCGATACAAGATGAAGCCATTCCCAAGAATGACTTTAACGTCCGAACAGAAACGGACTGTTTTCGTCGAATGAGTGAGACCAGACGAAGTATCTTCATACGCCGCTCGTTTGAGACGAAAGCTTTTGAGAGCTGCGTGTCTAGGATCGCCCCCAGGAAGGATCTGGGCTGCAGAGGTGCAAACTGTGACTTTTTGACGTTGATGGTCAACCCCAGAGATTGAAACACCTGCTGGCAAAGGTGTGTGTCCCGACCCAGCTGATGGCGGCATTAAGACTTGAGAAGGCAATTGTCTAAATAGGGAAAGATCTGAATTCCTTGTAGACGCAGGTGAGCCACCACCGGGGCCAGTACCTTTGTGAATACACGAGGAGCTGAACACAGTCCGAAGGGTAGAACTTTGAACTGAAAATGTATTGGTCCCACTTTGAAACGCAGGTACTGGCGATGTTGTTCGATGATTGGAACGTGAAAGTACGCGTCTTGAAGATCTATGGTGGTCATAAAATCCTCGCTGGATAGAAGACGCAGGACTTCCAGTAGCGTCAGCATACGGAATGATTGAGACTTTAGGAACTGGTTGAGAGCCCTCAAATCCAGAATAGGTCGCCAATCTCCGTTCTTCTTGAGTATGAGGAAAAATCGAGAGTAAAAACCCTTCCCTCTTAGATGTTTCGGGACCACTTCGACTGCCCCTTTTAACACAAGAAGACGGACCTGATGGTAAAGCTCCTCGAGATGTGGAGCAGGTGGGCCACGAGGTGGGGTGCAAGGAGGAATCTCTGTGAACTCCAGGGTATGACCCCGTTTGACAATGTCCAAAACCCAGCGGTCCGAGGTGATCGAGGACCACTGGGAATAAAACAGAGAGATTCGTCCTCCAACAGTTTGAGAGTGGCAAGAGTCATTGACGTTTCTGGTTTGCGCCACCATAGGACGACTTTCCTCTGTATGTTTTGGAGGGTTGTTGTCGAGACTGCTGATTGGGCGTGTAACGTTGGCCGCTCTGATTGTAGGAACGGTATTGCTGCCCACCTCGAAAGTTGGAAGGAGTGCCGCGTCCGCGCGCACCTCGAAAGGACTGCTTACGAAATTGTAGCGTGCCCAAGGATTTCGCTGTATCGGTGTCCTTCTTGATGGACTCAAGGGCATCATCGCTATGGGATCCGAATAATGATTCACCATCATATGGCATATCCAGTATTCTGGCTTGGACTTCCTGCCGGAAGGAGGTGGACTTCAGCCAGCCTTGCCGTTGGAGTGCCGCCGCACTTGCCAAGAGGCGGAAACCAGTGTTAGCCATATCGACTGCACAATCGATGATTTCTTCCGATGCCCTTTGACCATCGCGGAGAATCTGTAGTGCGTCAGCTTTGGAAGCATCAGGTATGAGTGCTATGTAATCTGCAATGTCTGACCACATCTTCCGGTCAAAACGTCTCAAAATGGCTAAGGCATTGGCTGCTCGGACAGACGTGGAGGCCATGGTTGAGAACTTGAGGCCAATTGCATCCAAGCGTCGACCCTCTCTGTCCGGAGGGGCTGTGATTTGGGACGCCGGATTCCGTGCTCTACGCTGTGCGGCCTGAGTCACGACAGAGTCCGGCTTGGGATGAGAAACCAGGCAAGCTGGAGAACCAGTTGGGGCCTTGTACTTCTTCTCAAGGCGTGGAATCTGTGCAGGTAAGGAGTTTGGAGCATTCATCAATTTTAGCCAAACAAAATCAATAATAGGGATTGTGTGTACCTGCTTAAAAGGTTTGTCTTTAAAGTCATAAAGAAAACAATCCTCCTCGCGTTGTGATCGTGGGCGCTTGAAACGCTGAGCCGCTTTATCCATCAAAAGATGGAAACTGGCGATATCCACTGGTGGAGACTCACTCGAGGTACCAGGTTGAGGAGAGGGCGTCTGCGCCCGATAATCATCCCATTCAGCCATATCCTGGTCACCTGCCTCCTCATCCGTGTTGTCTGGGACTTCACCGTCCTCACTGTCTGCGTTCGCCTCCTCATCATCCGCATCCTGCGGGTATATAGTGGTATGGATGCTTATAGATCTATGAACCTGTGAAGGTGCAGGTGGTACGATAGGCGGCAATGCAGGTGGAGGTAGTGCTACAGGAGCGGGAGATTGCGCAGGTGTAGTCTGCGGTTTTGCAGGAAAACGGCGATTATAATCGTCCAGCATATGTTGGAGATTAGAAATTAAGGACAAAGGAATGGTGGCCACAGGAGCTTGAGTGAACTGCTCCTCTTGTTGATAGACTGGGTCATTGTCATCATTAGAGTGTGTCTTGACATTTAATTATCAAATCAGAAGGGCTACGTGCTGCCCCAAAGGTGCCATCTTCATGCTCTGAATCTGTATCATGCTCCGATGTAGTTGCGAACATTGGAGAAGGTGGTTGAGGCTCTGGATCAGAGATCTGTTGGCAGGGTACTGTAGTGCGAGGATGTGAAGATCATGCGGTCTTCAATGGCACTAACGGCAAAGATGCAAATGAAATTGGAGCCGCCGCCGACGGAGCCGTCGCCGTTATCGTCGACGAGGCTGATTTTGGTGTTGTCAACGGTAATTTTGAAGAAACCTTCGCCGACGGAGTGATACCGTCGACGGGCGATCCACTGAAGATATAGTTGTCGACGGGGCCGTCGTCGACGGGGTCGTCGTCGATGCTGGTACTGACTCCGTAGACGGAGTCTCCGTCAACGGGCCTGCCTTCGTCGACGAGACCTTCGTCGACGAGATCTTGGTCGACGGAGTCTTCGTCGACGAGACTTTAGTCGACGGCGTCGTCGACGACGACGATGTCTTCGGGCCTTTCGTCGACGATGATACTCTCTTCTTCGTCGACGAGATGGGAATCGTCGACGGGACAGGTTTAGACGACAACGAAACCCTCGTCGACGTCGAGGCTGTAGACGAAACCGTCGTCGACGATGAGAAAGCTGAAGTGGTAGTCAGCGTTGTCGTAGAAGATGCAGGCAAAGCTGTTCTCGTCGTCGGAGCGCTCGTCGACGCTCCCGTCGACGGCGGGACTTTGAGAGGTGTGAAAACACCTCGAGAGGCAGCCAAAGATGCCTGAGAGCCAGGTATCGTGGGCGTAGAGGTAGTAGGAGTGGCAAAAGACACCACAGGAGCCAGAGACAAGGCTAATTTAGGTCTCTTGAGGAAAGGAGAAGGAACCTCCTGAACACTACCACGCTTAGAGGCTGCTGAAGAGAAACCAGAATGTAAACTTTCTGCATCGGACAGCACAGATTCCTTGTCCTTAAGACGCTGCAGCCAAAGGAGAAGACGGCCCTCCCTGTCCTTCAGAGTCTTGGCAGAAAAGGTTCTACAAAACTTGCAGCTGCCAGCCTCATGATCCGGGTACAAAAAATAAATACACTTCTGGTGGGGGTCCTTTTCAAAAAGGCGCAGCTTCCCACAAGAAGAGCAGGGTCTAAATAAAGACTTCTTACTTAACATTGTTGAAGAATGTTCTGGAACTAGAGGAATAGAGAAGAAAACTGAGCAGAGCTCAGGGAGACTCACTTCACACGACGTGCAGTAGAAAATCTGAGGGCTTGAGCTTCTGCGGAGAAGGTTCTAGAGGGTGCTGGCGCCTGATTGGCTGCAGTTTGGACTAACATAATGACACTAATGTGTTACAAATGGTTTTTTCTCTTTACCTTGCATTCCTATGTAGGAATCGTTTTTAGAGAATTTCAGTTGTATTTTCTTCTTTTTCTTGTATTATGTTTATACATATATATATATATATATATATATATATATATATATATATATATATATATATATATATATATATATATATATATATATATATTCTAGCATTATTGCTATTTTATTTACCGTGGGACTCCCACTTCGACGACGGGGAATATTCAAGCAAGCATGTGAATCTATGAAAGACACCCCTAATACTGGAGAAAGGGCAAACAGTCGCAGGATTCTAGATTGAGGCATGTGTTGAGTGTGTTAGAAAGTAATAGTCAGAGTAAAATTCTCCAAGTGTAATTATGCTGAAGAGAGTGTTACTTATCTGGGTCATATGTTGTGTAGTGAAGGTGTGAGGCCAAAACCTGATTAGTGGATAACATCCGACATGCTCCAGCCCCAAGTAATAAGTGTAATGTGAGCTCTATTTTGAGGGTAACAGAATTTTATATATGCCAAATTTTGCTAGTCAAATATTTCATATTCGGCAGTTGATAAAAAGCAGGGCTCGATTGGAATGAACAGGCAAGTGTCAAGATGAATCTAATGGCATCAAGTAGGCATTTGTCAAGACTATCACTGGAAAGAACTGATCCTGAGGCACCGAGTGTAGTGACAACAGAAGCTAGAAGTATTCATGCTGTGCTTTCACACACAATGTTCTTGGTAGGGTGTATGTGACTGGTATGCTTCTAGATCCTGGTCACAAGTTGCAGAAAAACACTTGGTCCTTGGTTGTCGAATAAGAAATACTGGTGCACGTGTGTGTGTCTGGGGGGAGGTTTTAGAATATTTCAGGGCATACATTTGGGGAAAGGTGTGTGTTGCACATTGTTATCACAAACCTTTGGTAAATGTTTTGACAGCAAGCGATATGGTGAGCTACGATTGAAGCATCATAAAGGATTACTTGAATGTTAATGAGGCTACAGGACGTTTATTACACACTATTATATGTGACAGGTTGTGGTTGCGCATTTTTGTCACATTTGTGAAAGACATACCAAAGAATGGCAGGTGGCCTTTGTGCTAGGAGAAGGTGCAAATGTTACTGACAACGGATTGTAGGCATGCCAGAGTAAAGAAGACAAAACTCTACAAAATGTAATGGGGCGATTGAGGAAGGATTGCTACAGGAATTACTGGATGCAAATGTGAGGCCATTTTGGGAAGTGAGATCTAAATTGTCGGTGGAGAAGGAGGTGGTATTCTGAGGTGATACTGCCATTCCTCCTGGTTTGTTAAGAGAATGTGTGGTGAAGTTGGGGTTAATTTGGCAAACTAAGCAAGTTGTAAAGCTGTCTTATTGGCGGCCTAGATTTTTTTATTGAAATAAAGATTAGGGAGTGTACCTTGTGTGCCATTACTGATAACACTTCGGGAACGTTGACAACACTAATGTGTGTGGGGGTCATACTGAGGAATCCAAGGGATTTGCAGTAGACATTATGGGCACTGTATATCCAGCACAGAAGTTAATTGTTCTGATGTAGCAATTTTCACTCTGACTGACAGAGAAAATAGTTGCAAGGGCAGATACGGATTCAGTTTTAGAATTTTTGGATGAAGCATTTTTGAACGAGGGTATTCCAGCATCATTATTGAATGACCATGGTGTACAATTCTTATCACAAAAAACAACCTACTTTCTGAATAGGTTCAGTGGGAAGCACAGAATATCTTCTCTTTACCATCCTAGTTGTGATGATATGGTGGAGAGATTTAACAGAGTTCTCAAGTAAGCTATACAGCTAGCAAATTGCGGTGGTACCGATTGGCGGTCACAAGTGATGAATTCGATCTCAGGACCAACCAACCAACCTCCGGTCGGCGGTTCCGACTGCCTGATCACCATGCGACTTAACACTGTTAAGTCAGATACTCACATTTCTCTTAGGAGCATGTGTTACGGCCGTAAACGGGCGGTAATACAGGCTTCCCATAAAGAAATGGGTGTGTG
Source organism: Lissotriton helveticus (assembly GCF_964261635.1). Taxonomy (NCBI): domain Eukaryota; kingdom Metazoa; phylum Chordata; class Amphibia; order Caudata; family Salamandridae; genus Lissotriton; species Lissotriton helveticus. The sequence continues at coordinate 189,404,119 of NC_136060.1, forward strand.
TGTTAAACCCTGCACCCTGTGGTAGGCACCACATGGTGCCTGCCACAGAGTGCATAGATTTACAGGGGGGGCGCCCCTGGTACCCCCTTGGCCACCAACCATAGGCCACAGTGGTAAGGGAGCCCTGAATAACACAAACAAATGACAAGGACATGAACTCAACCACAGCACGGATTGTCAAGAGAATATGTCACAGACTTCCCAGGTGGACTCATTTTTGTGGATTTTTAAAAAATGTAATAGTTAATGTTGTTGTTTATATTAGGGAGGTTACTTAGGTACGAGGTTCATAGGATGTATTGTGGTGCCTTCCACACGTGAGAATGTTGGAAATGAGGCCAAATGAGTGAGTGAATAAATGGAACAAAGGATAGTATATGTTCTTGTATGAGGATAGAGTTTCTATGCTTGGCAGCTGGAAGTATTGGTTAGCATGGTGCAGGTCAATTATGCTTGCATTGGAATAAACTTATTTTAGATTAGAATATATGCTTGTTGGATTGAGATTAACGTACACCTCAGTTGGCATTATTACTGAAACTATCAAACCCTCCAACTAGCCAAAACTAATCTGGTAAACTGGCCCTTGCTTTGGCAAAAAGGTAAATAGTGAATTGATTCATCAGAAAATATTGTTTGGCCATTCAGCTAAATCTCTCTATCTGTAATGAGAGGAAAAGACAGTTTAGGAAATAGACAGGTTTTATGCAAAAGCTGACACATAGGATAATTAGAGAGCCTACATGTTCAGAGAAGGACAAGTGGATATTGACATAACTTATACCGAATATTTACGAGGTGAAAGCGGACATTCACTACGAATGGATATTGACTAATATCAGCTATACTGTATTGTCATCAAGGGTATGCTTCTCATTGCCTCCTGTCCAAAACATTGCAATGAAATCTGCATCCTATTGTACAATGTGAAAGGCAATGATTAAACACTAATAACAAGTGGGGCAGCGGTGGGTGTACAAGGAACTGAGGCCCAATATGGATCAAGCGCTAGTTTTGCCACAGGATTCAAACCATACCTCACTGATGAGGACTGATGGTTATGCCCAGACATGGGTCCAGAGTTTACTGTGCCACAGAATAAGTTGTTTCTCACTGATGAGGCCTAAGTAGACGGAAACCAACCTCCGATTGCTTTTGTTACCGTTCAGAGGAGACCTGTTTACACAGTTTGAGCTGAAGTGGCATAGTGGATGAAAAACACTGGACTGGATTGCAGCCTAAGCGATTGCCCTTGGCCGAGATGTTGGCAATTATTCCACCCATTGCTATGGGGGATTTCCTCAGTTCCCTGGACTGGCCTCGCCTCTTTGAATGTGCGGATAAGAAGCAGTGGCAAGGGTACATACTTCTTTCATTGATAAATGACATTCCCCAGGCCTGCATTTTGAGTGATCATTGGTGATACTTGCATGTCCTTTGGTGCTGTTGTAAAGGCTGCACCAATGACTGCAACAGAGGTGGCTGTGGTTAACCCAAACCTTTCCGAGATGATTGTTGGGGGTCCTGGAATGCACTGACATTATAGGTGTAGTTGGAGAAGTGCACAGAGTAGGCAGCAATTAGGGACTGTGTGCCATGTTCTGTGTGCAATGTTCCTCAGCCATCCAAGATCTGTACTTGTTTAGATAGGCTGGAGCCCCTTCCCAGTGTGGGTCCTTTAACAGTGCTTTTGTGCCTATCTAGGACGCTTAACACATCACTCGCTACAACTGTCTCTCACACCATGAAGAAGCTCACCACCCTGGATGCAGCATCAGCAAGGAGACCAACAGATTATAAACCTGCCACAATGACAGACCCCAGAGTAACCAAGTGGGGTCGTCTCAGGCAAGTGGGGAAGTGACTCCTAGGAACATGCAGATTTAATTCAGAGAAAACAAACACTGGTATGGTTCATTAAGGTATTGCATGCTAACATGAACTACAATATGAATAAAATTCAAACTGAAGGGAGAACTGTTGACTAGCAATTTTTGATTGAAGGGCTGGCTGCTAGAGTATTGAAGGAGGAACAGCAATCTCTGACCATGGCAGCCATGCCACAGAAACTCAAAGGTGAGACACAAGTAGTCAAAGGTGCACTATGAGACTTAAATACTTTAAACAAACTGTGTGGTGGGATGCCTGATGTGGCTGAAGAGCCAATGAAAACTCCTGCACAATATACAGAGTTTGGGCCTTGAGCCAGGTACAGGGGTCCATGCTTCTCTTTAGGTGTACTCTCTCCAAGGGGTTATGTTGGATCTGTTGCAGAATCTGCTACAGATGGATAATTGATGGCCATATGATATGTGCAGAAGGTGTACTGGCTACTAGACAAGTAGCATGGAGAAGGTAACTTGCATGGGGCACCATGATGATGGTCTTGGATATTGTGGAGCGCCACAAGTCCGGTCTAAGACAAGAACACACCAAAGCAGTGCTCCTGATATCACCCACTTTTTCTCATTCCCTGATCTTTGCTAAGAGTCTCTGGCTATGATAAAAGTTTTGCTGGCAGGTAAGAAGAAACTGATTGAGCTTTTCATAGGCTTCCCTGTTCACTTGAGTAACCCACAAGGGGAAAAATATGTTTTTTTCCATTGTGCATGTGGCTATGCCATTTTTTAAATTGGTACAAGGGAACAACCACACATATAGTGAGCTAGTACTGACGATTCTTCCTGGGAGAATTTTCAAGTAAGGATACATAAATTGTATTCAGAGCCCAAATATAGGAAATGGAAAATCCCAACATCTACCACGCAACTTGATACAGATCATCAACCAATATGTGAGATTTCACACATAGGTGGAGAGCGAGGGTTGTAATGTTCAACTAAGTGATACATCTAAAGCCAAGTTACCGGTTTCATATGGAGGACAGTCCTTTCTTCTACTCACATGTGAACCTCTCTATGATCCACACATCCCAATTTGAGGCAGGAGATTGCCAACTAGATGTATTATTGCATTTTATTTTGTGTAAATAAACATTATGTATGGGGTTCTAGGATTATCAAATAAAATGGGAGCAACAATTAGCAATAAACAGAACCTTCAGTATTTACTATGTGTATGTAGTATTTATACTCACACATTTATTTAACAACACATTTTGAATCTATAGAGAAGGCAAAAACAAGTACTGACTTTGGCTTTTAAAAATGCAAATCAACACGTTTATGATAAAGCCTTGTGCAATCAATGTCTTTACAAATAAATTCTATAAATCTGTACCTTTGGTAGCATCCATTCCTCCCACTGCAAACAATACTCCGACTGTGGACTTTCTAGGTTTGGTACGCGGACTTTGTAACATAGGCCTTCTCTCTGGCAGTAAATGGTATTTCATTGCTTCCATGATGAGTTTCTGACAGTCTATGTCATCCCTGAAGAGCACATTGTTTTCCATGTCGGCTAAAAACTGCAGAAAAAAGAGAGATCTCTTCAGTTACAGTAAATCCATTCACACCAGAGCACTACATCTGTATGCATTTAATTTTCTTCTCATCGCCTTGATTTAATAAACTAGCAGGATATCCAGGAACAGGAGTCGATTTACAAAGCTTTCCTCTTAAGCAGGTCTCTCTTTACTTCCGTCCTCGGTTTGAATTACACCTGCGTTTCCAGGCCTGCTTTGCAAAGCTCTCCCTGTAAGAAGTTATGCCTTAAGCCAGACTTAGGTGTACCTTACTCATCAAATTCCAACAGTAAGACATGCCTACTCACATAACTAATGCTTTTGATTCAAAACGTGTTTAGCTTTGAGTCTTCTCTCTTACTCCTGGAAATACATGAGCATGTCACACCTAACCTGTGTTGCGAGCATCAATGTTGGACTGGGTTGATGGAAACTAAATCCATGCCCAGTCTAGCCACCTGCACTGTGCCATGCATGTGTGCATCTCCAATTCAGACATAAGTATACGTTTAGCAGTTTGTGTACTATACTGTGTACAGTCTGTACTGTATCCTTTGGTAGACACATTCATATAGTGCTTCATACCCTCAACAAGGCGCTGAAGCGCTTCCAGTGGAAGATAAGCATGCTAGACTATATATATCACAGTAAAGCAAAAGCCCATACCTGGGGCACGAGTAGAGGCAGCCTAATGTAAGCTAATAATTTACTGAGATCCTTCCTCCTCTCTTCCAAATCATGGCGCACCCATGTCAGCAGTGCGTTCAGTATGGTTTCTTCAATAGGGATGTTCATATCGTCGCTCGCCAGCAACTTCGCGATTTCGCTGCTTGGTAACAACAAGAATTCCTGATTCTTTATTACTTCCATGAAGTGTTCCTGCAAGTAACAAGAGATTACTATCAGTAATTCATCCTTTCCTTGCAATCATGTAAAAGTGAATGTACCAGCTGCAGTAAGCGGAGCTGCCTATGATGAGCACATGCTAGCTGTGCACCATTCTGCAAACCCTGCGGTCCGCCTAGGATCAATGCCAAGGGTTCTACGTCAGTAGTGAATCAACAGGTGATGAGAATCAGCGAGTATTTCCGATGACTACAGAACCCTAAGGCGATAACCAGCTTTATTCAGTCTTGTTTGTATTTGTGATTTGGTGTAGCACACACCAGGCCTGAATGGGTTACGAAATACATACTGACAAATTAACATAGCTATGTGGATAACCAATACAAATTTAGGATGATACCTAAAAAGACTTATTCCAGCCAAGCAGAGGATGGTCCATATCCCCGTTTATATTCAGTCGAATTAGTATCAGCCCCGACTGAACCATCCCAGGTGAGTCTTAGGGTACAGGTGATAAGCAGAGGGCACACACACACATCCAAGGTCACTACTGTATGACCCAGTAACAGGACATGTGGACAGCTTAAAAGTGTTAAAAAACAATGTGTCTGCCATTGTCCCGTGAGTGCTGTGGGGGTATGGGCAAGCCACTTTTAATGTTAGAGTGACATAGCGCTCCATACGAGAAGCGGTTGCCACATCCCCATTATTCAATAAACAAAATAGTGCTCACCGACTTATAACGCAGACCGTGTAACAAGCAAAGTAAAAGGTCCAATCATTATTGGAGGTAGCAAATGCAGACAAGGCGGTATCAAGGAGGGACTAACAAGCCTAATGAGGAATCTGAAGCCAGCGTTTACAAAGAAAAATGACACAAGCCTATTAAAAATATTGGCGGAGAATGGGCAGGACTTAAAAGCCATACTCCACTACTGCATGCCTCGCAGCAGCACATGTGCTGCCCAGGCTCGACCTAAAAAGGCCTTAATATTCTATGGGAAAAAGGCTAATAATGGAAGTTGTCAATGGAAATGGACACATTTAATATTAACATTATCTATCAAATTGTAGGAGTTTGATGTTGTTTATAACTTTCAAACTTTGTGAATTGTATGCTGTTTGCTAAGGTTTAAAAAAGCAGAAGAAAACACCAGAGGAAAGTAAGTTCTCAGGAGCAAAAACAGCAGAAAACTCTTAACAGACGAACTGAGTTCAGTCAAGCTATATAAGTACAAAAGTTATCATTTTCGTGACTTTGCCAGCAGAATTGTAATTCCTCACACTCCTACCACCAGAGTTTGTTCTGGGGAGAGAGACAGAAGCCAACCCAGAAAGATAACACACATTTTAGATTATGTTAAGATATTCAGTAAACCAGCAGTCTTATTCTGTATCAATGCTGAGAAGGCTTGTGATCACGTGGACTGGCGCTTTTAGTCGGGAGAGGGGCGCTGAGGCATATGAAACTTAGCCCTAACTCAGCAGAATGGATCTTGGCACGTTACAAAAACTCCCACTTAAGATACTTCCGAATGGTTGTCCTATGAACAGGGTGAGAATAACCATAGCAAGTAGCAACTAGGACTATCCCATGCCCCCTTCACGTCCTCCGTGTGGGCCAAACCTCTGGTCTAACATATTACTAATAATAATAATAATGAGAAGATGAAAAGTGTCACCAAAGGACAGTATGGGTTACAAATCCTGTGTGATGATAATATCCTCGTTTTGGGCCAGAATCTTGAGTCTTTATAGGCACTTTCTTTAGAACTTAACATTATTGGTGAGTGTTATAATCTAAACTAACTGAACTAATCGGAGGTTTTAATTTCGCAGAATTTTTAACAGTAATCTGTCACAAGCTTTATGGGGTCAATCATCCAGTGCTCTTTGCTTAAATCTATGATAACCTGGACAAGAGGTAAAATCACGTTGTTAGCCACTAGAGAGGACTACTAAATTCACTCCACTATTAAACGTATTCTGTGGTGTATCAAGATGGAATGTGGCAGGATCTCAATGAAATACACATCAGTATATATTTATTAGTAAGAAACTCAGAATGTAAAACAACTGACATGACCCAAGTCTGAGCATGGTTTGGCATCTCTGGCTAGGTGTACAGAAGAAAACATGAACCTCTGAGAAAACGTTTGTATAAAGGTGTAAACGTAAAGACATGTGGCCCTATATATATATATATATATATATAAATATCATGAATTACTAAGATTAAGTACGAAATGGGAATAAGATCAAGAGAAAGATGGAGGCCACTCTCAACCATTTTCCATTCACTATACTCCTTAACAATATAGGGCCTGATTACGATGTTGGGTGATTGCTGCGGTCTCGGGACCGGCCGACCTCTGGTGGGCGGTCCCGACACCGCCATTACAACGTGACTGCACATGCTGCAGTCGCATACTCCCATTTCCCTATGAGAGCCGGACAAACCTCCCAATGAGAAATGGGAGCCTGTGTAAATCCCTACACCACGTGGCACACCGTGGAGGGATTTGTAGGGCAGCACCAAAGGTGCCCCCCAGGCTCCCAAATAAAGCCTGCAGAGACATGGGGGCCCTGCTAGGGGCCCCCAAAGTCACTTTCCGACAGGCTGTTCATGTCGGAAAGCCTAATGATAAGCCTTTCGGAAAGCAACATCATAATCCCCATGGCGTAAACATCGTACATAGGAGATTATGAGTTGCCTCCGATTGGTCAGTCGGTCCAACCAGCCGGTTTCAAATCCGACAGCCTGTATCATAATAAGGCTGTCGGATTTGAAACCCACAATGTGAGTCGGAAAGCCTCTGACCTGTGGTCGGAGATTTTCCGACTCACATCGTAATAGGCCCTGTAGTCTTGGAAAGGTGGAGGGGGTGGAAGGGGAGAGAGGATTGTGTACTTAGACATACTTTTGTAGACAGATTATTCATTTTTCTGCTCAATGCTTCCTGGGATTCAACCTGGTGTAAAGAAAGGGATATGGTTATATCCAAATAGGACAGACAATTGGTCATGAACAAACGACTGGAATTCTCATGGCTCTTGGACACCATGATCATTTACTTCTGTCTCTGGGGACTTCATTTTGCCCTCAGGAGTAGTACAGCCATTCCTGAAATCAATGAAATAATGGAACTATCAAGCAGTTTGGTACAGGGAGCTGGGCATTTAGATACCTAGCTAAGAGTAAAAGGTGTTGTATGCTACAGTTAGCACTCATGTAATAAATGTGCAGTGTAAGGGATGTTTTTGTTTTAAAATAATATTACACTTCTGACCAACCTAAGCAGATAGATAAAAAGATATCGGCCCTATGCTAGAGAAAATATGAGGAGGTGGGAAACTCACTGCATAATGTAGAACTGCCAGAAAGTTTTCCACTTCTAGAAGGATGGACTGGATGAGGTAGACGCCACTGCCAAACTTTGACTTCTGTATATTTGATTGAGTTGGGCAAATTATGAGAAATATCGGTTATACTGCAGCAACAGTGGATTGATGACTCTAATCCTGCTCGCAGTTAAGCAAGTATGTGCTTTTCCATGATTAAATCACTAAAAAATGTTTTTGATTTTCTCGCTTTGGCCTCAAGGAAAACTGTAGCAATTGTGCTCATAACCCCGAGCTTGGATTATTGTAACAGCCTCTATTTAGGCATCTCTAAGCAACTTCTACACAGGCTCCAAGTGGTTCAAAATTTAGCCGCAAGGCTTGTGCTCAAACTTCCTAGGAAAAGCTCCGCTTCTCAGGGGCTTAAGGAATTACATAGGTTGCCTATTTACAAGAGGGTTAAATTAAATATTTGTTTCTGGTTTTCAGGTCCTTACATGCTGCTGGTCACAAATACCTATATGATCATTTCTTTCATTATAGGACGCAGAGGACCCTTAGATCTTCTAATTATAATCTATTAAAATCTCTGACTTTTAGGCTAAAATCCATAGGAGGCAAGTCTTTTTCTACTTTGGGATCTAAGGCATGGAATCAACTTCCTGGTTCTCTCTCGAATGAAGCCACCTTTAAGATGAGCTTGAAAACGTGGTTGTTCTCTGCCCCGATCAAATGTGTCATTACCTAAACTGTTTATGCTCAGCGGTGTTTTTCGGTTTTATTTCAGGTGTTTTTGAATGATTTACCTTGCGACAGCTGACGGAGGATTGGTGTTTGAGTTAGAGCCAGGATGCTCTGTTTGAGTGACAGCGCGCTTTACAAGTACCGTTTCCAATAATTTCATACATTCAAGGAATACTAGCCAAATATAGTGCAATTTCTAAGCTAGCAATTATAGGGATGGTATGGTGACTTCCTGACTAAGAAAAAAGCAATTTACTTTATTCAATAAATACATGCCTAATTTACGTCCATATGCCCCTTTGATAACATATACATGCCAAACAAATAAAAAATCCAAGGATGCTCTTCAATGCTTTGGACAGTGACTGCCCTCTTCCGCAAGCTGGGGTATTAAGAAAACAAGGGACTCACATTCTAAGTGAGTTGGTACAGACTAAAGAAGGGGGCTTAACAAATAAGCATTTACAGTGTTACAATTTATTGCTAATAAAATGTACTTGAAACAACCATAGGGGTTTAAAAACAGGTATGTCCCAGTTTATACATAGTGAACAGATTTTATAATTGCGGATTAGCCTTTTTACTCTTACTCTTGAAATTAGATACATTGTCATGTTTTTTTCTATTAAATGTTTTGAATGTTTGTTCCGTTCATACAGCTTGGAATAAAATTAATTACTTTCTTGAAGATGAAATTTCAATTGGTTTCATGTGGTTTCCATAGTAACCTGTGTTTAAGAGAAAAACAACTCATTCTGTTGCAATTCATAACTGCAAAAAATAATAATCCAATTCAGAACACTGATGGTACTGAACAAAATGAAAACGCCGTAGGATGCTAAATTAATTAGCTGAGAATGTCCTTTCAAACGACGCTACGGTTGGACGACCTGAGGACATTGCGTTATGCTCCTGCATAAAGCACAGCCTCCAAGGAAAGCGTGTTGCTTCAATCACAGAAATCTGGCTCGGTTTACAAATGAGATTATCCCTTTCTTTTCAAGAACATCCACTCAATGGTAGAAAGGAAAATGTGAACCACTCAAGGAGAAAGAGTCATTATTGACAGGAAGCTAGTCGACTACTGGCAGTGATCAATTGTTTTCAGCATTATCACTTCTTGTAGTATTATGACCTTTAAGACATTTCAAGAGTTAATAAGGAAGGGTAAGCGTACTTTTATGTGGCATGTTATCAGATAACGTCGAGAGCTTCACACCAGAATCCAAATAAATATTTGAAACGTTCACATGTATGTTTTGAGACCTTGCTTTCTGCACCCACTTTGGGCATATATCAACAAATGGAAATCAAGGTTATTGAGACATACCTTTTCGTGGATTATAATCATGTCTGTATAAAATGAAGATAGTATATTTTTAAACCCCGTTAACTATCCAGGCTGTAGTTACACAAGAACGGGATGCTTACCATAAATATGATATGTACAATGGCACATATCTATTTGTGTTCACAGGGCATATGTGCAAACTGTAGATTAGAACATATCTTTTTAGCCGGCCATCCTCTTTGAAGGCCAGCTTCAGGAAACTTATTTTATTTCTGTACCAACAAAATAAGTGAAAATTGCACCTGAAAGCAGCATGATGGGCCATTTAATAAGCGCATTCAATATTTTTATGTTGCTAATTCGGACCTTGCACAAATATAGGAAACTTTGATCACAATGAGCAAACCAAGCGCAACTTTGAACTGGAGCAAAATTATTTGCCCGCTCTTTGTGCTTTCTTTATAGCTTATGTAGAGTACTTCATGAGAGCAATCCATAAAATATGAATCCTTTGGCATATAAACACAATTATATCACGACACGACACTGATCACTTGCCACCATAGCTGTGTTCCTAGGTCAAGAGCTATGTTTAACAGTTCATAAGATGAAAATGTTTATTGTTCTGGAGTTACTTACACCAAGGACTATTTTTTAACGATATAATTCTTCAGATTACAGTGGGATTTTTAGGTAAGGGCAGTATATTTTTGGTGATTAGACTTTTAATAAAGATACAACATTCAAAATAGAATATCCATTTAACTTCTACAACTTTCAGAAGTCCATTTAAATGTATACCATGTAAGGGATTCCAAATCGGCGGATGATAATCTGACCGTACCTTAATTTAGCATGGGTTTTAAGGCCATGAATGACTGTGTTCATGTACAGACGCAATGCTGTGGAAGCAGTGGGAATGTTGCGTGTAACATGAGATCAGGCAGAGTGAAGTCGAAAATGATGAATCGACAACTAGGATGATAGTGTAAACTTCTCTGTAATGCTTATGCCAAACTAGAAACATATTCTCTGACCTACTATTGCCGAACACTTGAGGGACCTGACATACAACGCTATTGTCTATTTCTTAGCATCGGAAACGGCCAAACGCACTTTCATAAGAATGCAGAGCATAAATGAAACTTCCTCTGAATGCCAGGTTTGAACCTCGGAATGATAACAATACTTAAAGTACAATACTAAGGTTGCTGGAACATTGCTGCATTTTGGCTTCAAACATCCCTTCGAAGAATTGTAAACTGATTTTAGATAATTACTTGATAGATGCTGCTGCCTCAATTGAGACCAAGATGTTATGGCGTTGGACTAGTTATGTTCTCTTGTGCTCCGTATGCGCCTATTCATTGGAAGTATGTTAACTTAGGATACTCTTCCACACAGGACACCTGATGGAGTAAAATAAAATCTAAGTAAAACAAGGGTATAGTTCTCACTGGTGAGAATATAACAGATTGTGGTGCAGGAAGATAATACACAGAAGTGGACCAGGGGGAGGCAGTAATCGACCCTGGCCTCTCCCTATGGACCAGATTCCAGGCCTCTCATTTTCAAATGGTTGACAAGAACATTTTTATTTTCTTGCTGGGCTCAAAATATCAAGAAACAGAGGCCTACTTTGAAATTATCAGAAAAAAAGACACTAATTACAATCAAAAAATGGGTACTCGCATCCAACGAGCACAAAGTCCCTCTTTTAGAGCAAAACCTGAATACAACAGACATTTCGCCAACATTTGTAGCCATTTTAATTTTGAGTTGCTTTCGTCCTTAAAAATAACTGTATCCATTCATCTACAACTGTTTTCTCAAATTACACATTTGCGTTATTTTGCCCTCATAACACAGCATGCGTGAAACTTCATTTTATATCTCAATTAAATCGTTTCCTGCACCCATAACACTTAGAACATACCATGGTGTAATTGTGTGCCACTTTATGCAAATCTGTGCACCCCTGTGCATCAGCAAATGACCGGATCCCCAGGCAGTTCGATGGGTGAAGCTGTTTCATCAAGAACTTGCAGCATGCTTCTACAACCTGCGATAGCTGGAGAAGGCAAGCAGTGGACAGAAGGCACTCTACAGTATCTTCTTTCAATTCAAGGCGACCTGAAAAGAGACATTTTTGTCGAATTAGTTGAAACCCTTGATACCTGCTCCCACCTTCCAGCAAACATTACATTAAGTAAGCACAGTATTCTTTACCTAACTAAACACATTACATGTGTGCTACACTCAGCCGCCATAGAGCCAACATGACGCCAACCATCTGAAGAAGAGCAAATGTGGGAGCACAAGGTCTCAGAAGTTTTAACGGTTCTAGCACCAGTCGATGAAGTAGGAGTTCCAGAGAAATTGGGATAAGTGGAAACGGTATGATTTTTGTTATTGGTGGCTGGCTAAAGCTCTATGTGGTGTCCTCGATCTGCTGCCTTTCTGCCCACGCCCTGATTTACACCCTATCCCTTCGGTTTCTCAAGCTCTAGAAACCTACTCCCTCTCACCACATACACCTGGCATCGCAAAGGAAGATTGCGATAGAATAAGATACCTGTGTCGCCTCAAGAAGCAGCCACTCCTGAAGAAAACACCTGCCTCTTCTTTGTATCTGAGAACCAGATCCAGCAAATACTAACATTAATCTCTTCAAACAGGGCACAGACACCCTCCTTGTTCATAAAAGCACTGCATCCATAAAAAAGTTTGAGCCAGCAATTCCAAATGCCCCCGAGAAAGCAAAAGAAGAAAGCAGAGAAATGTATCAGTCAGGAAAAAAGGTAAGCCCCAGATCTGAACAATGCCTCCTCCTGTAGTCAACAAAAAAACTGGAATCCAGTGGGAGGTTTGGATCCCACTTTTATTGTAATTTTGTAGACAGGAGATGTGGATCCAAGTGTCAAAGGCCTGGAACTGGTTTAGGCAGTTTTGCTTTGTGTATTTCAAATCCAGGGAGCAGTAGTAATAATTATCCCTGATGCTGGTCTTCTCAGCAGGTGTTGATGAGAGTTGTACTTCACTGAAGCATCCAAAACAGCAGCACAATCCAGTGTGAAGCTGTGCAGCTGGCTGTCAAGAGCCCTTTTAGGAGTAGCACTTACAAAAAGACAGACCCTGTGTGAAAGATTCCCTTTTACCCTGGAAATGATCTGCTGACTAACCTCCCCCTGCCGGTATGTTACCATTACAACAAATATTTTACCATGACCTACATTTACAAAGCATCATTTGCAACGCTTGGGTGTTTACAAGGTATGCGTTTACAAAGTTCAAGTTCAAGATGGTAAGTAATGAGATTTAAAAATGATTTAATTTGGTTAAAGAATTTAAAGTTGTTTTTAGAAATGCTTTTGTATGGTTTTTTAATTCAAGAAAAAAAATAATGAAAGCCCAGATTCATCTCTTCAAGCAGGACACAGACACCCTCCTCATCCATAAAGGCACTGCATTCATAAAAAATCTTGAAGAAAGCAGCGAAAGTCCGTAGTCAGGGAAAGGGTAAGTCCCAGATCTAAACAATACCTCCTCCCGTAGAAGAAATTGGAACCCGGTTTAAAAGTTTGGGTCCCACTTTTATAGTCATTTTCCAGACAGGAGATGTGGATCCTGCATTCTGAAACTGGTTTTTATGTATTCCAAGAAAAGGGAGCAGTCGTAATAATTGTCTACGATGCAGACCTTCTCAGCAGATTAAAATACTTTAATACGCTTTTTAATTGAAATAAATGATGAATTGTGAATTTTTGGGGTGATTTGTGAGATTTTAGAGATAAAAAGGGGCATTTTTGAAATGTAACTTATTTTTAAAAAAATGGGCTTTCTGTTATTTCTATTCTTATTTATTTAAAACAGGGATTTTAGGATTGTAGTGGACAATTGAGGGAAGTCATTTAATTTTGGGGTACTTTTTTTTTAAAGTAGTGAAGGTGTTCAATTTATTTTTGGGAATGTGGGTATTTACAATTTCTAAGGGCTTGGAACACAAATTAATTTTTGAATATTTTTGTCTAGGATCATAAAGGAGCGGCATGTAAGGGTTGTAGGGGATAATGGTGGGGAGCTATTTTAGTTTTGGGGTAATTTTTTTTAAAAAGGGGAATTTGTGTTCCTGTTTTGGGTGTGTGTATTTAAAACATTATGGATGTACAGCATTGTAACAATTCTTTTGTCTAGATCATGGATTTTTAGGAGCAGAATGTTAAGGTTGTGGGGAATAAGAGTGGGAAGCTTTTTAATTTCGGCGTACTTTATAAAAAAAAAAGAGGCATGGCTGTTAAATGTTTTTTTGTGGTGTGGGTATTTATAAACGTTTTAAGGGGATCAGAGTATTGAAAATATATATTTTTTAATTTTAATATAATGATAAATATATACACTTCTCACCAAAGTAAAAATACTATAATGATTTATTTAATGAATAATGTATTTGTTAAATTAGTGTTATTTAAAGAAAAAATAAATAGGCATATACATCTAATTATTAAAACGATATTCTTTTATTAATTGTGATGTGAAACAAAAACATTAATAGTTTAAAACAATTTAATGTTCAAACAAATATTTGTAAAATACTAAAGCATGACTTGTAATAAAATAAAATACTGAATGAAAAACTATAACTTTAAAAAGGTTAATTTAAACCAGTTCCAAAATGTATTTATTTTCTATTTTTAGATGGCCATTTTTTCCTGGATTTGCGTTCATTTCAACATTAGGTGCAAGACTGCAGACGAGGAAGGACAGATACAGAAGTTCCAGGGTAAAAAAAACTTTTTTAAATTTACATTTTCACCACTAGATAGAACATTTATTGTAGGCAATGTTTAAGGGAGGTCAACATAAGTAGAGTGGCAATGTAAATGTATTTAACTTTTACGTCCTTGCACTGGTCATCACCATTGCCCTGAGCATTCTTCATCTTGAAAACGCCACCGGACCCATAATTACCAGTCAAAGGAAATGCACAAGCTTAACCGCAGAGATCAGTTACTCAACAAAGTCATGCAGTTTGATTGCCCATACCAAACTAGACTGTTCCTGGCTCCCTACAGTGTTGACAAGCAGCAAAGATGCATGATTAGGGCTTGTGGGAACACCACTTCTACAAACAAAACAAATCAATAATACAGCCAGTATAAAAAGATCACCGCCAGGCAAAATGGAAAATTGTTTGTGGAACATCGCAGGAATTCACAATAAAATTCCCAACATTGAAACTGTCAAATATTTGAATACATTTCATATTATCGCTATGCAGGAGACCCAGGCTGAGAACTCCGTACCCTTAATGGGATATCTGGAATACCTCAATCTACCTATAAGAACCAGCTCAAGGTGCCGGCCAAAATGAGGGCTCACAATCTAGATCTCAGCACATCGGAATGTAAAGGTAGAACAGTTATATATCCCGGAAACATGGCTGCAGATTGACAAAATAGATGGTTGTATATGCAGTGACACACAGCCGCTTATCCTAATTAACATATATATCAACCCAGGGAAAAATATGTTCACATTTTAAAACTTGAAATAGTCATCAATAACCTGATGAAGGAGCACAACACACACCATATGATAATCACTGTGGAGTTTAACCTTTTCCATACGAATATTACAGAAGAACATGTCATATTTCAAAATGAAGTATGGAACATTCCAGTGCAGGCAGCATCAGCCACAAGGTGATACAACTCCCAAGGCACCCATCTAGTCTCAGTTCCAGCTGCATTAACATTGAGTTTACTAAATGGAAGATTCCCAGGGGAGAGGACCCAGTTCGCAAACATATCACAAAAGTACGGCACTATAACAGACTACACTGCAGCCTCATTAGCCTTATTCAAACTCATCAGAGACTTCTGGACTGAAGACTGGGAAGAGAGTGACCACAGTCTATAACCAAGACCAGCAAGTACAACACTCATGATCCGGCCAACATATTCGCCAACTCCAAAATAGAAAATAAGAAAAGATTGCGATGGAAAATTATGACACTCGAAGACATCCTGGATAAATGCACAACCCCATTGGACTGGTACCTACTCACTAGGCTCAGTGCAATCACAATGGACAATATTGCAAAGTGCGTGGCACCAATATGGTAGAAACAATATTGAAGCTCACTGGATCTAAGAAAGACCCCCCGCTTCTGAGGCGTTGAAATAACTCTGCAGGTTGAAGAAAGAGTTAAACAGAGAGTACTGCCGATTAAAAAACAACCACACTGACAAAGCACAGCTATCCAAGGCATGGAAGCTTCAAAAGCTTTAGAAAAAAAAAAGCAGTATGGCAGGCCAAATAAGAACATACTGATGAGTTCTGGGGAAACTGCTCCACACCTGCAAAACAGATAACAGCAGATGTTTCTGGAAAGCAATCAACGGAGTTGACAAGGACCATACTACTGCCTTTAATACAAGCATAAAGGGTACAGCACCCTAGGTTGTATTATTAAAGCACTCCAGTGCTGCCAGTTCGAAAAGACAGCTGCGGCGACGACCATGCAGACGTTAAAAAGAGGAACAGCTGCCTGAGCCACCAAATTCTCCTGGGCTCCTGAAACAAGCCACTTATCAGAGACTGCACTAGCAAATAGCACATCCCCTACAGTTTGTAATAAAGTAGAGCAGAGCTGATGATGCACTTAGTCCTAATAGCCTTCTTCCACCTCTCTGTGGGTTCAGAATTGAAATGTTGTGTAAAAAACCCTTCAACCTTGTACAGTGCAGTGAGTCTGCAACAGACCACACAGGAGTCCAGGTGTGAAAGCAGAATCCATCCAATCTGCGAAGGAGGGGACAGGAGGGATGCCTCAAATTATCGATTGATGGCGTTTCTTGACGTGGAAACAAAGTAATTTGCCAGCCTGGTACTACAAGATCTGTCTGTTTGGGCAGACAGCCAGGAGCTTCTCCCCTGGAATCAAAGTGGCTTCTGTGCAGGGCAGGGCACCCTATAAGCCTTAACTACCTTGGTGATCTGTATGGATAAAACGAATAACAGCAAATCCACTTCATATGCCTGCTTTATCAACTTCAAGGCTGTATTTTACAGGGTCTCACATGACCGCTTCTGGAAAAAATTAATAACAGCTGGGATTTTGTCAAAATTATTTAAGGCTATTCAACTTTTACATACTAATACCTGGCTGCGTGTGAAGCTTGGGGAC
The DNA here is from genome assembly GCF_964261635.1 of Lissotriton helveticus. Classification (NCBI taxonomy): domain Eukaryota; kingdom Metazoa; phylum Chordata; class Amphibia; order Caudata; family Salamandridae; genus Lissotriton; species Lissotriton helveticus. The sequence continues at coordinate 189,420,955 of NC_136060.1, forward strand.
AGCAAAAAACTCCCCCTCAAGATCTACACCACAGATGGTTTGAAACAGGGATGTGTTCTTGCAGCCTTGCTGTTTGACATCTACATTTCGTGCCTTTCCAGAGATCTTGCTTAAATAAAAGCCCACCCACTGAAACTCGGAGGTCATGCCCTCACCCATATCCTATATGCCAATGACCTGCTATTAATGAGTCAAGACCCTCGTGGGCTTGCAAAGGTTTTATGGTTTAAATCTTTTTATTGATTGGTTTATGAACATACATAAGCATAAAGCCCTCAGCTCCTCATTGAGAAAATAGTGGAGACAGTGATGTTGTGTTGCATAACCTTACCAAAGGTAAGTAGCATGGAGCGGGACAAAGCAATATGCAGAAAGGAGAACAACATGAAACCCTCCCCTCCCCCACCACCCCTCGTCCACCTGAAGCTAACCAGGACGGAGAAAACAAGAGAAAAAAGAAAGAAAAGGGGAGGGAAGGGGACAAGGGAAAAGACCCAGTGTCTAACGTTGCCGTTTGCAATTTTTCGTGGGAGCGCTATCTGGAATTTGTGTGTCTGGAAGGCGAAGCAGTCAGAGGTACCGTGGACAAGACAACTTCCGGAATTCAGACACCAATAGCGTGAGGAAAGGCCGCCACAGTTTGGGAAATTCTGACCCTCTACCGGCCAGCGTAAGAGTGAGTTTCTCCATACCAAACACTGTCTCTGGAGCCAGTCAGTGTGTGTAGGAAGCAGAGTGGTGCGCCAGTGTATCAAGATATTCTGTATAGCAGCCCCCAGGGTGATCGCAATCAGTCTACCCCTCTGGGATTTGAGTGGATAAGTCAATGGATTGGGTAGTCCCAGAAGAATGTATAATGGAAATCGTGGGAGCTGAGTCTCGAGGTGATGTCAATCACGTCAGGGACTTGGGACCAGTAGGGCTGCAGACAGGGGCAGCTCCAGAGTATGTGTTCCAGTGTGCCCACTTCCCTGCACTCCCGCCAACAAAGGTCGCTGCACCGGGGGTCAGAGCGGTGCAGCCGCTCCGGTGTATAGTACCAATACGTGACAATCTTTGTTAGGGTCTCCATGAGTCCCATGTGGTAGGCCTAGTGTCTGGCCCTGTGGTATATACCTTCCCATTCCTTGTGGCGTAAGGATCTCCCCAGGTCTCGCTCCCAGCGTGCACAGCCTGCATTATATGTGTACGTGGTATTGGCAAGAAGCATTTTATATAAATCGGAAATTATTTTCTTATCGGAGGTGCGTTTCACTAGCCATTTCTCATACGGGGTAAGTAGACACTGTGCTTGCGGTTTGACCTGTGGATGTAAAGCCCTGTGCCGAATTTGGAGGTATGACATATGCTCGGCCTCCAAGAGACCATAGTGTTCCCTGAGTTGGGGGAAGGCAATAATGCCATCCAAATCAAAGAGATGACCTAGGGACCTACAGGGGAGGCGCGCCAGCCCTGAAAGGATCTAGTGTCAGTGCCTGGGTGAAAGTCTGGATTGTCGAATATCAGTGTGAGGGGCGATGGGAAAGTGGTCAGCTGGGTAGCGACATTGGTACGATCCCAGGAATCCATGGTAGTACTCGTGATGTATGAGGCGTACATATTGGGTGGGCAATGTTGCTTACGAAGGAAGAGGACACCTTGTAGTGGTCCACCTGCCACTGCTTGGTCCTGAAACAGCCAATGTTTCTCTGATTCTAACCGCTGCCACTCCACAAGGTACCTAAGCTGGGCGCCGTGAAAGTACAGCTGGAGGTTTGGCACTCCCACTCCCCCCTTGTCAGGTGGGAGAATTGCTATCTGGTGTCGGAAGGGTGTTTACGGCTGTGCCAAATGAAGCGCGATAAATCCCTCTGAGTCCGTTGGATCCAGCCCAACGGGGGCCTAAGGGGAAGAGTCTGAAAGATGTACATTATCTGGGGGAGGATGGTCATCTTGGTGGCTGTTATTCTTCCCAGCCAGTACATCATGCAGTGTTTCTATCTGTTCAGTTCCGAGTGGATGTGAGTGCGGAGGGTGGCATAGTTAAAGGCAATGGTAGTGGGGATAGTAGAGGCTAATTGAATGACTAAGTAGGGGATCGCGGTGGCGGCCCATTGAATTGGGTGTTCCTCCTGAATGGAAGTGAGAGTGTGCGAGGAAAGGGAGATGTTAAGGGCCATGGATTTGTCCATGTTGATCTTAAAGCCTGATCCATGTGCAAAGCTGTCCAACTCTATTAAGAGGGAGCGCAAAGATGTGATCGGATCCGACAGGGAGAGAAGGATGTCATCAGCGTATAGGCTGATGGTGTGCGTGTCCTCCCCAAACTTATTCCCGGTTATGAGTGGCCGCCGTCGCACTCTAAGCGCCAGGGGCTCCATGTAGAGCACGAAGAGAAGGGGTGATAGAGGGCACCCTTGTCGGGCGCCCCTGCCGATGGGAAATCGGGAAGAGGTGTGACCATTGACTCGGACTGTTGCTATGGGAGAGCGGTAACAGTTCAGATTCCGATTAAGGAATTTCTCACCGAGTCCGGCCGCCATCAGTACCATCTCCAGATAGGGCCAGTGCACCCGGTCAAAGGCCTTCTCCGCGTCGATGGCCAAGGCGCATGTACTCTCCCTGAGTACGAGAGGCTTTTTCAATTAATTGTAGGATGCGTTTAGTGTTGTCACTAGTCTGCCTCTGTGTGATAAAACCGGCCTGGTCTGGCTCCACTAGTTGGGCCATGTATGGCGCCAAGCGGGCCACTAGGATGCTAGTGTACAACTTCATGTCCACATTTAGGAGTGAAATAGGCCTGTAGGCGCTGCACTCGGTTTATCTTTCCCCGGCTTTGGAATCACGACTATCGCCGCCTCGAGCATGTCTCCTGGGATGGTACCTGTCTGTTCAAACGTGTTGAATAGGGCTGTCAGGGCAGGAGCTATTTGGTTGCAAAAGGTTTTGTAAAAGGCAGCCGTGTAACCGTTAGGTCCTGGTGACTTGCCCAGTTTGAGGCGGGAGATCGCCGAAATCACCTCTTCCGTCTGGATCACTCTATCTAGGTATTCAGCCTGCGCTTGGGATAGGGAGGGCACCTGAGCTGCCGTAATATATCCTGCACTATGGAGATTATCTAGTGAGTCCCCCTTGTATAGGTCTGCGTAGAAATTGCGGAATACTTCAGCTATCTCCGAGTCTTCCATAACAACTCCACCTGCGGACGACCGAATACCCCGAACTGCCTGGCGCTGGGTAGCCTCCCGTAGCTTGTTCGCCAGGAGACGGCCGCACCTGTCCCCTCCAGTGTAATAGGAGTGCCGAAGCCTTAGAGCCGCATATTCTGCCCCGTCTTCATCAAGGGCTGCTAATTGCTTCCTCTCTACGCATAGCTGCCGCCAGGCCCTGGAGGTGCCCGTTCTCTGATGCAGCTGTTCAAGTTCCGCAACTCTCTGGGTGATTTCCGCTCACTTACAGCTCCGCTCCCTGTTCTGAGCAGAGGATATAGCTATGAATTCACCACGAACGACTGCCTTTAAAGCCATCCATTGGGTCGCTAAGGAAGTGTCTGGGTGAGCATTCTGGGTGTTGTAGTCGGTAATGGCCTTCCGGATTTGATCAACCACTGCTGGCTTGTGTAGCAGAGTGTCGCGCAAGCGCCAGTGTCTGTGAGGGCGTGGGGAGCATGGCAGCTGAAAGGTGGCAAGGACAGGGGAGTGATGGGAGAGGGAGGCTGTCAGGATCTCCGCATCTATCGCATGTGTCAGCAGTGAGGTGGAGCAGAGAAAGTAGTCTAGGCCTGCATAGGTTTTGTGAGCATCTGAGTAGAAAGTGTAGCTACGTGAATACGGGTGTAAATGGCGCCACAGGTCTGAGAGACCCAGGTCACGGAGGTGTGTCTGCCCTACTGATGTCAATACCCCTACCTGTGTCGTTCTTTGGCACGAGCGGTCCATCACGTTATCGAAGACCATGTTAAGATACCCTCCCAGCAATAAGTGTCTATTGGGCGTTGCAGCTGCTTCACTAAGGACATTGAGGAGGAATTTGATTTGCCCTTTGTTAGGGGCGTATACGGAACCTACCACGAAGTTCAGATTCCCCAGCGCAAACTGGTATGTGAGTAGGCGACCCTTAATCTCCGCCTCCTTCTGTAAAACCCTACCGGGGAAGGATCGAGAGACCAGAAAAGCCACCCCTGCTGACTTCGAAGTGTTAGAGGAGAATAATTGAGTGGGGAATGCCTTGGACCTCAATCTGTGGTGGTCCTTCGAGAGAAGGTGAGTCTCCCGGAGAAGGCAGATGTCTGCCTTGGAGTGCACCAGAAGGGAAAGGACGGACCAGTGTTTAATGGGATTGTTTAAACCCCTTACATTGAGCGTGAGGACCTTAATGGGGTCAGGCTGCATCAGGGAACGGCAAGTGGGATGTGGCGTGGCAGGAGCAGTTAGCCAGTATGTGCAACAGAAAGGAGGGGTACGATCCCCCGGGCCACAGGGATGGGCAACTCCAAGGGGGAACTAGGGGAGGTGGATGAGGAAACCCAAACATAAAACCTTTGAAAAGAACTTGAACAAGTAGTAGTCCATAGGGAAAGTCCGTTGTCCCAGGACAACTGGTATCATCGTCAAACGGGGTCTGTGGTACGATCATCGAGGATAACTTCTCCTCCCACCACCCCCCAATGAACAGCAAAGAAGCTTCAGGAGGATGAAAAACAAAATCCGAACGTAGTGTCCTCATGCGTCGGCGGAGTCCTCCCCCGCCTGTGCCTCCGCCACCACAGCCAGGGCCTCCTGTTGGCCACGAGCAATGTCCGAGGCCGCCGGCTTCCTAGAGCGCCATCTCCTGCTCTGGCACTGCCGGCCTGATGAAGAAGTCTCAGGCCCCAGAGTGGAACCTCCAGCGTCCTCCCCCTCAGTGGGTGGTGTCAGTCCCAGCAGCCGGCAGGCCTCCTGCAAGGAGCAGATTTACTGTAGCCTGCCACTGTTGGAATATCGATCGGAAAGGGTGACCCCAGGAATAGGAGATTGCCAGCCCCCGGAGGTGCTCCATCACTGGCCGAAATTGCAGACGTCTTTGCAGCGTGGTCAGAGCCAGATCCTGGTAGAGCACAGGAGAATGTCCCCGTTAGGAAATGGGATGAACCGCCTTTGCCTTCGATAGTATAGATTCTTTGGTCTTAAAGTCCTGGACACACACCAGTATGTCCGCCGGTGGAGCATTGGGTCCGCGGGGCGGGCCCACCCTGTGTGCCCTGTCCAGTATGACGTCCATCGCACAGGAGTCACCCAATATGTGTTTGAAGAGACCGGTGGTAGAAGAAAATAGGTCGCGAGTGTCTTCCGTCGCTTTTACTCTTCGGATCCTTGTGTTGTGTCTGCGGGAGCGGTTTTCAATGTCTTCCAGCTGCATGTCTGTGTGCTGATCTCGTAACCTAATGACCTCCTATTGGAGAGTCGTCATATCCGAGACAGTGGAATCACTTTTCTCCTTCAGCGTGGCCACCCGCTCGCCAATATTGTCAACATCTCTCCGGACTTCCTTGAGTTCAGTAGCGAATTCTGTTTTTCACCGACTGGATGTCCTCTCGGAGTGTGAGAAAGAGGGACTCAGGAATGACTTTGTAATGGGTTCATCCCCGGTGTTCCCAGAGGGTCCCTCCGGTCCAGTACCTGGCACCTCGGAGGCCATCTTGAGGGCGGGTTGCGGCTGGCTGAAGAGGTCTTTGAGAGTTTTCGGCTTTGTGCCTCTAGATCTGGACATGCTTCCCAGCGCTCTTCGGACAGGCGTGGATGCGGTGTAAATCAGTCAGTGAAAACTGCTCAGAGCTCCAGTACCTCGATGTAGGGGTCCCGACTTGAAATAATAGCAAGCGGTTAGCCCGGGGTCAGAAGGCGCCACCTCCCAGCCTGCCGTCTTGGTGTGGGAAGGGTTCAGGTGGCCCCCAGTAGCTATTCAGCCCCGAGTGCTGGGGATGGGCGCTGCCTCGGCTCCGAGGGGGCAGGACAGGCACCAGGTCTATCAAGCGCTGCGGTTTTTGAACCTCGTCTCTGCTGTTGGGGCTCTCTTTGCGGCGGAGCGCAGGGTGAGGTGCTGCCACGACTCTCCACAGGGGCCCGACGGAGCCCACAGGCCGCCCCGAATCCACCAGTCAGTGCAGCAGTACCAGGTGCTCTGGTCTCGGGCCGGGGGAAACCAAAACACTGCTCGTGGGCCGGGAGCCGCTGGGCCGTCCGCTGCCGCCTGTCTTGGCTTCAGCATGGTTCCACTCTCTCGCCGCGCGGACCCCAGTTCACACAGCCCACCTCCGGCTACAACTCAAAGTCCCTTCCAATCCTAGGGTCACGGTTTGCAGGGGACAGAGGTAGGTTCCGGTGCCAGCCCCGCTGCGGTCCACCAGTGACTATATCAACCGCGCCACCTCACTAGTCGACAGTCCTTGCGGCTCCCACCGGGGTGTGCCCGGGCCAGGGCCGCTAGCAGGGAGCCAGGCTGCACCTCCCACACACCTGGCGCGCAAACCCCCACAGTACCTGCCACATGGGATCGCTGCCGTTCCTCTCCCGTACTCTCCGGTTCCCAAGCTCAACCAGGCCTGGAGCTGCGCAATGGGTGCTTCCGCCACCGGCAGAGGGTAGCTGGGGTCTGTGGCGGCAGGTCCAATGATGCAGCGCAGAGAGGCAGCAGCAGGCCCTCGGTCTTGCGTAAAGCGCCGCCGCGTTGCCCACCTCCGAGCCGGACTCCTGAAGAACCGCAGGCCGGGGACCTGCGTGACCCGGCCCGGTGGCACAGGGACCGGGCCGCAGGCAGCACTCAACTCGTGCCAAACAGCAGTGTCGCAGATGACGGGGAGGCACAGGTTAGTTGGCGGGTCCTCTGGCTACTTCGGCGGCCCCCCATCTGCCATCGCTGCTGGGATCACGCAAGGCCCCTCCGCCGCACCGGAACCTGCGCCTCTTGGGGGTCACTCTCCCAATCGGCCCCAGGTGCGGGCAAGCCGTCGGAATATTGTCTGTGCAGGCGGGCCGGGAGACAGGTACCCAGCCTCGGTGGCTCGCACCGTTAACCACTGCGTGATCGAGGCCTCCCACTCCAGGAACGCCGGGGTCGTCACCCGGCCGAGTCAAGGGACAGCTCTTCAGTGCTCGCGCAGCCCGGATGTCAAGCCCAGGTCGGGGGAGGGGAGGCGAGGGTGTTGCGGTCACTCCTTGAGCGATTTGGTGCCTCGAGAGGCCAGTGCTGTGCTATCTTGGGAGGCATCCGGGCAGGAGCTACCAGAAACGCGCCCTATCCCGCCGCCATCTAGGCCACGCCCCCTTGCAAAGTTTTTAGACGTAGTCTATGCTTGTTCTTTAAGAAACAAACTGGAAAGCAACCTCATGAAGTCAAGAACCAAAGGATTTTGGTTTATCTACAGCATATGGGTCACCTATGAGACACAATACAATTACTTAGGGGCTAACATACGACACAAGCGGCTCCTTTAAGTCGCACCTGGTAGCAATAAAACACAAGTCTGTTGCCCTGACAGCAGAATTCATGACCGTTTCAAGGACAAGAAAGGGCCAATCATGAGGCAATTGCAGAATGTGATGTCTGCCAAATTTCTTCCATCAGTCATGTATGTTTGTGAAATTATTTTGGATGAAGCCATTAGACCAATTACTGGCCAAAGCACACAGGACTGTGTATCGGCTACCGAATTACACCACACGCTCAGCTTTGTTTGAAATTTGGATAGAACAAGCAATTTTGGGCGATCAGATGGTCCTATCAAGATGTACGCCATAAAATCAGACTTGCAGACAAAAATCTTTTAGCATCAAGTGCCTGGCAGGAAATAAAGCATTTCCAATCCTAGGTATAAATATAGTCGGGCACTATGTGAAGCAGTACAATTACTACAAATTTCTAACTTGAGGGGCACTGGGGCGTCAAAACTCTTATTTAAGAAACAAGTGAGGGCCTGATTAAGAGTTTGGCGATGGTGGGCCGCTCCCTCACCGCCAATGAGAAGTCAATCATCTCTGTACAGTGCCTGCAAACCAAACAAATCAGACTGTCAGTAAGCATCTGTTAAGCATGTCACGGTCAATGCAGCAATTGCAGAAAGAGCAAGACCGGTGGATTGCTGCAATGGAGAAGGAGCAACATTTGCAGAGACACAGTCAGTACCTGGGACGCTTTGATGCCTTCACTCGTTCCATTAATGTATTGGCAGTAGCCACAACAACTTTTGCATGGAGAATGTAAACATACAAAATGACATAAGGCGCTGCTGTCAGGATGTTGCATGTGGGCTAGCTTAAGTGGCCACAACTGGTGAAAATGAATATGCTACTTACCAGTATGCATCTGTTCTTGGCATGTAGGGCTGCTAACATTCATATCTATTGCATAGATCGCCGCCTAGTGTTGGGTCCGGATGATTGCACATTGTTGTCCTGGAAGAGTCTTCGAAGTATCACGAGATAGGTGGCTCCTCCCCTGGACTACAGTGCGCATGGGCATCGGCTCCATCCCCAGATTGTTTTTAGCCATTGTGGCAGAGATGGAGTGAAATAGTGTAAATGATGTCCATGCTAATGATAATGCAAGAGAGTGTCTGCAGCCGCTACGGGCACCGGGGAGGAGGGCGGGCGATATGAATGTTAGCAGCCCTACATGCCAAGAACAGATGCATACTGGTAAGTAGCATATTCAGTTCGAGGCATGTGGGCTGCTAAATTCATATCTATTGCATAGAATACACAGCAGTCCCTCCATTAAGGGCGGTTGCCCGTGCCAGCTGCAGAAGCTTGAAAAAGTGTTTTGAGAACAGCCTGTCCTACAGCTGCTTGCTGTTTGGAATGCACATCTACACAGTAATGTTTGGTAAACGTGTGTGGTGTAGCCCAAGTGGCTGCTCTACAAATGTCTTCCAAGGGAATGTTCCCCAGGAAAGCCATGGAGGCCCCCAATTTGCGTGTGGAGTGCGCCCTTGGGGGTATTGTTAAAGTGCGTTTAGCTTTTTGATAACAGATTTGAATGCACTTAACGATCCATCTGGCTATTCCTGCTTTGGAAATGGGGTTGCCTTTGTGTTGTGGTGAGAAGGCAACAAAAAGTTGTTGTGTCTTTCTAAAGTGTTGAGTTCTGTCAATGTAGTACATTAGCGCCCTCCTAACGTCTAATGTATGAAGCATTCTTTCTGCTACCGTTTGTGGGTTTTGGAAGAAAGCAGGCAGGTCAATAGTTTGGTTGATATGAAACTGTGACACCACTTTTGGAAGGAATTTGGGGTTAGTGCGGAGCACTACCCTGTTAGAATGTATTTGGATGAATGGCTCTTGGATTGTGAGCGCTTGCAGCTCGCTAACACGTCTGAGCGATGTGATAGCAATGAGAAAAGCCACTTTCCACGTCAGAAATTGAATTTCGCAGGAGTGCAGTGGCTCGAAAGGTGGGCCCATCAGCCTAGTGAGGACTACATTGAGGTTCCACACTGGAGCTGGTGGTGTTCTTGGAGGAATGACTTGCTTCAGTCCCTCCAGGAAGGCTTTAATGGCAGGCACCCTGAAAACAGAGAGGTGCTGCCTATTCTGGAGATAAGCCGCTATGGCGGATAAATGTATCCGAATGGAAGCGTACGCTAGATTGCATTTGTAAAGATGTAACAAATAGCAGATGATGTTAGGAATGGATGCATCTAGCGGGTTGATATTGTTGTCAGTACAGTAAATGACAAACCGCTTCCATTTTGCTGCATAGCAAGCTCTGGTCGTGGGCTTTCTTGCCTCACGGATGATGTCCATGCATTCTGGAGGCAGGTTGAGGTAGCCAAATTCTAAGACCTCAGGAGCCAGATCGCCAGATTGAGCTGTTGCGGATCTGGATGCTGAATGTCGCCATGGTTCTGCGTCAAGAGCCTGGATGTGAGATGCAGCCTTTGATGCGGTACCACGGAAAGTTCTAGAAACGTGGTGTACCATGGTTGGCGTGCCCATGGGGGAGCAACTAGGATGAGAGTCATCAAGTGTTGCTTTAGCTTTCTTGCCACCAGCGGAATGAGAGGCGCTGGGGGAAAAGCGTACGCAAATTTGCCTGACCAGTTCATCCATATCGCATTCCCTTGCGATTCCGGGTGAGGGAACCTGGCGGCAAAGCTTTGGCATTTTGCGTTTTCCCTTGTGGCAAACAGGTCTATCTCTGGATGACCCCACTGCTGGAAGTACGGGTGGAGTACTGATGGATGTATCTCCCACTCGTGCATTTGATGGCTGTATCTGCTGAGCAGATCCGCCATCTGATTGTCCTTGCCCGGGAGGTGTTCTGCCATGAGGAAGATGTTCCTCTGAATGGCCCACTTCCACATGCTCTGAGCCAGATGAGACAGCTGTGGTGAGTGAGTACCGCCCTGCTTTTGGATGTAGTACATGGCTGTCATGTTGTCCGTCCGGATCAACACGACCGTGTTGCACAGATGTACTTTGAAGGACTTGAGCGCCATGAAGATTGCCATCAATTCCAGGTAGTTGATGTGCAATCGTTGTTGCTGGGTTGACCACAGTCCCTGCACCGTGTAGTGGAGCACATGCGCTCCCCACCCTTGGAGAGATGCATCCGTTGTTAGGACAATCTGTGGCACAGGCTCTTGGAACGGTCGTCCCATGCAAAGGTTGTGTGGATTCCACCAATGCAGAGAGTTGTATGCCCAACCGGTCACCAACACTAGGTCTGTCAGTTGTCCCTGAGCCTGTGTCCATTGATTTGCCAAGCATTCTTGGAGGGGACGCATGTGCAGCCTTGCGTGCGGGACTATGAAGATGCAGGAGGCCATCATGCCTATCAACTGCATGAACACTCTCGCTGGCAGGGAGTGTTGCGGTCTGAACCTTTGGATCAGCGACTGAATGCTGTCGATTCTGACTGTGTTTGGCTGAGCCATAGCAGTCAGGGTGTTTATCGTCGCGCCCAGATACTGCCGCACATGGGCTGGTTGAAGGTGCGACTTTGGGTAGTTTAGGGAGAACCCCAGGCTGTGAAGGAGTTGAATAGTTTGGGACATGTGTGAGGCGCACTGTCTTTCCGACTTTGCTTGAACGAGCCAGTCGTCGAGGTACGGGTAGACATGTATGTTTTGTCTCCTGAGGTGCGCCGCCACTGTCGCCAGACACTTTGTAAATACTCTGGGGGCAGTAGTCACCCCGAAGGGTAGGACTTTGAACTGATAGTGCTTGTTGAGAATGGTGAACCTGAGGTATTTTCTGTGGGACGGGTGGAGTGGGATGTGGAAGTAAGCATCCTTGAGGTCTAATGTTGCCAGGAAGTCCCCTTGGTTTAGAAGGGGAAGGATCTGTTGCAATGTCAGCATGTGAAAGTGTTCTGACAGTATATACATGTTAAGAGGGCGTAGATCCAGAATGGGTCTGAGGGATCCGTCCTTCTTCGGGATGAGGAAGTACAGAGAATAGACCCCTGTTCCTTCCTCCTCCACTGGCACGAGTTCGATTGCTCCTTTTTGCAGCATTACTAGCACTTCCTGCTGCAATAAGTGCAAGTGCTCTGCCGACATAGGACGTTGTCTTGGGGGAATGTTGGGAGGAGTGGATGTTAACTCCAAACAATAACCGTACTGGATTAATTTTATCACCCACCTGTCCGTGGTGATGGACGTCCAGACCGGCAGGAACTGCTGGAGTCTCCCCCCGACAGGTGTTGGATGGTCGGGGGGCAGTGACAGGGAGTCACTGTTTGTTTGCGGCAGAGGAACGGGAGTTGTTGTTCCCTCTGCCCCTGCCTTTGGCACTGTTACCTCGGTAACCCCCTCTACCTTGCTTGGGGTACGAGGATTGTGCACTACCTATTGTGAATTGTGTTTGTTGACCCAATTATCCTCTGGTAACACCACGCGCACCTGAGCGACGAAAAGTGTTTCCCCTGAATTGTTGAGACTGAAGTGCCCCCATTGATTTAGCAGTCTCATTGTCCTTTTTAATTTTTTCCAGGGTGGTGTCAACATCTGGCCCAAACAGTCTGTCAGGATTGACAGGCTGATTGAGTATTGTTGTCTGAATATCGGGCTTAAATCCAGATATGCGAAGCCAAGCCTGTCTTCTCAGCATGACACTGGTGTTAATACCCCTAGCCGCTGTATCAGCCACATCAAGCGCACACTTTATTGCAGCGTTTGAGATGAGTTTTCCCTCTTGTATGAGCATCTCGGCCCCTTCCTTAAACTGATCAGGTAAGTGTTGAAGGAGCTGTTCTAGGGTGTCGTAATGCGCCCTATCATAACGTGCCAATAGTGCCTGTGTGTTTGCTATACGCCAGACATTGGCAGCCTGCGCAGCCACCCTCTTGCCGGATGCCTCAAGCACTTTCGACTCCTTGTCGGGGGGAGGAGCTTCACCCGTTGTTTGGGAGTTGGCCCTCTTGCGGGCATTTGCGACCACCAAGGAGTCTAGAGGCAACTGTCCCCGAATATAGGCAGGGTCCCCAGGCGCCGGCCTGTATTTTTTCTCAATACGTGGGTTCACCACTCTTGCCCTTGTAGGTTCTTTAAAGATGTCTGGTGCATGTTTAAGGACCCCTTTCAACATAGGAAGTGTTTTGACTGTTCTTTCGGAGACAGAGAAAGTGTCAAACAGGAAATCTTCCTCCACCGGGTCAGCATGCATGTCTACATTATGATTTGCAGCTGCTCGCTCTATCAAAGCATTGAATGCTGCCGAATCCTCAGTAGGTGATGTACGTGTCCCAAAACCCTGTGGATCCTGTATCACTTGATGACTTCCCTGGTCCCCAGCGTCGTCATATGGGTCCTGTTGTACATCAGGGTTATTGCCAGCAGGGAAGTTGTATTGGTCATCTTGGTCATCATCGTCACCCCCTGATTGGTTGGGGGAAGGGGATGGACTCCTCCTCGGAGGTGGCAGAAGAGGTACCACAGAGGCAGGTATGTCCAGTGGTACCTTTTTCTTTTTTAGTGGAATAACATATGACTCCAATGGCTGGGAAGTGATCTTTCTTTTGTAAAGTGTCAATTTCCCTGTGTGGGCATCGATGTACTGCTCTGATTGGTCCTCTGACGCTGGTTGTCGAGCCAAATGCCCACTGGCCGTCGAATATTCTGACATTTCTGTGTTTTTCGGCACCGGTCTGGGTGCAAACGCCTTCGGCGCCACCTTCGGTGGTAGAGTGTAGAGTAGCTTGGAGGACGTCTTTGCAGGTGCGTCCACCGGTCTCGGATCCGATGGCGCGGTAGACGCCGACGGCAGAGATTTCTCCCGAATACGTTGGAGGGAGTCGGTGACCTGTTTTGTGAATGAAGCCGAGGGTTTGGCAGCCGATGCTTCATGCTCGTCCGCTTCGGAGGACTTCGGCGTGGTTGAAGGGGCCACCGATGAATCCTCGAATCCTACTGTTCGCGGCCCTGTGGTAGACTGAGGCGCCGACGCCGTCGATACAGATCCGGCATCTTTGTGCCGATGTGCAGTGCCTCCGGCCTTTGGGTCGTGGGCCTTAGTGGACTTTGCTTCGACCGAGCGTTTGGTGGTCGACGCTGCAGCCGTCGAGACGTGATGGACTACCTTCTTGGAGGACGTGTCCTTGGCCACTGTTTGTGGCGCTGGTGACTCGACAGCCTTCTTCGACTTCGGAGGGCCTGAGGGCGACGGAGCCGAAGATGGAGCAGGCTTTGTCAATTTGTCTGGGACATCGGCCATTTTGGATGTAGTTGAAGCCGCAGGTTTCGGTTTCGTTTTCGCCGGGACGTCGGCCATTTTAGGTGTTGCCGAGACCGATGGTTTCGGTTTCGTTTTTGGTGGGACGTCGGCCATCTTTGACGATGTCGCCTGCAACGGTTGCGGTTTCGTTTTCGATGCGCGCAATGGCGGCTCCACCGGTGTATCCGTGGCCGGGCCAGAAGGCGGGGCTGGGGATAGCGGTGCAGGGTCGTGGGTAAGGCCGAGTGGAGATCCCGTGACCTGAGCCTGAGGCATGTAATGTTCGGGGCATAGCTCTTCCTCTGAGCTATCTTCCGCGGCCCCATAGACTTCTTCGTCGTCCCCTACCTCCTCGACGTATTCAAGGTTTTGGCCCTGGTCTTCGATGTATTCGTCTGGATCGGGCTCGACCTCCGTCGACGGCGGTGAGATTTCAAGATGATGGCTTTTGCCTTCCTCTGCGGGGTCGTAGAAGATGTCATCGGGTGCCGGAGCCGCTCGCTGGGCCTCGAGGCGCGCCGCGCGCCGATGCTTGAGTGTTTTCTTGGACCTGAATTTCGAACAGGCCATGCAGTTGTCCTCGTCGTGGTCCGGCGAGAGGCATTTATTACAGACTGGGTGCATGTCGATGTGTGGATATTTGGATCCACAGACGGGGCAGCACTTGAACGGAGTCCGTTCCATGATCAGGTCGTCGGGGTCTTGCTGCGAGTACAGGGCCTCGATGTCCGAAGAGTAAAGTACTCCGCAGAATTCCGACACGAAGAGTCGGACGATGCTCGGGACCGATCGCATACAATACCGACGCCAATAGAGAAGGCCTTTTGGCCTTAAGGAAGTAAGTTTTCCGATTCCGACAAGGAGACGTCGAAATCACATCCGAACCCAATGGCGGAAAAAAACAATCTGGGGATGGAGCCGATGCCCATGCGCACTGTAGTCCAGGGGAGGAGCCACCTATCTCGTGATACTTCGAAGACTCTTCCAGGACAACAATGTGCAATCATCCGGACCCAACACTAGGCGGCGATCTATGCAATAGATATGAATTTAGCAGCCCACATGCCTCGAACCGTACAGACCCACAACCTCTCTGTCCCCACCTGAAAGTAAAGCTGGCTCTAGCATCAGTGCCACATCTATGCAGGAGGTATGCTGTACCAGGCATGCACGCCAAAACACTTCTGGATCTGGCATATTCCACACTTCCACAGACCAGTGTTTCTGACAAGGCACCAACATAAGAGGCCGAAAAGAGTGAATACACTAAACACTCAGTCATGAGTCTACTGTTCTTTTGTTTGTAATGAAGTTCTTTGTCGCCTAGTTGACACATTGTTATATCCTCAATGGGTACGGTTGATTTACAAGAGATACATTATGCTCGCAACCTGAATAAAGGGTGATCTTTCAGTTATGCAACATGCATTACCGTTGTGTGATGTCCATGTCTTAGATGTTGTAATCACTCTTATTTCAAAAATAGTAATTGGTGATCTCTGTGTGTCATGCACGACCCTCTGCTGCACATGTCCCATCCTGCTACACCTGTAGCGGTGGTAATTCATCATCTGAGTCAGACTCGTCCTTAGTGGTGATGTTGTGTAGACCCTTCCTCATGGCGATGTTGTGTAGTATGGCACATGTCGCGCTAATCTCACAGTACGTCTCAGGTCTGAACAGTAGTGCTCCGCCAGTCTTGTGGAGGCAGCAGAACCTGGACTTCTTTATCCCAAAGGTATTTTCAATGATGGAGCTCATTGTCTTGTGTGCCTTGTTGTACTGCCTTGCACTTCTTGTTGTTGGAGTCAGGTATGGTGTGAGTATCCAGGGATGCAAGGCATATGCACTATCTCCTTAAAAGCATGAGAAGGAAAACCATTTTGTGACTATACACAAACATTTCTTGTCACTGTATTCATTGAGTCAGCAATTCTCTTATCTGGTAAAAAAAAAATAAACGTTGCCAAATTCACCCTGTGACAGTTGGTTTTGTATTCTACTGTGGCGGAACATGAAGGAGCCATGGGTGCTGCCTGAGAATCTGGCCACAAGGTCTGTTATGATACAGGAAGCACCACCCACTACCTGCACATTGAGTGAGTGTGAGCTTTTTCTGTTTCTGTAGAAGAATTCATTTACTGAGGGAGGACATTTGGCAATATGTGTGCCATCAACACAGCCAATGACATTAGGTAACTGTGCTACCCGGTTAAGCATTAATTTGGTCTGCTGCAAATATTGGGAGGGGCATTTGGAAAATATATTTATTGTTTAACTTAGCTAACTATGATGTCCAGAAACCTGTGAAAGAACCAACCTGGAAAGGGCACTTTGTGACTTCACCTCCTTCCACTGCTATGACCCCCTGGTAACTGCCAGCGACTAAGAGGTGTAGGCAACATAATACCTGTACATGTGGTGGGATTGCATTGCTCCTGAGTGTTGCGGTCTGAAGCTGAGGTTGTAATTCAGTAATTAATTCCAAGATTACCTTACCGCACTTCTCAAATATCTCCATCTCAGTCTTTTCCTTTTCAAACAGGGTGACCCTAAACCTAAATATTCTCTGCTGTTTTCTCCTCCTCCTTCTGTCTGCTAGCCAAAATCCTCATCCTGAAATGGCCAGGTGCATTTTGGGTGCTTTTTTATAGTTTGCACCTGGTTACCACCATATCCAGATTGATGGTAAGTGCATTTCCTAAATGGCAATTTTGAGACTATTCGCAATTAGGAAATCTTTTGAACATGCGGTTAGTGATTTGCTATTTGGAAATCCCTTGTTGCGATTTCCTTAGCGAATTCCAAAATGCAACACCAAACTAGCCTTTCGTACATTTTGAAATGCCATTTTGGATTTCTCAACTACCTGAAATTGTGAATCGCACCATTAGGAAATGCAAAATGCTTTCGTACATATGACTCTAGATTATCCGTGATGAGCGTCTCTGGAGAAAACACATGAATATACTCCTCTTGTGGTGGTACAGCTGGTAAACAAATGACTTAAATGGAAGCATGCATAGTAAGTTGAAATGTTCTGTAAATATTTCCTGTGAAATAAATCATTTGATTTGCTCACAAATTGGGTCAATGATATTTAATTTTTAGCTGAGTATGCTGGTCACAGAAATGGTATTCCATTAATATCGGGCATCTTGGAAAGATGCTCTCTACTGGCTTCTGCCTAACATAGTGTACAGTTTTGACGGTCTGATTTTCAAAGGTATTTGCTTGTGTAAGTGGCTGTGCAGTTATGATGGGATAAACTGGAGCTTTGTGTAATACAAGTACCCTTGGTCAAAATAGGTTTGAGGCTTGAGACAACTATAGGAATTAATAACCTGCGTGAGATCTCTTTGCTAAGCTTGTCGGGAGCGGATTTTTATGACATTAAGGGCCTAATTGCTAGTCTGGTGGTTCGAGGACCGACAGACTCACAGGGGTACGGTGGTGGCAGTCCAGCCACTGCCGCCCTGGCGGTCTGACCACCCAATTACCACTTTGTTGCTCTGACCGCCATTGCACTGCTGCAGCCACAGGGAACCACCGTTCCCTGGCGGTGGCGCGGCGGTCAGGGCCTAAGTAGTATGTTGGTGGTGCAGCTGTGGCACTGCCATGCATATTAAGAGTTTCAGGACCGCCAGGATTGTCCCTTATCATTGTCCACAAAGTTTGGTAAAGATGTAACAGTTGCTCCCCTAGCACTTGGAGTGAAGTGCATAGGAGTTGGTAATGTGCTGTCCTCCATTTCCACATGTGTGTTAGTAGCTTCTTCAGCCTCAATTGTTTCTGACACGTCCTGGCTGGCCCAGTGAGGAGCTGCCCGATGATGAAGCATGACACCCACATGGGTGTTTGAAGGCTCTTGCTTCTAAGCAATCAGATCCCCTGATCTGTTGTCTCCGGCTCCCTGGCCTAGATCCTCCCATCCTTCCCTCCCCCAGGACCTGCACATCTTTTGTATTACACAGTATCCTATGGAGCCTGTATACTGGACCTTAAAGCGCTACTAGTCTCCCTCTATGTTTAGCTGTTGAGGGCAGGTCAGGGACCCAATATCATAAAGCTCATTATGTCCAGCTTTGTTTGATCTTCACCAGGATCAGATATCTCAAGTTGGATTGCCTTCTTTCGAGGTTTAAGGAAAGGATACTCTCTCTTTTGTTTGCTCGGTACATGGCGCTCCTATACAGCACTTGGATAACAACAAGACAATTTTATGGGTGTATCTGTATGAAAGACAATAAAAAAAAAGACACAAAAGTGGCTACCTGGTCATTTGCATCCATAGATTTTTGTTAAAAACTACCTCTATTAAAACAATAATCCTGACTTGCTGAATTATCTCAACTATGACCTGATCTAGTGAGACAAATTCAAAATATTTTGGTCCTGCCGGCTAAGCTGTTTCAAGATAAACTTCCTACTTCATTGTCTTAACGTGGCTCACACCAGCCTACTTAGATTAACTGCAGACACTCACAAATTTCCAAAGCAGGCTCCTCAGTTTATTTTGGCAGGACAAACCCCTGAGAGGGGTGCAGCATGCACTCTGCAGAGCTGTACATGGCAGGGAGTTGGGACTACAAGATGCCGGGAGGTACATCATCACAAACCAACTTGTATTTGCCTTTGAGTAGATGGTAACCCCTACACACAAGCACTGACTCTCTCTGGAACAGGAGATTGGCAATAATTCCATCTGTAACTCACTATTGCTTCAACCTACATGCCTTTACATGTATGGCAATTCTTCCGAAATTCATTCATATTTATAGCATTGTATGAAGCTGCTGAGTAGTTGTGAAATGGTCACAATTTCCTCACTATGCACCCCAGTACTGAAAAATAAGTCAGGCAGTAAGAAAAACCGCACAAGGGTGAGTCGGTTTTCGCCTAGAGATCCACTTTATTCCCGGCCCACATACACCTTATGTCTAGCACTAGTATTGGGATCTCACCAGAAAACATACAATTATATGATAGCTTGGATAATTAATTTATCCTGGGACATTTCAGGTGAATCTTAATCAAATGTATGTACTAGGCCAGCATATTCCTCAATCTGCTCCTAACAAAAGGAGAGTGCCTCCGAAATATGTTTTATTTGCACTTAACACTAGCAGGACTAGGGTCCATACAACAGTATGGACCCTAGTCTTCATCCTACTGAGGGTGCCGACATCAGGAGCTTACGACGGATGGGTGGCGCGCGTACAGTGATATGGTTACCTCTAAGAAAGAAATTCCAGGCACATAAAAACCATCACAGATATGGGAGACTTACCTCACAAGTCACATATCAATCTACTAGGTGGAAGGGAATTTTGTGTGACTGTATGTATGAAGGAAGGATCTATGTAGAAGAGAAATTAAAAGTCCCAGGTTCTATACTTTTGGTCGATTTTTGGTGGTGAACTGTGACCAAATATTTTTTACAGCCCAATCATAACAGTACAGACATTATTCACCATCCCCAGCATTCTTGCCATGCCTTATAAAATGTTTGGCTTTATCTTGCAACATTTGACTGTGAATGTTGGACAGTGAGGGCTTGGAGATACTTGTGTGGATAGCCCGGAGCAGCGTCTACTAAGAGGGAACAGCAGTATGATTAATTCAGTAAATTGAATGGTTCGGGGTTCTCCAGAAGCCTTTCACCTTAGTGGACACCATATGTGCTGAGAAAGTAAACTGTACAGCTGCAAAACAAAGCAAAAAAAAAAAATTCAGACAGTATGGCAGGGCAAGACAAGCCTTTCAAGCCCTAGAAGTGGAACCGTCAAGACAAGCAAGAACACAGTGCGGTATTACGGTTTGAACAAAATGGCCAGTATTTAGATTTGAACGGACACACGTCTTTGGCCCAGGTCTAAACAATTCCACTGTCCTACAGTGTCCACCAGTGGCTTAACCGAAATTACAGGAGCGTCAGAGTTGTGACGGAGAAGCGCAGGGTGGCGTGGCAGCAGACATCAGCACGACAGCGATTGTCAGCGCAGGAGGCCATCACTAATAGAATATAATGCACTCCAGAATCTGACAAATCACTGTGATGTGGAGGTAAAGGCTTAAGCTGGCCACTCTACTAAAAATCTAAGTTGAGTAATATGTTGAGTAATAAGGATTGAAAATGATGTGATAGTCACAATCCTGGAAACAAAATATAGGTAGGCACAGTAAATTCTAATACAGGTGCTACATCTTAAAACAGATCGAAAAACACAAGAGATATAGGCAGCATTATCCGGTCACAAGCTTTGATTACAGTGGCCTCGGTATCTGAATAGTATTTACAGCACAGTAAATAATGATATCCTGGGTATCATTATTTATCAGATGTGATAAATAACATCAGTTACGGTTTTCCCAGCAAAATGCTTAGCGCAACAAACTGTGCATGGCCCTGAATTTTCAGAGCCATTTTCCAGCAGTTGATATGAGCAAGATTGGCCTGACAATAATTCCCTTTGGAAAACTGAGGGATAAGAAAAGCCAGATCCAGTCGTAATTGTGACATGGTGCACACAAGGGTTTGCATTAGTGCAGCACTTTTCTGAGGCACTCATAATTGTGGCCATATGAAGTTAAAGATAGGACTGTATGCCTAGCTGACAAAGATGTGTTTAAGGAGACAGGAGACACTAGGAGATTGCAGGTTTCCTTCGAAAAGAAAGTTGGCCTCTTGTCTAAGTGGGGCAAATCTTTAGCCTGAGGATGACGGAGGAGGCATCATGGTATAAAACATACATGTTACAGATTAAGGATGATCGTCAAATGGCAAAATAGACGTCTCTCATGATCCTGAGCTAGATTTTAAGATCTGTGTGCTTCATTCTAAAACCCTATAACAAGGAATGGATTAGAGGACATTCTTCGCAGCCAAAAGGCACACGAGAAGCCGGTGAGAGACTGATTCAAGCAGAAAATGTCTCTGAGTCCAAGAAAACATCAGTTTTACAGTTCCTGCAAAAAGGTATTTTCAACTGAGACCAGTCTCACACGACCAGAAAACAGAAATTATATGAGATTTCCTCACATAATAAAACATTAACTTGGACCTACCAGTAGCATAGAACGGTGGCCTCACATCAATCTGAAGCTATACGTAAAGCAGACAGAAGAGAAGAGTAACAAATTGGCCCTCTGACAGGTATTAGTACATTGATCCCATGTAAAGTTATTAGTGCATTGATCAAAAATAAAATAGTGTTAAGGCCCCAGTCTAAACACTAAATTAAGTAAAAAGGATCGAAAATGATACAG
Organism: Lissotriton helveticus; assembly: GCF_964261635.1. Classification (NCBI taxonomy): domain Eukaryota; kingdom Metazoa; phylum Chordata; class Amphibia; order Caudata; family Salamandridae; genus Lissotriton; species Lissotriton helveticus. The sequence continues at coordinate 189,441,894 of NC_136060.1, forward strand.
AAACCCCAAACATTACCTGTATATGCATACTGAACTAAAGCCCAGAGTGCATTTGGCTCCACGCCCTCCATCTTGATTTCTTCCTGCCTTGCTTCCCTCACATCATTAGTAAACATGGCAGCAAAGTAGTCCGAGACCGAGGAAAGCACCAACCTGCAAGCACACAAGGGAAGGAAAAACCATCAACTTTCACTATGCAGTCATTCAGTAATGAATTTTTCACTTCATGTCCTCTGAAGACGCACGGTGCTGAGGAAAGTATTTTAAAATTGACAAACGGCTTCACGGCTCAGTTCTTTCCCATGAATAATGAATGGCCGACACTAAAAGTACATTTTACAACGAAGGCATAAATATCACTTCAGCACCCAATGATTTGTCCTAATTTTATACTTGGAATCGATGGCTGAAAATGTGCAACGATAAAAGAAGTCCTCCTCTCATCTGTTTTACAAGGACAGGTTCCTGAAATAAAAGGTTCAATACATATATCAGTCTGCTGGTAGTGGAAGTGATGTCGCCCTCCACTCAGGAACAGTGTAAGGTTCAGCAATCGTTGAAACAGTACTCCGCGAATAACGCGCGTTTGTAGTATATTCTGAACATTCATTTTATCCATGCTGAGAAAAGTGGTAAACCTCAGAATTTAAATTCAATGGCAAACAAAACAGTCATCAATCTTACTAAAGTACTAAGAAGAGAAAATAGAGGGAGGAATGAACGTGAACAGACTAGGCAAGATATTCCGCGCTCAAAGAAAGAGGGAAAGGTGGTGAAATGATGAAAAGGATGGTCAGAGTACTCCAAGTATGTGTCGTGGAGGGGTAGAAAGTGAAGTTAAAGTAAAGTAGGAGTTCCTATTCTGCAGACTAATATAGAAATGGTCCTAGGTTCTGCTAATCTTATCAGATTTCATGAATGATACATTTCCTGTTGCTCTTAAAGGTTAATATGCTCCGTTAGTCGCTTCTAGGAGCTTATAGTCTCAATTACTACACAGTGGCAGGATGTCTCACTAGTTCCATATTCTTCATTGAATTCTGAGGTTGTTCTTCTATCTGAGCCACCGAGTTTCCTCCATCAGTGTGGTCCAAGCTACAGTTATGGGGTTTTAGGTCACATACTTTGTGTATCTGTGTCGGGTCCCCTGCCATATTAGCGATTCCCATAGGGGCTCCTATATTTGTCTAAATACACTTAACTTATTGGTGACACTGTACACTACTCTTTAGTGTAATGTAGATTTAACCATTATTTTTATCCATTCCTCTCTAGTGAGTAGTGACAGAAGCTAGTGAGAATGACAACCACCTGTGTTTATGCCCTGTCAGTCCTACCTAGGAAAAAACATGTAGGATTGCAACGTGGGTCCTTCTGACATATCGGTTTTATTGATTAGCATTAATATCACACATACTCCCGTCCATAGCGACTGGACCTTGGGACAATTCCATACAATTCGGTCCAAAATCATATTCGGGTTGGATGCATCTTCAACAATAAGAATGATTAAGAAGGCCTGCTCTGCCGAGTCAGAAAATTGTCTTGAACCCATTATGTAGTATACTAAAAATCGAACCAGTCTTCCTCTGTGAAGTGTTTCTGCAGACGTGCATGCCAGTATGTTCTTGTACATTTTTCCATTCCTTGATCGAAGAATTGCCCATCCATATAAGCTTGATTTTAAGCCCTCGTATTGACTTCACGGAGTTTGGGATTGTAGGATAGTTGTGAGAAAGTGGAGTATTAGGTGGGGTGGATCAGAGTCCACCCAGTAAAGTTTAGGCAATTTAATTTGTACATTGGGAGTACCATAGTTCTTGTTCCCCATCCTGACTCTTGTCGATTCTTACCGTCCACTTCCAACATCCTGTGTACTACTGACTGTAAATGACTGTGGTAGGATATAGCTGCCATTAATGCTTTCATTCAGAGGACACCTTTTGATTTTAGAGTCCGTATTTCACACAGAGGTTCAGATCGCTGATAATTCTTTCAAAATTGTGTTCAGGGCGGGGTCAGGCATGATTGAAGGAGACATTTAGCTGACCTATTTCCATCAGTCAGGTACTCTGAAAACATTTATTTATTTAGAAGTTTTGTATAGCGCTGGCTGGACCAGGGGGTATCAGAGCGCTTCACAGCATTGACAGTAATGAGCAAACATATGATACAGGGGAGTGGTAGAAAATGAGGGTTCAAGCAGGGAAAGGAACAAGTGTGTGGGCGAAGGGGCAGAGGAGAAGAGGATGCAGGACAAGTCTGATGATCCGAATCAGTGTCGTCAGTCACGAGGTTTGAGGTAAGGTGGAGTGTCAGCTAAGAAGTTACTTGGGCTCTATCGGTACGCTCAAGATCGGTCGAGGAAGAGGGCTTTGAGTAGACTCTTGAATTTTGGAAACAAGGGGGTTGTTCTGATGTGGGGGGGGTGGAGTTCCAGATTTTTGGAGCGTTGCAGGCAAAAGATTTGGCTGAGGTTTTATGCTTGCGAGTTCTTGGCGGGATGAGTAGTAGATCGTTGGAGCTCCTGAGATTTCTTGACTGGCCTGAGTTTGTCGGCCAGGTATTCCGGTTTGCCTGTGTGCAGCGCTTTATGAGTGAGGCAGGCTGTTCTGAAGCTGGCTCGCAACTCGATTGGGAGCCATCTGAGTTCTCTGAGAGCTGGCGAAATGTGATCGAATTTCTTAATTCCAGTGACCATTCTGGCAGCTGCATTGAGGGTTGTCTTCAGGGGGGCGAGGTGGGATTTTGCTGTTCGTCAGGGTAGCGATCCCGTAGTCTATTCTGGGGAGGACTAGTGCTTGGGTGGCTTGTTGGAGGTCCTTGAGTGGGAGGAAGGGTTTAATTTTGTAAAGTAGTTTTAGGTTGAGAAAGGCACTTTTTGCAGATCGTGTGATGTGTTACTTCATGTCCAGTTTTGGGTCTAGGGTGATCCCTAGAGATTTTACTGACTTCGCTAAGGTGAGGGCGTCAATGGCTTTGAGCCATTCTTCAATTTGTGGGTTTTCCGCTTTGTTGTAGATGAGGAGTATCTCCGTTTTTTCTTGGTTGAGTTTCAGGTGATTGCTTGTGAGCCAGTGTTGAACCTCCTTGAGCGTGTTATTAAGTCTCTGGATGTCGTCAAGCAGGTTTCATCGATGACATCGGCAATGCCACTTGGCTTTTGTGGGTAATGTCTTGGAGTGTAGCAGGCCATTGCAGTAGCAATGTGACTTCTACCAGTTAACATTTATGTTCAATATTCTTTTCTATTTTTCTGGTTCACTGAAAGCTATATGTCTCAATCGGTGCTTCTCTTACTTCTCCTGTGCCCTCCCCTCGATAGTGATCGCTGAACAGATACTCAAAACTTCACCTGGAGTTCAGAAACCGAGGTAGTTAATTTTTCTTAATTAAGTCGCTCTGGTAAGCCTATGGTCTCACATGTATAACGCTATGTTTAATTGAATGAATGGTAAGTAATGCCTCCTTATGTACACTTTTGGTTTGGGCTGCAATTTCAGGTCCAGCCATGCCGTTTTATTGTCATGGGTGTTGAATCCTTCTCATTCATTAAGAGTGTCCCATTCCTTTTGTTTTATTCTGGAATTATTTTGGACTGTGGGATTCACTTCGTAAGTACCGCTGCATGGTCCAAAGCGAGGACAGGTCACTTCTCACTTTTCATTAAGTCCACGACCCTTCATGGTTACTGCATTGGCTTGCTGTTGTTTCCCGATCTGTGCCTTTCTACTACTCCTCTTGGTTTTGGGTGTTATGATGTTTGGTCACAGTGCACCCACTTCACATGTGCGGTACCATCCTCTCCTTTGCTGTTGGTGCCCATCTTAGATGCCTCTGTCCTTCCCCTTCTGTCCTTCCAGCCTTAGGCCTACAGCACAAATGTTGTAGATGGTGGGGTGAGAGGGTCATTCGTCCTCCAACGTTCACGGTCACTGCCAAAGATCATTTTTATTTGCAACTATCAACTGGGATAAATAATTGCTTCCTGTCTAAAAGAGCTGGGCATTATTATAACGTTAATGCCATTTGGTGCCAGTATGGGCTCTGGGTTGTGCCGCGTATCAGAGCTTCTTCACAGGTTAGTCAAGCCCCACCTCCAGGCAGTGCAGATTTAACTGCATCTATGTACTTAGGATGCTGAGGAACTGAGGCACAGGAGTGTTTTATTCAAGATTAGACTGATTTCAAGACTTCAAACGGTTGATCCAAGCCTGAAAACTCCAACCTTCACGTGTTTAACTTCAAGATCCTTCCCTCATTATCATGTGAGGTGACAAGATGCTTCAGCAAACATAATACTTAAACTACACCGGTGCTATATGTGATTAAGACTAAGGTCAATTTCCGATTTCACCCTTGGCTAAGATTGATTTGAGTGCAGCACAAATTTCCTCATATTTACATGCACCAAAGGTGCAATTTTTCATCATATCACCTAAGCTTTGGAACTCTCACCACCCAAATCTTCATGCAATGCTATCCTGATTAGCCTTTGTCATGTAATGTAACGTACCAGTATTTATAGAGCGCACAGCTACTTCCCTGAGGTAGTGTCCCGGCGCTGTCCGTATACCGCTTAGGAACCCTTCCTGGTTTTCCCTGTGAGTGTCCACTCCTGGGCATCCCCAGGGTGAAACCAGGCATCCCAGCGCTTTTGGGGCCGTTGTGGAGATTAAGCAAGCTATTGCCCAGAGTCGCAGAGTGGGACCCATGATTAGAATAGGCACCGAGGCGAGAATTATCAGGTCCGAGGAAATTGAGCCCAAGACCCGCTGAGGCGGGTATTGAACCCTGGTCCCGGGCCAGACCTCTGCATCAGGGTCTGCCGCTCTAACCATTGAGCCACACTTCTCCACTCATGCATAACTTAAAAGCTGGCAGAGACAACACCACTAAGTCACGCTCATCCGTACCACGCAAGAGCATCACCTCATCCAGTGCCTTTATGATAGCTCTCGAGTTATGAAAATGCTTAAGTCAAGATTGGCAGAAGTGGAGGAACACTTAGAGGCAGATAAGAAAGTAGTAAACAGTCATATTTATGGGTTAAGACCTTGATATATACAGGCAGTTGTTAATTGGCTGCCTTTTGCTATACAACAAATGGAAAGGGCAATGATAGTTCCACAAGTGAAACCTTGAATAGATGTTTGAAACACCTGGCTTCCGCATCTCTGATGAGTTTGTTTATTTAACATGATGGGTATCCACCAGGACGGATTCAACAATCTGGAATGCCATTCATTTAGAAAAAGTGGATGATAGAAAAATTAATGGCGAACATTCTTCCAAAAAGTTCCACATGCTATGGGACCTCTCCATCATGGTAGACAGTTGATACGCACTGGCAGTGGTTTGGCGTGCAGACAAAGGAGTGGCATGGGGACCAAACACCAAGTTGTACAGTTTTGTCCTACGTTAATCTACTGTGGTCAGACTGTCCTACCGCAATATGGCAAGATGTGATGGAGGCTACCGATGACAGCCCCTTATCTTCTTTTTTTTAATTTTTTTTAATTTATTTTATTGGTTTCAGCAGCAATCGCAGGCATTACAAAGCAGTATGGAAGCCACAAGAATGAGTGACTAGCAGGCTGGACAATCCTTTTAGAATAGTTAGACATACAACTCCCAGAGTTCGTAGGCCCCCGTTGTCGTCTTTTCGCGGTGTCTATCCCATAAGTAGTGGTGAGGAGCGAAGACCTGCCATAAAGCCAGACTAATAAAAACAACAATCAAAAGGAAAACCAGACCCCATCCCCCTCCCCCTAACCACCCTCCTCCCCAACCAGTGTGTCAGATTATATGAATGTAGAGCATAGCGTTCTCAGCGACCTCACCGTGCTCCCTTTTCGGACTCTGGAGGACCATTTTCTGCAGCTGTCAGGTGCAATAAACGGAGATATCTAGGACATGTGATCTCATTGAACTCTTGAGAAAGAAGCGTTAGCAGTGGCTGCCAAACTGTGCGGAATGTTGCCGCCGTTTCTGTGAGTGTGGCCTGAATACGCTCCATTGCCAATGTGAACCAAAGTCTGCGGAGCCAGCCCATGTGGGTGCGTCGAGTGGTCGCCCCCAGAGGGATAAGATGTGTTGGGAAGCAGCTTGTATCGCAAGACCCATTTGGCAGTCCCCTCACGGATTTCAGAGGGAATGTAAGTGCATTCGGGAGATCAAGGATGGTGTAGGCAGGGAATCTTGGGATCTCAGTGTCTAATGAGCTATCTATATCGTTGAGTACTGCTGTCCAATACTCCCTAACTTCTGTGCAGTCCCTAAGTAATTGTGTCAGGGTGCCTCTTCCCCCACAGCCCCTCCAGCAGGACGCGCATCGGGTCGGATTGCCTCTGTGGAGCCTCACAGGGGTGAGGTACCAATTCGTGACCAGTTTCACCGCCATCTCCCTGCCCGCCGTATTCCGTGCTGTGTGGTTGACCCTATAATACATCGGACGCCATTCCTGAAGCGACAGTGTCCTCCCTAATTCCTCCTCCCAGCATCTCTGCCCCGCAGTGTGATGTGTCTCAGGAGGGGGGGTGAGCAGCTTATACAAGTCTGTGATAAGGCCTCTATCTGATTCCTTCGTAACCAGCCATCTTTCAAACTCAGTCATGTGCCTTCCAACAAATGGGGCTTGTTCAGGTTGTGTGAGCCAATGCCCGAGTTAAAAGTACTGATAAAGCTGTGGCGAGACAATGTCATACCCCCTAGACAACTCCAAGAAGGGAATAAAGCCCTTCAGATCGAAGAGGTGGCCTGCTGATCTACAGCTGGAGCTACGCCATTGTGGGACTGCTAGGGCATCAGTGCCAGGTGGGAATTCGGGGCGGTCCAAGAGAGGGGTGAGCGGAACGTTGTAAGAGCATGCCTGACAGCAACCGCGTCCCATACTCTCAAAATGATGCGGGGAATGGGAGTGTTTTGGAGGTAATGTGTCCTGTGAGTGCGGCGGCGGAACGGTATTTTCAACAGGGATGTTTGAGCCATGGCCCTGTCTTGGAAGAGCCACTTCTTCTCTGATTCTGGTCTGTACCACTCCACTAAATATCTCAGTTGCGCTGCTTGAAAGTATTGCTGGAGATTTGGAATCCCCAGACCTCCTTCGTCCATCTCTTGGTATGCTAGTTGCTTGTGCAAGCGTGGTCTCTTCCCTCCCCATATAAAGTGCTGGAGAGCCGTTTGTAGATTCGCAATGGTCCCGGCCTGTGGGGACACTGGAATAGTTTGAAAGATGTAAAGAATCTTAGGGAGGGCCGACATTTTCACTGCTGCAATCCTCCCTAACAAGGAGAGCGGTTGTTTAGTCCAGCGCGCCTGGTCTTTTTGAATTTGCGACGTAAGAGTAGTATAGTTGAGTGCAATCGTCCTTTCGGTGGACGACGTAAGGGCGATACCCAGATATGGAAGTTGTGACTGTGTCAATACACCCTCCCCCCGTACACTGGCATGTCATGGGCAGGGCGTGCGTTCTTACCCAGCGGCAGGATCAAGGACTTCCCTCTGCTCATCCGGAAGCCCAACACTTTCCCAAAGTTTTCCACCGCTTCCAGGAATGCTGGCACTGAACTCTCCGGGTGGTCGAGAGCCGCCAGAATGTCATCAGCATCCAGGCCTATGGAGTGTGGCTCCCCGACAAATGTTATGCCTCGAATGCTCGGGTGGTCACGCACTTTCTGTGCCAGCGTTTCGACGTAAAGCGCAAACAGAAGAGGGGAGAGGGGGCACCCCTGCCTGGTACCGCGTTGTATTTCAAAGGGGCTAGAGCGTAAGCCGCCCAGGCGGACCCGCGCCTGGGGGCGATGGTAACCGCTCGCAACCAATGCCTGTAAACGTTCCCCTACTCCGAAATGCGTCAGGACGTTTTGTAAAAAACCCCAGTCAACCCGGTCAAACGCTTTTTCAGCGTCAATGGCTAATAAGACCAAATCTGATTGCTGGAAGTGGGTTTTATCAATCAGGTGTAGGAATCGCTTGGTATTGTCACAACATTGTCGACCAGGGACAAAGCCCGATTGATCCGGCTCTATAATCCCAGGTAAACAAGGTCCAAGCCGCGCGGCCAACACACCCATAAATAACTTAAGGTCGAGGTTAAGCAAAGAGATTGGTCGGAACGCCGGCATTGCGTGGCATCCTTGCCCGGTTTGGGCAGCACCACGATCTCCGCTTCCAGCATGTCGGGCGGGATGGAACCTGGGCCTTGAAATGAATTAAAAAGCTTTGTGAGTATCAGGGCAAGCAGCGGGCAGAAAGCTTTATAAAAACCGGCGGAGAAACCGTCTGGGCCGGGCGATTTTACGGGTTTGAGGCGGGATATGGCCGCAACCACCTCGTCAAGTCGGATTGGGGCATCTAGGGCGTTCGCTGAATTCAGCGCCGTAGTAGTGACATCCCTCAGATAGGTGTCGGCCTCTGCCCCCAGGACCGTGTCCGCCTGATACAGTGAGGCATAATAATTTCGAAATGCCTCCGCTATCTGCGCCTCATCTCTCACTTCGTCCCCATCCCCATTACGTAAGACTAGAATTTTCGAGCGCTGGACCTTTGCCCTTAATGCACTTGCAAGGAGGCGACCAGTTTTATTCCCCCCTACATAATAAGTATGGCGCAGGCGGAGAGCCGCATATTCGGCCCTGTGGGTGTCCAGACTTGCCTACTGAGCCCTGGCCGCTTTTAATTGCTTCCAGACCCTGGGAGCCCCTGTGCAACTATGGACCCACTCCAGCTCTACGACCTGGGCTGTTAGGACCTCTCGCTTAGCTTTAAGTTCCTTGGACTCCGCCGCTGCCACCGCAATAAGTTCGCCCCGTACCACCCCACAGTGCTGACACTGGCGTTTCGGGACTATCGTTGATCGCTAAATAATCAGTAATGCATTTATGGAGTTGCTGGGCCACTTCTGTGCGCTGCAGGAGGGGTTCCCTTAGCCTCCACCAACCTGGGGACCTCTTAACATTAGGGACCTTGAGCGTAAGCTCCACAGCATCATGGTCAGAGATGGCTGCCGGGGCGATGCTCACATCAACCACCCGGGCCTCCAGCTCAGAAGAACCTATAAAGTGGTCGAACCTGGCATAGGTGCAAAGTACAATAAGAGTAGAAAGTGTACTGTGATGTTCCTGGATGTTTAGCCCTCCACAGGTCCACCAGCCCGCTTTGCTGTAGCCATTCCTTACCTGTCCCCGAGGCAGCGCCTGTGCTCCCATATCTGTGCCCCACCTATCTCTTTTTTTTTTTTAAACATATTTTTATTGGCATTTTATATTTTTACCATGACAATTCTTAATGCAAGACATACAATTAAGAGATCTACTTCATCTGTGATAGTCAATTATACCTTTAGTGATATGTGAAGCTGATTAGCAGGCCTTGTATCAATGGTGGTATTTGAAGCAGTGCAAATGTCGTATAGAACCGGGACGTAAAAACTGGGGATAGGTGCATGGGTTTACTAAGTATAGGTATCGGACGCAGGTCTGGGTGTTGTGTGTCTCACCAATCAGCACAGCGGTGTACTGTTGCTGCGTGGGGATGGGCACTGTTGAACCAATATCAGAGCCCGATCGCCTAGAGTGATAAGGTGCGGGTTGCAACTGGCAACGTTACGAACGTGCCAATGGTGAGAGTCTAATGTCTGCAGTCGGGACTTGTGTTGGTGGTTGAGAGTCTGTTGGCCTGGGCGTGCCGGCATCCGGCTCTTCACTGTGTGCTGATTGCTTGAAGCAGTGTAACAGTAGGGCCCACTCCATGGAGATGTTTTTTTTTTTAAAAACCTTTATTGGTGATGCGTAAAGAGTACACAGCTACTCGCCTACAATCCGCGTCCGCAGGCCGGCAGCAATCGTGGTCAGAACCATGCGTGCATGTAGATCCAGCAATGTGCAACAGCAATTATTTAAACACAGCATGTCGCCTACAACCCAGCAGGGCCGGCCGCAATGTAAAGGTGATGTAAACTGTCAATGGATGCATTATCTAGCAAGCAAGTTAGCAAGGTACTTTCAGACAACGGCTACTTGAGGTTCTTTTCAACAATTACAACAAACTAAACTTATAAAAAGAGGCAGTTCCCTCCCATGCTTCCCATCATACCCAGAACATGGCGAAAAAGATAAAATCTTGAGGTGCCAAGCTACATGTAGCACTGCCTATGTCAGAAGTCTATCCACTCCTAGAAGAATGGCATCCTGCACCAATTGTCCATTCCGGCTGAGATGGGAGGGAAGAGGGGGGTAGTCCATGAACCAATCTGTGAGTACAACATTGAGTGACGTGTCGTGTGCTGCGCCATATGGGGCAGCCGAATGTGGTATGTACACTAACTAGTGACGGTGACGAGCGGCACTCAAGCCAGCCGCTGGGGAGCTGTGGCCGACATGACCAGCGATCCAATCACCTGTGATGGCTAAATCAGTATATTAGCTCAAGCACTACACCTAGGGGGGCTAATCGTGCAAGCCGCCAGAAAGTGAGATGTCGCACAGGGTGGGGGAGGGGGGGGGGGAGGGGGAGGGAGCCCACCAGTTTCCGCCCACCGGGGGCATAGTCCCGGCCTGCGGAAAGGGGGCGGGCTAGCTTAGCCTATTTCTCTGTTACTCTCTGTCTCCGACGCATCATCAGCCTGCATGCGCAGAAGATACGTAGTGAGGGGACCCCAGAGGTCTTTAGGACAGGACTGTCGAGGTAGAAGCTCAGCATATGTGTGTAGATGTTCCTTCCAAGTAGACATCGTGGTTAACCATATCTTGAATTTGGGTGCTCGACCTCTTCCCCAGCGACACGCTACGTGCCGTTTGGCTAAAAGGAGGCCCAGTGCAAAAAATTTCCTATGTGTCTTTATCGCTGGATTCGACTGGCCCAGTAGGGCAATCCTAGGACACGGTACTGTGTCCACTCCTATCATATCAGACAGTGCCTTAAATATCTCAACCCAATAGGCCGCTACGGCAGGGCACAACCAGGCCAAGTGGAGAAAGTCCGCTCCCTCACTTCTGCATCGGAAACATCTGTTATCGTCCCGGAGTCCAAAGCGAAATAATTTGGCAGGTGTATAGTACAGTCGGTGCAAAAATTTAAAATGAACCAGTCTGAGTCGTGAATTGCCTGTCACTGCATTAGTATGCGAGCAGCTTTCCTCCTATTGCTCGTCCGACAACGGTGCCTCCAGATCCCCGTCCCAGTCTTTTCGCGCTCTCAGTGACGGGGGGATGAGGCAGCCTGAGCATGTTTATACAGCATAGACACTACATGTTTTGGGGAGTCCGTTTGTAGGAGGGCGTGAAGGGGTGCCATAGTTTCCGGCTCATCAGGGAATTGAGGCGTGACCGCCTTGACGTTCTGACGCAGCCGAGTATATAGGAACGTATCCATTATAGAGGGGGTGTTATCCCCAAAGAGTTGCGTCGATGAGCGAAATCTCCCTTGGAGATATAGATCGCCCCATGTATGGAGCGCATACTTCACAAGCATTTTACGACCAATTTCCTCACAGGAGACACTTAACCTGGGGTCGTGCGCCAGGGGCATACATGGCGAGTATAAGAACTGGACTCCCATATTATCAGCTATACGCTTCCAAGCCTGCACCGTACAGTCCACCGTTGTAGGGTCCCGGTCCAAGACACGGGTCGGGGCATATAAATAACCCGATGGTTGGGCGGGCCTCATATAGCCGTCCTCTACCGCCAGATGGGCCATGAAGGGTGGAGGGTGAAGCCAGTACACAACGAAGTGCCCTTGGGCACAATCATAATATCGCTGAAGATTAGGAAAGTCAAATCCACCCTGGTGATAGGGTAGCATGAGTGTCTTCAGGCTGATCCGAGCCTGCTTGCCTCCCCAAATAAGTCTGGATAACTGGGAATTTAGGGAACGGAAGAAGTGGGAGCCGGGTTGTACGGTATGTTTGTAAAAAGATACAGGAGCTTGGGGAGAACCACCATCTTAATAAGGGAGATACGCCCCGCCATTGACAGTGGGAGATGGATCCACTTAGTGATGGTGTCAGTCAGTTTATCCAGGACAGTACCATAATTAGCCCTAATGAGAGCCTCCCGGTCTCTAGTCACCACGATGCCCAGGTATTTTATTTCATCTGCCTCCCACATTAGGGGGTAATCAGGGGGAAGTGTATGGTCATGTCCGTCAAGGGGAATAGAGCAGACTTCGACCAGTTGATCTGTATCCCCGATATGGCTCCGAATTTGGTGATTTCCCGCAACAGCGGGTTAAGGTTTTCCTGCGGTTTGTGTACGTACAAAGTCATGTCGTCAGCGTATAGTGCAATGAGCAGCTGGCGTTCCGGGTATATCAAGGAGCGGTGATTGTGATGTTGCCGGAGTTTGGCCACCAGGGGATCAATGGCGATGGCGAAGAGAACCGGGGAGAGCGGGCAGCCCTGCCGGGTACCCCTCTGGATCTCAAATGGTGCTGAACGGGAGCCGTTTAACAGGACTAAAGCTTGCCGTTTGCAGTACAGCAGTCAAATCCAATCAAGAAAAGTGAAGGGGATTCCCATCCGTTCTAGAAGGGCCAGAAGGTAGTCCCATTCGAGAGAATCGAACGCCTTTGTGGCTTCTAGGAAAACTGCAGCAGCCTCGCATTGCGGATTAATGTCCTGTAACACAGCCTGAAGGGTGCGTAGGTTATGCGACGTCGCCCTATTAGGGACAAAGCCCGCCTGGTCAGGCAAAACCGGACGCTCCATCAGTAGGTTAAGGCGCGTCGCAAGCACCTTCGCCAAGATTTTTACATCAGAATTGAGTAGTGATAGAGGCCGGTAAGAGTCGCATTGGTCTGGAGGCTTGCCTGGTTTCAACAAGGGTGATATCAGGGCTTCACGCATGGTGGTCGGCAAAGTTCCCTCCTCAAGGGCCGAATAATAAATTTGTTTCAGTATTGGAGCGAGTAGGTGAATATAGGCCTTATAGAAGTCTATCGGCAACCCATCAGAGCCAGGTGATTTGCCCGATTTCATAGACATGATGGCGTCTTTTATTTCGTCCAGCTCTATTTCATGATGTAGAAATTTCTGCTGAGATGGACCAAGCCACGCAATAGCGGTGTCCTCGAGGTACATCTGTAAGTCGATAGGTGTAGATCTGTGAGAAGTGTATAGTGTGGAGTAGTGATCAGTGAGGATGCGGAGTTGGTCATTGAGGTTTCTCTGCGGGACCTGATGTTCGTCCAGTAAAGTAGCAACATAGTTGTGATATCTTGGGGGTCTGACAGCAAAGGCGAGTGCCCTGCCCGGCCTGTCCCCTTCGCCATAGAGGCGCGCAGCGTATGGTTTTCCAAGGAACTTACATTCCTTTTCCGCCACTTCCGCGTATTCATTCAGCTTGTCCCTGAGGAGGGCTTTAGAAGCATGCCCCAGCGGGTCACGAGTCATACCTCGTTCAAGGTCCCGGAGCTAAGTTTCCAACTTGTGCAGTTCACCACGTATTGATTTCAGGACACCACCTCCCTTTGCGATGCACCACCCCCTAACCGTGACTTTGAAGGCCTCCCACACCGTAGTAAGGTTCGACACAGATCCCACGTTCCGTTCAAAGAAGTCCTGTATGTCATGTTCAAGTTCCGTCCTGAAGGCCGAATCAGTGAGGTGTGCGGGATTTAGACGCCAGCTTAAGTATGGATAGGTATCAACAGGTATGCAAAGTGTGAGGAGGACTGGCGAGTGGTCTGAGAACGTCCTGGCAAGGTGTAGGGCGCCGGCCAACCAAGGGAGGAGGCCAGCCGATAGGAACACATAATCAATCCGCGCCCATGTGGAGTGTACCGCAGAGTGGTGTGTACCCTGTCGGAGAGAGGGGTGTAAGTGCCGCCAGGCATCAATGTAGTGGTGGTCTTCAACAATAGCTGATAGTGCACGCTGGGTATGAGTGTAGTGCAACGCCTGGGGATGGGATCTATCCTGGCCTGGGTCCAATGCTGTATTGAAGTCCCCACCCAGTATGACGTGGCTTATGCCCAGAGTTTGAATCTTACCCCACATCGTAAGGAGTGCAGATGGGTCGTCCGTATTGGGGCCATAATAGCAGGCGAAAAGGACCGTGTGTGAGTGTAGTGTCCCCCAGACCATGCAGTATCTGCCTCCCGCATCTACCTCCGTCCCAGTAGGAGTAAACTGCATCCCTCGCCTGACCACAATAGTTACACCTCTAGCATAGTTGGAATAGGAGGAGAACACTTTGCACGAGGCCCATCTAGATGCAAACAGAGGGGAACCATTCGGTTTTCAGTGAGTCTCCTGAAGCATAGCAATGGATACCTTCTGCCTATCTAGGTAACCCAAAATGTGCCTCTTTTTTCGCGGGTCGTTCAGTCCACGAACATTCCATGTGACCAGCCGAAATTGCTGTGACGACTGTGAGTCCGCTACGTCACCCATTTAGACAAGTAAAGATTAGTGTAGCAGATAGGTGCAGCATCACAGATCATGGTACAATCAGTTGCATTAAAATAACAGTTCCATCCTGGTATCCCCTCCCGCGACCATCCCAGAACATGCGGAACCGCCTCTTTAAGAACTCCAATTTGAGTACGAAGAGTAATCCCTCCCACACCGGCAACCCCAACTGGCCGGGCAAATGTCACACACCCACCCACCCAAAACCAAAACAATACCAAACCCAAAAAAGGCACTATAGAAGACCCTGCCCTAAGAAGGGTAGGGAAATGTTGGGGATCACCCATTGGGGGTCAGAACTAGGGGTACCAGACCTGCCAACCTCCTCCCTGCTCACACCCGCAATCAACCAGGCTTACCCAGGTCGAGTCTTGCGGGACGGAGGTGGGTGATCGAGCACTCAATTAAACCTTAGACCGGTAAGACTTAAAGGAGTACCTCATCAACATATACAGGCAGCAGTCTTCAAACACCCAGCATCCAGGGACTATGTAGACCCTGGGGGCCAGCTTAACGGTACAGCAGATTAGTCCTGTTGTGATAAGGGCGATTGCGGCCTGGAGCGTCGTCGAGTTGACTCCTCCCTGCACAGGTCTTTTCTGCATTGCTTGAGGAAGTCGTCCACCTGCTGCGGGTTTTGAAAAAAGTGATGCTTGCCCTGATGTGAGATTTTTGATTTCGCAGGATACAACATAGCATACTGGATCTCCTGTGTTTGCAGTTTCTTTTTCACCCCCGCAAACTTGCGCCTGGCCTCTTGGACCGAGGGGGTGAAATCGGGGAAAAAGGATAGCGCTGTGTTGCCATAGTTCACCGTCCCCAGTTCTCTTGCACGCCTCAGTACCGCATCCCGGTCCCTGTAGTTAAGGAAGCGCGCGATAAGGGGACGTGGTGGGGCTCCAGGAGGGGGGCGAGCGGCCAAGGACCTGTGGGCCCTTTCGACGATGAGGTGTGCGGAGAAGGATTCTTTTCCAAACAGTTCCACTACGAGGTTCTCCACAAAGATCTCCATTTTCCCTGTGTTGGTGGACTCCGTAAAGCCCAAAATTTGGACGTTATTTCGGCGGGACCTCGCTTCCAAATCCTCGTTTTTGTCAGCTATTATTTTAAGCAGCCTGTCCATTTGAGTGACCTGTCTGCTAGTAGAGGTAGCCCCATCCTCCAACGCCGAGATCCTGTCTTCAGTCTCCTTAATGCGAGTGTCATGTTGCTCCAGCTTGGCCACCACACTATCTATGCGCGTATTTATGGTATCAATTTTGGAGTCTATTGTTGACAGGCTCTGCTTCATACCTAATAGGAGTGTCTTCCATTCTTCCTCCTGTGGGGCCGTGGTGGTAGGACTGCCTTCCGTCTCCGGCGTCGTTTTGGAAGCTTTCTTGGATTCAAAAGGGATTTTTAATTGTCTGGCATCATTGCGGACCATGTCCCGCCTGGGCGTCCGCGATGCAGCGGAAGAAATGGCCGCCAGTTCTCAGGAGGGCCTCGGCGGAAAAGGAGTGGGGGGCCGCAGCGGACGGAACAGGGAGGTAGGATGTAAGCAGAGGAGCGTCCGGCGTCTCAAACGCCTGAAGAATGGGGTCTCCGGGTCTCCGGACGTACCCGGGGCGCCAGGCACAAGAAAGTGGGAAGCGGCTGTATTGCGGACCAACGTCCCACGCAATGGCCGCCAGCAGCTCAGGCCCTGTATCGGTTCGCGCTGCCCCCACAGCAGATCAGGGTGTAGAGACCGGGCCTGCAAAGCCCAGGCACGAGGAGGCAACTGGTATGGCGCTGCCTACGGGGGGATGGGGGGAAAAAACGCTGTCCTCGCGTTCTGCCTCAGATGGGTCGGAAGGAAGCTGTAGTCGCAATAATCACTGGAGCAGGCCGTGCCAGCGATTCAGCCCTGCAGGAGGAGTGTTTACTAGGGCCACGTGTGGTCGTGGGCTAGGCCATCGGAGGTATCGCAGGGGGGGCAAGTCATCCAGCGCAGGTGTTGGGAGGACTCGCAATGGCCACGTGTTTCCAGCGGTGGGTCTGCCAGGGTCCCTGTAGGCTGCACTACGACGGGTATGCGTAGGCGGTCTGATCGCAGATGGGAGGGCAGTGCCTCCAGACGTGCAGGCCCCCGCGGCCCCGTGCACAGCGCTTCAGATGTGTGGCGGCTTGAATCGGCTCAGCCGTCGATGCGGAGGGCCGCAGGCAGTGACGTGGCTCCCGACCCCACGAGGGCAGGCGCGGCCGAATGTGACCACAGCGCCGGGGGGAGGGGGGTGTGGGGGATGGGGGGTGCGCTCCCAAGCAGGCAACGCTCACCTCCGGCAGCCGCTCGATGTCTTCCGGTCCCTCAGGCGGGTCGGTACCTCCAGGGGGCAACAGGCCTTCCTCGGCAGCCCCGCACAGGCCGCGAATCCTCGGTCTCTCGTAGCTGGATGGGCCGGCGGTCAGGACCTCCCCTCCGACGCAGCCGCCCGCCCCGGGCTCCTCAGCCACTATCTCTGCAGTCGGTCAGGCTTCCCGGGCAAACGAGGTACCGCTGGGTGCAGCACAGTGTCACGGACACAGCGCAGCGATGTTTGGACCGAAATCTCCGGTCAGGATCACTGTAGGATGGAAATAAGTGCTCGATCTGGCGGGAGCCTCACACCAGTGCGGCCATCTTGGTCTGGCGCCACCTAGCGCCCCCGGAGATGGGGTGTTTACGTATCCCTTAGACCTCGTCTTCGCGCAATGCCTCCTCCTCTGCGTCCGCCCATTTGTGTACAGCTCCCACCCATGCCGCAAGCGGGGACCCCGAGGGGGATCGCCAGTGCATGGCTATACTCCTTTTAGCTAATAAAACAGCCAGGGAGATGAAGCGTTTTTGCACTTTAAGGCGTTTCTGCATTCTGAATATGCCTAGCGCACTAGCCTACCACGTGCCCTGTGCCCTGTGCGAATTGTAGGGCAACTAGAGAACATATGTTGAAAGTCTGCTCCCGGGGAGTGGCATCTAGAGCAAAGTAACTGTGTGTCAGAGTAGAATTTTTGCAAGCGCGCCGGTGTCAGATACGCCCTGTGGAGTATATAAAATTGTATGTTTTTAAAACGGGGATTTCTGGACACCTTTTTCGGGAATTCAAGGGCTCTGACCCATTCCTTCTCATGCAGAGGACGCCCAATTTCATCCTCCCAGCTGGTGCGTAAAGTCGTTAGGGGTGAATTTGCGAGTTCTCGGAGTGCTTTATAAAGCCACGTAATTAAGTGTCGCCCTACTCCCATGTGTAGGATGTTATGTATGACCGGATGTGTGTTTGGTTCCCTAGCTAAGAGATTGTAATGTGGGCGGAAGGACTCGAGGAGTTGGCGATATTGTAAGAACTGGCCCGGGGGAGGTCGTACTCGTCCATAAGACGTTGGAATGATTTGATCTGTCCGTCTTCAAAGAGGGACTCCATATCGGTAATCCTGCATTCCGTCCATGTCGTTAGCATATTAGCCGTGTAGTAGGCTTTGTGTCTAGGCCAGCCGACCAGCGGGAGCATTGGGGAGTATGGGGGCATCCCTGGCGACATGCGATGAACTCGTAGCATGCATTGGCGTGCCACTGCTACTTGTAGGGGGTAGGTGCGTCGTGGCTTGGTACCAGGTAGGAAGAGGCGTGTGAGTTCTGGGGCAGAGATACGACCTGTCGTGGTGTGTGTCTCGTTAGTGTGTCTGCCGTCCAATAAGATAGCCATTGAAGTTGTGCCGCTAGAAAATAGGATTCAAACTAAGGGGCTCCTAGTCCTCCCAGGGTTGTAGGTAGCTGCAGTGTCTTCAATGCTATTCTATGCCTGCCCGACCCCCAGATTAATGTGCCAAGAAGGGAGTTTAGGTCACGGAAGAAGGTTCTGGGTGGGATCACTGGTAAATTTGTGAAGTGGTATAACAACCGGGGAGCATTATAATTTTTGCTAGAGCTACTAGGGCAATCGGGACCAACGGGAGCCTGCTCCAGAATCCGATTGCTGATCTGATGCCAGCAAGTGCCTTACAGTGGTTACCCTCAAAGATATCAGCCGGGGAATGGTAAAGACAGATCCCGAGGTAAGAGGGAGCTTCCGCACTCCAGAACACCCTCTGAGTGCCCATCCATATGTCTCGAGGGGGCAGGTTCGGATGGAAAGGGTATACTGTGGATTTGTCCCAGTTTACCTTTAGCCCAGAGGCTTCCGCAAATTCTGTGAGTGTCGCCCAAATAGTTGTCAGGTCGTCTGTAATGTCCCGTACATATATTAAAAGATCGTCATCGTACATGGAGACGCTATGTACGGTGTCTGCGATATGGATGCCCCAGTGTGTGCCCTCTTGTCGTAATCGTATGGCTAGTGGTTCGACCGCGAAGGCAAAAAGGAGAGGCGAGAGGGTACAGCCTTGCCTTGTGCCCTTTTGTACCGCGAATTCCGCAGAAATTAGTCTCCCTATTCGGACACGTGTGGTGAGTTTGGTATATGGAAGTCATGTATACGCCAAAAGAATGGGGCGGATATTTGTACGATGTAAGACGGAGAATAAATACTGCCAGGTGAGGGTATCGAAGGCCTTCTCAAGGTCTAGGATGAGACAGGCTGAACGGGGGTACGTGTCACTCACCTGGTCCTGAACGTGAAAGATGCGACGTATGTTCTGGGATGTGTTTCTACCGGGGACGAACCCGCATTGATCGGGATGGATCAGGGGGCGCATAATTTGTGCATATCTGTCCGCCAATACCTTCCCAAGGATTTTACAGTCGGTGGAGAGGAGTGTGATGGGTTGATAAGATGCCATGGGTTGCGGGTCTCGATGCGGTTTCAAGAAGGTAACAATTATAGATTCCCTAAGGGATTTTGTTAGTTCCCCTTGTTCGAGCGCCGTCGCAAACATCTGTACTCATCGAGGGACTAACAGGGGGGAAAAAGTTGTATAATATTCCAGTGGAAGCCCTTTCAGTCCCGGTGCCTTGTGATAGGCTAGGGCATGCAAAGCCTGGGTGATGTCAGTGGATTATAGCCTGTGCGGTCGGGGTCGGGTTGCTATATACCTTCTCATAGTATTGTTGGAACGCCAGGAGGATCTCATCTTCGGAGCACACCAAAGTGCCCCGAGGGTCAATAATTTCAGTTATAGGCTTCATGTCTTTGTCCTACTTTGCCAGCCATGCTCGCAACGTGCCCGTTTTATCTCTCTCTTTATGCATCCGGGTGGCATATGCTCTGAAATTATACCGGCGGAGATCAGCACAGGCCACTTGGTATTCTGTTTTGGCCTTGGCCGTGAGTGCAACCTTGTCCTCGGACGAGTCGTCTTGTTTAGTGGTCGTGGCAAGGTGCTGTTCAGCTTCAGTGAGTGCCTGCTCTAACGTCCGTCTGACCCCTGTTATTTGTTTAATACACTCTCCTCTACTTCCTCAGCATCGGCTGATAATTAGGATCATGTTCTTTGAAGCTTTTAGACTGGGCCGTTGCGGAATCGTCTGCGGAGAATAAATCTGTTCAGGGCTCACTAACCATTGATCGAATGGAAGAAATCCTGGGTGCCTCAGTCAAACCTTAATTTGGTCACGTTTTCAAAATTGCGGTTATATTTTTTTATTATGATTATAATTTTTTGTAGTACATGCTTTTTTGCATTGCATTGAATTTGCTTTGTTTGTGCTTTAAGTATGTTTATAGTCGCTAAGTTACTTTCCCGGCCAAAAAGGGGCTGTAGTAAGTTCCCTTTTGGGCCAACTTTGGTTCTCCCTTAGCTTAGCGTATTACACGTTTTAGACTGCTTTCGATTTGCACAGCTACACAGAATACATTTATTTTGTGCCATGATATTATTTTAGAAATACGCTGCACGTTATTATTATTCAGATTTCTTCTCTGGATTCAGTCCGAACATTTGGTACAAGGTCGAACAACATGGTGTACTGTTTTTCTTGTGCGCAGTCAGCAACATCTGCTAATGTTTTAGACACAACACAATGACACATCTGCTGTTTTCCAACACAGTAGTTCTTATCATATAAACTGTGACTTCGCCTTGGAAAACAAAGAGGAGAATTCTAGCAGAGGGGAAAGGTCTTGGAACGAGCGCACCAGCCTTGCGTTACCCGAGTTTACATCTATGATGCTGACCACCTAACTACAAATGCCAGGTAAGCGCTCTGATATCCTTCGGGATCAAGTTCGCCCTATATAAAACGTTATAAATAAATAAATAAATAAAATAAGGGGTCCAGTGCAACTCCCAGAGATCATGGATATATCCTTGTGCTCACGCATGAGGGTAGGCTTAGGCAGATATATCATTTGCCATGGTATGGCTTTTCATTGTATACAGTTTGATGGTAATGCGGATTACTCTACTTATTAGTATAGGTTTTCTAATCGCAGAATAACTGCTCCATAATAGACTACAATAGTTTCAATAAATATTGTAAACCTTCCTCATATCTTTCTTTTGTTTATTATGGACATGCATTAGTGAGTATTGAAAGCGGATTGTCTGTTTCCACAGTTCCCTTGGTGACTAGAGGGATGTGTTCTAGGTTGTCAATTCACCTGTTAATCTGGGAAGGTTAGGAGTGCAGGTAAGGCAGAATTGGTCCGCGGGTACGGACGTGGTAGAGAAACTCACTTCCTACATTCTGATGTCCTGTGATCCCATGGCACAAGTTTGTTTCTAAGCAGAATCCCTGCAATAGCAGAAAGACTACTGGGTCTATTAGGGGTGGGGGGTTGGCCCGGTAGCATGGTGGGACACCCTATAACCTCTATTATTTTTTTTTAAGTAATCTTCCCTGGTGTCTAGTGGCATCCCTGCACCTGGATGGAAGTGATGGGGCTTTGAAAACAACTTCTGGGACCTTTGTGGGGTGCAGACACAACATGATGCCTGGAGGGCAGCCTCTACAAATTTCCTGGGTGCTAAGCAGGTTTTCTGTTCTTCTGAGTGGCTATGTGCTTGGGGCGGGCGATAAGCTCCTCAATGAACTTAATGCATGCGATGATGTGCTGAAACACAATTAACTAATATCTTGTTAATAAATCATGAGTGGAAAAGCCTCCACTAATGTATAGATCACCCTGAGCAGCTATGACTATATGTAAAGTAAATGCTATATATATATATATTCACAGAAAAAACCATAGGTTATAGACCATATATAGTTAGGAATTAGCATTTACAAAACCTTGAAAATTCACTGAAAAAACCATAGGTTATAGACCATATATAGTTAGGAATTAGCATTTAGAAAACCTTATTTTACTCACACAAAACCATTGAAATTCCATATATAGTTAGTTGCACTAACTATATATCGCGCACCCGCAATCCACTGCTGATGATGTCACATATTACATCATTCATGACATGGTCAGTGACATCACTGATGACATCACTGATGACATCTCAAATGACATCACTGATGACATCACTGATGACATCTCAAATGACATCACTGATGACATCATGACACACCAATACCAGTTACTACATACGCACTCACTGATTCCTACGTCTACACACACATTCACTCATTCACCCATACAATCACTCATACATACAGTCACTCATTATTACAACACTATCATATGCACTCATACACCTATGCAGACAGTCACACACTGCCACTCATCCATGGAGTTACTCACACACCAAGTCAGTCCTGTAAAGAATCAATCACACTTCCATTTCTTCATCTATACAGTTAAACACAGAACACCATACTTCAGTGACATCACTGATGACATCACTAATGACATCTGAAATGACATCACTGATGACATCTCAAATGACATCACTGATGACATCATGACACACCATTACCAGTTACTACATACGCACTCACTGATTCGTACGTCTACACACACATTCACTCATTCACCCATACAATTACTCATACATACAGTCAGTTATTATTAGAACACTATCATATGCACTCATACACCTAGTCAGTCCTGTGAAGAATCAATCACACTTCGATTTCCTCATCTATAGTTAAACACAGAACACCATACTTTTCACACATATACTAACACATACTTACTCTCTTATACAATCACTGATACAAGTACACATTGATATGCACAGAGTCACACACCTCCCAGCCAGCCACACACACACTCAGTCTTCCATACATCCACTCATTCTTCAATATGTAAAACGTATTTAAACTTTACAAAAACACACAGACACTAGATGATGTCATCAGTGATGTCATTTGAGATGTCATCAGTGATGTCATCAGTGATGTCACTGACCATGTCATGAATGATGTAATATGTGACATCATCAGCAGTGGATTGCGGGTGCGCGATATATAGTTAGTGCAACTAACTATATATGGAATTTCAATGGTTTTGTGTGAGTAAAATAAGGTTTTCTAAATGCTAATTCCTAACTATATATGGTCTATAACCTATGGTTTTTTCAGTGAATTTTCAAGGTTTTGTAAATGCTAATTCCTAACTATATATGGTCTATAACCTATGGTTTTTTCTGTGAATTTCATTGGTTTTTTAACAGCTAATATCTGTAGCTGTAAAATGTATTCTTCTTTAAATCCAAAAATATATTTTATATGTTTATGAATAATTTTTTTTTAAATATTTTTTTTTCTTCGTTCCCGCTTCGCGAATCGGGAAGCTTCCCGTTAGCTGACCTTGATGCCGCGAAATAGACCGCGAGCCGGTAAACGTTGCTTTACCGCAAGTGCCGCGTTAGAAAACAACATCGTGACGCCTCCCGTCCGCATGACGTTTCACGTTGTCGCGTGATACGTCATATGACGTGCTACGTTAGCGAACTGGTACGCGAAGCGAGTCGCAAAGCGCAGGTTTCTGGAAGCAAACCGGGAGGCCCTGCAAAGCGCTTAACGTAAACACAGCAAGTCATGTGACTTGGTAATAACACTTTTCATTGGTTCATTACACTTTTGGTTTCCTAATGATGTAAGACTAGGTCATATAATCTAAAATGAACACTTTTGATTGGTTGAGAACTCTTGTTTTTCCCAAATGATGAAAATCCCTCCTTCTTTCCTCACTCTGACTTTCATCATTGTGAGAGAAAGACCCTTTGTGATCACTGAGCAATGGCTTCTTTAGTAGCTTCAGCTGGTGCTTCCCCACCACCTCCACCACATCCAAGGAAGAGTGGACCACCTGCTCAAGTTATAATTCAACAAGAAGAGGAAGAAGAGGAACAGGACGACGAGCACGAAGAGAGGCAGTTTTTGCCTGAGCAGCCCAGGACGTCTCACCGGAAAGAAAACTTCATTTGGCAATTTTTTAAAATTCCCAAAGGTCAGAAAAAAGTAAATGCAAGATACGTAACTTGCCTTATATGTCAAGATAGACTGTCCAGAGGAACCGAGAAAAAATACAGTTTCGGAAACTACACAATGCATCGCCATATGACTAGGTGGCATCCTAACAACTACAGTGCTGCACAGTTTCGGAACGACCTAGATAATCTCCCTATTATGGCCAGAAGATCTGTTGTACCGGAAGTAACGGGACCAGAGGGCAGGGAGATGGTGCCAAATATACAAATGAAATTTGGTGAAGTAAAACACATCTGCGTATTTTGCGATGGATTCATTTCCTACGGAGAAAGAAGCATCACTCTGATCAACAGAGCTATTGACTATCATATGCAAGTTTGTACGAAACGCCCAAAATAATAAATACTTCTTTTTTTGTTTTGTTGCTCCTGTTGAGCCCTTTACAATGAATCCTTTTCATTGCCCCTCCAAGAAAAACCCAAAAAAATATAAAACTGTTCAGAAAAATTCAAAAAAAGTAAAAAAATGTTCCGAAAAATAATAAAAAATATATAAAACAACAAAAACAATAAAAAAAAAAGTTCTTTTCAGAACTACCTCCCCGTTATTAAAAAATTGGTACAATATTTGGAACTGTGCCAACCTCTATTTCTCTTAGTTCGCTTCCCAGTTCGCTCGCCGGTACGCGAACCGGAAGCGAACCAAAAACAGTAAGTATAAGGGAAGGAAACAGACACTTATGTTAAAAGAAAGACAGCTATAGGGGAGTAAACTAGAGATACTATTACCCGTAATCCACTGCTGATGATGTCACATATTACATCATTCATGACATGCTCAGTGACATCATCAGCAGAGGATTGCGGGTTTTTTGGCAACGTGCCTTATCCACGGTTTAATAACGCTGCCTTTTGCTTTATATAAGTTTTCAAATTGTATGACATATATACCAATAGGTCGTTATGAACCTTTAGGTAGTGCTTTTCTTCATGAGGTCTGGTCGCTTCCATACACATACAGATGTTTCAAAGATGATCAAGAAGTTTATCTGAATGGAGAGGAATGCACTGAGACGCCAGATCATTCACTAATGTGTAGGCACATACAGTTACACGGTTCATGCAACAAACACCGACCAAATATGGCTTGCGTGTTGCAAGGCACGCCAGTTCCTGCTATCATCCCCACGTTCAAGTTGTTGGAAAATGGTAGTTATTTGATGCTCAATAATGAAGATTGTTCTGAGTTAATTAAAAGTATTCCTTTTATCGTAACAGTAAGTCAACGGGTTATTTGCTGCAGAAATGTTCTATTTCCTCCCACACATGAACATAGGGAGTTTTCAATCTGGCCACAAATACCAACCTTGGGACAGATTTCAACGGCATGGCAAGAATAAGAGCTCTTTTGTCTCAGAGAGAGGTGGCCTTGAGTTCGGCCCGTGAAACTTTCGTGCTTCACATAGCGAACACCCGTACAGAGGTGCAGACCCTTTTCAATTCAGATTTGCCTTTCAATTTCAGCAAGATGGTTCCGACTATCTTTAACGCATCCTCCACAAAGGCCCTGGCGCACTTTTTTAAAGTTGTTACCAGTGGTCTCGTGACTTCATTTGAGAAAATCTTTGGAGTCATCCCTGCTTCCTTTCATTCTATTTTCTCCACTCTGGTTCGTGGATTGGCATTTTTACTTGCATTACCAGCGGACGCTCTTGTGCTTTTTTACATTTTTAAATATGGATGTCCCTCCTATGCAACCTCCCACCCTGCAGCTGCTGACACTGTTCCGCAATCGCATGCTAGAATATTATGGCACAATGCCGTTGGCGATATTAAGCACGGCTTATGGATTATCTTTTCGATTCTCCTACTTCACCTGTGTCCAGCCTGTATTTCACTGCCTGACCTGTGATTTCGATTGGGCCATTGATTTGTGTCTCTGCGGACCGGTTTCTCCTGACGTCGACTTTAATCAGCTGATGACTCCTATCATTACTCACGAGTTGGTTTGTCCTGGCGAAAGGATTATGGCTGTGGCATTGATGCATGGACTACTTGGTCCCTGGAATTTACTGGCGGCAGCACAGTCTTTCTTGGAACAGAGCTTTCTTGAAAACCCACCGAGCTGTCCTCTGATGGTGATAGAGGATCCGGTGCTTGGAGAGCACGTATGTTCTTTTCCGCTTTTAAATTGGATGGCTGAACTGTTTTCGGATGAAGACGGTGACTTCCTATTGGAGGCTGTTGCAGCTTATTTTGCATACACAGTTATGTCATAGACCTTTTTCATGTTTGATATGCTGAGTACTAGCATTTCATTGACAATTCATTGACTTATTTGTCAAGTTTTTATTATTTACCTTGCCTATTGGCTTAAGACTCGATAAAGTACTTGGCTGTTTTATTTTTCTTTAGCATTAAATTTTCCTAGTTTTTAATGCTTTACCTTGCGGACCGTCCACATATAAACTTGCAATCTGCTCTCATGAGATGGCACTTCTATTATCTTATTCAGTTCGTTTCCGGATCATGGGGAGGTGTCATCTAGGTCCTGGATATCTTTACACCGTGTTAAGTTAGCATGGGCTCATTACCGGTTTAAACGCCATTTTTCCTTTTTTGCAACTTCTGCACACGACACTTAGTTGTTGCTTTAGCTTTCCACCTAGTAGTTCATCGTGGTTTACATGAGAATAATATGTTATTGCTCTACTATCTGCTTTGCTTGTTAAACTATATCTGTACAGCGAGTGCTAAAGTTTCAAGAACAACACGATACAGAATTGTTATGAGGTCTGATCTCCACGACTTCATACTCATAACATAAGTGCAACTTCTGCCAATTCTGGGCATGAGGCGGGTTTTATATTGCTTTGCCGAACACACATACACAACAGTTGATGCGGTTCACATGAAGAGAGAGCTGGTGTATGCTGATGTGATTCCTTCAAATCTAAGACACTAAAGTATGGGCACGCCCTAAACCAACACAAAGAGACCTTCTTAGCAAATAATATAATATGTGTATTAGGGAGGGTGAGATATAAGCAGCCGCGGGCCGTGGAGGGAGTTACGGTGAGGCAGGGAGGCGGGGAGGGGGAGAAGCAGGGTGGAGCCCTCTCTACCTTGCCCCTCCCCCTCCCCGCATCCCTGCCCCACCGTAACTCCCTCCACGGCCCGCGGCTGCTTATAAGTGTTGCTAACTCTTATTCATTTACAGCATGTTAACATACTGTCACCATTCGCTTTTTATGTACTAGTAACTATGCTGGTAATTTTGCTACTGATAATATGTGTACTTGTATTCTCCACCCTGCTTCTCCCCCTCCCCGCCTCCCTGCCTCACCGTAACTCCCTCCACGGCCCGCGGCTGCTTATAAGTGTTGCTAACTCTTATTCATTTACAGCATGTTAACATACTATCACCATTCGCTTTTTATGTACTAGTAACTATGCTGGTAATTTTGCTACTGATAATATGTGTACTTGTATTATCTAAGATACTACGCCTGAGAAGACGGCATTAGTAAATAAACATTTCAAATACACATGTGTTCTTCTTAACTCCATGTTCTGGTTTCTAAGAAATATATAACGACCGACTGTTCATGAGTTCCACGTATCCTGAGGTACTATAAGTTCATATTCTGGATTGTCTAAACATTGAGAGTTTGTTATATCCAATGTGACACTGTACCTAGCTTACTAAGGAGTTTTTGATTACTAACGTGAGTTTTGGGACACCCTAATTCGCCAAGGTTCCAATCCTCTGTCCACAGTTCTGTGTGAGAACAGAAACCCTGTGACAGGGGCACCCCCGACCCTTGCTGGAGCTTCATCACACTTGCGATACAACTCCAGCAATGCGCCACCTTTACGGCACAGATACATCACGCATCTGTGCTGTTTTTGCCCCATGATGCGCCGCATTGTAAATGCAGCACACCATAGGTGACGGAACAGCGGCACAGAATGACTAACACATCCCTGGTGATGCGCCAGTCATCATAAATGTATCCCTATGCTTCTTATCTTGTTAGAGATGAACCGCCATATGTATCATCAAAGTTTTTTGCATTTCCTAAATAGCGAACTTTAAGGAATAAATAGCGATTCTTTACCATTCCTAGTTTGCGATTAGCTATTTGCTAATTACAAATTACCCATTCATTTCCTTCATTTCCATAGGGCGGTTGGACTCACTTTTAGCTCGAACGGCTGAATGGATTTCCACGAAACTTGGCAAAATTGTAGGGACTGGTAGCCCGATGTGCCTTTGCTATGTCTCAAGATATATACTCCAGTGGTTTTTACGAAAATTAACTTTGAAAAATATATATTGGGCTACATTGGCCTATATATATGTTGGAGCCCAAATGTAGCCCAATGTAGCCCAATGAAGCCCAATGTAGCCCAATGTAGCCCAAAGATGGCCGCCAGACACACAAAAAAACAAATGTAGCCCAAATATCAGCCAGATGTAGCCCAACTATAGCCCAGTGACAGAATGACCAATCAGCTTCGCAAACCTCCGTTACGCGAAGCGGAGCGCTGTTACAGATATATATCTTTTTTTGAACGTTAATTTCTCAAAATCCACTGGAGCACATATATTGAGACCTAGCAAAGGCACATCGGGCTACCAGTCCCTAATATTTTGCCAAGTTTCGTGCAAATCCATTCAGCCGTTCGATTATTATTATTATTATTTTTTTTTGCCCCGCGGGGCCCTTTTAAAACCTCCACATCAAACCTAGGGGGTCAGCGAGGATCTACTATGCCCCCTTATAGTTATTTCCCCCTTTGTTTTGACCTCCTCTTGTCTCTCGATCCTACCGAGAGACAAGATGGCGGCCGCTACGGACTTTTTGGAATGTTGACAGACGCCGGAGAACCAATCAGCTTCGCTTCACAAAGCTCCGTTGCGCGAAAAGTACGCGTCCTGGGACGCTGCCAGGTCCGCTGTTACAGATATATATCTTTTTTTAAACGTTAATTTCTCAAAATCCACTGGAGCACATATATTGAGACCTACAAAAGGCACATCGGGCTACCAGTCCCTACAATTTTGCCAAGTTTCGTGCAAATCCATTCAGCCGTTCGGGCTAAAAGTGAGGCCAACCGCCCTATGGAAAACTCAATGTTAAAAACACGTTTTGGGACCCCCCTTTTTTCTCGGCCCCCCCTTGACGAACCCCCCCCAAATTTTCAAGGTCTGCTCAGAAACAAAATGTGCCATTTTCCTGAAAATTTCAGCCAATTCCGTCCACAAACGCCAAAGTTATTAGATATAGAATTTTCAAAAATCCCATAGAGAAAAAATCCTAACTATATATACCTACTGGCGACCGCCAGTAGGTGATATATATATATATATATATATATTCACTGAAAAAACCATAGGTTATAGACCATATATAGTTAGGAATTAGCATTTAAAAAACCTTATTTTACTCACACAAAACCATTGAAATTCCATATATAGTTAGTTGCAATAACGATTCATTGTAAAGGGCTCAACAGGAGCAACAAAACAAAAAAAGAAGTATTTATTATTTTGGGCGTTTCGTACAAACTTGCACATGATAGTCAATAGCTCTGTTGATCAGAGTGATGCTTCTTTCTCCGTAGGAAATGAATCCATCGCAAAATACGCAGATGTGTTTTACTTCACCAAATTTCATTTGTATATTTGGCACCATCTCCCTGCCCTCTGGTCCCGTTACTTCCGGTACAACAGATCTTCTGGCCATAATAGGGAGATTATCTAGGTCGTTCCGAAACTGTGCAGCACTGTAGTTGTTAGGATGCCACCTAGTCATATGGCGATGCATTGTGTAGTTTCCGAAACTGTATTTTTTCTCGGTTCCTCTGGACAGTCTATCTTGACATATAAGGCAAGTTACGTATCTTGCATTTACTTTTTTCTGACCTTTGGGAATTTTAAAAAATTGCCAAATGAAGTTTTCTTTCCGGTGAGACGTCCTGGGCTGCTCAGGCAAAAACTGCCTCTCTTCGTGCTCGTCGTCCTGTTCCTCTTCTTCCTCTTCTTGTTGAATTATAACTTGAGCAGGTGGTCCACTCTTCCTTGGATGTGGTGGAGGTGGTGGGGAAGCACCAGCTGAAGCTACTAAAGAAGCCATTGCTCAGTGATCACAAAGGGTCTTTCTCTCACAATGATGAAAGTCAGAGTGAGGAAAGAAGGAGGGATTTTCATCATTTGGGAAAAACAAGAGTTCTCAACCAATCAAAAGTGTTCATTTTAGATTATATGACCTAGTCTTACATCATTAGGAAACCAAAAGTGAAATGAACCAATGAAAAGTGTTATTACCAAGTCACATGACTTGCTGTGTTTACGTTAAGCGCTTTGCAGGGCCTCCCGGTTTGCTTCCAGAAACCTGCGCTTTGCGACTCGCTTCGCGTACCAGTTCGCTAACGTAGCACGTCATATGACGTATCACGCGACAACGTGAAACGTCATGCGGACGGGAGGCGTCACGATGTTGTTTTCTAACGCGGCACTTGCGGTAAAGAAACGTTTACCGGCTCGCGGTCTATTTCGCGGCATCAAGGTCAGCTAACGGGAAGCTTCCCGATTCGCGAAGCGGGAACGAAGAAAAAAAAATATTTAAAAAAAAAATTATTCATAAACATATAAAATATATTTTTGGATTTAAAGAAGAATACATTTTACAGCTACAGATATTAGCTGTTAAAAAACCAATGAAATTCACAGAAAAAACCATAGGTTATAGACCATATATAGTTAGGAATTAGCATTTACAAAACCTTGAAAATTCACTGAAAAAACCATAGGTTATAGACCATATATAGTTAGGAATTAGCATTTAGAAAACCTTATTTTACTCACACAAAACCATTGAAATTCCATATATAGTTAGTTGCACTAACTATATATCGCGCACCCGCAATCCACTGCTGATGATGTCACATATTACATCCTTCATGACATGGTCAGTGACATCACTGATGACATCACTGATGACATCTCAAATGACATCACTGATGACATCACTGATGACAACATCCAGTGACAGTATGTTTCTGTAAAGTTAAAATATGTCTTACATATTGAAGAATGAGTGGATGTATAAGTGTCTGGAAGAAGGATTTAGTAGGTGCATGACTGAATGTATGAGTGAGTGATTAAATGTGTCTCACTGAGTGCATGGGTTAGTGACTAAACTGTCTTAATTTGTGCATCATTATGTCTGTTGTTCTGTAAACTGCTGCATGTGTTGATCAGTAGCTATATGAGTAACTATATGGGTTATTGATTGATTGCCCAAGTATTTGCATGGGAGACTGAGTGTGTGTGTGTGGCTGGCTGGGAGGTGTGTGACTCTGTGCAGATCAATGTGTACTTGTATCAATGATTGTATAAGAGAGTAAGTATGTGTTAGTATATGGTTGAAAACGTAAGGTGCTCTATGTTTAACTGTATAGATTAGAAAATGGAAGTGTGATTGATTCTTTACAGGACTGACTAGGTGTGTGAGTAACTCCATGGATGAGTGGCAGAGTGTGAGTGTCTGTATAGGTGTATGAGTGCATATGATAGTGTTGTAAAGATGAGTGATTGTATGTATGAATGATTGTATGGGTGAATGAGTGAATGTGTGTGTAGACGTAGGAATCAGTGAGTGCGTATGTAGTAACTAGTATTGGTGTGTCAATGGTTTCAAAAATTATACTCTGTATTTAACACTGGGTGTAACAGAGGTTATATTAAAATGTGAGGAGATGCATTGTATTGTCACATGAATGATATCATCAGTGATGTGGTCATTGATGTCAAATGAGATGTCATCAGTGATGTCATCAGTGATGTCATTTGAGATGTCATCAGTGATGTCATCAGTGATGTCACTGACCATGTCATGAATGATGTAATATGTGACATCATCAGCAGTGCCTTCCTGTGGCACTACGGTGGCCATGTCGCAGGTCGCGTGTTTAGGCTCCGGCCCAGCACCCCTGGTGGTTTTCCGTGTGCGGCCGCAAGTATCTTTGGGGGCTTTTAGGCTATCCAACTTATTGCTTTATTGGTGCGGCGCGAGTGCTCCCGGGGGTGTCTCCGGTGTCACGGCGTGTTCCGGAGCCTTTATTGCCCCTAGTGGGGACGGGACAGGGGACGGATTCCCTGTAGTACGAGAGTAGGGGAGGGCGGTGGCAGCCCGCCCCCCGCCCCCCGCCCCCCGTCCACTGTCGATGCACCCTGGTGGGACAGAGCATTTGTTTGCCGACTTTGGGGCTGGGAACAAGGTTCGAGTCTCTCCTGAGACACTTAACACTTCCAAGTGCTTGATTTACGACACTTTATTACTTTTCGTTACTTGGTTGCCAGGAGTTGTCGGGGACGGGCGCTATAGATTCGAAGTGCCTGGGGACCGGGGGTTAGGTCTATTTTATCCGTGTGCCTGTCTGGATGTAATTATTGATGTTTCGTTTTATGCATCGTGCTTGGCTAGTGTTTATCTTCCGACCCCTCTCCCAGCAGCCTGGAGACACTGCCCTCGGGCTAAGCAGGATGTGTCATGTTATTTATGCGCTCGTTTGTTTGCCTTGGTGGCGCCTATTGGCTTGTCTTCCCATCGAGGCGCTGCATCAGAAGTGCAGCGCACAGTGAGGCGCGGCCCCAGGCTCGGACTTTCGGCCCCACAACCCTCGTCCTTAGGCCATGTAGATATTACCCGTTTCTGTGGCGCTGTTTTTAAAAGAAGTGACGCCTTTAGAAGTACTGCTTCACCGGGGAGATAGCTCGGTTGGTTAACGCACCAGCTGAGCTGTTTCATCTATCCAACTCGTAAATCACAGAAGGCCTCGGCCGCTGTCATTTTGGAGGTGGATAACACTCTTAATTAACATGGATGTTGTTAATATTAACACGGGTAATTTATAGCGCATTGAAGCTGCAAAAGACGAAGACAGAAAAACCTGCCGAGTAAACACGGAATTTAGAGGCTATTCGAGGTCAGGCTTGGACTACAGAGCGCACCGTAGTGAAAGGCGTTCTTTTATAGTAGTAACAGTTTAGCCCCTCCCCTGGGCGGGTACACCTGTGCGCCCAGGGGAGGGCACTCGCTTGGGGGGCCGCCAGGGTATTTAGGTCACTGCCGCCCCCAGATCATCCTCTTCACTAGCCTGCTGTCCGGACCGACGCGCTGCACCCACCCTATCCGCGTACCCAGCAGCGAGGCAGGCAGCATGCTGGTTGGATGTTGTAATGTTTCTTTTTGTGTTGCAGGCGGAGTTACAGGGCGATCTGGAGGCAGACCGGTACAGTAAGGGTGCCTGAGCCAAAGACCTGGAGCCGCAGGAGATATGTGTTCTAATGCCAGTTCCATCAGATGCGTACCACTGGCAGTGGTCCCTTGGCCCTGCCCTGTACCTTTTCCCTGGTAACCCCTGCCGTGCCTTGAGCCCCTTGTAAAGTGTATGTTCCTATGTGTCCTGTCTAATACAAAGACTATTTTCATATATACTTCGTGTGGAGTTCCTTTTGTGGGAGGCCTGGGATGTTGCTGTTGGTGGGTGCGTGCGCAAATGCTTCACACATGTCCTCCGAGATAGGCCTGACTGCCCGCGCCGCGTTACCTAGAGGGCGAGCAGGGGTCGACTGTATATAGGAGTGGCGGTCTCTGACTGGCTGTGGCGCAAGCCCTGGCCGGCCGGGGGTCCCATTTCCTACACTGATATTCCCAACGGCAACGGTCACCCATGGTCCTGACTTACTCCGTGCCTGTTGTAGTGGACATATCCGACAGCCCAGCAGTGCTAAATAGCGACCATCAAGGGATGATGCAGTGTACCAGCAACCCCCACCCTGGCTCAAAAGCCCTGTTATCTTATT
This sequence comes from Lissotriton helveticus, assembly GCF_964261635.1. Lineage (NCBI taxonomy): Eukaryota > Metazoa > Chordata > Amphibia > Caudata > Salamandridae > Lissotriton > Lissotriton helveticus. The sequence goes on from NC_136060.1 coordinate 189,475,445, forward strand.
GTAGAAAGTAGCATCGGCGGGCCGGCCCCACCATGAAGTAGTCCAGCCTACACTTTCTCGCCTAGCTGGGTTAGACATATACCAGTATGACCAGTGAGGACCCCGTGACCAAGTGACGAGGAAATTAGAAAGGGCACCCCCCCCCCCCTTTTGACGGAGGTGACTTGCTATGACCGGAAGCATAACATAGTTATACTTTAGTGAGTACCGGTGTATTATTGTACCTCAAGTGAAAAGTGTTCCACAATGGTTGCTCAAAAACCCTGCATACCTTCATAGACAATTCCACCAGTTACACTATTAAAGTGATGCCCTCCTGCGAGCCCTGTCAGTGGATACATAAACATAGCGTGTCCGTCCTTGTGCATGCAATCACAAGCCAATGTATCTCTGAGTATAACCTTACGTCCATGTCAGAGGCACTAAATCCCAATACTTAAGTGCAACAAGCACACCCTTTTATTCGCAAACTTTAAGGCCCTAACTGTATACTACGGGTGGAGCCTGTGTACTTGTTCCCATTGTCCTGCAATTGGAGAACAGTTACACTAAATCCTGGACGTGCTGACCCAGAAACCCAATCACTGGACCCCAGTGTAATGTTCCCTAGATTGTGCTCCGCACCCAGCAGGCCATCCAGCAAGGCGAGGGATTGACCATGAAGACGAAGACTGTGCGTTTCTGGAAGAGAGAGAATATCCCTGAGAACAGCCCGTAACCAGCAATACAAGAAAGCAAAATGCTAACTCGCTCGCAGATCCGTGTCCCTTACTTGCGCACCAGGTCCTGTAAAAAGAATATACTGTCCCAGCATGGGAGATGCCTGCAAAACTGAACCTCCAACTGCAAGTTGGAAGAAGCACCCAATCATTCCATTACTAATAGTGAGCTGCTGTGAAAACGTATTGCCTGCCTAAATTAGGGACCCCAAAAGTGCCACCAGCCGGTGAATGCTGAAAAGTTACTAGCAGGCAAAAGTTGATAAAACGCTCCACGTGCCCACAGGCCAATGATGTGATACGGGTGCCCAGGCAATTTTAACACAAATACGGTGCCCGGAGTACGCCCTGGCCACAAGCGGGCAATCTAAAAACGGGCGCCATGGTTACAAAATACTTAGTGCCGGAAAGGAGGCGAGGCCTAAGTTGGGCGCCATTTCAAAATGTTCAATTCCGAAAAGGAGGCGGGGCCCTCACCCAAGTGGGCGCCATTTAAAATTCAGGTGGCCCCATGAGAGAGGTGGGGGCCCGGAACATGTGGCACCCTATTAAAACATGCCCGTTCCTGAACCCGGGAGATAGCTCTGCTGACCCAAATCGTAAGTGGCTCCATGAACAGCCTCCCCCTAGATTGTGCCTGCACGATCTTATACACATTATCACACACCCACACTAACTCCGTGAGGCTGCAGTCAGAAGCACATGTTGACAAACTACCTAATAGATTCTGACAGGAATGTCCCCCATATCCAGGAACAAGGATGCATCAAGGCCTGGCACCGGGCACCATATCCCCTTTGCGCCAGACACCTCGAGGTGACGCGCCCAAGACAATGGCCGCACCTGGAGGCCTTAACCATATGCACCGTACAAAATGGCCGGCCCCCAGACGCCATTAACCACGTGCGTCGGACCTCTGGTAACAAACGGCCCTGAAAATGGCCGCCCTGGGTGACAATACCACTCTGAGCCGGAAATCACACAAATAGGCCACATAAAATGGCCGCACCAGTAATAATCAACTTGCCCCCGACAACCTCCTAACCAGCCCACCAGCTCAACAATGTGCGACAGCGCTTGCCAGAAGCTACCCCCGCCAGACTCGTGGACCCTCGAAAGGTTGCTGTTAAAGAACTCACTCTGCACGCTCTCCTACCCGCTGGGGGGCTCAAAACTGAAATACGCTCTTCTCTTTACAAAGGGAGAATAGAACCTTACATGTAGCGGGAAACAGACCAACGTTACGATGGAGGGAGTGAGGATACCCATTTGAAATCGGTAAAGCCACAGAGATACTCCAGCCTCTGCCAAACCTGATGGGCATGGGGGAAAGCTGGCCAAAATGGCCACCCACCCACGCCCCTCCCCCGAAGAACCGAAGGGACAGACTGCCCCCTAAAATGAGCGACAATCAGCAATCAGTTGATTTCGACCTCATCATTGAACTCGTAATTGAAACATCAGTGGATGTTGATCCCTTGGATGATTTAAATCTTGAGGATGAAGAAGAACGTGATGAGGATGCAGATTTGTCAGAATTGTATGACATAGGATGGGAAGCTGACGTGCTTGAGCCTATGGAACTATAAACATTTATTTTATAAATTTATAATAAATAAAAAGTAAAAATATAAACCGTTTAATTTAAAAATAAAGACACCTTCAAAAACAGGTTATGTGTAGTGTCTTCAATAAAATATTAAAATATGGTCATAAAATTAGATCAGATTCATATATAAAACAGCACAGGTAAAATGAATATAAATTCCATTTCTTTTCTGCTATTTCTGTATTCTAAATTTGCCATGTACAAAAAAATCTTCTATGTAAAAATGTTAAGTAGTGTGTTAAGTTTTTGATGACTGTTATTAATTTACTGTTGGGTAATAGTGGTTAATAAAATTTTTTATTATATTTTACCACAGATTCAACTGCAGATCATTTCAAGATTTCAGCATGCCAACCAAAGAAAGAGTGAGAAAGGCTGCAAAACGTCAAAGACAGCAGGTGAATGAAAAAAAGCAGCAGTCCTCTAACAAAAAGATTTGTCAAGTCACCAAGAAAGCACCGGGTAAGAGTACAAAAACATTCATAAGAAATATCTGTAGTAAAAAAAATATTACTACAGAAAATGTTTCAGTCCAGAAAAGGAGAAGCAATTCAAACGGTAAGGAAAGGCCAATGAAAAATGTTACTGCTATAGTAAGAGATAACTCTATGCATGAAAGTAGAAGGAAACAACAGTTTAGGGACATTCGTAAACGAATGTTCCGCAACAGGATAATTGGCAATTTGTTAAAAAATATTAAGAAAGGTCAACAGAAAGTGGTTTTTTATAAGAGAAAAAAAATAGTTGAGAAAGTTATTGATCAGGCATTTGAAATTAAACGTAAGTTATTTATTTTGACAATCAATAGAATTAGGAAGCTAAACAAGGCAATTTATGATTTCAAAAGAAATAGTAGATGGAAGAGAATAGTTAATCGTAGTAATTTTTGTGAAGTTTTTTCTGGAGAATGGATGCATAGTTCAAGCTCTGAGGCATTTTTTAATGAGGAGAGTTATTTCCAGGATAATGATTTGGTGCATGCAGTTGACACCAGTTGTCGAGCTTATGAAGTGAAAGATGGTTGTCCAGTTGAAAAAGAAAAACTTGTGACAACAGAGATAGAAGAGGTGTTAGGTAATGAGGTTTTAGGGAGACGTCCTAAGGGTCCTGTGTACACCTGGAAGTGTAGTAGTATTTGCAGTGTACGACAGGATTCCATCAATTTGCTTTGTGATTTTATACGGTCATTTAATAAGAAAAGTTTGAAGCAGAAAATGAAGTTGTTGCAAGAATTAGATCCTTGCAGAGTGAGAGAAGTGATAGGTTTGCATGGTCATTCACTGGCTTGTCTTTCCAGGAGAGTATGCCAGAGTGTTTTTCATCATTTCAGGATGCTAGCAGTGCATCATAATAAAGTGAGGAAATTAGTTAGAATGTTGTATTATGCTAAGAGTCCAGCAATTATGCTTAAACAATTATGCGCTGCTCTTTTGCATGGTTCTGAAATAGATGTGAAGAATATATGTGAAGAAATTGAGTTTTGTTACTTTGGAAGTAAAGAGGAGAATGTTGAAATTGACCAAGAAGAAGAGAGTAATGTGGAAGATAGTGTACAGGTTTCCAGTACAGATAATTTCCAGAGGGAAATTGCGACGTTTGAGGTGAAATCAAGTGAGAGGCCAAATTCCATATATAGTTAGTTGCACTAACTATATATCGCGCACCCGCAATCCACTGCTGATGATGTCACATATTACATCATTCATGACATGGTCAGTGACATCACTGATGACATCACTGATGACATCTCAAATGACATCACTGATGACATCATCTAGTGTCTGTGTGTTTTTGTAAAGTTTAAATACGTTTTACATATTGAAGAATGAGTGGATGTATGGAAGACTGAGTGTGTGTGTGGCTGGCTGGGAGGTGTGTGACTCTGTGCATATCAATGTGTACTTGTATCAGTGATTGTATAAGAGAGTAAGTATGTGTTAGTATATGTGTGAAAAGTATGGTGTTCTGTGTTTAACTATAGATGAGGAAATCGAAGTGTGATTGATTCTTCACAGGACTGACTAGGTGTATGAGTGCATATGATAGTGTTCTAATAATAACTGACTGTATGTATGAGTAATTGTATGGGTGAATGAGTGAATGTGTGTGTAGACGTACGAATCAGTGAGTGCGTATGTAGTAACTGGTAATGGTGTGTCATGATGTCATCAGTGATGTCATTTGAGATGTCATCAGTGATGTCATTTCAGATGTCATTAGTGATGTCATCAGTGATGTCACTGAAGTATGGTGTTCTGTGTTTAACTATAGATGAGGAAATCGAAGTGTGATTGATTCTTCACAGGACTGACTAGGTGTATGAGTGCATATGATAGTGTTGTAATAATGAGTGACTGTATGTATGAGTGATTGTATGGGTGAATGAGAATGTGTGTGTAGACGTAGGAATCAGTGAGTGCGTATGTAGTAACTGGTATTGGTGTGTCATGATGTCATCAGTGATGTCATCTGAGATGTCATCAGTGATGTCATCAGTGATGTCATTTGAGATGTCATCAGTGATGTCACTGACCATGTCATGAATGATGTAATATGTGACATCATCAGCAGTGGATTGCGGGTGCGCGATATATAGTTAGTGCAACTAACTATATATGGAATTTCAATGGTTTTGTGTGAGTAAAATAAGGTTTTCTAAATGCTAAATCCTAACTATATATGGTCTATAACCTATGTTTTTTTCAGTGAATATATATATATATATATATATATATATACACACACTTCTTTTTTTTCCTCTCCAAATGCCCAAAAGCTTCGAACTCGCACTCCAGCAGATGTCACCTTTTGGTATTTAAACACGGAGACCAGCCTCTGCATTTTAATGAACTTTATTACATATGCCTACGCGTTTCGAGGCTGCAGCCTCTTCTTCCTGGGCAGCTGCTAAAGCATGGCAAAGATATAGATATAGATATATATATATATATATATATATATCTCAACGCTCCACTGCGATTGGGACTCACATTTTGCCCTGAGAAAAATTTCGAGTTCACACAGACACGCATAGACTTGTTCAAATTCACCCGTAAGCTGAAACTGTACAAGTATTTCAAGTTAAAACCCCCCCCACCAAAACCAACGGCTGCTGGCAGCAGTGATGAAAGTACACTGTTATGCAGAGATCTTGCGGGAATAAGATCCCTAGAAGAGCTAAGAAGAGAGGTGGAAGACGAGGACAATATCGACTTAAGAGAGACACAAATGGTGACACATATGGAAGTACAGCAGAGAGGGGGTGCTACGAACTTTAAACCAACGTCTACCCAGTGACAGGTACTGATGCGATAGACACTTTTTCTGAAGCTGTAATTCAGGATTTAAGATCTTTGAGAAGTAAACAACAATTGGGACATGGCAGGGTCAACTTCACCAATAAACAACAAATAGCACTAAAAAAGCTTTGTGATGATTCGTCCTTGGTATGTAAACCCTCCGACAAAGGAGGTAATATAGTTTTGTTGACCAAAATGCAATATGAGCAAGAAGCATTGCGACAACTGAATGATCCACACACATATATGAGGGTGAACGAATCAACATACAACAACAGTATTAAAGAATACCACGACATGTTATTGAAGTGGTATAACAACAATATGCTCAATGGTGATGAACATTTGTTTCTGAGATGCTTGAACCCTGTGACTCCAACGTTTTATTATCTACCTAAGATACATAAAGATCCAATGAATCCTCCTGGGAGGCCGATTGTATCTTCCCAGGGCAGCCTGACAGAACATTTGTCAACATATGTTGACTCTTTCCTTTCTCCGCATGTAGTGAACCTGAAATCATATCTTAAAGATACGAAACATTTCTTGAACTGTATTGATCAATTTGATTGGACTGAAGGGTATACCATGATGGTCATCGACATTGCCAGTCTGTACACATGCATTGTACATGATGAAGGACTTACAGCTATTTCCTGGTTTTTGGAAAGCAGACCAGTGAAATACTATGAACATAACAAAATGTTGATAGAATTTCTCAGATTCTGTCTCAACAAAAATATATTTCTGTTTGGGAAAAATCTCTATAAACAGCTAACAGGTGTGGCGATGGGCAATTGTTCAGCCCCCAGTTTCGCGAATCTGTTCGTGGGACATTGGGAAGAACGGGTGGCCTGGTCTGCAGCCAACAAGAAATGGAACGATATGGTGAAATGTTGGTATCGTTACATAGATGACCTGTTCATCATCATCGAAGGGTCAGTTGAAGTAGCTGCAGAATATCTAGAGGTTCTAAACAACAATAATAACAACCTGAGATTCTCTGGAGAAATCAGCCAAACAGAAGTGAATTTTTTGGATTTAACCATTTTTGTTGAAGATGGTAATCTGCACACCAAGCTCTTTCGAAAAATAACCGCTGGCAATTCCACGCTGCATGCCACCAGTGGACATCCCAAGAGCCTGGTGAATAGTATACCGTATGGTGAACTATTGAGGATCAAGAGGAACCATACGAGAGACAATGAGTTCAGAGAAGCAGCAAGCAATTGCATACAAAGGTTTAGAGCAAGGGGGTACAATACAGGGGTACTCAGACAAGCCTTAAGCAAGGTGGAGACTCTAGAAAGGAGCAAGTTGCTAGAGAATAAAATGCCTAGAAAAAATGCTGACACTGGACAATTTGGTCTTATAACTACCTATTCTAGGAATTCAAATGAGATCAAACGCATCTTGCGTAAACATTGGAATATCTTGATGACAGATAGTATAATCAAACAAGATCTGCCCTCCTTTCCTCTTGTAACGTTCAGGAAAGCTAGAGCATTAAAAGACTATCTGGTCCATAGTCACCATGATGAACTAAAGTCCAAACCTAAAACAGAACCCTTGAAAGGTTTCTTTCCCTGTGGACGCTGCAAGGCGTGTAAGGGCAGCAAACGCACCACCCAATATAACATACCTGGTGTAAAAGAACCTAAGAGAATACAAAAGTTCCTCACATGTACCACTCCTTATGTTGTGTACTGTCTCACATGTCCCTGTGGCAGAAGGTATGTGGGCAGTACAACCAATCCGGTGAAACTAAGAATCTTAGAACACCAAAGAGCCATCCAGAATGCAGACACCAGTTACCCTGTTGCTAGACATTTTGAGAAAGAACACGCACGCAACAGGGAATTATTAACTTTTTTATGCTTGGACTCTGTCCCAGTGAGTACCAGGGGCGGAGATAGACTCTCCAAGCTGAGGCGACTGGAGTCACGGTACATTATAGATCTGTTGAGTAAAATACCTATCGGGTTGAATATGCATGAGGACTTAGCTGTTCACTTAGTATGAGTACTGCCAATTGACATTACAATGATTGGGATTAATATGGATTCACTGCATTTTTGCTTCTTGTTGGTTTTATCCATTTTGATGATATACTGATTTTCAGTAAGAATTATTGTTTGTATTTAGGGTTGTATCACGTTGCAGACACATTATTGGTTTATGCCCATCCAGGGCGAGATAAAGCGAGGACAAATGAAATGAATTATGCCCGTCTAGGGCTTGATTAATGATCTTAGCCATAATTGAGCTTTGCATTAGAATGTTGATTCTTGTATATGAACAGAAGTCGCAATTTGCGTTAAAAAAGTTTTTTGTATATACAGAAAAATAACCCATTCAAAGATGGCGGACGCCGTTTTATGTTGCAGTCCTCTCTTGATGTCTTTGTTTATGTGTATGCACGCAACGTAACGTTTAAATGAATGCTGGCGGGAAGGTCTCACCGTCTCATTACTGAGGAAGGCCGAGTGCCGAAAGCGCTTTGTTGAGATTAAAACATTGTGAAAACCTATTTGGAGTGCTGCTTCCTATTTCCCGTGCATTGCGGGGAGGGACTGTCGGAGCGGATATATATATATATATATATATATATATATATATATATAACCTACTGGCGGTCGCCAGTAGGTATATATAGTTAGGATTTTTTCTCTATGGGATTTTTGAAAATTCTATGTCTAATAACTTTGGCGTTTGTGGACGGAATTGGCTGAAATTTTCAGGAAAATGGCACATTTTGTTTCTGAGCAGCCCCTGAAAATTTGAGGGGGGTTCGTCAAGCGGGGGCCGAGAAAAAAGGGGGGTCCCAAAACGTGTTTTTAACATTGAGTTTTCCATAGGGCGGTTGGCCTCACTTTTAGCCCGAACGGCTGAATGGATTTGCACGAAACTTGGCAAAATTGAAGGGACTGGTAGCCCGATGTGCCTTTTGTAGGTCTCAATATATGTGCTACAGTGGATTTTGAGAAATTAACGTTTAAAAAAAGATATATATCTGTAACAGCGGACCGGGCAGCGCTCCAGGACGCGTACTTTTCGCGCAACGGAGCTTTGTGAAGCGAAGCTGATTGGTTCTCCGGCGTCTGTCAACATTCCAAACAGTCCGTAGCGGCCGCCATCTTGTCTCTCGGTAGGATCGAGAGACAAGAGGAGGCGAAAGCGAAGGGGCAAATGACCATAAGGGGGAATAGTAGATCCTCGCTGACCCCCTAGGTTTGATGTGGAGGTTTTAAAAGGGCACCGCGGGGCAAAAAAAAAAAATAATAATAATAATCGAACGGCTGAATAGATTTGCACGAAACTTGGTAAAATATTAGGGACTGGTAGCCCGATGTGCCTTTGCTAGGTCTCAATATATGTGCTCCAGTGGATTTTGAGAAATTAACGTTCAAAAAAAGATATATATCTGTAACAGCACTCCGCTTCGCGTAACGGAGGTTTGCGAAGCTGATTGGTCATTCTGTCACTGGGCTATAGTTGGGCTACATCTGGCTGATATTTGGGCTACATTTGTTTTTTTTCGTCTCTGGCGGCCATCTTTGGGCTACATTGGGCTACATTGGGCTTCATTGGGCTTCATTGGGCTACATTGGGCTACATTTGGGCTCCAACATATATATAGGCCAATGTAGCCCAATATATATTTTTCAAAGTTAATTTTCGTAAAAACCACTGGAGCATATATCTTGAGACATAGCAAAGGCACATCGGGCTACCAGTCCCTACAATTTTGCCAAGTTTCGTGGAAATCCATTCAGCCGTTCGAGCTAAAAGTGAGTCCAACCGCCCTATGGAAATGAAGGAAATGAATGGGTAATTTGTAATTAGCAAATAGCTCATCGCAAACTAGGAATGGTAAAGAATCGCTATTTATTCCTTAAAGTTCGCTATTTAGGAAATGCTAAAAACTTTGATGATACATATGGCGGTTCATCTCTAACAAGATAAGAAGCATAGGGATAGATTTATGATGACTGGCGCATCACCAGGGATGTGTTAGTCATTCTGTGCCGCTGTTCCGTCACCTATGGTGTGCTGCATTTACAATACGGCGCATCATGGGGCAAAAACAGCACAGATGCGTGATGTATCTGTGCCGTAAAGGTGGAGCATTGCTGGAGTTGTATCGCAAGTGTGATGAAGCTCCAGCAAGGGTCGGGGGTGCCCCTGTCGCAGGGTTTCTGTTCTCACACAGAACTGTGGACAGAGGATTGGAACCTCGGCGAATTAGGGTGTCCCAAAACTCACCTTAGTAATCAAAAACCCCTTAGCAAGCTAGGTACAGTGTCACATTGGATATAACAAACTCTCAATGTTTAGACAATCCAGAATATGAACTTATAGTACCTCAGGATACGTGGAACTCATGAACAGTCGGTCGTTATATATTTCTTAGAAACCAGAACATGGAGTTAAGAAGAACACATGTGTATTTGAAATGTTTAATTTACTAATGCCGTCTTCTCAGGCGTAGTATCTTAGATAATACAAGTACACATATTATCAGTAGCAAAATTACCAGCATAGTTACTAGTACATAAAAAGCGAATGGTGACAGTATGTTAACATGCTGTAAATGAATAAGAGTTAGCAACACTTATAAGCAGCCGCGGGCCGTGGAGGGAGTTACGGTGGGGCAGGGAGGTGGGGAGGGGGAGGGGCAGGGTGGAGAGGGCTCCACCCTGCTTCTCCCCCTCCCCGCCTCCCTGCCTCACCGTAACTCCCTCCACGGCCCGCGGCTGCTTATATCTCACCCTCCCTAATACACATATTATATTATTTGCTAAGAAGGTCTCTTTGTGTTGGTTTAGGGCGTGCCCATACTTTAGTGTCTTAGATTTGAAGGAATCACATCAGCATACACCAGCTCTCTCTTCATGTGAACCGCATCAAGTGTTGTGTATGTGTGTTCGGCAAAGCAATATAAAACCCGCCTCATGCCCAGAATTGGCAGAAGTTGCACTTATGTTATGAGTATGAAGTCGTGGAGATCAGACCTCATAACAATTCTGTATCGTGTTGTTCTTGAAACTTTAGCACTCGCTGTACAGATATAGTTTAACAAGCAAAGCAGATAGTAGAGCAATAACATATTATTCTCATGTAAACCACGATGAACTACTAGGTTGAAAGCTAAAGCAACAACTAAGTGTCGTGTGCAGAAGTTGCAAAAAAGGAAAAATGGCGTTTAAACCGGTAATGAGCCCATGCTAACTTAACACGGTGTAAAGATATCCAGGACCTAGATGACACCTCCCCATGATCCGGAAACGAACTGAATAAGATAATAGAAGTGCCATCTCATGAGAGCAGATTGCAAGTTTATATGTGGACGGTCCGCAAGGTAAAGCATTAAAAACTAGGAAAATTTAATGCTAAAGAAAAATAAAACAGCCAAGTACTTTATCGAGTCTTAAGCCAATAGGCAAGGTAAATAATAAAAACTTGACAAATAAGTCAATGAATTGTCAATGAAATGCTAGTACTCAGCATATCAAACATGAAAAAGGTCTATGACATAACTGTGTATGCAAAATAAGCTGCAACAGCCTCCAATAGGAAGTCACCGTCTTCATCCGAAAACAGTTCAGCCATCCAATTTAAAAGCGGAAAAGAACATACGTGCTCTCCCAGCACCGGATCCTCTATCACCATCAGAGGACAGCTCGGTGGGTTTTCAAGAAAGCTCTGTTCCAAGAAAGACTGTGTTGCCGCCAGTAAATTCCAGGGACCAATTAGTCCATGCATCAATGCCACAGCCATAATCCTTTCGCCAGGACAAACCAACTCGTGAGTAATGATCATCAGCTGATTAAAGTCGACGTCAGGAGAAACCGGTCCGCAGAGACACAAATCAATGGCCCAATCGAAATCACAGGTCAGGCAGTGAAATACAGGCTGGACACAGGTGAAGTAGGAGAATCGAAAAGATAATCCATATGCCGTGCTTAATATCGCCAACGGCATTGTGCCATAATATTCTAGCATGCGATTGCGGAACAGTGTCAGCAGCTGCAGGGCGGGAGGTTGCATAGGAGGGACATCCATATTTAAAAATGTAAAAAAGCACAAGAGCGTCCGCTGGTAATGCAAGTAAAAATGGCAATCCACGAAGCAGAGTGGAAAAAATAGAATGAAAGAAAGCAGGGATGACTCCAAAGATTTTCTCAAATGAAGTCACGAGACCACTGGTAACAACTTTAAAAAAGTGCGCCAGGGCCTTTGTGGAGGATGCGTTAAAGATAGTCCGAACCATCTTGCTGAAATGGAAAGGCAAATCTGAATTGAAAAGGGTCTGCACCTCTGTACGGGTGTTCGCTATGTGAAGCACGAAAGTTTCACGGGCCGAACTCAAGGCCACCTCTCTCTGAGACAAAAGAGCTCTTATTCTTGCCATGCCGTTGAAATCTGCTCCCAAGGTTGGTATTTGTGGCGAGATTGAAAACTCCCTATGTTCATGTGTGGGAGGAAATAGAACATTTCTGCAGCAAATAACCCGTTCACTTACTGTTACGATAAAAGGAATACTTTTAATTAACCCAGAACAATCTTCATTATTGAGCATCAAATAACTACCATTTTCCAACAACTTGAACGTGGGGATGATAGCAGGAACTGGCGTGCCTTGCAACACGCAAGCCATATTTGGTCGGTGTTTGTTGCATGAACCGTGTAACTGTATGTGCCTACACATTAGTGAATGATCTGGCGTCTCAGTGCATTCCTCTCCATTCAGATAAACTTCTTGATCATCTTTGAAACATCTGTATGTGTATGGAAGCGACCAGACCTCATGAAGAAAAGCACTACCTAAAGGTTCATAACGACCTATTGGTATATATTTCATACAATTTGAAAACTTATATAAAGCAAAAGGCAGCGTTATTAAACCGTGGATAAGGCACGTTGCCAAAAAACCCGCAATCCTCTTCTGATGATGTCACTGAGCATGTCATGAATGATGTAATATGTGACATCATCAGCAGTGGATTACGGGTAATAGTATCTCTAGTTTACTCCCCTATAGCTGTCTTTCTTTTAACATAAGTGTCTGTTTCCTTCCCTTATACTTACTGTTTTTGGTTCGCTTCCGGTTCGCGTACCGGCGAGCGAACTGGGAAGCGAACTAAGAGAAATAGAGGTTGGCACAGTTCCAAATATTGTACCAATTTTTTAATAACGGGGAGGTAGTTCTGAAAAGAACTTTTTTTTTTATTGTTTTTGTTGTTTTATATTTTTTTTATTATTTTTCGGAACATTTTTTTACTTTTTTTGAATTTTTCTGAACAGTTTTATATTTTTTTGGGTTTTTCTTGGAGGGGGCAATGAAAACGATTCATTGTAAAGGGCTCAACAGGAGCAACAAAACAAAAAAAAAGTATTTATTATTTTGGGCGTTTCGTACAAACTTGCATATGATAGTCAATAGCTCTGTTGATCAGAGTGATGCTTTTTTCTCCGTAGCAAATGAATCCATCGCAAAATACGCAGATGTGTTTTACTTCACCAAATCTCATTTGTATATTTGGCACCATCTCCCTGCCCTCTGGTCCCGTTACTTCCGGTACAACAGATCTTCTGGCCATAATAGGGAGATTATCTAGGTCGTTCCGAAACTGTGCAGCACTGTAGTTGTTAGGATGCCACCTAGTCATATGGCGATGCATTGTGTAGTTTCCGAAACTGTATTTTTTCTCGGTTCCTCTGGACAGTCTATCTTGACATATAAGGCAAGTTACGTATCTTGCATTTACTTTTTTCTGACCTTTGGGAATTTTAAAAAATTGCCAAATGAAGTTTTCTTTCCGGTGAGACGTCCTGGGCTCCTCAGGCAAAAACTGCCTCTCTTCGTGCTCGTCGTTCTGTTCCTCTTCTTCCTCTTCTTGTTGAATTATAACTTGAGCAGGTGGTCCACTCTTCCTTGGATGTGGTGGAGGTGGTGGGGAAGCACCAGCTGAAGCTACTAAAGAAGCCATTGCTCAGTGATCACAAAGGGTCTTTCTCTCACAATGATGAGTCAGAGTGAGGAAAGAAGGAGGGATTTTCATCATTTGGGAAAAACAAGAGTTCTCAACCAATGAAAAGTGTTCATTTTAGATTATATGACCTAGTCTTACATCATTAGGAAACCAAAAGTGAAATGAACCAATGAAAAGTGTTATTACCAAGTCACATGACCTGCTGTGTTTACGTTAAGCACTTTGCAGGGCCTCCCGGTTTGCTTCCAGAAACCTGCGCTTTGCGACTCGCTTCGCGTACCAGTTCGCTAACGTAGCACGTCATATGACGTATCACGCGACAACGTGAAACGTCATGCGGACGGGAGGCGTCACGATGTTGTTTTCTAACGCGGCAGTTGCGGTAAAGAAACGTTTACCGGCTCGCGGTCTATTTCGCGGCATCAAGGTCAGCTAACGGGAAGCTTCCCGATTCGCGAAGCGGGAACGAAGAAAAAAAAATATTTTAAAAAAAAATTATTCATAAACATATAAAATATATTTTGGGATTTAAAGAAGAATACATTTTACAGCTACAGATATTAGCTGTTAAAAAACCAATGAAATTCACTGAAAAAACCATAGGTTATAGACCATATATAGTTAGGAATTAGCATTTACAAAACCTTGAAAATTCACTGAAAAAACCATAGGTTATAGACCATATATAGTTAGGAATTAGCATTTAGAAAACCTTATTTTACTCACACAAAACCATTGAAATTCCATATATAGTTAGTTGCACTAACTATATATCGCGCACCCGCAATCCACTGCTGATGATGTCACATATTACATCATTCATGACATGGTCAGTGACATCACTGATGACATCACTGATGACATCTCAAATGACATCCGGCTGAAATATACTGCGAAGGTTGCCTTTCTGAAAAGACTGTTGCTGGCAGGTGTCACATTGCAGAATAAAGCTGAAATTATACTTTCTGTGGTCTCCTTCGAATTGGTTCCTGTTTTTTTTGGTATAGTAACGGCTTTCCAGGTCGTGAGGGAGACCCGCCTGATGTTCATCAGGTCCTGCGCCGACACCACGAGGTGCTGGTATTGAGGAGAGAGTTGAGGAACTGGAGCTTTACAGGGAAGCGTTATCCCGGAGCTCATGTGGCATCACAAAGCGGAGCAAGAGTCTACCTGAAGGGCTTACGAACATTACAGGTCTTAGGGGCATGAACAGCAAGCGCCCCCACTGAGGGAATATCAACACGAACACTACGAGTCCCAGAAGGCCTTAGCGAAAGGCCCCACCTACCAGGTTTGGGATCGAGATAAGAAGGTGTGTCGTCTCAGCGCTTGCATACGTGCCAATGACCAAAGCCGCTGAGGAAGAGATTCTGCATCTCGAAACGCGTCCGGCTGAAATATACTGCGAAGGTTGCCTTTCTGAAAAGACTGTTGCTGGCAGGTGTCACATTGCAGAATAAAGCTGAAATTATACTTTCTGTGGTCTCCTTCGAATTGGTTCCTGTTTTTTTGGTATATATATATATATATATATATATATATATATATATATATATATATATATATATATATATATATATATATATATATATATATATATATATATATACACATATATATATTTTTTTTCTCACGAACTCGCTCTAAAATAACAAGGATGAGCCGCACTCATTTCAATGTATTTTATTATAGACTAAATATTTTTTTTACATCCTAATATACAATGTACAAAATACAATTATTAATTTACAATGTAACATCAATTGAACTGACAGTGGACAAATATCCATACAGTCACCCATTCATTCGACAATACATCAACAGTGTAGTGAGATTGCTGGTATTTTCATATACCTAATTGTTCCACATGGAGTTCAATTCAATCCAATAACATAATTAATAATAAATCGCTCAAATACTGATAATGTCACCCAAACATGATCATTATAGGTCAGAGACACGTGGCTTTAGGTAATTGATGAATCTTCATGGGATCTAAAGCCTCTACAGACATGTTTTCTACTCTGGCATATTGTAACATTATTTCATATACAACAAGGTTTTTACTGCTAGAAACATTGAATTACAAGCAACGTTAACGAATATGAAAATGTAACAATTGTGTAGCTAAACTAACAGAAAGTGTGTACTGTAGGTTTGTCTTGTGATCACAGAACACTATCCAGAGCAACTGCAGCACAGAGGAGGTGAAGATGATAAGATAGACCCCATGTTTTGCAAAGTAGAGCAGCTAGCAAGCAGTCTCCTGACGATCAAAGGGTTCAATTGGTGCTTCAAACGTAATTAGTGTAGTCTGAGTGCCCAATATCCAACAATCCAGTTTTCTACTGAGAAGTGCAATTTTTCTCCGTTTAAGAATACTAACAGTTTGTTCCCATCTAAAGCACTGGATAAGTTAAAGCGCTAATTCAGTGAAACGACGAGAGAATGGGGCTGATTAAATGCTGGAGTCTCTCACTTCGGGCAATATAACATTCAATAGAAGCTGACACTTTTAATGTTACTGATAAGCTACTCTAACTCGTGTTCACTGTAACGCACGCTTTCACTGTCACAAAATGTCACAATAAGGATCTGAGAAAACATGGACAAATATTGTATTACTGCATCGGACCTTTCACAACTGAGACCACTGCACAGGGAGCGTCCTATGCTGGAGAAAGGGAAGAGGTTGAGAACTGACACCAAAGGAGAAACATAGTGAAATGGAATTGCGAGGAAAGAAAGTGGCCGATGCAAGAAGGCAGAATACAGAACATGACAACTGATATAGTTAACATTCTATAACACTGCAATTGGACACCGTACTTACAAAGAGCAAAACTCACAATACTCGCCGATGCTATAGGACATAACATAACAAACCTTTTTTATACAAGTAAAGTAGACACACTGTAACACACAAAATGAAGGCATACAATCCAATCGTAGGAGTAAGGTGAAAATAAAACTCCTCCATAGACAGCAGCTGCAAAATAAAGGTTCAAATACAAGAAAAGGCAACATTGCATCTTCATATATAATCATTTCTCGGTGCAGGCTGTCTCTTCTCACACCTAGACCTTTATGTATTGTTTTTTGTCAAACTTATTGTGAAATAAGTCACCATTTTCATTTTTAAACTCAGTTTCACCTGGTCCCGCTAAGCAGTTCCAGCAATACATGTGGTCAACCTTTCAACATGCACCCATTTCCCTGATTCCAAACAGTCAGCAGACGTAGGCGCCTGCTTCACAACTTATTCATGCCCAAGCATCCAATCTCCTTTACTCACAGCACGAGGAATCTTGATTCTCACCACTTCGATACAGTGGCTTTTGACTCAATGTTTCTCGTCATACCTGACTTATGCTCCTTGTCTGAGTAAACTCTATATATATCCTCACTCTCCAGGCTTAACAACATGGGCACACACATCATTTTTGTGTAATGGGTGTTCATCAACGCAAATAGCCTGATTCAACTATACAAATCAATGAACACTCACAACTTTATTTTTTATTTTAAGGCCACCACTATGGAAGACTATTACATGCTCAATAACTCTTTCCAAAAATAAATATAGATCAGCTTACTCCTTAGGCATTCTTGGAAGAATCCCACTCAATTTCTGGTTGACAGGCGGCATCCGCCCTTTGATATCTCCCAGCACCTGCTAAAAACTCCTTGATGCCTCTCAAGCACATCATAGATTTTTTTACACATTCATTGTTGCACATTGCAGAACTTGTTGAAACCTGTAAATCCAAGAACCCATGGTAAATCCACCCCAACATACCTTGTCATTTAATAGAGATACACACTATTCCGAAAACCTGAGAGTCCATTAAGCCATTAAAATCAATGGTAGTTTTAAAATAGGCAATCAAATCAGTTATCAATCCCCTATAAGCTAGAGGAGAGATACGTTTTCTAGATTTCTCTAGAAATGCAAAGGTCGATTTTCTACACACTCTGCAATTAAGGACTTAGTCAATGTGCCAATCCGAAACAGAAAACCAGTTGCATTATAACTATTACCCAACCTACTCCTCATTAGCTGAGCAAGGTGTGTTCTAGGTAATGATCAATCATATTAGATGTTACAGGGACATTTAGTGGAACTCCAAACCTTTTTTGATGAGGTAGATGTCCTCATACCCGTTTGAACAATGAAGTTCTGTGTTCAAGGAAATAGCAAAGCCTGATATTCTCATCTCACAAAGCTGGCTTCACTGATAATTCTGTGCATGATGGCTAAGTGCCTTTGGCTCCGGTACCCTTCAACAGGAACTGGAGCTAGTATTCTGTACAGCCGGTTCCGGTAGACTTCAATATCAACTGGAGCTAGGACTCTGTACAGCCTGTCCCTGAGTCACCTGGTGTAGAAACTCGCCTCTTCCCTTCACTTTCTGTGATTATCTTGTATAACAATCATTGTGGTTAAGGGGTCTTGTGGAAAACAACTGACAGAAAGTGGTCTGATGCCCACTTATTTTCATTCTACAAGACTGTGTTCTTTGAATAGCAACAAAAGAGACACAAAGTTATCAACCTTATAGAAACTCTTAGAAATTAATAAGATAAAGAAACAAGCATTTGTAATGCAATAGGTCTCGCATTTACACGAGTTTAAGCTATTGGCATTGTAAATGACAATGCTTTTTATTTGTTTTAAAAACTAAAACAAAAATAAAGCATTATTATTTTCAATGTTAATAGCTCAAACTTGTGTAAATGCGAGACCTTTTGCATTGCAAATGCTTGTTATTAACAAAATTTGTAATTGCAAATAAGGAGCACTCGCTTCGGCTGAAGAAAGTGTTGAATATAATCTCTGTTGGGCTGTTCTCTCCAATCATATGTTTTTCTCTAGTCCTAGATTAAACGGAACTTCAACTAATGAAAACGTTTTTTGAACATATTGACTGTATCAATTGCTAACTACTATTAAATCGCTGCGAGAACTAATAAACTTGCAAAACTCAAAAATCTGAATAAAATGAGTTCCTTGTGAACAATTACGTTGAAGCTGGCATCTAGAATTGACACAATTCCCTGTTCCCAATCCACAGTAAAAGGATGCAGAACTACAGGTAGTTTCTTTATTTCTGGATCCGCCTGCCCTGAATTGGAAAAAGGGAGTAATGGAGGTGAAATCCCTGTGCAAAACAAATGTTCCTCATTCCGTTCATTGAGGAATGCAAGGAAGGAGGAATTCTTGTGAAACACTCCTTTATCAAGCAATGACCAAAGCAATTAACCTAGTGGTAATTATATTAAGTTAGTAACTACATTACATTTATTATAATGACCTGTCACTGACAATGCTCTTCAAAGACACTTTCTCAGCTGCGGAGATGTAGTGTTGTGCCTGCCTGCCAGGGAGACCCTGCAGGCAAACACTGCACAGAGACTTCCCTGCAGGAGAAGTTGCTTTAACATGCATTGTGTGGTTCCCAAGAAATGCATTCACCTTAATGCAACTAGCATTAGGACAAATTCATTGATCCGCACCTCACAGTGCTTCAAAAAGCAATTGTCTTTTTTATTTATTTCCCCCAACCATAGATAATGAGATCAAGTCCAATTTTGGTCAGCGGGTGGAAAACAATACGCAAAAAGCCTGCATTTTGGACTGAAATGTTGCCCCTCTCTAGCTGCGTCCTGTGAGAGGCAATACAGAACATGTCAACAGTGACAACAACAAAATGCCACTTTCACAACAGAACATGGGCAGACTGTTTACAGAAGATAGACATTTGCAGATGAGACCCTGCCAATGTTTGGACAATCAATACCTCGTGTGGGATGGACTTTTGGCAGGAAAAACAGAGTTAGACAGAGATGGGGCCAGCAGACCGATAAATACAGGATAGGTAGACATGTAGGCAAACATCTAGAAAGCTCAAGTTTAAGTTTGGGGTCCTCCAATAAGAGATATATTCAAACTCTATTTCATATGGTCACCGTTACAATATTAAAAACTGACTTGCAAACAAAAGTAGAATGAATTGTAAAAACTAAGTATTGCAGACAAAAAGCAGAAACAACAACATTTAAACATACAGACACAAGGCGGTCAGTGATAATTCGTTTTTGCAGGCTCATTGGCTCTAAACGTTACTATTATTAATAATTTATATAACAAGCCACTACTTGGTGCAGAATATTTTTGCATCATCAGTACTCATCATGAGTCAGCGGCCAGAGCGGCTGACTCCAGAGCGAGGGGTTTGCGGTTTGATCCCAGCGCCGGTGGCAGCTCAGCATCACGTGACTCTAGGCAATAGCGGACTTAATCTCCCCGACGGCCCTCAGCGCCTTGAGACCCTTGCAGGGATTTGTTTACACATACCAGGATTTATTTATTTATCACGATACATCTGCAAGCCTGGACACACACTCATCCATCTTGTGGCTATTCCATCCCGGGAGAGAGGGTGGCACCTGAACAGCGGATGCTGGTGCTGGCCTTCAGATGCTTCAAGTGCGCCTTACATCTTACCAATAACACTAACCCATACTCACCCGCTTCGCCCATACTGGGCACACCAAGAGGGCGAGGTGGCATCACCAGAACGGATCTTTCTACCTGGGGAGGCGGATCTGCAGACACTTGGTGACGTTTACCACGACGGACAGCTAACGCCCTTGGATGCACTGGTGACAGAGGACGGCTTGGCACGAGGACACTTCCTGCTCCATACCGTCCCCTAATCATGATATTGCGGACGTTGTCGGGAGATGTGTCGGAGGATCCCACGACGCACCTCACTATTCAATACATTCACGTTATGGGCACAGGGAGACTCCTCGTAAGATGGTTTGCTGAATCCTTGCGAACACACGCAGCGCAGTGCCTGACGTCCCTCGGGCATCACTGGGACGCCGGTCTTTAGCATACCAGTACTGATAACAAGAACACTAAAGAGAACCAGCACTCCAGGACTTACATTAGTGAAAACATAGTATTACTTCTTCAATCACGATCTACACGGTACAGGTTGTACCCACACGAACTTGAAAAGAGGTTTGACCATGTCGAGCCAATCATTTAAATAGATTTTTTTTTTAAGCGAAAGACTCGCCATCCAATCCGAGGCCTTTTCAATCTTTCATCTACCAAGCTGTCGGATTGGTTCCGACACCAAGTAGGAAATGACGCACATAGCTATCGTAAGCTAAATGAGTCACGTCTAAAGCTATAGGGACTTATCAACTACGGGTTCGGAACGAGGCCAAGACTATGCAAAAGAAAAAAATGATAGCGGACCAGAGAGGGAGCATGTCTAAAAGGAGTTCTGCCTCCTGATTGGCTGTAGAGGAGCCGACGCAGGAATCGAAACTAGTGGTGCGCGCGCACCAGAGGAGCGGGGGCAAGGGAGCGCGAAGACGCCGAGACGAGGTAGGGGATGTGTGTGTAAGCACGGGGGTTCTCTGTGTATGTGTGTGCGTGCGTGTATGCGGGGGGTTCTGTATGTATTGTGTGTGTGTATGCGTGGGGGGGGCTGTATGTGTGTTGTGCATGTGTTGTGAAGAGCCTGCCGGAATCGGAGCGCGTGTTGACGCGCGCGACCTGATCCCGGCAGGCTGCTGCTGCGTGTGTGCGCGTGCCAGTCTCTTGTCCTCTCCCTTTCAGTCCTTGAAAGCCGGAATGATAACAATAGTCTCGCTCTGCGACAGCAGGCCTTTGGCCTGCAATCGCAGGGCGAGACCTAAAAATGAAACATCCGGTATTTAGACAAAAATGTCAAATATATTCACGTAGGCTTTATTATCACACTACGAACACGAGAATATAAACCAAATGTGTGTCACATGAACCCGCTGCCTGGGTTTTCCCATCAAGGTTTTACCCGCTCATCATATTTCCCACCAAGAAAAGCCACGCCCACCACCGGACCTATTTAATGAAGACCTCAGCACGCCTGGCCAACGTGAGCGCCACTGGTCGGTCAAATGCTAGTCCTTCTGCACCTGTCCACACCTGGAACGCGCCAAGTGCCAGGAACCCTGGTCTCCAGGACCATCCAACACAACACCACAACCACAGCTGCCACGAGAGCCAACAAACATCGCCACTACTCCTCCATCACCCTCAACGATCTCAACAGCACCACGGTAGGACCTTTCTCCTGCACTCATTGCGATTTCACCTCTGTCACCTCAGACATCGACACCACCAACTCCAAACAACCGATCCACGCCGCCACCACCACCACCCTTTACCAACTGTCCACCATGGTCCTCAATGTCCAATTCCTTGAGAAACACTCTACTGGAATCGGAGATCTCCTCAGCAGCAACACACCTATGCCTCTCTTCCTCACTTAAACATGGCTCAATCCAGCCTCCAACATCGCCGCAGCCATCCTGCTTGCCTACAAAATCATACATCAGGACCGAACCCACAAACCAGGTGGAGGCCTCTCGATCATCTATAAAAACACGGTTGACTATGGAACACCTCCACTTCAAAATATGAACGGACTTCAACACCACCCGTAAAGGAACCCTCAACTACCGTCCCGAGAACCCAAAGCAGAATTCCGCAACCACATTGCAGACTTCCTTCTTATCCTCTCCATCAGATCAACCAACCACATCCTCCTCAGGACCTCAATTTCCACCTGGAAGACACAACAGACCCTAAATCCAAGACCCTACTCGCCAGCCTCAGCAACCTCGGACCCACCCAGCTCGTCCAACGACCAACCTACATAGCAGGTCACACCCTCAACCCTATTTTATCCTCCAACAACAGTATCATCACCACCATACACATGGTCCAACCACAACATCATATATTTCAAGATACCAGCACACCAAGCCACACCACGAGAAAAACCCAAAGCACCATCAAGAAACTAGGGCAAAATATCTGAAGAAACTGGACCAAGATCCTACAAGAACACCCACCCAAACACACCAGGACGTCCACACCAAGCTATACAATAAATAGCTCGCCGACTGCACCACCTGCACCGCTGCTACCAGAAACAAGACCCACAAAAACAACGAATTACCCTGCTGGTACAGGACGACCTCAGTGAGTCCACGAGCCACTGCAACAAACTTCAGTGAGAATGTAGACTTGATGAAAACATCACCGCAAGATCCACATAAAAATCCGCTCTCAACCTCTACCACCAACAACTGAGACACAAAGAAAAAGGCCCCAACTCTCAGACTTGAAGCCAGCTCCAACAACGGCAAAGAACTCTTCACCATTGTCAAGGATTTCTCAAATCCTGCAGCTGCCAAAAACAACATCATCCCATCTCAGGCACTCGGCACCAACCTCTCAAACGTCTTCAAACAGAAGATTGCTAAGTTCTAAAACACATTCGACCCACAGCATATCAATACAAACTCTCCCAACTAGCGGGACACTTCCTTCATTGCCAAACAGCAGCTAAGTAACTGGAAGCCGCCTCGAATCAAGAAACCATCACCCTGATGAACACCATCCACTCTGGAGCCTCCTTAGACCCATGCTACGACTTCATATATAACCTTGGAAAAACCATCCTCTCCATCCAGGCAGCAATCTCACTGCCTTGATGAAAAACAACTACTTCCAGCTCAACACAGACAAAACCAAGTCCTTATCTTCTGCGAAACCACTCCCCCAGGGCACCTATTGGTGGCCCTGCGAACTTGGCCTCCCACCCACCCCTGCGGACCATAACAAGAACCTCTGATTCATCCTGGACGCCAACCTCTTCATGAGCAGACAGATCAATGCCGTCTCCTCATCATGCTTCCACATTCTGCAACTGTTACACAAGATTATCAAGTTGATTCCACTGAACATCAGACGAACAGTTACCCAGGTTCTTATCACAAGTAAAGGAAAGATAATGGAGTCAGCATTCATCAGATTATAATATTTTTCTTAATTCAAATGAAATCAAAATTGTCAATAGCGACTCGAAAGAAGGTGTCTGGTCCAGATTCTATTTTGTGATAAAAATTATTATCTTTATTGAAAAATAGATTAAATTATTAGACTCCAATATTCATAGAATCCATTGAAAAATTTAGCCAACGCCTTTCATCTCCGAAGAGACTTCTTCAGGGCTCTAGGTAATGACGATGTGTTGTATCTGAAAATCCAATGGTAAGCGGATTTATAAAAGCATATGAGATCGTTTGCGGCTTAGAAGTATTAATCTCTAGACAAGAATGGCACGTCGTGTCCAAAAATCCAGTGGTCAGCGGACTTATAAAAGCATGTATTATCGTCAGCTAATTGAAAGTATTAATCTTGAAACGATGATGGTTACAGTAACATCATCAGTAAAAAGCAGGGTGGCCAAAGATAGTCATCTGAACTCGTGTAGCAAGGAAAGTGCACTTTCTGTAACCATCATCATTTCAAGATTAATACTTTCAATTCGCTGACAATAATACATGCTTTTATAGGTCCGCTGACCACTGGATTTTTAGACACGACGTGCCATTATTGTCTAGAGATGAATACTTTTAAGCCACAAACGATTGCATATGCTTTTATAAATACGTTTACCATTGGATTTTCAGATACAACACATCGTCATTATCTAGAGCCCTGAAGAAGTCTCTTCGGCGACGAAACGCGTTGGCTAAATGGTGAAATGGATTCTATGAATATTGGATTCTAATGATTTCATCTATTTTTCAATAAAGATAATAATTTTTATCACAAAGAACAATCTGGACCAGACACCTTCTTTCGAGTCGCTATGGACAATTTTGATTTCATTTGAATTAACAAAAATATTATAATCTGATGGGTGCTGACTCCATTATCTTTCATGTGTTTTGGGGATTTTTCCCAATAGGAAGTGTAGAGGGGTGCACTTTCTGGTTGTCAAGCACCATCACAAAACTATTTAGCCACGTACAGTTGTAGGTGCGGGATTCATTGCCTCAACCCTCTTTGTGTGTCTTTTTTATCTTATCACAAGTAGACTTTATTATGGAAACGCCCTCTACATTGGAATCCCAGTCCATGTCCTACACCGACTTCAAACCACCCAGAATGCGGCCGCAAGACTCATCCTGAACATCCCATGAAATAACCACATCTCTCAACAACTCAATAATCTCCACTGGGTCCCAGTCCAGGAAAGATACAAGTTCATGCTACCAACACCTACAAAGCTCTCCAGAACACCGGTCCAGCTTATCTCAACCACGACTCAATTTCTACCAACCCAACAGACTCCTTCGATCTACGTCCCAGCAGCACATCTCCCTCACATCAAGACCAGATGCGGAGGACGAACCTTCTCATACCTCGCAGCCAAGACCTAGAACAACCTACCAAAACACCTCAGAACCTCCCCCTCCCTCCATCATGGACTTAGGAATGAACATCAAGAAATGGCTCTTCCAGACAAAACAGGCATCATCTCCTCCTCCCCCCTCAGGTCTGCCCTACTCAGTGACTGGATACCCTCACTTTTGATTAGCCATGCTCTACAAATTAACATAACATAACCTTCGTTTTCAGTATTTTAACTGTTTAGCACATGTAACTTAAGCAGGGTAATGCCCAGGATAGAAAGGACACAATATTCATGACAGGAGTAGGTCTGTTTTTTTTCGCCATCTACAACTCCATCAAGAATTAAACGTGATATCAAAAGTTAAAGTAATGCTAGCAACCTAATCCACTGGCAATTCAATTGGTTCTCCATCTATCGGAATATTGGTTTACGGAACTCTATAAATATTAGCTTCCTTTGTGGCACCTGCTGTGCTAATTCTTCACACCACCACCAATTCTTCTTGCTACTCATTCTCAAGAGTCACTACTTTAATTCTTTTTTTTTGAGGTTGCGATATACTCTGGGGAAGTGTCCCTACTCTCCACAATTCCTCTTGGGAGGGACAAAACATGAAATTTGCGACCTGCCTGAGTCAACCACATATTTAACATCCACTGCTAGTTGACGGTTGGAAAAAAATGTGTTAATGAATGCTCTTCTTTCAAAACACTTGTGACTTCCCTTGAGCCTTTGAACAGCACAAACTGTGTCAATGCCAAGTTTGTTCAATGTCATGGCATACTCTAGACATGTCCCTGCTGTTTCTTGTAAAAACATTCTTGTATTTGCTTGTTGAAAAACCTAAACACTCATCAATCGTTCAGTGAAACATTCAAACTTGCATGCTGTGCTAGTAATTGCAAATCAGCTAAATGTTCAGTCATTGCTTCCACATAAGAAAACAAAATGTGTCACCTAACAACAATACTTTATACTAATACATTTCTCTAGTCTCCTCACCAGTTCCTCATATTAATCTTTCTCTTGATCATTTAGAGAACAGCTACAGGAAGACGTTCAAAAATGTTTGCCACTCCTTCCAAGATAATGATCGAGCATGCATTTCTTCATGTCTAGTCTAAACCAGTATCTATCAATTGCCTACAAATACACATGAAGCATTCTTTCCAGGAACCAGGTGGTCTGCCAGGTCAGGCGGCAGGTTTAATAACACTGTATAACTAGCAAGCTCAAGTATAAGAAAAAATGAATCCACCAGTTAAACAATATTAATTAAGAAAAAAAAATATGAGCAGGATTCACTGAGGTCAGAAAAGTTCTATCTCCTCCTGATGACATCAATCATTCAGAACAATTCCAAATAATGTAAAATTCCTAAGCCACCATGCTATGACTGTTGAGGTAAACAGGAGATCATGAATGTAAATGCCAGTACTCAGACAGGCAAACTCTCGCAGCAAACCTCTCCCTTCCATCGCTGTGAAAGAAGGCTCCTTTCACAGCGATGGAAGTGCTGGAACATCAACAGGGTACCTCAAGCAGGCAAACAGCTCCTAGCCAAGTGCCATGATACATCACAGTGTTCACCAAATGGCATTTAAAATTACAATATGAATGCTGCCAAGTTACCCAGACAACCAACAAAAATTATGCTATAAGCTTGTTGAGGACGGTCCGTCCAGAGTCCATCAAGCAATACCCTCTAATATTGTTCCATCTAGCTCCTTTACCAAGTCGTGGAAGAATCTTCACAAATGCTATCAAGACAATCTTCAATGCTCCAACATCAATGATAGATCTCCAAGCAATCTCTGAAACACCTGGAAACAATTCTGATGAGCTTTCCACATATTATGCTACAACCTGACTGCTGCCACTTGGACGCAAGGCTGCAAACCCTTCGCCAAAATGAAATGGCGTTGCAAGGAAAACACAATGCAGAAGGCACATTATCTGGTTTAATGCAACCCAAACCAAGAACCATAGCCTGTACCCGACCTCTGCAAAGGTTCCCCGCAATCTCTCCAACATTATCAGGCATGTCCACACACATTCACATCATGTTCACTCTCGCATAGATCAAGGCACCAGACATAGTTAATATTCTAGAATATGCATGTGGGACAGCGGACTTACACAGAACAAGATTTACCACGCGCACCACTTACATTGCACACAGCATCACACGTTAGTAGGTAACAATCTCATCAGAATTCAGAGGACAAAAGGAGTGTAGATGATGTTTAATTTGCTGATTTCGGACAGATTAAAGCTTTTGATGTAGCAATGTTTTGTCTCTACGCATGCTTTTTCTGCAGCAGTAATGACATTTTAAACCGCATCAAAGTAGCATTTCATTGGAGGAATTATTTTTTAAATTAGTACCTGTGAGCTGGAATTCTGCGGTCCCCAGCAACTAATACCACGTCACATAACTGTTTGTGCCTCAGGTAATTCTCCATCTTTTTAAAAGTCTGTTCTGCATGATTAAGAGCTTGGAAAAATTCATCTGGTGCACAAGGCTCCATGGTATGGCACGATGACAGCGTCTGAGTGCTATTGGAGGTCCTGAAAGAATGTGAACATACATATTTAGATGAAACCCACACTCTTTGCAATATTATAATGAATGTTTCACTGACAGCAAAATTCTAAACTAACAAACACCCTGAACATCGTAGAATGTGTGATACTGAGGAGAAATAGAATTAAAATACCGCTGGTGAAGTCGAGTTAAACTGAACATTTTGTGAAATGCAAAGTTGTCGACTTCCTACGTCGATGAAATTAAGGAATGTTTTACCTGCCACAAGTGTTTTTCAGGGAGCTTCTCTCGCAAAAAGTATTTTGGATCGTGTGATCTACCTGTTTATGATACAAAATACTCGATAATTTCACAAATCGTTTCAAGATTGAAAAATAAAAACCACAAAACCGTTATTTCGCACACGCTAAGATATATGGCCTATTTTAATGAAGTGCATAGTAACGGCATAAAAGAACATGGTGACTGAAAAATCTCAAGGTATTAACTCTACCAAAGGCCCACAGCTACACTGCCAGTACAGTAAGACCACATCAGAGACTAAATTCAATGTGTGCCAAGGATGAGGTCCCAACCACACAGAAAACGTGTTTATAATGGCAATGAAGAGACTGATTCTTTATGAATCTTTAACACATAACACAAATAATTTTCAGTTCAAAAACATATGTTGTAACGTGTACTTGCCTAACCTGCACTATATCTCAATATAGTGTTGTCAAAAGAAGTAAGATGCACCTGCTTTGGAGATCAGCTATATTGCTCGTTAGTCATATCACGTGAAATGAGGCGCTAATGTCCCGGAGGGCACGTATTCTATTACATCTGCAACACATGCATCCACAACGAAACATGCCACATGACAAGTATGTGTGCATGTGAACATAGCAGGCCTGCCACTACGTGGCGCCGTCCGGGGACCAGACAACCAGGGATTTCTGCAGATGCTAGCAGTCTTCAGTTCATTCCAGATATTTGCTGATGTTCATATATCTGAAGGCTGCTAACAATGGCGGTATGGAGAGCAGTCGACCACAGGGAGTTCTACCACCCCCACCCGGGTCTTTTTGGGAAGAGTGGTGTAGTCATGCAACTCCCATTTTGTTTGAGCTACTGTGCAGCCAATTATAGCCCAATGGGTATATAGAGGCTCTTTTTGGGCTTCCAGACACCATTTTAAGTATAGGTGACCTGGTGGCAGGAAGTCAGTAGGTGACAATTTTCCCACCCTCCGATCACTTTAATTTATCTTTTGTGTTTCATGGTGCTCTCCTTCTTTTGGCTTCGTTGTTGGGACATGGGCGGTTGTCGCTTGAGACAGGTGCTTAGCAGTGAACTGGAAAGTTTTGCAGGTGGTTAAAGAATCGGAGAGGCGGTGCCACTGGTGAAACACAGGGAAAAGGAGGGTAGGCAGGAAGTTCAAGGTTAAGGATAGGAAGTTTAGTAGCTTAGAGGTTAATACTTGCAGTCATAGGCTGCAGGGGAACGTATAGGTAGAAACTGTTGAAATGATCTTTAATAGAAATTAGATACTTGTGGGGGGTGGAGTATGGGGTTGGGACGGTAGCGGTGCGGGTAGGATATTGGATAGTTCATTTGAGGTTTAGCAAGTTTTTAGTTTTGTAAGGCGGTGTGCCCAGGAATAAGTTATAATGTGCACCCGTTTCAATAAAGCAGCCTTTATCACACCATAAAAATGGTCAGTGGCCTGTGTTGAGCCCCTCTCTCCCAATGTGTTACTTGTGTCATTCTGAACTTCACCTCTGATTTGCCTAAAGCCTGTAGTGCCATACTTACTTCTCAGCAGAAAACATACCCCAGCATCAACCAGTGCCAGACCCAAGCGCTGGCCTCAATATGTATAGTGTGCAACTGTGCGATTTGGGAGCTGCATCTTTGTGATGTCATTGCTAATTACAAATTGCTAGAAACTTTATTAATTACATACCAATGCTGAATAATTCTGTAACATGCAAAACAATCAGGAATCACCACTCTATTAATAAGAGTGAATTTCTTTACCTCCCTTTTTTAAAGGGTATTCAGCAGTCCCTGGTCTTGTGAATTATTCAGATTTCCTTTACCCATCTCTAGATGCGGAGTGCTGAGTAAAGCAAAGTCAATAAAACAGAAACCAGCCATGTCCCAAGGTGATGCAAAACCACAATGGCAGGGTGTGCTTGTGCTGTGCAAGCAATCATCGATTATATGTGTGACGTGCTACATAAGCAATGAAGCACATCTCAACCATAGGTTATAAGCTTATTGCAAGTCATCGAGCAGTTCTACGACCACAGGGAGGAACGAGGCCCCAGGCCGAGTGCCTTTAGGAGGTCAAAGCTCTCAGAGGGAATTTACAATACATTAACATGGGTATGTTACTTTTACAATGCATTTTTACAACAACCTACTTTTACCACAAATCTTTTACAATGCATGTTAGAAATGGGGGTCTCTAGTTGGCAAGGGTTTGCACCCTTGTCCAAGTAGGGACCCTTCCCCCCCTGCTCACCCCCTTGTAGCTTGGCACGAGCAGTCAGGCTTAGCTTAGAGGCAGTGTGTAAAGCATTTGCACATAACCAACAGTAATACAGTGAAGATAATACAAAAGGATACTAAAAAAGTTTAGAAAAATATAAAAAAATTTATATACTTAAAACAAGACCAAAAACGATAAAATCCACCATACGGTTCTCAGAAATCTTCAGTAATCAAAATAGACTTGAAATACAGTTCCTTGAAGTCAATAGCTCCGTCTGGGGCTATCACGGTGTCATGAACAACAAATCCAAACAGCTCTGGCTGATTGCGGTGTTGACCTGCAAAACAGTACCGTTAGAGATGTAGGGCGTCGGCGACCTCTCGATGAGCTTCGAAGGGCCTGTATCTGCAGGCGTTGGTTCCGGAGGTCGGTGCAGGTGTCGTCAGATCCTTGAAGTCGCAAGCGTTGCAGATTGAACTCCTCGCGGTCGAAGTTAGGAGCGCCAACGTCGGCAGGCGTCGGGCTCCGGTGCGAAGTGCAGAGGTGCGCCGTGAAGTGCCCTCAGGCCACTGTGCAGGCAGCAGATCAGTAACAGTTGTCCAGAGGTGTCAGTGAGACCAGGGCTGCGGTGCGAAGTGATGTGGTGCTCGTCGCGGTGCTGGCAGGTCACGGCGAAGGCAGCGGCATCGTCTTTGCTGAAGCGCTGTCATCAGCGGACAAACTGAAATCGATGGTGCTGGTAGGCCAAGGCTGCAGTGCGAGATGAGGACGGTGCGTTGTGTAACTTACGAGCAGTGTCCTCGAACCACGGTGCCAGCAGCAACGTCATTGTGGAGCAATGTCATCGGGCATACCAGGGTGACGGCGCGAGGCGGTGCGGAATGCAGTGCCCATAGGTCACGCTGCAAGCAGCAGCTCAATGGCAGCGTCAGGTGGCTTCGTTG
This sequence comes from Lissotriton helveticus, assembly GCF_964261635.1. Lineage (NCBI taxonomy): Eukaryota > Metazoa > Chordata > Amphibia > Caudata > Salamandridae > Lissotriton > Lissotriton helveticus. The sequence continues at coordinate 189,506,322 of NC_136060.1, forward strand.
GTGATATCAGGGTTGCGTTGCGGCAGTGCCGTCTGCTGTGCCTTCAGGACAAGGAGTCGGCAGCGGCGTTGGGTTGCTTTTTCTTGTGTCGCAGCCCAAAAAGGCGAAGTCCCCAGTGCTGAGAGTAGAAGAACTTAAAGTCTTTGCTGTTCCTGAGACTTCTTGAACAGGGGACAAGCTCTACATCAAGCGCTTGGAGAAACTCACAAAAATACATTGCAGAAAGTTCAGTCCAGTCCTTTCACTGCCCAAGACAGAAGCAGCCACTGCAGGCCAACACAGCAAAGCACTCAGCATAGTGGTAGTTCCTCCTCACAACTTCTCCAGCTCTTCTTCTTGGCAGTCTTCTTGGTCCAAAAGAGTTCTAAAGTTCTGGGGTCTGGTCCCCAATATTTATACCCCAAATTCCTTTGTCCTCTCAGGCAGAGAGGGTCTGTGCTTAGTCCAAACAAGTTCTGTCCTCTCTGGCCCAGCTTCCTGGAAGTGGGTGGAGACAGCATTGTGGAAGGCAGACCAGGTGCAAGGAAATCCCCTCCCACTACTCTAAATGCAGCCCATGTCTATTCAGCCCAGCTTGGACCAATCAGACTCTCTGGAGCCACTGCACATGCCCAGCCCCTGTCACTCCAAAACCAGACAGTCAATCCACATCCTAGCAGAGGCACACAAGATGGCCATACAAGAAAATACCTACTTTCTAAAAGTGGTATTTTCAAACACAGAATGTAAAAATCACCTTTACTAAAAGATGCATCGTTAGATTTTGAGTTCAAGCATACTAAACTTTTTTTTTAAAACCTTTATTAAGAGATTGTACAGTACATCAGTGTAATAAAACCTCTGCATATCATTTGTCACGTTGTTGCACTTATGTATGACACCTTCCCGTATCATTTTGATGTAACATTAACTTCCCCTCCCAATCAACTTCGACATAGGTCCAGAAAACACTACTAGCAGTCCAACTTTGTCAGTACAGTATATCAGAATACGATGCAGGCAACAACTTACAGCAATGTACACTAGGTCTTAACAATACAAATTACCTGGATATCACAGACGTAGTATAATTGCGAACTTAGTGCCCCACTTCCAGGTCCGGTACAAAAGGGGGTGGTGAAGGACGGAGCATCTGAATCAATCAAACACTCACACCCAGTCAAAAGATCTGGGTTTTATCCATCACCGTTCTTTAGCCCACTCTGCCACCCCAGTTCAGACATGGCTATATGCAAATCAGTCTGACCCTGAGCCTCATGGGAACAGTCCAGCCCGAACTGCCAAGCCATGTCTTTCCTGGACCGGAAACAAGCTTCAGAGGACCGGTTTCTGGCATTCCAGCGGTCTTCAGCCCGGCTTGCTTGAATCCAGTGGCAAAGTGAGCAAGGGACTCACGTCTGAGCATACCACTTCCAGGTCCAGCAAGCAGAACAAGGGGGGGGACCATCCCATCCAAACCGTGTCCCCAGTCTCACAATGTTGACCTTGGAGCTATACACCAGGCAAACCCTGCTGCGGGGATGGTGACCAAGTCACAGACCCAGTCTCACATTCTAATTCCTAGTACGAAACTGCCCCGTTATCTAAAGGTCCCCCCAAGGGTAATACTTGAGGCCATCCAGCATCTTACGACAGATGCCCTCACTCGTGACCCGCAATAAAGGATTTCGCGACAGGGACATTTTGGGAGAGTATAGCACAGGCTGTTCCAACTTGCGAGCAATTTGATGCCACGCCAGTACGGTGCAATCTACCGTGGATGGGTCCCACCCACGCTCCTTCACTGCTGTGAAAAGGTAACCTGACGGGGGTGTCGGGCCAAATAGCCATCTTCGACCGCCAGGTGCGTCATGAAGGGTGGCGGGTGGAGCCAGTATGTTGCAAAATGAGCCTGTGCACAGTAATAGTAAGTTTCAAAATTCGGGACATCCTATTCCCCCCCCCCCCGGCGGTATGGCAGCATCAACGTAGTTAGAGTAAGGCGTGCCTGCTTCCCGCCCCATATGAGCCTCGTAAGTTGAGATCTGAGTGTATTAAAGAAGAAACTCCCCGGGTGGTATGGGTTATTAATAAAAAGATATAAAAGTTTCTGCAATAACACCATCTTGATTAAAGAGATCCTGCCTGCCATGTAGAGGGGGAGCCGCAACCACTTGGTAATAGTGTCAGTTATCTTATCTATAGCCGGGCTGTAATTGATTCTCATAAGCGTGTCCCTGTCTCTAGAGACATGAATGCCCAGATAATTCAAATTGTCAGTTTCCCAAATTACAGGGTAGTCCAGCTGGTGTGTCAGGGTGCTATTTGTTAGGGGGAAGACTGCAGAATTTGACCAATTTATTTATACTCCGGATATAGCTCCAAATTTAAATCTCCCGCAATATGGGGTTGAGGTTTTCTTGTTTTTTTTTTAAACATACAATGTCATGTCATCTGCATATAAAGAAATAAGCAGCTGCCTAGTAGGGTAAATCAATGCTTTATCATTATGGTGCTGTTGGAACAGTGCGGCTAAGGGTTGGATGGCAAGGGCAAATAAAATAGGGGATAAGGCACGTGCCACTGGAGATAGTGAACAGGGAAGATTTAGCGCCATTCAACAGCACCGATGCCACCTGCTGGTTGTAAAGCAGTTATATCCATCGGAGGAAGATAGCAGGCATCCCCATGCGTCCCAAAGTGCCTAGTAAGTAATCCCACTTCAGGGAATCAAACGCTTTGGTAGTGTCACAGAATACCGCCACCGCTGAGCAGTTAGGATCAATATCTTGTAGGATAGCAGCAAGGGTTCTAAGATTATGTGACGTAGCTCGACTAGGGATAAACCCCGCCTGGTCCGGAAGTACTAGTCGCTGCATCAGTAGATTAAGTCTGGTCGCCAAGACTTTAGCAATTATTTTTGTGTCGCAATTTAATAAAGATAGGGGCAGATTTTGTGCAGCTCCAAATCCAAGCTCAGAAATTTCCGCTGGGTATCCCCCAGCCAGGCCAATGCCGTGTCGTGTCGTGGAAGTACTCAAACAGGTTAAGCGGGGTACCTCTTTGGGAAGAGTACAGAGTTCTGTAGAAATCTCTGAACGCGTTGAGTAGATCGGGATGATTCCTATGTGTGTTGCCCTGCGCATCTTGAATCTCCGTGATATAGTTGGAGAATTTAGGAAGTCTAGTCGCAGCTGCCAGGGCTTTCCCTGGCCTGTCCCCCTCCCCATATATCCTCGCCATGTATGGTTTTCCCCTAAATTTGCATTCCCTGTCAGCAATCTCACCATATTCTGTCAATTTGCTGCGCATGGCGGCTCTGGGTGCATGACCGTCAGTACTGGCGCTGTCATTTTCTAATTTTTTAAGTTCCACTTCAAATTTGGTGTGGTCATTGCGCAACATTTTAAGGATGCCCCCCCTTTAGATATACACCAGCCCCGCACCATAACTTTATTAGATGCCTCCCATACTGTGGTGATACTGGGAACAGATTGGATATTTTGCTCTCCTGTAGCAGATCAACTGTGATTTGATGCCTGTGTGAATATCCAAGTATCTGCCTTTTTTCCTGGGGTTGTTCAGCCCACGTACATTCCATGATGCAACCATAAGTCTATCTACATCTTGTGTGTTGTCTGCCATAAGAGTCTCCATAAGAAGCTGTACAGAACCTTACATCGATAAGCTCAGATAGTCGTATAATCTGGAATATTGTAAACAAATACCACCCTCCCGCCACCCACTCCGGCTTCCCCAACTTGCCGGGCACAGAAACCTGTCCCACCCAAAAATCTGAACGATGCACAACAATCACGGTCTCTTCCCAACATAGCTTTAGGGGTATGCCCCGAGGGGAAACACCAGGGGCCCACGACCTTCCCTCTTCCTCCATACTCGCACCCACCTACTACTTCGCTTTAAGGAGGGCAGCTACGGCGGGACGGAGGCAAGGTGTCGAGCAGGATAATACACAAAAGGCATATAAAATGTTAATACATCACCAGCGTCAAGCAGTCCCTTATGAGCAGAGTATCAGTAAGAGTTCCGGGAGAAACAGTGTTCATCACATGTCTCAACCTGGGTCTGACAACGGAGAATGAGATCTGGAGTGCCCTCTCGCTCCCGATTCCATGGACGCTGCCCAGCGATCTCGCTTAAGGTAGTCTTCAACCTGTTGTGGGTTCTGGAAGTAGTGCTGCTTACCATGATGAGTGATCTTCAATTTAGCCGGGTATAACATAGCGTAAGGGATTTCTTGTGAATGTAGTTTCTTCTTGACAGCGCAGAATTTACGCCTGGCATCTTGTACTGATTGTGTGAAGTCTGGTAAGAATGCCAGAGTAGTGTTTTCGTAATGAACCTGCTTCTTTTCGCGAGCCATGCGAAGGACTGCATCCCTATCCCTATAGTTTAAAAACCGGGCTATTACCAGCCTCGGCGGTGCCCACGGGGCTTGTCCATCTGCGATATCTGCCCTTTGCTTGTGGTGGCGCCATCCTCGAGATCCGAAACTCTGGTCTCAGCCTCCTTCAAACGTACCTCATGTTGATCCAATTTATTGACCATAGCTTCCATGCGCATGTTCATCGTATCCATTTTAGCATCTGTGGATGTGAGGCTTTGCTTCATGCCAAGCAAGAGGGCCTTCCAGTCGCCCTCAGGCACATCCGTGGCATCAGAGTCCGCAGGTTCCGACGAGTTCAATCTAGGTGTTTTGCACGTTTCAAATGGGATTTTAGTCTGTTTGGCGTCAGTGAGCCCCATGTCGTAGGCCGGCCAATAGAGCAGAGGCGTAAAGCAGGGTCTCCAGGGGGTTACTGTCAGCTTTCAAGAGTAACTCAGTGAGCAAAGATATCCAGTAGTGGAGACTTCAACAAGAAGGTGCAGGCGAACAGTGCTGGCAAATACGCATCCTAAGGCGGGCCTCGCAGCTTCAATTCTAGCAATAGCTGGTCAGCCCCCGTCTCACGCCATCACCCATGCATTCACACAATGCTAATGAAAGTTGAGGTAGAGGGCACACTCACCGACAATTACAGTGGTGACATGGGAGTAATAGGGATCACAGTCTCTTCGAGGGGTCCCAGAATGCTGTCGGTCAGCTCTGGGGTAATATAGTAACAAGGCACAAGCGACGAGTCACAACAGCACTTCCAAAAGAGAATAATTGCTCTTCTTCTCCCAGGCCCAGTGCCACCAAGGAATCCCTACGGCAACCAGTAATGTCGATGTCCGTTTTTGCAGCAAGTGTAGGGTAAACAGTATAGTTTATGCGCGGCTCCGGTAATAGGCTATGTTCGCATAGAGCAACTAAATGACAGGTCCGCTTGGTCGCGGACGGACTCGCTCAGTCTCCAGGGGGTCTTCGCGCATCCCTCGTGTAGCGGCTGTGCGGCGGACCAAAATGGCGGCCATGCGCGCCTGTGGACAGGTAATGGCGCTGGCCGGAAATATGTCTGCAACAGTCGGGGATGCGTGGGGAGATACCAGATGCGTCTCACAGATCAGTCCTGGGTTCCCCGGAACTTTAAATCTTCTCCACTGCCAGCGGACAGGTCACACTGTGTGCTGCCCGCTCCGTAGCGCTCTGTGCTCTCGAGCCGCGGCACAAGTGCCAACGATGCCGCCCGTAGCCCGGTCAGTCTGTTGCAGCGCAAATATCTTCTCACGCGCCGGAGAGGGCCCCTACCACACCGCGCCCTCCAGCCAGGCGCAGAAGGGGATGAAGGTAATCCACTGACGCATGCTGCTCAATTCTTTATCCACCACACCGTCTCGGCTTTGGGATGCCTCAGCGAACACGCCCCCGCTTCAGGCTCCAGTCCGGGGCTCAGCAGATGTGAGTTCAAAAATGCAAATTTGAAATACAGGATGAGGTGAAAGGATAGTTTCTGCTCGGCAGGGCTGGAGCCTCACAGGCGTACGGCCATCTTGGTTGTGCGCTACCTAGCACCCCCCAAGCATACTAAACTTTCTTTTGCTATCTGGTCCCAATGGGAAGTTATATTTATAAGATGTTATAAATTAGCTCCCATACTTTCCTTAGGGCCAGATAGCCTTTCAATAGTGAAAAACAAAATTGGCAGTATTTCATTATCAGGACATGCCACACACATCAGGGCATTCCCTACCTTTCACATACACTTCACCCTGCCCACAGGTGTACCTTGGGTCTACCTTAGGGGTGACTTCATGTAAGAAAATGGAAAGTTAGGGCCTGGCAAGTGGGTGCACTTGCCAAGTCGACATGGCAGTTCTAGACTGCACACAGACACTGCAGACGCAGGTCTGGGTTACCTTTGAAGGGCTGCTTGTGTGAATGGTACGAACCAGTGCTGCAAGCCCATTAGCAGCATTTGATTTACAGGCCCTGGGCGCACACAGTGCACTGTACTAGCGGCTGACTAGTGAACGAAATGACCAATCATGTAATCACTCCATAACAACAATTTACAACAGGAGCACTTGCACTTTAACACTGAACAGTAGTGAGGAAGTGCGCAGAGATACTAAGCCAGAAAAAACAGAGTCGAAACCGGGAGGTCAGAAAGCAACAAAAAAGACAGGTGAAACACACCAAAAAATGCCAAGTCTAACAATGATTGAGCCTTTACAAGCCATGTCTTTACAAAGCCAGAGAGGTGAGTAGCTAGTAATAAGTTACGGTAAGAGTTTAAGGGGTCAACGGTTGATAGATGTAAAGGGGTGTGCAGGTTGTTTAGGGTTAAGAGGTGGACAGAGATAAAGGTAGGTAAGAATGTAAGGGTTCAGGGGTGGGAAGAGGTAAAGGGGATATGGATATTTAAAGTTCGCAGCTGGGTAGAGGTAAAGGGAGGCAAGGGTTTTTTAAGGTTTAGGGGTGAGTAGAAGTAAATGGAGATATCAGTTTTTTAGGGTTCAAGGAAGGGTAGAGGAAAAGAGAAGAAAGGAGTTTTTAGAGTTCAGGGTAGGTGAGAGGTCAAAAGTAAAAAAAGACAAATATAGTAATTGAAAAAACAAAAGTTTAAGTGACGTTTTAGTTCTGTGAAAATGACAGTTTAACCACACTGATTTAAATTAACAAAATCACTGAAATTCACCAGTTTTTAGTTATCTCAAGTAACTATAACTCATGGTCTAAATAACTATAACTTGCAACCCCGGAATGCACACTCATCTCATCAATGACGTCCTTTCTAATGTTGCAATCACATAATCAATGATGTCATAGAACATTGTCAAGAGCGATGTAATTTTGGAGGTAACTAGCAATGCATTGGGATGGCGCGAATTATAGTTCCTGTAAGAAATTGGGTTACTTGTTGATGGGGTGAAACATTTATTCAAGCAGCAACCACAATCCTTGTGCGCAACAAGCAAACCCCAACTTAACCTGTGCTCAACCCCCTTGTAGCTTGGAACAGAGCAGTAAGGTTTAAATTAGAGGAAATGCGTAAAGTATTTATGCAGCACTTCAAACAGTAATATAGTGAAAACACGACACAAGAAAAATCCCACACCAAGTTAGAAAAAGAGTACATTTTAATAAGTAAATCAAAACTTTAGTGATAATAGTGCTAAAAAGGCCAAAGCAGCAACTGGAGATACTTGATCCTGATAGACTGGGACAAAGTCACAAGTTCAAGCTGACTGCGATGGAGTGCGGGCCAGCTACAGGGGCCAAACTAGGCTTGCTGAACAAGAATGCCTTAAATCCTGGTTGTGAACAGTTGCAGAGTCCCGCCCGATAATGGGTTGTGAGACTGCAGTGCGAGATCCTACCTTGTTGTCGAGGATCCCGCCAACGAGAGTTTGCGATGCGAAGTCTTGCATCAGGGATGCATTGCACAGCAGCGGTTCTGATGGGGCTACGGTGTGAAGTCCTTGCGTCTCGAAAGTCCACGCGGCAGAGGCAAGTCACTGGTTCTGCTCAGGGTTGAGCCGTGCAGCAGAAGAGATGTATTGGTTTCGCTGGATCCACAAAAGGGCTGACAGAGCATCTTCACCCACTTCCAAGGGTCCAGGACGGGGTGGTATCACTTGGCAGGGTAGGTCTCCCACACAGCAAAGTCTAGATTCTGGGTTCAAGGCTGTTTGAGTCTTCTGTCCCTGAGGGTCTAGTCGGGAAGTCAGCCAACTAGCCCTTGGAGCAAGTCTGCGGTCCTGGGTTCAAGAGATACAGGTCCAGTCCTTCTCACTGTGGCCAGAAAGTAGCAGGCAGCAGGTCAGCACAGCAGGGAAACAGTACTTCAGAGCAGCAGTCCAGCAGAGTGGTAGTCCTTTCAGAAGCACAGCAGTCTTTCTTCCTAGTAGAGTCCACAGATCCAGAAATGTACTGAAGAGATGGGGTCCAAGATCCAATATTTATATCTGGTGCCCACTTTGAAGTGGAGGAAGCTTCTAGAGGTTTCCACCTACTTGGTGCCAGGCATCCTCTTCCTCACTGTCCTGGCCCCAGCTTGTCTGGGGTCACAATAGACCAGAGACAATCCCTTTGTGAGAATGCTCAGGCAGTGCATTTGTGATGTACAAGTGTGGTAGGTGACAGTTCCTCTCCCTAGTTAACTCAGAGTGGCCCATCCAGTCAACACTCATCTTCCCTTTGTCTCTCTGTCTGGGAGCAATGCACAAAAACAACTGCTAGGGGGGGCGTGGCTAGCGGCCGAGAGCAACGGCCATGGTCTAGGTGTGCTCCGATCGACCCGTGGCATTATCGGAAGACACAGCCCACGGACCCGACTTAACTCTGGCAGAGACGACGTGCCGTGCTGCCTGGCGCCCCTGGGCAGCTCCGGTGAAGGGTTAGCAGGCCGTAGACCCCGAGTGGACGGAGCTGAGTTGCCGGGGTGACCTGGGACCGGACCGCGCAAAATGGCGGCGCCGGAATAGGACGGCGATCGGCGATGCGATAAGCGCCGTCTGAAACCTGCTGATATCTCGCCCAACTACCTGCCCCCGCTGGCTCAGGTTACCAACAGCGGAGGGGTGGCGCTGCGGGGAATTGGTTAGCGCCTTCTGAGTGGTGCTACGGAATGGCGCGGAGGTGCAGAGGGGCCGGCCCCGGGTGACTTTCCAAATTTAGGCCCTGGCTTCGGGGCCTGTTATCGGCGGACATTGGGCGCGACGTCCTGTGTGCCCGGGCCGGGGTGCTACGAGCCATCCCCTCTTCCCCCCCTCACAGACATCTGGCCATAGCATAACCGCATTGAGGGGAGCGGTGGTGCCCCGGAGGGCACGGGAGGGGCCCGAGACCGGCTACCGGTGAATGGTGGTGCCGGAGTGGAAGGTACCCAGAGGTGCGGCAAGACTGATTTCTGACCTGTTGGAGCTTGACGCCCTGCGGCGGAGGTCCCTGGACTGTGCATGAAATACGGCAGGAACGGATCGGAGGATACTTGCTGTCTTTTGAATGGAATTGTCTGTCCCTCCTTCCATGGACAGTGGCGCTTACTGGGGACGCCGTCTTTGGTCTTGGTCGGTGGCGTTGAACTGATCACCTGCTGGAGTATCCTGAACGACCTGCTCCGACGCGCCAGTGTGGACAGATCACGGTTGCACCCGTTGGATATTGTTGGCATATTCTAAGGTATTACCTGCTACTGCAAAGCGTTATTTGTCAATAGAGCACCGCAAGCAGCCCGGAGTGCATGCTGTTGCCCCAGATGATCCGTAGGATACCATAGCAAGCTGCAGTTATTATTGGCGCACGTGCTCCTGGCTGGCCTTCTATGCCACCGAAGAGGATGGCTGCAGGGGGCAGAGGTTCCAAGAGCGCCCCTCAGGCGCAATTGGCCAAATTCGGCTGGACCAAGAGAGGTGACAAAGGGGAATCACCGAGAATGAACAAGGACAACGCTGCGGTGTCACCATCCCCGATCAAGGAGCCCATGCTCCACGACGTAATGGCGGCTATACGAGGCATGCGCATGTCATAGGACTCTGTCACAAGTGAGGTTTCCCTGCTTCGTGCAGACTTCAAACAAATGAACGAAAAAGTGAAGGAGCTAAAGGTGGTAACGGCGGCACTACAGGAGGACACTTCTGAACTGCAACGGCAGGTGTCCGACTTGGAGAAGAGGCAGACCCGCATGGCCCAGCAGCTGGATGACTACGAAGGAAGAGCCCGTAGGAACAACATACGGATCCTCGGAATTCCGGAAAAAACAGAGGGGCCTGTGGCAGACCTCTTTGTGGAAGAACTGATCACGAAACATTTAAAACCGAAGGCTCTCTCCACTTATTTCTCCATTGAACGAGCCCATAGAGTGCCGGACGGTCGCCCTAAGCCAGGGGCTCCACCCAGACCCCTGATTGAGAGAGTTTTTAATTTCCGAGATAGGGACAACATCTTACAGGCATCCAGAGCGGGTCCTCCGCTGAAGATCGACAACTATGAGGTCACTTTCTTTCCTGACTTTACGGCACGGGTTCAGGCACAGAGGCGCAGCTTCCAGGCCGTGAAGCGGGAGCTGTGCAGCAGAGAAATCAAATACGCTATGCTCTTCCCGGCCAAATTGAGAGTAGAATGGGACAGTAAACCCTGTTTTTTTTGACTCTCCGGAGGCTACCTGGGAATGGCTGGAGGGGTGGACAAGGGTCGGCAACGCGCGAGGTAACCGCCGCAACAAGACGGACCGGATGGGAGGTGGAGAGCCAGGCGCCTGGGAATGGCTGGAGGGGTGGACAAGGGTCGGCAACGCGCGAGGTAACCGCCGCAACAAGACGGACCGGATGGGAGGTGGAGAGCCAGGCGACTCAGCAACTGCGACTGCGTTGGAGACCAGTGGCCTGGACGAGCAGGAATGAGTGACATTTGCCATCACCTGGAGGGCCCAATCGTGATGACACTCGCAAGTAAGGGGGAGGGGTTGAAGGGACAGGGAAGAGCTGACGGGGGGGGGACATATTTTTCGAGGTGACGGAACCTATTGTTCCAGTTATGTAAGAGGTCAAATGTATGGTTTTATACGTAGACATGTTATGATATTGTTCTAAGGGCTGTGCCTTATAATACGAAGAACTGTTTTACTGAAGTCACTGTAGATGCCACGGGTCGGGTGGGCACGCTACACCTCTGCAAGTTTAGCACGGGTAGGGAATATACAGGCACTCTGCCATGTTGGGGGGTGGGCAGTTGGGAGGTCCGCAGGCAGGGGAGCAGGGTGGGGGGTGGAGGGGAGTTGGAAGGGGGTTTTTGAGACAAAGCAATTTGGTGTTATTTACTGCTGTGATAATTTGCGAACGCAGATTATAGTGTTGGAGGGGGGGAAGGGCTGGTTACACTTTGTTCAGAGTTTCAGTTCTGGGCTGCATTTCAAGGTTACGGGCGTGCAGATGCGAGATACAGTGATGGGTTTTCTAGGATGTTTTGAAAATAATGGCAGACGAGGTATTGGGTGATAAGATAACAGATGATACCGCCCCGGTCTTGGCCCCAGTGTCCCCTTTGACCCTGGTTACCTGGAATGTACGCGGCTTGGGGGATAAAATTAAGAGAGGGTTGGTGTTGCAATATGTACGCAGGGCAGCCCCCGCATTGGTATTGCTTCAGGAGACGCACTTGGTAGGGTCGACATGCAAGGCTTTGGACCGGTGGGGATATGCGATGGCAGTGCATTCTGAATTTTCCTCTGGTTCCAGGGGGGTGGGTATTCTGGTACGTAAACGCTTTCCTGTGATAGTGCAGCAGGTGTGGAAAGATACACAAGGACAGTTTGCAGCCATTCCCTGCTTGTGGGAGGGAAGGAGATTCAATGTGGTATCAGTTTACATTCCACCTGCCCTTCATTCAGTCCCCCTCCTCGCCCTCGGTGCTTTTCTACCAACGCTGCCGGAGGGAGAGTTTATACTGGGTGGTGATTTTAATGCGGTTCTTAACGATGGACTTGACCGTCATCCTGGTAGGGTGACAGGGCTGTGTAAATCACGGCTGGCTGGCTATATAGAGGCCCTGGGTCTTACGGATGGGTGGAGGTTTAAACACCCTGGGGATCGAGGCTATACCTTCTACTCAGGGGTACACAATAGTCTCTCACGTATTGATCACTTTTTCGTATCTGCAGATAGCCTGCCCCATATAACTGAGGTAACGATAGGCCAGAGAGGCATCTCGGATCACTCCCCGGTCTCCATGGTATATTCCGCTTATGTGAAAGCCCGGAGGCGCATTTTCCCAATTTCGCCTCATTATTTACAAATTCCACAAATTAGAAAAGAACTGGTCAAGGCTACCAAGTGCTACTTCCAGGAAAATACCAATTCAGTCAACTCGCCAGGGGTCCTGTGGGAGGCATACAAAACGGTGCTTAGGGGCCAGGCGATAACCTCCATAACGGGTCATAAACGAACTGTACAAGAGGACCTTAGAGTACTCGAGTATGACTTGGATGTCTTACAATCCAGACATGATCTTGATCCTACTGAGGAGGCTGCGCGCCAGTTGCGCCTTAAACAGGCTGAATTTACGGAATACCAGCGGAGGCAGGTCAGACAGCGGCTTATGCGCACGCAACACATTATATATGAGGTTGGCGATAAGGCAGGGAGACTTTTGGCGTGGCTGGAAAAGAAAGATAGGGCCCAAAGGACGATAGCGCAGCTCCGCAATGCCGATGGCGAGATAACCACTACCCCTATGGATATAGTGGACACTTTAGCCAATTATTACGAGGCGGTTTACACCCCCGCCGCCCGCATGTCCTCAGAGGAGGCGCAGACTTACATTAAGGATATCCAAATGCCCTCCCTCTCAGACTCTGACGCCGAGCTGTTGGACTTTACGACAGATGAGGTTCTGGGTGCAATTCACTCTCTGCAGTCAGGCAAGGCCATGGGGCTGAATGGGGTCCCCATAGAACTCTACAAACGCGCCTGATCTTACGGCTCCGCACCTGCTGCGAATGTTTGAAGACAGCTTGGCCAAGGGGAAATTGCCCCGAGATCAGCGGACGGCTACGATCATAGCCATACCAAAACCTGGCAAGCCTCCAGACGAATGTACATCATATCGTCCTATTTCCTTATTAAATGCGGAGGCGAAAATACTGGCCAAAATGATAGCCTCACAATTGACACCGCACTTAGAGACGCTTATCCACCCGGATCAATCCGGATTTATGCAAAACAGAAACACTGCTTTCAATTTAAGATGGGTTCACGCGGTAATGGAGCAGATCCCTGCCCTTTCGGAGCCGGTGGTGATCCTTTCTTTAGATGCACGAATGGCCTTCGAAATGGTCGAGTGGCCGTATCTATTTGCGGTGTTGCGACATTTAGGATTTGGACCAAAGTTCTGTGCTTGGGTGAAATTACTGTATATGAGACCACTTACACATGTTGTAGCCAATGGCCATATTTCCGGGGACTTCCGATTGGGCCGATGCACACGTCAGGGATGCCCCTTATCACCCCTGCTTTTCGCATTGATTTTGGAGCCACTGGCAGCATGGATACGGTGGGACCCTATGATAAGGGGCCTCATTTGGACCGAGTCCTGGGAGGACCGCATATCGTTATATGCCGATGATATCCTTCTTTACTTAACTCTCCCTAGGCGGTCACTCATAGTTCTTCTCAACATTTGTGAGATTTTCGGGCGAGCCTCAGGATACACAATCAATTGGTCCAAATCGGTGTTGCTTGTCCTTAAAGGGCCCCCACCACGACTTCCGGACGATTGTCCACTGGTGATGACTGATGGACCGTTTAAATATCTAGCGGTATGGGTGACGCCTAATCAGGAGGTCTTTTTTCACCAAATTTTGTTGCCTCCGCTCGAGCGATTCCGCACGGATGTGAGGTATTGGCACATACTACCACTGACTCTCTTAGGAAAGGCGGCATTATTCAAAATGATGACCTTACCTCGACTACTGTATATCCTGGAAAACACTCCGTTTCTCGTGCCCCCAAAATACTTCACGTCCATAAACGTACTGGTCTCTGGTCTTCTCTGGGGGACAAACCGGCGCGCATTTCCCGGCAAAAGTTGGTTCGGGATTGGTTCGATGGAGGTATAGCACTTCCAGATATCCAACTGTACTATTGGGCAGCCCAACTAAAGACCATAAATCATTGGCTCCATGCCCCGCAGACTGACCCAGCGTTCAAGGTGGATAGATACGACCTGGGGGACGGAGGAGTGATGGCAGCACTCTATGACCCCAGAGGTGCGGCGGCCCTGTTGGGCCCTACGGCACACACAGTGAAGTTGTGGTATCTGGCTTCTACTCGCCTTAAATGTAAAGACAAGATCACACAGATGACGCCACTTTGGACGTCGCGACGCCTCAGCCGACCCTGTAATAGTAAGGGATTTGAGGCCTGGGATCAGATAGGCATATCGACGGTTGGAGACCTCTACAGGCGGGGTGCCGTCCTCACCTTCGACCAGCTAGCGGCCCAATTCAACTTGGCACAGACGGAGCGTTTCCGCTACTTACAGATTAGCCATGCCCTTAGGTCGGTGCTCCCACTTGAGAAAAAACTACCAGAATCCACTCCTTTGGAAGATAGATTGCTTACGGAACATATGCTAAAAAAGGCGACCTCACTGGTCTACCGCAAGCCGGTCAACAACATGCCTGACCCCACGGTGGGACTAAGAGCGGCTTGGACAGCGGAGGTAGGCGAATTTGACGAGTCAGACTGGCATGCCGCGCTCTCCTCTTCTCGGGAGGTTACTGTGCCGTCCCGGCTCAGATTGATACAACTAAAAATTCTACATCGAGTCTACTATACGAGGGTCACACTACACAAGATAGGGAGAATTACACATCAGTATTGTTTGAGAGGCTGTGGTGAGGTGGGGACTTTCTATCATACTATCTGGGACTGCCTATTGATTGTCCGTTTCTGGTCCAAGGTTATGCGAACTATTTCACAAGTTATTGAGGTCTCACTGCTCCCCGAACCGCGTCGCTGTTTATTGAACATTTGGGAACCTAATGATCTTAGTAACCCCCTACAAGACTGGGCCACACTTGGAATTATGTGCGCTAAACGAAATGTGGCTAGGGCCTGGGGGTCCCCATTGGTGCCGGCGCTCAGTGCCTGGAGTACAGATCTGGACTTGGCAATGGTTGCCGAGAAAGTGGTTTATTTGAATCGGAAATGTCCGCGAAAGTGGACCAAGATTTGGGGAGCTTGGAATGCATATCGAGGGCACATTTGTGAACCACCACAGATGGATAGCGATAGTGATTCGGAGTGAAGGGGAGAAGGGATGAGATACTCGGGAAGCGGGTAAATATATTGAACTGCTGTCATGGTTGTCTTTCTGATGCCTCATTGAAATGTTTTGCTGTGAAAAAAAAAAAACAACTGCAAGCTACACCCAGTCATGTGACTTAAGAACAGGCTGCAGGCACCAACTTGTTAGGACAAGAATATGCCACCTTTCTAAAAGTAGATAGAAAACAAGTACTGCCCTGTCAACCATAAATTCATACCACTTAACAAATATACCTCGTATTTACTCTGGGTTTATAAAACCAACAATTCAATATGCATTCACATTACTCTTACTTTCCCTATGTCTCCTAGGAGGCGTAATGAAGTTAATCTGCCTTAAGATGAAAATGAAAAAAATTCACTCAATTCCATGACAGAGAATCTTTTCAAACTCAATGTCCTGAAAAAATGGAGCAATATATTCTAGTTTTTACAAAGTCTGGGCGTGGAGTTGGCCTTTTTTTACCAATTCAATTCACATGGGTCCAGGACTCTTGAAGACAAATGATAGATGGGCATCAGTTCTGGTTCCCCCATCTGTATGTTTGTCTTTGTCGGAGCCGCGAGCACGCGATATCTAGTCGAGGCAGTGTCTCCTTGGTGTAAGTGTGACTATAGGCATCCTTCCCACCCTATGTAAGGCTCATGGGGCATTGTCTCCACTGGGAACAACTTACTAAATAGAATACCTCCTGGGTATTGTATCATGTGCATTACAATTTGCATTTCATGTATTAGCACTACTTGTACATATATCACTTTTAACCATTTATTCACTTTGTACTATTCTTTCGACATCGTCTCGATATTATAGTGAGTACAGAAGGGATCTCTCTTGGTCCTGAAGAAGAAGCTAGAGCGCATAGAAATATGTTGATGTACACAGGAGGGATTGCCTATTAAAGCAGTACACCTCCAACCCACTCTTAACAGTACCAGCTCCAAGGAATATTAAAGTTTCTTAGTCCATAAGAGTCAGGTACTTTTTAATTCACTACTTCACTCACTCCTTACCCTTCTACTCACGTTCCTACACAACACAGTTTCTGAAAATCAGTGCTCCCACGTAGTCGTAGCTTGTAGCACGCCCTGTCCCGCAGTGGGGTGGGCAGACCCCCATGATGAAGCATGACACCAAGAGCCCTTTTGGTGTGTGAGGGGTATTTAAACAAACACTGTGTGCTTCCAAACACTTTAGGAAACACACAAAACCTGTGAGAACATAATTCTGAATCTATCTGAGGGTGGATCTTTGTGTTTTTGAAACGTTTCAAGAGGAGGACGCATTTACCTCCAGTGCACCTTTTTTGGACACTACCTCTTCACTCCCCTTTTTGTTTTTGTGGGTGTTGAAAGATACAGCAGTTTGTAAGACGGAGGTAGTTGTGGGTGTTGAAAGATACAGCAGTTTGTAAGACGGAGGTAGAGTGTGGGGTGGGCAATGATTGTGAAGGGAGTTTGGTTAATGGAGGCCGACTTGCTGTGCACTGTAGGAGGTGACTGTGCAGGAAACATAAAGGGACCGGAAGCAATGCAGTGACATCACTGCTCAAGAGGACACAGGGTGCAAGTACCCATAGGAGTTATCCAGTTGACTAGAAGATCTGTAAAGCTGAAAAAGTATGTGTTAACAGAAGTTAATAGTTTTGTCTGAGGTGTAAGCATTCGTGTTCATGAGTGTAGGGCCTTAAATGATAAACTTTTGTAATAAAGTTTATAATAGAGCTTGGACTCTCAGGAGTCGTTCTCCTAGCCCATCTTGTAAGTTCCAATGCCACAGCCCTTACTATGCTCTCCGAGCACCCTGCTGACATGGTGCAAGCTACAATGTAGAGGGGTGTGTTAAACTGTATAATTTTCTCATGATATTTCGAGAAATGTAATGGAAATTTCACAAAAATAGCTAACTATATTAGTGCGAAATGTGTTTTTCTCGTATATCAAGTGACTTATTGTCACGCAAGAGCATACATGGTATAAAAAAGTCATTTGAGATACCGGGAGGGGTCTAATTTGAGAAAATAAAATGTCTCACTATAAGACATTTTCTAGGCTAACTACTCACTGGTGGGCAAAAATACACAAAATCACATAATGCAAAATTTTGAGCAATTTCATTTTTTAGGCACAATTTATATTTCCTATTAGCCACATGAAGATTTTGATAATTAATTTGGAGTATAATATAAAAATATCACACAGCTTAATTTTGGTAGAATTACGGACATAAAAATATGTAATGTGTGCAACAAAGAATCTTGTCCCTTTTCGATGTCTTCAGTAAAAAGATATTCTTTAGTGGGAGCATGAGGAACTCAAACAACTGAGCTTTCCTCGTCCAGGCTTTAAAAACAGGATTTTCTCTAGTGTTAACATCGCTCATTTAATTTCTTTTGCAATTCTATTTTCAGAATGGAGAAAGCAGATGGAGTCTGGATGTGTTTTTGATGCAGATAGTGTAGTATTTCTGAGCCAAAACATAGGCATTGAGTGTCCCTTGACAGCAGGATAGTCATGTAATCTAAAGATGTGTTTATATAATGACATTGATGGGATAAGGTTACTTCTGTAGAAAGGTTTGTGCTTATCAGTATAGTATTTCTTGGAAGGTTGCGTTTGTTCTGATAATTAGTGATAAGGAAACATTGCGCGGCGAGGAAACAAGTTCAGACAAGTTCACAGTTCATTTAGCAAAGAAAATTAAATTTAAAAGTTATATTGGGGGGGGGCATGTCCAAGATGGCGCCTGTGTAGGAGAAGGAACTACGGACCTCCTCCGCACTGTTTGGGCCATCAGCAGAACTGGGGCCGTGGAGTATCCCTGAGGTGGTGAGCTCATGAAGCAGTGCACGGGAGGGGGGGCTCCGACTGTCCTCGTATCGCTGCAGGGAGCCCAGGCCGTCCAGATGGAGATGGGAGGATCCGCACAGCGGGTCTGCGGCTAAGATGGTGGCTTGGACTACTGACTTGGCTGAGGCTCCCTGGCCTGTTGACAAACCCATTGGTGCTTGGGAGACCAGCTGGGCCCTATCTGCCACAGGTGGCATCTGCAGCTCTTGTGTTCTGGGCTGCGGTGAAAGATGAGCTGGCAAGGGCGAGCTGAGGCCAGGTCGGACAACGCGGGAACCGGCGGTTAGAGACACTGCAAAGCGTGGGGGCCTGCAGGGCAGTCCCCGGCGTGGTCCCCCACCTGGGTGATTGCGGGCTAGACAGTGAAATCAGACAGCTGTCAAGCCCGAGTACCAGAGTCTTCGCTGCTGGTGGGGGACGGACACCCTGACTGGAGACAGGAGAGGCAGCGGGAGGCATTTAACTTTGTTAAACTTGAGAGCGGTGGCCCTTAACTGCATTGGAGTTCTGTGGTGGTGGGACATTTGCGTGGAGCCGCAACTACAGGGAGTGAATGGAATGCACCTCCCCCTGCTCAACACTGCTGAAAGAGCTCCTCCAGTGTTTTTGGAAGGGCCTTGGTGACCTGGAGACAGTCGTTGTGGGGTCCCGCTCTTGCCTATCTGATTGATCCCAAACTCAATTGAATGATTAGACAGCAGAGGGACCTGGAAAAGCAAACCTGACAGTCTGTGTTTGTGGGGACCAAAATGTGGGATTCAGGGTGTGCTCCTAAGCAGTTAGCCAAGGCCCTGTGGGCTAGGTTGGCCCAGAAAGGGATTTAAAGGGTTCAATATTTTCCTGGTACACCCACAGAATTGTGAAATGCACAAAAGATAGCTCACAGCGCAAGAGAAATCCCAAGGCCACATAATAAGTGGACCCCACCATACGGGAGCTGTTATCCAAAACCTCTTCTAGGTGGACGGCACCTGCCAAAGAAACCGGCTTCCCATCTCAGTCCCCACTCTCCCCCCCCCCCCCCCCCGAATCATCACAGCAAACTAACGTAGGAGAAGAAGCTACTGTCACACGAGGCTTCATGGAATTTTTATATTACACAGTGTGTGATGATACAGCGACTCTGAGACAGGAGGTGGCCAAAGATGTCAGGGAATTCAGCGAGAAGGTAAGTGACCTGGGCCAACGAGTCAACACGCTGGAACAAGGGGCTGATTCTAGGAAGGAGGAATTAGAGCACTGTCGCAGTCAGATCCCCTCGAGTTTTGAGATCATAATGCAGACCTTAGCTCCTACCTGGAGAACAGGTCCAACATCCGAATTAAGGGGGTTCCACTGCAAGCGGGTGTGGGCAAACTGGAAGACTACATGCGTGGTTGTTCCACCATACTGTCCCAGACTTGGCTGTCAAAGAGATAATTCTGGACCGCAGACACCAGGCTAGCCGTCCATCCGTGGCTCCTGGCATCCCACAAGATATCTTAACATGCCTGCATAGCTGTCGACAAAAGGAACTGGTTCTGAAAGCAGTGCATGACCTCAACTATGCCTCTTTTGAAGGGACAAAAATATGGCTCTATCGAGATCTTTCATTCATCGTGTTGCAGCAGTGCAGAGCCTTAATGCCGGCAACCTCCCTCTTGTGGGAAAAAGGGATTCGCTACAAATGGGGACACCCATTCAGCGCACCTTTGCTTGAGGAGGAGAAACACATGTGGTCTGCAAAATCCATGAAGTGGCAGCAATCCTGGGTCTTGACCCGGAAGGGTAGGACCTACATCAGCCCATCCCCTCTGCATGCCAGTCCAGTCCTCTGAGCCATAAAAAGATGAACAAGCCATCGGCGAAGGATGTATGTCAGTACAACGCAATCTTTTAGATCGCGGTACATGACAACGCTGCCATTACAACGCAAGTCGTTACAACGACTTGCGTTGTAGGGCGTGGATTGTGGAATATTATAATTTTATATTCCAAGACCAGTCCACGTAACAGTAGGGAAGGTGTTGGAATATAAAATTACAATATTCCTTATACAACAGCGCCATGCAGCGCAAGTCGTAGTAACGACTTGCATTGTAATGGCATCGTTGTAAAGGCAACGCGGTGTAAACACCGCGTTGTAAACGATGTTCCCCATCGGCGAAGGAGAGCCTCAAAGAATGGTTCACCCTGTTACATCAACTCACGCAAAGGGAGACATTGCCGGACCCAGCGGTGGAATGAGGGGCAGTCGGTGATGTCCCTCTTTAATAGACACTGTATCCTGTTCAGTGACTGCTCTGCCACCTTGCTTGCGACCTGCAAATGGCGCTCCCACTTGGCTGGGGGCGTGCGACCCGGACTTTGATGACTTTCCCATCAAGGCGTGAGGGATGCTCTTTCTCTTTTAGGCGTGGCGGGGCTCCTCTGTATCCATGCCTCCTTTGATATTTCTTGAGAAGGATCGCCAGTGACATGGACCCTATAGATATATTGCTCTAGACCTGTTGGTGCAGTTTTCACCCATGTTTTAATCCTCCCTTCATCTTCTTGGATGCCCACAGTATACACAGCTACACTGTTTGCCATCACACCATGCTCCACTACACTACACTACATACACGAGTTCCTAGGGATAACGCATCTGGGACAGACCACCATGGCCAATTTCACTTCCCAGATACATGGTTAGGGTACTTAGCTTCAATGTCATGGGCCGCAAACCCCCAGCCAACAGCTACCATTGCTATCTCAATTGAAAACTTCCCAATGTGCGATACATCTCTTCCAAAGGGATTGAGGTCGACTTAAGTCAAAATGGTAATACTTCTCCTCAAGCCTGCGGAAGAAGACAGGGGTTGTGATTCTCCTGGCTACACACTCAGGGACAGGTTTCTCAGGTAAACTCAGATATTGCAGGGCGCATGCTCTCTTTGTGCTTTTCTCTCCACCTACATCACTTTACAGTGGAGGGCCTGCATGCTCCCAATGACAATCAAGAATCGTTCATCCGTAAGGCACTTGGGAATGTTCTAACTTCACCCGATACTAAGGTCTTGATCGGTAGGGATTTTAACTTAGTACCCGCACTTCTCTTAGATTGTTCGAAACAAAGGGTGGTCCAGATGGGCAGATGTACTTCACAGGGCCTCCTGTGGTTCGAAGAGGCAGCTCTGGTGGATGTGTGGAGATTCTTGAAACATACCACAAGGGCTTACTCCTTTTTTTCTGTAGCACACCAATCTTATGCTAGAAACTATTATTTTTCAGCTACAACCTCTTTCGTACCTGTGATCCATACAGATATCGGAGTGGCGGCTCTCTCCGACCATGCTACAATCACGATTACATTATACATGCCTATAAGCTGGCGAAAATCACAACTATGGTAGCCTAATCCTGAACTTTTAGCATACAAGCCCACAGATAACAAAATCAAGGGGGTGATCCAGGGTTACGTTGACAAACAACAGCTCACATACACCAGTGGCACTATTATGGGACGTCATTAAGGCGGTGGTTAGAGGGGAATGTATAGCTGTGGTAACACAGCTTAATAAGGATCGCAAGAATAATCTCTCTGCACTGGAGGCTCAGGAAATGTCACTGGAGGAGTCAAATAGGCAGACAGGCTCACTCAGGGTGCGTAGGCAGCTCACAACAGCTAGGAAGCAACTCAAGCCACTCCATGTGGATGCGGCGGAACACGCTTTGCTCCGCACTAAACAAATATTGTACTGGGGGCAACAAAGCAGGCTCAATCAATCAATCAAGGTTTGTGGAGCCCAGCTACTCACCCAAAAGGGTCTGAAGGCGCTGGGGGAGTGGGGGTGGGGGGCACAGCTCCTAAGCCCTCGCGGAGGATCATCAGAAGGCTACCATCGCCCAACAGGGTGCGTGCGGTGCCAGACACTCATGGTGATACTTCAACTAGGTCATGAGGTCCTTCAGGAACTTGGAGAGAACAGCTGTCTGGCAGAGGTGGAGAGGGAGGGAGGGAGTTCCATGCTTTGGCCGCGAGTTAGGAGAAGAAGCGACCGCCTGTACTGGTCTTCTTGATGCGTGGTATTGTGGCGAGGGAGAGCCGGGCTGAGCAGAGGGATCTTTGGGGTGCGTGGAACGAGAGGCGGTAGTTCAAGTAGGTGGGCCAGTGTTGTGGAGTGCCTTGTGGGCGTGGGTGAGAAGCTTGAAGGTGATTCTCTTCTCGATGGGTAGCCCGTGTAGTGCCCACAGGTGTTGGGTGATGTGGCAGCGGCACAGTAGGTTAAGGACTAGTCTGGCAGCTGTGTTTTGGATGGTCTGGAGTTTGTGGGTGAGGTTCTTGTTGATCCCGGCATAGAGTGCGTTGCCGTAGTCCTGTTTGCTGCTGATAAGGGAGTGGGTGCCTGCTTTGCTGTGTTTGAGGGGATCTAGTTGACAGTTTTACGTTGGAGACGGAGGGTGTGAAAGCAGGACGAGGTGACAGCGTTGATCTGGTGGTCCATTTTGAGTTCGGAGTCCAGGATGATTCCGCAGTTACGTACGTGGTCCATGGGTGGGGGTCGGTTCCCGAGGGCGGGGTCCCAGGTGTCGTTCCAGGTATCGGGATGTGGGCCTATGATGAGTACTTCGGTTTTGTCTGTGTTTAGTTGTACATTCAAACACACGAAAGGTGCCAAAGGTCTTTGTACGATCCAGAAACGGTGAGGAACCTGTAAAGTATTCCACCCGGGGAACTGGAATAACAAAATAAATAGAGAGCAGGAGAGATACAAAGGATAGGACAATTTGAAGTGCAGTCCAGAGGAGACACTTGATCCAGAATAGAAAGTACCCATCAGCCCACTCACTAGTGGAACTTCGTCATCTGGGATTTCATGCTTGAAAATTGGTGTCCAAAAAGCACTTCCTCATGGAGAAATTGAGGCTAGCTTAGGACCCAATGGTTGAACCCTCAACCAGAGAAGATGACAGAGTTAGAGGCTGATAGGGCTTAGTTGCAGTGCTCAGAGAAAATATATAAGAATATCTGAAACAGAGAGGATAATAATCCAAGTGATTTAAAAATGCCTATCTTGATGTCAAAAAGGAAACTTTATTGGGTGTGCCCATCAAGATGGTATAATTAAAAAACAGAGTGATAGTAGCAGAAAAAATGGTTTGCTATTTACCATAGATGTTATCTGGTCAACATGTTTCAGCCTTAAGAGGCTTTCGTCAGGACCTATGAATCACTACTGCAACACTTACTTCATGTGCTGTGAAATACAAACTACAGACATTCTTATGGGTGGTGTATCTTCTCCTGTCAAAAGAAATATAAAAGAACACAAAACAGACCACACAACAAAAAGTTATGGTCATTGTAGCAATCATCATGTGGATATACATTGATTTGTACAGTGTGTTCTTGTTAGCAACTTACCCAAATTTTAGGGATGAAGAACCTCACCTCACCTGGCGACGGCTCAGGCTAAAGGAGGCCACGCACTAGAAAGAATTATTTAAAATAATGTATTTCAGTTCATCCTGTGGATCGGATCAAAATATCAAAATATATCCCAAATTAGATACAGGTAGGTGACTTCGGTAGCCATAGAAAGGGTGACGTATATTCTAAGAGATACATCATTCAAACATCATCTATGTCTGGTCAAGTGACATTGAAAAGAGTGTATATCCAATGTACTCGTAAAAACATGAATAACACGTTTTACCCTCAGTGCGTTGTTACCAGTTGTAAGCCTAAACATACTAATCCTATGCACCTTTAAATGGATCAGAAGCCTCCCGAAATGAGCTAATTTTGACCTAAGGAACAACGCAGTCAAGCGCTGTCATCACTGAGGATGATGTACTCCTCGTGTTACACGCTCGATTAAACAGTGCCAAAATGAGTAGACAAGAAAAAGTAAAAGTAAATATAATCGCAGCTTACAGCGCACCTACCTCTCCGTCGTTACCTCGTGCTTGTTCTGAGCCGAGGGGGAGGTGGTGACCTGGTGCGGATCGTGAGACTAAAAAGTGAACTGGCGGACCAGAGAGAGACTCGCCTTTATCTGCGTTCTGATAGGTTCTACGTGACGTTCTCACGTGGACCAATCCTATGCTATAGACTGGAGAGCACCGTATGTTAATGTTAAGTCGCGTGCTGCTTCCTGTTAAACCTAGCAGTTTACAAAGAGCGGACCGCTCTGAGAACAGAGACGGCTCGAACCTAATTGGTCCTTAAGTTCCGACCGGAAGTACGAGAAACCGCCAATGACCTCTCGCCCATGGATGTACAATGTTCACTGTGGCTGAACGTTTATCGATGTATTAATTGATTTTGTCGTTCGTGTGCAGTGTGCACGAAGGAATAGGATATCGCAGAGCAGCTGCCAATATTATTGTTTGATTCATTACCCTTTGCAGATAATTACAGTCATCTCGTCTATTTTAAAGATATTGTTTGGTCATAGTGTGGTATGTGTTTAATGTTAGAAAACCCAGGGTGACATGAGTTGACTATTTAAAAACACACAACACGGTCCAGTCCTATGGTCCTACAAATCACTTTTATATATAACCTTGTACAGACAGTTACAGTCATCTCGTATATTTTTGAAACCACATTTGTTCATAGTGTGGCATGTGCTCTATGTTTAACAGACCCAGGATGACATAAGATGACCACAGTGGCCGGCGGTTCTGAAAAACAGAACACGGTCCACTCCTGGTTGGTCTTGCAAAACTGTGAGAAACCCTCAATGACTCATCAACATTCAGAATGGGGAAGCTACACTAGCTTTTAGGCGACGCTGATGTCTTTTCAGGCCTTCATCTTAATCATTCCCAGATCAATGATTAGTACTACAACCGGTATATTCACAGCTGTAACCACGGAATATCCTCGTTCAATCCCTCTGAGTCACATTTTAATTGGTAGACCCATCTCTGTTCTTTCCTTAATAGGAAATGGGAAACATCTGTGACGTGCTGGGGTATGTAAGGTTGTTCTAACACCACCCATTGTAACTCATCTGCCTGGTGTTTGGCAGTGAGGAAGTGGGAGGTGAGACGGGTCGCTTGTTTATTGCGCCTGATCGTGCTCTTGTGTTCTTGTATACGTAGCTTGATCTTTCTCGTCGTCATCCCTATGTATCTCAGATTACATGGGCAGGTGATTAAGTAAATAACTCTCTCACTATTACAGTTGGTATGGCGTTTTAGTACCCATGGTCGAGTCGTACCAATGTCAACATTCAGAGTTCTTTTCGTCTGTGGACAAACTGAACAGTTCCCGCAGGGGTAGTGTCCCTGAACTGGAGGGAGATTCCACAAAGTGGGGATGAGTTCCTCAGTGGTTTGTCGTGGTCTTGTGTGGACCAGTTCGTCTTTGAGGTTACTTCCTCTTTTGAACGAGAAAAGTGGCAAAGGGGTGTTTTCTCCGGTACTGTTCAAAATACGCCATCTTTGTCTTATTATTTTCTGGATCTTGGAGGACGAGGTGTTGAAGGTAGTCACACATGCCAACCTCTCCAGAGGCGGTTTGCTGACCGGGGGTGCTAGAAGTGCCTCCCGATGGTTGTTTTCAGCCCGTTTTTTAGACTTTTTGATCAGCGTGTCTGGATATTTCCGTGTTAGCAATTTCTTTGATAGATCTTTCGCTTCGGAATGAAAATCCGTTTTATCTGAGCAGTTCCTGCGAACCCTCAGGAACTGGCCAAACGGAAGGTTCTCTCGGAGAGAACGGGGGTGATGGCTGTCGAATCTCAACAGCGAGTTGCGTGCCATGGGTTTGCGGTACAGGGAGCTGGCTAAATGCCCATCTTTTGGAAAAATTAGAAGGTCCAAAAACGGGAGTGCCGTCTTGCTGTGATCAAGGGTGAACCTTAGATACGGGTTCTGGCCGTTAAGCCAGTCCTGGAAAGACAGTAGAGATTGTTCATCTCCACGCCATACTAGCAGAATATCGTCAATGTACCTTTTCCACACCATCAAATGTTGATGGTGTGGATTGTTGGTATTAAGGACACACTGAGTCTCAAACTAGTAGACATATAGATTTGCCAAACTGGGCGCAAATTTGCTGCTCATTGAAGTACCTGATATCTGTAGGTACAGGTCATTCTCAAAGGCAAAAAAATTCTCGGTCATAGCTATCCTTGCCAATTCCATTATAAAGTGGATCGGTGTTATGGTGTCTGGGGCAGAGTCTTCCAGAAGTTCTCGTACTGTGTCAAGAGTATCTATTTGAGGTATACAAGTATACAAAGATTCGACATCAAGGCTCGCCAAAATGTCTGAGTCTGCGTCGAACTGTACCTCAGGTAGTAAACGAAGTACATCCTTTGTGTCTTGCAGGTACGATGGCATCTTTTTCACCAGTGGACTAAGGAACACGTCCACAAACGAGGACAGGGGTTCTAGGAGAGACCCTATGCCCGAGATGATGGGACGACCTGGCGGTGGTCTCGTTGATTTATGAATTTTGGGCAAAGTGTAAAAGGAAGGAGTAATGGGAAATTTGGTGACTAGAAAAGTGGCCTCTGCATTGTGATCCAGCCTTCTGTACTAGCTTCTTCCACTAGATGTTTGATCTCATTAGTCAGTCTCGTTGTCGGGTTTTCATCCAGCGGTGTATAAAAATGGGTATTCCCTAGTTGTCTGAGGCACTCAATCCTATATGAGGCTGTATCTTGGACAACTATGGCGCCCCCCTTGTCCGCTGGTTTTATCACAATATTCGTGTCTCTTGACAAAGTTTCGAGTGCATTTCTCTCTAATTTAGAGAGGTTTTGATAAATGCCCTCTTTCGAAAAATCAAGCGACTTCAAATCATGTAGCACTGCTGCTTCAAAAGCACCTACTCTGGGTGGTACTTGTTGGAGTAGGGGCATGAAGGTGGACTTAACCCTCAAGCCTGTGTTCTTGTCAATGGTCAAATCTTCCGATTCTTTGTCTCTAAAGAGGTAATGTAACCTCACGGTTCTGAAGAATCTCTCAATCTCCCCTCGAATTTTGAAGGAGTCTCCATTATTGGTAGGCACAAAACCGAGCCCTTTGTTGAGTACCTTCTGTTCATTGGTGGTCAATGTCCGAGTACTGAGATTCACCACAAGATCTTCTTCTGCTTCTGGAACTGTTATCATTGATCTCATTTGTTGCGGGACATTGGGTTCTCTGGTTCGTCTGCCCATTGGACTTGACCTTGTCCTCTCCGTCTGCCTCGATTCCAGCCTCGGCCCTGTCCTAAAAAAGCCTGACTGTCAAAGTATTGAGGCTGCATCGGATAGTGTGACATTGGAGGAGGGAATTGAGGATACCCCCATGGGGCTGGTGGCCACCATGGTCCTGATTGATACATATTTCCTCGCCCATTATATCTGCGATTAGCTCGAATTTGACGGCCTTTCCCTCTCCATTGATTGCATATCGCATAGGATTGGTCCACGTGAGAACGTCACGTAGAACCTATCAGAACGCAGATAAAGGCGAGTCTCTCTCTGGTCCGCCAGTTCACTTTTTAGTCTCACGATCCGCACCAGGTCACCACCTCCCCCTCGGCTCAGAACAAGCACGAGGTAACGACGGAGAGGTAGGTGCGCTGTAAGCTGCGATTATATTTACTTTTACTTTTTCTTGTCTACTCATTTTGGCACTGTTTAATCGAGCGTGTAACACGAGGAGTACATCATCCTCAGTGATGACAGCGCTTGACTGCGTTGTTCCTTAGGTCAAAATTAGCTCATTTCGGGAGGCTTCTGATCCATTTAAAGGTGCATAGGATTAGTATGTTTAGGCTTACAACTGGTAACAACGCACTGAGGGTAAAACGTGTTATTCATGTTTTTACGAGTAGATTGGATATACACTCTTTTCAATGTCACTTGACCAGACATAGATGATGTTTGAATGATGTATCTCTTAGAATATACGTCACCCTTTCTATGGCTACCGAAGTCACCTACCTGTATCTAATTTGGGATATATTTTGATATTTTGATCCGATCCACAGGATGAACTGAAATACATTATTTTAAATAATTCTTTCTAGTGCGTGGCCTCCTTTAGCCTGAGCCGTCGCCAGGTGAGGTGAGGTTCTTCATCCCTAAAATGTGGGTAAGTTGCTAACAAGAACACACTGTACAAATCAATGTATATCCACATGATGATTGCTACAATGACCATAACTTTTTGTTGTGTGGTCTGTTTTGTGTTCTTTTATATTTCTTTTGACAGGAGAAGATACACCACCCATAAGAATGTCTGTAGTTTGTCTTTCACAGCACATGAAGTAAGTGTTGCAGTAGTGATTCATAGGTCCTGACGAAAGCCTCTTAAGGCTGAAACATGTTGACCAGATAACATCTATGGTAAATAGCAAACCATTTTTTCTGCTACTATCACTCTGTTTTTTAATTATACCATCTTGATGGGCACACCCAATAAAGTTTCCTTTTTGACATCAAGATAGGCATTTTTAAATCACTTGGATTATTATCCTCTCTGTTTCAGATATTCTTATATATTTTCTCTGAGCACTGCAACTAAGCCCTATCAGCCTCTAACTCTGTCATCTTCTCTGGTTGAGGGTTCAACCATTGGGTCCTAAGCTAGCCTCAATTTCTCCATGAGGAAGTGCTTTTTGGACACCAATTTTCAAGCATGAAATCCCAGATGACGAAGTTCCACTAGTGAGTGGGCTGATGGGTACTTTCTATTCTGGATCAAGTGTCTACTCTGGACTGCACTTCAAATTGTCCTATCCTTTGTATCTCTCCTGCTCTCTATTTATCTTGTTATTCCAGTTCCCCGGGTGGAATACTTTACAGGTTCCTCACCGTTTCTGGATCGTACAAAGACCTTTGGCACCTTTCGTGTGTTTGAATGTATAGTTGGGGGACAAGATGCCAGTAGGTCTATAAACTATTTCCCCTCGGGCCCTTCTCCACTCTGTAGTTTTATGTGTTTAGTTGTAGGCAGCTGTTCTTCATCCACCTTCCATTCCTTCTTGAAAGTTGTGTGTTTCGAGATGTTGGGTTCGTTGGATAGAGGATGAGTTGTGCGTTGTCTGCATATGATACGATGTTGAGACTGTGTACTCTGACGATGGAAGTGAGAGGTGACATGTAGACGTTGAACAGAGTGGGGCTGATGTAGAATCCCTGGGGGACTGCGCAGGTTGTTGGCGTGGGCTCTGAGATGAAAGGGGGGGTGGGGGAGTCTGACTCGCTGCGTTCTGCCAGAGAGGAATGACCAGATGCAGTGGAGGGCTTTGTTCCGGATTCCTGCATTGTGTAGTCTGCTGGCTAGGGTGCGGTGTAAGACTGTGTTGAATGCTGCGGAGAGGTCCAGGAGAATGAGGGCCACAGTCTCTTCTCTGTCGAGGAGGGAGCGGATTTCGTCTGTTGCAGCATTGAGGGCGGTCTCTGTGTTGTGGTTCTTCCTGAATGCTGATTGGGAGGAGTCGAGGGTGGTGTTCTCATCGATTAAGGAGGAGAGTTGTCTGTTGAAAGCTTTTTCAATGACTTTCGCCGGGTAGGGAAGTAGTGAGATCGGTCTGAAATTCTTGAGGTCGGTGGGGTCTGCCGAGGGTTTCTTTAGTGGAGGGTTTGATCTCTGTGTGTTTCCAGTCGTCGGAGAAGGAGGCGATTTTTAAGGATCGGTTGATGATTCTTTGTAGCTCAGGGCGATGATGTCTGCGGCTCTGTTGTAGATGTGGAGAGGACAGGGGCTCATGTGGACCCCAGAGTTGGGTGGACCTCATGGTCTTTAGGGTGTCTTCGATGCTAAGGGCGGTCCAGCTGGCCAGTGTCGGCTGTGTGGAGCAGTGAGCGGAGGATGTGGGTTCCTCGTGGAGGATGTTGTTGTCGAAGTTGTCATAAATGGTCTTGATTTTGTGGTGAAAGAAGGCACTGAGTTTGTCGCGGAGGTCCTGGGAGGGTGGGAGGTCAGTGGACTCGCTGTTGGGTTGGGCAAACTCTTTGATGATCCCAAATAGTTCCTTGCTGTTGTGTGCGTGGGCGGAAATTCTGTCCTGGAGTGCTTTCTTATTTGAGTGTCGAATGAATTAGTGGTGGTCAGTGGTTGCTGTTTTGCAGTTGTCGAGATTCGCTGGGGTTTTAGAGTTCCTCCATAGTTTCTCGAGACGTCTGCATGGACGTCTGGGTTCCCAGAGTTTGGTGGAGAACCAGCTGGCCTTCTTGGCGCGAGGGTTGGACGTAGTCAGTGATCCATTTGTGTAGGGTACGGGCGGTGGTGGTGAGGTCGTTGTCTGAGACGGTGGGAGCGGAGCTACTGAGGGTGGCAGTGAGCTGTTTGTCAGAGATCTTGTTCCAGTTCCTGCGTTGGAGCTGGGGTGGGGTTTGCGGAGGGTATTCGCTCTGTAGGTGAAGTGGACACAGCGGTGGTCCGTCCATGGGAGTTTGGAGGTGTGGCTGAAGGAGATGGCATTGCCTGCTGTGAAGATAGGGTCAAGGGTGTGTCCTGCTGAGTGCGTAGGTCCTGGTACTAATCTCATCGAGTCCGATGACGTGGAGGTTTTCCAGGAGAGAGATGGAGCTGGGGTCTTGGCGGCTGTCGAGGTGATAGTGGAGGTCACCCAGCAAAATGTAGTCGGTGGAGGTAATGGCACGGGGTGATTATGTCGGTGATGGAGTCGAGAAAGGTGAGCGGGGTCCAGGAGGTCGGTAGATGAGGGTGCCACTTATGGTGGTGGTCGGGTTGACCTGTATCTTGAAGTGGAGGTGTTCCATGAGGTCCGCAGGCCCGTCGGTGTAGGTGCTCAGGCGGAGCTTGCCCTTGTGGGCAATGGCAATGCGGCCTCCGGGGCGGTTTGGGCAATCCTTCAGAGTGATTTTGTATCTTTCGGGGATGGCAATCGCATTGTCAGGTCCTGAGGTGGTGCTTGTCCAGGTTTCGGTGAGGAAAGTGATGTCGGGAGAGGTGCTGTCTAGGAGCTTCCAGATTTCCGTGGCATGTCTATGGAGGGAGCGGACGTGGAGGAGGATGCATTGCAGGGTTTGGGGTGTGGTGGGGGTGTTGGTGGTCGGAAGAGGTGGGTCCTGGGTTTTGGCGATGTTGAGGGAGTGGTGGCAGTATCGCCAGGTGAAAGGACCTTGGGTGTCGAGAGCTTGCAGTTGTTCTTGCCGCGCTGAGTGCGTGGAGAGCCGTTGAACTGTATTGTTGGTAGGTTGGAGGACCAGAGTTCCTGATGCTGGTCGGGTTGCGGATGGGCGCAAACGGGCTTGCCTTTGGACCGCCTTCAGCACTCCAGTGGCAGGCCCGCTGTGCTGCCTCCATTAAGTAGAGGTCAGGGAGGGTGAGACAGCTGGGAGGTGGGAACGGGGATAAACGCGGGAGTAGGAGGGGTTGCGGGGGCAGCAGTGGTGGGAAGCGGCAGAAGGGTGGAGGAAGTCAGTAAGGAAACTGACTGAAAAAACTGAAATAAAAATAAAATAGCAAGAAAGAAAAACTAAGGCAAGCAGCTGCCAAGGTCTAGGCGAGAGCAGTCCAGTCCAGTCCAGTGGCCAGAACCGCAGTCTGTCGGGCAGAACGAAGAGGCAGAGCACTGCCTGAGCTATGGAGCTGCGCACTGCGAGAGCAGGAACCAGAGGAGTTTAGCTCGACTCAGCACACAGCGGCCTCCATTAAGTAGAGGTCAGGGTAGGGCGGGACACCTGGGAGGCAGGAACGGGGAGAAACGCGGGAGGGGTTGCGGGGGCAGCAGCGGCGGGAGGAAGTTAGTATGGATACTGACTGAAAACTGAAATAAAAAAATAAAATAGTAAGAAAGAAAAACTAAGGCAAGCAGCTGGCAAGGACTAGGCGAGAGCAGTCCAGTCCAGGGGCGAGAACCATGGTCTGTCAGGCAGAATGTAGAGGCAGAGCACTGCCTGAGCTATGGAGCTGCAAATAGCAAGAAAGAAAAACTAAGGCAAGCAGTTGGCAAGGACTAGGCGAGAGCAGTCCATTCCAGGGGAGAACCGCAGTCTGTTGGGCAGAATGCAGAGGCAGAGCACTGCCTGCGCTATGAAGCTGTGTGCTTGGAGAGCAGGAACCCAAGGGCTGACTCCCTGTTCATCGCTTTTGCGCACAGACACACCGCCAGAGGATCTCTGAAATCACTGACTCCTCCAAACACGCAGTGTGACATGTTGAAGGGATCGCGGAGGAATCTGGCCACTTTTATTCAGAATTATACACTGCCTAAATCACTTTTCCCGGATGACATTGCATCATACTTAGCGCAGACACCTCTAACAAAACTCCCGGATAGGGAGGCTTCCCTCTTAGATGAGGTTATCACCACTCAGGAGGTGCTGGGAGCCATAGGGAGACAAACTTGATAAGGCATCTGGTCAGGATGGGTTCACAGCCACCTTTTATTAACAATTTGTTGCCCCCAGTGCTGACCAGGTTGTACAACTCTTTTTACCCAGGTCTCCCTCAGGTCTCCCTCACGGACATTATGAAACCGACCATTATAACAGTCTTGCCTAAATAAGGGAAAGATCCGCATTACTGCACTTCATACCACCCTATCTCTTTATTGAATGAAGATACAAAGATTTTTACCAGCATCTTAGCCACCCGACTAGGACAGTATATGCCTGGATTAATAGATCCGGGCCAGGCCAACTTCATACCGGGACGCAGCTGCAGTGATAACACCAAGCGCCTGATTCATCTTATTGCTAGGACTACCTGTTTGAGAGCCCCCTCTCTACTTATATCCATCGCCGCTGAGAAAGCATTTGATCGGATACACTGGCTCTTCTTACAATCAGTGCTGGAAGCGATCGGTCTGGGACCTTGATTCCACCAAAGAACATGATCTAGCTACTCTGAACCTGTGGCATCTGTATGAGTTAATGGGTTACTATCCTGCCCCTTCTCTATCTCCAGAGGGACACAGCAAGGGTGCCCCCTGTCGCCACTCCTATTTGCGCGGGTTATGGTAACCTTGGCAGAGTAATTGCGGCGACATCCCCTTGTTGAGGGAGTCTATATGGGAGGCCAAACCCACAAGGTGGCGATGTACACACATGACGTGCTTCTAGCAATTACTACGCCCTGTGAATCTGTACCCTCACTTTTAGAAGAACATGAGTGGTTTGGTAAAGCCTCCGGATTCAGAGTAAACCCATGCAAATCCCAGGCCCTTAACCTAAATATTCCACATGCTGAGCAAATCCAACTAGCTGCTTTTTTCCCTATTCTTGGGCATCTAAGGGAATCCCATACTTAGGGATCCAGCTTTTCTCCACACCAGATAAGACTGTGACAAATAATAATATGAAGTGGAGAGGTGTGGCTCACTGGTTAGAGGCGGCAGACCTGTAAGCAGAGAACGGCCCGGGACCAGGGTTCAATTCCCGATGCGGCAGGGTCTTGGACCAGGGTCAACGGACTCGATAATTCTCGCCTCAGTGCCTACTCTAACCAGGGAACACACTCGGTAACTCT
This sequence comes from Lissotriton helveticus, assembly GCF_964261635.1. Lineage (NCBI taxonomy): Eukaryota > Metazoa > Chordata > Amphibia > Caudata > Salamandridae > Lissotriton > Lissotriton helveticus. The sequence goes on from NC_136060.1 coordinate 189,539,778, forward strand.
GGGCATTAAGCTTGCCTCATCTCTACAACGGCCCCCCACAGACGCCGGGGATGCCTGGTTTCACCCTGGAGATACCCAGAAAGGGAGCATCTCACAGAGAAAACCAGGACGGGTTCCCCAGCGGTCTACAGCGCCAGGACACTCGGGTAGAGTAACAGTGCGCTTTACAAGTATCCCACATTTACATGAATCCCTATTAGTGACGGCTCGCTCTATTGTGCAATCTTGGCATGGGGTCCCATCTTATGGATTGTTCGGATAGCGTCTATCAAAATGTCTCTGTTTCCTAAGTACTTGTATCTCATGAAAAAACGCTGCCACTATAACCTTCACATCATGTCCTGCAAAAACTGCAGCATATCAAAGGGCTTCATTTAGAAAGGTAAACACCCTAGGATAGCCAAGGAGCGATCATACTTGTCGGTGGCAAAGAGCAGGATTAGGCATCCCACACTTGATGAAATATTATCGGGCGGCGCAGCTGCCCTACCTAGTGGAATGGCATCGCCCGACCACACAGAAACATTGGTGTTTTTTATACCAGGCTGTGACGGGTATATATATTTGGAAAATATTGTGGCTTCTGCTGAGATACTAACCGCCAGGGGTGTATATTTCTCCAGTAGTACGGGCGACAATGAGGTTGTGGGATAAATGTAGTGTGTCGAAGCAGCTCTCAACCCCCATCTCCCCACTCACGCTCATTATAGGAAATGCAGATTTTCCCCCTGCTTTGCAGGGCACATCCTTCTCCTGCTGGCAGGAAGCTAATTGCAAAAGAATTGGAGATCTCTTCGACGTCCGGGGCTTACTAGATTTCTCAGAACTGCAGAAGGATTTTGGGTTATCTGATGACAGAATACTGTCATTGCACCGTAATTCGCCATTGGGTGACTCTTCCACTGGTGTGCCCCATGCGAGCGGACCATCTACCCCTTTTAAATGATGGCTCCTTTCTCGGAAGGATGACTGATATCCTCTTTCTGACATTTAAGCCTTCCTAAACATTGTTCCTTCTGAGTTGGCCTCTCCTGCACGAGAATGGTGGAAAATGGAATGCGAGTATAGGTTTTCGGAGAAAGAATTGTCTGATATCTTGCAACAAACCTGCGTGTCCCCCTGCAGTGTTTATGGTAGAGAACCCCTTAGGATCACCTATTATTGGTATTACACACCCTCACACATTGCAAAGTGGAAAAGGGATACGAAAATCGCTGCTGGCACAACTGCAACACTTTAGGAATCATGTCTCATCTATTGTGCCATTGCCCTAAACACCGATACTGGGCAGATGTTCTTCCGGACATTGACCAGAGGTTTAACAGAGACATACCCAGTTTTCTTAGTTATATTTTCTTAGGCCTTCCAAACACACTGACATACCTCTTGAGATCAAAGAGGGGAAGAGCCATTGCTTTGGCAATTTTCGCTGCCAAAAAAGCCTTATTATCCAACTGGGGCACAGACACCGTACACCCAACCACTCTGACTAGTTACACAAACTTTAGGACTTTCTCTGTATTTTAGAAGCTAGCCTCCATCATGAAATTTGTATCCAGTACCTTTGATTAACTTTCCTGCCCAATGTACCTACGGATACTCAATCTTACCATAGACGAGTTGGATACAGCGTAATTCTCCTACGAAATGGAGTGGCAGTTGGAAATTACATTTTGATATTACTGAGCAAGCGCACCCAGCTCTTACCTTTCATTGCCCTCCTCCCTATTACGCTATCCTTACTTCCCCATTTCTTCTGCAGATCTTCTACTGTTATCTCCCATTGATACATTCCTAATTCTTTGTTTCCTTGTCGGCCGGTGGATGTAGGCGAGTGCTTCTGCTACCTGTTTTTTTTCTTTTAAATCAATAAAAAAGTCGATTTAAGCCTAAAAGTTATATTTTGAAATAACTAGCAGTAACATTGCTGATCTTTAAATCCACATGCTAAAACAATCTGTTTAGACTTTGCTTGACAGCAAAGTCAGTCGTCATGTAATCACATAGAGAGCATTAAAAACCATTACAAAGAGTAGGGCTTAGCACCACCCCTATGCTGATTTTCCTCTCTACAAATATTTAATTGGGCAGAAGTTGTGTCATTAAGAGGTTGCATTGCAGTACACTAAAATAGTGACGGTCACATACACTGTGATTTAGGTATATGCACTGTTCTACTTACCATACTCTAGATACCTCCCTCCTCCCCACCACCGACAAACAGCCCACCATCACCACCTGGAAACCGGCTACCAACGAAGACACTGCCACAACCATTAAGAACACCCACTGGAGCCCCCACGGACCTCTGCCCGCCACACATCTACCACAGAGCCACCGCCACCATAGCACCCGGACTATGCGGGACCATTAACACCTCTTTTGAATCCGGCATCTTTCCCGACGACTAGAAGCGGGCAGAGGTCAGGCCCCTCCTCAAGAAACCCGTGGCTGACCCGACGGACCTGAAAAACTACCGGCCCATCTCTCTCCTTTCCTTCGCAGCCAAAGTCACAGAGAAATTCATCAATGTGCATGCTACTCGACCAGGGCCACACTGTGGCGCTCATCCTACTAGACCTCTCTGCAGCCTTTGAAACCGTCTCCCACCGCACTCTCGCCGCCAGACTTCACGACGCCGGCATACGGGGTACCGCCCTCGACTGGATCCGCTCCTTCCTCACCGGTAGGACCTAAAGGATCAGACTCCCACCATTCCTCTCCGAACCCACAGAGATCAACTGCGGAGTACCCCAAGGTTCCTCGCTCTGCCCCACGCTCTTCAACATCTAAATGGAGCCCCTCGCTGCCATTGTTAGACAGCATGGGCTCAGCATAGTATTCTACGCTGACAACACCCAGCTCATCTTCTCCCTCACAAGGAACCCTGAAGACACCAGACTCAGCTTGTAGTAATGAATGAAAGACGTCGCTGTCTGGATGAACCATAGCTGCCTTAAGCTGAACTCGGAAAAGACAGAGGGCCTCGTCCTTGGACCCTACTCCACTGCCTGGGACCACACCTGGTGGCCTTTCGCCCTCGGAAACCCACCCACTCCATCAGACCAAGCCCGAAACCTCTGCATTATTGTAGACTCCTTCCTCACCAGGACCCACCAGATCAACGGCGTCGCCTCCACCTGCTTCAAGTCCCTCCACATCCTACGCAAGACCTTCAAGTTGATCCCCCCCCCCGAATGCAGAAAGACCGCCGCACACGCACTCATAACCAGCAGACTGGACTACAGAAACGCCCTCTACGCCGGAATCAACAAAACCCTGCTACACAAGCTCCAAACCATCCAGAACACCGCAGCCAGACTCGTCCTCGGAACCCCACAACACGAGAATATAACCCTGCAGCTACGAGACCTCCACTGGCTTCCCATCACGAAGAGAGTAACCTTCAAGCTACTCACCCACACCTACTAATCCCTCCACAGCATCGGACCCAAATACCTCAACTAAAGAGTCTCCTTCCACGTACCCAAAAGGAACCTCCTTCGCTTTAGAGACCCCCGCAGCTGCAGAACCAGAGCAGAAGGAAGAGCCTTCTCCTACGTCGCAGCAAAAACCTTGAACAAGCTCCAGTCAACATCAAACGCTCCCCCACTCTGCACACCTTCAGGAAGAGCCTCCAGACCTGGCTCTTCGACTGATCTGGAGCTGCACACCCCCTCACTTACACCCCCCCCCCCCGCCCCCAGACCCTTACGGGTGAGTAGTGCGCTTTATAAACCCCTGATTGATTGATTGACCATATATTTAAGATTATTTCGTTCATATGTTTAAATAGGCACCAATGGTCTTTCAGTGAGGTACAGGTATGCCTCTGAAAATATGCGTCATGCCACATGAACCAGCAGCAGAAGTGTCATCACCATATGGCCTGGCAGTCTTTCTTCCATGTCTAAGGGTAAACATGTGTCACTTTACAAAAGGACAATGGACATGGCTGGCTTTGCATATCTAGCTCTGCAGTCTCAGGCATGGTGTTCCTAAGCAGCACCAGTATCACTTCTACCTGTACTCCTATCTGCAGTAGGCACCACTCCCCCAGCAACAGGGGCCAGGTAGCTCCATCTTCACTCATCTCCTGTCAGGGCATGAGGGAAGCATATGTGCAGAGCATGCTACACCCCAGAACAGACATGCACCAGTTGAGTTCCGCATACCCCTTCTCCCAGGGTAAGCAGCGAAGATGGCGGGGAGCCAGGGTCGGTCCCCAACTTGCCACAGTTGCTTCTTTAGGGCCTGCCCAACAGTTCTTTCCAGGGATCATGATGGCAGTACTTCCAGTGGCTGCAAGTCAGCCAGAAGACTGGACTCATGAGCTGTGCCTCGCGCACAGGAGGATGCTGCAGATGCAATGATCCCCATCATCAAACGACTGCTGCAACACCACATCTCAGCCAAGCACCTCTTCAAGAAACCTGTCTCGCAGGTTTGTGTGGGGTGCAAAACTCTCAGACATAAGTGCAGGAGAGGGACAGAGTGCAATAAGGTCTTAGACCACTAACCTGTCCCGCACGCAGCTGGCAAGCTGACTTGCTGTGCAAATACCAACCTGTGGTACCTCTGACGACCTCCGGTCACACCAGGTCCTATCAGTTACCAAGTGCACCACACCACCTCTTCACAGTTCGTTTAGTCTGGCCAATGCCGGACACACAACATGTACTCGGAGATATTCTCTAGCTGCTATATGCACCACAAATTCCAGCAGATCTGTCACCCATCTTCCTTGAAGCCGCGGCCACTGCATGTAAGAGCAGTGGGGCGGTGGGGCTGGCTGGTGGGGGGATTTCGAGAGACAACCACAAGGGGAAATCAAATAAATAAATAATTTTCCCTCGTGGGCGTCTATTGAAATCCCCATCCCCCCCCCCCAGCCGGCCCCACCGCTCAATTGTATATATTGCTATGTAAAATTGTATAAATAAATAAAATGTAATTCTATGAAAAACGTGCTGGTTAGTAGGGTCATATTTACATTCCCTAACCTCCGCATCACATTCCCTTTTTTGAAACGGTCTAGGCACATCACACAATTCTGTGCAGAGCACCTCATGTTTGAAAAGCTCGAACGATAACAAACTTTAGTAAAGCCAATAAGTCTGGCTTGCATTTCCAGTAAAAAGCCTTTGCCAATGCTTGTTCCGTAAGGTAAATATCACAAGAAGTCGTAGTAACGTTGGAGTGGACTTATGGCGTACGGTTTTAGCTTAATGTAGAACATATTTAGTGTTTACGTTTTTCTATGGCCCAACGTTACCACTGTAGATTACTTTTCGTGTGCATCCCATTGTATTGGATATACATATTTTTAGAGTTTTCTATATCGCTGGTGAGACCTAACGTTCTAACCTAGCATGTCTAGCTCAACAATAACCACACGATTTAGGCAAACATTAATCTGCAGTATTTTCTGCGCAAAACCTGTTTTGACTTCCAAGTAATCAAAACCCTGCACCAAGATTGGCATCTGCATTTTATTGACTCCTCACAAGGTGGCTACCATTGTATTGCCTAGTTCAATAAAATGATGATTGATAAATATGTATAGTTTGGCTTAATAATGTTTAAACTAGAACACTAGGCAGATTATAAAAGTGTTGAGAAGCACTGAAGGTAGATAGAACACCTACTAATGTTGGGAGGTCTACTAAAGACCATGGTTGGCAGATGGTGACCACAGGTCCTCTGCTCCAACATCCCAATGTTTCTGCAGTGCATGCCATGCCTTGTAAATGCTCTGTATGAACAGGCAGCTCTCTATTAACACAACAGAATCGCTTCAGAAAGCAACAGGTTCAGTTGCAGGACCGAGTGTATCCATGGGATAACCCACCAAGAGCATGGTACTGCCTACTTGAGCCTCAAAACATCAGATTAAAACTCCAAGTGATACAGTAATATTCCATGAAGCATTATACTCATGTTAGAGCAGGCACACGTAGAATATAGGGAAAAGAACTAAGATTCAACACACATCCCTCAAGCGACCGGATTCTGGACAAAGTGAGATTGCACAAACAAGTTGACAAAGCTCTGAAGCGAACGCGAAAAAACCTAAAGCAAGCTAAAAGACCAGACTGTACAGGGATACATAGAATAATGTTAACAAGACCTGCATGTGCCAAGTAAACTTCCACGCGGGACCTTAACACACCTTTTCTCATTGCTTTGGAAAACAACAAACAGGTGGCACATGTAGCCTCACGCTCAAGGTGGAGTAGGGACACTTAGAAAACAGAAAAAGCAAGGTGAACCGTTTTGCTTTCTGTTTCTCCAGTTATCTTGGAACGTTCAGCTCTCTGTGGATAGGATTTTCCAATAGGAGTATAGTGTAGCCAAATGTTTAATGCCCGCTCCCAGATGTAACAACAGTTGACAGTGGGCTAGAACGCCATAGAACTGTAGATAGGTATTGTAGACAAGGGAATAGTCTTTCCTCCATTTCCCTTAGTCCCATGACATAATGCTTAGAGCTATGGCATAATGCGCTGCTATGACGTTGTATGTGTACTCAAACTGTTCCTTGCCAGTAACTGAACACTGGCAGTCACGGGAGCACCACCATGCCGGGCCGTACGGAATAAACACTATTTTCAAGTGACAAACCACACAAAAAGAGAGAAGATAGTGTTGTCTGTGGTGTCACTTGCAACCCGCGACAGCTTATGTGTACTCAAAGGCTCTTCGTTCACAACATTAAAGACTTCCCATTTAAGCTTTTCAATCTTCTATTTACCCAACCAACCATACATGCATGCACTGGCCTGTAACCACCCGGACAACAGTTAAAAACACTGCAAGAATGCATTAGTGGTAGAAAGGCGATATGCAACTTAAAATAGCTATACTATTCACGATGGTTCCCGCACCAGAAGCCTGTCACAATGTCTGTGTGAAGAAATATAATGCCATGAGAACTGCCTACTGTTTGCCAGAGTAGTGCAGTCATCGCCAAAGTACTTCCAATATTTGAGGAGGGTCCAATTATATTAGAGCACTGCTCAGGTGTTCTAGGGTGCTGCTAAAATGATGCTTAGTGTGCACTCTTGCAAGCAATGCAGCTTAAATAGGCACCATTACTGCTCAAAGTACTGCACATCACGAAACAGCTTCACATACGTGCCAGATTTTCACTTGACTCTTCAACAAGCTGGCGTCTTCTAGCTTTACTCTCAGCCCCCTTACGCCACAGCGCTGTGGGCTTTCTTCCAATACAGACCTGGAAACCCAGCGGGTTTTCATAGACTACTGTCTGACTTCCAACAGCATAGCAGGCACTGCATCAACTGCACTATCTATGTGTAGCATGAGCACACTAAGCACAGGACTCTGCAGCACTGTTTGTTGGAACTCCAGGCTGCTGGCATCATTGCACTGGTAGGATATGAAGGCTGGTGCTGTTTTTATGTTTTTTCTGCAGTCAGTTACATCTTTTCTCATTCCTCCTGAATCTTCTTTATTCTCTAAGTATCACCTTATCACCACTGTCGCGGACGACGAGAACCTTTGGACTCTGTGCAGCATCTAGAGGGGGGGGGGGGGGGTCAGAATGCGTTACAGTTTGAAGAAAGAAACAAGCTGCAGGGAACGGGATATAAAGCCTCCAAAAGGACACTCAGAATTTCAAGGTAATGTTCTGTAGGTAAAAGACACAAGTGTGAAAAGGCCTCTCAAAGGATGCTACAGAAGAAGACATCCGCATGACGGTAATATTCTGTGGGTGAAAGAAACAAATAATCAAACAAGCATTACAAAGGTGATATGGGAGGAGCTAGAAAAAGATTTCAGAATTAGGAAAGCGTTCTATAATAAAGTTTTTAATTTTTTTCCGGAAAGGACAAACACTTCCCTGGCACCTCGAGCTATCGGGTGAGAGTTCCACATGAAGGAAGCTACACCAAAAAGGCTTAATCACAACAGAATGGCACTTAAATCTTTGAGTGAAGAAGAGGAAACTGTTTGGTAATTAAGTTTATTAACACTGGATATTTCTTACAGCGGAGTCGAGGTAAATTGGGTTTGAAGTTTGAGTGGTTTGTAAGTGAGGCACTCCAGTTTTAATTAAATTCTCACCTGCGGGGATAAACCCTAAAGTTCTCTCAGAACAGCTGTCTCATATTCAGATACGTTTTTTGCATTCTGACGAACATGTGGTCACTGGAAAAATGTTTGTGGGCACCAGGTTGTTTTAGATGCTCTAATCAGAAGAGCAGTGTTGTAGTCAATTAAAAAAAATATAATGGCTTAAATGAATGTATGCAAATCGGTTTGATTTAGGCAGGGTTTCAGTCTTTTTACAAAGAGGGGGCAGTCTTGCCGATTTGTTTGTGTGTTAGATGTGTGGGTTCATGGAAAGGTTTGAGCCTAACCAGTAGCCAAGGCATTATGCTTCTTGAGCAAGGCAAGGAGAACAACATTTCATAGGAAGTTCATTTAGCCATTCTCTATCGAACTTCCGATGGTGCTCTCGGGCAACGAGGATGAATCCAGTATTTTAGGGTGTTTAACTTGAGGACGTTTTAGGACTTCAATTTGGTTTTAATGTTTCAAAGGCAGTCCTTGAGATGAAAGATTTCCATAAAGGAGGTCATTTCCATGCATTGGTGAGGGACATCCGGATACTGTTGGGTAGACTACCTAGTTATTCCATATTGACTCTCAGCATTTCCATGTATAAACGGTCAGAAGCAGAATAGATATCTGCAGGAGGATATCAATGTGCCTCTGATGATCAACTGTCATAGACCACTTAGAGGAAAAGAAGGATGGTATAATATATATTATAAAGTATATGTCATATAATAAAAGAATACTGAATGGTACAATGGCCAACTAAATATATGATCACCACTCTCCATATCCGATGTATAATTTGTGACCAACACAGCGTTATCCATTTGCTAAAACCTAATAAAATTTGTTATGAAAAAATATATATGATCACCCTCTGCTCAAACAGCCAGTCAAAGAATAAATCCACTTGACATCAATGGGAATTTGGCAGACATAGAGATGGTCACCAAAGCCTTTTATAGAACAATGAGCAGACTCTAATAATATGGTCTCTTTCTGAGGTTGGGCTGGTGGTCAGGAATGCTCAACAAATGGAGAGATGGGAGATTGTCCCAGGAGATTGCCTTATATCCCTGTAGGCTAGTTTGCTCGTGACTAGGGAGGATACAGAAAGCATAACCAATACATAGAAACCGTTTCTGGGTTTACAGAGGCAGCTGCCCAGTATGCTAGGTCAACTTGTGTTTACATAACGTCTGCTCTACGCTACAGATCTCAAAGAACAAGGAAGAAGAAACACATTACAATTTTACTTGTCCTCAAATGCAGAAAGGAGGTTCTATACATCAGAACTTTAATCACAGCAATTTGAAAGAACACAATCACTGCCCTGTTAGCGAAGGTTTTTTAACAAATAAAACATACATCTGCTGAGTGTGCAGTGCCACGTAAAGGCACTCAATGGCACACATGGGTATTGCATTTGTGCGGGTTCACAAATGACTGTGTTTGTAAGATCTGCACATGAAGTACTGAGGGCTCCTCCCTAAGTCCCACTCTTTTTAATCTGTATATGCTCCCCCTTGCCAACATTGTGCAATCGTTTGGATTGTCATTTGTTCCTTACGCCAATGACACCCAGCTGGTTATGTCTATCTCTCCTGACCAAACTTCAAATTATCTATCTCTGACTCCAGTTGGATGGCCGGCTGTACATTAAAACTTAATAAGGACAAGACGTAAGTTATGGTGTTGGGCAATACCCTCTGGAGCAGTGTACCGCGACCCCTATCAGAATGTTTGAGCATGCTGCTGACCTCCAATAGCCCAAAAAAAAGAGCCTGGGGATGTGGCTTCATCCCAATCTCAAAATGGAATACCAAGCTAAAATAATTTCTTCCAGCTGCTATGTCATTCTGAGACCACTCAAATTCCTCCCTCTTACAGCCAGTAGAGCGATTGTACAGGATTTACTGCTGTCACGCCTGGATTATGGGAATGCCCTATACCACGGCTCACCTTGCTATGTGGAGAAAAGGTTACAAACTGTGCAGAACGTGGCTTCTCGACTTCTTTTAGCTACACCTAAATATCACTCGGTTACTAAGGCTCCCAAGGATCTCCACTGGCTCCCGGTGGAGCACCAGATTCAGTTAAATCTTTGTGCATTATGAATAGGGCGATAAAACAGCAGAGGCCCCTTTTGCTATGGTAATTAGCCTCCCTGTACGTGATAAGAAGACTTCTGCCATCTACTCAAGGTCCCTAGCACGCAGAGATTGCATTGGGGTGGATATTTCACATCCTTTTTGGTGTCCAAACTCTGGAATTTTTAGCCTCTCAAACTACGCCTTCTGGAGCAAGAACTCACTTTCCGCAAAGCCTCGAAGACCTGGCTGTTCAGGAAATAACTTTTTAGTCCCTGGATGTTTTACGGTATCAGTGGCAGCACTGGGAGGCCTTCTGGTAGCCATGCAATATATAAAACGGCTGAATAGAATAGAATAGAACACCTATTCAGCTAGAGCTAGTCCACGCTAGAGGTACTGAGGAGGGCATTCATGGTCGGACATTAATCAGAGGTTTGTACATCTTCCCCGTCTCCCCATCATTAGGCAGCCAGTGATCCTTTCTACAGAGGTCGATTCCGCTCACTTCTATGTGACACTGGAAAAGGATAAATTGCTTTTACCATCACACACAAACGCCATGTACAGGCTCGAGCACTTCTTGATCGACATTCTCTTAAAAACGACACTAATTCATTCGAAGGCTCACTGGCATCTGTAGACCCATGCTGCGCCTTCAAGGTTACGTCCCCCGGCTACAGACAGCATCGGTCTGCCTGGTGCACTTCCCGCCCTTGATGAGGGACTTGGATGGATGCGTTCATTTGTAAGCCCTGAAAACAATCAAGGGTCTGGCTAAAAAGAACCGTTAGCGGGCGTCTAAAAAAGAAAACAAAAAAGCTCTCCTGGTTGTGAACATCTACACATTAAGGGTGAATAAAAATGCAATCAATGAATTCCAGTACATGTCACTTATTTCAAAAAAATGTTTCATGTCAAATCAATAACTATAACTCGTTTTCTCCTAAATAAAAAGGGAACAGCCCGCATTCAAATAGATGTTAAATATGATACGCACATACAATTACAGGCTATTTATCTGGACTGTTTGTAGACAGAATAATCACCCACACATGCGATCCGCCTCACTCGCAGGACTGGACCTTGCATGGAGTTGATACTGCGGAAACATATCTAGTTCGTTTGCTTAACATATATATGATTTTATTCTGTTTATGTGTAAGGCACACTCTCAATGCCATCATCGAAGCAGTGTGGCTTGAAGTCAGTGACTGAAAGTATACGGGCAGCGCCTCCGTCTGGGCTTCGCAGCACTCTGGAGCGCGCAGCCCCTCACCTGCATGAACTGCTGTCAGACTCCACGTCCTCCTCACTTCCTCGCTCGTCGGCTTCCGGCGGCTCGAGCCAGCGTGGCCCCTCGCAGTCCTCCAAGGTAAACACGATGGGGGGCACTTCGGAGGGGGACGCCATCGGGCAGCAGAGGATTGGGTTCGGGCTGTCCGGCTGCCTCCGGTAAGCAATGGACGCCAGGGGCTGGGGCAGGGGCAGGTAGCCGGTGTCAATGAACTTTCGGCCGGCAGTTGTTCCCCGGCTCCAGAAGTCTCCCTGGTGGCCGTCACCTGCGGAGGACGAAGGGGCCGCCTGGTGACCAAACCAGCGCCATCGGCCCTTCAAGATCTGCTTCACATCAAACTCCCTGCGCGAGCCAGACATCCTCAGAGAAGGACCGCCGCTATCGTCTAGGCAACAGAGCAAAAAGCACTACACGGAGAAGGAAGGGGGTTTGAGCATCGAGACACGGCAGACCGCGCACATGCTACGCCTGTCAGCAGCGAGCAGGTCTGGAGTGCGGGAAGGGAAATTATCTATTCACATTCAGCACGCACGCACGCGCTAATATTCTTTAACCCAATCAAAAGCTAAGCAAGTAGCAAAGGATGATGAAAATGGAGCACCAAAAAACACGGCACACGCCAATCAGCTTATGCTGAACCACTGCACTTTCTATTACCCAGCACCACATCTCCCGACCATTAGCGCTCAGACACTGACAGCATTCATTAAACCCTCTCAGATGCGGAACACCACCCCCTGCTCTCAAACCACAAATGACAGAAAGCCCCAGCGCTGCCGCTGGACCGTTAACCCATTCGGTACTGGATTAAGATGCCCAGAAGAAATGTACACAACTGTTTTTCTTTTGGGCTCGGTGGCAAGCAGAACGCAAAAGATAAAACACGATTACCAATGTTTTTTTAAAACACAAATAGAGATGCATATAAATGAAAGTTGCAGTATGATAACCATAACCGTCAGCGCGCAAGGCCAACAAGAATTGTTCTTAAAGTGATGATTTTTAAGGATTCGAGAGATGCCTTTTGTAAAATTGCAATTCAGAGTTGGACGCGGACAAAAAATGCAGCATTTCATCCTAGCTCTGTTAGATGTGTACCCACAGCACGCCAGACTCCACGTCTCGGTTCCGCCACGGTGGGGGCAGCCGCACGCATCCTCTGTAGCCAAGAAAGGTACTCAAACACTTATGGCTGCGCCGTTCATCACCGGGCATTGCTCTTCTGAGGTCACAGACAGGAAGCACTGGGCCCCAGGCCGCAAAAGGATATATCACATGTCAGGTTGCATAATGGGAGGTCGTGAAGAGGCAAAAAACGAGGAATTCCCTTCATGTAATGCAAACGTCTCAGATGACCGTGGACAGGCCTAAAAGTCCCCATGGGAACTGAGGCAGCAACAACTAACCACAGGCTATCGCTTCAAGACAGTTGAAGCCTCAGACCACGTTCAAATCAGATGCGTTCCATCTCGTCTCAAAGCTGCAGGAAGATGCAGGTGCCAGAGGGCACAGGCGAACAGAAGAGTGGTCCAACGCCATGCTCGGAAGTCACACCAAACCACGTTCTTTATGACCAGGCCAATGTGTCTGCTACAGAGGAAAGGCATCAAGGCGGAGAAGTATGCTAGAAAATATCAACTCTGGGCACTCAATATCGTGGCAAGCATTTGCAAAGCCAATAGGTGTGGCTTTAATATACTAACACATTCAAACACAAGCACGCACAAGTGTGCTCAGAGTTTTGGTGGTGTCTCCCTGGACAACTTGTCTCGGTTTATGACTCCTACGTCTGTGCCCAGTTTCTGATTCCCTGAGCTTGTGGTGCTGCACGGCACCAGCACCACAATCTAAAGGATTAGAAAATAGCAGGACCGCTTGCTGGGAATAAAATACAGGACACAGATTTAGAAGATACAGAATGTGATAGGACGCACAGAGACACACACTAATACTCTATGATCATTTGTGCTTGCTTGTGCTAGCACATTTACGCCAGATCTATTAGCTTTGCCAAGGTTGGTTGGAAATGTGTTTGAGATCTCTAGATTTTAGCCGGTTTGTTATTCGGTGCAAAAAATGTGCATTATATTCAGGATTTTGAAAGGAATTAACATGTCTGACCAAATTCATGAGGGGTAGTGATTTACATGTAACATTTCTTTATTAAAAAACGGCCAGGGCACAGCCCTTTTGTGGGTAAGGAGGTGGAATGTTGTAGTCGGTTAATGTTCAAAAGAAAAGATTTGTGGAGGAATGTGCAAGTGGCTTCATGTTATTCCCAGTGAAGGTTGAAATGTCCCTGAAAAATATTATCACATAAGGAGGCGAGTTGAATAGTGCTTTAATCAAGAAACCCATCAATTAGACTCTTGTTGCCAAGTGTGCAATATAAGATATTCAGCCTGTATGGTTTAGGTGTAATGTTTGAAATCTCCACAGTGAAGTACTTTAATGAGGAGGAGTTCTGGAGTAAACATTTTTACATTTAAGAGCCTTTGAGTGGTTAGAGACAACACTTCTCCACTAGGTTTTAATGTTCCTTCGGACATTATTAAAACTTTATTGTTCATTTTTTCAAATAACAATGCAATACATTACATATATAAAAAAAAAGTTCAGCCTTCATACCATAGATCAGTGAACCATTGAATCAGTTTGAATGACTGACAATACAACTTTTTTCAGTTGAGGGCCATGGAGATTGGTCACTGTTGACATGTTGATGTCTGCAATTAACCAATCAATGCCGCACTCTTCCTCCAACCCACCATTCGCATAATGTTCTCTCAAACATTAATACGGTAAACCCTAATGGTCAGATGATGAACAGCATAGGTTTCCATGAACACGGTAGCAACTAGGTAACAGTCCCAAATGAGGGAAGATATGGAAGCTGTAGTAGTGACGGCAGTGCCGGAGTTAGGAGGCAGCTTTGATGTGATGGAGATGTGCCACTAAACTGAGAGGAGGAGACCCTTCTGAGTTGGATTAGCAGATTGGTTTTAGCGTTTGGGAAGTCTAGCTCTGGAGACTATGCTAGTAGGATGTGTTGTGATATCAGACATTACAATGTATGCGGGGCCCTGGTGTGTGTTAGAGGTATTGTGCATGGAAAGATAATATGAAGCATTGAGGTTTAAGTGTACATGTTAGGCTCTTCAGCAGTGGCTGTATCAAATCAAGTGTAACGGGGAGACAGGTTAGGAGAGTCGCCCTTGGGAGGAGAGTGCATTTCAGATAGAGTGTGCAAGGGATTGAGCTGCAGTTGGTTGTGAAGTAGTTTATTTTGGCGAGTGGTTACAAAATGTGTGTTCTGGTCAGTAGTAAGGGTCTGTAATGAAGAGTGAGGTGAGTAATCACCCCTCCCATATGCATCCTGTCTAGAAGGGATCAATTTCTGCTGTGGAGAGACAAGATGCCATTCGCAGCGAATGGTGGGGGGAGGGATAAGCATTGAGCAGGCCATAAAAGTGAAAAACAGGCCGCATAGACACACTTTTTAAGCAGTTTAAGGAAATGTGACTCTATAATCGCACGTTATATACCGACAATGTTTTCAGCTAGTAATAAGCAACAAGAAAATAAAGTGATTTGCTCAGAATCACACTAGATATGAAAACATTGGGATTAATCCCAGGCCTCTCAGAGCTAAAGGTCGCAGAGTGGTCACCAGTTCTTAACCTCTCTCAGATAGCTCTGCAAGAAAGTGAAGGAAAAGTTAACACAATCCTCGCTTCTAGGAGCACAAACAGTTTCTCGGATGGGTATGATGAAGCTATGTAGTCTGCATCATTTTATGAGACTGCTGCATTTTTACTTTCAACAAAGCTATGATTACCCCCCACAGCAACAACACCCTCCAAGTGGAGATCAATGTGTGGTTCATGATGATTAACAGCAGGTCGCCAGAACCACCATTCAACGCAAAATACTACTGGTGCAGCAAAATGTTTTCATAATTTGCAACTTGGAAACAACTCATTTTCAAAAACGTTTCAAGGAATAAGGACGAAGATATGAATGTTTCTTAACAAGGTTGACTTTTTAGCTGAATTTATTTATCTTGCCCGAGTAGTAGCAGGCAGACAATGTGCCCTTCTCTGAGTGAGAACTTCATGGATATGGTAGTCAGGGAGCCATTTAATAGATAAATACTAACACGATGAGCGTGAAATAAGCATTCGTTAATTGACAATTATCTTGATGTGACTCCCCCTTATTTCTTCAGTCCAATTGATCACTGGAGCAAATGTACGTGGATCAGAACTGTAATGTTAATGGACCCTTATTAACCCTTTCAAAGTTTCAAGCGGTGATGAACACTATCGAGGGGGTATCTGACCACTAACCATTTACTATGATCTTTGAACAAAGCCTACAATTGGTTTGAAATGATTAATAGGTGTATTGTTTTGTGTGTAGCTATGTCTCAGGTTTTAATTGGCTTGTTTTGAATAAAAACAAAGGCATGCAGGAACAAGAAATGTTTAACAATGTTAATTGTTCTAGTCTTTTCTTTCTGGTCAGACTGATACTAGCCATATGAAGCAAGCTTTCTTGAAGGCACAACACAGACCATCACTGCCCGCAGGAGTTAAAGAGCCAAGCACATTCAAAGGGATATCAGTTGTTGGTAAGCGTATTTATGAATTAAGCATCCCTGTCAGAAATGATGTAAGAGGAGTGTATAAAGATGAAGGTGCCTGTGAATCATGGTTTAAGACAACAACAAGAGCCTGTCCTCAAGTGCAGGAGACGGATTGCCAGATATTTGACAGTATAGGGAGGTCAGAGAATGAAGCAACCGCATTAGTCACACATATTGGAGGTCTTCCCCCGACATTGGAAGCAAAGGGTTGTGAATATATTCGGAGGCGATATATGACAATTTCACAGTAAAAATGGCTTTGTAAAAATGTTAACATTATTTAGTAAAAACAATTAATTTCTTATTTAAAGTCAGGCTAATAATATGTGACTTATTCACCTAGGGTCCACGACGATTCTCCACTTCAGTCAATTTTATCATGAAAGCAGAGAGCAAAGGACAGGAGCAATAACACAACAACGGATCACTACAAAGAGATTGTGAGCTACGCCGGAGATAATAAAGATACATTGTTTAAAATCCCAGCTCTGCAAATAAGTCTATAGGTGTTCCCATCAAAGTGCTGCATAAAGCAGAAGACCACGACATAATATGCAAGACAAATACCGGAGACGGTGTACCACAGCAAATCATTGAGGCCGAGGATACCATGAACTGCCAGATGTCTAATATTACAGTCACACACAGAGATGGCAGAGTAGCACCGCTTGAACAGGTCTACAGTCGAGGCAGGCATACTTTGTACACGATTAGCTAAATAACATTCCTTACAAACAGTTTATTTTCCCAATGATAAATGTATTCAATACAAATTGTAGATTGAATCAGAAATATTTTTTTTCACATTGTTTTGTAATTTAACAACGTCATTCTGAACATATTTTCATTGTTATTATAAGATACAATAAATCTTCATCTGAACCCATGTCTTATATGTTTATTTATAACAGTGACCCCTGAAGAAGGGACACTCTGTCCCGAAATGCATTGGGCAATGGAAATCGCAATGTGGAATACACAGATGAAGATTTATTGTATTTTATAATAACAATGAAATTATGTTCAGAATGACGTTGTTAAATTACAATACAATGTGAAATTTTTTTCTTTCTGATTCAGTTTAAAATTTGTATTGAATACATTTATCATTTGGAAAATCAACTGGTCGTAAGAAAAGTTAGCTAATGGTGTACAAAGTATGGTATACATTTGGTATACGAAGTGATTGAACAGTAGACATTGCATGCTAAATACATTTGGCAGTGCTCACAGGTGTTTTAGGCTCAATTTGGTCCTGAACATGTTCACTGTTACTGTAGGGATATAGGTAGTTCCCGAATCCTGGGATGCACTCAACATAGGAGTACATTGAAGACATTGTTCACGCAGTTAAATAGGAGTGCCCCGTTCACCCTACAATTGTATCAGGTAGCTGTTATATCATGCTTGCAATCTGGTAGTACTCACAGCTATCGAGACCACTTACAATATATTGACAAGTAAATGTAAATGTAAATGTAAATGTAGTTGAGCTTATATAGCGCACAGCTACCCGCAGTGGGTTTCCCGGCGCTTGCTTAGGGAACCCTTCCTGATATTCCCCTGTGAGATAGCAGGGTATCCACAAGGTGAAAGTCAGGCATCCCGCCGCGATGGGCCATTGTGGAGATTAAGCAAGCTGTTGCCCAGAGTCGCAGAGTGTGAACCCGTGAGTCGAGGAGGCACCGGGGCGAGAATTATCGAGTCCGTGGAATTTTTAGCCCAAGACCCACCGGGGCGGGGAATTGAACCCTGGTCCAGGACCGATCTCAGATTCCGGGTCTGCCGCCTCTAACCCCTGAGCCACACAAGTATGTAGACCTGAGACAGATACTAACCAAAAAAAATGCCTATCACCATAAGATATTACACCACTTTTAATAAGATTCATATGCGATGGCATGCACAACATCCGATTCATCGCCTCACAGACTGTATCTGTCATTTAGTGTCACTCTTATACATGTGAACTATTTTCAGTACGTATGAAAGCAATCAAAGTCAAGCACATTCATCAAGACCAATATTACTGTGTTATTATAAACAAAATATGTATTCTCATTAAGGGATGCACATAGGCATGTGCCTATAGAAAGAGAACGACTATTCTACATCATTTGTATGCTGCTAAAACAGTAGAAATCAATAATCAAGGCTGAAGAACAAATATATCAAATGTAGAACTGAATTGCACACTATTGTCTAGCATAAATCTATTTAACATGATAGATTTTACACACCACTGGTAGAAAACCCAGTTCCAGTTCAATAAAGCATGACTGCCAATCTCCCAAAGGTCTGAAAAACATTCATGAACCAAAGTAAGTCAAACACAGGCAGGCAGCACTGCAAGGCTCCAAATCATATTAGCCTCCCCTCAGTCAGAGGACACCCAACTGGCTGCCCTCTATAGTTTCGGTCAAAAGTTTAATCTCTCATCACAGGAAGTTGGTTTTTTTTAACCACTATTTTTAAGTGTTTGTCTACAGAAACAAGCAGCACTTCCTTTTCAGTCTTAGACGCGCACGTATGTGACATTAGAGAGTCATGACCTCACCACATGTACATGTATGTTGCATTACAATGTAAGTCGTCACAGTAACCCAAATACAACAGTTCTGGCAGTGGGGGCGCAGTTCTCTTCTTCATAGTCCTACCTCATAACCGTGTTGGACAACCAAGTGACAATTTGTGGATTATCCTCATTATTACAATGGATTCAACCATACCCCATCACACACACAGATCATAAGTCTTTGTTTCAAGCAATCCAGAGAGTGTTTTTCTTTTTTAACAACATTTCATGGTTTTCTGATTTGATGTTTTAACTGAAACAGAGCCCATTCTCTCTTACTAAAGAAAATTTCAGGGGCCGCTACACCTAATTCATGGCTTGTTACAGCTGTATTTTTTTTAGGAGTTCTGATGTTATAGTCATAGGAAGAGTTAGTGACTTGTCCAGAGTCTCCTCTTCTCAATGATATAATGAATTCCCGTCTTGCTGTAAATGTTGTAAACTCATAGCTTTAGAACTTTATTAAACAAGATGTTAGGAAGTGACCTGAAATAAAGGAGAGGAAACTTTCAAATTGTGATTTACCTCCTGCCCGAATGCAGAAGTGATCTCAGCAGAAACTGGGGACCCTACATATAACCTACCTGGGCAAGAAAAATTGCCTGAATAATTAGGAACTTCATGAGGCAGGCAACTTGTCCTACACTCACAGTGCGGTAGGTGAGAGACAGTGCAATTCCCAACTGGCCTCACACGAGAACCTTCAGAAGAAGAGGAATCTGGAGGAAGGGGAGTCTTGTTGCTCGGAGATGAAATTAGAGTCCACAGACTTTCCCCCCACTGTACTTCCTGATGCTGAAAGACCACATCAGTCTGGTAAAAGAGACAAGAGAGGGTTCTTGGAGGTAGCTTTTGACTAATTGTTCTTCTGGTGAGATCAGAGTGACTGAGGTGAAGGTATTATCCACAGAAGGATATGCTACTGAGGAACTGCAGCAAGGTGACAATTTAGAGACTTGTTACACTTTGATTTCATCAGTTTAAGGGAGGCCTTCAAGATTTATTGGTATCGCTCCACTTTTGCTTAGTGGTCAAAGGCTGAGAGAAAATGGCAGGCACAGTTTGTGGCAGAACTAGATGGCCATACTTTGAAAAAGCTCTGTGCCAGCCCCAAGCTCTCCGACAATAATACTGTTTGGTGAAGCAGATGGAGTGGATAGAGGAGCCTAATGCTATTGTCGGAAATCTAAAATTCACAAGGGGTTCATTGAGGAACTGCTCCAGTATGAAGTGGAGGTAGGCGAACCACTTCTCTGCACAGAGCACAACTAAACCACAGGAGGAGCAGCTTGAGAGAACTGTGCTGAGTGTGCTAGTAGTGCTTGATGCAAGAGAGCCCTCCTGTGGAGCCGGAGACATGGAAAAAGTCAGTGCAGGAAAAGACAAGTGTTTACTCACAGATGTGTCACTTGACTGCTTGAATCAAGATAGGTGGCCTGATCACTCTGGAGCCTCTTTAGGAACCAAGGTGGGACTACCAGCAGGGAATCTGAAGGGAACACAAGAGACAGAGAGACCCAACTCTATAAAGGTGGCGAGTTGTGCAATGATGTACTTCAATAAAATCCTGAGGCATGCAGCAGGAGCTGACAGGCCATGGAGTGTGTTGGCTAGCATTGCCTTCTGCATATTTCCTCTCAACCTCATTGTGACATCAGAAGGCAATATTTATGGGAAGGTAGGGTTATTGACTCCTTGCATCTTCATTGGCTGGCAGTAGTGATTTGCTGCTCAGAGACCAGCCTTCTACCAGAATGACCACATGAAGACCAGACTGAGCTGAAATACCAATCCCTCACCTAATTCTGTGCCGTATATTATGGGGAGTGAGGTAGTATCTGCTATAGAGATGCATGCCTGAAGGGAAATCTTAGCAAAAAGAACAGATGATGGGTGGAATGCTGGACAAGTTAAATATTCACAACCAGTCACAGATCTGGATTTATTCACTCGTTTATTTGCACAGCACCCCGGATTGGACCCAGCCATATGCAAATATGTCTTGACCCTGCTTGCCAAGGGAACAATCTGCCCTGAAATGCTAGGCCAGGTCCTCCCTGGACCAGAACCAAGAATCCTGGGACAGGTTTCAGGGAATCACCCCTAATCCACCAGGCTAACTTGAATCCTGTGGGACCGTGAGCACAGGATTCACATGTGGGCATACCCTTCCCACTTAGGGCAACAAAAGCAAAACGTACAGATCATGGGTGGAATGCTGAACAAGTCGAACATTCATCCCCAGTCACAGATTGGGCTGGACTGTTCCTATGGGGAGCAGAGTTAAGACTGATTTGCACATGGCTGGGCGCAAACTGGAATGATGCAGTGAGCAAATAAAGATGTATTTAACCCAGATCTGTGACTGGGGATGAATGTTTGTTGGATACAATGAAGATAAGATGAGCACGCTGTGATCAGAGTGAGGCCAGTGAGAGGTGCCAAAGACAGTACTAAAGGGATAAACCAGAAGGAGAATGGGTAGGTTCCCAGTTAACAAAACCTTGGATAAAGAATGTATTTGTTGCAGGCAGAACACCTGGAGGGTAAGGACTCATGCAGCAAAAGGCAACCTGAAGCTGAGAAGAGGGATACCGGAGTGCATTCAATGAGGACAGTTAGATTACAAAACAGGTTCAACAAGGGGGGGGGATATATTGTGGGTAATTTATTAGCTTGGCTTAGCAAGAGCGATGCAGAAAATAGATGGATACAGATATTAACAGGGTTATGAAAACAAGAGATTCTGCTCTTGTCTAAACCTTTAAAGCCCTCTTGAATATGTGCGAGATGTGCTGAGAAACGTCCTCTACCAAAACTGGGAGATCCGGCTATGGTATTACTAGAGGAAGAGGTGGCTGAAGAGGATGTTTTATAAAGTATTCTCGCAACTACAACCTGAAAAGGCTGGAAAGATAAATTAATCAAATTAATTTGCAGTCAAGCTATTGAAAAAGCTGTCGACATGTATCTCAGGTCATATGTTACCTATCTTCTGTATGACACTGACTGGGGGAAGGGTCTCTCAAATTACCAGAGAATCAGGCGCTGTAGTCTTAAAACATAAAGAAGATAAGCCAAAAAACCAAATGTGCTTCAGACTCCCGATACCATTTGAAAGAGTAAAGCGCTCGCAAAGGCACCCATCCCCTAACTGTGGTGACTGAACTCATACATTGGGCCTAGTTTGGTGTGATGTCAAGTAAGTTATCCGGAGTAAACCTTATAGACCTCCACAATTGTCTTGAGATGACTGGTACAATCGTGAACCAATAATGGTCCTTTGTTGGATGCTAAAGAGGCATTTAACTCAGTACAGGGTTACAGGTTACAGTTAGAGTCAGGACGTGTGTGTGAGGGGCTCGTGCTCAGCTCACCCGGAGACGAATGCGGCGTACCTCAGCGGTGTCTTAGCGGTGATTAATCATCGAATCCCGGTTTTGGAATCCTGGAAGCCTGCTGGTAGTTGAGCGTGGAGGTGCGGGGAGCCGTGGCGTTTGAGGTGTCGGCAGAGGAGAGCGGGGAGAACAGACTGCAGACCCCGGAGATTAACAGGGCGTGGCACGGCGGTTGCTAAACGCCGGCCGGGCTCACCTGCGTTCGTTTCGGGCTGCTTGGACTCGATTTTGTGTTCGTGTGGAGCTGGCGTCGGCGGAGTGCTTCACTTGTATACAGTAAGGCCTGTGAAAAGCGCTTATTAATAAAATACAAGACGTGTGCTGCTTGACAATGCAATTTTAGCAGTCTGGGTAACGTGGATGTGGAACTGTTCGGAAAAACTATTGCCAGATACCGATGCATATTAACTCTATCGCTATTGTATTTCAGCATAATTATGGTTTAAAAGCGCCCTTTCCTTTTTTTGGACACACTTGTGGAAAGAAGGACCATTCTTGGTAATATACTAATATTACTGGACTGTATTTGTAATTTTGGCGCCATTGTCTGCTGGGGACTGAGCTATACAGTACATAATAAAGCAATTGGGGCGCTTGGCGAGCTACTTTTTCTGAGATAATTTAATATCTGGAGTCTCCCTGACACTGAGCTTGACTAATATACTCTGGGGACTCTAAAAGACATATTTACCAGGTGGAGCCCTTGGGACCTGTTGCCAGTCGCCTGTGGATCGGATCAGTGTGGGGAAATCTTTTTGTACCGAACTTTGGTCTTCTGTGGAGGAAAAAGCGAAACACTGCCCATTTACCTACCCTGTCGCTGCTGCACGAGTCCTCCCGCCGCCGCACTTTAATAACGCCGAGCGGAGGACTCGGAATCCCAGCAACCCTAGCGGCTGGGTGCTGGCGGGTACCGTCACAACTGCGCCAGGAGGTGCTACAAAGGGGGCTGACCCGGGCAAAGGGCGGGCCGTTTTGTGGCCGTTCGGGGGCCGAGGGAGGCCGGGCTGGGCCCACTCTCTTACATCTACTTACGTTTTTGCCTGCCCTCCATACCTATTAGTAAGATTGTCATGCACTTGACAGTGTGTATCTATGTTACGTGTTTTTATTTCACTTACTATTAGGGACTGTTCCTATATTGCCACACTTTACAACGTCTATTACATCCAGTTGACATTGGGCTTCCCCCCTGGTTGCCTTTTGGATTATAGCCATCTGTTGAGTAACTGTGTTGGAGGGTTATATTATCAGGGGTCTGTATGGTCACCAGCTTCGGTTGACCTTTGGAAAAGATAAGTAATAAAAAAAAAAAAAAAAATATATATATCACTAGCCCTGTTATATAACCCTAATACCTACCTGTTGGTCTTCCATGGCAGCCACTCCCGATAAAATCGTACTGGCTGACGTAGGGGGAAATAGCAAAGGCACCCTGGATAACTATTTCAGAAAACCTTCCCTCGATATGGAAAGGGATTGTGCACTGGCTGAACGTAGGGCAGAGCGTCGTCGCTCTATTGAATCTATTAAAACCAGATCCCCGATGGTTGTACCATCCCAGATTAATCTAGTGGGTGTAGGATTGACAACAGGAAATGAGGACCCTTTATCTACGCAGGGTATTCCAATGCTTCTGCGAGAAACGTCTCCCACATCGGCTGCCCTTAATAGTGCGGGTAAAAATAACACACTAACCCTTAGTGATATTAATACAGGTATAGAAGTCATACCCGATACACCCCGGGCAGTAGTGGTGAATTCTAAAAAGAAATCTGGGAATCGGGAGGTCCCCAAAGTGTTTGGACCGCCACCAAATAAGAGACGGACGAGGGGTGGTGTTCTACAAAAAGCTAAGATCAGCCACTCTGACTTTGGAAAGGGCAAAAAGGCTATGGTTACACCTGCACTTCCTCCAAAGACCACTCTAATTACCAATTTAGGTCAGGACGCACCGCATGAAATCATATCATCTATAAATACCCCTATATTGACCGCACTTAACCCCGGTTCAATAGCTCCTAGAAATTGCACGCCCAAGGAACAATCGTCTGCTGTCTCTTTTGACAACATCGAACATCTATTCAGGTCATTTATATCTCCCATTTTAGAGAGGCTGAAGAGGTTGGAGCAACGGCTGGGGGATTTGGAAATGGCCATTACCAACAAAGCAGTTCTATCGATAGATACTGCAAAGCCAGCCTTACCCCCCGTAGCCATAGCAACAACCTCGATCCCTGTAATCCAAAAGGACCTAATGCCATCTAGCAACTCCTTGAGCTATGGTCATCAAGGGGTAAAGCGACCTAAAGTAGTTCATCAACCCGGCCCACATACCTCTAAGGAAATCCCAAAGAGGGCTAACGCAACCACCGTTAGAAATAATCAGGAGGTAGGGCGCATTCAGATAGAGTAGGAAATCGAAGGGGCCGCCAAGTTGAATTACCACCAGACGCGGTCCCCTATGTGGTTGTACTCACGGGCGTCCCCACCTTAGAAGACGGCAGGAGGGAAGGCTTTAGCCAATTAAAAAACAAAATCATGCACTGGCTTAGCCAGCACAGACCGCTCCCAGGCAACGTAAATGGCGAGATTGTCCATGTGCGGCGACTATCCTGGCTGGGGAGCAAAGTGAAAGATATAGTGGGTGACCTAATAATCATTAATTTTTAGAGATCCAGGTGCGGTCAGACACATCCTAAATTGGATGCCAAGGTCTACCGGCACAACCATCGTTCCCTGTGACCTAACCTATTTCTACCCAAGATCTCTGGTGGCTCCTACAATGCGTTTAGGGGTCCCCCCTGTAACATTTAATAATCAATACATGTGGCACGCTCCTAATCCTATTATGCCAAAAAATGTACTTGGGTGGAATACTGTACCTTACAGGGGACACGGGAATAACTTTAGGGGGTTGGACCACTTGCAAGGAATTAGGGGAATGGACAACCTATTGCCGTTCACCCCCCTTGAAGTCTCTAATAGATTTGAAGCATTTTCAGGCTTGGATGACTGCGAATGACGGTTGGGGCCCCCTGTTAATATGCTCCCAATTTATAAGATAAAAGGTAAAAAAGATAATTTGTGTCTCCAAAAACACATTTTTGCTCCTGTACAGATTATTAGTACACATGAACTTTCCCCTGTGATAGCCCCATAGCCTGATATACAAGCTCTTGGGGAAGAAACAACATCACCTCCCCAATTGGCTAATTTGTCGGGGATAATTCCTAGTGTTCTATTGGAACTGGCCCCGGTGACACCTTTGGATGTAATATCCCCAATTAGTAATGAAATCCCTGGCAGCACAATATCATGGAACATAGCGGGTCTCGCTTCAAAAATGAATGACGCAGATTGGCGTTTAATAACCATGACCCATTCCATCATAGCTCTCCAGGAAACATGGGCCAGTGAGCCATCACACTTGATGGGATACAAAACCTTTTTCACCCCGGCAGTGCCTAGCAAAATGGGTAGACATAAGGGAGGGCTATCTATATATTTGTCTATCCATTCTGGTCCTACTGTCCTGGGGAGTTTCTCGGATTGTCCATATTATCAAATACTAAAGGTAACATGGGGATCTCTGAAAAATTTTGCTATAATCAACTTCTACAACAACATTCCGATTGCACAAGTGGAAACTATAATTAAGAATTTGTCAGGCACCCTCAAGATGATTGTAGATAGCTGTCCTGGGGATTTGGCCCTTATGTTGGTAGGGGACTTTAATTGTCCCTTATGTCCAAGGAGTTTACAGGGTGTGTGTGGCTGGGAAGATGAAAACTTAGGGGTGTCAAGCCATTTTGTCCATACAAAACTAGGGGATATACTTAACAACTTATTGGTGGACCATTCCATGGTATTTATTAATGAGGCCTGCTCTGTGCCCAAATCATTTACACCTACCTTTAACGCTAGAGGGGCAAAATCAATTATTGATTTTGCCCTTCTTTCGGCACGTTACGCCCCACTAGTTACTAAATGGGAGACCCTCGTAAGTGGCATCAGTAATCATTACCCCATCTCATTTATCTTTAAGCTAAACCTGGTTACGCCGCCCCTTAATATCCAAAGCAATTATGATCTTAACCCCATTCTCGGTCAGCGTAACGGATTTTGCATTAAATGGGAGAAGGTAATCCCGGCGAGTTTCCTAAAAAACCTAGTGTCCATTTCCCAAAAGGAAATCAATACGTGCTTGACCTTAGAGGAGGACGAAGAACTAGTTTTGGACTCCTTTAATAAAATTTGTTGTTCAATCAAACACCTCCTGACCAGAATTCCACGCAATATAGTCAAGAGAACCCCTGGGTGGTTTAATTCAAACTGCTCCAGGGCACTGAGGGAACTTAAACAAGCACTGCATGCCACCCCGCTAGACAGAGCCCAGGTACAAATGGCAAGGCGCAATTACCGTGCTGCCTTGGCCAGAAGAAAGAAAGATATAAAAGCTGAAGCTTGGGAAGCCCTCCATGTAGCAGCAACACAAAAGGATACTGTTGCCTTCTGGAAGGCTGTGAACGCTCCCTTTTACCAAGATGATCAGGGCCCTCGTTTAGACAATGCTATTACAGCTCAGGAGTGGGTGTGTCATTTCCAAGCTCTCTATGACACCCCGGTTTTGCCTGTACTTTCCCCCGAAACAGCAATAAGTACGGAAGTTGTAGATTCTCTGTCCCCCTTAGACATTCAATTTAAATTGGAGGAGGTTTATAAAGCCTTAAGGGAAAGCGCATCTTCTAAAGCCCCAGGACCAGACTCCGTCCCTATTGATGTGTTCAAAACGTATCCCGATCTGTGGGCCCCTTTACTCACCAGAGTCCTGAATTGCATGGGTAAAAGAGGTATTATTCCAACATGGAAGGAGGCAATTTTGGTCCCGATTTATAAAAAAGGGAACAGGAATGATCCTTCCTGCTATCGGCCTATCTCTTTGTTAGATGGCTTCATGAAGATGGCTGGAAGGGTCATTCTTGCTCGCATTCAGGACTGGTTGGAGGGACAGGAAGTGCTATCACCTTTTCAGTATGGGTTTAGGAGAGGGCGGGGGACAATTGAGCAGGGGCTAAACCTCTCCCTAACCATCTCCAAATATATACACGCAAGGAAATCTAACCTATACGTGATATTCGTGGACCTCAGCTCCGCATTCGATTGCGTTATGCACGACAATCTTTGGCAGACTCTGAGGGACATTGGGCTGGACAACAAAATAATAGATTACATCAGAGAACTCTATGCTGAGGCGGGTGCAAGAGTAAGATACGGCCAGAGGGGGGAATGCACTGAGCTCTTCAAGATTAATAGAGGGGTAAGGCAGGGCTGCATATTGGCCCCCCTGCTATTTAACCTCTATATTAATGGAGTGGGTTCTTGCTTAATACAAAAGTATTACGATTATCCGGTAATCAAAGGCAAACCCATCCCCATCTTACTTTATGCTGATGATGCGGCTATCCTCTCGCAAACAAAGGTGGGTCTCCAGAAAGCCGTACAGACCTTCACTAACTTTATGAATACCAGGGGGCTACGCGTAAACGTCTCGAAGACATTTACCATGTCGTGCGGCCCAAACAAACAAAGATCACCATGTCCAATCACTTTAGAGGAACGGAAGGTGGAGCTAGCCGACATCTTTTGCTATTTGGGGGTTCATTTCGATAGGCAGGGCACGTGGAAGCCTGCTGTGAATGCAAGGGCCATGGCATTTAATAGAGCAATTGTTGCTCTTATGAGCTTTGCTAAAAAAATAGGAAACAGGCTGGTCAGGGAACTCCTCCAAATATATAAATCGAAATATGTGACTATTGGGACCTATAGGGCGGGCATCTGGGCCTGGCAGCAAGTGGAGGCGATACAGCGACTCGAGAATAGGTTCCTTCGATTTATAACTGCTACACCGGGGAGTACTCCTATATATGTCTTACACGCTGAAGTTGCTCTCATTTACATTACGGACTATATAAAAATAGCCCCGGTTTTAATATGGCATAATGTCTGGACCAACCCTGCCACAGATCTGAATAGATCCATCATTGAGGACTGTTTAAACTGTGATGGGATGAAAAATATTAAATGGCTTAGCTACATTAAGAACTTTGTCAGTGAGATTGGTCATCCTGAATACTTTACCGACCCAGCCTCACTGGAACAGCTCTCACGATCCACGTTGAAAAAGATCTTGTTGGAACATTTGGAACTGCAAAGGTGGAAGGGCGAAAGGAATAAAAAATCTGTCATGAGCCACGATGAAGTGACACCTAAAAGGGGCACTCAGCTGTACCTTGTAATAGACCACCCCCTACAGCATCGTAGGCTCCTGACATACTTCCGCCTGGAAACCTTCTATAGACTTGTATCGTTCCCGAATTGCTATGACTGGACGAGAGTAAAAAGGCGGTGTCCCTGTGATGACCATTCATTCCAATCAAATATACACTGCATTCTTTTTTGTACTTTATACAGCCACTCCAGACGACAAATCTTAAAACCCCTCCTGTTAACTTGGGGCTTAAGGAAGGCAAGAGATGCCTATAACAAACTCAGGTCCCTAGAAGATTCTTTTATCATCAGCATAGTGAGACTTAATTTGAATACAATTATAAGAGCGAGACGGACCATCGTCATGGGATAGCAAGAGTTAATTAAGTATTTTTAACTATTATGCAATTAAATTGATTGTATTGTTTTATCCTTTTAACCACTTTTATCAATTTTAGAAAGATCTAATTTTAGTAATGTCTAAATCTGAACCAAAAAGACGGAATTTTACTTGTGATTTTTATGTGCATACTTTTATGAATTGTGAATTCAATTCGAATAAAGTCTTTGAACTGAACAGTACAGGGGTCCTTTATGTTAAGAGGCCTGCAAAATAGGGGGATTATTCCCCACATTCTCGGATGGATCCAGTTGGCAAATGGATAATGAGGTATGACGAGATGTAGTAGGGGAAAAGAGCATCAATTGTGATTGTTATTTTTTATTTGGATTGAACATAGAAACTGAAAGATTTATTTGAGGAGACAAATCCTCTGATTTTAAGGAAGCCATGTAAACATGACCTTTTATAACAATTGCATGTGTTTTACTATTTGATGCACAAAAAACCCAATAAAAGTCGGTGCAAAAGAGGATGAAATGAGCCACTCTTGTGATCAGTTGACAGGGACAGTGTCTGGGAAGCCCATAATGATTCATTAATATTTTCACAAGTCTCTTAATCAATTCACAAAATATGTTAAATTGTATCCCTGTTTGTGTCAGGGGAGGGAAGCGAGACACACTAACTTTTGAAGCAACAATCTGAGTTATTTTTCTACTCACAGTTTGCATAAAGCTCTCGGACGTCACCGACGCTCCTTTACAATGGTGGTGCCTGTCTGAGGTTACACAAAGGAGACTTCATAAAACCGTCTCACACTGAGGGGAAACATCCTCCCGCAGTTCATTCAGTTCCTCTGTATAGAAAGAGGCACACACTTGATAAGTTTATTTTCGGAAGGCTGCATCATGTTTGGGCCTCTCTGGGTACTTCACCTGAGGTCAGTGATGTGTTTATGAGACTGGTAATAATGATCTGTGCTGAGGGGGGGTGGGTGAGCCACAGAAGGCTCGAGCCATCTGGCTGTGGCTCAGCACGAGGTCATTTGCAACTCACGTGCTAAACACGAGCCCAACAGACTCCAGCTAGTTCTCTCTACAGCTGTGCTTCCACCGATGCTGTTACTGCTTCCAGGCGCTCCCCATCTAAGAGCTGGCTCCTGACGGCTCGAGCACAGGATGCGAGTGTTAGAGGGAGACAGTTGTGTTTATGTTTAATGCAACATTCATAAAAAAAAACCATTTAGATCAAAACCAGATCTCACATATGAGAAAGGGGAGGAGGGTCACAGAGATTATTTGCAATAATATTAGCGAGCTGCTGCTGTGTTTCAATATAGAAAATACACCTATCCCTGAATATTAGATGTAAACACATTTAGAATTTGGACCAGTGTCCCTGCACACAGTCAGTGACCTGGCCAAAGAGACATGCCCGCCAAGTATCACACTTCACGTGTGACACTATTGCATTTCAGTGTGGTGTTCCGCATACCCGCAATGAAATGCGTTGTCACGCATTTAAATGCCACTGTCTCAATTTGCTGTACCAGTGCTGAAACTGGTTACCAGGCTGCTATCGCACACACTGGCTCTGCTGCTCCCTGCAGGGACTTGCCAGCAGGCTCAGTAAACAGTTAATAATCTTGAACATGGTCTGCTGCTTGCTACAATGTTACTTCTTTTAGCCCTGCTGCCGCTGGCCTTAGAAATTCCCACCCGCGCCGCAGCTGTCCGGAAGTGAGGTCGGATTCAGGAAGCAGCGGGCGGGGGACTCGACTGGAGCGGTGCGCTGACTGCTGTCCCAGCGACGTGGCATAAGTGCGCTGCTGCCTGCGCATATTTATTACTGGGGCAGGACGGCAGTATAAACACTCTCACCATCATGGCAGGGCATTGAGTCGAGGCCTCAGGCGTTGCGGGGAAGCAGCAGTCAGTGCTGTGCGGCCGCGACCGGTGTGGCTCACCCCAGCCGCAGTACCAAACTCACGCTCAGAGTACTGAATTGCCCCATCGCTGGGCATGTGCCCACGGGAGGTTTGCTAAAGGTGTTGGAAATGCAGCAAGGGCAACTAGTTTGCAAGTGTAAGTAAAGCAAGGCCTCCGAAGCTTGAAAGTGCTGTCAGACAGGCAGAAGATAAAACGGACTTGCCACGTCAGACCCATGGATGCACTCAACCAAGGCCCCTGTGCTCAGTCATTCCCAGGAAGGGCAGCAGGCGAGTATCTGAAGCATGTGAGCGGCAATCGGAGCTCATTCAAAAGATGAAGCAACCCCCCAGAGGCGCAACTAAAGTCAAATTTCGGGGTGGGGGCTAAGAAAAAATTTGGGGGGGGGCTGATTCTTCAAGCAAAATGCAGAGTGGAGCTGCAGGGGCTCTAAGCAGGTGGGGGAAACAACAAAGCCTCATTAACAAGCAAAAGGTCTTTTAAAGACCTGTGAAGTACTCAGTGTGTGCGCACAGGAAGCTGTCTCATCCCAGGCTGACACACACAACGGGGGGGGGGCTGAAGCCCTTGGATTCCAATGGGCGTTGCGCGCCTGCAACCCCCACAGTGCACCTCAGAGTGGGGACTCTGTGATGTTTGCATGGGCAGCGGTACAGCCTGCATCAAAATGAGGTGAATGAGCCACACCAGTGCCCGTCCACGAGGACGCTTTCCATCGGGGGCCAGAGCACCCAGACACAAACCTAGGGACGTTCGAGACACCAACATGTGGCATGAAATCCCTGCAAGAAGTACTTGTCCCAAAGAGTGCGGTTCAGGCGCAGTCTCTTGTCACTAGTGTCACCGCACAGCTTAAGCGACTCACTGTCACGAGGCTCGTGTCCTCAAGACACTGCTTCATGAAGGGCCCCCCACTGCGGTTTCAGGGCTGAGGACACTAAACGGGGACAAGTGTCTCCACATCACTGAGGCTGTCCACGTGTATCCCATGATGGCCGGGTGCTGATGCAACTTTAGCCTCAGAAAGGAATATAAAGCCTCTTGGAACAGGACTGGATTGAGCCGGCCGATGGTCCGACCCCATGGTAGCTGCACATGACAGGAGCACAAGGAAAATACAAGTGTGTGCAGACATGTGTCCGCTAGGCTTAAGCAGATAAGGAGTCAGGACAGCTGATCGGCGTGGACGAGTCTACTGCTGGAGGCGGACCGGGCGGCAAACTCGCATTACCACGACTCGCGGTGACTCAAGGCCTGAGCCTGCCTGCAGCAGGCCTTGCAGATCAGAGTCGCTGCCTTTAATTATGGAGCGCTGCGCCAAAAGCGAAAGGGCAGACATTGGTTAAGCGTGTTAACAGGCCAAGGAGCCCGGCAACTAACCTGCTGCCCCTGAAGGTGTCTAGGCACTTGATCTCATTATGGTAAGAAAACTTTTTTTCTAAGTTGATATTGTGACGTTGGTACTGAGATGTGCTAACTTCAAGGTTAGCGAGGGAAAGGTCGGTGTTTTTCCCGAATAGAAATCCCGTACAGTGACTGTTTCCTACATTAATTGAAAACAAGATGTGTTATATTTAATTAGCTTGTCTGCTCTTCCATTTACAATCCTGAAGCACTGTAGCACTGAAATACGCAACATGTATCAGTGTCGTTGAGCAACATAATTTAATTTGAAAAGTAATTCTTCTTTAAATACATGAAGAAACTATCTAAAACAGTGCCTGGTATATTTTATCGCCGCGTCCTAGGCAACAGCTGTAGCCCAGCATCAGTCCATAGACCTGAATTTAGCTGAACTAATTTTTCTCTCGAGTGCAGCTCTTTTATTCTCTCTCTGTGATTGACTGTCTGGATGACAGCTCTTTCCTGTGTATATGCTACAGTACATATATACAGCTTTCTTTGTGACTAGGGCTTATCTTCAACGTTACAAATGGGGGATGTCATTTCTGAATGGCCATTAGTCTATAGACACTTTACACATAACTTTTTCTGACCTTAATATTTGTTCCAGGATTTTGTGTTTAGGATTACGGAGTCCTCATCTGGGGAACTGATAAAGAAGTGCTCCTCATCCCAAAACGTATAGTAGATTAATAAAAAAAATATATAAAACTCCACACCCCTTTTGTTGCCTGTGTGAAACTTTAACCATTTCTCTTTTGGTCTGTCAGCGTCTGCCATAGGTTAGCATTTTCTCATGAAGGGACATACTGTTTTACACACAACAGCATCCAGGTTGTAACCTATGTGTGCCTCAGCCTCTCTCTCCTGAGCATTGCCCAATGCAGAGTGTTTGTGGCCACTGTCCAATCAGATTAAAAGGGCACTAGGTTAGTTCCCTTCCATTTCTAGAGCGTTGCAGCTGTTTTAAGATCTTCTTAGAATTTCTTGTTGTTCAAATGGATGTAATTTCCGATATTTAATGGTTTCCCTCATCTTCATTGCTTGATTTTGCTCGGTAGAAAGTGTCACTCATAGTCGTTGAAATGTCACTCATTATTACTGTGAAATTATGAAAATGTCACACATAGCAATCTGAAACCTTGCAGTTATGAAGAGCAAGAAAGAGCTGAAAATGGATCAAAAACGTAGAACTGTTACGAACAGGGGCCACCAAAATACGATGGCCCCCAAAATCCTTGTGGTGTCCCTGGTCTGGCGCACAGAACTAGTGTCTGTTCACTAGAGCGAGGGGGGGGGGGGGGGGGGGGGGGCGAAGTATGCAGTTTCTGGGCAGGCAAAGCCCACAGAGAAGCAGTAGACTGCTAGTGTGGTTGTTGGGGACACCGTACACGTGGCATCACACACTGCGCGTGGGCACAGGAAGCTCACCTAAAGGGATCAGTGGGTGGGATGGAGAGGGGGAGGCACACACAGGGGACTCCTGTTCATAAAATAATAAAAAGAGCACGTTGTGAAATGTACTCTGCTCTCGCCCATCCAATTAACGGCCTTTGTTCAGACTGAAAGCCCTTTGAAGAAGCACGCTGCCGCGCACTTCATAAATGTTGCCGGCGTCAAGAACAGTGCGCGCGCGAAGGGCTGAGGCTTAATTGCGCTGGATCGCGTTGACGTGCGCCTCTACGCATGCCTCACACTGTTGCATAGCAACAATGCAATGTCGGGTTGGAGGGCTCTTTGTCCTCATGGCTGTTCACATCAGAAAATACTTTGCCATCCTTCAAGAAGTAAGGGTTCTCTGTTAACAGGGAGTTCTCTGGTTGCTTCTGTGAGATATGCACCTGCTGTGGACTGATAACTTAAGTGGTGCACTTTGTAAAATGGGCAGAAAAGCAAACTTGGTATTCTCTGAGCTTTGCTCGTGTAGTTCTGAAAGTCAGTTGTCTATTTCGGTCTTCTGCATTGTAATCTTCCCTGTTTGCCATCTCAAACTGGAAATTGAATATAAGAAAGTTTGAGTCAGTTTCCAGTTAGTAAGTGGGTGTCTGTCCAGCGCCATGTGTGGACGCGTAGTTTCCGGCTCTTCT
The DNA here is from genome assembly GCF_964261635.1 of Lissotriton helveticus. Lineage (NCBI taxonomy): Eukaryota > Metazoa > Chordata > Amphibia > Caudata > Salamandridae > Lissotriton > Lissotriton helveticus. The sequence continues at coordinate 189,573,927 of NC_136060.1, forward strand.
TTGAAAAAGCATATTTTCAACTACTCTCCTTCCCCTGTGGTTGTCACAAGACGGCATCGAGGTGCTTCTCGGATCAACTGATTCATCTTTACATTTTTCTGCTGCACTGTGACGGTGTGGTGCACGTGGTTCAGGCGCAGGCACTGTACATCAAGTTCACTTTACTGTCAAGCTAACTAAAACCATCCAAATCTAAACAAAGTAAAAATCTCTTTACAAATCACATACAACCAAACATCAGCATTACAGCCTCCACTATCAAACAATGGTTATTCCAGTCCACCGACGGCCGTCTCAGGTCTGCACAAAAGGGGCACCCAGATAGAAAAGGCACTACAATGCCTTAACAATGCTGTTTCCACAATACAAATGTAAATAACATAACAAAAATACCTCAAATTGGAGCTTGTGATCCCGCGTCCTATCCCAACGGTCCCATTCCAGATAGTCTTATCAAACCATGTGCCAGTGGCATAGCCCCACTAACACTCAAAATCTTCAACTCTTCCCTCGAAAAAGAGTCAATCCCATCATCACTAAACTCTCATCGGATCACACTCTTATTCTAACCATGATTCCATAGATGTGCAAACCCTGACCTAAAGCGTCCTTTCCTTGAAAAATAATAGAAAAGGTAGTCTTGTAACCGCTTTTATTTCAACTATCAATGACCTCTTGAATGCATTCAAAGTAGTTTGTTGTCCCAACCAAAGCAATGGTTGAAGGTGATGCGTATTTAGCAGTGTTGTTTGAACTGTCAGCAACATTTGATGCAGTGAACCACAAGATGCTTCTCACTATCCTGCCCAGAAGAATGCGAATGCATGGGCATGTACTTAATTTGTTTTCACTCTTTCTCTCAACAAGACCACATGGACACATTCAGGTCATGCACCCTTTCCTTGAACGGCAGAGTACCACAAGGATCTATTCTCGATTACTTTCTATTCAATCAATCAATCAATCATTTGTAGAGTGCACTACTCACCCGTGAGGGTCTCAAGGCGCCAGGTCGTGAGAAGTCTCCTGAAGGTCAGCAGGTCCTGGGTCTGATGAGGATGGGCGGGGAGGGTGTTCCACGTCTTGGCGGTGAGGTGGGAGAAGGATCTGCCGCCGGTGGTCGTTCGTGGATGCGTGGGCGAAGTCGGCGGAGCGAAGCTGGCGGTTTGGGGGGTAGAAGGAAAGTCGTTTGTTGAGGTATGCTGCTCCGACGTTGTGGAGGGCTTTGTGAGCGTGGGTGAGGAGCATGAAGGTGATCCTCTTGTTGACCGGGAGCCAAATGCAGGTCTCTCCGGTGGGTGGTGATGTGGCTGTGGCAAGGAAGTCTGAGGATGAGGCGTGCGGAAGCATTTTTTATGCGTTGGAGTCTCTTCGTGAGTGTAGCCGTGGTTCCTGCGTAGAGGACATTGCCGTAGTCCAGCCTGCTGCTGACGACGGCTTGGGTGACCGTCCTTCTGGTTTTGGCAGGGATCCATCTGTAGATCATGCTGAGCATGCGGAGGGTGCTGAAGCAGGAGGAGGAGACTGCGTTAACTTGCTGGGTCATAGAGAGCGTTGAGTCCAGAATGAATCCCAGGTTGCGTGCGTGGTTGATGGGTGTCGGGGCAGCTCCAAGCGTGGCCGGCCACCAGGAGTCGTCCCATGCGGAGGGGGTGGATCCGAGGATGAGGACCTCCATCTTGTCCAAGTTCAGTTTCGGCTCTTCTGGTCTTCATCCAGTCTGTCAAGGATTGCTTAGTCAATAACTCCAACTGAAAGGGACTAACAGCCACTCGCATGATAATGATATTCAACTTTACCACGACATCTCTGTCCCATCAGATGTAGCAATCCTGAAATACTTCAGAGAAGAACTAAATAGCTGGATTAGCTCATTCTCCCTAAAACAAAATCAGCCAAAATATAATTTCTCCTCCTCTGCGGCACACAATTGCCACTCGCAGTCCATAAATATTTACAGCAACTGTAACATCTGGGCATATGCACAACACTGGTACCTTCAACATGGTTGCTTTGCATCATCATCAGCCCCACGAAAGTAATGGTATCGCAAATAGCCAAGTAGACTTATACTGCCTCATTCTAGTTATCTGTTCTCAGAAACACTAAAACCAACTATTCTCACCTCTGACCCTAGAGCAGTAATTTCCTGGATTTAGCGCCAGGAAACTTATGGTGTCAGTGCGCTTTACAAATTCATATTAACATTAACATTAACAGTAATTCAGGCACCTCTGGCTTAGTGCCCCTTCAGAGCTGTCCTACATGCAGCAGCACGACTCCTACAACGAGCAAAGAAATCAGAACCCATCACCTCTATTCTGAGAGTCCTACATTTTCTTCCAATGGAAGACAGAATGAACTTCAAAATGAAGTCTCACACACACAGCTCTCGCATCTCGACCTACTCTGTTACTGTAAAATAAACTCCTCACCAGAAGAAGAAGCACTAAATGCACATATAGCATTTTATAGTAAATCTTAGGGGAAAAAAAGAACAAACTCTAAATCCGGTATTCTCCTGACAAGCACCAAGAATGGAGGAACACCTGCTGAAGGAAATAAACCCTAAGGTACTAGCCTTCTGAATAAACCTAAAACACTACCTTTCAAAAATACATGTAAAGGACTAAGGGGCTTTGGTTTAGAGGCCCAGGAGACCACCAAGGCTCTCAAGCCGCAACCCAGCTACCGGTGTGAGAGAATACAGCATATGCGGCTGGGCTTTGTTTGCCAAAAAGCATCTGCTGCCTTGGTAGGCACCTTTTCAACAACAACAAATAATGCTGGCTGGCATGCCATGTCTTGGACGCATGAGGGGCAACCAATTTGTTTATTTATTTTACATTTTCCTGAGATAAAGGCGGGGGGGTTGTTTTGAGGAAATGTTAAATCAATGTACTTGTGTATAGGCATTTATATAGCGCACTACTTACCCGTAGGGTCCCAAGGCGCTTCGACCGCTGCGAAACCCTTCCTGGCTTCCCTGAGAGATGGTCCCTTAATGGGTATCTCCAGGGTGAGACCAGGCATCCCCGGCGGTCTGGTGGGGCCGTTAGTGAAGATGAGGCAAGCTAATGCCCAGAGTTGCCGAGTGTGATCGCTGATCAGAGTGGGAACCGAGGCGAGAGAATTATCGAGTCCGCTGACCCTGGTCCAGAAACCTGCTGCGCCGGGAATCGAACCCTGGTCCCGGGCCGTCCTCTGCTCTCGGGTCTGCCGCCTCTAACCAGTGAGCCACACTACTTGGCACACTGGAAGCTCTCTCAGTACATGTGGGACATTGATGCCATTTCCTTGTAGATAAAACCTCTGCAGACCTAGCATTGGTATCTTTGGTCTGAATAAGGAGGGCAGTCTTACCCTGTATTAATTAATTTTGATATAAACGTAGTGTATTGGTTTTCCCTTACGTGTTGGTTTTTTTCCTTACACAAGTACATTAACATAGTGAAATCACAATGAAAGTACATCACACCTCCCTATACACCATGCCTCAAGTGTCTTGTGATGGCCCTTCAGAACTGGCGGTTGTGCCTCCAGGCAGGTTCATCAGGACAATAGAGTTCCCACCATCTGCCCAATATCTTGTGGTATTTGTGGGAAATTGTGGCTATGTATACAAGTTCTTCCTATTTTGCACACCAGTACATTCCGGACCTCTATATGGTCAGTGATGGTGGACTCTGGGATTTCTATTTGATAGCAATGTCTTTTTTGGCGACCACTGTTGCCAGTTCCAAAATTATGTGATCCCCTCCACACCAAACATCCTCCTGGAGACCCAGTGGATCTATTTTGGGTGATGGCTCAATAGGTCTCTTTAAAACTCAGGAGAGCGCCTTGGCTACTAGCTTCCAGTAGTGTGCCACACTGGGACACGGTCATACCATATGAAATAAATCAGCCTCCAGGAATGAACAGCAAGTTCATCTGGGCTCAGGGAGTATCCCTGCAAGCCAGAGACGCTGCGGTGTGAGATCTGTCATATGCAGACAGTGTTTGTGCTTTTTTTGTTGATTTTTTTTACTGGAGGAATTAAACATTCAACTACAGTTCATTTTAATAATGCTGGGTGTTTTACTTCCTTAATATTTAGTTACCAAAAGGGAAACAGCAGTTTAATCATGAAAGCTGCCATATATTTTCAAATAAATGTCAAATGGTGAGGATCAGTTTTCATCTCTTAGGGGAATCTAACAATTCTTCACTTCTAATTATACATACACTTTTCCTCTCCTCCTCCTAGTTCTTCTAGATGTGAACATCTTCATGTCTATCGACTGATAACAGCTAGTGACCGCTTCACCGTTAGAAACACAGACGTACCCAAGCGAGTAAATGAGGTTGGGAGCATCGAAATGTTGGCAAAGAGTTTACACTCCAATTTTTGGCAGATACCCTGCAACTGCCCATCTCTAAATGACCTTATGCCTCTTTTCAAAACTGTTCTCTCTCGCCTTTTAGGACACATTATACTACTGTTGGAAAGTGGGTTATTGGTAGGGGCAAATGTAGGTCTGGCAACAAGGCCACTAACACATGATAGAACTCAGCATAGGTCTTAGAAAATTATTCCTCTTCTCAACCCTTGGTAACGTGGCTGCGAGTAGAGAGGCTTTACTTCAAAGACAGGTATGTAAAGCATTTAAAACACAATTTCAGTAAATAATTAAGACACAACACAAAATAAAAATCCAACACCAATTTATAAAAATAGGTAATATTTTTATCTTTCAAATGACACCAAAACGAAAAAGATCCACTGTAGGGAATCAGAGAGATGAATTTGTAAAGATTAGTCACTTTCTAGTGCTTAGAAACCAACAGTGCCCCTTTCAGTCATTTCGTTTTCTCTGACAGGGACACACCTTTAGAAATTGTTCTGAAGAATTTTCTCACAACTGTGTTGTGCCGCCTTCTTCAGCAAGCGGGGTCCAGTTAGAACTCCTTCCTTAAGTTCTGCTTGCGGGTCCCAAATATCCAACACACAATCCAAGGTTCTGGAATCTACAAGAGGGTCCTTGAAAGTGTGAAACTTCAATTCCGCAATCCACTTGAACAAAACCCTTACAAATCCACTGGCTGGGAATTCTTTGTGGGGCTGTCCTTGTGAGCTCTGTTAACCAGTCTACCGGGTTCTTGTGCAGCAAGGTAATCCACAGGGTGCAGTTTCACTTGGTGCAGTCTTCAGAGGTCAGGCCTTAGAAATCTTGGCGGAGCAAAACTTCTCAGCAGGATACTTCTTGCTTCAGTAAGTTTCAAGCAGCAGATCTGGAGGGCTCTGCCCCTCTCAGATACTTATTCAAAATTCTCTGGGTCAAGCACCAGGTCACTTCTATTTTTTTTTAGTCCTCATCTCACCATTCAGCGTCTGCAATTTTGCCATGAAACCTTCCCTCAGCCTGGGCACCCCGTGGCTTCTGCAACTGCATTGGCTTTAGGCCTATCCAGGCCAGCTTCTTCGTTTAAAGCTTGCTGTAATCATAGGACCCGGGGGCAATCAACCAATCTCAACTCTCTTCTCCATGATATCAAATGTGACCATATATTAATGATGTTATCATTCAAATTCCCCTGGACCAGACGCGCCAAAGCAAAAGCAGCTTTTAACCAATCTTCATGTAGTGGGGCCGCGGATCTTTCACGAGTTTGAATATTTCCCTTCGGGCTATGAGAATAAGGTATAACAGCAGGCCTATTTGTATTGGTCATAGAAGATTCATAGAGTCATTATCAATACCAAAAGTCACTAAAGAGAGATTCACATTAATCTGGACTTTAAAAATGCCACCCAAAGCAAACTCCCCATTCGCCCAGAAAGTACTTATTTTAGCACACTTGAAAAATATATGGATGTCATCTGCTTTGGAGAAATCGCATCTTGGACATTTGGGGGAAAACGATGGGGCAAATCTAGCTATTTTCACAGGTGTATAATATAAGCTATTAATTACAAAAAAGTGATTCTTTTTTTATGCCGGTTTAACATTCTTATAAAGAATTTGCAATGATACATCAAATAGATCTACAGAATTAGAATCTAAGGGTGACTGGTTCCAAGCAGCATATTGTGAAGGGTATTCCACATCCTCTGCCTCTAGAAATTTCTTATTCCAACATGCGACCTCCTTCTTTTTAGGATTTGAATTTTGAAGCATGAACTCAGTTTCCCAATCACCACTAATAGACCTTTTCTCTGCTGAATACCAAGAGACCAACTGTAAATATTTAAATTTAGAAAAAGTACTTCCTATTTTAGATCTTAATAGTTCCCACAGGTAGACTTCTTCTGGTGATACAAGGTCTGACCAAATCAAGATACCAACCCTCTTAATTCGTATCGCAACACTATCTTCCAGACAGGCCTGAGTCCCAGGGGAATCCCACATTGGAGCAAAATCAGAATAATAACTGATCCCCCATCTGCAGCTTACCCTATACCACAAACTAAGAGCTGCTCTTAGGACTTTCAGGCATACCTTTTTAAAAAAACCTTTTTAAAAAAAACCTTGGTGCCCCAAACTTATAAAGGAAACACTCTCCCCCACCCTCAACTGTGGACATCTCTCTCAATAGCCTTCCCCAATTTGTTTCATCAGTTGTAGTCAGGACCATCCATACATTTTTAAATTGGAAGGCAGTAGAGTTCCAGGCGATGTCAGAAAGAGCAAGGCCCCCTTTCAATAATTTACATCTCAGCTTCTTCCACGACAGTCTAGCGCTCTTATTGGCCCAAATAAAGCTACCTATTTTGCTCTGGGTTTTGCCAATTTCTTTACCAGGACAAATGAGGGGAATAGCGTTTAACAGATATGTCAGCTTAGATCGTCAGGGTAAGGTTTTTCCATTGTGAAAAGAGGTGGAGCACTAAGTCACTTCTGACCAATGAGAGCAGGGTAACTCCTCATAGTTATGACCACATCCTGTAGAGTGCACCAATCTTCCAAATCCATAATGGCTGATTTTCCAGCAAGGAGGTAAGAGCTGGCTAAACACACCCAATGGGATGGCTTATTTTCATGGACTCTCCCCCTACCATCTGCACATACCTTCCTTAAGCCTAGCCCTGACTCTGGGGCAAGAGTGTCAGAGAGAACCTGAAACCCAGGCCTCCCCTCTGCCTTTGAAGAGCATGGTTTACGACTCCACCCCCTGGTCCGGCATTCCTATAGACCAGCACTCTGCCCCCCCACCAGCAGAGTGGTTCTTTATCACCTCTTCAAAGCAGCATGGCTAATTCACTTAACTCTGACCAATCAGGGCAGACCACTGGAAGGCTGAATTTGGGCTTACAAACAAGAGTCTTATAACTTCTTGTATGTACACTTTAGGAGAAAGTCAACAATATAATATTGTTGGACTTACTACTACCATTCTGGTAAGTCTTTGAATGGTCCGGCTCGTCCTCGCCTATCAATATTAATAAATCAATAACTTCCTACCATCTTAACCTATGGGTCATGTGGTTTGCAATGGGGAAAGTGACTTGGGACAGTTTGCTAGCACCAGGGCTTATAAAAACATATTTTATAAGTATTTCCCTAATTTCTACAGAACCCCCACCCCCTGTGCAACTAGGGGATACTTTAGGGGTTCTGAATCTGCAGAAATATTGCAGATCCTCCTTACCCAGTGCTCCTAGCATCAAAGTCGAATTTGAGCAGCACTTTAACCTCTTCAGTGCTGCGCGAATTTCGCTGCAGTGCTGAAGGGTCATAAATCACATTGACTCATGACGGAAATGTTCCGTCATCAGCACCGGAGCACCGACGCTGATGACGGAACCGTTCCGTCATGAGCATGGAAGGGGTTAAAACAATGTGGGGAGTGAAATGTGAAATTTCACTTTACCCAGGCATATAAAAACTCATTTTATAAGGGTGTACCTTATAGATAACTGACCCCCCACCCCTGGGATACATAGAGGAGACCCTGGGGGTCCTTAATATGGCAAAACATTGTAGGTTTTCCATTTTAAGTGCCCCTACCACCAAAGTCGAGTTTGGGCACAATGTACTGTTTAAAAGCAGTCCCGGCAACCAGTGCTGCTTTTAAACTGACCTCAGGCTTCAGCACTGCACACACGCTAGTGCCGAAAAAGCTGCTGGCCTCTAAACTGCCATAACCCAGGGTACTAGGGACCTCTAGGTAGTTTCAATCCCCTGCCCTATTATATACTAGGGTCCTCTGGGGTAGATCATGCCAATTACAGGGGTACCTCACCATACCATAGTGTACCCTAGTGTATGTTGGGTGTTTTAACTGTATTCTGTGTTCCTTTCAGCTCAGCACTGGCCCTGGGTCTGGTTAGGCAGAGCCCAGGGTCAGTCAAAATCAGTTACCACTAGCACCAGTCAGCAAAAAGTTGGGGAGTGCCCAGGGCACAGGATTACTTTGCAACATAGCCTCCCCCAAACGAAAGGTGATTCGTTACCAACCTACATAACTTGCTTGGCAGTACGTGAAGGTTAGCTGCTCAGCCCCACACCTCCTTATCGCCATCCTCTAGCCCACCGAGCACCGTGAGGGGAACGGCCGGGCAGGCAGGCAACCCCAGCTCTGAGGACTTCATTTCCCAGGTGCCCCGGTGGCAGAGGCGCACCTGGGACGTCGCAGGCTGCGCCCGGAGGCGCCTACAAACACCAGAACGCCTCCTGTCCCGCGGGACGCACACGGGCGCGCCCGGGACAAGGGCGGGGCAGTCTGTGCAGTCCGGGCAGACCGAGGCAGGGCAGGGCCACCCCCCCCTGGGTGTTGCTATACCTAAAAAGTAAGCATCTGGACATATTTGTATGACTGTTTATTTCATTTTTTAAATTACCCTTTGTTCCACACTATTAGATAGGAAGTACTTTGCAAGGTTATAGTTACTGTTTTGTGTGCCTATTCCCAACTAGCCGTGATTCTAACGGTACTAACGTTTTTGGGGTTAATATCTAGTTAATACTAATGGCTAAGAACAAATCAACTATGGACAATTATTTAGTCAAAATGGTGAGTAAGATTCATAATGATAGAAGGAAATCACTGGGTCGGGAAAATTCGCCAGTGATAATTACTAAAACCCCTGGTGCCAGTAGTGGTTCGATTTTGGCCTCTCCTCCTATTACTGATGTTATTACTGATGTCCCACTAGTGGAAATTCCGGCAATATCAGTTGTAGATCAGGACGTACCAGACCAGGATTTACCAGATGATTTCATGGATGTTTCACTACGGTGCTCTCCAGTTAAGAGAGCAGTAAGGAAATGTAGGAAAACACACACTAAGCGGGGAGGAACACACCACAAGAAAATACCTGAAACAGTGCAGAGGAGCACTGTTGGGCACAAGGAGACCATGACCATTATCAGTGGCACCAACATGAATTCTGACCTTTTGGACCATATAGCCAAGATGCTTGAGGCTAAATTAGAAATTGTTGTTAAGCCTCTAGTGGCAAAAATAGATTTCCTGACAGCTGAAGTGTCTAGATTGGGAGGTTTTCTAACCCAGATAACTAGAGATGAGAGCTTGAAATTAAGGGAAAGGGACAATCTACCTGATAATGTTGTACAGAAGTCATTGGTGGGGAGGGTAAGTACGGCTAAAGCCAGGGAGACGGGCCGATCGGACGGCCAGACTACACAGATTAAAGTGGTCCCAACGAGTATAGTGGGGTCATCAGTCCCACCGAGGAAAATGCGCCCAACTAATCTCCCACCAGATTGTGAACCATATGTTGTCGTACTTTCCAATGTCCCACCCTTAGACTCTACACAGCCCAACTCCCGCCAGGAATCACACGATTCGCTTAAACACAAAACTGTTTCCTGGCTGAATAAGAACTGTGGGTTTCCGATAAACTATTCAGACCAGATATTAACAACCAGACGGGTACCCTGGATCGGTAATGCCAGGAAAACTTGTAGGGGTGAATGTATTATTATCAATTTTAGACACCATCAACACGTTGCGACTGTGCTACTTAGAGCAGCATCCTTGAAACTGGGTGAGAATAGTGTGGGTGTGCATCCCTTGGGATATTTCTATAGCCATTTAACCAAGGATCCTCTGCATAATACTACAAGTAGGCCTCCAAATTCCAGCACATGCCCAACCTTCGAGATCCCAACTCATAATAGATATCATGCATTGAGTACCTTGGATCAGAATGATTGACTCTTGTCGGTTGACAGCCTTGGCTTGGGGGTAACTTCAAATACTCAGGTTGGGAAGCTAAATATGAATAACCTAGAGTTTGAGCAATCACGGACAGTGGCGCCCACATTGAATTACAAGGATAGCCCTAGACCTGGCTCTGCTTTAATGGTAACGGTGAGTGATCAGATTTCTAATTGTGCTGGGGATAGCAATGGCAGCCCAGGAGAGGTTGGATTGTGCTGTATCAGTAGTACCGCGCTTGAGGGAAACATTACTGGAAACATTCCAATGGAGGGAACAAGTATTATAACTATTCCTCTAGATAGTACACCTATGCAAGATATATTGTTGGATGCAGCCCCACTCAGTCTCCAGGAAAATCTACCCGTAAGATTAATATCATGGAATATAGCAGGCTTAGCTAGAAATCTACGGGACATAGTTTGGTGCACCTACATTGAGGATTATGATGTCATCCTCATCCAGGAGACTTGGGCCTTAGAAATTCCGCATAGGCTCGGGTATAAAACTTTTCATTGTGACGCAATTCCCTCAGTAAGAGGGAGACCGTCGGGGGGGCTGGTGATCTGGGTAAGAGTTAATTTAGAAATAGAAGTTACTCCATTTTCCATTCCTTCCCCTGATTTATTGGGACTAAAGATGGTGACAAGGAAAAAAGAATCTGTATATCTAATAAACATATATAATAGACCACATCCATCCAATAAGGAATCTAAGGTAGTAGAGCTACTGGACTCCTTTTTAGATACACTAGAACCAAATGCGCTAGTGGTAGTAGGAGGGGACTTCAACTGTAAATACGAACCAGTGTTGGGCCTTGATAACCTACTCGATGAACAGGACATGGCAAATGATATCCCGATTTTGGATTCCACTGGGTCAGTTAAAAGTACCGTAGCAGCAATTCAAATTCTACAGCTGACCGTGGGTCACGACTTAAGGGCATGTAATGGCCGCTTACAGTCTGATAGACCAGCAGCCCCAACTTTTTGGAATGGTAACTGTAAGTCACATATAGACTTTATACTGGTCTCTCTGAGTCTATGGTATTTAATTATTGACTTTAAAATAGATATTAGGACAGAGAGTGACCATCTTCCACTTCAACTATGGCTAAATCCTCGGCCTTTTATATCTAAATCAGCTGAAGAGGTCGCATTAAATAGTTTTTTTGGGGAACTTCAGGTATCAAATAATAGGCGTGCTCTGAGATGGCCCTACATCCTGGCTAAAGATGCGACGATGCTAAATATTTATAATACTTTTTCCGACACCATTGCATCTTGCCAGGAGCCCTTATTGGGCACCCAGCGTGTTTTAGACCTACACTATCAACTGGTAGATGCTCTAACTCCCTTTTTGAGTAAAATTTGCAAAAGGGATAAGAACTCAAATGAAAGTCACTTAGAGTTAGCTAATCCTTGGTACAATAAAGAATGTCGTCTAGCTAAGTCCCACTTGATTCAGGCTGTTAAAACCAAGAATTTCCAGTGCATAAGAGATAGCAGGCATGCATATAATAAAATCCTGACTCAGGCGAAAAAAGCGTGCGATGACGCATATGGGATGATCTACTAACTGCAGCTAAATTGAGAGATCAGGGTACCTTTTGGAGCTTAATATCGAAGGGGGATACAAAGGGTAGATCATCTAAGGACCTCTACCTAGACGAAAAAACATGGTGTGACCATTTTACTAAACTTTATTCACACGATGAAGAGGGGTTGCCCATACAAGACCAAGAGAGCAACTTAGCATTGAGTATTGTTCCCTTACGATTTAGCATAGAGGAAACCAAGCAGGCACTACAGGCCATCAAAGCAGGCAAAGCCCCAGGATCTGATAAGATCCACGGCGACTTATTGAAGCACGACGTGGAAGTATGGGGGCCTTATATTAACTTTTTATGTAACTCTATAGTGGCTGGAACGCCAATTCCCGATAGCTGGAAAGGGGCAGAAATCGTAACAATTTTTATAAAAAAGGGGATCGTTATAATCCGGGCAATTACCGCCCAATTAGTTTAATTGATCTTTTACAGAAGGTTTTTGCCAGACACATTTTAAATAGACTTTTAGAATGGATAGAGGGGACTCAGATACTGACTAAATACCAGGCAGGGTTTAGATCAAAAACCAGTACGGTGGATCAAGTATCTAGGTTCACGTGCATCTGCTGGAAGTACATTAATATAAGAAAGGGCAGTTTGTAAGTGGCGTTTATAGACTTGAGGGCCGCCTTTGACCTTGTCCCACGTAATCTCCTGTGGACCACACCAAGAAATATGGGGGTCCCCGGTGAGCTACTCAAAGAACTCATTAGACTACACACAGGGAACTACGCCAAAGTCAGATGGGGGAAGGGAGGTGAAGTTTCAAAGCCCATACCTGTGAGTCGAGGTGTGCGCCAAGGCTGTGTGCTGGCGCCTACGCTCTTCTCATTATATGTTAATGATATACCTACATATCTAAGGGACTGCGACCATGACTCCCCGAAGTTAGGAGATGAGGCGATCACGGCACTACTTTTTGCCGATGATACAATCCTCATCTCACAGAGTCCGAAGGGTCTCCAAAATCTGGTGAATTCATTCTATGGTTACTGTGTAGAGAAGGGGTTAGAAATAAATTCATCTAAAACAAAATACATGTCCATAAACCCGCAAAAGTCCTTTAGGAAGAATTTGGCCTTAAATAATCAAAAACTGGAGTATGTGGGGAGTTTCAACTATCTAGGTATTATGTTGGATAGTACCCTTTCATGGAAGAGGCATCTGGTAAAAAGTAGATTGTCTTTCAAACAAAACTCGATGCCCATCCTAAAAGTGCATGGCGCAAGTCATTCTAAAGCTATCACGCCGGCACTTGAAGTATTTAAGGCAAAGGCCCAATCAGCGGCACTTTATGGCGCTGAGGTTTGGGGGCATTGCTGTAAAAGCAACTTTGAACGGGAAGAAAATCACTTTATACGTAGGTTGCTCAAATTACCAACTAGAACTCCCCTAGTCCAAGTGTTCCTGGATATTTGTCATGATCGCCCTGACCCGCGGACGACAGCCAGAGAACGGGGGGTTCCGAGACACGGAGCGGCGCCGCGTCGAACTACAACTACCAGCATGCTTAGAAGGGAGGCAGCGCGTAACGAACACGCCTACTTAAGCAGGCAGAAGCGAGGACGCAGCGTCGGATATTCGAACTGTTGTTGGCGTCGTAGGAATACATCCCCCAGTGCCCGTAGCTGAAGCGACCAAGAGAAGCCGAAACCAGATAGAGTGGACGCTCTCTGGTCTACCTTGTTACCGGCTTGGGTTTAGTATCAGTGACGCACATCGAGGAGGTGTTTGCCGCGTCTGAGATACGGAAGCCGGAGAAGCACGGCTGTGCTTGAACCGTCACAGAAACCGGGTGCAGGAACGGGCGTTCTCTGCTCCTACCGGAGACAATTGCAAACCGCTGCTGAGACGCACACCACGGAGGTGCTTGCCGCGTCTCAGCGCATAGGAGTGATTAAAGACAGGGCGAGAGGAGCGGCTGCTCTATGTCCGTGCCCGTACTGGTTGTTCCTGAGAAGCAGTAGGAAAGGCTCTCGTGGTGGTGCAGGTCGAGCAGTTGTTCCCTGCTATTACTCGAACAGAAGGTAGAGTGCCCGGCTGGGCATTCCCTCGTTGGGTAATTCCATAGAGCCACACCAAAGATCAGGACCAGAGACCAGCGTACCGAACCCATCACAGCTGTCGAGAGGCATTGTCGGCCGCTACTTAGCACAGTGTCCTTCGCTGGGAGAACACTGGGACTGGTGTTCATGTGAAGGACGGTAAGACCATCCAGGAGCTGTGATTGGGTATCGTTAACATTCATTAATACAAACTGTATTGTGTGTACATATATTACTCATTGTTATTTACCTTTGAACATTAAATCGGTAAATCGCTCATTGGTTTTCTGTTGTCCAGAGTATTTGCGGGCTGTCCTCGATCCCGGGAACATCAGGGCGTTACAAAATATCCGACCCTACACACCCATAACTATCCCCTGGTCGGGGGGTACCGCAATGGCAACGATAGACGACGTATTGGCCGTTCTGGCAGCTGTACAAGTGGAACTTGCCACCTCTAGACAGGAGACAGCGGATGTCAAGGCCAGGATGGACACTTTTCAGGCAGACCCATTCGCTCCAGGTCCTACCGCCACGAAGTCTTCAACTGCGGTGGTAGTGGAAATGCCGGTCTCTATCCCTTTGGCCACACCGGAGAGGTACAACGGTGATCCGGATACCGTACATGTCTTCCTCACGCAGGTAGCGTTACACTTGTCCTGCAAGCCCAAGGCGTTTCCTACCAGCCAAGCCAGGGTGGCCTTTCTAATCTCCTACCTGGCCGGAAACGCGGTGCAATGGGCAGTCCCGCTAGTGGGCAGGGACGACCCGCTCTTGTGCGATTGGGGTGCTTTCCGCGAGGAATTCTTAAAAGTCTTTGACAGGAGGGCGGACTCCTATACCGCGGATCGAGAAATGTTAGAGTTAAAACAAGGCAGTGGTGACTTGTTACAGTATCTGAACTCATTTAGGCGACTAGTGGCTGAAACCAAGTGGCCTCTCTCCAAACAAACTGCGCTATTCCATCAGGGGCTGAGCGATGAGCTCAAGGACGTAGTGGCACAGATCGACCCCCAACCCAAAACTTGTGAGGGTCTAATCAATCTGGTAATGCGTCTGGACCATAGGCTGAGCGAGAGGAAAGGCGATCATAAGAGGAAAGGGAAACCAGTGACATCCCTGAACCTAGCTCACCTGCGAAGACCGAACCTATGGACATCGGAGCTATAAGGGCCAGCCTCACAGCCACTGAGAAAGAATCGAGACGCAAGCAAGGACTATGCTTGTATTGCGGCAAGAAGGGGCACTACGTCCGCGAGTGCCCTGCCAAACCCAAGACCAGCCGATACCAGTCCAACCGAACGGTGACGGCGGTGATGGATGTACCAGCGGAAAACTAACGGACTCCCGGACAAGGGAGGGGGCCTCCTGGAGTCATGTAATCATCCCTTCTATGTCTCGTTCGGATCAAGCGGGGCAGCAACATTTGTTTATCACGGTGTACGTTGGGGTTCAAGACCAGTGGATACCTGTGGTGGCCATGGTGGACTCAGGGGCCACCGGACTTTTCATGGACCAGAACGAGGCCCGAAGATTAGGTATCCCGCTCATTCCAAAGGCCATACCCGAAGAAGTGTATGCTGTGGACGGGAGACGGTTAGCTACAGGGCCTATCGGACACCACACGGGAGAGATTCCAGTGAGATTCGGGAAGTGGCATGAAGAATGCATTGACTTTAACATCATCCGAGCTCCACAGTACGGCGTTATTCTTGGTCTGCCCTGGCTCAAAAAGCATAACCCTTCCATCGATTGGGCAAACCATGACATTCGGATGTCTTCACCGCTTTGCTCTAGGAGGTGCGTGCGGCGACAGGATTCTCTCCACAGCCATCAGGGCGAAAGCCACACAGTCGCCACGGCGGCAGAAAAGGAGGTAGCGCTCCCCAGCGCATACCTCGATTACGAGGACGTTTTTGATGAAGTACGGGCTGAGGTGCTCCCTCCGCACAGGGCGTACGACTGCCACATTGACCTTGTACCAGGGGCGAGCGTCCCAAGCGGCAGACTATACGCCTTAACAGAACCAGAAAATGTTCATCTCCGGGCGTATCTTGACAAACTCCTGGGATTGGGGTTTATCAGACCCTCCAAGTCGCCTGCTGCATCACCCCTCTTCTTCATACCAAAGGCCAATGGGGAGTTGAGGGCATGTGTGGACTTTAGGGCATTGAACGCTATCACAATCAAAAACAGGTACCCTTTGCATCTTATAAGCGTTCTCCTTGAGCAGGTGAAGAAAGCCCAGGTCTACACTAAGCTGGACCTCAAAGGGACATACCATCTGGTGCGCATGAGGCATGGCGACGAGTAGAAGACGGCGTTTAAGACCCGATTTGGCATCTTCGAATACCTCGTCATGCCTTTTGGCCTCTGCAATGCCCCTGCGGCCTTTCAGTACTTCCTCAATGAAGTGTTCCGCGATGTCCTTGATGTATACATGGTAGTATACATCGATGATATTCTCATCTATTCTAACACGGAAGAAGAACATGTCGTACACGTACAGGCAGTACTCCGGAAGCTACGAGAGAATATGTTGTTCTGCAAGCTCAGCAAGTGTGACTTTCACGTCACATCAGTCGAATTCCTTGGGGTAATGCTGAGCCCAGACGGGCAAGAGATGGCGGAACGCAAAATCAGGGCAGTGGAAGAATGGCCAGTCCCGCAGGGGGTTAAGGATGTGCAGAGCTTTATCGGTTTCACCAATTTTTATAGGCGCTTCATTGATGGGTTCTCAGGATTGGTAGCCCCGATTACACACCTGCTACGGAAATCACAAGAGTTTGTATGGAATCAAGAGGCGCAGGGTCATTCGTGGCGCTGAAGGCGTTCAGCACAGCTCCGGTGTTGGCTCACCCCGATCCAGAGCAACCCTACGTGGTGGAGGCGGATGCGTCTGAGGTTGCGTTGGGTGCCATACTGTCACAACGTCATCCCGAGACAGGAGTGATTCATCCTGTGGCCTTTAATGTCCAGGAAGTTAAACGATGCAGAGCGCAACTATCATATCGCGGAGAAAGAACTATTAGCGATCAAGGACGCCTTTACGGAGTGGCGTCATTTGTTGATGGGGGCACGTCATGTAGTCACGGTAATCACGGACCACAGAAATCTGCAGTTTATGACGGCGGCGAGACATCTCTCGCCCAGACAGTTGAGGTGGATGCTTTTCTTTTCTGGACTTAACTTCCACATCACATATCGGCCTGGGTCGGAAAACCGGAAGGCGGACGCGCTGTCACGTCAGACCGCAGCCAAGGACACGAGTCTGGCCATGGAACGGTCCATCATACACCCCAAAGTGGTGTTGGGGGTTATCCAACCGGATGCATTCCTTAAAGCAATCCAGAGAGGGATCCGTACCTTCACTTGGGATAGGTGGCTCCGTAGCCACAGAGAATGGCGAGTCGTGGATGGAATTCCGATGAGAGGGCGTTGTCTGTTGCTACCAACATCCAGACTCCGGAAACAAGCCTTTGACTGGTGCCATGTATCGCCCTGTGCAGGACATCTCGGTTTTGAGAAAACGATGGCCAGCATGGGAAGACAGTTCTGGTGGCCGGCCATGCGAGCGGATGTGAGGGGAAGGGGAGCCGACTGCTCCACCTGTGCCTCCATGAAGGTCGATCACAGAAAGCCTCAAGGGCTTCTTCAGCCCCTTCCCACACCAAGCAGACCTTGGGAGAACATTTCTCTCGACTTCATAGTAGGGCTGCCCGTGGATCAAGGAAACACGGCTATCCTGGTGGTGATCGACTACCTCACCAAGATGGGACACTTTATCGCCTGTAAGCAGGTACCGTCTGCAGGTGTTTTGGCAGCATTGTTGTTGAAAAACGTGGTGAGATTGCACGGCCTGCCCAACGTGATAGTGTCAGACAGAGGGTCACAATTCACCGCTCAGTTCTGGAGAACGTGGTGTTCGGCGCTTCACGTCAAATCGGCCATGTCTACAAGTTACCACCCACAGACGGATGGCCAGACGGAACGCCTGAACCAGTCGCTCAAACAATACCTGCGCTGTTTCGTCGAGCAAGGGAAGGAAGAGTGGGTGGATCTGCTGTGGATCGCTGAAATAGCGTATAACAATGCCACGCACAGTTCCACCAAGGCTTCCCCTTTCTACGGCAACTACGGTCATCACCCCAGGTTCCTGCCTTTTGTTCACCCTCTCAAGGAAGACAAGATGCCTGAAACATCCAAGACAGTGGCTGACATCAAGGAAACCCTGTGACGATCCAGGCAGTTCTTGGACGCTGCCAAGGCGAGGTATAAAACCGTGGCTGATATGAGGAGGAGGCCCAGGCCTCTGTACAGGATGGGAGACTACGTTTGGGTTTCGACTCGGAACATGCGGTTTCGCAAACGCAGCTCGTTTCATCCCAAGTACATTGGACCTTACCGTATCATCAAGTGCATTAGCCCTGTGAACGTGAAGGTGTGTTTGCCATCGAGTCTGCGTATACATCCTGTTTTTCACGTCTCCTTGCTCAAACCGGCAACGAACAGGGCAAGAACAGTCCCGGCCCCGGTAGCAGTTGGTCCTGAGGTGGAATATGAGGTCGCTGGCATCAAGGGCTCCAAATGGAGACGGGGCAAACTGTGGTACCTGGTAGCCTAGAAAGGCTATGGCCCGGAGCAAAAATCCTGGGAGCCGGCTGCGGGGATACACGCACCCCGCTTGGTCTCCCTGTTCCACAAGAAGCACTCGACAAGTGAGGGTCCGGCTGAGAGGGGCTGATGGAGGGAGGATGTACTGTCATGATCGCCCTGACCCGCGGACGACAGCCAGAGAATGGGGGGTTCCGAGACACGGAGCGGGCCGCGTCGAACTACAACTACCAGCATGCTTAGAAGGGAGGCAGCGCGTAACGAGCACGCCTACTTAAGCAGGCAGAAGCGTCAGATATTCGAAGTGTTGTTGGCGCCGTAGGAATACATCCCCCAGTGTCCGTAGCTGAAGCGACCAAGAGACGCCGAAACCAGATAGAGTGGACGCTCTCTGGTCTACCTTGTTACCGGCTTGGGTTTAGTATCAGTGACGCACACCGAGGAGGTGTTTGCCGAGTCTGAGATACGGAAGCCGTAGAAGCACGGCTGTGCTTGAACTGTCACAGAACCGGGTGCAGGAACGGGCGTTCTCTGCTCCTACCGGAGACAATTGCAAACCGCCGCTGAGACGCACACCACGGAGGTGCTTGCCGCGTCTCAGCGCATAGGAGTGATTAAAGACAGGGCGAGAGGAGCGGCTGCTCTATGTCCATGCCCGTACTGGTTGTTCCTGAGAAGCAGTAGGAAAGGCTCTCGTGGTGGTGCAGGTCGAGCGGCTGTTTCCTGCTATTACTCGAACAGAAGGTAGAGTGCCCGGCTGGGCATTCCCTTGTTGGGTAATTCCATAGAGCCACACCAAAGATCAGGACCAGAGACCAGCGTACCGAACCCATCACAGCTGTCGAGCGGCATTGTCGGCCGCTACTTAGCACAGTGTCCTTCGCTGGGAGAACACTGGGACTGGTGTTCATGTGAAGGACGGTAAGACCATCCAGGAGCTGTGATTGGGTATCGTTAACATTCATTAATACAAACTGTATTGTGTGTACATATATTACTCATTGTTATTTACCTTTGAACATTAAATCGGTAAATCGCTCATTGGTTGTCTGTTGTCCAGAGTATTTGCGGGCTGTCCTTGATCCCGGGAACATCAGGGCGTTACAATATTGATCTCAAACTGACAGATTACCAAGCAATCTTAAGGCCATTGTTGTATTGGGTAAGGCTTTGGACAACCCCGGAGCTGTGTAACTATAAAAGTGGATTGATAGAAATTATTCAGATTGATGAGTATAAGAAAATCGCATGGTTAAAACATATTTCCTTTTGGTGTATCAGGTTAGGGTTGTCCCATTATTGGGAAGAACCTCAGAATATGACACCCCCGTGTAAAAAGCTCCTAAAGTCCACTTTCTGGTCTTATGTCAATGGTGAGCTACTCCATAGTTCATCCATTGGCATATTGACCCAGAAATTCCTGATTGTAAAGGATAATGCTGCATTTGAACCATTCATGGACGAGATAGGACCACCATTAGCAAAAACGTTATACTTGCAATTTAGATATGGGGTGCTCCAGACGAATGCACATACCTGTGGGTGGGGGGGTAAAAATGATAGTGGCCTTTATATCCTCTGCTCTCTAAAGGCAAAAGAAGATGACGTCCACTTAATGTTTTTTTTGTCCGGTCTATAAGTCATCTAGGGACCGTTGGATTAGACCCCTCTGTAAAAATATGGGCGTTAGGTCCTATAAAGAGGCAGAGCGTATAATTAAGTCTAATACCTCACAACTGGTAGTGGTTTGCATAAGTAGGTTTTTATTTAACGTGTACCTAATTAGAAAACAGCTTGGCCACAAGCTGTAACGTAATAATGGGGTCCGTAGTCTTCTTCACCCTGCATAAGTTACCATTGAATGCAGTGATCTTATCTTCTAAATGTGGTTTTTAAAGGTTTTAAATTCTGGCTTTTAAATCATGAAAAGTAACTCTTTTTATTTAAATTATAAAGTGAGATCTTGATTTTAATGTGGTACTTGTAAAAATTTTGATATGGATCAATTGTTTGTTTGCCCACTCTATTTATTGTAACCTGATCATGTGACTATTTGTTGGTATAGGGTATTGTATATACTTGTCTGTAAATGTTTTGTTTTGTACTTCCTGCTTTTATGGCTATATTAGCCGAAATAAAGTTGAAACAACAACTAACCTACACCCTGGTAGTCCTCATCAGCTAAGTGGAAAATCCTGGAAAGTCCATCTGCATTTGCATGGGCAACCCCAGGTTTGTGTTCCACTGTAAAGTCCATTCCCTGTAGGGAAATAGACCACCTTAATAGCTTGGGATTCTTCCCTCTCATCTGCATGGGCCATCTGAGAGGCCTGTAGTCAGTTTGAACACAAAAGTGAGTCCCAAACAAATATGTTCTCAACTTTTTCAGGGACCACGCCACAGCAAAAGCCTCTCTCTCAATGGCACTCCACCTCTGCTCTCTGGGAAGAAGCCTCCTGCTAATAAAGGCAACCGGCTGATCAAGCCCCCCTTCATTTAGCTGTGACAGCACGGCCCCATTCCCTTGCTCTGAAGCATCTGTCTGAACTACAAATTATTTTGTGTAGTCAGGGGCCAGTAACACTGATGCTGAACACACAGCAACTTTCAGAGTGTCAAATTCCTTCTGACACTCTGGGGTCCAAATCACCTTTTTAGGGCTCTTTTTAGAAGAAAGTTCTGTTAGGGGCCCCACAATGGTCCCAGAATTTTGAACAAACCTTCTTATAGTACCCTGTCAGTCCAAGGAATGCCCTGACCTGAGTCTGGGTAACAGGAGCTATCCAATCCAATATAGTTTGAATTATAGCTTGGATAGGCTGTACGTGGCCTCCACCTACCAGGTGACTCAGGTGCACCACAGAACTCTGCCCTATTTGGCACCTGCTTGCTTGCCTTAATTGTCAGGCCTGCCTGCTGCATGGCCTGAAGCACTTCCCTTAGGTGGTTTAAGTGACCCCCCAGGTAGAACTGTAAACAGGTATATCATCCAGGTAAGCTGAACTGAACTGTTCTAACCCAGACAAGACCCTGTTCACCAACCTTTGGAAGGTGGCAGGTGCATTCTTTAACCCATAGGGCATTACCTTGAACTGATAATGTCCCTCTGGTGTGGAGAATGCTGACCTCTCCTTTGCTCCATCAGTGAGGGCAATCTGCCAGTAACCTGAAGTCAAACCAAAAGTACTCAGGTACTTAGCAGCCCCTAACCTATCAATGAGCTCATCTGCTCTAGGTATAGGGTGAGCGTCGGTCTTTGTGACTGCATTCAAACCTCTGTAGTCCACACAGACCCTTAACTCCTTGGGTCCCCCCTAAGGATTAGGTTTAGGTACCAGCACCACTGGACTGGCCCATGGACTATCAGACGGTTCAATTACCCCCAGTTCCAGCATCTTAGCAACCTCAGCTTTAATGCTGGCTCCTGCACCCATTTAAGCCCCCCAAGGCCCCTTTTCCGGGATATCAGCCTGAGTACAATAACCAGTCTTTTTTAGTGTTTGACCCGCAGAGATAACGGGGCAGAAGAAGAAATCAGCAGGCGCAGGTACATTGGGACGAGTTGTAGGTTCACATGTAGGGACTCTGAGCCATACCAGGAGGAATCCTCCATAATCGGGGAGCAGAACGGATCCAGCCATTTAGTAAATCTAAGTACTAAGATCCTGACCAAAGATGAAGAACTGGTCCTTAATAGGGGCCTTGGCTTTTTCACTACTTTCGCGGGTGATTCGTTCCAAATCCAGTATGATTTGGCCCAGTTTTTTCAGAAGCTAAGACTTCACTATTTCTTCAAAGACAAACAAGAATTGGAGACCAACCACAACGACAGGAATACAGGCCTCAGGAAAAGGTCTACATTTAATCCTCCCGCGCAAACTGTACCATCACAGGTATTGACATTTGAGAAGGCGGTCAGAGAGGATGTACTTAAGCTCTGTGAGAGTCATCACAGTACATATAAGAATCTTCCAGGATGTGAACAACAAGCCTTACGTACCCTGTCGCAGGACCAGGGAATCACGATTAAACCAGCCGACAAGGGCGGTTCGATTGTGATTTTAGACACAGTCGATTACCAAACAGAATGCCTTCAACAATTGGACGACAGGAGCGCTTATCAGCCACTGTCAGAAGATCCAACTGAGCCACTATGTAAGATCATTAGCTGCATGGTAGAAGAGGCCCTGAATGAGGGTTGGATAACTGCCCTTGAAGCCCTGGTTCTGCAGATGAAACATCTTACAATGCCGTATTTTTACATCTTACCGAAGGTGCACAAACCCCAAAGACCAACACCGGGAAGGCCTATCATTTCTGGCCAAAGTTCTAATTTAGAACTACTGTCCACCTTCGTTGACTATTTTTTGAGACCTATCGTGCAGAAGATGCCGACGTAGCTACAAGATACAAAAGATGTATTACGCTTGATATCGGACATTGAATATGACAGAGAGAGGTGCACAAAACCCCAAAGACCAACACCGGGAAGGCCTATCATTTCTGGCCAAGGTTCTAATTTAGAACAACTGTCCACCTTCGTTGACTATTTTTTAAGACCTATCGTGCAGAAGATGCCGACGTAGCTACAAGATACAAAAGATGTATTATGCTCGATATCGGACATTGAATATGACAGAGAGAGAGAGACGTTTTAGTGTCCTTCCATGTCAAATCACTATTTACTTCTATTCTGCAGAACGAGACATTAGAGACAGTATTGTCCATCCTGGAAGGAGTTGACCTTGAATGTATCACCCCGGTTCACTTTATCATGGCACTAGCTCATCTGGCCATGAAAGACAACTTTTTTAGATATGAAGACACTATTTTTTTATATGCTTATTTTATATGCTTATAGAGCGCCAGACTAGACCCCCGAAGGGGTATCTCTGCGCTATAACTGCAGGTATAGAGAGAGTAAGAGACTATGTCCAAGGATGGGAGGGTAGTTAATAGCTGGGAAACAGATGGGTCTTTAGGTTTTTTCTAAACACCATGTGATTGGTGATTGACCTCAGTCCGAGCGGCAATGAGTTCCATAAAACAGGTCCGGTATGGGCCAGTGCACGTCCACCTTGCCTGGTTTTCTTAATTCTAGGTACTTTAAGTAATAGCTGGTCGCTGGAACGCAAGGAGCGTCCTGGGGTGTAAGGCTTAAAGATATCTATAAAATACTTAGGGCCCATCCCCATTAGACTCTTGTGTATGGTGCACAGAGTCTTAAAATGAACACGCTTCTTCACAGGAAGCCAGTGAAGCTGAGACAATAGGGGACAAGATGGAGTCCTAGGAGGAGCATTCATGATAATCCTTGCGGCTGTATTTTGAATGACCTGCAATTTCTTGATTTGCTCCTCATTAGCACCTTGGAGCAATCCATTGCAGTAGTCGATCCTACTAATAACAAGAGCCTGCACCAGAGTTTTCCTGTGGTGATCCGGGAGATAGGGAAAGACACGTCTGAGCATCCCTATAGCCCGGAAGCAGGTGCCGGCTACTTGATTAACATGGTCCTTAAAAATGAGTTGTTGGTCAAACAAAACTCCCAGGTTCTTGACCTTAACCTTGGGGGTGGGAACAGGGCCAAGTTCCAGAGGCCACCAGTCAGATGACCAGTGTGTTGTCGCTTGACCGAACAACACAACCTCTGTTTTCCCAACATTGCACTGCAGACAGTTCGATGACATCCAGTCTGCAATGGCTCTCATCCCCTCTGCAAAAGATCTTTTTATTGCAGGTGTGAGAGTTTTAAAGGGAAAAAGAAGTTGGGTGTCGTCAGCGTAGGATACAGGGGTGAACCCGAAAGATCTTGCTAGGTTAGCAAGGGGGGCCACATATATGTTGAAAAGTGTCGGGCTCAAACAGGAGCCCTGTGGCACCCCCTTATTGAGCTCCCGATAGGTGGACTTGTGGGAGCCCAGCCTAACCTCTTGAGAACGCCCGGACAGAAAACTCTCCAACCATGCCAAAGCCTCTCCCTCTATTCCTACCTCCCTCAGGCGATGGAGAAGCACCTTGTGAGACACCGTATCAAAAGCGGCGGAAAGGTCCAGCAGCACCAGAATCATAGAGCAACCATCATCCAGTGCCATTTTGATGTTATTGGTCACTGTCTGAAGTGCTGATTCTGTGCTGTGGTTAGGCCTGAACCCAGATTGGGAATGGTCCAGGCCTTCCGTCGCTTCAAGGTGTTTCGAGAGATAGGTGTTCACGTGCTTCTCCGTGATCTTGCCTAGGTAAGGTAGGAGGGAGATGGGACGCAGGTTGGATAGGTCTGTCCAGGGAGATGAAGCCTTCTTTCTTATTGGGTTCACCACTGCCTTTTTCCAGTCTGCCGGGACTTGGCCTGTTCTGAGGGAGATGTTTACCATTTCGAGAATGTGGGGACCTAATAATGGGATCAAAGGGCCGACCATTTTAGCCGGTACAAGGTCATTAGGGGATCCTGTTTTGATATGAGTACAGAGAGTAAGAAGCTCTGTATGAGTGATGGAAGGAAAAAGCGTCAGGAAGGTTTTATTGTCTGAAACAGAAGTAGCGGTGGGACCGATTTTAGTTTGACTTTTGCTGGTATTGTTGGCAGCTAATATCTTTTCATAGATAATGTTGATTTTGTCCTCAAAGAACAGCGAGACTTTATCACACAATTCCTGTGAAAAGTCGTCTGAACTTTCACACGCTGTGGGTTTTATAAAATTTTGTAGAATATTAAAAAGTTCTTTAGGGCTGTTACCTGCTTCTTCTATTTGTTGTGTCAATTGTAGTTTCCTCGCTGACTTAATGTTTTTATAGTATTCTGATTGGGCCTTTAGGAAAATCAGACGGTTGTTTTCAGTTTTAGTTTTTCTCCAGGCTTTCTCGAGACGTCTACATTTTTGTTTCTCTGCTCTCAGTTCTTTTGTATACCATTTTTCTTGTTTTGATACTAGGTGTTGTTTGTGTCTTTTTAGGGGAGCAATAGTGTCAATGGTTTTTTTGATAGATTCATTGAGTTTGGCTAATGCAGTATCTGCTGTATCGGACTCCAAAAGAATGGGATCTATCCATACCTCATGAGCCGTATCGATATTAATTTTGTGCCATTGACGTCTCCAAGAGGGGGGGGGGGACATTCTTTATGCGTCTCGTAGGAGTAGGGAGAGTGAATTCCAACAAGGAGTGGTCAGTCCATGATATGCTGGTGGCCAGGGAACAGTTTATTTTAGTAGAGTTAGAGAAGATAAGATCGAGCATGTGTCCCCCTGTATGAGTAGGTCCATGGTTTTTTAATTCCAAGCCTAAATTCAGTAAATCTGTAATTAGAGCCATGGATTCGGTCAACAATGGCTGGTCAACATGTATATTAAAATCGCCTAGAAGCAGAAAATCTTCTTTTGATTTAATATGTGGGGCTAAGATTTCTTGGAGAGTGAGTGCGAAATTGGGATCTGCTCCCGGGGGTCGATAGACCAAGGCCCCTTTCCAGGTAAAATGATTGGTTAAATGAAATTTAAAAAGCAGGGTTTCTAATTGTGCGTTTGAGTGTTGTTCAATAATTGTACAATGTATATAATCCCTGTATATGATCGCTAAACCGCCTCCGGTTTTAATGTCTCTGTCAAGGTGTTTGATCTTATAGCCAGAGGGAATCCCCATTGCAATGGCTGTGACAGTGTGGGGTTTCAGCCAGGTTTCCACAAGGAAGCATATGTCCGGTTGAAAGGAGTGTATTAAGTCCCAGACCTGATGCTGATGTTTAGGTAGGGAACGTACGTTTAATAAGAAGCTTTTCAAACCCTTGACTGAGGTATGACGGTCTGCAGAAGACACATTGGTGTTAGATAGATGTCGACATTCAGGGCAAGAGTAAGCTGCCTCAATGCGATGCCAGGGTATGATTGTATTACAACATGTGACAGGTCTTAGGCTGCGTAAGAGAAGGGATGAATATGGAAGGGGTTGGGAATTCTTACCGGTGACGGTTTGTGGGACAGAGCCAGGGTCCATCGCCCCTCGCCCCGTCCTGTCGCGGACGGGCGCAGACGGGCTTTTCTTCGGCGCTTCTTAGGCGCGCTCGAAGGCGCCCCCTGCGCGCAACCGCTGCGCGCTTGTGGGAAGGGCGTGGCTAAATAGCCCGGAGTGAGGTAGCCACTAGAGCGCTAACCTCAACTCCGGGGAAACCGGAAGTGCAGTCTGCCTGGCTCTTGCCTGTCCGCCCTCCGCACAACGGCACTATTGCCGGGTCGGAACGAGGCGGGCAGGCGGGAAATTGAGCCCAGGAGATTCAGAGGGAGAGGAGCTGATTTAAAAAGGAACACGTGAGTCTGCCCAATTTAAAACACAGTAATACACAGTTAAAAATGCTACAGACTCTAAAAACAGTCTGTTTGTTCAGCGTTTAGCGCTTCTCGCAGCCCCCTGAAATTACCAATCTCTTACAGGTGATGACACTCTCTTCGCACAGCAGCGGGTCTGGGAGACACTGCCACCGTCTCCCTACCGCGCCGGCTCGAAGGTCAGGACGGCCTAAATAGCCCGGAGTGAGGTAGCCACTAGAGCGCTAACCTCAACTCCGGGGAAACCGGAAGTGCAGTCTGCCTGGCTCTTGCCTGTCCGCCCTCCGCACAACGGCACTATTGCCGGGTCGGAACGAGGCGGGCAGGCGGGAAATTGAGCCCAGGAGATTCAGAGGGAGAGGAGCTGATTTAAAAAGGAACACGTGAGTCTGCCCAATTTAAAACACAGTAAAACACAGTTAAAAATGCTACAGACTCTAAAAACAGTCTGTTTGTTCAGCGTTTAGCGCTTCTCGCAGCCCCCTGAAATTACCAATCTCTTACAGGTGATGACACTCTCTTCGCACAGCAGCGGGTCTGGGAGACACTGCCACCGTCTCCCTACCGCGCCGGCTCGAAGGTCAGGACTGCCTAAATAGCCCGGAGTGAGGTAGCCACTAGAGCGCTAACCTCAACTCCGGGGAAACCGGAAGTGCAGTCTGCCTGGCTCTTGCCTGTCCGCCCTCCGCACAACGGCACTATTGCCGGGTCGGAACGAGGCGGGCAGGCGGGAAATTGAGCCCAGGAGATTCAGAGGGAGAGGAGCTGATTTAAAAAGGAACACGTACGTGCACTCTTTCGAGCAAGAACATGTACTGACCACTGCCAACCCATTTTTCACGTCTATCCGATTGTGGAAGCGTTATATAGATGACGTGTTGGTGGTGTGGCGGGGAGATCATGACTCTATACTTCGCTTTCACCAATGGTTAAACACCAGGAACCAGTTTTTGAAATTCACAGTGGAGATCAATAAGGAGAGATTGGCCTTCTTAGATCTATTTTTTCGACACCAGCTGGTTTGAGACTGAACTATATTGGAAGCCGATGGCATGCAACTCTCTATTGCAGTATGAGAGTCAACATCCTAAAGCGTTAAGGGACAACCTGCCATATGGGCGATTTCTTAGAGTGCGAAGAAATTGTTCTACAGATAGCTCTTTTAAAATCCATGCTGAGGGCTTGACAGAACAATTGGTGTCTCGACATTATCCACGTAAACTGGTAAAGCATTCACTAAAACGAGATAGAATAACCATCGTGCAGCCCTATTGGAACCTTTGGTCACCAAACCAGCCCTTGATCGTTTGACATTTGTGAGTACCTTCTGTACAAAGGCCAACAGTATACAGAGGGTTATTCGGAGACATTGGCGGAGCTTGAATTGTTGCAATGACAAAATCACCCAACCCTTGTTTGCCTTTAAAAGATCAGGTAACATACGGGACCGTTTGGAGCATACACGCCCTAAATCGACACCCAAGAGAGCCCTGGGGACTTTGTGGGACCTACCGGCTGTCGTGGGACATCATCCCTGTGGGGGGTGTTCTGTCTGTCCTCAAACTAAACATTCCACATCCATTGATATAGGGACTGATCAGCCATGGGTGCAATCCACCTTTACAAATTGTAACAGCGAGAACCTCATTTATTTACTGACCTGCCCTTGTCAGATCCAGTATGCAGGGATGACGACCCGCAAGGTTAAATCCCGCATGCTGGAACATAAAAGTTCATTTAGGTGCAAAAAAACCCTGACAAAGCTCATGAGACATTTCGTTGAAAAAAATCATGAAGCAGATGATTTCCAATGGACAATACTTGAAAAAACATTTATACCTCCACATCAGTGAAATTTCTAAATATCTGTTCACTAAGGAACAAAAATGGGTGTTTAGACTACACAGTGATGTGCAAGGTCTTAATGATGACATACCTTGGACAAGTCTGTAAAGCATATTATTTTTACCTTAGTGATACATAATGTGTACTATGTGTTCCCCCCCCCCCTTTTTTAGGTTATGAAGGTACATGGTGACTCTTGGGGAGGTGGATCAGTAATATGGTTGAGCTATTTCCAACCCCTCGTGTTAGCAGGCATG
Organism: Lissotriton helveticus; assembly: GCF_964261635.1. Taxonomy (NCBI): domain Eukaryota; kingdom Metazoa; phylum Chordata; class Amphibia; order Caudata; family Salamandridae; genus Lissotriton; species Lissotriton helveticus. The sequence continues at coordinate 189,602,782 of NC_136060.1, forward strand.
CATGGAATGATCCGGACAGGGGGAACACATTTTCTCCACTCTTAGTAGTACTAAGCATGCTTTTGACTCGAAATCAGTTCGAATTACAACTTTGAACAGTCTCTTGTGAATCAGGCTACTAGGGCATAGATTAAATGACTTCCTATCCATGATGCGCTGTGCCACAACTGATAACCCTTACAATATTGTGCTGCCCTCAATATATATCACCGTGGACAACTGCGGCGTTTAAATAATCGTACACACACATATGGTACAGAATATTCTCTTATAAATATAAACTAATACAGTACATGGATAGAATATTTGTCTACATAAGATGCCCGGTGCCACGACTATAAGACCGTGCCACCTCTGACAAAGACCATCTTTTGAGAATTGCGGCTCCGATGAACTATATATATATATATTATATACATATACATAGCACGGAGTCGACCTTCCTTTTCGAATTACTATTGGATTTGGTGGATCGTTTGATTATATTTTATTTTTTGTCTTGAAGTCTGCCTTTTCTTATTAGCTATAAATAGACGAGCATACACCACACATAGATGCAATAGGAGAAGGAAGCGTGCCAAATTAAATGAGGAGCGAAATATACAGAATACTGGTTCCTATTAACGTTGGAACTACTAGCGTCTTGATAGTGACGTCATTTTGTAGTTCTTGCAGCTAAGTGCGCGAGACACGTAAAGTGAGGAAATAAGCCAAGGAACTACTATGGCAATAGAAGTAAGTGTTCCACGTTTTACGGTCCCGTGCAAACAAAATAGACCCCCTCATGTTGACACATGAAAATACGAGCCGGAATGGAGGCTGAGGGAGCGGGTAATGCTCTGCTTTCATTGTATATACCGTTCGTTGCAAGCTCGTACGAGCGGTCGGATGAGTACAGGGGTCTGATTGAAGTTAACTATTGTGGGAGAGTGGAGACGTCCTGACAGGAGCACAAATAATCTTTTTTTTGGCGTTTATTTCTACCCTGTCTCCTCGGACACTAACATGGGGGGATATCGCTAATTGGGAACACAGGGTTTGAGCGAGAATCAAGGGGATAAGAACACGCCGCCCTGTCCGGTCGTTACCTCCCCCTTGACTCAGTATACGCCGGAGGCAACGATGGACAGGTAGGCTCCCCGCTAACTTATCTCAGATCTAAAGGATTGACCGTGAGTGCGGGGTTTTTTTGAAAGCATGAGTTACTATCCTCCTGTTGCCTTCATGATGTTTTATGCAGGCTTGGTACGGAGAGTAAACAGAGAAGTAGAATGACCTGTTGCAAGATGGCCAGACTAATATGTTTGAGCGGGCTTTAAAACAGGAGTAAGGCTGACGTTTTTGATATGGGGACTACGCCTGATTTTTATGTAAAAAATAACCCCTTTTAAAAACAGCAAATACACTCCTGAGTCTGATAGGGCTTCTGGAGTCAGTCCTATTGGCAATGGATATCAATACTTTCTTAATAAGAAGAACGTGTTGTACAGCACAGAGAGTAAAGATGCAGTGAGGAGTACTCTGGGCATTATTTTAATTTCTGATTGTTACAATATTTCTCAGGAGAGAATTACGATATGGGGGTGGTAATAAAGATGAGTTGGTACAAACTAATGGTGATTTGAAAATCTTCCTTTCCCCCCTTGTTTCCTCTCCTAGAGCGGGGCCTCGCTATCCTGAGCTAGGTCCAGGTGAGGTGTAAAATTTACTACGACGATGCACGCTACGTTAATGGCGGCTTTGCACTATACTGCTGGCTACATTCACAGAGGTTGTTACTAACTAGGAATGTGTTTGAAATGTTTTTATAGATGCCATCTGCATCCCTTGAAGCAGATGATCTGTGGAGACAGTTTGTATTGATTCCAACCCGTTTGTTGTTTTTGTTGTTGTTATTAAAACGTTTTCACTTGATTTCTTTCTCACTTGGTTTATAGAAAGGCTTATGCAGTAGCAAATCTTAAGAACAGAGGTCCTGACGAAAGCCTGGGGCACTCTAACCCTATTGGCTGAAACATGATGGCCTTGATAACTTAGCAGTTATTTGTTAGTACTGCTCTTTGCACTGTTCTGTTTTTAGCTTAGAGGGTGAGGTGACATCTTTAATAATGTTTACATTTTCTCCTCATGACTCTATTTTAACATCACTCACTAACCTCTTGTTGCACTGCTCTTAAGTCCCAAGTGGTCCAGGACCCAAAGAATGTACAGTTGGTCCCTTTCCTTCTTGGTGTCCTTATTCTGATTCCATTGAGCGAATCCCTCTCTGGAAATTTGTCTCTATGATCAAGAGACATATCATCCATATGGGTGGATAACCAGACTGATCCCATTGATAATTGATGGGAATCCATGTTCAGCTCAATGTTTTCTTTCTGGTATGACACTCTCTCCGTTTTCCTTGTCTTTTCTAAACTATGTTTGTAGCAGCTTAAAGCACTTGGTTGCTTTTTATTGAGTTGACCCCCAGTTCAGTTGGTTATTGAGTTTGTGTAAAGTGGGAATTGGAACTGTGGCTGGTCGTTAAAATATCCCTTTGACCCTAATTTTCCCTGTTGTGTTTTTAATGCTGGCTCTGACATGGTCAGACAACCTGTACTGTTTACTTTTGACAGGTAGGCTGTCACCAGTGTCAATGTGGTGCACACACCACTCAGTGATGCTTGGGGTCAAAGAGAACAGGCCAGCAAACTGCTCCAGCACCTGCTTACATTCTCTGTGCTGCTGGTCTGTCAATTTGTGAGCGAGTACAACTCCCTCCACTGACCCATCTTGCACATTAGTGGAGAGGATGTCGGGCACAGGCTCAGTTTCCTCCTCCACACCCTCATCAGTGACCAGTAATATGGTCATGTCTGCCCTTTCATGGTGGGGTTTCAATCTAATCACATGCAGGACCCTGTGAGGGTTCCTGGGGGTGCCAAGGTCAACCAAATAGGTAACCTCACCCTTCTTTGCTAAGATTGGATAGGGCCCACTCCACTTGTCATGGAGGGCTCTGGGAGCCACTGGCTCCAACAACCACATCAACTGTCCTGGAGTATACTCTGGCATAGTAGCCTTTTGATCATACCAGTGATTCATGAGCTCCTGGCTGGCCATCAGTTTCCTGTTTGCCTTGTACATGTACTCCGCCATTCTAGATCTCAGGCCTAGCACATAATCAAGCACATAGTCCTTAGCTTCTTTAAGAGGCTGGTGTTTGGGCACCCCTCACGGGGTGCCCAAACACCAGCTCAAAGGGACTGAAACCAACCCCTTTCTGTGGCACCTCCCTGTAGGCAAACAGTAAGCATGGAAGAACATCCCATCTCCTACTGAATTTCTCAGACAACCCCTTTATCAGGACCTTCAGGGTTTTGTTGAATCTCCCAACACGACCATTTGCTTGTGGGTGATAGGGGGTGGTGAACTTGCACTTGACTCCACACTCATCCCACATAGCAGTCAGATAGCTGGACAGGAAGTTTGTGCCCCTATCTGACACCACCTCTTTTGGAAAACCCACTCTGGTGAACACACCAAGCAGTGCTCTAGATACCGCAGGACCATCAATGGTTCTAAGAGGTATGGCTTCAGGGTATCTAGTAGCATGGTCAACCACCACTGATGCAGTAGGTGGGTCCAGGGGACCAACAATGTCCATCCCCACCCTTTCAAAAGGAACCCCAACCACTGGCAGTGGTATTAGGGAGCCGTTGTCATGCCCCCAGCCTTGCCCCATGCCTGACAGGTGACACAGGAGCTGCAAAACTCCTTTACCTTTTCAGACATATTGGGCCAGTAGAAATGGTTCACCAACCGGTTCCATGTCTTTGTCTGTCCCAAATGTCCTGCCAAGGGGATATCATGATCCAAAGTCAGGATGAACTCTCTGTACTTCTGGGGCACCACCAACCTCCGGGTGGCTACTTCCTTGAGGTTTCAGCCCTCAGTATAAAGCAGTCCAAATTTCCAGTAGAGTTTGTGAAACCCACTGTCATCCCCTCCTCTTGCTCAATCCGCCTCAAGCTCTCAAGGGTGGGACAGTCACGCTGTCCCTGACTGAACTGCTCTCTGGGTCCACCTGCTCCAGTCAGTTCTGCCAAATCTGACAGCTCTGGCAGGGATGGAGGCCCTCACTCAGAGGCCAGATACCCCCCATCAGGGTTAGATTCTTCCTGCACCTCTGGAGTTCCCTGGGCTGGCTTACCAGGCCCAGTGACCTTGTCCTTGGATGTTTGGCCCTTTGTTCCAGGGTCCAAGTGTCCAGTCTCTCCCTTCTGACACGTCTGTGACCTATTCACAGCACATACCCACTCAGGGAGCTCCAATATTTTCATATGGAGTCCTCTCTCCGCCTCTGACCACGCAGAGGCTTCAAGATCATTGCCCAGTAAACACTGGACTGGGAGCACCTTTGACACAGCTACCTTCATAGGGCCAGTCACACCTCCCCATTCCAAATCCACTACAGCCATAGGATGGAGTTTGGTAGTGCGGTCTGCATATGTCACCTGGTGAAACTCACCAGGTAACATCTCTCTGGAGGCACCAGTTCATCCAGGACCATAGTTACACTAGCCCCAGTGTCTCTGAAAGCCTCAACCCCAGTCCCATTCACTTTAGTCCTCTGCCTGTACGTGTTCATGTTTGGAGGTAAGGGTGGAAATATTCACCCCTCCCAGGGACACTAAGGTTGCTTCCACCACCTGACTACCCCTCTCTGGGGCACCACTCTCCACCCCTACAATGACACTGGCAATCCCTGTGGATGGCTCCTTAGGGGGGAGCTTCTTGGTGCAGACAGCATCTACCTGCTTGTGCCCTGGCTGTTGACAGTCATAGCACTTACCCACCTTTGAGGAATCAAAGAACCTACCAGGCTTTCCCTGAAACCCCTTCCCTTTGAATTTGGGTTGGCTCGGGCCCCACCTCCTTGTGCAGGTTTTTTTGAGTCTTCGGAGGACTCCGAAGGTTTTTGACTTCATTTCCCTGGGGTTTCCCCCTGGGGAGGGACCTGTCCTCCTTTCTTCTGGTCACCCCTTGGTGTTGAATGGAAACCCAGGTTCTCACCCACTCATCAGCTGATTCCACAGCTCTCTGGGGTCTGTCAGCTTAGAGTCCACTAGATACTGGCGTAATATTCTCTTCTGCACAATGAGTCAAAATGTGTTCTTTTTAAAACAAATTATACAATCCCTCATATGTGTAAACTTTGTTACCAACAATCCAGCCTTCCAGTGACTTTACTGAAACGTACACAAAGTCTACCCAAGACTTTGAACTCAATTTCTGGGTGCCTCTAAACTTCACCCTGTACTGTTCTAGAGTCAGACCAAATCTCTTGACTAAGCATGCCTTCATCTGTTGGTATGATTCTGCATCCTCTTCCTTCAGGGTCAGGAGCCTATCCCGCCCAGATACTGGAATCAACTCCCTCAGGAGTGCACCCCAATACCTAGAGTGGACCCTACTCATTTTAAGGGCCCTCTCAAAAGCAGCTAGCCACCTGTCAATGTCATGCCCCTCAGTGTAATTGGGTACTATGCCCGTGGGAAGTTTAGGTTCAAATCTACCACCCCTGGATATCTCAGCATCTTCTTCACTTTCACTGCCACCATTCCTTTTCTCTTCATTATCCCAGCTCTTCTCAGCCAAGTCCAGTTTCCTTTGCTCTAAAGCTATCAAAGCTAATTGAGCCTGATGCTGTCTCTCTGCAAGGGACCCTTCCCCACTCCCACCACCAGCTTGGTTCACCTGGCTAACACTAGTCAAAATCGAAAAGGTTTCGTCCTCACCACTCTCTCGGGTGAGGTTGGGGGGGAACATCTTCCTCAGCTGCCCTGGCCCAGGCCTTTAGGGTCTCAAGCAACCGTGCCTTTCTCATCTTCTTGCAAGCACTCAGCCCCCTAAGCCTAGACTGTTCCCTAAGATCAGGCATCTTAAACTGAGACAGTTTAGCCAGGTCCAGCTCCATGGTTCCCTAGTTTTGGGTCACAAAAAACTAGGCACAACAGACTTAGAACAATTTGGAAAAATCAAAATAATGGATTAAGAAATCGATTAGTTCAAATTCCAAAAATCAAACTCAAAAGTTTTCTTCTAAAGCAATTTAGAGGATTTTTATAATCTTAAATCATTCACTGAAAGGTGTACTTTTCATACACAAGTCCTCATCCACACCGCTGAGCACCAAATATTGGAAAGTGGGTTGTTGGTAGGTGCAAATGTAGGTCTGCCCCTGGCAATAAGGGCACTAACACATGATAGGACACAGCATAGCTCTTAGAAAATTTAATCCTATGCTCAACCCTTCGTAACGTGGCTGCGAGCAGACAGGCTTAACTTCAACGACAGGTATGTAAAGCATTTAAAAACACAATTTCAGTAAATAATTAAGACACAACACAAAATAAAAATCCAACACCAATTTATAAAAATAGGTAATATTTTTATCTTTAATTGACACCAAATAGAAAAAGATCCACTGTAGGGAACCAGAGACACAAATTTTTAAAGATTAGTCACTATCTAGTGCTTCGAAACCAACAGTGCCCCTTTCAGTCTTTTCATTTTCTCCGACAAGGACACACCTTTAGAAATTGTTCTGAAGAATTTTCTCACCACTGTGTTGTGCCTCCTTCTTCAGCAAGCGAGGTCCAGTTAGAACTCCTTCCTTAAGTTCTGCTTGCGGGTCCCAAAGTATCCAACACACAATCCAAGGTTCTGGAATCTCCAAGAGGGTCCTTGAAAGTGTGATACTTCAATTCCGCAATCCACTTGAACAAACCCCTTACAAATCCACTAGTACTCCAGGCTGGAAATTCTTTGTGGGGCTGTCCAGGTGAGCTCTGTTCACCTGTAGCTTGCAGGGAGTCCACCAAGTCCTTTTGCAGCAAGGTAATCCACAAGGCTGCAGTTTCACTTGGTGCAGTCTTCAGAAGTCAGGCCTTAGAAATCTTTGCACAGCAAAACTTCTCAGCAGGGCACTTCTTGCTTCAGTAAGTTTCAAACAGCAGATCTGGAGGGCTCTGCCCCTCTCAGATACTTATTCAAAATTCTCTGGGTCAAGCACAAGGTCACTTCTGACCAATGAGAGCATGGTAACTCCTCATAGTTATGACCACATCCTGTAGAGTGTGGCATTTCTTTTTGTCCCAGAGTGCACCAATCTTCCAAATCCATAATGGCTGATTTTCCAGCAAGGAGGTAAGAGCTGGCTGAACACACCCCCTGGGATGGATTATTTCCATGGACTCTCCCCCTACCATCTGCACATACCTTCCTTAAGCCTAGCCCTGCCTCTGGGGCAAGAGTGTCAGAGTGAAACTGAAACCCAGGCCTCCCCTCTGCCTTTGAAGAGCATGGTTTACGACTCCACCCACTGGCCTGGCATTCCTATAGACCAGCACTCTGCCCCCCCACCAGCAGAGTGGTTCTTTATCACCTCTTCAAAGCAGCCTGGCTAATCCACTTAACTCTGACCAATCAGGGCAGACCACTGGAAGGCTGAACTTGGACTTACAAACAAGGACGTCTTATAACTTCTTGTATGTACACTTTAGGAGAAATTCAACAATATAATATTGTTGGATTTACTACTACCATTCTGGGAAGTCTTTGAATGGTCCGGCTAGTACTCTCCTATCCTATCCTATTTATTAATCAATAACGTCCGGACATGTTAGCCTATGGGCCATGGAGTTTGCAATGGGGAAAATGACTTGAGCCAGTTTTCTAGCACCAGGGCTTATAAAAACATATTTTATAAGTATTTCCCTAATTTCTACATGGCCCCCACATCTGTGCAACTAGGGGAGACTTTAGGGGTTCTGAATCTGCAGAAATATTGCAGATCCTCCTTACCCAGTGCTCCTAGCATCAAAGTCGAATTTGAGCAGCACTTTAAAACAATGTGGGGAGTGAAATGTGAAATTTCACTTTACCCAGGCATTTAAAAACTCATTTTATAAGGGTGTACCTTATAGATAACTGATCTCCCCATTCCCCCCCCCACCCCACCCCTGGGATACCCAGGGGAGACCCTGGGGGTCCTTAATATGCCAAAACATTGTAGGTTTTCCATTTTTAAGTGCCCCTACCACCAAAGTCGAGTTTGGGCATGATTTACTGTTTAAAAGCAGTCCTGGCAATCAGTGCTGCTTTTAAACACACCTCAGGCTTCAGCACTGCACACACGCTAGTGCAGAAAAAGTTGCTGGCCTCTAAACTGCCATACCCCAGGGTACTGGGGCCTTCTAGGTAGTTTCAATCCCCTGCCTTATTATATACTAGGGGCCTGTGGTGTAGGTCATGCCAATTACAGGGGTACCCCACCATATCATAGTGTACCCTAGTGTATGTTGGGTGTTTTAACTGTTCTAATGTGTTCCTTTCAGCTCAACACTGGCCCTGGGCCTAGTTAGGCAGAGCCCAGGGTCAGTCAAAATCAGTTACCACAAGCATCAGTCAGCAAAACGTTGGGGGTGCCCAGGGCACAGGATGACTTTGCAACAACTACACTTTGCTATTTCAGAGAGTAACCTATGAAACCATCAGAGAAAAGCTACTGTGAGGGTTCTAGTGCTTTTAGGTCATGCTTAGAGACAGATTGAACTGTCTCACCAGCTTCATGTAATCAAAAGAAACAATACACAAAAAAAACACACATATTATATATATATGTATATTTTGAGGAGCTTTGAGTGAGATCTTTGTATCCATCGGCCGGTTCAACAGTTATCGATTTTGCCTCCTCCCATGACACCATACAGGATGATGAAATGTGTCCACCTACTTCAGCCGTTGGTTCCCTTGCACTGCAACAGCATTTTTTGCCTGATCACACATGCACATCTGGTTAAAAAAAGAGCACTTCAGTGCCAGGGCTAGTGGGCCAATACTTTACTTTGCTAATGCTCTTTTCCTTCCATTCTTTATCTAAATATATTTCATCAGTCATCATTGTGAGTTTACACTATGTCTTGAGGGTACAGTAATTCAAAACTAATAGTATATTTTCTTTGTGTCAATAGGAATCATATTTTCCTTTGGTGTGTTTAATACTAAAAAACTAAACTAAAAAACTAAACTGGTTTTGAGGCCTGTCCTAAGTGCACCTGCCTGCTATGAAGCACCCAATATGCTCTATTAAAATCATATTTGATGTTTTATTTATTTACTTTTAATTTTTAAGTTTAGGCGGTCGCCTGTTTTTCCTTTTTATTTTGTGGCCCATGCTTGCAATACATTTTTTTTTAAATCACACCTGCTTGCCAAAAACAGACCTACACGCTTGACCAATGCCTGATATTCATTACGTTAGCTCTTAAATCCAGCATGCCGAACGCACTCTTTTCTTGTGACCACACGTAGCACCTAAAACGTATGCAAAATTCAACAGAACGTAAACAGAGCTATGCTCTAGGACACCCCCGCGCCGCACGGCCACCAGCTGCTGTGTGCGTGCTCCCTGCCTGCTGCCTCGCTAGCCGAGCTCCGCCGCGTGGCCACGCCCCCTGCCTTCTTGCAGCGTGGTCCGCGACCTGCCCCCGTCGTCATTGGTGTTTAGAACTGTTTTTAGTGTTTCCCTGTAATTTGTAATTTGTATTTGCCTTCTGTATAGCCTGTTGTTTTGCCTGTTTTGCCCCCTGCGTCCTCCCTCCCCGCTTCCCGCCACCGCCGCTAACCCCGCCCCTTTTGCCTTCTCTACCCTCCCCGCTCCCGCCTCCCAGCTGCTCCGCCCCCCGCGCACTTCGCCATATATGGCGACCGTGCGAACGCGCAGCGTTGACGCGCAGCGGGTGCGCCGATTGTGCGCCGAAGGCGCGCCAAAGGTAAGCCCGTCTGCGCCCGTCCGCGCCTGGACCGCGCCCAGTGCCAGGACCTCTGGCCCCCACCGACGGAAGCCGACCCGACGAACCTACAACGCCGCCGAACTCATCGCACTCAACACCGGCGCCATCCCGGGATGCCACCGAGCCACCCCGAAGCACACCCACGGACCCTTCAGCTGCCACGCCTGCAAGTTCTCCTGCGTCCGGACCTACCCCGCACCAACACCCGCCAAGCCGAACGCCAGCAGCAACCACCTCAAGTGCATCCTGCTCAACACCCGCTCCGTCCACAGACACGCCATCGAACTCTGGAACCTCCTCGACACCACAGCCCCTGACATCGCCTTCCTCACGGAGACCTGGATGAACGCCTCCTCAGCACCCGACATCGCCATCGCCATCCCAGAGGGCTACAAGATCACCCGGAGGGAACGCACCGCCAACCAGACGGGAGGAGGCATCGCCATCATCCACAGGGACACCATCCGCATCACGACCAACACCGACGACACCCTAACCACCGCCGAACACCTGCACTTCCAGATCCACACCGACCCGAAGACCACCCTCAGAGGCACCCTGATCTACCGACCCCCGGGACCACGCACACGATTCAGCGAGGACATCGCCGACTTCATCAGCCCGCATGCCCTCCCCTCCGCCGACTACATCCTCCTGGGGGACCTCAACTTCCACCTGGAGAACAACAGCGACCGGAACACCATCACCCTGCTCGACAACCTCGCCAACCTCGGACTCAAACAGCTGGTGTCCACCCCCACCCACCTCGCCGGACACACACTCGACGCCGTCTTCTCATCCAGCAAAGACATCGCCTTCAGCCACGCAACAGGACTCCACTGGACGGACCACAGCTGTGTCCACTTCACCTTCAAAAGAACGACGATCCACCACCACCAGCAACAGGTCGCCCGAAGAAGCTGGAACAAGATCACAGCCGACCAGCTCACCGCCTCCCTGAGCCAGCACCCTCCTGCCGGCTCAACGAACCCCAGCCAGGCCGCCGACAACCTCACGAAGTGGATCAGCAACTGCGCGGACGAACTCGCCCCTCTGAGGATCCCGCCCAGCAGATCCGGCAGCAGAAAAACCCCATGGTTCACCGACGAACTCAAGAGCTCCAAGAAGAACTGCCGAGCCCTCGAGAAAGTATGGAGAAGGGAACCAACAATGAACAACATGTCCACCCTCAAGCTCGCCACCCGGAAACACCACCAACTGATCCGCGCCACCAAGAAAACTGCATACAAGGACCGCCTGGACAACAACGCACACAACTGCAAGGAACTCTTCAACATCGTGAAAGAGCTCTCCAACCCCAACGCCGGAAACAACGACATCACCCCTTCGCAAGACCTCTGCAACTCCCTCGCCTCCTACTTCCACAACAAGATCGCGGACATACACAACAGCTTCAGCATCCAACCAACGCACGCCACAACCGCAGCAACGCCACCCACCACCACCCTCCGCGCCTGGACCCCGGTCAGCACCGAAGACACCATCCGCACGATGAACTCCATCCACTCCGGATCTCCAACCGACCCCTGCCCTCACCAAGTCTTCAACAAAGCCGACGTTGTCATCGCACCCCACCTGCGGGACATTATCAACACCTCCTTCGACACCGCCACCTTCCCTGAGAGCTGGAAGCACGGCGAACTCAGCGCTCTACTCAAGAAACCTACAGCGGACCCCACCGAACTCAAGAATTACCGTCCCATCTCGCTCCTCCCGTTCCCGGCCAAAGTCATCGAAAAGACCGTCAACAAACAGCTGGCCGCCTTCCTCGAGACAAATGGATCCCTCGACCCCTCACAGTCTGGCTTCCGAGCCAACCACAGCACCGAGACCGCCCTCATCACTGCCACCGATGACATCCGAACCCTGATGGACAACGGAGAAACAGCGGCCCTCATCCTCCTGGACCTCTCCGCGGCATTCGACACTGTCTGCCACCGCACCCTAGTGCAGCGCCTTGGCAACATCGGAATCCAGGAGAAGGCACTGGAATGGATCACCTCCTTCCTCGACAGAAGAACACAGAGAGTCCGCCTACCACCGTACAAGTCTGAGGCCACCGAAGTCATCTGCGGCGTCCCTCAAGGATCCTCGTTGAGCCCCACCCTATTCAACGTCTACATGAGCCCCCTCGCGGCCATCGCACGCCAACACAACCTCAACATAATCTCCTACGCCGACGACACCCAACTGATCCTCTCCCTGACCAACGACCCCACCGCCGCCAGAGCCAACCTGCACGAAGGGATGAGAGATGTAGCCGAGTGGATGACGACCAGCCGCCTGAAACTGAACTCAGACAAGACGGAGGTCCTCATCCTGGGCTCCTCGCCCTCCGCCTGGGACGACTCCTGGTGGCCCCCCGCCCTGGGCACCGCACCCAAACCGACGGACCACGCACGCAACCTGGGCTTCATCCTGGACTCCTCCCTCTCCATGACCAGACAAGTCAACGCCGTCTCCTCGTCATGCTTCAACATCCTGCGCATGCTACGGAAGATCTTCTGGTGGATCCCCACCGAGACCAGGAAGACTGTCACCCAGGCCCTCGTCACCAGCCGACTGGACTACGGCAACGCCCTCTACGCCGGAACCACTGCCAAACTCCAGAAGAGACTCCAGCGGATCCAGAACGCCTCAGCCAGACTCATCCTCGACATCCCACGAAACAGCCACATCTCCGGACACCTGAGAGGCCTGCACTGGCTCCCCGTCAACAAAAGAATCACCTTCCGCCTCCTCACCCACGCACACAAAGCCCTACACGACCAAGGCCCGAGCTACCTCAACAACCGAATCAACTTCTACGCTCCCATGCGCCACCTCAGATCAACCAGCCACGCCCTCGCCGCCGTCCCCCGCATCCGAAGAGCGACAACAGGAGGAAGGTCCTTCTCCTACCTGGCCGCCAAGACTTGGAACTCCCTCCCGACCGACCTGCGCCTGACCCAGGACCACCTCTCCTTCAGGAAGAAGCTTAAGACCTGGCTGTTCGAGCAGTAAAGGCACCCCCCCCTCCTAGCGCCTTGAGACCCTACGGGTGAGTAGTGCGCTCTATAAATGTATTGATTGATTGATTGATTGATGTTTTTGGCAGTGTATGTTAAATTCATTATCATTTTATATTTTACTACGATACGGTATAATCAACTAGAAAGCAGTAAAGTCTATTTATCCAGACCTGTAAAGTACACACACAACTTTTTAAACCGTTTTTGGACATAGACTGAGTTCGGAGGTGAAACTAGACTCTTGGAGCTCTCTTCCACTGAGGAAATATCCACTGTGCACCCTTTATCCCTAACCAATCGATATATTTATATTAAATATAGCTGCAGACTTTACATTCACAACAAGATCTCTCAGTAAAATAAGTTGGTTAAATTTGTTTAGATCACTCATCTACCAAGATCAAATCTATTTCCTAAACTTGGAAATCTACCATGAAATGTGCCTTAAAATGAGTTTAAAAAAAACAATCTTAAAGAAGACTAAACGTCAACAATACAAAACAAAACTTCGACATCCTCACTGGCTGCCGCTGCGCGTTTGCATATAAATATCCTTGGGCTGTGATAGTACGACAGGAAAATATTGCTTTTCAGAAAATATTGTTACTCGTGTTTCAATATAGAAAGGCAGCGGTAACTGGACAAAAGCGGCTAAAAATAAGAAAAAAAAAACAATGCAGCAGTTTTGATTCTCAATATGAAGCCAAAACACAGAAAAAATAAACATGCGAGAGAATCAATGGTAACTGTATTTGAAATGGACTACACGCATTGTTTTCACTGTTACATAATTATAACAATTACCTGCAGTCTCCTCAAGCAGCTCGCAGAACTCGCCAGTCATTTGTTCTCATTGTTCAAACCTTCACACACAGCTGCATCTAAAAGGAGAAAAACATTCTTAATTAATCCTTTCAGAAACTGTGAAAAAAGGGCTATTTCTCTGCCCTTAGTCAAGGTCACAAATCGAGAGGCAGCGAAGTCAAGCAAGCACGTGGCATGCAGGCTCATTGCCACAAAGACAAAAGGCTCGGTTGGCCTAGTGGTTCACAAAAGGCCAGCTTCGTGAGTCGGAAATTCGCTTCCGTTTGCAGAAAGCTTTCATTGTATTCACAAATATGTTCTATCAAGTGCAGGACAAAGGAAAACATATGCTCGGTTTTCGATTTCTGAAGAAATCGTTGTCCGTTTTTTCTTTTCGCACAGGTCTTTGATCTGAGCTGATAAGGAATCCAGGAAGAAAAGGGCGTACAGACTGGAGAGGAGCCGGATATGGGACCAGAGCAAGTACCAACGGAGAAACTGAATTGAGACCAGCAGCAAGCAACCCAAAAGAAGAAACGTGATAGGGACCACGAACAAGCAACACAGAAGGAGAAACTGGACAGTAACTAAGAGGAAGGAAACACAGAAGGAGAAACAGGATAGGAACTAAGAGCAAGCAACACAGAAGAAACTGGATATGGACCAGGAGCAAACAACACAGAAAGAGAAACTGGATAGGGACCAGGAGCAAGCAATACAGAAGGAGAAACTGGATAGGGACCAGGAGCAAGCAACACAGAAAGATAAACTGGATAGGCACCAGGAGCAAGCAGCACAGAAGGAGAAACTGGATAGTAACGAAGAGGAAGAAAACACAGAAGGAGAAACAGGATAGGAACTAAGAGCAAGCAACACAGAAGAAACTGGATATGGACCAGGAGCAAGCAACACAGAAAGAGAAACTGGATAGGCACCAGGAGCAAGCAGCACAGAAGGAGAAACTGGATAGTAACGAAGAGGAAGAAAACACAGAAGGAGAAACAGGATAGGAACTAAGAGCAAGCAACACAGAAGAAACTGGATATGGACCAGGAGCAAGCAACACAGAAAGAGAAACTGGATAGGGACCAGGAGCAAGCAACACAAAGAGAAACTGGATATGGACCAGGAGCAAGCAACACAGAAAGAGAAACTGGATAGGAACTAAGAGCAAGAATACACAGAAGAAGAAACTGGATAGGGACCAGGAGCAAGCAGCACAGAAGGAGAAACTGGATAGTAACGAAGAGGAAGAAAACACAGAAGGAGAAACAGGATAGGAACTAAGAGCAAGCAACACAGAAGAAACTGGATATGGACCAGGAGCAAGCAACACAGAAAGAGAAACTGGATAGGGACCAGGAGCAAGCAACACAAAGAGAAACTGGATATGGACCAGGAGCAAGCAACACAGAAAGAGAAACTGGATAGGAACTAAGAGCAAGAATACACAGAAGAAGAAACTGGATAGGGACCAGGAGCAAGCAACACAGAAAGAGAAACTGGATAGGAACTAAGAGCAAGAATACACAGAAGGAGAAACTGGATAGGAACTAAGCGCAAGCAACACAGAAAGAGAAACTGGCTAGGAACCAAGAGCAAGTAACACAGAAACAGAAACTGGATAGGAACTAAGAGCAAGCAGCACAGAAGAAGAAACTGGATAGGGACCAGGAGCAAGTAACACAGAGGGAGAAATTGGCTAGGAACCTGGAGCAAGTAACACAGAAGGAGAAAATGGATGGGAACTAGGACCAAGCAAAAGAAAGAAAAACTGGATAGCAACAAGGGGCAAGCAACACAGAAGAAGAAACTGGATAGCAACTAGGAGCAAGCAACATATAAGAAGAAACTGGATAGGGACCAGGAGCAACCATCACAAAAGGAAAAACAGGATAGGGACGTGGAGTTAGGAACACAGATGGCAAAACTGCATAGGAACCAGGAGCAAGTAACACAGAAGAAGAAACTGGCTCGGAACCAGGAGCATCCACCACAGAAGGAACAAACATTTGCAATGCAATAGGTCTCGCATTATGAAAGTTTGAGCTATTGGCATTGCTAAATAATGCAACACCAATAGCTCAAACTTTAATAATGCGAGACCTATTAGACTGAAAATGCTTGTTCTATCAGTCAAGCCCTAATAGGAGCCTGACTAGATTATCGTAATGTTCTCTTTCTGGGCCTGGCATTTTTTTCACTCCACAAAGTTTCACAGCTCGTCGTCTTATATTTCTTAGCCAAACACAAATCTCTGGCCAGCTGAGATTTCTGCACTGGATTCCAGTGGACACATTGTTTTCAAAACCATTGAATTTGCAGTAAAGCGCTAAGTCCTGCTTTTAATAAATGCAAGTTCTCATGGTGTAAACCCACCAGAACGCTGTGATGTTTATCAGCCAATTTACTGCAAATCTGTAAATTAAGTAAAGTTCGTCAAGGAGGGCACATCTTTGGCTTTCCATATTGCCACCCTCTGGAATTCATCAAATTCAAAACAAAAAGCTATTTACTTCGTTTTAACCAGTTATTTAGGAATGTATTTAAAAAAAAACGAAACTTGTTTAAGAACTTCAAGGGAATATGAGGGTAGAAGCATCTACATATGGCACTTCTAGGTGAGGCAGAAGGACCACCGCACACCTGTTGTTACCCAATGACATCACAGGATTGGCCCTTTGTCACAAGGGCTTAGCAAGGATGTCATGGGCCGTAGAATAAACAAAGATGTAGATCCCTCTCACAAAGTAAAATGCAGTGATAACCTGGGTCAGTACGCCTGCAGGCCTCTGGGGCCTGGTGCCAAGCCCCAGCTGCATGATTGATAAATACACCCATATTTGTCCAACAGTTCACCCCTCGTGCTGCTGGGAGCCCAGAGGAAAGGTCAGCAATGGAAACTAGAGAAAGTAAACACAGCTTTCAGAGCTCGGTTTGCTTTCTATCCCTGGCATTGTCTTCAGGGCGCATCATCTCGTGCCCTTGTCTGCCATGAGCGTGCTGCTGCTTGACTGCGGATGGAATACAGGGCTGCCCAGCCAGCCAATATACCCGACATTGTAAACTGGGTGATGTGACTCCGTGGACTGTGACACTGCACCCGGGCATCTTGATTTTAACATAACGTGTATTTGTAAAGCATACATTCACCCAAGGATATCTTGGCGCTGAACAGATTTTTATTGTAACCCAACTCAACGCACATATTTTATCGACCGCAGGAGGATGAAAGGCTGGGTGGACCCACCGGGATTTGAACCTGTGACCATGAAGTGGAACACAAGCATTAGTCCACTAGGCCACCCGGCACGGCTGAAATCCGATGGTCACAGGTTTGAGTCTAACATGCCCTCTCAGCCTTTCATCTCCCAAAGGCTGGTAAAGCACAGGCGGTTTGGTAAAAATAAATATCTGTCATTTGTCAAGGGAGCCAACAGTCTCTTTGGGGTGAGCAGGCGCTTTGGTAGGGCACGTGCTATGCTACACCAGATGCGCTACAGAAGCGGTTTGAGCCTTGATCAGATGCCCATCAGTTAAGAAGTGCAACTTTATGTCCATGAGTTAGAATAAATGACCAAATGCAAAATATGTCTAGTGTTGAAATGTGCTCTCCCTAATTCCATAGTTTTTTGTGTGAAAATATAGTTCTGGTTATGTTATGGTCCCTTGTGTAAGAGAGAGAAGCTGTGCTTGTTTTCACTGTTCCTACTGTCATTATGTGCAAGAGTCAAACATACTACAGTGCACAGCACCAGAAAGATGGCAAAAATGGAGGAATCTGGCTTTTAAACATTACCAAAAAAGATCCAATATCTGTTGTTAATGAATCATGTTCATGTGTAATGTCTTTATTATCAAAGAAAAGGCATAATGGGTGAACAGCCCTTCTTAAAAAAAAAATTAATAAACTGCTCTGTTTCATTTCTTTCACGTACATTTATGTTGCAGTTATGATAATAAAGCAACTTCATATTGCATCAGGTTGGTTTCAACTTATACATATTAAAACTTGGAAAACCTCTATTTGTTCACTGTCTTATTGACTAAAGACAGCAAAAACAGAGAAAATTGAGGTGGCTGCACTGATGTAACAATACCTCCATGATACAGGCTGCAGCAACCTAGGGTCCACATTCCATTGCCTTGGTGACAGAGCACTTTTGTACTGGTGAGGCTGCAATTTAGACAGATCTTTACTGACCAGTTCAAAATTGTGTTTGCAGGGACCTATCTGTGCGAGCACTGCACCAAGTGAAGTCAAATTTTGGACTAGTTGGTCAATCCAAGCCCTGTTGCAAGATTGTTCAGTCATGGGGCAATTCTTGCAACCCGACCCAGTATCTGGTCTTCTCCTAAAGATGCAAGAAGAACAAGAGGCAGTGCATGCACTGTCTCAGGCGTATAAAGGTGCTAGTCAGTATGCTAAAGGATTTAACACCGTCTCACATGTAGAATGGTTGCAAAGCAGTGTAAAACTGTTGTATAGCTCCTATATATCCTTATATCGTGTTAAGTTAGCATAGGTACATTTGAGATTTAAACGCCATTTTTCCTTTCTTGCAACTTCTGCACACGACCCTTAATTGTTGACTTAGCTTTCAACCTAGTGGTTTGCCGTGGTGTATGTGAGAATAATATGTTATTGCTCTGATATCAGTTTTGTTTAATAAACCATGTCTGCACGGAGAGTGCTGAAGTTTCAGGAGCAACACGATATGGAATTGTTATGAGGTCTGATCTCCACGCCTTCATAGTCATAACACAAGTGCAGCCTTTGCCAACTTGGGCTTGAGGCGGGATTGATATTGCTTTGCACGAGAATTGTTAACACACTTGATGCGGTGCACATGCAGAGAGAGCTGGTGTATGCTGATGTGATTCCTTCATGCTAGGACACTAAGGTATGGGCCCGCCCTAAAACAACCCAAAGAGACCTTCTTAGATAATAATATAATATATGTGTTAGGGAGGGTGAGATATAAGTGTTGTTAACTCTTATTCATTACAGCATGTTAACATGCTGTCACCATTCGCTTTTTATGTCTTAGTAACTATGCTGATAATTTTGCTACTGATAATAAGTATACTTGTATTATCAAAGATACTGCGCCTGAGAAGACGGCATTAGTAAATAAACATTTCAAATGCACATGTGTCTTCTTTACTCCATGTTCTGGTTTGTAATGATAATATAACGAAAGAGTGTTCATGAGTCCCACGTACCCTGAGGTACTGTAAGTTCATGTTCTGGTTTGTCTAAACATTGGGTGTTTGATATGTCCAATGAGACACTGTAGCTAGCTCGGTAAGGGGTGAGTTGGTTGCTAAGGTAAGTTTTGGGACACCCTAATTTGCCAAGGTTCCACTCCTCTGTGCACAGTTCTGTGTGAGTACAGAAACCCTGCAACATGGCGCCCAACGGTTTTCGGTGGTCTTATATCATGACACTCGAGTAGTTTATCATTCATGCCTTAACCCCTTCACATCCGTTTCCGGAAAACGGGGTGTCGGTGAAACCTACCTATTTTTTGAAATAGGTCTTTATTCAAGCTTGATTCTTTCTCAAAAGGTTTCTTTGAATTACTACCCAGTTGTGCTACAAAGTATTCTTTGTTTTTTCTTGTTTCCAATTCTGTAATGGCGGCAGCGGTGGCTATTGCGCAGCATAGTCGCGTAGCGGTACGCAACCATCTTCAGACGTACCAGGTCCCAGTAGATGGGATGGCTGTGATTTTCGTGGTATGTGCAGATCCGGCGTTTCCTTACGAGTTGTTTTACTCTTGGGTTACGTTTCCGGCTGTGGACGCTAATTCTGGTTTGTTCCACTCCTACACCGCCTCAGATGTCCCAGCTGAATATACGCCGTACAGGGCATTGGAAATACCTATTGATCATTGGCAGCATCGAGTTTGGTTTGATGGCGCCCTCCCCCACTCTATGTCCCCTGCGAGGTTAGGTCCACTCTCAATTCCAGGTACTAATTGGCCTGCGTTGGGTGGCTTTACCCCGCACCCGAATCACGGGGCTTGCACCCTGGCTGAAATTCGCAGGCTGCATGTAGTTTCCATTTCCGTGATTCGTGCTTTAGTGCAATACATCGGTCGACATCTTCCTGGTGGTCCCCAGGGGGGTGCGGCCGCTCCCATGGAACGAGGCGGAATGCGTCTCAATCCAGTGATGGTAAATTCGGTTTTTGGTGCGCGTCCTGTTGACAACGATGACTTCCCATTCTGGCTAGCAGAGAAGTTTGATCAACTGGAGGCGGTTTTTCCGAATTCTACTCCTGCTGATAAACATAGAATGTTAACGATTACTCTACCGAAGGATATTACTCCTGAACTTGCTGACTGTGACAGCTGGGGAAAAACATTTGCGGCAGTTTATACAAGGTGCTTCGGCACCCCGTCTATGACTGCCCTGCCTGAAATCGTTAGACGTGTTCAGAATGATCACGGTCCAGAGGCAGCGGTTGAATTGGGTATGCGCCTGTGTGGTTCTTTTGAGATTGTAAGTGATCTCATTCTCTCCAATGTTAAAGGAGATGCAGTTAACTTTCAGGTGTCGAATGCTTTGGCTGCTCTGCCCGATGCCGACAAACCCCGCCAGTTAGCAAAGATTGTGGTGGCCGCTTATAAAACAATTGGCCGCACAAGTAGAGGTCTAAAATATTTTCCAGTAAAGGAGAAAAAACAACCACAGGGACAATCTGCAGTGACAGATGCCCAGCCCAAGTCCAAGAAACAAAATTGGCCTAAAAAACAGACACAGGGGAAGCAGACAACGCAGACTCAGGGTACTTTTCCTGCGATACAAGCTCCTGCGCCACCCGAAAAAGTTTATGATTTGCGCGACCGCGCGATGATTAAATCGCCTGATCGTTTTCAGGGTTCTGATCAACGCTCTCCTCGTTCCTTTCAGGACACATCGGCTCCCAAGACCGGTGGAGGAGGAGGGGGTGGACGTGGACGTGGTGGCCAACAAGGACGTGGTCAGTCCCGCCAGACGGACGGCGCAGTGAAGCAGGAGGATTCTACGCCTAGGCGTCCGCAGTTTGCGAAAAAGAAAGTCGCAGCCTTAACAGCGCATCGATATGCCACAGATAGTGAGAACGCGGCTTCGGAATCTGACGTGGGCTCTGACCTTGCTGGACAGCGCGGCGGAGATAACCATAGTCAGAGAGGCGCTGCGTCCACTACTGAGGGTGACAGCGACTGATGTCTACGTTGTGATAGAAACAGCGGATACGAGACTTGCTCCCCCTGAAAGACTATATGAAATTGTCCTGTTAATTGAAGGTGACATACAGCGTACCGTTAAAGGTGTATTTTGGGAGAATCTGTCTTCTACATATGATATTTTACTTTCGGAGGCTGACTGGCCCCCGCCTTTTGTGCTCGCGGCGCCGCGAGGGGAGGAGGTAATCCTACCCAGTTTCGCGAACACTGTCTCGAAAGAGCATGCGCAGCATTTTGCAGAAGAGTGGGCTCGGGCTCTCGCGCCGGCTCTGTACCGTAACCAATGTGGTTGGGATAAATTGTCGCTTTGCCACGAAATTCCGTTGCGGTCTCAGCCGCAGCCTCAACCTCAATATCCCATTCGGCGTGAAGCAAAATCTTCCGTCGCGGAAATCCTTGAACAATTGGAATATCAGGGAGTTATTGAAACGTGTGTGTCACCGATGAATAATCCCCTTTTTACTGTGAATAAACCTGACGGATCATATCGTTTGGTTTTGGATTACCGGCATTTGAACTCGCATTGCCGTAACTGTGCAGTACAGAATACCCACGGCTCTGCCCTAGTGGATAGTCTCGTGCGTAAGCGTTTCAAGACAACGCTTGACATATCCAATGGTTTTTATGCCCACAGATTGGACAGCTTTAGCTCCCAATGGACCAGTTTTACAAGCGCTGGAGTCCAAAAGCAATTCCGGCGTCTTCCAATGGGCTACAAGAATAGTCCTGGTGTGTTTACCGCTCGAATTGTCTCTATTCTGGAGGCACTCGACCCTGATGCTTTTTCGTATGTGGATGACATATATCTCACAGACGACGATATTTGGGAGCATCTGTGTCGTGTTAATTCTCTTGTTTGCAACTTCGCAGACATGGGTTACAAATTCAACTTTGCAAAATCGCACATTGCTGAACACACAGTGTTGTTTTTGGGCTATGAGCTCAACAATGAAGGTAGAGGTTTGGCTCCTCACTTCTTGGAGAAGTGCGCACAATTGCGCGCACCAACAACTCTGAAAAAATTACAATCCTTACTGGGCTTTTTGAATTTCGGCAGAACTTACATTCCGGAATATGCCCAGCGTATCAAGCCTTTGTATGCTTTGATACAACCAACTTTCTCAAAATCATGCTGGCTGCCTGAGCATTCAGCCATTTTGCAATCCTTGCAGGCTGATCTGCTCGCTTCTAAATATTTACTGACTCGTGATAACCACACCAACCTGGTCATAAGAATAATTCCTGGGACGGTGGGTTTCACTTACCTCACTTTTAATGAAGGTGACACAGTACCTATTGCTTACAAGTCACACTTGTACACCTCGGCTGAGATGCGGTTTCCCACCATAGAAAAGGTTTTAACTGCTGTACAGATGGCTATTCTAAAGGAACGAGCTTTGTCACAGGGGAAACGCATGCTAGTGGTAACACCCTGTCCTCATTTGGAGGCAGTCACAAAAGCCAGTGTACCAAATTCAAAAGCTTTGCACCCTCGGTGGATTCAGTGGGCTGCGTCATTGTCATCCGCGGATGTCATGTTTATTTTTGACGCTTCCTTACGGTCGCAGGAGTTCTTGCAGTATGAATTCGTTCACCCTGCTCCTCTGGCGATGCGACCTTTGGAGGACTTCCATTGCATCATTTACACTGATGGGTCGGCGCAGGTTGCGCATGGCTCTAAACATGCCTACGTTTCCGCATGCGCCATTGTGGTCGGTGCTATGTTGAATGATGAGTTCATTTCCAGGGAGGTACACACGTTGCCCCTGGGCGATTGCACCGCACAATTGGCAGAGCTTCGTGCTCTCTTACTAGCTTTGGAGTACGCAGATCCAAGTGTTACTACTCTAATTGTAAGTGATTCTTACTACTGTGTCCAGTCTTACAATGAGAACTTGTTCTTTTGGATTCAAAATGATTTTCATGATTCCAAGGGTAGCACGATAAAACATAAAATGATCTGGGTTCGAGTGGCCGAGCTTAAGGCTATGTTGCCACTCGTTTATGTGATTCATACTCTCGGTCATCAGCGCGTGGGAGTTCACGCTGTTGGCAACTCGCTGGCTGATGAAGCAGCGAAATCAGCAGTATCTACATACTTAGTTGCAGCAGTTACTAGGTCTAAAACCAAGATTGATAGCGACATCTTGGCAGCGATTGCTGCCTCTGAGAAGGGAAGTAAACATCCTTCGGGATTCCCTTCGAAGTATAAATACCACTTAAGTCCCGAAAAGGTTCCTTTTGTGACAATTCCTGATGTTGGGGAACGGCTGATTCCCAACTCGGATCGCAGAACAGACTTGATTACAGCGGCTCATGAAGGTGTGGCGTCTGCGCATGCGGGCGTCTCAGCCACTGTAACGCAACTACAACAACGTTTCTGGTGGCGGGGACTGTACAAACAGACGCGTGATTATGTCCTTCTTTGTGACATATGCCAGCAGATTAAACCTTCAACTGCTACGCGTCCGCCTCAGACTCAGTTGTACATTTCTAATAAACCACTAGGCTGTGTTTATTTAGATCACTGCGGTCCATTTTCATCTGATACTGCGTATAAATACATCTTAGTAGCAGTTGACTCATGCACACGCTTTGTGTGGGTATGGCCACATCGCAGCGCTGATTCCCGGACTGTCATCAGAGATTTGCGTATCTTTATAGGGATTTTTGCCTGTGGTACCTTCCATTCGGATCAGGGTCCGGCTTTCGCCTCTAAGGCGTATAAGGATGCCATGACTTCGATGGGGGTCCAAGTCAAGTTTTCGTCACCCTACAGACCCGAGGGTAATAGTGTAGTTGAACGAATGAACCGTGATTTAAAGCAATCTTTGACAGCCCGAGTTATAGGCACTGGCAGAAATTGGCTGGCTCACCTCTATGGCGTGCAGCGTGCTCTTAATAATCTCCCTAGAAGGTCTCTGGGTGGGCGGACCCCATACGAAATGCTCTTTGGCATCAAGATGTTCGTCCCTGACCTTGACGGTCTAGACTCGGTGGTTCGCGCCACTTCCTTTGACGCAGATGAACATTGCAATGTTTTACAGAATCTACAAAAGACGAGAGACACTCTTGCAAAGGAACATTTGCCCTCCACATCGGATGATGCGTTGCAGATCCCGGTAGTTGGCTGGCTACCCCAAGTTGGAGAACTGGTTCGAGAGAAGATCGACAACAAGAAAGAGTTTGGTCCCTCCTATCGAGCTCCGGTCCCAGTGCTTGGAGTGAAGGGCACAAGAACAGTCATTTTACCACCACTTCCAGGTCGTAAGGAAAACAGGTTTATTTCTATTGACAATGTCAAGATACACAGAGTGGCCGATTCTTCTTAGCATGACACCGGCTGTTTCCTGTCCTTCCATTGTGAGAAATTCAATTATGCCCACTGCTTCTAATAATGAACCTGAGGTGGCCATCGAATTACCTGCTGTTTCCAGTCCATTATTGAATAATTTACCAGGAACTAACCTTGATGAGACAGACTATACATACCCCACTGATTTGTCCATGCCTGACCTGCAAGCTCGTTTAGCCACGGAATCCAGATTTTCATTTGACTCTGCTTCCCTTGCCTCGAAAAAACCCTCTAAAATTGCATTATATGCTAGCCTGTTTAAAAAACATTTTTTGATACCTCCTTGGATATACATTTGGCTGGTCCTTTTTTCAGTTTACCTTTTTATGTCAATTGGTTTTGTGTTTTATTTTTTTCGGATTATGAATGGACACTATGTCGAGGAGAGAACTTGCATTACTCATTTGAATGGAACTTTGGCCCCACTTTCCTCTTCACATTCTACACACAGATTAAAAAGAGACTTGACTTTGGTTAACATCACAGCGTGGCCTGTTCTGGATGGAATCGCGTGGGATGCAGTTCGTTTTCAGATACATGGTCCAACGGAAGTCGTTAATGTCCCTAATGTACTAAGAGTTAATATGGGGGATGTGGTGAAACAAAACATTCGTTCTGATGATTGGGATGTTAATGCTGTGGAAAGTTTGTTTTCTGATTTGAAATATTATGCTGCTTTTGATGCTGAGGATTTATATTTAGATTCTGCTAATTATGGTGAATTGTTCTGTTACCAACATTATGGCAATCACTTCTTACACAAGACATCTTCCCGAAGGGATGCGGTTAATTTTACTCAGTGGGAACATTGCCCAGCACCAACACAAGGGAGTTCAGAAACGTTTCTTAAAAAATATACTTATTTCACTGACTTTAATCAGTCCAATCCCGAGTCCTTTTATTTTAAATTTCACAAACAGCCACTGTCCAAGGTTCGACTTACAAATACAAAATTGTTATATTCAAAGGCCTTCCTGGATCATTTAGTTACTGGAGGGTATGAGTTATGGAAGGATACCATAGACCTTAAATCAGTTTGGGGCTCAAGGGCCTGGCAGGTACAAGGCACTGAGGCTTTGCACCGTGCATGTCTCATCCCAAATCATATGTGGTTTTTAAATGAAACCATTTCCCAGACCACGTGCTTTGGATTGGCTACATCTAAAAGGTTAAACACCCCGTCTTTCCCGGAGTTGGAGGAATATGGGAATTGGAGTAATTTTACTAAATTGTCCATTAGAGATATACAGGCTCTGCTTCTGAATTCCTCCTTTAACATTTCCAGTATGAATCCCAAGGGTTGGCTGCTTTGGCACCGTAGTGCTGATTCTTGCCAAAAGAGATTTTTAAATATAACTGACGGTTTTAAGGCTGTTAGATCTGATCCCCGTTTTGATTTGAGTCATACTGTCACCTCTTACTCTGTTGGCAAGTTGTGTCAAGCTTGGCTGAAACATTCAACTTTACCTGCGGTTAAGTATCACCTTTCCAAACTGAATGCAGACGTGGATTTGAATGATTTCATTAAGGGCCCAGCTAGTGGCAGGTCGAAAAGGTGGTTATATGGTGTTTACAATGAAATTTGGAAACTCTCACAGATTGAGGCTGCTTCACGCCTTAGGGCTATTGATCAGGCAAATCTTGAGAAAGTGCTTGCAGTAGTTGACAATAGCATTAACGTGCTTTCCTCTAGAATTTACACATTAGATAATATTGTGTCGTCTGTTGTTGATATTGTGCATGATGAAGTGTCTGTATTATACCATGGTCAAAATCAATTACGTTCAATCATGCAGTTTGCATGGACACTACAGACTCTAAAAATGGGTAAAGTTCCCTGGGGATACATGAACGTTTCCTCTTTATTTGCACCGTTTAATTTGACAGACAAACAACGCTTGCTTTCAATGCGTGATGCTTCCTTTTCTATGCTCCATATTGAAAGATTGGAATCTTTACCTTTTTCTGTGGCAGAGACCACTGCTGCTACGTGGCTTATCCACGGTTTAATAACGCTGCCGTTTGCTTTATATAAGTTTTCAAATTGTATGAAATATGTGCCAATTGGTCGTTTTGAACCCTTGGGTAGCGGTTTTCTTCATGAGGTCTGGTCACTCCCATACACATACAGATGTTTCAAGGATGAACAGGAGGTTTATCTAACAGGGGATGAGTGTACTGAGACGCCAGATCATTCTTTAATGTGCAGACACATACAGTTACACGGTTCATGTAACAAGGACCGACCGAATATGGCTTGCGTTTTACAGGGCACGCCAGTTCCTGCTATCATCCCCACGTTTAAATTGTTAGAGAATGGTAGTTATTTAATGCTCAATAATGAAAACTGTTGTGGTTTAATTAAAGGTATAGCTTTCATAGTAACAGTAAGTGAGCGAGTTATTTGCTGCAGAAATGTTCTTTATCCTCCCACACGTGAACATAGGGAGTCTTCCATTTGGCCACAGATACCGACCTTGGGAGCAGAATTCAGCGGCATGGCTAGAATAAGAGCTCTTTTGTCCCAGAAAGAGGTGGCCTTGAGCTCGGCCCGTGAAACTTTCGTGCTTCACATTGCTAACACCCGTACGGAGGTTCAGGCTCTTTTAAACACTGATTTGCCTTTGCATTTCGGAGCCATGGTCCGTTCTATCTTTAACGCGTCCTCCACAACGGGCCTAGCACATTTTTTTAAAGTTGTTAGCGGTGGTCTCGTGACTTCCTTTGAGAAGATTTTTGGAGTCATCCCTGCCTTCTTCCATTCTATTTTTTCGTCCTTATTTGGAGGGTTCCCGTTTTTACTTGCATTAGCGGCTGGCGCATTGGTGGTTTTCTGCCTTTTTAAATATGGATGCCCTTCCTGTGCAAGACCACGCTCAGCTGCTACTGACGCGGTTTCGCAACCGCATGCTTGATTATTATGGCACACTGCCGTTGGCGACTCTAAGCACGGCGTTTGGATTATCTTTTCGGTTCTCCTATTTCACCTGTGTCCAGCCTGTATTTCGCTGCCTGACCTGTGATTTCCTTTGGGCCATTGATTTGTGTCTCTGCGGACCAATATCTTCTGACGTCGATTTTGATCAACTGATGAGTCCTATCATTGCTCACGAGTTGGTTTGTTCTGACGAAAGGATTATGGCCTTGGCGGTGGCACATGGACTAATGGGTCCCTGGGATGTGTTGTCGGCAGCGCAAAATTTCTTGGAACAAAGTTTTCTTGAAAACCCACCGAGCTGTCCTCTGATGGTTATAGAGGATCCGGTGCTGGAAGATCACGTATGTTCCTTTCATCTTTTAAATTGGATGGCTGAACTGTTTTCGGATGAGGACAGTGACTTCCTCCTGGAGGCTGTTGCAGCTTACTTTTCATATACAGTCTTATCATAGACACTGCCTCAAATTGACATGCTGATTGATAGCATTTCCTTGATTTTATTGACTTTTGGTCAAGACATTTTATTTTTGCTTGCCTATTGGCTTGAGCCACATTATACTTGTGGGCTATTTTTTAGCATTAGTTTTTATAATTGAATTTTTATTCATGCTCGTTTATAATTGGATTCTGCTCTCATGTGATGGCACTTCTGTTATCTTATTTAGTCCGTTCTCGGATCATGGGGGGGTGTTGTATAGCTCCTATATATCCTTATATCGTGTTAAGTTAGCATAGGTACATTTGAGATTTAAACGCCATTTTTCCTTTCTTGCAACTTCTGCACACGACCCTTAATTGTTGACTTAGCTTTCAACCTAGTGGTTTGCCGTGGTGTATGTGAGAATAATATGTTATTGCTCTGATATCAGTTTTGTTTAATAAACCATGTCTGCACGGAGAGTGCTGAAGTTTCAGGAGCAACACGATATGGAATTGTTATGAGGTCTGATCTCCACGCCTTCATAGTCATAACACAAGTGCAGCCTTTGCCAACTTGGGCTTGAGGCGGGATTGATATTGCTTTGCACGAGAATTGTTAACACACTTGATGCGGTGCACATGCAGAGAGAGCTGGTGTATGCTGATGTGATTCCTTCATGCTAGGACACTAAGGTATGGGCCCGCCCTAAAACAACCCAAAGAGACCTTCTTAGATAATAATATAATATATGTGTTAGGGAGGGTGAGATATAAGTGTTGTTAACTCTTATTCATTACAGCATGTTAACATGCTGTCACCATTCGCTTTTTATGTCTTAGTAACTATGCTGATAATTTTGCTACTGATAATAAGTATACTTGTATTATCAAAGATACTGCGCCTGAGAAGACGGCATTAGTAAATAAACATTTCAAATGCACATGTGTCTTCTTTACTCCATGTTCTGGTTTGTAATGATAATATAACGAAAGAGTGTTCATGAGTCCCACGTACCCTGAGGTACTGTAAGTTCATGTTCTGGTTTGTCTAAACATTGGGTGTTTGATATGTCCAATGAGACACTGTAGCTAGCTCGGTAAGGGGTGAGTTGGTTGCTAAGGTAAGTTTTGGGACACCCTAATTTGCCAAGGTTCCACTCCTCTGTGCACAGTTCTGTGTGAGTACAGAAACCCTGCAACAAAACAAAGGGCTTAGGATAGAGGCTCAAGCCAGTAGCAAGGATTTGTTTGAGGAGCTGGCAGCAGAGGAGCCTGCAGGTGTAGAGATGTGACCTGAATGAATGTGTAGGGACCATTCCTGAGTGACAAAGATGCCCCCAACTGAGTTGCTTATATGTGGGAAGGGCAATATCATGATACATCCTGGGAGTGGACATGGGTTTGTTCTGTGGAACGCACAACTCACAGAGGCAGAGTATAACTAGTTGTAGCCATACGTATTAGAGTGAGAAACATGTAACACAGTAAATGCACATTCAAAACAATTCCTTGATAGCAGCAAGATGAAGACCAGGTACCATGCGAACAATTCCCTTACTGCACAAATTATGTAAATTATAACAATGTAGGGTAGCAAGCAGGCTCCACAGTAATTCGATTGAGAGGTATCGCACACACGGATAAACAGTAAAAGTAATGGGGAGCAGCATGTGCAGTGAAACACAGAGGCAGCGCCCCAGTGCACTCTGAAAGCAATTCAGAAGTATCAGCACAACATAAAGTAAAATCGCAGGGAGCAGGGTAAAGAGATGTCAAATAGAGTTGACATGCGGCACCTGATCAAAATAGAATATTTCCCATATGGCAACTAAGTGCTGTAGAAAGAACTTGACGCCCCAGGTTCCGTAGGGGTCTCAGGGTAGCTGTAGGACGTGTGGGGTGGCGGTTGTTAAACTGGCTGTACATGGGCCCTGGGGGCGGGGGAGACAACGGAGCACAGAAGCTAAGGGAGGGCTCGGGTAGCTCGCAGGAGGCCAGCAGAGGGGCACTGAGAAGCCCAAATGCTGCAGATGGGCTCAGAGAAGAGCTGAGGTTGGATTGGGGTCAATGGACCAGAAAAATAGCAGGGGAGATCGGGACAACTGATAAAGGGTTGCAAAGCAGCACTGAGGACATGGAGTGCTCGGAGGGCATTGCCAGGTTCGAGCCTCCTGCTTAGCTTAGCATCCTGTGATTCTGGTCAAATCACTTAATCTCTCTGTGCCTACTAAAAAAAACTAGAATAATACCATGCTACCCATTCCAGTCAGTGGTCCAGAATGTGCCACAGAGAAGCTAATAACGGGAAACCTGTCTGTGCTTTGCATACCTTAGAGTGAATGCAAATGTTATCCTCCTAAAATGCACTGTACTGCCAAAACTTCAATCGCGCATGTAAATGACTTTTGCATATTTTTATTTCTTGATCAAAGAACACCGTAATCGAAAACCTGAGCCTCAAGGGAGTGCAACCTGTAACCAATAGTGACAGCGAGGAGCATTCTAAAGTGAAACACCCGGAAGTGACAGGATGATTTAACCTATGCTTCTCTATAGCATTAAATATAGGGGATATGTGTAGAAATCTAATCGGAAAGAATGTTCGTAAATTAGGGCAATAAACTGTAAAATAATGTAATTTGCACCAAAACACGCAATTATTCAAATAGTGAAATTGGGCTTAGGATTTGATTTATCTGCTATTAAAGCCCCACTAGAGGTCTCCGGTCTCTCGCGCCACAAGTAAGGCATTCGATGGGAAGATATTGATGTTTAAAAGACGGGAGCAAGATAAATATTTTTTCAAATAACAGTACAAGTCAAGTCAAGTCAGGATATTTGTATTGCGCACATATCACATCCGAAGAGTCTCGTGGCGCATGCAGACATTTCTGACAAGGGGGTAAATAGCTGAAGTTAACAAAAGAGCCAGGTCTTAAGCCCCTTTCGGAAACTGGTGTGTTCACAGGTTGTGGGCAGACTAAGAGGCATTTTATTCCAGAGAGACGGTGCCAGGAAAGAGAAAGCACGACCTCCATTACGAGCAGTTTGAATTCTTAATGGGGTGAGTAGTGACTGTGCTAGATCTCAGCTGTCTCCCTGGCATGTACCATGTGAGTTTCTGGGTCAAGTATTTTGGGCCCCTTCCATACATATGTTTGTGTACAATACATAATGTTTTAAACATAATGCGTTTTTTTACAGGGAGCCAGTGTAATGTTTTTAGACACGGCATAGAGGGGGATCTTCGGGGTAGGTCAAGAACAAGGCGAGCTGCAGTATTTTGCAAGACCTGCAGCTTCCTGAGATGGCATTCATTTGTGGCGAGTAATAACGAATTGCCATAATCAAGCCTGTTTATGATGAGGCCCTGTACCAAGGGCTTACGGGCTTCCACCGGTATCCATTATTCTTTGAAGAATATTATCCGTTTGTAAACACCACTTCATATTTTGTATACCATTTTATTGCAATATTTTCAATAAGAAATGCGCCCAAACACCAGAAAATGTAAAAACAATCTAATTCTTTTGACGTTTTCAAAGCGATATACTCAATATAATGTGAAGGACACAATTTATAAAAGCCTGTGTTTACATCTACTGACCAAGCACCTAAAGTGCTGCACAAACTCTAAGGACACAGGAAACCAGCATGAGTGCGGAGAGAGGCTCACAGGCTGCCAAATGGTGTGCGATGTGCACGCGCCTGCACACATGCATTGTAGGCAATCCGCCTGGAAAAGCCTTTGGGAGCATTTTTGAAAGTCCCTTACCTAAGTCTCGGAGACAACGCATGCGCGTTGGCTCAGCGAGACCTAAAAATTGGATAGCAGCTAGAGCAAGCAACACAGAAGAAGAAAATGGATGGGAACTAGGAGCAGGCAAAATAAAAAACTGGATAGCAACTGGGAGCAAGCAGCACAGAAGGGGAAACTGGATAGGGACCATGAGCAAGCAACACAGAAGCAGAATCTGGATAGGGACCATGAGCAACCATCCCAGAAGGAGAAACTGGATAGGGATTAGGAGTAAGCAACACAGAAGGAAAAACTGCATAGGAACAAGTAACACAGAAGAAGAAACTGGATAGCAACTAGGAGCAAGCAACACGAAACGAGAAACTGGCTAGGAACCAGGAGCATCCATCATAGAAGGAAAAACTGAACAGCAACTAGGAGCAAGCAAACACAGAAGGAGAAACTAGATAGGGGCCAGGTGCAAGCAACAAAGAAAGAGAAACTGGGTAGGGACCAAGAGCAAGCAACACAGAAGAGAGCATCAAACAAGTTTAGAATGCACTGGACCCGAAAACTAGTTGATGCTATATACTTTTACTGCTGGCCGTAACTCGAAAGTCAACAGCAGTCACCTTGGATTGGAGAAATAGAACCTTGTTAAATAGGATAACCATAATTTTGAATTCGTTTTTGGTAGAATGATTATTTGCTCCAATGGAAGAGACAATAGGGAGTCCTGGATGAGTGCTCACTGTCTGACTGTAGCAGAAAACTGTGAGGACAGATTTGGGAGGCACCGGGAGCTGCGAAGAGCCAAACTCGCTAGTATTGGATTGTGCTGTGGCGTGCACAGTGAAATAACTAGTTAGGGTGCACAGAGACGTGTTATGCATAATAAGCCAACAACGCAGGTCAGGGCAATGCAGGCAGCTCTGTGCCAGGCTAGAAGCACACTGAACAGCTGAGGAATGCAGTGTCTTTACTAGTGTACCTGGACATCTATGCCCTTTTTACACTTCCAGAGGTATTTGCAGTCATAAAAGGTACCGTGTACGTGCTCCTACCCTTGACAGGAGTAAATCTACCTCCATACCAGGTGGTAAAACTACCAGAAAGGGGTATTTGAATACGCACAAACAAAAAGCTTTCATTAGTTGTCTTTTACTTACAGACCACACAGTAATACTTACAAACCTATTCTTAACCCTGAATTGGAGTTTGAGGAAATTCCACAATACTGGTACAATTTTCACCTTGAGAATGCCATTGGAAGGCAAAATTATGCCAATCTAGGAATTTACTCTTACAAAATGATTTTTTGTAGCAACATTGAACGCAGTTATGTAAAACACTTTAAGAACTCTGCAATGACTCCTGGAATATACAGATGGTAGTAAGTCATGGAACAGTTACACACCAACTGTCTCGCAAACATGATCATGTTCCAGTTGAACTATTTATTCTTAGTGTCACTTATGGAGATCATTAAGGTTGCATGACGTGACTCAAGGTTCTCCACGTTAATTTTTAGGTCTCGCCTGCATAAGCATGCGCTGCATGCAAGCGCTCACACTTGCGAGACTCTTCTGTTTAGTAATGGGCTTGGAAATTGCCCATTGCTTACCATTTGTTGGAATCATTGTCACTATTCTTTGCTGCCTTCTAAATGGGCGACAAGAGCAAAAAGAACATATGATGGACAGGATGCTGAACAACGCAAACATTCACCCCAGTCACAAAGATCTGGGTTTAATACATCATTTTTTCGCTCGCAACGCCAACCCAGTTTTGACCCAGCCATATGCAAATCAGTCTTGACCCTGCTCCTCATGGGATCAGTGCAGCCCGAACTGCCAAGCCAGATTCTCCCTAGACCGGAAACAAGCATCCTGAGGCAGGTTTCAGGGTATCACCCCTCATTAGCCAGGCTAGCTTGAATCCAGTGGTGCAGTGAGCAAGCGATCCACGTCTGGGGATACCCTTCCCACTTAGGGTGACAAAAGCAAAAAGAACATATGATGGAAGGAATGCTGAATATTGCAAACATTCACCCCCAGTCACATAGATAAGGGTTAGGAAGACAAACGCAATAAGAACATATGATGGATGCAATGCTGAACATGAACAATACAAACATTCACCACAATTCACAACGATCTGGGTTTAATCCATCAATTTTTTACTCGCCACGCCATTCCAGTAGGGAAATACTAATTGGCATATAGATGGGTCTAAACTGGAATGAAGAACAAAAAAATAATGGATATAAGCCCAGATCTCTGTACTTGGGTAAATGTTTGACATTTTTCAGCATTCCGTCCATCAAATGCTCTTTTTTCATTTGTCACCGTGAGTGGGACGGGTATGCCCAGACGTGGGTCTCGTGCTGGACTGTTCCCATGAGGCATAGGGTCAAGGCTGATTTGCAATTGGCCATGTCTGAACTGGGGTGGTGTGGAGTGCAAAAAAACAATGGATTTAGGCCCAGATCTCTGTACTGGGGTGAATGTATGACATTGCTCTGCATTCTGGCCATCAACTGTTGTTTTTGCGTGGGTCTCGTGCTCTCCATGCCACTGGAGTCAAGCTATCCTGGCTGATGAGGGGTGATACCCCAAAAATCCGAAACCAGTGCTAGGATGCTTGTTTCCAGTCCAGGGAGGACCTGGCCAGGCAGTTCGGGCTAGACTGTTCCCATGGGGCACAGGGACAAGACTAATTTGTATATGGAATTCTCTTTTCTGGCCCCCCTCCTTTGGCTCTCCTCCTACCCCTGTTTCCTCTGTTAAGACTCTTGGTATCAAGCTAAACAATCAACTTACTATGCACTCCCAGATTGGTTCGGTGGTTTCCTCTTGCTTTCTTACTCTCCGCACTATCCGTTCTATCTCCCGTTTCTTTTCTTTTCCGGCACTCAAGCTAATTATGTCCGCACTGGTCCTGTCCCGCCTGGACTACGGGAACATTTTGTACAATGGCATCCCCCAGTACAGCCTCCGTAAACTGCAATTAGTGCAGAACCAGGCTGCCCGCCTTGCTTTCGGTCTTCCGAAATTCCACCACACTTCCCCCCTCCTGAAAACTCTTCACTGGCTCCCTGTGCGGGAACGCGCCCTGTTTAAACTAGGCTGCATGGCGTTTCAGGCCAGGACTGGCCTGGCCCCCCTATTCATATCTTCAGCCATTAAGGCTTACGTCCCTGGCAGAGACCTCCGCTCGTCGGCACAACTCCTTTTAGCTGTACCCTGTTACCGAAAAAAAAAACAGGGTGGCTCAAAATTTTCCACTCTTGCCCCCATGTTCTGGAATTCTCTTCCCTTTCATCTTAGGTCCCTCACCGAGTACTCCGGCTTTCGCAAAGCTCTGAAGACCTTTTTATTCTCTTAGGCTCTTCTTTAGT
Organism: Lissotriton helveticus; assembly: GCF_964261635.1. Classification (NCBI taxonomy): domain Eukaryota; kingdom Metazoa; phylum Chordata; class Amphibia; order Caudata; family Salamandridae; genus Lissotriton; species Lissotriton helveticus. The sequence goes on from NC_136060.1 coordinate 189,637,547, forward strand.
AAATTACCTTTTTTTTTCAGTTGCCGCCTTAGTTATCGTTCTAGCTCAGTTGGTTGCCTTCTACTTTAGCGCCAAGAAACCGCCCAGGTGTACGCTGCGCTTGATAAATATTTTAAACTTAAACTTAAACTATGGCTGGGTTCAAACTGGAATGGCATGGTGAGCAAAAAACGATGGATGTAGGCCCAGATCTATGTAATGGAGTGAATGTATGACATTGTTCTGCATTCTGTCCATCAGTTGTTCTTTTGCATTTGTCACCCCGAGTGGGACGAGTATGCTCAGACGTGGGTTCTGTTCTCTCCATGCCACTGGAGTCAAGCTATCCTGGCTGATGAGGGGTGAAACCCCGAAACCGGTCTTAGGATGCTTGTTTCCAGTCCAGGGAGGACCTGGCCAGGCAGTTCGGGCTGGATGGTCCCATTGGGCGCAGGGTCAAGACTTGCATATGAGTTCAAACTGGTACGGCATGGAAAGCAACAGAAACAATGGATTTAGGCCCGGTTCTCTGTAAGAGGGGAGAATGTTTGACATTGCTCAGCATTCCGTCCATTAATTGATCTTTTTTGCATTTCTAACTGGGCAGCCCTTGCAATGCGTCACTTTTCTTTCAGTAGCACAGGGACCACGCACAGTATAATTATGCCTGATTAGTGTCCCTCGGCTGACCATCAGCCGCTCTTGCTTTGACTTTGTACTATTTCTTCAGAAAAAAAGCGCTATGACGTAGTCAATGCTGGCCACAACATAGTGCTTTTTTTAAACTTCTCTTTAAACCATGTGTTTCTTCTTCCCCTCCCCTCTTTCTTCTCTCCCATTCCCATTCATAGCATATTTTTAATGATCCCAGATTATCCCCCTCACCGTTACATCTGCCATATCACACGTGCACCAAGAAATTTAGCGCTGCTGGTGGATTAATCGAAATCGGAAAGGACTTTCAAGAGAGTGAGGTATACAAAGAAGGGTCCATTTCCGGCACCACCCGCTTACCAGGGTTAGCACTTACATAAATCAAGGAAAGGCTGGGGCCTCAGGGCGCCCCCACATCTTTTTAGCTCTAAAAAAGGCCACCGATTGGCTTCTAAATTGAAAAGATTCCTACAACCTTTAAAGGAACAGTAGGAGTACTTGATATTTTGATGTCCTATGAGGTCATTAGCAGACCCTCCCAAACAACTGCACAAGATATGGTGTAATACATCACTTCATGTCTTCGTTGCTTCCGGTGCAGATGATATGATAGAATAACTCACTTGAAGTCAGGCAGCGGTGTGGTCCTGGAGTCAGAAATACGCGTGGCATAAGTGAATATTTGTCTGAAAGTCTATTTTCAATGTGCGATACTCGCGGCAGTATGTAGGAGTCGGATAAGCAGCAACCTAAATTTCATTCCCATGCATCACTATAAAAGTGGCGCTGCTCTGACCTTGGTGTGCTTTTATAAAAAACGAAGTCAAGAATATTTGCGACTAAAAGACTGTGCACGTAGAGCAGCATAGGACGCAGCTGAATAAAGGCAGAATAAAAAAAAGTTTTCATGCATTACTTTAATTGTATTTATATAGCGCTTACTACACCTGACATGGGGTCTAAGCGCTTTTCGGCGAGTAGCACGCTACTCTGAAACCCAAAAAGCAGTAGTGGGGAGTTATTATAGGGAAATAGAAATTTATATGAGCGGTGGACATGTGAGTGTTATTTGGGTTGGAAAGGATAGTGGAGGAAGGCGTTTGCATTATATAACACTTGGTACCCCTTATGAGGCATCAAAGCGCTTTTTGAGCAGTAGCATGCTACTCCGGAACCCAAACAGTATTAGTGGTGAATTTGTATAGGGAAATATAAAATTAATTTGGGCAGTGGACATGTGAATCTGTTACCTGGAATGAAATGGATAGTGGAATTAGAGAAGAGGGAAGGGTCTAGGAAGTGTTTATTTGGAGATCATAGCACCAGGAGCAGGTTTGGGATGAGTAGGGGAGGGAAGAGTCAGAGGGTTATCAGAGAGTGGAGGTAGAGAATATATTGAGAAAGGTATGAGGGGGGAGAAATAGGGTAGTGCATTGGAGAGAGTAGTAGGTTGAGGTTTGGGATGAGTCAAAGAGTTGAGGTAGACGATATATTGAAAGGGATGTATGATGGAACAACGGCCGCCAGAACAACTACAGTCTTTAGAATGACACCTTAACAACGACGTAGTCTCAACCACGAAAGTTTTAACAACAATTTATTTAAAAACAACTATGCCTTTACCACGGTTGCCTTGTATAATGGGTTTGTATGGACCTGTGAAATACTTAAATTTTCGTGGTAAAGGCATACTTAGTAAAGACATATGCGTAGTAAAACTAATATTGGTAAGTATTAAAGTATTAACACTATATATATATATATATATATATATATATATATATATATATATATATATATATATACACACCCATATATACACATACAAACACACACACACCCACCCCCATATACTCACTCTTATTTTAATTATAAAGGTTTTATATAGCGCTGGGGAAGGGCGACTGGGACACAAACCGGCAGACGAGTCAAAGCAACGTCCAAAGTCCAGTGAGCTGTAATCCCAGGGGACGTGGTATCTATTCTATATTTCTGTTGCGAGAGGCTCCCTTTACGCAGTGGACTCTCTCAGAGACTCCAAGGCCTACAAACTGGATCCTTCCCCAAAAAGGGGAGGGGGAGTGCTTTGGCAAGGGATGCCATACCATACCTCAACTGTGAGTGGCTCCCTAGGTGAAATGGACTCTCTCAGCGGGTTCGCTGAGACTCTAGTGTATAAATATTGGATCTTTCCCCAACAAGGGGAGAAGGAGTGCTTAGTCAAAGGGCACAAAGGACAGGGGGCTAGGCAGAGTAGCAGGCAAGGGGAGAGATTCAGGGGAGGGGGGGTAGGAGCTAGGGAAGTAGACAAAGAGAGAAAGAGTACTCAATGGGAACATGATTAATTAATGAGTTTTAAAGAGCGCTGGCTAGACCCGAAGGAATCAGAGCGCTTTACATGAGGAACAATAATGTTACAATTTACATTAGTTAAAAGTTACATAAGTATCAAGAAAAGCATTTAAAGAACATAGGGGACAAGGTGGATGGAGAAAGGAAGGGTAAGGGGAACATAGGGGACAAGGTGGATGGAGCAGGGAAGGGTAAGGGGCAGATTTAAAGGCATCGAGAAGAAGCGCTGATGTCGGCTTTAATGTTGTCGCGCAGCTCACTTATAAAGTCCCTAAATGTGGATAGGAGATCATCGCGGGTCAGCCCCATATTCTCCTTTGGCTGTTTATGCCCTAGTTCTTGTCCCGTGTTAAAGTTTCTAAAGTAGCTTAAGACCTTGTTGGCTTGTGATTTTTTTGGGAGGCATATGGGCAATTCCCGGGGCCAAGCCGCACGTTGGTGCGCTCGTGTGTTCGCCATGTTCTCCTCGCGGCCGCGATCCATCGAGACCGCAACGTCGGGACCAAAGCCCCCTGGGCTCTTTATAACTTGAAAAAGTTCCCCAAGCTTTCCGTGTGTGTTGCTTTCGTCGGCCCTTCGTTTTCACGGCTAAAGAATCCATCGAGACCGCAACGTCAGGACCAAAGCCCCCTGGGCTCTTTATAACTTGAAAAAGTTCCCCAAGCTTTCCGTGTGTGTTGCTTTCGTCGGCCCTTCGTTTTCACGGCTAAAGAATCCATCGAGACCGCAACGTCGGGACCAAAGCCCCCTGGGCTCTTTATAACTTGAAAAAGTTCCAAGCTTTCCGTGTGTGTTGCTTTCGTCGGCCCTTCGCTTTCACGGCTAAAGGTCTCGATGGCAGCATTAAGGCGGATTCCGGTGCAGGAGCTGGACGGGATCACATCCATGCATGATGGCTGGCTGATTCATTGAACCACCTACTCATTCATCCATCCATCCTTCCTTCCTTACTTTCACCCTACCCTCCATTCAATATACCTTTCATCATTCCCTTTTCTATGTACCCATCTTTTGTTATTCCTTGCTACTGCTTGTTCTTCTTTTGAGGCTGAATTCCTTAGGCCTGGTGCCTCGAGATCACCATGTTAGGGTCAGGCATAACGTGATCAGTGAAGGCGGTGATCGAATAGCCCCCTCCGCCACCCAGAATAGGGCCGCCTGGCTTATGCTGATGTTGGGCAGGCGCGCGGGCCCCAATTTAAGAAATCCCATGTCTGTGCAGCTTCCTGGGTGCAATAGTGCAGTTGCATATCCACCAGCGCTGCATGAAAAAGTAGCTCTCTCCATCAGGCTTACCGGGCAGGACACGCAGCACGTCCGGTCTCCCCTCCCGCTCGTGCTTGCCTTGCGTGGGACCAAACTACACACTGTCGGGGGAGAAGTCTACATCTGCCTGTTAATGTAAAATTCCATTTGCACTCAAAAAACCTACACCCACCCCAAACCTTAAAAATTCCCTTTCCACCCAGAAACCTATACCCACCCTAAACATTCCCTTTACACCCAAAAACCCATACCAACCCTAAACATTTCCTTACAATCCCAAAAAAATCATACCTACCCTTAACCCTAAAATTACTCTTGCCACCCATAAACCCATACCCACCCTAAAAATACCCTTGCCACCCAAAAAGTCATACCCACCCTAAAATTACCCTTGCCACCTAAAAACCAATACCACCCTAAAATTCCCTTGCCACCCAAAATCCCATACCCACCCAAAACCCTAAAATTACCCTTGCCACCCAAATATCCATACCCACCCTAAAACCTAACAACCCCAGTGCCACGCAAATTCCCATACCCACCCTAAAAATACCATTGCAACCCAAAAACACATATCCACCCTAAACCTTAAAATTACCCTTGCCGCCCAAACTCCCACCCTAAACCCTATAAATACTCTTGCCACCGAAAAACCCGCAACTACCCTAAACCCTATGAAATACCCTTGCCACCCCAAAACCAGCTCCTACCCTAAACCCTAAAAATACCATTGCCACCAAAATACCACAACCACACTAAACCCTAAAAATACCCATGCCACCCAAAAACACATACAACCCCTAAAATTACGCTTGCCACCCAAAAACCCATACCCATCCTAAACCCTAAAATTACCTTTGCCACCAAAAAACCCATACCCAACCGAAACCCTAAAATTAACCCTGCCACCCAAAAACCTATACCCACCCTAAACCCTAAAAATACCCTTGCCACCCAAAAAACAATACTCACCCTAAAAATTCACCTGCCTCCCAAAGACCCGTACCCACTCTAAAACCCTAAAAATACCCTTTCCGCCCATAAAAACATAACCATTCTTAACCCTAAAAATAGTCTTGCCACCCAAATACTTATACCCACCCTGAATATACCCTTGCCACCCAAAACACCATACCCACCCTAAACCCTAAAATGACCCTTGCCACCCAAAAACACATAACCATTCTTAACCCTAAAACTACTCTTGCCACCCAAATACTCATACCCACCCTGAAAATACCCTTGCCACCCATAGCACCATACCCCCAAAACCCTAAAATGTTCCTTGCCACCAGAAAACCCATACCCACCCTAAACCCTAAAAATACCCTTGCCATCCAAAAAACCATACCCACCCTAAACCCCAAAAATACCCTTGTCACCCAAAAACTCATACACATCCTAAACGCAAATCTCTTCCTCTAGTGTGTGTGTCCCACCCATCTCACAGGAATTCAGAAATACACACACCTATAGGAGGCGGTTCCTGTACTCCTGGGCTTCCCAAAATGGAACCTAGGTCCTCCATATAATGTACCATGGCAGGCACACTTTATCCTCTGTGTATTTTCACAGCACACACACTCCCCAATACTGTTATCTCCATGCATTGTGCCACTAAAGACACACATACATTCTACAAACACCTTCAGTCTGTGTTCACTGTTCAGTACTGTAGCCTTTCTAAATTGTACTAGGCTGTGCTATTTTCCAACACACACACACACACAGCCAGTACGCACACACTCACTAGGGTGTGTGCTGCACAACACTTCACCCTCCATGCACTTTACTGCTAGCAAGCACATATGCGCCCAGCAAAAGCTTCCATTGTGCATGCACTGCACAGCACTACATTTCTCATATAACATAGCAACACATATACTACACAGTACTGCTCTATCCCTGTACCTTACCGTTCTCAGGCACACATACGTTCAGTGCAAAGTCACTACTCTTGCGATGAACAGCATTCCACAACCACCTGGTGTACACCATGGGTGAGTTAAGCACACATCAGTGGAATATTTTAAAAGGTAAGCAAACCTATAGGCCTCACTTCAGTGACACAGGGTCAAAAGGACCTGTTCATTTCTACTGATCACTACACTGTATACTGCCACCACTGCACTTGTGCTGAATAACTCCTGGTAGACTTTCACCATTATGAGGGCAGCGCTTTGGACACACCTGCTGGTCCAACAAGACCGAAATCCGAGAGACAGGCCTATGTCAAGGCGCACATGCATGATCAGCGTTTAACTATGACCACAACAATCAGCATCAGGAATCCAGAAAACAGTACAGTTGGGCACTCAGGGCAAGGGTACACGTCTTTTACCATGCAGAGGACTTTTCGGTCCCAACAGCTATCATCCCTGAAACGTGGCTACTATAGAGTATAATTTATACATTTCTAGGGCCCGTGGTTATCCCATCAATGCCAAAACGTAATGCTATATCTTTTGTGATTGTGAAGTTTTGTGGGCAATTTCCGCTCCCCTCTACTCTCTGTTGGACAAGAAACTTGATGATGTTCCAGAAGATAAACGCGATTTATACATGTATTAAAGAAATAAAGGCTATACATGGACGGGAGGGCAATGCAAACAGTGAATTAGAGAGAGACAATCCATGAGATATTAGAACAGAAGGAATGGGTATTAATAAACACAATGGTTTTGGCTTTGTTAGAGTTATTCTTTAGTGTGGAGTTTTATGTCCTGAGAAATCCCTTGGCACTAGAAATTCAGTTCCTGTGGGAATTAGAATGCAGCCATCTTTATAATGTGTTTTACAGCACTGCAGTCGCACTATTGTAGTGGTAGTGTCCCAGCAGCAGTACGCTAGAAATATTGCAGTATTACATCTATTGTAAAGGTATTGCAAAAAATTGTAGTCCTGGTGTTGTAGTAATAGATCAGGTGGCGTTGTAGAGTTCTACTTGTATCACAGTTGTGGGTTGCAGCTTGTCTTGATAGGTTGGTAACTATGTAACAATTCTGTAGTGTTACAATTTAAATTTTCTAGCTGTAGTGCCAGATTCCTTCTGGCGCAGAGAACGTGTTGCAGTTGTAAATGCTTTTTCTGAAGATGCTACAATGGTATTCGCTCCAATTATGTGAGAAAGTTGGCGTGCAGGAGGACCTAGCGGACAGGAGTCTCCAGCAGGTAAATGCTTCTCGCTATTCTCTTTGGCTGGGGATTCTACGGTAGTTATTCTCAAATAGATTGTGCAGAAATGATTCAAAAACGCAAAGAGAAACCATCTGGCTGGTAGTGTTTCTGGAGGCATCTGCTTAATTGCATCAGTATTTGCATTCTCTGAAAAAAAAATCATAAGCGATTCCAGATGGTCTGATGATATGCTGCAAGTTTTGGGAGGCAAATTCTTTTTAGCAAGCGCGTCGATTATTTTTTCGCTAAAATGAACTGTACACGAATGCGGTCAGATCTGCACTGTTGCTGGCTCATATTTTTCTCCAGCCCACATTATTTAATGAAGTTCCACTTAAAACCGGCATCATAAGGATAATAGCTTTCCTCTTACACGATTGGAAGTTATCTACCCCGCGTTAATGACTTTTTTTTTTTTTTTTTACTTACGTAGAAAATAGATGCCAATTTTAATATTTCAAATATGAAACTGGTTTTAGAAATGCAGCCGTAGAAACAAACGAAAATGGAGGCTCCTCACCCGGGGTAAAGAGACGGAGCAGCCAGGTCTACATTTGAAGCAATCCGCCAGGCAGATCTCTCATTACTAGAGGGACAGCGTTAAACATACTCGCTGCTGACACTAATAAAGACCTGCAGCCTCCCTTATCACACTTTTATTGAATGCGGTGGAGAGAAAAAGCATATTGTGAGGAAGAAAAGATAGCTCTATAAACTCGTTCCTGGTGAACTTACAGTAGCGAAGAGAAGGCAAACCCTACATCAAGTTACCAAAAAAAAAAAGACTCCCAATTTAAAACTGACTTTAAAACCCTTTAATACTTTGTGCAATAAGCACATTAACAAGTCTGGCACCGACCACAATGCTGCTTTCGTTCTCCCGTGGCCAGGTTAAAGTCCCCTGCTTGCAGTGTGGAAGAAGGGGGGCAGTGAAGGTCCTGCTGGAAGAGGGGTGTCACCAGTGCTTAGGCCCAAACTTTTGTACAGAAGCCAGTGGCCGAGGTTTCGAAGGTCAGAATGGCAGTAGCATAGTCAATGTGCCATGGGCCTTACTGTAAGGAAGGAAATGGGCTCCCAGGTTTCTGTTTGAATTCCAAAATACAGCAATAATCAGGGTTCATTGGTCCCCTCAGGCCTCTGGGCCCCAGTACCACCGCACCTGCTGCACCAATGGAGGCTACGGCCCGGCGTGGTGCCCAATACCAAGGCTGTGTAGTCTTGACTCCACCTCATGCCTCTTCCATCCACCACCAGACACTCCCCACCTCATTAGCTAACTTTAGCAGAGTCTGACATTTGGCACTTGTGAAAATGCACATTGGAACAGAACCTAGAAGAGAGAAAATATCTGTCTGACTACAAAATGAAGTATCTAATGAAGCTGAATATTTTGGAGGACAGAGAAAAGTCTGTCCCCTGATGGATGCTGCCCCCAAGTACTAGATCACAGACTGGAGTAGAATTAATTTTGTCGGAGTTGATGAGCAGGCCGTAATCATGCAGTATTTTAGATGCTTTGAATAACCTTCTGGCGAGGGCCGTCATCATGCAGTATTTTAGATACTTTGAATAACCTTCTGGCAAGAGCGTGTCTTGATCAGACTGTCCTCCTAGTGCGGATAAACTAAATCCTTAGGACACCTCAAACAAGCTACTGCCACCAAGAACTTGCAAGAGGTCTTCCGACACCTCAAAGAAGAAGTCTTCAAACACCTCAAGCACGCTACTGCCACCAAGAACTTGCAAGAAGTCTTCAGACACCTCAAACTCGCTGCTGCCATCAATAACTTGCAAGAAGTCTTTGGACACCTCAAAACAAGCTACTGCCACCAAGAACCTGGAAGAAGTCTTCGGCCACCTCAAAGAAGAAGTCTTCAGACACCTCAAACTCGCTGCTGCCACCAAGAACTGTCGAGAAGTCTTCAGACACCTCAAACTCGCTGCTGCCATCAAGAACTTGCAAGAAGTCTTCGGCCACCTCAAAGAAGAAGTCTTCAAACACCTCAAGCACGCTACTTCTACCAAGAACTTGCAAGAAGACTTCGGACACCTCAAAACAAGCTACTGCCACCAAGAACTTGGGAGAAGTGCGTGGCCTGGCCCGGACTTCAATATCCTGTCCTACTCAATGTCTGTTGTGATTTTTGCTTTAAACACAGCAACATCCACAGCACTGGACAAAGCATGCAGATCAAGGCTCATTCAATATGTTGGATGTTGTTGATTTCGGAATGAAAGTATGTTCCTGTGCTTTCAGGTGATTTACATATGAAAGCAAACATTTTACAAATCTACAGTAAACTTGGTGTACTGCCAGAATGTTGAATTTGTATTTATTGATGCAATTGTATCTGATATTTTAGCTCTAATGTAGGCAATTCGTACTTTTAACCTTTTCTCCTGGCCATTAAAACAAAATGGATGCTTACGCTGGAATAAAGTTGATGGGAATTTGTTTAAGAGAGCAGCAGTGAAGAGGGACAAACCAGTGCTAGATGCCTGAACATGTTCGGCACCGGGGGAAAAGAAGGTCAAAGGTAGGGTGGGGGTATCTTTCAAGCAGAGGTGGAGTGCAATATACAAGAATGGATTCCGCAATTTCAAATGTTCTGCGTGTCAAAGACACAAGTAGCAGAATCAAGACATTTAACGTAAAAGGGAAAAATGCACATTATATGTTATTAGCCACAACTATGTGAAGAACACAAATGTTGCCCTGTGTGCTACACACCTGTACTTCTAGTCTTGTAAAGAGGTAAAGTGTTAGAACATATTTCTACAACTAACCTAATGCTGGATATAGTGTTCACCAATTGCATTAAAAATGCATAAGGGCAAGAAGAAATTGAACAAATAGTGGCACTGAAAAGGACACGGCAATAAAAACAGCAATTAGACTTAGATAAAAACCCAGAGGAGCATCGGAGGCACAGCTTGCAAGAGTAATTACAGCTCTATAAAAGTAACGCTGTATTAATGGGCGCACTAATTTACTGGTTTTATACAATAGTAAAGTGGAAGCGTAAAATTGCATATTTATCAATGAAATGTGTATTTCTTTTTACTTACAGAGGGCACATAAGCACAGCAATGGCCAATCTCTCGGTCCCAAAACACAAACACACATTTAAAATTATTCTGCTAGGAAGGCAAGCTATACCTACCATTAAGACCTATGCAACATTCTAGAATGTTCCAAGTTTGATTAAAAAAAATACACTATTCCAGATCGTATTTCATCATAACACTTCAAGCTACTGACGATTAAAACATAATCACTGGCTTGTGGCCGATGACGCAAACATAAAATTACTTTAATCCTGCAAATTCTAAACCAACAGAAAAGCCATACATTCAGCAAGCACTCATTTTATTTACAAACACATTATGAAAGGCACAGTTCTCATACCCGTTCACTCATGGCTTAATTTAAACAAGCATTGGCAAAGCCAATAGGTCTAGACTTTAGAACCTATTGTCTTCACCAATGGTTCTGGTCATGCCTACAAAATGACAAGAGGTTATTGTTTTCATTTTGTTTGCCGATCCGACTTGGAGCTTGAAAAAAAAAAGGTAGTAAGCAAAACAGAGGTTGGGGGAGGTCAGGAAAACAAGGGGCGTGGTTAGGACCATGGAGGCAGTGGCGGTTGCTGATGAACGGGGGTAGTGGGGCAAGGGAGGATGAAAAAGAAAAAGAAAAAAAAACACTAGCTGTGAACGGCCGCAGCCTCTTCTCTGTCGTTTTCTCTTCCCAGCCTCATGGAACTGAAGTACACAGGCTCCCAGACTCCCCTAAGCCAATCAAGACGCTGCTGTCTCCAGCCTGACAGCAGCATCCTAATTGTTCTGAGCAGCCTGTTTGACCGCTAAGGCAGTGCCTGGGACAGTTCTCCACCCGGCTGTGCAACATAGTCGGATGGAGAAATACTAAGTGAGCATGTCTGCTTGGCATGCCAGAAGGCCGGCCAAACTGACATGCGCACTTATGGTGCACATATATCCGCCTTTTCCTGCTCTGACAGCCCAGCCCTGCCTGTACTAACCTGGCTCTGAGTCCGCATTGCAAAATAAAATAATAATAACCCTGGGTTATCATCATTTTATTTTTCCTTTTCTGCACAAGTGGGGCAATGCGCCTCCGCCTTAGTGGAGGATCCGCCACTGCATTTTGGGTGCGGGAGGGGGGGGAGAGAAGATGGAGGGTGAAGGAACACAGAGGACCAGGTTGGTCGGGGAGAAAAAAAAGACACAAAATAAGGAATTTTGGGAGAACCACAATGGCTAAAAAGCAAAGCAGGACGGGTGATTAGAAAAATGAGGGTGGGGGAGAAGGAAACAGGGGAGGCAAGAGCAACGTAAGTGCAGTGGAGTGGAGTGGAAGGATTACATACAAGAGGCAATATTTCCGTGCAACAAAACAAAAAAAATAGAACACATGTGGGGGGGAAACAAAACAAAGGGCCGTGACCACAAAGGCAATGGGTATTATGAACAACATGAAGGACAGGGCCATAAAAGACACAAATGGGGCACGCTATAAGAAGGACGTGGGCAAGAACGGGACGAACGCACAAGAGGCAGAGAAAAAGAACACATGCACTTAATCACAAAAAAACAAGCATTTGCAATGCAATAGGTCTTGCATTATTAAAGTGTGAGCTATTGGCATTGTTAAATAATGCAACACCAATAGCTCAAACTTTAATAATGCGAGACCTATTGCATTGCAAATGCTTGTTTTTAATATTTCTACGCTCTAAAGGTGACTGCCATGTACTGCTATGCCAATGCTGGCCATGCCCGTGCCGGAATCGGTGAGGCTATTTGCAGCAGTCACCATGGAGCGTGACATTGTAGGGAAGAATAGCAAGGGGACACCAAGCATGGAGGGGTGAGGAGCAATGAACAAATAAGGGGACATAATAAATCAAAACCGAGCAGGACAGGGAGGGGCAGACGAGCAAAGGAGGAGCAGGGAATGGGAGAGCCACTAAGACACAAATGGGTGTCAGCAGTGAGCAAACACGTGAGGGGGAGCAACAAAGTAAAAATAAACATTGAATTGGATTGGAAAGCAACAGACAATCAGCCCAGATAGCCCAGAAGTGTAAGTGTGAAGAGGGGCGCAGCACACAGAGAGCAACAAAACATATGCGCTCCAATGAAGTGCTAAAAATAAAGGAAGAAGAAGTCCCTTGTATTGCTATTGCCCACAGTAGCTCTTAAGACAAAAAAATATGATTATGACCTTGAGTTGTCCCTTCTAATTTTTAGGTCTCGGACCGAAGGCTGGCTTGCCAGCCGGAAGTCGGAGATTTAATGATCTTCAGTAGGGCAGTTTAACCCGCCTCTCTCCTCTGTCTCTCCTCCATTGGCTGGCTTCCTAAACGGAGGCCAGCCATTGGAGGAGAGAGGCGTCCCTCGAAAGAAGCTCCGTCTCTTTCGGATTCAGGGGCGTGTTCGTGCTGTTCTTTCCACTTTTTAGCCACGCCCCTTTTTAGAACGCCGAACACGCCCCCGAATCCGAAATTTGCGGAGCTTTGCGGCCGCCATTTTTTTTTCTCGGTTGCTTTCCTGTCTTCTTCTCCCTTCCTATCCTCTAGAATTCCTCCTACAACTCATCCTTGTATTTGTTTCCATCTCTCCTTCCTCTCCTCCTCTGTCTATCTTCCTCGCCCTCGCTTTCCTCTCCTCTGCCGTGTGTTTTTCTTGCCTTCTGCCCCGCTGTCCGCCCCACCCCTTCCCTCTGCCCGCAGCTCTCCTTCGCCTTTCTTGGGCGGCCGCATGGCTATAGTAGGTCACCCGACGGGCTTCAAGTCGGGGATAAAGCATCAAGAGAGTGTGGGAATAGCCGCGTGCAAGTGCCCTGAACACCGGCCTAGTTTAAGGTACAGAGACTGCGCGGGGCTACAGCCACTAGAAAGCTGTCTGTGACCGAATTGCAGGTGACACTGCACGTGGTGGCGAGAACTGAGGCTAGAGCAAAAAATTGCTAGCTGACACCCCCATTAAATGTAAGAATGCGCATTTGATAAAATTGAAGAGCTGGTCTCAGTGGCGTAGGCAGAGCAGTGGTCACCTGCGGCGGCACCTACAGCCGGGGGTGGGGGGGTGTCGCTGTCTACCGCCACGAGACGGCCGCGCAGTTCCAAACGGGTGGGGGGGGGGGGGGGGGGGGGGAAGAGGCCGCCGCCGCCCCCAAAACTCGTATCGCCCTGGGAGGTCCGCCCCCCTCCCAAACTTGCTACGCCACTGGCTGGTCTCTGTATAAACAGAGGCACAATTAGACTTCCAAAGTTCTACTTTTGTTCACTTAAATTTTGTCAAACAGGACGCCATAACCTCGCTTGTTGGGTGCCATTATTCTCGACTCCGGCGAGACCCACGGTGCTTTTGAGTTCAACCCTGTCATATATTTCGCCTCTTTTTATCGAGCTCACTTTCATGTATCCTTTGTGTGTTTCCTGCATGCATTGATCATGTATTTCTCGGGTGAGGTTAATTCAGGCATGATGAGCCTTCCCTGAATTTCTTCTGTGGCGTGCTAACTGCATAAAAGTGTTAACGGAGGGTTTTTTCTAATTCTGGGGCCCACGCCCAGTTGACTGAGAGGCATTCTCAAACTGTCCTGTTGTCTTGAAGATGCCAGGTGCCATGAGGACAGACTTGAATACCCGAGCCCTAAAATGTTAAACAAATACCTATTTTTCCAAGACCCCCAGCCAGCTACTCCTCTTGGTGAGGGTGAGGAGTTTAGCAGCCATACTCTCAAACAGAGGCAGAGGTGAGGAGGTAGTAGAGGTCACTGAGTCCTCGTGACAGCAGTGTGTATAAGGGTGAGAGACATGATCGTGCACTCTAAATGGAAAAAAAACTGTTTGTCATCGTGAACATTCCAAGAGAAGAATCCGTCAGCTGTTGCTAAGGATGTACTTCAAAAGACTGATTACATATCTACAGAGAGTACCAATATTATGTATAGCCTTTAGAGACTGCAAAAAGTGCGCGCCATTGTTGCCCGGAACAGCCTCGCTGCCACAGGTAAGTTTTCTTCTTCCCCCTGATTGCACTTGTGTTTTTCTTGCCTTCTTCCCCCTGATTGCACTAGTGTTTTTCTTGCCTTCTTCCCCCTGACTGCACTCGTGTTTTTCTTGCCTTCTGCCCCGCTGTCCGCCCACCCTTCCCTGTGCCCGCAGCTTTCCTTCGTCTCTCCTCGCACCCCCTTCCCTGTGCCCGCAGCTTTCCTTCGTCTCTCCTCGCCCCCCCTTTCCTGTGCCCGCAGCCCTCCTCCTTTCATGTAGGAGCATTACAACCAGAGCCCGCAGCTCTCCCTCGTCCCTCCTCGCCCCCCCTTCCCTGTGCACGCAGCTTTCCTTCGTCTCTCCTCGCCCCCCCTTCCCTGTGCCAGCAGCCCTCCTCCGTTCATGTAGGAGCATTACAACCAGAGCCCGCAGCTCTCCCTCGCCCCTCCTTGCCCCCCCTTCCCTAAGCCCGCAGCCCTCCTCCGTTCATGTAGGAGCATTACAACCAGAGCCCGCAGCTCTCCTTAGTCTCTCCTCGCACCCCCTTCCCTGTGCCCGCAGCCCTCCTCCGTTCATGTAGGAGCATTACAACCAGAGCCCGCAGCTCTCCTTAGTTTCTCCTCGCCCCCCCTTCCCTGTGCCCGGGAATAGGACTATTGATTTGGGGGCATGATGAGCATTGAGCAGGCCAGAGTTTAATACCTATTATTAAGCCCTACATTATTAGTTATATCACACAGAATATTTTAGTAGATGTCCGACAGCCCGCGCGGGCCCATTGGACTTTTGTCATCCTGTTTCCTCTGCTCCGCAAGCCATGGGGGAGTTGGTAAACGACTTCCTGCAGCTGCAGGCCGTGGGTGCTTGGAGGGACCCGACGACCAGCTGCGGGCCGCCACCATGCTGCTCAACACTGTGGAGGAAGGGGCCTTCGTGCTGGCGGAAATAGTCCCGGAGAACACCGACAACCACCGTGAGTACCACTTCCATCCCCTTTTAGAGACACACAGCACGACGGAGGGCACAAGCACACTCCTGCCTGGCAAAAATAAAACTGCACATTTTCTGACGAACTGAAAACCAGCAGCTTTGTAGTTTTTGTGAAAAATCTATATTGTGTAGGTAGCAATAGCGTTTATTGGTCCCACAAATGAAGCAAAACGTTTCTTTTGGGGGTCTAAAGAACATTATCAAACCTCTTCCAAGTAGAATTCGTCCCTAAAGCACTACAGCTGAATGAGTTGATTAAGTGAAACCCTCAACACATTCTTTAACTCACTTATGCAGTGATCAGCTAACACATACACACTGCATTTATGTTGTCTGTGTGTGTGTACGTGGCTCTGTCTGTGTGTGGCTCTGTGTGTGTGTGCATGGCTCTGTCTGTGTGTGGATCTGTGTGTGTGTGTGTGTGGCTCTGTGTGTGTGTGCGTGGCTCTGTGTGCGTGTGCGTGGCTCTGTGTGCGTGTGCATGGGTCTGTGTGCGTGGCTCTGTGTGCGTGGCTCTGTGTGCGTGGCTCTGTCTGTGTGTGTGCGTGGCTCTGTCTGTGTGCGTGGCTCTGTCTGTGTGTGTGGCTCTGTCTGTGTGTGTGTGCGTGGCTCTGTCTGCGTGTGTGTGCGTGGCTCTGTCTGTGTGCGTGGCTCTGTGTGTGTGTGTGTGTGTGTGTGTGTGTGTGTGTGCGTGGCTCTGTGTGTGTGTGTGTGTGGCTCTGTCTGTGTGTGTGTGCGTGGCTCTCTGTGTGTGTGCGTGGCTCTATCTGTGTGTGTGTGTGCGTGTGTGTGTGTGTGGCTCTGTGTGGATAGCTTTTTTTGTAGGTGGCTCTATGCGTGGGTAGCTCTGTCTGTGTGAGGGTGGCTCTGTCTGTGTGAGGGTGGCTCTGTGTAGGTGGCTCTATGTGAATGACTGTGTGGGTGGCTCTGCATGTGTGGGTGGGTGGCTTTGTGTGTGTGGCTCTGTGCAGGTGTAAATGCAATAGGTCATGCATATGCGAGCGATTAAGCTATTTGCATTGTAAATGACAATACCATTTATTTAACGATGAAGCTATTGGCAATGTAAATGACAATGCCATTTATTCATGATTTAAAAAAAAAAAATTCATGAGCAATGCCAATAGCTCTACCTTTAATAATGCCGAGACCATTGCATTGTAAATGCTTGTTTTCCTCTGTTACACACAAATCGGGCAAGAGTCTGTAGCCCATTCTGCTTCTGCAAGCAGTTATTTGCAATTCTGTGTCATGTTTAAGGTTTAATACTATCTATTCCAGTCATTTCCTGGTATCAGGGAAAATTACCAAGTGCCTGGCAGCCATTACAGCCCACCATAGCCAACGGCACCAATGACATACACCGCACAGCTGTTAACATATTTTGTGGACACATAAGCCCTAGCACATGGCTTGGTCATAGCAGAAAGGGGGTATTTCTAATTTGCACCTTTTTAGTCCTGCAGTGCCCGTTGTCTGCCATCATTCTAGGCTGAGTGGAAGGACAGACACGGCAGTTACATCTTTTAACACGTACCATGTAATGTACGATGGACTGAGCGACACCAGACTATTACCTGAGATTAAAAACCCTCTGCTATCCCAGCGCCTTAGGTTTACAGGCTACACCATCGTTCCCAAGCACTCCAGCCCTACAACACCTGGATCATTCCCCCCGAAGCCCAGGTGTGCCCCAGGCCTGCGCCTGCTCTGCTGTTCGTTTTCACTGCAGCGGGCCAGTGCATTAAACATGGAGCTGTCACCCACCTCAAACACCACTTCTTCATCAAACTCCGCAGTCATTGCTCTCCGCCATGCCAATCCGCTGCACTCCGGGAAATGTAGTCATGCAGCGCCCGGAAGCTGAGCAGCCACAAACCCTGTACGCTATCCAGAAGAAACGATATCTCCCAGAAGCTCGCCAGTATCATCTGGTATCCCCTTAGGATCGTACATCCCCTGCTCCTCGGCAGCCTTCAGAGGGATACGCTATTGGCCAGCTCGGCCGCCCCGCCCACTGAAGGAGAGGCAAAGCTTGGCCCTGCCGCGGCTTTAGCAGGCAGAAGAAGCGGCACGCTGAGCAGAGCTACGTTTACTCAAATACACCAGTCAAATGTAAATGTATATAGCGCTCGTCAGAAGGGCTTCTCTAGAAGCGCTGAATGGGCTCTGTTTCTTTACCTTGCCATCAAAACTGATACGGGCCAATGACGGACTCACGGGAGAGTATAATAAATGCATACAGTGAATTGTAAAATAAAATAATTGATGCCCTTAAAAGATGCAAAAAAAAACTAGCGTAACGAGAAGGAAACACAAACGTGAAGGGAAGAAAAATGAAAAGCCCAATAAAAGAAGACAATACTAAAAACACACGCACAATTCCCGGGTCTATTTCGGAACCCCTGACAAAAGGACTCTCGCCTGCACGAGCACTGCTGCACAGTGCAACGCAGGGCGCGAGCCCTAAAAATAGTGCTAAAAAAAAGCCGCGAAGAGCACAAGTATTTCAACCATGCTCAAGGTGAGGGACAAACATAGAGGAAGGAATGCCCACTCACACAAGCAAATGACAAGCAAGCAAATAAGAATGAATGAAGCCAAAAAATGGTAAGCAATGGATGGGCTCTATGCCCACTGTAAGCTAACAAAACGTCTCACAAGCATCAGTGCATGTGCTGTCTTAGGCAATACTTAAAAATTGCTTTTGCATGTAGGTGTACATCACTTAAGGGCAGAAAAACATCTGCAAAGGTAATTTTTAGATCCTGACTCTGCTAGAGTAGATGTCCGATACAACTGTAGAATGTCCAGCTCGTACACAAATTCTATAATTAACAAGGACACCTCCCACTGAAATATCCAGATTCCCAGTTGCACTGAAACACATTTTGGGCAAATGAGGATAAGTACATTAACTTTTCACAATTTCATATGAAGCCTAGAATAAATAAAATCCCTTTGAATGAAAAACAATTAAAAAAACAAACTTTATTTTGTAGTTTTCAGAATACATCTCACAGTGAATAACAATCAAATACTGCCACAGTGAATCAGCACATCATCTCATTAAACCGTCCTTCCTATGGCCACGAAACTTGATATTATTCATTAATCATTCCTGGTCAGGGCAATACACAAATCTCAGAGTAATCACCACATGCGTACAGTAATACATTCAAGGCATTGGCAGATGAATTGGCACACAATGTCTAAGGTACATATTCTGTCTAGTTGTAACAACAGGCTTTTTTTACATGTTAGTTGTTATGTTATGTTAAATGGTTTTGTATAGCGCTCAGCTGCCCCAGCCAAGGGGCGTCCCGGCGCTGTCACTAACAAGGAGGGCAGCTGTCCCCACTGAGAGCACAGTGGAACTCAACAAACAATCAATTTGGAGCTTACTTTAAAGGAAAAAGGTGGGTCTTAATGGCCTTCCTGAACGTCAGCAAATCCTCTAAACCACGGATCTGGGTCGGCAAAGCGTTCCATAGTTTAGCGGCAAGATAGCGGAACGAGCGGCCGCCCAGACGGGAGCGCTTCACCCGAGGAACTGCTACCAAGTGCTGGCCCTCAGAGCGCAGTGTTTGCAAGGGAACATATGGGGTCAGTAGCGTACAGAGCATCGGTGGAGAAGCGAGCTTTAGAATCTTGAAAGAGAGACAGAGAGCTTTAAATTGGATCCGCTTTGCCACAGGAAGCCAATGAAGTTTGCTAATAGTATCGGCAATAGGATGGAAACGAGGGAGACCTACCAGAGTTCTCGCTGCCGCATTTTGTATGCGCTGCATTCTCTTAATCTCTGCCTGGTTGGCCCCTAGCAGCAAGGAGCTAGCGTAGTCCAGGCGAGAGAGGATAGTCGATTGCACTATTAGCTGGCGGGTAGGAGGGTAAAAAAACTGACCTGGTCGGTACTCACCCTGTTCTCATCATCGGTGACTGCCGATGATGAGAACAGGGCTACACTGGTGAGTACCGACCAGGTTCCCCGTTGGTGATTCGCCCGTGAGGGGTCATCTTGCTGTTTCACATTTTTTTCACAATAGTTACACATTGTTGTTTGTTGTCCATTGATCACGACTGTCTCAGATGGGATGGAGGCCTTTTAAAATTGGCGAGTTAACGGTGTAGTCTCTACCCCAATGTTCCTTAAGGAAGGGGAGATATTTGTAAAGGACTGCAATAAGAGTACATTTGTTGAGAAAATATAAAACACTGCCTAAGTGGACCAGGTCATTGTTGTTTGCATGACTTTATGAGTGGAGGCGACCTGTGTCCTGTTTTCCCTCGGTGCTCCTTATTGTGTTTATATCGTCCTGCAACCAGGTCTCCGTAAGGAAAATACTACCCGGACTTTTATCACTAATGAGGTCATGTATTTCAGCATGGTGCTTAGCTAAGGATCTTGCATTCAGCTGGAGAATTATAAGCCGTTGTTGAGGGCAGATAACTTTAGGGGGCGGGAGTACTGTAGGTTTAGGGAGTGAAAACATCCCACAAGTATAGTGAAAGGGGTCACTCAAAGGGTTGAGTGGGGTCTGATTACATCGGTTACTCGAAGGGTTCAGATGTAGAAGTGTTTCCCTTGAATAGATGCGCCCAGCCGGCTCACCTCAACCAGCGTTCCTGGCGAGAGGCGACGTACTGGCGCAGACGGGCTTGCCGTGGGCACGCCCGCTGCGCGCGTCCGCTGCGCGTTTGGAGGGGCATCCCACTTTATACCCGGGAGTCAGTGAACTTGTGCCACGATCTAAAACGGAAGTATACTCCCTTCTGGTGTGTGCAGCGAGTCAGTCTTCCCTCCACAACAATCCGACCGAAGTCAGCGCTGGACCGGGGAAGCCGCAAGAAGGTAGGTAAGTTAAAAACACAATCAAATTAAAAAGAAAGCGCAAGACTCCAAAGTAACTAAATGCAGCCCTTCGCGCATAGCGCAGTAACAGCGTCTCCTTGCTTCGTGAGCATTGTTCGACTCTGTGTCCCTGTGCGATAGAACATATTCCTGAAGGGGCCCCCAAATATCTTTGGGCTTAGAGGTTAATGGTAGTAACTCAGCATTTGTGGTATATTGTTTCTGGCAGTAAAGTAGGTCAGCCATCCACTCCTTGAATTTTGGAGCTCTGCGCCTTCCCCATCTGCATGCCACTCTACACTTAGCGAGAAACAGTGATAGAGCAACAAACTTCCTGTGTGAAGCAGCGATCTGCGCCGTATGGCCCAACAGGGTGAGCAACGGATCCCTCTCTAAGCTAATGCCTGTCATGCCATCCAGCGCCAACAGTACCTGCTCCCAGAAATCCTGTACGGCCGGGCACTCCCATGCCAGGTGAAGAAATCCCGCCCCCGGTTGCCTACATCTATCGCACCTGTCTGTGTCAGCCATCCTAAACCTGAGTTTCTTCGCCGGCGTATAATATAATCTATGTAAATACTTGTAATGTATAATACGCAATCGACTGCTAGCTGAGATCTGGGCTGTTTGCCTACAACAATACTGCCACTGTACATCAGTAATCTCTCGCCCAAACTCCTCACCCCAGTGCATACGGGATCCACCGTGCAGTCCTGTTCTACTCTCTCGGATGCTTTTATATAATCCGGACACCAGATGCTTCCCATCGGCAGACCCTAGCATCTGGTGGAGTGGGAGGAGGTTTGTAGGTTCGCGGGGGAAATCAGGGAGTATAGACCGCATCCCTTGTCTAAGACGCATGTATAGAAAGATATCTAGAGGCGTTGTTGGCAGTCCCTGAAGAAGGTGCTCCAGCAATCGGAACATTCCATCATGAAAAAGATGTCTCCAGGTAGTGACGTTAGCGCGCTTACAAAGCCCCTGAAATACCTTCTCCTATAGAAGTGAGAGATCTGGATGATACGAGAGCGGAAGCCGCGACGAGTAGAGGATAGGTAAATCAAGCACCTCCTTGACCTGATGCCATGCAGCTACTGTACATGAGACAGTGGTGAGAGATGTCACTCGCGTACTAACGGGGCCATGTATCACACCAGTTAGCGGTATCGGTTCAGCCAGTTAATCTGCCACAGCTATTTGTCGCATATAGCGAGTGGGTTTTACCCAATAGTATGTGTAGTGTGCCTGGGCGCTCAAATAGTATAACTCAAAATCAGGAACATCGAAGCCTCCTTGTTCGTATGGCCTCGTCAATATCGACCATTTAAGCCTCGCCTGTCTCCCTCCCCACAGCAGTCTGAGCAACTTGGTGCGCAATGTTTTAAATAAAAAAACCTCCCCGGGGCATAAGGAATATTGAGGAACAAGTAGAGGAACTGAGGAAGAACAACCATCTTTATCAGGGAGGCCCTACCTGCAAGCGAAAAAATCAACGATATCCAGTGTGTTACATTCTCAGTTAAGCGTGTTACGGCTGTGCCGTAGTTTGCACGTAATGTTTTCTCTCTATCTTTAGTGATTTGTATTCCTAGATACCGCAACTCTGTCTCACACCTATTGTCTATTGGGAAGTCCAGCGGGCATTTGGATACTACTGATGTAAACCGGAAGATCTGGGATGTCCCCCCATTGATGCCTATACCAGACAGATAACGAAATCTCACAAAGTCGCGCAAGATGGGATTGATATTTTGTTGTGGATCTCTGACATAAAGCGTAATATCGTCAGCGTACAACGACACCAATATTGTCCGCAAACAGCAGCGAAACGCCTTGTCCTGATGCAGTTGCCTCAGTCGACAAGCCAAAGGCTCCACTGCAAAGGCAAAAAGGAGCGGGGACAGCGGGCATCCCTGTCAGGTGCCCCTAGAAATCACGAGTGGTCGGGACAGGTAGCCATTTATTAACACCTTGGCCGTGGGGAGGTGATACAGTAGCTCGATCCAGGACATGTACATCTCAGGGAAGCCCATTCCCCGCATCACCCCAAACAAATAGTCCCACTCTACAGAGTCAAACGCCTTGGTGGCATCTAGAAAGACTGCGGCAAGTGGGAAATCGGGCGCTACATTCTGGATAAGTGAGAAGAGGGTCCTAAGGTTGTGTGATGTGGCCCTACCAGGCACAAAGCCCGACTGGTCAGGCAATACAAGCTTCTCAAGCAACAGGGACAGTCGATTGGCCAAGACTTTCGCCAAGATTTTCGTATCACAATTCATTAGGGACAACGGCCTGTACGAATCACAAGACTCCGGTGGCTTTCCAGGTTTCAGCAACTATGTGAATATCACCTCTCTCATTGAGGGCGGTAGCGTACCCACTTCCAATGACTCCTCATACACCTCCTTGAGCACCGGAGCCATGATGTCAACATAGGCCTTATAGAATTCAGCCGGAAGGCCATCTGACCCCAGCGCCTTCCCATTCTGGAGCTGCATAATAGCTTCCCTGATTACATCAAGTTCAAATGGGATGCTTAAAAACGCCAGCTGGGTGTCCCCAAGCCAAACAAGCGCCACCTCTCCCATGAACTCCTCTAGATCTAGGATACCCCACCTTTGAGACGCATACAATGCTGTGTAATGTGTAGTAAATGCCTCTAGAATACTCTGCGAGTCTCCGTGTGGCGGTCCCTCCAACTCCTGAATTTCTAGAACATGTGCATTACACCGAGGGGTCTGAGTTAGCTCAGCCAATACCTTCCCTGGTCTTTCACCCTCCCCATATCTACGCGCTGTCCAGTACTTACCCCGGAATTTAGCCTCTCTATGTGCAGTGTCCTCATATTCAGTTAAAGTTGTGCGAAAATCCCTTAGCACCTGTCCCTCCTCCCTCCTCACCATGCGCCTCTCCATTTCTTTCAAATCGCGGTCCAACTTACGTAGCGTATTCTGAAAATCCCTCAAAACCCCAAAGCTCTTAGACATACAGTACCCGCGAACCATAACTTTGAACGCTTCCTATATTACCTCAACACTATCAAAAGAGCCTGTATTGCGGACAAAGAAGTCTTTGATTTCTTCCTGCAGCTCTGTGCGGAAACCCAGAACCAGTAGGGCCGTAGGTTGTAACCGCCAGCTCGGCCTAGGCCTACCATATCCCGGAAGTGAAAGGGAGACCCTAACTGGACAATGGTCAGAGAATGTCCGAGCTAGATGCACAGCACTTGTAAGGGTCGGACATAGCCCTTTGGTTAATTAACAGTAATCTATTCGCGCCCAGGTTCCGCTGTAGAATGTAAAGTGTGTGCCCTCACGTTGTAGGGGATGCATGTACCTCCAACTGTCTATCAACCCGCCTTCCACTATGATTCCCTGCAAAGCTTCCTGTGCCCTCGTGTAGTGCTGCGGACCTGCGTTGGATCTATCTATGTGCGGGTTTAGCGCAACATTAAAATCACCCCTCCAGATTATGTGAGTCGAGCCTGCCGACAACATTTTGAGAGATTCGTGGGCAATATGTATTGGGACTATAACAGTTCACTATAGTAAGCGTGTCTCTACCCAGACGTCCTCACAATATGATGTATCTCCCCTGTGGGTCCTCCAGAACTCCTATCTTCTCAAATTTTGCGTGCTTACTGAAAAGTATGGCCGTACCCCGGGCATAAGAGGAGTAGGATGGAAAAAAACGGCAACTCGCCCATCGACTTGCGAAGGCAATAGTGGTACTCAGTGTTATGTGTTTCCTGTAGAAGAGCCACCTGAATTTGCTGCCTATCCAAATAGGCCAGTACTTGCCGCCTCTTCCTCGAGTCTCCAAGGCCCTGAACTTTCCATGATATCACCCTAAGGGCGTTACTATCCTCCTGTGCCATCAATCCAACCTTCCCCCTACTTGACCCATGTTATGTAAGGAACAACATTTCAATACCTGCATGCATGACCATAAATCACTGAGAAAAGAAAACTGTGCATTTATCCCACTGTGACAACCGAACTGTCCCTCGCATCCTCCCACCTCCCACCGAAGCATCCCAATCATGCCAGTAATACGCTGCCCCCCCCTCCCTCCCCGAAAACTTCCATCTTACCAAGTCGGCCAACTGGGTCTAACTCATCCCCCCGTACCTCCATATGGGGATGTTCAGAAAACATCAACAACTTAGAATTGAAAGTGGGGCTCTCCCAGATGGGGAATACGCCTAGGTAGCACACGATAAGCCTCTCGCCAGCCCACACACCACGCACTCACTGCGGTGCCTAGGTCTGACTTGAGGGTGACCGACAGCGCATCATTTCCTCTCACCCCAGAGTGTGTCAACATTGCAATGGCCTCAATGCATATGTGCTTAGTGTCCTATCCCATGCTTTCCTTACAAATAGGTGTAGCAATCGTGTCCATCACATCTGGAGTGCAGTCCCACACCTCGATGGAGTCACGCACCTTAGCGTTTTTTCTTCCTCCGGTGACTGCGATCTTGGGGAGTCCTCTGGGTCCGGTTGCGCTCTTTTCTGTCGCTTGAGGTGCTTTAGGTAGTCCTCCACCTGCTGTGGATTAGTGAAGAATTTTTGCGACCCCTGATGAGTAATCCGAAGGCGAGCCGGATACAGCAGCGCGTAGTCGATTTGAGCTTGTCTGAGTTTTTGTTTAACTCCCAGAAACTTATGCCGTTCTTCTTGCACGTGAAGCATGAAATCAGGGTACATAGTAATAGGTTTGCCGTCATATGTCAATTGTTTTTTCTCCCGGGCAACACGCAAAGCGACATCCCTGTCCCTGTAGTTCAACAGGCGAGCACTATTAGGCCTACGGGTATTGGCAGGAGAGGGCCGCGGCCCCAAGGACCGATGCGCACGTTCAACCACAAACTGAGAGGAAAGCAATTCCGTACCCACCACTGCTTGTAGTAATCGCTCAACGTACTCCTCCATTTTCCCGGTATTTGTGCTTTCTGGTACCCATAAAATCCTTATGTTATTCCTCCGGTTGCGGGTCTCAATATCCTCACTTTTTGCCGCAATGACCTTGAGCAACTTGTCTATTTACGCTGTCGCTTTTTTCAATTTAATGGTAGAGTCCTCCACAACGGACACACGTTTCTCCGCCTCTTTAAGTCGTGTCTCACGGCCTTCTATTGTTCGGACAATGGCGTCCATCCGTGTGGAGACTGTGTCAATCTTGTCAGCCATATTTGCAAAACGGTGTCTGACTTCGTTAAGAAGCGATTTGAGATCATCTCCAGGCCCTTGCTGAGGATCTTGCTGAGGGGCGCCGGCTCCAGCGTCCTGCTCTGCAGTTTGCT
The DNA here is from genome assembly GCF_964261635.1 of Lissotriton helveticus. NCBI lineage: Eukaryota > Metazoa > Chordata > Amphibia > Caudata > Salamandridae > Lissotriton > Lissotriton helveticus. The sequence continues at coordinate 189,663,144 of NC_136060.1, forward strand.
GCTTGGCGGTTTTTCTCGAGCCATCAAAGGTTAGGCGTAGTTGGCGAGCGTCCGGCCTCCCCATTTTAGCTCTGGTACTTGGTGCTGGCAGGTCTCTGCCCCCTCTTCGGTGCTGCATTTGTGTAGTTAGTTAGCCCTACCACCCTGCCTGCTATATTCCACCGCTGTGCAGCAGTCCGAGAGCAAGCACCATGTGGGCATGTACTGTCGACTGCAAGTATTCTCCCAGTGTTCCTGTATAGGCTCAGTCGCTGCAACCAGACAGTCCTCCGCAGGTGGGGCGAATACAAACTTCAGTCTGCAGCTTCCTCAGCATTATATTGAAATAGCACTGTACTGCCCCCCTGGAGAAGATTATAGGCAATGCAGCCTCCTGTGCCGTGCACTACTGGTTGCACCATCCACCCACTCTCTTTTCCAATGCTCCTTGCGATGGTGGCAACAAGTCAATACACAAGGCTTGCCTCCTCACTGGTCTCCTGGCTAGTAGCGTCCAGCCCCCACACCTGCTCTCAATCCTCTGGCAAGGTGCGTGTCTAAGCGCCAGGTAATAAATGCCCCCTCCGGGCTAGAACACCTCGCACAGCCGTTCCGTGTCTGCACCCCCTGCAGTGCGCCTACCTCACCAATCATCTGGAGAAGATTATAAGCAATGCCCCTCCTGTGCTGTGCACTACTGGTTCCATGTCCACTCACTCTCCTTTCCAATGTTCCTTGCAATAACAGCAGCAGGGCTATATACAGGGCTTTCCTCCTCACTGATCTTCTGACTAGCAGCTTCCAGCCCCCGCACCTGCTTTCAATCCTCCAGCGCGATATGTAGCAGATCACCAGTTAATAAAATGCCCCTTCCGGGCTGGGACTCCTCGCACAGCCGTTCCTCGCCTGCGCCCCCCGCAGTGCACCTACCTCGCCGATCTAGTCCGAGTCCGACTGCAGCCAGGGATCACTTGATGGCGCCAATCCGCCCCCGGGGCCGTGGTGGTAAACTTCGGCAGTATTAGGCGGCGCGCACAGCAGGATGCTTTCCCCAGGTTCGTGGACTCAGGCAGCGCGAGGTCCGTGCCGCCCACCCCCAAGATGGCCACCCGGCTCGTCCGCCGGCTATGCTCCTCCACCGTCAAGCCTGCAGGTCAGTCCATTGCTGGCGCAGCGCAGCAGATGCTCTCCTTACCGCGCTACGCTCGCCGATTGACAGCTCCGCCACAGGTGCTCACAGATGCCCCGCAACCGTCTCTCCGCACCTCAGGCTCTCTCCGTACGGCCTCTTCCCGGCCGAGCTGCCTTCGTGGTGAGCCAGGGACTCACGTAGCCAGCCACTCCACACACCCGCTCCAAAGGCAACCGGTGTCACTCCCGGTGCACACCGTGCTCGCCCTGCAACCGCTCTGATCGCCTGCGCCTGTCAATATTCAAGCAATGCAGCAGTGCCCAGGGTTTCAGGATATCTTTCCACACTTTTGAGCTCTAAATGTGGATGAGTAGGCGGATAAATGCCGGATTTTGTCAGTAGGTCTGTGGGAGCCTCACTCCGAGGCGGCCATTCCACCCGTGCGCCACCTGGCGCCACCATGAAAAACACATTTTCATTAAAAAGGAAAGAGTACAAAAATAGGTTTCATACATTTCTCTAAAAGGGTTAGGAATTTAGAACAATGTCTTCACCTATGAAAGACAAAGCAACACTGGGAACCAAAGAGACAAGGATTGCCAAATATTCCATGTAAAAAGGCAGACACTGCAGAAACGGATCCTACTTTCAACTGAGTCGGATAGAAGTGTAAATAGAAAGGTAGTAGAGATTGTTGCCAGGCATATAGGGTTTGCCACTTTACATGCAGGCTGCAATAGGCGAGACCCCCACGATATGTCACTAAAACCTCTAGTTTTAGCAATATTTGTGTAAGGACTCTAGTGTGATTTTGTGCCAGACTGTGGGAAAATTAGTACAAATGGCAAATACTATGTCACACACTTATTGCACACATTTTGCACTTGATGTTACCTTTTTAAAAAATATAGTACACTCAATTACTAGTAGGCAAAACCAGTCCTTAGTGCCTCAACAGCAATGGAGTTAGAGCAAGTTGGTACTCCTGTAAAAAATGCATCAGAGCCTGTTTTAGCTCTGTTGACTGGGACTAAATGATCCTGATATTCTTCAGCCTTTACACTAGAATTGGAGCAGCCATCCTATTTGCATTCAACATATGCCATTAAGGACATTTTGGTTAGTTCGGCAAACCCACAAAACCAATATCTAAAGCTACGGTGCATCACACAAGAACTTTAGGTCAGCAAAAGCTGCTAATGTCAGCAATGCAAAACCTTCAGCTGTAATTCAGAATTTAGAAAGTCCATTCGCAGAGTGAGGAACTTATCTAGACAAGCATTTGCAATGCAATAGGTCTCGAATTAGAAAAGTTTGAGCTATTGATATTGTAAATGACAAATTTGTTATTTATGTGTTGGTTTTGAAAATAGCAAAATTAATAGCCTTGTCATGGTTATAACTTTCGTAAATGTGACACCTATAGCATTTGTAATGCAATATGTATTGTATTTATGTGACTTAGATGTATTGATATTACAAATAACCATGGCTTTTCATTTTTAATAATTAATACTTAAATAAAAGTTATTGTAATTTATAATGGCAATAGCTTAAACTTTTGTAAATAACTTTTGTGAAGATTATGTTCAGTGTATTTTATTGTGACGAAAATCCAAGAACAGATGTGAAATATTAACATCTTTTTGTGACATTTGTAATAAAGCTTGAAACATTGATAGAACATATTTGAACCAGTTGTTGTTGAATCGTTGCACAGATTGATGCAGTGGTGGCACGGAGTGATGTCGTGGTGACAACAAGTAATGCGGTGGCGTTCAGTGATGCTGTGGTAGCGCATAGTGAGGTTGTGGTGCCCCTGAGTGATGCTGTGGTGATGCGATAGATAGAGTGAGGGCGATAGATAGATAGAGTGAGGGCGATAGATAGATAGAGTGAGGGCGATAGATAGAGTGAGGGCAATAGATAGATAGATAGCTAGATAGATAGAGTGAGGGCGATAGATAGAATGAGGGCGATAGAGAGATAGATAGATAGAGTGAGTGCGATAGGGGTAGGGAGTGGAAGAGGGAGAGGGGTTGGGTTATAGAGTTAGTAAGAGAGGGAGAAGGGGCAGGGAACCAGGGCTCGAGTCAGCAGAGAGGGGGCGAAGGTGAAGAAGCAGAGAGTGTAAAGGGATGGGGTGCGAGATCTTGATGGGGCAAGAGGGTGGGGACAGGGGTGCAGTGGGGCTTTGTAGGGGGCAAGGGTACACATAGGGCTAGAAAGGAAAAGGGATTTGTAGAGTTAACGAATTGGACTGGACTCGAGAAGAGGCTGGAGGGGAGGGGACCCGCAGGGTAGGGGAGACGGGAGGTCGAGAGAGTGGAAAGGCAGGGCTGGGATCCCCCAGAGGACGCAATTAAGAGGCAATGGGGTCAGGAGGGAGGTCCGCAGGAGGTTGGGAATTCCATCTTTACTTGTACAACAGAGAGGCTACGTTGAAGCACGAGTGGTACGGGGCCTACAGCTGCCCTGCATAAATTCTACCAGCAAGCCAGGTACTACATTATCACAGACCAAGGAAGCTTCCTGTATCTCAATCACCGGAAGCAGACTCCCCCCAGAAGCGCAAATTAAAGCCACTCTCCTGGGACAGAGAGTAATACAATAGGACTCAAGTTAGGGCTCAAAAAATCACTTCTAAGCTTTCTGCTCATATTGCATCACGGGCAAAGCATATAAGCGCCCTACCTGATCATCTGCGCCTAAGGTTGGGATCTAAAATAAGATGTATGGCTTGAATATATAAATCTTTCTTCACTAGTGACAGGTCCACAGGAAATACAAAAATTAAGAACTTGTGAGCGTGGCTGTAAAAAAAAGTCTAGCTAATCTCACATATCATGTAGAACAATATTTCACTCACAAAGTGACAATTTTATTTTATTCCAAGCTACTGCGGAGTTCAGAAATGTGACCCCAAATAGTCAAATTCCAATGAGTCTTTGGAAAAAACAACAACCAGAATGGCTCTATACAAGTGGGGCCAGCCACAGTAATCACAGTAATGACATTCTAAATAGTTCATATGTAGAGGCCGCCAACTTCAGACACAAGAACAGCGCTGTGGGGCTCCCATGCCGAGACTGACCCGCTGGCTGCCGAGGGAGAGAGGGACACGCGGAAAGAGCCCGGCGAGTGGGGGTGGGGGAAATGTGTGCGCGTGTGTGTGCATGCGTGTGTCTGTGTGTGTGTGTCCGTCTGTGTGTGTGTGTGCGCGTGTGTCTGTTTGTGTGTCTGTTTGTGTGTGTCTGTGTGTATGAGTTATACACTTCCTGGCAATGTAGGACAGGAGATGTGCATGGCGTGTGGGTGAACGTGCGCGCTCACATGGGGGAATCTCCTGCACGTGCACATCCCCTGTCTAACATTCCCAGGAAGTCCAGGACAATAGATGCTTCACTGGACACAGTGCTTCGCACTGCTACACCAGCTCGACCTAATAAAAAAATGGTACATTCTGCTCAATTATTTATAAATCCGAACAGCTGTGGCACTGCTGCTTTGTTTGTTATCACGGTGAACTTTGTTCATGGAATTTTAAACATTTAATTGAATTTGAAGAGCACGGGGCAGCCCGCAGGTCACTTCAAAGCACATTGTAGTAAGGCACTACAAAAAAAATAATGGTAATTTGCTGCAATGGAAGGCCAGTATAATAAGGAGGACTCAAAATTCTGATTAGTAGTAGGGATGAAGGCCAAAAGCTTGTAGGCAGAGGGGTCATCATGGAGTTTCTGAATTTGAAGAGGTTATCATCAGATAGGACAGATGATGAAAGTATAATCCAAAGGCATGATCTGTTAAAATAAAGGGATCAAGCATTACAGCATTTGTATCTTACTGGTTGGACAGAGAGATATTATGAGGTGGTCGATATTAGGTGTGTGGTCAACAGCAGTTTATTGAATTAAGAGCTTGGATGAGAAAGGCATTGTACATCATACGTAGGGTCTTGTACTCAATCTCCTATTTGACCTGCAGCCAAATAAAGCATCATAATAGTAACGTGTTCAGAGGGCTTCCATTTGAAAAGGAGGTGAACAGCACAGTTCAGCATTGGTTTTGCCAGAGGCCCACATTTATACCACCGTAGTAGTCGATGGGATGTCAACATCGCAAGGACTAGTGTAATCCTTTAAGGCAGCAGCAGAGGCAGAATTGATCGTAGGATGCATAAGTGGGAAATGCCTTTTTGAGATATTTGATTTTTATTTTGCCCAAAATATGCAATCAATTATTTGACTCTATTCACAATCAGCGACTATTGACCCTGCCTGCAGGTAGGTCGCCCCCCTAGCCACCACGCGGTCCTCCCCGTGCTGTGCGCTGTTGCGCTGTTGAGACGCTCTGTCCGCTACTCGCTCTGACCACGACTGCTCCTCCTGGTAACTTGTGCCGTTCTGCCTTATTGTCTATTTCCCTGCATTTGCCTTCGGTATCCATTATTGTAACTTGTGCCGTTTTCTGTTGTTTTTTCCCCTCATTTGCCTTGTGTACATCTGTGCCTGCTCTCCCCTTCTTATCCTCGGTCTGGTTCCCATTGTGTCCCTTTGCCTTCTGTTACCCTGGTGACCCTGTGATTGTTGCCCCCTCGCTCCCCCTTTTCCTTCTGTGCCCCCCCGCTTCCCGCTTCGCCCTTGCTTCCCGCCGCTGCTCCCTGCGGCCCCACCCCCCCACGCCGTTCCCATTCGCTCCCCTCTCCCGCCTCCCAGCTGCTCCTCCCTCCCTCAGCCCCTCATATGGAGGCCGCCCGGCGAACGCGCAGCGGGAGCGCCGATTGTGTGCCGAAGGCGCGCCAAAGGCAAGCCAGTCTACGCCCGTCCGCTCCTGGACCGCGCCCTGCGCCAGGACCCCGCCGATGCAAGACTACCCGACGGACCTACGACGCCGCCACCCTCAACGCACTCAATACCGGCCGGAACCCTGCCTGCTACCGAGCCACCCCGAGACGTACCCACGGACCCTTCGCCTGCCAAGCCTGCCGATTCACCTGCTTCCGGACCTGCACGCCACCGCCAAGTCGAGCACCAGCAGCAACCACCTGAAGTGCATCCTGCTCAACATCCGCTCCGTCCACAGGCACACCGTGGAACTCTGGGACCTGCTCGACGCGACAACACCGGACGTCGCCTTCCTCACGGAAACCTGGATGAACGCCTCCTCAGCGCCCGTCATCGCCATAGCCATCCCGGACAGATACAAGATCACCCGGAAGGACCGCGTCAACCAAACGGGAGGAGGCATCGCCATCATACACAAGAACACCATCCGCATCTCGACTAACTCCGACGAAACCTTCACCGCCGCCGAACACCTGCACTTCCAGATACACACCGACCCCAAGACCACCCTCCGAGGCACCCTCATCTACAGACCCCCGGGACCACGCACACAATTCAGCGAAGACATCGCAGACTTCATCAGCCCGCACGCCCTTCCCTCCGCCGACTACATCCTCCTAGGAGACTTCAACTTCCACCTGGAGAACAACAACGACAGAAACACCACCGCCCTGCTGGACAACCTCGCCAACCTCGGACTCAAGCAACTGGTGAATACCCCCACCCACTACGCCGGCCACACGCTTGACCCCGTCTTCTCATCCAGCAAACACATCTCCTTCAGCCACGCCACAGGACTCCACTGGACCGACCACAGCTGCGTCCACTTCAGCTTCAGAAGAATCACGACCCACCACCACCCGCAACAGGTTCCCCGCCGGAGCTGGAGCAAGATCACCGCCGAGCAGCTCACCGCCTCCCTCAGCCAGAACACTCCCACCAGCACAACGGACCCCAACAAAGCAGCCAGCAACTTCACCAAGTGGCTGACCGCCTGCGCCGATGACCTCGCACCACTAAAGAACCCTCCCTGCAGACCCGGCAGCAAGAACACCCCCTGGTTCACCGACGAACTCAAGGAATCCAAGAAGAACTGCCGCACCCTCGAGAAAGCCTGGCGGCTTGACCAGACAACAGGACCGCCCTCAAGCACGCCACCCGCAAACACCATCAGCTGATCCGCGCCACCAAGAAGTTGGCACTCAAAGAACAACTGGACAACAACGCCCACGACAGCAAGGAACTCTTCAGCATCGTCAAAGAGTTCTCCAACCCCAGCTCCGGAAACAACGACATCACTCCCTCGCAAGACCTCTGCAACTCGCTCGCCTCGTTCTTCCACCGCAAGATCGCCGACATACACAACAGCTTCGACGCACAGACCACGCACCCTACCACGGAACCAACGCCCGCCACCACCACCCTCTGCAACTGGACCCCCATCAGCACCGAAGACACCAGCCGCACGATGAACTCCATCCACTCCGGATCACCAACCGACCCCTGCCCACACCACGTCTTCAACAAAGCCGACGCCATCATCGCACCCCATCTCCGGGACATCATCAACTCCTCCTTCCACACCGCCACCTTCCCGGAGAGCTGGAAGCATGCCGAGCTGACCGCCCTACTGAAGAAACCAACGGCGGACCCCACCGACCTCAAGAACTACCGTCCCATCTCGCTTCTTCCTTTCCCGGCCAAAGTCATCGAGAAGACCGTCAACAGACAGCTTGCCGCCTTCCTCGAGACGAACGGATCCCTCGACCCCTCGCAGTCCGGGTTTCGGGCCAACCACAGCACCGAGACCGCCCTAATCGAAGTCACCGACGACATCAGAACCCTGATCGACAACGGAGAAACAGCGACCCTCATCCTCCTGGACCGCTCTGCGGCGTTCTGCCACCGCACCCTAGTGAAGCGCCTCAGCGACGTCGGAATCCAAGAGAAAGCACTGGAGTGGATCATCTCGTTCCTCGCCGGAAGAACCCAGAGAGTCCGCCTCCCCCCGTTCAGATCTGAGGCCACTGAAGTCATCTGCGGAGTACCACAAGGATCTTCACTAAGTCCAACCCTCTTCAACGTCTACATGAGCCCCCTCGCAGCCATCGCACGACAACACAACCTCAACATCATCTCCTACGCCGACGACACCCAGCTGATCCTCTCCCTCACCAACGACCACACCACCGCCAGAGCCAACCTACACGAAGGGATGAAGGACGTCACCGTCTGGATGAGGAACAGCCGTCTTAAACTGAACTCAGACAAGACGGAAGTCCTCATCCTGGGATCATCACCCTCCGCCTGGGACGACTCCTGGTGGCCCCCGGCCCTGGGCACCGCTCCCAAGCCAACGGACCATGCACGCAACCTGGGCTTCATCCTGGACTCCTCCCTGTCAATGACCAGACAAGTCAACGCCGTCTCATCCTCGTGCTTCAACACCCTGCGCATGCTCCGCAAGATCTTCAGATGGATCCCCATTGAAACCAGGAAGACCGTCACCCAGGCACTCGTCACCAGCCGACTGGACTACGGGAACACCCTCTACACCGGAACCACAGCCAAACTTCAAAAAAGACTCCAACGCATCCAGAACGCCTCCGCACGACTCATCCTGGACATCCCCCGACACAGCCACATCACCGGACACCTGAGAGACCTGCACTGGCTCCCCGTCAGCAAGAGAATCACGTTCAGACTCCTCACCCACGCACACAAGGCTCTCCACGACCTGGGCCCCAAGTACCTCAACGACCGCATGACCTTCTGCACGCCCACCCGCCAACTACGATCGACCAGCCACGCCCTCGCCACCGTACCACGCATCCGCAGAGCCACCGCCGGAGGAAGATCCTTCTCCTACCTGGCAGCCAAGACTTGGAACTCCCTCCCCACCCACCTTCGGCGAACCCAAGACCATCTCTCCTTCAGGAAGCAGCTCAAGACCTGGCTGTTCGAGCAGTAACATACCCCTCTCCCCCAGCGCCTTGAGACCCTCCCGGGTGAGTAGCGCGCTTTACAAATGCCGTGATGGATTGATTGATTGCATCATGTTTTTAAAAAAAATACAGTTGCAATTTGAGGTGTTACAAATATCACAAGTTTTGTCTTAAATCCCTGATGGAAGCCGATTCTCTATATGTGCGATTAAAAAAAAATGCATTTTCCATGATAATACCCATAGAGTCTTGACACACGCCTGCAGCCCGAACCGCTGCACAGAATTACACCAAGTTTGGTAGAAAGGTAAATTGTGTTCCGGATATCACGCTTTTTGTTATTTGGTGTAAATCCGTTCAGATATTATGGAGATATTAAAGGAAAACCAAATTTGCATGTCTGGGCAGAGTTTAAGCAGAGATATCATGGTCGGATCTGTTAGGCTGCCAACACTTCAGACTGGAAGTGTTGGCAGCCATCTTGGGACCAATATAAATGATAGCACCCCATTAAACTGCATTGTAGTCAATGGCAGGTATTAAGGGTCACAAACATGAGAATTGTATAAAGGGCTAGAACAGATTTAAGTTACAAAATAAATCATTTGTTGATGGTACCATACTAATTTTAGGGATTGTGGTGTGTTTCATGGTGATTTTACCCTGTGAAAAAGCCTTCGGCTGGGATTTCATGAATCATGTTTGAGAGAAAACTGTTTTCTCATGCTTTTCCCATAGAGGTTATAGTAGGTGCTCCAGAAGGTAAAATGAGAGCATATGCTCTGTAACTTCACACTATTCGTCTCAGCCATATGAAATTGAAGTATGACTTTCTCAGAAATTCATGTACTTCCAACAGGAGCAGAAGGTCAGTTGATTCCTTTGTACCCTACTGCAGCCTCCCACTGTGTTAAAGAACAAGCAGAGTGCTAACAGTGTTACTTATGACAAACGTATGTAACACCTGAAGCCATGTTGATTGAATCAAACTGGTAACACGTAAAACATTCAATTTAAAAAGGAACAACATTTGGAGATTTGGCTTGTCATAAAATTATGGTTAGAGCTGTAGAAAGAAAAATTGGGACACATTTTAGGTGAGTTATCAAATATCTTCCTCTTCTATTTCATTAAATCATTTGACATGCAGACCGAATCATGCACTTTCAACACCAGCAGCATACTGCCAATTATCTCCCTGGTGATCAGCAGCTTTAATACAGTGTTCTAATGAGCAACTAGAGTGCCAACATTGAATTTATGCAAAAAATGTGGCAGATCCAAATGCCATCTTGATGGAATCGAAGTGGAAAAAACTGAAAGCGTTTTCCACTGAGGATACTGCAGTAAATAAGGAAATTCTGGAGCTTCATAACAAATAAGTCTCCCAAGTTGGCCAACATAGAAAAAAGAGCCCCATTCAGCACAAATATCACCCAAATGTAGCCCAAGCATAGCCAAATGACAGAAGTGAACAAAACACTTAATTCTGTTTTGCAGTTTTATATAGCGCAGACTTGAGACGAAGGTATTGGAGTACTTTACAGGGGCATTAGTTTCATTACACAAGGACACATTAATTGTGGTCTTAGGCATGAGGCCATTAATTGGTTTGCCCAGAATCACAGGATGCCGAACTCACATCGAAACTCACACCGGGTTTCCCAGTGGAAAGTCTGCAGCTCTGGCCGTAACGTCACATCCACTCCCTTGAGTGTAATATATAATCAAGTGATCAACTGTATAAAAAAAATAAAGCTAGCAAACTGTAGTATTGGTATTATTATTGGTATTATCCCGCCTTGACTTTTCAAACTCCCTTTACTATGGACTCCCTCAGTCATTGCTCCGCCGTCTCCAAATTGCACAAAACCAGGCGGCCAGACTTATCTATAAAACCCCAAAGTGGCAATCAGCTGAACTATTACTGCGCAAACTACATTGTTGCCAGTTGAGCAAAGGGCGGCCTTCAAGATTGGCTGCCTGACTTTCAAGGCCCTCCACTGCACTAGCCCAGACTTCCTCAAAACACTGATCATGGTACATCCTCCGCTCGGCCCATCTTCACCTGCTGGTCGCCCCTGCAGTAAAACTCAAAAAGTTCGGCGGCCGCAGGTTTGCTCACCTGGCCCCTAAACTATGGAACCCTTGCCCCCTGTCAGTCAAGTCAAGTTGCTCCTTACTGATATTTAGGAAACTTCTGAAAACCCAGCTTTTCACTCTAACCGGTTAGTCCACCTCTCGTAATCTCTGCACTCTTTCTTTTAGCGCCAGGAAACTTATGGTGTCAGTGCGCTTTATAAATTTCACTTAAGATAAGATAAGATAAATTATTTTAAAGTGTTTTGTTGCTATTTGAGAACTCAGAAAATATGTCCTCATTTTAGTTCTTTAAAGCACTACCTATAATTTAAATGATAATAAGATCCTCTCATGGAGGAGGGTGCAGAGGCAACAAGTTGACCATGCTGGGCAGGAGGGAGTGGCAGTGGCAGCACAACGGACCAAGGAGGTCAGGGGAAAGGGGGCAGAGGCAACAAACCAACCATGCAGTACAGGCAAGATAGGCTGTGGCAATAAAAAGACCACTGAGGACATAAAGAAGAAAAGAGGCAGTGGCAGGACACCCCTACATGCCGACAGACCCGATTCAGGCAGGAGACTCCATATGTTTTTAAGTCCAAAAGGGCTCTATTTTATCAGTCTCCTGCCTAAGATATCATTTTCAATGTAAGTCAATGGGGAAAATCCATTCCCCAGGTTTGCTTTTCAAAATCACCCTCTTACCAAGTTCAAGATGTTGGAAAGTAAAGTACATAGGATCATGGAGGGCAGGAGAAATGGGTTAGGGACATGGGGTCAGATAACAGAGGGCAGGAGGGAGATGCGCAGGGGGGCACCAAACTGATCTTGCAGGGCAGGAGTCAGCAGCACATTACAACACTCAGGGCAAGAGGGACAACAGTGCAGCACCATGGAAAGCAATAGTGATGGGACAGGGCACCATGCACATGGACAACAGAAATCAGAGAAGAAAGAGACAAGGGCAGCAAGTAGACCATTCCAGACAGACAAGAGGGGCAGTTGCAGAATAACAGACAATGAAGGGCAAGAGAGAGGGGGCAGGGGCAAGACAACAGAACAGACAGCGCAGGAGGGAGTAGATAGCGGTCTGCACATGTAAAACAGAGAGCAGGGGGCAGGAGCAGCAACCTGACCATGAAGGGCAGGCGGAATGGACACTGGGAGTACAACACACCATGGTGGGAGGGGGTCATGGGAAGCAAGCTGACCACACAGGTCAGGTGGGCGGGGCTGTGGCAGCATAGAAGACCATGCATTCCAAACTGGAGCGTTAATGGCAGCACAATGGCCATGGTGAGCAAGAAGGAGGAGGCAGAGGCATGCACAAAGGACCATGTAGGACAGAAGAGAGGGGTAGGAGCTGGACACAGAAACAAAGAGGGCAGGGCAAGGGGCTTCACAACAGACCAGGCAGGGCAAGCAGGAGAAGCAGTTGCAACACACCAGAGCATGGAGAGCAGAAGGGAGTGTCAGAAAAATGGACCATGAAGGACAGGAGGGAGGTGATAGGGGCATGGAGCTTGGACAGGCAGGGTGGAGGTGGCAGGGACAGGCAGCAACAATCTAACCATGACAGGTGGGAGGGGCAGTAGCAGCACAACAGAACACTCAGAGTATATAGGAGGGTAGCATGTCCACGGAATTTGGTGGGCAAAATAAGAGCAGGGACAGCAAGCTAAGCAAAGAGACTAAGCAGGAGGGCAATGATGGGGCACATAATTGGGCAATGGAGGGCAGGAGGAGTGGGCAGGGACATCAAGCTAAATGGAGGACCGGTGCATGGACTCGGACAACAGAGGGTATGGAGGAGGTGGATGGGAAGCAAGTTAACCGTTTAGGGCAGGCAGGAAGGGCAGTGGCAGAACAACTGCCATATACAGCTGTAATGATAGAGCAGGGTCATGGACTTGGACAATGGATGGCAAGGGGGGGCAAGAGTAGAAAGCTTGGGTGAGGGGAGCACAATGCCAGGCCAGGTCCTGCGTTCAATCATTGCACCCCACCCCTACTGTGCATTGAGATTTGCATCTTCCTTAACATTAAAAAGACCTTAGAAATTCACTGAAAAAATAAAAGTTACAGGGACGTTACAGCTAGTGAAAAGAATTTTAAAAACCTTAGAAATTCACTGGAAAAATACCAAAAGGTTACAGGGACGTTATAGTTAGACTAAGATTTCACTCATACAAATCCAGTGAAATTCAGCAGTTATAATTACCTGAGCAAGCCATGACTTACGCCCGCAATGAACTGCTTATGACTTCACATATTACATCACTCATGACATGGTCAGTGACATCACTCATGACATCACTAATGACATCTTAAAAGACATCACTGATTACATCATCCAGTGACAGAGAGTTTTCTAAAAGTTTATGAGTGTTAAACATTTATACTAGCAGGGGTGTGGAAGTTTTGAAAAAAATGACTTGTCCAAAGGACAAAGTTCCACAGTAATCTTCTAGCCCTGTAAAGAAACCCACTTGTCCAAACTACTGTATAAATCTGCTAGAAGGGCTTGCATAAATGCATTACTGCAGTCTCCAAAGTCAACTTGCCCTTCTCAGCCCCTTGGCTCCCTACCCTCCATTAGTAAACAGTCTTGCAAATCCTCTAGGCCCGCATTTTATCTACCAAGCTATTTTCTTTCCATAGGCGTAAACCACTTAACTTTCACTGCCTATCTTCCTAGCCCATTTCTCTTCCACTGACTCAGCGAATCCATCATACTTTCTTGCTTTCTCACAACATAGGCTTGTATATTTTCTAGCAACATACAGCGCTTTCTTTACAGATAAGTCCACCCTATATAAAGAGGAATAAATACAGACATATATACACAGGACTTCACCCGCACATTTCTCACTACAGGTTTCATACCCTCTTCTCCCCTCTCCCACCAATGGCTGCATGCCCAGTGTCCACTGTTGCCACAGGTTCAGTGAATCTCCTTCTCTTCACCCCTCTCACAATAGATTTCATTGTCCCTCCTTCACTCCCACCACAGGCTGCATGTATCTTTCTTTCACCTCAACTCCAAAATTCCCTCCTCTTCGATGGTCATCTGCTGCAACTCCCTTGCCTTCCAATCTTTCATCACCGACTGCCCACTTTTCTTTGCACAGTGGTATTTGTGTTTATCTAATAGAAGGGCTGTCAGCAGCCCCTTTACCAACCCACTTTGATTCATGTCCTTCAGCAGCCCTGCAACCTGCCCCCGCAGTAACACAAGTATTGGAGGTGTGAGGTAAAGAGCTACACAGGTCTAGTCACGGAAATGCTAATTAATGTGTCCTGTGCAGAGATGACAAGATGATAAAAAATGTAAGCCAAAATATCCATTTCAAACTCTTAATGAAGAACACAATTGCAAATAAGATTGTAAAGATGCCAAAATGTTAATTGGGTGTAAACTGAGTGCGAGTAAAACAATCATTGGCATAGCCAATAGGTCTCGCCTTTGGGACCGTATAAGTGTTTAGCCATGCAACAGTTGATGTTGTTGCACCAAGGATATTGTGCTGCATAACTAAATACTTATAAGGTCCCAAAGGCGAGACCTATTGGCTATGGCAATGCTTGTTGTGAAATGTGAGGAAATTGTTGGAACGTGTGCTGATCATGTGCATCAGAACTGGTGCTGGGGTCAGTGTCACATAAACTGACAAGGCCATATGGACAACCAAGTGCATGATACACTGGGCGCCCCGAAATAGATGTCTTGTGGCTGTACACATTCGACCAACACAATGAACATCAGGTCGCTGCCCACACTGATGCTGCCCATATGGATGCTTGCCCATGCACGCATTGGAGGTGCCCAAAAGGGATAGTAGTCCACATAAAATTTGTACCTTAGCATGTGGGTACAACCTTAGAATACACGTAGGAGACACGCAAATGTATGTTTAGCCACAAGATGCTTTCAAGTCACATTCACATGAAGCCCAGGGACACACTGGACAATTCCAAGTGGATGCTAGGTCCTTAGCACATTGGCACAGTCCCAAACAAGGGTCTTCTGAAGGCTTGCTGTTGGGGCGGATCTCTGGAGCGTAGGAAACTCATGGGCAACTGGGCAATCCTTTCTACAGGTATTGCCCGCTGCCTCTGGGCTCACAGGGGCCAGACACTCTTGCAAGTGCGCTGAAATGTCAAGTACCCACATCTCAGGAGGAAGTGAGGTGAAACAGTCACACTTTACTTCTGGAGCGTGATGTAGGTCAGACACAATAATGATGAAAACGACGTCACGAACACTCAATAACTGCATTGCCCAGGTAGTGTTATATCTCTATTTTGACTTTAGCTGGCAGCTTAGTGCCAGTGGGTGCCTTTAGGGAAGGGGTCACAGCTGCACCAGTCCACCGGGGGAATGTACGTGGCTCAAGCACCTCAGATTGGTCAGTGTACACATTGCCTTTCTGTTCCTTGGCTTCTCCTTTGAATGTGCGTGGGCACTGTGGGTTTCCGGTTTTTGCGGTGGCAGAACAGGATGTCCGGTGCTCATGTCCACAATGACACAAAAGCGGAGATGCTGAAGTGGGTCCCTGAGCATGGCCAGCGATGCTAGCAGACCTCCCCAACTACACTCCACCAAGCGCCTCCCAGCCACAGTGGACCACACAAGCTCAGTCCACTGCAGAGCGGGGGCGCACCCGTTAACAGCGTCACAGGCGGGGGGCAGAGTTGCTGAGGATCGAAGAAGCAAAAGTGATCAGTTAACCTTTGTAGAGGGCACCTCATGTGGCATTTCTTTCTAGTAACTTTTGACCCATTTTGTTTTGCAAGTTATTCAGCAAAAGGTGGATTACGTGCAAGTGCACAAAAACTGTAATAATGCGGAAAAACGCTGGGCGCTGCAGATTCCAGTGGCCCTGCTTGTGATATTCGCCGTATCAGAATGCCTATTAGTGGGGCAGTGTCTAGGGGTGTGTGCATGGTGCAAACTCTTGTGGGCCTGGTTGCTCGAGATGGCCATTCTGCTGCTGTTCACATTTCTTTACTCTGTCACATCACCACAAACAGGAAGTGTAGAAGGGTCTGCTCTCTCCTCTGTATTCCACCTCACAGTACAGCACTTCTGCTGCAATTAAATAAATAATTAAATACACAAATTGCATCCGAAACGGACCGTGCTTGTGCAATTAAATAATACAAGCATTGGAAATGCAATAGGTCTCGCAATAGAATAGTTAGACATTTTTCTTTTTGCAAATGGAAGAGTGGCGTTGCGTGGATGAGTGGCGTTGCGTGGATGAGTGGCGTTGCGTGGATGAGTGGCGTTGCGAGTGGCGTTGCGTGTGTGAGTGGCGTTGCGTGTGTGAGTGGCGTTGCGTATGTGAGTGGCGTAGCGTGTGTGAGTGGCGTAGCGTGTGTGAGTGGCGTTGCGTGTGTGAAGGATTGGTAGTGCGGGCACTGCTGCTTGTGGTATCTGCGAGATTTGTGTAAGTAAATGGAGAGGGGGGAGAGAGTTGGAAGAGAGAGTGAAAGAGGCAGAAACGTTGAGAGGAAAAGAAAGTGCGAATCTGTAAGCTGAGAGATGTGGCATAACAGAAGGATTGGTAGTGCGGGCACTGCTGCTTGGGGTATCTGCGAGATTTGTGTAAGTAAATGGAGAGGGGGGAGAGAGTTGGAGGAGAGAGTGAAAGAGGCAGAAACGTGGAGAGTAAAAGAAAGAGCGAAGGAATATGTAAGCTGAGAGATGTGGCATAACAGAAGGATTGGTAGTGCGGGCACTGCAGCTTAGGGTATCTGCGAGATTTGTGTAAGTAAATGGAGAGGGGGGAGAGAGTTGGAAGAGAGAGTGAAAGAGGCAGAAACGTGGAGAGTAAAAGAAAGAGCGAAGGAATATGTAAGCTGAGAGATGTGGCATAACAGAAGGATTGGTAGTGCGGGCACTGCTGCTTAGGGTTTCTGCGAGATTTGTGTAAGTAAATGGAGAGGGGGGAGAGAGTTGGAAGAGAGAGTGAAAGAGGCAGAAACGTGGAGAGTAAAAGAAAGAGCGAAGGAATATGTAAGCTGAGAGATGTGGCATAACAGAAGGATTGGTAGTGCGGGCACTGCTGCTTGGGGTATCTGCGAGATTTGTGTAAGTAAATGGAGAGGGGGGAGAGAGTTGGAAGAGAGAGTGAAAGAGGCAGAAACGTGGAGAGTAAAAGAAAGAGCGAAGGAATCTGTAAGCTAAGAGATGTGGCATAACAGAAGGATTGGTAGTGCGGGCACTGCTACTTGGGGTATCTGCGAGATTTGTGTAAGTAAATGGAGAGGGGGAGAGAGTTGGAAGAGAGAGTGAAAGAGGAAGAAACGTGGAGAGTAAAAGAAAGAGCGAAGGAATTAGTAAGCTGAGAGATGTGGCATAACAGAAGGATTGGTAGTGCGGGCACTGCTGCTTGGGGTATCTGCGAGATTTGTGTAAGTAAATGGAGAGGGGGGAGAGAGTTGGAAGAGAGAGTGAAAGAGGCAGAAACGTGGAGAGTAAAAGAAAGAGCGAAGGAATATGTAAGCTGAGAGATGTGGCATAACAGAAGGATTGGTAGTGCGGGCACTGCTGCTTGGGGTATCTGCGAGATTTGTGTAAGTAAATGGAGAGGGGGGAGAGAGTTGGAAGAGAGAGTGAAAGAGGCAGAAACGTGGAGAGTAAAAGAAAGAGCGAAGGAATATGTAAGCTGAGAGATGTGGCATAACAGAAGGATTGGTAGTGCGGGCACTGCTGCTTAGGGTATCTGCGAGATTTGTGTAAGTAAATGGAGAGGGGGGAGAGAGTTGGAAGAGAGAGTGAAAGAGGCAGAAACGTGGAGAGTAAAAGAAAGAGCGAAGGAATATGTAAGCTGAGAGATGTGGCATAACAGAAGGATTGGTAGTGCGGGCACTGCTGCTTAGGGTTTCTGCGAGATTTGTGTAAGTAAATGGAGAGGGGGAGAGAGTTGGAAGAGAGAGTGAAAGAGGCAGAAACGTGGAGAGTAAAAGAAAGAGCGAAGGAATATGTAAGCTGAGAGATGTGGCATAACAGAAGGATTGGTAGTGCGGGCACTGCTGCTTGGGGTATCTGCGAGATTTGTGTAAGTAAGTGGAGAGGGGGGAGAGAGTTGGAAGAGAGAGTGAAAGAGGCAGAAACGTGGAGAGTAAAAGAAAGAGCTAAGGAATCTGTAAGCTAAGAGATGTGGCATAACAGAAGGATTGGTAGTGCGGGCACTGCTACTTGGGGTATCTGCGAGATTTGTGTAAGTAAATGGAGAGAGGGGAGAGAGTTGGAAGAGAGAGTGAAAGAGGAAGAAAGGTGGAGAGTAAAAGAAAGA
Source organism: Lissotriton helveticus (assembly GCF_964261635.1). NCBI lineage: Eukaryota > Metazoa > Chordata > Amphibia > Caudata > Salamandridae > Lissotriton > Lissotriton helveticus. The sequence goes on from NC_136060.1 coordinate 189,681,433, forward strand.
GCGAAGGAATTAGTAAGCTGAGAGATGTGGCATAACAGAAGGATTGGTAGTGCGGGCACTGCTGCTTGGGGTATCTGCGAGATTTGTGTAAGTAAATGGAGAGGGGGGAGAGAGTTGGAAGAGAGAGTGAAAGAGGCAGAAAGGTGGAGAGTAAAAGAAAGAGCGAAGGAATCTGTAAGCTAAGAGATGTGGCATAACAGAAGGATTGGTAGTGCGGGCACTGCTACTTGGGGTATCTGCGAGATTTGTGTAAGTAAATGGAGAGGGGGAGAGAGTTGGAAGAGAGAGTGAAAGAGGAAGAAACGTGGAGAGTAAAAGAAAGAGCGAAGGAATTAGTAAGCTGAGAGATGTGGCATAACAGAAGTTAGTACCAAACGTGCTGAACGGTCTAAAAGTGACAAGAGAAGCAACTCTTAAAACACATATCAACCCAAGCTTGCCTTGCAAAGATAACACAACAGACATTACCTCTGCTTTGGGACAGATTCAAGTAAATATGCCTCTTCAAAAAGACTAACTGCTGTGTCAACATTAATTCCAGTAATTTTGCCTAAATCACCCCTTTCTGTTAGCCCAATGATTTTTTTTTTCAAGCGGACATTTCTGCCTTTTCTAAAACTTTAGGAACCTGTCCAGAGATCAGCGAGTAGCAGGGTAATGCAGTTTATTATGCAGACTGAGCCGACGCAGGCGATTGTGGCGCTGAGGTGAGTGCTGGAGTTCGAGGCAGCTGCTGGGGGCAGGATTTAGAAAGCCACATGGGGAGTGCTGAAGAGCGAGTCAGCCCTGACGACTATTAGCTGCGGGGGGGGGGGGGCAGGATTTAGAATGCGTGAGTGAGTGCAGTGGAGGAGGGAGATATACACGAGGGTGACAAAAAGGAATAAATACACACTTGCTCTATATTTTGTGAAACAAGCATAATAAGCCCTGTTGGTTTTTCAAACCACATGTAATATAATTGGGCATGTATGAAAATGAACTGTGCTTCCCTTGTCAAAGAAATGCATCATTTGATTGCACAAATAACGCATTGTGGTAAACAGCATATCCCCGCCCCAGCACTTGCGTTTTTGTTTCCCCCAAACCCTCAGTTCTCATCTTTATTATGCAGACTGAGCCGACGCAGGCGATTGTGGCGCTGAGGTGAGTGCTGGAGTTCGAGGCAGCTGCTGGGGGCAGGATTTAGAAAGCCACATGGGGAGTGCTGAAGAGCGAGTCAGCCCTGACGACTATTAGATGCGGGGGGGGGGCAGGATTTAGAAAGCGACATGGGGAATGCTGAAGAGCGAGTCAGCTCCACCAATGGTTATAGCTGCGGGGGGGGGGGGGTGATTTAGAAAGCGACATGGGGAGTGCTGAAGAGCGAGTCAGCTCCACCAATGGTTATAGCTGCGGGGGGGGGGGGGGATTTAGAAAGCGACATGGGGAGTGCTGAAGAGCGAGTCAGCTCCACCAATGGTTATAGCTGCGGGGGGGGGGGGGGGCAGGATTTAGAAAGCGACATGGGGAATGCTGAAGAGCGAGTCAGCCCTGACGACTATTAGCTGCGGGGGGGGGGGGCAGGATTTAGAAAGCGACATGGGGAGTGCTGAAGAGCGAGTCAGCTCCACCAATGGTTATTAGCTGCGGGGGGCAGGATTTAGAAAGCGACATGGGTGGAGTGTTTCAGTGCAAGTCATCTCCACTCATGAGTATTAGTTGCCGGGAACAGCAAAGTGAGCTGCGCCGTGATAAACGTTAGAAAGGTGCAGCCAGTATACTTGAAGATAAAATATGGCGCACAGGAAAAAAAATAAAACAGATTTGTATTGCTGCTTTTTGTTTCCTGTCCAGCAGTGCCTTCATCGTGGATGCAATCAAACTTGTAAATATGTAACGCTTGTGTATTAATTACATGAACGCGGAAAACATCCAAATGGAAGATAAAAAAGGCAATAAAAATACATAACTGACATAATACATAAAATAATTCAAGTCGAATGAAATCGCACGTCTACAAGTACAAAACCAAGCTCCTGTGCTATTGTCTGAAGGGAATTTCCCTTGTTAAACTAAAATATATATTTATGAGTGAAGATCAGGAGACGGAGGGCATTGCTGTGGGGAGGGGGTGTAGGAGAAATGCACAAGGCGGGCAGGGGAGGGGGCGGAGCGGGGAGAGCGGCATGTGGGTGTTAAGAAGCCGGGCCTTTGAAGTGAAGCTAAGCTTCACTTCAAAAGGTGTCGGAGGAATGCGGGAGAGAGGAACAGATGGCGATTGCGGCTGTGCACGCGCTTTTAAGCTCAATGCACATGCGCATTGAGCTTAAAAGTCACGGGCACTGCAAGGAATCGCCACGATTCCTTGCTTCTTAGTTAAAAGTTGTTTAAGCCGCAATAGGCTCGCAAGCTCGATGCGCATGCGCATCGACAGGCGAGACCTAATAAAACAACAACGAGTGGGTGGCTGGAGCAGGAGAGGCTGTCCGAGCACCCTTTACGAACGTGTGGACGGCGCTGCAAATGAAAAGATAAAAGTGATTACTTTCCTTAAAGGAAAGCGTGTAAATCTCCCTGTAAAAGATCCAGTCTTGTGGGCGGGGCCAAACGCGGACAGGGTGTTAACCAGGAGGGACTAAAAAGCCTCCTGGACAATCAGTACACCCCGTTTAGCATAATAGGTGACGTCAAATGACGCACACCAATGAAAATTACGGCCGGAACTGAAAGTAAACTTCACAAACCGTATTGATTCCAAAAAGCCTTGCATGGCGAGAGCAGCACATGCGCTGCTCATGCCAGGTAAAACCTAAAAATAAAAACAGGGCAGCAGGTTTAGACAAGCTGAGTTTTAACAGGGGGCAACGTGGCCTAATGGCTATAGCTACTGACCAAGCAACATGTGGAACCAGGTTCAAATTCAGCCACTCTGTGATGAAAAACGCTGTAACGTAGTCTGTGTCTGTTGTGAAGTGATGTTATTTCATTGAGCTAGGTTTGCGCTGTGTAAAAAAGCCACAAAATAAAACATGCTCCATGCACCAAAAAATGGGGAAAATATGGAACCCCTGGCTAACATACTCAGGAATAAACTTGGGAGGAGGACAATTCCATAATGTGTGCTAATTCTCACAGTTAAGGGAATGAAGTATTAACGATGTGTGCCTCTACTGCTTACAACTTAAATCTATGACTCCAAATGATCCATCTGTTTTGTGACAATGAAAACTGACCGACTGATGGTATTACATTGTGATTATCTCTGCAACTGCTACCTACCGTTTACTTTGATGACATGGTAATGAGCATGTTTAACAAAAAATATTTTAATGGATTGTTCCCGCCACAGACCCTCTAATCTTATTCTCCAAGAATTAACGACAAAACACTAACCTTGGATGTGAGAAAGAAATAGCTATTGGGTGGCTGAATTGTACTGTGTGAAACTGGGAACACTCCTGGCTTCCTTGCTTTACCAAATTGTGTGATCCTTGGCAAATACTTTATTTCACCAAGCCGCTTTCTCTCTACAAAAACATCTTGTGTTTGATTTAATAGCCTAAAATGATGCTAAGTATAATAACAATCAAGGGTACATGTAGGGTACATTAGATTACTGACTTGCTTTGGAGTTTGCTAATGGTATTGTCATCAGAGCCGAGGCATGAGTTTTTTGCAGTTTATGTTTGAAAACTCGTTAGTTTATTAAATGCCTCTCCATGAAGTGATATAATTTGATGTACTAAGCTGAAAAGCTTCCTTGTGTTAAGGAAATACGCTTTATTGAGTTGTGAAGATACTGTCATATTTTGACATGATGCTTGTTGCATGATTGACATGCCAAATGTTTTTAAGATCTGGCTAATGCACAGGCTCTTAGAGCCAGTCGATTCTGGGCTTTTTTGTTCATTTGTTGGCTCACGCACCGATGGGAACCAGAGTACAATCAATGTTGCACCCATACTCTTCCCCGCCCCCGGCCCCCCCCCCCCCCCCATTACCAAATACCCCCATCTCCAGCTCAGCGACACTGCTGCTTGGGAAAATGTAGTAATAGTGCTCTTAAGCATTTGAAAGCAACACCAACTCTGGGTTACTTTCCCTAGTTTGCCTGGGTGAGGAATGTGGCCTTTTTAATACCATGATGTTCTCTACAGCAAATTGGAACACACTGTCTGAACCAGTACTTGATATCTACTTGTTAGATCTTGTTTGGGTTTTACATTCCCGGCAAGTGACACCTTTCTGGAGCTTCTGCTGCGCAGCAGGCACACCAGGCTTGGGAACTAATGCTTTCTTGCTCTTTGGTTCCGTGACATGAAGAGCTAGCCAGCTCTTGTAACCTACCTCAAATGCCCTTCTTCACCATGTGACTTATCAACTAATCGGGCCACTCCAGAAAATTGTTGGAAGCCACGGTGAGGCCCCTTACTGATGAGCAGTTTACTCAGCTCATTGGTATGCCACCTGGCCGCCACTGATCATGGGCCTCTTGTGCCCTCGTTTTTCTTCTGATTTTGCATCGTAGATGGCATGCAGCAAGGAGTTCACCTAGATTTGCCACACTATTTCAAAAGCAAAGGGACCAGACAGCTGATACTTCCCACTTAAATCGCACCTCCGGGGGATGTGACTGGGCATTGTTTTACTCTCTCGGGAGCATCTTCACAGCTTGTATGCTAATTTTTGTGTCTGGTCCCACAACCAACAAATAGATTTAATCTGTTACAAAGGAACAAAGTGAAATGTGAGAAACCTAATGTCAGATCAAACAATGTGCCCTATGATTATGTACTTAGCTGATGCAAGGAAGTATAAAATTAATAAAATCTGTTTTAAAAAATAGATCTGTTTTAATATCGCTCATCAGTTGTGAGCAGGAGAGTACTTATAGCTCTCTCCCTGCTTGTAATGGTTACCCTATTTACCGATGAAAATGAGTACTCACAATGTTTTCAACATGCAATTTGAAATAACGGACTTAGTGCTTGCATAAGCTGCAGGAGAGAATAGCAGAAAGTCTTCTTGTGCTGCGGACTAAGTACAGATTAAAACTACTTGTCTGCAGCAGATAGCATCATCTCTTGGGCGTCGGGCAAAACAAATTCCCCACCCCTGTTACTAATGTACTACAAAAGTTACATTACTATACTTTGTGTACTACTAAAGAGTTATACAAGTTCTAATATATATTATCTGAGTGATGTGTGTCCATGTGTGAGTGGGTGTCTGAGTGGCTGTATAGGCATGTCAGTGGGTGTGCGAGTGGCTGCATGGGTGAACAAGTGGGTATGCGAGTACCTGTATGGGTGAATAGGTGTGTATATGTCAATAAGCTTAGGAGTGTGGGAGTGGCTGTGTGACTGGTTGCACTGGTGAGAAAGTGTATATATGGATGAGTGAGTGTCTGTACTGGTGAGTGAGTTAGTGACTGGATGTATGGGCGAATGGCTGTTTGAGTGGGAGTTTGGTTAAGTGAGTTGGTGTGTGAGTGGCTGCATTGGAGAGTGAGTGTCGGAGTGAATGACTATAGATGAGTGAGCAGATGTGGGAGTGGTTGTACGGATGTGTGAACCGGTATGTAACTGGTTGTGTGGGTGTATGAGCGAGTGTGGATGGTTGCATGGGTGAGTGAGTGGCTGTTTGGGTGAGTGTGTGGCTGTGTGAGTAGCTGTATGGGTGAGTGACTGGTTGTATGAGTAGCTGTCTGGGTAAGCAAGTGGTTGTGTGAGTGACTGTGTGAGTGAGTGGGTGTGAGTGGCTCTATGGATGAGTGAGTGGTTGTAAGTACTTGTATCAGTCTGTGAATGGGTATGTGAGTGGGTATGTGAGTGGGTGTATGAGAGGTTGTATAGGGGTGTGACTTGTTCTGCAGATGAGTTCATTGGTGATGTCACTGACCATGTCATGAGTGATATATTATGTAAGGTCATAAGCACTGCATTGCGTGTGCGTATGTTATATGAGAAAGAGTAACAGTTCTACTAATCGCAGGACCTCTTCTAAGTGATTGTGTCTTACTGCCCAAATGTAACCCCTTGAGCTATGGCTTGGTTAGATTATCATTTTTAAACATGAAAGATGCTATGTCATGAACAATATATGCAGATGCACAGATTATAAAATGCAAATGTTAAGGGAGGGGAGCGCACAGTCAATGATAATAAATAACATATTATGCTCTACAAATCTGAGCTCACACACACACACACACAATCCTTTAAAAAAATAAAGAGAGCAAATACCAAAATTGAGATGCCTCACTTTGTACTTAAATGTGTTTGGAACTCTGCGCTCAATGTTACCATACCTGTGCACACAGGAACATGTGACGTATATGCATGTATATAGTGCATACAAGCACACTTCTGTATGTATCCAGGTGTCCGAAGAACATATTTGTGAACCACAAAACGGTTGTATATGTGCTCCTATGTCAGCTGCAGACACAAACACACGCACAAAAGGAAAGACTCCAGGATGCTGCTCTGAGGTGACGCCTCTGGAATTGTAACCGACCCTTGAGGACTAAGACCTCTTGCGCACACTGCCTCTAAACGAGACATGTCCTTGGTATTCATGAGTTCAGACATGCCCCCTCCTCTACGTTTACCCTGCTCCGGGTCCGCACAGCGCAGACTCCTTTTCATCTTGTGATCTGTGACATATTAACTCGGGTGGAGAAACCGAGTGCTGAGGGGTGGAGGTAGGAGGATATTACTGAACCAGGGCAAAAAAGTGATATATTAACAAGGCCCAGCAAACAAAGAAAACAATTAAGAAGCAGGGAAGATCGTGAAATAAATGTAATCAATGGGAGGTTTGGGCATTTCTGTGAGGTCAGAGGAATGGTTACCATAGTGGTTGTAGCAATACATACTATCATAATTTGTAGGACCCTGCAAATAATCATGTTTGGTAAATTTAGCAGACATCACTAAGTCAGACATCATATTATTTATACTTTCGAAGTCCCAATCATCAGCAAATGAGCTTGGTTTTACAAAGTCACTCAATGAGATCTTAATTTGGTGTGGATATTTCAGGATTTCAACCGGACCATAGATTTCGTAGTCAGTGTTGTCCCATGCTACCCCACCCGGTATAGGATTGGCTGTGAAGTTGACTGAAGAAAGTTCTCTTTTCTCGACGTGTGAAGATGTGTGTGGTTTGAGGATCAAGTTGATTTTCTGACTTGCTGTGTCCATTTTAGCATATTTTCCCTCAATGAAGCGTCCCAAAGTAAGTACCATGATGAGCCAAAGTATGAGGATAAATGCACCAAAACCCACCCAAAATTCGATCCATGGAGAAATTAGATATGTTTCTTTCAGTTGTTTCAAAAGTTCTTTAGCTTTATCTTGAAAGGTTTTTGATGATGGCTGTGTCTTTGATTCACTGAAGCCTTCAGAGGAATCATCGAAGTTTATGAAGTAGCCGGATGCAGTTCTGTCAATTGTTTCAATTGCTTCAGGATTAATGTTCCTTGCATTATCATTTGGTACTTCATTATAGATTGGTGTGTCTCTGCTAAATGTTTTTATTTGGGTTTTCAGAGGTCTAAGTTCCATTGCATTGTTGCATAGTCCTTGTTGTTCTTCTGTAGGCGTTTCGAATGTGATTAGCCTCTTTGTTAGGACCTCTGTACTGGTAGCAAACCTTGGTGTTCTGCTACTTATGGGGAGTCCACTTGGCCTACTATTAGTTATCGGCCACATGATTGTGGTTTTACCAGGTCGAAGGATACAACTCGGTTCTCCTTTTTACCAGCAAGTGGCGGTAGTACAACTGATCTTGTCCCGTTGATAGACAAGACAGGAACTGCTTTTCTGTAAGAAGGCCCAAATTCCTTCTTTACCGCGATCTTTTCTCTGACTAGATCCCCGACTTTTGGAATCCAGACAGGTCTTGCTGGGACAGGTGGTGGTTCTTCAGTGGTTGTTGGCTGCTGTTTCAACTTTATGTTGCTCAGGTCTTTTCTTGTTTCGTTTAAGTCCTGTAAAATAGCCAAACGGTCTTTGATATCAAAGCTTTTTTCCTTTACCACTGAAGTCTGACTGTCAAGGTCAGAGATTAACATCCTAGTTCCAAATAATAATTCGTACGGACTGAATCCCTTCAGAGAATTTCTTGGCAGGTTATTTGGACTACGTTGGACACTTATTAGATGTTTGACCCACCCAGCTCCCGAACCTAATATCCTTTCTGTTATAGATAGCTTTATGCCTTGGTTTTTTCTTTACACCATCCCGTATCCCTCAGGAAGGAAGTGAGAAGATTCCCGCTGTGCTATGCTCATTTGGCCATGTTTTCCCTCAGGCTGGAGGGCTAGAGTGAAAACAATGGTCAAACGTAGCATGCTCTTAGCGTATATGCCATTTAGACTCGCAAATCTTTGTATAACAGTCCAGACGTCAGCCGAGTGCTGGTGATCTACATTATAAGTGGAAACTAGCCTGTATATGTTAATCGCAAGCCTTGCTTTTTACTGTTGATTTTTTCTGGAGTGAAACGACACGGTATTACACCGTTTCTCTCACCACTGCGATTCCTGTTGCATTTTGGGCAGTTTTTTACAAACATGGTGTGATGCAGGCTCATGCCTGGCCACCAGTACCTTGATTGTAATTCTTCCAGAGAATCTTTTAGTTTGAGGTGTCTGAGACCCTCGCCCATATGTGCGTCTGCGATTAACAAGTTTCTCCTGTCCATGTTTGGAATCACTCTATCCCCCACTCCAGGGATTCGAGCAAAAGGGACGGAGTTTGCATCGATTATGTATGTATAATTGAGTGGATAGTTGATCGGTAGCGCTGAGTAGTCGCCTTTTGATGACGTTTTCACCGCCAGCACTGTTTCACCGTCAATATACTTCACTGTACGCTTTTTTCGAACTACGGAAGCCGATTTAGTTGCTACCGCTGTGGCTGTCTCAGCCAATGAATTCCCTGCAACGTGAACGCCATCACGCTGATGACTCAGTGAGTGTGTCACGTGAGTCTTTGGTAGTTCTTTTTGTAAAAGAGCTATTTGTTCCCAGAGCAGTTTCTGCTTTATTGTTGCATCTGTGTCATCTTTGTAACCGTTTTGAATCCATGTCTGCAAATCGTTGTTATATGATTTGACGCAGTAATATGAATCGGACACTATAAGTGTCGGGAATTCGCGATCCGCATTATCTAGCGCCATTTTCAATGCTATTATTTCAGTCTGTTGTTCTGAATTAGTTTCTACTGAGTGTGTTTTTGTTAATAGAGGTCTTAGTTTACCTCCGCGCCACACTTCTTTTGTAATCTCACATGTGGGGTTGTATGCTTGTTCTCCCCAAACGGAGGGTTGAGCATGTCCGTCTGTATAGATTACACATGCGTATTGTCGTAAGGGCAGAATGTCGATTGGCAGAGGGAATGTTCTTTCATATTCTAGATTTTTTAATTCCTCTAGTTCTGGATCAAAGTAGTAGTACACTTTGTCCGTTGTAATTGAATTCACCCATTGTATCCATTCCGGATTCAATGTTGTTGTTGGTAAATTACACGGTGTTGTTAATGCCTCAAAGGCTGATTCTGCTGTTCTGACTGTGATACGTCTACCGTCAGCTTGATCTTTTTCTCTAGCTATTGCGGTCTGAACTGCATGAACAATTTTTTCTTTAATGCTGAATTTCTGTTCAGCTTCTGTGTACAAGTGTGATTTGAATGCAATTAGTACCTTTTCTCCCTCATTAGAGGTCAGGTATGTGAATCCGCATCTTCCTGGGATGACTCGAATCACAAGATTGCGTGTGTTATCACGTGTTTCTAATTTTGTTTTAATTAGCATGTCTGTTTGTAAGGATCTCAGAATTTCTGTGTGTATTTGAGTCCAATTGGTTCTTTTAAAATCTGGTTTTATTAGATCATAAAGGGGTTTGACCCTTTCTGCGTAATTTGCAATGTATGTTCTTCCGAAATTTAGGAAGCCTAGAATTGACTGTAGGTTTTTTAGTGTTCTAGGTGCTTGGAGTACGGCACATTTCTCTAGGAAATTGTCAGCCAGGCTTTTGCCTTCACTTGATAATTCATATCCTAAGAACAGGACTGTCAGATGGGCAATTCTGGATTTTTTAAAGTTGAATTTGTAACCCTTTTCTGCGAACCCAAGTATTATGGTGTTCACTCTCTTCAAGTGAGTCTCCAAGTCATCATCTGTTAAGTATATGTCGTCGACATATGATAATGCTTCGTCATCATATGTTTGTAGTAATTCTGTTACTCTCGCTGAGAATACCCCCGGGCTATTCTTGTACCCCTGGGCTAACCGACAGAATTGTTTTTGAGTGCCATTTATTGAGAACGCAGACAAATATCTGCTCTCTGGTGCTATGTTTTGACAAAAGAATCCATTAGAGATGTCTAATGTTGTTTTGTATTTTTTGCGCACTATGTTATTCATTAGTGCAGCACTATGCGAGTTTTGCACTGCAAAAGTTTTGCAACATGAGTTAAGGTGTCGGTAATCCAAAACTAGACGATATGAATTGTCTGGTTTGGAGACCGGAAACAAAGGGTTGTTCATTTGTGAGGTGCAAGTTTCAATCACCCCCTGGTATTCTAGCTGATCTAGGATTTCTTTTACCTGTTTTTTAGCTTCTTGCTTAATTGGGTACAGCCTTTGTGCAGTAGGTTGTGATTTTAACTGGATTTTGTGAGGAGGAGAGTCCTCATCCCATCCTAGGTGATTTTTATATAAAGCAGGAGCTAGAGCTACTGCCCACTTTCTAGCAAGTGTATATTTTTTATGAATTGGGATATGATTTGAGAAGGCAGGCATAATTATTTCTTCGCCATGAGGGCAATCCCTGACAAACTCTGGTGGCCAGTCTTTTTCAGCTAGAAGGATGTCATAGCCCATGGAGAGATTATCCCAAAATAGTCCCCTTATTTTTCTAGTCTTATCCCCCTCTATACGTAAAGTTATTTCATATATTTTGTGAGGTTTGCTAACTCTGGTGTCTGCAGTTTCCACTTGAAGATATTCATTCGTGTCCACTGTCTCCAGATGATTCATAAGGACTTTGCGAGCTATGCTCACTTCTGCTGCGCTGTCTAGCATTGTCTGAGCCCATTCTCCGTTTTTCAGTTGTGTCCTCAGTATTCTCGGCATTGTTAACTACCTTGATACTGGCTACCTTCTTTTTTGGAAATTGTAATTTCTTTTTTAGCTGAGCAGGTTCCTAGTCTTTGGACTTGGCGTGCTCTTCTCTTTGTTCTGATCGTCCTCTTCTTTCCGATTTCTGCGAGGAAGTCTGAAAAGATTGAGAGGGACGTGTATCAATGTCTTGATATCTATCAGGCTTCTTTATATTATCCCTATTTCTAAGGTTATATCTTTTCCCAGAGGGGTCCCTTTGGGGTGACCTGTGTCTTTGGTTCGGAGATTTTTCTCTCCGCCGAGGAGACCTTCCTCTGGACTGGAATTTCTTTTCTTTAGGATTGGATTGTTTGTTTCCATCCCAGCTCTTTTTCTGTGATGTTGAATTATTATTAAAAAATATTTTTTCAGGACTTTCAATCAGTTGTGGTTTTACTGGTATTCCACCTACACTATCTCTACCTAGTTCCTCATAGGATTTTTCTATGATTCTGGCAATTTCAGCTGGTTGGTCTGCTATATCTGTCTCCTTTAACCTCTGGCGGATCGCCACGTTTGCTGCTTCTCCCTTTATGTTGGCTAATAATATAGCCGAGACCTGCTTGAAGTCTTTTAGTAGTTTCATACCAAGAGTTAAAGCGGGTTCTGGACCATATTTATCTTGAATTTGTTTTAGCACATCTGGTATTACCGAAATGGATGGAACACCGTGCGTTTTTGTGTAAATGGAAGCAAAGACTGTACCCCAAGTGTCACAGTCCTCAATGTGTGGTGCGATTCCCATTGGAAGACAGATAGTCAGAATCCTGTGTTTTTCTAACAGGGTGGTGTCTGGAAACACAGCCTCTATTTGGGTGATTTTTTGTGCTAACCAGAATGGTATTTGTTCCCGTTTAGCTGGTACTTTACCTAGGCAGGATTGTATGTTCTGCGGTGTAATTTTATTTGTGTTCCCCTGGTGAGGGGTCAGCTGTGGAATTTTAATTGCTGGTTGAATTGTTTAAGTCCGCATCACATACTGGACTAATTGTCTATGTATTTTTATTAATTGTTTTAGTTGTACTAAAAGATCTGCTGCAGACATTTTTTCGAAGTCTGGATGTGGTGTGTATCCGGCTTGGACCGGCCACGTTGCTCCTGGTCTACCTAAAGGACCGAGCCTGGTGATGTGATTATTGTGTTTTAGGGCGCCATTAAATAAGAAATTTAAGTGGTACTTCCACCTCCTCGAAAGGAGTGTACATTTCAGGAGGTTCCTCTATTTTGTAATAGTGGAAGTACTTTGTTACAGCATTTGCTGCTGGAAAATGTATCCATGAATAGTATACCTCTGTCTGCCGATATTCGTGTGCCTCAATTACGAATATGACTGTGCCACCTCTAGGTGTCAGTCCATTTTCTATACGTTTTAAGGTTATAGATTTCCTTTTGATGACCGGGATGAGTATTATATCCTGGTCTGCTTCTTGCAGTGCAGTATCAGCTGCTACTATTTCAGCTGCTAATCTAACTGCCTCTCTTTCATCATCACTGTCTACCATTTTACCGACAGGAAGCTTATTGTGTTTGTTTGCAGATCAGGTTTCTTATGGAAACAAAGATTAGATGCACAATATTTTGGAACGGTTTATCCTTCAACGTTGACTAAACCAAGTACCATACATAGGAGTTTCCTCCTGCGAGGTTTGGCGGATATTACCTTTCACCCACTCCAGACGTCTTTGGAGTATTATGGGAAAAAGGGGTCTGAGTGAGAAAGCACGACTGAGTTACTCTAAATGTCTTACGTTAGTTTTATCGCCCTTCCAAACGCGTTGGGCGCCATGTAGTGTAGTTCCTATTATCCCAATAGGCTCTGCGCATTGGAATAATACCTTCAATAGTATAGGCCTAGACCAGACGTTAACTAGGTCTACTACTGTCGATATTAGACTTAAAGTTTTGGGTTTGCCAGCTAGCTCAGAGTTCACTAGAAACTTTCTCGAATAGGCAAGGAGGAGTTAAACCTCCCTGAATAGACAAGAAGGGATTTAGTTTCTGACAACCATAGAACATGACAACTTTGCTCTCCCCTAATCAAGAGTGTATCTCTAGAGTCGTGTGAACAAAAGGCAATTTATTTTACTCAGTCAGTACGTGCATTCTTAGTCTCGTCAGATTGTAGAGAAAAGGAAGAGACGGGCGTGTTCAATAAAAGATGTTATTTATTGATCAGTCTCTTTTCTCATACAAGAGAAATGGATCGATATTATTGCAATACTTATGGTTAAGTAAAGTGCATACATTAAAAGCAGAAGTATAAAATAATACTGTAAAAACATTGATATGGTTTCTAAGCCATATGAAGGTTTAAAATGAATAAAATATATTACATACACATATACATTTGACTAATCGTACTCAACTGGTGTTTCTAACTACGCCTACCCCGTGTACCTGACCTAAGCCTAATACGTGGGCGGGAATAGAAAGTTACAGTTTAAGTTAAGTTTGTTTTTGCCAAGTGACTGACTAAAGAATTCTCTGCGAGGGGTTATTCAGTTCTGTACCTGGAATCTAGGATGGATGAGGGATGGTATCTCTCGTCTCTGGTCTCGATATTCCAGGCTGCCTGCGAGGGCTACCCGGAAGCGCCGGTGCTGGATTTCTCGGCAGGAGAAAAACGGCTTCTCGTTCTCAGCGCGTCAGGAAGGCGGGGCTGCGCCAGCGGGGTCTGCTCTGCTCTGGGCTTCGGCAAGTCTGGCTGCTCCGATCTCGTCACCACCGCGTGTGTTTGCATAGGGCAATATCGGTAATATTATACCTTTAAGGTGCCGAGATTGACGTAAGGATGGACATAGATACGTCAATAAAGATGTCATACGACCAGGTCGTTAGCACATTCTTTTGCTGAAGTTCTCGGTGAAATCAAAACAATGGCTGCAGGGTTTTTCCCAGGTCTGTCATAGGTTTGATTTGTTTTGAGAACTCCGTATGCCTTATCAGGGGCTGGAGGAATATCGCTTGTCTAATTAGATGGCAAGCGTTATGACCTAATCAGATAACACGTTCCTGTGCCGTAGTGTGGCTTTATCAGATAACGGTTCCTGCATCATGGGGGTTTTCTGCCTCATGGGATGGCTGCTAGTTAACTTGTTAGTTTGTTAACCAGAATAGGGTCAGGAATAGGGGGATCGATACAGAACCTATAGGAATACATCACACTGTCAGCATATTGTTGGGTCCGAATGACCGATTCCTAAGCAGACCAAGTAGTTTAACATACAGGCTGAACAGAACTCATGAATGATTGGAGCCTTCAAGGACTCTACATTCATCCATTCTGGATGAATAGCTCCCCAGTTTAACTAACTGGGTATGACCCTAAGAAAGGAGCAGAACCAGTTTAGAACTTTATCCTTGAAGACAAATCTGACTTCTAGTGTCTCCAGTAGTATGTTGTGGTCTACTGTATCAAAGGCTGCCAACAGGTCTAACAGGACAAGCAGTAAAGTCTCGCCTTCATCTAGAAGGAGATGGGTGTCATGGATAGCTTTTACAGTAGCAGTGTCTACGCTGAGTCCCTCTCAGAAACGTCTTTTGTGTTGTGTCCACTCATGAAACTTAACTGATTTTATTATATAAAGAGGTGATTTTACTTAACATTTGAATGTTATAGAGGCTGGAACCAACCTCTTTTTCACGTAAATCAGCAGAATTAATTTTTGATGAATGCCACTTAAATGCGGGGCGTTTTGGATCTCTGGTGGAAAATAAATCTTTATTGGACATTTCCAAATTACTCCCCACAACAGTTGATGATATCATCAATTTTTGGGACGGTCTATTAATCGAATATTAGGGGAGACCGCCTTTGATTTGTGACTTAAAACAATGTAACATGACTAGGGTGTGTTTTTTTTACAGTAGCGCCTACTTTTTATCATGCTGCACAAATGATTTTCATATTGGACAGACAGATCAAGAAAGAGCTGCGAACATGAGAAAAATAAACTTTGATAATTCCCTGCCTACAGGCAGCCAATAAATCTTAGAGACCCTGACAAGAACCAAGGTTTAATTAGCACAAGAACAAGTCAAAATTGCAATGTGATTCATGAAGTGTTAAAAGATGCAAAACTTGTAAACAAATCAGCTAGAAACACTCCCTAACAACCTAATAGTAGCAACAATACATTCATGTGGGAATACAACTGAAAAACAACTAACTCTTCCAGGAAAGAAGTTTCAAAAGGACGTATATTCCTTTGATTTCCTGGAATCTAGATGAAAGACTAAACCAGTATAATTTTTAACAATATAAATTAAGCCACAGAAAGCCTAGGGGGCTACCACTTCACAACGTTGACAAAGGAGGAAGATCCATCCTTTTGGGGGGTGGGGGGGAGGAAGAGAGGGAAAGAGGAAGGGAGAGGGGAGACAGAGGGGAAGAGGGATTAATTCTCCAACTAGTCTCTTTGCTAATGGGTGGAGATCAGATTTATAGATTGTTCCCATGTCTCTCAAAGCTGATCTAGAGTTGCAACAGTTCATAGCTATGACAAAGAAGAAGCGTTTTTACATTATTGGAGGAGATCGTTCCTAAATGGATTAATATCTAAGTCTACAAACCTGTAGGATACTAGGAGAAGGCATGGCTTAAGGTCCAGCTACAAGAGCGAGACAGGTGAGACAAACAGAGATGCACCTGCTGGTTTCAGCGCGAGACTGCCTGCAGAAGAGCAGCATTCCATATACTGAGCATATGGCACCATCCCTGGCATCAAAGCAGGGTGCTTGAACTAACCACAGAGGACCCTCCTAGGACCTGTATCACTTTGTATTTCAAAACATAACCAACAGGTTCATAACTCGGCAATGGTTACCAGAATATATCTTAACATGATGATGAGGCATTCAAAGTTCCACCAGTATGCATTACTGAACAATCTTTAAGCTAAACCGACATTGGGAGCAGGTTACAGATGATACAGAGATGCTCTACCCTGGAGTCATGAAAAATGGTGATGGCTACCCTGACCTCATGGCTATCTTCCTACCTAATAGTTCAATTCTATTCTTAGATCATTTTGTGGGCTGTTCAACTATCCTGGAGGATCTACCTTGGAGCGGGTTTGGTTTCTCTATTTGAGCACCATAATCTGTTTGAAACATGCCCTTTTCTTTTGCGGCTTGTGCTGTGCTGCGGACACTGCAGGTGCTTACGTTAGGCTCCTGTTTTTTGAGCGAGGCTCAGCAAGTCCCATTTTGAATAGGTAAAAAATGGTACAAAAACATCCACGTATGAGTTCATGTTGTACAGCCAATTAAGTATCAGTGCATGGCTGTTTTTTTTAGCTAGATGTTGAGTTAGTGTGCCTGCACTTTTCTTGAAGATTTTGTGCAATTTACAAAGCCTTTAAAACAGTTCTTTGAAATTGATATTAAAATGGGTCAAATAGGCATTTGCTTTGTTTGTGTTATTGCCTAAATTTGTAAAAGAGGGACATTCCTGTTTGACTAAACGTATTTAATTGTGGCAAATTCATTACATTTGTCTGTCATAATTTTGTGTTTACTTACATGACTGCATGACTCCTTCAGCATGTTTCTAGGTTTCTTTTTGACTCATTCAGTTGGTAACTAACACGGTTTGCTTTGGCTAATATAACCGTTTTGGCATTTGGTGTTCATTTGGAGTCCAATCTGTGTCTACTGAACACAGGAATTTCCTCTCCTGTGTTTCAATTCCTCAAAAGGCTCTTCTTGCACCTTTAAGATTGGGGTCAAATGCTGATCAGAACAATCAACATTTAGCAAGCCACCAACAGTCTGAGCAATTGTCAATTTAAGTTGGGTGGCCAGGTTCTTTTGAATGGCTAAGAAAAAACCCTTGTTAAAAGCTAGATTCTCATGCATTTCACACATGCATCAATAAATATCGCTTGTCATGCAGTATGGAATAGATAATGCAGTCTTAACCCTTCAGAGAGTAGACCCCCACTGGTCATTGATGTTTATTTTTAAGTATTTCAGGGTTAAAGATGTAGGCAACTCTACCACCCAGTTGTCAAACTCCATTGAGTCTTCAATCTCACCTCTAGGATTATAAAGGTCTATTGGTGGGTGGGAAGCATCGGAACAACAGGTTTCAGTAATGAGGTTTACTTTATGTTCAATGATGTAGTTTGCAATCGCAGTACTGTGTGCAACTGCAGATCTACAATTATGAAAGTCACAATACAGTACGCCCTGTGTGCTAACTTTACTGTGTACAGCATTTTTCCTGCGTGCTAACTGGGAGCTTCTAATATGAATCGCGGTTGTATGGGAGGTGGTCGCAAACTCTGCGAGAGCTGGTGGTTGATCTGGGTCCTCAGATGACAGGTTTAGATTTACTTGCCAGGTTTCCTTTGACCATGCATAATTGTATATTTTTTATTTGTGATTCTGAGGGACTTTTACTTCCGTTGTAGAGATAGGTGCTAAAGGGCCTGCCAGAGAGCAGTGTTACTGGGGTCTGTTAGGATGAAAGGATCCTCAAGTGATAAGCACGTCAAAGGTTTCGGTTGGAGTAGGTTTTGACAATCTGATTAGGATGACAGTCTCAGAGTTGGTGTCACTATTGCCATGAATATTATTTGTCAACATTTGTTTCAACATTTCCAGGTCTAATTTCAGATGATCAAAGAATTGTAAAAGGAATCTCTGGTTTGTTCAAACAATAATTTTATATCACTTCTTTTCATTTATCAGGGCTTACAATTGGTGGGACATTTACAGTTTGTGTTTAAGATTTGCTTATTATTTTTGCCTTGCATTGTTTCTATGTCAGGCACGATATGGAGTTGTTAATAAGATGATTCATGGTAATGTATCGGGCAGAGGCAACATTGTCGGAATCCATTCCAAATTTGTCGAGGAGCTTAACAACATTATACAATGAACTTCCAATGCTGACCCCGGTACCTTGAGACATCAGGGTAGAAAGTAGTTTGCTATTGGTTATGTCAAGAGGGTTCCAAATGGGAGGGATTCACTCTACAGTAGTCAGATGGTAAATTGTGAGTGCGGTCTAGTTTTGAACATTAGGAATATTTAATTTAAGAGAGTGAGCTTGCAGCTTGAACAGATGGAGGTTTTCCCAGGGCATTATCATTGCCTTTATCAAAAATGCTTAGGGATAAGTTGTGTATGTCACCTGATCAAACTGAACTGTATGTTTGGTACCTTAGGTGATGAAGGATTGTTTTGCATTGGGGAAAGGTGAATGTGTTAGGTATACATATGACATAGTATTTTGAGTTTAGAAAATCTTGTTTGTTTGGATTTCTGAAGTATCTGGCAAAAATAAAGAGTTCATTGTTCTCACACAAGGCAGCATGTTCAAAATAATTTTACATATTTGGAAAGTTCAGGAAAGTTCACAAAATTATTTAGGATGCCGCTACAGAAGACATCCGCACCTCCTCTACCAAGGCGAAACTGCTGCCCGCATCCTCCTGGTCCCCTCAGCCGTCTTTGACATCATCTCCCCACCACACCCTCTGCGCAACACGACACCAGCATATGCGTCAAAGCCCTAGAATGGATCTGCTCCTTCCTCACAGGCAGAACACAAAGTCAGACTTCCACCGTTCAACTCAGAACCCACAGAGATCAGCTGCGGGGTGCCTCAGGGATCCTCCCTGAACCCCACCCTCTAGAACATCTACATGGCCCCACCTGCACCGATCATCAGAAGCCACCGACTCAACATAGTCTCCTACGCCAACAAACTGATTCTCTCTCTCACAGATGAACCCACAGCTGCCAAGAACAACTTCCACAACAGGATGAAGGCAGACGCCACCTGGATGAAGGACAGCTGTCCCAAGCTTAACTCAGACAACACCGAGGTCCTCATCCTGGGGTCCACCCCCTCCACCTGGGATGACACATGGACTTCCGCAGTGCCCCCCCCGCCCTCTCACGGACCACGCACAAAACCTTGGCATCATCCTTGACACCTGGCTCTGAGTGAACCGCCAAATCAATGCAGTCTAGTCCTCCTGCTTCCACACGCTTCGCCTGCTTCGTAAGATCTTCAAGTGGATCCCCACTGAGTCCACGAAAACGATCACCCATGCGCTCATTAGCGGCAGACTCTACTGCGGCAACGGACTCTATGCCGGCACCACGCAGAAACTCTTAAAGAAATTGCAGAACATCCACAATGCTTTCACCAGGCTCATCCTGACATCCCACAATGTAGCCACATCACCGGCCACCTGCGAGACCTTCAGTGGCTACCCATCAACAAAATAATTACCTTCAAGCTCCTCACGCACATCTACAATGCCCTCCACAATGCCAGACCTGCATACCTTAACCACCACCTCTCCTTCTACACTCCCACCAGACATCTCTGCTCCACCCAACTGGCCCTGGCCACCATCCCATGGATCTGCAAGACCACGGCTAGAGGACGGTCCTTCTCCTACCTCGCTCCCTGCCTCTGCACCTCAGGCAATCATCATGGCTGCTGCAATTAAGGAAGAACCTCAAGATCTGGCTCTTTGACTGAACCGCAGATCCACCCCTGCCCCGTCCCCCCAGCACTTGAAAACCCTTGCAGGGGAGTAGTTGGGATTTATAAGAAACCTGATTGATTGCCGTCCGTTCGTTCTGTTAGGCAGGGCGTTCCTTCTACGGTCTCGGTCCTCTCCAGGCTTCCTTCTTCCGGTTCCCTTGCGCCGCTCTCCTCGACGTTTTCCGGCTTCCTCCTTTGAGGGGGTGGCCCCGCCTCTCTCCTTACTGGGAGCTCTTCCCATTGGCTCCCCCTCTCCCCGGGCCGTTCATCGTCCTGTATAGGAGAGGTGTCCGGGTTAGTTAACCCTTGCGAAACCTAGCGTTTCCTTTCAGTATGTGACCCGCTGTCTGGGATGTTGAGGTTAGGGGTCACAACGTGGGTGAAGGCGGGCTCCTCCTCACACCAACCATCTGCGATCCTCTGGAATAGCATATTCTTGGGGCCACCTTATCTTTCGCTATGAGGGCAAACTTCACCAGCTTCGCTCCCTGATGGAGACCTGCAGGCCTCTTAACCTGGATCTCAATGAGCAAACACCACTGAGCTCCTCTACTGGAGAGGGGGTTCCAGTTGGCAGCCGACGTGGGTCCAGAGTCGGATCCAGATTGGACCGTCTTTGCCCTGATTTAGCTACCATCATCAAAGAAAGGTCTGCAGTGATTTATTCCCTCTCCGGCGCTGAAGGAGACTTAGCTGATCCTCCAAGCTGAAGCCTCACCAGGTGATGGGGGAATCTGCTGCGATGGGCTTGGTGGGGACGGGGTCGGCCGGCTTGGCTACCCCCTCTTCATTGGACTTCCTGTCACTGATGGACTTTGCATGACTTTTGTTAATTCATGTTTCTTTATTTTCTTGTAATGGGTCGTTTGGGGCCCCCCTCCAGCGAGCCAGTTCCTCTGTATCTTTATCCTCGCCTATCACTAGCAGGACTTTTCACAGATTACGCAACCTCACTATCTCATTTGGGACTAGCAAAGTGTGAACTTGGCCTGTCAGGAGTTGTCTTGGTTCTTTTGCCCGGCGACACTAAGTTAGTTAGCCTCAATGTGCGAGGCCGTAATAACACTACCAAGAGAAAGGCGGTATTACCCCTGTTAGAGCACTCCGTGGGGAATATGTTTGCTTCAGGAGACACATTTACTCCCTAAAGATACAGACAGAATGCATGCTAGAGGGTTTCTGCAGCAATTTTGGTCCTCTGGGAAGGGCAAGAAAGGGGGTGTGACTATTCTGTTTTCTAAGCATTTTACTGGTACTGTCGTTGGGCCAGTGGCTGAAATTAAAGGCCGATTATTGGCCCTCCGGGTCCAGATTGACACATTTCATTTTACAGTGGCCTCAATTTCCTCCCTCGATGAACATCAAAAGGCCTTTCTATTGGAAGCCCTAGCTAAGGTTCTTCACTCCCCAGATGCGGCAGTGGCGGGCGGAGATCTGAATATAGTAATGGATGGCGATTTAGACCGATCTGGCCAGAGGGTTGGTGGCGCGGGCACCCTATCCACAGGTGGCCACAAATGGTTGGAAGAATGCGAACTACGCGATGTGTGGCGCGCCCTACACCCAGGGGAGCGGGATTTTACCTTTCACTCGCTGCTCACAAGACTTATGCCCGAGTGGATCATTTTCTAGTCTCCCCAACTGCCTGGGATCGGGTTTGTTCCTCTACTATTGAAGCCCACTCACTTTCAGATCAGGCACACATAATACTGTCGATGTATATCTCTCCTGCCTGCATCAGGGCTGCCTCGTGGCACCTCCAGGAAACCATTTTGTCATCCCCAGCGACTACAGCCACACTTAGGACCACTATACAGGAGTATCTCTTGTTAAATGATGATGGCAACACGGCTCTGTCTTCTGTGTGGTAGGCCTTGAAGCTGGTAGCCCGAGGGGCTCTTATAGCCAGGGAGGCACATGACAAATTAAGGAAGGCCAAGAAGGAGAAGCTAAAGGTTTTAAAGATGCAGGAACTAGAAGCTATACATAAGCGTTCAGGTGCTCCACGAATCTGGAGACAACTTGAAAAAGAGAGTCTTCACCTTAAACGCCTGGATTTAGATAGGTCTGAGCATGTGATAGAGTGTATGAAGCATAAATATTACATAGGAACCAATAGAGAGGGCCGCAAGTTAGCCCACTGTCTCCGTAGTAAACAACATTTGCAAGCGGTTCAAGCGATCAGTTGGGATGTGGGAGTAGATGTGACAGAGGCCACTAAAATCGCCAATGCTTTCCGAGCTTACTACTCGGAACTGTATGCAAAGGATGATTCGATCACGATGGACCCACAAGCCTACCTAGATGCAGCTGCAGTTACACACCCCCCTCTCTACTGGCGATGCTGCTGCTTTAGAGAAGCTTATTCGCAATGAGGAAGTTATTGTGGTGATCGCTCGACTGAAACCCATGAAAGCGCGAGGACCGGATGAGTTCAGCGTCGCTTTTTATAAAACTTTTTGCTTGTAGCTAGCCCCACTTTTCACCTGCCTTTTCAACTCCTTTGCTGAAACGGGCTCTCTTACCGAAACGATGCTCCAAGCCTCGATTACAGTCATACCAAAATCAGGGAAGGACCCAAAGCTCTGTAGCTCATATCGCCCGATTTCTTTCTTGAACATAGATGCAAAGTTGTTTGCTAGCATTTTAGCTCAGTGCCTCTACTCCCTCATGCCTGGCCTCGTGGATCCAGATCAAAGAGGATTTATTCCACGTCGTCAGTGTGGCGACAACACCAAATGCCTCTGCCACTTAATTGACAAAGTTCAGCGTTCCAGAGAGAAGGCTTTGCTCTTTGCGGTAGACGCGGTGAAGGCTTTTGACAGGGTGCACTGGCCTTATCTGTTTGCAACTCAAACATTTTGGCATGGGCACGTGCTTTCGAAGCTGGATCACGAGCATTTACAGCTCACCATGTGCCTCGGTTAGGGTAAATGGGATCAGTTCCACCGACTTTCACATTGGCCGAGGCACGAGACAAGGGCGTCCTCTCTAACCCCTCTTGTTCGCTCTTTACATGGAGCCCTTTACTCACCCGTTCCGCGATAATCCCACGGCTAAGAGCATCACTTTTGGAGCCGAACAGCATTTGATTAGTCTTCATGCTGATGACATCCTTTTCTCCATTACTCACCTGGGGACTTCACTCCCGGCTATCGTGGCGGATTGTCAAACATTTGGCCGGATCTCAGGCTTCCGGTTTAATTTGCAAAAATCTCAAATCTTGAATCGGACTTACAATATATACACAGAAGGTTTTTTGTGTTTCCAGTTTGATTTCGAATGGGTTACAGAAGATTTACCTTATTTGGGCTTAGTGATCAGTAGGACTCTGGCAAAGACCGGGGAGTCTAATTATGCTAAGTTGCTTGCCCTTATTCACAAGGATCTGATCCAATGGCAGCGACTCCCGTTATCATGGTTTGGCAGGCTTGCCATGGTAAAAATGAACATCCTTCCTAGAGCTCTATACATTTTTCAGACGTTAAAGCTACAGCCAGCTCTTGGCTTGCTTCATAAGGTCCAAAGGGAAATCGATCGCTTTATCTGGGGGACTGTAAATCATCAGTTGCAGAAACAGCTTCTGCAACGTTCAAAGCAGGACGGAGGTCTGGCTATACCCGATGTGATTCGCTATTACCAAGCTGCTCTGTTGCGCTACTTGGTAGAGTGGAATCGACCACTCGCAGAGAAGCACTGGGTTTTTATGGCTCAGATGGTCGCGGGACGACATAGCTGGAGAGAGATGTGGTCCTAGGTCTTTTAGAGCACGATGGTTGTATTCTTCATCTGTAACGCGTCCAACATTCCAGGTGTGGGATAAGGTAGCAATCTCTGAGATTCACCATGTTCCCCTCTCCCCAGCCCCCTTATTCTCGAACCCGGATTTCCATCCCGGCATGGCAAAAGGTGCTGACAGGTGTTGGGCGGCGGGCAGGTGCAAACGGATTGGTTGTCTCTTTGATCACATTGGCCCTAACCCTGTTTGCCCAATTTAAGGAAGATTATGGTTTGACGGATCTGGACCAATTTCTCCACTCGCATATGTTGCACTGGTTGCTTGGCGCAACAACCAGACCTCACGCAAGCAGACCTATGTTCCCTTATGAAAAATGGTTGTTCCCCAAGAAAGATGATAAAAAAATCAGTTCGGAAATGTATTCCCATCTGTCGTTGCAGATGCACAAAGGTAGATCCCCGGGTCAGACGCGATGGGAAGAAGAGTTGGGGCGAACATTGACTGATAAGTAATGGAAAGACATTTTCTATAGAGCACACCACACAGCATATACCATGGGGCATATAGAAACTTCTTACAAAATCATTTCTTACTTGTACTACGCTCCCTCCTGGATGCAGAAATGGAATCCTCAGAGTGACGGCCTGTATTGGTGGGGGTGTGACAGTCCTGGCACATTGCTCAAGCTCCTCTGGCACTGCCCAAAACTCACTAGATACTGGGAGAGGATAATGGACGAGGTTAACTGGGCCTTTGACACAGCTATTCCTAGATTCCCCGCCTATACACTCCTAGGGGTACCTAACGCTTTCACATTCCCGCTCCGCTCTATAAAAGGTAGACAGATGGCCCTTGCACTTAATGCTGCCCATCATGTGCTGCTGTCCAACTGGAATTCTGATAATTTATTTCTTTATTTTTAAGTGTTATAGAGCGCGAACCAGAACTGTGAGAGTATCAGAGCGCTTTACAGGATTGACAGGTGGTAAAAGCATTCTTCGGATGGGTGTATACAATTGGGGTAGGAACAGGTAGAAGCATTAAACAAGGAAATAAATAATAGGCAGTAACATATCTCGGATACAGTTGGGATAAAAACAGGTAGATATATCATATGAGAGAACAGCTGTCTCAATCCCCAGGTGGAATGCCCAGAAATGCCGGGTAGGGATCATCCCGAAGAACCATGGGTAATGCCGTAATAGAAGGAGGAACAAAATGGCTGAGGTGATTGAAATGCAAGTGTTAGGAGAGGAATTTGCCCATCAGGAGAGTTTTGACCTCCTTTTTAAAATGTGCTAAAGATGGAAGTCTTTTGATGGTGGGCGGGAGTGAGTTCCATATTCTTGGGGCGGCCCCAGAGAAGGCCAGAGTGTATTTTTTTTTCCCGCAAACGTGCTGGTTGTAGCAAAAGGTCTCTGGCGGATCGTGAGTTCTGGCTCCTCCAGATATCACGAGTTTCCGGGCGAGAAAAGCTGGGGACTTGGAGTATAGAGCCTTGTGAGTGATGCATGCCAGCTTAAGTTGCAGTCTGGCCTCGAGAGGAAGCCAGTTTAGAGCTTTGAGGTGGGGAGCAATATGATTGTATTTCTTTGAACCGGTTATGAGTCTGGCGGCGGCATTGAGGCAGGCTTTCAATGGGGCCAAAGAGTTCTTGGGATGACCTGCGAGAGTAGAGCACCCATATTCTAGTCTGGAGAGGATTAGTGCCTGGGTTGCCATTTATAGGTCGGGTGTTGAGGAAAGGTTTCAGGTGTCTTAGGTAGCTCAGGTCAAATCTGGCAGGTTTGGCCATTGAGTTGATATGACCACGCATATTCAAGTTGCAGTCTAGGGTTATTCCAAGGGATTTAGCAGAGTCCACAATGGCAGGAGGGCAGTTTAATGCTGTGATAGCCTTGATCCATTCCTGAATGTCTGAGTTGGTTTTGGGTGGGGAGATAAGGAGAAATTAAGTTTTTTTTGCGTTAAGTTTGAATTGGTTAGAGGTGAGTCAATGCACCGTCAGCTTCAAGGCCTCATTCAGGTAGTGAATGTCTTAAGGGGACGAGATTTTAATGTAGATCTGTGTGTCGTCGGCATACAAGTGATAGGCGATATTGGCAGTGCGTAGCACCTCTGTGAGCGGTTCAAGGTAAAGATTGAGGAGGGTAGGGGACAAGGTTGATCCTTGGGGGACTCCAACTGTGATCCGAGAGGGAGCGGATAAGTTACTGTTGATTAGGATTCTCTTTGAGCGATTCTGGAGGAAGGACCTAATCCAGTCTAGAACGGTGCCATCCAATCCCATCCGGAGTTTGATTCCAGGAGAATTTTGTGGTTAACCATATCAAACGCCTAGGATAAGTCTAGGAGGATTAGGAAACAGGTTTTTCCTTGGTCAAGGGCTTGGAAGGCATCATCCACGATGTGGAGGAGGGTGGTTTCCGTGCTGTGTCCAGGATTGGAAGTCATCAAGTAGGTGTAAGTTAGTAATGTGTTGGCTCAACTGCTGTTGCACACATTTACAATTGTAAAATTCACATTATGATAAAATCCCAGATCATCAGCAGTGGCTCCAGCAGTCGTGGATCCTATTGGGCAAGGAACGTCTATTAATGGCAATCCTAGGAGATGAATCAGACTACACTAACATTTGGGCACGTTTGGTTTCCATCCTCTCCTGGGAGTTCTGGGAACTGACTTACCCGAAATATCTGTGTGTATTGCGACCGATACAGATGGACCAAGAATATAAGGAGGCTACTAGTGCCACCTGTTGATCGCTTGGCTTCGGTTTCTCTCCTTGAGTGCGATACACCTGAGGTACTTGGCTTGCTGAGACTGGGTTGGGGTGCGGTGGGTGGTTTTGGGGTTGAGTTCCCCATTTCTGGGTTTTCTTTGTTGTTTTCAGTTTAGGAAAGACAAGCCAAAAGAAATCCAGCAGCCATCTTTGTATGAGACTGGTTAGTTGAGGTTGCTCTGCGAAGACATTTGAGTTTGTCCCCTATGGTGGAACCTTGTTCATTTGCCCGCCTCCTTCAATTCTCTGGATGACGCGGCCAGCCCTTGATGGGCTGTAGGCAGCTTGCTGTGCAACCCTTACTCATTCTTAGAACATTAATGTTCTGCTGATTACATCTACCTTGTTGGTGCCTCCATTGCGGCCGGCCCAAAAGGATTGTAGGCGGCTTGCTGTGTATGGCTTCTACGATTCATATTGTCAATAAAAACTGAAAATTCTAAACGGGAGAGACGGGCAGTATGACGCTGCAGGAGAAATGAAATCATAGCATTTGTAAGCACACAGCTACCTCCGGAGAGGTGTCCCAGCGGTGGGGACAATCAGGAAGATTAAGCGAGCTATTGCCCAGTCACATGGTGCTGGGCTAACCTGCCGCCGGTGCATCGAACCGTGAACCCCGTGGTCCGGAGTCAGGCACCCTGGCCGCTGCACCACACCTCTTCCACAAACGTAAAGCATGTTATTATACTATGTTAGAGACATTTTGCAGGTGACTTCATGCTACATTACTCTTCGTATGAATGCTTGGATTATACACCCAACAAGGTACTAACAATGAATGCCTACCTACAAATGACCCCTTGAAGCAACTTCGTATCCCCCCTCCTGACAATGGAAAACATTGCACTTCACCTGCCATCCCTCTATTTAAGAAAACTATTGCTTTGTAATTTTGTGGCACACATTGAGTTAAATATAGGCAGTAACTAAAACACTATGCAAAAATAAGTAGAACAGTATAGTAAGTCCAAATTGAAGTCCCCGTGCTTGTAGACGAAGCCCCTGAACTCTTTTAGCTCCTGTACTCTTTGGGGGCACCGGATGCTCCTGCTGCTCCACTGGCTCCCACTGCAACATAGTCAGCACCTGAAATATGCCTACCATAATGGGGACACCCAGGGGTTATGACAGCCATTGCATACCAGCTGTTCTTTTTTTGTGTGTTTACCCGGATACCCTACGCAATTCAGCATCTCACTGCAGCTTTGCACTCACCTCCAGCAACTAGAAGCCCCAGCACTTATTTGGCTTTATGTACTCCTGAAAAGCTGCGGAACTGTGCCCCTCTGCTGCCCCCTGCTGGAGGTTATGAGGTACTGCCAGCCTTGTGCACCCACTACTACAATGCCCTGCGCTACAGCTAAGATCTGCTTTCTTCTAGCGCCTCCTACTGGAAACAAAATGTAGCATCGGGATAACAATTTGTAATCCTCAAACTCCTATTGTAGATCAAACTCCTATTGTTGACACAACGATCTACCGGCAACTCCAGTTTCCCTCAAGCTCCCCCTGCAGTAGCAATTTATGCTTCACTAACAAAAGGACAGTCGCACCTGAAATAGGTAGTGTGTCCTTTGTTCCGCCGAGCTGCGGGGGGACCGCTACAACTTCCTCAGCTCCCGGTGGCCGGATCCTCCCGGCAAACCTAACTCACTTCCTCTACCTCTCCGTCAAGCGGGTGCTTTCAAAACAGTACTGCCTACTTTACATTAGAGGAAAACTCCCTACCAACGACGCAAATGACACGTGACAAGAAGCGCACGTCCTGCTTCTGTGCGTCATGCGTAGAGTGGCACTCTGAGTGGCTCGAGACAAGAAACGGCTGCAGAAAACTAAGTCTGTGGCGGAGCTGCGGGTTCAGTGCTCGTTGCTGCATTAATGAAACGCTATGTGCTTATGAAGGAGATGGAAACAACAATATACTTATACTCAAATCGATTATTTATAAAATGTGTCTGGCCTACATGATCATGGTTGGTCCGCCCACATATTCTTTTCAGATTAACTACCTCTTTGGTTATTTTAACAATTTGCAAATTATTAGAAATAAAGATACATAACCCGCCTTTTGATCTTCCACGTGATGTAGGGGAGGCAGTAACATGATATGTTCTATACCCATTTATGAGCCAGGTCTCTTGGAGGCATAGAAAGTTGAAGTCCTCAGTAAAATCTCGCCATTCGGGATTGTTGATTTTGTTCTGCAGACCTGCCACATTCCAGAACAAAAATCTAAATTGATTCAGGCAGAGTTCAGGAGGGCTCACTGCATGGTAGATTAGTGAAACAACTGGGGCAGAATCAGCAGTTAGCTGCATAGTAAATTCAGATTGCGTGGTATTTACCCGGCTAAATTCTTGAATGGATCTCCTCTTTACAGGGTTACACAGTGAATTAGCAATCTCTGTCCCTCCCCCCGCCCCCACCCCCCAGAACCCTTCAGATACCCCTCACCCAATCAGTCTAGTCCATCTAGATTGGATAGATTCTAAAACTGGTTATCTGTTGGAACATTATAAATTGTGTGGATCAGTGGTATCAGACCATATGGGTTCTTTGGTCTGTTAAGATCCAGTGCCAAGCTAGGTTGATAATAATAGCTTAGGGGGAGAGTGGAAACGTTGGTTGGTGATACATGTGTGGCCCTGGTACTGCTCAACACTGCCTCCACCAGCCTTGGTGTCTTAAAGGTGCGGACGACGCAGTCTCCTGACAGAGTTTTCTGTGCAGCTTTGCAAATTTGGGCGTCCCGCACCACGGGAGCCAACAAGCACTTTTATGTGCACGGCGCAGGAGTCAGCCCCTCCTCCTCCAACAGCCTCCTTGGACAGTGAGTTCGTAGAGAGGCATGCTTAGAAGCCATGCCACTGATTCTGCTGTGGTGTTCCTCTGGTTACAGTGTGGTATATAAATAAATAATACCGGATCTAGGTTTTACTGGACATAGTAATAACAGATAGCTCAATAAATAAGAGTCAAGATTCGAGGTAGTAGGAGTTTGCAGGTTTAATACAGCATAAGGACAGGAACAGGACAACCTGCATAGGAATAGGATGGCAGGGCCCTGCAGGGGGGACAGGGAATGAGCGCGCTAACATTTAATAACAGTACACAAGCATATATACTAAAACAGTTGCATTACAATGAATACAGTAGGCGGAGCAGTGGGTGTGGTCAATAGCAGTCGCGAAAGATAAGGGTGAAAGTAGGTGTAACAGGAGGCGTATACATAGACATGTGATGTAAACGTAACGGAATATGTCATAAATGGGGCGGAAACATGGAGGGGGCTACCTAAGGAGCCGGGACCTCTAACCTAATGGTGCGCGCAAACGGACAATGACGTGTTACTAGGAGAAGCTGGGGGCTATGAACTCCGTGCTAGGAGTAGAGACTGAAGTCTGGAGAGTCAGGGCGACATGTGCCTAAACACTATCTAGTATCTGATGTTTAGAGAACATGTTGATAGAATCCAAAAGTTATCGGGGTAAAGGCTAACAGACTCTAAGACTGGAGCATGCATTATTCTACATGTAGTGCGTGATGAAGAATATTAAATGACCATAAATACAGTATTTCTCTTGCATGGAGACGTAAAGGCTAGACTGTGACGGAAACTATTGATGCGACTCAGTAGCTTAGGAATGCAGAGAAGGAGGGCTGGACTGATAACTAGAATCATAACATACTCTTGGCAGACTCGTAGGCAGAGCCAGGCCGAGCCGGGCACTGTGAGGCAGGAAGTAAGTGAAGGGTCGAGGATACAGGTGGGGGCTGTATCGCTCCTCAGCGAGGGTTCAGGAGACAGGAGCTGAATCTGGTGTCCGGGCCCTTTTGGGGCCTAGAAACGGGGACTTTACAATGAAATAACGTGCACACTAGGAAACGTGGCAACGTAGCTTTACATAGGCCTAATACTCGTAGCTTTCACGAGAACTGGAAACTGGCATACTAGAGATGGACACAACTGTAATTGCGTCTTTAATCGATCATGGGGAATACATATGCATATTAATCATGCACACATAACATAAGATGGGGAACACGTAGGGGCACAGAACATGGCAAAATTTACTTTTCCACAACAGAACTCTCTTTGGCAAAGGAGAATTTCCAGTACCCAAAGGCTGAAATTCGAAAAGTGCCAGTACTTAGTACTGGTGAATATCGGCTCATTTGAAACACTGCCCATGACAGATCAGGAGATGGGAAGGGGCTTTTGTGGGTAGAAGTAGGCATTCAAATAGCTTTGAGAACTGTCTGCAAGTGTAGCTGTGGATAGTGAATCTCATGAGCTGTGACGGCTCTAAAATGACCTCCGAGGGCTACTGGAGGGTGTACAAGGTAAGAAATAGTCCCAACATGACATGAACCTTGGTGACTTGAAACCCCGGACGTTGCTCTTATTACCAAAAAACAAAGACTGTGATACCACCTGCCTACAACTAAAGAGCTTGAAACCGCTCATCCCGAAAATAACTTCAGAACTGTTGTTCAAATCCTCATATGCTCTGGTGTGGATGGTGGAAATGTTGTGTTTCATGGGCTCCCTGATTCCACACTGTTGCCCCATTAAGGCTCCCCTGAAAAGCATACTACATGCCGCAGTACCTTTCATTTAGGGCCTAAAGAAATATGATCATATCACCCCCATCTTGATAGAATGCCAAAGCGGGCAGCTATTCTCAGCATGCACCATCTTCAAAACCAGTTGCATGAATTACAAAGCCATCTCGACCAGTACCCCCATCTGGTCGATAAGCTCACAATCTTTAATGGCTCTAAGCATGTATGCAGCCATCACACATTCAGGGTACAATCAGACTGGAGACAAGTGTAAAAAATAAGGCAAGCCATCAGGCCTTTTCATTCAATTCCCACATGATCTGAGACAATATCCCTTAATCCCAACAATGTGCATCTCCAATCAAGCTTTGATTGTATCCTTGCTGTTAATCCTGAGCAGTGCTCTGCCGCCTGTTGGCTAAGTTCACACTATTTAAATAGCACATACATACATGCATATAAAGTGTTCAGAGGTTTTCTGATGTTGCCTGGGAGACAGTCGAGGTGCTCTTTAATTTTGAGGGATATTCTCTAAGAACCAGTTTAGGGTACCCAGTGAAGGTGATACAGCGTAAAAGCTGATCATTCTTTACACAACATAAAAACAATTTCTTTTTTTTTGTAAACAGATTTTAGTTATCAAATGACACATACCGAGAGACTTCTGCACAATCAAGATTCAGCATTATGAGTTTACAAAGGAATGCAAGGAGAAAATAAGAGCAATACAGATAAAATGTGCCGAATGAACCCCCCCCCATACCGCCCTCCCCGTCGCACTAACAGCATCGTAGATAACAGCCTGGCTGTACATTATGCTCCATTACCACTCGCCCCAGGAACTGAAATACTAAATAACAACATCTTGTACCAGCGAGGAATCATCAATCCGGGTGGAAGTGCCCCGGTGCAGCTTCCGGCTCAAGTAGCAGGCCCCAATAGTCTGCCCAACGCTTCCAAACTTTAAAGTGCTTCTGCGGGCACCCTCTTGCAATGAAAATGGGAAGGTCCAGGCCCATACAGAAGTCCAGACCCTTCTTCCATGTTGACACCAAGGGTGGCGTCGGTGCCTTCCATGCCCTGGCAATATCCAGTTTAGCTAAGGGAAACCCCAACAGCATAAGATGACGTTTATAGACATTGCCCCCAATTCCAGCCATAACATGTAAGAGCACCAGTATCAGCGAATGGGGCAAGTCCCAGCCCAACACTTCAGAGAGACAAGCCACCACCTCTCTCGAGAACCGTGACAAAGAGAGACAGTACCAAACCGTGTGCTTCAGGATCCCCTCCTCCCGCTCGCATCTAAGACATAGAGGGGAGGCAATCAATCTGGCCCTCCACAGCCGGACCCGCGTAAAATGGACCCGGTGCAAATATTTAAGCTGAACCAGGCGCAGCCGCACCGCTATGGCTGCCTCCTCCGGGTGGAGGCCAGGCCCTCGGTCCAGTCCTCTTCATCAAGTGGACCTACATCTTCCTCCCAGGCCCCTCTGAGCTTCAGTAGTGTGGGGGAGCAGTGAGTCACCAGGGTCTTGGTGATTTTATGATCTTGAAGGTCTCCCATAAACACCTTCGCTTCTAACAGGCTAAACTCCGCCTAAGACTCCAGGCCCTCTAAGCTAGGGGAAAGGGCGTGCCGAAACTATAAATAAACGGTAAATATTTATAGAATTTGATTTTTGGCATCTGAAAATCCCTCTGTAGGTCTGAAAGGATCTCATAGTCCCCCCCCCCCTGCATGACATTCCCCAGGGTAGAGATACCAATGTTATCCCATCCACGGAACCCCGACAGCGTGGCTAATTGCGGCAGCCGACCATTGTTCTATAGGGGGGTCTCCCATGTCAGTGTATTCCACCACCCCATTCCTCCGCAAGGCTTGTCGCCAGAGTTGAAAGACCACCTGTGTTGCATGCGGCAGGGATCTATGCACTGGTTCCGAATACAGAATCGTATGGAGGGAGAGATCCCCCATAAGGAGCCACTCCACAGCATATGCAGGGTCATGTCTATTCCCATACCACCACTCATTCAAGACAAGCAGGTGCAAGGCCATGTAATACGAAAGTATGTCAGAGGTCGCCAGTCCACTGCAGTATGTGGAATGGAAACATATCCGTAGGGCGATTCTAGCCGCGCCTCCAGCCCATAGAAACTGGCCGTAGGCCGCATTAACCTGCCTAAACCATCTAGGAGGAATCGGTTAAGGGTAATTCTGCAACTGATACAGCAAATGGGGGAGCGAGACCATCTTAAAAATGGCCGATCGGCCATAGATCGACAAAGGCATATGTGACCATGTCTTGAGGTAGTTCTGTACATTCTCCCAGACTGGAGCCAAGTCAAGTCAAGTCAAGATAGCTTTATTCGGTATTATTAAAAGACCATAAAAGCACATATAAAATTCATACCTCATAAGTAATACAATTAAACAATAAAAATGCGAAAAAACGTGTATGAAAAAACATTATAAAGGGGCGTGGCTTGGACGAGATGGCGGCGTGAGCAATCGGCTCCGCGCCAGGTCCAACAAATACTCCTGAAACTACCACGGTTGCTACCCCCTGAGTGGTATTTTCGCTGCTCCAGGCGAGGCGGGACCGAGGGGGCTCGATTGCGACCCTGTGGGTGCCCGGACGCTGCGTTCTCAGCGGATCCCGAACCCCGACGGAGCCGTGCTCCGACAAAGAAAGATGGCGGCTCCGAGAGTCTGACGAAGCTCGGCTCGGACGGAGAGAGGTTCCGGACGACGGCGGGCTGGAGTGAGGAGTGCAGAGCGAGGGACGGAGCGGGGGCCTCCCAGCGGACTGCTCTGGCGCTGGTTAGGACGAGCAGGCAGTCACTGCGGTCCGGGAGACAAGCGGGTGCGGCGCCCATCCCCCCCGCCTTCCTGCACTGCTGATCGGACGGGGAGCGGCGTCACCGGAGCCCGGTGGGATTGTCGGAGGTGGCGGCGGCCGCAGCTGGGACCCGTTTCCAAGGCCCTACAGCAGACTCCCGTGGCCAAGTGAGTGGGGGAGGCTGGACTGCAGCCCGGCGGCGGGCGCGGTGCTGTATTACAGGGGGCCGGTCTCCCGCTCCCCCGGGACGCTGATGGTAGACGGGGAGGCGGAGAGGCAGTAATGGCCCACTGAGTAACGCTGGCGATGGCCCTGGAGAACTGAGGGCAGGGGATAACCCTTACGGCATTGTCGAGCTGCCTGCTGTGGGATAGCGCCGGGCGCGCCTACAGGACTTAGTGACTGTGAGAGGAGGGAGGCCCAACCTGGGGTGAATCATCAACTATATATTTGGGCTCCGGTGCTGCTAGCCCACGTTTGCCCTGCACGTCCCCCTTGGCAGTTGGAGTTATTCAGTTAAGGCCTGGAAATGTGGAGAGCGCCCTGCCAGGTGCTCTGGTGGTGCATTGGATTGGCAGACCCCTAAGGAACTTTGGTGTCAGGAGCTGGGTGACACTGGTAGCCGGCTTGCCATTCGACAGGGGAGGGCGATAGATTTTTGCGGCGACTCTGGAGAGGTGCTGTGGGCGCCAAGATGGCCGCTATTGGTGGCACGCCCGAAGTGCTTGCACAACTCCAAGATGGCGGGGCACCTGCTCCCTTGGACACAACGACTCAGGAACAGCGGTTGCATAAACGGCTCGACAGTATATTGGACGCGATCGCTGCAACAAAAGAATCCCTACATCAGGACATTGCGCAGGTTGCCACGGGGTTGGGACTCCTAAAAGCAGATCATGCGAAGCTCGCTGACAGAGTAAAGGACAACGAACAACTACTGCAGGAATTGAAACCGGCGGTGGTCACTGCAGAACATAAACTGGTTGGTATACTGAGCCGCTTGGAGACCCTAGAAAGACGAGCGGAGGATGCCGAAAGCCGCAATCGGAGGAACAATGTGAGGGTTGTAGGCCTTCCGGAGAAAATTGAGGGGGATGACACTGTGGCCTATATGGAGAATTGGTTTACCACTGTGGTGGCACCGGAGGGCCTCTCTCCCTTCTTTTCCCTTGAGCGAGCGCACAGGGTCCCTGCTCGGCCGCCCCAGCTGGGTCGACCTCCTAGACCAATGGTGATAAAGCTGCTACACTATAAAGATCGGGACCTCCTGATACAGAGAGCACGCTCGCAGGGCCCATTCCAGGTGGACAACAGCAAGGTAACGATCTTCCCAGATTACACTCAGGAAGTCCAGAGAAGTAGGGCATCCTTCCTGCCTGTGAAAAAAGAATTGAGAGATGAAGGGATCCAGTACTCGTTGCTTTTCCCGGCCAAGCTGAGAGTGATCCTGGATGGCACGACTCACTTCTTTCTAACTCCGGACGAGGCTTGGTCGTGGCTTGAACTTTATTGTGCTGGGACAGACCGCACTGGCAAAAGCAATAGGAACGCGCAGCAGCCGCTCCGGATCAGAAAATCTCAGCGCATTCGAAAACGGAATAAACTTAAGATCGCGATGCAGAAGGCTCAAATGGAGGCGGACAGGAGGGGCGCACTAGCGGCGACCGCGATCATCACGGGCTCACAACAAGAGAAGACATCAGAGGGAACTGACTCCGACGAAGAAGGATTGAAAACGGGAGGGGATGAGTCGGAGGCGGAGAGCACGAAGGGTCCAGAGGTCACTCCACAGACATCAGATGGACTGTTTAATGAGTGAGGTACCAGGGCACGGCCCGACTATGACTTTTACACAAGAATGGTCTCTCTGATCACTATGTGAACACTCAGGGATGGGACTGAGACCACAATGTGGGACCGAGGGCGTGGGGTGGGGGCTCTGCTGTTTCTGGGTCGAGCGCTGATCCACCCTCTAGTGGCCC
Source organism: Lissotriton helveticus (assembly GCF_964261635.1). Classification (NCBI taxonomy): domain Eukaryota; kingdom Metazoa; phylum Chordata; class Amphibia; order Caudata; family Salamandridae; genus Lissotriton; species Lissotriton helveticus. The sequence goes on from NC_136060.1 coordinate 189,717,014, forward strand.
ATAAGGCCTTCTGTGGTAGAGTCCACAGAGTAGCGTGATGTGTGTTGTGTTACAAGTTTGGAACGGGGCTGAAGCTGGGTTATTAAGTCCTGTCCTGGGGAGAGGGGTTTGGGGAGTTCTTTGGGGAGCTGGGGTTAGAAGATCCAACTGCTGCTGTGTGAGGGGTGTTGGGCTGGTGCTGATTCTGTGCAGAAATGACTACTATGGGGACGTTACCTGATTTAAAATGCATATCATGGAATGTCCGTGGTCTCAGAACGATGGTGAGACGTCACAAGGTACATGCCCACTTGGTGCGGCGTGGAGTTCAGATTGCGATGCTGCAAGAAACCCACTTGACCGAAAAAGAATGCACTGCACTACAGAGGAGGTGGCGTGGGCAGGTGTTTGGGACCACGTACTCAGCGTTTGCCAGAGGGGTGTTGATCTGGGTGAGAGCTGGGATACCGTTCCAGGTCATGTCCAGGCGGGTGGACCCGGAGGGTAGATATGTGGTGGTGGAGGGGAGGCTGTACGGTCGGGAAGTGACGCTATGTAGTGTGTACGCCCCTAATACGGAGCAGGCCATATTTTTTGATAGACTAACGAGCTCGCTAGCACATTACCTGGCGGGTCCCATCATTTTGGGAGGAGACTTTAATTCAATAACTAATGTGGAACTGGATAGATCCCATCCACCATTGGCCGATTCAACGGTGCGCAGATTGGCTACTCAGAGGAAGGAGTGGCAGGAAAGTTGGGGATTACTAGATATGTGGAGAGAACAACATCCTGAAATGAGAGACTATTCCTTTTTTTCAGCATTACATGCATTGCATGTGAGGATAGATTCGATACTCTGTAGTGGTCACCTGGCCGCCATGGTTAGACACACGGAATATTTAACTAGAACAATCTCAGATCATAATCCCTTGTTGATATCAGTGCAGTGGCAACAGGTGAGATCGGTGATTCCCACATGGAGGCTACAGCCCCACACACTGGAGGATCCGGTGTATAGCGATGCGGTCCACCAGGGCATAGAACACTATTTTAGGGAGAATGAGGGCACAGCGGCGACGAGACTGGTGGAGTGGGATGCGATGAAAGTGGTGGTGAGAGGAGTGTGCATGGGCAGGTTTGCTAATGTGCGGACGTCGCTTTTGAATGATCTGGTAAAGGCGGAGAATGTGCTAAGGGGTTTGGAGCAGCGTAGACCTGAACGACCGGAACTACAGGCGCAATTGCTTGAGGCTAAGGAATTAGTGGCGAAGGAAACTGAGCGGCTGCGGTGCTATGACTATAAGCTATATATTGTCAAGGTGCATGCGGAGAGAGATAAGGTGGGTACGCTCCTTGCCAGGCTCGCTAATCCGGAGCCTCGGGGGTGCCCGATCATGAGCATAAGAACGGAGATGGGAGACATAGCGTATTCGCAGTCAGTGGTCCTATCGCGCTTCGCGTCATATTACACTGATCTCTATGAGTGCCAGCTAAAGGTGGACACGCCTGAAATAGGTGCGTATCTGGAATCTATGATTTTACCGGTGCTAGATGCCGAGGATGCAGAGGCTATAGGGGGACCCATAACGCTGGCAGAGATTAAACTGGCCATTAAACGGATGGCCAAGAACAAAACGCCGGGCGTTGACGGGCTGCCCATAGAATTCTATGTGAAATTTGTTGATATATTGGCGCCTAGGCTGTTGGTAGTGTACTCGGAAGCGGAACAGAAGGGATATTTACCCGAAACGATGAGGGAGGCGCTGGTGGTTCCGTTGCTGAAGCCTGGCAGGGAAGCGCTGGATGTAACGTCCTATCGGCCCCTATCCATGCTGACGGTGGACTATAAGATCCTAAGTCGTATCTTGGCCGCCAGACTTCTACCGCTCATGACCAGATTGGTTCACGTCGACCATGCAGGGTTTATCCCTACCAGGAACACATCCATGAATGTACGCCGTCTACTACAGATATTGGACGATGCTAGGTGCTCGCCTCATGATCCAGTGGTGTTATCTGTTGACATTGAAAAGGCTCAGTGGAGAAGCGTGGCTCAGTGGTTAGAGGCGGCAGACCCGGAAGCTGAGATCGACCGTGGACCAGGGTTCAATTCCCCGCCTCGGCGGGTCTCGGGCTCAAAATTCTACGGACTCGACAATTCTCGCTCTGGTGCCTACTCAACTCATGGGGTCACACTCTGCGACTCTGGGCTATAGCTTGCTTAATCTCCACTACGGCCCCTCGCGGTGGGATGCCTGGCTTTCACCTTGTGGACACCCTGCCGGGGTTTCTCACAGGGGAATACCAGGACGGGTTCCCTAAGCAAGCGCCGGGACGCTTACGGGCAGCTGTGCGCTTTACAAGTCCAGCACATTTACATTTACATTTACATTTCGATAGCCTTGAGTGGCGGTACCTGGATGAGGTGCTAGCGAAATTCGGCTTAGGAGAGGGATTCCGGCGGTGGACGAGGGTTCTGTACTCATCGGCCACGGCACGGGTGCGACTGGGGCCTACAATTTCTTCAGCTTACCCGGTGCGTAGGGGGACGAGACAGGGATGCTCGCTCTCTCCTTTGCTGTTTGCACTGTCGATGGAACCTTTGGCAGCACTGGCGAGAACGGGCGTGATGTTTCAAGGTGTGACGCAAAGAGCGAAGACGCATTACATATCACTGTATGCGGACGACCTACTACTGTACTTGGCCGATCCCGGACAGGCGCTAGAGGGAGCTGTAGCCATGCTATCAAGATTTGGCGAAGTATCGGGCCTTAAAGTGAACTGGACCACGACCTGTGTTTTTCCACTACGGGAGGGCACACGCAGCCCCCCCCTTGAGTTGGAAGTGATCTGGGAACCTTCCAGCTTTACATATTTAGGTGTCCGAATATACCATGAAGCCACGAACCTATTAGAAGGAAACGTGGGGCGATGCGTGCGCGCGCTGAGGGGTTGTGTAAACTTCTGGGCCTCTCTCCCCTTGTCTGTGCTGGGCCGGGTGGCACTTTTGAAAATGGTGGCACTTCCGAGGCTACTTTATTACTTCAGGACCTTACCGGTGTGGATACCGCGGCGTGTGTTTAGGGACCTACAGATGTTGGTGACCGGCGTCCTGTGGGGTCAGGGACGGCGCAGAGTGGCGTTGACAACCCTGTCTAGGCCTAAGCTAGAGGGAGGGATGGCGGTCCCTGATTTTGAATTGTACTATCTGGCAGCTCAACTGCAGATATTGACGCAACATGTGGCCAGGGAATTCAGGGGTCCAGACATCGATAGGGGGATGGGTATCCAACGGCATGTGTTATCATACATAGTCATGCAACAGAAACTGGAGGTGAGGGACCTAACGTTGGAAGAAAGGACGCTCAGACTCTGCTGGAACAGGAGTCTGAAGAGAGCGAACAACTCCCGAGCATACGTGCCAGAGATCCCGCTAGGGATGCTGACCGCACTGCCGCATGGGGGCGATTGGTCCCCGCTATCAGACTGGGAGGAACTGGGGCTGCAGATGGTTGGAGATCTATACATTGAGGGGACGCTGGCCCCCTTCCGGGAGGTGCAGGAGCGATTTGGTCTGCCGGATGGGGACTTTCTGCTGCATGCGGCAGTGATTGCAGCGATGCAAAGGCACTGGAAGGGAGGGCTGGCGGAACCGGAGACAACTATGGCGTGTCAGTACGCAGTTATGGCTGCGGGCACTACCAAGGCGGTGACCTGCCTCCATACTAGACTGCAGCGCGAGGGATTGGCACCGCTGATGGCGCTAAAAGCAAGATGGGAAGATAGTATAGGTAAGCCCATACCGGACGTGGTCTGGGGTCATGTTTTAGAGCGCACCTGGAAGGGGACGAGGAATGCCCGATTCCAGCAGGTACATTTCTTCATTATTCATAGAGCTTACCTGACCCCGGAGAGGATAGTGCGATATTTTCGGGTCCAGGACGCCATGTGCCCGAGATGCTTGGCCCCTGAAGCGGACTTGGACCATTTGCTGTGGGGGTGCCCAAGGCTGGGGTCGTAATGGCTTGATGTGGGAGACCTCCTGAACACAGTTACGGACAGGGAGGTGGACTTCGATATGGCGGCATGCTTGCTGCTATGGTTCCCTCACACAAAGAGGACGAAAATCACTAGCAAATTTATCGATCTGGGCCTTATGCTGGCTCAGAGGGAGATCACCTGGCACTGGAAATCTAAAGGAGGACCATCAGTGAGACGGTGGAGGGCTGAGCTGTTGAACTGGGCTGGCTGTGAAAGTATTATTAGAATGCGGCAGGCTACCAGGAATGACAATGATAAATGCATGGACATGGCGAGAGCGTGGGAAATGATAGTGCAAGCGCTGCGCGACTATATGGTAGGGGGTGAGGCCGAGGATAGCGAGCAATAACTGACAAGGACTACATGGAGCATTAATGTACAGTAGATTTTCCTGAATGGTGTCATGGTCTGGTTTTACCGCACATTATATACACCCGCACTGGCAGCAGTTGGGAACGGGGGGGGAGGGAAGGGTACACTCACATAGAGGTAGTTAGGCACACCACACGGGCCATGGAGTATTCCGGCAATGGGATCTAGTAGGAGATTGCAGCGTAAGGGTCTTCGACGACTATCCTTAGGGACTGAGAGGCGCACGTACTTTATCCTACAGCTGATCACCACTAGCAAATACGAAAGGTCCACATCATACTAGATCCAGCACTGATATTGGCTCCGGAATTATCTCGTTATGAACAGGTTGTAAGGGGAGTTGTTGTTAGGGGGGTTAAAAGCGGAAACTGTATACTATAGATGACTGTCCACCCACGCAGGGCGGGCACTTTGGCATTTTCTTATATGTGTGATATACCACGCCGCCTAACCTCCGGGTTGTGGGCTGAATGGCTGTGTACAATATTCTACTCAGATATTATGTTCAATGATGCACCAAGTGTAATGGTTACCTGATTTAAGGTCTATTTTCTAAATCCGCAATAAAAATGTATTTAAAAAAAAAAAATGAAAAAACATTATAAAAAGGAGATCAGAGGAAAACAGTTCATTGAGTATACTATTAGCTACATATATGTATAAGGTCAACTCTAGTATTAGGTCATAGTACCCCTAGTTCTAACCACATATTTCAGGTATTTAGCAGCTGTATCCACGGTAAATTCGTCATGTAGCATGTACAGTCTAATTAAAGCAGGTCTGCATTGGCGCAGACCCCACAGCCTTAATAGGGGTAACAAAATTCTCTTTCTCCCCCACTCATAATATTTACAAAAAAAGATGCTGTGGATGTTAGACTGGGTCGAAATATCATCACATGGACATTTTATCAGTAACAGCGACCAGTCGTTTGGAGTCGGGAATGTTATCAGCCTGTAAAAGCAGTCGGTTCTCATCCTGGTTAAAAGCATTCTTGTGTAACTGGAATTTTCCGGGGCCAGATACGGATGTATGCCAGGTCCGTGTAGGATGCGACGATGAGAGATGATTGTTGACTTGTTACCATCCAGGTGCCACCGTCTATCTTCCAACAATTCAAGGCAAGTGTCTTTTAAAGATTTTTTCGATATTAATGAGCATGTGCTCGGGTTTGCGAAGAGTTCAGGATGCCCAATGGAGGTCATAAAACTTTTAATGTATTGAAGCCAAATGATTTTCTTAGCCGCTGATTGATTCATACAGTCCTGAATCACATCCCTGCTGAAGGCTGTCTCCTCCGAGGACCAGATCTTATGCCATAGCATGACAGGTGTGACCTTTATTAAATCTGTAATGTGCACTCGATTTAACTCTTTGTGGCAAATGGTGGTAGAAACAGATCTTGGAACAGCTAGCAAGTATCTGAAAAAGGCATTTTCTGCTAGTTGAATTTGTGAGCAATCGGCCGTCCCCCATATACCGGCGCCATAGGTTGCAGTTGATACACATTTAGCTGCATACATTTTAATCAAAGTATCTATGGGTTTCCCACCCAGGCGTTTGGCAAATTGTTTTACTGCTCCAATAGTGCGGGTGAAGGCCAAATTTCGTGAGGCTATCGCTGTTGACCAGGTTCCTCTGTTATTAAAAGTGATGCCTAGATATGAAAAAGTTTTGGTCAAGCTTATCTTTGACTGATTAACGAAGGTTCTGCAGTCTGTGCTAAAAATTTTCTTATGGGTACAGCACATGGTAAAAGTTTTTCACACGTTAATCTTCAAACCTCTGGACCCCATAAAAGTTGAAAAACCAGATAGTGCCTTTTGAAGGCCCATCTGAGTTCGGGGTATTATTGCCGCATCGTCGGCGTATAAAAGTATTGGCACCGACGAGCCATTTATTTTAGGATAGTCAACTTCTAGATTAGTTAAAAAGTCTGCCACTTCGTTTATATAAAGGTTAAAAAGAAAGGGTGCCAGGATACATCCTTGCCTGACCCCTTTTTCTATGGGAAATTTCCTGGTGCATTCTCCGTTTTTGCCGTAGCGGACCATTGCTCCTGCACCTCTATAAAGTTCCTTGATAAAATTCAGAATGTGGGAATCTAAACCTAACTTAGTTAAAGTTGACCGTAACAATTTGTGATCCAAGCAGTCAAAGGCCGAGCTTAGATCGACAAATGTCATGAACAAATTACCTTTTTTAGCCATCGTATATTTGCTGGTTATTAGTGCCAGGTTCAGGCCCTGCTCAACTGTGCCCAGTCCTCTCTTGAAACCATACTGAAATTTTGATAGAACCCTCTCTTCGTTGGCCCAGGATTGTAATCTAGTCAGTAAAACTCTCCCTGCCACTTTCATCAGGGAATCGAGCAGGGAGATAGGCCTATAGCATTTAGGATCCTGCCTGTCGGCTTTTTTAAAAATTGGAATTACTATGGCTTCTTGCCACGTAACAGGAAAACCTACTTGACTATAGGCATTTAAAACATTTGTGAGAAGCGGAGCCCAGAGGTCCAAACTGTCTTTAAATACATCGATGGGAATGCCATCTGGGCCTGGAGCTTTTGAGTTTGCGCTCTCACAAATGGCCAACTCGACTTCTGCAGACGTGAAGGCTATATTCAAAGGGAAGGTATCTACGAGGTAAGTTACCTCTGGCTGTAGGTCAATAAAATTGTTTACAGGGATTTCACGATAATTCATTTCCAGTAGATCATCCTTTTTATATAATACCGTGAAATATTTGACCCAAACGTCCTCAGCTATCGTGATATCGAGGGAGTCAATCCTACTTTCTATAAAAAACGGGGCATTGACTTCTCTCCAAAAGGAGGTGTTATCGCGAAGGGCGCTAGCTTTAATTAGTGCTTCCCATGCATGCTTTTTTAGTTCATTTTTCCTATTTAAGAGAGCCTGTTTATACGCTAACCTCGCTTCTCTGAGTAGCTTAATATCCTTTGGGAGTGTCTTTATGGCCTGCAATAAAGATGTATGGGCTTTGGTACAGGCAGAATTGAACCAACGGTTCAGTTTCATCATTTCCCCGTCTTTACGTTTCCTAGTCAGTTTACCCTTTATGGTATCCGCTATCTTGCTGTAGGCCAGCTTAACCATCTCAGGGGAGGGATCTTGTTCCAAGCACGTCATAAAGTGCTCCTGATCTTTTATAATTATTTCTTTTAGAAAGTTTATGGGATCAACTTTCGCCCACTTCACAGCATAACCGTTTCTTTTGGAGAGAGAAATGGAATGACAGTATCATTTATCAGGAAGACTCAGAGCGTGACCATCATCATGCAGGGCCATGTGCAAACTGATACTAATTGGGAAATGATCGCTAATTGCTAGATTTTCAGTATTGAATCCCTGAACATGTCCCTGTCTATTATTAGATATCAGCATAAAATCAATAATGGTCCCCGCCCCGTGCCCATGGAAAGTTGTTTGAAAATCAACCGCTGGCTCACAAAGTTCATTTGCGTATCCAAGATCCCATTGGTGCATGAGTTGGTTTAACATATTGCCAAAAGTGGAATGCTCAAAATGCGTGCTCGGTTCACCCTTGACATCAGTTATACCACAGATATCCGCACCACTATGGGGACATAAGTGGCAATTGAAATCACCCATGATAAGGGTGCAATCCGCCTTTCCTGATCCCAAATTCAAGATATTAGTTAGGTCCTCAATGATGTCTTTCGGTTCTTCTTTCCAGATGTTATTATAAAGGTTTATTAGAAGGAGATTCATCCCCTCACCGACAACCGAGAGGCCTTGCAGGGATTTACACGCTCTATCATTTGGCCCTTCCCATACTACTTTCTTCACTGTGACTTTCACCAGGTTGGAGACATAAATGCATAGCCCCCCAGAGCCCCTGCCTCGATTTCGCTGTGTAGAAGATGTGAAGATGGTGGTGAAACCCTCTATGTGCGACTCCTCCTGATCCCAACACTCTTGAAGACAAACAATGTCATATTTACTTACAAAGGATAGAAATATCTGATCGTTCAATTTCTTGTGTAGGCCCGCAACATTCCATGAGGTTAATGCCAGATTAGCTTTCCTCAGTGTTTTTGAAGGTACTATTTCTTCAGAGTGTTGTGGGCTCACACATATATCTACGTAGTGCCCTGACGGGTCTAAAAAACCTTTGTTTATTGTTTCTGGTATAAAAGTTTTAGATGGCTCGTTAGGTGTTGGGCAGAGGGTCAAATTCCAGAGTAGTCAGGGTTGAAGTAGTGAGGGGCAGCTTTAATTTGCACAACTCAGATTTATTACCTAAGATTGGGAAGCTGGACACGGTACCGCGCTCCTTATTAGACCTTGCAGAAAGCCCTAGTGGTCAATCAACCATGTCCAGGCAATCATACCTATTTCTCAGGGGGATGCCCCTCCATCCATCCAGGTTGTACTGATGATTTCTCCTTGGCAGCCAGGGTCTAGGTTCCCAATCTCTCGATCTATATCTATTTCCATTCCAATGGCCCACTTGGTTCCAAGACCAGTCCATTCCCTCCTCCCAGAGTTGGGATTCTGCGTTATTGTATGCATTCGTTGGTGGATAAAAAAAGGAGAGACGATAAGCATCAATCCCCCCCCTTTTTTTCTAAGTCAGGCCAGGAGCAAATATAATCCGCCGTGGCAGAATCACCACAGCTGACTATAACGCAGTCGCCCTGTATATTTTTTCTAGAATCCCCAATCAATGCTACTCTTCGGACTGAGGTAATTCTACTAGAGTATGGGGCTTGGAGAGGTCTATTTGTACCTAACCACTGAAGGACCTTGTTACGGAGGGACCAGGAAGGTTCATCCGTGTTTTCCATCAGCTCAGGGACCCCCGTGAGGATAACTGTATAAGGCGTCGCCTCAGGGGGAAGATGTACCGGCCGCCTAGGCCTTGCTCCCTTCTTATTCTCTTCTCCCCTTGGTTGTGTAACCTGCACTTTTGGAGTAGGGTGTAATGTGGGATTTGGCTTGGCTGCCCCGGCAAAAGCCTTCGGTGTGCCTACAATGGGCTTAGAGGGCTTTGAGGTGTCTTGGGTTGTGTCGGGCTTTTCCTTTACTACCCCTGCAGTGGTGTCAGTGATGTCATGTGCAGATATCTGCACGATCTGTACGTCTGCAGGTTTTATAGCTTCTACAATTGGGAATCGGGTATCAGTTTGGGCTAATTTAAGAGGTATACCCGGGGCATTAGATTTAACCCCCCCCCCCCGAGTGCGTAGAGGCCAGGGTTTTCTGGTTGAAAGGTAAAGTATTCAACTTCGCCAGCTGTTTTTCGATCTTCATTAAGCTTTTTTCTACTGGCTGTAAATAACGTTTGAAAAGCTCCCCCACGCTATTTAGTAGTTGGGCATTTGAGGCACATGTGTCACAAGTACCACTGGCCAACCGCGTGCTAATTGAGTTCACAGGAATATCACGAATATTAGGTAGAGAAATGTTGTTATCATTTTGTGCGCATTGCGCCGAGTGGGTTGCATCAGAAGCCTGAGTATTTGCAGAAGTTATAGGTGGAGAAGGATTAATCTTAGTTCCGTTTGTCTTCTTTGTCTTATTTTTCTGTTTGGCTATAGCGCCTTCCCTCTTCCCTTTATCCTTTTTCTTTTTCTCAGATGACACAACGTGGGTTTGGCATTGGGATAAGTCAGGTGTTTTTTCTAGGTCGTCGGATAAACATGAATCAAGGGACAGCTGGGTGGCGGATAAGTCGACCGTGCTAGGAACAGTGTAGATCTCTGCGACAGTTTTATTTTGCACTGCAGGAGAGGTGGTCGGCCTTAACTGTGTAGGAGTTTGGACAAAAGCGAGAGGACCTAAAGAGGACCTCCTCGCTATTTCCAACTCCTGCGAGACCCTCCGCTCTAACAAAGATATACTTTGATTAATCGCCTCGTTGGTTCTGGTAATTAAAAGATCTATAGGGCCAGTTATTAGGGCTGTATTCTGCGCAGTTTTACTTCTTGATCCTCTTGTGGAAGTCATTTCCTGGCAGGAGGGAGAATCAGTGCACGAAGTCTGGTCGTCGTTATCGATCAGTGTGGGTGACAGTTAGGTGAGACCACTTACGCGGTGCAATTAAATGACTCAGTTTAAGTGAAAATTGCACATAACATGGCCCAGTCCAGTCTTACCCGGTCTTGAACGGGCTGAAACGGGCCCGCCCTTGGCCCGGGCTTTGCCCGGCGTCCCGCTCACGTCCCGCGGGACGGGGCTGATGCGATTTAAATGCGCCGCCTGGCGCTCCCCGGTGACACGGACCCCAGCAAGGGCTTCTGGGGGATGTAGTTCGCCCCTCGCCGGTCTCCTCCCGGCAGCCCCGCTCTAGCTGGAATCAGAGCGGTCAGGCTGCGGGAGACAGGCGGGCGGGTCCGTGAAGGCAGTTAAGGGTCTGGTGAGCTCCGCAGGACACTTTGAGCAAGACTTGGCATCAACAAACAAGGGCAGCAGAGATTCCCCCCACTCGATGGGGCTGATGCGATTTAAATGCGCCGCCTGGCGCTCCCCGGTGACACGGACCCCAGCAAGGGCTTCTGGGGGATGTAGTTCGCCCCTCGCCGGTCTCCTCTCGGCAGCCCCGCTCTAGCTGGAATCAGAGCGGTCAGGCTGCGGGAGACAGGCGGGCGGGTCCGTGAAGGCAGTTAAGGGTCTGGTGAGCTCCGCAGGACACTTTGAGCAAGACTTGGCATCAACAAACAAGGGCAGCAGAGATTCCCCCACTCGATGGGGCTGATGCGATTTAAATGCGCCGCCTGGCGCTCCCCGGTGACACGGACCCCAGCAAGGGCTTCTGGGGGATGTAGTTCGCCCCTCGCCGGTCTCCTCTCGGCAGCCCCGCTCTAGCTGGAATCAGAGCGGTCAGGCTGCGGGGGACAGGCGGGCGGGTCCGTGAAGGCAGTTAAGGGTCTGGTGAGGTCCCCAGGACACTTTGAGCAAGACTTGGCATCAACAAACAAGGGCAGCAGAGATTCCCCCACTCGATGGGGCTGATGCGATTTAAATGCGCCGCCTGGCGCTCCCCGGTGACACGGACCCCAGCAAGGGCTTCTGGGGGATGTAGTTCGCCCCTCGCCGGTCTCCTCTCGGCAGCCCCGCTCTAGCTGGAATCAGAGCGGTCAGGCTGCGGGAGACAGGCAGGCGGGTCCGTGAAGGCAGTTAAGGGTCTGGTGAGCTCCGCAGGACACTTTGAGCAAGACTTGGCATCAACAAACAAGGGCAGCAGAGATTCCCCCACTCGATGGGGCTGATGCGATTTAAATGCGCCGCCTGGCGCTCGCCGGTGACACGGACCCCAGCAAGGGCTTCTGGGGGATGTAGTTCGTCCCTCGCCGGTCTCCTCTCGGCAGCCCCGCTCTAGCTGGAATCAGAGCGGTCAGGCTGCGGGAGACAGGCGGGCGGGTCCGTGAAGGCAGTTAAGGGTCTGGTGAGCTCCGCAGGACACTTTGAGCAAGACTTGGCATCAACAAACAAGGGCAGCAGAGATTCCCCCACTCGATGGGGCTGATGCGATTTAAATGCGCCGCCTGGCGCTCCCCGGTGACACGGACCCCAGCAAGGGCTTCTGGGGGATGTAGTTCGCCCCTCGCCGGTCTCCTCTCGGCAGCCCCGCTCTAGCTGGAATCAGAGCGGTCAGGCTGCGGGAGACAGGCGGGCGGGTCCGTGAAGGCAGTTAAGGGTCTGGTGAGCTCCGCAGGACACTTTGAGCAAGACTTGGCATCAACAAACAAGGGCAGCAGAGATTCCCCCACTCGATGGGGCTGATGCGATTTAAATGCGCCGCCTGGAGCTCCCCGGTGACACGGACCCCAGCAAGGGCTTCTGGGGGATGTAGTTCGCCCCTCACCGGTCTCCTCTCGGCAGCCCCGCTCTAGCTGGAATCAGAGCGGTCAGGCTGCGGGAGACAGGCGGGCGGGTCCGTGAAGGCAGTTAAGGGTCTGGTGAGCTCCGCAGGACACTTTGAGCAAGACTTGGCATCAACAAACAAGGGCAGCAGAGATTCCCCCTGGAGCCAAGTTCCGCTCCCATGCCACCGCAGGTGAATCCGATAGAAAGACCCCGAGATACTTCATCCTGCCGGTAACAACCCGTACCGACGAGGCCCAGGCGCCCAAGCCCGACGCATCCCCCAAGGACCACAGGATAGACTGTAAAATAAAAACAAAGGCATATCCTAAAAGGTTTTAGATGTCAGATTAGCAAAGGGTGCACTGCCATCCGTAGACGCATAATATAAGTAACGCGCTGTGTAAAGATGGTGCAACTGGGTGAGTGGGAAACCCTTGGAACCACTCTGCAGTTAGTAAATTAATCTACCAACTAAATGAATAAAGAAGTACCCTATGCACACATAAGAAATTAATAATAAGTTATGTAACAATCAGTATACAGTGTACAAAGACACAAAGCAACAAAATATTTAGAGATCTCCTGTGGGAGAGTAGTCCGATGAAATCCTTTATTGTGTAAGACAGCCAGCCGACACGTGTTTCATCGCTTATGCGAATCCTCAGGGCTAAACGTGGCTGTGTCAGACAGGGAGGTCGCTCTGCCGGTGATACTTCCGACCCAGCAGGGCCCGTGACCTTGGTTGTGTGTCTCAGGGAAATGGAGTCCACACCCTGTGTCAAGGAGTGGGTGTTCCCTATGAAGAATCCCAGTAGTATGCATTAGCGACGCGCTGAAGAATCGTGAAAATCGTGCGATTCTACAGATAGTGTAAAGACGTGTAGTGCCCGGGAGCCGTGTGCGAACTTGATATAAATTGCCGATTGTCTCCGAAATATCTGATGAATGTGAGTGCAGTGAAGCCGCGTACTCCCGGGTCGCCGTGTTCCTGTAAAATGAAAACAATTTTGACAATGAAACTTTAATGTGCACTTTGCACACGCCCAGAAAAATAACACTGAAACTAAGAAAAACTGAAGTACTAGCACCGTAAAAGTGTGTTTGGATTTGTAGAAATCGATACCAAAGGGGATGATGGACGGAGCGTTGGAGCAAATCAAACACTCACCGCCAGTCAACTGATCTGGGTTTAATCCATCATCATTCTTTAGCTCACTCCACCACCCCAGTTCAGACATGGACATATGCAAATCAGTCTGACCCTGTGCCTCATGGGAACAGTCCAGCCCGAACTGCCAAACCATGTCTTCCCTGGACTGGAAACAAGCATCCTGGGACCGATTTCTGGCTAATCAGCCAGGCTAGTTTGAATCCAGTTGTAAAGTGAGCAAGGGACCCACGTCTGGGCATACCCTGCCAACTTAGGGCGAACAAGACGATACCAAAGGGGATGATGGACGTAGCGTTGGAGCAAATCAAACACTCACCCCCAGTCAACTGATCTGGGTTTAATCCATCATCATTCTTTAGCTCACTCCACCACCCCAGTTCAGACATGGCCATATGCAAATCAGTCTGACCCTGTGCCTTATGGGAACAGTCCAGCCCACACAGCCAAGCCATGTCTTCCCTGGACCGGAAACAAGCATCCTGGGACCGGTTTCTGGCTAATCAGCCGTCATTAGCCAGGATAGCTTGAATCCAGTGGCAAAGTGAGCAAGGGACCCACGTCTAGGCATACCCTGCCAACTTAGGGCAAACAAAGCGATACCAAAGGAGATGATGGACGGAGCGTTGGAGCAAATCAAACACTCACCCTCAGTCAACTGAACTGGCTTTAATCCATCATCATTCTTTAACTCACTCCACCACCCCAGTTCAGACATGGCCATATGCAAATCAGTCTGACCCTGTGCCTCATGGTAACAGTCCAGCCTGAACAGCCAAGCCATGTCTTCCCTGGACCGGAAACAAGCATCCTGGGACCGGTTTCTGGCTAATCAGCCGTCATTAGCCAGGCTAGCTTGAATCCAGTGGCAAAGTGAGCAAGGGACCCACGTCTTGGCATACCCTGCCATCTTAGGACGAGCAAAGCGATCCCAAAGGGGATGATGGACGGAGCGTCGGAGCAAATCAAACACTCACCGCCAGTCAACTGATCTGGGTTTAATCCATCATCATTCTTTAGCTCACTCCACCACCCCAGTTCAGGCCGGACTGTTCCCATGGGGTACAGGGTCAAGACTGATTTGCATATGGCTGGGTGAAAACTGGAATGGCATGGTGAGCAAAAACCAATGGATTTAGGCCCAGATCTCTGTACAGGGGTGAATGTATGACATTGTTCTGCATTCTTCCATCAACAGTTGTTTTTGCATTTGTCACCCAGAGTGAGACGGGTATGCTAAGACGTGAGTCCCATGCTCTCCATGCCACTGGAATCAAGCTATCCTGGCTGATGAGGGCTGAAAGCCCGACACTGGTCCTAAGATGCTTGTTTCCAGTCCTGGGAGGACCTGGCTTGGCAGTTCGGTCTGGACTGTTCCCATGGGGCACAGAGTCAAGACTGATTTGCATACGGCTGGGTTCAAACTGGAATGGCATGGTGTGCAAAAAAATTGATGGGTTTACGCCCAGATCTCTGTACTGGGGTGAATGTATGACATTGTTCTGCATTCTGTCCATCAACTGTTGTTTTTGCATTTGGATTTGTAGAAATAGCAGGATTAATGGAAATATCAATGTAACATGTTTATTAACTGATTACCTTATTACTTTAACAAAGTCATTATGAAAGATTTTTGAAAGAAAAAGCTTTCTATGATACAAAATAACACAAATTATTAATATGAAGCAGTATATCTATGTAGCAAATGAGTCTTACACACGATTGTACAAATATAAATGATGAAACGTAGCATCTCTATTGCCTTCATGGTAATGCCTCATAGCAAACAAAAAACTGATACAAATCGAAATTGTTACATTGTATATGATTGAATTTTTCAGCATAAATGCTTGATATTATTAGCATCTTAGATTTCCGAAAACAATTTTATGATAATGATTTTTAAGAATAGTTTGCATTGATGTATTTTTGAAACTGTGGTAGTTGGCCATGTATACAGGCACATGCATCAAAGCTATTTGCGATTGCCAACGGTGTGAATCGCAAAAATCGTCCGTTTGCGATTGCAAAATTAGCTTTTGCGATGCATGAAACAACTTGCCACTCACACTTTAAAAATTCGCAATTATTTGCGAGTTTTCAAATTGCGATTGCATTTAAGAAATCGCAACTTGCGATTCCTTAAATGCAATGCAAGAACCACTTGAGAATAGCGATTTTGCTAATAGGGGGCGAAATTACCATGAAGTTGCACTTCATGGTAATTTGCAAAAACTTTGAAAAATGCACTTTTGTGCATTTTTCGAAGTTTCATGTTGCGAACACACATGCCATTAGGGCATGTGTGTGCGCAACATATGTCCACAGATCCATTTCAGGGGGGCAACAGGGTGTCCTTTTGACACCCTTGCACCCTGAAATTGCATGCACAATTTGCGAGGACCTATTAGTACTTGCAAATTGCACTTGCAATTTCCCATTCATTCCTATGGGCCTTAATTCCTTAATTATCGCAATTAAGACCTCGCAAATCCTACCTTGATGCATGTGCCTGAAAGACTTTAACATTTCTATGCAATAATCACCGACAATCTTACAAGTATTTCTCTATATGATATGCTTGATTTATTTCATTATTCCTGAACTTAATTATGAATTTATTGTACTAAATAATGAATGCTGACTTTAAGCTGCTTTATATTACCTTTTTCCTTAGGCTGCATTATTTCATAGCCTTTTGTTACGTGTCCTCAAATGTTGCTTTTGCTGTCCCTTTTACGCAACATTCTTAAATCAATGGACACTTGTTCAGTATTTCATTGTGAGTAAAATCATGGGAACATGAACTTTTGAACTATTACATAAAGAGCAACAAAGTAAACCGGTGCTTTGTCAGTCAGTCAGCATTAACTGTATTCAATGTAAATATATTAGACCATAAAAGTACAATAAAACGATGCATAAAAATACAATTAAAATCTGACATATTTTAACAATACATATTAAATTCATTTCACATAAATAATTTTTAGTCCCCATTACCCTTCGTTTATAAGATCTATGCATTATTTTTAGATAATAGCTTTACCGTAGAGGAAAAGCAAAAAGAAGGAAATTAAGAAACCTCTGCTAAGGCTCTGCTATGCATTATTGCCCACTCCTCTGTTCGATTTCATAATAGCAACTTTTACAAATTTCATAAGAACCATAATTTATAATTTATTTCTAGATGCTAATTATAAAACGATATTAGTAAAACATCACGTCAATTAATCATTCATGAAATGTGTGCAAAATTAAACATATCAACTATATAATATTCTTTCTTGCATAAAAAACAGCCCACAGGAAGCTTGACATTCCTCAACAAAGATCAGTGGTAGGCAGTGATTGCAGGAAAAGATATGCAGGACGACATTGTGTAAACTGCAGGCACCTTAAGAACGGTAGGATGTAAAGTTTTCTCCATTTATTATAACCTTTTCAAGTAAGTACAACATACAATCTGAGGCATCATGCCATCGCAAAGGCAATTGCTTAAATTTAGTGACCAATCATTAGGTTCAGGAAAGCTGGCTAGCCGATGGAAAATATCCATTCTAATACGTGTCAGGACGAATCCGTGCTTTGAATTATATACTGCTGTCTGCTCTCAAAAGTGCGACATTTACTACCCTCCAAAATGCATTGTTATCATTATTAGTACTTGCTTCATGTAAGGCTTCCAATGCTTCTTTTCTCAGCCGTAGTTTCCTTTAGTTCACTGCCTGTTTATAGGCTATTCTACAGGCCTGGGACCTTAGATCTACATCTAGGGGTTTTGTGTAATGTGTCCTTTAACCTCTTATTAGCCTTGGTGCCTGACAAATTGAACCATCAATTTTTCTCCTTTTTAGGGCTCGGACTCCTTCCCAGTGAAACTGGGAGGAGTTTGAGAACTAATGTTAAAGGAGAAAAAAAAGAAGAAGAGGGCCTTGGAGAGAGAAATTCCAGACATTCCTTAGCGTTTTCTGTCATCTGGTCAGTGATTCGTCTTCCTTGTGTTTTCTTTTTAATAGGCTTGAAGTGATAGGGTAAATGTAGTTTTGTTCCGCCATTTTGAGGCATATTTCGTGCGTGCTCGCGCAAAGAAGTACATTAATTATAATTAGGAGCTGTCAGGGTGCCTCCGTTAGTGAATACAGATGGCCGGGCGCGTTCACAAATCTGCAGCGCTCAGCGCGCAGCTTCCTTGTTTTGCAAGATGCGATCACCGCTTTAATACAGATTCGCTGAGGTACGTTCATGAGGCATTTATAAGGTATTGGCAAAATTAATGGTCCAGGCTTACGAATTATTCACGGCAATTCATGAATATATGTTGTTGTTTTTTTAAAGGCACGATTTCTCACGAGCGTGTGAAGGACTGTTTATTTTCCAGACCATTGGATTATTTTTTTTTCGCTATCACAAGGTATGTCAAGTAAGACACGTTTTTTTTTAAGACACACACTGCACCGCAGTTATTAAGTAAAATAACAAAAAGGAAGCGAGTGGGGCCGTGCATGAACGCACAATCGCCCAGTTGCAAAGAGTACATGGGAAGTAGTTTGCATTGTTCCCCGCCTGCAGCCGCGGTTTGAATCCGGTCCTGGAAGCCCGGGGCCCCGCCGCAGCTTGGCACACTTGTGGTTGGAAACTATGACTGGTCTGTTTTTGTGTAATCTGGCGGAGGGGGGGGGGGGTCGCTTGCTGTGTAATTACTGATGCTCCCGCTCGGATGCATTGAATCCCGGCGCACCCTTTGCCTCCCGCTGTGCACGCATGCACCGCCCGGACGAGGCCACCGCGCCATGCTTTGCAGGGAGATGCTTCATACGAACATACGTACACCGCAGTTATTAAGTAAATGCTTCATACGTACACCGCAGTTATTAAGTAAAATAACAAAAAGGAAGCGAGTGGGGCCGTGCATGAACGCACAATCGCCCAGTTGCAAAGAGTACATGGGAAGTAGTTTGCATTGTTCCCCGCCTGCAGCCGCGGTTTGAATCCGGTCCTGGAAGCCCGGGGCCCCGCCGCAGCTTGGCACACTTGTGGTTGGAAACTATGACTGGTCTGTTTTTGTGTAATCTGGCGGAGGGGGGGGGGGGTCGCTTGCTGTGTAATTACTGATGCTCCCGCTCGGATGCATTGAATCCCGGCGCACCCTTTGCCTCCCGCTGTGCACGCATGCACCGCCCGGACGAGGCCACCGCGCCATGCTTTGCAGGGAGATGCTTCATACGAGCCCCTGGAACGTGCAGACCTGCCCACCGCTCCGTGCCACCCACTGAGATGGCCGGGCGCGTTCACAATTCTGCAGCGCTCAGCGCGCAGCTTCCTTTTTTTGCAAGATGCGATCACCGCTTTAATACAGATTCGCTGAGGTACGTTCATGAGGCATTTATAAGGTATTGGCAAAATTAATGGTCCAGGCTTACGAATTATTCACGGCAATTCATGAATATATGTTGTTGTTTTTTTAAAGGCACTATTTCTCACGAGCGTGTGAAGGACTGTTTATTTTCCAGACCATTGGATTATTTTTTTTTCGCTATCACAAGGTATGTCAAGTAAGACACGGTTTTTTTTAAGACACACACTAATGTGGATGTAAGTTTGGAAATGACAGGAGCACCATATTTCTTACAGATGATTATGAAATCGGATGGTCAGCACCTGGTCCTGCTTTAATCAGGTCAGCTACATTCTATACTTATTTGAGGGTGTTATCGGAGAGAGTAAGCAGCACAGCACTTTTCAACTCAGGTGGCAATAGTACATTTGTTGATGTATGTACAACCATGCAACATTTGTATCAGTGCTCCCTTCACACCTCGCCATAGCCTTGTGCCCCAAAACGCTTGTATTGATCATCACGGGTTCAAACTGTGTGATCCTGGACACATCGCCCACCCCTCCTTTGTCCCCGATCTCTGGCAAAGGTGGGAGCGCTTAGAAGCAAGCGTATACCCGTGTTAAGCAGCATATATGGAACTGGGTCGGTACGTTGGCAGCTGCCGCTAGCGCCCCCCTCCAACACCCCCACAGCTCCCCCATCCCAGATGTAAGTCTCCCGCGCCCAGTATTGGCTACTTTACATGTCTCGGCCTGGGAGTTCATTCCGTAGGAACCCGGGCTCACTTAGCTGACGTCTCAGGGCAGGGAAGGATGTGCGCTGCCACGGTGCCACCCACATGTAAGTACGTGCCTGCGGTGGCCCTGTCTTTGCATTCCTATTTGCATTCAGTGCTCTTGTAAGGACATTTCATAATCCCACAATTTAAATCATCCCTCAAGGTGGAGCTTTGTGAGTTTATCAGGAGCCTGGGAAAGGGTACCAGCATGCTACAATAGAAGTCGGACAACTCGGTGGGTCAAGTGCCTGCTACAGAGATCTGAGTAACCTGCAGGGGTAATATTCGAATATAGACAGGGCCAACTTAGATTTCGCAGCACATTTCACTGTTGTAACACATGTGTGCAGCACCAGTACTATGAGCCTCTGGTGCTCAGTGCCACAAAGGCTGAAGCACAGTAACTTTCTAAAGTACAGAAATCCAAGCTTGTGAGCACGATGCTGCGGTCCAGTCCTAGATATTCTTACCAGCCTGCCAGTCCTCTTCAGACTGCAGCTCCTTTCCTCCCCCACTGGAGATCTAATGTAAGTATCGCGCCTGCCGCTGTCCATCGCAGAGTGCAGTAGAGTGCAGCGTGCAGTAGAGTGCAGCGTGCATTAGAGTGCAGCGTGCAGTAGAGTGCGGCGTGCAGTAGATTGCGGCGTGCAGTAGATTGCGGCGTGCAGTAGATTGCGGCATGCAGTAGAGTGCAGAGTGCAGTAGAGTGCAGCATGCAGCGTGCAGTAGAGTGCAGCGTGCAGTAGAGTGCAGAGTGCAGTAGAGTGCAGTAGAGTGCAGCGTGCAGCATGCAGTAGAGTGCAGCGTGCAGTAGAGTGCAGTAGAGTGCAGAGTGCAGTAGAGTGCAGTTGAGTGTAGTTGAGTGCAGTTGAGTGCAGAGTGCAGTGTGCATTAGAGTGCAGAGTGCAGTAGAGTTCAGAGTGCAGTAGAATGCAGTAGAGTGCAGTAGGGTGCAGTAGAGTGCAGTAAAGTGCAGTAGAGTGCAGTAAAGTGCAGTAGAGTGCAGAGTGCAGCAGAGTGCAGCAGAGTGCAGCAGAGTGCAGTGTGCAATAGAGTGCAGAGTGCAGCAGAGTGCAGCAGCGTGCAGTAGAGTGCAGTGTGCAGTAGAGTGCAGCAGAGTGCAGAGTGCAGCAGGGTGCAGTGTGCAGTGTGCAGTAGAGTGCAGTGTGCAGTAGAGTGCAGTAGAGTGCAGAGTGAGTGCAGAATGACTGCAGAGTGAGAGTGAGTGAGTGCAGAGTATGAGTGAGTGCGGAGTGCGTGCAAAATGAGTGCAGAGTGACAGTGAGTGCAGAGTGAGTGCTGAGTGCATAGTGAGTGCAGAGTGAGTGCAGGGGCAGAGTGAGTGCAGTTGCAGAGTGAGTGCAGGGTGAGTGCAGGTGCACAGTCATACAGTTGCAATATTTCAATAGATACATTTAATAATGTCTGATCTTACCTACAACTGTGTCAATGAAAACGTTTTCCTTTTCGAATATCAATAAACAACTTTTACTTGCAAAAAGTGTTTTTTTTCACAGACTGTAAATCAAAGTTACAAACACATATTTTACGTATAGTGTGTGAGTGTGCAGAGTAAGCAGTATGTGGGATTAGTGTACAGTGAGAGTGAGTGCAGAGTGAGAGTGAGTGCAGAGTGAGTAAGTGTAGAGTGAGTACAGAAAGAGTGAGTGCAGAGTACAGAGTGAGTGCAGATGCAGAGTCAGTGCACAGTGGGTGCAGGTGCAGAGTGAGTGCAGTGTGAGTGCAGAAAGAGTGAGTGCAGAGTACAGAGTGAATGCAGAGTGAGTGCAGAGTGATTGCAGATGCAGAGTCAGTGCACAGTGAGTGCAGGTGCAGAGTGAGTGCAGACTGAATGTGAGTGCAGAGTGAGTGCAGAATAAGTGTGAGTGCAGAGTGTGTGTAGAGTGAGTGCAGGTGCAGAGTGAGTGCAGAGTGAGTGCAGGTGTAGAGTGAGTGCAGAGTGCGTGCAAGTGCAGAATGACTGCAGAGTGAGTGTGACTGCAGAGTGACTGCAGTGAGTGTGACTGCATAGTGACTGCAGAGTGAGTGTGATTGGAGAGTGAGTGTAGAGTGAGTGGAGGTGCAAAGTGAGTGCAGAGTGAGTGCAGGTACAGAGTGAGTGCAGAGTGAGTGCGAGTGCAGAATGACTGCAGAGTGAGTGTGACTGCAGAGTGACTGCAGCGTGAGTGTGACTGCAGAGTGACTGCCGAGTGACTGCAGTGTGAGTGTGACTGCAGAGTAACAGTGACTGCAGAGTGACAGTGACTGCAGTCTGTGAGTCTGCAAGGTAAACAGTATGTGAGTATGTGAGTATGCAGGGTGAACAGTGTGTAAGTGTGCAGGGTGCAAAGTGTGTGAGTGTCCAGGATGAACAGTGTGTGACTATGCAGGATGAACAGTGTGGATGTGCAGAGTGAGCAGTGTATGTGTGTAGGGACACTGTGTGAGTGTGCAGGAGACAAACATTAAAACTAAGTTCACCACACACATACATAGGACCACACACATAAAAACCACACACCACACACACATACACCACACACACATACCACACTCACACACACCACACACACCAGCCTCTCACCACCACACACTCATCACCGCACACTCACCACCACACACTCACCACCACACACTCACCACCACACACTCACCCCCACAGACTCACCCCCACAGACTCACCACTACACACACAACCACACGCCATCAGTGCACGCTTTCACCAAGCACAAACACCACCAGCCATCAATGTACGCTTTCACCAAGCACAAACCACACCATGCGTCAGTGCATACTTCCACCACGCACACAACACCAAATGTCAGTGCATGCTTTCACCAAACACACACACACACCACCAGCTGTCAGTGCACACTTTCACCAGTCACACACAACACCAGCTGTCAGTGCACACTTTCATTAGGCGCACTTGCCACCAGCCGTCAGTGCACCCTTTCACCAAGCACACACATTACCAACTATCTCTGTACACTTAACAGGCACACACACTACCAGCCGTCAGTGCACGCTTCCACCAGGCACACACACCTCCACCCGGCACTGCATGCTTCCACCAAGCACACATACCACCAGCCATCAGTGCACAATTTCTACAGGCACACACACCACCACCCATCAGTGCACACATCAATTGTTAACGCATCTACAATTAACTATTGTAGCAATCGCACTATGCTGCACTTACTTTTAAAAATATTCATCTAAAGCGCAGCATGCACCATTGCTACTAGTCCAATCCAACACACATATTTCCACTACACACCACATGCATACACTCCATAACACATGGCTACAAGACATTGCCATTTACAATGCCATTACCTCCAACTCAAAAAAATCCGAGACCTATTGCATTTCTAATGCTTGTTTTGTTTCCTAGTAACAAGGAGACTCTCCTTCACCCCCTGTGTAATTACTAAAAAAGGCATTAATAATAGTTTCTGGGTGTGAGGTTTCATCTAGACAAATCTCAAAAGCATCCCTTTTACTACAGATTAGTTGTTTTAGAAACCCCTCTGGTATGGTCTGTTGCCACCGCAGAGAATAGCCATTGAGAGGTGCTCCAGTCTGGGCCGCAGTGTGGCTGCTATGCTTGTTAAATAGTGACAAATGTGAAATTTAAAAGACTGTGGAAAGTGGTCGCTAAGTGAGATAGAATGAGTGTTAAAATTAGAAGCATAAATGGCACAGATATTAGATAATATGATTAAATCAATAGTACTGTGGGTGTTTCTCCAGTTAAAAGGACACCTAAATGAAGCATATGGGGATGAAATTTCATTAGCGAACGCCAGGTCAAATTTAAACACCAATTCATTTAACTTATCCCCATATCGATTATGTATAAAATGTGTCTGGCCTACATCATCATGGTTGGTCAGACCTTATCTTTTTTTCAGATTGTAGACCACATAGTCCAGTATTAAAAGCACCCCCCTCCACCATAAAGTTAAAAGGTTCTTACCACTACATTTGCTGAGTTGTTCCATAACTTTGTCCAGTTTTTTCAAACTAATTATTATATCACCTGTGGCTGCATTATTATAGAAGTTAATCACTGCTAGCCATGATGGGCCAGTACCCTTACAGACAATCACTTGATAATAAGAATTAACTAATTCTTTGGTTATTTTAACAAGTTGCAAATTGTTAGAAACAAAGATACATAACCTGCCTTTTGATCTTCCATGTGATGTAGGCGAGGCAGCAACATAATATGATCTATACCCATTTATGTGCAGGGGCTTCATTGAGCCAGGTCTCTTGGAGGCACAGAAAGTTGTAGTCGTCAGTAAATTCTCACAATTCGGGATTGTTGATTTTGTTCTGGAGACCTGCCACATTCCAAACAAAAACCCAAACGATTCAGGCAGAGTTCGGGAGGGCTCACGGCATGGTTAATTAGTAAAACAACTGGGGTAGAATCAGTAGTTAGCTGCATTGTAAATACAGATTGTGCGGTATTTACCCTGCTGAATTCTTGAATGGATCTCCTCTTTACAGGGTTACACAGTGAATTGGCAATATCTGACCCCCCACAGAACCCCCAGATACACCTCACAAAGTCAGTCTAGCCCATCTAGATTTGATAGATTCTGAAACCGGTTATATGTTGGAACATTATAAATTGAGTGGGTCGGTGGTATCAGAGCATATGGGTTCTTTGGTTGGTTAAGATCCAGTGCCAAGCTAGGTTGATAAAAATCGCCTAGGGGGTAAGAGAAAACGTTGGTTTGTGATACATGTGTGGCCCTGGTACTGCTCAATACTGCCTCCACCAGCCTTGGTGTCTTAAAGGAGAGGACGATGCAGTCTCCTGACAGAGTTTTCTGTGACCTGCCCACCCACTTAACACGCCATACCAACTTTATTTCCTCGAACAAGTGCTTAGTTAAACCTGATCTAACTCCAAGCCAGTTTAAAGCCTTATTTCTAAGGGAGATTCAAGGTTCCGTACTCTGCAAAGGTATAGTGGGAACGTTTGTCAGGATAACTTCATAAGGAGTGGTGGCCGGGGGAAGATCTAACATGCCAGTTATATGGGCCCGATTCAGCCTCTCTCAGGATACACATTAGGTGTTATCTCCTGTGTGCACCGATAGCATGTTTGTTTTCATTGACTCTGTGTGCTACTTATATGCGTATGGTGACTGGCTGCTACGTTAGCTATAATCTCGTATGGTGTCTGGGTGTACATTAATTCCAAAACGGTTGTGCATTTAGTTTCTAAGTTTATTGGACTAATATTTATAGATCCTAGAGTATCTTTCACAAATTGTTCAAGGGATTTAACTGCCATACATAAGGAATCTAGTTGTTGATTCTTTAATTCTCTAGACTCCTGATTATTTTCGACTCTTGTTGTTATTGGCCTGCTTACGGGCTTGTTTTGGGATTTGGACAGTTTGTTCGGAATTGTCTATTTATGGTTTTAGCTGTAGTATGTTGAGGCTTTTTCATCTGCTTAGGGGGAGGTAAAGCATCACATTTGGGAGAATTAATAGTTGCAGAAATGTGCTGAATGCACCCATTCTCACCCTTATTATTCAAAGGGCATCTACATTTACCATTGGTTTTAGGCTTTCCGTGATTGTCAGTGGGGAAATTAGGCGGTAGTGTGTGGGGACCGTTATATGATCTCCACAAACTAACAATGTTTCTTCAACAGAGGAGATATGTTTCTCAATAGCTCCATGATATATATTTTAATGGTGAAGTTTGAGTTTTTCTGGTATCTGGGGCTTTCCTCCATCCCCTGCGATTTTCCTTTTGCCCATACTTAATTTATTTTTTTTAATATTAATTAACAAACAAGACGACCAAACTATACAAATAAAAGCATAACAAATCAATTACTCGGGGCGTGGCCAAGATGGCGGCGGAGTAGGACGTGTCCTGCTGTCCCTCCGGCGGCGTTTGTTTCTCGCTTTGTGTAGCAGCCATCCCCGTGCCCATCCAAGCAGGGGAGAGAGGGTGAAGGCTTCGCGCGACCCCGCTGGCTCTGTAGAGGGGTCATTTTTGTGACGGGCGGTGGCGCGAGCCCCTACGGCACACAGCGGGCCTCCTGCCTCTTGGCGATCCGGCCCGGGGCTCTGAGCGGGGATGAGGAGACGTGGGCTGCGGAGGCGAGGCATCTTCCTGGACCTGGGGAGAGCTGACCCCCCCCTCCCCCGCGCTGTGGAGAAGCGGCTGCAATCGGGGTGCCGTGTGGGGCGCCCAGCAGTGCAGCAGCGGGGGAAGACAGAGACGGGTCCTTCCCCGAGCCACCATTATAGACAAAATCACCCTTATCAAGAATAATATCCCTACTCCCACTTCCCCCTCCACCCTTCCTGTTATCTGTAAAAACCCTTCCACGCTCGATCAAATTCCTTTGATCTCCAGAGAAGAATTCCTGACCCTACTAAACAGAGTGGGATCTGGCTCCCCTAACGACCGTTGTCCCCCCTACATTCTGAAAGAGGCTTTTACCACCTGCCCGGACCCGCCGCTCTCGCTCCTTAATAACTCCATTAAAACAGGCGTTGTCCCAGACATCTTAAAATACGCCACAGTTGTCCCCATACTAAAAAAGCCCAATGCAGATCCTTCGGTGCTAAGCAACTTTCGTCCCATTTCTCTGCTCCCCTACCTCAGCAAAATTCTAGAGGCCCATGTCACGAATTGCCTCAGCTCATTCATTGAGCATTCCCGATTGCTTGATCCCCGGCAAGCGGGGTTCAGGCCTGCTCACTCCACAGAATCCGTAATCCTGGCAGTTATGGACGAACTCAGGAGTGGAGCTGACAAAAACATCTCCCAGGCCCTGGTGCTCCTGGATCTCTCTGCGGCTTTTGACATGGTCGATCATGAACTTCTGATCGACCGTGTCAGTAACGCTGGCATCCAGGGCATGGCCCTAAAATGGATCATCTCCTCCCTTGACGGGCGCTCCCAGGCAGTTCGCCTAGACAGCTTCTCGGCGAGAAAAACTAGTCTGACCTGTGGGGTTCCCGAGGGCTCGGCCCTTTCGTACCTCCTTTTTAATTTATACATGCAACCTCTGATCGTATCTCTACGCAACAGCCCTGCCATAACTTTCAACTATGCTGACGACCTCCAGCTTGTCTTCAACATAGATTCCTCTAACACATCCATCAGTAACTTTTAATCCACCATGACTTTCATCAGTGAATGGATGTACTTCAGTCAACTTAAACTCAACCCCAATAAAACCGAGCTGGTTTTAATCGGAGGTTCCACCAACCCCTGGAATCCCAGTTTTTGGCCGTCATCATTAGGCACCGCTCCTCACCCAGTAAATTCTGTAAAGAGCCTCGGAGTTATCATCTGTAGCGATCTGTCTCTTAAGCCCCAAATCAATGCAGTACTCTCCTCCTGCTTTTTCCACCTCCGCAGAATCCGTAAAATCTGCAGATTCCTTACCAAGGAAGCCCTCATCCTTGTCATCATGGCCCTTGTCATCTCCCGCATCGACTATGCGAATGCTCTGTATGTGGGCATTCCGGCATACCAACTCCACCGCCTGCAACTTGTGCAGAATCAGGCAGCTAGGTTCATCTTCCGCCACCCTAAACAGCAACAGTTTAGTCCCCTGATGAAGAGCTTGCATTGGCTCCCGGTAGCCAAACGCTGTTTTTTTAAACTCGGCTGTACCATCTTCAAAGCTCTCGCCGACCAATCCCCTGCCTTCATCTCTTCCCGGATTCAACGTTACGCTCCGTCATGTGAGCTCTGCTCCTCCCATCTTCATTTGCTCACCATTCCCACCTTCAGACGTAAAAAACATGGAGGTCTGAGATTTTCCTTCTTAGCCCCCCGCTTCTGGAACTCCCTTCCTAATGAGCTGAGACTGGTCACATGCTACACCAAATTCAGAACTCTCCTGAAAACACTTCTATTTTCACAAGCATATGAGTAATACTCCATGACTCTCACTGCCACAGTTCTTCTTCCCTCAGCGCCATGAAACTGATTGGTGTAAGCGCGCTTAAGAAATAATTTTATCATAACATAACATAACATCTTGACGAGTGCTTGCTGGAGCCTGGGACGGTCGCGGAGGCAGCAGCGACGAAAGGCCCTTGGCGGTGGAGCCCGCAGGGAGAGATGGAGCTTCAGAGGGTGGAGCCCAGGTGAGACATCAGAGCGGTGCTAAGGGGAACTCGTTCCGCACCTCGGCGGACGGCGACGGAGCAGGAGGAGAGGGAAGGCGGAGCCCGGTGTGAGCTGGCGGACTGCGGAGGGCTACTGTGCGGAGGCGACTCGTGGAGCTCGCTGGGCGGCCGGGCTCCAGGGCTGCGTTAATCGTCCGCGCCGCCGCCTGTATGCCCGCTCCTTGCGGTCCTCGCTGCCCTAGAGAGATGACCTGAGGCTGTGACTGCGGTCCCCGAATACTCGGTCCACGATCTGGCTGACGGCGGGAGGGGCCTGCACTGCTCTGCGGGGCCGGTCAGGGGTCTAGCGGTCTGGTGCCTGGCTACTACGTGGGGCCTACTGGTGCGCTGCTTCTACCTTCTTCCCCGAACATCCGTGGTTTCCGCTAGTCGTTGCTGGTCGACGGAGAGTAACCTTGCTGGGCGGGGAGATCCGGAGGTCAACTGCCCAGAGGCCTGGACCTGACTGTCCCCACGCCCCCCAGTGCTGTAGGAGTGCCCGGTGCTCCTAGCCTCTGTGGTGGAACAGGCCCGGCCTCGTCCCAGACTTTGTGGTGGTGTGTCTGCTGCGGGGGTGTGGACCAGAGGCCTAGTGGAGGTCTGGTTTTCTTGTCGTGGAGTCGGGTGGGGTGATTGCCCCTTGCCCTTGCCTATCCTGTGCCCTGGTCGCGCAGCCAAGGGGCTACACGTATTGAAGGAGCTAACTGCGCAACCCACCACTGGTCTCACGAGTGTGTGCCGCGACTCTATCCTGGGGGGCTCTGCTGAGGAACAGGTCGCTTACTGAGGTCGGATGGTCGCAGCGCGAAATTGCAAGGATAAAGGCGGGAAAGAGATGCCGAAGGCGGGAGTGGGACGGTCGACCCCGCCGCTCCCCACTACGCCTCCGCGACCCAGTGATGGCGAGGCTCCGACGACCAAGGCATTCATGAGATGAGACGCGATGTTGACGCAGTCGGGGAGCGGGATGCGACCCTAGAGGAGCATGACTTGGGGAACGCAGAGGATATTCATCAGCTCCAGCAGGATGTGTTGCGTCTTACTGAACAGAATCTGGACCTCCAGGCACACGCCGAGGACTTGGAAAATAGGTCCCGGCGGAACAATATTCGGATTAGAGCGGTGCCCTGGAAAGGAGAGGGGGATGATCTGCGAGAATATGTGGGAGCACTCTTCCGCCAGATCCTAGAAGACTATGACCTGCGCGAGCTTCAGTTGGATAGTTTCCACCGAGTGGGTCTCCCAAGAGGGGCTCGTGCTCCCCCACTGGATATCTTAGTTTGTGTCCATGATTTCCAACTTAAAGAGAGGATCCTGGGCAAAGCATGTGACCTTAACCCCATCCAATTTCGCGGACACCAACCGACGCTTTATCAGGACCTATCTTCCTCCACGTTGGTCAAGCGCAGAGACTTCAAACCCGTCACTACCTATTTGCGGGAACAAAACATTCCTTACTCCTGGGGGCATCCGTTTCGACTCATTTTCAAGTACAATGGCAAGTTCGTCCAAGTTCGCTCCCTGGAAGTGGCTTTTGACATTCTAGGACTGAAAAGACCTACTTCCGCGCCACGGGAAATGGTTCGCCTACCAGACAGTGCAGACGTTCTGCGGAATGGCAGCAAGTGGGAAAGCCCTCACCTATAGCGAAACCTGACATATCCATGAGCCGGGAGGAAAGGGGAGCTGCGGTTGCCTCTGTAGCCCTTGTCACGGATGTACCTGGGGTCGCCTGAGGCTCACTGGCTTGGCACTGGGTGGGCCTGTAGCTGGCACCGGAGGTGGTCAGCTTTTCACTGTGGCATGTTGTATCTCCATTGTCCTGGATTGATGGTATGTCCTGTGTCAGGATGAGGAAGGGAAAAAAGGGAGAGCCACATCCCCCTGCTACTGGGGCCTGTGTGACAAACTGTTGTTCCTTTGCCTTTTCTGGTACAAACTTTTAGTTTCTTGCTTGTTTGGGGTTTTCAGGGGTTGGGGTGCGGGGGGAGGTGTTGGGACGGGGGTGGGGGGTTGTTGGGGTGGGGTGCAGAGGGGAGGATTGCGGTTGGGGTGGTATTTGGGGTTGTTCTGGGGGCTCTGCATCAGCTTTTAGGAGTGTTGGGGGAGGATCCGGGGAGCCTGTTGCAATTATACTGGGCATTGCTGGTCTAGATGCAAAGATGAGTATTAGCTCCTTTCTCCGGCCTAAGGTATGATGGCCAGGGACCTGAAAGTGGTGAGCCTTAATGTCCGAGGACTAAACAGCCCGGTGAAGCATGCAGCCATACTGTCTCTCTTGGAGAACGTAGGTGGTGATGTGTGCCTCTTACAAGAAACGCATCTCCTTTCTAAAGATGTCCGGCGTATGTCTGACAAGCGCTTCCCACTGCAGCTTTGGTCCTCAGGTCTGAATAAGAAAAATGGGGTTGCGCTGCTGTTTAGCACCCGTATGCATTGTAAAGTGCTCTCCCAGGTAGCGGACATCAGAGGGAAGTTGTTGGCGATGCGGCTTCAGTGGGGTGAGTTGCTATTCACGATAGGGTCTATTTATGCTCCCAATGTCCAGCAGGAACCCTTCTTGCGTGCAGCCCTTGCACAGGTACTGGCGTCTCCGGACGCTCTGATTCTGGTGGGCGGGGATCTTATTCTTGTGATGGAGGGAGGAATAGATAGATCGGAGCAGCGGTCCAACCAAACTGGTGCATGGTTGCAAGGGGGGAAACAGTGGCTTTCAGAGGGTGGGTTGCATGATGTATGGCGTGTTCAGCACCCCCAGGAGCGAGATTACACCTATTATTCCGCTGCTCATAAGCCTTGCTCACTTTTTAGCCACATCCTCCTTTTTGCCTCATTTGTCAGCGGCAGACATCACACCGCGCTCCATCTCCGACCATGCGCTTTTATCAGTGGTGGTCTCGTTTAGTGGTGCCCGGCTGCCTCCGGCCGGTTGGCGCCTTCGCGACTCCATGCTGCACTCACACTCCGTGGTAGCGAAGATCCGTGACACTATTACTCACTACCTGGAGGACACTCCACTGGCCTCGATTTGGGAAGCTCTAAAGTTAGTTGTAAGGGGACACTTTATAGCGCTCGCTGCAACGTATTCTCGGCTGCGCAGGGAGAAACGAGTGGAGTTAGAGGGTGATGTGCGTGGCCTGGAGGCGATCCACAAGAGGATTGGGGCTCCAAGAGTGTGGAGAGAACTGGAAACGAAGAGAGGTATGCTCAAACACCTTGACCTTGATAGGGCAGCGCATGCCTTACTGCGCTTGCGACATAAATTTTACCTGTGCAGGGATAAAGGGGTAGGATGTTGGCGCATAGACTGCGTGCACGTACGCAATTGCATACTATCCAGGCCATCAAGGAGCCGCACGCGGCGGCCCATACTACTGATGCTGCCATTGTTGATACCTTTCGCCGCTTCTATCAAACGCTGTATAGTAGGGAGGAGTCGGCGCCTGAGGGTATACGGGAATATCTTGCATCGTGTGGTATCACACCCCTCTATCGGGAGTCAGCGGAAGCACTTGACTCGGAGATATACGTAGAAGAGGTTATATCGGCCATTGCGCGATTGAAGTTAGCTAAATCCCCTGGGCCGGACGGCTTTTCGGACATATTTTATAAAATATATTGTGTGGAGCTGGCTCCCCTTTTAACTCGCCTCTTTAATTCCTTCCTCGACACTGGGGTGGTGACTCCCTCCATGACTGGAGCAGCAATAACTGTCATTCTCAAGCCAGGGAAGGACCCTATGGAATGCGGCTCTTACAGGCCAATCTCTCTCCTCAACATCGATGCTAAATTATTCGCGGGAGGGTTGGCCGCGAGGCTCAGTCCTCTGATGGATGGAGTGATCGACCCTGATCAGGGGGGTGACAACACTAAGTGGCTGCTTCATCTCATGGACCTGGTACACCGATCTAAGACGCAGGCCTTCCTGCTTTCAATCGACGCGGAGAAAGCATTTGACCGTGTTGATTGGGGCTATATGTTTGAGGTGCTGAGAGCCTTCGGTATTGGCGATAACTTCCTGAGATGGGTTCAGTGCCTCTATGCGGCTCCCACAGCGGTGGTGCGGGTGAACGGGTGTCGGTCTGTCTCCTTTCCCATCAATAGAGGAACGTGGCAGGGGTGTCCCCTCTCCCCATTACTTTTTGCACTCTATATGGAGCCCTTCGCACAGCGTGTTCGGTCACACACCGGTATTTCCGGGTTCCGTTTCGGAGCTGATGTCCATAAAGTCAGTCTGTATGCGGACGATGTCATCTTGGCTCTGACTAACCCCCACTCCTCCTTGCGGTGTCTGTCTGCGGAACTCCTTGCCTCCCAAAAGGCGGCGGGTTTAAGGTTAACTTTTTCAAATCACAAATTCTCAACATCTCGATTACGGACGCTGATATAGTGATATAGTGGACCTGCGGAGGGACAATCAGATATCACGTACTTGGGTGTACGACTAGCCCCGACATTGGCTAAAACTT
Source organism: Lissotriton helveticus (assembly GCF_964261635.1). Taxonomy (NCBI): domain Eukaryota; kingdom Metazoa; phylum Chordata; class Amphibia; order Caudata; family Salamandridae; genus Lissotriton; species Lissotriton helveticus. The sequence goes on from NC_136060.1 coordinate 189,749,195, forward strand.
TATCCCTCAACTATGCCCTCCTAGTTGAGCATGTTACCAAGGCCCTCTCCGACTGGTCCCGCCTTAAATTAGCTTGGTTTGGGAGATTGGCCGCAATCAAAATGACTGTGCTTCCCCGTATACTCTATCTTTTTCAAATGTTACCCTTGAGCCCCCCGCCGGGCATGTTGCGGAAGCTTCAGGGTCTGCTTAACAAGTTCTTATGGAACAATAAGAGACCGCGCTTTGCGTTTACAGTGACCACTTCCCCGAAAGCGGTTGGTGGACTGGGCTTCCCTCTGCTGGCTGCTTATTTCCAGGCATCCTGTCTTAGGTACATCGTGGAGTGGAACAGGCCATTGTCCAGTAAACACTGGAACTTTATGGACCAGACGGTGGCCGGATGTAATATTTGGCGTGATCTGTGGCTGCCGCGCAAGCGTAGAGCATGGGGACTGTATTCTTCCTCGGTGACCTCTCTGACACTGAAAGCTTGGGACCAGTTGGTGCTGCACAAAGGCTGGACTTCCTTTCCCTCCCCAATGACGCCCATTGTGGATAACCCTGAATTTCCGCTGGGCTGCGCATCACCGGTCTTCCATCGCTGGCGAGAGGAAGGCTGCAAAAGGGTGGGCTCGCTCTTCGACTCGTTCCCCACATTACGTACCGAATACTTTCAGTTGCCCAAAGGAGACGCTTTCCAGCACGCGCAAGTAGCGCACTAGGTGACCCAACCGGCCAACGTAGCTCTCATGTCAAGGCCGTTAACGACCTTTGAACGCTGGCTGAAATGCAAAAAAAGACGACGGGAGCCTTATATCAGAGCTTTACGCGATGATTTTGAGCCACTCACGGAAGCAGCGTAAAAAAGCGCAAGTCCGCTGGGAAACAGAGTTAGGGCGCCCCCTGACAGTCACAAAATAGGAGCATGTGTTCTATAGGGCACACCACATGACTTCTAACACTGCAGGGACTGAATCAGCCTACAAAAGAGCGACATATTGGTATTATACTCCTGCGCGCGTCAAGGTGTGGGACACTGCAAAATCAGGCCTTTGCTGGAGGGGATGTGGGATGTCAGGGACACTGATCCACTTGCTATGGCGCTGCCCAAAGTTGGAACGTTATTGGAACACAATCCTTGATGAACTAGATACTGCTTTTCAGATTACAATTCCACGGCTGCCTGAGCATACGTTGCTGGGGCTTTCCCATCCTAAATGCTTTCCTTTGCGCTCGCTCAGGGGCAGACAACTTGCATTGGCTTTATTGGCTGCGAGGCAGGTTCTTCTGGCACAATGGGGTTCTCCTGCATTACCTGACCCCCGAGATTGGATCCAACGACTGTGGCACACCCTAGCGATGGAGCGCCTCTCTTTTGTTATGGACGGGAAGGGCGCTGAGTATGCTAAGCGCTGGGGTCCGTTCTTGCAGCTCTTGTCTAAAGACCTCCGGGAAGTGACATGCCCGAAATACTTGCAAATATTACAACTTATCCCTTTGGAGCCTGTAGGTGCCACACCTGTTGCCTGAAGTTCTGTTGATTGTAGTTTGACGGAGGTGGCGGATCCTTAGGGTCGAAGGGTGTTTATAGAAGCTGATGCAGAGCGGGGTGGGAGTGGGAGGGTGGAAGGGTGTTTCGGAAGGGTGTAGGGTAAGGGGGGAGGGTGGGGTTTGTTTTTCCTTCTTGTTCATTTTCTACCTACTTTTTATAAAAGCGGTGGTTGCAGCTCAGGTGGGGCGACGAAGCCTCTTCACTTACGCGGGGTCGCCCTCCGGGGTGTAGGCCCAGACGCTGTGTCTTTACTGTGTGAATCCGCCCTGCCGGCAAGTTGATGTAGGCAGCTGGGCTGTGTACTGCGATTGCCTAACCGCATAATAAAAATGATTGATTCTAAAAATCAATTACTCCCACTCCTACTTAAAATCATTTAATATCGCATCAAAAGTCCAAGTCCAACCTGGAAGATTTCTTGAACCTTTGGGTCCTTTTTGTAGCACTAAGATGTTTCTTTTCAAGTTTTCATGCTTTAATCAGCGGAGTTCAAGTACAGTTTGGTCTGTGATAGACTCAGACGTTGCTTGGCACAATTTCTTCATTTCTTTAATCGGCTTCAAACACTTATAGTAATTATACTGCCACAAAATACCACAGACAAATATCAGACCGGCCCAGCCCCAACCATGACCACAGTATGCATATGATAAAAGGGAGGAATGAACTGTTGCAACACACAGAGTACCTGTGCTCCTGCTGCATCATATTGTTAGATGGCTGTAAACAGCTACTGGCACTTGAGTGAGGAGATCCCCCAGTCGAAGTTTAAGGGCTACTTCAAGTCATGGCAGATTATCTGCAATTGCGGTTTCTTGCCTTATAGTGTCCTAGGAAATGTAATCTGCCCCTACAAGTTCCTTGACTTTCACCAAATCAAATGAAGCCAAACTTGAGTCAGAGAACCACAAGGGTGGGCCCAACATCCATTACCTGATGGGCCAGCCCTAAGCCCAGGCGCACCCCCCCCCTCTCACATGAGCCAACAGGCCCTTTTATCAGTCAGCCCCTCCTCCAACAGCCTCCTAGACCGCGAGTCCTCAAAACACCAGCACTCCAATGGCAGCAAAAATGGGCAGCGTTTCGAATTCGGATGTCCCATGCAGCGGGACCCAACAGGCACTTTTATGTGCACAACACAGGAGTCAGCCCCTCCTCCTCTAACAGCCTCCTGGGACAGCAAGTCCCCAACACACCAGCACTCCAGTGGCAGGAAAAACGGCCAGCTTTGCAAATTCGGGCATCCCTCACAGCGGGAGCCAACAGGCACTTTTATGTGCAGGGCGTGGCGCATGTGTCAGCCCCTCCTACTTCAACATTTATGCAAAAGGGTAAAGCCGGAATCACCGCGACGTGGGTGCTAGACAGTCTATAATAGGGTGGTCCCAGTATTATAACATCAAAAGTGTCAAACGAAGAAAAAAATGCAAAATATAATTCAATTGTAAAAAGCAAAATGCAAACAAAACCTTTTGGTTGTTTCACTGTTATTTAATCACACTGAAACTGATCGTCTTTTCTTCAGGCAAAAACTTAAGGGCATACATTTTTAACATAGTTTCAACATGACGGTGACCAAAGTGTGAAGAAGGGTAGGGGGAGGCTGTGATTCAGGTGGGGTAGTGAGGTAAGGTTAAAATGGTGACAAAAAATCACAGTCAGTTCTGGCATATATTCCTCATATGCCTGTAAAACAGGTAATCAAGTACACATTCATCACAGTACAAAATATCTGTACAACTTTGCCATGTAGCACGGGGTTTCACAGTAAGGTAAGTACTGTTAAAAGGACTGGCAATTAACAAGTGTTAATTAACATCTTTGCTCCAGACGCCTATGGTTCCGACTCAAAGCAATACTACAGGTACTAAGAGTACGGGTTCCATTTTAAATCAGACACAATTTGATGCTACAAGCAGAATGGTTAAGAGGTTAATACCTTTTTATCTCCCCAGAGAGGTGAGCCTCCTGAAATAAGTTACAATGCTTCTGAAATGACTGTGCCTGTGGGAATTTCAGTTCCTGATTCATCGAAATTTGACCAATGGAGATTTGCAAGCAAATACTGCAAGAGAACAATCAGGATTTACTCCTCAAGAATTTGATGATTGGCTAAAATGGTTTAGTACCCCGATTAATTATCAAAGTTCTGAAACTGTGCCAGTCTTAGGAAAGGGAAGAACATTGGATGTGGCCAAGCTGAATGAAGAGTTAGAAGAAAATGACTTTGGGAACTCTTACTCCATCTCGATTAGATGCCTACCAGGAGGAGGAACTATTGTTTCTCTGTACAGATATTACCCGGCAAGCTCAACAGACACACGAGAAGCTCATTGAATTGGCTTTGAAATGTGAAATTGATGTTCAGAACTCAAGGTTATCCAAAGGACACACAGATTAGACTTTAGTAACAGAGATTTTGCTAACATGAGGCTGGCTGGATTGAAATTATTGATTAATGAACTAATGACACTGATGAGAAGTGGTCGAGAGATAGAAATGGGAAGATAGATCACAGAAAAAGATGGAAACAGAAAGTTAGAATGTGGACACCTCCAGTTGTTATTTATGAAGGTGATGGAGAAATACAGATGGAATGGAAAATGTGGCCAAGAAAGATATGGGACATTTTGTTTACAGATTCGTGAATGGTTTGAGACCCGAAATTTCTTCTATGACTCATGAGATGTTGCATTACGCCAAATATGGCGGAGATGAGACTGAAGTGAAACACAAGAAATTGAAAGAAAAGCTAATGATCGCACAAATGAAAGCTGTGCAGAAAGGCCAGAATCTGTCAGGTTTTGAGAACATTGTTCTGGTACAGGGAGGAAATAATCAAGTTCCAATGATGCAAGATGTTAATGGTTTTTAACAGCAGAATTTTCAGTCTCAGGGTAGAGGTTGTGGTGTTTCAGCAGATTCTAGAACAGGTGTTGATGTGTCAGCTTTCAAGAAAACGAATCCATGTCACATGTGCAGAAAAGTTGGACATTGGAAACCCAAGTGTAGGTTTAATGTCAATAATGCTGGAAATCAGATACAGAAAGGAGGGAATGCACAGTCTCAGGGAAATAACTTGGTCCAGACTCAACAGACACAAGGACTGAGAGTTCAAAATCCTAATATATCCCAATTAATGCATATGCCACAAGTTCCGATGCCTCAACAGAATGTTCAGTTACAAAGATACAATATGAATTGGCGTCAGCAGACGAACACAAACTTTTTCCCAAATGAAAATGGATCAAAGTTTTAATCGTTATGAATGGGTGTTAGAAGGGAAATGGGCACTCATATGACAATCACAACAGTTTTTTATGCCAAAGATTATATCTGGGGGTGCTCTCAACACCGGGGCGATACACCCAGCACCCCCAAAACGTGATAGTTTGAGGCACATGCAATATATCACAAGTATTAGTAAAAAAATATTTTCAAAAACAAGCAGAATATATTTTCTTGTAGTTTTTTTTGGGGTACTTCAACCTCTTTTTAGAACTTTAGCCAATACGTGTTTTGTCGTATGGGGGTTATCCCCACGACTTCATCAAGGCTATAGCTAATAAGAAATAACTACCGTTGCTATGTTGACTATAGCACATGTTAATAAAAAACGGTTTAAAGCCCCTCTCACAGAGACAGAAGTGCATTAAGGTATCCTTCGTTGTGAACATAGCAATTTATTTAGGAAAAAACATTTGATTTTTGCTCTTATATTTATGGAAACCCATGCACAAAATAATAGAAATAATAAATGGGAATATCTCCTTCAAAGAAATAATTCAAAATCCTGTATGAGTCATTCATATGGTTGTGTGACATGCGCATTCTAATTTTTTTTACTTTGCCATATTATTTTGGGTTAATCTTTGTTGATTGTATTTACTCCAGCGTTTTGTGCCAGCATGGAAGCTTCTCTTCTGGTTTGACCAGCAAAGATGTGATGCTTATATACTTAAAAGGTACCCTCAGGGGTTCTACCTAGATGTGTGATGATCCTGTAGGCCTTTCGTTCAATGATAACGATAGCGGTGATTTTTGTACAGAGGTATTATACAGAAGATGGTAATTCTGCTGTGTGATACTAAGAATCCTCATGCATAATACATGAGGTTGGTTTTTGAAGAAAACAACACGACATTTACTTGACACATAACTAGGCAAAAGGTCAGAGCCGTTATGTAGAGGCAAGGTAGGACAAATGTAGGTAAAAGTTCGTGCAGCTACCTAGGCCTATATTGGGGTACATTGAGGCTCATAACACCCACTCCTCATCTGAAGGATGATAAGATAAACTAATCATAAAATTGTGCCCGTGTAATAAGCATAAAACATCCTTAAAAACAAATGTGAAAAACATTTAAAAACATGGTATATGTAAAAGCGAAGTAAAAGGTTAATGAAAAACGTTATAAGTCCTCTAAATAGTCAATATACTGTTTAGACTAACTGAGCACATCAAAAGCCATGGAGCTCAGTGAGAACAAGGAGAGAAAAAATAAAACAAAACGATGTTTCCAAATTATAATCTGGCTTGTTTTGGAAAAAGGCTGGATTGTTTCCAACACACAGAGAATGAAATGTTGATGTGTCCTGTGTGGGAGACGCAACATCACTGTTGCTTGACTTCGCAGACAACGGTCCCTGTAACACCTCTTGGATCAGGTCAGTGGAGCAAAGATGATCTTCTTCGGTCACACAGCAGCCTCTGAGGAAGCACTCGACACCTGTGAGCCTGTTGCAGAGCCGGTGTCCATTCTGACAGGAGCTGAAGCAACCTGTGGTGGCTCTAAGAATGCTGACATCAACATGGGATTACGCTGAGGACACTACAAATACGTGGGCCTTAAGGGGTCCAGTAATACGTCTACGTCCGATGACACAACCAATGGAAGTGTTATACGTAAGTCCAACGTGCTTTCGTACCCACAGAACAGGCAGTGGAGCACAGGCAAGACGCAGTCAACCCAGACTGATCTCAACGATAGGAACCACTGCTCGCCTAACTCCTGAAGCTGAGATGTGCTCAGATGGAGTACCATGTTTTCATGGCAACGTTGCACCAGGAGTGCTTTTTCCATCACTTTGGAAGCTGGGATGTCTATTGCGTTGCAGGAAAATTAAAACCAGGATATCCATTACAAGTAGTAGGACCAGTGGAAGCCCTCCAAAAATGCTTCCCAATACGGAGTGTATAATTGATGGAATCACTCAGAAGATCGTCTGAAAGGTGCTCATTAGTCCAGAACCTAGGCTCTTAAATAGGTGCACTATCCCACTTGTATCAGACATGTTAAAGGTATGATGTACCATTTCTCTGAAATAGAGCGGGAAGTTCTTTCGGACTAATGCTTGTATCTCAGCTGAAGACCTTGCAACCTGGAGATCAAAATTTTCTCGGGCTGAGGTTAAAGCCACATCCTTCTGTAAAAGCATGGCTTTCTGTCTGCTCAGAGAATCAAACCGTATAAGGGAAACATTCAATGAAGGCCATAGCCGCGCTCTCCTGACTGTGTGGGTCGGTGGAAACAATACTTGCAGACAACAAGTAACCCTGGAACTTACTGTGACTAGATATGTGATGCCTAGCAGTATCCCACAACAACCTTGATCATTCAACATCAAATAACTCCCATTCGAGAGTAGTTTGAACACCAGATGAATCACAGCAGCTGGGGACCCTTTAAGGTGACAGGATAAGTTTGCAACTGAGGCAGCACATGCTCTGTGAAGCATAATATCCTGACAAATTAGAGACCCACTTAAAGAACTCCCACAGTCTGAACCGCTGAGAAAACATCAGTGTCCCCATTCCTGCATCTAAATTTGCTTCATATCTGCCTACCTGGTGATACTGTATACAGTACTAAAATTGGAATGTCGTGACTGTCAGTGTGATATGGCCATGGATTAACCATTCTGTGGAGGGTGACTCAGCCATGGTAAAATGTTATTGGTCCAATTTTTGAATGTGCAGCATTGTATACTTTGCATCTCTACGTACCATTTTTGTCTCTCTTTCAGTTAGATTGTATGCAGAAAACAGAGACGTACCATTGTAATACTGCCAGGGCACGTGATCGGGAAGCAGTGATTTCAGCATCCAGCTCAATAATAGAATGAATCACAGTGAAAAACCTTGGTATCATGATAGATGACCATCTTTCATTATCAGATCAGATCAATATCATTACTTCCTCCTGCTTTCACACTTTAAAAATCCTTCAAAAGAGTCTACCTTTCATCCCCTCAGAAAAACAGTCATCATTGCCTTGATACTTCCAAAAATTGACTATTGTAACGCACTGTGAGCAAAAAAATAGCGTGATACATAAGCTGCAGACTTTACAGAATGCTGCTTCTCGCTTGCTGCTTAAGATTCCAAAATGCAGCCCAATTAGTCAAGTCATTCAGGATCTGCACTGGCTACCTGTTCTGGCAAGAATCCAATTCAAATCCATGTGTATTGTGCATAAGACTCTATGTGGGACTGGACCTGCCCAACTTAGTCACCACACTAAGTGCTACACTCCTCGGTGAAGCCTTAGATCATCATCAGCCTCTCTACTGGTAGTTCCTAGGGTAAAGACCCTGAAATGGGGTTGCAGAAGTTTCTGCTACCTGGCCCCTAAATTATGGAATTTGTTCCCCATCCATCTTAGAAATCAAACACATCTACTGTTATTTAGGAAAGAATTGAAAACATGATTATTTCTCCCTAAACCATAGCCGCTCTAGCCTTCCCGCTGCACTAATCAATGGCAGTCAGCGCTAAGATGCATATGCGCGCTCTACAAAAATCCTCATTTCATTTAATTTCAGTTGCGATTGCCCATGTTAAAGAATAGACAAATCCTGTTCTCTTATATCTATTGCAAAAGAAACAATGTTGCCCAGTGAATAAATCAAGGTGTCAGGGTGGTCATACCATTGTCGACCACCGCCAAAGCCTTTTCTAGGTTAACCCTGTCAATCTCACATAATCTCTAAGCAGCCTCTTGTTGAGAGATTTTCCTTACTTAGTTGTAGATAGTGTATAAGTAGCACTTGTGACGTGTCTTCTGGGTACCTAACAAAAAATCCCCTAGATCCATGTCATCAGAGAGAAAAGACAAGTGTTGTTTCACCTGGAACAGTGTTGAGGTTTCTAGCTATTCCAGGCATAACTTCCCCACTCTGTAAGATGTCAAAACCTCTAGTGTTCTGTTTGTACGTAGCGTTGGTCAGGCCTATGGATACTAAACCCTTCAGTGGTACTCCTGAATCTTGACTGACACCTATTTGTGTAGATAGGCAAAACCAACCATTCCCTTCCAATTAGGGTCTGATGAATTGTATGAGTCATCATGCAGAATGTCATCTAGTGTATCCTCACTATTTAGGGTATATTTTCGCCACCCCTTAAAGTGTGTAAGTGAGAGAAACCGGGGTGTGTTCAGGTCCTTTTATCTTGGCTAATCCAAGACAGGAATCTGTTGCACTGTGCTGTTCAGGAAGATACTTTGCTGTGGTATGAGGCATGCTCTAAATAAGGCCTCAGTTCCCTGAACTTGCCAATCTTTAGTCCCCCAGGGAGATTTTGTGTCTAAGGTGTCCGTCCAAAAGTCAAAACCCTGTACAGAGAGCTGGGAAATCAAGGAAGCAGAATATTATCTGTTTCGGGTAGTTAGCATATTTTTCTTTTCAGATGTAAGTGCAAGCTTAGAATAATAAGATCTCAGGTCGGAAGTGTTAAACTCTGAAAACTAAGCACACGTTTGTGAACTACCTTTAGGTGGTGTCGGACAATGTTCCCATTGATGGTAAGAGAAAATTTTACGTGGGATACTTGCTTTGTGCAGGAAATGATGATCATAGTGTTGGTGTCAAAATCAGATGTATCATCATAAAATTCATTACTTGAAAACACAGCAGATTGTTCTAAATCTGACAGCATAATTTTTACAGTTTCAAAGTCCCAATCATCTTATCACTTAAAGTATTTTTAAATGAGCGTGGTATTTTCAAACGTTCAGTGGGACCATATACATCGTATGCAACCCTATCCCGAACTATTCCCTCAGGGACTGGAACTGCTGTAATGTTCACTAAGGACAGGTCTCTCTGTTTACGGTGTGACAATGCATGCAGTGTCAGGACCAAGTTGACATGCTGTACTGAAGAGCTTTCTGGGAGATAAGGTCCATTCAGGAGCAGGAAAAAGACAGGCACGATACCTATCCAAAGGACTAGAAAAAGTAGACCAATAGCAATCCAGAGCTGTAACCAGGGAGTAACAAAGTAAGTATTTTTCATCCAAACGTAGAAATCACATAGTTTTTGTTCGTGGGAAACAGGTTCACTTGGATCCAGAGAGAAGTATCAAAATCAAGGAAGAAGCCAGACGCAGTTCAATCTATCTTTGGTAGCTCAGCAGGTTTTGTAGAACTGGCTGATGACTCCTTTGGAGACATATTCACATAGGTGTCGGGATTAGGCCAAATTGAGATCTGTGTTTCATTTGCATTTTGTTGCTCTTCAGTTTCAACACGCACGAGTTCCATTCTGTTGTTGGTAACTCCTTCACTTAGTACAATAGGATCTTCGAATGTTATTAATCTTTCTGTCTGAACTTCCTATATTGTAGCGAGAGGACATGGGTGGCTACCCAGGAACCCACCCGGCCTGCTATTCCGTATCAGCCACATTGTGTGGTTTGATCAGATCAATGGAGATAAATCTCTGTTCTTACTTGCTGGCAAGAGGTGGAAGAAATACTTTTCTTGCTCCTTCTACTGCCAGGACAGGTACATACGCTCTGCAAGATGGCGCAAATTCGTTTTTGTCGACAATTGTCTCTCTGACTAGGTCCCCAATCTTCTGGACCAAGACAGGTCTTGTGGAACAGCTTTCATTTCCCCAGTGGTGATGCGTTTTACTTGAACGTTGTTTGTAATGCCCGGAATTCATCGAGTTCCAATAAAACAGCCAAACGATCAGTGATATCAAATTGTTTTTCATCCGCCAATGCGCTGCCACAATTAAGGTCTGGTACCCACATTCTAGTACCAAACAGGACTTCATAAGGAGTATGACCCTCCTAGGGAACTTCTTGGCATGTTATTAAGTACCCTCTGGACCCCATATAGGTGATTGACCCAACTGCCACCCGAGCCTAATACTCTTGCTGTTAAGGATTGCTTTAAGTCCCAGTTTTTCCTCTACACAATCAAATTATTCTTGAGATAATATAGAGAGGAGTGCCACAAGACCACACCCAAACTTTACATAGCTTCCTTGTTTGCCCGAGAGCTAAATGCAGGGCCACGGTCAAAATGTAATGTGCCAATTGCGTATGTCCCTATAAAGACTCGCAAATCCTTTCTAACAGTTTGAGCATCAGCCAAGCCCTGTGGCCAAACCCACAGGATTCTAGAGTATGAATCCACTGCCACCAGGATGTACCTGTAAACCCCGTCATATTGAAGGGGGCTGCAGTGGTCCAAATAGAGAAATGCAAGAGGTCTGTCTGAGATCAGTAGTGGTGTTTATGGCAGACATGCTACGGTGGAACCTTTCATCTGCTGACAGATGTCGCACTTAAGGACAAAACCTTTGGTCTGCTTGGTTAGAACTGGCCACCAATAACGTTGTTTCATTAGTGAAACCGTTGCAGCAATACCTGCATGTACTGAACCTAAACCTTCGGATGCAGCTTGAATTAAAGCTAATCTGCGATCAATGTTTGGTATATCCCCCTTTCTTGGAATTTGAGCATATGGAAAATTTTGTGCATCTAACTTTTAGGAGTACTTTAGTGGAAAAACATTTTGCAAGGCTGAGCTGTTGTTGCGCATAGCATTCACATCTATCATTATCTGTCCGTCTGTCCTCATACCAGAACAAGTGATCGCTGCAGCGGCAGCAATTCTCACTCTCGCCGTGGCGGCTTCATCAGCCAATGAATTCCCTTCAATGTGCATGCCAACATGCTGATGACTCAATGTATGATTTACACGAGCCTGTGGCAAGCACTTTTTCAGCTCTGCCACTTGTTCCCAAAGCAATTTGTGCTTTATTGTGCAATCTTTGGAATTTCTAAACCCATTCTGGCCCCAATATTGAAGATATTCATTGTATGACTGGACACAGTAAAACAAATCGCACACAATAAGTGTGGGGAATTCCTGATCCGTAATATTTAGTGCCAGTATCGGGGCTTTTAGTTCTGCCAGCTGTACCGTGTTGTCTCCTAGAGATTGCGTCTGCGTATTCCTAGGATGGAAGTTGCCATCCTGCATACATTCCTTTACAATTGCACATGCTGCACTGTATTCTTGTTTACTGCCTACGGCAAGCTGGGCAGAACCGTCAGTGTTTAATGATGTATTCATACTGATCTAGAGGCTTTATTTCATTCGGGAGAGGATATTCTTGTTTATTCTGCAGGAATGCTTGTGTTTTAAAAAAAAATCTTTTTATTAACAAAAATTAACAACACATCGGGTGACATCACAGCCTTTTCGATACTAGGGTAACATTATCGCTTCTAGGGAGTAATTACAGCAATATTTCACGGATAGGATCAAGGGGAATCCGGCCCTTCCGTTTCAATTCTCGGCTCCGGGTGTTCTCATATCTCACCCCTATAACTATTCCACGCCCCCCAGATATTCCCCCACTTGCCCGGACAGCCCCTGGCCACGTATACATTTTTCTCCCGAAACATGCACCAGTCTAAGTCTTCGACCCATTTCGCAACCCTGGGCGTCTGGGCCGCTCCCCACAGTTGAGCTATGTTTCTTTTGGCTACCATGCATGCCAGCGTCACCCACTGCTTCTGGTATGCAGTCAAATCTGTATATTCCCACACGTTCAGTAGACATCTCCGGGCCTCCAGTCGTATCTCCACCCCCATCACCTCTTTCATCACATCATGAACCCTCGATCAGTAGTTCTGTAATTGTCCACAGTGCCACAACACATGAACAAAGGTGCCAATCTCTCCACATCCCCTTCTGCATTCACTACTCTCCATCCGCCCCATCCGCACCAGCCTAGGTCCGGTAACATATACCCTGTGTAGGATCTTTAACTGTACTAGCCAGAGGCTCATCTGGATTGCCACCACCTTAGGGGAGGAGATCGCTTCAGTCCAGTCCTCATCATCCATTTCCAACCCATCTGCCCTCCATTGCTCTCTAATACGCCTTAATGGGTCCTCCATATTATTAACGAGTTTCCTGGATATTAAGGAGATAGTTTTCTCGGGGAGGTGCCCATCTAACACCCGATCCTCAAGAGGAGAGGCCTCAGGGAGCACAGTACCCATAGGCATATGGGCGAGGAGGGCATGCCTAACCTGCCGGTAGCGGAAGTGCTCGTTATCGTGTAAACTATACTTTGTTTTCAGAGAGTCGAAGGTATGCATCTTGTTTCCATTCCACACATCCTTGATCTGGGTAATACCAATATTATCCCACTTGTCGAATCCCTTCGACCTCCACAGGCTCCCCAGCTTCTCGGAATTAAACAAGGGGGTCGCTGACGTTAATTTCCCTTCCCAACCCAGATACCTGTTGGCTGCGTGCCACACCTTCACTGCATGTGCAGTTGGACCCGTTAGTGGGAACCTCCCGACTTTGGCATACAGAGCCCTGCTGATATCTCCTCCCAGAGCCTGCTCGCGATCAACGGCATATCCAGGGTCCCCTGGAAGTCCGTACACTATCTGATTGACTGCTGCCAGTTGAGAGGCCCTGTAGTATTTCCTCAGATCTGGGAGCCCAATACCCCCATCATACCACGGGAGAGTTAATTTTACAAACGCTATTCTAGGCCTGCCATCCCAGAGGAGCTGCTTCTGCAACGCTTCTATTTCTTTAAAATAGGATATCGGAACCGGGTCCATCGCATTCTGAAGGGCATATAAGAATCGGGGCAAAGACATCATTTTAAACAGTACTGCCCTCCCAAGTAATGATAACGGGAGAGCCCTCCAACGCGCCATGTCCTTTTTAAACCGGCTCAGGGGAGAGCCTAAATTGTTCGTGTATCTCAGCTTCGAATCATGCGTTATGTATATGCCGAGGTATGTGAATCCTACTGACTCAATCTGCAAGGGGCACGACTGCGGAACCACCGGCGGCTCACCCGCAAGAACGAAAAGCACTGACTTTGACCAATTTATAGCAAATCCGGAGACGGCCAACACATCGAGGAAACAGATCAGCGACGCCCTGGCTTAGTGAGATAAAGCAGAATATCATCTGCATAGAGCGAAATTTTGTCCTCCCACTACGGCGTCCACCGTAATCCACGTATCGACCGGTCTCATCGGACCCACGCCGCCAGGGGCTCCAGTGCGAGCGAATGCTTGTGTTGTTAATATAGAATCAAACTTGTAGTCTACATCTGTTGCAGTGAGAGAATTAGTGCATCTTGGATGCAGTGTTTTTGCAATTGGAACGCTTGCTTTGGTAACAGCCTCAAAGGTTGGTACTGGAGTCACAACAGTTATTCGTTTCCGTTGAGCTACTGCTCGTTCTCTCACTATAGCAGTCTGTACTGCTGTCACTATTTTTCTGTCGATGCAAAATGCATTTCAGTGTTTGTGTACAAATAAGATTTGTATGCAATGGGTATTATTTTGCCCTCTTTGAAGGTGAGTAGGTGTACCCAGATTGACTCATGACTACACAGATCACTAAATTTGTAGTATTTACACGTGTACCTACGTTTTTGGAAGCTATCATGCCAGCTTGCAAGGAACATAGAATTTCTGTGTATTCCTGTGTCCATTGTCGAACTGAAAAATCTGGTCTAATCAAATCATAGAAAGGTTTTACCTTTTCTGCGTAATCCAAAATGTATGTCCTGCCTGAAGCAGCGCACATTTCTCTTAAAAAATAGCTGTTAGGCATTTCCCTTCACTTGAGAGCTCATATCCTAAAAATAAGACATTTAGGTGAACAATTTTTGATATTTTTAAAGTTACATTTGTAGCCCTCAGAGGCGAACCCCAGAATTATGTTGTTCACCCTGTGCCAGTGATCCAATAATTCATTGTCCATCAGATAAATATCACCTATATATGACAATGCCTCCTCATCACAATTTTGAAGTTACTCTGTCACTCTTGCTGAAAAATACCCGGGGCTATTCTTATACCCATGGGCCAGTTTACAGAATTGGTGCAGAGAGCTCAGCACTGAAAATGATGTCAAATATCTGCTTTCAGGTGCTATATTTTGGCAAAAGAATCCATTTGAGATATCCAGTGTTGTTCTGTATTTCTTTGGCAAAATGTTATTCATTAATGCAGGCACTGTGTGCATTTTGTACTGCTAATGTTTTTGTGCATGTGTTTAAATTCCTGCAGTCTAAAACTAGACGGTATAAATTGTCGGGTTTAATTACGGGAAACAAAGGGTTATTCGTGGAGGAGGTGAAATTCTTGATTAGACCTTGGTACTCAAGTTGATCTAAGATCTCCCTGACCTGTTACTTCTCGTCATGTTTGTTTGGGTTCTGCCTCTGTGGCGTAGGAGTAGTTTTAACTGGGATTTCATGGTAAGGTGACTCAGCATCCCACCCTACATGAATGCGGTATAATGCTGGAGCTAGTGCTACTGCCCACTCCTACGCATATGTATGTTTTAGTGATTCTGGACGAGGTTTGAGAAAGCCGGTAAAATTAACATTTCCATTTTATGGCAATATAAGATGAACTCAGGTGGCCAATCTCTTTCAGCCAAAAGGATATTGTATCCAAAAGTCAGGTTCTCCCAAAAGAGACCTTTCACTTTTCTGGGTATGACCCCTCCATTTGGAGTGTTATTTTTTATAACTGATGTGTGCACTTACCCTTATATCAGGTGTTTCCACTGTGATATGTTCATTCAACGCTGCTGTCACCAGAAATTCCATCAGGTTCTGATGAGCTATTGTTATTTCTGCAGCACTGTCTAGCATTGTAGGAGCCCATTCCCCGTTCAATAGTTGAGTCCTCAGTAGCTTGGGCATTTCTTATTTTAAAGCCAGCTACATTATCTTTTTAAATTGATGTTTACTTTTGGGTTTATCTTCTTTTTTGATAATATAGTCTGAAGTGCGATGTGTGTCGCTTGGCTTTGCTCTCTCTTCTGATCAGTGTTCTGACTGTCCTTCCCGCTATGAGTTTTTTGGACGAACCCTGAAAGGAAAGAGAGGAACGTGTATCAGTATCCTGATACTTGTCAGGTTTCTTAATACTGTCATGGTTTCTAAGGTTATATTTCCTGTAAGAAGGCTCCTGTTGAGAAGATCCACCCCGTGATTGTGGTGCATTTTGCTTGTTTTTTGCTCGTTTATTGTCCCATTTCTTTTTTGAAGAATCGGGTGCTTTCTTTAAGTAATCCTTTTTAGGATTACCCATCAATTGTGGTTTTACTTGTCGATCTCCCAAATTGTCTCTACCGAGTGATTCTTAAGTATCTTTAAGTAAGTAATGTTTGGTAATTCGTGCTCTTGTTGTGCAGGAGTGCATTCCCTTAGGCGTTGGCGTATAGCCACTGCTGCTGCCTCCCCTTTTATGTTAGCCAACATAATTGTTGATACCTAGGAAAAATTGCCTATCAATTTCATCATTAGGTCCAGGGCGGGTTCTGCCTCGTACTCATTCTGTATTTGTTTCATTACTTCAGGTATGACTGCTATTGAGGGGGTACCATGCTTTCTGGCATAAACTGGACCCAAAGTGGTACAGTCCTCTATTGGGGGAGCTATCCACATTGGCAAGCACATTGTCAGTATTCTGTGTTTTTCTTGCGGGCCAGTGTGTTGAAAAAGTGCCTCAAGCTGTGCTATTTTCTGTGCTATCCAGAATGCCATTTGCTCACGTTTGGTGGTCATTCTTCTCATAATCGTTTTCAGTGTTTGTGGAGTAATTTTTGTTGTGGTTCCTTGTAGTTGACCAGCCTGAGTGACCCTTGTAGGTTGACATGTGAGTTTTCGCATTATGAACTGTGTAAGATTTCTGTAAAGTTTTATTATTTCCTTGTGAAGTGGACGTAAGTCTGCTGCTGGCAATGTATCTAGCTCCGGATGTAGTGTGTAAGCAGCTTGTACCTGGTGACTGAGTAACTGTGATGAAACACATGCAGAAGTCATGCTTGGAACCCTGTTGGAGAGAGCACTATAAGGTGATCCTCGTCACCAACAATGCTGTGAAGTGTCTTCTGAATTGGGTACACGCCGCACATACACGCAGACTCCTATGGCCCCTTGATGATACAACAGCCCCTGTTCCCGATGTGCCGGTGGTCATAGTAGGAGAGAGGCAGCAGGTCAGTCTAACAGTTGGGGACCAACTAATAGGTCTGTGTCAGCTATGTCGCTTCGGCTTAATCTGCAATCTTCAAAATCATGCGCTGTTCTGTGATCGATTCTGTTGGTTCTTGACTCACGGAAGCCGTAACATGGCAGCGCATGATTTTGAAGATTGCAGATTGAGCCGAAGCGACATAGCTGACACGGAGCTGTTAGTACCCCAACGGCACAATTCACAAGGCGCCGAAGATGCAACCAACTAAGATTTGAAGAATTCTGCCTTGTGCCACATACGCAAAGAAATATAGAAATACCACGCTACTCCTACATGTGAGCAATGTAACGGCACTTAAAGTCCTACTACCATAAGATCCCGCCAGGATGAAGTCCTTCGCTTGAAAAAATGCTCTTTTGGTCCGAATAACTGAAGGTCGAAATGCGTTGGCTTGACATAAAGAGGGGTTCAGACCTACTTAATTTGAAGACATCGCCACATATCAGTCACACTTGAGCTGAACAGTTAATGCTCTGCATTAGAGTCTGTTATTGAGTCCCTGACCTCTCTAGGACCAGAATTAACACAGTAATGAGGATTGACTATTACAAAGTCCCTACTATAGGATAAAATTGTAAGACCTACCACTGCTGTTCAAAAGAAATGTGCATTAGCACTGTCCTAACCTGGTGGTTTGTTTGTTTGTTGTTGTTTGTTTAAAACAAACATGTCATCGTAATGTGTATAATGAACAAAGTGAATACATGTATTTGTATTTGTGTTTCAAACATTGTTTGATCGAAAATAGAAGGGGCCATATGTCTTGAAACAGTATGTGATGGTAACCTCTTCCTTGCATTTTACAAACCACTGAATGATCTCATAAATAAATGATAGCCCAGAGTTAATTAAGATAATCATTGAGGCTGAAAGAAAAAGTGATTGATGGTGTTAGAGGTATTTTGTTTTGTTTTGCACATTGATGTTGATTCCATCCTCTATCTTACCTGAACTGAATCATCCCCTCCTTGTTGAATTTCATCCATTGTGAACATTCACCAAGTGTTGTGTTCTGCCATGATGCAAATTGGTGTGGCTACGAGGTGTTAATTTTATTTACACTGAGATGCATTAGGGCTGAGCAATAGGGCCAGGGGTGGCAGGCATGAGCACCTAACATGCTGCAGTCACACAGGACCACCATCTTGTAGCCACACATCTACGTCCTACCGTTAGCAGACCTAATATAGAAATGTGATCTTACCTTCTTCTCATACGACGATGGCACACAGATCATCTTTTTTCTATCATTGGCTCAGCACCATGATACATCTTTGCTGAATCTGGGTATGAGGAATATTTAATTATGGATGAATAAGAACGCCATTAAGCTCAACAGTGATAAAACTGAGGTTCTGCTCTTGGGCAATAATGCTTCCCTCTGGGGTCCCAGACACTTGCGTACTCCTTAGGACCTTTGCCCACCCCATCCACCACAGCTAAAAATCTGGGTTTCATTATTGATGATAAGCTCTCATTTAAACCACAGAAAACCAAGGTCACTGCCATTTCCTTTTCTACCCTCAAATGGCTAAATGATTTCTCTGGCGAATTCCCTCAGCAGCCCAAAGAACTGTCATTCAGGAGTTGTTCATAGCCAGACTGGACTATGGCAATGTGCTGTATCTAGGGGCTGATAAGTCCTCGATCCTCCGTTCACAAATGGTTCAAAATGCTGCGGCGCGGCTACTCTTTCGTTTACCTCAGAGGGCCTGTTACCCTCCTACTGCAGGACCAGCACTGGCTCAAGAATCCAAACGCATAAGTTGGCAGGGTATGCCCAGACGTTGGTCCCTTGCACTGTTCCCAACAGGGTGCACGCTTGTGCGCGCGTGCACCAATGCTTCCCGAGCGTGCAGTGTCTATTTTGAAGCCCGCACACTGCGAGAGACCATTCACGCCACCGCTTTTAAAAAGCATGCTGCTCGAAAAACGATCTTTACCTGTTGAGGGAGGCTGAGGAATTGACTGCCGTGAAGAGGAGAATGCAAATTCCCTCTTACACGGCAGCCTGTTGTGGTCATAGGTTACAGCCCAAGCTTAGCAGCAAGTGGCTTCGAAGCCTGCTGTATGCCTTTTGTTACTAGTGCGCACCTGGGGGAAGATTGTGTACATGTGTGTAGGTATTCATGTTAATTGCAGCGCCATGTGAGCACTGCAATTAACATGAATACTTTAAAAAAAATGCACAGAATCTGCCCCCAGCTTGCTCTTTTATCAAAATGCATGCAGCAAGTCCGGAAGCAGGGCGTATGCTTTCCGATTCACTAATATATATTAGTGATTCTTAAAGCAGACGCCATGGTTCTGGACTTGCTGCATGCATTTTGGTAATTGAGCTCAGCTTAAAAAATGCACACAATATGCCTTCGTCGCGCTCTGTTAATTAAAAGCAAGCAGCAAGTCAAGAAGGACGACCTCTGCTTTAAGAATCACTAATATATATTAGTGGATATGTAAGCTCACGCCCTATGCACTACATTGCAACAGAAGGACAGCACCTCTGACATGCTGCTACGTGTCCGTACATTTTTCACGCATCATACGTACAACTACTTTCATGGTACTGTATATTGGGCATAGTGGTTACAAGGGCAGGAGGGGTGAATTTGGTTCCGGTGATGGATTACCGCTTCCTGATTGTCCTTGTTAGCTTTGGACCAAATAGCCCTTGAAATCAGGATTGCAGGATGGGGTGTTGTGTGTGACCTGCTCTTTCTGGGGCGAGTCCCATCCCCTGCAGGAACAGGTAACATGAATGTATTGCCACAGTAGGTTGTTCTTCAAGTAGTGCCGCAGAGACCCGGTGAATCAAACACTATTCTACACAAAAACCTGCAGTAAAAGCAAATACTGGCTTGCACACTTCTTTTAAGGCTTTGTGAGCAAAGCTGCATTTTCTACTTTAATCCCTGCTTACATAATCATTTTACTTCAACAGATCTGTTCAAATAGCTATTTTATTTAAGACTAGCAGCCCGTCGCGACGTTGTCCGGGAGCAATTAGGCTTCAGGGCCCCCGCCCGCCCCGACGTTGTCCGTGGGTCCCTCGGAACCTTCCTCCATATATTGCAGTATTATACCTCTATGTTTACTTTGTACGCTTTTGTAACCTGCACACGTAACTTTTTCCTCCTGTAATGCACCGTTTGGCTCACTTTTTTAATGCTCCGTTTGCTTCCTTTTGCTACCTGCACACGTCACTTTTTCCTCCTATACCTCTATGTTTACTTTCTACGCTTTTCTAACCTGCACATGTAACTTTTTCCTCCTGTAATGCACCGTTTGGCTCACTTTTGTAATGCTCCGTTTGCTTCCTCTTGCTCACGATGTACGCTTTTGTAACCTGCACACGTAACTATTTCCTCCAGTAATGCACCGTTTGGCTCACTTTTGTAATGCTCTGTTTGCTTCCTCTTGCTCACGATTTTCATTTTTGCTTCATTTTTCCGCCGCTCACCGCTCCTAAATAAATAAATAAATAACCTACCTCATCCGCCGCTCACTGCTCCTCCCCGCCTGTCCGCCGCTCCTCACCGCCTGTCTGCTGCTCCTCACCGCCTGTCTGCGGCTCCTCACCGCTCCTCCCCGCGCCATGTCCGCCGGTCCTCCTCGCGCTCCTGGACGCCGCTCCTCCCCGCGCTCCCCACGTCGGGCACGCACGTCGCGGCCGGCGCTTCTTCCAAGAGACTACTTTTTTTTTTGGTACATTTTTTAAATAACGTATATTTATTACGTTTATATAGCCTATGTCCATCTGCACACCCTGACGATTACAGCGATGTATCGGGTATGTGGATTGGTGCTGTGGTTCCCGAGTTTACCCGCCTCAAAGTTTCAAAGTTCTTCCTTTATAATAGTAGTATAGATTCAAAAAAGGGTATTCAGGTGTCTTTCTTTTTTTTCTGCATCTTTCAGAGTTATGGTTTGTGTTCCGCTTTCCATTAGAATGTATCTAGGGACAAGCAGAATGTCTTTTTGCCTCACTTTATTTTTAAATAATGAGCCAAATTAGATTTCCAATTTAAACAAAACAAATTTATCTTGATACTGGTACAAAATTGCGTTGACGTGTAATTGCCAACATGACAAACCAGTGTACGCCAGTCACAAACAAGAAGGACTGCTCCTAGGGCCGGGCTGGCCATAGAGGGCAATGTGGGTTTGCTCAAGAAGCTGGAAGGGTGGGACTGGTTTTACAGCAGCGGGGGCGGTTTTGTTACTGGGGGCCGGCTTTGCAGCGATGCTGCAATATCAGCCCGCAGTAACAAAAGCAGCAGGATTGTGGACCGGTTTTGTTAAGCAGGAGTGCTTGACACTTGCCCACCCCCTGCCTCCAGGGGGTGGTGGCTGGCCCGACAAAATTACCAGCGCTGCTTTTGGTTCCCTTTCTGTCCGTGCCTGCCCCGTCAAGCAGGCCTCCTGCGTTCCAGTGCCTAACTCAGTTATCTGCACAATCAAGCAGAAACCCCCGTTTAAGAACCCCTGTCGCCTCACTCACACACAAGGTCAGGTTCTTGGCGCACATAGCCTTGGCTGCAGAGCACAGAGACCTTACACTGCTGCACACAGAGGAAAAAATTTAGAGGAAAAATTGGTCCCTTGCTCACTTTGCTACTGGATTCAAGCTAGCCAGGCTGATGTAAGGGTGTTACCCAGAAACCAGTCCCAGGATGCTTGTTTCCGGTTGGATCTGAACTGAGGTGGCGAAATGAGCTAAAGAATGATGATGGATTCAACCCAGGGCTACTCTATTGTTCAGCAAAATCGTTCTGAAAGTAAGGGGGGGCAGCCATTGTCTATCACAAAGTTTTCTCTTGCTTCACTGTAACAGTCACTACATTTAATAAGTTAGAGGGTTTACTTTTTACATTAACGCTATCTCCTAATTTTAGTATTTCCGGTGCAATAATCTAAAGAGCCCCGGGTAATGTTTTGACTTTTCCCTCGTGATTAATGAAGTTGGTGACATCATTTGTGATTAAAGCTGGCTACTTTACGATCTTAGGGGATTTCAATTCTCAGATTGATAATAGAAAGATAAAACAGGTCAACTCTCAGCATTCAAGTTTACTCAATTACTTAACTATGCTACTCATACGACTGGCAATAGATTGGATCTTATTTTCACTAATTATAAGTATCTGTCTTGTGACAGACCGATTTCTATTCTCTGGTGATTACTTTCTCGATTAAGGTGACATATAGCGACAGTCACAATCTTGACCTGGCTTCACTAGACCCTGGTATAAGATAAAAGAATAAAACTTTGATTCTTTCATGGCGTCTACTTCTTCTTTCTCGGGGGACGTGATTACTGATAACAATTTGTTTCATTCATGGATTACCTCCTCTGTAGACATATTAGACCCCAGGAAATCAAATCCTATTAATAGTCAAGGTAATAGGGCTCCTAGGTTCACCCCCAACATACTATCTTTAAAATGTCAGAGATGCCAACTGGAGAGGAAATGATGCCTCACGCTTATGGCTCGACAAAGAAGCATATTTATTCTGTGTGAAATTATTTCGCAAAGAAATTAGGGCGAGCTAAATCAATTTTTTATGCACCAAAAATGAAGTCAGCAAGGCAATATTTAAAATTGTTAAATCTATGACTGATCTACGACTGCCCCTACTTCGATTATGTGCTCAATCAATTGTTCTTAAGTCATGTGTGATCCCTTAGCTTGCCATTTTTAGGATAAGATCTTGTCAATGTGCAGCTTTTTTGAGGAACCAGTATCTGCCCCCATGCTGACCAAGATAAAAGTACTGGTCTTCGGCAACAAGACCTTTCCATGAGAATCCACCTGGTGGCCATCAGAGCTAGGACCAACACCCACACCCTTAGACCAGGCGAGAAATCTGGGGATCATCCTAAATGACAAGTCAACATGACGGCTGAAGTCAACGCAGTGTGCACCTTCCACAGCCAATGCATGCAGCAAAATATCTTCAAATTGTTTCCTCAGAACACCAGATGGACTGTCACACAAACACTCATCACCAGCAGGCTGGAATATGGCAACACTCCCTATGGCAGAATCTCTATACAACTCCTACACAGACTTAAAATCATTCAGAACACCTCTGCAAGACACATACTTGCCCTTTCATGCCACATCACATCACACTTCAGGAAGCTTTACTGGCTCCCCATTCGCAAGCGTAGCCAATTCAAATTTCTCACACACATACAAAGCCCTACACAGCATAGGACCAGAATACCTAAACAGCGGCATAAATATTCGCCAACCCACCAGACACCTATGCTCTGCCCCACTCTCACTAGTATTCACTACACGCATCCACCAAAGTAAAACTGGAGGTCACACAATCTCCTACATCCCACCCTAGGCATGGAATTACCTCTCTCAGCATATGAGATTATCCTCCTCAGTGCTTGAGTTCTGCAAGAAACTGAAGACCTGGCTATTTGTATAAGCACCTTGGGGATCACACACCTACACACCTGCTCAAGCACCTGGATACCCTCTAAGGTGATTAACTTGTGATATACAAATCGACATAACATGTTGCCTAGTTAAGGAACAAATGAGTTTAATATACGGTCTGACAAAGGATCGATGAGATATAAAAAAATATTGACATCTCCAATGGATGTTTTTCAACAGGGAGAATGGTGTATGTGTCATTTAGCAGCAAATCAAAAGGGAGAGAGAGGACTAGGTAAGCCAGTCCGGGTCCCCTGGTTATATGTAGAGATATCAATATAGGACTAGCTATGTTGTGTTAGAGGAAACTCAGAAGGTATATCTGTAGGCAAACCCTTAGGTTTGGTCATGAAGCCCTCACACACCAACCTAGTTGGTGTCATGCTTCATCATCGGGCCCACCACAGTGACACCGAATGTGTCCCGGGTGTGCTGCGACTCCAGATTACTGAGGAGCTGGTATTCTTACTGAGTGTGCAGTGTTGGTGAGAATGAAGATGAAAGGTTTTAAAAGCTATACAGGTGGTCCCAGTTCCCGAGGGTAAGAGGTAAATTTAATACCTGGGCCCCTGTTAGCAAGATAAAAAGGCTGTGGACGATGTGGAGTATATTAGGGGCTCCTACGTCCTTGTGGTCTACATGTTTCAGCCAGGCCTTTTGATTAAAACTGGCTTTCCTCAGGACCAAATGAGTATGTGTGGGTGAAAATAAACTATATTAAGTGAAAGTGTGTGGTAAAAAAGTGTTGCACTCGCTAAGGTGCCGTACGTGTAAGAGGGGGATTCCCTCTGCTTTACTGTACATAAAACACAAAGACAGTACAGACATACAAAAAGAGTCATTGAGAATGGTATTAACCAAAACACAACAAATAGCCGGCTTCTGGTGTGCGTGAGCGACCTAGAGCGGCAAGTAACAATGCCATGAGTGTGCCATGGCTAAGGTGAACTATGGCGGTTAAATATTAAACGCAGTGGCAGTGGTGGGCTACACAGCGAAACAGGCATAGCGTGAGGTACAGGTAAGTATGGTACATAATTCCTCACACTTGCTACTTGCTGTTAAAGCCTCATGGGTCACTTGGCAGGGAGGGAAAGAAGATCCTAAATGTTTGTAGAGGATTACAGTTAGGATAGTACCTGTGGAGAGAAATTGTTGCTTACCCAGAGCGTTGTGCAGAGATCAAGCTTACTCACGGTATTTCCGATCAGCGGTTCCTGCGACCTATCGTCCTGCTCCAGTGTCCCGAATGAGCTTTGCCAGAGTCAGGTATGGGCTTAAATAGCCGGTTTGATTGTTATCACCTGGAGAGGGGAGAGGGCGCGGTCGCGTTTCCTTTTTAGAGCGCGGGCGCTGGGAGCTAGCGGTCTGCGCGTTGCGCATGCGCGATGTGAGGTTTCCAGCGCATGCGTGGTAGAGGTGTGTGCGAGCGCTATCCATTCGCGCATGCGCCATGGTACCAGGACTAGGTTAGCATTGGTAGTGGCATGTGCGCGCGAGTGCGTGCGCAACTGGGGCAAAAAAAGGAAAAGAAGCCCGTGTGGGTCTTTTAAGGTTTAAAAAGCAACAACAGCGATTGCAAGGTATATAGGCAAAGAAGGCAATTACAGAGTAGGGACAGATCACGAGTCTGAGCGCAGACAGGGATACTGACCAATACTTTACATAGGAGTGTTTATCTCGCCAGAGCATTCCACGGGATGGAATCATTGAGCCCCTCTATATGGGTAGAAAGGCGATAAATCCAGCGTTGCTCTTTGGTGAGCAGAGTCTTCTCATCACAAGCTGAAAGTGCGAATTGTTCGATGACCGTCCAGGTGAAATCATTCGGGGTGTGATTTTGCACGATGAAGTGCTGGGTCAGTTTGCTGATGTTTTTACCACAGCGCATGGTGCTCCTGTGTTCAGTCATCCTGGTTCTAACCTTCCTGGTCGTCATGCCTATGTATCTCAAGCCACAGCGACAGGTGATTAGGTATACTAGGTTAGATGAATTACAGTTCGTGAATTGTCGTTGTGTCCAGGTTTTACCATCTTCCAACGACAATGTTTTGGAAGGGGTAGTCAGGTGGCAGACGCTACAGTTGTAACATGGTTGGTGGCCTGTTAGTTCTGGTAGGCCCCAAGTGTTTAAAATTGTATGGCCGGTTTGCTGTGTTTTTCTGGGTCTCGTGGTTACCAGCTGATCCTTCAGATTTTGTGCTCTTTTGTAAGCAAAGCGGGGGAGGTCCCAGTTCCTCGCGCCTGAATTGATGATCTTCCAATTTTTGCGAATTATGCTGGAGACCTGATTGGAGGCGGTGTTATAGGTGGTGACACACGTCATGATGGGTGTTTCTGGTGGTCTGACCACGGTCTCAAGAAGGGCCTCCCTGTTTTGGTTGCGTGCTCGTTTACAGGATTTTGTGATGATTCTGGATGGGTAGCCACGGTCTCCCAACTTGTGGACCAAGGCTTTGGACTGGTGTTTGAAGTCATGGAGGTTGCTGCAGTTCCGGCGAATGCGCAGGAACTGTCCAAATGGCAGGTTCTCTCTCAAAGGTCTGGGGTGGAAACTATCAAAGCGCAACAACGAGTTCCTGGAAGTCGGTTTGTAATGAGTCGTTGTGGTCAGACCCCCCTGATCAGCTTTTATGTTGAGGTCCAGAAACGCCAGTTCAGTAGAACTGCTAGTGCAGGTGAACTTTAGAAAGGGATCAAGGCTATTGATCCAGGTGAGAAAATCTTTCAATGTCTCCTCATTGCCTTCCCAGACAATGAGGATATCGTCAATATATCGACGCCAAATTGTTATATTTGCTGAGTAGGGGTTCGTGGGGGCTTCGATATTTGTCTGCTCAAAGTGGTGGACATATAGCCCCGCCACGCTCGGCGCAAAGACACTGCCCATCGAGGTACCATTCGTTTGTAAGAAGAATGTATCTTCGTATTGGAAATAGTTCTCTTTTAATGCCAGCGTGGCGCAATCCAAGATGAAGTGACGGGGTGTACGATGTTGCCAGTCAATCTCCATCAAGACATCATGGAGTACCTTCAGTGTGGCATCCTGAGGGAGGCTCGTATATAGGCTCTCCACGTCCAATCCCACCAGGAGGTGTTTGTCTCTATCGAAACTGACATCCTTGATGATGTTAAGGAGGTGCTTCGTGTCTTTGACGTAGGATGGAGTTTTCTGAACCAATGGGTTGAGGTAGTGATCGCAGAACCGTGATAACGGTTCTAGGAGGGACTTTATCCCTGACACTATGGGTCTGCCCGGTGGTGGGGTGACCCCTTTATGCACCTTGGGCATGATGTAAAAGTAGGGTACTTTTGCATCACGTGTGTTGAGATACTCAGCTTCTTGCTTTGAGATGTATTCTGCGTCAGAAGCCTCCTGTACTAGTTCTGTGATCTTTTTTTGTAGATCTTTGGATGGGTCTCTCAGTAATTTTCTATAGTTACGAGTGTCGCTTAATAGTCTGCGGCATTCGGTGTCGTAGTCGATTTTGTTCATGATGACTATCCCTCCACCTTTATCTGCTGGTTTGATGATGCGGGTAGGGTCATTTTGGAGTTTTTTGATGATCTCCCTATCTTGAAAAGACAGATTGTTGAAATGGTTTTGGGGTTGCAATTTCTCGACTTCTGAGTATACTGCCAACTCGAAGGTACTGATCTCCACTGGCACGGTGGCAGGTGGTGGAGTGAAGTTGGATTTGAGTTTCAACCCAGTCTCATTAGTGGTTTCTGAGTCAAGAGGTTTCTCCTTGTTTTCGAAAAACGCTTTTAGCTTGAGTTTTCTAAAAAACTCGGCCAGTTCGACATGGAGTTTGAAAGTATCTAGTCTGATGGTCGGGACAAATGACAGTCCTTTGTTCAGGACATTGGTTTCTTCATTGGTGAGGGGTACGTCGGAGAGGTTGAATACCAGGGTGCCGGTATTGGTTGGTTCAGCTATTTGCTGGGGCCCGCTTGCTCTTTGGCTTTGTTCCTCGTGTTGGCACTGACCGGATCCTCTTCTGTGGACCACTGTGCTGGTTGAGGCGCCCACTGCACTTGCTGTGGTGGATTCCTTCTCTTGCCACGGGGTCTGCGGCCTTGGCCTAAAAAAGGATATCGTTGATTTGGGTTGTTCTGGTAGTATGGTACCTGGCCAGGCGGATATAAAGGTGGATATCCATAATAAGGAGGCATTGGGCCAAATGGAGGAGGGCCGAAGTTCTGGAATTGCGGGGGGCCTTGCCAAGGTTGTGCTTGTTGTTTCCCTCCACGGCCTCTCCCTCTGGCTTTGTGGGATCCATTACTGGAGCCACTGGAAATGGAACTAGTATCTCCTGAGCTGTCCGTGTTCTGGCCTCTTGTGGGTGCAGTATACGTGTCGTCAGCATAGGGATAAGTTTTTAGATAGCTGAAGTTTTTTAGATCCTTCTCGAATTTCTTTATCTTGGTTTGGGTTAGGTATTCTTTGTAATCGTTCATCTCCCGATTTTGATCTTCCAATTTCTTTTTGTATCCTGTCAGAGTGGTTTTGAAGTGGGTCTCAGTTGCCTGGATCTCTATTATAACTGCGTCTGAAAGGCGTTTGGCAGTTTTTATTATCAAGATGAGCCAGTCCCTGGTGCAGTGCCAGGCTATCTGAGCCCAGTCTTTCCTAAAGGTGACATCATCAAGGAATATTCTGGGAGCGTTGGTGACCAGTAAGCCTTTAGGCGCTGTGTTGGTCCTCAGGTATTGTGCGAGGATAACGCCATGCAAAATAGTGCGTATCCTGTTTCGCTTTTTCTCAGTGAGAGTGTCCCAATCTGTAGTCTGCGCTATTGTTGTTGCTGTGTTAAAATCTGTCATTTAGTCACTCTAGCAATATAGGCATAAAGAAAGTTCAGAGTTTTTATTATTTCCTTTTGGATGTAAAGATGGTAATCTGCGTATCGATTGCACTACCTTTTTAAATAACAGTCATCTTTTTCCACAATTTATATGTTGTTCAACTTTATGTATTGCATAAATGTTGGACCATCCACATCTGCATCATTTAAAATACAAAGTATTGTGCTGTGGCAATTGCTTGTACATTCTCAGCAATTCCTATTGTAAGCTTCCACACTGTACTCCCTAGCATTCTATTTCTACTATATTAGTGTGTAATTTTAGAACGGTAAACACACATTACAACGCATTTTTTACAACGCACTACCATTACAACGGAACTTTTACAACGCAAATACCATTACAACGCATTTATTTACAACGCATGTTTTTACAACGCAGGTACTTTTACAACGCATACCATTACAACGTAAGTATTGGTAAGTATATAATTATATTTAAAATGTTATATGTTAGGTTTTTTTTAAAGGGGTATTTTTAGGGTTTAGGGTCAGTTTGGGGGTTTTGGGTAAAGGGGTATTTTTAGGGTTTAGGGTCAGTTTAGGGTTTTTGGGTAAAGGGGTATTTTTAGGGTTCAGGGTCAGTTTTAGGTTTTTGGGTAAAGGGGTATTTTTAGGGTTCAGGGTCAGTTTTGGGTTTTTGGGTAATGGGGTATTTTTAGGGTTCAGGGTCAGTTTTCAGTTTTTGGGTAAAGGGGTATTTTTAGGGTTCAGGGTCAGTTTTCAGTTTTTGGGTAAAGGGGTATTTTTAGGGTTCAGGGTCAGTTTTCAGTTTTTGGGTAAAGGGGTATTTTTAGGGTTCAGGGTCAGTTTTCAGTTTTTGGGTAAAGGGGTATTTTTAGGGTTCAGGGTCAGTTTTCAGTTTTTGGGTAAAGGGGTATTTTTAGGGTTCAGGGTCAGTTTTGGGTTTTTGGGTAAAGGGGTATTTTTAGGGTTCAGGGTCAGTTTTGGGTTTTTGGGTAAAGGGGTATTTTTAGGGTTCAGGGTCAGTGTTCAGTTTTTGGGTAAAAGGGTATTTTTAGGGTTTAGGGTCAGTTTTCAGTTTTTGGGTAAAGGGATATTTTTAGGGTTTAGGGTCAGTTTTGGGTTTTTGTGTAAAGGGGTATTTTTAGGGTTCAGGGTCAGTTTTGGGTTTTTGGGTAAAGGGGTACAGGGTAAAAATAAAATAAAATTAAATTTAAATTAAATTAAATTAATTAAATTAAATTAAATTAAATTAAATACAATTACATTACATTATATTAATTTTAAATAATATACAATTAAAAAAAAAATATATATACTTACCAATACTTACGTTGTAATGGTATGCGTTGTAAAGGTACCTGCGTTGTAAAAAAACGCGTTGTAAATACATGCGTGGTAATAGTATTGGCGTTGTAAAAGTCCCGTTGTAACGGTATGCGTTGTAAAAACATGCGTTTTAACGTCATATATCCTTTTAGAACATATAGGTTGAAAGGCAATTTAAGAATGAGTTACTGCAAAATTGTTTCTTAGGTTCAACTTCTCTCTCATATGGAAATTATTTTATTACTTGCATATTTTGCAGCATCCGCAGCTAAAACATATCCCATCTGGGCGAGAAGGGGAACAAGATCTTAAATTATCCTGTGGCTGTTCAACATGACTCTTAATACATTGCACAGTTTCAGGAGTCAACTGAATGTTTTTATGTGGTAAGCTGAGTATAGCTAAATCTGGCTCCCAGGTAAGCAGATCCTATTATCTCTGCAGAATATTTCTGATCTGCTTGTGATCATTGTTAAACCTAGATTTTTCCTTGAATGTTTTTCATGTCTCTCAGATAGTGTATTGTATGTTTATCCGTACTGTCAGAAATTAAAAAGTTCCCCTCTAATCTCTAAACTTTCAACAAGTATGTTTTCAACAGATCCAGTCTGCAACTTGTTTCAAAACTGCTTTCTCATCATACTACTTCTCTTTGTGAACCCTACACCAATGCTGCAATTTCTTCTTACATGTGCATACTCACCATATGGAATACTGTTTTTCAATTACTAACTATATGGAATACTGTTTTTCATTGGTGAGGGGAGACACAAGTTGGTATGCAAAACAGAATTTGCAGAAAAGTGATGAGGTAAAACTACTACAAAAGCACAAAGAAAGATCATTACTATTTTATTCACTAGACTAGTTCCCACATTTATTATTCTTTCATCCACATCCAATACTACTACCTCTTTGCTGTGAACATATACCATCATCCTCCCAAACCTAGAACAGGGTGAGAGGAGCCTGATGGCCCTTAGCATTTAGCATGTCCGAAGAGGACTAAAGGCCAAACTCAGCAGTCAAAAAGATGTGGGTGTCAAGTAGAGTGCGATTTAGTGACAGTAGCATTACCCACGGATGTATGACATCACAACGCATGCTTTCACAACGCATGCCTTTACAACGCGGTTTTCACAACGCATGCCTTTACAACGCATAGTGCTTTGGGGCGCTGGATAGTGAATTGTTTAATTTACTATTCCAACTCCAGTCCCCGTGGATAGTAGGGAAGGTGTTGGATAGTAAATTAAACCTATTCCCTATCCTAGAGCGCCCCCCAGCGCAATGCGTTGTAATGGTTTGCGTTGTAAAAGTTGCGTCATAATGGCACTGCGTAGTAAAAGTTGCGTCGTAATGGCACTGCGTAGTAAAAGATGCGTTGTAAAGGTTGTCTCCCATCACCCATAGAGCAACCACTCAGCTTGTTCTCAGCCATCCTAAAATGGTGTAAACTCAGAATCCAGAAATTACTCAATAAAACTAAGAAGGAGACTGTGGAAAGGATGGCTTTCCAAAGGTATCCTTCAATCAGAGCATTTTTTTTTTTACAGGTGCTTGGTAAGAGCTTGTAAAAAAACAAAGGTTCGGGATATATTTTGGACAAAAAATACCAGCATGCTCTCTAGGTACATGGAGAGGCTCATTTGCCATCCTTGACCTCCCAATGTGTGCCCTGAAGAAATTGTATCCAAGTGAACATTGACAGCCACAAATGGAGAGGTGAAAGACTCATCATATCACAAGACAAATTGGAGAACAAGAAATAGGAATTAGTAGGCTCAAGAACAGCCAGCCCAAGTAGTCTGCAAATGATTCTTTTTGAAATCAACACAACAGGCACTGGGAAAACCAATTAGGAACAGAGAGACTCAGACTTTTCTCATCCAGTCATCAAATTTGAAAATCCAAGCACTGTGAGGAATACAGCTGAGACAAACCCATTCACAAACTGCATTATGTAGTACCTTTAGTACTACTACAATAGTGCTACTAATTGTACTAAAAAATGGTGTTCAGAAATCTAAATGCAGAGGTTACGCAAACCTCAGTTTACATTTTAGCAGTAAATGTGGAAGGGATAGGGAGGAGTTTCTGGAAGATGGGGAATACTTACTACTAAAGGAGATGGATTATAGGAGGAGTAGGTAGGGGTCAAGAGAGTGTTAGGGTAGGCCTTAGGGAGGCCGTCCACCCACCCACAACAGAGTAAGCCCATTTATTTTCAGAAACTGCACTTCTAAAGTTACTACATACAAATTGGGCCCCAAACAGTATTAAATATACTCCCGCTCAGAAATAGAGTAAGGGACTTAAAATAAAACCTTGTTGGAAATGTTAAATTAAATTAAATGATTTAAAATAATTAAAAATATATATAAATGTAATTAATGGTTAGAAATAGATCACACTTTTAGTTTTTTTAACATATATTAATAGTCTTAGTAGATTTAAAAATCAATGCATATTAATTTTTCTTAATTTAAAAAAAAAAAATTATTCCATACATCACTGACAATAAGTATGAATACATAATCATTTTTTTATTGTACTTTACGTGGGAATATTTTATATAATATAAACTTTAGAGAAATATATTTAATTTAATTTATATAATCAATATATTTACATTTCAAATTTAACATGCTATTAATGCTGTTACTTTTCTTACATCGTTCAAAATTTGAAATGAACACGTACAATTATTTACATTAATCTTTAATTTAAAAGTATGTATTGTAAGT
Source organism: Lissotriton helveticus (assembly GCF_964261635.1). NCBI lineage: Eukaryota > Metazoa > Chordata > Amphibia > Caudata > Salamandridae > Lissotriton > Lissotriton helveticus. The sequence continues at coordinate 189,781,441 of NC_136060.1, forward strand.
TTAATTCACTTTTTTACTTTTCCCTAAAGTTTACCATAGGGAGACCTCTACCAGACTCTAAATTAGGGCCCAAGTCATTCTCCTTTAACAGATAAAATTATTGTTAACATAGGCTTTAGACCTTTCCACAGTGTCAGAGCGATATGCATGTAATATATATATATATATATATATATATATATATATATATATATATATATATATATATATATATATATATATATATATATATATATATTCCCTCGCACTCTGCCTCGTCGCAGGGGGAGCTCATTTGCGCTGGTGCCATCACCGGGATCGAGGCAGTCTCCCGCTTACATCCAACACGATAGTTTCAAAGTATTGATGGCACTCCACTCAGAGATCTATTTCGTTATTCCGCCTGGGGTTCGCCTGCTTTCTGCGCTTACACCTGGGGCTAGATCTCTGAGTGGAGTGCCATCAATACTTTGAAACTATCGTGTTGGATATATATATATATATATATATATATATATATATATTACCTACTGGCGGTCGCCAGTAGGTATATATAGTTAGGATTTTTTCTCTATGGGATTTTTGAAAATTCTATGTCTAATAACTTTGGCGTTTGTGGACGGAATTGGCTGAAATTTTCAGGAAAATGGAACATTTTGTTTCTGAGCAGCCCTTGAAAATTTGGGGGGGGTTCGTCAAGGGGGGGCCGAGAAAAAAGGGGGGTCCCAAAACGTGTTTTTAACATTGAGTTTTCCATAGGGCGGTTGGCCTCACTTTTAGCCCGAACGGCTGAATGGATTTGCACGAAACTTGGCAAAATTGTAGGGACTGGTAGCCCGATGTGCCTTTTGTAGGTCTCAATATATGTGCTTCAGTGGATTTTGAGAAATTAACGTTAAAAAAAAGATATATATCTGTAACAGCGGACCGGGCAGCGCTCCGGTTCGCGGACCTTTCGCGTAACGGAGCTTTGTGAAGCGAAGCTGATTGGTTCTCCGGCGTCTGTAAACATTCCAAACAGTCCGTAGCGGCCGCCATCTTGTCTCTCGGTAGGATCGAGAGACAAGAGGAGGCCAAAGCGAAGGGGCAAATGACCATAAGGGGGCATAGTAGATCCTCGCTGACCCCCTAGGTTTGATGTGGAGGTTTTAAAAGGGCCCCGCGGGGCAAAAAAAAAAAATAATAATAATAATCGAACGGCTGAATGGATTTGCACGAAACTTGGTAAAATATTAGGGACTGGTAGCCCGATGTGCCTTTGCTAGGTCTCAATATATGTGCTCCAGTGGATTTTGAGAAATTAACGTTCAAAAAAAGATATATATCTGTAACAGCGCTCCGCTTCGCGTAACGGAGGTTTGCGAAGCTGATTGGTCATTCTGTCACTGGGCTATAGTTGGGCTACATCTGGCTGATATTTGGGCTACATTTGTTTTTTTTGTCTCTGGCGGCCATCTTTGGGCTACATTGGGCTACATTGGGCTTCATTGGGCTTCATTGGGCTACATTGGGCTACATTTGGGCTCCAACATATATATAGGCCAATGTAGCCCAATATATATTTTTCAAAGTTAATTTTCGTAAAAACCACTGGAGCATATATCTTGAGACATAGCAAAGGCACATCGGGCTACCAGTCCCTACAATTTTGCCAAGTTTCGTGGAAATCCATTCAGCCGTTCGAGCTAAAAGTGAGTCCAACCGCCCTATGGAAATGAAGGAAATGAATGGGTAATTTGTAATTAGCAAATAGCTCATCGCAAAGTAGGTATGGTAAAGAATCGCTATTTATTCCTTAAAGTTCGCTATTTAGGAAATGCAAAAAAGTTTGATGATACATATGGCGGTTCATCTCTAACAAGATAAGAAGCATAGGGATAGATTTATGATGACTGGCGCATCACCAGGGATGTGTTAGTCATTCTGTGCCGCTGTTCCGTCACCTATGGTGTGCTGCATTTACAATGCGGCGCATCATGGGGCAAAAACAGCACAGATGCGTGATGTATCTGTGCCGTAAAGGTGGCGCATTGCTGGAGTTGTATCGCAAGTGTGATGAAGCTCCAGCAAGGGTCGGGGGTGCCCCTGTCGCAGGGTTTCTGTTCTCACACAGAACTGTGGACAGAGGATTGGAACCTCGGCGAATTAGGGTGCCCCAAAACTCACCTTAGTAATCAAAACCCCTTAGCAAGCTAGGTACAGTGTCACATTGGATATAACAAACTCTCAATGTTTAGACAATCCAGAATATGAACTTATAGTACCTCAGGATACGTGGAACTCATGAACAGTCGGTCGTTATATATTTCTTAGAAACCAGAACATGGAGTTAAGAAGAACACATGTGTATTTGAAATGTTTATTTACTAATGCCGTCTTCTCAGGCGTAGTATCTTAGATAATACAAGTACACATATTATCAGTAGCAAAATTACCAGCATAGTTACTAGTACATAAAAAGCGAATGGTGACAGTATGTTAACATGCTGTAAATGAATAAGAGTTAGCAACACTTATAAGCAGCCACGGGCCGTGGAGGGAGTTACGGTGGGGCAGGGAGGCGGGGAGGGGGAGGGGCAGGGTGGAGAGGGCTCCACCCTGCCCCTCCCCCTCCCCGCCTCCCTGCCCCACCGTAACTCCCTCCACGGCCCGCGGCTGCTTATACCTCACCCTCCCTAATACACATATTATATTATTTGCTAAGAAGGTCTCTTTGTGTTGGTTTAGGGCGTGCCCATACTTTAGTGTCTTAGATTTGAAGGAATCACATAAGCATACACCAGCTCTCTCTTCATGTGAACCGCATCAACTGTTGTGTATGTGTGTTCGGCAAAGCAATATAAAACCCGCCTCATGCCCAGAATTGGCAGAAGCTGCACTTATGTTATGAGTATGAAGTCGTGGAGATCAGACCTCATAACAATTCTGTATCGTGTTGTTCTTGAAACTTCAGCACTCGCTGTACAGATATAGTTTAACAAGCAAAGCAGATAGTAGAGCAATAACATATTATTCTCATGTAAACCACGATGAACTACTAGTTTGAAAGCTAAAGCAACAACTAAGTGTCGTGTGCAGAAGTTGCAAAAAAGGAAAAATGGCGTTTAAACCGGTAATGAGCCCATGCTAACTTAACACGGTGTAAAGATATCCAGGACCTAGATGACACCTCCCCATGATCCGGAAACGAACTGAATAAGATAATAGAAGTGCCATCTCATGAGAGCAGATTGCAACTTTACATGTGGACGGTCCGCAAGGTAAAACATTAAAAACTAGGAAAATTTAATGCTAAAGAAAAATAAAACAGCCAAGTACTTTATCGAGTCTTAAGCCAATAGGCAAGCTAAATAATAAAAACTTGACAAATAAGTCAATGAATTGTCAATGAAATGCTAGTACTCAGCATATCAAACATGAAAAAGGTCTATGACATAACTGTGTATGCAAAATAAGCTGCAACAGCCTCTAATAGGAAGTCACCGTCTTCATCCGAAAAGAGTTCAGCCATCCAATTTAAAAGCGGAAAAGAACATACGTGCTCTCCCAGCACCGGATCCTCTATCACCATCAGAGGACAGCTCGGTGGGTTTTCAAGAAAGCTCTGTTCCAAGAAAGACTGTGTTGCCGCCAGTAAATTCCAGCGACCAATTAGTCCATGCATCAATGCCACAGCCATAATCCTTTCGCCAGGACAAACCAACTCGTGAGTAATGATAGGAGTCATCAGCTGATTAAAGTCGACATCAGGAGAAACCGGTCCGCAGAGACACAAATCAATGGCCCAATCGAAATCACAGGTCAGGCAGTGAAATACAGGCTGGACACAGGTGAAGTAGGAGAATCGAAAAGATAATCCATATGCCGTGCTTAATATCGCCAACGGCATTGTGCCATAATATTCTAGCATGCGATTGCGGAACAGTGTCAGCAGCTGCAGGGCGGGAGCTTGCACAGGAGGGACATCCATATTTAAAAATGTAAAAAAGCACAAGAGCGTCCGCTGGTAATGCAAGTAAAAATGGGAATCCACGAAGCAGAGTGGAAAAAATAGAATGAAAGAAAGCAGGGATGACTCCAAAGATTTTCTCAAATGAAGTCACGAGACCACTGGTAACAACTTTAAAAAAGTGCGCCAGGGCCTTTGTGGAGGACGCGTTAAAGATAGTCCGAACCATGTCGCTGAAATGCAAAGGCGAATCAGTATTTAAAAGGGTCTGCACCTCTGTACGGGTGTTCGCTATGTGAAGCACAAAAGTTTCACGGGCCGAACTCAAGGCCACCTCTCTCTGAGACAAAAGAGCTCTTATTCTTGCCATGCCGTTGAAATCTGCTCCCAAGGTTGGTATTTGTGGCCAGATTGAAAACTCCCTATGTTCATGTGTGGGAGGAAATAGAACATTTCTGCAGCAAATAACCCGTTCACTTACTGTTACGATAAAAGGAATACTTTTAATTAACCCAGAACAATCTTCATTATTGAGCATCAAATAACTACCATTTTCCAACAACTTGAACGTGGGGATGATAGCAGGAACTGGCGTGCCTTGCAACACGCAAGCCATATTTGGTCGGTGTTTGTTGCATGAACCGTGTAACTGTATGTGCCTACACATTAGTGAATGATCTGGCGTCTCAGTGCATTCCTCTCCATTCAGATAAACTTCTTGATCATCTTTGAAACATCTATATGTGTATGGAAGCGACCAGACCTCATGAAGAAAAGCACTACCTAAAGGTTCATAACGACCTATTGGTATATATTTCATACAATTTGAAAACTTATATAAAGCAAAAGGCAGCGTTATTAAACCGTGGATAAGGCACGTTGCCAAAAAACCCGCAATCCTCTGCTGATGATGTCACTGAGCATGTCATGAATGATGTAATATGTGACATCATCAGCAGTGGATTACGGGTAATAGTATCTCTAGTTTACTCCCCTATAGCTGTCTTTCTTTTAACATAAGTGTCTGTTTCCTTCCCTTATACTTACTGTTCTTTTTTAAAAAAAAATTTTTTGGTTCACTTCCGGTTCGCGTACCGGGGAGCGAACTGGGAAGCGAACTAAGAGAAATAGAGGTTGGCACAGTTCCAAATATTGTACCAATTTTTTAATAACGGGGAGGTAGTTCTGAAAAGAACTTTTTTTTTATTGTTTTTGTTGTTTTATATTTTTTTTATTATTTTTCTGAACATTTTTTTACTTTTTTTGAATTTTTCTGAACAGTTTTATATTTTTTTGGGTTTTTCTTGCAGGGGGCAATGAAAACGATTCATTGTAAAGGGCTCAACAGGAGCAACAAAACAAAAAAAAAGTATTTATTATTTGGGGCGTTTCGTACAAACTTGCATATGATAGTCAATAGCTCTGTTGATCAGAGTGATGCTTCTTTCTCCGTAGCAAATGAATCCACTGCAATGTACGCAGACGTGTTTTACTTCATGAAATCTCGTTTGAATATTTGGCACCATCTCCCTGCCCTCTGGTCCCGTTACTTCCGGTACAACAGATCTTCTGGCCATAATAGGGAGATTATCTAGGTCGTTACGAAACTGTGCAGCACTGTAGTTGTTAGGATGCCACCTAGTCATATGGCGATGCATTGTGTAGTTTCCGAAACTGTATTTTTTGTCGGTCCCTCTGGACAGTCTATCTTGACATATAAGGCAAGTTACGTATCTTGCATTTACTTTTTTCTGACCTTTGGGAATTTAAAAAAATTGCCAAATGAAGTTTTCTTTCCGGTGAGACGTCCTGGGCTCCTCAGGCAAAAAGTGCCTCTCTTCGTGCTCGTCGTCCTGTTCCTCTTCTTCCTCTTCTTGTTGAATCATAACTTGAGCAGGTGGTCCACTCTTCCTTGGATGTGGTGGAGGTGGTGGGGAAGCACCAGCTGAAGCTACTAAAGAAGCCATTGGTCACTGCTAACAAAGGGTCTTTCTCTCACAATGATGAAAGTCAGAGTGAGGAAAGAAGGAGGGATTTTCATCATTTGGGAAAAACAATAGTTCTCAACCAATGAAAAGTGTTCATTTTAGATTATATGACCTAGTCTTACATCATTAGGAAACCAAAAGTGAAATGAACCAATGAAAAGTGTTATTACCAAGTCACATGACCTGCTGTGTTTACGTTAAGCGCTTTGCAGGGCCTCCCGGTTTGCTTCCAGAAACCTGTGCTTTGCGACTCGGTAAGCGTACCAGTTCGCTAACGTAGCACGTCATATGACGTATCACGCGACAACGCGAAACGTCATGCGGACGGGAGGCGTCACGATGTTGTTTTCTAACGCGGCAGTTGCGGTAAAGAAACGTTTACCGGCTCGCGGTCTATTTCGCGGCATCAAGGTCAGCTAACGGGAAGCTTCCCGATTCGCGAAGCGGGAACGAAGAAAAAAAAATATTTTAAATTTTTTTTATTAATAAACATATAAAATATATTTTTGGATTTAAAGAAGAATACATTTTACAGCTACAGATATTAGCTGTTAAAAAACCAATGAAATTCACTGAAAAAACCATAGGTTATAGACCATATATAGTTAGGAATTAGCATTTACAAAACCTTGAAAATTCACTGAAAAAACCATAGGTTATAGACCATATATAGTTAGGAATTAGCATTTAGAAAACCTTATTTTACTCACACAAAACCATTGAAATTCCATATATAGTTAGTTGCACTAACTATATATCGCGCACCCGCAATCCACTGCTGATGATGTCACATATTACATCATTCATGACATGGTCAGTGACATCACTGATGACATCACTGATGACATCTCAAATGACATCACTGATGACATCACTGATGACATCTCAAATGACATCACTGATGACATCATGACACACCAATACCAGTTACTACATACGCACTCACTGATTCCTACGTCTACACACACATTCACTCATTCACCCATACAATCACTCATACATACAGTCACTCATTATTACAACACTATCATATGCACTCATACACCTATGCAGACAGTCACACACTGCCACTCATCCATGGAGTTACTCACACACCAAGTCAGTCCTGTAAAGAATCAATCACACTTCCATTTCTTCATCTATACAGTTAAACACAGAACACCATACTTCAGTGACATCACTGATGACATCACTAATGACATCTGAAATGACATCACTGATGACATCTCAAATGACATCACTGATGACATCATGACACACCAATACCAGTTACTACATACGCACTCACTGATTCGTACGTCTACACACACATTCACTCATTCACCCATACAATTACTCATACATACAGTCAGTTATTATTAGAACACTATCATATGCACTCATACACCTAGTCAGTCCTGTGAAGAATCAATCACACTTCGATTTCCTCATCTATAGTTAAACACAGAACACCATACTTTTCACACATATACTAACATATACTTACTCTCTTATACAATCACTGATACAAGTACACATTGATATGCACAGCGTCACACACCTCCCAGCCAGCCACACACACACTCAGTCTTCCATCCATCCAGTCATTCTTCAATATGTAAAACGTATTTAAACTTTACAAAAACACACAGACACTAGATGATGTCATCAGTGATGTCATCAGTGATGTCACTGACCATGTCATGAATGATGTAATATGTGACATCATCAGCAGTGGATTGCGGGTGCGCGATATATAGTTAGTGCAACTAACTATATATGGAATTTCAATGGTTTTGTGTGAGTAAAATAAGGTTTTCTAAATGCTAATTCCTAACTATATATGGTCTATAACCTATGGTTTTTTCAGTGAATTTTCAAGGTTTTGTAAATGCTAATTCCTAACTATATATGGTCTATAACCTATGGTTTTTTCAGTGAATATATATATATATATCTCACACAAACTACCTTATAGTAAAGGGATATCAAAGGAAGCTCACAGTACGACTATATGGACACAACCAATATTAGGTCGTAGTCTTTGAGGGAAAAAGGGTTATTAGTGCCACAACTCGCTGCAGTTTAACTCAACACGAATTTTCAGAAAGTCATCATTCATAAACACAATATCGTCCTTGTAGAAACAACATCCATATCCTTTCAAATACTGGTGAAGAATTTCTGGGTGAAAAATCATCATCAACAAAAATACTTAAATCCCTGGAGTGAAGAACAAGAGGAAGGCTGATTTCACGATGCTCATTAAATATACCACCTTCTAGCAGTGGGATAAGTGAGCAGATGCAATGCAACAACTAGGAAGCATGGATCTTCATTGTAAGCTTCTTTAGTACTCTACAATTTCAAAAATGGGTGTCATTAGCCAGTCACGTTTATTCTCATTGAGATGCTAAATCTTGCATGGTCAAGTCTCTTTAGAGATAGTACCCTGTATCTTGGTGGAATGTTACTGTTGCTGCATTTGAAGCTGGGGAGGATAATTCAAGGAATACATTAAAGAGTGAAACGTTCTGGGAAGCAAATACTATTTTGTGACTTAGCCCTAAAGACCTAGCCCTAATGTGCATTGGCACATGTAATGAGTCATCGCTTAAGAAGGCAGCAGGTAAAACAGTGTTAATGTTGCCGACTGCCCCTACATTTCTGAATCCTGCAAGGACATCAGCATGGTAGTCACAGCCTTATTATTGCTAACTTTGCCAGGTAAAGCAACATTGATATTGAATCTGATAACAGAAGGAAATTTATATTGAAAGTGACACACAATTATTTGATCTTGACTTTTGTTTTTCAATCTGGGATGTTTCATTCTCTAAAGGGAGGTAAGAAATCTTTTAGATAAAGGTTTTTGTTAGCCTTTGACAATTCTGAATACATGTGAGAATAGTGAAACCTGCAATTGTACTTCATCTTCTTTATATCAGATGTAATTGCTTCTATTTCTGTAAAATGTAAAATGTTAGATATATAGTTTTATACTGGTTTCTCTCTCAGGGCACATGGCAAGAAGCAGACAGTATTTTCATTTTCTTTATATACCTTCTGTCATATTAATTTGGCCTTTGTGTGTGCCTCTTTGAGAAAAAGAAACTTCAATGCCAAATAAGCTTCTTCTAAACAAACCAGATTACTACTGGCCGGCTTTTTACGTAGTGGGTCAATGTAGGGACATCACGGAAAAAGTCCAGGTAACTCTTTTTGGTTTACACTGTTTACAATGTTTACTTTATTAATCCCAAGTGCTGTATTTCTGGTTGTGTGGTCGAGCAGTTTAGGCTTATTAGAGGGGAGTGTTAAGCATGTGTTGCACACACAGAGTCAATAAATGAAACACACACTCAAGAAGAAATTCAAGACAAATCTAGAAAAAGAATACAGATTATTTATATAATTTTAGACACCAAGATAATCGAAATCAGGTAATTAATTACGGAGATATGGATTTTTACAGTAAAACAGTAAAATGCTCATATAACGTTTTTTGTGGTATGAGCCTTGGACGTTGCAATGTTATCCTATGGGAGAAACATGTATATATATTTTATTTTTCATTATTAAGAAAACTATAACGAAAAATAAAAATACCAAAGAACACTAAGCACTTTAGAAAAGGAAGGCAGAAATATATAGGTTCATTTCGAAATGTAAACAAGGAGCTAAGGATGAAGAGCATTGATGCACTTTGAATTTAAAAAGGGAATTTTCCTTTTTATTTGTATATACTCAAATCTGTCCTTTTTTAATACATCTAATATTTTGGAATTGAAGGTTTAAAGTGTAATGATGAAATTATGCACAGGCATTATGAAATGACGAAGTAATATGCAAAACAAAAACGTGTTCCAAAATGTCGTCCGTATTTACATGCGAATACTGCCTGGGGATGTAATGGGAACTGTCCTTTGTTTATGTTAATCTATTTCACGTGGATTATGTGTATTTAAGGCATAAAGTAATGGCGTTCTGAGTCGTGAACAAGGCTTTGTGTAAGAGCTGAAACGGGTGAATATCATCACTTGAAAAGCATATAAAAAACGATAATTATCCCTTTGGAGTGCTGGATTACTTTTCTTGAAGGAGAAAGGAGTCATAAACGTATATATATATATATATATATATATATATATATATATGTGTGTATTACAATAATTTAAGATCTGAAAAGGAAATTAAAACGCACTCGCTCGTATTGCTCTTTGAAAAGTTACAGCAGCTTTATTTTCGACCGCACCCAACGCGTTTCGCCTTTGCAAAAGGCTTGATTACGGGATGTCGAGCTTCAGAATGAGTCTTACTTTTATTTGACATTTTACCAGTTACTTCCTGGTTAGTGACACTGGTGCATTATGGTCCTTGTGGTATGGTGATTTATTTACAACATTTTAAATCATAATGTGCTCAAATTTAGTGCTCATAAAAAAAAGGGAAATACTTTCTTTTGTTACAGAGAAGTCTTTTTGTTCTTATTCCCAAAATGGAATCTCTCCGTTTCTTGGCAAAATTATATCTCTCTGGTGAGTTTGAAATTACTCTCTGGTGAGTTGATTGATATTGTAAAAATGTCTCTCCGGTGAGTATTTACTACCATTTTTAAGATCTCACGACCTGGATTTTATTGCGATATGTCTGCATTATTGTTTTTGTGTTTTATGTTTTCTGGCCCTCAAGTGGGCTTTTTTAAATCAATTTTGTATTTCAGTTTTCTTTGCCATTTGGAGTTGTGTTGTTTTTATAGATGGACATAAAGTTCTTCATTCTGATTCATTCCTCGGGGATCGAGAGTCCTGAAAGTTATTATGTGTTTGGACTCTTTTTGTCTTAGGGTCTTTATACGATTGCCACCTCTTTCAGATGCGGGCACTTGTTCAATGGTGCAATATCTTAGGGATTCCCAATTGCTGTCATGGTGCTTTTCCATATGTCTGGCAATGGCGTTTGTGCGTGTTGTGAGTGGTTGCTCTTGTATGTTCCAATATTCTTTTTTTCACTTCAAAGATAGTGCTTCCGATATATCTTTTTTTACATGGGCACTCTACCATGTAGATTACATGTGTGCTTTTACATGTTAGGTGCTGGTGGATTCTCCATTTGCTGCCCTTCTTGATCTCAGTTTCTTTTTTTGGAGTTGCTATTTTGCAGACTTTACATTGCCTACAAGGACAGAATCCTTCTCTTTGTAACCAGGTGGGGTTTGGCACATCTCTGAAGTGGCTGTTAACAATTTGATCGCCTATTTTTCTGGCTCTTCGATACGTTATATTAGGGTGGTCACCAATCAATTTTGCAAGTGTTGGATCTGTTCTCAAGATTCCCCAGTGCTTCTGGATTATTGTAATCAATTTGTGATTTTCTGCACTGTAAGTTGTAATTAATTTGATCTCATTATTGTTTGTTTGCTGTTCTTCATCTTTGTGTAAGATCTCTTTTCGTTCTTGTGACCTTACTTTGTTGAGGCATTTTTCTACAACTACTTTCGGATATCTTCTTGCGAGGAATCTGGTCATTGCTTTGTCACTGTGTCTTTGAAATTCACTTTCATCTGAGCAGTTCCTTTTCAATCTCAAAAACTCCCCATAGGGGATGCTCCATTTTAAGGATTTGTTATGAAAGCTTTCACCCTGTAGAGTGGCATTTGTTGCTGTTTTTTTTCCGATGTAATGTAGTTTGTAGGGAGTTCTCGGCAGTGTAGATTTCAGTATCTAGGAACACAACTCTTTCTGAGTTTATCTCAAAAGTAAATTTTAAGTTTGTTGTACTGTTGTTCAGTATGTCAAAGTACTCTTCAAATTCTTTTTTGGGGCCATTCCAGATGATCAGCAGATCATCGATGAATCTGAGCCATAACACAATTTTCTCCCTCCATTGATAATTAGCAGTGTTCCATGCTAGAGGTTGCTCAAACCACCCCATTGTAGATTTGCATAATTTGGGGGAAATGAAAATCCCATTGCGCATCCTCTTATTTGTTTATAGATTTGTTTATTAAACAGGAAGATATTATTGTTTAAGCACAATGAGATCATGTCATTCAACATTCTGTTGTGGTTTCTGTATTTGATGTTCAGGTGTTAAGGGCAGGTACATGGAATCACACGGTCCTGTCAAGGAACTTAGAGATTTTAAACATCTTATATGTCTACTAGCTGTTTCCTTAGATCTAGTGACTTTGTTCTATATATATGGACCTTTAGACCAATTCTCCTTGTTACTTCCTTCTTGTCCGGAACAGGAGCTATCCCCTGTAATTATCACCTGAAATGGAAGAAGGTTGTTTATCTGATAGCTTCTAACCGCATAAATTCCATGGTATGTGTGCTACTGGTTTTAAGTTTGTTTGTTAAGAGTGTATGGGTTTGTTCTTTGGATCTCTCTCCTATGTGGTATCCGGCACTTTGGCTCTTTTTCTTTTTCCCTTTTAAAACTCGATGCATTATCATGTCTATAAGGGTGGAGATGTTTATTCCCCTTTGCCTCATATATCTCGACACAGATATCTGATTCTATTCTCTTCTTTCTTGCTCCACTTTTTTAGCCACGTACTATTAGGTTTGTGAACGTATGGATTTCTTACAACACAGTGATACTTATTATTATTTTTTCCAACTTGGGTGATGGTTCTTTCAGCAACCTTGATGGTTCAATAGACGATTAACGCATTAAAATTGTGTAACTGTGAAATGTAATAATATTGTTCCATTGTCCCCTACAGATTGTTCTATGGAATTGGATGTAATTTCAGAATTAAGCCCCTGTGTATAAAGAAAAGTTTTTTTGATCGACTATCTGTACTGTTTTTGAAAAAGAATCAACACGACGTGAATTAAGAAGCGCTTTGACCACCTATTACAGTATCTATTTGCGCCCTGATGAAGGAACTGTGGACACTTGGTCCTTTCCCGAAACGCGCGTCGGCGCCTCTTTTTTCTTGTCCTGTTATATATATGATTTTTTGGTTGTTTTTCTGTATTATTTTTTCTCTAGTATGGTAGTTGAAGTGCGATTGAGAGGCTTGAATGGATGTTTTGGTAAATATTTTTGAGAATCTATGATTTATATGGTTGGTTCTTCTGTTTTTGTGGGGCTTGTGTTGATATTATTGTACATAATTGAATATACTGTATATATGATGATGCTTATTATGCTATTTTTCTGTGTGATGAACTTTGTGACTAAAAAATGAATAAATAAGCATATGTTTTTCTATGAATACATTTGTTGTTGGGACAATGTTGATTTAATTGTTTATGAAGGATATATTACCTGCCTAGTAAGTGAATACCGAGGAGAGGTTAAGTCTTGTTCTAGAATATTTCCCTGCTCCTCCCTCCCGGAAAATAGTTTTTTCTCAGGGACCCTCTTCTGTGTTTTGTGCTGGAGTGAGATTAGTAAATGTTGCCTATTGAGTGTTCAGCACTTTCCTTATATTGCTTTGGATTGGAGTGGATATAGTAAATATTACCCTTTAATTTCTAACACCTTTCCCAAATTGGCTCACTTTGGAGTGGGAATAGTAAATGTTTCCTCGTTAGTGTCCAACACCTTCCTCGGTATGATTAAATTGGAGTGGGAATAGTGAATGTCACCCAAGTGGGGCCTTATTACGAGTTATGCGTTCAGACCACTCGAACACTGTGGCTCCCAGGAGAACAAAGTGCCAGTGGTCTATAGACCGCCATATTATCAGTGGACGCGGTGTGGCTGCAGAGATTTTGCAGTGGTGGTGAATGTTTTTCCATATGTATCCATGCTTGTCTGTTCATTTCGACTGCATGTGTGTGGAATGCATACATATGCATGATACATGTGGAAAAATACCACCTACCCATTGCCGGAGTCGACCCAGATTTGGGCAGCCTTGGCAATGGGTATATGGTACAAAATGAAATCACCTGTAGATCGCTGCAAACAGGGCCGTAATCCTAGGGGTGAAGATGCTGCTATGAAGGGGGGGCTTGAAGAAAGGGATCCATGTCAAACTCTGCCTGGAAGAACAAGAAAGGGGTGAGTACGGACCACAAATCCTTTGTTTCCTCTGACTTAAAGCTGGTGGTCGGACCTCCACCATCAGCTTGTGGAAAAGGCAACTCGTAAAACGGACGATGGTGCGGCTGCATTTCCCCAAACATGAACTCAGTGTTCTGCTAGCAGTCTCAGAAGTTCAGCAGCGGTCTTCGCAAATACAACTTGTAATACGGTGGTCGGACTGCGGATGCCAAACTCGTAATAAGACTGTTAGCGTTCAACACCTTCTTCAAATTGGTTTAGATTGGAGTGGGAGTCGTAAAGGTTTTTCCTTTAGTGTCCAACACTTTTCCCCAATATGGTTAGATTGGAGTGGGAACACCTTTCCCACATTTTGAAATAAAACATGCCATACATTTTTCAGTTTTTTTTGGTTTTCCAATTTTTTTGTTTTAGAAATTGTGTAATATATACTTCAAGTAAAAACAAATATATAAAATGAAGTAAATTAAACATTTTTAAAGTAGTTTTCTAATAATAAAAAATTAGGTATATCATATTTAAGTAAATTTGTATATTTACATTTTCAACTTGTATTTGTTATTAACAATATTTTTATATGTATTAACTTTTTTACATATACATTTTCAACATGATTTTCACATACGTTTTGTTAGTATATATTACATTACTATTATTAAATGTACTCTTTAAAAAATGTCCATAATTTTTTATAACATTGATTGACATGTTTAATATATTTTACATTTTTTAACATTTCTTAACGTTTTGCATATATATTTTTAAAATTTCTTTCACATGTTTTGTTAGGATTTTTTAAATAATTGTATATACTTTATACTATTCTTTATTGTATACTTTACAATGTTTTCATCATTTGCTATAACAGTGTTTGATATGTTTTACTTGTGTAGCAAATTTTAACAATTTTTAAAACTTTTATTTAAGTTTTTTACAATATTTCCCATTCTTTTCTATGGGGAGATAGTCTTTTTTTTGTTTCATTTGGCGGCTATATTTATTTTACTGCTACGTTCTATTTTATAATCTATTTGTGTTATTTCTAGTCTGCTTTCCCGGAACCACGAAGAAGGAAATGTGCTCCTGTTCGTTTTAACAGATAAGTCCTTTTTTAAGGATATTTTAATGGTTTTGAGGGTAGAGGGTATTTATGAGGGACCTTTAAAAGTTAGTAATAGTGTTGTGTGTTGGTTTTTGGTATCTTTAGATCTATTGCTGATACTACTTTACATTAGTTTGCTGTTTGCGTTTTTCTTTAAAATGGTTTTAATAATGTATTACTCTGATATGTTAAATTGTGGTCTTGGTTATATTTTGATGATTAACTGTTATGTATATGTACTTTTGGGAATGAAATATGTTTTTGGGTGGGTTTTGTCAATTTCTTATATACGTTTTGTCAACGAACTTGTACTATGGGCATTTGGAGTTGTAATTTATTTTTAAAGGAAATCAGTTTGCGTTATAATAAACCAATGGTTTTTACTTTAAATTCTTTTTTCGGGTTTACATTTTGTTTTAAATAATTTATATATTATTGTGTTATATCAGTCATTATTTATGTTATTATTTTAAACAGTTGTTTGAGTAATCTAATAAAATATTGCATATTTTGTTTACTGATTTGGTTTGTTGTTTTACAGTTTGTCGTACTTTGAGGTCTTTGGTAGGTTAAGATATACGAGTATACTTTTGGCTATCATTTCTAAGTAATGTAATCCTTTGTAATTTATGAAGACTTTGACCTGAAATTGTCGCATGTCACACATTCTTTTGGTTTGTTTGCTACGTTTAAGGCCAATTTGACTAACAGATTGCTCCATTCTTATTTCTTGGTAGCTTTGCTCTTTTTGTTTTGTTTCTATACATTTGTATAAGTTCTGCCTAGTGTGGATTTAAAGGTATTGTGCCACCCTTCCACTGCGTTGTTTGTTTTGACTTCCTTTGCCAAAGTGCTTTCATAGACATTCCACTATGGTATTTAGAATTTGGGTTGGCATCTGTAAGGTAAGAATGCCTGTGAGGTGTTAAAAACAGATAAAGACTCAAATTTCTCAGCCTCATTCTCTTGCTAATGACCAGTATCCAACAATACTGCTAAAGCTTTCATAAATTTCATAAAGCGGGCCACCAGTTGAACAGAGTCTCCTTTCAAGCATGCCTCTACTGCTCCTTGGCTGGTCCGGATGTTTAAGATGCGCCAAATTGACCAAAGCCAAAACTTTCTTAGTGGATTCAATACCCTGTAGATACAGAGCACATGTGTCAATGATTCCTCCCCATTGGTACAAAGGTGACATTGCCTATCCTTCTCCTCAAGATTCCTCCGCCAGTACCAATATGCCTTCTGCAGGACTAGGCCAAAGCGCAAGACTATCAAAGGATGTCAGGGACACTAAATCTTAGAGAATTGCTGCCCAGCTGCAGTGGCCCAATTTTTCTTTACATGTGCATCACTTTCTGACGATATTAGCTTCATATGTTTTGTCAACAGTTTGGCCACCACGGGCATTGACAGCCCACTTGCCCATATTGATTGTGCGTCCAGGGCCTCCACAGCATGATTAAAAATGTGTGCCAGTTTGTTGCAGGATTATTTATTAATTTTCAGATGTAACTTTATTAGAGTACACTCCTGGGCCTGCTTGGTGTTTAAACAATATGCTACAAACCTGACTTTTAATATCCATTGCTGAGATGTTAACCTAAATTCTAAAGGAATTTGAGCCTGTGAAGGGCAACAGGAACACTCTACAATAACAGGATGATTGTGCTCTATATAGCCAGGTAGCCATTCTGTCACTGAATATCATTGCTCAATAGGCCACAGTAGGGAGAAATGTGCAGTCTATGACCTTAAGAAGGGAGGCTAAGTCTGATGTGTTCATTGATTTTTTCCCCTTAGTAAAGGTCCCTTCTAGGGAATTGGCTACCCCCTGTTGGGCTGTGATACGCTCTGCTACACTGCCCCTATGATCAAGCCAAACATCAAGATATTTGTATAAGGTTACCACTTCTATGGCTTTTTCCTTGATGAACCTAGACCCTTTCCTTGCTTGTTGCCAGGAGATTATCATCACCTTCGTGTTTTCAATATTTACCTTTAAAAAATGTACCCTGCAGTAAGCAGTGAGCGCTGAAAAGAGTCTCTGCAGTCCAACCAGTTTTTTATATTTCATTTCGGTACCCTGATATAGGTCCAGGGAACATCGTACACTTTCCCTACATCCTCTCTCCGTCATTTAATATGAACGAACCTTATAATAATAATAATAAAAATACGGCTATTTATAAAGCGCAAAACAGCTACCGCCCAAAGTAGGTGTCCCGGCGCTAAAACAACAAAGCAACAGCACTGTAAAAGGACAAGGACAGAATCAAGAATCAAATCCCCCTACAGAATCAATTTTGGTTAAAAAGCCAATTCTTGACTGCCTTCCTAAATAAACATTCTGAGTCCAATTGCCTTAAAGCGGACAACAAGGAATTCCAGAGTCTAGCTACTCTCACCACAAAGGATCTACCACCCCAGCGCTCCTTCTTAATTTGTGGGGTGGCCATTAGATTCTGATTGCTGAACCGCAATAGGCGAGATTGTTTGTAAACAGATAATCGTTGTTTCAAATAATTGGGGCAAGACCCACGGAACGAACGAAAGGCAAAGGTCAGGGCCTTAAATGTAATTCTATTGGCCACCCGAAGCCAATGCAGTTCTTTAATGTAAGGGGAAATGTGTTTTCGCATGGGCACCCGTCTAATCAGACACACAGCCGGGTTTTGAACCAGTTGCAGTCGCTTAACCAAATAGTCCGGTAAGCCCAGATAGAGGCCATTGGCATAATCCAATCTGGACGTCACAGTTGCATGAACAATGGTGCGCCTGCAGCATTCTGGTAGCAGAGGTAGAACTTTTCTCAAATACCTCAATTTTCCAAAACAGAGTTTGAGTGGAAAATGACAGGTCAGCCTCCCATTGAACTCCAAAATTTTTGACCATAGCAGTGGGGGTGGGTGGAGTCCCCATTTCCTGCGGCCACCATAGGTCTGAGTCAGGCGGGTTGATTGTTCCAAAGAACATCATCTCAATTTTTTCAGCATTCAACTTTAATTTGTTGTTGTTCAAGCAAACGGCAACGTCTGAAAGACAGCTTCTAAAGCTTTCAAAGGTCTCGGCTCACTGATCCCTGAAAGGTGTCATCGGCATAAGATATAGCCTTGACCCCCCAGTTGGCAATAAGTGAAAACAGGGGGTCCAAGTAGATGTTAAACAGCAGTGGGCTTAACGCTGATCCTTGAGGCACCCCACCCCACAAGTGCTTCTGCTCCGACTGATAATATTGATCAGCCACCCTCTGAGTCCGCATGTGGAGAAATGACCGCACCCACTCTAGGGCGGTTCCCCCAATGCCGAAATCCAGAAGGCGTTGTACCAGAATTGCATGATCAACCGTATCGAATGCGGCAGATAGATCCAGGAGCACCAGCATAGCTGAAGCCCCCAAATCCACTGCCGCCCTCACCGACTCGGCTACCTCCACAAGGGCTGTCTCTGTGCTGAAGCCTGCTCGAAAAACGGATTGCGTGTCATGTAAAATGTAATTGATTTTCGTATATTTAGCTAATTGTCTCTGGACAGCCTTTTCCAGCATCTTGGCTGGAGCAGGCAGAAGGGAAAGAGGTCTATAGTTAGACAGGACCTCGGCATCGATATTGGCTTTTTTCTTGAAAGGCAGAAGTGTTGCGTGCTTCCATAAGTTGGGAAAGGTGCCGGAACCAAGAGAAGTATTCCATATGTTCAGTAGCACCTGGGAGGCAGAATGGGCTACTTCCTTCCATACTTTGGAGGGACAAGGATCCCCTGGGGCACCTGACCTGCACTTCAGCATCTCAGCTAGTGCCTCCTGCTGAGAAATAGGGGAACAACAGGATAAGAGAGGTTTCCTGGTATTGCTCTCCCTAGCATCAGATTTGACTGTTTTTGCACCGTCTATAAAAGAGCTGTAGACCGTACGCAGTTTTTTTGTCAAAAAAGTCAGAAAGCTCATCACAAAGAAGTTGCGACGGCTGAGAATCAGTAGTGAGTTCGCGAGGATTAAGAAAGGAGTTAACCCACCTAAACAATTCTTTGCCAGGTTTATCCAAGTTGTTAATCCTTGTAGCTATATACTGCTTTCTGGCTGCCTTAATTGCTCTGTGCAACTCTTTCAGAGAGGCTTTATATACCATCTTGGCAGCGGTGGCATAATTTACCCTCCATCTTCACTCCAGGTGTTTGCAATTACTTTTCACCAAGGAGCGGAAGGAGAGTTTCTCAAATATTTAGACAGTCTGGCTGGGGCAGTGGACTCAACAGCAGTTGCAATCCACTCGTGAAAAACCAGAGCATCATTGTTAGGATCCTTAGAGAGAACAGGTTGGGAAGTCCGTAAAGTAGGTCCCAGAAACTCCTCTGTCAAATATTTCCAATTTCTTTTTAAAAGGAGGTGGGTATTTACATGTGTTAGTGAGCTTCCTAGGCTAATAGAGAGTGGTAAGACGCAGTGGTCAGACCAAACCACCTGCTTTGGGGCTTCCATGTTCAAGTTCTGGATATTAGAGAATATCAAATCAAGGATGTGTCCAGCTTTATGTGTGGGGGCTGTGACATGTTGAACTAAGTTAGCCCCAGTAAGATAGGACACAAATTGCCAGGCCTGGTTGCACTTGACATCGTCTATATGAAGATTGAAATCCCCCAACACTGTAAAGCAAAATAGATTTTTGAGCCACCAAATTACAAAGGTCCAGCAAATATCAGTCAGGGGGTCTATAAACCAAAAGGCCGGTGAAAGGGGGTCGGGCTTACTTTAATACAAAAGTTGAGACCTTCAATCTTGTCCTCCATATTAACCAGAGCAGAGGAGGTTAATTCCCAGCAGTCCCTATAAATAATGGCGACTCCTCCTCCTCTTTTCTCACCCTCCCTATTAGCACAACAAATTTTGAAACCCTGGGGAATTGCTAAAGCCACCACAGCCATAGAGTCAGCCTTTAGCCAAGATTCAGTCAAGAAAACAACCTAGTATCCATTTTCCGCCAGGAGTAACCATACGTCCTTAGCGTGTTTTATCAGAGATCTGCAATTGATTAGGCAAGCTCTGATCTGTGTAACATGATCGCTCTTTCTTATCTTCACACATGACTTAGCTACCTGAGAGATGGGCCTTCCCCGGGTCCAATTACAAGCGGGGCATGAGCTGGATAGCGCCCCCAGAGCTAAGTTAAAACAATGGCCCAACTCCCACTTTTCCCCTTTAAGTGATAGAAGCTCGCTTCTAGTCCAGCGAGTTTTCTCCAGTCTCAGCAAACTAGCAGGACATAACTCCAAATAAGGACAGAATGCCTTATAGGGACATAACGCCTTATAAGGACTGCAGCCTTTTATGGACTAAACCTTTCACCTAATTCCATGCAGAGGGTGGGTTTTTCCCAATCGATATTGCTAAGACATCATCCTTAGTACATATGAATAATTTATGAGTACACTCTCCAGAAGGTATACTTCACTTCTCCCATCGACGCACAAGGTTTAATCCCCAACGTCATCCTCATACTGAACAATGGGTAACACATGCACATAGACTGTATAAATACAGTACCTGTTGCTATCAATAGCTAGGAGGGAACTGAGACATTAAGGCCGACACACTGACCAGAGACGCTGCGGCTCCGACATACAATAACTCCAGCTGACAGTGGTCTGACTATCCCTTGCGGGTTGTCCAACTCAAGTCCCGGACCAAGTCCCACACTCTCCCTATTCAGGCAATGGGGTTCGACTAAATCCTAGCGGCATTCTTGGCCTTTACATTCTTGGCTCTTAGGGCTAGATGTAGGCAATTCCCATTTACAGACTCTTAAATACCGAATTTTACCGATTCGGTATTTAAGAGTCTGTAAGTGGGAAGGGGGCAGATGTAGGTAATTTTAAAATCTGAGTTACCGAATCTGTAAAATTCGGTATTTACCGATTCTGTAAATACATAATCGGTATTTCCCATTGATTCCTATGGGCTTTGAAGCCCATAGGAATCAATGGTAAATACCATTATGGTAAATACCGAATCCTGCAAGGGTGCAGGGGGTGTCACTTTGACACCCTCTAGCACCCCAAGTACAGGCTTGTGTGACATGTGGCACCCATACATGCCCTAACGGCATGTCTGTGTGTCACATTGCACAGGTGTGCATGCACAGAGGTGCATGCACACCTGAATTCGGTATTTTACCACACAATAGGATTGTGTGGTAAAATACCGACTCTTAAGGGCCTGTGGCACTGTAAAGTGTGCCACCTACATTTGTAATTACAGAATCGGTATATTTACCGATTCGGTAATTTACCGAATCGGTAAATATACCGATTCTGTAATTTTAAGCCCCCTACATCTGAAAACCCTAATACCGGTCGGAAACTGCCGAAATCGGCCGTTTCCGACCGGTTTTAGGGCTCCTACATCTGGCCCGTAGACTCTTAGGCTTACTCTCTTTTCGCACCTACTCACGTGGTAGGTACATTTAGGTACATCTAGATGGGCATCTTAGGAGTACGCACTTTATTTTATAAATGCATTTTGTATTCATGTATGTGTTCATGACCATTGCAAAATGGTAGAACAATACTATTCCTTTTTATTCACTGTACGGCAGATTCTATATCTCTGCTACTGTTTAACAGTTGTAGCAGCACATTTGTATTACATGAGACGAACAACGGTGCAATAAATTCTTATTCTAAACACGCCCGACTGATTCTTCTGTGTATCTCTCTGAGAGCAAAACAAGCAAGCACGAGTGACTGGGTGAAAAGTAGTATATTGTTTCCATGAGTCTGAGGAATCAGGGTTTGTTGTGTTCTAAGGTTGCTAAAAACGAATCTCTCTGATAATAGGAGATTATAGTGGCACTGCGAGCTAGCTAATGCAAAACATAGGCTAACATATTCGGAGGGGTGTACAGAGTCAGTCTACCACCAGACCCACAAAATATGTTTTCCGTAAACAGCGCAGGTCCTGCATGAAGGGTACTATAGGAACTACACTACATGGTGCCCAACGTGGTTTAATGGCACCCAACTGTTTGGTACTTACTTAACAGTAGAATCTGAGTAGCTTAGTTGTGCTTATTCTCAGAGACCCTACTTACAAAACCCAGAGACATCTGGAGTGGGTAGGGAAAAAACTCCGCCACAGCTAGCTTATTTATTGGCTGTTGGTTAATCAAGCTTGAAGGACAATTTTCACAAAAATGTGCATAAAACCTTTGCTAAATTTCCTTAGTCTGTGTTCTATACACAATGACTACATCAGCCTTAAACCCACTAGAGCAAGCACTTCCCGATGAAGAGGAAGATACCGATGCAATACAGTTTGCACCCAATGTAAGACATACTCTGACAGTTAGACTATTCAAACATGGGTTAGCACCCAGAGGGATGTAGTAATATTCGTGATAGAGGCACACGAAGATTTCAAAATAGAGGTATTCTACTCATGGATTACATTCCCAGCAGCGAATGCCGTAACACAAACTTGTCATTATTACACACATGAAGAAGTTCCTGCGGTCTACACTCCGTTTGAGGAGATTGAGATTACGCTTACTTACAAGGAACATATTTTCTGGTTTAATGGCGGCCTACCCCAAACAAGAAAAAGAGCAAGGCTTGGTCCTTTAGGAAGACCAGGAGCAACATGACCGATATTAGCGACCTATGCACCACATCCAGACATTGACACAATGCCAGGTGATGAACTGCTTGTTCAACACAAAGAGTTGATAAAACTCTACAGAAACATGACACACTTCATCTTAAGGACACTCGTGGTCCAACCAACAGTAATTACACCTACTGCAGCTCCTACACAGAGCTCAGGTACTAAAATTACTCCACAAACATTACACACGGTAATAGGCAAAGTGCCCACAAAATGTGAACAGATTCCTTTCTGGGTAGCTCAGAAAATAATCTAGTTAGAAGCAGTATTCCCAAATACAACACCATTTAAAAAACACAGAATGTTAACAATCTGCTTGCCCATGGTAATTACACCACAGTTAGAGGATTGCACCTCTTGGGGTACAGTCTTTGCTGCATATATACCAGAACTCATGGTATTCCTTCATTAGCAGTAATACCAGATGTATTAAGACAAATACAAAATGAGTATGGAGCAGAACCTGCCCTAAACTTAGGGATGAAGGTATTAAATAACTATGACCAGGTATCAGCCATAATACTAGAAAGGGGAAGCAGCATCAGTGTCAATCGGCCAACGCCTACGGGAGTTCTCTCCATTAGAACAGGTGAATGAACTACCCACAATAATTGAAACTGTGTATGCAGAATTAGGCAGGCATGGTTTTGGGGGAAGAGCTTTAAAACCTCAACTACAGGGCAGTCCCAAAAAGGACACTTTTAAGCAGATACCGACTTCTTCTAAAATTAAGTGGGATAATAAAAAAGAAAACTCTAAAGACAAGAGATCTCAGTCCCAAGGTAGATCTCCTCCACAGGAGCCCTCTGAAAAGAGGTACAACCTTAGGAATAGGGATAATATTAGGAAACCTGACAGGTATTAGGATACTGATACACGTTCCTCTCATTCCTTTCAGGGCTTGAAGAAAAGCTCCGAAAGGGAAGGACGGTCAGAAAATAGAGAAGAGCGCACACAGTCCAGAGACAAGCAGCGCGCTCAAGACTTTACTTCTAAAAAAGAAAATAAGCAAAATCCAAAACCTCAATTTCAGAAAAAGAAAGTTGCTGGTCTGAAAATCAGACATGCCCAGAATTCTGAGGACACAACTTCTGAACAGGGAATGGGCTCTGACGATGCTAGATAGTGCAGCAGAAGTAACAATAGCTCGCCTGAAGGGATTTCTGGTGACAGCGGAGTTGAATGATTACATTACAGTGGAAACACCAGACACCAGGGTGAGTGTCCCACATAAGTTATATGAAATAACACTCCAGTTGGAGAGGGACAAGCCCAGGAAAGTAAAAGTTTTTTTCAAAGAACTTATCATCTGGTTATGACATCCTGTTAGCAGAACAAGATCGGCCGTCTGCATTCGAAATGGAGTACTCCAGGGGAGAAAGTATCATTTTTCCTGCATTTTCCAACCAAGTTCCCGTTCACTTTAAACATACATATGCACAGGAGGGGGCAATAGCCCAAGCTCCGGCATTGTACAAAAATCACGCAGGGTGGGATGAGAACTCAACCTACTATGTGATCTCGTTAAAAGTTTCACCTAATGCTCAGAGGCAATATCCAATAAAGCAAGAAGCTAAAAAACAGGTCAGGGAGATCTTAGATCACCTTGAATACCAGGGGGTCTTTGAAAAATGTACCTCTCCAATGAACAATCCATTGTTTCCTGTCTCCAAACCCGACAATACATACTGTCTCATTTTAGATTACATACATTTATACTCATGCACAAAGATATTTGCTGTCCAAAATGCACATAGTGCCGCATTAATGAATAACATTGTGCGCAAAAAATAGAAAACCACACTTGCTATCTCAAATAGATTTATCTGCCAAAAATATAGCGCCTGAAAGCAGGTATCGGACCCCATTCAGTACGTTAGGGTCTCAACGACAATTTTGTCGACTAGCACAAGGGTATAAGAATAGCCCCGGTGTAATTACTTCAAAAATGTTATGAAGAAGCATTGTCTATGTGGATGATATTTATCTAACAAAAAAAGGGTTCCAGAGGGTCTAAAGGTACAGTGAGTCAACCGTGTAAGTCACCGGAAAGCACAGCAACCTACCAACTAACTGAGAAGGATGGTAAACAAAGACATCCTCGTAGATGGTCTAAAGTACCCATCAGTCACCACTCGGAACCGCCCTTCATCATTTGGGATTCCTCTATAAGACCATATATGTGGATGTGCTATTCTCATGAACAAAGGTAACCAGGATGGTAAAGTGGTTCCTTTGACTGGAATAGAGGGTAGTATGGTCCTATACTTCCTTAAAAAGGTAAGTGGCAAGTCATATAGTGACTAACAGTGTGCAGTGCAAAAAAAGGAAACTAAATACAAAAGAATAAAAAAGTGTGCAATTAAAATTGGATTGGGGAGTAATGAACAATTTTATTCGGGTGATACTCGCCCTACCAATGTTTAAAAATTTGCCAAGACAAGTTGAAAAATAGCTGTCTAGATGTGGTACCAGGTCGACATGTTTCAGCAATAGAGGACACAATTGTCCTTGCTTTCTTCAGGACCCAACAACAAATATTGCTACTGCAAAGACTAAAATAGGTGAAAAGTGAAAAAAACTAATGTAAAGACAGGTACAGAGATCACCTGAAGGTTCCTAGGTGTCACTTCATGTCTTATTCTTACAGGTCGTGTTTTTTTCACTAAAAAAAGGTCAGAAAGAAGAAGATGAGTGCCACCGGTTCCTCGAACACATGTTAAAACACAAACATCACTAGGTTTTAGACTGTAAACCTTAGTATAGCCAAATCAGCGTGCTATCAATACCGATTGTAGTAGTATTCCATTATAACATTCAGGGGTATATAATTATATTCCACATGAACACAATTGTATAAATCTTACCAGGTTTGTAAGAAGTGAAGACCTCACCCCACCTGGCAGCGGCTCAGGAGTAGAGTGAAGCACCCCTCTGTATCAGGGTGAGTAAGCACAAAGTGAAAACACACCCCTCCTTATAGTAAGCACACAAACACTAAGTTACACACTCACACGCACACAACTCTCAAATTAAAAACTCTCAATTATCCCATATTGTAGAATATACGCTGTATATCTCATGCATGAAAAATAATAGTATCTACCCATATCCCGTTTTATGATGAGCGGAGCAGTATTCGAGCAGAGTTAAAAACTCAGCCGCTAATCACAGGAAATGGAAAAGGTGGTGTCTGGCATAAGGCTCGACTCGTAGAGTCTCAAAGATTCGATGCTCAAAGGTACATAGATTTAAACAAAACCGATACAACGGAGCATTACTATCGATCTGCGGGTTGAAGTACGTAGGGATGACCACCCGCAAAATACGAGTGAGAATATCCGAACATAACAGCACAATCAGGTGCAAGAGACAGGCCACAAAACTAACCACACATTTCCTAGAGGCACGTCATCCCTCCACTGCTTTCCAATGGACTGTCTTGGAACAGCCTTTTATCCCAATGCACAAAACAGATGTGACAAGATTCCTTTTACTGAAAGAGCAGAAATGGGTCCTGAAACTTGATACTCATCACAGGGGCCTTAATGATGAGATTCCTTGGTCCTCACTATAAACATCTATAGCCCTTACAAAGATATGATGACAGGTTGTTACATTCTTTTTCCTGGTATATCACATTATCTTAGATACAGGTTTCACAACATTCCAGTTCGGACCATATCCCGTCTCTGATGGGATGCAGACTTACCGTCCTCAGATCACCGATAATTAACGCATGGTGGTAACGCTAGTTGTAGCAATAGGACGGAGAGTGTTCCGATTTGTTTGCCTATTTAAATTTCCCAACCAGAGTCACTTTCAGCACCAATGGTTACGCTTGTTCCAACTATGCGGCTGGTTTGACCAATCAAGAAACGAGCCGGTGGGTCACATGACTCAATAGACGAATCCCGTCATGCCTTTTATACGGGTATGGTTTGTTACGCGGTACCTCCCCAGTCGGTTCAGATGCCGGCGTTGGAGTACCGACGGATAGGTGAGCCCGAGTTAGCTCGAGTTTTTGTTCTTGGTTATGTCCCTATCGCTGACAGAATCTTGTTATTTTGAGCTCATAGATCGATAGTAATGCTCCGTTGTATCGGTTTTGTTTAAATCTACGTACCGTTGAGCATCGAATCTTTGAGACTCTACGAGTCGAGCCTTATGCCAGACACCACCTTTTCCATTTTCTGTGATTAGTGGCTGAGTTTTTAACTCTGCTCGAATACTGCTCCGCTCATCATAAAACGGGATATGGATAGATTCTATTATTTTTCATGTATGAGATATACAGCGTATATTCTACAATATGGGATAATTTAGAGTTTTTAATTCGAGAGTTGTGTGCGTGTGAGTGTGTAACTTAGTGTGTGTGTGCTTACTATAAGGAGGGGTGTGTTTTCACTTTGTGCTTACTCACCCTGATACAGAGCGGTGCTTCACTCTACTCCTGAGCCGCTGCCAGGTGGGGTGAGGTCTTCACGTCTTACAAACCTGGTAAGATTTATACAATTGTGTTCATGTGGAATATAATTATATACCCCTGAATGTTATAATGGAATACTACTACAATGGGTATTGATAGCACGCTGATTTGGCTATACTAAGGTTTACAGTCTAAAACCTAGTGATGTTTGTGTTTTAACATGTGTTCGAGGAACCGGTGGCACTCATCTTCTTCTTTCTGACCTTTTTTTAGTGAAAAACACACGACCTGTAAGAATAAGACATGAAGTGACACCTAGGAACCTTCAGGTGATCTCTGTACCTGTCTTTACATTTGTTTTTTTCACTTTTCACCTATTTTAGTCTTTGCAGTAGCAATATTTGTTGTTGGGTCCTGAAGAAAGCAAGGACAATTGTGTCCACTATTGCTGAAACATGTCGACCACATCTAGACAGCTATTTTTCAACCTGTCTTGGCAAATTGTTAAACATTGGTAGGGCGAGTATCACCCGAATAAAATTGTTCATTACTCCCCAATCCAATTTTAATTGCACACTTTTTTATTCTTTTGTATTTAGTTTCCTTTTTTTGCACTGCACACTGTTAGTCACTATATGACTTGCCACTTACCTTTTTAAGGAAGTATAGGACCATACTACCCTCTATTCCAGTCAAAGGAACCACTTTACCATCCTGGTTACCTTTGTTCATGAGAATAGCACATCCACATAGATGGTCTTATAGAGGAATCCCAAATGATGAAGGGCAGTTCCGAGTGGTGACTGATGGGTCTTTAGACCATCTACGAGGATGTCTTTCTTTACCATCCTTCTCAGTTAGTTGGTAGGTTGTTGTGCTTTCCGGTGACTTACACGGTTGACTCACTGTACCTTTAGACCCTCTGGAACCCTTTTTTTGTTGTATACAGTTCGGGAATGTTCCCAGAGTTGAGGTCTTTAAATATTCCCGTGGGTCCTCAATCTGATCGGTGTGTTGTTGTTGATGATATTTATCTAACAGACGACGACTTAGAGAGGTACTTGACCAGGGTAAGCACCATTATTATGGGATTTGCCAGAGAGGGCTACAAATTCAACTTTAAAAAATCAAAAATAGCCCACCTCAATGTCCTATCTTTGGGATATGAGCTGTCAAGTGAAGGCAAAAGTCTGGTAGCTAACTTTTTAGAAAAATGTGCGCTGCTCCAGCCTCCAAAATTATTTAAAAATGTACAATCAATACGAGGATTCCTAAATTTCAGCAGGACATACATTTTAGATTATGCACAAAGGGTAAAACCTTTCTATGACTTAATAAAATCTGACTTTTCAGCCTGAGATTGGACACAAGAACATACTAATATTCTTTGTTTACTCTTCCAAACACGCGTAAATGTATGCCACTTACTGATCTGAATAATTCCAGGTCAATGCGGGTACACTTATTTGACTTTTAATGACGGAGAAACTGTACCAATCGCTTACAAATCACACCTGTACACAAATGTAGAAATGCGTTTGACTTTAACAGAAAAAATACTGACAGCCGTTCAGACTGCTGTAGCAAAAGAGAGAGCACTGACTCAGGGAAAACACATTATTGTCATAACTCCAGTACCAGCTTTAGAAGCAGTTACAAAGGCCAGCATCCCAATTGCGAAAGCGTTACATCCAAGATGGATACAATGGGCTAATTCTCTTACTGCAACAGATGTTCAATACAGATTTGATCCAAGTTTAAAAACACAAGCATTCCTGCAATATGAACAAGAATATCCTTTACCTAATGAAATCTTGCCTCTAGAACAATATGAATATATCATTTATACTGATGGATCTGCACAACAGACCATAGGAAGTAAGCAGCCATATTTTTTGGTGTGTGCTATCATTAAAGGTCGCATGAGTGATGGCAAGTTCCATCCTAGTTGCACAAAAACGCAACCTCTAGGAGACTGCACGGCTCAGTTGGCAGAATTAAAAGCACTAATACTGGCACTTGTAAATATGGATCACGAATTCTCCGCACTAATCGTGTGTGATTCTTTTTACTGTGTACAGTTGTACAATGAGTACTTACAGCATTGGGAGCAAAACGGGTTCAAAGACGCAAAAGAAGGCACAATTATGCACAAAATGCTATGGGAACAGGTAGCAGAATTGAAATCCGAGCTACCGAGGGCTCACGTGATCCATTGAGGAAATTCGGTTCCGACTCCATTTTGCGTTACACCACCATTTTGTGTTGCCCTCACTCAGGCAGCCTGACGAACAGAAAACTCTTGCCCTTTCGTACTGCCACGTATCAAATAACCCCTCTATCCTTGAGGTGAAGTCGATTCCAGGAACCAGTCCGGCTCACTAATCCTTATCCAAACTGCCTGTTGGCCTTCAGTATTCTTGTCTTGACACACTAATCTTTGTTTCAAGCCATTTGTTGGTTTTCATTGTCCTTATTCCCGTCTTATCCTGCCTTGTAAATTGACCTCTTTTTCAATACACAAACATGTCTACCACTGTTGACTAACTCAGGGACACCATTATTAAATCACCTGTGGGTTAGTCAAAACATGACCTAGGGGGTAGATAATTTAATCGTGTGACGTCTTGTTTTTCTCAAAAAAGTTTATCTTCTCATTGGTCCAAATTTTGCACATTGGGAGTGCTGTTATGTAGGTGTAAAAGAATATAAAAGACTGTGAGCCCCGTAGTAAAGGGGCAGTCTCCTGAGAACATACCATTGGTGTACTTCTAGGATCACTGTACATAGCTGCAGCTAATAAATCCTGTTGTCTACGCTTAACAGAGTGTCCCGTCTCTCTGTACGACAAAGCAGGTGAACTCGGAGATGTAGGCGTGCCCTGCGCGCTAGGCCCAAAAAGGCCTGGTTCTTCAAGTGGCGCCCAATGTGGGGCGGTTTCAAAGTTCGTGGTCAAGCCCGAGGGTCGTGAGGAGCTACGTGAGGAAATTCCGGAGGATGCGCACCACATAAGTGACCCCTGCATGTCAGAAGTGGAACGAAGGTCTTTACGACGCGGTTTCTCCTTTCCGACAGCTGCTGATGACTGCTGCCCTGAACACCCCCTGCTTTGGTTCGCGTTAGTGATGACTGCCATCTCGAGACGATAGACGGGCATCTGTTGGTGTGAGAGAATACTTAGTTAAGTAATTGTGGGTAGCTCCCACATCTTTGTTTTTGATTTTGCTTTGATTCGATTGTTGCAATAACCGAAGCCGAGGGGTGCGTACATTTGTACTGTGTTAAATTGGTTAACCCCTTGATGTTAGTAAGAGGTCAGTGAAATAACAATGCCTGGTTTCAGTAAATTTAAGAGATGGTGTTGTTGTTGTTGTTCCAGAGATTCCTGACTAGAAGACACTTGTCCAGTGCCTTCAGTAGGGACTCCAAAATATGAAGTTTATTCCAAACATGGAACTGGTCCTATCATCTTTGTTAACCTTTGGGAAAAATACACTAAGAATGACAGTATTTTACAATGGCCGAAGGTTGGTAGTTTTGAGCCATGTGTGTTGGATAATTTAGAGGAAAGACTATTTAAGAGAAAAGCCCGGCCCGCAATGTTTGACTCATTTCGCATTTGGCGAAAAGAATCAAAACAGAAAGAAATTAAACAAGCGAAAAGAGATAGAAAAGAAAAGGAAATGTCAGTTATACAGGCTGCCCAGCAATTTAAAGATAATGAAACTGATCGTTCGATTGAGGTTTTAGATAGACAACATAGTATGGCAATAGATAAGTGTTATCCGGTGCAGACAAAGATGTTGACCCCGAAAAGGATCCTTTAATTTCTCACCTTTTGAGGTTACCCCCGCCCTATGCAGCAGGTGCTAATGCACCCCTACTATTGCCACCCGCTCAGCCACTTGTTGTTCCCCAGCCGGTCCCTGCACCTCTGCCCTTGCCCCTTCCTGTAATGCCAATCCCGCCACCTCCTTTGCCTCAGGCTCCCTTTATTCCGGTTACCACCTCTTCTACCCCCTCTTCTGTCCCGCCTAATACCTTGTCCCCTGTCCTGATGTTGCATTCCCCCACAGTTCGTAAGTGGATGGTTGACACCGTTTCTGGCTTTCTGTCCCTTTTCTTTGGGTCGTTCAACAAGACTCCTGTTCTTCCTCGTAGGCAAACCCTTAGTCAGCTTCCAGGTCCCAAAGAACAAGATAAACTAGACCTCCTTGCCCGCAGGTGGATTACGAATGGTTCCCAGTATGATGTACAAGACATCATGGATACTTTTCAGCAATGGGATGCGCCAACACAAAGATATGTTTTTAATGCCATGTGTGTTATTCTTATTCAGGAGTGGGAGGATACGGGATTAGGACCAGCCCCTCAGGGTCTGCTAGACGTTCAGGTGGAATTTGGCAAAGGTACAATTGTGGGTGCTGAGGTTGAGGATGCTGTACAGACGCTTGTCACCTTTAGAACAATGTTCACTTGTCGGTCTCTGCCTGAACACGATTCTTCTGTTCGAAGAAAACTAAAACACTATCCTATGAGAGAGGTTCCCCCAGTTTGGAGAGATGCGGTTCCAGTCCAGGGCGCTAATCCTGCTATACCCGCTCACTTTAAACGTGTATGGGTACATGTACCTTGGAAGAGGTCTGAAGTTCTGGCACCGAAACAATCCTTACCAGACCCCCGTAAAAATTCTGCTGGTTATTACAAAGAGTTGTCCCAAACTGTTGATGCATGCATTATGAATTTAGCCGATATAGACATGTTGATGGGAAATGTGGTCCCACAGCCATTATGGGCTAGGATTCGGAAAGAAGACCATGCTCAGGAATTGGGGGGCGATTGGGCTGCTATCCTTGCTGCAGATGGACTCCAAGTGGGTGGTGCTAAACCTGATGCTTTAATTGCAGACCTTCCCACTAGGATCATTGCTTTGATGAAAACTATGATGCCCCCTCTGCGAGTTAATTGGGATAAGTTAGCTGCCTGTAAGCAAAAGAAAGATGAAAGTGTTTCCGACTTCTTTACTCGATTTGAGGAAACGTTTCTTGATCACAGTGGTCAGGATATAAGCACGGAAGGTGGCCAACGATTGTTTGTAGATAAATTTGTGTTTAATTTGCTCCCTGAACTTTGCAATAAATTGAAAAATTCCGAAAGTTCATGGGCCGTTTCTTCTTCTGCAACGATATTGGCTACTGCTCAGTATTATGAAAATAGAGATAAAGAGGAAAAGGATAAACTTGATAAAAAAACTAAGGAATTAAAAACAAAAGTTCTTTTACAACAGGCTTATCCCCCTCGTCCTGCTCAGCGTCAGTTTCAGCCGCTTCCCCAATTCCAAAAGCTGTTACAAAAACCTGAGCCCTTTGTTCCCCGGCCCCCATTGGGTCCAAATCAATGCGCTTATTGTAAGGAGAAAGGTCACTTCAAAAATAGTTGCCCGGTTTTGTTGCAGCGTACTGGTGGTATGCCTGGGCCGCGAGGCCGAGGTGGCTACCAGTCAGCACCCATGGTAGGGGGCGAGGTACATCATCTCAAGACCAGCGTTCCTTTCCCCCTCAAAACTCTATGAATTATTTTGATCAGCAGAATGCTCAGTCTGCCCATTATTACAATAATGATTATTATACCGAAAATGAGAGTCAAGGTTTTCATACTAGCTAGGACAGCCATAGACAAAGTGAGGGAGTCATATCAGTTCCAGTGGACCAAAATGGGCCTTATGTTAAAGTCATTGCACTAGGTGTTTCAGAGCCATTTCTATTGGACACTGGTGCAACAAAGAGTTCTATCATCCACTCTAAACTCCCTGGGGCACCTTTGTCTGGCTTAACGAATATTTCCGTAGGATTTTCTGGCACCCCAGTTAAAAACCCAATTTCTCAACCTTTGCTCATCTCCATAGGTCCTTATGATCTAGAGGCTCCACTTATTTTAACAACTGGTTGTGGGGAAAATTTGTTGGGTCTGGACTTATTAAAAAGATTGTATGCAACCCTACATTGTTCTCCTTCTGGTGTACACCTCACTTTGGGTAGGGAATTGATTTCCCCAGTGTATCTGTCTAAAGACAAACTTTCCCCTGAGTTACATTCTCTTCCTACTACTCTTTGGGCTACAGGTCCTAATGATGTTGGCCTTTTGCAAATCCCGCCTTACGTTGTCACCCTCAAACCCAATATTAAGTTACCACCCATCCCCCAGTACAAAGTTTCCAGCGATGGTGAAAAAGCTCTCTTGGCTATTATTTATGATCTGGTTCAGAAAGGTGTGATTGAACAGACTAGAGGGAATACATGTAATAGTCCTGTTATACCTATTCTTAAACGTACTGATTCTTCCCAACCCCCTGTTTATCGCTTTGTGATCGATCTCCGGGAGGTCAACAAGACTGTGATACCCCAATTTCCAGTTGCCCCAGATATCACTGCCCTATTGACAACGGTACCTGCTTCTGCTACTTGGTTTTCTGTAATCGATTTGAAGAATGCATTCTTCAGTATCCCCATTGCCGAAGAAAGCAGAGATATTTTCGACTTCTCTTTAGGAGGCCGAAGCTTCCGATTTACACGCGCTCCTCAAGGCTATTGCGAGAGTCCCTCAATTTATAGTCAAGCTTTAAAAACACAGCTCGATACTCTCACTTTACCTTCAGGAGCCACTCTTATTCAGTATGTAGATGATTTGTTGATCTCTGCTGATTCTGAGGATATTTGTAAACAGGCTACTATTAAATTGCTACGACACTTGGCTGATCTTGACCACAAGGTTTCACCCTCTAAGATGCAATATTGCAGACAAAAAGTTATCTATTTAGGTCATCTATTATCAAAGGAGGGAAGACAATTAACTCCAGAGCGTATCCAAGCAATTGCTCAAATGTCTGTCCCAAGCACACAAAAGGAGGTACGTGCCTTCCTAGGCATTACCTCTTATTGTAGACAATGGATTCCGAACTTTTCTTTGTTAGCCAAACCTCTATTGGCACTCACTCTTAAAGATACACCCCACCCTCTCCCTTGGACTGCAGAATGTCAGAAAAGTTTTAATGATTTACGTATTGCCCTGTGTTCTGCTCCTGTGTTAGGTACTCCTGATTACAGTAAGCCCTTTACACTTTATGTCCACGAGAGAGAAGGTTGTGCATTGTCAGTTTTAACACAACAATTTGGGGATAAGCAACGCCCATGTGCTTATTTTTCAGCCACATTAGACCCAGTGGCCAAAGCGTTACCTAGTTGTTTGAGAGCCACAGCAGCAACGGCAGTATCCATTCGACAATCTGCTGGATTGGTGTTAGATAATGCCCTTATTGTTATGGTGCCACATGCAGTAGATATTCTTCTGAATAGGACAAAGACTCAGCACCTCACAAGTGCTCGTTTGTCAGGGTACGAACTGACACTTTTGGCTAGTCATGTGCATATTAAACGAAGCAATACCCTAAACCCAGCCACATTGATACCGATCCCAGAAGAAACAAATACTCAAGAACAACATGATTGTTTCTTCCGTACAGAAGAAGAGACAGAAGGTAGAGTTGATCTAAAAGATACTCCGCTTTTGAATCCAGATGGAATCTTATGGGTTGATGGCTCTTGCTTTAAACTTCCTAATGGTGAGACGATAACAGCCTATGCAGTTACAACTTTGTATACAGTTGTAGAAACTGCACGTATTAGACAGAATTCAGCTCAGGCAGCTGAATTGATAGCTCTTACTAGAGCTTGTGTATTGGCTAAAAGAAAAAGAGTGAATGTGTTCACCGATAGTCAATACGCGTTTGGAGTGGCCCATAGTTTTGGCTGCTTATGAAGGGAGAGAGGGTTTCTCACCTCTCATGGTGCTAAGATACAACATGGCGAGTTGGTGAATGACCTTCTCGAATAACTTACCTTACCTACTCAGATAGCAATTATCAAGTGTAGTGCGCATAAGAAAATTACTGATGATGTGGGTCAAGGAAATGCGTTTGCAGATCAAACAGCAAAAGAAACAGCCAGAGACGTTACAAGCCGCATGTACGTTGCAGGCCCTGCTAGATGGGTCAGACAAGGAGGGATGTGTGAGGACACAATAGAAAGTGTGAAAATGATTCAGGAAGAAGCTACAGAGAAAGAATTGAATGAGTGGAGAGAAACTATATGTTAGACGCAACAGGGTGTTGGACAGAATTGTCTGAACATCAGCGTTGGTTACTACCAGATGCTCATGTGCTTCCGGTTGTTACAATGGCACATGGTCCAGCTCACATCAGTGCTAAAGGAAAATGTAAACTTCTGGCTCCTGTATGGCAGAATGAGGGTATTCTAAAATGTGCAGAAAATATAGTTAATTACTATCAGGCAGATGCATCAAAGAAAATACCGGGAGCAAACGGCCAGATTCTCAGAATCAGGCCGTTTGCTCCCGGTATTTTTGCATTTGGGATGCATCATCCAAAATGCAGAAACCGTAATTTAAGGAATCTCTAAATAGCGATTCCTTAAATTGCTCTTGCATTTAAGGAATCCCAAAATGAGATTCCTTAAATGCAATGCATGAAACCCCAAAAAATAGCGAATTCGCTAATAGGGGGAGCAAATTACCATGAAGTTGAACTTCGTGGTAATTTGATAAAACTTTGAAAAATGCACTTTTGTGCATTTTTCAAAGTTACATGTTGCGCACACACATGCCCTTAGGGCATGTGTGTGTGTAACATTTGTGCACAGGTCCATTACAGGGGTGCAACAGTGGCACCCTTGAAATAGCGGAACATTAGCGATTCGGTAATAGCTAATCGCTAATAAGGAATGGCTTTCCATTCATTCCTATGGGCCTCTAGGCCCATAGGAATGAATGGAAAGCCATTCCTTATTAGCGATTAGCTATTACCGAATCGCTAATAAGGAATCTGTAGGAATCGCTATTAACATTGCGATTCCTACATGCATGATTCCTACATGCATCCCGTTTTGCTAGTCTTTAATAGCGATTCCTTACAATTCGCTATTAAGGACTCGCAAAACATAACATAACATAACATAACATAACTTTGATGCATCTGCCAGTATATTGTTTGCTTGATGCATAACCCAGGAAAAGGAACACCAACCCCAGCAGGTCATTTTGTTCCTCCAACATATCCTTTTGAGGTGTTGCAAATAGATTATATTCACATGGAGCGATGTAATAACCTCAAGTACGTCCTTTGGTGGTATGTGCCTTTTCTAGATGGATAGAGGCCTACCCCCTAAAGCACAATACTGCTCTATCTACAGCCATAATTCTCTTAAAGGAGTTTTTCCCGAGGTTCGGCTTGCCCCGAATCCTCTGGAGTGATAACGGAAGTGAATTCGTAGGTCAGATAATGCAGAAACTATGTGCAGGTCTTGGAATAAGACAAAAATTTCATGCAGCAAATCACCCTCAGTCAGCAGGTTTAGTGGAATGTTATAATGGTACCCTCAAACTTAAGCTAGCAAAAATACAGGCCATCACGGGTCTTGCCTGGCCCGATGCTTTACCCTTAGCACTATTGTCCCATACGAGGTTGTGTTTGGACGCCCAGCAAATGTTTGGGGAGTCCCAAGGACAAAGAAATATTCTGACATGGAGTACCCATTATTAATTGATTATTTGCATGACCTCACCACTAAATTGCGTGTCCTTCACCAACAGGTACAAGACGCTTTGCCACAGGCTTCAACTGATCCTGGACATGGCATACACCCAGGGGACTGGATGTGTGTGATAAATTTTCAGCGATCAAAGAATTTGGAACCTCGCTGGAGAAGGCCTTGTCAGGTCTTACTGACAACGCGTACAGCTGTAAAGGTGGTTGGCAAAAAGAACTGGATCCACGGTGTGCATTGTAAAAAGGTACCTTTGCCTTTGCCTTATGACCAGTGGGTCCGTGAAGGTATTAGTGATTTTGAAAGCGAAAGGATTCCTCGATTTATACCTTTTAGCGATGCACACCTGTATTGGACTCAATCTGAAAAAGAAGATGATGACGTCTTGCAGGAAGCTGTCTCATCACATCTGAGATTGAACACAACTAATCCAGAGACACTTTTTCAGAATCAGACTGTGCCGAATAAAACTAGATACAATTTGAGATCTAGAGAAACTAAGAACAATTAAAAGATCTATTTTGTGTTTTTGTGATATTGACCATCTAATTAGGTTGCAGGGTCGTGGTAAGAGCCTTAGTTAGTGAACCGAGTAGTGACAATAGGTCTGCGGGACTTGCAGTGTCATAGGACGGCTGATAACCACGGCTAAGTGAAGAAGGAAGACTGCCATGAGCGACATCTAGAAGATGGATTCTGTTATATTAAAAAAAATATTGAAAGGAATATAAAGTATTGTAAAATATTATATACCAGATGTGGTATAACATTGTGTATTTTTTATTTTATGTATTATATTAACATGTGTGGGTTGGATTGTTCACGTTATACAACACAAACATATATCTACCTCCCAGCCCATACCTTTTCACACTACTGCCTCCCCACAACAATTTCGTACACTACCGGAGCATGAGCAAATTAGGAGAATGGAATATCTCAACAATTCATTTATTCAACTGTTACACCAGCATCAATTGGTAATTAATACCACCGACTGTTGGGTTTGTGGACTCTTACCCCATAATACAGATAAAGGAATGCCATATTTAGTTCTCCCCTTCTCCCTAAAAGGATCTGCTTGGGCTTACACCTCTATGTTTGCCAATGCCTATGAAAACCAGCAACAACATCCTATCAGTCCATATAGGGATGGAGTTGACGTTAGTCATGACGCGTTAATAAACGGAATAGTGGCTATGTCAAAACACTACAACAAATTTAATGAATTTCCCACTGACGAACGACAAGCATACATTGATTGGAACGTGACACATTACGTCACAAGTCTTACAGACAGAGCAAAAAAAAAAAGATCTCCACCAATATATACTGTACCCCACCAAGGTCACCTATGTCTCCAAGGAAATGGTCAGAGTCTTAAGGCCCAATTGGGAAAGAGCACCTGTAACATTACATATAACTATGCCTCCCAAACTTCTCCACCATTGGTAGCATCTCAGGGAACATATTTTGTTTGCCGTGATAGAGCTTATACATGGCTACCAGCTGATTTCTCAGGAACTTGTTATATGGCTTTTCTCCTCCCTCCAAAATATACCGCTCCTTCAGGACATCATAGAAATAAGTATAAGAGTGATGTCTTTGATCAAAAAGACACAGCAGGACAAGAGGGGGGCGACTTCCTTAAAGGATTCCTCCCATTTTGGGGCCCTATGGCCAATAGTAGAAATATCAGACATCTCATTCGAGTAGTTGAAGCAACCATAAATGAAACTGTAGGAGCTCTGAATAACATAACCGCCGAGCTTCAGGCGGATCGCCTTATGACATTACAAAACAGAATGGTGTTAGACATCATTCTTGCAGACCATGGTGGAGTCTGTAAATTGATTGGATGCAGCTGCTGTGTTTACATACCTGATAACGCACCTACAGTATACCAAGCCATCTCTAAACTACACCACATTGCTGAGTCTATCCACCAGGACAAAGGAAGTTGGTCTCTGATGGGATGGTTTTGGGGATTACAGTCCACATGGGGATGGAAAATATTAACTTTCATTGGAATGATTTTAGCCATTATCTTTTCATGTTGCCTCTGCCTACAATGTGGTCCCGACATCTTTGGCTTTTGTGCCACCATGTGTGTGCCAAGACCTATTCTGCAGAAAGCAGAAAATATACAAATGATGTTGCAACAACAGCTTAAAGACATTATGGCTATTGACATAGACTCAGAGTAACGTGAGTTTATGTGTTGCCTGCGTAATGGCAAAAGGAGGGTCTGAGGAAATTCGGTTCCGACTCCATTTTGCGTTACACCGCCATTTTGTGTTGCCCTCACTCAGGCAGCCTGACAAACAGAAAACGCTTGCCCTTTCGTACTTCTACGTATCAAATAACCCCTCTATCCTTGAGGTGAAGTCGATTCCAGGAACCAGTCCGGCTCACTAATCCTTATCCAAACTGCCTGTTGGCCTTCAGTATTCTTGTCTCGACACACTAATCCTTGTTTCAAGCCATTTGTTGGTTTTCATTGTCCTTCTTCCAATCTTATCCTGCCTTGTAAAATGACCTCTTTTTCAATACACAAACATGTCTACCACTGTTGATTAACTCAGGGACACCATTATTAAATCACCTGTGGGTTAGTCAAAACATGACCTAGGGGGTAGATAATTTAATCGTGTGACGTCTTGTTTTTCTCAAAAAAGTTTATCTTCTCATTGGTCCAAATTTTGCGCATTGGGAGTGCTCTTATGTAGGTGTAAAAGAATATAAAAGACTGTGAGCCCCGGAGTAAAGTGTCAGTCTCCTGAGAACATACCATTGGTGTACTTCTTGGATGACTGTACATAGCTGCAGCTAATAAATCCTGTTGTCTACGCTTAACAGAGTGTCCCGTGTCTCTGTACGACAAAGCAGGTGAACTCTGAGATTTAGGCGTGCCCTGCGCCGCTAGGCCCAAAAAGGCCTGGTTCTTTAAGTGGCGCCAATGTGGGAGGGTTTCAAATGTCGTGGTCAAGCCCGAGAGTTGTGAGGAGCTACGTGAGGAAATTCCGGAGGATGCGCACCACATAAGTGACCCCTGCATGTCAGAAGTGGACCGAAGGTCTTTACGACACGGCTTCTCCTTTCCGACGGCTGCTGATGACTGCTGCCCTGACCACCGACCTGCTTTGGTTCGCGTTAGTGATGACTGGCATCTCGAGACGATAGATGGGCCTCTGTTGGTGTGATAGAATACTTAGTTAAGTAATTGTGGGTAGCTCCCACATCTTTGTTTTTGATTTTGCTTTGATTCGATTGTTGCAATAACCGAAGCCGAGGGGTGCGTACGTTTTTACTGTGCTAAATTGGTTAACCCCTTGATGTTAGTAAGAGGTCAGTGAAATAACGATGCCTGGTTTCAGTAAATTTAAGAGATGGTGTTGTTGTTGTTGTTCAAGAGATTCCCGACTAGAAGACACTTGTCCAGTGCCTTCAGTAGGGACTCCAAAATATGAAGTTTATTCCAAACATGGAACTGGTCCGAACTGGTCCTATCATCTTTGTTGACCTTTGGGAAAAATACACTAAGATTGACGGTATTTTACAATGGCCGAAGGATGGTAGTTTTGAGCCATGTGTGTTGGATAATTTAGATGAAAGTCTATTTCAGAGAAAAGCCCGGCCGGCAATGTTTGACTCATTTCGCATTTGGCGAAAGGAATCAAAACAGATAGAAATTAAACAAGCGAAAAGAGATAGAAAAGAAAAGGAAATGTCAGTTATACAGGCTGCCCAGCAATTTAAAGACAATGAAACTGATCTTGCGATTGAGGTTTTAGATAGACAACATAGTATGGCAATAGATAAGTGTTATCCGGTGTTGCCAACTTCTGCTGCAGACAAAGATGTTGAACCCGAAAAGGATCCTTTAATTTCTCACCTTTTGAGATTACCCCCGCCCTATGCACCAGGTGCTAATGCACCCCTACTATTGCCACCAGCTCAGCCACTTGTTGTTCCCCAGACGGTCCCTGCACCTCTGCCCTTGCCCCTTCCTGTAATACCAATCCCGCCACCTCCTTTGCCTCAGGCTCCCTTTATTCCGGTTACCACCTCTTCTACCCCCTCTTCTGTCCCGCCTAATACCTTGTCCCCTGTCCTGATGTTGAATTCCCCCACAGTTCGTAAGTGGATGGTTGACACAGTTTCTGGCTTTCTGGCCCCTTTCTTTGGGTTCAACAAGACTCCTGTTCTTCCTCGTAGGCAAACCCTTAGTCAGCTTCCAGGTCCCGAAGAAGAAGATAAACTAGACCTCCTTGCCCGCAGGTGGATTACGGATGGTTCCCAGTATGATGTACAAGACATCATGGATACTTTTCAGCAATGGGATGCGCTAACACAAATATATGTTTTTAATGCCATGTGTGTTATTCTTATTCAGGAGTGGGAGGATACGGGATTAGGACTAGCCCCTCAGGGTCTGCTAGACGTTCAGGTGGAATTTGGCAAAGGGACAATTGTGGGTGCTGAGGTTGAGGATGCTGTACAGATGCTTGTCACCTTTAGAACAATGTTCACTTGTCGGTATCTGCCTGAACACGATTCTTCTGTTCGAAGAAAACTAAAACACTATCCTATGAGAGAGGTTCCCCCAGTTTGGAGAGATGCGGTTCCAGTCCAGGGCGCTAATCCTGCTATACCCGCTCACTTTCAACGTGTATGGGTACATGTACCTTGGAAGAGGTCTGAAGTTCTAGCACTGAAACAATCCTTACCAGACCCCCATAAAAATTCTGCTGGTTATTACAAAGAGTTGTCCCAAACTGTTGATGCATGCATTATGAATTTAGCCGATATAGACATATTGATGGGAAATGTGGTCCCACAACCATTATGGGCTAGGATTCGGAAAGAAGACCATGCTCAAGAATTGGGGGGCGATTGGGCTGCTATCCTTGCTGCTGATGGACTTCAAGTGAGTGGTGCTAAACCTGATGCTTTAATTGCAGACCTTCCCACTAGGATCATTGCTTTGATGAAAACTATGATGCCCTCTCTGCGAGTTAATTGGGATAAGTTAGCTGCCTGTAAGCAAAAGAAAGATGAAAGTGTTTCCGACTTCTTTACTCGATTTGAGGAAACGTTTCTTGATCACAGTGGTCAGTATATGAGCACGGAAGGTGGCCAACGATTAAGATAAATTTGTGTTTAATTTGCTCCCTGAACTTTGCAATGATTTGAAAAATTCAGAAAGTTCATGGGCCGTTTCTTCTCCTGCTCAGATATTGGCTACTGCTCAGTATTATGAAAATAGGGATAAAGAGGAAAAGGATAAACTTGATAAAAAAACGAAGGAATTAAAAACGAAAGTTCTTTTACAACAGGCTTATCCTCCTCGTCCTGCTCAGCGTCAGTTTCAGCCGCTTCCCCAATTCCAAAAGCTGTTACAAAAACCTGAGCCCTTTGTTCCCCGGCCCCCATTGGGTCCAAATCAATGCGCTTATTGTAAGGAGGAAGGTCACTTCAAGAATAGTTGGCCGGTTTTGTTGCAGCGTACTGGTGGTATGCCTGGGCCGCGAGGCCGAGGTGGCTACCAGTCAGCACCCAGGGGTAGGGGGCGAGGTACATCATCTCAAGACCAGCGTGACCAGCGTTCCTTTCCCCCTCAAAACTCCATGAATTATTTTGATCAGCAGAATGCTCAGTCTGCCCATTATTACAATGATGATTATTATACCGAAAATGAGAGTCAAGGTTTTCATACTAGCTAGGACAGCCATAGACAAAGTGAGGGTGTCATATCAGTTCCAGTGGACCAAAATGGGCCTTATGTTAAAGTCATTGCACTAGGTGTTTCAGAGCCATTTCTATTGGACACTGGTGCAACAAAGAGTTCTATCATCCACTCTAAACTCCCTGGGGCACATTTGTCTGGCTTAACGAATATTTCCGTAGGATTTTCTGGCGCCCCAGTTAAAAACCCAATTTCTCAACCTTTGCCCATCTCCATAGGTCCTTATGATCTAGATGCTCCACTTATTTTAACAACTGGTTGTGGGGAAAATTTGTTGGGTCTGGACTTATTAAAAAGATTGTATGCAACCCTACATTGTTCTCCTTCTGGTGCACACCTCACTTTGGGTAGGGAATTGATTTCCCCAGTGTATCTGTCTAAAGACAAACTTCCCCCTGAGTTACATTCTCTTCCGACTACTCTTTGGGCTACAGGTCCTAATGATGTTGGCCTTTTGCAAATCCCGCCTTACGTTGTCACCCTCAAACCCAATATTAAGTTACCACGCATCCCCCAGTACAAAGTTTCCAGCGATGGTGAAAAAGCTCTTTTGGCTATTATTTATGATCTGGTTCAGAAAGGTGTGATTGAAGAGACTAGATGGAATACATGTAATAGTCCTGTTATACCTATTCTTAAACGTACTGATTCTTCCCAACCCCCTGTTTATCGCTTTGTGATCGATTTCCGGGCGGTCAACAAGATTGTGATACCCCAATTTCCCTTTGTCCCAGATATTACTGCCCTATTGACAACGGTACCTGCTTCTGCTACTTGGTTTTCTGTAATCGATTTGAAGAATGCATTCTTCAGTATCCCCATTGCCGAAGAAAGCAGAGATATTTTTGACTTCTCTTTAGGAGGCCGAAGCTTCCGATTTACACGCGCTCCTCAAGGCTATTGCGAGAGTCCTTCAATTTATAGTCAAGCTTTAAAAACACAGCTCGATACTCTCACTTTACCTTCAGGAGCCACTCTTATTCAGTATGTAGATGATTTGTTGATCTCTGCTGATTCTGAGGATATTTGTAAACAGGCTACTATTAAATTGCTACGACACTTGGCTGATCTAGACCACAAGGTTTCACCCTCTAAGATGCAATATTGCCGACAAAAAGTTACCTATTTAGGTCATCTATTATCAAAGGAGGGAAGACAATTAACTCCAGAGCATATCCAAGCAATTGCTCAAATGTCTGTCCCAAGCACACAAAAGGAGGTACGTGCCTTCCTAGGCATTACCTCTTATTGTAGACAATGGATTCCGAACTTTTCTTTGTTAGCCAAACCTCTATTGGCACTCACTCTTAAAGATACACCCCAACCTCTCCCTTGGACTGCAGAATGTCAGAAAAGTTTTAATGATGTACGCATTGCCCTGTGTTCTGCTCCTGTGTTAGGTACTCCTGATTACAGTAAGCCCTTTACACTTTATGTCCACGAGAGAGAAGGTTGTGCATTGTC
The DNA here is from genome assembly GCF_964261635.1 of Lissotriton helveticus. Taxonomy (NCBI): domain Eukaryota; kingdom Metazoa; phylum Chordata; class Amphibia; order Caudata; family Salamandridae; genus Lissotriton; species Lissotriton helveticus. The sequence continues at coordinate 189,825,379 of NC_136060.1, forward strand.
AGTTTTAACACAACAATTTGGGGATAAGCAACGCCCATGTGCTTATTTTTCAGCCACATTAGACCCAGTGGCCAAAGCGTTACCTAGTTGTTTGAGAGCCCCAGCAGCAACTTCAGTATTCATTCGACAATCTGCTGGATTGGTGTTAGATAATGCCCTTATTGTTATGGTGCCACAAGCAGTAGATATTCTTCTGAATAGGACAAAGACTCAGGACCTCACAAGTGCTCGTTTGTCAGGGTACGAACTGACACTTTTGGTTAGTCATGTGCATATTAATCGATGCAATACCCTAAACCCAGCCACATTGATACCGATCCCAGAAGAAACAAATACTCAAGAACAACATGACAAAAGGTAGAGTTGATCTAAAAGATACTCCGCTTTCGAATCCAGATGGAATCTTATGGGTTGATGGCTCTTGTTTTAAACTCCCTAATGGTGAAACGACCAAGGCCTATGTAGTTACTACTTTGTATACAGTTGTAGAAACTGCACGTATTAGACATAATTTAGCTGAGGCAGCTGAATTGATAGCTCTTACTAGAGCTTGTGTATTGGCTAAAAGAAAAAGAGTGAATGTGTTCACAGATAGTCAATACGCGTTTGGAGTGGCCCATAGTTTTGGCCACTTATGGAGGGAGAGAGGGTTTCTCACCTCCCATGGTGCTAAGATACAACATTGCGAGTTGGTGAATGACCTTCTCAAATCACTTACCTTACCTACTCAGATAGCAATTATCAAGTGTAGTGCGCATAAGAAAATTACTGATGATGTGGGTCAAGGAAATGCGTTTGCAGATCAAACAGCAAAAGAAACAGCCAGAGACGTTACAAGCCGCATGTACGTTGCAGGCCCTACTAGATGGGTCAGACAAGGAGGGATGTGTGAGGACACAATAGAAAGTATGAAAATGATTCAGGAAGAAGCTACAGAGAAAGAATTGAATGAGTGGAGAGAAACTATAGGAATGTTAGACGCAACAGGGTGTTGGACAGAATTGTCTGAACATCAGCGTTGGTTACTACCAGATGCTTATGTGCTTCCGGTTGTTACCATGGCATATGGTTCAGCTCATATCAGTGCTAAAGGAATATGTAAACTTCTGGCTCCTGTATGGCAGAATGAGGGTATTCCAAAATGTGCAGATAATCTAGTTAAACACTATATTGTTTGCTTGATGCATAACCCAGGAAAAGGAACACCCCAGCAGGTCATTTTGCTCCTCCAACATATCCTTTTGAGGAGTTGCAAATAGATTATATTCTCATGGAGCGATGTAATAACCTCAAGTACGTCTTTTGGTGGTATGTGCCTTTTCTAGATGGATCAAGGCCTACCCCCTAAAGGACAATACTGCTCTATCTACAGCCAAAATTCTCTTAAAGGAGTTTTTCCCGAGGTTCGGCTTGCCCCGAATCCTCTGGAGTGATAACGGAAGTGAATTTGTAGGTCAGATAATGCAGAAAGTATGTGCAGGTCTTGGAATAAGGCAAAAATTTCATGCAGCAAATCACTCTTAGTCAGGTTTAGTGGAATGTTATAATGGTACCCTCAAACTTAAGCTAGCAAAAATACAGGTCAGCACGGGTCTTGCCTGGCCCGATGCTTTACCCTTAGCACTATTGTCCCGTATGGGACTCAGTCCCTACGAGGTTGTGTTTGGACGCCCAGCAAATGTTTGGGGAGTCCCAAGGACAAAGAAATATTCTGACATAGAGTACCCATTATTAATTGATTATTTGCATGCCCTCACCACTAAATTGCGTGTCCTTCACCAACAGGTACAAGACGCTTTGCCACAGGCTTCAACTGATCCTGGACATGGCATACACCCAGGGGACTGGATGTGTGTGAAAAACTTTCAGCGATCAAAGAATTTGGAACCTCGCTGGAGAAGGCCTCGTCCGGTCTTACTGACAACGCATACAGCTGTAAAGGTGGATGGCAAAAAGAACTGGATCCAAGGTGTGCATTGTAAAAAGGTACTTTTGCCTTTGCCTTATGACCAGTGGGTCCGTGAAGGTATTTGTGATTTTGAAAGCGAAAGGATTCCTCAATTTGTACCTTTTAGCGATGCACACCTGTATTGGACTCAATCTGAAAAAGAAGATAATGACGTCTTGCAGGAAGCTGTCCCATCACATCTGAGGTTGAACACAACTAATCCAGAGACACTTTTTCAGAATCAGAATGTGCCGAATAAAACTAGATACAATTTGAGATCTAGAGAAACTAAGAACAATTTAAAGATCAATTTTGTGTTTTTGTGATATTGACCATCTAATTAGGTTGCAGGGTCGTGGTAAGAGCCTTAGTTAGTGACCCGAGTAGTGACAATAGGTCTGCGGGACTTTCAGTGTCATAGGACGGCTGATAACCATGGCTAAGTGAAGAAGGAAGACTGCCACGAGCGACATCTAGAAGATGGATTCTGTTATATTAGAGAAAAATAATGAAAAGAATATAAAGTATTGTAAAATATTATACACCAGATGTGGTATATCATTGTGTATTTAAATTTCTTTATGTATTATATTAGCATGTGTGGGTTGGATTGTTCATGTTATACAACACAAACATATATCTACCTCCCAGCCCATACCTTTTCACACTACTGCCTCCCCACAACAATTTCGTACACTACCGGAGCATGAGCAAATTATGAGAATGGAATATCTCAACAATTCATTTATTCAACTGTTACACCAGCATCAATTGGTAATTAAAACCACCAACTGTTGGGTTTGTGGACTCTTACCCCATAATATAGATAAAGGAATGCCATATTTAGTTCTCCCCTTCTCCCTAAAAGGATCTGCTTGGGCTTACACCTCTATATTTGCCAATGCCTATGAAAACCAGCATCGACATCCTATCAGTCCATATAGGGATGGAGTTTACGTTAGTCATGACGCGTTAATAAACGGAATAGTGGCTATGTCAAAACACTACAACAAATTTAATTAATTTCCCACTGACAAACGACAAGCATACATTGATTGGAACATGACACATTACGTCACAAGTCTTACAGACAGAGCAAAAAAAAAAAAAGATCTCCACCAATATATACTGTACCCCACCAAGGTCACCTATGTCTCCAAGGAAATGGTCAGAGTCTTAAGGCCCAATTGGGAAAGAGCACCTGTAACATTACATATACCTATGCCACCCAAACTTCTCCACCATTGGTAGCATCTCAGGGAACATATTTTGTTTGCCATGGTAGAGCTTATGCATGGCTACCAGTTGATTTCTCAGGAACTTGTTATATGGCTTTTCTCCTCCCTCCAACATATACCGCTCCTTCAGGACATCATAGAAATAAGTATAAGAGAGATGTCTTTGATCAAAAAGACACAGCAGGACAAGAGGGAGGTGACTTCCTTAAAGGATTCCTCCCATTTTGGGGCCCTATGGCCAATAGTAGAAATATCAGACATCTCATTCGAGTAGTTGAAGCAACCATAAATAAAACTGTAGGAGCTCTGAATAACATAACCGCCAAGCTTCAGGCGGATCGCCTTATGACATTACAAAACAGAATGGTGTTAGACATCATTCTTGCAGACCGTGGTGGAGTCTGTAAATTGATCGGATCCAGCTGCTGCGTTTACATACCTGATAACGCACCTACAGTATACCAAGCCATCTCTAAACTACACCACATTGCTGAGTCTATCCTCCAGGACGAAGGAAGTTGACCTCTGATGAGATGGTTTTGGGGATTACTGTCCACATGGGGATGGAAAATATTAACTTTCATTGGAATGATTTTAGCCATTGTCTTTTCATGTTGCCTCTGCCTACAATGTGGTCCCGCCATCTGTGGCTTTTGTGCCACCATGTGTGTGCCAAGGCCTATTCCGCAGAAAGCAGAAAATATACAAATGATGTTGCAACAGCAGCTTAAAGACATTATGGCTATTGACATAGACTCAGAGTAACGTGAGTTTATGTGTTGCCTGCGTAATGGCAAAAGGAGGGTCTGAGGAAATTCGGTTCCTACTCCATTTTGCGTTACACCGCCATTTTATGTTGCCCTCACTCAGGCAGCCTGACGAACAGAAAACTCTTGCCCTTTCGTACTGCCACGTATCAAATAACCCCTCTATCCTTGAGGTGAAGTCGATTCCAGGAACCAGTCCGGCTCACTAATCCTTATCCAAACTGCCTGTTGGCCTTCAGTATTTTTGTCTCGACACACTAATCCTTGTTTCAAGCCATTTGTTGGTTTTCATTGTCCTTCTTCCCGTCTCATCCTGCCTTGTAAATTGACCTCTTTTTCAATACACAAACATGTCTACCACTGTTGATTAACTCAGGGACACCATTATTAAATCACCTGTGGGTTAGTCAAAACATGACCTAAGGGGTAGAAAATTTAATCGTGTGACGTCTTTTTTTTCTCAAAAAAGTTTATCTTCTCATTGGTCCAATTTTTGTGCATTGGGAGTGCTCTTATATAGGTGTAAAAGAATATAAAAGACTGTGAGCCCCGGAGTAAAGGGGCAGTCTCCTGAGAACATACCATTGGTGTACTTCTAGGATCACTGTACATAGCTGCAGCTAATAAATCCTGTTGTCTACGCTTAACAGAGTGTCCCGTGTCTCTGTACGACAAAGCAGGTGAACTCGGAGATTTAGGTGTGCCCTGCGCCGCTAGGCCCAAAAAGGCCTGGTTCTTCACCATACACTGAGTCATCAACGCGATGGCGTTCACATTGAAAGGAATTGATTGGCTAATATAGCCGCAAAGGGGACGGTTCGCATGGCTTCCATAGCTGCGCTGACTCATTCAAAAACGAGAAAGATGGAGATATTATGGTAGCTGTCATTGCATCACGCAAAGGCAGCACAGCAGTACCTAAAAAATTTCCACTCAAATACTCCTACAAGTCAGATGCAAAAAACATTCCATATACTCAGATTCCTGGAGTGAGGGATAGAGTAGTACCAAATATGGATCGTAGGCAAGGTTTAATACTAGCTGCACACAAGTGTTTGGGCTCTGCGCATACAGGCGTTACAGCGAATATTTCTTTACTGAAACAGCGCTATTGGTGGCCAGGTTTAACTAAGCAAACTAAAGACTATGTCTTGAAATGCGACATCTGCCAGAAGATGAAAGGCTTCACCGTTGCATGCCCGACACAGACGCCATTACTAAAATCTGATAAACCTCTTGCATGTGTGTACTTGGACCACTGCAGCCCCTTACAAACGGACGGGGCTTACAGATATTTCATGGTTGCAGTGGATTCATGCTCGAGATTCTTGTGGGTATGTCCTCAGCGTTTGGCTGATGCTCGAACTGTAAAAAAAGATTTGCGAGTCTTTATCGGCACAAAGTCAGTTAGCACGTTACATTCTAACCACGGCCCTGCGTTTAGCTCTCGGGCTTAAAAAGAGGCCATGGAAGGAATGGGCATAGCATTGCGGTTCTCATCTCCATACCATCCTGAGGGAAATTCTATTGTGAAGAGAAAAAAACGGGACTTAAAGCAATCTTTAACAGCTAGGGTATTAGGCAAGGGCGGTAGTTGGGTCACACACCTTTATGGAGTACAGCGGGCATTAAACAACCAGCCAAGAAGCTCTCTAGGTGGTATCGGTACCTGATCTTGATTGTGAAGGCGCAGTGGCGGATGAAAAACCATTTGATATCCTTGATCGTTTGGCTGTTTTACAGGATCTACATGAATCCAGGACAAAACAAAGCAATGTCCATCTAAAGCAGACCGCCACTGAGGAAGTCAAGGTAGTCACAGCAAGACCTGTCTGGATCCCAAAAGTCAGGGATCTGATCAGAGAGAAAATTGTGGTCAAAAAGGAATTTGGACCCTTTTACAGAAAACCTGTACCAGTCCTTGCAGACACAGAACAAGAACTGTGCTGCTCCCGCCTCTTGCCGGAAAAAAGGAGAAAAGATCTGTCTTAATTGACTTAATCAAACCACACTATGTGCTCGATACTAAACAGTAGGCCTAGTGGACTCCGCTTTAGCAGACACCCTCCTCTAGCTACAATCCAAGAAGTTCAAACAGAAATACTCATCACGTTTGAAGAGCCACCTGGAAGGAATGAAGGACTAAGCAACAATGCTATGGAACTTGTTCCACTTGAACCAGACATTCATATTCAAAATGAAAATCAGAACAAATCACAACTTGCAATTAGACCGAATACAGACGTCTACAACATGTCTCGTCGAAAGGAAAATAACATTTCAACTAATCCCGATGCAATTCCTACAATTGATCGAACAGCTTCTGGCTATTTCATTAACTTTGATACATTTTCTCTGGATCCAAGTGAGCTGGAAACGATGCTGGCCAAAACACCATTCAGCAAGAATTAAAGAATTTTTTCTCTTTCTTCAAAAGACATACTTGGTATCACCTTGGATTGAACTCTGGGTAATTTCTGGGATATTTTTTTTTCTTTTCTGGCTAGTCTTAGCATTGACTTTTATTATGCTTATCAATGGACACCATCTTTTTCCTAGGGATGTGTAACTCCTTTTGTTGTGTGGGCTAGGTCATTATGAGTCAAAGCGCCAGGATGCCCTCTGGGTGATAGTTGCGCTATAAAAGTATGCTTACTACTACTTACTACTACAACAAGGTTCCACAGCCCAAAAGGTTAACATCCTACTGAAGCCACATCCATCATCACATCGTGAACAAAGAGACTTGTCATCAGTGAACATTACAGCTGTTCCTATACCCGATGGTATAGTATGGGACAAGGTTGAGTTCAACATTTTCGGCCCAACCTAACTTTTAAAAATTAAGCATGTATTTAAAATCTCATTAACTGACTTCATTACCTCCAGTACATTTTCTGATGATTGGGACACTGAAACAGTAAATAGCATGTTGTCTGATTTAGAGAAAACTGCTGCATTTTCTAATAATGAAATATTAGAGGGTTCTTCAGACTATGACAAATTGTACTGTTACCAACATTATGGTCATCATTTCCTGCACAAATCCATATCGGCTAGGAATGTTTTTAAGTACCATCAGTGGGAACATTGCCCAACACCACTGAAAAGAAGTTCACAAACCTTTGCACAGAAATGTGCATACTTTTCAGGGTTTAACACCACAGTCCCAGCCTTATTGTATTATAAGGTTGTACCAACATCAGCACTGAAAATGATGTTGACAAACACTAAACTGATTTACTCTGCTTCCTTTTTGGCCCAATTGTCTGAACAGGGGTTCAACCTATGGAAAGATTAAATTGACTCAAAATCGATTTGGGGTTCAATGGACTGGCAAGACAAGGGTACAGAGGCACTATTTATAGCATGCCTCATTCCACAGCAGATGATCTTTTTAAAGGATACTGTTCAACAGACATCCTGTCTTGGAATAGCCAAGATAAATTACCTGAACACTCCAAAGTTTCCTACACCAACACATGGGTGGCAGAATTCTTCTACAAAGGAAGGGGCAACAGTTGATGATGTACTAAAGTACAAGAGATCAGACCCAAATTGGAAGGAGTGGGCGGTTTGGCCTTTAGACACAAACACATGTCATAAACGGTTCCTGCACATCACAAACGGACTCAGTATGCATAGGCCAGACCCACGAAATGTACAGAGAGAACATCCAGGGGTAGTGACATCCTACTGTGACAGGTAGTCATGCCTAGAATGGCTAGAAACCTCAACACTTGCAGAAGTGAAACAACACTTATCTTTACTCTCACAAGACATGGATCTTAGGAACTTTTTACTGGGACCTAGGAAACAACATTTCCAATGTTTCATATATGCAGGCATTTAAGCTGCTTATAATGAAATCTGGAAGATTTCCCAATAAGAAGCCGCAGAGAGAATACGGGAAATAGACCATATAAACTTAGAAAAAGCGTTAGCTGTGGTGGATAATGGGTTAACAACTTTGACCTCCAGAGTATATTCATTGAGCAACATTGTATCTTTTGCTATTGACATACTGGAACAGGATTTAGCCATATTACAACACGGCCAATCACAGTTACGTTCTATTATGTTATTGAGCTGGACGCTGCAATCTTTGCGTGCCGACTTTGTGCCTTGAGGTTTTATAAACAGTACGTCTATATTTTCAGAATACAATCTAACTGATATACAGACACAGGGACTTTTTTCTGGCCTGCCGTGAGGGAAACGGCCACTCTGTGAATCACTCACCGGCTCACCAGCTCCTGCTCTCTTAGCCTGGAACTCTGCTTCTCATCCCGCCGTGAGGGCAACGGCCGCCGAGATCCTCTTAACTACACTTCCCGAAAGTGCTTTGCTGGGCACCAGTTATCGCGTCAGCAGACGGTGCCAGAAGCCCTCAAAGGACGCCCGGCCCTCCCGCAGCTCGGTACGCGCTACTTTGTTCTGGCCTGCCGTGAGGGAAACGGCTACTCTGTGAATCACTCACCGGCTCACCAGCTCCTGCTCTCTTAGCCTGGAACTCTGCTTCCCATCCTGCCGTAAGGGGAACGGCCGCCGAGATCCTCTTGACTACACTTCCCAGAGTGCTTTGCTGGGCACCAGTTATCGCGTCAGCAGAGGGCGCCGGAGGCCTTCAAAGGACGCCCGGCCCTCCCGCAGCGCGGGACGTGCTACTTTGTTCTGGCCTGCCATGAGGGAAACGCTACTCTGTGATTCACTCACCGGCTCACCAGCTCCTGCTCTCTTAGCCTGGAACTCTGCTTCTCACCCCGCCGTGAGGGGAACGGCCGCCGAGATCCTCTTGACTACACTTCCCAGAGTGCTTTGCTGGGCACCAGTTATCGCGTCAGCAGAGTGCGCCGGAGGCCCTCAAAGGACGCCCGGCCCTCCCACAGCGCGGGACGTGCTACTTTGTTCTGGCCTGCCATGAAGGAAACGGCTACTCTGTGAATCACTCACCGGCTCACCAGCTCCTGCTCTCTTAGCCTGGAACTCTGCTTCCCATCCTGCCGTAAGGGGAACGGCTGCCGAGATCCTCTTGACTACACTTCCCAGAGTGCTTTGCTGGGCACCAGTTATCGCGCCGGCAGAGGGTGCCGGAGGCCCTCAAAGGACACCCGTCCCTCCCGCAGCGTGGGACATGCGCGGGTGTGCCGTCCCACGCTCGTCCGTGCCAGAAAGAGCCTGGGCAGGGCCACCCCCCCTGAGTCTTCGATTAGCTGACCCGTGGATTGGTGGTGTAATTGTTGTGACTCATACAAAGGTACTGTTCCCCTGTTCCTGATATTCCTTTTGTAAACCTGGTGGGCTCTTTTCTCCCTGTGGCTCATTAGTGGACTACTAAAGTAGTTTGTTTCTTGCATCATATTTGTTTGGTATTCCACAAGAAGGGGCCGATTTGCATGGGGAAGGGTAAATCAATGGAGGAGGGTAGTGGGGGGGCCAAGACTATGATTTCTTCTAAATCACAAAAGGGCAAGAAGGCAAGGAAGGTGGCTAGACATGCAGCTGTCAACTGTGTCCTTGATCGTATTGATAATCTTGTAGAAGAATGTGAGGCAATTCTGGGCAATGAGACTAATGTAAAAGTAACTGGGGTCGTTTCGCAATTGAATATAGGTGACGTGGGTGCCGAAAAAGGGGACAATGTTTTGCCTGTTATTCCTGCTATGTTTCTTATAAAACAAAAGGGTGCAATTGAACTTGATTCTGCCACAAGAGGGTCTCTAACTGTAACAACTAAGAGTACCATAGAGAATGACATTGATAATTTGACTCTAGTAAATAGTCATCAGCCTTCTGTTTCCGATCAATTTGTCCCCTGTGTCAACGGGTTTTCTGTCCTGGCAAATATACATAGTGGTAGTCCTACGATAGATATACCACATTCACCTGATATTGATCTGGCCCCCATCCTCAACCCAATTCCTGATTTTTTGCCAAATCAAGTTACTGTTCCTTTAGTGCGATCCAGTTCCATGGGCAATAATGTCTCACAAGAGATTTGTGTCTTAACAAACTTAGTCTCCCTTTTAAAAGATGAGATCGAGTCGATGAAAACCTTCATTCTAAAGGTATCTGCCATGGTAGGACCCCAGATAAGTGAGAGGACAGGTTCCTTACTGAACCCTAGTACAACTAATGGTAATGCATTCCCTTTGAAAACAAGCAGTATTAGGCCGAATTTTCAAGCTGAGGGTAACATAGCTAGGGCTGGGATTAAAATACAACCCACTCATATGGAGCAGATTAGAGCAAGTAAATTCATAACATCCGAGAAAGGCCAAAATAAATAGCCAACATTGTCGGAGCATAAGCTGACACGTCAGCTGAAGACACCAGTGAGGGAACACTCTACGCCCGATACTAGGTGGGCATTACTGATAAAGCACATAATAGAGGCAAAATCCCATTAAGAAGAGAGGGTGCTGAATCTAGTAGACCACATAGTGCCAATAAAATTTATGTGACAAATGTTGCCAAGTTGGGTACGGGGGGTAAATTTGAGAGCGCTGACTCTTTGACCAATAAAGCCATTCATTGGTTACGCTACGTCAGAGGTTGACGATCAGTAATTAGGGAAGACATTACTAAGGCAACTAGGCTAACCTCTGATGCTGACCAATATGACTGTATTGAATTGGTTTTACGGACAGAGTCACTGGCAGATGATTTATTTGCTTTGGAATTTAGAACCAGCCCTCCAGCCCACTCCCCTATCTAGCTGAGGAAATTTCCTTTAGGTCCCCAGGATCATTCACCTTATGGGCAGAAACTGCGGGATAACACTAGTGGCTCTGGTCTAGAAAACATTGACTGACTTCCAGTTGTTTTTGCGATAACTCTGTCTGGTTCAAGTGTAGGGGGCCTTATCAGGGGCGGACCTGATATAGACACAAAAATTACTGACAGTAGCCCAAGGCCCAGTCACAGTGCAGAGGATCAACCTGGTCATGTTAATACGGCTGTTCACTCTATTGAAGTAGTATCCTGTAAAGGGTCTGGCCGCTCCCCTGGCGTTTGCCCAAACATTAGGGCTGACTGTTTGCGACAGGACAATATATGTTCCTCTACTGTTCCTAGCCAGGATAGGCTTACTAGTGTAACACGGTCAAGTACTTCCTCCAACCCAGGATCAGTTAGGTGGTCTAGGGTAAATCCTATCCATGAGGACAATATTTCACTAACTGTGGGCTGATAGCCCAAGCGGGGGACACTGGAATATAGCAGGCTTGGGCACCAAAGTATCATCACCGGAATGGTTAGCGTTTATTAGTGATTTTGATGTCTGTCTCTTCCAGGAGACCTGGCTATCTCAGCCACATTTTTTCCCTGGCTATTTAAATTTCTTTGTGCCTGCAACAAAAGGGGTTAAGGGGCGTGCAATGGGTGGGCTAACCATTTGGGTGCGACAACAACTTCCTTTAGCTATCAAAGAATTACCCTCAGGGAGTAACAATATTCAAGTTTTAAGATTGAACTTGGGCCCCATGGGATGTTTGGACATCTACAATGTCTACGTAAGGGGGGTTAGAGGGAGTAGATCCTAGGTCATAGTGGCCTTGGACTCCCTCATTGAGCTCCACTTGCCAAACAGTAATGTGATCGTGACGGGTGATCTAAACTCTACCTTCAAGCCCCTGGTAGCTACTGACTGGTATCTTGCTGATGATGATGAAGATAGTCAATGGGGGGAGGGTACCAAAAGTAGCACTTGAGCCTGTCAAGAAGTGGACAGAGGTAGTCATTCAGATTAATACTGTCTGTTATGAAAGGGGACTTAGGGCACTTAATGGCAGGACTTTGAAGGATAGGTTTGGGGCTGTTACATTTAACAATGGGCGTAGTAAAAGTAGAATTGTTTATGTCCTTTGTAGCCAGAAGTTCTGGCACACGATCGCTGATATGGTGGTTAAAGACCGCATGGAAAGCGATCACAGTCCCCTGTGCGTCACCCACGATTGGTGGGAGCGGGACCTCCCTCAGGTTGATTGGGTTGAGCTTTGTCCCCCAACTATTGTTCCCACCAATGATATGAGGCGTCTTAATTGATAAAACGTAGCTTCCAACCTGGAGGTCTTGAATAAAATAGCTGAGGAGGTTGATAGTGCTTTGCTGGCCCTAGAACATGTTAATACCCTTGGAACTGATCTGAGCTGTGTAACTCCAATTCATGACAGCTTGTTCAAGTGTGTTAGTGCTAATTTTTTAGCGCCCATTAAAACTAAGAAATTAGCTCCCCCAAAATCATTAAGGTGGTATAATGATGATTGTAGGAGAGCTAGAATCGACTTGGGCAACGCTATTAGGGCTGGCAATTTGGATGCTGTCCGCCTTGGCAGACAGGTTTATAAAAGAGCTATCCTAAAGGCCAAGAGTTCATGGGATTAGTCCCGATGGCAGGAGCTTAAAGAAGCAAGTGACAGAAAGAATTCCAGATTATTCTGGAATATTATTAAGTGGGGCAGAGGGGGCCAGTCTGAACAGCCTGAAAACTATGTTTCTCAGGAAGGGTGGGTTAATTATTTTAGACCACAGTAAGCGTGTAACCCTTCAGGAAATCAAATGGAAGATTTAAGCTTTGTTTTTATAAAGATGATGCTTTTCATAGCAATGACGTTTTAATAGCCCTTAATGCTTTGGCAGGAGTTGGAGCTCCGGGGCCCGATGGTGTCCCCGCCGATGTCTTTCTGTATGATAATGCTCGGTGGGGCAGATACATACAGTTGCTGGCAAATGCGACAGCACAAGGAGCCCCGGTCCCGGCCTCCTGGAAAGGGGCGGTGATAATTCCAGTGTACAAAAAGGGCGATAAGACACAACCTGGAAACTACAGACCTATTAGTCTGTTAGATACAATTCAAATAATAATAGGGAGGATGACCCTTAATAAGATTTTGGGCTGGATCGAAGAGAACAATGTACTGTCCCCCTTTCAAGCAGGTTTTCGTAAAAATATCGGTAACATCGATCAAGTCTTTCGTTTTACTCTTCTCCATTGGAAGATTGTGACTCTGGCAAAGGCAGTCTTTATGCTGCCTTTGTCGACCTGCACGCAGCCTTTGACCTTGCTCCCCGTGCACAGCTATGGGTGACACTAAAGCAATTAGGTCTCTCTGATGAGATTTTAACTATGGTGATGAGGCTGTAGGAAGCCAATTATGCTAAAATCCAATGGGGAGGCCAAGGCAGGGTCACCGCCCAATTTCCGGTTGAGCGTGGTGTGATGCAAGGTTGCGCCATGGCCCCAACTCTATTCTCTTTGTACATTAATGGAATAGTTAACTGTTTGTCACCAGTAAATACAGATGCCCCTTCGTTAGCTGGTGTAAAGGTTCTGATTTTAATGTTTGCGGATGACACGCTAATTATTTCCAAAACCCCAAGTGGCCTCCAGCGCGCTCTAGTAATTTTTGAAGAATTTTGCTCCGCGCGGGGCCTCGAAGTTAACGTGACCAAAACTAAATTGGTGACTTTTAATCCGCATCCTACTTTTAAGGGGAAAGTTTATATGAACAGAAAACTGCTCGAACTGGTCAAGGCTTTTACTTATTTGGGTGTTTATTTGGGTAAGGATCTTAAATAGGAACACCATATAGATATAGCTGCTCTCAAACATCGCCAAATTACAGGAGCTCTAAGCTTGGAGCACAAAAAGTCGTTGACTAAACCAATCCAGCCTCTCTTGCAAGTTTACGAATCCAAAGCTGTTAGCTCCTCGCTTTATGGCGCAGAATTATGGGGGTTTGAGTAGATGGTACCACTGACACGCTCTGAAACCAAGTTTTTCCGCAACATCATTAGTCTCCCTCAGAGCACACCCCTACTGCCGTTAAGATATGACTTGGGCAGGAAAGCTATTGTTGATGTCGCCAGGCTACGCCCTATTTTATATTGGCGTAGGTTGTGGTCGACACTTGAGCTTTCCACATATGCTGCAGGGTTTATAGATGTTGTAAAATCAGACTCCTTCCATAAGATTCGGTGGCTCGGTCATCTAAGAAGTAGTTTGGTAGCTCTAGGCATGCAAATGCTCTGGGATAGTCCTGCGGAAGCCTCATTCCCGTCTAAGACATTATTGAAGAGAAAATATTGGGAACAGATTGCTTACCAGGCCTGGAACTATACCGATTCATCCACCATGGCGGGGGGTTTTCTAGGGGTAAAACTTGTGCCCAAATTTGAACCTTATTGGGATATCATTACTAAGCCTGGGGATAGGAAGCTCTATTTTCAGCTTAGAGCTGGTTCCTTGCCCCTGAAGGCATTGACCTCCAGATGGTCTGATGTAAGCACTAACATCTTCCCGGCTTGTGGGAACCATAAGGAAACTCTTGCACATCTTCTTTTTGTCTGCCCAGTCTATGTAACCCCGAGGCGTGTCTGGCTTACACCAATGTGCAAGTTACTAGGTACTAATAGTAGCTCCGTAGCCGAAAGGCTGATACGTACCAGTACTATGCCATTCATTTCAATAGCGGTAGCCAAATACTTGGGGTGGGTATGGGTGCTAAGGCAGAACTCAATCCGGGGCCAATTGATTGTTTCTGAATAACATGTATAAGTGATGAGCTTGACCATGGACTGACTATTTGTAAATTGATTTTACCACTTTTTAACTTTATATTAAATGACTTTATTTATTGTATTTTATGAAATCGGATTTTTAACTCTTCCATTTGCTGCTTTATTTGTACTTTTTATTCAACTATTTTAACCATGTAATTTTTTTACTTCGATTCATGTTATTCTGATGGAATTATGGATATTTTGTCTTTGCTTTTATGAGTTTATCTCGAATAAAGCTACTTTGACTGACTGATATACAGATAGAAATGGCACAAAGGGGAGCAAAATATACAATGCTGCAAATTGAAAAACTGGACAGGCTACCATTCACAGTGGCCGAATTACCATCAACTGAGTGGCTAATCCTCGGCCAAATCACTCTCCCAGTTACTACCTTTAAGTTTCACTATTGCTTTGAGCAAAGGCAGGCAGGCAAATATGAAAAGTTGGGTAAGGAATACATTAGGAAATCCTGGGATTTACCATATAGATTTCTATGCCGGAGTGGGGATCGAGAAGTGTTTCTTAGTGGTACCAACTGCGAGAGCGCTTTAAGTGGTTCTCTCATGTGTCACCTTTCAGAGTTCGCTGCAGGACTGGGGCAACACTCAGCAGGTGAGTGCCGGCCTCTGGGCGCTATCTGTGCTCTTGTGGGTTTATCAGGTCTCGAGTGGTGTGTGTCTTGTGTTTGTGGACGAAAGATGGCTTTAGGCCCTGCAGCCGCAGCGGAACATGACAACATTCTAGTCACCCCCTCAGAGTTCAGACGTGCAGTGTGAGACCTGTTGCCCCCCCGTCCCCCTATTAATCTGTGTAGATATCCCTCTGACTGCAGTGGGGTACCATCACCCACGGGAGAGCCAGCGGTCACACCCGTGGGTGATGCCTGCTTCCTTTTGACAAACGCTGGATGCTCCCTGGTTTAGACACACTTCCCTGCTTCTCCTTCCTCGGGCGATGTTGGGGTTCACTAGCTCCCCACCCTGGACTAGAGCAGGGGGATCATTTAAACCGGTTTATCCGTCATTTCTGTGTAAAATGCGTTACTCTATGGCCCGGTAAAGGGCAAACACTTGTATTAGCTCAGTAGGTAATGCACCTTCAGCCGGCCATCAAGATGTGTAAAACGTAAGGCGCCTTTTCACGCGCAGAAAGCTGTTGTAGTGAGTTAAAGCGCCTTCTGCTTAACCCGCCCTCAAAGCCTATTTTCACCCTTTCGTGGATAGCAAGCGCCAACCATTCACGTGGCCGTCAACTTTTCACTTAAAGCGACGCGCAGCTGAGGTGCTACACAAGCGCCTTATTTTTCAAACCCTAACGTGAACAAATCTAGTAAACTAGGGCGCCACCCCCCCTTATTTTGGGATTTTGCTCACTTTTATTTCCAGCTTTAAAGTGTGGGAAAATTTTAAAGTGAAGGGCGACACTCTTGCTGGGTACAGGGGGTGTGAAAGGAACAGTTCTAGGATGTAGTTTGTTCTAGCCTACAACAAAATGTGACTATCTGCAAAATATATCCCCAGTCAGGGGAGCAGAAATTCTGATGAGGGATGTAAATCCTATGCTCTGATCATGACCCATTGTGGTCAGGTGTGCAAATGATGAATATTCGCTGAAACGAGGTCCTCACACAATTGTGCGATGCGTAAGATTGTAGGAGTTAAACTGTAGGTCTGTGTAAATTTAGTTCCCATTTTAAAAAAAATGCGCATTCATAAATGATGCGCTACCGCACGATGCTTCAGTAATCTATATTGGCAACGGCGTGCTCTCAAAAGCACCAGCGTCCTGCTGAGTGGGTGTGGCTCGCTGGCTGCCCTTGTTCTGTGTGTTGGGATTTGTCACACTCCCGGCCTATGACTTCAATGAATTTACACTGCTGGCCGCACCCGCACTCTGAAAACTGTTCTAGCATCACTGCCACAGTAAGCCAGGCTGATTAGCTTTGCCAATGTTTGTTGGCAGTATCAGATGAGGAACAGTATCGAGTAGTTAGAACAGAAACACGTTTTTTAATAGTAGAGACTGTGGATTAAACTTTACTAAGGTCTGTGGAATTGGTAGTAAGTAGTCTCTGGGGTATTTAATTTACACATGTTCTCCCCCTCGCATTCTCCTCTGCATCCTCCGACAGCGCACGTTTTTCTCCGCGTTTGATTCTCAATCTGCATGTTTGATATTCTGCAGCTCCCACCTCGAATGTGCTTCTTGTAAGCACTACGTTTTCTTCTACTTTCATCCCAATATTTAAAGAGCTTCCAACTCCTTCACCCTCTACGCTCGCAGTGACGAGGTACATGAGTGCATCACTGTGCATGCAGCAGAGAGGCCAAGGGTCGGTTGTGTAGGTAGGCTTCATTACGAGCTGAACCTCGCAATGTTCCTGTCTTAACTGTAGGTCACTTTTCGTGACCTGTTAAAGACCCACTGGCAGCTGAACTGGCATGGAGGACCAGGGTCAGTCAGAACAATACCAGACAGGCTGTGGTACTGAAAATTCTGGACTCGTGTAATAAACTTTGTCATAGCATGACGATTTTGGTATCAAAAGACCGAGAATGGCTAGTACACTATGTACAAGCATTTTCATCATATTCCAGTAACGATTTCACCTCGAAATCGTCATTTTTGTTCTGAACCCTTGGCTTCCATTTTGTGTACAGCAGCCATTTTGTGAGTTGCCCTCACATAGGCTTATAACTACAGCCAAATTCGATTCCAAAGGACACATACACCTTAATTGACTTCTCTGTGACCTGGGCAACCTGAAACCATTACCCCAGGCCGAACCTGCCCGACCAGTTCCTTTCCCAGTGGCCGAGCGAGATAGCATCAAGGCACAACATGCCATAAACCTTTTCATCGCACACACACCCCTTTATCTTGCCCCTATCTGTTTCTGTTCCTTCTTTATGGTCTATTTATGATGTGGGCTGCGGGCCTTTTCATTATGGGTCTTGTCCAGCTTGTCTAAAGAAGAATGTTTATTATGGGTTTGTTTGATGATTAATTTTGGGCTGGACAAACTGAAAAGTGGGTTTGTCATCATACAGTGCTTTGTGTGCACGTCCTGGGAGTGACCAACAATAATGTACTTCAAAGAGAAAATGTGTGCCTAGGGCATAATAAATGGTATAAAAGGTCTGTGCTGAGACCATTCAGCAGACTGCCTCATTCAATTGCTAAGGCAGTTGGGTGACGTAGCCTCAGTTAATTGTGTTTAATAAAGATGTCTTTTTCATATTTTCAGAGTCTGTGCCAAGTTCTTGTTATATTAGTAAGTATTCCCTGAGAACGATTTACCAAGTTCTTCAGTTGGCGCCTGAATAGGGACTCATCAGAGAAGTGACTTTCTGTGGGAGTGATCGTGCCAGGAGACTGAGATAAACTGAGGAGGACAGAGCAAGATTCTACTAGGAAGGTACTCTGTGCACGGGGTTTCTGGAGATTCTTTGATTCTGCAGCCCAGTATATTTCTACCTTCCTGATTTTTGATCCTCCACATGATGTCACTCCTGACTGATAACCTTTTTGGCGTGAGTATTCTTAAAAAGACAATTAGGTCATGTAGACCTTGACAGTTAGAATCTGGATAACATTTTTGATTAGTAAAAGTAAGAGTTAAGTTAAGTGGGTCGCTCCCAGTCCTTTGTTCTTTGATTCTTTGATTTTGATTGGTTCCTAGTTTGATTTGTCCTTAGTTTTTATTTGAATATTGCAATGTTCAAAAACCGAGGGTCTTGTATATTTACGAGTGTATCGATAGAGATAGCCCCTTGAAGTTTGAAGCTAGATTAGTGAGCTATAAGATGCCTGATCTTAGCGAATTTGGAGATTTGTGTTGGCCAACTTTGTATACGTTTGGATTAGCCGGCTTCCCCTAAAGGGGATATCTAAATAGGTTTAGATTTAAAAAAACATATTTCTTCCTTGGTGATTTTGTATCCCCAGGGAATTAAAATATGACATAATACAAAACAAGGATCCTTTGTTCTGCGCAATTTTATAAATGGAGATATGCAGAACGATTTTGGTGTTCTGCCAGCCAAAGTTAATGAATTAAGTGTATTGTGGCTTCGTGCACATACAGCAGTCTGTTGGGCTATGTTTTTTGCAGTCTTTTGGAACTCTATTGCGACATGTTTCTTGTAAATATGACTTAGCTAGTATTTACAAATGGCTTTATTTTCGTCCTGAGTGTCGATTTGTGGGTTCAATGTGTGTTTCAATGTCTATGTGGTTTTTCTCATTAGTGTAACTTCAGTAATAGCTACAGCGCTGTATTGTGTGTCCTGAGTGTTTGAATCTTTTCTTTTTATGTCTGAAATGAGCTCAATGTGTTTGTAGGTTTCTTGATGTTTTTAGTCTGTTAAGTAAAATGTCAGATTAATTAATATTAAGTAGAAATTAAATAACACTCCAGCAATTTACTATGTCACATGCTAAAATCGCTATATGTTGCTATTTAATTTACAGACTAAGCAAAAACGCATATGTGCAAACTGTTAAATGCTTAAAATAGATAAGTTAAAATTGACATTCACTAGGAATATGAAGGGCATCAAAAATAATTGTGCCTTTGGTAGCAAAACAAATTTGTAGCGTTTTTTAAAGGCAAACACTTCAGCTAAAGTAAATTTTTTCTTGCTAGATTTAAATGCATCTTTTTGCACGCGCATTTTTTTAAAAAAAACTTGAAATGTCTGTTTTCAGTAAAACTGAAAGCGTGCTCGGGTTTCAGCACTCTTTCAGGTTTCAGCCTTTCCTGCCTTAAGGCAGCAGATGTTGTTTTTCGAAGGCCATAAATAGCATTGGAATGTTTATTTGGCCCAGGACTTAGCCGTTAGTTAATCACAGTTGGCCTTTTTCATTTCAGAATAGTGTTTTAGAGGGTTACAAAAATAAGGTTCATCACTTTGAATCACTGGAAGACATTCCAAATACGGTTTTCCTCTCTTAAAACAGCTTTTTCAAAGTATATTTTTGGTTCTGTTGAAAATACTGATTGCCATTTAAAAATGGCGCGAAAAATGTCATGATTTAAGTTAGGCTTTTTGTGCGTAGGCGCATAAATGAATGCATCCAAAAATGATAGGCAAGGGATGCAGCTTACCTTTATATGTGGAGTTATCATAAAAACAGATAATTGGTTTCATTGAACGAAAAATTATTAATTATGGAATAAATATTTGAGAAAAAAATAAGTGCTTTTTAAAATCGTTTTTTGATATTTATAAAGCTTAATACTCATACTATGACCTCCCAGTATTAAAATTTGATTTAAGTTATGTGTTACGGTGTAATTAGGTAATTTGCATGTTGGTTTTCACTTGGCGCGGGCGTAGAGAACTCATTTTTCCAAGGATTTACATGCGATATGACTAATGTCTAATATCTGTAACGTGTAAAGAACATCCTGAGGATGATTAATATGTAAAACAATTATAGTATATTTATTTTTAAGTGCCCCAAAGATAAAAGTCGAAATTGAGTTAAATGGTTTTTTAACACAGATTCTTGTCATTTACCATAGATTGAAAGTAACTCTGGCGTCAGTAAATGCATACATTTGTGCATAATACAAACTTGTGGGTTGTTAGGTTGTTTTTCATAGCTCGGTGAGCCAATGTGCCCGGTGCAGAGGTTTGTGTTTAATATCAGGGTTGAAGGTTCTAAATTTAGCGGGGCCCATTTCAGACGTTCATCAATGTTAGGTTGCTAAAATGAGTACCATTGTATAGGGTGGTAGCAAACATTTGTTCTAAAAACTGGTATGTGTGAACCCTTCACAGTAAATGTAGTAGGCCTTCTGTCTTTGTCATGTTGACATTGTGACCTTTTAAATTCGAGCCTTGTCTCTGTGAAATGCAGAATAACATTGCTAAACAGGCCTCTGAAAGGTGGAATTTCTGGTTTAAAGTTAAAGACTTAATTCCAAAGGGAAATATAAAAAAGGTTTTTAGAAAGGTTTCTTTAAAAGTCCCAACATCATGACATTTGTATTTCTGCTCTAAAAAAATAATGTCTGCTAGTACAGAAAACGAAGTGTTGCATTACGTCTTAGACAAAAAAAAAATAAGATGCAGCCTTTTACTAAAATTTTGAAGCCTACATGAATAAGTAAAAACGATTTGCCAATTAAGATTTTTTTTATCATGGAGATTGTGACACAAGGCTAATTTTAGGTGTCAAGGAAAGGATTTTACCTCTAAAAGTTAAAAAGGCTTCATGTTGCAAGGTGACTGACAAGATGGTAACAGTTAAGTAATGGAAATTTATTTTTGTGTTTTTTTAATGTGTATCATGTTTTGTCTTCTGCTTAAAAGTTACAATTGGTGTCAGAAATGTCTCTCTTTTGTGTGCTGTGTATTTTTTTTTCCTCTTCGCTTCTGCTCACAGATCATTCATGGATTGCTCTGGGGGCTTTTAAGCATAACAAGACGCGTGAGTTTGGTTGGTTGAAATGAGATGTTTTTTTTTGCGCAACTCCTTTGAAAAGAAATGTCCATGCGTTTTTCATGTTTGTGTATTTTGATCTATCATGAATTGTTCTTGCTGGTTGTATTTGACAGCGGATACCCACTATTGGAAAAATGCAGAAAAAATGCGCATCCGTAAATGATGCGCTACCGCACGATGCTTCAGTAATCTATATTGGCAACGGCGTGCTCTCAAAAGCACCAGCGTCCTGCTGAGTGGGTGTGGCTCGCTGGCTGCCCTTGTTCTGTGTGTTGGGATTTGTCACACTCCCGGCCTATGACTTCAATGAATTTACACTGCTGGCCGCACCCGCACTCTGAAAACTGTTCTAGCATCACTGCCACAGTAAGCCAGGCCGATTAGCTTTGCCAATGTTTGTTGGCAGTATCAGATGAGGAACAGTATCGAGTAGCTAGAACAGAAACACGTTTTTTAATAGTAGAGACTGTGGATTAAACTTTACTAAGGTCTGTGGAATTGGTAGTAAGTAGTCTCTGGGGTATTTAATTTACACATGTTCTCCCCCTCGCATTCTCCTCTGCATCCTCCGACAGCGCACGTTTTTCTCCGCGTTTGATTCTCAATCTGCATGTTTGATATTCTGCAGCTCCCACCTCGAATGTGCTTCTTGTAAGCACTACGTTTTCTTCTACTTTCATCTCAATGTTTAAAGAGCTTCCAACTCCTTCACCCTCTACGCTCGCAGTGACGAGGTACATGAGTGCATCACTGTGCATGCAGCAGAGAGGCCAAGGGTCGGTTGTGTAGGTAGGCTTCATTACGAGCTGAACCTCGCAATGTTCCTGCCTTAACTGTAGGTCACTTTTCGTGACCTGTTAAAGACCCACTGGCAGCTGAACTGGCATGGAGGACCAGGGTCAGTCAGAACAATACCAGACAGGCTGCATTAAAGCCACAAAGCAACATCCTGGGTGAATCAAATATTCAGAAGTAAATGTAAATAGGGCTTGCCTCACCGGCAGGGGGCACCTGAAGTGTTTTCTCTCAATCGTGGTTGAGAACCATTTTGAGATTAAAATAGGTCCTTGTATTGATTGGGGGTGGGGGAGGGGGGGTTAAGAAAGGTTACTCTTTGTTTGATAATTGCTGGGTCTGAAACATGGGGACCCGACCCACTTATTTTATTTACGTAAACTTGCAATCCTGCATGGGAGAATCTTGGCTCTTGGCACAGCAGGTTAGCACGAACAGTCACTAGACTTAGAGACATTAAGCAGCCATGTTTTTATTAGCTTTTGAACTTGACATGAGCCCCCCACGAAGAGAGATAGACATTGGAATGTTGTTCCAATAACATTGCAGCCAATGGGGAAATGATCTACCTCCCGATCTGGCCATGCGGATGAGGTATCTTTGATAGGACATGTTTTAAGATCTTAAAACTTGGGAGGGCTGATGCAAGCAAAGCTTGGAATGCACATAGGTGGGCTGGGCCTTGAATAAGGCTTTCTCGGTCAAACAACATAGCTTGAAGAAGATGTTTGTCCATTTTTATGGACAGCCAGTGAAGGTCCCTTAAAATGGGGACCACAGAAGTACAGTGCAGGAAGCAGGAGCGGAGCATATTTTTGAAGGGAGCAGAGCTGCGGGGAGCTGCATTGGAGTTTTGCACCGCTCGAGTCACTGTGTATTATACACCGAGAGCGCTGAAATATGGATGCCGGCATGGAGGAGTGCAGCGCCCTTGGGGGCTTTTCCAAACCATCATCAGCGACATGGAGGTAAGAGAGGCTCCTGCATGCATCAAGAGGGGTTGTGGGTGGATGGGCGCCTCTCCGGGGACAGGATGCAAGGAAGTTCTCTTTGGAAGTGACCCACTCCGTGTCTGCTTTGCTTCCCCACACACACTTGAGCTGTTGTGCGGCTGTTGAAAGAAGATGGTCCGTATTTTACACGACACAACTCTAGACGGGCGATTGGAACAAATGCCCAGTTACTTTTTATTTTCTTTAAGGTTCTCTTTTTGAGGGGGTAGCTTTATACAGCAGGAACTCGACCCAAAGGTATTGGGGTGCTTTGCATGAGTACCAGTTACATTACACAAGGACACATTCATTTTTAGGACTCTCTAATACTCACTCTATTACTCTCTAGTACTCTCTACTCACTATGTACTACTCACTCTCTACTACTCAATCTGAAAAAACAGCCTAACCTTACTCCAAACCTTTACTCTTTGCCTGAAAGCACTAGTGAACAAAATGCCATAGGTCTCATCTTTATTACACATAAAGCAATTCTGTTTGTAATCGGGTGGCTTTTTAGCTTTAGCTTTATTAGTGTTTTTCAAACTTTCATGAACATAACATGCATATATATCCGTAGATATATGTATGTGTATATATATGTATATATACATACATATATAAACATATGAACATCAGCATATCTATATCAATACCAATATTAATGCATACTTACATATACATAGATGCACACATATGCATGTTATGTACATGGGACTTTAAAAAACGCTAATTAAAGCAAAACTAAAAAGCCACCTAATTACAAACAGAGTTGCTTAAACTTTACTAAAGATGAGACCAAATGCAATAGGTCTCACATTTGCAAGAGATTAAGCTATTGGCATTGTAAATGACAATGTCATTTATTTATCTGTTTTCAAAACCAACACATAAATAAAAAGTTTGTCATTTACAATGCCAATAGCTCTAACTTTTGCAAAGGCGAGACCGTTGCATTGTAAATGCTTGTTCTCCCTGCTAGTGTGTCTTGAAGTAAAGTGGGCAATACAAATAAGATTGTCTTTGATATTGCACCCGGCCTAATAAGTCTTGATGTAAAATGCTGGTGTAACACTTTCCTTCCACATTTAATAGTGCGATCAATCGATAATGCTTGGGCATGATCGGGAGCCTTTTTATAGATTGGGATCAGGAGTGAGCCTCTCCATTGTAATGTCTATAGGGGCCCTGTCAATGATTACATGCAGCCAGGTATATGGGGACCAAGTATTTATTGCTTTACAACATAAGAGGGAGAACGCCGGGAGTCCGGTGTTCTCCGATCGTTTCCCGCACTCCCGCGCATGCGCAGTGCGCTCACAATATGGCGGCCATCGCGCGCTACGTCGTGACGTAGCGCGCATGGACTGGACCGCAACTCTACATATCTCCCCCTTTTTATTACCAAAAGAAAACATGTAGTCTCTCTACTATGAAGGCTGATTAGCTTCCCCCCAGTTCAAAGTCTCTGCCTGCTCGCGTGCGTCTTACCGGAGTAGATGGAACTTCCCCGTTGCTGTTCTCTGTAGGGCTCATCACCTTTTCTCCTTGGGTACAGGGCCTCTCTCTCCTTGGGGTCACACTCTCCTCTCCAGGCTGCTCCTCCGCCACAGGGGTGTCATTGTCTCCCACCTCCTCATTGTTTCCATCTGCTCCTGGGTTCTCTTCTCCTCCCGGGGTACTTTCCTCATCCTCCTGTTGTCTACGGTCTTGTAGTGTCCTCCCCTTATCCTCCTGGAACCATTGTAGGATCTTATTAAATTTGGACATGCTGTCCTGGGACCACACATTTCCATCACTGAGCAATGCTGCTCTGTCGAAAACTTCTTTTACTTGCAGTGGTTGGCTGTATTTGCTGTCCCCTTTTCTCCTTAGCACCGCTAATTTGACTCTCACCCATTCCCCTCTTTCAAGGGCTGTTTCCTTCACATTCCTTCTCCGGTTGTAATGTTCGGCATATATCCTTTGGGCTTTCTCTAAATTGTGCTGCACCACCGCTGGAGACCACTTGCTTGTGACTGTCTTTTCCCTCCATGCTAAGTTGTCCTTGGTGAAGGGGTGTCGCCCTCTCAGGATCTGGAAGGGGTAATACCCAGTGCTTGTGGGGGTGATGCGGTAGGCTCACATCATACTTTGGACTTCCTTTTCCCAATCTTTGCCCATCGTGATGGCGGCTTGCATGCATCCCATTATGACCCTATTGAACAGCTCCACCTGGCCATTACTCGATGGGTGGTATATGGAGGTATGTTTGACTTTGATGCCGTTTCTCTCTGCGTACTTATACCACTTTTCCGAGGTGAACTGCGGTCCATTGTCGCTCAGAATGGATCTGGGAATACCTTCTCTGAGGAAGACGGATGTGAGGAACCGGAGCACTGTTTCCGTGTCCATCTCTTCCTGTATGTGTACTTCTGGACATTTTGAGTACCTGTCAACAAGGACACACAGATATTTTGGCGTTCCCTGGGTATCTAACATGGGTCCCAGAATGTCTACGGACATCTCTTCCCATGGGTTACTCGGGTTGGCAAACTTCCCCAAGGCAGGCCTTAGGGGCTTCAGCGTTTTGTCTGCCTTCTGACATTGTTCGCAGTCCCTCACGTGTCTTTCCACTTGGATGTTCACTCCTAGCCACCAGTACATTTGTTTCATCTTTGTCTTCACAATTCCCAGATGTCCTTCATGCAGTATCCCCAGCAGGTGGAGTATCAGCGTTGTCGGGGGGACTACCTTGTCGCCTCTGTACAGGAATATTCCATTGTCTCCCACTGACAGTTCCTCTCGGACTTCATAGAATTTCCTGAGTGTTTCTCACAAATGTTTCTTTTCTGGCCATCCATGTTTTATACATTCTTTGACCTCTCCGATATCCATGTCTTCTGCATACGCTTTGGTCCACTCCTGGTTGCTTATCACATGCTCCTGGTCTTCCGTCAAGGCAACCATCTCCTCACTCTCTTCTGCCTTGTTGGGGGCTCCTTCCATTGCTGAGGCTCTACTGAGGTAGTCCGCCACCTTGTTTCGTGTTCCTGGTATGTATTCCACGTCGTATCTGTACTCTAGTAATTTCAAAGTCATCTTGGCGATGTGCAGCGTGGCGCTCGCATGTCCACTCGAGGTGAGTACTTTGACCAATGGCTCGTGAACATTCTTGAGTTGAAACCTCGTGCCCCATAGGAAGTGGCGGAACTTCCCCATGGCCCACACTACCACAAGCATTTCTTTCTCTATTACGCTATATTTCTGTTGCGTGGATGATAGTGATCTCGATGCGAAACTGAGGGTTTCCATCGTTCCGTCTTTCCTCTCCTGCATGAGGACTGCTCCCAGCCCTTTCTCACTGGTGTCCGTCGTCAATATTGACCACCCTAGGAGGTCGTATCCTTGTAGCGGTATAGCTTGGCTAATGTCATTTTTCAAGGTGTCAAATTCTTTTTGTGTCTCTTCCGTCCAAGTGAACGCTGTTTTGTCCCTTATGAGTTGCCTCAGGTGGTGCGTCTTGGTGGCGAAGTGTTGTACAAATTTGCTGTAGTATTCAGCCATTCCTAGGAAGGATCTTAATTCTTCTTTGTTGGTTGGGGCTTGGGCATCGCAAATTACCTTCACATTTGCTCGTTTTGGTGTGATGCCGTGTTCTCCAATCTCGTGTCCCAAGTATGTGACCGACGTCATTCCGAGTCGGCACTTCTCCCATTCCGCCGTTAGGCCGTTGCTCTCCAGGACTCGAAGCACCATGCCCAGCTTTCTATCATGATCTTTCCGATCTTTCCCCATTACCAGTATATCGTCCTGGAAGTACTGTACTCCTTCGATGTCTTTAAATAGGCGGTCCATTAGTTTTTGAAAAACTGCTGCTGCTGAAGCAAGGCCAAAGGGCATTCGGCGGAACTGATAAAACCTGAAGGGTGTTATGAATGATGTCAGTTTCCGGCTTGCTGGGTGTAGGGCTATCTGATGCCAGGCTGAAGTGAGATCAATGGTGGAGAACCACTTTACCCCATTCGTCTTGGCCAACATTCCTCTATGCGTGGCAGCGGGAATTTTTCCACAATTATGCATTTGTTCAGTTCTCGAAGGTCTACACAGAGACGAACCTTGCCATTCGGTTTCATTGCCACCACCAGGGGCGCCAGTCACTCGGAGCTATTTATTGGCTCGATGATCCCATTTTCCTCTAGTCTGTGCAGTTCCTGCTGCACTGCTTCTGTCACCGCTATGGGCACGTTCCTTACTTTGTGGGATATAGGCATGGAGTTTTCCTTAAGTTCTATCCGATGTGTGAATTTTTCCAACTTTCCGACCTTCCCGCCGAATACTTTAGGAAACTCGCTCTTCATCTTCTCTAAGTCCGGCCAGCTCTCTGGGGCTGTCATCAGTACTTGTGTGTCTCCACCGGGATCCAATTGAATTCCTAGGTCACCTTGGTCCATCCCTCCTAGGACTGACGGGCCCTTTTCAGCTACGTACAATTTGCACTCTGCAATCCTCCCTGTGAACTCGAAGGTTAGAATTCTATACCCAACCATCGGAATGGGTTCACCGGTGTACGTCACCGGTCTTATGTCAGGTGGTTCTAGCCTTGGGCCCAAGCTGGATCTGAACTCCTCGTTCCACACTGCCTTTGGACGATGGTATACGGGGATCCCGAGTCCACCACGATCTTAATCTACACTCCTCCTATCATAATGTCACACTGTGGCTTGCGAGAACACCTGCACTCAATGCCCAGTACTTGCCCTTCCACACATAGTACGTTGTCTTCTTCGTCCTGTTCTTCTTCTTCTTCTTCCTGCTGGTCCTGCACCACATACTTCACCGTGGGTCTTCTCATCTTGCGGCGGCATACTTTTTCGTAGTGACCAAATATGCCACAGAACATGCATTTCGCCCTGAACGCCGGACAACATTTGTCTTGGGATGCATGGGACTGGCTTCCGCACCGGTAGCACGTGGACTTGCTATCCTTGTCCTGCTTCCACTGTAGTCCGGGTTTCCCCTTCCACCTTTTTGTCCCTTTACCTTCTGCCGTCATGGCTTTGCCCCTTCCTGGCGGTTCTACATCGTCTACCTTGTTCACCATGGGCCTCTGGGCAGGTTCTCTCTTTGCTGCGTCAGCGCACCGTTTCGACAGTTCTGCTTTCTTCACCATGGCTATCACCTCCTTTAGTGTGGCGTTGCCATTCACCCATAATTTGCCCTGCACTGTCTTATTGGTGGTATGCATGACGAAATGGTCTTTGATGAATTCGTCATGCAGAACGCCGAATTTGCATGTTATCGCCAGCTTCCTCAATGCGGCAACATAGTCATCTATGGATTCGCCAGCTTCTTGTTTCCTCTGCTGGAAATTATAGCGGTCAATGGAAGTGCACACCGCTGGGCTATAGTGATTGTTCAGATCTTCTATAACATGTATAAATACGTCATCATCTGCCTGTGGTCTGGGCGTGAGCACTAGATTCTGAAAGACCCTTATCCCTTCCGGGCCTATGTTGTGCAGGAATATCCTCCTCTTCCTTTTACTGGGGAAGGCCTCTGCATTCTAATCTTCTAGGGCTTCTATGTAGTTCAAGAAGTACTCTCTCCAGTCCTCCCACTTCATTTGAGGCTCTCCAGGCTTGGGTAAGAATGGGATAGGTGTCCTGAGTGAAGACGCCTGCGCACTCATTTTGGCGCGTCCTTCTGGTTCCACCTCTGGACCTTTAGGGCTGCCCGCGCGTTTGCACCCTCACCTTGCGCTTGGTTCGGTTGGGATCCTTCTGCACCCCCTGCACTGTTTCTCGCCATCTCCGCCAGGGCCTCTATGGGTTGCGGGTACTGTCCTGCATGCACCACCCTTGGTGTCCTTCCTCAGTCTCTGTTCGCTCGCCCTCCGGGTTCTCAACAGGGTAGTTTCCCTTGCAGCTCCTTCTAGCTGTCTAGTGCCGCTTCTCTGGTACTTTGACGTTCTAATGCACCTTGAAATCCTTGTGCTGCTCTCCTTCTATTGCCACGTGCCTCTACCACGCTCTCCCTCTGTGTTGCTTCGCTCTGGTCTCTTCTTGCTCCTCCCTGTGCTCCTCGTGGTGGTCCCCTGGCCTGTGTCTGTGCCTTTTTCCTTGTCGGGTCCTTTGCTTTTTGTTTTTTTCAATGTCCGTTTTTTTTCTTTGGGCAGATCCCGCCCTCGTTGCCACTGTAATGTCTATAGGGGCCCTGTCAATGATTACATGCAGCCAGGTATAAGGGGACCAAGTATTTATTGCTTTACAACATAAGAGGGAGAACGCCGGGCGTCCGGTGTTCTCCGATCGTTTCCCACACTCCCGCGCATGCGCAGTGCGCTTACCATTTGGCGGCCATCGCGCTCTAAGCCGTGGCGTCGCTCGCATGGACTAGACCGCAACTCTACATCCATGTCTTAGGAATAATACTCCGTAATCGGCATTCCTGGAACAGAGGCGCCATCACTGTTGCCCATTTCAACGATGCCCATTTGTGCACTGCTGCCGGAATGCCGTTTGGACTAGGCACGCCAGCGACTTGCACCCGCTCATTAACTAGTGCTACTTGGGCTGGTGTTATTTTAGGTATTTCCTCCTCGTCTAATGCCACTGCAAAAGGTCTTTATTTCAAGTACATTTTATTGCAGAATATCGTAAATTTGATTGCAGAACAGTGAAGGAGCAGAGAGCAGCAGCGGCAGTGAGCTCCGGAGTGTACGGAGGGTCGGAGAGTGTGTGAGGCGGACCATCGGAAAATCAGCGAGTGGCCAGCAAAAGCCGCCCTGATGGAGCAAAGCAACCGGAGAGCATGGGAGCAGGGCTGCACCCCTTGTGACACTTGGGCCGCGGAGCTGCCAAAGCTGCAGAAACGGTTGGAGAGAGGAGACAGTGTGCGGTAAGCGGGCAGACAAGGAAAGACAGACGAATTTCACTGGGGTTGGAAACTTCACCTCCCAGAAGCCCCAGCCACCGACGCGCTGAAAAACCCCGGCTCACTCCCGCAGTGCGGGGTACGAGAAGAACTTCACCGGGGGTCAGAAACTTCACCTCCCAGCAGCCCCAGCCACAGGAGGGCTAGCATCGCTGCCGCAACTGGGCTGGGCCATACCCCTTGACCCCTTGATTACACAAGAACAGGAATACAAGGTGAGGACTGTTTCCTTATTCTATAGTGTGCATCTATAAGTGTCTTTTGATTCCTTAGGGAGAATGGGCAAAAGGAAATTATCGCCCTCTTCAGGGAAAGTCACATACCAAAAACGCCCCAACCACTAAGTATCTGAAAACTGCTGTGGGGCTACTTAATAGTGAGATTGTACATGTCGAGGAACAATTAGCAGCAACTAAATCTGATTCAGATGCCGCCTTGAAAGAATATGCAGTAGAGGGTGAGAGCCTCTCCGCACACAATAATTATGAGTGATTGAAAAAATAAGGATGCAGAGGCACAGCCTAGTATTTTAGCCAACAAGGACAGTACCATGAATAGATCTAATCCCTGCATTCCAACAACCCCTCTGGAGATTTCAATTCTGTCTAATAGCACCGATCCGACCTCTCCACTGGCTAAAAAACCCAAACAACTGCCACAACAGACAAACGGATACAGGGGGAATATGACAGAAAAGGCCAAAACAAAGCTAAAGGCTAAAAATAAAGCTGGAGCAATAAAGGGGGATAATAAACCTGCAAATAAAATATCAGGGCCACAAAATATTGAAATGCTTTTCCAAAAATTACATGGTAAACTGGACAATATAGAACGACGATTGATGTCTGAACTAACGCTGGTCCAAAAAAATATGACTTTTTTGACAGACTCGGTGTCTGAAATTATCTCCTCTAAACAACTGAGTAAGTCTAACATTAATACTAAGCCAGCGATAAGGACAAAAGAAGACCTAGACATCATCATCCCTGCCGGGGATTCTAAAGAAAGAATGACTCCCGCTGTACAAGCCCCAAGGGCTAGACAAAAGTCACAACCTATTAAAACACCAACGCTTATTAAGAATGATAAAGTGACCTCTCTTAGATTGGCAAAACCCAATCATGATGAGAAATTGACAAGGGTGGTGAATCGGGGTTAGAAAGTTGAGTCATTACATCTCCCTCCCCAGGCAACTCCTTATATCATTGTATTGAAAAATTTCCCCAGGTTAGATGTTAAAAATCGTGAAATGTATGGGTCTTTGAAAAACCAAGTGGTACATTGGATTGCTTTAAAAACCAACTTTAACAATAATGTGTTACAAGAAAATATTATAATGCTAAGGAGAGTAAATTGGGTTGGTAGTTCTAGGAAAATGTTTCAGGGGAACTGTGTTGTGGTGAATTTTCGCAGCAGGGACCTGGTAAGGGATTTGTTGGGGGGGACTTATGAAAAACACCACACTCCCTAGCTTTAGTCAAAATGATCAAATAACTGCTAATCCATTAGGATTCTTTTATAGGCCTGAACACAGTAAAGCAAGTACACCTCACATTTCTAACTTAAATCAATCTGTTTTTACAACCAACAGGTAAGAGCCATTGAGAAGGTGCAGTGAAATCGATTGGCAGAGGGAAGTATTATTCCATGAAGTAGCCCTGAATGTATAGTAACGTGTAATAGGCCCGCTGGCGACCCTCATATTCTAACTTATAGAGAGGGTTCTACTGAGGTTCCTGCTAATTTCTTGGATAATATCCCCAACAGTAGATTGCCAGAAGATTAAATTAGTATACAAACCAAAGACTCATTGAATATTATGTCATGGAATGGGGCTGGAATTAGAAATAAGCTTATTAATGAAACATGGCTGAAAATGATTGAGGGGTATTCGTTAATTTTGCTTCAAGAAACGTGGCATACTGAGCCCTTTTTTTATTATTGGTCTCCAAGCAATCTGTACTAATGCTAGCCCGTCTACAAGAGGTAGAGCAAAAGGAGGCCTAGCAGTCCTAATTTCCGTAACCTCACCTCTAATCTTAAAGAAATCAAATATCATGTCAAAGTTTTACCAGTTTTTATATCTTCATTTGGAGGGGAAACAACCTATAGTTATAATATATTTTTATAATAATATATTTGATGTTACAAGATCCGGGGTAATTAAGTCATTAGAAGCTGATCTGGAAAGTTTTATGAAGGTAGTGGGTGATTTTAATTGTGAGACATATGATATTTTGGGGGGAGAATCATGTGGCTATTGTGACTGCTTTGGGAACGAATTTCCCACTTCCCACATGATAATTATGGGGAGGCAATTAATATTATGATCCATAAATATAACTTAGTAGTTATGGAACCGGACAATAGCGACAGAGAGATCACTATGCCCACATATGTAGGTATCAGCTGAGGAAAAGTGTCCTTCTTGTCTGCATTTATTTTGTGTCACTACTCGACTATTTTTGCATTGCCATTTTGTGTCAAACACCTCTGCACGACCCTCCTGGTGGTTTCTGCTGATGTCTGATGAAATTCTAACTGTCACGACCACCCTGCCCTTCCTGCTCCTTGTGGTTAAGCCAATTTCGAAAAAGGGAACAAAGAATTGGCCTCACCACCCTCGGACTGCAACTCCTGCACACATCCATCCTGTTTCGCAAGACTTGGTCACGCCACCATCCCAGAACTTGTTTCTTTCACATATCCTGTTGTTCAAGATCTATCTGTTCTCTCACATACATATCCTGTTTTGCAAGACCTATCCGTAATCTTTGTACCATCTGTTGCAGCCCCCATCCTGCCTGAACAAAGAATGGTGTAACTGCATTTCTGAGTGGGGGGCGGCAGGCCCCCACCCAAACTGGTTTCCTAAGGTGGGAAATGTGTATATAAGGCCTGTAAGCTGCAGAGTGAAGCAGCAGCCTCCTCTGTCTTGTTTCCGACGAGCTTGGGACTCTGTTCCATAGCCCGGGCTATTCGAATAAAACTTGGTTCCTCCTGCAGACGAAGGCTCCTGTGTCTCCTTTTTTCTATATAAGGAGGCGTATGGAAGACTTGGGCGGTTCCCCCGCCACCGAGACCCAGTAAGTGTGTATAAACGGTTCTTCAAATGGCACCCGAATAGGGACTCCTCGAGCACGAAAGTCAGGCCCGGTGGATGTGAGGAGGTGCACGGAAAGACTACGACAGAGGTACCCTACCCGAGGGATTCTTGCAGTCTGGTAGCCGAACGACTCGCCCGCTGTTCCTCCCCACCCGGTCTGGGCCACGTGACCGCGTCCTCGCTGGAGTCCCTTAACAAAGTGATTTCTGGAACAGGACACAGCCCTACGTCTGCAGAAGAGAACTACCCCTGTCAGGTAAGGGTAGACTGATCACCCACCAAGTTTGTATGATTCTGCTGTTATTGACTTTTGCAAAAGCCAAACTAGCGAGGTGAGTTTTTTAAACCCGCTGTTGTCTGTTATCTGTTTACAAGCATGCCGTCCAGTAGTAAGTTTAAGAAATTATGTTGTTATATGTGTGCGCAGGACTCCCAGCTGGAGGCGGCCTGTCGGATTCCTCCAGAGGGGACCCCTGGTCACACCATGTATACTACACATGGTCCTTCTGCTATAATGTTTTCCCCTTTTGGGACCAAATACACTAAACGAAGTTACTCAGAATTACAGTGGCTGCCTTATGGGTCTTTTGACCCGCAAGTTCTGGCAAATCTAGAGGAACAGCTATTAAAACGGAAGATTCGTCCCTCGATGTTTGAGTCTGTCAGGTTGTGGAGGAAGGAAATTGAGCAGCGAGCAAAGAGGGAAAAGGCACCAGAAAGGAAGCGGGAGCGGGTTGTCAATGGCAGACCATGTTAGGGAGCAGTTACAGGACCGAATGGAAAAATCTGTAGAGATAGCTGATGGGGAACATAGGGTGCGGGTGCAGAAGTGCTATCCGGCCCGTGAAGAGAAAGGAAAAGGCTTTATGGAAGGGGGAGAAGAGGGCGATTCCCTGCTCGATACCATGTTGGAAAGTCCTCCTGCTTATGCCCTCATGTACCCTGCGTTGACACCCCCTGCCCCACATACAGCTGCCCCAGCCGTGCTGTACACTCCTGCCCCCACTGCCCCTCCTACTGTTCCCCCTGTCACACCGACCCCCCTATTTTGACACCAATGACACCGACTGCGCACACTACCCCTGTCCTCGCCACGGGTATGACAACGAGTCCCCATCCGCCCAATCCCTGCGGCTTTACCCCTTCCCGCCCCTTCCCTTACTCCCCGTGGCCTACGGATAAGCAGGATTTATATAGATTATTGAATTCCCCCTGACTGGCTTCCTTGCGCTCTGCAGTCAGCTTTTCGTCCCTTCGAGAGGATGACCTGCAAAAGCAACAGTGTGAATGTTGGATAAATAGCGGGAATCTTTATCCATTTAAAGAAAATATGGTCCACTTTTCCCAGTGGACGATTATGGAACAGACCACCTGGGCTGAATACATGTGTACCTTGGTTATGCAGAGATTCGAGAATTTATTTATGCAGATACCCACCGGATTAGTGGACCTCAGGTCACAAATAAAAAGAGGCGATGTGCAGGGAGAAGGGATGTTTGGCGCTATGTCCGATTTGATAGCTTACCGTGATATGACCGCCTTCACCAAACCCCCTCTAGAGACAGCTATGCTAATGAGAGAGGCGGCCCCTGTTAACGCACTCACCGATGCCCAAAATAATGGCCGAGGGCCTGTTGAAGCCCACTGGCGTAGGCTATGGGTTCATGTCCCTTGGAAAAGGTCAGAGGTAATGCAGTTGAATGGGCAGTTACCAGATCCTTGAAAAAATCTGGCTGCCTTTTACAAAGAATTAGGCCAGATAATATCTGCTGGTACACTTATTCTTGAAGACATCGACTTGCTCTTTGGTACGGTTGTTCCTACTGAAATTTGGGATAAAATTCGACATACTGACCATGAAGTAGAGCTGGGAGGTAAATGGGCTAATCTGGAAGCTACGGAAGACGTAAGTGCAGGAGGGACTAAGCCAGAAGCTGCCATCCTGACCTTGCCCGGTAAAATAATAACACTTATGAAAACATTTTTGCCAGAAACAGTCATTAACTAGGATAAGATAAATGCCTGTAGGCAACGAAAAGATGAAAGTGTGGCTGACTTCTTTACCCGTTTTGAAACAGAATACAAGGGACATAGTGGCTTGGACCCCCGGATCCCAGGCTCTAGCCCAGTATTTGTCGATAAATTTGTCAGCAACTTGCTTCCTGAGATTTCCGCCAGGC
This sequence comes from Lissotriton helveticus, assembly GCF_964261635.1. Classification (NCBI taxonomy): domain Eukaryota; kingdom Metazoa; phylum Chordata; class Amphibia; order Caudata; family Salamandridae; genus Lissotriton; species Lissotriton helveticus. Next base: position 189,860,342 of record NC_136060.1, read on the forward strand.
TCAAGAAGGTTGAGAGTACATGGTCTGCCCAGACTATGACTGGTATCTTGGCTACGGCACAGTATCACGAGAACAGGGAGAATGACAATAGAGAAAAGGAAAGTAAGAAGGCTAGGGATCTTAAGACTAAGGTACTTCTACAGCAGGCTTACCCTCCCCGGGGTCCCAATGCCCATGGGAATTTCAGACCACAGGCCCAACCCCCCTCCGAGGGCTTGCCAGTCTACCCCCTCAGGCCGTTAACGCACGGGAGCTCTCCAAACAGATCAGTGTGCTTATTGTAAAGGGTACGGCCATTGGATAGATGAGTGTCCCGTATTAGCTGAAAACATCCGAACAGGGAAGACTCTGCCTCGTGCTCCTAGGAAGGGAAGGCCAACTAGGGACCATGGCCCGCTCCGTCCACAGGACAAAGAGCAAAGATCCAGGGATGATGCCCCTGTCCGGCAATGCCCGGCCAATAGGTTTGATGGATGCGAAGCAACACGCACTTATTACAATGATGATTATGATGAAGTTGATGAGACAGGGTTCTATCAAGCATAGGACAGCCAGGAAAGGGGTATTACTAGAGTGCAAATTCCAGTGGATCAAAGGGGCCCGTATGTTCAAATGTAAGTCGTAGGGAACAATCAGAATTTTCTTTTGGACACTGGGGCCACCAGGTCTTCTATTGCACGTTTGTCAGTCCCGGAGGCACCCCTTTCTGGCAACATGAATGTCTCCGTGGGTTTCGCAGGAACACCCTTGACCAGCCCTGTCTCTGAACCTCTCCCTCTCGATATTGGCCCTGCACATGTTGACGCTCCCTTGGCCCTCACTACAGGTTTCAGTGCAAACTTATTAGGCCTGGATTTACTGAAAGCTCTGTATGTGACCATATCATGTAGTCCCCAAGATGTATCCCTAACAATTTCCCCCACCACAGCCTCCTATATGTATCTGTCCGGTCCCCTCCCACCAGAGTTGCAGTCTTTACCTTCCTTCCTCTGGGCATCATCAGACACTGATGTCGGCTGTCTCAATATACCCCCTCATGTGGTAAGTATTCAGCCCGGCTCCATCCTTCCCCGCCTTCGATAGTATCGACTGCCTGCGGAAGGAGAAGCGGGCCTTTTAACAATAATATCTGAATTAATGGACAAGGGCGTCGTGGAGGAGACACGTGTTAATATCTGTAACAGTCCCATTATTCCGGTTCTTAAAAAGACCAATGGAGATGCTCTCTCCCCTAAAATATACAGATTCGTGATTGACCTGAGAGCCCTTAATAAAATAACGATCTCCCAATACCATGTTGTCCCCCACATTACAGCCCTCTTGACGATGGTCCCTTCTGACCCCACACACTTTTCTGTCATAGACCTGAAGAATGCCTTTTTCAGTATTCCTATACATCCTGACAGCAGACATTTTTTTGGTTTCTCCCTTGGTGGGTGGAGCTTTAGATTTTGCCGCGCCCCTCAAGGCTTAACCGAGAGCCCCAGTATCTACAGTCAAGCTCTCAGAAGTCAACTAGACTTCTTGGAACTCCCTGATAATTCCACACTGCTGCAGTATGTTGATGACCTCTTAATTACTGAAAATTCCGCCCGACATGTAAAGAGGCTACTCTCTGTTTGTTACGCCACCTTGCCCTCCATAACCACAAGGTCTCTTTAAAAAAAGCTTCAATTTTGTCAAAAGAAGGTGACCTATTTAGGTCATCTCCTCTCGAAGGAGGGAAGGCAGCTCACCCCTGATCGTGTAGCTCTTATCAATGCTATGGTGGCCCCACGGACACAAAAGCAGGTGCGAGCCTTCATAGGTCTAACCTCATACTGCAGACAGTAGATTTCCAATTTTTTGGCCATGGTCAAACCTCTTCTTGCCCTCACCACTAAAGACATATCAGACAGTTCCTTTCCATGGATTAGAGAGCATACGCAGGCCTTCCAGGATTTAAAAGGAGCTCTGTGTACTGCTCCAGTCCACGGTACCCCTGATTATAACAAACAATTTTTTCTTTTTGTACATGAGACAGACCGCTGTGCATGCGCTGTCTTGACCCAGATATTCAGAGGCCACCATCGGCCATGTGCCTATTTATCAGCCACCTTAGATCCTGTTGCGAGGGCTCTCCCAGGATGCCTACGGACGACAGCTGCGGACGCACTCATGGTCCGTCAGAGTGCGGGGATCGTCATGAACTCCCCCTTGACTCTGATGGTTCCCCATTCTGTGGATACCCTCCTTAATAACACCAAGACACAGTACCTCACTAGCGCACGACTCACAGGATATAAATTGACACTCTTTTCCAGCCACATTAACATCAAGAGATGCACTGTACTGAATCCCGCCACCTTACTCCCACTGGATACTCAGGATGCCTGTTTAGATCCACATGACTGTATATTGAGGACAGAGGAGGAGAGGAAGGGACAGGTTGACTTACAGGATACCCCGATAGCAGACCCAGAAGGTACACTGTATGTGGACGGATCATGTCTCAGAGGGCCAGATGGTAACACATCAGCCGCCTACGCCCTCACGACATTGGAGCAAGTAGTAGAAACAGCTCAGATTCCGCAGTGTTCTGCTCAGGCTGCAGAATTAGTGGCCCTCACTAGAGCCAGTAAGTTAAGCAAAGGAATAACGGTTAATATCTACACTGACAATCAGTATGCCTTTGGGTGGCTCACAACTTTGGGAGACTGTGGAAAGAAAGGAATTTCCTTACTTCACATAGGACGAAAATTCAACATGGCCCCCTAATTCACCGATTATTAGACTCCCTGACATTTCCCAGAAAGGTAGCTATTATAAAATGTAAAGCGCATAAGAAAGTGACGGATGATGTTGGAAAAGGAAATGCCCTGGCTAACCAGACAGCCAGACAGAAAGCTCTAAAGAAAAAGGAAGGAATGTATGTGGGAGGTCCAGCCAGGTGGGTAGCAGAGGGGGGCATGGTTGAAGATACAGTACAGAGTGTGATCGATATTCAGTCCCATGCTACCCCTGAGGAGCTGAGGATGTGGACAGAGCATTTAGCGGTAAAGGAAATGAATGATTGTTGGGCCCGTAACACTATGGAGAGACAATGGATGTTGCCCGAGAGTCATGTGCTACCGGTAGTAACGATGGCCCATGGCCCTGCTCACATTAGCGCGAAAGGGATATGTAAGTTGCTGGAACCCACCTGGTATAACTCAAAGATACCAGCATATGCTGAGAGGATGGTCAAAACATGCATGATTTGCCTTATGTACAACCCGGGAAAAGGTACAGTGACCCCTGGAGGAGGATTCTCCCCCCCTACCTTTCCTTTCAAAGCCCTCTAGATGGATTATATCCAGATGGACAGATGTAACAATTTAAAATACGTTCTGGTGGTGGTCTGTACCTTCAGCCGATGGGTGGAGGCCTACCCTGTCAAAGACTGCACCGCTATCACTACAGCCAAAATACTATTGAAAGAATATTTCCCACAATTTGGTTTGCCCCGTTTGGTCTGGAGTGACAACGGGACACACTTTACGGCTCAAATAATGGAGTATGTCTTTTCAGAACTGGGTGTGAAACAGAAATTTCATGCAGCTAACCACCCTCAGTCAGCAGATCCAGTGGAGGTGTACAATGGCATCCTAAAGACTAAAATGGCCAACATTGTAGCCGAGACAGGTGTCACTTGGGTTGATGCTCTGCCCTGGCTCTGCTGTCTGTCAGGACATCGGCCCATACAAGGATAGGACTATCTCCTCATGAAATTGTGTTCGGGAGGCCTGCCAATGTGTGGGCTGTTCCACGGCCCCAGAAACTGTCTGATGTTGAATACCCTGTGCTGACTAATTATCTGTACAGTTTGACTAACACCTTTCGTACTCTTTACCACCAGGTGCATGAGGCCATACCTGATAAAAGCGAGGGCCCAGGACACGTTATCCAACCTGGAGACTGGGTTCTGATTCGCAACTTTCAACGTACTAAGAGCCTCGAGCCCTGCTGGACACAGCCCCGTCAGGTGTTACTGGCCACCCACACTGCCGTGAAAGTTGAAGGTCGGAAGAACTGGATCCATGCGACGTACTGCAGACGAGTGCCTCTACCTCTCCCCTATTATCAGTGGGTGAGAGAAGGACGAGGAGACTCAGAGACAGAAATAGTCCCGACGTTTGTTCCATTCAGCGACGCAAGATTGCATTTCACATCTACGGAAGCAGAGAGTGACAGTATACTAAAGGGAAAGGTGGAACACTTCCCTCACACTGCTCAGCATCAAGAACAATTATTCCCTGACCATACTGATCCTACTTCTACCCGATATAACTTGCGTTCCAGAAGGAAGGCTTACCCTTCACTTCGCTCAGATACCTACAGGCTGTAGGGCTGTGATCTCCCGGCTAAGACCGGTGATGGTATGTCAGACTAAGGTACACCCCTAGGGCTCTTGACACCTGCATCCAGTGAAGCAACCACCAATCACAGACAGCCACTACTGGTCCCTGGCTTAGTACAATGGCAGACGTCCAATACACCCAAGTCCAGAAACGATATGTCAGTCTCCTACATGGCAAGTGCTTCATGGCCCCCGTGGTGACGCTGTTTGTCTCAATCATCTTGTCTATCATTGGTTGGATGTTACTGATCTACTATCCTGTTACCCCACCAACTCCTACAGAGCATCAGTATTTCATGTTACCCGCCCACGAATTACCCCGCCGTGCAGAATTTTTCAATAACACCTTTGTCCAGATGTTACATCATCATCAGCTGATCATAAATACTTCCAATTGTTGGGTATGTGGACTGATGCCACAAGCTATGACACAACCTGTCCCATTCTTTCCTTATCCTTTTTCCATTTCTGGGTCCTGTCTTGCATGGTGGATGTTGATGCAGGAGGCCTATACTATCAATGGTACTGCCAATTCTGTCCTTGGAACATTTCGAGATGACTTCTGGCGAAACAGGTCTGGCAATACCAACACCCCTTTTTGCCCGACCGGCTCATCAACATTGCTATTACCAACGGATGAACTCGGTGAGATGGTGGTATTTAACTCAACTTCTCGACAAACATTTACCAAATTTCGCGCCAGAAGGCTACTACCTGATGTACGAAACACTCTGAATGTTATAAATGTGCGGGGCTGTGTCTGCATCCATGGCTTGGGAACTAGGAAAGTTGGTACTAGCATCTGTGACATCATTGAAACTTTAAACTCTATGTCTCTTCCAAAGTTGGTGGCGTCCCCCAACACGTATTTTGTCTGTGGCACAGCAGCCTACACTTGGCTCCCCCATAACTGGTCTGGTACCTGCTGTCTGGCCTTCCTCCTTCCACCAACGTATTCTATCCATGGAGATTACAACCTGTTGATGAAGGGCACTTTGCGCCGCTCTTGTAGGGGTGTCATATCGCTGAGGATACAGTAGGCCAGGAAGCCGGGGACTTCTTTAAGGGTTTCCTCCCATTCTGGGGCCCCATGGCAAACAGTCGGACTATACGAGGACTGACCAGGGTCCTTGAGGCCACCATCACAGAAACAGCTGGTGCCCTCTCCAACATCACTGCAGAGCTGCAGGCAAACCGCCTTGCAACACTTCAAAATCTTATGGTCCTTGACATCATCCTCGCTGATCGTGGTGGTGTGTGTAAATTGATTGGCTCCAGCTGCTGTGTGTATATTCCAGATCACGCACCCACAGTATATGATGCCATCCAACGTCTGCATCACCTTTCCTCTGAAATTCATCAGGATGAAGGCAACTGGTCCCTCACAGGCTGGATCTGGGGCCTCCTTTCCCAATGGGGATGGAGGGTCCTCATCTTCCTTGCCTTGGGAGTGCCTGCCCTAGTCTCCTGCTGTTTGTGCATTCACTGCCTGCCAATGCTCTGTGCAACATGTGTTCAGGATCTCAGGCCTCAACCCTCTAACATTCACGACACCAGTATGAAGACGCTCCAACAAGAAACAGATGATCTCATGAATATCAACGTTTCCTAGAGTATTTGCCACTCAATGGCAAAAGGAGGGTCTGAGGAAAAGTGTCCTTCTTGTCGGCATTTATTTTGTGTCAGGACTCCATTATTTTTGCATTGCCATTTCGTGTCAAACACCTCTGCACGAACCTCCTGGTTGTTTCTGCTGATGTCTGATGAAATTCTAACTGCCACGACCAAACTACCCTTCCTGCTCCTTGTGGTTGAGCCAATTTCGAAAAAGGGAACAAAGAATTGGCCTCACCACCCTCGATCTGAACTCCTGCACACATCCATCCTGTTTCGCAAGACTTGGTCACGCCACCATCCCAGAACTTGTTTCTTTCACATATCCTGTTGTTCAAGATCTGTCTGTTCTCTCACGTACATATCCTGTTTTGCAAGACCTGTCCGTAATCTTTGTACCATCTGTTGCAACCCCTGTCCTGCCTGAACAAAGAATGGTGTAACTGCAGTTCTGAGTTGGGGGCGCCAGGCACCCCCCACCCCAAACTGGTTTCTTAAGGTGGGAAATGTGTATATAAGGCCTGTAAGCTGCAGAGTGAAGCAGCAGCCTCCTCTGTCTTGTCTCCGACGAGCTTCGGACACAGTTCCATAGCCCGGGCTATTCGAATAAAACTTGGTTCCTCCTGCAGACGAAGGCTCCGGCGTCTCCTTTTTTCTATATAAGGAGGGTATGGAAGACTTGGGCGGTTCCCCCGCCGCCGAGACCCAGTCAGTGGGTATAAACTGTTCTTCACAGCTCATCTTCTAACATCAACCACTTCATTGTGTCAGCCAACTGCAGGGGTCTGGTTGAAAATGTTTTAATTAGAGCAAGCCTGCTTAGTGACCATAACCCGTTAGCCCTGTCTTTGAAGCTCTGCCTGACACGTCAGGATAGGGGCAAGGCGGCCGATACAAATATAGAATCCCAGGGCAATAATGGAGTCTCAATTAAATGGACAGGTGTGAACCTTAAGAATTTTATGGATAATCTTAAAAGGAAAAAATGAACTGATAAAAATATTTGTTTGGATAGCTCCTTTATAGACATAAAAATAATAACTGCCTTTGGTAATATTATAAGCGAGATTGCAGGAGATCTTACATCACAAAACACAAAAAAGCCCTGTGATCAAAATGCCAGATGGTTTAACCAAGATTGTTCTAGTGTAAACAGGGAATTACAATGTGCATTGAAATATATACCTAGGGATAGTACCAGAATAAGTACCCTGAGGAAAGAATATATAAATATTTTGAAGCAAAGAAAATTGGAAATCCGAGAGGAGGCCTGGGAAAAATTAGTCCAGGCTGCTGACACCCGAGACAGCCTTATTCTGGAAGACAATTGAACACCCTTTTTTCAAAGAGAATATTGCAGCGATAATTGATACTGTCGTTCCCCCAGAAGACTGGATACCACATTTTGAACGTATCTTTAACCCAGATGCAGCCAAAGTCTCTAATTGCATTAATGGTAATATTATACTGGTTGAGCCTGTACATATATCGCCTATAGCGCCAGAGGAAATTAAAACTGCCCTGCAAAAAAGTGCCAATGGCAAGGCTACCGGACCAGACGAGGCACCCATTGATGTTTTTAAACATATTATTGATTTCTGGACACCAATCTTACTAAATGTTTTTAATACTATCTTAAGAGGGGTAGAGCCCGCATCCTGGGTACAAAGCATTATCATACCCATTTTTAAAAAAGGGGATAGAGGTAAGGCCAATTGCTATTGCCCAATATCCCTTCTTGACTCAACTTCTAAAGTAATGGGAAGAATCATGCTGGAAACCTGGGCCGACGCTAATAACATCTTGACGGAGGCACAGTATGGGTTCAGAAGGGGTAGTAGGATGGTGGAGCAATGTGTAAATCTGGAGCTTCTAATAGGGAAATGCACACTAGCCAAGGAAGGGGCCTTACACCTCTGCTTTGTGAATCTCATCTGTGCGTTTGATCTGGTTAATCACGCCAAACCATGGCAAACAATGAAAGAGCTAGGAGCCCCAGTAGACATTATTGTATATTTATCCCAGATTTACACCTATCTAACTTCTAGAATACACTATGGTACCATGGGCGAATATACCCCGGACTTTAGGGTTATGCGGGGATTTGCCAAGGATGCGTTTTAGCTCCACTCCTCTTCTCTTTATGTATTAATTAATTAATTAATTAATTTTATTTTAAAGGTTTTATATGGCGATGGCTAGACCCGGAGGTATCAGAGCACTTTACATGAGGATCAGATCATAGTTACAGGTTACATCGTTACAAAGGTTACACAGTTATTAGAGCATGGCAACATAGTTACTTGTAAGGTCAGGATAAACAATAAGCACATAACGTAGACTCCTTTTTACAAAAGCAAATGGTAGATGTTCCTAAAATAGGAATGCGTTCTACTCCAGTACTCGGACGACGCTGTCCTTTTATCAAGGACAGCAAATCGCCTTCAATGCCTAATCAAAATATTTGCACTATACATGTGAGAAAAGGATCTTCAATTAAATATTAATAAAACATTTGTCATGACATGTGGGAGTAATAGGCAAAAAACTAGACAGCACCACGTGGGAAGAGTAGTTATAAATCAAGATTTATCCTTTTCATACCTGGGACTGTTTTTAATAGAAATGGCACCTGGAACACACACATAGAATTATGTAATCTGAAATTTCTAAGAATAACTGAAGGCATTCTTAGATTCTTAGCCAAAATAGGAAATAAACCAATACTTGCCCTTTATAAAAGTACAGGTGTGCCAGGGGTTTGCTATGGGGCAGCCATTTGGGGGAGAGCTAATACTGTTTCACAAGCAAACACAAGAAAATAAATTCTTAGAAAGATTCTTGGCAGGCCCAAGTTCTGCAGCTAATTATATAGTGCATAAAGATTTGTTTGTACCAAACCTAAGTGATACTGTTCACATAGCTGGACTTACTTTTTGGCGGGGGATATGGGTAAAAGACGAAACAAAATTTACCAAAGACCTAATTATGGATTGTTTGCCCTCGATCTCAGTAGAAAGATACCGTGGCTAGAACATATACACAACTTGTTAAGAAGCTGTAAGGTCGTTTTTGAAAAAAAGCTCAGTAAAAGAGACTTGAAGCTCAAATATATCACTGCCAGCGAGTGTGTAAGAATGGATGATGCTGGGAGCAAGCAAAGCGTAATCACCTACTGTGGACGCCCGCTCATGAAGGGAATACAAACATATTTAATCCTGATAAGAAACGCACAACATATATTTTATCTAACCGGATTAAGGCTCGGCACTTTACACAATCTAATAGCATTTCCTATAACTGAAAAATGGTCCCGCAAACTACCATTCTGCCCATGTGATGGATAATCCCTACAATCTACGATGCAGTTTATACTCTTTTGTATTTTTTATAGTGATATCCGGAAATCAGTTTTAAAACCACTTTTTATACCAAATATGCTTTTTTATTACAACCATGATTTTAACTTTATATGTAGTTGGGATAACATCAAAATTATAAACTCAGTCATCATTTTTATACTAAGGGCTATTAGGAGAAAAAGAGATCTCTCACACCTGGATGCTCTAACATATGAAAACTTGACTAAGTGAAATACGAAGTACACCATTAAGATTTTGTACACTATGGGCGAGATGTAGGTAATCCCAGATTACCGATTCTTAAATACCGAATCATACCGATTCGGTATTTAAGAACTGGCAATCGGGATGTAGGTAATTTTACCGAATTAATTACCGAATCGGTATGATTCGGTAATTAATGAATCGCTATTTACCGATTCTGTAATTGCCATTGACTCCTATGGGCCTCCCATAGGAATCAATGTCAATTACCGAATTGGTAAATACCGATTCGGTAAATTTACCAAATTTACAAGGGGGACAGGGTGTCACTTTGACACCCTGTTGCACCCCTCAATTGTGCATGGGTGCACATGTTGCAGACATACATGCCCTTAGGACATGTATGTCTGCACCATGGCACTGTTTAAAAAGCAAAAGAAATGCTTTTTAAAAGGTTTTCTTAATTTACCACCAACTTCTAGTTGGTGGTAAATTAAGAATTCTAAAACCCCTGTAGCACTGCTTACAGTGCTACCTACATGTCAAAATACAGATTCGGTAATTATACCGATTTGGTATATTACCGATTCGGTAAAATTACCAAATCTGTATTTTTACATGCTATACATCTCATTTTTCAAATACCGGTCGGTAATGGCCGAAATTACCGAATTTCGGCCGTTACCGACCGGTATTTGCCTACCTACATCTGGCCCTATGTATTTTATTTTATTTTTTTAAGAGATGCTTATTATTTAATCTTAAGTCATGCTACAGTTTGCATATTATCATTACGTATTGACTGACCATGAAACACCGTTATTCTTGTTTTTATCTTTCAAATTGTTTTATTGGAATAACACAAAAATTTTATATTTTAAGTTGAAAGAGATAATTGTCCATTTTATTGATTGATTAGCATGAATTATGGTTGACTATCTTGCACCGAGTGAAGTTGTTTTTGACTTTAATGCAACTGGCAAATTGTCGCCGTCTTGATCAGGGTATTTTGTTAGCTTGTTGTTACTTTTCTCTTTGAATTTAAGTTGACAATCATCCACCATAGGTTCCAAGTAGAGAGCCTGAATATGAGCTTCCCAGTCACTGGGGGCAATGTTTGTGGTAATTGTCTGGTGGTGTGGTTTAAAACATATATTCACACAGATCCAGAATTTTCACTGATCCTTTGATTTTAACACTTTGTGTGCATTCTTCCACCTCCAATCTTCCTCTCCCCTCTTAAGGACATATAAGCTTTTCTATACTCCTGGTGAATTGTGATGGCCTGTAGGTGTAGTTGTACGTTTTCCTCCTTGTCCCTACTGATCCTGTGCATTGCGTTGTTTAAGCTGCGTTTTAGGTTTGCAATGTTCTGCCTCCTTTCAGCCACTTGATGAAATTGTAATGGTGCTATATCTCTTCCTGTCATCGCTGCACTATTTACGTTTTCTCTTAGGTGGTCAACAACTGGTTTACAACAAACTGTAGAGAGGGGACAAGGAGCTACTAGAAAGAAAACAGGTGGTATTGTGGTGCTTGTAGGTGGTGTCCTGGTGGCATGTTCCACATTGGTGGAGGTCCCATCCACTGTCCCGGTTATAGGGGTGGTTGTAATGGCTGTGATGGAAAATGAGGGAATAGGGGTCGCAGATGTTGTTTCTGTGTACTCCTGTGTAATTTCTGCCCTCGTGGCTGGAGTCGCTGTTTGTCGATCTAGATCTGTTCGAGTGGTTGCTGCTTCCTTCATCAGATGACGTTGTCTCATAGTTCTGGATCACATAGTCTTCTTTGGTTTATGGGTATACTTTTACTTTGTTGAAGTGTTTAACGTCTTTCTGGAGTTTAGAAATCTTTTGTTTTGTAAGGAACTCCTTATGTTCGTTCATTTCCTCATTGATTTCAGCCAGTCGTGATTTAAATGCTGTCACCGTCACTGCGCTTTCCTAGCTGCAAGATAAATATATCAGTGGTGTTTGTGCCTAAACTCCCACGCATTTGTCACTGCGCAGCTAACTGATATTGACACCACCCATGTGTGACTTTCACCACACAGGGAGCTGCGCACCTTATGCAAATTTGTTTGCGCATTGGCAAAATGTCTACCTTGGCATTCCTCACTAAGCATGCACGCTGGTGTGCTTGTGGACTTGAATATCATACCACGAGCACATTTGAGTCCTAGTGAATACCAGCATTAAAATGTGTTCCACATTGGAATTTTACATGTTTGTATGTCTTTCTCTTATTTTAAATCACTAGGTTGGGCAAAGGAACTTGAAGTACACGTTCCTACTAGCGCTAAGACGCATCAACACCTGGTTATAGGTATTACAGGTATACAGGGGTCTTTTTTGTCCCTGATCCCTGGTCATTTTCTCTTCTATTCTTTTCACCTTTTTGGTCCTGACGAAGCATCTTTGGATCCCTTATGGACCATTCCAATGCGCAAAATATGTTGACCCTATTCTTTTTCATACACCCTCATGGATTGTGAGAGCAACAGGATAACATTTATCCCTCCCCTCTACATTTGTTTCCAAGAGGAGCTCCACATCTGTTCTAGTTTTAACCTTATCATCTGGACCCCCGAATAAAACTAGGTTCTAGGTAGTGGCTGTTAATTTTAACTCACTCACTTCACTCACTGTCCCAGGCCCACACACCTACATGCATAACTGCGGCGTCTCCTTAAAAGATCTCCAATAAAGAGCCCTCTCGCGGGGCTCTCACGCCTCGTCCCCCACGGGCTCCGTGAGGAGCAATGCCCGATGATGAAGCATGACACTGGCAAGGGTGTGTGAGGGCACTATATTCAAAAGGAGGAATTCCCCCTCACTCTAGAACATCCCAACTCTACTGACACAGACAACTCTAACACCTATGTGCAAGCCAGAATAGGTTGCCACTCTCTTTTTCTTTAAGAACAGTCAACAACTGGTTCCCAGAGGTTTGCCATGATTATATCATTGCTTTCTTGTTTAAGCGTGTTTATGAACAGGCCTACCCTTGCACTGAGCTTGCTTTGATTTATAATGGCCCACCATACTTTCTTTACAGGCTTGAGTTGTTCCTCAGAGCCGATGGTTCTGATTTTGGGAAAGCTGGGACTTCACAGACGAGCGCTGCATGGTTGCTGGCCAAAGTTGAGATCACTGCAAACTTACGGATATTCTAAAAATGTGCAATGGACACCCAAATATAGTCTAAAGTGGCCATTCTAAAACAAGAGTCGTGCGTGTGGGCCGCTGGCGAATCTGTTTGAGATCTCCCATTCAGCACTTATTGGACCAGCTGGTTTAGAACAGATGCCACAGTAACTCCATGTTTGTCCGGTCTTTGATATTGCCTCCTTATCGCAGGTATGGCCCAACTTTGATCATACAGGGCCACAAATGGGGTATTTGGGCTTGTAGTTTAATGGTTTGCATTGAAATCGCCCAACACTATCCACATATTACACGGATAGAGCGCTGAGAGTTTCTTCAATCTGGAAAAAGTGTACTTATGTACTTAGAGGTACTTATTGTTACCTCTCTTATTGATTTAACTGGATGCAAGTAAATGCAACCTAGAACGTTGTGATCCTAGATCTTGCCTTAGTCGCATGTATCAGCGACAGTTTAACAAAGATGTAATCACCATGCCCTTTACACAGTGTTGTGACATTTGCTGCCAGATCGTTCTTCACGTATATTGTCACTCCTCCTGAGGCATTTTACCCTGTCTGCGAGGCTGTTGCCATTGCTTCATAAGCTGTAAAATCAGGCCAAGGTGTTAAATGGAGGGCCCAAATTGCTTGGAGAGCGATGAGATTAAAACTCTTTAATTCACTAATAGCTGACCTTTTGGCTTCACCATAATTTAACCCACATATATTCCATAAACAGATGTTTAAATTCAGGGTATCACTGCCTTTGTGTTGTTCTGTGCCTGTTTGCTAGGTACATGAGGTGAGCACCTATGGGAGCCATGTCCAGTCTGGCAAGCTCTGTGCTAGTATGGTGCATTGGTGGAAGCCCCCTCCATTGCTTGTTGTAATTTGCAAATTTCCTTCTTTGATTGGCATAATTCTAGGTGCCTATCTAATGCCCCTTAGGATAGAACTGGTCATTGACTTTACCTTAATGTTACTACCCTGTGCTTGATCCTTTTTCTTGTGTAAGTCATCAGGCTTTTCCATTAAAACAGCTGGGTATTTCGGTAGGACTGCTTCACTAATCTGTATTTCTCTGTTTTCTAGTTGTTTTTTCTTCCTTCTCAGGGCACTTGCCAGTTCTGGCCTAAAGAAAGTTATTTCCATGTCTCATTTATATCACCAGTGTCAGGGGTGAAATGCCACTCCATCGATGTCTGTCGAGATGATTTTTATAGGCCTGGCAAGTGGGAACAGAGCTTCAAAACCTTCCCTCTGTTGCGAGTGTCCCATTTGCCTTGTGAGATATACTCCGGGCATAGTATCACCTTAAGATCTTGCTAGTTCACTGTTGCCTCCTCAGTTTGACACACAATATCCTGTTGTTCAGACTGTTTAGGAGCAGAGCCCTTGACTCCTTCTTTGCGGCCTTGCTCCCCATGGCTAAAGCTGATCACCTTGGCCATGGTGGTACTATCCGCCTACTGGGATGCATCTGTGAGCAAGTTAAAGTTAGGTGCTGCACAGATGTGGTCCACAGGTAAGGAGAAGATTTCCCCATGGGTTAGCTCTGTGGCCCCTGAGAGCATAGACAGGGGGATCAAACTGGGTTAAGAGAGGTGTATAAGAGGCAAGTGCCCCTGCAGTAGTGGGCCTTGGCCAGGTTATATTGCCCTAAACAGGGAGGTCCCTCAAGATACTGATTAGGCTATCCTAGTTATAGGCTGGATGTGGGGGTCGTGTTGAAAATGGCACTTCTCTGAAGGATGCCCACACACTTTTTGCCTTCCTCTTCCTCTTTTTCTGACCATTTTGTTGGCTTTAGGACTCTGGGCACTTTACCAGTGCTGGAGTGCATGAGCATGAGCTTTTATATTTGTTTTTGTGGGTTCCGATTGTGGGTGGGTGATTATAAAGGGGTTTATAATGGGGCACAATTAAAAAGTCTGGTTTTAAGGCAGAAGCACTTGCCTGTCAGTGGGTCATAAAAGTGTTCAGAATAAATGCTCATCCAATCCTTGGCCTCTCCACAAATTGCATGGAGACATGATCATGTGTGCCAAGTTTAATTGAAATGTTTACAGAGAGAAAGTAAAAGAAAATGCAGTGCGTATATGTGAGTGTAGTGTGCTGGGTTTAGGAGACTGTTGAACTGAAGGTGATGTAAGGAAGTGCATTCAAGAAAGTGTGAATAGAGGGTGCTGAAGAAGAAAGAGATAAGGTGTGAAATATACATATGGAGGATTTCAGAAAGAAATGGGGAGAAAATGGGTGTGTCTAACATAGAGACTGCAGAGAAAAGTGGTGTGAAGAAAAAACAGGAGCTTTCGAGACACTTAGCAGACAAATTCCATTTCACATACCCTAGTAATGGTTACAAGCTCATATTTTCAGAATTTATAATGTTTCAATTATAATTATTCACGACAAAATATTTTTTTGTGCTCATTTATCTTACACTGCTAACAAGCATTGGCAAAGCCAATAGGTCTGGATTGTTTTAAGTGCATGTCTGTTCGTTTAGCTGATACTGCTAACAAGCATTAGCAAAGCCAGTAGGTCTGGCTTGTTCTAGGTACATGTCTGTATGGTATAACAATGTTGAATGCACTTGCTGCAAGCTCACATAGAGGTACTAAAATACTGGTCACTCTATGGGAACAACAGGATTTTAACTTATACGTTTCAAGCCACTCCTTCAAATACACAAAACATGCCACTTGAAAAGAATTCCCTAATGACGCCTCTTAGGCCATGTCCATTTCGAGGAAGAAAGTCACTGTGGCCTTAGACCCTATTACACAAATGCAAGAGAACACAGTAATCCAGTAACTGAAAGATCAACTAACTTGTAACATTTATATAGAGTAGGCTACCACACATGATATCAATAAATTAAGTGCTTTTTACATCTTAATGGGACACTAATATCCATTCTGTAAAGCAGTGCATGGGAGACAGGTAATATTACTGGACACAAAGAGCCTGAGACGATGTCGGTCGGAACCGACTCGGTGTTGGAATCCTTTCCGACCGACTCGGATTCAGGGAGTCCGACCAACCGATTACGATGCTTCCAAACACCATTCGGATGGACTCCGATTGACTTCAATTGGAGCCTGTGTTCCAACCAACAACACAGGCTCCCATTAAAAAAAGGGGTGGTTGAGGAAAACCTTGCACCGTCCCACAGGCACCCCTTGGATCCTGCCACACTGTGCATGGTTGGGGTGAACAGCATTTACAACGCAACTTTTACCACGCATTACCTTTACCACGCAACTTTTACAACGCAAGTCGTTACAACGACTTGCGTTGGGGTGCGCTGTAGGATAGGGAATAGTTTAATTTACTATCCAAAACCTTCCCTACTATCCACAGGGACTGGAGTTGGAATAGTAAATTAAACTATTCACTATCCAGCGCCCCCCAACGCAAGTCGTTGTAACGACTTGCTTTGTAAAACCTGCATGGTAAAGGCATGCGTTGTAAATGCATGCGTAGTAATGACATACATCCCATGGTTGGATACAGGGGACCCATGGGTACCCCGACGAGCCCCAACCGGAGGCCTCCGGGTGAACAGGGCCTGCTACGGGCCACCAAAGTCGGATTCCGACAGCTGATCAGTGTGAGACAGACCGAGTCGGAAAGGCTGTCCGTATCCGACAACAAATGTGTCGGTCGGAAACGCGTAGAGCTATACAAGTTGGCTTGGTTTCTCTGAATGCCGGTCGGAACAGAATAGGAAAGAACGAACGGTTACCTTACATCGTAATTGGGCGGTCAGAACGCAGGTTCCGACACGGATGCGGACTATCTGAATGCCGTTTGGAGCCTTTCGGCACAACATCGTAATCAACCCCATAGTTCTGAAAATAGAATAAGGATTTACATTTTTTTTAAAACACAGATTCATAACAATGGTTCAGATCTGGCTTGACAGTAAACCCGTCAAGCCACATTCTTACCAATTAAGAAAAAAACTGGCATAGAGTGTGCTTTTGTTCCATGCAGAGGAGCATTACGCCTTCACTTCATACTATTGGCTATTTGGAGTATGATTCTGACATCCACAAAGTGCTTCCATTGTAATCCGTAGGGTGTGGGCGCTATTTTACATCTGAAAAGTACCCTTAAGTATCACACTGTTTATCATGTTCAATAAGAGCTTAATTTGTCAAAGAATGAGTGCCAGGGCTCAAAGTTGTGCTTGGAAGCCAGCAGTTAGAAGTTAAAATCTACCTTGTGCATCTTTAATCCACTACCAGACACGCCCACCACTTTATCTCACTCTTGTGAGTCGTGCTTTCTCCTTTGTGATTTTTTTTTGTCTTTCTCTTCCTCCATCTTTCCCTTTTGTGTGTGTTTTTAGGACGAGCTAGGGCAGCGCATATGCTGCTCTCTGTGAGGCATGCTGTATTCGAATATGGAGTTTAAGCTCTGCCCACTAACTGCTTATATTTTTCATTGGCTTGTGTATTTGTCCTTTGCAAATGCTGACATCTGATTCATTAATAGGCTAGTTAGTCCCTCCTTAGTACCGCCTTGTCTTCATTTGTAACCTCCCATGAGGAGTGGCCCTTTTACCTCTGTTGTTACACCGTATGTCTGTAAGATTTCTTTTCTTTAATGAGTTTCTCCTACTGCAAGTAGACATGCTTTCCTGCAACATTCAGCGTGCCATGCGCGCTATCACTTTCCAAGCAGCCTGGGACAATGGCGACCGCTTCTTTTAAATAGTTAGGTCTCGCATTTACAAGAGTTTGAGCTATTGGCATTGTAAATGACAATGCCTTTTATTTATGTGTTAATTATCAAAACAGATAAATAAAAGGCATTGTCTTTTACTATCGCAATAGCTTAAAGTCTCGCAAACGTTAGACCTATTGCTTTGCAAATGCTTGTCCCTCTCTTGCTTTTGGTAAATGTCTGATGCAGAAAAATAAGTTCTGGTCACCAAAAATATGTGCTGTGGCCCCCACCGCCAACCACAGGCTCAATTAAGCACTAGTTCAAATGCAGCGGCGAGCGTGGGCGGGGCCGCAGGGGCGCAACGTTTTTAAAGAGAAGGGAAGGATTCTTGCTGTGCCCCCGGCGCTGCCAACCCACGCTACGCGCTGCATGCATTCTATACAAAATTATTTTTTTGTTACTTTATCCCAGTATTGCAAAAGCCAGCGGGCAGGCTTTATTGTGATAACCCGTATTTGCCCGTGCAATGCAAAAACAGAATTTGTGAATGGCCTTGCTTGGATGTGCTGGCTTGCATTAAGCCAGTCCTATTGGCTTTGCCAATGCTTGTTGTTAGCTGTGGCATTGTTTCGTAACAGGAGAGCACCCTTTAACAGGTAAACGCGGAACCCCGTATTTAACTCAAGCGAGTCACTTTTGCACGTGATGGGGCACGCTCTGGATAAGCGGCCCATTTCATAAACGGGCCCTTAGCTCGCGCTGCTCCAAGAGACATTGCCTAATGTCATTGTGGTGACCATAATTGAAGATTGCTTCGTGTGCTCGGGTGGAACGTCTGACGCACACGATGGTAACGGAGAGGTATGCACGCTGTACCGCGCTGCAGCGGCGAAAACCTCACGATATGTGGTGGTGCGTGGGTGTAACACGGCGAGTGGGTGTAACACGTCTCTGCGAGCAGTACCCTGGGCTGCAGTGTATTGCTTTCATGATATACCACCATGCGCCTTCTGTTCAGATCATATAACTTCCTCGCATCCGGGCCTATTTTAACATGCCTACAGGCACGTTTGTGAAGTACCGGGCCAGGGTGGATTATGTACATTAGGCAGGGGCCAGGCAATGTTTGCAGCGCTTCAATGTAATTTTCCGCACCCATTTTACACTGATAGTGCAAAAACGACATGTAATCAAACCAGCCAGTGCAAAAAACACTATTTGGTACGGGTCGCGTAAACAACACGGTTGCAAAACTGCCCAGCAGTAGTGCAAAAAAAATATAATATATATATCATCTGCCACTGGTGCATTTTAAATGACCTAGCACCATATTCATAAATATTTTTTTCTGTGAGCAGGTGTGACTTTACTACTTGCACTTGAAGATTTGGCAGGTGAAAACCACATCTACTTTTGAAAAAACGTTGTTTTAAGACTAGCCCACTATCTATCTCAATGCACGTATTTAACTTTTACTGCCCCGCTTTTTTACTATTTCATGACTGTTCAGCAGCATCAACATTCTGTAAGATTTTATCTAATTGGGCCCTGTGTCCTAAAGGTCAAAGGCATGCCTAAGCAGGAGGCGCACAATGTTGCGGAGCCTTTTTTCTACTGTTCTTTTTTTACCCTAAATCATATTTTCATTTCTGTTGCTTAGATAAAAACAAATTCTGAATGTTTTTTGAAATTTGGCTATCTTCGTGGAAAATTGATGACGGTAGGCAAAAAACCTTAGCTGATGGAACTCAACGCAACATAAAAAAAGCTTAGCTGTGGACAAAAAAATAGTTTCGCTCAAAAAGGAAATGACTTC
The DNA here is from genome assembly GCF_964261635.1 of Lissotriton helveticus. Classification (NCBI taxonomy): domain Eukaryota; kingdom Metazoa; phylum Chordata; class Amphibia; order Caudata; family Salamandridae; genus Lissotriton; species Lissotriton helveticus. Next base: position 189,879,544 of record NC_136060.1, read on the forward strand.
GAAGGAGGCGCGGGCGGCTTCGACATCACTGAAGACACTCGCTGAACCAGGAAGCGTCCTACAAACAAACTTACAGCGTGACATGTGCAGGGCCGGCGCCAAGTCCACGCTCACGAAACTCCTCACTGCAGTGGGCATCATGTTTATCATCTGCCTGCCGGAGCTGTTCAAGACGCGCGAAGGTAGGGTTACCGCTTTAATACCAACAGGCTGCCTTCTGTCTCATAAATTGCAAATAAAAGGGCAATTTCTTCCCAGTCCGCGCGCCACAGTTTGCAATGGACGCGGGGCAGGGGTGTTAGAACGCGGGCATTTGGAATCTGCTGAAACCGCCAGTAGCACCTTTCAGATTTTATTTATTTATCTATCTTTTCTTTCTTTTCCACTAGCTGGCAGGTGCAACCGCTGGTTGATCTGATTATACAATTCATGTGTGTAACGTGTACCGTGCACCGTGCATGCCAATATTTGGGGAGAGCTAAGAGAAAGGGGGAGTTTATAAAAAATCCAGGGAAGATATTGTCTCTGTTGGGTTTGTATTGAAGAGGGGGGCGATCTTTTTAGCAGGTTGAAATGTAAACTGTGTTATTGTTGGGTTAAACAGAGTGCCCCGACCCTGCCCCTATCGGGGATGCTGGGACTGGGACGAACGGGCATTCGGTAATTTTACTCTGTGCCTTTACTGTCAACATGTTGCAATGGCCGATTTTATAATGTGCTTCCAAAATCACAGATTTCATACCTTAAAAACCGTTAAGGTTGTGGAAAGCAACCCCCCACACACATTCATCAAAAATGTGTGGTGGTTCGAGGGCAGAAGCAGGGCAGGCTGTTGCATAAGTTCCTTTGAGCGGTGGCCCACTACCGGGGCGTGACCCGCGGTTATGTGGTAATTGTACGAGGCAAATGTATAACTGGCAAAAGACGCCGTGAACTGTAAACAGTAACCCACTGCGTTATCTCCGCGAGGGGTTGTGCTTTTTTAATCTGATCATAATTCTTTTAATTATACCAGAGTTCTTTTTGAGCACCCGTCTCTCTGGGGCATCACGCAACCTCAGTTTATTCATTAGTGCGGTTTTATTAAATATTTTTGCCCCTCCTGAAAAGATTCCGAGAAACTGAACATGTTAAAAAGTCCGTCCGTTCTTCCTCACAATCTAATGACTCTGCAAGGTACGTTGTGACGTGGTGTCTTTTATATTTGTTTCCTACTTGTCAAAGCAGGCTGCAACCAAGTTGTGTATTGTAGGATAAAACAGACTTGGTGAGATGTGACTAGTACAAGCTCCAGATTAGGCATTTATTAAGGGTAAATGCAAGTAGTTAAATAAAAAAACGACTGAAATCTCCCCTGCTAAAAGTGACAGGAGGTTTGGATGCTATTAAAGACAGGGAGGAGCAGGGTATGACTATGCCTTCTTTACTGTACTTCTCTAGTAGCAAAGCAAAATGAACACACAACATGGAAGAGAAAAATGAGCCAGTAAACAGATTAATGGAGTTCATCAGTCTAAAGTGCCCATGATGTCATAGTGCAAGCACCAATCATAAGCTAGCCTTACGGATAACAATCCCTGCAGAGCAGCAACCGGCCTCTTCTTTGTCAAGTTAGGAAAAAACATACTTGAACAGATCTTGTGGAAAAAACAGGTGCCTTGCATAATAAAACGACAAAACGGTGGAGTCTGAGCTGTTCTGAAGATGCAGATTAGCCCCATAATAGTGGTTCCACCCATCTCTCATTGTAAGTGAAACATCCTTCCCTGTGAAACTGAAAAAGAATTTAGAGATTTTAAACATGGATGTGGTCAGGAGGGATAATCTTCTCCTCCGTGTCTTTAATAGACTACAAACCACCAGGGCCGGACTGGCCATAGTGGGCACCGGGTGATTTCCTGGTGGGCCGGAAGGGTGGGGGGACGGTTTTGGACCGGTGGGGGGGCCGGTTTTAGTACAGGGGGCAGGTTTTGCAGCAGGGCTGCAATATTGGTCCCTGTGCCAAAAGCAGCATAAGTGTTTCCCACCAACACCACCGCAGCCGGTCCGATGTCATTTCCTAGACTGGTTTGTGTTCCCAGTTCGGCCCTGCAAACCACTTGTCACTTTTAGTGGGGGAGAATACAATTCCATTACAGAACTGTAGGCTCAATTATGACAAGCTTAAAGCTTTGAGCTAACATCACAGGACTCCTATGCAATAGATTTAAAATAAAGCAATTTAAAAATACATTTATTGGACCAATCTGCTGCTTCTAAAATGTCCTCCAGTCATCCTGAGAAAACAAATTCTTTTGATGCTGTGTTACCTATAACAGAGTAGGCACCAAATAGATAGTCTTCCATCGGTGGGCCATGATATCTTGATATGAAAAAGACCCACGAGTCACATCGTTGTTCTCGTGGGTAGGTAAATTGTGTAAATCAAGAAGTATACAAACAAATGTAGAACAAACAAACAGGTGGGCTAAAAATATTTGATGAAGAAAAAGTCATCTTATCACCTCACACCCAGGACTCCCTTCGACAAATTACCATCAAGAGAAAGAAGAGCCATTATGGATCTCAACAAAGACTCCAACATTGTCATCAAACCAGCAGATAAGGGCAGCGTGACTGTCATCCTGAACACCGACAACTACAACATCAAGTGCCAGAGACAATTGGCCGACACCAAATACTACACAAAGCTGGACACAAACCCCACTGAATCCTTGACCGATAAAATAAGAATTATGGTCAATGAAGCAATCTCCAATGGCTGGATTACGAAGAATGAAGCAAATTTCTTGGTAAAAACCACACCCACAATCCCATACTTCTACATCCTTCCTAAAACCCATAAAAATGTACTACCCCCTGTGGGAAGAACCATAGTGTCCGGCTTTGGCTCCCTTTTGGAACCCATGAGCCAATTCTGCGATAATTTCTTACAACCATTGGTATTGAGCACCCCATCATTCCTCAAGGACACAAAAGAAACACTTTGCCTTATTGATAATCTCCCCAATTAGCATGAGATTATATTCCTCGTAACCCTTGATGTATAAGCCTTGTACACCAACATTCCTCAAGACGCCACCATCAGGGTCATCGACGATATCCTCAGAACGACAAAGATCGACTCAGCCACATGGCATGCTATTTATTGTGTTCCTATTAAGGGACAGTAAGGAGGGGCACCAATAGGAACTGGTTTCCAATAGGTCAAGATGAAGAGCCAATAGGGGAAAGGCTCGAAACATGTTGACCAATTTGAAGAGATAAACTCATTGTAGACTATTTCTTCAAACAGACCCCCCTGATTTTCACCATACCGACTAGAGGCAGGAATAAATTAAGGGTCCTACTAGTCAGGTATTTTTAACCTGTTAGCACTTACTTCCCATTGTCCTCATCAACACAGTCTTTATCATAGACGTTATTTCTAAGCGCTCCCGGGTATTCACTTGATCTGCAGCGGATTGGGATGAACCCCAATGATGAAGCATGCCACCAAGAGGCAGTCCTGGTGGGTGAGGGTTTTCTAAGGAAAACTATGTTTTACTAAACATTGCCATCGTGGTGGAGAATTTTGCCTCTTTCCCCCTGCTGGGTTTTTCTATTTGTTGAGTAAATATTTGAATTCAACAGAGCTCCATTTTCTTCTTCACACATGAAAGCACTTTTAAATCTCTTAGTTCAGAATACCAGTTGTACAACAATCTATTGTGTTTGATTTAACAGACTATACTGCTACTCTACCATAATCTGAGCAATGTGCAGAACTTACATGACTCTGTTTTACCTCTTAGTTCACAAATGGGTCATGTTTAAACATGATGACGTTTAAAAAGCACTTCTCAGTGCAGTGCTATAATGGGGTATTAATCTCGAAGCTTCCACATGTTAATGAAATACACATTTTTTTTAAATTTTGGAGAGGCAACATAATATTTTAGCAATGTTGTTGTATGATTTACACAGCAAACATGTTGAGGGCTCAGTACGTGCACGGGCTTTAAGAACCAAACCAAACACTCGCTAATTTGTTGGCTCGCCCACCTTTACTTTCAAATGACTCGCCTCTAGGTGTTTATACCAGGTCACTGTTGCGAGTTCTGGAGTTCAGGCTACAGACAGTGGACGTTTTTCACAGTGCCCATCATTGGGTCATAAAGCTGTTTGACTACGCTGTCATCCAATTCTTGGCCCTCTCAGTACAGCACACAGAGCAGTGATCCCGTTAGCAGGCAGAATTCTAAATTCTGACAGACTGAGAAGCACCCAAGACTGATGCTTCTGATCCAGCATGCATGTTCTGTGTCTAGAAAGCAAGTTGCCTCATTAAATTGGAAATGTGCCTCAAGGTAACTTGCTTTCTAGACACAGACCTACTGTGCTACCCAGCAAGTGCCTAATGTATTGTCTGCTGTCTTTAATAATTTCACTCTAGTAGCAGCACTGCTGCTGTTACTAGAGAGGAAGAGCAAATATAGACAAAAGGAGAAAAGTACAACTGGAGATGGATAGTGAGGAAAAGAATAGGAAGGAGAAAGGAGAGAGGAAGGGTAGGAAAGGGAGGGAAAGAGGAAATATATATTGAGGGGTGAACCGTGAAGGAGAGACAAGTCAAGACCACTTGATCCTTCCTATGCAGCTGTGCTGGGCTACTTTACACATACAGTACTCTAGGCAGTGTTTATTTACACTTGCATTTACACAGAACGAGCACTACACATCAGTATTTATGCTGCCTAACCAGGGTGTAAAGAACAACTGCACTAAATGGCCAGTACAAACATGGTGCCTGCAACAATGTACTGCGGTAAAAACTCAATTTTTTTTGTGAGCCCCAAGTATTGTAGCCCGGGCTGGTAGGATGCCAGCCAGTAGGCTTCCTAATATTCATTGCTGCCCTAATAGAACTGCGCACAAGAGGAGTTAGGTCCTTTTTGGGGCTGAGGGAGGGCTGGACCGTTTTATATATCACACACACAAAGAGGTGCCCCCGTCTCACATTAGTTACGTAAAGATTTTTACAAAGACCAAATAAACAGTTTCATTAGATCTGGTCTGGTATATTTATTTATACCTCTTAATACTGTATTTTTTCAAAAAAGAACAATTTTTCAATGACAGAGAAAGAAAACTTTCTCAAAATGTTCTTACAATCCTATTCAATCAATAGCTTACATAAAACATTACAAAACATATCTACAACGATAACATAACATTACATCCAACCAACAATTCAAATTACAATTCATCAATTTTACAACACAATAGAACTTTTCATGATCACAATTTCTACAAAAGACAAATTAATTGGAATTCCATCAAGAGCCAATCAGTACATCTAGTGTCTTTAGAATAAGTGATAATATGCTTTGGTCTTGTTACGAATTAATTTGTCTTTTGTAGAAATTGTGATCATGAAAAGTTCTATTGTGTTGTAAAATTGACGAATTGTAATTTGAATTGTTGGTTGGATGTAATGTTATGTTATCCGGAGTGTGGGATTGCCTGGCGGAGGTGTTGGGCTGGGATCTCCCCCGCTCACCGCAGTTAGGCCTCCTCCATGTCATGGAACAAGTAGGGGGAAAACATATACAAACGTCACTTGCTTCTCCTGGGCCTTACGGTGGCTAAAAGGGACATAGCCCGGGCCTGGAAGTCTCCTAGAGCCCCCTTGGTGGAAGAGTGGAAACGGGGCATGGATTTTAACATGGGGCTGGAACGCCCAGTATTTGAGGCCAGGGGTTGCCCCAGAAAACATTTCCAGATCTGGAAGAGATGGGCGGACTACAGGGGCCTGCTGCTGGACCCTCCAGCGCCATGGGCCACTGACGCAGATCGCTTGCATACTGACTCTGGGTGAACAGGTACACACGCTTGAGCTCACTAGGCTCCTCGTTATGGACAATGTAGACACCGTGCGGGGTGGAGGGTGGGCACCGGGTGGGGAATACTGAGGGTGGGAAGTTGGGGGAATGTTGATTGAATAATTGGAAGATGATACTTTTATATGCACACTGCCTCTCAGACTCTTTGGGAGCGGTGCTTCTTTGTATTTTGTCAACTGCAAAACTCTAATAAAATTTTGTTCTGAAAAAAAAATGGTTGTAAACAGATATCATATTGAGTACTGTAGAAATAGCACACACGTCACGAAATATAGTACAAAATGAAGTCATTTAAGGCATGCCGTTTTAGGCTATCAAAAAAAGATTGAAAAGTCAAATTAAAGGTGGAGGTTCAGTAAATCAGTGCTTAAAAGAAAAAAAAGAAAGCAATGTCTACAAGTATAATCATCAAACCCAAATTTCCAAAGGTTGAAGCTGTGAAATAAATAGCCATAAAAACCACAAAAACATGCATGGAGCATATATATTCCTATGTACCTTCTCTATTAAATTTCAGGTTCTGTGTAGGTATGTATCTCAATATGTAAATATAGGGTAGTTCTATACTGAAATGTAGCTAAAAGGTAGCGGAGCACTGTATATGATCAAAGACAAGCTTAAAGTAAGCGAGTAATATCTGTATTTTCAGAAACAACCTTCCTTAAGTGTACGTCAAAGGCAGGATAAACATTAGCTATAAATAAAAGGCCCCAAATATAATCATAAAAGTTAGGTGATGATATAGCTTGTAAATCATCAGTTACTATGATGCCATAACCATTAAGTCACTCATCATGGGTGGGTGGTGTTCTCGCCAAAGTTTGTAGATCTTTGCCACTGCCAGAGCTGAGTAACCCACCATTTCATGAGTTGAGATATGCTCCAGTGTGCAATGTGTCATTTAGGATCACCAGCTCCCAGGACAGGGTGAGTTGCAAAGAACATCTATTTTACTTTGAGTGCCAAACACATTGCCAGAAATGGCATAAAGCGGGACACAACTAAACAATATGAACCACGTCATCTTCAGATTGCCCGCATGACGAGCAACAAGAATTAGGAGCCAGGTTTGCCATCTGGAGCTAAGAGGTTCATAACACTCTTCTCTCTGTACTCTTGCCAGTTTACCTGCCATTAGTTTCTGAGAAAGCGTTCTGTGGGTTTCAAGTACAATTCTCCAATAATAGTTTCATAGAGATGATCAACTTTTTTGTAATTGACCGATTCCTCCACATACACATGGAAAGTCTCGCCGGTTGAGCAACATCTTCCCCAGTTTGTCTCCTAAGCAATGCCATAGTTGCATATATTTCCATTCTTGGTTGAAAATGATCTGAAATTCACTATGTAAGTCAGGAAAAGGTTTCAAGAATCCATCAAACAGAATGTGCTTCAAAGTCAGTATTGCCTTCGTGGGCCAATTTGACCAGCTAAACAGTTTACCTGAAATGAGTAGTTCAATATTGTTCCAGAGAGGGGTACATAGATGTAAGAAGCCATTCATGCCCAGGGAACTATGTGTTGGTGATCATATCTGCACCATTCTTTGTATTATTTGGTTATCAGAACTTCCCACAGATTTCTGCCCTCTATACAGAACTTGAGGGCTTGTGGTATCATTCTTTAGATTCTTTAAAAAAAGTACCAGCCAGGGAGCTATACCATGTGTAAGATATATTGGGCTCTATAATAAGTATTGATGTGGAGCAAATTTAGGTCACCCGAAGGAGTTGAGGCAAACAGGTAGGGCATTTTTAGCCTTGGGATAGCCAATCCAGATATGTGCCTTGATAAGTCAATAAATGTTTAAAAGATGTGAGCGGGAAGTCCTTATAACAAGAACATAGTTTTATGTGAGAGCTATTACACTTTATATTGTCTGGACAATATCCTATGGAGACAGTTGCACAGTTTTCCACTTTACAAATTCCACTTTACTCTTATGCAGTAGTGCAATAAATATTGTCTTGCATGATGTGAAATATGTTAGTAGTCACTACAATAGCATAAAGAATCAGTTTTTTTTCTCCAGCTACAATAGTATTTGCTTTAGAGTGTGTAATTGGTATTGGAAGTGGTTCTGATGCCAGTAGGAAAAGCAGCAAGTACAAGGGACAGCCCTGTCTGGGACCATGCTCAATAGTGAGCCAGTCTGATATGAATCCATTTCAGTTCACCGGTGTATGAACATCCGGTACAACCATTGAATCATGTCAATACCCAGCCACCGTTCGAAAAACAATTCTCCAATTGATTGATCAAATGTCTTTTTGGCATTGAGGGAAAGAGCAACCTTCTCTTCAACATTTCTCAGATGCCACATAAGGTTTAGGAGAGTTCTCATATGGCTCCTAGATGATCTGCCCTACACAAAGTCCACATGATTACAATGTTCAAGCAGGGTCATGGTGCTAATATTTTGGTCGGTATTTTGGCATCACACTTAAGTAGAGAGATGGGCCTATAGTTAGCACAGGGCAGTGGGTCCTTGTCTGGCTTAGGGATTAAAGAAATATGGGATATGTTAAAGTCCAAGGAGAGACCCTCAGTTTCTGCAGTCTCCTGAAATACCTAACCTAACAATGGAACAATTGTGGCAGTAGCGATTTTAATACATTCCAACAGAAAGTAAAAAAATGTGAGCGTTTTCTTCTCATAATATTCCTATATTGTTATCAATTCAGTCTGCACCTTCCAATTATAAACAGCTTCTTTAGGTTATACCACGTTTGACATATAAAGAATGATGTTTTGCGGTGACAGTTTTAGTCAGTACAAGAATTGATCACAGTAATCCAGTTTACTTAGACAATGTCAGAGCCTTACTGAGCCGTCTGCAGGTGATACAGACTCATGTAGGTAGACTTGTAGGAACTTGTCCCTGATTATGCAGCACATCACTTCTTCTGCACAATCTTGATTGGGTTCCTATTTGTGTCAGATTTCCCTGATGGTCTATGTTTGGTACATACAACTATTAATAGAACGTATAGTTTCTGCTCAAAACATCGTATTTGTTGCTCTTCATCTAGAGAGCTACACCCTTCTTTTCTTTACTCTTCAATGCTTCCAGTTTAGGTGAGCCATGAATGGCAAAAGGGTCTTCTCATTGCTGACCCCTACCATTTCCTCTTGAATAAAGAACTCCAAATCTGCTTTCGCTCTTGAAATTATTAAAGGTCTTATTTTATCTACTGCTGCCTCATCCTGAGCTCTGCGTGATGCCTCCGACTGTCTTGAATTTCAGAAATTCTGTGCATGTTTTGTTTGCACTTTGTACAAGGAAATAAATATACCAAAATGTTATTTATAGAATATGAAAGACCCAAGGCAAGTATAAACTGCTATGTTTTCTATGCATTGGCTTTAACTCCACTGATGTTCTGCATGTGTTAATTCCGCCATATTTTTCTGGTTTACGTTTACACCATCCTATAGAACATTTTTGAATCTGCAGTTACTGTAACAAGCAACTATTTTAAGCACTATGTCATCTTGTTCTGTTGATCTAGTCTGCCCAACCTCAAATGTTTTATACATTTAAAAATGTAAATATAAGCATCTCAGGGCCAACAGTTCTCAACAGGGATTTCATGATTTTTCTCATAAACTGCAACCGTGAAGATGATCCATATCATCTTATTAAAATAATAACAAGGGCTACATATGGAAATCAAGCTATCTGAGAAGCCACCCTTCTTAAGAGTAGTTAGATAGTGGGGCCTTCATCCAGATTTGTATTTTGGGTGAAAATGGTCCCTTTAACAAGAGTGTGCATAAGACAACAATATTAGGTTGGATTGACCAAGGTATCAAGTTAAGTTGTTGTACTGTCATGCTACAGGTCATCACCAGTATCCACAAAAAAGTAATGAGATAAAAAAAATAGGAGTCTGAGAACATATAGTTTACTATTGTCTGGATACGGCTAGTATTTATTTATTCATTCAGATTTTTATATAGTGTGTAAAAGGCCCTAGGGTATCTGAGCGCTGTACAAAAACAGATTCACAGTGAAAAGAAAGAGATAAAAAATGTGATAACAGAAGGGGTAGCAAGCTGAGGGAGAGGGGAAGCAGGTCATCAAACATAGTCAAACAATGACCTATAGTTTAAATACAAATAAGAAAAATGTAATTCAGATGCTAAGCGGGAACATAAGTAATATTTTGGTCTTGAGAATGTCTTTATATTTTTTCTTGAAACCTGGATATGAGGGTGTGGTCCAGATGTGAGGAAGTGAGGTCCAGATTCTACTTGCACAGCCTAAGAAGTTTTATTTCAGAGCATGCTTTTTCTGATAGACAGGGATTTGTTTCTGCAGAGCTTCAGTTTGTTTGCCAAGTAATGGGAATGATTGGTATGTATGATCTTATGAACGAGGCACACAATGTTATACGGGCAACCGCATTAACCTTTGCATATAAGACACTGGCAAGGAAGCTAAAGGGCCCCTCATTCAAACCACTGACTACAGTGATAACGGCTAAAACATTACCTACGTTAACTTACGCCAGCGTAGCCCTCCAAGGTAAAGATGCAACCATACTCAATAATTTAACAACCGGCATTTTTAAAAGGGTCTTTCAACTTCCTCAAATGGCATCTCCAGCACAAGTGCGATTAGAATTTGGTTTACTGAATGAGACAGTTGGCAGGCAATATTCAACAATTAAAGTCTTGATTATGCCAATGCCCTATACCTTGGCATCACAGCCGGCCTATGCCGTAAGCTGCAGACAGTCCAAAACGCCGCCGCCCGGCTGGTGGAGAGAATTCCTGCCAGACATCACATCTCTCCTCATCTCCGTAAACTGCACTGGCTACCCATTGCGAAGAGATGCATCTTTAAAGCAATGACGCTTGCCATCCGGGCATCCAAAGGCACTGGATCGGCCCACCTGAAAAACACCCTACGTCCCTACGTCAAATCCAGGGCACTTCGTTCCAACTCCTTACTTCTCCTAGAAACGCCCCGTTTTAAACGATCCCGGGCAGGCGGAAAAACCTTCGAGGTCTGTGCCACTCAACACTGGAACAAGCTCCCACTACCTCTACATAACTGCCAAACAGAACCTTGATTTCGCAAATCCCTGAAAACCCTCCTCTTTTCCTCCTAGACCGGGTACCCCGACCTGGTCCCTCCTGTTGTCAGAGTTATCAGCGCCGGGACGCCCCGTTGGGGCCGCAGCGCTCTTTATAAAAGACACAAATAAATAAATAAATAAAGTGTGGTACCGCATAAAGCAAAACACGGTGGACTCTAAACTAAATGAGGCTTTGTGGTCAGAACAAGAGAACGGTCCCAATACACCACATAAGTGCTACTTGCAAAATGCTCTCAAATCCACTTGCACTTTGGACCTGTGGAATAAAAACCTGCCTTATGTTACATTTAAGTCCACAATTAATAAAGTTGCAAAATTGCATTCGATTTTGCTTGACAAAAATATGTTGTGCCACAGGTACCACGCATGGACTGTCATTAACAACTACAAGATACTTAAACCAGTAGCATACCTAGATTTAACATACTAGGTCCACCTAAAAAACCAGCTAATGGCACTTCGTTTTGGCAAATACCCATCACTGGCAGATGCCACAAAGTGGAAAAATACGGAAGTAAAAAGCTGTCGACTATGTGGAAGCCCTACAAAAGACCTCATCCATTTAATTTGCATTTGCAAGAAACTTATGCCTGCACGAGAGACCTTACTAAGAAAAGCTTTTTTGGATAGAGGAATACGAACATGTCGGGAGGCTATAATTAAAGGGCTTGATCCATCTGATCCCCAGATGAACTGTAAATTGATTAAGTTCCTGCGTATACACGATCAGGCAACAAAGTCAACACAACAATGAGAGGGTTCGTTCATGGAAAGCTTGATGCTAGTTTTATTGTTGTACAGAGTCACCACAAGGAGGGAGCTAATGGCTCGGTACATCTACTTTTATTCATATTGACTTATTGCTGGTACCAAAGGGACTAACATTTGACATATGTTAAATTGTCGGTTCTTAACTGTAATATATGCAGAAAAAGTAGAGTACAGGCACTATTTCATCGAATTTTAGAATGTAATTATGATTTAATAGTGATTTTATTCCGTAAGACTTTTTTGGAGCAACTGACGGTTGAATGATTTAAAATTTTGTTAAATTCTTGGCTGCTATCAACAGGGAAGAAAATTGTAATGGTTTTAATGAACTAAACAATAAAAAAAAATTACATTTACATTTTTTACAATGTTATACAATGATCTGCTTTTCATCTGGAATCAAGGGTTGACAGAATAGGGGAGATGTGATCAAAGTGACCAGGTGGGGGGGGGGCCAGGGTGGAGAAGTTGTGGAGTCCCAAATACGACGGACAGGAGTAAGGTAAGTAAATAAATAATTAAAACAATGTACCTTACGTGCGCTGCATCGCTGAGTTGGCGATGCAGCGTGCGCAAGGTACATTATTTTATTTATTTAATTACTTACCGTACTCCTGTCTGTCGTTTGTTGGACTGCACTACCCCCCCACCCTGCCCCTCACGCGCCCCATCGCCTCGCAGCACTCCCCATGTGAGCTTTTGATGAATACCCAAAAACGTGTGAAATTTTGGATGGTCAACAGTCTTTACAGATGAACCCTCTTATAAATGTCCACAACCCAACCCCTAATAGTACATTTTCTCACAGAAAATTCATCATTTGAGCAGAATATTGGTGTGAGCAAATCCCATTTGCAAGTGCAATACCTTTTGCAGAGTCTTAAAATCAAGAATGGAGTTGTAAGAAACTGGATTATTATTTGGGTTTTGTGAAATTCCACCTCAAAGAACAATCACAACCTGTGTGAGGGTGAACTCTCATAGTCACTATATTAGCACATACATTAACACTATATAGCACAATCCACGGTAGCTATGGCACAGTGCTGACAAGCTTAATTTAGAGCTGTATGTAAAGGATGTATGCAGGTTCAAAACAGTAATAAAGTTGAAATGCAAAACAATAAACATCTCAAACCAAATTAGAAAAAAAGAGTAAAATTCAATAATCAAAATAACACCAAGATGGGGGCGTGGCCAAGACGGCGACCATGGCGGACGCAGCCTAGACGAGCTCCGTCCCGCCGAATCTTGATTCTGCATATATCCTGCGTCGCCCCGACCACACAGCCCCCAAAACTGAGTGGCTATAAGCGGCCCTGGTGGCGACCCCCCGACGGCGAATTGGGAGCATCGGCGGTCCGGGGCCAGAGAGATACGGCCGCCGGGGGCCCGACGGAGACGAGGCCTTCATTCCTGGCCGCGGCCGGGACCTCGATTGCCGGTTTCACCCGACCGGAAGTGAAGGGAAGCCGGGGTGCGCCGGCGGAAGGTGCCGCTCCGGCGAAAAGAAGCTGCGGAGTGGCGGTGGGGGATGGGCTGACCCCGTCTGCGCCTGGACGGTCAGCGCGATAGTGCCGACGAAGGAGGACGGAGAAGGCGCCCTGACATCAGCTACAGAGGGGTGAGGAGTGGTGGTGGGGCGTGTGACCCAGTGGGGGAGGGGGCACTCTGAGACCGTGCCGGACCCCATTCGGCGGCGGGCTCGAGCCGCGGGGCTGAGGCATACTGCAGCATTAGGGAGTCGGCTGCCATACCGACTCCCCTAACGGTCCCCCCTCCCCCCTCCTCCTCATTGGAACTGTGACCCTGCAGGTACTGGGCAATAGGTGCGCCCCAGCTCGGCGGCCGTATCGGACCGCGGTGAGGGGAGCGAGCTGGACAGACCCCCGCAGCCCTCGCACAGACGCTAGCTGGCCGGTGGCCCCGGGACACGTGGGCGTAGCAGTTGGGAGATGCGGCGCAGACCTGTGGCGGAGTGAGTGGCCCCTGTTGCCGCGTGCATCGGCCGTGTGGACCCAGCACTATCTCCGGCCACTGGGCACATAGTGACTTACTGGCGATCCGCAGGGGAGTGCTCCGCATTCCGAGACTTCCTGGGCCACGACCTACCCCGATGACCTCGTAGGCGCTCGTCACCGGAGAACGCACATCCAGTGAGTGGTGCCCTTGACTGCTGGCTTCCCCGGAATTGAGTCTACTACTCTGCCTGCGCCATGACGAGAGGGGGCGGCGGTGGCAACGCTCCCAAACAGGGCCCGATGGACAAGTTCGCGGGGCCCAGTGGGGGTGCGGGGGCCTCTGGCGGTCCCCAGAGCACTGGACCGGACAACGCAGCGTTGATGGCGGCGATCACGCAGTCGAGGGACATGCTGGATGCGAAAATCGGCGCAGTTGGAGCCGACGTGACCCTGCTTCGACAAGATCTACGCAACGCGGTTGCACGCATCACCGAAACAGTATCCAGGATCACGGAGGTTGAAGATGACGTGGTGGTTCTCAAGAAGAAAGTTGCCGCCATGGAGGGGATCCAGAAGGGTCTTGCGCTGCGGGTGGAGGATGCGGAAGGGAGGGCCAGAAGAAACAACCTGCGCTTCGTGGTATTCCCGGAGAACTGCGAAAAAGGGAACATGGAGGCCTTCCTGACCCAATGGCTGGAGGGATGGCTCCCCCCGGACTCCCTGTTGCGCTGCTTTGTGGTGGAGCGGGCGCATCGGGCACTTCTTCCCAAACCGCCCACTGGAGCTCGCCCCCGCTCAGTGATTGCTAAATTGCTAAATTACCACGATAGGGACGTTATCCTACGTCAAGCCCACGCCCAAGACCCTCTAATGTTTGAGAACCACAAAATCCTTGTGTTCCCGGATTATACAAAACTGGTCCAGCAGCAGAGACAGTCGTTTACCGCGGCAAAAGCACGTCTGCGAGAACTCAAGATTCCATATGCTCTACTCTTCCCGGCGCGCCTGCGGGTGGTCTTCCAATCCCGCACCCAGTTCTTCAATTCCCCGGAGGAAGTGTTTGAGTGGACGGACGAAACGGTGCGAGTCAAGGTGAACACTCCCCCTAGGAGGAACTCGGATTCGTCGACCACCGGGAGACCCCCGAGGACGCCCAGGAGATCACGCAGCAAGAGCAACTGGAGGTCGCGCTCCCAGAAGCGCCTGCCTCCCCGCGACGAGACGGCCGAGGCACCGGAGGGGACGGATTCTACCCCCTCTAAATCCTGAGATCCTCACACTCACGCTGATTCCAGAATTGGGCCTATAAGGCTGACGAGGTGCTTTGACGGATGGAGCAGGCCTGGCACTGCTCGTGGACATGCCACTTCCAGATGAACTACGTATTTCCTTGCCCATGGGTGGCGGTGGGTCGGGAGGCGCTCGCACGAGAGCGGGCCTACTCCCGGAGTTCATTCCCACGTGTTGGGTGGGGGGTTGTTGTGTACGAGGTGGGTAGTTGGGTGGGATCCATTGGTGTAGTGGGTCTTGGACCTCCCATTGGAGGGTTGAGATTGCCTGCACCGAGACAGGTACCTCAATGTTGCTGAGGTATGGGGTGGGGGGTTACAGGGGGGGTCGTTGGTACAGTTTGGGGTGCGGGAAGGGGTATAGGGGGGGGGATCAGTGGTTTTGGGGACCCGGGGATGGTGGGGGGGGAAGTTGGTTCTAGCTCTAGCATGGTGTTTACAAGAACTTGGAGGCAGCGATATGTGCGTGTGTGGTCTTGGCGGCCCGAAGATCTCAGATTTTGGACGATTGATGGCGGCTGAAGGACAGGGGGCGAGTCTTTCGCGAGCCTCGCTGCGTATATTGAGCTGGAATGTGAGAGGGATGCTTGATAAAATTAAACGGAGTGCGGTTCTACGATTGGGGAAGACTGAAAAAGCGGATGTTTTGCTCCTTCAAGAGACACACCTTATGGGCACCAAAGTCCTTAGTTTACGGAGGTATGGATATGAACAAGTGTTCCATGCTGGGTTCACGAGGGGGTCCAGGGGTGTCGCTATCCTGATACATCGCAGGGTCCCTTACACACATGACACACAGTGGCTGGATATACATGGACGATACGCATTCATTAAAGGGAGGCTGGGGAGTGAGCCGGTGGTCTTTGGCAGTGTGTATGCTCCACCTCCCCTCCAGGATGCTCTGATTGAACGACTGTTCGATGTATGGACTGAGGTCCCACTTGTACTGACGATTGTAGGTGGTGATTGGAACGATGTGATGGATGGGAGACTCGATCGCTGTAGGCCCGGGGGAGGTCAGCTCTCTGATACTATTACACGACTGAGCAGAATGGCGCGGGGGATGGGTTGGATTGACACCTGGCGATATCACCATGCATGCAATCGCGAATATACATTTGTCTCTGCGGTCCACAAATCCTTCTCTCGCCTAGATTACCTGTTTGTCCCACAGCCCTGGAACGGGAGGGTCGACTCTACTTCCATACTTCCTAGGGGCCTGTCTGACCACTCCCCGACCGCGCTGACACTGAGCCTAGGTGTGCGACGACAGCCGTTTCGCTGGCGCCTCTCCACGTGGCACTTGCAGCGCGATGACTACCAGTCGCACATGAGGGAGGCAATCGCACACTACTGGGCGGAGAATGAGGACCCGTGTATGGATGCCATGACTTTGTGGGAGGCCCTGAAACCGGTGCTTCGGGGCGTAGACATCGCATGGTGCGCCGCGCACCGTAGAACCCGCACGTTGGCTTTGGCGGAAGCGGCTGCTCAGGTGCGAGGCCAGGAGGCGCACTGCCTGACGGGAGAGAGTGGAGACGAGGTGACCAAGCTCCTACACCTCCAGCGGTCATACACCTCCCTCTTGCTGGATGAGGCCCGACAGTCTTGGCTCGCTACTCAGAGCAGAATCTACCAATGGGGGGACAAATCTTGCACAATGCTATATAGGCTGTGTCAGGATACCTATCAAGCCCAACCCTTACCGGGCCTCCGAGACGCTGTTGGTGACCCTATCTCGGACCCCGGGGTTCTGGCCCGAACGTTTGCTAAGTACTACGAGACACAGTATGCCCCTCAGGAATCCCTCCCAGCGGAGGAGATCGACAAATTCCTCGCGGACCTTCCACCCCGAGCGCTCTCAGATGAGGCCCGAGATCGATTGGACCTTCCGTTGTCAGCGGAGGAGCTGGGAGAAGCCCTGGGCGGGCTGAACGCGGGCAAGGCCCCTGGGCCCAATGGATTCCCGTGCGAATATATGAAGATGTTTCATCTCCAATTAGGGATGCGCTATAAGAAGGCCCTGGAGGTAGCAAGGGGCCGCGGAAGACTGCCAGCGGACTGGCGACATGCCGAAATTGTGGTATTTTGCAAACCAGGGAGGCCCCAAGATAGGCCGGAATCCTATCGCCCGATTTCGTTACTGAACGTTGAGGCGAAGATACTGGCAAAGGCCTTGGTGAACCGCCTCCTCCCATATATCACGGATCTGATCCATGCGGACCAGGCAGGTTTCATGCCTCATAGAGCGACGAGACATAATATACGGCGCGCGCACTTGGTGGTGGAGGCAGTACGGGCGGCGGGCATCCCCACGGCCCTTCTGCTGGCGGATATAGACCGCGCCTTTGACTCCCTTAGCTGGCCTTATCTTCGAGCGCTCCTCCTCCGACTCAATCTGGGCCCCCGTTTTCTATCTTACATTCACTTGCTGTACACGGACCTGACGGCAGCGGTCAGGATTGCGGGGGCGGTCTCCAGCTCGTTCCCCATTGGTCGAAGCACCCGGCAGGGATGCCCCCTCTCACCGTACCTGTTCGCTTTGGCTATGGAACCGCTCGCGGCTTGGGTGAGGATAGATGCCCAATTGCGCGGAGTGGAATGGGTGGGAGGCCCGTCTGACAGGATTGCCCTTTACGCTGACGACATGCTTTTCTTCCTCACAGACCTTAATAAATCAGGGCCGAGGGTCCTGGAAATAATGCGTGTTTTCGGTGAGGTGTCCGGTCTTGGACTTGTACGGAAGTCGAAATTATGGGTCCTGGGTGACGGAGGGACCTTGGGTCCCTGGGCCTCGGCTCTGCAGGAAGCAACGGGAGGCCTTAACTACTTAGGCGTCTTTCTGACGGATATACCGGGAGTGTCGTGGTCCCGCAACATAGTGCCAGTTTGGGACAGAATTCGCTCGGATATGCAGACGTGGTCCAGGATGCCCCTTTTTTTTTTTTGTAAATTTTTTTATTTTGATTTAAACAGTGTAAAAACAAGGCAAGGGCCCCCGAGGTGCCACACATTCCCTCGCACAGGAGGACAGTTTAACATCGCTGGCGTAGATACCGTGTAGTAACAGAAGTATGTAATCAAGTTCAAAGTTCTTAGATCAGCAGTCCAATTAGCTCTGCAATGATGACGTGAAGGTTTAAACCACTGATTGACCAGTGAGTAGAATATCCTGTGCAGCGATGCATAGGGTAGTGTGCCCTGCAATATGCATCCCAGGGGCCCAAGATCAAAGGAACATAAACAAGCCCCCCCCTCCCAGTCCGCCCCCTCCCTCCCCATGGCGGTGACTCCATTAGCCCCAACTGCCATCCCATCATTCACTCTAGATTTGAAAGAGGTGTAGTGATCTTAAGGATGCGGGACACACAGCTGATGGCAACCCTTTAGAGAGAAAGGCAACCAGCGGGCCCCACTGAAATTGAAAGTTCTTGAAGTTACCCAGGAAGATGTCCGCCATTCTTTCCATACTTAAAAGTTTCCAGAGCCTTGCGTGCCACAGGGAAATTGCTGGTGCCCCCTTCTGTTTCCAAGCGGCAGCCAACGTGAGCTTGGCAGCTCCTAGGCAGAGCCACAAGATCTTCTTGTCCGCCCGAGTCTGGTATTCCAGGCCAGGTTCCCGCAGGCCCAGCAGGACAGAGGCGATGGATTTCTCGACAGGATAGCGAAGAATGTCCTTGATATGTTAGAGAATTTCCTCCTAATAAGGCCGAATCACTGGGCAGTCCCACCATATATGGCGGAAGTCACCAAGGAGCCCACAACCCCTCCAGCATTTGTCGGACGTGGTCGGATATATGCGATGGAGCCGAGTCGGGCAAAGATACCATAGCATAAGTGTCTTAAGATGCGCTTCCCTTAGATGTAGTGAGTGATTAAACGCAGTCAGATCCCGCCACAGTGCAGACCATTCGGTATCAGAGATATCTCTCCCCACCATTTCCTCCCACTGTTCCATGTAACGAGGCCTGGGTGCCACAGCAGATCGAAGCAAGAGCTGGTACAGGAAGGAGATAGTTCCTTTCATGGTAGATGTCTGCAGTAAGAAGGCCTCAAATAATGATGGTGGTCTTGTAGCTGCCTCCCGTATTCCAGGCGACGTAGCCCAGTGGAGCAATTGCACGTGGTGATATCGTTCATTCTGGGGGATCCCATAGTCCCGTGTACAGTTAGCAAAGGAGAGAGGATCCTGCCCATGAAACAGATGGGTCAATGCTCTACAGCCCCCTTCCCTCCAAGCATCAAAGGGACCCTCTTGGAGCGCCGGCGGGAAGGCTGGGTTGAAATGTATGGGTGTGAAGGGTGAGGGAAATGTAGTCCACCTCTCGTCTGAGGCTAGCGTGTCCCAGACTTTCAACGTCGTCCCCGTAGGGGTGCTAATGTAAGCGTTAAGAGGGCGGTCTTTCTTTGGTTTCCACGCCAGGTCCCAGACTGATCTACCCGACACGCTCCGGTCCATGTGAAGCCAGTGCTTCTCCGACGCTTGCTGCGACCACTCCACTAACACCCTCAGTTGTGCCGTTTTATAATAGAGCTGCAGGTCCGGGAGTCCTACTCCTCCCTCAGACTTTGGTCGACGCAAGACCGTAAAGGGAAGACGAGCCCGCCCCCCCTGCCATATAAATCGCAATAGCTGAGTCCTGAGGCGTCGAAAGAAATCGCTATCCAGTGGGATGGGCAGCGCCTGGAATAAATATTGATATTTGGGAAGGAAAACCATCTTTACAGAATGGATCCTGCCCAACCAGGACAGAAATTTAGGTTTCCACCTGTCCATTTCAGCTCGTGTTTTCGCTAATAGAGGGGGGAAGTTGGCCGAGAACAGTCCGCCCACCGTCGAGGTCAAATGGACCCCCAAGTAAACTATCGAACTTGTGGCCCATGCTAAGGGCGTCAAGGGACGCACCCGCTCCACCTCCGCCTGCGACAGGGTGAGATTCAGGATATACGACTTACTATAGTTGACCTTGAAACCGGCCACTGCTTCAAATTGCAATAAGGCCTCCCTGATGCAGGGCAAGGAGCGTTCCGGGTCCGCCACCGAAAGCAGAACGTCGTCCGCGAAGAGCGTGATTTTATGTTGTTCTCCTGTGAAAGGGATGCCCCGGATCCCCCCGTTCTCACGGACCGCCAATGCTAAGGGTTCAATGCTCAGCGCGAACAGGAGAGGTGAAAGAGGGCAACCCTGCCTGGTACCCCTGGAGTGTGGAAAGAACGCCGAGAAGTGTCCATTCACTGTCACCCGTGACCTGGGATTGCAAAAATTGGCCCTCACCATAGTAATAAACTTATCCGAAAAGCCATATGCCGACATTGTGTTAAATAGGAAGCCCCAGTCCACACGATCGAAGGCCTTTTCGGCATCCAACCCAACTAGGACCGCTGGGATGCGGAGCCTATCTGCCTTTTCAATGAGGTGCACCACCCTCCGCGTATTATCGTGTGTCTGGCGCCCCTTGATAAACCCGGACTGGTCAGGATGAATAATTGCCGGCATCAGGTCTTGTAACCTGCGAGCCAGGATCGCTGAATACAGCTTAGCGTCTATGTTAAGTAGCGCTATTGGGCGGAAGGAAGCGCACTGGGTAGGATCCTTCCCCGGCTTCGGCAGGATCGTAATGACCGCCTCCGCCAAAGTTCCGGCCGCGGAACCAGAGGTGGCCATATCATTAAAGAGGGACACTAGGAAGTCGCAAAGTTCAGTGGCGTATGTCTTGTAGAAGACGGCCGTATAGCCATCTGGCCCAGGTGCTTTGTGCAGTTTCAGATTTTTGATGACCTCTTCCCTGGTGACCGGGGCCTCCAACAGGTCATTCCACTCCTTTGATATCTGTGGGAGTGGTAGGCGCCGCAAATATTCCCTTTGTGCTTCCGCATCGAGACCGTCCCCTGCGTAGAGGTTCGCATAAAAGCGGCCAAAGATGCTCGCCTTCAATTCGTCCCTATGCTGTAGCACGCCCACGTCATCCTTAATCCCGCCGACATATTCGCGCTCCCTCCTGTCACACAGTTGACGCGCTAGGTGTCTACCCACCTTATTCCCAGAGGAATAAGATTGTCGCCCCAGCTTCAACATCGTGAGTTCAGCCCTGTTATTGTAGTGGGCTCTCAGTTTCCCTCGGACCGCCGTAAGCGGACGTAGGGTCACCCTCGACGGATTGAGCTTGTGCGCTTGTTCGAGGTTGGCCAACTCGGCCTCCAAGTCCTCCCGGTCTTTCCGCCTCAACCTGTTAAGTGGCGTTAAGGCCTATACACGTACCCCTGACGGACGCCTTAAAGGCGTCCCAAGTATTAGCTACCGATGTATCCGTTGTGGGGTTGAGGTCAAAAAACTCCCTAATGGCCTCCCGTAGTGCCCTATTCGATGCGTCATCCCTGACCACCGAGGCTGGGAAGTACCATTTCCGCTGTCCGTTACCGGACAGTGTCCAGCGAAGGGTGAGAACCAGCAAACTGTGGTCGGAGACTGAAAGCGGGAGAATGGTGGAATCTAGGACATCTCCCCTAAGGGCCTGACTGAGGAAAATCTAATCTAATCGGGAGTAGGAGTGGTGTACATGGGAAAAGAATGTGTAATCTCGGGAAGTAGGGCGATAAAATCGCCATCCATCAATCAGCCCCATTTCACCCACCATCTGCTGTGTTGCACCCAAAAACACTCCTGTATCAGCCCTGTGAGACCTAGAGCTATCCACAACCTTATCCCACACCAAATTAAAATCCCCCATGAGGAACAAGTGCCCATCAGCGAAATCCCCCACCTTCTGCAGCAAGTCCTGTAGGAACTTATTTTGGCCAGCATTAGGGAGATAAACCACCACAAAGGTACACATTCGCCCCCGAACAACCCCTTTCACCATCAACCAACTGGGCCATCCTTGTCATTGCGCACCTCTACAGGTTGGAAGTGCAGCGCGGCGCGGAAGAGGATGGCCACCCCCCTGTGTTTCGTAGTAGCAGAAGACCTGTAAATAAGAGGGTAAGCCTTATGTCTGAGGCGCAGCTCGTCTTTGCTCGCTAGATGAGTCTCCTGGAGACCCACCACATCCAGCTGATGATCAGTCACATATTTCCATACTTTCTGTCGTTTCTGCGGCGAGTTAAGCCCTTTAACATTCCAGGTCCCTATACTAACAGGCATCACAGAACATCACCCCGACCCCTGCCAAAGCCAGCTCATGAGTCCCCCCTCTCAGAGGCCTAAACTCACCCGCCACCTGTAATGCCGATGTACTACCCGCCCCCCCCCACCCTACTCCATTAGCCGGATAACAAGTCATCTTGAACCGTGGGTACGCCCCCACTGCCCCAATCCTCCGTATTTCAAACGTGCATCTCAGCCATACACACCCCCTAGCACCCTTGTCACCACCATGGACCTTCCCCGACCCCCTCCCCTCACGCCCCCCACCCCCAACACACCCCACAACAAAAGGAACAAGAAGAAGAAGAAAAAACTCAAGTCACTGAAACCCCCCTGGGGTGTGGACGGGGACCCAACATCGGATCTCCCAAGGCCGAAGGGCGGTGTGTCTTCTCGAAAAGTACATACATAACCCCGGTACCTGAATGTGCGTGCCCCTCCGGCACCAAGGTGAGCTGCCCGAAGATCAGGCCGCCCCAGAGCTCTGCTGCGTCGGCGCCAGCGTGGCAGCCAGCGTGGCAGAGGCCACTGACGCCACTGCACTCCCATGCTCCTGCAGGCTAGTCGTGCGGTCAGGCCTCCTGCGGTTCGCCTCCGGTCCCACTCTGTGCCAAGACGAGGAACGGTGTCGTCTCCGTGGTGAAGGACTGCGACGGTCCTGCGCCGGTGTCTCCTCCTCAATCCCCAGGAGTGCCTTCGCTTCCCGGAGAGATCGAATCTGTGCCAGTCTATTCTGCCAACGGAAGACTATGCGGAAGGGATGGCCCCACGAGTAGGAGATGTTGTGCTCTCTCAAATAAGCAGTGACCGGTCGAAACTCGCGCCTCTTCTGGAGCGTGGAAGCGGCCAGGTCCTGATAAAGCTGAGGACGATGGTCCCGGAATTGCAGGGAGGGAATGTCCCGCGCCTTCCTGAGGATTCGTTCCTTGAGTTGGAAATCGTGCACACACACAAGTATGTCAGGGGGAGGTCCCCCATTCCGCCTGGGCAGCCCCACTCTATGGACTCTATCCATTCTGATGTCCTGCACATCTTCCTCATCCAAAATCTGAAGAAAGAGCGCCTATTCCCTGAAATCTCCCGCTTCGCCTTCCCAAGGGACCGCTCGAATGCGGATGTTATTTCGGCGGGAACGGTTCTCCAGATCCTCAGCGTGGGCCTGCAGATCTATGTTCTGTTCCATGAGCCGGAGCACGTCCTGTTGTAGCAGGTGGACATCATTGGCCATGCTGAGGTCATGGTCTTCCAGAGTGGCCACTCTCTCCCCAAGACCGTCGACATCCCTCCGCACCTCGCGGAGATCCGAAGTTAGCTGGGTTCGGAGCTCGGCAATATCATCTTTGATGGAGGCGAAGAGTTCCTTCATGAAGGCCTTAGTAGCCGGGGCCTCATCATCAGACCCCCCCGGAGATGCGCTAGGGTCGGGGGAGGCCGGGGGCTGAGAGCCCTTAGCTGACCCATCCTTGCCAGGCTTCCCTTTGCGTAGGGAAGTGGCCATCGTTGTTGCAGTCCACCACCGGTGTCAGGTCAAAAGAGCGGTGCACAGGGGAGCAGAGTTCACCAGAGCCTGCCGTAATAACCAGGCGGAGGCACCGCCCAACAATCTCCAGCCGACCCCTCGGCGCCCCAATGTCAAAGTTAGTCCAGCGTCTCTAGCCTGTAGACCTCGATGCCCCAGCACACAGAAAGTACACCCCGGGCAGGCAGGCGCGTGGCGGCGTGTGAGCAGCAGGCCTGCCAAAGGTCTCAATACCAGCCAGGCCTCCCGGGCGTGTGAGGCAATCGAAGTGCTCCCTCCACAGGACGCAGGTCCGGCGCTAGGTCCGGGCGAGGGAAAGCCGCCTTCTGGGCACAATCATCTCCAGGAGACCCTCAGAGGCCCCCAAAGCCTCATCAGCCTGACACAGCGTTACTTCACCGGATCCCCGGTCAATCTGCGTACCTGCAGCCTGCTTCGTCACTGTCCTGTAGCAGGGCTCCCCCGCCGAGGGGACGAGCGCTCACACTGCCCTGTGTCTCCTCTCAGCCACCAGCAGCAGTGTCAAGCCGATCAGGCACACTCTGGGCCAAGCAGGGGCCCCCTAGCGTTCCACCCCGTGACCGCCTCTGCTCTCCACTGAAGGGCCCAATCGTCCCAGCTGCCGTGCACTGCCCAGGCTGCAGCGCGGAGGGGCGGACCCCAGAAGTGGCGCAGACCGACTCGCGGACCAGGCCTCAGTCCCCGGCCTCAATTAGGCCGCCGGCCGCGCCGCAGGGCCCGCCGTCCGCAGGCGATAGGCTCCGCCCCCTCCCGGAGCTCAAGGCCACGGCTCCAACCGGGTCCGTTCTCGCCGCCGCTGGGCCCCCGGAGCGTTCCGCGGCAAAGATGAGGCAGCACCAACCACCACCGTTCGCCGAGTGCCCCTAGAGCTCCCTGCAGCTCCGTCCGGCGCTTCAGCTTTCAGCGCCTCACAGGGCGCGAGGATCGCCGCCAGCTCCAAACCCACGACCTCGGGCACTAGGAGCGTCGGAGCTCACTCCGCTGCCAGCCACCGCTCACAGTAGGCTCCGGAGCAACTTTAAGCCCAGAGGAGCTCCTGGGGTCAACGCTGGACAAGGCTATGTAAGGCCCGGCGCCGGAGGGGACAAGAAGCACGTCCTACTCCGTCGCCATCTTGGCCACGCCCCCCCGCTCGGCCATTTTTAAGATGGTGGCCCTGCCCCGTATCCTCTACCAACTGCAAAATCACCCGTACCCGGTTCAGCCGCAGTGGTTTCGGCAGGTGAATTCCGCCTTGGGTCGGTTTCTATGGACTGGGGGAGCGGTGAGAGTGGCGCTCCGCACCTGCTTCCTGTCGACCTACTGTGGGGGACTGGCCACGTCGGACGTCCAGTCCTACTACCAGGCGTCGCACCTGCTTGTCCTTAACGAATGGTGGTCTGGGGATCGAGGTGACCCGACCTATGCCCTAGAGAGATATATGATGGACCCGGACACGCTCCATACTATCCTATACTCGGCGGCTATCCGGAAGAGGCTTCCAATGGTCACCCAGGTAGTTTTCAGAGTGTGGCGCGACGCTCTCCGCCGCATGGGATGGTGGAATAGATTAACGAGCGAGACTCCCCTGTGGCACAATGGGAGGTTGCCAGGCTTGGCTTCACTGCAGGGCTTCGAAGGCTGGGATGCCATTGGCATCTCGGCGCTGGGCCATGTTCTAAAGGGCACGACCCTCAAATCATTCCAAGCACTGCGGGAGGAATACGACATGCCCCAGTCCCAATTTTTCAGATACCTACAGCTCCGACACGCTCTGGCCCCCGCAATAGCGGACATAACGTCCTTACCAGAATTTAGCCCCTTAGAAGCTAAGATATTTATGGGGGAATTGGAAACCAAGAAAATTTCGACGATATACCAAAGATTGGTGACCCATTGTTCCCCCTCTCTTGCTAAACTGCGGGCGGTCTGGGAGGATGAGCTGGGGGAATTGGAGGAGGAAGACTGGAGGGAAGCCCTGGAGGCCCCTAGGGGAGCAGCGATAGCAGTGCGCCTGCGCTTTATCCAGTTTAAGTACCTACATAGGGCGTACTTTACGAGGGAGCGACTGTGGAAGGCGGGGCTGATAGCCTCCCCGGAGTGTCTGAGGTGTGGAAGTGCGATAGGCTCCTTCTTACATACGGTATGGGAATGTGTACGGCTGCAGAGATTTTGGACTGGCGTGTGGGACTGCCTCGAGGAAGTTTTGGCATGGGAACTCCCCCGCACACCGAAACTGGGCCTCCTTCATGTTATGGAGCAAGTAGGGGGTAATAGATACAAACGACACCTGCTTCTTCTGGGTCTCACGGTGGCCAAGAGGGACATAGCCCAAGCTTGGAAGGCCCCCAGGGCTCCGCTGGTAGAGGTGTGGAAGCGAGGCATGGACTTCAACATGGGTCTGGAACGCCCAATCTTTGAGGCCAGGGGCTGCCCCAAGAAGCACTATCGGATCTGGAAGAAATGGGCAGACTATAGGGGCCTGTTACTAGACCCCCCGACAACTCGAGCCTCTGATATAGACCTTATTCACACTGCCCCTGAGTGAACTGAACCACATGTTGTTATTGAGATGCTTAAGCTCCTGTTCTGGACAATGTCAACACCGTGCAGGGTGGGGGGTGTGTACTGGGCTGAATTACGGGGAGGGGGGTTCAGGGGAATGTTGATTGAATATTTTGATTATAATTGCACTTATAAGTTCACTGTCTTCCTGCTTCAATGGAAGCAGTGTTTCTTTTCTATTCTGTCAACTGCTAAAACCAAATAAAATTTGTTCTGAAAAAAAATAACACCAAGATGACGGAAATCATAAAGTGCCAATGAGAGTCAGTGATCACAGTAGACTGGGACCTACGTGCAACCTGATGCTGACTGGGATGGAGCGCAGGTTGGATACACCACCCAGGTTTGTGCTGGTCAAAGATTTTACTTTCTGACTTCAATCTTTTAAATCCTAATCCACCACAGGAGTACACTTCTTACACTCCACAGGACTCATAGGGTGTAAGGCAGAGGTCAAACAGCAGGGTCTGGTCCAGTTAAACCTATAGTTTAAGTTCAAATAAGAAAAATGTCATTCAGATAGGAAGTAGCATTTTGGTCCAGAGAATGTCTTTGAATTTTTCCTGAAAGCTTGATATGAGGGTATGGTTCATATGCGAGGAAGTGAGGTGTAGATTCTACATGCACAGCCTAAGAAGGGTTATTTTAGAGTATGCTTTTTCTTAAAGACAGGGACTAAAGAAGAAGAAAGCTAGTGCTCCGAAGTTGAAAAGTGTTACTGCAGAGTTTTAGTTTGTTGGCCAAGTAATGGGAATGGCCGGTACGCATGATCTTATGAATGGGAGGCCAATAAGAGTCAGTGATCGCAAAAAACTGGGACATAGGTGCAACCTGATGCTGACTGGGATGGAGCGCAGGTTGGATACACCACCCAGGTTTGTGCGGGTTAAAGATTTTACATTTCTGACTTTAGTCCTTTAAGTCCTAATCCACCACAAGAGTACACTTCCAACAATCCCTAGGACTCATAGGGTGTGAAGCAGAAGACAAACAGCGGGGACCAGTCCAGTTAAACCTATAGTTTAAGTACAAATAAGAAAAATGTCATTCCGGTACTAAGTGGGAACATAAGTAACGTTTTTGTCAGGAGAATGTCTTTCAATTTGATCTTGAAAACTGTATGTGAGGTTTTGGTCCGCGTGAGATGAAGTGAGGTGTAGATTGTAGGTGCACAGTCTAAGAAGGGTTAATGCAGAGTAAGGTTTTTCTTAAAGACAGGGACTACATGAAGATATAGTGCTCCAAAGTTGAAAAGTGTTACTGCAGAGTTTCTATTTGTTGACCAAGTAATGGGAATGGTCGGTATGTAAGATCTTATGAATGAGAGGCCAATGAGAGTCAGTGATCGTGGTAGGCTGGTACCTAGGTGCAATTTGATGTTGATCACGATGGTGCACAGGTTGGATACACCAACCTGGTTCGTGCTGGTCCAAGATTTTATCTTCTAACTTTAGTCCTTTAAGTCTTAATCCACCTCAGCAGTAAACTTCTAAAGTTTGCCAGGACCCCAGGGGAGGCATTTAAAGACTCATAGGGTGTCCGGCAGAGGCCAAACGGCAGGGTCCAGTTCAGATCCAGTTGCGACTGGTTAGCTCAGCCTTATGACCCTTGGAGTCCATTCCTTTGTCTCAGGCATAAAAAAGAGCAGGTCCAGTCCTTTCAGGGCTCATCTCAGGTCACAGACTGAAGGTACAGTTCTCTTCTGTTCTTCTTCAGGTCCAGGAGTGTTCTGAAGTGGGTGCTTGGCGATGCAACATTTATGCCTTGCATGAGCTAGTAGATGGGAATGACTCCTAGGCGTACCCTAACCAATTGGGTAAAAGTTCCAGGGGCCTACACTTTCCACTTTGCATTTTCAAGATGGTGGAAACCTTTGACCACACTAAAATTGGCTCTGAGGGCTGGGGAGTGGCTAGGGAGTGTAGTATAATAATCCTAGTGTCCACCATCATCCAACACTAAAAATCCAGATTGTTGCAGTCTTTGCACCCTCAACAAATGAAGGGAACTGTATGGTGAAGCAAAGCAGGGGTTTCCAGCAATCAGGCAATGGATAGAAAAGATGTGTTTTACCATCCTGCCCCCTCCCTTTGAAGTGTATCTCATGTGGTATATGTAAACCCCACAAGACCTGTCAAGCACGATTTGACCTTTCAGAAGGATTTGATGTAGTAATGTAAAAAAAGATGCTCAAGGATGCCTCACTCTCCATATTCTGTATGGTACAGAGGGGTAATCTCTGCCTATTCTTTGGCCCTGGGGCAATGGCCAATGGCCTGGCAGAACGGTTTATGAGTACTCTAAAGGAAACTGTTCAGCATGCTGCATTGGAAAATCTCAACCCCAAAACTGTTTTAAATACTATTTTTCGAGTTTACCATTCAACCCCTCACCCAATGATAGGGGAAAGCCCTCTTACTCTCATGTAAGTAAGGGCCATGACGACCAAGCGGCCCCAAGGGACCAACATCAGATTCAAGAATGAGAAAGTCATTTACACTACAGACTTTGGTCACAAACAGGAGATAAAAATATATGCTGACCGACAACATCATACAAAGGACATCACTTTTACAGGAGAAGATCAAGTGCTGTTATACAATACAGAAGAAGAAAATATGATGTTCCTTTTAAGGTTGAACCCTTTACTATCACCAGCACCAAAGGACACATGTGACTGCCCAGAGTCCTGGGAAGTACCTTATGAGTGATTCCTCTCATTTTAAACATGCGGGCCCTCACTCACCAAACATTGATGTCAATGTAGAGACTGGGTCTAAACAGACTGTTGATGACTCTGTATCTGCTGATAACTGCACCTCACCAGTGAGGATCACTGACACTTCGACTGACAGTTCCTGGTTTCCAGTGACCTGATCAGGACATGTGATTCAGTTGCCACAATGCATAATTTATTGTAATAGCTTGTGTATCTAGTTGTTTATTCATGTATTAATTGGTATATTTATTTATGTATTTATTTTTTTATCTATTTGTGGAAGTTGGGACTTTGTATTCAACAAAGCGGAGATGTAGCGTCTTGTGATAAAAGAATGCTGGAGCTCTTTTGGTTCCCACTGTATACCATAGAACTGTGACATAATCGTTGGAGGGATGAGTTGAACGCAGGCTTAGACTGTTGAGTTCTGACTTCACACAGCAGAATAAAGACGGTAAAAATGTATCTCCGATTGTGGCGCACTTATTGGCGAGAGCCTAGGCTGGCAGGACGCAAAAGGCTGCCTAATTTTGATTTCAAGTAGTGTGACACTGGCCTGCTGGTTACGGTTAATGCACTGACCACCTTACCCAAGAGAGTTAGCAAATGCAAACAACTGCATTGGAGAAACACTACATCATTGACCTCCTGCACATGCTGTTGTAGTGGTTGGTTTACAGATGATGTTGCATTTGTGACCTTTGCCTTTCTGTCTATACTTCCAAAATGCTGTATGAGTAGAACAAATGGGATGGCAACTTTTGCTTGGAGAGGCCTAGAAGTAGCTTAGTTAAAACATTGGCGATTTTTGTCATCATTCTCTGTTATTGTGCTGCGCTTTAGAAGCACACACAGAGCACATGGTGCAAACTGCGGAGGCCTTAGAGTCTTGGCGCCAAAGCTAGAGTACATGTTACAAAAGTACTTTATCCTCAGGTCATTCCCATTAAAAAGTTAATTTATGCTTGAAAAGCTGTTTTGAGATCCTGAACTTGTGAGTGTGCTAAGGACAAAGGAACACTGTCATGCCGGCTCTTACTCAGAACACACACAGCCTTGACCCTGGTAGAATGCGTGGTGAATTCAAATATTGCAACTTCTGGTGTCACCATGGGATTGACCAACATTTTGGTAAGTAAATAGTTTGAACATGTCAGTGGGAGC
The DNA here is from genome assembly GCF_964261635.1 of Lissotriton helveticus. Lineage (NCBI taxonomy): Eukaryota > Metazoa > Chordata > Amphibia > Caudata > Salamandridae > Lissotriton > Lissotriton helveticus. The sequence continues at coordinate 189,909,669 of NC_136060.1, forward strand.
GTTGGTCCAGGATCTAAAAGCACCATGAATTCTGTGAGTCCAAATATGTAATTAGGACACAAGATCTAGCCTCAGACATTTATCTTGGCTTGCTGCTTACTCCAACTTTATAGATATTGAATCTCCAATTATTTTCTACCTTCTCACTGTTAATGACAGATGTTGATATGCGAACTGCTAAATTACACAGACGGGTCCGAGGAGGCTCGTTTGAGGAGGGAGAACGTTTGCCTGCTGACTGGGACGCCCACGCACCTGACCGCCTCACACCGCTGGTTCCTCCCTGCCGGGACGCGAGAAGCAACAGCGCCGCAGGTAGCAGGAACTAGCATTCCCAGGGGGCACCGCTATCGCGCATAGGAGCGCGTCATCATCTTGCGCCAGGCGGCGCTACAAAGCGGCCCCACGCCCGACCAGAGGGGCGAACTGCTAAATTACACAGACGGGTCCGAGGAGGCTCGTTTGAGGAGGGAGAACGTTTGCCTGCTGACTGGGACGCCCACGCACCTGACCGCCTCACACCGCTGGTTCCTCCCTGCCGGGACGCGAGAAGCAACAGCGCCGCAGGTAGCAGGAACTAGCATTCCCAGGGGGCACCGCTATCGCGCATAGGAGCGCGTCATCATCTTGCGCCAGGCGGCGCTACAAAGCGGCCCCACGCCCGACCAGAGGGGCGAACTGCTAAATTACACAGACGGGTCCGAGGAGGCTCGTTTGAGGAGGGAGAACGTTTGCCTGCTGACTGGGACGCCCACGCACCTGACCGCCTCACACCGCTGGTTCCTCCCTGCCGGGACGCGAGAAGCAACAGCGCCGCAGGTAGCAGGAACTAGCATTCCCAGGGGGCACCGCTATCGCGCATAGGAGCGCGTCATCATCTTGCGCCAGGCGGCGCTACAAAGCGGCCCCACGCCCGACCAGAGGGGCGAACTGCTAAATTACACAGACGGGTCCGAGGAGGCTCGTTTGAGGAGGGAGAACGTTTGCCTGCTGACTGGGACGCCCACGCACCTGACCGCCTCACACCGCTGGTTCCTCCCTGCCGGGACGCGAGAAGCAACAGCGCCGCAGGTAGCAGGAACTAGCATTCCCAGGGGGCACCGCTATTGCGCATAGGAGCGCGTCATCATCTTGCGCCAGGCGGCGCTACAAAGCGGCCCCACGCCCGACCAGAGGGGCGAACTGCTAAATTACACAGACGGGTCCGAGGAGGCTCGTTTGAGGAGGGAGAACGTTTGCCTGCTGACTGGGACGCCCACGCACCTGACCGCCTCACACCGCTGGTTCCTCCCTGCCGGGACGCGAGAAGCAACAGCGCCGCAGGTAGCAGGAACTAGCATTCCCAGGGGGCACCGCTATCGCGCATAGGAGCGCGTCATCATCTTGCGCCAGGCGGCGCTACAAAGCGGCCCCACGCCCGACCAGAGGGGCGAACTGCTAAATTACACAGACGGGTCCGAGGAGGCTCGTTTGAGGAGGGAGAACGTTTGCCTGCTGACTGGGACGCCCACGCACCTGACCGCCTCACACCGCTGGTTCCTCCCTGCCGGGACGCGAGAAGCAACAGCGCCGCAGGTAGCAGGAACTAGCATTCCCAGGGGGTACCGCTATCGCGCATAGGAGCGCGTCATCATCTTGCGCCAGGCGGCGCTACAAAGCGGCCCCACGCCCGCAACGCGGGACGCGAGCGGGACGCCCGGGGCGAAGCCCGGGCAAAGGGCGGGCCCTCTACGGCCCTCATCGGCTAGAAGAGGCTGGGCTGGGCCAGAGATCCTGGCACAAGGTTTACGTAAGTAACTGTCTCTGTTGTGTGCCCACCTCGTGAACACTCCTCACCATTGAATGGCCGCTGCGGCTACAAGCCCTGCATTAGTGGGGTCGGACAAAAATATCACCAACCGAACACTGGATGATTATTTCCTTAAACCAGCCATAGATGGCAACAAGGAGCTTTTGTTAGCCGAGAGGAGGGCAGACCGCCGTCGTTCCATCGAGCGAATAAAAAACAGAACATTCTCTGAACCTATAATGTCTGTTTCTTTAGACGACGATCTGATTAGCACCCCAGTAGATAACACCTTACTGACTTGCAGCGTACCCTTGCTCCTCCAAGAATGTTTAGCTCCGGCATTGTCACCTACCCATTCTCAAGAAACCACCCCTACAGTGACCATTGAACATAATAACATTTCTAAGATCCTAATATCCCCCACAATAAGGCCTGGTAAAGTTGTACGAGGTAAAAGCCCGAGGCCAGTGACTGATAAAACGCATGGGCCACCTCCACCTAAAAGAAGAAGGAAAACTTTAACAGCTAACAAGCCCAAAACAAGTCACACTGAGTTTGGTAAAAAGAAGAACACTGCTACACTACCTTTAATGGGATCTTCTGATACAAACCAAACTATAACAGTTAGCCCCACTTTACCGTTACCTTTACCCCAAGCACCTACAGACTCTGATACTACCCTTATCCAGATGGAGGAGGACTTGCAACCCGCCACCCCCAAGTCGCTTCTGGACAATATTGAGTTGATCATACGTAGTTACATGCTTGCTCTGTCAGACAGATTTAGGGGGATGGAGACACGTCTAGGTAAAATTGAGGGGGATCTGACTGTGTTAGGGAATTTTGTACGTTTACAAGGTCAGCCCAAAGTACAGCACCAACAAGTCACCACATTAACCCAACCCCTCTTAAAAAATACTGTGGGTCCCACACCGTCTAAACCTAGTACAAGTAATAGCCAGGCTGTTGTAGCAACTTCAGCCACCCCTAATTCCCTAAATGTGGCACCGAAAGCACATGGCGGTAATACCTGTAAAAACTTTTTAACAACAGCTTCAACTGATATACAGGGTAAACCTACCATCTCATTACCAACTACTTCCGCAAATATTCCATCCAGGGAACCTAGTACTCTCCCGGGAAGATCCCCTAAACCTGAAGGGAAGGAGAATAACTGGGGAAGAGGGGGCCTGTCTAGGGCACCACCAACAGAACTTCCCCCAGAAGCATTACCGTTTGTGGTCATACTCACCGGGGTCCCAGAATTGCCCATTGGTAAAAGAGAGGGATACTCACAGTTAAAAAATAAAATAACGCACTGGCTTTCTCTTTATAGACCCAAACCCATTGCGATTAACGGTGAGATAGTCCATGTCCGGCGCCTGTCCTGGCTGGGGGGCAGAGCAAAGGACATTGGTGGCGATGTTGTGGTAATAAACTTTAGAGACAGGAGAGCCGTACAACATATCCTGAACTGGCCTTACGGAAATGAAAAGAACTGCATAGTACCACGCCCCCTGACATATTTTTACCCCAGATCCACTGTCTTCCCTCCACAACACTATAACAACAATACCTTCTTCTCTTCTCAGTTCCCTAACATCGAGGCTCTAAACCCCGTATACATGCACCAACTGGCTCCACCACCAGCCACACACGGGTGGAATACCATACCCTTTAATCATAAAACTGGTTTCAATGGGAACATGTCAAACCTGTTACCATTTACGCCTCTAGAGCTCTCTAACAGGTTTATGGCCTTTAGCAGCCTAGAGGACTGCGATTGATGGTTAAGGAATGCAGAAGCTACGGGGGATGGGGTAAGTGCTTCATGTAATTTAAGGTCACCTGAGAAGCTAGGGGGTCGCTGTCATGATAAAAATTCACATAGTGTCCAAACCGCCGCTGTTAAAAACAGTAGTCCCCCTAAAGCACTACCCATAGTGCTCCCAGGGGAAAATGAGGTGCCCTTCACACCCCCATCAGATATAAGGCTATTTACTAGTGATACATCTGAGCTTCGGGAGTCAGATGCAGAGTGTACTGTGGGCCCGGTGGTGGCAGGCGCAATGTCGCCTATTTCAACATCCTCACAATTAATTAGAGAGTCTGTTACTTGTCCTGCCCTCAATGACAGTGCAAAATTAATTTCCTGGAACATTGCAGGTTTGGCAAATAAGCTACGAGACCCAGTATGGCTATCATTTATCAGAAAATGTAGTATTGTGTGTCTCCAAGAGACCTGGATAGAGGAAAATAATGTTCATATGGAGGGTTTCTTAAGCTTCATTACCCCAGCAGTTGCCTCGACCAGGGGTAGAGCCAAGGGTGGCTTGGCCATCTTCATTAGCCAAGATCTGCAATGTAACATAAGCAACTACCATAGTGTAAATCTGAATTTACAGAAGATTGATTTAAAAAATGAGAAGATTGTGATGACACTGGTTAATTTTTACAATGCTAACAGTAATAATGAAACTTGCAATATTGCCTCTTTAAATGATATTCTGAGCAAAAATGTTTACAATGTATCACGGCATTTGTTGATAGCAGGTGATTTTAATGTTCAACCATGTGGTAACCCAGCTAGCACGCCAATGGGGTCTTTAGGGTGTCATAATGAGGAAGGTTTTCACTTCTCCCATGGTAGGGGGGGTAAGAACCTAAACGATCTAACGAACGAGCACAATTTGATTGTAGCTATGTCGTTGGTCCCCGATATAAAAATCTTTGACACCCCAACCTTTAAAGGGCATGGGCAGGGTTCCTTTATCGATCACATATTAATATCTTCAGATGCTGTTCAATGGGTCTTGCATTTTTCTATTCTCACTAGTATATACAGCGATCATAATCCCCTTGTTATAAACTTGGGTGGACCTTTTATTGCTAAACGTCAGTCACGTTTCGATCATGGCACGTTAAGGTGCGTAAATGGCAGGCGTCGCATTAAATGGTCAATGGTAAATCAAGACACCTTGTATACTAATATAACCAGCGCATGTGAAGCGGAGCTGTCCGTTTGTCTTTCATCTGACTCAATCCCCTCGAACATTTTGTTTAGGTTCGAGGGGCTGGTCGCTAAAATTGGTTCCATGCTTACAGCGCCAACAAAGGGACATAGTGAGAATAATTCTAAATGGTTTGATCATAACTGCTCAAAGGCAAGCAGGGATCTGAAACTTGCATTAAAAACCAAACCAAGAGATCGTGAACTGATAAAAAATCTTCGCATGGCCTACAGGAAAGTAATAGCCACTAGAAAAAAGGAAATTAAGGCAAACGTTATTGAATCCCTCTTAGACCCATCCGTGTTGGGGAATAGCAGTAAGTTTTGGCAAATAATTAATAAACCTATGTTTGAAAACCCAAATGACACAGCTATTGGAACAAACATCCCAGAGGGGGAGTGGGTGTCCCATTTCAGTACAATTTTTAAGAGCAATGAGCAACGGGAAGTCTCCGATCTTTTAATTCCAACTGCGATTCCACTGTGTTTCACAGTACAAGAGACCGTTAGGGGAATACAGGGTCTAACCACCAACAAGGCCCCGGGTCCGCATGGATTGCCGCCGGACCTGTTTAAGTCTAGTATCCCGTTTTGGGCCCCGGTTCTCACGACTGTAATAAATGCAGCGGTGACAACTGGTTGCCCAAGAACTTGGGGTCTCTCGACTATAGTCCCCATTTTTAAGAAGGGCGATCGCAGTAGCCCGTTATGTTACAGGCCAATTTCTTTACTGAATTCAGTAGTTAAAGTGGTAGGGGGTGTAATTCTTAACAGGTTATCTATCTGGGCTAAAGAAAATAAAATCCTTTCACCCATACAATACGGGTTTAGACCAGATCACTCGACCATTACGCAGTGTCTGAACCTATACCTTATTCTAAGTAAGTATACATTGGCGAGACAAGGCACTGTCTACATGGCCTTTATGGATCTGTCGTCCGCTTTCGACTGCGTAGACAGAAGCCTATTATGGGCCACTTTGCTGAGAATGGGCGTAGAAGGAACCTTGTTAATTTTCTCGCTGATCTGCATACAGACACAAGGGCGAATGTCCGTTACTCTCAAGACCTTAATGTAACGGATGAATTTAAAATAAATCGGGGTGTCCGACAAGGTTGCATCTTGGCCCCTTTTTTATTTAACCTGTATATTAATGAACTGGAGGAATCTCTCTTACTTGTAGAAGCAGATTATCCCTTAGTTGAGCGCAAAGGGGTACCTGTACTACTCTACGCCGATGACGCTGTTCTTATTTCCAGAACAGCAATCGGTCTTCAGAAACTATTAAATTCCTTCCACAAATTTATGGAGTCACGTGGTTTAAGTATAAATAACTCCAAGTCCTTCGTCATGAAGGCAGGTAAGGGCATTCTGAAACCTGGCCATTTCAGTATAAATGGGGAAAAAATTCCATCAACCAACTCCTTCTCTTACCTCGGGGTCCTGATAGACCATAAGTTATCATGGGGCCCAGCAGTCTCCAAAAAGAAGGGAGAAACTACAAGGGTCAATGCGGCCATCCTTGGCTTTGCAAAAAAAATCGGCAATTGCCCGTTGGCCGCATCGCTTAAATTGTACCAGGCAAAAAGCGTTGCTGTTGCCTGTTATGGGAGCGAGCTCTGGGGCTATCGCAAGGCTAAAGACCTAGAGGTCGCAGAAAATAACTTCCTAAAAAAGATCCTAAGACTACCTAGGAGTATTGGGAATTACTCAGTACATGAGGAGCTGGGGGTCCCCTATCTAGGTGACAGAATAGCAGTAAGCCCAATCACATGTTGGCTGAAATGTTGGCTAAACAATGAAATTCCATTAACACATGCCCTACTGAAAGAAGCTTTACAGCTAGATGGGAGATTTAAGGTACCGTGGGTAAAGTACATAAAGGACAGCTTAACGGCAATTGGCCGACATGATCTGTTTTATGCCCCAAATACAATTAGAAAATCTGATGTGAACCTGGTTAAGAATGCCTTAGTTTTGTTAAGATGTACCGATAGAGAAGAGGCTGAGATACAGAAGGTCAGTATTAGGAAACATCTATTGTTAAAAACATGCTTGCTAATAGAACCTTACCTGACATGGCCTATGTCCAGCTATGATCGGTTTCTGCTAACAAGGTTCCGCTTTGACCTCTATCACCTCCTATTGGCATTCCCAAGTGGCACTCAGCGGGGCGAAGTGTTGCCAGCTTGTGGCTGCGACGGAAAGTCTGCTCAAGATCTGGCACACTTCCTTTTTATTTGCCCTTATTACTCCACTCCACGGAAATTATACCTTAAACCGTGCCTTAAAAAAATGAGCTTCACACAAATTAAACCCGCACTTTATTACTTACAACTACTGAATATTGACTGTACTTTGTTTATTTGTAATTTTTAAAAAAAAGCCATCTGCTTTAGGAAAAGCATGGATGGCTAACCATGCTGTAAAATTGTGCTGGTGCTTTTTAAGTTTACAGTTATTTATATTTTTAACCATATATTGCCCATGCTTTTATTGCCTGATATATTGTACTGTTTACTGTGTCATTTTTTGCCTTTGAAAATGAATTGTGTGTAACCGTTTTTAATTGTGTGTTTTTTAAAATGAACTTTTATGATTGTAAAATTTACAATCGAATAAAGATTTTGAATTGAATTGAATTGAATTGATATTATAACTAAAAAGCTCTCCTTTCCTTCTTTTAGGAAGCACTATGGTTATGTTATGCTCAGAGGTCTGCACTCAGGATAAGATCTCATATCTTCTCTCTTCAGAGAACCTTGACTCTTTGGTATGCCTCCTGCAACAAATACCTCACAACAAAACTGTGTTTTTGAGAATATACCTGAACTACACCCGTACTGCTACACACAGCGCTTTGGGTACATGCGGAAACACAAGCCATGAGATGCAACCTACGGACAGGTTTGTCTGCCAGACGGAAGGGAGTGTAAGCTCTTTTTACCATCAGCTGAGATCACAAGGTAATGAAATCTCTGCAAACGAGACATAACTTAATAAGGGTAAAGTCTATCTTAGGGAAGTTTAAATGTTACCAGCAATACACTAACCACAGTCGAGCTCAAATCCAAAGCAGCCCTAAAGAGTTTTGCAATAGCAGTTCCATATTGCTGAGACCAGATGGGATAAGATGGTATGCCCTGATATGGGTGTTTTGTAGAGGGCATTCACACCCTTAGTGGCTTCTTGGTGATATCAACTGGCCTCATCAACATAATCACAGGTCTTTAAGTTCCTCCTTAAGAGTAGCTAGTCTTCAATAGAGGGTCTCCACTGACAGCTTATTTCATAAATGTGCTGTCTGGACAGTAACACTTCTGCCACGTATGGTAGATTCAAGATGGTATTTATTTAGCCATACTCACCTGAATATTTCTAAAAAGGGGTGCAATAATGGCCTCTGTCATTGGCTTTCCAATAGATCCTGACTGCAAGGAGAAGTTACTTGACCTTTGTAGAATGGACACAAGTGCTTTGAAGACTGCTTCAGGGCCAGGGTCTAATAGGGAGCCGCTGCATTTTCTTTGTGGTTTCAAAGTAAACTGATTGGGCAGTGGTGCAAAGCAATCCAAGGTGGGTGATCATGCCGTACCATAAATAGTCATGTGCTGCCTGTGATGTAAGTAGGAAAGAAGACTATGGGCTTTATGCTCAAAAGAAGGTAGTAGATCTGCAAGTGTAGGTTTGCACTGTTTCTTGGGCGCAGATTTACAATTTTTTTAATCTCACTTAGGTTTTCAAGAGTATTCATGGAGACCTGCAACAGTTGTTTATTTCCAGGTTTATGCCAATGGGCACCCACTGAAGGCTGTCATCATTAAGTGTACTAATTTGCAAATTTGTGATCATGGTTAAAACATCAGGATTGCCGCCCCAAACTGTTAAATATTACACTTGTTGTGTATCGGGACTCTCATTTATCTATTTGTTTATTAACAGTTCAATGTATTTCATGCTGCTATTTCATCTTTATTTACATGCCCCAATTGGGAATCTTCTATCCATCTTATGACACTGCTGTTTTTATTGCAAATGCATTTCTATTGTTTAATGTATTTCTCTGCTGCTATTTACCTGTGCTTTAATGGATATACTCATATCCGAATAAAGATCAAATTGAATTGAAGAATGGTTTCGTGAATTTCCCAATAATGCACAGTCAAATACATAGTTCAAAATATTCCATGTATTTATTTATGATTTTCTATAGTACCACCATACTTAAGAAGGTGTGCTTTATAAATAACCAGAGGGATATAATTGCAATCGAAGACATCTGGATGATGTAAAAAAGTAACACGTGATACAATGGAAGGGGTGGAATTATCCGAAGGCACATTGTGACCGTATTAGTTGAGGTAAATGTGGGATTTAGTAATTTCCTGATGGTTGGCAGATAAGGTTGAGTTCTGAGGGAAGGCGGAGGTGAGTTCCAAAGGCCAGGACTGGTACCAGAGAATTTGTATTAGGATTTGTTTTCAAGCAAAATGTGAAGAGATGTAACACCACATGAATAACTCCAATGACCATAATGCATTGTGATAGAACAATATCACCCATTGACACCTTCAGGTGTGATGTTACAGATGAGCTGTGAAGTATACAACTGCAAGTTCTACAGTGCAGTGGAAGATAAGAAAGGAAGGACAGGTTGTTAAAGCCAAGCTACACACCTGGAGTACACTGATGCACACAAGTGCGACCATTTTAAATACATAAACTATTCTTTGGTATGCAAATACTCACATAATTATTACAATCTGTTCATTCACCTTGGTGTCTCAAGGGGTCTACTGAACCCACTAAGCTACGCATTAAAAATGAAAACTCAGTTTTATTTAACCCCATATTGTAAAATCTGTGCTTACGTAGTAGCAACATTCTCAAAAATAAGTTCACATGTCCTCGCTACAAATTATTTTAATTACTGAACATCCAGGGAAATCAGTTCAACATATTTAAACCAATGTTGACATCATTAGCTTCATGTTGAGAGTCTATTTGTGTTGGTTTCTCATAGCTTTAAGTTTTCGATAGAAACAAAGTTGGGAAGGTTAATTAACATGATGTCCATTGAGAATATTGAAGACTAAACGTAGTCCAGATTTTGGAATCCAGTAATTAGATTAAGGGAGGGTTTATGACAGAACACAGTGCATATTTTATAAGGTTAGTCACCTTAAATATCTTATGAACTCATGCATACTGCTCTTGGCTTTCACGTTGTGTAAAGACACATTTTGCACACTGTGCACATGTTGTGCTGCACTATGCAGTGAATACCAGGAAATTCAAGAAACCAGATGTTTAAAGACATAAAGTATTTAGATAATGCTCACACCAACATGTGCTTCATAAAGAATATGCAGTGCTCTTTCATGGACATCTTCCTTGTGAAATGAAGTGGTTGTCAAAGGCATGTTGCAACCTGTGTTCACCCCTTCTCTTTTGGTGCTAACACTTCTTGTCTTGTGCTGGTACCCATAAGCAGGCACGTATTCACTACCTAAATCGTAGGGCCCTGTGAGTTCAAACCCCTCTCCTAGGTCCTCCACAGTCAGAACAACACAGCAGAGGAAGACATAGAGACACACCGTTCTTAATTTGTAAAAGAATGAGTGTCGATGCCCAAAGCTGTGGTCAGAGGCACTTGTCCAGTACTAGTAAATGCTGGTACGATGAATACAAAGGCTGCACTATCTTCAATCCACCTGATACCTCTTTAATCCACTTCTAGTAACCCATGCCATTTTATTTCACTCTTGCATGTTCCTGCTTTCTCCCTATGTGATGGATTCCATATTGCTCTTCTTCCGTCGTTCTACTTTGTTTGTGTTTCCCTCTCTTGCTCTCTGTAAATGTCTGATGCAGTAAAAATACGTGCTGGGCCAAAAATGAGTGTTGGTTGCCCCGGCCAGCATCACCAACTGAAATTAAGCACTGTCTCAGACATATCATAGGAATTGGAGAGGCTGCTGCTTAATTTATGCCCGTGGTTGCCTGTGGGTATTACCGGCACTTATTGAAGGGCACCGGGACTCTTCACACCCTCCTGTGGGTGCAATCTGATTTTAATCTGACTGCCATTAGAGGTAAGTGCTCCTTTTGGACATGATCACCCCCACTTTATGTCTGGTATCTGATGCAATTTTGACAGAAGTGTCTCTGGATTACTGCTATACAGGTCACCAGTGTCAGATCTCATTCCCCAAAACTGTACAATCGTTCCCCCAATTTCCAATACCTTTAGCACCCCTTGTAAGTCCCAAGTAAATGGTCCCCATGGTATTTAGGGCAAGGAGGCTAAAGAGGGTGCCTAAGGTCTGCAGCATGAATTGTGCCATCCAAAGGGACCCAACATACAAACTACCATTGCAGAATGCGTGTGCTGGTGCTGAGAAAAGTGAAGACACGACAGGGCACACCTCCTGTGTCCCATACCTGCAGACACTGCATACAGTATAGGTAAGTCACCCCTACAGCAGGCCTTACAGCCCTAAGGCAGGGTGCACTATATTCCATGTGTGGACATATATGCATGAGCAGATATTCCCTGTGATGTCTAAGTCGATTCCTAGATATTACAAGTAATGAGGTAAGCCGTTTTGAGTACATGTGCTGGACACTGGTGTTTACGAGTTGCCCAGCGACATGATGGCTTCACTGAAACTAGAGATGTTTGGTATCAAATAGCTTGAATTATTACGCCCACATTGATTCCAGTGATGAATTTATTAACAGATGCCCGCAAAGGGCACATTAGAAGGGGCCCCCTGAAAACCTATCGACAACGTGTGTGTTGGCTGACTGGTGCAGACCAGCCTGCCACCACAGACAGGTTTCTGATCTCTTGCAGGTGAGTGCCCATGCTCTTTAAGGGCAGAAACAATGCCTGCTACAGCTGGAGGTGTTGTCGTCTCCTCCAAGCAGGATAGTTAAGTAATCAGCATATCAAGGCTGGCAGGAGACTTCAAAGCCTCTGCCGCCTTTGATATGCAACAAAAGGATTCCCCAGACTGGGGAAATGCCACCCCCTGCCTCAGGCCTATTTGGCTTCAGGACAGGTTGGAAAATTAGTTAGTCAGGAGGTGTGTTTCCCCACTCAGGCTCGTACCACCCCTGAGGTGGGCTACCTGAAGCAGACATGGCTTTTAGAATTCCACCATCTTAGTTTAGGTGAAATAAGGCTCTCTGGGTCAGGGTTATGCCCACTTCCTTTAGCAAGAAGTCATATAGAGGGTGTAGACACCCTGAAGGTAAGTAGCCCATTGACAGCTACCTGTCACTCCCCATAACGTCCCTAAATTGAGTATTTAGGTGGCATTCCTGTCACCAAGAAATTAGATTCAACAGATCAAGAAGAGAGGACAAAGAAGAGCCCAGCCACCCTTTTCAATCGGCACCTGAGTGCCCTAGCCGGGGTACTGACAAATCAACTGTGCTTGCTTGTTCTCAAGACCCTTGTGACTCGAGCCCCCTGTTGGGAGCTCCTGGAATTGTCCCCAAGTCCCCTTCTCCAGCCTGTATTTAGGTGCCCCCTCCTTCTTCCAGTGTAGCACGCACAGCTACTACCTTGGCCAGCACCTCTGCACTCGGACGCTCCAGATAAGGTGATGAGTAACTGATGGTGGTACTTTGGACCTTGGCCCCCTATGAGCCTAAGTCCAGAAGGAGACCCCCAGAAACCGACCTTAAATACCTGTATGCTTTCTATGCCTTTTCCCTACATAGGAAAGCATTGTGCGTAAAGGCGCATTTAATTTTTACTTACCTGCAAAATTTAATATTTAAAAAAGTACTTACTTCATAACCAAGTTCTTGGTGTGTGTCTCATTTATTGCCCATTTGAGTACAACAAATGATTAGCACTACCCTCTGATATGCCTAACTGCGTGCCCACATTACTACAAAGAGAGCATTTGGGATATAATTTGTGCATCTGTAAACCAATTGGGATTTTTCTGGACTCTTTACACAGTGTGCCTCATTTTGGTCCACTATATAAAGAGCCAGCTGCCTACACCACTGCAGCCCGGGTATGGCCTGCGGTTGGGCAAGTCATTGCTTTTAACCTCTTTACTCTTAGCCTTCCAGTTCGGAAACTAGACCACATGAGAGCACATAAGTAAGGGAAAACAACAAGGGAGATGAGAGGAAGGGAAGGAGGGAAGCGAAGGGACAATATGAAAAACAAATGGAACAAAGAGAGAAGGAACAGCAGGAAGATGAAAACAAGAGAATGTCATGTAGTTCCTATAAATCTATGTAAGATCTGCACGTTTAGACAACATACACTTTAGGATTGGTGTCTGGACTGATTCTAGACACCCTTACCGGGTATGTTAGCCTGTATACCAGCTATCTCACAGTGCCACTAGAAACCCCTCTTACCAAGGAGAGAATAGTTCTTGGCACCTATTGAACATGACAACCCTGATCCCTCAAGATCGTGGAAGCAGGATACTACTTTTCGCTCAGTCACTCATGCTCACTTTGTCTCAGAGAGACACACAGAATAAACGGTGGGGACGTTTTTCAATTAGCATTTATTGAACCAGCGTCATTCTAGTTTAAAATAGGTGTGCTTAAACAACCATTAGACAGTAACAGATATGAATGATTTTAAGCACAAACAGAGTAAAAGGATGGTAGATTTCTACCATCGTGCTAAAACAATGAATACAGGCAAGTGTATAAAATACATGACAGTAGTAAATGCGTACTCCTACCATGCAACCCTAACTAGCTGTACCTGAGTGTACTTAGCATGTGTATGGGTGTAAAGCCAAGAATCCCTCTAGAATAAAGACAACTCTATTACCTGAAGTGAGAGACTGTGGGACCCAGTCTGGGTCTTGAGATGGACAACCGCATGGGATGTCAGACCACTGCGAGCTGGAGTTTCTGCGTGCAGTAGCCTCAGCATTTCACATCAGTGTGTCAGCATGGAAGTTCTTTTCTCCTCGGACTATCTCAGCAAGATATGGTGTACATACCACCAATGTGGTACCCCCTGGGGATATACCTTGCTGTGTCATGTCGGACTACAATGATGGAAGGAATGACCCTTATACATAGTTATTATGCAGGAGATGGTAGGCCTGCTGTCCTGCTATGATTCCAAGAATCCTCATGCATAATGAATGAGGCTTAAGCTTTTCAGAGAAAACCCCATGTCATCTTTGGACATTACCGTAACTAGGTGAAAGGTCAGTACTAAGAATCGTTAGGTAGTGTGATATCAGGGGAATGTAGGTGAAAGGGGCATTCATTACTTGAGCCGATAATGGGGTACCTATTTGGAACATAACTAGATGGAATTATGTAGAAAAATAAAGGGGAAGCTGAAGTGGGAAGAAAAGGGGAATGTACGAAGAGTGAAAGAAGCAAAGGAAGGATAAAAGGAAAGCAGAGGAGAGAAGGAAAACTGAGACATTGAAAGTGAAATAAGGGAACAAGGAGAGTAGAGCAACTGAATGAAGAGGAAGAAGGGAAGAAAGATGGAGATACAGCAAGGAAGGGAATATGGAAAAAGGATGGAATTACAGGTGGCAGGAGGTGATAAATGTAGGCTGCCAATGTGAGAGCAAGAGTGGAAGCTGGTATGGCAGCGTGGCAGTGAGAAAAAAAGGGTAGGGAGATTCACCCAAAGTCCTGCCACAGTGGTAGTTTGCCCACCAAGGAAGTGTTCATACGGAGGATACCGGAGGGTAAAATAAGAGAGGGCGATATGGGGTTAAAGTGGGTTGACCAGAGAGGCATGGTGTATAGGTGAAGAGGGTGATGATGGAGGGTGGAAAAGTAAACTTGTAAAGTCTCTGCTGCTCCAGATCAGATAACACCCCTATTTCATCCCAGTGTTCAATAGTCCTGCAGACACTTGCCTGTATGCTACCTAGTCGAGGAACAACCCCCCTGGTGAGTCGATAAATTCCCTGTTAATCCTATCAAAGACATTTGTGAAATTACCCCCATTAGCACCCTTCACTATCTACATCTTTTGGAAACTGTTTGAAAAGGGAGACCACAAGATGCAGGAAACACCCATCCTAGGTGACACACAGTGGCCTACCTTCAGAATCGAAATCCCAATGCCCTATGTTAAGTGCCAGAGGCAGAGTGAACCATAGGAGACATAAGGTCTGACATGTTGAATTTAAGGAAACTTGAAGTACAAAACCAAAACTCTGCAGGAGTCAAATGTCTGTGGCAACACATGATGAAAAAGACCCAGAAACCCCAAAGTTGGAGGAGGAGTGTTTACAGACAAAAAGAGTTGAATTGGTGGTTCTGAACCCATAGCATCATTCTGCACCAGGTGGCGCCAAGATAACCCAAAAAGCTGTTGTCCCTTGCAAAGCCTTCCCTCCTTCCAAAGTAATGAATAGGCGACAATGAGAGGTTTGCACCTGACAAAAGAGAAAAGCCAAAGAAGTGCCTCATGCAAGCCCAGCTACATGCACAAGGACTCAGGATGGGCTTGGAGTAATCAGTATCAACAAATCATTCAAGAGACAATATGGGATTATGCACTGCTCTGGCACCTGGATGACGTACCGGCCCTTACCCATTTTGTCTGATCTTCTCTTTTATTGTTATATATTATATGCCCATATTTACAAAAAATCACTCTAATCCTGCCTTAGTGGATCTAGAACCAGATGTGCGAATAACTAGTTGCAAAATACTGGTAGCAAATTACGTTCAGTAGAGAATTTTACTAACTGACCTATGTACC
Source organism: Lissotriton helveticus (assembly GCF_964261635.1). Lineage (NCBI taxonomy): Eukaryota > Metazoa > Chordata > Amphibia > Caudata > Salamandridae > Lissotriton > Lissotriton helveticus. The sequence continues at coordinate 189,925,209 of NC_136060.1, forward strand.
AATTGGCCCTGGTCCTAGAATCATCCTCCGGTGGCCATGCTAGACCAGTTCCATACTTGTGTCCACCTTTTGATGGGGGTGCAATTCTGAAGGCAATGTGAGTTTTGAAGGGAGTGGGCTCATATCGGTGGTAGTGTGCATAAAGCTTGAAACCTGCGTGCATGTTGAAGGCCTATGTCTGAACTTTAACTTATCCTGTATCCACTTCGTATCATGTAGTTGGCTCCCCTGTAATAATAATCATAATAATAATACATATTTGTAAAGTGCGAACCTTAAGAGGTCCAAAGTGCTGGAGGCCGTCGGGCAGATTAAGTGAGCTATTGCCCAGAGTCACATGATGCTGAGCTGAGCTGCTGCCAGTGCCGAGGATTGAACTGTGAGCCCTGTGCTCCGGAGTCAGCCGCTCTGAGAAAGTTTCTATTGCCTCCTTAACCTGTAAAGCTCTGTGCTAGTGATGTGCAAACGTATGATTTGACAATAGTAGTTTGCAGAAGGCATGAAGCAAATACCAATGCCATAACTGCCTGCATCCTACGTTGCAAAGAAAGGACAGAGAGATCCATACAATCACCCCAAACATTTTGTCTTCCCCCTCTTGTTTTTCTGAATTACTTTATGTTGGCCTTAGGATTCTGTGCACTTTACCATAGCTTACCAGTGCTTAAGTTCTTGTGTTCACTTCTTAAACAATGTTTGCCATACACCCAATCAGTGCATTTAATTTACTTGTAAGTCCCAAGTAAAGTGGGACTAAATATACCCAGGACCTGTAAATTCAATACTACTATTAGGCCTGCAGCATTTGTTGTGCCACCCACTTAACTAGCCTTTTTAAACATGTCTCAGGTCTGCCATTTCAGCCTGTATGCAGTTTTAAACTGCCAATTCAAATTGTCAAAATAAACCATTTACTGAGCCCAAAACTCCCTTTTAATACAAATACATCACCCCTAGGATAGGCCCTAAACAGCCCTTAAAAAGGTACATTGTATTAAAAAAATTGGATAGGTACTTTTTAGTTTTACATGTCCTGATAGTGAAAAACTTCTAAATTCGTTTTTCAATACTTCAAGGCCTACCTCTTTCATTGGTTAACATTGGGATACCTTATTACATTAAATAAGTCATAACTTTTGATTGTGAGCAGGTAGGAAAGTCATGTTTGATGTCTGAGGAATTGTTATTTAAAATCCTCTTTACTGGTAAAGTCAGATTTTAAGTCGCAATTCTGAAAAGTTAACTTTTAGAAGGTTTGCATTTTCTTGTTCCTGCAGCCTGTTCATGGGTCACATGACTATGCGTAGTTGGCAGATAGCCTTGGTGTGTTCCTCCCAGACAACATCACAATAGAGGGTGTGGCTGGATGGGAGCAGAGCTGTCACCTACCACACATACTCTTCAAAGCCGCTGGCCCAGCTCACACACACAGGCCTTCACTCTAGCCTATTGTGCCCCCAGACAGACTGGGGCTGGGTCAGGGAGGCAGAAAATGCCAGACACTTCTGTAGAGAAAACTCAAAAAGCTTCTTCCACTTCAAAGTGGGCACGATGTATTAAAAGGGGACCCTCAGACTTTCTCTCCAGTACACTCCATCTTTTTAATCCTCCTGCTATATTACAAAAACCCCTGCACCCAGTTACCACATATTGAGAGCAGCTTTGAAGGAAAGGATCTTGGAACATTAAGGCCCTGATTATGGGTTGAGTTGAGTAGAGTAGGTGGTAAATGTGTGCGTTAAACCTCATAGAAAAGAGAATACTATGTGGAATTCTGTCTCGAAATTCTGGTTTCACACAATTATTCCTCACTGCATGGGGTATAACTTGTAATATGAGTAAATATGTGCATAGATACTGGTCGGAAAAGGTAATTGCAGCCAACTGGAACCTACACATATTTACTCCTCACTTGTAGTCGGGTCCTAAGACAGTGTGGGCAAAAGATTCAAGAATGTGTACATCATTCAGGGATTTCAATGGTAATACAAATCCTCCTATATTGAGGAAAATCTAATAGGACAATACTCCAGCTGACTTTTCTCTATCATATGGATAGAGTCAGAATTAATCCTGGGTAAGATGCTCCTTTACGAGATGTGTCTTCAGCTCCTATGTGTAAAATCCAACACCTTCCCTAGTGTCCGCACAGACTAGAGTTGGAATAGTAAATTATACTATTCCAACATCCAGCGCCCCCCTCCGCAAGTCGTTGTTCTGACTTGCGGAGTAATGGTATGCGTAATCATAAACGCGGTTGTGATAACGACCGCGTTGTGATTCCATGCAGGAAGAAAGACTGCGGGACAAAGAGGTATATTCGCAGGGGCAATAAGGTAAACCTGGTTTGTGGAGGGAAATTCTTTTGTCCACATAATGACTTTATGGTAGCTACCTTTAGCTTCCGTCTCTCTGGCAGCGAACTAGCGAACACAAGTAAAAAGTTGTACCATGTACTTCATGGGTAACTGTTATCTCCCATTTCTTTTCTATAGAATCAAAGTCAAAAGGGTCATTGGAACTAAATAGGAAAAATACCCTTCGAGTGCTCAAGCATTTCCATTTCACCACATATTCTGCTGTAGAAACAATATGTGAATCCTCTGCTCTCCTGCTGCAAATTGACTTCAGCAATTCAACGCAAAGTGAACACGCATCCATGGGAAACTCGAGTTTTTCCCAGGTGACAAGGCTGGTGGAGGATGGATTTGACTGCATTAATGTTTCGCTTCACCTGGAGAGCAGCATGTCAAGTAAGTCATGAAAACAAAAAACAGGTAAGGAATTTACACACTTACAAACCAAAAGCACCAATTCTGTGTCAGCCGCAGGTTCTAGCAGGATTGGTAGTGCCCACCAGAAGAGCATCATTTTTACTCCTGGACCTTCAGATGTGGGCGCGAGCCCTCGCCACTACCTATCATGCTGTCAACGCCTTATCTTTACTTTGAACGGTTATTGATTTTTCTCATTATGAGTAGCATTATTTGGGTTATCTGATATTTATTTAAAATGTTTGTGTGCAAACAGCACCATTTATGAGTGCAAATACAACTATTTGAGTCATAAAATGTGAATTTACACCTCCAATTAAGTTTACTCCCACATAAAATTGCACCAGAGCTGTAATTTAACGAGTCTTTACCTGGGTGGTGTATGAGTGATCAGGCCCGGGGCACCTACATAAGGTAGAGAACACCAGCAAATTCCAAGGATTGTGGGTATTCATGCACCTTTAGAGGTAGTTTGCCGCTCTGATAATGGTTTAATATGTACGCCTGGGAAAGGGGAAGGACAAGCTTCGAAATTGGTGTGGATGTAGAGAAAGACAAAAGACAAAAGTTCTACAGAGCACACACGGCAATGTGTTACATTCATACATTTGGATACAGGCACTTGTTACATAACATAAGAGTGGGAGGGTACAGGGCTATTTCTTGTCAGGATTGGTCCTCCCAACAGCCCACAGTATGAACACAGAATAATTCCTCACTGGTGTGAGTATTTCTCATCACAGGCATAGGTTGTGGGCACCCCAGGGTAGGGCTACCTGCTAAAGTTGCTGAACACCCACAAACCGATGCTCACAAAACAGGGATTTCCTAATAGTAAACCTTGTCCTCGGAATCCAACTGGAGCAATGCATACTTCCAACTCTCACCACCTCCACTACTGACCACAAACACAGAATTATGAGGGTCAGGGGTAGAAATGTGGAAAGGTGGCCACTATGAGAGAGATAACAGACCTTGGGCTACACCACTCGTACTCATAACTTGCACTGGCCAGTGATATCTGCAGGCTGTAGTGGATATCTAAAGGCAAAAAGATATTTTAGTAACAAGAAAGCTCTGCATTTAACTGAAATAGTGAATGGATATAGCTTGACAATGTCTCTGTTCAAGTAGCTCTGTATTTGGGTGTGAAACTTGTAATTCTGCATTTTCTGAGGAAGGTGAACTATGGCTTGGACATGTCTCGTCTACCACTACAAGGTACTAACAAATGTTAAATGGTCTGTGATTCATTCTCTAACAATGTATGTAAACATACAAGAACTTTAATACCTTTTACATCTATACTTAAAATGAGTACATAGTCTTGGTTTAAACATTTTTCACAAGAAACCTTCAGACAGTATCGACACTCTGCAGGAACCCCTAGCTTTTCTTTCCCTTACAATGACTCAGTACGTGTGGGTTGGTGTATCACTCCCTTATGCTTGCCAAGTTCTAAACAGTAACCAGTATCTCCAGTCCTGCTTCCTGACAGTACCTATCTGGATACTAATATACCTCTAAGTGGTAAGTACAGATAGACCAAAATTGTCCGCTCGCCATTAGAAGAATGAACTATGATCGCTTTAGTTCCACAATACCGAACATCAACTTATTGTTCTGCAAAATTGTTATAGTAAAAATTGTGCAAACAAAAATATAATTTTTTTGCATGTCCTATTTATTTCACCATAATATGATCTACATTTATATAGTATGACATAATATAATTTTTTGTATATACAATCCTAATCCTTAGACTAGCCTTAAACCTATCCTGAGAGCTAATCCTATCCGTGAACGTGGGGCCTGATTTCGATGTTGGTCGGAAAGTCTTCGACCGCTGGTCGGAGGCTTTCCGACTGACATTGTAGGTTTAAACTCCGAACGCAATATTACAATGACAGCGGTCGGAGTTGAAACCGGCCGGGCTATCCGACTTAGTTCCGAAGGGCTGAAGGAGCCCATTGGCCAGTCAGAAGGGCCTCATTCACCCCAAACAGACTGCATTTCCACTGTCGGGATTATGATGTCACTTTCCGACAGCAGTTCCATGTCGGCACTTTCGGATGGCTACAGCCAGCCGCACAAGCTCCCATGGAGAAATTGGAGTTTGCGACTGCACCATGTGTGGTTTGATCGAAATGGTGTCAGTTGGAAGGAAATATGCCCAATATCGAAATCAGGCCTTTAGTCTTAACCCGCAACCAAACCGTAGACCCAATCCAGACCTAATACTCTCCCTAAGTCTTGTCTGATGATATTATTGCAGATAATTTGTAACTCCTGATATCTTTGTCCTCATAATATTGTGCCTACAGTCATTTTGTTGCTGATACATGGGCACCTGTTATGTGCTGGTGGAGGGGATACATACATATATTTAACAGTAAGTCACCCTACACTCAGCCAAAGTTCAAACAGTCCTTTCCTAAGTAGTAAAAAGGCGTTGTGATCTTGCAGACTCTGGACAGTGAACTGGCAGGGATGAGAAGATTAGCCTTCATGTTACTCAAGTTACATTAGTATCCTGGAATAGCACCAGTAAGTTAAATGCAATTTTGATCAGGAGAGTCAAGAATCAGAAGGCCTGATTGTGGCAAACCTGGGGGTCAGAAGGGTACTATATACCAATCAGGGGGCTTGTTTTAGAGATAAGGCTCACTGTCCCACTTTGCACTGTGGCACACCCTTGAGTGTGTGTGCCAGGCACAGAGTGGAACAGTGTGTCATATCACACCAAGGGCCATATGTAGGTGGCCAAATACCGGTCGGTAAAGCCGAAAATCGGTAAATTTCGGCTTTACCAACCGGTATTTAGCCCTGTGAGATGTACGTATTACCGAATGGCATCGGTAATAACGAATCAGTAGATAATTACCGATTCCTTATTTATCGATCGGAGAACACCGAAACAATGAATACCGAATCGGTAAATAATGAATCGGTAAAAATCCCAAAATGCAATGTAGCAAAAATCGGTATTACCGTATTTGACCAAAATCGGTAATAACGAATCGGTATTTACCACTGATCCTGAGCAGGTGGTAATCAGGTGCAGTGCATAAAAATAGCCCCAAAATGCAACAGTGTGATCACAATGACGGGCCTCTACCTCATAGCAAGGCGGCTACGCTTGAGAGCAGCAGGTGTGAGGATCTGGAGACGGGAAGAGCGGGTGTACGGACTGCGCTTCACATTGTTTCAATTGACTGAACCAGAAATCCATGAAAGGTACAGGCTGCACCCACACATCATCCTTGACCTAATACGGGACCTCAAACCCTATCTTGAGCATCAGACACCAAGGGCTCACGCAATACCCACCCATGTCCAGGTACCTGCACCTCCTGGCATCAGGAAGTTACCAGGGTGTGACAGGGTATGATAGCCGCAGTAGGTGGTGTGTCACAGAGCTGTCTCTCCCGTTTTTTCAATACCTTCCTGGATGCCATGATGGACAGAATGGAACATTACATTACCTTCGCCAGTACACATGCGGAGCTGCAGAGGACCAAGCTGGATTTCTACCAGCTGGCGCAGTTCCCACACGTCATTGGCTGCGTCGATGGGACCCATATACCAATCTGCCCACCTGCAGCAACAGAATACATTTACCGCAACCGCAAATCCACCCACTCCATTAATGTGCAGGTGATATGCGATGCCAAGTTCATCATAACTGACATCGTGGCCAAATTCCCAGGGAGTACCCACGACTCGTACATATTCCGGAACAGTGGTATCCATACACGTCTGGCTGCTGGTGATTTTGGAGAAGGATACCTACTAGGTAAATCAATGTAACACACACCCTGATGTACACCTTGGCTCAAGCTATTGGTCACACAAATTAATGGCACTTTCTTTTGTATTTAGGTGACAGCGCATATGCCCTCCGGCCTTACCTACTCACACCATATCTCAACCCAACCACCCCAAGGGAGAGGAGATACAATGTGGCACGTAAGAGCACACGCAACGTGGTGGAGCGCACCTTTGGACTGTTTAAAAGCAGATTCCGTTGCCTACACAAAAGTGGAGGTGCACGTCAGTACAGCCCCATCAAATGTTGCAAAATTATTGCTACATGTGCAATGCTACACAATCTGGCCACAAAAAAAAGGAACAGGCGAGACATCTCGCAGTGCTGCAGAGGGGAGCATGCCTGCAGGGACCACAAGCTCTGCGCAACCACCACCACCAACTCCTACATCACAGGCATCACCACAGCGCCAGGGAACACCGCCATCCCCTCATACCCAGTCCCCACTGCGACGATCACCAACACCACCACCACAGTCAGGCAGGAGGCATGCCGTGGCCACCCTCCAGCAGATGGAGGAATCGTTGTAGGAGGGCACAGGGGGCCAACAGTCTCCAGTCCATGAGGGGGGCAACAGGGAGAGGGCTGGTACTCCATCTGAGGGCGCCCACAGTTCATCCCGATGCCGCAGGGCAAGATATACTCACTGCTCTGTCTGCATTTGAATTACATTAAACATCACGCCTACAGATCACAGTGATTGTCCTGAGATTGCCAATTACTTTCACATGCTATTGTGTTTGCTAGCCTGACTGTCCAATACATCAGTTCCCTCGAACTACATCTCCCACAATGCATAGCAGGTAATGAGTAAGACATGGAGTGGAGTGGGAGCCCCCATGCCACTATGGGGATTGGGGTTGGGGAGGGGGTAGCACAGCATGCTGGGCACGCGTCTTACCTTGTTTCCTTGCTGCTCTGGCAGAGCTGTCTGCGTCTCCCACGCCACTCACACTCTCCGGCTGCAGGGTGGACTCCACCATCAGTTCCAGTGGTGTTGGTGCTGGTGCTCTGTTCTTTCCTCCACCAGTTTTGCCAGCCTGCCTCTGCCTCTCTGCCATCCTTGCTTTCGCCGTCTTCCTGAGGTAGTACCACCTCTTCTTGATGGTACGCTGGATCACACCTATGGCATTTATTTTGTCCTGTATGCCAATCCAGATCTGTCTCTTTTGAGACTCGGGCACATGGAGGGACTGCTTACCAAAAAGCCTGTCATGGTCCTGACTCACATCCTGGATCAGTACCTCCAGCTCCTTTTCGCTGAACTTCAGCTTTCTTTTCCTCTCACTTCCCTCCTTCTCCCTGTCCTGGCTTGCCATTTCAAAGCAGTAGTTTTTTTTCAGGTTTGTAGCTGTAAGGCTCTGTTGCTCCTGGCTCCTCAGCTCACCTGCCTGCCTCACAGTAAGCTCCAGGTTCTGTGCAGCTGCCTGGGTGTGGCCACTTCCTGTTTGGGAGGTGATTGGGTGACACAGGATTGGCTGATTCATCGAATTACGAATTTTTGAATTACCGATTCGGTATTTACCAATTCGGTAATGAATTTGGTAATTCCGAATCGGTATTTTTTTTTTTTACCGATTCCTTCCGATTCAGTATTTTTTACCGATTTTTAACGAATCGGTAATATTTACCGATTTTTTATCTACATCGCATTTTCCGATTCCTTAATACCGATTCGGTAAAATTCGGTATTAAGGAATCGGTATTCATGGTTTACCTACATATGGCCCCAAATGTTCTGTTCCCAGTGCAAGTGCAAACTCGCATCTGCACTGGGAACAATGCACTAGAAGACTGAAGACTGAAGACAAGATGTCTGAAGACAACAGTCTGCTTTTCACTGTGCAGGTAGCAATATGGCCTGCTGAAGGGGGAACAGATTTACTCCTGCAGGAGTTTGCATTGAGTGACTTTATCCATCTACATGGGGCTCCTTAGAGCTTTCCTGGGGCTCCCTATCCCTGATTCCAAGAGACGCCCTTGGGAGCCGTACTGATTGTGGGCTACAAATATGGTGCACAGTCAGTGTGTTTCTTGGTGGCTTATTTGTATCTGCGTCTACGTTTGCAATAAGCAAAGGATTCCCTGATTTACATAGGGCTGTGCACCCATGCAAATGAGGTACCACTTTTAGATCATGCTGATGCAACTTTGTTGGCATCTCAGTCCATATTACAGAATGTGCCACGCAAGAGTCAGCACCCCATTTTCTAATACCAAATTGCAGCTGTGGTGCAAAAAGAGAGCAAATGCACAGAATAGCCTGGTTGTAGAGCAAAGTGAACTCTGCTGAAGTGTTTTGGGTGTATTGCACAGTAGCAGGGGGCAAATCAGAAGCTGTGAGAGGTTTATGCGGCAAGAGGATCACAGCTGGTAGAATAAGGACAGCTGTCAAGGTCTGATCGGAAACTTTGATCTTGTATGGAATTGTTTTGTCATCAAAGAAAATAAAATCCAGGGATCATAAACATTGTGCCCCAAGTCATCACTGGAGACAAAAGTTGCATGTTTATGTTTGCTGTCCTGTAGATCAGCACTGACATGCCTATTTTAACTGTAGCAGTGCTGCATCCATCAGTTTAGGTAAGTATAGAACCTTCAAGCACATTACGCACTGATGAGATTGGAATGTCCCCTGCATGATGTACAGTCGTGTCCACTGCCCTGCATGTCTAAACTGAAAGAATGTGTGATCCTGGGTTTTGGATTTTGTACTCATTGCACACTGATCTAGAGTGTGCGAAGGCCTGGGTCTCCTTATGACTATGATAGGCTCTGGACCTGCCCTAAACCCGGAGGCTTGCATACAGCGAACCCTCATACTGATGGAAGGACAACTGTCCCCGTCGCAGATTGAATGTGTGTAGCGCAGTGGCAACAGCATACTGTGTTTTGTAAAGGATTATAGTGACCAGGCCTCTTTGCCTGCATCATGTGAATGCTAGCCTGCTGGCGCATTCATCTGAAAGTTCTGCTGTTTACGGTGAAGCCAGAATCCTTGCACCAAGATTCCTGGTGCTGAGTATCTGGATGTGCTAGTATGCAGTAGATATCTGCCTGAATGAGCCACAGTGAAAAACGCCTGGACACTGACACAGGAGCTGGGGACATACTATTAACATGGAAGGAGGGATCAGAATTTATGGAAAACAAAGTACAAGCCTTGATGTAGCCATACATAGTAGTAGAAGGTAGAATTGAGTCTCCATAGGGAATCAGCAACAAGAAAACCTTTGACCAAGATTAAGAATTACGTAGAAGAAGAGGAAGCCCAAGTGTCAGTAATCAAGAGTGGCCTGATCATGGCAAAGCTATGAGTTGGAAGAGTCCTGGATACAAATTAGGAGTTTCTGAATAGCATAGTTGCAAAGCAAAGTCAAGTTAAGTGTGCTACTGTGCAGTACATGTGTCGAATGAGCCAGAGTGAGAAACACCTGGATGGTGACACAGGAGCTTGGTACAGACTTGTAACATGGAAAGCGAGATCGGAATTTAACACACATTGTTGACGATGCCCTAAGTCTACTTGACCAGAACAAACCTTGCTTACTTATACTGCTTACCTATGACCTTCTTAAAAAAATGATGGGGTTATCACGTCTAGTCTTAAATTGGTGTGCCTCGTTCCTTCCTAAAAGAATACAATGAATAAAAGTCAACCACGGCTTTTCCAACAGTAAGCTGGTCTCGATTGAAGTTCCACAAGGATCCACATTCTCACCCACTATTTTCAACCTATGTATGGAACCTCTCCCTGAAATTCTGAAACGGTCTAACCTACACTTCCATATGTACACTGATGACACTCAATTGTACCTGAACATTTCTTCACTGGACGACATCACTACTCTTAACTGTGCTCTTTTGAAAACTCAACAGAGGTTATCCCACCAGATACAGGGGACGTTAATGTGCAGTACATTTGCCCTCAGCTTGGCAAGTCTTTACATGGCAAATATCTAAATTATCATATTGGTGCGGGTTGCACACCTTGCTTACAACAAATTCCTCCAATTTTTAAACTACAGACATTTAACATTACATGCTCATTGGCATTGTGCCTAGCCTAAACAGTGCGTATGACACTAAACAACAACAATATTGGACAACTTTCTGCCCCTAGCCATTGGCACAGCCATTTAAATTGCAATTGTAACAAATTCTTTTTCACCATTTTTTAACTTCAAAGTTTTTTTCAACGTATTTTGCACTTGATTAATAATCCACATTTTTGTTTGAAATGATTCCGATCCGCATGCAAGGAACCACCATTTACCAGGTTTCTAATGCTCCTGCTGGGCCATTTGAGCCTGTCTTCAAGAACACGACTAGAGCCAGATTAATCATTAGCAGTTTATTAACATCCAATGCATTTCGGGCCTCTGGGGCCCCTTCGTCACGGAAAACTGGAAATAACAATTAAACGTGCTTTAATATTCCATCCGCCAATGCATACAAGCAAAATCTCTAAATTAAACATATCAACAGCAATACTAATCAATTTAAGACCAACATCTTACTATAGAAGAGAAACATAGATGATGTGCTGGTCTTTTGGAAAGGCAACAAGGGCAGCTGTGAATCCTTTAAAGATTGGGTCAATACATTGAACCCCTATCTAAAGTTCACAAGTTCTATCTCAGATTCAGAAATCCCCATTCTGAACCTTGTGATTAACCTCACACAAGGTCAACTCAAAATGAGAACACACAAGAAGGGCACGGACTGCAACAGCCTTTTCTCCATCGAGAGACACCATCCAAAGGCCCTGCGGGAAAACCTCCCATATGGGTATTTTCTACACGTCCAACGCAACTGTAGCAACTTAACAGATTATCATACTCAAGGCACTGAACTGATCCACAATCTCCTTGAAAGAAAGTACCCACAGAAGGTTGTTAGACTCGCCAAAAAGAGGGCACGTAATACCAACAGAAAGGCCCTGCTTGAAAACAACGCACACACTAAGGAAGAGGTGATGACGTGTGACCTTCTACACACCACTCTCAAATAAAGGTTAAATCAATCACACTGAAACATTGGAGGATCCTTAACACAGGAGACCTAAACTTAGAACTCCCCCGCTTTGTGTTCAGAAGAACTTCAAACTTGAGATGAGCTAGTACATAGTAGACCACGCATGAATAAGCCCAACACACAGACCACCCTTTGAATCTCCCATCAGTTACCGGACACTACCCATGCGGTACCTGTACCGCATGTAAGTCCACGTCACATTCCACCACTCTACAGTAAGGCTAATTTTCCTGGACACAAAGGCAGCACACTAACTGCAACACAAAAAACTGTGTTTACCTGATGTCTTGTCCCTGTACCATGTACAATACAGGGATGATGACTAGATCAATGAAAATCAGGATAGGGGAACACAGGAGCACTATCAGATGTGGCCAGAGTGCGACCAAAATGAGAAATCATTTCAAGGAGCTAAAGCACTCTACTGATGATCTCAAATGGACGATCCTCAAAGCCAACCCTTCCTGGAATGCCACAACTCTTTTCAGACGAGAAAAGCGATGGGTGTTCTATCTCAGTACGAACAAGAGCGGACTCAATGATGACATACCATGGTTTGAAGTTTAGTCACCGACATCCAATGGCATGGCACCCACAGATCTGCTCTGGATGATTACATCCATGCACCTAGACATACATCTTGGAGACGCATACCATAGAGTGCAAATCTATTCCTATCAAGAAACAGGGACTACCCTCAATATAACTTTTAGCACACCCACCAGGTCTGGTGCTCCCCTCTCCAACCTGAACGCCACACCGGCGGCATTTACTCCAACAATAAATCAATGGAATGATCACATAATACTGCAAGGAATAGACTCCCCAACCCTACCGCCAATACACCCACAGGGAACAGCTCCCCATATTACAAGTATTACTTCCTCCTGGATGTGCTTTTTAGTCTATATCCATTGAATATGGTAGTTATAACATTTGCAATTTTCACATGGCCATACCAGCACCCCTTCGTTTCCTGAAGATCTATTTTTACTGACTGACCCTAAGATTTGGCTGCCAGCTATGCAGAAAAATACTTACACCGTCGCTGCTTGCCACATATCCAAACACCATGGTTGCCGAGCAATCACGGTCAAGCCATTCCAATATGGCCCCATACAAGCAGATTGTACCATACAGCCTCTACAAAATGGCCGCCAGACATGCGTCGTCACACTTGAGTGACTGCTCACTGTGTAACCGCCCATGTTCTCCGCGCATATAACGGAGCACTGCGGATTCGCTCAGTCCCAATTTCAGGGACGCGGATACTGAAGGGTAGGTTCAGACGCAAGGTTCGCACACAAAAACCGTGAGTACCCATGCCAAGCCTCTGCCCGGCCGGCCAACACTCTACTGTAATTTCCCAGGTATCCCGCATAACTTAACTATCTCTGCTGTTTCAACAGCGGGGCACGCACGGACACAGCACTTCCGCATTACCTGATGTGGTACAAACTGGGCCATTTTTAGGTAAGCGTGGAGTTTTGCTCCAAATAATTTCCTGATCACACACCGGACTTTATCCCCTATGGTCACATTGTAGGCATAAAGCAACCACTTTTTTAATGCATTGATCGCGGAGTCACATGCTGAAAAATGCAACAGGCACTTGAAGCACTTTTTGACGAGAAGCATGGGCACAATCCCCACTCTGTATGTCCAAGTGTGAACATATGTATAACCAGAGGGAAATGGAGGTACTTAAGAGCAGGTCGCCCTCTTAAAGCGTCATATGAAAAAAGTGAGCCCAAAATCTGGGTTCGGAGACCTGTCTTGTATTGTGGTTAGACACAAAATAATATTACGTGTGGCCAAAAAAGAAAGAAAAAATTTCTTTCTTGAGTCCCTCACTCACCGGAGTTTCCTCACGGTGACATGCTTCATCATTGGGTCCATCCCAGTTCTCTACGAAAAGGGGCGTGCTACGACTTGCGAACTACGTAGGAGCACTTTAGTTGTGAAGGACTATGTGTGGTGCAAAAAAGGTGGAGTGAGGTGGAGTGGGTGAGTAAGTGAATTAAAAATACCGTGCTAGTGGGCCTCAATAATTTATTCTGCTCCTAGGTTGGTATATTAAAAATGGGGTTTATACTGTGGACCGACCAACTATGGAGGTAGGTTCAGTATATGGTCAACATGTTTCACGCTACCCACAGCGTTTCTTCAGGACCATACAGGGACCAGCCCTGTATATGCCACTCCTAGAAACCTAAATCAAGGTTAAGGATGATTAATGTAAAGAAAGTATTTACAATGGTGAACGCTGCTCAATATAAAAACATGCGTGGTTCAAAAGTTCATACGCGGTAACTTACTGATGTATGTATTGCTCATTGAAGAACCTGTAGGGAAATGGATAAACAAAGTTTAAAAACACCTTACCCCTTTCTCAAAGAGATCGGGGATATGTAAGTCCTTCATGATGCACGTTTTTGATACATATACATATATATGCATGCTCTATATGGTGCAATTTTCCCCATATTGGTGCGTGCAGGCTCTCGGGTCCAGCGTGTGGTGAATAAAAAACACGCAAAGTGCTTGTGACGTGAAATACCTGTACAAACACTAAGAAGTGACTAACTGTGACAAAGACGGTGAACAAACACTACATTTAACATATAAATCAAAGTTGAATCTCGATATTTACATTTGTGGGTGCTTAATAGCACTTCATGGTCTCTGAGAGGGGCGGTGTCGCTTCGGTGGAAGCAATGCTGCAATTGCGGGATTGATAAAGCGCGGTTAGTTTTCAGAAAAAACAAACTGAAGATTATGCGAGCGGGCAGGTTTTGGAGCCTTGCTCTCTCATCTCTGGTAGGCGAAAATGGGGTAGTTCACTTACTTCCTACTCAGCAACGCCGCACGGTATTACCTAGCTGCTTCCCCCTCGGACCGCATCTTAGAGTGCGTTCTGTGGGGATCGCTTATGTTTTCTTTCGCTTCCGGGTTTGTCACCGGAATGAGACTGGACCGCTCAGATTCGGCGGCCATCTTGGGAGGATGCAATTTATCATTACGCGGAAGTGATTTTCTACTAACTCTCGTTTTTAGTTTAAAAAGTGAAGGAGTTGTAATTGCTTTGGGAATTCTCCATCACATCTCGAGATACGCAGATGTTAGGCTAATGTTACAGATAAGGCCATGACGAGAGTGGAAACATTTCTTAAGTGTGAACTCTGTTATTTTTGGGGGGAATTTCTTAAGTTTGAACTCTGTTATTTTTGGGGGGAATTTCCATGGTGATCATGGTTGTATTACTAGGTTATCTTGGGAGAAAAGTTCATATCTTAGAGGGCCTGTTTGGAACCCATGTGTTCTCATGGGAGTTTAAATCTGTATAGTTCCAGCAACTTAGTAAGTGCATTTTGTGTTTCAGGTCTCATGTCTTAATGGTTAAATGCACCC
This sequence comes from Lissotriton helveticus, assembly GCF_964261635.1. Lineage (NCBI taxonomy): Eukaryota > Metazoa > Chordata > Amphibia > Caudata > Salamandridae > Lissotriton > Lissotriton helveticus. The sequence goes on from NC_136060.1 coordinate 189,940,260, forward strand.
CAGGGTATGCCATTGTTAAGCCCATGTACATCCGTTTGAAGCTTGAATACCCAACGTTGTTCACGTTCATGCAGGGTTCTTTCTAAGTTCTCCTTGTTCTTTACGCATTCCAACACCACCCATCTGAGATCATTTGGTGTGTGATTTTTTTCAATAAAATGGTTGGTCATACGTGTGGTGGATCTTTTGCACCGAATATTGCTCCTGTGCTCCACAATTCGGGAACCGACTTTTCTCGAGGTCATGCTCACATAGTGCAGATTGCAGATGCAGGTGATCAGGTAGACTACTCCACTTGTGTTGCAATTGGAAAAATGCTTGAGTTGCCATGTCGTATTGTTGTTGAAGGTTACCGACTTTGTAACTGACGTCAGATGGCAAACACTGCAATTATTGCACGGGTAGTGACCGTTTGGTAATGGCTTCATTCTGTTGGTACTTTCAGATGGCTTTGGTCGTGTATGGACCAAGTAGTTTTTTAGATTCATCCCTCTACGATGACTGAACATCGGTGTGGGGATGTTAGGATCGCCGATGTTTAGTATGGGCCAATGTTTTTTAACTATCTTCGTGACCTGGTCAGATACTCTATCAAAAGTGGTAATGCAAATGGGTCTTTCATTTGCTGATGGGTTCTTGACTTTAGGTTCCAAAAGGGCATCCCTGTTATTGTTGCTTGCCCTTTTGTTGGCATCCTTTATTACTTTCTTTGGGTAGTCTCGTTGTTTCAGTTTTTTACTCAATTCTTCAGCTTGTAATTGGTAATCCAGTTTGTTGGAACAGTTTCGTCTCAACCGTAGGAACTGTCCAAACGGGAGATTCTGTTTCAGGTGTCTCGGATGGAAACTGTTGTAAGTCAATAGGCAGTTTCTTGAAGTTGGTTTGTGGTGGGTTGTCGTTGTCAAGATTCCATCTTTTGCCCTGATGTTCAGGTCCAAGAAAACCAAATGAGATATACTCATCGTATTGGTGAATTTTAGAAATTGGTCTTGCTCACTGAGCCACCCACAGAAATTCTGAGCCTCTTCCTCACTGCCATCCCATATCAGCAGAATATCATCAATATAGCGCTTCCACAGCTTTATCTGATTCATGTATGGGTTATCCAAGGTGAGGATTTTCTTCTTTTCTAGATGATGTACGTACAGCCTGGCTACGCTCGGCGCGAATGTACTGCCCATGCTGGTCCGGTGTTGTTGACGGTACAGTGTCTCTTCAAAACGGAAGACATTTTCCGTAAGGGCCAGGCGGCAACATTCAAGGACTATATGTCTTGGTGTCTGATATGTCCAATTTTCCTCAAAAAGAACTTCCTCCAAGATTTCCAGTGTTTCTTTATGTGGTAAACTGGTGTACAGACTCTCCACATCTAGGCTTATTAGGATGCTAGATGTGGGGTCACTTTTATCCTTCAGTAGACAAAGTACATCCTTTGTGTCTCTTAGGTAGGTGTCAGTCTTTTGAACTATCGGTCGGAGGAACGCATCCGCGTACTTCGGCAAGGGTTCCAAAATGGATCCTATTCCGGAGACTATAGGTGTCCCAGGTGGTGTTTCCAGCCGCTTGTGGATTTTTGGGATCGTATAGAAGTAAGGGATAGTTGGTCTGGTGTTGACTAGAAATTCCGATTCTTTCTTGTCCATCCAATCATTGATCATGCTTTCTTCAATGAAGTGTGTGATGCAAATCCGTAACCGTTCTGTAGGGTCTTCCTTGATAATGGTATAGTTCCTGGTGTCTACAAGGAGACGTAGACATTCCTGTCTGTAATCTTCGGAGTCCTGCAGTACAATTGCCCCGCCTTTGTCGGCTGGTTTTATGGTTATTGCATTATTTTTGGATAGATCCTGGATGGCTTGTAACTCAAGGTTGCTTGTGTTCTTAAAAACCCTGATTGCATTGGTGTACATACCCAGGCCCCGTGCCATCATAGCTGCTAAACAGCGTATGGTTTGTGCTCACATGAGTATGCCATTCTATAACATTAACTTACACACATACTCAAAACCAACTAGATCTAGATCTTCCATATCCGCAGAGGGTGGCATACTGTTTATGCTTGGCACAAAAAATTCGATCTACCACTATGTGCGCTGACATATCCACATTTGGTCATTTTAGAATTTATGTCTGACAATTGTTGTCATTGCCATGCTACCATGCCACGAGGACAAGCATCGCAGTGACAACGTTCTTTGCGGACATCACTGCCACAGCATGGGATTTGTGTCCTCTAGAAGATGTCTGTTTGTGTCATTTTCAGCATTTTTAAAAACATTCTATGTGAACTGCCTGATTTTGCTACTAAACAGTTCCCTCAATCTTCTGCCGCTATATTTTCTTTGGTGGCTGAAATCTTGTTATATCAGGGACACAGTAACCTCTCTCTTTCCTTTTTATCTTTTTTCTTTTTACAGATTGGACCCTGAACCACATAGACAGTAGGTTGCACTTTAGGGGCACCATTATTGTGTGTGGGAGTTCATTATATATGTTGATGTCCTGATGAAGCGCCATGGATCCTCCAGACCAATGTATAGGCGTGAAACATTTCAACAAAATCAATGAGTGAGAGACCAAGTGAGGCCTCCACCACACAACTATAGGGTATCCACACACTGATTACTAGGGTTCCTTTTAGACCTTCAAGGTAGCATTAGCCTTTTATAGGTTTTTATTTCTGACAGGGTGGTTTACTTATTAAATGATAGTTTGGGACCACCCCTATCAGTTTTAACCCACAAACACATTAAACTACCCCACCACACCATCCACCTCACTTGTACGCATCACACGGCATCTCTAAAAAAAGATCTCTGCCAAAGTGACCCTTCGGAGGACCCATAGGGCCTTGCAGCACCGGCCTGACGAGGAGCAACACCCGATGAGGAAGCATGACATCCCTTTGGGGATGTGTAAGGACATCATGAGACAATCCTGTTGACTTTTCGCATGATTTTGGTCCAGTAATACCTCTTGGACATACCTTTTTCTCTTTCTCAGGAACAGAAGCCACCCCATTTTTTTCATTAGTTATCCCACAGCCACCTTATGCTAAATACACTAAAGACTGAATTCCTCTTGCTTGCACCCCAGATTCATACTGCCCCATTCAGGCTCGGCTCAAACAACTTACAGCCCTCAAATGTACTCTACATGTTGTTAGCCTCACTAGATCTCTAGGCCTTTTTCTGGATAAATACCTGACTATGCATGAGCAAATCAGTGCAACAAAAAGAGGAGCCAATCACCATGTCTGCACATCAATGAAAATCAAACCGTTCCTCACTCCTGCTGACCTTCAACTAGCTGTCCAGTCCCTAGTTATCTCACGTTTAGACTACGGAATTGTGGAACTGGCTGGACTACCCAAAGTTAAATTGGCACCATTAAGGGCCACTCCGAATCCTGCTGCCAGACTCATCACAGCCTCAAGAAAACATGACCACATCACACCAGATCTAATCCAACTCAACTGGCTTTCCCTCGATGCAAGGATCAGGTGCATGATAGCCTGCTTGACACACAAAGCACTGCATCAGAACATGCCCACGTTCCTGGCAAATAAACTTGAGCTATCAGGTGGGAATCGCGCCCAAAGAAGTTCAAACACGCTACTGCTGAAACCACCAAAGTTCAAAAAGAAAAGAACCTACAACTGAGCCTTGTCTGCTCTTGCTCTGAGAATATGGAACACTCTCCCGCCAGAAATCGGAACAAACCCCTCGAACTCCGCCTTCAAAAAAGAAGTCAGAGGTTTGCTCCCGAACTGTTACATGCGACATTAGTCCTGTAGCCATACAAACTATCTGAAATGGCTTTCCAACCTTGCCCTCCTTCTCTACTATGTATTGTGCATCTGGGGTGAATTGCTTATATGCATGTTTATGTCTGTTATAGGCATTTGCTGTATCCGCGTATTTATCTATTATGTTTTCTTGTACAAGCTTAACCAGTCGGCTTCATTGTGCAACGCTCTGATACCCTGCCGGGTCATCTTCGCGTTTTATAAAAAAAATAAAAATAAAAATGACCTGGTGGATTAATCCCTGGTTAATTAAATATGCAAAATTTCCGCAGATGTGAACATAGGGTGCGGAAACACAGCATTTGTAATCCCATTTTGGATGTTTTGAGCCAAAACAAGATTACCAGTCCACTTATTCACAAAGGGGAGAGGTAGATGCCTAGGGGGTTTGTGGCCTAAACCTGCAGTTTAAAAACGTCACTTCAAATTAATTTTTGGATCAAGCTTTTCAGCCACTAAGAAACTAGTGCAAAACAGGACTCACTACTTTCCTGCCTTTTTACAATGTCGATAAGAGATTCCCCCCTTCAACCTTTTCAATTTCCTTAAAAGTAACTTGCTAGATCCTAGGCTGAAACTCAGTGAATACTTTAAAAAGCATCAGTTCAGAAAACCATTCATTATGCAGATTGTCTGAATATGCTATTTAGACTTCAAAGTGAATCTCAGCCTCGATTCCACCTTATTACAATGTCCTTCTATGCAAAAGGCTGCACCTGAGAGTTTTCCCTTAGATACACCATAAATGAACAGGTGTAAAAGTGGGCGTGCCCACGCAGTTTTCATACTGTTTTTTTCAGAGAATCAGTTTTTCTAATAAAAAAAAAACAGGTTAACAACAGATTTAGAATGTTTTACAGTCTGACTGAAGTCTCCATCAGGATTCAAGCAAGCCGGGCCGACGACACCTGAAATGGCAGAAACCGGTCCCCGGAAGCTTGTTTCCTTCCCAGTACAAGAATTGGCTTGGTAGTTTGGTTTGCCCTGTTCCCATCATGCACTGGGACAGGAACAGACTAATTTGCAAATAGCCAAGCTCTGAGCTGGGATGGTGCAGTGAGCTAAAAAACGGTGATGGATCAAGCCCTGATCTTTGGAATGGGTAAGAGTGGCCTGCTTAATTCAGGCACTCTGTTCATCACCACCCCCTTTTCTGAATCATTTTGTCCACCATAAGCGTGGAAGGGTATACTCAGATGTGAGTCCCTTGCTCATTGCACCATCAGGATTCAAGCAAGCCGGGCCGACGACGCCTGAAATGGCAGAAACCGGTCCCCGGAAGCTTGTTTCCTTCCCAGTACAAGAATTGGCTTGGTAGTTTGGTTTGCCCTGTTCCCATCATGCACTGGGACAGGAACAGACTAATTTGCATATAGCCAAGTTCTGAGCTGGGATGGTGCAGTGAGCTAAAAAAACGGTGATGGATCAATCCCTGATCTTTGGACTGGGTAAGAGTGGTCTGCTTAATTCAGGCACTCTGTTCATCACCACCCCCTTTTCTGAATCATTTTGTCCACCATAAGCGTGGAAGGGTATACTCAGATGTGAGTCCCTTGCTCATTGCACCATCAGGATTCAAGCAAGCCGGGCCGACGACGCCTGAAATGGCAGAAACCGGTCCCCGGAAGCTTGTTTCCTTCCCAGTACAAGAATTGGCTTGGTAGTTTGGTTTGCCCTGTTCCCATCATGCACTGGGACAGGAACAGACTAATTTGCATATAGCCAAGTTCTGAGCTGGGATGGTGCAGTGAGCTAAAAAATAGTGATGGATCAAGCCCTGATCTTTGGACTGGGTAAGAGTGGTCTGCTTAATTCAGGCACTCTGTTCATCACCACCCCCTTTTCTGAATGACTGAAGTCAGGGCATGCTCCTCGGAAAAGTAGCAACATCACCCAAGACTTGTATTTTCTTATGTGGTCATTATGCGCCACCTGAGGTGGTTGAGGTCTTAAAATTTTGGTCGCTTGTGAAAATCTGAATAAAAATCTACCAAGATGCTGCACTGGCCGTTCAACATGGTGTGGTAGAACACCCTGAGTGAAAGACAAAGTTGCCTCAAACTGCTTCTTGACACTTGGGTTAACCGACAACAGAGATATGGGTGGGCGCCAGCAGAGATATGGGTGGGCGCCAGCTGGAGGCCTTAAAATAGACTGAAAAACGAGACGCGCGCGGTATATGGAACACATTTGCCTCAAGATTAGAAACTGGCCAAGTTATTCCGTTTGCCAAACATTTTTTAAAGTGAAGCAAGAGACGTGAGAATTATTTTCGTTTGTGTTTGTTTTTGCTATTTCTCGTTAATGTCCCTGTTTACTATTACGTTATGCTTTTGTCAACAATTAAAATTCTCAGGGTCATATTGTTCAACCAAAATTAAGATTGCCTACGAAATACATCTAATTTGAGCTCTGTAATTCAAACTAAGCAATACAACGTTGAAGGGAATTTCTTTTCCAAAATATGAATAGTCGCACAACTAATATGCAAAGTCCACGGTATTAAGACATACACGTTCTGTATTCTTTTAGAAAACCTCACCTTCTGGGCTGAGGCACCATATGTAAAATACGCCCATCCTGCGTGTTTACACACATCAGCACTAGAATTATTTTCTCAGTGATTTAAATCAAAAATCATTATTGTCATCAGTACCTCTTTCTAAATTATACCACGTCTCCACCAGATCACGTTGGCTATTTAAGGCATAAAAAAATGTAATTATTCTTTTTTAAATAAAATTATACATTGCTATATTGTTGTTCACACATGGCCACTGCCAAATCCTGTAACGCCAACATGCGTTACTCTGCCCTGATGATTAAAGACATTCTACATGTACTACTTATAGGTAAGCTTGGGGTTGTCATCTTTAAAGGCATTAAAGTAGTAACTGCACACTGATTCTAGCAGAATCTGCTGTTGTGTACGCGGTATCTGAGAATTGTAGCAACCCTCCTACATTTCATACTATTTGAAAAAAAATGTTGCAAACTTTTTTTCCCCGAAAACTGTCGTGTTCTTTCCTGTGCCATGGAAACGTTAAGCAAATTCTGTCTTTGGGTTAAGATTTCCAACTATAGACATTTCAGGCACGTTTATGCTTGCATATAGGATATGGTTTCTAATCAAGGTAGACGCACACCAGCACTTACAGCAACTGAAGGGCGAGTTGAATACTCAGTCTGCTAGAACTGTCCTTTATTGATAATAATCGGCCCCCATAATTTCGCCTAATGCAAGAAAATCCTACATAAAAATATTATATATAAACTAGCAGCCCGCCCCGGCGTTGCCCGGGGGCAGAAGGGGGCTGGGGGCTGCATTTTGAGCACTTGCTTGGTCCCCCCCCGCCCGACCCGACCCGACCCAACCCGACATTGCCCGCCCGCCTGCCTCCCGCCCGCCTCCCGCCTCCGCCTTACCTCAGCCGCGCTCTACCTCAGCCGCGCTCGGACTTAGCCCCCACTCCCGGGCCCCCGCCCGCCCGCCCCGACATTGCCCGGACCGCCTCCCGCCTCCCCTTACCTGAGCCGCCGCGCCACTCCTCGCCGCACGTCACTCCTTGCAGCACATCGCCGCTCGTGACCGCTCCTCCCCGCCTGTCGTCATCACGCAGGTGTAGGTCGCGGTCAGCGCTACGTCGCGGCCGGCGCTTGTTTTAGGGGACTACTTTGTTTTTAAACTTAAATTTTTTAATTTACGTTTATTTTTTATTTTATGCAGCCTATGTCCATCTACACACCCTGAGGATTACAACAATGTATTGGGTGTGTGGATTGGCGCTGTGGTTCTCGAGTTTACCTTGCCAAAAGGTGTAAGTTCTCTCTTTATAATAGTAGTATAGATGGCAACATATATGTGTATATATGATATGTATTATATATATATTTTGGGTAGTAGTTTGAGAAAGCTTACGTAAAAGGGTGTTTAAGTTACTAGCCCAATAGTGGCGTCATGCTACTATTGCACTAAAGCAGATTTTGAGATTATGATATAAAACATCAAAGGTCCCCCACATTTGCCAGTTAAGGCAGTTAAGCAGATTTATCCATATAGTCAATAGACTCGGGGTGATGGTACATCAGGATTTGGAGGACTATTTTAGGGTACATTGGAAGGCTGAACGGTTAATAAGGGTTTTTATTTTTTACGAAAGGTCATGATAGCGGATTAGGGGCCATATGTATCAAGCTAATTAGCATTCGCAAAGGCCGAAATTCTGCGAATTTCAGCCTTTGCGAATGCTAATTTGACAAATGGTATGTATCAACCATGTTTGATGCAAAATAAGGAATAGCAAAATTTGCAATTCCTTATTTTGCGATTGCACTTAAGGAATCGCAAATTTTGCGATTCCTTAAATGCAATGTATCAAACAAAAAATATTCAAAAAATGCCATTAAGGATTCGCAAATTACCACCAACTTCTAGTTGGTGGTAAGTTGCGAATTCTTTTCAAAAAGCTTTTTTACAAAAAAACACAGGTGCCATATGACGCCCATACATGCCCTTAGGGCATGTATGTGCGCCATATGCCCCCAAATGTCTTTTTCAGGGGTGCAGTTGGGTGTTCTTGAGACACCCCTGCACCCTTGAAAAATTCCTAATTTGCGATTAGCAAATTGCTAATCGCAAATTGCACTTTCATTCCTATGGGCCTCCTGGCCCATGGAAATGAATGGGTAATTTGCGATTAGCAATTTGCTAATCGCAAATTAGGAATGCTAAGGAATCGCTATTGAAAAGCGATTTTTGTACATACATACCGTTTTGCATTTCCTAAATAGCGATTCCTTAAAATTCTCTATTTAGGAAATGCAAAATAGTTTGATGATACATATGGCCCTAGATCAGGATAATATTTGCACCACACTAATTTGGGAATATCTCGGAACTCTGCAATGTCCACCAGAATAGACTTTTATCTCGAATTGAGGCAAAAATCACAAATTCATTAACATTTCAATGACAGTGAAGCAGATTTTGCCCCACAGTAAGAACAAAGAGGACAGAGTTGCAAACAATAGAGGTTGATTAACGAATTAGTAAAGTTGCAATATTGAATCAAATCAATTAGAACTACATCGAAATTCACTGGAAAACAGCATACTTGAATAGAATCCAAGCAGTTCAGTTAATAATGTGAATATTGTTTATTAAAGCCAACATATACAAATTTTGCAACGTCGAAGCTTAAGGTTGTGGGTGGGAGAAATGCAGAAGCAGCAGGTGTCGCAAATATAGCATCGAAAGAAGAACTAGATAAAGGTTCCACTTAGAATGAGGAGGAATGTGCTTGCTCTTGAGAGTTTCTCTATGAGCAGAAAATAAGCATGGGTCTCAAAAAAAGGAAAATGACCTATGCCTGCAAAGGTGGACAGGGGCAATTGATCTAACTAACTAACTAGCTTTCACACAGTTAAAACATGAGTTCCATTCAAATGAAATATTATTCAGGTTCCCACTGAGCAGCAACCAATCAAAATCCAGTATTTCATCTCTCCCCATAAGATAATGGATAATGCAATGCCGACTTCTTCTATCATTGCGATCTTCACAATATCTCAAAAAGGAGTATTCCTCTCCTCAATTTCTCATCCCATGCTGGTTCTGAAGTCATTGTACAATCCAACTAGGTGCTACTTTACGACCTTCAAAATGTAAGCTAACAAAGAATAACAAATCTTAATGAGCACACAGTGACTCTGAAATCTAAAACTGAATAAGTGTTACACACAGCAAGCAGAAGCATGTTTATTTTAAGGCCTACTGATGTCAATGTTAAATGGCACATATGGTTATTAAAGTTTAAACAATATATATGATTCATTCCGTCTGCTTAATGTAAATATAAAACAACATGGAAAAAAAATATGTGAAATCATGCATGCAAATAATGAATAAATCATGTGTAAATCATGGTTAAACGAGTTACAGATTGTCATATTAAGCACACATAAGTGATAATGACACTGTGTCATCAGTTACATTGAGGTTTAGGTGTTCAAGGAGCCTGCATGTTTTAATCAGACTGCTAAGAATGCTTCAGGGATATCCTTTTGGTCTGTGTAAAGCACGGGGCTACCTCGAGATCAAATGAAAGGGGAGGACAAATTCAACAACTATAATTCAGAGGTAAGACACAGTATCTGGGGAAGTTGAAGAGGAAGGAAAATCAGTTGACTACAAAGTGAGCAAGGTTACAGGATACTGACATGATACGTACATGGCATAGAACACTGACAGGGAAATAGAGAACACTGGGGCACATGCATCAAAGGAAATTGCATTCGCAAATGGTGCGAATCGCAAAATTCGTCCGTTTGTGAATGCAATTGCAATTTTTGGGACGCATTATCATTTTTGTAATTTTCGCAATTTAAGAAATCGCAAAATTGCGATTTCTTTAAAAAAAAAATTTTTTTATAGGTTTTTTATTGAAATTAACAACAAACAACAAGACATAAAGTACAAGGCAAAAGTACAGTGATAGTGATTCTGGGTCCAGGTGGGAGCGGCTCCGAACATTACAAAACGTACAGTATAGTGAAAAGCAATAGCGGGGTGGGGGGGGCAGCGAGGAAACAATGCAATATATACAGTCAATACAAAACACTGGGAATGCCCATTAGGGGGACAAGGGGACATCAGAGGTAGAGTCATGTGGGGGAGTACATATATTCCCACGATAAGCATTCCATTGTGACCAAAATCTGTTCCACTTCCTGGGTCTGCCCCGAGACAAATATACTGTCTTTTCCCTAAACATGCACCAGTCCATATTCTCCTTCCACGCCAGTACAGTGGGCGGTCTGTGGGAGCCCCATAGCTGTGCAATATCTCTCTTAGCAATCATGTTGCCGAGGGTCGCCCAGCAAATCTGAGAAGCATTATAATCGTTGGGTTCCCACACATTCAAGAGACAGCGCCGGGCCTCAGGTAGAAGCGGAACCCCCGTGACATTTTCCATAATCGCATGCACTCGGGACCAGAAACCAGCCACTTCGGGACATTCCCACAAAATGTGAAGGAAGGTGCCAATCACGCCGCAGCCACGCTTACACAGACCATCCAAAGAATAACCCATTCGAACCAGACTTGGACCGGTGACATACACACGGTGAAGGATCTTAAGTTGGACAAACCGAAGGCGGGCGGGTATGGCAATCTCTTTAGGCGAGGACAAAGCAAACTGCCAGTCCTCGTCGTCCAGTTCCAATCCGTCGGCAATCCATAAAGCCCTGAGGTGCGCAAGCAAGTCGATTCTGGTGTTGATCAGTTTTTTATAAATCAGTGAAATTGTACTATCAGGGACGTGGCCGTCCAGGATACGGTCCCCGAGAGGCGAGGATTCGGGAATAGCAGTTCCCACAGCAAAAACTGACAGCAGGGCATGACGTACCTGAGCATATCTAGAGAATTCCCTGTCTCCAAGCTCATATTCCGTCTTGAGCACCTCAAAGGTCTTCACATTTCCTTTAGCCCAGAGGTCACCCACCTTACTTAGACCAATCATGTCCCATTATCAAAACCTTTCGTCCGCCATAGATTGCCCAAACCTTCGGAAGCATACAATGGGGTCGCATGCGTCAACCTATCACACCATCCCAAGGCCGCATTCGCATCGTGCCACACTCGTACGGCGATTTTCGTGGGCCCGGTCAACGTCCTATGAGGCCCCTTGGAATATAGCTCTCTATTAAAATTCCCACCGGGCAAGAGGTGCTTGTCCATGGCAAAGGCCGGGGTAGGACCAGGAGCGTAGGTTGCGTGGTTAACAGCACTTAATTGAGAAGCCCAATAGTAGCGCTTGATATCTGGGAGGGCAATGCCTCCATCGTACCACAGAAGCGTGAGCTTGGACAGAGCAATTCGCGCATGCCCGTCCCAGATCAGCCGCCTCTGCAGGTGCTCCACTTCACGAAAATAACCGGACGGAATGGGGGCAAAATTTTTTTGGAGTGCATACAAAAATCTGGCCAGCGACATCATTTTGAAAAGGGCCGCGCGACTCAGTGGCGACAAAGGCAACTGCCGCCATCGTGCAGCGTCAAGCTTGAGCCGGTGAAGAGGGGGTAGCAAATTGCGTTCATAGCGAACTGCGGGATCTAAGGAAACATAAATCCCCAAGTATTTAAAGCCAGTATCAGCAATTTGAATCGGAAATCTACGAGGCAGTGGAGGAAGCTCACCGGACAAAACAAAGACGCACGATTTAATCCAATTAATGATGAGACCTGAGTTCTTCCCAAAGGAGGTCAGAACATCAAAAAGCACATTAAGGGATTTCTGGGGGGAGGTAAGATATAAGAGGATGTCATCCGCATATAGCGAGATTCGGTCCTCAAAGTCGGGAGTCCACCTAATGCCTTTCATTGAAGGCTCCCAACGGAGCCACTCCGCCAACGGCTCCAAAGCAAGGGCAAAAAGCAACGGGGACAGCGGGCAACCTGCCGGGTGCCACGCCCAAGTAGAAAGACACCGGAGACCTTACCGTTAACAACCACCTGGGCGAGGGGCTTTTCATAAAGAAGCTTCACCCAAGCGATGAATGTCGGACCAAACCCAAATTTAGAGAGAGCCGCCCAGAGATAAGGCCATTCTATAGTGTCAAAAGCCATAGTGGCGTCCAAGGTGGCCAAAATGGCCGGCTCAGTAAGAGTCGCAGCTCTAGCGAGAACTCCGTGGAGTCTCCGAAGATTAAGGGCGGTATTCCGGTGAGGAATGATGCCAGACTGGTCCAGGTGGATCAAGTCACTAATCACCGTAATCAGCCTATTGGCTAGCAATTTAGCAAGTATCTTGGGTTCGGCATTCAGTAGTGAAATGGGCCGATACGAGGCGCAGCGATCACGCAGCTTACCCTCTTTGTGGATTACAACGATGGTAGCCAGTCGGTGATCAACGGGGAGGGAACCAGAATCAAAAGCCTCAAGGAACATATTCCTTAAGTAGGGCACCATTTTGTCGGGTCGGAGCTTATATAGTTCGATGGGCAAACCATTAGGACCCATTGCCTTGCCAGAACGAAGGGAACGTATGGCAACAGTGATTTCATCTATGGTAAAAGACGCATCCAGTAGGGCTCTATCGTCATCAGAAAGGCAAGGCAATGTTACGTCTCGCAACAACAAGTGGGAATCCTCCTCGTCCCTATCACTGACCGAGGCGTATACGGTTCGGAAATGATCAACAAAGCACTCAACAATACCAGCTGGGTCAGTAACACACTCACCATCCGGCCTTTCAATCACAGGGACAACACGATTCACTCTCTCTTTCTTGTCCAACCACGCAATCAGTTTACCAGCCTTGTCGCCGAAGTCATATATCCTGCCCTGTTGCTCTCTATTCATCGCTTTAGCTGCGTCGGTAACAAGGGCCCTATAATCATCTTGTTTCAAACTGAGGGAATGCAATTTAGAACGAGTAACATCAACTTCAAGATCACTCTCAAGCACAGTTATTTCAGTTTCGATGCGCACAAGCTCCTCACATTTCGCCTTCTTGGAAGCAGCAATCAAAGATAAAGAATGCCCACGAATGACAGTCTTGAAGGCCTCCCACAGTGAAACAGAAGAAGAAACAGACCCCTCATTTTCATCGAAGTAATGGTCAATGGATTTCAGCAGTGCAGAGCGAGTTTTAGGATTGCGGAGATACCAGGGATTTATAGGAGCCACTCTACCCTCGCCACCCACCCCGGCCTCGACACAAAGCCACAGGGGGGAGTGATCAGAAATGCCCCTGGGAAGCTGACGAACATCTTTGATGGAGGGTAATTGCGCTGCTGGCATTAAAAAATAATCTAACCTGGAGAGACTACCATGGGCCCCCGAGTGAAAGGTATATTGGAGCAAAATTGCGATTTCTTAAATAGCGATTGCATTTAAGGAATCTCAAATTAAGATTCCTTAAATGCAATGCATCAAACTTTAAAAATTTGCGAATTCGCAAATAAGGTGTGCAAATTACCATGAAGTTGACCCTCATGGTAATTTGCGAAAACTTTGAAAAAATGCACTAAAGTGCATTTTTCAAAGTTCCATTTTACAAGGGCATGTGTGTGTGCAAAATATACTTATAGGCAGATTTCAGGGGTGCAACAGGGTGTCCTTTGGACACCCCTGCACCCTTGAAATTGCATTCTCAATTTGCGAATTTCTAATGGTGAATCGCAAATTAAGAATGTCTTCCCATTCATTCCTATGGGCCTCTAGGCCCATAGGAATGGATGGGGAGGTATTCCTTAATTGCGATTCTCAATTAGAGAATCGCAATTAAGGAATTTTAAGAAATCGCAATTTTTTTAGCGATTTCTTGATGCATTGCAGTTTGCAATTCCTTAATTGCGATTCCTTATTTTTCGCAATTAAGGAATCGCAAAATGCAATATTGATGCATGTGCCCCAATATGTACTCAGAGGCAGTGGAGAGCATAGATGTGAAGGGCATAGAGTTCTGACGGAGTGGAAGGCAAGAAGTGATTGTATGAAAAAGGGGTAAATATATTGAAAATGAGGGGCATATGCTGTAAACAGCAGATTTAGAGTATGGAATGCTGAAGTTATCATTACACACTCACATGGGGAATGAAGTTACTTAGTGTTACACACTTTTATCACAGCCTATCCTGATAGTAGCATGCTCCATCTGCTTGTAGGTTATAATACTACATGGAAAATCTAAGTTTGCATCAAATGTCTGACTACTGTGGGACTTAGCAATACTACTCCACCTTATTAGAATGATCTGCTATGCAATGGCTGCACCATAGCATATTCCCTTAGTGACACCATAAATAAACAGGTGTAAAAATAGGCGTGCCCACACAGTTTTCATACTGCTTAATCACAAGGATCTGTTTTTCTAATTGGAAAAAACAGGTTAAAGACAGGTTCTGAAGCTGATTCACACAAGCGCATAAATGCGGCAATGCCAACTTGCGAATGCACATCCATTTACTGAGTTAACCGGAGCTTCGCATGAACATCTGTTTAGTGCAGCGTGGTGCTCTCCTGGCAATAAATCCCCTTCCACCCAAAAAGAGACCCACTCTAGAGAGAAACGTCTCTGTAGAGTGTCAACTATATACACATATGCAGAGGCACACAAAATCAGTCCATCTTGTATCAAAGGCAGTAACCAATACAGTAATCAAAGGGAGTCCGTTTAAAGTATTCACTTTATTTTCTTATTCCTTTCTTCTCAATCTCATGTTCAAAACACTAGCAGCCGACACGTGTTTCATCCTATGGACTTTTTCAAGGCCAAAGAGGTATAAGGAAAATGACCGGCACCCCTGAACACAATGCACTGGTAAATATTGTGCGAAGGAAGATTCTGGATGTCCATAAACGGACGTGAGATTCTAGGAACAAGCCGTGCCTAGCTTCAAAATCATGTGCTAGGGCACAATATGTTGGAAGTAGTAATGGGATCCCAAAATCCAAGAACAGATAGTGACCTGCAGTTCAAACAATAGCTAAGTGCACCTGTAGGTACTCATAGTTCTCCGTAGAAATCCATCCTGATATCAACAGGGGCGAGCACTGAGTATTCTTGCCACCCGGTAGAAAATCATACAAAACATGGACCTAAGTCAACCTCGAATCACTGTTATTTATGATACGAGCGAAATGCCTATGGAAGTCTTGGAAAGAGCAAAAGTAATGTCGGTACCAGCCTTGAAGTACCACGGTAACCGACTGCTCAATATCAGGCTTCTAAACATGCTGCCATCCACGTAACTTTCAGGCTTATTAAGGCTATTGAGCAATAGTAGTGAAAGTGTTGGATTTTGGAGGAGTGCCATTTACTGTAACACAAGGGAAAGTGTTGGATTCTGGAGGAGTGAAAATGACTATTCTCACTCCAAACAAGGAAAATGTTGGAAAAGCCTTGGATTTCGGAGGGTAAAATGAATGTACTATTCCCACTGTGAACAGGGCAACAGTAGGATAAGTGTTGGACTTGAAGGAGTAAATATTTACTATTTCCACTCCAGCCTGTGCAACATTAGGTAAAGCATTGGATTTCAGAGGGGTGAATTTTTCTATTCCCACTCTAGTCTCTGCAACAGTAGGCAAAATAATGGATTCTGGAGTGCTGAAATTAATTATTCCTACTCCAACCAGTGCCAGCGGCTGTTACTCTGCTATCGTGGAAGAACGTCAAAACCAGCAGCCAAAAAATGAAAAGTAAATTGATAAAACCTTTAATATTATCATATTATTTTAACTCTTGGAGCTGAGGCTTAAGGGAAGCTCTCTCCAACCTGAACTGCGGTGCCGGTTGGAGAGAGAAGGCACAGGCTCCCAGTCTAACTGTGAGCGCGAATCAAGGGCGCTCAGGCCAATCCTGGCGCTGCTCTCATGCATGAAACGATTCAGAAAAGGGGGTGGTGATGAACAGAGTGTCTGAATTAAGCAGACCACTCTTACCCAGTCCGAAGATCAGGGCTTGATCCATCACCGTTATTTAGCTCACTGCCCCATCCCAGCTCAGAACCTGGCTATATGCAAATTAGTCTGTCCCTGGCCCAGTGCATCATGGGAACAGGGCAGACCAAACTACCAAGCCAATTCTTCACCAGAAAGGAGACAAGCTACCGGGGACCGGTTTCTGGCATTTCAGCCTCGTCGGCCCGGCTTGCTTGAATCCTGATGGAGCAGTGAGCAAGGGACTCATGTCTGAGTATACCCTGCCACACCTATAGTGGCCAAAAACGATTCAGAAAAGGGGGTGGTGATGAACAGAGTGTCTGAATTAAGCAGACCACTCTTACCCAGTCCAAAGATCAGGGCTTGATCCATCACCGTTATTTAGCTCACTGCCCCATCCCAGCTCAGAATCTGGCTATATGCAAATTAGTCTGTCCCTGGCCCAGTGCATCATGGGAACAGGGCAGACCAAACTACCAAGCCAATTCTTCACCAGAAAGGAGAATAGCTACCGGGGACCGGTTTCTGGCATTTCAGCCTTGTCGGCCCGGCTTGCTTGAATCCTGATGGAGCAGTGAGCAAGGGACTCATGTCTGAGTATACCCTGCCACACCTATAGTGGCCAAAAACGATTCAGAAAAGGGGGTGGTGATGAACAGAGTGTCTGAATTAAGCAGACCACTCTTACCCAGTCCAAAGATCAGGGCTTGATCCATCACCGTTATTTAGCTCACTGCCCCATCCCAGCTCAGAATCTGGCTATATGCAAATTAGTCTGTCCCTGGCCCAGTGCATCATGGGAACAGGGCAGACCAAACTACCAAGCCAATTCTTCACCAGAAAGGAGACAAGCTACCGGGGACCGGTTTCTGGCATTTCAGCCTCGTCGGCCTGGCTTGCTTGAATCCTGATGGAGCAGTGAGCAAGGGACTCATGTCTGAGTATACCCTGCCACACCTATAGTGGCCAAAAACGATTCAGAAAAGGGGGTGGTGATGAACAGAGTGTCTGAATTAAGCAGACCACTCTTACCCAGTCCAAAGATCAGGGCTTGATCCATCACCGTTATTTAACTCACTGCCCCATCCCAGCTCAGAACCTGGCTATATGCAAATTAGTCTGTCCCTGGCCCAGTGCATCATGGGAACAGGGCAGACCAAACTACCAAGCCAATTCTGACACTGGGAAGGAAACAAGCTTCCGGGGACCGGTTTCTGGCATTTCTGGAACAGACTAATTTGCATATAGCCAGGTTCTGAACTGGGATGGTGCAGTGAGCTAAAAAACGGTGTTGGATCTAGCCCTGATCTCTTGACTGGGTGAGAGTATTCTGCTTAATTCAGAAACTCTGTCCATCACCACCCCTTGTTGTTAAATATTTTGTCCACCCTAAGCGTGGAAGGGTATACTCAGATGTGAGTCCCTTGCTCATTGCACCATCAGGATTCAAGCAAGCCGGGCCGACGACGGCTGAAATGCCAGAAACCGGTCCCCGGAAGCTTGTTTCCTTCCCAGTGTAAGAATTGGCTTGGTAGTTTGGTTTGCCCTGTTCCCATCATGCACTGGGACAGGAACAGACTAATTTGCATATAGCCAGGTTCTGAACTGGGATGGTGCAGTGAGCTAAAAAACGGTGTTGGATCTAGCCCTGATCTCTTGACTGGGTGAGAGTATTCTGCTTAATTCAGAAACTCTGTCCATCACCACCCCTTGTTGTTAAATATCTCATGCATGAAAGACAGCGTCAGGATTGGCCACAGTGGAGAAGAGCATGATGCAGCAGGTAAGTGTTTTTTTTTTGTTTGTTTGTTTGTCTCGCCATCCGTCCACCCCCCTCAGCCCGCCACTCTATCGAGACACTAGCCGCAACTGACCCGCGCTACAGTAGGAAAAGTGTTGACTTTAGGCAGGTTCGATTTACTGTTCCCACTCCAGTCTATACAAGTGGAGTGGTGTGGCTCACTGGTTAGAGGCGGCAGACCCGGAAGCAGAGAACGGCCTGGGACCAGGGTTCAATTCCCGACGCGGCAGGGTCGTGGACCAGGGTCAGTGGACTTGATCATTCTCGCCTCTGTGCCTACTCTAACCAGGGATCACACTCGGCAACTCTGGGCATTAGCTTGCCTCATCTCTACAACGGCCCCCCACATTTGCCGGGGAGGCCTGGTTTCACCTTGGAGATACCCAGTAGGGACCATCTCACAGGGATATCCAGGACGGGTTCCCCAGCGGTCTACAGCGCCACGACGCCTCAGGGCAGCAGTGCGCTTTACAAGACACATACATACATTACAAGACACAACAGCAGGAAAAGCATTGGACTGCAGAGGGGTTGAATTAACTATTCCCACTTGAGTCTAAGCAACAGTGTTACATTTTGGAGGGGTTACATTTACTATACTTACTCCAAACAGCACAATAGTAGGGAAAGTTTTTGGATGTCAGAGGGATAATATTTACTAGTTCCACTCTAGTCTGTGAAAATGTACTACTTCCACTCAGAGTCTGTGCAACAGTAATGAAAGCGTTGGACTTCATAGGGGTTAAATGTACTATTCCCACTCCAGTCTAAGCAACAGTAGGCAAAGTTCTTCACTTCAAATACATCACATATTTGAATAAGCCTATTCATTTAGAACAAATATTACATTCTTAATATAAACATTATTAAATAAAATAAAAAATATATACTTGTTTTAAAAAACAATTAAACATTTTTCATTATCAATAGTCATTTAAAGAATGAATTATCAATTAAAACACATTATTTACTACTTTCAAATACTTGTAATAATGTATTACTATTAAAAAATATTAAAATAATTATGTAATTCCCATTTAATTAACTTCCCACTCTATACCCCTACAAACCTAGCAGCCAACACCTAAAATAAAACTAAAATAAATAAGTGTAGCACAATTTCAAGAATTATTATTAACAATTAATTAATTATTAAATATTTATTGCTTAATTGATTTCCGACCCTATACTCTTACAAACTCAGGAGCTGGCACCTAAAATATAATTCAAATATATGAGTATTACACAATTTTACATAATTCCTAGGCAAGTAAATAATTTATAATTAATGAATGGATTATTACTTCATTACCTCTCCCACCCTAAAACCCCACAGACCGAGCAACCCACATCTAAAATATAACTAAACCAAGTATTTCACATGTTAAATAAATAGCATTTAATTAGTTCTAAATTAATTGTTAATTAATTACTGCTCAATTAACTATACCCCTACAAACCCAACAGCCTGCTACAACACTATAAATTACTATTAACAATTAAATAAAAAAAAATCTAAATCACTTAATATTACAAACTATATAAAAAAATCTTAAAAATTATACAAACAATAGTAACACATACAATGAATATATGAACTGAAACACATTAATATAATTTTTTTAAAAGTATATTTTCCACAACATTTTACCACCACACGTCATCCTGCGGCCCTGTTGCTTTTTCTCTCAACCTTATCATATCCATAGGAGTGATACTTATCATACTCAATTTTTCAACAGGATCTTCTTACATTGTGTGACTGGGAGTTAACTTCTGTCTGAACTCACTTTACTATTATCAGCGACCAGTACAGGAATGCATACAAGCTAATGTCCCTGTTGGTGAATAGGCCTCCAGATATCCTGATAGAGTTAGCAGTAAGTAGGATACAAGACACTGAGGAACAGCCAAAAAGGGAAGGTTAGGATGAGAGACACACACTTTGATGGGAGACCCCAGGAGCACTGGATAAATGAAGTTATATGCTGCAAAGAGAATGAATGGACTTGCTCAGAGACAAACAGGCCAGGAGATTGCTTTTTGCAATGGTAACACAGAGCAGGAGATCTTTAGAACTCTACCTTAAAAGAAGAGTGCTAACAAATAATGGCTAGAGATCAGTCTTGTCCGTGATTGAAAAGCTTCATAGATCACTGAAGACAAGTTTTCTATTCTGAAGCATGGTCTGGGGTTGGATTGGTAGTCCTAGAAGAGGTTGTTCTTGCTGTTGGGGTCTTTAGTTGTACAGAGAATACTTTCTTAATGATTTTTTCTTATGAATAAAAGTTGAGTGATGGGGTGGGCATTAGCAAACCTGTTTGGGTTCAGGGTTCAGGGTGGGAGTCTTTGGCAGGGTGAGCGTCTGTTCTGTCTTGAGGTCATGTTTTGAAGTCAACTGGGAGTATTCCCTGAATGAGTGATGTACCCTCAAACAATCTAAAAAAAAGTCCACATAGAAGAAATATGTTCCTAAGTCAACCCCTTAGTCCCTCTCCACCTAATGAGTGTGCTCATTTATTTTCATTTTTCCAATGTGGCTCTACGGTCCTGATGAAGATATTTACACCCATTACAGGTGTATGTCAATCATAGAATAAATCAAGAATGTCATTAGTAATGGGGGTCAGAGCTGCGATGGCTGTGGTCCAATGTGAATGCTGTAAGAAAGCAAACATTGGCAGACTAAAACAATGTTTTAGCTGATCAAAGGTCCCAGAATCACATCTTTCAAAAAGTGTTGGATAAGTATACTTAATTTTTTATTCTAGTCTGAAACTGTGCAGTTGGCAATAAGAATCAACATAGGAAACCATATAGTGGGATGGCTAACTGCTGTTGCTAACTCAGTTGAGAGATTTAGTGGAATTAGAATACATTCTAGCAAAGAAGAGCAAAGGAAAAGAGTAGAGCTCATGCCAAATGTTGATTTAGCAAATATTTACAAGGGAAGAGGGTTCATAATTATCAGCTCCAGATCCCTCCAGTATGGGCTGATCTTCTTTCTATACTAATACTGACTCATCCCAAAAACAATTTAAGAAATTACGCAGGAAAATCTACCCCCATGATACTTCTGAGATTTCTGTGTGGTTATACCTATTCTGAATCTTTCAACAATTGATGCAATGAACTCGTTATCCATTACTTTGTGTTCTAGGCATCTCGTTAATGTTTTCTTCTGTTACTCAGCATTTTTACAAACCAACTGGAGGTGGCCCTTTTGTCTAAGTACTTACTGAGACGTTAATGGTTGGCTGTCCTGTTAAGGAACATTTAAAGAGCAACCCCCTGTGAATGAGTGGCTACCACTATTTTAGTCCCTGCAAAGAAGTGATTGGTGTTGATATTAGGAGAAACACCAATTATAAAAGGGTTGATTAGCTTTTCAATTGCTTTCAAGAATTGAGAAAAGTAACCCTGCTGTACACCCAACCCTACCTATGATCATAGGGTACTTGTATCTACTTAATTAATAGCTCTTTTAGGACCTGGAGACACAGGGTATTCTTCCCCCAAAGTTCCATCTGTCATCTAGAGAAGATAATCCTGAATCTGAAATTGGTTGAATCTTTGTTCAATGCTGCAGAGATATTGCCAATTGAAGTCATAGCCCCACTTTCCTTTACTTTATTTAGTGTTCAGGTGGCCCACTATATGCCAACTGTCTCTAACTAAAACAAAATAGTGTCCAACTGGTTACTTAGCATTGGACTCCAGTTACTGGATAGTGTCCCTTCTTCTGGGCACTGGTGATAAGACCCAAGATACCACTGGACTCTTCTTCCGGGTGTCCACCATTTTGTTTGTGTGATGGAATTTTCAGTCTGTGAAATTTAGATTTTTATGGTTTTTGGCTGGAAGCATTTTAACATTTTTAGGGGTTTTCCCTTTTATCCAGGTTACAGGACAATTTTTAGCCATAGCACCAGTACTCATACATCTATGTAGCCCTTCTGCCCGATATGTACTTACAGGAATAGAGAGCTTTTGTCCAAAGCTGAAGCAGCGGAATCATCCCCCGTAGATTAACATTGACCATAGGTCTCAAATTTTAACAGAATTCTAACGCTTAGCATTAAAGAGCGTTTGGACCCAAAGATGCTGGTACTTCTGGTTTCAATGTAGGTCATATACTTAAGTGTACTATTCTGTGTACCTTTTGTTAGAGTGCTTCTTCTCTTTTCATAAAGTAAATAACTTACTGGAATTTGACATTATCAAGGGCTATCTAATGCCTTTGACTGTATTCTGAGTTCCAAGACCTTTGCCTCCACCTCTTGGAGTAGACCTTGGACTCCAACCCCACAAGCCTGAGTCAAGTGTCTATAACTAGCCTCTTGTCTATTCAATTTGGAGTAACCGTTTTATGGTCCAGAAACACTTGTGGTAATTGATCAACATAGTGCTTCATTGCCCCAAGAAAAATTCCCACTATGGGGCTTTGTCTAGCTCAGCAACAAAAGCATGGGAACAAGGACCATTGAAGTTTGGCTGTGCACAAGAGAGGCTTCATCATTTTTAAGATATTCAATATCCCCTCAATTTCCAGCCATCAACTTGCTCTATAGTCTTCTCTGAAAGTGCCTCACTTAATTGCAAAAACGGTTTTATAAAGGAATTGGCAAAATAAATCCCTGGCTTTTACTCATTTTCGTGTTTTAGAAGACAATGGTTGTTATGTGGCCAAAATAGTCTAAGAAAAGACGCACGGTTTGTGTTAGAAATTTTAATTTTAATGAGAACACTAGGTATGAGTTTAGGATAGGCAAATAGTGCCAGAGGGAGCAATGAAATGTGTAGCCAGGGATACGTTCCAATCAAAATCAAATTTGTTATTCATTTTCAACAATTGGCAAAAAATAGTTCAGGTGCTCACATAAAAAAGTGACAACGAGCGTGAAGTGATAAGTGAGGGTGACTTTAAAATATATACATTGCATTGACAACACACAAGAGAACTCCTTATGAACAAATTACACAAAATGCATGGAGTTCTTGTTGTAGGGGGTCGACGGCGTTTCGATCTCAGTGACTTGTAATCATCTTCAGGAGGTAGCATTTGTGAGCAAGCTGAATTCTGAGACCGGATGAGGCCGGTGAGAATTCAGAAGGGTAGTAAGGACGCAATTAAGGTGTTCAGGCGGCGATCGGTAGATGAACATTAAGTGATGAACGCTAGGACTGGCACCTACCAGTAGGTTGCTTAGACCTAAGAGAAAGGAGGTAATCAGAGCGAGGTACAGTGCCTAATGTGAAGGCAACGTTAGGAGCAAGCAATGTAGCTCCAACTGGTCAAGTATCAAGATATGGCATGCTTAGTTAGCTAGGAAGTCAATAGGTGGTGTAACAAGGTGATGTGGACAACGGAATATGGTTAATTCATTCAGCGCACCTATTTGGAAGCCCGCTACTCGTAC
Source organism: Lissotriton helveticus (assembly GCF_964261635.1). Taxonomy (NCBI): domain Eukaryota; kingdom Metazoa; phylum Chordata; class Amphibia; order Caudata; family Salamandridae; genus Lissotriton; species Lissotriton helveticus. Next base: position 189,963,736 of record NC_136060.1, read on the forward strand.
ACAGACTGACTCCAGCGGTCTATCCGTTAACAGGCAAATTACCACAGAAGGAAATTAACGATCCTCTAAGTTGTCAGTTTATTTCATTGAGTCTCCTTAGTAATGAATTTATTTTTGAGTTGTCTAATTTTGCAAATAAGTACCCATTTAGGATGCTTTAGCTTCCTTCTTCCTCTCTTCATTATAAACATTTCTCCCAGGGTCTGGTCAAACTACACTGTCTCCCAATCGACAAAAGGATCAAGTTCAGATCATTATGCATTGCTTTTAAAGCGCTGCACAATGTTGGTCCAGACTATTTAAGACATCACTTTACCTGGTATAGTCAATCTAGGAATATAAGACCAACTACTGCCAAGCTCTTAGTGGTCCCCAGAATTAAAAGAGCACTCTGGGGTGGAAACAGCTTCAACACAAGAATAGCAAAATTGTGGAACTTGCTTCTCATCACGCTAAAGGACAGTTCTAATCTATGGTCATTCAGGAAAGCGCTAAAAACCTGGCTTTTCAACAACTAACTCTGTTCCTTTTTTTCACGTTCTTTTTATTAACACATACAGCAAAAGAAAAAGAAACATTGGGTGGCATCCAAGCATAGAGTGACTGTTGCTACATCTTCCATTTTACAGACTACAATACAGAAAGTATTTAAATGGTTCAGGGACCTTCCAACACAACATCAACTTCCCTTGTATCGGGGGGAACACAGATATCTCCTCTGTAGCCGTTCCAGGCCTCCCAGATTTCCCCCCATTTCCCGGGCCTCCCCCTGGCAAAATATACAGAGCACCCTCTTAGCATGCACCAGTCTAAGTCCTCCATCCATTTCCCAATTTGGGGAGAATGACTAGCTCCTCACAGCTGGGCGATATTGCGGCTTGGCTACAGCGCACGCCAGCGTAACCCATGTCTTCCCGTGGGACGTGAGATCGGTGGGTTCCCAAACATTCAGGAGACAACGGCGTGCCTCCAGCCCCAAGTCTACACCCTACACCTCGCGTATCTAGTCATGGACTGCGACCCAGTAATTCCGGACATCAGGACAATCCCACAGCATATGTATGAACGTTCCAGCCTCACCACATCCTCTTCGACACTCTCCACTCACAGCCAAGCCCATTCGCACCAGATGCGGACCAGTAACATAACAACGATGAAGGACCTTCAGCTGCACCAACCGGAGTCTCATCTGTATAGCAATCACCCTTGGGGAAGACACGGCCTCCCTCCAGTCTTCATCATCCCAAACCAGGCCATCCGCGCTCCATTGCTCCCTAAGAGTCACAAGCGGATCCTCTGTGTGATTAATAATCTTTTTATAAATCAGGGAGATTGTTTAAGTCGAAAGATGGCCGTCCAACACCCGATCCTCCAGTGGGGAGGCCTCTGGGGGCGTGACTCCCCGGGGGATATCAGCCAACAACGCATGCCTATTCTGCATGTACCAAAAATGCTCGCTCTCATGCAAGTGATGCCGTTCCTGCTGGGCCTCGAATGTAAGGATCTCGTCCTTCCCCCACAGATCCCCGACCCGCGATATCCCGATCAGGTCCCACCTATCAAAACATTTCATCTTCCAGAGGCCTCCCAAACATTCAGCATTCCATAATGGCGTGGCCAGAGTTATTTTCCCATCCCATTTAAGAGAACGATTAGCCTCATGCCACACCTGGACAGCAACCGCCGTGGGACCAACCAGGGGGATGCGCCCCTTTCTAGCATACAATGCCCTAGAGTAGTCACCGCCTGGTATCTGACCGCGCTCCATTGCGTATCCGGGGTCAAGCGGTGATCCGTAAATCGCTTGGTTGATCGCCGCCAACTGAGATGCCCAATAATACATCCGGATGTTTGGCAGGCCGATCTCCCCATCATACCACGGCAGCACGAGCTTAGAAAACGCAATCCGTGGCCTACCATCCCAGAAGAGCTGCCGCTGGAGAGACTCAATTTCCTTAAAATAGGACAAGGGTACCGGGTCTAAGGAGTTTTGGAGTGCGTAGAGGAAGCGGGGAAGGGCCATCATTTTGAACAGGACAGCACGTCCCAGCATGGAAAGCGGCAGTGATTTCCATCGCGCCACATCCCCCCGGAACCTAGTCAGCGGGGGCAGCAAGTTATTTTCATACCGTATCCTGGGATCCATTAATATATAAATGCCCAAATACCGGAACCCCACCAACTCCAATCTGAATGGGCAGTCCGCAGGGACAGCAGGGGGTTCACCACTTAAAATGAATAGTACTGACTTCGCCCAGTTAATGGCAAAGCCAGAGTACCTCCCAAAGATTGCCAGGACGTCCAGAAATGCAATCAGTGAATTCCTGGGGGTGGTCAAATATAATAGAATGTCATCTGCGTAAAGCGATATTTTATCTTCCCACTCCGAGTTCCACCTCAATCCCCTAATCGACCTGTCCCAACGGACCCACGCCGCAAGCGGCTCGAGCGTTAGGGCAAACAACAGTGGGGAGAGAAGACACCCCTGTCTGGTGCCCCTCCCCAAGGGGAAATCTGCAGATCTATGATTGTTCACCACTACTCTTGCCAAGGAACCAGAATACAGGAGACGGACCCAATCCGCGAACTCAGGACCAATGCCCAACTTGAAAAGGACAGCAAAGAGATAAGGCCACTCGACTCTATCGAAGGCCATGGTAGCATCCAGGGATAAGAGGGCTGTTGGCTCATGTATTTTCGATGCGCCACCCAGGATCCCATGCAATCTGCGCAAGTTAAGGGCGGTGTTGCGGTGGGGCATAAAGCCGGATTGGTCCGGATGGACCAGCGTCGCAATAACCTTTACCAGTCGAGTCGCAAGCAGTTTTGCTAACACCTTCGGTTCGGCATTCAGGAGCGAAATCGGCCGGTAAGAGAAACACGCCACCTTCGGTTTACCTTCCTTGTGGATGACTACAATATTGGCGACTCGCTGGTCGTAGGGGAGCCGACCCCTCTCCCTACTCTCAATGAACATATCTCTAAGGAAGGGGGACAGTTTATTCGCGTTCACTTTATAGAGCTCAATGGGAAGTCCGTTTGGGCTGGAGGCTTTCCCCGAGTGGACCCCCCTGATAGCCTGCGCCACCTTGTCGTTCGAAAATGGGGAGTCAAGGTAATCCCTGTCCTCATCCGAGAGGGTGGGCATCAGGATATCACGTATCATATCCGCGTTTTCAGATTCGGTGTACCCGCTTCCGGCAGCATACACCTCCTTGTAGTAGCCCGCTAATTCTTCCGCTATTTGCTGTGGATCTGTTATTCTGCCCGAGTCGGCGGACCGCAATACCGGGACTAATCGTGACGCCCACTCCCTTTTCTCCAGCCACGCAATCAACTTCCCAGCCTTATCACCCTGTTCATAAACCCTACTCTCTGTATCTGCGTGCTGCATCTTAGCCCTATCTCTAGCCAGACTCTTATACTCGTCTCTGAGGAGGCGGAGGCGGTGCATTCCCTCCGATGTGGCGTCCGTCAACACCTCCCTTTCCAAGGCCAGCAAGGCAGCCTCCGCCCTATCGACCTCAGCCCGACTCTTCCGCTTCTTCCCCGAAATTATCAACAGCAATTCCCCTCGAATAATAGTCTTGTACGCTTCCCATAAGGAACATTTTGAGTCCACCGTGCCCACGTTGTCCTGAAAATAGCTATCAGCAATCCGTACCATCTCCTTCTTAGTGTCTGGGTCCTGCAACCGCCAAGCACCAGTACATAGTCTATCCTCGAGAGGGAATTATGCACCGCTGAGGCATGCGTGTATTGAAGTTCACCAGGGTTTTTCATCCTCCACCCGACTATCAGGCCAGTAGTCTCCACAAACTCAGACAACCACCTACAGGATAGCAACAGAGCCCGGGCCAGGTGCCTGTCCACCTCACCATTCATCACCGCATTAAAGTCACCTCCTACGATCAAAACCCCAACAGGCAGTGTCAAAAAGATCTTGCACAAATCTCGGAAGGTGTCAAGGTGGAGGGCCGGTGGAACATATACAGACAAAAAGGTAACAGTTCTCCCCTCCCACAGCCCCGAGAACCCAACATATCTACCTGTATTATCAGCCCATGTGGCCTGGATGGCTAGCGGAAAGGAGTTCTTGACCAGGATCCCTACCCCTTTCGATCCAGAAGTGAAGCCGGCATGCGCAGCCAATTTATACCCCCCTTTGTGCAGAGCCATACAACGCTTGCCCATGAGATGCGTCTCCTGCAATAATACTATATCCGGCGGGTGCCTCCGGATCAACTGACCAACCATACCTCGTTTGATCTTGTCCCCCAACCCGTTCACATTCCAACTGAGTGTGGAGATCCCTGTTACCCTTCTATCTGAAGACATTGCAATAAAACAACATGTCAGAATCGATTGATGACACCCCATATAAACACACATAGGCAGGGGATCCTATTACTTGCCCCCTTTGCAACCAAATTCCATGCAACAATTCGCAGCACCCTGTCGACCTGTCGTGTATTTCTATAGGTTCTGAATCGATCCCCCTATTCCTGACCCTATTCTGGTTAAACTTACTAGCTAGTTAACTAACAGTCAGCCCATGAGGCAAGTAATCCCCCATGATGCAGATACCGTTATCTGACGCAGTCACACTACGGCACAGGAACGTGTTATCTGATTAGGTCATAACGCTTGAGATCTAATTAGACAAGCGACATTCCTCCAGCCCCTGATAAGGCATACGACGTTCTCATAACAAATCAAACCTATGACAACCTGGATAATCCGTGCGGCCATTGTTTTGATTTCACAGAGAACTTTAGTAAAGAATGTGCTAACGAGCAAGTCGTATGACATCTTTATTGACGTACCTATGTCCATCCTTACGTCAATCCCGGCACCTTTAAGGTATAAATATTGCCGACCTTGCCCTATGCAAAACACACGCGTGGTGACAAGACGGAGCAGCCATACTTGCCGAAGCAGAGAGCAGAAGCAGACCCCGCAGGCAGCAGCCCCGCCTTCCTGACGCGCTGAGAGACGCGCTGCTATCTCAAGCCGAGAGACCCAGCACCGGCGCTTCCGGGTAGCCCTCGCAGGCAGCCTGGAATATCGAGAGCAGAGAAAGAGATACCATTCCTCATTCATCCTAAATTCCAGGTACAGAACTGAATAACCCCTCCTAGAGAATTCTTTAGTTATTCACTTGGCAAAAACAAACTTAACTTAAACTGTAACTTTCTATTCCCGCCCATGCATTAGACTTAGGTCAGGTACACGGGGTAGGCGTATTTAGAAACACCAGTTGAGTACGTTTAGTCAAATGTATATGTGTATGTAAATATATTTTAATCATTTTAAAACATCATATGGCTCAGAAACCATATCAATGTTTTTACAGTATTATTTTATACTATTGCTTCTAATGTATGCACTTTACTTAACTATAAGTATTGCAATAATATCGATCCATTTCTCTTGTACGAGAAAAGAGACTGATCAATAAATAACATCTTTTATTGAACACGCCCGTCTCTTCCTTTTCTCTACATTCTGATGAGACTAAGAATGCACGTACTGACTGAGTAAAATAATTGCCTTGTGCTCACACGACTCTTGAGATTGACTCTTGATTAGGGGAGAGCAAAGTTGTCATGTTCTATGGTTGTCAGAAACTAAATCCCTTCTTGTCTAATCAGGGAAGTTAATCCTTCCTTGAACATTCGAGAAAGTTTCTAGCGAACTCTGAGCTTAGCTGGCAAACCCAAAAATTAAGTCTAGTATCGACAGTAGTAGACCTAGTTAACGTCTGGCCTAGGCCTTTACTGCTGTAGGTACTATTCCAATGCGCAGAGCCTATTGGGAAAATAGGAGCTACACTACAGACCCCTCACTCAGCAGAGTCATTGGCCATCAGCTTTCCCCTGGTCTTGAGTCTCAGAGCCTGGCCTCCGGATACCCTCCAACCAGTCTGCATCCACTTCAGAGTTATTGAAAAACCAGGCTTTCCCATCCAATTCTACTCGAAGGCGGTCCGGAAACATCATAGCATACCTTATACCTTTGTCCCTCAGTTTCTTCTTGACCGCCAAGAATCTCTGCCTTTGCTTCTGCACCGCCTGGGTAAAGTCCGGGAAGAACAAGAGGGTCGCATTCTCAAACTCCAATGGATCCGCAGCCCGAGCCGCCTGGAGGATGGCATCCCGGTCACGAAAATTAAGGATTCGAGCGATCATTGGGTGGGGGTTTGCCCCCGTCCGAGGCCTACCGCCCGGGACCCTGTGGGCGCGTTCCACCGTGAAGTAATTGCTGAGGCCCTTAGGTTTGAGATGGTTGAGGATAAGGTTTTCTACGAACAGATCTGGTGCCGGACCCTCCGATTTCTCCGGCACTCCCAGGATCCGAATATTATTGCGCCTAGCCCGCCCTTCGTAGTCGTCAAGCCGCCGGTCAGTAGATTCCTTGGATACCCTAAGATCACGCACCTCCTGCTGCAGCAAATTCGCGTCATCTATTAGGCTTGTTGTTTTGACTTCCAGCGATTTGACTTTCTTGCTTGCCTTTGTGAGGTCTGCCCTGATCAGGGAAGTTAATCCTTCCTTGAACATTCGAGAAAGTTTCTAGCGAACTCTGAGCTTAGCTGGCAAACCCAAAAATTAAGTCTAGTATCGACAGTAGTAGACCTAGTTAACGTCTGGCCTAGGCCTTTACTGCTGTAGGTACTATTCCAATGCGCAGAGCCTATTGGGAAAATAGGAGCTACACTACATGGCGCCCAACGTGTTTGGAAAGGGCGATAAAACTAACGTAAGACATTTAGAGTAACTCAGTCGTGCTTTCTCACTCAGACCCCTTTTCCCAAATACTCCAAAGACGTCTGGAGTGGGTGAAAGGTTATAATATCCTCCAAAACCTCGCAGGAGGGAACTCCTATGTATGGTTCTTGGTCTAGTCAACGTTGAAGGATAAAACAGTTCCAGAATATTGTGCATCTAATCTCTGTTTCCATAAAGAAACCTGATCTACAAATAAACATAATACCATCCTGTCAGCAAAATGAACAGCGATGAAGAACGAGAGGTTACTAGATTAGCTACTGAAATAGCAGATGCTGATGCTACCATGCAAGCAGCAGACGCGGATATAATACTCATTCCGGTCGCCAAAAGGAGATCTATAACCTTAAAACTTATAGAAAATGGACTGACACCTAGAGGTGGCACAGTCATATTCGTAATCGAGGCACACGAATATCGGCAGACAGAGGTATACTATACATGGAGGTATACTATACATGGATACATTTTCCAGCAGCAAATGCTGTAACAAAGTACTTCCACTATTTACAAAGTAGAGGAACCTCCTAATGAGTACACTCCTTTCGAGGAGGTGGAAGTACCACTCAAATTCCAAGAGCATTTGCTCTTATTTGATGGCGCCCTAAAACATAATAATCACATTACAAGGCTCGGTCCTTTAGGAAGACCAGGAGCAACGTGGCCGGTCTTAGCCGGATACACACCATATCCAGACATCGAAAGAATGCCTGCAGCAGAGCTGCTAATACAGCTAAAACAACTACTAAAAATTCACAGACAATTAGTTCAGTATGTAATGCGGACTTCAACAATTCAGCCAGCGATTAAACTTCCACAGCTGACCCCTCACCAGGGGAACACAAATAAAATTACACCACAGAACATCCAATCCTGCCTAGGTAAAGTTCCAGCTAAACGGGAACAAATACCATTCTGGTTGGCACAGAAAATTACCCAAATAGAGGCGGTGTTTCCTGACACCACCCCATTAGAAAAACACAGAATTCTGACTATATGTCTCCCAATGGGAATCGCACCACACATTGAGGACTGTGACACTTGGGGTACAGTCTTTGCTTCCATCTACACAAAAACGCACGGTGTTCCATCCATTTCGGTAATACCAGATGTGCTAAAACAAATACAAGATGAATACGGTCCAGAACCTGCTTTAACTCTTGGTATGAAATTACTAAAAGACTTCAAGCAGGTCTCGGCTATATTACTAGCCAATATAAAGGGTGAAGCAGCAAACGTGGCGATCCGCCAGAGGTTAAAAGAGACAGATATAGCAGACCAACCAGCTGAAATTGCCAGAATCATAGAAAAATCCTATGAAGAACTAGGCAGAGATAGTCTAGGTGGAATACCAGTAAAACCGCAACTGACTACAAGTCCAGAAAAAATATTTTTTAATAATAATAATTCACCAAAAAAGAACTGGGATGGAAACAAACAATCCAATCCTAAAGAAAAGAAATTCCAGTCCAGAGGAAGGTCTCCTAGGCGAAGAGAGAAATCTCCAAACCCGAGACAAAGGTCACCCCAGAGTGAACCCTCTGGGAATAGATATAACCTTAGAAATAGGGATAATATTAAAAAACCTGATAGATATCAAGACATTGATACACGTCCCTCTCAATCTTTTCAGACTTCCTCGCAGAAATCGGAAAGAAGAGGACGATCAGAAGAGCACGCCAAGTCCAAAGACAAGGAACATGCTCAACTGAAAAAGAAATTACAATTTCCCAAAAAGAAGGTAGCCAGTATCAAGGTAGTTAACAATGCCGAGAATACTGAGGACACAACTGAAAAACGGAGAGTGGGCTCAGACAATGCTAGACAGCGCAGCAGAGGTGAGCATAGCTCGCAAAGTCCTGATGAATCATCTGGAGACAGTGGACACGAATGAATACCTTCAAGTGGAAACTGCAGATACCAGAGTTAGCAAGCCCCACAAAATATACGAGATAACATTACGTATAGAGGGAGATAAGACTAGGAAAATAAGGGGACTATTTTGGGATAACCTATCCAAAGGCTATGACATCCTTCTAGCTGAAAAAGACTGGCCACCAGAGTTTGTCAGGGAGTGCCCTCATGGCGAAGAAGTAATTATGCCTGCCTTCTCGAATCAAATACCGATTCATAAAAAATATACACTTGCTAGAAAGTGGGCAGTGGCCTTAGCACCTGCTTTATATAAAAATCATGTAGGATGGGATGAGGATTCTCCTCCTCACAAAATCCAGTTAAAATCACAACCTACTGCACAAAGGCAGTACCCAATTAAGCAAGAAGCTAAAAAACAAGTAAATGAAATACTAGATCAGCTAGAATACCAGGGGGTGATTGAAACTTGCACCTCACAAATGAACAATCCTTTGTTTCCGGTCTCCAAACCAGACAATTCGTACCGTCTAGTTTTGGATTACCGACACCTTAACACATGTTGCAAAACCTTTGCAGTGCAAAACTCACACAGTGCTGCACTAATGAATAACATAGTGCGCAAAAAATACAAAACAACCTTGGACATCTCCAACGGATTCTTTTGTCAAAACATAGCACCAGAGAGCCGATATTTAACTGCATTCTCAGTAAATGGCACTCAAAAACAATTCTGTCGGTTAGCCCAGGGGTACAAGAACAGCCCGGGGGTATTCTCAGCGAGAGTAACAGAATTACTACAACAATATGATGATGAAGCATTATCTTATGTCGATGACATTTACTTAACAGATGATGACTTGGAAACTCACTTGAAAAGAGTGAACACCATAATACTTGGTTTCGCTGCAGAGGGTTACAAATTCAACTTCAAAAAGTCCAGAATTGCCCATCTGACAGTCCTATTCTTAGGATATGAGTTATCAAGTGAAGGCAAAAGCCTGGCAGACAATTTCCTAGAGAAATGTGCCGTAATCCAAGCTCCTAAAACACTAAAAAACCTACAGTCAATTCTAGGCTTCCTAAATTTCGGAAGAACATACATTGCAAATTACGCAGAAAGGGTCAAACCCCTTTATGATCTAATTAAACCAGACTTTAAAAGATCCAGTTGGACTCAAGCACACACAGAAATGTTGAGATCCTTACAAACAGACATGCTAATTAAAACAAAATTAGAAACCCGTGATAATACACGCAACCTTGTGATCCGAGTCATCCCAGGGAGATGCGGATTCACATACCTAACCTCTAATGAGGGAGATAAGGTACCAATTGCATTCAAATCACATTTGTACACAAAAGCTGAACAGAGATTCAACAACAAAGGAAAAATTGTTCAAGCAGTTCAAACCGCAATAGCTAGAGAAAAAGACATAGCTGACGGTAGACATATCACAGTCAGAACAGCTGAATCAGCCTTTGAGGCATTAACAACACCGTGTAATTTACCAACAACAACATTGGATCCAGAATGGTTACAATGGGTAAATTCAACCACAACGGACAAAGTATATTACTTCTTTGATCCAGAACTAGAAGAATTAAAAAATCTAAAATATGAAAAGACGTATCCTCTGCCAATCGACATTCTGCCTCTACGACATTACGCCTGTGTAATCTATACAGACGGACATGCTCAACCCTCCGTTTGGGGAGAACATGCATACAATCCCACATGTGAGATTACAAAAGAAGTGTGGCGCGGAGGTAAACTAAGACCTCTATTAACAAAATCACACTCAGTAGAAACTAATTCAGAACTACAAACTGAAATATTAGCTTTGAAAATGGCGCTAGATAATGCGGATCGCGAATTCCCGACACTTATAGTGTCAGATTCATATTACTGCGTCAAAGCATATAACAAGGATTTGCAGACATGGATTCAGAACGGTTACAAAGATGACACAGATGCACCAATAAAGCAGAGACTGCTCTGGGAACAAGTAGCTCTTTTGAAAAAAGAACTACCAAAGACTCACGTGACACACTCACTGAGTCACCAGCGTGATGGCGTTCACGTTGTAGGGAATTCATTGGCTGAAACAGCCGCAGCGGCAGCCAGTAAACCGGCTCCCGTAGATCGAAAAAAGCGTACATTAAAATACATTGACGGCGAAACATTGCTGGCAGTAAAAACGTCATCAAAAGGCGACTGCTCGGCGTTACCGATCAACTATCCACTCAATTACACATACATCATAGATGCAAACTCCATTCCTTTTGCTCGAATCCCTGGAGTGGGGGATAGAGTGATTCCAAACATGGACAGGAGAAACTTGTTAATCGCAGACGCACACATGGGCGAGGGTCTCAGACACCTTAAATTAAAAGATTCTCTGGAAGAATTACAATCACGGTACTGGTGGCCAGGCATGAGCCTGCACTACACCATGTTTGTAAAAAACTGCCCAAACTGCAACAGAGATCGCAGTGGGGAGAGAAGCAGTTTAATACCTCGTCGTATCAAGGCAGATAACATCACCACTAAAAAGAATGGCTTGCGATTAACATATACAGGCTAGTTCCCACTTATAATGTAGATCCACAGCACTCGGCTGACGTCCGGACTGTTATACAAGATTTGCGAGTCTAAATGGCATATACACTAAGAGCATGCTACGTTCGACCATTTTTTTCTTTTTTCTCAGGCAATCCAGCCTGGGGGGGGGAAAGAATGGCCAAATGAGCACAGCCCAGCGGGAATCTTCTCACTTCCTTCCTGAGGGTATGGGATGGTGTAAAGAAAAAACCAAGACAGAAAGCAATCTATAATAGAAAGGGTATTAGGTTCGGGAGCTGGGTGGGTCAAACATCTAATAAGTGTCCAACTTAGTCTAAATAACCTGCCAAGAAATTCTCTGAAGGGATTCAGTCCGTACGAATTATTATTCGGAACTAGGATGTTGATCTCTGACCTTGATAGTCAGACTTCAGTGGTAATAGAAAAAAGCTTTGATGTCAAAGACCGTTTGGCTATTTTACAGGACTTAAACAAAACAAGAAAAGACCTGAGCAACATACAGTTGAAAGAACAGCCAACAACCACTGAAGAATCACCACCTGTCCCAGCAAGACCTGTCTGGATTCCAAAAGTCGGGGATCTAGTCAGGGAGAAGATCGCGGTAAAGAAGGAATTTGGGCCTTCTTACAGAAAAGCAGTTCCTGTCTTGTCCATCAACGGGACAAGATCAGTAGTACTACCGCCACTTGCTGGAAAAAAGGAGAACCGAGTTGTATCCATCGACCTGGTAAAACCACAACATGTGGCCGATAACAAACAGTAGGCCAAGTGGACTCCCAATAAGTAGCAGAACACCAAGGTTTGCTACCAGTACAGAGGTCCTAACAAAGAGGCTCATCACATTCGAAACGCCTAAAGAAGAAGAACAAGGACTATGCAACAATGCAATAGAACTCAGACCTCTGAAAACCCAAATAAAGACATTTAGCAGAGACACACCAATCTACAATGAAGTTCCAAGTGAAAATGCAAAAAACAAAAATCCTGAACCAATTGGAACAATTGATAGAACTGCGTCTGGTTACTTCATCAACTTCGATGATTCCTCTGACGGCTTCAGTGAACAAAAGACACAGCCATCACCAAAATCCTTTAAAGACAAAGCGAAGGAACTTTTGAAACAACTAAAAGAAACATATCTGATTTCTCCATGGATTGAATTTTGGGTGGGTTTTGGTGCATTTATCCTCATACTTTGGCTCATCATGGTATTTACCTTGGGACGCTTCATTGAGGGAAAATATGCTAAAATGGACACAGCAAGTCAGAACATCAACTTGGTCCTCAAACCACACACATCTTCACACGTCGAGAAACGAGAACTTTCTTCAGAACTTTCTTCAGCCAACTTCACAGCAATTCCAATACCTGGTGGGGTAGCCTGGGACAACACTGACTATGAAATTTATGGTCCGGTCGAGATCCTGAAATATCCACACCAAATCAAGATCTCCTTGAGGGATTTTGCGAAACCAAACTCATTTGCTGATGATTGGGACTTTGAAAGTATAAACAATATGATGTCTGACTTAGTAATGTCTGCTAAATTTACAAAACATGATTATTTGCAAGGTTCTACAAATTATGATAGTATGTATTGCTATAACCACTATGGTAACCATTTCTTGCATAAATCTGCACAACCTAGAAATGTTTTAAATTTTAATCAATGGGAACATTGTGCTACACCTCCAAAAGGGAGCTCTAGAACCGTTTATGACAAATATTCATACTTTCAAGGTTTTAACACTAGTAATGCTGAAACATTTTATTACAAATTGTCAAACAAGACAGGGACCAAAACCATGATAACCAACACGAAATTGATTTATTCTGATTCATTCTTTGAAAAAATGAATACTTTTGGATTCGATTATTGGGACAAAAATGTTGATTTGAAAAGTGTTTGGGGCACAAAAGAATGGCAAGTACAGGGTTTAGAAGCTTTGTTTAGAGCCTGCATGATCCCAGAACAAATGATATTTTTAAATGACACTGTTCAACAAACCACCTGTCTTGGCTTAGCCAAAATCAAAGATTTAAATAACCCGTCTATTCCAAAGCCAACAATGTTTAGCAATAACTCTGATACAGATGAAGAAATAGACATAAACCATATACTTAACCAAAACAGAACACATCCTGATTGGAAACAATGGTTGATCTGGCCCACAGATACAAATAACTGTCAAGATAGATTCCTGAATAAAACACAGGGTTTCAAAATGACCAGGCCAGACCCTAGATATCCCCAAAGACATCACCCAGGGATAATAACAACCTACAGTGTGGGCAAATTATGCCTTCAATGGCTACAAACTTCCACACTGCCTGAAATTAAGCAACACCTAACTTTACTTACTGATGGTGCTGACTTGCGTGATTTCATAATGGGACCACGCAAACAGCGTCAAAAGCGTTTCATAGCAGCCTCTGTATACGCAGCATACAATGAGGCCTGGAAGGTTACTCAAATTGAGACAGCAGAAAGAATACGGGAAATTGACCGTATTAATTTGGAAAAATCACTTTCTGTAGTGGACAATGGGTTAATGACTCTGTCCTCCAGAATTTTTTCATTGGACAGCATTGTGTCTTCAGCAATCGATATATTATCGCAAGACTTACTGTTATTACAACATGGTCAGTCACAATTGCGTTCTATTGTACAGCTTGGCTGGACGTTACAAAATCTGCGTTCTGGCTATGTGCCTTGGCGTTTAATCAACACAACGTCACTATTCCAAATCTTTAACCTTACTGATAGACAAATCGGTATGGCGCAGAAGGGTGCTGATTATACAATCTTGAGCATTGAAAAACTAGAAAGATTACCGTTGACAATGTCAGAACGACCTGTCAGTGAATGGATAATCCACGGAATCATAAATATTCCAATCTCAACCTTCAGGTTTCAATACTGCCAAAAATATATACAGGCTGGCATGTACGAGAAATTGGGAAAGGGGTACCTTAAAACAACTTGGAACCTGCCCTATTCACATGCATGTGTCAGTAACAAAGGACAGAAAGAGTTTCTTAGTGGCAACAATTGTGCTATGTCACTAAGCGGCACGCTTCTGTGTAACGGTATTAGTTTGCACGGAGCCTGTGAAGGGAATTCATACAACCTTTCATGTCACCAGCAAGGCGCACCTGCAACTGAAATAGAACCATTCTTTCAAAGACTCTATAATGGGAGTTACATTCTTATTGTAGACCGCAGATGCTGTAGTCTTATGCCCGGGACTCCTTATCTCGTCACTACGACAGCGAAGGTCAAGTGCTGTGGACGTTCTTTGTTCCCCAGCTCCTTTCCAGACAGGGAGGCAAGGGCATGGCCCGGTCTGAAAATTACTTCTATTCGAATAGACACTTTAAGCAGAATGAAAACAGTGCTTCTTCAGACGCCTACAAGGCTCACGTCATCTAAAGAAACGTATGATCTACAAGTCGCAAGGACGACTGCAGAGATACATACATTATTATCAACCAATTCCCCCGTACATTTCGCGGAAATCCTGAGCGAAATCTTAAATATTTCTGATACCACAGGAGTCTCAAAGGTATTTAAGACAGTATTTTCGATGGCATTAACACCATTCAAAGCCATACTGGGTATTTTTCCAGATTTCGTCCATTCAATTTTTGGCGGACTTCCCCTGATCCTGGGACTAATTGCAGGAATCCTATTCCTAGTCCTTATTTTTCGTTATGGCAACCCATGTCACAGACCAAACTCTGACGACAATGGAAGATACGATCCTAGCCATTGGATACCGGGACCGGATATCAAAAATCCTGGGACTCTCCCGGCTTAGAGACCTAAACATGACTTGGTTTCTATCATTTCGACCAATGTGGCAAAGGTGTGTTTTACCTGTACTAAGGTGTCTGCTATGCGGAGAAGAATGCGTGTTAGACACCTGTCTGACGCTACAATCGGATGCGCCGGTGGATGCAGATACACTGTTGGTTCCTACCAAGGCTCACGCACTGTGCTGCCCTCAAAGGCTGCCAATTCTGATGACGGCATTCCTGGAATCTTCACCACTGCGATTGAAGAGTAGTGAAGTTCAAGATGAAAGCAGCATCGAACAGGTACGACCTTCTGTCAGCAATGCGAATCAGAATGTCAATGGAGACAATCATGCGCACGAATGCATGGTTACCCCTATTTCCGACTTAGAGGAACTTTCCCATGAAGCTGTTGACAGTTTTTTCGAAAGCCTGAATGATATGATGTTCTCTCCGGAACAGAAATAGAGACTTTTGAGTAAACTCGCACACGGCGTTCCCTGAATTCGGCCTTCAACTTTAAAAATAAAGTCACATGAACAATTACAATCCAGTTCACGGACAGCAACTTTTTTCAGCAAGCCCCTAAAATATTTTTCTATATATTTTTCCCCGGGACACTGATCTTCTGCTTAAAGTAAGAAACTATTCCTAGAGAACTAAGATTTCTATTTTTTTAGATACTTTATAGACTTTATATAGACTTTAGCTGCCCGCTGGTATGTTCACAATATATTTTATGTGATGAAATGGTTTCGACTTTTTTTCTGTATAGCCATATTGAGAGCCATTTCATGTGTATTCCTCATATACCAACAAGCAATAATGCATAACAATGCGTGTTTACTTTTGCATTTAATTCATAGCTTAAGTGCATACAATATATATGACTGCAATTTTTCAGTATGTTTGAAAATTTCGAAATGCATTTATGTATTTTGGGGTGGTAAGGTATACACTATACTCTATAGTATGTTGTACTATGTTATACTATGCATAGATTAGTAGATATGACCATAGTTAGCGTGGAGTGGGTGTCGTGTATTTCTATAGGTTCTGAATCGATCCCCCTATTCCTGACCCTATTCTGGTTAAACTTACTAGCTAGTTAACTAACAGTCAGCCCATGAGGCAAGTAATCCCCCATGATGCAGATACCGTTATCTGACGCAGTCACACTACGGCACAGGAACGTGTTATCTGATTAGGTCATAACGCTTGAGATCTAATTAGACAAGCGACATTCCTCCAGCCCCTGATAAGGCATACGACGTTCTCATAACAAATCAAACCTATGACAACCTGGATAATCCGTGCGGCCATTGTTTTGATTTCACAGAGAACTTTAGTAAAGAATGTGCTAACGAGCAAGTCGTATGACATCTTTATTGACGTACCTATGTCCATCCTTACGTCAATCCCGGCACCTTTAAGGTATAAATATTGCCGACCTTGCCCTATGCAAAACACACGCGTGGTGACAAGACGGAGCAGCCATACTTGCCGAAGCAGAGAGCAGAAGCAGACCCCGCAGGCAGCAGCCCCGCCTTCCTGACGCGCTGAGAGACGCGCTGCTATCTCAAGCCGAGAGACCCAGCACCGGCGCTTCCGGGTAGCCCTCGCAGGCAGCCTGGAATATCGAGAGCAGAGAAAGAGATACCATTCCTCATTCATCCTAAATTCCAGGTACAGAACTGAATAACCCCTCCTAGAGAATTCTTTAGTTATTCACTTGGCAAAAACAAACTTAACTTAAACTGTAACTTTCTATTCCCGCCCACGCATTAGACTTAGGTCAGGTACACGGGGTAGGCGTATTTAGAAACACCAGTTGAGTACGTTTAGTCAAATGTATATGTGTATGTAAATATATTTTAATCATTTTAAAACATCATATGGCTCAGAAACCATATCAATGTTTTTACAGTATTATTTTATACTATTGCTTCTAATGTATGCACTTTACTTAACTATAAGTATTGCAATAATATCGATCCATTTCTCTTGTACGAGAAAAGAGACTGATCAATAAATAACATCTTTTATTGAACACGCCCGTCTCTTCCTTTTCTCTACATTCTGATGAGACTAAGAATGCACGTACTGACTGAGTAAAATAATTGCCTTGTGCTCACACGACTCTTGAGATTGACTCTTGATTAGGGGAGAGCAAAGTTGTCATGTTCTATGGTTGTCAGAAACTAAATCCCTTCTTGTCTAATCAGGGAAGTTAATCCTTCCTTGAACATTCGAGAAAGTTTCTAGCGAACTCTGAGCTTAGCTGGCAAACCCAAAAATTAAGTCTAGTATCGACAGTAGTAGACCTAGTTAACGTCTGGCCTAGGCCTTTACTGCTGTAGGTACTATTCCAATGCGCAGAGCCTATTGGGAAAATAGGAGCTACACTACAGACCCCTCACTCAGCAGAGTCATTGGCCATCAGCTTTCCCCTGGTCTTGAGTCTCAGAGCCTGGCCTCCGGATACCCTCCAACCAGTCTGCATCCACTTCAGAGTTATTGAAAAACCAGGCTTTCCCATCCAATTCTACTCGAAGGCGGTCCGGAAACATCATAGCATACCTTATACCTTTGTCCCTCAGTTTCTTCTTGACCGCCAAGAATCTCTGCCTTTGCTTCTGCACCGCCTGGGTAAAGTCCGGGAAGAACAAGAGGGTCGCATTCTCAAACTCCAATGGATCCGCAGCCCGAGCCGCCTGGAGGATGGCATCCCGGTCACGAAAATTAAGGATTCGAGCGATCATTGGGTGGGGGTTTGCCCCCGTCCGAGGCCTACCGCCCGGGACCCTGTGGGCGCGTTCCACCGTGAAGTAATTGCTGAGGCCCTTAGGTTTGAGATGGTTGAGGATAAGGTTTTCTACGAACAGATCTGGTGCCGGACCCTCCGATTTCTCCGGCACTCCCAGGATCCGAATATTATTGCGCCTAGCCCGCCCTTCGTAGTCGTCAAGCCGCCGGTCAGTAGATTCCTTGGATACCCTAAGATCACGCACCTCCTGCTGCAGCAAATTCGCGTCATCTATTAGGCTTGTTGTTTTGACTTCCAGCGATTTGACTTTCTTGCTTGCCTTTGTGAGGTCTGCCCTGATCAGCCCCATTTCAATCGTGACAGTGTCCAATTTACTGCCCAGGGCCTCCATTTTCTGGCCCAGGGAGGTCCGAACTCCGGTTATGGCCGCCATAAGATCCTTCAGAGTTGGTTCTTCCCCGGTAGGTTGGTCCCCGGAGCCCCAGCCCCAGCCCCTCGTCGAGTCGATCGGAGACCCTTTAGGCAGGGTGTATCTATCTAGTTTATTGGACTGGACCTGCCTGGCTCCCCTGGTGGTCTTGGGCAGGGACTTCTCCGTGTCGGCCCTCGCCGCCATTTCGTCCCCCACGGGACTGCCCTCCGGTGTACTCCTAGCAGCACTGTCACGGCATCTCCACCAGCCCACGAGATCCAGCTGGGGGACACCGCCTCCCTTCCACGCTCGCCCTAAGCATTCTGGAGCGGGGGATCCAGCCCAGGCCGCACTCCAACTGCATCCGTCCAGGAGAAGCCAGAAAACGAACCAGTATAAGGCACTCCTGCACTAGTACCCCCAGCAAGCAGTCGTTGTATGGCGCGGGCGTGGACCACCCCGTGGACCAGCCAGCCAGCTCCCAGAATGTAAGTAGTCCTCCGAGGGCCCCTGTCACTCAGGAGCAAAAGTGCACGCACCAGTTGAGCCTCACAACGTCCACTGGGGCTTAATATTACTTCACCGGGCCCTCCCGGTATACGGGGCAGTCAACGCTGTCCTCCACACCTCAGGGGGGGACCGTGTTACAGCAGGCAGGCCGCCAAAGCAGATGGTAAGAATTTGTGCCTCACTTCACCGCCAGGGGTGTTCCCGGCAGATCCACCACACCAGGGCACCGAGGGGCAACCCCAGAGTATCCCCCGAGCCAGGCTACACCCCCAGGGCCTCCTCTCCCCAGGCTCCACCGTCCAGATATTGCTGGTGTCTGCAAACAGTAGGGCTCACCAGGTGTTACGGGGCGATTACCGCCAAGCCAGCGTACCTGCCAGGCCTCCTCCCCGATCGGGAGGCAGATCGAGGGACCAGCAGGACATCTACTGCAGGGCGCCTCCCACCGGCAGCTGCCGACACGGGGCAAAGAGACACCAGTGGAGCGCCTGTCGTGGCTCCAACTCGTGCCCCCCTCGGCCTCCGGCCGGACCGACCCCGAGGGGTGCCGGCGGCCAATGTTATTGCACTCTGGCCGGGGGACGCAGCCACTCGAGGGCCCGGCTTCTGATCCCCACAGGCCGCAAACTTCCAAGCGGTGCAGCTCGGCCGCCGGGGCTCCAAAAAAGTTCCAATTTGCACCCGTCGGCGCCGCTTTGGTTCCCCCACCCGGGGGCTGGGTCAGGGCAGAGGAGTTATTGCAGGATGGCGAGTCAGGAGTGCGAGGTCGGCCGGAGCCGGTCTCTAGGCGGCCATCTTGGTCGCTGGCGCGGCTCCTCCAACACTGTTCCTTTTAAACCCCTCGTACCCTCCCTCTTCTGAAGCAGCCCCAAGATGCCTTATGGTATATGAGTGCTTTAAAATATAAAAAATAAATTAATCAAAGAGTTCTAGAAGAGTAAGTATAATTACTCAGAACAGCAGCCAGATAGCTCAATTTCTTGCTTGTTTTCTCCTCATTCCCAATGTCAAATCATTTTGAACTGGAGTATATGGGGCAGAATTCATTCTTAAAAATATGCTGCTGTACTGTTGAAGATATAATCAAACCGGAGCGCAAAACCATGCTTTGGGCATAAGGAGGTACCCATGGCCGCATGGTTGCAAATATTCCACATTTCCTACATATTATGGCCCACATTTCTTGTGAGTTTTGTCTGAGTTTTGTAATAAGAGAACCTTAGTGGCTGGTTGCAGTATCTTATGTGAGAAAGCTACTATGTACATAAGCTGGGAAACATCACTTACAACGCAACTTTTACCACGCAGTGCCTTTACGACGCAACTTTTACAACGCAAACCATTACAACGCATTGCGCTGGGGGGCGCTCTAGGATAGGGAATGTATTTAATATACTATCCAACACCTTCCCTACTATCCACGGGGACTGGAGTTGGAATAGTAAATTAAATAAATCACTATCCACCGCCTAAAAGCACTATGCGTTGTAATGGTATTCGTTGTAAATACCGCGTTGTAAAGGCATGCGATGTAAAAGTATGCGTTGTAACGTCATACATCCACATAAGCTACACTTTAGCAAAAATTTGACATTTGCACTGCAGTCATAAATCTTTTGTTACTATACTTACTTCAAGTAGCATATATATATATATATATATATATATATATATATATATATATATATATATATATGTATATATATATATATATATATACATATATATATATAAATATATATATACATATATATATTGTTTACCAATCCAAATTCCCACACGATGAAAGGAAGGCACTGACTCCATGAATTTGACTCAAGGAAAAGTATTTAATCCGACATGCTGCACAGAAGCGTTTCGGCGGAAGCCTCCGCCTTGTATATATATAGGAAAATTGTATTCCAACATAATATTGTGTCAACAATATGGTGAGACACAAATATTGTGTTAAGAATATCGTGAGATGCCAATATTATGTAAAAAATATCATGATGTTAAAATAATTGTTGGGATAAAATATAGAAGGTAAGAATATTGTTTATAAGTCCTTGATATTGTTTTTCAAATGTAGTTGTACATAATTACTTAGTTGAGATTTGTTAGTTTTACTTTTGCTAGTGTTACTCTGGTTGGACTGGTAGTAGTGAATTTTACCCTACCAAGTCTAATATTTTATCTGATTTTTAAAAATGAGTTTGAATCTATATTTTTGGTTTAAGTTGAAAAGTTAATTGAATTCAAATGGTTTTTTATTGTTTCCTTCTTTACCTATTTTTTTAATAAATCTTTTTTATTGAAAGAAACAATAAAAAACAATGCAAAAAAGAAATACAAATGCAAAGAAGAGCAGTTGTCAAGATGGTCAGATCACGTAAACTAAATAGCGAATGTACATAATAAATAGAATAAAAGGAAACGTCACTGACAATATTTCGATCACATATTGACATCAAACCTTAAAGGGGAATCATAATCAAAGGGGGTGCACAAAAAACCTCTGCTTTCGTTCCAGGGGCCCCATATTTTAGTCCATTTACCTGGGCGTCCTCTACTCTCATATACCACCCTTTCGGCCTGCATGCACTAGTCCATGCCCTCCGCCCAGTCCTTGTGCCGGGGCAGGACTCTCCCTGGCTATGTTGCGTTTTGCTACGACACAGCGCAGCAAAACCCATGCCAGTGCGAGAGAGGTCAGTGGCGTCCCAAATGTTTAAAATACAGAGGCGAGGAGAGATTTCTATAGATTTATGACATATTTGGGACATCAATCAATCAATCAATCAATCAATCAAGGCATTTATATAGCGCGCTACTCACCCAGAGTGTCTCAAGGCGCTTGGGGGGTGGGGGGTCCGCTACTGTTCGAACAGCCAGGTCTTGAGCTGCTTCCTGAAGGAGAGGTGGTCCTGGGTGAGGCGAAGGTGGGTGGGGAGGGAGTTCCATGTCTTGGCGGCCAGGTAGGAGAAGGACCTTCCTCCTGTGGTGGCTCTTCGGATGCGGGGGACGGCGGCGAGGGCGTGGTTGGTCGATCGAAGCTGGCGGGTCGGAGTGTAGAAGTTGAGTCGGTTGTTGAGGTATCCTGGGCCTTGGTTGTGCAGGGCTTTGTGTGCGTGGGTGAGGAGTCGGAACGTGATTCTCTTGTTGATCGGGAGCCAGTGCAGGTCTCTCAGGTGTCCGAAGATGTGGCTGTGTCGGGGGATGTCCAGGATGAGTCTTGCTGAGGCGTTCTGGATCCGCTGGAGTCTCTTCTGGAGTTTGGCAGTGGTTCCGGCGTTGAGGGAGTTGCCGTAGTCAAGTCGGCTGGTGACGAGGGCCTGGGTGACCGTCTTCCTAGTCTCGGTGGGGATCCACCGGTAGATCTTGCGTAGCATGCGCAGGGTGTTGAAGCATGACGAGGAGACGGCGTTGACTTGTCTGGTCATGGAGAGGGAGGAGTCCAGGATGAAGCCCAGGTTTCGTGCGTGGTCCGTTGGTTTGGGTGCGCAGCCAAGGGCAGGGGGCCACCAGGAGTCGTCCCAGGCGGAGGGCGAAGATCCCAGGATAAGGACTTCCGTCTTGTCTGAGTTCAGTTTCAGGCGGCTGTTCATCATCCACTCGGCTACGTCTTTCATCCCTTCGTGTAGGTTGGCTCTGGCGGTGTCAGGGTCGTTGGTGAGGGAGAGGATCAGCTGGGTGTTGTCGGCGTAAGAGATGATGTTGAGGTTGTGCTGGCGTGCGATGGCCGCAAGGGGGCTCATGTAGACATTGAAGAGGGTGGGGCTGAGCGATGAACCCTGGGGGACTCCGCAGATGACTTCGGTGGCCTCTGATTTGAACGGGGGGAGGCGGACTCTCTGTGTCCTTCCTGCGAGGAGGGAGGTGATCCATTCTAGTGCCTTCTCTTGGATTCCGACATTGCTGAGGCGCTGTATTAGGGTGCGGTGGCAGACGGTGTCGAATGCTGCGGAGAGGTCCAGGAGGATGAGGGCCGCTGTTTCCCCGTTGTTGAGCAGGGCTCGGATGTCGTCAGTGGCGGCAATGTGGGCGGTCTCGGTGCTGTGGTTGGCCCGGAAGCCAGACTGCGAGGGGTCGAGGGATCCATTCGTCTCGAGGAAGGCGGCCAGCTGCTTGTTGACGGTCTTCTCGATGACTTTGGCTGGAAACGGGAGAAGCGAGATGGGGCGGTAGTTTTTGAGTTCGGTGGGGTCCGCTGATGGTTTCTTCAGTAGAGCGCTGAGTTCGGCGTTCTTCCAGCTCTCCGGGAAGGTTGCGGTGGCGAAGGAGGTGTTGATGATGTCCCGTAGGTGGGGTGCGATGATGGAGTCGGCCTTGTTGAAGACGTGGTGAGGGCAGGGGTCGGTTGGAGATCCGGAGTGGATGGAGTTCATCGTGCGTAGGGTTTCTTCGGTGTTGATCGGGGTCCAGGTGCGGAGGGTGGTGGTGGGGGGAGCAGGTGCGGTCGTGGGGAGCGTTGACTGTGTGCTGAAGCTGTTGTGTATATCTGCGATCTTGTTGTGGAAGTAGGAGGCGAGGGAGTTGCAGAGGGGTGATGTCGTTGTTTCCGGCACTGGGGTTGGAAAGCTCTTTGACGATTTTGAAGAGTTCTTTGCTGTTGTGTGCGTTGTTGACATGGTGGACAAAACATTACTCCAATATTGTTGAAGGATGGGACAGCCCTACCACTGGTGCAGGAAGGTGCCCGGGGAATCACAACCTCGGGGACAAAGCGGGGAGTCCAATAGACCCATTTTAACAAGTGCTGTACTTGTGTAATAGGCCCTGGGAAGTATTTTAAGCTGTATAAGCTTGAAGCGAGAACAGATAGTCACCTCCCGGGGAGAAGCCAGGGCCTCCCTCCCATCTTTGTCAGGTATATCCCCCCGTCATCACTCCATTTCATGCGTAATTTATCGAGGGTTTCCGGTGAATTATTAAGTATTTTACGGTAGGTCAAAGAGATGGCCTTATCTGGGAGATAATTGTCTAGAAGCCTATCCTCCAGAGGTGACAAAACAGGCAGATCGGAACCCTTAGGGAATTGCCTTACATAATGCACTACGTGCCTGAAGATATCGAAATGTTTCCCCCTCATGTAGTTGGTTTTTGGCTTGTAACTCACCGAGCGGAACTACCGCACCCTTCACCCATATGTCTCCTACTGCAGAGAGACCAATCAGATCCCATTTTGCAAACCCCGGTTGACCCGAGAGCATACCCAATTGGTTTACCTATTTTTTTATTAAATTATTATTTATGTTCCTATAGTGTATATTCAATTTTTTTACTGTGTATTGTTTGCTATTAGGGTTGTTTATCATTTTTTTTATTTAACGTTTAAATTATAATTGCATTGTTTGAATATTATGTTTATTTTTTTGAATGATTTCAAAGTATATATTTTTATGTTATGTTTGTAGGTTATGCTTTCTATATTTATATTTTTAAATGTACTATTTTTTAAGTTAATATATGTTTCAAACAACATTTAATGTATAATAGTTAAAATTCAAAATAACCATTTTTGACAGTATTCGGGTCTTCTTTATTTTTGTTCACATATTACTTTTGCTAGTGTTACTCAGGTTGGACTGGAAGTAGTGAATTTTACCCTACCAAGTCTAATATTTTATCTGATTTTAAAAAATATGTTTGAATCTCTATTTTTTGTTTTAAGTTGAAAAAATAATTGAATTGAAATAGTTTTTTATTGTTTATTTTTTTACCTAATGTTTTGTTAAATTATTATTGATGTTCCTATTATATATATATTTTTAAAATAATACTGTGTATTGTTTGCTATTAAGGTTGTTTATATTTTTTTAAGTTTATGTTTGAATTATAATTGCACTGTTTGAATATTGTGTTTATTTTTGGGAATTATTTCAAAGTATATATATTTTTATGTTATGTTAGTAAGTTACACTTTTTATATTATATGTATACTTTTTTAATGTAATATATTTGAAGTTAATATATGTTTCAAATACTATTTAAAGTATAATAGTTAAAATTCAAAATAACCATGTTTGACAGTATCGTGGTCTTCTGTATTATTGTTCTCACATTTTTTACTTGTCTTGATATTTTTCTAACATATACAAAAAAGACCTAGACCTTGTAGGCACTTATACACTTCATCCTTCTATTACGGGGATACCAATTATTGCAATACTGTTGCAAAAAGTCACTCCCCTATCATTAGTTATTGGGGTAGTCGGTATAGCCCTGGATAGTGCCTCTTTTAACAGTCACCCGTTCCAAGCATAATAAAATTCAGTTGTGAGACAACACACATATACACTTTAGTGTCGAACCGTGATACATAAACGACAAAAAGTGACAAAAAGTGAGTGAAAGCGAGAAGGCACCTCACGGGCGCACCACCAATGGGAACCTGGCAGGTACTCACCAGGGTTGCCCTGTTCTCATCATTGGCGCCTTCAAGCTCAGAAAAGAATAAAGTGTCAGAAAAACCACAAAGAAATTGTGTAAAGATATGCAGTGAGAAAGAGGTCGTCAATAACCTACAAAGAGTCAAACACATGTAAAAACACATCACACGACAACACAGATATACAATTTTATTCTGTCTCTTGTGTTGGGTGTGGGAGTTTAAAAATAGTAGACGTGGTTACTAACTATCCAACCACCACTACTATACTTGCCGACATGTTTCATTGCCATCAAAAGTTTTTGGCAATTTCTTCAGGGCGTCATGTACATTAAAGCCACTGCATATGGACAGGCTGGTCTTCACAACCTCACTCGGCCATTCCTACTCGTACCGGCCGGGGGGTTCAAATTCTCATACAACTGCAACCGCAACCATGGTTAAAAAGTTCTTCCCCTTCAGTTTACGAATAGGTGGAAGGCATCCGGCATTGAATCAGCCCGTGTGATATTTTCTGACAATATTTTTGTTCCTGATGTTTTTGACAGTGACTTTTCATCAGACAACCAGGAAAGTATTACAAAGGACAAAGAAAAGGAGGATATGGACCATGAGAATGAAAAAAAGAAGAAGAAGGAGAGATAGAGAAGATTTAAGTTCATAGAGAACAAAATAAGATGAAAAGGAAGAAAGAAAAGAGAAATTAGCAGACATCAGGAAATTTGGTAGAACGAAGACTATCTATCTAGTGCCTGTCGGTGGAGATTATACTAATCCCTTGGTTGTATTTTATTTCGAAGTAAAATAATCACTGGTGGGAGGGAGAAGCTGTAGAGTTTCACCATCCACTGAAGACGAAGAAGAAAAAGAAGAAACCATTTGTGAGACGATTGTTATCTTTTTACTGGGAAAGAAGGACTATCTAAATACAAGGACTTTGTAAAACTTTTAAATAATAAGGTTGTAACTATTCTTTCTAACCAGATCAGTCAGCTGTGATGAGAATCTCACGATAACAAGCAAATATACACATACAATGTTTCTGGCTTAAATAGGGGAGGGTACACAATTTTGAAAAAAGGGGGACCCCTACTACTAATGCATTCACTACTTGTAGGGAATAATATAAACACTATTTTGTAAAGCAGCCAGTAGTGAACTATTTTAATAAGCCAAAAAACTCCCACGGACACCATACAGTTACTTATATGAAGTATTGTGACATGAAAGAAACTTCAACTATTGTTTATACAATTTATTTTTTGATTTTTGGATTTTGTTTCAGATATTTTCTTCTTCTTTGATAAACTTTTCTTATATATAAATACATATATTACATTAAAAGATCAATTACATATAAATCTTAACCTATATAAAGACATACTACATCACAAAAAAATTATAAAGGGAAATAAACAACACAAATGACAATGATCTTGAGTGGGGCTAGTGGAGTAAGCATAGCGATGGATGGAGACTCTAGGCGCGTTTCGGCATTTGCCTTCTTCAGGAGTCCGTCATTTGCAATAGGACATTACATTCAACACTTATATCATATGGGTTGTCTTTTTTGCGCTTCTAGGAAGACTGGCAGATAAATAGGAAAAATAGGTGACATATAAAATCTTAATTTTTTTAGTGGTAACCACAGATAAAAATCCTATGTTGTTCGAAGCGAATCAAAGTGGAAATTGAATGAAGCTGACGACAATTGTGGTGCTAGATAGAGACTGTTCTTGGCCACTGTTTTAAATGCTGATAATTCTGATTAGGTAACAGTAGGTCACGTGTTGTTGCCAAAATTGCAGGATTAGATTCACTCTTTTATCTAATCGCCATGATGAGAATTAGTAAAGAGTATTCACTTGATAATGGACCGTGAGCGCGAACAGTTCTTGTATCAGTTTAATAACTTCATATTGATGGGGTTCAGAGATGCCTTCGTCGTCGTGGCCGGAGCCACGATGAACATCAATATATGTGCAAAACGTACAGAATGCCAATGTACCAGGAGTAAATAGGTTACATGTATTGTGCATAAGAGAACCTATACAGAGACTGAAACCATATTCAAGCTTGATTGATGGTGGCCTTGTGTTAACAAATAAAATGCTGGGCAATCTTGCTAGTTACTCTGATTGAGCTCCGCAGCTATATCTGCTTGTCAACATGAATTGTGACTCTGTTTCCGCTTTCTTACTGTACTTTAAAATTGATAAATAAAGAAACAAATTCTATGGACTCATATGGATTTATCAACTAGCAGTTTGCAGGGATACGTGGTACTCTGTACCTGCGGTCAGAGCTAAAGTGAGGCTCTTGAAAATAATAAGTTGCAAAGCAATGTTTCTGCTCTTATTTGATGGAGGTGAAGGAGTGGATGGCATGGATGAAGGTTATAATGAGTCCCAAACTTTAGGTGTCCAGCTTCAGAATGATTAGGTAGAAGTGCATTTTGATGCTACTATGGGAATATAGAAGTTAATCCTGTGTTTGAGCATAATGGTAGCATCAATCGCAAATGCAATGGGCTCCTCAGTTTCTCTTAGATCATCTTTTGGGGGAAGCTGTACAAGTATGTATTCTACTTAGATTTGCATCGTGGAACCGGTGTCTAGGTTGGCCCTGACTGTTTGAAGCTCTTTGGAACCTACCCCTGATGAAGGGCTAGTCCTGAAATGCACTGGGCTCAATTAATGGACTGTATTGACATCAGTATCTGTTAAATATCTTCAAATAGTGTGATATTTGAACACTATATGCTTTAGTAGAATGCCATGATAATTAAAAGAAGATTGGATACAGGCATGGATGAATATATCTCTTTACTACGCATGCGATACATCGCATGCCATTACATTGCGGTCGTTGCAACAACCCTGTTGTTACATGGCAAACCATTGCATGGTAAGTCATTACAATGGCTTGCTGTAGGGGGAGCTGGACTTGGAATAGTATAATTTACTATTCCTACTCCAGTTTGTGCAACAGCAGGGAAGGTGTTGGATTATAAATCCAACATCTTCTGCCCCCTACAGCAAGTCGTTGTAACGACTTGTGATGTAATGGTTCGCGATGTAACAACACGGTTGTTGTAACGACTGCGTTGTAATGGCATGCGATGTATCGCATGCGATGTGAATGCTGTTTCCCGCATGAATTAACTTGTATTTTTTTAAAGAAAGACTATACAAATTGATTTTGGAGAGAACAATGGGGACGTTTTTCCACTTCAGGAGGACGCTATTTCAGTCATGTTTAGAGACATCAAACAAAGTTCATCTTTATCTATGCTATTCTTTGCTCTCATCTTCTCAGCTCATTTACTCCAACTCTTCTGCACAAGAGGCAGGGCACATGTTGATGGTCTGTGTATGCAAGTGTGCGTTACATGCACCCATGACTATGTAGTTCCATCTTTGAGACTATTTCTACCCATCACGTAATTTATAAATTATATTTTGCTCTAGTATAATCATTGCTGGTAATGTTTACTCGGTGTTAGTGCAAAACCTTGTAGCGTCCTGCTACAAATAACCACGGACACCATTGCTTATATCCAAGAGCTTTATTCTATACCTCTTACTCACTCGCTGTCCCTACTCTAACTGCCCCTTCCTGTCCTGTCCCCACCTCTTCCCCTCTGCCCACCTAGCTCCGCCCACCCCAGCTACTGGACTGCTAACTTCGTTACATCTCCCCCTTTCTTAATAAAGTAACAAATGAAATAGAGATTAGTCCATCTCTGCGATCAGTCTTTTGGGAGGCTGCACGTGACGGCGGGGTCTCGCTGGTGTGGACACAGCGCCTTCAGTTGAGGGTTCCTCTGCAGATGAATGTCCTGTGTCGGGTGCGACAGATTCAGGGTTGTCCCGGCCTTCAGGTGTGGGGACTACGGTTGTACTTTCATGGACTTCAGGGGAGCACTTCTTGAAATGAGAAGCGTTGCGGGTGACTCTCCGTGTTTCTGATTCCGCTGTCACCATAGTGCCCTTTTGTTGGGTAATTGTTAGAGGCTTATCCTTGAAACGACAATCAGTCTTTTGGCGTTGTTCCTGTCTGACAACGACTCTGTCGCCTTCCCTCAGGGAGGGGGACCGGGCTCTTCGTTTGTGGTCCGCATACTCTTTCATTTTGTCTTTGCGGTGCCGATCTGTTATGGCCATTTCTCTGTGTTGTTGATCCGACAGAGGCTTTCTCAGTGCTCCGTCCCATGTGGGGATCCGATTCCTCATTGTCCTCCCGAGCATGAGAGTCTCAGGGCATTGGCCCGTTGTGGAGTGGGGAGTGGTTCGGTAGGCACTAAGGACCTCGTTCAGTGCTGACTGAAGATCTTTCTTCTCGGCCGTGGCTTGCTGGAATGTTCTCTTAATGGTGGACATGAATCTTTCCACAGTGCCGTTGGCCTGGGGCCAGAGTGGCGTGACTTTGCGATGTTGAAAGTCCATGTGTTTCGCGAAGTCGCTGAATTCATGACTATTGAATGGGGGCCCGTTGTCCGTCTTGATGACCCTGGGGACACCCCAAGTCGCGAAGACTTCTTCAAGTACCTTGAGGGTGCAGGCGGCACTGGTGGATGATATGAACTGGGCCACTGGGAACCTGGAGTATTCATCCAGGATGACGACTACGTACTTCCCGGATTGCAGGGGGCCATAAAAGTCCATGGCAACTTCTTGCCATACCCCATCTGGCAAAGGGGTCATCTGTAGAGGTGCAGGTGGATTGCTGTGGCTGGTCAGTTGACATGGGTGGCAGTCTTTCAACGTATCTTCAACCATCTGGTCGAGGGCTGGGAACCAGACACGTTCTCTCAGTGCTCTTTTGGTGGAAACGACCCCTCGATGGCCTTCGTGGGCCAAGTCGATTACTCCTTGCCTCAGTGCCGCTGGTATAACTAGTCTGTGATCTCTGAGGAGGAGGTCGTCATCGGTTATAGAGAGTTCGTCGGAGACATGTTGGAAGGCTTGGAGTTCTTTCTTGACAGCAGGGCTTTCCTCTTCCTTCTGCGAGTGATATCTCCATCTGTTGGTTCGAGTACGCTTTATTACTGTTTGTAGGATGTTGTCTTGATTGGTCGCTTCCCGAATGGCGTGCATGGGGATGGCTGG
The DNA here is from genome assembly GCF_964261635.1 of Lissotriton helveticus. Taxonomy (NCBI): domain Eukaryota; kingdom Metazoa; phylum Chordata; class Amphibia; order Caudata; family Salamandridae; genus Lissotriton; species Lissotriton helveticus. The sequence goes on from NC_136060.1 coordinate 189,993,954, forward strand.
TGGACGAGCATGACTAGCCACAAAGTGAATGTATTCTTCCGCGATGGAAGGCGCAGTCTCTGAGGAGTCTCGGGGGTGGCGGGACATATAGTCAGCTGGATTCTCATCCTTCCCCGGTTTGTGAATGATCGAGAACGTGTACTCTTGCAGCCGCAAACCCCATCTTTCGATCCTGGGGGGCATCTTGCACTTGGGATTCCCATAGATCGTGACAAGTGCCTGATGGTCGGTTATGAGTGTGAAGTGTTTCCCGTATATGAAGATGTGGAAGTGTTCGCATGCCCACACGACGGCCAGGCTCTCCTTCTCTGGTTGGGAGTACCGTTTTTCAGGGTCCGTTAGGCTTCGACTGGCATAGGCGATGATCCTCCTCTGATCCGACTCATGGTCGTACTGTGCCAGGATGGCTCCTAAGCCCACGGGGCTTGCGTCCACAGTGATTTCCGTTTTCCTCTTGGGATTGAAATAGGAGAGGCACTCAGCTGATTCCACAGCGCGTTTGATGTCCTTGAAGGCACGCTCACACTCCGGGGTCCACACAAAGTGCGCGCCAGCTTTCGTGAGGAGCCTCAGTGGGTGACTTACAGTGGCGTAATCACGAATGTAGCGGGCGCAGTAGCTTGCCATCCCAAGAAAGGAGCGCAGGTCGTTAACGTCCGCCGGACTCTTGGTGTTATTGAGCGTGGCGATCTTGTCCGGGTCTGGTTTCATGCCACTCGCTGAGAAGATGTGTCCGAAGAATTTCAGGGTCGACTGATGAAATTCACATTTTTCCTTGTTGAGGGTCAACCCAGCTTCCATCAGAGCGAGGCAGACACGATCGAGGGCGGTGTCATGCTCTTGTGTGTCTGATCCGTAGATCAAGATATCATCACTGTAATTAAGGGCGTTAGGAATGTGGTGGATGACGAGACGTATGGCCTCCTGGAAGATTTCGGCGGCAGATGAAACGCCAAAACTGAGCCGTTTGTAACGGAATAGACCAAGATGGGTGGCAAACGTCGTGATGGAGCGAGAACTGTCGTCCAGCTCGAGCTGATGGTAGCCCTTGTTCAGGTCCAGTTTAGAGAACACGGTGGCCCCGTTAAGCGCTGTGATCATGTCGCTCAGGAGTGGGCCTGGGTGTCTCTCCCGCTCGATGGCCGTGTTCGGCAGACGCATGTCCACGCAGAGACGGACTTTGTTGTGGGTCCCTTTCTTGGGGACGATAACCACCGGGGACACCCAGGGAGTGGGGCCTGCAGTGCGCTCAATGATGTCGGCGTCCAAAAGTTCTTGCAGTTCACATTCAACCGCGGATTGCAAGTGAAATGGCACTCCTCGCGGGTGTTGAGCCACCGGTTTGATTTTCTTGTTGATATGCAGATGGATCTGACGGCCTTTCAATTTTCCCAAACCTCGGAAAAGGGACGGGAATTTTCCAGCGCAGTCCGAACTGTCATGGACGTTGAAGAGGATGTGCACCAGCCGAAGACGTTCAGCTGTGGGGAGACTCAGCAGACAGTCGGCCTCAGGTCCTTTAATGACGTGGATGACTGCTGGGATGGAGAGCTCGCCATGTGTGAGGGTGGTGTCAAACTTGCCCAAACATTGGAGAGGTTTCTTCGCCATCCAGGTGTAGACACGGACGGGCGCGAAACGCAAACGTGGTTTGGGGTCCATGCGGTCATGTTCGGTAACTGATATGTAGTTGAGTGATGCTCCGCTGTCCATCATGAACTTGGCAGCGTGGTTGCCCACTTTGATGTTGAGACGTGGATAGCGTTTGAACTGATCATGGTCAGCAAAGTTTACGTATTCAGTGGTGTATGACGACTGCCTGGATGAGGACGATCTTGATTCTCTTGACGGAGAACGACGGTCCCATCTGGAGCGTCGAGAGTCGTGGCTGGAGTGTGAGGATGCGGGAGATCTAGGAGGCTCTTCTTGAACCGCTCTGATGTGATGACGCTTGGCCTCCGATCGTGAGGGTCGCTGCAATCCGTCGTGTCTGTCACTGTCGTTGCGTTTTTCCTTGTGGTAATCCCCACACATGGCCTCAAAGTGGTTGGACCGTCCACATTTCCTGCACCGTGGGCCCATAGCAGGGCAGGAGTCGATGTGAGGGTAGTCATATCCACACCTGAAACATCGCCTCGTGCGTTCAGGCCGGCGATCCCTCCTTTCGGATACCTTCCTCCTGTAGTCCGGGCGTCGCCTGGGCGAGAACTTGGAGCGTCGTGATCTGTCCCGCGGTTGACGTCTTCCACTGTCGCGCCGATCCTGCCGCCCCTGCCGTCGTTCAGTGACACGGTTGGCGTGTTCACGGCTGGTACTGGGTCCGGTTTCAATTTCCGCAGCGTTTTCTTCAGCTTGGTCGTATAGTCGGGAGTTCTCTTCGATCTCTGCTAGTTCCTGTGGTTTTCTTAGCAACCGCCGTCTCAGCGAGTCCGAGTGACACCCAGTGATTATTTGAGATTTGATGGCGGCATCCGGCGAGAAGTTTGTAAAGTCACAATGTTGGGACTGCCGCCGCAGTCGATGTATGAAGGAGCTCAGTGGTTCTTCTTTTCCCTGGCGTTGCTGGTGAAATTTGTGTCTCTCATAGTCGACGTTTCTATTATGCAGAAAACGGTTATTTAGAACGTCTCTTACTTTGGCATAGGTGTCACCATCTGTGGCTGGGATCTCTCGTACGATCTTGCTTATCTCGCGCCCTCCTAGATTGCGAAGGGCTATTATCTTGTCTTTGTCTGGCTCTATTTTGGACCCCTCAATGTAGCCCTCAAAGTCCTCTAGCCATTCTTGCCATTTCAGGCCCATGCTGCTTCCTGTTGTAACTGACAATGGCTCCGGGGCTCGCAGGTGGGTGCCTCCCTTGACTTCCTTGTGTGCGGGAGGGTTAGACATCTTGGCGGTGGGTTTTGGCGCCCGCATCTGCTTCTTGCGTCAGCGACTGGCGTACGTTTTCAAGGTTTGTCCTTTTGTAGCTATCAATGTTTGTTTGTTTTGCCGATGCTTGTTCCTTTGCCAGTGCTTGTTTTGTTTTCTATCGCCAATGTTTGTTTCCTTCTGCTGCCAATGCTTGTTCACTTTGCTTAATGCCTGACTTCAAGATGGCCGCCTGTATTTTGCACAGGGAGGATGTCCCAGAAGTCGCCTGACTCAAAGATGGCCGCCGCCCCTGAAATCCCAGCTTGCATGAGACTTTCACTTTGCTCATTCAGACCCCGGCCTGCTCAATCAGGACTCACCGGCCGCCGGTCCCAGGGACATCAGCACTTCTCCCAGTCTCCGCGCTGATCCACAGGTGAGGTTGGAGCGAGTTCCCGCTTCGCTGCGCTAGGGGCCGCTTCCACGCGGCGACAGCGTGTCAAAACACACGCATCAGGCGTGAGATTCCTAGTGTCGGGGCCACTCGAGCTCCGGTTCCACCGCGCTCGACGGCGCTTGCCGCCAAATCTTCTGGGGGCGATGCTCTTCACTCGGGGCACTCTTTTCTGCTTCTTAGGCGCTGGGCAGAGTCGGGGTGAGCTCCCGACCTCTGTTCTGACTGCAGGTGCCGGGATACGTGCATTCGGCAGTGTCGCGTTTTGGCGCGAAATGCTCCGACTTCTCGAGCGCTCCAACGCTCGTTACTGCGGCTCCCTCTCTTCTCCCTCGAGGCCTCTAAAGGGACAGGGTCACCGGCTGCCAGCTTCTCTCCGAGGCAGCTCCGTACAGCGGCGGTTTCTTCTTCTTGGCGCCGCCTTCCTTCAGCAGCGGAGCTCGTTTCTCGACACTGCGGGACAGGAGGGTCTCACGAGGTGCTGTGGCTTGTGGGGTTTTGCTTATCCCATCCTCGTCGCCAGTTGTAGCGTCCTGCTACAAATAACCACGGACACCATTGCTTATATCCAAGAGCTTTATTCTATACCTCTTACTCACTCGCTGTCCCTACTCTAACTGCCCCTTCCTGTCCTGTCCCCACCTCTTCCCCTCTGCCCACCTAGCTCCGCCCACCCCAGCTACTGGACTGCTAACTTCGTTACAAACCTGTTTTAGCAAATTTTCTTTGTGCAAATCTGGGGCCCATAAAGTGCTATAATATGAATCGAAATCCTCAACTGAGGTTAGTCATCAAATCTATAAATTTAGATAATGTCAAGTGCATTAGGCTCCACAAGCAAGGCAAGACAGAGGCTGGTTAAATGTTCAAACCATAAATGTATTGTAAATGTTAAAAGGTTTATACATTCAAAATCATCTAATTATTGTCAATCAATAATCAATACCTGAATGCATTTAGTAATTATGAAGTTCAAATCAGTCAAAATCATGGAAGTAGGAGGACAATTTAGTATAAAGTTGCCTCAAAGGAAAAGAAAGGGTCCTCCCATAAAGAGACCACCTATTCTACTTTAAGTTATTTTGAAAATGGACAAACGCATGTCTGCAAGAGTTCTTTTCTGCACTACATTAAATCAAAAAATGTAAACACTTGCTACATCTACACATGATTCCCATAAAACACTCTAATCAGTTTAAAGCATTGAGACACAATCTAGGGTGCATTATTTTCTCAAGGTTGTACACAATACGGAGTCTCTAAAAGTCATTTATCTGCAACAGACGAGATACATTGGACCAGTCTCTACTCTGCAGGTGTACTGTAGCAACTAATGCTAAGTTAATATCATTTGCGTATTTACGTGTTACATATAATGCAAAAACATTTTAAATGAAAAATCTCTCACCACCAGTGTTTCTTTTTCTGATGCAAGCTTGTGCTGCATTGTCCCTCAGCAATGTTGTGCTATCTGTGACATTTTCAGAGAAAAATTGTTTCTCTTTGGTCTGCATTTTTGTGTGTTTTATTTTTTCCTGACTCAGTAAATATAAACTTATTCTGGTTATTTTTCTCTTTGGACAGGTTCGATTTGTACAGTTTGGGTCGTTTGGTTGGTTCTAATTCTCTTCGTTTTTCTACTGGCACTAAACATCATTACCTACAAAGTGCTGCAAGAAAACAACGAAAGCTTGGCACGTTCCCGTGAGTTTTTAAGTAACTGCTGGTGTGTTTTAAATTCAGGCCTGTCTGCATTAGTGACATGACTGACTAGTGGCCCCATGATATATGTAACACCTTGAGCAGTCTGGTTCTTTAGCCCACAGCACTTTACATGTTGAGATCAGCGCGCCGATGTTTACCATGTTAAAAAAGAAACTGCAAGTCCACGGCTGAAATGTGTTGCTAACTAACAAGCTAGGGTGACCAAACCAGTCCTGGTTTTTCACATGCTGTCCTGGCAGATTCCAGTAACTTTGGCTCTTTTCCCGGTTTTTAGAGAGGGTCAGAAAACAGTGGGAGAAAATGTTTTATGTGTTCCAAAGCAGGGCTGGTTAGCAAATCTAATTGAAAAAACAATTAAATTATTAGGCGATTAATAGGTATGATACTGGGTTTAAAAATGCTTTATGTATTTTCTTATTACCTATTCTGTATTTCTGTGTTGATGAGCGCTGCCATTCTGTGGCGCTGGGATCACGAAAAATTATTATTATTATTATTATTGTTATTATTATTAATTTAACTTATAAGGCGCACAGCTACCCGCTGTGGGTTTCCCGGCGCCAAGGGACAGAATAAAAGAGGGAAGAGAGAGCAACCGTAAATCATTGCCAAAAGAGCCAAGTTTTGAGTCCTTTGCAGAAACGAGAAACATTGGTTTCAGTTTTAGAACAACGGGCAGGGCATTCCAGAACTCAGGACCCAGGTGGGAAAATGAGCGGCCGCCCTTCTTCACCAATCTAAATCTCGGAGTCACAAAATCACCTTTACCAGAAGATCTAAGGGAACGAGTAGGATGATAGGCTTGGATGAGTTCTTGTAAGTATATAGGGGCCGTGCCTTGTTTAATCATAAATATGTAGCAGAGAGCCTTGAACTTAATTCGACTGGCAATCCTAAGCCAATGAAGATCATGGAGTGATTGAGAGATGGAGGCTCTCAGTGGAACATGACATAGAAGTCGTGCGGCCGCATTCTGCACAACAATGGAGGAAACACCTTGACAACCAGGATAAGGTTAACTATTTATCCAAGCTTAAAATCTATCACAAAGCCATTAGATCTTCCCGCGCCTCTTTTTATGCTAACAAAATCAGCTCCAATCCGAACCCATCTAAAGTGATCTTTAAACTAGTCAAAGAACTCCAAAATCCTAGGGCGCCACCTCCAAAAATTTCATCCAACGAACAATGCGAGCAGTTAGCAGCATATTTCGTTGAAAAGGTCCAAAAAATTTATGCGACCTTTCTGCAGAACCCTTCTCATTCTGAAGAAATTAAGACCCTAGCTTCCACCTTCATCCCTCTTACCCAAATCCCTGCTATCACGGCCGCTGACCTGACTAAACTATGCAAGAAAGTGAAGTCTGGCTCCCCAGCTGATCCTATGAGCCCCTCCCACTTCCTGGACTCAATTGATTTTTTTCTACCCCCCATGCTGAATATCCTCAATCTTTCCTTTACTTCTGAATCTGTACCCATAGCTTGGAAGCAAGCATGGGTATCACCGATAATCAAAAAACCTGCCCTCGACCCTTCCAAACCGGAAAACTTCCGGCCAATTTCCCTCCTCCCCTGGATATCCAAGATAGCAGAGGCCCATGTCAATGGCATCCTCTCGAAACATGTGGACCGCCACGGAATCCTGGATCCATCCCAAAATGGCTTTCGAGCGGGCCATAGCACTGAGTCTGCCTTATTGGCCACCACCGAACATCTCCGGACGATTTTAGACTCCCGTCAAAGTGCTGCGCTGATCCTCTTAGATCTCAGCGCAGCCTTTGACACGGTATCCCATGACATTCTTTTGAAACGTCTGGAGATGGCCGGTGTGACTGGCCTCGCTTTGTTATGGTTCCAATCCTTTCTTAAGGACAGGTCCTTTAAGGTGTCAGCCCCCCCATTTCTCTCTAAAACCCATCCCATAGCCCAAGGAGTCCCCCAGGGCTCAGCGCTGAGTCCCTCCCTCTTTAACTTATATGTTCAGCCACTTGCGGATGTGGCCAAAGAGTGGGGGCTCACGCTGGTTTCATACGCCGACGACACCCAACTGGTCGTCACCCTCTCGGAAAGCCCGTCCACCGCGGCATCCAAGTTTACAGAGGGTATGGCAGCGGTGGCACAATGGATGACGGACAATTACCTCCAACTTAATGCCGGGAAAACCGAGGTGCTCCTCCTTGGCCGAAACACCAGCCTATGGAACGAGCACTGGTGGCCGTCATCCTTGGGCACCATTCCACCCCCTAAAAACTGTGTAAAAAATGTGGGAGTCTGGATGGATGCTAAACTCAGCTTCCAGTCACATACTAAAAAGGTGGCAGCCACCTGTATAGGTCTCCTAAGGAACCTCAGGCCTATACTTGGCCTCTTTGATTCTAAGGCTCGCCAGCTAATTATCCAGGCAACCATCCTGTCACGCCTGGACTATGCTAACGTCCTCCTCCTGGGAGCAAACAAAGCAGAAACGGCTAGGTTCCAACGAATCCAGAACGCGGCGGCCAGAACGCTGGTTGGTCTCCCTCGCAGATGCTCAGTCAGAGCTACCATCCGCAAACTCCACTGGCTGCCCGTGGAACACAGAGTTAAATTCAAAGCTCTTATCACGATCTTTAAGATCGTCAAACAGGGAAATCCCCCTCTGCTGCGAAACCTGGCCCGACCCTATGTCCCCGGCCGCGAACTCCGCTCCTCCAACCAACTTCTTCTGGCAGTTCCCAGAATTAGGCTCTGTCGCACTGGAGGTCGCTCCTTTAGCGTTCTCGGTCCCAAATTATGGAACAATCTCCCCCTCAGTATCCGTTCCATAGACTGTCTCCCAGTCTTTCATAAAGCTATCAAGACCCACCTTTTTCCTGCTACCTAGGGCCTTTATCCTCCCCCCCCCGCCTTATAGGTGTGTGTCTGTCTCTCAGCGCCGGGACGCCCCATTGCTGGGGTAGCTGTTGCGCTTCACCAAACCTAGAAATTAGAAATTAGAAATTAGAACCTAAAGTTTTTTTTAAGTTTCTTGATCAGCTCCTAAATAAAGGACGTTACCATAGTCCAGGCGGGAAACAACTAACACCTGGACCACCGTCCTCTGTGTAGCGACAGGGAGCATTCAGAGGATTTTATGGAGCCATCTTAAAATAGTAAAGCATATAGACACCACCTTTACTACCTGCTGCCGCATAGTAAGATTCTCATCAATGAGAAATCCGAGTTTGCGAACCTGGGCGACAGGTTTGGGAGTGAAGCCCATTTCTTTAGGCCAGTGTTGAGGGCCCCATGAGTCTCTCCCTTTGCCCAGGATGACAACCTCGGTCTTATCTCCATTAAGTTTTAGAAAATTACTGCGCATCCACTCAGAGACCTTAATCAGTCCTTGTTTAAGAACTGAGATGTTGCCATCTTCCACATTAGAAAGGGAAAAGATCATTGTAACCCTTCGTCTATTGTTGAGAATGTCCTGGTTTTTGGTTTTTAAAATCTGGTCAAACTATAACAAGCGAAAGGAGGAACCCCTGACAACTATAGTGAAATCACCTTGGTCCGAATTACATTAATTTTACTGGTGCTAGTACAGTTTTGCATTATCAAGCAAAATGCTGTTTTTGATTGGATGGGGTTACACAATGACTTCCCCACGCCTTCCCCAGTCCTCCTATGTGCATTTTACTAATCGTAGTGGAATCAGTCCATTTGCTCACACTATTCATAGCGTTTGCTATAAAATTCAGGCATAGCCAGTGCTATATATCCCTAACTCAGATATGTTTTAGACCTCAGTTACTTGTCAGGAGGAAGCAGTCTCTGGGCCTGATTATGAGGTCCTTGGTAGTAGGATAGGTAATTCCAGCCTTCAGAGTTACTGTGACCGGCTAATACAGTAACTGTGGGTGTCAGAAAAATATGAGCCATTACGAGTTGGACCCCGAATGCCCACTAAGAAATAAGGAATAACTGGTGGAATCAGGTTTACTGCATCCAGGACACCTGTGTCTTCCTCACAGCTGCATGTTTGCTCCAAGACCTTTGGTTGCTTTGAGCAATGGAGTCTCTGGGGGAAACTGAAGGCCTGCGGGTATTATGCATTACTCATAATCATGATAGACCCAGTACCTCCTGTCTCTGGACACATCGCAGTTATAAGCAACTTTTAATATGACCCTAAGCAGGGGTCCAGGGGGGACATGGCTGGCTGCTTTTGTCCATGTAGTGAAATTCTCAGTAGCGCCCAGGTGTATACCTCTGGCTTTGACAACCACCACCATCTCCCTTATAGAGCAGTAACTTTCAACAAATTCCAAATACTATCACACCGTTTATTTATCTATACAGACCCTAGTTATCTTAAGTTGTCCAATGCAAACTGCGTTAAACACTGGCTGTTATTCTAAATTGTTTGTGCGCATGTGATGGGTAGGACAACTATCCTGCTTTGCGATTTGAGAGATCTGCTCTGTAGTTTGTTTCTAGCGTGGCGGAGTCACAGAACAAGTAACCTGCATTTGTGTAAGACTGGCCTTTTGTTTTAAACATCCTTGATAGTGGGAGGTACTGCGGGTGATTCAACTGATAATTGGAGTAGGTGTGTAATATAGCTGGAATCAATATTTTTGGTATGGATAGACTGAAGGCCAGATGTATCAATGGGGTTTGCCCATTTTGTGTCTGAGAGTGAAAGCTTTAGTAAATGTGACCTTAACTGATCTATCTGTCTCTGCTTTGGGTATTTCTCCATTAATTATATACCCTATTTGCCATATTTCGTAAGTACTTAGTTAAATCAAGAGAACAAATACTTACATGGAAGTGCAGTAGAGGCACAAAATCGTTTTGTAAATTAAAAATGTTCACAATAGATTGGAATTCTAGAAGGTTTTGCCTTATGTACTTATTGGACTGCCACTGTCGATGCGAATGTATGTTTTTTCTTGAGCAATCCTCAGCAATATCCATTGTCCAGCTGTACCTCCATGCACATTATTGATTGTATCCTTTGTATTGATGATTTTGATTTATTTTCCCATCTTTAAGTTTTGTTTTTTATTGGTACAGGAATATAAAAATAAAGTTATATATAAAAAAAGGTTCAAAACAGTGTTATATAACGCGCCTGTTCGGGAAGAAAGTGGCTGTAATTCACTCTTGCAGTGAGCTTATGGAATCGTAAAAAGGATTGCTGTCCTCAGCGTAATTAGATACAGTAAGGACCAAATTAAATTCCCACTGAGGCATCACAAATGGCATTGGCGGGAACATATGAGTCAGCCCCTTCAAAAAACACATCAGAAAAAGTGATATGAATAAAGATGATTTATCAAGTAAACTTAAGAAATAATAGATAATCTTTAAGTGTTGCCACAGCAAGACATTGCTGGGCTAGCGAAAGACAAACCAACAGTGTGTCAGACAATTCTGCCTGTAGAGGCTGGCTATTTCTGAAGGAACATCAGACAACAAATTTCTCCCAGCATCCTGCATAAACTGTTTTAGTGGAGGGACATCTGACTGCCAAGATAACACCTACTACTTCAGGAGGAAGATTACATGGCATCAAATGTTGCTACTATGTTTTGACACATGGAGATGGGGGTGGTGCAGGCTCGGGTGCAGGACCCTGCCTTGCTTCTGCAACAGGAGGTCTTTCCGAAGGGGCAAGCAGATCTGAGGACAGATGCTCATGGCCAAAATGTCCAGTTATTGATCACAAAAAAGGGGTGGGGTGGACTCGAGGAGATTTAGAGACCTGCAAGAGTTAGCTTACGGATCTATGAATATACCACAATCAAGATACCTTTGGGTCTAAAAGATAATAAATAACTGTCAAAACAAAGACCTAGTTTCAAAGCGATATCCCTTTAAAAGGACCAATTTCCTTACCCACCAATGGTGGCATGCTTCCTCATTGGGATTCTCCTCGTGCCGTGATGCCTAGTCACGGCACGGTTTGCAACCTCTCTATGAGAGGGAGGTGCTCAGGGAGGTGTGGGGGAGGGTATGCTAAATATCACTGCGATGAGCTCAAGGTAATGAGGGTAGCAGAGCAAATGGACGTAATAATAAAACTAGCTTTAAGGTATGCCATAACCTTTATTCATGAATCCCTGGGCCAGGATTAAAAACAGGGCACTTTCTGGAAAAACATACACCCGCAGTTAGTGTCAATATGTGGTGGACATGTTTCCGCCTAGTCACCCTCACATGGAGGTGTAGCGGCTTTCTTCAGGACCTAATTGTTAGTGCTGCTGCTCAGTCTGTGTGTGAATCAAAAGTGAAAAAAGGTATCACATACACAAAACCCTCTTGTGATCCTGTAAGGTTGTCATAGATTGGTGGATTCACTGGTGGTACCTAGAGAAATGCATACATACAAAGGAGAAGCCTAAATAATTGGAAAAGCGAGGTCAAGCATTAGACAGTTGCGTTCGCTTCATCCTGTGAAGCTAAACAGTTAAGGGCAACAGGCGGAAGAATCTTACCATGCCATATTATCTGCCATGTATCTAATAAGGTTAGTCATTGGTACATTAAATAGAAACACGTAAAACACGACAGGAGGCCAAATGCTGGCACAAAAGATTGTAAAAGCAGGACTTTCCCATTGATGTCTGAGAACCCACCTCACCTCGCCCTGGCATGTAGCTCAGGGGGACTCCCTGCCCTACAATAGGAAGGGGGACATTGTAAAGACACACACCACCCAATGGTCTTCTAGGCATTCCACACAGAAAACAAGGCAAAACAAGGCAAACTAGCACAGACAGATGGACCCAATCTAAGCACACAAACCAAAAGTTGGCCTAGTACGCAAAAAGGATCCTTGTTTTGCCTGAGAGAAAGAAAACAGGGAGAAAGAGGTGGAAAGCTGCCTGCTCTTTCAATCCGCGCGCGCCATACTTAAAAAGTGCAAGTACAAACAATCTCAGTAAAGCAGATGGACATCCTGAATTCCTATTTGCGCCTAGCTGAAGAGGGTCCAGAGACATGCAATGTATGCTCCTGATAACATAGAGCTCTCGTATTAAAAGGGGACCAAGCAGGAGAGTGTATGTGGTTAAAAAGAAGGATTTCTTAACCAAAACATTTTTTTCACAATGGAGAGACCAATTGCAAAGTTATCAAAAACGCCGACCTCTGCCAAGGGCCAGGCGGTGTATTCTGCCAGGCAAAGGGATTTCTAAATGTAAAGCTATGCCCCAGCACACAGATACACTTCCAAGTTATTATCAAATGCAGACCTCGGAATACGATGCCACCGTGTTCAAACATACGAGGAGTGTCTATTTGAAACAACCATGGTGAAATAGCAAGCCTGTATTTGAATAAATGGGACCCACATCAAAAACAACATGGGGAGTATGCCAAAAGGGATGATAGGCATTTAAATTGTGCCTGGTAGCGGAGAGTTAGATGTCTTTCATGCCACAGTGGGAGGAGGAAATGTCCTGCCTGGTGGCTGCCATATAAATATCGGTCCTACAGTGCCTCAAGCCGGGACCGGGGTGTGTAGAGATGGTCGGTTTCAGCGTGACCGTGTTGCATACGTGTGATCACGTGACCCGAGCGATCACTCGGGATTTGTAGTCGTAGAATCAGTATGGATGTATCCAAGCACATTGAAAAAGTGGAGCACATTCAAAAGGTAGAGCGCGTCCTTTAATTAAAAGAGGGATGTTGGATCGGGCCCAGTTGAAGGCTCTTATGTACGCAAGGATGGACAGGCTAAGCAGTGAAAGCACCCTCCAGTGGTCACATTCATGGAGGGTATTTTAACACACTAAACATCTAGAATGTTAGTGCAATCGACCTAAATGTATGAAAAAAACTGGGGCCAAATAAAACCTTTTTTTTGGCACATAAAATGGTTTGTAGGTTGTCCCAAAAATAGGGCGCCAAATAATAATAAAAAAATAACACATAGAGGGGCGTGTAGGGTATCCACAGACTAGGGAGGAAAACAATGATGATATGAGGCTACCCCAGGGTGAACCCCATTCACAGCCCTTCAACCCAATATCAGTTAATGTGTCCTTAAAGTAAGCTGTCTTATATCAGGGGCCCAAGGACTCTCATCATTTAGTCCATTTCTATTGCTACATAGCCTGTACACCCACTTCTGTTCCTAATAAACAGAAACCTAGTGACATCAGAGAGAGAGGGGGCATGCTAGGTTTATCAAGCACTGTCCGTCTCAGGTCCTCCACCTGATGTCCCTTGTCAAGGAAATGATTGGTGGGTTTTGTAGCATGTTTTCTGCGTCTTAAAGTGCTCATATGTTCCATTATGCGAGTCTTTACCTTGCATGCTGTCATTCCAATGTAAAGCAGTTTGCAATGCATGAGATCAGATATATCAATGTGTCGCTGTTGCAATAGATGTGTTGTCCTAACTCCCAATGCTTGTCAGTGAGAATATGAATTTCACTTGTGTGTGTAGTTTATACACACACTCCTCAAGAGCCGCATGGAAAATGTCCCTTTACTGCTGGGAGCCCCCAGAAGGTATCCTGTTGCGCCACTTTGGGTGGCCTGGGTATAGTACATACTAGCTTGTCCTTGAGGTTACTGCTTCTTTTAAAGGCAAATAGTGGGCATTCGATCGATTTTTTTCCCTTGTTGAGAATAGGCCAATTCTTACAGATCAATTTCTTGACCTGGATAAATCTTGCTGTTGGCTCTTTGGGTTGGATGATCTCCAACAGAGCATCTTGGTTGTTATTCTGCACCCTTTTCGTCCCCCTCCATTTAAGCGGAGATGCATACTCTCTGTTCTGTAGATGTCCAGGAAGAAAAGTTGCATATTCCCTGTAATACTGAATGTGGGAGCAGTTCCACTGAAGGTGCAGGAACTGCCATAGTGGGAAATTATCCCGAAGGGATTTCTCGGGTGGTAACTTGTATATGATAATATTGCATTGCGAGTCATACGTTTTTTTGTATAGTTCTGTCTCCAAACCACCTGCAGACGGAAAGAAGAGTAGATCCAAAAACGGGAGAAGCTCTTTGCTAAATTCAAAAGTTAATTTTAAGTAGGGGTTCAGAACACTGGAACCACTGGTGGAAGTTGTTAATGGAGTCTTCTTCACCACATCAGATAACCAAGATGTCATCAATGTATCGCTTCCACACAATAATGTGGGAGCAATAAGGATTGTCAGGTACCAGCACCCACTCAGTCTCAAAAGAATGCTTATAGAGATTTGCCAGACTTAGGACGTAGGCACTCCCTATGGAAGTACTGGATGTTTGAAGGTACAGACAGACCTCAAAACGAAAGGAGTTTTATCTCATTGCCAGCGTGCACATCCCATGTGAATGAAACTGGGGTAATCGTATCAAGGTCCTTCCCTCGAAGTAGAGCCTCTGTTGTAGTCAGAGTCTCATCTTAGGGGATGCAGGTATATAGTGATTCAATACTGTCTAAGAAATCAGTCTTGATCCTAAATGACACATCAGTCAAAAGTATAAGAACATCCTTGGTGTCCTGGAGGTATGTAGGCATCTCGCGATGAGGGGCCGCAAGAAAAAAGCCACAAACTGGGAGAGGGGCTCTAAAAGAAAGCCAATACCCGAGATGATTGGTCTGTCGAAGGTGGTTTCTGGGTTTTGTGGATTTTGGGAAGGTTATAAAAATAAGGGACAACTGGATTAGTAGTGATGAGAACGTCAGCTTCTTTTGAAGGGATCCAGCTGTTGTCCTTGGCCTCTTCCACCATGCTTTAGTTGCAGTAGATAATCTCTTGGTTTGATCGCATTTAAGAGGGCGATAGAAGCCTCTCTTGTCCAATTGCCTGAGACTTTCGGCTCTGTATGTGGAAGTGTCCATTACTCTTGCTTCCCCTTTTCTGGTTGTTTTATGATGATAGTAGCATCATCACTTAGGTTGTTCAAAGCAGTGAGTTCCTCTTTCGGCAGGTTGTAAAAAGGTTTCCGTTTGGTTCTGAAGCTGGATTCCACTTTGTTAAGTACCTCTTTTTTCAAAAGTTACCACCTTTGGTGTTATCGTGTGGGCCTGAGGGTTAAAAGTAGACTTCCTGCTGAGATTAGCATTGGTCAAAGCGGTCTCAATGCAAGTTAAAGCATTCTCTGCATAGAAGAAATGGAATCTAACTTTGCGGGAACAGTATGCTAGTTCTTGATACACTTGAAATTCATTTTCTTGTAGGTAGGAATGAAACCAAGGCCCCTGTTGAGCATTCTCTGTTCACAGGAGGACAGTACCAAGCTTCTCAGATTTACAACAAAGCTGTGTCCCTGCTCTTCCCCGGTTGGGGATTGCTCTTCGTCATACTCTCAGTGTGACGTGGAGATGGAAGGGGGCTTCAATGCACCTGTGCCTGTTGTTGGTGCTGTCTCCTCCTGACTCTTGACCTGCCACCGCCTTGTCCTAAAAAAGCCGGGTTGTAGAAGGGTGGAGGAGGGGCCACCATTGTCGTTGGGGTGGTCCGAAATGCTGTCCCTGCCACCTTCCTTTGCCCTTCCATTTGGGGTCTTTCTGTTGAGTCGCTCGACCACCCGTCCGTACCAGAGGAAGAGGAGTTTGAGCCATGCTTCTTTCCCTTTTGGTTAAACTCCGGGGGGCTGTAGTTATCACTGATATAGGGGTGCACCCTCTCGAGGGAAAACCGTGCTAGGCCTTTCTTAAATTTGTTGATTTTATTAGATAACAGGGACTCTTTGTAATCTTTGTTGGTCTTATTTGTTTCGTCCATCTGTTTCTTATGTAGGGTAGCTGAATCTATGGGTTTTAAGTGTGTTTCTAGAATCTGGATCGTAGCCAGAATTGCATCAGCGATTCGTTTGGCCTTGCTGATGATGAGGATCAGCCAGTCCCTGGTGCATCTCCATGCAATCAGGGACCAATCATTTTTTAAAGCTTTATCCTAAAGGAAAAGTCTGGGGGCATTTGTCACAATCAAGCCAGTCAGCACACAATTGCCCCACAGATATTCCATCATGATGGGGCCATTTGTGCTTGTGCAAGTAAATAATCTCTTTAAGTGAAGTAATTTAGCACAGTCATCAGATTGTGCCACTGAACTAGTCTGTGTAGTGTCCAGTGGTATTGTCAGGATAGTCTGGACCAAAGCCTCATCAAATGCGAGGCCTTGAAAGTCTGCCTTAGTTCTCTCAATTCAGATCGAAAGGGAAGAAGAAAAGAGGGAAAGTACCTAGAAGAACTTGGGTGAGGGTAGAGACAAGGTCTCTTTCAGAAGGGAAAAAGGATTTACAGCCGTAGCTGCTCACAATCATTCATCACAAAAAGGGGGGAGGGTCCAAGGAGCATTAGAGACCTGCAAGGGTTAGCTCCTCCACCTATGAATATACTACAATCAAGAAACCTTTGGGTCTAAAAGATAATAAACAACTTTCAAAACAAAGACCTAGCCACAAAACGATATCCCTTTGAAAGGTACATAGATATGGCACTGTGAGATTCTTCTGTCTGTTTCCTTTAACTGTTTAGATTCTCAGGTTGAAGCGGGCGCAACTGTTTTATGCTTGACCTAACTTTTCCAATTATTTAATCTTCTCCTATTTATGCATTTCTCTAGGTGCGACCAGTGAATCCACCAATCTAGTACAACCTCACAAGATCACTGGATGGTTTTGTATATTTGATACCTGTTTCACTTTTGTTTTGATTCATACACCCTAAGCAGCAGCAGCAGCACTAACAAGTAGGTCCTGAAGAAAGCCACTATGTCTCTATGTGAAGGTGACTAGGCTGAAACATATCGACCACATATTGACACTAACCGCAGGAAGATGTTTCGCCTGCGAGTGCCCTATTTTTAGTACTGGCCCAGGGATGCATAAATAAAGGGCTATCGCGTACCTTGGAGCTATTTTTATTATCACGTCCATTTGCCATGCTACCCTCATTACCTTGACCTCATCACTGTGGTATTTAGCATACCCTCCACTACAAACAAACATCCCTGAGCTCCTCCCTCTCAGAGAGGTAGTTGTAACCCGAGCCATGAATAGGTATCACGGCTAAGGAAAATCCCAAAGATGAAGCATGCCACCTTTGGTGGGTGAGGAAATTTGTACTTTTAAAGGGATATTCCTTTGTGGCTAGGTGTTTGTTTTGACAGGTGTTTATTATCTTTTAGACCCAAGGATTTCTTGATTGTGGTATATTCAGAATATCTAGGAACCACACTATCTTCACCCAGTCTGAAGCCACTAGGAAGATATGGACCTTTTATTTCCCAATTTTTTTCAGAACCCTGATTAAGAGAAGCAGAGGTGGAAAGGTCTAACTACCTTTGGAACTCCAACGTACAGAAACGTGGACACTGTGTGGTTTCTGTAGTGGCAAACAATTTGAGGCTGGAAAATGCTCTGTGCGACCTCTGAGTGCAGCCACCATTCATGATTTGCTAAGCAATGATGGCTGAGTTTGTCTGCCCTGGTATTTAAATATTCTGCTGTTGATGAATGATCTGGGAGATGCCCTGATGATCCAGACACTTCCAAAGGTGCAAAGTCTCCTGGCACAGGACCCACAATCCCAGTCCACCCTGTTTGTTGCAGTACTACATGGCAGTAATGTTACCTATGAAAACATTGGAGAAATGCTTTCAGTGCCAACCATGTTGCCTGTACTTTCAATAAGTTGATGCAGAGATGGGCTTCAACCGAAAACCAGAGTTTTCTAATCACCACATCTCCCAGATGACCTCCCCAACCCAGCAATGAGGCATCCATCATGACTATTAGCTCTCGGTGAAGAAGAGAGAGGGGTCTGTCACCGGTCTAACAACGGTCTAAAAACCATTACTGCAGGTCTTTTGCAGTCTCCTGTGACACCTGCATGCAATCTGACAGGATTCCTTGATGCTGAGTCCACTGAGACTTCAAATCCTCCAGTAGAGCCTGCATGTGTCACTTGGCATAGTGCAAAAGCAGGATGAAGAAAGTCAAGAAGCCTTAGAGCCACTCTCACCCAGGTTGAAAGTTGAAACATCAGGTTCATATCCTGAATATCCTAGACTCGCTTAGTCAGAGTAAATGGCTTGGAAAAGCACAGTGTTTAGAGTGTCTGCAACGAAAGGGAGCTTCTGTAAAGGATCCAGTTGTGATTTCAGCACCTTGATGGAAAATCCCAACAATGGTAACAGGTTGGCCTGCTTCTGGAGGTGGTTCATGACTTGGCCAGCCCATCTTCACCAACCAGTAATCGAGACCTAGGAAGACGGTATTACCAACCTCCGAAAATGTGCTGTGACAAGCACTATCACTTTCGTGAATACCTGAGGGGCACTGTTAAGACCGAAGGGGAGCACCGAGAACTGAAAGTGCTTGTGAAACACTGAAACCACAGGTAGCGTCTATTGGCCTGTGGGAAGGGAATGTGGAAATAAGCATTCTGCATGTACAACACTACCATTCAGTCTCCTTGGTTCAGGGCAGACAGAACTTAGTCCAGGATAGAATTTTGAAAGTGTCCTTCCTGAGGAAGAAGTTCAAGGTGGGAGGACAAAATAGGGTGGAGGAGGGACTAGTCCTGATGTCTGATGTCAGCACCATCACTAGGTCTCACTTGTACAAGAGAGTCTAAACTTAATCTTACTGAATAGATAAGTGGTCCTCGAGGAGGCATTGTGGTATAGGAGGTATGTTGGGAGGGGTGGAAAGAAAATGGGAGTGGGAAGTATCTGTTCTGAATGAGCTGGAGCAGCCACTGGTCTGATGTGATGCTCTGCCATCTGTGGAAGTAAAAGGTGTTAATTCCTCCTACTGGGCAAGTGTGCACTGTGTAGGGTAAATTAAAGTGGATTTGCAGTGATGCATGGGAACTGTTGGGGTTTGGGTGGATGGTTTCCCCCTGGGAGCATGGACGCTGGTGGCAGGATCCCCTGCCTTGAAAGGCTTGGGGGCCTTTTGCTGTTGAGGCATGGTCCGGGGCCTTTTGCTGCTGAGGCAAGGTTTAATGTTGCCTCAGCTGAAAACCCTTTCTGAAGCCTCAAAAGGGGCTAAATTGTTTGGGGATCTGCTGTACCGGCGATTCTAACCCAAGGCAGCAGGCAGTTGCTCCAAGGCTGAGTTTTCCTTTTCTTCAAAGAGATGTGCACCATCGAAAGGCATATTCGTTACTGACTGGTGGACATCACTCTTAAACCTAGTTGAGTCAATCCAAGCATGATAGCAAAGCACACATTGGTTCCGACCGCCCTCCTCGACTTTTGGCTGTTTACCGGTGGGAAAGATCCTCGTTTTGGCCAGGTGCTCAGCAGTATGTCAGTAAGGACCTTACTGAATGGCTGGAGAGGCTCCTGTGACATCTGTCCTGGCTGTAGAACGTCAATGAGGATGTTAATCTTGATCCTAGTGGTTGGAAGTGTCAAATCAAGGACCCCTGCTGCTCTCCTTAGCAAGGAGGAAGGAAGGAAGGAAGAAGGAAGCAGACTCTTCTGTAGCAGGTCCTGGTATGAGTAAAAGAAGGCCAGACTCCAGGTAGGTATCAAGTCTGCTGGCATCCTGTAGGTCTAAAAATAGATGTTCAACTTCATAGACTTAACGATCATTGTCGTTGGCATCAGATATGTCAGAGTGCTGTGGTGGCATTTTGGATTTGGAGTACGCTGGAGGCTGGGGTAGTCGTGGCCTTGGTGGAGATCATAGCAGATTCGCCTCTCTGAGTCCAAAAGAATTGTTGGCTCCACTTCTTGTGGCATCAGTGCCAGCGTGGACATGCAGAGTTATACATCAATCTCGGCTTAGTGGATGGTAAAGGGCTTAGTGCCAACCCCAGGTTGGGGCTAATCCTACAAAGGGGTCGAGGGGCACAGTTGGAAATGGATCTGCCGGTGGTGATCCGACTGAATGCCACCACATACCCTTTACCCTCAGGTGCTCCAGAGGGATCCGGTATGGAACAAAATGTCCGCAACATGCTGCCTTGGAACTCCTTGGTCTGTTGTGGTGTCACCAATGCACCCAGCAATGTGGGTTGCAGATAGACAAGGGCAGGAGTCAAACCGATAACCAGGCTTGTGACCTGGATATACCTGGGGTGTTGTACGATTCTGCCTGGCGGTAGTGGCGAGATGAAAGGAAGCAATGTTTGCATTCTTTGTCTTCTTTTTTGACTTACCCGATGACTTGGATGTCAAAGGAGAACAGTCACAGGATCACCTTTGACATCGATAACTGTCCTTGACTTCGAGCAGGACCTGGCCGTTCGTTGATGTTCTGTGATGTATAACTTGGAGACACAGTCCTGAATGGCTTTCGGATTCAACTTCGCACACTTATCACAGAAAGTCAATTTGTATGAAGTTCGTAGACACCAGAGACATATATCTTGCGGGTCCATTACCAGCATCTGTTTGTGGTAATCTTTACATGGTTTGAACCCCTTCATTGTTGGAGGGGAGCATGTCTTTTGCACACTGCTGAAATTTGGAAGAAAAAAGTCTTTCAAGCCTGATCAAATTGAAGGGAGCGATCTCTGGATCCGCACTGGAAGGCATGGAACAAAAGGAACTGGTATCAGTGCGCAGAGATGGCCGCTAAGTAGAGGTCCCAAGATCACATCAGGGCTGGGACAGACCCGACGCAGTACTGCACGACACCACCTACCGATACAAGGGAATTGCTGAAAAAGTTCTTTAGATTCAGTCTGGTGCTTGTGGGCTAGAACGCCTACATATGGGAGACATATTAGTATTTAAAAGTCAGGTTTTTACTGGTCAAAAGGGTTTATTTTGACAGGTTGAATTCCAGTTTTCACACTGCTACAATCAGAATTCATTGGGAGGCTTGCAGCCTTGTTTGCACTGCCACTATAGTGGATGGCACGATAGGTGCTGCAGTCCACTAGTGGCACTCCTCTTCCAGGCACTATATTCATTTTGTACCATGAACTATGGAATTATATGCAAGTTAAATATATCAATTAAGGTTAGCTCAGTCAACCCTGTTTATAAGGAGGAGGACAGGGGCTTTACTACTGGTTAGCAGAGTAAAAGTACACAGTCCTCCAGTGAGAAAAACCAAATGTAGCATAGATCTGAAGTTAAATCACGCAAACAGACTGTAGTATCCTACACATACTATCTATCAGGGTTAAAGCACTGGCCATAAAGAAGTTCTGTTGGGCCTACTTGTTTGCCCAAGGAAAGGACGACTCCTCCCATCTGCCACAGCCCACCCTGCACTGTGACATGGCGTCAGGAAAGGGTGCCAGCTAGGAAACAAAACCCAGAAAGGGTTAGAAAATCTTCTTAGTAATCTTGTAGCTCTTGATTGAAGATTACAATTAATATAGACGTTATTAGCATAGCACCAAACTACCCCTGACATTAGGAAAGAGTAGAAAAGTGCCAGACAGTCTTCTTTTTAATGGTGGCAATCTGTGGTAGCCGTTGGCATGGATGTAATAATGGTGATGAAAGGCAAGAAGTAAATCATTCACTTACACAGACGCCTTTTAATCATTTGTAATACCTATTAAAATGAGCAAAATAAGGAGCTCAATTATGTGATCCTCACAGAAGGGTTGACCAAGAGTCCATGAGTCTTAATTCCCATCTCAATCAAAATATCTTGTGATTAACATCATATGAAAATGGTTTATTCTTTTGGATGAAAGTAACATTGTTCCTATTTCATCTTTTTCCACTGTCTTCTGATCACCAAGGATACGGACACAGATTAGAATTGGCTGTGATCCGCGCAAGTGAACACAGACCCACCACCGACATTAGACGTGCAAAAACTCCTCAAGCCCTTTCAGGTAGGTTGCATAGTGTGAATTTGGTGAACAAAATCAATGAAATAAGATAAAACGAAATGTTGTTTTTTGTAGTTTTTGCAATAAAGAAACTGAAAGTAGTTAAAAACATATAAAGCATTCTTGCTCCGATGCCATTTATTTAGACTCTCTAAGCCTCGTACGCTGTCATAATTTTACTTTGACCATGCTAGATAAAAAAAATTGTTTCGATAATGTAATTTATTTTAGGGTCAAATCTGTTAATGCATTTGAATTACGAAATACACTCAACTACCACATAGGTCGGTGAGTGACAGGTATTATCACCAAATGGTGATAATCAGTTAAAGACAAACAAAGCAAAATACCCTAGCCCCCAAAAGTCCCCTCTGAACACCACCTCTTTGCAATCCTATTTGTGTCATGCTCAGGCATCCTAGTTTACTTTTAGAGTGCCCCCAAGCTGACTATAATGCGACATCCGACTGCCGGTCTGATCAAAATTGTCTTATTAGTGGGCAGTGTTCTTAGAAACCTCAGGTATCTTGTCATAAATTCTGGGGACAAATACTTAACAAAATAAGCCCATAGTTTGTCATATGCCCCCTTGCTGTTATAGCATCATAGATATTTTCTCCTTTTTCAGTTTATGCTATATGCTATATACATCCATTCTGTAATGTCAGGACCGCACTCCTTCTGGGACAACTTTTTGTGCTGTGTAAAGTGCCAAAAACATTTGCTTTCCTCTTCTGGAATATAATGCTAAAGTCTGTGCTTTGGCTACCTCCTGGAGTATGTAGGATGGGTATCTAGGGGTCATTGTCCTGAACATGATGTCCATCATCAAGAACTCCAGTCAACTAGGGTTGTATTTTGGAACATTGTCACAGAATGGGCACTAGGGTGGCCATTCCTTCACAAATTCTCCAACATAAAAGCGACCTATGTTGATCCCACATTTGCAGCTTACCATGGTTATGACATTAATATCATTATTTTAATTATCACCTCTTGTGTAGTTGTTCATTGTGAAGTCATCTGTACCCTGTAATGAATCTCCTCAGACTCCTTGACTGGGAGTGGTCAGCCTCTCTCCACTTCCATCTTCTCTGCCCAAGGATATTTCTCTTATCTGTTTATAAATATCGGGAGATGTACTGATGATTAACCTTCTTTCAAAGGAGGTTAATACCTAGCTGACTAGTAGCCTAATGGAGGTGTTTAATACCCAGTATCTCTGGTAGTCCAAATATTTGCTAAGCCATTCGAAGTACCTTGGCCTCGATTTATTAAACATGTCTCCAGCTCTTCAGAGGCCCATTGTCTCAAACTTCAAGTGCCCCTTTCTTTATCAAATTGTTCAAATCCAGGTAGTCGAAAATTGGAGGGATACGGGAGAGTAACATCGTCAACTCTATTCTAGGCTCCACTTTTATACGACACTGCTAGGGTTGCTGTAGTTCTATCAGACCTATCAGTTTATTTATTTATTGTTTCAGATAACAGCCTTACAATATTTTTTAAAACATGCAATATCAGAACAACTAATTAAAAACGTGAGTACAGCAATCCATCAATACATTCATTGGAAAAATAAAAATACAAGTACAGTAAAATGCTAAAAATTTGCATTTTAAATGCATACAACCTAAGAAAAAGAGCATTTTTAAATTCTTCAGCTACAGTAAAGTGCAAGTGCAGTGGAAAAGATGCGCATTACCATCAGAGGCAACATCCTAAATAAGAGAAGAACATATGCATCACTATCAATTGAAACAACTATAAAAATATATGGGAGTTATCTTCTGTTCAGATGTAAACAATCTGTCAACCCACCTAGGGAGTAAAAGGGCAGTGCATAAAAATAGTGCAAAATTGTGCAACTTATGAGTAAAATAACAGTGTGTTCCATTATGGAAAACAACTAGGTTCATAGAGACTACCTACTTAAACGTAATCCTAGAGTGGAGGGCAACTCTCTCAGGCAGGGCCACATAACCCATAAATATGATGCTACGAAGTGACCACATTCATATCATCTGGTTTAATACATATCGCATTGCTGGTTTAACACATCTGATCCCATAATATTTAAAAAGGGGGAAAACCACCTCTGCTAGGTGGCTACATATGTTTTACAAAACAGCACATAAAATGTGTTAGATTGTCCAGACATTTTGCTTCATCATTGGGTCACTCTGTCGCCTATCAGTTGGGGTGGGCTCGACCACAGTGTTGGGAGCTCTTTGGAGTAGTAGAAGACCAGGGGGACAATAAAGATAAAACATCTCAGACAGATCCCCAGTTTCCCTTTATTCTTGGATCTGTAAGGGTTATTAAAAAAATCTTAAAAAGCGGGTCAATGGGAGTTTTATGGTCCTATGACCCTAGTGCCAACATGTTTCAGTCCATATGTGGCCATAAAGGTCCAGGACTTTCTTCAGGGCAATGGTCGGCCTCCATGGGGGACAGAGAAAGGGCTTGGTTCCGGTCCCTGGCTTGTGGCACAGAACCACGCATGACAAATAACTCATCTGTCCGGATAGGGTCCCCCTTTCTCTTTCCCCAAGGGAGGACGACCATTGCCCTGAAGAAAATCCTGGACCTTTATGGTCACATATGGACTGAAACATGTTGGCACTAGGGTCATAGGACCATAAAACTCCCATTGACCCGCTGTTTAAGATTTGTCTAATAACCCTTACAGACTCAAGAATAAAGGGAAACTGGGGATCTGTCTGAGGTGTTTTATCTTTATTGTTCCCCTGGTCTTCTACTACTCTAAAGAGCTCCCAACACTGTGGTCGAGCCCACCCCGACTTATAGGCGTCGGGATGACCCGATGATGAAGCATGACACCACTAGGGTGTGTGAGGGTAACTAAACAAAAAGGAATTGCTTCCTTGCTCACCTTATGGTGAAGTTACACACCTATCCTCAAACTTCATTCTTTACTTCTACCCATTTAAGTGCATCTTGATTGACCGTTACGTGGTCAGTTGGAGTAATTTGTCATGTCTAGTGATTTAACTTGGGAGGTGTTACTCTGACCCAGAATCCTCTCGATCCTCCAGGCTTTAAAAAAAATGTTATTAGCCTATTTGTGTACACGAGATTGTCCAGACCACCAATGCTACAATCTCAGCATTTGTATCTACCATCAAGTATATGTATACATATAAGGAAATCCCTGGTCGGGAGGATACCTAGCCGGAATTTTAAGTACAATGTTCACTTCAATTCAGGGTATAGTATGTCTAGATATTCTGGACAGGAGAGGCTATAGATGTTATTGAAATAATTGCACATTGGAGATTCCTGCTTTAGCTTCCAGCATATTTTTATGTGTGCATTCATGATACAAATCTGAAGTATCCTGTGCAATACTACCAGGAGCTTCCCACCAAGATATCAACTGTAGCTCCTTTAAAATCTTTTGTACATGTGACAAACATGTATGGCCTCAGCAGGACCAGCTATCTGTGACTTCCTCTAGGATTTCTAAATTGATAGGTTTCATTTCTCCATGCCCCGCCCACTGCATACATTATGCTTATGAGTTAGCAGAATGTGTCTAACTACTGATATATTCATTTATGCGTGTGACATTATTTCAGTCTTCTTAGCTTGGCCTGTGTGCCACCATTTTTGAAGCATTTCTCTTTCTGTGCGAGTTGCACTTGCTCATCCCCCTCCCGTAGGAATAGGAATATTCCACATGTCAGCAGTTTTGTCTCTCAGCTCACTGTGACTGAAACTACTAGCGAAACCCCTTATCACTCTGTTCTCATGTGCTGGAGATGCTAAGGCCTGGCTCCGTGTCCTTGGAGTCAGAAGAGAGAATGTTGCAATTCCAGGTGCAGATGCCTCTTGTATGAGGCCATTGTTTATCCTCTCCGGGGTCCAGTACTTTTCCAGTATGGGCGTGTTTTACTCTGCCTTTTTGTATTATAATGTGTTACTGTGATGATATGAGGCAGTCCTCTCACCACACTCTTAGAGAGTGAGGTCAGACAGGGCCCTCTCATATGGGAGTTTGTGGCCTAATAAAATTACTTGTTTATTCTTCTCCACTGCCTGGCTGGCTTATTATATGAGAATGATAGATGAGTGAGGTAAGTCACTCAGGTGGATTTGAGCCACGCTTATCAGATGGCAGCCCGAATAGGGACTCCGCGATTAGGACCTTTCTCACCCGTAAGCGGGTAGCAGAAGGCCGGAGACCCCCTGGTCGGCACGGTGGGACTGGGTACCCACTTTGATGCCGAGCTTGGTTCTCGCAGCGCTGCCCCACCCTGCTGATCGAGAGGTCCCGGTCCATGATCCTACGCCGGAGTCCAGAAGGCGGAACCTTGGAGCTGACCGTGTTGGTCCCAGCAGCCGGTAGTGGAGAACGGTGGAGGTCGGTTCTGCGAGCAGAAGGTGAGTGGTCCGACTGTTGATTGAGGGAGCTGGGATGCTCCATGAGACCGGTGTGTCTCTGAGACCGGTGTGTCTCTGGTGATTGGAGGAGCCGGTGTGCTCCTGGGGCTAGTGTGCTCCGGGGAACTCAGAGTGCTAGTGGCGCTCTGACAGACTGTTGGTGATGAGGGTTTTGGGTGGATGTCTGTTTTAGAGCATCCGACCGGGTAGTACTGAGACTGGAGTGTGGCTCACCACGGTTAAATACTGGGAAAGGACCCAAACCCCTAGTGTGAGTGGTTTGATGGAAGAGTCCCAGATCTTCCGGGGTAAAGTGCGCAATGGTCTGCAGTGCCACCCGGGTGGCGGATGTGTCCTCCAACCTTTGAACAGTTAGTGTACTGTTCGGTCTGCGGTAGGGTCCAGGTTCCCCAGGACTTGGTCGACGGGCCTTGTCCCATTATGGTAACACGTGTTTGGCAGGGACTCAATGCATAGGAAGTGCGTGTGCGTGTGTGGTTGTGTGGAGATAGTTGTTTGGTTCTTTTGTGCCAGGAGATGTGTGGGTTCTTTGGCGGTATCTGATTGAGTGAGTTTGGTGGTGTTTGATTGAGTGTGCAAGATACCGTGTTTCACTAGGTTGCAATGTTTTAGGTGTTGCTGCAGTTCAACTGATGTCAGATTGGCCAAGAGCCAACCCGCTCCTGTAGAAGACTCTTGATTTTGTTTAATATTTCTGATGCAGTTAAGATAGATCACTTGCAAGAGAGATTGTTTGCTAGGCACTGCTTGCTGTCAGATCATGTTTGATTCCTAAGGTTGTGGCAGAAAGAGGAAATTTTAGTTTTAAAAGAAGACAAAATGTGTACACTTAAAGTTGCTTTTAGTGGCTCAGTGAGCCAATGTGAGCAGTAATTAAGAGGATGGGGTATGTATTTCATGTAACATGTTTTATTTTGTTATAATTGGTTTGGGTTGAGAGCAGTCTGTGAGCCGCCTTTTGTTTGTGTAAATGTTTGTTTGCATGAAGTGAGTGCGTCTTGTTGCATAAGTTAGATTGTCTGGTCCTTGTGAGCTATCTGAGATGGGTGTGCCTGACTATCAGTGTGTTTTTCGTGTAGTTTAAAAGTGCATGCAGGGCTGTGCTCTATGGGAAAAGAATTTGGTTTCTTCCATTCCCTCAATTTGTGAACAGTAGAAGATGGAGTAAAAGGGATTTGATTACCAGTAATTAGAATGTATATTAATAGCATGTGGGAAGAGTGTAAAGTGAAAAACAAAAAAAAAATAGAATGAGAAATGTATTTGCCAAAATAGTGTTAAATATTGAATGTTAGAAAGAGTTAGGACTTATTGGCTTTGTCAGCGCCAGACCCGAGCGCGAGGCACATTTGACCTTGGTGGTGAATGCCAGGGGAGGCGGAAGGCTGGCTAGCAGCCCAGAATTCTTAGCAGACGGTGAAAGTGAAATGCAGTTATTTAGTTAGTTTTAAACATGACTTGTCGAATGAATGTGTTTCAGCCCACAATTTAGAATAACAGTGTGGGAATATTATTAGGTTCTGGAAGGGTTGAGTGAAGGGGAGAGAGTGTGGGCAGAGCTGGGAAGATTATGTACAATGAAAATATAGATGCTGGTAACACAGCACAGTAGATGTGATCTTGTGTGATGACCACATTCCAATGGGTTCGCAGAAGCACCAACAGAGCGAGAGAGGAGTGCAGGCAGAAGATTATGGGGGGGGCTAGGAGACTCTGCTCCTGGCACAGAAAGCAGAGATACACAGCTGGAGCCAGCAACAGCGAGTCTGCATAATTATGAGGGTTTAGACTGAAGTATAATGCAGTTGTTCAGAACACATGTGATTTAGAATGAGGAACAAAATTATGAATAACTTTCAACAGGTCATTTCGTTTGGACATAGAACATTGCACTTTAACATGGCCCAGCCTGAGAAAATAAGGATTGTTTTGAGAAAAATGTATTTACTCAATATGTTAGTGAGTGTTACTGCTATTGTTTGGATGGTATTCAGTAAGTGATTAATTTGTGTGCAGTTTAATGGCAAACAGTAAAAAGAGATTTATTGGTTGTCTGTTGTGTCCATTTTTGGTGTTGATTTTTGTTTCAATGTTGGACAATGTCCTAGTATAACATTTTTTCTATTTCAATAATAATTGAGTTGGGGGGTCCCTGATTGGCATACTGATTAGTGTCTTTGCTAGTGGAGACCAGTGGAGAGTACTGATGATGCGAGGGCAAGTAAAAATATTGATTGTGTTGCTCATAGGAGCGGCCTGGTGGGAAGGTATATATGTGTGTAATGTCTATATGTGTGTAACAGTATTTGTATGCAGTTTGCCCATGGGGCACCATTGCAGTGGGTCCAATGCCCCACCCGCTGAGTGTGCAAATGTCTGCTAGTGTGCACTGGAGTATTTAGTATGTTCTGGAGGTGAGAATATGGCGCCCTTTTGTTTAAAGTTAAGAAATGGCATTGGTTATAAGAGGGCTCATTTACACAGCGACAGATGACTATGCAGAAATATTTGGTATTTTAGTAACAAGAATAACATTTTTACGCAAATATGGAAATTCCTGGCTCATGACAAGTGAATGAAGTGAACGTAAATGTATATCTTTTCCCTTTTTGATGCTGCATTAAATGCCATTACCAGATTGTCATGTGATTTTCAATGCTGCTAAATGTTTTATATTCATGGCTGATGGTTGAAGAGGTTAGAACAGGTTCTTATCTAAGTTAGCAGACAGGGTTTTCAGAATGGAAAGTGAACAGTGAACTGGTGTGAATGTGCTCCAAGCATAGGTTTTACGGTAAGTATTTGTGAAATATATTTTTACTAAGTGGTTGCTTTTTGTCCAATATTCTCTGTGTTGTTGTTTCTTTTGTGTGTGTTTTGATTTGTTTCGTTTCAGCGCAATGGGAAATATTTTTTATCTGTGTGTTACGGTGAGTATTGATGCAGCTTTGTGCTAGACAGATTAAGTGTGCACTGACACCGCATGATGCGAGTATATGCATGAGAAAAAAAAATAGTCCTTTGAGTAACTAATATTGTGTTTTCTTTTTGTGGCCTTTGTGCTATTCTGTGTTTTATGTTTTCTTTGGCTTATTGTGCATTGCTTGCTCTGTTCTGCGTGGATGGTATGCTGATCGATCTTAAGCTTGATACATTATGTAGGCCAGCATGCTGGGTTTTGGGCCACAGGCTCACTGTACATGAAATGCATGGCATCGTGTTGTGTGTCACAGCTCATTTGCATGCGTTACAGTGAATTTTCTATGCTATCTGTGCTTAACACAGCAAGTATACCTGCTGCCTTGGTATGCTTGTTTTTATTCTTTGTATGTCTCTGTATTGTATTTTTTGATAATTCTATTATTGATACTAGAACAAGCTCCTCTATGGGGAATTTGTTCTGGTCCCTAAATTTCACAGACAACACTTCAGCAGTGTTTGTCTATTTGGTTAAAAGGGGTATGGAGGGAAAAATACGAGAGTTCTACGGTGTACTCATGGTGTTGTGTCACAAGCCTGACCATTACCTCAGTAATCTTTGTTCATTTATAGATTTTCCATTTGCCGCCATTTCCCTAATGAATGTCGCATAGTGCCTAGTTATGGGGGACTTCAGCTGTGTCCCAGTTCCAGTTCCATTTCCTTACTACTCTTCCTCAGATACGTTGATATTAATAGGCACACATATCATTTTATGGCAATGACATTTCTACATGTGCTAAAAGATGTTCTAGCCCTCTCAAAAGTGCTACGTATCCCCTAGAATTTTGTTTATGCTCAGGGCTACACCCAGTGGTTGATGGTATTGACCGAAGTGAAATATGTTTCAGATTTCCTTCTGTAAAAATGGGGGAGGAGGCTAGCTTCCCGCTGGAGCTAGCTCCCCGCTAGCTCTCATATAAATTAGAACTAGGTAACATGTGTATTGCTCCCTCCTGTCCTGCTTTGATCTAAAAAGGGAATTAGACGTGGGTAGTTTTGTTCTACAAGTGTTGGGTAAACTGAGAGTTTTAGAATTAGCGCGCTACTCAACCGGGAGGGTCCCAAGGCGCTTGGGGGGAAGGGGTCCGCTACTGCTCGAACAGCCAGGTCTTGAGTTGCCTCCTGACTAGTGTTTCCTATTTGACCTTTGAAGGGAACAATAGGTCGGTACTTTTGTGTCACATTCCTAGGTAACAACACCATTATTGTGCAGCACTAAGTAAAGGTGTACAAGTCTCTTATCAGTTAGCCGGTAAAGTTCAGCTGATATTCCCTATTAGAGCTGGTGAACAGGTTTTCCCCTAAATAAAATGTTACATGGTCTAAATAGTGAAAAAAGTGAAAAGATGATGTGTGATCCTCAGCACAAATATTTTTAGAAATGAAAGATTTGTAGAAATTAGTAATATGTGAGCATGGTCATGAGAAAAAAAATATAGTTGTTTTGAGTAAAGAAAAAGAATATTAGAAGTGTTTGAAGTTTTGCACAACAGTGAAAGTTCATAAAGTAGACGCTGTGTACTCGCTATAGGAAGAGCGGTTTGAACTTCCCTTTTTGCTGTTTCTCAAGTGCAAATGGGGGAATACAACATGTCTGTTTTGTTTTATTTTTTTCTCTCTTCTCTTAGAATTCAATAAATGCAAACGTCCATCTACAGGTAATACAGCGAAAAGTCAGATATGTAATGTATTACCTAATGTCAGTGCACAAATGTATTGATAGGTACAATGTGTTCACCTTCAAATTGACATGGGTAAAGAAATATGAAAGCACAGAATAGACCTCATTTGGTTTCTTTGAATTTGAATTTTATTCATATGCCTTGTCTAAAGACCTTTGTTCTGTCCATCAATAGAAATGAGTCACACAGCCCGAGCCAGAGGGGACCCAAGCATCGGATTCAACTTCAAGTGCAAGTCAAGTCCCGTCGTCAGAAGATACCAATGGAAGTTTAGCTTGGAGCCAAGGTACCACTGAAGCTGCTGTAGGTGTGTGATTCCTGGGTAAGAAAAGGGCAGGCCTGACCGAGATGGAGGACTCACTCTTCGCTTTTGCGCCAGTTCCCCAGTGGTTCGTTTCTCAGAAATACTTGAGAGGGGCAGTTCTGTCTGTGCAAAAGGCTGTGCCAGTTCTCCAGTGGTTATGCTTCAGGTTTCCCTGTTCCCCATCTGTTTTGGAATCTACAGTTTTGTCTGCTAAGGTACCTGCTCACACTTTATACAATCTATGGCCTCGACAGAAGAGCGGTGCACCAGGAGAAGAAAAGTAGGAGATAGGGAGAGACTTTAGTCTTAGGGTACAGATACAGTGCTCTTAGTATCTGTTAGATTCATATCTGGTGTACTGAGCGAGACACTGGACAGAATTTGTAGAGGGCACTACCTGGATTGGTGGTTGCTAAAATTCTGCAAGAAAGACTTTGCATCATTGGCCAAGATTGTTTTCCATTTGAGTTGCTAGCAAGTGCAGCTCCAACGCAGATGATTTTTTAATTTTTGATGGATAATACGAGCTTACCTGTGAGGCTCAGATGGACACAGGGAGAAGACCCCCCTCTGGCTGGCTGTGTTGCAGATTGTTTCCTTTAGTTTAATTTGGACATTTTAGCTAGGAAAATTTGTGTTTTGAATGTTCCTATTCCCATGGAGGAGCAGCCCCTGCGGCTCCTTGTCCAGATGTCCCTGATCATTTTGCTTCTCTTGGTCTACAAATTTAATATTGTGTTTGTTTGTATCCTAACTGTTGCTTTCATATTTCTCTTTAGAGAATTAGTTTCTTGTTGCTTGACACATACCTTCATGAGTATTTCAACGCCACCTGATGATATCATTGGTACTCTAGATCCTCACGAAGAGGAGCACTGGGAAGTTCATTAATATGATGTAGTATTCAAATGTTGCACCTGACACATGTTATTCATAGAACAGCAAAACAATTATTGGGTGTGTGGGTCATTGCCTTCATACACACACACAGGGGTGGAAAATTGTTGCTTGTATTCTTGCCCTATGGAAGTAGCTGTGAGGGTTAGTATACTTTGAGTGGTCTAGTAAAACACATTTCTCAGCCTGATAAAATATTTACTCCAAGGATGTTAGATATAGGTCCTAGCTGATAATGCAAGTGAGCCCTCAGTATTGGATTCAATAGGGTGTTTTCCTTGATGATGACAGTTTGATCTTATTTGCATTAATTCCTGCTCATGACTTAAAGTGTGATGTATTTAGATTAGTCAAAAAGGAGGGTGCCTCACACCCAGAGAATAATTATTGTCCTAGTAGGTATGGCAGGGGTTGTTCTTTTACTTGTTGCCTCTGCATTTCCTGCCCTATAGCATGCTGCACTACTTCTGTGACCATGACCATGCTGTGTAAGGTGACAGATTGCTGGGTCTGTGGGTTACTCCTTTCCGCTGCATATAAGAAGGACAGGTTACTGGCACTTCCCTTGACACCTGTGAATAGCTGCGTGGGCTGGTACACTTTGATTGGTAGGGTGAAATTCTTTCAACAGCCTGATTTCCTGACTCCCCGACTGGGTTGTAGGAAATATAGGTGTATTACTGACTTGCTGCCTCTGTGTTTATTGCCTTCCCCCTTGTTGCTCCATGTGTGCCAGCAATATACGAGTTTCCAGAAGGCCAACAAGACTACATCCTGTTTCCAATGCTGTTGAACTTCATGAAATTCACTGGCTAATGCTTATTGATGATGATATTTTTGATCAGTATAGTGTCCTGGCCCTTAGAATTTGATGTAAAGGCTCTCCTTTTAGTTAATAAAGTTAGCCACAGTCTGCTAAAAGGATGGTCTGATAGGTTTCATTTCTCCATGCCCCGCCCACTGCATACATTATGCTTATGAGTTAGCAGAATGTGTCTAACTACTGATATATTCATTTATGCGTGTGACATTATTTCAGTCTTCTTAGCTTGGCCTGTGTGCCACCATTTTTGAAGCATTTCTCTTTCTGTGCGAGTTGCACTTGCTCATCCCCCTCCCGTAGGAATAGGAATATTCCACATGTCAGCAGTTTTGTCTCTCAGCTCACTGTGACTGAAACTACTAGCGAAACCCCTTATCACTCTGTTCTCATGTGCTGGAGATGCTAAGGCCTGGCTCCGTGTCCTTGGAGTCAGAAGAGAGAATGTTGCAATTCCAGGTGCAGATGCCTCTTGTATGAGGCCATTGTTTATCCTCTCCGGGGTCCAGTACTTTTCCAGTATGGGCGTGTTTTACTCTGCCTTTTTGTATTATAATGTGTTACTGTGATGATATGAGGCAGTCCTCTCACCACACTCTTAGAGAGTGAGGTCAGACAGGGCCCTCTCATATGGGAGTTTGTGGCCTAATAAAATTACTTGTTTATTCTTCTCCACTGCCTGGCTGGCTTATTATATGAGAATGATAGATGAGTGAGGTAAGTCACTCAGGTGGATTTGAGCCACGCTTATCAAAATATACTGTGGTCTTGGGGTTTCTTACCAGTCTAACCCAGTAAAGAATTGGACTGAGAGCAATAGTTTCTGATATAAGAGTAAAATTAAGCTCTGTGTACAGTGCCGCTAGTGGGGTAACTGGCCCAAGCCCCAGGAAATTATTCTCAACTACTTGGCGTGGGCGGACATTCCCAAACCCCCATAGTAGTGCACCTTACAGTGCAGTTGCCACTGCCCTTTGCTTATATGCATATAAAATAACACTGATATGTCTGACACCAGCCTTATGTCTAAACTTCAGAACTGCTCCAACCAATTGTCTCAAAACTAGAGGAGCCTTCTGTATTTGACTGCCCCATTGCAAATTCTCTGTCAATCAAATTCCCAAATACTAAACTGCTTATCAGTATTTAGGGATATACCTACAACTGAAGGCCTTCACTTAAAGCAGGGGGAGGGCCTCAATACCATATACTTTGTTTTGTTACCATTAATGGTTAATGACTTCTTGTCACAATACTCCACAAAGTGTGTTAGTAGCTTATGGGTGGCAT
Organism: Lissotriton helveticus; assembly: GCF_964261635.1. NCBI lineage: Eukaryota > Metazoa > Chordata > Amphibia > Caudata > Salamandridae > Lissotriton > Lissotriton helveticus. The sequence continues at coordinate 190,028,119 of NC_136060.1, forward strand.
TTTCTGTTCGTGCCATCAATACCTCATCATCCGCCTATTATAACATTGGCACCCGCTTCCCTCTACAGTTGGAATATCTATGGGGTCTTCCATCAAATAGTTAACTGCATCATTTAAAAAAGGGTAAATAGCAAGGGAGCCAACATGCACCCTTGCCGGACATTTTTTTCACACAGGAAGGGTACAATACACTCCCCGTCCAGCCCATACTGTACTTTGGCCATGTTTCTGGTATGTAGGACCTGTATGGCCATTATTAGCAAGGGGTCAACACTCAGGTCCACCATGGATCTCCGCAGCTTCTCTCTGTCGATTAACTCAAAAGCTGCTTTCAAGTCCACAAATATTAGGTACAGCTATGAATTCCTCACCACCGTAAACTTATAAGAGGACATTAATAACCTGAGAGCCTGGTCAGTGGTGCCAATGCAGGGCCTAAATCCAGCTTGCACCTCAGTCAGTATGTTGTGGCCATCGACCCACCCCTGGAGGCATTTGAGCAGGACGTTCCCCAAAAGTTTTTCTGAACCATCCAGAAGGGGGATCGAGCGATAGTTGGATGGGCTGGATCGATCGCCGTTCTTATGGATCAGCACAATAGTAGCCGAGCACCATAATGGGGGTACAAAAGTTCCAGCAAGCGCCAAATTAAACACTCTAGTAAGGATGCTGGCCCACAAATACGGCTCTTCACGATATATATCAATAGGCACCATATCGGGGCCTGGAGTTTTATGTTTCTTTGCATCAGTCAGGGTCTCACCACCTCTGGTACTAAAATATCAATTACACAAGGCCCAGAGCAGATGTTCTCTCGGGCTGACGGGGGGATTGTAGGGTTCGCACTTTATAAATTACTAAAGTGGCTAGTCCAAACAGATGGCCCAATATAAGTTTCTGTCATGTGCACTGGGCCCTTCTCTACCCATGATACCAATTCCCAGATTTGCTTTGGATTTTTTTCTTGTGCAGTCTCCTTTAATTCCTCTCAGATAGTCAGTTGGTGTAGCAGTTACTTGGTTCTCAGAAGGCGTTCATAATCAGCCCTACACTCTCTAAATATTACTTCCCTTTGTGAGCTGTGGTGTTGTTGTACTAAGGCAGATAATACAACTCCCTTCATTCTACGACATTCCTCATCATACGAAGTAACCTGTGTACACCTTTTCCCACAATCCAACAAGGAGTCTGCGGGCCCAATGGGCTTAGACCACAGGGCCTTTCAGCTCCTTTGCCACCCTAATTTAGGCTGCTAGGTTTGCACCATTGTCTCTGCAAGGTAAGTAAAAAATTGCAGAGCCATACATAATATACTCTCTAGCAGTGGCAGTTTTTGTAAATATTTCTCCCTGCTCCATCATATCCTCTTTCTACAATCAATTTGATACCACAGTCATATGTCTATGACTCCTTTCCACTGGGCTATTTTCGACAGTTCCCTGCCTTAGGCATAATTCCAGGCAGAGTACCACAGGATCATGATCACTCTCCACTCTCCTGACAACTGTCATATCGCGCACACATTCCCTGCTCTCTATATTAATTAAGATATAATCAATAATTAATGCACTTCTCCCATTATTAAAAGTTGCCCTAGCAGTGCCATCTGAGGTGGTACGACCATTAATAAAGCGCTGGTGGTAGTTTATCAGAAGCTCAGAGAATGCACCTCCCTTCTTGGTGGATTTAAAATTGCTCAAGGCTGACTCAGGAATATCCAAACTACGATCTCCCAATATGACTTCATTACTGATAACAACATCCAATGGTTATGTTAAAATCTCCACAAATCAACAACACATACTTTGCCCCTTTACCCTCCCAAATAACCTGCGAATAGCTTCATCCTAGTTAATGCTATCAATCGAAGTTACTAAATTCCTCCAGATCACCTGTACCTCTGGGGACCACCCCAGAGGAATAAAAATGTACTATATCAGTCACCCCACCTTCTGGGCCCGTAAGCCAAATTCTCACATGTTGAACATTAGGGGACAGATTAGCTGCCCCAAATTGCTCCAGCCTACATTCCAGCTTACACGAAACCCAGACAGTGAGCCCACCCGGGGGCCGCCCCCTCCAAGAGCGGGTGGCCTGGTTACTGCAATCTAGAAAACCATTAATGCTAATACCCACCAGGGCTTATGTTTCTGGAAGCAGCATATGTCATATTGCCCAAAAAACTTCAACCAATCCTCATACTCTGTTTTACTACCTAGGCCTGCTATATTACATGATAATACATACAAATTGTCTTTATCAAACTTGCTCGTAATAATGGCCCTGGATTGCCCAGTAGGACGCCAAGTAGTAGACTCGGGTGACAGACTTTTCCATATTCAATCAGAGTCACGTCTGGGATGATTTCCAGACTTAGTTGCCAGCGTCACTGTTATCCATGTCTAGTCAGTGTGGTCAACTTCAATTTCTTTGTTCCCAGAGTTTAAAAGCTGGATTGACCTGGAATTATTACAAACAGTGATACGTGAATTCTCTTAAGCTACATCATTTACGTTCATTGACTCACTCTGAGATACCCTCACAAGTGATTTGTGATTAGGGGTCGCTCGGCGTCGAAGGGGAGAATTTGTGGCCAACATTGCCCTGATGATGTGATGACTTCCTGGACTAAGCTTGGGCAGTGCAGTACATCCACCCCCATGATGCGGAAATCATCTATGTGGCTCAGAAAAAAAAATAGCAATACTTGGAAGTGCAAATTCGACCCAAGAAGAGTAGGCACTTAAACCTGGCCCAAGAGACCTATTACTCAATATCACTGCCCTCATGTCGCATAACAGAACAACTCTTAATTCTGGGAAGGCATAGAAGAGGACTTGTAATCTTTCTCTGTTTAGAAGTATTGTTGAGCTGATATTCGGAAAGAGGTCAATAAATTCCAGGCAGCATTCATTATTTTCTCTAATGGCTTTAATGTCTCTGCCCGCCAAGGAATTATTTTTCCCTTCAACTAAACCTGCCTTATTTTCTCCCGGCCCTGTATAAATCAGGGCCAGGGGGTTAAGGCTGTACACTAGCCTTACATCCCCTGTGTAACCAATTCCAGCAATCCCGACTGATCGACATCCAAACTTTGTACTGGGGACACTGGCATTCCAGGGCTTGATGCCCTACCCTGCAGGGACACCTCAACAGCTTCTTTTGGGGGCCAACATCTCGATTTAGATTTAATTTCTATTTTAGATCGGGCAGGGTGCTTTTTTGCTTGTAACATAATGATTGGGCCTTGTCCCTTCTCATTCTGTGTAGGTTAGTCTACTTCTAGGGGGGTAATGTTAATGGCATCATTTGTTTATCCAGGGGGACAGGTAGACATTGGTTATTGAGCAGTCACACTCACTGTTTTTTTGTACTGACCAGGCTCTCTCTTAGGGCCTGGACTATCTTGCGGCCCTTGGTTTTTGGAGAAAAGCCACTTTAACGAATTGACAGGGAAACAGGACCAGTCCTTTTCTTTCTTTTGGGTTTACCTTTTTTTATCCCCCCTCTCCTTCGGTTTCACAATGGAACTTAAATGTACATCATTCAAGATTTGTGAACCGTGACTCTCTGGGGTACGTAACACTTGGTCGTAGCTTCCGACTGCAGTTCCTCCTGGCACAGCCTTGGTGTCCTGCACAACAGGAGTAGAGGTGAGTTCACTCCTTTGGTGCTTGAGGGCATTATCAGGACTGTCAGAAATAGTGCTAATATTTGGTTCCTCTTATGATTTAAATATCATGGTGGCATGCTGCTTGGTTGTATCTTTGAACGCTGGGCTACTTGTCGCCGTATTTTCTGGTTGAATCATGGAAATTACTTTTTGTTCTATCGGGTTTCCAGTCACGCTTCGGTAATCTGCCTGTGATGCTTTGTCATTGATATTAGCTGGTTTTTGGGTGCTCAGATTGCTTGTCACACTTGAAGGATCCATCTGCAAGGCTTCATCGTATTTCATACCCTCAGACATGAAGGTATGAAAAACAGAGTTAATAATGATTCTATATGATCAGATCCTCCTAGAGTCTTCTCTAAGAGCGAAAGAATTTAAGATAAAACCCTACGAAAGGGAAAATTAATTGCTTCAGAGATTATAAAGCCTTGTGCAGCCCCCAAGTTGATCAGGGTGCTTCCAGGGATGCGCTGGAAGGTTGAGTCATTGTATTGGGAGCTCCCCATGGAGGCTCTGCTGCTCACTTCTGGGGGGAATCCTATCTCTGCCTCCATCTGCGCTTCCTCACTATTGCCTAAAATGACACTTGGATCATCAGAATTTCCGACCTACCCAGTGCACACCTTGTCTCGCACTGTGGTCTTCGTAGGCACATCAGGCAGGGTATAGTCCAGAAACATCAAAGAGCCAGTACTCAAAGACTCGTTACCAGGGCATTTATCCCCCAACTGGTCCATTGGAGCTGCAGAGCTTTGGGTTGCTACCTCCTATGTAAAAACAGCAATTGATGGACACAATGCAGAACAATGTCATACATTCACCGCAGTACAGATTTCGGGGCCTAAATCCATCGTTTTTTGCTCCTCATACCATTTCAGTTTGAACCCAGCTTTATGCAAATCAGTCTTGACCATGCGCCCAATGGGAACAGTCCAGCCCGACCTTCCAGGCCATGTCCTTCCTGGACTGCAAACAAGCATCCTAGGACCAATTTCGGGGTTTCACCCCTCATCACCCAGGTTAGCTTGACTCCAGTGGAATGGAGAGCACGGGACCCACGTCTAGGCATACCACTCGGGGTGACAAATGCAAAAACAACAATTGATGGACAGAATGCAGAATAATGTCATACATTCACCCCAGTACAGAGATCTGAGCCTAAATCCATCCTGTGTGAGACATGCCAATATCCCAGTGGATGAGGGGTTGATATCTTTACCTAGTATTTCTGCCAGTACCACGGAGTTGCTCGTTGGTGGCAGGGGCCCCAGACCTTGCATACTGTTTGTTGTTCCTTCCATTGCATCATAAGGCCTGTGTCTAACTTGCTCCTGTGCCAATGTGTGGGCATTTAGACTGCCTGAGGCAGTAATCCCTCCCTCAGACTTGAACGTAGATTCAGGGACAACCCCATAACGTATTTCATTCCTGAAACAGTCTTTTCCACACTGGTAAGGGCCTGCTCACCTTTAAGAGTAGGCTCCCCCAGCATTATAGATGTGCCCCACAGGTTATCCTTTACAGTATCCTGGTTCACCTGGCTCACCACTGCTCTGGCAGCAGGCGTATTCTCCATTTCTTTATTGATAGAAACTTGTGATCAGCTTTAAGGGAGAGGGTGTGGCCTAATGGTCTAGTGCGGTCGATCTCAAATCTGGGGAACCAGGTTCGAGTCTCTGCAATGACAGTCATCCTCTAGTGATTCGGGGCAAATCACTTAATCTCCCCTTGCCTAGCAAAATGAATGTGTCCTTGTGTAACGTAACTGGTGCTCCTGTAAAGTGCTCTGATACCGGATACCTTTGGGTCAAGTTTCCGCTATATGAAACTCCCCCCCCAAAAAAAAAGTTGGGTCCGCCCCTGGGTCTACCCAAAATAGCACCATTCAAAGGGGAGGTAGGTTGTAATTGTTATTGGAGTTGTCATTGAGCCTCAACAGGCTCTGTTTGCTGGATCACAGCTGCGGGATCCGATGGACTGGCATTCCCCCTTTGTATGCTTTCCTTCCCCTTTGAGTATGTTGCAAGCAACTTATTAAAAACTCTTAGGGAGCGCCTCGGGACCACCTGTTTAGGTCCTCTGTTTGCAAAAGTCATTGTGCTAAGACTCAACGGGCACAGGGTACTTGTTAAAAAGTGTCGGCTGTAGGGGCTCCTCAAGTAATTCCAACAGTGTTTCAAAGTTCCTCAAATTGTGGCGATCCTTCTGGTGAGGCAACTCCTACTTTTTCTGATTTTCGTGCTCTAGGGTTCTTCAGGAGGGTAATAAGAAGACCGTTTGGTGATCGAGATCCAACATAGGTATTCAAGCATGATAAAGAGTGGCGGGCAGAGAGTAGCACGGCAGCAAGCCACACTGCAACCTAAAATAGCTGCTTCCGCTACTCGCTGCTCAGGGCCGGACTGGGAACCAAAACTGGCCCTGGCAAAGAGCTCGGCCGGCTCCCCTGGGAACAGCTGAGCTGTTTGCCAGGGCCGGTTTCAGCCGATTTTGTTACAGGGGCCGATTTTGCAGCTATGCTGCAAAAATGGCCCTGTAACAAAAAGGGCCTCCATGAGCCCAAAATCGGCCCCCACCCTAGCGGCCCACCGGGGAAACGCCCGGTGCCTGCTCCGGCCACTCCGGCCATGTCGCTGCTTCCTCTCTTCTAGCCGCTGCCGCTCTAACAGAAGCTGCGCTAGGAGGCTTGTCAACCTAATTAGGCACCTACCATCTATCTCAAATAATCCAATGCTTGACACAGGCTGTGTACACTCCAGAACCCTCTGGAAGACTTTCTTTAACAAGCTCAGGATTTGCAGGCTCTCAATCAATCCTTTGCTCACAGCCGCTCTGGGCACCTTCCCAAACCCTCCAAACATACACTCACTGCCTCCTGCTCCTAGCTATCTTCATGAGTTTTTCCTTGGGGGCAAGAGCTGGGTCTAGGGTTTGGGTCTGGATCACGCGCTCTCCTACACCCAGCTGACCCGCTGCAGTCCAGTTGTTTCAATGTCTCAATTGTTTCAGCTTCTATGCAGGTTAATGGGGTGGGCGGGAAAAAGAGTAAATGAAGGGCTCAGTGCCTTGTATACTGTGCACACTATTAAACCCAGAGAGGGGAAAAATGGTGGCTAGCAACAGCCACACCCGCTGATTCAACCAGGGGTGGGGGGCAAGCCGATCTTCACACCCCCATGCTGATTCTGCACCTCTGTGCCAGAAGCATCTAAGTCTCCGCGCGCCTGCGAGTTCTCACTTTTCCCTTCCTACCAGGGATCTGGAAACTCAAGTGAGGAGGTCAAGGGTATATGGTATGGGGAATATAGTTGTGGTTGACCCCCAGATTCTGGGCTATATCTTCTAGGGACCAGTGAGACAAGCTTACCACGCCTGCTGCACCTGCTTGCTTTTCTTTGATCCGAGCTTCTCCACTGGTGCTCAGTAGCGCTCCTGAAAGGCTGGAGAGTGTAGGATGAGGGTCTTCGCGCAGCGTGAGGAGCGGGCACACAGTATTTTTTCAGAAGGTTGTGGTGAACCACAACGTGGGATCAGAGGTGCCATCCCCAGCCACCCACCCTCTCCAAGGACTCTCCCTGGGGCGCTGTGCTGCTCAGGCTCTGCTCAACCCTGCCTCACCTCTACCTCCGCAATACTTGGCTCCGGGCTCAATTGAGATTGCCTTGCTCAGACTTAACTAAACCGCTCAGCAACTCGCCATGAGCAGCTCTAAGAAAGAGGGGAGGCATTGGAGGTGAGCACATCTCAAAAAATGACAGTGCTGTAGTTACCATTGTGGAATAAATGCCCCAAGCCTTGTGACATCTCTTCAGCCAGTGCACTCTACAGATGATCCATGAAGCACCAGTGTTTCTCAAATTCCTGCTTGATTGGAGGACATTTAATCAGGAACCTTTAGCCCTCTGATTTTGAGGTGTTTGTGCATTGTGTGTTTGGAGAGTCTTGATAACTCCCCAGCCCATACAAATTCATTTATGAACCTCTAGAGATTCCTCTGGATCTTATACAGTACTGGCAACAGAATGGACTAAATTTGAAGAGTGTGTAGGGACATGAATAGAGACTTGAGGACCCTGGACCTGTTGAGGACTAATAATATTTCCAAAATACATCTGTGCCACATGTTGATTGAAGAATTACCAGTCAATATATCTGGTATCCTGATGAAGGCTTGGGAAATAAGCAAGCCGAAACAATGCGATCTTAGTCGATTAATGGGTAATGACTAGCAGATGAAGAGTCTTTCAAAGAAACATTGTTACAGACTCTACAGATAGTTGTAATAGATACTACTGTGCTCTGATTTTCACTCCCATTATTATGTATTTTTGTTATGGGAATGCATGTTTTTACTCTTAGGAGGGTAAATGTGGGAATCAGGTGTATAAATTGCATTTGATTGTGAATATATGTACTAAATTACCTTTGTGAGCCTAGATATAGTCCCATTCCATCTGCTCATTTGGTATGAACAGTTTCCATACGATTGCTGTTTTAATGTGATACTGTTAAGTACCTAGGTATAAGGCAATTATCTCATCGTTTTCAGCCAGCAGTTTGGGCAGGTTGGTGCCCCTCAGAAATTATTTTGCCGACTAAAAGTTTCCTGGTCCTGGTACACCCTGCCCTTGGTGAGAATTCCACTTTATCTTCAAAATCCAGCAGTTGAACCTGCGCCCATAATATTGACAGCTGTCTCAATACCTTGATTGATCCTGACATTTTATGTATTTGTACTCATTTCCTCAAAAGTGCCTCCGCCGTCCCTGTTTCTCTTTCCTGTTTGTATTGAGTTTGGCAGCAGTGGATAACATGGCCCTCAAACCACTGCTTTCAGTGTATTCCACATACAGTTATTGCTTACGACCCCCTTATTGTTCTCTGTCATGTACTTCTCAGTTATCTCATTTCCTTTATTCTTGACATCTGTAAAGCACAATAACCTATCTCTCAGGTTCTAATTGCCCTTTGTCGCCGCACCTACCGACTCGAAAAGAATAAAGGACAGCACAGTGCGATATGACCAATTTCTGATTGAGTATTCATCAACAGCAGGGGGTGTAAGACCAGGAGATGATCCAACCTTGCATACACATAGTGTGCTGCTGAAATAAATGGGTATAATCGGTGTTGGTTGTTTTTGACTGAGCTATATGTCATCCAGGCACAGCTCCCAGAGCCACTCGGTCTCCCACCTGCTGGCCATGTACCCATCTGTCCCGTTCTTCATCCTGAACTGACATCGAGGCTCTCCATCACTATATTAAAGTCCCCGCCTATAATGACCTCTCCTCTGTCTCATGCCCCCTCTGATGAATGGTTCTTAACTACTGTTAGAGGCATAGAGGCTGGCCACTGGGAGGAAAGGGCTTCTCTATAGTACCACCAATAAGTACCTGCTCTTGAAGTCAACTTTAACCTTTTAATCAGCCGTCTTGGGGACTGAGGCCTAGGGTCTGCTCTAATGATTGACTTTGGCAAGGCATCCAGTGCCAACCCCCTTCTCCCCTCCATAATCTCCCTCAAAGTTCCTCCCCCCTCCCAAGTATCATCTGATCTTCGCCAACCCCCCAAGGGCCACAGCTTTGGAGTCTGATTTAGGTAGACAGGCAGAACTTTGCATGCCTTATCCTTGCTGCCATCTTGGCCACTTCCCATGAAATTTAATTTAGTCAATAATTACATTGGAGTGGGAGTTTTCAGACACAGAAGACACAATATATAATATATAGACGTGCATACTGTTGCCCTGGTTATGAGTGTGTTGACATTTTCTGATCCCTACACAAACCCCAGTTTGCCCAGGGTCCAGAAAACCAAGTTTACCATACCCAGTAATTACTGGGTGTGATAAAGACCTCATAGTTCGTTAAATTTCAACAGATCAAACCAGGGTAAAGGAGTAAGTTAGAATAGAGTACGGGTAAGAGTAAGTTATTAACTGTGATGTCGAATTTGGTGTGGTAAACAGCAAAACTGCATGTCATTCCCCAAAACTATTAATAGGAGCAGTTTTATCATACCCGATAAATTCTGTACTCAAAAGAGTCAGATTTTATTGGATGTAATAAATAGCACCTACTACTCTGAGGCGGTACCTACTAAGAACCTAAGGAGGCTATTCAGAAAGGCACGTGAGACTACGTAAACGAGTACTCCTTTAGTTCTTCTTTCCATACTCATAAATACTTTTGTGAATTGTCCCCTGAAAGTGAATATACGTTTTAGAATTTTTTTGCACTGAGTTAAAGTGAACTGCAAAAAAAAAAGCAAACAGAAAATATGTATTCTCACTGGAAAGTCTCTTTTCTGTCTGCACTGTCAATGAAATATAGAAATATTAAGGCGCTGTATACATATTTACTTCTTTGTAATGATTCCATTTCCCAACCTGTAATAATTGTTGCTACTTTTCATTTTAAGTTTGTGGGTGTTTGTTCATTGAACACACCTAGACACTATTACCTCAAAGATAAGATTCTCACACTGCTGAGAACAATGTAAAATCAATGCAAATATTTTCTAGTTAACATTATTTCGATTATAAACATGGAAACATCTATTTGCGGAAAATCAAGAAGAAAAAGTTGAAAGTGAAGGATGAGAACTGTACTTGGCTATTTGCTTGATTTGTAATCAGCACAACTTTTAAGAAGCATTTAATACTCAGCCGTGGTTAAAGTTATTTCAAGGACGTCTGAAGGTCTGGTAGGTACCTGTGCGGATCTAGAGTGAACCTCAGTTAGAGCGTTAAACTCTCCTTTTCAGTTACATTCTTCGGAGGGAGGGGCTTCTTTTACTGAGACCCTCGCAGCTGAAAGGCCCTGTCCAGGTGCTTCAAAAACGAGGGAATGCGGCCAAATTCTCCTTTCTGAGGGGCCAATACTAAGAAGCCCTTAAATCATAGAAGTCTTGCATTAAAGGAATGGTCCTTAAAGGCAATCTGCCTCTAGGATGACCAAAGGCACCCACAGGCGTAGAAGTTGTAATTTGCCTAAAGTGTTACGTGTATGTGTTTTCCTGTGATTTTTTCAAGAATTTTCTGTCGAATAGATCATTATGGGTTGCGCAGAGTGCCTGACTTTTTTTGTTGATTTTAAAAGGCGTTTTTATGTTTTTATAGGAGAGACCCATCGAAGACGATCTTCATCTTTTGCATATTTGAATCACAATCTTGCACCCATTCCTGAATATGAAGCTCTTCACTGCATCGACTCTGGTAAAGTACCTTGGTAACTAGTACCTTGCATCAGCTAAGCGAATATGCTCTTTATATTTTTGATATGGCATCAGTTTATCAAATTTGGTTCTAAGGACACCAGTAGGCTAAATAATTATACATATCTGTTTCAGCTTTAATAGCATTTTGAGGCGAGGCACTGGGTGGCCTTCTCCTTCTTCTCAATGCACTTCATACTTTCCTAATCATCATTTAATGACCCACTAGGGACATATTAAAACCCCAAACTAGGTGTGAACCTACAGAAAGACAGTCTTCCTCAACAATATAGCTCAAAAGTAAAACTAAAAACTCTAGAAAACTCAGCAGTGAGGGTCAGATATATAAAAAGTAGGAATTATGATTTCCTAATTGCGATTCTTACCGAATCACAATTAGAAATTTGCAATTCTTACTGTAAGAAAACATACATCATGTATTAGCAATTCCTAGTGGGTCACAAATTGACCTACCTCATGAATATTAATGAAGTAGGTTGCAGTTTGCGACCTATTATGAACTGCAGCCATCGCAGGATTGGTGGCCTGGTGGGGTCAGTAGACCACCATGTCTGTGATTACTTTTTAATAAAGCATTTTTTTAAAAATTCAGCCCATCTTCCTTAACGGAAAATGGGATGCGTTTCAGAAAATAAATGAAACGTTTAAGTGTAACTTTTCAAGAGTAGGCAGTGGTCTGTGTTGAAATGAGATATTCCCTTCAACATTCGCAAAGGGGAAGGGTTCCCTTTGTGCCCCCGTCCCATTTGCAAATGGTTGCCACCTCCTTTGAGGTGTCAGTAAAAAAGGAATGTTTTGCGACTGTAATTAAGTCGCAAAAAATCATACATACCACTGTGATTCTGTATTTGGAAGGGACGCCCTAAATATGCCCCTTCCAAATACCAAATCGCTAAATGCAAATTGTGTTTCAGTAACATTTTACTGAATCACAATTTGTGCTTTGTACATATGAGAAAGCATTTCTGCACTTGGAAACAGCTCGATTCTACTGATCGGGCCATTTCCGACTGCCAGAATGCTTTGTATATCTGGCCCCAAATGTTTTAGAATCAAGGGTCAGTGATAGGCGTTTCCGCACACGTGACTAACATAAAACCATTGTACAACTTAATAGTGATTTTATGGCAAGACCCGGAAGCCAGTATTATGCATAATCTCTTTTATTGCCTCATACACATGAGCAACAAGAACATAGAATTAGAACAACAACCATCATTCCAGGACCTTTGGAACATCAATGCACAGCCATCTTCCTTCTTTTGTTTGCTGCTCATAGACAGATAAGTACCTTTTGTTAGTTGCTTAATTCAGTGTATGAGAAGGAGATCTGTGTGTTTTATGTCTGCACTGTGGCATATATAAGGTTTGACAAATGTGTGTGGGACAGTGTGTATGATTTGGGAGATTTCTGTCTGTTTTTAGGACATGGTTGTGTATGGTAGAGACAGATTTCAGTTGTGGATACTTTCGGTGGATAGCAGCGCATGTGGGTTTTGTGTGGCTTGATCATTTTTATGGAGGCAGAGTTGTGGCATTTCCTGCTGGAATTGGTAGGATGTTTAAGCTATACAGGCCATTTTGAGGAGGTAACCATATGTGGGGCATGTTAGGTGATTACTGAAATTTTTTGGATGCGGAGACTTATTGTGTGAATATATGGGGGCATGTGGTGAGTTACCAAGACGTAGAGGGGTTTAGAGTTAGGCCGACATGCCTGTCAGACAGCAACTGTGAGCGGTGGCAGCGGGGCAGTTTGAAGCCAGTAAATTAATTTAAAGCTTACTGAGGCTTCGTAGGGTGTGTGTCTCTGTGCGATGTTGGAGGGCAGCGCATGGTTGAAGCTCATCTTTCCTACCTGGTTGCTAGGCTCATGTCAGGGCCGACGGCGGTACAAGCTTAGGCCTTGGAACAAGGCTGCTTGTACTCAAGAAATTAATTTGTGTCCATAGAGGGCCGCTGGGTGTGTGCAAAAAATCCTAGGCAGTCTTAATCATAGACAACAAGTTATGGTACCCACTAATGGCTAGGAACAGGCGTGCAAAAAATACATAATCATACGTGAAAGGCAAACATATTTTTAATAAACATAGTAAAATTCATATATGAAAGGAACTAAAATTATACAGATTATCCGACAGTACAAAATTAAAAATATTATATACAATTATTGTACATAATAACAAACAATACACTATAGCATGATTGATTAAAAAAGACACCACAATTGATTGTTGTGAGGTATCCAAGAACAAATGAAGAAGAAACAACTCGACGCGCGTTTCGGCGAAAACGCCTTCTTCAGGAGTCACAAATAACCATCTGTAATTACATATAAAAAAATATTACATACATAATAATTCTAAAATGGCTAACATCTATAAATAATACCATTAGAGTGACAAACCTATGAACCTACAACAACGACATAATATATTTCATGTGACTTTGCCGCCAACCTGACCATAGAGGGTCCAACATTTCTACTTTGTGTCTAGTTAATGATATGATACACATATTTCAGAGAGAAGATTGTATAGTACTCAAATACAAGATCTGTCTATAACCTATAGAAGACTCGTTACTTAATCTGAGAGACAAATTCTGACATATTGATATTAACGTAAATTGATGGAAACTTACAAGATGTAACAGAAACAACCTTCAATTTTGTAGTGTTACCACGTGAAGAGATGGTCAAACAAATATCTGAAAGAACATATATATAAAAGCAACACATGTATTAAAATATAGCAATCAAATGGTTTGATGCAGAAAAAAACTCGGCGGTACAAGCTCGGGCCTTGGAACAAGGCTGCTTGTACTCAAGAAATTAATTTGTGTCCATAGAGGGCCGCCGTACACACATGCGTGCTGCAGCCATTTTGGAAGACTGGGCAGGATTGCTTGCGACAGCGTTAGAAGATAGGAAGACATATTTTGGGATAGAAGAGCCGCTGTTCTTAGGCAGTTACTGCGTAACTGCAATTGCGATCAGCTGTGAGGAAAGGGTATCGTAGTGAATTTCTGTGAAATGATTTTATTTCATTGTTATGACTTGAGAAGGTGAATATATAGATATGAGTTCATTATTAGGGGAAGATTTGGATAACAATGTAAGGGAATACATGGAAAAGATGTTTGGGGATCTAGCAGATAGAATGGACAAAATAATTTAACAGTTGTGTTCAGAAACACACTAAGGAAAAAGGTGCTAATAAGATGGTAGAGGATGAAAGACATTGGTCTGTAGAGGAGGTGGAGCCAGTGACTGGTAGTTCAAAAGACAGAGGAAAAAGGAGGACACATAAGAGAAAGCATTCAGAGATGCATAAGGGGAATAAGGGTCTGTCCATAAGGCTCCATAGTTGGATGTGGCTATAAGGGCTAAAAAGGAAGCTTTAAAGGCACATGGGAAGAGTCATAATGCGGTGGCATGTGATGGTTCTTCCACAAGTGGGGATGTGGAATTGAGCTACTCACAGAGTTTTTGTAAACTGAAGAGGAAGATGAGAGGTGTAGTAGAGGAAAGATAATAAGATAATTACGTTAGAGCAGAGTGACTTTGTAAACTTGTTAGGTGAGGAGATGTTTGATCCCTTGTTAATACAGAATCCACTGTCACCTCAGCGGTCACCATCAGAGCATGCAGTTTAGTATACTTTATATTGGATATGAAGGTAAATACCTAAAGAAGTACGTACTCGTTTGCGCTCAGAGTGTCCGAGACCAACACTAGAGTCAAAAGTGGCTTATACCCCAGAGTTAGACCCCCAAGAAGCTGAGTTTCCTCAATCAGTCTGGTCATGACCCCAGGAAGGATTTGGGCAACAGTTTGAAAGAGTGTCAGGATAGGTTGCTAGATATCCTTGGACCACTTACGAAAGTGTTTGACTTGGATGTCCCAGAGTTACACCAATGGGTCTAGAGGGCGATTGGCCTCCTAGGGAATATGAATGCTACCTTGTGCATGGAACGGCGTAAGAGTATATGGATGAAAATCGATCCCAAACTGGCTGAGCTGGCAGGCAAAGAGTTTGGGGTGGAGAGCAATGGAATTCTGTTCAGCGAGGAATTTGTCAGAGATATGTCTAGATATGTGGGCACATTTAATTCCCTACAGAAGGTCCAAAAGCCTATGCGAAAGGTTTACAGTGGGGTTGGGTGAATGCGGGGTTGCTTCCCAGGCGGTGTACAAGGGATTACTCGTGGGCCATTCTCATGGGGAAACAGGCCCTATTGATATGGATATAGATCAGAGCAGGGTGGATTTTATCCGCAGAGACAAAGGGAACGGTCACGAAGTTCATGGAGTGAGAGAGGAGGAAGAGGAGCAGCAGGTGAGTTTAGGCAAAGGCCTTTCATGTTCCCATAGATAGCTGGGAGGCAGACTAGCGAAGTTTGTTGCAAGGTGGACAGACATTGCACAAAACCCTTGGTGTTGAGGACAGTACATGGTTATCATATACACTTTGTTGGGGTCCCATGTCCAAGAATTCTAAGGTTTACCAAACATCAGGAAGAGTTGGTTACTCAGGAGGTAAAGGCGCTTTTGGAAGAGGGCGTAATAGAGAGGGCAGTGGAGAGTCCACAAAGTTTTGAAAGCAACATTTTGTTAGTTGAGAAGAAGGACAAGGGGATGAGACCCGTAATCAATTTGAGTTAATTCAATGATTTGGTGTGTTAAAATCACTTCAAGATGGAGGGGCTACACATGTTAAGAGATTTGTTAAGGAAGGGAGACAGGTTAATGAGATTATACTTGAAGGATGCTTATTTGACGATCCCAATGTGTCTGTAAAACAGGGTCTCCTTTCAGTTCAGGTGGACTAGGAACCATTGGAGGTTCAAGAGTCTTCCGTTTGGGCTGACGTCAGTGCCATGGTGTTTTGGAAAGGCCATGAGACCAGTGAATACATGGTTGCGATCAAGTGGGGGTCTGGCTGATTGTGTATCTGGACGATGTCTTTGTTATGGCAGAAGAGAGGACGTTGGCATTGGAACAGAAGTATTGGCTGTGCGTAAACTGGAGGATTTAGGTTTTGTAGTGAACAGGGACAAGTCATGCTTAGTACAGGCCCAAGAGATGACATTATCCAGATACAGACCTTGGACGGTGTGTTAAGGTTACCTATGGAAAAAGTGAAGAGAATTTGCATGAAGTTGAGAAGAGTGAGGGATTCGAAATGGGTCTTGTTGCGCAAGTTAGCGAGGTTATTGGGTCTGCTGTTGGCGTCAATACAGGCAATATTTCTCGGCAAAGGTTGAAGGGTTATCATTTGCGAATAGGGGCGAAGTATTCCCAGAAAGTGAGAATGAATCAAGATATGATGGATGAACTGGATTAGTGGCTGATGAACATGGATGCATGGAATGGAAGGGCAATTTTTGGGGAGGTATCGAAAGTGGAGATAGAATCAAATGCAAGCATGTATGGTGTGGAGCAAGGTGTGGTTCAGTGACAACTGGAGGACAAAGGTTGAATACAGAGAGGGAGATGCAAATCAATTGTCTGGAGCTCCTGGTGGGTTCCTTCGCAGTGAGGAGTTTTGTGAAGAGACAAGCTAAATGTTGTTGAGTAGTTGAAGATTGACAATGTGTCAGCAGTGCGTCATGTTAACAAGTTGGGGGGTCCTTGTTCGAGAGGGATGGCAAAGAGGCGAACAAATTTTGGAGATTTTGTTTAGACAAGGCCAACATGGTTCAGGCTCAATTTAATCCAGAGAAGAGCAATTTGGAGGCGTACTGGAATTCAGGAGTCTAACAGATCCAAGAAATTGGAAGTTGGCCAGGGAGGTGTTCAGGAGTTTGGAGAAAAGGTGGGGGTCTTTGGTAGTGAATCTGTTTGTAGACAGGTTGAATGATCAGTTGCTATAGTTTTACAGTTGGAGACCAGATCCAGAGGCATTGGGAGTAGACACTTTTCAGAAAAATTTGGGGAAAGGAAGGATGTATGCTTTTCCTCCTTTCTCAGTGATACAGAGCGTATTCATAAAGGTCAGGAGAGAGGGAACGGAGTTGGTGTTGATCACTTCTTTGACAATCTCAAGTGTGGTTTCGGGATGTGATGAGCGTGTTGTGGGATGATCCAGTGTTGTTACCATGTTTCCCTCACCCACTGATAGATGCCAGGGGAATTGTCACAAGATGGTTGTGGCAGTGCAGTTGATGTTCATAGGTTGATTTCAGGAGAGTGGGGCAAGTATCTAAGTTATCAAAGGAGGCCACAGAGCTTATTAAGGAGTCCTGGGCCCCAGGGACAACTAAGACATGCAGGTCGGTATGGTTGAGATTGTTTAGTTGGTGTGTTGCAAGGGCAAAAAGCAGAAAATCAAGTTCTCCGACCAAGAGCTGGAGTACTTGATAGAGGGAGTCAGCAGGGACCATGACAAGCTTTTCGGAAAGCTTTCCCGGAAGGTGCCCGAGGCTGACAAAAGGCGCATCTGGCTGCACATCAGGGCAAAGGTCAACGCCGTAGGAGTGACACAGCGGTCAATAGATGACCTCAAGAAGAGGTGGTACGACCTCAGAGGCCGTGCCAAGGAAGGCATTGCGGAGAGACTGGCCACGGGAGGAGGAGACTCCACAGTTCCCGCAAACACACCACTGGAGGACTTGGTGGAGGACACCATCAACCCTGCGGCCTGCGTGGGGGTCACTCAGCTGGACACCTCCCGTGCCACACACCAACCACAAGGTAATAGCCATGCAACTGCGACCCCGTCCCCTAACAATGCCCATGCCCCCAGAGCAAGCCATATTGGTAACCCCAGTAATGCAGTCCCTGCCCATCCCAAACGCCCAATTGCATTGTGGGACCTGTAGTGTGACAATGTGCCCTGATAGCCACACACAGCCAGAACTGTCAAGTGAAACATACCCCTAAATCCAGTCAGGGAATGCAAGCCTGCATGCATGCTGCTACATCCCAGGTGCCTGAATCATATCATTAATCATGCACTCATTCACATCACAGGTGCTGCAGATGCTGAGACCTCAGATAGCGAGGCACTCCATATCGTGGAGACTCCAGATGAAACAGAGGGAGAGAGCCAAACAGTACCAGCACCTGGACCATCACATGCACCTGCACCTGCACCAGTACCTGGACAAGCACCTTCCCAAACGCACAGGGCCACCCCTGCAACCATAGGAGGAGTTCAACCACTCCAGGCGTCACGCGTGGCAGTGGATCAGACCCCACCACCACCCAGGAGGCAGACACGCCGCACAGCCACTGTGCGGTCCCAGGCAAGCGGCCGGTTGAGGCAGCAGCGCTCTGTGGCCACACGACCAGACATGGAGCAACAGGCCCAAAATCTAGGGCTAGGAATTGAAGCCCGGATGCTTGCTGTGCACCGCAAGCAGGCACAGCACATGGCAGCCATGCAGCTGTAGCTGTACAAACTTGCACGCAATATCAACCAACTGACTGAAATTGTGCAGGAGGTAACCGTTGCTGTGAAAGAGAACAACCAACTGATGGTGGCGCAGCAGGACATCACCCGCCGACGCCACCGCCACCGCCAGCTGCTGACCCGGCTATCTGCCTATACCCGGTCGAACCACCTCATTGGGAACGCCACTTCACAACTGTCGCACAGGTCACTGGCCATGCAGCTACAGATGGTACAATGCTGCCAAGATGTAGCAAGGGCCCTGGAGCAGGTCACCATCGCTGTTGAGAATCAACAGGTGTGCGGCCATGGCATGCAAGGGGGGGGTGATGCCAGTGAGGGCAAATTGAGCCTGAGCAGCCTGTCTGTGCCGGTGCTACCTGAAAAGCGCGCACGGCCGGACACTCCCAACGCGGAGTTGGAGAGGCGACAGGGTGCGTCAGGCAGGAGGCGCCAGTGACTGACTAAACATCACCGGCAGTGCCATGGTGATGTAACCACGCACGCCTGCTCTGGATACAAGAGCCTGTAATACTCAATACAGTTGTACATTTTTTGATGATTTAAGGCACATCTAGAGCTTGTGGAACATAAAAATAAGAATTTATTTTGAACACAAATCTTCCTCATGTCATTAATTCATGTGGCATGCATGAGTGCAGTGATTTGTGAGGGGTATGGGTGCACTAGAAATAGTTCAGTGTGATGTTGTTGCGGCGCCTGTGTACTTCAGCTGGATTCTCCCCGCATGCATGATGCACATGTGCAGGTGGCAGGTTGTTTGACTCACTACCAGACCCCTCCACAGGTATCCTCCGCTTGGTGGCAATATTGTGGAGTATGGCACACAAGGCCACGATGCGGCAGCAGGCCTCAGGCTGGTATTTGAGGGCCCCGCCAGTCTTGTGGAGGATGCGGAATTGACTCTTTAACATGCCAAATGTCCGCTCAATAACATTTTTTGTGTGTATGTGTGCAGCATTGTAAGACCGTTCCTGTGGTGTAGCAGGGTTGAGGTATGGGGTGAGGAGGTATTCACGGAGGCCGTAGGCGCTGTCACCTGAAGGATAGGAGCAGAGGGTCAGTGCCTGTTATGCGCAGCAACATGGTCTTGACATACTGTACGTGGGCATGTGTACTTTTTAGGAGATGTCCTTCGCCAAAGTCACCCCTGGCCAAGCGGGTGTGTATGCCTCTGTGCCTGAAGATGAACGAATCATGCGTGCTCCCCGGGTATTGGGCCACAATGTCTGTGATGATGGTTTTCGCATTGCAGACCATCTGGATGTTGAGGGGGTGGTATGACTTGCGGTTCCGGTACATGTATTCGGTCTCAGCGGGTGGACAGATGTGAATGTAGGTGCAGTCAATGCAGCCAATTACATGGGGGAAATGGGCGGTGTGGTAGAAGTCCAGTTTAGTTTGCGTTAAGTCCTGTTGGGTTGTTGGGAAGGTGATGTAGTGGTGGATCCAGCTCAGCATGGCGTCCAGGAAACTCTGTAGGTAGCGTGACAGGGTACTCTGTGATATACCCCCTGCATATGCGACTATCCCCTGGAAGCTTCCGGAGGCCATGAGGTGCAGGCAGCACAGGACCTGGACATGGGTGGGCACGGCATTGGGCCTCCGTGTTGGGTGCTGCATCAGGGAGTCAAGGTCTCTGATGAGCTTCTTTATCATTGCCCCATTGAGCCTGTATTTTGAGTAGATCTCCTCTTCAGTCTGTCCCAGGAGTGTAATCCGCAGCCGGAAGATGCGCTCCTGGATCCTGCGTTGGTTCTGGGCTGCAGCCTGGAGCCTCAGCCACCTTGCCACGATGTAGAGACCTGGCATTGTGACTTTCCTCATGCTCCTACTGAGTCTCCTTAAGTGTGTTTGGTTTACCCTACACCTGTATCTTCTTTGCAATTTGTTTTCCAATTGTACTTCATGGTTACCACCTGGTTTAGCTTCTCCTTAGCTTGCGACTCATTTTTAGCGAACTTGGGTATTTTCGCGAATTGCGAGTTATGATAAATTTGATTTGTGATTTGGTTTGCGAATAATATATTTCACAGAAAATGTGGGTAATCGCTGTTAAGGAATCGCAATGTGGGTTGACAAATGGTTTTGCGATTGTTTGTTTTGTGAATTCGCTATTTGCTGCTTTTGTAGTTGATGAATTGCGGGAGCGGAAATTGCAATCGCAATCGCTGTTTCGCAGCTATTGTGATCGCTATTTCGCTTGATGAATCTATGCCTATGTCTAGAACTATTTTTTATCCAAAGATGAAGGGACATGATTTGTGTGTGGTTCATTGCTTGAAGGAGTATGAGAAAAGAACAGAGACGTTGAGAAAGTAAGGATGTTCACAATTGTTGATTTCTTTTAAAACTGTGTCGGCACCTACTCCGGCAAGGTGGGTTAAGGAGATGATGAAAAAGACAGGTATTGATGTAAGTGTTTTTAAAGCACATTCAGCAAGGGGGGCGAGGGCTAGTAAGGCTTTTTTATCAGGTTCCGATCTAAGTAGTATCAGGACGGCTGCGTATTGGTCTAGTGATCCAACATTTTAAAGTTGTTACTTTAAACCTGTGGAAAATGCTTTACAAAGAGTGATGGATGACCTTTGAACATACATAATATTGGCCCCTGAGTCTGGCCATTAAATGCAGATTTTCCACAGTTTTAATGGGAAGAAAATCAAGATTTTATTACAAGCATGGAGGCTAATATTATCCCTCCCAGAATTGTGCCCAGCTCATCTGATGTGTTTGGTTTTGTGTTCCAGGACAAAGTTGAGTAGACGGTTTCGGCAGAGATTTGGAAGGATTTCACAGATATGAATGATTTGCTTCTGGCGGATTTACAGTTTATTTTACGGATGGACTTTTGGTTTATTCTCAGCAAGAAAAGAAGGAAGATGGCTGCGCATTCAGTGATTACATGCATGCTCTAAAAGTTCTGGAATGTCGGCGGTTGTTCAAATTCTATGTTCTTATTGCTGCTGTGTATGAGGCAATAAAAGAGATGATGCATGATATTAGCCTTAGTGCCTTTATTAAAATTACGATTTTCTTCCCATTAAAACTATGGAAAATCTGCATATTCGTGTTCAATACTCGGGCCATAGTTTATTCATTTCATTATAATCTGTGTGATAACAGTATTGTAGTCAGCCAATACGTTTTCAATTTATTTTAGGATTCAGTAAAGCAAGGGTACAGATCCGAAAAGGAACACATTGCTGTACAGAGAGTAATTGTAATGTAGCAGGTACATTTCAGACACAAGGAGCTGTAAATGGGACAGTGTGAGATGTAGTTAGAACCAGATTTTCGAAAACACAATGTGATGAAGGGGTTATTGAAATCTCATTGGAGCAAAACTAGACAGCACACTGTGCAGTTCATTTTTACATATTTTCATTACAAATATTTACAGATTATTTTATGATGTATATTTTTGTTTGAGGGACAGATATGAAGCAATTAACCTGTAAATACACTTTTGTTTATTTTATCAGTTGTGAACGCCAGGGCTGGAACGTGATCTCATAGCTCCATGCCAGGGTCAACAATGCAGCCACAAATCTACCACATCTTCATGGCTCAATGATCTGTAAAATTATAGATATAGGCACAGTTCCAAATAGAGGGTGTCAATAAACTATGAACAGCATAATATATATTATTACCTCTTTAGACATTTGCTTAAATACATAAACTTAAACAAACCCATTATATTGGATAATATTGGCATCTTGACATAGTTAAGTCTCAAAACTGAGCTAGGCAATTGTTGATGTGGCTGCATAGTTGTTTTATCTCTCCTCATTTGTTATTTTTATTTATTTATTTAAAACATTTGTATAGCGTGGCTGTCACCTTGCAGGTATCCTGGCGCTGGAGAAATTTCTCCTCAAGTGAGGAGACTGAGAGCGGGTAGCCAAGTGAATAGAGTTAGGGGAAAAGCCAGGTTTTGATACGTTTTCGGAAGGGGAGGAGTTGCAATATTTGGCGAATGTCAAGGGGCAGTCTATTCCATAGTTTTACAGCTGCAACTCTGAAGGATCTTCCCCCAGTCCTAACCTTGTTTAATCTAGGTACTGTGACAAGGCAGGCTGAGGCTGAACGGAGGGTTCTGGTGGGGATGTACCAGGAAAACATGGCTTGCAAGGGTCTGGGCCCGACTCCGTGCAGTGCTTTAAAAACAAGGCAGAGGGCTTTGAAGGCCACTCGCTGCCTCAGAGGGAGCCAGTGCAGCTCGGCTAAGGCCGCTGTGGCCGAGGATCTCCTGGTCCAGCCAAGGGCTAGTTTGGCGGCGGCCGTCTGAACTCTTTGGAGTCGGTCCAGCAGTACAGCTGGAGACTCGAGCAGCAGTGCGTTACAATAGTCAAGGCGACTAAGAATAGTACACCTGACTATTAACGCTCGAGCTTGTGCGGGGAGGAGTGGCATGATCTTGCGCAAAGAGCGCAGTAGGGCCGATCAGGTACCCACTGTTTTTGCAACCTGGGTTTCCATACTAAGCTTGTTGTTCATCATGACACCCAGGTTGCGGACCGTGGTGAACAGGCGCGGAATCCAGCTTCCAGCGCAAAACAGAACCTCGGTTTTGGAGGAGTTGAATTGCAGGGAGTTTTTGTGCAGCCAACCAGCCGTATCTCTCAGGCAGTCGTGAAACGATGTTAGAGGAATCGAGTCTTCCCCCTCCCAAGAGAGGATGAGCTGGGTATCATCCGCATAGTTTATAGCTTTTAACCTATGGGACTTTATTAACGTGACCAAGGGCTTAAGGTACACGTTAAAAAGAATGGGGCTGATGGACGAGCCCTGGGGCACCCCATGGGGCACTGAGGAGAAGGCAGATTGGAAAGGGGGAAGGGACACAGCCTGCTTCCTGTCCCGTAGGTAGGAATGGAACCAAAGCAGAGCCGTGCCGTCGATCCCAGCCTCTCTTAGTCTCTTCAGCAGAATCACCCGATTGACCGTGTCGAATGCGGCAGACAGGTCCAGCAAGATCAAAGCTACTGCCTGGCCCCTGTCTGCACGCATACGAAGATCTTCCATGGCTGTGAGGACAGCTGTTTCGGTGCCATGGGCTGGACGGAAGCCAAATTGAATATCGTCCAGGATGTGATTCTGCTCCAGATGTTCATGGTATATTTTTCATATATTCATCAGTTTATATATAGTTGAAAACATATAAAGCTTCACAGTAATTACACGTTTTACAATCACGAAAAACACACCAGAAATACAAATCAATGTACAACATTTACGAAATTCTATAACAGCACAAATTATGTTCAATTAATTTGGATTCATCAAAATATTAAGAATCCCCATCGGGCGTGGTTAGCTAACACCCAAGATGGACGCTATAGTGTAGAGCTTCAATCGCCACTTACCTAATTTTCCCCCACAATCGTTAAAATCATCCGTTTAGCCCGCCACACTTAATGACCTGGGGCTCCTTGATCTCAGGAGTCACCCGGTCACTGAACGTCAAAAATCCGTTTGTCTCGTCCTGAGATATCGGTGCCGAGACCGTATGCTGCGAGGAGGAGGGAGTTCCAGCCGTGACGGAGCTCGGCACCCTGCCATGCTACCCTGGCTGCTTGGAAGCGGGCCTGTAGGCCCTGGAGTGTATCCCCCTCGTGCACCCCTGCTTATCTCCGGCCCGAGGCATACCTTGGCTCCAGGTGTGTTGCCGCTGCTCGTCTCCTGAAGGAATCTGGAGAGCTCCTGGCTATCAGCGGATAAAACAACGTGCCCGGTCGGCTCTGGTACATGCAGGCGTCTTTGGAACACCTCCTGCATTGCTGGCCTAACTCTGGTGTTGGGGCGGGGGTGAGGGGAGACATCGGATTCCCCCCTCTGCACTTTTGCTACATCGAGTGCACGGCACCGGGGGCATTCGGCCATTCTTTGCCTCAACGGCCCAGCGTTGCGACTCCTCATTGCGCCCCTCCCCCATAGTGAACAACAGGCCCACATGAGGCCATATTTCTGCATTTACATGGTGGGCGTGCGCTGAGGGACTGTTCCCAGTATTACCCCCACATCTCACGGCAGCAATTGAACACACAGGCGAGTCAGAGTCTTCGGCCTACTGCAGTCTCTGCATTGGCTCCCTATCCGGAAGCGGATAATTTTTAAAGCCCTGACTCTTGCACACAAGGCCCTTTACGCCTCGGGGGCTAAATACCTTCAAAGGAGGCTCGCCTTCTATCGTCCAACACGATCTCTGAGATCTGAGTCGTTGTTTCGTATTACTGTTCCTCGTGTGAGGAAGGCCAGGATCGGAGGTCGCTCCTTTAGTTTGCGGGCTCCTCAGCTCTGGAACACTCTGCCTTTGGCATTGCGTAGTACTTCAAACTTGTTGGCCTTTAGGAAGGGCTTGAAAACCTGGCTTTTTGCCTCTTATACCCCTTTTGTATTTCTCCTGTTTCTGTTTTTAGATTTTGTGTTGTGTTTGTCTTTCTCAGGTCGTCATTAAAGCGCCGGGACACTCTGTTGAGTAGCCGCGCGCTATAAAAGACACAAATAACATAACATAACATAACATAACACTGCTGGTCTGGGTGCTGCCTGAGGGGCCAAGGACTGTTCTATAAGAGGCACAAGATCACTGTGAGACCGTACATAAGTGGTGCAGGTGAGGAGCTGAGGGGGCGGTCGATGTGGTGTACGAGTGGGGGGCTGCATCACTAAAGTTGGACACAGATCCCTGGGACCCCTGCTGAAGTGAAGCACCACTCGTGTTTGGTGGTGGAACACAGTACATTTGTACTTCCTCCTGGTTATTGGTTGCATCCGTCCACTACATCTGCGCCCCTGCTACCTCTTGTATCTGGGGTCTTAACTTGACATTTGGCCCGACGCAATGGCCACCGCGAAAGGTTCCAGGCAGACCCACCTGTTGAAGTTAGCAAAATTTGCCCTCTCTAAGCCTAATGCTGTGGACGAGAAGCACGACGAGCTTAAAGCAAAGCAACATATCGAGGGAGGGGCCCCGGCGCTAGTGAATTTCATGGAAGCTATTCAGGGGTCCGATCGCGCTGGAGCAAAAGATTGATATGGCGCCGACCTCGCAATATGGGAGTAAGGGTTAAGGCGACTGAACATTCAGTCACAGCACTTCAAACCTCCACGAAGACACTTGAAACTACAGTTAAGCGACTACAGGCCCAAACATTGGACCTTGAAGTGAAACTGGAGGATTATGAGGGACGCACACTCAGAAATAATGTGCGAATTTTGGGGGTTCTCGAGAGGGCAGAGGGGCAAGCTACAGATCTTTTTGTTGAGGCCTTAATTCAGAACTACCTACTACCTTTGTCCCTCTCACAATACTTCGCGATGGAGCGTGCAGACAGTATGCCTCGGGGCCCCCAGAGGCTAGGCGCCCCTCCGTGTCCCATACTGGCAAGGATATTCAACGTCTGAGACAGGGATATTATCCTCCAAACCGCAAGGACCACCCCTATGCTCAAATTCGAGAACTCTACCATTACATTCTTTCCTGACTTCACCTACAAGGTACAACAGAAGCGTAGATCCTTTCTGGAAGTAAAGTGGGCTCTCCATGATCAAAAGCTGAAATATGCGCTGCTCTTTCTGGCCAAGCAGAGGGAAAAGGTGTTTTTTCCAGACTCTGGAGGAATCCTGGGACTTGCTGGAAGGTTGGCGATCCTCCGGTACAAAGAGACATTCCTCTCTCAGTCGAATGCAGAGGCAAGACGGCCATCTGGAGAGGGTCGACCGAGGCAAAGGTGTTTGATCGTCTGTGGGACTCATCCCACAGCTGTGGCCTGACCTACCTCTTACGAACAGCAAGGTCTCTCACTGTGTTGGAGTGATTATGAGTATAGACCTGCCCCATGAGGACAGAGGTGACTATAATGTGAGAAACAATGTTTGATGTTTGCACCTTTCTTACACATTTAGTGCTTGCATTGAACACGGCACTAGGCACACCGCTAAAAAGCTACTGTCGGGGGTGGGACAGCCAGCTGTGGTTATATGGGTTCCATGTTAGGTATGGTTTATTGTTCTTAGCACACTATATTTTGGGCTCGCAAAGTAGTTATTATGGGGGAATGAGGCCATATACTTGGGTAGTTTCGGCTGTGTAGTGTTCCCCTTCACATAGTATACTTGTTTTGGGTACACAGGCGCTCTGCGAAATTTGGGTTGGGCAGTTCTATGTCCACGTATCAGGGAGGCAGGGTGGGGATGGATTCAAGGGTGTTTCAACAGTTTTTGTTACAGTTTTAGCATCTATGTTCAGTGCAGTCTAGTAGATGGTGCCTCCTTCAAAACACACAAGATGATGGATGGAATGTTGCACAATGGCAAAACATTCACTCCCAGCCAGGATAGCTTGACTCCAGTGGCTTAGTGAGCAAGGGACCCACGTCTGGGCATACCCTTCCCACATAGGGTGAACAGCAAAACACACAAGATGATGGACGGAATGTTGCACAATGGCAAAACATTCACTCCCAGTCACAGATCAGGGTTTAATCCATCGTTATTTTGCTCACCACGCCACCCCAGTTCAGACATGGCCATATGCAAATCAGTCTTGATCCTGTACATTCCTCATGGGAACAGTCCAGCCTGAAATGCCAAGCCATGTCTTTCCTGGACCGGAATCAAGCATCCTAGGACTGGTTTCTGGCTATCAGCCGTCTTCAGCCAGGATAGCTTGACTCCAGTGGCTTAGTGAGCAAGGGACCCACGTCTGGGCATACCCTTCCCACATAGGGTGAACACCAAAACACACAAGATGATGGACGGAATGTTGCACAATGGCAAAACATTCACTCCCAGTCACAGATCTGGGTTTAATCCATCGCTATTTTGCTCACCAAGCCACCCCAGTTCAGACATGGCCATATGTAAATCAGTCTTGACCATGTGCCTCATGGGAACAGTCCAGCCTGAAATGCCAAGCCATGTCTTTCCTGGACCGGAATCAAGTATCCTAGGACCGGTTTCTGGCTATCAGCCGTCTTCAGCCAGGATAGCTTGACTCCAGTGGCTTAGTGAGCAAGGTACCCACGTCTGGGCATACCCTTCCCACATAGGGTGAACAGCAAAACACACAAGATGATGGACGGAATGTTGCACAATGGCAAAACATTCACTCCCAGTCACAGATCTGGGTTTAATCCATCGTTGTTGTTGTAAGGGGCTTGTAAAGCGCCTGGTGACGCCATCCCGGCGTGTCCCCGCGCTGTGGAAGAAGAGTCAAGAAACAGGAAAGGAGATTACAGAGAAAACAGATGAGTTTTCAGAAGCTTTCTAAAGGTGGCTTCAGAGTCAGCTAGTCTGATGCTCATCGGGAGCTGGTTCCACTCTTTGGCTGCTATTACACGAAAGGAGCGGCCTCCCATTCTGGCTTTTTTTACACTGGGAATTTTCAGCAGACCTGTTCCCCCAGACCGGAGAGTTCTAGTGGGTTCATAGGGGATAGCTAGGTCGGTCATGTATGGAGGGGCAGAGTGTGCAAGGATCCTGTAGCACATAAGGAGGGCTTTAAATAGGACTCTCTTCTTTATAGACAGCCAGTGCAAGGTGGCAAGGGCAGGTTTAGAAGCCGCTCTTTTAGGAAGTCTAAGGACTAGGCGTGCAGCGGTATTCTGGAGCACTTGAAGTCTCCTGATGTTTTTCTGCGTTGTTCCGAGCAGAAGCACATTGCCATAGTCCATCCTCGAGGTCACAAGAGCTTGGGTCATAGTACGCCTTGCTTCAAGAGGAAGGAGATCAAGGGTGCGATTTAAGGTCTTCATAACACCAAAGCACTTCCCCACCATTTTGTGCACATGGCTGTCGAAGGAAAGTCTGGGATCAATCCAGATCCCCAGGTTTTTGGCTGATTGGCATGGGGTGGGTAATGGACCTAGACAAGATGGCCACCACTCCTTGGTCCAACTCGTGTCACTGCCACCAATCACCAGAACCTCCGTTTTGGAGCCATTAAGTTTCAGGCAGTGTTGGTTCATCCAGCCTGCCAATGCCTGCATGCAAGTTTTAAAGTTGTCGGCTGCCCTGCAGGGTGATTGGGTCAAGGAGATGAGAAGTTGGGTATCGTCGGCATATGAAACTAGTTCAATGCCGAACGATTGGACCACAACAGCCAGAGGAGCCAAGTAAAGATTGAACAGGGTAGGGCTCAGGGCAGAGCCCTGAGGAACCCCCTGTTCCAGAAGTATGCTATCAGAGAGGTGTACGCCTCTCTGAACCTGGAAGCAGCGGCCGTTGAGGAATGCTTTCAACCAGCCTAGTGCTTCTTGGGTGACCCCGGCTTTGTTCAGACACTGCAGCAAGATGGAGTGTGCTACAGTGTCGAACGCGGCACTGAGGTCCAGCATAATTAGTGCCATAGTCTGGCCCTGATCAGCACCCGCCCGTAGGGTTTCTGTTGCTCTCAACAGGGCAGTTTCTGTGGAGTATCCAGCCCTAAAACCAGATTGAGAAATATGGAAAGCGTCATTAGACTCAAGGTGAGCCATAAGTTGTTTATTCGCTATTTTCTCGGCTACTTTCGCCAGATAAGGTAGCAGCGAGATGGGCCGTAGGTTCTCGAGGGTATCTTGACTGACATTAGGCTTTTTCTTTATTGGAAGAACAATAGCTTTCTTCCATTCCACAGGGAGAGTGGCCGAGGCAAAGGATAACTGAAGGATATGCCTGAAATGAGGTTCTAAGACTTCAAGGCTGGCTGCCAGAATCTTCGGGGGGGCAGGGTCCCTGGGAGAACCAGAATTAATGCTTTTACAGATACTGGTTAAATTAGGAGCCGGAGGGACCGAGAAGCAGTTTAGGCAAGTTCTAGCATGGGTAATCTCAACGTCCTCCATGAAGTCAGAACCAGAGGGTGGCTCAGTTGAGAAGTTGGCGTAGATGTTTGTAATTTTGCTGGCAAAGTATTTGGCGATGTTATTACACGTATCGACTGAGTCATTCAGAGCAGTACTCTCGTTGGATACCACAGATATTTCCTTAAAGATTTTAAAGAGCTCCTTTGAAGAGTTTTCCGCTTCTCCAATGCGGATTTTGTAGTGGAGGGCTTTAGCGGAACGAATGAGTTTGGAGTAGCGCGATTGGGCTTCTTTATAGTGTTTTTTAGCTATAGGGCAGAATTTGGTGCGCCATTCGCGTTCCAATTTTTTACAGACGGTCTTAGTAGTCTGAAGTTCTGACGTGAACCAAGGGGAGGATTTTCTCATTTTTTTGTTGACACGTGACCTACGAATCGGAGCAGTCTTATCTAGGGCAGTTTGGACACAATTCTTCAGGCACGTATAAGCAGTCTCACAATCAAGCCCTCCGGGAGGTCCAGTTGCTGCAAGTTCATCCACGAAAGTGGGTAAATTAAAGTTTTTCCATTTTCGATTTAAATAGACCTGCGTATTCTCCTTTCTAAGTTCAGACTCAGATATCCATATGTGTATGGGAATGACAAAGTGGTCAGACCAGGGAACGGGGATAGGAGAAAGCACTTCCGCTCCGTTCCAGTTACAGAATATGGGATCGAGTAAGTGGCCTTGTCTATGAGTAGGGTCCAGATTTTTTAGAGTGAGTTGCAGGGAGAGTAGTTCAGCTTTTATGCAGGAAGCATCATTGTCAAGAACATCATCAAAATGGATGTTCATATCGCCGAGCACCATAAGTCTGGATTTCCTTAAGGCGAGGTGTGCAGTAGCCTCTACTAGACTAGCTATAAAGTCACCCAGCGTGCCTGGGGGTCTGTAAATCAGAATACCTGATAGGGAGTGTTGGGGCCCCAGTATGATAGTAAATGAGGCTGCTTCGCAGTGATCAATTGTCAGGGGAGATAAGGAGCATTGTAAGGGGGCTTTAACAGCAATAGCTATTCCACCTCCTCGGCCGTTATGCCTATCAAGCCTGGCGAGGGAGTAGCCAGGAGGCATCGCCTCTATGATGTCTGGGTCGGAGTGTTCGCCCAGCCAAGTTTCGGTTAGTAATAGCATGTCGAGTGCCTCATCCTCGAGTAGATGGTAGATTTGAGTGCAGTGTTTCCTAAGGGATCTGCAATTCAGCAAAGCTGCTTTTATAAGGTGTGTAGGGGGGGCTTTAGAGGATTCCACTACTGGCTTGAAAGGGCACACGGGACAATTGTGCAGTGATAGAGCATCCATGGAATGTGAACATGGTGCGGTTATAGCATGTTGAAGATTTAGTAGAGTCTGTTTATCATAACGTATTGGAGGGGATATAGGTTTAGATCCTAATTGGCCAGGGAGTCTGGCCCCGCGCCCCGTCCTGTCGCGGACGGGCGCAGACGGGCTTGACTTTGGCTCAACTTCGGCGCGCTTCCGGCGCGCCCGCTGCACGCGTCCGCTGCGCGGTCGCTGGCCAACACACATTTATAGGCGGTAGAGGCAACTAGAGCGCTGACCTGGCCGCCCGAGCCCGGAAGTGGTAGGCTCCTCCTCGCCCTCCGCAGCAAACGCCCAGAAATGGACGCGGCGGACCGGGGCGGGAGTCGGCAAGCAGGTAAGACACAAAAATGAAAATTCAGCACACAGTAAATTTAAAATTAGCCTTAGTCGCTAAACATAAAATAAGTGATATGTGACTGAAATTCAGCAAGCAGTGTTTTTAAAAATTAGCCTTAGTCGCTAAACAGAGATAAGACGCTATAGATCAGCGTTCAAACAGTGTGGCACAACAGAGCAACAGAGCGCGAGCGGATAGAGCGGATAGAGCCTGCCACTGCCACCGGCAAGACTCTTCTCCACTTCTTCTCTCGTTATTTTTCTAACCAAGCCACCCCAGTTCAGACATGGTAAAGGGAAGACATGGCTTGGCAGTTCGGGCTGGACTGTTCCCATGAGGCACAGGGTCAGACTGATTTGCATATGGCCATGCCTGAACTGGGGTGGTGGAGTGAGCTAAAGAATGATGATGGATTAAACCCAGATCAGTTGACTGGGGGTGAGTGTTTGATTTGCTCAAATGTTCCGCCCATCATCCCCTTTGGTATCGCCTCGTTCAATGTACCTTGGGTCATCAACAATGTGATTAATAGTTTTCCACAAACCATATATGTATTGTCTCAAAAGCTAACACTCGTAGGGGGAGGTAAGATGGACCTTCATTGTTGTTTATTTGTTGTCCTTCATGAGGAAGGGCCCCTTGCCCCACATGTAAATGAGCATTGATCAGGATAAGGCTCTGCTATTGGGCCGCCTTAAAATACTCTCTTGGAATGTGAACGGCTTGGGTGATCGAATTAAGAGGGGAATAGTATTGCAATAACTAAAACGACATGCCCCTGACCTCGTATTACTCCAAGAAACACATATCCAGGGAATCTCCTACTGCACACTCAATAGATGGGGATATAAGTTGGTGGCTCATGCGGGCTATGCTAAAGGGTCCAGAGGGATGGATATTGTGGCACACAACTCCCTCCCCTTCCAAATACAAAAGGTTACTCGGGATCTACTTGGCAGGTTTGTCAAGGCCTTGGGGCAATGGGAGGGTAGCCCCCTTAATGTGACTTCCCTATACGTGCCCCCCAGACTTCACTCCCCTACTCTGACTGACCTGGGTCCACATATGTTGAGCTTGCCTGAGGGTGATGTATTGGTGGGGGAGACTGCAATGCAACCCTTAATGGAGATCTAGACCGACTGACGCCCAAACAAGGGGAATCACCCGGTAAACTATTGGCAGACTTCCTTAGGGCACTGGGCCAGATAGATATATGGAGGATTTGCAACCCGATGACCAAACAATACACTTTCCACTCTGGGGTACAAGGGAGTATAGATTATCTCTTCTGTAAAGCCACCCAGCTCCCCATGTTCGGCGAGATCTCCTTCCTTCCCAGGGGCATCTCGGACCATTCCCCGATTATGGCATACTATGGAGGCGTTCCACCCCCCACTGGTCACGAAATGGTTCTTAACCCCTGGTACCTCAGAGTACCGATGATAAGAGACAAACTGGCGGAGGTCACCAAAAATTTCTTTGCCGAAAACGACGGTTCTGTTGACTCAGAGGTAACGCTATGGGAGGCTTACAGGACTGTGATCCGGGGTGGCGGCGGTAGCAGGTCATAGAAAAGAAAAACGGAAACAATTGGAGTAGATTGAGAAAGAGGTTGCCCTTCTCCAAGACGGTTTGTTGGCATCAGGCACACCAGATACTACTCACAAATTATCTATAAAAAAAATGGAGTACAGGGACATCGCGGAGGATGCAGCGAGGGCCCAATATCGAGCCACTTAACATCCTGTTTATGATATTGGTGACGAGGCCAGTAAATTGGTAGCGTGGCTTGACAAGAGGGAGATGGCCAATAGGTTGGTGGCTGAGATCATAGACCAGGGAGTTGCGAAACTACAGGATAGAGCTGGGATTGCGAGGGCATTCGCCAATTATTTTGAACGGGTTTATACCACTACGCAGACATATACCCAAGTGGAGGCGGCGGAACTACTAGCCACTCTGCCTCTGCCCATTTTGGATCCCCAGGATGTAAGAGATCTTGCTGCCGCCTTGACAACCGAAGAGGTATTTAAGGCGATTGGTGCTTTGCAATCCGGTAAGGCCATGGGCCCCAGTGGCCTTCCAATTGAACTTTACAAAACCAATGCCTCTAAGAGCGTGACTATGGGCGTCTTCACTGAGACGCAGAGACTTGCGAATATTGTAGTCATTCATAAAAAGGGTAAACCCCTTGAGCAATGTAGCTCGTACAGACCTATATCCCTCTTAGACCCAGAAGTCAAAATATTAGCTAAAATTCGGACTCTGTGTCTCTCGCCTTATCTTTACAAATTGATACATCTGGACCAATCCGGTTTTATGCCTGCTAGGAACACCGCGCTGAATCCCCACCACCTTTACGGTGTTCTGGGCAGGGCTTCAACTATTCAGGAGGACTCCGTGATCATGTCTCTTGATGCTAAAATGGCGTCTGACATGATTGAGTGGTTCTTCTTCTTTGCCTCACTTGAAAGATACAGATTTGGAGGTCGGTTTTTGTCCTGGGTGCATCTTCTTTATTCTAGGCCCCTACCTTTTTTTACGGTGAATAGCGGTCGATTGGCAACCTTTGCATTGGGGAAGGGTACGAGACAGGGTTGCCCCCTTTTGCCTCTGCTCTTTTCTCTGGCTCTTAGACCTCTGGCTCCCTGGATAAGGGGGGACCCCCTCATTAGGGGTCTCAATTGGTCGGTGGATTGGATGGATATAATTTCCCTCTATGCCGATGATATCTTGCTCTATTTAGCCAGACCCCGGTTTTCTATCCACCGGGTACTACATATTTTTACTCTCTTCCAAAAATATTCCGGTTACACTATTAATTGGGATGAATCACTGATTTACGTTTTGAGCGGAGACCGCCCGACTCTACCCATAGGTTGCGAAACTAAAATAGTTACAGAAGGCGTTCAGTACTTAGGAATATATATCATGCTCAATTCTTAAGTTTTCCACGATCGTAATCTCGTACCTTCAAGCTGACGTGCAACACAGGAAAACGCTACTTCTTATGCTATTAGGCAGAGCTGCCCTCTATAAGATGATGGCGCTTCCAAATTTTCTATATGCCCTACAGAACACGTCCCATTT
This sequence comes from Lissotriton helveticus, assembly GCF_964261635.1. Classification (NCBI taxonomy): domain Eukaryota; kingdom Metazoa; phylum Chordata; class Amphibia; order Caudata; family Salamandridae; genus Lissotriton; species Lissotriton helveticus. Next base: position 190,062,037 of record NC_136060.1, read on the forward strand.
GGTTCCACCTCATTACTTTGAGTCAATTGACTCTGAGGAACGTGCCTTGCTTTGGAATCAAGGTACTCCCCGTATTGCCCTCACTGAGCTCACAAAAAGCTGGTATGATTGTGGCATTGCCCTGCCAGCCATTAAATGCTACCATTGGGCCTCACAGTTAGTGGTCCTGAACCACTGGGTGAATCGACCCGTTACAGATCCTGCCTATAGGATGGACAGGAGTAATATGCTTCCTGGTAATTACTTAAGGGCACTCTATGGTGGGGCAAAACACGCGCCCAGACTCACCCCAACTTCCACCACAGTCTCTCTATGGCACAAGGCGACAGCTGCTCTTGGTTGGAAAGATAGAATTACGCAAGTCCCTCCGCTGCTTAAAGCTTGTCAACTGGGTATGCTGTCAAAGCAACCAGGGTTTGATAAATGAAACCTGATTGGCCTTTCGAAGGTCGGGGAAATGTGGATAAAGGGTAGGGTGATTCTGTTTAGTGACCTGCAGAGTGACTACCAATTGCACAGGGGGGAAACCTTTCGCTACCTCCAGGACCGCAGCGCATTACATAAAGGGATCCCTAAAGGAACAGACTTGCCGGTCTCCCCGCCCCTAGAAGATAGGCTATTAGACGACTACCTCCAGGAAAAAGCCATTTCATTGACTTACTGTAAAACCCTTAATAACACACCCGATACCCAGGAGAAAACTCGTGCAAAATGGGTAGACAATGTAGGGGACATGGATGATGACGACTGGCGGGAAGCCCTGGATTCTCCCCGCCATTTGGCGATCCATTCCCGTTTCAAACTCAGCGATCTTAAACTACTCCACCGAGCCTACTAAACTAGCTCAGCCCTTATCAAAATGGGGGTACTAGACTCCTCCGCCTGTTCCCGAGGGTGCTGTCACACCGGTACCTACCTTCACCAATGGTGGGAAGGCCTGATCCTCCAGAAGTACTCGTGAAAGGTTATATCTGCTAAATACCGGATAAGTAATACACCTATTGACGTCTTTGTCTTCTAAATATCTGGGAATCCACGGATTTGTCAAGAACTGAGAAGTTGTGGGTCTCTTTGGGCTGCATGGTGGCGCAGCGCAATATAGCCTGAACATGGAAGGGAGTGGTCAAGCCAAGATACACTGACTGGGAGTCAGATATGGATTGGTATATGCAAACGAAGAAGGTTATCTATGAGAGTAGGGGATGCCCGCATAAATGGACAAAAATCTAGGGCCCCTGGAATGAGAGTAGCAGTTTGCTATGTACCACTTTCAGTGATCCTCCCTCATCGGTGATTGATAATGAGGACATTTAATGTTTTTAATATAATGGGAACTATGAAACCTGTGATTACACTGTAGACCCTGTGCGACGATTTGTCTTTATTGTACTAATATATTGCGATTACCGGAAAGTGCTGATGACTGCACTTGCTTTGGTTTGTAATGAATTTCTGTCGATTCTCTCAATAAAAAAGAATTTATTTTAAAAAGTTCCCATCAGGTAATTCGAAATATTCTAAAATATAGAGGCCTATTTGCGAAGGCATGACATAGTACATAAAGTAGTACTCCTGTAGTGCTCCTAAATGTTCTTATGTGCCATTAATATGAGAATAAAATGTGAATATTCAGGGGATATTCAAGTATAATTGGTACCAAAAAAGCACTGTGCCCATTTCTGTTTTTACTAATACACTGTAAGGCACGTATGATTATATAAAAGAGTCCCCTTGTAGTACAACTTCCCAAACTCATAAATGCTTTTGTAAATCAAACCCATATGGGGCAAAAGAGATACGCCTAATACAATGCAATACAATGCAATACAATTGAAAATGAACCGAGGTGTTAATTTTCTTTTAGAAAATTTTCACAGCCTCGCTTATTTTACAATTGCCTTCTGAGTCAAAGTAGACTGTAAGTTATTAATGCAGCCAAACCTAAATTGCACTAATTTCTTTCTGAATCCAGGAGTTTCAACTTATCAATGTAAGTCAACATCCTGCCTTGTTATCAGAGCATCCGTATTGAGCATATGTCTGATGGTTTGTCCCATACGTTTTGAAATTCAACATTTCATAGCATTTGTGGCACGCTTTAGCCCTAAAGGTTAGAGGTGAGGTCGCTTCATCCTGGAACTGTCTCACTAGATTTAACATCTGCATCCAAAGTCTGCAGAATGATTTATAGTCAGCATTATACATCCCTGATCGGCTTCCAATCTCTAATAGATTAATACCTGTAGTGTACCAAGGATAGCACTGGCTAAACAAAAAACAAGTGTGACCCCTTGAAAGAGACGTTACTATCTTAATTTTAGTCAGGTTGATTGTAAATGAGCGCACAATATTTCAAAGCGAGTCGGCTTGTGAATCCCAATAAACTCCCTACATAGGCCTTTCTATTACAATAAATGTCAACAGTTGCCAAATAGGAGCCCTTACAGATTCTGAACAAAGGAGTCATTATACCTTTATTGTGCAGTTAATAGAGTATCTCCTCTCAGAGAAACCTGCGTTCAGACTTATAGTAGGAGTCAGTTTGGATACAGTGCTTGTCATTGAGGTATATAATGTTGCCTTGAAGGAAGAAAAAGCAAAAGTGATTGTTTGGAAATGTGTCACATTTTATGGGCAGGTGATTATTGTGAATACTGGTTCAATAGATCCAGAGATCACTGTAGACCTTTAGCGGCATTGTCACATATGACAGTGTCATCAGCAAAAAATCAAACTGTCATTGGTTTAGAGAGTAACTCTTGGGAGGAAGGTGTCCACCTTACAAAACTCCTACTCAAAAACAGTTATGTATAATGTTAGCATGGAGAGTTCCAAAACACAACCCTGGCAAACAGCATTCGTGTTACTGTTTTTTCATGGAGCCAGAAGCTAGTAGATTGTATTGTATTGTATTGTATTGTAATTGCATTTATACAGCGCTTACTACCCCATACGAGGCGTCAAAGCTCTTTTACGGCGAGTAGCACGCTACTCCGGGACCCATAGAGGATTAGTGTTGAATTAGTATAGTGAAACATGCAAGTACATTTTAAGTGGTGGATAGGTTAGTCAGTTATTTGGATTTGGAATGATTGCAGAAGGATAGAGGAGGACAAAGGTTTGTATTTATATAGCGCTTGTTGACACATGCTATTCAGGAAGCCTATAAAGGATTAGTGGTGAATTAATATGGTGAAATATGAAGTAATTTCAGTGGTGGATATTAGTCAGTTACTTGGAGTGAGAAGGATAGCGGAGGGATAAAAGGGAAAGAAAGATTTGAATTCATATAGCACTTGTTACCCCTGATGGGTGTTGAACCGCTTTTCTGGCGAGTAGCACGCCACTCCGGAACCCATAAAGGATTAGTGTTGAAAATTAGTATAGTATAAATATGAAGCAATTTGAGTAGTGGATGTGTTATTCAGTTATTTAGGTAGTATATTAGTATAGTTGAATATTGAATTTGAGAAGTGAACATGTTAGTCTGTTAATTTTGATTGAAAAGGATAGTGGAGGGATAAAAGATTGAAGGATTTTTTTTTAAGTCTTAGCAGTAGGAGGAGGCTTTTGGATGAGAAAAATAGGAGTTTTGGAGGGGAGGAGTCAGAGCGAAGAGTTTAGAAAGGTTTGTTTTAGAGGATCGGTATAGTAAAAAGAGGTGTCAGATGATGCAAGGAGGTGTAGAGTAGGAGAGAGTCTAGAAAGGGTTATTTTGGCGCTCATAGTAGTGGTATGGGGTTTGGGATAAATGAGAGAGTGGATGTAGAGGATATATTGATAGATCTATAGGATGAGAGACAGGGTAGTGCATTGGAAGGAGGGAGTAGTAGAAAGAAGTTTGAGATGAGTCAGAAGGTTGGGCTAGAAGATATATTGAGCGAAGTATAGGCTGAGAAATAGAGTAGTGCATTGGAAATGTTAAATTAGAAGAAAGTGATAAATATATAGATCCATAAGTACATTGAAATTATAAGGATACATAAAGGAGGTAAGTATATGTAGATTAAAGATATTGCTAGAGGCACAGGATGAGAAATAGGGTAGTGCCATTTCACCCACAAAATTGATTTGTTGACTCTAATAAATGCTGAAAAAAGTCTGCACAGTGTAACAGCACTGCATCGTTCTCATAGATTGCCTGACGATCCACGTAAGTGTGGCAACAGTGTGCATCATGAATGTGCCTTTCCTACAGCCAGCATGGAACAGAGACATTAGGGCAAAGGCTTATGCTCAATTTTAAATCTCTTAAATTGGGACTCTGGCATTTTTCATACATATTAACATTAAAATATGTTATCACATATTAACATTATCTTTTCAAAACCTGTGACCAGCATGTATTAACTGGTGGAGTGCAACACAGATCAGCATTAAGGTACTTTGGCAGATCTGTTGATGCTGTGTTTCGGTAGTTAGCTCAACATATGGCACCTTCCTCAGGATAAAATATCAATTATTTGCTTTATTCTCATATTAACATCAGAAACAATTATACCATAAATCACTTTAATATATATGACCCCTTGTACAGGCATGGAACCCTAACTTTCACTGTAAGGCTGTCCTTCCATTTCCTAATTTTTATATCCAGTGCACCCGCTTGCGTGTTAGTACCATCTTGGAGTATCCTTATTCCAGAGGCGTAACACAGGCCCCTGTAGACCCTGCAGTGCAGGGGAGGGAGCCCCACTCCTCCAAGGGGCCCACATTTATCCCAAGGTCAATAATTATCTGTCAGATATGGGACACTCGGGGGCCCCTCATCACATTATACAGGGGTCCCCAGAATTTTGTATTACACAAATGCCTTATTCACTTTATGGCCATCTCTTACATCAAAATTCAATCTTCTTTTTTTGTAATCCACTACATATCATAGTTTCATTTCAGGACTCAGCACTGTAACGGGGTAAAGAAATCTGACTAGATAGTCTGCATTTATTCCTGTTAGCAATCAGATCTGATGACAGAGTGGATTAAATACCTCTTCATGTGGAGACTTCTTTAATCAGATATCTAATTTGTTCTAATAGGTAGCACAGATGAAGACCTCTATACCCCATTCATTGATAACATAGCTACTTCCAAGCCCAAATTCACAATATTTATGACCCTATGCGTACGTGTACTGACATAAATAGCTCAAGTTATACCTTTCATGTATCCATAAAAAGATACCTGACAAAGTAAAATAATTTTACTACTGTATAACTATAAACCACTGTGTAGAGTTAGGCAGATTAAGGTGTGATTTGCCTTGTAGGTTTGCAAATGTCCACACACCCGCACATTTGTTGTTAGTCACAAATTACTGCCTGACCTTCCCTCACTACCCTGGCTAGAGTGGCTTCCTTCCAGGTTGCAAATAGGAATGCAACACCTCCAAACTTTGACGCAGTACAGGGAAGGGTGTTTCCCTTTGGGGGAAATGTTTTCTCTGTGGGGAAAGCAACAAAAATGAAAAAATGTGCATTTGCACAGCCGCTCTCTTACCCCACTGCAGAGTTGTATTGTGTGTACAACCCTGGGTTGGGAAATAAATAGCAATTTGGAAAAATGTAAGTTGACTTTCCCAGTAGTATGTCTGGAAACCACTGACTGGTGCAATTTTTGGGAAAGTTATGTGAATTCCCGAAACTAATATATTTAAACCCATGCTTCAAAATATGTTTACGGGTGTGCATTTACAAATTTTCCTTGGGAAATGGGGCTGTAGAACTTAGGGCAGCTTGTTTCCTGACAAAATTCAACCTTCTTCAGCCTCATTTTGTTTGTTGATCACCAGTTTTCTATTTTTGGTCGGTGGCTTGGAAATTTTTTCCATGGAATAGCATGAAACCTAACTATGGTCTCTCGCACTACAGGACATTGCAGCCTTGTTTTTCGCTGTTTAAATGGGCCAGAGATTACACGTTAATCTCTGGTCAAGCGTTTTCCCACTGTTCACCTAGACTGTGGAATGTAAACCCAGTTTTAATCTGGCAGAGAACAACCATTTTCTTCTTCCGGAAGGAGCTAAAGACTCATGTCCAGCAACTCCTTCTTGAAAAATTAACTTTTCACTGCTGGTCTCTAAGGGGCAGCGCCAGGCTTCCCTTTTTAGGTCTCTCACCTAGCGTTGCCATGCGCAGCACTGCTCGTGCAGCACGAGACCTCTTGTACAGGGTTCAGAAAGCTACCCACACGCTTGTGCGTGTGGTTTTGCTTTCCCCGTCTGGCATTGGCTTTCGCGTGCTTTTTAAAAAAAAAAAATGGCACGCCATTGATAAAAAGGCATGCGCATATCCCGCCTTTGCTCCGACCATTCCCACCAGTGGCCGGCCAGCACGCGCAGCAGCATGCGTGGGCGTCGCTGCTGCGCTCCCTCTCCCCCGCTCCTCTCTGGTGCGCGTGCACCACTGGTTTTCTTTCGTGCGTGATCTGATTTACTTTTCAAACGAGGATCCTAGCGGGTTTTGTGGTCATCAATGGAATGCTGTTTTCGCTTCGCAGGTGAGCTTCGGGCTTCCCTAAAGATGGATATGAACAATTACAGAGGTGGGCTGCGCCGGGGATGTGAAGAAAGACCTGTGACCTCTCTTCCGTCCCCTCCCTCCTTTCCACCCTCTCTGCCTCCCACAGTGTGTGCGCATGCTTGCGGTGAAGGGAACTGGTGGCACTATTCGGTAATTTTTTCATGGAGAACATTCTAGCAACTATCAAAAAACGCAATTTCTCCATAATCCAAGAAACAGCAAGTATGTAGTAGATAAAGAGGCGATCCACTACTCAATAGTAAAACATGCAATGCAATGTTCAGACTGCGCTGGCCAATCAGCTCGCCCAGAAGGAGGGCCTTAACTGGCAGCAGGGCCTACATACACTAAAAACAATGCAATGCCGATGCGAAAACGTGGATTCAAAAACATCGACTATCAAAATATCTGCAGAACATAACTATTCCCTTAACCACAACACTTGACTATTAATCCACAGTTTAGCAGGTACTTTGGGCAATTCCACATACTTTAATTTTAAAACCCAGAGCTGAGAAGGTTTGTAATTTCCTGCTGCTCCTAGCAATCAGCTCCTAAAAGCATGAATGAATGTTCTAGAGTGTATTACCATGCAGTAATTGACCTACACTATCTTCGCACACCCTCTTCATCTTTGTATGCATAATGTGGGAGAAGGGTTATTATCTCTCGATAATGCCCTCTGAAAAGCTGATGCTATTGTCGCACTCCTGTTCTTTGGCACCTGCCTCATTGCATACCTTAGATTAGAAAAATAGTTTGGAGAGGAAATGCGAGGTAAGGGCATTCTCACACTTATATAATACATTTAACCAAGAGTGTTTTTGTATTACTCTAGATTTTCAGGTAAGCTCATGGAGTTTGGTGGTCATTACATTTGGCGAGATCTGAAGCCATTGTGCGGCTCTCAGGGGTCTCCGCTCGGAGGGCGAGCCGGGTTTAGGGAGACTGTTATGTCCCATGAGACGTTAGGGTTGGGGGTGCTACCTTCCTGCTCCGATCATTATGGAAACCAACGAGTATTAAGTGACAATTCCAGGTGCCTGGAGGAGAGTTCTTCCACAGTGCCAGCCATGTGTGGCCAGTGCGATAGCTCAGCGGGTGCATGCGCCTCCTGCATAGAAATGGGCGCGGACACAGCCAATCCCGCTAGCAGAGGAAGACTGGCCAACGTGGAAATCTGGAGTCTTTGAGACAGGCCACGTCCTCTAAAAACCCGGCAGTTGTGACCAAGTCAGTCACAGCCAGTTACTGGCTGACAACACGTGCTGCATTTCTAACACGTGCTAGAAAATTGCGTGGATGCAATCAGTATGCAAAATGTGACTATGTCCCAATCTGTCACAGAAAAAAATCTATGGTTAGATCAGCGTATTTCCTAAGAGGCCTATCTATCGGTGCCGGACCGGGTCTACTCTGCATTTCACCATTCCGAAGTCCATAAAATGAGTACCATTTAAGTGAGAGTTACCGTCCGTTATGTAAGTACTATTAGTATTATTTTTATGTATTGTAACGAGGATTCTGTCCCTCCTCCACCTTTCACGGGGGAGGCCGGCCCTATTTCTCTCCATTATTCTCTTCATGGAATTCTGCATCCCACATGCCTGCTTATAACAAGCATTTGCAATGCAATAGGTCTCGCATTACTGAATGTTTGAGCTATTGGTGTTGCATTATTATTAGCAATGCCAATAGCTCAAACTTTTATTAATGCGAGACCTATTGCATTGCAAATGCTTGTTATGTGATTCTCTCTGCCCTGGTTTATTCTTCTAACACCACATAGGCTTGCAGATAGCCCCGACCAACCTTCTCTCTTTGGGATCCCGTGCCTCTGTGCCATAGTATACACTTATCTCGTGGATAGCTCTCTGCTGTTTTTGTAACAAGTGTTGGTACTTTGTACGGGTGAATTCAAAGGGCCAATTAGATGTATTGGTGCCTTGTTAGTCCCAAAGGATGAGAGCTCAAGGGAAAAGAGAAAACCTACAAAAGACAAGACCCATGGTCCAAAGCAAGAAGGTTTTTTTTTTAATTAAGAAATCTTTTCAGAAAGCAAAAAGATTAGTTAGTCAGGAAGTATAATATTTTATAATAAACAAGAGGATAACAAAATTTTAACCTGCAGAAATATTATGTGTATAGAGCCAAATGACAATCTGACCTAGGGACTGCCCAGTAAGAAGGAAAATACAAGTTCTGTAAATCTCTAAGTACAAAGTCAGAAAGAGGGCCGACATGATGTCTGCCTCTGGAGAAATAGGGAAAAGCTCGACACATATGCCAAAAGAATAACTTTTTTTATACTTTTATTGCAGTAGAGAATCATGCCCTTGATATAACATGGGTTGGTGTTATGGGCTGAACTAATAAAGATACATGATATACACCATTCAGCATTATGACAATTATGTTACATAAAACAGGCTGCCTTAATGACTTCCCAAATTATGAATAATAAGTTGTCCCCTACATAAAAGGAAATGACATTAACAATTAGCCAATAACATGAATAAACAATACGGTTATGGCTGCAGGCAGCAACAGCCTTGAATTTGCTTCCTCCAAAGCACCTTAGATGACACAACACGAGTAAACATCACCACTAAATGATCATATTTCGTCTATTTAACGAAAAAGGAAAAACACAGAATGAGAGAGAAATCATACATGCAGTGCAACTTTTAAAAGCCTGTTTTCTAGCTGTCAGTAGAACCTGTCCACAGGCCCTGTAATGTTGTTTTTTGTGGCATAGTTATGCTAACTTAAACACACAAAATGTAACATTAATAAATCTGCTGTAACAATAGCTTCGAGTTATATACACATTTATATAAGGTATACCTCAGTAATAACCAAGCTAATAACTAAGGTTCGATGGCTCTATTAAAATCGGTGATGCCAATATCGCTTTTGACCTATTATTGCCATTTAGGATGTCAAATTGCGTACAGACAATGATGCCCTCTAAATCCCAGTCATGCAAGCATTTGACCCATCCTGATCTCAGAAACGTTCAGAAACACGCAGGGCCTGATTCACAAAGGGTCTGCGCACACCTAGCGGTGGGAAGTCTTCTTATTTAGGGGCATATTAGGATGGTGGACGGACCTGCGTCCGTCCGCCACCCCCGAGGTGGAGGGACCGTCCGCAGGGGCAGCGGCGGTCCCTCCGGTGAAATTAGGATGTGACCGCCACCCTGGCGGTCACATCCCGTATCTTTAACCTTGCGGCGGGTGCTGCTTGAAGCAGAACCCGCCGCAAGGTTAAAAATGCATGCTTTACATTTACATGGACAAAGCGGCAGGCACCGCGCGGTGCCTGCCGCTTTGTGCATGTAAATGCTGGGGGGTACCATAGGTAACCCCCATGTGCACCCCCCACCCCCCGACACCCTGGGGGCCCGCAACGGGCCCTCAAACACCAAAGACCACATGCTTTTCCACGGCGGAAAAGCCGCCGCGGAAAAGCATGTTTTCTGCCCCATCCTAATATGGCTGGCGGTGTCTGATAGACACCGCCACCATATTAGAGCTTTTCCGCCACAGTGTGAAGGCGACCGCGGCGGAAAAGCGGCGGACGGTCTTCCCGGCCGCCGATGACCCCCCAGCCATCCTAATCTGACAGGGGGGTCTTTGTAGGCACCGCAGCGGTGAATCCGCATCCTCCGGGCCGGCGGTGGCTTCTGCCGGGCCGGAGGATGCGGATTCACCGCAATCCTAATTGGCCCCTTAGTGTGGAATCTCCACAATGAGAATTCTCATTACGGAGATCCCACCCCGAGTGCGTAAAAACTCCCCGACAACTGCGGGGCCTCCGCCACGAATGCGGAGGCCCTTTGTGAATCAGACCCTCTGGGTTTAACTCCAAAGTTGTTTTCTCAGAGAAACAAGGCAAGGCTTGGCAGGATTTTGCTTCAAGGTCACTGGCAATGCATCTATAAATGATACTACTAGTTCTTCTGCTCCACAAACATGAAATTCTATTAATTTTCTCTGGTTATGGCATGAAGATGGTTCTGTAGAGCAAACGTTTAACATTAGCAGTGCTGGTTTAACTGTGCGCTCCTAGATGAGCTGGATATTTAAGGCAGGCTAGTTTCAGTCCATGCCTACTGAATTTTAGTTGCCATTTTGGCCGTTAAAGATACTATGCACACACTTTCTTTAGTGGCTGAAAAAGCGAAGAATTGCTTCAAATCACAATGGATCAGATTCCTCAAAATGGCTTAATCCGTGCATATATTAGATCTACTACCACAAGTTGTGTAGTAAATGTACTCCAGGCCAACCCTATGGATTGAGATTGCCAGCCCATGTGTAGATGGTTATGTTACATGTACATTTGCAGGTTTATTCATTTCTCTCTTTTCATTCACTTACAGACTGTTGTGCAAACTCCCTTTATGCAGATCCCTGAAAACATGCATGTTTGTGGTACTTTCCCATAGGTATTGCACTACCTGCAGTTTCCATAAGCAGGTATAAGTTTAGAAGTGAAATAACTGTGGGAAAACGTGCTATACATTTTAATAAACACTCATAACATCACAGGTGTTTGGGATTTCACCGCACTGGCAATGCTAACTTGCATGAATCTCCCATGAGACTGCTATGACTTTGCGAATAAAAAAATCTGCCAATCAGGATCATTGGTTTGAAGATAGATGTTAAAACATTATGCACATATAAGCGCTTCATAGTAACTCCAGCCTTTCATGACATCCTTTGCTGCTAAAATCACTTGCTGCTATAATCTTTGTATTTAAAATCGACTATCTGCACTTTACTTTTTTTATCTGCTTTGCAGTTTTACTTCTCTGGTGTTGTGGGAATTGTAATAACTGGGAATTGTGTTTGTGGAGGGAGGGGGAATCGAACCGGCCTCCTCGAGCTCCGTGACCGCTAGCCGCCATTTTTCCTCTTCGGCGCGGTCTAGTGGTTGGATGGTGGCCCCTTCAAAACGGGTCGCTGCGTGAGCCTCACAGCCATAGTAACTCAAGCATTTCATGACATCCTTTGCTGCTAAAATCACTTGCTGCTATAATATTTGCATTTAAAATCGACTCTCTGCACATTTACTTTTTTTATCTGCTTTGCAGTTTTACTTCTCTGTTGTTGTGGGAATTTGAATAACTGGCAATTGTGTTTGTGGAGGGAGGGGGAATCGAACCGGTCGCCTCGAGCTCCATGACCGCTAGCCGCCATTCTTCCTCTTCGGCGCGGTCTAGTGGTTGGATGCTGGCCCCTTCAAAACGGGTCGCTGCGCCGCTGGCACGCCAAAGGCAAGCCCGTCTGTGCCCGTCAGCGCCCCGGAAGGGCCCGGGGCCGGTCATGCTGCCAGTTTCGCTTTGGAGCCATCAAAGGTAATTACCTATGATAGAGACCACTTGGTACAGCTTAATAAGAATTCGGCGTGCAGACCCCATTCGGTTATCTTAGGGTACAATGGATCTGAGAAGTGCATACACTGTAGTTGGTCAGTTCGACCTTCTCTAAAAGAGCACAAAGTTAAATGGGCTATGCCTGCCCCGGTTAGGGGACAAGAGGTCCCAGATATATTTTGGAAGGCTTCTCTATTCAATGTCCGGTCCTTGAAAAAACACGAATTTGAAATCTATGATTTTTTAAGCGATTCATCCCCTGACTTGTTGTTTTTCACAGAAACCTGGTTAACGGATGCTTCTAATCCCACTATCGCCAATGCGATTCCGCAGGGCTACCAGATTTTGAGGAAGGACTGCCCGGAGGGGAGAGGCGGTGGGCTTGCTATCATATATAGGAGCTCTTTTACTTGTACTCCTTTAGCTGATGTGGAGATTGAGGGGGCGGAAAGTCTGGGATTTCTGTTAACTCTCTCAGCTCACCAATCCATGGCTGGAGTAGTAATTTATCGCCCTCCTGGTCCGGCAAAGAATTTCCTGGACTCGATCAGCCATTCTATTTCTACCATCGCAGCTAAATATAGCCATTGCATGGTTTTGGGTGATTTTAATATCCACATGGATAAATCGCTGGAGCCTGATCCTATTAGACTATATGAATCTTTGGATATCCTTAACTTGACCCCATTATGTGGTGTTACGCATGACAAAGGTCATATACTGGATATGGTTTTTTCCTCTAATCAGATTCATGTGGATGCCCCTTTAGCCCTAACCTGGTCCGATCATTATTTGATCAATTTTAAAATCTGTAGAATTGCCATAAGGCCTCAACCTTTAGATACAGCCAAGGTGAATCATTGTTTTAGATCATTTCACTTGATGACACCCGATGCCATTCAGTTGGCATTGCGACTGCTGCCGATTCTCTTAAGCGGCATCCTGCAACAAGCCTCTGAATTGGCCCCCTCTTGTGTGAGACCTGCCAAATTTACTCGAGTCTCAGCCCCTTGGTTTTCTGAGGCTCTTAGGGACAGTAAAAGAGCCTGTAAACATTGTGAAAGAGAGTGGTGGAGGAATTATAATCCTTCATACAAACTGATTGACAAACAGGCATTGAACAATTATTATAAGAGTATACGCGAGGCAAAGAAGCTTTTTCTGTCCACAAAAATAGATATGGCAGCGAATAAGAGTAAAACCCTCTTTAACGTTTTAAAAAACTTCACCTCCCCTTCCTCTATAAGCCAACTGTTTGCTCCTAAAAGTGACTGGACAGAACGAATGGCCCTCTTTTTCTATGAAAAAATTAAACTGATCTAGGATTCCTTTGAAATTCAACTACTGGAGGGTGTTGAGGTCCCCTATTTAGCTGTCTGCTCCAGTACCAGGGGGCCTCCCTGAGGGAGTACCCTGAGATTACCTTAGAGCAATCTCTGATGTTTATGAAAATTCTGAAGTCTGGCTCACCTACGGACCCTTGCTCAGCAAAGGTTTTATCCTCACTAGCAGATGTGATTAATCCTGTGTGAATACTATTCTGAATACGGATCTTTGGGAGGGACTGATGCATCACAGGTGGAAACATGCAAACATCCTTCCATTATTGAAGAAACCTTCAGCAGATCCTGAGGTAGCATGTAATTATAGACCTATCTAACTTTTGCCCTTCTTTTCGAAGATTCTAGAAAAAATTGTCACCAAGGGCCAAACGAACTTTGTGGAGACCAATGACTTGCTGCACTTTAGCCAGTTGGGTTGTCGAGCCAACTTTATTGGAAGTTGCAGAAACTATTAAAGCTGCATTGGACAGAGGAGGCAGTGCCGTTTTGGTGCAGCTGGACCTCTCTGCAGCTTTCAACACCGTGCCCCACACCAGACTACTGGAAAGACTCAGTGACAGCGGTATTGGCGGCACGGTGTTGAGTTGGTTTGCATCTTTTTTGGCTAACCGCTCTCAAACCATCTGGGCTCCTCCCTTCTTGGCGGTAGTTCCCCTTCTGAATGTGGGGGTGCCTCAGGGCTCTATTCTGAGACCGACGCTTTTTAATTTCCACCCTTTCCATGAAGGCCCAAGTACACTTGGTTGCCGGGGTATGCTTTGGGTTGCTGAAAATGCTGCGAAATTTCCTCCCATTGCTTTCTATCCCTTACAGGAAGACAGTGGTACAGGCGTGGATAATGTCCAGTTTAACCTGCAGAAATATTCTATGTATAGAGCCAAATGACAATCTGAACTAGGGACTGCCCAGTAAGAAGGAAAATAAAAGTAACACATTAATATTCTAGGATTAACTTACAGGTTTTGCTTGTGTCTTTTTTTAGTTAAGACAAGATAATGTCACCTGTTGTTTACATTTACTTATGAATTTGTGACCGATTCTTGAGAATGCTGGGCTGGGTCCCTTACTGCCTGAGAGCAGCTATCTCCTCCATGTTGTTCCCCCAACACTAAGTAGAAGTATTCATGCCACATAGCAGTAGACCTTGTCAGGCTGTATATCCTAGATGTCATATATACTTTGGCGTAGTATCAACATATGACTTTGTAGCACACAATTTGTTTCTCTAGTCATATGACATTGTAGAAAGTTTTCTTTTCCTTAAGCAGTGGTAAAGTAGCCCAAATGGCTCATCTACTGTTAGTGGGCGTGGTTTATATAAATATTCAACTTTGTAAAATGTGAGTGACATTAATAGAAACAGTACCACCCTTGTTATTGTACTGTAGAACACACCGTTTTCCCTTCAGTGGTGTTCATTAAATAATGTTTATTAAATTATCTAACCACGCTGCATATAAAGTAGACATTTCTTTGTTGATGTAGGTGTAGCCACACTTGAAATATGCCTTTAAGGGATAACATCTTTTCAACCTATTTTAGTAGATGCTGAACAGTTTTGTTTTTGTTGTTTGTTAATGGTCAACCCGTGATTTCTTGAAGAACTTTGCATTTTTGGAAAAACAAGATAATCACCTTTCTTGCTTGCTAAATTTGCTTTCATTCCTGTTCTGAAGCCGCAGTGATGTTTTGATTCTGTTAATTCTTTGTATATATCATTGTAGTGCCAGAGCAGCTATGTAATTTGAGGAAACCATAACACAATAAGAGCGAGATGCACATAGGTTTGTGTTGTGATTACCTAATAGCGAAGTTTTGCGATTCGCAATTAAGTAATCAGAAACAGTCATGTTCTACAGTATGTTTTGCACTATTTGTGATTCCCAGTGGGTCGCAAATTGATCTACCTCATTAATATTCATGAGTTAGGTCAGAATTTGCGGACCATTGGGAATCGCTAAAATCACAGGGATGGTGGCCCGCTGGGGTCAGCCGACCACCATGTCTGTGATCGCTTATAAATGAAGCAATGTTTCTTTTTTAAATGCAGCCCGTTTTCCTTAAGGGAAAATGAAATATGTTTCAAAAACAAAAATGAAAAGTTTTCTCTTAATTTTCGAAGTGTAGGCAGTAGTCCGTGGGACCACTGCCTGCTCTTAAAAACGTTTTTACAACCATTGACAAAGGGGAAGGGTCCCTTGAGGCCCCCTTCCCATTTGCAAATGGGTTGGCACCTACTTGAAGTAGGCGGTAAAATGTGAATATTTTATGCCGCATTTCCGTTACAAACATTCACACGTACCACTGCGAGTCGCTATTACGAAGGGATGCCCTCAACACGCCTTTTCCTAATACTGAATTGCTAACCCGTTTTGCGATTCGGTAACAGCTTACCAAATCTCAAAATAGGGTTCTGTACATATAAAAATGCTTTTTTGCGGTCACAAACGTCCCAATTCTGTGAATTGGGCCATTTGCGATCTCAAGAAATCTACGCACATCTGGCCCTAATTGTGTTAATTTAATGATTTGGTGTATTAGGGGCTCTGTCAGACAGGCATTTAGAAATGCAAAAATTGACCTGTCAGTCGACTTTCGGACGGTGAATATAATAGTAATTGTGGGAAAGAGTAAATGGCAAAGTGTTGAAACAGTCTACTATTTGGCAATCTTGTACATAATGTAATGGTGCTACTATTGCTCTGATTAAAAAGAATGACAGGAAAAGGCACAGCAGGATTTTGCAGTAATTGCTTGGCAGTTTTGTGATGAATTTTCCTATGGTCCACTGACTCTGTCATTTGTTTTCATAATTTCACAGAGATGACTACAAGAAACTCAGTCATACGTTACTCGGAGCAGGAGCTGGAGGAAGTCTTTAGTTAGAACGCTATTTAGGAACAGATACAACTTTGTGCTGATCGCTTCCGAAAAAGGCATCACAGTGGAAACTCAGAACAGAGTACAGTATGGCCAGCTGTGAATTAACCATCGGCAGAGGACAAGGACACCTATCTCTCCTCCCCAAGGTGAATTATTCACCATGTAATGTGACATAAATCATGGAAATCGCACTTTTGATCTGGATATAAATTCTAACTGGACCGACGCATACGATTGACTGCAGCCCTTACCGCTGCACTACACAGACACTTTGGGGGGGTCATCCTTCCATACTTAAGGCTCCTACCTCTGGAAATTGTTTCCTTCATCCTGAAAGACTTTTTCTCCTATTCAGCAAGAAACATCTCTCCCATTCTGCTTCTCAGCTGATATTCAAACTTTGACTTCTAGATATCATTTTTCTTTCATCTAAGTTCAGTACCCTTCTAGGTGCATTTTGTAACCTCCTCCTTGAAGTGTTTTGAAGTGACTGAGTTGCCCTAACCCTAGACAAAAGAGTAAAATAAAATAAATAACCTTCAGCAAGTAAGTCTACAGTCAATGTATAACATGAAGCAACAGTCATTTTCAATAACGAAGAACAAGGATTATTTAAGACTAATGTAAACATATTACTGTACTTTATGTATTTAATATTATTGAAAAAATACAAACCAATGCTATAGATTGTTGATATGTTTTTGTTTAAAAAATAACTTGGTGCTGAAAAACATCCAAAACATTTTGTTTCTTATAAAGTTTGAAAGTTCTAAGAATGTATTCCAGCGGACTTTTCTAATTCATTTGTAGTCACAACTAACAAAACTTAGAAATTGCCATTCCAGGTCTTTGATTCCTCATTGATGCTGTAAATCCTTTGCATAAAAAGACTGAAAATAGAATTTTAGAATTTTATATGTAGCAATGTATTATTTTAAGGATGTTTGTCCGTTTTCTCAGCTTCCCAAAGCATTACTATCAACTCCCTTCCCCCAAATCTACTTCTGCAGTTCGGCTTCCGAGGTGGTAAATGAAACCAAGTTGAACCAGTCTGTGCCATCACGCCTTGCATCGCCTTCTTTCATAAGGAACACAAACCTCCTGTACTCAAAACTACAAGGTTTGAACAAATGTATACTTCAAAGGGTTGCCACACTAGTAATAGAATAGCTTTGTAATGCTTGAGATTTGGAAGAACACCTTAAAGTTTTTGATGATGATAGTAGGGTGAGGGGTGATAAAAAAAAGATAAATTTCAAGCATGTTTTTTAAAGAATCAGTAGATGACACTTCAGATTGGATCTGGTTTAGGGATTCAATGCTGTTAGATCAACACTAATAAAGCCTGTTAATACAAACGAGATTCCCCCGGTGTAATACAAATGAAACATAGGGAGAGCAGTTCATTACAGTTCATTGTGTGGGAAAGAAAATGCAAGTTTGGTCATGTATGAAAGGAGAAAACATTCATTTCTACATGTCACATTCTTTCTAAAGGTTGTTGTTTGTTGTGAGAGGCTTTGGAAAAAAACAAAACAGAAAAGGAGGGACAAATAAATGTGTGTTATTGATTCAAGTGTCATTCACAGCAATAACTCTAAGGAGAGGTCAAAAGAGATGTCAATTATCAGGTTGTGTCTAAAGAACAATAAGGGTCTGGCTTAAATGCAGCAAGGCCGCGCCACAATCAGAATAAACAAAGGAAATGCCAATACTGCAAAAAGAACGTACTGCAAGAGCAATGACCAAAACAATTGCCCTAGAGAAACCACTTGTTCCGTTTCTTTACAAATCCAAATTTTTATTTTTGTGTATTTTATATTGTTTAAATTATGAACTTTCAGTTTATTTGAATGATCTAAAAAGCAAAACAATTTTTTCTTAGAAAAGGTTTTTTGTTTTTTAGTTTTTAAAGGGAGCTCCTTTTACTGAGAATAACACCCACTCTCTAAAATCTCTAATGTGAAAACTCTTTCAAACATACTGTGACAGACACATTCATCTATAATCCTTAACTTCACATCCAACCATGCACTCAATCTCACACCACTCATACAGTGCCAACCGTGGGTATTCAACTTAGAAACCACTTTATATTCAAGGGAAAGCAACAGTGTTTAAATACAAAAATTTCAAAATCCTATGTACATCTCAAACAGAAACGGCCATCTGGCACACTTATTACATTTATACATTTTATTAAGGATTCAACTCAACAGATTGGCCTAGCCAGAACTATGGTCTACGCGTTTCGAATCGCCCCTAATTCGGGGATTCTCCTCAGGACCAAGAGTGTCTCTGAAAGACAAAAAAGGATGGGAAAATGTCTTACTACAAACATGTTCTAGTGACCTCCCATTCTCTAACGACTCAGCAGCAGCATTTGAGAACAAGATTCGTAACAAAGACAACATGGCAATGCCGAGAGGAAAGACTGCTTGGATATAAGGTACATTCAACGGATCAGTTAAGCTTTATAGTCATGTAAATAGGCCTGCACGGTTGCAAGGCACCAGATTAAAATGTACCATTCTACCCTATTTCCTTCCAGAAAGAAAACACCGATTATCCCTTCATCACCACAGTCGTGAATATCCCCTGAATTGATTACAAGTAAGAACAATAAGAGCCGCCTTAGTCCATGATCATGACTTATTGATATCAGCATACTTACACATACAAATTTGTTGTTTTCAGACTTTTTGACAGTGTAATCTTGGATACAAAACGAGGTAAGATGAATGCTGCTGCTGAGTTATAACACTTTTGGGTTTATAAGAACTTGCTTTATCCTTTAGCTTAATGTGAATAGTGCCATGTGTGTGCTGAATTGAAAGTTTGTTTTGCATTAATTTAAAACTGCTTCTGGCTGTATTTGACTATTTTAAGTTCAAACGTCTGGTACATTAAAACAAGAGTTTGAAATCTAGATAGCTCTAAAGTGATTCGATCAATGCTTTGGAGGGGTGTGGTCTCTTCTGGTGACATCAGCTGTGGCTAGGCAGTCATTGGGAGTAAGACTGACTGCACCTGAGCACACACTATTCAAGTTCAATCCCATGTGCTAGCACAACACAAAGGAATATGGAGGGGGAAAGTAGCTGCTTTTGAGCCATACTAATTTTCTCTGCCCTGGCCCTGGCCCTGCCTTTTACTTTTGAATATTTTTTATGAGACTTGATGACGTAATGGCTTGGCACAAGACTGGAGTATATTTCTGTCTGAAGGCTGAGGGTGCAAATCTGCAAAATCATGTCATAAGGCCTTGAATTCAAGGGTGATGTCTAAGAGAAATACATTCCAGCATTTCCTAGGAAATGCTTCTGCTATCCGAGTTCCTCACCTTGTGCTTAATATTCATTTTTAGGCACTGCTGTACGCCTCACACTGCTACACGCCTCACACTGCTGCACGTTGCACACTGCTGCACACTGCTGCACGCCTCACACTGCTGCACACTGCTGCATTACTCACACTGCTGCATGCTGCACACTGCCGCACGACTCACACTGCTGCACGCCCCACACTGCTGCACACCTCACACTGCTGCACGCCTCATGCCTCACACTGCTGCATGCCTCACACTGCTGCACGCCTCACAATGCTGCACGCCTCACACTGCTGCATTACTCACACTGCTGCATGCTGCACACTGCTGCATGCCTCACACTGCTGCATGCCTCACACTGCTGCACGCCTCACTGCTGGACGCCTGACACTGCTGCAAGCCTCACACTTTAGGACACCGCCACATCACTCAAGGACACCACCACATCACTCCGGGACACCACCACATCACTCAGGGACACCACCACATCACTCAGACACCACCACATCACTCAGACACCACCACATCACTCAGGGACACCACCACATCACTCAGGGGCACCACCACATCACTCAGGGGCACCACTCAGGATCACCACCACATCACTCAGGGACACAACCACATCACTCAAGGACACCACCACATCACTCAGGGACACCACCAGATCACTCAGGGACACCACCACATCACTCGGGGACACCACCATATCACTCAGGGACACCACCACAGCACTCAGGGGCACCACCACATCACTGGGGGGCACCACCACATCACTCAGGGGCACCACTCAGGGACACCACCACATCACTCAGGGACACCACCACATCACTCAGGAACACCACCACATCACTCGGGGACACCACCATATCCCTCGGGGACACCACCACATCAGTCGGGGACACCACCACATCACTCGGGAACACCACCACATCACTCGGAGACACCACCATATCACTCAGGGACACCACCACATCACTCAAGGGCACCACTCAGGGGCACCACCACATCACTCAGGGGCACCACCACATCACTCGGGGGCACCACCACATCACTCAGGGACACCACCACATCACTCCGGGACACCACCACATCACTCAGGGACACCACCACATCACTCAGACACCACCACATCACTCAGGGACACCACCACATCACTCAAGGGCACCACCACATCACTCAGAGGCACCACTCAGGGGTACCACCACATCACTCAGACACCACCAAATCACTCAGGGACACCACCACATCACTCAGGGACACCGCCACATCACTCAGGGAAACCACCACATCACTCGGGGACACCACCATATCACTCAGGGACACCACCACAGCACTCAGGGGCACCACCACATCACTCGGGGGCACCACTCAGGGACACCACCACATCACTCAGGGACACCACCACATCACTCAGGAACAACACCACATCACTCGGGGACACCACCATATCACTCAGGGACACCACCACAGCACTCAGGGGCACCACCACATCACTGGGGGGCACCACCACATCACTCAGGGGCACCACTCAGGGACACCACCACATCACTCAGGGACACCACCGCATCACTCAGGAACACCACCACATCACTCGGGGACACCACCATATCCCTCGGGGACACCACCACATCAGTCGGGGACACCACCACATCACTCGGGAACACCACCACATCACTCGGAGACACCACCATATCACTCAGGGACACCACCACATCACTCAAGGGCACCACTCAGGGGCACCACCACATCACTCAGGGGCACCACTCAGGGGCACCACCACATCACTCGGGGGCACCACCACATCACTCAGGGACACCACCACATCACTCGGGGACATCAACACATCACTCTGGGACACCAGCACATCACTCTGGGACACCAGCACATCACTCTGGGACACCAGCACATCACTCTGGGACACCACCACATCACTCTGGGACACCACCACACCACTCTAATACACCACCACATCACTCAGCCCAACCACATCATCAATCAGCACCACAACAGCACTGTACTTGCTTGCTACCAACAAGCATTGCCATAGCCAATAGGACTCGCATTAGGAAAGTGTAAGCTATTGGCTTTGTGAATAACAATGCTATTAATTTATAGATTTTCAAAGCCAACACATATTTTAAAACATTTTCATTTACAATACCAATAGCTCACACTTTCCTAATGCGAGACCTATTGCATTGAAAATGCTTGTTTTTCTAACTAACACCCTCACCCTGTGTAGTGGTAACCCGGGGACAGTTATTAACAAGAGAGCACATCGCTCTCTGCCTGCCCTCGTTCTGGGCTGTAAAACGCATGCGCGACACTCAGAACACTCTAGTAGTCATTTGTGCATGCGTTGTTAATTAAACAATTAAACCGGATCGAAGTGCACGATCTCCTTGTTCCTATGACAACAGCCACACAACGATGACACTTACATCAGGCAGTGTTATGCGGACAGAGGAAGTATGACGCAATATCAAAGTACATGATACAGTTTCTATCGGCGTCCCAGGTGTAAATTATTTATAGGCTAATGAGTCAATTTACCACCGGACCGCTCATCATATATGTACAGCGCTGCATTCCCAAGCCATTCACCAGCGGGGAAGCAGCGAGGAAGGACCTAGGAGCATCAAGAGGGACACACCTTTATGTAGTTAGGGGATGAATGGATGTGTGATTGAGCTACTTGGTGGAACAAGTAACCACTACAAATAGGAGTGAATGCAATTGTATGCATTCTTTTAATTTTCACCTTTTTAATTTTCTCCAACGTAATTTGACATACAGAGTTTGACTACCGGGGCCCCTCTACTCCTCCCTTCTCATGGGCCATCCCCATACCTCTAATAGGGTAAGAGTGTGAGCTGGTCTCACAACTATTTTTTGAGCACCATGTATGCAGTGACATGTGTGCTCTCCACATGCACGTTAAATGTACCACATGCATGTTGTTTCTTCGTCTGATTCCTCCCTGACCAGTATGAGTGTATTTAAAATTGTTTTACTTATACTGTGCTATGTCATTGTCTTACAGGTGTTCCAAAAATGTTATGGTAGAGTTGGACTAGAGCCAACCTACAGGAGTGGATAGGTCTTTGTCTCTTAGAGACAAGGTAGGAGCCCTTCTCTCACGCGTTGATGAATGCCCTGGACCCTCCTGGCCGTAGTGGCAGAAACATGTTGGCAACACAGATGGAGATGGGGTACTAGCCCCCTAATCTCCACCAGTATTTTTAATATTGAGCACGCTCTGCACTATTAAAGGCTTCACGCAGGATCATGCATCGATTTTTAACATCACTCACTCACTTTTTTCAGCACAGGCCCCCATTTAGTTATGGAAGTGCTTCCCTGTCTCCACGTGTAGGCTTCACCCTTTATCAAATGTCGTTATCAAAGTGTGAGGACAGCCAATGATGAAGCATGATACCTGGTGGTGTGTGAGGCCAGTCCATACATTTTTTTGAGATGTCCAGCACCACCTACTCATCGGCATAATGTGACTCAACTTTTGGAAAGAATCAGAAACTGAGTCAGGGTAGCTTCTTGTTGTGTGATATATGTTGGTTGGAGGCCAACTTACCGTGCCTACCCCGCAGCCTCCCGTTCCCTCCCCTTTTGAACAAAAGGGTTTTTGTGTACACATATTCTGGAGATCATCTGGTCGACATCAGTGTCTGATACAGCGAGCGTTAAAGGTGGGAAATCCTCTAGAGCCAAGGGGTTTGAGGGGAGAAGAGATCGTAAGATAATATGTAATTGCTGGAATACAAAGTGGACTATGTACGAAGCATTATGGAAGCAGGGATCGTCAGAATGTTGCAAGACATGTCCATTGGGAAAAAGGTCCCCTAGAGTGAGCAGGTTGTGGCATCTAAGTGTATGCTGTATTTGCTTTTCACGTGTGAGTACCAGCCAGGGATTATCCAGTAGTGGGAGAGCAGGGAATAAAGAGGTCCACCGACCAGTGTCTGCCTAAGCCTCAGCCATGCCCAACAGGTCGTGGATACAGTCTGAATGTTACTGGCATCGACTGGGATGCCCTTTCGTAGGATCAAAGAGTGGAAGAGGTCTTCCAACTGGTCCCACCCAGGCTTCAGATAATGGATCGGGTGTCTGAGTGTTACCACCGATGCGCATATTGACACTGGGCCATGAGATAATAGAGATAGAGATCTGGAACCTCAAATTTGTCATGGTCATTGGGGAGGGTGAGAATGTCCCAGCAAACGCGAGGGTGGGCCCAGCCCAGATAAAGCCCGAGAAGGGTACGCAGAGGGCTAACAAAGTTCTGTGTAAGGGAAATATGAATATTTAAAAATAGATACAGAAAGCTGGGGAGTACCACCATTTTGTTAATTGCCACTCATCCCGCCAGGGAGCGCGGCAATTTAATCCAGCACTCTACCGGAGTGGTACGATCAGCAAGTGTAGGGCCGTAATTGAGCTGTAATATCAGGTCTCTGTCTCTATGGAGTCAGATGTCTACATATTTGGTGCTATCTGTTGCACATGTTAAAGGATAGTCAGCAGGGGCAGGTTAAACTGCGTCTGAAAGATCTCAGATTTGCTCCAGTTGATCTGAAGCCCAGATAGATTGCTGAAACTGAGAATATCCTACATAAATGGAGAAAGGTTGTCTGATGGGTGGCAAATAAATAATAAAATGTCATCTGTGCAAACGGAGAGAAGAAGGGGACCATAAATAAGTTGAAGGCCACGATGGGAATGGTGTTCCTGCAAATAACGGACTGGGGTATCCATTGCAATGATAAAGAGGAGAGGGGATAGGGGGCATCATTGCCTGGTCCGTTTCATGTTTCGAGTCATTGATCCATAGACGATCCACGGGGTTGGAATATAAGAGCAACAGCAGAGAGACAAAAGTGGCGGGGATGCCCAGTTTAACCAGAACTGCCTTTAGAAAGGACCACTCTAGGGAGTCGAATGCCTTTTAGACAGACAAAAATAAAACTACAGCAGGTGTTGTCGGGGAGATCTTATTAAGAACTGCAAAAATGGTGCATAAGTTGAGGGAAGTGGATCTAAGGGGAACAAAGTTGGATTGGACAGGGAATATCATCTTCCATTAAAAGAGACAATCTGGTAGCTAAAATTTTATTATGCAGATTTAAAATGGAGCGGGGTCGATAGGAGGGGCAGAGATGGGGATCCTTGCCAAGTTTCAACACAAGTGTAAGAACTGGTTCACGTAGCGTAGGTGGTGATATACCAGCAGCTAGAGATTCTGCATACAGCACTAAAAGGTGGAGAGCGAGTTGTTGTTTGAAAGCTTTCTAAAAAGCCATTTTTAAGCCAACAAGGCCAGGTGATTTGAACCCATCCTAAACACAGGTTTTTTAACCTTCCACTTGGCATCATATGCTTGTTTGACTTTCTCCTATTTTTATTTTTACTTTCATGCCAACCACCCTTTTATTCAGATTCCCTACTCCTTCCTCTATTTATTTTTAACCACCAGGGACACAACTTAGACACAGAATCTCTTCCCTTCAAAAACCTAAACTGGCTGACTTTCATAGTGTTTTGTGAAGTAATATGGTACAACCACAGTGTATCTCTCAAAATATGCATCCAATCACCACCAAATCCCCGTACCCATGTGATTCTTGCTTTAAAACCCTGTTAAACCTCTCTCATTACTCTGCGGTTCATATAATGCAGTAGTGACATTACAAATGTAACTATACTTAAGAAAACTCAATTTCACAGGATTTAAGCTATGAAACCCATTATTCATATCCAAAACTTCTGGGTATCCTTCTGTTGCAAAAATGTATTTGAAAAAACAAATAATGGCACTGGTGGTAGCTTGAAGAATAAACTTAGCCTCTGGCCACTTTGAATGATAATCCACCAAAACGAATGCAAAAGAAGCTTCATGAGGCAAAAAAAGTAAGGTCCTTAAATGTCAAACCCTACCTTTTCCCATAGAAACTCTGGTAAGACAACAGGTTGAAGAGGAGCTGGCACAGTTCTCAACATCTTTCACTGTTGGCACACACTTCACATTCTCTCACTACCCTGACAGCCATTCTATCTAAACCTGGTCACCACAATATGTACGGATAAGCCTCTTTATAGAGAACATAACAGGATGTCGCTCATAAGCCAACCTCAGAATGGTATCTTGCATGCCTTTAGGTGGGAGGCACTTTCCTGCTGTAAAAAGCATACCACCTTCCACTTGCAACTCCTCCACCATTTTGAAAATGGCACCACTTCCCCAGGAATATCACTATTGTAAGGCAATCCTTCTTTCACAAAACGTTTTACTGCTTTGAGAAGATCATCATTTTCGTCATACTCAGTCCATTTTCCTTCATCAGTGATCCTGAACTTGTCTGATACAAGATCAGATATGCTAGCCACCAGGCTCATCTCAATATTTTCCATCTCACACTTTTCGTCAGTATACGGTAGTCTGGGCAAATGATCTGCCATTACATTACTTTATTACTTTTACCGGGCACCAACTCTACTTTAACGCAATTCTCCTGCAACCTTGACATAAGCCTGGCAATGCATGTAATGGCATTCCAGCCTCCCCCAGGTGAACGGATCCCTACAATTGGTTTATGGTCAGTTCTCAAAGTAAAACAAAAACCATTAATATAATTATGAAAGTGCTCAGTGGCCCACACACATGCTAACAACTCCTTTTCTATTCCAGCATAGTTCCTCTCAGTATTGTTGAGGTTGCGAGAGGAAAATGCTACATTCCAGACATCTTTACCAAACTTCTGGGATAAAACACAGCCAATGACATACATACTAGCATCCAATGTGATGATGCATTCTTTGTTCATACAATAGGGTTTTAAAGTAGGTGTCTCAGCTTTTTCATTTTTGATTAACTCAAATGCAGTTTGCTGAATATCTGTCCATGCAAATTCCACATGTTTGCAAGTAAGCTCCCTGAGGGGTAAGCTCCCTGAGGGGTTCCTTTTATGTGGCAAAATTCTTTATGCATTTACTACAGTTCTCACATAAACCTGCAGATGAAAGTAGATTTTCCTTATTGTCAGGAGCTAGAACCTTAACAATAGCATCCACCAAAGCCCTTTTAGGTATCACACCCTCACCTGACAGGGTATGTCCGAATTACTCTACAGGACTACAAAATAATTTACATTTGTTTTCTTTCTATGTTAATCCATTCTTTCCCAACACTTCACAGACTCTTTTGATGTGTTCAAGATGTTCTTTTTCATTTCTAGAATATATGAGAATGTTGTCTTAAAAACACTTTATAGATCCGTACATTTCTCTGAATAAATGGACCATTGCCCTTTGAAATACAGACGCCGTAGAGGCTAACCCAAAGGGCATCCTCCTAACCTGGAAAAGTTCCTGCAGTGTAATAAATGAGCGAGATGCAGTGAATCATCCATCAACTCAATCTGATAAAATGCTGACCTCTAGTCTAAGGTGGAGAATATTGTAGCCCCTTCCAGCATACATACCACTTCATTTAAATTTGTGGAGGGCTTACACACTAGAACAAAAAACTTTCTACTATGATATCAGACTCTTTTCCTCCAAACTCCACACATCTTTGAATTTCTTGAGAAAATATTTGTGTAATAACAGTCCATGGAGATCCTAAATCTGCCATCAGTTCCAAATCTTTCCCTTGTATGCTGACTTTAAATGTTGGAGTATTTCTCACTTCACAATCTTCCACACCCTTACCAATCTTCTTTTATTGTATAGGATTTTAGGACCCTAGTGTAACTTTCCCGATTCATGCCCTTATATAGGTATAAATCACCTTTTCCTTATATAGGCATAGAAATCATAACCATATTTAGACATAGCCCATGCACTCCAAATACAGGCATGGATACTTCCACTAGTTCCGAAAAGCCACAACGATTTCTTGGAAAACTCGGCTTCAGCAGTTAGGGACATTCCCTTGCTTGAATATTGATTTGTCCATGAACTCATGGAGTTTTCAAAGAACTGCGACTCCTTGATGACAATATTATGACCAACTTTACGTCAAACTCGGCACCTTCAAGGTATAAATATGCCCACACTTGCCCTAGCAAATACACGGTGGTTTGGAGAAGTTCGACTCTCTACTTGCCGGACACAGCTCGCTGCAGCAAGTGCCGAAGGAAGCCGACCCTCCAGCTGACGCACTGAGAGAGACGCTGTCTTTTCTCTGGCCGAGAAATCCAGCTCCAGTGTTTCCAAGCTCCCCAAGCTCCCCTTGGGGGGTGTTGGGAAATCGAGTCCTGAGGCAGAGAGATACCAGACCTCCTTCATTCTAAAACCAAGGTACGGAGCTGATTAGATCCTAAGAGAAATCTTGGATAGATTCTTGGCAAAGAATACTAAACCTATGCTACACCTCACTTCCTTCTTCGCTCTCACTAGACATAGGTTAGGTACATCGGGGTAGGGGTATTTTAGAAGCACCAGTTGAGTAATTTTAGTCTTTGTTATTTATGTATGTATTTTATGGCTTAGAAGCCATACCAAGCTTTTACAGTATTATTTTATAATACTCTTCTTGCTGTACGCATTATACTTTACAGCCAGTATTACGATTGTAGCAGTTCATTTCTTCTGCATGAGAAAGAAGACTGTTCAATAAATACTTTTTATTGAAAACGCCCGTCTCTCTATTTCTCTGCACCTCTGATGAAACGAAGCATGCACGATTGACTGAGTAAAATATCTATCTATTGTTTCCACGACTCTGAAGATACGTTTTATCTTGGGGAAACAAAGTTGTCATGTTTATGCGGTTGTCAGAAACTAATCCCTTCTTTTTTATTCGAGAAAGTTTCTTGTGACGCCTGAGCTAGCTGGCATTCACAATTAAGTCTAATATATTCTATAGAGACCTAGTTGACCTAAATCCTACGTCAATTCTATATGATATATTATTCCAATGCGCAGAGTCTATTGGGAATATAGGAACTACACTACATGGCGCCCAAAGTTTGGTAAGGCACTAATTTAACGCTAGATATTAGAGTAACTCAGTCGTGCTTTTCACAGAGACCCCTTTTTCCCATAAAATACTCCAATAGACGTCTGGAGTGGGTTAAAGAATAAAATCGGCCATAACTAAGTAGGACGAAAAATCCTATATATTAGTTTTTGGTTTAATTCAACGTTGAAGGATACAGTGTTCCAAAATATTGTGCACCTTATCTTTGTTTCCTTGAAACTTGCTCTGCAAAACTTTCAACAAAATGTCAAATAGCGACACCGAGACCGGTGGAGCTGCAGCAACTGCAGCTCGACCAGGATTTGACGTTACAGGATTTAATGAAGACGATGCGGATGCTATAACCATCCCGGAAAATTTAAGGAAAACCCTCCCTATAAAGCTTATAACAAATGGCCTATCATCGAGAGGTGGTGGGGTGATATTTGTCATAGAGGCACCTGAATATTGGCAGACAGAGGTGTTCTATTCATGGATTATCTTCCCAGTAGCAAATCCAACAACACATGTGTTCCACTACAACAAGATAGAGGAACCTCCAGCGGAATATGTTCCTTTTTAGGAAATTGAAATTCCACTAACTTACCAAGAGCATCAGCTCTGGTTTAAAGGCGCCCTACAACATCAAAATCACATTACCAGGCTCGGTCCACCAGGTAGACCAGGAGCAACATGGCCGGTGCTAGTCAGCTATACACCACAGCCTGACATTGAAAAGATGACAGGTCCAGCAGGGGCTGCTTTTCACGTGGGGAGACTACCGCGCACCGAATCCTGTTTGGGGGCTTGTTGTGTGCCCATTCTGCTGCTGACCACATCACCACCAGTACCGTGCCATTCTCGCCGACAGGGGGTATTGACTGCAAGTCCCAGCACTCCCCCTGCGGCGCTTGTAGTGACGCTAGCAGGAAGCGCCCGGAGGCACTTCAAAAGCGGAGGGCTGCTGGAGCTCGACAGGCTGCTTTTCACGCGGGGAGACTACCGCGCACCGAATCCTGTTTGCGGGCTTGTTGTGTGCCCGTTCTGCTGCCGACAACATCACCACCAGTACCGTGCCATTCCCGCCGACAGGGGGTAAGGACTGCAAGTCCCATCACTCCCCCTGCGGCGCTTGTAGTGACGCTAGCAGGAGGCCCCCCGGAGGCACTTTAAAAGCAGAGGGCTACTTCTGCCCTGCGGAACGTGCGCGGGAGCGCGCCGGTAGAAGCCCGGGACAAGGGCGGGACCGTCTAAGGCCATCAGAGGCCGGGTCGGGCCACCCCCCTAATTCCCATAACAAACTGGACCTGGCAATTTAGAACTTCCGAAAGGTACTGAATATGTTTATGTGTATAAAGTCCTGTACTTTGTATTTTTAAAGATTCTTAGGTGTTTTTCTTCTAGTTGTTTACTGAGTATTGCCCACATTTTAAAATGGCAAGGAGACGGGCAAATAAACCTTTGATGGACAAGACGTGCACTACTATAGATACATTTCTAGTAAAAGCTGTTAGTGCTTTATCAAAGGAAATTAGTCGTACGGAGAGACGCTTGTCTAGGGGGTCAAGCATTGTGCTTGGAGAAAAGATTAGTGAAGAATCTATTTTGTCTAACGAAGATAGATTAATTATTCCCGAGTCACCGCCTACTGTAAAAGATGCAACTGGTTATGCTGTTGGAGCGAATGATACTGCTGATGAGCCTTCTCGCATCTCTAACACACCCACATTATCTATATTGGTTACTCCCCCCCATGCCTCTCCCACTCCCCCGCCCAAAGTAAATGGACATAAAAAGAAAACAACAGGTCAGGGATATACTAAGGCTAAGAAAGACAAGAGATATCCTACACGGGGCGGTACAGCAATTACAAACATAAATCAAGCTTCAGACATTGCTCTGAATGCAATATCTTTAGAAGCTATTTTTGATAAATTGATTGTATTGCATAGGCCACTCCATTATAGGGTAGACAACATAGCCAAGAAAGTCCATAAATTAAATGGAAGCCTTGAGAAAATCTATGCGAGGATCGAGCAGGGCAACTCGAAGGCAGATGCCAGTAGTGAGGAAACAGAGAGGGTATTACTCTGGACACTAATAATGGTAGTAACCCATCAATACCTAACATACTTAATCATCATACAGAGAGGACGTTCAAAGGAAATTTAAATCATAGAGAAGTGTCAAAGGAATATCCCACGCAGAACAGAGATAAGTCAGCTTCTATTCTTAATCATGATAAGGATCAAAGGGAAAAACCAACCCTAGGGATTGGCAATCCCTCTGTAATAGACACTACCAGAGCAGGTAATCCAGACCTTATGCCTTTAAAAAAAAACAAAGCGCCTTTATCTATTGATTTGCCTCCTGAATATGGGGCCTATGTGGCAGTCTTAGTGAATGTGCCCAAATTAGGGAATGATCAGTGGGAAAATCATGCTGCACTCAAGAATAAAACCTTACACTGGCTGTCCAATAACTGTGGCTTCCCAATGATGGGGGCAAACCAGGTACTGTTAATGCAACGGGTGGGGTGGATTGGCCCTCTTAAGAAAAAGTTTGAGGGAGATTGTATTATTATCAACTTTAAGACTCCAGGATGGGCACGTAACACCCTAGCAAATGCCCCACCGCCGTCTCATAGGGAGTATAATATGACTCTCTTGCCATTGGGATATTTTTATAGACACCTAATGACAAGTAGCAATCATGGTAGCCCAAACTACAACTCCAACTCCAACAAACAGGCACCATTATTAGCATCACCACCCAGCATAAATGTCCCTTTATACAACAGATTTCAGGCATTAAATTCTTTAGAAGACAATGACTGACTTATGTTAGATGACGGAATAGTACAGAAAGTTAATCAAATAGGGAGCCGGGATATTAAAGCCCAAAAAGTAGTACCACAGGCTAGGTTGCCACTCTCTTTATCTACTGCACAGCTAGATTATAGTAAATCCAACTTTGAATTAGTTCTAAATACAGATAGAGAATTGCAAGATACAATTTTAGGGGGGCAATCAGAAACTCAGATAATAGCAAGCGATGAAATCCTAGATCCTTTAATTAAGGAGAGGCCAAACACTTTGTATGCAACCAGTAAGCCTGCTAAAGCTAATGTAAACGAAGGATACACAATTATAACGTGGAATATAGCGGGCCTAAACAGGAATTTAGATATGCCTTTCTGGCAAGATTTTATCACTTCAGACTATGAAATAATTTGCCTGCAGGACACCTGGTGTAGAGACCCAATTTTTGTAGAGGGATACACCTCACATTGGATAAAAGCTACAGAATCTATGGCAGGAAGGGCCAAGGGCGGACTCCTGATTCTCGTTTCTAGTAAATTAGTGGAATGTAAAATCCAAAGTTGCATAACAATAGAATCCCACTGCCAGTTAATGAGGTTAAAATGTCATAAGGGTAAAGACTTGCTTCTAGTTAACTATTATAATAACATCTTTAATAATAGTAGGGGGAGCGTAATCCATAATTTGGAAAAAGAAATTGAGAGGGCATTGTCAGTGCCAAATAAGCTAGCAATTATCCTTTTGGTCGGCGATCCAAGCGTGCCCGCTGGCCCTGACTAAAATATGCGGCTTTACGAAGGGTGTTAACTTAGATGATAACGTTCATTATATGCACTTTCCCCATGGTGAATATGGTACAGCATTAAAAACCATAATAGCAAAGTTCGATCTTAAACTGTTGAGTTGTACCATGACTAGGGATAATATCAAATGCCCAACTTTTACTGGCAGGAACGCCGCTACCACCATTGATCATGTTTTAATCTCATGCAACAGTGATTATGCCAATTTATGGATCACAGAACAGGTTGTCAGTGGTAATAATAGTATTTCGTTATCACTGCTATGCTGGGGGAATAGACGATTAAACACCACTAGCTGCATTACTGGCATCGTTCCCACAAGAACAAATGGCATGAGGGTAAAATGGGCTGGTGTCGACCCGCAAAAAATACAAAAGGAAGTGATAACCAAATGCAGACGGGAAATAGATCACTGTCTTAGCGAAGAGGTAAATTCGGAGTCTTTGATTTGTAGCTTTCTTAGGATAAACAACACAATAGAAGGACTCTTTACTAAGAACTATAGCGCTAAAAAACAACTACTCGCATGTTGGTTCGATAGGAATTGTACTCAGGCCTTGCACAGTGTGAAGCTAGCATTAGGAATTACGCCACGAAATAAAGCTCACATACAAGAGTTACGTTTTAACTACAAACAAATTATTAAGGCCCGCAAAAGAGAACTGCAAGGTGAAGCATGGGACAAACTCAGTCTAGCAGCAGCTACCAATAACAGCAAATTGTTCTGGGAGATAATAAATTGCCCCTTTTAGGTCTCGGCCTGCGTAGGCTGCGCTTGCGCAGTCTCGCTGCCGAGATTTTATGTTTCGGGAGTAGGGAGGTAAACGAGCCAGCTCTTCTCCATTGGCTGGCTTCCTAAACGGCGGCCAGCCATTGGAGAAGAGCTTTGCCTGTCACTCTAAGCCCCGTCCATTTCGGATTGAGGGGCGTGTTTTTGCTGTCCTTTTATCCGTGACGTCATCCGTCACTCAACAAAAACACGCCCCCCAGTCTGAAAAGGACGGGGCTTAAATGCAAATGGCGAGCGCTTCTCTTCACGATCCCTCCCCTGGTGTCCTCCTCCTGCCCCGTTTCTTCCCACCTCTTCTCTTTCCCTCTGTCTCTCTCCCTGCCCCTACTGTGCTCCTCCCCACCTCCTCACCCCTCGGTGCCCTCCCTCTTCCCTACCCTGGCTGCCCTAGCCCGTGCCGATCAGAGCTGGAGCCCCTCGGGAAGGGGCGGAGATGTGCTGACTCACGGTGCCTAGCCCTCCCTCCCCCTTCCCTCGTCGGAGCCTGCCGCAGTCCGGGATCTCCCTGATCGGCACCCGGCGATGTCTTGGCACAGGTAGGGGTGCGCTTCGCCTCGGTGCTGCTGCTGCTGGTGGGCAGGTGCCGGGGATTCTCGGGCCAGGGCCCTCCAACGTCCCCTGTGTGCCCTCCTGCTCCCTCCTCCACCGCCAGGCCTCGGAGGCAGCAGCCCCGGCTTCACATGGAAGAAAGGGGCCGGATGCTAGCGGGTGAAGTGATTTGAAGCTCGCTCGCCCTGATTCAGTGAGAAAGGCTTGGGAGGGAGGGAGGGCTGGTGGCCCCCTTCGCGGCCTTTCCCTGTATCATGGTTGCAGTCCATGCAGAGTGCAGCATGGCCGTCTGCCAGCGCGCAGCGCCAGCAGGGCCGCCCAGGCTTGGATGTGGCAACCTGTGTGAATGTTGTCTGGTTACTAGTTACCGGCGTGCCGTGTTTTTCTTGCCTCCGTTCCCTGGCTGTCCTCATGTTTTTCTTGCCTTTGTTCCCTGGCTGTCCTCATGTTTTTCTTGCCTCTGTTCCCTGGCTGTCCTCGTGTTTTTCTTACCTCTGTTCCCTGGCTGTGCTTGTGTTTGTTGCCTCTGTTCCCTGGCTGTCCTCGTGTTTTTTGCCTCTGTTCCCTGGCTGTCCTCGTGTTTGTTGCCTCCGTTCCCTGGCTGTCCTCGTGTTTTTCTTGCCTCTGTTCCCTGGCTGTCCTCGTGTTTGTTGCCTCTGTTCCCTGGCTGTCCTCGTGTTTTTCTTGCCTCTGTTCCCTGGTGTCCTCGTGTTTTTCTTGCCTCTGTTCCCTGGCTGTCCTCGTGTTTTTCTTGCCTCTGTTCCCTGGCTGTCCTCGTGTTTGTTGCCTCTGTTCCCTGGCTGTGCTCGTGTTGATCGTGCCTCTGTTCCCTGGCTGTCCTCGTATTTTTTTTGCCTCTGTTCCCTGTCTGTCCTCGTGTTTTTCTTGCCTCTGTTCCCTGGCTGCCGTCATGTTTTTCTTGCCTCTGTTCCCTGGCTGTCCTCGTGTTTTTCTTGTTTTTCTTGCCTCTGTTCCCTGGCTGTCCTCGTGTTTTTCTTGCCTCTGTTCCCTGGCTGTCCTTGTTTTTCTTGCCTCTGTCCCCTGGCTGTGCTCGTGTTGATCTTGCCTCTGTTCCCTGGTTGTCCTCGTGCTTTTCTTGCCTCTGTTCCCTGGCTGTCCTCATGTTTTTCTTGCCTCTGTTTCCTGGCTGTCCTCGTGTTTTTCTTGCCTCTGTTCCCTGGCTGTCCTCGTGTTTTTCTTGCCTCTGTTCCCTGGCTGTCCTCGTGTTTTTCTTGCCTCTGTTCCCTGACTGTCCTTGTTTTTCTTGCCTCTGTTCCCTGGCTGTGCTCGTGTTGATCTTGCCTCTGTTCCCTGGTTGTCCTCGTGTTTTTCTTGCCTCTGTTCCCTGGCTGTCCTCATGTTTTTCTTGCCTCTGTTTCCTGGCTGTCCTCGTGTTTTTCTTGCCTCCGTTCCCTGGCTGTTCTCGTGTTTTTCTTGCCTCTGTTCCCTGGCTGTCCTCGTGTTTTTCTTGCCTCTGTTCCATGGCTGTCCTCGTGTTTGTTGCCTCTGTTCCCTGGCTGTCCTTGTGTTTTTCTTG
Source organism: Lissotriton helveticus (assembly GCF_964261635.1). Lineage (NCBI taxonomy): Eukaryota > Metazoa > Chordata > Amphibia > Caudata > Salamandridae > Lissotriton > Lissotriton helveticus. The sequence goes on from NC_136060.1 coordinate 190,096,976, forward strand.
CCTCTGTTCCCTGGCTGTCCTCGGTTCCCTGGCTGTCCTCGTGTTTGTTGCCTCTGTTCCCTGGCTGTCCTCGTGTTTTTCTTGCCTCTGTTCCCTGGCTGTCCTCGTGTTTTTCTTGCCTCTGTTCCCTGGTTGTGCTCGTGTTGATCTTGCCTCTGTTTCCTGGCTGTGCTCGTGTTTTTCTTGCCTCTGTTCCCTGGCTGTGCTCGTGTTTTTCTTGCCTCTGTTCCCTGCTTGTGCTCGATTGTCTGTGTGGCTCTCTGTGTGTGTGCCTCTCTGTGTGTGTGGCTCTCTGTGTGTGTGTGTGTGGCTCTCTGTGTGTGTGTGTGTGGCTCTATGTGTGTGTGTGTGGCTCTGTGTGTGTGGGTGTGGCTCTGTGTGGGTGTGGCTCTGTGTGTGTGGCTGTGTGTGTGTGTGGCTCTACGTGTGTGTGTGTGTGTGTGTGTGTGGCTCTGTGTGTGTGGTTCTCTGTGTATTGTATTGTATTGTATTGTAATTGCATTTATATAGCGCTTACTACCCCTGACGAGGCGTCAAAGCGCTTTTTCGGCAGGTAGCACGCTACTCCGGGACCCACAGAGGATTAGTGTTGAATTAGTATAGTGAAACATGCAAGTACATTTTAAGTGGTAGATAGGTTAGTCAGTTATTTGGATTTGGAATGATAGCAGAAGGATAGAGTAGGACAAAGGTTTGTATTTATTTATCGCTCGCTTGTTGACGCATGCTATTCAGGGAGCCTATAAAGGATTAGTGGTGAATTAGTGTGTGTGTGTGGCTCTGTGTATGTGGCTCTGTGTGTGTATGTGTGGCTCTGTGTGTGTGTGTGTGTGGCTCTGTGTGTTGGGCTCTCTGCGTGTGTGTGTGGCTCTGTGTGTGTGTGTGGCTCTCTGTGTATGTGTGTGTGGCTCTCTGTGTATGTGTGTGTGGCTCTCTGTGTGTGTGTGTGTAGCTCTGTGTGTGTGGGTGCATGTGGCTCTGTGTGTGTGTGGGTGCAAATGCAATAGGTCTCGCATTTGCGAGAGATTATCTATTGGCATTGTAAATGACAATGCCATTTATTTATATGTTTTAAAAACAAAAATAATGTCATGAGCAATGCCAGTAGCTCTAACTTTAACAAAGACGAGACCATTGCATTGTAAATGCTTGTTAAAGGATGACTGTCAACCAGAACTAACCTCGCATGTAAACTGTAATGCTTGGATCGAACATTTTACATATATTTTTAACCCAGACAGGATTGATATTAATTTGCTTTTTGATTCTACTTGGCCCATTTTACCACTACTGATAAATGTAGAAGACGTTTATGAAGGGTTAGCCGACAGCAAGGGCGGCAAAGCACCGGGGCCTGATGGGGTGCCTGTCTACTTGTATAAGAGTGAAATGAATTTATGGGCCCCGATTTTAACTAGGATTTTCAATGCCTCTGTAGAAGGCCAGTTTCCACCATCGTGGGGCCAGTCATTGATTATTCCCCTTTTTAAAAAAGGCTCCAAAACAGAAGCCTGCAATTACCGACCCATATCGTTGCTGGATTCGTCCATCAAGGTAATGAGCAGGATTTTGTTGAAAAGGCTCGAAACCTGGGCCTTAGATAACAAATACCTGTCACAAGCACAATATGGGTTAAGGAAGGGTTTAGGTACCCTGTAACAGTGTGTTAACCTTGATCTTCTCATCAGCAAATACACATTAGCGAAAGGGGGTAATTTGTTTTTATGTTTTGCAGACTTAAGTAGCGCTTTTGACCTTGCGGACCACTCCATATTGTGGCGTACATTAATGGACACTGGTGCCCCAAAAGAAATTGTATACTTTTTAGCAAGAGTTTACGAGAGATTGTCCAGCAGAGTGCGCTATGGGTCTGCAGGCGAATGTACCCCCCTGTTTAACGTTAAAAGGGGCATCCGACAGGGCTGCGTCCTGGCTTCACTTTTGTTTTCATTATTTATTAACCAAGTCGACGCAATATTAAGACAGATACCCGCGGATGCCCCCCTGATAGATGGTCAGGCTGTTCCAATTTTACTATATGCAGACGATGCAGTTTCACGTCCCCCAATTGGCCTCTAGCGTCTTATTAATAATTTTATATTGTTTATTAATGGCAGGAAACTTTTAATCAATAAAACAAAGACATTTGTTATGACATGTGGGAAAAAAACACCTAAACCAACTAAGGCTTTTTTCCAAGAGAGAACAAAAATGCACTCGGTAAAATCATTTTGCTATCTTGGTGTAACATTCGCAGGAAACAGGAAATGAACATGCGAATACGATAATGTATGACATAAAATGAGCAGAAAGACCAATAGCATTTTTAGATTTTCAACAAAAGTGCGGGCCCGAAGAGTTAAAGATATGGTGGCCATTTACGATGCCAGGTGCGTTTCTTCCGCACTTTATGGTATAGGAATTTGGGGTCACCCTTTTGAAAAGTCACTACAGCAAGATGAAAACACCTTTCTTAAACGTTTGCTGAGTGTGCCACCATCGGCCTCCATAGATTTGATACACCAGGAAGTGGGACTTAACTACATCGCAGATTTAGCTGCTTTACGCCCTCTCTTATTATGGCGTTCCATTTGGTCGAAAGAGGAAACACTATTCACACAATTAAGTATTAAAGACTGCCTGAAGCTCAACCACTGCTCTCGTATCCCCTGGTTAAGTTTTATTCATCACTGGTATAGCCTTTTGTTTAATTGTAATATTTATGCAGAACCAGAGTATGCAGCTCTAATTGCAAAAAAAGAGCTTAAAGAAACTTTTCTAGCCTATAAAGGGGAGACACGAGGGAGATTAATTGGGCAACAACACCCTTGTTTTTTACCAGCAATTAAATCTTAAAGCTGGCTTTCAGGCATATTTGACTGATGTAACAAAAACCTCTCATCGCTTTGTCCTGATACGCTTAAAGCTAGGGATTCTCCATCATCTCGTAGCCTTCCCGATTATGAAAAAAAGTACCAGCTCTGCATGCCCATGTGATAACATATCTAAACAAAGTTGCTGCCATTTCTTAATGTTTTGTAAATGTTATTCCTTTTTAAGGAACTTTTATCTGAAACCATTGTTTTTAAAATATAATGTTCGATCCACTAAAAATGCTATGAGGCTAGTATCTATTTTGGAAAGCCCGGATGTCTACTTTTATGTGGCATCCTATATTTTAAAATGTATTGCTGCTAGGAAATCTATTATTTTGTAAGTCTGTATATTAATATGATATGATACAATTAATTTGGTATGAAAGGCAGTTTGCACTTTTTGCTCAATTTGCACAACAAGGAATATAGCTGGGATGTGACACTTTATTGCGAAATTTGCACATAATGCATAATGTTAACACTTGTCACTTTTGGTAAAATCTGTATGATACGAATACAAACTACAGAAGGTATCTGATTGTGTTATTTACACATTAAGCACCACTGAAAACATCTGGGTGATCTTTGTCTGATATGTATACTGTAAGCACTTATCACTTTATTGCGAATTTTGCACACATTGTATAAAATCCTTTAGCACATGCCAATTTTATATATGATACTTTATGCAATTTGTACAGTTCCGGACATCTTTTTTTGCGATTTTTGCACGTATGCATCATGCCTATATTGTACATTGTAAACCCAGATCTTTTGAATGGGTGTGAGTGTTTGATTGATTCAGATGCTCCGTCCATCACCACCCCCTTTTGTACCGCCTTTGGCCGCCATAAGTGTGGCAGGGTATGCTCAGACGTGAGTCCCTTGCTCACTTTGCCACTGGATTCAAGCAAGCAGGGCTGAAGACGGCTGGAATGCCAGAAACCGGTCCTCAGAAGCTTGTTTCCGGTCCAGGGAAGACATGGCTTGGCAGTTCGGGCTGGACTGTTCCCATGAGGCACAGGGTCAGACTGATTTGCATATAGCCATGTCTGAACTGGGGTGGCAGAGTGGGCTAAAGAACGGTGATGGATTAAACCCAGATCCTTTGACTGGGTGTGAGTGTTTGATTGATTCAGATGCTCCGTCCATCACCACCCCCTTTTGTACCGCTTTTGGCCGCCATAAGTGTGGCAAGGTATGCTCAGACGTGAGTCCCTTGCTCACTTTGCCACTGGATTCGAGCAAGCCGGGCTGAAGACAGCTGGAATGCCAGAAACCGGTCCACGGAAGTTTGTTTCCGGTCCAGGGAAGACATGGCTTGGCAGTTCGGGCTGGACTGTTCCCATGAGGCACAGGGTCAGACTGATTTGCATATAGCCATGTCTGAACTGGGGTGGCAGAGTGGGCTAAAGAACGGTGATGGATTAAACCCAGATCTTTTGACTGGATGTGAGTGTTTGATTGATTCAGATGCTCCGTCCATCACCACCCCCTTTTGTACCGTATATTGTACAAATAGTTGCCCATGCTATGTATTAACTATTTTGAGAATGTAATAGGGGCTTTTATTAACAGCCGTGTATTTTTTATGTTTGCTTATATGGTTGCACTACAAACTGAATAAAGCTTTTGAACTGAACTGACAGGACAAGAACTATTAGCTCAGCTAAAAAAAATTATTAAAATACATAGACAATTGGTACAATATGTCATGCGGACTCTACTCCAACCTGCTATAAGAGTTCAACAACAAATCCCTAATCAAAGGGAACAGAAACAAAATTACACCACAGACTATACAATCAGTCATTGGTAAATTACCCACAAAAAGGGAACAAATTCCATTCTGGTTAGCTCAAAAAATTACTCAAATAGAGGCGGTATTTCCTGATAGTACACCTCATGAGAAAACACAGGATTCTAACAATCTGTCTACCAATGGAGATCACACCACACCTGGAGGACTGTGACACTTGGGGTACAGTCTTTGCTGCACTCTACACAAAAACACATGGTGTTCCGTCCATGGCGGTAATACCAGACGTCCTGAAACAGATACAAAATGAATACGGGTCAGAGCCTGCTTTAAATTTAGGTATGAAATTACTGAAGGATTTCAGACAGGTCTCAGCTATAATATTAGCAAATATTAAAGGTGAAGCAGCATCTGTGGCGATCCGCCAAAAACTAAAAGAACTTGATGTAACTGAGCAACCATATGAACTAGCAGGAATAATTGAAAAACCTTATGAAGAACTAGGTAGAGATAGTTTGGGTGGGAAACCAGTAAAACCCGAACTAACAGAAAATCCTGAAAAGGTTTTTATTAAAAACTCTCTCACTACTCCTACGAAGAAGTGGGAAAACACTAAACAGACACTTCCTAAAGAGAAGCGTTCTCAATCCAGAGGTAGGTCTCCTCAAAAGGAGCCCTCTGATATGAGGTATAACCTCAGGAATAGGGATAATTTGAGAAAACCTGATAGATATCAAGATACTGATACACGTTCCTCTTGTACCTTTCGGAATTCCTCGCTGAAATCCGAAAGAAGAGGTCGATCAGAACACAAGGAAGAACGCGTGAAGTCCAAAGACGACCAACATGTTCCGAAAAATAAGAAAACTCAATTCACCAAAAAGAAGGTATCAAGTTTAAAAATCAGACATGCCGAGGATCTTGAGGACACAACTCAAGAACGGGGAGTGGGCCCAGACAATGCTGGACAGCACAGCAGAAGTTACCATAGCTCGCAGGATCCTGAAGTATCATCTGGAGACAATGGACTTGAATGAGTACATTCAAGTTGAAACTGCCGATACCAGGGTTAGTGTACTCCATAAGTTCTATGAAGTAACACTCCCGATAGAGGGGGACATAAATAGGAAAATAAGAGCACTCTTTTGGGAGAACCTCTCTAAGGGTTATGACATTCTTCTAGCTGAAAAAGACTGGCAACCTACATTTGTTAGGGAGTGCCCAGATGGCGAAGAGATCATTATGCCAGCCTTCTCGAATCATATTCCAATTCATAAAAAATACACCTATGCCAGAAAATGAGCAGTAGCCCAAGTACCAGCATTATATAAAAATCATGTGGGATGGGATGAGGATTCTCCTCACCATAAGATCCAGTTAAAAAATCAACCAACTGCTCAGAGGCAGTATCCAGTTAAGCAAGAAGCTAAAAAACAGGTCAGGGAGATCTTAGATCAACTTGAATACCAAGGGGTGATTGAAACATGCACCACGTCCATGAACAATCCTTTGTTTCCTGTCTCCAAACCAGACAATACATATCGTCTAGTTTTGGACTACAGACATTTAAACTCTTGTTGCAAAACCTCTGCAGTACAAAATGCACACAGTGCAGCACTGATGAATAACATTGTGCGCAAAAAATATAAAACCACATTAGATATTTCTAACGGTTTCTTCTGTCAAAATATTGCACCAGAAAGCAGGTACTTGACCGCTTTCTCAATAATGGGGACACAGGGTAATTTTTGCCGTCTCCCGAAGGGATTCAAGAATAGTCCAGGGTTATTTTCAGCCAGAGTAACAGAGTTACTACAAACGTATGATGATGAGGCATTATCTTATGTCGATGACATCTATCTTACAGACGATGACTTGGATAGGCACTTGAACAGAGTGAACATCATAATACTTGGCTTCGCATCTGAAGGGTACAAATTCAATTTTAAGAAATCACGAATTGCCCATCTCAATGTCCTATTCTTAGGATACGAACTTTCAAGTGAAGGCAAAAGCCTGGCAGCCAAATTTTTAGAAAAGTGTGCGCTGCTCCAACCTCCAAAAACGCTGAAAAACTTACAGTCAATTCTAGGTTTCCTGAATTTCGGAAGAACTTACATTCTAAATTATGCAGTAAGGGTTAAACCTCTCTACGAATTAATCAAACCTGATTTCAAATCAACTAATTAGACTAAAAAACACACAGAAATTTTGCGTTCAGTGCAAACAGACATGTTGGCAACAACACATTTACAGACACGCGTAAATGTACGCAACCTTGTAATCCGAATCATCCCAGGGAGATGCGGATTCACATACCTAACCTTTAATGAAGATGGAAAGCCTATAAATCCCACTTGTACACACAAGCTGAAATGAAATTCACTTCAACAGAAAAGATTCTGACAGCGGTTCAAACGGATGTATGACGTTACATCGCGGTCACAGTGATCGCGCACTGTAACATCGCATCTATGACATCGCCCCGTCCATTACATCGTGCACAAACACATCGCAGACTTTTGCAACGTGACTGCGTTGCTTCCCATTGGCCCGAACATCACGCCGCAGAACATCACATCGCAGTGCAATACAACGCGGTTTACCATATAACTTGCACACAGCTTGTCAGTGTTCGATACCAGTCTCGAACCTTGTTTCCCAGCACAAAAGATACATGATTCATATTAATTGTTTTTAAAACATCTATTTATTTCACACCTTAGTCGGAACATCATTTGTTTTTGTTTTTGAAAACATGTATTTATTTCACACCAAAGACATGTATACATTTTTATGGCCATAATACTTTCACACAGCTCGATTCCAGGCTCGAACCTTGTTTCCCAGCACCAAAGTCGGCCGCGCTAGCCGTCAGACCACATCCTCTCCCCTTTTGTCCGGCTCTGCAGTTTTCATGATACATATTACTTGCTTTCGGAACATCTATTTAAGTCGCCTGTCATCGAAACATATAACACGTGTGTCCATAAAACTTTCTCACACCTTGTATTTGCTATAGATTTTTTATGGCCATAAAACTTGCACACAGCTTGTCAGTGCTCGATAATAGTAAAGTCACACCCTAACATATATTCATACTTTGGCATCGCTAGCGATACAGTAAAGTCGGTTGTCACCCAAACATATATTCACACGTTGGCGTCGGACAGTTCAGGGAGGCCGTTAAAAATAGAGCCTATAATTTCATAGCTGTGAGATTTGCTGTATGGAGAATGCAAGTTTTGAAAACTTGAAGCATGCATTGCAGGGAGTACTGCAGCATTGCATAAATTCTTGACAGCGAAGACAGTTTGAAGCTCCTGGTCCCAACTCTGTCTAACGATTAGCAATGATACCCCCACGTAGGTTTGGAAGCCCCTATAGAGCCAGATTATATGCCACCTTCCGTGACCAATGGTATTGAAGATTTGCAGTGTAGTGTGAAGCAGGGCTTCCTGATGAAGGCTCTGCAAGGTTTGCTGTATTGCTATGCGTATACTGCCATATGTAATTAACCTGCCTGTGGGAAGCCTGCACCGGAAACTCACAGTTAGAAGTCCAGAAGGAGAACTTTTTGGAACAGATCTCCCTCATGGACAAACCGATGGTGTCACAGCATACAGGGTCGCAGAGGGAGTCAAGAATTCGAGCATGGTAAGTGCAGAGCATAAGTGGGTGCAGCCTTGATGCATTTTAAGGAGTTTCACAGATCGCTATGCACCACCTCCAAGAGGGAGGCACAGATGGTATGCCCTCTGATATAGGAAAATAGAGCAGTGTGTAATGCTATGGTTTATCTGGGCCGCTGTGTGGCCCGTCTTAGCCAAGTAGTGTCCTGATAGCTGCCCACTAGGCGGGCCATTGCAACTGTGTCTTGCAATAATAGGCCCAAAAGTCAACATGCATCCGTTCATGCATCCATCCACCTCATCCATCATGCATCCACACATCATTCATGCATCCATCCACCCAACAAGCATTCATCCATGCATCCATCCATTATTCAACATGCATCCGTCCATGCATCCAACCACCACCCAGCCACCCACCCATCATTCATGTACCCCCATCCATCCCTCCACCCATCCACCCATCCATCATGCATCCTTCATTCATTCACTCATCAATCCACCCATCCATCATGCATCCATGCATCCATCCAGCCATCCATCCACTACCCATCCCTCCACCCATCCATCATGCATCCTTCATTCATTCATTCATCCATCCATCCCTCCACCCATCCATCATGCATCCTCCATTCATTCATGCATCTATTCAGCCATCCATCTACCATCCATCATTCATCCGCCCATCCACCCATCCACCATGCATCCTTCATTCATTCATTCATCCATCCACCCATCCACCCATCCATCATGCATCCATCCAGCCATCCATCCACCATCCATCCCTCCACCCATCCACCATGCATCCTCCATTCATTCATGCATCTATTCAGCCATCCATCCACCATCCATCCATCCATTCATCTACCCATCCATCATGCATCCTTCATTCATGCATCCATCCATCCATCCATCCACCCACCCATCATGCATTCACCCATCATTCATTCATGCATCCATCCACCCACTTGTGATAACCATCGTTTATTAAATATTTACATCTGCGACATTATCCACTGTTTATTAAATATTAGCATATAAAAACATAGCCACTGTTTCATACATATCCAACATAGCCACTGTTTATTGAATATTAACATCTGCGCTGTAATGAAATCATAAATACATAAAAAAAACATAGCCACTGTTTATTAAATATTTACATCTGCGCTGTAAATGACTTGATAGGAGGCTCGAACTTTGGTTGACAGCACCAAAGTCGGCAGAGCTAGCCGTCAGACCACATCCTCTTCCTGTCATCGTGGCGGTAATAATAATATATAATACACGTTTTGTAGTGAAATCATTGCTTATTAAATATTGGCACCCTCTTAAATATTTACATCTGCACGGCTGAGCAATGTCTTGTCGACACGATATGTTGCAAGCACTCCTTGGCATCGCTAGTTTATTAAATGTCGGTAAATGTTTCTGTTTATTAAATATTGGCACCTATTTACGTATGCGAGGCTGAGCAAATGAATTCGCTTTCGCTGTTTATTAGCAAATGAATATCATCTGTTGAACCTTTTCTATTTACATACCTTGGCATCCCTAGCGATGTAATCGCTAGCGATGTCTATGCTATTGCGATGTAGTACCATGCGTCCGGATGACATGCGGTGTCATGCCGGCCGCGATGTAATGGTCGCATTGCGATGGCAGCGCGATGCGATACATCCGATGTAACGGGTGTTTCCCGTTCAAACTGCAGTAGCAAAAGAGAGATCCCTCGCACAGTTTATATATTCTGCTATGGAATGGTCTCGACCTTTTATTCTGTATTTAAGAGCCATTTCATGAATGTAATTTCATGATTCATTCAGTTAGCATTGCCAAAATGCTTAAAATGAAATCATTGCTTTCAAATGCGTACAGTACACATGCTCATTTTCGTGTACAACCTATTTTAAAATGCATTTTGTGTATTTTGGGTGGGATTGTAAACACATGCTTTAGATATGTTTTAAATGCTTATAATTTAGTAATGCCGAACATAATAAAGTGGAGTGGGTGTTGTATAGCATTTTGAGACCCTAGTGTAGGGTCCTAAAAGCATTTTAGGACCCTAGTGTAGGGTCCTAAAATGCTATTGGGAATATAGGAACTATACTACACTTTCACAGATAACACCATCTGTTGGAGGATGGGTTATTGGTAGGGGTAAGTATGCACCTACCACTAGCAATAGGCCACCCACACAATATAAACCCTTGGTAGCTGGCTGCGAGCAGGCATGCTTAACTCAGAAGACAAGTATGTAAAGCATTTAAATACTCCAAACACTAAAAAAGTAAGACACTACACACAATACAAATCCTAAACCAATTTATAAAAATAGGAACTGTTCTTATCTTTAAAATGACACCAAAATGACACATAATCCAATGTAGGAAACTGAAGATATGAATTTTTAAAGATTAACCACTTTATAGTGCTCAAGAATATAGCACCAACTTGGGACATCTGGCCACGCTTGACCTGGTCAAAGTTTGAGGCGGATCGTGATCGAGCCCTGGTTGGATACACTAAGCGGGAGGAGCCGGGAAAAATGTTACCTTTGGACTTAGAAACTTTTCTGGAGGATTTATTTTCGACGTTGTGCGATCCCCTCCAGCAGGCCATACATCGGGATACCATTAATATGGGCAGGTGATTTTTAATTGTGTGATAGATGGTTCACTGGATAGATACCCACCAAAACACCACAATAAGCTGAATATGTCAGCTGCCCTGAGGGGAGAGATGGAAAGGCTCCACTGTGTAGACATTCGGTGTGAAATGACATCCGAAAGAGCAACAATACACCTGCTATACATCGGCCATGAGGTCTACAGCAGGCTTGATCGTTTTCTGCTTTCCTGAGAAGTTTCTGGTATTATGGGAGGGACTGCTGTATTGGGCTGCTTTCTGTCCGTCCATTCTCCTGTACTACTAGAATGGGGACCCGAGAGGAGTAGGCCGAGAGTCCCGTTATGGCGATTGCAACCGTCCACACTACATGACCAGGTATTCAGAGAAGCGCTTAGGAAAACCATAGTAGAGTATTTTACGAAGAATAGGTCAGCTACTGAGACTAGAAGCACAGAATAGGATGCATTTAAAGTGGTTACCAGGGTAGGGGCACCAGGAGTCGTTTGGAGTAGGAACTGACGGTTGCGGAGGGCAAGCTGACTAAATTACAGCACAAGAAATGTCCTACACTCAGTGGTGGACAGTGATCTTAGGGCGGCCAATCGTCACCCTAGACATTGAAAAAGCCTTCGACACGCTGCGGTGGGACTATCTTTGGGAAGTGCTGAAAAGAATGGGGTTTGGCAGCGAATGTATAGCATGGATTAAATTACTATATTATCACCCGAGAGCCAGAGTTCGGAACTATAAAAATAGAGAAGGGCACTTGACAGGGATGTCCATTATTCCCACTGCTGTTTGCACTAGCCATGGAACCTATTGCGGTGCGATTGCCCAGAGATATGGAACCATGGGGGGTAGTGGTAGATGGGCGCACGCACGTGGTCTCCATGTTCGCAGACAATGCACTCCTCTATATTACAAAACTGGAATATGCGATACCGGCGGCCCAGGGAATATTAACCTCATTTGGGTTATCCTCTGGCCTCTGAATCAATTGCCAGAAAACAATATTGTTCCCACTTGCGGCTCTGGCGTGGATGATACCTAGAGATCGTCCAGAGATTGGTATGGATTGGAGGTGTGATCGCTTTCGATATCTTGGTATTCAGGTTGCCCATCAACTGGAGAGCCTGTTCAAACTCAATATGGGGAAAGTCCTCACAGGACTGCCGGTGTCAATAAAATTCTGGAACAGGTTACCGCTATCAGTTATGGGGAGAGTGGCAAATCAAAGATGGTGCTCTTGCCCCGTTGTCTCTATGTACTGCAGATCTCATTTTGTAAAATTCTAAGTCCACGTTTGACACCCTGAATGGTCTCCTGACTTCATTAGCGTGGGCTGGTAGATGGAGCAAAACCAAGCTGGAAATACTTAAACTGGATATGGACATGGGTGGTCTAGGATTGCCGGACCTCTGACTATATTATATAGCAGGATTATTGCAGTATGCAGCACAATGGTGCATGGGCCAACACACGATTGAGACTGACTTGCTGGGTGATGGAATGAGTGGACACAGTTACAGCGGTTCCTAATGATGGGTTTGAGAGTTCCTAGAGATTGCCCTCACAGAATACAACAAATCACAGAAGCCTGGGAACAGGCAGTGGTGTTGGTTCTCTGAAGGGCCCCGTATGCTAGCTCCCTGCTCCTCTGGTGGTTGAGGGGATTTCAGAATATTCAGGTGACTATGGACATCTCGAAGTGGTACGAGGGTGGATGTGAGTTGGCAGGAGATCTCTACAAGAACGGAGCCTTTCTGATCTTCAACGAGGTGTAGAACTGGCTCCAGGGACCAGCAGGACACTTTCTGTAATATGCTAAAATATCCCTTACTGTGCACGAGATGTGGACTACGTTCCGAGATGAACTGAGGGGGTCCTGCACTTTGAGGACACTGCTGGATCCAGGCTCCAGCAGGGGTCTCATTTTGTAAATATACAAAGCATTTAAGGAGGATTGCGGGTCCAACCTTACTGTAATCAGAGGGAAATGGGAGGAGGATCTACCTGCTCTGCTAACCGATGGTGAGTGGAAGAGGGCACTAGTGCATGTAGCCGATGGAACAAGTAACGCAAGGTTTAAACTTATTCAGTTTCATTACTTACATCGCACGTATCTGACCCCACAACGCTGTGCACTATTCACTCCGGGACTGTCCCCCTCCTGCCCACGGTGTGGTACGGATCCCACCATATTCCTACATATGACCTGGAGTTGCTTGCGCCTACAACAGTACTGGAATCAGGTGGTACAATCTCTTCGTACGGCAACATCGGTGCGGATTGAAACTTCTATAAAACAATGCATCCAGGGCGTACTTCCAACACCTAAGAATGGGACCAGGATAAGATATAAATTTGCAATGTTGGGGCTTTTTCTGGTGAAGAGACGGATAGCGATCCACTGGATTCGCCCCCCCCCCATGGGATATGTGGAGGGATGATATCTGTGAGTGGAGAGTGGCTGAGGAGTGCTGCCTTAGAGCAGTAAGAACAGACGAGATTGCTGAGAGTGATCTATTCGATTGGGGCCAAATGTTAACAGAGGTGAATGCAGCAACCAGCCAAAGTGAGAATGAAACCGCACACGATTTCCCATCCACACAGCACTCACTGCCATCTAATGCAGAATTAGAATATTGGCCCTCTCACACAACTATCACACACATTTTTGGCCAGCTTCCTGCAAATTGCCAGATCACCCGTATCAGGAAATAGTCACAATTGCCAGTCGACGCCAAGGGGGGTTACAAGGAGAGTGGGGTCATTTTTGTTCTGGATTGTTGTTCCTTTTTTATTGGTTATGTTTATATTGATTATAATAACCTAAATTGAACTGTTACATAAAGTACTTCACCTTGCGTGCAGTGATGGTGAAGTAAATTGAAGTCATGCAATTTATTTATTGGAACAAAAACAGCTGTTGAGACGTAAATGTATGAGCCTGACGAATGTTACTGATATCCTGTGATTCAGTGCTTTAATAAAAACAAGTTATAAAAAAAAAGTGTTGCAAAAGGTAGGTAGCTCAGGCATCTTCTGTTAAATGTGAACTAACTCTGTGTATGTCTGGATTCTGTACGCTATTCATTATACGCCATAATCTTGCACAGTTCTTAGTCTTTGAGTCGTATAGTAGTTTGGCCCACAGCTTGCCCTCCGCTTCCCTTTTTGCTTGCCAGATTACTTTTTCCTTGTTTGTTTTTAGTTGTGTTAGCTCCATCTGGATGGTGGGGTCTGGGACTGTTCGCCGAAGCCTCCATAGTGTCCTATTTATTGCTTTCTTGAGCTCCCATAAGTTGGATTTATGCGGAATGGCAAGGTGATTGGGTGGCTTGTCTAGTGGTTGAGGGGAGATCCTTTTTTGAAGGGTTACCCTTGATGATGATTGGGTCCCTTCCTTTGCTGAATGTATTTCTCCTAACTTTTTTTTTCTTCACAAGTTTTGTCAACAGCCACAACGGGCTTAGCATGGCCAGGTTACCCAGTAGTATAGTATACATAATAGCGAGTGAGATGTTGACTTTTTTGGTACCAATAAGACAATTGAAGAACAAATACAATGAAACATATCACTCCAACAAGAAACTGTAGTGTCATACATCTGATACATGATACAGTGCGCGTCAAGTTTAGCCACCCTGATTGAAGAGCTATGCATTTATAACCATGGTCATCTTACATCATTTCCATCTTATCCATTGCTAATCTATTGAAACAGCTGAAATACGTTCCAAGTAAAGTCCCCGATATTCTGCCCACCTTTTCCAAATCTTAGGGTGTTTCTGTGGCATCCTCTTACTTTAAATATTGGTAAAGGTACACAGACATAATTTCGACCTCAAAAATATCGACATACACAAATATTGAGTCAAAAATATAGACTAGACAAAATATCGACCAGACATAATATCGACTACAAAAATATCGATTACTATCGATATTAATAGCAAAAATATTGATTCAAAAATATAGACTAGACATAATATCGAGTAGATAGAATATAGACAACAAAAATATGTCAAATTAGGTGTTTTATAATTTGTAATAATTGTGTAATATAAATCTGTAGCGGGTTGTGGGTTTATAGGGGAATAGGGTGGGAAGTAATTTAAATATAATTATATAAATATGTAATATAATAGTAATTGTTAATTAATTAATAATTGTTAATTAATAAAATTATAATTGGTAATTAATAATAATTGAATAATTGATAAATCATTACTTTTTACTATATTATTTTTTTTAGCGGGTTGTGGGTTTATAGGGGAATAGGGTGGGAAGTAATTTAAATTTAATTAATTAAATATGTAAATTAATAATAATTGTTAATTAATTATTATTTGGTAAATAATTAAAATATAATTGGTAATTATAAATATTTAAAGAATAAATAAATAATAATTAGTAAATTAATTTCTGTAGTGGGTTGTGAGTTTATAGGGGGATAGGGTGGGGAGTAATTTAATAATAACTAATTAAATATGTTAATTATTTAAATTTGTTAATTAATTATTAATTGACCATTAAATAAAATTTACTTCGTAAATAAAAGTAATTGGTTTTGGAAATTAAATTTAAGTTTTGGGCTTTTGGGTAAAGGGGTATTTTTAGGGTTCAGGGTCAGTTTTGGGTTTTTGGGTAAAGGGGTATTTTTAGGGTTCAGGGTCAGTTTTGGGTTTTTGGGTAAAGGGGTATTTTTAGGGTTCAGGGTCAGTTTTTAGTTTTTGGGTAAAGGGGTATTTATAGGGTTCAGGGTCAGTTTTTAGTTTTTGGGTAAAGGGGTATTTTTAGGGTTCAGTGTCAGTTTTTGTTTTTTGGGTAAAGGGGTATTTTTAGGGTTCAGGGTCAGTTTTTAGTTTTTGGGTAAAGGGGTATTTTTAGGGTTCAGGGTCAGTTTTTAGTTATTGGGTAAAGGGGTATTTTTAGGGTTCAGGGTCAGTTTTTAGTTTTTGGGTAAAGGGGTATTTTTAGGGTTCAGGGTCAGTTTTTAGTTTTTGGGTAAAGGGGCATTTTTAGGGTTCAGGGTCAGTTTTGGGGTTTTGGGGTACAGGGGTACAGTGTAAAAATAAAGTAAAATTAAATTTAAATTAAATTAATTTAATGAAATTAAATTAAATTATATTATATTAATATGTTTATTTAATAATATGTTTTTATATATATATATATATATATATTACAGCTCCGAAAAACGCCAAAGCGCCGCACTCCCAGGCGGGTGCTTCCGTTGCGAGGGTGCACTCGCAAATCAAGTACTGCTCCACCTTCCAGTAGCGTATCTCCCGCAGGAAGAAAGGAAGCACTCACGGAGGTATATTTTTCAAATTTATTGAACTACAGCAAACTGACGCGTTTCGGTCGGAACCTTTGTCTAAGTTTACCGAACCGACAGAGGCGTTTACTTTTAATGCATCCGGGTCATGAAAATAAACAAAGGACATGCCATCTGGGAAAGGACACGGGAAAAGGAAAAGAATGGGAACGTGAGCGCCATATTGGAGTCTAGATACCCCTAAACAAAAGTTATACTGACACTTCAAAATAGCAAATTCAATATATATTGCAATCAAACAGTGCATGACTAAATAATAAATCAACACTGATATCACACGCCCCTTCTCAACACTAGATATGATTAAAGCACAAATGAGCAATGGTCAGTGTAAATCCACGTTATGTAGTCCATATCCCCACAATATTTCATTAGTGTAAAAACACACAAGATGCAATCAAGCCCTGGATGGGCTAATAAACTAATAATTCGGCTGATGAACCAAGGAGGACCCTCACTCCATACATTAAAGCAAAAATCAAAAACAAAAACAAGAACATCACCAAAGCTAGACAAGAACAACAAACCTAGAACCTCTCATCAAAATCAAAAGTATATGCAGCAAGAGGAAAATACTAAGAACGAATAATCCCTAAAACCCAATATTGAGTGATTGATCAAATTCAAATTCATATATCCAAACCCATACATGGTCAATGTATGAGAATTTCAAAATTTACTAAATTTACATAGTTTATGTATTGCAAAAGCAGAATGAAGGTGAATGCAAGATAGAAACAGAGCATCCAACTACAACATGATTCCCAGTCAACAATTAAGTAAACAAGCAAACAAGCAAACAAACAAACGAACCAACAAGCATTGAATGTTCATCCTCTAGGGGTATTAGCAAGGTTACCAGGTCGGAAGTACATACAGTTTCCAATTCATATTCGACCAATGGTACCCTCAAAACCACATCTACAGATGGAATGATGGACTCTACTCCCCCAAATGAGATGACAATTCTTCATGTATATTCATACCCATTGGTATTTTCGTTTGTAAATCAATTATGTACCTCGACTCGAGTCTACGGAGTCGGACAAGCCTGTCCCCTCCTCTCGGGTTCAATGGTACATGATCCAGGCCAAAGAAACTTAACTGGTCCCTATTGCGTTTGTGAGCTTGGTCGAAGTGGCGTGCCACCGGGTACGCCTCATCGAAGTTGGCTATCGCACGCATGTGCTCTAAGACTCTCAACTTCAGTGAATTGACCGTGCTTCCAATGTACCTCAGCCCGCAAGGGCATATCAGGCAGTAGACACAGTAAGGGGTGGAGCAAGTTATGAATTTATTGATCCTACGTTGTATCCCAGTATTCGGGATAGTGTAAGATCGTACTCTCTTACTGAACTTGCACGCCTTGCATTTCTCACAAGGGGAAAAGCCACAGATTTCACCAAAGGCGTTGGTCTTAGGGGGCTCTATCAGATAGCTCTGTACCAGATCATTCTTGATTGAACGAGCCTTCCGATAAGTGATCTGGGGATTAGCTGGTAAATAATCCTTCAGAAGGTGATCAGTCTGTAGGATATGCCAACTTTTCTTGATGGTTTTATTCAGAAAAGCGGCATCTTGGGAGAAGGTAGTTATTAACCTGAATTTACCCCCGCTCTTCTCAGATGTTTTCTTGCTTTTGCCTTTAAACAGATCTTCTCTGTGTGTCGAGTTTGCTCTTTTGTAGGCATCATTGAGGATTTCTCCCCCATTCCCTCTCGACTTGAAACGGTCTATACACTGTTTGGCTGCCATTTGAAATTCCTTATTGTCCGTGCAGTTATGCCTTATCCTTAATAGCTCCCCATAGGGGATACTCTTCACGAGGCTGACAGGGTGACTGCTAGTTGCTCTCAGGACACTGTTACCCGCTGTGGGTTTACGGAAGAGTTTGCTTTTAAGTGTGTCTCCCTCTACATAGATGGTAACATCGAGGTAATTCACAGTGATTTGACTCACCTCACCTGAGAATTCCAAGTTCACACTATTTTCATTCAGTATCCCCACATACTGTTTAGCGCTCTCAGTTGTACCGTTCCAGACAATAAACAAATCGTCTATGAAACGATACCAACTGATCACATTGCGGGTCCATGATGAATTCTCTGCCCCCCAGGCCACCTGCTCCTCCCACCAGCCCACGAACAAGTTCGCGTAGCTGGGGGCGAAGCAGGTGCCCATCGCAGTCCCTGACAACTGGCGGAACAGTTCTGTTTGGAAAAGGAAAATGTTATTGGTTAAACAAAATTGAACAAATTCCAACAACATTTGGCTGTGCCTCATAAATCTCAAAGGTCTCTGGTCCAAAAAGTACTTTATGGCCAGCAAACCATCACCATGATCGATAGCGGTGTAGAGGCTGGTGATGTCCAACACCATCAAGGTATAGCCCTCCTTCCACTCAATTTTACTCAGTTTTTCAAGAAAATCTGTAGTGTCACGGATATATGACTTCAAGGTCAGAACAAAAGGTAACAAAAAATAATCCACAAACATAGATAAATGTTCAGTGAGACTCCCCTGTGACGCCACAATAGGTCTCCCTGGTGGTGCAGTGGGATTCTTGTGCACCTTGGGGAGATGGTAAAAAGTGGGGACGACAGGGTTAAGACTTCTCAGGAACATAAATTCTTCCATTTCGAGAAGACCTTCGTTGTGCCATTTTGTGATTAGCACATGATAGTCATTGATACTTCTTTGATATTCCTTCTCAGTGATAATCAGGTACGTCGATTTACAACCCAGTTGTCTGGCGGCCTCTTTGTTGTAATTCTCTTTAGTTTGTAGCACGATGTTTCCGCCTTTGTCTGCAGGTTTATACACTATGTTTTTGTCTTTACATAAAGATTTAAGTGCCAAGTTCTGTGCGTTGGAGAAGTTGCCATTTCGATCATTTTCAACAAAATGTTTTTTCTTACGGAATGTCTTCAAATCTTTTATGACGGCATCCGAGAACACATCAATGGCATCATATACCAGTTGGGGATTAAAGGTAGAAGCAGGTTTAAACGGGGTGGTATCTCCTTCTTGTACCACTCCTGTAACAGAAACTTGCTGTGACACCCTCAGGTCAGTGTGGTTCTCAGTCTCACTCCCATCCCCAAGGTCCTCCATTACCATCATCGCACCCAAATCACTGATCATGAGACTCCAAAGGTCTTCTTGTTTTTCTCTTCTGTGTTGTGGATTGCACTTTGGTCTTAAAAAACTTGTGCAATTTAAGCTTGCGGGTGAACTTATAAAGGTCGATCCGCGTTTGTGCAAATTCCAGATGTCTCCGTGGGCAGAAGTTCAAACCTAACTTCAAGACTGATTCTTCAGTCTCAGACAAGATTTTATTAGTCAGGTTTATGATGGTTTGACTCTCCTCTCCCATCACTGCCGTTTGTTGAACCCCCTCTTTTTGCTCCGTGTCACAGGCGGTGAGGTTGATCTTATTGCGCCCCCTCTGCCCCTGCCTCGCTTTCCTCCTGCTCCCTTTTCCGGGGGTTTGCCTGCCCCCCCGCTTCTCCACGATTGGCGGATCAACTTGAACTCCTCGTGAAAAGGAGTACGAACAAGCCCTGATCGGAGGCGTCCCGCAATATCCTCATCTGAGGAGTTCTCTGCCGCAGAGGATTCTGAGGTGACGGGTACCTCGGGTTGTGCTGTAGGGGCAGTTGACGACTTCTTCAAAAGCTCTTTACGGGGTGCATCGTACTTTTTAGCAAATGTTAGTACCCTCCCCAGAGCATAATCCTCCTCGTCTCTATCGAATTTGCTTTCCTTGCGCAGCTTAATTTTCTCCTCATATACCTTTAGTCGTATTTTCATCTGTTCCTTGAGTTCTGTTACTTTGTTTTGATCCTCTTCCTTGGATAATTCATTCTCTAGGACTTTAATATCTTCTAGCGCCTTCTCTCTATCACTCCATGCGAACTTTACTAGCAGTCTCAAGCTCCCCTTACAGGCTTCCGCCGTATGTTCGGCCCACGCATCTAAAAGCAGTGGGTCTGGGGACTCGTATGCGGGTACCGTATAGATCCTGAGGCCTCTCGGGACCCTGTTCACATCAATGTAACTCTGCAGTGACGTGCCCTCCCACCATTTCCTTATTTCGCGCTCGCACAGCCGTTCGAGCGCTTTACATTTGGTGGTCACATTGTCACTGCTCAGACTGCCACTTGCATCTTGTGTAGACTTGCGCTTGTCCTTATTGCCTTTGCCTTTAAACATATTGCTTGCCGCCTCATGCCGCTCCGACTCACAAAACATTGCAAGCTATGTGGGACTTGAATATGTATGTCCCCGCCTCCTCGCCTTGTGCACAGCGTTCAAGATTAAATCGATTCGCAAGACCGCCAGCCGGCGTCTTACCGGGATTCAGAAGCTGCGTCAGGAACTCGTATCACTTGTTCCATTGAAGCGGCTGCTCCCTGTGCATATTGTCCGCTGTGCACGGTGCTGCGCAAATATCTATTACAGCTCCGAAAAACGCCAAAGCGCCGCACTCCCAGGCGGGTGCTTCCGTTGCGAGGGTGCACTCGCAAATCAAGTACTGCTCCACCTTCCAGTAGCGTATCTCCCGCAGGAAGAAAGGAAGCACTCACGGAGGTATATTTTTCAAATTTATTGAACTACAGCAAACGGACGCGTTTCGGTCGGAACCTTTGTCTAAGTTTACCGAACCGACAGAGGCGTTTACTTTTAATGCATCCGGGTCATGAAAATAAACAAAGGACATGCCATCTGGGAAAGGACACGGGAAAAGGAAAAGAATGGGAACGTGAGCGCCATATTGGAGTCTAGATACCCCTAAACAAAAGTTATACTGACACTTCAAAATAGCAAATTCAATATATATTGCAATCAAACAGTGCATGACTAAATAATAAATCAACACTGATATCACACGCCCCTTCTCAACACTAGATATGATTAAAGCACAAATGAGCAATGGTCAGTGTAAATCCACGTTATGTAGTCCATATCCCCACAATATTTCATTAGTGTAAAAACACACAAGATGCAATATCGACAACAGAAATATCGATTACTATCGATATTAATAGCAAAAATATCGAATCAAAAATATAGACTAGACATAATATCGAGTAGATAGAATATAGACAACAAAAATATGTCAAATTAGGTGTTTTATAATTTGTAATAATTGTGTAATATAAATCTGTAGCGGGTTGTGGGTTTATAGGGGAATAGGGTGGGAAGTAATTTAAATATAATTATATAAATATGTAATATAATAGTAATTGTTAATTAATTAATAATTGTTAATTAATTAAATTATAATTGGTAATTAATAATAATTGAATAATTGATAAATCATTACTTTTTACTATATTATTTTTTTTAGCGGGTTGTGGGTTTATAGGGGAATAGGGTGGGAAGTAATTTAAATTTAATTAATTAAATATGTAAATTAATAATAATTGTTAATTCATTATTATTTGGTAAATAATTAAAATATAATTGGTAATTATAAATATTTAAAGAATAAATAAATAATAATTAGTAAATTAATTTCTGTAGTGGGTTGTGAGTTTATAGGGGGATAGGGTGGGGAGTAATTTAATAATAACTAATTAAATATGTTAATTATTTAAATTTGTTAATTAATTAATAATTGACCATTAAATAAAATTTACTTCGTAAATAAAAGTAATTGGTTTTGGAAATTAAATTTAAGTTTTGGGCTTTTGGGTAAAGGGGTATTTTTAGGGTTCAGGTCAGTTTTGGGTTTTTGGGTAAAGGGGTATTTTTAGGGTTCAGGGTCAGTTTTGGGTTTTTGGGTAAAGGGGTATTTTTAGGGTTCAGGGTCAGTTTTTAGTTTTTGGGTAAAGGGGTATTTTTAGGGTTCAGGGTCAGTTTTTAGTTTTTGGGTAAAGGGGTATTTTTAGGGTTCAGGGTCAGTTTTTAGTTTTTGGGTAAAGGGGTATTTTTAGGGTTCAGGGTCAGTTTTTAGTTTTTGGGTAAAGGGGTATTTTTAGGGTTCAGGGTCAGTTTTTAGTTTTTGGGTAAAGGGGTATTTTTAGGGTTCAGGGTCAGTTTTTAGTTTTTGGATAAAGGGGTATTTTTAGGGTTCAGGGTCAGTTTTTAGTTTTTGGGTAAAGGGGCATTTTTAGGGTTCAGGGTCAGTTTTGGGTTTTTGGGGTACAGGGGTACAGTGTAAAAATAAAGTAAAATTAAATTTAAATTAAATTAATTTAATGAAATTAAATTAAATTAAATTATATTATATTAATATGTTTATTTAATAATATGTTGTATATATATATATATATATATATATATATATATATATATATATGTATTATTTTTGGTGATATCTTTTTTTTATTTATAGTAATTATTTATTAATATTACATTTATTTAATAATTATTTCTAAGTTTATATTAAATATATTTATATATATTATTTTTAACTTAATTTTAAGACATTTAAAAAAATCGATATTTTTACAGTCTATATTTTTGTAAGTCGATATTTTGGAGTCGATATTTTGGTACTTACCTGTTTGAAGATAGGCTGTCGATATTTTGTACTTCGATATTTTTGACTCGATATTTTTGTATGTCGATTTTTTTGATTTCGATATTCTGTCAGTGATCCATTGGTAAATCCAACCCCATACAAAAATCAAGACCCTTCTTCCACACCCTAACTCATGGCAGGGAGGCATCCTTCCATGCTTCAGCAATGTCCTGTTTCGCCAGGGTAAGGCCCAGAAGTAAGAGGTGCTGTTTATATATTTTGCCCCCGATGCCATCAGTGATATGGAGCCGGACCAGACGAGGTGAGTGTGGGACATCCCACCCCAAAACCACTCACAGACATGTAATGACACCCCACCAGAACCTAGAGAGTGTTGTACACTGCCACACGGTATGTATAAGGGTGCCATCTGTAGTTTGGCATAGCAGGCAGAGCGGAGATTCGATTAACCCAGCACGCCAGAGCATATATCTTGTGTAGTAAACCATGTGAAAGTATTTGAATTGTATAAACCATAATTAGGCTGTGGGGTTTTAGGTTTAAACCTATAATAACTGATAAAACCCCACTGAAAGAAAAATAGCCCTCACCGGTGAAAATATATAAACACTGAAAAAACACCTGCACAACCACAAACTAAATGCCATTCAAAGAAAGGAAAAAGAAAGTGAAAGAGTCATTTTGTTCTTACTGAAGGGGTCAATAAAATGTAACGTTGTTATACAAGCTAGCAGTAAGAAAGACTGGCTAACATTATTCTGCTTGAGTTTTGTTCTTTAGGGATGCCACTAAAATATTATTTCTTCTTCCTTTTACTTTTTTCAGTTTTATGGCCTTTGGTCGAAAGATGCAGGGTTTGTTTTCATGTTTTAGGTCTAGTTTAATTATTTTATAAACTGTACAGAATCAGGACATATCAAACTCATATTTGATATTTTGGCTGCATTTGATTCTTTCACTGATAGGTAAAATGGCTAGTTTCATAAAAATCTTTCCTAATATGTGTCATCACATTTACCCACAGAGAATGGGTAAAACCCCTTAATACATCAGACTATAGTTTCTAGTGGGTCAGTATTGATAGTAGGTGAATTGCCAACACCTCAGGCTTTAAACATTAAATGCAAGGTATAGTGACAAGTATATATATCACCAAGCATCTGGGATAGTGGTGAAAACGTGACACCAGACTTTTGGAAAACATGGAACGCAGTGTCACTTGCTTTGCTCTGCAAAAAAGGTTCTTTACAAGTTCAACAAAGATTGGAGTGATATTGTTTGTATTTGCAGTGATTCAGCTACGTATATTAAAAATTTGTGTGATGACCTGTCAAAATTGATATCTGAGCTGAAGTGATTCCCTGTAGGAGATCCTTGCCACTTGTTAGAAGGTATGCTGTAAGCATCTTTACAATCTTCAGAGTTAATGAGGGATGCTATTGACTTTTTAGTCCATTCTGATGCACTGTTTTCTTATGCCCAGGAACTAAAACGCAAATATTTATCATTTTGTGCTTTATGTGGCATCAAAGAAAGAGTCATCCCAACTGTGACCCTTAGCTGACGGTTCTCAGCCCAAGGGGCTATGAATGCTGAGAGGACCTTTTCACAGACGTTTACATGGGAAGGAAAGCGTGAGCGCACATGACCAAAGATTCAGTGAAGAAGTATTGTATGGTGTACTACAATAAGATTAATTTGCAAAAATCTCTTTGGACCTCATATACACTATACGTACACTGTCTATATACCATGTTCTTTCAGTGCAGAAAGCAAGCAATAATAAAAGCAAAACGTTCCATAAACACAGGAAAAACACTTTTTCTGTTGTTTTTAGTGACGTGAAAATGTGTAACCACTGATAACAACTGTTTTTTAAGATATTGAAAACACTGAAAAACCCCCACCAGAATTGACCAAAAATAGAAACTGAAAACAGGACAGCCTAACCATAATCGTGCCACAATGGCTGCACCACATGGGGACTCCAGTGCTTCAGCTCAGTCTTCGTCATCTAGGGTACCCAAATCTTCCTGCCAAGCCTCACGTGTTTTACCAAGTGTAGTGGGGCAATTTGTTACGAGTGTGCGATATGTTTTTGTGATCTTATGCTCTCCATCTTCCCCCATAAACACTTTAGCTTCAATAGGGTTAAAGTCTGGGATAGTTCCCTGGTATGTGAGACAAGGGGAAAAGGCATGACCGAACTGGAGGTATTTACAAAATTGCGATCTGTGCATCTCATATTCTTGTAAGGACTTTAAGGTCTGACCGTGAAGGACATCTCCCACTGTAGATATGCCTATAGCCTCCCAAAAGAAACACCCAGATAGCGCCGCCAGTGGAGGTAGAAGACCATTGTGCCAAAGAGGTGCTTCTTTTGTTTGTCTGTCCCACCACCCAATTCGAATCTGTGATCCTGTCCAGATCCTAAATACTGTGGCGGTTGCTGGAGGCAGCACTTTTAGGGTCGGGCGTGCTTAAAGGATCATGCTTACTGACGTATTGCCCATCAGTCATCTCTCTACTGCATATGCAGGATCGCACCTGTCTCCACACCACCCTTCGTTCAAGATAAGAAGATGCGAGGACGCATAGTATGCCTGGATGTCTAGCGTTGCTATGCCTCCACAGTATGTAGACATGAAGCATGTTTTCAGTGCTAGCCGTGTTGAACCTCCACCCTATAGAAAGTGTTGAAGAGTTGCATTCAATCGCCAAAACCAGACGGGCAGTATCAGGTATGGGTGGTTTTGGAGTTGGTATAGTAGCCGGGGAAAAGAGACCATCTTAAAGATGGCGGACCTGCCAAACGGGGGGAATGGTAGATGTGACTAGGAGCAGTGTGCTCCTTGATCTGCACCCACAGCAGGGCCAGATTCCTTTCCCATGACAGAGGTTGGGAGAAAGACCAAAATACCCCAAGTTATTTAAACTCATCCCCCACCACCGTCACCTCGCATGTCCACTTGCCTAACTGAGACCCACCCCGCAAGAGCCATAGGTAGGATATCCAAGGATTTATATACAGCCCAGATGTCTCACCAAAAATCTGCATAATCCTAAGTATTCTAGGTCCTGACCGATCTGGTCGCGAAAGGAAAAATAAGATATCGTCAGCATAGAATGCTATGCATTGGAGATTTCCCTGGACCATTCAAAGCCACTGACTTGTGCGTCTATCCGCACCTAGGCCACGACGGGTTCCATGGCTAATGCGAAGACATATGGAGAGAGGGGATAATCCTGATGAGTACCCCGCCCTATGGGGAAATTTTGTGATGTAGAGTCATCGATGCGGACTGAGGCGGTAATTAATATTGGTATAAAGAAGTTGAATGTAGTTGAGGAGGCGGTGACCAAAATGTAATCGACTCAGGAGTGAAAATAGGTAGGTCCAACTAAGGGAGTCAAATGCCCTATCAATGTCGGCCAACAAGAGTGCAGCCGGCTCTCCAAGGCGCTCCACAGACGCAATGGCATTGTGTGTACGGCTGATGTTATGTCGCGTGGCACGGCCTGGCATGAAACCTGCTTGGTCGGGGTGAAGTAGATCTGTAATAAATGGTACTATGCGATTGGCTATGACTTTAGCAAGGAGTTTGGCCTCCACATTGAGGAGTTATATTGGGCGATATGAGGCATGATGTTCAGGGGGTTGGCCTGGTTTTAAAAACACCACTATTTCTGCATGTCACCAGTCACTTGGAAGGCTCCTTTTGTCTAAAGCGGCATTAAGTGCTGCTAAATAAGGAATTGTCAATAGGGATTGATTTTTTTTGTAAAATACGCACTGGAAGAGATTTGGGCCTGGTGCCTTAGCCAGGCAAAACACGGAGAGTGCCCTCTGGCATTCCTCCTCTATTTTTGGGGCATCCAACTCCTCTCTTACTGAGTCCACCAGGGCACGTGGAGGCAAGTCATCTATGAATTTATGGACAAGGTGTGGCGAGATAGTCTCTCTGGGGGCATACAGGTCCTCATAATAGTAAGCATCTCCCTGGTAGGACCACAAATGCTCGGAATGGTTAAGGGGCAGAGCGCCCTCTGACAGAGACGACAAAGCAGTGCACTGGATTTATCCCCCCACTGGTGCTAAGCATAGCTAGCCTCGCTAATCTAACCTCATCCATCAGTTCACTGGCATATATCTGCTGCGCATGAAGTAATTGTCGACGGCCAATGTTTACATCTCCCCTCCTGCTCCTAAGCTTTAAATTCATAAGCTGGGCTTTCATCTGTGTCAGTTTCTCACTGCACTGCCTATGCCGTGAAGTGCAGAATGCAACATTCAACCCCCAAGTGTTGGCTTCATAGTCTTCCAAAGGGTCACTGGGGACTCCACTGTCCCGATGTTATTTGAAGAATACTCTGAGATGGCAGTGTGTATATGAGTTCTGTATTGTTCATCTTGTAGATTTATTTTTATTTATTTTTAGAGTTTTCTATAGCGCAAACCAGGGTAGGGTATCAGAACGTTTTACATAAAGAGCAAGGTGAAAACAATTAGTAAAAACACATTGTATACCAAAACAAAGCATACACGTTACAGCATATTGTAAAAGGGTTCGGGTGGATAGCAGCATTGAGCATTGTTCTGAGTCATAATAACAAGTTCGAGTTTGTGTAGTTCTTAGCTTCACGGTCTCATTGACTCGAAAGAAGAGGTAATTTGGAGGTTGTATAGCTGGGGTCGTGATTGTGCAGATTTAAGGTAGGAATTTGCTCATCAAGAATGCTTTTGCTTCCTTTTTGAAGAGAGGAGTTGAGATTTTTCTGTTGTATGGCAGAAGCGAGTTCCATATTCTTTGCGCTGCTCCGAAGAAAGCTCTGTTGGAGGTTCTGGTCTTGTTGAAACATGAGGGTTTCAGAAGTAAATTGTCTGCGCTCCTAGAGTGTCTGTCTCCTCCCGATAAGGTACGTTTTTGGGCTATGTACTGGGGGGGTGTTGTGGTGTAGCGCCTTGTGAGTGATGCAGGCCATCTTTAGGTAGATTCGAGCTTCATAGGGTAGCCAGTTGAGTACCGTCAGGTGAGGTGATATGTGGTCGTATTTCCTGGATCCTGTTATGAGTCTTGCTGCAGCATTGAGACAGACGTTTAGAGGGGTGGTTGATATTTTGGAAGTCCTGAGAGGGTGGTACATCTGTATTCCAGCCTCGAGATAACTAAGGACTGAACTGCAGTTTTGAGGCCCGAGTTCTCGACGAATGGCTTCATTTTTCTGAGGTAGCTGAGGTGGAAGCGGGCATTTTTAGCCAACAGGTTGATATGACTTTGCATGTTAAGGTTCTTATCCAGTGTGATTCCAAGTGATATGGTGGAGTCCACCAGAGTCGGCGTGCAGTCTAGAGCAGTGATCATTTTGATCCACTCCTTTGTCACTGTGGAGTTATTAGATGGAGAGATCAGAAGAAATTCTGTTTTTTGTGAGTTTAGCTTGAGGACGTTGGTCGTTAGCCATTGGACAGTCTTTTCAAAAGCTAGATTCATTGTCTTTATCTCTACGATAGAGGAGATCTTGATGCACAGTTGGGTGTCGTCCGTGTACATGTGGAAGGAGAGGTTCGCCTGCTGTAGTAGATCGGTAAGAGGTCCGACATAAAGGTTAAATAGCGTGGGGGATGGGCTTGAGCCTTGTGGAACTCCTAGTAGGTTAGGTGAGGCAGCGGAAAGATTTTTGTTGACCATGTACAATTGTGTTCTGTTTTCCAGGAAGGATTTAAACCATTGAAGGACTTTCCCAGATAAACCCATCTTGTATTCTAGTCTTCTTAGAAGTTTGTCGTGATTGACCGTATCAAAGGCTGATGAAAGGTCGAGTAGGACTAGTAGGCAGGTTTTGTTGCGGTCAAGAGCTTGAAGGGCGTTGTCTACTATGTGCAGGATGGCTGTTTATGTGCTATGACCAGGTCTGAAACCCGATTGGTGGATGTTCAGTAGATTGAAGGCTGAGATGTGTTGGTTCAGTTGTGTTGGTTCAGTTGTTGTTGAACACATCTTTCTAAGACTAGCTAGCATGGGAATGTTGGTTATTGGTCGGAAGTTGTTGGGGTCTGAGGTGTTAGCTGTAGGTTTTTTTAGGATAGGGGTCACTTGTCCTGTCTTCTGGCAATCCGGGATGTGACCTAGTGCTAGCGAGGCATTGATGATTTTGGTCCAGACAGGTGCAATGGTATGGTAGAGGTGGGTAGACAATTTGAGGGGACAGGGTTATTGAAGTGGTTGTTGAGTTTGGTAGTTGATAGAATATTGGTGATGTCATTAAGATCGTATAGTTTGAAAGTAGACCAGTGAAAGTTATTCTTGGGCAGTGGTAGCTCATGTAGTGCAGAGTTATCGTCTTGCATGCTCTTTGGGGTGACTGAGTTACTTGCCGTCGTACTAAGCTCAAGTTGGAGGGAGTTCATTTTAGTTGTGAAAAATGAGGAAAATTCTTCACTACTCAGCTGTGATTGCGCTGTTAGGAGTAAGGATTTGGCTAATTTGTTACATTGTTGTTTCAGAATTGCAAAAAGTCTCTTTGGTCTAGTTTTAGTCTTGTATAGTTCTGATCTGAAAAAGTATTTTTTTGATTGTAGAATGTTTTTATTGTTGGAGTTTCTAGATTTCCGGAGAAGTTTAAGATGGTGGGGGAAGGATGTTGCCTCCATTTCCGTTGATCTAAGTTTGCATCCCTCTTCGTTCAAGGCTCCGCTGAACCATGGGTTTTTGTCTTTGTCCGGATTTCTTTTTAGTTTTGGTGGCGCGGCTTGGTCGAAGACTTTGGTCATTGAGGAGTTATAGTGAGCCGTGAGGTCATTGACGTCTGACATGTTATTGGGGAGGGGGGTGAGAACCTTCTCACAGTGGGAGGCTAGGTTGTTCAAAATAATTTTTTTGTGTCTCTTATCCATTGTTTTGGCTTGACTTGTTTCGCGAAAGTTTTCTTGTTAGCTGATGGAATTTGGAAGGTGATAATGTGATGGTCTGACCAGTCACGTGGGGTAACCAAGAGCGAATCAATCGTGTTTTGTTTAGAAATGATCCAGTCCAGAGTAACACCCTTTGTGTGGGTCGGCTTTGAGATGGCTTGGATCAGGGAGTGGTCTGCTAGGAAGGTTTTGAGGGCATTAACCTGCTTATCCAAGGGTTTTTCCAAATGGAGATTGAAATCGCCAAGGAATAGGTCATTGGGGGGAGTTAGAAGTAATGATTTCCATATGATGTTCTGTGAACTCCGCGTTCAAACCTGGAGGATGGTAGAGTATATGTAGTTTGTGGGAGTGGATGCTAGAAGATTTAACAGAAGATGCCATGGAGATAATCACCAACGGAAGAGGAGGCGTGTAGAGTTTGGTCGCAGATCCAGCTGTATAGGGGAGTGATCTGAAAGCCCCCTGGGCAATATCTCAGTCGCGTCGAGTCTATATAAATGTATTGCGGATATAAAAACATAGTCTATGTGCAAGAAGGGTCCGGTGTGGATCAGAAAAATATGTGTATCCAATCTCAGTTGTGTGTGGTTGTCGCCAGGTATCCACCCAGTCCATCCCCCACACCAGGTACTGTAATTCCAACTCACATGTTTCTACTGGCCTCCCTGTAGTGCGCCATCTGTCGGCATGAGGGCACATACTATCGTTCCAGTCACCCCCAACTATTGTCTGGTCCGGGGGAATTTCTGCCCACAGTCTCATCAGGTGTTCTGTTAGATTCCAAGCCAAAGGCTGAGAGGCATATATACACTGCCTAGGTTGAACGGCTCACCATATAGTGTGCCAGTGATTATAATGAATCAACCCTGGGAATCAGACCATGTTTGGTCATGGAGGAAGGGGATTCTGCAGTGAATCAGTATGGCTACCCCGAGAGCCTCTAGTGAACCCAGCGTGGAATGTCTGTGCATATCCAAATCGTGCCAGGCACGGTGTCTAATTGCCTAATAGATGTGTTTCTTGCAAAAACAAGGTGAGGGCTTCATATAGTTTATCTTGGCACAGAACAGCCCCCCGTTTGACCTTATCCAGTAGGCCTCGGACATTCCAGCTGACAACGCAAAGGTGCCTTTCATATAGCCTGGACATATCTAGCGATGAGGTGGGTGGTGATGTATGTGGATGGGAGAAAATGCATGTGTGGCATACTTAATTGAGACAGTACATATGTATAGTGGAAATATGACACTAACTACAAAAAACAACATTTTTCCTGAGCCCCAACCCCCCTCCCTTCCACCCCAATACCTCATAAACATTGAAGCATCTATCACAGCATGATAGGTGTCCCGACTCCAACGAGGATCAAGAGCTACCTTCCGCCAATGGATCCCCAAGACACCTTCCTTTGTACATACAAGTGTCTTCAGACTCAATGGAAAGCGCTAATAAAAGTAGCCCATGATATAGTGCCATCGGCGTTGCAAACAGTGTTTTTGTAACAGGATGAAACTAGGATGCTGTCAATCATATAGTGTCCTCTGTCGATCGAATGCGGGACTTGCTGCGAGTCTTGGAGCGTCTCTTGGAACGTGATCTATGACGCTGCTTGTTATTAGCCTGGGGGATCTTGACTCGGGCCCCCACACGATGAGTCTGAGCCTATTCCGGGTGGAGTATGACCACTTCATCTCTCCAGTTAAACAACTCTTCGGGTCATTCAAAGAAGTGCATACGATATTTGTAGGACACCCACAGCCTGGCCGGAAACAGCAGGGAGTATACAGAATTTTCAGGGTCCGCAGTCGAGCTTTGGCCTCTGTAAAGGATTGTAAGCATTGCTTGACTAGCCTTGTAGAATCCAGGAATATCATGACAGGATTTGAGGCATAGTGGAGAGTCTCCTTAAGCCTGGCCAGCTGCAGAATAACGTCCTTGTCTTTATAGTTTAAAAATCTGGCAATAATAGGCCTGGGCCTTGCACCTGGTGGAGGTTTCTGCACCTAGGCCCGGTGTGCACGTTTCAATTATGAAACAAGGAGACATAACATCAGAAGGGAGCTATTCCGTCAGCCATTTAACAAGGAAGCCCTCAATGTCGTTACTTTTACAGCCCTCAGGGAACCCCCACAAAACGGAGGTTATTTCTGCATGCACGTCCCTCTTGGCCTCTAGCGTGTCTCTGGACTGCGTTATGGCTGCCAGTATGGCGGCATTATCAGGCATAGATTAGGGCGGATCATCTGGGTTAGGTGCCTGGGCTGCGAATCCAGCATATTTATCCATAGGTCTTTGCCGTGCCGTCACGCTGGGGAGTTTATCTTTGGTCATGGTGTAAATATTGTCAGTGCGGGAGCAATCCCTTTAGATATGCCTAGTGTGGATCAATGTGGTTAGGCCAAATCAAGATGTCAGGACAATTGCATAGAGTATATAGGGGCTCAGTTACGACTACCTCAGGTCACCCGGGGGCAGTTGTATCGAGTGGATGAAGGCTCTCGACTGACCCAGACGCTGATTCGTATGTCGAGTCCCCACTATCCAGCCACCTCTAACGCAGTCGGTGCTGGGCGTCCGCAGAGCGAGGCAATGGTGCCCAGGCCACAGCCTGGCCCCTCCTGTGCACTCAGCCACGAATGTAAAATGTTGTAGTCCCAGGACCGCTGGGTGGCTTAACTGCTACCGCTTGCTCTTCCTATGTAGAAAGGGCGAGGGCTGCACTCCAATATCGAAATTGTCCCCCGTTTGCCACAATGCGAGGGGTATTTGCCTGCTTCTCCAGTCATTCAGTCCACCTCAGATCACTGCACACACTCTAGCACCAGTCTCGCAAGTCAGTGGGCCCAGCACAAGCGGATGCCTACATGAGGGCGCTGTGTCAGGAAATATGTCTGGCAGCCCACACTAATAGATGACGTATCTCACGGCCCGGTATGGCTGCTGATGAGCTGACGTATGGCAGTGTTCCCCACAGGTATGGTCGCGTCTCTGCCTGATCTAGTGTCAGGCTCCACGTGATGGTGGAGGGGGCTCCGAAGCCAAGACACCACTTGGGCCTCTCCTCATGCCACCTGGAGCTGCTCCGGCCAAAGACGATCACACTGCGGCTCAATGCAGCTGCTGAATTCTGGACGAGCCCCTCTAGCCGCCCCAGTTGTCTCACCTCCTAAATGCTCCCAGGGCAGCAGCGTAGCTTCCACACCTCGCTGAGTCCGCACAACAGCTGCAGGTCGCACACTCCGACTCCGCCTTTCAAACGAGGATCACCAGGCCCGACCACGTCTCTGCGCTGGCCCGCTTCACCAGCCCGGGGAGCAATCCAGTCACAGCTTCTAAAGGTAATCAGAGTAGAAGCCATACCCATATACGGCAGAGGCATTATTTCAGGGGCCGATACGGCAGATTAATCGGCGATGCCACACAGGACTTACAGCGCGTCCACCATGTTGGACTGCTTGGCCATGCCCCCCCCCCCTCTCCTAATTTTTTAGTAAAAGATTCCCAGCATAATAACACATTTGAATCCGAATCCTTCGAACTGTCCCAAAGTCACTTGGGCGCAGCCAACAATTTTTCTGGTTGGTTCGTTTTGCATTTTATCCTCTTATAGTTCACTGTATAAATAGAGCTAGGGTCCTTCTCTGGCTGGATTGGTGTTGGGCTTACTATTTTCTTAGTGATTTCTTGTGGTAGATGGTCACTTTGATCCTGTGTACCTATCTGAAATTCTGCAATTTTGCTGATCAGGGGTAGGGTTACAAAGGTGAAATCTATCAACATGCTGACTGCTCAAGTCTACACCACCAACCCACAGGCAGCAATCCCTAATTTGATGGCAAAGGCTCAGCGCTTCGGTAAGTTATCGGGGTATAAGGTAAATGTGGACAAAACCGAAGTTATGGTCTGGAACCAAGAAAATAGTAGTAGGTGGGCTAAATCCCAAATGCGATATCTGGGTATCTTAATCACACAGAAACTTGATGAAATTCCTAGAGCAAATTGGAAAAAAGGGAGCCAGGAGGCAGGGAGGTTGCTGGTGAGATGGGCCAATTTACTGCTATATGTGGTCGAGTGAATCAAGATGATTGTCCTCTCCAAAATTACATTCCTCTTTAACTCTATACCTTTAATACTTAGGAGGGAAGACATAGCCAAGCTCCAGGGGAGAATAGGTAGCTTTATATGGGCTTCAAAAGGACCCAGGTTAGCATGGAAAAAACCTGAGGAGGAGGTTGGAAGTGGGGGAATGGTTTTACCGGATCTGCTTGTATAATGTCATGCTTTTCATTTTAAGAACTTTCGCATGTTAGCAAACAGGCCAGATAGGTCACTAATGGGGCTACTTTATGAGGCAATGCTGAGTGATGTATATCAAGGTCAGTGTCACTTCCTGTTTAAATGTGGGGACCGAAAATACTTTAAGAAGGTGAGGCTGAAGAACTTGAAATCCGCTTTAAAAACATGGATGTACTTTCGGAAAAAATTGGAACTACCGTACTATTCGTCTTGGGCACCAATTTGTGACTCCCCGGGTACCCCTGATTGTCTGAGTGATCAGCTTAGTCAGCCCTTAAACCCGGGGGGGGGGGGGTACGCTATTGGGCTGATCTACGAATGGGAGCAAGTTTAGTGAGCTGGGAAGTGTTAAGTATTTGTACTAAAGGACAACTGCTGAGATTTAAATATTACCATTTACGTTCCTGGTGGGCCACACAAGAGTGGAAAGAAGGAGGAGGAGGAATCCCGATTAGATCAGGTGATGAGAATGGGCCCATTAAAAAATGAAGTCTCACTTTCGTACTGGGCCTTTGTGGAGGCAGATGATCAGATCGGGTCAGAAATTCCTAAATTGTGGGAGGAAGAGCTCGAAGAGGGAAGTCTAAAGCAAGCTTGGTATGCTTCCTTCTCCATTTTACGAGCAGTGGTGAAACCTGCCTCGCTTAAACAAAATCATCTATTTACTACCCATAGAGTATATTGGTCTCCGGCCAAGCTTTTCAGAGTCATAGGGAATGCATATGCTTGCCCAAAGTGTATGCTTTCTTGCTTTCTTTGGAAGAAGACCTGCATATGTTTATGCTGTGCCTGAACATTGTTCCCTACTGGACCTTTGTATCTAACTTCTTAAGGGAAGTGACTTGCCAACAGATCAAGGTAAGCCCTCGACTTATATTTTGTGGGCTATTTCAAGAAGGACATGTACAAGCAAACACAGTAATAACAAAATAAATATTTATGTGATCCTGTTGGCAGGGCGGGAGATATGTAGGCTCTGGAAATCTGAACGTTTCCCCTACTTTTCTGACTGTCTCAAAAGTATTAACTATACGTGTCAGTTTTATGTTGCATGTGACGCTAAACGTTTGGAGAGGGTCTGCGCTCTGTTTATGGATTGGAGACAGCAGTCAAGTGGATCCGATGATTAAGCCACATATGCTGGAGGTCCTTGCTTCCCTCTGCCCCAGTCTTGACGCGTGGGAGTTGAATGTAGAAACAGCAGTAATCTTTGCATGGATAGGCTCATCTTCCTGTTCTTTCATGTATGGGAAAAGAGTAACACCAGCAAGAGAACTGGCAAAAGGAGGACACAAAAAAAACTAGCTGACTGCTACATTGTGAAATGTTACAGCAGGGGGTTGGTCTCCTGGAAAACGCCCATTAAATGCAGCAAAGCTCAAGAGTTCCAAATCCCTTATGAAATTCTTAGCAAAATCTAGACTGATTCCTCCAGTTACTCTCTTCCTGTCCGGGGATGTTCCATACCATGAATTGTTCATCCAGTAGTGTGTCCCTTTCTCGAGGCCACAGTAGATGCATCTTGAAATCGCCTGGTAACAGAAAACGATGTAAATTCTTCTGAGAGTAGTCTTGTTATTTCGGATCTAAAGAGTTGCATTTCGATGTAACATTGATTGCTAGTCCTTGTAACAGTGGACAGACCTAGAAAAGCAATTGTATATTTCATGGCAGAACCTCTGTCTATATACTGTTAGAATTCCCCAGGTTCTGCATTGTACTGGGACACCCCATTGATATTAATGAAACACTGATCTCTGGGTGCAACTCAAGAACAAACTGTGACACAAAGCTTCCAAATTTCTCTCCTTTCAGGATATTCTTGACCACTGTGGTGTTTAAACACCTGCACCGATCATTCATAAAAGGCATACACTTATTCTTTAGCTTCCTGAGTTCTCCAACCAATTACTATCTCTTGCTGCAAACTTTCCTTTCAGGAAAGTAATCACCTCACTATACTTTGTCATCACCATAGGAAATGGTGCACAAGTTCATGGTTCCCTTTGGGGTTTTGTACGTGGTCAATGTATAGCTATCTTAGCCCATAAATCGCTTGGTACCACAATGTTGAAAAAGGTATTGAAATCTGTCCACGAAACCTTTGAAATTTTCACAAACCTGTCAAACCTAGGTATACCATTAGGCAGGATTTAAGATACTCTCAAAGTTTAGTGAAATTGTTCATGAATATCACAAGATCACCTCAACTCCATGGCACATGAACGTACCCTTCACCTGGTATCTCCCTCATAGGGAATGTCAAGGCCTCGTATTCATCTGGGGGTGCTGGAGGCGGTTTGCCATTTACCTCGACACTGTCCATTGACTTCTTTTTTATTTTCCAGCATTTTCAACCATTTGCTCTCCAATCTGTCAAAATTGGTCCATTTCCAAATGCATTTAACCAATTTTGCAATGTGCAACTTCATCACTAAAGTTTGCAGGGTGACGATCGCTTCATCATCTAGTGGTCCCCTGAAACTTTTCTGCAAAGGAAAATCTCTTGGAGAGATCTAATTCATATTTCCATGCCAATTCTGGTAATTTCTCATGTATTATAGCTGCACGGCTCATAATCTCTTTACTCAAATATATCAGCTCATTTTCCTGATATCGATTCAGATGAGAAATGTCTAAACATCCCTAAAGATTTCTCCCAATTCCCTTTTTGATATTGGTACATCCTGTAGGCAGTGCAAAAAGTTTGGGACTAAAGTGGCAGGCTGACTTATCTTTTTCGCCCTAATTCAGCAGGTGTCAGCTGCCTGTTTTGGCAGTCTGAGAAACTTTCGAAAATGTATACACCTTTTGCCAGAGAATTGCCGTCGGGTCGTCGTCCATGCCACAGTAACCTCTCGCCTGGACTACGCGAACGGCCACTATCTGGGCCTCCCGGCTTACCTGTTCAAGAAACTTCAAATGGTTCAAAATGCGGCTGCAAGATTGATCAGATGTGTTCCATTTAGGCAGCATATCTCTCCGCATCTTAAAGAACTACATTGGTTGCCGGTCGTCAACAGAATCAAATTTAAGGCCTTAACCCTAGCCTTTCGGGCAGTCCATGGAACTTGCCCCAGCTATCTGAAACGGAGGCTAGGCGCGTACAAGCAGACTCGGCTACTCAGATCTAACTCTCAGAACTAGCTCTGTACCCCACAAGTCAGGAAAGCACGGATGGGCGGCAAATCTTTCCTGCACAGGGCGTCCATGGCCTGGAACGCCTTGCCTAATGCCCTGCGCCAGATTACCTCTGAAATGCAATTCAGTAAAGCAGCCAAAACTTTGCTTTTTAATCAAGATTAATTTTCTGAACTCTCTGGTCGTTGTGCGATTCCTCGCCTGCCACCTGTTGCTATAGCGCCGGGACACCTCTTCGGAGGTAGTTGTTCGCGCTCTACAAATGGCAGTATTATTATTATCAATATCTCCCTTGACTTGTGTATGGTGACGCAGATTTACCTGTTCCTGTTCTCTTTGGAGTCGCCACAAACCATGGGGGTAAAATCTCATTATCAAATAGTCCTAGTCCCCCATGAGCATCTGGAGTTGTGAAATCAAACAAGTTTTCTCTCAAAGATTGGACATTTTGTGGTAGGCCCCAAGCAACAATCTGTGAATTTTGCAATGTCGCGATAAACCCTGTCACAGCACCTCCACCTGAAGCTCCTGGAACAGCAGGATTTGGGGCAATGGTTACTGGTGTTGCTACATCAGTAATTGCTATAGTCTTAGCTGTTTGCACTTGTGACATTGTGCGGGTACAGTCACAATGGAAGCAGAAAAAATAGAGCAATTACAGTAGTAGCTGTCTCAGCAGGTGCAGCTGCAATTGAACGAGTTGGAAGTGGTTTCCCAATGTGAGTTACAATCCTGCCTACTGGGGCTGTGGCAACAGTACCACTAGATGTTGTAGCACCAGCTGAATAAGATGACTGAGCGACATAAGGCAGTGGACGTGTGGAGAACAGAACATCTAAGAGTTCCTCACCAGAATCACTATCAGTACCAGATTTCTCAGCAGTATCTGCATTTTCTTTTCCCTGTTTCTATTTCTTTGGGCTTCCCTGTGGTCAATGCAGAGTGTAGTCTAGCTTCCTCAACTACAGATTCCTTCCACCTGTGCTGTTCTTCATCCCATTTAGCATCAGCGTAATTATGCACTGCTCTCTTTGCTCTATTCTGATATTTTTACTTCTATTTTGCATGTGCTTCACGCTCCCAAGCATTTAATGCCTCATATTGTGCAGGTCTAGGAATTGATACCATGTAATAATATTCCCCTCAAATTCTCAATAACCGTCAGGCCAAATGTGCCATGTTGTGAAAATCTTAATGGTTCCTACTTTTTGTTGATCTTGCGCCATTGATGACCTGGTGTACCTTCAGGTGGAGCTTCCCCACCCTCCCGGACAGGAACTTGTACATCACTCTTAATTAAATCTCTGAGGGCTCTGAAAAAACAATCTAGCAGTAAAATTAGCAGATTCCAATCCAAAATATGCAGAGAATCACAATTCAACACAGATTAACATTTGTATCCAATCCCAACACAGTTCTTTTCTCCATGAACCTATCGCAGTGTGAAGCTTAATGACACAACAGCCAATCCCAAGGCAACACTTCTTAACTATCCTGCGCAGTACTCTCTAGCACAATTTACACACCTCGCAGCTGGTTAAGCTCCCTTACAATTTACTTCAGATCACATTCAACAAACTCTTAGCAAGCACAATAAACTGTCTGCTCCTCTAAGGAATTCAAAGTAATCACTCACACAAGATTCTGCCAGAACTATCACTTTCCAACTTCCACACGCACAGATGAAATCATGACAAGCGGAAATCACCCTGACAGATGCAACTTTCACTTTGCACAATAGGGCACTATTCACTATTCGTACAATCACAACAATCTGTTACAGTCCCTATCTCAATTATGCAGTTGATGCTACCTCATGAACCGACACCACAATACTTAGCAGACAAATAATACAACAATTTCTCTTATCTATCCCGCATCTTGGTTTGCGACAAGGCCGATAAACTTCGACTACTTAGAATTAAATGGGTATACACATTTACTCAACCAGACCATAGACATCATTAGAACATAAAACCCACAACCTCAACACAACATCATAAGCTCCACATAAACAAATAAGATGCACAACGATATTAATTCTCATTCCTCGACCACAGCAAATGCCTTAGAAAGTGCTAAAACACCTTCAGTCTTCAAGGCTGGGACATGGGCAATTTTAAACTGGAGCAAGTTTAATCAATCTACATTTTAAAAATATTTTAGCTGCTTTTCTCCATTAATCATCCCCTGCTACCACTTGCTGGAGTGGGGATTCTTGTATCTCAATCGTCCGGTATATTCATCAAATAACCCTGCTATTGGTCTATGGACATTTGTTAGTCGACAAGGAGAGTGGGTAAGGCGTTATCATTTAGATTAATTACCATAACAGTGAAAAACGATTGGGACTTCACAGAAAATAACAAGGAGAAATAAAGTGAGTTTAAAGGGGTTTATTAACAAATTAGTTCAAATCAGATCATTAGTTTAAGTATTCAAATTGTAGTCATTGTTTTACAGATTCAAATAATCTAAAAGTCGATATGTCAAAGTAAGATAAAATAGCACATTTTGTAAAAATTGCAAATAGTATGCAAAATATGTAGCAAGTGTGTTTCATGAACAAAAATCATTAATCTAAATTAAAGAAGATTTGGGTGGGAATGGCATTTAAATTAAGTCAATTAGGCATGGTGTCAGCTTCAGAAAACCAAATATTCACTGTATTACACAAGATCTGTCACCCATATCCACGATTGGATAAGGAGCCCATTGGCCCTCCTTTTGCATTTCGCCTTGCGTGGAGTCCA
This sequence comes from Lissotriton helveticus, assembly GCF_964261635.1. Taxonomy (NCBI): domain Eukaryota; kingdom Metazoa; phylum Chordata; class Amphibia; order Caudata; family Salamandridae; genus Lissotriton; species Lissotriton helveticus. The sequence goes on from NC_136060.1 coordinate 190,136,820, forward strand.
ACAACACCAACGAAGGTCAGTGGTTTTTATCAGAGAGAGAGATATTCCAAACTTTATTTTCCTTTTTTAATTGTAATTTCACCTTTCTGTTTTAGGCTGCCCATGTTCCTTTGAATTTTACTGCCTGATAAAGGCCTGCCATTTAGGTCTAAAGTTGACATAGTGATCGTCGGGGTCGAAACATCAACGAATTTAGACAAGACTAGATAAGGTTCTGATTATCCGAATGATGGATGTGCTTCGACTTATCGGATATACCATGAATACTTGAGAGATTTTTTCCCTGACAGGCTTATTGCAGTAGCACATGCTTGCTACTATGGCTAATGGTTTTTTGTAATTTCTAGATTCATTTTTCTTCCTTTATCTACACTCCACACTTGTGCACTTCGATAAGCACTTTTCTGATGCACCTTATGGAGCAAAATGAAAGTACCAATGGATTCTTTTTTCTTGAAAAGTAAAATATATATAAATATGTGAATTTATTTCACTTGCATTTTTTTCTCTCTAGCTTTCTTTGGTACGCATCAATTGATGTGAACACGGTATTGGACACTGTCTGTTCTTTATTACCTTGCAATAAGACCATTTGCTCAGATTGTTCCCAGGCCCTTTGGCCTTTTGGGTTACCCCATAAGTTTGAAATTCCAATGAACACTGGGCAGAGGTTTTCAAAGGTGAATAAATGAACAGACTGAATTATTAATTTCCTCCTCAATCTTTGGACAGTTTCTAGGGAAAGCAGAACTTTAAGGCTTACAAGTTGCGAAAGAGGACTTCGCTTAAGATTAATTGCAGCAGCATTGTTTTAAGGGTAAGACATTTTCGTGTAGTTCCTATTAATCCGTAGGATCTGCGCATTGTTTGTACAACATAAACTAGGGGCTTGGTGCCAAGACGGATTCCGGACACCCCACAGGATATGTGGGCCTATAGAACAGCTAGCTCTTAGTGCCACTGTAAGCCCCCCTAACCAACCAGGGAGCAAATGGCTTCTGGCAACCACTGAACATGATGACCTTGACCCGTCAGGGATCGTAGACACAGTACAGAACGTTTTGCTCAGTCACTGGTGCTTACTTATTCTCAGGAGAAGTATACAGAGAATCCACAGCGGCACGTTTTCAATATATTTATTGAACCATTGTCATTCTTGTATAGAATACATGTGCAGCAATGATTAATAGAATCAGATAAAAGTGATTACAAGCACCAAAAGCGTGAATAATATAGTTCTACAGTGGTGCTAAAACAATGTATATATGCTGGCATATAAAACAATTAATTCAATGGGGTTAACCCAATAAGTCAAAGGACCTGGGTGTCAATAAGTATAAAAACAAAGTGGTCCTAGACATATCTCAAAACACCAATTGATGTATTACTTATTATTTAGGATGAGGAGATTGATCCACAACAGAAAAGGGAGATATATTTCTTTACATAGCCAGAATTCGATATCAAATTAAAGTACCCAACATATACTAATCAGAAAACCAATCTTCTTGATCAGTAAGGTATATCACAAATTTATTATCCACTTTCATATAATATTTACAAAAAAAGAAAAAGCTGCAGGTTGCAGTAGGAATAAAAGGGGGTGCTCAAGTGAATTGAAAGGAAAGGCAGTTCAAAGAGCAAAATTCAACATTTATGTACAACTAAAATTGCAATTCTTCCAGTTGAACAAACAAAAAGGGCCTACCCATAGAATTTTATATACATTAATTTATCACACAAACTAGGGTCAAGGACAGGGGTAGTAAGGTGTAAGCCTAAAAAAAGGGGGCATAACCGTCGACGTTTCGACCCTGGCGCAATAAGGGAAGTTAGACGCCTCTGCTGCGGGTCTTCTTCAGGACTGAATTGGGGAAGTGGGGTGGTAGGAGAAAACCGAAAGGACCAAAAACAATCAAAGAGGGGGGGAGGTCGCGTTCCGACAGTAAATGAGAACGGGCAACCCGTTAGTGATGTGCCCAATATTCTTCCAATAGTTTGCTTCTAGATGAATATTCAATTCAGAAGGGAACGAATCCCAAGTTTATTCCAAGCTTACATCCATCCAGGAATAAAGTCAAAAGGAGGCGGTGCTCGATAACAAGCTACAGCGTCCTGTTAAGTAATCGCACACGTTCATGTATGCCTCGATGTAACCGCAATTGTATTAAACAGCCACCGGAGGACAGCGTATTCCTGAATCAAAAACAGGCGCGTGCATTTTGCTCTTTGAAATGCCTTTCCTTTCAATTCACTTGAGCACCCCCTTTTATTCCTACTGCAACCTGCAGCTTTCTCTATTTTTGTAATTATTTTACGAATGTGGATAATAAATTTGTGATATACTTTACTGATCAAGAAGATTGGTTTTCTGATTAGTATATGTTGGGTACTTTAATTTGATATCAAATTCTGGCTATGTAAAGAAATATATCTCCATTTTCTGTTGTGGATCAATCTCCTCATCCTAAATAATAAGTAATACATCAATTGGTGTGTAATGATCTAGCCTTCGCGCGACATGCATGCGACCTCTGCCCAGCGTTGGGCTCGCGCCGCCTGCGTGCGTGCGTGCGTATTGTACACTCTGTGACAGTTGAACTGGAGTTATGATTTCCCCTGTGACCTGTGCAGCCGCATGTGTTCGTTTTCCTGTGGGACTCATTAAAGACTCATTTTAAGTTTATTGCGAGTGTTTTGTTCTAATTACTACATGGTGTTTTGAGATATGTCTAGGACCACTTGGCATATAAAACAAGGCAGTAGTCAAAAGTACTCCTATTATGCAATCGAACCCTAAGTCTACCTAGTGTGTGTGTAGGTGTAGAGCCAAGAATCCCCCAAAGGACGATCCAACCCCATTACCTGTTGGAAGAGAATGAAGCACCCTGTCTTAGTCACAAACTGGACAACCTTCACAAGATGTCAGACCACTGTGTGGTGATATTTCAGCATGCATGAACCTCTGATGTCAGCTGGAGTGCCTCCTCAGCTCATCTATTGGATGCTCATATTTTATAATCAAAAGTAGCCTTGCGATGTGAGCATAGATTAGGGATGTTATAGATATGTAGATAGCCCTATCACCCCGTGGATGAAGATAGAGATGACATTTGTGCATAGTGCAAAAAGAGTCTTTGTACTTGATGTTCAGCGCATTGTGATAATCTTGTGCAAAGCCAGATGTGTAAACAAGTTTAGTTTCAGGGAAACTAATCCAACAATGTCACACATGCAAATATGTGCAAAAGGTTACTGCTGAAAATATAGGACAACAAGCTGCTTCCCTACATGGGCCTAACTCGGGAATATAACAAACTGTTTAGTGCTAAGAAAGTACACATAGTGTCTTCACCCACAGCCTCAATGAAATCACGAGGGAAAATGTAAGTGCCTTTATGGTTGATAAACAAAATAACCGAAATACTGACAGCACTCTCACAACCATCACAGAACTGCAGTTGCAGACTACCAGAAGCACTGTTTCACCCCTCACAGAGTACCAGTAAGATATGTTTGGAAGCCCTCTTACACCACTCACATGCTAATATTCTCTCGCTACTTACAGCCCCTCACATCCATGGCAGGAGCAATCACTGAGGCATTCTCACACACCAGCAGTCTAAACACTGTTGACAGCACACAGATGCCTAAAAAAATAGCAGTCACACTACCAGAAGCACAAAACACTTGCAAACTAGCAAAAGCAAAAGGTCTAGCTGATAACCGAAAGTGCCTCTTCGTTGATGAGTCTGTGTGTGTGGTAGCGTAGATGGCACTGTTGTCGGTCTCATTTGTATGCGCGTGATTCAATAGATTTAATTCCTATTCTTATGTTACTACACTCATTACGGAGAAACAGATTTAGGTCCCTTTTCCAACCTCTCAGTGAAGAGTGAACTTCAGTGGTACATTCAGCCATAACTGTTTTGTGTAGATAGCTGCGATACCCATCTAAACATCAGATTAAAGTTAAGGGGCCAGTAAAGGATACTTTAATAAAGTTACAATTCTGTGAAGGTTTGTACATTTCAAATCCGAGAGTCTGCAGTGACCAAGAAGCAAATGGTAACAATTTTTCCACCTAAAACCAATATATGTGCGGAGAAAATATTTTACTATTCATAATACATGATGACGCCAAGAGGTATTGAATTGGCATTGACACTGCATTTTGTCTCAGCTTCTACAATTATTTTCTATATGGATTGCAGAAACATTAAGCAGACAAGACTTCCGCACCTGTCTAGTCATCCATCTGTATGTATGGTATTGTATTGGAATTGCACTTATATAGTGCTTACTGTCCCTGACGAGACATTGAAGCGCTCTACGCAGGGCAATATCCTGCTCTGGAACGCAAGGTAAGTGGTGTTTTTTCTGTGGCTTGTGGGGTTATCCATGTCCTCTTAAGGAGACCATTGCTCCAGTGTTTATGTGGTACATTAAATTAATAGACGTTAAGTGTGATCTTTAGTGGGAGGTAGAATTCATTCAAAAGGTAGCAGTATTAATAGATAGGCCAGAGGAGATTAGGGATTGGATTGCAGGGGTGTTACCTTAAAAGAAAGGTCATGATCTTTGAAATGAAGTGTGGGCAATTTGCAGAAATACAATAATAGGGATAAGGCAAACATGTATGTGCCTTAGAGTAGGACGTGCTTAGAGAATGTAGGAAAACACTAGAAGATGGAAAGGAAGGAGAGAGTCATTCAAAAGAAAAAGAAGACCCGACAAATTGAAGTTTTAAGTCAAGGTCACTTTTTCATGCAGGGTCTTTAGGAATATTATAAAGTCGTTTTGGGATAGAATACAAATCAGTAGAAAAAACAACATTTGCAGGCAAGATAGTGCTATATTAGGTAATGTGATAAGCACTAGATTCAGATGAAGAGCCTGTCCACCACTACACCACCACTTCAGCAAGAGCATTGGATGTAAATACGGAGTAATGGCTGCCCGTATATATAGGAAAATCCTGAGAGCTTTAGGCTGCACTCAAAGGAAGCAGTAAACTCATGATCCTATCAATATGAGATTACATGCACGGTAAACAATGCAACAGTGAAAGTAGACTGTGAAAGAGCTGGAGTGGATCTTTTATGATGTTTAGTCTTAAAGTTTGGGTCACAGTAATAATTAGAAGAAAGAGGGGTCAATTATTGACACACATGATTTAGAATGGCACAAGATGGAAGTGAGGACAGCCTTCCCGTACAGTAGAAGTTAAATGCCTGCATTCCTGTGGCTTAAGGGTGGAGACCAGAACACTGACGTGAGAGAAGAAAGGGACGTGTGCGCCCCTTAGAAATTCAAGGAGTACCTTGTTAGGACGGGAATGCTGATTGCTTGTTTTTCCTGAGAACTGTCGGTTTAGTAGATTGTGTGTGAGGGGTGGGACTGCACTTTCTATTGTCCATGTTGAGCAAGTTTCCAGAAAAGTACTCTACTTTTGTGAATCTGGTTACTGCTCCAGGAAGGTTGCATGACAGCCAGGTGTATGATCTGTCACTTCATTATGCCTATGTTGTCGGTGCTGCAGACTGGAGACTGGCCCAGTGCTACCTGCTGCGAGAAGCATCACTACACTAAGGCTTTGTTTGGAAAGTAACTTCAGTAGGACAGGCAATGCAACTTTTTCCAAAGGCGTATCTGTGACTTGCTTCTCAAAGTCCTGTAGCTCAGTTTATGACAACTATGGTGTTTAGCAGAAGTAGAGCTGTGTTTAGTGATTCCGCCTTCACTACAATGGAAGCCTTGTAACCCTTCTCCACCAAATCAGTCTTTCCTTGTTTCGTCTGCATATTCGTCCTTGCCATGAAGCTGGCCTCCTACCTCCATCACTATACAGTCGCAGAGCAAAAAGACTTTGGAAGGCAGAATACCACATTCTCCCTGCTCATTGGCACTTTTACCTCTGTCGCAAAAGGCAAGTCCAGCACTGGTGTAATTGCAATAGTAGCTGATGGCAGAACACATCATGATTAATAATTCTTCTGGGAGTTGAGACCTAGGGATGAAGGGGAAATGTGCTGGATTGGACAGAAGTAATAATGGAATGTGTTGATCATTTATCTGAAGATAGGTTGAGTAGGTTGGGGTTCCAATAATTTTCAGCATACTTTATATGCATATGCTGAAGAGTGGAGGCGGTAGGGGAGACCCTTGCAGGACATTAGGTAAGATCTGGTAGGAGTCATACAGGAAAGCAGATGATGGAAATCTTTTGAAAATAAAATCGGCTATGCACCGTTTTTACTTTTAACTTTTGTTTTTGATCCATAAAGGAAACATGGGGACTGGTTATGTTACCTAAACTTTTAGTACCAATTTATGACTTTCAGTTGAGAATTGAGCCCTTTCGTAAAACACTTATGTCACACATAGTTAGTAGACAGAGCAAACATCAGAGAGCCAAGACTGAACCACCGACTGTTGTTTTATGGGATGTATGTCATTACGACGCGGTGTTTACACCGCACTACCATTACAACGCAGTTATCACAACGCAAGTCGTTACAATGACTTGTATTGGAGAGCGCTGGATTGTGGATTATTTTAATTTTCTATTCCAACTCCAGCCCACGTAACAGTAGGGAAGGTGTTGGAATAGAATATTAAACTATTCCTTGAGCAAGAGCGCCATCCAGCGCAAGTCGTAGTAATGACTTGCGTTGTGATGGCTGCGTCGTAAAGGCCCCGCGGTGTAAACACCGCGTTGTAAAGGATGTTTTCCGTTTTATGTACTACAGAAATAGGTTTGGATGCATCCAACCAGTTTCAAGTAGAGCGGGAATTCACCAGACATATAGAATAATGTCCTGAATCTGCACTAACTTCATATAGCAAAAAAAATACATGCTTGTAAAAATGATCATTTGTAACAAAGGTGCCTCACAACAGGCTATAAAAGTCAATAGTTTCAGAAGGCTTAGCTCATGCATAGTAAGCGTCCTGGGATGAAGAGAAATCACAGGCAACGATAGCAGGGCTTTTACTGCACTTTTACATTTGTTTTAAACTACAACTTGTTCATATGTTTGCCATCTTCACTTAATAATCATATTGGGATCGGAAATGTCCCCTGCATGATGTTAAGTGGCGTTCTTCTGTCCTCTATGTCCGACTGCGTGTATCTATCTGATAACCTGGCTTTTGACTGTGGCCCTAGCATCACACTAATCTAGTGTATGCGCAAAAGACTAGGCCTATATTGTTTGACTGATGACACCCAGGTTCAAGAATCTCACATCTCTTTGTGGCTCTGTTGTGTGTATTCCACGATCGAGACTACCCTGCTATGGGAAGAATCACTCTCCATAAACGCTGCGTCTGGAGAGCACAACCTCAAAGCGGTTCTGAAAGGGCAGACAGTGGAAACAGGGCCAGTCCTAGAACTTCTGGGGCCCCGGCCAAGAGGGAAGATGTGAGGCCCCTCTAATTTGCATGTGACATCACTAGAAGTGACATCACAGAAAGTGACATCGCAGGACTATTGATCTTATTTGGCATCACTGTAGAGACCTAATGTGGATATCAGTAACATGGACAAAAAGATCAACATACAAGTGAAATAAGTCTATATATTGAAGACTGTATTAAATGGATTACATTTATCACATTGGATGGAATAGCTAGGTGCAGGTCTAAAAAAGATGGATATTTTGTACTCCATGTTTCCATATTCCATGATTATTTCCAGATGAGTGCATGATAACATTTCCAGTTCTGTCTCATAAAGGGGAGAGATCCTGTTGAGGTAACGAGGGGTGGGATCACTCAAAATATAAAATGAAACAAGACAAAAACCCTCACACCATTGATGTAATCGCAAATTTCAAAAGGCCCCCTTATCTTTCCGTGCCATTATTGTGCCACCTTAGTATGACATTAATACTTAGTAAGTTGTTTTAACGTAAATCTTCTCACCAGTATCCCATCTGCACATGCTAAGACTCATAGGACATTGTTTTTTGTGTGTGGGCTCTTTACTCGCCAGAATTATATTGCGTGCAAAAACACAACACATATATTACAAAAATACAAGACACCATTGCAAACAAATAAAGATTGTACATAAATTTATAAAAATACTTAGAACCACTGATGCCACTACTAAATCATAGATTGACTTGACAATGTTTTTTTATTTAGTGTTGGAACTGTAGTAAGTGGTAGAGGCCAGCTTTAGTGCTGGTGGTACCCCCCCCAATTACTCCCTCTGCCACAGATTCCCTCAAAAGTGCCCCTCAAGCTTCCGCAACCACATTTTCGCTCAGATGCATTTAATTTGATCTACAGCTCCACTGATACCAGTGTAGGGTGTCAGACCACTTTACAACACACATTACACAGAGACAATCAATCATATGTATGTAAAACACTGTAGAGGAAATGTTAGATAAGACAAAGGACTACAAGGTGTAGGAGTCACATGACAATCATACTAGTAGGCAGTATAATTTAATAGTGATTGGTCTGGAGAAACACAAACTCTGAATTTAGAACGTAATATCATTGTTGAGGGTTCCCTTTAATAACCGGAATTGATTTCTTTCCAAATGAACCCTTTTTGCAACATTAGGATAATCAAAGACTGGGGAAATAACCATAATGCTTTAATTTATACCTTGCAGTTTGCATGCAGCTCTAAGATGACAGGTAATAGCTCACTGTTCTATGTTAAGATTTTTGACATAAACTGAAAGCAACAAAAGGGTCTCACTGACAAAAGCAGTATCACACTGACCTATTTACATTATGTGCACTTTGTGATCTGCATGGTAAATGTTCTAAGCAGCAAGCACATTAACCCTCTGCGCTTACTTTTCAGGAGTCTAAACTTCCACTTGACAAAACTTCATCTCTCTCTAGGAAGAACATTAATCAATGGAGTTATCGTGACATTTTTATTGTTGCCGAAATTTGCTGAAGGCCAGGAAGGAGGCAACAAGTGCTTTTAAAAATGTAATATACTTGCAAACATGACGCCCCCACCGGAAGTCAGCGGCTGGTGCGATCGCAGCGGTCGCACTGCACTAGAGCTGGCCCTTCTCAGGGTCCTGTGACCTCAGTGGCAGGGTCACTGCTGCTCTAGGGTGTGCTGCTTCGTACGCCTGCCCGCAAGACTGGAGGTGAACTTCAGTATGGCTTGTGGTGGACAGGCCTTCAAGGTTAACCCACACTTGCCACTGCTATGGTCCACCTGCTGGTGCTAAGACACCAGGGCTTCCATAGTCTAGCAGGACCTTCTAAGGTCTAGCACAGGAATGTGCTCCCTCAAGAGAGTGATCTGGGAGACTGGTCATGACGGCCAGGGCTTTAAGTGGAATTAAATAACAGGGGGCCTATCAGAGGGGCGTGGCCAATGTAATTAAGGATGTGGCTTAAAAACACATAAGCTAAACATGTGTCTGTGTTGTACCAGCCCCATTCAGTTTGCTCCTTCCTCCCACCCCAGCACCCCCAGGAATGGCAGCACGCTCGACTAACTGTGAAAGTGTGGCCTTTCACAGGGAAGCGGGTGGGGGCCCCCTGTTTCTCAGCTGAGCGCGAGGCCCTGGGCAGCTGCCTACACCGCCCATGCCTAGCGCCGTCCCTGAGTGGAAGCACATCCCTTGTTTGCTTTTACTGTACACAGTGGAACCCACTTGTTGTTCTACTTCCAAGTTTTCTATGAGCAAGGAAGGTAGTACAGAGTAGTTAGAGAACTGCTAGGCAACCAGAGCAGATTGGACAGCCAGTTTCCCAGAAGTGAGGGGGCATTACCTAAGTCTACCCCTTGCTGAAGGACTGTTCACCTATCCTGAAGTGCATAGAAGCCAGCTTCTCTTCTGAGAGAGGAAAGGGAGAAGAAAGGAAACTTTTACAACCCTGCATGACGGAGCCACAGTCCAGGAGGAGTGAGGTGCTGCATGACCCTGGTGGGTCTGCAGAAGAAAAAGACTGTGCAGAGAGGTTTGCATGGTGCCCTCGACTCTCCACTGTGATTCCTGGCTAAAATGGTTAAGCTGCAGCGTGACCCGAGTCTGGCCTGTGTGTGGCTGCACAGATCCAGACCTGAGCAGCTCAAGTTGGGTTGTACAAAGCAACTGCTGGAGCAGCTGTGAGAGATCCAACACTTCCCTAAGCATCCTTCCTGACAGCGATATCTGCTGCATCATCAACTAAATGAATGCTGAGGAGGCTGAGAGGGACTGCTGGCTCCTGAAGGAAAGACTGTGCACAATTTCAACATTTCTGGGGTAATCTGCACCTGAGCCTAATCATGCTATCATATAAGGGCGGGGCAAGAGAGAGACCCAGAGCCAATAGAGAGAGGCACAGACTACTCCAGCGCCAGGACACTAAACTGTGTTGTGCACATTTTCATATGTGTAGTATTTAGTTCTAATGTGCATTAACATACTTTACGTCTTGAAAGTCAAGCACTAAGGTGGACAATCATTTGTTATTCTAATGTGTGTTTGTCGAGTACAAAGCTCAAGCACCCCCACATTACCGCCTTGAGGAGCATGTCACTACCTGCCACCACTACCATGGAGAGTCCAGGGGTAAGATGTTGTACTTGGTCCAGCTTGCCTAACCATAGTAGGATAGATCCTTGGATATCCAGAACAAACAACATCAACAAAATGATCTCATTTTGCAAATTAAATGATGATATTCAACTGGGAGCACTTACATTGTGTGTGTAAACATCTTGCTATTCCATGGTCTTTGGAGTGACTCTATAATGCACAATTATTGTGCGATTTTGACAAATTACTTGTCTGAATTCTACGTTGTCCAGTTCATGTAATATTCAGTACAATCTCAGCATGGTCTCCAAATTGAGCTACTTTTCATTTACACTATCCAAAGCAAAAGGTCTTACATTAGCAACCACCTGTAATATTTTTGGATGTGTGATCATGTTAAATTGTGAAGGTAATGTTACATTGTAAAGTGACAACAACCCTACAGCAGTTAGGAGCAGGATTTCTTCGATACCATATTTGTCCAAAGGCATGCACACGTCTGGATTAATTAAATGGCAAGATAGAGGAGGCAAATAAAAGGACAACAGAAAAAACTTAATTCAAACTCAAAGATACCTCTATTTCTTTAAAACACAATACACAGAACACAAATAAGTTTGAAAACAATTACTCTTTATCGAATTTACTTTCTGGGTTCTGAATCTGTTCAAAAGCACATACATATATATTCCAGTAGCTAACCCCCTTCTAAGTAAGGAGGGGTGAGACTTAGCAACCTCTTATGTCCCAAAACATACATTTTCAAGTATTGTTGGAACTCAGTGAGTGCCGGCTTTACAATGTTGGACCACCACTTGTTTGAGTTCTTACTGATGGCAGAGCTTTCAGAAACACCATAGAGACAACTTAAAAGCTTAACCTTTAAGAGATACGCAACGATCCTTGAAGAATGGATAGTTCACCACATTCAATAATTCCATTCCACGGGTCTTACAATCACAAATTGGCTTAAATTTGAACCATTTTAAGATTGGCATCCTGGCAATTTAAGGCTGGGCTATGAAAAGTTCAAAAACCTTGGATGTTGACAAATACAATTTGCCACAATACATTTAGTTTATCCCACTAATAGTGATGAGATGCCTGTAGTTCTCTATCCCCATTCATCCCTCAATCTTTTAATACAGAACATGATCACAGTGTTAATGGGAGGAAGAACTGTCAAAGTGTACTTTCGAGGACAGTTTCTTATGCTACACAAGAAGACATCTTAGAACTCGTTGTGCAGATCTATATTGAAAATACATTATCTCAGTCTCAGTAGTGATGTTAATTTGAAGATTCAAATAATAATAAAATTCCTTGAATGGGATTAACTATCCTAAATGAAAATCTGAGTGTTTATCTCTTTTTTAAAAATCAACAGAAATTAAAGTACATTTTTTAAATTGCAACATTTGTTTTTTAACAGGGATGGGGTACTTTCTGTTTATACATATACAATCAAGGGTTATACATAGTCATCCATGGGTGAGCATCGGTACCGCTCTATATATACAGTGTTTTTCTAGACATGGGTTTTAAGGTATGGACAATATTTAGTTATGTTGTGTATTTGTATAAATTCTGTAGTGTTTAATGTACAAGGTTTGTCAGAAAACACATTTAATACCTTTTTCTGCTATATATGTGACTTGGGTGAAGAAGAGGGAAAAACTGTGGAGACCAGTTTTCCTTAAATTGTAAACATGCAAAAGTGAAGGCCCTTTTTTGTTGTATGCAAACATGTTGGTATGTAAAGGACTGTTCTGAGCTTGGACCCTATTCTCCTTTCAGCCACTGTCTATCCTACTCATAGAAAAATGTACTACCATATATAAAAATATTATGCTACTTCACATAAAAGCAATGTCAATAATACGGTTTTATCTCAATATGTGCAAACCAACACCTTGCTTCTTCAAAATGTTTGCTGACAACATTTTTGGCATCTCCTAAAGCTACTTGGTGCATAAAGGATCCCAAATTATATTCTCATCTCAGAATGCATTTGTTCTTTTGATGTCATTGCTGCATAATGGAACTTCTAGTCTGGATATGTGAAATCTGCATAACTGGGAGTAGTAGCTGGAAAGCGTCTTGTATGTAGGTTGTGCTGTTAGCACCCTGTGGGAGGCAGAAGAACATGCAATTACATTTAATGTCGATTGAAAATGCTTTATTTGCTCTATACAGAAGAATCAGTATTGCATTCGTACACAATAAAAGATTCATAAATAGTTAAACAGTTTTATAATTCATAGGTAGGTAAATAGTTTTATTGTGAGATTTAGATTAACAATCAATACAATAAGATAAAAGCAGTTACATAATTTAAAGAAAATAAGTTGGTGTTAAATATAATTTACGTTTATATCAATTCATTAATACATTTGGCAGTTTTCCATAACCACGTAGTTCAGCCGGATCGGTCAAACTAATCCTTTATAAGCATGGCTGTAAGTGAAAGAAATGTAGTTGTGCAGCCAATTATTTTGTTTGTTACACTACAAAAACATAGCAACTTAGTGTTTTCAATTGTTCTTACACCAGTTCTGTAAAGGATTTGTTTGAAATACTTATGCCTCAGATCCTGTAATAAGGGGCACATACATAAAATGTGGTCTATTATTTCATGGGATATGTTCCAGAGGCTGCACTTAGTTTCTTTTACATACAAGGTTTGACCAGGAACCTTCAATCTGTAAGAGCAGAACATGCAGCAGTCTAAATATTATTAACTCCCTTTTGGTCCAAGGATCTAAATTGGAGTCAAAGTAGGCTTGCCTTCTATTTGAGTATGTGTTAATCGTATAACTTGAGTTCTTAGATTTAGTTAGAAATTCCTTATTAGTATTGCAAGATATAGATTTAATATTTATTTTGATTAAAACTTCCTAGCTGGTGGTGAAAGTTCTGCTAATATCTTTCGTAGTTGGCTTTGAAAGTGATGCTAAAATTAAAATTAGAGGCAGTTTACCATTTTGTAGTAAAATATTTAGCTCGGCTTCTGTGATCACAACTCAAAATATTATTATTTTTTTTTTTTTTTTTTTTTTTAAAAACCTTTATTTGAGCAAGCAGAAACGTACAAGGATGGGCCTACAACCACACGGGCCAGCCGCTAAAAAGGAGTAGACAAATATCACATAAGCCCGCAGAGGTAATCGTCAATCAACAATGCAATACTCCACATTAAATACAGGACCAAAACAGGTTTTATATATATGAAAGAACAAACATACAAAAAGGCGAGAGTGTATCACTGAAGGTCAGCCCAAGGGACGTAAGGGGGGGACAGCAGCGGAGGTGCAGTAATAATATCCTAAGCACTAAGGAGTATGGAGCGGGGGGGGGGGGGGGGGGGGGCGGGGAGGGGGGCAGATATCAGGAAAAAGAAGGGGGGGAAGAGCCGGTGACACCAGCTCAGTCCCTATATGAAGATTCCGGGAACGCTAGCCTAGGGAGATAGGGTAATCTCGATAGTGTCCACAAGGGGAGGAGTACAAATGTCGCCACGGTATTCGTTCCATTGACCCCACACCTTCACCCATGCCCTGGGTCTACCCCTGGCCACATAAACAGTTTTCTCACGGAACATGGACCAGTCCATATTATCCTCCCATTGCGCGAGGGCAGGGGGCCTGGAGGCCCCCCAGAGTTGCGCAATATCTCGCTTCGCAATCATATAGCCCAGGGTGGCCCATCTAGTCTGTGCCACCGAATAGTCCGTGGGCTCCCAAACATTCAAAAGACAGCGACGAGGTTCCGGTCGCAAGGATATCCCCGTCACCACAGTCATCAGATCAAGCACGGCCACCCAATAAGCAGCCACCATCGGGCACTCCCAAAGAATATGCAGGAAAGTAGCACGCAAACCACATCCACGCTTACACAGTCCATCAGAGGAAAAACCCATCACCATCAGTCGCGGTCCCGTCACGTACACCCGATGAAGGATCTTCAATTGGACCAGACGGAGTCGAGCCGGTATAGCCACCTCCTTCGGAGAGGAGAGGGCCGATTGCCAATCCTCATCATCAAGTTCCAACCCATCTCCCAGCCACTGTTCCCGAAGTCGGGCCAATAAGTCAGTCCGATTGTTGATCAACTTTTTATAGATCAGGGAGATAGTGCTATCAGGAAGATGTCCGTCGAGGATATGGTCTTCAAGTGGGGAAGAGTCAGGCGGAATCTCACCAGGAGCAAACACCGAAACCAAAGCGTGCCTGATCTGTAAATAACGAAAGAATTCCCGACTACTCAGGCCATAGTCAGCCTGGAGGGCCTGAAACGGGCGCACAGAACCCTTAGAATATACATCTCCCACTTTAGAGATCCCAATCAAGTCCCAACGGTCAAAACCCTTGGAAGACCAAAGACCGCCCAGACGTTCCGAAGCATAAAGAGGCGTCGCCAACGTCAAGCGATCCTCCCAGCCCAGGCTCACATTCGCAGCACGCCACACTGTCAAAGCAGTCAAAGTAGGTCCCACAAGATGGCGCCCAGCGGAGCGAGAATAGAGTACTCTATTAAAGTCACCTCCCGGAAGCTGAAGTTTATCCATCTCAAACGCCGGATTACGACCCGGAGAGAACATAGCGTGATTAATAGCGGACAGATGGGAAGCCCAGTAGTATCTCTTAATATCGGGGAGCGCCATGCCCCCATCGTACCACGGGATAGAAAGTTTCGCGAGAGCAATGCGCGGTCGCCCATCCCAAATAAGTTGCCTCTGAAGGCTCTCAATCTCCCGAAAATAGGTCTTGGGGATAGGATCATAATAATTCTGGAGAGCGTAGAGAAACCGCGGTAGTGACATCATCTTAAACAGGGCCGCCCGACCCAGTGGAGACAGGGGAAGTTTGCGCCAGCGGGCAACGTCCAAACGGAGCCTAAGCAACGGGGGAAGGAGATTACGATCAAAACGAAGGGACGGATCCAAGGTAACGAAAACACCCAAGTATTTGAAACCATCCCGGACCACCTGAAGAGGAAGTCTACTCGGCAACGGAGGCAAGATACCAGATAAAACGTATACACAGGATTTAGACCAGTTGATGACGAGGCCTGAGTTAGCACCAAAGGACGCAAGAACGTCAAATAAAACAGATAAAGACTTGCTAGGGGAAGTAAGATACAAGAGGATGTCGTCCGCATAAAGCGAGACGCGGTCTTCGAAGTCCGGGGCCCATCGAATACCTTTAAGGGACGGTTCCCAACGGAGCCAGGCCGCCAACGGTTCAAGAGCGAGCGCGAACAACAGAGGGGACAAGGGGCAACCCTGACGGGTACCCCTGCCCAAGGAGAAGGGGGTCGACACTCTACCGTTCACTACAACTTGCGCCAGAGGTTCCGCGTACAACAGTCTAACCAATCCAAATTTCTCAAGTGTCGCCCATAAATAGGGCCACTCCACAGTATCAAAGGCCATGGAGGCATCCAGGGACGCCAAAATGGCCGGTTCAGTCAAAAGCCCCGCCCTCGCCAGCGCGCCGTGGAGGCGACGTAAATTCAGAGCAGTGTTGCGATGCGGGATAAAGCCAGACTGATCCGGATGGACCAACTCCCCAAGAACCGAAAGGAGACGGGTCGCCAAAAGTTTAGCCAACACCTTAGGTTCAACATTTAATAGGGATATGGGCCTATACGAGGAACAGAGGTCACGCGGTTTACCCTCTTTGGGAATGACGACGATTGTCGCCAGACGCTGATCATAGGGAAGCACGTTCCGCTCACGAGATTCTAGAAACATGGCGCGGAGATGCGGCGCCACCTTATCGGGGCATAATTTGTACAACTCAATAGGCAAACCGTTCGGGCCCAGTGCTTTGCCCGAACGGAGCGATCGAACTGCATTAGCTATCTCATCATTCGTAAAAGGGGAGTCCAAAGCAATACGGTCCAAGTCGGTGACACAGGGCAAAGTGATATCGCGCAGAAGAAGGCGGGAGTCGGCAACATCCCTCACAGACACGGGAGCATATACCACACGGAAATACTCTGCAAAACGATCAACAATGGCGGTCGGATCAATCACATTCTCACCATTCGCAGACTGAATCACGGGCACCACACGATTAACTCTTTCTTTCTTGTCCAACCACGCTAGGAGTTTGCCCGCCTTGTCACCCACATCGTACAATCTGCCCTGCTGCTCACGAAACATCACCTTTGCAGCGTCAGTGACCAGAGATTTATATGCAAACTGTTTTAGACCCAGGGCATGGAGTTTGTCAGGCGTGACACCAGATTCCAACTCGTCCTCCAAAGCAGAGATCTCCCCCTCAAGGTCCACCACCTCCTTCCTCCCTGCCCTCTTGGCTTCAACAATCAAGGAAAGGGCCTGTCCACGAATCACAGTTTTAAAAGCTTCCCACAGGGACACAGCCGAAGAGACCGACCCCTCATTTTCCAGGAAATATGCATCCATGGACTTGAGCAAGAGGGTACGAGTCTCAGGGGAGGAAAGATACCAAGGGTTAATGGGAGCCACTCGGCCCGCCGCCTCTACCCCAACCTCGAAACGGAGCCAGAGCGGCGAGTGATCAGAAATACCCCTCGGCAAGTGTAAAATCTCACGAACCGCCGATGATTGGGCTGCGGGCATCAGGAAATAATCCAGCCGGGACAGACTGCCATGGGCCCCAGAGTGAAAGGTGTATTGGAGCTGAGTAGGATGCAACAGTCGCCAGCAGTCCACAAGGCCAAAGGTATCTAAAAACCCACCCAACCACTGCTGAGCCTGCGGGGTATCTCTAGGGGGATGGCGATCGTGAAGGCCGGAAAGCACCGAATTAAAATCACCGGCAAGAAAGAGAGTGCTATCAGGGAGATCCAACAGAACACGGCCCAAGTCAGTAAAAGTAGAGGCCTGCAAACCCGGGGGAACATAAACATTGAAGAGAGATAGGGTGCGGCCTTCATATCTACCCACCAGGACAGTATATCTCCCACGGTCATCATGAATCACCTCATCGATAGCCAGGGGGAGGGAGGTTCGAACAAGAATACCCACACCCCTAGATCCGGAGGTAAACCCTGAGTGCGCCACAAGGCGGTAGCCCCATCTATTCATCGCATAACAAACATTACCAATCAAATGGGTTTCTTGCATGAAAACAATGTCCGGTGACAAACGTCGTATACAGTTTAAGACCACACTGCGCTTAATACGATCTCCCAGGCCATTAACGTTCCAGGAAAGAAATTTCAACCCTCTACCCCCCATCCCAACCACCCGAGCCAAGACCCCTCGTCCATGAGCTAGACATCAGGAACAGCAGCAAACACAGGAGCAAATCGCCTTGAAAACAACACACAGAAAAGAAAAAACTTCCCAACCCCCCTCCCCCAAACTGAAGAGAAACACCCCCCACCCTGCACCCCTGCAAAAAGCTAAAGAGCCACCCCAACCTGCAGTGTGCCTGTCGCCCAAAAACCCCTATTCTACACAAAGACCCCGGAGGAGGAAAGGTCTCCGTTCCATCCACCCCCCGACCTCAGCAAGAACAAAAATAACAAACGAAAAGACAGAATGATCACAATGTAGAGGGACGCCGGCCAACACTCCTGAGAATGTATTCAAAATAAGACATAAGAGCCGAACAGTTAGATCTCCACACCACCTTCGGCACCGCCCGGGTGAGCGGCGGAGTCTGTCTCAGGAGGACAGTCAGGCAATGAGTCCAGCCAGTCATTAACAGCATCTGGCCGATCAAAGAAAAGGGTACGTTCATTGTATTCAACCCGGAGTCTAGTGGGAAAGAGCATGGCGTAACGTAGGCCCCGATCCCGGAGACGTTTCTTGGCACCACGAAACTCCATACGTTGTCTCTGAACCTGTTGGGAAAAGTCCGGGTAAAAGTTCACCGTAGCATTCTCAAAGGCCACCGGGCCCTTCGCCCGCGAGGCCTGCAGGATAGCGTCCCGGTCTCTATAATGAAAAAGCTTCGCTACAATGGGTCTCGGCGGGGCTCCCGGCTTGACTTTGCCCCCTGGAACACGATGTGCACGTTCCACCGTGAAAAATTTTGTGAGACCAGAAGGGGCCAAATGGTTCAAGACCAGATCCTCAACCAGGAGATCCACCGAGTGGGGTTCAGGGTTTTCCGGTACACCAACCAGGCGAACATTGCAGCGACGCGCCCTATTTTCAAAGTCCTCCAGGCGACGGGTCATGAAGTCGTTCCCCCGACGGAGATTTCCAATCTCTGTTTGGAGCTCCGAGACGTCATTCGTAAGGCTAGAGGATTTAATATCCAGTGATTGTACCCTCTCATTCGTCTTGCCGAGGTCAGCACGAATCAGATTCACCTCGATAGCCACGGTGTCAAGTTTGTGGGCCAAGGCCTCGTACTGTAGGCCGATGGATTCCCTCACACCCGAGATGGCGCCCATGATATCCTGTAAGGAGGGCTCCGCCGACTCTTCCAAAATTCGTTCAGACGCAATACTAGAACCAGGCAGGGCAGCTCCGGGGGACCCCTTAGAATGGGTATAACGGTCCATGACATTTGATTGAACTGGAGCTCCGCGCAGAGGTGTATTCGTCTTGCGCGTCTCCCTGTCCCCTCTGCCCGCCATTTTGAAGATGCGTCACAGGACAAGCCACCAGGTCCGACGGGCCCGACACCCAAAGTACAGGATCAAAAGTACAGAAAAAGGGGGCACAACTCGGGTAGAGGTCGCCAAACCAGCAAATAGATCACATGAAAGCCCAACAGCCGATCTGCCTCCAAGTCTCAGTCGCAACACGACATCCACAGCCGTGGCCCAAGTCGGAACGGAATCGAAACCGAAACTTAAAAAGGGGGGACCCACAAGGCCAGATCTCTTGCCGTTGTTGTTCAATTGCAGGACGGCTACAGTACCGCACCCCGTCCCGGGCGCACCTCAAGGGCGGAGCCCAAAAGTTCAGAGCACCATAACTCAGGAATACGAGATCCAAATCGATTTCTGAAAAGTGCCAGGGTAATCAGCCAAACGTCCCCTACACGAATTCTTGCAAGAAATCAGGATTCAGCCAGGATAAAATGTCGGGAGCGGCGAGGGTCCGGAGAGCGCTGTGCTCAAGCGGCCATCTCGGATGCCCGCCAAGCTCCTCCTCGACAACTCAAAATATTTATTTAAATCTTCTTGGATTAAGACCTTCAATGTTTTCATAGAGGCACTGTAACAATCACAGAAATAATTAATTAGGCTCCAGTTAAGGTTTTTTGATTTAAAACTGCTAAGTGACTAAGACCCAATTCTAGTCTGATTAAGGTGTGAGGTATTGATTTTCTTAGATTGAAGGATTGTCTAACAACTTCGACAAAGGTAGAGTTAAAAACCTCGATCTTTTGAAAGCTGTCCTTCCATATAAAAGTTCAGGACAAATGTTAATGTTCAGAACAGTAAGTATAGAAAAGCAAAATGTATTCGTTATTTTTAAAATGTGTATGTAATTATTTTGGTCTTAGCACATTTTACAGAGGAACACAGCATGAAAATGCATTCAACTCTATATACCACCATAATGCAGCAATTTTCTAAAACAACATCTTACTTTGTGTGTTTAAATAGAACCCAAAACTACAGACAAAGTCACACCAAATAAGAACTTCATGGTTTCTTGGCCCACAAATATAAATGTCTGTTATTTAAGTTGTCCTACACCACAACATGCTGTTCTCAAGTAGCCGCTTCTCAACTGGAAAATGTTAAAGTAAGGACTCACTTTGTAACAGTCCAATGGGAAAAGCAGGTAATAGAAGGTAAGCCATTGTTGTCAGGCTAGGGCTTTACGCAGGGCCCTGGAAGGGCTACTCACTGGGACCACTCCCTTTGTACAGGGGTGTGTATAATCCTAATGATCAGCAAAATCTATTTGAAGTAGATTGTTTTAAAATCTCTTTTAACGGTCTAAAGTCAGTTAGGTTGCTTTCTTAGATTTCAACTTAAGGCATTTCAGAGTTGAGGTCCCAGTACTTTCATTGTTCAGCCACCAAGCATTTTCCAATGGAATATGGCTGGAAGATCAGATTGTCTCTGCCTAACTCCAGGCTGTAAAAAGCTAATTAGTAGGAGGCCATTATATATAGGTATTGTTGGTCCTATACTTCAAACGTAGTTTTTGGGACCTCGATTTCAAAGGCTTTGATTAGAGATCCGTGAATTTTTTATTTTATTCTCATTGACACTGGGAGCTTTTTGATTGTTTTGATTGTTTTCATCTACAGTTGAGGTGTGATGATATCATGTGGTTTATCATAGCTCAGCCATTTAATTTTGCATTCTCTGCAACTTCTAAATATTTGTGGTGCCCAGTTGTTGATGATGTTGCAGTAATCCAACAGTGATAACTCCAGAGCTCTCATTCGGTCAAGGGGATTTCTTATCTACAGGAGAGGAAGGAGTCTTCTCATCCATCTAAGTAACACATATTTCAGTCATCAAACTGTTGGGTGTATGCCATTTTCCTTCTTCCAGTAATATATGCACTTCAAGAAGCTCATGATTTTTTTGCTACTGATCAATGTTGCCGCCCACTTGGATGTGGAGCTCAATATTGCTTTCACACATAACTGACAGAGAAATGCTGCAAGTGATGAACTATGACAGGTCAATTACTAGTATGGTTTGTATAGTATGGGATGAGGTCACTACACCACAGTAGGGTGATACCAGTGATTCCAGCTCATTTAGCCAGCTGCTCCTATAGAGGTTCATGTGTCACTGATGTCACCTACGGAAAGGTCGAGCGTTATTAGGATTTCTAGTTTTTGAACAAGGACAGTAGGCCTCTCCGGCTGTCAGCGGGTGTCATTTCTCTGCCTGAGTGTCCATCCTTTACGATTAAGTTTGATTCCCCAAAGTCTTGGAGTTGGTGAGTGATGACACTCCCAATAATTTTACCTATTGAGTGGATTTCAAACATGTGCTGATTATTTGTCAAACTCAGCCAGTTTATTGCTGTGTTTTTTACAATGGTTTAACAAAATCTTGCTTTAGTTCTCTATTGGTTATGCCTTATTGTGAGGAACCAATGATAGTGCTTGCCATATTTGGAACTAGTTAGTCAATGTGTTTATTATGCTGTGTGAAGTGTGGTCAGATGATTAGAGTCTTTGATATGTCTCACTGTTTTGTGAACATATTTGAGATTTAGATTTATCAAGGTTGTTAGAGATGCTTTGAAAGTGGGAGAAGATATCTGGAAGAAAGGAAGATCTCTGGGTTGTATCAGATTTGGCTACATTTCTTTGAATCACGCCCTCAAATAAGTCTATCAGTTTTTTTTCCACAGTGGAGTGGATGTGGAAGGGGGATTTTTCATTGACTCTGGGTTCAGACATTTATTTGGTGATTTTAAACAACTCCATTATTAAGGTTGCTGAAATGACCCACTTTTCTGTCTGGATTGTCATGTGAAAAACTCCCATGTGGCTTGTGCACTGTGTCTATAGCATCCTGATGCTGTCTCGACATTTGCTCCAGCCTCATTCTATTCTTTTTATTTCAGCTAGGTTTGTTCCTAACCGCTTCTTGATTGCCTTGTTGGCTTTGGTTTCTTTAAGCAAAAATGGCTATCATATCAAGTGATCTGGTATTGTGATGTACAGAGAGTTTTGCTTTCTGGTGACTGTTAAAAGCTGTCACTGTTCTGGTCCCCTCTTACTCCTGGCCACCTTATTTAAAGCTTATTATATCCTAATGCAGTTGTAATACGTAGAAGCCATATCCAGCACATTTGTGATGAGTATCTGTCTGCCAAACTGTAAATTAGCCCACTTTTTGCTTTCATCAAGATGGCCCAGTTCAGTTTATGCGTGAATAAGGAATAATAGGCTACCTCAAGACATGCTCTGTTATAGTCCATAGCACCAAAACTATAACATTGACCTGCCCTGACTAATTTGTAAATGCTTCACTGAGTGATAGACAACATAATCATGGTTCTTTGGAGTCTGTTCTGGGTAAAATATTGTATTCACTTTAGACTATTCTAGAAGGATATATACATATATATATATATATTTTTTTTATTTTTATTTAAGCGCATCTATGATGTTGAATGGGAAAGTGATATGTTGCTTATAACTTTTGCTGTTTCTTCCCTTTATACAAGTATACATTACAGTGCAGCATTTTTTACGCATAAGACCACTAGGATTTGCTCTACATAACCACATGCTTCTAGAGATGACTGAATATTGCCTTACTAATAACATCTTTACTTTTGGTAAACAATTATACCAACAACAGAGAGGGAATGCTATGGGCACCTGTTTCACCCCCAGCTATGCGTATCTTCACATGGGCTGGTGGGAGGAACAGGTGCTCGGGGGCAAAGACATGGAACACTGGTAGTAGCACATAACTTTGCGGTTGGATGACCTCTTTGTTCTGTCGCAGGGCACAGAGGGTGATGCTAAACAATTTGCGAGGGAGCTAAATGAGAATAACCTGAACCTTAAATCCACTGCTGCTATTAGTTCCACTTCAGTGAACTTTCTGGGTGTCAACATTTCAATTGGTACTAATGGTTTGGAGACCACGATATTCAGAAAGCGGACTACTGGGAATACTATCCTCCATTCTAAAAGTTTTCATCCTGCACCACTCATCAGAAGCATCCCATTTGGGTAATTATATAGAGCCAGAAGAACATGCAGCAATCTAGAGTCTTTTGATAAAATCGAAAATGAGATGCTGAAAAGATTTAAACAAAGGGGATACTCTAATCGTATCCTAGATGCTGCCTGCAAGAGAGCCACAGAAGTGGGTAGGGAAAAAGCACTATTCTATCCACCCAGGAGCAGTATGAAGGGTAGAGATGCTATTCGCACACAAAGATGTAGCACCACATACAACCAGGAACATCAGAAATTGCGACAGGCCATGTCCAAACACTTACATCTTTTGAGGGAAGATCCAATTATTGGCTCATTGGTTCCTTGACGTTCAATGATCACTTATAAGAAATCCAAGCCAATGAGAGACCATCTGGTCAGGAGTGACTTTGATAGTGGGGTTAGTTCCCACACTTGATTGACCCAATATGATGGCTTTAGAAAATGCTCCAAGTGTAAAGCTTGTAAGAATGGAAAATATCTTACATTCATTGAGACACCCTTTAGAAAGAAAATCAAGAAATGGGGCAATCTTACATGCAATCCGATTATGTTGTTTATGTTCTCTGCAAAATAATTTTTTTGTGGGGAGCACCACACTGCCGGTTCACAGGAGAATATTGCAACATATTCGTGTCATCATCCATAGGGATCACAGTTATCCTGCTGCCCGTCACTTAATTTAGGGCACTTCAACTTTTGCAACTTGCGGCACAGTGATGGAACAATGAACTATACTCACAGAAAGATGATTGGCACGGACTTATTTAGTTTTGAACCAGTAACCTGGCATGTAGCTTGTGCAGAAAGAAATTTTGTTATATATAAGGCACTATATACATACTACTTCTACCTTGCCCACTTGGGTTAGATTTGGGTGTTTGAAACTGAATTTAAGCAACACAATGACGCCAATGCTAGTCTCAATAAAGTTATACATTGAGACTTGTCAGATTACGAGTGTACACACGAACACATAATGGTTCAATAAGTACTTGGTAATGTGATTGAGGCATTTAACCAGAAATGTATTAGCCCATAATGTGCGTAAATATTGTTTTTTCGTGGGAATGACAAATGTAAATATTATTCATTTAATATGATTTACAATTTGTGTAAATAGTACGAGATCAAATATTAAGCAATGAATTGTGCATTTTACAACAAAAACAGAATTTGTAGGTCGTAGAGAGATTCTACTGTGTACTTTTGCACACTGTAAGATGGCCGCTATAGTTGCTCTTTGAATCACATGGGGGTGAACGTTTTATCACGTAATGTTTGGAGTGTATTTAAACATGGCGGCTACATGAATTTACGAGCGTGAACAAGATTTATTACCGAAACACTTCGTTTTTCCCTTGCCTAAATAAATTTACTGCAAGCATCTGGAGTGTCAGAGTGGTTCCGGTTAGGAGTAGGAACTTGTTGAGCGAATATATATATATATATATATACGCCCTCTGCCCTCTTGTAACCACCCGCCACTGATGAAGGGACACCCTAGTTCCCGAAACGCGTTTGGCATTTTGACTCTTCCGAGGCTGTCACGCTGCTCGTTTACCTGCTTGCAAGGTGTTATTAAAAATACTTAAAGCAACATAGATTCCTCCTGTGGTCACTTCGCTTGGGATACCTGCAACTGTGTGATATATATATATATATGTATATATATATGTGTATATATATATATATATATATATATTCGCTCAACAAGTTAAAATTATATATATATTTATATATATATTACCTACTGGCGGTCGCCAGTAGGTATATATAGTTAGGATTTTTTCTCTATGGGTTTTTTGAAAATTCTATGTCTAATAACTTTGGCGTTTGTGGACGGAATTGGCTGAAATTTTCAGGAAAATGGCACATTTTGTTTCTGAGCAGCCCCTGAAAATTGGGGGGGGGTTCGTCCAGGGGGGGTCGAGAAAAAAGGGGGGTCCCAAAACGTGTTTTTAACATTGAGTTTTCCATAGGGCGGTTGGCCTCACTTTTAGCCCGAACGGCTGAATGGATTTGCACGAAACTTGGCAAAATTGTAGGGACTGGTAGCCCGATGTGCCTTTTGTAGGTCTCAATATATGTGCTACAGTGGATTTTGAGAAATTAACGTTTAAAAAAAGATATATATCTGTAACAGCGGACCGGGCAGCGCTCCAGGACGCGTACTTTTCGCGCAACGGAGCTTTGTGAAGCGAAGCTGATTGGTTCTCCGGCGTCTGTCAACATTCCAAACAGTCCGTAGCGGCCGCCATCTTGTCTCTCGGTAGGATCGAGAGACAAGAGGAGGCCAAAGCGAAGGGGCAAATGACCATAAGGGGGAATAGTAGATCCTCGCTGACCCCCTAGGTTTGATGTGGAGGTTTTAAAAGGGCCCCGCGGGGCAAAAAAAAAAAATAATAATAATAATCGAACGGCTGAATGGATTTGCACGAAACTTGGCAAAATTGTAGGGACTGGTAGCCCGATGTGCCTTTGCTAGGTCTCAATATATGTGCTTCAGTGGATTTTGAGAAATTAACGTTCAAAAAAAGATATATATCTGTAACAGCGCACCGCTTCGCGGAGATAAAATTATATCTGTATTACCTAGCTGTTGCTAACACCAGTTAGCGACGGCTAGTAGGAGATAGCGACCATCTTGGGCCCCACTTTGCATGTGAGTGATATTTATCACTAATGACATGCAAAGTGGACATGCCAAGATGTTAGCGACTGGAAACAGTCGCTAACATCGCTATCTCCTATTATCAACTTTTGGAAATATTCGAGATAAGCGCGAATATCTCCAAAAAGTAACAGCTGCCCTGAGCAGTTCTTAGCCATGTTATCCAATGGGAGGTGGATAACATGGCTAAGAGCATTAGCTCGGTAATGCATGAATATCGCTGAGTTTTCAGCGATATTAATGCATTGCGGTCGTTTTTTATCGTATTTGCGATAAACCTTGATAATAGCAAGGTTTATCTGCGATAATTTCTGACGGTAAAAAAATCTTTGCAATGCATCGTTAGGGATAAATATCGCTTAACTTTGGTAATATGCCCCAACGTCTGTTAACGTTCGATTCGAAGGAAATCAGGAAGTGTTGAAAAACATTGTCTGCGCCATCTTGTCTTTTTTCAAATGCCACACTTTTGTCGTGCACGGCAGCCATTTTAGATGCCTTGACCAGACCCACTCTGTGCACGCTGTCGATCCTTAGCATGGCTCCCCACCCTCGCAAGCATCTCACCCAGGCAGTGGTCACCCCCGCTCTCTGTCTTATGCATGGGTAATAAACCTCCCCCCATCTGCGCTGCTCTTCCCTGAGAATCACACCCTGTGCCCGCCCGACACCTCCCTTTCGCCCTATTCACTACCGCACCCTCTGACACTCCTTTTCCTCTATGTCCGATTGTCCAGGCCGGTCCTAGGCTATCAGCTAGCCCTGCAGATGTAG
Source organism: Lissotriton helveticus (assembly GCF_964261635.1). Taxonomy (NCBI): domain Eukaryota; kingdom Metazoa; phylum Chordata; class Amphibia; order Caudata; family Salamandridae; genus Lissotriton; species Lissotriton helveticus. The sequence continues at coordinate 190,163,405 of NC_136060.1, forward strand.
TTTATGGCCACAGCTGTAAAGAATCACCCCTCTTCAAAGGAGTTATAGTAGATCAAGGCCCACACTCGATGAGATCCGTCACAGCAGAAGCGTTGCTATTATCTGAAAACCATCCTGTATTGTGATTGGGGAGGGGACCGAGCGTGAAGCGGAAGATTCCAGGGATGACTCTTTGTACATCAAAGTTTTTACAATTATGTGTCACATTAAAAATATATAGCACTCCGACAAAGTAGTAAGATTATAAAACTTTAATAATTTATAAATATATACAAGAAAACAAAAATAGTAATAACATATAAAAAATTTTAGGGAAAAACAACGAAGTAGCGGTCGGCTGTGCGAATAGTCCCAACGCAGCACAACGTCCAGATTTCCGGCGTGGGGCGTCGCGGGGGGTGGGTCATCAGTAGCAAACTGTTGTGCGAATAGTTCCAAGGCAGCAGAACGCGCCGAAATCTAGATGAGACGAAAGTGATGTCTAGTAAGTTGCCACCCAGCAAATAACGGCGTGGGGCGTCACGGGGGGTGGGTCATCAGTAGCAAACTGTTGTGCGAATAGTTCCAAGGCAGCAGAACGATGGCACCAAGGTGATGTCCAGTAAGTTGCCGCACTGGTTTTGGTATCCTACAATGCTGCTCCGAATAACGGCGTGGGGCGCCCCGGGGGAGGCGGCGTGAACGGGCCTCTCCAGGTGGAGTGTCATCTGTTGTAGTGGGGCGCCCCTTTACCGTTTCAGTTGCCATTCCGTCCGTTTTTGGTCCACTGTGTCAAAAGCCGCAATTCAGCTGAGTTGCGCCCACTCTTGCGGTGCAGCGATAGGCGGCTGTCACAGTACTCTCAAAATGGCGGCAGGCTCTTTCCTTTTTAGGCCTGGTCCACTGAAATGGCCCTGGGACACCTTGGAAATCGGACGCTTGTCTGCTAGGTCTTGGACCCCATTCTCGAAAGCGTCCCCTCCGCCTTGAGAATTCATCAAAAGTTTTGGGGGCCCCGACTCCTGCAGGCTTCTGGTGGGGAGCGGCTGCCATGATTGCTCGCGGAATGACCACGACGGAGCTACGAGATGGTGGTGCTCTCATGCTGACGCCAGTTTAGTCTGAAACATCCAGAAACAAGGTGGGGCTTTCATCGTTTGGGAAAAAAAAAAAGTTTTCATCCAATGAAAAGTGTTGTTTTTAGGTCATATGATCAAGCCTTCCATCATTAGGAAACCAAAAGTAAAATGAACCAATGAAAAGTTTTATAAACAAGTCACATGACCTGTTATGCAGCATAGGGTATAAAATGCGGAGAAAATACGTTGGCACGTGAGGCGGCGTCAGTAGCGGACCGATGTGCGAATAGGCCGAAGGCAATACAACGCGCCAAGATCCGGATGGCACCGAGGTGGTGTCCAGCAAGTTGCAGCACTGGTGTGGCCATCCTACAATGCTGAAAGTCGGCGTGGGGCGCCCCGTTGGCCTGTGAGTTTGCGTCAGTAGCGGACCGATGTGCGAATAGGCCGAAGGCAGCACAACGCGCCAAGATCCGGATGGCACCGAGGTGGTGTCTAGTAAGTTGCCGCACTGGTGTGGCCATCCAACAATGCTGAAAGTCGGCGTGGGGCGCCCCGTTGGCCTGTGAGTTTGCGTCAGTAGCGGACCGATGTGCGAATAGGCCGAAGGCAGCACAACGCGCCAAGATACGGATGGCACCGAGGTGGTGTCTAGTAAGTTGCCGCACTGGTGTGGCCATCCTACAATGCTGAAAGTCGGCGTGGGGCGCCCCGTTGGCCTGTGAGATGGCGTCAGTAGCGGACCGATGTGTGAATGGGGCCGAAGGCAGTGCAACAATATTTTCGGAATAGAAGACACCACTAGGCGCTGAGATGCCAAGATCCGGATGGCACCGAGGTGGTGTCATAGTTGAGAGTTCTGAGCAGCGGTTGTAACACTGTCTGAAGCTTATTTGCAGCTGCTGCAGCTTCACTACGCGTCAAGATCCGGATGGCACCGAGGTGGTGTCTAGTAAGGTGCACTGGTGTGGCCATCCTACAATGCTGAAAGTCGGCGTGGGGCGCCCCGTTGGCCTGTGAGTTTGCGTCAGTAGCGGACCGATGTGCGAATAGGCCGAAGGCAGCACAACGCGCCAAGATCCGGATGGCACCGAGGTGGTGTCTAGTAAGTTGTCGCACTTCTGTGGCCATCCTACAATGTTGAAAGTCGGCGTGGGGCGCCCCGTTGGCCTGTGAGATGGCGTCAGTAGCGGACCGATGTGCGAATGGGGCCAAAGGCAGCGCAACAATATTTTCTGATTTGAAGACACCACAAGGCGCTGAGATGCCAAGATCCGGATGGCACAGGAGGTGGTGTCTAGCAAGTTGTGGCACTGGTGTGGCCATCGTACAATGGTAAAAGTCGGCGTGGGGCGCCCTGTTGGCCTGTGAGATGGTGTCAGTAGCGGACTGATGTGCGAATGGGGCCAAAGGCAGCGCAACAATATTTTCTGACTGACACCACAAGGCGCTGAGATGCCAAGATCCGGATGGCACCGAGGTGATGTCTAAGTTGCGGACTGATGTGCGAATGGGGCCAAAGGCAGCGTAACAATATTTTTTGTATGGAAGATACCACTAGGCGTTGAGATGCCAAGATTCGGATGGCACCGAGGTGATGTCTAGCAAGTTGCTGTACTGGTGTGGTCATCCTACAATGCTGAAACTCGGCGTGGGTCGCCCCATTAGCCTGTGAGATGGCGTCAGTAGCGGACCGATGTGCGAATAGGCCGAAGGCAGCACAACGCGCCAAGATCCGGATGTCACCGTGGTGGTTTCATAGTTGAGAGGCACTTCATCTGCAGTGGGGCGCCGAGATCCGGATGGCACCGAGGTGATGTCTAGCAAGTTGCTGTACTGGTGTGGTCATTCTACAATGCTGAAAGTCGGCGTGGGGCGCCCCATTAGCCTGTGAGATGGCGTCAGTAGCGGACTGATGTGCGAATGGGGCCAAAGGCAGCGCAACAATATTTTCTGAAGAGAAGACACCAAAAGGTGCTGACATTCCAAGATCCGGATGGCACCGAGGTGGTGTCTAGCAAGCTATGCAGTTGAGTTGTGTGCGCACTTGCGGCGAATAGGTCGAAGGCAGCATAACAATGTTTTCTGAATAGAAGACACCACAAGGCGTTGAGATTCGGTTACCACCAAGGTGATGTCTAGCAAGTTGCCGCACTGGTGTGGCCATCCTACAATACTGCTCCGAATAACGGCGTGGGGTGCCCGAAGGGGGGGGGAGCCGGCGTGAATGGGCCTTCCTAGGTGGAGGCTCGTCTGCTGTAGTGGGGCGCCCCTTTACCGTTTCAGTTGCCATTCAGCTGAGTTTCGGCTGCTCTTGATGCTACAGCGACAGGCGGCTGCAAGAGGACTCTCAAAATGGCGGCCTGTTCTTTGGATTTGGGCCTGGTCCACTAAAATGGCCCTGGGACACCTTAGAACTCGGACGCTCGATTTTTTTTTCCTTTCCTGTGCATGCAAAAAAAGGTAAATGCCCGGTACGTTACACGCTTCATCTGCCACGATGAACTCTCCAGAAGAACCGAAAAAAAATATAGTTGTGGTAACTATACCATGCATCGTCATATGGAGAGGTGGCACCAATTAATTATAGTGCTGCATAAAAGAGAGATTTGGAGGAGAACCCCTGACCTGCTAGTACATTCATCAAAGAAGTGGCACTGAGAGCTTCAGAGGCAAGGGAAACGGTCCCAAATATTTAGAAGAACTTTGGAAAGATTAAAATGACATGTTTAGATTGTGGCAAATTAATTTCATGTGGACAGATGAGTGTTACTCTAATAAATACAGCATATGAACATCATCATAGTCGATGGTTGGTAGAGACATTTTGACTATATCCTGGACCTGCCCGTCCTCGCCCAAAATGGCGCCGGAATAAATGGGACTCGTAACTCCTTGTTGTGTACTGGTTGCAGAACCTTGAAATAACGAGATACGTATGCAGTTTTGAAGCACATGGCGGGCGGGGACGAGAATTGATTGAATATTTCGACATCCCTATTGATATTAAGTTCTGATGTGTTATTGATTACTGTACTGTTGAAAGTTCGAATTAACGTCACCCATGGTACTTGCCCGCAAATGTATATCTAGATAATTTTATTGTAACTGGCCCTGTCGTATTTTAATTATAAAATGTACGTGCACCGATTCCGTAACTGTTAGACACCTTAGTTCTTGCAACCTAATGGCCCGCCCGTTACGTTCCTCTACAGTGTAAATGTCTATTCATCATATACGATTACAGTTTGCTCCGTGGCAGGCCCACGTGGTTATAGGCTCGTATTTGTATAATGAAATTTTCACAATAAAGGTTTTTAAAAGAAAACATGGTAGTAGTATATACATTGGTAAAGTTTTTAATAATAGTGACTGTTTTAGAATCATTAAAAGGCAAGTGAAATAAAGCAGACCAATTACATGAAGGGTAAAAGGTATAATACGAAGGAACGCAGTAAAGATAAATGGTCAAGGGCTGTTGTGTTTTCTATTCCTGCAACATAAAGTGATCGATAAGAATCTCATATTCAGGCGTATCGGCGACTAAGACAGCAGGTCGACCCTCTTTTGCTCAACGGCTCCGTCATGGGACGAAGAAACGCTCTTTTTCTCGAAAAAAGAATATATTTTACTTGCAGGACAGTTGTAAAATTTCCGGGAAAGTACATTAGCCTGGAACATTATAACATATATTTAAGAAAAAATAATGTTCGGAAGTAATGAAAAGCGTAATTTTTAGGTCATATGACCAAGCCTTTCATCATTACAATAAGAAAAGTAAAATGAACCAATGAAAAGTTTTATTAACAAGTCACATGACTTGTTATGCTTACGTTACGCGCTGCGCGCCCCGGATGACTTCCGGATGCGCTAACGCGGCGCGTCATATGACGCATTACGCGACAACGCAGGTACAGAATATAGTCAAAATGTCTCCACCAACCAGCGGTCGGAACACAACCCCTTTCAGCAGGCTAAATAGTTCTGTTAAATGACAACAGAAGGGACAGGCAACAAGAACCATCAGTCAAAGAGGGAAGGGCTAGTTCTTCTCTACCGGGTTACATTGGGGCGCTACCGGAACTGATCGAATTGGTAGTCTACAGTGTTTCTGGATGTTTCAGACTGAAGCTGGGGTTAGCATGAGAGCAGCACCATTTCGTAGCTCCGTCGTGGCCATTCCGCAACCAATCATGGCAGCCGCTCTTTATCGTTATTTTGGGCGGGGTGGGTGGCGGAGCCGAGCTGTTTTGCAGCCATCATTGTGTGGAGTTCAGTTCATCTCACTAGTTTTGTATTTGTCATGAGGGGTTGTTCCTAATGTTTCTATTTTAGCGAGGTCAAAAAGAGATCCCATTAGTGGCCTACTGATTTTGCTCGATTCCTTTTCTTTTTTTTTTACACGATTTTTCGTTATCTGCAAAGACTAAACAGAGTATTGCGACTCTGTGTTTGTTTGTAAATAGAGAATGAACCAAAGAGAACTAATTCTAAAACAGTAAATACTTGGATAACAATCAATCAAATGGAGAGAGAAGCAGGCACGACGGATTACAACGGGGGCAAAGGCCTGCGTTAACTACCTTTCACTATCTGCAAAGAGAGAGTACTCCTAATAGAAATGAGGGGGGGGGGGCACCATTCAAAGCAGATCAGTGTGCATAAACACGAAAATGTTTTCACTTACCACGTACTTGACATTCGACAGCTTATGATATTTGCTATTAAAAAACCATTGAAATTCACTGAAAAAACCATAGGTTATAGACCATATATAGTTAGGAATTAGCATTTACAAAACCTTGAAAATTCACTGAAAAAACCATAGGTTATAGACCATATATAGTTAGGAATTAGCATTTAAAAAACCTTATTTTACTCACACAAAACCATTGAAATTCCATATATAGTTAGTTGCACTAACTATATATCGCGCACCCGCAATCCACTGCTGATCATGTCACATATTACATCATTCATGACATGGTCAGTGACATCACTGATGACATCACTGATGACATCTCAAATGACATCACTGATGACATCACTGATGACATCTCAAATGACATCACTGATGACATCACTGATGACATCTCAAATGACATCACTGATGACATCTCATTTGACATTACTGATCACATCACTGATGACATCATTCATGTGATAATACGATGAACCTCTTCAGACTCTAATATAACCTTAGATACACTCAGTGTAAACAGACACTCATAGACTGTCACTCATCCATGGAGTTACTCAGACACTTAGTCAGTCATGCAAAGAATCAATCACACCTCCATTTCCTCAACTATACAGTTATACACACCTTACTTATTCAAACATATACTAAAACATATTTACTCACTTATACAATCCTGGATACAAGTTCACAATGATCCATACAGCCACTCACACATTCACTGGCTCTTATGCACAGTTATTTATATATGTCAACTCTCACATGTACTGTGTTTTACATATGTACTTACTTTGACATGTAGCACTGAGATATCCATTCACTCACCAATACACTCATGCACACAGTCAACCGCCCATACAGCTGTTTCCACATGCACTTTTGAACCCATACATCTAGTCAATCAACTGCTCACACATCTATGCAGAGAGTCATACACCTCCCAGCCACCCAGACACACACTCAGTCTCCCATACAAATGCTTGGGCAACCAATCAATAACCCATACAGTTAATCATATAGCTAATGATCAACACATGCAGCAGTTTACAGAACAACAGACATAATGATGCACAAATTAAGACAGTTTAGTCACTAACCCATGCACTCAGTGAGACACATTTAATCAGTCACTCATACAGTCAGCCATGCCCCTACTAAATCCTTCATCAAGACACTTATACATCCACTCATTCTTCAATATGTAAGACATATTTTAACTTTACAGAATTATACAGTCACTGGATGTAGTCATCAGTGATGTCATCAGTGATGTCATTTGAGATGTCATCAGTGATGTCATCAGTGATGTCACTGACCATGTCATGAATGATGTAATATGTGACATGATCAGCAGTGGATTGCGGGTGCGCGATATATAGTTAGTGCAACTAACTATATATGGAATTTCAATGGTTTTGTGTGAGTAAAATAAGGTTTTTTAAATGCTAATTCCTAACTATATATGGTCTATAACCTATGGTTTTTTCAGTGAATTTTCAAGGTTTTGTAAATGCTAATTCCTAACTATATATGGTCTTTAACCTATGGTTTTTTCAGTGAATATATATATATATATATATATATATATATATATATATATATATAATTTTAAAATAATTAAAATAATTCAGTCAAGAATACAGTACTTTTTAACCTTAAGTGCACATGGCATGCTTCCAGTGCAATAAAGAAACCAGGTCCAGATCAAGCAACACCCCATAGCTTCTATTACAAGTGCCTACATATTTCCGGGGCAGGTTATGTGATTTACCAGTGCCAATGTAATTACGAGGCACAAAGGAACACTGGAGACCCACTGTTTTTCAGGGACATATTTCAGAAGCTAAAATCTCCAGGAGAAATACCGAGTGCGAAATACGAAATAACCAGAAGACTTGGGATCGTAACTACTGATTACCAAAGTAATTCCTCATTTCTTAGAGGACTCTCACTGTCCAACAGGTAATACCGAGTAAAGCTGCCTCCTCAAACTCCTGATGCCTCCAGCATCAGTAAATCTGGACACATGGGCATACTTACCAAGTAATGCACTAGGGCAAAGTGACCCAATCAGTCAAGGAATCAGCATCCTCTGGATTATTTATCTGGAATAGTCATTGGTCCACTTTGCCGATCTCAGCTGAGAAACTGATTCATAAACAGCATAGTGACTTGCTCACCTTCCTCAGGAACATCTTTTACAATGCTAGGAGTGTCACTGGATTGTACATAGTCAAACCACTCTATTTAAAGGGGTTTTATATTAACACCATTCTTATTCATGATCTACACCGGGCCATGCATGCGATCAGTCAACAGCTAGATGGTTCTGTTCTATGACCCTTCTTGTATTTTGAGGGTGAAAAGGGGAACACTGTATTCATTGGTTGAGTCATTGAGTCATTTAAGGAGTGGCTTTCACACAGGTAGGTATGCAAGATTATTCAAGTAACACTTGCATCATTACTTACAAAGATGGCTATGTATTAACTGAAGTTGAAAATAGCCACTGTGGCTCAATTTATGACACAGTCATTTTATTTAACCTTGATTCACAATAACATGCTAATGTGGCATTAAAATCAGTAAAGAAAAGACACAAAAAAGTTTACCTCTTCCAAAACACTGTTCACCATTGGGCTGAGAACCTCTGCTTTCTTTTTACTCTGTTAGAATGAAGTGCATATAGATTAATAAGGGATTACATAGCACATTTCCAATTGATTATCCATATTTGAAATAGCAACCCTGCCTAAATTGTTCTTTTTGGCTTTGGAAAGCATGTTAGTGGTATTCTGTCAGATGCACATTTGAATAGCACATCTTTGGGAGGTCTAAATTAATGAAATAAGGGTGATCTGATGGAATATTGACGGCCATTTGATTTGTCATGGGAGGGACAACCAATTAAACACTTGCTTGGAGATGGATGCCTCTGAGTGAGCCTATGAGAAAAGTCTTTCACTGTATATAAAGCCTAATCCCCCCTGTTTTTCACCAAACTGCATTCCTAGGTTTTTAAAGTTCTTTAAAAAGGATTATAATGGGCAGAGGACATACTAGTGTAAAGCAAAGAAGTGGGTCACAAAATAAGACAAGTGACCTATATTGATGGAACTAGACCTACAGCCAGGAAATGTCAGGAATAATACCCAGACTTAAACCTTAGGTGCCAGCAGACAACTCGCATGAACAAACTTGCATGAAAGGTGTGCAGCACAATCTAGCTTATAAAAAGGTTTTTAATTAGGAAGGGCTACAAATTACAGGCAGTCACAGAAAAATGCACACCTTCTGTTCGCCATTGTTTTTTAATCATTGGGTACCTATTCATTCACATACACACAGCTATCCCTTAAACAAATTGGGATAACGACTATCCCTAAAAATTCATTTTATTTGGAATCTGTGCTGAAAAGGTAATTGAATGAAAAAGGTGATTATACATGTTGGGAGAGGCAGAATTTCTGAGACAACATTTTTAAAGAACATAGATGACAATGATAGCATCTTATAGCCATGTATGTGCTGACATCATATATATCTTAAGCTTTTCTAAATAGTGAACACTATTGGAAAATCTTCCTCTTTCTGCTCTCTTTAGATGAGAAAGTCAAACAAAGTTGTCAGCAATGGTACAAGATCTAAACATGTGGACCAAGACCCACTTTAGATATAGACATGTGGGAGGCAATAGAAAGAACAAAACTATAGGAGCATCATTTCAGTTGACAATCAGTGACAAAGGGAAGCACATTTACATTTACAAGAAACATTCCCAGCTGCTCTCCGCATCTCTAAGTGGGTAACTTGAAGCAATTCACCTGCTTTCCTGAAATATATCGACATGGAAACAGTTGGTAAACCAATAGCTCTGGCCTTGGCGAGCTGGTACGAGGTTTTAATTGCTTTTATTTATAGTAAGCTTACACCACAAACATTTAAAGGACTAAAAAAATAAAATATTCGGCCACTTAAATGTGCCCGCTGTATGCTTGCAATAATAATTTAACATGTTTAAAACTCCACTGACGTGGCTGTTTTAATGGTGCAGCTTTTATTAAACAACGCAGCTTTCAGTTGTACCATGCATTTTGGAATTATTATATACGAGACTAAAGCACCACCTAACCAAGCACTCAACTCGAAAGGTAGCTGCAATGTTACAATAACAACAATAATATAAAGGAGAGAGAAAACCAATCACTATGAAGGCATAAAAAAACCACACTTTGAACCAATTTTGTCAGTCAAGAGAAGAAACAATTTTTAGGAGGACATGAACAGGCTTTGTGTGCAATCACTCTAAATGAAGAGAGGCAGTGGGTAAAGTGGGCCGATTCAAAATGTGAATGACAATTTAACAGACCAACAGATGAAGCTCATTGACCAAAATAGCCCCTACTTATGTACATTATGTATACATATTTTGGAAAATGAATAGTGTGCTGTCAATAGACAGGGAGCTGCCTTATGCAAATCAGTCTTGTTACTGCTCCAATAGGAATAGTCCAGCCTCACCTGCTAAGCTAGATCTCCTCCAGATAGGAACACCAGCAACTACAGATATGTTCAGCAGAATCCTATAGCACAGTGAACACGGAACCTGTGTCCAGGCATACCCGACTCACCTAGAGCATCATAATGAATATAAAAGACATATCATAGGGATAATCTCTATGGAGATACCCGAACTGACAGATATAGCACTGGAAACCTGGAACACTGTCACCAAAATGTTTGTTTTGGAGAGCCATCTCCTGGATAAAATTCCATTATAGGTGAGTTGTAGAATGTAGAAAGTGTTGAGATTGGAGGAGTTCCAATTGGAGGATGTCCAATGACATGACATGTTTCACCCTGCTGCAGTAAGATAACAATTAAATCTGCACCTTCTTAGATACTTATACCTCAGGCACAACATTTATAAGTAAAATATAGGAATAGTGATACAGCTGTGCCAGAATGCACACCATTAGTGTGCTGGGTACAGGAGGAACCGCTCAGACGATAAGTTATATTGGTTATTTATAACACACTTAACTTATGCATACTTCCCCGAAGGTCTAGAGAAACTGAGAGAAACGTGGGAAAGGAATATAAGCTCATTTGACAACAGCAACTGTGAGAAGGAGTAGGTTCTGTCCTGTGACTCCAGTTCTGTAGTAGGGGTATCTCTGTTATAGTCATAATCTAGTGAATAGTCCCGCCCATGTGCGTGGACCCCGGAGCAATCAAAAATAATCTCTTAAATTGTCAAAACATGCAGAACTGCACAGACACTTAAGAGAGAATTTAAAGACAGATAATGCAGCCTATATCCACAGGCTACACTGTCCAGTACTTCATCTAGAAATTCCACCAAAATCCACAAACAGCACAGCCTGTCCAGATTTTTCTACAGAGAAAAACCTTGCCTTTAACAGCAAAACCCTCTGGAATGATAGAGAGGAAGAAGTGGACAGATAAGCCCCATAGGCTGCCATTATGTGGCTCAGAAAAGGATACTGTGCCTTTAAGAGAACTTTCCAGAAGTCTCACAGTATCCCAGAATGCACTGCAGGTCCCTTTTACTTTGAGTTCTTTTTGAAGGCGTAACACGCCACACCTGTAGCATTTCTTACATGAATATCTCTCTCCACTGGGGAGGAGGGTGGGCGCTTATGACTATAACAGAGATACCCCTACTACAGAACTGGAGTTAGAGGACAGAAACTACTCCTTCTGTTGTAGTAGGGGATCTCTGTGTATAGTCATAATCTAGTGAATAGAATGGCAAGCCCATCCCCACACCAAAGCGGTGGTGGAGAAAAGAGAAATAACACCACTACTGTGCTAACAGATTACGCAGCGAAGCCTCCCCAACCTGAGCGTCTGACCTGGCATCAGTGTCCAGACAGTAATGCTTAGCAAAGGTATGGACCGACTTCCAAGTGGCCGCCTTGCAGATTTCTGCAATTGGAATATTACGTAGCAAAGCAGTCGTGGCAGCTTTGCCCCTGGTGGAATGAGCCTTAGGTTTACCCCCTAAGGTCTTATTAGCCTTTTGGTAACACAATTGTATACAGGACACAATCCACCTCGAGATAGACTGTTTCGAGGTAGCAAGACCGGTCCTGACTGATCCATAATTGATAAACAATTGGTCTGACCTACGAATATCCTTGTTTTTATCCACATAAAATTTCAACACCCTCCTAACATCCAGGGAATGCAGGGACCTTTCCGCTGGAGATGAAGGATTCTGAAAAAACGTAGGTAAAGTTATGGTCTGGTTAACATGGAAATCAGATATAACCTTTGGAAGAAATTTAGGGTGAGTACGCATAACAACCTTAGCAGCATGAAATACAGTATAAGGTTCTTGGCAACACAACGCCTGAATTTCACTCACCCTGCGGGCCGATGTAATGGCCACGAGGAACGCCGCCTTCCAGGACAGGTGCTGCAACGAAGCCTTATGAATAGGTTCAAAAGGCTCCTTCATCAATCTGGACAGCACCACGTTGAATTCCCATGAAGGCGAAGGAAGCCGGACAGGAGGGAACACTTTCTTCAAGCCTTCCAAAAAATCTTTGATCACAGGGATCTGGAAGAAGGAAGTCTGTGAAGGGCATTTCCTGTAGGCAGTCAGCGCAGCGAGATGAACCTTAATGGAATGGACATTAAGGCCAGACTGCGCCAAATGTAGAAGATATGGAAGGATAACATCTTCCTTACACGTCGTCAGGTCATAGTTCTTGGACTTGCACCAGATGCAAAATCTCTTCCACTTGTAAGCATAGGAAGTCCTAGTAGAAGGTCGCTTAGCCTCCTTCAGTATGTCCATACAATCTTCTGGTAGCTTCAAATGGCCATATTGCACTATCTCAGGAGCAATGCTCCCTCTAATTTTTTTCCTCTGTGTGCGGCACTGGAGGGTCTCTGTGCGCTGCAACCATGGCTATGTGCGCCAGGAACCAAACCGCGCGTGTCTGCGGCACCAAATGGCACTCAAAACGTTTACTTTAAAAAGTGAAAAGATGATGCATTTTCACACATACAGAGCCACAATAAGGGTCTTAAGGGCAGTTTGCAAATGTATTGTATTGCCTGTATTTTCATTGTTGTGTCTCTGACTGCTGTTGTCTGTCTTTCCCGCTGCCTGTACGTGGTCCATGCCCCGTTTTCTTCCCTCTGTAACCCTCGCTATCCCCCTGCTCTCTCTGCACGGTCTTTCCTTCTGTACTCCTCGCTGCACGTGTCTCTGTCCAGTTTTCCCTTCTGTTTCCCTCGCTGCACCCGGGCCTCTCTGCCCGTTCTGCCTTCTGTTCTTAGCTGCCCCTATATTTCTGTATTCTGCCTCTATGCCATTAGTTTTTTGTGCCCGTCTGCCCTCTGTGCCACTCGTTTTTGTGCCCTTCTGCCCTCTGTGCCACTAATTTTTTGTGCCTTTTAGCCCTCTTTTTCACTTCGTTTCCCCTCGTTTTTGAGCCCTTCTGCCCTGTTCCACTCGTTTTTTTGTGCCCTTCTGCCCTCTGTTCCACTAGTTTTTTGTGCCTTTTAGCCCTCTGTTCCACTTCGTTTCCCCCTCGTGTTCTGTGCCCTTCTGCCCTCTGTTCCACTCGTTTTTTTGTGCATTTCTGCCTTTCTGCCCTCTGTCCCACTCATTTTTTGTGCTTTTATGCTCTCTGTCCCACTAGTTTTTTGTGCCTTTCTGCCCTCTGTCCCAGTCTTTCTGCCCTCTGTCCCAATCGTTTTTTGTGCCTTTATGCTCTCTGTCCCACTCGTTTTATGTGCCTTTCTGTCCTCTGTCTGTGTCCCACTCGTTTTGTTGTGCCTTTCTGTCCTCTGTCTGTGTCCCACTCGTTTTTTTGTGCCTTTCTGTCCTCTGTCTGTGTCCCACTTGTTTTTTTTGGTGCCTTTCTGTCCTCTGTCTGTGTCCCACTCGTGCCTTTATGCCCTCTTGCCTTCTGTTCCGCTCGTTCCCCAGCGGCTGTGGCCTTTTGTTTAAATATTGCTGTTAATCGGAGCCCCTTCACGGGCTCCGATTAACAGCAATACTTAAACAAAATGCCACAGTCTGCCCCTCGCTTTACTAACAAAAGCGTAGACACTTTCCAAACACAGCGTGAGCACCCAGCGGCTGTGGCCTTTTGTTTAAATATTACTGTTAATCGGAGCCCCTTCACGGGCTCCCATTAACAGCAATATTTAAACAAAAGGCCACAGTTTGCCCCGCTCCCACACAGCCGCAAGCGCCATAATCCCCACCAGCCCCCCGCCTCCTTACCTGCACTCCTCACGCCCGCTCCACTGCCACCACTGGAAAAGTGCTCATGTTCGCGCCGCTCGCGTTTTAAAAGCGGCGAGCGGCGCGACCCTCTAGCGACGTCCTGTGTGCGCGCGCCACTCTAGGTGGTGCGCGCTGACTTGGGGGGAGGTGTAGAGGGAACGGTGCTCAGGAGCCATGCCGCCAAACTCAAAGACGAGAGGTTGGGGTGCACCATCCGCCCCCCGAACTTCGTGAGAAGGTCCGGCCTGCACGGCAGCCATATGTGAGGAAGGAGAGACCGGTGAAGAAGGTCCGTGAACCACCACTGCCAAAGCCATTCCGGGGCAATCAGGATCATCCGTGCCCTGGACTGGGACAGCTTGATGAGCACCGCCGGAATCAGGGGAATGGGTGGAAAAGCGTACAGAAAGCTGTTCGACCAGTTGATCCATAGCGCATTTCCCAGCGTCCCCTGCTGGTAGAACCTGGAGGCGAAGTCTCTACATTTTCTGTTTTCGGCGGTGGCGAACAGATCTACGTCTGGAGTCCCCCACCTTGTGAAGACTTCTCCTAGCACTTCGTCGTTTATGACCCATTCGTGGTTTTCCTGAATCAGTCTGTGCGTCTGCCTGAACATTCTGCACACCTGGTAGATAGGTGGCCGTTATCGTCATTCCTCTGGCCAGAAGCCAGCACCAGATCGCCTGCGCCTCCTGTGACAGAGTGCATGATCTCGAGCCCCCTTGCTTGTTGAGGTAATACATCGTGGTCGTATTGTCCGTCTGTACAAGTAGAGAGTTGGTCCGGAAGGACGGATGAAAGGCCTTCAAAGCCAAGTGAACAGCTCTGAGTTCCAGGAAATTGATGTGGTACGTGGACTCCGTCGGGGACCACGCTCCTTGAATCTGTAAGTCTCCGGAGTGCGCCCCCCAGCCGTGGAGAGACATATCCGTCACGATAGTCTGTGTGGGAATGTCCTTGTGGAAGGGAACCCCTCTGAGGAAGTTCTCCGCTGAACACCACCACTTCAGAGACTAAAGAGCATGCAGAGACAGTCGTATCTTGTCGTCCCAAGACCCCTTCCTCTGATCCCACTGATCCTCCAAGCACTCCTGCAATGGTCTCATATGCAGCTGTGCGTGTGGCGTGAGGAAGATACAAGAGGCCATCGACCCGAGTAGAGAAGACACCGTCCTCACTGTTGTAGATGGAGTGGTCATAAGAGCCTGAGCCTTCCGAAGGAGTGATAACCGTCTCTCCTCCGAAGGAGACACGCTTGCTGACAGCGTATTGATGGAGGCTCCCAAGTACTGTATGCACTGGACCGGGGTCGGGATAGACTTGGACATGTTGACGTGTAACCCCAGCTTGTTCAGCAGAACGCACGTCTTCTGGAAGTGTGCTTGAGCTTCCGAAAAGGAGGAGGCCTTGATCAACCAATCGTCCAGGTACGGGTAGACAAACACCTTGTTCTTCCTTAGGTGTGCAGCTACCACTGCCATGCACTTCGAGAATGTTCTGGGCGCAGACTTAAGCCCGAATGGCAGTACTGTGTACTGATAATGATTGGCGCCGACTTGGAATCGCAGGCACTTCCTGCGTTTGTGTGCAATGGGCACATGGAAGTACGCATCCTGTAGGTCTATAGCACATAGCCAGTCTCCCTGTTGCAGGTGAGGATAAATCTGATGCAACGACAGCATGCGAAACTTCTCTCTGCGAATCCACTTGTTTGCTTGTCGCATATCCAGAATGGGCCTGAACTCGTTCTTGTCCTTCTTGCGAACCAGAAAGAACCGGGAGTACAGACCTCTTCCTCTTTGAGACAGAGGTACGTCTTCTATCGCCCTTTTCCTTAACATTTATATCGGCCTCCACCTGGAGCTCGCGCAGTTGAAACTGCGAGCTGACCGGTGGAATCGATGAGGCGGGCTGGTGAACCGAAGACTGTATCCATGGCAAACAATATTCAGCACCCACTTGTCCGGAGTAATTTTTCTCCACTCTGCCAGAAAAAATGAACGCTTCCCCCCACCGGAGTGGGTAACAGATGTAGGGGAAGTAACCGCTCAGGGTCGAGACCCAGCTGGGCCTTTGTTCGCTGCTGCAGACTGCTGGCCGCCTCTACCCTTCTGGCGCTTCTGGAAGGGCTTCCGGAACTGCTGCTGCTGTTGTTGCTGCTGCCCCGAAGTCTGTCCACGCCCTCTGCCCTGCGCCCCAAACCGTCTCTGGAATGGGCGGTAGGTCTTCTTCTCCTTGGGCTTCTCCAACCTGACCGCCGTTAGGGTCTCGGCCTCCGCCTTCATGCGGGCCATTTCGTCATCCGCATGCTTGCCAAACAGGATTTCCCCCGAGAAAGACAGATTGGCCACCCGCTGCTGAGTTTCCGGCTTGAGCGATGTAAGTCTAAGCCAAGCGTGGCGTCGCTGGTTGACACCATGACAGTACCCATGTGCCGCCAGCAGAGACGTATCCGCAGCCGTGCTGATAAGCTGGTTCGACACCAGCATCCCCTCCTTCAGGATCTCTTGAAAGTCCTCTTTCTTCTCACGGGGAAGGAACTCAGCGAATTGCTGGAGGGACTACCATAGGGCACGATCATATCGCCCTAGCAAAGCCGCAGCACTGGCCGCCTTCATCGCAGTAGAGGCCGTCCCACAGACCTTTATGCCTGCCGAGTCGATCCATCGGCTCTCCTTATCAGGAGGTACAGTAGAAGACGGGGAGGTGGCATGTTGCTTCCTAGCCGCCGTCACTATGACAGAGTCCGGAGTCGGATCCATCCGAAGAAAGGCCGGGTCAGAATCCGGGGCCCTGTACTTCTTAAGGAGCCGGGAGGGAGCGGCCTTCGTCACCGCAGGGGTGAGAAACAACTCCTCTGTGGGCTCTACCAGTCCTGGCACTAGAGGCAGTAAAGGTCGAGACAGGTGTTTTTTATGCAGTGTCTCGAAAATCACGGATGTCGTGGGAGTAGGCACCGTCACCGTGATACCCAACTTAGCTGCACCCCTCAGGAGAACATCCTGGAAGGTGCTGATGTCGTCCACCGGAGATACTCTTGTCCCCGGGGATTCCGACAAAGTCGGTGAGTAGGTTCTGGTCCCGGAAGAGTCCATGCGGGACCGTGATCTTCGCCTCTAGTGACGCAGTCTTGATCTCGTTAAGGATCTGTGACGACTCCGCGATCTCCCCCTCCGACCGGAGCGAGATCCCGACCTCCTTGGCGTCGGGGGCTCCGCCGGCTTCACAGGAGCGGGCGACGTTGGCCCTGCAGGGGTCCTCGGCCGAGGGGTCCCCTTAGGGGGCATCGGATATCGAGGCAGCAAAGCCGTCCTCGGAGGAACCGGAGGAGACCTGTCAGCCGGAAGCTGAGGTTGAGGTTGAGGTAGAGGTTGAGGTTGAGGATGAGGTGGAAGTAGAGGTGGGGTGGGAGACCGCGGAGGGGGTCCCCTGGGCAATAGAGGAGGGGGCGTAACCGACTTCGGCCTAGAAGGCGTGTACACTTCAGAATACACCGAGCCCGGTGATCCGCCTTCTTTTCTAGGCTGGGGCGTTGGAGGATCCCCTATCGGCACCTGCCGCCTGCTAGACTGACTCCTAGCGCCAGAACTCCTTCTGCGCCTCTTTGGCGTCGAAGAACGTCGACCCGACGGCGAGCGTCGGCCCCTCGACGGCGAGCGTCTCCTCCTCGACGGCGAACGCCTCCTCCTTGACGGCGAATGCCTTCGCCTCGACGGCGACCTTCGCCTCGACGGCGAGCGTCTCCTCGACGCCGAACGTCTGTGTGACTTTGAAGTCCTTCTCGACGTCGAGGATCCCCTCGACGACAACCTCCTTCTCTTCGCAGACGGCGAACGGCGGTGTCGCCTCGACGGCGAGCGCCTACGCCGGGCCACCTCTCGATGTCGATTACTCGACGCCGCTGCCGACGGAGACGACGACGAAATCGTTACCGGTGTTCTCGACGGCGGTCTATTCAGTTCCCTCGACGCCGAGCGTCAACGCCGCTTCAACCCAGAGCCCTGGGGAGACGGGGAACATACTGTAGTGATCCCTCTCGTCGCAATAGTCGGTGCAATCGACGGCGACGGAGAATGGGGACGTTTGCTGGTCTTCCTGCCCCTGGGGAGCCCCCCAGAGGCCTCAGCATGGGCAGAGGAAGCCCTTCCAGACCCACCTTGCGCCTTCAGTCTTCTGTCTTCCAGGCCTTGGAGCCTGATCTTCATCCTATCTCTCAGGGTTCTGCTAGAGAAGCCCTGGCAGATGTCACACTCCTCTGGGACACGAGATGAGGGAAGGCAGATGATGCACACCTCGTGTGGGTCCGACTTGGCCTTCTTCCTCGAGCACTCTGGACATTTGTCAAACAATGCAGGCATATTGACAAATAAAGAGTGCACCAAGACAAACACAAGGAAGAAACACCATAGTACTTCAAGAAAAGCACTCAAAAAACTTGAAAAAAAGTGAAAAATCACCAATTAAACCCTTGAAAAGGGAGAGCTCAATGCTCCAGGGTTCTGCTTGCAGGAGCTGGAAAAAAGAACTGAAAGTAAAAGGGACCTGCAGTGCATTCTGGGATACTGTGAGACTTCTGGAAAGTTATCTTAAAGGCACAGTATCCTGTTCTGAGCCACATAATGGCAGCCTATGGGGCTTGTCTGTCCACTTCTTCCTCTCTATCATTCCAGAGGGTTTTGCTGTTAAAGGCAAGGTTTTTCTCTCTAGAAAAATCTGGACAGGCTGTGCTGTTTGTGGATTTTGGTGGAATTTCTAGTTGAAGTACTGGACAGTGTAGCCTGTGGATATAGGCTGCATTATCTGTCTTTAAATTCTCTCTTAAGTGTCTGTGCAGTTCTGCATGTTTTGACAATTTAAGAGATTATTTTTGATTGCTCCGGGGTCCACGCACATGGGCAGGACTATTCACTAGATTATGACTATACACAGAGATCCCCTACTACAGAATGCTTTAATGTACCCCGAGGAGTGGCAATTATAACTGGATTCAAGTTGCTCCAGCCGAAAATCTTATATAGGATATATTACATTAGAGTACACCTAAAATAATTTCTAACATCAAACCATTGTCTGATTGTCTTTGGGAGGTGGAAAAATGGTACTTACCTTCATACTGCATGACACTGTCCCAAGACTCAAACCTTCTGAGAGGGGGTGAAGAATTGTTTGACCAGAGTTCTTGGAAAGAAGGAGGTCATGCAAGACACATCAGGTTTTTTATTGATGGAGGAGAATTGATCTTCCCCATTTTTACCCCTCTCCCTGTTGACCCAAGCTGAGAAGATGAGGTTTATGGGAACACGGACAGGATATACTTTACGGTGTGTGTGTGTAAATCGCTCAGGTGCGCCAATACTTTAACTAATATGGTTGTTATTGCTCATGAAAAACAAAATCATTATTAAATATGAAAAAATACAATTAGCAGAAAATCTTGAATCATTAGCTACAGAAACTTATTGTGGTAGCCAGTAAAGATAAATAACTAAGAGGTTTCTTCTACTTGTAGAAGTTAAAGATGTACGTGAAAAACAAGAAAGTGGAAAATCACAGTAAACAATCACCGAAGGACAATACTTCTCTGATATAACACAAAGGTAGTGTTCAAACTGCAACGTTGTCTCATTGTCAGGTGAAGCGAATATTTGGATGCTAATTCGACACGAACACAGTATCAGGCTTATTAGGTGTACTCTGTAAACACCTGCTAATTGTTTTTCTTTGCTATACTGCACCCCCTTATATTATCATAATTGTCTAGTACTTTGGAGCTTTTTTTGGCATTTAAAAATATGATATAAAATTGATGCTATGGTGTTAATCGCTTTCCACTGAGCAGGTTTGCTGTTCCGTAAATTGCCATGCCCTTGACAAGTAGAGTTCAGGATAACAAAATAATATAAAGAACATCATTACATAATGAGTATGACTATACACTTGCAGTACATCACGTTTGTAAAGCTTTGGGTTGTCTCAAACAGTGACAAACCTAAGATATTACTATTATAAACACTAAACAGAGACACTCGACATTTATAATCAATGTCCTCACTATTTCTAATTGCACTTTGGAATATAAAAGGCATTTTAAGAGTCGGCTGTAATACATAGACAATTACAGAAATACAGATAATTTTAAAAACTGATGACTTACTCCAGCTGTAGTCAGGAAATCTGAAAAATTATTTGACAACGAAGATACTTCTTTACACATAGCATCATTTAACCTAAAAAATAAAAACATAGCCATCATTAACAGAATTTTCCCCATAGTACCTGTTGGAGAGGTTTTCATACAATCCAAAAACAGTGAGCACTATAATTAAATGTGTCTATAGCAAGGCCAAAAAGATAAGAGAAACAGGATGCATTAATATGTAGCAACAAGTAACACTACTTTTGCGATGTGGAGTACAAAACTCTTTACATGTAAAAATCACTTAATCACAAGTTACATTCCACCAATTTGACCAAAATATCATGAAGATCCTGTAAACAAGTTATACAAGTTAATTCAACTAATGACTAAACCTTCTATGACGAACTTACAGTAAAGTTTGCCTGCGCAAAACACAAACACATCTTAATGTGCTAGATGTAGATGCTGAAGACTGATTTTCGGAAATCCTAAAAATACCATGTGTAGTCTAAACCCCTCAAAATGTGCATGCATGCATATTCAGTATATGTATCATGGAAAATCCCCATTCACAGGAAATTAGTGATATTTCCACCATAACCTATCTATGCCTGTTTCTCCACATAAAAAATCATTTTCTAGGTGTATTTTTCTCTCATACCAAAGTAAAAATGTAGGGGTTCATGCACTTTCTGCATCACCTGGATAATTTAGGTTTGAGTTGTCAAGAGCAGATACGCGTAGCAAAGGTATTGTAAATGATTATGAATAGCATCAAGTTTTCTGTAGCTTTCTCCACATTTGCATGGACGATTAGCTTAACAACTCCCTGGAACGTTTAAATAAGTCTCACATACAACTGCAGATAGATCTGCCTATTTGAGAGAACTTGCATTTGTAAGGAATGCCTCTCAAGCCTTGCTCAATCTGCACCATGTATTATGCTATAAACTGCAGTGCAGACCGAGATCCACACCTTTTTTCTTTTACCCCTTCTGATTATCTGGTGAGGTACTGCTGAAAAATGTATATTGCGGTGTATGGATGCAGTCCACACCACTGTATGTTAGGGTAAGCATCTCACTACTTTAAACAACTCCTCAGGGGAGTATGAGTAACAAACCGTTTAGTAGAAGGTCTTTCAGGAGTGGCTCGGTTTGAAGGAGTTTATTATTGCCTCCTGTGATCATGGTTAGCATGAGTAAGCTGGGAGGTATCAGCGCAGGCTACAAATGCGCCTGCATATATATATAGGCAATATTTATTGTAAACATTAAAAACCCTTCGAGGAATGGAGCAATGCCATTCTTAGACGGGGGGTTTTCACTATTGGGGAACTCGGTGAAAAGTGACAGGGCACACAGATCAAGAAGTCAGTTGTCCAAAGATATTAAACGTTAGATCCATGGTATTGGTTGGGAATACACTATTGACTAATATGTACACACACTGCACTTTTGTTAAGGAAATATGGTTTTAGCATGAATCACCTGAAAGACGAACTTCATTTTTGATTACAGGTGATTTTAATTTTCATATGGATCCGTCTCTCCCCCCCCAGAAAGAAGTTGCAAGTTGTGTACACAGTGCAACACAACCACAAAGTTCTGTTGCACATAATGCTCCTTATAATACTTAGTAGCCTGAAATCCCTGTATAAAAAAGCCCATTGCTAATTTCCTTATTACACAGCAACTTTGGACATCTGCAGTCAACTGTTAAATGAAACAAGGCAGCTGCTCGACTGTATTACGTTATTATAGTTAACTTGCAATGGCAAAATCACTGCTAACAGAAGCAGCTTCCAAAGTTGAAGACAGCTCACGGAGCATGATTGCTGTGTACATATATTTAGCTTCATCTTTGTATTTATTCTAAAGGTATTATATTATATATTGCTTACAGCAACCCATTAAGAACTATTTACCAGAGTCATCATTTATGTATATGCTTTATTTGTATTGCCATCTGCATTGTATTGCCTCTTATGAATTTACACTCATATGCTTTAGTAATAAGTTAACCATAGCTGGAAGAAGGGTTTTAACTTTAAGTAATAACTTAGCCCACTTTTGCATGGTATTACATAAATGTGCACTTATATATAATTATATATAATTCTGCACAGAGTGTGTAAGAACTTGGGTGCATACTATAGTTGTAACTTTCCCACACGAGTTTAGTCAGATTATTTATATTGACTGA
Source organism: Lissotriton helveticus (assembly GCF_964261635.1). Taxonomy (NCBI): domain Eukaryota; kingdom Metazoa; phylum Chordata; class Amphibia; order Caudata; family Salamandridae; genus Lissotriton; species Lissotriton helveticus. The sequence continues at coordinate 190,185,781 of NC_136060.1, forward strand.
GATCTAATCCCTCTGGGTAATCCAACTAAAAAAGTGGACGTATCGTGTAAATTAAGACAGTAAAGAACCTACTACATATGACAACCTTTTTTTAATGCGAGTAGTAAACGTGTTAAAATACCTGTAACTATATGGCAGAATTCTGCTGGTTCCGTGAATGCAGGTGTTGACTGCATTACGACAGAAGCGTGCTAGCATTAAACTATGCATTCACTCTTGTTCAGGGTCATACTGTATTTTAATATCATGACCTTACACTCACCCTAGAAGTGTTTAGAAAGGGTAGGCACATTGGTGGTTTTCATCATCTAATTCTAATTCTAATTTAAAATACTTCTAGAGCGCAGCGTACACCTTGCGGTTTCTTGGCGCTGGGGGGATCGGCAGCTGAGGGGGAAAGACCAGGGAGAGGTGAAGGGAATTTTGAGGAAGATTAAGTGAGGAAAGCCTGGCTGAAGAGGAACGTTTTCAGATCTCTGCGAAAGGGGAGATACTGAGTGGCAGAGCGGAGGTGGTCAGGGAGTGAGTTCCAAAAGGTTGGAGCCAGGGTAGAGAAATTGGCCCCGACCCACTTTTTGCGAGTGAAGCGAGGGATATGGAGGAGGGACTTGGAGGAAGACCGGAGTTCTCTTACGGGTACATAAGACTTGATTAGTGAGGAGATGAAGGCGGGGGCAGTGCCCTGGCGGGCCTGGAAGACCATACAACCGATCTTAAATAGGGCCCGTTCCTTTATAGGGAGCCAGTGAAGCTCCCTGAGAAGAGGGGTGGAGTGGTGATACCGAGGAAGACCGTACACCAGCCGGGCTGCTTGGTTCTGAACGGTCTGGCGTCTACGCAGACTGTATGCGGGGATACCGTGGTAGAGAGCGTTTGCGTAGTCCAGTTTCGATATCACAAGTGCGGCCATAATGATCTTAAGTGCCTGGGGGGAAAAGAAGCGGGAGACAGTGCGGATAGTGCGGAGAGAGAGGAAGCAAGAGGACACCACAAAGCTGATTTGTGAATGGAGGGTGAGTTGGCTGTTTATTTTGACACCAAGTGTTTTGACCGTGATGGAGGGGGTCGGTGCAGTGCCAAGGGAGGGGGGCCAGAAGAGAGAGTTCCAGGGACTGGACGAACCACCAGTGAGAACCAGCTCGGTTTTATCCGGGTTCAGCTTAAGGTGGTTGTGGTTCATCCAGTCCCTGATGAATGTCATAGTTGACTGGAAATTAGAGACCGAGAGAGGGGAAGGGGACAGATCAAAGATGAGCTGGAGGTCATCCGCGTAATTATAGACGGTGACCTCCAGCTGCTGTAGTGCAAAGATGAGAGGAAAGATATAAAGGTTGAAAAGTAAGGGGGAGAGAGAGGATCCCTGGGGGACACCACAGGTGACAGGGAGGGGAGTGGCCGTGAAGTCGCCTAGCCGGACCGCCTGAGTGCGTTCCCTCAGAAAGGAGGAGAGCCAGATCAGGGCTGATCCCCCGATGCCGGCCGCCTTGACACGGGTAAGTAAGATGGTGTGGTCCACCGTGTCAAAGGCGGCGGATAGATCAAGGAGGACCAGTGCCTGGTGTTTGTTTCCATCCATACCCTTTCTGAGTTTGTCCAAGACTGAGACCACGACTGACTCGGTCGAATGCCTGGGACGGAACCCGGCTTGGCGGGATGCCAGTCCCCCATTTGCCTCAACATGGGCGCTGAGCACCGCGGTAACATGGCGTTCCATCACCTTGCCCAGAAAGGGTAGCAGGGAGATGGGGCGATAGTTGGCAGAGATAGAAGAGTCAGCGCCAGGTTTTTTCAGGATGGGCACTATGGTAGCTGCCTTGAGCGCAGAGGGCACTACGCCCTGTGCCAGGGAGCTGTTGAGGAAGGCAATGGGGGGGTCAGGGCAGCTGGAGTATATTTGCTGCAGGACTCGTGCTGGGCAGACGTCCGCGGGAGACCCCGACTTCACTTTAGGGAGTATCTCTATAAAAGAGTCCTGAGTGAGGGGGGGGATGGAGGTAAGCAGGTAGGGGAGGGGAGGGGGGGGAGGGATCGACGAAGGCAGAAGAAGGTGGAGGGATATTGAGCTTGATGGTTGCTATTTTATCTAAGAAATAAGTATTGAGCTGGTCGCAGAGTGGTTGGGAGGGAGGGATATTGGGCGAGGTTCGGTCTGAGAATGCCAGGTCATTCACTATCCCGAAGATTTCCCTGGGTTTATTTTCGGCAGAAGTAATTTTTGATGAAAAGTAGGCGGTCTTGGCAGCCAGGATTGCTGTTTTGTATTTGTCCAGTGCTGAAATGAAGTGGGTTTTTGATAAGGGATTGTAATTTTTCCTCCATTGCCTCTCTGCCCGTCGGGCGCTCAATTTGAGATCTTTTAGGTGGTCATTAAACCATCTATTAGCGTCCTTTGGTCGGCGGATGGAGATGCGGCGTAGGGGCGCCACAGAGTCGCAGCCTTCAGCCAGCCAGGTGTTGATGGCCTTGGCTTGAGAGGTAGATGGTAAGCCAACAAGAGCATGGAGGTCAAGGAGGGGTAATCCAGTCTATTCCAGTTCCGTGCCCAGATGTTTTTGGCATGCGGGGTTTTAGGCATCGCGTTACGGGGAATAGAGAAGGAAATGAGGGCATGGTCGGACCATGGGCACGGCGAGACGGTGGCCGAGGCCACGGGGAGGTTGAGGGACCAGACCTGGTCCAGTGTGTGCCCATGGGAGTGGGTGGGAACGGATATGTGCGACACGAAATTAAGGGATGAAAGGCAGTCTGTAAACTCTTTTGAGGCTGAGCACTCGTGTGGGTCGGAGGGCCAGTAATTAAAGTCCCCTAGCACCAAGACCGAGGCGTAGTTGACCACCAAGTTGGCCAACAGGTCTTGAAAGGCCGGCAAGAATGCGGGCGAGGGCTGGGGAGGCCGGTACATTAATAGGCAGGTGATGGGGGGAGAAAATGAAAGAGAACGGACTACCAGGAAGTCAGCAGGGGGAATAGGGGGGGAGGGAAGTGATTGGAAATTCAACTCGGACCGAGCAATCAGGGCGACCCCACCGCCTGCCTTGCCTGCCGGCCGGCCGGCTCGCAGGGCCACATAGGAGGGGGGTAGGGTGGCCAGGAGAACGGGGAGGGAAGTGTCACAATACCAAGTTTCGGTCAGGAGCAGTAGGTCAGGTTTCTCGGAGTCGAGTAAGACGAACAGCTCAGGGTGGTGCTTGACCGCTGACCTGGTATTGAGTAAAAAGACAGACAACGCTGGCGAGCGGGGGAGGAGGTCCGGGGGGAGGGGACGGGGTGACAGGGGAGCATGTAACGGGGGATGAGGGGCTGTGGGGGAAGAGGAGGCCAGGCCTAGAGAGGAGATTAGTCTGCGGATGGGATCTGGAAGTAGCCAATGGCCTTGAAGAGCAATTAGATCCTTGGAAGAGTAGGATGTAGTTTTGGCATGGAGTCGTGCCCCTAGCCCCGTCCGGCCGCGGACGGGCGCAGACGGGCTTGCCTTAGGCGCGCCTTCGGCGCGCAAACGTCGCGCCCGCTGCGCTCGTCCGCTGCGCTCGTCCGCTGCGCGTCCGACCAAGACACATACTTTATGCCGCTGATCGGGAGGTTGGAGGGGGCGTGGCCAGCCGAGGGGGCGTGTCTCGCCTCGCCCTCGTGAATGGCGTCGGAATGAGGGGGTCGTTGCAGCGAGGAGCGCTGTTTGTGAAAGCCCAGGTACAGGTTTAAAAACAAAGTATCACACACAATAGTTAAAAATCAATTTGTCCCCTGCTCCCGGCTTTTCGCCTCAGGAGCCAATCAATAGTGCGGCGCTTGGCGTTTGGCGCGCTCTATTTGTCTGTTTTCCTGGCGGGGGGGCGTGGCCAGCCGAGGAGGCGTGTCTCGCCTCGCCCTCGTGAATGGCGTCGGAATGAGGGGGTCGTTGCAGCGAGGAGCGCTGTTTGTGAAAGCCCAGGTACAGGTTTAAAAACAAAGTATCACACACAATAGTTAAAAATCAATTTGTCCCCTGCTCCCGGCTTTTCGCCTCAGGAGCCAATCAATAGTGCGGCGCTTGGCGTTTGGCGCGCTCTATTTGTCTGTTTTCCTGGCGGGGGGGCGTGGCCAGCCGAGGGGGCGTGTCTCGCCTCGCCCTCGTGAATGGCGTCGGAATGAGGGGGTCGTTGCAGCGAGGAGCGCTGTTTGTGAAAGCCCAGGTACAGGTTTAAAAACAAAGTATCACACACAATAGTTAAAAATCAATTTGTCCCCTGCTCCCGGCTTTTCGCCTCAGGATCTGCCCACTCATCAGCCCCAGAGCCAGGGAAGAAAGGATTTAAAGCAAGAGGATTAAGGTAGATAAAATGCAAGATGGTCAGATACTGTATTCCTTCTAGTCTAACCCTGGGCTCCAGATAAATAATTTTGGCATTTTGCAAACGTAAACCCACTCATCAACAATACATAAAATGTATTGTATATATATCAAAATATACTCAGTCAATGAAACTTTTTAATCATTGTGTACACAATCAACATTTTCAATTAGATGTTTAAAATGTTCACCATTATGCATTGATATATTTGTAATAGCATCAGACTTTTTAGTGTTTTTAAAGACAAATCTAAATGATATTGAGGTGTCTTTTAATGTTTATACAATCCATTTATGTTATTGTTTAAAAATAATTAGCAATAAACTATTGGTAATATTTTAAGCTTGGATTGGGTATTTGTGCAATATCTATATTTTTTTTACTCATGTTATTATTCAGGGGTTCCTGGTTTGGGGACAATAGTGTAGTGGTCTAGTCTACCCCATCCCTTAGTGACTCAGGGGTAGCTCTACTGTTTCATATATCATGGGAGGATGCGTTATGCCAATTGGTCTGTCTTTAGTCCATCTTTAAACAGATGCACAAATGTGTGAAAATACATCCTTCTTACTTGTAAGAACATCCTCTACAGAGAATGATAAAGATAGAGAGAGTTAATCTTTCTCTCTTGGTATTATACATATTAAAGTAATAAACAAATCACTATACATGTAACTGAGTTATATGAGATTGAATTGTAGGTATGTCCTCTTTGTGGATTTTAAAGTCTTGGTCAAACCTGATAAAATCCCAAATATTACAAAGTTACATGTGGTTTATGCTACAAAGCACACCTGGTAAAGTTTACAGTATCATACATACTATACCTGTGATTCATTAAGATTAGTCCTGCATTTCAACACACAGCATAATGCGTACAAAAAAACACAAATATTAGAACATCTTTGATGCAATGTATTAGACAACAGAAGGTGAAGAGCTAGTTTACCTAGTCAGGACTTTTGCCTGGTCCTGAGCTGGCTTTTCCACATCTTGCCCATGAAGAATTAACTCTGCTATCTTATGAAGTTGTTCAATACAACGAGCTGTTACTTCAGCGAGGCTTTCGATAGACAGCTTGTAAGCATCCTATTCAAAAGACAGAAATCATAACAGTATTTGTAGAATGCTACCAAAATGCTGCTTTACATAAGCAAAACAGGTGATACAATGATACTCTGAAGTGAATTGTGCGATGGCCAACATTTATATTTAACCTTAATTTATTTTATATGAAAGTCCCGCATTTGTGGAGCACATCACTACATTTTTTAATCTGTATCAATAAACATGTTCTTTTATTTAATAAATACATTTATTGCTTTAAATAATTTACCTTTTTGTCCAGAATTTTCTTAACTGAGTGGATCGGAGTCCTATTGAAAGGTCTCTTTTTTTTGGATAGCATTTTTTTAACTTGTTTTATTACAGTTTTGAGAAACAAATAACACAGGTTGCATTCGTAGATATTCTGCATACTTTTCCAGTGAGTATAAAAATGAAACAACAGTAATAGGTAGCTGTAATATAGAAATCTCAATGCAAAGTATTCAGTAGCACTGCAGTAATGCACAATGTCAGTCACAGTAGCTTATAAACCAATAAGGTAATGGGCAAATGATGAGATGGATATAATTAGTCTATTTATAACAAAATAAGAAAAACACAAAAAGGGGGCAAAGAACAATGGTTGTCTGTGGTAGGATAAATGGGGTGGTGTGAGGGTATGCTGAGGAAAATTGGGTAATTAGGAGGTAATTACCTTTAAAAAAAAAAAGAGGGGTAGGGGTAAAGACAAGCTTTTCGAGGTATGCATTTGCAGGTGCAGCGGAGATCAGGCCAAATTGTGCAGTGCGAAAAAGTGAACGCGCTACAAACAGGGGCCGCTCATGGGTGCAGTGCATCATCTCTTAGAGCCGTCCGCGAAGCATCCAAATCATCTGTAATATGGTACCTGTGGAGACCTTTACACTCTTCTTTGTGAAGTGCTTTACTTTCAGCCCGGGCCAGCGCAATGTTATTGAATGCCAGGATTCAAATGTGGGAGCTGTGGATGCCTTCCACCGGGAGTCCCGCAAAACACAATGTTCATAATTCAGACAAGCAAAGTGTCTCCTGACTATGCAAGTTTCGTCCAGGGAGATCTCAGACAGCCAGCTAGATACCAATTGAAACTGTGCCGCAGGGTAATAAGCCTCAAAGTTAGTATCACCAAGTCCTCCTCCGTCATCGGAAACTGGAGCACAGGCATGGCCACATTTTGGTATCCGCTAGGCCACAACAAAAGTGGACGCAGATCGCAAGAGAAGTATCGAGTAAGACTGGGCAGTTCACAAAATAATAAATCAGTATTGACAACATAACCATCTTAGAGATGGGAAAACGTCTGATGACCAAGAGGGGCAGCAACTTATAAAATGTCACCTGACCTACGGGAATTCACTGCTCGTAGAAAATTACCTACCCATAGGTCTTCCTCTGCATGGTACATGAGTATTCCCAGATAACGGAACATTGAATTCTCCCACCACATTGGGCAATCACCCAGAGAAATATTAAGAGGAGATGGCCCCTGAGTAAGAGGGAATAGACAGGAATTGTCCTTATTGACTAGTAGGCGGGAGACTGCCCCGAAACCCAAGTGATGGTGGTATGGCCTGGGTGAGAATTCCTCAAATAGAGGGGAACATTGTCCGCATAGAGGGAGACTGCATGGACACCACCTGAAAGAAGTGTGCCCCAGTAATAGTACCTTGCTCAAAATCAAATCGGTGCTAGGGTGGAGAGTAGAGGGAGAGTGTGCACCCTTCCTGGTGGCCCTTCCCATCATTTTGGGGTTTGATATAAACCTGCCCTGTCGAATTCTGACTACCAGGTTAACTTAAATCAAATGTATCATACTGAGGAGGTGAGGAGAGAACCCAAATTTGCCTAGGGCTATACGTCCCAATTGAGTGTTCTGAATGCCTTCTCTAAATTTAGGATTGATTTTTTTAAGACCAACGGTCCCAAACTTTATTCAGTTTCACAAATAAGCCAGTAGGTAAACATACAGTGTCAGAACCACGGAGTATTGTTACAGACATTAATCTAGCAGATAGTACATGTCGACAATTCAGGTGGGCATGAGTGAAAACAAACAGGTGCTGGTGGAAGTGCATCAGTTAATAAATGACGGTGTCAGGAAATGCCACATGGTGCAGTGTCTACAGTTCACAGCACTGCAACAAAGAACCTGCGTGTCCAGAACGACAAGCCCACAGTCATTGTTTGAAATGAAGTTCCCTGGTCATCGTAGCAGGGGGTTAAGGCAGCATCATACCCTCTGGCGTCTAGTGGGTCGCTGGGTGCCCGCTTCCTGGTTCTGAGCACATCAAAGCAGCTGTACATAAGACGTAGACAAGGAAGGGTACTCGGGCGTTATCCAGAGTATAGCATGAACGGCCTCTGTGTCAATCAAAATAATTAACTGGGTAGCCGAAAACATGGGGTGGGGGGGGAACATTGCAATAACTGTTAGACTAGTGTTCGTGTGTGTGGTAGTGCATCTAGTTTTCCAGCTGTGTGTGGTGCATCCTATGTGGGCTGTGCGGGGGCAGAGACAAAGGATGAGGTGGCGTCGCCGTGACTGTAGGGCAATAGGGGGGGGGAACTGAGCGGCGGGGGGGGGGGAGGGGCGGGAGTGGCAGGGGACATCTCCATCGCGCAAGACCTCTGTCGCCGGGAGGGGGGGGGGCTGTGGAGGTTGGTAAGCACGCGGGGTGGGGGGGGGGCGAGGAGAGGGGGGGGGGGCGAGGAGAGGGGGGGGGGGAGAGGGGTGGTGGAGTCTGCGCCAGGTGCGGACAGCATTCAGGTGGGCCCTCCCTGTTCTGTGTCGAGTCGGTACTCTATGCCGGCTTGGGTGCATGCGCGGTGATATGCAATCAGGGCAGCGTCCCAGTCTTGGGCGATCGGGTATTTCCGTAGACCCGCGGTCTCCTCTCTGTGGAGCGACACACTCTCCGCACAGGCCCAGTTTGCAAAAGAGCGGCGCCAGTCTGCAGGGCGCGGCGGAGTGGGGCTCTTCCACCGTCGGGTAATGAGACGTTTGGCCGTAATTAGGCCCAAGTCCCAGAAGCGAGCCCGTAGCTTGGTCTGCTTGGTTCTCTTGTAGAGCCCCAGTAGGCATACTTCCCACGTCGTGGGGAGGGTTTCGCCCGTCGCCGCTGTCAGCATATCCGTGATCGCGGACCAGTACGGGGTAAGATGGACGCAGCTCCAAAGTGCGTGTAGGAGGTCTGAGTCCAGGAGGCCGCATCTGGGACATGCCGATGAAGTGAGCCCGAAGTAGCGGTTCAGCTTGTCCGGAGACAGATATGCACGGTGGATAATATAGTATTGGATAATCTTGAAACGTGCATTGCGGGGAATGACCCTTGCGCCTGCTAGGATGGCATTCCATTGTTTGTCCGTCCAGTCTGAGCCGTGGTCAGTCGCCCATTTTTCCCTCAGTTTCTGGGAAGAAAATTGCGTATGGCTGTGCAAGGCTTGTGCGAGCCAGTGCACAATGTGGGACCCATCTCCCATCACGTGCAGGTATTGGATGAGCAGGTGAGTGGATGGCTCGTGGCTAAGATCGCCCCACGCGTTTGCCAGCACACGAAGGAGTCTGGCGTGTGTCAGGAATTGACCTGCCGGTAGCTCTGTGGCCGCAGCCAAGGTCCCGAATGGCAGCAGCTCTCCGTCGCTGTACAGGCCGCCCAGGTCATCTAGGTCTGCTGCTGTCCAGCTGCGCAGCTCAGCTGTGGACAATATGCCCGTGCCCAGAGGTGTCCCTAGCAAGGGCAGGTTCGGGGCGTAGGGCACCGTATGTCTGGTGAGCCGGAGGCTCCGTGCGAAGCATCGCTTTGCCACTGCTACATGAAGCTGCGTGGGGGGCCGGCCCACTGTCAGCGGGTGGAAGAGTGTGAGCACCTGTACGGGTGATAGGATAGCATCGGCCGTGGCCGTGTCCGCCAGGTTCTTACCGCTCAGCCAGTAGGCAACCCACTGTAGCTGTGCCGCTAAGTAATAAAGCTCCTGATTGGGAACCGCTAGGCCTCCGGCGTCTGTGGGTGCATACAGGGTCCTCAGCGCAACCCGGGGTCTCCCCTTATTCCAGATGAGGCGTCTGGTAAGGGCGTCCAGCTCCCTAAATATGCGCGCCGGTACATACACTGGCAGATTAGTATAATAATAAAGAAGCCGGGGTAGCATTATCATCTTGGTCAGGGCCACTCTGGCTGGCACATTTAAAGGGAGGGAGTTCCAGAATGCGACCTGGGCTGTGAGCGAGGAGATGGCCCTCACTAGGTTCCCCTCCAGCAGATCCGCAGGGTCCCGATACATGAAGATCCCTAGGTATCGAAATACCGTCGGGTGCCATCGGAGCGTCTCCCCCATCATACGCACATCACACTGTGGCAACTCGCCATCGAATGCGTAGGTCCCTGATTTGGCCCAGTTGACACGGAGGCCCGACATGTCTCCAAATTTCCGGAAGGTGTCCGAGAGCGCCTCAGGTATGCGCGTGAGGTCTCTGACAAATAATAACAAGTCATCGGCGTACAGAGACACCGAGTGGATGCCGTCCGCCAGTGGAATGCCCCAGGCGTCTCCGGAAGTGCGGAGCATCTCCGCTAGTGGCTCCATCGCCAGGGCGAATAAGATGGGGGGGAGGGGGCAGCCCTGTCTGGTGCCCCTCCCAATGCGGATCCTGTCCGAGAACAACCGTCCGGTCCGGACCCGGACCTCGGGTGTTTGATAGAGGAGCCCCACCATCTGGACGTAGGTGTCTCCCAGTTCGTACTTCTCAAGGACTCGGAGGAGATACGGCCATTCCACCGAGTCGAATGCCTTCTCTAAGTCAAGCACGATACATCCCGAGCGTGGCCAGGCCGGGGTCGCATAACGTTGGACCCGGAAAAACCGGCGTAGGTTGTGGGACGTGCTCCGTGTGGGTACGAAGCCATTCTGGTCAGTATGCACCAGAGTGGGGACCAGTGGTGCAAGCCTCCGGGCTAGGGCTGCCGCAAGTATTTTATAATCGGTATTGAGGAGCGCTAACGGCCGGTACGAGCCGAGTTCATTCGCCTCTTTACCTGGTTTCAGCAGGGAGACCACGTTTGCTTCGTTCAGGGACGACGGGAGTGCAGCGTCTTCCAGCGCCGCCTTGTACATTTTCAGCATTTCCGGTATCAGCACCAGAGAGTAGGCTTTGTAGAACTCCGCCGGGAGCCCATCGGGGCCCGGCGCCTTGCAGTTGGAGAGGGAGAAAATCACCTCTCGCAGTTCCTCACCAGTGAGCGTGGCTCCCAGCTCTGCCTGTTGGGCAGCAGTAGCGGTCGGGAGCTGCAGTGTCGCCAGGTAGTCTGTAATCTCCGCCACCGTGGCTCGTAGTCGCGAGCTGTATAGGGATTTGTAATGCGATGTGAACGCATCATGGATTTGTTGCTGGGTATAGACCTCAACGCCCTGGGCCGTGCGGATAGATAAGATCGACGCGGATTGCGCGTCTTGTCGCACCAGCCACGACAGGAGTCTGCCAGGCTTATCTCCCGTGCTGTGGGTGCGTGCGGAGTGCGCTGCGAAGTTGATATTCTTGAGGCGTTCCATCAAGGTAGCGTGGTCCGCCCTGGCCGAGACGAGTAGGTGGTCATCGCCCCCCATTGCCCCTTGTTCTGCACCCAGTAGCGTCCTCTCCGCCTGTGCCAGATCTCGCTCTACTTGCCTACGCAGGCCCGCTTGTACACTGAGGCAGCTTCCCCGGGTCGCCGACTTAAAGGCGTCCCACTCGATTCTCGGGGAGGAGGTCGAGTCTGTATTGTCCTCGAAGTACTGCAGGATCTTCCCGGAGATTTCCTCTCGGAATGGGGCGTCGAGTAGGAGATCCGGCTGTAGGCGCCATGTTGGTATCGGCGGGTGCGGGCGCTTCCATCCATATACCAGCGTGTGCGGGTTGTGGTCCGAGTGGGTCCGACCGAGGTAGTCAGTGTCGGACACAGAGGGGAGCAGGTCACGGGACAGCATGAATCTGTCTAGCCTGACATGCAGTGAGTGGGCTCCCGAGTAGTAAGAATACACCCGGGCGGTGGGGTTCCTGACACGCCAGGCATCTTGTAAGTTCCACTGTGTTGCCCAGTCGAGGAGGGCCTTGGAGGACGCCTGTACCGGGGCTAATGTCGCTGGGAGAGATGAGCGATCAAGGGAGGCATTCAACACGCAGTTATAATCCCCGCCCACCATCATGGGTACGTCCGGCCATGACGCTATCGCTGTCGACAGTCGTGTGAAGAATTTCCCCTGTTCTACATTAGGCGCATATATGGAGGCTATGACCAGCTGCTGCCCGTCAAGTCTGCCCTGTATGAAGACGTAGCGTCCCTCAGTGTCTATGTTGCTGTGTGTTAGCGCAAACGGGACCCCGGGCCGGACCCAGATCAGGGTCCCCCTCGCAAACGCCGAGAAGGCCGTGGCAAATATCTGTCCCCTCCATTTACGGCGAAGTGTGGCTACCTCCGTGGCAACTAGGTGTGTCTCCTGTAGCAGTGCAATCTGGATCTGATGCCGTTTAAGATAGGAATATACCTGGTATCTACGTGAGGGTGTGTGCATGCCCCTGACATTCCAGGTACAAAATTTAAACGTAGCCATCACAGTGGTGAATGCGGTCAAGTACCCACCTCCCCCCCCTCAGGGCCCCACCCGCCCCGCCCACACCCACACAGCAGTGGCGAATAATGAGCATTGTTACCTCACGCCCCACCCCACAGACCCACAGAAGCACACAATAGCAAGTCAGTACCAACACTAGTCTCAAAAGAAATAACTTGAACATAAACATAATGCCAAAAGGGCAACAACAAGAACAAGTCGTCGCCCAAACGCTCTATCGAGCTCAATCAATCCGTGAGTACAATGGGGGGTTGACTAAGTACAGCACTTAAAGTAAACAGGGTAGTTCGTTATGCCGAAAGAGCCGAAGCGGCTCCCCTCCACGGGCAGTGGGCCGGAGGAGCACCAAGAGCCAGTGATAGTGTCCGTGGCCAGTTCAGGGTTCCCAGTGTCACTTGACCCAGAGCATTGGTCCCACAGCGGGGCCCCATCTTTCAGTCCCCCGGAGGAGGGGCACTCACCTCTAGGGGTCCGTCCACCCCTCTAAAGTCAAGGTCCCGGCAATGTTCCAGCAGAGGAGCCCCGGCCCCCCGCTCAGTGCCACTGTAGCTCCGTGGCAAGCCGGAAAGCGGGGTTCGGCAGCAAAGTACAGGTCTCGGATGAGGTGGCGGTCGTGGCCGTCAGGCCTTCAGAAGCATTCATGTAATTCCCCGGTCGGGCCATCAATGGGGGGGGGAGCCGACCGCTCCTCCGCACGAGTCGCTGTGGTCCAGCCAGGGCTGGGTTGGGGAGGAGCACTTACGATATCAGATCTGAAGTTTGGGGGGTGACGTCTGGCAGGCCCCCTGGGTTCGAGTCGTCTGGCAAACCGTAGATGTAGTCGTCGTCCTCGCTCCCGCGTGAGCGCGGGCTGGCGTTGGATAGCAGTAGAGGCGATTGCGACCCGCTGATCACAGCTGTTATGCGGACGGCTTCCAATTGTTCATTCTGTATTTGCTCCGGGGTTGGGCCGATTTCCGTGTCCATGGTCGGCGACCCGGCTCTCGAGGTGCGTCGCTGTCTCCGTCTGCGCGTGCCTCGATTCCGGCGCTGTTCTCTCGGTGCGGGCTCAGGGTTCGTGTCCACTCCTGAATCCAGCCAGGCCATTGCCGCCTCTGGGGTGTCGAAGAAGTGGGTCTTGTCTGACGCCACCACTCTGAGGCGTGCTGGAAACAACAGCGAGTATTTGAGAGCCAAGCGTCTGAGCCGGTGTTTCACCTCAAGAAAGGACTGGCGTCGTCGCTGAACTTGTATAGTATAATCAGGGAAGAACATCACCTTCGCGTTGTCTATCTGTATATTTGTTAGTTTCCGCGTCTCGCGGAGGATGGCGTCTCGGTCGCGGTAGTTCAATACCCGCACGAGCATCGGTCTTGGGTTGGAACCTTCCGGGGGCGGGCGGGCCGGTACTCTGTGTGCCCGCTCCACTACAAAGTATGGCGACAGTGTGCCTTCTGGCAATAATTCTCTGAGCCAGGTCTCCATATGTTCCGCTGTCTCTCTCCGCTCCCAGCGCTCCGGCAGGCCCACTATGCGCACGTTGTTCCTCCTGGCCCGTCCTTCCGCGTCCTCTGCTCTATCCTCAAGGAACTCCACCCGGTTGAGCAGGTCCTGGACGTGTTTGTCCCTCTGTGCTAGTTTGGGGGTGGCCTCCGCCATCGTGTGCTCCAGGGTCGTGGTGCGTTCAGACAGTTTCTTGTGGTCCGCCCGGAGGAGTGTCAGATCCACGGCCACCTTGTCGATCTTGTTCTCCAGCGACGTACGGGTCAGCTGCATGGATTCCTCCAGGCGTTCCATGGCTGCCAGCATGGTGTCTAGCTTGGAAGCGGTCTGGTCAGACTCTGCGTTTTTCACCATTTTCCCTTTGCCGAGGGTCCCTCCTGTGCCAGTCTTTGCCCTTGTCCCCCCTGACATGTGGGAGGCCTTTGCGGCTGGTCAGGCGGGTAGGTATATTTTCGCAATGCGCGGCGGAGGGGCCAGAGCACGTGGGTCTCTCGGTCAGGTTCTCTGTGCCCCCTATTGTGGATGCCGTGTAGCCGTAGGTGGGGGGGGAGAGTCGTCCCACCGCTGGATTCCGGGGATCTGTGGCACGTGGCCGCCTAGGGAGGACAGGGTGGTTGCGTGGCGGCTGTTGTGGGGACTCCCGAGCGTGGCGGCCAGTGCCGCGGGGGTCCCGGTTGTCGCTCGCTTCTCGTCTGAGCCACTCGGTGGTCCGGTAGGTCGGGGTGGCGGGTCGCCCCCGAATCGTCCGCCCGCTGGGCTTGGGAGGACGCGCTCTGCCGGGTGACGCTAGGCGGCACCTAGCTCCGTGCGTGGGTCTGGCTCGTCCGGTACAGGTCCGGTGGATGTGGGGCGTGCGAGCTGCGTAGGCCTCGTGGCGCCAGGGCGGGAGAGTCTCTCAGTGTTGGGCTGAGTATTGGCGGGGCCGGTGCAACGCGGCTGCAGTCCGTGAGCGGCGCGCTTTAAGCCTCACGTCACCAGGAGGGTCCGATGTCGATCCGTGTCGTCCCGTATGAGACGGGCAGGCGCAGAGGGCTGGTGAGAGAGGGCCGTGTAGCCTCCGGTGGCGGCTCGCTGAGCGTGGCGGTGACGGTGTCTGCGCGGGCCTCGTGGTGGCCCCGCTCGGCAGCTCACAGATGCCAGATCTACCTGTTCGGGTGGTTCCAGTGCTCGCAGGTGCAGAGGGGCAGTGTCACAGACCGCCACGGGCCGGCTTTGTGTGAGTGCTTGTAGCGCTGCGGGCCCTCGGGTGGCCGGGTCGCCGGGGCCCTCTGGCACCGCGTCGCGGGTTCCCTGCGTGTGTCGTGGGTTATCAGGGCCCCGGGGCAGAGTTATGATAGTGCGGGCCCCCAGCCAGGCTCGTGCGCTCACCTCCTGTTGGTCCCGGGGCTCGGCGGGATGGCCCCAGTGGCGGCGGGCGAGGCGTGGAAGCGTCGCGGCCTTCCGTGGATCCGGGCGACGAGTGTCCACTGCTGTCCGGGGCCCCTGCAGAGTCTGGTCGCTGGTGGGCGTCCGGCGTGTGGGGCGCGGTCTTGTCCCTCCGCCGGACCGCACTTTGCAGGGCACTCGCTTTGCGGCCTATCCCGCAGGGCCGGATCCCCGGCCTCAGGTAATTGGGCCGCCGGCCGGAAGTGCACCCCAGGCGGCCAGTCAGCAGGGCCGCTGCCGGTCGGAGGGCCAGTCGCTCCGATGCGCCTGAAAGTCGCCCAGGAGGTGGTTCGGGTGTCCGGGTGCACTCGGTCCGAGTTTGGGCTCGGTACCGCCGGTATTTCAGGATAAAATGCCCGTGGCAGGGGAGCTTCGCACGGAGCTCAGCTCGGGCACGTCTTCCTACATCGCGTGCTTGGCCACGCCCCCCTAAATTTAGGATTGATGCCACCACGTCTGGCCTCCACACTGGGGCTCTCTCTAGAATCCTGAAGAATCTTCTGATGTGATTAGTAGTGTTCCGACTTTTGGACTGCATTTTAAAATGGGTATTTGTGTGAATTGCTAAATTGTGTACTGCCATCCCTGGATGAAACATACACAGATTTTTTAATAGGGAAATAACAAGGGGCAACAATGAATCAAGTAATTTGACTCCGATCTTGTAAGATATTTTTGGTCTGATCACAGAGTTTTCCAGAACTGAATATAAGCGTTTCCATAGAATCACTGACAGTGGATCCAATCAATAATTCTACGTATTAAGTCTCACCTGACTTATGTGCTTGAGCCTTCTGGGCATAAGGAGGGGAAGGGACAATAACTAATGTTACTGACTGGCTCTGCATTGATAATGTTCACTAGATGGCAAAGACATTGAACTGAACAAGTGCCTTTTGCACTAAAAAAAGCAAATGCTGGACATTTGTGTGACATAACATAATGGTATCCTGCATCAACTCTCTGTTAAAATCTAAGAGGTCACATGTATGTTCATTATTTGACAGAACTCTGGGTAGGCACACTTCCAACTCCTTGCGTTCCTCTCAATGTTTTAAAATACTACAGAGGCAGTAAACTGTTCATGAATCGTTCAGAGAAGTAATAAAATAAGGTAAAAAATGGTGGATGTTTCATTACTATTGCAGCTATTGAACGCAATTGTGCGTAATAGACACGGACTGGTTGATTTTCTGCCTATTTAGATTAGCTCAGACACTAATGCAAAGTCCACGCGCTTCAATGCATTTAAGATGAGATCCATGTAACCTGGAAGGAAAGGAGCCTGCAGCAATGCCACATACAACAAAGGGTCAACTCACTCAGTGAGGTAAGGCCAGAGAAGCACAATGATGGCAATGTAGGAAGCTTTCCAATGTAGAAAACAGTGTATCGCGTGTCAGGCGAAATTTCCCTGACAAAAACTGTTGTGACAAATGCAGCTGAGGGTCTTTATTGGTTGGTGCATGCCTTATTCCGAGCAACCTTTCAACATTAAACAAGCATTAATCAGCTTTTTGGCTTTGTCAAAGCTTGCTTAGTTTTGTCATCGTTTTTGCTAGTCTTTATTGCTGGAGAAGCTGCCAGGCTCTCATATATTTTCCATATGTTTTGGTCTGAAAAGGCACACATTGCCATAGTAGTACCTAGCAATTAAGGGAACTAGGTAGCGTGTCGATGTGCTGCTTATGAAAGGGCAAAATGACATCACTCACAAGTGAAATTAGTCAATGGATGAAGAGAGCTGACCCACTGCCCCATGCTGTATACAGTAGTTTAGTGGGTGGTAATAAAACGTGAATGAATACAGATAAATTGATAAAGAGGACTAGCTGAAAGACCATATAAGTAAGCATAATAAATATATAATTTTAATAAAATCAAAAATTCTTGGCTAACGCCAAACAGTGAACATGGTAATCCTTCCTACATTTGTTTTCTTTATTGAGCAGAGCATTAGGTACATAAAATACATAATATACTTAAGATCATTATTAAAAACCATTTGTACAAAAAAGATATGATAGCTTCTTATTTCATTATAACATTTTAGACAAAATATGGCTGTAGCAGCTAATAACATCATCAACCAAATATAGCAATGTGCAAATCATCTAATAAAGTGCAGCAACAGGAAAATCTGCTAATGCTACTAAAGTGCAATACCAAATAAAGTGCTAGTGCCTTTTTTTGGTCCCCATAAGTAGCAGCTACCACTATCATAACCACATTTTAGACAAAATATGGCTGTAGCAGCTAATCACATCCTCGACCCAAAATAACAATGTGCAAATCATCTGATAACGTACAGCAACAAAAAAGTGCTAATTCTTCTAAAGTGCAATAACAAGGAAAGTGCTAGTGCCTTTTATCATAGCAGCTACAACTCCAACATCCATATTGAAAAAGAGTGTTAAAGTACCTCCTATACCTTTTCTAAATCATAAAAAAACTTAAATTTTTTTCAAATTTCCTAGTGGCCCCCACCTGTTAAGCATAAGCTTCTTCAAAATTTCGAGTCCTCTTCATTTTATTAAACCATTTCAAATGAGAGGGAGCTTCACTAGATTTCCAATTCTGAAGAATTAAAGAACGGGCTAAAGTACAAGAAATGAATAGAGAAACTTTCTCGGCCTCTGTTAACATCATTCTATCTCTGCAAAGTCCAAACAGAACGGCCTCGGGCAAAATTCTCTTCCCAATTACTAGCTCAATATCTATAAAAATTGCCTCCCAGAAGGGGCTCAGCCATGGACATGCAAAGAAAATATGGTGTCATTCACCTTCCCCATCCACCTGGCAGCAAAAGCACTTATCTTCAACTTCTGGAAATCTTTTTTTTAATGCGGCCGGAGAAAAATAGGAAAGCCAACGTAATAGGAAGGTCATCCTTTGAAAATTCGCAGCACGCAGGGATTTTCTTCCAAGATGGCATAAGGCCTCCCAATCATTCAGGGAAAGAATACATTGTGTCTCACGAGCTACCTTAGCCAAATGGCTCTCTATCACGGGAGCTTGACCCTGTTGATGTAATAACCAGTACCAGTTCCCTACACCACTAACTTTGGCCCCATAGAGAGCTACCACAAGTTCATTTGGAGCATCGAAAATGCCACTGATATTTTTCAGAAAGTGAACAACTTGTAAGTACTCAAAAAAGGCCGGTTTCCTATGGCTTTCCGCCCTTGCCATTACCTCTTGCCAGGAAATCACCCTATTTTGAATTATAAAATGTCTTAGCTTTAGTAGTCCACAACCTTCCCAATTATTAATATGTCTTGATCGAAACTGGAGGCCGAGACTAGTACATTCTCTCAATTTTAAATATTGCAGACCCTAAGAGCCCGTCTTTTTAAAAAAGGACTGAAGTCTAAAAGAGTAATCTTTTAAAGTCTTGTATCTTGTTCTCTTAGGGAGTTTGGAAGTTTTTAAAAATACTCAAGTTTGAGAACCAATTTCTTGCGTCATTTTATCTATAAAGAAGCTATCTCTAGTACCTTTAGATTCATTGAAGCTAGACACTAAATCTAAAAAAAAAAGCAGCCTCATAATAGGTTCTTAAATGAGGCAAAGCTAAGCCCCCTTGTGCAATAGATAGTTGCACCACAGTCAATTTAACCCTTGATACTTTCTTTCCCCAGACAAATTCTCTAAATAAGGTTTCTATTTCTCTAAAAAAGGAAACATGTATCTTAATTGGGACAATGGTAAAAAGAAATATAAGCAACGGGAGTATGGACATTTTGATTAAAGAAACTCTACCCACTAACGATTAGGGGAGCAAAAGTCATAGCTCCAGAAGTTTCTTGATTTTCATTCTTAAATAATTACATTTATATAGCTGTTGGTACTGGCTAAACATAAATATCCCAAGATATCTAATTGGATCTGGCTTAGTTGCTTGTGCCCTCAAGCAAGATGGAAGAAAATTTAAATCTGTATTAAGGGCAAGAACTTCAGTTTTATTAGCATTTATTTTATAGCCACCAATTAGCACAAAATTAATAAATTCCTTTAAAACCATTTCGAGATTATCTTTGTCAGGGGTCAGCTATAAAATAATGTTGTCTGCAAAAAGTTTCAACTTTGCCATGCCAGGGATAGGGGATTGAATAGCAGAATTATTTCATATTTTAATTACCAGTGGTTCTATAAAAAAGGTAAACAGCAAAGGCGGAAGCGGACAACCCTGCCTTGTCCCAGGGTTTATTTTTATGGTTCCTGCTCGTTCTAATTTATAGCCACCAGAGCCGTGGCTCCCTGATAGATATTACGTAGCATGTTGACGACCTGAGCAGGAAAGCCAACCAAACCAAGGGAGAAAACACAGGGTTCTCCAATTAACGAAGTTAAAAGCTTTCTCAGTATCGACCATTACCATACATGCCAGAATAAGATTGGTATTAAAATAATCCAAGGTATGTATTAAAAACTCGGTATTGGCCGTCATTGATCTCCCTGCTATAAAACCAGTCTGATCACTGTGAATTGTCTCTTGGGCGGCAAATAAAAAAACACTCTGCCCATACTTTCATTAAAATCTTATAATCTAAATTCAAAAGACTGATGGGCCTGTATGAATTAACATCAGCAGGATTTTTATCTTTTTTAACAAAGGACACAATTATCGCATCTTTAAAACATGCGGGTGACTAAACCACCCCTTTTAATGTAATTAAATAGTTTTTTCAGAGGGGTAATTAATTCCTTTGAAAAAACTTTATAGAATTCAATAGGGAAGCCATCCTGCCCCAGCTGTTACTTTGATGGCTGCCGAGATCTCGGCAGATTCCACATCAGATCCCAATTGACTGATCTGATTATCTTAAAATTTAGGAATATTCACATTTGTGAAATAATATTGGATCAGCTCCTCTTCCACTAGATATATAGTTGAATTAGCCAAGAATTTACCAACTAGCTGGCTTTCTTCGTAAACCCTTTGTTGATATATTTGAGAACTACAGATCTCCTCTAGAACATAAACAGCACCGTTCTAGCCTGTTCAAGTTGATTAGGGAGTAGCTGAAGTTGGAGAGCGTACTCTTTTTCCACCGCTGTTTGTAATTTAGCTATTTTAAGTCTCTGGGCATTTGACTGGGCAGCGGTAAAGGCTATTATTTGACTGGGCGCTGCTGCCTTAAACCCACCCCACACTGAGAAGGGCTCCGCGGTGTTCTCATTGATCTTAAAATATTCAGAGATCCATTCTCTGAAGCTTTTGACCCAATCCATGTCCTGCAGGAGGAGGCAGTGCAGCTGCCACCTGGGCCGCTCCCTGCTCCCTCCCCCAAGCACCATTTCTAGCCCAACATAAGCGTGGTTGGAGAAGAAATTGAACCCAATATCACCCTTTAAAACCTTAAGTGATCTAAATGTGAGAAAAAAATCGATGTGGTCTGAGAACGGTGCGAATAGCAGGTAAAAAAATATTTATCAGAATGGATTTCTCGCCACGGATCTACCAGTTGATATTCTTGTCTAATGGCTTTCACACATTTTTTGGTATT
The DNA here is from genome assembly GCF_964261635.1 of Lissotriton helveticus. Classification (NCBI taxonomy): domain Eukaryota; kingdom Metazoa; phylum Chordata; class Amphibia; order Caudata; family Salamandridae; genus Lissotriton; species Lissotriton helveticus. The sequence goes on from NC_136060.1 coordinate 190,206,218, forward strand.
TGGTTTCAGTTTTTTTTTGTTTTTATTTGAAGTATCCTTTCTTAAATCCTGTATAAGTGTAAAATCCCCTCCAATAATAAACTGACCAGGGGCTCCCATCCAAAGCTCATTAATTTTGACCAGGGCTGAGATGTCATCTGAAACAGGACTATAATAATTTATGAAATTCTAAATCTTCACATGTAACCTTGTTGCCACCCATATCCATCTCCCAGGTGGCTCCCTATGTACTTGTAAGAATTCCCAGGGACGTTTTCTAGAAAAAATAAATGGCAACCCTTCTCATAGCAAGGCCTGCAGGCGCAAAAAAAAACATTAGAAAAGACCCTGGGTAAAAATAACTTAAGAGAATTAGATTTTAAATGCGTCTCCTGTAAGAACAAGACTTGAGGATTGAATGATGTCAACCATCTGATTAGAGCACCATACTTTTTTTTGTTTAGAATTCTATTAGCGTTAACTGATAGGATCTTACATTTACTGGTTCCTAATATTAATACTTTCTCTAAAGTAAACTCCTTGTTTACTCAGTACCAAATCTTTACGTTGTGTGCTATCTGTACCTTTTGCTCCTACTCTTTTTTCTGCAGTGAACCCTACCCAAACTCCACCCTTCCCACCCCTGAAAAGAAGAACCCACCCATCGAAATGTGGAAAAACCCCTACTGACCACGCTAACCACATTTTGCCCCTCCCATCTAACCTCCTGGGTGTCATGGAATTACACCCGAAGTGACCCTGCTGACCAAACGGATCCCCTACATGATCTCACACAGACGCTTTCTTTCTCTATTTGAATCGACGTGCCCAGTTCTAAAAATAAGTGTGGTATAAAATGACAAATATATCTACCTTCTTTATATTGAACTTTGAAACAAACATTTATGAAAGTGATCACTTTTCCATGAGCACAGCATAAACATTGCTGCAGGGCAATTAATTATTTTACCCTAATCTTGAAGGAGCTGATACCCTGGTAAGACCACCGATCTCAGGAATCTATTCATCACAAACTCCAATGTCTGACTGGAATATCACAATGCAAAGGTTGGGAAGAAGGTAACTCTGGGAGAGGCTGTGTATACTGACTTCTTAGGAACATGAAATCCGGTCAATTCCATGATGTAATATGGAGTGGACCAGAGACGTACATGACAATAAAACATTCTATAGAACAGATAGCTGTGGCTACCATGTGATAAGTGTCAAGAAAGTCACCCATGAAAAAGGAACATTTCTCCCTATGCTCAAAACTGGTCTTATTACACTTCTACTCATGAAACTGATCTTCAACCCCACTGACATCCAACACCTGAGATCAGTCTCCAAACTTAATTTCCTCACAAAATCATTGACAACGCTGTTCCCCTGCAACCTTTCTTTCACATCTTGAACAATAACCATCTCAATTCCAATTCCAATATGACTTCCACATCAAATGCAGCATAGGCAGAGCCACCATCTAACTACTTGATTCTTACACTGTAGGAACGCACCATCATTTCCCTTCTCTAGTTTCAGTACTTTCTGCAGCATTCAACAGCTTTAACCATATGACCCTAAGCAGCATCCTTTATTCCAGAATGGGGATGAAGGGTCTAGAACTGAAATGTTTCTCTCCCCTCCTCTCATCAAAGTTCGAGTTTGTACAAATGGGTTCTACCCTCATTGCTGCTTATTTGGAGAGTACAACAGGACTTCACGGCCCCTCCTTTATTCACAGACATTGTATTACATACTTAAAGCAAAATCCCAAATCGGGGTCATTAATTCAAATGGTGCAGGGCACCACCAGCAATTAACCATCATAGATAAATCTTGACATCATTGGTTAGCTTGCTATATCCCCCTTTAATCAGGGATGCCTGCACAATGTCAGTGCATAAAGTATTCTGGAGTATGCCAGGATGGCCATGGACTTCTTTCTGCAGATGGTCAATCAATGGTTTACGTTTTGCAGCATCTCTCTCATTACATAAACTGAAAGTCAGCTTTTTCATTACCATAATAGAACAATTCCTCCTGGACCAATCATGGAAGGATGGAGATGATAGACTTTTTCATTTTAGCACAATTTTCTATTTTGCACCAAGCAGCATATTAACAAATAGAGACCAGTCACTTCCACGTAGGCCCTCCCTTGTGTTGGGTTGTAACAGCAAGATAGTTATGCATCCTCCGTTTTTAACTTCTACATGGAAACACTATGCTCTATGCTATAGTTAAAAAGGTTGTCATCATCCTAATGCCGACAAAAAATCCAATTACACCTTAATATCGCAGAAATCTTCCATGAAAACGTATTAAATGAATGACCTCACTCTCCATGAAACTAAAGCCAACAAAAAGGGAATTCCTCTTTCTTCATGCTAAAGACTCAAAGGACTTATAGATGCATCTCTCCTGTGTTAGCAAGTTTCACAAATCAGCATAATTAATCACTAACCAAAAACTATAAATCCTCAAAACTTCAAAAACACCTCCTTCCAAATCCTTTAACAGAATACCTTCATTGCAAGCAATTTCCCCCACCTACAAGTGTGACTGGGTACTAGAATGATCAAGTCTGAAACTGCGTGCCTGATCATTTCCAGCCCAGAGATACTTGGCCTGTATTTGATGCTGCAGGGGCAGGGGCTGCAGGTAACTGCACAGTGCAACCCCGTCCAATCCCTGCAGGAGCAAGGGAGATAAGAAAGTGCTATCCCCAGACATGATGAAGACCACAAAGATCCTCTGCCCACCACACTCCTTCACTCCCACCAGCCCTTTGTCAGACAATTGGAAAATGTCCTTAGTTTTCTCCACAGAATTGAGAAAACTATGAGGTAAAAGACCCAGTATCTATCTCTGTGTCTATATAGTTATTCCCCAATTCAAGAAAACATGTAATCTGTGGGTTTTGATGAAGGAATGCTCGTTACATTCAAGAATTCTAGTATCTTGGTACCCCCTACACCAAAATCTGCAGAACTCGTAAAAAGGACCTAAGAAACTAAAAACCTCCATTTCTTCACCGGACATTATAATAGCTGTACAAGCTCTGGTAGGAGATTGGCAATACAATATAATGGCCTGCCCAGATCCACTATAGATCCTTTCAGGGCCATCCTTCATACTGCAGTTCATACTTTCAAAGGAATTAAGAAATCAGATCAGATCACATCCATTCTGAAAGCCCTCCACTGACTCCCTAATAAAGCTAGGACTCCCTTCAGAATGGCTTGTGTCATCCTAAAAAGCCTTCCTCAGGGCCTCACGAGTTATCTAAAGGACAAACTACACTTCAATGGTGAACAAAGAGATAGAAGAAGTAACTCTTTCTAAAGGACAAACTACACTTCAATAGGACAAACTACACTTCAATAGTGAACAAAGAGATAGAAGAAGTAACTATTGCCTGCTTATCGAAGTATCAAAAATAAAAAATCCCAGACACTGAACCATGTGTAAAGCACTAACACTATCATTCTGAAGTCGCCTACCGAAAAAGGCTAACACTTAAGCCCAATTCACCCTTTTTCTGAAAAAAGACTTTAAAACACATTTTACTTCCCTGCCTTATCTTGTCACAATCTTGTATGCATTTTCCCTGTAATACATAAAAAGTTCTTTCGCCCTTGTAGCAAGGGCTATGTTATGTAGGTATCTTATTGTTAATAATAATAATAATAATAAGAAGAAGAAGAAGAAGAAGAAGAAGAATGATGATAATAATTATGTATTTAAGTAGACTAAACATTATTTAAATTATTATACATCTATAATAAATTCTATCAATAGGCCAGGGAAACCTTTCAACATCATGTCAATAATGTAGTGGGAATGGGGGGTATTACATTTATAGCTTCTCGTTGAGATTCTCGCAGTCAGATATTCTGGATTAATTGATAAGAAAGCAGGGACACTTTCTTATTCACAAAAAGAAACATACACCTTTCCCTTGACACTAACTACAACCACAGCCTTTAAAATTTAGCCCAATATGTGAGCGGCTTCAATTTGTTATAAAATATGTGAATTTATCAAGATGTTCATGTAGATCCTACTCTTACCTTGTTACTCAAATCCCTCAAGGATTCGAGTGATTAAATTCCTGAAGGGAGTGAAAAAGTATGTTTGAGAAATATACCTTCAAGACCTTACCTTGCCTTTGAAGAGCTTCACAGATCATAAAGACAACCACTTTTAATAATAAATAAAAAGTGAAGAACATTGACCTGTAAATCTTTTAATATTACAGATGAAGAAAGCCATGCATTATTTCTCATGGACACCCAGGTAATGGAGGATAGGGCTGTTATATCAGCGTGGACTTTAATCATTACAAATGTGTATTCAGTCACCCCTTGCTTCTAAAAGCATGACAATCTGCTTCTTCTACACATGCTCAGGAGCTGTCCAATCTATCTGTCCATTTCGTCCAACATGAAAGAACTGTAACAAAACATAACCGTTAAGGGATTTCCTTTGCTTAGCTCTAGGCATCAACTTTACATTTGTATTAAACGCCAGGCATAGTGACAGGCTCTGACATGACTTGGGGTGGTTACAACCAAAGACAGATTTGTATGTGTTGTTTGTAAGTGAGGTGGTCCTAAATCTTGTTTACGGCATTTTCGAGGGAATTTCAGAGCTGGGTTACCAAGAGGGATGCATATGCTCGACTTGCGGGCATAATTGACTGTTGGAACCATTAGTAAATGGGGGTTTCTCGATTAGTGGTGGTAACCAGGAGTTTTATCTGAGGGGTGGCTGTAATACTGTTTCTTGTTCATCTCTGGCATTTTTTTAATACAGCATTACATAGTATGTAATCCGTCTTGAGAATTTTTAATCAAATAAAAATTGTAATGCTCCGACTTTTAGCATCTGGCAATCTTCAGTGTATAACAAGATTTACGACAATGTGGAAGGGCCTTCGTCTTTCACAAAAGTAACCAGAAATGCCTTAGCCATGGGATTGTCAACATAAATACTTTCCAGCTTCAGTGAACCTTCCCCTGCGAAGACCTGAACTTTACTGTTCTCATCATTGCCACCATGATCAATCTGAAAGTCCACTACATGACCTCCTTTTAAGCTTTTCCTGCACAATAACAGTCGGAGTTGCACCATACAATTGGCCAACTGAATGCATGCCAAAAAACACGAATCCGAACTGATAAATCACTCCAATGTTCCCAGTTACGGTGACATTAATATTGATAATTGTGTCTCACCTGCACATGCCTAGCATGGACAGCCACAGACTGTACTTATGTGTATGCAAAAATATACCACTACACACAGCCAAATAAAAAACACCACTTTACCAACATGCTGCTGCTATCCAGATTTTATCTGAAATCCATACAAAATGGAGACAGGTGTTTCCTGTTATGCAACTTAAACTATAATGCCCACTCTCAAGCTACATCAAGCCACAAACATTCGCCCCCTGCATCAGAAAGTCCCTTAAAGTCACACTTTTCAGTAATACCCAATCATCTTCTTCTGTTCAGAACAATCTATAGCACTAAACTAAAATTCCCTTCTTAGTGTGCATATTGTAAACACAATAAATAAAACATTAGAATAGAGAAATGTTCAAACATGTTGTTCACCCCTGCGTATTTGGCTCAGCCTTACCTCCACAGTGTTGCATTTCTTCTCTTCAATTCTGCTTTCATCTTCTTTTCCTTCAACATTCTCTTCCACTGCAACTATAGGTTCTTCCACTGCCACGTTCTCTGGGTCTAATGGCGTTGTAGACTGTGCGTCTGACAGCCAGTCATGAGCTTTTTTCCTAGCCTAGTAAAAAATAAAATAATACACATTGCAGCAACTGAAACAATAATAGATTTCTTAAGTGATCTTCCACTATACAGATGGCATCCAAGGTGTGTACAAGTCATACGAGTAGATAAACGTTGTTTCAACCTATTGTACTGAAGGACTGGACTATTTAAGGCCCAGCGGTGCCAGGGACCAACACCTAAAACCTTCGTGGGATACCTGTTCTGGCGCACTAAAGACAGAGACACGGGAGACTTCCTTCGGCGTCAAAGATCAGCGTTTATTACTGCAGGGATGCAAGAGTCATGGGAAGTACAACAGAGTGTAGGTTCCAAGAGCCTGCTTCCACTTGTATTTGTGGGTCGCTCTCTTTTATACAAGATCTTGTCATTGCACAATATGTAAGCAAAAGGTTACAGCTCAGTTCCCACAGTAAAATTCAAAAGGATCGCTTTCATGTATTCAGAACCCCGGAACATAATTACAATAACATCACCAGTCCCAACTGTAAAAGCACATCTTCCCACCATTAGGTACATTCCACTTGAGTTGTAAATAAGCAAAAGAAAGAGACAAGAACAGCTGCAGGGAAGTCAGACAACAGGGAAAAGAGAGGGTGAGGATAATATTGGATGCGTAATCGTAGCTTGAAAGGGCTTGATCCCAGCACGTGCGAGGCTGTAACAATAGACCGGCACGGTGGAATCACCTTCGAGCGGAGGCAACTGCTCTAGCAGTATCCTCCCCCTACTCATAAAAGACGCACGAAAAGGCATATGCTTCTTCCGTGAAGCTTGGGAACAAAAGGTCACGATGCGGACAGTTGCCTGTTCGCTGACTACGTGAGGGCAAGAAACAAAATGGATGCCGTATCTAAAATGGAACCCGAGGGTTCATTGGAAAAAACCTGTAAATGAGATGAACTCTTCTGAGTAGCATGGCGATACCGCGTACACTTACTAAACTCGTCATTTACGGTTCATAGATACCACACTCGTCCATATTCGGCGATGCCCAAAACGTCGTAACGATTTTCACGGAACCTCAGTATGTACGTTTATTTTTGTGGTAAGATATTTTAATTGGCCAAATAGTTAACACGGAGATAATATATTTTTCTATAATGTAATTGCTACTAAGATGCATACTTCGTCAAAGGAGACACAAGCAATGAGAGAAAGAATTTAAAACTCCGAAAGATAGAGAGGTACTACACAGATATTGACGAAACTGGTTTGGTGCAAATTAATTTAGCTTTTATTAACAAAACTGTGCAAAGACATCTACCTTGGCAGCCACGGGTACACGAATGTTAGGCTGCTTGACTGGATTCTAGTAAGACAAGGATCTGGTAGCAAGAGTGGAATTCTCACTGGGTACGAGCAATCCATCTGTTCAGTGCCACAGAAAAGTGATGCATGACTAGTTTGTGTTAAAAGAAAAGCATCATATATAACTACTATAAATACACAATATCTCAATTTCATTTTATAATTGTAAAAACAGATTTCAAATTTTCAATTGCCTGTTTACATAAAATAAACAGGCAATTGGAAGACTCCGGGTATATCATATATAGAAAAGCAGAACAGCCTAATATCTTTCATCTTCAATAAACCTGCTGGGTAGTGTTTAATTTGTGCCTCTGCTAAGCAGTGCTCAGCACCGAGACTCCCTTAAGAGAACTGGAACGGGTCTGCGCTTCATTCTGACAGATTCTGTGATCCCAGGAGGTTCGTTTGCAGAGGCTTGGAGTCTGAACAGGAGCAAGTGAGTGACCCCCCGCACTCTCCATCCTGCATGTTTACACACATCCTTTTTGAAAAGATACAAGGCTTTGCAAGGCGAGCTGAAGTGAAGAGAGTGTTTGCTGCAAAATGAGTGTTACTGTATTGGTGTAAGAGGTCCTTTTTTGTAACTACATACATGCACCGCAAAGAACCAGCTGCTGCTCTGCCCCCTTCAGGCCTGGCGGAGTCCACTCTAATCCAGACAGTCATGCAGCGTCATCCTATTAGGTCATTTAAGATGGCGGGCCTGGCAGCATAAGCACTGGCAGACCCCTACTCAGAATGAAGGCGGTCTCCTCCTGATCGTGTGGTTTTGCCATGCGTGTACTGCAGGGCCTGCCCAGACATTCATCCTTGTGACTAACCACAGCACTGGAGCCTAGCCTGGTCGCTGATGGACTCACTGGGAACGTCCAACACCGTACCCAACACTGACTATCGGTGAGATAGGGTGAGTGTTAAATTGACTTATACCTGGGTGCACTCTTTCTGCGCTCTGACATTACATTCATGACCTACCTATAGTCCGCTTTAAAAAAATCAAAGATATCTTTTTTTATATATAACTATGCATGAATGTTTTACAGTCTAACAAACCAGATATGAGTGTGTTTATTTTGTAGCTTTAAACTGATTCACTAATAAATGTTTCTATATTTTGCTGTCGATGGAAAGGAGACCGTAAAGTTGAGTGTTTTGACTAGGATCACATCATTTTGTCAAGTTGTGATGACAGGATCCGAGTCTGCAAATCAGGCATTGTGGATACATTTAGCAATTTAAAACTACATGCGTGGTGTTTTTGTAGTACAAAGTTAAGTGGCAAGACTAACTGCATTTATGTGCATTGAACGTTAGGCCTTTGTTAGCATCGACGCCTCCAATTAAAAGTTTTACAAGTATTCACAGCAATCGAATGAATGTCATAGAGCCCGCAAACGGGCATTCTTGACACCCCTACTGATTTATCAAGTCGGCTACAGCTTTTGCGGTAGCCCTGATCCTCTGACCCCCACTGATGTGTGTTTAAGAGAGAAAGAAAAAGAGAGAAAGAAATAAGGAAAGAGCAAAGAATGAGAAGGAAGGAAAGAGAGAAGGAAGGAAAGAGAGAAGAAAGGAGACAGAGAAGGGAAAAAAAGATATAGAAAGAAGGAGAAGGAAATCTAAAGAAAGCGGGAAAGAAAGAAAAGGAAAGAGGGATACAAAGAAAAACTAAGAAAGAGGGGAGGAAAGAAAGACGAAAGACAGAAGGGTAGAGAAAAAAAGAAAAAAGAAAGATTGGAAGAAGGCGACAATGAAGGAAGGCAAGAGGAAAAAATGAGGAAGGAAAAGAGAAAAAAGAAAGAAATAGGTAAAAGAAAAGGAAAGTGAAAGGGAAAGAAGAAAAGAGAAAAAGAAAGAGAAACAAAGAATGAGAAGGATAGAGAAGAAAAGAAAGAAGGAAAGAAAGAGTGAACGAAGGCAAGAAAGAACAAAGGAAAGAAAGAAAGAAGAAAGGAAAGACGGACACAATTCAGAAGGAAAGAAAGCAAAAAGGAGAAAAAGAAAATAAGTATAAAAGGATAACTTAATACAGACCAGTTTCAAATGCACACAATCTGATCTGGTATTCTGTCAAATAGCAGCAATCAGAAAAGCAAAACACTCCAAACGGAATTTACATCAGTATTGGCAGGAGATTGGATCCGATAAAGATGGAATATGCATCAGAAATGTCCTGTTATATCACATCAGGCTCTAAACACTAGGGCACACTAAAGTAATTATGAAGTAAAACAAGCATTTGCAATGCAATCAGTCTCGCCTTTGGGACCTCATATGTATTTAGCTATGCAGCACATTAGCCTGGGTGCTGAAACATCAACTGTTCTTTAAAATGGAGGGAAAATAGGCACCAAACTGCGTGACACACCAGGTATGACAACACATGGAGAAATATTGCCTTTCACCGGGAAATGGTATAGTCCAAAGCTCTGTTTTTAATATAAAATCAGGGCCTTAGGTGGTCATATAACTGAAATACAAGATTTGAAAAAAATATTATTGTCTACGGGTGCTCATGGAAGACAATCTCTATAGACTGGAACCTAGAGAATGCTAAAGTGATTCTTGTATTTTACTGACCTCTGCTGGTCGTTTTCTATCAAGACAGTTAAATCGAGGCAGTTGCCAAAAAAATTAAAAAGAGAAAGTCCCTACGCAGAAAGCAATTCTGGTATTTTACTGACCTCTGCTGGTCGTTTTCTATTAAGACAGTTAAATAGAGGCAGTTGCCAGAAAAAAAGTCCCTAAGCGGAAGCAGACAAGTCCTAGGGCTGATCTCCAGAGCCCACAAAGTATATACACATATAAGTATATACTAAAGTATATACAAGCGGTCTCGACTGCTCGACCTAAACACTGGCACTGAAGGGAACTAGCGTGGGAGGGCCCCCTCCCTGTGAGAGAGCAAAATGTAGTCACACACATTCCAGTTGCTCAGCAATTTAACACGTTGCGAGTACTACCTGGACCGTCGTGTACTCGCAACGTGTTCAATCGCTGAGCAAGTGGAATATGCTATCCCACTGTGATGTGACAGCGTTTGGAGGGGGAACTACGGCCTATCACTACTCTGGAGTTTACGCTGAGAGTACTATATTAGTGAACTTACTGAGCTCCTATATTAATTGAGACTGTACTTTGGACACAATTCGAAGACATAAACTGATTTATTGGAATGACAAAGGATATACTAACACAAAAGGTGCTTAAAAGAGGTTGTTGATACTCATACACAGCCCTGATGAAATCGTGAATGTGAAGAAACACGTTGGCTAAAGTTGGGTTGACAGGTCCCTGAATAAAGCAACTCATATCCATTGGAGAATGCGTACAACACTTGAAGACTGGACTGCTTATTTTTTTTGTAGCGTGCAATAAGGCTGTATTTAACTATATACTCTCCCAGTCCAGCCCTGCATGTGCAGCACGAAGATTGGATTTAAAGTGATACTGGAACACTGCGCCTCTATACAGTCAATTTCTTTGATGTAATGCCGAAACACTGCTACTGTACACTGCAAATTGCTTTGATGTGATGTCTAAACACTGCTACTGTCCAAGGAGAATTGCTTTGACATGATACCAAAACACTGCTACTGCATACAGAGAATTGCTTTGAAATGATACCAAAACACTGCTACTGCATTTAGAGAATTGCTTTGACATGATACCAAAACACTGTTACTGCACACAGAAAATTGATTTGACATGATAACAAAACGCTGCTACTGTACAGGGAGAATTACTTTGTGACTGAAACACTGCTACTCTACACTGCAAGTGGCTTTGATATGATACAGAAACAAGGCTACTTTCTATGCTGTTGCACATGTGGGACTGTATCTGCAAATTGTTCATGCGAGGACTGCAATTTCACAAATTGGAGAGGAACGCAATGCTCTGCAGTGTCTCACACCAGTGATGCACAGGCTGGTGATCAGGGACAGGACAGCTACAGAGCATATGGCTGCAAGAATGTTTTGTGTTAAAGTTTTTCTTAGTTACAGAGGGGCGTGGTTTGGGCGTTGTGCTGGATCACGGCTCGCCTTTGAGCTTCATGAGGAACGACAGTGCAGACACCTCCGAAAATCCAAGTGCTGCCGCTTCTTTGCCTGGGCTGATTTGTGGGTCTCCCTAGAGGCTTCATAGATGCTTTGCTGCAGGCCGATGGATTGTTAAGCCCATTCTTCAGGCTTCTCTGACTTCCGTCTTAAGAACGGACGGTTTTCAAAATGGTGCCACCCGTGTGAGTCTGCCTCCTCCTACGATGGCGATCAATCAGAGAACTCGAAATTCCTGGTGAAGAATTTAAGGTAAGTCGGAGGGTGCCAGTGGGTCTTCCCGAGATACACTCCTGCCTACATGAAGTTCTGCCTTCTTCCCCGGCCTTTTACTCATGCATTCCAAGTCTCCCAGTTGTAGGCCCCTCTCAACCCACAGCCTTGAGCTCAGCTGCCCCTTCCCCAACTACCACATTCTCTAACGTCTTGACCAGTATAGCACAGCACCCAGCTTATGGTTACCAGGAACTTCTCTCCACTGTGTGTGGTCGGTGGCCCACTGCTTGCATTTCTGACACAAGGATGTTGCCAGGCCACTCAGCACTGTTAGGGGGCTCCTACCCTGCCGCCTGTGAATCAACACTCGTAACCTGGGCACTGGGCTTGGCATTTGAAGTTCTGTCTTGTGAACCCTCTGTATGGGTTCCCCATGAATATCAAAACAGTATGGCTGAACTCAAAGAAAATAAGTATAAAGACTGTAAAGGGAAGATAAAACAAACTATGCAAGAACCCCCATTATTGGAGTCCCCTATTAAAGGTAAATCTGAAGACTCTGCAACAATGGAAGCTATCCTGAAAAAATATAACAGTACATGAAATTGCTCAGAGCATCAAAAAGAATACAGACCTACTTCAGGTGGAAGTGGCAGCATTAAGAGATATTTGAAGGACTTGAACATCAGAATCAATAATGCGGAATCTAGAATAAGGAACGCAGAAGACTGCAATATGGCCCATGGAAAACCGATACAAAGGACCGATCAGATAATTTCCTCCCTCAGGCGAAGATGTTATTAATTTAGAAGATCGCAACAGGGAAAGCAACCTTAGAATATTAGGGCTACCCGAGAGCAGAGAGGAGAGGGCCACCTCCACGGTGGGATTTCTGGAATCCTAGATCCCAGCCACCTTGAAGATATCTTTCGAAAAAGACTTCCAAATCCCTACCTTGCAGCACAAAAACTCTAGAACTCCATATCTGGTAATTTGTACGCCTTTATGCCACCAACACTTGGAAGCCTTTCTTGCCCATGTGAGGAAGTCCAAAGAGCTCATCTGGCATGGTTATAGGTTCTCTATCTCACAAGACTTTGCGAGAGACGCTGCGGAAAAGAAGAAGGGCTTTCTGGCCCTAAGGAAGAGACTCACTGAAAGAGCCATCCCCAACTCATTTGTTGGTCCTTCAAGATCCAAAATCGACTTCAGGGACAGAACACAGACCTTCCATGAGCCTGCTAACCTCTGTACCCTCCTGGACAATACAACTGAAACACAGATAGACAAAGATGGAGCCTCTGGTTCTTTGAGCCTCCCAGCCACTTGACTCTTTTCCCGATACCTCCAGAGCAACTTTCTGCTAAAGGCTGGTTTAATTTATAAATTTGCTGGGTGCCTCATGCCTGCAGCGATGCCAGGCCTACCACCTGGGGTGGAGCGTATGGCTTGTTTATCTCCACAAGATATACTGTGTACCTGTTCCACTGTTGAGCTTGCAGGCTACTATACACCATTTGCACTGTGGACACCTCACAAATTTGAAGATCTTACAACTGTATCTATTTTGCATTATGTTTTTGCAGTACTTCATTAATGCTTTAAGATGCATATGAGTGGTGTTCTCTCAATTTGTAACACTTCTAGGTTTTAGTATATAAGTATCTGGCTATCTCAGTTTCTGCTGTCGTAGTAATGTTGCAATGGTGCTATGATTGTTTTTTTTTTTTAAACATATTTTTGTTGATTTTCAAGTGCTATGGTTGTTGTAAGCTTGTAATACCATGGTATGCCACCTCCAGCTTAAGTATTTGATAAAGCACTCAATACTGTTAGGGCAACTGACCAGACACCTGGTACTCATGATGTCTCCACTGACCTGTATTGCCTCATGTTTGTCTGCTTTCAGTATAGCTTTGTAGAATTGGAACTGGCTATGGGGGCAGAGTTATTTTGGTGATCTTCTATACTATTGTATTTGCTGTTCCCACAGTTTTAGTCCACTTCCCACAGTCATAGCTCCTCCTTGCAACCGGGGAACTTTGCCTTGCTTAGATGGGATCTCTTACAGATCTATAATGTATCCCCATGGTTTGTATGTTCATCACTCGATCTTACGTGTCTTCGAGATTCCCCCACCAGTTTGTTCGGCAGCGTTCTCAAATACTTATAGATCACTAACTTGCTGGTGCAGTGAGTTCCTTCCCACCTCCTTCACTGCACTGATGCCCCCACAGCCTCTTGGATCCACACCTCGTTCCATAGGACTTTCCCTCTCTTTCCACAGGAGGATCTTTGGTTTATTTTTATTTTTCACTTCCTTCCCTATCTCCTTTCCTGTTACCTCCCCCTACCCGTCTTGCCATGTGGCCTATGGCATGAAGCCAGATGCAACTGCCTTTGGGCTATCTGTTTGGGCTTTTGCTGTCCAGCTTGCACGCCAGATTATCAGTTCTTCCTAAGATGCTTGACTTAAGTATAAGTATAAGTATAAGTATAAACCATTTTATAGCGCGCTCCGTTACTGGAGAGTATCCTGGCGCGAGAAAGGGAAAGGCAGACAGCAGAACACAGAGAAAAAAAAAAAAAAGCATCTTAGATTGCACTCTTGAATAAATGAGTTTTCAGATGTTTTTTGAATGCAGCCACTGTTGGCATGGAGCGCAGATGGAGAGGGAGAGCGTTCCAGGCCCGAGCCACAATCACAGATATCGACTTGCCACCGAGTCTAGCACGTTTGAAGCGGGGAAGGGACAATTTAAACAGAGTGGAAGATCTCAGGGTGCGTGCAGGGACATAGCTAGTGAATCTCTTTCTCAGATGCAGGGGGCCTTGATCATGAGTTGCACGAAACGCAAGCACCAGAGATTTAAACAGAATGCGCTGTGCAACAGGAAGCCAGTGGAGCGTGCGCATCTCAGCGCGGACGCTCTTCCATCTAGGGATGTTAAATAATAGACGGACAGCCGCATTCTGGATAATTTGCAGGCGTCTCACCAGATATGCCGGAATGCCACTGAACAGTGCATTCGCATAGTCCAACCTAGCCAGTATGAGCGCCCGAGCAACAGACTCCCTAGCCTCCCTAGGGAGCAAGGGGAAAAATTTACAGAGCATTCTTAGAGTGGCAAAGCAGGTGCCTGTAAGCTTTTTAATATGGTACTCGAATCTGAGATCCTCTGTGAACCAGATGCCAAGATTTTTGGCAGGTCTCCCCATCTCTTTCGGGCTAGGAATGTTAGAAGGCCACCGTGTGCTCATAAACGAGGGGGGGAAGGAACCATAAAAAAGCACTTCAGATTTGTCCTCATTGCATTTCAGCTGGGCCTGCGTTAGCCAGCGAAATACAGAGGACAGACACAGATGGACTGTCGACGTATCCAGATTATCATCTGGCCAAGTGAACAGCAGTTGGGTATCATCTGCATACCCTATGATCTTAGCCCCAAACTGTTCCGCTAGATAAACCAGGGGGGTGATGTAAACATTGAACAGTAAGGGGCTAAGAGTGGACCCCTGCGGGACCCCTGTAAGCAGAGGTTTAGGCTCAGAGGCATGGGGAGGCATCCAGACCTGCTGGGTCCTATCCGATAGAAAAGAGGACAGCCAGTCTAGCACAACCCCCCCAATGCCTATGGCAGACAGCCGGCCGAGGAGGAGCTCATGAGGGACGGTATCGAACGCGGCAGAGAGGTCCAATAAAATTAGGACCGCTCTGCCACCTCCGTCTAGGCAGTCCCGAATTGCCTCGGTCATTTCCAGCAGGGCCGTCTCGGTGCTGTATGCAGCCCTGAAGCCCGATTGAGCAGGGTGGAGGGCGTTGGAGGTTTCAACAAAGCTCTCCAATTGTTGAAGTACCACCTTCTCACATATTTTCGTGAGTGCCGGTAAAAGGGAGATGGGGCGGAAATTCCCAGGAGCCGACGCATCCAGTCCCGGTTTTTTCAAAAGCGGCAGAAGTTTGGCCTGTTTCCAAACTAGAGGAACCTCGCCCGCAGCCAAGGAGAGATTCACTATCTGCGTGATCTCAGCGCAGACCGTTTCCGCCACCTCCGAAAGCACTCGGGCTGGACACGGATCGGTTGGAGAGCCGGATTTCAGGGACTGGAGAAGGGGGAGAACAGCACCCTCCGTAATCTGTGCAAAGTTCGTAAGTTGCTGTCCAGAATATGGGCAAAAGGAAGGACACAGGCCGGCTGCCGAGCAATCGGTGGGAAGAGCCGCTAAAAGGTCCTGCTGAATCCTTGCTATTTTAGTAATAAAAAAGGTGGACAGCTCCTCGCACCATTGCGCTGAGGGCAAGAGAGAAACAGCCTCAGCGACAGGTGCCACAAAGCTTAAACGTGATCTCTCTCTCTAGGGCCTTAATCGCCTGGTGATATGTAGAAAATGTTTAGATTAGCTGTGTGATTAGATTATTGTAACAATCTTAAAGGAGATATAATTATCCTTAAGCAAAATAAGGTTGGCCATAAGCATGCCCTATTCTTTCGTACTTGCTGGGTCTTGATCTGGCCAGCTCCCCTGCTGTCTCAATCAGCCCGTATTGTATTGGGGGACACTTCAACCTACCCATGGATGTAATTCTTGATAGACAATCAGCATTCTAATATAGACCTCCCAAAGCCAAGCTCAATCCATAAATTGGTAGACGTTTGGCGACTCCAGAATCCTACAGGATGTGACTTTATGTTATTCTCACTTCCCCACAATATGTCCTCTAGGATGGATTTCATATTCGTTAGCACTGGACTTGTTCAGGATTCACTTGATTCCTCAACAGAACCCATTTTAGTCTCCAACCATACAGCCATCATGACCTCATTTAAATGTACCCCAGCACACGCCATAACATGTGCATAGCGTATGAACTCTGAGTTCCTAAAGTCTGAGAAGGATAAAGAATTGCTGGGTATGGAAATTTCTCAATTTTTAAAAGAAAACACTGACTCAGTCTCCTCCCCAGTGATTCTGTGGGATGCCCTGAAATGCGCTACAAGGGGCTTCTGTATTAGTCGAATGTCGAAAAGAAATAAAGACATCAAGACTCCTCTATCCATCTTAGAAAAAGCGGTTAAAGAAAAGACAGACATCTACAGACACCCTAAGGTTCCCACCCTAATGACAGAAATCAAGAGACTCAAATACGAATATATTCATATACTCAGTAAGAGAGCGCACTTCACAATTAAGGCCCAAAACAGTACAAAACTCCTATATCTCTTGCAGCTTACCCAAATTTAAACACAATAACTCCATTATAACAGTGATAAGAGACCTCCAAGGTACTACTATGACCAAAACATCAGACATTCAGGAAACCTTTAAAAATGTCTATGTTTCTCTAAATAGTCCTAAGATAGCAGCCTCAAAACAGGCATGTGCGAATTTCCTTAAAAACATTCCTATTATCTCTCTCGAACATGGAGAAACTATCCCTAAATAAACCAATTGATTCCATAGAAATCCTTGCCTATTCCGCCCCACGTTTTGTGGTCAGCCGAACGTTGTGCCGAACGTTGTGCGAGGAGCAGAGGGGGCTGCGGGCTGTGAGCTGCATGCGGTCGGATGTGAACGCTGAGCCGAGTGCTGAGAGAACAACGCCGCCGCCGCCGCAGGGGAGACCGCAGGGGAAACTGCCACCGCCGGAGGAGCCGGAGAGCAGCATAGGCGAGGAGCTGTAAGCCGGGACCGGGACCGGGACGTGTTGGCTTGGACTCCCGCTTGGATCCCTCCCTGCCTCCTGCCTCCCTGCCTGCCTGGCCCCCCTTCTACTGAGGCAAGGTCTGCGAGTCGCAAACGGCGACCCGCAGCACCGCGGCCTGCTGTATTTCAGCTGCTGGATGGACAGTTTTCCCCCTCTGGCGATGTGTGTACCGTGAGCTGCATCCCTCGGAAAAAGTGAGTGCACTTTCACTGGCAACACACACACTTTGCGCATGGACACAGGGGTATTGAGTGGCTCATTCAGTAGTGTTTTGCATACGCAAGCGGCTAGTGGCAGAAGAAGTGAGGCGTGGCGAGGAGGTGTGAGGAACGCCCGAGGGGTTAACACCACATCAAGAGAGCAGCGGCCGGACCCACAGAAGGTGGGGGGTTCCGGTCTGGAATGCATAATTGACTTTAACTACGTGGCCCCCACAGTTATAGTCAGGAGACTCCATCCGAGTGCCCCTTTGCCCGCTTTATTGCCCCCTCTGCCTCACCTCCACCCCCATTCAGGAGGGCTGTAGCCACTGCATCGGTCATGTCAACCAACAAGGGCACCAAGGTTGGGGGGGCCCGATGGGCCAAAGGTCCACCCAAAGGGCCACACCAAGAGTGGGAATATATATGACATGCACAGCTGGGTAAGGACCGGCTTCGTCCCAGTAGCAGGCAGCCTAGAGTGGACTAACTTGGACACTTAACACAGGAAGGATCAGCCCTCAGAGTGTTTAGATATCTCCATTGATAGAACATCCCCCTTACTCAAATATGATGATGAAGATGTCCTTAAGGTCCAAGAGCCTTTTACAGCCACAACATCTCCTGGAGCCACAATTATCAAAGACAAATTCCCCAGGGTCAGCACAACAGCAGGTGAAGGATCAATAGATCCACCCCCCCCCCCCCATTAATGGGGACAAAGTCATCTTCCCACCGTCTTTCATCTACACTGCTCAGGGGGCGGACGAAAAGATCTCTGTCTTCCCACAACTTGGCAGTCTCTCCAGCTTTTCTTGATTCACATATAACAAAACAGGTAGGAAATCAGGAAGAGGGCTCATTCCCAGGAACAGCCGGGGTGACTCTGACCGGCTGCAGCAGCCCGCATAATATCTAAAAAATCCAGACGTTTACTTCCCCAACGCTGAAAGAAGACACAGCCATTGACGCCTCAACCCCAGGTATTGTAGCCCATACTAGCAAATGTGGATCACGCATCTTGATAGGATCATCTCCTGAGTTTGATCCGGGGTCAAGGGACTCCTTACATAGATCACCACCGCTCCTGCCTTTTGAGCTCTCATGTGCTCAGGACAACTTGCTAAGATCAGTCAACACATCCCTCTCAAACGCCATTAACGTGCTAACATGGCAATCTGAGAAATTCGAGCTGCAAATGGACACCCTGCAAATCATGGCAACGAAAATGGTAGAGATGGACAAAAAAATAGGTAACCTGGCCGCAAATAGGAACAACTTTTTTCCTTCCTCTCTTACTCCCGATTGCCGATGTCCAGTCCTGATAGACAAACTGTCTTCGCTCCCGACAGTACTCTCCTTGTTGGTGGAGGAACTAAGGCTCAGTATTAGTACTCGCCTTGTTGCAGCTAACACTGAGCAGTACACCAGCAGCCACACGCCAGTCGTGGGGGGTAAAAATCCGGAGTCCATACAATCACATCAGCGATCAACATCGGCCGCTCAGCCCTCCCCTCTGGGAGCTTCAGCAGGCCCAATGGGACTGAGCAATACTACAGGGGACACCACTTCCATCAATTCAGGGTCCACTACTCAGTCGGAAGGTGCCACTAATTGGTCGGAAGTTGCCACTAATCGGTCGGAAGTTGCCAAGGTCGCCCCCCAATAACATGGAGAGAGAAGAAACGCCTCAAAAAACAAAAGAAGCAAGCTACGAGTCTAGCGCTAAAAAATCACCAGTGTAATGTTTTGGCCACAGAACAAACAAATCCTGCACTCAATCGGTCCACTGAGCCGGGACACAATCAGCCTCTTTTCCCAATATTCTGCAAGAAGTCTAATGCGAAGCCCTCGCCTGCCCTACTTTCATTGAACACACAAACCATTAACCAGCCCTCAGTAGAGATAGCAGCCATAGAGAATGGTCCTAAGAAGTCGAGGAGCCACACGTAGGGGGTCCTGACACTGCAGGGCTTGCACCAACATTGGAATTGGACAGTCATCCAACCCCTCCAATTCTAACAATATCCATGATGGGATGCCGGGTGCACAAAGTACCGACGCAGCTGTAAGACGGTTGAACGGGAACTCAGGAACCATCGGGTCCCACCACTAGGAATCCTACCAGAACCCCAAATGTCATCAAGAAACCACAGTAGGGATTGAGGACATGTAACAACCTGCCCTGGGAATGTTCAAGGCCCACTAACGGTACATTTCCCCACCAGTATCGAGAATCATATCAGATATGGAGGCTGCCTAACAACTTGGCCGGGAAACGTACAAGGTAAAAAAATGGGACATTTTCATCAACCTAACAGCTCGATTCCAACCTCTTCCACTAGTACCCAGAATAACTCCAGGCACAGAGGAATCACGACTACCTACCCGGGTAATGTTCAAGGTCCGCCAGTAGTCCAACTCCATCAGACTAATGCCGCCCCCACCAGAACTGTGTCTCTAAGTTCAAAGCAAGGAACGGAATTTGACCCCCCGACTCCCTGCAAGCCTTCTAGCCTGGATCCACCTACATGGGCCCCAATCTCACTATGCAATGGCCCCTTTTCAACCCTGGGACAACAAGCCCCCCCACGGGAACCTTGGGAGAGGTCCATTTCTCAAAAACGAGCATGATTCCAAGCTATACTTCAAAGGGCAATCATGATTCTCTTAATAGATCAAATATTTTGACCCTCCTCCAACATACACAGTCACTCTCCCAGATCTCAACCAGAGCATTGTCAGGGTCCAATTTGTCTCCCTGCCTTCACACACAGGGAAAGAACAAACCATTGTAACCTGGGCCAACACAGACATTGCTGACAGAGTCCTCATGGAAAAAGAACAATTTGCCGAATGGGGTATCGAAGTGCCGAGGTTGGAACAGGAAAAGTATCCATATATCCTCCAGGCTCCAACTAAGAACCCCCCAATGGTCAGCATATTGAAGGGGATCCGAGGAGGGGAGGGCTCCCTTGCTCAAGCGAACTTGAACATTCAATGCATGGTCGATGGGCCTTGGGGGGGGAGACAGGTCATCTCCACATCTAAAACCCCCACCCCCTTTTGCTCCACACCCTCTCCAATCTCGGCCTATTGCGGGTGGGTCGCGGCCAATATGGCCAACAAAACTCAAGTCCCCAATAAGTGAGGGGTCCGGACCGACAAAGGCCTGGCTCATCCCAAGCAACAGCCGTGCTCAGCCCAGGCCCTTTCTAGCCAACATCCAAGCACTAAACATATTGAATTGGAATGTCGCAGGGATGACGAAGGTTCTACAAAGTACTTTGGCGACCACGCTCCTTGCAGGGGCTGAATATTTTGCGCTCAAGAAACGTGGTCAACCACGTCCATTCCAATAGGAGGCTACACAGAATACTTCAAACCTGCAATTAAAGGCACCATATTTGGGAGACCTGCGGGGGGCATCTCCATATACATCAAACACGCCTTGAAAGTCCATTTCACCGAGAAAAAGAACGACTCTGACATGTTCTTGGCTGGGATCCTGAAAGGGCTTAATACGGGAGAGGGTCCCCTATCCCTTCTCTTAATCAATGTATATTATAACCCCCACGGGCCGGCCCCCAAAGACAAGCTGACTCAACTGATTGCACAGATTGAATCTTTGCTCATTCAGTTTGCGTCTATGGAACCTATGATCCTTGGGGATCTTAACATGCATAAAATCATTCCGCTGGGAGCGCTGCGAGATGTAATGCCTTTATGCGGGCATACAACCTGGCCACCACGCACTTCCTATTTACAAAGGCCAAGCCATGGTTATCTCACGCACCCACTTATAACAATCAGACCATTCAGACCCCCATAGACTACATTCTATAACGTGAGAGGCTACAAAAATATATGCTAAACTTCGAAGTGCTTCCTCGGAGTCAAAGTGACCATGCCGCCTTAATTCTGAACTTAACCATCAGTACAGACATCCGCAATATCGTCCCCTGCATCGTAATATCCCATGGTGAAGAACAGTTCAGGCTCCTTAGAAGGATTAAATGGGGGGCAAGGACAACCAACGAATTTGCTTTATGGAAAACATCATGGGTCGGATGGCAGACCGGCTACAATAACTGTGGTTGTATAGGGGAATGGGACAAACTTGCATATGCTCTGGCCACACTGCTGCGGGGGCACACCACACATAGTATCCCTCGAAATCCAACATACATCCTGGGTCAAGTTCCAGCGATAAAGCAATGCGCTAAACACTTAAAGGCCAAACGAAGGGCCTTTCAAAAAACAAGGCCAGAGTCTGCTAAAAAGGAACTCAAATCAGCCGCTAAAAACTATTCACATCAGGTTTGGGAGTCAAAACGCAAACTCACTGAGGCAAAATGGTTGAAAATATTTGAAATACTGGTACCGTGTAAATCTCAAGATTTTTGGCGATGCCTAAACCAACTATTCCACGGGACCTCAAACATAGAGAATCCTCTGGATGAAGCTACATGGGTAGCCCATGTTAAAAGACTGTAAACTGATGACCCGAATGGCACCCTGCAGAACAGTACCTCAACATCTGGAGAGGGACATGGAATCACCCCAGCAGAGCCGGTAGTCCCTCCAGCCGCTTCAACTTTCCCAAGCAAAGGGGAGGTCTGTTTAATTCTAAAAAAGATACGACAGAACGGAGCCCCCAGCCCTAGTGGTCTACCAAGTTCCCTTTTTAGGGACGACACAAACTTCTGGTCAGACACCCTGGCACAATTATATGCGGAATGCAGGCTACTGGGGGATGTCCCAGACTCCTGGAGGAGTTCACTGTTGCAACCAATATATAAAAAAGGGCCAAACACGGACCCAGGGAACTACCGAATGATCGCCCTCCTGGACATCGAGGGCAAGGCCTATGCAAGCCTACTTTTGGCTGAATTAGTGGACTGGGTCGAGGCGCAAGGACTTCTGCCCTTTTATCAGACGGGGTTTAGACCAGGGGGCTCAACTGTGGATAACATTGTTGCCCTGTCATATCTAGCTCAGCAAGCAGTGTCCTATTACACCCCGCCGCTTTTTGCCTGCTTCATCGGCCTTCGACGGTGTAGACCGATCCATCCTTTGCCAGAAACTGGCTCGCTGGAACATCAGTCCACCCCTATTACAAGCCATTAAATCACTATACTCGCGTACCTGGGTAAGGGTCAAACTCACCAGTCAGTTTGCTACAGGGAAAATTACCACGGACCGGGGGCTAAATCAGGGGTGCGTGCTGGCCCCGATGTTCTTTAATTTGTATACTGCGGATATGGGCCAGGCACTGCATGGAGCCCCACTAGCCACGCCCAGGACTGGCCTCACAAAGATGTAGCTGCTGCAGTACGCCGATGATCTGGTTCTTTTCGACCACACCAAAATAGGGCTTCAAAAAGCTTTTACGGCCCTTTCGGTATACAACGCTCAGAACAAGCTGGTCGCTAAATCAACAAAGTCCAAAATAGTAATTTTTGGCCATTACCCGAAAAAAAAGGTGGCAAAATGGCGATTGGGCAGGCTGACTCTGGTCAGTGTCAAATCCTACAACTACCTCGGGGTTTGGATCAGCAAATCGGGACGCCCACAGGCACATCTCCACAAACTGCAGCGGAAGGTGGAAAAGGGTTACCTACGCCCTTTGCAAATTACATGCGACTCTGGATAGCCCTACCACAATGGCCATACAAAGAGTCCTGAGGGCCAAACTTTTACCGTCCCTCAATTACGCGCAACAGGCATTTCCAGGGAAATTTGCGCAAGACCTGGAAAAAATACATTGCACCGCCTACAAAAAGATATTCCGTCTACCAGCTTGCACCAGGAACACCTTAATTCGTCTAGAATTTGACCTCAATCGACAAATACTAGAGGAGCTGGCGACTCTCTCAAAATACTTTTTCTTAACAACGGCGGTCCCCATAAACTCTATTAAGGCGGTTTTAAAATCTATTTTCCTACAAACCAGTAATCCATGGTCTGCCTGTCTTGCCTTAGCCAAAGATCTTCTGCAGCTTGCCACAGAGAATTGGGAACCCAGTTTAACCAACTATGCTATCAACAAGGCAACAATTGCGGCTACGATCTCTCACCTTGGATATGGAATCCCTGGCAGCAAGAGGTTTTCATGAGACCCAAAGTCTCCCACACACACAGTCCAGCCAGAAACCCCACCTTAGGCAGGCTGTGGGAAGGCCAGCCCTACACAGGATCTTAGCTGCCCGATTACACCCTCTTCCTTTAAAAGAACTATATCCAACTACGAACTCAAGGCCAAGTATAAGGGAGTGTCGCTTCTGCAATTACAAACGAGAATCCTTGGCCCACATTCTACTTTGCTGTTCAGCCCTCCAGCCAGCTCGTAGAACTTATCTTAGACCCATCCTCCTTCAACTGGGCACCCGTACAGCAAAAGAGGCTGTCCAACAACTTTATACTTTGGACATTGTAAAGCACATGGCGAGTTTTGGGAAATTTGTTTACCATACTCGCACACTAATTATGGGCTACTCTCCACAGGCCGAGTCAGGAGCACCCTCTGGAGTTTCGTAGAAAGCTGGGCCCGGGTTGTGGAGGCTTGGATAATACTGAACTTTTGACTTGCTCTGCCCACAACAGGTTTTTCTCAAATTTCTGTCTTATTTTATAAACAAAAACAAAAGGTGGTTTTTAATAATTTTTTTGTACACATATTTATTGTTTTACATTTCTAAAAGTGTTGTTTCTCCTGTTTAAAAAAACAAAATATGTTGCGTTTTGTAATGGTTTTGATTAACCGCACAAATAAAGTATACACATACACTCCATAGAAATCCTGCAGGCAATTAAAATTATTCTGGGGGTAAAGCCTCTGGAACTGATGGCCTTCCCATCAATTTCTACAATTCTCTGAAGAAGTCTTGCGGCCACTGGAATCATTATTCAGGCATTTACCTCCTGCGGCAAAGTTACCAGCTTCACAGCTGAGGCTACCATAGTAGTCCTTCTAAAGAGGGGAAAGACCACCTGGATACCAAGAATTATAGACCCATCTCTCTCCGGAATATGGAGGCCAGATCTAGCTAAACGGTTGGAATTTCCGATACCTAAACAAATTCCTCCATCCCAATCCAGGTTTGTTAAGGGCAGACTAGCTTGGGACGAAACCTGTCTTGTTTGCCACATAGTCAAAAAAAGCCCCCTTTCTCCAATCTCCGACCAGTATGACCATTCCATTAGATGCCGAAAAGGCCTTTAATAAAGTATATTGGCAATTTCTTGAGGCGACCCTGGATAGATACAACTTAAGTGACTTCTTCTCCTCCATTGTCTGACCCTATATGTTGAACCCAGAGCTATACTTAGAATCAACGGGGCACTCTCCAAACTCTTCTCTCTATACCAGGGCACATGCAGGGCACTAGCAATAGACCCGCTACTAGTCATGATTAATGAGAATCCATATATTATAGGTGTCAACTTTGGCTCCCTCACATTCAAAATGGCTGCCTATGCAGAAGATATAATTATCTTCCCCGAAAATCCCAATATAACAATCTCCAAAACTGTCTTGTTGATTCAGTTCTTAACAGAATTCTCCAGCTGCACCTTAAACAGAGATAAGATGGAAGTTATGCCGCTTAATTTTCATTGTCACTCCTCTATAGGACAGTGCTGCCTTCAAAGAGAGCCAAAAATAATAACATACCTAGGCATCTGTTTCTCAATCAATCTATCATAATCAGCCACGTTTAATGAACAGAAAACTCTAGACAAAATCAAGGACCTACTATCCTCCTAGTCCACTAAGTTTATCTCGTGGTGGAGGAGACTAGAAACTTTGAGAATGATGTTTACACCCCTTGTGAACTTTCCATCCATTATGCTTCCAATGCGCTTATCTGGATCAAGCTACTCTTTAACTTCCTTTGGGCTAAAATAAAAGCCAGATTCGGCCTAAATAATCTCAGACTGCCATGCTCAATGGGAGGGTGCAGTCTCCCCAACTGGTAGAACTACCAAACACCCTTTCTAGCTGCATGAGGCACAAGCTGGTTTGACACTAATACCACAACAACAGTACAAGGCACATGGTTGAACTATACCTCATATTGCCATATTCGCTACCTGAGACGCTGAGAATGCCTTTCCTAGTGTTACCTTACTCTAACCGTATCTTCCTTGACACCATTCGTGCTCAGAATGACAGAGAAAGTTTTGTTCCCTACTTTAAATAAATCTATGGCCCTTTCTCTATGGAACAACCCTAAAACAGCAACAACTGTTCCAGCCAAAGAAAGCCCAATTTGGGTGACAAAAGGCACCAGTCAAGTATGTGACCTAATGGCTGATGGCCTCCCCCTTACTTTTGCTTCACTACAAGAGAAATACTCCCTATCCAATATGGATTATGAAACATTTGTAAAAATGAAGGCAAAACTCTCTAAACTAGACCCACTACTCCCTTCAGGTCAATTCAGTTTTATTCAGCAATCTAATAAAGGTAGCCGCTTAGCGTAAAAAATCTACACATTTTTAAACAACTCACAAGCCGCCCCACCCGAACCATCCAGAAACGTTGGCTTAAGCATCTTGAAACCTCAAAATACCCCTCCTACTCTTTCTGGCTAGCCCAGAATATCCATCAATCTTCTAAAAAAAATGATACCATCATTGACTCCGACATGGTTCTATGCTGCATATTTCTTATACTGGACACCATCCAGACTGTTCAAATTGAAATTGATTGAATCTGATCACGGATGGCCCTGTAAAAAAGCAGCTGGTACAATGAACACATATTTTTGACCTGCAAGTACCTATCGTCTTATTGGGCAGAGGTTCATAGGCGGCTCATCCCCGTTTTCAACGTGAGCTTTCCTCTAGCCTTGTCTCTTGAAATATTGGGTCTGCATGCACTCAACCCCCCACTGGACTTACTTGGTGCTATTGGACTTATTGGTGACGGTGGCCATCTAGATCATCTTATTAGAATACAAAGCGTTAAATAACGTTTCTTCTCACACGTGGTGGGAAGGGTCATGTATCTCAGAAGCACACATAAAAACGTTACTCTCTCATCTAGAAACAATGGATTTGGTGCACACTTGAAAGATTCATATCCACCATCTAATGTTGTTTTATCTCACCACTCACCTCCCTTACACAGAAGCTGGCTTATTCACTCTCTTCATTCCATTTGTCCCCCATGGCGTACACCTCCACCACTCTCCCTACCCACCTGGGTTCACTCTTTCCCATCTCTCCTCTCTTGTCCTACTGTTTCGCAAATCTAATCTTTTTGGCCAAATAGGACTTCACCCCAGTCCTTGCTTGTCAGAACTTCTTTTCTTGTCTACTAATACCGCCTTAGTGTCTGAATATATTAGCTTTTAGGATTCAGTACTATTGTCATTGTTGCGAATGATACTATATGTTACTATAATACTATGTTATTATGAGGTTATTTTATTATGCTTCTTGCCAAAATGTCATATGGCAGATCTTGTTTATTCTCTCTCCCATATATCCAGACATATGAAGATAATAACAGATATTTCACCTGTGACACTTGTACTAGGTTGGGCCTCGAATTTTTACAGTATGATGTAAGCCTACTGTTTCCTTTATTCTTTAAAAAAAAAAAAATATATATATATATATATATATGTATATATATATATATATATATATACATATATATATATATATATATATCACAAAAAGATTTTCTTAGCTAATGATGGAATTTGGCATTTTTATAGCACCCAGTCTGCTATAATTAAGGCATTGCAGCGCTTTTCAAGTACTTCGAGCTATCTGTATATGAAGTCAGTTCCTCTGAACTCGCGTAACGTGATGTGTCATGACAAGGCCCATTTCTGGTGTTTTCATCATTAATCTCATTTGTGGTTATAGCTTCATAGTCACGGAATGTGTGCAATTATGCAAAGGGGTCTCACAGGGAACAAGTGAAATGGATGAGCACAGCAGGATGCAGTTACTTTTTAATTACTTGTCTGTATTTAAACTGCTATATTAGCGAATTCACACAAAAACACACACATATCCGAGAGTTGATTTCTGCCCAGTCCTTTACAGAGTCCCACATTTTCTTAACCTCTAACCTTCATTAGGGGGGAGAATGAACAGGAACTGCCTGGGATGCTGAGCCTGACAGGTTACCCCAGCCAGACCACTTTCAGATGGCAGTGGAAGCCTATAACTGAACCTATCACAAAGGACAAATGGAGGAAGTGGGCAATGTCAGCAGAGGCAGTGAGAAGCAGAATGCCAAAAACAGCCTCAATAGGCTCTTGAGAGCCAGGAGCTCAGACCATCATGCAGTTCACACAGTCACCATCTTTCTGGTCCCACTCAAGACTCTTCAAAGCTTTATTGCTGCAAGAGAATCGAGTAAGATGATGATTTATAAGATGCCAAATAAGATGCTGTATATTTGACTAGACAGAAGGCGTATGAACGCTGGCAAGTTGCATGATATACCCTTATTTATCAAGAACTGGAATGCAGAAGAGCCAAGAAACACGATATGGACCCAGTAGGGTATTGGAATTGGTGGATGACATATTTAGAAGTAGCTTAAGATGTAGACAAGCATACACTTTAAGACAGGAGGAATACGCCAAATCAGTTGCAAGTGGTTAATATCAGAGTAATGAGTCAAAGTTCTGCTTAATAGGGGACATATTAGTACTGTGGTACTAGGTTAGAATTTTCAAATCATAACTTTTCTAATATGTTTGTTTACTGATGGCGGTGTGTAAACTCTGGGAGATCTCACAGTCCTGACTTTGGAAGGAAAGGAAAGGAGACCATGTAATGGCCAAGTTAATAGATCAGGACAGCAGTCTAAGTGGTGAAGTGAAATTGTCCTGGTTAAAGAGTGCTTTTCATAATGAACTGCTTAAATCTAATCAATTGCATATTGAACTCATATAGGTTTGAATTTGAACAGCAACCTAAAAAGTGGAATTGCATACAACTTACTCCAGTGTTCTTATCTCTACGCCTTCCAGTGGTAACCAAAACTATTTGACAAAATATTTTAAAACCTGGTAATTTGTAAGATGGTTGTAGGTTAAAGATCTCTGTTCTCCAATAAATTAAAGGTTTTCCACTTGCATATAACACACCAGAAGAACACAGGTCTACCAACAGGACATTAAAGTCACACTGTACTGACCTTATTGAGCTTGTCTGGAGTGGCAGCAACATGCAATTCAAACAACAGTTCTGTCAGCATACTAATGAACTCTTCATTTTTCACTTCTGAAACTAAAAACAGACATTTGTTTAATGATTTGCTTAAATCAACAAGACCAAATGAAGTAATTAATAATGAGGACTATTCATGTAGTGAACTGCATAGATTGAATTGTCTCTATACATTTAATTATAGTGTTATTACTACTCAAATCAATGATTCTTTTTATCAACTCCAGAGGAATGAAAGGATAACACTGACCTGCCAGATTTCACATATGACCTGAAAGTCAACGAGCGAGTGTTAAATCCATAGAGCTGTCTCACTGATGCACATGGACGGTCGTCTGTCACATATTTTGAGATTGGTTGATTTTGGTGTGGTATCTATGCCTTTCGGAATGGAATTCATACAAATGTCTTCAGGTTTTTCTTTAAGACACATTCTGTCAAATTGGTTTATATGTCATAAAATTATGTGACACAGTGGGTTAAAGTTAAATATTGCTTTGAGATTAACTTAGCGTGATTGTGTTATAAAAATGGGAGATCATCATTCAGGCTACAAGGAATTGGCATGTACAGGTTACTACCACCGTTTTTTAAGCAGAAAGAGATGCATGTTTTGTTAAGCAATTTTAGTTAAATGTTAAAAATTTCGAATTGGATTCTGTATTTTTTTTTGCATTCATTTACCTTCAGTTGGTATCTGTTTTACCTATTTTAACATTGATTTGGGCAACCGGTTTTTGTACTTCCTGAATGATTGCAAACAGGTGGAGTGTTAAGGTAAGCTCATTCCTCCTCTAGTCACAGCAATAAGGTTATGTACTAAACAATAAATGAAATGATGAGAATAGCACTCTGTATAGTAATTTACAGTTTGTAGGATTTACAGAGGGGGTGGAGTGGACGACACTGGAGTAATTCCTTGAGAACTGGATTTCATCCTGGGTGCCCTCTGCCTAACTGTCCTCCTGTTTTGTGATCAGACAGGTGTACAGGTCCTTGGCACCTAGGCCGCCCCCTGTGGGCCCGCCTTGCCCAATTATTACCAAAGTACTCAACTACAAGGACCGCATCCGACAGGAGGTCTGCCGGGCCAGGAACCCAGTTCACGATGCACAATGGATCATTATTTTCCCGGACTAGGCTCGCCAAGTGCAGCTGGCGCAGAAATCAAATGACGAGGTCAAGGTGAAACTCTGCACCCTCAATCCAAATCCATGCTGATGTTTGTGGCGCTTACAGGTCATTCACAACTCTAAAACTGTTTTCTTTGACACACCAGAAGCGGCTTAGGAGAGGAGACAGAACAGTGTTCCTTGACAATGAATTTGGCTAGGGGAACACAGCCATGTGGGGGCCCTATGGGGGCAGGTGGATTGGATGACTTGCTCGCTGCCGGAAGTTGCGGAAGAGGAACCACTAAGCATTTGTGGTGGACTCGGACTCTGGGGTGGGAGACTGTGCTTGAGATCAAGGCCACATGGTTCACAGAGACTGGTGTCTTCGCAGCAACAGCCCACCCAGATGATGTCTCGTGACTTATCAGCGGACTCGAAGGACAGGACCTAGGGCCATCCCGACTCCTTTCTTTCATATCTCTGTCAGCACCAATGTCTCCCTAATTAACATGGGATGGCGCAAAACCGTGTGGGGAGCAGACTTTCGCCTAAGTTTGATTTATCGTTTGGTGGGGTGGACAACAGATGTTTCTGGAAGGAAGTGTGGGGTGGGGGTGGTTGGGGAATGGCCAATGATTATTTTGCTGTTATTGTTTCGGGTTAATTGTATTTGTTGAATGACAAGAGGGGGTACCACAGGCACACTATATTCTTACTTTACTCCTACCCGAGTTGGGTTCTCACTTATTGTACATACTCCCACTTGGGGCAATACTGGCTGCGATGAACCTTACTCCAGGTGATGGCCCCGTATGTGGTGATGACGTGGAATGTCAACGGTCTAAATGATCGTATTAAACGAGGGGCAGTGCTCCACTTTGCGAAGCAGCAAGGCCCTGCATTCCTGCTCTTGCAGGAGACCCACCTACTTGGCACCAGTTGCTCCTTCCTGGCCCGATATGGGTTTAATAGAGTCTTTCATCCTGGACACACTACAAGATCCAGAGGCACGGCGGTGCTCTTCCACAAAACATTCCCATTAGTAACCTCTCAGGACCACTTGGATCGCTCGGGGAGGTATGTTTAGGTAGAAGTTAGGCAGCACTGGCGCATACACTGCTTCATTAGTGTATAGGTTCCTCCTACCTTGGTGTACAATACCATGGAAGATCTACGGTCACAGATTTTACGGCTCTCTCATGGAACCAGCTTCATTGGTGGGGATTTTAACAATATTATGGTCCCCAGCGAAGACTCAATGGGGTTGGGCACAGCCGGAGGGAGGGAGAGCAGGCGCTTACACAGTTGCTTGGAGGATCTGGGCCTTTATGACACCTAGATGGTATGGAACCCTGGAACTTTGGCTTATAATCATCACTCTGCTTCTCATAACTCCTTATCCCATATTGACGTAATCCTCCTTCTGGAAACAGAATTTCCTGGCACCTCAGGTTCTCTCATTCTGCCCCGTGGTATGTCAGATCACACCTCATGGCTCTCCTTTGGCAGACAACCTGTGGTGACCCAATGTGGTGACTTAATGCTTGGTTTCTGCAGCAGCAGGAATTTTGGTACTTTCTTGCCCAAGAGGTGATGGTTACTCTGACTTTAATTGGGGTACCATGGACTTACTGAGAGCTCTGTGGCTGGCCGGTAAGGCTGTTTTGAGAGGGGTGGTGAGATCCTACCTGAGAGGGCAAGAGTGTGCTCAGCAGCAACAGAGAGCTGAACTAGAATCCAGTATCTTTGAGTTGGAGGGCAAAGACTTCTCTAATATGGATGGTGCTGATTTACACCAACTAGCTCTGAAGTGCAGGTCACTCCAACAGCTGGCGCTTGAAGAGGCTCGCCAATGCTGGATGGCCTCAACACCCAGGGTCTATGAGTGGTGGGGACAAGTCAGGTATGCTCTTATATTGGTTTGCGATGTGGGAGCTGGCCCCCAAGTTTGACCCCTCTTTTCAATCCGATGTGAGGGTGGTAGCGGAAAGAGCTGAGGATATAGTGCCTGTGTTTGCAGCATTTTATAGGGATTTATACGCCCTCAGGGAGAGGCCTCAGAGGGAAGCAACCCATCCCTCAGTATTTGACATCCCGATGACCACAGTGTCTATGAGCGAGAGGACTGACTTGGACCGCCCCCCGAGGCAGAGGAGATCATGCTGGCCCTCTCGGACATGAACTGAGGGAAAGCTCAAGGCCCATATGGGTTCCACATGGAATACTACAAACAGTTCCAGAACCAGCTGATGCCTCGCCTTCTTGGCCTTATCAAGAGGCGGTACACAGAGCACAGTTTCCTCCGAAGCGGGACTTACCGACCATTGTGCTTCTACCCAAGACCGGCCAATCTATGTATGGGTTAGCATTGTTTCGCCCAATTACGCTTATTAATTCTGAGGTTAAAATCTTTGCTAAAATTCTGGCGAAGCTGCTAACTGTTCTCCCACAGCTGGTCCACCTTGATCAAGACGGTTTGTGCACTGTAGAAGTACTAGGCACTGCTTCCGCAGGGTACATATGGCACTCACAAGTCGCTCTCTGCTGTGGATCCAACTGCTCCCATTTTATAGGATTTTGAAAAGGCCTTTGAGTCTGTTAGTTGGGCCTTTCTGGCGTAAGTCTTGGTAGGGTGGGTGAGGAGCCCCGATTTCGGGCATTTTTTTGCGGGTGCTCTACTCTCATCCCAGGGCCTAGGTATGGGTCAATGGCACCTTATCCGCCACTTTTGTTTGCTCTGGCGACTGAGCCACTGGCAGTGTGGATCCACTATGATGCTCAGGTCTGGAATTTTTACTTTGGGGGTGGTGACGGAGGACCGCAGTGCTTTCTATGCGGGAGATGTGCTTCAGATCCTTGGTCTCTACGGGATGCATCGGGATTTATTTTAACTGGCCTAAATCAGTCTTGATCCCCCTGAGGGGACCTCTAATTGATGTGGAATGGTCAGTAAGGGACTATGGTGCGCAGACTGAGCTTCCGATACCTAGGGCTGTACATGGTCCTGGAGCCAGATTTAACTTGTAGCTTAAATATTTGACCGTTGTGGTCTCACTTAACAACAGATCTCGCCAGATGAGATAAATTGCATCTTAATATCTTGGGCCACACCACTCTGTTCAAAATGATCAGATGTCCCAGCTTGTAGTATACACTAAAAAACTATCCTTTGCTGCTACCGCAATCTTGGTGGCGTCAACTGCAGGCCAAAATCCGGGCATTTTTGTGGTTTAACCAACCTCCCTGCATAGCATATTGGAAATGCCCTCAATCCACTTGGGACGTGAGGCTGGGGATGGTGGATGCGCACCTGGGCGGTGCAGCTCATGGTGGTCAATGAGTGGCTGAAAGTGGGGGTGGGGGATCCGGCTTTTCAGTAGGAAGTGGCCGGGATGTAACTGGACAAAATAGAAGGGTTACTATATGGTATTCCTGTCCCATCTCATTTTTCTCACACGGCTGGTTCTTGGGACCTGATGCATGGCACGATGGTGGACGATTGGGATCGAAGGATTTCGCCGGCGACCCCCCTCTTGGTGGGAGGATGCTTACATCTGATCTCCTCCTTAGGATTCAGTGAGTGAGAGAAGATTGGGATCTCCAAGGTGTGGGACGTCTGGCACAGCAAACACCTGAAGTCCTACCAGGTGATGCAGGAGGGGTTTGACCAACACAGGTCTCAGTTTTTTAGATACCCACAGTTGCGCCATGCCCTGGATCAACACCACGGCTCCCTGGGGAATGTTCCTGAGTGTAGCCACCTGGAGCCCCAGATTCTTATGGGACCCATGCCCCATTGCAGAGAAGGGGATTTCCTAAATTTATAAATCCCTTATAGTTCACTCCCCAGACTTGGTTGCGTCCCTCAGGGCCTAATAGGAACATTGGGTGGGGCCCATGGAGGATTGTGACTGGAGGGATGCCCATATGGCACCAAGCGTGTCGGTTATCTCCTCACTGCTCTGGCTCATCCTGCTCAATTACCTGCACAGGACCTGCAAATTGCCAAAGTGGCTTTGGTAGGCAGGTGTGAAGTCTCCGGCACGTTGGAACAGCTCGGGGACGCCAGCTCACTTCTATCACATGGTGTGGGATTGTCCAATGATTGCGAGGTACTGTGGTAGAATCAGTGAAGTCGTATCAAGGGTTCTGGGAAGTTCTATTGACAATTCTCTGCTGTACATTCTATATGGAGTCCTGGAAGTGGTCTAAGATGCCAGTGGAGATAACCTTTTGGTGGGGATTAGGGTGGCACTGGCCAAGCGAGATATTGCCAAATGGTGAAGGCTGCCCTCTCCTCCTCCGATAGCTCTCTGCAAGCAGGCAATAGATGGGAGCACTACTCAAGACTAAACTGTATACACGACTAGGGGGTGCCCGAAAAAGCATGCACAGATATGGGGAAAGTGGATGGAGTATTGAGGATTTCGCAGAAATGCATGTTCAAGTGGGATGTGGTGGTGTACAGCGGAGGGCATCATTTTATTGTATTTATTTTTTTGCCTGCGGATTTGTTGTGGGTTGTTGATAGCTTCAAAAATCAATACAGATTCAGTTTATACAAAAAAAAGAAATGCTGCTTGCTAATTTTTATGTATTTTAAGTCTTGTAACATAATGTAGAAATCGAAAAGAAAACAGAAGAAAAAGCCCAGGAAAAATAAACACAACAAAATCATCATTCATCGTTTTTCTGGTCGACCATCAATTAAGATATCTGATACCCCTCCATGAAATCCAAAGACAAGTGGTAACCTAAACTTATTGGCACTATGGTCAGAAACTTTAGCACTGAAGTAAAAGAAAGTCACCCAAAATACACACATCATCTGTTATTGTACACAATTCTTCATATAAAAGAATCAGTTTATTGTTACAATAATTTATTTTACTTTGATAACTTTGTCCCCCTGAAAAACACATCCCATATCCTGCTGTGGGGGAACTGGGCAAAGTGTTAGAATCTCAATAATGTTAGAGTCTGTTGAATGAATCGAGAGCAAGAGGTAGAATATGGGGTCTCTTGTGCAAATTGGGATTCAGCAGGTAATATGGAAGGTCTGTTCTATGCACTGGGAATGTGGTAGAATGTGTTGCTTTGTTATAGGTACTAATTTTCCGACTGCTACAGAAATACTCCCAGTGTCAGTTGAACTTAGGCTCTTTCTGTGATGAGCAGAGATGCAAGGAGATAGGCATTTTTTTAAATAGACACAGGGTGCGTTTGAAGGACTGATTTAAACGAAATTTTTTAGGGTATTGGCTTTTGTTTCTTCTAAGGATTTTAGAGAGTTGTCGTCAGCTTAGTTAGAATGTCTGAAGGGCAGATGATAAGGTACTGAAGCAGTTAACTCAGGCAATAGTGGACAAGGTTTTTGTAGCTCTTGTGGAGCAACTTAGAAAAGCTATTGATGATTGTATGGATAATATAATAATGTAATATATGAAGAGAAGAAAAAACAGGAAGGCATCCATGAGGAGCTGAAGTTTAAGTTAGCAGGACGTTCTGATGAACAGGTCAGAAAGCTGGACACTTTTGTGGAAAAATGGTGACCCAGAAAAGCAAACATATTTCGTTTGAGAATAGGACTTGACATTTCTATGTCTCAAAGAGAGACAGGCGATCAAAGAGGGAGAGGAATGATTTATAAGAAGGCTATGAAGTTTGAGAGTAAAACATTTAATTTTGCAATGCATTCTATGATCATTGCTTTCCAGGGTGTGATCATTGGTTCCAAAACACTATTTACATTCCCAGTGGCTTGCGATAAATTCTCAAGTGGCGGGGACGTGGAGATCCCTGCTGTTCAGGTTCGGACTCAGATTCTGGCAAGGATGATAAGATGCAAAACCGACATAGGTATGAAAATGAGTGAAAGAAGAGGAAGAGAAAGGTTTGATTGATCCTCATGCAAATTATTTGCTTGATCCACTGCTAATCCAGTACCCTCTTTTGCCACTTTGGTCGCCTTCATTACACGTGGCTCTATATTTGGAAAAGTGGATAAGAAGGTAAATGTATCCAAGTCAGACAATGTCTAGCAAGGTGGCTGTCAGTCCTGAGCTTAACCCAAATATGTTAGTTTTCCTCCAAAAATTCGTCTGAGATCCACAGAAAGGCTAGGATAAAGGTCTGAAAGGATGCTAGGATAGTCTTCAAGATGTGCTACGCCCTTTGACAAGAATATTTGATATCCCTTAACTGAAGAAAGCAGGCATTGATGTGGAGATGCTGCACGAATGGGTGCGAAAAACAGCATGTTTATTGGGAAATGCTAAAGCAGCAATTTGCACTGAAAGATGAAAGAGCAGTCTTCTAAAGATCGAGCTAAAACTAGTGGAGTTGGCTAGCCAGGATGGGTGAGGATCGAGCTAAAACTAGTGGAGTTGGCTAGCCAGGATGGGTGAGTCTCATATGAGGGCAAGTTGTTTGGAGAGCATTTTGTAAAGGATATATCCAAGTACGTAGGCACTTTTAATTCCATTTAGAAAGTGAAGAGATAAGAAAGGCATTTGGAAGGAAGGTTTTTGGAGTTGTCTGGAGAATGTGGGGTCGGTTCCCCAGCCAAGATCAAGGGATTGTTCGTGCATCTATTGAATGAAGATATAGACTCCAGAGTGCCGCATGGTTCTTTCTACAAAGAAAGAGATCCTGAGCACAAGGCACAAGAGGTGGCATAAAGGTAAGAGAATCTACAGGTATGCTCAAGCAAATACCTTATTACTACTCGCATAGCACTTGGTGGCAGACCTACCCAGTTTTTAGAGTAAGGTGCAGAGATAGCACAGGCATGGGTATTGGAAACTGTACAGGGGTATTGGATAGAGTTTATGGCACTGCCATTTTAGGAGCAAGAACCAAGTAAAATTAGGTTTTAACAGACGAAATGGGGATGGTAAATAAGGAGACTGAGGCATTGTTTCATAAAAGAGCAATAGAAACGGTGTCAGGCGGGTAAAGTGGATTTGTCAGCAATGTATTGCTGGTGGGAAAAAAGGACAATCGCATGAGGACAGCAGTTAGACTTTGAGAACAATATGATTAGATAATATATCAACACTTCAGGATGGAGGAAATGTATCTACAAAGAGACTTGTTGACTCAAAACGATTGTAATTATATGCTTATTTAACAGTCACAGTGTGTCAGATAATCGATTATCGGAGATTCCATGGGGGAGGAAAGATTTGGAGGTTTACATGTCTCCCATTAAGCTTCATTTCACCCTTGTGGTGTTTCACGAGAGGATTGCAGCCAGTTATTACTTGGGTGCGAACAGGGGGTGTATGATTGATTGTGTATTTGGATGATGTACTGACCACAGCCCCACAGCATGGGGGCCACAAGCTCATACAGAATTTGAGATTTGTAAGGAACAAGGCCAATTTGAGCATGGTGCCACAGCTTGAAACCACGTTTTTAGATACAGATATTGGAATGTGTGTTGAATTTACTGAAAGAGAAACTGAAAAAGATTCACAGGGAGATCAAGTGAGTGATTGTAGAAGAGGTAGTATAATTAAACCAGTTTTCAAGACTTCTATGTTTGTTGTCAGCATTGATTCAGGTGATCTTTTGAGCTCCTCTGAATTACCTGTCTGTACCGAGGTTTCAAGGTTTACAATACATGAGACATTTGCAGAAGGTAATTCGGAGTCTGGAGGAGCTGGAATGGTGGACGGACAATACCAAGTTGTGGAAAGGCTGCACTATATTCAGGGAGATTCCAGAGATAGCTGTTGAGTTGGATGCCAGCTAGTAGAGCGTGGAGTGCAAGATGTGGAGATATGATGATAGGGGTGGGGTGGGGTGGGGGGAGAAGTGGTCAGAAATTGAAAGGAACTTGCATGCAAACGGTCTTGAGTTGTTGCAAGGGTCATGTGCAGAGTTAGCCAGGGAGTGGTGGCACTTTTGCCTCGACAAGAATATTATGGTTCAGGTCCAGAAGATTCTGGGTTTAAGGAAGTCTGTGGCACTTTGGATTTGGAGAAACTTGAGGGAGGGAGCTGTTTAGGAAGGTACAGTAGAATAGATTCGGTTGCCAACAATTTGAAACTGTAGGCTCTGGCGTTCTTCTGTTGGTTCCAAGGACTACAAAGGCATATTGATTGGCCTGCAAGGGGTGTGGGGATCCCCTTTTGACAGCAATAGTTAATACTATGAATCTGTTAACAGGGTTGTATTGTGGGGATCTGTGATACAGTACTGTGACTTTGTAGAGGTCAGCTATTTCTGCGGGGCATTAAGAATGGGTTACCTGTTGGGTAAAATACTTTGGAAGGGAGGTTAGTCAGAAGATTGTGTTTAAAGACAGCTCCGCCAGAAAGGCATCAGTCTTTGTGGGATGTGAATAAGGTGCTATGGTTGCTGCAGAAAAGGATGAAAATAGGGTTTTAGAGTTGCAAACTTTGTCCCCAAAACTGGCTTTGCTACTCTGTCTGATTTTATGTCCCTGTGTGCCAGATGTCTGGGCTGTATAGATTTCCTTGTAGAGTTTTTTAGTTTAGTTTCATTTTAACACCAAAGATTTTCTTTTGATCAACTCAGGGGACATTGTTCTGTCAGTATTTATAAGTTTAAGATGTGCAACTGCTTTAAAGGAATCACGAAGCGAAGGAAAGTGGCTGGGTAATGATACGGGTGAGATTCTGGAGGGACGACCACTGTTTGATGAATTTTTGTAATTGTAGGTGATCATCTTTTATCAATTGCAAGGATAAGAATTTGTATATGGGGTTAAGGGACAACGAATTTAAGTTTCATACAAGCTTGTATAGAACAGTCAAGTTCATTCATTTTTTACATTACAGTTACCCCTGAGCTTACAAAGCCTGCAATGCATTGGGTTTATATGAATGAGGCCACCCTGACTGAATTAAGGATTCCGACATGCTTTTGAATACAGCCATGGATGGGCAATTCTTTTGCATTTGAAAAAATTAAGAATCGTTCAGATTTTGATGTGAATGGAAATAGATGAATCTTGGCGAAAATGAACGGATTTAAACATGATTAAAAAGGACTATTGTTGATAAATGATTGAGTCTCTGGAATATTACATAATTTAGCTGTGTGACTTCCATTGGAGCGGCATGACGTTGCATATGTTTTGGAATTATGCATTTGTGCTTTGGGGTACGGCACGATACAAGTCTGCACGCGACACTTGAGCCTGGAGCATCCTTTGAATTGAAAATGAAAGATGGGAGTATAAGGTGTGCATTCTTCCACATGTACTGGATTCATCATATGTGTGC
This sequence comes from Lissotriton helveticus, assembly GCF_964261635.1. Taxonomy (NCBI): domain Eukaryota; kingdom Metazoa; phylum Chordata; class Amphibia; order Caudata; family Salamandridae; genus Lissotriton; species Lissotriton helveticus. The sequence goes on from NC_136060.1 coordinate 190,245,091, forward strand.
CAGATGCCTGGGCTATATAGGTTTCCTCAAGGTGTTACAGACCGAAAAGGGTGCATTTTTATGTAAGGAAGAGGATGAGAACTATGTCTAGAACTATTTTCCATTCTGGAGAACCAAAATAACTTTGGCACAGTTGTCTGATGGTGTATGAATTCAAAACAGAGATTCTATGAAAGCAATGATACACTCTGTTATTAATATTTTTTGGCCCACCTCATAAGCCAGTATCTTCCCCTACCTGATGATCAGTGGCAGTTTGAGTGACACTTTAAATCTGCAGATTGGTCAGAAGTTTCCACTTTCAAGAGATTTTAATTTAAACCTTTAAAGAGTGCTTTGGGAAATGTTAGGACACAGCTTTGATCATGCATAATGTATGAGCTTCAAGCTCTGCCATGAAATGCAGATATTCCACAGCATGGAGGTGAAACCCACCCCAAGATTTTAATAAAAACACTGAGGCTAATATTATCCCTCCCAGTTATTTCCGACCCTGTAATTTTCTATAATTATTTTTCCAGGTCAATACTAAGGTAAAGAAAAGATGGACATGCAAAGATCCATTCAGATTACTAAAATGGAGTTCTTTGGCTCAAGCAGGAGGTAGGTGAAGGGACTGTTTATGTACAGCAGAAAAAGAAGGAAGATGGCTGCAGAATCTGTGTGTTCACACATGTTAAGTGTGATTTACATTTAACAGTTCTATCCTTGCTGCGGCTGTGTATGACAGCAATAAAGAAGGTCTGAATGATACTAACCATTGTGTCTTTATTAAGATCATGATTTTGGTCCCACCAGGCTGTGGAAAATCGGCATTATACTTGATGATTGCTCACCTTACCACCGGCTTTGAATAGATGGGAAAAAAGGAGTGGATGGGTGGGTACAGGCATGAAGCAGAGGGTTAGGAGAGTATCAGGGGACAGCAGGAGGTAGCCTTTTATGGCTTCCTCTTTCTGTGCCATGTAAGGGGGTTAGCAGAACACCACGGACGGGCTGAGCTTGCTGCGAAATCCTCACGTCATTTTAGTGCCTAGATTTTAAAGCAGGTAAAATTGGGGCTACTGCTCCCATTCTTGTGAAATCCGGCCATGGCAACACCGGACCATTTATAATTGGGCAGAGGGGTAATGCCACCCAGGAATACAGCTCCGCGTAACTTTTCAAAGCCACACTGATTTATAGAGGACATGTGATGGTCTTTACACGTGATGTAAATGAGAAGATCCATCAAGTCATACTCCTACTATATTGGCATAATTTACCGCTCATTAGTTGCTGTGGCGGCTGGTAACCTTTAAAAGTGGTGAGGCGTAATCCTTGGGTCGAACTCCAGAGAGCTTTTTCTTGAAGGGTTCTCTCACACTTTCTTGCATTAAGTTTACTGTCTCACTCTGACTCACTCAGTCTTACAAATTCACTTTTTCCCCCTCAGTCCCACTCATTTTCACTCACTCAGAATTATTCAGTCTTACTGTGACTCAGTCTCACGTACATTAACACTCAGTTACACTCACTGTCATTCTCCCTCACTCGCTCACATTCACTCTCACACATACTGGTCCTTACTGCCACTCATTCTCACTCACTCCTTCACTGACTCTCTCTCAATTTAACTCACACAGAAATGCTGACAGTGCTGGAATGGCGCAGGCACCTTCATCCACCTGTGCCAGGAATCAAACAACGTCACTACCTGCCTCAGTTCATTGCTGGACCCGTATTGGGTCTGCATTTTATCTTTACTTATGTTAAGAATGAATAATTATTCACTCTTGATACAATAAATTGGACCACAAAACAAGGAGGGTGTGGTGTAGCTGTGGAGCCCATAAAGGAGAGCAGCTCCTGGTCCAGGGACACCTACACATCAAACAAATCAATTCACCCTTTCACATATCCACCCCCTTTCAACCATTCATCCATTCATCTATCCATCCTTTCTCTCATCCACCACCCTTTCACTCAAACTATCCATCCTTTCACCCCATCAATCTATCATCCTACCTTTGGCTCATCCATCTATCAACGGTTTCACTCTGCCATCCATCCTTACACCCATCCATCCACCCACCCGTAGTCCCATCCATCCACCCTCCATTTACCCTTTCACTCATTCATCCATCTATCCATGCTTTCATCCTTCAATTCACCATTTCAGTCATCCATCCAGCCTTTCATTCAGACATCCATCTACCATGCCTTTCACTCATCCATCCAATGTTTTAATCATCCATCTTTACATACATCCTTTCGATCATCCATCCTTTCACTCATCCACACCCCCCCTCATCCATCCATCTATTTACCCGTCCACTCATTCATCCATCCTTTAACTCATTCTAACATCCATCCTTTATCTCATCATCCAGAAACCCATATATTCACTCCATCCATCCACCCTCCCTTTCACTCATACACCCTCTCTGCCTTTCACTCTTCCATTCTTAAATCCATCCTTTCACTTATTCATCCATGCACCATTACATCCATTTATCCACCCATTTTTCCATTTACTCACTCACCCTTTCAAATTAATTATGCGCCTTTGTCTGCCGTGCTGCAGACATATGAGTCCCATCAAGAACCCCACTCCCTGTAGGGGGGAGGGGGGGCAGTCGATGAAACCCCTGATGCAGGCAGAAGCTTAACTGCACCTCTACCTCTTAGTCCACACGTGCAATTGTTGTCTGCAGCTGGTTACTTCACTCTCGTAGGCCTCTATGGTCGAGGTAAGGAGCAACCTGATGTGCTCAGCTCCATAAAGTATTTTTTCAAAGTGAAACCAAATGCAGTATTATACATGTGTTACTGCCAAGAAAGCATCCCCCTGAACACCTCCTATAGCCTGTCCCTCTGTGATGACCAACAAATTGTTGCCACCCACTCCCGCCTTGTCTCATTGGCCTGCTCCACTCCCAGCCATTTAAGTGATCCCGTTGCTTTTGGAGCCACTGTTTAGGTGCCCCAAAAGGAACCGGATCACCTGCTTTCTAATTCAGCACTCCCTCTCCTGTGATGTCACTGCTGACTCCCTCCTTGTGATGTCACAGCTGTAGCTTGTACCTGCAGGTCGAAGAAAAAACTGGCCCGGCTGGCACTTGCGCAGTAGGACATCAGCAAAGTTCCCTAGAGTTCACCCAAGCGTTTCAGCTCACTGTCTCAGAGAAGTGATTCATTTTCAGCTGCTCTGTGTTTATTTCCATATTATTGCCTCTCCGCCAAGGGTGACATGTCAATACCCCTTTTGCCCATGAACACCAGTCACCCTCATTAGTTGGTGTTGGACAAGTGTGTGTGGGATGGGATAGCGCTGGACGCCTCTAAGTGCTACCTTAGAGTTCAAAAAAGAAATTTAAAGATGGTAAATTCCTCATCCTGGTTCACAGAATCGGAATGTATTGAACTTTACGAACATAAAGCATACGTATGACTGTAATAGTGTGCAAGTGTGTGTTCGTGAGTCAGGTAGCATTTCAGGATTGGCCATTCTCCAAAATTAGCCAAATAACCACTAACTTAAAGAACTGTTGGCATTCACACATCTCTTGCAGCTTCCACGCTGGAAACACACACATACATGTACTCCTGGTGGAATCCAATTTTATGAAGAGGAGTATTGATGGAAGTCTAGATTTCCAGGAAGCCTCCTGAGATTCTTTGCGAATCACTTAAAAGTTAGCACTAAACTGCAAATTTAGGCTCAAACCTACAGAAATGGACGACTTGCACAGTCACCTAAAAATACAGTAAATAAATAGTAGATGCAGTACCGCACACATCTGTAATTGTGCACATGCGATAATTAAAAGATATTTTGAGTACATCCCCTCTTTCCCTCCATTAAGGCTGCACTTCCTCCAGTTTACAAAGGACTGCAGCACATCTTGATTGGTCCATACCTGCCTCTTCCGGCTCCGCCTCCTTTTCCAGCTCCTTCTGAAGAAAGATGTCCTTGATGGCCACCAGATCTGCTTTCACGGTTTCCAGCTCATCTCCTTCCAGCGACGTTACATACGACTGGACCTGAAATTGAAAGGCCATCACGCTTAATACAATTCCGCATGCCTCAGAGCGGAGGTAATCAAATGACGCGCTCAATCAGAGAATAAATAATAACAGAGCGCGCAGAACGCAAATCCCAGGCATGGCATTATCCATCAGCAAATGGAATTATGAAATAAAAGACGGGACACACTCTAATCCAGGGATGCGTCCACCATATTAAAACTGGAGCGTGGCGAGAGCGCATCCACAGGACAAACCGTGCAATTTTAGTCTGCGCAATCATTAGTTTCACGAGGACAACGCCCGTAATATGCTGCACTCGGGGCTTTGCAGAAAAGCGTTTTTAAGCAAGACCCTATTCTCAGAAGGAGTGTCATTTCTATTTTCGGAAAGTGCTTTCCTCATAAATAAATAGCATAGCCCCGATACGTGTTTCATGCCCCGTCCAAGGCTATTGGATCAAACATTGGCACATTTTCAGGAAATGTAGTGCAAATTTGTGTTGACCTGCAATAAATATAAATTACACGAGCCAGCGGGGGCTGATTTGCAAGCGGCGCGAGGTTACAGAGCCTTTTAGTCAATGGATCGAGGGAGGCTGAAAGGTCACAGAATTCATAGCAAGCGGGTGACTTGATAGGCGCTCTTTCTGAAAAGAGATCAGGCCTTGCCTCACTTTACAGTACCAGAATGCAACAAGCATTTGCAACGCTATCGGTATCGCTATTGGCTAATTCCAATTCTAAGTTACAGTACCAGGAATAGGAAACAATAATAAAACAACACTTGTTTCCACACAGTATCCAATTATTGAACATACACCAATCCACTTATCAAAGCATATAAAAGCCTGTGCTTATTTATAACATCCTTACAACATTTGAGGAAACTGCTCAGCAATTAAAGCGCGAGGCAATGCAAGGTGTCCCTTAAAAAAACAAGCATTTGCAATGCAATAGGTCTCACATTTACGAGATTTTGAGCTAGTAGCACTGTAAATGCCAATGCCTTTTATTTATGTGCTCTTTTTAAAACCGATAAATAAAAGGCCTTGTCATTTACAATGCCAATAGCTTAAACTCTTGCAAATGCGGGACCTATTGCATTGCAAATGCATTCGGCGCCCAGGCTATAAAAATAAATCAAAAGCGTTAGGAGAGTGCGTGTCCTGCTGCAACAGCAGGCAGTACAAAGCTATTTGAGAAAATAGAGCTCAGAGGCTGTGATTAAAGCCTACCGAGTAACAACCCACATAACAGGGGGTGTTGCCACTGGAGCTTACAAAACGAGGCAAGGTGGTACTAAGGCGAGACTAAGCCTTTTGGCCAATGAACAGCCACAGTTTACAGTAGACAATGACAAAAATATTAATATATATATTTATTTAACTGCCACAAATACATGAGCGACAAGGAGAAACATGGCAGTAGATGTGTTCTGCTTGATTGGCTGTAAAGTCTGCATTTTGAAATAAATATCTTATGGGGTTAAGGCACCTGCTGCAGAGATCGTTGTGCCACAGCTATGTCTCAGGGAATAATATTAACTCTGGAGGTTAGCACTTTTGCTGGAGAGATCTGTGTCTAATCCCAGGTTTGAATCAGAGTGGTATAGAACGTCAATGTCTCCTGCAATGCACATTATGTAACATGCCAAGGACAGATTTGTATGTTATGTAGATGGGTGAGTGGGTTACTGCTTTCAACAGAGTTCCATTTGTTATTTGCAGTTCATAAATTGTAATCCTTCTAATATAGCACAGTGAACTATGAAGGACATGTGATTCCAACACCCTATCACCCGGTCTTATGTAACACATCTTGTAAATTAATTTACACAACTACATAGTTTATCGTCAATGTATATGTACGTTGCATAAAGCGCTTCGACACCCTGCATTGAGATGAATTGCGCTATAAAAGTAATAAAATAGTGAACATTAAATTATTTGTGTAAAAATTGGGACGGACCAATAAAGCTGACATTCTTACAGTGCATGCATCTCTTATAAACAGGGGCTGGACAAAGTCAAAAGCATGCCTCTGTTTAGTACCTGTGAAGTGATAAGCTGTGTGCCTTTGTTTCCATTCTGGTACATTTGCATCTAAGTGTATGGCTCCAGACAACACCTAGCCAGGATCATATTGGAACAAAAGGCCTGATGGCCCCTTATCTTCGACTCTGGCCTTTGACCCAGCTAGGGGTGAAAATAAAAAAGCCCAGAATCTGCCTCAACATTGCTGCTCGGAATGAAAGCCGACAAGGTGCAGGCGCTGCTGAAGGTGTCCCAGTGTGTGAAAATTACACAGGACAAGTTCGGCATATTTCAGTGGGGCCCAACATCTTGGCAGGGTGGACGGCCCTTATGAAAATAGTGAATACCCGTGTGTACCTGCAAACAGAGATCCTGTGAGGACAGTGTCACACTCGCATGTACACAGACCTCACAGGAGGGGCGGTGTTCCAGCCTCTAGCAGACATCTGAGAGACAAGCATGTCCTTCCAGTGGTACATCATGTACAGTTAGTGTCTCACTCGCAAATACACAGATGTCACAAGAGGGACGGGCTGCCAGCTTCTGGCAGACAACTGACAGAGATGCCTGTCCCTGTAGAGGGAGACCTTGTGTAGACAGTGTTGCACTCAGAGCACAGGCTCCACACGAGGGACGGGCTGCCAGCCTCTGGTAGACATCTGAGAGAGAGAGACACCTATCCTAACAGGGAGAGTTCATGTATAGTGTCACACTCACATGTACACAGGCCCCACACGAGGGGCGGGCTGCCAGCCTCCGACAGACATCTGAGAGAGAGAGACCTATCCTAACAGGGAGAGTTCATGTATAGTGTCACACTCGCATGTACACAGGCCCCACAGGAGGGACGGGCTGCCAGCCTCTGGTAGACATCTGAGAGAGAGAGACCTATCCTAACAGGGAGAGTTCATGTATAGTGTCACACTCGCATGTACACAGGCCCCACACGAGGGGCGGGCTGCCAGCCTCTGGTAGACATCTGAGAGAGAGAGACCTATCCTAACAGGGAGAGTTCATGTATAGTGTCACACTCGCATGTACACAGGCCCCACACGAGGGGCGGGCTGCCAGGCTCCGGCAGACATCTGAGAGAGAGAGACCTATCCTAACAGGGAGAGTTCATGTATAGTGTCACACTCGCATGTACACAGGCCCCACACGAGGGGCGGGCTGCCAGCCTCCGACAGACATCTGAGAGAGAGAGACCTATCCTAACAGGGAGAGTTCATGTATAGTGTCACACTCGCATGTACACAGGCCCCACACGAGGGGCGGGCTGCCAGCCTCCGGTAGACATCTGAGAGAGAGAGACCTATCCTAACAGGGAGAGTTCATGTATAGTGTCACACTCGCATGTACACAGGCCCCACACGAGGGGCGGGCTGCCAGCCTCCGACAGACATCTGAGAGAGAGAGACCTATCCTAACAGGGAGAGTTCATGTATAGTGTCACACTCGCATGTACACAGGCCCCTCAGGAGGGACGGGCTGCCAGCCTCTGGTAGACATCTGAGAGAGAGAGACCTATCCTAACAGGGAGAGTTCATGTATAGTGTCACACTCGCATGTACACAGGCCCCTCAGGAGGGACGGGCTGCCAGCCTCTGGTAGACATCTGAGAGAGAGAGACCTATCCTAATAGGGAGAGTTCATGTATAGTGTCACACTCGCATGTACACAGGCCCCACACGAGGGACGGGCTGCCAGCCTCCGACAGACATCTGAGAGAGAGAGACCTATCCTAACAGGGAGAGTTCATGTATAGTGTCACACTCACATCTACACAGGCCCCACACGAGGGGCGGGCTGCCAGCCTCTGGTAGACATCTGAGAGAGAGAGACCTATCCTAACAGGGAGAGTTCATGTATAGTGTCACACTCGCATGTACACAGGCCCCACAGGAGGGACGGGCTGCCAGCCTCTGGTAGACATCTGAGAGAGAGACACCTATCCTAACAGGGAGAGTTCATGTATAGTGTCACACTCGCATGTACACAGGCCCCACACGAGGGGCGGGCTGCCAGCCTCTGGTAAACATCTGAGAGAGAGAGACCTATCCTAACAGGGAGAGTTCATGTATAGTGTCACACTCGCATGTACACAGGCCCCTCAGGAGGGACGGGCTGCCAGCCTCTGGTAGACATCTGAGAGAGAGAGACACCTATCCTAACAGGGAGAGTTCATGTATAGTGTCACACTCGCATGTACACGGGCCCCACACGAGGGGCGGGCTGCCAGCCTCTGACAGACATCTGAGAGAGAGAGACCTATCCTAACAGGGAGAGTTCATGTATAGTGTCACACTCGCATGTACACAGGCCCCTCAGGAGGGATGGGCTGCCAGCCTCTGGTAGACATCTGAGAGAGAGAGACCTATCCTAACAGGGAGAGTTCATGTATAGTGTCACACTCACATATACACAGGCCCCACACGAGGGGCGGGCTGTCAGCCTCTGACAGACTTCTGAGAGAGAGAGACCTATCCTAACAGGGAGAGTTCATGTATAGTGTCACACTCGCATGTACACAGGCCCCTCAGGAGGGACGGGCTGCCAGCCTCCGACAGACATCTGAGAGAGAGAGACCTATCCTAACAGGGAGAGTTCATGTATAGTGTCACACTCACATGTACACAGGCCCCACAGGAGGGACGGGCTGCCAGCCTCCGACAGACATCTGAGAGAGAGAGACCTATCCTAACAGGGAGAGTTCATGTATAGTGTCACACTCGCATGTACACAGGCCCCTCAGGAGGGACGGGCTGCCAGCCTCTGGTCGACATCTGAGAGAGAGAGACACCTATCCTAACAGGGAGAGTTCATGTATAGTGTCACACTCGCATGTACACAGGCCCCACACTAGGGGCGGGCTGCCAGCCTCCGACAGACATCTGAGAGAGAGAGACCTATCCTAACAGGGAGAGTTCATGTATAGTGTCACACTCGCATGTACACAGGCCCCACACGAGGGACGGGCTGCCAGCCTCTGGTAGACATCTGAGAGAGAGAGACACCTATCCTAACAGGGAGAGTTCATGTATAGTGTCACACTCGCATGTACACAGGCCCCTCAGGAGGGACGGGCTGCCAGCCTCTAGTAGACATCTGAGAGAGAGAGACACCTATCCTAACAGGGAGAGTTCATGTATAGTGTCACACTCCCATATACACAGGCCCCACACGAGGGGCGGGCTGTCAGCCTCTGACAGACATCTGAGAGAGAGAGACCTATCCTAACAGGGAGAGTTCATGTATAGTGTCACACTCACATGTACACAGGCCCCACACGAGGGGCGGGCTGACAGCCTCCGACAGACATCTGAGAGAGAGAGACCTATCCTAACAGGGAGAGTTCATGTATAGTGTCACACTCGCATGTACACAGGCCCCACAGGAGGGACGGGCTGCCAGCCTCTGGTAGACATCTGAGAGAGAGAGACCTATCCTAACAGGGAGAGTTCATGTATAGTGTCACACTCGCATGTACACAGGCCCCACACGAGGGGCGGGCTGCCAGCCTCTGGTAGACATCTGAGAGAGAGAGACCTATCCTAACAGGGAGAGTTCATGTATAGTGTCACACTCGCATGTACACAGGCCCCACACGAGGGGCGGGCTGCCAGGCTCCGGCAGACATCTGAGAGAGAGAGACCTATCCTAACAGGGAGAGTTCATGTATAGTGTCATACTCGCATGTACACAGGCCCCACACGAGGGGCGGGCTGCCAGCCTCCGACAGACATCTGAGAGAGAGAGACCTATCCTAACAGGGAGAGTTCATGTATAGTGTCACACTCGCATGTACACAGGCCCCACACGAGGGGCGGGCTGCCAGCCTCTGGTAGACATCTGAGAGAGAGAGACCTATCCTAACAGGGAGAGTTCATGTATAGTGTCACACTCGCATGTACACAGGCCCCACACGAGGGGCGGGCTGCCAGCCTCCGACAGACATCTGAGAGAGAGAGACCTATCCTAACAGGGAGAGTTCATGTATAGTGTCACACTCGCATGTACACAGGCCCCTCAGGAGGGACGGGCTGCCAGCCTCTGGTAGACATCTGAGAGAGAGAGACCTATCCTAACAGGGAGAGTTCATGTATAGTGTCACACTCGCATGTACACAGGCCCCTCAGGAGGGACGGGCTGCCAGCCTCTGGTAGACATCTGAGAGAGAGAGACCTATCCTAACAGGGAGAGTTCATGTATAGTGTCACACTCGCATGTACACAGGCCCCACACGAGGGGCGGGCTGCCAGCCTCCGACAGACATCTGAGAGAGAGAGACCTATCCTAACAGGGAGAGTTCATGTATAGTGTCACACTCGCATGTACACAGGCCCCTCAGGAGGGACGGGCTGCCAGCCTCTGGTAGACATCTGAGAGAGAGAGACCTATCCTAACAGGGAGAGTTCATGTATAGTGTCACACTCGCATGTACACAGGCCCCTCAGGAGGGACGGGCTGCCAGCCTCTGGTAGACATCTGAGAGAGAGAGACCTATCCTAATAGGGAGAGTTCATGTATAGTGTCACTATCGCATGTACACAGGCCCCACACGAGGGACGGGCTGCCAGCCTCCGACAGACATCTGAGAGAGAGAGACCTATCCTAACAGGGAGAGTTCATGTATAGTGTCACACTCACATGTACACAGGCCCCACACGAGGGACGGGCTGCCAGCTTCTGGCAGACAACTGACAGAGATGCCTGTCCCTGTAGAGGGAGACCTTGTGTAGACAGTGTTGCACTCAGAGCACAGGCTCCACACGAGGGACGGGCTGCCAGCCTCTGGTAGACATCTGAGAGAGAGAGACACCTATCCTAACAGGGAGAGTTCATGTATAGTGTCACACTCACATGTACACAGGCCCCACACGAGGGGCGGGCTGCCAGCCTCCGACAGACATCTGAGAGAGAGAGACCTATCCTAACAGGGAGAGTTCATGTATAGTGTCACACTCGCATGTACACAGGCCCCACAGGAGGGACGGGCTGCCAGCCTCTGGTAGACATCTGAGAGAGAGAGACCTATCCTAACAGGGAGAGTTCATGTATAGTGTCACACTCGCATGTACACAGGCCCCACACGAGGGGCGGGCTGCCAGCCTCTGGTAGACATCTGAGAGAGAGAGACCTATCCTAACAGGGAGAGTTCATGTATAGTGTCACACTCGCATGTACACAGGCCCCACACGAGGGGCGGGCTGCCAGGCTCCGGCAGACATCTGAGAGAGAGAGACCTATCCTAACAGGGAGAGTTCATGTATAGTGTCACACTCGCATGTACACAGGCCCCACACGAGGGGCGGGCTGCCAGCCTCCGACAGACATCTGAGAGAGAGAGACCTATCCTAACAGGGAGAGTTCATGTATAGTGTCACACTCGCATGTACACAGGCCCCACACGAGGGGCGGGCTACCAGCCTCTGGTAGACATCTGAGAGAGAGAGACCTATCCTAACAGGGAGAGTTCATGTATAGTGTCACACTCGCATGTACACAGGCCCCACACGAGGGGCGGGCTGCCAGCCTCCGACAGACATCTGAGAGAGAGAGACCTATCCTAACAGGGAGAGTTCATGTATAGTGTCACACTCGCATGTACACAGGCCCCTCAGGAGGGACGGGCTGCCAGCCTCTGGTAGACATCTGAGAGAGAGAGACCTATCCTAACAGGGAGAGTTCATGTATAGTGTCACACTCGCATGTACACAGGCCCCTCAGGAGGGACGGGCTGCCAGCCTCTGGTAGACATCTGAGAGAGAGAGACCTATCCTAATAGGGAGAGGTCATGTATAGTGTCACTATCGCATGTACACAGGCCCCACACGAGGGACGGGCTGCCAGCCTCCGACAGACATCTGAGAGAGAGAGACCTATCCTAACAGGGAGAGTTCATGTATAGTGTCACACTCACATGTACACAGGCCCCACACGAGGGGCGGGCTGCCAGCCTCTGGTAGACATCTGAGAGAGAGAGACCTATCCTAACAGGGAGAGTTCATGTATAGTGTCACACTCGCATGTACACAGGCCCCACAGGAGGGACGGGCTGCCAGCCTCTGGTAGACATCTGAGAGAGAGACACCTATCCTAACAGGGAGAGTTCATGTATAGTGTCACACTCGCATGTACACAGGCCCCACACGAGGGGCGGGCTGCCAGCCTCTGGTAAACATCTGAGAGAGAGAGACCTATCCTAACAGGGAGAGTTCATGTATAGTGTCACACTCGCATGTACACAGGCCCCTCAGGAGGGACGGGCTGCCAGCCTCTGGTAGACATCTGAGAGAGAGAGACACCTATCCTAACAGGGAGAGTTCATGTATAGTGTCACACTCGCATGTACACGGGCCCCACACGAGGGGCGGGCTGCCAGCCTCTGACAGACATCTGAGAGAGAGAGACCTATCCTAACAGGGAGAGTTCATGTATAGTGTCACACTCGCATGTACACAGGCCCCTCAGGAGGGACGGGCTGCCAGCCTCTGGTAGACATCTGAGAGAGAGAGACCTATCCTAACAGGGAGAGTTCATGTATAGTGTCACACTCACATATACACAGGTCCCACACGAGGGGCGGGCTGTCAGCCTCTGACAGACTTCTGAGAGAGAGAGACCTATCCTAACAGGGAGAGTTCATGTATAGTGTCACACTCGCATGTACACAGGCCCCTCAGGAGGGACGGGCTGCCAGCCTCCGACAGACATCTGAGAGAGAGAGACCTATCCTAACAGGGAGAGTTCATGTATAGTGTCACACTCACATGTACACAGGCCCCACAGGAGGGACGGGCTGCCAGCCTCCGGCAGACATCTGAGAGAGAGAGACCTATCCTAACAGGGAGAGTTCATGTATAGTGTCACACTTGCATGTACACAGGCCCCTCAGGAGGGACGGGCTGCCAGCCTCTGGTCGACATCTGAGAGAGAGAGACACCTATCCTAACAGGGAGAGTTCATGTATAGTGTCACACTCGCATGTACACAGGCCCCACACTAGGGGCGGGCTGCCAGCCTCCGACAGACATCTGAGAGAGAGAGACCTATCCTAACAGGGAGAGTTCATGTATAGTGTCACACTCGCATGTACACAGGCCCCACACGAGGGACGGGCTGCCAGCCTCTGGTAGACATCTGAGAGAGAGAGACACCTATCCTAACAGGGAGAGTTCATGTATAGTGTCACACTCGCATGTACACAGGCCCCTCAGGAGGGACGGGCTGCCAGCCTCTAGTAGACATCTGAGAGAGAGAGACACCTATCCTAACAGGGAGAGTTCATGTATAGTGTCACACTCCCATATACACAGGCCCCACACGAGGGGCGGGCTGTCAGCCTCTGACAGACATCTGAGAGAGAGAGACCTATCCTAACAGGGAGAGTTCATGTATAGTGTCACACTCACATGTACACAGGCCCCACACGAGGGGCGGGCTGACAGCCTCTGGTAGACATCTGAGAGAGAGAGACCTATCCTAACAGGGAGAGTTCATGTATAGTGTCACACTCGCATGTACACAGGCCTCACAGGAGGGACGGGCTGCCAGCCTCTGGTAGACATCTGAGAGAGAGAGACCTATCCTAACAGGGAGAGTTCATGTATAGTGTCACACTCGCATGTACACAGGCCCCACACGAGGGGCGGGCTGCCAGCCTCTGGTAGACATCTGAGAGAGAGAGACCTATCCTAACAGGGAGAGTTCATGTATAGTGTCACACTCGCATGTACACAGGCCCCACACGAGGGGCGGGCTGCCAGCCTCTGGTAGACATCTGAGAGAGAGAGACACCTATCCTAACAGGGAGAGTTCATGTATAGTGTCACACTCACATGTACACAGGCCCCACACGAGGGGCGGGCTGCCAGCCTCTGGTAGACATCTGAGAGAGAGAGACCTATCCTAACAGGGAGAGTTCATGTATAGTGTCACACTCGCATGTACACAGGCCCCTCAGGAGGGACGGGCTGCCAGGCTCCGGCAGACATCTGAGAGAGAGACACCTATCGTAACAGGGAGAGTTCATGTATAGTGTCACACTCGCATGTACACAGGCCCCACAGGAAGGGCTGGCTGCCAGCCTCTGGTAGACATCTGAGAGAGAGAGACACCTATCCTAACAGGGAGAGTTCATGTATAGTGTCACACTCGCATGTACACAGGCCCCTCAGGAGGGACGGGCTGCCAGGCTCCGGCAGACATCTGAGAGAGAGAGACCTATCCTAACAGGGAGAGTTCATGTATAGTGTCACACTCGCATGTACACAGGCCCCACACGAGGGGCGGGCTGCCAGCCTCTAGTAGACATCTGAGAGAGAGAGAGAGACCTATCCTAACAGGGAGAGTTCATGTATAGTGTCACACTCGCATGTACACAGGCCCCACACGAGGGGCGGGCTGCCAGCCTCTAGTAGACATCTGAGAGAGAGAGACCTATCCTAACAGGGAGAGTTCATGTATAGTGTCACACTCGCATGTACACAGGCCCCACACGAGGGGCGGGCTGCCAGCCTCCGACAGACATCTGAGAGAGAGAGACCTATCCTAACAGGGAGAGTTCATGTATAGTGTCACACTCGCATGTACACAGGCCTCACAGGAGGGGCGGGCTGCCAGCCTCTGGTAGACATCTGAGAGAGAGAGACCTATCCTAACAGGGAGAGTTCATGTATAGTGTCACACTCACATGTACACAGGCCCCACACGAGGGGCGGGCTGCCAGCCTCCGACAGACATCTGAGAGAGAGAGACCTATCCTAACAGGGAGAGTTCATGTATAGTGTCACACTCGCATGTACACAGGCCCCACACGAGGGGCGGGCTGCCAGCCTCCGACAGACATCTGAGAGAGAGAGACCTATCCTAACAGGGAGAGTTCATGTATAGTGTCACACTCGCATGTACACAGGCCCCACAGGAGGGACGGGCTGCCAGCCTCCGGCAGACATCTGAGACAGACGTTTGTCCTTCCAGGGGTAGATATGTAGTGTCACACTCACATGTACACAGAGTACAGGCCCCACAGGAAGGGCTGGCTGCCAGCCTCCGGCAGACATTTGAGACAGACGAGTGTCCCTGCAGACGGAGATCCTGTGCAGATAGCGTCACACTCACATGTTCACAGACCTCACAGGGGGGTGGTGGTGTTCCCTCCTCTGGCAGACACACGTGTCCTTCCAGTGTTACATCATGTACAGATAATGTCTCACTCGCAGATGTCACAGGAGGGACGAGCTGCCAGCCTTTGGCAGACATCTGAGAGAGACGCGTGTCCCTGCAGAGGGAGCTCCTGTGCAGAGTGTCACCCTCATATGTAGGCAGAGCACAGGTCCCACATAAGGCGCAGCCACCAGCCTCTGGCAGTGTTGTGTCTCCATAGCTAGTTGACGTACAGATAGTGCCCCGCTCACGGTGTACACACACCAGACTTGCCACAGGAGGCGCAGGTTGCGAGAAGCATGACCTGTACTTACCAGTCTCGAACACTCAACACATCTGAGAGCGCCAGGTCCCCATGGGTAGATTGTGTGCACAGTGTCTAGGCACTGTCCTGCGTCCCAACACTTTGTGCAAAAGGAAATACATGGAGGGGTTTTCACGAAAGTTGGGCTAGCGTGCACGTTGACTCAGGGGGGAAGTCAGCTCCTGTGCTGGCTCACCCCAAACACGCAGCAGAGCAGGGCTTGGTTAAGGACCCACCTGTTGGATGTTATATGTTGCTACTCTTGGAAATCTCTGATCCTGCCCCGCACAGGGTAGTTGTATACCACTACCGTCAAACTAAAACAGCTTGGAGGCTGATGCCGCATGGTCTAGGAGGCTTGCTGCCTCTGGTGACCTTGACACTGTCTGCTTGCTCCCCGCCCTCACCCTGAAAGGACTTACGGAGGCGAAGACTTTGGTGTTGCTAATACTCCAAACCTCTGGAGTATTCTTTAAAGGGGCCAAACTGTTGAGGGTACTGTTTTGTCGGAGTACAGAGGCGAAGAAATGGGGCCTGGATTTCTTTGAAGCAGTCCACTGTGAAGCTGGCTTTCTTGACAAACAGGCAAGATCCTTTGAATGGTATATCATCAGTGAGACTTGCACATCACTAGAGAAGGTCGTGGATCTCATCCATGTTTGACGCCACAGTGCCATGCTATTGATGATTGCTTCTCCCAAGCAATCAGTAGTATCCAACCCAGAATGGATAATACATTTGGCCACATCCTGACTATCCTGGATGTGTTGGGCTAGATTTACCCAAACTCCCTGAGAGACTGCCAGCAAGAACTCGCTATTCTGTCGATAAAGTGGAAAACAACTGGCATTGATTGACAAGAGGGCTAGGTTGGCAGATGAAAATTGAATGCTTCAATTCTCTTTGACTCTCTGTCGGGGGGGGGGGAGTTAGTTGTAAGGAAAGAACTGGGGTTTACTCTACTGTGGGAATCCGTGACAACCAAATGTTCTGACATAGGGCCGAGGTGCCTATTAATGTGTCAGGCAGTGCTTCAGTGAATGGCAGTAAAAGCCCAGAGGAAGCCTGCCCAGGTTAACATGTTATTCTTAACTTCCATAGATGGCAGCTATAAATCTATTTCCAAAGCTGCAGTTCTTATGACAACAGCAAAGAAAGCACTATTTTTTATTGATAGCCTAGGGGGGAGAACACAGCCTAGTGTCTGGGAAAGTGTTCAACCCACTAGCCTCCTGCAAATCAATGTACAGACTCCATCATCATAGTGTGGGGGGTTATGGGGATAGAATCATCCCCATCATCCCCACTGTGAAGCCCAAAAGCTGGTGGATTCTGGTTAGAGTAAGAACATTGTTGGAATAATGGAGTGCGGCTCCGAGATAAAGATATGGTTTTGTCTGAGTTGGATTGAAATGGGACCTAGGGAATCAGTATGGCTTTGGGACGTGATGTTGGTCGAGGCCAAGATGACTTTGGGTCAAAGTTTAGGCAGCATAGACAGTGCAGAGGGCAAACCAGGTGGTGGGAATCCATCTGGAGGTGTCAGCAGATCCTTTGAAGGCGTGGTAGAGTGAGCTAACAGAATACCAAAGATTCACAGCACAGCCGCTCTAAAGACTTCAATCTTTTGCAAAGTAACCAAAGGCCCCATAAATTCGTGGTGCGTTGTGATCAGTTGTGGAATCAGCTCCTCACCAGGGGACTAAGGGCCAGATGTAGGTCACCAAATACCGGTCGGTAACGGCCGATTTCGGCCGTTACCGACCGGTATTTGGCTTTTGAGATGTAGGTGGGTCTGAATTTACAGAATCGGTATATTTACCGATTCGGTAAATTTACCACTTCGGTATTTTACCGAATCGGTAAATATACCGAATCTGTAAATCCATGTGTAGGTGACACTCCTAAGAGTGCCACAGGCCCTTAAGAGTCGGTATTTTACCACCCAATCCTATTGGGTGGTAAAATACCGAATTCAGGTGTGCATGCACATCTGTGCATGCACACCTGTGCCATGTGACACACAGACATGCCCTTAGGGCATGTCTGTGTGCCACATGGCACACAAGCCTGTACTTGGGGTGCTAGAGGGTGTCAAAGTGACACCCTCTGCACCCTTGCAGGATTCGGTATTTACCGAATCTGTAAATACCGAATCGGTATTTCACATTGATTCCTATGGGCTTCAAGGCCCATAGGAATCAATGTGAAATACCGAATCGGTATTTACAGATTCGGTAAATACCGACTCTTACAGATTCGGTAATTTTTTACCTACATCTGCCTCCTTCCTATTTACCGACTCTTAAATACCGATTCGGTATGAGTCGGTGTTTAAGAGTCGGTAAATAGGAATTACCTACATCTGGCCCTAAGAGTGAGACTGAGAGGCACAGTGACATCCTTGTGACTTTTCTAGCAGAGAGGGGCAGGAATGGAAAGAGGCCTACTAGGCCTTTTTGTGCTTCTGCTACGATTTACCAGAAGACTTGAACAGTGATGAGGGTCTGTTGCTGGAACTGTGCCGTCAACTTAGAGTGGGACTTCTATGACTTCTTTCGGCGTACAGGAAAATACAGCTTCTCAATCATAAGGGCACACTCCTTGCAGGACTTGGTGTCGTACCACGAACCTAAACACCAGAGCCATACCTCATAGGGGGATAGCGGGGTCTGACACTGATAATTTTTCACAACAGTCCATACAAGATTTAAACTATGTAGTTTTAGAAGGGGACATAGTTCCCTTGCACACTAGCACAAAGAAGAATCTAAAGAAAAAACCTGACAAAGAAAAAGTGGAAGCGAGCTCTAGATCTATGTATGAATGCATTGAAAGAAAGAAACCTACGTTGACACAGAGGTGGAGCTTATCTGAAGCTCAAGCCACATGAGTCAATGCAGAGCTCCACCGTGCCACCTACCATAGAGCAGAAACTATGGTGCTTAAACCTACTAAATCCAGACTAGCGCCTAGGGATATTCTAAAGGTGAGGAATCAACGGTTAGAAGTATCTATCAAAAAATAGAGTTCTTCTCGCCCCTAACCTGTCGCCCCCAGGATCTTCCTCTATACATTATTCTCTCTAATAGATATTGCTTGGCTCTGTGTGCTGACGATGAATGTGGATTCCGGGTTTCAGAATAGCGATGTGCCAGATCTTGAAAGCAGTTTTGAACTTTGTCAGTAAGCAACATGCACTTTTCATAGTACTTTGATCTTCATCCTGGATGTAGCAAGAAGCCAATGAAGAGCTTTCATCACTGGTTTAATGTGGTCACATTTTTAGAAATATAGACACCTTGCTGTCTGGTTTTGTGCTCGTTCCACTCTGTTGAGCTTTTTTGGTAGGTTGGTGTAGACTACTTTATATTAGTCCAACTGGGCCATCACTAGCACACATGTAAGCTCTGTTCAATGGTGAGTTAGTAGGAGTGGAAGAATTTTCTCGAAAAGACTGTGTTAGAAGCAGCGTGCCTTGAACGCAACATTTCATTGTGCGGTGCAGCTGAGATCTGTGGGTAAGAGTCCAGGTTGAAGTACTAGTTAAAAGGCAGTGACTCTGACCCTCCTATTATCAAGACTTCAGTCTTTGATCCGTTTTAAACAAAGTCAGCTTTTCTTCACCCCAAAAATTAAATGATCTTGACAATGTTCTTACGCTTCTCCATGCTATTCCCCAGGTGTGTATCTGAGTGTCACCTTCACTAATCTGCAATTATACCTGATGACCGTCTAGCACTATAGCACTGCACTTTATGGGATGATGAAACAGACAAACCAGTATGTAATGCATCTTCCCTCATCCTGCACAATCTTGGCGCAAACCTATTCTCTGTACATCTCAGTTGGTTATTTATGTCACTGCTGCCCCTGCAGTTCAAGAAGAGAATCCTCCCCTACCAATGAACTATGCTAGTCTTAGGTGAAATTCAATTATGCACAAAAATGGGCACATGATGGTGTTAAAAAAAAAAACGTTTTTCACACCCTTGCACCAAAAATTATTTTTACATGACTGACTGTGATGACATGACTATTTGTGTGATTTAATGCAGCTATTGTAGGTGCTAAGATCGAACTCTCAATGAATCTGAACAGAGACAAACTATTTAACTTATTAAAGTGTTAAACAATCGTATAACATTTACCATGCATGACGTCTCTACGATGAAGAATATATCTTTCAGTTTAATAAGTATCACTTTTCTTTGGGCCAAGTCATTAACTGCAGAATACTTCGATTTAAAACACAATCTAAATTTAAACTTTACAATCCAGAAAAACATATTAAGAATCAATGCAATAAGGAACAAGTACCAAAAGCGTGATGCATTTCTAAGCCCGTTTGCATCTTTTTATTTATACACTAGGCATCGATAAATATATGCAACACATTAAAGTTGAATGTCCTTTTCGCTGAAATGCCAGCTGTAATGCTATAAAACAGGCATTTAAATGATGGTTAAGATGGCACTTTAATGGGCTCCAGTAATACTTTTTAAAGATTTCGGCTGATGATCACATTACTTGTGTGTCTAAAGGGAGATCAGGCCTCGACAGTGGAAGTTAAGTGCTGATGGAATACGCAAAGGCACTGAACATTTAAATATCCCTCATTAAATTGAGTTAATGGACTTTCACAAAGTAATTCAAGGCGGTTACGTATCTTGGGGATAACGTACATAATGATGTGTCATACAATGTATTAAAAAGCGTTTTTGTAACATCCTCTGCGATAAATCTTTAACAAACCACTGGATAGGCAATAGCATCAAATGAGAAAATAAGCAAGATGTTGCAAAACATACACCACAATTAAATGGTAATTGAATACACTATTTACTTCGTATTGCAGTTTGATTCATACGCGTCATCACATTTTCCTGATATCCGTACTGTATCACAAGAGGAGGCAAATAAGAAGTGCATACCCCTCTGTGGAAAGTCAACAAACCCAAGTAGTGGATTTTACCTTGTGCAAGAATTGGAATGCTATTTGGTGGAATGTGGAAATAGCACCTTTTCTGGATCGTACAGGACAATGTTCCACTAAGGTGGTGGGTTAGGTGAGATTAGCCTGGCAGTAGACCTTGCGCCTTACGCGCCCCGTGTGGGCTACACTCTACAGCCTCATAGGAAACAGTAAGCTGCAGGATGGTACACAGCGGGACTAAATGGAGGTAATGGGGGGGGGGAGGAATGGAGAGATGTGTCTCAGGATTAATAGCATACAAGGAACCTCTGCCACAGCTGCTATCTGGTCTGTAAACCCAAGCAGCTGGAAATGGACACAAACATGTACTGCTGCTGCTGTGCATGGAGACTTACCTCTGAAACCAAGAAGTGTAGCATCAAGGTGGTGAATATTGTTGCCCGCAGTTCTGCATTGCA
The DNA here is from genome assembly GCF_964261635.1 of Lissotriton helveticus. Classification (NCBI taxonomy): domain Eukaryota; kingdom Metazoa; phylum Chordata; class Amphibia; order Caudata; family Salamandridae; genus Lissotriton; species Lissotriton helveticus. Next base: position 190,265,997 of record NC_136060.1, read on the forward strand.
CAGTAGGTTCAATAATGTTCTTACATAGAGCAGTGTAGAGACAGGTAACCTTTCCACACTGCAGCAAGACACATCCCAGCAAGGCACATAGCAATGTATTAAACCCACCCTGGAGGTATTTAAAAGCCTTCACTGTAAAAAATGTGCTGCTAAGTTTCTGACTTTTTACCTAAATGTTTGTTTTACACTCAGCGAAGTCAACAATCTGCAAGTTCACTGAGCGCGCGCCATGTGTTGCATTTACAAGGAGAGCACAATGCTTTGGTGTTCAGGCGTGTTACCAAAGCATACCCTCACTCATAGTGGAGGATGGCTTCTTCCTCCAGCCAGTACTATGTGGAAATGAAATGCTAAGGGATCATAGCCAGTACTGCGTACATTATAATAGCCCCAGTATTGTTAGTACAAGGGGGTAAGAAAAATCATACCACCCCATTAAGGTAGTAGTCATTTTACATTGTAGTTCATCAGCTGCTGTTCCAGGTGTAGGAGGTCTTCATGTCGAGTCACTATCCGCCTTGTCTCAGTTAGTGCATCGGTTCCCGATGTCTATGAGATGCAGGTCTTGCCCGGTAGGGCAGGTCGTTTGTCTAGCAATACATTTGCCTTCTTGGCAAATGTTAATGTCTCTTTAGGGTTGGTATATACGTGCAATTTATCATCATCGTGGATGTAGAGGTGGGTCGGGTAAAGCATGGCATATTTGATGGTTTTTTCTCGCAGGATCTTCTGTGGTTCAGCAAACGCCTCGCGAGCCTCCTGTATAGCTGGAGTAAAGTTAGGATAGATAGAACTGTCCGAGCCCTGGTATGTCGGACGCTTTTCTCCCTTGCCAGGCAAAGAGCAATGTCAGGATCATGATAGTCCAATCGGCTGCGGCGGGGCCCCAACCGGCATTTGGGGCCTAAGGATCTGTAAGCCCGTTCCACCACCAGAATATCAGAGAAGTTTTCTCGGGTAAAAACTGCTACCAGGAAGGACTCAATAAATAGTTCAGCATGTCTCTAATAGTGGTTTCTGGGAGTCCCACTATGGGGATGTTGTTTCTTTGCAATTTCAAGACCTCATTTTTGGCTATCACCTGCAGTGTTCAAGATGGCACACTGTAGCTTTAGTGGTAGGGGGCTCTTCCCCAAGGGTCGACATCCTGGTCTCCACTTCATTATGGCGGAGCCCATTTTTATCTAGTCTATCCTACACCAGAACCATTTGCGCATTTAGATGGTCGATTTGTGCACCAATTTCAGTAAGGCTGATTTTCATCTCCAAGACGATCGATTTTATGTCTGGTTCCAACTGTGAGGATGTCACCATCAGTAGATCGGAAGCAGGTGAGTGTTACCTGGATCATGATCCTGACTGTCGCAGCAGCTCGGACGGAAGCTTGCTCTGCTTGTTATCTGTTTTTCCCTTTGCCGCCAATGGTCTCGTTAGCCAGTGGCCTCTTCTCAGACCTGTATCGGGGTTTCAGCAGGTAAGTGGTGTATAGCCTCGATGTTCAGTTGTGTGTTGCAGTGGTTTCCACAGTTTCATGCAAATTCAGAAACAGGTCCTATGGAGCAGCCAGGCATTAAGGAACTGGCTGGCATGGCCAATAAAGTAACAAAAGCCCCGAGCTCCAGGGAGCCACCTTTGCAAAAGTGCTAGGTGGTGGGCCAGGGCGGGGGGGGGAGAGGTGCTCTCTGTGTACTTAGCAGTGGGGGCCTCCTCAATTTTTGGTATGCCACTGGGGATGGCTCAGATCCTTTATCCTTCATCACATAGACCTGAACAAAATAAAAGTGGAAGAGGCGTGATATGTTGCCTAGGCATGTGCCACAGTGGGCACATGCCCCTCCTATGCAATATAGGCCTGGCGGGATATACCATGTCCTCTGCGCCCTGGCAGTATTTGCAATAAAAGATTTCATAAAAGTGTCAATGAGGGGGGCCCGTATTCAAGAGTAGCACCAGCAGGCCCAAGGCAACAAGACATGAGGCCCAGTGCTAGCAGGTTGTAGGCCTTGTAGTCCTTATTAGTGTTGGTATGATTTGGTAGACTTTAGGCTCTGTTTTAGCTTGCAGTGCCAGCTGATTCTGGTAAGATATTTCACATCCACTTGTGTGTCAGTGGCCAGGTGGTGTCCCTGTCCTGGTAGTCCTTGCGATCCTTCGGTGCAGCTGCCATTTCTCACCGGTAGGTTGGACGCCGCTGCCTCGTGATCCAGACACCGAGGTGTACATGCCTACCCACCTCGGGTACTCCGGTGGCTCTATGGATAATAGAAGGCTCCGATCTCCTCACCTGTGATGCTGGGGAAGGCTGTGGGGGGCACCTTTCAGGGCAGCCCTCCCATTGGCACCCCAAGGCTCTTAACGGGATGGAATGTCAAAGTTTCAGAGCGGCGAAGGGAGAACTCTGCATTAGGCAGACATCTAGGCCGGTGCCTAGCCTAGCCCCGCCTCCTGAGATGAGTTATATAGTCGAAACATACAACAAAGGAAAGACAAAAATGCAGTAGGCATATACCTTCAAGTCAAACTGTATGAAAGGAAATTAGTATTTTTAATAGAAAAGAGATGTCTGCTTGTGGAATTTTTTTCGCAAAGTTATATTTTGAGCAATCAACGGTAGAAACTTTGTTAGTACCATAGAAAAAAAATCTGTTTATCCGTGCAAAGAATGCTAAGTATCTCTTGCATCGAGATTTAGCGATTTCTAAAAAACTTTATTGTGGTATGAAGCAAAAACTACACAAACTTGAGTGTTACATATTTTAAAATATTGTTACCATGGCAAAAGTACACAATAGCGTAAGGCTACATTGAATGTTAAGTACTTCCCAAGATCCACAAACTTTCCCATAAGACAGTAGTGCTTCAAAAGCAGTACCTAATAGAATACCAACTATAATATTTAATTCCTGTACTCGAGAGAAGCAGGAGGGTCCTGTCCGGGTCTAGCCGCTACCTGTAACGCTCAGGAAAACACCTTTTGCCGCTTGAGAGGACACCGCCGACCCTCCTACTGTCGGTACTTTGTTTGGGAGCAGGAGCGGGACTGGGCTACACGTCCCAGTCTCCTTTGCCACCACTGCAACTGACCAGCTGACCACGCGCCCAAAGGCGCCTACTTAACTGTCGGAAACCTCCCTCAGCGCTGGTGCACACGGGAAAAGCCCGGGCCAAGGGCTGGCCCGTCCACGCCCATCGCAGGCTGGGCTGGGCCTATTCCCTTTCATCTGCATTTCTGTTAAGGTACAGTTTATCCCTTACTATCCCGGCCCATAACTATGTTGAAAGGAAAGGGATGTAAGGAGAAGTCCGGAGGGAGGGTCGGAGCAACATTGGACTCTTTCCTAGTAAGAGGGGCAAGCGTTCTCTCCCATCAGATAGAGTTGACCGAGAGACGTCTCTCTCTAGACTCTACTTCACTAAGATGTATTCCATCCCCGACACCACCTCCCGAGTCTGACACCTTGCCACTTACAACATTGCCAATTCCAGTAACCCAAACAGTTCTGGTATTAGATAAGAGTGGCCATCTCCCTGTAAACCACATCACAGAAGCTGCCCCAGGAAGGGGCCTAGACCGGTCCCCCCAGATTGTCTCCCCATTGAATCGTTCCTCACCGCTGCCACCCACCAAAAGAACCAGAGCAGGTGGGGCCATCAATGGTGCAATACTCAAAAAACCCAAGAACATCCGTGCTTCGAAACCTAAACCTGCCCAAACGAAGGCCTATGCCACAAAATCTTTGTTACCTCCGGATCCTAGCGGCTCAGAGGCCGGGCTGGAGATTATAGGAAAAATAAATGAGGTACTGGATCCCATTCTTGACAAATTGACCCAAATCGAGTTCCACCTGACGGAGTTGGAATTGCAGAATCGGACTCTACTTGCCAGAATGCCTGCTATCCACGCCCCTCACCCATTATCATCCATAACTCAAAAACCATCAAGAGAAATTCGGGATACTCCTCTAGTGGCAAATTTGAAGCAACCACTAGCATTGTGTTTACCACATGGAGGTCTTACCAGTCATCTAATGCAAGACTCTAACACACCCCAAAACGCCAATCCAATTGGGCACACGCAAAGTTCTTTAGGCCCAAAGGAAAGAGCCATCACCTCCCAGCCATTACTATCCCAGAAGGGTAAAATGAGAGTTGCACACAAGGCAATTACCCAAGATCAAAATGTCGGAGCGCAACAGATTTTCCGGCAGCATATCCTTCATCTTCCATATGCTACTGTCCCATTAGTCCTGGTTTAGGCAAACGTCCCTCTCCTCCGTGAAAACCAGAGTGAAACTACTGGACAGTTAAAGGACAAATGTTTGCACTGGTTACTTCACAATGTTAACGTGACCAATCCGGGGGGGGGGGGGAGGTTTTGGCTCACAAATTGACTATGGCCAGGAGAGTGGAGGGACATGCATCAAGGAACACCCAGATAATACCCCTAGCGTTGGAATACTTTTATGCTGGCCATGATGATCCATGGGGGAGGGCTCAAATGGACAAAACTAGGAACCTTTTAACTGACTGGAACATAAATCCTGGGATTATTCTACAAAATAGATTTGCTGCCCTGTCTAACAGGAGGATTGTGATTGACTAACCTTGTCACCATCCCAATTATTCAGCAAATCTCCCATCATGGCCATAGCAGAAAACAGCTTACAGCCACCTTTACCTAATCCAACACCTCTTGAAGCAGTCCCTGTAGATGTGACTCGGGCCCAAGGAACTCAGGGGCATGGGCAGACACCCCCGAATATAATTATGGGCTCAAGAGCAAACATGGTATTGTGGAATGTGTCAGGCTTAGCCTCCAAATTAATGAACCAACATTGGCTGAATGAGTGGCAAGCTATGGAGTTAGTTATATTCCAGGAAACCTGGGCAATACACCCTCCCTTCTTCACAGGGTTTCATTCCTTCCACTCCCCAGCTGTGTCTGCAGCTTCAGGAAGCGCAAAGGGAGCTTACTTACACTACCTTCAAATACCTCACCACTCCAAGTCAGACAAGTTAGCCCGCTACACACCCTATTCTAGATACTAGAGTTGGTCTTTAGGAAACAGAATATTTGTACTCTTGTCAACTTCTATAACAACGAATTTGGGAGAAACTCTAGGGCTGTGGTGGATGCTTTAGCGGTGGAGATTGACAAATTGTATAAAGGGAAGAAAGGGGGAAACGTGAATCTCATATGGGCGGGGGATTTTAATACCCATCTATGTAAATTTACTGGGACTAGAGTCTGTGGTGTAGAAACCACCAACGTAATCCCCTCCTGCAGTTTTCGCACAAAACACAACTTGTTATCTCAGTGGACTTTGCTTACATTAAGCGAGTCTAATGAAAAAGGGCAAGGGTCAACTTTCAGAAGAGGCACTCAGGTAACTACTATTGATTTCATCTTAGTGTCTGGGCATCTACTTCAGAAGGTAGACCTTAAGAGCATTAGGTTCTCACCCCGTAGCGACGATGCCATCCTACTGACTCAGCTAAACATCCTTTCTACACCCAAACAACATAATCTGGTTCTTATGCATGTGAATCTGTCCAGAAAAAATGGTTATTTATTATTTATTTATTTATTTATTGCATTTCTAAAGTGCACTATCACCTAACAGGCATCTTGGCGCTAGTAACTCAACCTGCCAACCTCAGGGGGGCCTTACTGTAGCCAACCCCTAAGTCTTGGGAAATAGCCATGTTTTTAAATTCTATCTAAATGGAAGGAGATCACTAATTTGTCTCAGCTCGAAAAGTAAGGTGTTCCAGAGCTTTGCAGCAGCGATATCAAAGGATCTCCCTCTGCTCTGACTTTTTTGAATCGGGGGATTTTTATCAGTTTTGCTCCAGATGAACGCAAAGTTCGGGGTGGGACATACCACTCAAATTTGCGTTGAAGGGAAGTAGGACCCCTTCCATGCAGGGCCTTAAATACTAGGCAGAGTGATTTGAACTTGATTCTTTGTTTCACGGGGAGCCAGTGCAACTCCGCCAGGGCCAATGAAGCGGAGGACCGTCTCGACCAGCCTAGTACCAGCTTAGCTGCAGTTGACTGCAGCCTCTGCATCCTGTCCACTAGAAAGTTTGGAGATTCAAGGAGCAGGGCATTGCAATAGTTAACTTGGCTAAGTATAGTACTGCGTGCTATCAAGGAACGCGCCAGAGGGGGGAGCAACGGAAAGATCTTCCGTAGAGAGCGAATGATGGCCAGGCAACAACCCACCACTTTCGTGACATGCGCCTCCAGGGTAAGATTACAATCAAATGTCACACCCAGGTTGCGAACTGTCTTGACAGGCTGGCCAAGATTAGAGGATTCTGAAGGCCAGAAGTTACGAGGCAACACAGAAGGGACCCTTTCCATGGCACAATAAAGCACCTCAGTTTTAGATACATTAAATTGTAGCGAGTTATCCCTCAGCCACAATGACGTCTCTCGCAGGCAACTGTGAAACCCCTCTAAAGAGATTGACTGAGCTCCCTCCAGGGAGAGAATTAATTGCGTATCATCCGAGCAATTAACGATCTTAATGTTATAGCGCTTGATGACCGCCATCAGGGGTCTTATGTAAATATTAAAAAGAATAGGGCTAATGGCCGAGCCCTGTGGCACGCCATGCGAGACACAAGTAATGGCAGATTGGTAGGGGGAGGGACGCTGCCTGCCTGACAGAAAAGAGTGGAACCACCTAAGGGCGCAGCCCGTCACTCCCACCTCTTTCAATCGTCTCAGTAGGATTGTGTGGTTAACCATATCAAAGGCGGCAGACAGGTCAAGCAGAATAAGTACAGCTGCCTGACCCCTGTCTGCCCGCCCCTGAAGTTCGTCCATCACGGTCACCGAGGCCGTCTCGGTGCCATGTGCTGGCCGAAACCCAAACTGCTCCTCCTCCAGAAGCTTAGCTTGTTCTAACTGGTTACCAACTGTAATCGACAGTGGTAATAATATCAAATTTGGTCCCTGAAATTCTGGCACACATAAAGAAAGACATTATAGAATGCCTGCGAGAAGACCTAAGCCCCATAGACATGGTCACCAGATTCACTGCCCTTCTGGCAAAAATAAATATAGCAATTACGCGGCAAAGTCATCAAACTTCGCCGTAAAAAAGGGGTGGTTCGCCTTAGCCTGCACTAAAGCCAAAACAGACCTTGTAAACGCCTTAAAAAACCTCCCCAGGGATTACCCTAAGATCCGTTTACTACGTGTAGAATATAAAATAGCCAGGAGGGTGAGAGACAATGATTTAAAAACACCGGCGTGGAATGATCTTGAACAAGCAGCCAGCTCTGGCAGCAGCAAAGCTTTCTGGGAAGTTATAAACGCACCTTATTTAAAAGATACTAATGACCCCGTACTAGATGTTCACGTAGACGAGGAGTCTTGGGTGAGACATTTCGAAGAAATATTTTGGTTAACCTCTCCTGTGGAGAAGTGTGGCTCAGTGGTTAGAGGCGGCAGACCCGGAAGCTGAGATCAGCCGTGGACCAGGGTTCGATTCCCCGCCTCGGCGGGTCTCGGGCTCAAAAAAAAAATTCCACGGACTCGACTATTCTCGCTCCGGTGCCTACTCGACTCACAGGGTCACACTCTGCGACTCTGGGCAATAGCTTGCTTAATCTCCACTACGGCCCCTCGCGGCGGGATGCCTGGCTTTCACCTTGTGAATACCCTGGCGGGGTATCTCTCACAGGGGAATACCAGGACGGGTTCCCTAAGCAAGCGCCTTGAGACCCCTGGGTGAAACGTGCGCTATATAAATCGAAATACATTTACATTTACATTTACATCCTGTATTTACACAAACACCCTCCCCAACTAACACACCTCAGGAAGGACTAGTCTTCACTACCCCCGAGCTCCGAAGTGCACTAAAATCCTGTTTCCCTGGTAAGGCACCAAGGCCGACTGTGTTCCGATTGACCTCTTCCAAATTGATTGCAACATGTGGGTCCCCTTACTTACAAACACTTTTAACAGCATTGTGTTAGCAGGCCCACCACCTTCGTGGAGCCAGAGCGTAATAGTCCTGATTTATTAAAAAAAAGAGATAGGGCTTCACCAAAGAATTACTGCCCTATAACCCTCCTCGATACCACTGCCAAACTAATAGGGAGGGTCCTATTGGCCAGACTGGAGGAGTGGGCAGAATCACATAACATAATCATGAAGGTACAATATGGATTCCGGAGAAGTATGGGGACAGTCGACCAGTGCCTAAACCTTTCTCTAACCATAGGGAAGTTCTCAAAGGGCAGAAATGGGAAACTATACATGGCCTCCATGGACCTAACATCGGCCTTTAACTGTGTGTCACATTCTAGGCTATGGTCCATGATGGAGGACATGTGTATAGACCTGCCGATTATTGGGTTCATCCACCAGCTGTATGCCAATGCTTCTGCCTGTGTAAGGTATGGTAGATAGGGGGAGTGTACACGTCACTTTAAAACTGAAAAGGGAGTTAGACAGGGGTGTGTGCTCGCCCCGTTCCTTTTCTCAATCTATATGAACGGAGTCGAGTCCTCCCATTCTGTCCTCTCTTTGGACGTACCCCAATTTGACCAAACCCCCTCCCGACTTTGGCATACGCTGATGATGTGGTGTTGATGGCAAGAATGGCCCTGGCCCTACAAAAACGAATTAAAGCTTATGCCATCTATATGGCTTCCCTTGGCTTAAAAGTAAATGAAACAAAATCTATTATAATTATGGCCATAGAGACCAGAGGAGAGAAACTCCCGGATTTCCAGATGGCCGGCAATGAAATTAAGGTGGTGGACTCCTTTCCATGCCTAGGAGTGCTCTTTGATAAGGATCATTCTTGGTCCAAACTAGTAAAAACAAGAGCCCATGGTATGCAGAGGAGCCTAAACACATTTAAAAGATTTGCAAAAAAGTTGGGTGGAAACTCACTGGACGTAACAAAAAATATTTAACAAGCCAAAATAAAATCAGCCACAACATATGGAGCAGGCGTGCGGGGGATGGCGAATGCTTGCCTGTTACAGCGAATGGAAGACTCCTTCTTTAAAAACTGTGTGTACTTACCCCAATCGGCTTCAAATTATATTTTACGTCACGAATTAGGGCTCCCGTTTTTGAGCGACACCATAAGAATGACCCCGGTCCTCTTGTGGCTATCAATTTGGCAAAGAACTACGGTCGACTTGACACAAACTATTATAAGAGAATGCTGCAACCTAGATTATTACAACAGAATTGGGTGGCTAAATCATGTAGAAACTATATTGAAGTCTATAGGGATGGAAAAACTCTTTCAGGACCCTGATTCCTGTAAGGGGGTCACGAAGAAACGGTTAAAAGATCTATGTTCTCTGGACAGGTATGGCCAGCTATGGGTCACATTGGCGGTGACAGTGGCCAAGAGGGACATTGCGCAGAAGTGGGGTGCCCCGGAATTGCCTACGGTGGCTGGCTGGATCAGGAATATGGACCTCCTCATGGTGAAAGAAAGAGCGGTTTACGTGCTGCGGGCCTGCCCGCGTAAGTGGAATAAGGTGTGGACACCATGGAATAAGTACAGGGGAGAACCGTGTGAACCCCTACCGGAACATGAGGACTTGGACTCGGAAGAGGAGGAGGATTAGTAGGGGTGGGCATACATATTAACTCGGGTTGATGGTGGGGTGGTGCGGGAATGTGGTGCTACCTTTGATGTCGTGCTGAACATGTGCAATGGCTAACAAATGACTATGGGCGGGACTAGCCCTCTACCGAGTGATGACTTTAGTTGGGTTTTAATGTTTCTCTATTTTTGTTGTAAGTTAATTTTGCCAGGAAAAAATTATTGTACCAAACACGAGCGGACCACGAAATGGAACAGGGGTAGGGTATGAAGATGAGATGAAGGCCGAGAGTCTTAGTAGCTTGTGATTCATTTGTGTCCATATTAGAAGGGTAACCACACTATGTAAGAATGCGATCTGATGCCTCCAATTCTGTTGATGATAACTAATATCGATATGACAATGATAACTAAAAGAAATATTGTTACTGTGTAGTGTAGCTCCTATTTTCCCAATAGGCTCTGCGCATTGGAATAGTACCTACAGCAGTAAAGGCCTAGGCCAGACGTTAACTAGGTCTACTACTGTCGATACTAGACTTAATTTTTGGGTTTGCCAGCTAAGCTCAGAGTTCGCTAGAAACTTTCTCGAATGTTCAAGGAAGGAATTAACTCCCCTGATTAGACAAGAAGGGATTTAGTTTCTGACAACCATAGAACATGACAACTTTGCTCTCCCCTAATCAAGAGTCAATCTCGAGAGTCGTGTGAGCACAAGGCAATTATTTTACTCAGTCAGTACGTGCATTCTTAGTCTCATCAGAATGTAGAGAAAAGGAAGAGACGGGCGTGTTCAATAAAAGATGTTATTTATTGATCAGTCTCTTTTCTCGTACAAGAGAAATGGATCGATATTATTGCAATACTTATAGTTAAGTAAAGTGCATACATTAAAAGCAATAGTATAAAATAATACTGTAAAAACATTGATATGGTTTCTGAGCCATATGATGTTTAAAATGATTAAAATATATTTACATACACATATACATTTTGACTAAACGTGCTCAACTGGTGTTTCTAAATACGCCTACCCCGTGTACCTGACCTAAGTCTAATGCGTGGGCGGGAATAGAAAGTTACAGTTTAAGTTAAGTTTGTTTTTGCCAAGTGAATAACTAAAGAATTCTCTGTGAGGGGTTATTCAGTTCTGTACCTGGAAGTTAGGATGAATGAGGAATGGTATCTCTTTCTCTGCTCTCGATATCCCAGGCTGCCTGCGAGGGCTGCCCAGAAACGCCGGTGCTGGGTCTCTCGGCTTGAGATAGCAGCGCGTCTCTCAGCGCGTCAGGAAGGCGGGGCTGCTGCCAGCGGGGTCTGCTTCTGCTCTCGGCTTCGGCAAGTATGGCTGCTCCGTCTTGTCACCACGCGTGTGTTTGCATAGGGCAAGATCGGCAATATTTATACCTTAAAGGTGCCGAGATTGACGTAAGGATGGACATAGATACGTCAATAAAGATGTCATACGATTTGCTCGTTAGCACATTCTTTACTAAAGTTCTCTGTGAAATCAAAACAATGGCCGCACGGATTTTCCAGGTTGTCATAGGTTTGATTTGTTATGAGAACGTCGTATGCCTTATCAGGGGCTGGAGGAATGTCGCTTGTCTAATTAGATCTCAAGCGTTATGACCTAATCAGATAACACGTTCCTGTGCCGTAGTGTGACTGCGTCAGATAACGGTATCTGCATCATGGGGGTTTTCTTGCCTCATGGGCTGACTGTTAGTTAACTTGATAGTTAGTTTAACCAGAATAGGGTCAGGAATAGGGGGATCGATTCAGAACCTATAGAAATACACGACACCCACTCCACGCTAACTATGGTCATATCTACTAATCTATGCATAGTATAACATAGTACAACATACTATAGAGTATAGTGTATACCTTACCACCCCAAAATACATAAATGCATTTCGAAATTTTCAAATATACTGAAAAATTGCAGTCATATATATTGTATGCACTTAAGCTATGAATTAAATGCAAAAGTAAACACGCATTGTTATGCATTATTGCTTATTGGTATATGAGAAATACACATGAAATGGCTCTTAATATAGCTATACAGAAAGGAAGTTCGAGACCATCTCATCACATAATAAAATATTTGTGAACATCCCAGCGGGCAACTAAAGTTTATAAAGTATCTAAAAATAGAAATCTTAGTTCTCTAGGAATAGTTTCTTACTTTAAGCAGAAGATAAGTGTCCCGAAAAATTTGTGAAAAATAATTTGGGGCTGCTAAAAAATTGTTGTCCGTGAACTGGTGGGAAGAATTGTTCATGTGACTTTATTTTTAAAGTTGAAGGCCGAATTCAGGGAACGCCGTGTGCGAGCTTGCTCAAAAGTCTCTATTTCTGTTCTGGAGAGAACATCATATCATTCAGGCTTTCGAAAAAACTGTCAACAGCTTCATGGGAAAGTTCCACTAAGTCGGAAATAGGGGTAACCATGCATTCGTGCGCATGATTGTCTGCATTGACATTCTGATTCGCATTGCTGACAGAAGGTCGTACCTGTTCGATGCTGCTTTCATCTTGAACTTCACTACTCTTCAATCGCAGTGGTGAAGATTCCAGGAATGCCGTCATCAGGATTGGCAGCCTTTGAGGGCAGCACAAAGCGTGAACCTTGGTAGGAACCAACAGTGTATCTGCATCCACTGGCGCATCCGATTGTAGCGTCAGACAGGTGTCTAACACGCATTCTTCTCCGCATAGCAGACACCTTAGTACAGGTAAAACACATCTTTGCCACATTGGTCGAAATGATAGAAACCAAGTCATGTTCAGGTCTCTAAGCCGGGAGAGTCCCAGGATTTTTGATATCCGGTCCCGGTATCCAATGGCTAGGATCGTATCTTCCATTGTCGCGAGAGTTTGATCTGTGACATGGGTTGCCATAACGAAAAATAAGGACTAGGAATAGGATTCCTGCAATTAGTCCCAGGATCAGGGGAAGTCCGCCAAAAATCGAATGGACGAAATCTGGAAAAATACCCAGTATGGCTTTGAATGGTGTTAATGCCATCGAAAATACTGTCTTAAATACCCCTGAGATCCCATTGGTATCAGAAATATTTAAGATTTCGCTCAGGATTTCCGCGAAATGTACGGGGGAATTAGTTGATAATAATGTATGTATCTCTGCAGTCGTCCTTGCGACTTGTAGATCATACGTTTCTTTTGATGACGTGAGCCTTGTAGGCGTCTGAAGAAGCACTGTTTTCATTCTGCTTAAAGTATCTATTCGAATAGAAGTAATTTTCAAACTGGGCCATGCCCTTGCCTCCCTGTCTGGAAAGGAGCTGGGGAATAAAGAACGTCCACAGCACTTGACCTTCGCCGTCGTAGTGACTAGATAAGGAGTCCCGGGCCTAAGACTACAACATCTGCGGTCTACAATAAGAATGTAACTCCCATTATAGAGTCTTTGAAAGAATGGTTCTATTTCAGTTGCAGGTGCGCCTTGCTGGTGACATGAAAGGTTGTATGAATTCCCTTCACAGGCTCCGTGCAAACTAATACCGTTACACAGAAGCGTGCCGCTTAGTGACATAGCACAATTGTTGCCACTAAGAAACACTTTCTGTCCTTTATTACTGACACATGCATGTGAATAGGGCAGGTTCCAAGTTGTTTTAAGGTGCCCCTTTCCCAATTTCTCGTACATGCCAGCCTGTATATATTTTTGGCAGTATTGAAACCTGAAGGTTGAGATTGGAATATTTATGATTCCGTGGATTATCCATTCACTGACAGGTCGTTCTGACATTGTCATTGGTAATCTTTCTAGTTTTTCAATGCTCAAGATTGTATAATCAGCACCCTTTTGCGCCATACCGATTTGTCTATCAGTAAGGTTAAAGATTTGGAATAGTGACGTTGTGTTGATTAAACGCCAAGGCACATAGCCTGAACGCAGATTTTGTAACGTCCAGCCAAGCTGTACAATAGAACGCAATTGTGACTGACCATGTTGTAATAACAGTAAGTCTTGCGATAATATATCGATTGCTGAAGACACAATGCTGTCCAATGAAAAAATTCTGGAGGACAGAGTCATTAACCCATTGTCCACTACAGAAAGTGATTTTTCCAAATTGATACGGTCAATTTCCCGTATTCTTTCTGCTGTTTCAATTTGAGTAACCTTCCAGGCCTCATTGTATGCTGCATATACAGAGGCTGCTATGAAACGCTTTTGACGCTGTTTGCGTGGTCCCATTATGAAATCACGCAAGTCAGCACCATCAGTAAGTAAAGTTTGGTGTTGCTTAATTTCAGGCACTGTGGAAGTTTGTAGCCATTGAAGGCATAATTTGCCCACACTGTAGGTTGTTATTATCCCTGGGTGATGTCTTTGGGGATATCTAGGGTCTGGCCTGGTCATTTTGAAACCCTGTGTTTTATTCAGGAATCTATCTTGACAGTGATTTGTATCTGTGGGCCAGATCAACCATTGTTTCCAATCAGGATGTGTTCTGTTTTGGTTTAATATATGGTTTACGTCTATCTCTTTATCTGTATCAGAGCTATTGCTAAACATTGTTGGCTTTGGAATAGACGGTTTAATTAAATCTTTGATTTTTGCTAAGCCAAGACAGGTGGTTTGTTGAACAGTGTCATTTAAAAATATCATTTGTTCTGGGATCATGCAGGCTCTAAACAAAGCTTCTATACCCTGTACTTGCCATTCTTTTGTACCCCAAACACTTTTCAAATCAACATTTTTGTCCCAATAATCAAATCCAAATGTATTCATTTTTTCAAAGAATGAATCTGAATATATCAATTTTGTGTTGGTTATCATGGTTTTCATCCCTGTCTTGTTTGACAATTTAAAATAAAATGTTTCAGCATTACTTGTGTTAAAACCTGAAAAATATGAATATTTGTCGTAAACGGTTCTTGAGCTCCCTTTTGGAGGTGTAGCACAGTGTTCCCATTGATTGTAATTCAAAACATTTCTAGGTTGTGCAGATTTATGTAAAAAATGGTTACCATAGTGGTTATAGCAATACATACTGTCATAATTTGTAGAACCTTGCAAATAATCATGTTTTGTAAATTTAGCAGACATTACTAAGTCAGACATCATGTTGTTAATACTTTCGAAGTCCCAATCATCAGCAAATGAGTTTGGTTTTGCAAAGTCACTCAAGGAGATCTTGATTTGGTGTGGATATTTCAGGATCTCGACCGGACCATAAATTTCATAGTCAGTGTTGTCCCAGGCTACCCCACCAGGTATAGGATTGGCTGTGAAGTTGGCTGAAGAAAGTTCTCTTTTCTCGACGTGTGAAGATGTGTGTGGTTTGAGGACCAAGTTGATGTTCTGGCTTGCTGTGTCCATTTTAGCATATTTTCCCTCAATGAAGCGTCCCAAAGTAAATACCATGATGAGCCAAAGTATGAGGATAAATGCACCAAAACCCACCCAAAATTCAATCCATGGAGAAACCAGATATGTTTCTTTCAGATGTTTCAAAAGTTCCTTAGCTTTGTCTTTAAAGGATTTTGATGATGGCTGTGTCTTTGATTCACTGAAGCCGTCAGAGGAATCATCGAAGTTGATGAAGTAACCGGATGCAGTTCTGTCAATTGTTCCAATTGGTTCAGGATTTCTGTTTTTTGCATTTTCACTCGGTACTTCAGTATAGATTGGTGTGTCTCTGCTAAATGTCTTTATTTGGGTTTTCAGAGGTCTGAGTTCTATTGCATTGTTGCATAGTCCTTCTTGTTCTTCTTTAGGCGTTTCGAATGTGATGAGCCTTTTTGTTAGGACCTCTGTGCTGGTAGCAAACCTTGGTGTTCTGCTACTTATTGGGAGTCCACTTGGCCTACTGTTTGTTATCGGCCACATGTTGTGGTTTTACCAGGTCGATGGATACAACTCGGTTCTCCTTTTTACCAGCAAGTGGCGGTAGTACAACTGATCTTGTCCCGTTGACAGACAAGACAGGAACTGCTTTTCTGTAAGAAGGCCCAAATTCCTTCTTTACCGCGATCTTTTCCCTGACTAGATCCCCGACTTTTGGAATCCAGACAGGTCTTGCTGGGACAGGTGGTGATTCTTCAGTGGTTGTTGGCTGTTGTTTCAACTGTATGTTGCTCAGGTCTTTTCTTGTTTTGTTTAAGTCCTGCAAAATAGCCAAACGGTCTTTGACATCAAAGGTTTTTTCTATTACCACTGAAGTCTGACTATCAAGGTCAGAGATCAACATCCTAGTTCCGAATAATAATTCGTACGGACTGAATCCCTTCAGAGAATTTCTTGGCAAGTTATTTAGACTACGTTGGACACTTATTAGATGTTTGACCCACCCAGCTCCCGAACCTAATATCCTTTCTATTATAGATTGCTTTCTGCCTTGGTTTTTTCTTTACACCATCCCGTACCCTCAGGAAGGAAGTGAGAAGATTCCCGCTGGACTGTGCTCATTTGGCCATGTTTCCCCCCAGGCTGGTTTGCCTGAGTGAAAACAATGGTCAAACGTAACATGCTCTTAGCGTATATGCCAATTAGACTCGCAAATCTTGTATAATAGTCCGGACGTCAGCCGAGTGCTGGTGATCTACATTATAAGTGGAAACTAGCCTGTATATGTTAATCGCAAGCCATTCTTTTTGCTGGTAATATTATCTGCCTTGATACGACGAGGTATTAAACTGCTTCTCTCCCCACTGCGATCTCTGTTGCAGTTTGGGCAGTTTTTTACAAACATGGTGTAGTGCAGGCTCATGCCTGGCCACCAGTACCGTGATTGTAATTCTTCCAGAGAATCTTTTAATTTAAGGTGTCTGAGACCCTCGCCCATGTGTGCGTCTGCGATTAACAAGTTTCTCCTGTCCATGTTTGGAATCACTCTATCCCCCACTCCAGGGATTCGAGCAAAAGGGACGGAGTTTGCATCGATTATGTATGTATAATTGAGTGGATAGTTGATCGGTAACGCTGAACAGTCGCCTTTTGATGACGTTTTCACCGCCAGCATTGTTTCACCGTCAATGTATTTTAATGTACGCTTTTTTCGATCTACGGGAGCCGGTTTAGTGGCTGCCGCTGCGGCTGTTTCAGCCAATGAATTCCCCACAACGTGAACGCCATCACGCTGATGACTCAGTGAGTGTGTCACGTGAGTCTTTGGTAGTTCTTTTTTCAAAAGAGCTACTTGTTCCCAGAGCAGTCTCTGCTTTATTGGTGCATCTGTGTCATCTTTGTAACCGTTCTGAATCCATGTCTGCAAATCCTTGTTATATGCTTTGACGCAGTAATATGAATCTGACACTATAAGCGTCGGGAATTCGCGATCCGCATTATCTAGCGTCATTTTCAAAGCTATTATTTCAGTTTGTAGTTCTGAATTAGTTTCTACTGAGTGTGATTTTGTTAATAGAGGTCTTAGTTTACCTCCGCGCCACACTTCTTTTGTAATCTCACATGTGGGATTGTTTGTATGTTCTCCCCAAACGGAGGGTTGAGCATGTCCGTCTGTATAGATTACACAGGCGTAATGTCGTAGAGGAAGAATGTCGATTGGCAGAGGATACGTCTTTTCATAATTTAGATTTTTTAATTCTTCTAGTTCTGGATCAAAGTAGTAGTATACTTTGTCCGTTGTGATTGAATTCACCCATTGTATCCATTCCGGATTCAATGTTGTTGTTGGTAAATTACAAGGTGTTGTTAGTGCCTCAAAGGCTGATTCTGCTGTTCTGACTGTGATATGTCTACCGTCAGCTATGTCTTTTTCTCTAGCTATTGCGGTTTGAACTGCACGAATGATTTTTTCTGTATTACTGAATTTCTGTTCAGCTTCTGTGTACAAGTGTGATTTGAATGCAATTGGTACCTTTTCTCCTTCATTAGAAGTCAGGTATGTGAATCCGCATCTCCCTGGGATGACTCGAATCACAAGATTGCGTGTGTTATCACGTGTTTCTAATTTTGTTTTAATTAGCATGTCTGTTTGTAAGGATCTCAAAATTTCTGTGTGTGTTTGAGTCCAATTGGATCTTTTAAAGTCTGGTTTAATTAGATCATAAAGGGGTTTGACCCTTTCTGCGTAATTTGCAATGTATGTTCTTCCGAAATTTAGGAAGCCTAGAATTGACTGTAGGTTTTTTAGTGTTTTAGGAGCTTGGATTACGGCACATTTCTCTAGGAAATTGTCTGCCAGGCTTTTACCTTCACTTGATAACTCATATCCTAAGAATAGGACTGTCATATGGGCAATTCTGGATTTTTTAAAGTTGAATTTGTAACCCTCTGCAGCGAACCCAAGTATTATGGTGTTCACCCTTTTCAAGTGAGTCTCCAAGTCATCATCTGTTAAGTAAATGTCATCGACATAAGATAATGCTTCATCATCATATAGTTGTAGTAATTCTGTTACTCTCGCTGAGAATACCCCCGGGCTGTTCTTGTACCCCTGGGCTAACCGACAGAATTGTTTTTGAGTGCCATTTACTGAGAATGCAGTTAAATATCTGCTCTCTGGTGCTATGTTTTGACAAAAGAATCCATTGGAGATGTCCAAGGTTGTTTTGTATTTTTTGCGCACTATGTTATTCATTAGTGCAGCACTGTGTGAGTTTTGCACTGCAAAGGTTTTGCAACATGTGTTAAGGTGTCGGTAATCCAAAACTAGACGATATGAATTGTCTGGTTTGGAGACCGGAAACAAAGGGTTGTTCATTTGTGAGGTGCAAGTTTCAATCACCCCCTGGTATTCTAGCTGATCTAGTATTTCATTTACCTGTTTTTTAGCTTCTTGCTTAATTGGGTACTGCCTTTGTGCAGTAGGTTGTGATTTTAACTGGATTTTGTGAGGAGGAGAATCCTCATCCCATCCTACATGATTTTTATATAAAGCAGGTGCTAAGGCCACTGCCCACTTTCTAGCAAGTGTGTATTTTTTATGAATCGGTATTTGATTCGAGAAGGCAGGCATAATTACTTCTTCGCCATGAGGGCACTCCCTGACAAACTCTGGTGGCCAGTCTTTTTCAGCTAGAAGGATGTCATAACCCTTTGAAAGGTTATCCCAAAATAGTCCCCTAATTTTCCTAGTCTTATCTCCCTCTATACGTAATGTTATCTCGTATATCTTGTGGGGCTTGCTAACTCTGGTGTCTGCAGTTTCCACTTGAAGGTATTCATTCGTGTCCACTGTCTCCAGATGATTCATAAGGACTTTGCGAGCTATGCTCACCTCTGCTGCGCTGTCTAGCATTGTCTGAGCCCATTCTCCGTTTTTCAGTTGTGTCCTCAGTATTCTCGGCATTTTTAACTACCTTGATACTGGCTACCTTCTTTTTTGGAAATTGTAATTTCTTTTTTGGCTGAGCAGGTTCCTTGTCTTTGGACTTGGCGTGCTCTTCTGATCGTCCTCTTCTTTCCGATTTCTGCGAGGAAGTCTGAAAAGATTGAGAGGGACGTGTATCAATGTCTTGATATCTATCAGGTTTTTTAATATTATCCCTATTTCTAAGGTTATATCTATTCCCAGAGGGGTCACTCTGCGGTGACCTTTGTCTTTGGTTTGGAGATTTCTCTCTTCGCCTAGGAGACCTTCCTCGGGACTGGAATTTCTTTTCTTTAGGATTGGATTGTTTGTTTCCATCCCAGTTCTTTTTTGGTGAACTATTATTAAAAAATATTTTTTCTGGACTTGTAGTCAGTTGCGGTTTTACTGGTATTCCACCTAGACTATCTCTGCCTAGTTCTTCATAGGATTTTTCTATGATTCTGGCAATTTCAGCTGGTTGGTCTGCTATATCTGTCTCTTTTAACCTCTGGCGGATCGCCACGTTTGCTGCTTCACCTTTTATGTTGGCTAATAATATAGCCGAGACCTGCTTGAAGTCTTTTAGTAATTTCATACCAAGAGTTAAAGCAGGTTCTGGACCGTATTCATCTTGAATTTGTTTTAGCACATCTGGTATTACCGAAATGGATGGAACACCGTGCGTTTTTGTGTAGATGGAAGCAAAGACTGTACCCCAAGTGTCACAGTCCTCAATGTGTGGTGCGATTCCCATTGGGAGACATATAGTCAGAATCCTGTGTTTTTCTAATGGGGTGGTGTCAGGAAACACCGCCTCTATTTGGGTAATTTTCTGTGCCAACCAGAATGGTATCTGTTCCCGTTTAGCTGGAACTTTACCTAGGCAGGATTGGATGTTCTGTGGTGTAATTTTATTTGTGTTCCCCTGGTGAGGGGTCAGCTGTGGAAGTTTAATCGCTGGCTGAATTGTTGAAGTCCGCATTACATACTGAACTAATTGTCTATGAATTTTTAGTAGTTGTTTTAGCTGTATTAACAGCTCTGCTGCAGGCATTCTATCGATGTCTGGATGCGGTGTGTATCCGGCTAAGACCGGCCACGTTGCTCCTGGTCTTCCTAAAAGGACCGAGTCTTGTAATGTGATTGTTATGTATTAGGGCGCCATCAAATAAGAGCAAATGCTCTTGGAATTTGAGTGGTACTTCCACCTCCTCGAAAGGAGTGTACGTTTCAGGAGGTTCCTCTACTTTGTAATAGTGGAAGTACTTTGTTACAGCATTTGCTGCTGGAAAATGTATCCATGAATAGTATACCTCTGTCTGCCGATATTCGTGTGCCTCGATTACGAATATGACTGTGCCACCTCTAGGTGTCAGTCCATTTTCTATAAGTTTTAAGGTTATAGATCTCCTTTTAATGACCGGAATGAGTGTTATATTCGGGTCTGCTGCTTGCATGGTAGCATCAGCATCTGCGAGTTCAGTTGCTAATCTAACTGCCTCTCTTTCATCATCACTCTCTGCCATTTTACAGACAGGATGGTATTATGTTTGTTGGCAGATCAGGTTTCTTTATGGAAACAGAGATTAGTTACACAATATTTTGGGAATGTTTTTATCCTTCAACGTTGACTATACCAAGAACCTTACATAGGAGTTCCCTCCTGCGAGGTTTTGGAGGATATTACCTTTCACCCACTCCAGACGTCTTTGGAGTATAATGGAAAAAGGGGTCTGAGTGAGAAAGCACGACTGAGTTACTCTAAATGTCTTACGTTAGTTTTATCGCCCTTTCCAAACGCGTTGGGCGCCATGTAGTGTAGCTCCTATTTTCCCAATAGGCTCTGCGCATTGGAATAGTACCTACAGCAGTAAAGGCCTAGGCCAGACGTTAACTAGGTCTACTACTGTCGATACTAGACTTAATTTTTGGGTTTGCCAGCTAAGCTCAGAGTTCGCTAGAAACTTTCTCGAATGTTCAAGGAAGGAATTAACTCCCCTGATTAGACAAGAAGGGATTTAGTTTCTGACAACCATAGAACATGACAACTTTGCTCTCCCCTAATCAAGAGTCAATCTCGAGAGTCGTGTGAGCACAAGGCAATTATTTTACTCAGTCAGTACGTGCATTCTTAGTCTCATCAGAATGTAGAGAAAAGGAAGAGACGGGCGTGTTCAATAAAAGATGTTATTTATTGATCAGTCTCTTTTCTCGTACAAGAGAAATGGATCGATATTATTGCAATACTTATAGTTAAGTAAAGTGCATACATTAAAAGCAATAGTATAAAATAATACTGTAAAAACATTGATATGGTTTCTGAGCCATATGATGTTTAAAATGATTAAAATATATTTACATACACATATACATTTTGACTAAACGTGCTCAACTGGTGTTTCTAAATACGCCTACCCCGTGTACCTGACCTAAGTCTAATGCGTGGGCGGGAATAGAAAGTTACAGTTTAAGTTAAGTTTGTTTTTGCCAAGTGAATAACTAAAGAATTCTCTGTGAGGGGTTATTCAGTTCTGTACCTGGAAGTTAGGATGAATGAGGAATGGTATCTCTTTCTCTGCTCTCGATATCCCAGGCTGCCTGCGAGGGCTGCCCAGAAACGCCGGTGCTGGGTCTCTCGGCTTGAGATAGCAGCGCGTCTCTCAGCGCGTCAGGAAGGCGGGGCTGCTGCCAGCGGGGTCTGCTTCTGCTCTCGGCTTCGGCAAGTATGGCTGCTCCGTCTTGTCACCACGCGTGTGTTTGCATAGGGCAAGATCAGCAATATTTATACCTTAAAGGTGCCGAGATTGACGTAAGGATGGACATAGATACGTCAATAAAGATGTCATACGATTTGCTCGTTAGCACATTCTTTACTAAAGTTCTCTGTGAAATCAAAACAATGGCCGCACGGATTTTCCAGGTTGTCATAGGTTTGATTTGTTATAAGAACGTCGTATGCCTTATCAGGGGCTGGAGGAATGTCGCTTGTCTAATTAGATCTCAAGCGTTATGACCTAATCAGATAACACGTTCCTGTGCCGTAGTGTGACTGCGTCAGATAACGGTATCTGCATCATGGGGGTTTTCTTGCCTCATGGGCTGACTGTTAGTTAACTTGATAGTTAGTTTAACCAGAATAGGGTCAGGAATAGGGGGATCGATTCAGAACCTATAGAAATACACGACAACTGTGTCTTTTGACTTCCTGACAATAAAGAGTTTTAAAAAAAAAAAGATCTATGTTCTCAAAAGCAAAATACGCCTGCAGGGAAAAAAACGATCCATTACTCTACTGTTGCGTATCACTTGGTCCCATCAATACCAGGAGATGGTTTCCAATACTTAGCACGGATAAACAACACACAGCACTGATTTATTTCACTATGCTTCAGATTAAACATGATCCCGTTATTCCTGGGATATCCACAAAAAAAGTATAGGCTAGCAGATCTCGATAGCTGCTCCTGTAACAACCTCGCGGCGCAGACAGATCTGCATATCCTACTATTTTGTCAAAAATATTCAGAGGAAAGGAAATTGTTTACTGCCAATTCTGAGGCATCATAATTTTAGGAAATGTCGGGTCGCAGTGTATTTCTTAAAAGCCCTACGTGACCGATTTGCCTGTTTCTGTGTCGCCTCATATTTATGGGCCTGCCTCAGGAAGAGGAAAAGGGTGAGTATAGTTTCTAGCAGCACCCTGTAATCATATTATGAACTGTTCTTTTTACATAACTGATTTCAAAGGTTTTAATTAGATCACAGTAAAATGTGTTTAATAATGTTTTAACTAATGTATATATGAATATTTATTGATCTGGAATTTTTTTATATGTATTCTTGTACTTTTATGGTCTATTTACAATGATCGAATAAAGCTGTGTGAAATGAAAAGAATTCCTGTACTCATTTTCAAAGATATTTCGTAACAGTTACGCTGGAACATTCCCTAACAATTTTCAGGAAATATTTTATCACAAACAAATCAGTGCTTAATAATAATTACTAGTTGTTAAGTGTGAATGAGTCACATGCTTGCGTTTTATTACAAATATGAAGTATTTGAAGTGACCTTAAAGTTAGCTCTTTTATTTAGGTGCTACTTTTTTCTGTTTAAGTACTCTACCTGAATGTGTCATTTTCAAAAGGCACCCTCATGTCCTTCTCCCCCTTCCGTGTTGTCCCCACCCTCCCTCCTTCACTTCCTACATTTTGCTTTCACCTACCCATTGACCATGTTTATTGTTTGCCCCTACCTGCTGTCCCTGTTTGTTGCTTGACCTCACCAGCTGTCAGTTTTTAGGTCTCGGCTAGGCAGCGCTTGTGCTCTCTCTTCGAGACATGCTGTATTCAGGTATGGACTTGAGGCTCTGCCCACTCTCTGTCCATCTTTTTAATTGTCTGCTGTGGCTGTCCTTGGTAAATGGTTGCTTTTGATTACTGAATAGTCTTGGTAGTCACTCCTTAGTACCGCCTTTTCTCCTTTTGTAACCTCCCATGAAGACTGGCCCTCTTACGTGTGTTGTTACTCAGTATCTTTCATTTATAGTCTGCGAGCACTATTTTGTTAAATGACTTTCTCCTGCCATGTTGCAGGCAGGACATGCTCTCCAGTAGCCGCTTTTTTCTTTTTAACCAGCTGCACCTTTCTTTATATGTTGCTCGCCATATTCAGGTTAACAAACACATTTTTTCTTTTTTTAAAGGCTAAGGTGTCGCACTTTAACTTTTTATATATATTTTTTCTAATGTGCCATGTGCGCTGCAAATTTAACATGGAAGCCACGAGCCTTTCTTTTGTGCTGCAGCTCCCCAAAACATTTAAAAATCCATTTTTTCCCAACTACAGCAAAATGTAGAGCTTTAACTATGGTCAGCAGTTTGGCAGCTCCTAACATTTTCGTCCGCTTTCCCTACATGCCCGCGTTGGCGCAGTTGTGTTGCCTGGACGAAGCTCCGAGATCCCTACAGTCCCTGCAGACATGACGGACAGCGGCAGAAGTTTTATTCACTTCAGAAGACTCTGCTTACTTTTGTCCGAAGTTTACCTGGGTAACTAGAAAGCCAGGTGTTAATAAATAGGAAGGGTTGGCTTGGCTTGTTATTAGCACTTTGTAGTTGTAGCCCGACCGGAGGGTATTGGAGCACTCCAACTGCAGTCCAACATGTAAGAAATTTAGGGATAATCATTGATGACAACATGACCATGCAGATACACATTGCCAAAACGGCCTCCACATGCCTTCTGATCCTTAAATGGCTTAGAAAAATTCTATGGCAATTACCGGAGGGAGCACAAAGGACTGTTATCCAGGCATTAATAATGTCGCGCCTAGACTACGGTAACGTCCTATTTCTTGGAACCACGAATAGAACACTAAACCAATTACAAGTGGTACAAAATTCCGCCGCAAGAATACTCCTGAATCTGCCAGGGAGAACAAGGATGACAGAACATCTCAAAAACTTACACTGGCTGCGGATCTCCAGCAGAGTAAAGTTTAAAGCTCTGTGCTATATGCACAGAATAAATGCAGGAATAGCTCCTAAGTACCTATGTAAAATGGTTAGTAATTACCTTCCCCCAAGAAATCTACGCTCAGCAGGGCAAGCTAAATTTATTGTGCCCAGGGTAAAAAGAGCTCGACTAGGTGGTCGCTCCTTCTCATACCTAGCACCAGTACTTTGGAATTCACTCCCTATCCATCTCAGACTGGAACCTTGCTACCTTCGATTCCGCAAACGAGTGAAAGCCTGGCTATTTGATCTATAACGGCCATAAGACGTCTTCTACAAATGCTGATCCAGGGTGCCGGGAAACCCTCAGGGTAGCTGTTGCGCCATAGAAATGCAATAAATAAATAAATAATACTTGTGTGTCGTTGTTAGTTTCTTCTCACATTCATTTTCCTTAAACCAGGAATATAAGGATTCCTCTCTAAAGGGCACCTTTGAACGGACAGACACTTAATCCAGAAGGGGGTGGCGGAAGAGACAAAGGCTTTTATATGACACATCCACTGCGGGGGAGAGTCATGTGCGGTAAACAATTACAAATTCTTACTGAAAAAGATACTGCTGCTGGAACCCATGGTGTTGTTTGAAGAGGTATTTGTAAATTATCAAAGCACTGCTAAACTTATGACCTAAAATGTCCTTATAGCTAATGGTTTCAAGTTGTCATTTGCTTTCCTTGTCTATGTTATGTTGTTATGTTATCGGATTTTATTAAGAGCACATATCACCTGAGGGCCTCAAAGCGCTAGCCTAAAACCAAGAACATAGAGGAAATAGAATGAAGGGGGCAAACAGAGAGAGGAGAGATCAGAACAGCCAGGTTTTAAGATTCTTACGGAATTTTCTGTGGTTGGTTTCCATACGTAGATGCAAAGGGAGTGAATTCCACTGGGTGGGGGCAAGATATTATTATTATTATTATTATTAGTGGTGTTTTGTTAAGCGCATGCTACCCGGAGGCCTCGTAGCGCTATATTGTTTGAGTCATGAGAAAGTCAGAGAGCCAAGTTAGGTGAAAAGAAGCGTTTTCAGTTCCTTCCGGAACTTCAGCAAGTTAGGCTCGCCACGAAGGGTGTCAGGCAGGGAGTTCCAGGCTCTAGCGGCATTCCAGGAGAAGGAGCGTCCACCCCATCTTGCCCGTTTGGTTCTGTTAACGGTAGCCAGGAAAGCTGAGCTGGATCTCAGGCTTCTTTTAGGGAGATAAGGGTTTGCAAGGGAGCAAACCATGGCTGGAGCAGTTTTCCACATGGCTTTGTGCATAATGCACATGGATTTAAACACGACTCTGGCCTTGATGGGCAGCCAGTGCAGTTTCTTTAATGCTGCTGTGCCGGAATCTCGCCGGCCCAGGCTTAGGAGAAGGCGAGCGGCTGCATTCTGTGTAATCTGAAGTCTTCTGGTGGTAGAGATAGGGGCTCCTAAGTATAATGAGTTTCCGTAGTCCAGACGGGACAGGACAATGGCTTGCACCATGATTCTACGTGCCTGGAAGGGAAGAAGAGGCAGCACCTTCCTGAGCATCCGCATCAGGCCACAGGTAGCGGACAGGGCAGTAGCTTGTTGCTTGAAGTCCAACTTTGAATCCAACCACATACCCAGACTCTTTATTTGGGTCTTGGGTTGGGGTGGATTCCCCATACTGGGGGGCCAGTCGAGCGTAGGGCCCGGAGTAGGTGAGTTGCCCAAAATCATAAGCTCAGTTTTCTCACCATTGAGCTTTAAGTGTGAGGAGGTCATCCAATGATTTATCGCTACCAAGCAATTCGTGAGATTGGGGGGAGAGGTATTAGGCTGATTCATGGATACCACTAATTGTGTGTCGTCGGCATAGGTTACGATATCTAGGCCAAACGAGCGCACAATGTCCGCAAGGGGTTGTAGATACACATTAAATAAGGTAGGGCTCAAAGACGAGCCCTGTGGTACACCTTGATCAAGGGGCCAGATTTTTGAGTGGGCATCGTTCTCGACTACCTCGAAGGAACGGTCCTCCAGAAAAGATTGAAGCCATATTATGGCCTTCCCTGTAATTCCTATGTGGCGTAGGCGGTCAAGGAGGATACTAGTGTTGACGGTATCGAAGGCGGCACTGAGATCAAGCAACATAATTGCTACAGTGCCGCCTTGATCCATCTGTTTCCTAGCCATCTCAGTCACAGTCAGAAGGGCCGTTTCTGTGCCTAATTTTGGGCGGAAACCTGCTTGGGAATCGTGGAGCAGGAGGTTATGTTCCAGATATTGAGTGACGGAGGCATTAATATGTTTCTCCAGCAATTTGCTAATCCAGGGAAGGAGTGAAATTGGACGATAGTTGGCCATGTTGTCAGGGTCCAAAGTTGGTTTTTTCAAAAGTGCTCTAACTTGGGCACGTTTCCATGCTGGTGGGACTATGCCTGTGGTGATAGAGGAGTTTAAGATTTTAAGAATAATAGGTCTGATGATGTCCTTGATTTTAAGTAGATGGAAAGGGGGGGCCGGATCAGTAGGCGAGCCAGATTTAACCCTCTGCATCAGAATATCCAGTGAGTCCTCATTGAGTAGAGGAAACTCATCCAGCGTGTGTGGCGTCAACTGAGGTAAAGGGGAGCCTTTGGGTGGTTTAAATGTGGCGATGATATTCTGTATTTTCTTGTGAAAATATTCTGCCTGATTATCGCAGCGTAGTTGGATTTTGTTAGGATCAAGGGGAGTAGTTGGGGTATCAATGAGGGATTTTGCAATTTTAAAGATTTCACTTGATGAATTAGAGGCACTAATAATTATGCTTTCAAAGTACAAGGCTTTTGAGTTTCTAATTTCTGCTTTATATTTTTTAATTGCCTCTTGATAACTAAGTTTATCTAGATTATTGCGGGAAACCCTCCAGGTGCGTTCCAGTTTCCTACAGCCTCTTTTCAGCTCTTTGAGTGGAGGAGTGTACCATGGGGAATTTCTTGATTTGGTTTTTTCTTTAAGAGCTTTCCAAGGTGCAACAGAATCGAGAGCTGTACCCAACCAATTAGTGTAGGTGTCATAAAGAAGTATGGGGTCTGTTCCCAATTGGGAAGGGGCCGGAGATAAGGATTCGATCCACTGGTCCACCGAAAATTTTGACCATTCTCTCCCCTGCAGGATAGTACGGGGAACAACTGGTGCTGGGGTAGCTGGTGTCCATTGTATCGGAACCAGGTAATGGTCTGTCCAGGCCAGGGGCAGGGGTGTCCCTACCTCTAGTCTTTGGTCATTGCTAAATACCCAATCTAGGATATGAAAAAGATCTCCTGCCATTCCGGGCGATAAAGGTCTTAAAAGGGATTTGAAGATGTTTGTTGGCGGATCTAAGGGTTCTGGTGGGGTTATACCAGATCACTTTTTTTTGCAAGATAGTGTGGTCCATTCCCATAAATGGTTTTGTGGACCAGGCAGTTGAATTTGAAGATTATACTTTTCCTGATGGGAAGCCAAGGAAGAGCTCTCAAACTTGGTGTTGAGGGGAATCGGGAAGGTAGATTTAATACAAGTCTGGCACCTGTGTTTTGAAGGATATGTAGTTTGGTGAGGAGCTCTTCATTAATAGAGGCCATTAGGGCCTTTCCAGAGTCTAGACGACTGACGATTAATCCTTGAACCAGCGGTATCCGAGATGCCAATGGAACCCATTGCAAGATCTTACGGAGACTGCGCATAAGTCCATAGCAAATGCCCGTCACATGATTAACATGGTCAGTCAGGGAGAGGTGGTTGTCAATCATTACCCCAAGATTACGAACCATGGAATTGGGAGATGGACATGGGCCAAGATTGGGAGGCCACCAATCCCTCGACCACAGGGTTTGAGCTTTGCCAAAGAGGATGATTTCCATCTTGCTGGCGTTAAGTTGCAGATGATTAGTTTGCATTTAGATGTGTATGTCGGACATACACTTAATAAATCTGAGTTTGGTGTCCGTTGGATCTGGGCCTAGCGTGATTAGTAGTTGTGTATCAGCGGCATATGACACAGTGTCGAAGCCATACGATCTGATCACTCTAGCTAGGGGTGCCACGTACAGATTGAAAAGCATGGGGCTTAAGATAGAACCCGGGGGATACTCTTTTCTATCACTTGGCTGCGGGAGACAAAAGTGCCAGCATGTACTTTCGAAGAACAATCAGTTAGAGAGCTCCTAAGCCAATTCAATGCATTACCCCTGATGCCCATATCCCACAGACGATTCACAAGCGTACTGTGGGAGATGGTGTCAAAGACAGCCGATAGATCAAGTAGAACCAGAATGGCTGACTGACCAGCATCGAGGGAGAGTCTGTTCTTGTCGACTACCTCTAACAGAGCAGTTTCCATGCTGTGCGCAGCCCGAAACCCAGATAGGGAAAAGTCCAGTAGTGTATTACTAGCTAGAAAAGTGGTGAGTTGTTGACTCCAAGACTTTCCCAAAGAAAGGGAGATGGGCCGATAGTTGTTTGGTTCTTTGGGGTCTAGGGTAGACTTCTTTAAAATAGGCTTGACCATGGCCGCTTTCCATTTTGTGGGGACCATTTAGTGGCATAAGGATAGATTAAAAAGCTTAGTAAGGCCTGTGAGGAGGGCTGGCCCAATTATGGACAAAATGTGGGGAGAGACTGGGTCGGCAGGAACAGAATAATGCCACAGTAACAGGGGCAGTCATCTGGGTGGGTCCAAAATGCCAAAAGGCGGAACTAATTTACCCTATCCACCAAACAAAAGCAGACATTTAATAAGGGCACTAACAGTAGCCAATAGAAAAGAGGGGTGTTTCTTCCACCACACATACCAGATATAGAATGCCTGGCAGAGCAGCGCATGCCCGTTGCGCTAGGCTCTACCTAAAAACCCAATATGACGCAGACAGCACTGGCTGCATCATACCACTTTTACTCCCCACATTCTGCATCCCCATTGCTCTCCCCTAACACACACACACCATCTCTGTGCTGCTTCCTGCTCCCGGTCCCCTTCAGTAACAAAATAAAAGCGCTGTGACATGGCCAGCGCTGGCTGTGTTGTATCTTTTTTTTAGCGTCTCGGTGGAGAAAGGAGTAATGTAACATTTTAAACCAGCTGTGGTAGTGGCACACGCAGGGCAGCTCGTCTTTGCAGGCAGCATTACTACATGCGGCATCCCAGTCACGCAGGTAAGTTGTAACCCAGCCACCTGGATTGCATCGATGCTCATACTCTCCCCAAAACTTTCAAAGCGTGCCCTTTTACTCTGAAAGAAGCATCTTTAGTACAGCACAGACGTTGCTTATAAACACAGGACTATTGCAGCCTAGACAGAAGCACTGGAAACCTCTGTGTAAGATTTTTAGGGTCACATTGCATGTGTGTTGATGGAGTTGGTGTGTGCAACAGTATGTCTTTGGTGTGCGCTTGTGTGGTATGCATTGGTGTAAACAAACATTTGTAGAATGGTGTGTTTTTTGCATGGTGGTGTGTATGGAATGATGTGTGAATCTAGATGGTGCCAAGCTGTGAGCACAGCTGTGTGCATCTAATGTGTGGTGGAGCCAATTGGTAAAATGTCTGTCAGTGTGATACGTGTGTGTATGAAAAGGTATGTCTTATAGTGTGAATGTGTACTGGTGCATGTGTGGAATGGTGTTTGGGTGTAATTTTGATCATCTGACTGTGTAAATTAGCACTGATTCCCGTGTGGAATGATGCGTGTATGGTATGTTGTGTTAGGTGTGCATGTGTTTTGTGTATTCAAGTGAGAGTATGATGGTTTGTAAAACCATTGGCAAAACCAATACATTCCAAAGGCGGGACCTATTGGATTTGCCAATGCTGTTTTAACAGTAATACAAACTGACCGACCAGTTGTACTTTAGAAAACCTTTTAATCAAAAGTCTGACGGCCAACTAATACAATAGTTGAATTCTCCTCTCGTAGTGTGATTTAAGCTGTAATCTCGCTATGGGATCGTTCAAAGACATGATATCCTCTTATTACTTGGTTGGTGGTTGTTGTGTGAGGAGTGATTATGTCTGAATACATATCTGTGGAAGTGGTAACTACTAACTATGTTTGATGGATTGCGGTGTTGCCAGTCCCATATGAAACTGCCAGACTGGATTTCACTTTTGTCCCTCGAAAAGCTGCACCATGGAATATCTGTGCTGCGGTCCCACAAACATGTGTTTCCAGTAAACGTACTGTGCCATACCTTAGTTTCACTTTCACTAGAGAGAATTTCCAGGGCTTCTAGATGGGAGAGGCCTTGGAACTCGTCAAAGAGCAGCCCGTAGTGCGCCGTCCTCTCATCCGCCACGTGCTGGGCCAGCCGCTGCTTCTCCTTCTCTTTGGCTTCTCTCAGCATCTGCAACAGAGGAACAGGTGCACGTCAGCCTTCCTCCCAGCCAGTAGCCACTCGGGCTTCATTATTTAATTATAAAATATTTTCCGACCAGGACAGGCACTGGCTGCAAGGCAGCTCAAAGTGGGGTCGCTAAATCTCTTTAATGACGCACTTAACTGAATTTAAATATCTGCTTCTGGTGTGTTCAGGGTCACAAGGAACAAACAACAGGCCAGGGACAATGGGCCCCCCTAAAAGTGGCCCACATTTGTGAGTTGTGACTTTTCGTAAACCATTGCTTGGTTAATACTTCGGACTATTATGTGGCAAAATATGACATACCTGTTGAATTCTTTTCCCAGGGACTCATCCATCTTTTTCAGCAATTATGTCTGATTTATTTAACTCCCCTATACCTTCTCGCTTGTGCCCGCCTTCTCCTCTGTGCTCTTCATCCATTCCTTTTCAAATTATGAGGACTTCTCTCTGTCTCATCCAGTCAACTTGTCTCCCTTAATTTCCTGCTGCACAGCCTCTTTCTCCCCTCTTCTTTTCCTCTATTTAGCTATTTTTCCCGATGTCTCATCACTTTCCTCTTCTTTTCCTCATGCAGTCTTTCTCTCCTTTCCTTCTCGGTGTCTTTTTCCTCCTGTCACGCCTTCGTCTATCATTTCTTCCTCTAATCTCATCTGCCTGTTTAGCACCTTACATTTTACCTTCTCTCTCCTTACATGCAGCCCATGTACCTCTTTTTTTACTCCAGTTATTCTCTCCCTTCTTTTCCCTGGTTCTCTACTTTTCTTTTATTTCCCTTCCTCCATGTTAACTTCTTATTTCTTCCCTCCTTTTCCCCCCTACAGTATCCCTACCACAATTTTTCTCATAGGACTTTATCATCTAGTATACTCAGTCTATACAGCTCCGTAATCTTGTCAAATCTTGCCATCCTTGTCAAACTCCTTTGCCCCGCCAGAGGCTGAGGTTTAGTACTCAAACCTGATAAACCTGATCGTGCCTTTGAGCTCTCCTCCCCAGCCCCCACAGACTACCCAACAGTCTGGAGCAAGAGAACTAACCTGGGGCAGTTAACCTTCGAAGTACCTAATGCCCTGACATATTGCCTGTGCAGGTCTGTTTTCCTCGACCATCCCTAACTCAGGTTACCACATGACTATATTCCGCCTTTGCATTCTGGGAGTTACATTCCACATTCACGCCAATGAATCAAAAATGAACTAACACACCTGAAAACAAATATGTTGGCGGGTTAGTGCCATCCTTCACGAGGCGGTACAAAAGGGGGTGGTGATGGACGGAGCATCCGAACCAATCAAACACTCAAACCCAGTCAAAAGATCTGGGTTTAATCCATCACCGTTCTTTAGCCCACTCTGCCACCCCAGTTCAGACATGGCTATATGCAAATCAGTCTGGCCCTGTGCCTCATGGGAACAGTCCAGCCCGAACTGCCAAGCCATGCCCTCCCTGGACCGGAAAGAAGCTTCCGAGGACAGGTTTCTGGCATTACAGCCGTCTTCAGCCCAGCTTGCTTGAATCCAGTGGCAAAGTGAGCAACGGACTCATGTCTGAGCATACCTTGCCACACTTATGGCGGCCAAAAGCGGTACAAAAGGGGGTGGTGATGGACGGAGCATCCGAACCAATCAAACACTCACACCCAGTCAAAAGATCTGGGTTTAATCCATCACCGTTCTTTAGCCCACTCTGCCACCCCAGTTCAGACATGGCTATATGAAAATCAGTCTGACCCTGTGCCTCATGGGAACAGTCCAGCCCGAACTGCCAAGCCATGCCCTCCCTGGACCATCCTTCACGAGGCGGCCGGATTGTTGTGTCCTTTGAGGGATTGGGTTTTAAAAATTAAAAACCCGCCAAACAGCTCTTTTGGCGAATCTCTAACTCATTCCTTCCTTCCAGAAGGGGAATCTGCCAGACCAGTGCATACACTGGTACAAGTTCGAATTCTGGTGGGTTCAATCGGCTTTTCAAGGTCAATAAAATGAGTATCCCTGACGTGGATAGCAATACACGTCATCTGTTACTTTAGCGTCAAGGGACCCAAGGTGATCGTTCGCTCTTCAAATATACATTGTGTTATAACTGAACCACAGCCCTGGAGCAGCAGCTCTGCGAGCTTCACTTCTGCCGAGAGCCTGTCTGGAAGGGAGTAGGCCGCAGGCTGGAGGCGCGCGCCCCGCGTGCTCACCTGGGCAGCCCATCATCATTCTATGAGAGGCAATGAGCCAGCCGGACAGGGTGCCGTCGGGCTGCGGCAGCCTTTGGCGTTTTAAGAGTGCGGTGCGTGGTGGCACCAGACCGTACAAGTAGGAGCAAAAATGCCACTCAGCCGGCCTCGGCCACTGGCCCCTCGGGCCAATGATCCGTTTTGTCGATCCAGCCTTGGGTGTAGCATTCCCCACCACTCACCTGATTTAGCAAACACTACGGACTTGATCTTTTACAGTACACGTAGAGTGACTTTCAGAACGGTAAGCCTGGCGGGACCCTCGTGGAAGCTGGCACAGGGCAGCCCGTCAGCAGTTTCACCTCAGCAGAGCGGCGCTGGCTGCACGGCTGTCCACTCGTCTGTGGGTCACTGGCACTGAACTCGGGAGTCAAGAAGGGACTAAAGAAGTGGTACATCTTCTTTCCCTTTGCTGTTTTTACCTCCCCCTCTCTCTACTTAGGTCTTTCTGATGTTATGTTACCCCTGAGCACAGACCAACAAGCTCTATGTCAGCGCGTTTTATAACTTAAATGGCCATAAAAAGAATGACTCCACTAAAGTCCCGATCGTAGCTCATTTCTGACACATGCCATAATGAGTAAAGGCAGCTCATCAGCAAAGCTTCACATTGACCCCTCGCGGCCACTGTAACTGTGAGTCGGCAATATTTCCCGCGCTGAATCATCTTTACTGGCGCGAGGACTCGAACGTAACGCTGGCACGCGACAAACCTGAGCCGACAGCAAGTTCATATTCATCAATCACAACACCCACCGACCACCAGGGCACGCAGTGGAGCACTGCTACCCCAAGGAGACAGCTCGAGGTTCTGCTGTCACTTCAGCACAATGTCCACGGAATGTAACCTGCTACGTCGCCTCCACCTCTGGGGAGTGACGACCCAGGACTGTGGGTCCTTCCAGCGCTGAGGGGAGGAGAGGAGAGGACGCCGCTTCTTCCCGGGCGCCGATGAACATGGACAGCGGCCTCCGATGACATATTGTGAGATGCTATTGGTTAAAGTCGGCAGATATTACACACGCTCTACGAACAGCTGAGGGCCGGTGTATTTATTTCCTTTATAGGGTGACATACCGTATCATGAGGACATTCCTCGTAGGCGGTGGAAAAGGTGGTCTTTTAAAAGAGAACAACAAGTAGGGTGGAGGTGATAGAGGGCATGCCAGTGTTCAAAGTGGAGGGGGGGGGGGGTGAAGAGCTTTAATATATCCACTTGGATGCTAAGCATCTTCTGGCACTTCAATGTAATTTCCATTGAAATGAATGGGCACTCCATGACGAGTTACCCTTGTCATTAGCATCCAAGTGGTTTTAAGGTGGCTGTCACGTTAAAGACTAGTGGGAGTAAGAGGTTTATTGCAGATGATTATATTTGTGGTTTTGCACATTCCACATTTCGTGATCAGAGACCTTTGAACCATTTACTTTTACAAACTGTGTGAACCAAGTATAATAGACACTCAGTATCCGCACAGATTTAGACACATATCAAGTTGCCATTTAATATTAATGCACGTACGGGTGTTACAGATGATAGTTGATGCCCCCCGTATGCCACAGATTAGCATAAACATTAAAATTCCATAAATGTTAATTACAACTAGTTAAATAGGGGCTCATTTGGAGTTTTGCATGCCGGACCCCTGCTGTGAGTCGGTGAGGGTCTCGCTCGCGGTTCCCCCTCCCTAATCAGAGGCATGGGGGTTGCAGAGATTTTGATAGTAGAGCAATAGCTGACTCTGCCATCGCAGCACATTCATTCAACACAGGGCCATCAGGCTATAGATGGTTGCCCCACTCAATTCAAACCAACACTAGCAGGGCACAAGTCGGGGGTACACCAGGCCCGGCTCTAGGATTCTAGCTCAGGGAGGGCCATGAACATGGATGTGTGGGCCTTAAAGATGAATGGGCAGTGGTACAAAGTACTGCAGAAATCTAAGATTTTAGGTACTGACATTGTCAACTTTTGATATTTTAGCACCATAACCACCAACCAACGAGGCTTCGCTTTGGCTTTGTAGAAGGGGAGGGACACAGCATACAGATGGGATGCAGCCTGCTCCTGGTCACGTGCAGCAACAGAAACATTCCTACAGCCACACATCTCTTTGCAGCTTTTCATCTGTTCTAAAAAAAGAAATTGTCCGCTTTGCAGTTTGCAAAGCACCGAAGTTTAAAAACGCAGTGCAGTAAGCCCTCTTACAACTTTTCACACTCCTACCTAATAAAAGAATGCAGACTTTACAATTTATTTACCCTCCCTTTCTATGCACGTTTATTAAAAAAAAAACAGTTAAAAACTGAGTTATAGTTTTGACAAAAGTGAAAAATCAAGTAAACTCACGAGTTATGGTAACCAACGCACACAATACAGGCCATAACTCACGTTGCCAGTCACGTTCAAAACCCATTCTCAACAGGGCCTGGGTTTTTCTCCCATCTGTTTTAAGGCCAAGTTTTTTTTAAATGAGATATTGCTTTTTTGCCATTCTAGCCTCTGGCAATACTTCCAGCATTCACATATCCCCCTTAATGGAAGTAACAACATGCTTGAACTGCTAGTAGTTCTGGTTGTTTTGTAGCGTGTATTTGGTTTACAATATGTAAACGGTAATGAATGTGTACAAAATAATAAAAAGAAGATTTATTCAGGAAAACAATACTGCAGTGCCCTGTACCAAACAAATATGCTCAGAATAGAAAGCACTATACTGTGCACTACTGAGCTCTGCTTAGCCACAAGTAATAAAAAAAGACTTCCACAGGAGTTAAGGGTACAATGGGCGTGCACCATGAACCTTAAAACACCTCTCTTTAAGGCACTGAAATACTTCAGATTAGGTGCTTTTGGAAAAAAAAGCACAGCACTGCTTTAAGTCACATATAAATCATAAGCCCTAAAGATCACAATTAATGGGACCTATAATATATATCCCTCTACTCAAAAGTGGACAAGACACAACATCATTCCAGAGTCAGGCATCCAGACAAGACAATATTCTTGCTGTTCAGCAGTCTTTAGTCAAGCTGTGTAAAACATTTGTTTAAAATGTTCCCAGCACAAGATAGCCAACACGTATTTCGTCTTTTACTGAGACTTTTTCAAGGCATAGACATCCAAGTCAATCCGGCCATAACTGAAAAACAGTTCGTATGGAGTCTTACAAACAGTTACGTGGAAGGGCCCGAATCCGGAGTCCAATAAACCAACCCGGCTCAAAGTATTCAGAAATCGTCAACTACAAGATCCCACTTTCCGGAAGTAGTTCTGGCAGGTTGAGACAAGAATCCTAAAGCTGCGTGTAGGTAGCTCGCGGGTCCAAAAGTTCAGAATACCGTCGTCATTACGATATCCATATCCGGAAGTGAATCTGGCAGGTTACAAGATGATTGTAAAAGCTGCAAATATGCGGGCCCAAAAGTTCAGAGTACCGTCGTCATTACGATCCCCATATCTGGAAGTGAATCTGGCAAGTTACGAGATGATTCTAAAAGCTCCAAATGTGCAAATCACGGGCCATAAGAAATGGGTCAAACTTGTGTCCCTCAATACCAGAAAACACTGCGAATTGCAGCGGGCCAATAATTTCCCCTTCAATCTTTCCTTATTAAACGGGTTAAATAATACCTCCTACCCCACACTCAGCTCCTCACACACCCCTTCTGGTGCCAAATGTATTGCGCCTGTTGCCAGTGCAACCGTAGTACGCTGAACCCCTCCGAGTCGTAATGTCTCCGCCGGTCCGCGTATCACCACTGCCAAACGAATTTGATTGTGATCTATACCGTCTATGATTTATATGTGACTTAACGCCTTAACCGCGGCAGCAATTCTGCCGCGGTGCGGGCGTTCTAATGAGTGGGCGGGGCTGCGACGGCCGTTGGCAGCACTAGGGATGGAATGCTCCCGTCAGCCAACGGCAGCACGGAAGGGGTTAAAGGAGTGCTGCTGGAGTCTCAATTTTTGGTATATAAGTTGTTGCACACGGATGTGTGCTTAATAACACCTCTAGGTGGTAGGTGTTTTGAGCAAAGCGAGCACCCGCTTATACAGATCTAGTAGGATACTTTGACTTTTTTCATGCTAAATTGATTATTGACTTTAATGTGCTATTGAAGGTGCGGACATTCCCTGTTGAGGGATCACTACCACCCTTGTGTTATGGTTATGGTGCAAAATGGTTGCAAATGGAGCATCTCTGAATCCTCTCTCTGCAACCATGTCCTTAAACTCCTGGTCATTCTTATGAATCCTTGCTTGGCCCTGACCAACATGACCCCAGAATCTCATGCGTATCATCTTGTCTTTAGTCTTCTGTTCACACGTAAGAATCCATAGGTACTGCTCATCCTTAGGCCTTCAGACTCTTGCTCATCATCAGTTGGTCTCTAAACTACCCACTTATTAAAGGGACCCTGGAGCTCATTTCCACTCTCTGGTCCTTTGAGACGCCTGCTCAGGTTCAGATCCTTAAGGTTCCAGTTCACTCTCAGGTGTCTTTGGATTCCAGCTCATCTGGTCACCTGATTTGCTTGTTCACTATCGGAGCCTGTAGCTCCTGCTCAGTCTTACTTGGAAGCTCCAGGGCATGCTAATGTCCCAGAGGATAATGAATACCATGAAATTCCGCATAACTTATATATCTGTATAGCTTCCTTGATGTTTTGCTCACCCTAAGGGCATGAGGTGTATTGTCACCACCAGACGGCTGAAGCTCCTGATCACCCTCCATCCTCACAGTGGGCATTGGGGGTGAACATATGCTTCAGAGGCCTAGCTGAGTTTAGGTGCCTGAGCCTCAAGCTCACCCTCATAGTCATTTGCTTTATGAGTACTCCAAGTTGCCCGAAACTCTACTCACTCCAAGGTCTTCAAGGCTCCTGTTTGTCCCAATGGCTCTGGCTCACCTGGGCGTGCTAAGGTTCCTGCTCAGTGTCGTTTACTTGTGGTGCCTGGCCACGGTCAATTGCCCAGAGGTTCCCGAGTGACTCAGGGACATTAATCCCAGGAGCTCTGGTCCACCTTAGGCCCCAGGGGCACATAGCACCCTCAAGTTGCTGAATCTTCCACTAAATTTCACATACCAGAAGATCTCGTTTACCTTCAGATCACTGACTTTCCTCGTCACCCTGAGGTCTCCTAATATCTCTGCCCACCCTTATGAAGTCAGAAATCTCACTAATATACTTCAGGCTTCAGTGGCTATACACATCCAAGTCTTTCGTAGACCCTTTTAGTTGCCACACAGAAGTCTCGCTATGTGTGATGTCTTAGGGGGTATAAAACAGCTTGGTACTTGGTGACTGTGGGAAGAGACATGATCTGAATCTGCTTGACATGCTGGAGGAAAGCACTTCATCTACAGCCATTCTTTTCATTTTCTATATATTACCGATGCCTTGTTCTCTATTTCATCACCCCACATGTATGAGTGGGCCCATCACTCCTCCTGCTATTGTTTATCCCTCTCGCCCCTTTCTTTACTCTCTCATTTCACCTGCTCTCTCACGTTCTCACCGACCACATATATTACATTTTCTATGTTCCTGTATGTCTGTCCTACCAATTCTTCATTCTGTCTTCCTATCATTCTACAAACCCCTCTATTTTAATCCTCTTCTTTATCATTCCCCCTCCCATTATTCCATCTCTTGCGTTATCCATCTCTTTTTTCCTGTCTCTCTCTCTTTCTCTCTCTCCGTAGTTGCCCTGATATTCCCCATTACCATTGCCCCTGCACTATTCCCCTCCCTCTCTCTTAGTCTATAACTTCCCCCTCTACCTCATTCCTCTATCTCCCACATACACTCTGTATTTCGTTGGTTTTCTACTTCCCAAGTCCATATTCAACACTTTCTCAAATCCTATTGCGTCTGAGTTTTACTTCAGTTCTTTTTTCCGTCTTTAATAGTCTCCTTTTCATCAAATTATGTTTTCTCATGTCAGTCACCCTCATTTCCCTCCAGCCCTTGAACTTGTTTGTGTCCTGAACCTAATGTTATATTTCATTGTGTTCTATTTACTGAGCTGCTGCTGTCAGTAGTTACCTGCTTTATCAAACCTTGACATTTGCAGAAGACCATTCTCTGTAGACATTAACTAAATAGCTGTCCTTATAAGTGTTTTCAGTTCTGCATGCTTTTTAAAGTTATTCGGGGAAGTGGAGGGGCCTTGTTCTACCTTTAGGAGTGTTAACCACTTGCACGCTAGCGGTTTTCCCGCTGTGCGCTGGAATTTCAAAATCAACATGTTGAGTGACGAGTTCATCTTGTCATCCGCACAGGGTAGGTAATGCTGATGACGAGCTGAGCTCGTCATCAGCATGGAAGGGGTTAAAGGAAAAACCACCTATTTCTGGAGGAATTGTTAGATACAGTGGAGAATCCACAGGTGGCATTTCTTTTACCATTCTACCCCTTTCTAGAAGGGATAGTACCATATTAGCCCTTTCCTGGGTTCTACTCCTCATTTGGCACTTACTCAAGGTATCGCCAACCTCTAAATCAATTGTAGACTGCTGGACCGTCAGAATATGAAGTGTGTGTGATCCATCCTTTCCTTATTACTACTGACTAGGAAACTTCTAACACCCTCTTCTGCATCCATCCTTTGCTTTGTCATTCACTATTCTTTTTCTCCCCTTGCCATTGCCCTTCTCTCCACTTTTATTTCCTACCCTGTCTTTACCAATCTCTTGCTCTACCCTTCTCTCCTCTTAGACTGTCCTCACTTCATCTTTTCCTTGGCTGTTTCCATCTCCTTTCCCCCCTCACTCCCTCATTGCGCTTATCTATAATTATTTCCCTCCCCTCTTTTCCTCTCCTCTCTCTCTTTTCTCTCCCCCTCTCTGTTTGTCTCCACCCCCCACTCCGTCTCTTATTACCTTTAGTCTCTGTCTCTCTCTTTATCCCTCCTCTGTTGTTACCTCTCCATGTACCCCAAGATCGAAGGTGAATTAAATTTTTCATTGCAACATTGTTAAAATCTAATTTTCCTTTTATCCATTTCTAGTAATCTTTCTCATTAAGTGTAAAGTTATTTCAGTCCTTAGTGTTTTTTCTGAAGTTCCATCACTTTTAGCTGTGAGCAGCACCCTTCCCATTCCTTAAACAGATGGAATTTTATTAGAATGAAACTTCAAATCTCAATTTGTTGTGCCACTGCACAGTTTTTAAACCAAGAATGCTGGTAGTAGGCTTTTCTATACGATCGTTGTGGCCTGCTGCGAGGGACTAAAGCTAACGTTCCCCGTCCAAGACTTGTTAATGGTGCTGCTCAAAAGCATCAGCAGCTTCCTGAGGACCCAAAGTCACCTCCTTAGGCCTGGGATGGGAGGAGATACACAACTGCTGTGCCTCCTGGGCCGGACCATTGTCATTCTGCCCATGACAATCAACTGGCCTGACTCTGTTGCTTGCTGAGAGTCACACTTAAGCTGTAGCAACTTTTTGGGTTGTGCACCAGTAGGTAAGTCGGCCCAGGAATGTGGACCTGCTTTTCCACTTCTGAATGGCTTTGTGTGGGCCAGGATCTTCCTTGGGTGGGCCTCACCCACCGTCTAGAACTGGGCCGGTGGTACACATGGGTAGTTGGTGTCCACCCACTGTTTTCACAAGGTATGGCAGTCCCGTGTGGGTAAATCATACAGTGATCATAAAGGGCAAGGAGAAAACGTCCTGTGTGCCAGGGCCTTTATTTTTTCTGTTTACTAGAAACAAACTATTGTTTTTAAGAGTCTGTTTTCTTGACAACAAAAAACCTTTGCAAGAGCATCAGACATGGCGCCTGCAGTAGAGCCAGTGCACTGGCAGCTTTGCTGAAGACACACAAATACCTGCCTGCCTAGCAGCAATCCCTAGATTTGGTATGTGGTCCTCAAACCAATAGAGTGGAGGTCATGGCCTCTGCTGCCGTGGTGGACAATTGGGCCACCCATCAGGATCTAAATAACTTGCCTTCATCTGTAACGCAACTGGTGCTCACGTAAAGCGCTCGGGTCTAGTTCGCACTATATAAAACTCCCCCAAAAAAACAACAACAAAAAACTCCAAGAGTGTTTGGCTACCCTTGCCATGTTATGTAATACTACATATGTACATAGAACATAGGATCCTACTGTAGTGGATGGGAGTAGTCAGTTTCACCCAGAGGTTATTTATAGGACTATAGGGAGGTTAGCCTCTGTAGCCAGTCGTTACTCAGCGATAGCCATGTGTGAGCGGTTCTGAAGAGTTTATGGAGTATGGTCCAGCAGTGGTTTGGCTCCTTTTTGAAGGTCTTTAGAGGTGTGAAGAAGCAGCATGAGTTTGACATTGCTTGACCAGTGCTGCATTTCACAATCCTGTTGCACTAATCCACATCCGGTATTACACCAATCCACATCCGGTAATACAATTACCCCATGGAACACCACCCTGTTGGTAGTCAAAATGGTGGAGCTAGCAGGGAAATTCAAGACGCGATCCCATGTCCGTTCTCGGCATGGTTACAACACCTACGTTTGTGAATTTTGGGTGTGAGCTAGATTATTAAAAAGTATTCAAAAATTGGCAGTCTAGAGCTCTGAAACCAATTCAGACGGTGTGCTGCAATATCGGGAAATGAAATACGTTTATGGAAAACGGAAAACACTGGGATATTTGAGACAATATTGAATGTTTTATAGAAAATAAAATAGTAAAACAAATTAAGAAAAGGGCGGAAGAGCAACAAAAAGAAACTAACAAAAATATGCTTTCTAAAGCGAAACTTCCAATAGACTGGCCGCATACAAAGGATACACACGTTACTGTTTTTTTCGTAATTGTAGCAGTATTCATAAAGCGGAGAGCGTCTATTCCCCTCACTGAATCTGAATGTGTGAATACACTGCAGTGTTTCCACTGCCAAGGTCGCTTTATGATTTACATGCATTAGCCCACAGATTTCCCAAGAGGCACAAAAACAATTACAAGCTTAATTTAACCATTCCCATTAATTGAAAAGCTCTTAACAGCTTTCTCTCGCACTAGCACAGCCACCATCCATCAGAGGGCGTTTAAATCTTCTGCCAGTGCATCTGAAGCAGTCTTACCTGTGACAGGGAGGCAGTCCGCTGCATCAATATCTTGGTTCTCTTAAACCCAGGATCACCTTCTGCCAGCACTTTCATCGTTTTCTTGCCAATAAATTCGAGTGCGTCCAGGCCTCCAGTCAGAACAGTTTTCCCCTTCATATAACAACAGGCACTTTATCAGGTAAACATGATACTAATATTGAATGGTACTAAACATAAGCTGTCAAATTTAAATTAATCTTTATTTTATTTTTTCTAGTAGAAGAGCCACATTTAGTGTTCCATTGAGAAAGTTCTATGTTGCTGCTGTGCATGAATGATACTATGGTATTGTGTAAGGTGGTTAAAGGTGGTGGAGCCGTCACTCATTTAGGGGACAGGGACACATTTTTCATCAGACTTTAACCCAGAAGAGGAGAAAAAGACGGCATAACATGGAGAAAAAAGAATGAAGAGAAAAATAGCAAAATAAAATGAAAGGGAGAAGGCGGGGATGAAAACGAGCCGGCAAAAGTGAAAAAAAGAAAAAGGAATTTTAAAGGAATAAAGTGGAATCAAAATCTGGGCAGTCCTGGCATCAAGCAATACAATGGGGGGTGAGGGGAAGCTCAACAATTTTGGACCCCGCACAAATTATTCATTTTTTAACAAATTTAGCACTGTACTGCAAAGAGGTGGGGAGTTATCCGTTTGCACAGAAAAGAGAGTCTTGTATTGTGCACTTTGGCCTAAGCCTTGAATTGCTGTCAACAAGAGTAAGACTAAACACAGCCAATTCTGAAACCTAGAATTAAGCATTTTATGGAGCTCAAAACCAGGCATTCAAAACCAGGACTGTTTGATCTGTCTGCCTATAGAGGTCTTTTCATATCTCTACTGACCTTCCCCCTTCTTTGCTCCTCTGTTACATCCTCCAATTTAAATTTGTAACTATTATTCTATTTGATTTCGCAATTAAATCTGAATTATTTTTTAACCAGCAATGTACACTTTGGATAAAAATGTCTTCAAATTAAATGCATTGATTAGAAATCTCTAATAAAGAAATAGTCTTTTTATACAAAAAGAGCTAAGCAAACAAATACAATCAATCACCCTTTTGGGTTCTGGTGATTGCCAGAAATCCCCCAAAACACGTTAAGACTGAACCACAAACGCATTTATGAGTAGCAGAAGTAGTATTACACGTGTACATTTTTACATACTCTTATATGCCTTTGTGAGTCCAACCTGAAATGTCCAACTTTCTTATAGTAAAAGTGCAAAAAGAGAACAGTCCTTTCTAGTTATAATAATTGCATATGAATATGCAGTGACTGTTCCCATTAAAGTCTCGTATTAGATGTTCTGGGGCCAATTCACAAAGCCATGTTTTAGTATGTAAAAGAGTTCTACGTGAATACTATGTTACCTAAATCAAAATGCATTTGTGAATAGGTCTCTTGGACCTCTGTGCTTCATGCTCAGGGTGTGACCTGAATGCCTGTTATTGACACTTGCCTTGCAACATTTACCTCTTTCTACTAGTGTACGACACCCCCTATTCCCCCCCAGGGCGACAGAAAGCCTACTAGGCACAGATTTTTTTTTAGCAATGTGCCTACCTGTGGATTTTGGGCCCTAGCACAGCTGGCACATAGGGAAACCTAGCAAACCTGTACATTTGCGAAAACTAGACACCAAGGGGAATCCAGGATGGGGTGACTTGGCTGGCTCTCACAGGTTCTTTTACCCATAATCCCTTGCAAACCTCAAACTTTGTCCCAAAAAAACATTTTCCTCACATTTATGTGGTGGAAAGTTCTGGAATTTGCATGGATCCACAAAATTCCACCCACTCCGCTTTTCCCGAAGTTTTCCAAGAAAAATGGTACCTCACTTGTGTGGGTAGGCCTAGTGCCCCCAACAGGAAACGGCCCAAATCACAACATGGACACACCCCATTTTCACAGTGAAAACTGACCCTTTTTTGCAAAGTGCGTAGCTGTAGATTTTGAACCCTAGCTCTGCTTGCACCTAGGAAAACCTAGCAAACCTATACATTTTTAAAAACTAGACACCCAGGGGAATTCAGGATGGGGTGACTTGTCTGGCTCTCCAGATTCTGTTACCCAGAATCCCTTGCAAACTTAAAAATTTGTCAACATTTTTCTCACATCTCAGTGGTGGAAAGTTCGGGAATCTGTGTGGATCGATCCACAACATTTCACACACCCCGCATTCCCCAAAGTCTTCCGAGAAAAATGGTACCTCACTTGTGTGGGTGGGTCACGCACCCGCGACAGGCAAGCGCCCAAAACCCATTGAGGCGCACTCAAAATTACCTATCAGAAAACAACCTGGTTTTGCAAGGGGGGAACTAGACACCCATGGGAGTCCAGCAAGGTATGGCATGCGTGGATCCCCCAACATTCCCTACCCAGAATTCCTTGCAAACCTCAAATTTAGCCACATAAATCCCTTTTTTCTCAAATTTCTGTGTGGGAAAGTTTTGTAATCTGCTTGGATCCACAAATTTCCTACCACCCAGCGTTCCACTAGGTCTCCCGATAAAAAGGATACCTCACTCGTGCCCAAAACCTATTGAGGCGACATCAAAATTATCTATCACAAAAAACCTGGTTTTGCAAGGGGGGTCCCATGAGATTTTGGCCCCGGGCTTGGCGGCCATCTAGGGAAACCTACCAAACCCACACATTTCTGAAAACTAGACAACCGGGGGAGTCCAGCAAGGTATGGCTTGCAGGGGTCCCTCAACATTTCCCTACCCAGAATCCCCTGCAAA
The DNA here is from genome assembly GCF_964261635.1 of Lissotriton helveticus. Classification (NCBI taxonomy): domain Eukaryota; kingdom Metazoa; phylum Chordata; class Amphibia; order Caudata; family Salamandridae; genus Lissotriton; species Lissotriton helveticus. Next base: position 190,310,821 of record NC_136060.1, read on the forward strand.
CCTCAAATGTTGATGAAAAAAAAAAGAATCTCACATTTCTGTGCAGGAAATTCATCCTGAATTCCCCTGGGTGTCTAGCTTTAAAAATGTATAGGTTTGCTGGGTTTCCCTAGGTGCCGGCAGAGCTAGGGTTAAAAAACTACAGCTAAATCAGACACGCGATACGGGCAGCGTTCCCCTCGCTTAAAGATATACCAGAGTCGTCACCTCTGGAGGACCGCTTGTTGGATGGGACTCTTACTTCGAAGGCAATATCTCTGACTTATAAGAAGTTGAGCAACAATTTGCCTGACACCTTCCCGAAGCTCAGAGAGTGATGGCAAGACGACATGGGCCCTATAGAGGACGAGGACTGGCAGATGGCTCTTATGTCCCCACGTGCAGCGGCTATCACTCAGAGATTTCGGTTGATTCAACTTAGGGTACTCCACCGCACGTACATCACAGGGACAATATTGGGGAGAATAGGAACTAGACCTGATGACCGGTGTGTGAAGGGTTGTGGTCAGAAGGCCATATTTTACCATACACTGTGGACCTGCCCCAAAATACGTCCCCTCTGGGAGGGAGCCTCAGACCACATGCGCACAGCTTTGGGGAAGGACATAGTATTAACTCCACAATTGGCAATATTAAACATTTGGGAGGCGGCGACCGACCTAACGGAAGTCGAACAGCAATTTACGACATTGGGGTATAGACTAGTGAAAATAGAGAGCTAGCTAGAGGTTGGGGGGGGGAACAAATCCACCACTCGTCACCATGTGGGCCAGAGAAATGGATAGATGTATGTGGGTGGAGACTGAGGTTTTTAAGGCTTGTGGATGCCCCAAGAAATGGGATAGGAAGTGGTCACACTGGAATAAGCATCGGGGGATCCTTGTGTGTCGGCTACTGTCGAAATGGAATTGCATAGACAGGCGAGTCTTGTAGGAAATGTGTAAATTGCAACCAGGATTAATGTCTGCTTGATTATCTTGCTGAAAACCTCGTATAAGTTGTTTAGTCAAGTAATGTATGGCTGTGACTGAAACCAATAAACAAATAAAAAAATTAAAAAAAATACAACTAGGCAAAAAAAGGGCAATTTTTCACAGGGAAAATGTGGTGTGTTCACAGTGGCGTGTTGCGCCGTTTCCTTTAGAGGGCACTAGGCCTACCCACACAAGTGAGATACCATTTTTCTTAGAAGACTTAGGGGAACGCTGGGTGGGTGGAAATTTGTAGATCCACGAAGATTCCAGAACTTTCCACCACAGAAATGTGAGGAATTTTTTTTTTGTGTGAATTATTTAGGTTTGCAAGGGATTCTGGGTAACAAAACCTGGTGAGAGCCAGTCAAGTCAACCCATCCTAAATTCCCCTGGGTGTCTAGTTTTCAAAAATGTATAGGTTTGCTAGGTTTCCCTACGTGTCGGCAGAGCTAGGGTTAAAAAACTACAGTTAGGCACTTTGCAAAAAAAGGGTAATTTTTCACTGTGAAAATGTGGTGCGTCCACATTGCGTATTACGCCGTATCCTGTCGTGGGGACTAGGCCTACCCACACAAGTAAGGTACCATTCTTCTCAGAAGACTTTAGGGAATGCAGGATGGGTGGAATTTTGTGGATCCACGTAGATTCCAGAACTTTCCACCACAGAAATGTGAGGAAAATGTTTTTTTGTTATTTATTTAGGTTTGCAAGAGATTCTGGGTAACAGAACCCGGTGAGAGCCAGTCAAGTCACCCCATCCTGAATTCCCCTGGGTGTCTTGCTTTAAAAAATGTATAGGTTTGCTAGGTTTACCCAGGTGCCGGCAGAGCTAGGGTTTAAACTCTACATCTAGGCACTTTGCAAAAAAAGGGTCATTTTTCATTGTGAAAATGTGGTGTGTCCATGTTGTGTTTTGAGCAGTTTTCTATCGTGGGAACTAGGCCTACCCAAACACGTGAGGTACCATTTTTATCGGGAGACTTAGGGTAATACAGAATTGGAGAGCAACTGTTATTACCTATTGACCTTTGATGCATTTCTGCCTTCCAAATAAAAGACAATGTGTAAAAAAGAAGTCAGTTTGAAAATGACCTGTAGTTCTCATGCTAGTATGGGTACTCCCAATTTTGGAAATGTGCAAATATCTACTGTTTCTAAACTCTATATTTTGTTCCCATTTCAGAAATACATAGGCGTCTTACATATCGATTTTTCCATGTATACATTTTCCCAGAATAATTGCTATATACCCGGTACATAATAAAAAACCATTGCAAGACGCTGCTCAGTTTTTGGCTCTGGGTTCGTCGGGTTCTTAGTGAACCTACAAGTGCTATATATTCCCCACAACCGGAAAGGTCCAGCCGATGTAACAGTATATTGCTTTCAAATAGCTGTCATAATTAGAAGTTACAGGGGAAAACGACACAAATGGCTGTTTTTTAACTAGTTTTCAATTTTTTCTACATTTAACTGTTAGTTTCTATAAAGAAACCTTGAAGGATCTACACAAATGACCACTTGCTGAATTCAGAAATGTATCTACTTTTCCCAAAAAACAGATGCTTTCACCTGTAGCCATTTTCTAGCATTTTTCCCCCCAAAAACAAAATCTTTGCTGTATTTTGGCTAATTGTTGGGTCCCCTCCAGGGGAATCCAAAAACCCTGGGTACCTTTAGAATCTCCATAATGTTGAAAAAAAAGGACGCAAATTTGGCATGGATATCTTATGTGGTTAAAACGTTACAGGGGCATAAGCGCAAACTACCCCAAATAGCCAAAAAAAGGCTTAGCACGGGGGAAAAGGCCTCGCAGCGAAGGGGTTAAGATAAAACCCCTAGTGTACGAGATGTTCATTTTAAGATAAAACTAGAGTACGAGATGCTTATGTTAAGATAAAACTCCTGGTGTACGAGATGCTCACGTTAAGATAAAACTCCTAGTGTACGAGATGCTCATGTTAAGATAACACTTAGCATTCACAAAGAACAGTACAGGGCTCAGAAGAACTACTTACTGTGTTTTGTACAACATTTGTGATTGTTGACAACACTCCGCGAGAACTGGCTGAAGGAGAAGCTGGTGGAGCTTCGGCAGTACCCTCTTCTGATTCAGAAGCACATTCTATTAAATAAAAAAATATAATAATAACTCATTTTAACAGGACCATGAACTCTGAGAGAAGGAAGTTGTTCCCTGGTTTGTTGGATACACTAAAAGGATACTTAAACATGAATTGTGTTGAGTATGCACAGCACTAGTCGCAGGAATAGTGGTTATGCGACAGTTAGTAGTTCTGGCAGGTTGCAGGTGGCTGATTTTTTTTTTTATAACTCTTTATTCGAGACTGCACAGAAGGAACAAGCAGTGGTAAGAAATCTCATACATACACCAGTCACGATTTTCTCTTTTCTCCCCAACAATTGACATTGGCAATAACTGTCCTTTCAATGTATCATCAGGTAACAACATCTATACAGAAACATTTCAGCCCTTCATGATACATTACATGTCACCCAGGTTGCAGGTGGCTGATAACGCATTTGCAAGTGGCCTCCCTTATAAATAGGGGGAACAAGACAACCCACACCAGGGACTGTTGGAGCATGGATTGCCCAGGCGAGGTGACCGGAGCAGAAGAGGGAAAAGCATGTGATCAGGTCTGACAGGGTCCACTAACGCTAGACTTAAGCTTATCCAGTGTAATATCTTGCATAGAACCTACATGACCCCCAGAAACCTTTCTAAGATATACCCAGCGAACCCGAATGTCTGGTAGGTGCGCACTGGCCTCAGCAGCCTTTTTACACAGACATGGCCCTGTCAACCGCCAGTGGAATTCTGAGCAGAAGTGAGAAGTACATTATTGTACCTAGCAGGGATGGTTCTGACAGGGACCATAACGGTGCTTGTTGATGGTACTGCCACAATGCAGGAAAATGAAAATGGCAACATGGATGGTGACGCTCAGGGTAGTCCTAGCAAAGATGCCAGATCTCCATACACTGGCCTGCACCCTGAGCCCTGGAGGTAAGAGTCTGCAAGAGAGATATATTGGAGTAGGCTTAACAACACATGCAACTCACCCGCAGAGATTACAAAGTGGTAGAGTATTTGGCGACTTGGGTTGGACATATTTACAAAAATAATGGACCCCCCAATAGCAGACCTCCCTTAACTATAAAATGTTGACATTTGTGGGGTCCGGTAACGATAAAGTTATGAGTGAGCATTATGTGGAACATCTCAAAGAATTGGTCGCTCAATAACTGCTGTGACTGGATGTAATGGGGTGGTCAAATACTTAAGATTGGTTGCACATGAGATAATATTTATGCTTTTGAGATTTTTCTGAAAATTCTAATAAGCATATTAAAAAGAAAAAGAATATCCGCAGCAATATTCCATCGCTCCTATAATATTCCAATGTTCCAGGACACTGCACTGAAATCTACTGTCAGACCCTTCGACATTAGCAGTCAGAGAGTGGACATTCCTTGACATCATCGGACCATACAGACTCACCCAGCTACCTTTCTTCAGCTTCAGGTCTTTAGGCCCAAATTCACAAAACCAATTATGAACTAAGTGTGACTTTGGTGCATAAGTGGCTTGATTTCCGAAAGTAAATTCATGTTTTAAATTCACAAAATCTGAGTTTAAACTCAAAGTAACTTACTCACATGTAATATTACAAGAATATGATCTATTACTTTGTGGGAAACAAATACACCCTGCCATCACGGGGGCAGAGGTGTGTATTTCTAGGTGGAGACAATGGCCATAGTAAGTGAATACTCATAAACATGCATATCTGTGCTCTTCACAGACTTTTGCAGGCCCTTTCCTACCCCATATGTGCTACAACATGTACTACTGTCCTTGACAGGTGTATATTTGTATTTGGGGTGGGAAAGTGGATTGGACACTCCCAACATTGGGGGAGGATTACAGGACAGCAGTTGTCCACAGGGGAAAATATTTTCCAAATAGAGAAAAAGAAAAAAAACTTTACAAGTGCAAATGTGTAAACGTACACTGTGTCTAAATTACTCACCACATTTCCTCCAATTACACACCTCCGCTTGAATATCAACAATGCTTATAAATATATGAGTATATGTTTGACTTTCAAAACTTTTACACATTTCAGTTCCAACATTTCCTATACATTGGTAGTACGATAATTCTCTTTTGCCAGAATAGTTTTTAGGTCAAAGCCTACAACACAGCCCAGCCGTCTGGTTTGCTAAAGACATGTTGTGGACATTCGGAAAGCTTCCCTGGGAATGCATTCCGCCCATTGCTTACCATTGGCTTTGCGGTTTGTAACTCACATTTGCTTGCTTTTTAATTACTGACTATATTTGTTTTAGGTTATCCAGCTTGAGTTCGTCCCTCCCCGTGGAGCATTACCTATTTACTGTATTCTTCCTGCTAGCTTTCTGTAAACAAGCCTTCAAATCTTGTTCTTATTATGCCACATTCAAAGACAGAGGTCAAATGTCAGGCTCTGCCTTCCAGGGGAGCTTGGTGTTTACTATTCTTTCATTGACTACAAAGTGAGAGGATTTATGTGACAACGTGCTATGAAAGAAAGGCTTCTCTGTAGAAACACAACATAATTTAAATGTCTGTAAACTGTGCAGATATTTTAGAATTAAGAAAGCACAAATGAAGCAATTTTTTTTCTAATTTTGAAATATGGTGGAAACAAATATTTTAATACGATCAAAACAAATCAATACACTAAGTGCTGATATTTTCACACATTATCATTTGTGCTGAATACTTTATCAGTAAAACCGTATGTCTGTGCACATGTAATGGTCATTTCAATTGAAAATGTGTTGTCTGTAAAGGCAAAGTGCTCCGCACCATGCATACTCCACTTTACACCACTACACTCTACTTTATGTCACTGCACTCTACATTTCTCTACTCTACTGTGCACAACTCTACTTTATGCCAATGAACTCTATGCCACTCCACTCTACTTTGCACCACTCTGCTCCATAACTGCACTCCACTCCACTCTACGCCACTCTACTCTACTGTGCACCACTCGACTTTATGCCAATGCACTTTATGCTACTCTGCTCTGCACCACTGCACTCTATGCCACTGCACTCTACTCTGTGCCACTGTACTTTAGGACAATCAACTCTATACCTCTCTAATCTGTTTTGCACCACTGTACTCGATACCACTGTACTCTATGCCACTGCACTCTACCAAGCACCACTGCACTCTACGGCACTTCACTCTACTCTGTAACAATCTACTCTATGCTGCTGCACTCTACACCACTCTACTCCAGTTTATGCCACTCCACTCTGTGCCACTGCAATCTACGCTATGCCACTTCACTCTATGCCACACTACTCTACGCCACTCTACTCTGCAGCACTACACTGTACTCTCTACTACTCCACTCCATGCCACTGCACTCTAAGCCAATCCACTCTACCCCTCTCTAATCTAATCTGCATCACTGCACTATACAACACTCTACGTCACTGCAATTTACCCTGCACCACTCCACTCTATGCCACTTCACTTTACTCTGAAACAATCTAATCTACACTACTGCACTCTGAGGCACTCAACTCTATGCCACTACAATCTATGCCACGACACTCTATGCCACTGCAGTCTACGCTGCGCCACTCTACTCTACCCTTCACCACTCTACTCCATGCCGCTCTATGCCACTCTACTCTGCAATACTGCACTCTATGTCAATACACTCTACACCAATGCACATACTCTGTAGCAATCCACTCCCTGCCAATGCACTCTACGCCACTCCTATCTACCCTGCGCCACTGCACTCTATGCCATTCTATGTCACTGCATTCTACGCCAGTCTACTTTAGCCGCTTCCTTCTTCCCTACATCACACAACCCTGCACCACCCCACTCTATACCACTCCACTCTACTCTGAAACATGCACCCTACGTCAATGCAATCTCTGCTGTGCCACTCCACTCTTCGCCACTGCACTCTGATACTCTACTCTATGCCTCTGCACTCTACGCCAATGCACTTTACACTCCTATACTCAAAACCAATGCACTTTATGCCACTGCACTGTGCGCCAATTTACTTTGCCCCAACTGAACTCGATACAACTATTCTCTACTCTGCAACACACTACACCACTTTTTTTACTCTACACGATTTTACTCTATGCCACTAAACTCTACACCACTCAACTCGAAACCATTGCACCCTGTGACACTTTACTTTTCAACACTGCACTTTTTGCCACTAAACTCCATGCCACTCTACTCTGCACCACTGCACTCTATGCCACTGCACTCTACACCACTTCACTCTACTCTCCACCACTCAGCTCTACACCACTCTACTGCACTCTACTTTACCACACTCTATGCCACTCTACTCTGCAGCACTCCATTATATGCCACTGCACTGTACTCTGCACTACTTTACTCTGTGCCACTACACTCTAAACCACTTGACTCTCCTCTGCACCACTGTGCAACACTCTATTCTGCACCACTCTATGCCACTACACTCTGGACCGCTGAACTCTACTCCACTCTATTCTGCACCACTGTATCTACACCACTGCATTCTACAATGCTGCGACACTCTACTCAACTCTACAATATTCCACTCAACGAGACTCCACTCTACGACACGGTCCTCTATGCCACAACGTTTTGGTCATGCTGAACAGTAGTCATGCTGGTGTACAACATGGCTAAAACACATAGGCAAAGCCAATAGCACTTGAATAGGCGAGACCTACTGGCTTTTCCACTGCTTGTTTTATTTGCTTTCGGTTGTAAATCTCTCATAGAAGCAATTTCTGCTTTCAAAAGAAAAGTTCTTGCTCTACAGACGTGATAGGAAGAATTTGGACCCTTACCTCTAGAATGGGCAAAGAATGTGTAACCTATTGCTGAGCGTCAGAGCCTTGTGTATCTCACACAAGGTAGGTCAAAAGGCACTGACTTCAGGTAATAAAGGAAGCCTCAAGGCTGAGACTGTGACCACTCTAGAGAGGTCATCAGCCGCAGATTCAACACATACAGAGGGAGTGCATTCTAATGGCTTGGGTTTTGGGCTATTTGCTACTGGAATTACTGGTGTTTGCATTGGTTTTGGGGTTGTGTTTAATACGTCAGTCTCTTATTTACCTCTTTATTTGGAATAACAATTTTGATGTTAAACTGTATTGTTCTCCGACCAACAGATGTGCTCGTGGGAGTAGACTTAAAATAACATTATAAACAGTCAGCTGTGCGCCAAGAGAGTTTTGTTCCCATAGAGAAAGGGCAATTAATTCATACCATGGTGTCCTGTGTGACACATCCCTAGTGCAAGCATTAAAATCCTATTACCTGGAGCCACATAGATATGCGCATGATGTGCACCTTTTATCCTCTAAGTCATTTAAATCATAGGAAACTGCTGAATTGCGAATGTGACGGTCGTACTTCAGCAGCGTCAGTGTAAAAAACGAATGGAAATCTAAACAACAAAAATACCTATGAAACAACCCAGTTATCCTAATTTTCTTACTAAAGTCTGCTGCCATAAGAACATTATGTGATAGAAACCTCTGCTAATGTAGTAATTGTGCATCTTTATTTAGAAAAACAAGAATTTGCAAAGCCAATACATCTTGCCTACATGAGAGCTATAGGCTTTGCCAATGTCTTTAAGACGTCTTGCAGAGCTGCAAACGGAAGTAGCAACACAGAAAATGAGGAAGAAGAACGATAAAGAAGCAACAAGGAAGAAGAAAAAAGAAGCAGCAACACAGACAATGAGGAAGAAGAAAGAAGAAAAGCACCTCAATCACAGCGCGAGTAGTGAAAGGACACTAATCAAGAGGAAGCAATCAGTACTTGGTCTATGCTCCAAAGGAAAGAAGGGGAAGGGAAACTGGCACGTACTAACCAATCAGAAAGCAGCAAATAAGAGTGAAAATGAAACAAACAAATGGTAAGCAATATGGGCCCCAAGCCCCCTTGTAATATACAATATTTCTCACAAGCAACACTGCATGTGTGCTGCCTTAGGCAAGATCTAAAAATCTCAGTAGCCTCGGTTTAGCAGAATACCAAAAGTGGCATCACAACAACAAAATACAATGGTCTTCTTCTAAAGATCATAATTCTGGCTAATTCACTCCAAACCATTTATATGGTTCCTCCTTTATCGGAAACTAAATGGCAGACACCCTCCTTGTGGTCCTGGATAGAAATTTACAGTGCTATACACCAAGTTGCTCAGGCAAGGATGTCAGAGCTGGGAAAACAAGCAACATACAAAGGGTTCTCTCAGATCGAATACCTGGGTTTCAAGTCTGTGTCTTTTTGAAGAGCACTCCTTTCACCCCTACGGAGGGTTGCTTGCATTCACCATCCTTTTCTGGATATCGAATGATTACCTCACATAAACATCATAAGAGATCCTTAACTCAGGATGCTGAGGAACTACCAGACGTTAAAAAGAACAAGCAGTTTTTTTATTTTTATCAAGACACCTAACAATATTCTTTATCTTTATTTATTAAAACAAAAGACACACTTTTCATGGTAAAGTAAGCCACGGAGGAATCTCTACCATCTCCTGTTATGAATAAGCACATTATGCCAATACACCCTGGCCATATACCTTTGATGCTGCTTTGCTTATTAGGCCATCTGACAGCAGAGAGCACTTTGTAGCAAAACAATGACCAATCCGTATCCCTAGCATACACACACCATGCCAGCATAGCAGAGCATGTGCAAGTTTAGGGTTTTTGAAGTGAGCAACACGTCCAGATATTAAAAGGCAGGGCGGATCCCATTACTGACTCCAAATGAGTACCTACATCCCCGATACAATTCAGAGGTTTCAGTTTGAGTGTGCCAATGACAAGCTACACTGTGCTGCTGAGAAGGACTAACAGGGAACTTGGTAATTAAAGTCCTTTAGTTTTTGTGGTAAGTGCTGAAGCTCCACACTGGAGTCGTTCTTCAGGTAAGAAGCGTATTTATTAGTTAGAACTTCACCCACAGCATGGAGTGTGTCTCTGGCATGAAGGTCGATCTGCAATGTCATTGCCCATCGAACCTACCGCCAGCGCACACTCCATGCACGGGACACCGTTGTTTAAGCAATAACATTCTGACAAACTATTCGACATTAAAATACAAACCCACTATAGTTTTGGTCACCATCAAGGATCCACAGCAATATTGTAAACCTTCAGCTAAGTCACTGACCCTAAATATTTATTTCCTTCTAACAAGGACAAAGAGCCACATCTAATTGACTAAACCTCACCCGGTGAGAACCATACCTTTAGAAATAGGGTGTTTGCCAACAGAAATATGTTGGCAGGCGTGTACATGACGGAGGAGCCCCATATGGGTGCTCTGGATGTAGGGGCACTTGAATTAGCGCTTCAGGAGAACATTCTAATCAATGCATTGCCAGAATGAGGATGCACCACTTTAGGCCTTTTGCATCATAGGATGCTCAGTGTATTATTTGTAGGGCACCAGTAAACATACTTCTGGAATGGACTACAACAATGGTCTCTATGCTGTCACCAGGAAACTCCCCACCAACTTTGCATATAGTTTTCCATTTCGCATAGAGCCAACCACCACAACCATAGTTTGATTGTTTTTTACCACTTGTTACTGTGGTATGTGCTGTGCAACCTAAGATAAATATATTTGTAGTGTGCACTATAAAAAAATAAACATATAAAACAGATAATGTATTAAATAAGTAAACAGTCTAAATGTCACCTTAAACACTGGCATGTTTTCCACCCACAACACAGAGCCTCTGACTCCATTTTGCGCATAATATATATATTTTTTTTTACCACACCAGGTAAGTGCCATTACTACGGAGTGAATTATTTACCAGGTGTGGTAAATACATTCTATTTCACTTTTTAAATGATAACTAACATGCAGAATGCATATATAGTATCCAAAATATCACATTTTGCTTTTTTTCTGGGTCATTTCCTGTTTTAACTTTCAGCAGCGTTGACCTGCTTAAATGTATCAGGTCAAAACTGGGAAGATGTGATAATTATCACACAACTCGTAATATCCAGTCCCTGTGCAAACTTCTGTTTGTAGAGCAATCGTTATTTAGCTCTGAACGTGTAATTGGGCCGGAGATGGATAGTTTAAAGTATATTCTCCAATGTGTCGATAATGGCCATGTCAGATGTTCACTTTAATTCGACAATTTTACTACCAGGCTTCTTTCTTAATAGCTCTTTTATTTGCCAGCAGAATCAATAATGGAACATCCTGGGTGATATAAACTGCGGAAGATGAACAGTTGAAGAAAAAACGGGCACCTGTTCTGGTGGCTGGCTGTGTGACAGAGGGGGAAGTTACCACAAAGAATCTGAAAGGCAGCAACAAGCACTGCTCTTAGGGTTAAGATTCTACTGGCAAATATTTGCAAAGTGACTACCTAGTGGAAATGTATATCAGTCATGACTCAGACACAGCGTGGGGCATTCATTGCAACAACCCTTTGCCACCACGCACATGCTGCAAACTGCAATCCAGTAAAAAACAAAGTACCAGAAACAACCCATCTGTTTGTATGCAATGACATGCTGCGACTTAGGACCTCTGGCCACTGTTGATAACTAAGGGTGATGAAAAAAAGCTACAGTTGGCGGCGAGGAAATAACTACACTTGATCCCACTGAGCGCGTTTTCACAACTGATTTCTTGCCTGGAAAAAAATCCGTTACATTATGCAGATATTCATTAATTTGTACCAGATATCGCGCAAGAATTAATAGAAATGTGACGGCCTAATAAGAACAGACACTCATTCTTTTAGGCACGCCAAGAATATTTGAGAATAAAAGGCTTTATATGCACATTCTAGTTCTTGCAACTTGAGAACATAAAGAAATCAGATAACTCAAATAAATATTTGAACTGTACAAAAGTACCTGCTTTTGCAGTTTCAGAGGTGTCAGAACACGTATCTTCATGAGAAGTTGTGCTATGAATTCCAAGTGTAGCTCCAGCTTTTTCCTTAACCGCTGTTAATCCATGACCTGTTGTGAAAAGAAATGAAACTGCTGTCAGAAAAAGCAGCAAGAAAATGCAACCGAGCTGCATTAAAAATACGCTGACCATAACGTTTTATTGGAGTAAGACAGGTTAAATATATGAGCCACTGTAATTTCAAATTGATTTTTACTAATGTGTTCTACTGTTCTGTTTTCAGTAGTTTTGTTCAGGGTTGGACTGACCTATAGGGGAATCTAGCAGTGTCCGTAGGGTTTGCCTCATAGATCAGTGTACGGGCTGTTTTTTTATGGCTGTTTGTGGGCATGTTTTGTATTCTGTCGGCCTGTTTTTACTGTCGATTTTTCTGATATTGCTACAAATTTTGGCAGCAGCAAGTATAAACGCATGCAGTGTCCCATACCTAGCGAAACACCTATATTGCTGGCCTATACAAGTTTAAAAAATCCCTGATTTGTAAACGTGGGCCATTTTTTTAGGCATCTGATTCACTAATTGGGACACTTTTAATTTGGTGCCCGGGCCTGTTTTTTTTGTCCCAGTCCGACCATGGCTTAGATGTTGGTCTACCGAGAAACATTTCGCCAGGGTGGGCTATTCGTCCTGCAGTCAGGTCACAGCCTCTCGTCTCATAAAGGGTTTGCAGCCACTAACACTTTGCACCTTTTACCCTGGGCTTCTTCTGATACCCCACCGGCTGATGTGATGCTGCAGGAAAGTTCATGCCCATCCACTACTGGGTAGTTGATAATGTGTGGGGAATTTATCATTAGTCCAGAATGCAGGTGTTCAAGGACTCCTTGCGGCCTCTATGACCTCATATTGTATGGTCAGTGACCCCATTTCCCTATAGCACTACTACCTTCCCCACCCCCTCAAATCCCAAATCAACTGAGCATCACACTGGGGTCCCATCCAGCTGCTTGGAAATTCGAAGGACGAGGCCCCATACAACATCACTCGATTCACAGAAGAGTAAAAATCAACATCTTTGGCCATTTGGGTCCTTTGTCCACTGGATTCTTGACTTTGTAACATTTCTAGTGTTTTGAAAGCGTAGCTGACTGTGACTGGATGTGTACCCTCAGGTATCTGTTATTAAAAACTCAGTGGCTACACCAAAGTCAGCTGTGACTGAGGGTAGGAATAAACGTTTAATCATAACCACAAACATGACGCGGCAGGGCTAGTCCCTGCAAGAGGAAATGACACCATTCCACCAGGCAGTTCCAATTTAACAGGAAGTATTTCTATAGGGAAGTTTCAAAAGAGGCTCTATACATTTCAAAATTAATAGGTTGACAAGTATATGAATAAGATCAAGAAAGGGAAAGTTGTATGTACATCTTCCAGCTCAGGAAAGATATCACTGAAATAGAATGTTAGCCCGATATCTTTGTTGTTATAGGGTCATAGCATAAGATAGGAGGAGGAAGTGATTGTCTACAGTAGCGTTTTTTCAAAATGTGATTACATTATTTTTACCACTAAGTATGAAGTACATTTTTAGGCGTTGTCCTTTGAGACGCCTTAATTGTGTGCCTCTCTTGCATTGCCACAAGATGACTTGCAAGGAAATATACGAACGACAGTTAACAGAATGTAAAATGCTATACTGCTAAAGGAATGATACATATACAGTTTACAGATTTTTTCAGAAATCTCTGGTGGAAAAAACACCCATCATAACTACACTTGTTATTCTTCAATATAGAGTAATTTCATAAATTTGTTGGTAGATGTACCTCAGTCCGTTGAAATACTAGCCCAAAATTAACTCTTTGTTTTTATTGCCTTTAATCAGTAGAAGCACATTATGAACACTGACTAGTGGGAGAGTGCGCTTACCAACATGAACACTCACAACAATCAACGTCTCTAAATTAAAAGCATCTTCAGCTACCCTTTACTTAAAGGATCACTAAAGGCATTTAAGCGTGACTGACAATTAGTTGAGTTAAGGTTATTCATCTTGGACACAGACCAGTGTCCAAGATTAATCCCAGAAAAGTAGCTGATGGAAAACATGAACACGGTTATTGACAGCAGAGAACGACCACTTGAGCCCTCTAGTACCACAGTCCAGCCTTAACCTTTCCCCGTCTTTGCTTTTATACTATGATTACTCTCTCGCCCTGTCCAAATGTCGGCTCTGTAATCTGAGGGATTACCAGGGAGGAGCACACATGCCTTATCTGAGGAGAGGATTCATTAAATTAAGGAAGCCCTTGGTAAAATAAAGGATTCTTGAAGGAAGTGCGATGAATTAGTACACATGAGAAACATGTCACAGGAAGGACGTCAACACGGGGACACTTTCTATCAGTAGGATGCAGAATCTACAGCTGCTGTGCTAATGGAAATGGTGAGAGGACACCTACTGGCCAAATGCAAAAGAGGATCTAGCACATCAAATGTTCCCAGGGGTCAAAAAGTATGGTATGTGGTGTGACAGAGTCATAATGATGCCAGCAGGGCGGAGCTGAGGGAGATGGGGTGTAAGGTCAGTATCAGAGAGGAAAGCATGTTAGCCGTGGATTTATTTTGAGCGTTTCATTCCATACTGGCCTCTAAAGTAGGCCTAGTCACTAAGCGAGATATAGATTTAACATTACTGTGTTATGTTGTATCTGAGTTACTATTCCTCTACCTCACCCAGGAGTAAGTCTTCTCTGCCTGCTGTCAAATCCTTTGGTGAGTCAGGTGTACAAAGGAAGCAACCTGGTTATTGTATTGGAATAAAATAGAAGCTTGGGCCTCACAATCTCCTTTTAGTCTCTTATCTGTACATTTTGGGAGCTTTTAGAAACAGGCTCAGCCAAAGTAGTGAGTGCCATAAAAATCCTTAATAGAGAACCCTCAACAAGGTATGCAATTATCTGAGATGGACATGCAGAAACACCCAACCTCCGCCGACAGATGTGGTATGGTGGACAAATTTTAGCCATGGCACTAGGACATTTGATATTTAATCCCGGCTTTACCACTATGCCCAAAGATGTGGACTGGGACCTCTGTATTAAAAGTCTGGGCAGGTTTCACAAGACAGTGTTTTTTCTTTGGTTAGAGTAGTCCCTCAGTCTCACATTCAGAATCACTCACACTCCACCTGTGTAATGAGCAAGATGGAAACGATGGAACCAGAAAATGTGCTTTTTTATTAATTTTAGTATCCTCTTACGGAGCTAGGAAAAATAATTCAAACTCAAACACTGGCAGTAGGTATCTCAGAAGAAACCATGACTGTAACCGAAAAATCATTTGATTTTACTCATGTGGGAGAGAACACCTAGTTTCACAGTACACTCACTAAAATGTAATGTACTAAGAAAGCTATGGACCTTAAAACAAGGGGTCCAACTCTCTGGTGTTGGTACTCCAGATTAATTACATTGTTTGATGGTCAAATGATGTCCTTCATATGCCTTTGTCTCAATAACTGCCACAATGTGATAGAAGGGAGCATGTGACTGAAAGCTCGAGTTAACCTTGACCCAGATGCCTGGGTCAGCTTGAAGTTCTCTTATATCCTTGAATCCAAACAAAACAATTCGACCCATTACGCGGCTTCTGTCTGAGACACATGCTCTAATCTCATGTGCCAAGAATTAAAGCCAGAGAATGAACTTTTTGAATAATTAAAGACAGAGCATGAACTTTTTATGTAAAACTGAAGAGAGCGAGATACCAACCTAGTGGCTACATTGCACAACGAAAACCAGAAGCAATTGTGGCCTCCTTACTTGGGCAAATTGTGTGATCCTAGACAATTGTGTTATTTCACCTTGTCTGTTTTTTTTCATTATCGCATATGTGAGCACCCTAAATTACAGGAGTTAGGTCTGCAATGTGTTGAAAAATGTATCTTGGATTTGATTCACTAGACAGCAATGCTGTTCCAGGCCAAAAGAGGGCGCACGTGAAAACTAACTTGCCTCTTGCTTCACTAATGGCATTGCTGTGAGAGACAGGGAAGGACATGGATGTTTTTAAGTTCATGTTTAAAAACGATCACGCCTAACAAACACCACTCAATGCAGGGATATAATATGATGTACTAAGGTGAAACACATCCACATATTAGAGAAATATATATTTTTAAAATTTTGAGGACACGTGATCATATTTTTACATGTTTGCTGCACAATGTCTTTAAACGTGGAGGTGTGTCTAAAGATAGGCAGTGCAGGACACTTTTGGTGCATCTTTTCCTTTATTTCCATCAACATGTACATAAATGCATGGACATTTCTTTAATATCTCCTTGAATGTTAGTGTTCAGTCAAGAAAGCAGCAGCTCAGTGCTTCTATTCACCATGGTGCAGTATGTAAAGGTCATGTGGGCTCCAAGCAGCCCCTGGGGCCCTACAATAAGTGTCCCTGATCTAGCACAACTCTAGTGACTGCTCAAGGTGACAGGACAGGGACACAATAATGCTAGAGTTAATCCGCTTGCAAAGGTTTTTGGAGGAAGGAAAAATCTGATGTGCCAATGTTGACAACTTCTATTTGTATGAAAGATTTTTCAGTATGAGCATATAGGGCAAGCTCCCATTTAATAAATTCACATTTTAGAGAAGCTCAATGTCTGATTCTGTTCAGGGATTCAAGTAACTGAAGACAAATAATTTACACACTAGTTTTTTATTTATTTATTTATTTAATTGTTTTATATAGCGCAAACTTGACCCGTAAGGGTATCAGAGCGCTTTACAGGGGAACATAGCAGTGTACAATAGGCAAGGAATCACATTAGGGTAGAGGACATGTATGTACAGTTTACATATGAGTAACTCCAGATAAGGCCCCAGATTTCTAGTGTTTTTGTTCGCTCTCAAATGTGACATGGAATCACGATGACTGCTTTACTATTCATAAATTGTATTTAGCTGTTATAGCAGAAGATCAAAATAATAGATTGAAGTATCTATAGGAAAATGTACATTAGAGTAATAACAGCACCATAGTAGCTGGGCTATAGTCAGAAACCATAATCACGAACTCATAATTTTGCAGTTAGTTAAATATAACGTATAGTTCATGCTAAGTCTAAGTCCATTGATGCTGCATCATAGGGTCTCAAAATGCACTTCACGGATGAGGTGCTACAAGAGAAAAACAGGCCTGGGTTGGAGTGAGCTCATGTGCAGAGGGGATGTGGCACAGCAATTTGGGCTTGATGGTTCCTACTGAAGCAGGACCAAGGCGGAATAGCATATGAGGACTACCCTTCTGTGATGGCACAAAACAAAAACGGTGGTATGGAATGTGCCCAGACATATTACCAGTGCCCAAGATAAATTCGATTATTCACACCCATTGCATCATTTTGCTGTCTATGTGGGTAGCCGTAAAGGGCATTGGTATGCCCAGATGTGTTGCTTATTCTTCCATATGGATTGAAGCTTCTCCTCACTTATGGGGCAAAACAACATCAGGAAGTTCTGGGGTTGGTTGTGTTCCTGTGCAGAGGGCACATATCTACGGAGTTTTGCTGGAATGATCCCATTGGAGGGGGTCCAATGCTGCTTTCCACTTCTTCTGTGATGGCAAAGAAAAGCTACAAATGAAGTTTTTGAAATACGTCTAGAGTAATTACCAGAGGACTAGATACATTCAATTATTTCCACCTATCACATCTTTTTTGCCATGAATACCCAAGAAATTGTGTGGGTATGCCTAAACAGGGGATCCCTTGCTGACTGTCAAAGGAACTCAAGCTTTACCTCAGTAAGGAGATCAATCACATTTTTTGCTTTCTACAATTTAGTTCTTGGTATAGTGGGGCGGGAGCCTACCTCTACCAGGGGGCCGCCATAGAACAGAACATTACAGGTCAAGAGGACCTGGACATACCATCAAACATATGACACTATTCCTGACCAACCAAACAATATAAAGTAAGAATCAGGGCATTAAGACCCTGTTGCAGTGCACAGTGAAGCCAGGGGGCCGCACAGTGAAGGACAAGCTGTATCTGGCATCGATTTTGACACTAGTTCATATTTGGATTTTGGTGGCAATTCCACTCAATCCTGCATTAGTGAGCGACGCACCACCATGTCCAATCAGCTAAAACCGGTCTGTCTAACAACGGACGAACATCAACACCTTCAAAAATATTCTCATTTTTATCCCTAACCTACTAAGCAGGTGCAAACTAACATCAATTATATTTGCTGCGGTGTGTTTTTGCACCTGCATTTCACGACCAGGTCTAAATGACAGTGTTAATGTGTGTTTCAAAGCTTGTAAACACAAAAAAACTCTTAAATAGAAAAACCTCAGATTACAGTTTTGGTGTAAGTAAACTCCTAGAAGGTGCAGATTCACAAGGATCACTGGTAAAAGAGCAATGCACTTAGAGAGCTGCATGAAGCTGTGGTGGGATTCTCCATTGAGGAGTGTCGAGTGCACCAATGTGTTGGTGCGCACATAGGCTAGCTGCAGTGAGGTGCACAATAAAGGGTAAAGCTGGCAAGAAAATAGGCCCTGGTACCAAAATAAAAGTGACTCCAATTAGCGAACCATGTAGCGGGTAAACGGCCTACATGTGCAAACCAGGACAGTTTCGAACTTGTAAAGACATGCTCTTTATGTGTTTTTTTCAAAGGTATGGAAGCCTGCATGTATTTGTTCATAGTGCATCCAACCTCTGTGCTAATATCAGGGAAATGAACATTATAAACAGCCCACCAGCCCATAAAACATAACGTGTATTTGTAAAGCGCACGTTCACCCAAGGGCATCTATGCACTGAATAACAGATGTTTATGGTTACCCAACTCGATGGTACTCATTTTATCGACCTCAGAAAGATGAAAGGCTGGGTGGACCCGCCAGGATTTGAACCCGTGACCATGAGGTCGAACACAGCCCCCTACAGTGGACGCATTTACCCACTAAGCTACTAGACTAAAACAGGCCCACAAATGCCAAAAAATGGCCCACATACTCACGTGTTGCACCAGACCATCAACACTTCTAAATTGCCCTACCGGCCTGCCCGACCCCGTACACAAACAGCTCATTTTCCGGAGAGGGGATTTGATTGAGTTTTTTATTGCTCAGTAAACAGGGACGAGTAAAGCAAGGGGCAGCCGATATCCAATACCTGCTTTCAGTTTCGTGATGAGCTCTGACATAATGATCTCTTCTTAAAGGGACAGGTTACCATGCCACAGTGAATGCTGCTGTATAAACTAACTTTGGAGGAGCAGGGCGCATTTCTGGAGTGATACTTCCCGTGACCCCATAAGCCAGTAGCCCTACAAGTGATGATCGCAGTTGGCCTTTGTAATGTGTCACATGACACACCCTGTAAAGAAATACAGCATGACACACATGCACGCAACCTAGCGCCAGGCGCGGCATCAGGGGGAAGGTTAATGGAGAAGCAGGAGGGTGGCAGAGTGCACGGACATCCGGACCGGCGGTGTAGACGCCGAAGCCTGCTGGAGGGCCACTCCTGTTGTTGCCAGTATCCAAGCAACAAAGCACAGGCAACACAACAAGGCTGCCAACCTGTCCTGCACTCTCCTGGCACACGGCAGTGCACCACAGCCAGAGAACAGGGCGTGCTGGTGTGCTTCTTTCACCAGGGGGGGCTTGGCCCAACAATCAGTGCAGGAAGGAAAATCTAGCAAGTCCAGTACTTTAAAACTCTTGCAAGTAAGAACTATTTTCTTTGGTGAAACAGAGGCATATGACTACCTGGTCCTTCAAGTAGAGAAACAAAGCACGTTCTACTCCACCTACAGGGACTAAAGACAACGACCATAAAAAAAAAGCAAATATAAAGGAAAGCGCGCCAAGATAAATATTGCGCCACCAGACCGACGTTGTACCACTACATCACAGCGAACCCCTTAACACCCAAAGAGATTGACCTCAAGACCAAGAGCAACACCCAGCAGGGAGGGGCAGAGGCAGCCCAGCAGCAACCAGTGCAGCCCCCCCCCCCCATTACACGGGGAGGGGCAGGTCCAGCAGCCTCAAACTGGGGCCGACCAGGGCCGGCTCTAGGGCGGTGCGACCGGTGCCACCGCACCGGGTGCTGACTCATCCAGGGGGCACCGCGTTTGGAAGTATTTTATGGCTTTAAAAGCACCTGCTGCTGCATTGCTGGCCGCCGCAATTTTCATTCCAAAAATAAAAATGTCAAGATAACAAGGTGATTAATGTTCTTCCTGGTGAGAGAAGGAGATTTGTCAAGTGGACGTAAAACTCTCTGTGCTACCATAAAATGAGTTAAAAATCATTTTATGCTAGCACAGAGAGTTAATGTACCTGCTGCAAAGAATGTGTACCATGCAGATCACAAAGTGCATATAAAACTCTAAAAAGAAAAATATATACATATATATATATCGGTTAAATAGGTCAGTGCTTTTATCAGAGAGATCCTTTTCTTATAGCAGTGTAGATGTTAAAATCCTAACATGGAACAGTGAACTAATAACTGTCATCTAAGAGCTGCATGCAAAGTGTAAGGTATAGATTGGAGCATTATGATGTTTTCATCCATCTTTCATTATTCTGATGTTTCAAAAAGGGTTCATTTTGGTAAAAAAAATATCCTTGTTATTAAATGTAACCCCCAACCATGGGGTTATGTTTTAAATTCTGAGTCTGTGCTTAGTGACCAACCGTCCGTAAATTTCACGGACAGTCCGTAATTTCGGCCGTCTGTCCGTTGTCCGTGAAGGATTTTTTAACGGACGCCATTTGTCCATCATTTTAACAGGGCACCGGTTGCCTCACCCTAAAGCCGGCACAGCTTGCACCCACCTCCCTTCTTCACACCGATGCTGCACCAAAGCTCCTCAGATACTCAGCAGCAATTGAGAGGCACAGCGGGATAGCAACCCTCACACCTCCAGCCCTTGATGACCTGTTAAGAGGTGCTTCGAAGGTGACTGAGAGGGAGGGGCTGCAGGTTCAGGAGCAGCGACATATATTCACATGCAAACAGCCCTGAATGCATCATGTCTCTGCTATTTAGAGGGGGGCTCACACATTCCATTTCTACCCAGGGCCCCAAACATCCGAGACTCGGCCAGATGATACTAGAATACTGCATGCCCACCCCTGTGCCCACCCTGGTGGATCCTGTTCCCCCTCCTGTGATGGCTCCTGCCCTCCCCTCAGTGATGGCTCCTGTCCCCCCATGTGGTGGCTCCAGTCCAACCCCCCGCCCGTGATGGCTCCTGTCCCCCCATGTTGTGGCTCCAGTCCACCCCCACCTGTGATGGCTCCTGTCCCCCCATGTTGTGGCTCCAGTCCACCCCTCAGTGATGGCTCCTGTCCCCCCATGTGGTGGCTCCAGTCCACCCCCCGCCTGTGATGGCTCCTGTCCCCCCATGTTGTTGCTCCAGTCCACCCCCACCTGTGATGGCTCTTGTCCCCCCCTGTGGTGGATCCTGTCTCCGCCCTGGGCGGCTTCTGTCCCAGTATTGGAACGGCCCCTGCAGCGAGGGTGAAGTTCTTGATGGGCGTCTTCTCAAAAGGGCTCAGCTCAAAATTAATATGGAAAGGTGGGCGAGTAAGTAAGTGAAGGGATGGGTGAATGGCTGGGTGAATTAGTGAAAGGATGAATGAAAAATTGAATAAATGGATAATGAGAGGATGGATGGATTGATGAGTGAGGGGAGGATGGAGAGAAAATGTAAATAGCTGGATGTATGGGTGGAAGGGTAGCTGGATGATGAATGAGGGGAAGGATGATGGACGAGGAGAAGGATGGATGGATGGAATGGGAAGGATGGATGGATGAGGGGAAGGATAAATGGATGGGATGGATGGATGGGTGAGGGGAAGGATGGATGATGGATGAAAGGATGGATGGATGAGGGGAAGGATGGATGGATGGGGGAAGGATGGATGGATGAGGGGAAGGATGGATGGATGAGGGGATGGATGGATGAGGGGAAGGAAGGATGGATGGATGAGGGGAAGAATGATGAATGAGGGGATGGATGGATGGATGGATGAGGGGATGGATGGAGGGGAAGGATGGATGGATGGGTGGGTGAAAGGATGGATGGATGGGTGGGTGAAAGGATGGATGGATGATGTGGGGAAGGATGGATGGATGGATGATGAGGGGATGGATGGATGATGAGGTGAAGGATGATGAGGGGGTGGGTGAAAGGATGGATGATGAGGGGAAGGGTGGATGGATGATGAGAAGGGTGGATGGATGATGAGAAGGGTGGATGGATGGATGATGAGGGGGTGGGTGAAAGGATGGATGGATGGATGATTAGGGAATGGATGGATGATGAGGGGGGTGGGTGAGGGGATGGATGGATGAGGGGAAGGAAGGATGGATGGATGAGGGGAAGGATGGATGGATGAGGGGATGGATGGATGAGGGGAAGGATGGATGGATGGGTGGGTGAAAGGATGGATGGATGATGTGGGGAAGGATGGATGATGAGGGGAAGGATGGATGATGAGGGGAAGGATGGATGATGAGGGGAAGGATGGATGGATGAGGGGGTGGGTGAAAAGATGGATGATGAGGGGAAGGGTGGATGGATGGATGATGAGGGGAAGGGTGGATGGATGGATGATGAGGGGGTGGGTGAAAGGATGGATGGATGATGAGGGGGTGGGTGAAAGGATGGATGGATGGATGATGAGGGAATGGATGGATGATGAGGGGGTGGGTGAAAGGATGGATGGATAATGAGGGGAAGGATGGATGGATGATGAGTGGGTGGGTAGAAGGATGGATGGATGGATGATGAGGGAAAAGGATGGATGGATGATGATGAGGGAAAAGGATGGATGGATGATGAGGGGAAGGATGGATGGATGATGAGGGGAAGGGCGGATGGATGGATGGATGATGGGTGGGTGAAAGGATGGATGGATGGAGAGTGGGTGGGTGAAAGGATGGATGGATGATGAGTGGGTGGGTGGGTGAAAGGATGGATGACGAGTGGATGGGTGAAAGATGGATGGATGGATGAGTGAGTGGGTGGGTAGATGGTGGGTGGGTGAAAGGATGGATCAGTGGATAGGATGGTGGGTGAAAGGATGGATGGGTGGGTGGATGGTGGGTGGGTGGATGGATGGTTGAGTGGATGATGGGTGGGTAGGTGGATGAGTGAAATGATGGATGGATTGATAAGTGCAAGGGTGAATGAATGGACGTATGAGTGAAAGGGTGGATGTAAGGATGGATGAGTGAGTGAAAGGGAGGGTAGATGGACAAAAGGATGAATAGATGTGTGAAGGAGTGAAATGATGGTTGAGGGATAGGGTCAATGGATGGATTCATGAGTGGATGAGTAGATGGATGGATGGGTGGGTGGATGGATGGATGGAAGGAAGGATGGCTAAGTGAAAGGGTCGATGGAGAGAGAAAGGGAGGATGGATGGATAACTAAAAGAGTGGATGGGTGGAAGGATTAGTAAGTGAAAGGATGGCTGGATTGGTGAAAGGGTAAATGGCTGAATGGATGAGTGAATGGATGGATGGGATGAAGAGTGGATGGATAAGTGTACAGATGGATAGGGTGAAAGGGTGGATGGATGGATAATGGAGGATGAGTGAAAGGATGGATGAGGGGATGGATGAAGGGATGGATGAGTGAAATGATAGATGGAAGGATACATGATGGATAGGTTTGCAAATGGTTGAATATGTTTGGAAACGGCTGGGCTTACTTATATACTATTGCGCGACCTCTGATGTGTCTAAAACGTACCTATTGTATTGAAGTTTTGTCCTGAATTTTGACCTCCTGTCCTGAATTTGTGTCCTGAATTTTGACCCTTTGTCCTGAATTTTTACACTCACCGTCCTGAATTTGCACCAATGCCAATTGGTCACCCTACCGGTCCAGACTAATCTCTCTTAAACTATACTGTCTACCAGTATGGATGACATGTGACTCACCGTGTAGTCTTCTGGCTTATGTAACATTTGCTATACACTAATTTACACACATATGATTGATTGTCTCTGTGTTATGTGTGTGTGATGTAAAGTGCTTTGACACCCTACACTGGTATAGCTGGCGCTATATAACTAATTAACTACATCTGTGAGGCAGTGGTTATGGAAACTTGAGGGGGCACTTATAAAGGGTGGTAGTGAGGGAGTCTGTGGGGAGCGCCTGTGGGCGGCGCTAACAAACATTGTCTCACAGGGCACCACCGGCGCTAAAGCCGGCCCTGGGGCCGACTGTCAAACCCAAAGGTGGAGCCACCAACTCTCTCCCCTTATGTGAGTTCAGTCACCCAGCTACAGCGGCACCCTGCTGGTGCACATGGGTATCACACTTAAACAACTCTTTCAAAACTACCAAGGAAACTAACAGGGAAGTAGAACAATTCCTCCTACTTTATTATGTTGGGAAAGAGATCTTTAAATTGTTGAGGAACCTCCTTGACATGGATGGCAACAATGATAATGTCAGAGCAGTCTCTGCTTTGAACATACATTTCGATCCCCAAATTAACCCGGACCTTGAATGTTTCAAACTTTGTCAAAAACATCAACGAGAAGGGGAATCCATCGACATCTTCAATGCCTGACTACAAGAACTTACAAGCACATGTATAACTGACAATCCGCAAAAGGAAGTTAGAGCACAACTCATCCAAGGATGCAGGTTGGCGGCTCTCAAGCACCTCATCCTACGCAAAGTCAGCATGTCCCTGGATGAGAGGCTCTCCATTGTCCGCTCACACAAATTCATTAGCAATTGGACCAGGCATCCAGCAAGCTCACAATCAAACATGAAAGTGAACACAAACAGATCAAGACGGATACTTGAGAAGCTGCCAATAAAGGACCCAATATGTTGCATACGGGTTCCCATGTACTCAATGGTGAAAAAACATGTGTGGGTACTGTGGATTCTCTTCTCACCCCTAACAAGACTGTTCTGCACTGGGCAATATCCCAACCACCTTGCCAAGGTCCATAGTGATGGCCATTGTTTTGCAACAACAAGAGTGGAGGGCGAGGGCGTGGCTTGGGCGCCGATGGAGCAGGTGGAGTCAGCCGATAGCTCCGCGCCCTATCCCGGTTATTATCCTGTAGCAACATCCTGCTGGTAGCTCACGGTAACGGAGCTTACATCGGAAGACCAGGGGCATATTCGGAGCCCAGAATTGCGGCAGACGGCGGCTCCGCGGGGCCGTGGGAGCACCTTGAAGTGCCGGAGGAGCGGAGGAGGGACCCGCAAAATGGCGTCGGCTGTCGGCTGCTCGGACTGATCACTGCCGAGAGACCCGCTGCTGGATTAGTACGGGGACGGAGCTGACGAATGCCGGGAGCGCGGAAGGGAATGCAGCTGGCGGATGGGCTCCCGTAACTGGTGTGATTGGTGAGGCGGGCTGGTGAAAGCGGACTCGGCTTGGCCGAGAAGAGACCTGCTGGATACGCTAAGATGGCGGCCGCCGGGAGAGACGTCTAGGGAGCGCTGCATACCTGGGGCTGCAACCGGAGGATCATCGGCTGGATCCCGGCACCCGTGGAGGTTGGGCGACGGCGTGCTGCACCTACCCGGCGGTGGCGCTGTGGACCCCAGGACTTGTGAGGGCCGGCACGGCCTACGGGGCAGTGACCGGTGACCATCGCTTGCGGAACATGCGACAGGCCCCAGTGTCCTGCGGACAGTAGAGGCATACGGAGAGCGAAACGGGAGCCCTGAGGATGGCGAGCGGCTGGCGGGCGTGTTTCCTCCGCGGCCCTGGTGAGTGTGGGGTTGCGGGCCTGCGCTTGGTGCTGTGGAGGCGGGGGCGGGGGCAGGCCCGCGGCGCTGCACGAAAGGAGGATGCGGGGACGCGGCTGCAGGCATAGGGACGGCTGGGTCTGGAGGTGAGGAGAACGCTGACCCGATCTGCCAGCCTGAGCCCGGTCATTGCTGGGAGCCCTGGAAGAACACAGCCACATGAGTGTTGGGGGTGCTTCTCCCTTTCGATCTGCTGGCGCCCCAGGCCAATGAGGATTGCACGTACTCTGACAGCATAAGAGCAGAACAATAATACGAGGCACTGTGAATAGATTGGCGGCTAGAGTGCACCCGGTGTGAGGAACGATTCTGGTGGCCCACGAGCACGGTGCAAGGTGCGGGGGTACACACGTGCTCTTGGGGACCCCTTGCCCCTGGAGGCAGTCTGTGGTGGAGACATGCACAGTGCTACTTATTGTGCAGGCGGCCTGAGTGGGGCGGTGAGCTTCTGCTGCGCGTGAACAAGTACCTACGGATATCAACTGGTGATGTATCGCTCCTGCAACAGCCTGTGACACACTGAGAGCGGTGATTTGGAGAAAACAGCTTTTACTCTGTGGAACAGTGGACGCTCTGTCATTCAAAATGAAGCCCAAAAATAAGAGGGAGGACGCGGTGGAGCAGGAAGACGCCCAGGATAACGGGGACGATGCTGAGAGCACGGTGTCTGAAAGGAGGCTGAACAAACGCCTAGATAAAATCCTAGAGGCCATCGCAGCGACGAAGGAATCCTTGCACAACGACATCACACAAGTTGCGACGGGGCTGGGACTCCTGAGGGCTGACCACTCGAAACTGGTGGACAGGGTAAAAAAAACTGAACTGGTGGTTAAAGACCTGAAGCCGGCGGTGGTGACAGTAGAACGTAAGCTGGAGGATGCGTTGCAACGACTGGCAACGCTGGAGAGAAAGGCCGAGGATGCTGAAAGTCGAAACCGGCGCAACAACGTAAGGGTGGTTGGCCTGCCGGAAAAAATAGAGGGTACAGACATGATAACCTATTTAGAGAATTGGTTCAAGACACAGGTTGCCCCGGAGGACCTCTCCTCCTTCTTCACGCTCGAGAGGGCGCACAGGGTCCCGGCCAAGCCGCCCTTATCGGGCCGCCCACCCCGACCTGTCGTGGCTAGAGTCCTTCACTACAAAGATAGAGATCTCTTGATTTAGAATGCGCGTGCAACGGGGCCTTTTAAAGTGGAGAACGGCACTGTCACGATCTTCCCGGACTACACACAGGAGATACAGAGGCGCAGAGCCTCGTACTTGACCGTCAAAAAAGAGCTCAGGGATGAGGGGATCCAGTATTCACTGATATTCCCTGCCAAATTACGAATCATCATGGACGGTACGACACAGTTCTTCCTGACGCCCGAGGAAGCTTGGTCCTGGCTCGAATCCTATAGGGCAGGAACAGATCATAGGGGCAAGGGAGACAGAGGACAGCCTAAACCGCTGAGGATGCGCCAATCGCAACGTATCCGTAAGAGAAACAGGAATCAACAGGCCCTACAGCCCACACAACTGGCTGCTGACAAGCAGGGTGCTCTGGCGGCGACGGCGGCGATAACGGGGTCACACAAGGAGGGCTCGGTCAGGGGGTCGGAATCAGATGACGACAGAAGACACTCGGGCACTGAACTATCAGATGTAGACAGCGCCAAGGGACCGGAGGTGACACCTAGAACGGCGGACGATCTGTAAACTACATGGCCTTCTGTGTGAATCCCTGCCCATGGACTGAAATTAGAGGAGCTGGAATATCTGGTAATCTCTATGAACATTATCACTGTACCATGCTACAATACGGGACTGCAGGCCGGGAGGCTGGGGTGGGTGCTGCCACCTGTCGGGGTCGAACCACGCTCCCATTGCCCTTAAAGCAACCTGTAGTGGCTACTGCAGGATAGTCTTGTGTGCATTGTTGTGGAAGTTTGGATGGGGACTGATACCTTGTTCTTAGGTCCTGTTCTGGGGGGGGGGGGGAGGGTTATGGGTGTTCTATGGGGTGTTCAGAGGTTGGGAGTTAATGGTTCTGGTGTGGGCTGGCAGGGTTTGGAGGAGGGGACATTGAGGAGAAACACAATGGGGACATTACCTGAATTGAAATGTATCACGTGGAACGTACGTGAGCTGCATACCATGTCCAGGCGTCATAGGGTGCATGCATATTTGGTGCGACGCGGGATTCAGATTGCATTGCTCCAGGAGACCCATCTTACCAAACAAGAGTGCAGAAGCGTTGGCGGGGCCAGGTGTTTGGTACAGCCTACTCAGCATTTGCTAGGGGGGTCTAGATATGGGTGAGAGCGGAGATTCCCTTCCAGGTCACGAGTCAGGCTACTGAACCAGAGGGCAGATATGTGGCGGTAGCAGGGAGACTGTATGGCCGAGAGGTGGTGCTCTGCAGTATTTATGCCCCGAACACGGATCAGTCCCGATTCTTCGACACACTATCAGGCACATTAGCACATTATTTGGCGGGTCCGGTAATCCTGGGGGGAGATTTCAATTCAATTACTGACATCACATTGGATAGATCGCATCCACCATTAGTTGAGTCCCTTGTATGCAGAGTAGCGAGGCAGAGGGTGGATTGGCAGGACAGATGGGGGCCGAGTGACATATGGCGAGGATACCACCCTGAGGATTGGAACTATTCTTTCTTTTCTGCACTCCATGAACTGCACGTTAGAATTGATACGATCTTATGCGGCCGCACGATAGCTTCTCTGGCGACACACTCAGAGTACCTGGTTAGGACCATTTCTGATGGCAGCGGGTGAGGACCGCCATCCCCACTTGGAGATTGAACCCGGAAACGTTAGAAGATCAGGTTTTTGGCTCTGAGGTTCAGGAAGGTGTCGAACACTATTTCACTGTCAATAAAGGGACGGCATCTACTAGAGGAATAGAATGGGATGCTTTCAAGGTGGTGGTGAGGGGGATATGCCATAGTAAACACTCTGGAGAAAGGACAGTGGTTCTGGCAGATGTCAAAAAAACAGAGGAGGCACTGAGGAACATAGAGAAGCAGAGGCCAGAGCAGAGGACACTGCAAGCGCAGCTTTTAGAAGCTAAGGAATTAGTGGCGGCAGAGACGGAAAGATTGCGGTGCTATGATTACAGACAATACACGGCGAAGGTTCATGCTGAGGGGGATAAGGTAGGCACACTGCTAGCAAGGCTGGCGAACCCGGTACCAAGGGGATGCCCGGTTTTGAGTGTGCGAACAGAGACGGGAGAGCCGGTTTATTCCCAAACAGCGATCCTCTCACGCTTCTTGGATTACTACACGACCCTTTACCGGAGCCACAATATGGCGGAGGCTGGGGACATAGAGGACTACCTGGCGGGGATTCAGTTCCCACAGCTGGAGGAAGAGGATGCTGAGACTCTGGGTCACGCTATCACATTGGCTGAGGTTAGGGGGGGTAATTAAACAGATGGCAAGAAGCAAGACACCAGGTGTGGACGGACTCCCGATAGAATTTTATGTCAAGTATATTGACACTTTGGCACCCCAATTGCAGGAGGTCTATAACGAGGCGGCGGAGCAGGGCCACCTGCCCAGGTCCATGAGGGAGGCACTGGTCGTCCCCCTGTTGAAACCTGGGAGAGAGAGCAGTGACGTGACCTCCTATAGACCGCTGTCCATGCTGACTGTGGACTATAAAATTCTGAGCCGCATATTGGCCACGAGGCTGCTGCCACATATGACGGCGCTAGTCCATGAGGACCAAGCTGGGTTTATTCCCACTAGGAATACCTCGACCAATATCCGCTGCCTCGTAAGAGTGTTAGGGAGCGACCTGAGTGTGAAGGTGATGCCAGCCGTGTTGTCCATAGACATAGAAAAGGCGTTTGACAGTGTGGAGTGGGAGTACCTAGATAGGGTGCTGGAGAAGTTCGGCCTAGGTGCTCAATTTCAAAGATGGACGAAAGTGCTGTACTCCTCAGCTACCGCCAGGGTGCGTCTGGGTTCAGTAATATCAGCCGAGTACCCGGTAAAGAGAGGAACGAGACAGGGGTGCTCACTTTTACCCCTGTTATTCGCGCTGGCGATTGAGCCTCTGGCTATTCTGGCTAGGTCGGGGGTGGCATACGGGGGCCTCATGTGCGGAGGTATTCAGCAATATATTTCATTGTATGCAGACGATCTGTTGATGTTCATAGAGGACACGTCTGTAGCGCTGCGGGGAGCAGTAGACATGCTTACAGAATTTGGGACGCTATCGGGCCTTAGAGTTAATTGGAACAAAACGTGTATTTTCCCGCTGCGAGCAGATATGCCCCAGCCGCCACTGGTCGCAGATATGGTATGGGAGCGGTCGTGCTTCACCTATTTAGGAGTAAGGATCTATCATGGTGCCGATGACATGTTGGAAGGGAACATAGGACGCTGCATAAGAGCCCGGAGGAGCTGCATGGCGTTTTGGGCCACCCTCCCACTTTCAGTGGTTGGGAGAGTGGCGCTGCTCAAAATGATGGCCTTGCCGCGACTGCTCTACTATTTCCGAACGCTGCCACTATGGATCCCGCCTAGGTTCTTTAGGGAACTACGAACGCTCACCATTGACTTTCTGTGGGGGCGCGGGAGATGACGGGTGGCGCTGGACATGCTGCGGCGGCCGAAGTCGGAAGGGGGAATGGCGGTCCCCGACTTCGAACTTTACTATCTGGCAGCGCAGCTACAGGTCCTTACACAGATTGTCGCAAGAGAATTTAGGGGCCCATTTCAGAATCGGGGGGCGGGGATACAAAGGCATGTCCTGTCATACATCGTCATGCAGCAACAACTTGATGTGAGGGACTTAACCCTGGAGGAAAAGACCCTGAGGTTGTGCTGGAATAAAAGCCAAAAGAGGGCAGGAGTGGCGCATCCATATGCACCTGAAATACCTCTGGGCATGCTGACAGCGTTACCACATGGGGGGGATTGGTCCCCCCTCATGGAATGGGAGGAGATGGGGCTCCACATGATTGGTGACTTATATGCTGATGGCGAGTTACTGCCCTTTCGAGCAGTACAGGAACAATTCGGTCTTCCGGACGGAAGTTTCCTTTTGCATATGGCTGTGACATCGGCGATAAAGAAACACTGGAAGACTGGGCAGTTGGAACCACCGACCACGATGGCCTGCGAATATGTGGTAATGGTGGTGGGAACATTTAAGGCGGTCACTTGCCTGCATTCTCGAATGCTTCACGAGGGACTAGAACCCCTCACGGCCCTAAAACAAAAATGGGAGGAGAGTGTGGGGAAACCCATACCGGATACGACATGGGGGCATATCCTGAGAAGGACATGGAAGGGGTGCAGGAACGCTCAATTTCAGCAGGTGCACTTCTTTGTAGTGCATAGAGCTTACCTTACCCCAGGGAGGATTCGGAGGTATTTCCATGTAGAAGATGCGGCGTGTCCTAGGTGCTTGCAGCCTGAGGTGGAGTTGGATCATATGTTATGGGACTGCCCGAAATTGGGGCCGTATTGGTCTGAGGTGGGGGCGCTTCTGAACGAAGTAACTGATAGGCAGGTGGACTACGACATGGCGACCTGCCTGTTGCTCTGGTTCCCTCACAAGAAAGAAAACGAAAGTCACTAGTAAATTCATTGATCTAGGTCTTATCTTAGCCCAGAGGGAAATCACCTGGCATTGGAAATCGACAGAGGGTCCATCTAGTAGGCGTTGGGCTGCCGAATTTCATAAATGGACCCGTAGCGAAGGTACTGTAATACTTAGGCAGGCATCTCGTACCGCTAATGAGAAAAGTTTGGAAATGGCACGGGCATGGGAGGGAATGGTGAGAACACTGAGCGACTGCCAAGCTAGCGAGAAGGACTAGGGAATGAGAATCTTGCCTAGGATTCCATGTGATGCACTGACAGATGAGTATTGCTCCTTCAGCTCTTGTCCGATTAGGAATAGTCCTGCATTATGCCCACACCAACAGCAGTTGGGGGGAGGGTGGGGGAGGGGTAGTTAGGGGTCCTGCTGATGGTACAGGAGATGGCTGACTATTGAGTGCCTAGTGTGAGGACATTTGCATGGTGTGTCTGTTTAAAGTGTTCCCCTAATTAGGGATCAGCACACTGAGTTTGGTTCTTTATTTGACACACATGTGAGGATGCTCGTCGGTTGGGGAGGGCAACTGCAGTACGATGGCAATGTTTCCCCGCAATTATCATTTGCGCGGCGGGACAGGTTATTTGTTGGGATTAGGGATTGGGTAGATACAGAAAAGCAGATCCTAGACCACCTTGCCGAGCAGATGTCATTGTTTCCTTTGCTACACCCTTTTTTAATGCTTCCTAGCTGTCGCCGCACAGCCTCCGGGATGTGAGCTAAATGGCTGTGTGATGCTTCCTCTACGATCTGAGTGTGATGTCTGTAGAGGGTGGGAGAGTCGGGCCAAACGATTGTATATTTTCTGAATCTGCAATAAAAACACAATTTACAAAAAAAAAAACAAGAGAGAGAGGGCCCGCAACGCGTCAAAGAGTGCGCACCATTGTAGAAGTGAAAGACCCAACCAAACACATGTGGAGTGCGCCTCCAGCCCCGATGACACAAAATGAAGAGGAGGAAGAGAGACAATTCTCATCTCATGCAAGCTGGGGTGCTAAAACAAACCTGGCAAATCTCCCCCAGTATGCCAGGTGACATTAGGTGGGACGCCCATAACATCCCTCATTGACTCAAGGGCATTGATGAATGTAATGAGCAAAACCTAATTTCAACAACTGTAATCGCCACCTATACTGTTACCATGAAGGTCAAAATGTTTGCATACAGGGGATGACACCTATCCTACTGGAAGGGACGTTCCACAGTAACAACACCCACTAGGGATCACCCTAGGAGATAAGTGGCCAGATGTAGGTAAAGTACATTTACCGATTCTAAAATACATAATTTTACCGATTCGGTATTTTAGAATCGGTGAATGCTATGTCAAAAAAATCGGTAAAAATTACTGAATCGGTAAGATTCGGTATTTACCGAATCGGTATTTACCGATTCGGTAATTGCCATTCATTCCTATGGGCCTGGAGGCCCATAGGAATGAATGGCAATTACCGAATCAGTAAATACCGATTCGATAAAATGAGGGACACATACAAGGGTGACAGGGTGTCACTTTGACACCCTGTTGCACCCCTGAATCATGCTTGTGTGCAGATGTGGCACACGCATGTATGTCTGCCACATGGCACGGATGTATGACGTTACAACGCATACTTTTACAACGCCTACCTTTACATCGCAAGTTTTACAACGCATACCTTTACAACGCATAGTGCTTTTAGGCGCTGGATAATGAATAGTTTAATTTACTATTCCAACTCCAGTCCCCGTGGATAGTAGGGAAGGTGTTGGATAGTACATTAAACCTATTCCCTATCCTAGAGCGCCCCCCAGCGCAATGCGTTGTAATAGTTTGCGTTGTAAAAGTTGCGTCGTAAAGGCACTGCGTGGTAAAAGTTGCGTTGTAAAGGATGTTTACCCATGGCACAGTTAAAAATGCACTGATTTGCATTTTCAAAGCTATTCCTTATTTACCACCAACTTATAGTTGGTGGTAAGTAACGAATCCTAAAATGGGAAAAGCACTCATTTGAGTGCTTCCTACATTGCAAATTCGGTAATTTACCGATTCAGTATTTTAAAGAATCGGTAATTTACCGATTCCTTAAAATACCGAATCGGTAAATTACCGAATTTGCAATTTAGGCCACCTACATCCCAAATGCCCAATACCGGTCGGTAACGGCCGAAATTCGGTAATTTCGGCTGTTACCGACCGGTATTGGGCCACCTACATCTGGCCCTAAGTTCTTTGTTGCAGCCAATCGAGTAGAAACACTTTTCAGCTGCTCCACTGCTGAGGCGTTCAGTCTGATCCACTTCACATCAGCTGTCAACGACAAGCGCATCACCAAAATTCTCATAGACTTCCAACACCTTTTTAATGGTCTTGGCTGCCTACATAGCCCCTCCGTGTCTCTACATGTTGACTCCACTATAAAATCCATTGCGCTCCTCAATCGGCTGATCCTGTTCCACCTACGCCTAGCAGTAGAGGCCAGAACTGAATTACTGAAACTAGAAAATGCAGTGGTCATTGGGAATGTATCTGGGCACATATCATGGGTCTCTCACATGGTCTTTGCTTTTAAAGCCTAACAGCCCTGGAATATACACATTTGCATTTACATGATAATGCTAAATAGAGCCATCCCAAGGGAGTGGCACGTTACCATGACCATCGATTAACTCAATACTGATCTAAACGGGGACCGTGGGTTCTTGAAGTCAGACCTTAACTCTGGTTACCACCAGCTCCAGCTCCACAGAGAATGCCGCTATATCACCACTTTTTCTAAACATGTCCTCAATGTCAGTGATGACATGCTGATATACTATCCCACGGTCTCAGAACACCAAAAGAGACTAGCTGCCACCCTTGGAAGAATCAGTGGTGTGGGGCAAATGCTACAAGCAAAAATGCCAATTTCTGCTACATGAAATGACATTTTATTGCTACATCTTTTCTGTGACTGGCGTACGAGTGGACCCAGCAAAAAGTACTGTCATCCAAAAATGCCGTACCACCGACCTCGCAGTCAGAAGTCTTCTTAGACACATAGTGTACGAAGTTCATACCGAACCTAGCAACTCTGGCAAGGCCTCTGAGACACCTGACGAAGGTATTAAAACCCTGGTCGTGGGGACAGGTAGAGGAGGCGGTGTTTAAAGATATCAAACTGGCAAGACACAACAATGTTGTATTCTGACCCAGCAAGAGTCTGAACTAATAGTAGATGCAAGTCCCATCAGGCTTGGAGTGACACGTAAGCAAAAAATAAAAAAACTGAAGTGGACACCGGTCTCTTAAGCAAACCGAGCACTCACTGAAACTGAGAAGAGAAATGCCCACATTGAGAAACAGCTGATTGCAATCAAGTGGGGCTGCACCCGTTTTCATCTGTACTTTGTATAGCCAACCCTTCAAAATCACCACAGAATATAACCCCCTCATATTATTTCATACTTATTATTTTTGTAGGCATGTACCACCACACCCTGTATAGAGTAGAGGGCGCTCCAACTTCAGAAATACCAATTCACACCAGTTTGGAGCAGTACAAACCTGGATGTACCAAACCCACAGATTATCTGTTGCAACATCCCCATACTGATCTGCCAAAAGTACAGGAACTCAAGCAGGGGCAAACAAATACACTGAGTAGCAACATTCATGGATAGCGCTGAAATGACTATATCAGTCCCCTGCCTACAGAGTGAATGTAACAGTGCTATCTCAATTCAATGGTAGGATATACTTCAGTGACCACGACATCCACCAGTGGCACTGTGGCATATGCCAGCGCCACGGAAAGTGGCATCCTCCTGAGGAGGAATCAACTCTTCATTCCTTGACAGATGAGACACCAAATTTTGCTCCCTGCACACATAGGACATCAAGGTGCAATGAAGACTAAAGCTTGACTGGAAAGTAAAGTCTGGGTTCCAGCAGTGGGCACCAGTGTTGACAAGGTGGTGGTGAGCCGCCACTGGTGCCAAAAAAACAGGCTTTAGATAGACTTGTACCAATTGTGACAGAAGACCACAGTGATAGGCTATGGCAAGATGTGAGTGTTGATTTCGGATCACTACTTCATGGGCGCCATATGCTAGAACTCTTAGATACATATTTCAAATCCCCAGTTATCGAGATAATGACCACCATGTATTTTGTACAAAAGGAAGTCATATCAACAAAATATTTGCCATGTTTGGGCTACCAAAAATGGTGAAGAGCAACAATGGGCCCTTGTCCCAGGGGAGCCAATTCCAATATCTTACGCTCCTAGCCCTCACTCATAAGAAAATAAAGCAACAGTGGTTTCAAGTCAATTTTGATGTTGAGAGGTGGATGAAGACACTGAATATAGCCATCAGGATTGGTCTGGAACAGCAAGAGGATGTTGAAGACGTGATCAGTATATTCCTGGGAGCATATAAACGCACTCCACACAGCACCACCAACCGGCCACCAGCTGATGTCATGTTTAACTAAGCCTCTTGAGACATTCTTTCTCATGTAGAATCATCGTCACCAGCATCACTGGGCAAACAGGCTAGCCAACAATAACGAGCCTGCAATAACGTTGGGGTGAATTCGATCAGAGGATCTCGAGAGTCAGTCATCAAAATTGGTGACTGGGTCCTGGTGTGCAATCAGCATCGATGAAGGGGAAAGTTCTATCTTCCATTTGAAAAGCACCCTCTACTGGCAACAAGCAACAAGCATTGGAAATGCAATAGGTCTCGCAGCATTAGAGTTAGTGCTTTTAGAATTGTTTATGGGTTTTTTTGTAAATCTTTAGCATTTTTGTTTCCTGTAGCCAATGCTAAAGAATTAAAAAAAAAAAAACAAACATTTCTAAAAGCTCTAACTCAAATGCTCCGAGACCTATTCCACTGTGTGAGGGTGAGGGGTTGAGGGTGAGTGAGGGTGAGTGAGGGTGGGTGAGGGTGAGTGAGGGTGAGGGGTTGAGGGTGAGTGAGAGTGAGGGTGAGTGAGGGTGAGTAAGGGTGAGGGTGAGGGTGAGTGAGGGTGAGTGTGAGTGAGGGTGAGTGAGGGTGAGGGTGAGGGTGAGTGAGGGTGAGTAAGGGTGAGGGTGAGTGAGGGTGAGTGTGAGTGAGGGTGAGTGAGGGTGAGTGAGGGTGAGGGTGAGTGAGGGTGAGGGGTTGAGGGTGAGTGAGGGTGAGTGAGGGGTTGAGGGTGAGTGAGGGTGAGGGTGAGTGAGGGTGAGGGGTTGAGGGTGAGTGAGGGGTTGAGGGTGAGTAAGGGTGAGGGGTTGAGGGTGAGTGAGGGTGAGGGGTTGAGGGTGAGTGAGGGTGAGGGGTTGAGGGTGAGTGAGGGTGAGTGAGGGTGATGGGTTGAGGGTGAGTGAGGGTGTGTGAGGGTGAGGGGGTATTGGTGAGAGGGTGAGGGGGTGTGAGGGTGAGGGTGAGTGGGTGTGTGAGGGTGTGTGAGGGTGAGTGGGTGTGTGAGGGTGAGTGAAGGGGTGTGAGGGTGGGTGAGGGTGGGTGAGGGTGGGTGAGAGGGTGGGTGTGTCTGCTCACAAAACCAGAGCTTTCAACACAACTATCTTTTGTGTGCAAGAGGGACACATCTTGCAAGGCAGGCACAGAGAATTTCGGAACTGGCTGCATATTTGAAATGCATCAGTTCAGTGTGCAGCTACTAGAACTCACCAATGAGATTGTGCTTTTATCTTGCTTGTCATAGCCACAGGCTTTCTGCTGCAAATTTAAATGAAAAAATTGCACCGAAGAGCCTCACATATAAAAGTGGACTACACAAAGTTTTTAGTATGGTCTCCAGTTTTACCCCCATATTCTCCGCAGTGAAGAGGTTTAGAATTCCACTGTAACTACGATAATTGGCCGCATTTAATCAAAAACTGTTTGTGCAGACAAGGAATGCTTTCCACTTTTACCTCTGTGTAGTCTCTTTCAAGTGAAGGGAGTATTATCTAACCTAGGTGTGGCTCAGGGGATTCCCGTGCAGAAGGCAGATCGAGGACAAGCCAAGCGTCTGCAATGAATGAAGGCTCTCTCAGGAGCCAACACACGGTCATTGCTTTTGTGACCCCCATCTCTCCTTCAGCAAGATCACTAGCCCGTACAGAGAGTGACAGTGCAGACTGGCACTCTGTGAAACTCTCCCTGCTCTTTGGTGCATGAGACCTGGGCAAAAGTTGACCGAGCGCAAACTTCACAGCAATGTAAAGAATTCTCGGTGAGGGAAGAGGGTGTGAGGGAGAGAATAAAAGAGAAGACATTGCCTTAGCTGGTAAGGGAAGGTGTCGGGAAGCAGAAAGCAGTGAAAGTTCGCTAAATCTGAAGGAAAGAAAAGCGTGCAGAACAGAAGGGCTGCGGAGGAGGGGTGGCAGCTGCTCCTGCACTGCACACTTGAGGAGGAGTATTCACCAACGCACTCAAAGCACAAGACGAGAGGGAGTCTGTATATGTGTGTTAGATATTTACCCTGAACACAGCGGCATAAAAAACGGTGACCTACCTGTAGAGGCACAAGATTTCCATATACAAAACAAGCATTTGCGCCGCGCAGCTTTAAAAGTGACGCCGTGCTGAAATAAAACAAGAAAGGAAACAAGACGGAGGGAAGAGAGGGGAGGGGGGAGGAGAAATGCGACACGGCGGGAAGGGGAGGGGGCGGAGCGGGTACAATAAACAAGACGGAGGAATCAAAAACTGTTTGTGCAGACAAGGAATGCTTTCCACTTTTACCTCTGTGTAGTCTCTTTCAAGTGAAGGGAGTATTATCTAACCTAGGTGTGGCTCAGGGGATTCCCGTGCAGAAGGCAGAAACAAGCATTGGCAAGAAAGAGAAAATGCGAGAGACATGGAGGGAGAGTGGGAGGGAAAGAGAAGACGGAAGAGCAACAAGCTCTCGGCATTGCGTGGCGGGGGTGGGGGGCAGGGGAGCGGGGCACGTCGAGTCGCAACAAAAAAAAAAAGAGCGGCTGCGAAATGAACTGGAGACAGGGCTGACACCATTAAGCTGCCACCAGCACGCTCGCCTTACTGAATTGCAGAAGTTATCTTTGGCGTGGATAGCGTGTAAAGCTTAAGAATTATACCGCTAAAACGTTAGGTTTTGCGCAGCAACAGTAGTAAAGGAGCCTTGAGCTACGGAAAGAGTGAGTAGGTCTTCAGCCATGACTTGCACACTGGAAGGTTTATGGAAACAAGCATTGGCGAGAAAGAGAAAATGCGAGAGACATGGAGGGAGAGTGGGAGGGAAAGAGAAGACGGAAGAGCAACAAGCTCTCGGCATTGCGTGGTGGGGGGGGCAGGGGAGCGGGGCACGTCGAGTCGCAACAAAAAAAAAGTCAGCAGCTGCGAAATGAACTGGAGACAGGGCTGACACCATTAAGCCGCCACCAGCACGCTCTCCTTACTGAATTGCAGAAGTTATCTCTGGCGTGGATAGCGTGAATAGCCTGTAAATCTTAAAAATGATAACGCTAAAACGTCCGGTTTTGCGCAGCAACAGTAGTAAAGGAGCCTTGAGCTACGGAAAGAGTGAGTAGGTCTTCAGCCATGACTCGCACACTGGAAGGTTTACGGAAACAAGCATTGGCGAGAAAGAGAAAATGCGAGAGACATGGAGGGAGGGTGGGAGGGAAAGAGAAGACGGAAGATAAACAAGCTCTCGGCGTGGCGGAGGGGGGGGGGCGGGTGAGCAAGGGAGCGGGGCACGTCGAGTCGCAACAAAAAAAAAAAGACCACAATTACAACGGATGTCTTGCTCCAATAAATACGGTTTACATACACCTCTGGATGATGCTTGTGGAATTGCGTGTGTGTAATCTATGATATGAGCAGGGCTGATCTTTACAAACAAGTGAAAGACACGGCGGGAAGGGGCAGGCAGGATGACTCAGGGGAGGGGGCGGAGCGGGGCAGAGCGGCATGTGGGTGTGAACAAGCCGGGCCTTTGAAGTGAAGCTAAGCTTCACTTCAAAGGTGTCGGAGGAATGCGGGCGGCTGTGCACGCGCTTTTAAGCTCAATGCACATGCGCATTGAGCTTAAAAGTCACGGGCACTGCAAGGAATCGCCACGATTCCTTGCAAGTTAGATAAAGTCTGGATGAGCCCCTATAGTCTCGCTTGCTCGATGCGCATGCGCATCGACAGGCGAGACCTAAAAAGGGGACAATGGTGAAAGCCCGGAGGGCAGTGAACTGGTTACAAGAAATATCTTGTCTTTCCGGAGGTGGTGCCCCAACATACCTGAGAGTAAAAACCAATGTGTGCCCGGGTGATGATCAACAAAATGATATGGACTGCCTGAAGTTCCTGAAAGCTCCTAACACCCAACCTCAGACGCTCTGGGTCAGTCGAAGCTCTATCTCCCTTGGGGAAGGTGGGGTGATGGATGCGTCTCAAGTGTAATCCCAGAAGCAACCATACCATTTGCAGTCCCGAGTTCGCAGACCAAGGAGATTTGATGACTGTGAATGCTACTCACTGTGGAATCTATAATTAATGAGAAGCAACTGTTAACGCCACCTGTTGAGTAGCCACCTGTTTGACTTGGACATTCAGGTCAACAACATTTGGGGAGGAATGTAGTGGCATGTCGCATGACACACCCTATATGCCATACTGCGCAGCACACATCTTTACGCTGGGCACTGCATCAGCCCAAAGGTCAATAAAGAAAATACTGGGCTGAAGTGTGCACAAACCCTGACTGCAAGTATTCCTCCAAACTGATGTCGGCCCTCTTCTTCAGCGCATGTGATGAGGCTTTGTCCATAGGCACCAGAGGATTCATAGATATCTTTACTTTGTAGCTTATATTAGTTTGCCTCCTGCTCTCAGCAAACAGTTACAATCCAACTCGTTGCATTTAAGGAAGTCAACTTTTTACTCAGTTTACATTCACGACTAGCGAGGGTTTGTAAGATGGGTACTGCACTTCACAGTAGCGACTGCAATGCACATTTTCTGCATGCTGAATTCTAAGCTGACGTTGTAAAAGCAGACATCTGTAATGCATTCGGCCATCATAATTTTATTTACATATTCTAAAATGTAACATTTTTTAATTACTTAGTTTGACTATCAAATGTCAACTTTTGAATAATATTGAGATACCCCTATAAGCAAACAACATGGAATTAAATTCAAAGTTAAATGCAATACTAAGTTACTCACCAACTGAAGCAGTGGCAGTTGACAGCAAAGACTTGCCCCACGACCCCCAGGCTCCCCAGCCGCTTCCTGCTGTGAGGGTGTTTGGATCCTAAAAACACAATTAATATTTGTATTTAGTTCCAGATTTTTTAAATACACAACCAAAACGAATACAGTAACATGATTAGTTAGCAATACTTGAAAACATTTTACATTTATTGGAGCATGATGAGGTATAGCTGATAAAAATGAGGATCTTTGCCACTAAAATGCGGATGAAGTCAGGAATTTAGAAGGGTGATACCATTTAGGTCAATGGGGAATTAGTGTTTTCTGTAGGGTGACAGGTGTGAAAAGCAGGGGACCCCATTAAAGTCGTTGGAGGCATTTTGTTTCTCAGACGGTTGAATTGAAATAAAAAGCGTATGACACCCCCCAAATGTGGGTTAGTTGACAGATAGATATATACAACAGTGGAAAACTCAAGCATAAAATGAACTTTTTCAGATTATTTAAATTTTTGTGGTTCAAATTTCAAACTTATGAACTAATTTAAGGATATGACCGATGATAATGTACCTGAGTGACCCCATTCTAGGGTGCAAATATTAGCGATGCTCATGGCATCAGCTATATAAGAACCTATTTTTGGTAGGGAACTGTATCACCATTATCTAGATAACTTACCTTAATTATTCCAAGTCTTCCTTCCTCCTCGTTTCAGTAGTTACCCGCCTGACTGACACCTCACACAAAAGCTGTATTTTTATCCATAGACCAATGAAAAGGGAGTTTAACCACCCTCCGTAATGTGCCTGATGTGATCCCTAACAATAGATTGGTGCTCAAAGCACTTTGTTGATACCAAGCTGAAAGCAAAAGATTGCACACAAAGCCTCAACCTTCGTAAAAACTGGAAAGAGGAAGGAAGAATCGGAGTAATGAAGACTACTGGTAAGTACTCTCAACATATTCTCCTCATCTCCTTCCTTGTCCCATTTCTTACTTCTTTTCAGATATATTTATTGTTTTTATGCTGATTTAGAACAATAAACACAGGATCAGACGGAGCATTACATAATTTGCACAGTCATGGCGACATCCACACAAAAATGATGCGACGCAATCTCGAAATAAATGCGTAAAAACGGAGAAAAGAAGGAACAAGAGAAAAAACAGTGCTCTGTAATCTGCATGAAAGTACTGAATGGAAGTATGTATACCTGAAATAAACAAACGTATGCAAAATATGTACCAACAGACTGGTCAATCAAATGAGGGGTCAAATAGTAATTACGGTCTTTACAAGTTCCTGAGGGGCACCCACTATCCATATCTAGCAATCAGGTGGGGAGGATTTGAAACATGGGGTGGGGGAGGGAGGGAGGGAAAGGGGCACAGTGAG
The DNA here is from genome assembly GCF_964261635.1 of Lissotriton helveticus. Lineage (NCBI taxonomy): Eukaryota > Metazoa > Chordata > Amphibia > Caudata > Salamandridae > Lissotriton > Lissotriton helveticus. Next base: position 190,352,760 of record NC_136060.1, read on the forward strand.
GACACGAACCATGAAGAAGCCTCTGGGGGCAGGTCACTGATGAGGGCATCAATCATTCAGGAGGTTTGATTGGGAGGCGGCACTCATGCATCCACGCGAGGTGGCAATAAAACTGAGGTTGCGCCTCATCCGATACAAAATTTTGCACCAAACATATTTTGATACAGCAGGACTGCATAAAATAGGGAGAGCGGCGAGACCAGATTGTCTTAGATGCCAAACGGAATGTGGAACATTCATAGACACCCTTTGGGAATGTAATGCAATCCAAACATATTGGGGAAAGATTGTGGGAGAGCTTAATAAAGTATTGGGAGTCCAACTGGAGCTGGAACCAAAGTTTCTCCTTTTGGGAATCCCTACGGATGTGGACATCCCGAGACTCAAACTCATACTAGCCAATTTGGGGTTAGTGGTAGCCAAACTGAATATAGCTAAATAATGGGGGAGCCCGCAACTACCTGTACTTAAGGAATGGAGGACAAGTCTGGATCTGTATATGGTGGCGGAACAGGTGACCTACAAGGCTGGGGGTTGCCCTTGGAAATTTGTTAAGATTTGGGCACCATGGATAGAATACTATGGTCTAGATGTGTGGGGGGAGGAAGACGGAAGGGGATTGCTGTTAGAAAGGTCAGGAGAGAAGCTGTGAAAGATGTAATGTTACACCCTAATGTTGGTAACCATGAACACAGTAAATGTGACCCTGTGTCTTTCTGTGCCCAGGTCGTTCAAGTCCAGCTACAGCCTAACATGCAAAAGACATTTTACCCTTATAACTGCCTTACAAAAATGTAGTGGATTGATATTCTTCGTGTATTGTGTATTCATGCTTTGTTTAATGTTTTCTTTTCTTTTAAAAACAAAATAAAAATATATATTTTTAAAATAATTATTCAGAGGGTGGTAAATCCCTGACAGCAACAGCAGTCTGAAGTAGTCGCACATGAGTCGCAAAATAATTTAGTGTACTCACACCGTAATCAATCATCAATCCCATTGGGGTTATGTTAGCTGTATATCCGGGCGGGGCAATTTCATCTTTCAGGATCTTGGACAGGGACAAGTCTCAGTTTGTAATATGAGACTCCTTTCACCATTTTCTTGCCAGAACAGATAATACTTGGGCTTCCACAACAGTCCATTTCATCAGTTCTTACCTCCATTCATCTGGTCCTGAAGCAACCCTGTTCTTCCTTTGCACTGCAACCTGCGATTTAGTTAAAGCCACAGCAAGGTCTATGAACCTAGTCACTTCCCTGGTCTTCTTGGATCGCAGCATTATACCAAGCAAGCAGAGATTAGAGGAGTGATTGGGATACACAGCTCAATAATACAACTTGCTAATTGTAGAATACAGGACCAGTAAGGCGCAAAATTCAGATATGCCCAGAAACTGCACTTGCCCGATACTGTGGGAAATATTCTATGAAGTCTTATTGGTGTTAGGTAAGAACGGTGCAGTATATGGTAGTGAATCAACTGAGTACGGGCATTTCTAGACACTCCCTAAGAAAAACACACTGCACACTTCCACTTGCTAATGGGAAGTTCACCATTCACATCCGTCTCCCGGACAGCTTTTGGTGTGGTTAAAGGAATCTTTGCACTATCAGCTGGGTAAATACACCAGCATTAGTCGTTTATAACCACCAATCATTAATAGAGCCTGGACAATGGTGTGTCTATCTGGAGTGGTTAGGCTATCCCCCTATGTTTCTGTAAAGGCATTGCAAATTGCTTTAAAAGACAGGAATTGGCCAGGAGGCAAGGGGAATGTTTGTGTTAAATCGTGGAAAGATACGAAATGATTATCAACTACCGAATCACCAATGTGTTTCACCCCCGCCTGAGTCGATGAATGCGCCCCAACACTGTAAATCAGCATACAGTATCTAGATAGTAACCACAATGGTAGTTGGGGAGCATATGGGCCTGCACCCTCTGTGCATTATGGCTTGCTTTCAGCAGTATTTAGCCACCATCAACAGATGTTACAAAGAATTAGAACCATTAAGGGAATCTAGCAAATGTTTGACAATCGCATCTCCCTTAAGTTCATCTGCTGACTACCTTGTCAGTAACTGTAGTTGTGCAGCCACATAATACAGTTCATACTGCAACTTTCTTGCTCATAGAGCACCACCCCAGACTACGTCTACTAGGATCCCATTCAGAGCGCAAAATAAGTTCCATGGGAGGCTCATGGACAGCACCGCAAAAACATGTCCCATTTTTTACTGGATGAGGATCTATCCAAGCAGTACATATTCATGCGATCAACCAGTCTGATTATCAGACATACAGAAGTTCAAATTAATGTAGTTCCAGACTTGTTTACAGCCTAACTCAATGCAAAAGTTGTTCATGTTAAAACAAACGACACACTACAGCCACAGTGGAAAAGATACCTCTATATACACAAACCACACAGTCAAGCCAGCATAACAGTTAAAAGAGATGACATAATTCGCTCAATGGCATAAAGTGGAAAAAACAAAAAGGTCTGAGGCCCTTTCACACAACAAACAGATGATCATATCTCCAGAATTCAGTTTCTTTAACGTGATCTAAAGCACACATTGTCCAAATTAGGAGGATTTAAAGTCATATACACCAGGTGACTGTGACAGAATAAGCATCAGGACCTGCCACTGAACTACTGCCACTAGCTAGATAAAGTAACTCAAACCTCCTTCCATATATGCAAGCACAAGATATAAACCCTAAAGATGGGGTAGAAAATAGAAGGGAGGAACTCCAAACCTACGAAAGGAAGAGTTAATTAAATATCCAACTGAGGATTGGTTGCGGGGGCAAGGTCACTGAAGCCATCGATGTGGGCAGGGGGGTCAGGGGTTGCGTTCTGGCCCCCCTTCTCTTCATTATCTACATTAATGGACTGAATAAAACCTTAAAATCACTAACTCAAGATGTTCCAAAAATCAATGGCAGACAACTGCCCATGCTACTCCAAGCGGATGATGCGGTCCTTATGGGCTGCTCTCCGAATTCCCTACGTACGCTAGTGCAGAGCAGGCGCGGTGCGTCCATTGGGGCGTAGGGGCGTAGCCCCACGCCCCATGGACCTACCGCGTCGTCACTAGAAGCCAAATACAAACATTTTATCTGCCGGCCGGGAAACCGGGAGACACCCGACTTTCCCGGAGTGCGCAAGGGGGGGGGGAGAATGGGCCTGCTGCAGCTGCGCAAGTGTATTTCTGGGCACAAACATGCCCGCGCATGCGCATATCGTTTCCAGGGAATTCCCCCCTTAGAGAGAGGACCAGGGGGCGGGCCGCAGCCCCCGGGGTTACACAGGACGACTGGGCGAGGAGTCATGGTGCCCCCCCAGCCAATCCTGGCGCTGCATACAGCGCCAGGATTGGCTGGTCAATACATAGCCTGGGTACATAACCCCTGACGGATAGCACGGCCGACTTTGGTGCTGGGAAACCAGGTTCGAGCCTCTTATCGAACCATAAAAATGTATACATGACTTACTTTGGTGTTAAATAAATAGATATTTTAAAAACAAATAAAAATGATGTTCCGACTAAGGTGTGAAATTGGGTTCGAGACTGGTATTGAACACTGACAAGCTGTGTGCAAGTTATATGGTCATAAAAATACATGAATGATGGATGCAGGATGGGTGAGTGGATGCATGAATGGATGCAGGATGAATGATGGGTGGATGAATGGATGGGTGGATGCATGAATGAATGATGGATGGGTGGATGGGTAGATGAATGAATGATGGATGCAGGATGATTGCAGGGTGGATGGATGGATGGGTGCATGAATGAATGACGGATGCAGGATGGGTGGATGGGTGGATGCATGAATGGATGCAGGATGAATGATGGGTGGATGAATGGATGGGTGGATGCATGAATGAATGATGGATGCAGGGTGGATGGATGGATGGGTGGGTGCATGAATGATGGATGCAGGATGGATGGATGGATGGGTGGATGCATGAATGGATGCAGGAATGGATGCAGGATGGATGATGGATGGGTGGATGGATGGGTGGATGGATGGATGGGTGGATGCATGAATGAATGATGGATGGATGCAGGATGGATGGGTGGATGGGTGGATGGATGGATGGGTGGATGAATGAATGATGGATGCAGGATGGATGGGTGGATGGATGGATGGATGGATGCATGAATGAATGATGGATGGATGCAGGATGGATGCAGGATGGATGGGTGGATGGATGGATGGGTGGATGAATGAATGATGGATGCAGGATGGATCGGTGGATGGATGGGTGGATGCATGAATGGATGCAGGATGAATGATGGGTGGATGAATGGATGGGTGGATGCATGAATGAATGATGGATGCAGGGTGGATGCAGGATGGGTAGATGAATGAATGATGGATGCAGGGTGGATGGATGGGTGGATGCATGAATGATGGATGCAGGATGGATGGGTGGGTGGATGCATGAATGAATGATGGATGCAGGATGGATGGGTGGATGGATGGGTGGATGCATGAATGAATGATGTATGGATGCAGGGTGGGTGGGTGGATGGATGGATGGGTGGATGCATGAATGATGTACGGATGGATGCAAGGTGGTTCGGGCTCGCTCGCTGCGCTCGCTGCGGTGCAATATGCAAATTAGTTTACGCCTCACCACTTTCAAATGTCACCAGCCGCCCCTGGTGCAGGGCTTTGTTAACTATATGGGCAGCTTAGACCTACGCACTCATTTAAAAAAGTATTTTATAATGTTGTGTGGTCCAAAGAAATGCCAACTTAGCTCTATATCTGTGGACAACCAGAAGCTGATGAGCACCAGTACCTTCCCTTACCTTGGAGTGGTCTTTGCTGGGAACGGCTCCTGGAGTGAGCACATGGCTCACTCCAGGAGCAAGTTCTCAAAGGCCTCCAACTCAATTCTTAACCTCCCACACCCAAAGAGAACATGTGGAATTGTAGCCATTTAAAAATAATTTAAGTCCCAATGTGTGCCAACAGCTACGTATGGAGCGGAGGTTTGGGGCTTCACCAATAGCACCTGCATCCAACAGGAAGAGAATAGATTTTGCAGGAAGTTATTAGGCGTCCCAATCTCCACACTCCAATACACCTGTCATAAAGAACTTAACCTACGTTTTATTTAAAGATTTTATTAGGGCCCGCCCTGCCCTTTTCTGGTTATCGTACTGGAAAAACCTGGCCGCATCCCTAACAAGAGAGATCATTAGTGATTGTATAGGATGTGCGAAAGGGAAAGACATACCATGGCTCTCAGGAGTGTATTGGAGCCTTTGTAGCACTAATAAGGAAATAATCTTTTCAGATCCGAGCACAGCTATGGCCGCAAACAAAAGTGAGCTTAGGAGTGAGCTCTATTTGTTATATAGAGCAGAAAGGTTCGAAAAGGAATCTAAAAAGTCCCTTGTTCATAGCCACATGGCCATTAGAAATCCTCCACACCCACTGGCTAAATATATCACCCTGCCAATGAGCCACTGGGAGAGGAGCCTTCTGTTTCGTCTAAGGACTGGCACCATTACATTTGTATTAAGTTTTCCCCTTGGTTACCACCCTGACCTTGACCATTCACGGCCAGAGAGGCCTATATATTTAGCACTTTTTGTTTTTTTGCAAATACTATCTAAAGTATATTAAGTGGCTTTTAACTCCGTGTTTTAAAAAGCAAATGCCCATTAGCTTGGAAAACGCTTATTTAAAATTACTTACCCTGGACAATGAAGAGTTGTTCTTTCGCACAGGCACTTTTTTGAGAATTGCAGTTCGAGCACGTCAAATGATGTCTAACCCTTGAGCTTTTACATTACCTACTAATGAATTTTTATGAATTTAACGATTACTGTATATTGTATGCTGCTATGGTTTGATCATGACTCTCTAATTTGTAAATTTTTAACTTGTTTGGTGTTGTGTTTTTGTGCTTTTATGGATACAATGGATACGATGGTATCAGAATAAAGTGTCCTTGAACCTGAACCTGAAATGCTTAACTCATTTCAACAATAAACATCCAAATATAAGGATGTTTGCTCTAAAGAGAGTTTGTCTCACCCAAATCATGAGCAGAGTGAAACCAATCAGTCGAAACATTTTAGAGGAGAAAAAGTGATAAGAATCTCCTCAACAGAAAAGCCCATAATATAGAAAACAACCAAAAAAAGGACGTTAGAAAAAGAAATAAGACAAATTCCCAGTTGCAACCAGAAAAAAATAATTATAAAAATGCTAAGCGAAAGAAGGGCACGTCAAGGATCCTGGTGACGAAAACCCTCTCATTGTACTCTGTGTTATCACACATTGACTGGCATTGCAGAAACCCTTTAAGGAACTGGAACACTAATTCAGACTCAGCCTGAAGGAGGATCCACAAAGTACATAACTCATCATTCGTAAAAAGGTTCCAGGAGCATCATATTCTTAAATCATTGTACAATACAATGGAGCCTGACCCTTCTCTCCCTCTTGGAGAAGGTGCCTCCCTCTCCCCCAAGAATTCTGGGTGAAGAGGGAAGAATGCAAGACAATCTGCAGATCCTAGTAACATTATGTTCGGCCGCAAAACTCCATGCAGGGCAGAAGTAAACAAAAACTCAGGAATACTGAGGATTGATTCTGTTCTTCATAACCACAAAAATAAAACAATCCATAAGAATATTACTAAAATAAAACAGACACCACCTCTCCCAGGAAAAGGAAGAAATTATCCTTATTCCTGTATTCCATCAACCCTCATAAAGGGAGTTACAAACAGGGAAGGAACCCTCCTTAACATCCATAAGGAACTGACATACAGAGACTAAATCTAAAGTAAATAGTTCGCCCAACTGGAGCGCTATGCCGATTTTATTTACCATATACTTTGTGCAATAACCATTGCCTGACAATTGAGAAAAGTGCATGAGATTCTCTGAACAGAAGCAAATCCTCTTACTTTGACTGAACACATAATTTAGGAGAGTCTGATGACTCTGAAGTAACATTGATACTCCATGTTACTAACACAACTTAAATTAACAACCTTCATGAACACCATTAAAGGACCTCTGGAGGGGAGATGGCCCCTCAATGTACAAAAGAGTTGGAATTGACACTGGACCCCAATGCAAACCAACATGGCGAAACACGGAGGCCTAGAAACAAACCGCTCCTCAGGTGCCAAAACAAAAAAATCAACAGGATACTTAACTAGAAAGGAAATAAGCCCCATCAGAAAATAAAGGTGAACTGTTAAGGAAAACAAAAATCCTCCTTGCCTCTCTGCACCCTGATCTAAATGCTGAATTGAGGGTAATCATGCAGTAAGAAAAGGAAAATCCATAAACCTGGCTTGTAGGAGGGAAGAAAGCATACATTGTTCATCTAAAGTAAACCCCCTAAAATCTCCTCACAACTGGCAGGGGCACAAATGGCATATGTGAGGAACTGGAGATAACACTGAAACTGAATAACTTGCATGATCCGAACCATGTCTCTGAGATCTTGAACTCTAAAAGATTTAAATACAGAAGATGATCATGGGACCACAATTCCCATGTCTTCCCCCACACATGGCTGAAATTTCAGCAAAATAGTCGAAACAGGCTTATGAATTGATATCAAAATGCAGACGTTCCCTGCACACCCCCAGTGAAGGCTGGCAGATGAGAGGGGAGTTAGAACTAACATACCCGGAGGAACAAAGACAGAGCTGCAAAATGCTGTAAAATCCTGCAGCGTTCCACGTAGTTAACCATTTCATTTGTTCCAGAGACCTTGGGTTCTACAGAAACATCAAACACTGGAAGCCATACCCTTTGCCAAACATAACTAAGAACATAACAACTGGCATGCACACAAAGTATATTTGTGAGGAAAGAGGCCCCCTTCTGCCCTGTCAAGGCTCTGACAAACCAGCGAAAAGGCCTAGACAAGACTACTAAATTACAAAGCTCCACTCTTAAAGGTGAACTTTGTTAGAAGTTGACTCAACCTAGAGCCAAAAAACACAGCCATAACTGTGGATGTTAAGTGCTCTGAAAAAAACATCATCAAATTCCCTATCAATTGTGGGAAGCCCATAGAACAGCATATACAAAAGGCTGAGCATTTAAATTCTCCATTCATCTAGAAGAGACGGGTCACTAAAAAGAACCTCATAGCCATTGGTGGAGCCTTCCATTGGTGCAATGAGAAAGAGACTGAACAGCCATCTTTCACCGCCAACCTTCTTAAGGATATATTTGAACCAACATATGACTCCCTATGAGTCGTTTCTGTCTCCCTTTTATGTATTTAGAAAATACTCAAGTCTTGGCCGCTTATAACCAGCTTATCCACCATCAAAAACCTTTGGATTCTAAAAGATTGTTGGCCAGTGGGTAGAGACAACTAATAAACTACTTAAACAGATAATCTATTCAAGTTTCTATATTCAATACAACGGTAGCTAGCACAATGTAAAACTACGAAACCGATTAATCAACTCCACAACAAAATGATGTTAATGATGCCGTATTAATCAATGAAGACGACCGTAACCTGCAGGCACTATTACCATAGTGATAGCAGGCTAAGAATCCTCATCTTTCAGGCCTAGAGCACTGAATGTCCAGGAAGCAGAGCCAAAGCTGTTGCAAGGCCAGTTGATCCCACCAAGAGGCCACCTCCCAAGTACTGATTATCAAGCAGGAGATATACAGACTGAAAAGGGGGGGCCCTCGGCCCCCCCGCACGCATGGCGGCGCGGCGACCGTCGCCCCCACTGTCTCCTTGGTTGCCACTCGGCGGTGGGGGCGTGCCCTGGGGGGCGCGGCCCACCGCCGATTGGCTGGCGGCCCCCTTGACCCGGATCCTGGGAAATGGGTCCGGGTCAGGGGGGGCGGGCTAGAGGAGGGGCCACCTGGCCCCTCAGGAATAAAGAGATAGGGAGCGCCCAGGAGACCCCCTTGTCCCTGGACGCTCCCTCGCCGAAACGGTGTGCCCCGCGCTCGGGGCTTCTTTGTTTTGTTTTGCAGGTCCGCTACGCGATCGGTGTGCTTGGAGCAGATGAGCCCGGGAGAACAGATGATTCCTTTTTTCGTCGGGGCACATGTTCGCGTTCGCGCTTTGGAGCCCAGGAGAACAGCAGAGCAGCAGCGCTCGGCAGGAATGGACGAGTCTTCACGTTCCGGGCGGCGGATCCCAAAGGCGGACGGGGATGGTCGGGCATTGGCCTTTGACTTCGGCAGGGCGCTGGCTTGAAGGTGAGCCATGAGTACGGGTGGGGGCTTGAAGGTGAGCCATGAGCTGTGCGGGTACCGTGTGTTTCCAACGCGGGTGAAGCTTGATCAAAGTCATTTGCGAATTGGGACAAGTCACTTAATATCATTGTGCCATTATGTATCGTACTGGGTTTATGTAAGCGCTCGGAGTCAGCTCGGTGACTCGAGACAGTGAAGATGGTCCTTTGTTTATGGATTGGGACAAATCACTTGATATCCCTGTGCCATTATGTATCGTTAATAGTGTTATGTAAGCGCTCTGAGTCAGCTCGGTGACTCGTGCCAGTAAAGATGGTCCTTTGTCTCAACCACAGGCACAATGTGGCCTGAGGGTGGCCTTGTGGTGGCTTCAAGGAACCCTGGTTTCTTTCGGAGCCTCTAATAAATCTCTGTGGAGCCGTTGACAGACCCTCGGCGCGCCGCTGGGGGGCAGAGAAGGCTAGCAATAATTTACTTGCTTTAATGAACTTAGAGTCCGGACGCAGGTCTGGGTGGTATCGTGAATAGTTTTACACTTGTTCTGTATATATGATGCCCTTAATGTAATCACGCTGGTCAGTTTAATAACATGCTCGTGTTCATTTGATCCAAAATCTAATGTAAGATTGCTTCGGTGACACTGCCTGCTCGATTCCCGCCACCAGTACATCTGTGGCGTTTGATAGTGCAGGATTATGTGCTGCGGGGTTTCTCCGACTACGCACTCAAAAAATGCAACTTTTAAAAACAATTAGCAGTGTCTTTAGAAGGTGATATGCGTCACAATTTGTACAAACTATTGCTCTTGAGTGTGAAATAACATACCGGGCGAAGCTAGTGTAACCTCAACTGTTTAAACTCGCTTGGGCAGAAGTAAAAGTCAGTCACTCGCCAATGTCTCGTGATAGCTGGGATAAAAAGAAAATAGGTAGGGAATTAATTTAGTTGGGAGGACAATGCTAGTTTACACATTTAGATGCAAAAGCCACCTCTTGCATAGTCGTGGAGTCCAGCTGGCTGTCCTCAATTGGTAGTGAAACCTGCAACAGAGCTAAGTGAAGCCACGAGGCACAGAGCGATGTAATGTGCGGGGGGGACTTTGCATGTTCCGGTTGTGGACAACCCGGGTTGCCTTCCGATCTTGAAGAGTGTTCATCATCCTGAAGTGCTGTCTGGGGCCGGAGTTTGCATCAGGGGATGCGGTTATTAATTCTCCCTCGATCTCTCCCGCCTCCAGGGCGCTTGGCTTGCCCGTATCTTTATTTGCATTGTATTTCTTGCGGGGAAGCTCTCGTCAATCACCCGCGTTAGAGCCACTCCCGAGCCCCCATCCATCAGCCAAGGCCGATTAGTTCAGTAGCATGGCGCTGACTGGAACTCCTGCGGCTGGCAGGCCCACGTGCTCGCTGAACTGCACAGGTTCTAGAATGAAACGACTTCCTTTCATTCAATCTTGTACGCCATTAATTTAAAACAAACACTACATTGTACTGCTATAAGTATTCTCCGACTGCTGTTCCAGGGAGTATTACAAAAATCAAGGGGGTCCGCACTCCGCAGGGGCTTCACCTGGAAAGGACTCCCAAAGCGTTTAATTTTGAGACAATGTAGTGCAATTAGAGGAGATGAATGGGTCTAGCGGCTAGGGCACTGAAGCTGGGGATCTGGGTTCGAGTCTCGGTAAGGACGCCAAAACCTCCTGTGATTCTGGGTAAATCACTTAATCTCCCCGTGCCAAAAAATGAATGTGGGTCCGATCTCATGTAACGTAACTGGGGCTATGTAAGGCGCTCCGATACCTGATTCGGTTCGGGTCCTGAGAGGATTCACGGTGCTGCTCGTGTACCGCACTTGATGCGGTACCGGTGTTGAAAAATCCGTGACTTTACTGCCTGAGTGGTTTGCCCTAGGTACAACTTCTCATAAGGGCATCTTACAAAATAGTAGGTATTGGTTCGCATTTCAATTGGAAATGTAGTCTAGTCTGGACCCCCGACTAGAAGTGGGTACACATTCTTTGAATAATAATTTTCCAGTTTTATTTCAGTACACTAATAACTGGATTAGTTAGTACTTGCCTTGGTATACTGAAAGGGTCTCGTAGGGAAAACATGTCCTTTTTAAAGAAGTTTGAACTAATTCCTTGCGCTATCCTCCATTGCTAAGCTTATTAGACAGCGAATTGGCATTTGTGAGGTAGTCCTCTTCAATGGTACAATACTTTCGGATACGGGGGACTTGCTCAAAGGGTAGAGTTCCTTCCAGTGTTCTTGGGTGCCCTTCGGGGACGTGTAATAACGTGTTGAGCTTTTATTTGATTTTACGCTTATTCGCCTTCTATAACTAACATGGCTAGGTCCAAGAAATTGGCTTTCTCCGTATCATGCATCATGGTAAATACTCAGTCTGATTGTTAAGCCAGTTCTAAAGCTCATTCAACTTACCAAATCATATGACATAATTTATATAGCGGTACCACTTGTGATGCCATTTCAACAGAAATTCTAGAGGGGCCTGGGGTGGCAGTGTCCTTGAGTTCACCACATCTTTATTCCCAGATATGGTCTCGTCTTGGGTGACATTAGAGAAGGGAGTCCTACATCACAAGCTGCCCCAGTAGTACAATAAACGGTTTGAAAAGGGTGTCTAGATATTGTGTGAGGGTTCTGCTAGGAAACTACATGCAGAGATGACGGGTCTGCCTGGATTACCATTAGGGTGTTTGTGAAGTTTGGGCAGGATATAGATCAACCACAGACAAAGTGGCTGTAACGGCTAGGGTGGTTGCTCTCAATTCTGGGGAACTGGGTTCGAGACTCTGTGATGACGCTCAACATCCCGTGAGTCTGGACAAAGCGCGTAATCTCCCTGTGCTTGACAAAACAGAATGTCCCGGATCACGGAACATTGTTATGTCCTTCGTAGTAACTTGAGACATTCGGGTGGGTGTTAAATAAATACTTCAGGGTTGGTCGTTACCAAATTGTGTGACATCTTAAGAGGAAGGCGATGTGTTCTGATAAATTTGGTTTTGCAGTGTTTGTACTTCATTATTGCAAAAATACTGCGCTGGGCTATAGCTGTTGGGCTGGAGGCAGATCTAACTATGTCGCGATGTTGTGCCCTAAAAAATTTTAATTTTATTGTTATATTACTTTGTGTATATTATCGGGGTATATTGTTACATTAAGGTTATTGGGTTCACAAGGCAGACGCAGCGCCCTGATGGGACGGGTCCCCACCAGGGGTGGTGAGTTACCCAAAATATGCTCTGTTGGCATTCGGTTGATGAGTTCAGTCCTGAAAAACTCATTGTCTAAATCAGAGCTCACGCTACATGGGGACATTAAATTTCACCTAGAGAATGGGATGGTTGGTGACATGCCTGGGCTGCTTATTCATGTCCCATAAGCACTTGCTATACTTTATCGAAGCCATGGTTGCTGCTTAGTTCTCTTACGCGAGGAACAGCCATTGCCATAAGTCAAATTTGTCATTATAGAACGACTATCAGTGGTCTGCTAGGTGATAGTTGGAACAATCATGGAACATTCACGAATAGGGTATGCCACCTTCCATTGGGGTCAACCTGGGGGTGAACGACATCTAAGGGTAGGGCTTAGCGAGACTGAGGGACAGTTTCCCAGGTCCCACTTTCCTTTGCAAGCCAAAGCAGAAAGCCAAACAATGGACTTATTTCATTGTGGAGCTAATCACCACATGAGGTGCTGTTCACGAATATAGGGGGGATATACGCCAGTCCTCACATTGCACCTGTCCAAACGCCCCCTTCATGGATGATGGGTTTAAACCAACATTATTAGTAAATTATCCTAGGGTTAGCAAATGATTCGGTGTGAAGACCTCTATAGCACACAGTAATTTACCACCATATACGTTGAGCTCTAGGGGTACACCAAAGCCATATATTAATAATATGGTGGGGGAACCACGAATGGCATAGAGACAGGGCCTAGAGCCTCTAGAACGACTAATGGGGGTCCTGATAAAGATACACACCCTGATGTCACACCTAAAAGGTGCCCAAGAGCCTAGTTGCGGCATCACATAGTTCTGGGGATGCATGTGATCATGTCCGGGTGGCTGGGATGATATTTCCCAGAAGCCAAAGTGGCGTACTTAAAAGGTCCTTGGGGCCAGCTTAGGGCCTGGCGGAGTTTGGGCTGTGCTAATTCTTTAGCCAACAACTGTGATACTGCACTGCTAAGTAAGCCGTCTTGTTTTAACACATAGATCCTATGCATAAAGACGTGGGTAGGAAACAGACAAACTGAGGCTATGCTTAACATTTGCTGTCGGCGTGTTGAGGTGTACGGATCTGGCATTAAGATTAGCTAAATTTAGCGACGGATGGTAATGTAAGTCTGACACGTGTACAGCAGTTATTGCCGGAAAGACTAATGATGTGTGTCTATCTTTCCAATTTATGTATGACCGGGTCCATGGTTGATACCTGGAGTGCTCCATATCACAACAGCTGCAACAGGTGGCCAGCCCAAGGGATGCTTACGTCAGTCACGGCTGGGTCCATGGCGGATATCTGAGGAGTACTCCACACCGCAACATCATCAGTGGGTGGACGTCAAAAGGAAAGCATACGTCGAAAGAAGACACCAAGGGCCCAAGTATTGCTGGCAGGTGTTAGTGTTACCCATTCCCTAAGGTGGAATTGGGAATGGTTACCCAGGTTTTCTTGGTCTTTTTCTGGTTCTTGCAGTTTCTCAAACCTGCCACGCAGGGGAGGAACTCCTCACCAGAAGTTGAGGAGCTAAAAATGGTTACCCAGGTTTTCTTGGTCTTTTTCTGGTTCTTGCAGTTACTCAAACCTGCCACGCAGGGGAGGAACTCCTCGTCAGAAGTTGAGGAGCAAAAAATGTGCCAGCACAAACAACGTGCCGGACGCAGGACAGGGAAGAGTGGGTTTGAGGGTCTGTGCCATGGTCAGTTCAGGAACTGCTTTCGGGGACTTTTAGCTCAGCAGCCCGACCCCCTGTCAGTGGTGATACCTCACCTAGGGGGGGACTGAATGGGCCAAACTGGGGAGGCGAATACTCATTGATGGGTCCATCTCCACTGTGGGTGGGTCTTCAGGACTTGGGTGGCACGGTGGTAGGGTCTCAACTTATCCCGGGGTGGCAGGGACTCGGTCAGGGTGTTGAATCACTCGATAAAGGGGATCAACACACAGTGGGACATACTATTTCAAGCCCCCACTCGGCCTGCAGATGATCCAACATGGGTGTATTGGTTCTACCTGGTAATGGGTGTATTGGCTCTGCCTGGTAACGGGAGTCCATGTGACGGAGGAAGGGAGGGTCCTGTGGTCTGATGATGTCGGGGCCTGGCCGGAAGGGGTTACTAGAGGGAGACCTTTGTCGGGTAGACCTAGGCAGGGGGAGGCCAGATCGTCGGTTAACAATGCTGGCCTGTGGCGGTAAGGTCATTATCGGTGAGCACATATTTTGAGGTCTGAGGGGGCGGGCATCATCCTATGGAGGTTCCCGCCCAGGGGGAGGAGCCTGCGGGCCACTCCCACAACTCCAGGGGCAAGGTAATAGATGCTGCAAAGCAAAGGAGCGCGGGTAGGAGTAGTTCACGCTTTCCTTAGGCTGGTAGCCACCCCGCGCGCGTGGACTCATGACGCCACAGGCGCAGAGTAAGGGCCCTCCTTTAGTGGGTAAATGGAGTTCAGGGCGTAGACCGGGCAATTCCCGGGGTAACACTGCGCATGCGCACATCCAGAGGGGAGGCGCAGCTTGTAGGACCTGACACCGGTAGTGACCCTGCCATATGGCCAGAAATGTACAAAAATTCTAGATGAGGATGTTTAGTATAAGTTAGGAATAACATGTATTAGAGTTTTGTTAAAGTCAGGCTCTCAAACTTGTTGCTAAGAGTATGTACCTAAATGTCCTGCTGAATTTTTGTATAAATTGGTGATTATGCAATTAAAACCTTTTTTAATTTCATACTTTAATAAATACGGCCGGGCGACTAGCGCCCGCCTTCCAAAAAGTAAAGACGTCTCGTGTCCACGTTCCTGGGTATTGGGTGCCGGATTGGGGGGGAGGCGGCAGCTAGTCGCTGACCATGTGAATCCTCTGGCACTGTTTAACCTCTACATTCCTTAATTAATGTATTTATACATAGCAGGTGTTTCGTATCGTGCTAACATGCCATTCCACCTAAAAAGTCATACTAGAGGACTAGGAGACACTGTAAACCTGAAGTGCAGCATGAGAAGGATATCAGTATTCAAGCAAGGCAGACACCCAAATCCAACAGAACTACTATTGATAAGTGAGGGCGGTGCTTCGCTTACACCAGTGCAAATGACTATGCTACGGGCTACTGCTTGTTTGTATGCTGGCCTCAGAGAGGCACAATTAAAAACAGAAATATCAACAGTTCTTCCATTCTCCCATTTGCACTGACGTATTTTATAGACAAGTACCTGAGCACATTGTTCTTCCAGTGTCCCTTCGGCTCCAGGCTCGGGCTCTAGACTGACAAAGTCGCTGCACTCAGGCCTATTCTCTGTTCCTTCTATGGAAGAAGGCTGAGTTCTAATGACTTCTTCCTTCAGTGGGAGCTCTGCATCCGCTGTCTGTTCTTCCACTCCCAGCAAAGGTCCAGCTCCACTGGGTTCTGCTTCTGACGCGTCCTTCAATAGTGCTGCATCCGGCTCGGGTTCTAAGCCTCTATCTCCAGACTGCGCTGCACAGTTATCCATTTGGGGTGCTTCCGGCTTCACTTCGATACCAGTTGCCTCGCTTGATTCAGCAGACATGTTTATTGAAGTCTATAATATAAGATCAAAAACATGCATTCATTATTGAGTGGAATGTGTAAAACTGTCCGCACAGCATAAATGTAGCATAAGGAAAATATATCATAATACTCCTACTCCCATCTAACTAAAGAAATTCTTCCTTATTAAGCAAATAGAGTGAAGAGATTTTGACTAGAACATATTTGCTGATTGCAGGGTATTTGGACCTTCAACTTATCTCAAATTAAAAAATAAACACAATATCTTTAGCTGCCAATTTTTTTGTGCCAGAGAACATGGATATTTAAGTAATATACCCTCAGAACGAGCTCTTATGTAAAAATGTGTAGATGGTTAGGTGAGGAATCTGGTAAGCAGCTGGGAAAAGCTGCTAAAAGTAAGAGACGGCGGCCGAATGAGGGACTAGGGTGGGTGCCGACAGAGTAGGTCTGTCCTTCAGGGGGACGTTGGGCGTTGGTGCAGTCCAGTGACTGTAAGCGGAGTGTTGGGCCCTTTCTGGTATGGTGGGCAGCAGGCACCTATAGCCAGGGAGCGTTGGGCTACCAGCCACCATTGTGTGCCATATCAACACGATGGCTGGTAGCATAGGCAGAGTTTGTTCAGGAACCCACCTGCCCATCCCCCTGTAGTCAGTTTGGAAAGGTGCATTGTCGGGACTGCATGGGTGGAGCAGGTGCATAGGTTGGTTATTGAAGTCAGGGCATCGCTTTTGGACAGGTGCAGGGCAGCGGCTTGATGAAAGGTTTTAACGGTTTCAATTAGTTTTTATTGTTGTTGGGGGTGGGTGAACCAGTTTGAAAGGTGGAGGGGGGGCAAGTTTACACTTCCAGAAGTCAGGAAATTGAGGGGTTACAGTTCAAGAATAAAGGTACTTAGTTTGTTTATGATGTAGAGTACAGTGGTGACCGAGGCTCAAGTTCGGGAATTGTGGGGGAGGGATATTTAGGAGTGGTGGTAGGAAAAACATTAGTTGTTATTGATGTATAGTCAGGCAGTTAGTTTTGTAAGGCATTTGACCCAGGCTATGTTATGCTTTTGTGATATGCACCTGTTCCAACAAAGCAGCCTTTTTCACACAACAAGTTGCAGTGGTCTGTGCAGTAGCCTCGCGCCCAAGTGGAAGCAACACAATTACTGCAGGAAAGACCAGGCAGTAGGGAAAGCTGGTGGGGACAAAGTGGGTCCACAGAGGAAGTCATCGGAACAAAGAAAGAAAAAGGAAATGGACAGAGCATAAACAAGAAAACAATATCTATAAGGTTGATTTGAAAAGATCCATGGTTTGCAGCATCTAGGGATCTTTTGCGCTATTTTCATGTAAAACCTCTGCCCATATATTCAGGGAATCCCAGAGCAGATAAGAGGTTTCAGGACCCGCCATCCTGCCCTTTTCCTTGTACTCAGACTTGATTGATTTTCTTAGTATATTTTTCCTGTTTCTCTGTACCAGGTCCTGGTAGTTTTGAAATAATTTACTTTTTTGTGTCAACATTGGCTAAGTGGTTATTCAGTGAAATCACTTAACCATGGTAGACACTTTATCACCTGGGGTCTTCTGCAATTGCAATGTGATGCCAGACCAGCCGAGAGGTTGCCCCAATATACAAAAGCATTCTCTCTGGAAAAGCACTCATCTGCCAAACATATTAGAATATGCAATGTCAAGTCGTAAGTGAAACCTTATCGCTGGACGTCATTACCCATAGATATTAAATGCAGGCCCTCCCAACATCCAACCTTCCTTTGCTGCTGCCTGCGCCTGGGTAAATGATTTGTATGTTCACTTCGATGACCCTGTTACCACCCAGATGATAACATCTGATAACATCTTTCCAGCAGACTTCAATCTCTGCTGATGGAACAACACATCTTGGCTCGTATGTACACCACCACACCGGCCTCAAACTAGCGACCAAGTGAAACACTGGAAAGCACTCAAACATGAACACAGATTGGAACAACACAGTATCAATATCCCCTCTCACTTACTTCAAATTTCATCCTGGACATCATACTTTTCAAACACTAATGTGCCAATAAATAAGTAATCCTTATCATAGTCGGCTGGTCAGACCAACTTCAAATTCTATTTACCTTCACTTTTGAAAGAATAAAAATGCAAACTGGTCTGGATTAGGAAAGCATGAACTTGGATAATATTATCAATCTGGATTCTCCGGTCTCAACCTAGCAGACATCAATGACCACATTAATCGTCTAGCCTCTTCCTTCCACAACATGATGACTCAGAAAGGCAGTGTCTTAGCCTCACTTGGCCTAAAAAGGCAAATGCTGAAAATAATCTGCTTCCTGGTATTCTGCAGCACGAAAGAAGAAAGGAATACGGTTGAAACTTAAATGGGCCACAGCAGACATCCTACTGTGACTCCATCAGATAAGAGCTACTCACAAGAACATTACCTCCTCGTCAGCCCTCCCCGTCCCAGTCCTTACCCATGAGCATAGCTCCTCCCACCAGAAACTCCCAAGCAACTAAAACCCATCCCTTCCCTCCAGGCCACACCCACACCCTAAGGCATATAATCATGTGACCCGCCCATCCACATCCTGTTTGTTTTTTCTGCGGAATTCATTTCCTGGCAACTTCGTTGTGGGGAGGTACTGGACCGATGGTGCCTCCTTTCGGGTGAGTGTGAAACGGCCTGCTGGGCGGCCGTTTGTTCCCCTGCTGTACTTGTTTTCTTTCCATGTACTTTCGAGTCCCTGCTTTAGCGGGACCGTGGGGTTGGGGGGCCTTGACTGCCTGGTGTGGGGTGGTGTCTCCCTGCTGCGGCCTCCCCTCTTCCGGGTATGTTCCCTGCCCTAGCGGGTTCACCCGGGGAGGGAGGGGGGGTGTGTTGGGCGCGGCTGGCCTCTCTGCTCGCCTGTGGCGTGGCGGTTTGGCTCCTCCTTGGTGGTGTGTTTGGTGGCTGGGTGCTCGTAACGGGCCCGTGTTTCCCACTGTTTGCTGCCATTGGTTTGTCCGGGATTTCGGGGGCTAGGATGTGGTGTCCCATGCACTGCTTCCGGCTTTGGACTTGGTTGCCCGGTTTCGTGTGTTGGCGTTGCTTCAACCTCGTGTGGTTCGGAGCGTTTCGCATTTCCTCCCCTGCCTACAGAACGTAATCCTGTGTCCTTCTGTGATGCTACTGGTGCTCGTAAAAAGCGCGCCGTTACGTTTTTCCGATGTTCCCGTGTCTGTTTGGATCTGGGGGTGCCCTGGTATTCTGATTGTGTTGGGCTGTGCCTCGGCTGCATCTGTTTATCGTAGTGACATGATCCTCTATGTACTGTGGAGCGTGTTGGGTGTTTGAGCCTGCCCTTAACGGAGAACATGTGCTTTATTATCTTTACAATACGCATGCCTGGGGCCGGTTCCTTGGGGGGTCGGGACTCTGTGTGCTGAAGGTCCTTGGTTTCTCCCCTGGCCTCTTTCTCCTGCCGTGGGTCGCTCTCTGCCCCTTTTGAGGGCATTGCTTCTGTTTCTGACAGGGACCCGTGGTGGGGGCACGACTTGTCTTCCTGCTGGGGCCTCCCCTCTTCCAGGTTGTTTCCCTGCCCTAGCGGGTTCGCCCGGGGTGGGAGGGGGGGTGTGTTGTGCATGGCAGGCTTCTCTGCACGTCTGTCCTCCTTTCAGGTAGGTGTGTGGCGGTCTGCTTGGCGGCTGTGTTTTGTTCCCCTTGGATACCTGTTGTTTCATGTACGTTTGAGTCCCTGCTTTAGTGGGACCATGGTGTTTGGGGGGGGTCCGGGACTCCCTCTTTATGTCATGTTTGGGCTGGCCTGCTGTCCTGTTGGGGTGTGGCTTTCCCTGATTGGCCCTTGTGGATCTTGCGTTGCTTGGTCTGGGCTCTCCTTTCTCTGTTCTGTTCCCCTACTGGAGATGTGTGGTTTGGGCTACGCTGTAACTGGGGGGTGGTGGTCGCTGGGTCTTCCGCTGCTCCTTCACTGTTGTCATGTGCTGGATGCTTTGCTGTCGTGGCTCCGGACGTGGTTTCGGGTGAGTCCTGTGGGCAGGCTTCACGGTGTTCTGCTACGTGTTTGGGTCGGTTTGGGGTTCCCTTGGCCCTTGGGAGGTGGGAAGTCTGTAGACTTTTTCCCCTTTTTCCTGTTGTTGGGGCTTGTAGGCCTCCGTCTTTCTGTACTCTGTGAGCGGTGTGCTTGATGGGGGGTGGCAGGATGTTGTCACACTTGTTTTTCCCCTGGCTCTGGCGGTGGGGTGTCCTTTACAGTGGTTCGCTGTGGTGTCCTGGCTGTGGTGATGGTCGATCCCTGCTGGCTGGTGTACCTTCTCGGTGCCTGTTGGTATTTGTGGGTGCCGTTCCTTCTTATTCTGTGGTCCCGCTTGTTGCGAGGCCTTGGATCCATCTTTTTCTGCCTCTGGTCCTACTGTTGTGTCTGTGCCTTGCCCCTGCTTTTGGGTTCGGTTGCTTCTGTGTGGCTGTCGAGGTTTCTCTGCGGCCTACGGCCTTGCCTCCCTGGTTTCGCCTGCTCCGGTCTGCTCTCGGGAGTTGGGCATGGTCGGGCCTGGTTGGTGCCTGGTTGGGAGGCCACCTTGGACTACCGGGTGCTGTGGGCTAAGTTCCCTCTGATTCTTTTTCCATGTTGGGACTGCTGTTGCGTTTCCTGACGGATTTGTCCTTCGGTTCCCTTGGTACGGCAGCGGCTTGGTCCTCTATGGCTGTTCGCTGGCTGTTGTGCTTCTGGCCTGGGGAGGCGGTGCTGTTTGTGGGGCTGCTGTGATGGGGCTTTCCTTCAGGGGCTCTGTCCAGTTTGGGGTTCCGTTGGTGCCCTTGTTCGGTTTGGCGGCTGCGGTCGTTCTTGTTGGCTCCAGTCCGATTACTCGGTGTGGGTAGTTTACGGGTTGTGTGCGGGCTTTTGGTCTGCCTTTCGTTAACTTTGATTGCCCGACCCTTTGTGGTGTGGTGCGCGGCCGGTGGGTCCCTTCCTTCCACATGTCCCGGGGTTTTCTGAGTGCTTCCTCTTCTTCTGGTCCCTCCTTGTTGGGCTGGGCTACTGGATGGGTTCTGCACTGCCCCTGTTCCGGGTTCTCTGGCGATGTGTCGGGCTTTCTTTCTCGGTTTTCGGGGCTTCGTTTCTGTTGGGCCTGTGTGGTACCCTCTTCATTCCTTCATGATGGTGTCTCTTCAGTTGTTTCTTCCCTTCCTGTTGGTGGGGTTTTTTCATGGATTCTGGTCTTGGAGTCTTCCATTCTTTGCGCCGCTCAGGTGCTCCTGTTCGTTGGGTGTTTCGGCGCCTCAGTTGGTAGGGTCTTCCTGCCGGTGCCCTGCGGGCTGGCTCTGTTGCGAGGACTGCGGTGGTTGTTGGGGGCTCAGTCTTCCGCTTCTCCCCGGTGGCTCCATGTTCCGCGGCTGTTGTCTGCTGCTGTGGGGTTTGTTCCTTGGGCCCGTTGGCGCTTGTTCCCCCCAGATGTGTCTTGCTCTGGGGCTTTGGGTTCCGGCTTCTTTGGGCTGTCTGCTGTTGTTTCCGGGGGGTGTGGCCTTTGGCCGCGGGTGGTCCTGTTGGCTGGTGGTTCGCTCCTCTTGCGTGGCTGCCCTTTTCTGTCCCGTGAGCGGTTGCCTCTATGCCTGTCTTGGGCTTGTTGGGCGTTGATTGTCCTTGGACCTGTTACTCTATGGTATGTCTTGTGCCTCTGCTGCCGCGGGCTCACACTGGCGTTGGGTTCATATCCTGCCTCTGCTTTCGTGGTGTCCCTTGGTGGTTTTGGTTCTTGTGGTGCTTTCGTTTTGACCGGAGTGCTTTAGCTCGATGGTTTGTCTTGTGCCTCTGGTGGCGCAGGCTCGCACTGGTGTGAGTTTGGGTCCTTCTTCTGCTTTCTTTGTCTCCTGTGGTCGGTTCGGTTGGCCTGGCCTCTTTCTGCCTTGGCTCCTCTTGAGGTTCCTATCGGTCTGGTCGGACTGGGTGGTGGTGCCGTGGGGCTTTGGCTGGTGGGTGTTTCTTGTACCTTATTGTGGTGCCCGCCCTCGGAGGCCTGGGTTCGGATCCTGCCAATGCTGTGTTTGTGTCCCCTGGTGGTACTTTTTGTAGTTCCCTTTGGGTTTTCTGTCTGCCGGGGGTTTTGTTCTTGTGGCGACTCGCCTGAGTGGGGTGTCTCCCTCCCTGTCCGTGTTGGGCCTCTTTCTGACCTGGTTCGGGGTTCCGTTGTTGGTCCTGTTTTGCATCTCCGAGGATCGCCTTGGGTTGAGGTTGTTCTATGGTTTGGCCCGGCACTGTCTGGGGGGTGGTTGCCCTGTCCTTCGTTGGACGGGGGCCTGCTGTGTGCCTTTCCTCAATTCTGAAGCCCTTCGCCTCTCCTGTCCTGGGCCGGTCGTGGGGTTTTCCTTCCTGGATTACTGTCCGGCACGGGGTGTGTCTGCATTGGATTCCGGTGCGGGTCTTGGGTTTCTGGGTGGTTGGCTTCGACTGGGTCGGCCTGTGTCCTCCCTGCGTGCTCTGTGGGCGGATGTGTTGGCCTTTCAGGGTTCGGGCATTGGGCCGATGCGCCCCTTGGTGTCCGGGTGGTTTTGGATGGTTCCTCCTGGCGCCGTTCTTTCGTTCCTTTGCTCCTTGTTGGGGTTTCTGGTTCTGCCTGTTTTCTGTCCTGTTCCTCTTTCTGGGGTTTCGGTGCAGCTACTCTGTTTGACGGTTGTGCGGGCTCTGGAGGTGTTCCTCCTTCCTGTGGTGTCTTTTTTATGGGGTGGTTTTCCCTTTTTGTTGCCTTTGGGCTGGCTGGTCCTGTTTTGGGGCCTGTTGTGGCTGCTCTCCGTCGGTGGCTGTGTTGGTTGTGCGGCCTGCTGTTGGGCTTGTGGTGTGTTGGCGCCTGGGTCGGTTCGAGGTTCCTAGCCTCGGGGGTGGCTGCTTCTTGTGCTTGCTTCCGGGGGGCCTCCCTGGCTGTGTTCTGCGTGTATGCTGCTGGGTGTTCTCCTCGAGCTTTTATGTCCTCTAGTCGTTGGTTGATGTGTGGGACTGTCTCTCCTGGGTTTGGGGACGCTGGGTTGCGTTCTGCTCGGGTTGTGTGCCTTCCTGCCTGTGAGGCTTGAGTCTGTTTTGCTACTGTGTGAAGCCGATTCTTGCTTTGGTATCTGCTCATGGGTAAGGACTGGGACGGGGAGGGCTGACGAGGAGGTAATGACCGGTTACTCACCTGTAATATTCATTACTCCGAGTCGTAGCCCTCCCCGTCCCAGTCCTGGTTCCCATCCCTCCCTCCCTGTTCGGCTTCTTGTGCTTGGTGGTACAGGATGTGGATGGGCGGGTCACATGATTATATGCCTTAGGGTGTGGGTGTGGCCTGGAGGGAAGGGATGGGTTTTAGTTGCTTGGGAGTTTCTGGTGGGAGGAGCTATGCTCATGGGTAAGGACTGGGACGGGGAGGGCTACGACTCGGAGTAATGAATATTACCGGTGAGTAACCGGTCAATATCAGACAAGCCAAAAGATTTAGACCAAACGACCCAAATCAAGCCAGCAAACAATTGTGCTAAGAAACTGTCTGAGACAGGAAGGACACCTTTAACCCATTCCCAACAACAGTGCTACAGCCAGTGAATAAATGGCAGCCATGATGCTTGCTTCCCTAGCAAGGCCAATTGCCAACCGTGCAGAATCTGCCTTCAGCAAACCAATAATGTCTCACTAAACATGATGAATCGTCTGCAAAAACGTAACAGACCTACCTTCACCAAAAGGAAATCCACTGCCCAACAGGATGACAGGAACAGTTACTGCTCCATCTTTAGTCTTTCATTCAAAGTCAAAACCATCAAAAACGGGCTCCTTACAAATCAAATTTACCTCTAGCAATCATCCTCTACAGGGCCGGACTGGCTACCAGGCAGTTTGGCATTCTGTCGAGCTGGGGGCTGATGTCACTGCGGTGGGGGCTAATTTCGTAGATGGAGACCTGTGTGTGCCTCGAAATCAACAATGCAAAATGAATTTCGTTTTGCACACGCAGGTCCCGATCAACGAAATCAGCCCCCAGCACTGTAGAATGTCAAAATGCCCGATAGCCAGTCCGGCCCTGATCCTCTAGAAGACCATCGGTCAGCACATGTCAAGGACAGAACTCTGAAACAATCACCATTAAAAGATACCATTTTACCCTCACTAAAAATGTCTGCCTCCTTAGTGTTCTAAAATCACAAGGAGTCTACATGGTGAGTCACACAATGTTACTATATTGTCTAAAAACTCAAATAGGAATGGACAAGGTTCATTTAGTTTCTCCATAATCAATCCAATTTAACCAAAATAGGTAATTGCTTGTCTTTCCCTTAACCTAGACTCTACAGACTTCAATGGAGGAATATCTTCACACCATTATACAACTACTGCATCGCATCTTTGGGAACGCTTGCGAGAAGCATGCACGTATCAACTCACCATTTCATGGACATCAGGCAGCTGTACTAAAGTCACTGAAAGCTATACAAGCATGGGTGTCTCACCACTATCTACATCTAAATCTCTGAAAAACAATATTTTCTACTATTGCGCCTCTGTCAGATATGTCCAACTAGAATTCACTTACAGCACTCTCTTTAGAACTGGTGTCACATATAAGGGTATCCAAGTCGGATGAAATAAGCTTGATATCTCTTTGCTTAATTAAAATAACCGACAAATTTACATGGAAAGCTGATCTTTGCACTCTCGTTCAGATATCTTGTCTAAACTGTGTAAATGTGCTCCGCTCTGGCCTTCTTAAAACAATATTTGTGTTGATAAAAAGTGTTCATTGTATGACCCTCAAGACTGGCTCACACTTCCACAATTAGGATCACGGCTCCCCAATCCGACCCATCCTGCACAAACTTCACATCTAAGTTTATTCTCTCTATTGACCAGTTTACATTATAGGCAAAGTAATTCAACACAACACCCCCAGCACCAAGGTGAAAAATCTACAGTCCCAAGATTATCCTGCGGACGGTATACAAAGCAGGATTTATATGTAGAACTATGGACCATTGAAGACATTAGACTCTCAACCACTCCATCTCTGGCCGCATCTCACAGACCACTAGTGGTCAAGAGAGCCCCATCTGAGGCGTCTCATAATGTTTCCAAAAGTTCTGAAACCCATCTTCTTTATAAATATTTACAAACAAGCACTGCCTTTGTTCTTCCTCTCTGTTCTTCAGTCAGCTATGGACTCCTTGCAGTTTTTTGTGAAGTGTGGTGCTTCCAGTGTTGTGCTTTCTAGTGGTGAGCTGGAATGATTCTTACATGAATTTACTAGTTCTACATCATCATATTTTCCCTCTCCTGTTCCTAACGTTTCAGACACCTCAAACATCGCATTTTCGAGGGGCCATCACACCCTCAGGATTGAATGAACCTTTGAGAATCCACTCACTGCTTAACTGGTCCTATATGTCTCATTTTACTGTTTCTTGGAAGAATGTAGTGCCGTTCTAGCCAGTTTCTATTTGTTTTACTGTCCCCCCCAATGGAAGTTGTATTTTTTTATACCTCAATGCTTGATCGACATCTTACGTTATTGATCTGCCTTGAAATATAGATTAAATACTTTGACTTTTGCCCACTGGATGGCTATGTGCAGAAAAATACTAAGCTACATTGAAGGTGGTCTGATATAATTGAATTCTCCTAATGAAGATTTGAAATTGCTATTCAACATACGAGATGGCTGGCACTGGTGACTTTGAACTGACTACATTCACAATAAATTACATTAAAATATAGTTACAATATACGTAATTTACTTGATAATGTAACATGTTGCTGGAATGTTTGGACACAGAAAAAGTGACCTAAGATAGGAGGGGAAAAATCGACTCCTGGCACTCTCCAAAAATAATTCACCTATTTATTAAGACAAAAACAGCAGGGAGTATGGTTCCATACCACCCAGTGTCAGAAATAAAGTGCAGTCATTACAGCGTTATTTCCGTCACTTTAAATGGCATTTTATTTTATGCTGTGGCATTCTTCTCTTCTTCAGTGAACAGTAGTAAGCAGATGTACAGCTGTCAGCATACTCAAGAATTAACTATGGATCTAGCTCATCAAGAAGCTGACCATTGAACATAAGTGATAACGAGGGTTTTAAAAGGTGAGAACCGCTGCTCAAAACCATATTCAAATATTATTTTCTTGTTCTGCATATTATACCAAAATCATACCAGCACAGTCTCGAAGACTAAGTAGACAGTTATTTTGAAATACAATAATAAGCGATGAGTTGAGAATTATTAAACAATTCTACTGACTGAAAAGCAGTTTAAATGTTTGTGAAATTAAACTGAGACTTCAGCTGTCAGTCTCTTTTATCTGAGAACAAGCATTTTAAATGTTTGTGAAATTAAACTGAGACTTCAACTGTCAGTTTCTTTTATCTGAGAACATAAACCGAGTATCACTGCAGGTGCTGATCGCACCCCTTGACTATCTTTTCTGGCACAAATTTAGCATGACCAATGGCAGGTTGGACCAGTCCCTCGCAATGTCAAAGGTCAATGTGTTACTGTTGCTGGGTAGTTGGGTAGGGCGGTTAGGAGCCTGTATCTGTATAGTTGGCCGTGGTCGTGTTTTTCAAGTGTTGTGGGCACCCAGGGATCCTCTGGACAGCGTTACACTCAAAGGGGCAACCAGGTTATACCATAGCCTAGGTTTCCGTAGGGTTAGCACACATTGGTCATAAAGACCCCAACACGCACAGTGGCCCAACAGTGGGGAGGAATCACAGAGTGGGACTGGATGCACTAGAATAGATGGTATAGTGTGGGAAAGAGAGAGAGGAAATGGAGTGGTGAGAGAGAACGGCACAGTCTAAAAGTGGCTGCACAGACTGTGAGAATAAATCAATGATGAAAATAATTTTTAAAGTGCAAACTGGCCACCAGGCATGTTGGTTGTAGGACCATAGGTAACAGCAAGAAGGGGTGGATCAACAGAATAGGAATGTTTTAAAGGTTTTTATGAAAGGCGGTGTGATTGGTGAGGAGATATTGATATTGAGGTGGGGGTGATAGGGCGTGAATTCTGCATCTGAGGTGCGAGCGCCAAGAAAGAATACTTATCGGAGGAAAATTATGGGGAACTGTTGGTTTTTCGAGTGCAAATAACTAGTAGGGAATGAGCCAATCTTGAAGAAAGGAAGGACCATTGAATAGTGTTGCTATGACGGGCTAGGGATCATAGAGTTTTCAGGCTGATTGGGGGTTTTCGGAATTCACACTGTGACCCTAAAGTTTCAAAAATATGTGAAAGCTGTTACTAAATATGTGTGTCCTAATTAGCACTACAGTGTCCCAGATTACGCTATTTTGACTTATTTTACCAGAATCAGAGCAATACTTGGTATTGGGAAACAACCTGCATTCCTCACAAGGGTAGCGTGGCCTAAAAACACAGACACTGCATTGCTGGTGATCTGCTTTATGCATGACTGCTTGTTTTATTTTAGAATGGACGAGGGCTGATGGTTCTCAAGACGTGCTTTTAAGGGAAGATGATAGCTCTACAGAGAAATCAGGACTATTTACAAGACATGTGAGGCTCTGAAATGCTGAGGGTCTTTGATGACTAGGTAAGAGCTAGTTACAGCAACAAGAGGTTGCCTCACATTCTCACTTCCTAAAGTGTGGCCGAGGATGCACTGAACAGTAAATGGCCTCCTGTGGTCGCGGTTACTCTCTTCCTAAAAATGGCGCCTTCAATGTTTTCACATGATCCATTTTTGTAAAAGTCATTATGTGTTTAATGAACCAAGATTAGGCATACGCCTAACGGTGTAAAATGTAGTAAAAAACAAAGGTCCTCTAGTTTCTTTTTGATTTGATTGAGCACTTCGTCTGGTGATTGTAGTTTCAACACGTAATTCTGTATAGTACACAGTAGTGTAGACTCTAAACATTATTAAACGACTAAAAGGGATTCCGTATTTAGACCTTGGATGGAAGGCAAACTCGGTGCAGCAGGTCTGCAATTTATGAGAAGCAGATCTCTGGACTTTTTAATTCTGACTGCGATTTAAACAAGCAGTGCCAAAGCCAACAGGTCTGAGTTAAACATGCTAGCACAAGCAGCACTAGCACATCCGAGCGAGACACATGTTAGAGAGCCAGAAAGAGCGCATAGAGAGAGCTATAGCTATAAACTAATCCCCCAGGCAGTTCAATGGAGCAGAGGTGGAAGGATACATCCACACAACCAATACCATTAACTGAGAGATAAATACGCCACTGGGCTGAGTCCACACGTGTTTGATAAATTCTCAAGCTATTAGCTGAAAGAGTCTGGTTATAAAAAACCAATGGTTGGAGGGGGGTCGATTAAAATCCTACTATTTATATATTTTTACCACCAAGTAGGTTTGACAGTTATGCTGTCAAAGCACAGACCTTAAAGCAGCCTCAATCACATATGATTGTTCTGAATTTTGTGTCAACGGCTCTGCCTTTTGAACAGCCCAGTATGGAGCCCATTGCAACTGAGCCTAGAAGTAGCCCAGCCAGGCACAGTACTGCACGGCCATGCCTCGACCCAAGGGCCAGTTCTACAGCACCCCTAGACAAATTACTTTGATTCTGGTTTAGAGGATTGTAGTAACAGAGAATCTACTAAAACATTCCAGATTATCCTTTCACATCTCCTACAATTTAGTCACCCAATTCAGAGTCTAGTCTCTGGGTGTTGCTAATGCTGCTAAAGATAGAGGTGGTTAAAAGTTGCACCAACAGTAGCAGTTCAACCCCAAGTTTGGTGGAGTTAGCACTATGAGTGGCTGCAATGGAAATTGTGGCAAACCTTGAATATGTATATGTGCTATTTGTTTCCAAGTATCCATTGCCATATGAAATAAAACACTGCATTTCCCTGCATTAGTCTCCACAGGACGTGACGCCACTGGTTCCCACCAAAAACAATCTTTAAAGAATCTGGACAAGCAGACTTCCATTTCCAAGCATGTATGTTTACAGGAACTAACATCACTTGATGTCCACCAAAAACATCTCTAAAACACGACTTCATAATATGCTCCCGTGAAAAATGTATGATGGTGACTTCAACAAGGGAATTCACATAAATGGACAGGAAGGGAGGAAATGTAAAGTGACCAAGATAATAGATAGGGGGACTGTTGTAAACAGAAACAGAATTCTACAGAAAACAATGCACCTCAGCTGGATAAAGAATGAAGCAGCTGTGACAATTGATTATGAAGCCCGTTACTTACTATTCTCCTTCTCCCAGCCATGTTAAAGATGATAATGTTAATGATTGTTGACATGCAGCCACTGATTAAACAAATGTAAACATTTAAATGCTAATGTCCTAATCGACGTTTTCATTGTTCTTTTATGCATTAAGATGTTCTACAATTATACAAATTATATATATATAAATATATATATCATCAACATCCGTGGCGTCAATAATCTTTCTCCCAGACAAACGGATACAGACGACTTTATCGTGCAAAATTATATTCTCTTTATTTCGTGCTAGGTGGCATGACGCGTTTCGGCTCCCACCAGAGCCCAAGAGCATTTAGGAGGGCACACAACAGAGTCCCAACCATCCGGTTTTCTCCTGGACTTGTCTTTCGTGTCACACTGCAATTACTTTGTGCCCGCTGCTTAAGGGCAATTGATGTTCATATTTCTACACGGCCCCTACCGTGGGGAGGAGCACCATTTTCTGCAAACAAAATAAAAAGGCTGTGGAGAGGAACTGTTCCACATTGAAAGCACGGCGCTCTCATGCGATAAAGAAAGCCCTTTTTTCTGCATTCCATCCTACTAAGGAAATAATAAAAAAAAGAGTTTAGAGACTTTAACACACCGTACCTACTACAGGAGAATAATGATACTCACCATTAGGAACAACAATTTCCAGCATGCCATTCGACTAATGCTGTCACGCCTACGAAGTGCGATGATGTCAATATGCTAATAAAAGAATGTTAATGGTCAGCCCACAGAGTTTTTCTGCCAGAAGGGCAATGCCTCGAAACGCGTTGGCTTCATTTAATCATCACAGCATAGCTGCCAAGGTTTCCGATTGCAATGTGTGACATGCTCATAATTTCAGTGCAATTATGAGTGAAATTTTAATGACCATGAGTGACACTTTCTCGTGCAAGCAATGAAAACCAGGGAAACATATCAGTATCATACATTACAGCCATTTGAGCATCTGGGCTTGAGTTCTAAGTTTTTTCAAGTATCCTACATACTTTAGGTTTGCTGAGCTATGTTCAAATGCTAGTCTTTACATTACCCCATTTGATACATGTATAATTATTTGGTGTGCCATTAAGCTTGCCTTGATGGCATTTAGGCCAAGTTCATTGGTATTTTATACATGTACCATGCCTAATTTGCTATCAAATAAAAAACAGAAGGAGCTCATACTTTTTCTAAAGAGGGTGTCACTCATGCTGCCGAATGTAGGGGTTCATGAATACCAAGGCTTATACATTTTGATTTCACGTCATGCTTCTTTTTTCAATCCACCTGCACTTCCTGTGTTCTTAACTCTCTCTTGTTGGTTATTTTTCATTCCTACTATCTTCATGACACTGTTCCATTATATTCCTCTGCTTTCTTCTTGCTCCCTTTCTGTAATTCTCTCTAGTAGTAGCTCTGGACCAAGATATGTTGGAAGAAAATTAACTCTCAGACCCCAAAAATTAATTCCCTCCACTACCAAGCACCTGCATAAATGATGCACTGTATACGGGACAAAGATGAGTCACAAGAGGAGGAAGGCCTCCTCCACCTCCCACCTCTCTCACACAGCCACACACACCACCCCTTTCCTTCTGCACCGAAGCCCCCTCCTTCATTTCCACTAACTCAAACACTTTCAGCCGTGATGCGCTCGTGTGCTCACCTTACAATTCTCCTACCCGATGTTCCCCCTCCTTCAGGCAAGGAAACCCTTTGCAATACTCCTCGGGCCCAGACAAAGCACTCCCCCCTCACCAATCCGGGAATACACACTCCCTTCCAGTGAGCAGTCTCTCTCGTACACCACTCACACCTGAGCCCAGTAAAGAGACGTGCCCTGTGTATAAACTAGAAATCTCTACTTTCTGTAGAGTGCTGCCAGTGTTTTTTTCTTCCCTCGCTGTGATGTCTGTTATTGCAGTGAGATATAGAAGAGCTACGCAGAGCTGAGCTGCACAGAGATGAGCTGCCTTAGCCAGCCCAAGTAAAGAAGGCTGTTGGCTGGCCGAGGCTGAAGTAAAACTAAAGGCGGCAGACACCAGAAGCACCCCCGCAGCCTTGAGCCTACAGCCATGCCCAGGGCAAGCACTCCCGTGGCCCCTAGCCTCGAGCCATGCCCAGGGCAGACCGTCATGAGCGGCACTGGCTGCAAGCAGCTGATCAAGCAGCTGATCAAGCGCTGTCTCCAGGGCCCATGAGACTCCTTGTGCAAGGCACTAAAGTGAAACCAAAGTGCTGCGCAACGACGGGTGTTACGAGAATCATCTTTCCTCTGCAACCGAATCCTAAAAAAACCTCGGGGCTATATCTACCATACATAACCTAAAACATCCTGACTTCCATGAACCCAAGTGCACCGCTGCCGCCCGGGCTGAGCCTCCTGAGCAGAGCTGTGAGAATGAAAGCTGCAGCTGAGCCCTGAAGACGGCGCGGCCGCAACTCCCATTTTGGCCTGCTACAAACCATACATTAGTTTGCAATGCTTCAGTTGTGTGCAGCAGGCGGAGGTCAGATAGCTCACAGTGTGTCCACTGCATGCTGCCAGCAGCGCACCAGGCTCATGCTGCTTCACCTAATGGGGCACAGCTTCTACTACCGTGGTAGCACTTCACAGTTAGACACCTGCTGAGACACTACGATTATGCGTGACAATGCATTTCAGTGCGGTAATGCGGATTACCACACTGAAATGCGCTAGTGTCACGCCTGATGCGTGACACTTGGCAGGCATGTCACAGGAAGCAGAGAGGCGAGCTGCAGCGAGGCTTTTAATGAAAAGAGCGCCATTGAATGACCTCCCGCTGCTTAAGGGCAATTGATATATATATCTGGTAAGCCCCAGCCCCCGTGTAACATACCGCAAATGCAGCTCTTTACAGGACATGTTGGTTCATAGCCACTTGCAGAAGGGCACGACCCACTCAGGATCTTGGTTGAGGGAACTCCCAGGATTTTACAAATGTGGAAAATGAAAGGTGTGTGCAAGTAGTCCCAATGTTAAAACATACATGCTGCCAAAGGGTTAGAAAGCTAAGATACACAAATTCATGAACTGCAACAGTGAATATGTGGTGTATGTTCTGGTATGCGTGTGTGGTCTCAAATATGTGTGTAGCACAATTTTCCCAGTGAAAAAGAGAATATTAGAACACCTTCGTGCAATCAGGAATAAAAATATGAGCTACACTTTGGCTAAACACTGAACTTCTACATGGAACTTTCGCAGATATATCTTCTAAAATCTCATTTTTTGGTGTTGATAGGATCCCAAATCATCCAAGAGGGGGAGATAGAGAACGATAGTTGAGATGAATGGAATCTGAATACATCATCCGCTTGGGCAGCATGTATCCCGGTGGCCTCAACCATCATGAGGAACTCCATGTGCACCTAGGATAGCCTCCCCTGAAATGTACCCTGGTGGGTCTTTCATCTTGAGAATAAATGTAGCTTTAAAACGCAGTGTGGTATTTAAGGGATGAAATGCACACAAATTAGTGTTTGTTTTATTTTCGATTAGGTGGATTGTATTTTCTTTGTTCACTCGTTTTCTTTTAGGGCATCACTGGTGGAACTTAGCGTGCAAATAGAAAGGGAGAGTTTCCGCCACTTAGCGTTGTGTATAACAAATAGGCAGTATTTGTTGAATTTTTCATGAGATATGGATCAACAGTATGAGGCACTAGCCTGAAGTAATGACCATTATTGTGCCCTAATTTTGTTTATAAAATATTGTGACGTTCTTTCTGAATTTTTTTAAAGAAAGAATTTCAAATTAATTTGGCTATGGTGAAATAGTCTTTCTTCTCCCTAGGAAGTGTAACATGGTATCCATACATTTTCCAAAGAGTCTGTTTTTCATGTTTATTTATGCTAAATCACTGTTTCTATAGAAAATAGAGCACGTTCGTGTGCGGACTATGACTCTGACAAAGACCGTGGAGGTTGAAACGCGTCAGTCAAAGTAAAGAAACTTTATTTCAATAAATCCTGGAGTGCGGTTTATTCTTTGCGGCAGCGCAAGACAAGATATATATATATATATATATATATATATATATATATATACACACACACACACAAACACACATTCTTTTTTTAACCAAAAAATAGAACAGCTAAGGCCCAAGGCACTGCACCACCAGTAAATACCCTTAAATAAGCCATATTAAATAATCACCCACCTCTCGAAGTTGGCTGTCCAGAAATTGAAATCATGCACTTGAACAGAAAGGCAACAATAATATATGTCCAATTATGTGTCATTTTTAGGTCTCGCCTGAGCCAGCGCATGCACTGCTCTGGCGAGACATTTAGTAACTGGGTTTTAAAAGTGCTACCCAGAGGCTTTTCCGGCCACCAGCTTGCTGTTATGCGCATAAGCGGGTGCGACACGCACAGCTGCCATCTGGCTTTCTGTAATGGCTCATTAAGCCTTACAGCGCGAGCATGAATGCTACCTCCCTTCTCCCACTCCCTTCTTGTCAGCTTCATTGCTTTCAATTTCGCGCATGTGTGAATTCCCTTCCCCCTCCCACTCCCTCCTCGTCAGCTTCATTGCTTTCACTTTCGCACGCGCACTTCCGATGCTGCACAACATTGGCAGAAAGCATTGTCAAAGCAGGTAGGTCAACAAAGCAAGGCTTATTGTATTTTTTAATATCTGTTTTATTTTGTTTCCTTCTGTATCGCTAAGAGTCCATGTGCTCTCCAGCTGCCTTGACATACTGTTTACCAAATTTGAAACATGTATGTTAGTGAGATGCTCCAAGATTAGTGAAGCTCACACTGCTGTTGTCTTTAGCTTTGCGCGTGAGTGTCGTGGCTGTGTGTATATAGTGCATAGATATACACATACATATATTGTCCGTTTTTTCCAAGGCTATTTGACTTTTTAAACATCACGTGAAAGTGGCGGCAGGCTTGCTCCCAATCCAAGTCTATGTTGCCCACGACCTCAGTGCTCAAAATCGCGCTAAGCTTGGGTAATTTTTTAGTTTATATTCTGTTTGCCCAGCACCCAGCGGAAATAGTGGTGCTTTTACTGCTAGGCTGTACAGCAAGTCAACGTTACCACGCGCTGACCCTTGTCAGTGTGTGTTAACGGTCCCACAACGGACGTCTAGGCCATGCTTCAGCATGAGGGGGCTTGGGAGGGCTTGGATGGTGTCACATTGTCCACGCTCTGGTTTTAGGCTTCAGTCCCGTGTTTTCCTCCTTCGCTCTATTACTGGATGAAGGCGCAAGACAACTGTTGTGGCAAATATTGAAGCTGTGAGCGGACATAATGTTCCACGTGCTCCCATGGATGCGGAAACCACTATCACAGCCCAACAGGGAACCACAGTTTCTTACTGGCTAGATCACGGGTACTCATAGTACGGCCCGCGGGCCAACAGCGGCCCGGCAAGCCTTCCCTGGCGGCCCGCGGACCGTCCAAACATCGTACCCATGTTTTAATATATATATTTTTTTTAAGTATGTCAGCCAACACCCCTGCGGCAGCGCGACTCAAGAGACTCTGCTGCTCTGTGTAGGCGGGCGATTCCCCCCATAGTCAGAGTGGAGCTGCTGGGGCCTAAGAGGTGAACAAAGCCTCATTAACATGTGAATGGTCTTTTAAAGACCTGTGAAGTGCTCGGGTGCGGCTGTGTGTGTGTGTGTGTGTCCGGAAGCTGTCTCAGCCAGGGCACACACAGGCAGGGTGAGATGAAGAGGGTGACAGAGGGAGAGGGAGGAGGTAGAGGGGTAGAGAGACAGAGGCAGACAGAGGGAGAGCGAGGGAGGGAGACAGAGAGAGAGCGAGGGAGAAACAGACAGAGGGAGAGCGAGGGAGGGCGAGCGAGGGAGACAGAGGGAGAGCGAGGGAGGGAGACAGAGGGAGAGCGAGGGAGGGAGACAGAGGGAGAGCGAGGGAGAGTGAGGCAGGGAGACAGAGGGAGAGCGAGGGAGGGAGACAGAGGGAGAGCGAGGGAGAGGCAGACAGAGGCAGAGCAAGGGAGAGCGTGGGAGAACGAGGGAGAGCGAGGGAGGGCGAGCGAGGGAGGGAGACAGAGGCAGACAGAGGGAGAGCGAGGGAGGGAGACAGAGGGAGAGTGAGGGAGAGCGAGGGAGGGAGACAGAGGGAGAGCGAGGGAGAGGCAGACAGAGAGAGACAGAGGGAGAGCTAGAGAGAGCGAGGGAGAGCGTGGGAGAACATGGGAGAGCGAGGGAGAGCGAGGGAGAGAGACAGAGGCCGAGGGAGGGAGAGCGAGGGTGAGCGAGGGAGGGAGACAGAGGGAGAGCGAGGGAGAGGCAGAGAGAGGGAGA
This sequence comes from Lissotriton helveticus, assembly GCF_964261635.1. Classification (NCBI taxonomy): domain Eukaryota; kingdom Metazoa; phylum Chordata; class Amphibia; order Caudata; family Salamandridae; genus Lissotriton; species Lissotriton helveticus. Next base: position 190,388,327 of record NC_136060.1, read on the forward strand.
GCGAGGGAGAGCGAGGGAGAGGCAGAGAGAGGGAGGGAGACAGAGGGAGAGCGAGGGAGGGAGACAGAGGTAGACAGAGGGAAAGCGAGGGAGAGCGAGGGAGAGCGAGGGAGAGCGAGGGAGAGCGAGGGAGGGAGACAGAAGCAGACAGAGGGAGAGCAAGGGAGAGCAAGGGAGAGCAAGGGAGAGTAAGGGAGAGCGAGGGAGGCAGACAGAGGCAGAGCAAGGGAGAGCGGGCAGAGAGAGGGAGACAGAGGGAGAGCGAGGGAGACAGAGGCAGACAGAGGGAAAGCGAGGGAGAGCGAGGGAGAGCGAGGGAGGGAGACAGAAGCAGACAGAGGGAGAGCAAGTGAGAGCAAGGGAGAGCAAGGGAGAGCAAGGGAGAGCAAGGGAGAGTAAGGGAGAGTAAGGGAGAGCAAGGGAGGCAGACAGAGGCAGAGCAAGGGAGAGCGGGCAGAGCGAGGGAGAGCGAGGGAGAGAGACAGATGCATACAGAGGGAGAGCGAGGGAGAACGAGGCAGACAGAGGCAGACAGAGGGAGAGCGAGGGAGAGCGAGGGAGAGGCAGCGAGAGGGGGAGCGAGGGAGGGAGACAGAGGCAGACCGAGGGAGAGCGAGGGAGAGCGAGGGAGAGCGAGGGAGAGCGAGGGAGAGCGAGGGAGAGCGAGGGAGAGTGAGGGAGAGAGACAGAGAGAGAGCGGGGGAGAGCGAGGCAGACAGAGGCAGACAGAGGGAGAGCGAGGGAGGAAGACAGAGGCAGACCGAGGGAGAGCGAGGGAGAGCAAGGGAGAGTAAGGGAGTGTAAGGGAGAGCGATGCAGAGCGAGAGAGAGAGGGAGAGAGACAGAGGCAGACAGAGGGAGAGCGAGGGAGATCATGGGAGACAGAGGGAGAGCGAGGGAGAGGGAGGGGGGGAGACAGAGGAGCGAGGGAGAGGGAGGGAGGGAGACAGAGGGAGAGTGAGGGAGACAGAGTGAGGGAGGGAGACAGAGCGAGGGAGGGAGACAGAGGGAGAGTGAGGGAGATAGAGTGAGGGAGGGAGACAGAGCGAGGGATGGAGACAGAGCGAGGGAGGGAGACAGAGCGAGGGAGGGAGACAGAGCGAGGGAGGGAGACAGAGCGAGGGAGGGAGACAGAGCGAGGGAGGGAGACAGAGCGAGGGAGGGAGACAGAGCGAGGGAGGGAGAGAGACAGAGCGAGGGAGGGAGAGAGACAGAGCAAGGGAGGGAGAGAGACAGAGCGAGGGAGGGAGAGAGACAGAGCGAGGGAGGGAGATCTCAGAGTGAGGGAGACCTCTGAGTGAGGGAGGGGGAAGGAGAGAGAGGGAGACAGAGGGAAGGAGGAAGAGGGAAGGAGAGGGAGGGAGAGGGAAACAGAGTGAGGGAGAGGGAAACAGAGTGAGGGAGAGGGAAACAGAGTGAGGGAGAGGGAAACAGAGTGAGGGAGAGGGTAACAGGGAGAGGGAAACAGAGAGAGAGGGAGACAGAGAGAGGGAGACATTCAGAGTGAGTGAGACAGAGGGAGAGAAGGAGTGAGAGGGAGGGAGACAGTCAGAGTGAGTGAGACAGAGGGAGACAGAGAGACAGAGGGAGAGAGAGGTAGAGAGAGGGAGGAAGAGGGAGGAAGAGGGAGGGAGGGAGACAGAGAGAGAGACTGAAAAAGAACGAGAGAGAGATGTGTGTATGCCGGGTCTGGTGGCTCAGTGGACGAAGGCGTCCGCTGCAGGGACCAGTGGTCAACCTCATGGTACCAGCTTTTTTTGTTGCTCTAGCCCCGCGCCCACCGGTGCCGCCCTCTGACACAAACCACACTGTAAATTTGGCCCCTGAGAGAAAGTTTATGAGTACCCATGGGCTAGATCATTGTCTATTGCTAAAAAGTTTCTCTCATAGCCCCATACTTGCTAGGGCAGGTGGCCCCATGGTGTAAGAGTGTATCTAATTTATTTGTTGCCCTCCTCGTGCTTATCCTCAGTAGGCTGCTAAATACAGCATTGTTTTACTTAAGCATCTTTGATTGAATCATTACTTGTGCTGGTAGCTGTCATTATACCCTCAGTATAAGGGTGGCTGCGTAGTAAGATAAAAAAAATATGCGTTACATCGACTGCATGTATTTAGCCCATGGGATTTAGGATTACATTCACAACTTCGGTCTTTCATTTGTAAAGATTGTGTCTGACTGAGTTTGCTATGGCTTGGGCGAGATATTTCGGCGTGGCAGTGCGACCTGTAACACGTGTTGAATAAACTGTTGCTTGTTTCTTCTGGATGTTTCTTCAGACAAATCATAGTTTGGTTTTTCATCTGCAGTTCTTTCCATTCAAAATATATGTGATACAAATTACATTTCCCGTGTTCATGATGGCCTGGGTGAAGTAACTATGCAGAACTAAATGCTTGTGTTGCAGTGCAGCCTTCGAAGTCTGCAGTGCTAATGAGATGGCAGCCACAAGGAGCTTTTTGGCTACCCTGACTTTGATGCAGGCTACATTATACTCAATAAGTTACGCTATAAAGCTTCCCTTATTAGCCATGCAGGATACATACTCAATGTGTGGAAAGCATTAAAATGGCTGCCATTGATTTACATTTGTTTTTGTTTCTGATCGGTTTCAGCTTCGCCCGTCACTTACTCTCTCCAGGTCGTTCCTAAATCCTCATTCCACTCCAAACAAAAACATTGTCATTTACAACGCCAATAGGTCTAACTTTCACAAATGCAAGACCGATTGCATTGTAAATGCTTTTTTTAATAGGGTCATTTAGTTGTACATAATATCTTCTGTTTTATATCTACAGTAACAAAAATACTTATAACACTTTTTTATTGCAACTTTTTAACATGCTGCACAGCAGCCACACTGCTCTACAACAAATCTTAAAAACATTGCCAGAGCCAATAGCTCTGGCTAAACACTTATGAGGAACTAAACGCGAAACCTATTGGCTATGCCAATGCTTGTTCAATTTATGAAAGTCCAAAACATTAACGCTTGAAACCGAGATCATTTAAAAGATCTTTTAAATTTTTTTAATTTAGAACACTATAAGACACTGATGGGTCTATTAGGATGCCGTGCGGATCACCATCGCCCTAACGGCGGTGGCGATCTGCCCGCCAAATCACCCCGCCGGACGGCCTTTTACCCCGCCATGGAGGACGGAAAGAACGTCTGCTGCTTTTCCGCCGGTATGCAATCGCCCCGATTGCCTACCGGCGGAAAAGGCCCATAACATGGTGGCGGTGGCTTGCAGGCACCGCCATCCATATTATGATGTGGCATTTTCAATGCCTTTCCATGGCGGAAAATCCACCATGGAAAGGCATGCAGAGTTTAATTTGGGGGCCCGTTGCTGGCTCCCAGGGGGCTGGGGCGGGAGGGGGGCAGGACTTGGGGGTACCCCCCAACATTGGCATCCACAAGGTGGCAGGCACCATGCTGTCACGTCACAGCACCGCCCGCCACAATGTAATATATATGGGATGCCACTGCCACAATCTAAACCTGACCAACCATTGGAAATAGAAGATTGTAAATGCTTCATAGTATGTATCATACTTTAACGATCCACTCCCTCATAATATGTTTTCCTTCAGGAAGATTCAGATGCATCTTCTGTTGTAGGGTAATCTCTTCCATTAACTTTAAGAGGTAAGATTGCCATTGATACTGTGTGACATAATTTGACGGTTCAATCAAACTTTAGCCACCCGTTACCAGAACTCAGTCATGTCTTGTTTTTAAAACTTCAGACATAAGTTCCCATGTTTATGTCTGGCTTAACAGACCAGACCTTATGTTGTTTTTAAGTACACCACATGATTATGCAGTACTATGCTTTCACTTTTTGCCTTGTCGGGGAACCTTTTGCTCAATATAGCAGCACTAAGTCAGTTATAGTGGCAAGCCAATGATCTGGCTATAGACGTGATAAATATTATGAAAAGTTAAGAAAAGTTAAGATAAAGCTAGTCGGCCCGATGTGTTTATTGTTGAAAGCATATGTTAAAGTCAACAGGCATTTAAGGGTGGATTGCTAATACTCCACAATAAAGCCTACAGCAATTCTGTTACATGAAATCTCTCAGACTACAATATTAGGCAAAGTTTTTGGTGTTGGTTACCCTCCCTGGCAAACCATAGGTGTAGAAGATTTGGACTGTGATCCATGTTAGGCACTTTTAGAAGGGACAGTATTTTTGTATAGATTTTGAATGTTATGACTGCAGGCCTGATGAATGCCTTGTGGGAAACCTTGCACCCTATACAGGACGCCTATAGGAAGCTGGCTCTGTATATATAATCCCAAAGTAAGGTATAGTGTGCGCAGAGGTCTGGGAGTGGCCAGAGGTATAACCGAGGCTAAATTAGGTAACTACTTACAGCTCGCTTTATTGTAGTGTGGGCGAGCAGTTAGGCTTATCCAGAGGGTGTGTTAAGCATTTATTCCATTCACTCAATCAAGACTGATAGCACACACTCAGAGACTGAATCCAGACCAATGATGTAAGTATAAAAAAAGGTATACTTATGTTTTATTTTTAGAACCAAGTAGGACTTGGCACAGGTAAGTAAAATATACTCTCAAATGCAAGACTTTACAAGGAAATGCAGTTGTGGTTGAATCTGCAATCATAACAGGTGTGTACCGGCATCAGAAAATTCAAATTACGCAGTAATTACTTTTGGATTACTTTTAGAGTACATCAACTACTTGGTGTGGTACGCCTAGATACCACACCGGGGATCTCACAATACAAGATAAGTAAGACTTTGGAAGGTTTGCAGTTTAGTTACATCATTTTTTGGAAAAAACTTGTAACATTGGTTACTATGGGAGACAAAGGATTAACGGTTCTCAGGTAAGTAAACGACTTTGGTTTGGAGTTTAGAGGGTTGGGACCAAAGTTCCCTAAGGTCTAGGTAGGGACTCAATTTGCACCACAAGCGGCACTGGGGCAGCTGGGTTCAGAGTGAAGAGGCCCAATATTAGCCAATGGGGCTAGAGACACTTTCGTTGGGGGCTGCCCACAGCCAGGCCACTTTCTTGCGGGGCCAAGCTCCTATGGTTAAGGTCAGGGCAATGGGGTTGGCACCAAGTTCACACCACCAGCTGTGCAGGGGCGACAGGGTGCTGAGGAGGGGTCGGGAGCCCAATGCAATCCTATGGAGGTTGCGCTTTTGAATTCGGGATATAGGTGCACCTCCGGTCCTCTTCTCCAGGGCACGGGGCACAGGGAAGCCGGAGGCAGAGGTGCCTTTTGAGGCCAGATTTCACCTTCGCAGGTCACTCGTGGTTGGGGGGATCTTCGTGCAGAGGTTGCAGGTGACGTCGGGAAGTCCTGGAGGGGACAACCCACGGTGGAATCGGACTCTGGAGCACTGGGGGACCTCGCTGCGACCGGTGAGCCACTTGGTCTTGGGCCATACGTGACAGGTGCAGTGGTGGTACCAGGCATCTGGTTTCTTCATCCTCAGCAGGCTCAGAGCTTTTCATTGTAGTTTCTTTTGAACTGAGCTACTGTTCGCGGGAGATCCAGTTGAAGGCAGTCAGTCCTCCCAGGGGTTCCGGAGGTCACTGGCTGCAGGACAAATCAACTTTTGGTGCAGGATCTCCTCAAACTGCAGACGGGCCGGTAGGGCTGGGGCCAAGTCAGTTCTTCTCTGTAGTCTCCTCTGCTGTGCCACTTCTTCCGTCCTTCTTCTTTGTAGGTTGCAGGAATCTGAGGAGGCAAGGTTCAGGGTTGCCCCTAAATACTACATTTAGGGGTGTTTACTGGGGGAGGGCAGGTGGTGAACACTGGGTCCCTTCCTTGGGGTGGGTACACCCCCTATTATGCCACCCTCCAGTTTGAGTGGGGCCTGAGCCTCTCTCTAATTGCTGGGTCCCCTCATCTTCAAGATGAAGGGAACTGAGATGTATGCTTCACCTCGTCTCCCCCACCTGAGGGGTGGGGTTGCCACTCTCCTCCTAACTAGGTTTTCCTGTGGATTATCCCGCCCAAAGTGGGGGTCAGAACCAGTAGGAGCCAGTTTCTAGGGGCAGTGAAAGGCAGGGACAGCTTACAAAGGCGCCAGGCCTTTGAAGCTTCCCCTTTGTGGACCCAGCCCATTATGGGGGAGGAGGCATGACACCTCTGAACAGGATGGGCTTTGTTTCTGAACCCAGAGAGGGGAGGCTCTCTACCCAGGGGTCCAATAACCTGTCTAGTGGTGGCAAATCGCGGGCAGCCATTCAGGAGCCACACCCAGTCTGACCGTTTTTCAGGGGGCATCTTCCTCTGTGTGCATTTTACATTAAAACCCACACTGGCATCAGTGTGGGTTTAATCTGCTGAGATGCTTGCTACCACACTACCCAGATTTCAGTAAAGCCATTATGAATCTGAGGAGTTCGTAATGACTCTCCACTTTCCGCTGCACCAAAGCACGCAGCCTGCAATGGCAGTGTGTGGGTGTTAGGCTTCAGGGCCCCTAAGGGTGGCACAATAGGTGCTGCAGCCTTTAGAGGCCTTCCTTGGTCACAGTGACCTTGGTACCCATGCTACCTTTTACAGGGTGCTTACCTGTGGCCAGAGATGTGACAATTGTGGGTACAAAGGTACAGTATTGGGAAAGAACACAGGCCCTGGGAACCTGATTGGCAGGGAACCAGGGCACACCAAGTCAAGGTGCATCAGAAACCTGCCAAAAAGTGGAGGGGTTACTGCAAAATAAACCAACTTTCCAACAAGGCACGAGTTGGTTTATGGTGACAGGCCAATGACAAGGCTAGAGGCCATGTGTATTATGAAAGGTTAGGACAAAGGCAGCCACATTGTATAAGAAACAAAAATCCTGTTGATAAGTGAGCTAACTGTAACCCAGATCCTGAGGTTTACTTGGTCACCCCATTTGAAAGTAATAGGTTCTTATTGTGGCATTTTTAATGGTAGATTGTTACCACATTGTGTTACAGGTTGTAGATAGAGGTAGGTGAGCTACTGAAAGCTAGCCAGGCTCGAGAAAAATGCTTGGCTGTGACTCAGCTCGAGCTCCCCTAGGACCTTGAGCTCAAACTGTACTGAGTTTTAAGCAGCTTCTGCCTGCCAGCAACACTCAAACCTCAATCACAAGGAGTTCAAAACAAAGCAGTGACCTTTGTTGTATAAAACAAAAAGGAGAGTGAAAGAGATACAATCTAGTGTTACAATTTCACAATGTGAAACCAGAAAACCTGGAATCAATCCCAGCTTCCTCGTCTGACCAAATCGTGTGATTAAAGGCACATTTGTCTTCATTGTCAGACATGAGAGTACCTTCAAATACAGGAGTTCAGGATGTCCACTGTAAAAACACCTGTTTAGTTTGATTGAATTGACAGTTATGTTGCTTCATGCATAATAAGAATCCATGCCATACATATGGTATAGGTGACAACTGACTTGTCTTAATTCACTAGTGGCATTGTTGTCTTCGGCGGAGGCATACATTTTCACTGTAGTGATGTAATCTGATGTACTAAGGTGAAACGCTCTGCATGTTAAATAAATCCACTTTTTTTTAATGTTGTTGAGATTCCATTATATTTTTACATGATATCTGGTGCTTGATTTACATGCTTGAATATTTTCCAGGCTCGGCTCGTCCACAGTCCTTTAGAGCGTAGCCAGACCTTTGGCTTAGCTCTCCCTTTCAATGTTTTGGCTCGCCCACCTCTAGCTTTAGCGAGGTATTTTGTTACATGAAATCTTTCAGAGTACCATAGTAACTCACTCTGACAAATCCTAGGGGTAAAAACATTTACAGTGATAATCCTTACAAGGGTCTTTTAAGAAAGGGATGCATATTGTTTTCCCAACTGTAATGTTGTACATATTTTGCAATTTTATTAAAGTACACCTGATGCTCACTGTGATAATCCATATGAAGCCATTTTGAGAGGGGCTGTAAATTGTTTTGCCAACTATAATTTTGTACATATTTTTAATAATATTACTGTGTATGTAATGGTGGAACAGCATAATGGTTACTAGTTTATGCACATTTCAGTAGGCCTATGTTGGTTAAGGTATCAAGCCAATGGCACATGCTCTAGCCACTGGTACTCACAAACATTTTTTCCCAGAGCCACAAAGTGCGGTCTCTGGTGTGCCAGAGTGCTGCATTGATGCTAGGAGGGTGGGAGTGCGGCTTTGTGGGAAGGGGGCAAAGTTGGTTATTTGGTGCATCCACTATCCATTTTTATCTTTAACACTTTCACTCACGCATATATTTCTTTGAGCACTGCTTCCAGTTACCACTATGTTGAATAGTGATATGTACAATACGGACATACCACCTTGTGAAATCGCCCAAATGATGACAACAAGGGCGGTTCAGAGTGCATAACTGATGGGTACATACATCACATTGTGATTAGTCCCTTTGTACTTCACAGTATAGTGAAGACCGTTTGAACACAGAGACCTTAAGTTTCACATAGACCCACAGTTATTGATTGTTTATAAAGTATGTTCTAAGGGGTTATAACTGTGTATCTGGTCTTTAAATATTCCCTTGGACCCTACTCCCTCCGTGTTTGTTATTGTTTAGTGCAGTTGCATGACTGCGGGTCCAGTTTTTCTCATTTTTTCTAAAAAATGATTACGTTATAGCTCGTAGCGAGTGGGAAGCAAGGCTCCACTTAAATCCCCCAAACCAACGAATCATAGCATCGGGTTGGGTTCCCCACACTCGATAGCTGCCGGTTCCTTTCTGACGTCAACTCTCTTGATTCTTCTCTAAGAATGGCGACCAATTTAGGTTTAGCCTTCGATGAAGAAGAAATTCAATCCATTCTGAACGAGAATCCCAGTATGTTAGAATCAATGCCAGTTCCACCCTTGACAAACGAAGATGGATGGCCTAAGATTCTAATATTAAAAAAGAGCTATTCCCGCACTTGTGTTCACGGAATAGCCATGGCTGAATATCTCAGGGGAAACGGTGCACCATCTGGGTTGATTGTTACCAATGCCCCTAGACTCTTCCTTGATGATAAAGATTTCTTGTGCGATTGGTCACTCATAGCATGGAAATGCACTCGCGATTGGCTTGTTTTAATAATTAAAACTGCAAAAAGGGTCGCTGACAAGATTCTTGTTGAGATACAAATATTGGAGGGTCAAATCAAGGCTAAAGTCACAGGGAAGTTGTTTACCAAACAGCAAGAGGAGAACAACAAGACTAGTAAGGAGTTTAAAGACTCGATTTTATTTGCTAAGCTAGAGAAATGCAAAAAAGATCTGGCGAAATTCGCCATGGACAAAGTCTATCCCTATACGAGCACCACTTATGTACCAACTCCGTACAATAGAAACGGACGAAGAGGTGGCTCCACGTATGGTACCTCTACTTCGGAGGACACCTCGAGTGATTCTGACTCCAATAACCAAGACAATTCTGCCAACCAACAACGAGGCAGAGGCAACAAAAAGAACTGAAGAGGCCACAACTATGGCCCGAATCAATTCAATCCGTGGTGGTCACCCAACCCATGGATGTCTGGAGGCCCTTTTCCACTTCAACCTATGGGCCCTTTTGGCCCTATGCCTTTCCCGCAAAATCAAAATATGCAGCCTTTTTTAGGCTTTGGCCAAGGAAGGACACGAGGAAGAAGACGAACCTCAAGAGGCCATGTCCAGTGGAGAGCACCACCACAATCGATGGGTCTACGGAGCGGGAGACAAATACAACAGGACCAAGCAGGAACGAGCACAGAGACGATTTGATCATCAATCTCAGTACAAGAGAGTTGTCCTCCACTGAAAGCCAAGTATTAAATCGAGGTCTTGGTTTTGTGCAGACAACAACTGGTGACGCTTTTCAGACACAAGTGGAACTAGCCCCATTTTTTAGGAAGGTCAGGTTACACTTTTTCTTTTTGAAATCTGAGAATACTCCCAATGAAGAACAGAATACAGGTTTAAGGAAACCTTCCAGTTTCCTGCCCTTACCTCATACAATACCAACAAAGGTCATAACCTTTGAGGAAGCAGTGCCACATGATATTCAGCACTTATTCGAAGGTACTGAGAAGCCATTCATGAACCTGCCCAAGAAAGAACAAGAGGCTTTATCGAATCTAGCGAGAGATGACTCTGTCCTTATAAAGCCCGCAAACAAAGGGGGTGCCATAGTACTTATGGATACGAACACTTACAGACAAGAGTGTCTGAGACAACTTAACAACACCTATTCCTATAGTCCGTTGTCTGAAGATCCTACTGAAAGACTCTCCAATACGATCAAACTTCTCACGGAGGAGGCGTTATCAGAAGGCTGGATCACCACCAACGAGGCCTCTTTCCTTTGTACGTCTAAACCGGTGATGCCATATTTTTATGTGCTCCCAAAAGTTCACAAGGAAACACGCCCACCGCCAGGACGCCCGATCATTTCAGGCATTGGGTCGTTATTTGAACCCTTATCGACCTTTGTCGATATTTTTTTGCGACCATTGGTGAAACTGATGCCAACATATATCCAGGATACAAAAGACCTTTTGAGGATTCTCCCTGATATTGAGTTCGACAACACCTTGGACATCCTGGCGTCCTTCGATGTTGAGTCCCTTTATACCTCGATACCACAAGATGAGACACTTGAGACTATCGAGATGCTTCTACGAGAAAAAGAATGGGACTCCATCACTCCAGTTTCTTTCATTATGGAACTGGCTACCATCGCAATGAAAGAGAACTTCTTTCGTTTTGAAGAGACAGTGTTCCTCCAAACGTCAGGTACCAGCATGGGGAGCGTTTTTGCCCCCAGCTTGGCGAACCTGTACGTCCACAAGTTTGAACAGGACTGTGTATTGTCATCTATGAACCCCTATTTACAATCAATAAGGGTTTGGAAACGTTACATAGATGATATTTTGATTGTGTGGCGTGGATCTGAAAGTGAACTCAAGTCCTTTTACTTGTGGTTGAACGAACAGAATGCGTTCTTGCGCTTCACGTGTGAACATTCAAAGTCTACGCTGGCCTTCTTAGACCTACGGATCAATGTAACCTCAGGGGGTTTGGCGTCCGAACTATATAAGAAGCCAATGTCACGCAATTCGCTGCTCCAATACGACAGCTGCCACCCCAAAGCGTTACGGGATAATTTGCCCTTCGGGCAATTCCTACACATCCAGCGAAACTGCACCACCAAAGAAAGTTTCCAGAAACACGCGAAGGAACTTGACGACTGTCTTCGAGACAAGAAATATCCTAAAAAGGTGATTAGAGAATCCAAGAAACGAGCCTCGAACAACAATCGAGAATCATTACTAGAACTTACTCCTCCAAAACCCAAGAACGAGAGGATAGCTTTTGTCAATACCTTCAATACAAGGTCAAATGCCATCCAGAAGATCGTGCGACAACACTGAAAGATCCTGAACACTGGCCCAGACAAACTTGCGGAACCCCTCTTTGCTTATAAAAGAGGAACCGATTCAGAAAAGGGGGTGGTGATGAACAGAGTGTCTGAATTAAGCAGACCACTCTTACCCAGTCCAAAGATCAGGGCTTGATCCATCACCGTTATTTAGCTCACTGCCCCATCCCAGCTCAGAACCTGGCTATATGCAAATTAGTCTGTCCCTGGCCCAGTGCATCATGGGAACAGGGCAGACCAAACTACCAAGCCAATTCTTCACCAGAAAGGAGACAAGCTACCGGGGACCGGTTTCTGGCATTTCAGCCTCGTCGGCCCGGCTTGCTTGAATCCTGATGGAGCAGTGAGCAAGGGACTCATGTCTGAGTATACCCTGCCACACCTATAGTGGCCAAAAATGATTCAGAAAAGGGGGTGGTGATGAACAGAGTGTCTGAATTAAGCAGACCACTCTTACCCAGTCCAAAGATCAGGGCTTGATCCATCAACGTTATTTAGCTCACTGCCCCATCCCAGCTCAGAACCTGGCTATATGCAAATTAGTCTGTCCCTGGCCCAGTGCATCATGGGAACAGGGCAGACCAAACTACCAAGCCAATTCTTCACCAGAAAGGAGACAAGCTACCGGGGACCGGTTTCTGGCATTTCAGCCTCGTCGGCCCGGCTTGCTTGAATCCTGATGGAGCAGTGAGCAAGGGACTCGTGTCTGAGTATACCCTGCCACACCTATAGTGGCCAAAAACGATTCAGAAGGAACTTGACGATTGTCTTCGAAACAAGAAATATCCTAAAAAGGTGATTAGAGAATCCAAGAAACGAGCCTCGAACAACAATCGAGAATCATTACTTGAACTTACTCCTCCAAAACCCAAGAGCGAGAGGATAGCTTTTGTCAATACCTTCAATACAAGGTCGAATGCCATCCAGAAGATCGTGCGACAACACTGGAAGATCCTGAACACTGGCCCAGACAAACTTGCGGAACCCCTCTTTGCTTATAAAAGAGGAACCAGCATAAGAGATCGGCTAGTACATACGAGACCAGGGCCCAAGAATGTCCACCAAGTTGGGACTCTGTGGGACCTCCCTCCAGTTGTAGGGCACCATCCCTGTGGACACTGCGCTGCTTGCCCACAAACTAGTCGATCCACCAGTTTAGACATTGGAACATCCAGGCGTTGGGAACAGAAACAGTTTACCAACTGCAACAGCATCAACCTCATCTACCTGATTACATGTCCCTGTCCCCGACAGTATGTCGGGATGACAACGAGGAAAATCAAAGTGAGAATTTCTGAGCACAAGAGCACAATCAGGTGCAAGAAGCAGGCAACCCGCCTCACCAACCACTTCTTAGAGGTGGGACATAAGCCAACTGATTTTACTTGGACTGTCTTGGAACAACCACGAATTCCACCTCATATCACTGACATTACCAAACATCTATTTAAATTGGAGCAGAAATGGGTGTATCGTTTGAACACTGATAAAAATGGGTTGAACGAAGACATCCCGTGGATAGCGTTACAGTGACCTAGTCTTCTTTGACCTCCAGGGCTTGTTTTCTCGCTCACCTGACTGGTCGGCGACCTATTCATCATGCCGAGTATATGGTGCACAAGCTACAATCATGAGTGCTTAAAACAAGACTACCTAAGGCTCAATATAATCGAGTAGGCAGTATAATTGTGGAAATACTCTCGCACTTTACACTCTCTAATGGGCTTCAATAGGTTGGTCTATAGTTGGGTTGGAATAGCGATGCACGGTCACACTATTTGTGATACCTGGGCAAAACTATGAACCTGATGAATTTTGATTGTCTGTCATTGCTTCATGAGATAACTGCACCAACAATGAAAATAAATGTTCAAGCAAACTATACCAACTCTATCTTACCGAAACAGGTCATTTGCACATGACAGGGGGGAGTCGAACCTGAGGCTCTCTGTGTGTTGTCCATGCCGCATACAGCATTGACTGTCAATGTTTCAGAGACGTGGCACACATGATGATAGTTGCTGCCGCGCTGTGACATACATTGATTCTAGCTGTCGGGGCTTCCAAGTCCTTATATATAAAATGATTGCTTCGACTTGAGATCGGAATGTTTGATAAACATTTTTATCACATTTGAAACAGCATTATTGAGACAGAGCCGATTGCCGTCATGATAAGCGATCCCTTAACTACAATTCCCGTGATTCTTTCAAACGCACACTGATGAGGCCTGTGACATTGACCAATGGGCTTGCACGGCGCGCAATGGCGTCATGACGTGTAATCGCGACCCACGTTTTGTAAACAACTTTGAAATACGGCAAAATACGCCCCCTCGGTGCCTCCCCAAACAGCGCAGATGCCTGACCGGAGTACCGACGGATAGGTACGTACAACCACGGCCGGCTAGACTGTTGACTGACTCATGCTTGGTCGGAATGGAGTGCGCAGGTTGCTATTCCCGCGTCGATCTCCATTATTTCCACCCTGCTGCGAGACCCGGGTGTTTCAACTAATCCCCGATCATTAAACTGCACGAGATCAGGGGTGTACTCTAATAATAATGCGACGGAGTGGTGAGAGGATGTCTTCTGTTACCATCTGTGTAGCGTTGCAAATGCTTTGATTCTCACAGAGGTGACTTACACGATGATAGACACCACCACAACGTTGTAACTCTAATGATTGATGACGTCTGTTTTCGGAATGGCAGCTGTCGTGTGGGGTTTCTCATTTTCGTTTTTATGATTTTCAATTAGAGCGGTGCCCCCAATTCCTGAGCTGTAGCCAGGTGAGGAGTGGCGCTGGTCCCTCAACCTCCAGGTGAGTGAGAGGAGTGTCCAATTAATAATCGGTTGGGTAATATTGTTTTGACATAGAACAATTCACAAGTCAATAGACTTTTATGAAACTAAGGAGAGATAACTCTGCTAATAATATGTTATCCTACTATCTCTGTTTTCTTCTTTTTTTATGTGTCTTCTACACCTCTGCATCACTCGAACAGAACAGTGAGAGGACCTATTCAGGTGATATCCATTTTCGGTTTTTTGCACTCACTCACTTTAGAAGCAGTCGCAAAGTAAAAAATGTTTTGGTCCTGAAGAAGCAGAGATCCCGTCTGGATCTACTATCTGCAGAAACATGTCGACCTTTATCAACATGCAGTAGATATTTGTTAAACTACTGTTACTTTGCACTTTAAGGTTTTTAATCTTGGAGGTGGTTGCCTTCTCATTAAAGTTATTTGGTGCATCCACTATCCATTTTTATCTTTAATACTTTTACTCACGCATATATTTCTTTGAGCACTGCTTCCAGTTACCACTATGTTGAATAGTGATATGTACAATATGGACATACCACCTTGTGAAATCGCCCAAATGATGACAACAAGGGCGGTTCAGAGTGCGTAACTGATGGGTACATACATCACATTGTGGTTAGTCCCTTTGTACTTCAGAGTATAGTGAAGACCGTTTGAACACAGAGACCTTAAGTTTCACATAGACCCACAGTTATTGATTGTTTATAAAGTATGTTCTATGGGGTTATAACTGTGTATCTGGTCTTTAAATATTCCCTTGGACCCTACTCCCTCCGTGTTTGTTATTGTTTAGTGCAGTTGCATGACTGCGGGTCCAGTTTTTCTAAAAAATGATTACGTTATAGCTCGTAGCGAGTGGGAAGCAAGGCTCCACTTAAATCCCCCAAACCAACGAATCATAGCATCGGGTTGGGTTCCCCACACTCGATAGCTGCCGGTTCCTTTCTGACGTCAACTCTCTTGATTCTTCTCTAAGAATGGCGACCAATTTAGGTTTAGCCTTCGATGAAGAAGAAATTCAATCCATTCTGAACGAGAATCCCAGTATGTTAGAATCAATGCCAGTTCCACCCTTGACAAACGAAGATGGATGGCCTAAGATTCTAATATTAAAAAAGAGCTATTCCCGCACTTGTGTTCACGGAATAGCCATGGCTGAATATCTCAGGGGAAACGGTGCACCATCTGGGTTGATTGTTACCAATGCCCCTAGACAATTCCTTGATGATAAAGATTTCTTGCGCGATTGGTCACTCATAGCATGGAAATGCACTCGCGATTGGCTTGTTTTAATAATTAAAACTGCAAAAAGGGTCGCTGACAAGATTCTTGTTGAGATACAAATATTGGAGGGTCAAATCAAGGCTACAGTCACAGGGAAGTTGTTTACCAAACAGCAAGAGGAGAACAACAAGACTAGTAAGGAGTTTAAAGACTCGATTTTATTTGCTAAGCTAGAGAAATGCAAAAAAGATCTGGCGAAATTCGCCATGGACAAAGTCTATCCCTATACGAGCACCACTTATGTACCAACTCCGTACAATAGAAACGGACGAAGAGGTGGCTCCACGTATGGTACCTCTACTTCGGAGGACACCTCGAGTGATTCTGACTCCAATAACCAAGACAATTCTGCCAACCAACAACGAGGCAGAGGCAACAAAAAGAACTGGAGAGGCCACAATTATGGCCCGAATCAATTCAATCCGTGGTGGTCACCCAACCCATGGATGTCTGGAGGCCCTTTTCCACTTCAACCTATGGGCCCTTTTGGCCCTATGCCTTTCCCGCAAAATCAAAATATGCAGCCTTTTTTAGGCTTTGGCCAAGGAAGGACACGAGGAAGAAGACGAACCTCAAGAGGCCATGTCCAGTGGACAGCACCACCACAATCGATGGGTCTACGGAGCGGGAGACAAATACAACAGGACCAAGCAGGAACGAGCACAGAGACGATTTGATCATCAATCTCTGTACAAGAGAGTTGTCCTCCACTGAAAGCCAAGTATTAAATCGAGGTCTTGGTTTTGTGCAGACAACAACTGGTGACGCTTTTCAGACACAAGTGGAACTAGCCCAATTTTTTAGGAAGGTCAGGTTACACTTTTTCTTTTTGAAATCTGAGAATACTCCCAATGAAGAACAGAACACAGGTTTAAGGAAACCTTCCAGTTTCCTGCCCTTACCTCATACAATACCAACAAAGGTCATAACCTTTGAGGAAGCAGTGCGACATGATATTCAGCACTTATTCGAAGGTACTGAGAAGCCATTCATGAACCTGCCCAAGAAAGAACAAGAGGCTTTATCGAATCTAGCGAGAGATGACTCTGTCATTATAAAGCCCGCAGACAAAGGGGTGCCATAGTACTTATGGATACGAACACTTACAGACAAGAGTGTCTGAGACAACTTAACGACACCAATTCCTATAGTCCGTTGTCTGAAGATCCTACTGAAAGACTCTCCAATACGATCAAACTTCTCACGGAGGAGGCGTTATCAGAAGGCTGGATCACCACCAACGAGGCCTCTTTCCTTTGTACGTCTAAACCGGTGATGCCATATTTTTATGTGCTCCCAAAAGTTCACAAGGAAACACGCCCACCGCCAGGACGCCCGATCATTTCAGGCATCGGGTCGTTACTTGAACCCTTATCGACCTTTGTCGATATTTTTTTGCGACCATTGGTGAAACTGATGCCAACATATATCCAGGATACAAAAGACCTTTTGAGGATTCTCCCTGATATTGAGTTCGACAACACCTTGGACATCCTGGCGTCCTTCGATATTGAGTCCCTTTATACCTCGATACCACAAGATGAGACACTTGAGACTATCGAGATGCTTCTACGAGAAAAAGAATGGGACTCCATCACTCCAGTTTCTTTCATTATGGAACTGGCTACCATCGCAATGAAAGAGAACTTCTTTCGTTTTGAAGAGACAGTGTTCCTCCAAACGTCAGGTACCAGCATGGGGAGCGTTTTTGCCCCCAGCTTGGCGAACCTGTACGTCCACAAGTTTGAACAGGACTGTGTATTGTCATCTATGAACCCCTATTTACAATCAATAAGGGTTTGGAAACGTTACATAGATGATATTTTGATTGTGTGGCGTGGATCTGAAAGTGAACTCAAGTCCTTTTACTTGTGGTTGAACGAACAGAATGCGTTCTTGCGCTTCACGTGTGAACATTCAAAGTCTACGCTGGCCTTCTTAGACCTACGGATCAATGTAACCTCAGGGGGTTTGGCGTCCGAACTATATAAGAAGCCAATGTCACGCAATTCGCTGCTCCAATACGACAGCTGCCACCCCAAAGCGTTACGGGATAATTTGCCCTTCGGGCAATTCCTACGCATCCAGCGAAACTGCACCACCAAAGAAAGTTTCCAGAAACACGCGAAGGAACTTGACGACTGTCTTCGAGACAAGAAATATCCTAAAAAGGTGATTAGAGAATCCAAGAAACGAGCCTCGAACAACAATCGAGAATCATTACTAGAACTTACTCCTCCAAAACCCAAGAGCGAGAGGATAGCTTTTGTCAATACCTTCAATACAAGGTCGAATGCCATCCAGAAGATCGTGCGACAACACTGGAAGATCCTGAACACTGGCCCAGACAAACTTGCGGAACCCCTCTTTGCTTATAAAAGAGGAACCAGCATAAGAGATCGGCTAGTACATACGAGACCAGGGCCCAAGAATGTCCACCAAGTTGGGACTCTGTGGGACCTCCCTCCAGTTGTAGGGCACCATCCCTGTGGACACTGCGCTGCTTGCCCACAAACTAGTCGATCCACCAGTTTAGACATTGGAACATCCAGGCGTTGGGAACAGAAACAGTTTACCAACTGCAACAGCATCAACCTCATCTACCTGATTACATGTCCCTGTCCCCGACAGTATGTCGGGATGACAACGAGGAAAATCAAAGTGAGAATTTCCGAGCACAAGAGCACAATCAGGTGCAAGAAGCAGGCAACCCGCCTCACCAACCACTTCTTAGAGGTGGGACATAAGCCAACTGATTTTACTTGGACTGTCTTGGAACAACCACGAATTCCACCTCATATCACTGACATTACCAAACATCTATTTAAATTGGAGCAGAAATGGGTGTATCGTTTGAACACTGATAAAAATGGGTTGAACGAAGACATCCCGTGGATAGCGTTACAGTGACCTAGTCTTCTTTGACCTCCAGGGCTTGTTTTCTCGCTCACCTGACTGGTCAGCGACCTATTCATCATGCCGAGTATATGGTGCACAAGCTACAACCATGAGTGCTTAAAACAAGACTACCTAAGGCTCAATATAATCGAGTAGGCAGTATAATTGTGGAAATACTCTCGCACTTTACACTCTCTAATGGGCTTCAATAGGTTGGTCTATAGTTGGGTTGGAATAGCGATGCACGGTCACACTATTTGTGATACCTGGGCAAAACTATGAACCTGATGAATTTTGATTGTCTGTCATTGCTTCATGAGATAACTGCACCAACAATGAAAATAAATGTTCAAGCAAACTATACCAACTCTATCTTACCGAAACAGGTCATTTGCACATGACAGGCGGGAGTCGAACCTGAGGCTCTCTGTGTGTTGTCCATGCCGCATACTGCATTGACTGTCAATGTTTCAGAGACGTGGCACACATGATGATAGTTGCTGCCGCGCTGTGACATACATTGATTCTAGCTGTCGGGGCTTCCAAGTCCTTATATATAAAATGATTGCTTCGACTTGAGATCGGAATGTTTGATAAACATTTTTATCACATTTGAAACGGCATTATTGAGACAGAGCCGATTGCCGTCATGATAAGCGATCCCTTAACTACAATTCCCGTGATTCTTTCAAACGCACACTGATGAGGCCTGTGACATTGACCAATGGGCTTGCACGGCGCGCAATGGCGTCATGACGTGTAATCGCGACCCACGTTTTGTAAACAACTTTGAAATACGGCAAAATACACCCCCTCGGTGCCTCCCCAAACAGCACAAATGCCTGACCGGAGTACCGACGGATAGGTACGTACAACCACGGCCGGCTAGACTGTTGACTGACTCATGCTTGGTCGGAATGGTGTGCGCAGGTTGCTATTCCCGCGTCGATCTCCATTATTTCCACCCTGCTGCGAAATGGGCACTCTATGTGCCGCGAGACCCGGGTGTTTCAACTAATCCCCGATCATTAAACTGCACGAGATCAGGGGTGTACTCTTTAATAATAATGCGACGGAGTGGTGAGATGATGTCTTCTGTTACCATCTGTGTAGCGTTGCAAATGCTTTGATTCTCACAGAGGTGACTTACACGATGATAGACACCACCACAACGTTGTAACTCTAATGATTGATGACGTCTGTTTTCGGAATGGCAGCTGTCGTGTGGGGTTTCTCATTTTCGTTTTTATGATTTTCAATTAGAGCGGTGCCCCCAATTCCTGAGCTGTAGCCAGGTGAGGAGTGGCGCTGGTCCCTCAACCTCCAGGTGAGTGAGAGGAGTGTCCAATTAATAATCGGTTGGGTAATATTGTTTTGACATAGAACAATTCACAAGTCAATAGACTTTTATGAAACTAAGGAGAGATAACTCTGCTAATAATATGTTATCCTACTATCTCTATTTTCTTCTTTTTTTATGTGTCTTCTACACCTCTGCATCACTCGAACAGAACAGTGAGAGGACCTATTCAGGTGATATCCATTTTCGTTTTTTTGCACTCACTCACTTTAGAAGCAGTCGCAAAGTAAAAAATGTTTTGGTCCTGAAGAAGCAGAGATCCCGTCTGGATCTACTATCTGCAGAAATATGTCGACCTTTATCAACATGCAGTAGATATTTGTTAAACTACTGTTACTTTGCACTTTAAGGTTTTTAATCTTGGAGGTGGTTGCCTTCTCATTAAAGTTATTTGGTGCATCCACTATCCATTTTTATCTTTAACACTTTCACTCACGCATATATTTCTTTGAGCACTGCTTCCAGTTACCACTATGTTGAATAGTGATATGTACAATACGGACATACCACCTTGTGAAATCGCCCAAATGATGACAACAAGGGCGGTTCAGAGTGCGTAACTGATGGGTACATACATCACATTGTGATTAGTCCCTTTGTACTTCACAGTATAGTGAAGACCGTTTGAACACAGAGACCTTAAGTTTCACATAGACCCACAGTTATTGATTGTTTATAAAGTATGTTCAAAGGGGTTATAACTGTGTATCTGGTCTTTAAATATTCCCTTGGACCCTACTCCCTCCGTGTTTGTTATTATAATCCATATGAAGCCATTTTGAGAGGGGCTGCAAATTGTTTTGCCAACTATAATTTTGTACTTATTTTTAATAATATTACTGTGTATGTAATGGTGGAACAGCATAATGGTTACTAGTTTATGCACATTTCAGTAGGCCTATGTTGGTTAAGGTATCAAGCCAATGGCACATGCTCTAGCCACTGGTACTCACAAACATTTTTTCCCAGAGCCACAAAGTGCGGTCTCTGGTGTGCCAGAGTGCTGCATTGATGCTAGGAGGGTGGGAGTGCGGCTTTGTGGGAAGGGGGCAAAGTTGGCATTGTGGAAGCAAAGCATGTACATGGTCAGTGAGTCGTGGAGCTTTTTTGAGGTTTTCACTCCATACTGCCCTCTAAATTAAGCACGTAGTCTCTAGAAGAGTCATAGATTTGACAATACTGTGTTGTTCTATATTTGAATCGCTAGCCTCTACCGCACCTTAAGGTAAGCCTTATCTTGTTGCTAGCACTGCCTTGGGAGAGTTAAGTGTAAAAAAGAGGTAACTCCTTTATTGATTGCAATTAAAAAAAAAATCACAATGTGAAACCAGAAAACCTAGAATCAATCCCGGCTTCATCACCTGGCCAAACTGTATTACCTTGGCAATTGTTTTATTTCACTTTGCTTTCTTTTTCCTCATTATCACATGTAAGACCACCTTGAAATGCATGTGCGCTGCACAAAAACTTCTCTTGTGCTTCTTTTAGGAAACTTTAATGTTGTCCATGTATAACAAAAACCCAGGCCACCCAGAGGGTTCGACGTGACATATGTCATAAGCAGTAGGCCTCATGTATGTATTATGAAATGTATAGACTAAATCTAGGCCTTTAAAGGTGGATTGTTACTGCACCTTGTTAAAGCTTACAGCCATGCATTTTTACATAACATCTCACAGATTAACATTTGTGGGGAAGAACTTTGGTGCTGACTACCCACTTTGACAAACTGTAAGGGTAAACGATTTATACAGTAATACTACTTGCTGGAGTCTCTTTGGAAGGCCGAACAGGATTAGCTATCTGTCAGAATCTTTGGAAAAAAATCATTAAAAATACAAACATACCTATATACAATCATATGGCTGAAGCAGCATTCTGTTTTCATGCATGATAGCATAAAGCATGGGGCAATGGACCAGTCCACTTCAGTCACTAGCTCTATTCCCGGATAAAGGATGACACTTGTCTGATCACATGTGCATGTCTACCTGAAAATGAGTGACTTGTTGTTTTCCATCTTCTCTTTTCATAAATTCAATTTAATTTCTTTCCTTCTCTTTTTCTTATCATTTTAGCGCATACTATAGTTTCCCAGGCAGTGCTAAAAGACAGCTTGCTTACTGCTCATTTTATCAGCACCGCGCCATACCCCTTATAGCCACTGATTCTAGAACTTTAAAAACAACTAAACACTGTGTACAATTCCATTGCAAGATGCCCTCTGGTTACTATGTGTAATTATATTTGTTATTGCAGTCATATTATTACCAAGTTTACACAGCAGTATGTTTTTTTTTTCTACGTTAAGTATTTTAAATTAGCTTGAATATTTTGTTGGGTGTGCTTCGTTATGCATTTGTAAGTGGATAAACGCAAGAATGATTTCGTGGATTGATGAATGATGCATGGGTGCAAAAAGGAGGGACGGAGTCATGGCTCTCCATCTTAAATCTAACAGGCTTCAAACTCCAACTGACAGAAAAAGTAAAATCCCTTGGATTCACCCTCAACTCGAACCTCCCACACAAAGAACACATTGCCAAGATGACCAAATCAGCCTAGTTCCAAATTTCCCTCCTAAAAAAGTTAAACATTTTCTCCCAGGTTAAGACTTCAGAAAAACAGTTCAAGCCCTATTCCTATCTCACCCAAATGCACTGCTCAACGGCATCCCAGAGACCGCTCTTACTTCCTTTAATGGCATCCATCATGCAGTAGCACGGCTCATCAAGTGGCTAAAGGAATCGAACCACAGCATCTTCATGCTAATGGATCTACACTGGCTCCTCCTGCAAGCCCTGATCATCTTCAAGATCAGCTGCATCACTTATAAGACCCTCTACGCTAAGACCCTGGTCTACCTAGCTAACAAGCTAACTATCTGGAAGTCAATTCCAGAAGAGGAGCTCCAACATAGCCTGATTAGAGACTAAATATTGCAGGGAGGAGAAAACAAGAAAGCAAGCCTTTTCAGCATATGCCTCTAGGATCTGGAACAACAACCCATCTGACATCATAACAGCGCTAAGCCTCCTACAATTCAGGAGGAAAATGAAAACTCGCCTCTTCGAGGAATACTACCTCAGATACAATGACTTCTCACCTCTTCCACTAGTTCAACCACCTCTTTCACGGCCCTCCCTCTATGTATCTCCATTCATGCTCTGTTACTAGGTAGTTAGGTAGGTTTGTGATTTAGAATTACCAAAACATTCATACACTCATAGACTGCATGTATGAGGTGTATGCTGACATATTGAATGTTTAAACAATCAATGACTGAAGAGGCACTTTCACAGACCTGCCAACCTCGAACAGATTTTTACTGTGCAAGTGATGAGGTAGGGGTCGCGAAGAGGGTAGAGTATGGATAAGGGGTCGGGTTGAAAGTTCTTCAGTGTCTGAGTAGCTATAGGACGACACTGGAGGGGGAGTGACCAATGCGATGGGAAGGGATTTGCGACCATTACTGACAAAGGTATCTACTCTTACCCTCCCTCAAAATGCCACCCGCGTTGTCTTGGGGAGGTTTAAAAAGCTGGAAATGGAATGTAAATTGTGAAGAGTCTCCAGGCACGAGCTGGAAACCCACTATATATAAGGGTTTCCAGCTCACACTGTGCCCTGCGTGTTTTAGTGGTATTTTACTCAATGATACTGTGGAAAGTGCTAATATTAGGTCATGCCTTGCTGCCAACCCCAGATATGCATGGCCAAAAGTTTGGAAATTAAGAACATCATAAAAAAGCCCATTAAATGAATTACCCCTCCCCAAAAAAAGAGTTAAAAACTGAGTTATGGTTGCGGCTCAAACTCCCCAAGCCACTAAAGTTCGCCAGTAATGGTTAGTAATGCACACAGCACATACATAACAGACAGCGCAATATAGATACATTATATATATATATATGCAAAGAATCAGGTTGCCCTCTGCGGTAGGACCACACTCGCAGGTAGGTATAGCACATTTGCAAGAATGCTCGAGGTCCGACGCGTTTCGGGCCAACACCCTTCATCATGGACCCTCCTCTGTGCACAAAACAGGAAACAAACAACTATAATCCCACCTTTTATTTAAATTCATTGACAACACGCTCAGGTGAGCGAACCATTGCCTGCTGAGACTGGTAGTTCCAAATATTCCCCAAGTGGGGGCTGTTTCTGCTGGCACATTGAAAAGTTATTTATGAGGCTGCCAAGTGTCCCGCAACATTCCTCCTGCCATCACAGTACCCCACCTGCTCCGCACTTTTTAATGTGCCATGAGGGACCCAGAAGGACCCTCCTGGGGCCAAAAAGAGAGAAGAAAAAAAAATTGGCAAACACTGCAGTAATCCTGCTGGACTCCTGCAAGATCGGAAAAAACCCAAAACAAAATGGTGGCCTGGGCCATGATCACTAAGTTTATGCCTTGGCAAACCCACCCCCCGGGGCTGTATTCATAAGAGGGAGGGGCTGCACAGCCCCCTCCCCAAGCCTTCAGAGGCCCCAGGGAGCACACCCCTGTTGCTCAAATTAGTGTAAATGGGGGGGGGACGGTTGGGGGGGGTGCAGTGCAGACCCCCCCTGATCCTCCGGAGGTCCCGGGACCCTACTCGCATGAACAAAATGCTTCCATTGTGAGAGGCGGGCCACCCAGCCCCTCTGCTCGGGCTTTTAAAGGCCAAAATTACTTAAAATGGAGAGGGAATGCGTGCCTCACCTCTCCGAGCCATTAAAGGCCCCAGGGACCCCATCCCTTAGGGTCGGCTCACATACTATGTTCTGGGTAGCCCACCCCTGGGACATAGCAGTTACTCTGCCCGCACAGGCATGGGCAGGGAAACCTGTGTTTGCTCTCGCTTGGTGGGAGAATTTTCAAAACTCCCGCCAAGTGGGAGCAAACACCAAGTCCGTACCCAGCGAGTGGGAACTATAAAAATGTTCCTACCAACTGGGAGAGGACTTATGATCTGTTTCAGGGCAGGGAAACAGAGCAAAATATTGCTCCTGCCTGGAGGGAGCAGCATTAGTAGCTGCTAGGGAGCAATTAGTCCATTACAGACGGCGATCTACACTTACACTTACAACTGAAAAGTTGGCCTGAACCGCTTCCTTTTGTATCTGTTGCAACTGTTTCCACACCTGAACCTTTACCATCCTTTGAACTGCAGTTGAATTGCGTCCCTTTTGAGTGGTCTGTGTCGCCGTTTACCACCTGTTTGAAGTTATTGGCCCTTTGACATTGATTTAGTCTTAGAAGCCCTAATATCCACTACCCCCTTCAGGTGTCTTGATCCTGTAGCTCAATGAAATACTAAATCCTTCTCTTCCAATTTCACTCCGACTACTTTAGTCTGAATATTGACTCCCTTTCTACCCGGAGTTAACTGCCTGAAATTCTCTGTAAATTTCATGCGCAACACCTGGAGTTAATCCAGCCTCTATTGACCATGCAGTCTTTCACAGATCTGCCACCACGTGTCACTAACAGAAACCCAAACCCCTGCTTAAACTGCTGTACACATGAATGTATGCTCAATGCAAAAGTGGAATGCTGTACAACGTTGTGAAATCTAGCTACTTCCAATCCCTGACAAGTTCTTTATCTTTGAGGAGAGGTGGTGAGAACATAGATCATGCAGTCTCGATCTCTTCCAGGCATCACTTTGCCATGTAGCTGTCTGCCGGAGTTTCAAAAATAGAATTTTCCATTTGTTACTTTTGGCCAATCCAGCCGTATCATTCTTTATATATACACACACCAGGGCTCGAAATCATAAAAATGTTACTAGACGTGCAGGACTAGTAACTTTAGTAATCTACTCGACCTAACTGTAATGTACCGGACCCGTGAACGGGTCTCATTGTGTGAGCCTAGGCAAATGTTATGTCTTGTGGAGCCGCCTTTTTCTTACAGTTATAGGGTACACATGATTCCTGGCGTGCCTCTTAATTCATAATAGCATCGTCATCTGGGCAGGAGCAGTAATAATTCCCAATTCCTGCTTAAAAACTCACTTTTCATAAATATATTACCAAAGCATAATGTGGTAGTGCATTGTCGTTTACAGATAGCCCATTTTCCATTGAAACATGCTGCACCCATGGGATGGACTAATGTTCTGATTTGTTACCTTTGCCTCAAATTGTAAAGCGCTCTGATATCTTTCGGGATCAAGTTTGTGCTATATAAATCTTTATAAATAAAAAATAAAAAATAAATAAAGGCCGGCTCCTGCTGCATGCCCCGGCGGTCATGAAGGAATATAATATGGGTGCCCTGGGTGGGGACCAGGGAACCCACCTTTCAATTATATGGGCCTCCGGGCATGGGGTCCCGGGACTGATTTTGGCTCTGGAAGGGGGCCGCACAGTCCCCTCCCCTTTATTTAAATGAGTGGCCCTGATGGATGGATCCCCAGGGTCTAACAAAGCTCAGGGAGGGGGGGGGCAACGTGCCCCCCCCTCTTACTAGGGGATGAGGTCCCAGGGCCTTACAAGGCCTGGGAAGAGGGGCCACATGGCACCCTCCCCTTTAATTTCAGTGATGGCCCTGTAGGATGGCGTCCCTAAGGCCTGACAAGGCTTGGAGATAAGGGCCATGCTCTCCACCTCCCCTTTAATATTAGTAATGGCCCTTGGGGATGGGGTCTCGAGGGCCTAACAAAGATCTGGAGTAGTGCCAAAAAAAGGCCCTGTGGGTGGAGTCCCAAGAGCCTAAGAAGGCTCGGGGAGGTGGGCCATGCGGACCCTCTCCAGTTTAAATTAAGTAGTGGCCCGGGGGATGGGGTCCCCAGGAACTAATAAGGCTTGGGAAGGTGGCCCGCATAGCCCTCCCTCCCCATTAATTTTAGTAATGCTTGGGGACTGGGGCCACATGGCCCCTCTCCCCTTTAATAAAATAGAAAGGCCCTGGAATATAGTGTCCCAAGGACCTAATAAGGCTCTGGAAGTTAGGGCACACGGCCCGCTCCCCTTTATTTTAAAAAACTGCCCTGGGTGATAGGGTCCCCAGGGCCCAATAAGGCTCAGAGAGGGCAGCACATGGACCCTTGCCTTTTAAAAAACATACTGTTCTGTGGCCACCCCCCACCACGCACAGCATTTGAGATGTCATCAGTGATATCATAACTGATGTCAGAGAACATGTCACGAGTCATGTAATAAATGAGGTCAAACAGTGCATGGTTGAAGCACGAGTTACAGTTAGCTCTGCTCACTATAACTGGTGAATTTCTGTCTTTTAGTTCAAAATGTTAATTTTATCACTGATATATTCACCCCACTATAACGTTACATTAACCTTTTTTGTGTATATATATATATATATATATATATTTATATATATTGATAAAAAACACAATTAGAAACTAGTTATGGCTCAGTGAACACAAAAGTGAAAAAAGCCCTGAAACTCACCGTTTATGGTATGTAATGCCAACTGCACACCATAACCCATGCCCACACCATGTTTAGCTTTTTGTTGACGGACTTTTTTCATTACATGACACCGGCTAAGCTGTATATTAGGCGTGATGGGTGGGGCATGAGTTATCATGTGCATTGTACCCCATAACTTGGAATTTCGGCGCTTTTCTTAACTTGTGTTCACTGACCATAACTGATCTTCAACTGTGGTTTCTTTAGTGAATTTCATGATCTTTATGATGTGCTGCATTTGCCTCACTTGAACCCATTCTGCACTGTACATGAGTTTTAGCTAAGCTCTGAGCCCAGCCCACTTCTGTGGTGCACAGCGGGAGATGGTCATAGGGCCTGCCTAGCCTTGCACTGGTCCTAATTAACTAGCTGCTAGACTTCACGCAAACTCATCAAAAATGCTAATATGTTGGTGAATGTAACTTTTATTGCCCCTGTTTATCCTTTTTCCTCCTCTGACAGATCTGCTACACATGTGATATAGGCACAAAAGTTGATATACCATTAGCAAACCAATCATCAAATATATCTGCTAAATATGTGCCGATTTGTACCATAGTGCCAATGTTATTAACGAATGAAGATATTTTTGCATCTACGTTTTAACTGGGCTTTCTTTTATGGATCTGCATGAAATTGAAAATACCAAGGTAAATCTAAACAGGCTAAATCTCTGCCAGATTTAGTGCATTTCCACCAGAGATGTTCAAAGTTATTAGTATATCATATATATTTTCTACTGCCCTCTTTAACTTTGCCCCTCCCCCATCAGGATCTTCATGACATTGGCACAAATCCTGGCATACCAATAGAAAACAAATCCTTTAAAGCTTTTGCCACAATTTGTGTAGATTCATCACATAGTGCCAAACTTATCAGCAAATGAACAATGTTTTCTCCCTCCCCCTTTTCCAACTGCTATCCTTAGTGGAGCTGTATGAATTTGAAAATACCAAAAGTCCAGATTTTATGCAAAATCATCAAACACAGCCCAAGTTATGAGTAAATAAACAAACGGCTTTTGAACTGACAACATATGCAAAAGTGTAAACCCCACTCTGCCCCTTTTTAATATCTCAAGAACTACCAAACGGATTTAGACCAAACAAACAAACACACACTTTCTGAGTAAGTTTATGCAAGTCTGCTGTAAATCTGTTTAGTGAGAGCAAAATTTCCTACAGGTGTTAAGATTAGAAAACACATCTTATTTGACCCACCTCTTAATTGTGTTACCCTGCACAGAAGTGCACAAAATGAGACTTTGACCACGTTAGGTGAGGGCCACATTTTGTGCAGATCCGTTGGGGGTGTTGGGGGGCAAAGAAATAGTCACATCGAAAAGGGGCATTTCAATGGAAAGTGTGGCTGAACCATAACTACACAGTGGTGACTGCCACCCTGTAATGTATAGTACAAATGAATAGATGCCGAGTGTAATATCACAATTGTTGTGTGGGGAGGAGTCATGACTCACAGGCGAAGCAGCCTTGAGTGAGTTGTGATGGTCCTCATCTCCCTCAACAATGCCAATGGGGCATCTGCGTATATGGTTTGAGTCATGGCACATTTTCATTTGTATTTCATTTAACAAAATGTATTCAACACAAATGAGAATACAAGGGGTCACATTACAGTTACAAGGTAAAATTACATTGAAGAGTCATGGAACTATTAGGAAAGTTGTTTCCCATATAAAGTAGCTTTTACACGAAAACATCAAGGTAGTAAAAAGTATTTTTAGGCCAATTTTGCTGTGCTATGGTAATATATGTGAATTTGACATTTGTTCTGTAGAGATAAATGTGTGAATGTACATTTATTAATACAGTTGCTCTGCATAACGTGTGTTAAGGGGGTCAACATTTATTTTCATTGCTGTGGAATGAATAGATTATTTATGTTATTTATAGAAACTACCAAAACACATTCACAAAGCTATAACTGGAGTGCAGAGGTCTCATTCATGTTTATTACCACAGTCCATCCAACTTGACTTGAAACCTCTACAATGTGAGTTCACCTTGCTGCAAATATTTAACCCCTTCTATACTGGTTTCGGGCAAATATATTTTCTTTTAAGAAATAGACATTTAAAAAATGACATGGACATGGCATAAATAAGTGCGTCTTGACCTTTTGACTTACGTGAGCCACTACTGAATCACTAATAGAAACTGGGGACCCCAGCCTAAGCAAATTTTTACAAAACAATACACACAACAAGTGTACATCTAGCAAATACCCAAGTCCTGAAATATGTTATTTATTTCACACACAAAAAATATATTAAAAAATTATTATAAAATATAAACACATTTTAAAAAAAATATTGAACAGGACGCTTAGAGCTTCTCAGATGTTTTTTATTTCTAAAAGACAATGAAATATACTTGACTCAAGCTTATCACTTTTCCTTTTTGACTCTTAATGCAGGCAATAAGCTACCATGCATGTGAACTAGCTTCAGTTTACTGTACCTGTGCTACTCCAATCAATCGAGCTAAGATTACCAATTTAATTTTAGCAGTCAATTTCAAATTTCTTCAGTCACAGAGGATTTTCAAATGCTCAATGTTACAATTATCTTTTTATTTACCTAAAATATAATAATGTGCTATTATTATATCATTGTTTTCTGCGGATCCCCTGAGTAGGCATCGTGGCCAGCCAGGGGTCTCAGCGACACGGGTTATGTATGAACCGCTGGCATAAACTATATAGATTACACAGAATGCAATGTGCCATTGTTGTGGGAGGGGAGAGGCAACACGACCCACTCGAGGCCGTTTCTCTAGTGTCACGGGGGACTCTCGGTCCCTCTTCACGGTCATTAATTGTAATAAATACCGTGTCTGACAATTTAAAGGGACCATCCAGGGAAGAGAAGGGAGCAGATCATTCTCTTCTTCGCTAACAATCACCAATAGTAAACATAGCGCAGCAGCGCCACCGAGTGTCCAACAGCCTACATTGCAATAGCCTTCCACGTTCACAAGTTAATAAATGCCCAGGGGCGTATAAAAAGTTCTTCTCCGAGTACAGAGTTTACCAAACGCGTGACTTGAGTCCATATGGGTGTGTGATCCACACGTCAGTTTTATTTCAAAATATAAGTTTGAGGAAAATAAATAACACTACGTGCATGCCAACTGTACAACCAGCAGCAACACACAGACACCTATCAGCGCAGGGACAGTGCAGCACCAGAGTCACATATACTAACCGTGGCTCCAAAGCAGCGAAGAAGCTGTCCATCAAGTCAAGCTGGCATCAGCAAGTTACGTCATGACTCATTCCAGGAGAAGGTATAGCAGTTCGGGACGCCTCGCTGCGTGTCTCAGCCCTGCACGTCTCCCTCCAGCAAGTAAGCACTAATCCTTTGGGCCAGGGTCTACGTGCGGCCTGTGGGCATCGGTGCCCAGCCTTGTCAGTTCAGAAGAGGTTGGTTATTCGGAAGGCACTTGGCGAGTTTCCCTAACAGAGATGCCCTTTCAGCTCAGCTGTTCTCCCGGCGTTGCTATTGCCGGTGCCGCGCCCCCTCGTCCCTCCCTTCCAGCCGCCACGTAGTCAAGCAAAGCGCAGAGGCTTTCCCTGGGAGGGCGGGGAGGGGAGTGGAGCGGCCGCGGCCTGGCCTGGCCCCCCTACACGTCATCAAAGGGACAACGAGGCCTGACCCCGGGCTCGCCAAACAGGCTGCTGTCTGGCCCAATTCCCTTCTCAGGCGGCCACACTATTGGCCTTGAGCCCTCGGCTGCCTCGCTCTGGTAATCCCGATGTTAGTCTAGAAAGTGAGTTATTTTAGTGAAAAAGTTTTAACTTGATTCACAGCAGACGTTATAAACCCGACCCCCATTTCTTGTGGCGCTATCCTATTTCTGGCGAATCCTCACGTGTCGCCACTAAAGAGTCCAGATTCTCAAACAAGTAAACATTTCACAAAGGGCGTCTATTCAAATGATAAATCAAGACACGACAGTCAAAGTTCAGCCTTGCTTTGGGGTTGGCAGAATGTCAGCGGAGTAGCTATTCACTTGACCCTGGGCTCCGTGTGTTCCAATTCGCCCATATGGAACTGCCAGTTTGGCATCAAACTCTAAATGAGGGTCTAGGATATTTGACAGAGATAGATTATTAGATATGGGGAGCCTCTTACCGGCTGGTGGTCTTTTCCTTGCGGTGTTTCTTCTTGGGCTCCAGCGCTACTTCTCGCGACACCCGCTCCGCGGGTGCCGCTCGTCGGATTCACAACCTTGCCGGCCTGACCCCTGAGGATACGGGGAGACTTTGCCTGCCGGAACTACTGAGGGTCAAGAGGCGGGACTGCGAGGACCAGACTGCCCAGCGCCGCTGATCGGCCGCAGCTGGTCCTCTTCCCGCCCCCTCCTCTTCAAAGACCGTGTGCTCCTGAGGGCAGTGGGAGCCTCTTACCGGCTGGTGGTCTTTTCCTTGCGGTGTTTCTTCTTGGGCTCCAGCGCTACTTCTCGCGACACCCGCTCCGCGGGTGCCGCTCGTCGGATTCACAACCTTGCCGGCCTGACCCCTGAGGATACGGGGAGACTTTGCCTGCCGGAACTACTGAGGGTCAAGAGGCGGGACTGCGAGGACCAGACTGCCCAGCGCCGCTGATCGGCCGCAGCTGGTCCTCTTCCCGCCCCCTCCTCTTCAAAGACCGTGTGCTCCTGAGGGCAGTGGGAGCCTCTTACCGGCTGGTGGTCTTTTCCTTGCGGTGTTTCTTCTTGGGCTCCAGCGCTACTTCTCGCGACACCCGCTCCGCGGGTGCCGCTCGTCGGATTCACAACCTTGCCGGCCTGACCCCTGAGGATACGGGGAGACTTTGCCTGCCGGAACTACTGAGGGTCAAGAGCCGGGACTGCGAGGACCAGACTGCCCAGCGCCGCTGATCGGCCGCAGCTGGTCCTCTTCCCGCCCCCTCCTCTTCAAAGACCGTGTGCTCCTGAGGGCAGTGGGAGCCTCTTACCGGCTGGTGGTCTTTTCCTTGCGGTGTTTCTTCTTGGGCTCCAGCGCTACTTCTCGCGACACCCGCTCCGCGGGTGCCGCTCGTCGGATTCACAACCTTGCCGGCCTGACCCCTGAGGATACGGGGAGACTTTGCCTGCCGGAACTACTGAGGGTCAAGAGGCGGGACTGCGAGGACCAGACTGCCCAGCGCCGCTGATCGGCCGCAGGTGGTCCTCTTCCCGCCCCCTCCTCTTCAAAGACCGTGTGCTCCTGAGGGCAGTGGGAGCCTCTTACCGGCTGGTGGTCTTTTCCTTGCGGTGTTTCTTCTTGGGCTCCAGCGCTACTTCTCGCGACACCCGCTCCGCGGGTGCCGCTCGTCGGATTCACAACCTTGCCGGCCTGACCCCTGAGGATACGGGGAGACTTTGCCTGCCGGAACTACTGAGGGTCAAGAGGCGGGACTGCGAGGACCAGACTGCCCAGCGCCTCTGATCGGCCGCAGCTGGTCCTCTTCCCGCCCCCTTTGGAGACGCCTCGTATATTAAGGTCTACCAGTGACGCGCACGCGGGACGCGCACGGGACACAGAATGGGGCGAAGACCGGGCAAAGAGCGGGCCGTTTGAGGCCGTTCGAGAACGTTAGAGACTGGGCTGGGCCATCCCACTTATAGCAGGAACATCTCCATTTCCCCTTTTCGCTTCTATTAGATTATCTGGCCTCTCCCAGCGCCCTCTAGTTATATTGCTCACTATGAATAAAATGGAGACGAGGAGAAAAGCCAATTCGGCAGTTAATGGTCCCACGACAATTGCCCCTACTCAAGGTAAAATTGATAACTATTTCTTGAAGGCAGGATCCCTCTTGATAGATGACATCACTCTGCTAGAAAGACGCATTTCGCAAGAAATAGAGTGGGTTAGGAGGTCATCGATGGGTCCCATAGCAATGGCAAAAACTCCTGAGGAGAGGCGGAATATAGATAGCTCACAGCTTGGTGCCTGTGGAGGGGCCCAGCAAACCACTAGCATAGACCTCTCTGACGGAATTCTAAGTGATCTTGAGGACATGAGCCTTCTCTCACTGCCATTGACACAAATTACTCAACCACCAAATATAACAAACATGGGAGAAGATACTGATTTAACCACCCAAAGCCCTATTCCATCGAGGGAAGAACCCCCCTTAACTACTGACACCCCAAATGTGGCAGGGCCATTAAATCCAGATCGGGGTTTAAGGGAGGGTGCCATACAAAGAAGGAAAAGAGGTAAACAGGGTAATAAGGAAAAGAAGGGGAAAAAAGCGAAGGAAGGGCCAACACACAATACACCCAGTACAGACCCTACTACTCCGGATAGAACTTCACCCGTGATATCGATTGACTCTCCCCAGCAACCATCTAGTGACACTCTCACTGATCTGCCACCTCCCACCACTGAACACAATCTTGAGTTAGCTGAAGAGGATATAACATTAGCAGACATAGGGAAACTCTTTAGGTCAATCTTAAGCCCCCTAGAAGCCCGCCTGATTAAAATGGAAGCGAGGTTAATTAAAATTGAGAAAACCGCATTACAGATTATGGACGGTTGGAAACCTGGGGCTCCTGGCCCCATACTTTCTAACACTGATCCAAAACACAAAAAGAACCCGGACCCTCCAAAACTTGTAAAAAACACCAAGGCTGTAACAACTTCACTGGGTGCTAAAAACACCAATTCACATAGCAATCAACCATCAAACCCAAAAGTTAAATCACCTACGCCAGTGATTTCTGCAGGTGTCTCTAATAAGCAACCTCCTACTGCACAACAACAATCAGCTTCAGTCACCGATAACACGCAGTTCCATACACAACACAAAAGTCTTTCTAAACCCCCCCCCGATCATCAACCAAAATGCCCAAGACCTTAATAACTTAGTGGCAAAACCACAAAGAACAGTTACTGTTAATCTCCCGCCTGAGGTAGCCCCATATACCGTCATTCTAGTCGGGGCTCCCGAACTAAAATCGGATACAAATGAGACAGGGGAGTCATTAAAAAATAAAGTAATCAACTGGCTTTCAACCCATAGACCTCTTCCCAGAGGTAGGACCAGCGATATTCGCATGGTAAGAAGAGTCTCGTGGGTAGGCAAGAGACCCAAAACAATCAGTGGTGACTGCATACTGGTGAGCTTCAAAGAGCCAGGAACAGTCTCATTTATTTGCAGTTCCTTTTTGGAGGATGAGGGGAATACCATTCACCCAGTCCCTCTTTCGTTCTTCTATCCAGCAAATGAACATGTAACCAATGACCAGAGAAGAGGATACCATCAGAACTCACAGGGAAATTGGGAGGACAATCAGGGAAGGACGAGACCCCTCTTTAACCAAATGCGAAGACCCCCTGATCATCCGACTATATACAATAACTTTCAGGGGTGGGAGACTGTAAAGAGAAGAGGAATGGGAATGGGTGGATTTGATAGAGAAGTGCCTTGGCCTCCAAGATTCTGCCAGCCACCATTTCTACCATTGTCTAACCGATATGACTGCCTTGAAATGGGGGACTGACATCTGGCCTCCGAAGAAGGTGTACACGGACAAACACTAGGGTGTGATGAAGGCAACTTTGACACCTCTAACTCTAGGGAGGTGATATCTACTACTAGGAATCTAGACCCACCCCAACAGAGAAAAGAAAGGGGAACTATTCTGGAGGGTCCATCTATGGCTGAAGGGCATAAAGATATGGTTTCTCGCACAGCCCACACAAGTCAAACGGTCAATCAATCTCGCACGCAGACTATCCCACAAACATTAAATTTGCTTTCCTGGAATGTGGCAGGTCTAGCCAATAAAATAGACTCGGACCTATGGGCCGAGCTAATACATCCAAAAAGCGTCTGTCTCTTGCAAGAGACTTGGGCTAGGGACGAGACCTCCTCCAGGGGTTTCCAGACATTCTCAATTCCAGCTACCTGGGGTGGGAGAGGCCGACCATCTGGAGGCTTGGCAACCTGGGTGGCTTCCGACTTAGGCTGCTTAGCTTCACGATATATAGTAGACTCGGAAGATATATTGGCCGTCCTACTTGAATGGCCGGGTCCCTTTAAATTATTAGTTATAAATATTTACTCCAGACCAGTCCCAATAGCTACTACCTCTAAAACTATAGAGGCATTGTCTCGCCTCCTAGAAACCATCCCAGGGGATATATCATACCTAATAGGGGGGGACTTTAATTCACATTTTGAACCATTGCCTGGATTACTTGATGGACCCTCCCTAGAGGAGGATTCAAGTTGGCAGGTTCCTCCGACAGAAGCACCCCCTCCTAGAGCATGGACACCATTGGCCGTTCAAATAAATACACTAAATCTCACCTACGGTCTGAGAGCTTGTAACGGCCGAACTAGGTCTGACATCCCGAGCAAATGTACATTTAACAAACTAGGGAGGGAATCCAGATTAGATTACTTCCTGGTACAGATGCATGTATGGAAAAGGGTAGTGGATTTCAAAATAACATCAAGGCAGGATAGCGACCATAACGCTTTAGAATTAGAATACGCCATCCCCTGCTTGGAGGTGAATGTGTCAAGTGAGCAAAAATTGAGAGAGGGACACCTCCTGGACAACAGGAGGAGGATAAGATGGGAAAAGCTTGCCTCTAGTGAAGAGAAGCTAGCCTCCCTTTATGCTGGAATTATCCCTATCCTTGAGGAGGCTTTTGACCTATGGAACCTAGACTCCCTAAAAGATACTAGCAAAGATCTAGCACAAGTACACGAACACCTAATCAGGAACCTTGAAGCTGATCTCTTTAGTACCAGACGACCTAGAACTCAGGGACCTACCAGAAACTCTTGGTTCAATAGTACTTGTCGACTGGCCAAATGAGACCTCCTATCCACCATAAAAGAAGGAGGCCCAAGGGAAGAGATCCGCTCTAAAAGGAGGGCTTACAAAACACTTATAGCCAATGCTAAAATAGAGTGGGATGTACAGCACTGGGAGAATCTATCGGAGTCCCTAGCCAAAAGAGACTCCCGTAGATTCTGGAGAATAATTAATCATGGAAGCGGGGATCTTCCCACGGCAATTGAGCCCAACATTGCAGCAAACGTCTGGCAAGAACATTTCCAGCAGCTGTATTCCCCCGAGAATGAGGAGTCAGAACCAACATTACCTACTATTCTTGACACATACTCCTATGACCCCTTCACCATAAAAGACATTAGGGTGGCGATAGCAGGGCTTTCCTCTGGAAAGGCGCCAGGCTTGGATGGGGTGCCAGGCGACCTCTTCAGGCAGGAACCTGGGATTTGGGCACCCTACCTCATGGTCTTATTCAATGCAGTGCTGGGGGGGATGAAAATACCGGATACTTGGCTGGGAGCGGAGGTGGTCCCAATATTTAAAAAGGGGTCGCCCCTGCTCCCCGCCAACTATTGCCCAATCAGCCTCATTGATGTGTCCCAGAAGCTGTTCGGTAGATTAATTCTTGATAGGCTGCAAAGCTGGATGGAGGAGACCGACATCCTGAGCCCTCTCCAGGCGGGGTTTAGAAAAGGAGTTTCAACAGTCGATCAAATACTTAGATTGAACATTTTGTACTGGAAGACGGTACATCTAGAAGGTGGGTCACTGTATGCGGTCTTCGTGGACCTCCGCGCCGCCTTTGACTTGGTCCCTAGGGCTAAACTGTGGGCGGTGCTGGCTGATCTGGGTGTCCCTGGAGATATCCTACAGATCCTAATCAGGCTACACACAGACAATTACGCCCGAGTAAGATATGGAAAGGGCGGTAGGCTGACAGATAGGTTCCCTGTCCGAAGAGGGGTAAGGCAGGGCTGCGTGTTGGCGCCAACCCTGTTCTGCCTATTCACGAATGGGGTGATAGAGCATTTGAGCAGGATCCCCAATATTGATGCGCCTCAATTGAACAGTAGCAGGGTACCAGCGATTATGTTCGCGGACGATACCCTGCTGCTGTCAAAAACACCAATGGGGCTACAGAGAGTCTTGAGGGGGTTCTTGGGGTTCTGCAATGAAAAGGGATTAGAAATAAACCCCTCCAAGACTAAATTCATGATTCTTAATCATAAACCCAAAAGCTGCCCAAATCCCCGCCTGGGATCTACAATCCTAGAAAGAGTTTATGAAATTGAATATCTCGGCATAACCCTCAACCAGAACCTGACCTGGTTGCCTCACAAAACAAAAGCAACCACAAAATTAATTCAGAGGGCTGGAGCCATTACTAGAATCGCCAAAAAATCACCTCTTCGCCCATTGGCACCTGCCATACACATTTATAAAGCCCAAGCCCGGGGGGGTATTACTTAAGGAGCCGAGTTATAGGGACACACACCGCTACAGACCATACAAGTTGCAGAAAACAATTGTATTAGGCAACTGACTGCTCTTCCACCGAGAACTCCTCTTCTCCCACTCAGAATGGACTTGGCATTACGACCAATTATGGAGGAACTGGCCCTTAAACCCTTGACTTACTGGAGGCGCTTGTGGAGCAGCCAGAATCTAGTACACTATAGAAGTGAATTGCAAGACCTTCTCAGATTAATCCACGTGGCCAAAATCCCATGGCTAAAGTACATAAGGGACATGTGTACGACCCTTGGAGTCACAGAGTTATGGTCCAATCCGGAGGTCATGTCTGCAAGGCTCCCGAGAAAAGAACTTTCCAAATTATTTTACAACTTCATGCTCCAGAAATCTCTGAATTCTACACGGGAAGGATCCTTAACCGATACATTTATCAAGGCAAAAGACTTCTACAGTCTTGAGTACGTCTTAGACGGTATGACGCCAGTGTCTGTAAGGAAGATCTTTATGCAATGGAGGTACGGTTCTCTTCCCCTGAGGTCCCTTACCAAATCATGGGACGGCTATCTGGACTCGGAGAACTGCCCAGCATGTAACTATAAACTGGAAAGTGACCTTCACGTGGTCCTCTTTTGCAGAGCTTATAGCAGAATCAGGAGCTA
Source organism: Lissotriton helveticus (assembly GCF_964261635.1). NCBI lineage: Eukaryota > Metazoa > Chordata > Amphibia > Caudata > Salamandridae > Lissotriton > Lissotriton helveticus. The sequence continues at coordinate 190,426,492 of NC_136060.1, forward strand.
TTGGCTGGTCCCCTATTTAAGGAACCTGGGCTTTCGAACTTATGCCCCAGCCTACAGAGTGCTCAAAACAGACTTAACAGCTCCAACTGTGTTCGTAATGGCGAAATTTCTGACGGCTATGTGGAGAGTACGAGCAAGAATTATAAGGGACGCTGACGTTGTATGAACTCTTGGCTCTTAAACCAAAAATTATTTATCTTAATTAGATTGTAATCGCGATTTGGGTATTTTATAACATATAGCTTATTTCATAATGATTTTAATGGTGGCATTTATTTGTACATCTTTTATGATCTCTAATGATCGAAATAAAGATTATTTGAATTGAATTGAATTATTAGATATCCAGAGGAAATGCAAGATAAGCAATAAGGCTTATAGTAGTGCAATATCATTCATTATATGCAGTAAAGATCTTATAAAATTAGTACTAAAATGGATGTTACTGAAGGTTTTTGTATCAAAAAACTGCTTAACACCCTGCCTCTCAGTAAAGTACTGCTTGAGTGCACCCAACATCAGAGATGTGGTGATAATATATATATGTACTTTGATCAAACTAATATCTGGCTGCCTGGAGAAGTAATAGAGCTCAATGTACATAGCCCTTTCTGGACATACCCATTGGATTGGATATTGCACAAACGTTTGATGAAGCTGGTGATATGAAAAGTCTTTCATCTAGAAAATGTATCAGTTCAAAACTTTTACAAACAGTAATACTCCTGGTTTCTTTTTTTTTTGTTAAATCATTTTTATTGAAGATAAAATAAAACACAGGATTAAAAAATGAACATTTAACAATTCTGATATAAAGGTGAGTACATAAGTATGAACCAGTAGTTGAAACGGACATGGGAGTTTGCCTCCTGCTCTGGTTCCCGCACACCCCAACCACGAAGGTTACCAGTAAATTCATCGACCTGGGGCTGATCCTGGCCAAGAGGGAGCTCACCCTACACTGGAAATCTAGAGGGGGTCCCAGCTTCCTGAGATGGCGGGGGTGTTTTCAGCAATGGGCGACTAGTGAAGGGACTCTCCGCTTACAACTGGCCAACCGCGCAGATAATGATAAAGCACTAGAAACAGTCAGGGCGTGGTGCGCGCTAGTGGCAGAACTACAATCAATGTCCGAGGTCGCGGAGGATAGTGAGGAAGAGGCGCAAGCGAGCCAAGGGGAGGAGATGGCAGCGGGGAGGGCGGGGACGCCCACAGGGGACATTGCATGCTAGGACTGCATTCCTGTTGGCTATCAAGGAACTAGAACATCACACCAGGGGTTGTGGAGACGGGATGGGGTTGCATACACGGACCTGCATGGCGTTTGGAATCCACCTGGGTATGGGGGCTGCTGCCCGAGGTTTGAGAGGAGATGCCTGCAATTTCATGTTGAGTTATGTTGCATCGAGGGACCGACACACGAGGCACACTGACATGGGGGGGTGGGGGTAGAGAGGGTGGGGGTAGAGGGGACGGTAGGGTATTGATATGTGGGGCGCAATACTTGAAATATTGATCTGTGAAATGCAAAACGGAAGCCTGCAATACTTTGTTTGTCTGTTGATGTGAAAATTCAATAAAAATTTTGTTAAAAAAAAAAGTATGTACCAGTAATATTCATAAAGTACATGAGATATAGAATAAGAGGAAATAAAATTGCATAAAACTTATACTAACATTCCCAAAAATAATTACTATGAAAAATAAGAATACATAGCAAACCTGACTGTATCATAATATACTAATACATAAAAACCTGTGTAAATATAGAGAAGAAAAGACAATAATAAAGAGATTTAGTTTTTTTAGAAAGGGAAGAGCGAAAGAGTAGAGGAAAGAAAAAGGAAGATATAAGGAAAAGAAAGAGAAAAGAAAAAAGAGAGGAGTAAGAGGGAAGAAAGAAAGAGGAAGGCGTAAGAAAAAACAGAATGATTAACCGTAAAGATTAAGAAGATGATGATAGAAAGGTAGTAAAAGGTAACCATAGGAAATCTGATTTCATTTGTAGAGGAATTGAAGGTTGAGGTACTGAAGCAATTCTATGTTCATCACATATTAAATTCCACCAAAGTTTTGGTCTAACCTTGGCTAAACATGATATTGCTAGAGCCTGGAAGGCACCTCTGGCTCCGCCCCTAGCCACTTGGAAGAACGGCATGGACTTTTGTATGGGGCTGGAGCAGCCCATCTTCCTGGCCAGGGGATGCCCCCGTAACCACTTTCGGATTTGGAAAAAGTGGGCTGATTACCGGGGGCTGGATTTGGACCCCCCACCGGAGAGTGATTCCCTTCTGACAATTTAACTGCAGGGGGTTGCTGGAGCACGTCGGTAATGCTCTGATGGAACTGGCGTGTATTTACTGTTTATATTATTGTTTTTTAGTGATCTAGTGTACGGTAGCAGTGCAACCTGGGGGGGGGATGGAGTGGGGGGGTTGTTTGCATCTCATGGAAATGTCTGACGATGGTATACATGCTTCATTGCTGTGTGCAATAGACTCCGGAGCTCTGGGCTATGCATTTATATTTGTGCGGACGAATAAAATCTGTTTTTAAAAAAAAAATTCCACCGAAGTAAAAAGGATCATTTAGAATTGTTTTTCCAGCAAGTTTATATAACTTTAAAAGCAACAGCAATAAATAGATCAAATAAAATAGACTTGGAGGTAATTTAATCAAAATCAGGTGACATTGTACCTAAAAAGACATTTTGAATGTTAAATTGAATGTTATACCGAAAAATCAAAATACATTTTGACCATATAGCTTTCCAAAAAGTATGTACCTTAGGACAATAAAAAAAGTAGGTGTGTTAGAGACCCCTCAGCAGTAAGACATGACCAACAAGCTGATGAAATAGAATGATTGAATTTATGTAAAAGTAGAGGAGTAATAACCACTCTATTGTAAATAAAGTATAGATATTGCGTAATATTTGCAGCTTTGGAGGTGCTGAAGAATTTGTGCCAGAACGTATCCCATTGAAAAATAGATAATGCCTGGGATAGGTCCTGTTCCCATTCAAGTTCAATATTTGACTTGCTTCGTATGCACTCTGAAGTAGATACAATTTTATAAATAAAAGAAGCACTAGGAATAGATTCAGTAGAAATTTGATATAAGGGAGTATCAGGCGGGAAAGTTGGGTTAGGAATACATTTCTGTACACATTCCTGTAATATGGCAATTAAAGTATTATATTGGTGGATACATGAATAAGCTAAATGAAAGGTCTCTTGCAATTGATGGAAGGATAAAATCATATTATTATCAATCATTTGGTTGACATAAAAAAGGCCCTTCTTTTTCCATTGTTTGTAATAAAAGAATGTGTGTTGAAACTTAATGTATTTATTAAACCATATTGAGGAGGCTAAAAAGACTGATATTCATCAAAATTTTTAAAGAAAAGAGTACGCAAAAGGTATTGAGAATGTTTCAAAATAGGGTATTTAGAAATAAAGGTGCAGTTAGACATGTATGTAATATCTCGTACTGAAAAATCGTTTAGCAAGGAACATTCAACATTGACCCATGAGGGGTTAGATAAATCTTGATAATCTGCAGCTAAAGTATAAAACTGACAGATCCGAAACACATTATGGTGTAATTGAAACTTAGGAAATATTACACCCCCTGCATTATGGTATAATTGAAAGTCAGTTAATCTTACACCCCCTTCATTCTTGGGACGAATCAATTTGGAGATAGCAATACGTGCATGTTTATTATTCCAGAGAAATTTAATACATAACGAATTAATTTGAGTAAAGTAATATTTAGGTATTTTGAATGGCACATAGATAATAAAAACAAAACCTGGGGAACAATCAGCATTTTAATTGTATCAAGCCTGCCCCACCAAGATAAAAATAGAGGTGATCAAAGATTTAACAAATTGGTAATTTTAAGTTTTAATGCAGTAAAATTATAGAGTAATGTGTCACGAATGTTAGAAGAAAACCATGTGCCTAAATATTTTTTGGGGATACCATGTGAAATTGGCTGAATCAAACATATGTCTATAACATGAGGGATTTAAGGGTAACATCTCTGTCTTAGAGAAATTTAATTTATAGCCTGAAACCTTTGAGAATGCAGCGATCTCTTGTAAAAAGGGGGGTAAGGAGGATATAGGATTAGATATATAGATAAGAACATCGTCAGCATAAGCAGACAATTTAATGTGATGGGATTTTATTTTGAAACCAGTAATGAGAGAATTGCTTCTAATGCGTTCCAAAAAGGGTTCTAAGCCTAACAAAAAAAGTAACAGGGAAAGGGGACAACCTTAACAAGTACCTCTTTGGAGAGAAAAGTATGAAGAGAAAAGACCATTAACGAAAACACCAAGTTTTGGATTTGTATATAATAATTTGACATATGACATGAACTTTGGACCAAATCCAAACCATTTTAGTGTGTGCATCATGAAATCCCAATTAATTCAATCGAAGGCTTTTTCTGCATCCAAAGATAGTGCTGCCAATGGAGAGGGATATTTTTTGCTAAGAGCCAAAATATTGGAGAACATTCTAGCATTATCAGAGGCCAAACGACCTTTAACCAAACCATGCGTGATCAGGTATTATAATGAAAGGTATAACTTTCTCCAGACGAGATGCTAACATTTTTGTAAAGATTTTACAGTCATAATTGATTAATGAAATAGGATGAACATTTTTGCAAAAGGATGGGTCTTTATCTGGTTTGGGGATTACAATAATGAGAGCTTCTAAAAAAGAGCCATAGGCCTTAGAATTGGATATGAAAGAATTACAAAGTTCTAATAATTTAGGGGAAAAAATTGAGAAGGCTAAAAGTAATTCAACTGAAAAACCATCAGGGTCAGGGGTTTTTGCTTTTTTTCAGGTATTGGAAGCATCAGATAATTCTTGAAGAGAGATATCTTCCTCAAGCTGTTTAAAAAAATCTGGGGAGATTTTAGGTTTGGGAATATCTCGGAAAAAGAGATGGTAAAATCTTCTTCAGATGGTGTAGTAGTTTCTGTGTATAAAAGATTGTAATATGATTGAAATGTACTAATAATATCGGAGTCAGTTGAGAGGAGTGCGTTATTCTGTTCTGAGTGAATGGGCCCAATAGTTTTAGTTTCTGATTTGATTTTTAAATAATTTGCTAGCATCTTTCCTGCTTTGTTTTGACCTCCTGTGGTATTTCGATTTAATCTTAAGGAGGATGTTACATGCATCTGTAGTAATTATTTTATTTAGGTTGGATTTAGCTTTAATTAATTCTTGTAATGAGGATGGGGATTTGGATGAGTAGTAATTATTCTCTAATGTTTTGATAAGAGCTAGTGTTTCCTTATATTTAGCATTCAATAGCTTTTTCTTGGAAGACTAGGCAATTGTAAAGGCTCTAAAGGATGCTTTAAATGCATCCCAATTATTGTGTAATGAAGTATCTAGTGAATTATTAAATACAAGAAACTCATTGATAAAGGACGTTGCTTCTGATACAAAGGTACGATCTGATAAAAGGTGGTTATTCTGTTCTGAGTGAATGGGCCCAATAGTTTTAGTTTCTGATTTGATTTTTAAATAATTTGCTAGCATCTTTCCTGCTTTGTTTTGACCTCTGTGGTATTTCGATTTAATCTTAAGGAGGATGTTACATGCATCTGTAGTAATTATTTTATTTAGGTTGGATTTAGCTTTAATTAATTCTTGTAATGAGGATGGGGATTTGGATGAGTAGTAATTATTCTCTAATGTTTTGATAAGAGCTAGTGTTTCCTTATATTTAGCATTCAGTAGCTTTTTCTTGGAAGACTAGGCAATTGTAAAGGCTCTAAAGGATGCTTTAAATGCATCCCAATTATTGTGTAATGAAGTATCTAGTGAATTATTAAATACAAAAAACTCATTGATAAAGGACGTTGCTTCTGATACAAAGGTACGATCTGATAAAAGGTGGTTATTAAAACGCCATCGACCTTGTTTGCATGTGGTAGTTGAACTGTCAATAAGAGTAGAAACAGGAGCATGGTCAGAAATAAAAATAGAACCAATTTCAGATGTTTGGAGACGAGGTAACAATGATTTGGAAATTAAAATATAATCAATATGAGATCTAGTATGGTGTACAGGAGAATAGAATGTAAACTCTGTGGTGTCAGGATTACACATTTTCCATGTATCAAATAGGGGACGGTAGGAAATAGTTGATTGGAATGATTTGTGAGTTTTATCTGGGTTAAATTTGCATTTGGATAGTCTATCCGAAAACGGGTCCAACCAGTTAGTCACCACCAATCACAATGTCAGAATTCGAAACAGATAATAATTGCAATTTTATAGATTACCAGAATTCCGGATCTGGTTTTACAGGACCGTAAATATTAAAGAAGGTAATTTGTTGTTTATTAATGATAGCATCAACTAATACCCAATGACCAGAGGGTTCACAATCTTATGACAAAATCTGTGCATGAGTAGATTTGTGAAATAATATAGCAATACCACCATGACGATCATTAGCAGGAGAAAAAACAACTTGATGAACCCATTGGCGTTTAAGTTTAGGAGGCTCTTTGTCATTACAGTGGGTTTCCTGTAAAAAAGCAACCTTGGCATTAAGTTTGGCTAAATGAGACAATACCTTTTGACGTTTGACAGGATGACTAAGACCACGAACATTCCACAAAACTACATTAACCATGACGACGGGATATGGGAAACAGGGACACAGGGACACGTAACTGCAGAATCGACAAAAGAAAAAAATAGAAAGATAATGGTCAACGTGAGATAAAAGAGACATATTAAATGTAAAATAGTTGTAAAAGAACAAGACTAAAATTGAGATAAAATGTGATGCTTTTTTAGAAGTTAAACAATTACCAAAACCCCGGACTAAAAAAGAGATCGAACAAGAAGAGGAAAGAAGAAGAAGGAAGAGAAGAGAGAAAAGAAATAGAAGGAAGAAGTTAGAAAACAGATCAAGGAATAACATCCAGATCTGTAAAAGGAAAAGAAGTCAAAAGATGAGAAGCATACTGACGCCAGAGGACACGGACCTCAGAGAAAAGAACAAGAAGAAGAGAATAAAAGAACCTCATGAAGAAACTGAAAAAACAAATATTCTAAGAACATTGAATAAAACATGAATGATGAATTCAAAATATGCATAGTGAATTCAAAGTGACACTTCTTAGCAAAGAGAAAAGCAACCATTAGTATCCATTCCAGTTGATGAAAAATCATGCAAATAAAGTTTACGTTTTTCCGGATCATCAAATGAGCGTGTCCGACCTTTATGCGTTATCCTGCAGAGAGACGGATGTAGGATTCCATATCGGATGTTGAGATGTCTCATCTGAGGACGCAATGCAAGGAATTCTTTGCGACATGCGTTTGTTGCTTTGGAGATATCTAGAGAGATGAAGAGATTATGACCAGACCAAAAAAGACGACGTTTAAGTCTTACAGCCTTCAAAACCTGCATTAGCTCATTAAATCTAAGAAAGAGCATTATAATTCCACGTGGTTTAGTAGCGTTAGGGTTTAGACGTCCCAAACGATGTGCTCTCTGTATGTTGAGAGGATTTGTTGAAGTTTGAAAATCTAGGAGTTCTAGGAGGAGCTTTTGTAAAAATGATACCATATCTGGACCTTCAATGTTTTCCGGCAGACCATAAAGGCGTACATTATTTCTTCGATTTCGATTTTCAAGGTCCTCAGTATGGATTTTTAACTTGTGAATTTCCTGTTCTAAGAAAGGTATCTTAGTAGATGCATCCTGTAAGTCACTAACACGTTGTTCTAATTCCAGTACCTTGCTTTCCATAACAATCCATCTCTCCTCTATCTGTTTTAATTTTTCGTTTGTCGTGGACCTGAAGGGTTGGAGACCACGGACTTCATCTAGTATAGAGTCCAACACAGGATTCTGAGACAAATGAATGGGAGAAGGCGGATCATTTTTATGTCTTTTTGGTTTTGTGCCAGATACAGAGGATCTAGCAGAGTGAATATCATTAGCCATAGTTAAAAAATAATCACCAGAAGTGAGAAAAAGTTATAAGGTATTAGCAACAACTGCTGTAAAAAGACCAAAAAGGTCCTCCAGACTGCAAGAATACCAATGAAATTTAATGAAAGTTCCTCAGTAGAAAAAAGCTGGCACTATTTGAAAGGAAGGCTACTTCATTTACCCAGTATACTGGTAACGTCAAGAAAAGATCTGCATACAATCAATTTAAACCAAGTTATTAAAGCTCCATTTCAACAAGGCAATAAGAGGAAAGATGTGACTCTGCCATGTTAGCTCGCATTTTCTTATTAGAAGCACCTTTTGTAGCACAGTATACATACACTGCACGCATAAGTATAGCTGATTGCACCTATTCTGATTCCTAATAATTCCTAATTATCATATCCCAAAACTTGATAGAGAACACAGGAATGGGGGAGGGATAGCCATAGTTTATAAAAACTCAGTGAATATCTCTATTCTAGATCAAATGAGAAATGACCAACTAGAAATAATGGTCTTTAGTTTTAATTTACAACACAATTTTAACATGAAAGGAGCGTTAGTATACCGTCCTCCAGGACCCCTTACCAATATCTCCTCGCAGCTTATTGAATTCATTGCCCCCCACGTTATTGCATCCAAGAATTTTTTGCTTTTTGGCGACTTCAATATTCATAGTGAGATCTTAGATAACCAAGAAACCTCATCTTTTCTTGCGGAGTTGGCAGCTCTCAATCTTATTGCCATAAATAAGGATCCCACTCACCAGACAGGGTATACTCTAGATATCATCTTAACAAATTCCCCTGATATATCTTATATGGCCACGACTCCTCTGATTTGGTCTGATCACTCGAGGGTAGAATTTCAAATTAACAACAATAAGGCACCGCCCTGCCCTAAATACTTACCTAGTAAAGAGTATAGGAAATGTAATCTGATATATCCCGTGCGTTTTTCAGATACTTTCCGTCCACCTGATCACAAGAACTCTGATAACGTGAAGGATGGTCTGGCCTCATTTAACGTTAATTTATTGGCTACATTAGATAGCTTAGCCCCCCTAAAAAATGCCCTTCTACAGTTAAGCTGAAGCAGGCACCATGGTATTCTGTCTCCCTGCAATTGGAAAAAGGCGTATGTAAAAGATTAGAGCGCCTTTGGCGTCGTTCTTAACACTGTGCCGATAAGGAAAAATATAGAGAGGCTCTGAAGCAGTATCATTGCAATTTAAAAAACGCTAGGAAAACCCATAGAGCAGACACTCTTCTTCAAGCTGGAAGTTCGCAGAAATGCCTCTATCAAACTCTAAAATCCTTTACCAGTCCATCAGCCTGTGTTACATCCGCTATACCCTCTCAAACTCAGTGCGATAACATTGCTAGTCACATCGTGGAGAAAATTGACGCGATCTATAACAACATTATCCGGACTGGTAATCTCCATTCTACAGTGGACATGGAGCTTGAATCAACTTTTTTAGTAAATCACACACTTGACAATTTTCGTTTGCTTACGATAGAAGAGACAGAATTGCACCTCAAAAACGCTAAATCTGGATCTCCACTAGATCTGATCCCAGCCAAAGTAACCTCCACTTTGGCAAAACACTTGGCCAAACCCATCTGTAATATTCTTAACTGCTCTCTGACAGAAGGAGTTCTTCCTCCAGCCTGGAAAGCTGCACAGATTCTACCGATTAAAAAGAACCCTAAACTTCCCTTTGAAGACATAACAAACTATCGTCATATCTCTCTGCTTCCTCTTCCTACTAAAATTCTTGAAAAATATGTTAACACACAACTTTCTAACTACATTGAAACTACTAATAGTTTAGATCCCTCTCAATCTGGCTTTCGACCGAGATGTAGCACAGAGTCATCTTTAGTGGTAGTGACAGATACTATCAGAATGCTGCTGGATAAGGGTCAGGCGGTAATGTTGGTGCTGCTTGACCTTTCAGCAGCATTCGACACCATATCACATCAAATCTTTCTCAGGAGACTGAGTGATATAGGTGTCACTGGATTTGCCTTGGAATGGCTAACTGACTTTCTTACAGATAGAACTCAGACAGTTAATTTGGGTTCCTACCATTCCAAAACCTCAAACGTAACCAAGGGCGTCTCCCAGGGCTCATGCTTGAGCCCTACCTTGTTTTAACGTTTATGTGGCACTCATGGCTAGACTGTTGAGAAAACTGGGATTCATCCCCATATCTTATGCGGATGATACCCAGCTACTCCTGCCTATAGACAAATTTGACCCCAACTGCCAAACCATCTTTGACAATGGTATGAAATTATAGCACAGTGGATGAAAACCAATTATCTCCAGCTGAATGCCACCAAATCAGAAATAATGCTCTTTGGTGAAGCCACCTTGGTTTGGTCACCCACCTGGTGGCCAGAGGAATTGGGCCCTACTCCCTCCCCGAAATCAGAGGTAAAAAATCTGGGAGTTCGCTTAGACCTGTGGTTCCCAAAGTGTGCGCCGCGGCACCCTGGTGCGCCGTGAAGGGAAGCCAGGGGCGCCGCGCCGCTGCGCAGGATGTGGGTCTGAGAAAAAAATATAATTATCCTCAAAATGCAGTGAAACTGCGAGCTAACAATTTTGGAGCTGGGGAACTGGGTTCGTCCCTCGACGTCAGCTCAGAATCCTGTGTCATTCTGGGCAAATCACTTAATCTCCCAGCGCCTACCAAAACAGAATAAATGAATGTATCCTTGTGTAACGTGACTGGTGCTCTTTGGGTCTCCTAGTAACATGGAAATAAAAAAAGTAATATCAGCTTTTCTGCAAATGACTTGAGATTTTCAGCTCAGAACTCCTGCTGAGTACAACTTTACTATAATAGTTAATCATTTTCTGTAAACTCCTTCAAACCTAATTTTGTTGGTACGAATATGCCATTCCTTAAATAGAACAAGCACTAATGTTTTCTCTAGCAGTGCGTATTTGCTACATTGTCTGGGACCGTTGCAGGTATTGTAAATAATGGTTTAAGTGTTCATGGAACCAAGCACAACATTATCTGTTTTTATTGCTAGGCAAAATAGCCGTAAGTGTTTTCATTACAGCACTGCACTTTTTATTTTTTTGACATATCAGAACATGAGGCAAAATTAAATCTGACACTTTATGCTTAAAGAATGCAGTAGGAGGAGCATGGGGCCATGTGTTAAGCTGTAAAATAGAATGTATTGTTGCTGCAATAGCGTCAGTCTCCACTCCATGGTAATTCATGGTTATGCTCATCAATTCAATTATGTCTATGTGGGACCTGGGTGCTTTGTCCTACAGTGCAGAATCATACTTCAGATTCTGAGTTGAGAATTATTATTTCTTTGGATGAACTAACTGTTATCTGATTAACTCTGTGTGGCAACTTGTTTGAAACTGGACTCTAACTAGTAAGAGACTAGTAAGTTTAGTAAGGTTATTATTGGACGTATTCCATTTTTTTCCCCAGCTATGTGCATTCAACTTAATCACTTTGGATATTTATTTTGGAGACTTGCTGTTGTATTTGATGTATTGGGTGGGTGCATGGTCAGGGGCCTGGTGGAGAGCGTTGGATGGGTGGGTGCAGGGTCAGGTCCTGGTGGAGAGCATTGGGTGGGTGGGTGCAGGGTCAGGGGCCTGGTGGAGAGCGTTGGGTGGGTGGGTGCAGGGTGAGAGGCCTGGTGGGGAGCGTTGGGTGGGTGGGTGCAGGGTCAGGGTCCTGGTGGAGAGCGTTCGGTGGGTGGAGTCAGGGTTACGGGCCTGGTGGAGAGCGTAGGGTGAGTGCAGGGTCAGGGGTCTGGTGGATAGCGTTAAGCGGGTGGGTGCGGGGTCAGGGGCCTGGTGGAGAGCGTTGGGTGGGTGGGTGCAGGGTGGGGGGCCTGGTGGAGAGCTTTGGGTGGGTGGGTGCAGGGTGGGTGCAGGGTCAGGGGCCTGGTGGAGAGCGTTGGGTGGGTGCAGGGTCAGGGGCGTGGTGGAGAGCATTGGGTGCGTGCAGGGTGAGAGGCCTGGTGGAGAGCGTTGGGTGGGTGGGTGCAGGGTCAGAGGCCTGGTGGAGAGCGTTGGGTGGGTAGAGGGTCAGAGGCCTGGTGGAGAGCGTTGGGTGGGCGCCTTATGCCCTGATGCAGCCGCACTCTGCCAGCTTCTGTCTTTGCCTCACTCCTCGTTGAGGGGTCGTCACTCGTGACTGCTGCATGTTGGAGAGTGTGGTGTGTTGTCTTTCAGTTTTGTGTTCCTGCTCTGCTCCCTCGAGGAAATCCTCCTGTGAATCCCTTGTATGGCCTCGTCGTCCTACATATATGGTCCTGGGTGAGGGCCTCAATCTGGTCTCATAAATCCCTCCCAATCTCCACTGTTTCATGTAGGCACACTGCGCACCGCGGACCACATACAGCTATATATATAGCGCTGTATAAAGCGCCTACTGGTTATACATCTTCAGAGGCTGTTTATGAATTTATGGTGATGTGAAAAGCCTCTTGCGCCGTGCTCTTTGTAATTTTACTACGTCATCTGATTCAATGCTCCCCAAAAGCAGTACAAGGCCCCGCTACCAAGTATTTTTTTGCAGTTTTATATGGCGCAAACTCCACCCGAAGGCATCAGAGCGCTTCACATTAGCACCAGTTGCGTTACAGACGGACACATTCCTTTTTAGGCACGGGGAGTCCATCATGCTTTTATAATGGTGCCATTGTTCCAGGTGGCAGCCCCCTCCATTGGGTGGGAAGGGTGCAAGGGGGTGGCCGAGAAGGGTGCAAGGCAGAGGGGAAAAGGGTGCAAGGCAGAGAGGAGAAGGGTGCAAGGTAGAGAAGGGTGCAAGGAGGAGGGGAGAAGGGTGCACAGCAGAGGGCAGAAGGGTGCAACGGGGAGGGGGAGAAGGGTGCAAGACAGAGGGGAGAAGGGTGCAAGGTAGAGAAGGGTGCAAGGCACAGAGGAGAAGGGTGCAAGTCAGAGGGGAGAGGGGTGCAAGGTAGAGAAGGGTGCAAGGCAGAGAGGAGAAGGGTGCAAGGCAGAGGGCAGTAGGGTGCAAGGCAGAGGGCAGAAAGGTGCAAGGCAGAGGGGAGAAGGGTGCAAGGCAGAGGGGAGAAGGGTGCAAGGCAGAGGGGAGAAGGGTGCAAGGCAGAGGGGAGAAGGGTGCAAGGCAGAGGGGAGAAGGGTGCAAGGCAGAGAGGAGAAGGGTGCAAGGCAGAGAAAAGAAGGGTGCAAGGCAGAGAAAAGAAGGGTGCAAGGCAGTGGGGAGAATGGTGCAAGGCAGAGGGGAGAAGGGTGCAAGGCAGGGGGGAGATGGGTGCAAGGCAGAGGGGAGAAGGGTGCAAGGCAGAGGGGAGAAGGGTGCAAGGCAGAGGGGAGCAGGGTGCAAGCCAGAGAGGAGAAGGGTGCAAGGCAGAGAAAAGAAGGGTGCAAGGCAGTGGGGAGAATGGTGCAAGGCAGTGGGGAGAAGGGCGCAAGGCAGAGGGGAGAAGGGTGCAAGGTAGAGGGGAGAAGGGTGCAAGGCAGAGGGGAGAAGGGTGCAAGGCAGAGGGGAGAAGGGTGCAAGGCAGAGGGGAGAATGGTGCAAGGTAGAAAAGTGTGCAAGGCGGAGGTGGAGTAGGGTACAAGGGGGAGGGGAGAAGGGTGCAAGGTGGAGGGGGAGAAGGGTGTAAGGCAGAGGGTTAAAGAGTGCCAGGGGGATGGTGATGAAGTTAAAAATTTGCCCCCCCAACGAAAACATTTCTGCAGATGCCCATGATCAGAGCCCACCTCACGTAAACTTCCTCACGTAAACTTCTTGTAACGCCACAGAGCTCCTTGAGCCTTTCTCTAGCCTGGTTACTTTTAGTGGGAGTGCTTTATGCATTGAGATGTACTTTATAAGATCTTTGTGATTGCAAATAAAGTTTTATGACAGTGATGGCTACTCTCTGAATCCCGAAAATAAACAAGGACCCCCTGGGTCAGGGTAAAACAATTTGTAACAAGAGTAAAAAACCCAGGCAAGATATAATATCTGGCAAAGAATAATATAAACAGGAAACACAATAATCTATGATAGCAAAAAATGATTTAATTTAAATTGCTGAGAAATGCATTAATACATTTTTCTTATGATAAAAAGTATTTAAAAAAAGGGGAACATTTCATTCAGATTGATACACAGAATTCAGGGAGTCTAAGAGCATTGTTTCTTCCCAGACTTTGAAGAAAGAAGCTGATTTTCGTCTACGCGTTTCGACATGTACAACGTGTCTTCATCAGGACAATGTCAGCATTTTTCTAAAATTGAACAGATAATATTTAGACATGCTATCCTTATATTTGCATAATACAATTAGTTTAATGCATCATGATCGTAATTGTAATCCAAACTCTTGCCAGATTGGTCCACCAATCTTATCGACCCCCTCACTTTTGTCCTCGTTTATCGGCCCCCTCTGCCCATGCCTCAATTTGTTCCCCTCTTTCAAGACATCCTGGCCACCCTATCAGTGAACAACTCGGCAGTTGTCCTACTAGGCGACTTCAATTACTGGCCGGACGATCCTCGAGAAAGTCCAACTTCTAAAGACTTTTCTGCAACTCTTCACTCTTTAAACTTCACTCCTCACGTCTTCTCATCCACTCACGTTAAGGGTCATACCTTGGACCAAATTTGGTCCCTGCGTTGCCCCCTCTCTGTTCTCTCCACCCTTCCCTGTCTCTGGTCAGATCACTTTCTTATTTCTTTTAATATTCCCGTTCCTTATCATCCTAAAGTCCCTCTCCCCAAAAACTTGACAGCCCGCTGCTGGAATCAGACAGATCTCTCCCTTCTTTCTTCCTCTCTGGCTTCCACCATTCCTGACTTGACCGACCTCTCTCTGGAAGACCAAGCTGATGCTGTCTGTGCTTGGCTATCCTCCTCCTGTGACCTCGTCGCCCCTCTTAAAAACATCAAATCTGGCCGGCCCCATGAGGCCCACAGATGGTTCTCTAGTGAACTTAAAGAGTTAAAACTTAATCTTAGGCGATCAGAGCGCCAATGGAGGCATCACTACTGCCCTCTTCTTCGCATTAAGTATAAATCATTACTCAACAGCTACAAAAAGGCCATTATCTCGGCAAAAATGGAATACTTTTCCGAAAAAGTTGCCCGCTCCTCCAACAAATCCCGAGAGATTTTTTCACTCGTAAAACAACTTGCCACATCCGATCGTACTAACGTTAGTGTCACCCCTTCCCTCTCATTTTGTCTTTCCCTCAATAATTACTTTATTGACAAAATCTCTGCTATCAAAGCTAATATCCCCGCAGTTTCTAAAACCCTGGTTATCCCCCCTCTCCCCCCGCCTTTTATGTTAGACCTCTTCCCCCCTATCACTCCTCCACAATTCTCTGCTCTGCTGGTCAAGGTCAAATCAGGATCGCCAGTCGACTGCGCGCCGGCTCGGATTCTTCAAACCCTTTTCTCTCACTCTCCTGGACCCCCTCTAACACTTCTTAACTCATCTCTGGCTCTTGGATCTGTTCCCTCTTCTTTCAAAACCGCTATTGTTCTTCCTATAATAAAGAAACCTGGCCTGGATCCTTCTTCACCCTCTAACTTCAGGCCCATTTCCCTTCTTCCCTACTTGGGGAAGATTGTGGAAAGCCACGTCACCTCCTGCCTGTCCTCACATATTGAGAAGCATGGCCTCTTGGCTTCCCACCAGGCGGGCCTCCGCCCGGGTCACTCTACCGAGATGGTCGTCACTGCTGTCTTGGACGAGCTCAAGGGAAGGGCCGATTCCAACCTCCCCCAGGCGCTGGTGCTCCTCGACTTGTCGGCTGCGTTTGACACGGTTGATCATGCCATCCTTCTCGACCGTGTCAGCGCAGCCGGCATCAGGGGGGTAGCACTCTCCTGGTTGAAGTCCTTCCTTCAGGGCAGGTCCCAGGCAGTTCAGCTTGCCGGCTTCTCCGCCCCTCCCCGCCCTCTCGTGTGTGGGGTTCCCCAAGGTTCTTCCCTTTCCCCTCTTCTCTTCAATCTTTATATCTATCCTCTCATTTTTTCTCTCCGCGAGCTGGGGGTCTCCGTGTATAATTACGCTGACGACCTCCAGCTCATCTTTGATCTTTCCACTCCTGACTCTTCTTCCTTCTTTTGTTCTACTTTAGTTTTCATTTCGGACTGGATGATCACGAACCACCTCAAATTAAACCCCGACAAGACGGAGCTTGTCCTCACTGGTGGTCCCTCTAATCCCTGGTCCCCCTCTCACTGGCCCCTTTCTTTAGGCACCCCCCCTATCCCAGTTCCCACTGTTCGCACTTTAGGTCTTAAAGTCAGCAGTGACCTCTCCATTCACTCCCAAGTTAGCGCTGTAATTTCATCTTGTTTTTTATTCCTCCGCCTTATCCGAAAAATCTCCCGCTTCTTTTCCACTGACGCCCTCAAATCCATCATTTCAGCCCTCATCACCTCCCGCCTCGATTACGGGAATGCCCTTTATTCCGGCATCCCCGCCTATGAAATGCGCCGGCTCCAGGCCATCCAAAATCAGGCCGCCCGACTCATCTTTCACCTCCCCAAATTTTCCCATATCACGCCCGTTCTCAAGTCCCTTCACTGGCTCCCGGTTCGCTTTCGTTCCTCCTTCAAATTGGCCTGCCTAGCCTTTTTAGCCTTCACCCACTCTGCTCCTCTGTTTATTGTTTCCTTGATCACTCCCTACACTCCCTCTCGCACTCTTCGCTCGTCCTCTCAACTTCTTCTCCAAATTCCCCGCTACCGTAAAGCCCGTATTGGTGGCACCCGTTTCTCGGTCTTGGCCCCTCAGTACTGGAACAGTCTCCCATTTTCCATCCGATCAATCCCTACTTACCCGGCCTTCCGTAAAGCATTAAAAACTTTTCTCTTCCTCCAGGCTTTCCCCGGCTAGCTTCCATCGTCTGCAGTGCTGGATCCGCTATCCCCCCCCCCTACCCCTTTCTCCCTTCCCTCCCCCTTTCCCCTCCCAGCGCCAGGAAGCCGCGCGGCCACAGTGCGCTTAATTAAGTTCCTTTTTCATTTCATATCTAATAATTAAACATGATGCACCGCTATGATTTAACATCGTATCTGATAAATAATGAACTAAACAGTCCTACAGAACCTGATAATAGACCTATACATTCTAACTTACAATTTATTTGTACATAAGAGAAAAGTCTTCATAAATTTGAAACGAAACCAAGAATAGAAAGAAAAAAGAAAAGGGGTAATCAATGGGTTACTGGTGTTGTTGTTATATCTAATTAAAGTCTTGAGTTGTTATTATTTGTGTTGCTAATTATAGGGTTTCTCCGTAGTATTATGTCGTAGCTACATCGTAGCCAACAAGAATTTTATTTGGTTTCTGATTTTAAACAACATTAGAATTTACTTGACTCGACATTATCTTATTGATTTCTCCTATTTCGCAGTTTTAAAAGGAAGTAGCTTACCTTAGTGCACAAAAATGAAGGATGGTGTTGTAAGGACTAGGATACGATGTTTAGAAAGACCCTTTATTTCTGCATTATGAATAAACAATGCAAGACGAGAATCAAAAACTATAAGTAAGGGTGTCTTCTGGTATATATTTACATTATTGCCATTCTTGTGTTTCTGGAGTACTTATTAACAGGTAAGGCTGTATTCTAATATTATTCATACAACGCAGCCTCATTTATATGCATATTTGCCTGGGTTTTTTACTCTTGTTACAAATTACTCTCTAAATCCTTCATCACGTCTAGACTTGATTCTTCATGTAGACCAGTGGTTCCCAAAGGATGCACCGCGGCACCCCGGTGCGCGGGTAATAAAAAGGTGGGAAGCCACAGCCAACTGGCAATTAGGTCAAGGGAGCCACGGGTCAAAAAAGTTTGGGAACCACTGGCTTAGACCATAAACTCACTTTGAGGGACCATGTCTCCACAATCATCGGAGCCTGCTTTCATGTTCTCAGTATGCTTAGAAGAATATTTCCTTTCCTTCCTTCGTCTTCTAGGAAAACTTTAATACAGGCACTAATTCTTAGTCGCCTGGACTATTGTAATGCTCTTTTAATTTCAGCTACTGACAAGGATATTAATAGACTGCAGGTAGTTCAAAATAGGGCTGCTCGCCTTGTAGCTGATGCCCCACGTAGGACAGCCTCTCTCCCTTTGCTTGAGAAGCTACATTGCCTGCCCATACGTAAGAGGATCCATTTCCAAATCTGCTGTATGGTCTTTAAAGCTGTCTACAAACTGGGTCCTAGCTACCTGAATGAGAAATTTGTAAACTATGTGCCCAGTAGATCGCTTCGATCTGGAGATAAAGCCCTCATAAAGGTTCCACGTATTAGAAAATCACGATAAGGAGGCAAGGCCTTTTTCCATCTTGGCCCTCGGCTTTGGAACAGTCTCCCCATTTGCTTGCGACAGTGCCCTGACTTCCTGATTTTCTGAAGACAATTAAAAACTCTGCTCTTCTGATCTGTCTGCCGGAGTGTCATGGAGTCTTAGCGCGGAGATACCCTTATGGGGTGATTCATGCGCTCTATAAATTTTAAAATAAATAAATAATAAGAAGGGACCTGCTAGTATTAGGAACACCAATTCAATGAACACCATTGGTAGTATACTAGGGGATTGCAAACATCAGCAATCTACAAATAGATTCCTCGCAGCAAGGAGCAACAAAGGTGCCTCTGAGTGACTGAACAACAATATCTCTTGCAACATTGAGAACAAAATGACAGCATGTGATGACTGTGGTATTGTTATGGCATTTCCAATAATAGGAGCAGCAAAATTTGGTATTTTTACATAAACGCGAGCGCAGCGACCCAAAAAGGCGGCCGCACGCGTGCTGACAGGAACAGTTACCGCATATGGAGGCTGTGTGAAAAAACACTCTTCTGAGCTTTTCAGTTAAACAAAGTCACTAAATTCACTTGCAATAATCAAAGCATACGGCAGGATACAGTCTTTGTGTAGCCATAACATATTTGAATTCAAAATTCAGGCGCGGCAAAGCTTGATAGTTGGGGCAGACGCGAGCGCAGCGACCTAACAAGGCGGCCGCTCGCGTGCTAACAGTAAAAGTTACCGCGTATGGAGGCTGTGTGAAAGAACACGCTTCTGAGCTTTCCAGTTAAACAAAGTCACTAAAATCACTTGCAGTAATCAAAGCATACGGCAGGATGCAGTCTTTGTGGAGCCATAACATATTTAAATTCAGGCACGGCAAAGCTTGGCAATTGGGGCAGACGCGAGCTCAGCGACTTAAAATGGCGGCCGCTCGCGTCTGTACGATGAAGAAATTACCGCGGGTCCAAAACGTCTCAAAGCAGGTAACAATCCTTTTAGAAAACGGTCTCCAGACTCACCGCATCTTCTGGAATTGAAGCCTGTCACTCCACACCCAAAGAACCGGGGTAAGAGACTTGAAATAAATTCCTGAGTCCCGTGATGCAGAGGAGCTCACACAGGGTCCGCCATTTCACCTTGGCGTGCAAGCCATTCCCCAAACTGTAATACTCAATTTGTATGTTTCACGATCAGATCAATGAATTCAAACAACTATGCCTGTCCCGACACACACCAAAGGAGCCATCCTTGACTCCATTCTCTCAAATGAAGATCTGGCCGCCGCGACCAATATCGTCCCCATTGACTGGTTTGACCATCACCTTAAACTGTTCACCATTGCTACTACTGCAAATCTCCCCACTTCCAAAATTAACAGACTGAAGAAATTGACCAGAAATCTAAAACTTATCCCTCCGGGTGTTCTTGAGTCTAAACTCCAAGCTCAACTTCTTCTTATTCCCCCCTCACAAAATGCTAATGAGCTCACTGAACACTTTAACAATACTGTCTCTGGTATTCTGGACCAATTGGCCCCGCCTAAACTCAAGAACCAAAGAAGCACCCCCTCAAACTCTTGGTTTAATACCGAGCTTAATAACGAAAGACGATCACTCATCCTGTCGGAAAGAACCTGGAGACACCATCCCTCTCCCTCCCATCTTACACTACTCAGACGTGCTAGAACCACGTACAAAAAACACATCTACAAGCAAAAGGCATCTTTCTTCCGCACTCAAATTGATCGTGCCAAAAATAGACCTAGGGAACTCTTCAAAATCATTTGAAACCAAACCTCCCCCGCACCTCCAAATCTGATCGCCTCCTCAGCCAGATGTGAAGAAATTTCCCACTTCTTCTTGGAAAAAATAGCCAAAATGAATCAATCCTTCCTGCCCACTCAGCTCCCCTCCAACTCCCAATGCAAACCCGTCCTCACCTCCCTGCTGCCCACTATCCTACCACCCCCCCAGCGACTCTCCTCACCCATCTACTTCCTCTCCCCCCAAACCACTCCCTACACCTATCCCCTACCACATCCCCGATAACCAACTCCACTAACTCACAATTAAAGAACAATGCATCCTTGCTCAACTTCCTCCCCGGGACTGAGCTTGAGGTCCTTAAAATAATTGGTAATCTTAAGCCATCCTCCCACACAAAAGACCCCTTACCTTCCAACCTTGTCCCTGCCCTCAAACACATAATCACCCCATTCTGTACAACAATCATCAACACCTCTCTCTCCACTGGCTCTGTCCCCACCTCCCTTCAACTTGGACAAATCTCTCCCATAGTCAAAAACCCCAATGCTGACCCCCATGACCTAAACAATCTCCGCCCCATCACTAACCTTCCCCTTCTCTCAAAGGTCCTTGAAAAATGTGTCCTACTACAACTAGACAAACACATTGAAAACTTCAACCTTCTAGACCCTTTCAATCAGGCTTCAGGAAAGGCTGCAGCACTAAAACGGCAATGCTCATTGTAGTTGATGACATCAAGCACTCACTTGATAATGGCGAGACTTGCCTTCTCATCCTCCTCGATCTCTCCGCAGCGTTCGATACATTCAACCATTCAGCCCTACTTAATGTACTTAGGACCTTTTTCGGCCTTAATGGTACTGTATATAAATGGTTTGTCTCCTACCTACAACATCGAACTCAGCAAATCAAAATTCAAAACTGTCTAACTCCACTCCTGTCTCCCTTGGAGTCCCCCAAAGATCTATTCTCTCCCTCTCCCTCTTTAACCTCTTTATGGAACCCCTCACCCTCATTCTTAAACAAGCAGGCATCAACTACCACCTCTACGCCGATGACACCCAAATCTATTACAAGATTAAAACTCATGCTGACATCCTACACCTGAACAACACCCTCACCAAGATCCAAACTTGGTTCCATTCCAATCATTTCAAACTTAACCCTAATAAAACCGAAATCATTCTCTTCTCCCCCAAAAATAACCCTCTCCCCGTTCAATCATGGATCTCTGACCTTAACACACTCAATTGCTCACTCACCCTGTCCAACTCTGTCAAATCTCTTGGCATTTCTATCGACAACTCCCTAACCCTTAACGTCCACATCAAAAACTCTGCTAAAGGAGCCCTATTCACTCTACGTCACCTCAAGAAAATCAAACCCTTGATACCCACTGAGGACTTTAAACTTGTAGTTCAGTCACTTGTTCTTTCACATATTGACTATGTTAACCCCATCCTCAATGGAATTCCCAAGGTCCACCTCGCTCCAATCAAAGCTGCGCTCAACCTTGCAGCAAGGCTCATCACTGACTGCAAGCGCTTCGATCATATATCCCCGGCTTTCAAATCTCTTAAATGGCTCCCTATTGAAGGCAGATCTGCCTACAAAACTGCCTGCATTACTCATAAAGTCCTCCACCAAAACAATCCGCAGTACCTCTCTAAGAAACTCCTCATTGCGGGTACCTCACGACCTTTGAGAAGCACCAACACCCTCCTCCTGATCCCACCACTGCATAAAAAGAAAGCCACACAATTATGCTCCTTCTCTGGCAATGCCCCCATTATCTGGAATGCCCTCCCAAAAAACCTGCGCTGTAACCCCTCCTATTTCAGCTTAGAAAAAGACCTCAAAATCCATCTCCTCAACTATTACTTGGGATCCTAATCGTGTGTCCTGCACTGGATCGCCAATTCAACAAGTTACACTAGTTCAGTAATTGTACATTTGCCTGAACATCATCTACCTAATTACTTGATACGTATAGCTCTTCCCCATGTTTATCTATTTGATTTATATATTTCCCATGGTGTTTTTGTGATCTCTTATCTATTTATATTCCATGTTTGACCAATATTATTATTGGAGGTCCTAACCTCTGTCCTGCACCTGATCGTCAATCACCTTGTGATACTTGTTCATTTCTCGAACATCATATACCTAATTACTTGAAATGTATAGCTCTTGCACCTGAATATTCTATGCTGACTTGTATATCTCATAAGATGTTTCATTACCTTCTACATACTTGTTTGCAATGTTTGCCATGTATTTTGTATATCTATCCTGATTAGTATATCTCCCATGATGTTTCATTATCGTTCATCTACTTGTTTGCCATGTTTGCTATATATTAGCTTCTCTTGTAAAGCGCTCTGATACCTCTGGGTCTAGCCAGCGCTATATAAAATTCAAAAATAAAAAGTAATAAGATGGTGGTGACTATCCTTTGTTGGTATTAAAAATTATAAAAGAAAATAATGCAAGCTTTCAGAAGTGAGGGCGTGGAGGAACAATAAATTACAATATTCTACCGCAGAATATTTCAGAACACCTCCCTCCCGCCCCCCCCAACCTAGCAACCCAACAGATCTCATTTGATGTGGGATCGCTGCAATACAAAAACGTGTGAAAACGAGAGTTTTTTTTTAATTTTATGTTCACATATTTTATTTGCAGTTTTAGATAATGTGAACAAGACTGGCATTGGCTGGGGGACACTTTAAAAAAGGACAGTTACAATACGGAAGCACATAAGACTAATTACAAAAAACTGAAGACCGCAAGCAGACCAAAAACTGAATAGTAAAGACATCATTTTTGACCTTCGCCATCCCATCGCTATGAAGCTGCTGCCAGACCTTTCCACTGAGAAAGGGATAGTTTTTATTTATTTATTTTAATTGTTTATATTAGGTTTTAATAACGCATATAGTAAGTACACAGTACAGGAGGTCACCTAAATGCAATGAAGATAGTGGCAACATATCAACGTTTTGCAACCATTATACTCATAGTAAGTCATACAGCACAATACAGTTCGTCTTTTCTCTGACATTCAACAAGATAAAGGCTTATAGGGGCCTGGTGTTCCAATAATAATGTGTTAAGGGGACGCCGCAGTAGTGTCTCGTTGGCGCAGATATGTCAAGGGTGGGTCCCAGATATCTGTCGGTTGGCATCTTAGGGGCATAAGTTCCCAGTAGGCAGTGAGCTGCATTTGACATTGCGCGCCATTCCACAACCACACTCACACTGTGGGCTCTCGTCTCTGGCCCCAGTGCATCGCCGCCCTGAGCTTAGCTAGTAGCAATAGCATTGCAATTAAGCAGCAGTGCACGTCAGGGGTTTCCTTGACATATCCTAGCAGGCAAGCTCTGGGTTCTGATGAGCAGGGGACTCCGGTGATATCAGTGATAATTGTGCACAAACTTTGCAGAATTGTGCCACTCTCAGGCATGTTCAGGCCAAATGCGCAAATTTGGTAGGTCGCGCCGCATTCTCCGCCAGGCCCATCCTGTGGAGGTGTGCGGGTGTGCAGTAGATTCTGTGTAGATATTTAAAGTGTATCATGCGAAGTCTGTAGTCGGAAGATAGCCGTTCAGTCTGGCCACAGCAGTAGAGCCATGTCTCCTCCGGTATATCCAGCCCCTAGTCCAGCTCCCAATGCTGCATGCACGCGAGGCATTCGACGGGAAAGCTGATTTTGTCAGGGTGTTAAGGCGCGTGATAAGCCTCCGCGGCAATATAGCTGTGTGTATATATTCAAGTGCAGTGTTGATTGGGGGAGCCGGGAAGGTACTGTGCATGTCCTTGCAGGTCGCCCTAATCTGGCAGTATAAAAGTTTGTCAGCTAATGTGATTGGCCTTTCAGCGGTGTTTAGAAATGAGGACAGAAAGTGATCCTCTGGGTATAGGCCCGCAAATGTTCTGTTACCGAAGGCACCTGTGCGGCGCTCCGCCCTTTTGTTCTGCAGTGGGGGAAAAATGGGTTTCTCTGCCACTGTGGCTAAGGGCGCATAGAGCTCGACAGGGGGTTTAGACCGTCAACTCTATGAGTAGACGGGTGAGGCAGAGCATCTGTTTCGCATATGAGTTGGGTGACGCCTGTTTTTAGGTTTCGCCTGGCGTCCACTGCACAGCAGTGTTCGGGCAGGCAAAATCTTTTGTTTAGCAGTACGGGGCTTTGTCCTGCCTGTCTCTTCCATTGGCTAGCTCCATAAATGGAGGCTAGCCATTGGAAGAGAGATCTGTCCGTTATTCTCCGAGCAGATTCGTGGGCGTTCCGTAGATTTTTTCTCATTCCCCTCCTTTTAGAACGTCATGCGGCGGTGGGCGGTTGTTTTTTTTTTTTTTTTTGCAAAGGTTTGTTTTTGTCATTCCTCCGAAGATGGCGCCGGGGCCCGTCGACTTCTCGCATCTCTTCCTGACCTCCTCTTTCGACTGGACCGTCAAGCTGTGGACGACAAAGGTGAGGCGTCCGGAGCCGAAAGCTCGCAGAGTGGACATTTGACTTTCATTACCGCAGTACTCGGAGAGGCAGCGAGCGCCCCCACCGCACACCCCGACATCCGGCAGCGGCCACAACTCCGGCTCACATTGAGTTGCTTGTTCCGATAAAAGAGCATCACTCTCCAGAGCCTGCTCTCCACCCACGCAAGTGTCTTATTACAGGCTGTGTGTATTCCGCGATTATTAGAAGGTTGTAAAATGTGGCTGCCCTATCTAGTGTTTTGTGACTACAATGTCTGTGACGCCAGTGAATCCGCCGACCCCCCACCTAGCTAAAACAGTGGAGTGTCCCACGCAACGTCACTGCTGGAAGCTTCCTTCTGAGTGTTGTAGCTCGGGTGGTGTTTCTGGCATGCTCTTGAATGCATCAGCTGATCCACTGCGTGTGTCTTTGTAGGGGGGGTCAGCGGGGGCCGAAGGGGAGGGTTGTAAGGACCGAGGCCTTCATGCTAATAATGTGACATGTTTGTCTCGCCTCCCACGGTGTCCCAGCTCTCGGCCCTGCCCACAGTTTATGCCATTTTACTCCTCTTATTTACTGCTCTGTGCAATCGCCGGTAGGCGCCTGCAATATGCAGCTGAACGCTCAATTTGGATTTTTTTTGCGATCAGTGACGGCGGTGATTTCGTGCACAGACTGTGAGGGCGCTATACACACCCTGCCCTGCTATGCACTCAGTGGAGGGAGGGTCGTGAGCAATGTGCATAGAAACAGACTGTCCGCAGCAGACTCATAGGTAGCAGTCAGTGAGGGCCCTGGGCACAGCCCGTGCTTCTATGCACTCACCGAGGACCATTTGCTCCCTCAGAGTGACTGCTCACAGGGAGCAGTCGGTGAGGGCCCCAGGCACAGCCACCCCCTGTACACTCACCGAGGGATATTTTTGGTACCGTGAGGTCTCTGTAGAGTGTGCGTGAGCTGCGGACAGTCTGTTTCTACACCTGGTCTGCGAGTGTCACCCTGTGCTCCTATACACTCAGTTGCGGGTGACTGCTGCGTGCGAGGGCTCAGTGCTGTGAATGAGGGCTGCGAGCAGTCCTTGTTCCTCCCAATGCCTCTCCGTTCCTCCCTCAGCTTTCCCAGCTCTCGGCCCAGCCCACAGTGTCCACCCTCTGACTCGTGTCATTGGCAGCCCGAGGACCCAGCCTGTAAGACACATTCCTCTGGTGGCCTCTCCAGGCTCCTCGCCTCTCCCTTCTCCAAGCCCCCCATTCCTCAGTTTCAAAAAAGCAACATCTGTATGTGGGCCGTTTCCACGCAGCAGTCCCAGCTCTGCAGCCTGGCTGCATGGGTGGATGTGAGCTGAGAAGGGAACAAGGACTGAGCGCGCTCTGGGGACTGACCTTTGTTCCTGTGTTTTGGCTTTTCATCGAACACTGCTATTCCTTCCACTCTGGAGTGCACCAAACCGCGAGAAGCCGAGGCCACCCCTGGAATGTGGGGGTCAGCGCTGCGACCGCTGCCTTGCCACAGATGTGGGGGGCGTTGGATGCCTTTGGGACCTGCTGGGACGGGGCTGAATATGTATGAGAGGCCGTGACGTGGGCGTCTCGAGACCCGTCTCATCCCTCTACTGGAAACCTCAGACTTACTAAGATCTGAAGTCTTTTTGACAGCTTGTTTTTTCCGAGCTCCCCTGCTGGCCCTGGACTCCTCTGGCATCAGGCCTTACCCTGGTGGATCTCACGGACTGTCTCTTTGGGGCTGGAGCCCAGCTCTGAACACCATTCACCTCAGTGACCACAACGCACTGACTCTGTAATCTCTGGACCCCAACTTGGCTCAACTGCATGAGGACTTACCGTGTTGCGCAGCGCTGCTTGGACCACTGGTTCTGCTCGCACTGGCCCTGACGCTTTCATTGGCGTTTGTTTTGTGCTCTCTAGACGAAGGCTTCCCTCAAGTTGGCCTTAGTACAGCTCTCTGGAACTGGGCCCGCCACCCCTCGCCAGTACCCAGCTCTGGTTCTGCACTGTGTGAACGCTCGCTCTGCCGGAAGTGGGCCTCGATTCGACCCTGACATGGACATGGATATGATTGGTTGCTGCCTCACTAGCTAGAAAGCCTCGGTTCTTCTTTTAGGGCTCTGGCCCTTTGCAGTTGATCGAGTACTGGGAGTCCATCCTGACCTGCAGGACGTAGAGCTATATCTTCAAGAATCTATCACCTCATAGCCCAAGCTAAGAAGTACACTATTTCCGGTGGCTGGAGTCACCCCTTCATCCAGGTCCCCCCCCCCACCCCCCGCTCTTCCTGGTTGTGCTAGTGTCCCTCCCCCCACCCCCGCTCCTCTTAGTTGTGCAGGTGTCGTCCCCCCCCGCTCTGTCTGTGTGAGGGTGGCTCTGTGTAGGTGGCTGTGTGTGTGAGGGTGGCTCTGTGTAGGTGGCTCTGTGTGTGCTGGCGGCTCTATGTGAATGACTCTGTGGGTGGCTCTGTGTGTATGTGTGGCTCTGTCTGTGTGGCTCTCTGTGTGTGTGTGGCTCTGTGTGTGTGTGTTTGTGCTGATCCAGCGCTCTGAATGAAAAACTGTCTCACCAACGCTACCTAACACCACAATACTCACCATTAATCATGAATCATTAACAAAGGCCCATAAACCTACGAGACAATTTTTGAGCGACTGAATCATGTGACCTAATTAATCAGATATATTCACAATCTATTTACATATTTATATACAACTGCAATTTATCATTTCTTACCATGGTTTTTCAAACATATATCATCTTAATTAAGTCACTGAAGGCAAATGGATCAACTGATGGTAACTAGACCATGAATAAACAAGACCAGCTTGTCTTTTCAAATCCAATTTTATTAATTTTATTCTTCAAAGAAAGAGCATTTTCTTTAATAGATCTTTATTTTATTAGCAAAAGGTAAGCAGAATTTAATGAGATATGATCAATTAGACTGACATTTTAAAGGCATAATCAGGAAACATGAATATTAGTTAATAACAGTTTCCATTCCCTAAATCTATTTCCCTGACTATTCTCACTCCACCTAGAAAGGAAAAATCAATTATGTCTACTGTCATTACGTGAGCAAGAAGTCTGACAGCATGTCACGTCAATCAGGACCCGGAAAGTAAGGAGCACCCTCCTGCCCATGGGGTCAGGTTTTATACCCTTCTATCTAGTAAACTTTCTACAAATTATATAATTTCTCAGAAATCCACGCCGCTCATTGGCTACGCCATGTCAGTCCACGATTAAGGCGTTAGGTCATCTCCGTTTCCAAACCAAGTTCAGGTTTTCTCTTAAGCCCTATTGTCCTTTTGCTTACGCGTCTTTTGGCTTCCTCAAAAGTGAAACTTTTCTCTCGAGTTACAGTCCACGACTTCCTAACCTTGGCAATGTCGCCTGATTTCCTGTCCTTGAGCCTTCTTCACCGAGAGCACGTTCAGCACAGTTAATATTCTGCATTTTCTGTCAAAATCAACAACGTGGTAAAAGTTTCCACTTCTGTGGGAATACAAGGCTCCACTCTGGACAAGTTTCACGACCACAGCCATTTCTTTGCAGGCCTTAGGCCTCTCTCGGAAACTATTATTTAAACAAACACAAGACATCAATTAATTATAGAATTGAGACCCATTCTGTTACCCACCCCCTCTGCTAAAATAAAAACCCATTAATTTATGTTACCTAGCTGAGCACACAAAGCTGCATTTTATATCTACCTTCTTCTTTTAGACCGCAAGGATTCTCCACAAGCTTTTGTCACAGAAAAGAAATAACATAAGCACACAAATAAGCACATGCCATTAGTTAAACGGCCGCATTTAATACTGACAAAGACAATAGACAAGGTTAGTTTATTATTTTTCTTCGCATTTGCAACATAGAGCACATATGTTAATCCCACGTGTTTTTAAAAAAAAATGCATTTTAAAACTAAGTTGATTAATATTTTCATCACATGCTTGTTAGTTCAGTTATACTTATTATGGAAGTTTAACTTTGCAAGTTTGAACAAAATATTGTTCATCACCTGCTCCATCAGTGCTCTGTGTGTGTGTGCAAATGCAATAGGTCTTGCATTTGTGAGAGATTAAGCTATTGGCATTGTAAATGACAATGCCATTTATTTATCTGTTTTCAAAACCAACACATAAATACAAAATTTGTCATTTACAATGCCAATAGCTCTAACTTTTACAAAGGCGAACCCGTTGCATTGTAAATGCTTGTTAGAGTAGTCCGAGGGAATTCCCCTGGGCTTAGAGGAATGTCAGCCTCTTGTGCAGAATTTAAAAAAGTTTCTTTTAAAGACACTTGCAGTGCAGCAGTTTGAGCATCTATTTCTGACTGGGTAGTAACCAAAGCCTTCAGCAGTGTCAGAGGCGGGTACCTAGGAAAAACGTTGTTTTGCCCTTTTACAAGTTAAGCACTGGCCCCATGACTTCTGTTGGTCCATGGTTAACAAACAGCAGGTTCCATTCCGAGACTTTTCTCTTCGACTTTACCTCTGAAAATATGGGCTGAAGACTTGGGGACACGGACACCTGTTAACCTATGAATGCGAAAAAGATGATGTAAGAACGGAAAACCCCTGCACCACGCAGCCTTAATCCCGGCCCGGTACTTTCACTGTGCGCGAGCCAAGCAAAGAAAGCACTTGTGTTCGGTGAAGCGGTGTGGAACAGGGCAGACTGGTTTGCCGCACAGATGAAGGACACTTCCTGTTGGCACTGCCTCAGCCTCAAACAGGAAACCGAGCTCGAAAAAATCCCCCAGACACTGCTTTAAATGTGAAACATCAGTTTTATAACCTCAGATTTCTCTTTTTATCTCCACGACCATCAGCGCAGTTCTCCTCCGCCCTGTGAGTATTCAAACGTAGTTTACACGTCTTCCTGCGATGCTGGTTTTGCGGCGGTAGTTGGCGCTGTCTTTTTTACATGTTGCTTTTCTGTTTTATTTACTTGTATCTGTTTTATATTCGTTAGTGCAGTTCTAGTCACCGTTAAACTTCAGTGTCTGGACTTGATCGCAGCATGCTGCCTAACAGCAGCATTCAACGGATGTAATTTTGCAACTTTTCTAAAATACTTTTTTTTAAAACACGATCGGTGTTTACCATCGCGTCGGTTAAAGAAGCGAGACGTGAGTGGTCTGTATTTTTACACAGCTCTTGGCTTAATCACCTCCAGATGCAAGGGGCTCTGTTCACATTGCACGGCTACATCTGCATCGGAGAAGAAAACTGTACAGGCAAGTATGTTTACTTTTATATCTTAGAAGACTCATAGTATTTGCATGGATTGGGAACAAGTAAGCAAGGCCGGTAGTGCTGTAAATTCGGAAAATAAAGTCGTTTTAGTGGGGGAGAGAGAGGACGTAGGCGAACACAAGGGACACTTTTAGAGATGCCGTCAGTACTAGACAGTCACCTCCCCCCAACCCCAAAAATAACAACAGGATAAATTCAGAGCAACGCTGTCCTTCCTTACTTATTTGCCTCATTTTAAGATACCTCCGAGTGTTAAGGCGCCTGTGCAGAGATCTATATGTAACAATCGGGGGCTAAAATAAGTACGATAACTCGGCTGGTTAACGTGCTTGCTGCAGAGATCAGCGTCAGTCAGATGTGTTTTCATCAAATAACCTATGGGATTAATGTGCGTTCTGCAGAGCACTGCCAGTATCCTGTAAGTCACATTCTCATTTCTGCAGGAGGACAGCTCAGTGGGTTGTTGTTGCAGAGATCCTTGAGTAACTTGCAAGGCTTTAGTTCCAACCCTGGTGAAAAACAACACTTGATAATGCACCTATTACACACAGCTGTGTGTAGCCTGCTAGGCAGAAGTTTGATTTCTTACAAGGTTTACTTCAGTCTTTCACTCTTCTAAGGTTGATCATATGTGTGCCATTGAGTTGGATAATAAATAAATATGTATTACGTTGTAGAATAATTAAGTTAGTATTTTGTCCTACATTAATGTTGAATATTAAGGTCATTACCCACATATATAACATACCTCACATACATAAAGCTTGAGATAGTATGTGCTTTCATATCTCAGTTTATCTATTGAATATCTTGTGAAGTGCACAGGGGAAACGCAGGCCCCTGCAGTGCAGGTGAGGGCCATAACCTTTAGGGTCCCCGTATTCAGCCCAATGCCAATGCACAAATGTGAGATATGGGCGACTCATGGGCCCCTCATCAACATTCTGCAGGGAGGTATGCATAATGTTGAACCACTAGTGTAGGGAAAAGAGTGTGGCGTAACTGCCAGAGGTGGCGACTTGTGAGCTGGGGACCCAGGTTCGAGTTTCAGCGTTGGCTCAACATACAGTGATTCTTGCCAAATCACTTAATCTCCCAGTGCCTACCAAAAATAAATGTCTTTGTGTAATGTAACTGGTCGTAATGTAAAGCGCTCCAACCTCTTCGAGGTCGATTTTGTGCTGTATAAAACTGCAAAAAAGAAAAATAGTGACAAGTATGGTGTAAAGTGGTTAACACCACTAATAGACTGATGGCCCAGGATGAAAGGCCGAGACCAGTTGTGCTTCCTTGGATGGCTGACACCTACCCCCTGTCAGGTCAGAACACAAAAACAAGCGTTGGAAAAGCCAATCGGTCTGGCCATGGCAAGATGTCGCAATGCTTATTTTTTTATTGAAAGAATATTCCATAAAAATAACTACATGAAGAAAATAAACTATGGTGTCACCGAAGCATGGTTGCCTTATGTCTGCAATAAAAATGTAAAAAATATTCACCACTGCAGCTGTTTTACTAGTGAGCTTGGTAAACAACAAGCTTTTCAATCGCACCATATGCTTTATTATTGGTAAAGGGGATACGAGTAAGTCACCTCTTAACTAAGCATTGACATTTCAGGAAGCTACAATGTTACATAAAATATTAACTTTAAAAAAGAATGCATACAAAATAAATAGATTGCTATCTAAAGTTAGTATAAAAAAATAAATGAATAAACAAGCACTGTTTGAACCAGCTTGCAACTGAAGAGAAATTCATTATTTTGTGGCAGATGTGAACAATGTGTACCGGTGTTCAGAACACAAGCACAGGTGCACCGCACATCAATATTGAGGCGAAGGGAATTATTATACAGTCCATATCCCATAAAGGTGTTCTTCAAATGTTCTCTTTTTATTCCATTTGCAGTAGATTCAAAAACGGAGTAAACTGTTATGACTTTTCACACAGTACAGCCGACGCGTTTCGTCCTAGTGCAGGACTTCTTCAAGGCTGTTAATTTCAAACAAATAAATATACATATCAGAAGACAAAACGTACAACAAATATAACACATCACATACTATACAGAGATAAAAATGAGCTAGCCTATCTAACCCATATCTATATAGAACTACTTTTTAGACAATGCACACAAAAGAGAAATAGACTGTAAGACAGACCGACATTCTTATATCAAATACCAATTATTATATTCCAAACTGATGAACAATAAATGGATAAATATTCCTAGATACAACTGTGTAAGGGCCAGTGATCCTAGACTGAACAAGGTTCCTACCAAAGTAGCCTAGTTTTCACATAACTTTGATTTCATAAGTGTTGGACTTGGCCCTTTTTGGCAGGTTCACCCCTGAACTTTTTGCCTTAAGCTCTGACATGGTGGTATTGATTTTAGGCCTCTGCGCACTTTAGCACTGTGGCCCAGTGTAAAGTGCGTTCGCTCTCTGTGGTACATTTGGAAGGTTGGCCTGCCCTCCCATAGGAATGCATGGGGATTCCCTGGTCATTGTGTGTCAGTGGTAATTCCTGTTATGAGAGGAGCAGTGTGGTCAACTCTGGTATGTCTGAAATCGTGTGAATAAATGCTGTGCAATAGTGTGCGCAGATGTGTTGTGTTTTTTTTAGAAATGCCACTTTTAAAAGTTGGCATTTCTGTGTCCTATGTGTCTGCCTGCATGATGTGAATTGCATGCCTGGCTTGTGAGTGACAGGAGCTGAGAGGTGTGGGTGGCTCCAGGAGCCAGGGGGAGTCTGCCCAGTGGTGAATAGAGAGATCTGCACGCAGATGGGAGGGAGGAGTTGCACCTGGGACCTGAATAGGGCTGTTCCTTCCCTCCACAATGCTGGCACTGCCCCCTGTGGTGCGTCTGATCCCTGAGCCCCTAGCTAACAAAGGAGAGAGGAGCTGAGCAAAACAAAGTGCTCCAAAGCTCCCTTGAACCAGTTGCATCTGGTTCTCCCATGCCCTGCACTTTGACACAAAGGATTATGTGGTATGAATATAGGGGCTGTGACCCCATGAAAGGGTTCAATCTTGGTGTGCTGTTCCTGTGGGGGCGTGCTGCTTCTGGGGGCCGGGGCTCCCATGAGGGCTTGTCTCCTTGGGCCCTGCGCTGCCTCTGGACCTGTAGGACCTTTTTGGGACCTCTTTTTCTTTCCATTTCATCTCCAGGACATTCATGGGACTTTGGCTGCACTTTTGTGCCCTGCGAGCGCTGTGCTTTATTTCTTTTGTTTGCCCCAAGAGAGGAGAGCGTGGGGCTACGCAGCGTTGAGG
Source organism: Lissotriton helveticus (assembly GCF_964261635.1). NCBI lineage: Eukaryota > Metazoa > Chordata > Amphibia > Caudata > Salamandridae > Lissotriton > Lissotriton helveticus. The sequence goes on from NC_136060.1 coordinate 190,459,619, forward strand.
TGCAGCCCTTGGTAAGGTAATCCCCATCATAGGGGTTATGCCTACAGTGGCGGGTGCCCACCCCGCATTTTTGTGTGTTTCACGGGTGCCCACCCCGCTTTTATGCCCCATTCGCTTTTGTTTAGATGGCGGGAGCCCACCCCGCTTTGTATTCTAGATTCAGAGGGAGCCTACCCCTCATTGCCGCATTTTTGATTTCATTACTTAAGCGGGAACCCACCCCGCGTTCTGCCAGAAAATATCTCCGCCGCCGGCCCGATCGAAACCGGAAGTCAGGCACTTTGCCTGGGACATGGGCGGAGCGGGGAGAGGAAGTCCCCGCCCCGCTGCCAGAGAACCGGTCGGAGCCTTGCAGGCTCCGTGAGGAAGTCCCGGGTCCCATGAGGGGGCCCGGGTGAAGCCAGGACGAGAGAAGGGCTGAGGCAGGTTGATGGGGCTCCCGTGGCCGAGGGAGAGCCCCGCACGTTGCCCCAAGCGCCACTGAAGAGTCCCGGGTCCCAGGAGGGGGCCCGGGTGAAGAGGATGAAGACAAGCGGGAGCCCACCCTGTCTGCGTTGTAGCTGCAGAAGCGGCTGGATTCCCAGCGGGGCTCCCATCAGCGGAGAGAGCTCCGCCTGTGGCTGACCCAGTGAAGAGGAGACCGAGAAGAGAGGAGCAGAGTCCCCACGCAAGCCCCGGTGAGTAGGGGCTTCATCCATGTTGTGTTGCCTTGTGAGGCACAGTGTTGGGTCCCGTATCGCTCAAACGATGGGGGATATCTGTTCTTTCCCCGTGTTGTGCCCAGTTTTGCTTAGAGCGCCAGTGCGCTCTAACATGGGCATGATTGTTTTAGAGCCCCGTGTGGCTTCAACATTTGGCATGTTGTTCTTCAAGAGCCGGGTGGCTCCAACGTGGGCCATATTTGGTTAAAGGCCCCCGTGGGGGGCCAAAGGGCACCGCATGTTAGGGCCCTCTTTTGAATTACAGCTGCTCCGTCTTGCTAAGAGGGCAGCTGCCGCATTTTTGGGACCATGATGTTTGGGGAGCCCATGTGCTCCAGCGAGGGGGCCACTGTGATTTAAAAGCCTCTTTCCCTACTCACAGCTTCACCGCACCGTTTTTGCATACCTGATTCAGAGGGCACATTGAGAGCCCTAGCCTCAACTTCTTTGGTGGCATGTTTGAAGTTAGGAGTGAGATGCACTCCTTTGCCCCATACTTACCCAGCTGCGCAGCAATTAGTGCCAGTTGCAACGTTTAGGTCTGCGCAATTGCGCACCCATGGATTCAGATGCTAGGCAGCAGCCCTGACTTTTGGACATAGGGCATTTGAGCCCCCTTTAAGATGGCCAGTTGGCCAGGGGGACTGTTAGATTATAGGGCGCCAGGCCCTAGTGTGATTTATGTGGTGCTAGGAAATGTAATTGATATAGTATGATTTACGCACCCTGATTTATACCTCTGAATGTGTTTTTAGGTCTCGAATATTCTATCACGTAAGTGATAAATAGACGAGAGTATTGAGGGCAAAACAAGCTCTGAAACCACCAGGCGGATTACGTCGAGTGCATGTGCTCGTGCACAAGCTTGCCATTTGCTCCCCGTGCCGCCTGCCTCCGAGAGCTTCACTTCAAAGGCATCCGCTCCCCCGCCCCCTGCTTTACACTTTTCACGGCCGCCAAGCCGTGTCTCGCATTTCTCTTCCCCCACCTAATTATTCACCCCTGCTGTTGCTGCCCACGGCCTCCCCTCAGCAATGCCAAGAGCTTGTTTGATGAGCTGTTTTCTATATTTTCTACGGTAAACCCTCATAAACGTATACAGTGATCTCTGATAAATCTAATCTATTTCAGTTATTATATCCTGTTTTATTAATTATCGACGTCAACTCCAGAGCGTCAGTAGTCTCTGGTTGTGCCTTTCAGAACATTGGCACACCCTGTACCTTACATCAGAAACGTTAGCAGCCTTGACCTGCACCTTTAAGCATATGTAGCTGCATTTGCTATAGCCAATCATGAGGTAGCTTATATATACTGGCTACGCACTTAGCATTCCGTTTTTCTTCCGGAGCTGATCCCAGCCACACAGCACCAGTCTGCAAGGAGGCACTCATTGCCCCGCAGGTAATTACTCTAGTACGGAGCGCTTGCTTTGCTTCGCGTCAATCGTTAGAGCAGTTTATCTTTAGTTACACTGCTGTATTCTGTGTTTTCACAGAACAACGTCATGATCAGCAGCTGAATTTCACGGCCATTGCCGGGCGTTTGACATGCTTTTACCAAATCGTGTGCCCAGATAAGATTGCTACCACAGCACCACTCAGCGCCACCACAGCACCACTCCCCACCGCCACAGCATCACTCCGCGCCACCCCAGCATCACTCAGCACCACCACAGCACCACTCAGCACCACCACAGCACCACTCAGCGCAACTGCAGCATCACTCAGCGCAACTGCAGCATCACTCAGCGCAACCACAGCATCACTCCGCGCAACCACAGCATCACTCCGCGCAACCACAGCATCACTCCCCGCAACCACAGCATCACTCCGCGCAACCACAGCATCATTCCGTGCAACCACAGCATCACTCCGCGCAACCACAGCATCACTCCGCGCAACCACAGCATCACTCAGCGCACCCACAGCATTACTCCGTGCAACCACAGCATCACTCCGTGCAACCACAGCATCACTCCGTGCAACCACAGCATCACTCCGTGCAACCACAGCATCACTCCGTGCAACCACAGCATCACTCAGCGCAACCACAGCCTCACTGGTTCAAATATGTTCTCTCAATGTTTCAAGCTTTATTACAAATGTCACAAAAAGATGTTAATATTTCACTTCTGTTCTTGGATTTTCGTCACAATAAAATACACTGAACATAATCTTCACAAAAGTTATTTTCAAAAGTTTAAGCTATTGCCATTATAAATTACAAGCACTTCTATTTAAGTATTAATTATTTAAAAAAATTAAAAGCCATTGTTATTTGTAATATCAATACATCTAAGTCACGTAAATTCAAAACATGTTGCATTACAAATGCTATAGGTGTCACATTTGCGAAAGTTATAACTATTGGCATTGTAAATGACAAAGCTATTAATTTAGCTATTTTCAAAAACAACACATAAATAAAAACATTGTCATTTACAAGACCAATAGCTCAAACTTTCCTAATGCGAGACCTATTGCATTGCAAATGCTTGTTATGATTATGAGGTTTTGCATACTGTGTTATGTGTTAGTTTATTCTCTACTGTGGTTTAGGTATGTGTTATTCCCTACTGCGGTTTATGTTAGTAAGTTTATTTCCTAATTTGACTTATGCTTAGGAGATTATGGTCTACTATGTTTAGGCTTATGAGGTTCGCGCAGAAGGTATTTCTCGCCTGATATGATACTGTCCATGATATGATTCATGTTACAGGATGATGCTGAGTATAGTGCGCCAGTAATTACTGGTTGTGTTCTAAGTTTAGGATATGTCTTACTTCTACTATTTGTACCAAGTGATGATTCTGACAGTGGTCCATGTGGCCCTGTCATGTGTATATAATCCCCTGTAAATATTGATGCCAGTTGGCACAGTGTATATTATGTGATTACTATCCTAATGTGTCTTATGATAATACAAAGTCTGTTTTTTGATATAACCTTTTGTGAAGTTCCTTCTGAGGTGTGCCTAGGATGTTGTTGCTGTGTGTGTTGCGCAGATGCTGTACACATTGCCACCGGGATAAACCAGACTGCTCGTGCCAAGCTACCAAGGGGGTGAGCAGGGGTTATCTTTGGCGTGTAACTCCCTTGCCCTGACTAGAGTGGTGGTCTCTGCCTGGCTTTGACGCAAGGCTTAGCCAACCAGAGATCCCATTTCTAAACCATACAAAAAACACTATAGCAAGTACCTATTAGTACTGAGACAAAGAAAAGATTACCCATAGGGACTGGAAAGTAGATGAAACACAGAAGCAAAAGAAAATTATAAGAGAGTGTTATCAATATAGTGTGCCCGAGCTGTGAAATAATAACAAAACTGGAAGAGAAAGTATTATAGATGGAATGTGCCCAAAGTGTAAAGCTGTATTATAACACCATAAAAACCGCATCAAGTTGGTAACCAAATACTCCACTAGTGAATAATGATCAGGAAGAATGGATACCCACCACTAAATATTGGGTGGGTCAAACACATCCAAAGGCTAGTGAGTAGCAGGCTTCATTGCTTGTAAATTGTTCCCCGTCAAGTATTATCTATAACATCGACAAAAGACATCATTGTAGGCTACATCTAAAATGTAAAGGTACAACTACTGGACAGACTCTATAAAAAGTAGCCTGCCCAATTCCAACGCAGACTTACATAGTGTCAGAAGTATGAGCCGTCTACATCAAGAGCACGAAGAAATGGTGGCTAGTAGGAGGATCCCAACATTCGGATGTCGATCACCGCAGTAATGTATTACGCATAGGCTCACATCCAAAACTTGCAGTTTATAATCTAGAGCAAAGAGGAAATTGATACACAAACACCATAATAACTCCATACAAGCTTATTAAACGGTGCTAAAGGAGACTTACTTATATCCATTCCGGTACAGTGATACTTACTGGATAGCATCCAAGAGTGCAAATTCCTAGTATTAGAACACATACACCAAGAGTATGCAAAAAGACCTACAGGTAGGACAAACAGCTCCACCAGGCTAAAATGTGCCTAAACAATATCAGCCTCCATGATTACCTGGAGGAACAAAATTAACCATGATGAGTTCCAACCTCTCCCTGTTTGAAAACTACGACGTTTTAAATTTACATTGCTCTACCATTTCACCCAATAGTGTCGACTAGTAAAAACGACTTTATACGTATATCTACACACCCCAGTACAGAGTTGCTCTATTCACATGAGGCGTCTTACCTAAGGTCATGACAAGACGGAGAAAAGGTCCCAAAATATTTTCTCGTAAATTGATTATAATATCGAACGAACAGAAGACCACAAGCATATCAATAGAATTGGGAGACAAATAAGAATGAGGGCCAGGTGACATAACTTGCACCAATAATTCGTAACATTCTGCCAACCCAGTTAGTACTAATGAGGACGGGACCCTCCGTTCATTATTCGAATTCCCATCTTTTCACGGAGCATGTCGGCCAACTCCCGCAATCTAGACGCACCAACCCCCCACCCATATTACGCAGTAAATGCCCGGTATGCATATAATAGGGTCCAGGGATAAAAGAAAGAGAGGCTCAAAGATGCATTATGCATAGTAAAATATCCGGGGAAAGAAAGGCATCTGGGCTGTAAAGCGCAATGGAACGGGCAGTTACAGTAAGAATCACCCAGAGTCGGCGGGGTACGGGGCGAGGCTGAGAAACTAATATGACCTTCCAATCAGCTTACCGGAATTGAGTCTCTCCCAGGCAAGATACCAGGGGATGTAGCAGTAACGAATAACAGAACGAGAAGCCGCAGTCTCATTGGAGTGGATTTAAATACTCGCGGTAGCCCGGGAGAAGCCATACCACCTGATTTGCATCGGGGGCCTATCCATCAAACGTTCTAAGATACCCGTGTTTCATGGCGGCCATATTGTAATGGTGTTCATCATATAACAAGAGACTTTACTTTGTACGTTTAACGAAAAAGAAGCCAGTGATAAGCATTAATAAATTCTTTACCATATAATCGGTAAAATATAGGAAACCTACAGGGGTAAGAGTGCAATAATAACGGGGATCAAACGTGAAGCAAAAAAGCCTCACCATACAGGCCCCCCCTTGTTTGAATATAAGCAAAAACAAAGGACTACAGTTTCAAAAGATTGTACATGTTGACGAGTATTTAGTCTAAGGGGCAGCATGTATTCTATATTCCAATGTTATCAATTGTTACTGCCTGCAAGTTCCCTAGACAAATGTCAATAAATTCGAAAATAAACGTGGCGGCCATCTTATCATGTGCTAAAATCACTAGTTACAGTGTGTCTCAATCGTGGTCACGATATCAAGGGTTCAAGTGTATATGTTGACGAGTATTATATCTAATGGGCAACATATATTCTATATTCCTATGTTATTAATCGACACAACCTGCAAGTTCCCTAAAAAAATATTAATACTTTTCAAATTATAAGTGGCTTCCGTCTTGTCATGTGAAGATATCACTAGTTTCGAAGAGCCTCAATAGTTGCTCTGTTCAGTTGAAGAGCCAGGTCTTGAGATCCTTCCTGAAGGTGTTCAGGGAGGTGGCGCGTCTGATGTCGATCGGGAGCTCGTTCCAGGTCTTGGCCGCGATGTAGGAGAAGGCATTTCCCCCTGTTCTGGCTATGCGGATGCATGGGGTTTCTGCGAGGGCGAGGTTGGTGGATCAGAGGTTTCTTTTGGGTACATGGAAGGTGATTCTCTCGTTGAGGTATTGGGGTCCAGTATTGTGGAGGCGTATCTTGAAAGTGACTCTATTCTCGATGGGGAGCCAGTGTAGATTCCGTAGGTGTTGGCTGATGTGCTTGTGTCGAGGGAAGCTGAGGACGAGTCTGCCGTCGGTGTTCTGTATCGTCTGGAGCTTGCGGAGTAGAGATTTGTTGATTCCGGCGTAGAGGGCGTTTCCGTAGTCCAGTCTGCTGGTTATGAGTGTGTGGGTGACTGTTTTCCTTGACTCGGCGGAGATCCATTTGTAAGTCTTACAGAGGATACAGAGGGTGTTGAAGCAGCTGGAAGCGACGGCATTGACTTGTGGGTTCATGGAGAGGGGGGAGTCGAGTTCTATACCGAGGTTTCTGGCGTGGTCCGTGGGGTTCAGAGGGTTGCCGAGGACGGTGGGCCACCAGGTGTTGTTCCATGCCGATGGGGTAGTTCCAAGGACGAGGACTTCTGTCTTTTCCAAGTTGAGCTTCAGGCAACTGTTGCTTATCCAGGTTGCGACGTCCTGCATTCCTTCCTGGAAGTTGAGTCTATTGGTGGTCGGGTCCTTGGTGAGCGAGAGGATGAGCTGGGTGCCGTCAGTGTAGGATACTATGTTGAGGCTGCTTTGTCTGAAGATAGCGGTGAGGGTTGAAGAGGGTTGGTCTGAGTGATGACCCCTGGGGTACTACGCAGTTGATTTCCATGGGTTTGGTGAGGAAGGGTGGCAGTCTGATCCTTTGGCTTCTGCCGGTGAGGAACGAGCGGATCTAGTCGCGGACGGTTCCTTGTTTGCCGACGTCGAGTAGCCTTGCGGATAGTATGCATTGAATGATCATTTACTGTTTGAAGCAAGAAATAGCACACAGTGACAGAAATAGACAGTTGAAAATCTCAATCAAACAAAAATGAGAACACATGCATAAAAAGAATCTAAATAACAACTGTCATGTAAGCCCTGCCCTCATACCCTCCCCATCAACGAACCCCGCCCCCTATCTTGTTGCTAAGTAAATTACTCGTGCATGTTGGATGGCCTGAGTGATCCCCTTAAGAAGGCTAAGAAAGCAACTTGGGGAGAATTGCTTACAGTTCAGGGACCATTACCAGGAGAGTTACTCAAAGCAAGGACTGGGGGTCCTTCCCTAGATTTAAATACCTGCAACTCTCCTCGTGCTATGTAAGTGCTTAGCAGGAGATTGGCAGAGACTGGGAAACAGTCACTAATGCAAGAAACTCGTCCTAATAATAAGGAAGTATCCATATGGTATTGGAAGTTATTGAAGGCCGACTATAAAGCTTAGTAGACTCCGTAGGTGGTTTGGGAGACGTTGTTTCCAGAGGCCGATCTCGCGCATCTGTGGTCAGAATCTTTAAAATTGTTGTACTGTATGGTTAAGCCAACTAATTTTAAAAGGAACCATTTGTTTAGTCTCAATAGAATTTTTTGGACTCACCAAAGGCTGGCTAGATTTGTACAGAACCCGATCCCTAGATGTAAACGATGCAGCTGCCGCGAAGCAAACAACGAGCATATGTTTGCCACCTGCCCCTTGATCCGCGGGGACATTTTGAGTAATCTTATTTCGAAGATTTTGGGAGTTAAAATTGAGTTCAACTTGGTGCTGGTGTTGTTGGGAGTGGACACTACTACTTTCTGTCTTCTGGGCAGAACTCAGAGATGTTTAATTTTTTATTTTGTGCTGTTGGCCAGAAGGGAGAAATGTAAACGTTGGTTAGATCCGTACACCAGATCTGTGGGATGGATTTAGGGACTACCTGGGGGGGGGGGGGGCTGGATGGGGGGTGCTTGAGGCTATTTGGGCTGATTTCCTGAGATGGAGTATGTTGGTCCCGAAAAGTCGATCTGTCCCATGATTCCATTTAACACCAAAGCTTACTGGTGTTTTATCCCAGTTTGGGGTGGTGAGGCCACCGTAAGTGCATCAGGTGTAAGACTGGCCTTCCCCTTTAAATGTTCACCTGAGATGGCACTATCTTTGATGACATGAGACCCAAAAAAATCTAATAAAAAAAAATGCCCTGTGTTTGACGCCAGGTGTCACATCAGTGCGGCCATTATCTCGGCTAGGGGCGCATGCCGTCCTTGCTGCGGGCGCTCAGAGGACCGATTACAGGGGGCAGCAACTCACTGCACCACCTCCCAATTTGTCGTCGTGGGACAATTGGGCTTTCTGCAGTGGAGGAGCTTCTAAGATCTCAGTATGGAGGTCAACCATGACTGCATCTTAGCTTTCGGCCAATGGATATTTTCGGAGTCCCATTGCATCTTCCCTACGTAATGCACTTTCTCTTCTTTGGCCCAGTTTATTCTGAACCTCATCCAGACCACAAGGTGCTGAGGGTCAGATGACTTCCACCTGCATGTGATCAGCCGTTTGGCTATGATTAGGCCCATATTTATCAAGTGAGACATGACTGTATTTTTTACTAAACCAGTATAGGCCGAGTATGTACACCTCCCATGTATGAGGGAGTTCTCTCTCAGTACAGTACGGGCACGGATCCCACGCCATTACCGTAGTAGAGGCATGCATGTCCACAGCAAATGTATGATATCTTCATTCACGAGCCCACAACGGGGGCAACCTGCGTTCGTACAGTGAAAGTATTTGTTGATGTTGGCCGGGGTAAGGTAGGCCCTGTGTACAATATATAGCTGAAATCTGGCATTGCAAGGTTTGTGTGTAGGGCCTTTCAATATGGTGGACCATTATCTAGCCGTACATGGACGAGAAAGGTCAGCATCCGATTGTGCTTGCAGGGATGCCAACGGCAAAGCCGTATGAGAGTGCAGAGAGGCATCAAGCTAGCGCACCAAGTGCCTGCCCCGGCCCATGACAAACATGTACTGTATAGTTAGATGCATGGGTGGCAACTGTGTCATGTCCCCCACCTCCACCCCCATTAGTGTTGCACAGAGAAGGAACTGATCAGAAGAGAGACCGTCATCCTCCAATAGCAGCTTGTAGGGCAGAAGCTCGTCATCGCTATAGAGATTCCCACCGTCTGGACTCCCGTTGCGATCCAAGCGGTCAGTTCCAATGCAGTGATGTAGCTCTGGCCGCAATGTATGTCCAAGAGCTTCAAGGTTGGCGTGTATGGTGTAATCTGCGACGTAAGGTGGAGACGTCGTCATAAGAAGCGATGCGCCACCAACAAAAGCGCCGGCTTGGGGGTTAGCGGTCGGGTGCAAGGGTGAAATAAGAGATACTGCCCATGGTCCAGGTTAGCAGCAGCGTGGCCGTATCTGATAATTGTAGAGCAGCAAGTGATCTAGACTCCCACTGAAGTTGGGAAGGTAAGTAATATTGCTCAAAGTTGGGGACCACCAATACTCCAGAGGTTGTGGGTTGATGAAGTTTATAGAGTGCTACACAGCACCTAGAAGTGTTCCAAATTAAGCTTCTGATCTCTTTCTCAAAGTTTTGGAAAAAGGAGGCACGTATGTACCGGGAGTATGACCATCTTGAGAAGAGCAACTCTGCCTGTGACGGATAGAGATAAATCCTCCAGAATGTCATATGGGTCCACAGTAAAGTGACAGCGTGTGTCAGGTTACCGTCGAGGAGATTGGCAGATGAGTGATACATTTGAATGCCCAAATATCGAAATGTGCTGGGTTGCCAGACTAGGGGGGTAGAGAACAGGTATGTGTTCGGGCCAAGGGTGGTCCGAGTAAGTGGGAAAAGACAGGATTTAGCCCAGTTGACTTTTAGGCCAGTAAGCAGGGCAAATTCCCAGAGAATGCAAGCAATCCTATCAGGGATAGAAGAGATCTCCCTCAAATAGATGTTATGTTATGTTAACTTTATTTGTGTAGCACATTATTGCCCTGTGGCATTTAAGCTCTGTTTTGCTTCAGCTGCCAGTGTTAACAAAGGTGCCAGAAGAGTTACCAGGATTTGAATAACCAGGTCTTTACAGAGAAGATCATTCGCGTAGTGCATGCCTTCTCCTAGGGTTACACCCCACTCCACACCCTGTGCAGGTGAGCTGCCAGCGGCTCCACCGCTAAGGGGAAGAGCAGTGAGGAGAGCGGGTATCCCTGGCACGTGCCCCTACCTATGAGGATGGGGTTGGAAATGAGGTAGCCAGTCTTTACTGGGTAGCGCATATAGTAATCAGACGAGTTGCAGAAACCTGTCTCCAAGACCATACAGGGGCAAAACTGCGAATAGAAAGGGCGACTGTAAGAAAACCAAAGCCCTCTCTAGGTCAAGACCCGACAACCTGCATGGGACCATTCAATAATTCAATAGGGGCATGTTCCATATTATGGAAGAGTTGTCACAAGTTGAGCGAGGTTGTACGAGACAGAACTAACCCATTTTGGTCTGGGTGTACCAGCTGCGAAACCAGCAGAGCCAGTCGATTCACTAGAATTTCCACCAGGATCTTGTAGTCTGTCTTCAACAGTGTTTGCGGGCGGTACGACACCAAGGCCTTCGGGTCTTTGCTTTGCCTGGCTTAAGTAGCGCGATGAGGAGTGCTTCACGGAGAGACACTAGAAGGCAAGAGGCCTCCAATGTCTCTGCATATAGTGTTTGTAATTGGGGGGTCAGTTGCGAGGCATAGGCTTTATAGAATTCCACAGGAAGGCCGTCAGGGCCAGGAGTCCTGTTGGTGACCAATGCTCGTATAGCTTCTTGTATCTCAAAGGATGTATGACGTTACAACGCATGCTTTTACCACGCATGCTTTTACAACGCGGTTTTTACATTGCATACCATTACAACGCATAGCGCTTTGGGGTGCTGGATAGTAAATAGTTTAATTTACTATTCCAACTCCAGTCCCCGTGGACACTAGGGAAGGTGTTGGATAGTAAATTAAATCTATTCCCTATCCTAGAGCGCCCCCCAGCGCAATGCGTTGTAATGGTTTGCATTGTAAAAGTTGCGTCGTAAAGGCACTGCGTGGTAAAAGTTGCGTTGTAAAGGATGTTTCCCTACCTCAAATGATGTAATAGAGTCATCTAATTTCACCCTTTGTTCGGGAGTGATACAAGGTATGTTGTGGAGAAGTGTGGCTCACTGGTTAGAGGAGGCAGACCTGGAAGCAGAGGTCAGCCTGGGACCAGGGTTCAATTCCCGGCTCGGCTGGGTCTTGAGTCCTAAAATGTCCATGGACTCGACAATTCTCGCTCCGGTGCCTACTCGATTCACGGGTTCACACTCTGCGACTCTGGGCAATAGCTTGCTTAATCTCCACAATGGCCCCTCGCGGCGGGATGCCTGGCTTTCACCTTGCGGATACCCTGCCGGGGTTATCTCACAGGGGAATACCAGGACGGGTTCCCTAAGCAAGCGCTTAGAAACCGCTTGGTGATTTGCGCTATATAAATTTCTGTACAAGGTAGGGATACAACGGTCAGGAACAAGCCAACGTCGGCCTGGGGAGCCACAGTGATCTGTTGATAGAGGGCAGAGCACAGTGCCACTATAGCCATGCCGGGCTGGTCTTGGTGGATCAGCCGGTCAAGGAGCGTTCCAGTCTTGTCAGAAGCCGCATTAGTCCTGGGTGTGCAGCAGCTTTTCATTCATTCATAGTTATGGCATTGTAAACGCTCCAATAAAGCAGTGTGCTCACTCAGTGCATTTGCCAGTCTACAGCCATTAGTTGGATCTGTTACTGTTGCATTTTCAAAGCAGAGGAGCTGACACTATATGTAGGATGTCAGTGTCTAGTTGCCAATGAATGTTCCACCAGACTCCCATGCAGTGACCCCTCAGCGTCACTTTAAAGGCATCCCACTCGATGCAGGAACCCAGTCTGCATTCAGATCAAATGAATCGTCAATGATCGTGGCAACAGACAAATGGAAGGTGGGGTCCTCTAGCACCACCGGCTGCCATCTCCATGTGGGAATAAGGGAGATACCAGAGTCCCACACAATCTGCAGATATTGGGGGTCGTAATTAGAGTGGGTGTGGCCCAGGTAGCCAATATGTGTGACACAAGGGGCCAGGTTCAGTGTGCCAATCAGCCTATCAACCCTCATGTGTAGAGAATGAGGCACTGAATTAAAGGAATACACCCTTGTAGTCTTGTTGCGGGTGCGCAACGGGTCCATGATACTCAATTCTGCCACCAGTTTTTGGGCGCTTGGACATTCGAGGAGGCAGTCATATGGGACAATGCAGGGAAAAAATGATCTAGGGTGATATCCCTATTAAAATCACTGCATAATAGCCACGGTACTACACTCCAACATGACAGAACTCCAGAAAGTGCATTCAAGAATTGTATCTGGTCAGTGTTGGCTGACTATATGCTTCAAAGAAAGACATGGTGACCATCCAGTCTTCCCTTAACAAGGACATATCTGCCCTCTGGGTCAGTGACTGTCTTGTCCAGCTTAAATGATGTACCTGGACGCACCCAGATCAAAACACCTCAGGCGTAGGAGGAGATATCAGTGGTTAATGTCTGTCCACACATGCGGCTCTGCAACTTAAACACTTCAGGGCGTGTCCAATGGGACTCCTGCAGCAGAGTGACATGGACTTAGTGGCACCTAAGGTATGAATAAATGGCATAGCTACATGCAGGCATATATATCCCACGGACATTTCAAGTTAGCACTTGAATGGATTTCATGGGTGTTGATGTGTGTGAGGTAGGGACAAACGTGAGCAATAGGTGCGAACCATTGTGAGTGGGCAGTGGTGATGTCCTGTCAGCGAGAAGGACAAAAGCAGGGAGACCAGACAGCATGTTTAAAACCGAAATAAGAAAGCATAACAAGATTTTTTTTTAACCAATGAATACCAGATGTGCAGTATGTCAACTGAGCCCCCGCCCAAGCCAATCTGATGTTACCATTAGGTACTGATTAAAAACTCTTTGCAAAGGAGGTCAGCACAGACACAAGAGGCGGTTAAACTCCTTAGTGTGATCAACAGAAAGTGCCTAGACAGAGTAATGGGCTAATTACAGGTATATCAAATACATCAGTGTTCCCTGTGGATAAAAGGAGGATTAACACAAGTCATGAAGAGAAGGGGCATAGTGGTTCAGCTCGCCATATGTCCATGGGGTGCAAGAGGTTAAGGCAAGACCTGGGTGACCGGGTTTCACACTGCACGTGATGGGTGAATGATAGACAAGTCAGAGAGCAGGTCAAATAATTTCATCAGCTGTTTGTGAAGTCACCTCCGGAGGGGGCACGGAATCTGCCCATGAGGGCCAGGTGGCAGCAGAACTCTCATCACTGGAGGATCGGGACAAGTCATCTGCAGGGTTCGAGTGTCTTGTTTTGTCTGTGAGGGCAGCAGTCAGTTGTAACGCTGTGTGCCACTCCGTAATGATCTGTTCCAAATCAGTGACAGGCTTAGGGGCAAAGACCAGCCCGATCCAGAGCGACGGTGGCAGCGACCTCCGGTGCGCGCCTGATCAGCGGCAGCACCAGGCCTCGGTATACCAACAGCATGAGGGACGTAGGTTTTAAGCCAGTGCCAAGCGTTAGCAGGTGAGTCGAGAAAGTGCATGGTTCCGCTCGCGACCACACTAAGACGCATCAGGAACAGCAACGAGTACTTCAGCTCCAATTCGGGGAGGCAGCGCTTCACCGCCAGAAAGGTGCTGCATTGACGACTGCCTTTATCTGAAGAAGTTTTCTGGCCTTGCGCAGGATTGAGTCCCAGTCACGGAAATGCAGTAACCAGAGTACCACTGGATGAGGACTGGATCCTGGCGGGGGCTTTATCGCCAGGACGTGGTGCACCCCTTCAATAGTGAAGTCTTGTGAGAAGGTGTGCTGGGAAATCAAAACCCTAAATCCATATATTGCACAGCGTCTCTGCCCTCTGTCCCCTAGGGGAGGCCCACAATCTGAACATTGTTTCTTCTCGATCTTTCCTCATCGTCTTCCGCCCACCATTCCAGGACATCAATACGCTCCAACAGTGCCTGTCTAGAAGAGTGCGCATATTGCGGTTGCAGGTCAGCTAGATTGTGTTCCAACATATCTACCCTGTCCGCAAGTTTCAATAATCGGTGTGCAGCAGTGCAAGAGCCGTAGTGGGTATTTTAGCAGCCAATGGTGTGCGGGAGCGCTCAATGGCCACCTCAATTGCAGCCTGAATAGTGTTCAGCTTGCTTTCCAGCAACGCAGCACAGTCCAAGGGCTCCGATGCTGAGGCATCTCTGGAAGGCAGGGACGGGGTCATTGTCGGCCGTGACGGGGTGTCGTGGTAGCTGAGTGAAAGCAGCCCATCGCTGATGCACGAGGCGGAGAATCTAACAATTCAGTAGTGCCAGAATAATTCACAGAGTCTGGGTTGTGGGGCAGTCAGCTCTGTCCAAGAAAGGGGGGCCAACCACAGTGGCGGAAGCAGAGGCAGTCCCAGAGACTGCACTACACATGTGGTACCAAATATTATTTTCATGGCAATACAGGGAGGTTAGGAAAGATGTCTTCTTGAATCAGCTGCACAAACCATGGCTCTCAGAGCCGGAGAGGCACTACCGGATCCAGGGGTACAATATGGGTCCACCAGGTCCCAGCCGGCCACCAGTGGCAATCCTCTACCCAGGCAGCTAGGCCTCTCTACTTCACTGGTGACCGGCAGTAGCAGCCGTGGTCCGTAGGCATGTCAAGCATCAGAATCCATGGCAGCTCCCAACAAGAGGTTTAGATGAGGGCCAAGATATGACCGCAGTATCCAGACCCTAGTCACTCCTGACCCCCACCTCACCCGGCTTCCACATTAGGAACGTCCAATCAGAGAGGCCCAGGAGCAGTGGAGCCACTAGTGACAGTACTCTCAAGGTCAGTTGTGTGTTACAGGAGTCTAGGCCCAAACTGACCCCTGTGCCTCAACATCCAACAGCAGCACCTGGATCAGCACCTCAGTGCCCTAAAGTAGCACCCGCAGTCTGTAGGCCCTGAGTCCTCTGCCGAGGCCACAGGGAAAGCCAATATGCAGCAGGGCCCCCTTCCCTCGCCACAGGGCCCAAATGTCACAGATCACTACTCGCCTCTCCTCCCAGCCGCCAAGCTGAGGCCCGACATGACACGATCCTGCAGCAGCTGGGGAGGGCTCCCGCAGAAGAGGGCTGCCTAGTCTCGATTCAGCTCATGCAGCCTCGGCCACAGGTGCAGCTGCAGGACCCCCACAGTTCAGGGGTGGCTGGTCAGCTCCAGCATGCACAGGTGTCCAGTCAGCAGTGCAGGGGCAAGGCAGCAGGCAAATAATTCAGGTCAGAGGTTCAGTGCGAGGCGTCCACTTCACCACTGTCGCTGGGCCTAGGCCTAGGCCTGTTACGGCCTGTGGGCCCCTCACTGTCACGACAGTCAGTGGGGGAGGGGGGAGGAGAAAAGAAGGAGAAAAGCAGGCAGGAGAGCCGCCGCCCTGTAGCTCACCGGCTCATACACCCCACAGGGGTCAGATGTCAACTCCAGTCTTCGTTCTCATCTCGGCCGCAGTCTCCTCAACCCCTGGAATCTCCTTTAGGAGCACAGGCTCAGCTGGTGTGCAGCTGGCCCCCTCTGCAGCTGAGGGCCCAAATGTCACTCTTCTTTGCCTGTCTCACTTCTGAGTAGCCAAGCCTAGGCCCAAATTGGCACCCTGGCCTGCAGCAACAGTGGTAGCCAAGAAGAAGGCAAGTGTGAACCCACACAATAGGAGAGGCCTGGCCACAATCCGGCCCTCATGCTTCTGCGTTTAGATGCAGCGATGGAAGCCCTAGCAGCCCAGAGGCAGTAGGCCAAATCTGACAGTCTCAGGTTTGTGATAGGCAAAGGCAGAGGCACAACAGGAAGATGACCACCCCACAGTTTCTAAGCCTGGACCCGATATAGCCCATGGGGGCCTTGTTGCTACAGCAGCCAGTATGGGGAGGGGGAAGTGGAGGGAGAGGGCAGGCAGGGGATCAGCAGTGCCTCTGCTCTCAGGCTCACTAACCCCATTAAAGATCCCCCAGGCAGGCAGCTCTCCTCTCTGCATTCACCACAGTCCTGACATCCACGAGCAAGGCATGCCTCCATCTTGGGGACCTCAGCGATCAGCTGCACAGCCACTCAATCACCACTACAGGCTCATGGTCAGGTCAGCAGGAAGCGTCCGGGAACGTCAGTGAAAATCTTGCGTAAGCTTAAGGAGCATACCACCGCCCAGCACTCACCATCCCGCTGCCATGTGAGTGTAGGCCACAGTTGATCTCCACGGCAGAGAGGCAGTTTGCAGGCCGCGTTCTGCATGATGGCGGGATGTGATGGTAGGGGATCACCCTGGGGGATCAGGCAAGACAGGTCAGGGCATTGGAGGGAGAGACATGGAACCTCCTCAGAATGCGTCTGCTATCTTGGCTCTGCTAGCCACGCCCACTGCAGAGTGCTATATAGCGCAACACCAGCTCCCGCAGTGCAGGAAGAGAACTTTGCCAGAGGGGCCTTGAGGGACTGCAGTCCCTCGCAGCTCAGTAAGGAGTCATTTACCACAGAGGTCACAAGGGACTATAGGAACCACACATTAGTGCGCCATGAAGGCTCTTCTGCAGAACGCTATATAGTGCATCACCAGTTCCCACATTGTGGGAAGGAGAACTTTGCCGCAGGAGCCATGAGGGACTACAGCTACCATACATCAGTACTCCAGGGAAGTGCTTTTACAGAGCGCTATATAGCGCATTGCAAGCTTCCGCAGCGCGGCAAGGAGAACTTTGCCTCAGGGGCCACGAGGGACTACAGGCCCCTATATATCAGTGCACCAAGGAGGGGCTTCTGCAGAGCGCTATATAGCGCATCGCCTGCAATGCGGAAAGGAGAACTTTGCTACAGGGGTCACAAGGGTCTACAGGCCAAATACATCAGTGCACCAGGGAGGCGCTTCGGCAGAGCACTGTATTGCACATCACCAGCTCCTGCAGCGCGGGAAGGAGAACTTTGCCACAGGGGCCACAAGGGACTACAAGCCCGAAACACCAGTGCACCAAGGAGGCCCTTCTGAAGAGCTCTTTATAGTGCATTGCTAGCTCCCTCAGCGTGGGAAGCAGAACTTTGTCACAGGTGCCACGAAGGACTACAGGCGCCATACATCAGTGCGCCAGGGAGGACTTTCTGCAGAGTGCTATATAGTGCATCGCCAGCTCTCTGTCAGGGCTCGGGCTGCGAGGGCTCATGTGATTCCCAGCATCTTGTTAAAACAAATCCCGGGCCCCATGCCTGTATTTTGGAGGCCACAGGTGTTTGTTACGAAATCCCGGGCTTTTGGACGGGCGCGCCCAAGATGGCGGCACGCCAATATAATCGCAGGTTTAGTCTCTCTCATTTAGTCGCGAGCCAGATTGCAGACACAGCTGTGAATGTGTGGCAGGAGCGTTCTAAGCAGTGCACTTCACCGATTACTTCACCGTGACAGGACCTGTGCCCCTTAGCTCTTGTAGTCAGCCAGAGTTAGGTAGTTAGTTTCTGCCAGGCTTTAGGCGTAGGTTAGTTCCGTATCGCTGTTCGTCGGATAGTTAATTAGACAGAAAATCTTGAACATTTAACCTCCTTACCAAGTAATTTCTGAGAGGCATTTCGAAAGCTGGTCTTCTCCTCAGCGTTTCTCGAGGAACGTCTTCAACCAGTCATACCCTGAACCGA
This sequence comes from Lissotriton helveticus, assembly GCF_964261635.1. NCBI lineage: Eukaryota > Metazoa > Chordata > Amphibia > Caudata > Salamandridae > Lissotriton > Lissotriton helveticus. Next base: position 190,477,636 of record NC_136060.1, read on the forward strand.
GTACTTCAAGATACCGCAAGTATTCTCCTGTTGGAGAAAAAAGAATGGGTTAAGTGTTATATGTAAACTACATATTGAAACAAAGTTTCTAGAGAGTTGTCTAAGTAATTTAGTATACTTACAGCAAATATTGTTTACTGAAACTACGAATATTGAAGCCTGAATACACGAAGCTTAAATAATATTTTTCAGAAGAGAAACAATTGCCTGTCGCTAGAAGGGTAAGAATTCAGAGAACTCAGCAGGTATATCTAGCCTTAGGTGTGATTTTGGAAGTTATGAATGTTATTGTTTGTTTTTTAGTTCACCAAGAAAGAAAGAATAGAGACAGAACCAAATTACTACAAGCATTGGCATAGCCAATAGGTCTCGCTTTTGGGACCTTATAAGTATTTAGTTATGCAGCACAATATCCTTAGTGCAACAACACCAACTGTGCGTAGCTAAACACTTATAAGGTCCCAAAGGCAAGACCTATTGGCTATGCAACACTTGATGTTGTTGCCCCAAGGATATTGTGCTGGATAACTAAACACTTATATGGTCCCAAAGGCGAGACCTATTGGCTATGACAGTGCTTGTTTCTATATGAAAACAATCAACAATATTTATAGTAGGAGGGAGTCTATGGTCCTTCTTTCCTTTCATTAAAACAAGCAAAGTAATGTAGTCTCTTTTCAGTTGCTGCAGCATGAGGCATTCAAAATGGTCTCATTTGGGGAGACAAGCCATGTAAAATATATTGGTGGGTTATTTCTGGTTTATTGACAGTGGGTTCTCCTCCCTGTCCAAGTCTCCATGTAATAAAAATACAGGAATGACACTGAAGGTGTGGAGTTGGCGGTGTAATGACCCCTCCCTTGGCTTGGCCTGGTTATGTGAGCTGGAGCTAGAGAGGAGGGTGCCCTGACTGCCAGCAGCAGCGATGAGGACAGTCCAGCTGTCGGTTGCTCCCTTGCCGCCCCAACAGCGGATTCTGTCTGGACACTGACGGAACCTCCACCCGACGTCTGCTGCTAAGGAGACCCCGGGCCAGAAGTGTGAACCCGGAAAGGAGGTACCCCGCTGCTGTCTCCTACCCGCATCACCTGGCTACAGGAGAAGGAGGAACTGCAGTACCTCATTCTGTGGCTAAGACATTCTGTGCATGTACCTTCCATAAAAGTACATGCATGTAACAATCAAAACATCAATACACACCACACACATCAACGTGTCAGTCTCAGGCTCTCTATCCGGAAAATATCATGTGACGAAACAAAGACACTGTCACCTTATCACACACCATCACACCGTTCAACATACCAACACCAAGCGGACACCCTAGCATACGATTACATTTTACAGACACCAACAGAAGCACGATCACTTGCACACAACCTGAGTGGACAGATTGCAGTGCCGCTGCCAGCGCGGTGAGTGGTCTGTCTGTTTTAGAGATGGTTATACAACAGTACCGCATACACATACACTGTGTGTGTCAGTTTCTGTAAAGGTGTGTGCGTGCATGTAAGGATGCGCTGTCCTGTCTGTGTTGTTAGAGTCCACGCACGTGAAGAAAGCTCAATAATGCATATCATGCACATGTTTGTGTGCGTGCGTGCGCATGTTTAATCTCTCTTCTGTCCCTGTGAAGGAACCGTGCACAACTGCTGCTCCTGCACTTATGAAGCACCAATGAAGGCTGCAGTGTTGCTGCCCACGCTTAACTAAGTTGCTTGTTAGTGAACCTCAACCGTGGTAAATCATGCTCATTCCGCAATAGCCAGGACATTGCATGTGTAAACACAGGCTGGCTGGGGAGAGAGACAGCCATGCTGTCCCGTGCACAGCATCGCTGCAGGTGCTTCAGGCCCGCTGCCATCTGTGCTTTAGAGATAGCTGTTCGCGTGGTTTCTTGTCTTCGTGTCCAGCTGCTGCTGCGCCCTCTTGACTAAACACTAAATATCAGTGTGATCAGTAGCGTAGCAAGGAGGCCATGGGTCGTGGTGCTAGAAAAGAAAATGGCCCCTTGACTGCTCTGTTGGGGTAGTAAGACACAGCACTGTCAGGGCTCGGTATGCCCCTCAGGGCTGTGGGACCCGGTGCTACCTGCTTCCCCAATGACAGATATGCCCCTGAATTAGATTTCCTGGTTTACAGCCTTTCACACTTAGTAACACAACGGCATAGCGAGTACCATAGGTCACCACTTATTATGCTCATGGTTTTAATTTGGATGAAAAAACTGGGGGGTCTCTCCAAGGGGCGAGGCCGATATAATTAAGGGCGTGGCTTAAAAACACATAAGCTAAAAGTTTGTGCTTAGCATATTGTGAGCCGCCTGTCTGGTATTTTGCTGCTTCTATAATTGCATCCATGTACATATTAAAAGTAACATTACACCTACAACAAGTCAGGACTATTGGCTTTGCCAATGGCTGTTAGTTGCATAAGATAAATAAGTAACAATGGCTTCATTGTTTATAATATTGAAAATGCTTCCATTTGGAAATGAAGAGACCGTTAAAGAACTATAACCAGTGTCTTTGAAGTTACATCAAAGGCAATGAAGGGTGGTAATGCTGCAGAGTTAGGATTTTTTTTCCCCTGAGGGTGAGGGCAAAAATGGAGAGCCCGACAGGGACCCGTGTCAGCACCTGCTTTTTAGAAATTACCGGTGCTGAGCACCGGCAGGACCCGGCCCACTTAAAACCCTAATTATGCGACTCTTCTCCACGATATTTCATTTTCACATTATGTATCCCCAAATGACGTCCTCTCCCGGGGACTGCCGCGTGCTGGTTATTGCGAGTGAGGTAGGCAACGAATGCGCTCTCTTGAGTCACCGCTCTACCTCACCCCGGAGAACAAAAAGAGTGGGAACCTATACAGCACCGACCAGAGTCATGATTAAAACACCGACGTGTGTGGTAGTCGGGGTGCAGCCAAACACAAGCCAGAGTCAGCGATGATGTCACAGCGGAAGCAGCCCTCCGGGAAGCAGACACCAGACCTCAGACCTCAGACACGCACCCCCTCACAGGTGGGGGGGGGGGGCGGCCAGAGATAGATATCAACCGCGTGGGTCCGGGGGTCTCCCTCGGCTTCACAGGGAGGTGCAGCCACGCTTTGTTATCACTTAGCACTTGGAGTTGTCCATCACCACAGAAACAGAGACAATCAAATTTCCTCCATAATATACGCCGGGTGGTCTTTTGTTCCGAGCTTAAAAGGGCACCTTTTTGCGTGCCTCATAAGTCCCAAGGAGTACAAATATCAGAGGCTAGTTACAAATAATTTCTGCTGGACCCAAGTGATGCACAGTATTTCAGGACGCTGGTCTATATGTGAGAGTCAGAAAAAAAGCGTGGGGTGTTACAAGGGCTAGAAAATACAGACTAAGTCAGTAGACATAATCAACAAAAGGCATATTTAGTGAAAATTGCAACACTTTGCCATTGAAACCATTTATTTCTCTAGTGAATCCAGAAGAGTCCCTCGGTGGCTTCACCTGAGTTCTTTGCGACTTTTCTTTTCTTAGTGTTTAAACAACAAAGAAGTGACAAGCCCGGGAGTGGTGCATGCATGCGCGCTGGGGAAAGCAGTCTGCTGTTTTTCAAATCACATACTTGTACTTGTGCTTGTGGCTCGCCGCTACGCACTCCCGCAAGACGTATGCCACCACAAGCACAAGTATGTGCTTGGAAAAAGAGCTGCACGATGGCTAAAGGTCTTCTATGCAGTGCATGCGCACTGCGTAGGCAAGACCTAAAAGAGTAGTAAGAGGGAGTTGAGAGAGAGTGGTGAACCGAAGAAAGCGAGGCAGTTTCTTCTTGTCCCCAACCACTTCCCCCGGCAGGGTTCACGCGACCTTCTCTGTATTGGGGTTCGTGGGAAGGCCTGTAGAGGGAATTAGGAATTCTCGACATTCTGCTCACTCGAGTACCAGAATTGAAGTGAGTGTGCCAATGAGTATTGTGATAGAGTGAAGTGCCCACGAACTTTACTCACCTGAGCAGAATGTCGGAGGGGTTCGACTTAAAAATTTTAGGGAAGGTCCTTGATGTCATTCAACAAGAATTAATGGCAGTCAGAGAACAGAATAAGGTTATCAAGTCAGAGATGGAGGCAACTAGACGAGAGACTAAGGAAATGGCAATACAGATTAAGAGAGAGAGTTCTGGGGATAGGTTCCTTCCTCCCTCATCTGGGGCAACCTTATTTAATTCAGGTTCAGTTCCTAGTTCAGGGTCTACCACTCAAGTAGTACATTACCCGGCCCCCGTTATTCCTTTTACACCACCTGAGCGCTTCAGTGGGGATCCGCAAAAGGCCCAAATCTTCTTCACACAATGCTCTTTGCATTTTATGTGTCGACCTATAGACTTTGGAAAAATATATACTCATAATTTTGTGCGACCTTGAATAATTCTTGACTTCACATCCAAATGTTTTAAGACATTTGGATGTGAAGACAAGCAGATGCCAGACGAGAACCCCCGTGTTACGTAAACCCACAAAAAAGTGAAGCCAATCAGACAGATTACAAACAAAGAACATTTGATTATCAGACCTATACCAGAGTGATAAATAATTAGACGGATGTCTTTGGCTTGGAATACGAAATAAGAATGTTGACATAAACGAGCGAGTCCTCTGCAGTTAAATCAAGGCACTGTGAAAGGTCGACACACAGCAGTTAAATTAGGAAACATCCTTAGTTTCTCTTCTCAAAGGATACAAAATCCTGTCCAGTACGCAGATGTCCACTAACTACAGGGACTTGTAAAAGATCCCCGCAAGTACAGTACAAACGAAACGTTGTCATCAAGAACAATAAGTATTGGAAATATTAAAGTGAAGCACCACTAGATACCACGTCTGTATTTGTTACACATTGCCATGTCTTTAACTTGAGAATGACGGTCACCTGACGAAGGCCACTGGCCGAAACGCGCGTAGTTCCATTCCACCGCATTGCCTTCTTCAAATCCTCCATCGACCGAATATATCGTATAGCACTTTTCATTTCCCTCTTTTGTGTTGTTATGTGAATATATGTAATGTATGTATTTGAATGTAATTTATGTAAATAATATAAAGAAAACAGTTAAAAATGATAAATAATATAGAAAGAGAAAAAAAAAATTATAAATAAAATGGTCTCTAAATTTTGATATATCATCTTGTTTCAGTCAAGAATTATTCAAGGTCGCACAAAATTATGAGTATATATATAATTAGGGCGGTATAACAATAATTGGTTTGCTATACAGTCTTCTTTCCTACTTGTCGACCTACAGTCTTTCCAGACCTGAAGTACTGCATTGCCTTCATCCTGTCTTACCTCAACGGAGACGCGGCCGCTTGGTCTATGCCCTTGGTCACACAAGACGGCCCAATTCTATATAATTTTGACAAATTCAAAAAAGAATTTCTGCACTTTTTTGATCGTCGAAAGGTTGTGCATGCTTCCGACATTGAATTGTTAGAATTGAGACAAGGGGACCGAGAACTTGTAACTTGTCTTGCCGGAGTCCAAAAGAGCTGCCTTGTGCTATCGTGGTCTAAAGGATGACTTGCAGGACGCCTTGTCACGAATACCAAATCGCCCCACAGTGGTATCAGCCTTGATTGACTTAGTCTTAGAAATCGACTATAGACAATCTGAAAAAAGAGGTGAGAGAAGACAAGAGTTTTATCCGAGTGTCCCACGCTTTGACAGGGCAAAATCTAATGAGAAAGATCAAGGAACCGAATCTATGCAAATTGGAACTATAAGAGGCCCACTTTCCAAGGAAGAAAAAGATAAGCGGAGATTAAATAATTTGTGCCTTTATTGTGGTACCAGTGGACACTTTGTTAAGGCATGTCCTAAAAAGCCAAAAATATTCAAGAAGGAAAACTAGCAGCACCACCATTAGAGGGAGTTGGACTGGTGGTTGCTAACGAAAATACAACTCCAATTCGTCACCAAGTTGCTAATACCTTGCAGTCTTCTGCTCTGCACCTCATCATGACGATGACTCTGAAATTCCGAGAACACATCCTTTCTGGAGTAGCTGTAATGCTAGATTCAGGTGCTACAGGGAACTTTTGCGACCTCAAATATGCTTCTAAGGTTGGCCTGAAGGCCTTACAGAAAGAGAGGAGTGAGACGGTCCGGGCTTTAGATGGTACAAATGTATCTTCTGGTCCCATCACTAGCCATACGGAGATCATGGAACTCATTTCCAATGAGGGTTACAGAGAGGAAATTCAATTCAATCTGATTGATGCTCCGCAATTTGGAATCATATTAGGTCTTCCCTGGCTCATGGAACACAATCCAACAATAAATCGGAGCGAGAGGACAGTGAAATTAAATTCCAGTTACTGCTTGGAGCATTGCTACTGTGAGAAGTCTGAAAAAAAAGAGAAGAAACTAGCAGCCTTGCTGCGTGAAAATAAAATGATGGTGTGTGCTGTGCAAACCAAGAGTCTACCAGTTGAATACGAAGAGTTTGCCAAAGTGTTCAGTGAGGCAGAGTCTAAAAAGCTTTCTCCTCATCGATCCTATGATTATAAAATCGACCTGGAACCAGGGGTCAATCTTCCTTGTAGTAGGATCTACGCACTCACTGAATCTGAGAACCAACGCTTGAAGGAGTATATAGAAAAGTATTTAGAAAACAGGTTGATTCGACCATCCCAGTCCCCGGTCTCCTCTCCAATATATTTCATCCCTAAACGAGAAGGAGGTCTTAGGCTGTGTATTGACTACCATGCCTTGAACAAGATTACGATCAAGAACCGATACCCACTACCTTTGATATCTGTCCTTCTGCATCATTTTGGTGATGGTCGTTGCCTTCTCGAAAATGGCGCATTTTGTTGCCTTGAAGGGAAACCCATCAGTCAAACAAATAGCCACTCAGCTGAATCAGAGTCTGATTAAGATTCACGGAATCCCAAAAGTTTTTATTTCGGATCTTGGATCTCAATTTCTATCCCATTACTGGAAAGCCTACATCAAGAAGTTAGGAATAGAAACACAATATTCCTCTAGTTTCCATCCTTAAACCGATGGCCAGACTGAGAGGACCAATCAGGAACTGAAGAAGTACCTTAGATTGTTCCTTTTAGATCAAGCAGGTGAATGGCCCGATCTTCTTTGGACTGGTGAGTTCACACATAATAATGCAAAGAATGCCTCAACTGGATATTCCCCCTTCTACTTGAATTACGGGAGGCATCCTAACTCAGTGATTACCAGTCAAGAGGTCTTGGTGCCCGCAGCACAAGAACTAGTTCAGCACCTTAGTGAAGTGCACGAGTCAGCCACCAAGAATTTAGCGCTAGCTAAGGAACACTATAAGGAGTATGTAGATAGGAAGAGAATACAGGAATTAGTTCTCCAGGTGGGAGATAGAGTTTGGCTGAACTCTAAGCACCTACGACTCGAGGGAAATAGGAAATTCCAACCATGCTTTGTCGGTCCCTTCCCGGTAGAACAGGTTTTGAATTCCGTGACCTATAAAATGACTCTACTTTCACAATTGAAGGTTCATCCAGTGTTTCACATATGTGACAAGGGGAGCCAGAACGGAAACAATGTGGGTGTGGGTCTGGCACCTAGACATGTGAACGGACCTCTCCTCCCTCTCTGTATACAGCAAGCGGAAAACTGGAGCAGATCTGTATGGGCCCGAAGAAGAAAACAATCCCTGTTTCTTTAACTGGGCTGAGTTCACATCAAGCCCCGCCCCCTTCAATGACACAGAGGACGCTGAACGAGTAAATCCTGGAAGCGAACAGACGTCGGTGTGTAATACACCCGGAGGGGAAGAAGGCGTGAGTGGAGAGAGAGCGGAGATTGAAGAAAGAAGAGGAATTGATGGAGCAGCGTACCAGGATCCAACGACACGGCGCATCGCCCAGCCACGCTTCAGGGGAAGCGTGGCTCTCACAGGTACGTTCGCGTATCTCGGTTGGGCGGAAAGGAAGGGTTTTAACCCACTCTAGAGAGCGATGCGGCCCCGTCACTCCCTCTCCTGAGCACAACCGGCACCTCGTAGCAATCTTGTTTTTCTGTTTTTTTTGTGTGCACAGAGTGTCTCCTCACTACCCTTCCCCTGACACCGTGTATATATTGAGCACCCAACTGAAATCAGTCTTTCTTTACTTTTGTTCCCTCGTAATCCGGACCGGTGGGTGGCCTCCCGATCATCCTGGAGTGGAGGAAACGAGGCCAGGACCTTCGGAAAGGGCGTGTTTCCCAGGAGGAGAAGTAATCCGAAGCACCCCTTCCCTACTATAGACTCACTAACTGCCAAAGACGCCTGTTAAAACCAATAAAACCCTCTTTAACCTCCTACCGGCTCACTGCGAGTTCCTCTAGCCCACCACAAGTGGTGGAGAATGCGAGCATAGAGGTAACCATCTGCAAACCTAAGATGGTAGACTTGCTGCAACACCTTGTAAAAGGGCAAGAACAACTAGGATGGGCTGTGGAGCAACAGCTTACATCCGCACAAGCGGACAGGGAGACATTTAAGAATACAATTTCTGCCCAGATAGAGGGGTTGCAAAAGCTGATGATGGACCCTGCTGCCCCCGCATTTTGGGAACCCCGAAGCCCTCATCCCAGCCCGTCAGGGATTTCCCTTCAAAAGTATATGGCGGGGGAAGACCCTGACGCATTCCTGCTCAATTTCGAGAGAGCCGCCCTAGCTTGTGGGTGGCCCCTAGAGAAGTGGCCGTTCTTTTTGGCCACCTTTCTAACTGGGGAGGCCCAGGCGGCATACCAGGTGGCGAACGCCACAGGGAACGCCCCTTATGCCACCATCAAAACCATCATTCTTGACCATCTCTGTCTTGACTCAGAGGCCTACTGTGTGCGCTTTAGAAAAGAGAGGGGAGCGCCAGGGCAGAATCCAAAGACTTTATTCTTTCGCTTGAAATGGCTGCTGATAAATGGCTCACCCCGCGGTTTGTTCGAAAGAGGAAATTATGGACAAAATTGATCTTAAACAATATTTAGAAGCTTTGCCCTATGGAACACAGAAATGGTTACGTCAGCATTCCAACCTGTCTACCGCCCAAGCGACGGAGATGGCCTCCACGTTCGCCAGGGCACAACCACAACTACATCCTTGGGAGCTTGAAAACCCCTCAGACCTCCCCTCAAAGTAGACAGAAAACCCTGCCAGAGTACGGAGTCATATATCCCTCGCCCCTCCAGGCCTGATCTTCCCCCTTTCAAGGGACCCCAGTGTTTCGAGTGTGGGGCCTGGGGGCATATCGCTAGACTCTGTCCACAAAGAAAGACAGCCGAAGAACCCATTATTAAGGAAGGGCTTCTTTATCGGCAGGGGAACAAAGAAGAACCCCTCCAGCTCTTAGTCCCTACCTCTTTCAGAGAACAAATAATGTTCTATTCACATACTCACCTTCTAGCGGGGCACATAGGAAGCAAAAAAACACACAAAATGTATTGAGGTACTTCTATGGGCCAGGCGTTTATAAGGACATAAAAAGCAATTGTCAAGCATGTGATATATGTCAAAAGAAAAACACCCATTGTCCTCCATCCGTACCCTTGCAGCCGCTCCCGATAATTGGTACCCCTTTCGAAAGAGTAGGGATGGATTTGATAGGGCCCCTCCCAAGGACCAGCCGGGGAAACCTTTATGCCCTAGTCATAGTGGACTATGCCACTAGATTCCCCGAGGCCTTTCCCCTGAAAGCCCCTACCTCCCGTGTTATAGCGTAGAAGTTTATTGAGTTGTTTTCCAGAGTAGGGTTCCCAAAAGAGATCTTAACAGATCAAGGTACACCTTTTGTGTCCCGATTAATGCGAGAAGTATGCAGAATGTTGGACCTCCGTCACATCAAGATGTCAGTATACCACCCGCAGACGGACGGACTTGTGGAGCGCTATAACGGAACCCTCAAGTCTACCCTCAAGAAGATGCTGTCCCTAAATGGGAGGCAATGGGATCTCATACTCCCCCTGGCTTTATACGTGATACGAGGACAAAGGCAAGCAGCATTGGATGTTCATCCTTTGAAATGTTATATGAACGCCAGCCCAGAACACTGCTCGAAATGACCAAAGAAGCATGGGAGACTGAAGAAGCAGGAGAAGAACGAAGTATCCTAGAGTACAGCCAGTCACTAAAGAACAAACTAGGAAAAATAAGGGAACTGGCATATTCCAGCCTGGAGAGGATCCAGGGAAGACAAAAGACGTACTATGATAAAGGGAAAAAGTGGTACTATGATAAAGGGAAAAAGTGGAGACGACTCGAGGTGGACGATTGGGCTCTTACTACCCTCCGCCACAAAAAAATTCCAAGCGGAATGGATGGGACCCTATAAAGTGACCGGAACCCTCGGTAAAACGAGCTATAGGATCTAGATATCACCTCGAAAGACCCAGACCTATCATATCAACGCCTTAAAAAAAATGGATCGAGCCTCCCCAAAAGAGTACTAACCTCACCTTACCCACGGGGTCTTCCTCTCCGTCATCCTTAGAAGAACTGGTGATTAACGAAGACCTTAGGCAACAGGAGCAAGAAAGCCTGCATGAAGTACTTGTTCCTTTTTTTTCGCTATTTTCGGATCTCCCGGGGAAGACCTCGGTGATAGAACACCGGATTGAAACACGAATGGGAGCGGTAGTCAAACAACGGCCCTACAGGATACCCGCCGCCAAGAGGCTGGCTGTGCGGAAGGAAGTCCAAGTAATGCTACGCCTAGGACTCATCAGGCCGTCCCGGAGCGAATGGTCCTCACCAATTGTAATGGTGCCAAAGCCAGACGGAAGCACGAGGTTTTGTATGGACTTCAGCGCATTGAACAATCTTTCCTCCTTTGATGCCTACCCTATACCTCGAATCGAAGAGCTGATCGAAAAACTCGGAGAGGCCAAATACATAAGCATGTTAGACTTGACCAAAGGTTATTGGCAAGTGCCCCTACGGGAGGAGGACCGGAAAAAGAAGGCCTTTGTAACACCGGACGGCCTATACGAGTTCAATGTCCTCCCCTTTGGCCTGCATGGAGCCCTAGCGACTTTTCAGCGCCTAATGAACGACATCCTGAGAGAATACAAAACCTTCTGCTCCGCCTACCTAGTCAACATCATAATTTTCAGTCCCACATGGGAAAGCCACCCAGAACACTTACAGACCATACTGGGGAGCCTTCAGAAAGCTGGCCTACATGTAAAATCGAAGAAATCTCGTATGGGTTACCAAAAAGTGAAGTACCTGGGATATGTTCTAGGACACGGAGTAATCGAGCCCCAGATAGAGAAGATCAGGGCGATAGCAGATACCCCCTTCCCCAAGAGCAAAAAAGAGATGAGGACTTTTCTGGGACTAATAGGGTACTATTGCCGCTTTATCCTCTCGTTTTCCGAGATAGCAGCTCCGTTAACAGAAACCCTAAAAAATGACTTCAAGCCTTTAACATAGCAGAGTCCCTCGTCCGACATGTGGAGAGCCTTTAACTCTCTAACGAGGGTAATTGCTACCAGTCCAGTGTTGTCCTCCCCGGATTTCACCAGACCTTTTATCCTCCACACCGACGCTTCCGATTATGGGGTGGGGGCCGTTCCATCTCAACTGTCTCCTGATGGAGTGGAGCATCCGATACTCTACATCAGCAGGAAACTCTTTCCAAGAGAACTAAAATACCCAACCATCGAGAAAGAGTGTCTCGCAATAAAGTGGGCTGTTGATAAATTACGATTTTACATCGAAGGTCACCCATTCACCCTATACACTGACCATGCTCCTCTCCAGTGGATGAGCCATAATATCTCACAGAATCCCCGAGTCCTTGGATGGTTTTTGTCCCTCCAACCATTCTCCTTTAAGGTCTGTCATTGCAGGGGAATTGATAACGGCATTGCCGACTTTCTTTCTCGGGTTTCCTCTCCCCGACCGGGAGAATCCAGGGTGGTGGTGGTATGTGACGAGGGGAGCCAGGACGGAACCGATGCGTGTGTGGGTCTGGCACCTAGACATGTGAACGGACCTCTCTCCCCCTCTCTGTATACAGCAACCGGAAAACTGGAGCAGATCTGACACACCACTGTATGGGCCCGAAGAAGAAAACGATCCCTGTTCCTTTAACTGGTCCGAGTTCACATCAAGCCCCGCCCCCTTAGATGATGCAGAGGACGCTGATCGAGTAAATCCCGGAAGCGAACAGACGTCGGTGTGTTCTACACCCGGAGGAGAAGAAGGCGTGAGCGGAGAGAGAGCGGAGATTGAAGAAAGAAGAGGACTTGACGGAGCAGCGTACCAGGATCCTTCCTGACATCTAGCGGAGCCAGGAGGCCAACGTCATGGCGCATCGCCCAGCCACGCTTCAGGGGAAGCGTGGCTCTCACAGGTACATTCGCGTATCTCGGGTTGGGCGGGAAGGAAGAGTCTGAAACCACCTTAGAGAGCAATGCGGCCCGTCACTCCCTCTCCTGAGCACAACCGGCACCTCGTAGCAATCTTGTTTTTCTTTTTTTTTTGTGTGGACAGAGTGACTCCACACTACCCTTCCCCTGACACCGTGTATATATTGGGCACCGACTGAAATCAGTCTTTCTTTACTTTTGTTCCCTCGTAATCCGGACCGGTGGGTGGCCTCCCGATCATCCTGGAGTGGAGGAAACGAGGCCAGGACCTTCAGAAAGGGCGTGTTTCCCAGGAGGAGAAGGAATCCGAAGCACCCACTCCCTACTATAGACTCACTAACCGCCGAAGACGCCTGTTAAAACCAATAAAACCTTCTTCAACTCCTACCGTGTCACTGTTCCTCTAGCCCGCCACAACATATCTCTGTTAAAAAAGGTATCTCCAAGCTTCAAAGTTGTAGATGGGCAGGAAGAGTTTGAGGTCAAAAGAATCTTAGAATCTAAACTCGTTCAAGTCAAGGTTTTTTACCTGGTGGATTGGAAAGGTTACGGTCCCGAAGAGAGATCTTAGGAGGTGGAATCTGACGTCCATGCTCCACAATTGGTTAAGGCCTTTCATTTGCAATACCCACACAAACCCCAGCCCGAGGCTTGACCTTGCAGGGGATACTGTCAGGGCTCGGGCTCATGTGATTCCCAGCATCTTGTTAAAACACATCCCGGGCCCCGTGCCTGTATTTCGGAGACCACAGGTGTTTGTCACTAAGTCCCGGGATTTTGGACGGGCGCGCCCATGATGGCGCCTCGCCAATATGATTGCCGGTCTAGTCTCTCACGTTTGGTCGCGAGCCAGATTGCAGACACAGCTGTGAAGTGCGGCGGCAGCGGTCTAAGCCGCACACTTCACCGATTACTTCACCGTGGCAGGACCTGTGCCCCTTAGCTCTTGTAGTCAGTCACAGTTAGGTAGTTAGTTTCTGCCAGGCTTTAAGCGTAGATTAGTTCCATATCGCTGTTCATCAGATAGTTAGTTAGACAGAGAATCTTGAACAATTAACCAAGTAAACTCCTCCCTACCAAGTAATTTCTGAGAGGCATTCCGAAGGCTGGTCTTCTCCTCAGCATTTCTTGAGGAACGTCTTCAACCAGTCATACCCTGAACCGAGTACTTCAAGAAACCGCAAATATTCTCCTATTGGAGAGAAAGAATGTGTTAAGTGTTACATGTAAACTAAATATTGAAACATAGTTTCTAGAGAGTTGTCAAAGTAATTTAGCATACTCACTTCAAATATTGTTTACTGAAACTACGAATATTCTGAAAACCTAAGAAAGATAAGAAAAAGCATTAATATCAAAAAGAAATCTTGAATAGTTGACAGAAGAGAAGGAATTGCCTGACGCTAGAAGGGTAAGAATTCAGAGAACTCAGCAGGTATATCTAGAGAGAGCCTTGGATGTGAGTTTGGAAGTTATTAATGTTATTGTTTGTTTTTTAGTTCACCAAGAAAGAAAGAATAGAGTCAGAACCAAATTACAAAAAGAGAGGCAAGAGGGAGCTGAGACAGAGTGGTGAACCGAGGAAAGCTAGGCAGTCTTTTCATGTGACCTACCCATTTCCCCCGTAACGGTTATCACAACCTCCTGTTTGTTGGGGTTCGTGGGAATGCCTGTAGAGGGGATTGGGAATTCTCGACATTCTGCTCCCGCAAGTACCAGAATTGAAGTGAGTGTGTCAATGAGCATTGTGACACTCTCACAGCATGGGAAGGAGAACTTTGCCACAGGGGCCATGAGGGACTACAGGCCCCATATATCAGTGCACCAGGGAGGTGCTTCTGCAGAGCGCTATATAGTGCATCGCCTGCTCCTGCTGCGCAGGATGTGCCCAGGCTGTGCTTGGGCCAAGAGTGGGCCCATGTTTGCCCAGTAGAGGCTAGGCCATCCTTCTGACATCTGGAGGCTCAAAAGGTACGAATATCTACTATCTTAACCTCCCGCTCCTTTCGACTTACTGTTGCAAGCACCAATTCAGAAGCCTATTGTCCATCACTGACTGTATTTTGTGGTCCTAATATGGGGAAAATAAAGGTGTTGGAGACATTCTTAAGGGCTTCTGAGGTGTTCTCCTTAGGATAAGTAGCAGGCAGGAGACAAAAAGTAGTTGAAGAAACAGCATAAGTTTATTGTACATCTCATGCAAGGGACCTCAGCCACCAACAGTCCAAGCAAACTGACCAAAGCTTTCCAATTATAACCTTCTCTCTCAAGGGGAACAGTTCCACAACAGAACACAACCTAGCAACCTCAGAAATGCAGATTGTGCAATACAAGGCACCGAAAGGAGAGACTTTAAAGCAGAATACCACAGCTTCCTTATCAAAGAAAATGATTTGACAAACAACAGCAACACCTTGACTGGGATAGATACTCTGATTGAAGAGGTTGAGTCAATGTTAAAGCCTAAACACCCTCCCGGATCCCTTCACTCTCCTTTATCGGGTATAAAGGGGTATGGGACGACATTAACTAAAATATTTACTAAGCAATCCGGGAATGGAGGCAAAGCTTTTGGACCCTAGTCTTACAAGCAGCTCAAATCAGTAATGGCTGTGTTATGGCTGAACCCGTACAAATTGAGCTCATTTTAGAGTCCGCGTCTAAGTGTCTTCCTGACAAGACTAGTATTCCTTGTAAAAATCAATACTCTCTGTTGTATTCTACTTGTTTGCATTCTATTTCCATGGTCACTTGTGTTGTCATTGGAATGTACGGGGGGATTCCAGCTAATGATTCGAGGTTAGGCAGTTGCGCTGATACCTCTGATCTAGGCTGGTGTGTTGGGACTGTGCTGTTTACCATTGAGTAATAAAGAAGACAGCTTTACTTTTTTTGCCTTCGTGAATTCCTTGAAGAACCTGTTGTTACAATTGGTGATGATTGGGATCTCATCGTACACCATACAGCACTTTTCTAACTGCTCAGGATTTAAGTTCATCAACGTTTTCACCCATGATGTACAGCACTCTTTACTGTGTGGACTGAGGTGCTTACTATTTTATTTATCTTTTAAATATTTTCAATTGGGCCTGCCATCTCTCCAACTGCCACTGTCGCGAGCGCCCAGACTTACCTGCACGTGCCATTCCGAATCTTCCTCACTGGAGATTCTTCTGCTCTCTGGCCATTCTCTCTCCTCCCGAGTTCCAGCCTTTCTCACGTCACGATTCACGTCTGAGTGACGCGAGTCACGCAACGTGCTGCCATTTTGAGGTCAAGCATCAACTTTTCAGCATTTTCTGCGCGGTGACGCGCACACCAGTCAAGTTTGCTGAAATCTATTTAGTGCATACCTTTTATTACGAAAATCGGTGATGCGCACACCTGGTCTTATCAACACACATCTGTGAGATTGACACATCATACTTTATCAACAAAGCACAATTGTGTAATCATTACAGCGTGTTTGTCATTATTTCAACAGGTGACACGCACACCTACATTCAGTGTGTTTTGCACAATCCTACAATTCACATTGTTTCACAGATCACAGGTGAATTTTACATTTTTTTGGCTCATTTATTCTTAAGCTTGATGGGCAGTTATGCATTCTAAGTGCTAATTTTGACTGTTCTCTGAAGGGCGCTTTGCTTATTTTGATTCATATCATTCGCTTATATATCATTCAATATGCACAATTTTACACGTCCTCCACATTTCTTACCAGAACCAGATATACCAAAAACAAAATGGGAGCAATGATTTAAAGGTTTTGCCAATTATATAATAGCTCTGGTTGGAGCAAAATTTGAGCCAGTTAGGAAATGAGCTCTTCTGTACAATAATCTTGGGTCAGAAGGTCAACATATTTTTGATCACTTGCCAGTGGTTACTCAATCTGATGAAACTGATTGGGATGTTTATAAAGAGGTAGTTTGCAGACTTGCCAACTTTTTTAAGTATGACACCAGCGTGGTAGTGGAGACACACAAATTCTACACTAGACGTCAATTGGAGTTTGAATCCATTGACTTTTTTTAGCTGAATTGAGAGTTTTAATTGCTGCCTGTGAATTTGATGGAAACATTGATTCCTACCTGAGAGACCAGCTAATCGTCAATTGTTTCGACCAAAAAATGCAAGAAAGATTACTTTGTTGTAGGAATCCGTCATTAAATGAAACTCTTGAATTAGCCAGAGGCATTGAAAGATCAGAGAGAATTAAACAAATCTAAGATTGATCCTGTGCCTGAATCGGTTAAGGCAAATGGAACTAGACCTAAATCTACGTTCTCAAAACCTAGAGACAGAAAAAAGCAAAGTGCTTGTTACAGATGTGGATCTCTTACACATTTAGCCAATGCAAAGAATTGTCCTGCCATTGGTAAACTTTGTATTAACTGTAAAAAATATGGTCACTTTTCACGATTGTGCAAGAATCCTCAGAAAATAGCGATCCTTGAAAATGTAGAGGATTCTTCTGAAAATAATATTTGTACTGTTAAAAGTTTTAAAAAGATCGTCCTTTCAATTGATTCAGATTTAAATGATGATGGTCCTTTGTGTAATGTAACCATTGGTGATGTGGAAATTCAGGTAACTGTAGATTCTGGTTCCCCGGTTACTTTTGTCACTGATGGGTTGTTTTATAAGCATTGGAATTCAGTCCAACTTTCACCTCCAGACATTCCTACTATTTTTTTTGGGGGGGTCATAATATCGATATGTTAGGGGTTTTTCTCGACAATGTCAAATTTAAAGACAGAGTAATTTTTACTAAAGTATACGTGGCAAAAAAAGGATACAACATCCTAGGATGGAAGGATCAAGAGAAATTTGGCATGGTTTTAAGGCCAGGCACCTCATGTCCTATTTCTCTAGTGGATATACCGGATGTAAATCCTTCTTTATAACAGCTCCTTCTTAAGCATGATTCCTTATTTAATGGTAAATTAGGTTTGGTGCATGATTTTGAACACAAAATTATTTTAAAGAAGAATGTTGTTCCCATCATCCACAAACTAGGAATGGTCCACTATGCATCAGAGATCAGCTAAAACAACATTTGGAAAATCTTTGCTCTGCCAAGGTCTTAGAACCAATTAATTCATCTGAGTGGACTTCTCCGATTTTCCTCGTGAAGAAGAAAGGTTCTAAGGACGTCAGACTTTGCATTGATCTAAGATCTTTGAACAAGAACATCTTAGTTGACTGTTTTCCTTTGCCCAAAATCCAGGAAATCCTAGCCCAGTTGGGAGGTGCAAATTGTGTTTCGTGTCTCGACTTAAAACCTGCTTACCATCAGGTGGAGCTTGCTGAAGATTCTTGCTCCCTCACAGCTTTTAACACACCTTTTGGTGCTTTCAGATTTTTGCGAATGCCTTTCGGACTGGCATGGCCGCTTCTGTGTTTCAGAAACTAATGTATAAGTTATTTAGGGATTGCAATAATGTTCTTCTTCTCTAGAAAAATTGTCTAGTGTATTGCAAATTCTAGAGTCAAATGGCTTTACAGTTAAAAAAGAAAAATGTACATTTTTAGTCAAAGATATTGATTATCTAGGTCATCATATTTCTGAGTCTGGTATTTTACCCAAGTCAGACCTCGTCAAAGCCATTGTTGAAAGTCCTCCTCCGGAGAACAAAGATCAATTGAGATCTTTTCTGGGAGTATGTATTCACGGTTCATTGATAGTTTTGATTTTCAAGCTGGACCTTTAAGGAAATTACTTAGGAAAGTTGAACAATTTACTTGGAAGGAAACTGAATCTGCAGCATTCAGTAATTTAAAAAATCTTATTGTGAATGCTCCTGCTCTATACCCTTTCAGAGATGATGTACAATCTATTGTTACTGTAGATGCCAGTGGAGTTGGGTTAGGTGCAGTTCTTACCCAATTGGTAGAAGGTGTTGAGCATACAGTAGGTTTTGCTTCTAGATCTTTATCTCAAACAGAATTCCATTATAGCACCATTGAAAGGGAGGCTCTAGCCTGTATGTGGGCTACTAAGCATTTTGAAACATTTCTTTGGGGTAGAAGATATGTTTTGGTTACGGATCACACACCTCTAGTTTTCTTATTATCCAGAAAAGATCATGATAAGGTCTGTCTCAGATTGGTAAGACTACTTTCAAGTATGTTTGAATTCAATTTTTTAATCGAACATATTCCGGGATGAAAAAATGCTCGTGCTGATTTTCTTTCTAGATGTCCCCTACATAATGAGAATTACATTTCTTTTAATGATGATCCTGAGTGTGTTGTTGGTTTGGTTGTTTTGGATGGAGCAATCAGTAACTCAGAATGGTTGGATTGTGTTAAACGTGATTATTTACAGAATTTAATTAAGAGTCATATCATTAATGGTTGGCCTGATGAAAGGAATTTGGAGGAAGGTTTGCGCCAATTTTACGAAGTAAAGGATGATCTCACCATTGAAAATGATTTCATTATGAGGGGAAGTTTGTTAATTCCTCCTGGGGAGCTTAAGTTAAGTTTGCTCAATTTTGCTTATCAAGGTCACCTTGGTATAACTGGTACTAAAAACGGTTGCGTCTATAATATTGGTGGCCAAGAATGGATGTTGAAGTGGAGAATTTTTTAGGGCATTGTATCAGTTGTTCTGAGGCTGATAAATAATTGAAGGTTCGTAATACTCCCCTTCACCCTGTTGACTTTCCCAACGCACTTTGTGAAAAATTGGGGACAGATTTTATTGGACCAATGTACAATCTCAAATCCAACATGAGATTTGCTTTGGTCACGGGTGAATACTTCTCAAAATGGGTGGAATGTAAGTTTCTATCTGAACCTTCTACTATCCCAGTAATCATTATGCTGAATGATTTGTTTTATAGAGAAGGTATTCCTAAGTATTTAGTGTCAGAAAATGGAGTACAGTTTAAGTCTCATGCCATGGAAACATGTTTAACCAATATGGGTATCAACCACATGACTGTGGCTCTCTATCGTCCCCAATGAAATGCCATGGTAGAGAGAGTGATCAAAAAGTTGAAAGATACTTTTCTATTAGTTTCTGTTCAGGGTGAATCTATTCAAAAAGCTGTTCAAGAAAGATTATGGAGTTACCACAATACTCCACACTCTATGACTGGGGTTCCTCCTTTTGTATTGCTCAAAGGGCGTTTTGATTCTTCTAACCTCAGTCCACATTGGGTTTTGGAGCAAACAAAATGTTCTGACAAGTTACCTGATCTCAAACAATTATGTGACTCTTTTGAAAAGGCACAGTCTAAAATGAAACAAGTCTATGACATTAACAAGAAAGTAAAAGATATACAACTTTCAGTGGGGGATTTTATCAAAGTTAAAAGACCAGTTGGAGCAAAAGGTCATAAATCTAAGTTTTATCCCATGACAAGGATTATTAAAGTATACAGACATGCAGTTTTGGGTGAAAATGGAAAATGGTGGAGTATTAAAAGGAATGTGGTTTTTGTGAAAAACAATGCTCAAGAAAGTTGTGTATATGATACGCCTTGCACGTCCTCTGGTTTCTCTTTACCAGACTGTTTTTCTTCCTTCCAGTCATTCGGTTGATTTTCTCCTCAAAACACTGGTGGTGGTGATGCGACTGTTCTTCAAGATACTGGTAATGGAAATTGTTCTGTTTCTGCACTTTCAAATTCTTGTATGTTGCAAGATAATGATAGTGTTATTGCTGATTCTAATCCTTGTGGGGTAGCTGCTCTTCCCAGGGAGAGCAAAAGAAGGATATGTGCTCCCTATTATCTTAAGGATTACATTCAATGAGTTTTATTAGTTATGTTTTTTGTGTGTTTTGTTTAGTCACATCATTTGTATTTATTTTCTTTGTGGAAAAGGGGAAGATGTGTTGTATTCTACTTGTTTGCATTCTGTTTTCATGGTCACTTGTGTTGTCATTGGAATGTACGGGGGGGATTCCAGCTAATGATTCGAGGTGAGGCAGTTAGGCTGATACCTCTGATCTAGGCTGGTGTGTTGGGACTGTGCTGTGTACCATTGAGTAACAAAGAAGATAGCTTTACTTCTTCTGCCTTTGTGAATTCCTTGAAGAACCTGCTGTTACACTCTCCTTTGGAAGGCTGCAAACCCATTCTTTACTGTGAGTCTGCTTCTTTGAGCGGCCATGTCGATACCCATATTAAAGCTAGCTACCAATCTGCTATGCTACAGGACCTGACTAAGACAGTTGACAATCTCAACGAGTAACTTAAGGACCTAAGATTGCAGATTACATTAACGGAACAACATCTAACATTTATTCCCTTACTCCAACAGCTGGCCTCCGCTAACTCTCAAAAAAGGTTTTTGGCATGATTCAGCTCCTCCTCGGGGTAATCATCGTTCATCATCTCTTGATACTCACATAAGTTCTGAGTTTCGTATTCCTACAGCCCCACAGTCGACAAATCAGAGGTTGAAAGCTTCTCTTTATGCTCTTGGGATTCACAATAGTCTCCTTTATCCCCCCCCCCCGAGACTCACACCAGGGCACTTAGGAATAGGAACTCAAAACTTGGCTTGGACAACAGGCCCAGGACTATGAAGGAGGCATGTTTGCAACAACTCAAGTCCACCTGTGTTCCTTTTGATATTTTAGTGCCAAAACCCCCATGGGAACGTAGATCTGGAACAGGCTTCATAATTTATATGCATAATGTGCCCAGGTTGCTGCATGGGGTCAGAGAAGATCAGAAGTCTGTTAAATAAAGTGATTCACTGGCTACCCAATATTTGTAAATGCCCATCTGTCATACGCCAGGACATTGTTGGGGTGAGAAGCTGCACATCATCAGAAGGAGCTTCCGATTACATTGAAATTAGGCTTTTATCTCATGATTTGGCAGATAGTGATATTGCATTTGAGGATCGTTTCCCTTGTCCTGAGCCAACAAAAATTAGCTTAAAGTACCACGTGCCCCTGACTGAACCTGGTTACAACATGGGGGCTCAAGGCAATCACAGGACCTACTGGTTTCATCCCCTTCCAATTCACCTTCTGCTCGTCCACTATCTACAAAAGAAAATAACTTTCATTCTTGGAACATTGCTGGTCTAAAATCTAAAGTGGCAGATTCTGAGGGGGGGAGGCTTTTATTGACTCTCTCGAAATTTGGTTACTTCGCGAAACCTTACACAGAGCCGGTAAATAGGGTTCACAACTTTCTATTGTCCAGCTACATTACAGAGGAAAGGTCCTCCTGCAGGTGGTTAGTTATCTGGGTGAAGAACTCATAGGATTGTAGCATTGGGAGGCTCAAGTTAAACACTCTGGACATTTTGACTTTATTTTTTGATAAGGGAGGGACCTCTTTTTATATCTATAATGTCTACAATAGAATACGTGAGTTGACTGAGACATCTAGTACACTTTTGTTTGATAAACAAGTTTTTATGAAGTTTTAGACCAGTAGCACTAGTGAAACAGTAGAGCAAGGCACACACAATACAACATTGTAAAATGTAAGTAGCCCGTATAGGGCAAGCCATCCTTGTGATTGTTAAACCGAACATTTCTGTAAAGCCCACCAGCATAAAGATGCAAGCCGTCCAAGCCATTTCCCCTACACCCTAGCATGCTTGCGAGGGCAGCCACGTGCTTCAAAGACCACCCTCTCTTGCTGCGCACACCGATCAACACCCCTTCTACACTTTAATAAAGCGGGTGGTCTAGAGGCCATCCATTTTGAGGCGATATCATTCTTCACCACCAGGAGGGCCATGATACCTAGGAAAGACCTCTCAGCTCTTGTATCCCCAAATATCTCGAATAGCCCTAGAAGAACCAGTAGTAGGGACAGGAGAACCTCCCGTCTCTGAACCTCTGACAACTCCCGGGTCACACCCGTCCAGTACTGGAGCAGGGAGTCGCTGGCCCACACCATGTGATAAAAATCTGCTTGGTCCGTTCCGCATTGAGGACATGTGGAGGTGTGTTGTAAGGCTGCTCGGTGCAAACGGAGTGGGGAAAGATATACAGAGGAAAGGCAATACATTTGAATGAGACACAGTTTAGTGGAGGTGGGTTCATCAGTGCATCTCCAGTCCTCATCTTCCACTGAGCCTATCCAACCCTCCCACCAGGTCCTAAGGTGGTCCAGTGATCCAGGGGAATTAATAATGAGTGTGCAATAAATCTGAGAAATCCCGCCCCTGCCCATGTGCCCCATTAATAGCTTGACTTCCAAGAGGTTAAACTTCGGAATTGTATTTATCGGGAGGGGATGTATTTGAAGGGATGTCTGACTTGAAGGTATTTATAAACTGTGCATGAGTAAGGTTGTAAGCCTGATGAGGATCGTGAACAGACGCCATATGCGTCCCGACCATACATCCCCCAGTCCGGTGATGCCAATAAGGTCCCAGGAGCGGAAGCTGCTAAGAGACGCCGTTTCCTTTAACCAACTGCTGTGCCAAAGCGGTGACTGTTGCATAAGTTTAGTCTCCCATTGCACATGGCGCAGGGCCGCCCTCCTTGCAAGAAACACAGCCTGGGTCACCAGGGGCAATGAGAGATAAATTGGAGCACCATAAAGCATTGCTTGAAGATGGGAGAAGTCTAAAAGGGAGAGTTCCACCTAGTAGGCGGGGTCCGACCAACCATATTGAACCAGTCATGGATGATAAGCAGGTGAGAGTATAGATAGTAGAAATAGAGATTGGACATACCCAAGCCACCGTCGTAGGGCCCCCCCTCGACAGTGCCCAAGGGCAATGCGCGGCCGAGAACCCTGCCACAAAAGGGTCAAGGGCAGAGAACCAAGTTTGAGGTAAGTGTAGTGGTAAATTTGGAAAAACATAAAGGAAGCTCAGGAGAATCATCATTTTGAGAGAGCAATACCACCTTAGAGGTTGAGGGGGAGAGTATGCCACATAGTGAGGTCTGACCTTGTTTTCCGTACCAGAGACTGGAGATTAAAGGCCCAGGTGAGTTCGGGGTGTAAGGTGATCCATATACCCAAGTATTTAAAGCTAAGCCGATGCAAGGGGATTGCCGCTTGCCAGTCACACGCCTGCCCGTGCCAGCACCGACTGGAGTTAGCTGCAGTCCACTGCGCCGAAGGCCTTCTCGTAATCGATAAGAAGTAAAGCTAAGTCCGGGAGCCGTCGATAACGGTGGGTCAGGGACACATGCAACCTTCATATACAGTGTCTCATGCTCCAGAATGGCATGAAACCACAGTGGTCTGGGTGCACCAGTCCTGCGATGACTCGCCTACGCTGGTTTGACAGAATCACTGCCAATATTTTTACTTTGCAGTTAAGTAGCGATATCAGGTGGTATTCCGCACTGGGAGCCGCGTCTTAGGTATCACCACTATAGTAGCTTAGTCTACTTCAGCCGGAAAGGACCCAACTTGATTGGCCTCTTGGTATAGCTGTAAAAGGTAGAGGGTGAGATTTTTACGGTAGGCATTATAGTATTCCACGGGGAAACCATCAGGACTTGGAGTTTTGCCCGGCAACATACTGGACATTGCTTTTTCAATTTCTTCCGCTGTAAGGGGCTCATCCTGTGAACGGGTCTCAGGGGGGTATAGGCAATAGAAGGGGGAGTGAGTCAAGAAAGGCCTGCAATATATCACTTCCCTGGCTACGGGTTTAGCGTATCATTTTTGGTAGTAGTGAGCAAAGGCCTGAGCTATCTGTAGGAGGGAATGTGCAGGCTGACCGTGTGCATCAAGGACTTCGGGTACGAGCCTGTTGGCCTGCTGATACCAGCCAGTAGAGTAGATTCCTGTTTTTGTTCCCCCAACCATAAATTCTTGCCTGTGTGGCCCTCCAGAGGAGGTGCTTGGCTACATCTAGGCAGTGTAACCAAATGTCTTCCCCGATGAGGCTCAACTGGCAAGCAACGCCGGCTCGAGAGTCAGCCTCCAGCTGTTGCTCCAGCTGGAGAGCCTGTGCCTCCAGTCGAGCAACAAGAGCCGACTGGTCCTGTTCCCAGCCCCTAATAGAGCTTTAAGCTAGTCCTGACATTGTAGATTTACTCACGGATCATAACGTTCCCACCTTGGCCATGGAGCCAGCATTGATTGCAAAAAAGGACTGGAGTTCAGACCGGACGGGACGTGTGAACTCTTTGTCCTGAAAGTACCAGACGTTGATGCTCCACATAGGTCGCTGGCCGTCCATAGGGTTTGACTCTATGTTCATTTATTTTTTGCTCATTTATGGTTGGATATATGCCTTTGTTAAACAACCACCCTGACTTTTATGTGCACAAACTCAATTTTATGTATTTTGATGATTTTAGTGTCACACATTACACATGACTGATAAATGTTTGTGTATGTTAAGGGAAGTTGTTCATACACATCAATGTACAGATTTGACAACAGGTGAATAGTGTCATGATATCATGTAAGTTACACGCTCTTGAAAACGAATATATGACAGTTGTGTTTCATTTATTTTTCTTACCAGAAAATCAATGCCCCTGATGAAGGGCAGCATTGCCCGAAATGCATTGGGCCAAATATAATTTTGATTTATGAATCATGTGAAAAATCAAGGATTACAATAAGAGAAACCCAAAACTTCAATAAAACTTTATTTTTGAAAGTATCAAGTCTTGAAGGAAATTCTTCGATACAGTGTGCTTCTGGGGACGCCATTCCCGACTGGAATGGCGCTATTATAAGTATCATTTCATCCTCCAAGACTCAGAAGGCGGAACTCAGGTAGCACCTAACCACTTGTTTCACACTGTCTGACCCAAACCAAGAACTTTGAGTGCGAAAAGGTTCAATCCTCATTCATTCCTCCATAGGGTGATCTTGGTGCAGAAGTAAAGAGGAGTGGTCTGAGATTCCATGGGCCAGAATCTGAACCTGGATCAGCATTTGACAATCAGGGGCAGGTAAGCAGGCCTGGTCTATCTGGTAATGGGTGTGGTGAGCCGCTGAGGTGTGTGTAAATTATTGGGGGTGCCTAAATCTACAAGCATCGCAAACCCCCCCAAGCCGCTGCCCAGTCGGTGAAATGACAGGCGCTAATCCTACGGAAAGCCATGGGGGCACCTGAGCTATCCTCATCAGGGTCAGGCACAGCGTTACAATCCCATCCTAATACCGTGAGTCCGTGCAGGAGGCGGGTGAGAAGACGGGAGAGCCCGGAGGCCAGAGATGTGGGTGGCATATAGACTCACAGCAGTAGGACCACCTGGCCCTCTAACGTGCCCTCCAAGGTGATATGGCGCCCCTGTGGGTCACGTATTCCATTTTTCACCACTAGCGGGAAGGAGCAGTGCAGCTAGATGGCAACCCACCTGGTCCCCCGCAAGAGCCCTGCGTGGAAGCATCTGTTGTAGCCCTTCCGGCCCAGGAAGGGGCATAGGTCCCCCAAAAGATGGGTCTGCTGCAGCAACAGGACTTCTGGGCGATGTCAGTGAGCGAAGAAGAATAGCGCTGCGCACTTCACACGGTCTAGCAGGCCGTTAACATTCCATGTGATAGCTCGAAATGTCATATGGGTATGAGTTTGGGGTTAGTGTGGAGAACGTACATCAGTTCATTCCTATAGCATGGGGGTCAAAGGATCCCTGTGAAACCCTGCAAGGTGTGATAGTGGAGTGTGATAAAGGAATGTTAACCCAGGACTGCGCATAAAATACAGTGTGTGTGTGTGCGCCAAAACTGAGGAAGGAAAAGAAAAGGTTAATCAAAAGAGCAACTAACAAGTGCAAACATACCCAACCCCCACCCCATACTGCTACCCCAGAAGCATCTGTTGCCATGTAAAAAAGGTAAACAATAAAAACCAATATGCATAACAACATTCTGTATGTCTTGATGGGTGTGAGAGATCCCCTTCTTAACATAAAAAGATCATCCAAGTTCGACCAAAGCTGCTGTGGAGTGGACAGGTCTTAGTCTTTAGGCAGGCCCATGTGGCCCCGGGGACTCAACGTGGCCCTCTGGTGGTTGGGCAGGTGAGACAGTGTAAAGTTTAGGAGAAGGTATCATCGTCAGGATCAAGTTCTCGCACATGGCAGAACTGTAAAGGGCATTAGGATCGGCAAGGATGGAGGCTGTCCCACTCCTGAGAGCCATGGTGTCTGTGTCGGCCACCGGTACTCTTCCTCAGACGGGTCAGGGACCCAAGGGGGAGGTGTACACAGTTCCTTGGCCTCCACTGTGCCAGTGCACACAGAGAAAGGCGGAGTCTCCATTAGAACAAGGAGTAGCACAGCTGGCTAGTTAAAGTTATTTTGAATGTTTTTGAAAGGTATTATAAACTATTATATTCTGATGATACAAATTCTTCTCAACAAACTCTTGATCAATATTTCAAGAACATTCCTAAGTTTAATATTATGGACCTGGACTTTGCAAAATTGGAGTAGGATATTTCACTAGAACTATAAAACAAAGCAACAAGGCCATTCTATTATTAAACCACTCCAGAGTTCCTAGTCCAGATGGTTTATGCATTGAATTTTTGTTTACATTTTGTAAGCTCTTCTCTTCTAAGATATTGGGGCTATGTGCCTGTTTTGTATCTGATTCAAAAGCCCAGGAAACTTTTCTTGAAATTTTAATTACACTAATCCTGATATTGGTTGAGAAGAATACATTTTTCAAAGGGATAGGCCCATTTCATTAATCAATTATTATTTTAAGGATCCAGAGTTCAGTCTTCTACTGTCGGGATGGCAGGCGTGACCCACTCACGCAGCTGTTAGCGCTCCAGGTCTCCCCTCCCCCAGTCCACTTTCTCTTTCGCTGAGAAGCCAAGAAGCTGAGGAGGCAACAAGGCATGAGCTCTGCTGTGGCCGTAGTCACAAGAACCGGACCGAAGCAGAAGCAGTGCAGCAGCACGGTAGCCCATGGGAGAGATGCCCGTGGTGCTCCGTTTGTGTGATCAAAAGGTGTGAGTCTGGCAGTCGCGTTTGATCAGGCGACGGGGGCGGCAACCCCCTTTGCGGTCGTGGTATTAATGCGAAGCCGAGCTCGGGCCCATCCAGGGGTGGCAACTATATTAGTGAGACTGTGGCTCCTACAGGACGCCAGTGCTACGGGTGGTCTGCAGGTTCCTGGCACCCCGCTCTCTGTCTCTATTGTTGAATAGACCGGAGTGAAGAAAACGTGGTAGCAGGGGAGACACCCACAGCACTGTGTATTCTATGGCACCAGAAAAATAAAGAGTCAGCAGGGGGGACTATTGCCTGATGCAGAGGTGAGTGCCATAGGAAAGTAAAAAGTGGGGGCAGGCATTCGTGGAACAGGTGTAGGGGGATCTATGGGACACTTGCAAGACTTTACGAGACTATACGTGACTGCTAATTGTTGTACTATATGATCAATGGTCCTTTGATGCTGCTTTCTACTTGGTCGCTTCTTTCTTCATCTTCTGACTGCATACTCAGCTCTCTGCATTGGATGTTAGAAGGGGGAGAGCATAGAATACCAACAAAACAGCCCAGAATAGCGAGGAAAACAAAAGTGCAATGCCATACCAGCCCCTAGAACTAAACAAAGGGGGTAAAGAAACATTTAACATAGAATGGAACTAAAAGCGAATGCATTACTTGAGACAAAAAATAAATAGAGTGTGATGATACCTCAGATAGATGTAAGTAGAATACATGGGAAAGGCTTCTGACCCGCAGCTTCATCCACAGCCCAACCCACAATTGGACACAATCTGTATTGCGGAACACGAAGATAGGAGAGCAGAAGCGCAGAGAATACAGGTGGCAGATCTCGCTATAAGCGGCGGTCCTACTCCCCCTAAACAATGCACACTCTTTCAAAAGTCTCAGAAACAACTGAAGCCAGCTCTACTTTCACAAGGCGAAGCTGCACACACTAGAGGACAGACTAGCTCTCAGCTTCTAAACCAACAAAAAAAATATTCAATCTGGGCTGTCCCTAGGCTCTCCTGCTGCATCACTATCTTTCCAGGATAATCAATTACCAATCATGTCGCATCGAGCGACAGCCGGTAAAAATGAAGAGGACGACGAGTGGACAAACAGAGCATGCATAGAGGAAGGACGTCCCGAACGGTCACCGAGAAGAAAGTCAGAAGACGGAGAAAGGAGGAGAAACCTCCATTTAAAATATGCTGATTACTATACTGGGCGCAATTACCCCCTCCCGTGGTCAGACCACCTCTTGATTCCCTTCTCCTGGACAACCTCAACCCTTCACCCTTCACCCTTCTCCACCTACTGCACTCCGTCTGCCATAAAGCTTTACAAAAACAAAATTGGAAGTGCTCAATCTATCTTCTTCAAAAACAAAATAAACGCGGCAGCGTCAAAGCCCAAAGAAATCTATCAAATCGCCATAACCTTGCTTAAACTCCCAGAAAACCCCCTAGATCCCTATAATGCCCAAACATGGTGTAATGATCTAGCAGAGTATTTTTCTAATAAAATTCATACCATTTACTCCTCTTTTCCTCACGTTCAACCTCTCTCCCTCCCAATTGGACACAAGGACGCAGGATCCCCACGCTCAGTCCTTCTGGAAACCCTCCCCCAATTGGATCCCACCATCCTTCAATCCATCATGACCCAGGTTAAATCTGGCTCCCCTAGTGACCCAGCACCTGCCCAGTCTCTACGGACAGTCTCCTCACTTATTCTCCCCACTATTCTTGATCTGATCAACACCTCTCTGGCCACAGGCATCGTACCACCCAGCTGGAAACAGGCTATGGTCAAAGCCCTTCTCAAAAAAGCTAACCTAGATCAGAAAAATCCAGGGAACTATCGACCCATTTCCCTGCTACCCTGGCTTAGCAAAATCGCAGAAAAACACGTTAATAACACTCTTACAGAGTTCCTGGCAACAAACCATCTGCTAGATCCCTCCCAAACAGGGTTTCATCCCATGCACGGGACGGAGACCGCCCTCCTCGCCGTGACAGAGGGAGCTAGGATGATTACGGATCAAGGAGGCACAGCGGCCATTATACTCCTGGACCTCAGTGCCGCCTTCGATACCGTAAACCATAACATCCTTCTACATAGGCTCTCCGATCTAGGAATAGCAACAAAAGCAATTACCTGGATCGAGTCCTTCTTATCGGATCGCTCCTTTCAAGTCTTTGAGGGCAATGTCACATCCCCCAGGAAACCACTCAGCTGTGGGGTACCACAGGGCTCCTCCCTGAGCCCCATGCTTTTTAATATATACATGTGCCCCCTAGCGGAGGTCGTCCGCCCCTTTGGAGTGCAAATCATCTCATACGCTGATGATACTCAGCTGGTGGTGGCTCTGAACCACCCCCTGACCCAGCTGAGCGACCTGAGGGGCTGCCTAGAAGCAGTCTTCTCTTGGATGACTACGTCTTGTCTCAAACTCAATGGGGACAAGGCAGAGCTGATGGTGTTAGGCAACTCTCATCAAAAACCCATCGACTCCATATGGCCAACCTCTCTTGGACCTGCCCCCAGAGCTAGGGACACAATCAAGAGCCTAGGAATCTGGCTGGACAAGGCGCTCACCTTCAATTTCCAAACAGTCAAACTCTCAGGCTCATCCGTAAAATCCTTCCCCTCCTCCCGTTTAAGGCAAGACAGATCATGATTCAGGGCCTGATTCTCTCCCGGCTGGACTTTGGGAACGCCCTTTACCTGGGAGCCCCCCAAACGACCCTAAACAAGCTCCAGGTGATCCAGAATTGTGCCGCCCGCACCCTTCTCCAGATCCCCCGCCGTCTCCCTGTATAATTTGAACTCAGAGACCTCCATTGGTTATCCATCAGGAAAAGAATCAAATTTAAGAGCTTGTGCATTGCACACCGCGCCTTCTGGAGGAAGGGAGCGATCATTAATCAATCTCTGATCTCCCCTACCACCCGAGCAGCCAGCTTAGATCTGCCCATGCCTTCAGAGTCACTACTCCTATGATTCGGAGAGCCAGGTGTGGGGGCCGAACATTCTCCTTCAACTCAGCAGGACTCTGGAACTCCCTTCCCCTCCCCCCTCAGAGCCCAACCTTCTATCCTTCCGTAAAAATTTAAAAACCCTATTATTCAATAGATAAAATTGGTCCCTTCCTTCAATCACATCCGCCAGTCCACAGCGCTAGGACGCCTCAGGGTAGCTACCGCGCTCTATAAAAACCAATTCCATTCCATTCCAATTAGTGATGAAAAGTCGTCGCAGGCCTTTGAGATTGCTTCATTACATGAGAGGCTGTCTAAGCTGGAAGAAAATATGTCCAACACACCAAAAAGAATGAGTGAGGCAGAGAGCCACATTTCAGAACTGGTTGATAAACTGTCACTCAGCAAGAACTAACAGATCTGGGTAAAAACAAGAATCAGGTGGAGCTGACGCTCCAGGATTTGGAGAATTACATTAGGCACTCCAATCTTCGCCTAGTGGTCATCCCGGAATGATGCCAAGGTGCTCAGGAACCTAAATGGTCTGGCTTATTATAAAAAAAAGTAATACCGGAGTTGGAAGGGGACTTAACACTCACAAGAGCCCATAGAGTCCCTGCAAAGAGACAACCAAACGCTAGATTCCCCCGAACTATATTACTCAACTTTGCGGACTATCGAGTCAAGGAAAGACTACTAAGGGGCATATATATGTAATTTACATTTTGCGATTCTGAAATAGCGATTTTTAAGGAATCGCTATTTGAGAATTGCAAAATGGAATGTATGTAATCGCAATTTTTCTGCGAATCTCTAAAATTCATTAATTGCGATTAGCAAATTGCGAATCGCAATTAAGGAATGAGTGTCCCATTCATTCTTATGGGCCAAAAGGCCCATAGGAATGAATGGGGATACATTCTCAAATTGCGATTTTCTATGAGAAAATCGCAATTTGAGAATCGCAATTCCAAGGGTGCCAGGGTGTCCAAAGTACACCTGTTGCGCCCCTGGAATGTGCATGTAAGTACATGTGGCGCACATACATTTCCTAAGGGCATGTCTGTGCGCAACATGGCACTTTGAATTTTTTAAAAAAGTGCATTTTAACAGGAAATCGCAAAATACCATCTACTTGGAGTAGGCGGTATTTTGCGATTCCTTAAGCCAAAATCGCAATTTGCAAGGCACCCCTACATAGCATTTAAGGAATCGCAAAATTGCGATTCCTTAAAAGTTTGAGCAAAATAAGGAATCGCAATTTTTGCGATACCTTATTTTGCTATGTGGCCCATACATACCAAAACGCCGTTTGCGATTCGCAAACGCCAGAATTCTGCGAATTCCGGCGTTTGCGAATCGCAAACGGCTTCTTACATATGCCCCTAAGTACTTCTATTATTAAGAGGTCTTTTTCCACTACGGAAATCCTGCAATTTAAGATATTTTCAGACATGTCAGCGGCAACAGCACGACGAAGAAAAGAGTTTAAGATGATTGATCTGTTAACGGGAAAGGGGGCCCGGGCATCGATAGTACAACAATCAAAGTTTAAACTTTTAGCTAAAGGGCAATTTTACGTATTTGCGGATATTCAGGAAGCTCAATCGATGTTAACAAAATTGTCTGAAGGGGATAAATGAGGTCAGTCCGTGGGGACACAATTTACTCAGTTAGCTGTATGTCAAAAAGTATCTTATAGGGCAGGTGGAGGAGTGCTAGGAAGCATAAGTCCCCGATGGGGGGAGCAGGAGTGAGTTAGGGATGCACCACAATGGCATCCAGAGACAAGGACGTGGAAGAGGGAATAGTGGACAATTCCATATTCCATGGGGGGCATGAAGGGTCTGAGGGGGTGAGGCTGGTGGGGGTGAGGCAAAATATAAAAGGGGAGTTCAAATTTAAGTAGTTAATTATCTCGTGGGATGAAACATATCAGGACATATAAAATGAAGAGCATGGTGGCACATGGATTTAAGAATAGAAAATCTGGGGAGGAAAAGAAAATCCACATGTCACTTTATTTTCAAATTCACACCGGATGCACTTTAGGATTTTTAAATGTCTGAGTCACTTTATGCACACTCAACGCACTTTAGATCTGAATAGGTTACATACTAGCAGCTATCAGATTCGCTTAGATGCAACAAAACTGCAATATGAAGCAATGCATGCAGCACTTTATCTGAGGAGGAGGAAATCACTCTTTGTTTACAATAACACAGGTCACTTTAGTCTAGTTACAAATAAATTATAGGTAAAGAGGTTTTGAAAGTAATCTCTTTAATAACAATGGACTGAATAATAAACGTAAGGCACAGGCAATAGAAAGCTGGCTGAGAAGCCACAGTCCTTTTGCAGGAAACTCATTTTAGGAACATAAGTAGTGCAAATAGGATTTTACAACAATGGGCTGGATTTAATTGTCTCTCATATGCCAGCTCTGCTCAGAAGGGGGTCGGCATACATGTGGGTAAACATGTACCATTTCAGGTGAAAGTCACGCAGATAGATCTGGGTGGAAGGTGGGCCTTTGTAAATGGGAGATTAAATCAATCAGATTTACTATAGCAACGATTTATGCACTGGCTCTAGTTGACCCGCTCCCTCTGCTTCAGCTTAAACAGGCACTTACCAATATCCCCGGCCTTGTTATCCTAGGGGGAGATTTTAACTTCTTTCAAGAGCCGATAATTGATTCCTCTACTAATGCTAGAAAACAAAACAAGCCTCAGATGGCCATTGCTGTAGCTAATTGTAAAAGGGATTTAGATCTGGTAGACCCATGGCTCTCTAAGTACCCTATGAAAGACGTTTTCTCATGTTTCTCGGCAAAATATAATACTGCTTCCAAAATAGACTACTTTTTGATATCGCATGGTCTGAAAATGATAAATCCCGAATACATTCAAAAGACCTTCTCAGACCATGCGCTAATTAAAATGGAAGCAGCAGGGGTAGGGCTTGAAAAAGTACCCAAAAGATGGCACTTTAACAAAATCAACCTAGAGAGTGAAGAATGGTGCACAGAGGAAGCTGATTATTATAGCTATTTTTCGAATAACACAGATACTGCCTGAGTAAATACTGTGTGGGTTGCCTTTAAGGCTGTGCTACGGGGTTGAATTACATCTAAAGAAATCCCACAACAGAGGGGAAAAAGGGGAAGAAGACGTGAGCTCGAAACTAGGCTGGAGCAAGCCAGTAAAACATATTCCCAAAATAGGATTTTTTTATTTATTTTTTAACTTTATTTAGCAGTTTTATGAAAAACATAAAGCAATGCACTGAGCTCAAATAAAAGGGCATCTTGGTTACATGCAAATGAGACATCATCATTAAACATCATTGATACACAGCAGGTCATTCCATATATCACATTTTGTGTAAACAACACAGTAAAGACCCAACCCATTTGTTACTGTCAGGATCACTGTATGAGAATCATGTGCCCCCTTCAAATATCTGCCTGTCAATGCAGCGGGATTGGTAGACTGTAGTATGTGGTAAGTGTGTTAGGATTCAAGACATACTACAATGGAAACGGCAGCTTAGCCCATTCCAGCTGGCACCAGGCCTTGTTCCCATTGTGAGGAGTGGTCTTGCTGCTGTGCTGCAAGGTACGCCCTGAAGGGGCCCCAAATGTCTCTTGGTCTGGAGGTTGGGGGCGTACTGCTCGCTCCTAATAGAACAGGACGCCAAGCTTTGGAGCCAGCCCTGTCTTGAGGGTGCTCTCCTACCTCCCCAGTGTATTGCTACCTCTCTTTTGGCCAATAGCAAGGCGATACCATCCAAACGTCTAACCTTGAGAGGAAACTGCACAACATATCCCAGGAGTGCGATCTCGGGCAGTTGGTTTACTTGAACCTGAATAATGTTGCTCAATGTGTGGTGAACCTCCACCCAATATGTGTGTGTACGTGGGCATGTCCAGGCTCGGTGTGCGAATTTGGCTTGTGGGGATTGACATCTCCTGCAGTGGTGAGGTCTATTGGGGTCTAGCTTGTGTGCTCTGACTGGAGTGACATACATTTGTCGTAAAAACTGGAAGTGGATCACCTTGTGTCTGCTGTTTATGGATACCGTTTTTGTTTCCAGGCAGCATGCTGTCCATTGTTCATCAGATATCTGATTGCCTAGATCTGCCTCCCATGCACTCCGTACTCCACTATCATCAAGCATGAACAAATCAGCACAGGTTTTGTAAAGTTGCGAAATCAAATGGACCTCCCTGCTACTACCTATAACCATTGTAAACGGCAGAAAGGACGGAGGCTCCAGTGGGAAGTCGGGGAACCCTGCTCGTAGAGCTGACCGAAGCCTAGCCAGCACGAACCTATCCATGAACGTAGCGTCTGGAATAATGGACTCTGTGTCAAATACATGGCCCGCAGGGAATAAATCTCCCAGTTTGGCAATACTGAACTTCATGCAGGACTTCTGTACAAGCTTTTCCCCCGTTATAAGCAGTAATTTAGTGTTGGGGAGTGGCATGTCGGAGGAATACACCATCTGGGTGTTCGTAAGACGCCCCAGCTAGGCCCATGCCCAGCTAGTTGTGGAGACCGGCTGAATATCAGTGCGATCTTGCGGGATACCGACGGGCAGAACTGTGGCCATCGTGTCTGGAAGGACAAAATCTGATTCCGGTCTCAGAAAAGTAATCCTGGCGTCCGGATGATACCACGTAAAGTGTATATCCCTAGGCAATTTCCAGATTCATACAAGTCATAGATCTTTATCTAAAACGTGCTTTTCAAGTGCAATATATTAAAAAACAACTGAAGTGTAACAGTCAGAACTAGGTTAGTTGCATGAATTTAAAAACATATTGTTCGAGGCATATGAGCTGCAGATTGTACATTTAGCAATAGATCGCCACCTGGTGTTGGGCTCGGATGACTGCAGGTTGTTGTCTTCTTGGAAGAAGTCTTTGTAGTCACGAGATAGGTGACTCCTCCCTTGGACAATACTGCGCATGGTTATCGACTCCATCCTCAGATTGTTTTTTTCCGCCACTGGGTTCGGATGAAAGTTTTCCGCTCCGGCTAGAAAAGACTCTTTTCGGCATTTTCGAAGCGTGAAACTTTAGACAAACAACTTTCGACATCGAAGACACTTTTCGACATCACCAGCTACATCCCGGTGCGTCGACGCGGGCCGTTGGGCCTACCGGCGCCGTACGGCCTACGCCTCATGGACAGAACTCCATTCAAGAGATATGTCGAGCAAAATTCCCTCATAGCGACCATCACGAGGTTTGCAACCTCTGTCTCTCGCCAGAACACGACGAGTCGACCTGCACAGCCTGTGCCTCCTTCCGATCGAAAAAGACCATTCGGGATCGGAGGGCCCGTCGACACGAGATGAGGAGATCAGCGCCAGCAGCCGGAGGCCATCTTTGAGGAGGAGATCGTCGAAGAAGACGTCTCCGAGGACGAGAACCCACTCGAAGATATCTCCGAGGACGAGGCTCCACTCGTCGCCGAGGAAGACTCGCCTAATCTCCAGATCATATCGGGAACAGAGGACTCGGACGATTCGATTCCATCTCGACAACCCATGAGTACCTCTGCCCCTGCACAACAGACACTGCCCAAACCAAAGGCAACGGTCAGCACTCCGCCCATGGGGCCCAGTCGAGACCGAAATTTACCCTCTGACGCCCCGCCTTCCGGCTCGGCTCCGAGCAAAAAGACTACGCCTTCCGGTGCCTCGGCACCGAAAAAAACCACATGTGCCAATTCCACCTCCAAAGCTAACACACCCTTCGGCGCCCAAAAACTCTTCGGCCCCCAAACCTAAACAGGCATCGGTGCCGAAACCAAAAACAGTAACGGACCCGAAAGCTTCGACTCCGAAACCATCCGGCTCCAAAAACAAAGACGGGAAGATAGACTCCGGCGCAACAGGCCCAACAAAACCTGTCTCCATGCCGAAATCCTCGATAACGGTACCAAAGACCACAAGGCCTGATACAGACAAGCCTAAACCACCTTCGGCACCGAAGAAATTGCCACAGGAATCAATAACTCCTCCTAAGGCAAAAAACACTAAAGAACCACTATCGGCACCGAAGAAATCGGCGCCGAAGCGGATTATACAAGAGCAAGAACTATTTAGACCAGATCCCAAGCAGAAAAAGGTCTATATCAATCCAAAAACTGGACATGTGGAAGCAATCCCACACAAAAAGAGACCAGCAGACACACCACTTCCAACTGTGGTTCCTGCCAAAAAGGATTGTGCAACATCTCCAATGCACCCTTCCTCTCCTTCACCTTCTTCCTCTCCTATCACTCCATATATTGAGCCTATAACTTCTCCTGCTCAATCTCCTGCATGATCACACCACACTGACGAAGAGTATGACTTAGGTGGGGGGATGATGTACCTGAGCCACATACATACCCTTTAGATGAGGATGAGGATGTCAACCCAGAATATACCAAAGACGATGATGCATATCATTTCCAAACAAATAATGCACCAGACATCCCTGATCCTCAGTACTACCCAACAAAACCTTCCCCTCCAGAGGATAGTATTGGGTTTAATCATCTACTAAACAGAGCTGCACTTTACCACGGAGGTCCAATGCACTCTGATGACATTGAGGAGGATTTCTTATTAGACACTTTTGAGCTGTCACAAATATCTACTCAAATACTACCTATGATCAAAGGGGTCATTAAACATGCTCCAGAGATTTTTAAAGATCCAGTAAGGTGTAGGGTACTAAATCCCAGAATAGAGAAAAAGTATAGACCAGCACCAGCAGATCCTATCTACATTAAGGGACATCTACCATTGGACTCTTTAGTAGTGTCAAATGCACATAAAAGAGCCAATTCCCAGACTTCTGGTGACACACCCCCGCCTGACAAAGAATCAAAAATCATTGATGCGTCAGGGAAACGGATTGCTGCACAAGCAACAAACATATGGCGCATAGCAAACACACAAGCCTTACTCTCACGCTACAATAGGGCTCACTACGACCAACTAGAAAAGTTAATGGAACATCTACCAGATCAATACAAAGATCAGGCAGCAGAGCTCTTACAGGAAGGCAAACTAATATCTAATGCCTCAATTAAATGCGCACTAGATGTAGCTGACACAGCATCCAGGGCAGTTAACACCAGTGTTATCCTCAGACGTCATGCATGGTTACGCATTTCCGGTTTCAAACCAGAGGTACAAACTACCATGCTCAACCAGCCCTTCAATCAGAACCAGTTGTTCGGGCCAGAGGTAGATAATACACTAGAAAAAATGAAAAAGGACACAGACACTGCTAAGTCTATGGGTGCATTACAATCTACCCAGACTAGAAGTTCTTTTCGTCGCTCCTCTTATAGAGGAGGCTCCAAGCAGACCGGCGCAGATAACACATCATCTTTTAAAACACATACACAAACCCCCTCTAATAAGGGTTACTTTAGAGGAGGGTACAGAGGCAACAACAATAAGGGAAGAGGTAGAGGTAACAACAACAACCGCTCCTCTTCCACTCCCAAACAGTGACTTACCTCTGCCTCCCCTACAGCATTCCACCCCTGTAGGGGGCAGATTATCACAG
This sequence comes from Lissotriton helveticus, assembly GCF_964261635.1. Lineage (NCBI taxonomy): Eukaryota > Metazoa > Chordata > Amphibia > Caudata > Salamandridae > Lissotriton > Lissotriton helveticus. The sequence continues at coordinate 190,515,459 of NC_136060.1, forward strand.
TTCCTACCTGTCTGGAATTCCATCACAACAGACAGGTGGGTAAGACAAATTATCCAACATGGCTACTGCCTAGAACTCACAGCAACCCCCCAAACATACCACCCAGGCAGCATCCAATGTCCACAGAACACATACCCCTGAAGTTCTAGCACTTCTACAAAAAGATGCTATTCAAGAGGTCCCCTTACAGGAACAAGGAACAGGAGTCTACTCCCTGTATTTCCTAATACCCAAAAAGGACGGGACATTAAGACCGATCCTCGACCTCAGGCTACATACAATCAATTCACTACATTCAATCAGATCATTTTCACATGATCACTTTACAACAAGTACTCCCATTACTACAACAGGGAGACTTTCTGACTACACTAGACCTAAAAGACGCCTATTTTCATATTCCTATACATCCTGCGCACAGGAAGTATCTAAGATTTGTCATACAAGGAAAACACTATCAGTTCAAAGTCCTTCCATTCGGAGTCACAACAGCACCACGAGTGTTTACAAAGTGCTTAGCAGTAGTAGCAGCACATCTCAGAAGACAACAGATACATGTCTTCTCTTACCTCGACTACTGGCTCATAAAAGCAAGATCGTTCAACCAGTGTGTACAACACACAAAACAAACGATTCAAACATTACACGACTTAGGGTTTACAATAAACTACACCAAGTCGCACCTAGAGCCTTCGCAAGTTCACCAATATCTAGGAGCTACCATAGACACATCGGCAGCTCTAGCCTATCCCAGTCAAGCCAGGATTCAAAGCATTCAGAGCTTAGTCTCCTTTTTTCAATGCCAGCACTCTCTTCAAGCCAGAGTGTTCATGAAACTAATAGGCATGATGATGTCTTGCATCTTCATAGTTCCTCACGCAAGACTGCAAATACGCCCACTACAAGAATGTCTAGCACAACAGTGGAATCAGGCTCAAGGTCAGCTCACAGACCTGGTGTTGGTAGACAGCCATACATATCGCTCTCTGCAATGGTGGAACACCAAAAACTTGGCAAGGGGACGGCCGTTCCTAGAACCTGTTCCACAAATAGTGCTGACAACAGATGCATCCCTCACAGGATGGGGAGCCCATCTCCTGCACTATACCACTCAAGGCCAATGGAACAGCCAACAAAAACTGCTCCACATCAATCATTTAGAGCTGCTAGCGATTTACCAAGCACTCAAGACTTTTCAAGTACAAGTACGAAACAAAGCTGTTCTAATCCGGACGGACAATATGACAGCTATGTATTACATACAAAAACAGGGGGGGGACACACTCTCTGCAACTGTCCCAGCTTACACAGAACATTTGGAGATGGGCCATCCCTCAAAACATACACCTGACTGTAGAACACCTTCCAGGAATTCACAATCAGGTAGCAGATCCGTTGAGTCGTCAATCACAACAGATTCACTAATGGGAGTTGCACCCACAGGTTCTACAACCATTCTTCCAAATATGGGGGCACCCACAGATAGATCTGTTTGCCACCCACGAAAACGCAAAATGCCCAACCTTCGCCGCCAGGTTTCCCACCCGCGGTTGGAGGGGAATGCAATATGGATGAATTGGTCAGGCAGATTTGCGTACGCTTTTCCGCCTCTCCCACTCATTCCACTAGTAGTACGCAAGCTCAGACAACAGTCTCTCAAACTAATACTAGTGGCCCCCACATGGGCACGCCAGCCGTGGTTCACCACACTACTAGATCTCTCACTGGTTCCACATCAGAAATTACAGCTCACGCCATCCCTGTTAACACAGAACCATGGAGAAATAAGGCACCCAGAACCAAGCCAACTGAATTTGGCGATCTGGCTCCTGAGGTCTTAGAGTTTGGCTACTTAAACTTACCACCAGAATGTATGAATATAATTAAAGAAGCTAGAAGACCCACCACTAGAGCATGTTATGCTGCTAAGTGGAAAAGATTTGCAATATACTGTAGCAACAATCACATTGATCCATTGGATGTTTCCATCCAAAATATTATTTGTTACCTTCTACACCTACAAAGGTACAACTTGGCTTATTCTTCCATACGACTGGATCTAGCAGCAATTGCAGCCTATTTACAAAATAGACAGCACCTATCTCTCTTTAGAGTACCTGCGATAAAAGCATTTATGGAATGATTAAAACGAATAATCCCACCTAGGTTACCACCTGCACCAGTATGGAACCTAAACGTGGTCCTTACAAGACTTATGGGTCCCCTATTTGAGTCTTTACACAAGTGTGAATTGCAATTCCTAACATGGAAGACTGCCTTCCTTGTTGCCATCACCTCTCTCAGAAAAGTTAGTGAAATACAAGCATTCACAATAGAAGAACCATTTTTTCAGATACACCCTAACAAAGTGGTTCTTAGACCTAATCCAAAATTCCTGCCCAAAGTGATTACTCCTTTTCACCTTAACCAATCAGTAGAGTTACCAGTGTTTTTTCAAAAACCAGACTCTGTTGCGGAAAGGGCTTTACACACCCTAGATGTTAGAAGAGCTATTTTATACTACACAGACAGGACTAAATCCTTCAGAAAGACAAAACAACTATTTGTATCTTTCTCTTCCCCACACAAAGGCAATCCCATATCTAAAGGAGGAATTGCCAGATGGATTGTAAAGTGTATTCAAATATGCTATCAAAAAGCTAAACGTACACTAACAGTTCCTCCTAGAGCGCACTCCACTCGCAAACTAGGAGCCTCTATGGCTTTCTTAGGAAGCATACCACTAGAGGACATATGTAAGGCAGCAACATGGTCTACCATACACATCTTCACTAAACACTATTGTGTTGACGTGCAAGCCAAGCAGCAAGCTGCAGTAGGCCAATCTGTCCTTAAAACACTATTTCAGTATGCTGCAACGGATACAAGCGACCACCGCTAGGGGAGACACTGCTGCACAATCGTTGCTAAATGTACAATCTGCAGCTTTTATGCCTCGAACGGAATATGCTTCTTACCAGTATGCATCTGTTCTTGGCATGTAGAGCTGCAGAGTTGTACATGCCCTCCCGCCTCCCCGGGACTTGTATCCGTTCCAGTACTCATCTTACTTAGATGCACACGCATGGACATCCTTTCTCTTTACTTCTACTAACTCCATCATTTCCCATCATGGCGAAAAACAATCTGAGGATGGAGTCGATGACCATGCGCAGTATTGTCCAAGGGAGGAGTCACCTATCTCGTGACTACAAAGACTTCTTCCAAGAAGACAACAACCTGCAATCATCCGAGCCCAACACCAGGTGGCGATCTATTGCTAAATGTACAACTCTGCAGCTCTACATGCCAAGAACAGATGCATACTGGTAAGTAGCATATTCCTTATTAAAATACAAACAAAATAAAAAATTCTTGCCACATATAAATCTTTTTATCTCATATACACATTTATATCAATCCTTTTACAAAAAAACAATTCTAAATAATACCCTTTTTCTTTATGGCAAATAAAATAACAATCTTCAGTTTTTATAAAAAAACTCAAATCTAATAAATAACAGTCTTCCTTGTGGCAAGGAGAATACAAAATATTCGACGCGCATTTCGACGCAAACTGCTTCTTCGTCAGGAAGGCCACACGCTAACTTTTCACTTTTCTTTATTTTGCGTGACTGTTTTTCTAGTATGCGTTTATCCAATACTAGAGAAATCTTGAAGAGATCAAATAATACAGGAATAGTGCGCTCTTGATTCAAATTAAGATACTGTTTCTTAGAGGATTCCTTTCAATGATAAACATAGGGATTTCCTCAGGAGATGTGTTAAAATCTTAAAAATAACTTCTCTAGTCTTTTGTATATGGATATCTTTTAAAACAGCCAGATAAGGGGACACAATTCCCAGTTCTAAGCAGTACATTGGACAGTGCTTATGATGTACAGCTTGTTGTCCTCTATATATCCGTCGGCGTCAGCGCGTCCTGACCGGACGTACAATTTTGCACGATCCCGGATGATACCACTCCTGCGCAAAACTGTATTGCGCCACCAGATAGTACAGCTGCAAGTCAGGAACGCCGTACCCTCCCCTGGCGCAAGGAAGCGTCATGACCTGCCACCTAACTCTGGGTGTCCTAGCGCCCCAGACCAGTCTGATCAATTGGGTACGAAGTGTGTTAAAATTTTTATTTGTAAGGGTAATCGGGATATTATGAAATAAATATAAGAACTTTGGGAGGATTATAATTTTAATGAGGGCGACTCATCCCGCTATGGAAAGTGGGAGTTTCAACCAATGATCTATTTGTGCCTCAAGTTTAGAGATAGCCACCCCATAATTGCGGCTAATAATTTGTTCCGTATCAAGGTGTATGTGCACCCCCAGGTACTTCACTGAGTCCCAGCACCACTCCAGCGGAAATTCCAGTGTCCATTGGGTCGTGGTCTTCGTGAGAGGAAAGATAACGGATTTATGCTAGTTGATCCCCAGACCGGAATATGTGCCAAAATGCAGAATTTCTCGTACAAGGGGATCCAATTTAGTCTGGGGGTCACGGACGTAAAGGATCGTATCGTCCGCATAAAGGGAGACCAGCAGTGGACCTGTATGGAATTGCAGGCCTCTGTCCAGATGTTTCTCCTGTAAGTGCCTCACTAGTGGTTCCATCTCCAATATGAACAGTAGGGGAGACAACAGGCAACCTTGCCTAGTACCTCGAGATAGGGAAAAGGGTGTAGATAGAGTGCCATTAAGTCGGAGTCGAGCAGTGGGCTGACTATATAATAGGGCTGTGGTAGCTATGAAGCCCTGTGGCATACCCATTTGTTGCATTATTGAGAGAAAAAGGGGCCATTCCAGTGAGTCGAAGGCCTTTTCAGTGTCTAGTAGGATCGTTGCTGCCGGGGTGTCCGGGTCTATTCTATGTAGGGTGTTAAACAGTGTACGGAGGTTGAACGCCGAGGAATGATGGGGTATAAAACCCAACTGAGCCGGAGAGACTATGGATTCCATCAGGAGCGAGAGGCGGCATGCTAATGCCTTAGCAAGTATTTTATAGTCTAAGTTGAGGAGGGACAGGGGACGATAGGAGCTGAACAGCAACGGGTCCTTCCCGGGTTTGGGAAGTAATATAATAACTGCCTCGCGGAGAGTAGGTGGGAGGACCTGCTTCTCCAGCGCTTCAGCATACATATCCAACTGACGGGGGATCAAGAGCTCCTTATATACCTTGTAAACTTCCCCAGTGAAGCCATCCAGCCCGGGGGCAGTGGAAGAGTTCAAGGAGGAGATGGCTTTGTCTATGCTTTCCGCAGTGATGGGTATCGCTAAAAATTCCTGCATAAATTTCTCAAGATATACAAACGCCACTTCTGCTAAATAGGCCTCTTGATCAGTGCGGTCTTGCCCAAGCCTGGTGGAGTATAGTGTTTTAAAATAGAAATGAGAAATTCTTGATGTATGCCCACAGGGTCAGTAATGTGCTGTCCCGCTTGTGACTGCAGCTCTGTGATGTAGGCTTTCGTGTAACGGGTTCTAACCATTTGTGCCAGAATCTTACCAGGACGGTCCCCTTCCCCGTACACACTATCATTGTGGTATTTCCCCATATATAGGATTTCCCTCTCCAGCGTCTCCCTGTATTCCAGTAGTAAAGCGGCCCTCTTCGCGCCGTTGGCCGGGTCTGTTGACACCGTTTGTGCAGCGTCTAGGGCACCAATCTCACCCTCCACACGGGTAAGAGTACCACGATTATCATGTAGCACTCCGGAGCATTTGGCCATGCACACGCCTCTAATGTAAGCCTTAAAGCCCTCCCATAGCACTGCTTCTGTATCCACCGACCCAGTGTTAAGTGTAAAATATTCTTCAATTGCGTCCTGGATCTGCTGCCTAAAAACCTAATCCTCCATACCCCGGTGGGGGAACCTCCACTGCCTTTCAAAGCCCTCGGGGCGTGGGATCATCAGGGAGAGCAGTGCGTAGGAGTGATCTGAATATGTTCTGGGTAGCGTTTGAATTGTATGGAGCCATCTAGAAATGTCCGGTGTAGCCAACCAATAATCCAGTCTGGTCCAAGTGTCATGGGAACGGGTATAATGGGTGTAGGTGGTTTGACTCGGGTCTCTTGCCCGGCCGATATCTAGGAGCGAGAAGTGTTCATTTATAAAGTGTAGAGCTTTACGAGCTCGAAACTTGGGGTCTGGCATTTCAAAAATAACCAACAAGGAAGCAAATGTGGTACTGTCAAACATCACCACTTTGATCTCTTAGGTGTACACCAAAGTGAGGGGTGTATCGCTTTCCACGGCCTTGCAGCCTCAACAAATAGTATACTCAAGGTATGAATTCCCGGCTGTCGCCATTAACATTTCAAATGCGTGGCGTAGTAACAGGGAGCAAGTGACCAGCAGTCAGCTGTGCCCAGAGTTCGAGAACAAATCCACACTGACAGCAGGGCCACTGTGTGGGGTTGAAGCAGTGTCTGTTTCTGTGGGGCGTTGTTGTTAAGTTTATAATTGCTGCAAAATTCCTTCACTTCTGTAGGATTTTCAAAAATTTGAACACGTCCATTCACCTCCATCCTCAACCTGGCTGGATAAAGCATGCCATACTTCAACCCTAAATTCTTTAGTGTGGCCTTTACCCCTAGGTATTTCCTCCTTGCATCTTGAACGATGGTCGTGAAATCCAGATATAGCGACTGTCTGGAGCTCTACCAAGAGAGTTCGCCATGCTCACGAGCCAGTAGCAGAGCAGTGTCCCTGTCGCGAAAGTTCATTATACGCGTAATAATGGGCCTGGGTGGGCAGCCCGGGTTGGGGCGGTGCCCAATAGACCTTCTTTCCCAAACAGGTCAGTGAGGATCGTCTCCACTAAGTTATCCATGCGTCCTGAAGCAGTGGACTCCGGCACACCCACCAGGCGAACGTTATTATGACGACTTTGCGCCTCCAAATCCTCGTTTTTCGTTGCGACTTCTCTTTGGATCCGTTCCATGCGGTCTATCTTCTTCACTGCTTGCGACATTCCATCTTCTAGGTCCGATGTGCGGGACTCAACAACATCCAGTCATCGATCGTGCACCTGGAGCTTCATGCCAAGATCTGCTATGTGCTTGTCTAGAGAGTCAAAGCGGACATCTAGCTCCTTGAACCCATCCCTCATTTCCAAAAGCAGTGGGTGCAATTGGTTTGAGTCGTCTGTCGAGGTGGAAGGAGGATGCCCACCGTCCGCCATGTCGCTTGGTTGGTCTCTAGAAGGTTCTACTATTTTCTAAAAGGGGAGGACGTGTTGTTTAGAGTCCTTGCGGCCCATGCCGCAGCTGCTCTGGGGGGTGCACTTGTGAAGGCAAGGAGGCGCTTAGGTCGATAAGTAGTCTGTGATGTGATGCCGGGGGCGCCCTCCGCCAATGGTGCAAAGCCTGGGTTCTCTTCGCTGCCGTAGCCGCAACCAGTCCCAGCATCCCACAAGCTGGGCCCCAGGCGGAACCCGTCTTATGCTTCACCGACTGTGCAGGCTGCAAAGGGAGCGTCCACCCAATTGCCGTATGAGGGGGTCAAGTACGTCACAATGCGGTCTGGTGGTGTCTCTTGCACTGACAGGCCCGTGTTGGAAAAGGGGGCCCGCGGTGCAATCAAGCTGTTCAGCCCGGCGGCAGGCAGGGCAAAGCAGAGAGCGACCCCGTCAACAAGCAGGGGCCTCAAGTGGAGGGGGGAGGAGGAGCCACATATATACACAAGCGCTGGGGCTCCGCGCTGGTTCTTGTGGCCCCGGGAGCGCTGCAGGCAGGTGAAGTTAGGGCCTGGTTTGGCGCCCCGTGTGCCGTGTACTGTGGGGCCTCTGCTGTGCAATCACAGGCACTCGTGGTTCCCGGGGCAGCTGAGAGCGCTACACGGGAGGCCCGTCCGGCCTCCCGTGTAGCGCTCTCAAGAAATAAGTGAAAAAGATAAAATATCACCTGAGATATAGTGATAACATCCTTCTCCTGACAATTAGTCAGGAGAGAAAAGTCCCACCTCACCTGGCTGCAGCGCAGGTAAAACAGGGCACCGCTCTGTCCGTCGGTACCCCGGGCGTCCCTCTGGGCTGTCGCTGCAGCCAGGTGAGTTGGGACTTTTCCCTCCTGCCTAATTGTCAGGAGAAGGATGTTATCACTATATCTCAGGTGATATTTTATCTTTTTCACTTATTTCTTTATAAGCAGTAGCGGTAATGGTCCTGAGGAAGCAGCTAGATACCACATGGATCTAATTAGTCTGCAGAAACATGTCGACCTTCCATCCTTAATAGTGGTTATTTGTTTAGACCACTACGCACTCCTTTTATTTTAGGATTGAAGAGAATCTTAATAAATATTTTTTTCTCTTCTCTACCTAATTTTATAGTTTTTTCACAATTTAACTTTGCACTTCACTTTTAGCACTGCTTCCAGTCACCACGCTATACATCATGTGTTCTCCTCACACTGGGCACCACATGTAGGATTAGGCTCTAAACACCTGCCCGTCCACAGTGGGTCTCACAATCTACCTTCGAGGGTGAAGGATCCCAGATGATGAAGGGCGGATCCGAGTGGTGACTGATGGGAATCTTTTCACAGAGATGAGAGACCCTATGTGTGATTTCCACAACACATTATTAGTTCTACTCCATTTTCCTTCTATTCACCACGTAGGAATTTAACTTAGTTTGCATTTGCGCTGACCCCTTGCTATCTGTTGTTGAAGTGACTGTTCCTAGGGATAGTAGCATTGCTGGGTCGTTAAACCGTCCCTTAGACCCTCGTTCTCCCTGCAAGGCACCGCCACAAAGATTCCCTATGTTTTGGTTCCACAAGGTGGGCGGAAAAGGACCGCATTGCGGAACAGTGGCGAGCTGTGTATGCGACCGCCACGCTGCACTGAGGAGTTCCCCCACCATCCTAATTTGGTGGTTGGGGAATCCACATAAGATGGCGGAGGGCGTGCCACTGCACGGCTGGCAATGGCGGGCCTTCCGCCACCGTAATTGCCCCTTTTTGTGGCCTTATTAGAAACAAGTATAAAGAGATCAATAAGTAGCTGGGTACAAATTCCCAATGAGCACCAGATTTCAAGGGTGTATGGAAGAGCTCGAGATACAAGGCAAGCAAAAGAAGGTCTACAGATTCCAAGGACAGTAAGGAACAGAATCAACAAATTTAACACAACACTATTAAGCTGCGCCAATTTTAAGAGAATTCAGTATTATACCAAATGGCTACTATATAGGACACCTAATCTTCTACATAGGGTATATCCCCAGATAGAGGGCAGATGTTTTCAGTGTTTTGCAGAAGAGGGAGGCACATGGACCCATATTGTCTGGGATTGCCCAAAGATGAAGCATTTCTGGGAAGAAATAAAGAAGTACTGTAGATACAAGTTAGGACATTTGATAGCCATAGATAGGTGTATTGCAACCCTTGGGTGTTCCCCAAATATAAATGTAAGTAACACACAAGTGGCGAGATCACTAATTCTTCAGAATTGGCACAGCGAGAACGAAGAATAAATAACCTCTATTGTATATTGCAATTCCTGAGCATTCTGTTACCCACTTTAATAAAGAGTTGGGCATATATTATAACGTTTCTGAGTACAATTTTAAACTACATGTATAATGGTATTCAATTTCAATGGAACCCATAGACATTTGGGTTTCAAATGATATTAAATGTATTATACATTTGAGCATATCTTTCAAGATTAATTTGCACTCATTAGCTGAAAATTGGTCTTCATTACATCTATCCTAGTGGGGTATATTGGATATGATTAAAGTGATGATGGTCCTAAATGTTCTATACATTTAATCTATGTGAAAAACCCTTACATTTATTTTTGAGAGAATTTACCTATTTTTCTTACTGAATTAGCGTGGAACAAAAAAGGTCTCAGGTTTACTTTGTCGAAAATTGAAGGTAAAAAGAAAAGGTGTTGTTCGATTTTGAGACTTTTGTTCTGCATTAAACAGGAGTATACTTTGCCTCTTCAAATGTATTAAGCATGTACTCTCATTGGGGTAGCAGTGGGAATCACCTCCTCTCTTCATTTCACTTCTGAGTAAATATTATTTGTGTTGAAATAGCCAAAACTCAAGTTATTTCCAATCTTAAAGACAGTTTAGCAAATTTTAAATGAATTCTATTTAAAAACATGTTGCAAAACGTTTTTTCCTTTCATCTTTTATTTGGTATATATAGGTATAGCTAAATATATGATCACATTAAAGAAAGGAGTTGTACAATAAGGGTCTTTCATAGCTCCCATTAGGTCTAAAATTCCTTTTTAAGACCTTCAATTGTCCTTTGATTTAAACGATTGTTTTCACCTTGAATATAATCCTTTAAAGCACATGCTGAAATCAGTTTTTCCTTTATATGTTAGTGAATGCAACTATTTCTTCACCTGATATATAGCATACTATTGAGGATGATTCATCCCTAAGTCTTCATTAATTAATAAACCATGGCACCAAAATACTTCCTAGTGTTCCAGATTAGGAATAGAATATAATTAGAAATCAGATTTTCAAGTTTCCTGATCCATTTATGTATGGGATAAAACATTGACTAAATTATTTAAAACATCGAAAATTGCAAATATTTGTGATCACACTGAGACACAAATATGCTTTCATACATTGTGCACACTGTTCCCCGCTGACCTCACCAACAGATGAGATACAAAACAATACAAAACACCATCTCATCTAGGTCGATTGAGCCCATCCACCCCTCCATTAAAGTATCGAGGGGATGTAGACAACTCTATGATGAAGCACAGCACCTAGGTTGGTGTCTGAGGGTTAGTCTAAAATTTTCATGACTAATTGGTTTCTTTTTGTGATGGAGTCCATACAAATTACATTGGCCTAGGGATCCTCAGCATCACATGTTAGACAACCGAGGTAATTAGATGAATATTGTTATGCTTGGTTACTTTCTGAAACTCAACAATAAAAGAAGTATTAAACCTAAAAAAGGGAATGGTATTTGAAAATATATGTCAAAAACCTGATTTTTCCTGACACACTTACGTATACACCAATCTTTGTGAAACAGGCCCTATATATTTAAACTAGTCCTTGTGCAGGGTCTTTATCTCTTGCTTGTTCACAGCATTTGAATGCATATCTGTACCTAACCTTTTAACTACATTTGTTGAGATCTTGCTCTGTGCTGACTGGTTGCTTGTCGGATCCTGAATAAAGAGTTATTTTGCCATTTCTATGTCATTCCATGACAACCAAAATGGGCAAATCTAATGTTTGTTTTACTGGCTCCCTAGACAACTTCTGATTTTTTTTTAAGACTGCACCCTGACTAACAACTAACCTCTTTCATCAGTCAGTAGTATATGTTTATAGAGTGATTGGGGTTCGTACGTAATTGTTTCACACAACATAGCTTGCTATATGAGTATCAGACTAGAATGCTTTATACACTTTAAATCAACTCTTAATGTTTCTCAATGCAATTAAATACGGTGAAATAATATGATGAACTTTGATAATTTCTCTGCACTGGCAGATACATTAAGTTTCAATTGAATAAAAATTAAGCAAATATTCCAGGCTGCAGTTTAACAAACCCACATTTTTTTTTTCTGGATAGGAAATTGAAACCTGAAAAGAAGACCCACAAGCATCTTCAAAGTACTGTCCTGAAAGTATGGCAGGAATTATACTAAGATCGTTTGTGTTACTCTCCAACTTTATGTTCTCCATGTCCAACACCTTGCATCTGCCTACAAACACAGAATATACTGCAAACTTCTCACATAGCTCTCTGCTGAGTGTTCCCAAGAACCTGCCACTGCAGACAACTATCTTGGATTTACAATCGAATAATATATCCATACTTGTGATGTCAGACTTCGGCTATTTATTGAAACTTAAGGTCCTAAATATGTCACACAATGAATTGAGTGAGTTGGACAGCAGCATTTTTTCGCTCAACAAAGAGTTGGTATACCTGGATCTGTCTCATAATCTGCTGGCTGTTATTTATGGTCAGTTTGAAGAAGGGCTTCAACACCTGGATCTTTCGTTTAATCATTTCAACTCTTTGTCCAAGTGTGAAGTATTTAAAAATTTGATGCATCTGAAATATTTGGGGCTAGGGGCTGCAACGGTGCAAAAATCTGATTTAAAATGTTTTCAAAGTTTGGAGCTACACACTGTACTTCTGGAGTTAGAGAATCTCTCTCATTATGAATCTGGTAGCCTACAAATCTTAAACACTCTGAAGCTTCAGCTTGTGCTCCCAAAAAAGAACATGGACCCCTACTTTCTTTTGTCTGATGCGGTCAACAGTGCACAAATTTTAGAACTCTCAAATATGAACTATGCAACGACACACATAGATGCAGAAAGCTTCAAAAATTCAAGGGTTTCTGATATCACTATGATCAATGTGACATTGAGCTGGAGTAATATTGTTAAGTTGTTTCAGGCCTTCTGGAAATCATCTGTTCAACTCCTTAAAGTGGAGGAAATGACAATAATGGGAGCAATTCAAAGTGAATATTTTGATTACAGTGCAACTTTAATACAAGAGGTATTGTTCCAAAATGTTACCATTACTGATTACAGATTTTCACAAGCTATTGTATACAAATTTGTTTCTGAAATGAATATTCTAAGTTTGACAGTTACTCATGCCAATGTTCTGTTTATGCTTTGCCCATCCAAACCTAGCATATTTAGAAGTTTAAAGTTTCCACACAACGCACTGACAGATGATATTTATCAAGATTGCAGCAATTTAGCTAACTTGGAATCATTAACGTTAGCATGGAATAAATTAAAGAAGTTATCTAAAGTAAGCTCTATGACTACCCATATGATCTCTCTGCAGAATTTGGATGTGAGCCACAATTCTTTGCAGTACGAGATAGGTGAAGACTGTCATTGGCCAGAAACCATTGCTAATTTAGACTTGTCTGAAAATCAGTTGACCGAATCTGTTTTCATATGTTTGCCTATAACTGTCAAAAAGCTTGATCTGCACAGTAACCAGATTGACCACATTTCCTGGGAAATAAGACAGTTTGCAGCTCTAGAAGATCTGAATCTTGCATCTAATCGTCTAAAGGATCTTCCTGATTGCCGCCCTTTCGGCAATCTTGTTGTGATGAACGTGGCAAAGAATTCCATTCAGACGCCCACCCCTGATTCTCTTTATAGCTGCCCGACTGTAAAGACAATACAGGCAGAACATAATCCATTTCAGTGTAATTGTGACATAAGGGAGTTTATTTATCGAGAAAAAGAGTCATCTGCACGTTTGCCAAAATGGCCTGAGTCTTACCGATGCGAGTATCCAGAAACCCTTAAGGGAACATTACTGCAGGACTTTCACATTTCTGAATTATCCTGCAATAGATCACTTTTAATTGTTCTGATTTTCCTTACTGTTGCCATCTTAACCTTGTCTTTGTTTTGCCTGTGCAAATACATGGACATTCCTTGGTATATGAAGATGATATGGCAGTGGACACAAACAATGCACAGGACTAAAAACAGCAGGAGCACACAGCAGAACCTGCATCAGAACTTTGCTTTCCATGCCTTCGTCTCCTATAGTGAACATGACTCATCATGGGTGAAGGAATGCCTCTTGCCTAATTTGGAGAGGGAAGATGGGTCTATACAGATCTGTCAACATGAGAGGAACTTTGTTGCAGGAAAAAGTATTGTTGAAAATATTATTAACTGTATAGATAAAAGCTTCAAATCCATCTTTGTTCTGTCTCCTAATTTTATCCAGAGTGAGTGGTGCCATTATGAGCTCTACTTTGCCCAACACAAAGTGTTTACTGAAAACTCTGATGACTTAATACTTATTTTATTAGAACCCATCCCAAAGTACCTAATTCCTGCCAGATATCACAAGCTGAAGGCTCTCATGGCTCGTAGAACCTACCTAGAGTGGCCAAAGGAAAAAGGAAAACAACGGCTTTTTTGGGCCAACCTGAGGGCGGCAATTACCATTAACCTGGTTGAGTCTGACGATGAGTTGATCACATAGGGCGTGGGTGATAGAATCTAGAATTAATTGGTACCTGTGCTCTCTGTCATCCATTCCCTCTGGAAGTACAGATACCATTGTGTGTTGTTGAAGCACCAAATATTGTTGCTACTAACATTGCCACACTAATCTGTAGTCTAGCTTCCAGTATAGAGGAGATGTTCACCTCTTGTGACTATCCTTCAAAACATGTGAATGAGTGGTTGGAAATGGATGCGTAACCAAGCTTCAAGGTGCTTTGAGTGACCCATAAAATGTGTTAAAGCCACTATTACTTTGCAAACACAGTTGGTAAGTTTCTCTACCTTGATGATAACATTTGGTTGTGGAGTAAAAGTACCACATAGTGACTCTTGGTAGATTGGGATTCATAACCATGTGCTAAGGGATAAAGTTACAATGGCCACATGTGAGTGGAGCTAAAGCCTCAGTAACCAAGTGTGGGCAGTTTTAAAAAACAGTCCCTGACTTTAGGTACAGCTTACTGTCAGTCAGGCTCCATGTTATACTACTTCCAGAAAGGCAAGGTCACATCAGGTTACATGAGGGAGAGTGATACATCAGTATACAATCTGTCACCATCTTAGTGTACCATCTAAGAACTACAGAAGTGTGATTACTATCATCGTTCCTCTGCGGTGTCTTCTATGCATAAAGACCCTTTCCCTGTGTGCTCACCATATTTGTCAATTTCGCTTTCATTATCATTAATACCCAACAGTACACACAATATATTGCTTCAAACCTGTATTATCTCTGATTTGCCTGTCCACTTCTTAACTCCCATATGTAAAATAGTGATTTCCGGGTCAGCCCATTCGCTTATATCTGTGTTTCAATTTTCCACACTCAGGTCCTCAGTAGATTTCCAGGACAATGGCAATTTTCCAATACCATGGCAAGCTATATACATTTAATACTTACTTTGTTTTTGGCGAGGGGGCTGTTTTTTGTCACAATAAACAAACTTCAGGCTTTACAAATATTATTCTAACTTTAGCCACTGCCATCAGTTCGGGCAGTCTAATTGTAGATGCTGTGCATCTCGGGCTGGGCGACCCGATACCTGGGTGCATCTTACTCAGTTTTCAGGGAGTCCAAGTAAGTTCTATGAACAATATTGAACTGTTCAAGTTTATAGAGGGTATTTCTCAACTTCCTAGGTATGTAACTTAGTATTAGGCTCCAGTCCACTTCTTTTATTTCTAAGCCCATGTCTAAACACCATTTCTCCTATGGTTCTTCATGCAACCTCCGCCCCAGTTAGTTATGCTCAAGATAATACAGTTCCTTCTCTCCTGCTTTACCCAATGTACACAGCATTTGAGGAACTCCGATGGTGGGTGGTTCTGTTTCCTGTTCCCTCCAGATTTGTTGTAGAACTTTAATCATTTCAAGAGCAGTTCCTCCGTGAGAGTGTGGGAGCGTTCCACGCTAAAAAAAATGCCCCAGAGCAGCTAAAAAATAAAATGGTAAAAAGGGTTATTTATTAGCATTTTATTTTTCTGCAACCCGTCCTGAAGCGAGTGCCAGGATGGGGCAATTTCTGCTGAGTGGCAGCAGGGAGATGTGCATGTCTCTTTGGCTGATCGTCTTGTGACATTCAATCAGACATTGTCATTTAAAACTTCTGTATGCTAGCTGTCTTAGACATCTGAGTTAGAGAAAGCACTGGCCTCCAGCCCTCTTAAGAGTGCTGAGAGAGGCTGCTCCCTTCAATATTTACACTTCTCTCATACTGTTTAACAGCATTAGGGCAGTAACAGGATTGGGTAGGCCACTTTCTTGGGTCTGGAGTTTCGAGGAGAGAAGACACCAGAGGGAGGAGGACTTTGTGCAGCAAGTCAAAAAGGGAAGTGCCAAATTTGAAAAATTATTTTAATACCACCTGTATTTTGCCTGCCACATCACTCTAAATACATGCCAGCTGCCACTGAATCATTGATGAATACATAAAAAATATTCCCACTGGGATATATGATCTCAAACAAGATACTGAAATGGTTGAATAATTCCTGAATTAAAAAAAATAACTCTCTCACCGTACTAATAGCTCTGTTCGCCCATATTATTGAATGTCAGGTTATTTTTCTTGAGGCTGAGTACACTGTCAGGCAGAAAATTAGGGGCACATGCTGCGGTCAAATGGGCCCATTTTAAAGTTCATCGAATTGAGGGTGTTGCCTCTCCTTTTTATTGTGTTCGATCACTAATCACTGTTCTGCATCACACAATGCTCCTTTTTTCAGGAAAGTGTCTATTTTTGAATTATATGTAAAATGCTATTCATTCCATCTTTAAAAACATATCTTACGAGTAGATTGTGTTCCATGTGTGCCCATGCAAGGCAGCATATTCAGCAGATATCATGGTCTGAAAATGCATTTTTTTACTTGTGGCAAAAATACAATGTTTTTCCTCATGATAGGCAACGTCTGTATAGATTCATAAAGAGCAGTTTTGCAATACTGGAACACATTTGATACCTGAGACCTTTGTGCTTCTTCACAGTACCAATCTTTGAATCTAGTTCTGCTAAAAATAGTACAATAGACTGTTTTTATCTCAGTTACTAAAACAACAGGTAAAAAACTGTAAATTATCATGTAAGTACAGAAGTTTTTTTCATTCATCTAAAAATTCAATTGCCCTCTTCTTCGTGTCTGCTCCTCAACCCCTGCCACAATTGTTGCCCCTTGCTTTCAGTTCCTTATCAGTTAGATCAGCAATTAGACACATAGATGGATGCACACACCCAGGCACACGCAACACGTCTAATGTCCAGCCACTAAAACATGGCATAAATGCATGTGGCCTACTATAGCAGTGTCTCGCCAAATGAGAGCAAGCTTCCTGCTTAAATCTGTCTAAAGGTTTTTACAAAAGAATCAGCAAGCACTCTAAATGGCTTGCAAATTACACTTATCAGTGGTTAATTTTTTTAAACGGCAGACTTGCTCTTGCGTTCATACTCAAGACAGACACCTTTGTTAACGCATACCTGTGACAGAGGGTTATAGCGCTGATATTGCATAAAAAGTGGAGGGCCCAAAAGTTGTCCCTCGAGCCAGCAGATGGTGTTCCTGAATGACAGGATTGCCCGATACCAAGGCTACCTCGCCTTGATTCCAACTGATGTCTCTTTCATCCAAAACCATACTCACCCTCTCATTTTATCTCACTCTTTTCTTTTCTTTCTCTACTTCCTTATTTCCCTCTTTTCTACTTTTCTCTCTGTTGATCTGGGCCAGTCTGATGATGAAAAATGAGCTCCACTCCCCAATAATGAGCCCTGGTGAGCCCCACCTGCCACCACCAGCACAAAGTAATTAGTGGCAGCGTAATCACCCTTCCGGAAGGCACTTGGTGAGGGAAACATCCTTTACAACACAACTTTTACCACACAGTGCCTTTACGACGCAACTTTTACAATGCAAACCATTACAACGCATTGCGCTGGGGGCGCTCTAGGATAGGGAATACGTTTAATTTACTATCCAACACCTTCCCTAGTGTCCACGGGGACTGGAGTTGGAATAGTAAATTAAACTATTCACTATCCAGCACCCCAAAGCGCTATGCGTTGTAAAGGTTTGCGTTGTAAAAACCACGTTGTAAAGGCATGCGTGGTAAAAGCATGCGTTGTAATGTCATACATCCACTTGGTGACACAGCTTTTCCATTCTGAAGCAGGGCAAGGAGCCTGTTTTATGTACTTCTAACACATTAGTATTGTCTAGTTTCTAGTGTTGTCAATTGGCTTGCTCAGTGTAAGAAGGGGGCAGCTGTGAATCTGTAATTGCTAGTGTCATCCAATTTAATGTGTCCATTATAACTGCAGATTTGAACATGCATGAAATATTTCCTGTTTTATGGAAGTGTAGACGTTTTATGCATTCATAAAATTGTACTTTGCTAATATTCTGTCAAATGTCCGTTTACACTCGAAGTCACATTTGTATAGTTTGATGTTATTGTCTGAAATGAATTCATTATGACATATCAGTGTGTCTTTTTCTGACTTATGTAAACTAGCCCTCATTTAGGCTTTAACGCCATCTTCTTTAAAATGTTTCTCTGTGCACATTCACTGTTTATTATTTCTGCAGCACACAGTCAAGCAGAATCATGTTTGTTTATTTCCACTGGTGGTGTTCATGCTGTTATCGAAGAAAATGTTCTATCATGGGCTTAATAATGTTACAAACAGCCCAAGTTCCCTTCCACTAGCTCACTGTGCTGTATTTATTCACAATATTTTACTGTTATTTTGTAACTAGTTTGTCCTGCCATCTCCAGATAACTTAGCATGGAGAGACTGAATCAATATTCATGTAGTGGGATAATGCTTAGATGGTAAGGTAACATGACGTTTAATAGAACTGTGCTCTGATTTTCTGAAATAATAACTGTTTTGCTCACTAAATGATGATTTAGCACTTTCAATGTTAGTCTATGAGAAGATTTCCTATATAAACCCTTTTATTTGGGGGTGAGCTAGAACCTTCTTGAGACGTTTCCAATGGTACAAAGGTTGCTGTGTGTTTTTTGTTAATTTTGCTGTTCATTTGAGATTTGTTCTGAATTTATTTTTTATTATGATTTGTAATATCACTAGGAGCCTTTGTGGCATTGGCTTCATACATTTCATTTCACAAGTTTCATGTACTGCACTTTTGAATTTGTGTAATAAATTTTAATACATTGTCTAATTCCGCCTTAGAACTTAGTTATTGAGTCAGTCCTTACTCAACAATATATATTGTTGATATGCTCTCTGGTGACTTGCTTTGGGAATCCTTGCATCATTAAATTGAGGTTTATTGTATTGTTTATGTTTTTATTGAAGTTTTAACCCCTTCGCTGCGGCGGCTATTCCGCCGCAGTGCTAAGGGGGAGGCGGGGCTGCGCAGCGGTCCCGTGCTCGTGATTGAACCGCTCCTTAAAGGCCCGCGGGCGAGCTGTGCTTATGACGGAACGGTTCCTTCACGGCCCCGCCCGCCTAATAGAACCTTCAGTGCAGGCGTGGAATTCGCGCCGCGCAGGCGCGGCGAGCGGGCCGTGACAGAACCGTTCCATCACCAGCACAGCCCACCCGAGGCTCGTGACGGAACGGTTCCTGCTCGAGCATGGGAGGGGTTAAAGACTGGGTAAAAAACATACAACAGTTATTGTCATCCCACAACATGTATCATTATGTAACAATCAGCAGTTCTTACATTAAACAATAATAGTAGCCTCCCTCCAGGAGTATTGTATGCAATTATGTGATCTGCTAAAATGGTGGGTATCATCATGCTGGAGCCTGATATGTTTCACATCCCAATCCCCTGCTACATCACCAGAGCAGATGCTGCGCATTAGCTCATGGTGGACGCTGTGAGGAGAAGATCACAAAGGGAGCCCATATTTTTTTGGGTTGGTTTTTATCAAGCATAAACTCCCAGTATTCCTCCAGGCATTGCTGGCTGGTTTCGGGCAGGCATGTCGTCCGACTCGCTACCCTCCGCCTTCCTTTCAGAAGCGCACAAAAGGAGTTAGGTCCTTAGCGGGGCTGAGGGAGGGCTGGATCGTTATACAATATACATACTCAAAAATGCCCCCTTCTCACACTACTTACAGTATGACTTTTACAGCGACCGAATAAACACATTCATTGAATCCGGTCTGGTATGTTTATTTATACCTTCTACTCATTTGTTTTTTAGAAAAAAGTTTTTCAATTGACAGAGAAAAATACACATGTCAGGAAGTATTTACATTCTTATTTGATTAGCAAAATACATTTCGATCTAACATAAACATATACAAAAAATATTTACAAACAACTCAAAAACTCAAAAACATCCAACAAAACAAAACAATTCATCATTTTGTAATTTGTGCAGTTCACTAAATCAATTATTTGATTCCAATTCCTAAACAGAAAAAGATTTCATAACAAGAGCTACAATGTCCATTTCATTCAATCAAAAGGGCACAAAATGCGATGCTTGGCTCTTGATGGATATGCCGACGCGTTTCAGGTTCGGGTCATAAGTCCCCAAACCCTCATCAGGGCTCTGTTAGTTATCTGTTGAGTATGCAGAAAAACATAAAGTTTTAATGACCCTTAGAGGATTGAGGGAAATGAAGGGTCATTAAAACTTTCTTATTTTTGAGTATGTATATTCCCTTCAGAAGCAGCATGGTCGTTAGTCGGAGTATAACAACCAGAATAGCTTTGAAATAACTCAGAAGAGGAACCATGGTGGTCCGTGGCTTAGATTCAGATTGAAAATACCTTATTTAGACATTCAAGTCCATTAAAGTGTTAACAACATGATGTAGAAAAGTGCACAGATAAAAAAACATTAAAATATGGTCAGCAGATAGGGGATGTTACATTATACATTTCTATCATTTTGTAAAATGCACTAAAAAAGCAAGTGAGACTTATAGCATACTACATTAGTAAACAAGTTACTACAAGCTTGGGTGTAAGATGATGGTTAGCGCAGAGTTAGTTTCAGAAAGTGCCTCATAAGCCCAGATTAATAGTGTGTGCACATGTATGATTCTGTCAACTTTGACCCTAGACTTAGATATCATAGCTTACACTAAGACAAACTAAGATTTTTTAACAATACATCAGTATTTGCCTATGTGTTCTAGACCTAAGATAAAAACATTTAAATACAACTGCCCGGTTTTCCAAGCTAAAAAGCAGGTTAATCAGGGCCTAAGATTTTTGCTGCTATGCAGGAATTGTAAAATGATGTGCTCTAAGGAGTATAAGAACTCGCTGTAATGTGAACCGGCTGACATAAATCGTATATTACTATGTTTCAAAAATAAAGTGCTAGACCCAAAACAAACTTGCCATTAAAATTGTGTGTTTCACAGGTGAATTCACATGGAATTATGCAAAAAAGTCTTACCATAAACAGACTCTAATCATTATATTCCTGAAGCAGTAGGATAGGTGAGGTATGTCAAGAGGAATCAATCACAGATAATAGTCTCATAGAAAGTTCTTGTTGGAGTGTTTGAGTGACAACCTTCACCTAGCAGCTTACCCACATTGTTTGTGTATGATCCAAAGTTCTGCTGGTAAAATGTACACAGAAAGCCACAAGAGGTCCACACTTCTGATGATGAAAGACAGGCACAAGGCCTCAAGTCTCTGTCACTTTGATTCTGTCTTGCTTATGGGACATGAGGCAGAGGATCATGTAATAAGCAATCTCAAATTGTTATGTTCCTGATGGTGGCAGGATAGGAGAGGGGGAACGACACCCATCTTTTAGCAGCCTAACTGCTTTGTACTCACATTATCCTTTGTTCACCAAATAATGTTGACGCAAAGAAGGGCTAGGCCTTTGAGAGAGTTGGGTGTGTTGCAAAGTTCCTTAATGCTTTATCCCCTCTGTTCACATATTCTATAAGACTGGATATAGATTGTGGATGTGCTTCATTAAAGAAATATTTATTAGCCCCCTGGATTGACACTATCCCTCTGTTAATTAGGAAGTAGCGAAAAGTCGCGAAGAAACCTCCTACGTTCATCAATTAAATCTGGGGCAGATGCAAATAAGGCATGACAATGTCTCTTGATTCAGGCCGCATTGACAACACTTGTTGATGGCAGTTTGAGGCACCCATGGCGGCAGTAGATCTAATGATGAGAAACATCCCTTGCATAGCTGACAAAGCTTGATTTTGCAATATGCTGAAAATGATACAGTGATATATTTTTGGATCCATCTTTAAGCATAACTGCTGATAATAAGATCAACGTGCTTTCTTCTCATGAGGTTCTTACTATCAGACATAAAAAATAAATCTAAACCTCTTTATTTAGGGCAGCTTTGAACGGTTGTTGAGGCAGATGTAGGTTCCACAGAATGGCTGCATGTTTTAAATACAAAGCTTCTGTGAAAGCTTTTAGCCAAGGATTGTGGGGTGGCGAGTTGCTTGCAGATGTTACCTCCAACCAATTTAGATTCCTTAGACTCCTTTACCAGCTCATACAGAGTGCATATACTTCATAAAACTGGCTTTCTGTACAAGATGTTGGTCATTCAGTTTAAATTCCAGCATAATCTGGGCTGTGAAATATTTTATGGGAGCTTAAACAAGGCCCTGAAGATTAGACTGTTCAGAAAAGCACTTAATTTCCCTGAAAAAGATTCAGTGCCGTATGCCGATATCGGGATACATTTGACATTAATTTTCTTCAGCAAGGGTTCCAGATTAGGCTGTTTTTTGGTTTTGAATATTGTTTACAAAGCAAATTGTAAAGAAGTGGATTTTGGCTTTAATGTGTTGAGGTGTGTTAGATGGCCTTCTTTATTGCCCAGCCAGCATCTGAGGTATTTGTATTTGATTTAATCAAAGGATGGTTGTTCAGAAACTAGGTGCCAGGTTTATTCAGTTTCTTGCCAAATATTACGATGTTTGTTTTTTCAAAATGTATTGTCATTCCGTGTGAACTGCTGTGAATTTTGATTAATCTTTGTAGCCCCTTCGCCATTTGGCTTAAAAGGACCACATCATCTGAGGAAAGCAGTGTGGTTAAGAGTTGATTTGCCAGTTTTAGCGCGTGGCTGGTACCAGATCGCACATAAAAAGATAAAAGAGGGCCGGGGTAATATGCAACCTTGTTTAATGCCTTGTTCCATTTTTATCTTGCTGGAAATTGCTGTTTTATTACCCAGTTTTACTCTGGCCCACATATCGGAATGGAATGCCACGAAGAAGTGCATCTGGAATTTGCCAGGCTTTGAATTTGGCCCACAGCAATTGCCGATTAACATGAAGGAAGGCCTTGCTATAATCTATGAAGCAACAGTAAAGCAGCTAACTTTTCTTTATTTGTTTTGCAGTGAGCATCATTATAGCTACTCGATTATCTGAAGTAGCTGAAAAACATCTAAAGCCTGTTTGGTTGAAGGGTATCATGCTCCTTGAATTTTCCCATGTTTCTAGATCTTCCAAGAGGAGAGAGACAAAATATTTGCCATCAACATCCAAAAGGACAATAAGGCAATAGCTGTCGGAGGCCGCCACTCAAATCTTCTTGTAGATGTGGTGCAGAACCGAGTCTTGCCAGGATGGTGGGATGGATTCGGAAATCATACAATATTTTTAAAAGCTTTTCCAAAGATGTGGACTAGAACTCGGCATCCCGTTTGTAAACGGATACAGGAATACCGTTGGGACCAGGACCTCCAACTGCCCTTTCTTGTGAACCTGAGGGTTAACCTGATGGTATTGCCTTGATGGTAGTTAAATGTTACTAAAGACAGGGGTCCCTAGAAAACGAATACTGGTGACCAAATCAACATATGCTAAATAGACAATATGCTCTTTGTCCAGCCGGACAGAATTTATTCGAACAATATAAGTGATAAAAAAATTATTATCAAGAGGGCACAACCTGTGACCCACACAAACAAGACAAAACAGCAATAGGAAAGAGAGAATTCAGGCAAAAAGAGAAAAGGTCTGTTTTCTAGTAATCAGTA
This sequence comes from Lissotriton helveticus, assembly GCF_964261635.1. Classification (NCBI taxonomy): domain Eukaryota; kingdom Metazoa; phylum Chordata; class Amphibia; order Caudata; family Salamandridae; genus Lissotriton; species Lissotriton helveticus. The sequence continues at coordinate 190,538,985 of NC_136060.1, forward strand.
GACAGACTTGATTGTATGTAAGTACCATTTCGCAATACATTCAGAATATTTGAAGGCATATGGTACATTAGTGTCGACGTTTCGATCCCTTAACTCAAGGGATCGAAACATCTACACTAATGCCTGAATTCTCTCTTTCCTATTGCTGAACAGGGTTCGGTCGCATCCTAATTGCAGGTCTGTAACCGATGTCAGAAGGTCATTCGGTTACAATTCCTGATGGATGTTGGATGGAATCCGGTCCGTCCGATATCGGAATCAGGTCCTTAGTATAGCCAGAAATGTTGTTGGTAATCAGCCAGTAGTCAGTGCGTGACCACAATCTGCAGGAGGTAGTAACACAGGTGCATTCATTGTCAAGTGGATGTCTGACTCGTCAGATGTCAACCAGAGCTTTTTCAGTGAGGAGGGACTGTAGATATGCAGCTGTGTTGGGATTAAGCCTGTGATTAGAAGGTGATTTTGTAGGTGAGGGTCTGGCGCCACATTGAAATCTCCTCCCCAGATCACTGTAGCATGGCCCAATGCTGTAATTGTACCCCATAGTGCAATGAAGAATTCAGAAAAGTCCACATTTGGGCCATAGACGCACGTCAGGGTGACCCTACCACACACCAGTAGGCCATGGGCAAGGACACATTATTCGTCAGTGCCACACAGCACTTTTTTGCACTTGCCATTGAATCCCTTCATGTATAAGAATCACTGTTCCTTGCACATAGGCCGAGTAGGTAGACACATGGCTCTCCCCATCCAGCCCCCTCAAACTTGTGGTTGGGTGTCCCGCGTGAAGGGAAGTTCTTACAGCATCACAATCACCTCGAAATGTCTGCGGAAGCATGCAAACATTTGCTGCATTTAATGGGAGTTGTTCATGATGTGTAAATTCCAGGAGTAGAGAGTAATGTTTCTTACGGTCGTTGTCAGCGTCAGGGCCTGAACATCAGATCTAACCATACTCTCCAGTTTGTGTGTGTAGTCTGAGACAGCAAGACAAACACATGCCAGGGCAAGTCCTGCATGGTGTGGGCAACAGTAATATGTGGGGACAGGCATACAGCAAACAAAACCCCAACAACCCCTCCTTCCACTCCCAATTCAACCACCTCAACCAGTTGAAGAATACATTCCCCCATACAACATCAAAAGCAAAATAGAACCAAATCGGAATCATCCCTGGGGGCCTCAAGTGAGGCGGGCGGTCTCCCTAACCTCAAAAGGTGGCCTGGCATGACAATGTCATCAGGCTGTAGAGTGTGAGCATCAATCATCACACAATAAGTCACATACCCCTACACTTTTTATTTTAGCAAAAAAGGCTACTTTATTAAGACAGGTATATAGCTTGAACTTCATTAATACAAGCCATGCAAACAACTCAAACTCACTAATATATGAAAAAATTCTAACCATTCCCTACACCCTTAAACTCCCCAAATAGCTCAACATTGCTTCAATAAAAAAATGTTCTTCCATCTTTTCTCATTATTCCTTCCTTCCCCCCTTTTCCTTGCATTCCCCAATCTCATGATCTCCCCCATCAAGCATCCTCAAGCGATCTGCTGCAGTGTTGTTCAAAGGCACACCATTTGCTCTTCACCTCCCCTGTGTTCTGTACCCGCCCCCCCCCCCCAGGGATGGATAAGCCGGCTCCAGACTGCTCAGACTCCAAAAAACCACCAAGCTTAATTCATAAGCTACAACCTGTCTTACAGTGGCAGAATAAACTTAATTCAACGACTTTCAAATGACAGTCCTGAACAAATTAGCCAGCTTGCTAACATTCTTAAGCTAAAAATTGTAATTAAACCAAGAATTCCCAAATAAATGAAAGGAAACAAGGGGTTGATAGGTTGGTCAGAAAATGTCCTAACTACCCTGGGCACTGCCTCAGCGAATGACTTCCCACCTAAAAAGACGCCTTTATAACCTCTAAGCCCAGCCCAACTACCTACCTAAACCTATCTAATTCTGTGACCCGTTCCATCGTGCGAAGTTACCCTGGTGGAGACTGGCTCTTGCCTTGCTCCCCCTGGGTCCCCGCATCGCACAGTATGTCACATACCGCTACACTCTTTATTTTAGCTCTGAATGCCCCTTTATTAAAACAAGTATATAGCATGAACTTCGTTAATACAAGCCATGTAAACAACTCAGCCTCACTAATACATGAAAATATTCTAGCCATTCCCTCCACCTTTGAACTCCCCAAATAGCTCAACATTAGTATAATTAAAAAAAACATGTTCTCCCACCTTTTCCCATTATTCCTTCCTTCCCTGCCTTTTCCTTGCATACCCCAATCTCATGATCTCCCCCATCAAGCATCCTCAAGCAATCTGCTCTAGTGTTGTTCAAAGCCACATCATTTACTCTTCGCCTCCCCTGTGTTCTGTCCTCCCTCCCGAGGGATGGATAAGCCCGCTCCAGACTGTCTAGCCCCCAGAAAACGCCGTCCAAGCAAACAGAGTTTTCAGGCTGTTAAAAAAAATTCCTGAATTCATAAACGTTTAAAAGAGCACCATAGCTTCTCCTTCCATAGTTTTTCAAATACTTCTCTCATTTCCAGCAAATAATACGCTATCCCAAATTTGGAAAAGTGCACCCCATCATCACGAAACATATGAGCATCATTTACCTTTATATTCCCATGAGACAGAATAGTAATACATATTGGAACAGAAAACTTTCATTGCCCTATACAATTTGCGTCTGCATGACTCCTCGCTCCTCTCCCTACTTTCCTTGGTAAAAATTCAGTCCAAATTAAACACAAACCCCCCAATTGTGTTGTATAACTGACAAATCCATTTGCATTTGCTTTATAAGAGACAGACCTGACAGTTGAACTAAATCATTTTCACCTAGATGAATAACTAACATATTCGGACACCCTCTGACAGAGCAAAGTTCAGCCAATGTATTCAGCAGGTTCCCCCAACACATTGCACTTTTCCATTTCCATACCACCTCATGTCTGATACTTGGGAGTCCAAAAGATTGGCCATAAATGTGTTGGTCTGCATGCAAAGCTGCCATTTTATGAAGGATTGACCCCCTATCCAAGTTATAATTTTTTCAGATATCGGACCATGAACACAACCTAAACAAAAGGAAAATACAGGTATCAGCACAGGTTTGCTTATCAAGTAAAGTTATTTATTTATGAACGTATCATTTTCAACATTTTGACTTCCGTCTGCCAATCCTTCTTATGTCTGACCATGACCAACCCAGACGTGCAAGCTCTGTAGCTGCCCTAATACGGAAATAGTGTGTCCCATACTTTCTAGGATCCTTCCCCAGCCAATATGAAGCTTTTCTCAATACTGCTAAGAAGTTTAACATAGTGATACGATTCTCTTTAGCATGGCAAAAAATTTCAAATATGCTGTTCACCATCAAGGACTGAAAATGTCTCCACTCCTCCACAGGTCAACAACCCTCGACTCCACTCTTGTTTAGACATACCCATTTACCTCTACCCAACTGATCAGTTTTAGACTTATGAAGCCAAATCCTTAATCTATGCTGATCCAGAAATATCTCATCTGTTTGAATGCCTGCATGCCCTCTCAAACCCAACAACACCGATGCTCTGAAGGCACCAAAAATAACCACACATGCATAACCTAAACCTAGAACTTTCAAAATCACCATAACAACAAAAAGTCAGTTGTAATAACAACTGTTGTAACAGGTTAAAAGTCACTGGTGCGCTGTGAGAGGGATGGGCGGAAGAAAAAATGAGGAGGCCGGATTATGGGCTCAATGATGGTATTTTGTTTTTATTCAAGTGAACAACACTGGGAACCAAGGTTATCTGTAGAAGGAAAATTTAAAAAAGTATTTTTCTCCCAACTGGCGATTGGGTCGTCTGCTTCTTGAGTCTTGGGGTCTTCTGTTGACGAGGAGGATATCCCAGGAGGCTCGCAGGAGAGGAAAGCAACATAAAAAAGAAAGAAGCGGTTAGTTCTCTGTCCTGATACTAGTATGGTAGGACAGAACCCTTCACCGTTTGTCAAAAAGCCCATAGGGGTCCAGCATTTTTTAAAGTAAAGAAGGATGATTTGAATGGCAATCGAAAAAAAAAAATACAGAAGATCAATCTCTTGGCTGACGGTTGGATACAACCGTAGGTTACTTCTGATCCAGCGAATACAGATCAAACCACGGAGAGTATAAATATAGATAACAGTGAAGAGGTTATCTAGTGTGAAAGTATGGGGCGTGAGGGGGCCGGGGTAGTTGTAGAGGTTGGTGAGGGGCACATGCACGCAGTGGACACACGCGGTGAACCCTTGAGCTACCCTCCACTTACTCCCTCCCTGTACTCCCTTCCAGGCCACGTACCGCATCAGCTGCTGCACTCCTGAGCTGCGGCTTCTCTCTAGCGTCCTCCCGGGGTGTCCACCACTCCTCCGCCCAGGCGTCGTGTCCTTCGTCTTCCTTGAGGTTCTGGATACCGGAGCCCTCTGTGGCGTCACCCGCGTCGCTCTGCCACCGATATGGTTCCTGCAGCCCGGCATCTTCCTTCTTCTTGTTCTCCAAGCTTGCCAACGCCACTTCCTGGTCTCCCGGTCCTTCCGTTAGTGGACGTGGTCCAGCCCCTCTGTCTCCTCATTGGTTTTCCTCACCCCGCTGCTCATGACGTTTCTGTAAGCGAGGAGAAGCGGACAGAATTAACTCCTGCTTTCCCGGTTTCATTGTCTTGCTATGGGTGTCATGGGGGAAAGGCAGTGGTGAAAAGGTGGTGATCTCGTCAGCCCCGTCGGCCCTCTCACATGCGCTTAACAATTTCTTGTTACATTGTTCCTTACTCAAATCCTTTAAAACTTTACATACTAAAACACCTTGAACAGGATCATGCCCCCACCAGCGTAGACTTTAAAAGGAAACCCCTATAATTTCCCTGAAATAGTGTTGTGAGACAGACCTTTTTGAATTAAAAGCAGCCCAAAGCCAAAAAGAATATGTTCCTTTTCCGACGAACTCCCATCCCGTGAGTCAATGTTCCCATAACTTAAGAATTCACTCCCGGCTTTTAGATAACTTCGTCTTGTGGATGGAGCTAATCAATTTTCTACGAGCTCAATTATCCTCAATCCCCCCAGGCCCAAACATTCTGTGGGATCTGTGTCTTGTTGCTGTCTGCGCCCGGAGCCAAGCTGCTAACCCTCTGCCAACAAAATCGAAATAGAGCGTTCCCCTATATTATTACTTGCTCCAGGAACATGTCTAGCTCTAAAAACAACATTGAAGTTCAAATATTTTAACATAAAGTCTCTTAGTAAGTAGGCGCAATACTCTCAGGTCTGTCACCTTCTGTTTATTGACCAATTGTACATCAGCCATGTTATCCTCATAAAAAAGAACTGATCTATTTCTAAATTCATCTCCCCAAGCATACAATGCGATCAACAAAGGGAAAAGCTCTAAAAATGCTTTATTGCACCCTTGTCTCAACCATTGATCAGGCCAACTCTCCACGCACCAACGACCCTTCCAAAAGAGACCAAAGCCTTTGGCACCTGACGCATCTGAGAAAATCTGAATCTGCCAAATCATTTTGTAGGAGAGTGGGATCTGCTTCTTATGGTTACCCCCACTTTTTTCTGTGTTTCACTGGTTTATCGACTTTAGTCTGGCTGTGGTCCTGCTAATCAAGACCACAGCCTAGCTGTTCTCTCTCTAAATTGGTTACCTGTACATTAGGTACACTCCAGATTGGTTACTGGGCTACCCTTGTGAGTCCCTAGTATATGGTACCTTAGGTACCAAGCGCATAGGTACCCCAGAGGCCTACCAGGGGCTAAAGCATGTATTATGCCACCCCTGGGAAGCCTTCCAAAATGGCACCACAGGTCGGCACTTGCAGCCTGGGTAAGGTGGTGTAAGCACCCCTTACTTAGATATGGTATACCTATATCTACCTATATATATATAGACACATATAAACCTATATGCCACTCCTATGGCAGGCCTTGACAATCCTGAAGGCAGAGTGTTTGGTTTTGTGTGAGAGGGTGCCCTAGTATGAGATGAGCCCCTCTGCAGCTTTCGGAATCACTTCCTTATAGCTGTTCTATGATATAGCCATACCATATACTTATAAGTGCATTATAATCCTCGTGATTAATGCTAACTTTGGAATGGCTTCATCAAAACATGCCGTGTCTGTTGTCAAATAGTTTGGAATCCTACCCCCTGCTTCAGTTCTGGAGGCGGGGGTAGAATTCCACCCTTCTAGAGGGAGAAGACATGTACACACTTACTTACCCGGTAAATGTTTAAAAGAGCCCCCGCATCACAAAATGGATGCTGCTGCCACAGACAAGCGTATAACCTCCTGCTGCTGGACGAAACTCCAGCAGGGGAGGCCTGGCCAGCACCTCCCCAGACAGGCTTTAGTGTATTGGGGCAGGGTGGGTTGCATTCAGTGAATGCTTTACAGACACTGCCTGGGGCAGACAAGGTGTCCCATGCATTTCCCAGTTCAAACCAGTTGCTGGGTCACTCAGCCCCAGCTCTGGCGCAAAAAATGGACAAAGGGGAAGGGGTGTAACCACCCCCTCCCCAGGTCCTCCCATAGGTGGGACCCTAGAGTCAGTCCAACCCCTAAACATAGTATAAGTATAGGAACCCAGTCCCTAGGACTTCAGATTACCCTGGACAAAACTCTGATACAGAAATCTTGGACGTTCGACATTCCTTATCGACTGGAAGACGGAAGAAATCTCCCTTGGGGTCAAGGAGTGACTCCCCTGTTCAGGAGTAGAAGCATCTTGCCGGTCTTCATTTTTGAGGCTCCCGACGGATCCCAAAGAATCTGCCACACAGGACCTGGATTTCCAGACATCGCAGAGGCTGACTCGAGTCCCCAGCAAAGCTGAGACCTGTAGCTATCACGAGAGAGACGTGGGACCGGAACTCCTGGACATCCTGCACAATTTGCTAGTGCATCGACTTCCCGAGCTTTCCTGAAGTTGTGCATTGGGCTACAAGCCCTTAGCACCTTTTGTCTTGAAGATTGTGGGCGTACCCTCCACGAGTGTTCCGTGGGCCCGCTTTCAGCATTTCCACTCAAGGCGCCTTTGCGATCCCTAGTCCGTCGACTGGTGAGTAACCACGAAGGACAAACCTTTGTTTCTAGGGCTTTCCTGGTTGCTACAGACGTGCCCAGACTCCCCTCCAAAGGGTGAATCCCTCAGACCTTGCTGGTCTGCACCGAAGCCATCATCTTGCATGGGTTGCTGTTGCCAAGGCTTGTGGGGTCCAATCCGGATACTCGACATCCAACGTGGGTCAGCTCCTGGTTGTTGTCGACGCCTCCTGGACCTCGTGGCTGAAGAGTCAAGCTTCACCTACATCACTTGAAAGCACCCGACATCGGCTGACATCTTCTTGTCGCCGTCCTGGTCACTGGCTAGTGACCCAGACTGTGTCCCCTCTGCTTTCAGGTTCTTCAGATCTCTGATCCACCCTTGGATCCATCCGGACACTCTTCACCTGGACGCCTGCAGCACTTCTTTGCAGCTCTCGATTGAAATCGACGACGAAACCCGACACAAAAAGACACCTAAGCACTCGGCTTCCCTGGGTGAGGGAACACGAGTACTTCGGTGCTCCCATGGGTCTTGACTCTCGAAGTGTCCAGTACTGAAAGGGTTTTACCGTAGTCCACTCCTAAGTGTCCTTATTCTTTAAAATTGTAACTCTAACTTTCTTCATAGAAGTCAATGGCGATACGCGGCTGTGTTTAGAAACTGCACGCATCCCCCGTGGGTCTCCTGCGTCCCTACCTTGGGTGGTTCCTCTAGGCCTGGTCTCTATGTTGAGAGTGGTACTTATACCACTTTCTTAGTATATGGTTTGTGAGGCCCCTAGGGCAAAGACGTATACTCTGCTAATTTACTGTGTGCTATTAGAGTTCTTGTATTGTACTTTTGCCTCTAGCCTCATAAAGAAACTAGAGGGGTGTGTTTAGAATAAATGTGCATATTTTTATATATATACCTGGTGTGGTGCTCTTTCATTTGATCATTCAAGAGATTATAGACTGATAAAACAAGCTGCTTTATATTCCTTTCAGACTTAGCCTGAAGGCTACTCTCCACAGCTACCACTAGGATAGCTTTCTATAAAGGTTGTCTTAAATCTACCATCAATAAGGGTCGTTTGGACTGGTGCAAGGTGCCCACTAGAATAGTGGACATCATATGCCAGGCCAACTTCTCACACATTTCTTCTTCAACAAAGTACAACAAGACTTTGTTAAATTCATTCAGTAACTTTAACCAAATATACAAGTCAGCCCTGATGGCCACGGTGATCCTTATTCTGTGGTGAGGAAGGAAAGCTCCAGACATGACCAACCCCAAACATTTGCAAAACTGTATTACGGCAGTGACCATCCACCAAGCAACATTTAAGTAGCTTAGCAATTTCTGAACTTCCTTAAGTTCCAATTTCCTTTCATTCATTACTGACTACAAGAAAGACCTTATCTCCTGAACTTTTGCAGGCTGGAGCCTAGCTATCATTTCCACTGTGTCTATTTCAATGCTCAGAAAAGTCAACCTAGTGCTAGGACCCTCTGTGTTTTCAAGGGGCAATGGTAAACCAACCTCTTTAGCCATTACTTGAAACTTTTGTAGAGCTTTCTCACATTGATCTGTGTTGCTTGTACCAATAAACATAAAATCATTCCAGTAGTGACAAACCCAATTGTGTCCACTGAAATCTATGAAAGCCCACTTCAAAAAAGTGCTAAATGCCTCCTATAAGGCGCATGATCCCTGACCCTGCTTGCAGGCCAGGTCACCCCCCCCTGCTCCTGAACAGCTCCACCGGTTGCCTGATGCTCCTGCCTGAGAACGAGTTCACGCCCGCTGTGTCCTCACTGCCACTGCTCTCCGCTCTGACAATCTGCATTTGTACAGTGCTCTAGCGCTTTATGTCTCCTTTGATTTCTGTGCTCTCTGTACTTGTACTGTTTTGTCTTTTTTCTGACCAGCTCATTCCCCCCAACCCCCCTTTTTATATTTTGTACCCTGCCGCTGCCCACTGCGGCCACGCCCCCTCGCCGCCCCGCTCCCGCCTCTCAGCTGCTCCTCCCTCCTTCCCCGCCTTAAATGGCGGCCGCTGCCCGACAGCAGGAGTGACCCCTGACCCTGCTTGCAGGCCAGGTCACCCCCCTGCTGCCGATCTGGTCCAGCGGTTGCCTGACCGCTCCTGCCTGAGTGCGAGTTCGTACCCGCTGTGTCCTCACTGCCGCTGCTCTCCGCTCTGACAATCTGCATTTGTACTGTGCTCTAGCGCTTTATGTCTCCTTTGATTTCTGTGCTCTCTGTACTTGTACCGTTTTGCCTTTTTTCTGAAAAGCTCGTTCCACCCCACTCCCCGTTTTTATATTTTGTTCCCCGCTCTTTCCCACCGCTGCCCACTGCGGCCACGCCCCTTCGCCGCCCGCTCCCGCCTCCCAGCTGCTCCTCCCTCCCTCCCCGCCTTAAATGGCAGCATCTGTGCGGCCGCGCCGCTAGCGCGCCAAAGGCGCTCCAGTGGCAAGCCCGTCTGCGCCCGTCCGTGCCTGGACCATGCCCAGCGCCAGACCCCCTGGACCCCACGCACGCCTCGACGCCAGACTCTATACGACGCCAACACCACCTACACCCTCAACACCGGCCGAGACGACCACTGCTTGCAAGCCGCCCCGAAACGCACCCACGGACCCTTCTCCTGCCACACCTGCAACTTCACCTGCGACAGAACCACCAAACCTCCAAGGACCGGACGCAACCACCTCCGCTGCATACTCCTCAAGACCCGCTCCGCACGCAAACACACCATGGAGCTCTGGGATCTGCTCGACACCTTTGCCCCAGATGTCGCTTCCTGACCGAAACCTGGTGGAACGACTCCTCGGCACATAACATCGCAATAGCCATCCCGGACAGCTACAAGATCTCCCGCAGAGACCGCACTAACGGAATTGGAGGAGGAATAGCCATTGTTCACCCTCCAGGTCCACACCCTTTCAGACGACTCCCTCAACTCCACCTAACACCTTCACTTCCGGATCCACACCGACCCCAACACCACCCTCAGAGTAACACTCGTCTACAGACCTCCCGGGCCCTCTTCAGCGACTCAATCGCCGACCTCGCCAGCACCCACGCACTCGCCTCCACAGACTACATCCTCCTCGGGGACCTGAACTTCCACCTCGAGAACAACAACGACAACAACTCCGCCACCCTGATCGACAACCTCACCAACCTCGGCCTCCGACAACTTGTCAACGAACCCACCCACGCCGCCGGCCACACGCTCGACCCCGTCTTCTCCACAAGCACCTACATCGCCTTTAACCACACCACCAAACTCCAATGGACCGACCACTGCTGCATCCACTTCACCTTCAAGAAACCAACCACGCACCACCACACCCAACAGCTCCCTCGCCGCTGCTGGAGCAAAGTCACCGAAGACCAGCTGACCTCCACCCTCGCCCAGAAACCACCCACCGACACAGACACCGCTGCCCGGAACTTCAGACAGTGGATCGACGACTGCGCCAACACCCTCGCCCCGCCCAAGAAACCCTCCATCAACCACTCCAGCAAGAAAGCTGCGTGGTTCACCAAAGAACTCCAGACCTCCAAACGTACATGCCGGAAGCTGGAGAAGAAATGGCTCCACAACCGCACACCAGACAGCCACGCAGCCCACAAGGACGCCATCCGCAGACATCAGCACCTCATCAGAACAACCTGGACAGCCTGGACAACAACGCACACAACAGTAAAGAGCTTTTCAACATAGTGAAGGAACTCTCCAACCCCAGCGCCAACACCAACGACATCCTGCCCTCGCAAAACCTGTGCAACTCACTGGCCACCTTCTTCCATCGCAAGATCGCTGACATTCACAACAGCTTCAACACCTCGACCACCCGACTATGGCAGACCCCATCCCAAACGCCACCTGCACCAACCAGCTGACCTCCTGGTCCCACATCAACGACGATGAGACACGCAAGATCATGAACTCCATCCACTCAGGATCAACGTCAGACCCATGCCCACACATTGTATTCAACAAAGCAGACGCAACCATCGCACCACAACTACGGAAGGTCATCAACATTTCCTTCTACACACCGACATTCCCGGATAGCTGGAAGCACACCGAAATCAACGCCCTCCTCAAGAAGCCCAAGGCGGACCCCAAAGACCTCAAGAACTTCCGGCCCATCTCCCTGCTCCCCTTCCCGGCGAAGGTCATCGAGAAAATCGCCAACATACAGCTGACCCGCCACCTCGAGGACAACAACATCCTAGACCCATCCCAGTCCGGATTCAGCCGAAACCACAGCACCGAGACAGCCCTCATCGCCGCCACAGACGACATCAGACGCCAACTTGACAACGGCGAAACTTCTGCCCTCATTCTCCTGGACCTGTCAGTTGCCTTCAACACGGTCTGCCACCAGACACTAAGAACACACCTCCAAGAAGCTGGAATCCAGAAGAAGGCCTTGGACTGGACCACGTCCTTCCTCTCCGGCAGAACCCAGCGAGTCCACCTCCCACCCTTCTGCTCCGAAGCCACTGACATCATCTGCGGCGTACCCCAAGGCTCATCCCTCAGCCCGACCCTGTTCAACGTCTACATGGCTCCCCTCGCGCAAGTGGCTCGCCATCACAACCTGAACATCATCTCCTAGGCCGACGACACCCAGCTCATCCTCTCCCTCACCAAGGACCCACACACCGCCAAAACCAACCTCCACGAGGGAATGAAGGCCGTCGCCGAGTGGACTACAAACAGCCGCCTGAAGCTGAACTCGGACAAGACGGAAGTCCTCATCCTCGGCCCCACGTCCTCTGCGTGGGACGACTCCTGTTGGCCAACCACACTGGGAACAGCTGCAACACCCACGGACCACGCACGCAACCTAGGATTCATCCTCGACTCCTCCCTCTCCATGTCAAAGCAGGTCAACGTCATCTCCTCCTCCTGCTACAACACCCTCCGCATGCTTCGCAGGATCTACAAGTGGATCCTGACCGAAACCAGAAGAAAGGTGACCCAAGCCCTCGTCAGCAGCAGGCTGGACTATGGCAACGCACTCTACACAGGAATCCCAGCCAAACACCTGCGACCACTTCAACGCATCCAAAACACCTCCGCCCGGCTGATCCTCAACGTCCCCTGCCGCAGCCACATCACCTCCCACCCGAGAGACCTGCACTGGCTCCCCGTCAACAAGAGGATCACCTTCAAGCTCCTCACCCACGCACACAAAGCATTCCACAACACCGGACCAGCCTACCTGAACAACAGACTCAACTTCCACACCCCCGCCCGCCAGCTCCCCTCCGCCAGCCTCTCCCTTGCCGCCGTCCCGCGCATTCAACGAACAACCACCGGCGGCAGATCCTTTTCCTCCCTCACCGCCAAGACCTGGAACACCCTCCTCACCCATCTGCGGCAGACCCAAGACCTGCTCACCTTCAGAAAGCTCTTCAAGACCTGGCTCTTCAAGCAGTAGCAGCACCCCCTCCCCTCAGCGCCTTGAGACCCTCACGGGTAAGTAGTGCACTCTACACGTTCTTTGATTGATTGATCTTTGATTGATTGAGCTTGAACATCCCATAGGGAGAACCCTGCCTACATAAAAAGCTCCTCTAAAATGCATACCAAGCAATTAAAAATCCGTGGGATGTATGGGTAGGAGTCTAAATGCAGATTGGAGGTCACTTTTCGCAAGCTCTGCATCCTTACCAGCCGTTTGAACCCATTTCTAAGCATTGTCAACTGATGCATAGGATACACTAGAATCCACCTGAGAAAGAAAATCATTGACAGACTGGCCCTCTAGCCATGCCAAATGGTGTATACGTCTGTACTCACTGGGTATTCTCTTTGGCACTACTCCTAGCGGTGAAACAATTAAGTTTTCAAATAGGCACTGTCAAAACGGGCCTGCAACCCTGCCTGCTTTTAACTCTGTACTTAGCTTTGCTGTACAACATGTGGTAAGTCCTTAGCTGATTTGAGATTATCAGCCCATCTCCTCATCCTTAGCCCTTGATAACCAATTTTAAAAACATCTTGAAAACCCCAAAGTAATTTAGATGCTGCCTCTCCATCAGAACACAGCCTTAACCAATTTGCTAACACCTCAGTTTCAATTGGGGTATGAGCCCATTGATGAATATTGAAATGGCTGACCTCTGCCCGTTGCATTCTACCTTGTTCCCCGAATTTGGGACCGGAAAAACATTGTGTAATTGGATTTTTTCCGCCACATTGTGAGCATTCATGTTTGTAACTGCAAAATTGCCTGATACAAATGCCTTTGTTAAAATTCCAACATGCTCCTGTAGAAGGTATTGACACCCTCCCCTACCACCCCGCCCAGATTGGGCGTGACGATACTGAAAGGACCAATAAGTAACAGGCAAACCACTTGCTGTATGAGTCGTGGCTAGCGGCTGCACGGAGGACATCCATTGGAACCATAATTCAGAGTGAACAACTCCCCAAGGTTTATCGTTGACAGACTGACTCTGGTCCTGAACTCTTCATCGTAATTTAGCCAAGCATAACCGCCAAAATGCATTTGAGCTTTACAAATGATGTCTATGTATTTGAAAAGTACCACTGCTCTATCTTGGTGTTTCTCGCAGTAGATACTCACATAAATTAGAAATGCAGATGTCCAATTCTCTATGGTTTTGGGGACTCTAGGCCTTTTAGCTAATTCCCACTCTTCTTCTTTTGAACCTTCTTTCGCTTGGCTATATCTGTGCAATAATTTAAACATGTCTACAAATTCATGTCTCCATATTCTATTCTTTGTTTTCTCTAATAGATGAGAGCCCAAAGGCATTGCAGTTCTCATGGTACTATGCGACCATCTTTATCACCCTCTGAATCTGCCCCCCCACTGTCAACACTGCCACTCCCATCTTAAAGTTACCACCACTGCTAGGACCCAGCATACTTTTAGGATGTTGCTATTTGACGAGCTTAACCCGGATATAGTCTTTCTTACTGAGACATGGTTAACCCCGTCCTTGGAGCCCGATATAATACAAGCATTGCCACAGGGTTACCAAATAGCAAGGACAGACCACTCATCTGGGAAAGGCGGCGGTTTAGCAATAGTATTCAAAGATAACTAAACCTGCCGCTGCTCCCCCACCCCCTTCTTGGATTGTGAAAGTATGTCTTTCAGTTTGGAGCTGTCACCTAACATACATTTTTCCGGAGCATTGATCTACCGCCCCCCTGGCTCGGTTAGACAGTTTGTAGACTCCTTGCCCTCAGTAGTTGCAGACCTTGCTGCTTCCTCTGCCAATTTTACACTGTTGGGCGATTTAAACATGCATTTTGAGGATATTGGTGACCATACGGCCCAAGAGCTAATTGCCGACCTGTCCGCATTACAGCTATCCCCGCTCGTCCTACTACCCACACATATGAAAGGGCACTTGCTGGACCCTGTATTTAGTAACTGCCCCGATCTGGAGGCAGAATACCCTATTGCGCTCCCGTGGACGGACCATCGGCTAGTCCCGCTAACTTGGCACATTCACAAACCCCCTGCCCTTATGACAGGATTACGGGACGCACGAAATTGGTCCAAACTCTCAATAGATAAGTGGGCTGATGAGCTGCAAGCCACAACACCTTTTATTATCACAGATCCCTTGGTAGCTAATGACGAATTTAACAATTGGATAACCAGAGCACTGAACACCATACTCCCAGTTAAGACAACTCGGGCAAAAAGATCTAGGGTCTCGGCCCCCTGGTATTCTGAGGAGCTTAGGGAGATTAAATGTAAATGCAAAAGGCTGGAGAGGAAATGGCGTCTGGGCTACACTGACCCAGATAAAACTTTATATAGAAACTCTATTAGGGATTACAAGATGGAGATTAAGAAAGCACAATCTCGGTACTATACACAAAAGATCTCTGAAGCCAGCTCTAACTCCAAGGAGATCTATCGGATTGTAAAAAGTCTCACTGTTCTCCCCCAGCCCCCTATAAATAGTGATGACTTACAAGCCCGATGTAATGATCTAGCTGACTTTTTCTATAATAAAGTGGATCTTATTTATTCATCCTTCTCAACCATCTGCCCAAATACTTCAGTAGACGCCCTGGCGTACCCCAAGCATGACATTATAGACAATTTGTCACCTGTGCTGGAGGAGTTCCCTTTGTTGCACCTGGACCTACTAGCCACTTTAATGGCCCAGGTCAAATCGGGCTCTCCCAGTGATCCCGCCCCCGAGCTCTCTAAAGACTGTTAGCCATACCATCCTTCCTGTTATGTTGGAGGTACTTAATGCCTCAATTTCCACCAACATAGTCCCACCTGCATGGAAAGAGGCTAGGGTGAGAGCACTCGTTAAGAAACCTAATATGGATATTACCAACTTTAGTAACTATCGTCCCATTTCCCTGCTCCCTTGGGTCAGCAAGATACTGGAAAAATACATCAACAGTCTTCTGACTAATTTTCTAGAAAATAATCAGCTGCTTGATCCCTCACAAACTGGTTTCCGCCCCAAACATGGGACAGAATCCGCCTTATTGGCGGTGCTGGAGGAAACTAGAGGCATCTTGGATCGGGGAGGATCGGTGGCAGTCATCCTCCTCGATCTGAGTGCCGCTTTTGACACTGTGAATCATGAAATCTTATTGCAGCGTCTCCAGGATATCGGGATTCAAGGAGGAGCGTTGAAATGGCTCAGGTCATTCCTGACTGATAGAAATTTTCAGGTTTTTGAGGGAAACACCACTTCCACTAGTAGACCTCTATATTGTGGAGTCCCGCAGGGCTCCTCGCTTAGTCCGACGTTGTTCAACGTCTATATGAGGCTGCTGGCTGGGGTCGTCCATCCATATGGTATTAAGATCGTTACCTATGCGGACGATACCCAGCTGGTGGTCTCTTTGACGCGGGCCGAGGACCCTGCGGCCATGGTGGATCTGGTGGGCTGCTTGAGTGAAGTCAACAGCTGGATGACCCTGTCTTGTCTCAAACTTGATGGGGACAAGACAGAGGTTATGCTGTTGGGACGCTCGGCTCCGTCCTCGGTAGACTCGATCTGGCCAGCCTGCCTGGGCCCCCCTCCAGTCCCCAAGGATGCTATTAAGAGCTTAGGCCTTTGGCTGGACAGGTCCCTAACGTTGGATCACCAAGCTGTCAAGCTATCCGCCACTTGCTTCGGCCTCATTAGAATGCTGAGGAAGATTCTCCCCTATTACCATTCTAGGCTAAACAAATTGTTGTACAGGGATTGATTCTCTCTAGACTAGATTTCGGAAACGCACTCTATCTTGGAGCCCCTGACTTCACATTGCGGAAACTACAAGTGATCCAAAATTGTGCGGCCCGGACCCTACTTCAAATTCCCCGTAGGTTTTCTGCTAAACCCGGATTAACAAGATTGCACTGGCTCCCTGTTAGGGACAGGATTAGTTTCAAGTCCCTCTGTATTGCCCATCAGTCATTTTGGGAAACTGGCCCATCGATCAACCGCCCCTTAATCACCCCCTACCTCCCTAGCAGACAGCTACGTTCCACTAATGCGTTTCGTGCTGTCGTGCCTAAGGTTAAACGGACCAGATCGGGAGGCCGTTCTTTCTCCCTGAATGCGGCCAGGCTATGGAACGGTCTTCCCCTTCATCTAAGGTCCAATTCAGATCTCACCTCCTTCAGGAAACACCTGAAAACTTTTTTGTTCAATAAATAGATTCATTCCCCCCTCTGTGTCACTCGTCCATCTGTCTGAACACCTCTCAGTCATAGCGCTTGGACGCCTCTGAGCAGCTATTTGCGCTTTACAAAACACATTTTCATTTAATTTCATATAAGGTAATATTTTATGCATATTTGTATCCTCCTGTTCACCCTCTAGACTGTCAATTACTGTCGTGTCCTTTAGAATAGTCCTATCATGTATACCCCTTTTTACATACATTGTCCCATCCACACAACAATAACAGTTCTGAACAGGTGACCTTTTGCCTAGTAGCTTGCCCCTGTCTCTTTTCAACACCAGTTCTTAGTATTCTATTCTGATACCTGTACATGACATACATAAACATGTCCTTAGGCACGGAATAATTACTCTGTATAAGGGTCACCGTTTGTTTTTATCCTTGGCCAGCAGCCAGCTGCGCATGATCGCATTTGTTTGGAAAAACATTCATGATTGTTTTCAAAACAATTGTGACTGTTTTCAAAACATATCAGTCCTAGTATATAAGACCCTTATTCCCCCATGTAAATTAGAGAAAAATTCCTTCCAAGCTGACAGAGGGTCCTGCATGCTGAATCTTTGACACACATCAGTCTAACATCCCTTGCGGTGTGTCGTCCTCAAAGCAAAGACGGGGTCTCAGGTGAGGGAAATGGTTCTATCATAGGGGATTCTTGGCTAGATAAATACATATACACATTAACAAGCTACAAATCTAGGCTAGGTACATATAGGAAAATTACTTAGAGCGCAAATTTTAGGAATATGCAAATGCTATTGTTTTTATCTGAACTGTATATGTTAATTTTATTAGCACTATGGTAGAAATGTATCTACTATTCACTATATTGGTACTTGCAATCTCTTTTTAATGCTTCTGTCTCCTGATTGTCGCATCAAACATGTTTTACACAAGACTGATGCTGGACCAATAAATACTTATTGAAATGTCATAATCGCCATCCTGTGTATTTTCTGAGAATAATTAAGCACAAGTGACTGAGCGAAATGTACTGTACTGTTCTCCACAATCCCTGAGGATTCACGGTTGTCATTTTCAGTGGTTGCCAGAAACTACCTACACCACTATAAGATACAAGGGGGGGGGGGGATAGTGGCACTGTGGAGCTAGCTGGTCTAACGGTCCTGTGGGGGTGTTCTGAAGTGGTTTGGATACCAAGCCCTCAGTTTAGGTCATGCAAAACGAGCAGGTCCTCAGGATAAATAGGAGCTACCTACATTACTTTGTCTTTTTTGACTTTGTCCTTGATTTGCAACTGCTTTACGCACACCAAGTTTGTCCGATCCTTTTCTTTAGCTGTATCTTGTTGATCGTTGTTTGAATTTTCATCCCTTCTCCTATCAGTACCACAATCTTTTAACAGTCTACCCTCACCTACTCCAATAGATCTTGTGTACTTTTATTAACATTGTCCACATTTTCCCATGCGGACCACCATGATGCCTTACCTTTTGGCAATTGTGATGCTCTTCTCTGGAACTCCTTAGCCTTGCTTCATTGCTGTTTAAATTCCTGTCCATCTTGCACCATTGCGCTGTACGATCCAGACTTCTGCAATACACTAAAAGCACTTTTTTGCCCCGTTTCCCTCATAGCCTTATCCTTTGCAAATGTACTTCTTTCATTCTCACAACATTCCCATTCTCTCAACGCACCCTCCTCTAGCTCTTCACTGTCTTCTTCATAGTCCAAACTCTCATCATACTCAGATTAACAATTGTTCCCACTTACATCCAGCCTCTCCCCATCACTAACACCCTGATCATATACTTTCCATTTTGATGCCAACATATGTACAAATTGCTCTCTTGCAGAAGGAAAATCCGAAACTGATCTTCCTTTTTCTTCGGACCAACGTGAAAGAGCCACTTCCTGCTCTGTTGGTAACCGTTTTGTTCTGCCCGGTACCTCCAATTTTTCTTTAGAAGGCTTCATCAATAAGCAGCACCTGCCAGATTGCAACACAGTGTCCAGGGCCCAAACTGTATTGTTGCCCTTATCTTTATTAGGAAACAACTCAGAATTATTCACCCACACCCACTGACCTGACTTGACTCCAAAATCTGTTTCCTCTGAACTAAACAATGGCTGAGTATCAACTTTCAAGTCTGGTGAAACATCACACTTCTCACCTCCCTCTTTTAAACTCTGCTCGGACTCCATACACATTTCTAAATTCTGAAAATGCTGGTCTAACTCAAAAACACCACCTGGGAAATGGTTTGTTTTTGTTAAAGTCTTCTTACTAGGCGATCTGACCCTGTTATTATTTTTAAAAACTAGTGGGTCCATAAAAACGGTGTGTCCCATAGTATCTGGGAACTCAGAATCAACCTCTGTATCCTCATATGCCTTATGCTTTACCAGTTCCCCCATGTGTGGACATTGTGCCAATTGTTTATAGGGAGGTTCAGTCAAAGTCAAAGTCAAAGTCAAAAGTTTTTATTGATTTGGTACTCAACTGAGGACCACAAATATATAACAACAATTTTCTTTACAAATCAGTATAATGTCAAAAAAGGTTTTAGAAATGTATAAAAGTTATAACAAACAAATTCATTGGGAGGCTGTTTACATGCAAGTAGCAGTTATTTTGCAGTAACAATTTTACAATTGCGATATATAGGGTCTAGATATCTTGACCGTGCTGTTACTACATTTGCATATGGGCATACGAATAAAAGGTGCTCGATGTTCTGATTTCCCCCATGACAGAGAGAACATAACGGGGATCTGCCTGGAGACCACCTAGAGGTGAAAGTTGACACTGGCAAAATACCCAAACGCAAAATTGTGATTGCTCTCCTTGCGCCATGAGTAAGGGAAAACCCTAAATATGGCTGTTCTTGCTTATATTCCAATGTTTCGGTGTAAGTTTTGAACAGAGATAAATTACTACAATGAGAAAAATCAAGGTCAAAACTCAGTTTGGGGGTAAAACATTTTAGGAAAAGTTTGAGTTGTGAGGGTGACCAAGTCAACAAAATTTCTAAATTAATTTTGGCTAATTGAAATGCCGCTGTCATGTTTCTAAAGAATATAGAGTATGAAGCGTTTTGATCGAAAGTCTCAATCTTTAATAAAAATCGTAATGAACCTTCTTTGGCATGAAGGAGGTTATAAGCCCACCTGATTATGTTAGCTACCGCTGTAGCATATGCGCTAGTGATCGAAAATTCAAGTCTTAGCGCTTGCACTGGTGTTGCTGCTGAGACTTTCAAGATTTTCTTTAATATTTTTCCTTCTTTTTGATCCATGTAGGACCACTGTTTTATGGCAATATGTTCGGTGGCATACGATAAAACAGGAGGTATCTTTGCTCTGTACACTTTTAGTAATGTAGAAAAATGCCTGTTCCCAGTGGTCGAATACAGTCTCATTAATGCCCCAGCGTGTAATTCGGATTTCCTTTTTAGATGATTAATTTGCTTGATATTTTTCAGATTCTTTGGAAAGATCCTACCTAAGTATGTGTATTCCTCGACCTCTTCTATATGTTCTCCGCCCAACCTCCAGCAGTACTTTACACCTTTTTTCTTACCGGAGAATGAAACCACTTTTGTTTTATTTAGGTTGGGAATTAAAAAGTTATCTTTCGAGTATTTGTGTAGAATGTCGAGAAGTCTTTGTAATCCGAAGGGCGTAAGATCCAACATTACTATATCCTCAGCGTATAATAAGGCATGTATGCTTTGTGTAGCGATCTTTGGGGGCAAACTGGAGCCTTGTTGCAGATGAAATGGAAGGTCGCTAAGTTACAGTGAAAATAAGATCGGTGCTAAAAGGCACCCTTGTTTGAGGCCGTTGGACGTGCGAATTATATTGGTCAAACCTTTTTCGCTCCCCATTTGAACTTGGCACCATGTTTTGTTGTGGAGATTAACAACAACCCGGAGCAATTGTTCGGGGATACCCAACCTCCTCAATTTATTCCACAGAGTCGGTCTGTCCACCCGATCGAAAGCAGTAGAGTAATCAATAAAGGCTGTGTATATTGGTTGTGATCTCCCTACTGTATATTTGTCTAGAATGGACTGAAGTGTTGCTATATTATCAATGACGGAGTGGTTGGGTCGAAATCCTGCTTGAAACATTGGTATGAGACCCTGCGAGAATGCCCAAGTTTTTAATCGATCTAATACTTCTGCAGCGAAGATTTTCCCAGACGCATCCATCAGTGCTATTTGCCGATAGTTACTGGCTGTATTTTGTTCCCCTTTTTGTATATTGGAATGATTGTACTTCCCTGCCAAGACTTCGGTATTTCTCCGGTTTCAAAGATGTAATTAAAAAGGGGAGAGAGCATCTGGCTCCACTCCTTGGGGTCAGTTTGGAGGACCTTGATGGGAATTTGGTCGGGCCTGAAGCACCAGTGCTTCTTGCTTTTCTGATGTGGATTGCAATGGAATTTGACGAGATCTTAGTGATTTTATTGTTATTCCTTTCCGTAATAGTATCGAGGTCCTTCCTTTCAAGGTGAGGTGGGTTTGGTTTGTATAAATCGTGCAGGTATATTTCCCAGGCCTCTGGCGAGACTGGAATAGCTTCAAGTTTCTTTTTCGATCCAGTCATTTTAGCAATTAAAGACCAGTATTTTAGCTGATTTTGGTCTTTAGCAGCAATTTGGATATCGACCCAGTTACGGTCCTGCAGTAGTTTTGTATGCTTATTTTTCTCTCTTCGTATTTGGTTTTTTAGTTTGTTGATTTCTGCCTTTGTTGTTATTGAGAAATTCAGGTGTTGTGCTCGAATGAGTCTATTAAGTTTTTTTGCAGCAGGCGGGTTCAGATTTTTATTTTTTTTATTAGTGGTTATGCTTTTTCCGTAACTGGCCTGTTGAGATTTATTTAGGAGTGCGTTCTTGAGATTCTTGACTATATATTCGAAATTCGTAATGGGATCGTCTGAGTGGATGTTAGTTAGCAATTGAGTATGTGCGACCAGTGTAGTGATGTTGTCCAAAGTGGAGGAATTCCCAAAAATCCGCCTCTGGTTAGTATTAACTTCAGTTGTAGATTTGTGAAATGTTGGCTGTTTAGTGAAGGAGGTATAGGCCATCCAGAGGGTAGTTAAATGTAAAAGGGCATGGTCGCTTTCCTCTGTAAAGTAGATATTCAGGTACATAACTGACTCCTTTATATCCGTCCCACAGATTAAGTAATCGAGAGTAGAAGAAGTTCCGTTTGCCCGTCTGGTATGTGATGCCGGTATGTCACCTTCCGTGTTGCCATTAAGTATTGTCCCATTTATACTTGGTAGAAATGATAATAGCGACCTACCTCTCTTATCCGATTTGTTGCCCTTAGGGAATTTTGGGAAGGACATTTCCAGAGATTCTTCTTTAGATGAATTAGCCCATTTTCCAATTTCGCTGTTTGAAATTTTTCCATTCAGGTCGCCCATAATTAGATATGGCATTTGGGTGCGATCATCAAGGATATGACTGATTGTTTCCATTATCTCACCAAAAAGAGCATCATAATTATTGCCTGGTGGGGCATAAATGTTAAAAAGCAATATTGCATTGCGGGGACCTGTGGGTTCTGTTGTCATTGCCACCTTAATACACTGCAGGTTTTCAGACTTTGTCGCGATATTTTCTTGAGACCATAGGTATTCCTCACTTAGCAAGATTGCCAGCCCACCCTTTGCGTGGCCCCGAATGGATTTCTTTGCAGGGATGTCGTAGACGTAGTATCCTTTCTGGCAGAAGGTTTTTGTTGCCCAAGTTTCCTGAAGGGCCAGGATATCTGGATGATTTTTTATGGCATCGGTCATTTTGTTAGTGGTTTTCCCGGCCATATTCCATGATGTGATGCTCAAGCCATTACTAAACAGAATATTGTTGGTGGTTAATGATTTTATTACTGTTTAGTGTCTCCGATATCCAAGCCCAAGATTTTATTGGTTTTTCGACATCGCTTCCTTCTGGATCATGACTCCATACTGTCCTTTCACCTTTGTTCACTTGGATTTTTAAAGAGTCATTTCCCAGAACATATGGTACCGACTCTTCCCAATTAGTGAAGGTATTATGCTGACTTTTGCTTTGTGTAACAGTGTTAAATAGGCCGTTAAGTCCTTTATTATGTTTAATTTTCCTGGGTTCTGTTCTTGCAATTACATCGTAGCCATTTTTATGTAATGTTTCCTTCTCACTGAGAATTATCCCTGGGAGTACTGGTAACCAAAATGATACCAGCGCTAATTTGTTATTTTCTTTTTTCGGGAAAGTCACCAAGTCTATTTCATTACTTGTAAGGGAGTGTAGGGAAGGTATTTGTTGAAGAAGATTGATTATTCTTCCTCGATTCAGTGGCACATTGTCAGTGGGGAAGAGTTA
The DNA here is from genome assembly GCF_964261635.1 of Lissotriton helveticus. Classification (NCBI taxonomy): domain Eukaryota; kingdom Metazoa; phylum Chordata; class Amphibia; order Caudata; family Salamandridae; genus Lissotriton; species Lissotriton helveticus. The sequence goes on from NC_136060.1 coordinate 190,562,140, forward strand.
TTCAATTATTAGATGCTTTGATGATATTCCTTCCCCAGGTGTAGATTTACTGATGTCTTTTTCTCTTATTCCATTAATTATCGGCCCAGTTTTATAAAGTGATGTAACCGGAAGATATACATCTGCTTTTGGGTTTAAAGATTTCACATTCGATATAGTTTGATTAATTGGAGGTACCTCGAGTTTGGAAGTATTAGAGTTTATTATAGCGTTTTTTCCCTCTGCAATTATTGTCGGAGTTGTTGATTTTTGGAATTTGAGTTTGCACACCTTTTTTTTGTGAATTCTTCTTAGCGGCTTTCTTCTCCTTTTGTTCCCCTTTGCACTTAAGGTTCCATTTGTTCTTGAGGTCTCATCCTTGTGATCTTGTTCTAGGTCATTTTGAATGGTTATTGCATGGGCATCACCAGCATACCCGGTTTGGTGTGAGTCTGATTTTTGTGTAGATTTCGAAAAAATTTAGTAGTGTTTGGTTATATTTTGTGGTTCTTCTCTGAAAAGCTTCTTAAGTGAGTAAGTAATTGGTGATCTGTTATTTCTTTTTGATTCCTTTGTTTTTATTTCCAGTATTACTACTTCAGATGTTTGTGTAATTATGTCATGTTTATTTGGAAACTGTGTATTTATAGTACAATTTGCTAGTTGACCTTCCAGATTTAGCATTTTGTCATATTCTTGTTGTTTTTGTATTGCATTAGATAAGTCTTTTTTCCTTTTTTTCTCTACCAAAAATTTAAGTATACCGGTTTGAACATCGAGAGTGTCATCCGAGTTTGCTAAGATGTGACCTAGATGGGTCAGAACTGATTCCAGTATTTCCTGCAAGGAAAAAAGAGCTTTTGACATAGGTGTTGCAGGATTTGCTAAGTTTAAATTTGGATAAAAAGGATCTGGGAAAGACTCATTTACTGAATGGTGATGAAGTGATTTTTCTGAAGAGCTGATAGTTAGAATTTCTTGAATTAATGGTATTTCCGATTTATTGTTTGCTGACTTCATGTTGTTGCACATAGAGACTTCAAAACAGGTTTGACTACCTGAAGATTTTTTCGGCTTTAGGGGTGTAGAGTGAGATACCTCGTGATCCAATTTTTGTAATTCCTCGGTTAGTGAGTTTTCCTTTTGGTTACCCTCGGAATCTGAAACACTTAAATTGTGTGCGCATTGTTGGTTCGGAGAGGAAGGCTGTTTTTCCTCCTTAAATTCCATGAGGTCAAAGTTATTTCCTGCTTCAGAATTGATAGTAGATAGTTGTTTTTTCGGTGATAGAGCAGAAAAGTATTTGCTAATTGCCGGGGTACTAGATATTTGGCCGTGCTTCAGTACTTTATCGGAGGATTTCCTAACAGCTTCCTCAGTGCCCATACGTTTCATAAATATTGTGCGTGATCGTAATTTTTTTAAGGCCATTGAAGTTGCATAGATATCCACTGATGAATGTGAAATTACTCTTGCTCCAATAGGTGAAATTTTGAAGTTATCTGGGGTCCAACGCAAATATGACAATAAGGTGGCCCGTCCCGTCCTCGTACGTCCCCGGACGGCCACAGACGGCCCGCCCTTTGCCCGGGCTTCGCCCCGTGCTCCGTCCCGCGCGCGTCCCGCGTTGCGCGAAGCTGGGTTTACTTATGTAGTGTGTTGGATTATGGGGTGTGCCACTGGGAGGGGGCGCGGCTCACGCGGGAAGAGGATCCAGCAGAAGGTGTTGTATGCTGGTCCTCGCAGTCCCGGGGCCGGCGCCTCTTCCTCCTCTGCGGCCACAAGGTTGTTTTCACGCTGTCAGGCAAGTCCAGTAGCAAGTATATCTCCTAATCAGCTACTCCAGTAGCAGGGGGAAATCAAACGCAGTAACAGCTGCTTCTCTTTGGCGAGCGGCTCCCGCGAAGCGGGGGCCGCGAGAAGTTATCAGTGCTGGCTGGGGGTGTGGCACTGGGAGGGGGCGCGGCTCATGCGGGAAGAGGATCCAGCAGAAGGTGTTGTATGCTGGTCCTCGCAGTCCCGGGGCCGGCGCCTCTTCCTCCTCTGCGGCCACAAGGTTGTTTTCACGCTGTCAGGCAAGTCCAGTAGCAAGTATATCTCCTTATCAGCTACTCCAGTAGCAGGGGGAAATCAAACGCAGTAACAGCTGCTTCTCTTTGGCGAGCGGCTCCCGCAAAGCGGGGGCCGCGAGAAGTTATCGGTGCTGGCTGGGGGTGTGGCACTGGGAGGGGGCGCGGCTCACGCGGGAAGAGGATCCAGCAGAAGGTGTTGTATGCTGGTCCTCGCAGTCCCGGGGCCGGCGCCTCTTCCTCCTCTGCGGCCACAAGGTTGTTTTCACGCTGCCAGGCAAGTCCAGTAGCAAGTATATCTCCTTATCAGCTACTCCAGTAGCAGGGGGAAATCAAACGCAGTAACAGCTGCTTCTCTTTGGCGAGCGGCACCCGCGAAGCAGGGGCCGCGAGAAGTTATCGGTGCTGGCTGGGGGTGTGGCACTGGGAGGGGGCGTGGCTCACGCGGGAAGAGGATCCAGCAGAAGGTGTTGTATGCTGGTCCTCGCAGTCCCGGGGCCGGCGCCTCTTCCTCCTCTGCGGCCACAAGGTTGTTTTCACGCTGTCAGGCAAGTCCAGTAGCAAGCATATCTCCTTATCAGCTACTCAAGTAGCAGGGGGAAATCAAACGCAGTAACAGCTGCTTCTCTTTGGCGAGCGGCTCCCGCGAAGCGGGGGCCGCGAGAAGTTATCGGTGCTGGCTGGGGGTGTGGCACTGGGAGGGGGCGCGGCTCACGCGGGAAGAGGATCCAGCAGAAGGTGTTGTATGCTGGTCCTCGCAGTCCCGGGGCCGGCGCCTCTTCCTCCTCTGCGGCCACAAGGTTGTTTTCACGCTGTCAGGCAAGTCCAGTAGCAAGTATATCTCCTTATCAGCTACTCCAGTAGCAGGGGGAAATCAAACGCAGTAACAGCTGCTTCTCTTTGGCGAGCGGCTCCCGCGAAGCGGGGGCCGCGAGAAGTTATCGGTGCTGGCTGGGGGTGTGGCACTGGGAGGGGGCGCGGCTCACGCGGGAAGAGGATCCAGCAGAAGGTGTTGTATGCTGGTCCTCGCAGTCCCGGGGCCGGCGCCTCTTCCTCCTCTGCGGCCACAAGGTTGTTTTCACGCTGCCAGGCAAGTCCAGTAGCAAGTATATCTCCTTATCAGCTACTCCAGTAGCAGGGGGAAATCAAACGCAGTAACAGCTGCTTCTCTTTGGCGAGCGGCTCCCGCGAAGCGGGGGCCGCGAGAAGTTATCGGTGCTGGCTGGGGGTGTGGCACTGGGAGGGGGCGCGGCTCACGCGGGAAGAGGATCCAGCAGAAGGTGTTGTATGCTGGTCCTCGCAGTCCCGGGGCCGGCGCCTCTTCCTCCTCTGCGGCCACAAGGTTGTTTTCACGCTGTCAGGCAAGTCCAGTAGCAAGTATATCTCCTTATCAGCTACTCCAGTAGCAGGGGGAAATCAAACGCAGTAACAGCTGCTTCTCTTTGGCGAGCGGCTCCCGCGAAGCGGGGGCCGCGAGAAGTTACCGGTGCTGGCTGGGGGTGTGGCACTGGGAGGGGGCGTGGCTCACGCGGGAAGAGGATCCAGCAGAAGGTGTTGTAGGCTGGTCCTCGCAGTCCCGGGGCCGGCGCCTCTTCCTCCTCTGCGGCCACAAGGTTGTTTTCACGCTGCCAGGCAAGTCCAGTAGCAAGTATATCTCCTTATCAGCTACTCCAGTAGCAGGGGGAAATCAAACGCAGTAACAGCTGCTTCTCTTTGGGAGGTTCAGATACCGCCTCCAAAACAGTCAAAACCTCCTCCGCCCCATCCTTCAATGGAGCGACTACCCAATTTGTGCCAGCCTGACATTTAACTCAGGTTTGCGGGTGTGAGGCGAGTCACACACAGGCGGTTCAACGTCTTCGCCACTGCCGGCCAAAACAAAAGCCTCAACCTGCCCATTTCATAGGGCCCCGCCTTCTCAATCTGACACGCATTAAAATCGCTAAAAGCTGCGACACTTATATGCTTTCTTGCTACACATGTGGCCGAAGACAAAGGCTCCACCCTTTGAGCTCCACCCCTACACCTTCCTGTTCCTCCAACGGCCTGCTTCCCATTCTGGGCTAGCACCGCATGAATTTGCTGTGGCGCGGTCTCAGTCGTACAAACATGGTGGCCCACAACTACCATAAAAGAATTCAGATCTGATGGGGCGAGAGGCGTGCGCTTCTTAAAAGGTACTTTCTTACATTCTAAAACTGACTCGACCTTCACTTTCACCTTACTCGACACAGGTAAACACGCAGCAACGGCCGCCCTCCTGTTAGGGTGTTCTAGGCCAACCCATGCCTCACCCGGTATGCTCAGTTTGAGGAGGTCCTCCCTCCATGCCTCACATAATACCCTTATGGCTTTACGACCGTCCTCATTGATGTCCATTACTAAATTATAATTAAATTGCCTTAAACCTTACCTAACTAAAAAAGTGGGGGTGGGCTCTGTCAATAAACTTCCCTACTACCCTGGGCACTAACTCAGCGAGTACACAATATTTGTTGTGGTTGAGTTAGAAGAAATAGCAGTATTATTTGATTTCTGAGGGCTTGTTTTGTTCTGAACAATTCAATTTTTTGATTTACGGTTAGAGGAGTCTTGCTTTCAGTGCTAGCTTTAGCCATATACGTTAAAAGATTGATAATCAGCATCTAAATTGGGATCAACCTTCAAGGGTGATTAGAGACTTCTGAATTTTTGCAAGCATTTTTCTAAGTCGCATAAACGTGATTCGAGATATCTGCAGCATGTCATAGACTCAATGGCAATTCTCTTTTGAGTATCAAAATGGGGAATGGCTTGATTTTATATTTGTTTTTGCCAACTTCTTCATGTATACATTTTTTACTTTTTTATCCTTTAATGTTATGCTACTTTCTCAAAATTGTATCCTGCTGGTGGACAAGCTCTGCATGAGTAACTGGTCCTAAATAAATAACTTTTATTTACATCTACTGCTATTGGTAGAATGTCCGCGGTTGGCCCATTACAAAGTAACTTGGTTATCTCGCTATCCACAGAGCTTATTTCTTCAATGTGAATTACCAATGATTTATATTTTTCTGTTTGCTCTATTTTTCAATTTGATGTTTATTCTATCCATGTAACATGACTTGTGTAACAATATGGAGGGTCCCATGTTTGTTTATTATTCTGCCATAGAACCGATGTTCACATTTATCCTTATAATTCTATACCAAGGAAAACCCGGATTACGTCAGGTTCCACCATCAAAACTTACTATGAACCCTGGGTCGGCAGATCTTTTATTACCTGCTGAGAAGTGTAAAGGGGAGTATTATTCATGGCAACAATTTATCAAAACCAAAAACTATAACTCAGAAAAATCACCGATTCCAGATTTCAATTTACGGGATTTATTACAAAGTCAAAAACAACTGAATATACAAGCACCTCAAGACGAGGTTGTAAATATACATAGGAACTAATACAAAACCAAACCTGCGGATTAGTCTGCTCCGGTGGATCATGGCAAAAATAAACAACTCTAGGAAAAGAACACAAGCAAGAACTGCGCCAACATTTAAATCAGACTTAATCTGTGACTGAAATAGGTGACATTAAGCTATCCCTACTCTATCTCTAAGGTGGCATCCCTACTTAGCATTTCCCAGGCAAAGTCAGTAAAAGGTGACAGCTTGTGAAGACTTCCTAAGAAGGACATTCACAGAGTACATCAGGTAGCCAAAGTTACTGAGCTCATTCTAAGATACTCTTCTCCAGGTTGAACTCCTAACCCCCTTCTCCTAACTCATTCTGTCTCCTTCTGCCTCTCCTTCCTCGGGGCTCTTTCCCTAATACAAAAATGCATAGACGTAAAACACGCCCACAGATCACCTCCTGCTAACGGACATCTCTCCTAGGTAGTTTTCGACCGTCCTCTCCAGATGCAGTCCGATGACCTTGGTTCCCAGGCCTCCTCAATGAGAAAGAACACTAGCTCCCAATTATCAACCTTCTATTTACAATGTTTCACTTCTCCTTCATGCCTAACTCCTAAAATAAAAGGCATTAATTCTAACTAACAAAGGCAGCTTCTTCTACCTGCAACTAAAACGTGAGAACAGAACATCCTTCCAGACACATGAAATTCGCTGACTACCTCCAAATGTGAGAGCTTACCAGGGAAATTACATTTCCAGGCCTACACAATTCGGCCAACATAGGAATAAACAAACAGGCCTTTCTTGAGCACAACGTGAACATTTCATTTAGACCCCTAACATCAAATTAATCACACATGTTATAACATTCCATCTGCCAGCAACTACATTTCATTACATTTTAAGTATAACTCATTACTTCTTCATGCAATCTTCATCATGGTGCACGTTTAAATCTAATAGATTTCACTACACATGAGCTTTTCATTAAGCAATTGCAATAGACATCAAAAGGTTACTGTTTCAAATAAAAGCACCATTTCATTTCTTTTCTGCATGGCACGAAATACTTTTCTATTAATACACTTGCACATTTTTGTTATTACAGCATACTTATACTAATCAAATTAATACAACACAAGAATATATGTGGGTACAGACTATCCATGATTATGATGCACCCTTACAATTTTTAGAGCACCATCGCGCTCCATCAATTCCCCCCTCTGATGACAAGTGTCATCACACCAAATCACACTCCCTGGAGAAAGAACTGACCTAAACAGAGCTTGTAGCCACTCTTCACTGTCCGAACCTCTCCAGGCTTTTAATATTCTCACAATGACTGTCCTGCAGTCTTTTCATCCTTCTCTCTTGCTCTCTAAGTGACTTCTCAACTTAGTTTGCCTTATGCCACTTGTAGGCTCTAGTTAATCCCCACAATATATTCACACAAACCACCACTATGATGATGGGCTTCAAGATGTAACCAAGAATTCCCTTTCCTAGCGAAGCAAACCAACTTGCTACATTACCAAATCCTTTCCCCACCTTGTCCCAAATTCCTTCTGTAGCCAAATCATGTACCTCATGGTGAATCTCAGTGATGTTACTTATATACTTCTTCAGATTGTTGATGTTGTCAGGTATATAAGTACAAATGCAGAAACAACATTTGCATATGGCCATGTATGAACTGGGGTGGTGGAGTGAGCTAAAGAATCATGATGGATTAAACCCAGATCAGTTGACTGGGGGTGAGTGTTTGATTTGCTCAAGCGCTCCATTCATCATCCCCTTTGGTATCGCTTTGTTTGCCCTAAGTTGGCGGGGTATGCCCAGACGTGGGTCCCTTGCTCACTTTGCCACTGGATTCAAGATAGCCTGGCTGATGAGGGTTATGAACCCGAAACCAGTCCCAGGATGCTTGTTTCTGGTCCAGGGAAGACATGGCTTGGCAGTTCGGGCTTGACTGTTCCTATGAAGCACAGGGTCAGACTGATTTGCATATAGCCATGTCTGAACTGGGGTGGTGGAGTGAGCTAAAGAATGATGATGGATTAAACCCAGATCAGTTGACTGGGGGTGAGTGTTTGATTTGCTCAAGCGCTCCATTCATCATCCCTTTTGGTATCGCTTAGGTATATAAGTACAGCACTCTTGAACCTTCAACATTTTACAGACTTCGCCCTCTTTTGCCAGCAAAACATCTAAAGCAAGACGGTTCTGTATCACCATAGCTCTTATCAACACAATTTCTCCATCTACCAACAGCAACAACTGAGCTGTGTTTGTTGACAACTTGTCCACAATGGTTGTCAGCTCTCTCATCTTGACATCATTCAACGCCACTCCCAAATCTGGTATCAGTGCTCCAAAAATATCTTCTACAATTTCTCCTGCACTTGCACCTCTCTTCCTTCTAGGATGTTATCCACCTTTCAAATGGTCCAAATCTTCTACATGATAAATCTTGGGAAACACTACTGCTATTTAGCATGTACCATACCAATTCAATGGCAATCGCACATAAGTATTTTTCTCACTCACAAAATACACATTTGGCACCACTTGTACTGCGTCTTGTAGAAACTTTTTTCTTGTAGCCTCAATTGTGAAAATATGATCACACACACTCTCTCCCACAAAGACCTTATCATAATAGGTTTGAACTTGCCTCACACACAACTTCCCTCTCTGTTGGAAATCCAACGCAATTGGACCACTACTCCCTTTCGTTTTATGAGCCAACTTCTCCTTGTCCGCTCAATCTTTCCTCCCTTGTTATAACGAATCCCTGTTAATTGTCTATGTCTATCTTCAACCTGGTCTACAAACTTCTTCTCTACATCTGTAACTGAACATGTTAATTTGTGACAATTTGCATAAGCAGTATCTAAAGTTACATTGGGTATGACATTTTTTCCACCCTATCTTCCTGCTTGTAATAATCATACTTATTCAAATGCTTTTAAACTGGAACCTCTGAAAGAACTACATCATAGTTAAAAAACAAATATTCATAATGACCCTTGTCATAAAACATACTAAGCAATAAACTACATGTAATCCCATACGTCAAAGGAAGATGGTGATAACCAATACCCTCCTCCACCGACACAGGCAGTTACATACACCCATAACAATCTCTCACATCCATCATATCCACATTCTCATATAGCAGCTTTCCATATGCATTTTGCCTATAATCACCCCTAGATAAGTCTACATGCAACATTCGACTAGTCTGATCTAGCATAGCCTTTTCAGCTCCTACGATACCCTCTTTTGTGCTAGAAGTAGTAGGTGTGGACGTCCCTTGTACCCCCACTTCCGCAACTTCCGATTCATGTGAATTGATTACAGACACAATAATAACTACTGCTATAACAACTATCACTCCTACAATGAGTGTACCTATCACACACTTAGACCTACGGTTCGAATTTCCAGACCCCAACCTTAGCTTGTTGGTCTAGTTCAGCAAGAGGATACACAAAAGTCTCTTTTCTCTTCCTCAGGTTGCTGCTCAAACAATTCAAACACAGTTCATTGAAGTGCTGGAAATTTTTCACAGTTCAATTCCTCTGGATTTATTTACACAGTCCAACGATTTCCCTAGTACTTCTTCATCTTGAACGGAAAACCCTAAATGCATTCTTCTCCCACTCGGACCTAGGTCATCTTCTTTTGGAAAACTATTTACAGTTAACAGTTCATTCACAGTCTCTTATAAGCTGAGAGCCAATTTCGGTTAGCACACGCTGCAAACTCTCAAGACGAACTGCTGCGATCTCCTGAGCTGGTGGCTGATACCCCAAAGTTGGAAAGGACATTTCCTGAGGAATCAAAATCCACACTCTAGTCAATACAGGAGGTCTCGGAACAGTTATTGTCAGCACACCCTCTACTTCCAGTCCAGGAACTAGCAGACCCACCTCGATTTTCAGTTCAGGTGTTCTGCTGACCACTCATGATGACCTCAGTCTCCCTGTTCCCACTATTCCCGGTATCAGTGACCATATAATTCCACTCAGGAGCAGCGTATCTTTGGCAAGGCACTCTTATTCTCCTCGGCCTTCTTGGACCCACTTGAACTTGCTCTACTTCACTCAGTTCCGATTCAGATGTCTCTGACACAGGAGCAAGATCTCTTTCAGGAGCTCGTCTCAAATTTAGCCTCCTTTGTCCCCCAGGCCAAGATTCTTCGATAGTGTCAGCTTTTCTCTTCTGCCCCCGACCAGGCACTCACCCTTGTCGTCTCCACCCTTAGCCTCGACGCCCGAGCTGAGACGCCCTAGGCCTTGGCTGTACGTATATATATATATATATATTCAATGAAAAAACCATAGGTTATAGACCATATATAGTTAGGAATTAGCATTTACAAAACCTTGAAAATTCACTGAAAAAAACATAGGTTATAGACCATATATAGTTAGGAATTAGCATTTACAAAACCTTGAAAATTCACTGAAAAAACCATAGGTTATAGACCATATATAGTTAGTAATTAGCATTTAAAAAACCTTATTTTACTCACACAAAACCATTGAAATTCCATATATAGTTAGTTGCACTAACTATATATCGCGCACCCGCAATCCACTGCTGATGATGTCACATATTACATCATTCATTACATGGTCAGTGACATCACTGATGACATCACTGATGACATCTCAAATGACATCACTGATGACGCCAGAACCACAGCTTACCTGCCGTGAGGGGAACGGCTGCTGTACTTTCCTCCTGCCCTCACCTTTCTTCTGCTGTGCAGCGCAAGTGAGACGCCGTGAGGGGAACGGCCGCCGCGCTTGCACCGCCATTGAGCCTGCATCCACCGGGGGCCCAGACTACACCTCCCAGGTGCCCCGGCGGCTGAGTCGCGTCCCTGACGCCATCTCTGCGCCCGGAGGCGCATGAAAAGAGAGGAGCGCCGAGCGCTCTGAGGGACGCCAGAACCACAGCTTACCTGCCGTGAGGGGAACGGCTGCTGTACTTTCCTCCTGCCCTCACCTTTCTTCTGCTGTGCAGCGCGAGTGAGACGCCGTGAGGGGAACGGCCGCCGCGCTTGCACCGCCATTGAGCCTGCATCCACCGGGGGCCCAGACTACACCTCCCAGGTGCCCCGGCGGCTGAGTCGCGTCCCTGACGCCATCTCTGTGCCCGGAGGCGCATGAAAAGAGAGGAGCGCCGAGCGCTCTGAGGGACGCCAGAACCACAGCTTACCTGCCGTGAGGGGAACGGCTGCTGTACTTTCCTCCTGCCCTCACCTTTCTTCTGCTGTGCAGCGCGAGTGAGACACGGTGAGGGGAACGGCCGCCGCGCTTGCACCGCCATTGAGCCTGCATCCACCGGGGGCCCAGACTACACCTCCCAGGTGCCCCGGCGGCTGAGTCGCGTCCCTGACGCCATCTCTGCGCCTGGAGGCGCATGAAAAGAGAGGAACGCCTCTCGCCCCGCGAGTCGCGCGCGGGAGCGCCCAGGCTAAGCCCGGGCAAAGGGCGGGCCCTCTGAGGCCCTCAGAGGTCAACAGTGGTCAGGCGGGCCACATCTCTAACGCCCCTCCTTAAAGGTGAGACTCCTCTTGGCCAGTTGGCTGTAATCATGGCCAAACGTAATGCTGTTACCAAAACTATAAACACAGCCACTCAGGACGTTGAAAACTCTGTATCCCTAATTACATCTTTTGAGGCATTAATAGACACTGCATTTAACGAGATTGTCGAAACTGAGAGGAGGTTCTCTATGGGTTCGTCTACCACTAACTTACCAGCTGTAACTGAAAATCATAGTGGTAACATGCACATTTTTCCCGAAATAACTGTGGAGAAACAACAATCGGATGCTGTAAATGTGCCAATAGTTGTTGAGGATGAAAATACTATCACCTACACAGTCTCAGTTGCAGTCCCGGACCTTACCCCTTTATCAACAACCACTGAGACCACTGAGAATACAGGTGCTAAGCGTAAAAGAGGCCCAGCAAAATCATCATATAATAAAAGGAAGCAGCCCCCCAGGACTGTAAACCAACCAACACCTCAAAGTATGTGGAATAGGGGGAAGAAACAGAAACAACACATAGCTACCGAGCATGTTCAACCCCATCTGGATGATGTCGTTGTCATAAATAACGATGGTCTAAATTCAATGACTATTTCCACTCAGACGGATTCTTTCGCTGTAAATAGCTCGCATTCTAAATCTGAGGGAAATCTTATTGAGACCATTGCGGACACAATTTTTAAGCAACTTGAAGTTCAAATGATCAAACAATTTAATAACATTTTTAAGAGACTTGACAGACTGGAAAATTTAATTAAAAATGATGATGCCAAAAGAAAAGGGTCAGTGTCACTGGATAAATTAAGAGGTGAACGTCTGCTAAAAGACCTGGAATCTACCTCCCATGCACTCACTAGCAGAAACCATACAACAAACGGCAATCTGCCGACAGAAAATAGGGGTAAGGTATCAGAAGCTGTGAATGGTCTGCCAACAACTGTGCCAACTGTGCTATCTGCGGCGACCACCAGCTTAGGGAAAAGTAACTCCCCTGATCCTTTAAGTAAACTTCCATTGCCCCCTACTGTCAGTAGTGCACCTAAAAACAACCATAAAAGTAACTTCGCTATAGGTAAAACAACGCAGAATGCCCCTTCAAACCCAAACCAGCGCTTCAATAAGACCTCACATGAAGACACCAGGCCTCCTAAACATCAAGGCCCTGCCTTACATTTACCACCTGAGGCGTGTCCTTACGTTTTAGTTCTGGCTGGGATTCCACCCCTCAGGGAAGGGCAAGGAGAGTCGTGGGTGCAATTGCACAATAAATGCATCGACTGGCTAACCAAGCACAAGGGGGTTGGCTATGATGTTTCTAACGAAATTATATCTACACGTCGAGTAACATGGGTTGGTCCTCTTTATAAAAACATTAATGGGGACTGCATCATAGTCAATTTTAGGAATCCTGGTACTGTGAAGTCTTTGTTAAGCAAGAACTTTGTCCATCATGGCCCATCTACTGTGGTGACCCCACTACCATTAAATTATTTTTATCGCCCCCCACACAGAATGATGCAGCCCCCACCTGTGTTTCCATTACAAAACAGGTTTTTACCACTCCACGATTTGGGTACACTGGATTGACTGTCTCCCACTATTGAAGTACCTGCTTCTACGTGTCCAGCTTCTGACTACACAGTGGAAACATCTTTTGAGGCACCCCCATTAACATCTGAAACCTTCCCATTCGAAACACCATGTGAATCACAGGGGCAAATCACAACTGTACTTTCTCTAACAACTGATCAGGTCCCTTGCTCGAGGCCCGATAATAACCTGTTAATACTCAGCTGGAACATTGCTGGCCTGAAGGCCAAAATGGAAATTACATCTTGGATGGATTGGGTCTCCTCCCACGATGTATTAATGTTCCAAGAAACTTGGTGTACCGATGACCTGTTATTCGAGGGGTATTGTTGCCATAACATGACTGTCTTGGCCCCCCCCTTAGGCCGCCCCAGCGGGGGCCTTTCCATCTGGGTTAAAATATCTGCAGAAGTAAAAACTGATTTACTTCAAACTAACAGCCCAAGTTTCATGGCATTGGCATACATCAATAGGATAAGGCTATGTTTGATCAATTTTTATAATAATGATTTTTTGTCCCAACCAAATTGTAATTTTATTCTTTTATTTGAATTTATTGACGAAATCATGGATGGACAGAAATATGGGAAATTCGATGTCATTTGTATAGGAGGGGACTTTAATGCACATTTACACTCTAGAAATCCCCCCTGCAGAAGAGGTATAGAATTATCAAACCTCCTAGCAGGAAGAGAACTTGTAAATTGCATGGAGCATGCGGGTATGGAAACCAGCACTGCCCCGTTTCCCACCTTTATTGGTCATGGCAGTGGCACTACGATTGATTATGTATTTGTTTCATCTACTGTCGCCAATATTTTAATGAATGCCGAGGTTGTGTGTAAAGTTTATAGTGACCATCTCCCAATTGTAATTCACATACTACTTCCGAGGGGCAAATGCCCACAAACTGAAATAGGCGCAAGGAACTTGGAAGTTTCAACTGATAAACTGAGGGTAGCGTGGAGGGGCGTGAACAACAGGGAAATTCTGGCAAAAGTCATCAAAAAATACCCAGCCCTGATTGGAATCTGCCTCACCAGCGATGACCATGGGGGTAATAATATTATTAATTCATTTAGTGAACTCTGCTCTGCAATAAAAAGTGAGATCTCCAGACCTGCTTTGAGGACATCTGAGGTAACACCTAGATGGTTTGACGCCTCTTGCTCTAAAGCAAATAGGAAGTTAAGGGCCGCATTAAAATCTGAACCCAGAGATACACCTCAAATAAGGTTACTCAGAACAGAGTATAAATCCACCCTACGAAATAGAACTAATGAACTGGTTAAGACTCACTGGGATTCCTTGGCACGCTCGGCCGAATTGAAGGACACCACTGGGTTCTGGAGGGAGGTAAAGAACCTAAGATCTATAGGGTCGAATTTAACGGCAATTAGCTGTAACATCACTGGACCCACTTGGGTTGAACACTTTGCCAAAATTTACGCTACACCTGACAACCCTGCTTTAACCTCCCCCCCAATAAGCCCCCTTAACATCTCCGTGTCTGAGGTCGAGGATGCCATAGTTGAAAGTGCAGGAAATAAAGCGCCCGGCCCCGATGGGCTCTCAATTGACCAGCTAAAGTGTGAACTTAACTTTTGGGCCCCATTGTTATGTAATGTTTTTAATAACTTAACGAATGAACAATTACCAGAAACATGGTCTTGCAGTACCATCGTGCCAATCTTTAAAAAAGGTGACAGGCTGGACCCGGGGTGTTACCGTCCTATATCGTTAATCGATAATACCTTGAAAGTCTTGGGAAGGGTCATTTTTAAAAGGATTACATCTTGGGCGGAGGAGAGCAAGATTCTACACCCCAGCCAGCTTGGTTTTCGCAGTAATGTTGGCACGGTGGAACAATGCCTGAACTTGAGTTTGATCATGGCAAAATATAATATTGCTAAAAAAACTCCTTTATATTTTGGTTTTATGGACTTAAGTTCGGCTTTTGATTTTGTAAATCGTTCTCGTTTATAGTCCACTCTTTTAAATTATGGTTTGGATGATTATTTGGTGAACTTTTTAGCTTTTTTACATAGTGATCTTAGAGCTCGTGTGCGTATCAATCAATCTGGCGAAGTCTCGAACGATATCAACATTGGTAGGGGGGTCAGACAGGGATGTGTGCTGGCCCCCCTCCTTTTTATCCTTTATATCAATGATTTGAGCTCCTCTTTGAGTACCTAAACAAAAGATGTACCCTATGTAAATGGAGTCCCTATACCTACCCTCCTTTATGCTGATGATGCGGTCCTAATGGGCCGCACACCAAGGGCACTCCGTATCTTAACATCAGGCTTTGTCCATTTCATGGCAGATCTAGGTTTGACCACTAATTTAAAAAAATCATTTGTTATGAGCTGTGGCCCTAAAAAACATAAAATTGCTGAGATTAAATCAGGGTCAAATGTCTTGAAAAGTACTTGTACTTTTCCGTATCTGGGGTTGCTGTTCTCAAGCTCAGGTTCATGGCAACCACACATTGCTTATGCCAGGAACAAGTTGGGTAAAGCTATAAATTGTGTCACTTCTTTGCGACAACCCTCCCACGCTGATGTGATCACACCACTAGTAAAAATTTATCAAACCCAATGCATCCCAATTGGTACTTATGGCGCCGAGGTTTGGGGTTACACAAATTGCACCCATCTCCAAACCGAAGAAAACAGGTTCTGTTGGAAGGTGCTGGGAGGGGTCATTGGTTCACCTCAATATATATGTCACAACGAATTAAATATCTCATATATAGAAGACTTTGTAAAATCAAGACCAGCACTCTTTTGGCTAAAATTATGGATTAACCCGGCTGCCATTTTGACCCGTGATATAATTTTGGACTGCCTAAAATGTGACAGGGCACACTATATACCCTGGTTAAAAGCTGTTAAAGACTGCCTTGATAGCATAGGATATGGTCAATTGTTTACCTCACCTACTTTGATAAATCATTCCCACAAGACTACCATTCAAAGGGCATTGTATCATATGTATAGAGAAGAGCGGGAAAGGAAAAATCTGTCAAAGTGCACTGTAATAAAATACATGGGTTATTCTGATTTACAAATCAAACACCCAGGCCCTCCCGCCAGATATCTACGTTTACACCTTGGCAGATGGAACAGAAGCTTGCTGTTTCGCTTCCGTGACGGGAGCATAGTAAATCTGTTAAATTTTCCTTTGGGTTACAATAAACATCTAGAAACACTGTATTGTCCATGTAACCAAAATATGAAACAGAGCCTTTTGCACTTTTTGTTTTTCTGCGGTTTTTATAAAAATAATTCTGCTCATTATTTGATGTCTTACTGTAGAAAACATAAGTTGACTTGCTTTAGAAAAGCATTGAGAACTTTTTTATCATTGGAATCTGATGAAGTAATATTCAGAGTGAGCTGTTTTCTTAAAGCGGCCGTTCGTTCACGAGCCACCTTATGTATTGACGTATAATATCTGCACACTATATTTCTATGCACTTTATAAATGCGCTCTTTGTACATTGGGTTTTATTCGCTCTTTTGCACATGACTGACGAGGATCAATTAAACATTGCTGCTATTTCCTCCATCCATCTTTTTATCTTTTTATCTCTGTTTGTTAGAAAACAGCTTTTAATTGTGTAAAATGTTGTTGTTTTTAAAATAGGAGGGACATTTTTGTGTGTTTATGTAAAATAAGATTAATTGGCTTATGCCTTTTTCTTTCCAGCTGTCATATTATCATTGTACTGTAATGTTTTTATAAATTGCATTTGTATGCACTTTTATGGATGTTTTTATTCCGAATAAAGATCATTTGACTTGACTTGACTTGACTACTCTGTTTAGTCTTTGCAGATAGTGAAAAATCGTGTAAAAAAACAAAAGGAATCGAGCAAAATCAGTAGGCCACTAATGGGATCTCTTTTTGACCTCGCTAAAATAGAAACATTAGGAACAACCCCTCATGAGAAATACGAAACTAGTGAGATGAACTGAGCTCCACACCATGATGGCTGCAAGACAGCTCGGCTCCGCCACCCACCCTGCCCAAAATAACGACAAACTCTATGCAAATATTACAAATATATACAACACACCAGCAAAGTAACAGGGTAAAACATTTTATTAAATAACTATTTACATAACTATTTTATACTTTTTGTTGCCCGATCCGGCTAGCTCAATCGATTGAGCATGAAACTCATGCACTCTGATAGTTCAAAGTTTTGAGGAGTGCTTGTTAGACTGTCTGAAGCTTATTTGCACCTGCTACAGCTTTACTATTCTCAATGTAAGTGGGGGCTGTTTGAGGACGTGACTGCATTTGAAAACAATGTGATGCGGTGCCTCCCTGAACCGCTTGACGGAGGCCCCCGAGGGACGGTGTGATGGCGCGGACTCGGAGGGGGCGCTTGGCTCCGGCCCCCTCCCCAAGTCGTGTTGCCCTGGTGTGGCCTGAGATCGCCCCCGACATAGGTGGCCGGCTCCCGGGGTCAAGCGGAACTTTTTGCCTTTTGGTGACTCTTCCATTCTTGACCTTGTCCCACAATCCGTTTGACCTAAAGACACGCTGTAGTGGGGCGCCCCTTTACCGTTTCAGTTGCCATTCCGCCCGCTTTTGCTACACTGTGCCTCTTCCGCTATTCAGCTGTTTACCGCCCGCTCTTGCGACTACAGCGTCTCGCTCACCATGTAGTTGAGTTGCTCCCGCTCTTGCCGTGCAGCGATAGGCGGCTGCCACAGGACTCTCAAAATGGCGGCCGGCTCTTCAGATTTGGGCGTGGTCCACTAAAATGGCCCTGCGACACCTTGGAACTCGGACGCTTGTCTGCTAGGGCTTGGGCTCCATTCTCGAAAGCGTCCCCTCAGCCTTGAAGATTCTACAAAAGTCTTGGGGGCCCCCGACTCCCGCAGGCTTCTGGTGGGGAGCGGCTGCCATGATTGCTCGTGGAATGGCCACGACGGAGCTACGAGATGGTGGTGCTCTCATGCTGACGCCAGCTTCAGTCTGAAACATCCAGAAACACTGTAGACTACCAATTCGATCAGTTCCGGTAGCGCCCCAACGTGACCCGGTAGAGAAGAACTTGCCCTCCCCTCTTTGACTGATGGTTCTTGTTGCCTGTCCCTTCTGTTGTCATTTAACAGAACTATTTAGCCTGCTGAAAGGGGTTGTGTTCCAACCGCTGGTTGGTGGAGACATTTTGACTATATTCTGGACCTGCGTTGTCGCGTAATGCGTCATATGACGCGCCGCGTTAGCGCATCCGGAAGTGCTCCGGTGCGCGAAGCGCAGCTTCCCGGAAGCGATCCGGGGCGCGGCGCGCAGCGCGTAACGTAAGCATAACAGGTCATGTGACTTGTTAATAAAACTTTTCATTGGTTCATTTTACTTTTCTTATTCTAATGATGAAAGGCTTGGTCATATGACCTAAAAATTACGCTTTTTATTACTTTCGAACATTATTTTTTCTTAAACATATATGTTATAATGTTCCAGGCTAATGTACTTTCCCGGAAAATTTACAACTGTCCTGCAAGTAAAATATATTCCTTTTTCGAGAAAAAGGGCGTTTCTTCGTCCCATGACGGAGCCGTTGAGCAAAAGAGGCTCGGCCTGCTGGCTTAGTCGCCGATACGCCTGAATATCAGATTCTTATCGATCACTTTATGTTGCAGGAGTAGAAAACACAACAGCCCTTGACCATTTATCTTTACTGCGTTCCTGCGTATTATACCTTTTACCCTTCATGTAATTGGACTGCTTTATTTCACTTGCCTTTTACTGATTCGAAAACAGTGACTATTATTAAAAACTTTACCAATGTAAATACTACTACCATGTTTTCTTTTAAAAACCTTTATTGTGAAAATGTCAGTATACAAATACGGGCCTATAACCACGTGGGCCGGCCACGGAGCAAACTGTAATCGTATATGATGAGGAGACATTTACACTGTAGAGGAACGTAACGGGCGGGCCATTAGGTTGCAAGAACTAAGGTGTCTAACAGTTGCGGAATCGGTGGACGTACATTTTATAATTAAAATACGACAGGGCCAGTTACAATAAAATTATCTAGATATACATTTGCGGGCAAGTACCATGGGTGACGTTAATTCGAACTTTCAATAGTACAGTAATCAATAACACATCAGAACTTAATATCAATAGGGATGTCGAAATATTCAATCAATTCTCGTCCCCGCCCGCCATGTGCTTCAAAACTGCATACGTATCTCGTGATATCAAGGTTGTGCAACCAGTACACAACAAGGAGTTACGAGTCCCATTTATTCCGGCGCCATTTTGGGCGAGGACGGGCAGGTCCAGGATATAGTCAAAATGTCTCCACCAACCATCGACTATGATGATGTTCATATGCTGTATTTATTAGAGTGACACTCATCTGTCCACATGAAATTAATTTGCCACAATCTAAACATGTCATTTTAATCTTTCCAAAGTTCTTCTGAATATTTGGGACCGTTTCCCTTGCCTCTGATGCTGTCAGTGCCACTTCTTTGGTGAATGTACTGGCAGGTCGGGGGTTGTCCTCCAAATCTCTCTTTTGTGCAGCACTATAATTAATCGGTGCCACCTCTCCATATGAAGATGCATGGTATAATTACCATAACTATATTTTTTTTCGGTTCCTCTGGAGAGTACATCGTGGCAGATGAGGCAGGTAACGTACCGGGCATTTACCTTTTTTGCATGTAGAGGAAAGGAAAAAAAATTTGAGCGTCCGAGTTCTAAGGTGTCCCAGGGCCATTTTAGTGGACCAGGCCCAAATCCAAAGAACAGGCCGCCATTTTGAGAGTCCTGTTGCAGCCGCCTGTCGCTGTAGCAGCAAGAGCGGGCGAAACTCAGCTAGACGGCGCTCCACTGCAGATGAAGTGCCTCAACCTGGAGAGGCGGGAGAGGCTCGTTTGCGCTGCCTCCCCCTCCCCCCCCCTTCGGGCACCCCACGCCGTCTTTCGGCGCAGCATTGTAGGATGGCCACACCAGTGCGGCAACTTGCTAGACACCACCTCGGTGCCATCCGGATCTCGGCGCCCCACTGCAGATGAAGTGCCTCCACATGGAGAAGCGGGAGGGGCTCGTTTGCGCCGCCCCCCCCCCCCCCCTTCGGGCACCCCACGCCGACTTTCGGCGCAGCATTGTAGGATGGCCACACCAGTGCGGCAACTTGCTGGACACCACCTCGGTGCCAACCGAATCTCAGCGCCTTGTGGTATCTTCCATTCCGAAAATATTGTTGGCAGCATTTTGAAAGGAAAGATAAACAGCCGTTTGTGGCCCTCACTACACCGTTCTCCTAGTGAGTCTCACATTGTTACATTTAGGAAGAATGTTGAAGAGTAGTATGTTGAAAATCTGAAGCCATTGTTCTACAAACTCTCAACCAGCCTTGGATGGAAAAATCCTGAAGAATGTACAAACTGAAAACCAGTTTTTGTCTGTATAGCATCAGCAGCAACGCTTGAGTCAGCTTTGTGTGAAGCCGCCATTTTGATTCAATCAATAGCGTCCCCCTGCACACATTCAGGGACCTGGTCGTGTCTTCAGGTCAAACGGATTGTGGGACAAGATGCACAAAGGAAAAGGAAAAAAGTTCCGCCGGACCCCGGGAGGCGGCCGCCTATGTCATGGGCGATCTTAGGCCACACCAGGGCAATAGTGAAGCTGCAGCAGGTGCAAATAAGCTTCAGACAGTGTTACAAGCGCTGCTCAGAACTCTCAACTATGACACCACCTCGGTGCCATCCGGATCTTGGCGCCTTGTGCTGGTTCCGGCCTATTCACACATCGGTCCGCTACTGACGCCACCTCACAGGCCAACGGGGCACCCCACGCCGACTTTCGGCGCAGCATTGTAGGATAGCCACACCAGTGCGGCAACTTGCTGGACACCACCTCGGTGCCATCCAGATCTCGGCGCGTTGTGCTGCCTTCGGCCTATTCGCCGCAAGTGCGCACGCAACTCAGCTGCATAGCGAGTGAAACACCAAGGGGCGCCCCACTGCAGCCGAGGAACCTCCATCTTGGGGGCGACGCACAGCATCACATTGCTTTCCAATGCAGTCAGATCCTCAAACAGCCCCCACTGACTGACGCGAACTCACAGGCCAACGGGGCGCCCCACGCCGACTTTCGGCGCAGCATTGTAGGATGGCCACACCAGTGCGGCAACTTGCTGGACACCACCTCGGTGCCATTCGGATCTTGGCGCGTTGTGCTGCCTTCGGCCTATTCGCACATCGGTCCGCTACTGACGCCACCTCACAGGCCAACGGGGCACCCCACGCCGACTTTCGGCGCAGCATTGTAGGATGGCCACACCAGTGCGGCAACTTGCTGGACACCACCTCGGTGCCATCCAGATCTCGGCGCGTTGTGCTGCCTTCGGCCTATTCGCCGCAAGTGCGCACGCAACTCAGCTGCATAGCGAGTGAAACACCAAGGGGCGCCCCACTGCAGCCGAGGAACCTCCATCTTGGGGGCGACGCACAGCATCACATTGCTTTCCAATGCAGTCAGATCCTCAAACAGCCCCCACTGACTGACGCGAACTCACAGGACAACGGGGCGCCCCACGCCGACTTTCGGCGCAGCATTGTAGGATGGCCACACCAGTGCGGCAACTTGCTGGACACCACCTCGGTGCCATCCGGATCTTGGCGCGTTGTGCTGCCTTCGGCCTATTCGCACATCGGTCCGCTACTGACGCCACCTCACAGGCCAACGGGGCACCCCACGCCGACTTTCGGCGCAGCATTGTAGGATGGCCACACCAGTGCGGCAACTTGCTGGACACCACCTCGGTGCCATCCAGATCTCGGCGCGGTGTGCTGCCTTCGGCCTATTCGCCGCAAGTGCGCACGCAACTCAGCTGCATAGCGAGTGAAACACCAAGGGGCGCCCCACTGCAGCCGAGGAACCTCCATCTTGGGGGCGACGCACAGCATCACATTGCTTTCCAATGCAGTCAGATCCTCAAACAGCCCCCACTGACTGACGCGAACTCACAGGCCAACGGGGCGCCCCACGCCGACTTTCGGCGCAGCATTGTAGGATGGCCACACTAGTGCGGCAACTTGCTGGACACCACCTCGGTGCCATCCAGATCTTGGCGCGTTGTGCTGCCTTCGGCCTATTCGCACATCGGTCCGCTACTGACGCCGCCTCACGTGCCAACGGATTTTCTACGCTTTTTATAGCCCTATGCCGCATAACAGGTCATGTGACTTGTTTATAAAACTTTTCATTGGTTCATTTTACTTTTGGTTTCCTAATGATGGAAGGCTTGATCACATGACCTAAAAATAACACTTTTCATTGGATTAAAACATTTCTTTTTCCCAAACGATGAAAGCCCCACCTTGTTTCTGGATGTTTCAGACTGAAGCTGGCGTCAGCATGAAAGCACCACCATCTCGTGGCTCCGTCGTGGTCATTCCGCGAGCAATCATGGCAGCCGCTCCCCACCGGAAGCCTGCAGGAGTCGGGGGCCCCCAAGACTTTTGTAGAATCTTCAAGGCTGAGGGGACGCTTTCGAGAATGGGGTCCAAGACCTAGCAAACAAGCGTCCGAGTTCCAAGGTGTCCCAGGGCCATTTCAGTGGACCAGGCCC
Organism: Lissotriton helveticus; assembly: GCF_964261635.1. Lineage (NCBI taxonomy): Eukaryota > Metazoa > Chordata > Amphibia > Caudata > Salamandridae > Lissotriton > Lissotriton helveticus. The sequence continues at coordinate 190,584,375 of NC_136060.1, forward strand.
AAAAAGGAAAGAGCCTGCCGCCATTTTGAGAGTCCTGTGGCAGCCGCCTATCGCTGCACCGCAAGAGTGGGCGCAACTCAGCTGAATGGCGGATTTTGGCACAGTGTACCAAAAGCGGGCGGAATGGCAACTGAAACGGTAAAGGGGCGCCCCACTACAGCAGACGAGCCTCCACCTGGGGAGGCCCGTTCACGCCGCCTCACCCCCCCCCCCCCCCGGGGCGCCCCACGCCGTTATTCGGAGCAGCATTGTAGGATACCAAAACCAGTGCGGCAACTTACTGGACATCACCTGGGTGCCATCCACATCTCAGCGCGTTCTGCTGCCTTGGGACTATTCGCACAAAAGACCGCTACTGACGAGGCCTCCCCCCGCACCCCCCGGGACGCCCCACGCCGTTTTTCGGAGCTGCATTGTAGGATACCAAAAACCAGTGCGGCACCCAGGTAACATCACCTGGGTGCCGTCCAGAACTCAGCACGTTGTGCTGCCTTGGGACTATTCGCACAAAACACAGCTACTGACCATTGTTGCTTCTTTTTTCAAAAAAATGTTTAAATGTATTTACTGTTTTTGTTGCGTTGTATATATTTATAAGTTATTAAAGTTTTATAATCCTACTACTTTGTTGGAGTGCTATATATTTTTAATGTGACACATAATTGTAAAAACTTTGATGTACAAAGAGGCATCCCTGGAATCTTCCGCTTCAGGCTCGGTCCCCTCCCCAATCACAATACAGGATGGTTTTCAGATAGTAGGAACGCGTGTGGTGTGACGGATCTCATCGGGTGGGGGCCTTGATCTACTGTAACTCCTTTGAAGAGGGGTGATTCTTTACAGCTGGGGCCATAAACTACATCTGCAGGGCTAGGTGATAGCCTGGGACCGGCCTGGACAATCGGACACAGAGGAAGAGGAGTGTCAGAGGGTGCGGTAGTGAATAGGGCGTAAGGGAGGTGTCGGGCGGGCACAGGGTGTGATTCTCAGGGAAGAGCAGCGCAGATGGGGGGAGGTTTATTGCCCATGCATAAGACAGAGAGCGGGGGTGACCAGTGCCTGGGGGAGATGCTTGCGAGGGTGGGGAGCCATGCTAAGGATGGACAGCGTGCAGAGAGTGGGTCTGGTCAAGGCATCTAAAATGGCTGCCGTGCACGAGAAAAGTGTGGCATTTAAAAAAAGGCAAGATGGCGCAGACAATGTTTATCAACACTTCCTGATTTCCTTCTAATCGAACGTTAACAGACGTTATCTCTCCCACACTACCGGTCCCCCTGGGCTTAAACGCCGAGATGGTAGGGACTGCATCCCGTGGAGATAGGCCGAGACGTCACTCAGCAGAAGAAAAAAAAAAAAAAAAGTCTATAAACATACAATAAGTTAAAAGTCAATCATTCTTGTTTCCTTGTAGTACGCTCCCCAGTCCGCTTTCCGTTACGCGTACCGGGCGCACCCCACGAAAAAAAACGTTTTTTTTTTTGTTTTTTTTTGCCCCGCGGGGCCCTTTTAAAGCCTCCACATCAAACCTAGGGGGTCAGGGAGGATCTACTATGCCCCCTTATGGTCATTTGCCCCTTCGCTTTGGCCTCCTCTTGTCTCTCGATCCTACCGAGAGACAAGATGGCGGCCGCTACGGACTGTTTGGAATGTTTACAGACACCGGAGAGCCAATCAGCTTCGCTTCGCAAAGCTCCGTAACGCGAAAAGTACGCGAAACGGAGCGCTACCCGGGACGCTGTCACAGATATATATCTTTTTTTGAACGTTAATTTCTCAAAATCCACTGGAGCACATATATTGAGACCTAGCAAAGGCACATCGGGCTACCGGTCCCTACAATTTTGCCAAGTTTCGTGCAAATCCATTCAGCCGTTCGGGCTAAAAGTGAGGCCAACCGCCCTATGGAAATTAACATGGGAAAAACGCGTTTTGGGACCCCCCTTTTTTCTCGGCCCCCCCTTGACGAACCCCCCCCCCAAATTTTCAGGGGCTGCTCAGAAACAAAATGTTCCATTTTCCTGAAAATTTCAGCCAATTCCGTCCACAAACGCCAAAGTTATTTGACATAGAATTTTCAAAAATCCCATAGAGAAAAAATCCTAACTATATATACCTACTGGCGACCGCCAGTAGGTAATATATATATATATATATATATATATATATATATATATATATATATATATATATATATATATATATATATATATATATATATGCATGACTCAATGCAACCACAGTCTTCTTCCCAGCATTTATTTGTTGACACCTGTGACACACTGCTTCAGCAAATGCACGGAACCGTGGATTGTACCACGTCGGTCTGAACACTCGCATAATAGCATCCCTCCCATGGTGTACTGCTCCATGAATCTGTCTTGCCAAAGGATTTAATAGATCATCTGGTAATACTGCTCGACCTTGATTGGTAATCCGAATTCCTTCATCTTCCTTCTCACAAGCTGCTCTGGCCCCCACAGCTTTTTCCTCTTCTGAAACCTCCCCCTGCAGACGCTTGAGTTCATCCCAGGTGTCTGCCATGGCTAACTTCGTGTTGAGCTTGGTTCTTTCTGGGCTCTCTCCTGTGTAATTTCCAGTAAAAATGCATCCTTGTTCAGCACAAAAAAGTGCAACTTCATCTGCATATCTGTTACCCAGAGAGATAAAGTTGTTTCCCCTCCCATGGGCTGCACATTTTACCACAGCAACTTCTTTTGGACGTTGCAAAGCTTCTAGCAATTGTCTCACATATTCCCCATTCCCAATGGGAGATCCTGATGACGTTAGGAAACCTCTCTCTGACCATAGCAGTCCGAAGTCATGAACCACACCGAACCCATACTAACTGTCGGTGTAGACAGTCCTCAGATTTGATCAGCAACCAAACATGCGCGAGTCAAAGCAATGATTTCAGCTACCTGTGCGGAGTATACTCCCTGTAAACAAGCAGCCTTTTCAACTCCAGAAATGGTACATACAGCAAATGCTGCTCTCAGGTGACCCACATTGTCTCATAAGTAGGAACCATTTACAAAAAAGATTTAATTAGGCCTGGGCAGTAAATTCCGTTCCACTCACTGAATTTGCAATATTTGGGTAATTTTGCGTTCCACGGAGAACACAGAATTGCCGAAAATTCTGCGATCCGCGGCTTCAAAGAATGTTTTGCTTGTTCGCGCTTTCAAAATGTGTGTTCGCAAGATATTTCCCCCAAGTACGCAAACAATGTTTGCAAACAGGAAAAAAGCATCGCGTAACAAGCAATTCCGGGTGTTCGTGGAACTTTTGCGCGCCCGCTGAGATTTTTTACCGTTTCGCTGAGCTTTGCGTAGCGCGGCTACGCAAATTCCGCCCACCCCTAGATTTATTCAGACTTGGGTAGAGGTTCATCCACAATGTCAGGTCTCGGTTTGGTGCACAGTTCAGTCACATTGAGACAGTGATGGTCCTCACAATCTTCACCATCAACATTTGGCAAAGGCAACAGTGTAACAGGGTTCAAAACAGAACAACGTTTCGAAGTCACATTTCCTGAAGCAAGTATAACTTGCTCATATCGTGTAAGTCTATTATTTGTCATATGTTGTGTCTTAGTTCTCGACATCATGAGCTCAACTGAATGTGGAACAAAAACAGTAAGTAGATGACCCATGACAATACTTTCACATCTCTCAATGCTGACACCGGTTGCAGCAACAGACTTGAGACATTCGGGCAACGCTGAACCTACTGGATCCAAAGTAGCTGAAAGTAGGCAACTGGTCTATGGACTCCTCCATGATTTTGAGTTAGGACTGACAATACAAAACCTTCCTGCTCATAACAGAACAATGACAAGGACTTGTTATATTCTGGCATTCCCAGAGCCGGAGCACGACACAGGTCCTCTCTCAACTCCAAGAACGCAACCAAACAGTCATGATCCCACGGTACTGGATCACTCACATCCTTGTGCATCAACCTCTGCAAAGGTTTTGCCTTCAGGGAAAAGTTTGGGATCCACTGTCGGCAGTACCCAACCATTCCCAGAAACAACCTGACTTCCTTCTGAGTAGAAGGTACGGTCATTTTCATTATCACTTCAATTCGATCTGGTGACACCTTCCTTTTCCCTTTCTCAATTCGGTGACCCAAATACTGAACTTCAGGCTAACAGTACTGTAACTTGTTTAGGGACACCTTGTGTCCATTCTCTGCTAGGTGATTTAATAAGGCAATATTATCAATCTTGAAAGCATCCTCTGTTTCAGACGCAATAAGGAGATCGTCAATGTACTGCACGAGAACTGAATTCTGTGGCAGTACAAGACTCTCAAGATTCTTCTTCAGAAGCTGTATGAAGATTGATGGGCTCTCTGTATACCCTTGAGCGATACAATACCACGTTAACATACAATCTTCTAGCCGGAAAGCAAACAAAAACTGGCTTTCCTCATGCAAAGGTATCGGAAAGAATGCCTGACGCAGATCAATCACTGTAAACCACTCAGCTACACATGGGATCTGGAACACTATCACTGATGGATTTGGTACCACAGGACAACATGGGACCCCAATCAAGTTGACCTTCCGCAGGTCCTGCACAATCCTATACTTCCCACACGGTTTCTGCAATCCCATGATTGGTGAGTTACATGAGCTTCCCATTATTTCCTTCAGGATTCCCTGTTCGATCATAGACTCAATCACAGGCTTGATTCCTGCAACCGTTTCCGGTGACAGATTGCACTGAGGTGTTCTCGGAAACTCTGCATCTGGTTTGACTTGAGTCTTAATTGGCTCAACCACTTTGATCAGTCCTATGTGAAATCCCATACGTCCAAAGAGACAGAATCCCTAAGTGTGGGAGTTTCTCAACTGTTAGCATAGGGAATATCTTTGCACACAGATTCTGATTCATCACCTTAAATGCGGCATCATCATCATGAGTCTGTAGTTCCACTCCCTTTGGCGTGCAATAGATGGTGCAGTTCAATTTGCACAAAAGATCCCGACCCAACAAACAGACAGACTTGAGTCACATACCACAAATTGATGTAGATTGCGAAAAGTCCCTAGTCTCACAGGTATTGCCTCAGTCAGTGGATTAGTCATTTTCTTACTCGCCACTCCTACAACTTGAATCGATTGTCCTGAAAGGGGTAGGTTAGGAACTACGGCAGAGCTCACAGTCGAAAGAGTAGCACCAGTATCGACCAAAAAGGTAGTTGGATGACCGTCACCATCCGCCTCTACTTACGATCCTCTCTGGTCTACCTCCAAGACTGCTCCAAGGGTATAGTCTTCCTCCCCCCTCAAACACCATTGCTGCAATGGGTCTGAATCAAATTCATAAAAGGTCTTGATAAAGGGCATCTGTTGGTAAGTTCTATTTCCCTGTGGGATGCTTGGTAGCTGGGGAACTTGTACCTGCAGGCCTGTTGTCCCCACTTGTACAGACCTGGATCTTTTTACAGTATTGACAACCTCAGGTGTCTGCACCACTTCCTTCCTTGAGTCTGATTAGTTAGATTTGCCCTACACTTGTGCTTCCAATGCCCGATCTTGTGGCAATTATGACATGCAGTGGTCTTCTTTAGTGTGGCAACATCTACTCCTGTCTTAGGCTCTATGGGTCTCCCCCTTCCCTGACCCGTTACATTACTGGGTCCCACCTTGATTATTCCCCTGTCTTCTTCCTAGTGACTGTCTGATCTTCCTTCTCTGCATTCTGCCTTCGGACCAGCATCAGCTTATCCTTAAGCTTCTTATGCTTCGAGTTCACTTCGTCACTACAGTACCTGGCATACCGTAGAATCTCATCCATGGATTTATTCTGCCAGCAAATCAAATGCTGTTGCATCATAAGGCTAACTTCTGGTCTCAGTCCTAAAACAAATTCGGATATGAACTGTCCCATATCCTTTGGGTTGAGAGGGTCCAACCCGCTGTACTGCTTGAAGGCTTGCCAGAGCCTCCCATAATAGGCATGCACAGTCTCCTTTGGTTCCTGAACAGTTCTGTCTATCTTAACCCAATCAATATCTTGGGGTGGAATCTTAGATTGCAACCACGTGACTACCTGCTCATACTTTTTAATAACCAGAGGTGAAGGACCATGTGTAACAGAGTCTCGCTCAGGTTCTGAAGACGGCCAATCGACAGCAATTTTACAAGCCGACCACAGATCACGCGGTACCACAATATCAAACAATGTATTCAAATCACTCCACAACACCCTTGAAATTTTAACAAATCGATCAACTTGTTTGTACCACTCAACAGGTTTTTCCCTCAGCCGAGGAAAATCATTGGTAAACGCGCCAAAAAGCCTCTACTCTTACTGTCCCTCCTCCTGGAGGTGGTGTTTCTCCTATGCTCTCCCTAGCACTCTTCTTCTTTGCCCATCTTTCCTTCCATTTGTCAAGCATGCTCCATGCACGTATCCCTACAATCAATTCTCGAATGTGCGTTTTCAACCCTATGACTCTTTTCTCTTCTAATTCCTGATCACTGCAATTCAGCCTATGATTGCCTTGCAATATCTTTGTTTTAGAAAAATCCACATCATACCTATGTGCCAATTCTGTCCATTTCTCATCTGGCTCATAAAGTTCAATCCTTTCTAAAGGCAAATTTCCACTGATTATTTCCTCTACTTCTGCCTTTATTCTCACCACCTCCAACACTTTAGCCGTCATAGTAGCTTTAATTGTTCCTCTACTCGTCGCGCTACTAGACTCCCCACTCTCACTACTCTGATCTTCCAGCTGATCTCCTTCCATCATGTTCCGTGAGACAGATTGACTCCACAAAACTCCCTGACCATTGTCACTTCCCATCATCCTTCCACTAGGACCTCACACTGGGGGTTCCCACATCCTCAAGTCAGAACGTGAATTAGTTAAGGACCCTGTTTTTGCTGCTCTCTGTTCTACTATCCCCTCCAGAAGAATCCGCTGTGGCTGGCAAAGGCCTACTCAATTCTATGGGCCTCGAAGGGTGACCACTTCCACTCGTTGTCCTATTCCCTCCAAAATCAGTACTTTCTCCCATTACCAATCGTACCAGACTCCCATTTCCTGCATGATCTGGATCGTACACTGATACTATGGGACCAATGTTGACCGGCACTGTAAGAGCTTCCGGTAGCCTGACAGTTGGATTACCTCCACCTGTCTCTGCACTCCTCAGTGTTTGTGTTTCCATTCCCTCTGTTCGTGTTGAAATTCTCCTTTTTACTCCTACACTTGAGCTTGTCTGTGGTTCCCTAATTTGCTCTGTAGCAGCTCTCATTCCTTCCTCCGAATCTGGATAATATGGAGGTGGATGTTCTGCCAGTAACATTTCCAAAAGACTGTCATCTGTGTCCCTATTATCTTCCTTTTCTCTTCTCTTCTGAGAATCTCCCACCTTTACTAACAGTGGAAACAATCTGTCTCCCTCAATGGTGTTTACTTCATCTCTTCGCCAATGCATCCCATCGTGCATCTTGGAATGCCCTGATCGACTTCTTCACCCTTTCCTGACTTCAATCTCTTTTTCTTGCAAGTGCTGCTCTTATCCATGCATCAAGCGCCTCAAACTGAGTTGGTCTGGGTAAAGGTCGCAATGCAGCCATCACTGATCTAAATTGGTACAATACATCAAACCTAAATGAACCATAACGTGGGAAAGTCAAATCTTCCTCTCTTTCAGTAATCTTTTGCCAATTCTCAAGCCAAATTATAGTATGGAGCCCTACATTCGTGGCCAGGTAATGAGCCGGGGTATCCTTGGGCGGTGCTTCTTCCCCCACTCGAGTTACCACTCCTCTATCTCCCCTACAAAGTTCTCGCAATACCTTAAAACATTTCATGATTAAATCAACTCTTTTTCCCACAATGTTGTCATTTTAATTCCTTATGTCAATCCACCAATACCAGCGCATCTTCACACCAACCGACCTATTGCAGCCCGGCACACTTCAATGTCACTCTTCCTCCGCGTTCAGAAGTTCCCCTTCTTCACAGTTTGTCTCTCACTCTCACACGTCTCATTCACACTGCAAAGTAACTGTCTGTGCACCATACGACCGGACAGTCACTCAGTCAACTATCTCTCCACCAAACGACTGGACAGTCTCTCGTAATTGTCTATCTCAATCTGACAATTTTTTGTCAGTGAAACGACCGGACAACTGCTCTCTACCATCTGCCTACGAACGGCCGGAGGGTCACATAAATAATTGACAGGACCCAATCACTCAATTTTACACACATAGTAACCCACGACCTGTGTTGGTCACTCAAACCTTCACTCCCTCGTTCCCTGTCTCGGGTGGGTTTGTCTATGACGTCTTATGACTCCCACAATCAATGGCTGACAATTACAGCTCTGGGTGTCTTCTACACCACAATCTATCTATCCCAGGCTCTTAGGCTACTCGTTGAGCCTGACATCAAAATCTCATGGCCTGCGCGCGCTCACAGTACGAAACCTAATTCCAACTCCGCAAGACATCACGCAATCAAATCATCACCGCAATCTAACAACACACTCCTATTCATACTCACTCCACCAGGAACTTCTGCTTCCGCCACACCCTCACTCCGGACAACCATCTCTTGGGCTCTATGGGGTTTGAACTAACCTTTCTCTATCTACTCCCCTTAATACAGAGGTAACCATCCTCTACCAACATGTCTAATTTCTTGAGTTTGGTTTAAAAGGAGGGCGAACAATTTCCAATCAATTGCAGAATGTTCGCTTGTTTTTTTATTTTCCTTGAATGTAAATCCTCTACCAAAATGTCTAATTTCTTGAGTTTGGTTTAAAAGGAGGTCAAACAATTTCCAATCAATTGCAGAATGTTCACTTGTTTTTTTATTTTCCTTGAATGTAAATTTAAAGTTGTGGTAATCGTTTCCAGTAGAGCACGAATTGCAATTTAAGTATTTATTGGAGATTGAGCTTTCCCCCACTTGATTCACGTTTTTAGTTGACAACTTGCTCTTTTTATGCTCATTGGCGGCGTGGCTACGATGGCGACCTGAACAGACGCAGGATCGCGTGGCTCCCCAACCCTGATCCCCGTTATGGCCCATAAATAATATCTAAGCCCCCAAAATACAGTGCATCTTGCCTTGCCGGGACGAGGAAGCTGGTGCCTGTCCTGCTGAAGCGAAACGACCGCGGTGTCGGTCCCCGGGGACGCTCTACCCTCGCGGCGCGAAGGCCTGACTGGTGTCGAGACGTAATGGCGGCCTGAGCTGGGGGAGACGGGACCCGCATTGCAGCCACAGAGGACCCACCGGAGACTGGCGGCCAGGAGTACGGAGGCGGGAGCGGAGACCAGACCCCGGTGCGGCCGGGAGCAGGGGAGAGCGCGGGACCGCGCGGGGTGCAGCCACTGCCCGAGTGAGCGCCCGTTGGGGGAGACGCCGAAATCGAGCCCCCGGCTCTGGGGCCTGCACCAGACCGAAGTGCCGGGCCCCGCCAAGGCTCCCGAGTGGCGGAGCAGCCGGGCGGTGGAGCGTCAGGGCGCCCCCAGACTTGCAGCGGCATACGGTTCCATGGACAAGTGCCGGCAAGGGGTTCAGCGGCGGCAGCCCCGGGTGAAAGAGAGGCACTGTGGTGAGGCGCCCAGGGGTGCGAAGAGCATGGCAGGCGTGAAAATTGAGCCCCAGGCTCCGGGGCCTACGCAGGCCACACTGCCACCACACTGCAGACAGAGGGAAAGGGGCTGCCGGCCCCGCGCTGTGGGAGAGCCTCGCTTGCCCAAGACCTGGGGGCAGATCAACCAACAGCGCACATCAACCCAGTGGGACCAAGAAAGTGCCCAGAAGGTGAGGAGCGGCGCAGAGGGAACTGCGGCGCCTATCTGGAGGCCATAGTGCCTAGACTCCGCAGAACTGGGACTGTGGGGCCTCTTGTGGACTGGGGCCTGGCCTGCCCAAGCGGACTTTGTTAGTGCGTGGCTCAGCCTGCGCTGCTTATCTATCACACGGGGACTGGAGCGGGCCTCGGGGAACCGGCCACTCCGGGTCCCTGCGCATACGGAGGGGCAATAGCAGCGACTGGAGCGGTGAGGGGGGACTCGTGGGGGCATAGACCTCAACCTCCGCAGTTTGCCTTTTGCGTCAACTCACACCCCCTGAGGGCCCCTCCCGGGTGGACCGACGGACAGGATTCCCTGGAGCTCGAGCAGACAGCGCATCATGGCCAATGTGGGGCGTCGCGGCGGGCGCACTATCACGGACATGCTGACCAAGAATGCCCCTAAGAGCGAGAAGGGCCCTACGTCTCCAGCAGGGGCTAGGAAATCCACGGGGCAGGCGGACAGCGGGGCCTCTATCACCAAGGTGTTCCTGGAGACCCTATTTACCTCCCAACGAGAGGACTTCCTAACGCTCAAGCAAGACATGGCCGGGGAGTACCGTGAGCTACGACGCGATGTACATGGCCTAGGTGAGCGGGTGGGGACGATGGAGGACGCAGAGCATAACAGGAGTGAAGAGGTGGAACATTTGCAGCAAGAAGTCCTTCGTCTTCGTGAGCAACAAGTTGACCTTCAAGCACATGCGGAGGACCTCGAAAACCGCTCACGGAGGAACAACATACGGGTCCGTGGCGTGCCATCCAAAGCAGAAGGGGGATGCGCTGCCAGCTTTCTGCAGGGTCTGTTCCGGGAGATTCTGGGGGAGCCTGAGGACTTTGACATTTGGCATTGACAGGGCGCATAGAGTGTGCCTGGCGCGTCGGGCGCCTCCCCCCTCCCCCGGACATCCTGGCCTTCCTACCTGACTTCCCCTTGAAAGAACGAATCCTGAGAGCGGCGCACCAGAAACAGCCGTTGCAACACCAAGGGTATCAGGTGGCGTTGTATCAGGACCTCTCGGCCATCACTTTGCACAAGAGAAAGACATTCAAGGTGGTTACAACGTTCCTGCGCGACAAAGGAATTCCGTACTCTTGGGGTCACCCCTTTCGGCTTATTTTTAAATGGATTCCGCAACGCAAGAGGATACTCTCCGATCTTCAGAGGAGAAGTCCCCGCGACCGTCCCGAGATGGTTGGTAACGAGTGGGCCGTAGCCAACCTCCTCCGTTCTCGATGCTAGGTCATAAAAAACTAACTTTCCCATCAAACATTGCCTCAGTGCCGAGTTTCTGAAACCTGAACTGGAATTTAACTGCATCCCTCACCAAGTAAATGAAAATACGAGTGTTTTTTGCTTTAACACATTTTGAAAATAGATGAATAAATAAATTATAACATAAATTCACAATTACTTATTTTGCTAGTGAACCACCTCTTCAATCAAGTCAAATGTGCAGTCCTAAGTTTTAAAATTATGTCAAATATACAGTCCAAAATTGATCTTAAATGTAAACAGAATCCGTTCGAGTTCATAAGATGTAATGCTGTCTCCGAGGTGATGATCTTTGAGGCACATTCTTTTCTCCAACAGTGGATGAACATATGGGGTGCAATTCACTTTTGAGACGGAAATTACAAAGTCAAAATGCATGATAGTGAATGCACACCTTCCCTTTTTAAATCGATTAATTTTGAGCTTTGAACTGCCTTAAATGCAGCCTGGGTGGAGAGCATGTAAAGTGCACATGAATGTTTGACCGGCCCGAGACGTCCGGCCAAACATTCATGCGCACTTACAAAGTGTGCTCACCACTCCCCCTGTTCCTGTCGTCAGAGCGGCACTGTCCCACCCTGGCAAAGCTGCCACAGCAGGACATAATAAAATGATAATAACCTCAAGTTATTATCATTTTATTTTTCCTTATTTTACTGCTGCACAGCAGTGGGGCAACTATACTCCGCTTGAGTGGAAGAGCCGCCACTTGTTACATACACCGCAGCAGACAGAAAATTGCCGCAACGTGCGGCGCATGCAAAAGCCATTTGTCACGAGTAGAATAGAACCTGTGGCACAAATGTGCCTGCGTTGAGAGTCACAATAATAAACACAGGCATATCAATCAAAACGTCATAATAAAGCAAACAAACTCATGAGACTGCACGGAGTCAAGTCATATATGATGAAGGGGGGGACAGCCCACGGAGTGCCCACCAAGTGTGACAGACATCTTGCTTTAAATAGAAGGAAGCTTAAATGCACAATCTGAGTTTGTTGTGCGACTTTACTGCTGATTTACAACAGCACACTCTGTATATTGATGTGCATCATACGTCTGATTTCTTAACCGCATCTTCCACTGCATGAATACTAATATCAGAATATTCATCATATAATGCAGAAGTTATGACCACTCATGGGGCGTATCAGAGGAAGAGAAAATCATGTTGGTTGAAAATAAGGAAGTGTGTCTGGCTTAATAAAAATGGCATATACAAGTGAGGATCATCAAATGACGCAGACCTTTCCAGACAACTAAATATTCGAGTGTTAATTTACCCACTTCCAAAGGTCCTCCTTTTCCCCTCGGATTTCTTTAATGGATCAGGATATGCTCTTAAAGAGGGTCTGCTAGGCCGGACGGCGTTTAGTTGTGTCCCTAGACGACCAGGCTGCTTGTATTTTAGTTTTTGCTATCGCCTGTCGCATTCACAAACTACAAACAAATGTGTCTTTTGGACACACATTACAATGACTCTTTTTGAAAGGGCCATGCCTTCGCAGAGAGGTTTCTAACAACAGCAGTGACCTTCAATACGAGTAAAAAAAAGGTCAGTTTTATAGAGTCCCTATTCGCGCCAAAATACTGGAAAATAAAGTTAACCAATGCCCGATTAAAGATTACACCGAACTTCAGTTCAATTAATAAGCATTGACAAAGCTAACAGTATTTCCATTACACCATGACCAGAACTTTTGGCTTTCCCAATGCTTGTTTTCCCCCAGGTGGCCTCTGTGCATGGCATGTATCCACACAGGAGTTGTTGCAAATGGTGGTACCTATATTAAGACACAAGATGATTGAAACCAGGTACGCTTTAGAGTTGTTGGAGTGTACTTCAGGGTGGGGCAGACAGTCATTGAGGCTGGACAACACATTCAGATTGACCGTCAGATGCCACCCCACTCTTAGGTCCACACCCTCGCTTGCTTGAATATAAACTGAACCAGTGCCTAGTTTTGGGAAACGATCAAACAACACCGTGATGGAAAGAATGTTTGAATTAATCTCGGCCAGTGACAATCGAGTGGTCCACATTCCAGTCCATCATTTTTTGCTCATAATGCCAGTTTAGACAAAGAAATCCCAAATGCAAATGAGTCTTGGTCCTGCTACATTAGGAACAGTTCAACCCAAACTGGGCCACAGTCAGCCTCAGGCAGGTTTTGACATACTCTGGCCTTGCCAGTGAAGCTTGCGGATGTGACAACAAGTGCAGAGGAGAAAGTCTTTTTCAATGTCATGAAAGTGTTTTCTGCTGTTTTGGACCCAACGTATAGAACAATACAACACTGTTCAATGCTGTTATTGAGGTTATGCTCTACTAGAGCTACCCATTAAATCAGCGTTACAAATCCCCGAATCACAGGAAATATTGTATGTCCTTGATGTACCGTTGTATAGGCCACTGACCTAACGTTTGACTCTATCTTTCTGCACTTTAGAACCAAGATGGTGTACCAATGAAGCCCAAGAACCAGCCTCTTTTATATGGAATATACACTTTCTAAGTTTACAGACATGGTTGTTTGCTTTTGAGACAGCAAGCAAAGCTTGCAGATGGCAACAATGATCTTCGTCAGGGGTTGAGTATGTCAGAATACATATCTTCTATATCTACAATGACAATCTGATGCAGGTACTCTCACATCATATTTTTAAATACTGGAAGGTGGAAGGGGCATTGCAAAAAATGAAAAGCATTATAAAGTATTCAACTAAACTGCAACATGTGTGAAGGCGTTCTACCACTTACCTAGATTCGATAAGCATAGTAGATGGTATGCTTCCCAATGACTTGGTTTGGTATACATGGATGTGGTCCTTAGCTGATAAAACAGCACAGAAATCAGGGGCACAGGCTAACTTTTTTGTTGTGATTGTATTGAGGGCATGGTAGTTAGTGCAAATCCTCAACTCCCCATTTGCCTTTGAGATAAAAATTGAGTGAGACAGCCGCCGTCTCTGATAATTTGCTAGATATTTATTTAGGTATGCATACAGGTGTTGGTTTTTACTCTCTCTTAGAGCTTATATAGTGCTGCATGGAGCATTTGACTACTGCACTAAATCTACCTACCACTCCTATGAGTAATACGGAAGTAGAACCCGTCTCTTGAGGGGTATTATTACAGATGCCAGAATCTTGTTACTTTGACTTCATTTCAACAGCTCCCAGCCTGTTGAATCTGTGGCTCTTCTTCTTTCAAAAACGAGCTCACACTTCCTTTTACCTGCAGCCTAATTATATAGCAAGAAATCATCAGAGACGCTGCATCATCACTCAGGTATGGCACCAGGAAAGCTACTTGCGACTGGACTTCAGGGATGTTTGCTATATAGCACGTGGAATACATTTAAACTTGGGTGAGGAAAGTCTGAATCTCTGTTGGATTTCACGTGTGCCATTCTTGTGCAGTCAGAGGTAGGAATGATAACACACATTTGTAGGACCCATGACTGGGACCATGGTGTAAAATGGGCCATGCTCAGAAACTGAGACAGGGGATAATGAAAGTAGTTGTGTACTCGTCTGTGAGCTGTTGGTAATGGGGTTACCCAGTCTTGCAACTAGGACACTGCCCACAAAGGGCAGCAATTATGCCCCTTGAGGCTTGTTGGGATGGAAAAGTCCTCTACATGGTAAAAGATATGTACCCCTCCCCTGAGTGTCCAACTGTATTGTTATTTGGTTCCCTACTGTTGATTTTTTTGAAATAGGTGAATACAGATCATGTGTGTGTGCCATGACAGAGATCTGTCTCACGGATTGTGGTCTTGTTTCTACATGAGAGGCATCCAACATTCTAACCTCATAGAGTCGGAAGGCTACCAACTTCACAAACAAATAAGCAGCACAAGCATAATGGTGGCAGCATACTGTGTAGTGATCAGTACTAGTGAATAGGGTATTTTGACAATGTGTCACTGGGGTGAGGCCTACAGGCTCACTCCCCTTTTTAAAAGTTCCACTGCCGTGTGCTTAACTCACTCTTGGCCTACATCAGGTAGATGGGGAGTGCTGTGCAGGAGAAGTTATTTATTTATTTATTTTATTTATTTATTTATGTGATTTATTGAGCGCGAACAATTGCCCGAGGGCGTCTCGGCGCTATGGATGAGGCAGAAAGTGCAAGGAGAGGTTGATTTATTGATTGAAGAGCCATGTTTTTATTTTTCTTCTGAAGATGGTCAAAGTAGGAGCGGACCTAGCATCTAAATCAAGGGAGTTCCAGAGTTTTGCCGTTGAAACGTGGAAACTGCGATCACCCCATGCAACAGTTCTAGTGCGTGGAACTGTCATGTTGAAATTGTTCATAGAGCGGAGTGATCGACTGGGGACATGAAACGTAAAAGGGTCAATGAGAAAGCGCGGGCCTTGTTTGTACGCGGCTTTGCAGGCTATGCAGAGTGCTTTGAACTTTATCCTATTTTTGACTGTAAGCCAGTGATAGTTTTTTATGGTATCGGCGATGAGTTTGAATTTAGGGGTGCCAGAAAGTAATCTGGCCGCGGCGTTTCGTATGGATTGTAACCTTTTGATGACCTTGTTTTGGGCATTCACTAGGAGTCCATTACAATAGTCCACTGAGGACATGACAAAAGAGGTGACCAGGGTCTTGCCAGAGTTGGGGGGGGGAGAAGTGGGAGAATCTTTTTTATGGCTTTCAGTTTAAAGAAAGAAGATGAGACAGTCGTGTTGACATGGGCTGAATAGGAGAGTTTATTGTCTATGAGTATTCCTAGGTTTTTAACCTTGGTGACTGGGAGGGGGGGCCTAGATTAGTGGGCCACCATACATCTGACCAGGAGGGAGTGAGTTTGCCAAAGGTCATGACCTCTGTTTTATTAGAGTTTAATTTAAGACAGTTTGCTGACATCCAGTGACTGATGGCCAGCATGCCCTGTTGAAAATTGGCAGCTATTTTTTCTCCGTTCTCTTTGATGGTGAGAACCAGCTGGGTGTCGTTCGCATAAGATGTTAGGCTCATCCCCCAGTCGTTAATTACCCTTGCCAGGTCGGTGACATAGATATTAAATAGGGTTGGACTGAGGGATGATCCTTGGGGAACACCACAAGGTAAGGCCAGTTGTTCTGATAAAAAGGTGTCTAGCTGAACTGTCTGGGTATGGCCGGTTAGGAAAGATCTTATAAGGTCTTTAGCTTTCGCTTGGATGCCGATGGCATTGACACGGTCGATCAGGATGTTGTGATCGACCGTGTCAAAGGCCGCCGTGAGATCGAGCAGGATGAGGACTGCCGCTCCTCCTTGATCAAGTGCTTTCCTAATCTCATCGGTGGATTTGATGAGTGTGGTCTCTGTACTATGAAGTTTGCGGAAGCCGAATTGACTGTCATCCAATAAAGAGTGTTGTTCTATATATTGAGATATTTGGGAGTTCATCATTTTTTCAACTGCTTTTGCTGGAAATGGCAGACTAGCTATTGGACGATAGTTATTGGAGTTATCCGCATCGAGGTGAGGTTTTTTAAGTAGGGGTTTAAGGATAGTATCCTTCCAGATTGCAGGGTAGACTCCGGTGCTAAACATGGTGTTAAAAATGTTAGCAAGTTGGAATGACTCTGCACTGGATGTATGTGTGCCTGGGATGTATGTGTTTGCCGATAGCACACCCTGGTACATTAGAGAAAAGCTTTAGTGCCGAACAGTGTGTGTACATTGAATGTGTGTGCTGAATGCATATGTACTTGTGGTGGTACAATGCATGGTGGTAACAGTGCTGGGCAGTACGTGTGATGTGAATGTACATTAAGTAATTGTGCCTGCAATGGTACATTACATGGAGGACCCTGTGTTCCATTTTGGGGAGCTCAGGTCTTCCTGGTGAAGACATGAGGAAGAGAGGAATCCCCTCCAGACAGATGTGTGTATTCCTGAATTCCTGTGAGCGGGATGGGGACACACATTGTAGGAAACAAGGAAGAGTCTCCCTTTACTCCTCAAAAGGCTGCTCTTTGATTCAGTGATAGATTACAAGGAAGGGGCCTGGACACATCTCAGGAAAGGGGATGAGGCTGATCATTTCTTTTTTGCATTACTGATTCCATGTTGGTGGGTGAAAACAGTTGCATGTGTGGACTCAGACACACTGGGAAGACAATATTTTCGAAATTCTTTCCCTGTAATGCTACAAACAGTTTTTTCCGTGGGGGAGAGGTGCTCCAGGCAGGATAGGGTGACTGTCTTCTATGTCTTTCCTGCCTCTTTATTTGCTGGCCATATGGTGGTGGCCATATTATGTAGTCAGTATGTGTAGTTGCCAACGACTGCCATGTGTCTTTTGTTCCCCATGCTTCGTCTATGCTGGCCTTGTGGCAGCAGCCATTTTGTGTAACCAGTGTGTGTGTGTGTGTGTGTATGTGTGGTCACAGTGGCCATTTTGTCTTTGACCTATGTGGCTCCTTCTTTGTTGGCCATGTGGCCACCACCATTTTTTGGAAGCAGTTAGTCTGTGTCCATTTGGTTGCCATTTTGTCTTTCTTTTCAGTGCCTCCTTCTTCAGTGGCCATAGGTGGATGGGCTAGCTTTGAATATTTTGTGCAGCCAGTGTGTGCTTCAATATCTTTATTCCAATTCGAAAAGCCATTTTCATTGATGGAAAAGGCCTATGACATTTTTGTTCATTTTGTTCCTTTTTTTCTGAGATATTTATTTGGGCTTGTGGCTGATTGTTGTACAGTATTGTTGTTATTATACATTTTAAAATGTTTGCCTGCCTCCTTGTGTTGCTCAATGTACTCCTGTGTATTGGATCCACATGATGACATTTGACTTCCATTGTTTTAATTGACTTTATCTGTTTTAATTTTCCTACAATATCACTTTTTCTGCATATGCGTGTTGCCTGTGATTTAATTTCGTGTCTCCTTGTAGCTTCAGATTGGGAGTGTTTCATAGAGTAGGGCAGCCTTAGTCTTGCCAGGAACAGAATGTGTGAGATGTGAGTTTGAAAGCATGTGAGAGAGAAATATGTGGCTTGTACCTCCACTAGGATGACAGAAGTAATGACCCTTATACATAGTTATTATGCAGGAGATGGTAGGCCTGCTGTCCTGCTGTGATTCCGAGAATCCTATGCATAATGAATGAGGCTTAAGCTTTTCGGAGAAAACCCCATGCATCTTTAGGCATTACCATAACTAGGTAAAAGGTCAGTTATGCAGTGTAATATCAGGGGACTGCAGGTGAAAGGTGTATTCATTACCTGAGCAGGTATTGGGGTACCTATATGGAACATAACTCGAGTATAGTGCTGTCGGCAGGGGTATGCAAATGTGTATTATGTTATATATTGTAAAATGGAGTTTTACCTATGGGCTTTAACGTGCCATAAACTCTATCTTGAATTCTGACTCTGTTTAGCCTGAGCTATACACATACAAGCAGGCCACCAGGTTACTCACGATTATGTAGGTTATTCACGTTCAAGATTGTATTTTTTACTTTTAGAAATGTTTTCTACTTTTGCAAGCTTCACTAAGATAAGGCGATACAAAAGGGGATGATGGACGGAGAGTTTGAACAAATCAAACACTCACCCCCAGTCAACTGATCTGGGTTTAATCCATCACCATTCTTTAGTTCACTCAGCCACCCCAGTTCAGACATGGCTAAATGCAAATCAGTCTGACCCTGTGCCTTATGGGAACAGTCCAGCCCGAACTGCCAAGCCATGTCTTCCCTGGACCGGAAACAAGCATCCTGGGACCGGTTTTGGATTCATAATCCTCATCAGCCAGGCTATCTTGAATCCAGTGGCCAAGTGAACAAGGGACTCACGTGTGAGCATACCCTGCCACACTTAGGGCGAACAAAAGGGGATGATGGACGGAGAGTTTGAACAAATCAAACACTCACCCCCAGTCAACTGATCTGGGTTTAATCCATCACCATTCTTTAGTTCACTCAGCCACCCCAGTTCAGACATGGCTATATGCAAATCAGTCTGACCCTGTGCCTTATGGGAACAGTCCAGCCCGAACTGCCAAGCCATGTCTTCCCTGGACCGGAAACAAGCATCCTGGGACCGGTTTCGGATTCATAATCCTCATCAGCCAGGCTATCTTGAATCCAGTGGCCAAGTGAACAAGGGACTCACGCCTGAGCATACCCTGCCACACTGAGGGCGAACAAAGCGATACAAAAGGGGATGATGGACGGAGAGTTTGAACAAATCAAACACTCACCCCCAGTCAACTGGTCTGGGTTTAATCCATCACCATTCTTTAGTTCACTTAGCCACCCCAGTTCAGGCAAGGCTATATGCAAATCAGTCTGACCCTGTGACTTATGGGAACAGTCCAGCCCGAACTGCCAAGCCATGTCTTCCCTGGACCGGAAACAAGCATCCTGAGATAAGGGGCTGGAACATGTCGAGAGAATATGTGAGAAATCCTTCGCTTTGGAATGCTTGCGGGAACTGGGCCAGCACCAGTAAGGTTTCTTGCTGTACAGGATGTCTTCTCATGTACTGAGAATATTATAAAACTGGGGTTTCTTGGCTCTGAAGCCAGATTTCTCCTGAGAGACAGACTTGTCAGCTCAGTGATACATTTCCCGCCTTGAGGAGTCTCTTGACCCCAGGACTGTGGTTTGAAATCCTCAGTCTTGTGTGGATTAAGATGAAGATATTGCAGCGAGTGAGGTACCAGGCAGCGCAAGATACTGTGTGTGTGACGCGAAATAAATTACCAGACGTTGTAGATAGCCAGAGCGTTTCAAGAGAGAAGAATTTGCTTAAAGTAAAGCTGCAGGTTAATTCACAATGCTCACAGGAAGTTTTAATTAATTCTCTGGAGGACTTTACTCCACACGAGATAATGGCATTTTGGACAGATTCCGGCAGAAAAGAGGAGAGGCTTTGCTAACGTGGATTGTGCATTTGTTTGATTAGGAGCCCCTGAAGTGATGTTGAATTGAGAAAATGTAGCACAGTTGTGTGCACTTAGCCTTGACTGTAATGTGCAGGAATATTTTAGAAATTACAGAGAAGATAAATAAATCAGCTTGTTACAAATAGCAGTTGCTGGATGTAGTCACAAGTCAGACTGGTCGGTAAGTGATAAACCTTGGGTTGCATTGAAAGAAGCTAATCAGAGACTTAAGGCAGAAATTATGAAAAGTGCTATTTTTCAACATGATTTTGAGTGGGGAGAGCAGTTGCAATGTGCTTTTGAGTTGCCAAAAGAGGCTGTATAACATGATTTAGATGAGTGGTAACATTGAGTAAGATGGGACAGCTCAGGGGCAGTATGCTACTTGGAATATGTGGAAAAAACTAAGGAAAGAAGTGAGTTCTCCTGGGTTTTGGATTAAAATGTTGTCAGATGCTGGAGACTGGTTTATTCCCTTTGAAAAACATTTTTTTTGCACTTTGATAGACACGGGGCAGGTACAGTTGCTTTTGTCTTTTTGCACGCTGACAGAGACTGGGCAGATGAAAATAAAGCACAATGTGATTTTGAAATTTGAAATTCCCTAATGCAGCGGAGTTCTCATGAGTTATACAGAACTAGGTACAAGAAGCAAATGTGATCAAGATGTACATACAGACAGAAACTGCAGTGTTGCATAAGCAGGTGGTGCAGTTCATAGTAAAAAACACAGAGGTGTTACAAAATGTGTAACAAAATGTGTAACAAAATGTGTCTGAGATACAGGAGTCCCCTGTGAGGTGGGGTAAGGATCTGTGGCAAGAAATTTGGGATATGTTACAGCAAAGCACAGTCACTGTTTATCATGTAGAAACTCACTTAACTAGAATGCTGGTTTAATTTCCATGCAGACAAAAAAAAACAAAATCTTGGATACAGAAGTGGTGACGCAAGAATCTAATTTGGTGGGCATAGCTATGTGGGCACACCAAAAATGTGGACACCTGTGAGAGAAAGCCACTAACAGGTGGACAGAGAATAAAGGGATGCATATTCCCCTAGACCTGAGTAAAATTGTGATTCCTAATTTTTCAGCATGCACAGCACAGATCAGTCCCACACATGGTGAGGGGCCAGTTGGAGAGAGGAAAATTATCAGACATTGGGCTCATGCCAAATGATCGAGTGTGGACACATTCAACAATGTATGGAGAGAGAGTCCGGAGGGGACTGCCCCAGCCCTTCTTACTGTGCAATAGGAAGGTGGGTTTGACTCCACTACCAATAAGCCAAAGTGTGGCTGGGATCATTGCAGACAAAACGTTGATATTAGATCCAAAGCAGAAGGAAAATCTTGTTTTTGAGAAGAGTGATACTTGTTTCTTTCCTAGATTCTACTGCAATGTGTGGGTCCCTGTGTCTGAGTGGAGCAGTGAGGGAGCGGGAGACCCCAAGCGCAAAGTATCCACCTGACAGCGCAGATCGATCCCTTTGCTGACATCCTTTGGCTGAATCAACCAGATGGGCTTACCTGGCACAAACAGTTTTTACAGATCATGTTAAATGTGCACAAATGACACTGATTATCTAAATGAAAAATGATGATTCCAAGAATACTTTTAAATCACAAATGTAAAAGGATATTGTTTTAAATATAACAGAAGGGTTGTCTACAATCACATGGCTAGGACTGATGCATTGCATACCCAGAGTGTAACAGGAGAAGCTGTTCAGCTTGATGTAGAATTATTTTGAGATGTAATTATTGTTTTAGGCAAAGTAATTAAGTTTAGGTGTTGCAATAGTTGAAGTACCAGGATTAGCCATTTATAACACTGGGAGCAATATTAAGTTAGCATGTTTGATTCTTTTTGTGTATTCATCACACATTTATTTCTATAGCTGAGGTATTATTGGATATATAAGAACTATTTTAAATGAAGATACAAGTTACATTATTTTATAATGTCACTGTTTTATGTGTGCTTAATTTCATATTCATGCTCTTAATTTTAGATATGTATTGTTATGATAGTCAAAGGTCATGGGGTGGAATGTATTGCTACATGCACTCCTGTGTATTGGGACCATGTGATGACCTTTGACTACCATCATTTTAATTAACTTTATGTGTTTTAATTCACTATAACATCATTTTTTCTGCACTTGCCTTTTGCCTTGTAATTTCATTTCGTCTCTCTGTAGCTTCAAAGTGGGAGTGTTTCACAGAGTTGGACAGCCTTAGCCTTGCCAGGAACCGAACATGTGGGATATGCGTTAGAAAACATAAGAGAGTGAAATGTGTGGAATGTACTTCTCTGTCTAAGAGAACAGTGCTGTAGGCAGTGGTGTGCAAAGGTTCATTATGTTATACATTGTAAAGTGGAGTTTTACCTATAGGCCTTAACGTGCCATAACCTCCATAATGAATTCTGACTCTGTCTAGCATGAGTTCTGCACACACAAGCATGCCCCCATGTCACTCACGGTTATTTAGGTTATTCAAGTTTGTTTTCTGTACTTTTTGAGATGTTTTCTACTTTCGCAAGCTTCACTAAGATAAGGGGCTGGAGCATGTTGAGAGAATACATGAGAAATCCTTTGCCTTAGAATGCTCGCAGGAGCTGGGCCAGCACCAGTAAGTTTCTTAGTTGTAAAGGAAGTCTTCTCATGCATTGAGAATATTATAAAACTGGAGTTTCTTGGCTCGGAAGCTGGATTTCTTCTGAGAGACAGACACGTCTTCTCAGTGCTGCATTTCCCGGCTTGAGGAGTTTATTGACCCCAGGCTGTGATTCGGAATCCCCCAGTCTTGTGTGGGCTAAGATGAAGATATTTCAGCGGGGGAGTGTTTTCTCTGATCATTGGTATTGAGATATATGTATGGATATAGGTTTATTTTTACATGTACTTTTGTCTGTGCTGAGCGACCAGCCTGTGAAGTATTTACATTATTAGGTTCTTGTTCATAGACATTATCGGATTTTTCTGTGTATATATTTTATATGCTTGTACATGCTCTTTATATTTGATTACTTGTATTTGACAGTGCTTGTTTCTTGCATTGGACACCCATTATTATTATATTTGCTCTCTTGCATTTGATTTCTTTATTATAATCTGCTTATATTTTGCTCCATTATTATTATTTGACTTGTAAGTGTTCATTATTTGTGTGTGTTTTCCCATAGTTATCAGCCTGTGTTTTATATATTATGCATTTGAACTTGTGATACATAAATACATTTGCATGTTGTTTTCATGTATTATCTGGGAAAGTCTTTCTGTTAGAGAGTGTTCCACTAATAAAACCCCACACTTTATTCTGAAAACTGTCTCCTGATGTATCTCATTTGGTGAGGGTAGAGCCCCTTTCCAGGTGTTTTCTTGCCTTACCGACTGCCCCTGCTAGGGAGTGCTGAATTTCTTTTATTTAGGACTTTAAAGCAGGACACTCCTATAGAGTCCCGATGGGCCCTGGTGGGGCACCAGTAATTATATGATGTCTTTTTAAAATTTTTGCCACTCTGTGTTTGCCATAGGCTGCCATGTGGTCTTTGTTCTCCATGCTTCCTTCTTTGCTGGACATGCAGCAGTTGCCATTATGTGTGGCCAGTGTGTGTGCGGTGGCCATTTTGTCTTTGTTCCCTGTGCCTTCATCTTTTCTAGCCATGTAGGAACAACAATTTTGTTGAGCCATTTAGTATGTATATTTTGTGGCCATTTTCTCTTGATTTTCCATGCCTCCTCCTAGAGGGCTATGTGGTGTGTTAAATAACTACCGCTACTTTGTTCAGCCAGTGTCTGCTTCAATCCCTTTATTCTACTTTTAAAAGCCATTTTCTAGAAAAATGTTGTTCATTTTTTTCTTATTTCCTGATATATTTAGTTGTTTTGTGGCTGATTATGGTACAGTGTTGTCGTGTTTATTAAATTTTTTGAGAGATTTGCCTACCTGCCCCTGAGTCTCCATGGGCTCTGGTTGGGCAGCAGCAGTTATTTATTGTTTTAGTTTTATTTTTCTCTGCCTCCCATAGAATTCTCAGGAGTCCTGGTGAGGCACCAGTAATGTTTTTATGTGTTTCTTTTCGATTTCTACCTCCCTTCACCAGCCTCCTACAGAATCCCCATGGACAATGGTGGGTCACCAGCAAATAATTAATGCATGTGTTTTAAATGTTTGCCTGCCTCCTATTGAGACCCCATTGGCCTTGGTGGGACACCAGCAATTATTTATTGTATTTTTTTTTTGCCTCCATACAGACCCTCCAGGATATCGCGATTTCGCGATTTGCCGCGAAATCGGCACTTTTTAAAAAATGCTGCGATTTTTACAAAAGTGCCCGCGAAATCGGCATTTTTGTAGAAATCGCGGCATTTTTCGCTATATCCTGGGGGGTCTGCTTTATGTGGCTATCGCCTGTGAATTGGGCTAGCAGCCAAAGACATCCAGTGCTGAGTTTTCCACGCCACGCCCTGCCTTCACTGCCACGCCTGTCTGCCCACACCATTCATGGAGCATTCGAACAAGGAAGTGTTTGCCTTCTAGAAGCATGCTGGCGCGAGCTGCCTGTGTGTCACCCTGATGGAATGCTTCGCGGGCTTGGAGACGGAGCGCCGTGCAGAGATGTCTGTCCCTCAAGATAAACAGACAGAACCGCTCAGCCGAGAGAGCTGAGGCACACACGGGACGGGGTATCTGCAGAGGCGCGCTGGACAAGGGATGAAGTCAGAGGGTTGAGCTCACCTATTGCAGACCGTTTCCCCTGGGAGTGAGCCATGAGAAAAATCCTAGAGGCGAGAAATTTAACACGGGCGTCAAGTGGCCCCATGTCATGGGTGTCAACTTCAACCAGTCCCGCTTTTAAATCGGCGACGATTTGCAGGCTGACATTTTGCAACGAAACTACAAGTACCAACATGCAGTTCGCTACTGTTTAACAAGTGGCCGTAGGCTTCACACAGAACCAACAACCACTTGGCGGTTTTGACTGCTCTTTCTCTAGTGTTTAGGTCTGTCGAACGGGTATCCGGTGGGATATCAGGTTGTGTTTAAAATACACTATATTATTTAACGTGCTTACTAATAAAAGGGGCGATAGGTATAGCCATCATTAGTGCAGCAGGTACAGTGGCACCAAGCTCTAAGGCTATTGCAAGACACAAACTGACCTGCAATGGTACGCCTCTTCTGGCGCAGGGCTTTGCAACGTGACGCATCTGGGAGATGCGTCACGTTGTAAATACCCCGCACCATGGTGCATCTTATGCGCCGCCGCTGCGTCACAAAAGTGACGCAACGGCGGCGTAAAAGCAGCGCAAGGGGCTTGTAAATCTGCCCCAAAGTGTCTACATTGTAAAGAAACCAAATATACATAGCTTCATGTTGTTAAATAACTAAAAAAAGTAAGATATCTGTGTTTGTTGTAGGAAAAATGGCCACATAAAATGCCGCAAAATTGCCGCTAAATTTCCATATTTGTGCCGCTAAATTTCCATTTTTGTGCCGCTAAATTTGCTAATCCATGCTGCTATATCCTGGGGGGTCTGTCCATACCCCTGCCTCCAATAGAGTCACCATGAGAACTGGTGGGGCACCAGCAATTATTTAATGTATTTATTATAATTTTTCGCTATGCCCTCTGGCTCCCATAGAGATTTCATGGCTTTGGAGGAACACAAACAAACCTTTTCTGTGGAATGTCATGTGAAAAGTTGTTTATGCAGAGGTGGCGTGGCCACGGAGGCGACCAAGATGGCCGCCTTAGCTTGAAGCTCCGCCGGCTGGACTCAATAAACTTCAATTTCCCCAATGTAACGGCATTCTAACTGCAGCAGACACCCTCCATCTGCTCCCGGGAACCGGAGGGAACAGACTGATGCCTGCTCAGGACGGCGGCGTGGGATGTTCCTGCGCTAGGGGCTTGCGCGGCTCGTCGGCCTTCCCAAAGAAGATCCGGCTTGCTGCTGTGGTGGTGAGTGCGGCCCTGGTGGGTGCTCTGCACTGCCCGGCGCTCCTTCCCCGCTCCTCCTGCGTGCTCTCCTCCCCCTGTCCCTCTCGCTGCGGCTCCCAGCCTAGTCCTGCTACGCGGGGACGCTTTCGGGTCCTTCCCGGCCTGGTGGGCGTTCCTGCACTGGGGCCTTGCATGTGGGTTGAGGCAGGAGGCGAGGCGGGCTAGTGTGGAGGCCCCAACGTTCCAACCTGAGGCAGTGGTGGCGCGGGGGCTCACAGGGCGTGCTGGCTCCCCCCGTCCCCCCCGCTGGCCGACTGTCCGCAGTGGGATGTGGCGACCTGCTCTGGGGGGGTGCATGCGGGTGTGTAGATAGGAGTGCGACATTTCCGCCCCAATGCCGATCAATGAAGACTGCTGACTGTCCCTGGATGCCTGGTTCTCCCCTACTGGCATACACTCGCTGAAGGACCTGCCTACCTGGGTGGATGGGCACTGTTGACTCCTTTGCGTGCCTTGGCAGACCACTGGGGCCTTCGGTCCAGCTTTCACCCTCATTCGCCAACATTCTCTGCTTGGTGGTGGCCTTAGATACGTTGCTGCATTGACAAGTAGCATTCTTTTTGTTGTTCAGCCTAGGTCATACCATCGGGCCGGTGACTCCGCGCCAGTGTTTTCTACTGGGTGCTCGCCCGGCCCTCCATCGGCTGGTCAGCGTTACCGGTGCGGCCGTGTGGTGCCCTCCACCGCGTGCTGACACCGCTGCCTGACATATTGGCGGAGGCTCCATCCCATGTGCATCCTGCGCCTCTCTGTCCTCTGGTTGCTCCGTGACTGCGGCCTTGCCAGTCCACCTGCAAGCTTCCTTCCTCTAGCTGCAGAATGGGAAAGAAGGACCCCAAACAACGCATGTTACAATTCGACAAAGCTCCCGGCCCCGCGTCGGATGCCCCCCTGGCCCGGGTGACGGAGCCGTTTTGATGACCTTGACAAAAAATTTGCTGATATGGGGACTAAGCTTCAGGTACACTATCGAAGACTGGATGTGGTGGAGGCAAGGGTATCGGACATTGAAGATGGCGCATCATTATCACTGAAGCGACTGGACAGGATGGAGAAGATCCTCAAGGAGGTGGCCATCAAGAATGGGGATTTAAAGGCACTCAGCCGCCGGAATAATATCCGAATCGTCGGAGTTGCGGAAACGACCTCCACTGGGCGTATGGACATCTTTGTTGAACAACTGCTCACAGAACTGTTTGGTAGGGACACATTCACACAGGGCTTTGTGGTGGAATGAGCCCACAGATCATTGGGCCCCCGCCCTTGGCCGGGCCTCCCCCCGCGTTCCATCATTGCTAGACTCATGAACTTTAGAGACAGAGATGCTGCTCTCCGTTCGGCTTGCGACATGGGTGACGTCCAATGGCAGGAGAACAAGTTGGCTTTTTTTTCCTGACTTTACCATCATGGTTCAGGATGCAGGATGCTAATTCAATGGTGTCAAGGCTACCCTGAGGAATCTGGGTCTCAAGTACAGCATGCTATACCCGGCGAGACTGCGGGTTGATGTGGACTGCAGATTTCGCGTCTTTGATACTCCCACCGAGGCGCAGGAATTTTGCCAGGAATACAGAAAGAGATGCTTGGGGGCGGCGGTCATGCCGCGCTCTGACTCCTTGCCTCAGGTGGATTCGCAGAACAGCGTTGAACTCTTCTCCGACCCCGGGACTGGTTGAATGATTATTGCATTTATCACTGTGATCTGCTGTGTCTAATACGTATATGCATTTCTACTTTACATGCTGAGTTCATGTTGCTTGTTGCCCGACCGGCGTGGCGTTGCCGCGCCCTATGGTGAATACCAAAGGTTATTTGTATTGTATGATATTGTTGCTATGTGCTCATTTGCTTCCTAGAGTACTAGGGCTGTTCCAAATGCACGTGTTCGATTAAGAAAGTTGGGGTCTGCCTCTTTAGGGTCAATAAGAGGCTGGGTGGCAGGTGGTGGGGGGGGTATTTGCTCGAATTCATTGTTTCTTTTAGTATCCTGATACAGGTTGTTAGTTTGCGGCAGAAGATTTACATGCATTGCGGTTCGGCTGTGTTTAGGAATTTCCAGTGGTTAAACTAGTGCATCAACCCGGTCCTTCCGGGCTCTCTCTGATGTCATGGAACGTTAGGGGTCTAAACAACACGAAAAAGTGAAGATATTTTCTCAACTATATTGTCAGACATAACATCGATATTGTATTCATGCCGGAAACCCATCTGTCTAATTCCGACTCTTCTCCCGTCGCTAAGGGCTGGGGTTCCCACAGATTTTTTTCTAATTATAGTCGATATGCTAGGGGTGTTGCCATACGTGTCCCCTTTGCACCACACAAGACCTTGACTGATGCTGAGGGTCGAGCTTTAATGGCTACTGGTTCCCTGATGGGACACAAGATTTCATTTATTGGGGTTTATGGTCCGAATGTAGACTCTCCAACTTTTTTCCACGATCTGCAGGTGCAGCTCCTCACACTTGATCCTGGACTATTGGTACTAGGGGGTGACTTCAGTTTATTGATGGACCCGTCCAGGGATAGCACTTCCACGTCCCCTGACATTAAACCCCACTCCCAACAGGCCCTTCGCGACATTTGCACTCATTTTTCTCTGATAGACATAGAAAACAAATTGCATTCACATCTCCCAGAATTCACTCACTATTCATTTCATAATACTTGGACCAGGATAGATTACTGGCTAGTCTCCCCGGGAATTGTAGGCTGGGTGAGTGGGTTACTTGTCTTACCCTGTACACTTTCAGATCACTCTCCGGTTGTTCTCAAACTAAATATTCCCAGGCCGGGTGGCTACGAACGGCAATGGCGCTTTCCCGGAAATACGTTACTAGATCCGGTTTTTAATGAGGGTGTTCGACAATCCATTGAGGACTATTTCGAAATCAACACTGGATCGGTAGATACCTGGGCGGTTCTTTGGGATGGGTTAATGGCCTATATCAGAGGCGTATGTATTGCTAAACATGCTGGTGTACTACGGGATCTACACTCCACTTTAAATCGCATTGAAACAGACATTGCCGCCTTGGACCGGGAATTACTGGTCACGGTCTCTGGTACAGCTAAGGCTAGACCCCCGGCACTGCTATTCGAATTTAGGGAAACTGCTGAACGTGAGTTATTGTTACTCAATAAACAACATATCGCGCGGCGTTATGGTGAGGGTGAAAGACCTGGTAGATTATTGGCTCATACTCTCCGCCCCCCCAGACTCAGCCTACATCACGGAAATACAAATGGGGGTGGGGTCGCACACTACTCACACACCGGCGGTGTCGCCCCTAAGGACTCTGGTCAATGTAGTAAAGTGTTCGCGATGCATCATCTTTCGATCTTCTGCTATCTTCGCTGTCTTCGCCATCCCTGGACACGTGTTTCGGGGTATTACCCCTCATCAGCAGGGATAGGCCGTGTACTGGGGTTGCCGATGGCTGCCAATATCTGCCAGGTATAGTACCACTCAGGCGCGTAGGTACGGGATCCCAGGCTCGTCAGCCCGCTGCTCAAGGGAGCTTTAAAGTTACAAATGGGGGTGGGGTCGCACACTACTCACACACCGGCGGTGTCGCCCCTATCGAGGTAAAAATATAGAATACCAAAATATCGACCTCCTATCTCCAAACAGGTAAGTACAAAAATATTGAATCAAAAATATCGATGTAAAAAATATAGTTAGTCAAAATATCGAATTTTTTAAAATGCTTTAAATTAATTAAAAATTAATGAAATAATAAATATAATTAACTTAAACATACTTAAAATACTTAAATAACCTTAAAATTAATAAATAATTAATGTAAGTAAACAAAAACATACAAATTGATTTGTTAATACATATATATATATATAAATTTAATACTAATAATAAAATTACAATATTTTTACCGTAGGATAGCGGAAAGGGTAAAATTTACTATTACCACTCCAGTGAGTGCAACAGTAGTGAAAGCGTTGGATAGCGTAGGGGTAAAAATTACTATTCCCACTCCAGAGAGTGCAACAGTAGGGAAAGCGTTGGATAGCGTAGGGGTAAAAATTACTATTCCAACTCCAGAGAGTGCAACAGTAGGGAAAGCGCTGGATAGCGTAGGGGTAAAAATTACTATTCCCACTCCAGAGCGTGCAACAGTAGGGAAAGCGTTGGATAGCGTAGGGGTAAAAATTACTATTCCCACTCCAGAGAGTGCAACAGTAGGGAAAGCGTTGGATAGCGTAGGGGTAAAAATTACTATTCTCACTCCAGAGAGTGCAACAGTAGGGAAAGCGTTGGATAGCGTAGGGGTAAAAATTAGTATTCCCACTCCAGAGAGTGCAACAGTAGGGAAAGCGTTGGATAGCGTAGGGGTAAAAATTACTGTTCCAGCTCCAGAGAGTGCAACAGTAGGGAAAGCGCTGGATAGCGTAGGGGTAAAAATTACTATTCCCACTCCAGAGAGTGCAACAGTAGGGAAAGCGTTGGATAGCGTAGGGGTAAAAATTACTATTCCCACTCCAGAGAGTGCAACAGTAGGGAAAGCGTTGGATAGCGTAGGTGTAAAAATTACTATTCCCACTCCAGAGAGTGCAACAGTAGGGAAAGCGTTGGATAGCGTAGGGGTAAAAATTACTATTCTCACTCCAGAGAGTGCAACAGTAGGGAAAGCGTTGGATAGCGTAGGGGTAAAAATTACTATTCCAACTCCAGAGAGTGCAACAGTAGGGAAAGCGCTGGATAGCGTAGGGGTGAAAATTACTATTCCCACTCCAGAGAGTGCATCAGTAGGGAAAGCGTTGGGTAGTGTAGGGGTAAAAATTACTATTCCCACTCCAGAGAGTGCAACAGTAGGGAAAGCGTTGGATATCGTAGGTGTAAGAATTACTATTCCCACTCCAGTGAGTGCAACAGTAGGGAAAGTAAATACTTCACATATAAATAAAAATAAAATAAATATTAATACCAATTACAAATTAATTAAAAGAATTAACACTTTTATATAATATATTTATTAATCAATTCAAAATACAAATAAAAATTAATTAATGAAAATAATTACCTACTAATACAAATTATTTACCAATTAACAATGCATTAATTAACAATTAAAAAAGAATTAAAAATTAGATTAAAAAAAAGAATTTAAAAATAGAATTACTTACAATTAAATTACTCCCCACCTTATTCCCCTATAAACCCACAACCCACTACAGAAAATAAATCAATAAAATTAACATAATTATCAATTAATAAATTAATTAAAATTAATTACCCATTATATTTTAATTAATTACCAATTAATAATTAATTAACAATTCATTCAAAATAAATACAAATAAATAAATTAACATATTTAATTATTTATACTTAAATAACTTCCCACCCTATTCCCCTATAAACCCACAACCCGCTACAGAAAATAAATTACTAAAATTAACATAATTATCAATTAATTAAAATTAATTACCAATTATATTTTAATTAATTACCAACTAATATTTAATTAACAATTAATTCAAAATACATACCAATAAATAAATTAACATATTTAATTAATTATAATTAAATTACTTCTCACCCTATTCCCCTATAAACCCACAACCCGCTACAGAATTATATTACGCAAAAATTAAATACCATAAAAATAATTAATTTATATAAATAATAAAATAAATATACACTTTTCAAACATATACTAACAGAAAAAACACTTTAAAAATTGATATTAACTTACCTCAATTTCGATATTTTTGTAGTCTATATTCTTCCATTCTATATTTTTGTAGTCTATATTCTGTCCATTGGATATTATGTCCATTCTATATTTTTAATTCGATATTAATGCTATCCTATTCGATATTTTTTGTAGTCTATATTCTGTCCAGTCAATATTGTGTCCATTCTATATTTTTTAATCGATATTAATGGAAATTGATATTAAAAACTCAATATTTTGACTGTATACCGAATTTATTAAAAACTCAATATTTTGACTGTATACCGAATTGACCACAATAGGCCCCACCATTGTCAGAAATGTGGGGCTCCTTTTGCTGACTTTGCTCACCTTTCTTGGACATGTCCTAAAATACACCAATACTGGTCCTCAGTGCACTCCACGCTAGGTGACATACTCTACATGCAACTAGTACCCACCCCTGAGATTGCACTGCTGGGTTACGTGGTCCATTTCCCTCGGACAGTCAGGAAACTGGCAGCACTGGGCTTCCTGTTGGCCAAACGGGAGATTGCTCTGTTATGGGGCAGCAAGAGATCCCCAACACTGCAAGCATGGCTTAGAAGTTTGGCATTTTGTAACGTAAAGTGTGAAGAATACTCCACTCTGATTTCTAACTCGTCGAGACCTGTAGACATTTGGGGCCCGTATAGGGAATACATCGCTAAGAAACAATCTGATCACCACTCACAGACTGCAAACGGTATTGTGCCTGAGGGGATTGGCTAGACGCGAGTTTTTTGGTTTTGTCCATATGTCTGCATTAACATCTCCGTTTATAAGTGAGATGTAGTGGTCTAATATTGCAGATTGTTATATTGTTCGCACTTGCTTTGTCACTGGTCTATGACCGCAATGCATGGTACATTTACATCAATAACTGTCATTGTTTACATTTGATTAGATGTGCATGTTCTGCTTACTGCCACTGATATTATATTCTGCAATGTAATGATCATTGTATTCCTGTATGCAAAAATGGGGAAAAATAAAGATTTAAAAAAAAAAAGTTGTTTATGCAGGTTGTGGGTACCCTATTGTTAAGCATTTGGGATGAACAGTATTATGATGTGCTGCAGAAGACATCACATACAGTACTGATGCTGGGAGAGGTTTGTGAAAGAATCAGCTGACAATGATACCAATTGAGTGCTAGTTGAGAACTGCTCTTGTGAAGAAGATAGGCCCAGAGAAGAAGGCTCCTGCCAAGAAAGTGGCCAGTGGAAAGAAGAAGAAGCTGGTTGCCACCACTGGCATCAAGCCCTCCTGCTTTTTTAGGAAACCTGATGTACCTGCTGCACCCTGCTCTGGGCAGAAAGAGTCTGAGAGGATCACTCCTGCATCCATAGCACTATCACCACCAAAACATAAGGCCATGTCTCTCAACACTGCAGTGACTGCAGCCATGGAGAGCAGTGAATCTGAAATGGAACTGTCTCAACCACAAACCCGACAGGTGAGGAAAGTGAACTTTTGAACTTCATCACATGGCTAAAGATTATTGATGTGAACCTCAAATTTACGGCAAAGTATAGCAAGGAGAAAGTTGAATTCCTTGACATATGGATCACAAGCGAACAAGACACTTTGCAGGTGATCTTGTAAAGGAAACCTACAGCAAAAAATACTATCTCAGAACAAAGTAATTTTCACCCACACTGCCAGAAGTACTCAACACCATTTGAAGAGTTTCTAAGAATACGGCGCAGTTGCACGAACATCAAAGAGATCAACTACAAAAAAGACTACTAGCTAGAGGCTATCCTAAACGCTTAGTAAGACAAGCTTTTAAGCGAGCAAAATATTACAACGGGGATGCACTCATTTCAGGACAAACGAAAAAACAGCAAGAAAAGCGAGAATGTGTCGTTAACCATTCAAATATTACAAAACGAATCATTTAAAAAACTTTTTATTGGAGAATATCACCTAAAAGATCAAAGGGTATCTGGTTGTGCATGACAGGGACAAAGTCAAAAGTTAAGGCTGACTGAGATGGAGTACGGGTCAGATACATGAGGTGGATTGGGCCTGCTCTTGGCTTACCTTTAAACGTAGAAATTCTGTAAAAAAAGTCCATAAGAAGGTCGAGTACTGTGGGGCAAGGCAGCCATTGCCACTGAGAAGCACAGGACGAGGTGTCGGTGAAGCTGTCGACAGTGGCAAGAAAAAACTCTGAGCAGCAGAAGCCGGTTTTGCAGGCCGAGGATTGCCAGCACTGTGGGGGGCGGGCACAGTCCTATTCAGGTCCCAGGTGCAATTCCTCCCTCCCATCTAGATGCAGATCTCTCTATTCACCACTGGGATGACTCATTCTGTCTCCTGGAATCCCCCAGCCCTGTCACTCAAACTCCAGACAAGGAATACACAACCTAGCAATGGTTAGGCAAGCAAATACCTACTTTCTAAAAGTGGTATTTGTAAACTCAGAATATTAAAATAAACTTCACTAAGAGATGTATTTTATTATTCTGAGTCCAGGCATACTAAACCCGTATTTCTACCATGTTCTGTGAGTCTGCTAAGATTATAAACATATAGGGCCAGATGTAGGAGCCCTAATACCGGTCGGAAACGGCCGATTTCGGCCGTTTCCGACCGGTATTAGGGTTTTCAGATGTAGGGGGCTGAAAATTACATAATCGGTATGTTTACCGATTCGGCAAAATTACCGATTCGGTAAATTACCGAATCGGTAAATATACCGATTCCTTAATTCCAAATGTAGGTGGCACAGTTTACAGTGCCACAGGCCCTTAAGAGTCGGTATTTTACCACCCAATCCTATTGTGTGGTAAAATACCGAATTCAGGTGTGCATGTACATCTGTGCATGCACACCTGTGCAATGTGACACACAGACATGCCCTTAGGGCATGTATGTGTGCCACATGTCACACAAGCCTTTACTTGGGGTGCTAGAGGGTGTCAAAGTGACACCCCCTGCACCCTTGCAGGATTCGGTATTTACCGATTCGGTAAATACCGAATCGGTATTTCCCTTTGATTCCTATGGGCTTCAAAGCCCATAGGAATCAATGGGAAATACCGATTCGGTATTTACCGAATCGGTAAATACCGAATCTTACAGATTCGGTAATTGTGTTTTAAAAATTACCTACATCTGCCTCCTAATTTACCGATTCATAAATACCGAATCGGTAAAATTCGGTATTTATGAGTCGGTAAATTAGATTTACCTACATCTGGCCCATAGTAATCTAGCAGCCCATCCTGGCCTATGGAGAGCAGGTAGCCTTGCAATAGTGAAAAACGAAAATGGCTGTAATTCACTATTAGGACATGCATCATACATCAGGGATTGACCTACCTTATACTTACAATGCACCCTGCCCTTGGGTCTACCATAGGGGTGACTAATATGAAGTAAAGGGAATGTTTAGGGACTGCAAAGGGGGTGCACTTGCCCAGTCAGCATGACAGTACCAGACTGCACGCAGGCTCTGCAATGGCAGACCTTAGACACATTTTACAAGGTCGCTTCTGTGGATGGCACAACCAGTGTTGCAAGCCCACTAGCAGGGTTCGGAATTACACGCCCTGGGCACACACAGTGCACTGTACTAGGGTCTGACAAGTTAACCAAATAGTCAATCATGGCATCACCAATTAGTATATTCATTTTACAATAGGGAGAGCATATTGACTTTAGCACTGATCAGCAGTGGTAAAGTGCCCAGAGTCATTAAACCAACAAAAACAGGTCAGAGAAAATATAGCAGGAAGGCAAAAAGTTCAGGGATGACCCTGCAAAAAGGGCTAAGTCCAACAAGGCCCATATAAAATGAGTAGTGGTGAGTGGACAGAAAAGTGTCGAAAAGAGAGGAAGCAGTAAGAAAGAGAGGTAGATAGCAACGAAAGTGGCCGTGTGGGCGGACGGGGGCAGGGGCGCGAAGGCACATGTTATTGAGATTGGAGGCCCTAATACTTGTCGGAGGGGATTACGCGCATAGTTGAACTGATTACATGAGTAGCCTGTTGGGATCTGGCAGGAGTATAGCATCTTCAAAGAGTCGTAGAGCTCTAAGCTTGGAGGGTAGATAGCGCGCATGTTCTATTTTACAGAGGTATTTGACTAAGGGTCGCCAGACAGCGGTGAAGTGGGTGTCGCGTGATTGCAGTTGCGTTTTAAAAAGTACCATGGGTATTACATGCCATAGGCGCACACACCAAGCGGCAATTGTGCGAGTGTCCGCTTTTTTCCAATATAGTGCTATAAGTTGTTTAGCTGTCCCAAGCATGTGAAGTGCTATAATCCAATTGCTGCGGGTAAGTGCTTTTAGGCTCTCAGGTTTAAGGCCCAAGAGGATTGTGGTTGTGGACTCAGGCAGGGGGAAGCCCAACACCTCCTTGATATGACTAAGGACTTCCTTCCAGAGCAGGGTCAGGAGTGGACAATCCCACCAAATGTGAATGAAGTCTCCAGGCGCCTTGGATGCACCTCCAGCACAAAGGGGATGTGGCAGGGAACATTTTGTGCAGTTGAGTGGGCGTGTAATACCATTGTGTCATAAATTTGTATGCATTTTCCCTCTGTGAGATGCTACAATGGACCCTCGGAATGTCCTGCCATAGGCGATTCCACTGTGTAGGTGTGATTTCCGTGGATGACGTCAGTTGCCATTGGCGTTGGTACGGTTGTGTAGTTAGTACCGGAGGATGCTGCAGGATCTGGTATGTCCAAGAGATAAGGCCCTTCGATTCGTCGAAGGAACAGACCAGCAGCTCAAAGGGGGTGAATGGCCGGACAGCTGCCTGTTGCATCTCTGGTGAGGATACCCAATGCCGCAGTTGTGCATATTGTAGTCCCACTTCGCGTGGAAGACGAAATTCCTCCCTGCACTGGGCTAATGTCTTTAGTAATCCCCCTTCGTTCAGGCCTCCGATCACTCTGCATCCCCCCTGTAATCATTTAGCGAATGTTTGCGGGTGAAGTGCCGGAGGGAATAGTGGGTTACCTGCAATGGGAGTATGGGGGGGAGGGAAAGGTCGTTAGTCCCTTACGCATGGCCACTTTGTCCCATATATCTAGGAACATCTTAGTGGGCAGAGCAATATAGGCACTGTGGGAGCGTGCAGTATGGTTGAGCCACGTAAGATCCCAGATGGTACGCCCAGTTGCCATCCTGTCCATATGGAACCAGATCTTTTCGCTTTCAGTGGTTGTCCATTTCAAGACAATGCGGAGATGAGAGACCCAATACTAGTCCAGAAGGTTGGGGCATGATAGCCCTCCTCTGTCTCGCGGGAGCATGAGGATCTTGTGGGAGAATCGTGTTCTACGCCCGCCAAATATGAAGCTAGTGAGATCTCGCTGGAAGCCCTGTATTTGGTGTTGCGGGATAGGGGTGGGAAAACATTGGAATAGATACAAGATTTTAGGGAGTATCGACATTTTGACGGTGTTGAGCCTACCCAACCAGGAAATAGTCAGGGATTTCCACCCTCTCAAGTCTTCCAAGACAGTTCCCTTGCATTCCCGCCAATATACCTGGGTCCACGTGTCCAGAGAGGGAGTCAGCTGGAGCCCTAAATATCGGATATGATCAGTGGCCCATTGATAAGGAGCAAGCGTCTTCAAGACTGGGATCTCTTCATCATGAATTGTAAGGTTCAAAGCCCAGGATTTGCCATGATTAATTTTAAGGCCTGAAGCCCGCGCAAAGGACTGCAGCAGAGTGTGAAGCGCCGAAAGGGATATACATGAACACGATAGTGTGAGGATAAGGTCATTTGCGAAGAGTGCTACTTTGTTCTGTCGACCTCCAAGAGAGAGGCCGTGTATGTCCGCAGTCTGCCTGATCATCTCTGCTAGAGGTTCTATCACCAGGGCAAACAGCAGAGGGGACAGGGGGCAACCCTGCCGCATACCCCTATGGATGGAAAAGGGTTCTGTAAGCTGCCCATTGACCCGAACCGTAGCTTGTGGGGAGAGATCATGTTCCAGCCCAGTCCGATTTTCTGCAACACCGCTCGAAGGAAACCCCAGTCCACCCGGTCAAACGCTTTCTCCGCTTCAAGCGACAGCAGGCTGGCTTGTATGTTCCAGTGGTGTGCTTTCCCCACCAGGTGCGCAATTCTACACGCATTGTCCGCCCCTTGTCTTTTGCGGATGAAGCCAACTTGTTCTGGCTCCAAAAGGCCAGGCATGTGGGGATCTAGGCGTTTAGCAAGCATTTTGGTGTAGACTTTGAGGTCTGTGTTTAACAAAGCTATGGGGCGATAGGATGCACATAGCGTTGGATCTTTTTACCGGGTTGGGGATAAGAGCTATTTCTGCCTTAACCATGGAGGGTGCTGGCCCTTCCGTGTCCAAAAAGATACGGTAAAAGGCCAATCGTAGGCCGTCTGGGCCTGGCGTCTACCCGTGGGGGAGGTGTTCACCGCTACCGTCAGTTCCTCCACAGTGAAAGGGCCGTCCACTTGTTTGGCATGGTGTGAATGTATTGGGGTCCAGGGGCACTGGCTCAGAACGTCGTGAATGTGGGCTTGGGATGCTGTTCTGCCGTATAAAGGGCAGCGTAGTAGGCCTTAAAGACTTTGCATTTAGCCCGCTCCGTGGTGACCCTTTCCCCATCCCCAAGGGGCTCGATCCCGTGGCGGCTAAGGCTTTGCACAGGGGCCCGGCTGCGTTATCCCATGTGTTGCAGTCTGGAGTGGTTTTCACAGATCGGGAAGGTCTCAGGCGGGCCGTCTTGCAGGAATGGCGTTGGGCTGCTTCAGGGAGGTGGTCGGGCAATCAGGGATGGCATGCGGCTACATCGGTGGTCATCTCATAGGGGCAGCGGCAAGCGCACTGGGGTCAGGCCAGTCTCCCTGCAGGCCCCTGCCGCGTGATCTGGGGTGTCGCGGCAAGGCATGGCTGGCACAGGCTGGCATGGCCTCAGGTGGGCCTCCTCACAGGAGTGTCTTTGGGCTGCTTCAAGGAGGTGGCCGGGCAATCAAGCAGGGTGCACGGCTACAGCGGCAGGTTCTTCGCAGAGGCAGCAGCAAGAGCAACGGGGTCAGGCCGGTCCCCGCAGGCCCCGGCTGCGTGGTCCGATGTATCGCGGCCTGGCGTGGTTGGCACAGGCCGGGAAGGCCTCAGATGGGCCTCCTCGCAGGAGTAGCTTCAAGCTGTGTCAGAGAGGTGGCCAGGCATTCGGGCAGGGCATGTGGCTACAGCGGCAGCCTTCTTCACAGGGGCAGCGGCCCAGCTCCCCCTCGCCTCAATCAGCAGGATCCCTGCGTGCCAAATCTATAGCGCGTCACGATAGGGTTGGGTCCGGGCCCTCTGCAGTCAGGGTGCATCTACACACCGCCTCCAGTCATCATCAGCCACTCAATAGCACCACTCACCACCCCAATATCAGCCGCCGGCAGGTCGCCTCGCCGGTTGCCCGCTCCGAACCGTCTCAGCCACGATCGGGTCTGCACCTGGGATCAAGATGGAGGACAGCCGGGTTGGTCCGAGAGTCCCCAAGCCGCCGTCAGCGCCTCCAATGCGCCTGCCGTCACAGATGTGCCCTGGGTCCTTTGTCAGGGCAGCGCGGCACTGATGGGGTCTGAGGGGGTGCAGGAGAACGCTCGTTGGCCACACTGGAGATCCAGGCCTGAAAGCCACAAGATGGCGGCCGCCGCACTCAGCGATGGGGTCGGTGCAACATGGCATTCCACCGCAGCAGGTGAAGCCTCAGTGTCATTAGCTCACCAGGAGAGGCTCCTCACCCTCCGCCACCCTGTGCGCCCCAAAAAGCAGCACCAGATGAGCCCCAGCTCAGCTGCTAATATCTTATGAAGGTAGTAATCTGCCAGAGCTCCTGCGGCGTGCGTCTCACTTCATTCACAGCGAGACCACGCCCCCCCCCCCCCAGGACGAACTCTTTTGTATAGTTTGGTATTCTAAGAGCGTGTGCAGGGCAAAGTACATTTTTCAGCTCTTGAAAGGCTTCTATGCATTCATGTTCCTTTGGTATCGTGTCATTGACATTAGTATGTGTCAGTCTAATCAATAGCTTCGCAAGCAAAGAGAAGTTTGACATCCCTTGTTGGCAATAACCAACCATTCCCATAAACATTCTCACTTCGCTCTGAGTAATTGGGAATTTCATATTAAGGAGTGTCTCTGTTCGTTCATGAGACACTCGTCTCACTTCTTTTGATATTTGGTGACCCAAGTACATTTATTCCTCCTGAAGGTGCAGTAACTTCTCAGGTGAAACCTTATGTCCATTCTCAGCTAGGTGGTTTAGTTATGCAATGGGATCTTGTTTACAAACCTCTTTTGTGTTACAATAAACAAAGACACCACACCGGCTTTTCTGTTGAGGAATATTTATCCCACAGAGAACAAACCCCACAATGCAGCTTTGCCAGACACAGCTGGACAAACTGTCAAACTGTCCCCAAGCAACGTGACATCACAATGGAACCGAGGTGCATCATAAAGGTATGCAGTCCCAGCCGATCTGAGACAGCTTAAGTACATCACAACATTTTGTCATTGAGGCAATCAATAGATCAGCGATATATTGAGTTAGAGTCTCTAAATTATTTTTAAGAATTTGATTAAACAAGGAGAAACTCTCTGTAAACCCTTGTGTAGCATGACACCACACAAGAGTTTTCTCTTAGAACTGAAATGCGGAGAGATATTAGCTCTCTTCATGCAACAGAATAGAGGAAAATGCCTGGCAAAGATTAATGACCCTAAAGGATAAACTTCTTCAGTCTCAATGACTTCCTAGCTCCATTTTCTCTACTTTTCTTCCTCTTGCTACTTTTTCCATGAACGGGCCCTACTACGAATTTTTTATTCAGACTGCTCTCTTCTTTTGTCATTCACTATCTGCTCCTAAAGATTTACATCCTCAAATTGAATTGGTCTAGGTTGCGGCTTGAACTTATATATTTTTGTTCTCTATTCTTGGGATATGGAAGGTTCCACTCAGGGGAAATCGTAATTCCACATCTCTAGCTGTATATTCCTGCCATTGCATGAGCCAGATGCACGCATGTAACCCTTTCTTCGCAGCCATTTCCCTAGCCGGGATACCTTCTTGAAGAAACTTCTCTTCTTCATTTACATATCTTTCTCTTTTTTTAAAAAGGATTCCCAATTTTAATTTAGATAGCAAGTAATTCTAATACAAGCTTCCAACCTTTCCGCATCAACATCTCTGTAACTTGTCCACCAATCCCAGTGCATCTCTGCCAAAGGTCACCCTATCACAACACAGGTTTTCTAATCACCAGCAAATCACAGCATAGCTCAGCAACAACAAAACACTCCAAATGCTCCAATTAAAGTGTGGCAGAGAAATGATGCACCACCTCACTCAAATCAATGTCTCCCAACTTTACCTCTTTTGCCTGTTACGGCAACACAAACTTTTCCGCCCCAAAAAAAGATTTACTTGTTCTCACATTAAAGTGAGCTCTTGACCAGCAAAAGTCATAGATCATCATGCTCACCCCTTGTGCACTCAGAAGCAAATCACTGGCAAGTCGTTTTAATGCATTCCCACAGAAAAAGTTATACGTCTAGCTTGGTGTGACTGATAGCGCTTCACAGTACACCTCTTCTAACAGGCAAGATTACCAATTCAAATTCTATAATAAGGTACCTCTCGTCTAAAATTTGAAAAATATCATCAAAAACACAAAAAAGTAACTCTAATAAGACCAAAAGTCAAAGTCATCCCATATTTATCCTCAAATATTTCCCATGCATTCCTCTCTCACAATGCTCACTACAACTCCCAACATGCAATGCACTGCTTACTTCATGCAATCTTGATTGATACTCACATTGTTATTCTTCTGTTAGCACCTCCCATCTCTCTGGTCAATTTAAATCTCGGGGCAAACAGCCTGGACAATAAAGGTAACGTACCCGGTTCTACAGCCAATTAATATCGAGACATAGGTCAGCTCCAATTGGAACTGTCCTCTGTTACCAAGATCAGTTGGCGCGTGGAACCCATATACAACTCCTAACTAAAGCCATAGAAAACCCGCGCCGCAGTTTCATTCCTTGGAGCGGTGTAGTCCATGTAGCTTGGACTTTGGTGCTCCCAGATTGGAACAGTCACTTTAGAATCGATTTGGCCCCACATAAGAAGGAGAATGACAGACAAGAGTTCTTTTTTAATGCTTTATGTAAGTATTTAAGTCAAAATACACAATACTAAAAAGTTAATT
The DNA here is from genome assembly GCF_964261635.1 of Lissotriton helveticus. Lineage (NCBI taxonomy): Eukaryota > Metazoa > Chordata > Amphibia > Caudata > Salamandridae > Lissotriton > Lissotriton helveticus. The sequence goes on from NC_136060.1 coordinate 190,626,326, forward strand.
AGCAGCACAGCATATACATCATAAGTAAAAGAACAATTAAGTATAAACATTAGCATAGATTCACCTTCTACACATGGGAGTACGGGTCTCTGCTCTATTGTGAGAGAAAAGTACACTCTTATATAGGGCTTTGAACAATGGGGTTCATACATTCGGTGGGAACACATGATTCATGAAGTTTAAACCAATAGTAAACCGTCTAAAAGAAACATATCTGCATTGAATACATTAATTGATTTTCCTACCACCAATACATTATAGTTTGATCGTTCTCACAGTCTTGACTATACAGTTTAACTGATACAATGTTAACAGCACTAGGATGAGCAAGATTTGCATTGGCTTAGTACATTCAGTAAGCTTTCTCTGAGAACATTTTTGCTAGCTTGTGTCAAACTATTAAAGTTTATTTTAGAAGCGGAATCAACAAATATCACATGACTTAGGGTGACTTCTAAACAAGAAGGAAGACGATGTAAACACGGTTCAGGATTAGCAGCAGTTCAAATATAGCATGTTATTTTTATTAACTGAAAATTAGCACTCACATTACCACATTTCCATTCTACCTATTCTGTGACATTCTCCTTATGAAGAGCATCTTGTGGTCCCAGTTCTGAAGTAACCAGCTGTGCCACAGGTCAATATGAAGATGCACTGACTGAGCGCTATATGGGAATCAATAATGTAGTAGCAGGTGGTGAAGCATGTGTCAAAGCTTTTTCTAAATGTGCAATTTTGGATGGCAAATTAATTTTGAATACTAATGATTTTTGTCATAACAGATGAATTATTGAAAAGGCACTGAGTATTAGGTGTTTAGAAGTGTGTTTATTAAAGTAGTTTAGTTGTGCCACATTTTTGCAGTCACCATTTTATTAATATGGATGCTGTTTTGGTGTTCTGCTCATCTTGCTCTTGCTCATTACCCATCCCAATCAATGTCCCTCCTCGTGTCTTCTCTCCCCACAGTCTACGCAGAGCACAAGACAGTCTGAACAAATTGGTTATTATTCTTAGAGAGCATATATTATAAATGGAACGTTCTTTGTGAACTGAATGTATCATTCTGAGCAAAACTTCTGTTGGAAATTCTGTTGTAGGGCTGCAAGTATATCCTAATGTATGAGTCTTTCATATTGTGTTTTTCATCTCCGGACTGCGCTGTTGCTGAGGAAGCTGATGGAGTTTCCATTTTTCCATAGAAATGGTTACATTGTGTTATATTTACGCTCATGGCAATCGTTACTCTGATTTGCTCAAATATGTTATCAATAGTCATATCATTCTGAATTTGCAGTTTTTGCTTATTACCTATTCATAAAATTAGTACACAAACTCCTGCTTGTGGGGGTGAGCCATGAGACGTTATTTTTGTTCTCTCAGGATGCTTTCCTTTTATTGAGAGACTCTTGTTTCTACTTCAGATTATGTTGGCTTCCTTTGTGATTCTGACAATTATAGAGAGATTACTTTTCTATTCCTCCTGGGACTCTGTCCATTCCATTTATGATTTTTGTTGATTATTGGAACTTAGAATAATTCTGATTTCTGACTATGTACTCTGTACATGAGCTTTTGTATCATATATTTTGCATTTCTCTGCATTGCTGATTTTGAGATTTTTGTAGTAAACCCCTTCAAGTTTATATTGGTCTAGCACTCAGTTATTGAGTGGTCCCAGTCACTAATTCTATCTACTCTGCTAAATTGTTGGGCCTGATGTCGGGAAGGATTGGTGACTCTTATCAAAAAATCAAAGGTACAGGAGCTAAGCTGCTAGGTGTTGGGAAGGGTGGTGACTCTGATCTCAAAATCAAAGGTACGGGAGCTAAGCTGCTAGGGGTACATTTTGGGGTGATCGAAATATTGGGGCATAGTGAAAAATACGGGTTAGCTCTCACATATGGCAGAATTGAGGTGCATTAGCAGAGATGCCTTTTAGTGACAGTAACATCTGATCCGGCAGAATAGAGGTGCAATGGGACAGCTCAACGCTGATACAAGATTTCAGAAGTAGGATGAAGAAGTGAATTAAGATGCTAAATACATTTTGAAATAGGAAACCACTTGTGAAATGTGCAGACCTAAATGTTCTGAACTTTTGCTTTTTAGCAAAGTTATGGGAAATTGTGCTGAAAATAACAATTTGGGGGAGAAAAAAAATCAACATTCTTTTCAGGCGGGTGCCTGCAAACCCAAAGACCCTGGGGAGGATCAGACTTGCTAGGCACACCTTGAAAGTTGTGAAATATAGCAACAGTGCTCCTCCAGAAAATACGGGTTTCTAGCCAAAGTAGGTGAAAACTGTGCTCTAAAGTGGACAATGTGGCCCATTTTAGCAATATGTACTTGGGCGGCGAATTTCCATCACCCTGGAACCTTGAACTCTCAGCTCCTTAGGAGAAACTCCGATTTATAGGTTTCATTTGCATGCTTTATGCAAATAAGGGATTCTATTTCTAAAATGCACATACTGTAACTGTGTGGTGCAGCCTTTACTGTGTCATCAATTTCTACATCACCAGCCACCAACCACTCTGATACTCTTAGAGGAACTTTTGATTCACTAACACAAAAACATGCTTCCACCACCTTAACTTGCTGGTACCTCTAGTACAACCTCAGTGGCAATATTACTCTCTAGTTGAAGGTGAACTCCCAAGTAGTCTGTTATTGCTTTCTTTCATGCACATAATCTTACGTGAGAGGTGCCTTTTGATTGCATAATTTTCATTATCACCACTTTTCACATCACTGTAATTTAAGGGTTGGTGTTATGGTTTATACTAGGTAGGCAGGTTTTTATTGTGTGTTTTTTTAATACGGAACATGCATAAAATCTAAATTTTTAGAAATTCATCGCATTCTACGTGACACAGAAACAGATCTTCTACTTCGTGTGTGGCCAGAGACGTTTTAAGGCATGGGCAAAGTGGGCTCTTGCCCAGGGCCTCCTGATAGAGCCACCTCTGTTCTGCAGAGAGTCTTGCCTGATGACCTCGAAAAATGAATAAACAGATTTCTTTGCACTGTCAGTGACTTGGCCAAAGATGGCATGAAAGAGCTGAAATTGAATCAAATTCAAACCTGCCCTGGACACGGGCCCCCAAATAGGTTTGGTCCAGGGCCCACAAAATCCTTAAGATATCACTGTGTGTGGCGTCCGAATGCAATAACCACTGGACTGACACTGCCATCTCTGTAGAGCAGCAGACATTCCTTTCACTCAGCGTTGTGCCCATGTAAACAATCGTTTAATTACATATTTTTCAACAAGCATCACAACAAAGCGATAAGCAAAGAATAAACGTTTCAAAGAAACAGACAGAATCTTGCATAATATGTTGTCAGGAATACATTGCAGATGTACCATAATCTCAAGCTGCTCCGTTTTGCTGCTAGTTTTACAGGAGTGTTTGCAGGGAGGTGTCTTTTGCTGACTCCAGCTGCAGAGGCCCCACAATGTTGCTGGGTCCAGGTTCATATAACTGACAGTTCACAGGCTGCCCTCGGTTACACGTTAACCACAACAGTGACAAGCATTTTGGGGGCCGGGGTATAACACTTTCCGAGCCCCTTTTAATCAATTTTGCACAGTGTACTGGGCGGTAGATACTGTTTTAAGCTATTATTTAATCGCCTAGCTTTAAACCTCTGCCCCAGCGCCGCTCTGAGCCTTGGCCATCTCCTCTTCCCCTGTTATCCTCCCCCTGCCTCATCACGTCTGTTTTACACCTCTCATTCTCTTTTTTCCTCGTATTTGTAGATCCTCTAATGCCAGGCGTCCTCCGGCCAATTTTGGCTTCTTAACCCACAGTTCTTTGAATTCTGGAACTTGTAGTTTTCTTTTCCCCATTATAACTATAGGCTATAAATTCCACCACGAGAAGTGGTGTTGGCTGAAAAGCCAAGACTGGTGCAAGGTGACACCCATGACATGGTGCCATGTGGCACTGTGGCTCTTGCATCTACACCTCCCTCTTTCATGAACCTGCCTCCAACTTTACCGATAAGCTGGCATTCTTCTATGCACTTATACTAAACCCTGGATACCTCTCTGTTTTCCAGGCATAGCGAATAGTCTAAAAAGCATGACTAGACTGAGCCTCCTTATGCTCTCAGTGATTCCCTGATAACTGAAATAGTCTGATTAAAGTGACTCACTGCTTTTATGTGCCACACCCATCTCGTGAATTTTGAAGAGCCGGGTCCAGCATTCCTGTTGGAGACTTTGGCTGTGCTGATCAATGAAGCTTGGCATGCCCCAACTCACTCGCCATGACCTCCTCCATGGAAAATGTTAAATTGTATTTAAAATAAATAAAAATAACAGCACAACCATTTTAATACCCTGAGTAGGCAACAATGTGAACACAGAATGTAAAAGTTCAATCAAATGATCCCAGAACACCTAGTCTAGATTAGCACTGTGCATCATCAGTTGTCTAAATCCAGCTTGTCTATTTGGTTACCCTGTAAAGGGTCTTCTATCACATGTTCAGATGTAGGAATTGTGACTTTTATGGCCTCCTTAAGGTTGGCCCCAAAAAGCCCATGTTTGCTTTTCTCCCTAGGCCACTCCAAATAGGATCTCCGTGCCATGAGCCTAAATAATAGGAATACAATTGGTTGTGAATTGGTGTGTCTGTTGATTTTAATTACACTGTCACCAGCAGTGTCAAAGGGCTCTGCTTCTATGCACTTTCACTGTTTGGTTTTGTTTGGACACTATTTTTATTTTTTGAATTGAATGACAACCAGTGATGAGAAAAGGGGCCCAGTCTGGTGAATATTCGCCAGTTACCCCGAGGGTGGTGTTCCTGTGAGGTGTCATTCATTTCGTCACATTTTTTTGACATATGATTTCCTTGCTGAATTTGCTTTAACACTTTTGAAATACTTTTGGGTTAAATACTGGATAGACTCAGTTTTCAGTCATTGTGTGACGCTCTGTTTGACTGTCAATAGATGTTAACCAATATACTAACATTCTTCCCGGCTTTTATAAAAATTAAAGTTTCAAGAGTTTCAGGTGTCTGACGCATTGCAGTAGATACCCATATAAATATGATAGATATGAGGGTAATGCTAAGGCAAACACAGATACGAGTTTGATCTGTTGCATGTCATACTGACACTATTTGCGTCTATAAGACAGGGTTTCATTGTTATTGATGTTGTTTGAGTGGAGGGCAACCCTGTTTTCTTTCCCCTCTAAGCTCCTTTTTGTGATAGACTCCTTAAGGGTGGCCCAAAAAAGCCCATGTTTGCTTTTCTCCCTAGGCCACTCCAAATAGGATCTCCGTGCCATGAGCGCCTTCAGTTTGTGATATCTGGCAGGTATGAGATACTGTGGAATGGGTTCCAATAATATCAAGATCAAGGAATTGGAATTTTCACTAAATAGTCTGTGATGAGCAAAGTATAGCTCATATTGACACCATTCACTTTGTACAAAATTTGGAGATAACACAAAGATTGATTTGTAACTTTTTTCAATGCAGTTAATGATATTTTCGATAATACCTTTTCCTGGAATGAAATGCCTCTCGTGTTGACAAAATCCTTATAGAACCATCCTCTTTTTGTAGGTTAGGTAGAAGGCAGTTTTTGACCCAATTTGAATCATGATCACTGTAGGAGATAAAAGTATGAAAAAGCAAATCCCGTTCAAGATCTTGGGCGGTCAACTTTTCTGCTCGATACTTGGTTCGCGCCCACTGCCACACCATCCTTACATACCAGGGCACATTGCAAAATCTACACAGGAACCCAGGCAGAGTATTAGGACCACAGTACTGGTTAGAATGACAAAAATCAAAAGAGTTGTATTGCAAGATAACTCAGATAAATGTAAATCTTTGAGTAAAGTTCCCCTGACACCTTCTGGATATTGACATCTGTAAGAGCTTAGCAAGCCACTCAACCGGGCAGGTGTCATGTTTCCTTGATGAATGAAATCTCTCATGTCACAGTTGCAGACAAATGGATTGTTTCCAGCATATATTGTATTGACGTTCATACATTTGTGTGAGGATTCCAATGATGGGGAAGAAATAGAATTCATTTCCACGTTCAGATTCGCCAGGCTACTAAACCGGCTGCAGTCTGGGCGGTCTGTTAGCCGGTTGAATGCAATATTCAGTTCCTCTAAATATGTAAAAAGTCTCACTGCTTTTGGGATGCTCGTAATTTGATTTTTTTGCAAATTAAGCATTTGAATTTTAATGGGCAGACATTCGAAAACAGAATCAGTTAGACCATTTGATGACATGTTTAGTGCAACCAATGTCACTGGCTAATGACATTTTCTGTCGTTCTCATAATATAAGAGATTCTCACTTATGTCCAAAACTGATAAAGACATCATACCACTAGTCATTGAGCTCACTTTAGCCAGATCTTCTAACCTGTTCCTTCGTAAATTAAGGGTTTCCAAATGAACCAAGCTACTACAGTTTTGAAAAATGTTGTCAGTGATTCTGTTTTCAGAAACATCTAAAACATGGAATACATTGGTTTCTGGTGGACAGGGGAGATGAATAAGGTCTGAGTCTGATAATGTAAAGTTCTCGACACCCATCTTGGAATACATATGATAGGGATAAATGCCATGATATAGGAAAACGTTGTTAATAAGGTGCTTTATTGCCAATTTCTTCAATATAATGTCAGAATAGTCAAATTTGACATACAAATATTCAGCCACCAATGTCAATGAATTGATATATAAATATTCAACTGAGGAATTGAACACTGACTGCAGGATAGTTCCAAAATTAGCAAAAGGCATTCAGAGGTTGCTGAGAATTAGGGGCCCATTACGATGTCGGGCGGATCACCACCGTCATGGGGGCGGTGGCGATCCACCAGACATCCATGCTCGCCTGCCACCCATTTCCCCCCCGCCATATTACTATGGCGGGGGGACCGCGGCGGACGGAAACACCGTCCGCCGCTTTGCCGCCCCGGTCGCCTTGCGGCCGGGGCGGAAAAGGGTTTATATGGTGGCGGTGTCTATCAGACACCGCCAGCCATATTAGGATAGGCTTAAAACAATGCCTGCGGGCCCCCGAAGTGAAGGCGAGGTGGGGGGCTGCACATGGGGGGTACCCCCCAGCATATGCATACACAATGCGGCAGGCACCGTGTTGATATTCACATGGAGCATCACACCTAATATTTGAGAGCGCTAATGTCTGGGAAGTTGTGAAGGCATCTAGCAAAGGAAGCCGCGAAATTACACTTTGTGGGACAGTAATGTGGAGCGTCTTTGTGTTTACAGCTTGAAGGCTTCCCAGTTCGTAGCTAGAGAGATCCTCTAACCCCAAATAGAGAGTTTCCAGTTTCAAATATTTGATTGCATCAAAATCTGATTTATGTATCTCTGCTGCACTCAACCCCAAATATTTCATCCTTGAAAGAGAAAGAAAATGTAATTCCTCACAGAGGCTCATAGTTGTAAACTTGTTATAAGAAAGATCTAAATATTTCAGGTGCTGAACAACATGAAGAGAGCTGCAGGTAAAACACTGCAAGCTGTTGTGGGAGACATCCAAGTATTGCAAGACTCTGTACAGTTCAAAAATGCTGAAGTCAAGTCGTTCGATGAGATTATAAGAAATATTTACGAATTTGAGACCAGGCATATAACTGACATCCGAGTGCTGAAGTGTAGATAGGTTATTCACAGATAAATACAGGGCTGTGGTCCTTGATGGTAGGTTCTGAGGCACATTTTGAAGTTGTCTCCCTGAGAAGTTGGCAACAATTGCATCTCTTTGAGAGATTGCGCAAAGAAGCAACATCAAAATCAGAACGACTTTTGCAGCAATGCGCACAATTTGCTCCATGGTTGTCTTTTGCAAAGCTGATTTTCTACATTAATTATTCATCTTTATTTCGTACAGAAAAAATACAAATAAACATGTTGAAATTATTAAGTAATACAGTATTACTCAAACAGTATGAATATTATGCATTCTGAATATTGTCCTATTTTTCTTCAAATCACCACACTACACAAATCATAAAACCTTTGTTCACACCAAGTCTAGCCCCAATATACCAAAGCACCCAGCCACAACACTGGTGGACTCCAGATCTTGTACACCCATAACACCTCAGACCCCACTATCATGTACACTCGTAATAAAAGGTCTTTCTCACCCTGCACATCCCAACACACCAGCCTCAAATTACTGCAGAGAAAATGAATGACCTCAACCCTCTGCATACCCACATACCTGCACTAAACATCCACACATGCATGCACATGCACACACGTACTCACGTACACACAAAATCACTCTCCCTCAATGCTCAAACTCAAACAACATGAAACCTCAATCTCACTGACCACCAAAATTGTAGTGTATTCCTTAACTTGATGATTATACAGCACATCCTAACATCAAACAACAGTGCATCTGGAGGGCACACATAGAGGCACTTCATGCATCATTTTAATGTACACCTTATATCTTGAACATTCTGCCCTTATCGCGGTATAGTATAAGGAAATTCTCTTACTAACCCATGTTCCAGGGGGTCACGCCCTGACGAAAGTCCAAGCACCATTTATGGGGCAGCAAAGGACAAAAACATGTTGGCAATAGGGTCTTAGGACCATATTCTCCCTTCAGACTCTTAATTCTTTTTTTTTACTATCTTTGCCAGATCCAAGAATAAAGGGAAACTGTGATCTAACATTTATTTTTAATCTTTATCCCCCTGGCCAAAAACTATTTCAGTAATTCTCCCTGAAATACGGTCGAGCCCACCCTGACTTCTAGGCGTCAGGGTGTCCCGATGATGAAGCATGACACCACTAGGGTGTGTGAGGGAATACAATAACAAAAGGAATTGCTTCCTTCCCCACGCATGAGTGGTGCAAAAACTTCACATAGGGCATACCACCCTTCTATGATGTGTAGACTGTTCTAATTAGCCTAAAAACCTATCAGAGGCAGACTAGGTCATCTAGGGAGTACTTCTTGTGATACAGTATATACCCAGGGGAGGGTGTACTCCCTCCAGAGTTCCTCTCGGCCCCCCACCAACCGAGGAAGTTTGTTCCTCGCAAGGTTTTGTGATCCAGGTTATAAATGGTCACCTTACCAATAATTTTAACAGTGCTATCTAGTAACACGAGTCTGTAGCACTTCGAGACATCCTGTCAACCTTCTATAAAAGATGGGTACAATAGCAGCCACATTCCATAACTCAGGAATAAGCATGTTTAGTGAACAGTTAAAAATGTTAGCAATCAATATTGCATTTTATTAGGTCAGTAGGGATCCCAGCAGGAAACAGGGAAACACATTGCATCACAATGAACATTGCTCACCTTAGCATTGCCAGCTTTCAAAGAGTAAAATACCGGCCATTTGTTGTTTTTTAAGAGTCTGCAGAGACCCACACGTTATACTAAATAGAAGACATTAAATTACTGGTGGTGCCAGAAGAAAACTGGCCAGGTGCCAACCCTATTCACCTAGGATGAAGGAAAAGGCTGAAGCACAGAGCATGGAGGTGCAGTGTATATAAAGTAAAGGGGGTATGACAAAGGAAAGAACTAAGATAAGAGGTGGTGGAGTGATGACAGAGTAGAAGTATAGCAAAGAGGTGACAGGTGAATGTAATGGGGGCAGAACGGCAACAAAGAGCAAAAGGCTTGAGGAAACAGAACAGGGAAGAGGAGCAGTGTTTGCGACGGGCAAAATCAGTGAGAGAGGGAAAGATCTGTGCAGTGCTGGTGCTAAGCTTGGGCAATATGGGCAGCTGCCCCGGGCCCTGTGCTCAGATGAAAACCTGGGGCCCTGATTCTGTGTGAAATGCCACACTATCAGTCATCCCACCTGCTGCTCCAGTGCCCCATCCCTGATTCAATCACATCACATCACAAATGTATTTTTAAAGGGAGGTGTCTTGACCTCCCTTGTCCAAGGGGGTACTTGCATTCCCTGGGGTGCAAGGGTGGGAAAGGGAAAACAGTGGGTGGGGGAGTGGGCAGCAGTAAAGCCAGCAATTTCGTTGACTCACAATGTCAGGACCGGGGCAGCACCTCGCTTAAAAACCTGCCCTAAAGCCTTGCCTCACTTTCCTGTTTTTCTTTGCCAGACAACAAAAGGGAACTTTTGTTTCAAGGACTAGCTGGACACTATCAGGTGAGAAGAGGTGGGTTCGTGGTGAAGGGAGCAGCCATAAAGACTGGCATGACAGGGCTGCATCAGGCAGCAAGGTCCAGGTATGGGCCTGTCCCTGGGCCTTGCCACCATTTTCCAGTGCGGCATGGCTCAGGGCGTCCTCCCTCTCCTTGGCCTGAGTGCTGGGGATGACACTTCCTCACCTGGACCTCCCAGTTCATGGAGTAGTTTAATTGAAGTGGGGAACCAGGTACAGGGCCTTGTGTCAGCTCTAAATCCTGTGATTCTGGGCAATTAAACCTCCCCATGCCTAAAAAATTTTTATCGTTTGTAATGTGATTGGTACTTTTGTAAAGCTGTCCAAAGACCTTGGGCGAGTTTGTGCTATATAAAAGTGCAAAAAACAGGAACCACGACGTCATGCCACAGTATTGTATTGTATTGTATTGTAGAGGCTCTTCTATAGCGCATGGCTACTCGGGAGCATCCCGGCGCTTAGGACTGACCAAAAGTAAGTGGATTGCAAGGAATGCGGAAGCCCAGACTCTAGATCCTGGGAAACAGAACAGTTTTCAGCTTCTTTCGAAATGCAAGTAAGTTAGGCTCTTGTCGGAGGGATGGAGGAAGGGCATTCCATAACTTAGCCGCATTATACGAAAAAAGACGGCCCCCTGTGCGGGCCCTATTAATCCTGGGAATTGCTAATAGATTTTGCTGATTGGATCGAAGGTTCCTAGATGATTTATAAGGCCTAATCATGTCATCCAGGATGCGGGGACCTCTCCCATAGAGTGTTTTGTGGACCGTACAGAGGGTCTTGAAGTGAACCCGCTCCCTCACCGGAAGCCAATGCAGAACACTCAGCGCGGGTCTAGCTGAGGAGCGATAGCTAGCACCCGTAAGTAGCCTCGCTGCAGAGTTCTGGGCTACCTGAAGTTGCCGAATAACCGAGACATGGGCTCCTAAATAAAGCGCGTTCCCATAGTCCAGCCTAGCTAGAATGAGGGACTGGACTATGGTTTTCTTGGCTTTTTCAGGTAGCTGAGGAAGGATTTTGCGGATTGACTTGAGCAACCCAAAGCAAGTAGCTACTGTCTTCCTTGCCTGGGTTTTGAATGACAGCTCCGCATCCAGCCAAAATCCGAGGCTCCTAATCTCGGTCTTTGGAGTGGGCCCGGGCCCCATGCAGGAAGGCCAAAGTGTCAAGTTGTTAAATGTGGCTCGTTCCCCAGTAGCATCAGCTCAGTTTTTCCACCGTTCAACTTAAGATGGGAAAGATCCATCCATTTTGCAACTGCTTCCAGGCAGTTGCAAAGGTTGGTCGGAAGGGGCTCTACCTGATTCAAAGAGAAAACTAGCTGGGTGTCATCAGCATAGCTTACTAATTGAATTCCAAAGGAGGCCACTACTTCCGCCAGAGGCGCCATGTACACATTAAACAGTGTGGGGCTGAGGGAGGAGCCCTGTGGCACCCCACACTGTAATGGTACTGGAAGGGAACAACTGTTCTCCGAGAAGACCTTAAAAGATCTCTTCTTTAAGAAAAGACTCGAGCCACGTAAGGGCCTTGCCCGTGACCCCGATCCTTCCAAGGAGAGATAGGAGGACACGGTGATTGACCGTGTCAAAGGCGGCACTGAGGTCCAGGAGAATAATGGCCGCGCTGCCACCAGCGTCCAGAATCCTCCTGGAGTCCTCGACCACCCTCAACAGTGCTGTCTCGGTTCCCTGCCCTCTCCGGAACCCTGTTTGAGTTGGGTGGAGCAAGTTGTGGGTCTCTAAAAAAGACACCAGCTGTTTGTTCACCCATTTTTCGGTCAGTTTGCTAATGCCAGGGAGAAGGGAGATGGGGCGATAGTTAGAAAAATCGTTAGGGTCAAGGTTTTTCTTTTTTAACAAAGCCCTGACCATAGCCAACTTCCAATCTCGTGGCACAGTGCCTGACTCAATCGAAGTGTTGACTAAGTTGATGATGGGCGTACTAATGTGGGGCAAAGCCGAGTTTAAGATGGTCATAGGGGCAGGATCGAGTGGAGAACCACTCTTTATGGATTTGATGAGAGGGGGTAGAAGTTCTACACTGAGGGGGGAGAAAATAAAAAGCTGAGGCAAGATAGAGTCAATCCCACCTACCAGAGGGGGAATTAGTTCACCCATAGGTAGGGGGGGAAGGGAGAGAAGGATCTTTTGAATTTTGGTGGCAAAAAAATTTGCTAATCCATCACAACGAACACCAGATTCATCAGAAGATGGTGGCGGGTCTGGGGCTTTCAGCAGAGATTTGACTATCTTAAACATCTCTCTCGGGGCGTTTGCGGAAGCCTCAATTTTTCCTGCATAAAAAGTGGATTTGGCCATGTTAAGGGCAGATTTGTATTTTTTTATGGTGGATCTGTATTTATTTTTCTTCTCCTCATCAAAATGTTTCCGCCACTGCCTCTCCTCCCGTTTACATTCCTGTTTAAGGGACCTTAGGTCCGAATTAAACCAGGGTTGTTTAGTAATAATAATAATAATCCACATTTGTATAGCGCACAATCACCCGTTAGGGTCTCTAGGCGCTGGGGGGCCGTCGGGAAGATTAAGCAAGCTATTGCCCAGAGTCGCATGGTGCTGGGCTAACCTGCCGCTGGAGCCGGGGATCGAACCCTGATCCCCAGATTCCAGCGTCAGTCGCCCTGGCCGCGGCGCCACACCTCTCCCACAGGGCCTTTCTTGTTTGTAATACGTTTTTTTGGGAGCACGGTATCCAACGACTCTTCAATCCATTGATTGAAGTCTTTGTTTGCCCTATCTATGTCCTGATTACCCAGAGGCTCGTTCTTCTTCAATATTTCTAGCCATTCATTTAGCTCTAGTTTCGTCCAGCGCCTACTTAAGGCTTTGTGAGAAGGTATAGTTGGACTGGGTCTATATGCCTTCCATATGAAAGGAATAACCATATGGTCTGACCAAGGGATCGGATATGGCTCAGCTGAAGTTAACTCCGCTATGTTTGAAAATATGGGATCTAAAAGGTTCCCTTTGGAGTGAGTGGGATGTGAGACTATTAAACTCAGTTCACAGGAGGCTAAATCCTTAGTCAGTTCCATTGCGGTGAGATCTGAGAAATTATTAAAGTAGAGATTCAGGTCTCCCAGCACTATAAAATTAGAAACCGTACTAGCTAAATCTAGAATAGTTTCGATTAGTCCTTCCTGAAATTGTCCTATCGAGCCAGGTGGACGATAGATCAAAAGACCTGAGAATGACAGTTCTGGAGATAATGTAATAGAAAACTGCGCCCTCTCACAATCTGGAATAGAGCTACCAGTCATACGGCAAATTAAATGATCCTTATAAAGGATGGCAATCCCTCCTCCAACCTTGGACACTCTGTCCCTATGTTGGATCAGGTATCCAGGCGGGAGTGCCTGGACGATATCTGGGCCAGAATTGGATACAAGCCACGTTTCTGTTATAAAAAGAATATCAAGGTTCAGGTCTTGAATTAAAAGGGAGATTTCGATGGCATGTTTCGGTAAAGAACGGCAGTTTATCAATGCCATTTTCAGATCTACCTCTATTTTCCTTTTGTTTTCGACCACCTCCGTCGCCCTAATAGAACAGTGCTGACATGAAAAGCGGTGGAGCGCAAGGTCCACAGAATGGCTGCATGAGGAGGGAATTACCCCCTTTAGGGCAAGGAGTGTCGGGCGGGAGTATGTTTGTGAGGGGGCAATTGGTAGGACAGAGGTCCTGGTCCCTGGCCCGACCGTGCGCGAACGGGCGCAAACGGGCTTACCTCTGGCGCACCTCCGGCGCACCATCGGTGCACCCGCTGCGCGCCGTCGCTGCGCGCCAGCATGGCCAATTAAATATATAGGAGGTGGAAATCCGGCCCAAAGACTAGAGCGCCTCCCAGCCTATGGCGGCCACTGTTGTAAGGCCTGCCTCACCAGCCAAGATGGAGCTGCTGTGTGGGGGAAGTGAGTGTTCTCGCTCAAGCGGCGGGTGCCCAGATCAAATTTTAAAGTGCAGGTAAGTGGGGGATGTGAGCCTGGTAAAAAACGGCGATTTTAAAATATGCGGCGATTTTTTAAAAAAATGATCAAAGTCACAGATTAATGCGCCCTGCGTCCTTGTAATGAATTCCAGCAGGACAAGCAAAGACTCCCGCTCAGCGCGTTACACAGAGGTCGTAATCACCTCTGGAGTCCTTACAAGCGCGCGAGCAGGTCTCACCTTTATAGCGCCTGCTGCAAACCCGGCCCAAAGACTAGAGCGCCTCCCAGCCTATGGCGGCCACTGTTGTAAGGCCTGCCTCACCAGCCAAGATGGTGCTGCTGTGTGAGGGGAGTGAGTGTTCCCGCTCAAGCGGTGGGTGCCCAGATCAAATTTTAAAGTGCAGGTAAGTGGGGGATGTGAGCCTGGTAAAAAACGGCGATTTTAAAATATGCGGCAATTTTTTGAAAAAATTATCAAAGTCACAGATTAATGCTGCCTGCGTCCTTGTAATGAATTCCAGCAGGACAAGCAAAGGCTCCCGCTCAGCGCGTTACACAGAGGTCATAATCACCTCTGGAGTCCTTCACATCCTGGAACTATGTGCAATGCATGACTTGTGAACCCCCGCAGAATGGATGGGTGGAAGGGTGGGTGGACGGAAGAGTGAAGGGGATGACGGATGGATGGAGTGAAAGGGTGGATGGAGTGATAGGGTGGATGAACGGATGAGCAAAAGGATAGATAAATGTGTGAAAGGATGGATGGAAGTGTGAAAGGATGAATGTACAGGTCGAGTGAAAGAATAGATAGATGAGTGGAAGTGAGGGTGGAGGTATGGAGGAAAGGATGGATGGATGAGTGAAAGTGTGAATGGATAGATGGATGAGTGAATGTATGGATGGATCAATGGACGAGTGAATAAGTGAAAGTATGGGTGAAAGGGTAAATGGATAGATGAGGGAAAGGATGGAGTGAGAGTGTGAATGAATGGATGAGCGATAGGATGGATGGATGATTAAAAGGATAGGTGAATGCATGAGTTAAAGAGTGGATGGAAGGATGGTTGAGTAAAATGATGAATGGATAGCTAGGTTTGATGATGGATGGATATGTTTGAATATGGATTGGAACATGAATGGTCGAACATACAGAATGGTGAAAGACTGAATTAGGGCTGGCTCTAGGACGGTTCAACCGGTGCCACCTCACCGGGTGCTAACTTTGGGTGGGGGTGCCCTGGTGGTAAAGAGATTATGGCTTTAAAAGTGCCTTCTGCTGCATTCCTTGCCTCTAGCAATTTTCGGGCAACAATAAAAATGCCAAGATAAATTCTGTGATCAATATTCTTCCTGGAGAGAGATTGGATATTTGTCTAGTGGAAGTTTTGACTCATCATAAGGTATTGCAGGGGATTAATATGCCAGCTGCAAATAATGTTTACCATGAAGATCACAAAGTGCATATGATATAAATAGGTCAGTGGGTTACTGCTTTTGTCAGAGACATCCTTTTTTTACTTGCATTTTAGAAAGTTAAAATACTAAAATAGAACAGTGAGCTATTAAGTGTCATCAAAGAGATTACAGTGTTAAGATTTTTTCTCTTTTTTCATCTTCTTAATGTTTCAAAAGCGGTTACTTTGGGTAGAAATCAATTCTTATTATTAAAGAGAACCCTCAAGCATGGTGGTAAATTTTAAATTCTGAATTTGTGCTTCTCCAGACCATTTACTCTTAAACTATACTGCCTACCAGAATGATGACTGTGACTCCTACACCTTGGAGTCCTCTGTCCTATGTAACATTTCCAATATACTGATTAACACATGTATTATTGATTGTCTCTGTGTAAAATGTGTGTGATGTTAAGTGCTCTGACACCCTACACTGGTATGAGTGGTGCTATAAAACAAATTAAATGCATCTGAAAGTGGTTATGGAGACTTAATGTCATGATTCCCCCACCATATGCCGAGGTTAAAACAACAGCGCAGTTTAAAACATAAAAACCCACCCCTTTCCTGTGCACCCGCACTCCATGTTTAGTCACTATGTATAGTGAAAAACTGTTTGAATTCTGTATCACTAAAAATCATGTACCTGAGATTATGACTCCTGTTTTTTGGGTAGAAAAGTTGCATTGTTTGTTTTTATCCGTTTGACAATTTGAGTATTGAATCAGCATTAATATTTTGTTTATAAACCTCTTTCAAGATTAGAGGAAATAATGCAGTTCTTGGTCAACATTAATTCCACTTTCCACAGCCTGAAGCTTAAGAATCCATCTAGCTTCGCATTGCCTAAGTTTATGTTCCTTATCTCCGCCCCTTGGATCATTATATATGGCTTCTATACCATGAAACTGAAATCCCAAACTCTTCTTTTGTTCAGCACAATTAGCCGCATGGCAGCCTATTGGGTATCTCTGGTCCATATTTTTAAGGGCACGGAAATGTTCTGTCATTCTTTCTTTTAATGGGCGAATCGTACTTCCTACCTAAATTTTCTTACACCTACAGGCAATAACATAAACTACATACTTTGTCATGCAGTCTATGTGTTGATGAATCTTAAAAGTCCATGAGCCATTGTATCCGAATTCCTTAACCCCCTTCATTGCCATCCGGCACATACTACAGTGAGTCTTCGACTTCTCCTTCAACCGAGGAACCTGCAAAAACAAAAGAAATGAAAAGATAAGTAATTTTTTCTTCAATCTTGAGTCGCCCTTCGCAAGAAAGGAAAAAACTGAGCAATTTTTGGAAACTTCTGCAATTTAAAGAGGTTAACAAGGACTATAGCGAATTAAAGAGTTTACAAAGACTATGTTTATTTTAGGTCACAAAAAGAAAAGATGTTGTCACATGGAAACACTTTTATTGTAAAACTTGATATGTGACTTTGAAAAGGCCTTCTGGTTCAGAGATTGTTCTCTTCTTTTGTGCATTTTTTTCCTATCATTTCAGAACACTAGACCCCAACAACGATTACCTAAGTTGAGAACCTTTTAAGTAAGTATAAGGTTAGGCAGAGAGTAATATTGGAGAATAAGGGGGGGTTAGGAAGGATTGTAATTTGTTTCTTTATTTTTTAGCGATCCCTTGAAAGAACAGACAAAAGACTAGCAGCCAGAAAATCTTCTAACTTCTAACAATCAAGACAAGACAAGACATACTGGACGTTAGTCAAGAAACCGCTGTTCGCAGGTCGACAACAAGAATTCTAACTTCTAACAATCAAGACAAGACAAGACATACTGGACGTTAGTCAAGAAACCGCTGTTCGCAGGTAGGCTCATATTTTTACCACAGAGACACTAATTAGATATTGACGGAATCTTCTGAGTTAAACCATAGAAGTCTGGAATAGACTTTAGACTAATACCTTGGAACTTGTTGTTTCATAGGTCGACAGCAAGAACTACTTCACGTCCAGTACCGGCCCTCCTCCATTGTTTCTAAATTTACTCTTGTAGTGATTTATAATTCGCAAGTCTAAGGTTAATTACTTGGGAAGTTGGTCCCTTGCGTCTCTGCGAAATCTACTACATCATCTACAAGTGTCTGCGAAAAGGCAAGGTAAGAGACGACGTGGTAAGAGCTGAGAGAAGGCAAAGCCCAAGAATAATATTTTGCCCAGATGCAATGGACCAAGTTTCCTTACAGGACATAGCCGCCATCTTGAATGACCTCAAAGCAGAAAATGTAGCTTTACGAAAAGACATGTCATATCTACAGAATGTGGTACAACAACAACCGATTCTCAAACCAGCAACCTTTCAAGGGACTAGCACACCTTCTAGTGCTCAAACACAAATTCAGGTGGTCACTCCTGTTCCTACTCCTCTTGCTCAACCCGAGAGATGTTATGGAGACAGTAATAAATTCTCCATATTTCTAAATCTGTGCCATTTACATTTCTTGGCAAAAACCACAGCTTTTCCAGATGATTCATCAAAAGTGGCTTTCATATTATCCTATTTAGGGGGAGATGCAGCTCTTTGGTCAGTTCCTCTAGTAGAAAAGGATGACCCAATTTTGTACAATTTTAGAGATTTTGTACTTGCCCTAAAAAAGATTTTTGCAAAACATGTTTTTGTGCAATCTGCTGACAACGAGCTTCTCAGCTTGAAACAAGGAAACAAGGATCATCAGATTTGCTTCATTACATTTCAGTCTTTAATCGCCTAGTCTTAGAAGCTGATTGGCCTTATGACAAAAGAGTAGGATTAAAAGACGATTTAAAAGACATGGTAACCCACATTTTAGAGCCTCCTGATGACATCAATGAATTCCTTGATTTAGTAGTGAAATTAAATCATAGGTTAAATGAGAGAAGAGGGGAAAAAGGAAGATCTGACCACAAAATCGTATTTCTAAAAGAGAAAGCTACTAATTCACGAGAGGTTACTCCCAAGCTTGATCCAGTAGAACCTATGCAGATTGGATCCATTCGTGGACCTTTATCAAAAGATGAAAAGGAAAAGAGCCGGAAATTGAATCAATGCCTTTTTTGTGGTAAGACGGGTTATTTTGTTAAGGAATGTCCTACACGACCAAACAAAAATAAAACTAGATTCTTAGAAGTAGCCATCACACAAGAAAAGTCGGAAAACTAGAACACTCGCTAAAAGACGAGGTCATTTTGTCGAGTGACTCTTTCAGTTTGGCCTCTACTGTCCCGCCTCAAGGGTGTCGACATTTTTGTATCATAGTAGAATTAAAAAGTCTATCTAATTCCATGAGTTCTAGAAAAGTAGAAGCAATAATTGATTCTGGAGCAACTGGAATTGAAATGAATCCTAAAAAGATAGAAGCAGTGAGATCACGGCCAAGTCCTTCCTCGGTGAAACAAGTACAAAGCTTTTTAGGCTTTGCGAATTTTTATCGTCGATTTATTCAAGATTTTTCCCAAACAATAACTCCCATTACCAAATTACTACGAAAAGGAGTTAAATTTAACTGGTCTGACTCCGCTGATAAGGCTTTTCAGGATTTGAAAGGGAAATTCACCTCAGCTCCCATTTTAAGTCACCCTGACCCACAACAGCCTTTCATAGTTGAAGCTGATGCTTCCCAGTTTGCCTTAGGTGGAATTTTATCCCAACGGAACTTTGAGACTGGTCAAATGCACCCAATCGCTTACTATTCCAGAAAGCTATCCTCTGCAGAAGTGAATTACGCAATAGCAGACAAAGAACTATTGGCTATAAAAGCAATTTTTGAGGAATGGCGTCGCTACTTGCTAGGAGCTCGTCACCCAATCACAATATATACAGATCACAGGAATTTACAAGCCTTAAAATCTGTAAAAGCTTTATCAGCCAGACAATTAAGATGGTCATTATTTTTTAATGGTTATAACTTTGTGATAACATATCGACCTGGAAAAGAAAACCTAAAAGCAGATGCTTTGTCTCGGCTTGGAGAAAACTATTCCGAACAAGATGCAGTTGTTCATCCTGTAATACCAACCACATGTTTTCAGGCTAGTTTGTCAGTTTGTGATGTTATTGTAGACATTAAAAAAGAATTGGAAAAGAAAGGTTTTGATTATTGGAAAAAAGATTATCCATTCCTTCAAGAAAGAGATGCTTTTCTTTGTACATGACCTCATTATGGTACCTCCTATTGCTATCCAGAAGTCAATTATTCATCTTCATCATGACACTCCTCTGTCAGCTCATCCATGGATTATTAAAACCTACGAACTGATTAAAAGACACTTTTGGTGATCATCCATGTTCAAAGATGTACAACAATTTATTGAGACCTGTAGTGTTTGTATTCAAAATAAAGCCTCCCATCAGGCTCCTAGTGGTTTGTTGACTCTTCTCCCCATACCACCTCAGCCATAGCATACAATTTCTTTAGATTTCATTGTGGAGCTTCCCCCAACCAAGAAAGGGTATACAACCGGTTTAACTATTGTAGACCAATTCTCACATATGGCTCATTTCATTCCTCTGAAGAAACTGTCTACCACCATGGAATTAGCACGGCTTCTAATGATGCATGTTATACGTTTACATGGCATTCCATCAGTAGTTATTTCGGACAGGGGTTCTCAATTCATTTCTCGTGTTTGGCGTAATCTTAGTTCACTTTTAAATATGGATGTCCAGTTATCATCCTCAAACAGATGGTTTAACTGAACGCACCAACCAGACCATAGAACAATTCCTTCATTGTACGTTAACTAGTGTAGATGAAGATTGGTCAGATCTCTTAAGCCCTCTGGAATTTGCTTATAATAATGTTGAACATACCCCTACCAAAATGTCCCCATTTTGTTGCAATTATGGATTTCATCCCAAAAGCATTCCGAAAAATTCCAAAGATACCAATACAGTCCCTGCTATTTATGACTATGTTTATAAACTATCATCCATTCAAGAAGAAGCACATTTTAATTTAGCTAAAGCAAAAGAGAATCAAAAAGAGTCAGCTGATAAACATAGGATAGAACAGCCTAAATACAGTCCAGGAGACCAGGTCTGGTTAAGTACAAAGAATTTGAAAATAAAAGGAAATAAAAAATGTAACCCAAGATACATAGGTCCCTTTTCCATAAAAAAAGATAATCAATCCTGTTTGTGTCAAGTTACATCTTCCTCCAAATATCAGATCCACCCGGTATTTCATGTATCTTTGATCAAACCTTATAACTCGAATAATCCAACCTCCTCCTTCTATAATCATAGAAGGTCATCCTGAGTATGAAGTAAAGACAATCCTAGATTCAAAGAGAGTCCGTGGAAAACTCTTTTATTTAATATATTGGAAGGGTTATGGTCCCGAGGAAAGATCGTGGGAACCAATAGCTCATCTTAAAAATGCACCTAGAATCTTAAGAGCCTTTCACATGCGTTTCCCAAATAAACCAAAACCGATAACTACAGTTTTAGGGGGGATCTTGAGGAGGGAGTACTGTCATGATTCCCGCACCATATGCCGAGGTTAAAACAAAGCGCTGTGTAAAACATAAAAACCCACCCCTTTCCTGTGCACCCGCACTCCATGTTTAGTCAGTATGTTTAGTGCAAAACTGTTTGAATTCTGTATCACTAAAAATCATGTACCTGGGATTATGACTCCTGTTTTTTGGGTAGAAAAGTTGCAATGTTTGTTTTTATCCGTTTGACAATTTGAGTATTGAATCAGCATTAATATTTTGTTTATAAACCTCTTTGCTCTGCCGTGTCCTCTACTTTGAACACTCTGGGCAATATTAGTAATACTAGCAGAGCACCCGGTAATACGAGCAGAATCAAGGAACGCACTGACCTGACGTGGCCCTGCGCACAAACATTTTGGGTGCGGCTGGGTGCGGTCGTGTATTTAAACCGCACCCAGCCTTCTAGAAGACGCTTTGCCTTCCACCTTCGATATAGAAAGGTCGCGTCAAGAGTCTCTCGCGCTGACTGCCAGAAACTTACCTGAAAGAAAGGTATCCAGCTCTCCGTTTTCTTCCTGAGTGAGTCTTCGACTTCTCCTTCAACCGCGGAACCTGCAAAAACAAAAGAAATGAAAAGATAAGTAATTTTTTCTTTAATCTCGAGGCGCCCTTCGCAAGAAAGGAAAAAACTGAGCAATTTTTGGAAACTTCTGCAATTTAAAGAGGTTAACAGGGACTATAGCGAATTAAAGAGTTTACAAAGACTATGGCCCAGATTCATCAAACAAAAATCCGCTCGCAAAGCGAGCGGTATTTTTGCATTTGGGATGCAAAAATCGCAATTTTAGAAATCGCTAAATTGCGATTACTTGCATTTAAGGAATCTCAAATTGAGATTCCTTAAATGCAATGCATGAAAGTTTTTAAAATAGCGAATTCGCTAATAGGGCACGCAAATTACCATGAAGTACAATACAACTTCATGGTAATTTGCAAAAACTTTGAAAAATGCACTAAAGGGCACCTAAGGGCATGTGTGTGCGCAACATATGTGCACATATCAATTTCAGGGGTGCAACAGGGTGTCCTTTGGACACCCCTGCACCCTTGAAAATAGCAATCTCAATTTGCGAATCGCTATTTGCGATTCGCAAATTGAGATTGCCTTCTCATTCATTCCTATGGGCCTCTAGACCCATAGGAATGAATGGGGAGGTATTCCTTAATTGCGACTTTTGCGATTCCTTATTTGCGATTCCTTATTTTCGCAAATAAGGAATCGCAAAATGTATGCTTGATGCATCTGGGGGTATGTTTATTTTAGGTCACAAAAAGAAAACATGTTATCACATGGAAATACTCGTATTGTAAAACTTGATATGTGACTTTGAAGAGGCCTTCTGGTTCAGAGATTGTTCGTGAAAAGGAGTTTGTTGTTCTCTTCTTTTGTGCATTTTTTTCCTATCATTTCAGAACACTAGACCCCAACAACGATTACCTAAGTTAAGAACCTTTTAAGTAAGTATAAGGTTAGGCAGAGAGTAATATTGGAGAATAAGGGGGGGGTTAGGAAGGATTGTAATTTGTTTCTCTATTTTTTAGCGATCCCTTGAAAGAACAGACAAAAGACTAGCAGCCAGAAAATCTTCTAACTTCTAACAATCAAGACAAGACAAGACATACTGGACGTTAGTCAAGAAACCGCTGTTCGCAGGTCGATAACAAGAATTCTAACTTCTAACAATCAAGACAAGACAAGACATACTGGACGTTAGTCAAGAAACCGCTGTTCGCAGGTAGGCTCATATTTTAACCACAGAGACACTAATTAGATATTGACGGAATCTTCTGAGTTAAACCATAGAAGTCTGGAATAGACTTTAGACTAATACCTTGGTACTTGTTGTTTCATAGGTCGACAGCAAGAACTACTTCACGTCCAGTACCGGCCCTCCTCCCTTGTTTCTAAGTTTACTCTTGTAGTGATTTACAATTCACAAGTCTAAGGTTAGTTACTTGGGAAGTTGCAGCGAGATTCATCAATGTCCCAATCTGCGAATCCTAAATTGCGAAATAAAGTGAATCGCAATTAAGGAATCGCAGATTGGTATTAGAATATTTGCGAGAAAAAAAAGCGAATCGCAGTCGGCCGCAATCGCCGATTGCGAGTTTCAAAAATTCGGTAAACATTCGCATAATCGGCCGATACCCGGTTAGAATTTGCGATCTCGCAAATAGCGATCTCGCAAATTGCGATCTTGCTAAGTGCGAGATCGCAAAAACGGGAAGTCGCATTTTGAGCACAGTAATGACATCACAACCAGGAAGTAGGCAGGTTCCACCCTCATTCAGCAGTGAGAGCCTGTACAGGAAGCATCACATTCAGAGGTCCCCTCCAGTGTGCCTACAGGACTTGTGCAGGATACACCCCAGTGGCAAGCATGACTGAGGAAGCTGCAGCTGGATCTGTTAGTGGGCGCAAAAGAAAAATCAAATTTTCAGAGCAGGAGCTAGAGTTCCTGATAGAAGGAGTCTGCAAGGACTACAATCGCCTGTTTGGGAAAGATTCGAGGAGGGTGCCCGAGGCCGATAAGAGGCGGCTATTGTTGCGCATCCGCGCAAAAGTTAACTCCGTGGGGGTGACCCAGCGCTCCGTGGACAAACTTAAAAAACGCTGGTATGACCTCAGAGGGAGGTCAAAGGAGAAGATAGCGGAGAGGCTGGGGGAGCGTGTGGCGACAGGTGGAGGGGAGCCCACTGTCCCACCGAATACACCACTGGAGGACCGAGTGGAGGACACAATAAATCCACAGGCATGCGTGGGTGTGACACAGCTTGACTCCTCCCGACCCACACAAGACACACCAGGTAAGTCCCATGCGACTGCGACCCCCTGTCCCCTAACAATGTCCATGACTCCAGAGCCCCCCATATCAAACCCCAGTCATGCAGCCAAAGCACACTACTAAAGCACTATTGCATTGTGGGACATGTAGTCTGACCACAATTACCATCTTGACCCATTAAGCCGGACATGTTTAGTCAGAGTCAATCCTGTAGCGACTCAGGGAATGGTAGTCTGCATGCATGTAGGAAGCCTAACTGTGTAAGAAACATGTCACTAATCAACGTCCACTTTACATCACAGGTGGCGTAGAAGTCCCAAGCACTGACAGCGATGGCCTGGTCATGGACATCACGGAGGACACAGAGGGAGACACAAATCTCTCCCCACAGCCTGGACCATCTGTGCAAGCTGCCGCATCAGCGCTCATCACACCACCTGCCCCTGTGGCCAGTGTCACCCCTGTGCCAGCACGCGCTGCTGTAGCACTGCCCGTCACACAGTCCCCAGTGGGACATGCTACACCAGCTCCAGTTCGCCAACCAACCCGCCGCCCTGCGGCTGTGAGGAGCCAGTCCAGAGGACTGGTGAGGGGTCAGCGCACAAACATTTCCCGTGCTGGTAAGGGGCAAAATGTGCAAGCAGGGGGGCTATCCATCGAGCGCAGGATGCTCCATGTGCATCAGACACAGGCACGTCATCTCAGGGCCATCCACCTGCAACTGGACAAGACCCCCCGAAATGTTGCAGTAATGTCTGAGCGGATGACAGCTGCTATGGAGGCCCCGCCAACTGCTGACCCGCCTGTCGGCGTACACGCGCTCAAACTATATAATAGGTAACGGTACCTCCCAGCTCTCGCGACGCTCCTTGGCAATGCAGGTCCAAATGGTCCAGTGCTGCCAGGACGTTGCGACAGCACTGGAGCATGTGGCCACTGCAGTCCAGGCCATGCAGGCTGCCAACCATGGCCAGGGGGGTGGGGGGGCGACGACACGAGTGAGGCTACATCCAGCCATAGCAGCCAGTCCATCCCTCCGGTGGTAGCACCCCGCCGCAGCAGCAGGCCCTCTGCTGCCTCACGGCCTGCTCAGGAGGAAGATGTGGAAAGGAGGCTGGGAGCATCTGCCCGGAGGCGGCATTGAGCATTGACATGAGGGGCCAAGCTGCTGTTACAAGCATGCCCTCCTGGAGGACAGACATATGACGCAATATGTCATTTATGTACAAGTTAGCAGAATGCCAAGTTTATTGTGCTTTAACAAATAAAAATGTTCTGACTACCTTAATCTGACTCATGCCAATATTAATGTCCTCATGCATGAGTCAAGTAATGGGTGTGGGGAGTGGGTGCGTTAGAAATGGTTCATGCAGATTGCGTTACGGCGCCTGTGTCCCTCAGCAGGATTCTCCCCACGTGCGTGACGCATATGAGCAGGTGGTTGGTTGTCCCCTTCCGACTCACTGCCAGATATGTCAACAGGGATCCTGCGCTTGGTAGCAATGTTGTGAAGGATGGCACACACGGCCACGATGGGGCAGCAGACCTCTGGATTGTATTTCATGGCCCCACCTGTCTTATGCAGTATGCGGAACCTACTTTTCAACAGGCCAAATGTCCTCTCAATACAATTCCTTGTGCGTATGTGTGATGCATTAAATCGCCGTTGCTGTGGTGTTGCAGGGTTGAGCTATGGGGTGAGGAGGTACTCACGGAGAGCATAGCCGCTGTCACCTGAATGAAAGGAGCAGAAGGTGAGTGCCTGTTCTGCGCAGCTACATGATCACAGTGTACAATTTTAGGGCATGTGTACTTACCTAGTAGGTGTCCTTCCCCAAAGTCTCCCCTGGCCAGTCGTGTGTGGATGCCGATGTGCCTGAAGATGAAGGAGTCATGTGTGCTTCCCGGATACTGTGCCACAATGTCCGTGATGATTGTTTTTGCATTGCACACCATCTGGATGTTGAGGGAGTGGTAGCTTTTCCGGTTGCGGTACATGTACTCAGTTTCAGCAGGTGGGCAAATATGGATGTGTGTACAGTCAATACATCCAATGACGTGTGGGAATTGCGCTACATTGTAAAATTGCAGCTTGGTCTCATTGAGGTCCTGTTGGCTGGTGGGGAATGATATATAGTGGTGTAGCCGGGTCAGCATTGCCTCCAGGAAACTACTTAGGCAGCGGGACATGGTGGGCTGGGCTATCCCCCCTGCAACAGCGACCATCCCCTGGAAGCTTCCGGAGGCCAGGAGGTGCAGGCAGCACAATACCTGCACATGTGTGGGCACCGCATTGGTCCTCCTTGTAGGGTGCTGCATAAGGGGGTCTAGGTCCTGGATGAGCTTGATAATCATAGCCCCACTCAGGCGGTACTTGGCATAGATTTGCTCCCTGGTTTGGCCCAGAAGGGTGACCCGCTGGCAGAAAATCCGGTCCTGTATCCTCCGTCTGTTGCGTGCAGCTCGCTGCAGCCTACGCCACCTCACCAGCATGTATAGTCCAGGCATTGTGGGAATCCCCAGGCTCCAGCTGCATGTCCTTAAATGTGTTTGGTCAGCTCTGCACCTGTTGGGACTAACCTAACTGTTTTTCAGAAATATTTTTTTTTCGGTACTGGTTACCACCTGATTTGAGTTCTTCTTAATTTGCGCCTCGCTATTAGCGATTTGATCGTTTTTTCGCTTTTAGCGATTTTTCATGAATGCCGATTGCGACTGATTTGCGAGTTCGCAATTGAATTCGCAGGATCAATGGATTTTCGCTATTTCTGATTCGCTAATGCCCATCCTCCAGGATTCTGCGAATTTATTTGCGAACTCGCAATATTTATTTTGCGAATACGCAATTTTGGTATTTTCTGTTTTTTAAATTCCTTTCCGTCAAACTGCGCTTGCAATTGCGAATTCCCAGCTATTGCGATCGCAATTTGGCTTCATGAATCTAGCTGTTGGACCCTTGCGTCTCTTCGAAATCTACTACGTCATCTACAAGTGTCTGCGAAAAGGCAAGGTAAGAGACGACGTGGTAAGATCTGACACTTAAGGGGCACTGTAAAAGGGTGGTAGTGAGGGAATCCGTTGCAGAGGTAGTCATTTGGAGGGCGTCAACAGACATTGCCGCACTGGGCACCACCAGTGCTCAAGCCGGCCCTGAACTGAATGAAAGATGAAGGAAAGAATGGGTGACAGAATGTGAAGGGGAAATAGTGGATATCAGCAGGTGGATGCAAAGATGAAATGATGAATGAATAGATGTTTGGGTGGAAGAGACAAGAAAGATCTTCTGGGGAGGATTGCGATGACTTGCTTGGCTTGCTTGGCTTGCCATAAAAGCTTTGGTTCAAAGTTGGGGGTATCTTAATTTTTTGGCTATCCCTTGCCTATGTATGACATTTCTGCATTTGCCGAGTATTTACTTATGGCATATCTATATCATATGTTTGACATTTTGAGTTCCACCCAACTGCTACTTGAATGTTATACTAGTAATTGTAAATTGTAACATGTCCTGGTTTTCGCAGGGGAGCATCATAACCCGCCAGTTTACCCTGGCGTTTCTGCCACCCCATACTCATCTGATTAAGTGTGATCGGAGGGTCAAAAAGAATTTATTTGTGAGGGATTGGGATGTTTTGAAATAAATATAAACATTTGGGAAGCACAACCATCTTAATGAGGGAAACTCGCCTAGCCATGGATAGTGGGAGCTTTAGACATTTTTCTATTTGGGTCTCTAATTTGGAAATAGCTGTCCCGTAATTGCGGCCGATGATCTGCTCTGTTTCTAGGTGTATATGTATGCCCAGGTATTTGACCGAGTCTGTATTCCATTCCAGGGGGATATTCCAAGTCCCACTTATCTGTGCCGGTCGTGAGTGGAAAAATTACAGATTTGTGCCAGTTGATTCCCAGCCCGGAATGTCTACCAAATCGCAGGATTTCCCAGATAAGGGGATCCAAATTAGTCTGGGAGTTGCGAACATACAGAATCATGTCATCTGCATACAATGATACTAATAATGGGCCGGTGGTGAACTGTAAACCCCTATGTAGGTGTTTCTCTTGGAAGTGTCGTATTAGTGGCTCCATGGCTAAAATGAACAACAGGGGTGATAACGGGCAGCCCTGTCTCGTGTCACGTGAGAGTGTGAAAAGAGCAGTCAAGGAGTCGGATCCAGTCGGAGTCGGACCAGCGGTTGACTGTATAGTAGGGCGGTCGTGGCAATGAAACCAAACGGCATCCCCATACGATGCATGATGGATAAAATAAAAGGGTATTCAAGGGAATCAAATGCTTTTTCTGTGTCTAATAGTATTGCTGCAGCAGGGATTTCCGGGTTAATTCTATGCAAAGTGTTAAATAATGTGCGTAGATTGAAGGCTGTCGAGCGATGGGGTATGAAACCAGACTGGGCCAGGGAGATGATAGATTTCATTAAGCGAGCAAGGCGACATGGAAGAGCCTTTGCCAGTATTTTGTTTTCTAGGTTTAACGGTGATAATGATCGATAGGAACCGCACAGGAGGGGGTCCTTTCCAGGTTTGGGGAGAAGAATGATGACTGCCTCACGCAGAGTGGGAGGTAGGATCTGCCTCACCAGGGCTTCTGTATACTCTTTATAGGCCTTATAAAAATCTGCTGTGAAACCGCCTAGCCCCAGAGCCGATGAGCACCTTAGGGCGGAGATGGCCTCATCAATGCTCTCCTCAGAGATAGGCTCATAGTGGAAGCCCTGCATAAACTTCTCAAGATACACTAAAGTGACCTCAGACCGATAACTCTCCTGTTCCGCCCTATCTGTACCCAATCTAGTAGTGTATAATGTTTAATGGTGATAATGGTCGATAGGAACCGCACAGGAGGGGGTCCTTTCCAGGTTTGGCGAGAAGAATGATGACTGCCTCACGCAGAGTGGGAGGTAGGATCTGCCTCACCAGGGCTTCTGTATACTCTTTATAGGCCTTATAAAAATCCGCTATGAAACCGCCTAGCCCCAGAGCCGATGAGCTCCTCAGGGCGGAGATGGCCTCATCAATGCTCTCCTCAGAGATAGGCTCATCGAGGAAGTCCTGCATAAACTTCTCAAGATACACTAAAGTGACCTCAGACCGATAACTCTCCTGTTCCGCCCTATCTATACCCAAACTATGAGCGCGTTCTATCACAAAGCCCGCGGTGAAGGCTTCCCTGCCAAACAAGTCTGTCAGAATTGTTGCTACCAAGGTGTCCATGCAACTAGTGGCCATCAATTCGGGAACGTCCAATATGCGTATGCTATTTTGGCGGCTGCGCGCCTCCAAGTCCTCGTTCAAGATCGCGATGTCCTTGAGGATGCGTTCCATGCGGTCATGCCTTTTCAATGATTGCGCTGTTCCATCTTCTAGATCTGATGTACGAGATTCCACCACCTCGAGTTGCCGGACTTGGATCTTCGATCCCAGATCCGCCATGTGCTTATCTAGGGAGTCAAAGCGTACATCTAGCGCCCTGAACCCCGCTCTCATCTCTTGCAGCATGGAGCCTAATTGGTTGGGGTCGCCCTCCGGTGCTGTGTCTTTCTGGCCACCTTCGGCCATGGTGTCAGGGGCGTCTTGGGCAGCTTCCTTGACCTTTTCAAGAGGGAGAAGGCGCTGTTTGGGGTCTTTGCGGCCCATAGCGCAGTTACACCCGGCAAGTGTTAATAAGGCCCAATTTCAGAGTTCTCTGGCTATAGCTGCAGGGTAGGTGTGAATAGCTGGCAAAGAGAGATTAGGCAAGCAGAACTGAGGAGGTCACCAGAAATGAATGGGCAGCCGACCTGTGCTTATACTTTCCTGGTAACTGGGAGGTTTTGGACATTCCCACTGTAGAGCGTGTGGCGCAGCGTGGTCCAAGCTCAGTACTACCACAGAGCAGGCTGTCTGGAGACATGGCAATGCGCAGCCGGCTGTCAATGTCTCAAAGTTTGCAGCGATATATAATAGTGGCTGGCGCGGAGAGACTACTGAGGATTGTGTTCAGTTTGGACTCTAGGAGCAACGCAGTCTCCTAGGCAGAATCGCAGCAATGGAGCCATGTGGGGGGGGAGAACAGCGTGGGCCGTGGCCGAACAAAGGCACATGTGGTGCAGGAAGTCCCCAAGAGCTTTGCAGAGATACTGGGCAAGGCGTTGACGCGGGAGCCAGCACAGGCCCTGTCCCTGTGTGCCCCCGCGATCTGCGCTGATGTGAGAGCACAGTGCTCGGACCGCCAGAGGTCAAACGGACCACCCGTTAGCACCGAGCGCCGTTGTGCCCAGAATATGGCTGCTCAATGCCCCGGCCCGCGGCCCGATGACTCACCACACCCCAGCCACAGGCTCAGTCCCACCGCCGCGGCCTCCAGGAGCCTCCTCACATCGCCAATGCCGCCATCTTGAAAATCGCACTGCTGCATTTAATCGTCAATTTCTGCCATTCCGCTGGTTTCCTCACGGCGCCACAGGGAGATTTCAAATCAGGATCCCCTACGCTGCATGCAGGCGTCTTGTCCCTGCCCGACAGCCTCGCTGGAAAGTGTGAATTCACATAGCAGCCCCGACGGCCTGCGGAGCTTCAACAACGTGCGCCCATCGTGATCTCCGGCTTGGCCACGCCCCCATTTGAGATTCATAATTAACATAATCTTCTCAATATATTAACTTAAATTCATGTAGGCCTTATTCTCTGAATGAAACCATGGACTGGTATTATCAAAGCATTTGGAAACATTCCGCTGTATTGCCAGTAGAAATTAAATAATAATTGCTTCCTTTGACATCCCCAGTACTGAGCAGTGCACTTGCTACACTTTTTGCTACACTCTAGAACAGCTGCATGGGAAATTGCCCTTTTGAACTTATTATTTATTTTGAAATTTGTAGAGCTCGCAGCTACCTCCAGCGGAGGTGTCCCGGCGATAAGGCAATCGAATAACACAGGGCACACGCAAGCTAAGTGACGGTTGAAGAGCCAGGTTTTTAGAGCTCGCCTGAAGGCAGGTTCAGGTTCAGTCAGGCGGACAGGGAGGGGCATAGCATTCTATAGTTTTGTGGTCCTAACCGCATAAGCTCTACCGCCTACCCTCGCCTTGCGAAAGCGGGGGGGGGGTGAGAGCTTTAGGTGGTTAGATCTCAAGGCCCGGTCATGCTGGTAGTTTTGGAATCTAACTCTCAAGTAGGCTGGACCTCGGCCCCTGGTTGCTCTGCATGCCAGGGTGAGTTCCTTGAATTCCATTCTCCTTATGTTGGGTAGCCAATGGAGGCATCTTAGGTGGGGAGTGATGCAGTGAAGATAAGGCACCTTGCAAATCAGTCTAGATGCTTCATTCTGTATCATTTGCAGTCTGCGAATCAGATATGCAGGGAGACCCAAGTAAAGGCCGTTGGCATAGTCCAGATGGGATGTGATTAATGCATGAACCACCGTCCTGCTGCAGTCCATCCGGAGGAAGTGGAGAAACGTCTGCCGGGTACGGAGTTTCCTGAAGCAGGAGACTTGCCAAATCTGGGACTTGCAAGAAAGATCATTATCAAATCTGAAACTCAAGTTTCTCACTGAGTCTACGGCTCAAGCGGGGGATTCAATACTTGAGGCCACCAAAGCCTAGAAGGTGGAGAGGCCTGTTGGTTGAGGAAGAGCACCTTGGTTTTATCCGAGTTAAGCTTTAGACAATTTTGGGTCATCCAGACAGAGATGTGACTTAAACACCTTCTATGGTTGATAAAAGCAGCCTCTGAGTGTTCTTTAAAAGAAAACATAAGCTGGGTATCACAGCGTAGGAGATCACCTTCACCCCCAGGAATTCAACCAGGGCTGCAAGCGGGGAGAGATATACATTGAACAGGAGAGGACTCAATGCCGATCCATGGGGGACCCCACAAACAAGGGGCTTCTGGGAAGAGACAAAGAGACGTAGAAAAACTTGTTGTGCCCGGTTCTCCCGGAAGGACCGGATCCAGGCAAGGGCTAAGCTTCCTATTCAATGTACCATTGTTAAATATGTTGCATGATCCAATAACTTAAGGAACTGCCTAATTGATCCACCTATTTTTCCAGATATGTGTCTTCTTTACTGCCACATCAAGCTCATCCTATACAAACTGACCAATAGATTGAGTGGTCTGACAAATTAAAGTGATACCAGCAAGTGTAACCCCAGAAACTGGGCAAGTATAATCGCTTACCCTAAAGGAACTTGGAGGGCTGCTCTCTGAGATCTGAGGATCGTGGGGTTCTGTCATTGATGGGAACTGAGAGAGTGGAGAGCTCTATTCATGAGACTTTTGCTGTTTCATCGACTAACGAGACAGATTACTGTGTAAATGGACGGGCTACTTGGAACTTTGCTGAACTCTCTAAAGAGTCTTTGCGGAAGACACACCCGGCATCTATCTATACTGATGCATACTCTGTATGTGCTTGGAGGTTTACCTCATCTGAGGGAGACTGCCCCCTTACTCACTTTGCTTTGGTATATTTAATTAAATCCAGTTGTGACTCCTCCTCTAAAGCGGAGGAGCGTCGCCCCACTGCAATTCTGCAGTGTAAGAAAAAGAAATGATAACTCAATGTTATCATTTTATTTTTCCTTGCTGCCGGCGCTGCAACTTTGAGAAGTAGGCGGGGCGGCTCTGCTGAAGGAGCAGGGAAGGGGAGGAGTGGTTTTCACTCCCTGCAAGAACATGAATGTTTGGACAGCCAAACATTCATGTGCACATATCATGCTCTCCGCCCAGGCTGCATTACAGCCTGTGTGGAGAACATGCCTATGCACCCATTTTCTGTCTGAGTGCCGAACCACTGCGCTCAGATAAATCACAGTGCTGCATTGCAGCATTGTGATTGGCTCAGGGAAGCCTGGTTGCTTCCGGTGTCCTTCCTGTTCCGGCCGGAGGAATGAGTTGAGAGACGTGATGTGGACGACGCAGGATGTGGACAGGAGATACGTTTTTAATGTTTTATTTACCCACTTCCCCCCTCACCCTGGCCTCCATGCCCGCCACCCCCGATCAGTGCCGTCCCCCACTGATTAAATATAATCTTATTTGAATACTAATTTTCTTAATTATATTGTTTCCAATTCATCTGATAAACCAAATTAACTACTTGAACTGATTCTGCTGTTCTGACTCATTGATTGTGAGTGAGCACTATTTCTGGGTTACCCAATAACTAATGATGGCTATAACAAAATGTTATACGAGTGCGACTTTGAGATTGTATATACAGTTATTCTACTCCTGGTCCTCATTGGGTAACTGTTAATTCTTTGAATATCGAACCGCTTTCAGCACAGAACAAGATCCATAGGAGGACCAATTAATGGTATGTTGGGAGTTAAGTAATACAAGCATTTACAATGCAATGGTCTCGTCTTTGTTAAAGTTAGAGCTATTGGCATTGCTCATGACATTATTTTTATGTTTTTAAAACATATACATAAATGGCATTGTCATTTACAATGCCAATAGCTTAATCTCTCGCAAAAGCGAGACCTATTGAATTTGCACCCACACAGAGACCCCCCACACACAGAGCCCCCCACACACATACAGAGCCACCCCCCACACACACAGAACCCCCCACACGCACACAGAGGCACACACACACACACACAGAGCCACACACACATACAGAGACACACACACACAGAGCCACACACACACTGAGCCACACACACACACACAGAGCCACACACACACGCACAGACACACACAGAGCCACACACACACACACACACAGAGCCACACACACACAGAGCCACACACACACACAGAGCCACACACACATACAGAGCCACAAACACACACAGAGCCACATACACAGAGAGCCACACACACACACACACACACAGAGCCACACACACACAGACAGAGCCACACACACACAGAGACAGAGCCACACACACACACAAACACTCACAGAGCCACACACACACACAGACAGAACCACACACACAGACAGAGCCACACACACATACATACAGAGCCACACACACAAAGACAGAGCCACACACACACAGACAGAACCACACACACACAGACAGAGCCAGCCTAATGGTACTAATGAATGACACTCTTACTACTGCTCTGAACGCATGTGAAAATGTGCTCTAATTTATGTACGTCCAGCGGTGTGCCACACGCGTGGGTCATAACAGAAAACTCAAACAGAGGCACTAAAATATTGGCCATTGCCCTGCTTTACTTACGGCAAAGAGTGATTCAATGTGTCACTCATTATTTGTAATTTGGCTGATACTGCTGGCAAGCGCTGGTAACACCAATAGGTGCTCTATTTGATGTAAGTGCAGTGTTTTGCGACACGCGTGTGCCATAACAGAAACCTCACACAAAGGCACTAAAATACTGGTCATTGCCCTACTTACGGCAATGAGTGATTCAATGTGTCACGCATTTGCCAAAAGATTGTCACCCACTCACACTAAGGCAGCTGATAGTTCTGCCATCTTCCTTTGCTGTCGCACCCTCTACAGGCTTGCTCTATGCTCTTGCCTTATGTGTATCTTTTGCCTATGCCCTCATGACGCCCCTGTGCCTCTATCTGCACTTGCACCGCGGTCCTCGCTAGAGCTGCTGTTCAAACCCTTCCCAAGCTGCATCGCGACGGTAACGGCCGTAGGGGGAAGCAAGCGTGCATCGACCACCGACCTCGCGCCCCAGCCTCTAGCACACCCCTCACCGGGCACGTGCACCCTCAGACCTTTCCACCGAGCGCATGCTCCTCTCTCCGACCACCTGCAGTACCCTACTACACAGTGCGAGCATGACAGCTCTTGTCTCGCCCCCTCCTCCTCCCCGCACGCTCCCGTGTCCCGGAAGCGCTACTGACCTGAAAGATGAAGGACTCGGCTCAGCAGCTACCGGCCACCCCGAGCCGGCACAAGAAGAGTCTGTGCCTCCTAACTACTAAGTTTGTGTCCCTCCTGCAGGAAGCCAACGATGGCGTACTGGACCTCAAAGTGGTGAGAGAGAGCGCGGTGTCAGGTTGCAGCATGAAGAGCGCAAATCATAAATGGTGAAAAGAGAGCACGGAGAGTATTGAAAGTGTTGAGGAAAGTCTTGAACGGAGACAGGCGATGAGGGGCATGAAGAAGACTAGCTCCAAGACAGTGAAAGTAAAGCAAGGAGTGTCATGCGAGATACCAGAGGCTTTTGGGGCATCAGAGAGTGCTGCAGCTACAGCTGTGAGGGTAGTCACAGAGAGTGATGGAGTGGACTAAAAGCGAAGCATTAACAGTACTGGATAACAAGCATTGGGTAGTCTCACGCCTAAACAGCGAGACGGGCAGGCGGGCAGCAGGAGTCTGTAAGCCTCGTCCTTTTCAGACTGAGGGGCATGTTTTTTGATTGACTGAAGACGTCACAGAGAGAAAGAATCGAAAAAACACACCCCCAATCCGAAAAAGATGGGGCTTAAATTGACAGACAAACCTCTTCTCCAATGGCTGGCTGCCGTTTAGGAAGCCAGCCAATGGAGAAGTGGGGCTGGTTTCAGCTCCACTACTAGAAAACATAAAATCTCGCCAGCGAGCCTGCGCAAGCGCAGCCTACGCAAGCCAAGACCTAAAAAGGGCCCAGTAAATGCTAAAGAACTAGAAAACTTTCTTCTTTTTAGGAGTTTGCAGGCAGGTGTTTTCACATATGCGGAGATATGTTAGTAAATATTTTTCTTCTAGCTGTGATACTGATTAGGGAAATAGCATGTGTAGTATTTCCTCCTATGCTAATGCTATATAGCCGTGGTTCGGCTATCATGGTCTGCACATATCTTGTGGAGTGGTAGGTGTCTTGCTATGGATCATCTACATGATAATGTCATGGGTTTGAGGACTCTCGCTCATACTCTCTGAAGGTACACCGAATAACCTTATGTTTAGTATTTTACATCTCCTTGCAGGCATGCTTTCCTACATCAGCTGCGTTGTGCAACATTTCTCAAATAAATCAAGGTGCTTGAAGAATGTTGGTGAGGCCACTGTTCAACTAGACTCCATTTTTCCAATAATATTTTTCTCATAATGGATTAGAGTTTCTTTCTGTGAAACCTGCCTGTATTGTTAATCTCCTTTCCCACTGATGCTTAGGAAGAATAGCAGGAATAGTATTGTCTTGAAATTTATCAGACATCTTCACAGTGTCTCTAAAGTGAGGCAGTGCAAATATTGCTCATTTCCCAAGGTATCTACTGTCAGAACTCAAAGCTGATCTTAGTGTCACAGAAGTGGAGACAATCTACATCTATTCCTAAGGCGGCACACCCGCAGCATGCTGAGTAACACAAAGTAAGATAAAACTGCCTGTGGAGAAGAGTGTTCAGAAGAGAGAGAGAGACACAGGTGTTTTCCTCCTGATGATGCAGCTCAGCACATCTAGAGAATTAACACGGACTCGCTAGTCCTTTCGGGTTCAATATCAAAAGAATACAACCCATTAGAAAGAGAACGATAATAAGCATGAATCACTCCAAAGCCTAAACTCATTATGGTGCTTACCAGGCTCGGGTAGAGGAAGCACTGTAACTAGCAACCAGGTGCCTGGATTCAGCCAGCGAACCGAATGTTTAGGGAGCATCGGTCAAGCGAGACTTCTGTCTTGGAGTCTTCGGTAAGCGAGCAGTCAAGCGGGACTTCTGTCTTGGAGTCTTCGGTAAGCAAGCCAAAGAGATGGAGGAACACCAACTGGTGAGTAGCACAGGACTGCAGTAAAACCGAGGGGGGGGGAGGAAAACTTGTAGAGTCTTGCTTTAGAGGAAATTGCCTAATAGGGAACTGAGGCTAGGGAAAACAGAAGAAAACTGTGGGTGCCTGAGTCTGAGTCAGAAGAGAGAAAGCCCAACAACTGCTGTTGCCAAGCGCAGTACACCATGATTGCTGTCCTTTTAACTGGCACTGCCTCTCATAGCCCAGAGGTGAAACCAATAGCTGACCCCACTAGTGTAAGCTTTTCAGCCCCTTCCGTGAAGGTCTGTTCCAATTTCTAAATTCCTGTTCTCCAGAGGTTGCAGCTATTTGAATTTTTGTGGCTCTGCTGTAACTTGCTTGGACTCTTGAAAAACAATATCCTAAGTCAGCAGTTCTTAAACTGTTGTCCAGGGCTCCCCAGGAGTCCGGGACACCTATTCATGGGGTCCACCACTCAAATAATATCAACAGATTAATAAGGCATATATAAATAATGAAGCCATTGTAAAACTGAAAATTTGAAAACTTTCTGTAAATGTGAAGAAATTGGAAATTGGAGGCTAAAAATAAAGTCGGTGTCCTGAGATTAATTTGTGGGAGTAGTCAAAGAGAATGTACCATGATCATGTAAGTTAAAATTTTAAAAGCACCAACTTTGCAATTAAAGTCAAAACTGTGATTTTTTTAATTACATATGTGTATGAAATTAAACATTTCACCATTAAGTATATTTGTTTGGTAAATGCTTGAGTATGTATTTTTGCACATTGTTTTGTGGTACAAATCATCGAAATTGCTTAGGCTGGGGCCCTGGATTCCAATATATATATATATTTTTGCAGATTTATATAGCGCGAACTCGACCGAAAGGTATTGGAGCACTTTACAAAAGCACCAGTTACGTTACGCAAGGACACATTCTTTTTTTTTTTTTGGTAGGCACGGGTAGATTGAGCGATTTGCCCAGAATGATAGAATGTGGAGTCGACCCAGAGGCTCTAACTTTGGTTTCCCAGCTCCAAGGTCGGCAGACTAGGCGTGAACCACATCCTCTCCCCTATATTGACTCACTGGAGACAGGCAGACTCCAATAAAGGTTGATTCGGGATCCGTGAAAGTCAGTAATGATTAAGTGGGGGTCCACAGAAGTCAAAAGCTTAAGAACCACTGTCCTAAGCAACTGAAAATTTATTTTTGTACACCTGACTCCTGGAAAACCCCAAGTCTAAGACTGATTCCTGACATCTACCCACATGGTGCTATGGGATGTCTAACATACCTGCTTCAGAAATGAGAGTCAGAATTGGTACTGTCAGCATATTTCTTTTGTATCTGTGTAGTGCCTGCTTGCACAAGACGATCTA
This sequence comes from Lissotriton helveticus, assembly GCF_964261635.1. Classification (NCBI taxonomy): domain Eukaryota; kingdom Metazoa; phylum Chordata; class Amphibia; order Caudata; family Salamandridae; genus Lissotriton; species Lissotriton helveticus. Next base: position 190,664,273 of record NC_136060.1, read on the forward strand.
TGACAACATAGATCCAGATAACAGCAGCATTTGAACAATCCTTTAATAGTGCAAAAGAAAAGGATGCAGCAAAGTCCGAAATCAGTGAACTGCATATAGAGAAATACATATTTTGTGTATACGAGGGATGCGATGATAACCTTGCTCTGCGTTGCAGAAGGATGGGGGGTCCATAGAGGGACTTAACCCACTCTTTTTTATTGTAGCAGTTTTTGCCACAGTGCACCTAAACACCACGAGCTTGACAGAGTGCTGGACAATAGAGGCTCATCAGACATACTGTTACTGTACAGTACAAAAGAAAACGTCAGTCAAATACCAAACAGTAGATACTTGGAAAATACATAGGGTTAGGTTATACTCTGTAAATAGGAAAATTGGACTTATAGCTTTGTATGATGCACAGGTGCCGAAACCCAGGGATGCTAGTGTACACAGCAAAGAAAACAGACAGTGGTATAGAGCTGTAGGGAAATTAGTAATTATATATAAGTTTATCTAGGTTGGTTTTTAACCCTACATGCTCAGTGATTTGGAGTTTGACCTAGTGACTCCCCCTGATACCGGTGCATCAATAAATTTGGTGGGGAGGAGCTTCGGAATTACCTTATATTATAAGTGAGACCCTGAGAGTCCCCTTAGAAATGAGGAACTTGTAATTCTGCATCAGATTCCCCTAGTTAATCCCCATTTCTCCCCAATATTTCTCAATATTCCCCCATTTCTCCCCAAGGTTTTCACTACCTCCTTTTAGCAGTTAGATTCTCTGTATGGAAAAGACCTGATCTGCAGAATTACAGCAGAACATGAAATTCCAATGGGATGGTATCCCCTGAACTGGCCTACTGACAATTACAGGGGGCTCACACTGAGGCCTTTAGTTCGTGTAGTGCCGTTTCTGCAGGATGCACAGAGTGTGAGTTGGGATGTTCTGGTTGTGGAAGAGTAATAGGGATGCCAGGAAAGGATCTGTTTTTCAGTAGTCTGCTCAGGTTCCATGTCCCTCTCTTCTTTCCACTTCTCTCTGCCCCACACAACATTTGGAAAAAAGGCTTTGGAGAGATGGAGGGGAGGATGTAGAAAACACAATGAGAACTTTGATGTCGGATTGCGGTTTGTGAGAGTCTCTGGAGTAGCGGCAGCAGGAAAAGAGGACAGGGGCTGAGCAAATAACCCCTCTGTATCTCAATTTGGTAACCTCTCGCGTTTCCCGCTCCGCGGGAAACGCTCGCCTCCGCCAACATCTAGGGGAAGGACTGTGGGGAAACTACAGCGCCCACAAGGCAGTGGGGCTTCCAGACACGCCCAGCACACTGTGGACCAGGTGTATTTAATCACCACGGGACCCGCGCCGTTTAAGCCCGTTCAAGACCGGATAAGGACGGGACGGGCCACCCCCTCTTCGGCTCATATGTGGCATAGTCTTGTGAGTACATTGTATTATTACAAATGGGGGTGGGGTCGCACACTACTCACACACCGGCGGTGTCGCCCCTAAGGACTCTGGTCAATGTAGTAAAGTGTTCGCGATGCATCATCTTTTGATCTTCTGCTATCTTTGCTGTCTTCGCCATCCCTGGACACGTGTTTCGGGGTATCACCCCTCGTCAGCAGGGATAGGCCGTGTACTGGGGTTGCTGATGGCTGCCAATATCTGCCAGGTATAGTACCACTCAGGCGCGTAGGTGCGGGATCCCAGGCTTGTCAGCCCACTGCTCACGGGAGCTTTAAAGTTACAAATGGGGGTGGGGTCGCACACTACTCACACACCGGCGGTGTCGCCCCTAAGGACACTGGTCAATGTAGTAAAGTGTTCGCGATGCATCATCTTTCGATCTTCTGCTATCTTCGCTGTCTTCGCCATCCCTGGACACGTGTTTCGGGGTATCACCCCTCGTCAGCAGGGATAGGCCGTGTACTGGGGTTGCCGATGGCTGCCAATATCTGCCAGGTATAGTACCACTCAGGCGCGTAGGTGCGGGATCCCAGGCTCGTCAGCCCACTGCTCACGGGAGCTTTAAAGTTACAAATGGGGGTGGGGTCGCACACTACTCACACACCGGCGGTGTCGCCCCTAAGGACTCTGGTCAATGTAGTAAAGTGTTCGCGATGCATCATCTTTCGATCTTCTGCTATCTTCGCTGTCTTCGCCATCCCTGGACACGTGTTTCGGGGTATCACCCCTCGTCAGCAGGGATAGGCCGTGTACTGGGGTTGCCGATGGCTGCCAATATCTGCCAGGTATAGTACCACTCAGGTGCGTAGGTGCGGGATCCCAGGCTCGTCAGCCCACTGCTCACGGGAGCTTTAAAGTTACAAATGGGGGTGGGGTCGCACACTACTCACACACCGGCGGTGTCGCCCCTAAGGACTCTGGTCAATGTAGTAAAGTGTTCGCGATGCTTCAGCTTTCGATCTTCAGCTATCTTCGCTGTCTTTGCCATCCCTGGACACGTGTTTCGGGGTATCACCCCTCGTCAGCAGGGATAGGCCATGTACTGGGGTTGCCGATGGCTGCCAATATCTGCCAGGTATGGTACCACTCAGGCGTGTAGGTGCGGGATCCCAGGCTCGTCAGCCCACTGCTCACGGGAGCTTTAAAGTTACAAATGGGGGTGGGGTCGCACACTACTCACACACCGGCGGTGTCGCCCCTAAGGACTCTGGTCAATGTAGTAAAGTGTTCGCGATGCATCATCTTTCGATCTTCTGCTATCTTCGCTGTCTTCGCCATCCCTGGACACGTGTTTCGGGGTATCACCCCTCGTCAGCAGGGATAGGCCGTGTTCTGAAAGATGAGTAATTCCAGCTTCACTAGAGCAGCCGGTTGTGGGTGACTCAGCAAGCCTAGTTCCTTCCTTAGTTGATCCTTCACCAACTAGAACGGTGCATCAGGTCGCAAGCGGGACGTCAAGTCAAAGCGACAGGGTAGGGGGGATGGACCACGAACCATCTGCTGTATATGATACACTCAGACTTCTCCTACGTCCATTCGAGGATAGATTGAGTAAGATTGAACAGCACTTAAAAAGGATCGAGCGTGACTTTAGGGGAATCGCTGACTCCTTATTAAAGGACGCTACTCCTATGGCTACCCAATCATTAGTTGAAGCTAGTGGGAGAAATGCTCCGGTTGTCCTGAAGGACGCTGTAGCATTGAATGTTGCCCATAAGGCCCCAGTTGCACCCCTTAAGAAGGATTTAATAGCTGCCAATACAAGTAAACCCTGCCAGCATAGTGTTCCTCTGGACAGTGTGGGTGGAGAGGTTCCTTCAGCCCAGATCCCCAAGGGGAAAATATTATAAATCTACCCCCGGAAGCATGTCCATTTGTGGTAATTCTAGCAGGGGTTCCAGAATTGGGTAAGCATGAGGTGGAGTCCCCTACAAATCTGAGGAATAGGGTTGTCCATTGGCTAAGTATAAACAGACCACTGCCCTTGCATATTATGTGTAAAATACTTACGATTCGAAGGGTGGCATGGGTTGGCCATTTGGCCAAAAATATAAGGGGGGATTGCATTCTGATTAATTTTAACGACCCCAGATCTGTTGAGTATATTTGCAATTGGAGATACCCCAGCCCAGGAGCGACTATTCACTCCCTTCCATTGTCTTATTTCTATCCCCCAGGCCATTTTACTCCATTAGCAGATGGCTGGACAGTGGTGCAGCGGAATGGGGGGCAGCCACCCCTGGGGGGCTGGCCAAGGCCCTTTTTATACTTGAACCCTATCCCTACCCAAAATCGTTTTAATTGTCTGGAGGCTGTTGATTGACTCCAGGACAAAGTAGGAGCATTGACTAGTTCCTCCCCCCCCCCCGAGTGGTTGTTTCCCCCTTACTTCTGTACCACCACAGCCTCCGGGTCCAGAGCTACCAATTCCTGTTACAGCACCTCTGAGGGTTATTAATACCACTAGTCAGGATTTATATCAATCCCCACGTGCTTTAATTTTCTGTAATGATCCCACCAACAACTTTAAACTTGTTTCGTGGAATGTGGAAGGACTGCGAAATAAGCTTTTATTACCGGACTGGAATGATTTTATTGATGGTATGATATGTGTTTATCTCAGGAAACCTGGTGTCTTGAACCCCTGTATAAGCCTGGTTTTTCTTGTTTTCATGTACCTGCTATCTTGGTTGGCCGAGGTCGTCCCTCTGGAGGGCTCATGGCATGGGTAATGATAGACCTTAACCTTAAGATTACTCACCACACGTGTTCAACACTAGATGTTATGAGACTTTCCATTAAGGGCATGAATGGCATCACCTCTTGGGAATTCTTTAATGTATATGCTAGAGGTACCCAAGGGGGGGGCTAAATCCACCACCATTTCTGTTCTTTCTGACTTGCTCCAGTTGTGCCCCTCTGATTCCTTAGTCCTGGTTGCTGGTGACCTAAATTGTTCATTCGAGCCTCTGGCAGTAGATGACATCCTTGGAGTTAATGAGGAAGATGCCAGATGGGGCATTCCGTCTTTGTCGCTTATGCCTATCAAGAGATGGTCACCGGTCATCATTCAATTGAATGCCCTTATGATAGAATCAGGTCTGAGAGCTGTAAATGGACGTACTATCTCCGATGCTCGGGGGGCAAACACATATAACAGGGTTTCCTGCGAAAGCGAATTGATTATATAATGGTGGACAGGAGGGCTTGGAAGTTAGTGGAGGATATGATCGTTATTCCATCAGTAGATAGTGACCATAACCCCCTGTCCCTTACTATGGTGGACCTGTGGCATAGGAAGGAGCATACCTCCTCACCTAGCTCGAGATTACTAACTAAGACAGTTGTACCATCTGATTGTAATAGGTTTCTCAAGTGGCCGAAGTTTATCATGGACGAGCAAAGATTAGGTGCATTGGAAGAAATTCTCAGTGAGCAGACCATAAGGCTTTCTGCAGCATGTAAGGACGTGGCTGGGCCTGTGGCGGAAGAAACTATCTTCGTTGATACTATAGATCAGATTGGTGTTCTGTTTTCAGTTCCCAGTAAAAAGCGCCCGATGAATGTCAAGCCAGTGCAGAAGTGGTTTGATAGAAACTGCAGAATGAAAAAAAATTGTCTGAATCTTGCCATTAAATCTAGTAATCCAGTTCTTGTTCGGCAGACCAGGTTATACTATAGACAAGCCATCACAATAGCTAAGAGGGACTGGGCAGAATCTCATTGGGATAGCCTTAGAGCAGCGAGTAAATCCAAAAATGGTGAGCTATTTTGGACTTTAGTTAAAAGATCCACTGGCTGTGACCCAGATCAATGCCCCCAACCAAATAACGGACAGGGAGGGGTTCGAGCACTTCAGGAAATTGTACGGGGGTGATGAGCATTCGGGTATTCCAGGGCACTCTCATGGTGCCACGGCTACTGATTCTGCACAGGCTCCATTCACTAGAGTAGATAAGAAAGAGGTGCTGGCTGCATTATCCAAGATTGTGCCCGCTAAGGCTCCGGGACAGGATGGTGTACCGGGTGACCTTTTTTAAAGCTAACACCGAAGGCTGGGCTTCTTACTTTGAAATTCTCACGAATGCCTTGTTGGAAGGCTCACCGGTCCCGAACTCTTGAAAGGGGGCTGAAGTGGTCCCTATATACAAGAAGGGCCCCAGGGGGGACCCTGCCAACTACCGCCCAATAAGTCTCATAGATGCTGGGCAGAAATTGGTTGGCAGGGTACTCTTGTAGAGGATCCTCTTGTGGGCGGATGAAAATAGTATTATATCACCCTTTCAGGCGGGCTTTAGGGCTTGCACAAGCACAATAGACCAGGCATTCAGGCTTGTACTCCTACATTGGAAGGTGGTTACCATTGGCAAAGGCGGTCTTTATTTGGCATTTATTGACCTGAAGACCGCCTTTGACCTGGTCCCCCGAGATCGCCTATGGCTGGTCCTGGAAGAGATGGGGATTCCTTCGCCCATTTTGAATCTTCTGGCCCGAATGCATGACGGTAACTATGCCCGTATTAGATGGGGATCACAGGAGCAAAAAACTGACAAAATCCCTGTGAACAGAGGGGTACGCCAGGGTTGCGTACTGGCTCCTACACTCTTCACGTTATTTGTGAATGGTGTAGTCTCCTTTCTGCTCGAAATCAATGCTGACGCCCCGGTTCTGGCGGGTGATAAAGTCCCCGCATAACTCTTTGCGGATGATACGTTGTTAGTATCAAAAACTCCCGCAGGATTGCAGAAGCTGTTAGATCGCTTCTGTTTGTTTTGTAAACTGAGGGGCCTTGCCATAAATACTTCCAAAACCAAGCTTCTTTATTTTAACCCGAGTAGATCATCTAGATCCACCTTGTCTCTTGAAGGGGTGTCTCTGGAATGTGTAAAAGAGTTTGACTACTTGGGGATTAGAATTTCTGATAAACTTAAATGGCACCCACACATTGATGAAATGGCGCTAAACCATAAGAGGGTTGTTGGAGTACTGGGGAGGGAACACCGTGCCTCCACCTCTAAGCCCATTGCTCCTGCCCTGGACATCTATGCTACAAAAGCTGTAGGCTGCGCCCTATACGGCGCAGAGCTTTGGGGCTTCGAATGTGTGGATGCCCTAGTTATCGCAGAGAACAAGTTCTTCAGGGAGCTTGTCTCGCTCCCGAGGGGTACCCCCACTAAGCCACTCTTGAGTGATCTGGGTCGCCGTTCCATCAAGGACCTAGCTACTCTGTGCCCTCTTTTATATTGGGCCAGACTATGGCGTACCCCAGAGCTCTCAAGGCATGCCGATGGCCTAAAAGAGGTCATGAACCTCCAAGGAGCCTATAAAATTAGCTGGTTAGCTAACATAAAGAAGCTTTTATTGGCAATGGGCCTAACATCTGCTTGGGAGTCTGGGGCATTGCTATCTAAGGCAGAAACTAAGCGGGCCTATTGGGCATGGGTTGATGATCAAGAGCAGAGGGACCCAAATCAAGGTAGGCTAACTGAGGTATTCCGTCAACACAAGCCTAAGCCTTGCCTGGAGCCCTATCTAGATTTTATCATGAAGCCTAGGCACAGATCTCTTTTTATTCAGTTCAGGATGGGCACTCTTTCTCTTCGTGACCGTACTAGCAAGTGGAAGCCACCGCATCAAACTCCCGCCGACTGTCCAACCTGTAAAGGTGTTATTGAAAATATTGCTCATGTCTTCTTTGTATGCCCAGCCTATACAAAACCTAGACAGAAATGGCTCAAACCAGTGTGCCTGTTGCTTGGAACCAGGGACCACTCTGTCGCACACACAATACTTAAGGCTGATGCTAGCACAACCTTAGTGTGTGGAGTGGCCACATTTTTAAATTGGGCTTGGCTGATTAGGCTGAAGACAACTCGATGAACTAAGCATAAGCAAAATATCTTTTTATATACCCATATGTCCACAAAGCTGTTATAGTTTAATGTATTTTTAATTATTTATTGTAATATAAAAGGTTTTTATATGGAATTTCTTTTAATTGCATTGTTAATGAACTGTGTTTTTAATTGTAAATGTGCTTTTATGATATTATATATATCGAAATAAAGCTTTGTTGACAAAGAAAACACATTGTCCAGCTTTCAATACACAGAGGAGGATGTAGGTCGAAATAGAGGAAGGTTAATCATCCGGAATTGGGGGACACACAGAATATATAATGTTAGTGATATTAACCATCTAAAACTTGGATGCCATTTTCATCCCTATTGGGTTAAGTGTGCCGTCGAAGCCATCACAGTTGCCAGGGCAAAAAATCGTGGCCAGTTCCCAGGTGGTGTTTATGTGGATCACGTCCCTGTGGCAAGAGATTCATCCCAGGTAACAAATCTAGCAATTGGCTTTTAACATTTGCATTAAAAGAACTACACCCAAGTGTCTAGACTTTCATTTCCGCCTTTGAAAGGAAAACAAACTTCACTCTAATGACTTTCACTTCTGTTTCTGTAACAGTGGTATTTTGGGGTATTTTTCTGCACAGTTAAATATCAAGTGGCACTGATGGCTGTGTATAACCCAACAAGTTCACAGATAACATGCACAAATGTAATGAAAATACATTCTAAGTATGAACAACCAAAAATACATTCCAAATCTAAGAATCCATTCACTCTTTGGAAAAAAACGACCCTTTAGCATTCTATTAACTAAATTGTAATGAAGAATGAATTATTGGGTGATAGAGGCCACTTTCAAGAACAATGGTGCTTAAATGAAATTGCACAAACAAAGAAACCTATTGATATGGACGCGGGCTGAGTCTTCCTTCAAGTCAAATTACTTTACAAATGATTTCCCAAAATGTTTCTGGAACAAGAGAATTTATGGTAACTCAATGCTACACAAACCTGATCAGAAAACACAAAATATTCTGAAACTTTTTGAGTTATGAGTATCAAGCATTTTGGAGTTTTTTTTATAAATGCTTCAAAACCTCTTTATTCGTTCCAACTGATAATTCCGTGCAGTAGTGAAGAACAGGTTCTTCAAAGAGTTTGATTAGAGGTAAATGTATTCTGTTATAAAACCGGATGTCAGAACCTTCCAGAAGCGCTAGCCCTGTCATAGAAATTTTTTAGGACCAAGCCTGTGAGAGAATGCGCTACCTCATGTGGGACACTGTTGTTAACAAAAAGGGCTTGAAGCCCGCCCATTGCTTACCATTTGTTGGCTTCCGTGGAACTCTTCCTTACAGCCTCATAACTCATCAATGCAGTCGTAACATAATTTCTGTTCCTCTCTGTGGAGCAGGGACAAGCACTGATTGATTCAACATAATCAGTTCTCGTCCTCTGCTCCAGACATGATTGAGGTACTATTTTGTTCTGTTTAACTTTTAGTGCCCTGCAAATGGAAGGCGTGTGACTGGCAAAAAAACGTGTCGGCTCAGCAGGACAAACAAAATTGCAAAGATTTATTTTCTATAGTTAACTTTATTTTATTTTGCAAGTCTTCTTTTCTTACTTTGCACTCATGCTTTATTGTCTTTGCTTGTGGGCCCTGTTCTCAAAATATGAGGATTATGTTTTTGCAAAGCTAAATTGTTTCTTTCTTGTGTGTTGTTTCTGAAATGATGCTTTAACACATAATCGTTCAGTAAACCCCATCCACCCCACTACAATTTGCCCCACTACAATCCATGCCAATCCACCCTACCTCACCCCATTACAATCCGCCCCACTCTATCCAATACAGCCTACCCAGGACCAATCCAATCCACCCCACTTCAATCCAAACCACTGACCCCAATCCACCCCAATCCAATCCACTCCAATCTAATCTTCCCAACCCACCCCATCCCAATCTGCCCCACTGAAATTCGCCCAACTTCAATCCAAAACCATCTGCCCCACTTTAAACCAAAACAATCTGCGCCACTCTAATCCAAAACAATCCGCCCACTCCAATCCGCCCCACTCCAATCCAAAAACCTGCCCCATTCCAATCTGCGTCAATCTAATCCGCCCCACTCCAATCTGACCTAATCCAATCCAAAATAATATGCCCCACTCCAATCTGCTGCACTCCAATCTACCCAACTTCAAACCAAAACAATCTGCCCCACTCCAATCCAAAACAATCTGCCCCACTCCAATCCAAAACAATCTGCCCACTCCAATCTGCACCCATTCTAACCCGCCCCACTCCAATCCAAAATGATTGGACCCACTCCAATTCAAAACAATTTGCTCCACTCCAATCCCAAACAAACACTCTACCCACTCAAATCTGCCCCACTCCAATCCAAACACTCTGCCCTCTCCAATATGCCCGACTCCAATCCAAAATAATCAGCACCACTCAAATCCATCACACTCCAATCTTCCCCACTCCAATCCAAAACAGTCTGCCCCACTCCAATCCACCTCACCCCAATCCACCCACTCCATCCCAGTTCATCCCACTCCAATCACCACAATCTACTCTCTCCAATCCAATCCACCCCACACCACTGCAATTCACCACAATCTAGCCCAATCCAATCTACCACAATCCAGTCCAATCCACCTCCCCAATCCAATCCACCCCACTCCCTCCTCGATTCTTGCCATTGTAATCTAAAACAATCCGTGCCACTCCAATCCACCCAACACCAATCTGCACCACTTCAATCCAAAACAATTTGCCCCACTCCAATGCAAAACAATCTACCTCACTCCAATTCAAAACAACCTGCCCCACTCCAATCTAAAACAAATGGCCCAACTGCAATCCATCCCGATTCAATCTTCCAGACTTTAATCCAAAACAATCTGCCCTACTCCAATCTGCCCACTCCAATATGCCCACTCCAATCCACCCACTCCAATCCACCCCACACCAATCTGCCCCTCTCAAATTCACTACAACACAATAAAGTCTACCTCACCCCAATCCACCTACTCCATTCCAATTTACCCTACCCCAATCCATCACAATCAACCCCGCTCCAATCCAATCCACTCCATACCAATCCATCCCACCCCAAATCAATCCACCCCAATGCAATCTACCTCACTACAAACCACCCACTCACATCCAAAAACAATCTTCTCACTCTAATCTGCCTCACTCTAATCTTCCCCAATCCAATGTACCCCACTCAAATCCAAAATAATCTACTCACTCCCATCTGCCCCACTCCAATTCAAAACAATCTGTTCCATTCCAGTCCATTCCACTCCAATATCCCCCCTCCAATCCAAAACAATCTGCTCCACTCCAGTCTGCCCCACTCCAATACACCCCACTCCAATCTAAAACAGTATGCCCCACTCTAATCCAAAACAATCTGCCCACTCCAATCTTCCTCACTCCGATTCAAAACAGTCTGCTGTACTCCATTCTGCCCCACTCAAATCCAAAACAATCTGTCCCTCTCCAATCCACTCCACTCCAATCCAATCCAGTCTACATCACCCCAATCTACCCACTCCATCCCAATTCACCCCCCTTAACCCACCACAGCCCACCGCTTGTAATCCTGATATCCTCGGGATTGGGTAACCTCAACCCTCTCTGGTACACCACCACAAGAACGGAGAAGAAACGAGGAGAGATAAGGAGACCAGCTATTTATTAATAGTACACAACGTAAGGGTACGGTAGATGTTCCAACCGTCCTCTGCATGTACGCCAGTCCTGGCGCTCTCCAACAGAGGACACCGTGCTAAGTAATGGCCGACAATGTCACTCGATATAAGAAACAAGCAGGTTACCGTCGTCCTCTGCACTCGTGTCAGTCCTGACACGCTCCAACGGAGGGCAAAGCAATACAAACGATAAAGGAAAGCCAGTAAAGTTCTTCCTACTCGATAACCCTCGAGCGGGCACTGGCATATGTCTGTGGTTGTACTGCGTCCCACGCGCTCGATAACCCTCGAGCGGGGACTGGCAAGGGTCTGTAGAGGGACTGCGTCCCACGCGCTCGATAACCCTCGAGCGGGGACTGGCAAGGGTCTGTGGAGGGACTGCGTCCCACGCGCTCGATAACCCTCGAGCAGGGACTGGCAAGGGTCTGTGGAGGGACTGCGTCCCACGCGCTCGATAACCCTCGAGCGGGGACTGACAAGGGTCTGTGGAGGGACTGCGTCCCACGCGCTCCATAACCCTCGAGCGGGGACTGGCAAGGGTTTGTTGTAGGACTGCGTCCCACACGCTCGATAACCCTCGAGCGGGGACTGGCAAGGGTTGTGGAAGGAAGGTCGTTCCACTGTGCTCGATTACCCTCGAGCGGGGACTGACAGGTACTACGGCTTGGGCTGGATACAAATGCCCGCGAACTGCAGAGTCCTGCCTGCGTGCGTGTTCTCCTTTCCGCACGAACGTTCAGCACTTCCGTAACACAAAAAGCTGCATACGAGGCTCACCTTCCTTGCTGCGTTTGCTCCGCGGTCTCCGACGCTGACTGCTGGCGTCCCGACCGTCTTTATGGTGACGCCCTCCACGTGCGGTACCGCGCTATGCCCTCTGGGATTTGTAGTTCGGGGCGGATGCTTTTCTGGGACTTGTGGTTCCTCGCCGCTACGGAGCGCTGAGGAGTGTCTTAACAGTACATTCCCCTCTGTCAGATACCTCCCGCAGGACCGGGCTTATTCGGGTATTTCCTGTGGAAAGCAGACACCAACCGTGGCGCACAGATACCGCCAATAGGCTCCCAGGACTCCTCCTCCGGCCCGTAGCCTTTCCACGCCACAAGGTACCACAGCTTGCCCCGGCGCCAGCGCGAATCTCGGATGCCTTGGACCTCGTAGTCCCGTTCCCCGTCCACCCATACAGGCAAAGGTGCGGGGGGTCTGGGGGCCCTCGATGGCTTAAGCAGGGAGACGTGGAAAACGGGGTGAATGCGCAGGCTGTCTGGCAACTCTAGTCTCACATTCACCGGACTGATGCATTCCTTTATTCGGTATGGCCCGATGAACCGGGGATGGAAAACACTGTGTTTGCGGAACTTCAGGTTCTTTGAAGACACCCATACGTAATCCCCTGCCCGATACAGTGGGCCCTGCCTTCGTCGTTTATCCGCAGATACCTTGTATTGTCTCTTTGCCTTCTCCAAACACCTCCGAGCGCTCACCGTTGTGTCCCGGATGTGAGCCACTCTCTTGGTGGTTTCGGGAATGCCCGACGTGGTCGAGGGGTGCAACAAAGGGAGGAACCTGGGGTGATGCCCGTAGTTGCTGTAGAACGGAGACACCTTCGTGGACGTATGTGTGGCATTGTTATAAGCGACCTCAGCCAGCCACAGTTTATCCACCCACTCCTCCGTGCCTTGGTCGACGAAGCAGCGGAGGTACTGTTTCAACGTTTGGTTGAGGCGTTCCGTCTGTCCGTCTGTTTGCGGATGGTAGCTGGTGGACAACGCGGAGGTGACATGTAGCGCCGAACACCAGGTCTTCCAGAACCTTGCCGTGAACTGCGAACCCCGGTCTGACACGATGACGCTGGGGAGGCCGTGAGCCCTCACCACCTCCTTTAGAAGCATGACCGCCAACTGTCCAGCAGTGGGCACTCCCTTACAGGCTATAAAGCGACCCATCTTGGTCAAGTAATCGATGACCACGAGAATGGCGGTATGCCCCTTGTCCACGGGCAACCCAACCACGAAATCAAGGGAGATGCGGTCCCATGGCCGTGCCGGAGTCGGAAGCGGTTGAAGAAGGCCTTGGGGGCGTCTGTGATCGAATTTCATGGCGGCTGTTAGATCTGGGGGTCTCTAGTTGGCAGAGGTAGGTACCACTGTCCAAATAGGGACCCTTGCTTCTAGTCAGGGCAAGGAGATAACCCTCTGAGATAACCCCTGCTCACCCTCTAGGTAGCTTGGCACGAGCAGTCTAGGCTAACCAGAGGCAATGCGTAAAGTATTTGTACCAACACTCACAGTAACACAGTGAAAACACCACAATCTGACTCCACAATAGTTTAGAAAAATAAAGGTATTTTTAATCTAAACTACACAAGACCAAAACGACAAAAATCCAACATACACAGTTCAAGAATATGGTTTCAAAAAGAGTTCTTAAGGTTGCGTTAAAATTCTCTACGTTGCGATAGAATTCTCTACTGATGCGTGAAAAGTTCACAGTTGCGTCACGTTTACTCACAGTACCTTTTAGTTGCAACAAAGTTCCAAAAGCAGAAGCTGGTGCGGTGGAAAACAAGCGATGCGTTGCTCCTGAGACCCTGGGGAGGCGATGCGACAGCCCCGCTGCAGCAGCGGGCGTGTTGCGACGAATCCAGTCTGTATGGGGAGGAAGGCCACTTGTATGGATTCCGGTGCGTAGGTTCCGTAGGAAGTCTGTTCTCGCAAAGGCACGATGCGACGATCTCGTAGGGGCTGCGACGATCTCCGGGGCGACGATGTGCGGTCCAGCGGGGATCCTCTCTCTCGCAGCTCCTCGATGCGTTGATTCTGCGACGATGCTCACAGCGACGTGATGTGGTCCGCAAGCAAGCGGTGCGGCGTTCTCACCCAGCGACGACAGGCTCTGCGACGACTCTCGCAGCGATGTTAGATTCTCCCGCACCGGTCTGGTGCGTCCCACAAACGAAGGATGCCACGTCTCTGGCAGCGGCGTCAGGCGCTGCGACGATCTCGACCTCCGTAGCGGTGGGAAACTTCTCGCACTGTCGGGATGCGCTCCGCAAGCGAGCGATGCGACACTTTTCAAGTTCAAAAGTCACTCAAGCTTAGTTTCAAGCTTCCCAGCTCAGGTACAACTTCCAGAGGCCCCACAACTGGATCAAGCACTCTAGGAAGGACAGAACTCTCTCAGCAGAGTTCAGGGAAGCTGGGGGTGAAGTCATTTTGTTCCTGGGACTTCAAAACAGGGAGCCAGCTCTTCTCAGGCCCTTGGAGATTCCTTCAAGACAGGGGACACAGCTCAGCAGCAAAGTCCTTCCCCTCTCCTTGGCAGCAAAGCAACAGGTCAGTCCAGCAGAGCAACAGCAGGACAATCTTCCTTCTTCAGTTTCAGCTTTCTCCTTGGCAGAGGTTCCTTCTTGATTTCCAGGATGATCTAATTTTCTGTTGTCAGGGGTCCTGTACTTATACCCCTAAAGTCTTTGTTCTCTCTGTGCATGTGGGCCCTGAGCCCGGTCTGAACCAGTTCTGGGTGTTTCCTGAGTACTTTGTTTTGCTGGCTGCTTCTTTCCTTTCAGAGTGAGGGGCAGGGTCCTCAGCCGCCCAGCAGGAGGTGGAGCCAGCATTGTGGGGGGAAAGCCCAGCCCTGGAGCACTTTGTTGACATGATTCCTTCTCTCCTTTCACAGTGCAGGGCAGAGACATCAGACGCACCACAGGGGGTGGAGCCAGCACTGTGGGGGGCGGGCACAGTCCTATTCAGGCCCAGGTGCTAACTCCTCCCACCACTCAAGTTGCAAATGCAGTCATTCAGCCTAGGGCTGACTCAGCCAGCCTCCTGGGGAATTCCCCAGCCCCTGTCACTCTCAAACCAGACAGTCAATACACAAACAGGCCCAGGCACACAGAAGGGTCAGACAAGAGAACAGCAACTTTCTAAAAGTGCTGTTCTCAAACACAGGATTTAAAAACAACCTTTCCTAAAAGATGTGTTATTAAATTCTGAGTTCAGGGATACTAGATACTTATGTCCTAGCTTGTTCCTATGGGAAGAAATGCTGTTAACCACTGTAGCCAGCATCCCCCATGTTAACCTATGGAGCAAGATAGCCTTACAGTAGTGAAAAACGAAAATGGCTGCCATTCACTACCAGAGCATGTCACCTGCACTAGTACATGCTCTACCTTTTACATACACTGCACCCTGCCCAGGGGGGTACCATGGGCCTTCCATAGGGGTGACTGATGTGCACAAAAAGGGAAGGGTTAGGCCTGGTCAGTGGGGGCACTGACCAGGAGGACATGGCAGTTCTAAACTGCCCATAGGCACTGCAGTGGCAGGCCTGAGACACCATTTTAGAGCTACTCCTGTGGGTGGCACAATTAGTGCTGCAGGCCCACCAGTAGCATTTGTCATCACCAGCCCTGGCACACCCAGTGCACTTTACTAGGGACTTCATAGTGATACAAATATGCCAAACATGTATATTCAATCAGAATAATAATTTACGCAGAGAGCATATGCACTTTAGCACTGATTAGCAGTGGTAAAGTGCGCAGAGTCCTATTGCCAACAGCCGCGGGTCAGGAAAAATAAGGGAGGAAGAAGCAAAAAGTTTGAGGATGACCCTGCAAGAAGGGCCAGTTCCAACAGCGGCGCAGGTCGTGCATGTGGCAATCCATTCCCGCACATCCGCCCTCACAGAAGGCCACCAAAACTGACGCAATACGTAGTCCACCGTCTTCTCGAATCCGAGGTGTCCAGCACTGGGCGATTCATGACACCATATGAAGGCCTGTTTCTGTAAGCGTGCTGTAGGCACCAACACCCTACGACCCTTCACTGGTATGCCGTCCTTCACCCTCCAGTCCTCGTGCCTCTGCAGCCATGTCAACCACCGGACGGTGTTGACGCCTCTTTGTATGCCGTGTAAGAACGCCCCCGGCTGGACCGCACACACCACCGCACCCAGACTAATGATGGACTTGAAGGTCGGCAGGGGGTGTTCCGCCTCGGTGTTTTGCCTCGATAGAGCGTCTGCCTTCCTGTTTTCGGTTCCAGGCCTGTAGGTGATGGTAAAGTGGAACCCGGAGAAGAACAACATCCATCGAAGTTGTCGAGGGGACAGCTGTCTGGCAGCCATCATGAACTGTAGGTTCCGATGGTCTGTGTACACCAACACCACGTGTTTGGCCCCCATCAGCAGATGCCTCCACTCGGCAAAGGCGTCTTTGATGGCCAGAAGCTCCTTTTCGGCGACATGATAGTTCCTTTCCACCGTATTCAGTTTCCTGGACATAAAGGCAACGGGATGCAACTGTCCATGCACAGGGTCCTTTTGGGACAGTACCGCCCCCACCGCCGTATCCGAGGCATCCGCCTCAACCAGATACTGCTGTTCCGGGTCAGGGTGGGCGAGGAGAGGTGCCGACACAAAGGCCTGCTTCAACGCACGGAACGCGCTCTCGGCCTCTCCCGACCACAGAAACGGCACTGACTTTCTCAACAGATGCGTGATGGGAGTTACAAGTCCTGAGAACCCCTCAATGAACCGGCGGTAAAAGTTGGCAAAGCCAAGAAAGCTTTGGACCTCCTTTATGTTCTTAGGTGCTGGCCATTCCGCCACGGCTTTCACCTTTCGCTCCGCCATTGTTTGTCCATCGGGGCTTAACATGACTCCGAGGAATTCTACTGATGTTACGTTAAAATCGCATTTGCTGAGTTTACAGTACAGCGAGTTTTCTCGCAGGATTCGTAGTACCGAAGCCACATGCCCCACGTGGTCTTCTGTATTGTCCGAGTAGATCAATATGTCATCTATGTATACGACGACGTATACATCCAGGATGTCTCTAAGCACGTCGTTCAGGAAGAACTGAAACGCTGCAGGGGCGTTACAGAGCCCAAACAGCATTACTCTGTATTCAAACAGGCCAAACCTCGTCGTTTTCCACTCGTCCCCGCAACGCATACGCACTAGATGGTAAGCCCCTTTCAGATCGAGTTTGGTGTACACACGGGCCGTTTTCACTTGTTCTAGAAGCACGTTGATGAGCGGCAGGGGGTATCTGTTCTTGAGTGTGATGGCGTTAAGCGCCCTAAAATCCACACAGGCGCTGAGTTCCCCATTGGCCTTAGGGATAAAAAACAGCGGAGATGCCGCAGGAGATCTTGAAGGCCTAATGAAACCTAGGTGTAGCATCTTATCCAGGTAGGCACGTAGGTGGACGTTTTCGGGTTCGGACAGTGCGTACAGCCGGCCGCCGGGTATCGCCGCACCAGGAACCAAATCGATTTGGCAGTCATAGACTCTATGGGGTGGAAGCGTCTCCGCTTGGTCATCATCAAACACGTCACAATAGGATAGGTAGGCCTCAGGGAGGACCACCTCCTTTTCCGCAGCGGTGGCCACCACCCATCCCGTGTTCTCCGATTCCGTGCAAGACTCTCTCGACCTTTGACAGGAACGAGAACAGAAAGGGGAGTCCATTAGCAGTTCCTGTGTTTCCCAGTTGATCGTGGGGTTGTGTTTTTTCAGCCACGGCAATCCCAATATTATCCCTTACTGCGGGGCACAGATGATCTTGAAGTCCACCACCTCCTTGTGTTGTGTCCCGTATACCACATCAACGTCCCCGGTGTGGTGGCTGATGGGTCCAGACACCAGCCTGCGCCCATCCACAGCAAAGACCTCCTCCGGAACCGCACACCTCTGTAGGGCCATGCCTATACGCTTTGCTTCCTTCTCATCCATAAACAGGCCTGTGGCCCCTGAGTCGACCATGGCAGAGACCGAAACCCATGTGTTCCGGACCAGCGGCTGTAAAGGGATGTACAGGTGTCGGTTGCTCTCCGATGTGTGCAGCTGAGCTGAAGGGATAAAGCCATGACTCCAGGAATCCCCTTCTTTGTTCCAGGAGATCGTTAGTTTTCCGCCGTCTTGTCCACGGATGCGGTGGACAAGCGACCTGGGCGTGAACGTCCTGTCTTAGGTTTAACAGGACATTCGCGGACGTAGTGTCCCTTCTTGCCACAGTACAGGCAAAGTCCTTGTTTTCTACGAGCCTCTTTCTCGGTTGCCGTGAGGCTGGCTCGTACTGCCCCTATGTCCATGGATTCGGTACGGGAAGTTGTTGTCGCTTCTGATGAAGACGCATGGCCCGCAGCTAGCGGGGCTTTATCCTTTTTATGTACACCCCCACGCCTTTCGCTAAGGCGATGGTCTAGGCGAAGGGCCAGGCTGATCAGGTCTTCGCAGTGCACTGGTTGAGGGTCTATTTGAGCAATCACATCCTTCAAGTCCTCGCTCAGACCCTGGTGAAAAAGCGCCGTTTGCTTGGCAGGGGGCCATTTGGATTCCGCAACCAGGCGTCTGAATGCGTTCAAGTAATGCACAAGCCCAGTTGTGCCTTGCTTCAGTTCCAACAACTCTCTGTCCGCCGTGTAGGAGTCCGCTCTCCGGTCGAACACCTTTACGAACTCCTCTTGGAACTGTTCCCAATCGTACAACAAAGGATCGTCCCTGCTCACCAGCGGTACTGCCCACTGTGCTGCGTTCCCCGCCAAGTATGAGATCATGAAGGCGACCCTCGCCTGATTGGTGGGAAACGACTTCGGTTTACAGGAGAAGTGAAGAGCCACCTGTGTTATGAATACCTGGACTATGGAGGGATCACCGCTGTACCTTTCCGGTGTGGCAAGAGGTATTGCTACAGGCATCTCCACGACCACAGCAGCAGGCGATCCCGTGGTTGAAGCCCCTGCGTTGAATGGATTCCTCTGCTGATTGTCCACCCTCGCTCGTAAGTCCGCCGTTTCCTGGCGCGAGGCAGCCAGTTCGTTCTGAACGTCGAGCAAGGCCGCCAATACGTCTTCCATGGTGGCCATGGCCCGCTACCCAACCGGGAGGTTGATTGGTGTGGTAAGGTCGGATATTATGTAATCATGATATCCTCGGGATTGGGTAACCTCAACCCTCTCTGGTACACCACCACAAGAACGGAGAAGAAACGAGGAGAGATAAGGAGACCAGCTATTTATTAATAGTACACAACGTAAGGGTACGGTAGATGTTCCAACCGTCCTCTGCACGAACGCCAGTCCTGGCGCTCTCCAACAGAGGACACCGTGCTAAGTAATGGCCAACAATGCCACTCGATTTAAGAAACAAGCAGGTTACCGTCGTCCTCCGCACTCGTGTCAGTCCTGACACGCTCCAACGGAGGGCAAAGCAATACAAACGATAAAGGAAAGCCAGTAAAGTTCTTCCTACTCAATAACCCTCGAGCGGGGACTGGCATATGTCTGTGGTTGTACTGCGTCCCACGCGCTCGATAACACTCGAGCGGGGACTGGCAAGGGTCTGTGGAGGGACTGCGTCCCACGCGCTCGATAACCCTCGAGCGGGGACTGGCAAGGGTCTGTGGAGGGACTGCGTCCCACGCGCTCGATAACCCTCGAGCGGGGACTGGCAAGGGTCTGTGGAGGGATAGCGTCCCACACGCTCGATAACCCTCGAGCGGGGACTGGCAAGAGTCTGTGAAGGGACTGCGTCCCACGCGCTCGATAACCCTCGAGCGGGGACTGGCAAGGGTCTGTGGAGGGACTGCGTCCCACGCGCTCGTTAACCCTCGAGCGGGGACTGGCAAGGGTTTGTTGTAGAACTGCGTCCCACGTGCTCGATAACCCTCGAGCGGGGACTGGCAAGGGTTGTGGAAGGAAGGTCGTTCCACCGTGCTCGATTACCCTCGAGCGGGGACTGACAGGTACTACGGCTTGGGCTGGATACAAATGCCCGCGAACTGCAGAGTCCTGCCTGTGTGCGTGTTCTCCTTTCCGCACGAACGTTCAGCACTTCCGTAACACAAAAAGCTGCATACGAGTCTCACCTTCCTTAATCAGCACCAGTCAAATCCATCACACTCCAATCTTCCCCACTCCAATCCAAAACAGTCTGCCCCACTCCAATCCACCTCACCCCAATCCACCCACTCCATCCCAGTTCATCCCACTCCAATCACCACAATCTACTCTCTCCAATCCAATCCACCCCACACCACTGCAATTCACCACAATCTAGCCCAATCCAATCTACCACAATCCAGTCCAATCCACCTCCCCAATCCAATCCACCCCACTCCCTCCTCAATTCTTGCCATTGTAATCTAAAACAATCCGTGCCACTCCAATCCACCCCACACCAATCTGCACCACTTCAATCCAAAACAATTTGCCCCACTCCAATACAAACCAATCTACCTCACTCCAATTCAAAACAACCTGCCCCACTCCAATCTAAAACAAATGGCCCAACTGCAATCCATCCCGATTCAATCTTCCAGACTTCAATCCAAAACAATCTGCCCTACTCCAATCTGCCCACTCCAATATGCCCACTCCAATCCACCCACTCCAATCCACCCCACACCAATCTGCCCCACTCAAATTCACCCCAACACAATAAAGTCTACCTCACCCCAATCCACCTACTCCATTCCAATTTACCCTACCCCAATCCATCACAATCAACCCCGCTCCAATCCAATCCACTCCATACCAATCCATCCCACCCCAAATCAATCCACCCCAATGCAATCTACCTCACTACAAACCACCCACTCCCATCCAAAAACAATCTTCTCACTCTAATGTGCCTCACTCTAATCTTCCCCACTCCAATGTACCCCACTCAAATCCAAAATAATCTACTCACTCCCATCTGCCCCACTCCAATTCAAAACAATCTGTTCCATTCCAGTCCATTCCACTCCAATCTCCCCCCTCCAATCCAAAACAATCTGCTCCACTCCAGTCTGCCCCACTCCAATACACCCCACTCCAATCTAAAACAGTATGCCCCACTCTAATCCAAAACAATCTGCCCACTCCAATCTTCCTCACTCCAATTCAAAACAGTCTGCTGTACTCCATTCTGCCCCACTCAAATCCAAAACAATCTGTCCCTCTCCAATCCACTCCACTCCAATCCAATCCAGTCTACATCACCCCAATCTACCCACTCCATCCCAATTCACCCCCCTCAACCCACCACAGCCCACCGCTTGTAATCCTGATATCCTCGGGATTGGGTAACCTCAACCCTCTCTGGTACACCACCACAAGAACGGAGAAGAAACGAGGAGAGATAAGGAGACCAGCTATTTATTAATACTACATAACGTAAGGGTACGGTAGATAATCCAATCTACCACACCCCAATCCAATCCACCTCACCCCAATCTTATCTACCCCATATCAAACCAATCTGGTCCAGCCCCCTCCAATCCACCCCAATCCAATCCACCGCAACCCATTTAACTCCATCCCATCCAGTCAACTCACTTCAACCCACCTCACTCCACTCAATCCAACCCATTCTACCCCAATCCAACCCACTCCAGTCTAATCCAATCCAATCCACCACACTATCTCAATCCACTCCAACCCTCTCCACTCTATTCCACCTCACTCCACTCCACTCTATGCCACTCCAGTCATGCTACTCCACTCTATGACACTGTACTCTATGACACTGAACCCTACAACTGTAAAAACAGTTTCAATCGGGTCGGGGACAATCGATATTTGCCCGGCGGTATTGCCTCTGTGACCCTCTAGTCAGTTAAATCAATGAAGAGGCAGGCGCTGGAGACTGGAAGGCAGGAAACAAGGGTTTTTATTCTCTCCGGAGGAGAACACAACGAAACGGACAGAAGGTATCGTTCTGAGGTGCTCTAACTTACGTTTGAGGCCTGGCCCCTTATATACAGTGTTTTATGGTTTTTATTGCAGTTTACATATATGTGACAAAGCTTTGATATACGGAAAGACATACCCGGAATCCCCCTTTGGGGCCCGTTCCCATACACATTTACAGTTGAAATCCCCACCCTAATCACAACAAGTGATGAGCATCGCGCAGCTGGATAATCCGCCGAGTCACGGAATGTGGGGAGTGTGGTTGGGTCTCATGGGGTGGGGGCTTTGATCAACCCGGGGATTTCTTTGATGGGGGAAGCTTTCTATTGTACGGGGAGGGGCAAGGGTGGTATCGGCAGAGCTGGGTGTCGGCTTGGGAACGGGGAGGACAAAACGGGCACACGGGAAAAAGGGGGTTTGCATCTAAGGGCCGGAGATCATGAAAGGAAAGCAGGGAGGTGTCGCGCTGGGAACAGGATGAGGGCCGGGGGCAGAGCAGCGCCGAAGAGGGGTTTATGACTCAAGGCAGGTGCAAGCAGGAGGTGGTCAGCGTGCAGGCTTAGCGAAGGCAAAGGGCTATGTCAGGGGCTAGCGGCATGCAAAAGGGTTTGTTCTGATCGGGGCATCTTAAAATGGCGGGCGCGCACGACAAAAGTGTGGCATCAGGGGAAGAGGCAAGATGGCGCAGATAATGTTCACCAAAACGCACTAATTTTCCACAGTCCCTCCTTTAACATATTCAAGACATCTTGTTGGTTCATTTTCTACTCGGGTCTATTGTGGTGAGCATGAAAGAGAGAACGGTAGGAAACCCAAGATAAAGAGTTGTAAACAATACACTTTGAGGTTACTAGTTTTTAGGAGGTGCACCTATTTGATGAACTTTGATAAATTTGTTCAGCAGGAAAGTCATAGGAATGAAATACAAAAACGGCGAGCAGCAAGTACATATCATAACGTAAACTGGCAGGTTAATACATATTTCGGATTCGGATTGGAGCAGGATCAATACAATGGTGGCTGGGAGAGAAATGAGGCGTAGAAAAAACGGTGGTTGAGGAGGTCAAACGTTCGAAGTTTACGAGTTCTCATTGTTCTTTGTGGTCTTTCGTTGGCGCTGTTGAGCACCGGCGGTGGAGCTACGAGTCCAGCTCTGGTCTAAGTTCTGCGTTGCAGGGCACGACCCTTTCCTCGCGTTTCTGGTCGGAAAAGGTCCTTTTCGCCCCGTGTCCTTTGAGGTGATTGTCAGAAAGTTCCGATGGAAGAAGAGCGTTCAAAACAGTCTATAGGGTAGGTCAGAGGAAAAAGAGGGGGATGGAGCAAGGCCAAATTAGGAACAAACTAGGGGAACGAGAGACTTCAAATAGGCGGGCGTGTGACGGAATTCAGAGAGCGGGGACTTGTCGACAGGCACTGGACGTCGAGCAGGGGCATCAGGTCGACCCTTTCTTTTCATGCTGTCGAAAACAGTGCCTCGTCCTGCAGCTCTTTTCAGTCGTGGTCTCGCCTTGGCCAATGTCGTAGGTGTCCCTTAGTCTGCAGTCGGGCCTCGTGCTCCCACATCCGGTCCTTCTCTCCTCCAACAGCAGTACCCTTAAACAAGTTTGAAAAGACAGTCTTTTAGAAAATTTTCGGATGACGATAATCAAAAAGTCTATTTCTCTCCCAGCTCCAGGCAAAGAATGAAAATGTCCGTCATTTTTAACGTTCACAACTGGCATATGAATGACCGGTGGCGGACCTGCTGGATTTACTATGACTTTCCTTCATAATCATTTATTACAGGCATGACAGTTCATCTGATGGTAACCCACCTTCGGGAGATAAATCTGTCAAAGATATGCCGTTCTCTAGAGTTTAAACAATACAAAAGGGTACAGTGAGTCGTCAACATGGTACTACACAGGTATTTCGCTGAGAGACGAACATGGCTAAACATTTCCTTTCTATCGGTGCATCCTGTTTTTCAGCTACTGCGAGGTTCATTTTGACGATTTCTTTACCTTGGTCTAGTCTGTTAACCTTGTAAAACATCATTCTGGGTCCTACGTAACCTTTTACAGCCCGGTTACTTAACTAGGAAGGACAGGGGATTTATGGGAAACAACCAGGGACATAGACAGGGGAGGCAACGGGGGTGATCGTTTTTCTGGTTTGGGTATTGCGATGATTCGGGGAGGGGAGGGTCGCGTATTCTGAGGTCCTTGTTTTATACTATAGGAGCCGTTGACATGTAGTTCCCTTATTTCGGGCCAGATTAGGGAACCTCTGTCGTCTTACCTGTCCTTTCCCTTACGGCCCAACCTGGGTTCATTGACTTCTAGCGGAAAAGGAGAGGTAATGACGCGGCCTCAGGGTGATTGCATTAAAGACAAATGTTTGTGCAAATACTGACGGTATTTGAAGCCAATTAGGTGGTGTGCTAGGGGTGGCAATCTGCCAATTTCGGGGCTAACCACTCGGAAGAGTAGTAGTGAAAAAAATAGAGAGAGAGTGAGAGAGAGAGAGAGAGAGAGAGAGAGAGAGAGAGAGAGAGAGAGAGAGAGAAAGAGAGAAAGAGAGAGAGAGAGAGAGAGAGAGTGCAACGGCAGGCTAAATAGTACACGTGCAACGGAGAGGGCGGCAGTGCGTTCGAGAAAGGCTATTTAGTGCATTACACAGTAAAGGGTATTCACGAGTCCACGTTAGCTTGTAATCATGCAGTTTGAGCATTAGACAGGGTAGAGGGGACGTGCTTTGGGAAAAGGAAAGAAGAAAAAGGAGGTACCATTTTGTCGCACTTTCTCGCATTCTCGGTCCTTTGACCAGTTGGGTCAACGCCTCAGCCACACACACACACACATTCCCTCACAGTTTCGCATCATACGTAACGTGGGTTCATTCGTCCGGTCTGGTTTAAGGGTGATCACTTTTTATCAGGTTGTGCTAATTTTTCGGGTTTGTTCGATACGTGAGTAGTTTGCAGGCGTGCTTAGACACCACCCTGCGGCGCTAGTCCGTTTCGTGCACTTAGACATGGCAAGGTCTCAGATCTTCGCCACACCTTGGCTGTAATCTCTGATGTAACCTGCAGAGGGAGGAAAAAAGGGGGGGGGGGGTGGGGGGGACAGCATTCGCGCGCATACAAATACATGGATTCATAAGTCCTTTACTTACCTCTAACTCGTCTTTCCTCCTTGGGGCAGGGTCCCCGGGGATATGGTTTTCGGAGTCGAGGGGGGGTAGTGTGTTCATGTAGGGCGTGTGCGGGGAAACATAAAAAGGAAACCAGAGGTGCCTAGTGCGAGGTATCTAGTCAAAGGATATATCTCACTATCGGTATCCTTAAACCTCTTTCAACGCCGTGGCGTTCTAAAGTTCTTCGGTTCTTGGGTCCCTGCTACTTTGGAACGTTGTACTTTACAGTATTTACATTATTTCATTTCACCCTCCTTTTACATTCCCTCATTTACACCATTCGTTTTACCCATCCTTGGAAGTCACGGTCTTCCTCTACGCGAGAGTTCATGAGTCAGTCGCGTACTTTTAAGACGGAGTGTCGTGTTGTCGATCCGATCCGTCCTCCAGGGTTGGGCAACCATCTTCCTTTAACCTTAAAGAGAGAGCAGAGTAGGGTGCACAGAAAAAGAACTTTCCTACCCATCCCATATTGTTTTAAAATAAAGCATGCAATACCCGTCCATAGTTTCAAAGACTTTATTTTGCAAATTCATTTCAGCATATGGATTAGGAGGGTGTGGTCGTATTTGGTCGGTCGTGGCAATGGCTAAAGTGCGTACAGCGGGGGTGTCGTTTGCAACAGTAAAAACATCGGAAAGTTTCATTCATTCATTTGTGAGAGACTAAAACGTCTATTAATTGGCTGGAGGTTCGGGGGCATATATTTTCATAATTTAGAAACATAAGCATAACAGTTGTAATCAGATTTCCTATATACATACCGTACGCATGTATCGTAAATGAGGTTTACATCAGTTATAAAAATATAATACATTGTATATTCGTAATCAACGTTTGTAACGGGGATCTTTTCATACTGTTCGTCGAGTGAGCTCTCCTTGTCTTTTCTAGCCAAGTGTACAAAGGATCACAAAAATCTCAGAACATCAAGTTTATATTAGTGCGAAGGAACACCACGAGGTGTTCGTAAGTTCCGATTGATACCAGCGCCATTTTGGGCGGGGCCGGCACAGTCCGGAAGCAGCATCAGGGGGAAATGTTTCCATTACTGGCAGTTTGGACCAGAGTCCTTTTCGGCAGTTCTAGAATTCACGCTAACAGAAGGTGTGGCAATGTCATGTTTGTTTCGTTGGCGATCGAAGCAGCCGTCCCTTACCGGAAACCTGCAAAGGCCGAAGGCTCCGCCGGGGACCTTTGTATGATCTTCAAGGCTGCGGAGATGCTGCCGGAGATGGGGGCTCGTGCTCCATGGGACAAATGTTTGAGTTGTATGGCTGGCCGAAGTTACTCTAGTGGCCGGGGCCCGCCTTCCAGCGGATCCAGACGCCATTTTGAGGCCCTACAGGGGCCACCCTCGTCGAGTTTGCAAGAATGGAAGAGACCCTTCGGAGTGAAAGGAAGAGGTCCCTGTTTTGTGAGAGCGGGACGTTCAGCTGGGGTGCAGCTGTGATGCCCCCACCTGGGGGGGCGAGGGAGACTCGTTCACATCGTCTCCTTCTCCCGGTGCACTCCATGCCGCTCCTTTTCATCGCCCTGCATGAAGGCCTCTCCACATCCGGTGTTCCCTAAGTGTCACCATTGTACGTTCGGTGCTGCGCAAATACTGGGGTGCCACCATTGTGTGTTCGGTGCTGCGCAAGTACTGGGGTGCCACCATGGTGTGTCCGGTGCTGTGGAGGTATGGGCACCATCGCCTGACTGGGGGTGTTCGGCGTCGGACTGGGGGCTGGGAAACCTCCTACCGGTGGAGGTGGGAGAGGCTCGTCCGCGTCGCCTCTCCCTCCCAGCCCAACTTGGACAAATTGTTGTGGAGGTACGTGCAGGACATCCCGCCGTCCAGGACTGCTGCAGCTGTGACAGAAGAGAAAAGGAAGAGATGCCTCGCTCTCCTCTTGACATGTGGCGGGACTACCTTAGTCTTTCCAGGCCCGTTGCGGCCGGCCAAGGAGACATGTGGCGGGACTACCTGCAAATGCCCAGGCTGCGGGCTCCTGCCTCTCCTCCGGCTCCCCCATACGTTAAGATTTCCTGACCAAGAGTTGGCGGCGGGGCTCGCCTTATATGGGTTGCCGTTGGTTGGGCGTAGCCGTAACCCTGCCCTATTTTGGAAGGTTCCAGAATGGGGGGGGGGCGAATGTTCTGTTTGACTTTCATTTTCTACAGTTTATCGTTATTATTCCTTGTTTGTTGTGTTAAATTAAAAGTTCAAGTTTATTAATGTTCTACGGATTTTGTTTTATCATTTCTTTCTTTCCAGGTTGCTTTTATGCTAAGTTTCTGCTAACAGGGGTCGAGTAACACGGAAACACGTGTAGAGGGGTGACGCAGATTTGTACATTTACATACGCACGAACTCAGACGGGGGGCAGTACAAGTACGACATACAAAGACCCAAGACAAATATAAAAACAGTTATCGGTCATAATTATCTCTTTCCGTCTGTAAGTTTTTAAACGAGGCTGGGTTCCCGTCTTGACATTGCCCGACCTAGGAGAACTTGATCATGCCGCTGAGATTTTCCTGGCGAAATCTGTGCCATCGGGCATAATCAAACGTGGTGGTTCTGTCTGGCCTGTCTATGTAAGTCGGGTTCTTCTCTGTCTCGCGCCTTTTCTCGTACTGTCGGTCTGTCGTTCCTGTCGGTCCTCTGCTCCTACTCACGCTCAGTAGAGTCGGGCATTGGGCTTTCCAGTGTCCGACATACCTACAAAAAGCGCATTGGTCTGACCCTAAGTCTGGTCGTCCTTGGTATAGTGTCGGGGGGTAAGTTGTGGGTAGCGGTGTCCTGGGGTTGTCCTGTCGGTATATTTCCCTACTTGGTTTATCCTCGTCTTTTCTCTGTCGTTTCGTAGCCTCTCTGCGCCACATACCGAGACTGTCGAGCATAATTGGCGTCGTCTTATTATTTCGAAGGGCTATTTCTAACGTTTCTATTTTATCAAGGTCAAAGGATCCTGCCAGTGGCCACTGTTTATCTTGGCTATCTTCGGTATACCTATGCCATAATTTATTATAAGCTATGGTGACTAACCCATAGTTTATGAACATGTCCTTATTAGGGGTGCCTTCTAGTGGAGCCATATGGTCCACCTCTAACACCCGGTCCGGGCTAAACAGGCTATTTATCAATGGGGAGAAGACAGACATGACGGCTCGTAACGAGGGACTAAAAAGTCAGCACTGCCTATCTTATCACTAGGTGCAAAGACTAGACAGAATATTTCTATTCTACGTTGTTTGCAGGCAGTGAATACCTCATGGATCCCAAAAAAACCAATAGACCAACAAAATAACAATGGGGAGAATGAGTAGGATCGCAAAGATCTGCGTTACCTACCCTTTTCACTATCTGCAAAAAGGATGGTCTCTTCCCTGCTTGCAGACAGAGAATCTCCAGGAAACAATAGTTTGTGAACAACAGTTCAGTTTCAAGCAATTATTGAGTGGGGGAGAAAAAGAATAAGCACGGCTGCTACCCTACTTATCCTCCACTGCTTGCAAAGGGAGAGAGAGCCTGTTGCTTCTCCGTTTGCAGACAGTGAATCTCTAAATAAAAATAAACAAGGCAATACTAGTATTTTGAACAATCAAACGATCAAAACAAATTTCGCAATTAGTCGTGGCAACACGACCTTACCCGGACCATGTGGACAGTTTCTTGTCTTCCGAATCCAGCGCCCGATCGTCCTCTTTTTCTCGTATTTCTCACGGCACTCCTGATGGTTCCCAGTCAGGACCGTAGATCACTCGAGAGAGGTCTGTTCGGAACTAGTGAAGTTCGGATGATCGGCTGCCAGACGAGGGTCTATTGGGCAAGAGCTCTCCCGATCGTTGCAGTCGTTCACTCTGTCGTCGGGACCTCTCCCACTGGATCCACGAGTCGCTGATGGGCCCCACGCTTGGGACGCCAATTGTAAAAACAGTTTCAATCGGGTCGGGGACAATCGATATTTGCCCGGCGGTATTGCCTCTGTGACCCTCTAGTCAGTTAAATCAATGAAGAGGCAGGCGCTGGAGACTGGAAGGCAGGAAACAAGGGTTTTTATTCTCTCCGGAGGAGAACACAACGAAACGGACAGAAGGTATCGTTCTGAGGTGCTCTAACTTACGTTTGAGGCCTGGCCCCTTATATACAGTGTTTTATGGTTTTTATTGCAGTTTACATATATGTGACAAAGCTTTGATATACGGAAAGACATACCCGGAATCCCCCTTTGGGGCCCGTTCCCATACACATTTACAGTTGAAATCCCCACCCTAATCACAACAAGTGATGAGCATCGCGCAGCTGGATAATCCGCCGAGTCACGGAATGTGGGGAGTGTGGTTGGGTCTCATGGGGTGGGGGCTTTGATCAACCCGGGGATTTCTTTGATGGGGGAAGCTTTCTATTGTACGGGGAGGGGCAAGGGTGGTATCGGCAGAGCTGGGTGTCGGCTTGGGAACGGGGAGGACAAAACGGGCACACGGGAAAAAGGGGGTTTGCATCTAAGGGCCGGAGATCATGAAAGGAAAGCAGGGAGGTGTCGCGCTGGGAACAGGATGAGGGCCGGGGGCAGAGCAGCGCCGAAGAGGGGTTTATGACTCAAGGCAGGTGCAAGCAGGAGGTGGTCAGCGTGCAGGCTTAGCGAAGGCAAAGGGCTATGTCAGGGGCTAGCGGCATGCAAAAGGGTTTGTTCTGATCGGGGCATCTTAAAATGGCGGGCGCGCACGACAAAAGTGTGGCATCAGGGGAAGAGGCAAGATGGCGCAGATAATGTTCACCAAAACGCACTAATTTTCCACACAACACTCTCTGCCACTGAACCACTGAATTCTGCTTCCCTCTACTCAACTCTACAACACTCAACTCAACACTACTCCACTCTACTCAAACAATTCCAGTCTACAACTCTCTACTCTCCCCACTTCACTTTAGGACACTCCACACAACTAACATTTAGCAATGCTGAACGGCAGCCACACTGATGTACAACATGGCAAAACCACATTGCCAAAGCCAATAGCTCTTGTATAGATGAGAATTATTGGTTTGCCAATGCTTGTTTTTGTCTGTTGTATGGGCACGAGGCAAAATTGTGGGAGGGAGGCTGGAGGGAGGCAACAGGAAGAGAGTATGGGAGGGAGGGGCTGAAAGCAAACACATGGACAATGGAACCTATGAGAGAGGGACTTAGGGCAAGCTGATGCCAATAGAGCGTGGGAGGAAGCGGCTGTGGCAAGCTGACAACAACAGAGGATGCGACGGAGGGGCTGGGGCAAGCTGATGACACTGGAGGTTGGAAGGGAGGGACTGGGGTCAAACAGACAGACAGAGGAGGATACGCAAGTGGGAAGAACACTTAGGGGCAAGAGTATGAGGGAGATAGCATCAAAATACATACTCTTGTATAGTGCTTAAACGCAAATAAAAGTAATGTGTGCATATGCCAGGGGAGAGCCTAACACAGGAAGGGTAAAGAGGCCTACTTCAATTGACCAACTAGTACAAGGAAATGAGAGTGACAATGAAGCCAGCCAATGGTAAGTAATAAGAGGCTATAAGGCCCACTGTTATAAAACAAAAGATCTCGAAGAGACATCACATGCACTCTCTAGGCAAGACTTAACAAATGGCCTTAAATTAGCATGCTGCATGGGGAGGTCTCTAGTGAACACTTCAGCGTGTGCCAGCAATATGATGCTGTATGAAGCATTTGAGGCTGTGCTTTGACATACGAGGCCGAGCAGGATGTTGTTAAATTAATTACTAAAGTGCCTGTACACAAACGACTTTTTGGCACATGTCTGACATGCCTTCACCCTCTTAATAGTAGAATCATTACTTAGGTAACAACCACATTTTAAGTTTATGGTGAAACAGCATGCAATAGTTCTGATTTCACAGAGAGCTAGGGTATTATTCCACAGAATTGGAGGTTGGCATGCAAAAGCTCACTTACCTTTAAATGACTCTTAAATCTACATCCAAAAGGAAACCTTAAGCTGAGCCCTTGGTTTGTTTAAAAGTATTGCTGAAATTAATCAATCAGAAGGGAGGGGCTTGTTGACTTGAGTGCTTTGTGCACAGTACTTAGAGATGTAATTTAGTTGGTTGATTCACCAGAAACAGCTGAAGTTGAGAAAGAACTTGTGAAATATGTTGGTAAAAGTTGGTTTCACTGGTCAGTGGGGTACCGTTATTTTGACCCACTTGATTAGACTTGCAAGAAAGTGCTACATCCTAGCTTGAGAACTGACAGACAGAGGATGAAGGCATAAAGCTGTCTACTTCCTGAATGCTACAATGATTGGATGAATAAACTACAATAGCTCCAAGAAAATCACAAGTAATGGATTACTTAATTCTTCTGAATCTCTATACTTTTTACTTTCTACATCATCTCATCCTATCGAGGGCGACCAATGGGACAGAGTGGTCTGACAAATTTGGTAATGTTAAGGGGTGTAAACCTGGAATCGAAGGAGTATAATTGCCCAGATTTTGGAACTGATGGCGCAGCACCTTTACCGTTCTTGCGACATAGAGACTGACAATTTGGACTTCCAGAAACAACGCAAACTGTGACTAACTTTCTTAAACTTGCTGCCAGCTGGCATGCTAGCGTAGTGGAACCTTTTCAGCTGAAAGGTTCGCATCAGAACAACTCTGGCATTGATGCTACAGTGTTAGACATGGGCAGAGATTCTGTCTTGAATGAACTGGAACTGGTCATTTGGAACTTACTGAACATTCCTAAAAGGTTGCTATGAAACACTACTTATTTCCCCTGTTGATCAGCCTTTCTAAAGATAATAATCTCCCTTGGCTGAGGAACAGAAATCTTTTCATATTTGTTTTTCACATATTTTGCTAATGTTTTATTAAACCTGATCTAATTTGAATTTAGGATTGTAGGCAATTCATTTGAAACTTAAATAATACAAAAACTAAGATTAATTACTATGTTGATTCTGACTCATTATTTGTTTGTGGCTAAATTCATTTGAAATCTCAACAAAACGTGGGACCTTGAGTGATGTGCATAATATTGTACGTTAGCAATTATCTGATTTCCGGTCCTCATTTGATAATTGCTCATCATAGACATATTTTATTAGACAGATAGTAGTTTCAAAGTAAAAGGGCCCAACATGGTAAGGCTACAAAGGTTTTTTTTGGAGAGGACGGTTGTTGTGAAACCACTCTGGGATTGGTTGGGCATGTCATAGAGAGCTGCACAGCGATTGGGAGCTAGAATAATAATAGGGAAGTATCTTTGGAAAGACGAGTGAAATAATTTATGGATAACATTAGAAAATGTATTCGGAATCATGAACATTTTAAAGAGTATGAAGACATTGATACATAGAGATGTGCCGGTACCTACTAGTGAAGGGGTACCAATACCACCTGAAGGCACGCATGCTTTATATATGACTTTATAGAAAGGTTATCATACATGTACATAATTGGAGAATTGGACGTAGTATACTGAGAAAGAAGGACCTTTACTTTCCCTCAATATGGTACCTTTAATGTAAGAATTCTTGAAAATGTAGAGAGACAATTGATATTAAACCACCACCAAGACCTATGCAATTCAAATCTCTTGGAGAATGGGAACATGTAGCTCATCAGAAGGGGAAGCAGAAATATCAGCGAAGATATAAGAACATTAAATAGGTATGTAGAGGTTAAGTGGGATGCTCAGCAGAAATGTGGAGAAGGGATATTGTAGAGGGAGCACCAATGTATCCCATATTAGTAGCAGGAAAGAGTAAGGGGGAAAATTTAAAGAAAAGAAAAAACATCATGAGAAATCTCATAACCTTACGTTAACTGATGAGGGTGATGATGAAATCAACGATGAGTTTCTGAGCGAGTTATTGATAATTCAACCTCCACCATACGAAGTTGAACAGTCACAGACAGGGTAAAATCCAGTTGTGGGAACTCAACCAGGTGCACCTTCATTGCCAAATAGTTTAAATCCTACAAATCCTTTTCTGGTTGAAGAGCAAACACCTAGAGGTGCAGGGTTTAATAACCACATAATACCGAATGCTCAAGATGCTCTTTAAGTTCCAGTAACCATAGGACCTGTGAGTCCTTTGTATCAATCAGGTATAAAATACCGAATGCTCAAGATGCTCTTTAAGTTCCAGTAACCATAGGACCTGTGAGTCCTTTGTATCAATCAGGTATGGCAGGACAGCAAATACATGCCTTCACTTTTCCTACCGGATGAGGGGAGCAAATATTATTCCACAGGGATTCAGTAGAGACCAAATAAATTCCAATCTGACACTTTCAAATGTTGATAGCTCACATCAAGGGAATGAGTCAGGTATTAGTGCAGCGAACATTAAAACTATTATATCAGACAATCACGTGAGACCAATGAGATTATCTAGTACTGTAGAGGGTATTACAGAGATTCCCAGTAGAGGATCACAAGCTATGGCAGGAAAAGCTTAACAAATGGGAACCTGAGGTTCTGAAACCCATGTCACCTCACGATTGGAGGGAGCCAGTAGAGGATCATAAGATAGTGTACTAAATCAACCAGTAGGGCCTACCACACAGGAACTTGATGATTGGATTAACCCCTTCAGTGCTAATGACAAGGGTAACTCGTCATGGAGTTTCCATTGATTTCAATGGAAATTACATTGAAGTGCCAGACAATGCTTAGCATCCAAGTGGTTAAGGATATAGATCCTTTTACTTTTCACAAGGGTACAGAAGGTCAGGGAACATCAGTGATGAAAAACTTAAATGAGAACCCACTTGATGTAGCAAAACTTAAAGTGGAGTTGGAAGAAATTATCTTGGTAACCATTAGTTCTGGTATGATCGTTAGCTATCGGGATGTTGAGTTATTATTCGTATGTAAAGACATTACCAGGAGAGCTAGAAATACTCAAGCAAAATTGTCCGAAGTTGCACAAAAATATGGGGTGGACATACAAAAATCCAACGCATTACAAAAGACTTATCAATTGGATTTCAGTGATAAGGATCTCGAGAGTCTAAAACAATCAGGCAAAAGATAACAGATTAAAGAGTTATTGGCAACACTTAGGAAATGTGGTGAGTTAGAAAGAATGGAAGGCAGATGGGCTAAAAAGAAGGAAACAAAGAAAGCAACTATGCCAATGTATCCACTGTTTGAAGGGAAACAGAAAATACAGAAACCAAAATATTTCCAATGAGGTAAGTGCCAGGAGGAGGTTATGTTCATGTTCCATGGACTGGACCTGATATACTGTCCTATATAAATGATTTCCCAAAATGGAGAGAAAAAACAGTTGAATGGTATAGGCCAGTTGAGTGGTTTGTGAAAGTGTTGTCACACTACCGTAGATTGGGGGTCGAGAAGGGATGTTTATAGACCACTAGGTATGTTCCCTAATACGAACATCGACACAATATATACCTATAGTCTGAGAAATGTGTCTGAAGCACCATAAGGAGTGTCACTCCAACTAACCACAAGTGAAAGAATGAAAGGAAAAGGGGAGGGCAAGACATCCCTTAAGGATAAGATCCCTCACTCACCCGAAGGTGACATGCTTCATCATTGGGGTCCTCCTTACCAATGTTGAAACCCTAGTCTACATTGGGAGCTACTACTTCTGATGGATTTAAGGAAGGAGCTCAGAGATGTTTTCAATGATAAAGACTAGGATGGTAATCCCAATGAGAACTGTGGGGTGTAGTGAGGTGTGCAGCGCTGTAAGAAAAATTATATATACGGTAAGTGGTGAAGTTAAAACTGCCTAGGTGCAATCACAGAGTAATACTTTAATAGTGTGTTGTGCCTGACAGGATTAAAAGAAAGATAACAGCACAGTGGTATGGATTTAAAACCACTGTCACTCGGTGGTCGACATGTTTCAACCTCTAGATCACTACCCGTGTATCAATGGCTTTCTTCAGGACCAGATTGCATAAGTGATCATGCTGCTGCACTGTTTAGTGTAAACCAGAAATAGAATAATAAAGAAAATGTATACAGAACCGGTATTCCTGCTTGTCTTTTCAGTCAGGTCATACCCAGGTATCTGTAAACAAAGAACACATGATAGGAGGAAGAAGAGACACACTTGGAAAATACTGTGCTTCATGAACACTTTAACACCACTTGTCAATGAATCACAAGTGTCATACTGTATAAAAGCTATTTTAAGTATCAAGGACTTACCCTCAGAAGTAGGATATTCCTGCCTCACCTCTACCTGGCGAACTGCTCTGGAGGGAGGCCCCCGTTTGTGAAAGTTTCAAAGATTTTATTAAAGGACATGGATACTTTATTTGACATTGTAGTTCCAAGTGATTTAAGATTAAATGTAAGATTGCTGTAGATTGGCCAGAAACAAAACCTGTGGGACATTCGAGAACTGGTGCACCATGCCCTGAAATAATGAAAAAATACAATCAGGTCATTACTTTTTTGAAGGAAAAAAATTCTCAAAGGAAACTGATTGGGTAAAGATTGATAGAACAAGACAAGAATTGAAGGTGACAGTGCATGCGTGTTATGAAAGACTTTCACAGGCATTTAAGCAATACAGTACAATGGAAACCATGTCAGGAAAGGTTATGGGGCATTTCGTATATTGATTTGTGTAAGGATTGAGACCTGAAATAAGAGTTATGATACAACAGCATTTGATGTGTTGGCAGATAAACCCCATATTTGAGATTCCTAGGTATGCAAAGCATTGCGGAGACAAAGTGGATTCCAAACATAAGAGATTAAAAGAAAAGCAGTTATTTGCTCAGATGGGAATATTTTATTCAAAATGGCAAAACAAAAGAGTGAAACTGAAGGGTTATTCCCCTTATTAACAAGTGATGATTTACTCTTAGAATTGAGAGACACTGTGTTACCTGAAGTTTGTAAAAAGATATTGGATTGATCAAAGGAGTGGCACCAATATGGATGACTTTGAAGCCAAATGCAGAATTTCATTGAATTCCACCATGTAATCTGAGTCCCGAGACCATTGCAGGTATAACACCCTTGACTGAGTCTTTGATTGAACAAGGGATTTTGAGGGAGAATATGGTGAGCCCATGCAATTCACTTATAATGGGAATTTTGACACCAAACCGGAAGTACCGAATCTTGCATGATTTGCACAAGGTCAATCAGATTGTGATTCCATGTTGTCTGATCATGCCAAATCCAGCTGTGATACTATATCAGATTCCACGAGAAGCTGAATGGTTTTCTGTCATTGATTTGTGTCAAGCCTTCTTCTCAATTCCCTTACACCCAGATAGCCAATTTTTATTTGCTTTCCAGT
This sequence comes from Lissotriton helveticus, assembly GCF_964261635.1. Classification (NCBI taxonomy): domain Eukaryota; kingdom Metazoa; phylum Chordata; class Amphibia; order Caudata; family Salamandridae; genus Lissotriton; species Lissotriton helveticus. The sequence goes on from NC_136060.1 coordinate 190,700,485, forward strand.
TCAGAAACCTTGTCTTGGCATGGTGCTGAGTTCCACAAAGGTATATGGAGAGTCATTCCATCTTCAATCAGATATTGAAGAAGAATCTGGAATCATTGGTAATGCCAAATCATTCTGTGCGGGCACAGTACATTGATGACTTGCTGGTAGCGTCAGGTACTCAGGAGGCTTGTATATGTGACCCCATTGCATTACTGAATCATTTGGCAGTGAGTGGGCATAAGGTGTCACCAACCAAGTTACAATTTTGCAGAAGGGAAGTCCTTTACTTAGGACATCACATTGAGAAAGGAGCCTCAATGGTGTCGCAAGATAGAATTGCTACCATTCTGCAGATGGACCCGCCAAGCACACAAAAGGAAGTTTACGTGTTTCTGGGAATGGTTGACTATTGCAGACAATGAATTCCAAATTTCTCATTGACATCCAAGCCACTTCAGAGGCTTACACAGAAAGATGCATCAGATCCAGTCCCATGGAATGATGAATGTGAGTGCTCTTTTAACAAACTGCGAGAGAGTTGGTGTTGAGCCCCTGCATTGGAAATGCCTGACTTCAACAAGAGTTCCACTCTGTTTTGCAGTGGGTTCGAAGGCTGCACAGTGTCAGTTTTAACGCAGATGCATGGAAGTGCGCACAGACCTGTTGCATATTTCTCACCTACTTTAGATTCTGTAGCTGCGGCATTGCCTGGAACAGTGTGAGATCATTGTGATGGGTCATCCGCTGAAAGTGCATGTGCCACGATTTTGCGTACTCGTACTCGAACGCAACATCTCACAAGTAGCCGGTCAACAAAGTATGAGAAAGTGATTTTGGGTGCTGAAAGCATGTCATTGGTGTGATGTATGAGTTTGAATCTGGCTACATTGATGCCCTTACGGAAACAAAGTTGTGATTGATGAAGCAGATCATGATTGCTTGGATGTGACTGAATTGTGCACAAAACCCAGGGTGGACATTATGGATATTCCGTTACCTCAGTCAGATTATGTATTGTTTGTGGATGGATCATGCTTGAGGGATGTAGGAGGAAATTCGAGAGCAGTTGATTGCATTAACCAGGCTTGCAGCCTTACCGAACAATTAAGAGTTAGCATTTTCACAGACAGGCAATATGGTTTTGGGGTTGCCCATGACTTTGGGCAGTGTGGTCTCAGCGTGGGTCCATGACCTCTTCGGGTTCACCCATTCAAAACAGAGAGAGCGTGAAAAACGTACTGCTGTCATTACAGTTGTTGCCCAAATTATGATGGTAAAGTGCCCAGCCCATCAACAGGGAAATGATTATGTGACGGTTGGCAACCACAATGTGGACGAGACCGTGTGCTATTGCGCATTAAATTCTTTTCTCTTCAATGGGAACCCACTAAAAAAAAAACAGATGTCACAGAATGTAGGCTGATGTATTCAATTGTGGAAACATGGGATGAAATAAAAGCTTTGCAGGATGAGGTGTCTGAAACAGAAGGACAGGAATGGAGCAAAGCAGGTTGCACACAAAGGCAGGAAGATGAGGTTTGGATAGACACAGATGGAAGATCAGTTCTACCTGATAGTGTTTTGTGACCAATGGCAAGAAATCATGGTCCTGCACATGTTGGGAGAGAAGCTATGATGTGTCTTTTTTGACAGACCTGGTTTAACCCTCGGTTCGACCTGTTGCAGAGGTGCTGTGTCAAACGTGTGTAATATTTCAACAACAAAATATGGGAAAGAAAACACTAGTTACAATGAGTCATGTAGGAAGATCTGGAGGACCCTTTAATAGAATGCAACTTGATTTTACTGAGATGCCCCCTTGCAATAGACTGAAAAATGTTTTAGGGATTGTGTGTCTGTTCTCTTGCTGTGTGGAAGCGTATCCAACCAATTGCAATGACAACTTAACGGTAGATAAACTACTCCTTAGAGAGCTTATACCACGGTTTGGATTTCCGACTTCTTTTGAATCGGATAGAGGGACTCACTTTAATAATGAGGTGATGCGAATGCTTTGCATAGCATCACAAATTGAGCAGCAGTTACATTGTGCATACCGACCAGAGGCGTCTGGAGAGGTAGAACAGGTTAATGGAGCGCTAAAGTCCAGACTGGCAAAGGTGTGTGCGTCCATGTCTGAAATGGCCTGTTGCTTTGTCCTTGGTGTTGATGAGTTTGAGAAGTACCCTAGACAGACGAATTGGACTGTCCCCACACTAAATCATTATGGGGAGGGCTATGGGACAGCCTACAGTCCCGACCAACCAGTTAGTGAATATTAATGATGATTTGGTACTCTATTACTGTAAAGGATTGGCTGATGTGTTCTGTTCTGTTTATCAGCAGGTTGGGGAAGCTGCCACCTCACCTCAACAGGAGCAGAGCCATGACCTTTTTCCCAGTGACTGGTATGGTGAAGGAACACATGCGCAAATCGTGTTTGGAGCCTTGTTGGCGTGGGCCATATCAAGTGATCCTTGTTACCACAACTGCTGTCAAATGTGGGTGTCTGCCTAATTGGGTACCTGCTGCCCACACTCGCCGAGTCCCGTGTCCCCTTGAAAATGCAGTACAGGTAGTGGATGTGCCGATGGTTACAGTGAGACATCCAACTCAGGTCACATAGTAGAGGAGGCACCAGCAACTTGGTCTCAAGACACTGGCTCAAATGAGGGTCCGAGAGAATCAGTCCCTATAGGTATCAAGGGTCACTGAGAGAGGGACCTGACTAGGGAAAGTGTTGACCCAGCTGTTGTGAACAGTGGTAGCAAAAAGCGAGTGATAAATGGAGACCGTTAGCCCAAGAGAACTGACAGATTGAGGCAAATTTTGATGGAAGGCAATGCACCCCCAACTGTTATCGAAGTCTCTAGTCAATCTGAACAAAGCAATACTGATGATGAGAGACCAACAGTGAGAAAGTCAAAAAGAGCTAAAGTACCAATTCGAAGATACGCTGCACCTGAATGGACTTATTTAGCAGCAGCCAATGAATGGAAAAAAGCGTAACAAGATTTTTGCTTCGAGGGTTCAAACTCACAAAAACCACTGTGAGATACTGTTGCAAGTAAAGGGAAATTTTCAAAGCAGAAAAACAAAGAAAGGTCTATGAAAAACTGAAGAGATGAATATACACCGTAATGTGCTAAAACCTGAAACCTGTGAACTGTAACAGTGAGAAAAAAACAAAGGAGAACCCACCTAAAGAGCTCAACAGAAAATAATTGCTGCAGAACCAACATTATATTGAGCATTCTCTCTAAAATTTAACAGGAAACATGAGTTCCCTTTCTAGAGAGATGGAAGGTCCAAACTCGGCATCTTTAAAACATAAATGTTTATGTGTTTGCTTCGTAGCTGCTTTTTCTATAATCATTGCGCTGTTCCTTATTATTTTAAATCTTCCTCAGCATATTATTGTAAAGCATGATATTAACCCCACTTCTGTCACTAAAGCGTTGGAAGAGAAGAATGATGGAATTGGAACTAATGACCTAATTGACAAAACTTTACATCGTTATAAATCTATTAATGATTTTTCTCTAAAAGTCTTTACTAAACTCTTATGTGAATATGTGGACACTATGGGTGCCAAAGATTATTATGTGTGCATATAACTACCTACCTCAATATCAGAGGGGGTGAACTATCATCACCTGCCTCTCGCTTATGCATTTCTTGTAGTGTCATAACTAGCTTGATTTATTGCGAAGGGCAATTTCAATATTCCTATTCAAATTATGATTTGGTATTTTCAGAGATACCAAGTAAGAAAAATATGAACATTTTACCAGATACATGAACTGCTGAAAAAATGGGTGAATATTTTCGCCCAACACAAAGTATATGCACATAGACATAATTTAACCTGCTTTTTACATAATGTAGAAAAATACTTTATCAATTCAGTTGAAGATAGATGTGGGAAATAAAGAAAAAGGCTGAAACACAATCAAATATTTCACCTAGAACACACCGGGGGTGGAATTAAAAAGGCAGATACACACTCTGCAGTGGCTCTGGATAGGCAACATAAAGGAAAGCTATACATACTGAGATGCAAAACTGAATTTACCAATACATTTGTTGGTTCCAGTGAATGTGATCCCACTTTCCAAATTGTGGATGGATGGGGTTTGTATCTTGGAGAGACGGATCCTGTTTTTCCAGGAGTATACTGTATCTGTGGGAAAAATGACTAGTATAGGCTACCAAAACCTGGGGACGGATGCTGTTATATGGGAATAGTATTTCCAAAAATGTATCATGCGGGACAAGCAGGTGGAACCAATGAATTTAAGAAGACCTGTTAGAGAAGGGGAATAAGTGCTGATGAAATAATAGGTGATGATTTTGGTGCAATAAATCATCATTTAAAGAGAGTCGAAATTCTCACAAAATATTGAAAACATTCCACTGTGGTTGATCGTTTACCAACCAATACAGCAGGTGGATTCCTTGTAATAGATACTGAAATGATTGCTATCAGATCTATGGTTCTACAAAACAGACTTGCATTAGACATCCTACTCGCAACAGTGCAGATTCATCGAATGCTAAAGGTTCAAGAGTTCTGTACTTATATCCCTGACAAAAGTAAAGATTTGCGGAGATATATCAGCAACATCACTAATTTGGGAATAGATATGACTGAACTGAAAGCTGATGGAGCTTTGGAATCCATTTGTAGGGGATTTACTTCTGTGGGAAAATGATTTCCAACTTTGGGATGTAGTTTAGTGGGAAAAATATTAACACCCTACTAACTATTGCTATTTGCATACTAATAATAATATTGTTTATCAGATCTTATAAAAACATGAAAACAGAAAAAGAGACTATGGGGCTAAAGAGAAAGAAATCTGACATTGAGTTAGAAGAGAGACAATGTGGGTACTACGATTAATTGAAAGCTCTAGAACAATCTAGGCTAAAACTCATAAAGGCATCAGCACTATAAATGTGGCATCAGATAAAGACAAAGATAAGAGTGTGATGGCTTGATTCACCATCAAAGGGGGAATTGATAGAGGAGAGGTAATCCCTCCTAAAGTTACGACAATCTACACAGAAATGATTTGTGACACTACTTTACATGGAAATGATAAAATGTGTGTTAGGCTCCACGTTTCCAGAAAACTACAAAATGTGGTTGTGATTTAGATACTAGATCGTAAAAACATGCAGAATGTTAGAAGTAGTTTTGTGTTACACTTAACCGTCAATAAGTAAACAGGAAAATAAAACAAACTACATGACTTGTGATCTTGTGGTTAGATAATGTGATAATAACGACAACACAGAGATTTCCCATATGAGGATTAAATGCTTCACATGTTAGGGACAAATAGTATATTAGGGGCGTGGCTTAGGAGCCAATGCGGATGGTTGCATGAGCTGTGTGCTCCGCGCCAACCCCGACATTTCTCCTGTCTGGGGGCCGGTATCGCCCCTAAAAAGAATATCCGCCGACGTGCCGCACTGTCCTGGAGGTGCGGAAGTTATCGGTGGAAAAGACATTGTCCCTGGGACTCAGAGAACGCACTCGAGCGAGACCCCGGCTGCTCAAAATGGCACTGAACTGAGGGGAGAAGAGCTGCTCTGAGGCTGAGCGTGACGGACAGCCGACGAGACAGTTGAGCGGAGGATCGGCTTGAAGAGAATCGCTAATCCAGCGAAGTGGATCCTGGTGCGTAGAGTGGTGGCGGCCTAGGAAGAACACAGAGATTTCCCTTCCAGCCCCTTCCTCCCAGTGGCATACAAGGCGATTGGGATGGCCACGGCGAAAAAGAGAAACAGAGCGGGGCTCCGATGCACAGCGGGGGAGGACCAGGCGAATTGTGGCAGAGATCTCCCCTCTATGAAACTGGGAGTCGCAGATGAACCAAGCCGATCGCAGGGTATGCGAGACCGCCATCTTGGGGTCTCTGAGGTGCGGCATGAAGAAGGTCTGAATGGCTCCTGGCGTAGTCAGCAATTGGGCCTGAGGCGAGGCCCATAATGGAGAGGCCCCTGTGAGAGCGGCCCATAAAGGAATGAGCCGGTGGTTAGCGGACCAAGTGGAAGCCCCCAGGATATTACCACAGGAGCCTGCGGAGCTGGCTGAAACAGCTACTAGGGCGGTGAGTGGGGGCAGTGGAGAGTCAGATGAGGAGGCCGTAGGGCAGTGAGGAAACCATCTGGACCCGACGCCTGGGCTGCCCCTCGTCAGGGAAGAGGCACTGGTGGATTCCACTTCTGGCGGCCTGAGGATCGCAGCTTACTCCTGTTAGCAAAAGGGCGCAGCCCTCTAGTATGGCACTGGGAGCAGGACAAGGAGGCTGGACTCTACCAGATAAGACCAATATGCGGGGAATGGGGCCCTGGAAGACAGAGTACGTCCAAATGGCATTACGATCCTTGACCGGGACAACCAGGGTTGTGGTGAGGTTGGCCGCATTTATTCCTCCAGGACTCGGCGTATCGGAGAGTGGATCCGGGAGAGCAGCCTCTTGGGATCTCAGGAGACGAATGGTGTGCATCACTTAGTGGAACCACGACCAGCAAGGAGTAGCCAGGGGAGAGCCCTGTGAGCCTTGCAGACTGAGTGGTGGCCAGCTTCTACTGGGAGTTGAGGTGAGGACGTCCCACAACAGGGAACATCGCACAGAATACCCAGGGAGAGCGGAGGACTAGAGAGGAAACTGTAGAACGCCGGGGGGACTGTTGGACCTGTGGAGAGGACGATAATGGGAAAACTGAGAGGCAAGCAGGGGGGTGCGCCCCGGAACATGAAGAAGAAGCGGCAGATCATCGGAAGACGGAGGCGTTGGAGTCACAGCCTGAGGGGTTGATGCAACAGCAAGTGGAGGTGATACTGAAGGCTATCACTGAAACTAGAGACAGCCTCCAGCGGGACATAGCACAGGTGCCATTGGGGCTGGGCCTACTCCTGGCGCAGCACACAAACTAGTGGACCGGGTTAAACAGACAGAGGCCACTTTGGGAATTCTGAATCCAGCACACAAGGCCTTGGAGACACGGATGGGAGTAGTGCATCGTCGCTTACAGACTCTGGAGAAGAGACCCGAGGACGCTGAAGGGCGGAATAGAAGGAATACTGTGCCTTAGGACTACCGGAAGGAGTGGAAGGGGACAACATGGAGGAATATTTAGAGACCTGGTTGAGGACGGAAGTGACCCCTGAGGGTTTGTCCCCCTTCTTTACCTTGGAGAGAGTGCATAGGGTACCGGCACGTCCTTTGAACCCCGGGAGGCCACCCAGGCCAGTGGTGGCACGCTCGCTCCACTACAAAGTTAGAGATCTACTTCTGAATGGGGCACGCTCTGTGGGCCCCTTCAGGGTGACTAATAGTAGTGTGACACTGTTCCCTGACTACACTTTCGAAGTGCAACAACAGCGGGCCTCATTCTTGGAAGTTAAGAAAGGACTCAGTGCGGAAGGATTACAATACTCACTGATGTTCCCAGCGTGTCTGAGGGTGGCCATGGACGGTACAACTTATTTTTTCAACACTCCTGAGGAAGCGTGGGACTGGCTGGAATCCTACAGATTGGAACAGAGAGAAGCTGGCCACGGCCCGGAGGCTGCTGGGGGGGCACCGCGCCCTCATCGGCCACGGCGCTCTGGAAGAAGGCGGCTCAGTTCTAGGAAGCCAACGATATCTCAAACAGAGAAGGAAAGGATGGCGGCACTTCAAGCAGTGACGGAGATATCTCAGGAGAAGGGATCGGAATCGAAGGGAGCGACTGACACTGAGAAGGGATTGGCAGGGATGGCATCAGAGGAATCAGATGCGACGAGTGTCACCATGCCTCATTTCACACCAGGGACTGCAGATGAGATCGCTGATGCATAGTACAGTAAGACTTTTTCAAGGACTGGAGGGTGCCTTTGCTTACTGACAATCCTGTTTCGCACCGTGGGGGGTGGCGAGATGGCGTTGGGGGTGTGGGAGGACACTGGGGTGGGGCTCCCTTAAACCAGGGTGCTACGGCAGGAGCTGTGGCCTTAGTGGGAGTGGGGTATGGTGCGAGAGGATTGGGATCTTCTCAGTCGGTAGCACTAGACCCTTAAACACCTCCCCCCTTTTATTTTTGTATTTAGCGATCCCTGGTAGCTACTGGGGAGGCAATTTAGTTGTGAGTTTGGGTGGGTGCTGATTTGTTAGGCCCTGTTCTGGGGCGGGGTTGTTGGGGAATGTTACATATGTTGTTTGGGGATGTAGGGGCCGCCGGTGTGTCCATGAAAAATGTACAGAGGTTCCGAGAGGTAGAAGAGATTTATGGGGACATTGCTCGACTTTAAATGCCTAACGTAGAATGTGAGAGGGATGCATACAATGGGAAAGTGCCACAGGGTACATGCTCATTTGGTGTGGAGGGGGGTGCATATAGCCTATCTGTAGGAGACCCATATTAATCGTGTGGAGAGCAGTGGGCGGCAGCGAAGATGGCGGGGCAAGTATATTGCACAATATATTCAGCTTTTGCTAGGGGAGCACTAAAATGGGTTAGAGCAGGGGTACCCTTCCAGATGGCCCGCCGATTTGTTGACCCAGAAGGGAGATTTATAGTGGTGGGGGGTGACTGAATGGCATGAATTGTGTAGCATATACGCCCCTAATGTCGATCAGATGGCTTTCTTTACTTCCCTGCCGGGAATACTGGCACCGTACCTGACTGGCCTGTGATATTGGGGGGGGGTTTAACTCGATAACTGATGTAACTATGGATAGGTCGCATCCCCTTCTGCCGCAGGCACCTGTACACAGAATATCTAAAGCTAGAAGGGACTGGCAGGAAAGGTGGGGGCTTGTAGACACATGGCGAATGCAACATCTAGTGGACTGTGACTACTCCTTCTTCTCCGCATTGCACGAACTCCATGTGCGCTTGGATGCCATATTGTGCACACCGGACGTGCATGCAAAGGTACTCAATAGTGAATATTTGGCGCGAACAATATCGGATCATAATCCATTATTACAAACGATTGGCTGGGTTTGGGAGAGACCTGCAATACCAATGTGGCGCCTATGACCGGAGGTGTTGGAGGACACTGTCTTCCATGAGGACATAGAAACTGGAATTGAGCAGTATTTTGCTTACAAGGAGGGGACGGCATCTAATGTAGCGATGGAGTGGCACGCCTTTAAGGTGGTGATGGGGGGAATGTGCATTGCCAAAATAGCGGGTATGCGGAGGACATTTCTGCGTGATGTTGAAACCGGCGGAACGCCGCTTGCGAGGGGCAGAGAGAGAGAGTGGCCTGAGTACCCAGAGGTGCAGGAAGAAGTGTCAGGGGTCAGGGAGGAGGTGGCGACCCAGATAGAGACATTACTTTGTTATGACTACATGGCTTACCTAGAACTGGCGCACGCCGAATGAGACAAGGCAAGTACGCTGCTGGCTTGTCTAGCTAACCCGAAGCCGATTGAGGGGCACTGACGATACCCTCTAGGAATTTTTGGCTGATATAACGTTGCCGCAGCTGGAGGAGCAGGCGGATCTACTCAGCCAGGACATTACGCTGGAGGAAATTCGAGGGGCCATTAAACACATGGCGCGTAACAAAGCACCGAGCTAAGATGGCCTACCTATCGAGTTTTACTCGAATTATATTGATTTACTCAATCAATCAATCAATCAAGACATTTCTATAGCGCGCTACTCACCCGGAAGGGTCTCAAGGCGCTGAGGGAGAGGGGTACGTCACTGCTCGAACATCCAGGTCTTGAGCTGCTTCCTGAAGGAGAGGTGGTCTTGGGTCAGCCGAAGGTGGATGGGGAGGGAGTTCCAAGTCTTGGCTGCCAGGTAGGAGAAGGATCTTCCTCCGGTGGTGGCTCCGTGGGTGCGTGGTACGGCGGTGAGGGCGTGGCTGGTTGATCGTAGCTGGCAGGTGGGCGTGTAGAAGGTCAGCCGGTCGTTGAGGTACTTGGGGCCCAGGTCGTGGAGAGCCTTGTGTGTGTGGGTGAGGAGCCTGAACTTGATTCTCTTGCTGACGGGGAGCCAGTGCAGGTCTCTCAGGTGGCCGGAGATGTGGCTCTGTCGGGAGATGTCCAGGATGAGACGTGCGGAGGCGTTCTGGATGCGTTGGAGTCTTTTTTGAAGTTTGGCTGTGGTTCCGGCGTAGAGGGTGTTCCCGTAGTCCAGTCGGCTGGTGACGAGTGCCTGGGTGACGGCCTTCCTGGTTTCGGTGGGGATCCATTGGAAGATCTTGCGGAGCATGCGCAGGGTGTTGAAGCACGATGAGGAGACGGCGTTGACTTGTCTGGTCATCGAGAGGGAGGAGTCCAGGATGAACCCCAGGTTGCGTGCGTGGTCCGTTGGTTTGGGAGTGGTGCCCAGGGCAGGGTGCCACCAGGAATCGTCCCAGGCGGAGGGGGATGATCCCAGAATGAGGACTTCCGTCTTGTCTGAGTTCAGTTTCAGGCGGCTGTTCTTCATCCACTCGGCAACGTCTTTCATACCTTCGTGTAGGCTGGCTCTAACGGTGGCGGGGTCGTTGGTGAGGGAGAGGATCAGCTGGGTATCGTCGGCGTAGGAGATGATGTTGAGGTTGTGTTGGCGTGCGATGGCTGCGAGGGGGCTCATGTAGACGTTGAAGAGGGTTGGGCTGAGTGATGATCCTTGTGGTATGCCGCAGATGACTTCGGTGGCCTCGGATCTGAACGGGGGAGGCGGACTCTCTGGGTTCTTCCGGCGAGGAACGAGATGATCCACTCCAGTGCCTTCTCTTGCATTCCGGTGTTGCTGAGGCGCTGCACAAGGGTGCGGTGGCAGACAGTGTCGAACGCAGCAGAGAGGTCCAGGAGGATGAGGGCCGCTGTTTCCCCGTTGTCGAGCAGGGATCTGATGTCATCAGTGGCTGCGATCAGGGTGGTCTCGGTGCTGTGGTTGGCTCGGAAACCGGACTGCGAGGGGTCGAGGAATCCGTTCGTCTCGAGGAAGGCGGCGAGCTTTCTGTTGACGGTCTTCTCGATGACTTTGGCAGGAAAAGGGAGGAGCGAGATGGGGCGGAAGTTCTTGAGGTCGGTGGGGTCCGCTTTTGGTTTCTTCAGGAGGGCGCTGAACTTGGCGTGCTTCCAGCTCTCTGGGAAGGTGGCGGTGTGGAAGGAGGTGTTGATGATGTCCCGGAGATGGGGTGCGATGATGGCGTCGGCCTTGTTGAAGACGTGGTGGGGGCAGGGGTCGGTTGGGGATCCGGAGTGGATGGTGTTCATCGTGCGGGTGGTGTCTTCGGTGCTGACCGGGGTCCAGTTGCAGAGGGTGGTGGTGGCGGGCGTTGGTTCGGTGGTTGGGTACGTGGTCTGTGCGCCGAAGCTGTTGTGTATGTCGGCGATCTTGCGGTGGAAGAATGAGGCGAGTGAGTTGCAGAGGTCTTGCGAGGGAGTGATGTCGTTGTTTCCGGCGCTGGGGTTGGAGAACTCTTTGACGATGTTGAAGAGTTCCTTGCTGTCGTGGGCTTTGTTGTCCAGTCGTTCTTTGAGTGCTGTCTTCTTGGTGGCGCGGATCACCTGGTGGTGCTTGCGGGTGGCGTGCTTGAGGGCAGTCCTGTTGTCTGTGGTCTGGTCGTGGCGCCAGGCTTTCTCGAGGGTGCGGCAGTTCTTCTTGGAGTCTTTGAGTTCGTTGGTGAACCAGGGGGTTTTCTTGCTGCCGGGTCTGCTGGGAGGGTTCTTTAGTGGTGCGAGGTCGTTGGCGTAGGTGGTCAGCCACTGTGTGAGGTTGCTGGCTGCTTCGTTGTGGTTCATTGTGCTGGTGGGAGGGTTCTGGCTGAGGGAGGCGGTGAACTGCTCGGCGGTGATCTTGCTCCAGCTCCGGCAAGGAACCTGTTGCGGGTGGTGGTGGGTCGTGGTTCTTCTGAAGCTGAAGTGGACGCAGCTGTGGCCAGTCCAATGAAGTCCGGTGGAGTGGCTGAAGGAGATGTGCTTGCTGGATGAGAAGACGGGGTCAAGCGTGTGGCCGGCGTAGTGGGTGGGGGTGTTCACCAGTTGTTTCAGTCCGAGGTTGGCGAGGTTGTCCAGCAGGGTGGTGGTGTTGCTGTCATTGTTGTTCTCCAGGTGGAAGTTGAGGTCTCCTAGGAGGATGTAGTCAGAGGTGGCGAGGGCGTGCGGGCTGATGAAGTCTGTGATGTCTTCGCTGAATTGTGTGCGTGGTCCCGGTGGTCTGTAGATGAGGGTGCCTCTGAGGGTTGTCTTGGGGTCGGTGTGTATCTGGAAGTGGAGGTGTTCGGCGGCGGTGAAGGTGTCGTCGGAGTTGGTCGTGATGTGGATGGTGTTCTTGTGGACGATGGCGATGCCTCCTCCCGTCTGGTTGACGCGGTCCCTCCGGGTGATCTTGTATCCGTCCGGGATGGCGATGTCAGGCGCTGAAGAGGCGTTCATCCAGGTTTCCGTAAGGAAGGCGAAGTCTGGTGCTGTTGTGTCGAGGAGGTTCCAGAGTTCGACGGCGTGCCTGTGGACGGAGCGGTTGTTGAGCAGGATGCACTTGAGGTGGTTGTTGCTGGGGCTCGGCTTGGCGGTAGCGGTGCAGGTCAGGAGGCAGGAGAACTAGCAGGCTTGGCAGGTGAAGGGTCCGTGGGTGCGTTTCGGGGTGGCTCAGTAGCAGGCGGGATTCCGGCCGGTGTTGAGTGCGTTGAGGGTGGTGGAGTTGTAAGTCCGTCATGTAGGCTGGCATCCTTGGGGGCCAGGGGTCCAGGCGCGGATGGGCGCAGATGGGCTTGCTTTTGGCGCGCCTTCGGCGCACAATCGGCGCACCTTCGGCGCACAATCGGCGCACCCGGTGCGTGTGACCGCTGTGTGTCCGCGCGGTCTCCATTTATGGCCAAGTGGGAGGGAGGAGCAGCTAGGAAGCGGGAGCGGGGTGGACACAGAAGAAAAGGGGGCGGGCCGCGATGTCACGGCGGCGGGGAGTGGGGGCCACACCAAGGGGGTCAAGGAACCAGGAAACAGAGGCGAAAAATACAACACAAGATACAGATACAGAATACAGCAGAGGCAAGAGCAGCAATAACAGGGCACAGGAGGGAAAGAAAAACGGCAAAAAACGGCCCTCCGAGCAGCAGCGAGGGGGCACAGACACAGCTGGAGGGCCGTGCGGCGCGGGGGTGTCCTGGCTAGCTAGCTAGAAGATTGTTGACGTTTTGTAAAGAGGCGCAAGAGGGGGGAGGCTCCCAACCTCTATGAGAGAAGCTATCGTTATCCCACTTCCGAAACCGGGAAGGGACTTAGACAGATCGGCGTATTGCCCACTATCTATGCTGATGTCTGATGATAAGATATTGAGCAGAATTTTGGCGACTCATCTCCTCCCCCACATGGTACACCTGGTGTATCGTGACTAGGCGGGTTTTATCCCAACCCGGAATACGGCATCTAATATACGACGCATTCTCCGTATATTGGATGCAGATCACAGAGATACCCCAATGCGGCAGTACTATCGGTGGACATAGAAAAGGCACTTGATAGCCTAGACTGGCCCTACCTGTACCGAGTAATGCGCTCATTTGGCCTTGGTGAGGCATTTCTGAGATGGACGGGATTGCTGTACAGCGCTGCGACAGTAAGGGTGCAGACAGGGATGGTGATATCCTCGTCCTGCTCCATAGGTCGGAGAACACGACAGGGATGTCCACTGTCACCTCTGTTGTTTGCGTTAGCCATTGAACCGTTGGCTGTGCATGCTAGAATAGGGCAGCACTACCAGGGACTGGCATTTCGGGGCGACAAACTGCATATATCCCTATACGGTGATGATCTCCTTATTTTCCTGGCCAATACAGGCGAAGCGTTGGAGGGGGCGATTAACCTGCTGCGGGTGTTTGAAGGGATCTCGGGTCTGGGGATTAACTGGGGGAAGACATGCCTCTTCCTGGTGCTCCCATCAGCGGCAGGCCCTGTGCAAGTAGCGGGAATTCGGTGGCAACCGAATTGCTTGCCTTATCTGGGGGCAAATATATACCATGCGCCTGCTCACTTGCTGGAAGGGAATGTGGGAAGGGCCTTACGCGGAAGGCGAGGAAACCTGGCCTTTTGAAGTGCGCTGCCCCTATCGGTAGCTGGCAGGGTGGCACGCTTGAAGATGGTGGCGTTCCCCCACCTGCTATATTATTTTAGGGCATTGCCAATTTGGATACCGGGGCAACCTTTAGGCAGCTTTGATCCATGGTTAGCGGTTTTTTATGGGGAAATGGCAGAAGAAGGGTGGCTTTGCCTATAATGATGAAGCCAAAAGGAGATAGGGGCCTGGTGGTGCCAGATTTTGAACTCTATTACTTGGCAGCTCAGTTAAAGTGGAGCACTCAGGCGGTGGCTCGAGAGTTTCGGGGCCCAGATGGACCTGAGGGCCGGTGGCTTCCGCGTCGCGTGCTATCATTTATAATATTACTTGCGCCTAGGATTGCTTACTACTGAGGAGCGGACTTCTAGATAGTGCTGGAACAGGTACTAGCGTGGAGCAGGAATTAATCATCCGTATACACTGGAGATCCCCTTGGGCATGTGTACTGCACTTCCGCAAGGGGGGGATTGGTCGGTACTGGTGGAATGGGAGATGTTGGGGGTCCAGGTAATGGGTGATTTGTACGAAGACAGGGTGTTGCTACCTTTCCAGATGCTGCGAGGCAGGTATGACCTGCAGCGAGGGGATTATTTGCTACATGCAGCCCTGGTTTTGGTGATACAGTGTCATTTGAAGGAAGGGCTTTTAGAACCAGGGTCCTCTGTGGTATGCCAATATGTTGTGATGGCGGCGGGACGTTCAAGGCAATCACCTGTATACATAGGCGACTGGTTGCAGAAGGCCTGCAACCACTGCAAGACTTATGAAGAAAGTGGGAAGTGGATCTCGGGAAGGACATACCAGAAAGAACGTGGGCGCAATTGATTTGGAGGGCCTGGAAGAGTACTAAGAATGCCAGATTTCATTTAATACACTACTTTATATTACATAAGGCTTATTTAACCCCTGCCAAGATTAATCAGTATTTTCAGACAGACACCGCCCAGGGCCCTGTCAATTAGAGAGGGCGAAGTTGCATCACATGTTATGGAGTTGTGGACAGTTAGGAGTATATTGGGAAGAGGTGGTCGAGCTGCTTTGTGGAATTATGGAGCGCCACATAGACACCGATATGGGCACCTGTATATTGCACTGGTTTCCGCATACCCCCACAACGAAATTCACAAGTAAGTTTCTGGACTTCGGCCTACTGCTAGCTAAGAGAGAGATGACGGCCCAGTGGAAATCAAGGCGAGGGCCTTGTATAGGGAAGTGGAAATCGGAGTTACTCAACTGGGCTACGAGCGAGAGCACAGTTAGACTGCAACAGGCGGTACGTTCTAAGAATGAGAAGGCGATAGAAACAGCGAGGGCGTGGGATGCCCTAGTAATAGCATTACAGATACCTGACAATGACTCGGAGGTGGGCTCCATTGGGGAGGCACCAGAGGGTCCCCTTTGATTGTTCAGAGAATAGGGATGGACCTAATAGTTTAGCCCTGAGGTGAATGACTGGAGTACTAGGAGATGCACAGGGAGCAGTAGGTATTGTCCCCCGACTATACTGAAAGGAGGCATGAAGGAACCGTTATTAATATTGAAATGTGTAATTAGGGACCTGGACACACCGGACGCAGAGAGGGGGGGGGGTCATTGCAATGGCTTATTGTTATTTATATGGGTTGCATTATCATAAATAGACATTAAGTAGCTCTCAACCTGCATGAGCACATTGGGAAGTCTGCAATGAAGGGGCTAATAATATATCAATAATGTAAAGGAATACTGGTGGCTTAGGAGAGAGGGTGGGGGCGCTAGGACTGTTATTATTATGTACGGAATAGACGTAAATCATTGATGTATGATTGCCATGCATTGTTTTGCGAAATAATAAAAACAGATTAAAAAAAAAAAAAGGACAAATAGTATATTACAATGTGTAAAGTGGGCACTGAAAATGACAAAAGAAAATTAAGTGCTAAAGAAGGATATGTTAAAATTGCTTTAATACCACAACATACAAATAGAGAAAGGGTCCGAGGGCATTTAGAGACCTGTAACACACAGAGAATGCCAAGGGTCTGTAGAAAAACTGTAAGGATGCTAAACACTCAATTGTAGTGTGCAAAGAAAGTTGTTCTACGGAGAGGAAGAATGAAACATAAAGAATGAAAACCCATCAGCCCACCCGTTGGCGGAGCCTCATCATCTGGGTTAAAGTTGGAAACTGGTATCTACTACACACCTCTTGAGATCTCTTTCAAGGAGTGCTTGTGTAGGATCCGCCAGTAAGATGTATAGCCAACAGGTAGTATTAGTAGGATGAAGGGAAAAGGTTGCAGTGCTCTAATAAGTGTGAAAAGTAAATGTGATAGTATTAAAAATGCCTGTTATGATGCCAAAAAACAACTTTATTGGGAGTGCTCAACATAACGGCATGATTAAACAAGCATTTACAATGCAACGGTTTTGCCTTTGGAAAAGTTAGAGCTATTGGCATTGTAAATGACAATTTTTTTATTTATGTTTTCTTTTTGAAAACGATAAATAAATTGCATTGTCATTTACAATGCCAATAGCTTAATCTCTCGCAAATGCCACACACACCCACACCCACAGATCCCCCCACACACACACCCACACAGAGCCCCCCCCACACACCCACACAGAGCCCTCACACACACTGCGAGCCTCCCCACACACCCAGACAGAGCCCTCCACACACCCACACAGAGCCCCCCCACACACCCACACAGAGCCCCCCCACACAGAGTCCCCCCACACACCCACACAGAGCCCTCCACACACCCACACAGAGCCCTCCACACAAGTCGGTACTATGTAGCTGCCTTTATACTTTAGTTCCTCTATCCCCAAAGTGCACTACCTCTACCTGCTAATGTAAACCACCCAGTTTGATCTCTGCCTCGTTTCCCCTCATTCATTCCACTACTCTCTTCCATCCACAAGCCCTCCACCCAGACTCTCAAAATTTTAAAGCGATTGACACCATCTCTGGCGTTCAGTAACAACTCTTTTTGATCTTCCTTATCTGACAAAAACGTTTCCAATCCTACAAGCTTGAAATATGTTCTGAATTACATTTTTCCCCTACTATTGTAGCGCCACAAACATCACAACAGTAAACCTCTACAGTTCTTACAGGGCACCGTTGAGGCATACTCCGTCAAGAATGGATGGTGAGCATGGGCGCTCAACCAGGAACGTCACATAAAATAAACTAGAGGATTGAGATTGGTGAAAGAGGGATAGGTAAGAGAGGTTACCTGCAAAGTGGATCTTGACGAGGTCCAAGGGGTGCAGTACCAGTGTGGACACCAAGCCCCCGCTGAGGCCGGCCAGCAGATTCTCGTAGCGGACATGTCTGAAGAGAGACGGGCGCTCAGGAGCCGGGATGGAGGACTTCAGCACCGACATTCCCTGTGTCTAGATCTCTGGAAAGAGGGGGGTTTAAGGCTACACGAGGGTAAAAGCCCTTCGATCTGTAACGAAGGTGTGAGCAACTCGGAACGGCGTCACTAAATGAAAGTGAAACCATGAGGTGTTGACGCAGCCCGGCAGATAGCATGAGATCACTTTCTTGGAAGTGTGACAGGTGTGACGGGTATATGTGGTGAAGCTTCAGATACTACGGGCGTGCTGCCAGGTGTATGAGATTTTTACTGGCACCGTGGGGAGGGAGGTTACAGAGTACACATTTAGGAACATTGTGCTCTGAGACTGTACACCAATGCAGCTGAAGAAGGGCGCACGTTGTATCAGTCGACTCACTGACGTGACCTTTAGCACTCTAAGCTCCATGGAGACAGAAGAAGGACAATGTGAGCAACCTGTGTGTGCAGTTTCTAAACTGCCACTATGGCCTGGCAAAATAAACCTTTTGCCAGGCACTTATCTTCCTTCTTAATACATAGAAGTCAAGCCCAGGGTAAGACCTTGACAGCCCCGAGGATGGATTGTGTGGCAACTGTGGCAAATCCATAATCATGTGAAAAATGCGGCTGCCACCTAAATACATAATTCCAGTAGCCCTGCCTATAATATTCTAGTTCTTGAATTTATTAATAAAAATAAGTTACACAAAGTGAATGTCTGGTTTCAGTACATCTTTCAATGCTGGTGCCTTCTCTGTTTCTGAAAGTGACCTATTCTCATAATATACTAGAAATGAATCCCGAAAAATTAGCCCAATTGCACAGTATCACACAATGAGTGATATTTACAGAAACTGGGTTATGAACTTCGGTTTCTCTGCCCAATATGATCTAATATGAATATGGCAACAATGTGCTAACATATTATTTTGGGGATTTTGGCTCACTTTTGGGGTTCACAAAAACACAAGCCAAACAATTGTGTGGTGACGCGTTTGTGTCCTGTGCTATTTTTTTTTAATTTTTTGCCTGTTACTGTTTTGCATCAGAAAAGAAACATTGTTTGCATTTTCCAGATGCAGAACAGCATCGGTAACAAGCGTGGCATAGTCAAAAGGTCGGGTAATGTTTCTGAAAGACGGGACACATTGGCTTTGCCAATTCTTGTTTTAAAAGATGCTAAAGCCGCTGCCCTTTGTCAAGAAAGAAGAGTAAAACGTCAGTAGGTATGCAGAGTGTAATACGATCTGACGCTTGACTATAGAGGAGTGAAAACCACCAAAAAGGCAACAGACAGGCATTCCCTTGATCCCTCGTCTGACTTTGCGGACGTGGAAAAAATGAAGAAAACATATATTCCAATAGAAAATCGTCAAAAATAAGGTTTTGTGAGTGACATTTAAGTTTCCGGAGGCACACGTCGGCACATTGATTGATGTATTTAAGTGTTTTGTGCAGTACCGAATCTTGTCCTCTTTCGGTTGTCGTGTCTTAGTCTACGGACTGAACCTGGCGGTGCCGCGGCGCCGTTTGTCGATGTTATTGAGTTTGACGAGTCCGGGCAGGAGTTGGCATACCCTGCTGGAGTGTAAGTTGCGCAGCTGCTTGGTTTGGTGTCGGGGGTGTGAAGTGAGATGTGCCGCCACGGAGCAGTGGTGCGGGTGTTAGGGTGGCCCAGTTTTTGGGCCAGTGAGCCCAGTTCATCTGTCTGCCAATCAGGGTGTATGGAAGAATAACCGCTCTCAGCACTGTTATCAGTTTGGCGGTCCTTCGTTATATTTATAAAGCAATTCCTAAGGCGAGTGAAGGGAACAGGATAAGAACCTACCTTGCTGGGAGCAGTGAAGGCGAAGGTGAAGGTGAAAGTGACACGGATATGGTGCCTAAGATTGCAGCAGCTTCAGCAGCAGCAGCGGCTCGGGCTCGAGCTGCGAGACAGGCCCGCAACCCCCGATGCACAACATCAGCAACAGCCCGCGGAGCCAGCGAGTGAAATCCCCGATGTGGGGGTTGTACAGTCGGAAGGGGCGATTCCACAGGAAGCAGGAAGGCAGGCGCGGGCAATGCCGGACCAGATTCAGGGGCGTTCCCGGCTTTCGGCTGACGCCGCGTGACGTCGGCAAAAGCCAAAGAATCGCGGGAACGCACCCGAATCTGGTCCGGCATTGACGGACAGGCCCCTCGTCCAATGGCTAGGCTCCATTTATGGAGCCAGCCAATAAATGACGAGGGCCGACCCAAACCCCACTACAGTTCTCATCAGGTTTTCGCCTGCGCGAAAAAGCTGCGCAGAGCGCAGCTTTCGCCAGGCAAAACCTAAAAAGCAGAGTGAGGATAGTATGAAAAAATTACTATCAATTATGAATGATAGATGGTCAACATGTTTCAGCCCTTCAGGGCTTTCATCAGGACCTATAGCGTACACTACTGCAACAGTGAGTAAAGAAAATTATTATATAGACCTACCAGTGATATGTTGCTACCTGGTGGTCTTATATCAGTGTTTCAAAGAACTCTCCTGAAAAAGAACAAACAAAGAAAACAAAAAAAACAAAGAGAACACATACAGGGAACCAGATGTAAACATTTTGGAAAACATCCATGTATGTGTAGATCAACATAACACACTTTGTTATGGAAAACTCACCCATAATTGATATGGAGTAGGCCTCACCTCGCCTGGCACTTGCTCAGGTCTAAGAGGCCCCGCTCTAAACATAGGGAAAAGAAATAGATTGCATATATAAATCTATCCATCCACCCCAGGCAACCGTCTATTGGTCGTATTTTTAATTTTTGAAAAACCCAATAGGTTTTATAGGCAGTGACTTATGGCAGTATTATGCAAGAAGAGCATATAGATGGATTCAGCATTTCAGATTGGTCTTTGAAAAATATATATACTATATAATATAAGCGTGAGCACTCAGAAGTTTTTGTCAAACATCTCTCTTCTCAGATGTATACATATGTACCTATACTCATGGGAAAAAGAAATCTTAAACACGTCGCTATCATGCATAAGATTAACTGCAGTCAATGTTGGCAGGAGAGGATTCCAAAATAAGTGAAATCCAGAGTGCTAGCGCTCAAACCAAAAACAGCACTGAAGTGAGAAACATAGCGAGAAAGTAAGCATCGAGGAGGAATTGCAGTCACCACCCACCTGTCCGTCGTTGCCTCGGTCTGGCGTCTGAGCCGAGGGGGAGGTGGCGATCATTTCTACTGAGTCGGTAAAAATAGGGCATGTGCGGACCAAAGAGGACCCGCTCTGTTAAGCTTAACCGGATGTGCTAGGTAATGATTGGTTCAATGTGAAAACCTCACACAACCGGAAAGTAAAGAGAAATCTGGAAATTATTCCAGCGAGGTCACGTTCCGAGAGAAGCAGCAGCGGACCAGATTGAGACCGCCTTCTGACGTATATGCGGGGCAAATGTGCTTGCTGCTAATGTGCGGACCAGAGAGGAACCGCTGTGTTAAGCCTGACCGGATGTGCTAGGTAATGATTGGTTCAATGTGAAAACCTCACACAATCGGAAAGTAAAGAGAAATCCAGAAATTATTCCAGCGAGGTCACGTTCCGAGAAAAGCAGCAGCGGATCAGATTGAGACCGCCTTTTAACGTATATGTGTGGCAAATGTGCTTGCTGCTAATTGGTCTGTTGCTGAGACCGGAAACCGGAAGGGAAACTACGCCAAACATTGTGTGACTATGATTCTCTTCCTTCATGGAGAAAGCCGAGAAAATTCAAACGGCAAATAATCCTTTCTTTTTTGTGGAAATTTAAATGTATATGCGTATCCAGAGAATGGTGTTGGAATCTAATTTTACTCTGTATAACATTTTGTTTATTCAGGTAAAAAAAATGTTTGGGTCCCAAAATTTTTTTCATGAGGGGCATCAATTTATGCACAGCAAAAGTATTCAATGGTCATATAAACACAAAAAGGGTATTCCATGATCAATTGAACCGATGTCATAAAAAGGATGTCTTAAAAACCACACTGACCCATAGAGGGAGAAAGTTTGGCCCAGGACCATCATACTGAGTGGATTAATTAAATGGTTAAGCTCATCAGGCATAGAACGTCCTCTAATGTGAAAAGGGGGCTAACACGCCAAGGGGTTACTACCCGGCTGCCAAACTGTTCTGATCAGGATGTGCGGAGCGTGTGGACCTTTATGCTGCGGTCAAAAGACAGAATCCGTAGGGTATAATAAATTGTAGTTTACAAAAAAAATTTAACAAATGACTGAATAATGTAGATAAAGCAATATCAGAGCTGAATCCATGGAATTTCATCATTCAGCCCTTTAGTATCGCACTTTATCTTGAAAATCCATTTTTGTTCTTTCACGAACAGGTAGTGGGCAACGTCACTTATTTGTGAAGGTATGAACGGCTGTTCGAGTACTAGCCATTCCATATCGTCAGCTGAATGTTTCATCGTGAGGAAATGGTTAGTCATGTGGGTGGCTTGTTTGTTGCGCCTAATGGTGCTTTTATGTTCTTGTATTCTTAACTTGACCTTCCTGGTCGTCATGCCTATATAACGAAGGGCGCATGGGCAGGTGATCTGATAAATAACCTTGTCACTGTTACAGTTTGTGTGTCGTTTCAGCACCCATGGGCGTGGCGTGCCGATGTCTACTGTTAGCGTTTTTTTGGTTTGGGGACATACTGAACAGTTTCCACAAGGGTGGTGTCCTTGAACAGGGGGAAGGTTCCACAATGTCACTCTGGGCTCGTTTGGAGTAGACCGCGGTCTAGTATGCACTAGTTCATCCCTCAAGTTTGAACTTCTCTTGAAGGAGAAAAGAGGTGGTGGGATGTTATCACCCGCAGTATTCAGTATTCGCCAATTATGTCTGATGATTTTCTGGAGTGATGTTGAGACCGTGCTGAAAGTTGTTACACAAGTCAGTCTCCCAAGAGGTGTTTTTTCCACTGGAATTGTTAATAAGGCTTCACGATGGTTGTTAGAGGCTCTCTTACATGATTTTTTGATCAACCTTCTTGGGTATAGTCGTTGCTTCAACTTGGTAGATAAATCCAGGGCTTGTTCCTGGAAATCTGATTTCTCAGAACAATTTCTGCAGACCCTCAGAAATTGTCCGAAAGGCAAGTTCTCTCTGAGGGAGCGTGGGTGGTGACTGTCGAACCGGAGCAGAGAGTTTCTGGACATGGGCTTCCGGTAAAGATTACTTGCTAGGTGACCGTCCCTTGGAATGATCAATAGATCCAAAAATGGAAGTTGTGTGTTACTATATTCCACTGTGAATCTTAGATATTGGTTCTGGTTGTTAAGCCAATTCTGAAAAGCAAGTACAGATTGATAGTCTCCACGCCACACTACGAGGACGTTATCAATGTACCTTTTCCACAACACCATTTGATGGTAATACGGGTTGTTGTGGTTAAGTACAAACTGGGTTTCAAAAAGATGGACATATAAATTTGCCAAACTCGGGGCAAATGTGCTGCCCATTGAGGTCCCCGATATCTGAAGATAAATCGAGTCTTCAAATTGAAAAAAGTTCTCAGTCGTGGCGAGCCTCGCCAATTCCATGATGAAATGGATAGGTGTAATGCTTTCATGAGTTGTTGTTTCTAAGAGTCCTCGCACAGCCTGCAAAGTTTCTTCTTGCGGTATGCAAGTGTATAAGGACTCTACGTCGAAACTGACAAGAATGTCAGTCTCGGTATTAAACTCGACTTCAGCTAGAAGGCGAAGAATGTCTTTTGTGTCCTGGAGATAAGTGGGCATGGTCTTCACCAGTGGTCTTAGGAAAACATCCACAAAGGATGAGAGAGGTTCAAGGAGTGAACCAATCCCCGAGATGATGGGTCGTCCTGGAGGTGGCCTAGCTGTTTTGTGGATTTTGGGCAGTGCATAAAAGTATGGAGTGACTGGGTGTAGTGTAACCAAGAACTTTGCTTCTTGAGATGTTATCCAGCTCTCTGCACTTGCCTCTTCTACTAGATTCTTAATCTCAGTCAGTAATCTTGTGGTAGGATCAACAGATAACAGTGTGTAGGAGTTGGTGTCACCTAATTGCCTTAGACATTCGGCCCGATACGTGGCGGTGTCCTGAATGACTATCGCACCGTCTTTATCGGCCGGTTTGATTGTAATGCTTGTGTCTTTGGATAGAGTGTCCAGTGCTACTCTTTCTGCTCTTGATAGATGTTGAAAAGTGTCAGTTTTGGACAGGTTCAAAGAGTTAATCTCATGTACCACCGCTTTTTCAAATGTTCCCACCTTCGATGGTACTTGTTGGAGAAAGGGAGTGAAGGTCGACTTTGTCTTAAGGCCTGTGTTTTTTTCTGTTTCAGGTTGGTCCTGTTCCCCTTTGCTATCGGCAAAGAAGAAATGGAGCCGAACCTTGCGAAAGAATTTCTCGACCTCGCTTCGAAGCTGAAAGGCATCCCCACTGTTAGTTGGTACGAACCCAAGACCTTTATTTAGCACTTGATGTTCAATAGAGGTTAGGGTACGTGAACTCAAGTTAACTACAAGGTCTTCGTTGCTTCCTGGGGTGATTATTGTTGGCCTTGCTTGCTGCGGGTGTTTGGAAGATCTTGTTCGTCCGCCCATTGCACTTGAAGAAGTGATTGTTCTTCTTTTAAAACTTGAGGCAACATTGAGTATGTTTAACAATTAAATGAGGCGACACCTAACGGTTTCGCTTCTGTTTCAAACACAGCGCAGTGCCGATTGGTTGGGGCGCTACGCTAGAACATGATTTAACTTCACATACCTGTCCTGTTCGTTGCCTCCCCCTAAACTCGGGTCCTGCCAGAGGCAACGACGGACAGGTATGCTTCACAATGCCACTATGACGAAGAGCCTAGGTAGTTGTAATATTGTGAGACTACTTGTTTTGAATACTTGATAAGTTAAGCAGAATACGCTGAGCCATTGATATATCTTTAATGGGTTTTAATGTGTCTGTTTAACCATGGGGTGTGGAACAGGAGACACCCACAGAGGTCAGAGCCCTGAGATACTGAGGTTTTTGAATTGATTATTTTGCACATAAAATTGAGGATAACGTTTGGTTTGCTTATATTGATGCAGATTAGAGTGCTATCTAGTTATGTCATCTACCTGCACTATGCACCTGTATCCTTAATTTTTTCAGAGCGTGGTCTCACTATCCCTGAGTGTGTGTCCAGGTGAGGTGAGGCTATATCCCCGGTCATGCTGGGTGAGTGTTACAATTAATTATGAATTCTTGTCTCCTGTGAGATACATGAGTGTTATACTACAAATATTGTGTTTGTTTTGTGTTTTGTGAATATAGATGCATCGAATCATCCATAGACACGGAGGATACGCTACTGATTTCCAGTATCCTTTTGATTTATCACTTAACAGTTTTTGTGTTTCCTAAGTTTTCTCTTGTGATATTTACTCACTTTGCAGTAGAAATGTTGTGAACAGAAGCCCTGAAGAAAGCCTTGGGTCCTCCCCATTAAGGCTGAAACATGTTGGCTTTTAAGCAGTTATTTGTTTGACACTGCTAGGTTGCGCTGTTCTTGTTTTTAATCAGGAAGTAGGCAGATTCTCATTAAACTTTTTTCTTCTGTCTCTTATCCTGTTTTATTATCCATCACTTCTAATTTTTTACACTGCACTATACCCCATCATCTTGATATTGTTTGGTTAACTAGTGTTTATGGGAAGGACCCAGTCATGGTACTAGGTATTAATATGGTCTCAATGATCAAGAGACCCTTATACCTATGATGGATAACCAAATGATAATATTTGATCATTGCGAGATGTTGATGGGAATCCTCTGAATACCTCTTGGGTTCTACTCACTAACCACTACAGACATTCTATTTGTTTTTTGTCTCACTTTCTTCAAAATAATTGATAGTCATTTTTGGTACTGTTTTAGGCCAGTGTTACATATTGAGATAGTTCCTCACCAGACCCCTAGGTTTCTGGTGTTGATACAAAATTGCTTTAATAACATATAATGTGCAAAAGAAACTTACAAACTTATATGTGAGTGATAGTGATATTAAAATAATTTATGAGTACCCTTTACTTACATGAATTAATTGTGATCCTACTGAAGTGTTATTAAAATGGTCTTCTTTTATATATTGTGAGATTCATATTTTAGCACAATTTCATCGTGCATGAGCTGTACTTCATGAAAGCCTCGACTTTGCTTCCTTTCCTAGTATGAACTTATGAACTGAATAGTCTGAAGCCTATTGGGTACTTTTCGTAAAGTTACCACTTGTGCTCTAACTACCAATTGCCTTCTTTGACATTTGTAGCACACTCGATTAGAGCTACAACAAGGTGCTACATCCAAGAGCAAATGCTTCATAACTGACAGACAAAGGATGACAGCATAAAGTCGTCTACTTTCTGAATGCTACAATGATCGTATAACTAAATTATTTATTTATTTATTTATTTTTGCGATTTGTAAAGCGCAGCTTATACCCGTGGGTGTCTTGGCGCTGTAACTCAACTTATTGTCCCAGAAGGAGCATTATCAGGTTCAGAGTGGTGCAGTTAATAAGGTGGTCATTGGTCAAACAGCCATGTTTTAAGCAGCTTTCTAAACTGCAACAATGAGGGGGTAGATCTTATCGCCATCGGAAGAGTGTTCCACAGTCTGGCCGCGGTGTTTGTGAAGCATCTATCATACCAAGAGACAGTCCTAGTTCGTGGTACTGTCAGCTGGTGTAGATGTTCCGATCTAAGTGATCTGTTAGGGTGATATATGATAAGTTGCTGTTTAAGAAACATCGGGCCAAGAGCATGTAATGCCTTAAAAGTCAGGCATACGGTTTTAAATCTGATCCGATTTCTTACAGTTAGCCAATGATAGCTCCTGATTACTTGCTTGATGGATGTATATTTGGGGGTGCCAGACAGTAGCCTTGCCGCAGCGTTTTGAATTAGTTGTAATTTGGCCACCACCCGAGATTGAGCATTCACAAATAATCCATTGCAGTAATCCAAAGATGAAAGCACCAAGGAGCTCACCACCGTTTTCTTCGCGTTCTCAGGGAGAAATGGCAGAATCTTTTTTAGGAGTCTAAGTTTAAGGAAAGCAGACGATGCTATCTGGTTAGCGTGGGTATAGAAATTAAGTTTTTCATCAAAAATTATTCCTAGATTCCTAACCTTATGGACAGGATTTGGCAATGATCCAAGTGAAGGGGGCCACCAGACTGAAGACCACAAGGGAGATAGCTTTCCAAAGATCATTACCTCAGTCTTCTCTGAGTTGAGTCTTAAACAGTTTTCGGCCATCCACTCCTTAATTGCCAACATTCCTTCCTGGAATCGAGCCGCCACTTCTTCTCCATCGTTCTTGATGGCGAGCACCAACTGGGTATCGTCGGCATATGTGGTGAGGCTCATCCGGTAGTTTTTAATAACCCTGGCTAAGTCCGACACATAGATATTGAAAAGTGTCGGACTTAGGGATGAGCCTTGAGGAACACCACATGGGAGGGCAAGATCAGCTGATTTAAAAGGTCCTAATGTTACTGCCTGCGATCTGCCTACCAAAAAAGAGGCCAGCAGGGCCCTGGCCGTTGAGTGTATACCCAGTTCTCCGACACGGTCAATCAGGATGGAATGATTGACCGTGTCGAATGCCGCAGACAAATCAAGAAGGACCAACACCGCTGTGCCTCCTTGGTCCCTGATGATCCTAATGTCATCGGCGGCCTTGATCAATGCTGTTTCAGTCCCATGCATTTTGCGGAACCCAAATTGGGAATCGTCGAGCAAGCTATTTTGCTCAATATATTCCGACAGTTGCTTATTCATAGCTTTCTCCGCTACTTTGGCCAAAAATGGTAAGCTAGCAATAGGTCTATAATTTTTCAACGTGGATTTTTCCAGACCAGGTTTTTTAAGAAGAGGTTTCAGTAGAGTATTCTTTATCCTGTCCGGAAACACCCCTGATATGAACATCCCATTGCAAATAGCTGTTATGATTATTGGGGAGAAAATTTTAGGAGGACAGGGATCAAGGGCTGAGCCCGTTTTTATGGTCCTAATAATATCCACTGTTTGCTCCTCTGTTAGGTCTTTGAATTGAGCAAATGAACATTCGAGGAGTTTCGGTGAAGACATGGGTTTTAGTATGATAGGAGTTTTCAGTACTGAGAAGTCAGAGTAAATATCATTTACTTTAGAATAGAAAAAAGTTGCCAATGCGTCACAAAAATCTTGCGAAGGGGGAGGACCCAAATCTGCTGATTTCCCAGCCAGTGATTTAACTACCTCATATAATTGTCTACTGGAGTTTTTTGAATTTTCAATTTGTTCTCCAAAATACCTTTTTTTCGCCTCCTGAATCATTTTCTTATAGACCGCTAGTGTTTCTTTATATATAGATTTATTTTTGTTATCATAAGTCCTGCGCCAATTTCTTTCTTTGTTCCTACACACCTGTTTTTGCTTTCTGAGAGCTTCTGTGAACCATGGGGCCGAAGGAACTTTCCGATTTTTTGAAATAGATTTGAGCGGCACGTGTGCCTCCACTGCATTACCCAGCCAAGTAAAATACTGTTCCACTGCCACATTAGGGTCATCCGTTATTTTGGGACAGAAATTAATCAACCACTTTCTAAAGGTCTCATAATCAATATCCTTCCATACTCTAAACATTTCGTGAGTTAGGATCGGTCTTTTAATAATCGGAGCCTGATGGATAGGAATTTGGCACAGAATAGCATAGTGGTCTGACCAGGTAAGTGGCAGTACCTCACGTATTACTAGCTCATTAATATTTGAAAAAATGCCATCCAATGTATGTCCAGCCTCGTGTGTAGGTACCTTTATAAGTTGTGTTAATCCCAACATTTCACAATCGGCTAATAGGGATGCAGTTTCAACGTCTTCCTTCTAATCTAGATGGAAGTTGACATCTCCCAAGGCAATAAATGTGTCGTCAATTGCCAATGGTTCCATCAATGACACAAAGGCTGACAAAAATTCGGATCGGGAGCCCGGTGGTCGATAAATGAGTACTCCTTTGAGATTATATGAAGGAGTAAGTTTGATGGAGAAATGTAGAGCTTCACATGTTGGTGATATTATGGGGAATGTTCTTACAAGAAGGGTATTCCGAGAAATAATTGCTAGACCCCCACCCCTTTTCCCCTGTCTGTCCGACCGATGTACAGTAAAGCCAAATGGTACAGCTACCAGTAGATCAGGGTCAGATGCTTCGTTCATACATGTCTCTGTAACAAAAAGGATATCTATATTTCTGTCTACAATCGGCTATCTCCTGTCTATGACTAGCCAGTGAGCGGGCATTAATAAGTGATATTGTAATTACCTCTGGTTCGATCATACATGTATCTGAGCGATTGGCTTTAACATTGTTCGTTGAAATGACAGAGTTACAGTTTGCACAGCAAATGGTGGTATTTTCTGTGATATTTTCTGGATTGTACTGAGGGCATAGCTCTCTACGCGCAGGTCTCAACTGCATCATCTCCGTCGGTGCATATGTTATCCTTTCTGAGACAAGTGGGACAGGGGGTATGGCGCTAGGCGCGGGTCCGGCGCGGACGGGCGCAGACGGGCTTGCCTTTGGCGCGCCCGCCCGCTGCGCGGACGAGATAGTAAGCCCCTTTTATCCAGTGCTGAGGAGAGTGGGAGGCGTCCAGCTACTGGCACGCCACCCTTCCTACCCCCAATATGGCGCCTGCTCTGTCTGTACTCCAAGCGTCAGCACGTAATCTGCTGCGCTGAAGACAGTGTGTCAAATGGGCGATTTTAGCCAATGAAGCTCCGCAATTAAAACAGCAGCTAAGTTTTAAATTAAGCACAACATAAAATAATGCACACTTTTAAAATGCTCGTAAAGCCCCCGGCTTTTCGCCTCAGGGGAGAGACCTTGAGTTGAGTCAGCGCGCTCGCGCTGAAGCGATGAATTTATAGCCTACGAGGGTGGGAGGCGTCCAGCTACTGGCACGCCACCCTTCCTACCCCCAATATGGCGCCTGCTCTGTCTGTCCTCCAAGCGTCAGCACGTAATCTGCTGCGCTGAAGACAGTGTGTCAAATGGGCGATTTTAGCCAATGAAGCTCCGCAATTAAAACAGCAGCTAAGTTTTAAATTAAGCACAACATAAAATAATGCACACTTTTAAAATGCTCGTAAAGCCCCCGGCTTTTCGCCTCAGGGGAGAAACCTTGAGTTAAGTCAGCGCGCTCGCGCTGAAGCGATGAATTTATAGCCTACGAGGGTGGGAGGCGTCCAGCTACTGGCACGCCACCCTTCCTACCCCCAATATGGCGCCTGCTCTGTCTGTCCTCCAAGCGTCAGCACGTAATCTGCTGCGCTGAAGACAGTGTGTCAAATGGGCGATTTTAGCCAATGAAGCTCCGCAATTAAAACAGCAGCTAAGTTTTAAATTAAGCACAACATAAAATAATGCACACTTTTAAAATGCTCGTAAAGCCCCCGGCTTTTCGCCTCAGGGGAGAGACCTTGAGTTAAGTCAGCACGCTCGCGCCGAAGCGATGAATTTATAGCCTACGAGGGTGGGAGGCGTCCAGCTACTGGCACGCCACCCTTCCTACCCCCAATATGGCGCCTGCTCTGTCTGTCCTCCAAGCGTCAGCACGTAATCTGCTGCGCTGAAGACAGTGTGTCAAATGGGCGATTTTAGCCAATGAAGCTCCGCAATTAAAACAGCAGCTAAGTTTTAAATTAAGCACAACATAAAATAATGCACACTTTTAAAATGCTCGTAAAGCCCCCGGCTTTTTGCCTCAGGGGAGAGACCTTGAGTTAATAATAGCTCTAAGAACATCCCAAGTAATGGATTACTTATATCTTCCGGATCTGTATACTTTTTACTTACTACGTTATCTTATCCTATTGATGGCGACCAATGGGACAGAGTGGTCTGACAAATTTGGTGATGTCAAGGGGTATAAACCTGGAATCGATGGAGTATAATTGCCCAGATTTTGGAACTGATGGAGTGGCACCTTTACCCATCTTCAGCATAGAGACAGACAATTTGGACTTCCAGAGACAATACGAACTGTAAATAAATACTGCAACCTGAAGCCGGCTGGAATGCTAGCGTAGTTGAACCTTTTCAGCTGAAAAGGTTTGCATCAGTACAGCTGTGGCATTGACGATACATTGTTGGACAGAGGCAGAGATTCTGTCTTGAATGAACTGGAACTGGTAATTTGGAACTTACTGATCACTCCTAAAGGGATGGTATGGTTCACATCTAATCTCCCCTGTTGATCAACCTTTCCAAAGATAATAATCTCCCTCAGCTGAGGAAGATTATTCTCTTTACTTTAGGATTTCACATAGTGAATAATGCTTTATTAAACCTGATCTAATTTTAATCTAGGATTGAATGCTATTCATTTGAAACTTAAATAGAAATACAAAAACTATGATTAATTACTCTGCTGATTCTGACTCAATATTTGTTTGTGGCTAAAATCTTTTACAAAATGTGGGACCTTGAGTGATGTGCATAATATTGTACGTTAGCAATTATCTCATTCCCGATCCTCATTTGATAATTGTTCATCCTACAAGTATTCCAGTCCCTTCCAGCACAGAAAAAGATCCATTGGAGGACCGTAGACATCTGTGATGGTAGTTAAGTTTAATTTGGAAAGGAGAAAACTAGACACATAGTAGTTTCAGCATTTAAAGGGCCCAACACGTTAACACTACAACACATTACCCATAAAGGTCTGGTCAGTACTCAGTGGTCGAAGCACGATGTCCTGAGCCACAGATCAGAATCTCTTTTACTCCTAACTTTGAGACAGTTGTCAGGCAAAAGACATGACAAAAATGTGTTGGTGGAAGCTTCAGCATACTTCTAATCAATTATGAAAATTTTGTGGGTGGAAACTGAAGGCAAAAGTTAGCTTGGTGAGCAGGTGCGCTCAAGGGGTGAGGCAAAATGAAATATGCACACAAGTTTACTAATAATGGGGTAACTCTGTATTCCTCAGTACCTGGGTACTCTATGGAATATGTGGGTAGGTTTGAGAGTTTTTTTGCCCCTCACCCATCCCCTATTGACTGCATTTGTACAAACTGGTTATATTGAAGTTTTTGAGGCATTGACTTGAGGTGGTCACAGGCATGCTTCACCATGGTTGTAGTATTTACTATCTATACATGATGCCTGACTATATGTGCCTTTGCACGCAGGTTGTTCCATAGCCAGTACTGATGAAGACCCCAGTAGATGTAGTGGGAACACACGCCATTTAAAAGGGGTCGAAACGTTGACGATTACTATTGTTGCCTGCACTGTAATTTCTCCAACTGGGCAATAACTGACTTATTAATATAGTCGACAGGGGAGAGAATACAATATATTTTGCAGCAAAGGGGGTTTACTAAAGAGGATTTACATTTTGTGACTTTTATGTATTCATACAGTCACCTTTTTAGTGCACTGCACGGCAACCTTATGCATGTATCATTTATGGAGCACCCTGTGTTCATGATGAATGAGTCATTGTTTTTCTATTATCACTGAACTATAGTATTGCTGAAATAATTGCTGTATTCAGAACTTTATGTTTCTGAAATGTATGTTCATTTATAAGAAAATCGTTGAGCACTTGTGCAATAGCAAGAGTAATGTCTGAATGCAAAATTATTTTGAATCCAACAGGACCGTCGTGTAAAGGGTGGATAGGGAGGAGTTCTTCTGATCTTAGCACAGGGCATCACTGATGCTCCGCATGGCACCAAAGCTGGCCAGCTTCCTAGCTGCTAGCCCTCATCGTTAGCAGTGCCTTGCAGCAGTCCGAGCAGCCTTCTGCCTTGTAGCAGGACCACAGAAGAAAACAGGAAAGGGAGACCCGTGCTCCGAGGTGGCGGAGCCCCCACGGCAGATTACCCACACCTCAGCACGGCTCTATGATCACTGGATCCCTTAGACCATGAGCCCAGTGATTGGTGACCTCGATGCTTCCCTCACGGAGCGAGTCCAGTGGCCTTAGTTGGCTGCAGCGAGTATGTGCCCAAGGACCTCACAGAGGCCCGGCTAGATCCGGCGGGCGGCTTGCGGGTGAGTCTGGTGTGTCCCCCTCACCTCAACCATCTCACTTCACATCTCTACAGTCAACCCTCCGCTACAGCTAAGACCACAGCCAAGATGCTCTTGCCTTCTTTTGACCAGCTGACTAGTCCACTGCTCCAGCTCCAGTCCTGGGGGCGGCTTTTCCAGCACATTTAGGTGCTTCTGGTTCCTCCAGGCAAATCTCTGCTTGGCAAAGACATAGCGTCGGGTGTCTTGCTTTCCTGGTAAGAGCCAAAGGGGAGGGGATAGGGAAGGGATAAAGGCCATGGCCAGTAGCAGCCATCCACCACACGCTGGTTATGGCCTGAGTCTGCGGAACCCCCAGGTGCAGCAAGCAGACCGGGTGAGTTCTCCTGGTCTCGACCCACCTTTCTCCCCCACTCCCGGCGGGCCCATAGCTCACTGGCCATAGCCCACAACCAGCTAGGACATCCATCCCCACTGCGCCCCTTTCTCTGCTAGTCTCCTACATTCCAAAATATCCTCTGTTGCACCCCCTCATACTCAAAGAGAGGGACCCACAAAAAAACTGTGGAAGTAATAACAACCAGCAAGGCGGACTACTGAGGCCAGATGGATCCCCTCCGCATTAGCAGCATGACCAAAAGTAAGCCCATCACCCAACTGAAATTAGTTACTGATGGGAAAGAGGGGACAGTCCACCTAAACCACAAGCCCTCCTTGAACACTCCTTGAACACTCAGAGTGCTTGGAGAGCAGCCCTGGTAACCTCAGTATTAACCTCACCTCAAAGGTTTCACCAGCAGGCCGCATAATGAACTTCTTGAAAGCATTACCCCCAAATTGGGCCCCTACAACCTCACTGGCTATGCAGCTTACAAGTGACCCAACAAGCAAAGAGGAGGCCCCTCTTCTAGGTAGCCACTTTTCCATCAAGCTTCCCGCTTCCCACAATCAGTGCAATTTAGCAGGGAAACGTGGACTACTGACAAAACATTGACACCCAAAATATCCCCACACCACAATATTGAGTCATAAATATGTGTCAAAAATATAAAAATTCTATATTTATAAAGGCAAGTTCAAAAATACAGAGAAAACAAATATTGATGACATAAATATAAATGTCAGACATATTGTTTTTTTAATATATATGGAATAAAATAATAAATATTAGATATATTAAATAAAAAACGTAATTAAAAATAAATAGATTTAATATACATTTTCACCAAAATAAATAAACTTAAATTTAAAAAGTTAAACACACATAAATAAATTTATATATATTTACTGTAAAACAATTAACAAACTATTAATTCAAATTTATTTTATAATTTTAAAAATATATATAAATGTAACAAATAAATAAGTATATATAGAGAAAGAACCCCTCCACGTGCCTACTTGAACAACTCGAAGCAGCTAGAAGAAAATACAAAAAACACATCCATAGAGTAAAATCCAACTTCGTCTGTTCCTACCTGGAAAATGCTAAAAACAGGCCCAACGAACTGTTCAAAATCATCAAGCAGCAAACCTCCAAACCACCACGTATCCTCTACCCAGGCCTCCAAGGAACTGTGTAAAAACTTCGCCATCTTCTTTGAAGAAAAATCTCCAAGATTGTGCTCTCACTAGACACTGACACCAACTCCGCATGCGTAGGCCCGCCCCCAGTCGCAATGGAAAACAGTGGCCGGCACACACTAATGCGTGGAAATCCTTCAATCCCATCTCAGACGTCAAGATTATCAAGCTAATCTCCACCACCAATCCCGCTTCTTACACCCTCGACCCTATACCCTTCCAACTGACCAAAGAACTCAAACTCTCGATAGCCCCGTTCTGGTGCAGAATCATCAACAGCTCCTTGAAAACTGGAAGCATACCTGACTGCCTTAAAGTTGGCCAAGTAACGCCAATAATTAAGAAACCAGGCCTTGACTGCACAGACCTAAACAACTTCAGACCCATCTCCAATCCCCCCATCCTATTCAAAATCCTCTAAAAATGCGCACTCTCTCAACTGACTCAGCAAATGGACAATATCAGCCTGCTTGATCCTCACCAATCAGGTTTCAGAAAACGTTACAGCACTGAAACGGCGATCCTCACATCAAGGATGACATCCATAAGTCACAAGATACCAATCACTGCTGCCTACTCATTCTCCTACACCTGTCGGCTGACTTCGACATGGTTGATTACCATCTCCTCATCAAGGCCCTACAGGTAAGGGTTGGCGCAGCTGAGATGGTCCTCCATTGGTTCACAGCCTTCCTACAAAATCGATCGCAAAGGATAAAAATCAAAGACTTTGCATCCGACCTTCGCTCAGTCAGAAGGGGTGTACCCCAAGGTTCAATGCTCTCTCGGACACTGTTCAATATATACATACAATCCATCACCACCAGACTCAAAAACTAAAAGATCCCCTTCCACCTATACGCTGACGACACCCAGATCTATCTAGAAACCACCTCCCCAGACGACATTTCCAGACTAAATAATACTATAAAAGAAATTCAACAATGGCTGTCCCAAAACCACATCAAACTCAATCAAGACAAAACAGAGTTTCTCCTAATCTAGAACAAGGAAGAGAACCAACAAATTGCAGAATGGCTCAAGGATATGGATGCTCTAAGCAGTACTCCCACCATGGCTAACTCAGTAAAATCTCTGGGAATCACCCTTGACCCAAAACTGGAAATAACCCACCACATCAAAAACTCTGCAAAGACTGCCATCCGTAACCTGAAACTTCTCCACAAAATTAAACCATTCCTCCCTACCAAAGACCTCAAATAAGCTACACAAGCACTGGTGCTATCCAGAGTAGAGTATGGTAACGCAACCCTAACTGGCACTGCTAAACCCCACCTATCTCCCCTCAAAACAACCCCCAATGCAGCAGCCAGAATGGTCACGGGAATCAGGAAATATGATCACATCTCACCAGCCCTAAGAGAACTAAAATGGCTATCTGTGGAACAGCGGGCCAACTTCAAAACTGCCTGCCTCACGCACAAAGCCCTATACACAGGAAAACTGGACTACCTGGCAGCCAAACTAAAAGGGGCTGGCCAAACAAGGAACCTCAGGAGCTCCAACTCCCTCCTTCTAATCCCCATGAAAGCACACAAACAAAAAAACGCGGCCAGATCATTCGCCGGAAACATGCCCAAAATCTGGAACGCCATCCAAGCAGATATCAGGACCACCCAGTCCTTCACAAAATTAAATTAAAATCCTAAAAGCCCTCCTCCTCACCGCTCCCTCCCAAATGGATAGCTGCCACCTCCACGCCAACCCTGATCCGGTTGCTCTTTGACTCTGCATCGTACTGATCCACTAAAGTCCGCCACCTGACAAGTAGGTCCAGAAGGCGAGGCTGCTGCAAAACTTCCTCAAGAATGCATTCAATGTAGCTACCTAAGGACCCATCTACTACCTCATGAATCCACAGCACTTGTTGACTCCCTAATTCTATGTTTAAGACTCCTCAACTATGTAATTCTTAAATCTCACTGTTGTAAAGCGCTCCGATACCCTCAGGTCAGGTCAGCGCCATAGGAAACTCCTAAATTAAAAAATTAAAATATACCAATAGTATAACATTTATGTTAAAAAAACATTCTATTATTAATTAAAACATGAAACTATTTTAAAATATTTAAACTTAAATATCCCACTTCAGCCAATGCAACAATAGGGAAAGTGTTGAATAGCAGAGGGGTTAAAATTACTATTCCCACTCCAGTGAGTGCACCAGTAGGAAAAGTGTTGAAAAGCGGATGGATAAAATGTACTATTCCTACTGTATTCAGGGCAACAGTAGGGAAAGTGTTGGATAGCGAAGGGGTAAAAATTACTATTCTCACTCCAAAGCATGCAACAATGAGAAAATGTTGAATAGCGGAGGGGTCAAAATTACGATTCCCACTCCAGTGAGTACAAAAGTAGGGAAAGTGTTGGATAGCAGAGGGGTAACAATTACTATGCCAACTCCAATGAGTGCAACAGTAGGGAAATTGTTGGATGGCGGAGGAATAAAAAATACTGTTCCCACTCCAGTGAGTGTAACAGAAGGTAAAGAGTTGAATAGCGGAGGGGTATAAATTACTATTCCCACACCAATGAGTGCAACAGATTGGAAAGTGTTGGATAGCTGAGGAGTAAACATTACTGTTCCCACTCTGTGAGTGTAACAGTAGGGAAGGTGTTGGACTGCGGAGAGATAACAAATACTATTCCCACTACAGTCAATTCAAAATGAAAAACTAAATTTCAACAACAAAAAATATTTGAAAAACAAAATAAATTAAACAAATATGTAAATATGTTAAAAATAAAAAAATATATTTAATACTATAAATTTAAAAAGCATATTATAATGTTAAATACATATCACAAATACCTACAAATATAATACTAAGTAAAATATAAAAATATATTTCAAACAAATGTTTTTGTTAGAAATTATTTATAAACAAAAACATTATTACAAAAAGTAATTGTATTTACATCCTACCCTATAACACCACACAATTCACAACCTACATCTAAATTAAAAATAAAATGTACTTCCATAATTAACATAATTAATTACTAATTAAACAAATATTATTAATTAAAAAACAAATTAAAACACATAATAATTCATTAACTTTTCACTCTTTACCCCAATAAACCCCACAACCCACACCTAAAATTAATTACACAATTCTCATATTTAATTTTCAATTAAACAAATAATATTAATTAGCAACTAATTATTAATTAATTAAAATATTAATTACTTCCTACCCTTCACGCCTATAAACCCCACAACCCAAACGTTAAGTTAATTAAATGATTTTCATATTTAATTTTCAATTAAGAAAATAATAATAATTAACAACTAATTATTAATTAATTAAAAATAAATGACTTCCCACAATTAACACTATAACATCTGAATTAAATAAATATTAATAAATAAAAAATATCATTAATTTATTATAATTAAATTACTTCCCACTATATTCCCCTTTAAACCCTCAACATGCTCCAGATCTAAATAACGCAACATGTTATTAAAATAAAATTAACTACTAAAAATGTAACACATATATTAAAAAACATAAACAATACTTATACAAAAAAAATACATCACATACATTTAAAACATATACTAAAATACATAACACTAATTAAAATGATATTATTGACTTCTATATTTTTTTAATGTTATTTCTTACCTTCAAATCAATATTCTTGACCACGATATTCTTGCTGTCAATATTTCTCACTGACGATATTTAAGACTCGATATTTCTATAGTTCGAAATTTCCAACTCGATAATTTGTCTGCACACCAGAAAACATAGCCACATAATGCCTCCAACTACTTCCAGACCCCACAGTGCAGAGGTCAATCGCCACAGAAGTAGAACCGGCTACTGAGAAGGCCCCAAGAAAAGTTCTAGTAGTCTCAGCACAAATACTTCATTACCAACCACTTAGCCCCCAGATCTCCTCTCAGGCCAGCCCCTCAGATTCGCCAAAAGTCAGCTTGAGTAGGACAAATGCATCTGCCCTCAAACAAGAACTGGAGGATCTATCAGTATCCTTCTTACAAAATCTTGAATCTAAAATTGAAGGAACACTGGAGTTCACTCCGAAGTTATACAGAACGCCCGAGGGATGCAGGCAACTCTTCCTTCACTCTCAAAACACTTAAAAAAAACTCCTCTGATGGCTGCTATCCAGCTGATAACACTCAGTGGCTTACAACATCTCACGACTAGAGCTCTAGTATGGCAATCTTCCAAAATGGAGCTACAAATAGACCTTCTTCAATTTATTGCACAGTGCTTAGTGGCTCTAAGTAACAAGGTGGACCTCATTGAGAACACAATTTTACGCAATCAAAACACATGGTCCTGCTCTTGCTCATGTGCGGCCATCGTTGACCAGTCGGCCTCCCTTTCTGAAGCACTATCCAAACTGGTAGACACAATCAGGGGAAAAGCAGGGTCCCCAGCAGTTAGTTGGTCTACAGCCCTTAGTAACAGAAGTTTTGCAGCCTACAAATCGACCTTCCCCCCTTCTAATTCAATAATTGACCTAACAGAAATTCTTCAAACTAAACCTGGCAATCAAGGCGTATTTTCTCACCACAATTTTACCTCTCCCCTTCTAAGGGAGCCAAGCACCAGCACCACTTCTCGGTCAACAGTTGAGGACCTGACAGAAACTTTACACACCACCAAACAGTCTGGCGCTCCGCTCTCAAAGAGAGCAAGGAGAAAATTAAGGAAACAACACAAAACTCTTTATAAGGGGACATGGGTCAGGATAAATACCAGCCCCACTACTGCAACTCAAAAAATCCAAAATAACAAGGGTCTTAAGCAAGGCTGGGTCTTGGCCCCTCTTCTTTTTAATCTTTATGGAGCAGACTTGGCTAAATCTCTGGAAGGGGCCAGTTTAATAATCCCGAGTCTAGGAAGAATGTGCCTCCAAATTCTGCAAATCACGTACGTCATAGCAATTATGAATCACACTCAAATAGAATTACAGATAGCTCTCAATGCCCTCCACAGCTGAAACCAAGAGAATAAACTCCTGGTAAATCAGGGGAAGACTAAAATCGTCATTTTCGGAAAATACCCACGCAAGAAACTCACACAATAGCAACTAGGTGACTTGCATATTACTACATGCTCAAGCTATAACTATCTAGGCATATGGCTGAATGAAAGGGCTAAACCTTGGGGTCACTTAAAACACCTTAGAAGCAAGGGTGCCAGGGTCATCCTTGGTTTAAAATGACGAAACCATCGACTATACAGCTCCACAGCCGAACCAAAAGCAAACGTCTTGAGAGCAAAACTAATGCCTTCATTGAATTACCGTGATATAGCCACCCCTTGAGTGCTGGATTCATACCTAACAAGCTTTCAAATAACGGCTTATAAAAAGATCCTTTTTTGTCCTCTACAGGCTAGGAGAGCAAGGACTAGATTGGAGCTGGGCCTGGTTAGCCTGGATCTTACCTGCTTAGTAGACTTCATACAATACGATATCAGGACCCTCCGTGCTCCTGCGCCCACACTTAAAGCACAACTCAAAACAATTTTTGGAGAGGAAGGCTCTCCTGGGACACTGAGTTGGCAGCGGCCATAAACCATCTAAATGGTTACTGTGCAGGGTTTGGTGTAACAGGCTATTGGCGCTCAAACAGGTGGCTAATGAGGGTGACTACGTAAAAGGATGTCGTTTAGAAGTATGGTGCTGCCAGGAAAGGGGAAACACCCAGAACCCCTAAGAAAATCAGGATCAAGGCCCTGACCTATATAATGAGATACAAAACCTGGGCACACATATGATTATTAACAATACATAAAGTAGTAAGTAAATGTAGTCGACACCGGATTTATATTTCGCACATTTTATACGTGTAGATGATCTTTAAGATAGACAAACGCCAGCCGACACGTGTTTCGTCAAAGGACAGTGCCTATGACTCTTCAGGGCTCAAAAGCGTCATAATGGTATTGGAGGTCCGGTGATAATTCCAACCCGGAAGCGGGTAACAAATATGAGGAAAGCAAAGTATTAGGAAGTGGTGAAACGGGCGGGTGCGTCCGGGACCACGGAGGAATCTGTGAAAGCAGAACTCCTCCTGTCAACGTCTCTTCGGTTTGGTAAGAGTAAAAACCGAGCTCGTTTGTCTATCTTAGAGATCATCTACACGTATAAAATGTGCACAATATAAATCCGGTGTCGACTACATTTACTTACTACTTTATGTATTGTTAATAATCATATGTGTGCCCAGGTTTTGTATCTCATAAACCATCTAAATATTGAGAGCACCAACGTGCCAAATCACGGCATACGTTCTCAGTATGGAAAAAAGCAGTGAACAACCAGGCCACAAAAGCCTCATTTGGATGGGATATGGAAAGGCTCCATCAAGATCTAACTTCACAGTTTTGAATGCCTCATACATTCAGGGAAACGTTCAGCCCTATTTCAAACAACCATTGTCAGTTCAGGCATTAAAGAAAATTACTTTTATATGGCTCCTTGCGCTGCCCATTGTCGACTTCAATTCAACCTGGGCCAGAAGTGACAAGCTAACCTCCGGCAGGCTATGTCATTACCATTACTATTCCTGGCTACATGTGGCGTTTTGCTGCCCCCTCTTGGCTAATGACTGAAATCACCTGCTAACTCCTCTCTTTTGAGACAATAGACACTGCCGGGAAGTTTTGGACTTGTGTTTCTCCATCAACACTTCCCAGACTCTTGCCAGGCTGGGGAAATACACTGACGCTTTACGAACTACATTGTCCAACGCACAGTGCAGTCCGCAGGCTGAAATCTGAGAATACCAGCGAGAATCCTGGCCTAGAGCGACAAGGGCCTCTGAACTCTATAATATATTTTAAATTTTATAATTACATAATTAATGTAATTTATGAACACATTTTAGCACGATATATATGAAAAGTTGATTTTTAGATATTTTAGTAATTGAACATAAATAAATATTCATTTATGTGAGACAGTGCCTGGGTACATGAGGTTGCTTTTGGCATATGATGTCAGACCTGAGGCTGCGCCTAGCCATATGAAGCAGTATTTGGCCATATCAAGCAGTGTATTTTGGATGTGACGCTGTTTTTGTGTATACAGCATTGACATATTGACTGTAATACCTGAGAATCTGTACATTCATTAATCTTCTCTCCATGAAGTATAAAAGAGGCGAATCTTAACCAGGATAAACAGTCGAAACAAAGGTATAGACGGGTCAGGGAAATATGGCTACAATTAAGAGTTGAGATAACCCCGGAGAGGAATCCCAGCCCCAATGCAAGGATAATGACAGCATCCCAACACTTAAGCCAACTTCAGAAAGCTGGCAAGACATAAGGGGACACAAAAATGGTTCTGAATGAGGCCCATAGACAGCAGCAATGCAAGATTCTCGTTAATACAGAACAGGGACGGCACTGGCAGCATCAGTGCAAACTGCACTCAAACACAATATGTAAAAGACAGGAGGAAGTAGTTCATTCACCATAAATAACCTTTATTTCGGTCGTCAGACCATAAAAGTGCAAGGTGCATGTATTAATTTTTTCCGAATTTACATGTTAAAAAATATATACATTGTTTTCCTTTAAAAGATAGTATTTGATTGATTTGTAAAACTTATGAAATAAAAATAAGAACCTTATAAAACTATACAAGTTTAAAACTTCCCATTTGAATAATGAGTTAAAAAACAAAATCAACAGTATCTAGGGATCTAATGTCCAGGGCAATAGAGTGCACTCAATTGTCTACTCGTCGCTTACGCACATTTTAGTTCCCTGCTAAGTAAGCCCAGTAACGTTCATACAATTGGACCTAATGGGTGAAATGTGAAATCAACTTTGGGCTTTCCTTCTTTTTCTCCACATTTGGCCCAGAAATGTTGCAAGCTCACAGACAAATGGGGGTTTTGCATCAGATTTTAAAATGCATAAGGCAATATCATGTTCTCTGGTTCCCAATTGTTTACAAATAGGGGATATCCGCATTCGTCTAGGGCCACTATATGCTTTACAGCCAAAGATGACATGGACGATTGATTCAGTGGGAGCAACAGGGACAAGCATGGCTCTGAGCTGTGTTAAACAACCATGAATTTGGAAAATAATTCAGGGGAAGTGAACAATGCTAAATAGAATATAGAGCTTTCT
The DNA here is from genome assembly GCF_964261635.1 of Lissotriton helveticus. NCBI lineage: Eukaryota > Metazoa > Chordata > Amphibia > Caudata > Salamandridae > Lissotriton > Lissotriton helveticus. Next base: position 190,742,676 of record NC_136060.1, read on the forward strand.
ATCTGTTGGTGACTGTATAAGATCGAGGTAACCTTCCACCTTCTACCTATCTGTTGGTGACTGTATAAGATCGAGGTAACCTTCCAAAGAACACAGCGATTTAAAATCTACAAATTCCACTCTTAGTCTGCCCAACTTGCTATCCCTAGTCTCAGACTGGGCTACCCGATCTCAATACATAACTTTTACTTGCTTCTTTGTGGGCAGCCCTAAACGATTGGTGCTACTCCACTGGCCCTTTGCCTCAATATTATCAAGTAGGATGTTGATGTTTCTGATCCAACCTATCTTCTTGAATGTACCCAGGGGGCAAACTTCATCAAAAGCTGAAGCATATGAGGACAGTTAAGGGGTCGAGACTAATCTCTGCCAGAAGAGGAGCTGGCAAAGTTTTGCTAGATTTTTGATAGATTTAACACCCATAGCCAGTTTGATAGGATGTAGTGGTGTACTTTGGGGGAGTGACACTAAATTCCTTAGGAACTTGTTCTCCATCACTGTCAGGTCAATCTTCCGAGACCACGCAACTCGGTCCCTTAAAGGGCACTGCTCACAGCCCAGCTTTTTTAAATCTCTAAGGCAGGTGCAAAAGGTTTAGTGTGCAAGCAGCAGTGTTCCTTCTTTAGGGCCCCAGCTATGTACTTAAATATTAGGTTTACCTTAGATGTTGCTTCCAGGACATGTCTTCAGGCAATTTGATACCCAGATATTCAAAGCTATTCACCCTTTCTAATGAAATATTATTTAAGTTAAGATGCCCTTTGTATGAATCATGGAGTTTCAACAAAATAGGTTTTGTCTGGGTGGTATTAATTTCTAGGCCTCTTCCATCACAAAAAAGCCTTAAACTGATTTAATAGTGTCTGGAGGCCCACAGGTGTTTTTGAAACAAGGATGGTATTGACCGCAAAAATAAGTGTTGCAATTTTTTCCTGCTCTAATGTTGGTGCATCCACTGGAATCCTGGATAAGTAGTTAACAACTTGGTTGATGTATACAGATAATAGCATTGGACCAGGACACAACCTTGGTGGACCCCCTACTGATTTTAATGGGATCAGTAACTTGGCCTTGATCACCCCATCTTAACCTGGCATGGTTATCCTCATGGAAGTGGACAACTAGTGTCAAGATTTCTAAAGGCATCCCCATGTCCTTTAGGACCTGCCAGAGCATGTTGCAAGGCACCAGATCGAAGGCTGACTTAAAATCTATGAAAGCTACATATAAGCTCCCTTTGCCCAGTAACACCACCTTCCAGTATAGGAGGATGAATCGGAAAACCTGGTCAATTGTTCCTTTTTTCTACCGGAATCCCACCTGGTAGGAAGACAATATATTATTGTCAACCATCCACTCCTGCATCCTCACCAGGAGGGTACGACAGATTAGCTTCTGGATACAGTCTATGAGACTAGTGGGCCTGTATGTGATCGATTATTCCTGTTGCCTTTTTTGAAGACCGGAACAACTTACGCTCCCTTCCATGAATCAGGAATTGGGGCACCCCCTGCAATGGCATTTGAGAGTGCCAGTATGTAAACAGACAAATTATCTTTGTCATAACGAAATAGATCTCCTGGAACCCCGCCATATCCAGGGGCTTTAGCTGGAACAATGGCCTTGAATTTCGTTCTTAGTAAAAATAACCTTTTTTTTAGTTTCAAAAACCTTCATTACACTTCACACAGATTACACAGCTGTGAATCCACAGCCCGGAGGTCGGCAGCACTACATAGCAATGAACAAATTGTAAAAATACAGCCTTTCAGCCGACATCCCAGAGGTCCGGCGTCGGTTCATCTCGATCACAGTATCCATCTACATCTGCGTGCATCTTATTCAATCGTATTGTAAATAGTTACCTGATATACTCTTTGAAAATACAACAAAAATTCTCTTACCCAACTCCCTGCCCTTGCCCTAGACTATGTACCACCTGTGAATACCTTTGCACAATGCCCCATCAGTCTCACATGTGCCGCACGCATACCGCCCTGAATTAACAGATTCATTAAACACACCCCTCCTGTATCATCACCCTCCTACCTCCCTCACCACCCCCTCCTATCTTGAACACCCACCCGTCCTCTACCCCGTGTATCTCAGTAACCGGCACATAAATCAGAGCCATGTTGGCCCAACCATAGCATAAACGGCTCCCAAATGTCCACTGGTCTAGATCTACTCGGCAAAAGTTCCCAGTAATTTGTTAGTTGGTCTTTATAATACAACGCCGATCGTATCCACTCCGCTACCGTGGGGGGAGCTACCCTCTTCCAGTGTATCGCAATCTGGCGTTTGGCCAATAATAGCAACATCAATACCAATTTCCGTGAAGTACGGGGCACCTCCATAACAAACCCCAGAAGTGCCAGTAGTGGGTCAGCTCTCAAATCCACTTCAATCATGCACCCTATGTGTCCTAGCACGTCCCTCCAATAGTTCGCCACCTGTCTACATTCCCAAGTTAAATGGAAGAAGGTAGCTTCCTGTACCCCACATCTCCAACAATTAGCATCCGATTGAAGTCCCATTCGCTGCAACTGTTTAGGTGTGCGATAAGTCCTATGTAGATAGTTAAAATGTATTAATCTTAGCCTATAATTATTTGACAGATTCTCGAGTTGTGTACAACAGAATTCCCGTTGCTTGTCGGATATAGTTATGTCTGCTTCCCGCTCCCATTCGAATTTAGATTTACATATCACTACCGGTGACGCGCTCTGTGTTGCACTATAAATCCTTGATATCAATTTACGGGGGGAATTATTAGAGAGCACGACCTCCAAAGCTGGCAGCGTGGGCGGCACCGCAGGGAATTGCGGGTATCGTGACTTACATGCAGCCCTGAGTTGATAGTATAGCAACATATCTGATGCAGAAGGCTCATTAGGCTCGCATAACTTTTGTAAGGACAAAAAACTGTCATCCGGGTAAAGATCACTGGCCACCCTCAACCCTCTACTATTCGCTCTGTATGTCACCGCCCTATCTGTTAATGGTTCTAACAGTGGATTCCCGCCCAGTGGCATTGATGGTTCGTACAACTCCTCGATTCCGGCCCTCTGTGCCAGTCTCGCCCAGGCCCATCTAGTAGTTTCAACAGCATTATTATCCTCTGGCGATCGCTTGTATGGATGGTAAACTGTCACATTCAGCGGGGTGGGCACAGCTATGTCTATTTCGATGGCCACGTGTGGTTGGAATGGAATCAGATGCTGCCAGTAGTGTAAATATTGCGCTTGTGCTCTATAGTTGTTAGTTGGGGAAAAATTGGAAAGGAGAGTGACCATTCACAAGGTTGCAACTTGACTTCATTGAGTTGCCATGGTGCAATGGTTTTAAGTATGTCCTTGTCATTGTGTGTTTGTTTTCTCGATGGGTAGAAGCCAATCCCACAAGGAGGAATTACAGTCTCACAGTTGCCAAACTACTGTTTAGGGAGCTCATTCCACCATTTGGATTTCCAGTCACTTTGGAACCAGATAGAGGACCTCATTTTAATTATGAGGTAATCAAATTGATTTGGACAGCTTTCAAAATTGAGCAGAAATTACATTGTGCCTATCGACCAGAAGTGTCTGGAGTGGTTGAGCAGCTCAATGGCACAATAAAATCCAGGTTAGGGAAAATGTGTGCATTCACTTCACTGAAATGGCCTGATGCTTTGCCCCTTGTATTGATGATCCTTAGAAGCTTTCCTAACTGAAGAACAGGATTAAGTCCACATGAGATCTTCATGCCTGGAAACAAACTGATGAATATAACTGATTATCTACTGTTGGACTATTATAAAGGACTAGATGATCTGGTACGTTCTGTGTCTCACCAGGTTGGAGAAGACACAACTACAGCAAAGCCGAATATAGCTCATGATTTGTGTCCTGGAGACTGGGTTATGGTGAAGAAGCACACAAGAAAATCGTGTTTGGAAACCAGGTGGAAAAGACCTAATGAAATCATATTGGTCACGACATCAGTGAAGTGTGTTGGCTTGCCAAACTGGATCCATGCCAGTCATACCCAAAGAGTCTCAAGTCCACCTGAACGACAAAAGCAGCAACTGATAGAACAAAGAAAAGAACCAGAAGGTGAAAGTTGTGAAGTCAAAGAAATCAGAGAAACAGACTCTGAAAAACGAGAGGAAGTAGGCAGGGATGTCCCTGCTCACCCCTCTTATTTGCAATATATATCGATCCATTTATCCGTTGGCTTGACAATTGTATAAATATTTCACCAATTCAAATAGGTAGTCACAGTACCAAAACCCTGGCATACGCCGACGACATCGCGCTTGTCACCAGAGACCCCAATATAGCAATGCCGGTGATAGAAGAGGAAGCACACCTATTTGGATTAGTATCTGGATATAAACTAAATGATAATAAAACCCAGATTGTTCTAAATAACAAGATCGTGATGGGGGATTTAAGAGTAACTGAAGAGGCCGTATATCTAGGGGTTACAATACCTGCCAAAATTCAAAACATTGTTGACATTAACTTAAAACCATTGATTTGTAGAACCAAGAAGGAGATGGTCCGACTAGATAATTTACATTTAACTATAGGGGGCCGCTGTAATTTGATTAAGATGCTTTTTTTCCCCCGATTTTTATATTTTTTTAGGACTATCTGCCTTGAATTTTCCCCCAAAACTTTAGGAGTATCGATTCTATGCTCTCAAGTTTTATTTGGGGATATAAAAAACCTCGTCGGGCACTTAAACGATTGGTATTACTGAAGGAAAAGGGAGGTTTATCCCTACCAAATTTCAAGCTATATTATTGGGCCACTGTCCTAAAATATTGCGCCAATCTGATCTCGATCGATAGTATCAATCAAGAGATCCCGACCCCTCAAGAACTCCTACTAGGTGAAGATTGTGCTGGTTACTTCTTGCGACATACTAATGAAAACTATTTTAAGAAAGTAAAGTTTAAGACTATCTTAGGGGCTTATAAAGTATGGAGCAGTATACGCAAAATGTTGGGGCTTGGGCGATTCTCATTTTACACACCAACTAATAGTAATAATGATCTGCCTCTAATATTTCATGACAATTGTATAAATAGATGGATATCGGCTGGGATGGTGCAACTGGGTTGCTTTTATAAACAAGGATGTCTTAAGATATTTGAGGATCTGCATGAGGAATATAATATTAACCATAGGGATTTTTTTAAGTTTTTGCAGGTTAGAGAAGAAAACTGGTGGGCGGGAGAATTTCCAGAACAATCAATTGATTGATAAATTATGTAAAAAAACAACTCCCAGGATCGGGGAAATCTATGAAATATTGAATTTAATGGCACCTGATGATATGGATAAATATTGTGTAATATGGCAGGAACAACTAGGAGTACATTCCAATATCCCCCGCTTAGCATATGAGTTCGCACTACATTCATTAATGTCGATAAAGTTACAGGCACAATTTTATAAAACTTTCTTCTTCCTATATTACACCCCCAAGAAAATTGCTAAATGGGGAACAGGGAAGGGAACAACATGCCCTCGTTGTGCACTATACGGGGCCGATATTATACATATATTTGCCACATGTAATACGCTGACTAAGCTGATTAATGACATCTCTGAATTTCTATCAGAGGTTTGTCAAACAAGAATTGAAATTTCAACGGAGGAAATCATGCTGGGGGTAGCAAATCGTGAATCACAGACAAACACTCAGGGCTTAATATTCGTGGCCATGGCTATACTTCGACTTACTATCGCCTCAGCATGGTTAGATCCTGATCCACCGGCATTTCAACAATGGAGGTCTAGATTATTAGCCACTTGTAGCCTGGAAGTTGCAATTTATAGAAACAAAGGGCCTAAGAAAAGATTAAGGGGCATACGGATTTGGTCATCGATGTTATTGTGGATTAAGAGACATACATGATTGTATTTTGTGTATATAGTATTATCTTCATTTTTATTTCCCTGTACCTTTATGGTAAAGCATATCATACGGGATTAATTTCTGTTATATGTATGTAATATGCTATTTCTTTATCTTTCTGACGTGTTCTTGGTCAGGGAAAGGGGGGCGGGGAGGGTGGGAATGTATTTTATTTTAAAAACATGATAAAAAAGAAGAAAAAAAGAACGCATTGATGATGAACAACCAAGTACAAGTCTAGAAGAGTGGGCACCAGTGCCTGGGACTGAAGAGGCTGCTGTAAAGACCAATGGAGAGCATGAACCTGAAATACCAGAATGAATTGAGCAAAATGTCGAAGAATCCATTGTAGAAAACCCAGAACAAGCTCAGGCAGAAAAAGAAAAATAATGAATTGCAGAAAAGTTAGATCAAACCCAGTTAGAAAAAGAAAAAGAAAGACCGGAGGGTCCAGAACAAATACAAACAAAGGAAGAAGAAAAAGCAGAGAATTCAGAACAAGTCCAACCAAAAGAAAGAGAAAATAAAAGGACACTTGAAATAGGTGAAGAAGGTGAAAAGACAGTACAGACAAAAAGGGTTAGAAAGAGTGATCACTGGCCGAGTGGAGTGAAAAGACTGAGATACATTCTAAGAAGAAAAACAGGGAAAGAATTAGAACAATTAAATGAAGTGTCAAGTCAGGTTGAGCAAGAACAATCAAGAAGAAGATCATTGAGGTTGTCAAAAACAGTGAGGGTACCAATTAGAAAATATAAGGCTCCAGAGTGGACTTACATCATTCTTGAAGATTTTGAAAATCTTGATCTAAATGGAGAACCAGAAAGTAACACTGTTGAAGGATCTGATGAAAGGGAATTGAGACCACCTTAAAGAAAAGACGTTTGCACAAAGGGTTGATTTATTGAGAAATGTATCAAGCAAAAAGATCACACAAAGGTTTTTATATAATACATGTTTTAGAGAGTAAATATTTTTTTATCTTTAGGAAAAAGATTTTTCTTTAGATACTAAAAAAGGGCAGAAGGGAAAGTGACTGAACATCCAAAATCTAGTTTAAAACAAAGCTGTCTTAAATGTTGTTTGTGTAGTATTATAATATTAATGTTGATTTGGTTATTGTTAACTGTTGTGATACCTGTGCTAATGGTGACTAATAATCAAAATAACAAAAATACTTTTGAAAGAATGAATGCAGTCCTAAGAAAACTACTACTACAGATTTAGAACAAAGAGATAAGAGCATGTATCAACATGACAACTGGATAGTGATTTGTCATTAAATGTATTTACTAAACTCCTTTATCAATATGTAGATACAATGGATGTGAGTGACTGTTCTTTCTGCATGAAATTACCTACTTCTGTCTCAGAAGGTGTAACCTATCATCATCTTCCATTAACTTATGGTGTATTCTGTTGTATTGTGTCTAGTTTGTTCTATGTAACCGGCAAGTTACAATATTACTATTCCAATATGGATTTAGTCTTTTCAGAAATCCCCATTAGAAGAAACTTGAATCCAGTGCTCAGTAGTAAAGATGCAGAGTTTATGGGTGAATTTTTCCTAACAACAAATCCCATAGATATAACACATGCACATAGAAATAACTTAACGTGTCTTTTGCGTGATGAAGAGAAAGATTTTCTACATTTCGTGGAGGAAAGAAGACAGGATTTCCAAAAGAAGGCTGGTGAGCAAAAATCACACATGTACCACCATGGGCGACTCAAGCGGGAGACTATAGGAAAGGCGAGACTCATGCTTCAATATCCCTAGACTTGTCAAAATTGGGGAAATTCCGTCTACATAGACTAAAACAGAATATAATAATATTTTCATTGGAACTAGTGAATGTGAACATACCTTCCTAATTATGGGGGGATGGGGACTAAAGGTGGAACGGATCCTGTCTTTAAAGGTATCTATTATGTATGTGACAAAAATGCATACTATTGGTTGCCTGCACAATGGTTTGGCATTGTATTCCAAAAGGTATATCACATGACTAAGAACAATGAAATGGATGTAATAAGTAAAGGACTAAAAAGAGCTAAAAGAGCAAGTTTTTCTGAAATAATAGGTGACATAATTGGTGCACTGATACATCAGTTGGAGTCATATTGAACTCACATAAAATATGTCAATTGTCCACAGTAGTTGATCGTTTATCAACAGATACTGCTGGAGGGTTCTTAATGATCAATACTGAAATGGTTGCAATCAGATCTATAGTTTTGCAAAATAGACTTGCCCTTGATATTTCATTGCCAAAAGAGGGTGGAGTCTGTGGCATGTTGAAAGTTCAACACTGCTGTACATATATATCCCAGACAAAAGTAAAGGTATTGAGAGATATATCAAGAATATTACAAAGATTCATGAAGATTTTACAAAACTGGAGGTTGATGGTATTTGGGAAAGACTCAGTAAAAGAATTTCCACTTCGGTGTGTGGCCTAGCCAGCCGACATAGCGGCCGCACTGTAGGCAAGCTCCGCTGAACCCGTCATCGAAATCCTTGATTTGTTCTGCCTCGATGTCCTATACTACTGTGGGAATGCTGCAATGAGGGGCTGAGAGCCGCGAGTATCAGACGGCGTTGACATTATACGGCGCCAGGCGTGATATAGCCCGCTCTGCGGAGGTGCGTGGCCGGTGGGCCTCATGGGCGAATCCGAGGCGGCACGGTGTGAGCCGAGCCGACTGCGAGAGTAACCGGAGCTGGGCGCTGCCCTGCTAGGCTTGGCTGACTTTTAGCCCTGGCTGCTGGCCCCTATCTGCTGGAGTGTGGTGGAGAACGTGATGCTGGAGGGCCGACTTTGGAGGGGGTGAGCATGCCTGGTGAGGTTTCAGAGACCCATTCCCCACCCCCAGCAATTCCACTGGACAAGGTCGGTCTTGAGCCCGGGAGGCCCGCTGTATTTGGGGGGCTACCGGTAGCCATTTCCAGGGAGTGCTAGTGGATCCCAAGTATTGCACCCTGCCCTCTCTTCGGTGGGCTGTTCAGGCCACGTGCGGGGGGAGAGAGCTGCAGTGTTGGACTGCGATACACCTTCAGTGCAGCTGTGGGTGCTCGGCCGGCCTCCGCACTATGGGGGCTTTGGACTCTTGCTCCTAGGACCTAACATCGAGCCCGGCGTGGAATTCCTGCTTGCTGGGGTGTGGCAGTGAGCGCTATGCTGGGGGCCATTACGGAGGGGGAGTGGCAGCGTGGTGACCTTGTGATGCGCCCTCCCCCTCTCTTTACATCCTCACTGGACTTTTCCCTTCCTGACCGTTGCGGGCCCGTTGCGCCTGGTGGGCCCCTGGCCGGAAAAACACCAGCGGGTGTGGACCTCGTCCCTGCCACTCTGTCCCGTATCGGTAGTCACATTGGGCCATGCTCTGGAGGTGAGAGAGTGGTGGCGTTGTGTGGTGGCGCACACCAGGGGCATCCACATGCCCTTTGGTCAGCTCCTGTTCCGTGGGGGCCCTGGCCTTGGATTGCCTTTTGCATCTCTCTCCCCCTCCCCCCACCTTTTTTGGCACATTATCGGCGGTCAGATCGGACCATGGACGCAGTGGGTGGGTGTGAGCTGCTTTGGGTGTTGAGCAGGGGTCTCCCTGGCCTTGTGGCACAGAGCAGAGCTATCCCTGTTGAAGCAGTGGTCCTCTTCCCCTTTCGGGAGCTCCTCTCCCTCCTGCACGGATTCGGGGGTCAGGTCAGGCCGCATTTGAAGTGAGTAGGCAGCCACTCCTATGACATCCTATGGGGCCCGGCTAGGGGGCCACAGTTGGCGGACCTGGGACATGTTCCCGTGTGGCGGGGACATACCCCTCTCTTGTATGAGCAGACTGGTTGGGGTCTTATTTGCAGTGCTGTGCAAACTTTGTAGTGGACGTCTCTCCCCCGGGACGGGAGCCCCAGCACCGTCATGACACGGGAAGAGCACTCGGGGGCTCGGCCAAGCAGGGCACCATAGACCGCTTTACTGGCCCCACAACCTCAGCGGCGGAGCAGGGGGGCGCGCATAGAGGAATCCCGGACAATGCAGCTCTTCTGGCAGCCATAACACAGTCTTGAACGGCCCTTGAAACCAAAATTGGGGAGGCTAGACTATGCCTTCGTACAAGCTGCAGCAGTAGGGAGAGTGTCGGATGCGGAGATCCTCCCCAGGGGTCTGCCGGACCACTCCCCCGTCGCACTTAGGTTACGGCTCGGGACTGCAAAGCCGCTCTTTCATTGGCGTCTCTTACCCTGCCATCTGCAAGATGACCAGTACAGGGTTCATGTGGAGCAGGCCATTGAACACTATCCAGATACACTATCCAGACGACCGATCCACCGCTGTGGGAAGCGAAGAAGTCGACCATTCGGGGCGTAGACATTTCCTACTGCTCCAAGGCACAGCGCTCTAAAAAAGAGTCTTTGGTGCGCTCGGAGGCTCGTCTGTTGGAATTGGAACGTGCAGGTAGAGAGGAGGGTGGGGCACTGGCGTGTTGACAACTGATAGTAGCGAGGCAATCACACGCAGACTTGTTGCTGGATGAGGCCCGATTAGCGTGGCTGGCATCCCGCAGTAGGATTTATCAGTGGGGCGATAAGTCCAGTAAATTGCTCCATCGACTATGTCAGGGGGCAGTGAGTGCCCCGATTATACCTGGGCTTCTGGGGCTAGATGGGGGGACATTGGGTGATCCTTTAGTTCTTGTGAAGGGCTTCACGCATTACTATGCCAATTTGTATGCCCCACCGGAGTCCCTGTCAGAGGACATGGTCCGCTGTTTTCTCTCGGATCTTCTGCCACGGTCTCTCTCTGATGAGGCTTGAGAGGCATTAGATCTTCCACTTATGGTGGAGGAACTAGGTATGGCATTAGGTGACCTGAGCTCCGGTAAGTCCCCAGGGCCCAACAGATTCCCCTATGAGTAGTTTAAGAGATGCTTCTCACAACTGGGACCCCCATCTCCTACAGGTGGTGGAAGAGGCGCCTGAGAGTGGGTGCCTGCCGCGGGACTGGAGAAACTCCGATGTGGTCATTTTTCAAAAGCCGGGCCGCCCTCCGGACCAGCATTCTTCATACCACCCTATTTCACTGCTAAATATCGAGGGAAGATCTTGGCCAAGGCGCTGGCCACTCACCTTCACTCCCATATCACTTCGCTGGTGCATATGGACCAGGTGGGCTTCATGCCTCAACGGGCTACAAGACACAACATTCGGTGGGCGCACATTGCCATAAACATGATTCGGAGGCTAGATGTCCCAGCGGGACTCCTTCTGGCTGATATGGATAGGGCTTTCGATTCCCTTAGTTGGTCGTATCTTTTTGCGCTCTGGACACTTTGAATCTGGGCCCACGCTTTTTGGCCCATTTAAACTTCTTTATACGCAACTCACGGCATCGGGCTGGGTTGCGGGAGCTGTATCCTTCACTTTTCCAATGGAGCGGGGCACCTGGTAGGGGTGCCACTGTCACCCTTTTTGTTTGCCCTCCCGATGGAGCCATTGGCAGCTTGGGTGCGAATAGACGCACAACTGGCGGGCTTCAAATGGGCGCCGGGACTATCGGACCGTATTGTGCTCTATGTAGATGATGTTCTGTTCTTTTCTTATTGACGGACGTTAACAGGATGGGCCCCAGATTGCTGCGTATCATGGAAATATTCTGAGACACTTCCGGCCTGTTCTTGAACGACAGGTGAGTCCATGTTGTGGACACTAGGGCGTCCAGTGGGCAGGTCACCACAGTCGGCATGAAATATTTAGGTGTCTTTTTATCCGGTTCAGCAGGCGAGTCGTGGGACCGCAATGTGGCACCGATCTAGGAACGAGTGCGCGACAAATTGTGAACCTGGTCTTGTATGCCCCTTTCTCAACCAGGTCAGTCGGCTATCTTTAAAATGGTTTCTTTGCCATGGTTGCTGTGTCAGCTGCAAAATTATCCATTCCCTGTTAAGCCACCTTGGTTCCGCCAGGTTAATTTGTTTCTAGGACAGTCACTTTGGGCTGGGAAAACACCTAGGCTGGCGCTCCGAACTTGTTTTCAGTCCACGTATTGTGGCGGATTGGCCACCTCGGACGTTCAATCCTATTATGTGGCCTCACAACTACTGATATTGAATGAATGGTGGTATGGAGAGTGCTCGGATTCAGCATATGCAGTGGAACGGTACCAGATGGGATCCTATTCCTTACATAAGGTTATGAAATCGGCCTCTAATCGCAAGACTCTGCCGTCTGCCACTAGTGTAGTTTTCCAGTTATGGAAGCAGGCCCTGCACGGCATGGGGTGGTGGGGCAGGATGACATGGGAGACTCCCCTGTGCTCTAATGGCAGGCTGCCGCAACTTGATGGTCTGGAGGGCTTCTGTGACTATGAGAATATCGGGATCTCTACCCTGGGGGATGTTATGCAGGGCACATTTCTCAAATCTTTTCAGAATCTTCAGTGGGAATATCAGATGCCGAAAACACAATTTTTCAAATACCTGCAGCTCAGACATGCCATTCTTCCCGAATTTAGTCCTGTTGCAGCCAAAGTATTTATGGGGGACCTGCAAGACCACAACATTTCTAAAATATACCAAACCCTGGTGACAAATAGTCTCACTGTGCTAGATAAACATAGGGGGAGGTGGGAAGATGACATGGGTCCCTTGGATGAGGAGGACTGGACAGAAGAGCTTGCATCCCCTTGAGGAGCGGCGATAGCCATGCGTCTCCGGTTGATCCAATTTAACTACCTCCACTGTGTGTATTATACTTGTGTTTGGCTGTGGAGGGTTGGCTTGATAGAGACCCCGGTGTGCCTGCGTTGCGGCTCAGAGGATGGTACTCTCTTTCACACAATTTGGCAATGCACGGTGATAGCAAGGTTCTGGCAAAGAGCTTTGGCCTGTCTTGCGGAGGTCTTGGGGTGGGAGCTCCCTTACTCTCCAAAATTGGTGTTGTTACATGTAACGGAGGGGGTGGGGGGAATATTTATAAGCGCCATTTGATGATGATGGGCTTTACGCTGGCTAAACGGTACATTGCACATAAGTGGAAGGCTGGGGCTCCACTTCTGCTTTGGGAGTCGAAAAATGGGTTGGACTCTAATATGGGTTTGGAGGTTCCCAATTTTCAGACACGTGGGTGCCCAATAAACCATTATAAGATCTGGAAGAGGTGAGCGGTGTATCGGGGTTTGGATCTGGAGCCCCTTGTTGTGAGGGATGTGGCACTTCAGGGATAAGTTGGGCAGGAGTTGTGGTTCTGGGCTTGTTGGGTCCTGCGAATGGTGTTCTTCATGTGCGGGCGATTGTGTGGCTAATATTGGTGGTGCGGGGGTTATGTTTCCATATAATTTCAGTTTCTGTATAATGTTTATGTTAAACGTCAATGCAACATGCGTTGGATAATATGTGGCAGGTTGTCTCTGGGTTACAGAGCTTTGCACTGTTTGTGACAATTGACGAAATAACAATTGCTGTTAAAAAAAAAAGAAAGAATTTTCCACTATAGGTAGCTGATTGTCCACTCTTGGAAGTAGCTTATTATGAAAAATATTAATACCCTTAATTTCAATAGCATTAGCAACTTTGATGATAATATTGACCTTTAAGTGTTGAAAGGAAAAATTGAGAACTGGATTGATGATTGAAATAAAGAATAAAAAGATGGGAAGGAAGAGAAAAAGAGAAGAAATAGAGTTAGAAGAAATGAAGGAAAATATGTACGACAAAATGAAAGAACTTGGGAAGAAGGAGAAAAATAAAGAAAATATAGAGAACAACATAGATACCAAGATTAATAAATAATAAAGTTGGCACTTGGTAATGATGGGTATTTTATGATGGCTCTAACATGCCATCAGATGGGGGGGGGCTGATGAAGCAAGGATTCATAAAAACGAAAATTGTTCAAATAAGAACAAGTAGAAAAAAAGACAAAATTAATATACGCACAACATTTACATATGGGGAAAAGAGCTTTATGCATGCTTAAATAACAAGTAATAAATTGCAACACAACTAAACTCCGCTTTAAACTGGAAAACGCTTTTGCGCATGTGCAAACAAGAATTACGTAAATAACAAAGTGACTAACCCATTTCAGATGGAAAACTCTCACGCATGTGCAAGAGTTACTATCAACAGGTCTTGAGGCACTGCATGTCTGGCATATGCTTGCCCGATCTTGAAGAGAGCGGTTGCTGCTAATGCTTTTACTTAAAGAAAAAGATAATAACATTGGATAGAGTAAAAGTGGGTGGTGAACAGTGAAAATCACATCTTTGAGAAATTTACATCTGTTTATAATTCTTTTATTAATACTGTATGTTTGGGCCTTTTGTGACATGGCATGCGAAAATGGAGGCAAGCTAAGCATGTGCAGTATAATTATGTTGAGACAAGCTGACCGTGCCGTTGACAGGCTGCCAAGAGTCAAGGACGTGCCCTGTGTGAACCCTCTTCTCGACTGTGGAACTGTATTCAGAATATTATTGGATTTGGAACATTAGATATATGGGAAAGGAAATAAGACAGAATAATAAATAAGCTAAAGGGCAAGGGTTTGTTATACAAAAGAGTTTATTAAAGAAGTGAATATGTTAGCATGAGGTGATGACAACTCCCCTGCCCCTGTCCAATCACAGTCCGTAATCCACCGATATTAGCAACTTTTGAGGGTGGGACATGCAGAAATAAAGTAATTTAAGATTATTAGTAGATTGATTTGTAAGAGATTTTCGACAAGGCAGGCGAGAGTTGCTGCTGATGAGGAAGGAATGTACAGACTGGGAAGGTTCATGTCTGAATGACAACCAGATTATATTGAAGATTCCAGAAGAATATTGAGGGGGGAGTGTAAGAGAGGGATGCGTCCCGGTGCGTCGGGTCTGTATAAATGTTTTGTAAGTATTGCCCTGTCCTGACCCTGTCCTATAGCCTTTGTCTCCTGATTCTTAATCAGGGGACCTCCGCCAGTCCTTTGGCCAGAGGACTGGTTTTCCCATTATCACCATTGGGTAATTATTATTCTGACTGAAATTTGCATATCTTTTGCAAATTAATGATTTATTATGTCTTTTGTCTCTTCATCTATCCACTCTTAATGCATTAATTTGTTGAATGATTCTGTGAATTGAATGTATTGCTAAATGAATTTTTCTTTTCCATGAAAGTTGATGGAGTTTGCACTGTTAATTTGTACTAATGAGCGTTCATTTATGACTGAGATTTAGATAAATTCATTGAATCTTACCCAGAGTCTCTGGTTATTTCACTAAGATCTGTAAGTTAGTTAGTTAATTGTTCATATCACCATCAACTACTCAACTAAGGGTCCATTGAACAAAGGAAGAGTGTTGATCTGTGAAGATTAATTAGACGTTGACTAATCAAAATCAAAGTGAATATAAAACTGGACCCCCAGCGAAACAGCCAGGGAACCTGAATGTGTATATGGGCCCATTTGAAATTTTTCCTTGACTGTGAAGTGTTTATCCCTGGCCTTCTGCTGGATCAATGGGGCTGGGCTTAACAATATTACTGACAGATGACACTGTCAGAGTTGGGATCTAAGTGCGCATATTGGGGTGGACGACTGCCTATCTCCGGCCAGCCCGACATGCACACAAGACAAGACTCTGAGTCCCTCAATCTGCACATATTGGAGCCGGAGGAGTGACTCCTAGCCACATCCCCCGGGCTCAGTAAGGTGTGTGGAGGTTGTCTACCCCAACCAATCCAGGCAATGTTGTAACAGCAAGAGCAGCATCTGGATTTGTTTAAAGACGTGGTACTATGTGGGTTGGAAGGAGGCTGTCTCTCTCCTTTTCCTGCGGCACGAAGAGAGACAGACTGTGAGGCCGCACACATTGATTTAACAAAGTGATTCTTTGTGCTTCCTTCCACACAGGTTAGTCATTTAACTATTCAGGAAATTAAACAAATGGCAGGTTAAGTAAGAGTGACTCCCTCGGAATTACACATGATATCACTCACTTGTGTTCTCTCCTGGGCATATTTACTCTTGACGTTGGACATTTCCCAGAAATAGAATCAAATGCAACATTATTTTTTAATCTTAGTTGTTTCAACTTGAAACAACTATGAATAAAAAAATATACAAACATTTTCAACCCTAGATGAGCGAACACTGAGCCAGGAACATACGCAGTCTCCGCCACGCCTGCTGATCATCTCGAGGATGAAGGATGGATATAACTTGCATTCCTTTTTTTTATATTGTTTATTTTATTTTATCTTGAGTCAGAATGATTATATCATCTTACAGAGTTAAATCACATATTAATGGATATCTTCACCCTCTTTAATTAACAAAAAGAAAGGAAAAAAACCACAAAAACCATGAGAGATAAATATGCATAAGGCAGAGATCCGTTGCCTTCATCTACCACAGTCAGCCCACCAAATTTGTTTATGCTATAAATTACATTCATTGTAGTTTGGACCAAATCTTAACCACTTTTGTAACTCGTCTGGGTCCATGTGCCTTAGCTATTGCCATTTCGCACTCATACGTTTGTTGGAGTATTGACCAGAATTCAGCAGCTCTAGGTGATACTACATCCACCCATGCCCTCGCAATGCATAAGCGCGCACTAGCTGTGATAATTGACGTCAAAGCGTTAAGACTGTGGTTGTCACCCCTCTGTAAGCCAGTTAATATGTCTTTGTTATTTAAGCAAAAGTTCAGCTCCATCTGTATAGATAGAAGTCGTAACATACTATCCCAGAATTCTTTTAGGACTTGACATTCAATGAATATATGCAGAATGTCTGCTGCATAAAGGTTACATGTTGGACAATATACATGTGATGAATTCATAGAGGATGTCCATTAGGAAATACGTTCAGGTGTGTAGTAAAGCATATATACTGTTTTCAATTGTTTTGAGATTAACATATATAATTGCCTGATCAAGTATTTCCTGTATTTCTGATCCCGTTACTGTAATTGCTAATTGCTGGCTCCATTTTGCCGCTATCTGCACACTATTATCTTCATAGTGTGACATAAACTCCCGGCACAACGTGTCTATGTTGCATTTTGAAGACTGATGCAGCAATTTGTAAACTCCAGAGATCTCTTGATCCTTGTTAAATTCACATTTGTGAATGAGATAATCACTGACCTCGAGTATTTTTTTTAATGATCTTTGCGGTAGGCCAAATATTTCCTGTAAATCAGCAAACAATTGTACTCCCTGGCTATCATATAAGTGGCCCAGATTTTGTAGTTCCCTATCCCCCCAGGCTTGCCCCACATTATCATGAAAGATATTGGGGAATAGTGGATTACCCCATAATAGAGTAAGTGCATGAATAGTTGGCAAAGAGAACTTAAAGCATATTTCCCACCAAACATGAACTACATCTTGAATCACATTAAATCTTATTCTTCTAAAAAATAGTTATGGTGTGTTAGCTTATGCATTCCATACCTGATATTTAGGTCCTAGTGCTAATTGGTAGCCAACTGTGCACATACTGAAATTATCCCCAATCAATAAGCCCTGAATTCGGCCCCTGAATTCAGCCCAAAAATAAAATGTTAAATCCGGCAATTTAAATCCCCCCTGCCCATATAGCAATTCCAAGTATCTAATAGGCCGTCTAGCTTTCCTATAACCCCCTAAAAAGAATCCTATAGCCCCATCAAGTCACCTAAAAACCTATCAGGTACCCGTAGTGGTATAGAACAAAAATGACAAAGAAACGTAGGCAAAATATACATTTTCTATGATATTTACATCTACCTCATATACTCAGAGGAAGTCGGTGCCATTACCGTAACTTGGCATTGACTATCTTTAGCAGCGGCTCGTAATTGAGAGTGACTATACTTTCCACTTTACTACTTAGCCGAACCCCCAAATAAGTGGCAGTATTGGTGACTTCCATATCTGGCACAGATAGAGTGGGTGTTTCAAAGTTAAGAATTGTTTGAATTTTCAAGACATTTAACTTGTATCCGGAAAATGCCCCAAATATTTATGCTTCCTCAGATATACAGTTCATAGCAGTACATGAGTTGATAGTATATACAGCGATGTCATGTGCATATGCAGTTACTTTCAAATCGACCCCATGTAACCTTAGTGGCTGAATGTTCTGGTTCAACATCAAATGTTTGATATAGGGTTCAATATAAAGTACGAACAATAATGAGGATAGCGGACATCCCTGTCACGTCCCCCTATATATAGAAAATAAAGAGGAGAATTTGCCACCCAATACAATTTTGGCCCTTTGGCCATTGTATAATTTCTGCACTAGCACTATATACTGATCACCAATGCCGAAGGCTCCCATGATCACCCAGAGTGCCTCCCAGGTAACTCTATTAGAGGCCTTCTCTGCATCCAGCATTATCATTCCCATTTGTTCTTGTATTTTGCTATAGACATCAAAAGCAGAGATATCAGTATTGATGTGCGCCGTCGTGTCTCTTCCAGACACAAACCCATGTTGTTGTTTAAAAACTAACTTATGCATGAAAGGGGCAAGAGGCATAGCTAAGATTTATCTTGCATTTAGCATGCATTTATCAAGGATATTGGGCGATAAGACACTCTATCTTACGGTGGTTTATCCTTCTTAAGAAAAACAGCAATGTTCATCGCTCCCCATGATGTTGGAGCTTCTCCACTGCTGTATATATAGTTTGTCAATTCAAGAAATTCAAGGGCTAGGATATCTATAAATATTTTATACAGTTTGAGGGGAATAGTATCCTCCCCAGCGGCTTTCCGTGATGCTAAATTTCTCACTGTCGCCTCCACTTCACCTATCTCTACCTTTTCACCTAATACAGAGGATTGTGTGGGATTAATCCTGGGGATCTGACTCTCAAACAAATAGTTGGCTATACCCTGTTGTTTGGTATTACCTGGTATACTATAAACCTTTTGATAAAAAGCAACAAATTGATCAGCGATAAGCTGCGGGCACTTATAAATGACTCTGTCATCTCCTGTAATGCATTGAACAGCATTACACGCATTTTTTATCTGATATCTGATGGATCAAAACGCATCCTATTTTCTCGCCGTATATATCCTGTTCGTGGAGGTCGCCTACATGAGCTGCCTGCACATGTTGCATTTCCAAATCTAAACACTGTTTTTGTATTTTACTTAGTTCCAATTGGCTGCTTTTATTCTGTTTTAAAATTCACTGGAGTGTGACCCCCCCCTAATAAATGATTTCATACAGTCCCACACAATAAAAGAGGAAGCAGTACCCTTGTTAGTCTGGATAAATTCAGCTAGTAGATCTTTTAGATATCGTCGATATTCCAAATCGTTAAGTAGGTGTAGCGGAAAAGAAAAACAGCGAGTTTCTAGCCCCACTTGAAATTATCGCAAGGTCAATATAATCACGTTATGATCGGATATGATCTTCTGACATAACTCTATCTTTGCCCCCTCTAGCACCTGTTCCCTGACTAACATCACATCAATACGAGACTATTTATTATGTGGTATAGAGTGATACATATAGCCAGGTATTTGAGGGTGTAGCAATTCTCACACATCCCGAAGCCTATGTAGTCTCTTTAGTTCTGTAATCGAGGCTCTAGTTTTACTCATATGAATACTAGATTGACGGTTGGTAAAATCCATTTTATAATCCATGACACAATTTAAAATCCTCCATTACTATCAGTTCCCCTTCCGAATCCAACAGCTCCAAGTTTAAAAAATCAAATATATCAGGCTCGTCAAAATATGGGCGTGTAACCAAACAAATAGTATACCTCTGTGTATTAATCAACAGATGTGCGATAGCCCATCTCACTCTGCTATCTGAGGAGGTTTTGATAATTTTGACTGCCAGATTTTAATATTTCATTATAGCCACCCCTCGTATCGAGATTGTCTGGGATGTGCAGGCTATTCTGTCATAACCCAACTGGTGCAGTACCTGTAGATCTTCATATGCTAGATGAGTTTCTATTAAGCCCAGGATGTGAGGTTTATAAATTGCCAATTCCTCCTGGATTAACTGCCTTTTGTGGTTTTGATTTAGTCCCGCAACATTCCAACACATAAATCTCATCCCTAGCATTGAGTGGGTTTTAGATTCCCATAGCAAATTTACTCTACCTCATTTGTCCAACTACGTCAAAACCTTCCTAACATTACATTACTTCTTATATATACTTTTTGATTATTCTGACTCGTTAACCCCACCTTCCCTGAAAATGTGTGAGTAATCGCTTCTATTTCTGACAAGACTCCCCCCTTCCCCAACACCCCTGTGTCTTAAGAAGGAATCAGTATGTCAAAAAGAAGGAGTACACAGTTCCCCTAGACAAAAAAAAATCGACAGTTGAAAAGGGAAGTGAGTGAAGGCACACAGGAGGGGAATCCTCCTTATTGGAACTAGAGGCCTTACACACCCAGCAAGCTAGGTGTCATGCTTCATCATATGGGCCCCCCCTGCTCGGGTCGGCGGTGCAATACCCGACGGGCACCCATAAAGGGGCTCTATGGTGCTTTCACGGACCTTCAAGCCATAAAAGCGACCACTCTACTTGGGTTACCACTTTAATAAAAATTGCGTTGTGGACTACCCAACCTCTTTTAAAATCACCTACACACATCTACACCCCCAACTACTTCCCCCTAGGGCCCTCACACCCACAGCACCATACGGCAGGAACAAAAGATCCCCGCCAAAGAGCCCCTTTATGGGTCATCTTTCCGTCTGTGCCTTTGTTCGAACAGGAGGTTTGATTACCCCCGCTTGATGTACAGCTCATCTTCTTGGTGGACAGTGATGGGCTAATGTTTGATAGTCGTGTTATCATGGCTTTAACCTTCCCTTTTTAAGGGACCCACTTATGCAAGGGACTGTTTTTGGCCCCATTCTTGGAATGAGTTGAGACTATATGGTCTAGTTTGATATCACTATGCTGATTAAGTCCTTTCTTTTTTACTACTTCTGTGCCTTTGATGCGAACTTGTCTCTTTCTCAGAGCATTATTGTCTATTATTTCTAAGTCCTCTGGGGACCCATTGTCTTCTCCCATTTCTCTCCCCCCCATTACGATCTCCATCTTTGCTCAAAGGTTGCTCAGGTGCGTGGCTATATGGAGCCTCCTGTCCTGTATGCCAGAAGGAGTTCTTCACTACTGACAGGTTTGGACAGACATGGGCAGTGGTAAGGCTGCTGGTCCATTGGAGTTAATAACTCTACCAAGTGAGGTTGCTGCACTACTCAATCTGCCATACCTTTAGGAACCATTACTAACGCCGCAAATCTCCAAATAACGAAATTCCACATTTATGCTACCAGAAGGGTATAAGGACACACGAAATAGGAGTGACAAACACCGGGCATTAGGAATTTTTCTTATAGATTGGCCTTTTTTAATCCCTTTTCGGGATGGAAATACAACCGAAATTAAGGATCTCCACAAAGAGATTTAGACCTGAGGAAGTCGCTGTCCACAGCAGTAGAGTGCGATGAAACACGTGTTGGGTAAGGCGGTTGATTACATTTGACTATGAGAAGAACAATAAACTGAGTTACATGATCCAGCAACGAATCAAGAATGTTCTTACATTGCTATTGATACGTTTGATATACTCTTAGCGAGTGCAGGCGATTGTTGTGGTATTTTATCAGTGGTTTTCCATATTTTAGGGAGGAGGGTTGTTCTCCCTACCCCTTTCGCACCGCAATCCTAACATGTTACATCTTTTCACTTACCTGTGTATTTCCTAGGAGCGCCATTACCCTACAAAATGACCTACCGAGGAGTTTCAATGTCCTGTAAGACAATCAACTTGTCCCACCTATTCCGAAATCAATTATGTGAGCTGACACAGAAACATTAATGGATTTTTGTTTTCATAAAACCGACTAGTTATGTTGATGATTTGTAAAAATGTTAAAGTAGAACTTGATTTTATTGCTGAGAAAAGTGATATGCAGCTCATTTGCTCATCCATCCATGTTGGTTGTATGATGAAATATCTTCTGCAGAAACATCATGTTGCCAAAATACTGAGGACCAAATATAGTCTCTGTTGTTAAAAATAGCACATTTTTACTTACCAATTACCTTCTCATTATTGTGGTCCTTAATATTTTGTATACAATATTCTGGGATCGTGGTATTCTGAAGTCAGTACTAAGGTCAAGCACATCACTGTTGCAGTAAAAAAAGAAATGGATCAGAAATTCTGTGCATTTGGGGAGGTGCTATCTGTCATTAGATGCCTGGCCTGCTTTCACCCCAATTGGTACTTTGCCTTTCGTCTTGCCTTACTGACATACTCACTGCACATATACACAACCCATCTGCAATGACACACACACACACACATTCCCAGGACAGACAAATACATCCACTGTGCACTCAAACAACCCCATTGCACAGACACATAACTATTCTACAGATGAACACACCCCAGTATTGACTGATACATCACTTACTGTAGAGACACACAATCCCATGTAGGCACACACCCCTAAATACATACTCCCACACCCCAGCACAGACATAAGCACACCCACTCTAGATAGACCTATGCCCTCTCTATTGACAGACACAACCCCACCCCCGGTACACAAGGCAAACTCTTGTGCAGCCACACAACCTCTGTGCAGGCACACCCACTGCAGGCATACATACCCTGCACAGATACACATATATGTCTTGCAGAGACACACCTACACCATGCACAGACACAGAACTTCTGTAGACAGACAACACATCCCCTGTAGATTCACACAGAGTCACCCCAAGCACCCTTGAACACTATACAGAGACTCACATGCTCTGCAGTCACACATTATGCACAGCAATTACCGGCACCAGGTCTACCCTCAAGCAAATCAACTTCCCATACACTTACCTAAGAACTGGTTGACTACATTCCCTGACTTAGTGGCCCGTTCGTTATGAAGGCTGCCAATTTCACCATTCTGGTGGACCTTAATTTTCACTTAGAGGACCCCCTGGACATTGGGAGCTCAACTCTTCCAGCTGATCTTGAAGCTCTCAATCTGCTGTTACATAATCGGGGCCCCACTCATCAAGCGGGTCATCTGTTGGATCCTATTCTGTCCAACCTTGCGTGGGACTGCAGTTTACCCGCGCTTCCCCTAGGGTGGTCTGACCACTATGCCATCCGATTCAGATTAGTCACCCCGGGGGATATTACGCCTGCCTGTAGAGATGACTTAGTCAGTAGGAGGCCCTGGAACAATCTAGACTTAGATTTCCTTAACAATCTTTTAATGGTGAACCCCCCCGGACATCAATCTACCTTGTTGTTCCCTAAATCCTGCGGTTTCCAACTGGTTAGCCAAGTCCATTGATACCTGCCTGCCCTTGGTATCAAAACGTAGTTTTACTCACCATCCTCCTGCCCCATGGTTCAACAATGAGCTAAAGTCTATGAAATCCGAGTGCAAGCACTTGGAAAGAAGATGGCGCAAGACCTACACCCCTAGCGGCAAGTCTGATTACAAGGCCGCCTTAAACACATACCATCTGGCCTGTAAGGCGGCGAAAACTTCCTTTGTCTCGAATACTATTACCAACTCAGTGAACCGCCCACGGGCTTTATTCTCCATGGTCAAGAAGCTGGCAGGATCGAATACTACTCCGATGCCACCTGCCCTGGATGATACCCAATGCAATGATATTGCAAATTAGTTCATCACTAAGGTCAAGATGATATATAGCTCATTAAAGACCCCCAATCCTGAGAATATAGTGAGTCCCCTGTCTGACATGACGTGCGGGAGCTATCATTCTTCGGCAGTCAATATTTCCACATGGTCTCCCTTAGATGATAGTTATTTCTTTGATTGCCTAGCTAGGGTAAAATCTGTCTCTCCTCTAGACCCTCTCCCTGTTAACATCCTGCAACAGCTTTCCTTAGAGGCTCTTGGAGTTCTCAAAGCACTCCTAAACGCATCTTTACGAGAATCATGCGTTCCTCTAGACTGGAAGTGCGCAATGGTTGTTCGTTTGTTAAAAAAGCCCGGAGCTGATCCTACGAATATGTCGAACTTTCACCCAATCTCACTGTTGCCGGTTCTTTCCAAAATCCTGGAAAAACACGTTAACTGTCAGCTCTCAGCTCACGTGGAAAGTTCAGGCTTTTTACACCTGTCCCAATCAGGATTTAGAACACATTTTTCTACAGAAACCACTTTATTGGGGGTCATTGAGAAATTGCGCTGCTGCCTGGCTAGAGGGGAGACAACGGTGTTCATTCTATTAGATTGGAGCGCCGCATTCGATACAGTGTCGCATACCATCCTTTTAAAGTCTCTCCGGTCGGCAGGAGCCGAAGGGCCCGCTTTAACTTGGCTGTCCTCCTTTCTCAGTGACCGCACATTCCAGGTTTTCTCTTCCAAATCTTCATCTACTATCAGGTCATCTGCGTACGGAGTTCCCCAGGGGTCCACTTTGAGCCCTGTGCTCTTTAACATCTATGTGATACCCCTGGAGTATATTATGGAGGATGCGGCTTTATCCCTTTACTCATACGCCAATGACACACAACTTATTTTTTTTTTCCTTGTCTTCTACTAAGGACGGTGCCTTTTCCTCCCTTCAGGTTGGTCTACGGCGGGTGTCGGAGTGGATGTGTGCTAACCTGTTGAAACTAAACGGAGAAAAGACCGAGGTTGTGTATTTTAGGCAAACAGAAGCATCTTTGGGGCCCCCAACACTGGCCATTGGAAATGGGCATTCTTCCTCAACCTGTTACTCAAGTGCGTAATCTTAGGTTTATTATTGATAATAACCTCTCAATGCGGCAACAGGCGGTAAGTGTTCTCCTCTGGGCTCTTACAGAAGCAACAGTGCCCCCAAAACCACGTGGGAGCCTCGTGGGCTCAGAAGAACAATGATGAGGGCGGAATGACGGGGGGACAAGCACCAGCAGGAGGGGGCGGGCACCGGCAATGTGCTCCGACGCCCCCTCTGACAGAAATGGCCCCCGGAGCCCTCGTGGGCTCTAAATACAAAATGCCCCCTGGATGTAGGAGCCTCTCGGGCTCAAAATACAAATGGCCCCAAATCAGGTGAAGCCTCGTGGGCTCTAAAGAATGCCCGCGACCTGGGGGAGCGGCCCGCTGCCAACCTGGTCTGCTCTACCCCTATAGAAACTGAAGACTGAGCAACAAAAACGAAGCTAGCACCACTGGGGGTGGGGGGCTGGCACCGGCAATGTGCTCCGATGCCCCCCTCTTCACACAGGGACACAGGGCCCCACTCACCGGCTCATCCGGGCGGTGAACTTCCTTTCTCTGGAGACGTGGCAGCGCTTCTCCTGCGGGGCTCCCCTAGGCTCCTGGGAGCCCCGCGCCACCATCGGTGGCCTCGCCGCCATGTGGGTTCACCCGGGCCCCCTCCTGGGACCCGGGGATTGCTGCCATCACCGCGGGGCTCTCCTTTCGACATGGGAGCCCCGCGAAAGCTCGCGACGGCCTCTTCTTCTTCTCTGGCCGGGGAACATCCTTTACCACGAATCTTTTACAACGCGGTACCGTTACCACGCAGGTTTTACAACGAAAGTCGTTACAACGACTTGCGCTGGAGGGCGCTGTAGGATAGGGAATAGTTTAATTTACTATTCAACACGTTCCCTACTATCCACGGGGACTGGAGTTGGAATAGTAAATTAAACTATTCCAGTGTAACGACTTGCGTTGTAAAACCTGCATTGTAACGTACGCGTTGTAACGACATACATCCCTCTGGCCTGCGTGGCGGCGGGCGGGACTTCCCTCTAAAGCCGGAAGTCCTGCCCCTTGTCAGGCACTACGGTGCCTGACTTTGACTTCCTGTTTGCGGCGCGAGGGCCGCGGTGGTGATTTTCGGGGCACAGAGAGGGGTAGGCACCCTCGAGGAATACAATAAAAGTCAAAACGGGGTTGGCACCCGTTAAGGCGCATAACTAGTGGGGTGGGCACCCGCTCCAGAAATAATTAAAATAAGCAGGGTGGTCACCCGCAGGGGAGCCATTTTCGGGGGAATCACTACACCGGGGATTCCCTCGGGTCAAGGGGCAGCTCAGAACTGCAAAGCGAAACCAAAAGCGCTCCCCCTGGCAATCCAAGCGCTGTGCCATAGGGGAGAGCACTGCCAGAGCACCACAGGAACAGAAGGGTCCTGTAGGGGAGAAAACACAGCGCTCCCAAGGATCCATCAACCCTTGGCAAGCGCAGGACAAGGGGAACAAGGTCCAGGTAGGCCATCAGGCATCTAGGGTCTGGGCAGGGCCCAGGGAGGCAATCCTTCCCCTGGGCTCCAGCAGCAGCACGCCCCTGGTAGATTCCAGTTGAGCACAAGAACATTTAACATGAGGTCACAGCCTCTTTTTATACACCAAATCCCTTTGTCTCTAGGATGCAGGGTGGGGGAAAACCAGACGCAGCTGGTTCTGGAGCACTCTGTTGTGCTCAGCCCCTCTCCCCATTCCCAGTACAGGCTAGGGTCATCAGTCGCACCACAGGGGGCGGAGCCAGCATTGTGTAGGGAAAGCCCAGCCCTATTCAGGTCCCAGGTGTACCCCTCCCTCACATCAATATAACATGTAACGTAACTGGTGCTATGTAAAGCGCTCTGATAACTGATTCGGTTCGGTTCTAGTTCGCGCTATATAAAACTCTGCAAAAAAAAAAAAATATGCAGATCTCTCCACTCATGGAGCAAGCACACAAGCCAGCTCCAGCCAATCACAAGCCAGACAGGGAATTCACCTTTACTGCACAGACAGGCCAACTTCTAGAAGTGGCACTTCCACACTAGACACATTAAAGCCGCACACATCATCGCGCAGCATTCACTCTCACGAGTTCGCACATACCAAACTCGAGCCTGCCCTCCCCACACATCAGGAACTACCAAGGACACATACATTCCCCATGCATTCCTATGGGAGGGCAGGCCAATCTCACAACATGCACTCAGGGAGCGCACGCACTTTACACTGGGACACAGTGTTAAAGTGCGCAGAAGCCAAAAACAACTAACACCAAGTCACATATCAAAGCAAAAAGTTTAGGGGTGAACCTGCCAGAAGGGCCAAGTCCAACAAGAACTCTAAAGATATATTTAATATACTTAATGAGCTATCTAATCCAGAGAGAATTTTACTAAAGGCTTTGCCTTCCCAAGCATTGTGCAACTCCCTGAATGATTATTTCATCGATAACATTATTGCTATCAAGGCTGATATACCCAAGCTTCCACTTATCCTGAGTTCATCTGTTCTGTTCCAAAATAATAGTACATTAAGTCATTTTCCTAATATTAATACTGAAACCTTTCATAATCTCTTAGTGAAAGTTAAATCAGGTGCTCCCTCTGATTGTTGCCCGCCCTACATACTTAAGGACTGCCTTGAAGCCTTCCCAGATCCTGTACTCACCCTTCTGAATGAGTCTCTTATATCTGGCCATGTCCCTTTGGCTTTTAAGAAAGCATTGGTGGTACCTCTCTTGAAAAAAACAGGAGCTGATCCCATGCTTCTATTTAATTATCGCCCTATTTCCTTGCTCCTGTTCTTAGCAAAGTTATTAGAGGCCTATGTAGCCAAATGTCTTTCTAATTTTCTGGAGGAGTCTAAATACCTTGATCCCCATCAGGCAGGGTTTCCGCCTGCACATTCCACAGAATCTGTTAGACTTACTGTCTTGGGCACTCTTCTGGACCATGCTGATTACGGCTCTCCTCAGGCATTGGTACTATTGGATCTATCCACCGCCTTTGACACGGTCCACCATGCTATTTTGGCCGACCGTGTCAAACTTGCTGGCATTCAAGGCGCGGCTGCTTGTTGCATTACCTCATTCCTGGATGATCGGTCTCAGGCTGTACATCAAGGGCACTTTTTGGCCCCCCCACGTAAAATTACCTGTGGAGTGCCACAGGGCTCGGCTCTTTCCCCTCATTTGTTTAATATTTATGTTGCCCCATTGATCCAATCCCTGAAGGAAAAAAAGGTGACAATCTTCAACTATGCTGACGACCTACAGTTGGTCTTCAAGATTGATGGCTCGCACAGTTCTGTAGAGGTTTTTCAGGCTACAATTCTATATATACAACAGTGGATGGACCATAACCATCTTAAGCTTAATCCGGGAAAAACAGAGCTTGTCCTGACCGGAGATAGCCATAGGTTCTGGGGCCCACAATATTGGCCACCAGGGCTAGGTCCCTCTCCCTCTCCGTCTTCTTCCACCAAAACATTGGGAGTCTCCCTCAACAATGAACTCACGTTGAAATCTCAGGTTGGCACTGTGATTTCTAAGTGCTTCTTCCAGTTGCGTAACATCAGGAAGATTCACCACTTCTTCACTCACGATGCATTGATTCAGATTATAATTGCCACTGTTCTGTCGCATCTGGATTATGCCAACTCAGTGTATCTGGGTATGCCACTCTATTTTTTTAAACGGCTGCAGCTGGTTCAAAATTATGCAGCCCGGTTGATCTTCCGACAACTAAAATGGCAACCAGTTTCGCCTTTGTTGAGGAAATTACATTGGCTCCCCATTTTCCAGCGATGTGCCTTTAAAACGGCTGTCTTGTTTTTAAAGCTCTGCATGGCAATAGCCCTGCTTTTATTAACAGTCTGATACTTAGGCATACTCCTTCACGCAATCTTCGATCTGCCCATCTCTCACTCCTCACCACTCCTTTATTCAAGCGAGCACGTCAAGGAGGCTGCAGGTTTGCGGTCATCGCTCCTACAATATGGAATTCTTTACCATTGGAAATTCGGTCCAGCACTGACCTTTTGCAATTTAGAGGGCTTCTTAAGACATGGCTGTTCCAGCAAGCATACAATTAAACATATCTCGGATAGCATACTGAGCCTGGTAGCGCCATGAAGCCAATCGGTGTAAGTGCGCTCTATAAATTATATTTAACATTAACATAGTACAGCCCGAGGGACGCCAGTGGCCCAGCGGGCCTTTCTTGGTGGCAATGTTTTGAAAAAAGAGTGTCAGTAAACACTAAAGAGAGCTGCTGGCCCATGCGTGATAGCAGATAAACTATGTATTCAATACGCATACTCCAGTGGCTCTCTTCTGTGTTCATTGACTGCCTCTGTGACATCACTCATGGCACAGGCAGAAAACAAAGGCCCTTTAAATGTCAGCTGTTGCGCTTTCACAGCTGACTTTTGGGGGGCCTTTTGGAACGCTTCCTACTTACTTTTTTGCCGACGCTCTCCGTCCGCAGCTTGATGCTCTTCTCCACCCGCAGTTTGGTGCTCTTCTCCGCCCACAGCTTGGTGCTCTCTGCTCGCAGTTTGGCGTTCTTCATCCCCCTCAACTTTGTGCTCTTCTCCACCCGCAGCTTGGTGCTCTTCTGCCGCTGTCTGCAGCCTGCACTCTCCGACACCGTCAGGACTACAGCAGGGGGCCTCTCTGGATCGAGCCAACCCACAGAACTGGCCATTTAAGGTAGTGTCGCAGAGGGCTTTCTATTTGTTTTTCCTTCCTTTTTTCACTGCTTTCTCCTTCCTTCCTTCCCGTTTTATTAATGCTTTCTCTTTAGTTTTCCCTCTCTTTTCACTGGTATTTCCTTCTACATATCTTTTACTGATTCTGTCCATGCTGTACCTTTCTTCTGAGTGTAATAAACACCCAGTTCAAGGCTACTGGGTATTTTCTCTCTGTAAATGTAGGAGAAGCTTGCATTGTTGATACCCACATGGTACACATTGCCTGTGCCTCTATTAGCTTGTGAAACACTGTTTAAGTGTGCAAGCAACAAAAGCCATTGCCATTGCCAATACTTTTTTATCAACACAAGCTTTCTGAAATGCACCCAATGAGTTGGGCCCGGGAAACATGTAGGCCCACGTTAGTATTTCATGAACATTAATATATTTTCCACTATCTCATAACAAAGTATTGGTGGTTCATTTGTCTGCATGACTTTTTTTCTAAAATCACAATTGTGAATCCTTACCCTACAATGGATAATAAAAAATTGAAGCATTGATTTTATATCTGTTGGAAATTTCATAGGTTATTATGCACAGATTCGTCAAAGGTCAAAAGAGCTGTTTCAATTTTCTCATTGTAATATTTTGGATCACCCATTAAACCCACAATACACAGAAAGACAGTTTGGTGACTCAAGTCTGTTCTGACCTTATGCATGTCATTTAATTTAAATACTATTTTAGTAACACATATTCTGCATAAACCACTAGCTTTAGGATAGCCTCCTGTTTTTTGCTTGCATTGCGTACATATTGTGCAGTTTTGTATAGCTGCATAGCATACTTAGCAGATTGTATTTCCCTTTTCTGCACTACTCAGTAATTTTTCATTGCGTCGTGTCATGACTGTGTTTGGTTGGTATCTATAGTTTTCTACAGTGTTGTGATTTATCAGTAAAATCTGTCTTAGATTGGCAAATAAACCAACTTGCAATCTTGTGTTTTTCGTTTTTTTTTTACCATGCCTGGGATACTTGTGCAGCATAATTCACATATGACTTCTATAACAACTTTCTTCACACCATTGCACAAACAACGCATTTCCCTTAGGAAATAGTTTTTCATTTCTATTTTTCGCTCCTTCATTCCATGGTGACCGTTTCTTTTATTTGTGATTTGAGATCTCTTTCAGCCTCAATATGATGTCATGTCAAAGCTAAAATATATCCCAGCTCTCAAAACCAAAACAATATGTGTCCATCCCAACTATTAAATGCTTCTATAGTGTGTAACAGCTGCTATATAAAGCATTACTTCTTTTTGTAATGTACAAATAAGTAAAACATGGGTTTATAGTAGTTTTTCCATTAAGATCACCACAAAAGAATTTAGGCCAGATGTATGACCATTTTTTGCGGTTGCAAACTGGAAATCGGCCCGTTTGCAAGCGGTCTGCCCTATGTGCAAACCCTATTTTACGAGTCAGAAACCTATTACCTAGATCTAGAAATCGCGAAAATAAATAAATACCTGTTTCCCAATTAATTCACTCCCTCCCCCCTCCCCTCTGGATATCGTCAGGCTCATAGCGCGGGGATGCCTACGGGTCACCAGGCGCTCTAGAAATCGCGAAAATAAATAAATAAATAAATAAAATAAAATTACCGACTCGCAAAATATGGTTTGCGACTCGCTATTAGGTAGGGGCATGCCAAGGGCATCCCTTCCTAATAGCGAGTCACACTTCTATGTACGATTTTTTGCAGTTTACCATCCCTTCCAAAAAGGTGGTAAGCCACTCGCAAACAGGAAGGGGTGCACGGGGGACCCCTTTCCCTTTGTGACTGGCAGCGAATATATTTTTTAAGAGCAGGTAGTGGTCCCACAGACCACTGCTTACTCTTAAAAGATGAAACAGAAACGTTTAATTTTTCTTTTTTAAATGCATCCCGTTTTCCTTTTTAAACTGCTTTATTTGAAAAGCAGTCCCAGACATGGTGGTCTGCTGACCCCATCAGGCCACCATCCCTGTGAGTGCTGGCCATTCCCAATGGAGTCGCAAATTGCAACCTGTCTCATGAATATTAATTAGGCAGGTCGATTGTGACACTGCTGTAAATTCCATTTTGCGAGTCGCAAAGCAACGCAATTTGCAACTCGCAAATTGAAAGATTCTTACATCTGGCCCTAAATGTCTTAAAAACTTACTGAAATAATGTAAAGTACACAATCCCTGAAGATCCAGGTTTTCTCTTGTCTTTGGCTTAGTATGTTTTTTACTGCTGCTATTCTTTGCAGAATTTCAATATTAGTGGTTGCTACCAACTCCTAGTACTATTTCCTGCGTAGGATCTGCAACCAATCCCTGCGTTGCGGATTTGTTCCAACCCCATGGAAGCAGGCTCTCATCACCCCGCTGTTGAAAAAACCCTCCTTAAACCCCGATTGTCTGTCGAACTATCGGCCTATCTCCCTCCTGCCATTCCCGGCAAAGGTTGCTGAACGATGGGTGAGTGCTTGTCTCTCTACTCACCTGGAGCAGAATCACATCCTGGACGATTTCCAATTTGGCTTTCGTCCAGCCCATGGCACCGAAACAGCTTTCCTGACAGCCATGGAGGATCTTCGTATGCGTGCAGACAGGGGCCAGGCAGTAGCCTTGATCTTGCTGGACCTGTCTGCCGCATTCGACACGGTCAACCATGAGATTCTGTTGGATAGACTCGGTGAGGCTGGGGTGGATGGTATGGCTCTGCTATGGTTCCATTCTTACCTGCGGGACTGGAGACAGGCTGTGTCCCTCCCCCCATTCCATTCCGCCTTTGTCTCTGTGCCCCATGGGGTGCCCCAGGGCTCGTCCATCAGCCCCATTCTTTTTAACGTGTACCTCAAGCCCCTGATCACGTTAATAAAGGCCTACAGGTTAAAAACTATCAATTATGCGGACGACACCCAGCTCATTCTCTCTTGGGAGGGAGAAGACTCTATCCCCCTTACATCATTTCATGATTGCCTAAGAGAGACGGCTGGTTGGTTACACAAAAATTCCCTGCAATTCAACTCCTCCAAAACTGAGGTTCTGTATTGTGCTGGAAGCCGAATACCTCGCCTGTTCCCTAGCGACTTCTGGCCTCCGGAAACACCGGAAAAACCACAGCCGGTCACCTCGGTTCGCAACCTAGGGGCCACGCTGAACAACAAGCTGAGTACGGAAACCCAGGTTGCAAAAACTGTGGGAACTTGCTCGGCCCTTCTGCGCTCTCTGCGCAAAATCATGCCACTCCTCCCCGCACAAGCTCGGGCGATGATAGTCAGGTGCACTATTCTTAGTCGCCTTGACTATTGTAACGCACTGTTACTTGAGTCTCCAGCTGTGTTACTGGATCGACTCCAAAGAGTTCAGTCGGCTGCGGCCAAGCTAGCTCTTGGTTGGCCCAGGAGATCCTCTGCCACAGCGGCCTTGGCCGAGCTACACTGGCTCCCTTTGAAGCAACGAGTGGCCTTCAAAGCTCTTTGCCTTGTTTTTAAAGCTCTGCACGGAGTCGGGCCCAGACCTCTGCAAGCCATGTTCTCCTGGTACACCCCCACCAGAACTCTACGCTCTGCCTCTGCCTGCTTGGTAACTGTACCTAGATACAACAAAGTCAGGACTGGGGGCAGATCCTTCAGAGTCGCAGCTGCTAAACTGTGGAACAGTCTGCCCCTTGAAATCCGCCAAATATCGCAACTCCTCCCCTTTCGGAAACATATCAAAACCTGGCTATTTCCTTAAATCCTAATCGCTTGCCACTCGCTCTCAGTCTCCTCAGTTAAGAGTATTCTCCAGCGCCAGGAAACCTGCAAGGTGTCAGCCGCGCTATATAAATAATTTAAATAAATAATAAAATAAAAATGTCTACGTTCATTACATGCCCCACTTTTTGGGTTTAAATTCTGGGAGCAAAGCCAATGTCAATATGTGTGGTATGAATTAAATGTTTATTTGCAGTGTGCATGCCTCACTTTTTTTACACATTTCTTTGTGTGTTTAATCAAAACATTACTTTGGTATTGCTCACAGAGGTCTGTAGCGAGACGCGGTGTTGATCCATCGGTGTGAGGCAACGTCGATCCATCACTCATAAGGCGGAGTCGGTACTTCGGTCGTGAGGCAGTGCCGATCCATCGGTCATGATGTCGGTCCATCGGTCTTGAGGCAAAAAATCTGATCTTGGTACTTGTTACTTATTGCACAGTAACAAACAAGCTGGAAAGCTCCACAATCGCGCCTCCAGTCCAGTTACCAAGCCTTGCAAACAATCCAGATCGATACAGAGTGAACACAGGGCATTCCAGGCAGCATGGCAAGACAAGTACTTGTTTGTTGAATGCTTAAAAGAGACAGCCACCTCTTTGCTTTGCAAAGAGAAAGTAAATCTTCTTAAGAGTTATAACCTAGAATGGCACTACAAAACGTGACACTCTGGATACACTGAGAACTTCACATTTTGTTTAAAAAAACTTTTTTGATTAGGCACGGGGAGATTAAGTGATCTGCCTAGAATCACAGGCTGTTGAGAGTCGTTGCTGAGACTTGAACCTGGTTCTCCAGCTTCAAAATTGACCGCCCCCTCCGTAAGGCTACATGCTCTCCCCAGTGAACTCAAAACTACGTTCTGCAAAAGTGGAATTGTTAAAGCAATTGCTTCTTTCCCAACAAAAGATCTTCTTTTTCCAGATGAAGCAATTTGAGGCTGTTACAGAAGCATCGTTCAAAATATGCTACTTGCTTGCCAAACATAAGAAACCATTCACTGGCAGAGCTGGTGAAGAAATGTTTCCTTTCAGCAGCCTAAATGTTATTTGAAAACTGCATTAATAAAGCCAGCATTTTAAAGAAAAACAGAGCATTATGGGTATCGGCATTCCACGTGGGCACACAAAATAGAGGCAATGGGTTAATACGTCCAGGAGCAGTTTATCAAAGTAATCAGAGAGTCGCCATTCTTCAGCATGGCCATGGATGAGTCCACAGAAATAGGCGATGCGGTCCACTTATAAGTTTAGGTGAGGTTTTTTGACCAATCGCTTCGTCCCAAAAAAGAGCTCCTGTGCCTTCTAGACACAAGACACACACAAGACGAGAAGATATACTAGACAGCATGTGCAAATACTTTAAAACTCATCACATACCATTGAACACTCTTGTCAGCATCACAATATATAGAGCTCCTACCATGGCAGTCCATGGCAGAGGCTTCGTATCTCTGCTTAAAAAGAAGCTTACCGGACAGACTGTGATAGACCACCACTGCATTATTCACCAAGAAGTATTGTGCGCAAAATTAAAGCACAGAGAACTGAATAGCGTCCTAAAAGTTGCAGTGAGATTTGCTTATTTTATTCATGCCAAAGCACTTAAACATCCACTTTTTAAAGCAATGATGCAGGATTCCAAAGCTGAATATACAGACCTCTTGATGCACACTGACGTGCGATGGCTAACCAAAGGGATAATTCTGGAGCAGTTCATCGCAATGCTTCCTGAAATT
The DNA here is from genome assembly GCF_964261635.1 of Lissotriton helveticus. Classification (NCBI taxonomy): domain Eukaryota; kingdom Metazoa; phylum Chordata; class Amphibia; order Caudata; family Salamandridae; genus Lissotriton; species Lissotriton helveticus. Next base: position 190,777,555 of record NC_136060.1, read on the forward strand.
GAACTTTTTATAACCAGTATGGGTCAATCATTTCCAGAACTAAAGGATGTGAAATGGCTTATTATTAAGGCTGGGTGGAATTCACAGAGTTTCACTCCTTGGAGTTCCGCGGAGTGACATATAGACTCTGTGAAATTTCGAAGAGTCTTGTCCACCAAAAAGCAGCTTGCGGAGTATAAGTTTATAGACAGAAGTGCAAGCAGTGTGAAGCAGCAATGCCGGAAGGAGCTACATTAACAATGCCAATTGCCCTTCTGGTGTGAAAGGAAGCAACCGTAGGAAGCAGGCTGGGGCAATGGTGTGGCACATGCTGTAATTTGTAAATAGACAGGGAAGAGGAACAGATGCAACCACTTCTTTTTGGAGCACACACCTCTTGCCACGGTGACAGCGTTCAGCTAAATGTTCGTGAAAACAAATGAAGCACTACATCAACTGCCCCATGCAAACAGCGTGATAACTTAAGTAGGTCCTTATAATTAATAATAACTGCACATCGATTCATCATGACTTGTTCATGTAGGCACTTCTCTTCTTATTGTGTTGTATGCTTGCTAATTGGATCCAGGTTAAAGCGCAAGCCAGGTCACAGGACATCCAGCCTGTTGGCACACATTCACCTGCCATCACAGCTGGAAAACAGGGGTGCCAAATAGATGTTGAACAGCATTGGGCTTAAAGCTGATCCTTGAGGCATTCCACACCACAAGCGCTTCTGCTCGAACTGATATGGTTGTAAAGCCACCCTTTGAGTACGCTTGTGGAGGAATGACCTCACCCACTCAAGGAAGGCCTCCCTAATGCCGAAATCCTGGAGGCGTCGAACCAAAATATCATGGTCTACCGTATCAAATGCGGCAGATAGATCCAGGAGCACCAGCATAGCTGATGCCCCGAATCTACTGTCAACCTCACTGATTCCACCACCTCTAAGAGGGCATATATATAGTACAGCTCCAGCTTCAAAGATTAAACCAGCACTCACAATAGAGGTTAAAACCTAAGTTGGGTGTTGTGCCTTTGTCGGCGGCCGAGGCGGTTGCATTATTTTTATGTCAATTGTCGGAGGGTCAAGTCTCAGAACAGAAAATCCAATGTCCATGGGAGCGAAGCATGAATCCCTTCTCTCCCTTGTGATATGATTCTCCTCGCTATAGGTAATACGCAGAATGAGAAGACAATATCCCCCAGGGAGTAAAGAGACGAGGCAGGACAACCAGGGAACAACTAGGCCATTCGAAGAAATGGAGGGTATGATTCGGGGAGCAGTTAGCCTGTAGCATAAGAGAGAAACAGAGAGAGCAAGATTAGACCGACCTGCTCTGTAATTATACACATCTATATCTCTAAACAGCATCAGGATATGGGTTGTGAGTCTCCACATACTCACTAGGTAACCACTGGTGGGTCTCATAAAATAGCCTCGAATTTCAGAAGGCAACAAAAAAAGAATCAAACAAACTTCTCTCTTGGATAAAAGCGTGTTTCTTCAAACAGGAAATAAGTGACCCCAAACTCAGTCTGAAGAGTAGGCAAATGTCTGCCTAAAATGAAATATTCCAAATTGGGATTGTTGACAGAGTCCAAAGAAAGTCTCTACTCAGAATATCACCAGAATAGTAAGGCAGCGCTGCTTACAAGCTCTATTGCTCCATAGAGTGAAAAGGGGCCTCAGACGAAATGTCCAACAAAAAAATAACTTAAAGAAAAATGAGCAAAACAAAAAGATTAAACCGTGCTTCACACGCACTACAGGAACGAGGCAGGAGAATTAGGGCTTAATTACAGCTGAGCGCAGAGCCGCTCCAACCTCCGGCTGTGGCGCGCAGACAAGAAGTGCTTAATCCAAACAAAAGAATGCAGGGGCGCATTAAAACAAAAAGACGCGCGCACGGGATAACGAACTCAGCAGTTTGACCCCAGATGCCCCAAGAGCATAATTCATACGCGATGTCAGACAAGCATTTACAATGCAACGGTCTCGCCTTTGCTAAAGTTAGAGCTATTGGCATTGTAAATGACAACATTTTTATTTATGTGTTGGTTTTAAAAACAGATAAATAAATGGCATTGTCATTTACAATGCCAATAGCTTAATCTCTTGCAAATGCAAAACCTATTGCATTTGCACACACACACACACACACACACACACACACAGAGCCACCCACACACACACACAGAGCCACTCACAAAGAGCCACACACACACACACACACCCACACACACACACAGAGCCACACACACACAGAGCCACACACACACGCACACAGCCACACACACACAAACAGAGCCACACACACACACACAGAGCCACACACACACACACACGCACACACACACAGAGCCCCACACACACATGCAACACAACACCTTCCATTCACTTTTCAGCCAACAGCACCTTGCTTCGGAAGTTCGATAGAACAAGAATGTTAAACTACAAGTCCCAAAAATACAAAGTGCGGTTGGTTCCACACAGGGTTCTCTGAGGTGAGGTTGGCTACATATAGGGTTCTCTGGGCGTTAGGTTGGCTACACACAGGGTTCTCTGGGGGTGAGGGTGGTTACACACAGGGTTCTCTGGGGGTGAGGTTGGTTACACACAGGGTTCTCTGGGGGTGAGGTTGGCTACGTACTGGGTTCTCTGGGTGCGGTTGGCTACACACTGGGTTCTCTGGGGGTGAGGTCACCTGCCCCATTATAGGTAAATACTCATTTTGCGTTAAAAAAATAATAAAACATCGATTTTCTCCACTGTACCTCTGCTTGGAGTCCGATGGAGGGATCCGTTTCAGCACACACCACGCGCGCTCACCTCCCGCGAGTGTCTGCAGATGAAGCCCCGTGCGGCCGGGGTCCTGGTGGGGGGTAGAAGGGGCGCACGGCTGCTCAGCCCCCACAGTACCACAGATGGCGGCACGGCCGGACTGCTGCACCACGCCGCCACTGATAATGCCACCGCGGGTGCCGGGACTCCTCTCCATGCAGCGGGCGTTGCTGCTTCACATGCCGGGGACCACTGGGCTCTACTGCCGGAGTGGCAAGCGGGCCCCCTGTCCCCTGCTGCGGCCTCCCTCCCGGCGCCCCCCGACGCACGCCCCCTAGCCTTTGTTACTGGGAACTGCAGCTTATCCGTGCGACGGACGAGGGGCGCCGCTGAAGGGACGGAGTGGCCAGGGCGCTGCCTCCCAGCTAGGCGGACCTGGGCACCGCCGTCGGCAGCCCCTTCACGGAGCCCAGAGACATTCTTTCCAGCCCCAGTAATGCCCCCCATCCCTAAAAATATACTCCTACTCAGCTCCAGAAAAACCCACACCGCTGTGTGTGCCTCTGGCTCATGAAACCAGAAAACGCAATTCACCAAGAACGAAAACTAAACTGAAAATGCGACAACGAAATGAAAGGAAATACCGACAACATGGCCATTCTATTTTATTACTTTCTTTAAGGTTTTGCGCCTTGTGTCCTCTTTTTGTTTCTTTGGTGTGAAATTCACCAACGACCAGGTGGGAAACTGGAGAGGGGCGTTACTGAGCTTCGAGAGAATTCGGTGAGGAATTCAAGGGGCCGAGCAACAATACAGGTGAGAAAACATCGGAATAGGGTCGCTTTGACAGGCGGCGGCCGAGGTTGTGGGCGAGCTTGAGAGGTAAGAGACAGGGCAAGAGGGGCTGTAAAATGGCGTAGGAGGGGCAGAAAGGCAGTTGTACGTAGTGTGGATAGTGAAGCCTGCTTCATTGAGGGATACAAAACAAGGAAGAAGACAAGTCCTAACAAACGCTCGCCATTTGTTTGTAAGTCCCGTCCTTTTCAGACTGGGGGGCGTGTTTTTCTTTCTCCCCTCTTCTCCATTGGCTGGAATGTAAACAACGGGCGTGTTTTTGACTTGCTGTTTACATTCCAGCCAATGGAAAGAGGAGAGAAAGAAATGAAGAAAAAACACGCCCCTCAATCCGAAAAAGACGGGGCTTAGAGCAACAAAATGACATCACTGAGCCCTCTTCTCCAATGGCTGGCCGCCGTTTGGGAGGCCAGCCAATGGAGAAGAGGGGCGGGGTTTACCCTCGCTACTCTAAAACATTAAGTCTCGCTGGAGAGACTGCGCATGTGTGCAGCCTATGCCAGTCTCGACCTAAAAAGGTAGCGCGACCTCGCGCTCAAATGTACTTTAAGCAGGAAGGAACAAACAAAGGAAAATTGAAACAGCGCAATCTCGCGCTTCCAAAACAGACAAAGGAAAAAAGAATCTCTCAGCACACGGCGAACAAAGCACTCCAGAATTCAAAGGTCAGAAGTATTATCAACAAGGAAAAAATATCCAATGGATTAGGTCTCTCACCGGACGGCGTGGTCCTCACAGGAAGCAAAGCCAAGCAACTATGACAGGGTGTTGATTGCTTATATAGAGACACAATCAGCTGACCTCCACCAGAGCCTTATGGGAAGACACACAACCCAACCTCTATACTGTTGCATTATGAGAGAGGTAGTTCTAGGTTATTAGGCAGTGAGAGGTTACCGGATGCATAGTGTCTAACATCAATTACTTCAACATAGACATCAAAAACTAGCTAGTTCCATGACAACAATAATCTTGTGCCATCCTGAAGCGTTCAACATTCCCTTGTTGCTCAATAAACATACTTTCAAAGTTGCTTCTTAAGCTTTTTTTAAAAAACATTTACAACTTATTTAAGACAATACATTTTAATCAAATCAAAATTTCACGGTATAAAATACCACATTGTTGTCCCAAATTCGGGATAAAGTGCTAAATAATTATTACATATTCTGCAAATGCATGGGACAGCTTAATCAAAACATTTTGTGTGTCACTCTTAATTAAGCCCTAGATGGGCTTATACACAATATATATATGTATATTTATTCTAGGCATAGATTTATTTTGACCCGCCTCAGATTGGATACTTTTCATCGTTTGCTTAGTTTCCCTGAAATGAATGATTGCTCTACAAGCCTAACAAACTGTCCCTGTGGCTGCACAATGGCACAGAGTACTATGCACGTAGTCATTTTCTGAAAATTTTATAGCACCTTCAGAAAACGCTACATTATACCCTTTTTAAAACCACAGAATTTTACATATTGTCGCCCTGTGGAGATCTGTTGTAGTATGTCAAGTTTTCTGTGATTGTGAGTGTTTTCTAAAAGTTTCTGTGTTAAACATATATACAAAGTTATCACGCACATTTTTCCAAACCGTCAAATTTTACAGAAAAAAGATCAGCAATAAAAATACTAGTACAAATTCAGTTTCTTCGGTCACGAGATTCTACATTTAAAATTAACTATTAGCAATTAGAAAAATGGCAATAATACTGTTTAAATACATAGCCTCCGTATAACAGTCTCACAGACCACAATAGTTGATAGTCTCTCTTACAGAAAAAAAAGTGGTTTGTGCATTATAAATCACGGGACACATATTTCTCATCATAGTAATTAATAATAAAAATGTGTCACATAATAGGCAACCAGATTATGCAGCATGTACAACCGTACCAGGTAAAAGAAAGCCTTCTAGTTAGTCTGGGTCACAAACTTGTGTTGCCTCAACCAAACATTCAAGAAAAAACTGCTTAAAGCAAAAAACAATAGGGTTAGATGTATCTATCTTTAGGATTCTGTAAGCAACTCAATAATGCCTGACTGCCAAATTCAGGCATATTCGTAAAATGGACTTCCCGTGAAAGAGTGTATTCAATACAGAAGAACAGGTTATGTTTTTCTGTCTCCGGGGCGAGGCCACATGCAGGGCATGTAAATGAAGCTTGATCATTTGTCCGGGTGCTAAAAGATCTTACTGGTAGACAGCCCAAGCAAAATCTCACATTCAATCTTTTCACTAGTGGTAGCGGGATCAAATCTAGAAAGGGCTCAAAATTTGGGCATGGCCTGAAGCTTAAGAACTGGGTAGTTAAATGCCCAGTGGTTGTGCTCATAGCATAGGATCTGCCATGTATGCCTAGTACTTTGCTTTTAGACTAGCTATTCCTTTTTTGCTAACCATCTCGGGCTGTCCCACAAACTTGACATTCCCAATGACCTGCACCTGGATGCAACATGTTCGAGCCATGAAATTGTGTTAGCATCACTAATCTTTAGCACTTCCCTCAGTAACTCACAGTAGTTATTTAGCTTGGGCGTAGTCCATAGGCGAAATCAATAATTTTAAGGGTTTTAGTGAAGCACATCCACAATTCTCTTTATCCCAAGATCAACAAGCATTTGCAATGCAATAGGTCTCGCATTAGGAAAGTGTGACCTATTGGTATTATAAATGACCATTTTTTTAAATATGTGTTGGCTTTGAAAATATATAAATTAATAGCATTGTTATTTACAAAGCCAATAACTTACACTTTCCTAATGCGAGTCCTATTGGCTATGGCAATGCTTGTTGGTAGCAAGCAAGGACAGTGCTGTTGTGGTGCTGAGTGATGATGTGGTTGGGCTGAGTGATGTGGTGGTGTATTAGAGTGATGTGGTGGTGTATTAGAGTGATGTGGTGGTGTCCCAGAGTGATGTGGTGATGTCCCAGAGTGATGTAGTGGTGTCCCAGAGTGATGTGGTAGTGTCCCCAAGCGATGTGGTGGTATCCCCGAGTGATGTGGTGGTGTCCCTGAGTGATGTGGTGGTGTCCCCGAGTGATGTGGTGGTGTCCCTGAGTGACGTGGTGGTGTTCCTGAGTGACGTGGTGGTGTCCCTGAGTGATGTGGTGATGTCCCTGAGTGATGTGGTGGTGCCCCTGAGTGGTGCCCCTGAGTGATGTGGTGGTGCCCCTGAGTGATGTGGTGGTATCCCCGAGTGATGTGGTGGTGTCCCTGAGTGATGTGATCGTGTCCCTGAGTGATGTGGTGGTGTCCCTGAGTGATGTGGTGGTGTCCCTGAGTGATGTGGTGGTGTCCGTGAGTGATGTGGTGGTGTCCCTGAGTGATGTAGTGGTGCCACTGTGTGATGTGGTGGTGTCCCTGAGTGATGTGGTGGTGTCCCAGAGTGATGTGGTGGTGTCCCCGAGTGATGTGGTGGTGTTCCTGAGTGATGTGGTGGTGTCCCTGAGTGATATGGTGGTGCCCCTGAGTAATGTGGTGGTGTCCCAGGGTGATGTGGTGGTGTCCCCTAGTGATGTGGTGGTGTCCTCTAGTGATGTGGTGGTGTCCCTGAGTGATGTGGTGGTGTCCCTGAGTGATCAGGTGGTGTCCCCGAGTGATGTGGTGGTGTCTCCAAGTGATGTGGTGGTGTCCCTGAGTGATGTGGTGGTGTTCCTGAGTGATGTGGTGGTGTCCCTGAGTGATGTGGTGGTTCCCCTGAGTGATGTGGTGGTGCCCCTGAGTGATGTGGTGGTGTCCCTGAGTGATGTGGTGGTGTTCCTGAGTAATGTGGTGGTGTCCCTGGGTGATGTGGTGGTACCACTGAGTGATGTGGTGGTGTTCCTGAGTGATGGTGTGGTGTCCCCGAGTGATGTGGTGGTGTCCCTGAGTGATGTGGAGGTATTCCTGAGTGATGTGGTGGTGTCCCTGAGTGATGTGGTGGTGTCCCTGAGTGATGTGGTGGAGCCCCTGAGTGATGTGGTGGTGCCCCTGAGTGGTGCCCTTGAGTGATGTGGTGGTGTTCCTGAGTGATGTGGTGGTGCCCCTGAGTGATGTGGTGGTGCCCCTGAGTGGTGCCCTTGAGTGATGTGGTGGTGTTCCTGAGTGATGTGGTGGTGTTCCTGAGTGATGTGGTGGTGTCCCTGAGTGATGTGGTGATGTCCCTGAGTGATGTGGTGGTGTCCCTGAGTGATGTGGTGGTGCCCCTGAGTGATGTGGTGGTGCCCCTGAGTGATGTGGTGGTGTCCGCGAGTGATGTGGTGGTGCCCCGAGTGATGTGGTGGTGCCCCTGAGTGATGTGGTGGTGTCCTGAGTGATGTGGTGGTGTCCCCGAGTATTGTGGTGGTGTCCCTGAGTAATGTGGTGGTGTCCCTGAGTGATGTGGTGGTGCCCCTGAGTGGTGCCCCTGAGTAATGTGGTGGTACCCCTGAGTGATGTGGTAGTGTCCCCGAGTGATGAGTGATGTGGTGGTGTCCCTGAGTGATGTGGTGGTGTCCCCGAGTGATGTGGAGGTGTCCCTGAGTGATGTGGTAGTGTCCCTGAGTGATGTGGTGGTGTTCCTGAGTGATGTGGTGGTGTTCCTGAGTGATGTGGTGGTGTCCCCGAGTGATGTGGTGGTGTCCCCGAGTGATGTGGTGGTGTCTCCGAGTGATGTGGTGGTGTCCCCGAGTGATGTGGTGGTGTCCCTGAGTGATGTGGTGGTGTCCCTGAGTGATGTGCAGCGCGCCAGGTTACGCGTATTCTAGTCAGGCGGCTATGTATGTACCACAAGCTAAGTGCATACGGGCAACAACAGGTGTGTAATTTTCAAGGCAACTGTGGAAGCAACTAGTCCAGCGTAAAATGTCACAAAACAGGGAGGACCGCACCCACACACGATACATGCATGATGTTTGCTTGAGCAAAGTGCACGTTCTTCCGTAAACAACACGAGTGATGACGAAAAGCTTAAACAAGTGAAGATGGCGCACCGAACAGAACGTGGGAAGAGAGACTCAAGGGGGCATTCATCCCTCGGAAGGTATCGTTATCAGCTAGTTATCCTGCATGTGATGGAACGTCAGGAATGTAGGAAATGGCCTGATGCGGCGAGGCTTCCGCAGTCGGCATGGCTCCCAGGCAAAGCACAGGGCATGAAAAAGAGACTAATGGATAAAACAATGCACAAAAAAAAAAAACGCATCGGAAAGCGATGTAAGGATATTGTGCCAGCACCCAAGATTACTGTGGTTTTGGCATGTTTGAAAATCAGAAACCTTCGTGCGGAATGCAACAAAGTAATATGCTAGTCAGGATGAAGGAGAGAAAAAGTGTGGGGGCGGGGGGCAGAGAGTGGCGCAGCAGCACAGAGACTGAAGCTAAAAATTAAAAAAAGCCCTCGGCGTTGCGTGGCGCTGGAGCGCGAGCGCATTCCTTTGAAGTCTGATGGGGGGTGGGGGAGCGGCTTCCTTTGAAGTCTGATGCCGAGGCACAGACAAATGGTGGTGCGCGATGTGCACGTGGGGGTGCGGGGGAGAGGCAGCCTTTGAAGTCTGATGCCGAGGCACAGACAAATGGTGGTGTGTTATGTGGCTGGCGATGGTGTGCACATGCATAGATCACATGAATTGTATGCGATCCGCTGCCGTTTTTGTAGACTTTTCTTTTCCGCTTACTATAATCTCGCTGGAGCAATGCGCAAGCGCATTGGCTCAGGCGAGACCTAAAAAACAATGGGGTCAGCAGGGTGCAGCTTGGGACAGAGACAAGGGATGTGACATATGTATTCTCACACACCACCAGTGTGAGTGTCAACATGACCCCAAATCTCTGCTCCATAGAGTGCAGCACTTTGAGCTTTAGCACCAGAGGCCTCAAAAGCAGGGGTTAATGAGCGAGTTTGGGTCTGTTTGTGGTGTCGGAGTATTGATTTAGATTCATGACTTAAGGTTAAATGTCTTTTGTCAAGTTGTGATACCCATCCTAAGCAGTCTGTCATCCTAGCCCCTAGATAATCAAAGCATCTTACCCTCTCATGGGATTTATCTGCAATTCTCACTGCCCTTATTTTGACCTTACTCTTCCCAAAGACCATGAATTTGGTTTTCTTTACATTCAGTTCCAGGCCCCTAGTAACACTTCCTAATGCGAGTCCTATTGGCTATGGCAATGCTTGTTGGTAGCAAGCAAGGACAGTGCTGTTGTGGTGCTGAGTGATGATGTGGTTGGGCTGAGTGATGTGGTGGTGTATTAGAGTGATGTGGTGGTGTATTAGAGTGATGTGGTGGTGTCCCAGAGTGATGTAGTGGTGTCCCAGAGTGATGTAGTGGTGTCCCAGAGTGATGTGGTGGTGTCCCCGAGTGATGTGGTGGTGTGCCTGAGTGATGTGGTGGTGTCCCCGAGTGATGTGGTGCTGTTCCTGAGTGATGTGGTGCTGTTCCTGAGTGATGTGGTGGTGTTCCCGAGTGATGTGGTGGTGTCCCTGAGTGATGTGGTGGTGTTCCTGAGTGAAGTGGTGATGTCCCTGAGTGATGTGGTGGTGCCCCTGGGTGGTGCCCCTGAGTGATGTGGTGTTGTCCCTGAGTGATGTGGTGGTGTTCCTGAGTGATGTGGTGGTGTCCCTGAGTGACGTGCTGCTGTTCCTGAGTGATGTGGTGGTGCCCCTCAGTGATGTGGTGGTATCCCCGGGTGATGTGGTGGTGTCCCTGAGTGATGTGGTGGTGTCCCTGAGTGATGTGGTGGTGTCCCTGAGTGATGTGGTGGTGTCCCTGAGTGATGTGGTGGTGTCCCTGAGTGATGTAGTGGTGCCACTGAGTGATGTGATGGTGTTCCTGAGTGATGTGCTGGTGTTCCTGAGTGATATGGTGGTGCCCCAGAGTGATGTGGTGGTGTCCCTGAGTGATGTGGTGGTGTCCCTGAGTGATGTGATGGTGTCCCTGAGTGATGTAGTGGTGCCACTGAGTGATGTGGTGGTGTTCCTGAGTTATGTGGTGGTGTCCCTGAGTGATGTGGTGGTGTATTAGAGTGATGTGGTGGTGTATTAGAGTGATATGGTGGTGTCCCAGAGTGATGTAGTGGTGTCCCAGAGTGATGTGGTGGTGTCCCCGAGTGATGTGGTGGTGTCCCCGAGTGATGTGGTGGTGTCCCTGAGTGATGTGGTGGTGTTCCCGAGTGATGTGGTGCTGTTCCTGAGTGATGTGGTGCTGTTCCTGAGTGATGTGGTGGTGTTCCTGAGTGATGTGGTGGTGTCCCTGAGTGATGTGGTGGTGTCCCTGAGTGATGTGGTGATGTCCCTGAGTGATGTGGTGGTGCCCCTAGGTGGTGCCCCTGAGTGATGTGGTGGTGTCCCTGAGTGATGTGGTGGTGTTCCTGAGTGATGTGGTGGTGTCCCTGAGTGACGTGCTGCTGTTCCTGAGTGATGTGGTGGTGCCCCTCAGTGATGTGGTGGTATCCCCGAGTGATGTGGTGGTGTCCCTGAGTGATGTGGTGGTGTCCCTGAGTGATGTGGTGGTGTCCCTGAGTGATGTGGTGGTGTCCCTGAGTTATGTGGTGGTGTCCCTGAGTGATGTAGTGGTGCCACTGAGTGATGTGGTGGTGTTCCTGAGTGATGTGCTGGTGTTCCTGAGTGATATGGTGGTGCCCCAGAGTGATGTGGTGGTGTCCCTGAGTGATGTGGTGGTGTCCCAGAGTGATGTGGTGGTGTCCCTGAGTGATGTAGTGGTGCCACTGAGTGATGTGGTGGTGTTCCTGAGTGATGTGGTGGTGTCCCTGAGTGATGTGGTGGTGCCCCTGAGTGATGTGGTGGTGTCCCAGGGTGATGTGGTGGTGTCCCCTAGTGATGTGGTGGTGTCCCTGAGTGATGTGGTGGTGTCCCTGAGTGATGAGGTGGTGTCCCCGAGTGATGAGGTGGTGTCTCCCCATTTTACCTTAGGAGGTTCTCTGATCTACAGACCCCCGGGTCTGGCTACTCGCTTTTTGGACTCCTTAGAAGAATATTTGGTCCCACGGGCCCTAGGTTTTCCTAGGTTCCTATTGGTTGGGGACTTAAATATTCATATGGATGTTCCTGACTCCCCCGATGCCCACAGGCTTGGTGAAATTCTGGAGCTCGCTCAGCTCAAGCAATGGGTGACTGCCCGACGCATTCGGGTGGCCATCTGCTTGACCTGGTATGCTCTAATTTCCCCATTCAGTCTGTGGCTGTTGAAAATACGACCTGGTCCGACCATGATTTGGTCAGATTTAAATGGGAGATCGCGGAGCTCTCTCCCCCGCCATCTATTTGCCACTCCCAAAAGATCAATCTATCTGCGTTTAGACAGGCTCTGGCTAATACTCGCCCAAAATCCAAATTGCCTCTGGTCGATGCGGTCTGTGAATTTAATGTGTGGTTACAGCAGGCGGCTACCGCCTCCACTAAGCAGACCACGCTGACCAGATCTAGACGTTCCCCTTCCCAACCTTGGTTTTCCCCAGAATTGAGGGAACTAAAACTGGGGTGTAAAAAGCTTGAACGAGCGTGGAGGCGTGATTATAGCCCTGAGGCTAAATCTACTTTACGGCTCGCCCAAAAAAATTACTACACAGCCATCAAGGGTGCTAAAGGGAACTACTATGCTGGGCGCATCGCCAAGGCAGACAACAGTAGCAGAGAGATCTTTGCCATTGTTAAAAGCTTTGTGGCACCCGTCGCTGAGGCCGTTTCCCACCCATCCTCGATGCAATGGTGCGAGGAACTGTCCTCCTTTTTTATTACCAAAATAACGAGGATCCAGCAAGACCTCGCAGCAGCTCTTTCCACCGATTGCCTAACAGCGGGCACGTGTCCCTCCATATGCCCTAGTTCTGAACAGCAGTTCATGAACTTTGAGCAAATTGCGGAGGATACTACTCTCCCTCTAATCCAGTCCCTGAAATCTGGCTCTCCAGCCGATCCGTGTCCAGCCCGGGTGCTCTCGGAGGTAGCAGAAATAGTCTGCACTGAGATCACGCAGATAGTGAACCTCTCTCTGGCTACGGGCGAGGTTCCTCCTGTTTGGAAACAGGCTAAGCTTCTGCCGCTCCTAAAGAAACCAGGACTGGACTGGACGGCCCCTGGGAATTATCGACCCATTTCCCTTCTACCGGCACTCACGAAGATCTGTGAGAAGGTGGCATTTCGACAATTAGAGAGCTTTGTTGAAACCTCCAACTCCCTCCACCCTGCCCAATCGGGCTTTAGGGCTGCTTACAGCACCGAGACAGCCCTGTTGGAGATGAGCGAGGCCATTCGGGACTGTTTAGACGGAGGTGGCAGAGCGGTCCTAATCCTATTGGACCTCTCTGCCGCGTTCGATACTGTCCCTCATGAGCTTCTTCTTGGCCGGCTGGCTGATATAGGCATTGGAGGGGTTGTGTTAGACTGGCTGTCCTCCTTCCTTTCTGATAGGACTCAGCAGGTCTGGCTGCCTCCCCATGCCTCCGAGCCCAAACCTCTGCTTACAGGTGTCCCGCAAGGATCCACTCTTAGCCCCTTACTGTTCAATGTTTACATTACCCCCCTGGTTTATCTAGCGGAACAGTTCGGGGCTAAGATCATAGGGTATGCAGATGATACCCAACTGCTGTTCACCTGGCCAGATGATAACCTTGATACATCTATAGTTCATCGGTGTTTGTCCTCTGTATTTCGCTGGCTAACGAAGGCCCAGTTGAAATGCAATGAGGACAAATCTGAAGTTCTTTTTTATGGCTCCTTTCCCCCCTCGTTCATGAGCACTTTATGGCCTCCTGACATTCCAGGCCCGAAAGAGATGGGGAGACCCGCCAAAAATCTCGGCATCTGGTTCGGAGAGGATTTAAGATTTGAACACCACATTAAAAAACTGACTGGCACCTGCTTTGCGACTTTAAAAATGCTCCGCAAATTTTTTCCCCTGCTCCCAAGAGAGGCCAGGGAGTCTGTTGCTCGAGCGCTCATACTGGCCAGGTTGGACTACGCAAATGCATTGTTCAGTGGAATCCCCTCTTACCTGGTAAAACGCCTGCAAATTATCCAGAACGCGGCTGTCCGTCTACTATTTAATATTCCTAGATGGAAGAGCGTTCGCGCTGAGATGCGCACACTCCACTGGCTCCCGGTTGCACAGCGCATCCTGTTTAAATCTTTGGTTTTAGCGTTTCGTGCTACCCATAATCAAGGCCCCCAGTATTTGAGAAATAGATTTACTAGCTATGTCCCTGCACGCACCTTGAGATCCTCCACTCTGTTTAAACTGTCCCTTCCCCGCTTTAAACGTGCCAGACTTGGCGGCCAGTCGATCTCGGTGGTTGTGGCTCGCGCCTGGAATGCGCTTCCTTTTCATCTGCGCTCCACACCTACAGTAGCTGCATTCAAAAAACATTTGAAAACACATCTGTTTAAAAGTGTAACCTAAGACTCCTTCCTATGTTCTGCTGTCTGCCTTTCTCTTTCCCGCGCCAGGATACTCCCCAGTAGCGGAGCGCGCTATAAAATGGTTTATAATAATGTGGTGGTGTCTCCGAGTGATGTGGTGGTGTCCCTGAGTGATGTGGTGGTGTCCCTAAGTGATGTGGTGGTGTCCCTGAGTGATGTGGTGGTGTCCCTGAGAGATGTGGTGGTGTCCCTGAGTGATGTGGTCGTGCCCCTGAGTGGTGCCTCTGAGTGATGTGGTGGTGCCCCTGAGTGATGCGGTGGTGTCCCTGAGTGATGTGGTGGTGTTCCTGAGTGATGGTGTGGTGTCCCAGAGTGATGTGTTGGTATCCCAGAGTGATGTGGTGGTGTCCCAGAGTGATGTGGTGGTGTCCCTGAGTGATGTGGTGGTGTCCGTGAGTGATGTGGTGGTGTCCCCGAGTGATGTTGTGGTGTCCCCAAGTGATGTGGTGGTGTCCCTGAGTGATGTAGTGGTGTACCTGAGTGATGTAGTGGTGTCCCTGAGTGATGTGGTGTTGTTCCTGAGTGATGTGGTGGTGTCCCCGAGTGATGTGTTGGTGTCCCCGAGTGATGTGGTGGTGTTCCTGAGTGATGTGGTGGTGTCCCTGGGTGATGTGGTGGTGCCACTGAGTGATGTGGTGGTGTTCCTGAGTGATGTGGTGGTGTTCCTGAGTGATGTGGCAGTGTCCCTGAGTGATGTGCTGGTGCCCCTGAGTGATGTGGCGGTGTCCCTGAGTGATATGCTGATGCCCCTGAGTGATATGGTGATGTTCCTGAGTTATGTGGTGGTGTCCATGAGTGAAGTGGTGGTGTTCCTGAGTGATGTGATGGTGCCCCTGAGTGGTGCCCTTGAGTGATGTGGTGGTGTCCCTGAGTGATGTGGTGGTGTTCCTGAGTGATGTGGTGGTGTTCCTGAGTGATGTGGTGGTGTTCCTGAGTGATGTGGTGGTGTCCCTGAGTGATGTGGTGGTGTCCCTGAGTGATGTGGTGGTGCTCCTGAGTGATGTGGTGGTGTCCGCGAGTGATGTGGTGGTGTCCCGAGTGATGTGGTGGTGCCCCTGAGTGATGTGGTGGTGTCCTAAGTGATGTGGTGGTGTCCCCGAGTGATGTGGTGGTGTCCCCGAGTAATGTGGTGGTGTCCCTGAGTGATGTGGTGGTGCCCCTGAGTAATGTGGTGGTATCCCTGAGTGATGTGGTGGTGTCCCCGAGTGATGAGTGATGTGGTGGTGTCCCCGAGTGATCTGGTGGTGTCCCCGAGTAATGTGGAGGTGTCCCTGAGTGATGTGGTAGTGTCCCTGAGTGATGTGGTGGTGTTCCTGAGTGATGTGGTGGTGTCTCTGAGTGATGTGGTGGTGTCCCCGAGTGATGTGGTGGTGTCTCAGAGAGATGTGGTGGTGTTCCTGAGTGATGTGGTGGTGTCCCCGAGTGATGTGGTGGTTCATGAGTGATGTGGTGGTGTCCCCGAGTGATGTGGTGGTGTCCCTGAGTAATGTGCAGTGCGCCAGGTTATGCGTATTCTAGTCAGGCGGCTATGTATGTACCACAAGCTAAGTGCATACGGGCAACAACAGGTGTGCAATTTTCAAGGCAACTGTGGAAGCAACTAGTCCAGCGTGAAATGTCACAAAACAGGGAGGACCGCACCCACACATGATACATGCATGATGTTTGCTTGAGCAAAGTGTACGTTCATCCGTAAACAACACGAGTGATGACGAAAAGGTTAAACAAGTGAAGAGCGCGCACCGAACAGAACGTGGGAAGAGAGACTCAAGGGGCCATTCATCCCTCGGAAGGTATCGTTATCAGCTAGTTATCCTGCATGTGATGGAACGTCAAGAATGTAGGAAATGGCCTGATGCGGCGAGGCTTCCGCAGTCGGCATGGCTCCGAGGCAAAGCACAGGGCATGAAAAAGAGACTAATGGATAAAACAATGCACACGAAAAGAACGCATCGGAAAGCGATGTAAGGATATTGTGCCAGCACCCAAGATTACTGTGGTTTTGGCATGTTTGAAAATCAGAAACCTTCGTGCGGAATGCAACAAAGTAATATGCTAGTCAGGATGAAGGAGAGAAAAAGTGTGGGGGTGGGGGGCAGAGAGTGGTGCAGCAGCACAGAGACTGAAGCTAAAAATTACAAAAAGCTCTCGGCATTGCGTGGCGCTGGAGCGCGAGCGCATTCCTTTGAAGTCTGATGGGGGGTGGGGGAGCGGCTTCCTTTGAAGTCTGATGCCGAGGCACAGACAAATGGTGGTGCGCGATGTGCACGCGGGGGTGCGGGGGAGCGGCAGCCTTTGAAGTCTGATGCCGAGGCACAGACAAATGGTGGTGTGTTATGTGGCTGGGGATGGTGTATAGATCACATGAATTGTATGCGATCCGCCGCCGTTTTGGTAGACTTTTCTTTTCCGCTTACTATAATCTCGCCGGAGCAATGCGCAAGCGCATTGGCTCAGGCGAGACCTAAAAAACAATGGGATCAGCAGGGTGCAGCTCGGGACAGAGACAAGGGATGTGACATATGTATTCTCACACACCGCCAGTGTGAGTGTCAACATGACCCCAAATCTCTGCTCCATAGAGTGCAGCACTTTGAGCTTTAGCACCAGAGGCCTCCAAAGAAGGGGTTAATGAGCGAGCTTGGGTCTGTTTGTGGTATCGGAGTATTGATTTAGATTCATGACATAAGGTTAAATGTCTTTTGTCAAGTTGTGATACCCATCCTAAGCAGTCTGTCATCCTAGCCCCTAGATAATCAAAGCATCTTACCCTCTCATGGGATTTATCTGCAATTCTCACTGCCCTTATTTTGACCTTACTCTTCCCAAAGACCATGAATTTAGTTTTCTTTACATTCAGTTCCAGGCCCCTAGTAACACAGAAAGCCAAACATGTATCTAATAAGTTCTGAAAGCCCATAGGTGTATTGGAAATAAATAGAGAATTATCTGCAAACAGTCTTCATACCATTTAAAACTGGGATTCATTGTCACAAGCCCTTTTTTCGTTGACCACCTCATTAATGTTCAGGGCGAATAGAGTTGGTGCGAGTATGCATCCTTGACGCACACCGTGTCGAATAGGAATCTTGTTGCATGATTCACCCTGTTTCTCCCAGTAGACCTGCACGTAAATTCCCTTGTGCATCCACAGTATCAGATTTACCAAATTAACAGGGGTTCCCAACCCAAACCTATAAAAACTTTCCAAAGTGTTTCTCGGGGCAAAAAGTTGAATTGCACTCGCAGGTCAATAAATGCTACGTACAAATTTTATTTTTTTAGCAGCACATATTTCCATGTAAGAAATGCAAACTTAAAGGCCTGAACTCAAGCCCGCCTGGTAGGATGATAGGATCTTATTGTCGTCCATCCATATTTGCAATTTATCCAGGACTGGCCTTGTGAAAATATTTTATTTTATAATTAACCTGTTTGGCCTATAGTTAGAAGGAACTGAGGAATCTCCTTTCTTTTATGGCAAATATCTCTGCCACTCTCCATGTCTCCAGAATTTCTCCCCCAGCAGCTATTGCTTTAGACAGAAAATTGATATACATGCCCCACCTGGTTTCCGGTCTGGCCCAGTAAAATAAAGTTACAGTAGTTTACTTTCTGTACTACTAATGAGTGATTCTATGAAAGTGTGTGTGTGTGTGTGTGTGTGTGTGTGTGTGTGTGTGTGTGTGTGTGTGTGTGTGTGTGTGTGTGTGTGTGTGTGTGTGTGTGTGTGTGTGTGTGTGTGTGTGTGTGTGTGTGTGTGTGTGTGTGTGTGTGTGTGTGTGTGTGTGTGTGTGTGTGTGTGTGTGTGTGTGTGTGTGTGTGTGTGTGTGTGTGTGTGTGTGTGTGTGTGTGTGTGTGTGTGTGGCTGTATGGGGGAATAGGTGAGTGTGTGAGTAGCTGTATGTGTGAGTAACTGGCTATATGAGTGTTTGTATGGGTGAGTGAGTTGGTGGTGAAGTAGTGTATAGATGAGGGAGTGGGTATGTGAGAGACTGTATAAATGAGTGAGTGGTTGTATAGGTTTTTATACAGGCTAGTGAGTGGCTGTGTCAGTAGCTGTATGAGTAAGTGAGTGGCTTGGTGAGTGACTGTATGGGTGAATGAGTGGGTGTGTATGTGGCTGTAAATGGTGAATGAGAGGGTGCATGAGTGGCTGTATGGGTGAGTGAGCCAGTGTGTGAGTGGCTGTAAATAGTGAAAGAGAGATTACATTTGTGGCTGTATAGGTGAGCGAGCAGGTGCATGAGTGTATGTATAGGTGAGTGTTAGGGTACTTGAGTGGCTGTATGGGTGCATGAATAGGTTTGTATGTGGGTGTATGGGTGAGTGAATGGGTGTGTGAGTGCCTGTATAGGTGAGTAAGTGTGTGTGATAAAAGCTCTATGGGAGACTATGTGGCTTTCTCAGTACCTACTAGGTGACTGAGTACTTGATAGCATGTGTATGAGTAAGTGAGTGGGTGTGTGAGTATCTGTATGTGTGAGTGACTGGTTGTGTGAGTGCCTGTATGAGTGAGTGAACTGGTGTGTGACTAGCTTTATGCATGAATGAGTGGGTGCCTGAGTATTGTATGGGTTTGTGAATGGGTATGTGAGTGGTTGTGTGGGTGTGTGAATGGTTGTATGTGATTTTATCTGGGGGTGTGAGTGGGTATGTGAGGCGTTCTGTTGATATCATCAGTGATGTCATCAATGATGTCTTTGACAATGTCATGAGTGATGTAATATGTGAGGTCATAAGCAGTGCATTGTGGGGGCATAAGTTATAGTTAGCTCAGGCAACTAGAACTTCTGTCAGTGGTTTTGTATGAGTGAAATCTGGGCCTAACTATAACTTCCTTGTACCTTCGTTTTTTTCAGCGACTTTCTACTTTTTTTAATGTTATTTCCTAACCGTACCCTGTAGCCATTGACAGGGAGTGTGTGAGTGAGTGCATGAGTGTCTCAGTGGGTGTGTGAGTGGTCATTTTCAGCTCGACTTCTGGATTTTTTTCTCCACACTTCTGACCTCTATTTTGCCTCTTTCAGCTGATTGCTGCCCATTTATTTTGCCTTTTTCTGCTCATTTCTGGCCTCTATTTTGCCTTTTTCGGCTCATTTCTGACCTTTATTTTGCCTCTTTCTGCTTGTTTATGACCTCCATTTTGCCTCTTTCTGTTCAGTTCTGACCTTTATTTTACCTCTTCCTGCTCATTTCTAATCCCTATTTTTCCTCTTTCTGGTTGTTTCTGTTCTTTTTACTTTGCCTCTTTCTGCTCATTTATGTCCTTTATTCTGCCTCTTTCTGCTAGATTCTGACCTGAAATCTGCCTCTTGAGGCTCGTTTCTGAACTCTATTTTGCCTCTTTCAGCTGGTTCCTCACCTTTATCTTGACTCCTTTGGCTCGTTGCTGGCCTTTATTCTGACTCTTTCCGCTCGCTACTGACCTTTATTCTGTCTCATTCTGCTCATTGTTGAACTTTATTCTGCCTTTTTCTACTTGTTCCTCACCTTCATCTTGCCTCTTTCTGCTCAGTGCCTCTTTCTGCTCATTTCTCACCTGTATGTTTCCTCTTTCTGCTCATTGTGGACCTATATTGTGCCTCTTTCTGCTTGTTTCTCACCTATATCTTGCCTCTTTCTGCAAATTTCTTACCTTTATTTTGCTTCTTTCTCTTTGTTCCCCTGGGACTGCAGGGGGAGCCTCAAGACCCCGAAGTCCCAGCTGGCTTCTCACCTCCTGCGAGAGCCTGCATTGCTCTTGCAAGAAGGGAGCTGCTAGAAATTCAGCACCCTGTGTGCGAGAGTAGTCTTTCCTCTCTTACCCTACCTTCATTTCCCATCAGCAATTGCAATCTAGTAACCAACACTTTACAGAGGACTTTGGTGTCGGTATTGATCATAGCTAAAGGTTTGTGTGACGCTTTAAGCTCCGAGTGAATTTTCCCGATTCATGCCCTTATAGGTACAATTCACATTGCCCTTATATAGGCAGAGAAATAAAGCCCTTATTTTAGGCATAGCCCATGCTATCCCAAATACAGGCATGGCTATTACCACCCGCACCAAACGTCACAACGATTTCTTGGAAAACCAGCTTAAGCAGTTAGGGAACTTCCCTTTGCTCGAATATTGATTTGTCCAATAACTCAGTTACTTTACAAAGAACAACTGTTCCCTAGGGGTTCCTTCCTGACGTTCATATGCCCTACTTTACGTCAACCTATGGCATTCCTAAACACCTTCAAGGTATAAATAAACCTACACTTGCTCTAGCAAGACACGTTGGTTTGGAGCAGTTTGAAGACCTACTTGCCCGACGCAGCTCGCTACAGCAAGTGCAGAAGGGAGCCGACTCTCCAGCTGACACACTGATCAGGAAGCTGCCTTTCTCCTGCCGAGAATCCAGCTCCAGTGTTTCCGGCTCCCCTTGCGGGGTGTTGGGAAATCGAGTCCCGAGACAGAGATACCAGACCTCCTTCATTCTAACCAAGGTATGGAGCTGATTAGAACCTAGAGAAATCTTTGGTAGATTCTTGGCAAAAACTAAACCTTTGCTACACAATACTTACTTCTTCCCGCGTACTAGCCTTAGGTTAGCTACATTGGGGTAGGCATATTTTAGAAGCACCAGTTGATTATTTTAGTCAATGTTATTTATGTATGTATTTTTATATGGCTTAGAACCTATACAATGCTCGTACAGTATTATTTCATATTACTGTTTACGCTGTACACAGTATACTTTGCAGTCTGCATAACGATTGCAGCAGTTCACTTCTCTTGCATGAGAAAGAAGACTGTTCAATAAACCCTTTTATTGAAAACGCCCGTCTCACTATTTCTCTGCAACTCTGAAGAAGCGAAGCATGCACGATTGAGTGAAATACTTATCTATTGTTTCTGCGACTCTGAGTGATATATTCTTATTCTTGGGAAACAAAGTTGTCATGTTTATGCGGTTGTCAGAAACTAATCCCTTCTTGTGTATTGGATAAAGTTTCTAGTGACCTCTGAGTTAGCTGACACACACACAATTAAGTTTAGTATATTCGATAGAGACCTAGTTGACCTCAGTCCTACGTCTAATCTGTAGGATATATTATTCCAATGCATAGAGCCTATTGAGAATATAGGAACTACACTACAAAAGTTCTATAGGAAGCCGGGTCTACTGCGTCTCCACTCAGCTTGGCGGCCATACAAATTATGCCCTCTTGCATAGTTGGTAAGAGGGAGCCCACCCATCGCACCCCAGTATACACCTCTAGGAGCTTCTCTGTAGGCTGAGGCAGAAAGGCTTGATAAAATTCCACCGGAAAGTCAACCCCCCCCCCAGTGTTTTGCACTTGGCCATGAAACACAGGGACCCTTCCCTCAAGGCCCTCCATTAAGGTATCCAGGGACCTAGGGACCCCCACACTCGCCACATAGCTTTGGCTCCATTCGTCTTGCCAATGAAAACATCCCTGTGCACCCCCTGTGGGAACTTGACGAAGACATCATTTATAGCCTTCTGCGTGATAGCAGCCGTACCGTCTAGGCATTCCAGACAGCACACCAGTGATATCTTCACCTCCTTCTGCAGTACCAAGACAAGCAGATGACCAGGTTTGTCCCCGTCTCTGTGCAGCTCTTGCTGATAACTTTTAAGTGTGTATTTCTCCAGTCTGCCCCATGTGTCTTCAAAGCATTGCCATAAGTCCAGCAACACCGGTCGATCATTTGGAGATGCCCCCTCCCATTGTTGTACATCAGCTAGTCTTCCCTCCCAGTGTGTCAAGTCTTGCCAAAGTTATTTCTTCACCCTATAGACTTTGCTCAAAAGCACACCCCTCTTACCACTGGCTTCAGCACCTCACACTCATTTGCCCTTGTGTTCATCGTGCCTCAATTGT
Organism: Lissotriton helveticus; assembly: GCF_964261635.1. Lineage (NCBI taxonomy): Eukaryota > Metazoa > Chordata > Amphibia > Caudata > Salamandridae > Lissotriton > Lissotriton helveticus. The sequence continues at coordinate 190,799,460 of NC_136060.1, forward strand.
CTGTCATATATTCATCAGTTGCCCCAAAATGTCTGGCAGAAGTTTCCATGTCTCCATAGGACCATCTTCCACCATCCAAATACAATTCACAAGCAGCGGGCATGGTCTGAAAGAAATCCACCCAGAGAAATAGAAGGCACTATTTTATGCATGCCCAGCCCAGCAACTAGTAAGTCAACTATATGTGTTGTGAATAGGAGAATATCAAGAATACTCTCTGAAAGTCGGGTACATGGCCCTCCAAAAATCCTACAAAACCTGCATTAGTCATATATTCTGTCAGGACCACTCTCATGTCCGGCTTGGTGTGCTGTTTAGGCGGTGCCCTGTCCATCTCACCATCCAGGACACAGTTGAAGTCCCTGGCTCAGATTGTCAGCATCCCCACTTATTCCGTTAGGAGGGTCTGCTCTTTATAGTAGTAACGTGCTTCATCAGTGTGCAGTGGATAAGTGTTGCGTATGCGGATTTCCCTCTCATCTAATGCCCCAAACACAAGCATGTATAATCCTTCTATATCTACCTCCAAATATAGGTGCTGAAAGGGGACCCTAGGGGTAATCCACACAGACACCCCTCTGGCATAGCCAGAATACGTGGTTGAGTACATCTGACCTCTCCATTTCTTTGAGAGCTTCTGGGCTTTGCCCCTGTGAGATGGGCCTCTATGTTGCTTTGTGCATCCACTAAGACCCTGTACATTCCAGGCGATGAACTGGTAGTTACTCACCATATCTGCATGTTTATAAAAGGGAGTCCAGGCCCCTCAAGCATATTCAAGACAATACCAGCCCTAGACCTCCCACACTTACCACAAGGAGTGGAGGCTAGAGAGGAACCCACATAAGAAACATGAGGCAACAAAATAGGAAAAAAAATAAGCTAATGAACATTAAACACATCCAATGTTTTCCCTCCCAACACCCTCCCTGGAGAGATACAGTGTAACCGAACAATAGTGTGTCTGCCCAGTTAAATCTGGCTAATATAACAACTTAGCACAGTTATCCAATAAGAATACTCAGATATCCCAGCAATACAATGGACCCCTCTTCCGGTTTCATATTGATCACAGTTTATTATTCCTGTAACAGAAACAGGTATGTCCATTTAATGCCACCTGAGGTCTGGGAGCCTCTAGGGCGTGACAGGAGGCTCCCGCCACTGCAGGCCATATCATAACAGGATCCCCATCCTTTCCAGTCTCAACAACACAATGAAGTCTGCACAGTAGCTCAGCTCCCACACTGTGCCAAACAGAGTGTCCTTCCATGTCCACTCTTCATGTGCCCCTGAATTCTCATCTTGGCCCCAATAACAGCATCAATAGAGCATCAGTGGCAGTGTAAACAGAGCATCAATAAAATAGTTGTGTTAATCAAAACTGATTCAGCTCCCCAATCCGCCGGGCATAGTCACATGCTTTTGACTATGCCCGCCGGTGCAGCAGTAGATCCCCCCCCTTCTTATTTGAGAGTATAATCCTCTCCACTGAAGATAACATCTCCCCATGCCACATAGTACCATCCTCCTGCACCAGAACACGCGGGGTCCTGCGCGTGATGAACCCGGACAAGCCTGACTGGCTACACAGTTGTCCACCACACCTCCCCGACCTCTGGTAGTTTACAGGGACCCTTTCTCCCTCCAGGCGTCAAACGAGCACCCTGTCCTTAAGTTCAAACCACGTCCAAACCTCCTCCGGCCAATCAAAGAAGTAAGCTTTTCTATTGGGAATCACACGTAGTCTTATTGAATACATAAAATAATCTGCAGATTCATAACTCTGAGTTTTTGCTTGACCTCTAGGTACGAATTCCTCTGGGTCTGTACCTTATGGGTATAGTCCAGATAAGTGTCAATGGTGTGATTTTCATAGCACAGCGCTTCAGTCTACTTGGCCACTTTTAGAGTGCAGTCTCTGTTTTTATAATAGAAGATACTGGCAATGATCGCCCTAGGAACTTCAATGTGGTGGGTGGAACATAGGCCAACAGCAGTCTTATTAAGCTGGCAGATCACAAGAGGGCCCTCCATGCAAAACCAGCATCAACTCCAGACCACCGCCACCGTGCCGAGGGAAGAGTTCAGCCAAGCATGCAGCCTGCACATATTAGTCCAGATGCAAGTAGGGTTTTTACCAGCCTCCTCTCGGCATGCAACTTGCCAGAAACCAGGGCAAAAGGCAGCAAGTCAATAAGCCCCAGTCAAGGTAAGCCAGATGGCCGCACACCACAGACACCAAGGAGGAAGCCCACGCTGTCCCAAGTAGTCGTCCAGCAGCACATATAACCTCTCAGAGACACTGTCCACACAGGTCTCGTCTCCACTCTCAGTACAGACCAGGCTCTCCCCATCTGCGGCTCCATTTGAGCCCCACGCTAGCCAGGACACTGGGGTACATTCATTCAGATCAGGGGTTCCCCACCGGCCAGGTGCTCACCATTCTGCTGGACCTGTCCAGCACTGCCAGCAGCAAGGCATGGTCAGGGCTTACCACTCCTGCCACTGCAGGCAGAATTCTCCTCCTCTGCAGGGAGACCATTACTAAAAATATGGCAACGTGTTGCCTTTCTTGAAGGCCCTTTGCAAAGGTTGATTGGCCACTTTTCTATTGCTTATTCCTATATTTGAGTGCGAAAGTTGTACTGATGAGGTGAAACCTTTTCCTAGAAAGTATTAACATGTGTAAACTGCCAAGATAATGAAATAATATTAACATGAAATGTTGCTCCACACTGCTCCACACAATGTGTCTTTTCTTGCTGCATAATTTAGTCAACTTTAATGCATAATTTGCTCCTCCCCACTGCATAACCCCAGTGGCCGTGGCTACGACTCATGATGAAGTGGTGACCAAAGAGAGGCCATGAGTGTCACTGATAAGAGGATAGGGGGTCACTGCGAAGAGAAAGTAGTAGAAGAGTGAAACAAGGGGATGAGGCTAGTGCAGTATCCCTAGTGTCCTGGTACAATCTACACTGGCGCAGAGATGTAACATACTTTTGCCACAGAATTATCATGTTCCCGATCCATCTGAGAAGGTTCGGTGGGGCCGACACAAAAATATTTTATGCAGGCATGGTTCTGCAGTACAAAGTATGAGGACCACTGTCCCATCTGGTGATAATAATTTTGCAAATCACAGCACTAGTGGTAATTACTGCATACCCCACTACATCCCACGCTAATTCAAGAGTCATTACAGCACATGTAAGTTTTGATGCATTTACGTTGCAAGACACTAAATTGCATGTTACATTACCTCATAGGTAAGCAAAAGTAAGTATTAATATTAAAAACTATTTTTTATGTTTTTAAAATCCTAACAAAGGTTATGGTGGCGCAATAGCATGGCCTTTGATTCACCAAAATGCCTGGGGTAGCAGAACGGACATCACATGTCATTTGACTCCAATGACATCACAGGAAGCAATATCATACAGCACTTGACCTGCTGTCACCCTCTCCTCAGCTATCTGTTTCTCAGCTATCTGTCTTTTTTTATTATCTCTTTCGGTTCTGTTGCTGTCTCATTCGCTACCCTCCAGACTCCACCTCTTTCTCACATGTGTCTTGCTCACTGTCTCACTTTTTCCCCTCTCTCACCTGAATATTTCAGCAGTTCTACCTCTTTTTTTCACCTCTCATTCACCTGTCTCCCACCTGTCTTATAATGAATAATCTGTCTCTTTCGCTAATGTCTGTCTCAGTATCACTTCCATATCTCTCATCTTTCCTTCTCCTTGCCTCTCCCTCAGCTGTTTTTTGCTAACCTGTAACTGTCTTCCCATCACCACTGTTTCTCTCTCTAAACTACATACACTGTCTCTCATTCACCTCTATCACTTTATCAACACTCTCTCAATTGTATACCTATTTGATTTGTCACTTTTTCACCTGTTCATCTCCCTACCTCTCTCAGCTGTATTTCAAACCTAATGCGCCTCTCTATCACACCTATCTTTCCCTCTCTTTCTGCCGCTCTTTGTCATCTCTCTTATATCACATCTCTCACATTGTCAGCCCACCTGAAAGGCCTTCCTCTCTCTCAGATTTGTAGTTGTCTCTTTGTCATCTGTCTATGTGACAATCACCTATCGCTCCCCCCTCGTATGCTCTTTGACAACTATATCTCACTTTTCCTCCTCCCCGCCTGTGCCTCATCTATTAGACCTATATCTGTCTTCCTATCACCGCAATGTTTCTCTCTCTCTAAACTATATATGCTGTCTCCCATTCAACTCTGTTTCTTTATCACCACTCTCTCAATTGTCTCCCATCTTTCAGTTGTCACTGTCACCTGTCCATATCCCCACTTCTCTCAGCTGTATTTCCAACCTAACACGCCTCTCTCTCACAGCTGTCTTTCCCTCTCTTTCTGTCGCTTTTCCTCATTTCTTCCCCTTACATCCATCATATTATCATTTCACCTAAATAGTCATCCCTTCTCTTAGATTGTTAGTTGTCTCTATGTCACCTGCTATGAGACTATCACCTATTGCTCTCAGCCGTTGCAGTCTTTCACACCTGTCTATATTTCTACCACCACTCTTTGAGGTCTCGGTATTCCATCTTTGGGCCTGATTACAAGTCATTCTACTTTTTTTTTCCTAACCCGTGGGTAAACGCCTGTTTGTGCATGGGTCGGAATTACGAGTTGAATGTTATTTAATACATCCGATTAATATTAGATGTGTTAAATATCTCAATCTTCAATGAATTTCGGCAGGTCAATCCTGCCAAAATGTAACATGGGGAAACCATATAGTAATTACCATATTATGCGCATTTTGGGCCTTTAAACACCAAATTACGCATGTTATTCCCCAGAAACTCGTAAATAGCACCTATACTTGTAATCAGGCCCTTTGTGTCTCTCACATGCCTGTCTTTCGATCTCTCGCCCGTTTTTCAGTAGAGTCCTCTTCATGCTCTCCCTTGTGTTCTTTTTACTTTATTTTCTCAAATAATCTTTCCCCTCAACCTCGCTCTCTCTGATGCATTTTTTTATTATTTCATGCTCCCTTCACGTGCTCAGGAGTAGCAGGACTCGCAGGACTCCTTTTTGCTGGGTTCCTCTCCATTTGCAAAAATAAATAAATGTTTTGGAAGTTTGTTAAATCCCGCTGTGGCTGAAAGGTTTCAATTCTCCTACCATTGCGTCATTGAGGATTTAGAATAGTGTGTTGTGCAATATTTTAATCTGACCGCATGGGGGCAATCATGTCCCTCTTTAGATGCATTCACTGTGCAAAATGATTGTCAAGTACTTTGTTCAAGCTCTTCGAATTGTATTTCTCTAAAATTGGACGAGGCAGCAGCGGTCTATCTGCCGGAAGATTTAAAGGCCTCAAATCAATCAATCAATGCTGCTATCTTTGCGGGTCAGTAACTTAATGCAAATAAGACAAATAAAACGGAACATGATATTATTATTATTATTATTATTATTATTATTATTATTATTATAAAGTTAAACAATTATTGGCACCCCTTGCTAGGCTTAAAAAACACACCACAGGGATTCAAGGTTATTTGTCAACATGTAAAAGTTCGTATCTATTGTAGTGTATTATAGGAAAACCTATGCTTTAAGGGTTTTCCCATTTTAATGTGTACTGTATAATGCAGCACTCATGCAAATTGGGGAAAACAAGGAGATACAATATTTTTCCTCGCTGCGCCTGCCTCGTAGGATTTTGTTCAACATGTCTGTCCACAATTATTTGTAGACCCGTGGTGCTGGAACAGTTGTTAGAGGGGGGATGCAGCCAATAATGTTATAATGCCTTTCCTTTGCTTATGCAACATTTTAATAATTTTTAGCCCAGCGCCATATCAACTTTTATTTTAGTTTTCACCTGAAGGGGGATGGGAGCACACTGCTTCACCTCCCAGCACAGCTCGCCCCTTTGCATCCTGGTAAATGCAGTTCAATTTAAATGCTTACTTGAAAGTTTGCAGAGTGTTTCACCAAAGTTGGTGCAGGTTAGTGCTGTTAATCTCTAGACACATGTGTTTCTAGATTTTATCCTTCATCAGTAGAGATAAAACGAAATTCATCTGGGGTTTGATGAGAAAGCTGCCACAATCCTCTCAGGTCTCTGTACCTCTCCCTGGCGCACAGGTGCATCTCCAACTTTGGTGAAAAACTCCAGCTATTTTTGAAGTAAGTTTGAACTGTGTACGGGATTTACCAGGATGCAAAGGGGCGAATTGTGCTGGAACTGTGAGGCAGTATGCTCCCAACCCCCATTCTGTTTAAAAGGCTCCCTTGAGCCAGCAAGCTGATGAGCTTTGGAGATGAACTGTGTGCCTGTGAGTGGTACTGTGACCTGAGAGGAACTTGGCAGCATTTCCAGCAACCCCAGATGATTTTTCTTTGCTCTCTAAAACTGCTGCTCTCTACTGACGAAGGGCTCAACCCAGAAACACTTGTCTAGAGACATACAGCAATGTCTGCACCACCTTTGGTGAAAAACTCCAGCTATTTTTGAAATAAGTTTAAACTGTGTACTGCATTTACCGATGCGGGGGTGCGGCAGCCTTTGAAGTCTGATGCCGAGGCACAGACAAATGGTGGTGTGTTATGTGGCTGGCGATAGTGTGCATGTGCATAGATCACATGAATTGTATGCGATCCGCCGCCGTTTTTGTAGACTTTTCTTTTCCGCTTACTATAATCTCGCCAGAGCAATGCGCAAGCGCATTGGCTCAGGCGAGACCTAAAAAACAATGGGGTCAGCAGGGTGCAGCTCGGGACAGAGACAAGGGATGTGACATATGTATTCTCACACACCGCCAGTGTGAGTGTCAACATGACCCCAAATCTCTGCTCCATAGAGTGCAGCACTTTGAGCTTTAGCACCAGAGGCCTCCAAAGCAGGGGTTAATGACCGAGTTTGGGTCTGTTTGTGGTGTCGGAGTATTGATTTAGATTCATGACATAAGGTTAAATGTCTTTTGTCAAGTTGTGATACCCATCCTAAGTAGTCTGTCATCCTAGCCCCTAGATAATCAAAGCATCTTACCCTCTCACGGGATTTATCTGCAATTCTCACTGCCCTTATTTTGACCTTACTCTTCCCAAAGACCATGAATTTGGTTTTCTTTACATTCAGTTCCAGGCCCCTAGTAACACTTCTAATGCGAGTCCTATTGGCTATGGCAATGCTTGTTGGTAGCAAGCAAGGACAGTGCTGTTGTGGTGCTGAGTGATGATGTGGTTGGGATGAGTGATGTGGTGGTGTATTAGAGTGAGGTGGTGGTGTATTAGAGTGATGTGGTGGTGTCCCAGAGTGATGTGGCAGTGTCCCCAAGTGATGTGGTGGTGTCCCAGAGTGATGTGGTGGTGTCCCTGAGTGATGTGGTGGTGTCCCTGAGTGATGTGGTGGTGTCCCCGAGTGATGTGGTGGTGTTCCTGATTGATGTGGTGGTGTTCCTGAGTGATGTGGTGGTGTCCCTGAGTGGTGTGGTGATGTCCCTGAGTGATGTGTTGGTGCCCCTGAGTGATGTGGTGGTGCCCCTCAGTGATGTGGTGGTATCCCCGAGTGATGTGGTGGTGTCCCTGAGTGATGTGGTCACGTCCCTGAGTGATGTGGTGGTGTCCCTGAGTGATGTGGTGGTGTCCCTGAGTGATGTGGTGGTGTCCCTGAGTGATGTGGTGGTGTCCCTGAGTGATGTGGTGGTGTCCCTTAGTGATATGGTGGTGCCCCTGAGTGATGTGGTGGTGTCCCAGGGTGATGTGATGGTGTCCCCTAGTGATGTGGTGTTGTCCCTGAGAGATGTGGTGGTGTCCCTGAGTGATGAGGTGGTGTCCCCGAGTGATGTGGTGGTGTCTCTGAGTGATGTGGTGGTGTCCCTGAGTGATATGGTGGTGTTCCTGAGTAATGTGGTTGTGTCCCTGAGTGATGTGGTGGTGTCCCTGAGTGATGTGGTGGTGCCCCTGAGTGGTGCCCCTGAGTGATGTGGTGGTGCCCCTGAGTGATGTGGTGGTGTCCCTGAGTGATGTGGTGGTGTTCCTGAGTGATGTGGTGGTGTCCCTGGTGATGTGGTGGTGCCACTGAGTGATGTGGTGGTGTTCCTGAGTGATGTGGCGGTATTCCTGAGTGATGGTGTGGTGTCCCAGAGTGATGTGGTGGTGTCCCAGAGTGATGTGGTGGTGTCCCAGAGTGATGTGGTGGTGTCCCTTAGTGATGTGGTGGTGTCCGTGAGTGATGTGGTGGTGTCCTCGAGTAATGTGGTGGTGTCCCCGAGTGATGTGGTGGTGTCCCTGAGTGATGTGGTGGTGTCCCTGAGTGATGTAGTGGTGTTCCTGAGTGATGTGGTGGTGTCCCCGAGTGATGTGGTGGTGTCCCTGAGTGATGTGGTGGTGTCCCCGAGTGATGTGGTGGTGTTCCTGAGTGATGTGGTGGTGTTCCTGAGTGATGTGGTGGTGTCTCTGAGTGGTGTGGTGATGTCCCTGAGTGATGTGGTGGTGCCCCTGAGTGGTGCCCCTGAGTGATGTGGTGGTGCCCCTCAGTGATGTGGTGGTATCCCCGAGTGATGTGGTGGTGTCCCTGAGTGATGTGGTCGTGTCCCTGAGTGATGTGGTGGTGTCCCTGAGTGATGTGGTGGTGTCCCTGATTGATGTGGTGGTGTCCCTGAGTGATGTAGTGGTGCCACTGAGTGATGTGGCGGTGTTCCTGAGTGATGTGGTGGTGTCCCTGAGTGATGTGGTGGTGTCCCTGAGTGATGTGGTGGTGTCCCTGAGTGATGTAGTGGTGCCACTGAGTGATCTGGTGGTGTCCCAGGGTGATGTGGTGGTGTACCCTAGTGATGTGGTGTTGTCCCTGAGTGATGTGGTGGTGTCCCTGAATGATGAGGTGGTATCCCGGAGTGATGTGGTTGTGTCTCCGAGTGATGTGGTGGTGTCCCTGAGTGATATGGTGGTGTTCCTGAGTGATGTGGTGGTGTCCCCGAGTGATGTGGTGGTGTCACCGAGTGATGTGGTGGTGTCCCTGAGTGATATGGTGGTGTTCCTGAGTGATGTGGTGGTGGTGTCCCGAGTGATGTGGTGGTGCCCCTGAGTGATGTGGTGGTGGTGTCCCCGAGTGATGTGGTGGTGTCCCCGGGTAATGTGGTGGTGTCCCTGAGTGATGTGGTGGTGCCCCTGAGTGGTGCCCCTGAGTATTGTGGTGGTATCCCTGAGTGATGTGGTGGTGTCCCCGAATGATGAGTGATGTGGTGGTGTCCCCGAGTGATGTGGTGGTGTCCCCGAGTTACAGTAGTTTACTTTCTGTACTACTAATGAGTGATTCTATGAAACTGTGTATCTGTGTGTGTGTGTGGCTGTATGGGGGAATAGGTGAGTGTGTGAGTAGCTGTATGTGTGAGTAACTGACTATATGAGTGTTTGTATGGGTGAGTGAGTGGGTGGGGAAGTAGTGTATAGATGAGGGAGTGGGTATGTGAGAGACTGTATAAATGAGTGAGTGGTTGTATAGGTTTTTATACAGGCTAGTGAGTGGCTGTGTCAGTAGCTGTATGAGTAAGTGAGTGGCTTGGTGAGTGGCTGTATGGGTGAATGAGTGGGTGTGTATGTGGCTGTAAATGGTGAATGAGAGGGTGCATAAGTGGCTGTATGGGTGAGTGAGCAAGTGTGTGAGTGGCTGTAAATAGTGAATGAGAGAGTACATTTGTGGTTGTATAGGTGAGCGAGCAGGTGCATGAGTGTATGTATAGGTGAGTGTTAGGGTACTTGAGTGGCTCTATGGGTGCATGAATAGGTGTGTATGTGGGTGTATGGGTGAGTGAATGGGTGTGTGAGTGCCTGTATAGGTGAGTAAGTGAGTGTGATAAAAGCTCTATGGGAGACTATGTGGCTTTCTCAGTGACTGCTAGGTGACTGAGTACTTGATAGCATGTGTATGAGTAAGTGAGTGGGTGTGTGAGTATCTGTATGTGTGAGTGACTGGTTGTGTGAGTGCCTGTATGAGTGAGTGAACGGGTGTGTGACTAGCTCTATGCATGAATGAGTGGGTGCCTGAGTATTGTATGGGTTTGTGAAAGGGTATGTGAGTGGTTGTGTGGGTATGTGAATGGTTGTATGAGATTTTATCTGGGGGTGTGAGTGGGTATGTGAGGGGTTCTGTTGATATCATCAGTGATGTCATCAATGATGTCTTTGACAATGTCATGAGTGATGTAATATGTGAGGTCATAAGCAGTGCATTGTGGGGGCATAAGTTATAGTTAGCTCAGGCAACTATAACTTCTGTCAGTGATTTTGTATGAGTGAAATCTGGGCCTAACTATAACTTCCTTGTACCTTCGTTTTTTTCAGCGACTTTCTACTTTTTTTAATGTTATTTCCTAACCGTACCCTGTAGCCATAGACAGGGAGTGTGTGAGTGAGTGCATGAGTGTCTCAGTGGGTGTGTGAGTGGTCATTTTCAGCTCGACTTCTGGATTTTTTTCTCCACACTTCTGACCTCTATTTTGCCTCTTTCAGCTGATTGCTGCCCTTTATTTTGCCTCTTTCTGCTCATTTCTGGCCTCTATTTTGCCTTTTTCGGCTCATTTCTGACCTTTATTTTGCCTCTTTCTGCTTGTTTATGACCTCCATTTTGCCTCTTTCTGTTCAGTTCTGACCTTTATTTTACCTCTTCCTGCTCATTTCTAATCTCTATTTTTCCTCTTTCTGGTTGTTTCTGTTCTTTTTACTTTGCCTCTTTCTGATCATTTATGTCCTTTATTCTGCCTCTTTCTGCTCGATTCTGACCTGAAATCTGCCTCTTGAGGCTCGTTTCTGAACTCTATTTTGCCTCTTTCAGCTGGTTCCTCACCTTTATCTTGACTCCTTTGGTTCGTTGCTGGCCTTTATTCTGACTCTTTCATCTCGCTACTGACCTTTATTCTGTCTCATTCTGCTCATTGTTGATCTTTATTCTGCCTTTTTCTACTTGTTCCTCACCTTCCTCTTGCCTCTTTCTGCTCATTTCTCACCTGTATGTTGCCTCTTTCTGCTCATTGTGGACCTATATTGTGCCTCTTTCTGCTTGTTTCTCACCTATATCTTGCCTCTTTCTGCAAATTTCTTACCTTTAATTTGCTTCTTTCTCTTTGTTCCCCTGAGACTGTAGGGGGAGCCTCAAGACCCCGAAGTCCCAGCTGGCTTCTCACCTCCTGCGAGAGCCTGCATTGCTCTTGCAAGAAGGGAGCTGCTAGAAATTCAGCACCCTGTGTGCGAGAGTAGTCTTTCCTCTCTTACCCTACCTTCATTTCCCATCAGCAATTGCAGTCTAGTAACCAACACTTTACAGAGGACTTTGGTGTCTGTATTGATCATAGTTAAAGGTTTGTGTGACGTTTTAAGCTCCGAGTGAATTTTCCCGATTCATGCCCTTATATAGGTACAATTCACATTGCCCTTATATAGGCAGAGAAATAAAGCCCTTATTTTAGGCATAGCCCATGCTACCCAAATACAGGCATGGCTATTACCACTAGGGGTGGGCTTAGTTCGCGAAGTAGCGCTACGCGAAGCTACGCGAAGTGCACTTCGCACTACGCGAACTTCACGTAGCACTACGCGAGCTGCGTAGTAGCATGTTCGCACTGTGCAAGATGCGTTTTCAATGATTGCACAGTGCGGACAAGCATCCGGCACTGTGCAAGCATTGAAAACGCATCTTGCACAGTGCGAGCTGTAGTTTTCTGCTGCTCGAGGAGATTATTACTCGAGCGGCAGCTTTCTCAACGCGAACAGGTAGTTTCTCATTGAGAGCGGTCGCGAGCATGCGCAACCACTCACAATGAGAAACCTGACCTCCTCGCGTTGAGAATCTCGCCGGGATGTCATTTTGCTTGCTCGCGGTCGCGAACATGACGTTCAGGACCGCGAACAAGCAAAAAATGAGCACTGCGCTACGCTACGCTGCACTACGCATGTTCGCACTGTGCTACGTGCCGCTCGCGTAGTGCGAAGTTGCAAAAACTTCGCAAACTCCGCGAGCGGAGCGTAGTGCTTCGCCCAGGCCTAATTACCACCCGCACCAAACGTCACAACGATTTCTTGGAAAACCAGCTTAAGCAGTTAGGGAACTTCCCTTTGCTCGAATATTGATTTGTTCAATAACTCAGTTACTTTACAAAGAACAACTATTCCCTAGGGGTTCTTTCCTGACGTTCATATGCCCTACTTTACGTCAACCTATGGCATTCCTAAACACCTTCAAGGTATAAATATACCTACACTTGCTCTAGCAAGACACGGTGGTTTGGAGCAGTTCGAAGACCTACTTGCCCGACGCAGCTCGCTACAGCAAGTGCAGAAGGAAGCCGACTCTCCAGCTGACACACTGATCAGGAAGCTGCCTTTCTCCTGCCGAGAATCCAGCTCCAGTGTTTCCGGCTCCTCTTGAGGGGTGTTGGGAAATCGAGTCCCGAGACAGAGATACCAGACCTCCTTCATTCTAACTAAGGTATGGAGCTGATTAGAACCTAGAGAAATCTTTGGTAGATTCTTGGCAAAAACTAAACCTTTGCTACACAATACTTACTTCTTCCCGCGTACTAGCCTTAGGTTAGGTACATTGGGGTAGGCATATTTTAGAAGCACCAGTTGATTATTTTAGTCAATGTTATTTATGTATGTATTTTTATATGGCTTATAACCTATACAATGCTCGTACAGTATTATTTCATATTACTGTTTACGCTGTACACAGTATACTTTGCAGTCTGCATAACGAGTGCAGCAGTTCACTTCTCTTGCATGAGAAAGAAGACTGTTCAATAAACCCTTTTATTGAAAACGCCCGTCTCACTATTTCTCTGCAACTCTGTAGAAGCGAAGCATGCACGATTGAGTGAAATACTTATCTATTGTTTCTGCGACTCTGAGAGATATATTCTTATTCTTGGGAAACAAAGTTGTCATGTTTATGCGGTTGTCAGAAACTAATCCCTTCTTGTGTATTCGAGAAAGTTTCTAGTGACCTCTGAGTTAGCTGACACTCACACAATTAAGTTTAGTATATTCGATAGAGACCTAGTTGACCTCAGTCCTACGTCTAATCTATAGGATATATTATTCCAATGCACAGAGCCTATTGGGAATATAGGAACTACACTACAAAAGTTCTATAGGAAGCCGGGTCTACTGCGTCTTCACTCAGCTTGGCGGCCATACAAATTATGCCCTCTTGCATAGTTGGTAAGAGGGAGTGTAACAAATCGAAGTCTTTAAGTCCAGTATATGAAACAAATTAGGTTTATTGAAGATAAGATTCAGGTCATGTAGATAAAATAGAATAAAGTAGATCCAATAATAGAAACCCCACCAGGAGCAGATGGACTCCAGCTCAGCCTCAGATGTAACTGTCTCTCAATCCAAGCATACACAATCAGAACCCTATGTGACATCATAGATGCATGCTGAGCAGGATATAACAAACACTAAAGTAGGACAGAGAAAGAGGAAAAGCAGGATGTAACAGGGAGCCAACCCATCGCACCCCAGTATACACCTCTAGGAGCTTCTCTGTAGGCTGAGGCAGAAAGGCTTGATAAAATTCCACCGGAAAGTCAAACCCCTCCCCCCCCCAGTGTTTTGCACTTGGCCATGGAACACAGGGACCCTTCCCTCAAGGCCCTCCATTAAGGTCTCCAGGGACCTAGGGACCCCCACACTCGCCACATAGCTTTGGCTCCATTCGTCTTGCCAATGAAAACATCCCTGTGCACCCACTGCGGGAACTTGACGAAGACATCATTTATAGCCTTCTGCGTGATAGCAGCCGTACCGTCTAGGCATTCCAGACAGCACACCAGTGATGTCTTCACCTCCTTCTGTAGTATCAAAGCAAGCAGATGACCAGGTTTGTCCAAGTCTCTGTGCAGCTCTTGGTGATAACTTTTAAGTGTGTATTTCTCCAGTCTGCCCCATGTGTCTTCAAAGCATTGCCATAAGTCCAGCAACACCGGTCGATCATTTGGAGATGTCCCCTCCCATTGTTGTACATCAGCTAGTCTTCCCTCCCAGTGTGTCAAGTCTTGCCAAAGTTATTTCTTCACCCTATAGACTTTGCTCAAAAGCACACCCCTCTTACCACTGGCTTCAGCACCTCACACTCATTTGCCCTTGTGTTCGTCGTGCCCCAATTGTCTCTCATATATTCATCAGTTGCCCCAAAATGTCTGGCAGAAGTTTCCATGTCTCCATAGGACCAGCTTCCACCATCCAAATACAATTCACAAGCAGTGGGCATGGTCAGAAAGAAATCCACCCAGATAAATAGTAGGCACTATTTTATGCATGCCCAGCAACTAGTAAGTCAACTATATGTGTTGTGAATAGGAGAATATCAAGAATACTCTCCGAAAGTCGGGTACATGGCCCTCCAAAAATCCTACAAAACCTGCATTAGTCATATATTCTGTCAGGGCCACTGTCATGTCCGGCTTGGTGTGCTGTTTAGGCGGTGCCCTGTCCATCTCACCATCCAGGACACAGGTGAATTCCCTGGCTCAGATTGTCAGCATCCCCACTTATTCCGTTAGGAGGGTCTGCTCTTTATAGTAGTAACATGCTTCATCAGTGTGCAGTGGATAAGTGTTGCGTATGCGGATTTCCCTCTCATCTAATGCCCCAAACACAAGCATGTATAATCCTTCTATATCTACCTCCAAATATAGGTGCTGAAAGGGGACCCTAGGGGTAATCCACACAGACACCCCTCTGGCATAGCCAGAATACGTGGTTGAGTACATCTGACTTCTCCATTTGTTTGAGAGCTTCTGGGCTTTGCCCCTGTGAGATGGGCCTCTATGTTGCTTTGTGCATCCACTAAGACCCTGTACATTCCAGGCGATGAACTGGTAGTTACTCACCATATCTTCATGTTTATAAAAGGGAGTCCAGGCCCCTCAAGCATATTCAAGACACTACCAGCCCTAGACCTCCCACACTTACCACAAGGAGTGGAGGCTAGAGAGGAACCCACATAAGAAACATGAGGCAACAAAATAGGAAAAAATAAGCTAATGAACATTAAACACATCCAATGTTTTCCCTCCCAACACCCTCCCTGGAGAGATACAGTGTAACCGAACAATAGTGTGTCTGCCCAGTTAAATCTGGCTAATATAACAACTTAGCACAGTTATCCAATAAGAATACTCAGATATCCCAACAATACAATGGAACCCTCTTCCGGTTTCATATTGATCACAGTTTATTCTTCTTGTAACAGAAACAGGTATGTCCATTTAATGCCACCTGAGGTTTGGGAGCCTCTAGGGCGTGACAGGAGGCTCCCGCCACTGCAGGCCATATCATAACAGGATCCCCATCCTTTCCAGTCTCAACAACAGGATGAAGTCTGCACAGTAGCTCAGCTCCCACACTGTGCCAAACAGAGTGTCCTTCCATGTCCACTCTTCATGTGCCCCTGAATTCTTATCTTGGCCCCAATAACAGCATCAATAGAGCATCAGTGGCAGTGTAAACAGAGCATCAATGAAATAGTTTTGTTAATCAAACCTGATTCAGGTCCCCAATCCGCCGGGCATAGTCACATGCTTTTGACTATGCCCGCCGGTGCAGCAGTAGATCCCCCTTCTTATTTGAGAGTGTAATCCTCTCCACTGAAGATAACATCTCCCCATGCCACATAGTACCATCCTCCTGCACAAGAACATGCGAGGTCATGCGCGTGATCAAGCCTGACTGGCTACACAGTTGTCCACCACACCTCCCCGACCTCTGGTAGTTTACAGGGACCCTTTCTCCCTCCAGGCGTCAAACGAGCACCCTGTCCCTAAGTTCAAACCACGTCCAAACCTCCTCCGGCCAATCAAAGAAGTAAGCTTTTCCATTGGGAATCACACGTAGTCTTACTGAATACATAAAATAATCTGCAGATTCATAGCTCTGACTTTTTGCTTGACCTCTAGGTACGAATTCCTCTGGGTCTGTACCTTATGGGTATAGTCCAGATAAGTGTCAATGGTGTGATTTTCATAGCACAGCGCTTCAGCCTACTTGGCCACTTTTAGAGTGCAGTCTCTGTTTTTATAATAGAAGATGCTGGCAATGATCGCCCTAGGACGAGCACCTGGGGGAAGAGCTCTCTATGTATGCTCTCCATGCAAAACATCGTAGATAGTCCCTGCTGTCTCAATGTCTTATGGATCCAATCCTCCAGGAAGCGTTCAGCAGATGGAGTATCGGCCCCCTCCGGGAACCGCAGCACGCAGATGTTATTACACCTTGGCTGCCGCTCTGCGTCTCCAACCCTGGACTTCAATGTTTTTACTACTCTTTCCAGATTAGCCATGCACTCCCACATAGTTGTGACCGCCTTTTGAAATTCTATGATGGATTCCTCTGCTGCATTTACTTTCTCCATCACTTTCTGGATTCCGCCTAAAGCAGATTGACATCCACAGCCACCATCTCTATCTTTCCCTCCAAGGCCATTCTCGAGCCATGTATGGTGGCCAACAGGTCCGCTCTCGTGAGCTCCCCTCTGGCTGGTCAACCATCACAGTCCAGCAAGGGTCCATCTTGTCATATAGTTCCTGATGTGTGCTTGGGGGCAACCATGTATTGCATGATAGTGTTGCCCTGCTGGGGCTCAGATGCCTTATGCTCACCCATGGTCCCTCAGACCTCAGCAAACACGCAGGGGCTGATCAAGTAATCAAAACCTCTGCATAAGTACCCACACCAGGTGGGTGCAACATGGGCCAACAGCAGTCTTATTAAGCTGGCAGATCACAAGAGGGCCCTCCATGCAAAACCAGCATCAACTCCAGACCACCGCCACCGTGCCGAGGGAAGAGTTCAGCCAAGCATGCAGCCTGCACATATTAGTCCAGATGCAAGTAGGGTTTTTACCTGCCTCCTCTCGGCATGCAACTTGCCAGACACCAGGGCAAAAGGCAGCAAGTCAATAAGCCCCAGTCAAGGTAAGCCAGATGGCCGCACACCACAGACACCAAGGAGGAAGCCCACGCTGTCCCAAGTAGTCGTCCAGCAGCACATATAACCTCTCAGAGACACTGTCCACACAGGTCTCGTCTCCACTCTCAGTACAGACCAGGCTCTCCCCATCTGCGGCTCCATTTGAGCCCCACGCTAGCCAGGACACTGGGGTACATTCATTCAGATCAGGGGTTCCCCACCGGCCAGGTGCTCACCATTCTGCTGGGCCTGTCCAGCACTGCCAACAACGAGGCATGGTCAGGGCTTACCACTCCTGCCACTGCAGGCAGAATTCTCCTCCTCTGCAGGGAGACCATTACTAAAAATATGGCAACGTGTTGCCTTTCTTGAAGGCCCTTTGCAAAGGTTGATTGGCCACTTTTCTATTGCTTATTCCTATATTTGAGTGCCAAAGTTGTACTGATGAGGTGAAACTTTTTCCTAGAAAGTATTAACATGTGTAAAATGCCAAGATAATGAAATAATACTAACATGAAATGTTGCTCCACGCTGCTCCACACAATGTGTCCTTTCTTGCTGCATAATTTAGTCAACTCTAATGCATAATTTGCTCCTCCCCACTGCATAACCCCAGTGGCCGTGGCTACGACTCATGATGAAGTGGTGACCAAAGAGAGGCCATGAGTGTCACTGATAAGAGGATAGGGGTCACTGCGAAGAGAAAGTAGTAGAAGAGTGAGACAAGGGGATGAGGCTAGTGCAGTATCCCTAGTGTCCTGGTACAATCTACACTGGCGCAGAGATGTAATATACTTTTGCCACAGAAATTATCATCTTCCCCATCCCTCTGCGAAGGTTCGGTGGGGCCGACACAAAAATATTTTATGCAGGCATGGTTCTGCAGTACAAAGTATGAGGACCACTGTCCCATCTGGTGATAATAATTTTGCAAATCACAGCACTAGTGGTAATTACGGCATACCCACTACATCCCACGCTAATTCAATAGTCATTACAGCACATGTAAGTTTTGATGCATTTACGTTGCAAGACACTAAATTGCATGTTACATTACCTCATAGGTAAGCAAAAGTAAGTATTAATATTAAAAACTATTTTTTATGTTTTTAAAATCCTAACAAAGGTTATGGTGGCGCAATAGCATGGCCTTTGATTCACCAAAATGCCTGGGGTAGCAGAACGGACATCACATGTCATTTGACTCCAATGACATCACAGGAAGCAATATCATACAGCACTTGACCTGCTGTCACCCTCTCCTCAGCTATCTGTTTCTCAGCTATCTGTCTTTTTTTATTATCTCTTTCGGATCTGTTGCTGTCTCATTCGCTACCCTCCAGACTCCACCTCTTTCTCACATGTGTCTTGCTCATTGTCTCACTTCTTCCCCTCTCTCACCTGAATATTGCAGCAGTTCTACCTCTTTTTTCACCTCTAATTCACATGTCTCCCACCTGTCTTATAATGAATAATCTATCTCTTTCGCTAATGTCTGTCTCAATATCACTTCCATATCTCTCATCTTTCCTTCTCCTTGCCTCTCCCTCAGCTGTTTTTTGCTAACCTGTAACTGTCTTCCCATCACCACTGTTTCTCTCTCTAAACTACATACACAGTCTCTCATTCACCTCTATCCCTTTATCAACACTCTCTCAATTGTATACCTATTTGATTTGTCACTTTTTCACCTGTTCATCTCCCTACCTCTCTCAGCTGTATTTCAAACCTAATGCGCCTCTCTATCACACCTATCTTCCCCTCTCTTTCTGCCGCTCTTTGTCATCTCTCTTATATCACATCTCTCACATTGTCAGCCCACCTGAAAGGCCTTCCTCTCTCTCAGATTTGTAGTTGTCTCTTTGTCATCTGTCTATGTGACAATCACCTATCGCTCCCCCCTCGTATGCTCTTTGACAACTATATCTCACTTTTCCTCCTCCCCGCCTGTGCCTCATCTATTAGACCTATATCTGTCTTCCTATCACCGCAATGTTTCTCTCTCTCTAAACTATATATGCTGTCTCCCATTCAACTCTGTTTCTTTATCACCACTCTCTCAATTGTCTCCCATCTTTCAGTTGTCACTGTCACCTGTCCATATCCCCACTTCTCTCAGCTGTATTTCCAACCTAACACGCCTCTCTCTCACAGCTGTCTTTCCCTCTCTTTCTGTCGCTTTTCCTCATTTCTTTCCCTTACATCCATCATATTATCATTTCACCTAAATAGTCATCCCTTCTCTTAGATTGTTAGTTGTCTCTATGTCACCTGCTATGAGACTATCACCTATTGCTCTCAGCCGTTGCAGTCTTTCACACCTGTCTATATTTCTACCACCACTCTTTGAGGTCTCGTTAATCCATCTTTGGGCCTGATTACAAGTCATTCTACTTTTTTTTCCTAACCCGTGGGTAAACGCCTGTTTGTGCATGGGTCGGAATTACGAGTTGAATGTTATTTAATACATCCGATTAATATTAGATGTGTTAAATATCTCAATCTTCAATGAATTTCGGCAGGTCAATCCTGCCAAAATGTAACATGGGGAAACCATATAGTAATTACCGTATTATGCGCATTTTGGGCCTTTAAACACCAAATTACGCATGTTATTCCCCAGAAACTCGTAAATAGCACCTATACTTGTAATCAGGCCCTTTGTGTCTCTCACATGCCTGTCTTTCGATCTCTCGCCCGTTTTTCAGTAGAGTCCTCTTCATGCTCTCCCTTGTGTTCTTTTTACTTTATTTTCTCAAATAATCTTTCCCCTCAACCTCGCTCTCTCTGATGCATTTTTTTTATTATTTCATGCTCCCTTCACGTGCTCAGGAGTAGCAGGACTCGCAGGACTCCTTTTTGCTGGGTTCCTCTCCATTTGCAAAAATAAATAAATGTTTTGGAAGTTTGTTAAATCCCGCTGTGGCTGAAAGGTTTCAATTCTCCTACCATTGCGTCATTGAGGATTTAGAATAGTGTGTTGTGCAATATTTTAATCGGACCGCATGGGGGCAATCATGTCCCTCTTTAGATGCATTCACTGTGCAAAATGATTGTCAAGTACTTTGTTCAAGCTCTTCGAATTGTATTTCTCTAAAATTGGACGAGGCAGCAGCGGTCTATCTGCCGGAAGATTTAAAGGCCTCAAATCAATCAATCAATGCTGCTATCTTTGCGGGTCAGTAACTTAATGCAAATAAGACAAATAAAACGGAACATGATATTATTATTATTATTATTATTATTATAAAGTTAAACAATTATTGGCACCCCTTGCTAGGCTTAAAAAACACACCACAGGGATTCAAGGTTATTTGTCAACATGTAAAAGTTCGTATCTATTGTAGTGTATTATAGGAAAACCTATGCTTTAAGGGTTTTCCCATTTTAATGCGTACTGTATAATGCAGCACTCATGCAAATTGGGGAAAACAAGGAGATACAATATTTTTCCTCGCTGCGCCTGCCTCGTAGGATTTTGTTCAACATGTCTGTCCACAATTATTTGTAGACCCGTGGTGCTGGAACAGTTGTTAGAGGGCGGATGCAGCCAATAATGTTATAATGCCTTTCCTTTGCTTATGCAACATTTTAATAATTTTTAGCCCAGCGCCATATCAACTTTTATTTTAGTTTTCACCTGAAGGGGGATGGGAGCACACTGCTTCACCTCCCAGCACAGCTCGCCCCTTTGCATCCTGGTAAATGCAGTTCAATTTAAATGCTTACTTGAAAGTTTGCAGAGTGTTTCACCAAAGTTGGTGCAGGTTAGTGCTGTTAATCTCTAGACACATGTGTTTCTAGATTTTATCCTTCATCAGTAGAGATAAAACGAAATTCATCTGGGGTTTGATGAGAAAGCTGCCACAATCCTCTCAGGTCTCTGTACCTCTCCCTGGCGCACAGGTGCATCTCCAAGAGATCGTCAGCTCAGTGGCTCAAGGGAGCCTTTTTAACCAGAAGGGGGATGGGAGCACACTGCTTCACCTCCAAGCACAGTTCGCCCCTTTGCATCCTGGTAAATGCAGTTCAATTTAAATGCTTACTTGAAAGTTTGCAGAGTGTTTCACCAAAGTTGGTGCAGGTTAGTGCTGTTAATCTCTAGACACATGTGTTTCTAGATTTTATCCTTCATCAGTAGAGATAAAACGAAATTCATCTGGGGTTTGATGAGAAAGCTGCCACAATCCTCTCAGGTCTCTGTACCTCTCCCTGGCGCACAGGTGCATCTCCAAGAGATCGTCAGCTCAGTGGCTCAAGGGAGCCTTTTTAACCAGAAGGGGGATGGGAGCACACTGCTTCACCTCCAAGCACAGTTCGCCCCTTTGCATCCTGGTAAATGCAGTTCAATTTAAATGCTTACTTGAAAGTTTGCAGAGTGTTTCACCAAAATTGGTGCAGGTTAGTGCTGTTAATCTCTAGACACATGTGTTTCTGGATTATAATCTTCATCAGTAGAGATAAAACAAAATTCATCTGGGGTTTGCTGAGAAAGCTGCCACAATCCTCTGAGGTCTCTGTACCTCTCCCTGGCGCACAGGTGCATCTCCAACTTTGGTGAAAAACTCCAGCTATTTTTGAAGTAAGTTTGAACTGTGTACGGGATTTACCAGGATGCAAAGGGGCGAATTGTGCTGGAACTGTGAGGCAGTATGCTCCCAACCCCCATTCTGTTTAAAAGGCTCCCTTGAGCCAGCAAGCTGATGAGCTTTGGAGATGAACTGTGTGCCTGTGAGTGGTACTGTGACCTGAGAGGAACTTGGCAGCATTTCCAGCAACCCCAGATGATTTTTCTTTGCTCTCTAAAACTGCTGCTCTCTACTGACGAAGGGCTCAACCCAGAAACACGTGTCTAGAGACATACAGCAATGTCTGCACCAACTTTGGTGAAAAACTCCAGCTATTTTTGAAATAAGTTTAAACTGTGTACTGCATTTACCGGGATGCAAAGAGGCGAACTGTGCTGGGACTGTGAGGCAGTGTGCTCCCAACGCCCATTCTGTTTAAAAGGCTCCCTTGAGCCAGCAAGCTGACGAGCTTTGGAGATGCACCTGTGTGCCTGTGAGTGGTACTGTGATCTGAGAGGAACTTGGCAGCATTTCCAGCAACCCCAGATGATTTTTCTTTTCTCTCTAAAACTGCTGATCTCTGCTAATGAAGGGCTCAACCCAGAAACACGTGTCTAGAGATATACAGCAATGTCTGCACCAACGTTGGTGAAAAACTCCAGCTATTTTTGAAGTAAGTTTGAACTGTGTACTGCATTTACCAGGATGCAAAGGGGCGAACTGTGCTGGGACTGTGAGGCAGTGTGCTCCCAACCCCCATTTAGTTTTCACCTGTTTGTTTTACACTGGTTTACTGCGGGGAGGGCTCCGTGCTGTTTGGAGACGGCTCGGTTGGGGGCAAAGGCTGCAGTTCGCCCCGGGACGGCAGGAGTGAGACCGCCATCTTGGGGGTAGTGCAGGTCAGCTGGACAGTTGTTTTCTCCCCTGACACTTCAAATGGAGGCACAGATGTCACCGCGCAGACCCTAGACTCATGAGGCGTGAGCCTGGAGTTAGTTTAGCATACTTGCACTTTCCTTTGCTTACGTTTATTCTTTGGCAACATTTTAATCATTTTTAGCCCAGCGCCGTATCAACTCTTATTTACTGTTTTCACCTGTTTGTTGTGCACTGGTTTACTGCAAGGAGGGCTCCGTACTGTTTGGAGGCAGCTTGGTTGGGGGAAAAGGCTGCAGTTCGCCCCGAAACGGCAGGAGTGAGACCGCAATTTCGGGATAGTGCAGGTCAGCGGGATAGTTGTTTTCTCCCGTGACACTTCAAATGGAGGCACAGACGCAAACGCGCAGGGAACGCGTGCAGCGGGCCAGCCGCTGGTGCGCCAGAGCAAGCCCGTCTGCGCCCATCCGCGTCGGACCGTCACCAGAACACCTGCTCATTTTCCCGCTGATCCTTTCAGGTACTTGTGTGACGAGCACCTGACATTGGAGATAAATTGCCCTTCTTCAGCTTGGGTTCCCCAGGACAGCCCTTTTAAATGTAAGTTCTGCTCGTTTCAACTACTACTGGAGGAGTCTGTTCCATCTCCAACAGACCACACAGATTTTAAGTTTCTAAGTCTGAATTTCCGGTCATTAGTGAAACACCATGCCGAGGTCTTCGATCTTCTAGTTGACGAGTCTCCGGATGTATTACTTTTAATGGAGACATGGCTCACTCAAGACTCTGTTGCGGAGTCCTGGTTGGCTCTTCCACAAGGTTTTGTGATGAAGAGTGTAAACAGGGGGTTTGTAGAGGGGGCGGCATCGCAGTCGTTGTTAAGGACAATTACACCTGCAGCTTTAGCAAGGAGAACATAGCGGACAGTGAAAGTGCACTGTTCAAAAGCATACTGAACTGTAAATTCACTGTGTCTGGCCTCCTCATCTACTGTCCCCCAGGTCCTTCTAAAAGCGGTACAAAAGGGGGTGGTAATGGACGGAGCATCTGAACCAATCAAACACTCACACCCAGTCAAAAGATCTGGATTTAATCACAGTTCTTTAGCCCACTCTGCCACCCCAGTTCAGACATGGCTATATGCAAATCAGTCTGACCCTGTGCCTCATGGGAACAGTCCAGCCCGAACTGCCAAGCCTTGCCTTCCCTGGACCGGAAACAAGCTTCCGAGGACCGGTTTCTGGCATTTATTTATTTACGTAATTTTTATAGCGCAACAAATACCCGAAGGTGTCTCGGCGCTGTGGAGCAACTGGAGTCCGCCATCCTGCCATCCTCTTACTGGTTAAACAGCCATGTTTTCAAGAGCCTGCGAAAACTCATCAGGTTCGGGGCGGTTTTAATGGCAAGTGGCAATAGGTTCCAGAGTTTTGGGGTGGCCACAAGAAAGCGCCTGTCTCCCCAGGTGACCGATCTTGTGCGTGGCACAGGGAGGAGACTGGTATTGGCCGATCTTAATTGCCTTCTGGGAGTATACAGCTGAAAGGCTTCAGTCAAGAACCTGGGTCCTATGCCATGTACAGCCTTATATGCAATACAGAGGGCCTTGAATTTAACACGGCTCTCAACTCTCAGCCAGTGAAGCTGACGAATTCCAAGAGTGGTGGATTTGCGGCGAGGGATGTTGAGAAGAATCCTGGCAGCCGCATTCTGAATGGATTGCAGCTTCGTTATGACACGCTTCTGGGTGTGAAGAAAGAGAGCGTTCCCATAATCTATTTTAGAGAAGACTAAGGTAGAAACCAGGGTCTTCCCAGCTGAAGAAGGGAGATAAGGTAGCAGCTTCTTAATTTTTTCAGAATGAAAAATGACGACGACACAACCTTATTAGTGTAGAGGTCAAAAGCCAGCTTGCTGTCAAACAACACTCCCAAATTTCTGGCTTTTTCCACTGGGACAGGTGGGTGGCCAAGCTTTTCCGGCCACCAACCAGGGGACCATTCAGGGGAGAGTCTTCCAAAGGTCATAACCTCGGTCTTGTCCGAGTTGAGCCTAAGACAATTCGAGGCCATCCAGGTACTGACCTCAAGCATAGCTTTCTGGAAATTGGCCGCTACAGTAAGGCCGTCCTTGTGGACACCCAGAACCAGCTGGGTATCATCTGCATACGATGTAAGCTGTATCCCATAGGCCTTTATTATCCTCGCTAAGTCCGCTACATAGATGTTGAAAAGCATAGGACTTAGCGAGGAGCCTTGTGGGACTCCACAGGGGAGTGCAAAGATAGGAGAATAGAAATCTCCCAGCCTTACTGTCTGGGTACGGTTTGCCAGGAAAGATGAAATGAGATCCTTGGCCAAACCGTTTATCCCCAGAGCTGTGACACGGTCGACTAGAGTGACATGGTCGACCGTGTCAAAGGCTGCTGACAAATCCAAAAGGATAAGGACAGCCGCCCCTCCCTGATCCATAATCGCCCTGATCTCATCAGAGGCCTTTATCAAGGCAGTCTCTGTTCCATGCCCTTTCCTAAAACCAAACTGCGTTTCGTCGAGAAGATGGTGAGTCTCAACGAACTCTGAGAGCTGTCTGTTCATCAGGCATTCGCATACTTTGGCAGGAAAGGGCAGGCACGCAATAGGTCTATAACTTGCGACGGCTGTAGGATCTAAGGAAGGTTTTTTTAAAAGAGGTTTTATAACAGCCTTCTTCCATATACTAGGAAATTGGCCTGTCAGAAATGCATTATTGCAGATCTCCATAAGAGGGCGGGAGATCACTTCTGTGAGTTTTAACATCACAGAAGGAGGGCAAGGGTCCAGGGGAGAGCCAGATTTAATGGTGGAAATGAGTTTAATTACATCGTCATGTAAGGCGGGTGAAAAACATGGAAAAGAATCATGATTGTGGTGGGACAATACTTCTTTCCCATTACCACCTCTGTGTTCAATTCTGATATTATCTTCAAATGAAGCATATATATCTGCAACCTTTGTGGTAAAGAAAGTGGCTAATTCATTACAGAAAATCTGTGAGGGCTCAACTCCAGGGCCAGAGGGGGGGGGGTGGACAAAGTAGTAACAACAGAGAACAGTTCTCTAGCAGAATTAGCAGCGGTCTTAATTTGCGCCGAGAAAAAAACAGTTTTTCGAGCCAAAATCGCCTTTTTATAAATCATAAGGGCATCTTTATAAATTTGTCTGGCTATGGGACAGTAGGCTTTCCTCCAGCGCCTTTCTAGATTCCTGCAGTGTTGGCGATGCAGTCGAAGATCTTCACTATACCAGGGGGCCGAAGGAGATACTCTGTTAGGTTTCGTGAATTTCTCTGGGGCCACTAGATCAGCGGCACTTCGGATCCAGTCCTGAAAATCTGAAGCCGATAGTGCCAGAGTATTTCCTCCCTGAGGGCAAGAGGAGGCCAGGTAATCTAGCATCTGAAGAAAGTCTGCGTTTTTCCAAGCACGAGTCCCCATCCTAGTTCGGGGCCTGGAAAGTAAAGGGGCCACGGTCCGTATATCTAGCTGAAATATAATAGCCCTGTGGTCTGACCACGTGATAGGAATAATGTCCAGCACAGAGATGTCAGGATCATTAGTGAACAGACCATCAAGGGTGTGGCCGGCTTGATGTGTGATACCCTTGACTAATTGGTGCAATCCTAAATTGGAAAAGTCAGTCATAAGTTGGGCGGTGTCAGAGTTGTCCTGCTCCTCCAAATAAAAGTTAAAGTCTCCCAATATAGTATATTTATCTGAGCCTATGACGTTGTCATTCAGGTCAGAAAGAGTGGAGAGAAAAGAATTACGGGGGCCAGGGGGTCGATAAAGTATTATACCCTTTAATGCCTGCTTGGGGTTAATGCTAATAGCAAAGGCAGCTGATTCACAATTAGCCGAGTTTATAGGGTCGAGTGTGGTGCAATATTTATCCTTGTAAATAATTGCAAGGCCCCCACCTCTTCCTATAGGCCTATCATGTCTGGCGACGCTATATCCATCCGGGGTAGCATCGCAAAAATCCGGACCTGACCCGGCATCTGCCCAGGTCTCAGTGGCAAATAATAGATCCAGATCATGGGCGACAATAAACTCATTAATGTGGAAGCTATGACATGGGAGTGAGCGCGTATTGATAAGCGCAGCTCGACAGCCATGCGGAGGAGTGTTATCTAAAACATGTGGCATGCCATAATTTAGTTCTAGGTGGGCTGGTAGACAAGGTTGGGGGAGTTGATAGCTACAGCCTGGGCACGTAAAGGGGCGAGTGCCCGTCGCAGCAGTCAGAGAGGCGGTAGTACAGGTCTGACAAATCTTACCAGAATTCAGCTCTTTTAGATACCGGGATGAGTACCGCAATCGGGGACCAGGGGTTGTAGCCCTGGGCCGTGTCCGGTCGCGGACGGGCGCAGACGGTCTTGGCTTTGGCGCGGCTTCGGCGCGCGCCCGCTGCGCCAGCCCGCTGCGCCGTCTAGACATGGTACTCAATATATAGAGCGTGAGGAGGGTGGGAGGCCGGCGCGACTACAGCGCAGCCCCAGCCCACACCCAAGATGGCGCCCGCCGCCGCCTTCCGCGAAAACAAAAGCGGCTAGGCGAGGCAAAGAGAAGAGGATTGAAGCGTGAAGAGGTGTTAGTGTGCCTAATCTCAATTCCCTTTATAAAACACTCTAATTAAAAGCCCCCAAGAAAAATTAGCATATAAATGTTAAAAATGGTTAAAAATCGCTATTTCCAGCTCTGTAATACAGCAGAATTAATGACTAAACACAGTTGGCTCGCAGCCCTAGTACTCCCGACTAGGGAGAGCTCTGAAGGCAGCGAGCGGCAAGAAATTCCCAGCTAAATAGTCAGGGGGGGGGGAGGCCGGCGCGACTAGAGCGCAGCCCCAGCCCACACCCAAAATGGCGCCCGCCGCCGCCTTCCGCGAAAACAAAAGCGGCTAGGCGAGGCAAAGAGAAGAGGATTGAAGCGTGAAGAGGTGTTAGTGTGCCTAATCTCAATTCCCTTTATAAAACACTCTAATTAAAAGCCCCCAAGAAAAATTAGCATATAAATGTTAAAAATGGTTACAAATCGCTATTTCCAGCTCTGTAATACAGCAGAATTAATGACTAAACACAGTTGGCTCGCAGCCCTAGTACTCCCGACTAGGGAGAGCTCTGAAGGTCTTCAGCCCGGCTTGCTTGAATCCAGTGGCAAAGTGAGCAAGGGACTCACGTCTGAGCATACCCTGCCACACTTATGGCGGCCAAAAGCGGTACAAAAGGGGGTGGTTCAGGGAAGATTTATTGAACAGAGTCATGCTACACGCAAGCAGTGCAGCGAACTTTACCATCTTAGGCGACCTAAATCTTCATCTCGAGAATAGTGGGAAAGTGGAGATTACCAGTTTTTTGGCTAACCTAGAGGCTTGTCAGCTGGCTCAGTGTGTCCTTGAGTGTACGCATGTGGCAGGACATCTACTGGACCCCATATTCTCTAACTTAAATTCGCTAAATGTTCTGCCGCCGGTTCCCCAGGCCTGGACTGACCACTTTTTGGTCTCTTTCTCGCTGCAGTTGCAGGGAAAGTCAGACTTGAACCGTCTCGTTTTAAAACGTCCCTGGCATAAGCTGGACCTCAATCTTTTTTCAGCCTTTTTGCCCAGCCACAGGCCTCAGCTGCCACCAGACGTGGAGCTGGCAAATTCATGTTTCCATGAATGGTTGACGCTAAGCCTGGATAGTTGCTTCCCAGCTCAGCTGGGTGGGAAGAATCGTGGACCATCCAACCCTTGGTTTAATGATCCGTTAACCAAAGCCAAAAAAGGCTGTAGACATCTCGAGCTCGCTTGGAGACGCTCTTACGATGTGGCAGCAAAAAGTAAATACCGAGCAGCTATTAAGCAGTATCACAAATTAATTCGGAGAGCACGAGCGGAGTTAGCACTAACCCCGCTAAGACTATCTTCTCTCTGCTTAATGGCATGAAGAGCGCGGGTGTAACTGGGGTTTCGCCTATTTCTTCAAACCATCAGTGCAACGATCTGGCTAGGTATTTTGTGAACAAGGTAGAGAAGATATATCTTGGCCTGCCTACCTTGGCCTCGTTTACTGAGGTGGTTGTGCCAGGGGATACCGGTCCCATGGTGGGCAACATTTTGTCATCTTTTCCTCCTTTGTCCTCTACTGAGGTCGAGTCCCTCTGCTTTAAAATTAAATTGTGCTGGCCGGCCGACCCTCTGACACTCGCCCACTTTAGTCAGTTTCATGCTCTTATTTCACCTGTGTATATTGATCTGGTCCACCTTTCTCTGTCTTCAGCATCTGTACCAGTGTCATGGAAACACGCTAAAGTTATTCCGCTGCAAAAGAAACCGTCTCTGCATCCTTCTGAGTTGGGCAACTATCGCCCCATTTCCCACTTGCCTTTTTTGGCAAAGCTGGTTGAATCTCATGTGAGCTCCACTCTCTCTGAGTTTATTTAGCAGAATGCCATCCTGGACCCTTCGCAGAACGGTTTCCGAGCGCGCCACAGCACAGAGTCTGCCCTGCTGACAGTGACGGAAGCAATCAGGGGGAGTCTGGATGTCGGTGATTCGGCGGCCTTAGTCCTTTTGGACTTAAGTGCCGCATTCGATACCGTCCCTCACACAATACTTTTAAAGCGCCTACTGGAAATTGGTATCAGGGATGTGGCTTTGGACTGGTTTCGGTCCTTTTTGGAGGGGAGATCTTTCCAGGTCTCTGTGCCACCTTTTTATTAGCAGGAGTTTGCTTTGCAACAGGGGGTGCCGCAGGGCTCAATACTGAGCCCCTTACCGTTCAACATTTATGTCCGACCCCTAGCATTGGTAGCAAAAGGTAGGGGGTTGTCATTGGTGTCGTATGCTGACGACACCCAAATGGTGATCGCCTTCTCTAAGAAATGTAGCGTTAATCTGGACAAGTTCAAAGAGGACCTGCTAGTGGTTGCGGACTAGATGGCGGCTAACTGCTTGCAGTTGAACGCCAGTAAGTCTGAGGTTTTATTGTTCGGGAAGGACTGGGAGTTGTGGTCCGAGCAGTGCTGGCCGGATCGTATTCGCCCAAGGAGGTTGTGAAGAACCTGGGCGTGTGGTTCGACAATGGCCTAACTTTCGACATTCAATCGAAAGCAGTTGCAGGGGTCTGTTTTGGGCTTCTGAGATGCTTGAAACCACTGTTGGGTTTTTCCCCCTAAAGTGCGTCAAACCATTGTCCAGGCGACAATTTTATCTAGACTGGACTAAGGCAATTCCCTCTATCTGGGCGCTAATAAGTCCAGCATCAGGCGCCTGCAGAGAATACAGAATGCAGCAGCACGCATTTTGGGGCACTTCCTAAATCTTGCTCTGTTTTCCTTGTCCTTCCTAAACCTCACTGGTTGCCTGTTGAAAAGTGCATTCATTTCAAGTCTCTTTGTGTGTCGCACAGGATCTTGACCCAACAGGCACCTTTAGGGTTGGCCAATCTGTTAGAGTTTTATGTGCCGCAGCGCACCCTAAGATCTGCTGACCAAGCGTTGGTCACTATTCCTCGAGTTTCGAAAGCCAGAGCTGGTGGCCGTTCTTTTCGCAGTCTTGCTGCAAAACTTTGGAATTCGCTCCCTGTTTCTATCAGAGCGATCCAGAACCATCTTGCTTTTCGTAAAGCCATAAAGACCTGGCTTTTCCCTGTCTAACTTCTTAATCTTTTCCCTCTTGGCTCATGCTTATGGTCTCTGGTGGCGCTGGGACGCCCCGTCGTTGGGGCAGCTATGCGCAGTACAAATACGACTATAATAATAATAATAATAATAATAACTGCAGTCAAAGATTGTGAAAAATCCAAACCTCATACAAAAAACACAAGTGTAGCAAATGAGCCACACCAATTGAGCAGGAGAATAGTAAGGGTGTGGTATGTAGCTGGAGCTTTTTGGAGCATTGGTGTGGTAGCGCTCTATCATTTACAGCCCATTTTCAGTTGAGATGCCCACTGTTTGCATAGACATGCTGTTTTAATGGCAAAAGTAGATAGCACAGAGACAATAATGTTTAGAACTCGGTTAAAGTGGCGATTTGTTGTCATCCTTTTAAAATCTTTGTTTACATCACATTTCAGGATTACAAAAAAGTGCTTCATTTGTGCTTTCCTAATTGCTGATACAATTTGATATATGTGTATAGTTCGTTTTCCGATACTTAAATGTGTCTTCAAAGAAACCTGACATGCTACATCCTTTCCTTTTGTTTCCTGTACCCAGTGGCGGCTCCTTCGCTAAGGCAGAGTAGCGCCATACCACTGCATTTTTTTGCAGTGGAGAAAGGAAAAGGAAAATGATAACAACACTACATTATTATCATTTTATTTTCCCTTTGTTTGAAAGCTTTATGGGGCGGGTGGGGTTTGGCGGTCATCACAGCCAGCAAGGGGAGGAATGGTGAGCACTTAAGTGAGCATGACAGTTTGGCCAGCCCTCTCGGGCCGGCCAAACAGTCCTGCGCACTTTGCATGTTCCACACTAGGCTGCATAACACAGCCTGGTGAGAAACATGCACAGGCTCCCTGTCCCGGTCCGAACGCCAATCCACGGCCAACAGACCAATAAAACCGCTGCATTGTAGTGTTGTGATTGGCTTAGGGGAGCCTGCGCACTTTGCATGTTCCACACTAGGCTGCATAACACAGCCTGGTGAGGAACATGCACCGGCTCCCTGTCCCGGTCGGAATGCCAATCCACGGCGTACAGACCAATCACAGCACTGCATTGTAGTGTTGTGATTGGCTTAGGGGAGCCTGTGACTCTTGCTTCAGAGGACGACACAAGATGGCGGTCCGGCAGCAAAGTAAGTCACATTTTAATTGATTTTTCAATCCCCCCAACCACCACCTTACCAGTGCTACTGTGCTCAGTGGCAGCCGCTACTGCCTGTACCCCAGCAGGACTAGATTACTTTTACAAAATCCTCTGACTTTACAGTGGGATAAATAAATGTACACTCCAGTTTCGAAACAAGGAGCAATTTGTCAGAAGACATAGCTTGATGATCCAGCACCCCTACCTGTAGCGCCTATGTTGTTGATGGGGATTTGCCACAAAACCCATGGGTGATTGCATTGGAACGCCCATGCATCACTGCTGGTACCTCCCCTTTATGCAAATATTGCAAGGCAATGCATTTCATGACTAAGTGTTACTTTGGTTTACTATCCATCACAAATCACAAATTGCATAGTAAATTCCAGCCGAACACTTTGCGTCAGGTTTGTGTTAAAAAAGTAACGTAAACCTGACACAAAGAGTTTGTAAATCAGGATCAAGTATGGGGAATGTAATGTATTGCTTTTTGTTCAAGCTGTTTCATCGCTCATTAATAATAATGAACATGTTCCTTACTATATCCTCTCCAGTCTGTAGTGTCTTAGCAGTATGCATGCTAGGACCCTCGTGGATCTGAGTGGACTCTAAACAGGAATTAAGTGACCTGCTGGGAGGTATTAAATAGTGGTTATAAAAGTTATGACACAATGAGTGCAGTGTATGGTTTATTGCTGAGGAATAAAGGCAACTGGTGGCGACTAAGGGATACGTGCCCCGAAGGAAAAGGCTGCTCTCACTGAGAGTTTGCAATCATACAGCAAACTGCTTGTGCATGCCACGTGTACCCCCAGTCAATGCAAAGTAGTCTGCGGTTGGTGTATGTGGAGTTAATACCCCGCTCCAGCCCATACGCGGCCATCAAAGAAATTGAAGGCCCTGCAGAAGAGCACATTCTAAAAGCCAGCTAGAACCTGCTGGTAAGGATGAAAGAAGAGATTCTGCATCACAGAGCCATCATCCATACAAAGTAAACACTAATGGCAGTGATAACTAGGTACAATAGCAGTAACATATCTATCGGCACAAGCTAGAGAAGTGACTAACTCAAAATCAGATGAGGCGACAAGTCCAAAACAACAAGGGTATTGCATTGTGAGGTTGCAGGTCCTGCTTTGTGTGAAGAACACTGCCTGAACAGTACATACCCTCAATGGTAACAGAAGGGAGCGCAAGTTACGAAGTGGTTGCATTCCTGAAGTCACCATCTTGTTTTGACACAGCAAAGAAACAGAACATTGGTGCCAGGTGGGCTTCGTAGATTGGAACGTTCTATGATTTCATAGACGCACTAAAGCAATAAGACATCAAGAAAATCATTAAATAGTTGAAAAATCTTGCCAGTGATGGAGTGAAAGAAGTGATAAAGAAAATCTCACAAACTGATGCAATATCGTACCAACAGATAAAAGAAGCGCTGGAAGCCAAGTTCAGTCTGATGCCAAATGTCAACTATGAAGGGTACATCTTCAACCAAGCAGGATGGTGAAACGATGGATGACTTTGTTGAAAGACTTGATGCACTTATCAAACACTTTAAGTTCTGTGACTTTAATGAGGAAGAAGCCATGTGCCTCAGAGTCATCATTGGCTTTCTTTCAGATTTCCTCAAGAGCTGCATGTTGAGAGAGACACTCAGTTTAAAGAAATACAAATGGATGCAAGAGCAGAAGAACTAGCTGATTGATAAGCTGCTGATATGGAAGCAGGAACAGTGCACAGCCAATCAGCGTTGATTATATTAAACCAGCATAAGCACAAAATAGATGCACACATGTCGCTGAGGAAGAAAAAGTTATGCTTCCGAAGTGGGTTTTCGTTTCTCCATAAAGGTAAATTTCCAGCCATGATACAGACATGCAGAAGCCCCATGACCTACATTATAGACAGTGGTGAGTCAATTAACATCATGCCAGTACAGAAGTCTAACAGCTTATCTCCTGTGCCACGCCTTACCCCATCAAACACGAAGGTATACATGTGGGCTTCTTCTAATCCCCTATGGAGTCAAGGGTCATTTACAGCAATCATGAGACACAAAGCAATGTCGGTGCAAGCACTGATTCATGCTCTTCAGGGTACTTCATTGAGTGCACGCCTACTTTACTTTGCCACTGTTGCTGACATGGGACTGATATCTCCCAACTACAACCTCCGTGCTCAGTTTGGGATCGTGAGTCAGTTCACGTTGTGGTTTCATGGCCTAGGAAGACTCAAAAAAATGAAAGTCCAACTTCATATTAATGAGGACATTCACCCGATTGCCCAACAGCACCGCAGAAGTATGCAGAATTACTGTTCACTTAAAAAAGCCGTTGAGAAAGAAGTAGAAACACTGTTGAAGCTTGACATCATTGAATGCTCCACTTCTCTTATGCCGTAGGTTTCGTCCATAGTGGTGGTGCCAAAAAAGGACAGTGGAGGTGCAGTGCTCATTTGTTTTCATATGCACCAGCCCAACAAAGCAATCGAGAGAGTAGATAAACTGGTCCTCACATGATCATGCAGCTGAACGGAGCCTAAGTCTGTTCCAGTTTTGACCTGAACAAAGGATACCATCAACTCGAGTTGGAGAAAACCGTAGGTACATTACTACATTTTTGACTTGTGTTAGTTTGTTCAGATACAAAAGACTGAATTTTGGAGTATCTTTGGAGATATTTCAGGATGTTATTTACCGAGTAATTCAACCTGTTACACATGCTTTTAATTACAGTGATGACATACTGATATTTGGGACAACACAAAAGGAGCCTGATAATGCTCCGATAGAAGTGTGCCAGTTACTTGCTGATGCAGGTCTCACTCTGAATGCAGTAAAGTGTGAGTTTTACAAGACCAAACTTAAGTTCTTTGGGCACATATTCTCTGATGGGGGAATGCCTCTTGACTAAACCTGGGAGGTGAGCTCTCCTCCATTTGCGGAGTTTATGGAGTTTTTCATGCTTCGCGGGGCTTGCAGATTTTTTTCCCTGCTCGCACTCACCAGTGAGCGAGGAAAATCCAATGCTAGACCACTTCCCAGCGACAATGGCGAGTTGCAGTGGCCTTTGACGAACAAAAAATTGCCTTTTTAGGTCTTGCCTTGGCAGCCCGCATGCGCTGGCTAGGAGATGAACTTTTGGAATCGGTCAGCTCTTTAAAGCACTCGTGCTTGTGGCGGCATCCATCTTGCGGGAGCGAGCAGTGGCGCACAGGGGCCATGTGTTTCCAATTAGCAGGGTCGCGCGCGCGCATGTCTGCTCTCTCCCTCAAGGTGGAGGCCGCCACAAGCACGAGTGCTTGAAAAGAGCATACTGCCTGTGCTACTTAATTTGGTGAGCGACCTTTGTTCTCATGCATCTGTGATGATGTAACAGAAGTATCATCACCTTATCCTTGTTACCTATATCCTCCTGTGTTCATGCTCTTCATTTGGTTTATTCCAATCGTATTTTCCTTCCCCTCTACCGTCTCAATGTGTGCAGCGATGGACACAAGCGCGCACACACCACTCCCGGGTTTGTTGTTTCTAAGGACCTTAAACCCTTCTTTGGGATAATGATCTCACACGCTCGCGAGCCTGGAATTTCCCTTCAAGGCACTTAAAGACGCAGCTGGAGGGCTCGAGGCAGTCTGTGCGCTGCCTCTGCTCCCCGTCCACGTTCCACTTCCCAGACCCCTTATTCCCATATGCCATTTGGGCCCCCAACGCGCTCCCGCCAGTCACGCACAGCCACCGGGCCTGAGCCAGGAGTTAATTGGCACTAAGGGAAACATGAATATGCTAACGAGCCAGCTAATGAGGAAATTATGGGGTCTAAAGAACCGGGGGCATCCGTTGACTCCCAGAAACTTCAATTATGGACAAGGGGAGCTCTTCAGAGTGTTTCTACTCCAGCCTAACAAACTAATCCCAGCCTGGGGCAGACAAACCCACCCCATTCCTGATATGTGCTGCCCTCTCAGCTGGCATGATGAAGCAAAGGAGGTTTTTCAGTCTGTG
The DNA here is from genome assembly GCF_964261635.1 of Lissotriton helveticus. Taxonomy (NCBI): domain Eukaryota; kingdom Metazoa; phylum Chordata; class Amphibia; order Caudata; family Salamandridae; genus Lissotriton; species Lissotriton helveticus. The sequence goes on from NC_136060.1 coordinate 190,834,703, forward strand.
CGCAGTGCTCACTTTAAATGACTGGGAGACTGGCGTCATAAGAAGGCCTGAAGTTTATTTTATTCTAGTGTGTTGTAATATTAACAGGTGACCTGTGACGTCACAGCACCTCTGTCCCTGCGCCAACCATTTGCCGTCTCATTGACCTGTGAGAGTAGGAATCAGGTGACCTATGACATCACAGCACCTCTGTTTCTGCAGCCCCATTTGCTGCCTCCTTGACCAGTGAGAGTAGGAATACTCACCAGGGGCCAATGCGCAGCTCGCAGTCCAAGGGGTGTGTTCTGCAGAGTGACCCTGTAGGGGGCGCTTCTTTTTCACATCGATTTTTCCCCCTAACGCGATACCACTACCAACATCTACAGGGTCCTTTCATTTTCCAACCGCACCCTGCACCCCTATATCACTTTGTTCCCGTATTCCTGTATTCCTCCCTGAATGTCTCCTAACCCTTCCACTCCTCGCTTGCTATTACCCTTCCTTCATTTCCACACTCCTCATGCCTTTCCATAGTCCGCTGATGTTTCCATTTATCACTGTATATCTTCCTTCCACCTTCTCGCTTTTCACCTGCCTTCCTTGTCCCTCTTCTTCCACCATTCCCCTTCACGCTCCGTTTATTCCTCATTCTTCCTATTTCCTTCCATGCTTCCTTTTCTTTATTCTCCCTTCCTCTGTATCTCGCTACTTCCACTGATTGCCTCCATTTTCCTCATGTAACTATCCGCTACCACCTCACTCTCTCCTTTTTCCATTGGCGTAACCATTCTGCAGTGTAAATAGCCCTTCAATTCTCTTTTATGTCCACCTTTTCTGTAGTCTCTCCCCCTTCTCTCCATCATGTATTTGATAAATGAATCGATGCACTAGATATAGCAGAACTCTCCATGTTGAATCTGCTTAGGACTCCTTCCACAACTTGAAACGAGTCTCAGTTTATGTACAAAACAATGTAGCAGTGTATGTTTAGTGTACAGGTGAAGATAGCCGGACTGCCACTTGACATTCAAAAAGCGTGTTCTACATTCAAGAAAGATTTTCAGAAATATTTTCATGTGTGTAATTCTCCAATAGAGAGATGGGTGTTGCACTAGTGGGAATGCCATGAAACTGTGAGCGCAACCACCAATACAAATTGGTATTCAAACGCTTTTTCCCTGGACTATTTCTAATCTGGAGAAGGCATATAATTACTAGAGGTAACACTAAAAATGCTAATAAAAAAAATTCTAAAATTACCTCGTATAAATAGCAGTAGCAACATTTTTTACCTCTGCTTCAGCCTTTTTTGTTGCTTTTCCTGCTCTCTGTTCTGCATCGCACTGCACAACGGGCAACATAGATGTTGGATTCTTGCAGGTATCGCCTGTTTCGATACGTGAAAAGAAGGGTGCTATGTTACCCCGTGTCCCTCAGTATTAAATTCCGCAGGCAGGGGAGCGAGCTTTGATACACATTGTGCAAGATTTGATTGAGAAAGGAGTGGTTGAGGAGACAACTGCTAATGTTTGTAACAGCCCTATTCTTCCCATCCTCAAAGGGGCGCCTTCGGGTCCCTCCGAGTATCAAGAAGATGTTTATTGTTTTGTGATTGATTTGTGTGAAGTTAATAAAATAGTGATTCCCCAGTTCCTGGTGTTTCCTGACATTACAACTGTCTTTACAATGATTCCTTCTTCTGCTAAATTCTTCTCTGTCATTGACTTGAAAAATGCATTCTTTAGTATTCCCATTCATGGTATACCTGAGAGCAGATATATGTTCGGGTTCACCCTAGCAGGTAGAAGTTTTAGATTCTGTCGCGCTCCTCAAGGCTATACAGAGAGTCTGAGTATTTATAGTCAGGCATTGAAAAGTCAGCTGGATTCTTTGTTGCTCCCTACAGGTAATGTATTGCTCCAGTATGTTGATGACTTGCTCATCGCCGTGGATACAGAACAAGGTTGCAGAGACAGTACAGTTAAATATGTTGCAACATTTAGCACAACATTGCCATAAAGTATCCCTTTCCAAGTTTCAGTAATTAATAACTATAAGACCCGTGCACCGGCACCTTACTTGAGCTTTACATTCTCAATCTATTTAAAGAGTCAATTGATAGCTATACGTTTTGGGAAACTACTGTCAATTGTGGACCAGCCAACCTGGGTACACAAAGGGCCTAAATCATGTTGACTTTGCGGTAGCTATAAAGAGGACTTTATTTATATAATCTGCACATGCTCTACACTTCACAATGCACAAGTCACTTTACTTAGAAAAGCTCTAAACGCCAGAGGTATCAGGACCTGTAGAGCTGCAATGATTTCAGGGCTAGACCCATCGGATCCACAATTGAATTGAAAATTGTATACATTCCTTAACTTCTTTGAACAGGCCCTGAAAATGGACTCACAAATATCTAGCTAGAAGGTGGCAATCTTGTCTCCTCATAAGTTAAGCAAGTGACTCAAAATTTGAAACAACAGATCAAGGGCCATATGTATGGAGCTGTTTTGCGATCGCAAACACTGCGATTCGCAAAAAAACAATGTTTGCGATTGCAAAACACAGCCATGCTATGTATGAGTGACATCCTCATTGCAAAATTGCTAATCTCTAAATTAGCTATTAGCAAATGTGCGAAAAATGGAATCTGAGAATAATTTTGTGAATTCGCAAACAGCTACACCACATTTGCGGAATTTGCAAATGAGGAATTCCTAAATTGCGAATTCGCAAAATGCAATGCATCAAAAAATCGCTAATTGCAAAAACTCAAAATTCGCAAAATTGTTAATCGCAATTACCATCAAGTCTGAACAGGTGGTAACCAGGTGCAACCTATTTAAAGTGGCCCACAATGCCACAGTACTTTCTACAATGGCTGGGCTGTATGTAATAGCCATGAGGCTGCGACTCAGAGCTGCTGCACAGAGAAGGAGACGCCAGGAAAGGATCTTCAGAACACGCATTACCCTATTCCAGCGGACTGAGGAGGAGATCAATATTAACTACAGGCTTGATGAAGAGAGCATCCTGGACTTAATTGAGGAGCTCAAACCCATACTTGAACACCCCACACGCAGGACACACACCATCCCCACCCATGTACAGGTCCTGTGCTCACTGCACCTCTTGGCATCAGGGAGCTTCCAGGGGGTGATAGTCACAGCAGGAGGGGTCTCACAGAGTGCACTTTCACACTTTTTCCATGCGTTCCTCGATGCAATGACCCAGAGTCTGCATCACCACATCCACTTCCCCAGCACACCACAAGCACTAGACCAGACCAAGCAGGAATTCTATCAAATTGCACAATTTCCCCACGTCATCGGTTGCATTGATGGGACCCATGTCGCTATCTCCCCCCCTCCCAGAACGAGTATGTGTTCAGGAATCGCAAGTCCTACCATTCCCTGAATATACAAGTGGTGTGCAATGCCAAGCACATTATCACTGACATTGTAGCGAAATACCCAGGCAGCATCCACAACTCATTCATCTTCAGCCACAGTGGGATCCACCGTCGACTCACAAATGTGGAGTTTGGTGAGGGCTACCTGCTAGGTGATTGCATATGAAACAGTGACACAATAGTAAAGTACAGCAGTGGCAGGACAGTGTTTAACCTATTTCCTCTTGCCCAACAGGTGGTAGTGCATATGCTGTCCGTGACTTCATATTGACTCTGTACCTAAATCCTGCCAACGCTGGGGAGCGGAGGTACAACAGTGCCCACACTGCCACCCGCAGTACCATTGAGCAGACCTTTGGTATACTCAAGAGCCGTTTCCGCTGCCTGCATAAGAGTGGAGGGGCACTACAATACAGCACTGAGACCTGGTGCAAGATTGTGGTTGCGTGTGCCTTGCTGCATAACATCCCCACCAGGAAAGGAACCCCAGTGGAGCTCACCGATTCAGAATCATCAGATAAGGAGGGGCCAGCTCCAGGATGCAGGCCAGCCGGTGTTATTGGTGTGGCTGCCGGGCGCCAGAGGCGAGATGAAATAACACAGAACTATTTCTAGGTGAGAATGATGACACAATGCTATGTATTCATGCTAAACTGTGTTTAATTTCCTTGAGTTCAGGATGTATTTCATCACACAGCCTGTGTAGAACACAATGTAGGTATTAATGTCCCGCACATGTTGGACATACAGTGCGAATAAACAATTGTTCACCCCTTAGTCATGTGAAGATCAAGACCAGAACTGCCCCCTGATTTACCGACCAATTAAGAATGACAAAGTTCTCGTGTAGAACCGCAGAACAAAAATGGCACAAAAGCCAAAACCCAGCTGACTGCGAAAAATATAAAAAACTACACCACGGCTACATGAATGAAATAAAATTGCAACAAAAATCATTTCTCATAGATCGGATAAACAAGGCAGAAAATTCCTCTAAAGAGCTTTATCAAAATTTGAAGGAATTTACAACCCCTAGTACTCAGCTGTCAATCCCTGTCTCTCACGATTGGATTGACTCTCTTTCTAAATTTTTGAAGGAAAATATTATTGCTATTCATCATTCTTTTTCATCTCAACAAAACTATTTTCCTTCTGAAGATATGCCCTGTATGTCTCCTGACCACCTCCCCCCCCACATTCTGAGGGAATTTATTAAATGTGACATCAAGTCAGTTACATCTGTCATGCAGAAGATAAAATCTGGTTCTCCCACTGACCCTATACCTTCAAAAAATGTTGTCACCATTGCTCCGGTATTGTTGGAAAGTTTAATCGGTCTTTTTAATAAGTCACTCGCAGAGGCGGACTTCCCTACAGTATGGAAAGCAGCCAGAGTGAGATCCAGAGTGAGATCTATCTTAAAAAAATGGCGGCCGACCCAAAACTTCTCCTAAATTATCATCCCATCTCTCTACTTCCCTATTTTGGGAAGATGCTGGAATTCCTTATTAACCAACAGCGTGTTAACCATCTCGAGAAGCATGGACTTTTGGACCCTTCACAGTCTGGCTTTAAGGCGGCGCACAGTACTGAGACAGCATTGGTCGAGGTAACGATAACATCAGGCTGACCTTAGACAAACATCAGTCAGTCATCCTCGTCCTGCTTGACCTGTCTGCCGCCTTTGACACCATCTCCCACTGCATTTTAGAACATCGGTTTTGGGAGATTGGTGTCAGAGGAAATGCCCTTAAATGGTGTAAAAGCTATTTATCTGACCGTGTAACAACTGTTCAGATAGGAAACAGCATTTCATGTGAGAGACCTGTTAAGATGGGAGTGCCACAGGGCTCTATTTTGAGCCCCACACTTTTTAACCTGTACATGACCCCCCTGGCTAAGGTGATCAGAGCCTACAGATTTGATGTCGTAGCGTTTGCAGACGATACGCAGACCCTGGTCACCTTAGGCCCGGACCCTATTGAAACCAAGCAGCGTTTCCAAAACTGTCTGTCCCACGTGGATCGATGGATGAGATCTAACCACCGTCAATTAAATGGTGGTAAGTCGGAGATTATGCTCTTTGACAAGGCCACAGAACACTGGGCACATGACTGGTGGCCAGCCAATCTAGGCCCCTGCCAAACCACCAAGGAAACGGTCCGCAACTTTGGTTTTTAAATGAAAAGCCAAATAAATCATGTCATTGGCACCTGTTTTGATGTAATGAGCAGTTTGCGGAGGGTTTTCAAATGGATCCCTATTGAGGCGCAGAAACCATTTGTTCAGGTATTGATTATAACCAGAATGGATTACAGCAATGCCTTATTGCTTTTAATAAATGAAAACCTCCTGAACAGGCTCCAGATCCTGCAGGACACAGCTGCTAGGCTTGTCCTAGATCTTCCACATAGTTCTTCCTCTGCTCTTTGTTTAAAAACCCTTCACTGGCTACCTGTGAAAAAAACAAATTCTTTTTAAAACTCTTTGTTTGACTCATAGGCACATGTACGGAAATGGTCCAAGATATTGGTCAAAACAATTACGTTGGTATCAGCCACGTAGGGTACTCAGATCTAGTAATGACGCTCTGCTTACTCCCCTCAGAATCCAAACTGCTAGAAAAGGTGGTAGATCATTCTCCTTTCTTGCACCGGCATCCTGGAACAAAATGTCCTCAAATTTACGCACCATCTCTGACCATAATTGCTTCTGCAAGAAGTTAAAAACATGGCTATTCGATAACTAAGCCAGCAGTTTGTTCAGAACCATCTGCAAGCGCCATGAGACACTTGGAGTGATATGTGCGCTATACAAATGTCCCTGACTTGACTTGATCCACAGGTGTCTGTGTGCAATGGGTTAATCCACCAATTGCCATTTGGTAGTCAGGGCACCTCAACGGCGGCGCTGACGTCCCATAACTCCTCGCCCTGAGTGCACATTGTCCTCTTCAGTGGCATCAGCAGCGCCGCCATGATGCACACTACGGCGCCTGTCCTGTGGGAGCGGCGGAGTGATGCTGCTCCTGTTTGATTAGGCGTCCTCCTGCAGTGGACTGAGGACTCCTGTTCCAGCAGTAGCAACTGCCTGCAGCTGGTCCACAGCACATGTGACCTAGACTAGTCCCCTGGCCACGTCCTGGCTGCAGTGTGCCACCTCACGCTACATGCTGATGCTGCGCAGTGACTGCCCTGAGGTGGCTGAGGCCAGACGGTTGACAGACCTTGTAAATAGGTAAAGGCATGTGTGGAGGCACTGCCTCTCCCTGCGCATAGCAGCACGGTCCTCCCTTATCTCAGCACAGAGTGCCTCCGGGGCACCCGTAATGCCCCTGAAGCCCACCCTAAGCTGTCTCCGAATTGACCTTATGCTTCTTCCCTGCTGGCGCTGAACTTCAATCATGTTCCCTTCAAGGCTGCTGAAGACTGTCTACTTTCCTGTGGCAGATGTACTTGTGGATGGACATGCCCTGCGCCTGGATGGCATGGCTGGTAAGGGACTTGGAAGTGCTCGAGGTCCGGGTTGTGGCTCAGACTGTCCCTGGACTTGGTTGGCTTCATCATCAGTGTCCAGGGTTTCATCTTTCAGCAGTGGCAATGGAGCCACTGTGATGCGCCAGGGGCGTTTTGCTGGAATGACTAGGCTGCCCTCCTCCTCTTCCTCCACTTGCCCTGGCACTGGTGCGCTGTGGGACTCCTCCTCCCCTCCGGGCCTTTGTCCCTGTGTTTCTTGTGGTGCTCTGGACGTAAATGCACACATTAGTTTGCTGTCCTGCCTTGCATTGGTAATGCAATAAATTACACTATTTGTAGTTACATGGGTCCTGACTGTCTGTATTTTGCCTTCACTGATACACACATACTGCTTGAGCCTAGCTGGGTAACACTGCTCCACTGCAAGGTGCATGTGACTACATCTCCCATAATGCATTGCTGTGGGTGCTTGTGTGCCTGCACTGAACTTGCATTTTTGATGTGTGCCTGGGTCTTTCCTGGGTGTGGGTGTGAAGTAGGTCGGTATAAGGGGTGTGATGGCATACTTCTTACCTTTCATGAATGGAGTAGTAGGGTGGGGTAGTTATAGTAGTAGGATCTCACTCTCCCTATACAGGGTGGTAGTGGGGATCCTTTGGTTGGACCATAATGCCCTCACACACCCTTTCAGGTGTCATGCTTCATCATCTGGGCTGCTCCTCGTTGGGGCGGCGGTGCAATCCCCAAAGGGCTCCCTAAAAAGGGGCACTTTGTCGGAGATCTTTTGTCCAACTGCCGTGTGATGAGTGCGGGTTCAGACGTGTAGATGCTAAGTGGAGGTTAAAATAGGGCTGGGAGTACCTGAACGGACAATTTTATTCTGGTGGTCTCCTGTCCTAGTTAAAAGAAGTGAAACAAGGCATAACCATGAGCCTAAATGCGGGTCAGTGCGCTCTTGTTATTGTGTAGTGGTCAACATGTTTCTCGCCTGGTGTCTAGTCACCATGCGATTCTTCAGGACCTATGAGTGCAGCTATCTACAAAAAGTGTGCAAAAAGGGAAACAAAAGTGAAAATAAAAATGGATATCAGTTTTACAGGGATGGCAATATTACCCTGTGTCTTCTTCTACCTGCCTGGATCTACCTGTGGGGGAGAAAGACATTCAATCTTAGGAAAACAAGTAAATTGGTTCATTTTACTGTATTGGTACCAACATTAGTTTCCTGGATAATTCCAAAACCAAGCTACTCGTTTCTAAAAACTTAGTTATATATTAGACACAATACATTTATGAAAAAAACTTTTTTAGGCCAACTGTCGTTGCAGGTCTGTGGATAAAAAGGAGAACAGTGGAGGGAACATTAGAGAAAAGAAAGAAGGTGGGCGGGGGTCTCATACACTCTATGTGGTCCCCAGGCTCCAACAGCGCCCGGTGGAAGCCTGACAAAAGGCTCTGCTCCTGTGTTTATTTAAAAATAAGAAAATGGAGTAGAAGGTTGTTTTGTCAGTGCGTGGTGGTCATAGTTGCTTATAAAACATCTGCCACTTTCCTCTTGAGTCTTTAAGTGTAAATATTGTCGCTAAGACTACACTGGCTACAGAGTAAATCATGTGTGGTATGGCCCTGGCGTGTGGCCAAGTCTATGGTTACCTCACAGCACATAGCGGTTGTCTTATTTAAAGGCGCGTGTTCTAGAGTGGGACATTGCCTCCCGACCGGCCATTAATGACAGCTAGTGGTCGCATGGGTGTATACTTTCATAGTAAATCAGACAACAAGTAGTGTAAAGTGTGCTAAAATCACTGTGTGTGCCCGATTAACCTGATACTGAGACGTGTCCCGTAACTCGGTTCAATCAAATGTTTAGCATTAAGTATATTGCACCATGCCGGTACCTGTTGTAATTTAACGGCATGGTAAGATCTCTATCTTACGATCGGCTGAGTGCTAGACCCACGCTCAGATCGCTACGTAAACAATGCATGTTCGCTCGATATGCAATCGTGCTCACATGTGTGGTGTGGTCAAGTCGTCCTTCGATCTACCCTCGTCCACCGGGCCCAGGAGATGCCTGTGGTGCCCGTGGACATGGTAGATAACGGACTGTGTGTTGATCACATGGGGCCCCACGTGGTTCGAGGAGGGTGGAGCTACGGATGTAGCGTAGTGTAGGTGTTGAGAATCCGGCGGCCATCTTTAAGAAGGGTAGTTGTATATGTGTGCCTATGATGGTCATACACAAGTTGTCTGTTTCCGAATACACATAGGGAAAGAACCTTCTCATTATTTGATTATGGAAACTAATTGCGTAGGCTGTTTCTTAGATTGAGGGCCTGCTAATCTAGCGCCAGTAGACTAAGTCGCTACTAGTTTGGTCAGCGGTGGCCATGTTTAAAGAGTGGTTGCCTCGTATGTATGTAGCTGCATCAGCCATTAATATGAGTGTACATACAACCATTGCGACTGCAATCCCATATAGTGTTCATAGCGGTGGCCAAATTTACAGAGTGGGTATCTCGTATGTATGTAGCTGCGTCAACCATTAATATGAGTGTCCATACAACCAGAACGACTGCAATCACATGTAGTATTCATTCAGTGTTCACACAATGTATGTGTGGGCTACTGGTGAGTTCTGAATTACACATGGGGCCTCGCGTCATGAAGTGTCATTGTTGAGGCTCGTGTAGTACTCAGTGCCTATCGTACAGTTGGTATAACTCTCAGTTCCCCATTAAAGGGCACCCCACGGGATGTCTTCATTCAAGGCATTGATATGCGTAGACAGACGGTGTATCCATCTCTGTTCTCTGAAGAACAGGGCTCTTTTTGAGATACCTGGGGCAGCTTCTAGGACCAACCATTTTAACGACTCTGGTGAGTGTTTTTTCTCCACAAAGTGGGTGCACATTTTTGTGTTGGTTTTTTGACATCTAAAATTGCTGCAATGTTCTGAGATGCGTATTTTGACAGGACTTGTTGTCATGCCTATGTAGTACAGGTTACATTCGCAGATCAGTAAGTATATGCATTAGCCGTGTTGCAGTTAGTGTGAGAGCGCAACTCCCAATTAAAATTTGAATTCAAGGTGATGTTTTTGTGTATTCAAGTCAATGTGCATGCAGTACAAGACCCACAGGGGTAGTGGCTAGTCACCGCTGGTAATACCCATAGAGTTCTTTGCCTGGTTGTCCCCGTGGTTTTAGGTCTTGTGTTGATCAGAATGTCTTTGAGGTTTTGGGAGCGTTTGAACGCAAAGCGTGGCGGTTCAAACGGTATTGAGCCAGTATTGAGAACACCCCAATGTTTTTCAATTTTTTTTTTACTTGGTTTGATGCGGGGGTGAAAGTTGTCACACAAGTCAATGTGTCTGTTTTCTCTTTTTCTCTTTCTTCCAATAGGCTCTCCCTGTTGTTATTGCGAGCTCTTTTGCGTGCTAGGTAGATGTTACTTTTAGGGTAGTCTCTCTTTGCCAGATTCTCAGCAAGAAGTGCAGATTCACTTTTGTAGTCAGCCAATGAGCTGCAATTTCTTCAAATCCAAAGAAACTGACCAAATGGCAAGTTGTATTTTAATGCCTTTGGGTGGTGGTCCCCAAACAGCAGCAAGCTGTTGCGGTCTGTGCTTTTTTTGTACATGTGGTTGTAAGGGCACCATTGTCAAGTTTGATCGTTAGATCCAGAAATGGTATCTCAGCCAGAGAGGCGTGGATTGTAAACCTCAAGTAAGGATCAAGGTTGTTCACCCAATTAAAGAAGTTGCTGTAGGAGTCATTGTTTCCATGCCAAAAGATTAAAATATCATCGATAAATCTTTTCCATAATCGGATGTTATCCTGGTATGGGTTTGTCTCTACATTGATATGGCGTGCCTCAAACGCTGCCATATAAAGGCAGGCCACACTGGGGGCGAACATGCTCCCCATTGAAGTTCCCTGCGTCTGGTGGTAAAGTTGCCCTTTAAACTCAAAGACATTTTCGGTGAGTGCTAGGGTTGCACAATCCATTACAAAGCTAGCAGGGGTTGGTTATGTCCAGTCAAGCTTGCTCAGGTCATCCTCAATTACTTTGAGGGTAGCTTTTTGTGGTATATTCGTGTATAAGGCTTCCACATCTAGGGTGATGAGGAAGTCTATCTCGTCTGATCTTGGGAACTCAGTTATTAGGCGTAAGACATCTGTGGTGTCCTTAAGGTAAGAGGGTCTAGTCTTTACCAATGGTTGGAGGAAGTAGTCACAAAACTGTGACAGGGGTTCCAGTATGGAATCGATGCCCGACACAATAGGTCCGCCTGGTACGGGACTTGTACCTTTGTGAATTTTGGGAAGGTTGTAAAAATATGGTGTTTTGGGATCCTTTTTGACTAGAAAGGCTGCTTCCTTTTTACTTAACCAACACTGTGTCTCTGCTGAGTCGACCATACCGGAGATGGTTTTGTGTAGTCTCTCAGTTGTTTTTTTTTTGATAGGGGTGTAGTATCTGTGGTCGTTGAGTTGTCTTAGACATTCAGTCTCATAGTCAACTGTGGCCATGACCACCGTTGCACCGCCTTTATCCGCTTGTTTGATAGTAATTGCGGGGTCGTTCGCTAATGATTTTATGGCACTCATCTCTTCTTTGGAGAGATTACAAAAGGTTCTAGGACTATTCATGAGTCGAATGTCCTTCAGTACTGCTTGTTCATATGTTAGAATTTCGTTCGGGACCATGCCGCTCTGGGGCATGAAGGAGGACGGGTTGTGCAGGCCTGAATCACCACTATCCATCAGTTCTTTACCATTGAAGAACGCTCTTAACCGTACCTTGCGGAAGAACTGGTGAATTTCACACGCCTATTTGAACTGGTCTACTTTAGGAGTAGGCACAAAGCCCAGTCCTTTTTGGAGAACTGTTTCTTCCAAGGTTGTCAGCAATCTAGGTGAGAGATTGACCACTAGGTTTTCTTCTTGGTGTTGGTCGTGTGGCTCCTTGTCTCGTACACCCTCTGTTGTGGTTCTTCCCATTGAACTCGTTTTTCTGGTTGGTTTCCTCTTTTTCGCCCTCGCCCTCTGCCCCAACCTCTGCCTAAAAAAGGCTGGCTCATGACTGGGGGTCCGAAGTGGGCCGGGCCTGGTGGTCCATATTGTGGGGGACCTGTGGGAAATATTGGGTATTGCCAGAACTGTGGTCCTTGATAGTGTGTTGGTGGTGGGTAATTATTATAGTTCTGCCTATGGCCTCGTCCTCTCTGTTATCGAGGATTGAAATTCTCAGAGCTGGAGTCACTGCTACTTGCTGAGCCCCTTATGGTGGAGTTCGAGCTGTTGTCAGACTGGTAGCCAGTGCTAAAGGGTACAAAGTCTGCTTTGAGAAAGGGGTAAGCCTTTTCTTTCTCGAAGCGTTTAATGTCTTTTTGCAATTTCGCTATTTTTTGTTTCATTAAGTAATCTTGATGTTCAGTGATCTCATTGTTGATTTCAGTCAATTTAGTTTTAAAGCCAGTCCCTGGATAGGTGTTCTTTAGGGCGTTTTCAGCTAATTGAATTCGTACCAGTAATTCATCTGCCAATCGCTTAGCGGTATTGACAATGAGGATCAGTAAGTCTCTGGCACACTTCCAAGAGATCTGAGACCACTCTATTTTGAAATGACCGTCTTCCCAGAAAATCCTAGGAAAGTTCAGAAGAAAACCGCCATCACTATGGAGGGTTTAGGCTTGAGCTATGGAGACGAACAGGCAGAAGAAATATTGAGGACCCCCTCGATCCTCTCAACAGAGATCGTTGGAGCTACAGGCAGCCAATCAGAAGATTGGCATGTCATTAACGGCACTAAAAAGAGAGTGGGTTAAAATCACCTTACACGGCGCACTCATGGCTGAATATTTTAAAGCAATATTGCACCCAATGGATTGATAGTTAAGAACTTTCCTAGGATTTTCTCGGAAGACGGTCAATTCAAAATAGAGTGGTCTCAGATCTCTTGGAAGTGTATCAGAGACTTACTGATCCTCATTGTCAATACCGCTAAGCGATTGGCAGACGAATTACTGGTACGAATTCAATTAGCTGAAAACGACCTGAAGAACACCTATCCAGGGACTGGCTTTAAAACTAAATTGACTGAAATCAACAATGAGATCACTGAACATCAAGATTACATGATGAAACAAAAAATAGCGAAATTGCAAAAAGACATTAAACGCTTCGAGAAAGAAAAGGCTTACCCCTATCTCAAAGCAGACTTTGTATCCTCTAACACTGGCTACCAGTCTGACAACAGCTCGAACTCCACCAGAAGGGGCTCAGCAAGTAGCAGTGACTCCAGCACTGAGAATTTCAATCCTCGACAACAGAGAGGACGAGGCCATAGGCAGAACTATAATAATTACCCACCACCAACACACTATCAAGGACCATAGTTCTGGCAATACCCAATATTTCCCACAGGTCCCCCACAATATGGACCACCAGGCCCGGCCCACTTCGGACCCCCAGGCATGAGCCAGACTTTTTTAGGCAGAGGTTGGGGCAGAGGGCGAGGGCGAAAAAGAGGGAACCAACCAGAAAAACGAGTTCAATGGGAAGAACCACAACAGAGGGTGTACGAGACAAGGAGCCACATGACCAACACCAAGAAGAAAACCTAGTAGTCAATCTCTCACCCAGATTGCGGACAACCTTGGAAGAAACAGTTCTCCAAAAAGGACTGGGCTTTGTGCCTACTCCTAAAGTAGACCAGTTCAAACAGGCGTGTGAAATTCACCAGTTCTTCCGCAAGGAACGGTTAAGAGCGTTCTTCAATGGTAAAGAACTGATGGATAGTGGTGATTCAGGCCTGCACAACCCGTCCTCCTTCATGCCCCACAGCGGCATGGTCCCGAACGAAATTCTAACATATGAACAAGCAGTACTGAAGGACATTCGACTCATGAATAGTCCTAGAACCTTTTGTAATCTCTCCAAAGAAGAGATGAGTGCCGTAAAATCATTAGCGAACGACCCCGCAATTACTATCAAATAAGCAGATAAAGGCGGTGCAACGGTGGTCATGGCCACAGTTGACTATGAGACTGAATGTCTAAGACAATTCAATGACCACAGATACTACACCCCTATCAAAAAAAAAAACAACTGAGAGACTACACAAAACCATCTCCGGTATGGTCGACTCAGCAGAGACACAGGGTTGGTTAAGTAAAAAGGAAGTGACCTTTCTAGTAAAAAAGGATCCCAAAACACCATATTTTTACAACCTTCCCAAAATTCACAAAGGTACAAGTCCCGTACCAGGCAGACCTATTGTGTCGGGCATCGATTCCATTCTGGAACCCCTGTCACAGTTTTGTGACTACTTCCTCCAACCATTGGTAAAGACTATACCCTCTTACCTTAAGGACACCACAGATGTCTTACACCTAACAACTGAGTTCCCAAGATCAGACGAGATAGACTTCCTCATCACCCTAGATGTGGAAGCCTTATACACGAATATACCACAAAAAGCTACCCTCGAAGTAATTGAGGATGACCTGAGCAAGCTTGACTGGACATCACCAACCCCTGCTAGCTTTGTAATGGATTGTGCAACCCTATCACTCACCGAAAATTTCTTTGAGTTTAAAGGGCAACTTTACCACCAGACACAGGGGACTTCAATAGGGAGCATGTTCGCCCCCAGTGTGGCCTGCCTTTATATGGCAGCGTTTGAGGCACGCCACATCAATGTAGAGACAAACCCATACCACGATAACATCCGATTATGGAAAAGATTTATCGATGATATTTTAATCTTTTGGCATGGGAACAATGACTCCTACAGTAACTTCTTTAATTGGGTGAGCAACCTTGATCCTTACTTGAGGTTTACAATCCACTCCTCTCCGGCTGAGATACCATTTCTGGATCTAACGATCAAACTTGACAATGGTGCCCTTACAAGCACCATGTACAAAAAAAGCACAGACCGCAACAGCTTGCTGCTGTTTGGGAGCCACCACTCAAAGGCATTAAAAGGGAACTTACCATTTGGTCAGTTTCTTCGGATTCGAAGAAATTGCAGCTCATTGGCTGACTACAAAAGTGAATCTGCACTTCTTGCTAAGAATCTGGCAAAGAGAGACTACCCTAAAAATAACATCTACTTAGCACGCAAAAGAGTCTGCAATAACAACAGGGAGAGCCTATTGGAAGAAAGAGAAAAAGAGAAAACAGACACATAGACTTGTGTGACAACTTTCACCCCCGCATCAAACCAAGTCAAAAAAAATTGAAAAAACATTGGGGTATTCTCAATACTGCCTCAATACCGTTTGAACCGCCACGCTTTGCGATCAAACGCTCCCAAAACCTCAAAGACATTCTGATCAACACAACACCTAAAACCACGGGGACAACCAGGCAAAGAACTCTATGGGCATTACCAGCGGTAACTGGCCACTACCCCTGTGGGTCTTGTACTGCATGCACATTGACTTCAGTACACAAAAACATCACCTTGAATTCAAATTTTAAGTGGGAGTTGCACTCGCACACTAACTGCAACACGGCTAATTGCATATACTTACAGATCTGCAAATGTAACCTGTACTACATAGGCATGACAACAAGGCCTGTCAAAATACGCATCTCAGAACATCGCAGCAATTTTAGATATCAAAAAACCAACACAAAAATGTGCACCCACTTTGTGGAGAAAAAACACTCACCAGAGTCGTTAAACTGGTTGGTCCTAGAAGCTGCCCCAGGTATCTCAAAAAGAGCCCTGTTCTTCAGAGAACAGAGATGGATACACCGTCTGTCTATGCATATCAATGCCTTGAATGAAGACATCCCGTGGGGTGCCCTTTAATGGGGAACTGAGAGTTATACCAACTGTACGATAGGCACTGAGTACTACACGAGCCTCAACATTGACACTTCATGGCGCGAGGCCCCATGTGTAATTCAGAACTCACGACTAGCCCACACATACATTGTGCGAACACTGAATGAACACTACATGTGATTGCAGTCGTTCTGGTTGTATGGACACTCATATTATTGGCTGACGGAGCTACATACATACGAGATAACCACTCTGTAAATTTGGCCACCGCTATGAACACTATATGGGATTGCAGTCGCTCTGGTTGTATGTACACTCATATTAATGGCTGATGCAGCTACATACATACGAGGCAACCACTCTTTAAACATGGCCACCGCTGACCAAACTAGTAGCGACTTAGTCTTCTGGCGCTAGATTAACAGGCCCACAAACTAAGAAACAGGCTACGCAATTAGTTTCCATAATCAAATAATGAGAAGGTTCTTTCCCTATGTGTATTCGGAAACAGACGACTTGTGTATGACCATCATAGACACACGTATACAACTACCCTTCTTAAAGATGTCCGCCAGATTCGCAACACCAACACTACGCTACATGCGTAGCTCCACCCGCCTCGAACCACGTGGGGCCCCACGTGATCAACACACAGTCCGTTATCTACCACGTCCACAGGCACCATAGGCATCTCCCGGGCCCGGTGAACGAGGGTAAATCGAAGGACAACTTGACTACACCACACATGTGAGTACGATTGCAAATCGAGCGAACGCGCATTGTTTACGTAGCGATCTGAGCGTGGGTCTAGCACTCAGCCGATCGTAAGATAGAGATCTTACCATGCTGTTAAATTACAACAGGTACCGGCATGGTGCGATATACTTAATGCTAAACATTTGATTGAACCGAGTTACGGGACACGTCTCAGTATCAGGTTAATCGGGCACACAGAGTGATTTTAGCACACTTTTCACTACTTGTTGTCCGAATTACTATGAAAGTATACACCCATGCGACTACTAGCTGTCATTAATGGCCGGTCGGGAGCCAATGTCCCACTCTAGAACACGCGCCTTTAAATAAGACAACCTCTATGTGCTGTGAGGTAACCATAGACTTGGCCACACGCCAGGGCCATACCACACATGATTTACTCTGTAGCCAGTGTAGTCTTAGCGACAATATTTACACTTAAAGACTCAAGAGGATAGAGGCAGATGTTTTATAAGCTACTATGACCACCACACACTTATAAAACAACCTTCTACTCCATTTTCTTATTTTTAAATAAACACAGGAGCAGAGCCTTGTGTCAGGTTTCCACCGGGCGCTGTTGGAGCCTGGGGACCACAAAGAGTGGGTGAGTCCTCCGCCCGCCTTCTTTCTTTTCTCTCATGTTCCCTCCACTGTTCTCCTTTTTATCCACAGACCTGCAACAACGACAGTTGGCCTAAAAAAGTTTTTTTCATAAATGTATTGTGTCTCATATATAACTAAGTTTTTAGAAATGAATAGCTTGGTTTTGGAAACATCCAGGAAACTAATGTTGGTACCAATACAGTAAAATGCACCAATTTACTTGTTTTCCTAGGATTGAATGTCTTTTTCTCCCCCACAGGTAGATCCAGGCAGGTAGAAGAAGACACAGGGTAATATTGCCATCCCTGTAAAACTGATATCCATTTTTATTTTCACTTTTGTTTCCCTTTTTGCACACTTTTTGTAGATAGCTGCACTCATAGGTCCTGAAGAATCGCATGGTGACTAGACCCTAGGCGAGAAACATGTTGACCACTACACGATAAAAAGAGCGCACTGACCCGCATTTAGGCTCATGGTTATGCCTTGTTTCACTTCTTTTAACTAGGACAGGAGACCACCAGAATAAAATTGTCCGTTCAGTTACTCCCAGCCCTATTTTAACCTCCACTTAGCATCTACACATCTGAGCCCACACACCCGCACTCATCACACGGCAGTTGGACAAAAGATCTCCGACAAAGACCCCCTTTTTAGGGAGCCCGTTGGGGATTGCACCGCCGCCCCAACGAGGAGCAGCCCAGATGATGAAGCCTGACACCTGAAAGGGTGTGTGAGGGCATTATTGTCCAACCAAAGGATCCCCACTACCACCCTGTATAGGGAGAGTGAGATCCTACTACTATAACTACCCCACCCTACTACTCCCTTCATGAGAGGAACAACGTAGATCCTATTTTGTTATTTGCTTATCTTGAGGCACCTCTATCGTTGGACCTCCCCACTTTTTGAGCGGGAAAAACCCTCTAGTCCCTTTTCTTGTTCTCATCACAATACTTCTTACCTTGTTCTGGCGGGTCGGAGCTGTCAAGGTCTGCCACGCCGCTCACACTCTCCGGTAGCAGGGTCCCCTCGACCATTTCCTCCAGTGGTGTGAAAGCGGTGGCAGTGGAAGTCCCTCTACCAGTCTGTTTCGCCTCCTGCAGCCAGGTAGCAACCCTTTCCTTCGAGCGCTGGCGCATGTCATACCACAGTTTGCGCAATTCTTCAATGCTGCGGTGGGTGACTCTCATGTGTGTCTCTGGCGCATGCAGGGGTTTCTTGCCGAAGAGGAGCTCATGGCTCACCACCATCTCCTGTATCAGGACCTCCTGCTCCCTTTCAGAAAACTTTTGTTTTCTCTTCCTTGCTGTTTCCCCCTTCTGGTTGTCCTGGCTGGCCATGTCTCCTCTCACAGTAGCAGTGCTGTGGTGCCTCAACTCTCCTCCCAGCCTCTCATTCTGCTTCTGAAACTCAGGTGTAGCATGGGTAGTCACACTTCCTGGTTGTGATGTCATCAAGCTGCACCTGAATTTCCGATTAGCAGATTTGCGATTCCTTATTTGCGAGTTGGCAAATTTTGCTGATACGCAATTAAGGAATCGCTATTTGGGTATTCACATTTAAATATGCGATTTTTAAGGAATCGCTATTTATTTGCGAATATTTATTTACATACCGATTCGCAATTCTCAAAATGGGATTCGCTACAAATCGCAATCTGAGAATCGCAAATTCCTCTGCTTTTATATGCCGATGATGCGGTCTTAATTTCACGAACAGAATTAGGTCTTCAGGCACTTTTGAATGGTTTTAATAAATTTATGTCTGATAGGGACCTCACGGTCAACAACTCAAAATCTTTTATAATGCATGTTGGCCGTCAACCAAAGAAGAAGTTCAATTTTAAACTGAATGATGTTCCGATACCCATCACCCAGTCGTTTTCCTACCTGGGTGTTTTATTTGATACGAAGATGTGTTGGGCCCCACATTTGGCCAAGAAGAAGGGGGAAATGTCCAGGGTAAATGCTTCTATCTTCAATTTTGCTTCTAAATTGGGCAAAAAGCCAAATGTGGCTATGATGAAACTATATAACGCTAAATCCATAGCCACTGCAGTATACGGAAGTGAGATATGGGGCTACACAAACTATGACCAACTTCAAATTGTTGAAAATAAATTTTTTAAGCGTCTGCTGTGTGTCCCTGGGAGCACACCGAATTTAGCTGCTCGTGAAGAACTTGGCTGTTTGCATTTATCGGACATTGTTGGACTGAAACCGTTGTTGTGCTGGGTAAAACTATGGTTAAGTGATGCAATCCCTCTGACCCACTTGATAGTGGAGGATCTCTTATCGCTTGACCACGCAATGCGTGTACCCTGGCTTAAATATTTGAAGTCCCAATTCTTGAAGCTTGGCCGCTTGAATCTGTTTGATAACCCGGGGGATATAGTTAAGGGTGATGTTGCTGCAATTAAGAGAGCTTTTTTCCTGAACCGTAATGCTGTAAGAGATGAAGTAGAGCTCTTGAAACCTAATGTTAGGATGTACATCATGTTGAGTACTTGTAATTCAATGGAATTGTATCTAACATGCTCCTTCACCACCCATGACATTTTTGCTGACCCGTTTCAGGTTTAACATCTTTCATCAGCTTTTAATTAGACCCAAGTCGGACATTTTTAAGAAACCAGCAGCTCCCTGTGGCTGCGACGGGAAGTCTCCACAGGATATGCTGCATTTTATATTTTTATGTACATTTTATGAATATCCCCGAAAGCGGTTTCTGGTTACCCTTTTAAAGAAATTAAATTTTAACCAAATTAGACCCGCCCTTATGTACTTACAGTTGTTGCATCCTGATAGTGTCCTTCAGGTGTTAGAATTTTAAAAAATGACCATGAGACTAAGAAATTGTTTGGATGAGTAAATGTGCATTAACTGCAGTTTATGGCACTATCGCACTTTATTTCGTATATTCTGTATTGGACATTACTTGCATTTTTTTATTCTGATTCTGTCAATGCACTCTTTTTTATGATACATTTGAGTTGTTAATTTAAGATTGACTTTGTGATCATTGTGATGTTTTATTATGTATTGTCTACTGTGTGTACTTTTATGGATTGCAATATATCCGAAATAAAGTCAATTTGATGATGATGAATCGCAAATTCGATTTTTCATACATATGGCCCCAGTCTGCTGAAATGGTTGGGATTTTTCCAATGTAAATAGACTGGAATCTGGGGTAACAATTAGAGAATTTTTAATCAACATTGTTTCATATTTTATCAGCAACAAACTGATGTATGTTTTAAAAACTGGCAATTTTTTTTTGATAATCAACTTTATTAGCATTTGAAAAACAAGACATATGGCAATAAAGGCAGTTCATTGGTCGCAGCAAAATCGTGTATACATCAAATGAGACATTGGCAGCTAAGCATAGAGGCGGCAGTAAAATCACCCCACCCGACCATGTGACCCGCCTAGTTGTGACGAGGACGGAGTAAGTCTCGGAACTCATGGTGGCAGGAGATTGAACCATTTCCCCCATATCTTAGAGAATTTCTATGGGGTGCCTTGGGACTCGAAGAGGGTCTCATCCTGGGCCCCGCACCAGTCTACCCCCTCCTCCACCCCCCCACCCCAGGCGCGGTCCCCCGGAGCCAGCTACGGGCTATATTCCGCTTTGCCACCGCAACCGCAGTGCCCAATAGGCGCTTATCCGAACGGTTGCCATCCAGACCCGAGAAAACTCCCAACAGGAGCCTCTTCGGATCATGGGGGATCTCCCACCCCAGGGCCAGGGTAAGTTCCCTTTCAACTCCCCTCCAAAATTTGTCAAGGCCCCCACAGGACCACACCATATGATAGAAGTCAGCGGAACAGTGACCACACCTCGGGCAGTCCGGGGCGGGACGTAGACGGGCGCGGAACATCCTCTCAGGGGTGAAGTAGGAGATGTGTAGATAGTATGTTTGGACAAGTCGGAGTTTGGAAGATGTGGTATGGGTACGTGGGGCCATTAGGGCATCTCTCCAATCCGCCTCCTCCAAGGGTCCCACCCAGCTCTCCCAGCGGACGCGCAAGAGGTCCAGGGAGGAAGGGCTGTTGTTGACCAGGGTTCGATAGATACGTGAGACCCCTCCCCTGCCCAGGTCTCCCATCATCACCTGAGCCTCCAGTGGACTGAACTCAGGCAGGGAAGTCGGCACGGGGAAGTGCGCGGACAGGGCGTGGCGCAGCTGCAGATAGCGGTAGTGCTGGGAATGGGAGAGAGCATATCTGTGTTGTAAGTCCGCGAAGGCGCGCATGTGATCCCCAACCCAGACGTCCTCCAGAACCGACACACCAATGAGGTCCCAACGGCGAAACCCTGTAAGAGATGCGACTTCACGGAGCCAGTTCCCGTGCCAAAGAGGCGTTTATCGCGTTAGCCTGCGGTCCCAACCTACGTGTCGCAGGGCAGCACGCCAGGCCATCAAGACCTCTCCGGTAATTGGGGCCAGGTGCTGCGGGATGGGGCAGCCGAAGAGGAATGCCTGCAGTTGCGGGAAGTCGATCATCCCCACCACCACTCGATACGCTGGGTCGGACCAGCCGCCCGCATACCAATCGTGGATAACGATCAGTTTGGTAGCAAGGTAGTAGAGGTATAAGTGGGTGACGCCCATACCGCCGTCAAAGGGGGGAATGCGGCTATGTGCGAGGGAAATACGCGGTCGTCCCCCATTCCAGAGAAACCTGCTGAGGGCTCCGTCCAACTCCCGGAACCAGGACCGAGGAAGGGGAATAGAGATATTCTGAAGGGTGTAGAGGAAACGCCGGAGGACCATCATCTTGAAAAGGGCACTGCGTCCCAGGGGGTTGAGGGGGAGGGATTGCCACTTTTTGAAGTCCGCTCGCATCCGAGTCACTAGGGGTGTGACATTCAGGGCACACTCCAGCTCCGGCAGTAGGGACACCCATATCCCTAGGTATTTCACCGAGTGGCGCCTCAGAGGAATAGAGGATTGCCAGTCGAAGCACTCCCGGAAGGAATGCAACGGGACTAAGGTGGATTTTGCCGGGTTGAGCCTGAGACCGGATATTTGCTCGAAAGCTTGGAGGATCCGCATACATCGGGGCCCTGAAGACGCCGGGTCCGCCAGGTATAGTAGGACATCGTCCGCATAAAGGGCTATCTTATCAACTTGGCTAGCATTCCAGGCCCAGCGCTGGATCAGCTAGTCGTGTCGGATGAACGTCGCCAGGGGCTCCATCGCTAGCGCGAACAGGAGTGGAGAGAGGGGACACCCCTGGCGCGTGCCCCTGCGTATCGGGAATGTGTCCGAAAGTGCCCTATTGACCAGGACACTGGCCCGGGCCATTGACCAGGACACGGGCCTGGGGGTTGGCATACAGGACCCCAACGTAGCTGCGGAATCGGGGGCCGAAGCCCATTGCCTCGAGAACATCCAGGAGGTAATTCCAGCCCACCATGTCTAACGCCTTCTCAAAGTCTAGAAAGAGAAGGGCCAGGTAGGGCGTCAGGCGAGAACGGTGTGCCAGGGCCAGGTGGAGGCGGCGGATACAGTGGCCAGTACCCCTAGCCGCCATGAACCCGCATTGGTCCGGGGGAATGAGGTCACCCAATAGGGGCTTGAGCCGCTGGGCCAGTATGGTGGCAAAGAGTTTAATGTCTGTGTTTATAAGGGAGATCGGTCGGAAGTCTGCACAGTGCACGGAGGGTGGGTGGGTCTTGGGGAGGACCACGATCGTGGCCAGGTCCGACTCTGGAGGAAAGGATCCCCGGTCAATCGCATGGAGAAAGAGGTCCAGCAGGTGGGGGGCTAGGGTCTCCCGAAAGCTGGAGTAGAACTCCTGCGGGAACCCATCCGGACCGGGTGTTTTCCCACTGTGCAGTAAGGGGATGTCCTCCAGGACCTCCTCACGGGTAAAGGGCTTCTCCAAGGCTGCCGCGACCTCTGGGGCCAGGGAAGGTAGCCGAGCTCCGTTTCTACCCAGGAAAGCGTCCAGTCGTGCGCCGGGTCGGTGCTCCATGTAGAGGCGGGCATAGAAGTCGGCAAAGGCACCCGCTATGTCTCGAGATGAGGTAAGCAGGACATCAACAGATGCGCGGATCTCCGGGATGACTCGGTGGGCCCGGGGGTAGGAGACCAGATTGTGGAGCAGTTTCCCGTTTTTATCCCCCCATCCATAGATCCTTGCCACCGAGGACCTCCAGAGCTGTTGGGCCGCATCGAGGGAGACCTGATGAAGCTCCTCCCGGAGCAGGGCCAACTGCCGGGAGGGGTCTCCCTGGGCACGGGTCCCATGCTCAGTCTCAGTCGGGCCACTCGGGTCTCCAGCTCCGTAATACGGGCCAGGTGGCTAGCGCGCTTGGTGTGTACCAACCCTCTGGCCACCCCTCGGATCACCGCTTTGCCAGCCTCCCATAGGGTACCTGGCGAGGAGACCGAGCCTTCATTAGCGGTGAAATAGTGGGCCAGTTCTCGCTGTAGGTCCTCCACCAGCTCTTGATCCTGTAGGAACCAGGTGTTGAGGCGCCACATCGCCCGCGGGCCTCCAGGCGCAGAGCCCAGGCGGAGGGAGACTGGGGAATGATCCGAGAGCCCCCGCGGTAACATGGTGGCTCCCGAGACTAGGTGACATTCTGTGGCTGGGAGTAAGAGGAGGTCAATGCGCGAGTGAGTGCGATGGGAGGCCGAGGTGTGGGTGAACTGCGTCGTGCGCGGATGCCATAACCGCCAGACATCGCACAGCCCCAAGGCCGAGGCCCAGGTTGATAGGGCTGCCGATGAGGAGAAGCGATTCGCCGTTGGGGGCCCGGTGGCGTCGCGTCCTGGTTGCATCACCGCATTGAAGTCTCCTCCCACGATGGTGAGACGGGCCGGGAAGGTGGGAATCAGCTGGTTAAGACAGTCTAGAGTCGGAGATAGGAGGGTAGGTGGAGCGTAGACATTCACGACGTTGAGGGGTAGTCACGCCCGACACTGCAACAAAGCACCCGAGCGGGTCATTGTGGGTCTTAAGCATGGTAAAGGGAATCCCTTTCCGTAAAAGGATTGCCACCCCCCGGGAGCCGCACCGGAACCCAGAGTACCAGACCATTGCGTAACCGAGACGGGCCAGGAAGGTGCATTGGGTCCCCAGTAGGTGGGTCTCCTGTAGCAAGAGTACGTCCACAGATTGGCGATGAGCCGCTCGCAGGACTGCAGTGCGTTTCATACGGTCGAGGAGACCGTTAACGTTCCAAGAGAGAACGTGTAGGGGTCTAGTTAGATTAGAGGCCATCCGGAAAGGAGGGGAATGCAGGGGGGGCGAGGGACCACCCAGGGAGTATATCGTCTGGGCGGAGCCCAGCTGTCCGTAATCGGCCGGGGGCACCAGCCGGCAGAGCGAGGCCAAGGGGCACCAACGCCCGGGGCAGGGGCGCGGGGACAGGAGAGGGCAGAAACCCGCGGAGCACCGCCAGCAGGGGCCAGGGGGACCAGTGATCTGGAGGGCAGCGGGCGAGAGCGATGCGTCGGGCTGGGGTGCACCCGCCTCAAGTCTGGAAGAAGGGAAAGCTGCGACCAACAGCACATAGTCAGCATGCACTAAGGCCGGGGAATGGCCAGAACTCAAGGAGTCTGAAAGCGGCCCGTAGGCGGCTAAAAACAACAAACAGTGCAGGAGGCAATGGCCTCTTCCCCCCGAAACCCCCCAACTCCCCCCACCCTACACTTCAGAACAGGAAGCATCTGTCGCCCGAACCCCACCCCTCAACAAATTAACCCCGCACGAGGGGACAAACACTAAGCTAAAACGATTAGTGGGGAGCTATAGCACTACTTTAGGTGGACAAGCATAGTAGGACCCCCCTCCTTACAGTCAAATGAGTGTCAACAGTGAGATGCTATGTAATTCAATTAAACCTGACATATAGCAGTTGGTCGGCCTTAGTGGCCCATGAGATAGATAGAGAATGGAGCGTGAAAGTAGCAGACACAAGCGCAGAGGAGGAGAACGTGAAAGTCAGGCCAAGAAAAGAAGGTGAAGGCACACAGTAAATAAGATACAGCTTTCAACTGAAGTCTGCTCCAGGTGGGTCACCCCTCGGGGCGTCTGCAGGACTAGAGCAAGCTTCTCCGGTGTCACTCAGGTGGACAAGATCGCCACATGTGGATGAATCTCGCAGGACCTGGGTCAATCCGCCGCATCCGCTGGAGAGTCTCGGAGGACAGGCTGCCAGAAAGATCCGACTCTGATCTGGACGTGAGCAGGTTCCCGTCCAAGGATGAGGAAATGTCCACGGCGGTCCCCGATGGAGGATCCGTTGTTAAAGGTGCCTCCTGGCCAGGGGGAGAGGTGGGCCGCCGTGCAGAACCCAATGGTGGGCCCGAGGCGTCCCGGCGCGGGTGGCCACGCCTGCGGGAGCCGGTCCGCCGCCTCCTCGGTTTGGGCCCCTCTTGGGCTGGACGGGCCAGAGGGCCCTGGGTAGGGGGGGCTCCTCGTCCGGGGAGGAGAGGCCGCTCCTCCGTGAGCCAGGTCCAGGCCGCCTGAGGAGAGTCAAAGAAGAAGGACTTGCCATTGAAGAGGACCTTGAGTCTAGCGGGGAAAAGGAGGCCGTAGCGCAGTCCCAGCGCCCTGAGTTTTTGCTTAACTTCCTCATAGGAACGTTGCTGGGATTGGACCTCTCTTGAGTAGTCCAGAAAGATCATGATTTTGGAGTTTTCATATCTCCGGGGGCCCAGTTCTCTGGCTGCGCTGAGGATGGGGTCCCGGTCCCTACAGTTGAAAATGCGGAGGATGAAGGGCCGGGCCAGGGACCCAGGGGGGGGCCGGGGCCCTAAGGAGTGGTGGGCCCGTTCAATAGCAAACCAGGGGAAAGCTTCTCTGCAGGCATCCAGGAGCAGACCAGGTCTCCAGAAAGTCAGCCACGGGGCCCTTCTCCACCCCCTCCGGAAATCCCAGGAGGCGGAGGTTCTTCCGCCTGGCTCGGTTTTCGGCGTCCTCCGCTCGGTGGTGAAGATCCGAGGTCAACGTTTGGAGACGTGCCACCTGGGCCTTGAGCGTTGTCAGGTCGTCCTCTGCAGTGGATATCCGGGACAACGCCTCGGTGATCCGCGCCGTGGCGTTCCGCAGGTCCTGACGGATGAGGGCCATGTCGACACGCACCTCGCCGATTTTGGTTTCAACGGAGGTTTGAGAGGTGCTAATCGCTTGCAGGATCGTGGAGAGTTCCCCTCCCATCGCCCCAGAGGGCGTGGTCAACTCTAGTGAATTGGTCCATCCGAAGTTGGGAGGGTTGCTTACCCTTCCCTCAGACCATGGTAGCGTAGGCAAAGCAGGGCCACCGGGGAGGGCCCAGTTCGTGGCGCGGAGGCAGGTGAGCGGGGTGCACCAATGTCCAGAGGGCCCGCCGTAGAGCCCAGCGGGCGGTTGGAGAGGGCAGGTGAGGGACGCCCGGGCTCGTCGCGGATGATGACGCGTCTAGGGGGGCCGAAACAGGTGTCTCTTCTGTCCCAACAGTCCAGCTCCGGCCCGACCCCGATGTGGCAGAGCAGGGCAGAGTCAAAAAGTCCCCTCCTGGAGCCCCTAGCAGCGCATCAACTCCGCACCCCTGCGGGTCCCCAGGAACTCAGATTGCGGGCGGCAGGTCCGGTGGGGCCGAACAGGCCGGGGATCCGCAGCACAGCCGGCCAGGGACAAGTCCTCCAAAGGCGGGCAGTCCGCCCGTGGCCCCAGGAGCCCAGGAGCCCAGGAGCCAGCAGCTGCAGCGCCGCGGGGAGCAGAAATCAAGTTAGGCCTCCAGCAGGGCGTCTCCACGCCCAGCAACGCTCCCGGCTCCTGCCTCCGCATCCAGATCCACGGGGTCCGGAGAGCGTGCTCACAAGGGCTGCCCGCCCACCCACCGGCTCAGGGACGCGGAAACCAGGGCCCGCGACGGCAGCCAGGCCGGGAGCCGGGGGGGAACCCCCGGCAGGCCGATGCAGGCTACAGCTCTGCCCCGGGCTCGCCGACGCACCCTCAGGGGCAGAGAGCCGAACGCCGCGGCTCCAAAGAACTCTGCGAGGGATCCCGCTCACCGCCGACCTCCAGGTCCGAGTGCGGGATTCACGCACAGGAGCCAGCCAGGCCCTACATGGTTCGGTGCACCGGTCGCCCCAGCGGGCAGCTCGGGACAGTCAATATCGGGCTCGTCAGGGGGCTGCCATCTTGTGAGGCCCGCGATCTTCCGGCGGCAGGGCAGCGGGAACAGCTAGGCGCCCAGCAGGACGTCCCAAACACAGCCGGGGATGCCTCGCGGCCAGGAGAGGAGAATGGTGTCAGGCAGGTAGGTCGATGGGCACTGTTGGTGGCGGATGGCGGACGGATGGCTGAAGGGGGGTCCGGAGCACTCTTAGAGTGCGACCGCCATCTTGCCGCCCGAAGCCACGCCCCCAAAAACTGGCAAATTTAATTGATTGTTTTATATGTTCTTTATACTATTAAGGTTTTAACTAACTAACCAATAAAACTTACTTTGACTTTTCCAAATTTCAGTATTGTCAACAGGAGGTCACCTACTTACCTACTGTTGAAGGATTGCAGGAGATTGACCCCTGAGCGCATCAGTACCATTCTTAAAATGCCTGCTCCACAAACTCAGAAAGAGGTGCCTGCTTTCATAGGTATCACTTCCTATTGCAGCCAGTGGATCACTGGCTATTCGGTGCTTATTAAGCCCCTGCTCGCGTTAACGCTAAAAGATGTGCATGAACCCCTGCGTTTGACCCTAGAGTGCCAGCAGTCTTTTGAGAAATTAAAAACTGCACTTTGCTCGGCTCCAGTGCGTGGTACCCCTAACAACACATAGGGCTAGATGTAGGTGGACTAATACCGGTCGGTAACGGCCGAAAATCTGTAAATTTCCCGTTACCGACCGGTATTTAGCCCTTTGCGATGTAGGAGGCTGTATTTAAGGATTCTGTAATTTACCAATTCGTTATTTTAAGGAATCGGTAAAATACAGATTCCTTAATTTAAGGAATCTGTAAATTACCAAATCCTTAAATACACCGATTGCAGCTAGTGCAAAATCAGGCTGCCCGCCTGATCCATGGGCTGCCCAAATTCCATCGAGCAACCCCACTGCTGAAATCATTGCACTGGCTACCTGTGAGGGAGCGGGCCTTATTTAAACTAGGTTGCCTCACCTTCCACGCTAGGATGGGCACTGCCCCCGAGTTTATATGCTCAGCCATCAAACCCTACCTGCCGGGCAGAGAACTCCGCTCTACCCACATGGCACTCCTGGTCACACCTCGCTTTAAGAAAAAGAAAGCAGGTGGGGCGAAATTTGCGGTCCTTGCACCTGTCTTCTGGAACTCCCTCCCCATGACACTCAGATCCGCAACCTCCTATTTGGAGTTCCGGAAGAATCTAAAAACCTTCCTTTTTTCCAGAGCTTTTGCTGCCTAACCTGCCCCTCTTGCTGCTGTTGCTAGTAGTAGCTCCTATAGCGCCATGAAACCGCTGGGTATAAGCGCGCTAAATAAATGCTTTTAAATTCAAATTCAAATTCAAGTGCATTTTTGGTTTAAGGATTCGTTATTTACCACCAACTACAAGTTGGTGGTAATATCGAATACCTTTAAAAAAGCAATTTTGTGCTTTTTTAAAATGGCCATGTGGCAGACATACATGCCCTTAGGACATGTATGTGCACCACATGTGCACACATGCACGATTCAGGGGTGCAACAGGGTGTCAATGTGACACCCTGCCACCCTTGACTGTGCTTCCCCTATTACCGATTCGGTGTTTACCGAATCGGTAATAGTGAATGGCTTCCCATTCATTCCTATGGGCCTCTAGGCCCATAGGAATGAATGGGAAGGTATTCCTTATTACCTATTCGGTAAATACCGAATCGATAATAACTAATATTACCGAATCGGTAAAATTTACTGTTTTTTTTACCTACATTCAATTTACCGATTCTTAAATACCGAATCGGTAAAATTCGGTATTTAGGAATCCGTAAATAGAAATTACCTACATCTAGCCCTAAATGCTTTGTATTGTACATCCATGAGATGGGTGGTTGTGCGCTTTCTGTTTTGACAAAAAAGTTCGGTGATAAGCAATGACTGTGTGCTTATTTCTCTGCTGTGATTGACCTGCGAGCCCTCTTGGGCTATCTAAGAGCGGTCGCGGCTATGGCTGTCTCAATAAGACAATCAGATGGACTCATACTTGATACTGATCTCACAGTTATGGTACCCCGTGCTGTAGATACACTTTTGAATAAGACAAGGACACAGCACCTCACCAGTGCACGTCTTACAGGTTATGATCTAACGCTCTTTGCAAAACACATTACGATCAAACGCTGTGCCACTCTGATTCGTTACTATCCCTCGCTTCTGAGAATGAGGAGATTGACATACATGATTGTATCTTACAGATGGAAGAAGAGACGAAAGGACGGTAGACCTGACTGAAATTCTCTTATCTGATCCTCAAGGGGAACTATATGTCGATGTCTCTTTCTTTAAGTTACCAGATGGCACTACAACTTCTGCGTACGCTATTACTAAACTGCGTATGGAAGTTGAAACATCACAAGTTCCCTATCAGTCGACCCAAGCTGCAGAGCTTGTCGCCCTTATTCGAGCCTGTGAATTAGGTGAGGGACTAGTTGACAATATATAAATTGACAGTCAATACGCCTTTGGAGTCGCCCATAATTTTGGGCGGCTCTGGGCAGAGAGTGGGTTCCTTACTTCCCATGGGACGAGAATTCAACATGGCCCTCTCATATATAGGCTTCTATCCGCTTTGACACTCCCTAAGAAATTGGCACTAGTGAAGTGCAGCTCCCATAAGAAAGTTACTGAAGATATGGGAAAGGGAAACGCCTTTGCAGATCAGACAGCTAAGGAAACAGCCTGAACGAAGATGAAAAGAATGTTTGTAGCAGGTCCCGCTAGGTGGGTGCCGAGGTCACCATTTATGAGGATACACTAGAGAATGTGAAAGAAATACAGAGTGAGGCCATGGTGGAGTCATTAGAAGTGTGGCAAGAAAGTACAGCAAACTGAGGGATGAGGGATGTTGGATTAATAAGTCAGGGAAGCAGAGATGGATGTTGCCAGATGCATATGTTCTTCCTGTGGTTACAATGGCTCACGGCCCAGCTCATATCAGTGCTAAGGGTATTTACAAGTTGTTAGACCCGTATCGCAGAATGATCACATTTCAAAGACAGCTGCGCATTTAGTGAAATACTGTATGGTGTGCATGATGCACAATTCTTGTAAGGGTACCCCTACAGCACTGGGCAATTTTGCACCTCCCACTTTCCCTTTCAAGGTCCTTCAATCGGACTATATTGAAATGGACAGAGTCAGTAATTTGAAGTATGTGTTTGTGGTTGTTTGGGCATTCAGTAAATGAGTTGAGGCCTACCCCACCAAAGAAAATACAGCCATTCCAACTGTAAAGGTACTCCTGAAGGAGTTCTTTCCTCGCTTTGACTTGCCCCGCTAGATCTGGAGTGATAATGGAAGTCATTTCAATGCCAAGGTTATTCAGTTAGTTTATGAGGGTATACATAATAAACAGAAATTTCATACTTCGACTCACTCCCATTCAGCAGGTTTGGTTCAGAAGTACAATGGTACTCTCAAGCTGATATTAGCAAAAATTCAGGAGACGACAGGGTTACAGTTGCCAGATGCTTTGCCTTTAGCTCTTTTGTCAACGAGAACAACAGCACATTCTAGAACAGGATTGTCACCCTACAAGGTCGTGTTTGGGCACCCCGCAAATGTCTCGGGCGTCCCGCGGCTGCGTAGGTTTTCAGAGAGTGAGTACCCTTTGTTGACAGAGTACCTGTACAAGTTAACTAAAAGTTTGCATTCTATAAAAACCTGCGCAGTCTAAAACAACAGCTTTGCCAAGGTAAAAGAGCCTGGCGGAAAGCATATGACCCAATTGCACTCTCAAATTATCTTGAAGCTTTTGCCACTTATAAAAACGCTATTCAAACCGGGAAAGCGGCTTTTTATGAAAATAGAATTTCATCTGCTCACAACACGCCAAAAGAAACGTTTAAAGTCCTGAAAGAACTCAGACAGGTCAAAGAGCAGAAGCCTTCCTTTGGCATAGAAGACTGCGATAAGTTCCAAACCTTCTTTACCACCAAAGTGGAAGACCTCCTGACCACAATTGAGAATACCCCCAGGCTCCTATGCCCATTAAATCCACTACCAATCTATCCTCCTGTGGAGCAATCCCTAACCTCATTCCCCCTGCTCTCGCTTGAAGCCCTGACCCCACTTCTAGGGCGCATGAAGTCCGGCTCTCCAGCAGACCCTTGCCCACCCAGGACCTATAAGATGGCCCTCCCTAGGATTGAAGACGAGATTCTATCACTTCTGAATTCTTCCCTTGAAACGGGAGTGGTCCCGAGAGACTTCAAGGAGGCGCGCGTGATCCCTCTCTTGAAAAAAAACGGGCCAATATTAAAAACCTGAAGAATTTTAGGCCAATATCCCAGCTCCCATTCCTTTCCAAGGCACTTGAACAGCACGTACTCGCCTCACTCGCACACCATCTAGAGGCCAACCACCTCCTACAATTTAATCAGGCAGGTTTTCGGGCGCACCACAGTACAGAACTAGTGATGCTGGCAGTACTAGATGGACTGAGATTACGGGCCGACTCTAAGGATCCCTGCGCCCTGATCCCTTTAGACTTGTCCGCGGCGTTCGACACCGTAAACCACGAGCTGCTCCTGTCGTGGATGTCTAACTTTGGGGTGCAGGGCATAGCCATGATATGGCTTACATCCTTTCTGAAAGACCGCTCTCAGAGAGTGCAGCTGGGTGATGTGGTGTCCAGGCCAGGTACTCTTCCATGTGGAGTCCCACAGGGATCGGCATTGTCTCCCCTCATGTTCAATGCATACCTCCAACCCCTGATAGCCGCACTTAACCAGCTGGAATGCCAAGTATACAACTACGCAGATGACACCCAAATCATCATCTAGATCGACAACTCCACATCAGCCCTCTACAGAGTGCAGAACATCCTTAAATTCACAATTAACTGGATGTCGGCCAACAGCCTCAAAATCAATCCAGATAAGACTGAGGTATTGGCCGTCACCACTGACACCAACCCTTGGAATAGCCTTTTCTGGCCACCAGAGTTGGGCAAATACCCCAAGCCTGCCCCGGCAGTTAAAAGCCTGGGCATTAAGATCGATAATAAAACTAACTATGGCCTTACAGGTATCTACAATAGTAGCAGTTTGCTCAAGCATTTTAAGGCAGTTGCGGAAACTGTCCCCTCTCCTCGCTTTCGAAACTCTTAAACGAGTGGTAGTTGCACTGATTATATCCAGACTTGACTACGGAAACTCGCTCTACCTCGGACTCCCAGATTACCAATTGTCTAGACTCCAGATCATCATGAACGACGCGGCCCGTCTACTGTTCAAGGTTCTGCGTCGCACTCACACCTCCCCCCTCCTGCGCCAACTTCACTGGCTCCCCATCAGGCAAAGGATACAATTCAAGGGCCTCTGCATTGCTCATAAAGCCGTTTACGGCAAGGCACCGAAATACATCAAAAACTGCTTAACCAACTATGTCCCAACCAGAGCACTCCGATCCTTGGAAGCTAGGATGTTAGTCTGCCCCCGCTCTCGCCTGGTATCCCTTGGAGGCAGAGCTTTCTCTACCATCATCCCACAGATCTGGAACAAACTCCCTGACAACCTCCGAAAGGAACACTCTTTGCTTCCTTTCAGGAAACGACTCAAAACCATCCTCTTCAAGGAAGCCTGGGGCGCACAGTAAAGTACTGCCTCCCCACCAGTAATCCAAAGCGGGTTCCTCTCTCTCAGCGCTTAGAGACCGTTGGTGATAATGCGCTATACAAATGCAAATTACAAATTACAAATTATTCACCGACAGATTCGTGAGTCACTCCCACCCATTCCAGAGGCGCCAGGTCACAATATCCAGCCGGGAGACTGGATTCTGCTGCGTAATTTCCAGCGGAAGAAGAGCTTGGAGCCCTGCTGGAAGGGGCCCGGGCAGGTCCTCCTTGCAACTCGGACCCCTATGAAGGTTGCCGGCTGAAATAATTGGATACATTCCAGCCATTGTAACTCAGTTCGTCCCTTTTGGTGATGCGCAGCTTATATGGACCCAAACGGATGCTGAGAATGACGATGTACTAAATGCAGCGGTCCCTACAGAAATCTGAGCCATTAAAGAGCCCCTCTTCGTTGACCCCTCTGTGCCTGGAGTCGCCAGGTGCAATTTGTGTCCTCGGCTGAAGAACAGTGCACCAAAGGAGAAGTCAGACTAGTAAGGGATGTACTGTATAAGTTAGGGTGTTACTTGCTATAGTACCAACGGAGTTAGTTTAGGGAGAGGCGAGAGTGGTGCACTGTTCTGACATTATACAGGATAGATTGAACGTGCTCCCTTGGAGGGGAGTACATTATCCTGATCAACGTGGGATTCGTCAAGAGCTTAGGACTGAGCAAACTCCACCGCCGGTGCTCAAGAGCGCCAACGTTGAAGAACAATGGGAGACTGTAACAGTGAGGCTCAGACGGACACTGGGAACAATTGCCTTTGTTATCAATTTTTACTGCATTCTCTTTCCTGCTTCATAATGCATCCGTTTGGTTGGCCTATTAATGATGAGGAACAACTATTTGCACCACCGTGTCCAGCACAGGGTTGGTCTACAAAGAGTAAAATAGTTTTTGCATTAATAGTTGTGATTGCCCTAGTAGCAATACTTGGAATATCTTGGTTTCTAGAGGAGAAGTATCCCATACATTCCTTGGTTGGTACAACGCCCATTCCCTCTGAACACATTTGTGTTACTTTGGCCCCTCACAAAGGAGAGCACCGAAAGACTTACACAGATAATGTCTTTATACAAATGTTGTATCAAGCTCATGATGTGTCCAATACAACTAATTGTTGGGTTTGTGGATTTCTACCCTCAGTTACTCATAAAAGTGATAATTTGTTGCCCATGCCATTGTCATACATTGGAAGTTGTGAGGGTTGGTTTGAACTGTTCGTTATGGTACACCATCATTTCCAACTCTCTAGTCAGGACATCTGCTGATTCTCGCACTGTCGTAGACTATATACGTTTCCACCATGGGTTTACCCCCTTAGGAAAGGCAGGCCAAGGGATTTCTGTTACTCCTGTATGAGCAAATATGAAAAGGTGAAGAACAACACATGGCTTCAAATGGAAATGGCTGATTTCCAGGAGTTTAACACCTCTGAGTATTTTCAATCTTTCCAAGATCGTAATTTCACTAAGGACAAACCAATGCTCGTGTCTGTGGTCAGCTCAGCAGCTGCTTTCTGTGTCCAGGGGAAGGGGGGATAGGGGTGAGTGAAAGTAAATGCAATTTCACCTACCCACTCAGCACGATTAATAGTCTGCCTTTGATCTTAACCTCTAATGTCTATTTTGTCTGTGGATCCCAAGCTTATGTCTGGCTTCCTAGGGGATGGTCGAGCAGAAATTACCTCTATTTCCTTCTTCCACCGGTGTATGTTGCTCCGCCCAAACACCATAAAGATCATCAGCTGCAGCTTAGGAGTATATTTGCCCCGAGTTAGAAGGTTCCTTGACATAAAGGATATAGATCAGACAGATGCCACCTTACAACAGTTTAAGTTTGCGATGTAGAGTCTCATACCCTTTTGGGGCCCCATGTCCAATAGCCTTAAAATGTGTCGGTTAACAAGGGTTGTTGAAGGCGTTATTAATACAACAGATGTTATACTGACAAACATCACTGCTGAGCTTTAGGCTACGAGGTTAGTTACTTTGCAGAACAGGATGGTGTTAGATGTCATACTTGCAGATAGAGATGGGGCTTGTCGCGTCATTGGCAGTGGCTGTTGCGTTTACATCCCTGACCACGCCCCCAATGTTTATGCTGCTATACAGAAATTGCATAGACTCTCATCTAACATACACCAAGAAAATGTTACTTGGATTCTATCAGGGTGGTTCTGGAATATGCTCACGTCCTGGGGTTAGAAGATCCTTATTTTTCTAGCTGTGATTGCTGACATTTTCTTCACATGTTGCTTTTGCATAAACTGTCTCCTGACTTGCTGCACCTACTGTAAATGTTCTCACCCCCAAACAAAAGAGGCCAGTTCATGATACTAGTACTGCGGTCATGCTGCAAAAAGACATTAATGATATGATGCAGATTGACAAGGGAATTTTTGGTTCTACATCATCCCTTCCAACTTCTATTCCTGATACTGAGTATATGGATTGTTCCGAGAGTTGATGTCCTTTTGCTTCTCAGAATATTACATCTTTTCCACCCACAATCGAAAATGAGTTAGCAAATGCTAAAAGGAGGGTCTAATGAAATGAATATGTTTAGCTATCTTGTTTGTGTTTTGTTCTTATGTTAAGTTAGCATTCACTGCACCATTTTATGTTTAGCTGACATTTTGAATCTTGTCATCTCTTCTCAAGAAGCAGGCTGTGGAAAGTTCCATTTCTCCAAGTTTAGGCCTTGCTCTGCTAATGAATACACTGTTCTTATTAACACATTCCTTTCCCATAGATAGAGGCTTTCTCCCACTAGTCTAGTGGTAGGCACAAACAGAACGACCTTGGCAATGAGATGAAACTCATCTTACTGTACTTCTTTGTTTTAGCTGCACCTGCTAGTACAATTCCATTATGGGCATGACTTTCTTTTTTTTTTTTTGAATCTTTTTATTAAATGCGAACAACAAAAAACATAGAAAAGAAAACAGAAAACAAGGCAGTACTTTACAGGTGTGTCATTTCGGCGCTCGGGGGGGGGGTACATATTCAAATCAGATGTCAGAAGTATGTGATGAGATTGGGGAGGGGGTAGGAGACCAGGAAGAAGCAAGATATCTAGATTCCCATGGAGGAAACATCAGGTTGGGAGGATGACAGGTCAGTATCCAATGCTGAATTGGGGGGAGTACAGATGTCACCACGGTATGTGTTCCATTGATTCCAGATCTTCCCCCATTTGCGGGGCGTGCCACGGGAAACATTTACTGTCTTTTCCCTAAACATGCACCAGTCCATGTTTTGTTGCCACACCAGAACTGCCGGTGGCCTCTGGGCACCCCACAACTGAGCAATGTCCCTCTTAGCGATCATATTACCCAAGGTCACCCATCGAAGCTGCGCTAGGTCATAATCATTCGGCTCCCAGACATTCAACAGACACCGCCTCGCCTCAGGCATTGATTGCACACCCGTGACCTCACTCATAACTTCATGCACGCGAGTCCAATAGCGCATAACAGCAGGACATTCCCAAATGATATGGAGAAACGTACCCACCAGACCACAACCACGCTTGCACAGTCCATCCACAGAGAATCCCATTCGCACCAAACGGGGACCAGTCACGTAGACCCTATGAAGAATTCTGAGCTGGACAAACCGGAGGCGCGCCGGGATAGCCACTTCCTTCGGGGAAGAGATTGCCTCGTCATCGAGCTCCAGACCGTCACCAGTCCACGCCTCTCGAAGGGTACGCAGTAGGTCGGTTCTGGCATTGATCAATTTTTTATAGATGAGTGAGATCGTGCTATCAGGGATATGCCCGTCTAGTACCCGATCTTCGAGCGGGGACGCCTCCGGAATATCCAAGCCCAGGGGAAATACAGACAAAACCGCGTGTCGGATTTGCATATATCGAAAGGATTCTCTATCATTCAAGTCATACTCAACTTTCAGCTCCTCAAACGTCTTGACTCTACCCTTGATCCACACATCATTCACCCTGCTGATACCGATCACATCCCACTTATCGAATCCCTTCGACTTCCAGAGGGAGCCAAGTGTCTCCGATGCATAAAGCGGGTAGCACGGGTCGGCTTGTCAGCCCATCCCAGGGCCGCTGTAGCGCTATACCACACCTGCACCGCCGTTCTAGTGGGGCCCGTGAGAGATCTGCCAACAGATTTCGCATAAAGAGCCCTGTTGTAGTCTCCACCAGGCAGCAGCCATCTATCCATCTCAAACGCCGGGCTCGGCAAAGGACCGTATGTGCAGTGGTTGATGGCCCCCAACTGAGAGGCACAATAATAGCGGCGGATGTCCGGAAGCGCGATACCCCCGTCGTACCATGGGAGTGTCAGCTTCGCAAGAGCAATACGAGGACGGCCCCCCATACCAATTGTCTCTGTAGACTATCAATCTCCCGGAAGTTGCGGGCAGGCACAATATCAAGTGTATTTTGCAGCGCATAAAGGAACCGAGGGAGCGACATCATCTTGAACAACGCCGCCCGTCCCAGAGGAGAGAGAGGGAGCCTTCCCCACGCAGTCACATCGGCACGGAGGCGCTGGAGAGGGGGCAACAAATTGCGTTCATAACGAAGCACAGGGTCCAAGGTGATAAAAATCCCCAAGTACTTGAATCCCTCCCGCACCACCGAGATAGGACATCCACGAGGCAGGAGAGGAGCCTCGCCGGAAAGAACATAGATGCAAGACTTCGACCAGTTGATGACCAGACCGGAGTTTCTACAGAAAGCAGTCAAAACGTCAAAAAGGACAATCAACGATTTCCGAGGCGACGTAAGATATAGGAGTATATCGTCTGCATATAAGGATATTCGGTCTTCAAACTCCGGAGTCCATCTAATGCCCTTCAAGGACGGTTCCCATCTCAGCCACGCCGCCAGTGGCTCCAAAGCAAGGGCAAACAAAAGAGGGGACAAAGGACAGCCCTGGCGCGTTCCCCTACCGAGAGCAAAGGAGGCCGAGACACGACCGTTTACCACCACTTGAGCTAAGGGGTCGGTGTAGAGCAGTTTCACCCAGGCAATGAAGGTGGGGCCAAAGCCAAATTTAGAGAGAACCGCCCAAAGATATGGCCACTCTAGTGTATCAAACGCCATGGTGGCGTCCAAAGACGCCAAGATGGCCGGTTCACGCAGAGTCTCCGCTCGCGCGAGGACTCCATGCAGGCGCCGGAGATTGAGTGCCGTCTTACGATGGGGTATGAATCCGGATTGGTCCGGGTGAACCAGATCGCCTATGACAGTGACCAAACGGTTGGCAAGCACTTTGGCCAGAATCTTCGGTTCGGCGTTAATCAATGATATAGGCCTAAAGGAGGCGCAGCGGTCACGTGGTTTGCCATCCTTATGGATCACCACTATGGAAGCCAATCTTTGGTCAGGAGGGAGGGAGCCTGCCTCCAGCGATTCCAAGAACATCGACCGCAGATACGGTGCTAACACATCCGGACGGAGCTTGTAAAGCTCTACAGGGAGCCCATTAGGGCCCGAGGCCTTCCCCGAGCGAACCGAGCGGATGGCAGTCGCAACCTCATCAACTGTAGGCGGAGCCTCTATAAGATCCCTTTCAGGGTCGGACAAACGTGGCAGCGTAATATCGCGCAGGAGCAAGTGGGAGTCCTGTTCAGGTCTATCAGAGACGGGGGAGTACACTTCCCGGAAATAGTCAGCGAAACATTCAACAATATCAGCAGGGTCGGTGATACTCACGTCATTCACATCCACAATCACAGGGACCACTCGACTCGCACGTTCCCTCTTATCCAGCCAAGCAAGCAATTTCCCCGCCTTATCCCCCACATCATACAGACGTCCCTGCTGTTCCCTGCTCATCTCCTTTGCCACATCAGTCACCAACGCCCTATACTCGAGTTGTTTTAGACCCAAAAGGTGCAGCTTCTCTGGGGTGACCTCGGATTCCAACTCCCCTTCAAGAACAGTGATGTCATTTTCAACACGGACAACCTCCTCCCGCCTACGTCTCTTGACATTGCCAATCAAGGAGAGGGCCTGGCCCCGAATCACAGTTTTGTACGCTTCCCACAGCGTGACAGAGGAGGATACGGAACCCACATTTTCAGCAAAGTATTGGTCAATCGTTTTAATTAGTTCCGCCCTAACCTTGGGATCGCGAAGATACCAGGGGTTTATCGGGGCCACTCTACCCTCCGACCCCAAGTGAGCATCCACTACCAACCACAGTGGGAAATGATCCGAGATACCCCTAGCTAGATGTTTCACCTCACTTATGGAGGAGGCCTGGGAGGAGGGCATCAGCACATAATCAAGTCTCGAAAGACTGCCGTGGGCACCAGAGTGGAAAGTATATTGCAATTGCCCAGGATGAAGCAGGCGCCAGCAGTCGGTGAGCCCTAGAGCCTCCAGGAAGTCCCCCAACCAGGATTGTGACTTCGCGATTTCTCGGGGAGGGTAGCGATCACACATCCCCGACACTACAGAGTTGAAATCCCCACCCACTACAAGCAGACCCTCGGGGACTCCCAAGATCACTCTTCCCAGGTCCGCATAAGTGGTAGTTTGGAGACCCGGGGGCACGTAGACGGAGAGCAGGGTAACAACCCGTCCCTCCCAGCGCCCCACTATGGCAGCGTACCGTCCCCTGTCATCAAGGATGATTTCGTCAACGGCAAGAGGGAGGGAGTTCCGAACCAGAATGCCCACCCCCCTGGAGCCAGAAGTGAAACCTGAGTGCGCGACGAGACGATAGCCACGCCTATTCATTGCATGGCACGTATTGCCACGCAAATGCGTCTCCTGAAGCAAAACCACATCAGGGGACAACCGTCTCAACAGCTGCAACACCACGCCCCGCTTGATCCTATCCCCCAACCCATTGACGGTCCAACATAGTACCTGAAGTCCCCTACCCTCCATCCCAGAGATCAACCTCATCCCCACCCCTCACCGGATGCGACACTTTACAAAAGGAGATCATCAATAATATGCCTTGAAGAAAACAATGAAACAGAAACTGTAGCCCGCCCAACCCCCCAAACAACCCCGTACATCATACCCCCCACCCCGCACCCCTGCGTAAGACTCAAAAGCCACCCCAACTTGCAGTGTGCCTGTCGCCCCAACATACAACTATTCTACGAAAAGTACCCCAGAGGAGGAAGACTCACCCACCCCCCCGCCCACACCCCAATAAGACATCATAGTAGCAAGCAATAGTGGCATAGCACCAAACCACAGCCGAAAGTCAATACGATGGACCGGGAGCCGATTCCGCCCCCTATTCCTGCTCCACCGGGCCTCCCTCCGCACCACCGGAATGTCTAGAGTGTTCAGAACGATCAGGCCCCGGAGGCAGCGTGTCCAGTCAATCACTTGCCGCCCCTGGATGATCAAAGAAAAATGTTGGGTCATTGTACACCACACGTAACCGGGCCGGGAAAAGCATGGCGTATTTCATGTCTCTAGCCCTCAGTCTCTTTTTCACCCCCTGGAATCCAAGTCGCTGCTTCTGAACCTGCTGGGTAAAGTCCGGGTAAAAGCTGACTGCAGTGTTCTCATAAGCCGTTGGACCAGAGAGGCGTGACGCTTGCAGGATCGCATCCCTGTCCCGAAAGTTAAAGATCCGAGCAATGATGGGACGCGGAGTGGCTCCCTGCTTAGGCGGGCCACCCGGGATCCTGTGTGCACGTTCAACAGCAAAAAACTTGCTGAGGCCCTTGGGTGCTAGATGATTCAGGACCAGATCTTCCACCAGCAGGTCCACCGATGATGCTTCCGAAGTTTCTGGGACACCGACCAGACGGACGTTCTTTCGTCTTGCACGGCCCTCAAAATCGTCCAGGCGTTGAGTGAGAAAGTCCCGGGCGGCTCGCAAGTTACCGACCTCTGCCTGTAAATCGGAGACGTCAGTAACAAGACTAGATGTCTGTAGATCGAGGGATTTGACCTTTTCATTGGTTTTCGCAAGGTAAAGTAAAGTAAAGTAAGTAAAGTAAAGTAAAGTCCACATTTGTAAAGCGCACAATCACCCGTAAGGGTCTCTAGGCGCTGGGGGGCCGTCGGGAAGATTAAGCGAGCTATTGCCCAGAGTCACATGGTGCTGGGTTAATCTGCCGCCGGAGCCGGGGATCGAACCGTGGTCCCCAGATTCCAGCGTCAGTCGCCCTGGCCGCGGCGCCACACCTCTTCCACCAGGTCAGCCCTGATCAAGGTAACATCGATAGCGACCGTATCCAACTTGTGGGCCAGGGCCTCATACTGTTGACCCAGCGTGGCCTTCATCCCGGCAATGGCGCCCATGCCGTCCCTCAACGACAGTTCTTCATCCATCGGGGATTCTTCTCCCACCGTGGCCGGGGATTTAGTCGATCCGCCCGGAGAGCCCTTGGGAAGGGTGTATCTGTCCATGACATTTGATTGCACAGAGCCCCCTCGCGTTGCCGGTCTGGTCTTGCGTTTCTCCACCTCAGGCTTGGTGGCCATCTTAGTTCGTGCGCCCCGAAGGGTAGTCTGAGACCTAGTAAAAATGGCTAAACTCAATGCGCCCGCAACAATGTAGAAATGAAGGTGAGACCCAATCACCAGGTGATAAATAGCAGGAGGCCGAGTCGCCAGTTGGTGAATCGTGGTTAGGTTGAAAGCAGCAAGCCAGGGCGATCGAGACAAAGTCAAGTAGGTCTAAGCGCGAGAAACGAAACCGAAAGTAGACAACCAGGCAAAGGAGGCTTGCATGATCCGTTGTTGTTCAATTACTGTCCGGCTGGCAGAGAAACCGAGCCCAGGGGCAGTACCATGGGGCAGGCCGGAAAAGTTCAAAAGTCCATATCTTCGGTTCCCGATGTCCAAATCGAAGTCCGACAACGGATAAACGATCAGCAGGGCCGTGCCAGTAATAACCCGTCGTCCAAGTCAGGATAGGGTTCAGGATAGTCGGTGGAGGTGGCGAAGGTCCGGGAGCCCTAAGCTCACGCGACCATCTTGGGTGCGCGCTAAGCTCCTCCTCCGGGCACGACTTTCTTGGTTAAGAAATGTACATATGTATCTCTATGTTTGCTGAATTTAGTCCCTCTGCAGCAATCCTAGGAGGCTGGTCAGACTGGGCTCCGCTCAAGTGTACCTGAATAAAATATACTTGGTTTGTATTCTCTATTGTCTGACTGACTCTTCATTTGTATGGAAGGCTGAGAGGTGGACGCGAGTGACCCGGGTGGCCCTAATGGGGTCACTTCCTTCATTATAAAAGGTATGATGCAATGACTGCAGTGTGTGGTTGTATGCTGAGTGTTAGACGGGGACCCTGAGGGTCGGCCGGATGCTGAGAGAGAGATCCCCGAGGGGGACCGTCTCCGGCGATCGTACAGACAAGTTACCTCCCTCCCCACAAACAGGC
The DNA here is from genome assembly GCF_964261635.1 of Lissotriton helveticus. Classification (NCBI taxonomy): domain Eukaryota; kingdom Metazoa; phylum Chordata; class Amphibia; order Caudata; family Salamandridae; genus Lissotriton; species Lissotriton helveticus. The sequence goes on from NC_136060.1 coordinate 190,876,916, forward strand.
ACCACACCAAGTCGAGTTCAATGCTTTATATAAGGTTCGTAGGGCAAGGATATCAGCGATACAGGATATCTCGGACCCGGGGGTCCTCTCACTTCTAGTCTCTGTAGGGAAAGGGGGTAGCGGGACAGTCTTGGTACCGGGTCGGTACCGGTAGTAGTAAGAGGCGAGCTCACAATCCTCGAGCTGGAGGGTCGGTGGATCGGGCCGCGGCAGCGCCAGCAGGCCAAGATGGTAGTCTCACAGGGCAGAAGGCCGCGGCAGCGCCAGCAGGCCAAGACGATGGTTACACGAGGCAGAGGGCCGCGGCAGCGCCAGCAGGCCAAGACGATGGTTTCACGAGGCAGAGGGCCGCGGCAGCGCCAGCAGGCCAAGATGATGGTTTCACGAGGCAGAGGGCCGCGGCAGCGCCAGCAGGCCAAGACGATGGTTCACGAGGCAGAGGGCCGCGGCAGCGCCAGCAGGCCAAGATGATGGTTTCACGAGGCAGAGGGCCGCGGCAGCGCCAGCAGGCCAAGACGATGGTTCACGAGGCAGAGGGCCGCGGCAGCGCCAGCAGGCCAGTCACGGATGAGTTCTTCTCGGGTCTCTCGACTCCAGGATACAACTGGCTTCCTGGTCTGGTCCTGCCCCAGTTATAGGTCTGGTCCCCTTTGATGTCCGGACCCTCGCGCCTGGGGGCCGGGAGGTCCGGGATGAGGGAGTCCAGACACCCAGCAGGGGGGTGGAGCCAGCGCCCAGGCGGCCGGGGGTGATCGACACCTGGCGGAGGAGAGCCGTTGACGATTCCTTTCTCCCATTGACTCGCCCAGTGGTCACTCTGCCTCCCGGGGGGAGGTTGGTGCCTCGATGTCGGGCCCGGCCGGGCCCGGGGTGAGGGTCGAGTTGAGGCCACGCGGCCTCGTGCTGTAGTGGCCCAAGATGGCGGCTGGGCCGAGGCCGGGGTGTGGATGGTGACCCGGGCCAGCGGGGTCCGGAGTGGGTGCCTTGTGGGTGAGGAATTGCAGTGTACTTCGGGTGGTCGTCGGGGACTCTGGCTGGGGATGCAGGAGGAGCCAGGGTCCCGGTCCCATTGTGGGGAGGGGGCAGCCCGACCATGCGGCCTGTCCAACATGCGTCCCCCCCAGCTGAAGGCGGGGAGAGTCAGCCATCTTCCTGGGGACTCTCCTCGCTGAGGCGGAAAAAGCGGGACAGGCCGTCGGCGTTGGCGTGGTCCTGGCCTGGACGATGTTCCACCGTGAAGTCCATCCCTTGTAGGGAGATGGACCAGCGCAACAGCTTTGGGTTCTCCCCCCGCATCTGCATCAGCCATTGCAGGGGTCGGTGGTCTGTTTGCACCCGGAAGTGGGTGCCGAAGAGGTATGGCCGGAGCTTCTTGAGGGCCCAGACTACGGCGAAGGCCTCTCTCTCAATGGTGCTCCAGCGCTGTTCTCGGGGCAAGAGGCGTCTGCTGATGAAGACCACCGGATGGTCGACCCCTTCGGCGTTGAGTTGGGAGAGGACGGCCCCCACACCATGATCGGAGGCGTCCGTCTGCACAATGAATTCCCGGCTGTAGTCGGGAGCCTGGAGCACGGGGGCCGTGCACATGGCGGTCTTTAGTTTTTCGAAGGCTGATTGGCAGTCCGGGGTCCAGTTGACGGTTTTGGGGCTCTTTTTGGAGGTGAGCTCTGTGAGGGGCCCCACGATGCTGCCATAGTCCTTCACGAACCGCCGGTAGTATCCGGTGAGCCCCAGGAAGGCCCGGACCTCCGTTTGGCTCGTAGGGGGTTGCCAGGCCTGGATGGCAGCAATCTTGAGTTGGAGGGGGGCCACCAGCCCGCTTCCCACTTGGTGTCCCAGGTAGGTTACGGACCCTTGGCCAACCTGGCACTTGCTGGCTTTGATGGTGAGCCCGGCTTGCTGGAGGGCGTGTAGTACCTTCCGCAGGTGGCGGAGGTGGTCAGTCCACTGGTGGCTGTACACAGCAATGTCGTCCAGGTAGGCGGCGCTGAAGTCTTCCAGGCCCGCCAGTACCTGGTTTACCAGCCGTTGGAACGTTGCCGGGGCGTTTTTCATGCCGAAGGGCATGACTTTGAAGTGGTAGTGCCCGTCTGGGGTAGAGAAGGCGGATCGTTCTTGGGCCCTAGGGGTGAGGCCGATCTGCCAGTAGCCCGCTGTTAGGTCGAAGATGCTCAGGTAGCGGGCGGCCCCCATCCGGTCAATTAGCTCGTCTGCCCGGGGGATGGGATGAGCGTCGGTCCGGGTAACTGCATTCAGCCCTCGATAGTCCACGCAGAACCGGAGCTCAGGGACCACGCCCGGGGCAGCTGCCTTGGGGACCAGGACGACTGGGCTCGCCCAGGGACTGTCTGAGAGTTCGATCACTCCTAGGGTCAGCATCTTGGACACCTCGGTCTGGATGCAGGTTCGTACCCGGTCTGGTACGCGGTATGCTCGGTGTCGAATAGGAGGGCTGTCCCCGGTGTCCACATCGTGGAGGCACCAGGGGGTGACTCCGGGGGTGAGGGCGAACAGGGAGGCGAACTGCCTCAGGAGCGTTTGGCAGTCTTGGCGTTGCTCCGGGGACAGGGCCTCGGAGAGCTGGACCCCTTCCACTGAGCCATCCTGCTCGAGGGCCCTCAGTAAGTCCGGAAGGGGTTCGGAGTCTTCTTCGGTCCCAGTATCGGTAGCCATCAGGAGGCTGAGTTCGGATCGCACAAAATGGGGTTTGAGCCTGTTGGCATGGAGGACCCGTAGGGGGTTCCGGGCAGACTCCATGTCGATTAAATAGGTGACGGGCCCCTTGCGTTCGATTACCTTGAAGGGCCCGGACCATCTGTCTTGGAGGGCACAGGGCTCAACCGGGGACATCACCCAGACCTGTTGTCCAGGTTCGAACTCAATGGAGGACGTGTGCTGATCGTACCACCTCTTCATGTCCTCCTGACTGGCCTCGAGGTTGGCTTTGGCGGTGTCTCGGAACCGCCGGGTCTGGTTGCGGAGAGCCAGGAGATACCGGTAGATGTCCGGGGGAGTTTTCTGGGGAGGCTGCTCCCAACCTTCCTTGACTAGGCTGAGGGGGCCCCGGACGGGGTGCCCGTACAAGAGTTCAAAGGGGCTGAAGCCGAGGGACTTCTGCGGGACCTCCCGATAGGCAAACAGGAGGCATGGGAGTAGCACGTCCCACTGGCGTCGAAGGGGTTCTTCTAGACCCATAATCATCCCCTTGAGGGTGCGGTTGAATCTCTCGACCAGTCCGTTTCCTTGCGGGTGATAGGGGGTCGTGAATTTGTAGGTGACCCCGCATTGCTGCCAGAGGGACTTCATATATCTGGAGATAAAGTTCGTGCCCCTGTCACTGACGACCTCCCGGGGGAACCCCACCCGGGAGAAGATCCCCATCAGGGCCCGGCCCACCACGGGGGCCGTCACGGTCCGAAGAGGGATGGCCTCGGGATAGCGGGTGGCGTGGTCTACAAGGACCAGGATGAACCGGTGTCCTTGGGCTGTTCGAGGGTCGAGGGGCCCCACAATGTCTATTCCCACTCGTTCAAATGGGGTGGTGACGACAGGAAAGGGTTGTAACGGTGCTTTGATTTTTCGGCCACTTTTTCCGCTGGCCTGGCAGGTGGGGCAGGCCTTGCAGTGGTTGGTGACATCCTTCCGCATGTGGGGCCAGAAAAAATGGGTCACCAGGCGGTCGTAGGTTTTATCCTGCCCCAGGTGTCCGGCAAGGGGGACATCGTGGGCTAAGTTCAGGAGGAAGTCTCGGAAGCGAAGGGGCACCACCAGCACCCGGCTGGCCCCTAGTTCTGCAATTTTCTGCTCGCTGTAGAGCAGGTCTTGGTCCCAGTAGATCCAGTGGGCCCCCGAGGTATCCCCGGTGCTCTGGGCCAGGGCTTGCTGCCGGAGTCCTTCGAGAGAAGGACAGGTTTTTTGTTCGGCCCGGAATTGTTCCTGCGTGGGGCCTCCCTCCTGCCGCCATTGTGCCAGGTCAGGGACGTCCCGAAGCTGGTCGGGTCCTTCTTCGGATTGGGTCAATGGTATGGCTTCTGGGGCGGCCTCCTCGGGGATGAGCGCGGGAGGAGGTTCTGGCCACTCGGGCTCTTCTGGGCTGGGGACCGCGCGGGCGGTCATGGACCGGGTCGTGACGCAGACCCATTCGGGGAGGCCAAGCATCCCCAGGTGCTCCCTCCGTTCGACAGCTGCCCAGGGAGAGCTTTCAAGGTCGTTCCCTAGGAGGCAGTCCACGGGGGCATCATCGCGGACAGTTACTTTTAACATCCCTGTTACTCCTCCCCACTCGAAGGGGACGCAGGCCATGTGGCATAGGCTTTCGGAGTTGTCGGCTGATCGGACAGGGCAAAGAATGTTCGGCAAGATTTGGTCTGGAGTGACGAGGTGGCGTCGGACCGCCGTTACACTGGCCCCGGTGTCGCGGAGGGCTTCCGCCCGGCGGCCATTAATGTTGACCCATTGACCGTACTTCTGTGTGTTGGCGGGAAGGGGGGCCCGCGGAATCATGTCTCTCTCCCCTAAGCAGACCAGGGCCATGGCGGCGGGTGCCCATTCAGAGGGATCGGTCTCGTACTCTTCTTGATCTTCTGGGATTATTTCTTCCCCTAGGGCCGCCGCTGCAACTTGGCGGGGAGTAGTGTTCGGATTCTTTGGGCAGTTGGGATCACTGGCGTAGTGGCCGGGTCGCTGGCACCTGTGGCACGTAATGTTGGCCCGGAAACCGGCCCGGACGGCAGGGCTTCCTCGGCCAACCGGGGTCGAGGGGTTTCTGGGGGGTGACGAGGGGCCGGGGTCTCTCCCCCGACCCTGACTTCCTCCTCCCCCTCGGGGGCGATATGATCTGGATGCTTCGCTGGGTGTGCTCCGGCCAACTCGGGTGCTTTCCCACCGGTCGGCTTCGGCGGCGAGTTGTCGAGGGTCGGTTAGCTTACTGTCTAGGAGGTGTTGCCGGAGCTCCACGAAGCAGTTGTTCGACAGGTGTTCCCATACGATAAGGTCAAAGAGTTGTTCGTAGGTGGTTACTTTGTTGCCCTTGATCCACCCCTCGAAGGCTCGGCTAAAAAAGTTCACGTACTCCACCCAAGTTGTACCCGGAATCCGTTTGCAGTCGCGGAACCGTTGGCGGTACATCTCCGGTGTGAGCCCGTATCGAGTGAGGAGGGCGGCCTTCATGTGGTCGTAGGAGGTCATCAGCTGGTCCGGGAGTTGCAGCAGGGCGTCCCGCCCTTCGTTGACAAACCTCCCCCATAATCCGGCTCCCCAATCGCTTCGGGGAATCCGGTGGGAGGTCATTGCCACCTCATAGGCTTTAAACCACTGCTGGATATCATCGTTCTTGTGGTATTCCCGGATGACATCTTTGGGGATGTGAACCTTGGGTTCGGTCGAGGCAGACGGGGTCGGTCGTTCGGGGAGCCCGAGGTCTTTATTCTGTTTCTGGATCTCCAGTGCTTTGAGATTGCGCTCATGTTCGTACTCTAGTCTCTTTTCCTCTAGCTCCCTCTGTCTTTGCTTGTCTTCCCGCTCTTCCCTGAGCCGTAAGTGTTCCAGGGTTATTTTTTGTTCTGCCAGCTTGAGTTCCCCATCCAAGCGAAGTCGGGCTAGTTCTAATTCGTGGAGTCTGGTTTTTTCTCTTTCTCGGATCTCTTCCAGGGAGAGATCCGCTCTTTCTTTAGTTGGCGCGGGGCTCGTTTCGGTTGTTTGTGTTCGGGGTACGGCCGTACCCGTTTCCGCCCAGGCTTCTAGGGCTCGTTTGAAGTCTTCCTTCGTACTCAGACCCGTGGTTGGGAGACCAAGTTCCATGCAATATTGCTTCAGTTCTCGGTGGTTGTAGTCTTCCAATTTTTCCATCTGGAATTTCTCCGTTGTTCCGCTCTCTGTTGTCATGGTGGTCGTGTGTCGTGGGTCGGGTGACTTTCTGTACGATTATGCGTAGGTTCGGATCCCGTCGCTGGCCACCAATGTTAGACGGGGACCCTGAGGGTCGGCCGGATGCTGAGAGAGAGATCCCCGAGGGGGACCGTCTCCGGCGATCGTACAGACAAGTTACCTCCCTCCCCACAAACAGGCACCACACCAAGTCGAGTTCAATGCTTTATATAAGGTTCGTAGGGCAAGGATATCAGCGATACAGGATATCTCGGACCCGGGGGTCCTCTCACTTCTAGTCTCTGTAGGGAAAGGGGGTAGCGGGACAGTCTTGGTACCGGGTCGGTACCGGTAGTAGTAAGAGGCGAGCTCACAATCCTCGAGCTGGAGGGTCGGTGGATCGGGCCGCGGCAGCGCCAGCAGGCCAAGATGGTAGTCTCACAGGGCAGAAGGCCGCGGCAGCGCCAGCAGGCCAAGACGATGGTTACACGAGGCAGAGGGCCGCGGCAGCGCCAGCAGGCCAAGACGATGGTTTCACGAGGCAGAGGGCCGCGGCAGCGCCAGCAGGCCAAGATGATGGTTTCACGAGGCAGAGGGCCGCGGCAGCGCCAGCAGGCCAAGACGATGGTTCACGAGGCAGAGGGCCGCGGCAGCGCCAGCAGGCCAAGATGATGGTTTCACGAGGCAGAGGGCCGCGGCAGCGCCAGCAGGCCAAGACGATGGTTCACGAGGCAGAGGGCCGCGGCAGCGCCAGCAGGCCAGTCACGGATGAGTTCTTCTCGGGTCTCTCGACTCCAGGATACAACTGGCTTCCTGGTCTGGTCCTGCCCCAGTTATAGGTCTGGTCCCCTTTGATGTCCGGACCCTCGCGCCTGGGGGCCGGGAGGTCCGGGATGAGGGAGTCCAGACACCCAGCAGGGGGGTGGAGCCAGCGCCCAGGCGGCCGGGGGTGATCGACACCTGGCGGAGGAGAGCCGTTGACGATTCCTTTCTCCCATTGACTCGCCCAGTGGTCACTCTGCCTCCCGGGGGGAGGTTGGTGCCTCGATGTCGGGCCCGGCCGGGCCCGGGGTGAGGGTCGAGTTGAGGCCACGCGGCCTCGTGCTGTAGTGGCCCAAGATGGCGGCTGGGCCGAGGCCGGGGTGTGGATGGTGACCCGGGCCAGCGGGGTCCGGAGTGGGTGCCTTGTGGGTGAGGAATTGCAGTGTACTTCGGGTGGTCGTCGGGGACTCTGGCTGGGGATGCAGGAGGAGCCAGGGTCCCGGTCCCATTGTGGGGAGGGGGCAGCCCGACCATGCGGCCTGTCCAACACTGAGGAATAAAGACGTCTCGAACAGAGCTTTGTGTGTGGTGTTCACTCATTTGCATGCTCCCGGGCTGGGGAAGACTCTACACAGCTACCCTCATGATGCAAAAACACCCTTAAGAGTTGCTTTCTCTTTTGAACTGAGTCAGCAACCCTGTAATTTTAAATGACACCTTTGACCTTATGTTCTTGCAGATGCATACTTGAAGACTTGTTTGAATTTCTGTGTGGTGCATTTCCTATTTATTTGGTTCTTGCGTCTGAAAAGTAATCTAACTGTACATTTAATAAGGTGCATCTATTTCCATATCACAGAAAGAACTAGTGGATAAACAGGATCAAGAGGAAATAATTTGGTACTATTTAAATTACCAACACATAGGGATGAGGACGGAGCATCAGCCCTACCAACAATGTAATGCTCCTACAACATTTAGAAACTCATGCACAATTGTACTTCTGGTAAAACAAGGGTAGAAAGCAAAACAACCATATGTGGTCATTAAAGACAAAATGAAGCACCATGCTGTTAGAATGAGAACCCTCCCTCACCCAAAGGTGATGTGCTTCATCATGGAGTTCCCTCCACACAGAAGGACTGCAAGGTACCTAGTGTGGGCTACAACTTCTAAGCGTCAAAACGGGAGGAGCGGATGTGTTTTAATTCAAGATGAGCAAAATTATGTTTTTAAGAGAGGGGCAGAGTGCAAAATAATATAAAGAGTCAGTAAAACTATCTCATGGTGGGCTTAACGTATCCTTTATTCTGGTGCCCCCATTGGATAGAGTTAAAAAAAAGTGTGAGGACAGGGGTTAATAAAACTACCTTATCTTAAGCGGTTGACAGTAGGTGACTCAATAAAGTCCAAGGGCATTTATCGGGGCCAAACAAGTATCTGTCACTCTGCTATTATGAATAAAGTATCTAATACCGGTCATACATTAGACATGGTAGATATCCAAGTGGCCCACCTCAAACGTCAGGGTCCATCTGTGACACCAGAGCATGTATCTAAGCTCCACTCTCATGCATCAGTCCTCACTTATGCTGCAGGGCTTGTGTGCTTCTGCCAGCTGGACGGTGTATGGAGCACTGTCTTTGATTACCACATGTGGTTCTTTGCTTTTTACACTCATATTACTAGACGTACAATTGTGTGCGAGATCCGTACTATTTAAAATGCCAGAAGGGTCGATTGGAATTTAGTAACTTAATTTCAATACACCTAAACGTAACAAATTAAGTGTGAAAATGATGTGGGGCAGTAGAGAATGGAGGGAAAGCATCCAAGGCCAGGGGATAGGGGTGAGTAAACAAAATGTTGAAATGCATATGTGGAGATATTATCGACAGAACAAAGGATGTTTCAGCAGCTGACCATAATCACTGGAGCAGGGTGTGTGTATCTCACATTACAATGATGCCTTCAAGGTCAAGATCTTCTATTGTCTTCTTCGTTTGGCTCTCAGTTGCATCCCACAATGCAAAAAGATCATATTTTAGGAGGATGTACTTGGTTCCACAGCAAACTTTCTTGTGAATTTGTCCTTCATGTCCCATGGCAGAATCATCACCCTTGGTTAGTGAGACAGACTAAGAATTCCTTACATGTAACCTCTTTATTTTAATTAATGTACCACACACTCTCGTGAACTATTGCATCTCATCTGCATTATGTTTCCTAATTTTAGCTCCTGAGGTCTGTTCAGAGAATCTCTACAGTCTATCCTGGACTGGGATTTTTAGCAGGACTGTTATTATTTGGAGTTCCACTCTAACCAAGTTCTCAGGATTTGCTTTTACCTCCTTTGACTCCACGGCTCTTCTATGGTATAGATGCTCCCAATTCCATGTTCTGAAGTAACACTTTCTTTTGGTCTGACTATCTTTCTTGTCTGTATGCAGTGCTTAATTTGTAGAGTAATAAGTGCTGGTGCCCAAAGTTTTGCTCAGATGACTGTGCCTGACGCAATGAAAGGTCGGGCTGAATACCAAGGCTGCATAGTATTGATTCATCCTCCTGCCTCTTTCATGCACAGACACTCCCTGCCCCTTCATCTCACTCTTGCAAGTTCTTTCTCATCTCAGCTGTGTTTCTTTACCACCGTTTTTCCATCTTTATCCTCCTCCTCATTTCCTCCCTGTGTACTTTTCTCTCTTTTGCTCAAAGTCTGATGTGGAAAAATCATTTCTGCTCCCTAAAAATTAAGGCTGGTCGGTCTCACCTACAATCACCAGTTCAAATTAAGCACTGGTTGTATGTGAAATGATTCAGGAAATCTTACCTCAAATAATTATGAGTGGTTTAGGTCTATATTTTTGTTTTGGTTTGTTGCCACAGCTTCCTGGTAGAAAAGACTCCCCATAATTCAGCTTTCTGCCCCTTACATTTTCCATTATCGTTATATTGTTGCTTTATTGTCTCACATGCCTTTAGTTTTTCCTCTATTGCCCTTTCTGCCTCAATGTCTATAGTTTCTAATTTCAAAATGCAACTGTTTTTAGAAAAATCTAAAGTGTTTTTTCCATCGTTTTAACTTCTGTAACCCCCATGCCTGTATCTCCAACTTTTATAGATTTTGACCCAATTTTGCTGTTATCATTAGAGAGAAAGGCGGTTCCCTTCGTACATGTGGTGAAGATTAAGCAGTGATTGAATGCACTGCTACTGCATTTGGTCATTTAGTTGTAGGCGTGTGAATCTCTCGCCATGTTGTTTTCTGCTTGTGGGGTTTTACTATAGAGGAGGTTAGTGAGCTTCTGCTCTAAAAGCACAAAAAGTGTTTTATGTGTGAACATATATTTGATGACTAAAACCTAACGCTTTAACACCTTATCAGGGGTAGCAAGAGTTATATAAATACAAACCCTTCCCTATTCTATCCCTCCACTGTCCTTTTCAATCCAAATAACATACTAACATGTCCACCGCTCAAATTAATTTCATATTTCCCTATAGTAATTCACCACTAATCCTTTTTGGGTTCCGGACTAGCGTGCTACTCGCCAAAAAGCAATTTGATGCCTTGTCAGGTGAGGTAAGCGCTATATAAATGCAATTACAGTACAATAGACATATCTTACCAAGTCACAAGTCTTCCCTCTTCCCTGTTATGAAACATCTTTTGATTTCATCAACTGTCACTCCTTTATCACTTTACTTTCCCTTCCTGAGTCACAGGGAAGTGTTATCCAATCCTCACTGCTGAGGATATTCTTTCCAAGGTATTGGGTGATTTCTGGATGTGAAAGATGCACTCCTTTCTTTTGTGGCCATGTGTCACACATAATTACAGCAGCATCCTTTCTCAAACCAGAGTAGAGATTCTCCTAAGATGCCTCTGCCACCATGAATCTGGCTATCCTTTCCTTGGACTCCTTCTCTTAAGACTCTCCAACAGCCTCTGTCCCTTCTGTGCCTTTTGTTAGCCTCTGCTGTACCCATTTGGTATCTGATACATTACAGTCAGATGCATCATATGTTCAAAATATATAGAGAGAGTGCATTGTCAGCTCCAAAAGAATCTCTTTGAGCAATTGTGAAAAGTCACCGCTGCAGAATATGATCTGGTGCCTCACAAAAGTCCATGGGTAGAGAGCTCCATAGACGAGCAGGCAGTACCCAAAGGCATAGCTGCCTTTCTGGAGTGTTTGAAGGCCGGAACAGCTAACAGATTGCTAGTGGAAGAACTTATTGGCAACCTGAACGGATGCAAATACAGCCTTTCTGACAAACAAAGGGTCACAGGAGTAATAGGTATGTTGGGCTCTGTAAAGTAACCAAAAAAGTGTGCTTCGCCAAGGTACAGCAACACGGCGGGTGCAGACCAGCTCAAGTGTCATTCATTTCATGAGCATCCTGGCTTGCAGACTCTAAAACCTGAGCGGCAACAATGGACGTTGGAAGACCAATATTTTTATTTAGTTCTGACACTAGCAATGATTTGGTATTGTTAAGCACATAATTTATATATAGAAGGCGGTGGGGAAGTATTTTACGCATTGTATATTTAGTGTGACCCTTCAATGGCCTGATAGTTCTCCAATTAATAACGCCCACTTTTTCCACAGATAGTTCACTTGGAACACAGGGGAAGGAAAACATACCTCTTTTCTGAGTGTTGTAAGAAGACCTGCTACGGACTGTTGTGGGAAAATTGAAGAGTTTTTATTCCAACACTTGATCTGTATCTTTGTGCCCAAGACTTGTTCCGGACTCAAGATTACATTTTCTGGCCAGACCCACATGGATATTTGGATCTATGTTTGGTGGGATGTTTACTTTTTGGCCAGTGCTTGCTTCAACAAGGTTTGTGTTTGGTAAGCTGGAAAAGTCCTAAGAGCAGTAGAAATTGCTGACCACAGAGAACCCTAAATTAGGTGAATGGGTGACTGGGTGTATGCTTAGGGTAAATGAATTGTGTTCTTATTGCTTCACCTTTCTACATTCCCCATTTTGCTATGATTGGTTATCATTTTTGTACTAAGTAAAGTTGTGCATATTTAACTGGCCTAGCTACCAAAGTTGAATCAAGGTAATCTAAAAGAGGTGTGTTTTTTTATTTAAGACTTGGACTGTAAGACATAGCCCAACAGGCTAACTTCTCAAAGGACACACTCCATTTAAAGACCCTACCCTGGATTTCCCTGCAGAAGAGGCTGAATGGAGCTACCAAGAGATGTTAATATCAGGGCCCTCGTCTTGCTGCCGTCCCCCTCCATCCTTCGTCACCCTGGAGAGTGACAACCAAAGAAATGGCTGCTCACTTCAGGTTGGAAAGTGGCTTGAAAGACAGGAGATGTTATATGCGCAGTTATTCTGCTGAAGCTGAGCTGTTGCACGATCTTTCCAAGCCTGTATTTGGAAAGGGGAGAGATATGAGTTCAAAAATCAGAAGATCAGAAGGCTCCAGAGAAGTTTTTGAAAAATTGCTTTACTATTTCCCTTAGCAAGGCTGCCAGAACAAAGCTGAGAGCATTACCTACAGTTTGGATAATCTAGGCCAGATGTGGATCTCAAGACTACCCAAACTACTGCTTGAAGGAAAACGTTATTTTTAAATCTCTTACTGTAAGACAATTCAGTTTACAGGGCAGGGATGAGTTCACTAATGTAAATACTCTAGGGCTACTTCAAACCGTTAAATCTCTCAAATCATTATGAGGAGAAAAACACAATAGTGACACTGAAAAATTAGAAAAATATATAAAAAAGTTTATTTATTACATATCTTTATCTTCCCTATCCACATCATAGGGCAAGATTTGCTTTGATAATGGGTGAACACTTAAACACTCAAGATCACATTTCCCCATACTGTACAGCACATCACTTTCTATCTTGAACATGCAGACGTCTTATTTTAATATATTATTCTCTCAATTTAATGTTTGTAATAGGCATTACGATGAATCACAAATGACATTCTTGAGCTCACTCACTTATAACATATATGAGACTTTCAGTTATCTACCGATGAAGGCAGTTTGCACTTCAGAGATGGTGATATTGTGACTTGGAACCCATTTGTACAGCAACATTGCTTCTCCAAAGAGAGACAGAACAAGCACCCATGGCTTACATAAATGATCCCCACCAATGAAAATAAATTAATTTCTGGTGTAGCCACTGCTGCACAACGCCCAAGCCACCCACTCCTTCAAACCTTGGAGAGAATAGGAACATACTGACATCATTCTGTAACCTAATATTTGCTCTTGAATACACTAAGACAGGGCCTAGTACGAGGAGTAAGAAGTAGGGAAAGTAAGGTGGACTTTTTGTTTTATATAATTTGCCCTACATGCCTATATTTATGTGAATGTTGATGTTGGTGTATTTGTAACTATGTCATAAGTCTCCTTAAATTGGTAGTTCCAAGATACATCACTACAAAGAGCCCACAAACTCCTCGAACGCACATACTTTGGCTAACAACATATCTAAATTGACAATAGTTTTTCAGCTTGAATAGTTTTTGATTAACGTGGGTTACATTTTTCTACCATTTAGTTGATAATCAGAAAGGTGCAACTTATATTTTTCAAAATATTTCAAGGTGGGCATCGGCAACAGGAGTGTTTGCAATGAAACCATGATGTTACCTGTGCTCCATAATGTCTCACTTAGTTGTTTTGTCTTGAAACACCATTTCACATCAACACATTGATTGCCTTTGAGAAGAGAGGCAGAAGGGATGGGTTGGGTTAGAGCTGGAAGCTAGACCATGGTGTGGGACATATTGGCATTTGATGAAGTGAGAGCGTGACTTGGTGTCCTAAAAACTTTTCTTCTATGCTCCATTTACAAGGCAAATCAGAGAATGGGAAATTCTTGTAAAGAAATTGAATATATTGAACAAATCTGTTAACAAACTTAGCTTTTTCGTGTTCAAATCTCTTATTTTTATGTCAAAAGGAAGAGTTGCAGCTACTTCCTCATGTTCCTAGTCTTGTCTCTATAGTACCTTGTGACTGTGCAGAAATCTGATATACATAGTCACATATCTACACATCTTTACCTCTTTCACTGTCAGATTATGTGTAAGCCAGGCCTACTTTGCGTTCACTGGTTGGCTGGTGGAACACACTGAACATGATGTCAAACTTTTAAGTGTTTTTCCCAATACATGATAGTTCCTTCAAATGTCACTCATAGGGAAGTATTCCTGCCAGGGCTTGACTCCCATCTTTGTTCTTCTGGATCTCCTGAGGGGTGAGTGAGGGGGAGAGTATGGGGAGGGGCGGGGAGATACCAGACATGTATACGTTTTTATGATTTCAGGATGGCCACATTGAACAACTTGGGTGCAGTGTGCTGTGTAAGTTTATGAAGCAGCTGCAAGTGAATTGCTGGTTTAGACCTGTGTTTTGGTTGCTGGTAACACAACTGGGCTGTATGAAAACCTACCACAACCATATACCTTATAAGGTTTCCACTGCTGGGTTCCAGACCTTCATCACCCTGATTCACTGGCCGGAAGATGGCACTGAATATGACCTTAGTCAAAGTTTCACCAATTTTTTTCCAAAATATTCTCTCCAGTCTCCCTGCTAAGGCTTGGTTCCCAACGGTGTTCCTCTAGCTGGGTCTCTGGAGTGAAACTGTGTAAGATACTTATGTGTGTTTTCTTGGTCTGGGGTGTCGACTAGCAGTAAACTGGATGCAGTGCATTCTGGAAATTTAGAAAGTGAAAGCGAAATGCCAGTTTAGCCTATCTGTATTTTGGACACATAGACTGTATGGGCACCGACCACAACCACGCATTTTTAGCATCTACATTTCAAATGTTTTGTATTCCAATTTTTATTAACATTCTCGGCCACAAACTTCGTGTATCATATCCGAACACGACTTAGGCAAAGAGTACACAATACAACCTTTATGTACATCATTAGGCAGGGAACTACAATAATGCAAAAGGAGGAGGGAAGGGATAAGTAAAGATCGCCACACAAAGGATGCCTATAACATTTTTAAACAAAGAAAATGAAAAGGAACTCAGTACAAAGCATACACTCCTCGTCAATTTCCCCTAGATATAACATGTTACAAAATCCATTGATATAAATGCAAGGACCACTTAAAAAGCAAGGGACATCTTAGGTAGAGTGTCTTCTCCAGTTGGAACTAAATACAGAACATAAATACAGAATACAAATCACATCATATGCTTTCTATCATTGGACGCCAGACCACCTCGCACTAATTGGCTGGCTGGGACAATGCGCTGAATACAATTTTTGTCAGATTTTCAGCATTTGTGGCCCAAAACATGGTAGCTTCCTTCAGTCTTCCTCACACAGGAGCCTATCCATGCCACTCTTTCGAGTGAGGAGCTATCAGACATTTGTTGATCTTGCGTGGGTTTGAGGAGATATCCACACACTATACACCATGGAGGGTACATGGGGAATGTCTGCAATATTTGAGCACAGGGGTGACCAGCACCCAGGTGCGCCAGAAAGGAGACAGACACTATTTGGAATTTTTCTTAGTATAAAAGGAGGCAGATGCTGTTTGGATATTTTCTTAGTAACAATCTTAGTCCTCCCCTTTCAATCCCCACCTCCTGGTTCAATTCTTCTGTTGGTGTGGTGGGAGCTGGGCTGCTTCTCCCACCTTCTCGTCCACCTCACTCGTGCCCACCAACCAGAAGAAAGTTGATTAAGCTGTTGGATATGGCTATAGAGGAATTGGGGCTAGTAATAGCTGCTGTTGGCCCAGCCTAGTAGCTTGATCCTTGGATGGACCTGGGAAGGGTCAAAGTCGATCAGATATGAAAATATTGTCACCTTGGTGCCACATGCATGTTAATGAGGCGGTCCAGAAGGCAGAACCAGGCCATTTAATTGAGGAGTTTGCTGGAACTAAGAACGGATAAGGCACTGTCAAACCTCTTGCCAACACACATAGACCAGCAGACATGTGTGACCATTAGGGGGTCAAAACTGTTTTTTTAAATAAAGACCACAGGGGCGATCTTTGCCTAGTAAATGGATATATGCATCAAAAATGGTCCTTTGGACACCCTTTCATGACTTCTATATACATCAATAGGACAGCAAATTAGTTAAAAGAGAGAGAGATGTTTTAATGTAGTGTTCTCATTCACCTGACCAATTGATATTCCTTTTGGCAAGAGAGAGAATATATGCTTTCTATATGAATATAGGTGAATTCATAACTTTTGGTAATGCTTGTAATTCTGTAACTCTCTTAATTGAAGTGACAGGTACTAGAAATGCCATACTAATGTGCATATTGTTGCATTGAACTGTCTCATTAAAAAGGTCCTTGCTGCATTTCACATCAGATATTTATTTGGGTTACAGTTTTTAGTGCCATCCGAAAGAGTATCTGGATTTGGAGTTGTAGAGAGAGTTAAAAGTCCAGTGCTTAATTTGAGTAGGTGCTTTCAGATGCTCAGCACCGGCACTTGTTTCACAGGGCCGGGGCTACAATTTCTGACCCTGCAGGTGGTGGTCTCAATATTAATTGTTCAAATTCGAAATAAAAAGAATAAAATACATTGCATGGTGACTGGCTGGTAATTGTTCATAGACAGGCCAGCACACGCCTGCCCTGTCCAGGCAGGCATGATTGTGTATCACCACGTTTGTGATGATGTCATCACGCCGATCACAAATCCAAGAAGTCATCGACAAACTATGGCTTGCATTCTATTCCCTGAGACTACTGCACCCTGCCACTGCCTGAGCCTAATCCTCCCATTGGATAATTGTAGCTGGGGGCTGGCTCATGAAGGAGTTGAGGCAAGGAAACTGCGAGAGCGCATTAAGAACTTGGGAGTGAGGGCTCTTGAGGAAGAATAAATGAAAGTAAGTGTGGACTTTCCACTTGCTGCGTAGCCAGAGTAGCATTTCCTGCAGCCCTGCATTGCTGCTATCTTCAACGTGCTCGATGCGGCTGTGGCCCAACAGAACTTTTGTGCGCCATGGCGTCACCTGTAGAATCTGTGCGCTGCACCCCGGCATAGTAATTGCTGAGCATGCGTGAGTCCAGTAGGCACCACACCACATATTGGCAGCATTACGGCTGGGGACAATGCCTGTGCTGTAGCAGGCAGGGTCACAGAAAGCTGAGCAGTGGATGCCGATGCCGTCGCCATACCTGGACCTACTAGTTACAGGCAACACTAGCAGTGACATCACCTGCTGTGCTCGAGCAGCCGTCTGTTCCGCAATAAACCCAGTCATACCTCACTGATTAATATATGCAAAAAAAGCATTTTCATTTGGTGTACATTTTGTTTTTGCACTCGGTATAGGTAAGAAAGTGAAATACGCCATCTTCCACTTCTTTAGGAATGACAACAGGAAAACACAGAGTTCAAAACAGCAGGGGCATGTACAGGCTGACGACAGGGGTCACAGGCAGCAGCAGTGCTATAAATGAGAGAGAGAGCAGCAGTAAAGAGGAGAAAGAAACAAGAGGAGAGAGATGAGATGGAGCTAAGTAGAAGAAAAGGAGAGCAAATCAGATACGTAGAGAAAGCAGCCATGATGTGAAGTAGAGAGCATTAAGAAGAGAGAAGATAGAATGAAAGGATATAGAGGACAGGACAGAGGACAAAAAGCAGACAAATGATAAAATGAAGACACAGCTAATCACTGTTAGAAGAGTGATAGTAAAGAGCTAACATCGAGGGAAGAGAGAGCAGAGCATGGATAAAAGTGAAGAGAAAAAGGGGCTGAGCTAGAATGAATAGAGGGCAAATCAGAAATACAGGGAATAAGGTAACCCACCAGGTGTGACAAAGATGATAGAAAACAATTAGAGAGGTGAGAGAATAGACACTCAGAACAAAGACTTAGGGGACAGACAACAGATCAAGGTTAGAAGAT
Organism: Lissotriton helveticus; assembly: GCF_964261635.1. Taxonomy (NCBI): domain Eukaryota; kingdom Metazoa; phylum Chordata; class Amphibia; order Caudata; family Salamandridae; genus Lissotriton; species Lissotriton helveticus. The sequence goes on from NC_136060.1 coordinate 190,894,456, forward strand.
AGAGACTGAGGCAGTGAGAGTGTTGAAAGTGGGGCTCACCCGAGGAAGAAGTGAGCTGTGGCCTCCTTGGCAAAATTTTCGGCACATGCACTTCTTTTTTTTTTTACAAATTAAGCACTGTTAAGGACCTTGGACAGCTTGGAAAGCCCAAGAGTTCCCTTAACTTTTAATGAAGCTGGGGAACTGAGAGGCTGGTGGAACAGGATATTTGCTAATTTATGGTGCATGACCCATTAGTGCCCGCCCCTAAATGACGCCATTTATATGGTATTGCCACAAAATGTGCACATTGAGTAAAAGGCCCTCAAACAAGACAGATATAAGTGGGATCTAATTCATGATTTAATTGGAGATACAGGCGTAAGTATTACTCCCGATTGACTGTCAGCAAAGGCACCTAAAGCCATCAACAGATTAAATTTAGCAATTCATATGAAGGCGCTAGGTTTTTGTGGCTATATAAATCTTTCCACACACTTGGATCTTAATAAATGGCAAGGGAAAACAGGTTTTGAACATTTTACATGGGACCAAGCAGTGATGCTCACTTTCTCTGCGCATTTTGAACCCATACATCGAACCATAAGATTAGAAAATCAGACATGAAAATTAGATTTTCCTGCTTGGTTTTAGGAATTGTACAAAAGATGGTATTATAATATGATGATATTGCCATGTTCACATCGGAACTCTCCACCTCCTTTCCTGTTCATAGAGGGGTAGCAGAGGAATTTCATAACCTACCTCAGTATGCAATGAAAGAAGGTAAGTCCGAAGATTTACATTGAAGCAACCTCTATAACCTGGCTTAGCTGAGGACCCAGATCAGGTATTTGAGGATAACAGTTACTACTTGCCTGGATAACGTCATACATGTGAATTTTGTTAAGGTGATAGCCAGATTTAGAAGTTTTCTCAGCATGGAATCATCTGCTCACATTTTTAAGAGGATTAATGTCATTGAAATGGATATCTTTTATTTTTTGTGCGAGGTAATTCCAGAGTACATACATTAGAAATATTTTTACACACTGCAATTCACAGTATCCTGATTCAAAAGAGCTTCTAAGGGAATTAAGATAGATTGGAAGAAGTTCTGGAGATCATTATTGAACGCAAGCAGGGTAGGCACTCACGTCTTATTGGTATTGTTGGGCTATTCATTTTTTGAGGTTGAAATATGAATGTCTTAGAATAGGTGTGGAGTCATGTAAACTAAAATGTGTTAATAACATCACCAAGGAAGCTAATCGAGTGCATTTATAAGGATCACACTACTTACCCTGTGAGCATATCTTCTTGGCATGCAGTGCTGTAGATTCACATGCTTTACATACTCCTGCCATCTAGTGTTGGGTCTGGATGTGTGCATGTTGTAGTTTTTTAAAGAACTCTTTGGAGTCACAAGGTAAAGTGACTCATTCTCTTGATGATAATGCTCATGGGCATCAACTCCATTGTTAGATTGTTTTCCTGCAGGCGGGTGAGAATGGACTGTGACTCAGTGTCAGTAAAGAGATGTCCATGCATATGCAACAGCCACAGGTGTCCGGGGAGGAGGGTGGGCACAAATTAATCTACAGCACTACATGCCAAGAACAGATGCTTACAGGGTAAGTAACATAATCCATTTGAGGCATATGTGTGTCTGTAGATACACATGATTTGCCTAAACTGTAAATGAGTACCCTTCAAAAGTGTTGGCTAACCTGTGGGTGTTGCAGTGGTTTGAAAAAGTGTACATAGCACTGCCTTACCTACATTAGATTAAGCGTGGGCGTAAAATCTGTTTAGTTCGCGTAATTTGCGGATTTTTGGCAAATTCGAGGTCCGCTAATCGCGCGATTTTGCCCAAAAATCCGCAAATTCGCAAGCTGCGGATTTTTTTGCTTGGTCGCGCTTGAAAAATACAAGATCGCGCGTGCGGCGTTGACTTACCGTGATTCTGAGTCCACCGAGTTGTTTTTCTCCTGGTTTGCGCGTGCTGCGCCATTTTGGATCTTGCTGCGTGATCGCGCGAGTATTTTTCGAACGCAATTACGTCATCGCGGCTCGCCATCTTGCACAGTGAGAGTTTGACAACGCAAGTCTCGTCATAAGGGCCCGCGATTACGCATTGCGGGAGTAAACAATGCCGAACACGTAGATGCGGCGCGCAGCTGACTTCCGGCGGGAGATTTGAACAGCTCGCTTTCCCGAAATTGCAAAAATTGCAATTCTGCACAAGAAATCCACCGCAGGAAGCATAAACCTTCTGAAAATGATGATTTTGATCAGAATAACTCCTCAGATTGACATTTGGCTGCACTTTTTGGTGCAAGGAGTCCATTTTTGGGGGCGGGGTGGGAGGAAGGAAGTGCCCCAGAGTCTCCAACTTCCTGTTCCTGTCCAGCAGGCTCCTCCCAGTGCTTTGTCCATGTCCTGGTCACTTTTGATTTGGATCTGGAGCTGGAAGCATTACTTTTTGTGGCTGCTGCTGGATATTTGTATTTGAGGACTTTTTGGACTTTGGAGTTTGGATCACTTTTGGACTTGAGATTTTACAAGTAAGTTGGTGTTGTTTGTTTGGGGCATTGCAGTTGCTGCAACTACAGTTTTAAAACTTTTTTCACAACTTAAAAAAAACATATATTGTGGGTAGCCACAGTATCCAGTAGGCCCAGGGTTAGTCATGGGTGCATGATACAACTGTTTCTGTGATTTGTTTTTTAACTTAATTCTCATTTATGTCATGGAATTTTAGCTCACTGTTATATGTTGATTTTTATTTTTTATTTTGGGGTGCCTGTAAAGCCTCACTAGCCAGTAGGCCCAGGGGTAGTGAGTGGTGCATGGACCAAGTCTTTCTGTGGGGTGACTTGAATTTAAACATCATTGAGGGCATGGATGGCATTGGATTGTGGTGATTATTGTGTGTTTGTCGACTTTTTGGGGTGTTGTTGGGGCCTGGCCATGTGGGTGGGGGCCATTTTAGGCCTGGTACAGGCAGGGCCTGGCCATGTGGGTGGGGTCAAGAGGCCATTTTGAAGCCAGGCAGTGTGTTCAGGTCTGCACCCAGTTTGCCTTGCTTTCTGTAGTATCCTGGGTTGCTATTATTTATGCTGTGCCAGTGGAACCCTGCCTGAGTGATGTAAGATAGAATGTTGGGAGTGAGAACTCACAGTTGGAGAGGGGCTGAGCGCCTAGCTGGGTGCTCCTGGTGGGGCTTATATCTACTGTACTACTATGCTGTAACCAACCTGAATAAATCCTCATGAAATACTACTACCAGCGTGGACTTGGTTACTACATTTTTATGGCGACGAGGATGGGATAGATTCATGGCATACGTTGAGTTATCTACTAAACTCTTGTTTCTTTTTCAGGTTCTTAGGTTCCCATGCAGTGCACTAGTTCCCCATCTCCACATGGGGTGTGTTTCCTGGGTGTCGTCCCTTCTCTACAGTGCACAATATTTACCCATGTATACATAATATTACCCTAGTGGGTGTATGGTTTTATTTACCATAGTACATGGGCTGTTTTATTCTGGGCATTCTTCTTAGTGATATTGGTTCAGTTTTCTACACTGTAGCCCAGTTGTATTTTCAACTTGTTATGTTGATGGGGAAGTTTGAACATTTTCATTCCTCTTCTTCTCTGTCGTCTTGTTTTCTCCTGATGTGAGTTGTCCTTTTGCTTACTTACCTGGCCAGTGGGTGTGCGGATGGTTTCTCTTTCTATTCTTTGCCCTTTCTGGGGTTTTTTTGCCTTGGAAAGGATGATGTGTGTTGTTCTGTTATTCTATTTCTTTTCCTTACTTCTTTTCGCTCCTCTTGCATTCTTGTTCTAGGCACACCTTCACTTGTGTTCTACTTTTCCTCTCTGGTCTTTCATCTTTCCTTGTTCCTCTAGCCTGCGTCCACTTATTCTTCTTTTAACTTTGTATTGTTCCTAATATGGGCGCTCCTTTTTGTTTTCTTTTTTGAACAAAGGAGGATATGTAGTATCTTGGGTTACTATTATTTATGCTGTGCCAGTGGAACCCTGCCTGAGTGATGTAAGATGGAATGTTGGGAGTGGGAACTCACAGTTGGAGCAAGGCTGAGCACCTAGCTGGGTGCTCCTGGTGGGGCTAATATCTACTGTACTACTATGCTGTAACCAACCTGAATAAATCCTCATGAAATACTACTACCAGCGTGGACTTGGTTACTACACTTTCAACCATTAGGCCCAGGGGTAGTCAGTGGTGCATGGACCTAGTCTTTCTGTGGGGTGTCTTGAATTTAAACATCATTGAGGGCATGGATGGCATTGGATTGTGGTGATTTTTGTGTTTTTTTCGAGTTTTTGGGTGCTGTTGAGGCCTGGCCATGTGGGTGGGGGCCATTTTGAGGCCTGGTACAGGCAGGGCCTGGCCATGTGGCTGGGGGTCAAGGGGCCATTTTGAAGCCAGGCAGTGTGCTCAGGCCTGCACCCAGTTTGCCTTACTTTCTTCCATTAGGCCCAGGGGTTGTGAGTGGTGCATGGACCAAGTCTTTCTGTGGGGTGTCTTGAATTTAAACATCATTGAGGGCATGGATGGCATTGGATTGTGGTGATTTTTGTGTGTTTTTTTACTTTTTGGGGTGTTGTTGGGGCCTTGCCATGTGGGTGGGGGCCATTTTGAGGCCTGGTACAGGCAGGGCCTGACCATGTGGTGGGGGTCAAGGGGCCATTTTGAAGCCAGGCAGTGTGCTCAGGCCTGCACCCAGTTTGGCATGCTTTCAACCATTATGCCCAGGGGTAGTGAGTCGTGCATGGACCTAGTCTTTCTGTGGGGTGTCTTGAATTTAAACATCATTGAGGGCATGGATGGCATTGGATTGTGGTGATTTTTGTGTGTTTTTTTTACTTTTTGGGGTGTTATTGGAGCCTGGCCATGTGGGTGTGGGCCATTTTGAGGCCTGGCCATGTGGTGGGGGTCAAGGATCAAGGGCCCATTTTGGAGCCAGGCAGTGTGCTCAGTCCAGCACCCAGTTTGCCTTGCTTTCATCCATTATGCCCAGGGGTACTAAGTGTGGTGCATGGACCAAGTCTTTCTGTGGGGTGTCTTGAATTTAAACATCATTGAGGGCATGGATGACATTGGATTGTGGTGATTTTTGTGTGTTTTTCGACTTCTTGGGGTGTTTAACTGATGTTCCTCTGGCTTCCATTGCTTTTAGGTGCACAAGAGAATCACCAGGGCCAGGAAGAAGTCCTGTAGCGGTGTGTGCAGCACAACGTCACGTGATGTCACGTGTGGCCACAGACAAGACAACTCTGCAACTCGTGCAACTGCAGCCTGCTGTTCTGACATCTGAAGAAGATGGGCCTAAAGAAAGGTGGCCGTAGCACCTCAGCGAAAAAAGTTGGCAGTGCCACTGCCAGTAAGAAGGAGCAGAAGAAGCAAGTGGCACCACCTACCAAGGAGACTGGTGTGCCCACCAACACCTTTTTTGGGAGAAAAAAAACTACGCCTGCAGCAGCAGCGGTGTCCGCCGGGGACGAAGCTGGAAGCAGCACCTCCGCTTCATTGGGCTCAGTGCCACCACGCCAAGTTAGGTCCAAGACCATGAGTGCTGCTGCGGCAGTCACTTTGGTTGTTCAATCACCATCGACCAGTGATGTTGGCTCATCACAAGAAAGTACCATCCAAACAACGCCAGGTGTAACTGAGCTGACGAGTGTTCAACAACCACAGCCGCAACGACAACCACAGGTGCAACTAGTACAAGCACAAGTACATGCGCAAGTACATGCGCAAGGAGAGGCGCAAGGAGAGGCGCAAGGAGAGGCGCATGGAGAGGCGCATGGAGAGGTGCAACTAGAGGTTCATGGAGCGGCACAACTGCCTACAACTCTTGTTCCTCCAGAAGTAGGTGCACATCAGGAAATTGATATTGATCGGAGGTATCCTCCGAGGAAGCCACTCCTCCTGATGTTGATCCATTGTCTTCCAGATCCCCAGCAAGAAAAAGGTCAAGGAGGGCTACTACTACTACTACAAGTTCTTCTTCAAGCCCCCTTCATTCTGATGACCTTGATCCTGATTGGAACCCACAAATGCAGTCTGAGAGTGAGGCACGCCATGAGCCGACAAAGGTAGCTAAGCCTAAAAGGAAGGTTCCCGCAAGGCTTCGACTTATGGGTGATGACAACGAACAAGAAGTGGTGTCTTCTGCTGCTGATGAACAGTCTGACGACGACCCAGTCATCACAGTCGTCACTCCAGCCCCAGCGGACATGCAGCAGACAGACATTTTCACCCTATCCCGAATGGCTGCTGAGCGGGATGTGGGCGGCGTGGCACTGGTACCACCACCAACGCAGTTAACTGCAACACCAACAAGACCTACAGCTTCCATATGTTTTAGTCAGAAGGGCCGGCAGGGACCTCCATCCAGCTCGACCATAATTACCTCAAGTAGTGGTGCTGCAAGTGAACAACAGAAACGAATTCAGCCACACCCATCCTCCACTTCATCTGGCATTGAAAGTCAAAGTAGCACCTCCACCACCAGCAGACATTTCCAGTCCCCAGTTTGGGACTTCTTTACTGTTAGCCAAAAGGCGGAAAACATGGTAGTTTGTTCGATTTGTAAAGTATTAGTTAGTCGGGGTAAGCTTGGTACCAACTATGGTACTGGAGGCCAGAGAGGTCATCTCCAAAAACACCACACTATCCAGTGGGAGGCGTACCTAAGGAAGATCTGGGAAAACCAAAGTAGAACTGATCCAAATGTATCCATTCACATTGCATCTGATGCTGACGAGGGGCTGATTCATGTGCAGGGGGGAAGTCAAGAACTGACCGACATTTTTTCTGGTACACCCAGTACCCCTGGCAGCAGCACTGCAGTGGTAGCGCCCACACCCTCTACCCCTGCAACATGTATGAGGCACACTAAGAGTCTGGGACAGACACCAATGCAAAACAGTACATCAATGAGCCTAACTGGTTTGAAGTCTGCATCATCATCATCATCAACACGTAAAACGGTCCATCCCACCATTAGAAGCATGTTTTGGTCTGAGGCGCCATTTGAACGCAACCACCCAGCAGTACGTCTGTATAACGCAAAGCTGGCTAAAATGCTAGCGCTGGACCTTCTCCCTTTTTCTTTCGTGGAAGGGGTGGGTTTTCTAGAATTTGTGGCAACAGTCTGCCCTAAATGGAAGGTTCCTAGCCGGTCCTATTTTGCCAGAGTTGCGGTTCCAGCACTACATCAAGATGTGCTGGAGGTGATTGGGGCAGCTTTGCAGAAGAGTGCTGTTCTCACTATCCACTTGACAACAGACATGTGGACCAGTTGCCAAGCCCTTGATTACATGTGCATCACTGCACACTGGGTCTCTTTTGCAGGAGTTAGAGACAAGACAAGTGCAGGTGTTGACCCGGACACAGTTTTTCAAGCTACTCGGAAACATGCAACATTAGCCATGTTTGCCATGGAGAAAACTCATACTGCACCTAACCTTTTTTGGCGAGTTTGATAGGAAGGTCTCTGAATGGCTGCATCCAAGAAATCGCATAGTTGGTTATGTTTCCACGGATAATGGCAGTAATATAGTTAAGGCCATGCAGGATGGTGGCTATTTCAGAGTGCCGTGTTTGGCGCACAGTATTAACATCGTGGTGCAACATTTCTTGAAAAACAAAAACACAGTCAGCAAGTTACTGACCACCTGCCGAAGAATCTGCACACATTTCAGCCATTCTTTTAAGGCCCGGAAGGAGCTGAGGAGCATTCAACATGAACGTAGACTGCCAGTCAAAGGACTCATCCAGGAGGTGGCAACACGTTGGAACTCAAACTTTTACATGCTTGAGCGTCTGTCTGAGCAGTGGGGGGTAATAAATGATTATGTCTATAAACTGGGTTCTACTATGAAAGACATGAGGATAGAGTTGGAGGAATGGAAGCTAGTTGCAAGCCTGACAGATATGATTCATCCTTTTGAGATCTTCACGCGTGAAGTCAGCAGGGAGGACTGTTCTTTGGGCAAAGCTATCCCATTGTTGGTCATGCTAGAGCACCAACTGAAGGCGGTGTCTTCAACGTTCCGAGAGGATGCTGAAAAGCAAGACGCATATCATTTGGCGGAGAGGTTATTAAGCCGCCTAGTTGACAATCAAAGGCTTAAAAACATACATACAGAACAACATTACATTTGTGCCACTATTCTGGATCCACGGTATAAAAAGGCATTGGCCAGCAAAGTAATCATTCCTTTTCATGAAGCAGATGTTTCAAAGTACAAACATTGGCTAGCTGTGTCAGCCAGTCGGTTCGAAAAAGAGTGGCAGAAAATTCAAGGAGCCGGCAGAAGTACAACGGAATCAGCAGGCCATCCGGCGTCAAGTTCCACTTCTGAATCTGTGGCCGAAGGGAGTCACTTTCCCTCACAGCCGTTAACGACACCAGCAGAAACTGTATCATCGCCCTCACCTGCACCAGGCCGAGCCATAATATTGTCGGAAGAGGATTGGCTAACTCATGAAGGATTTGCTCGTTACAGTGCTGCAAAGGCCACAGATGGTACGCAAAGTGGAGCAACCGTGGAGAACCTTGAGATTTGGTGCAGGCCTATCTGGATGACCCAACAGAGGTCTTTGTTAATAAGAACCCATTGCTGTATTGGTCCAGGAAAATGCCTCTATGGCCACAGATCAACAACCTGGCTCTACATTATTTGTCTTGCCCACTCGCAAGTGTGTCTTCTGAACGTGTTTTCAGTGCTGCTGGTGCCATTGTAACTTCAAAAAGGACCCGCCTCTCGCCCAAAAATGTGGAGAGGTTAACACTGATCAAGATTAATCAGCACTTCATACCACCAGATTACAAAATACGTGAATGCACGCAGGAAGAAGAGGACACCGACTTAGGTGACGGAAGTTCTTCTCTGTTAGCTGACCTACTGCCGTCTCAATTCATAGAGTTTGAGGACGAGCTCTACTTCCCTGACACCGAGGCCAGAAAATGACTTCCTTTTTTTCGTCCTTATTCACTTTTATTCCTGTGTGTCTTTCTTTGTTTTGCAACTTTTACCACAACAAAACCCTAATCACCTAATCACAACAAGTCCATCAGCAGCACTGTCTTCATCTTATTTTCCTTATTGATTTGAAGGTGCCGCAGTCTGCATTCCTGAGGTTCACAAGTTCACAACTCAATCATGCTCCTCAATACTCCTCCTCCTCCAGACTCCCCCTATCCATTTCCCTTAAGGCAGATGGATGGATTACGAAGAATAAAGAAACTTTGTCTTCGTAGACGAGTCCCCTCAAGTGGGACTGAAATTACTGACTGACTACATGCTTGCTGATTGCTGACAGAGTTACTTCTGATATTGACAGGAGAGGCTGTCCTGTGGGACCTCACTTTCCGAAGAAGATGCGGACAAAAAGTAGAACAGGTAATGAATAATTGAGAAGATGGCATGCAGTGGGCAGCAATGGCTGTCTGGCTCTGATGAAACCAATTGCTGTTTGTTTTTTGTGCATGAAATGAATCATATGTCTTGTCTTAGTTATTATTTAATCTTTTACACAGTAATTGTAACTCATGTCAACTATTCTGTTTTTTTTACCTTGTTTAATTCAAATTGTACTTCAAATTCAGGGGCCACTGTGTTGCATTTTACAATATGCAAAATGTCCTTGGAGTGGACTCACTTGCCAATATACCATGATGATTGATTAAATAATATATCTTTTTTCTTTACAGTCACTCACTGGGATGGATGGATCATCAGCGTCAGTTTACAGAAGAACTATGGCCAATTTGTGAGTGGCAAACAGGTAAACCAGTCTACAACAACTACTACAGCAGAACTACATGTCTGTCTATTCGTGGTATGTAGTGGTCGAGGGCGAGGCAGTATACTGTTGTTGTTATGCCAGGCAGAGTCCACTCCAGACAGCAGTTCATGTAAAATTGGGGCTATGTGGCTTGCTGCATACAATTAGATATGCTTTGTCTGTCTGACAAAGAGCCTAGGTATGCTACATCAGGTTGCTTCACTCAGTGGTGCCTGCCTTGACCGTCTGCATGGCACTGCCTGAAGCTTGGGCCAAACATGCGTTATGTTTGCGAAATTTGCTGTTTTCGGTTTTTCGCGAATCTCGCGAAATTACAGAAAAATCGCAAATTCTTGAGCGGAACGGATTTTCGGCCCATGCTTGCGGCAGGGCCATGCAGACGGTCAAGGCAGGCACCACTGAGTGAAGCATCCTGATGTAGCATACCTAGGCTCTTTGACACAGACAGACAAAGCATATCTATGGTTTAGGGTTCAGTGCGATTTACTAGGGTTTTTGGGTTTAAGTTTGTAGGGTCCCCGCTGAGTCTAGGGCTCAGGGCCCGATGCAGGCTCGTTGATAATGATGTTGGCAAGGTTTTAGGGGGGTTTGGCGTTCTTTGGTCCAAAATTGGCAGAATTTTTGGCCTTTTTTGGTGTTTTGCGGCATGTGTGTTTGAGTGAAAACTAAGTGAAAACTAGTCGTAGACCTTCTTCTTCTTCTTCTTCTTCTTCTTCTTCTTCAAAGAGCGCAGTGGTTCGATTTTGTTCTGCCTTGCTGAGATTCTTGGGAATCGCTGGAACAAGTGTCCAGGTAAGTTTCAAGAGGATCAAAGTAGTGGAAGTGCTGAAAACAGCAATTTTTTGTGAGCAGCGCAATTTGCCATGTTTTGAATCTACCAGTATTGCATGTTTTTGGGGGCTGTTTGGGGGTGTTCTAGATTTGTGGGGGTGGTACAGGGGGTCTGGGAGCACTGCTGGGATAGTCTAATTTTGATTGCGAGTGGTTTGAAGAAAATCCATGGTGGAAAAGGGGTTTTTGGGCCTAGTTGCAGACAGCGTTTTGGCACAATTTAAACTGAGGCCTAGCAGTATTATTGCGTGTTTTTGGGGGGCTGTTAGGGGGGTTCTAGATTTGTGGGGGGGGGGGTCTGGGGGTCTGGGAGCACTGCTGGGATAGTCTAATTTTGATTGCGAGTAGTTTGAAGAAAATCCATGGTGGAAAAGGTGGGTTTGGGCCTAGTTGCAGACAGCGTTTTGGCACAATTTAAACTGAGGCCTAGCAGTATTGCGTGTTTTTGAGGGGGCTGTTTGGGGGTGTTCTAGGTTTTTGGGGGGTCTGGGGGTCTGCGAGCACTGCTGGGATAGTCTAATTTTAAATTGCAAGTGATTTGAAGAAAATCCATGGTGGGAAAGGGGAGTTAGGGCCTAGCTGCAGAGCGCGTTTGGACCGATGTTGACTGGTAGGCCGAAAATTTGCGAAGTGTGAGTTTTTGCATTTTTGCTTTTGGCCTGTTTGGGGGTGTTCTACTATTTTGCGGATGGGTTGACGGGTCTGGGGGCATTGCTGGGAAGGTCTAATATCGGGCGCAAGTGTTTTGGATAAAATCCATGGTGAAAAAGTTTTTCCGTTTTTGCTCTCTTGCCTGTTTTTGGGGGGCTGTTTGGGTGGGTTCTAGGTTTTTGGGGGGGATCTGGGGGTCTGGGAGCACTGCTGGGATAGTCTAATTTTGATTGCAAGTGATTTGAAGAAAATCCATGGTGGGAAAGGGGAGTTAGGGCCTAGCTGCAGAGCCTGTTTGGCCGATGTTAACTGGTAGGCCGAAAATTTTCTGTGTGAGTTTTTGCATTTTTGCTTTTTGCCTGTTTGGGGGTGTTCTACTTTTTTGCCGGTGGGTTGACGGGTCTGGGGGCATTGCTGGGAAGGTCTAATATCGGGCGCAAGTGTTTTGGATAAAATCCATGGTGAAAAAGTGTTTCCGTTTTTGCTCACTTGCCTGTTTTTGGGGGGCTGTTTGGGTGGGTTCTAGGTTTTTGGGGGGTCTGGGGGTCTGGGAGCACTGCTGGGATAGTCTAATTTTGATTGCAAGTGATTTGAAGAAAATCCATGGTGGGAAAGGGGAGTTAGGGCCTAGCTGCAGAGCGCGTTTTCACCGATGTTGACTGGTAGGCCGAACATTTTCTAAGAGTGAGTTTTTGCATTTTTGCTTTTTGCCTGTTTGGGGGTGTTCTACTTTTTTGCGGGTGGGTTCACGGGTCTGGGGGCATTGCTGGGAAGGTCTAATATCGGGCGCAAGTGGTTTGGAGAAAATTCATGGTGAAAAAGGGGGGTTAGGGCCTAGGGTTAGGGTTAGGGTTCTAAAATCGCAGTTTACACTTTACACCTAGCTTGAGGGGAAAGATCCGCAAATTTTGCCCACACTTATTTATCCTTGAAAAGGAGACTCAGAGTACGCACTTTCGAAATGATGCTTGTGGAGAAGCGTGGCTCAGTGGTTAGAGGCGGCAGACCCGGTAGCTGAGATCAGCCGTGGACCAGGGTTCGATTCCCCGCCTCGGCGGGTCTCGGGCTCAAAAATTGCACGGACTCGACAATTCTCGCTCCGGTGCCTACTCGACTCACGGGGTCACACTCTGCGACTCTGGGCAATAGCTTGCTTAATCTCCACTACGGCCCCTCGCGGCGGGATGCCTGGCTTTCACCTTGTGAATACCCTGCCAGGGGTATCTCACAGGGGAATACCAGGACGGGTTCCCTAAGCAAGCGCCTTGAGACCCCTGGGTGATTCGTGCGCTATATAAATCGAAATACATTTACATTTGTATGTTTTGTAATGCTTCCGACTCTGAAACTGAAAGTGTCATTTTTGCACTACACAGCGTCCCTTATATTATTTTCTCCGTGGTGTTTTAATATCACTTTCTGTTTTTCCATCAACAATTACAGGCCGGCTTTTACCCTGTGCAATGGCAAAAAGGATGACCTCAGGCTTAGCGACCCGCAATTCAGCATCCACCAGGCAGGCAGTGGACAAGGTGTCTTCTGGTCCCCAACATTGATCTGGGGAGCGTCAGATGGAATGGAGGAGTACCACGAAAAAGAGGAATGGCTGGATGCATGCAACTTCCCAAATTCAACAGGACAACTACAACAACATACAGTTACAGTATCCATCTTCATTTCTAGTTATCTTTTAAGTAATGTTATTGCTGTGAACTTCTGTTAGTGTGACTCTGTGCCTTTGTTTGCTCTCTGCTTCAATTCATCCCTCCAGCCATTGTATACTTTTTCCTTTGCTATTTTTTAAACTAATTTAATGTACTAAGTGGTTCTTCTCTCTGAGGGCAGATAGGCAAGTGAAATTGCGTAATTACTGCAGCCCTGTACTGTCACATTGTTTCTTCATAGTTAGTACTACTTACTTTACTGTAACCTATCCATTTAGCAAACAACTTCATGCATGCAGTAGTGCATGCACTTCCTTTATTTCCCATAAAAGATATATGGATAGCTTCGTATCCAAAGATTTGTTTATCTTCATTTGTTGTTTGTCCATGCTGTGTTTTTTTTTTTCCTCTCTCCACAAAACTTTCCCCACAAACCCCATTCCCATCCAAGTTTCAAACCCTAACCCTCTTCCCCCGGGCTGTGTGATTTTCATTGAGGTGTGAGTAAATTATAACAATAATTCCACACACTTGCTGGGGAGGATAAGGTCAAAGCAACAGAAAACATCCTCCTCCTACACGTGGTGAATGATTACGCTGCTGTGCCCTTCACCTTCAGTACTATTTCTTGTAGTAGCCAAAGCCAAACTCCACCCAACTAGTATACTTTGGAAACTTTAGCATTTGTTAGTCTAAATTATGGCACTGTTCTTGTGTACTATGCTATCTATCGTACTGTTGTAATGATCCGCTCAGGACACTCAAGGTTTCATTTTCTTTTTTTTCATATGCTGCGACTGCCACTGTGTACCACCACTACCACCACAACGATACCATTTCATCCGCCCAGGATTGCCAACCTTCATCACCAGTTGCCATGCAGCCAGCCCTGTGCCTAGCCCTAGGCCTATTCTCAAACACGAATCACAGGTAAGATAAGCGTTTGGGGAGGAGGAAGAATAATGGAGTAGGAGGAGATAGGAGAGACTGACGGTAGTACCACTAAAGTAGTAGGACAATTGAATTCACTAACTCTGTGAGTGGCACTTACTTTTGTAAACATTTGGGCGAATACTTAGACAATTTGAATCAAGAAGCCAGTTAAGTTTCAGGAAAACAAACGAACAGTTAACCCCCCCCCCGCCTTCCCCGCAAAACAGTAAAAACGCGTATGCAATGTTTAAGTTGAAAGTAAATAATTATTTAAATCCATAACAAAAATATACTATCCAGCAAGACTCGACTCACCCCCCTCCCTAACCGCAAAGAATGTCCGTGAAAAAATCCCCAAAGTCCAAGAAAAAACCAAACTCCCAATTCCCACCACCCCACAAGTCATTAAAAAGAGGCAAGGGACAGTCTGTCCTCCTCTACTGCCGTCGGCGGTGTCCTTTGGCCAGGTGGGCCCGTTGCTCCCCACGGAGGTTCTTCTTGAGCAGGCTCTTCATTCTCTCCATCTCCTGCTCAAGGTTGGACACCCTGAGGGTTAGGTGGTGGATGCGGGCCTTGCACCTGCTGTGGGGGGCAGCTGATTTTTTGGCTGCTTGGCGGTGGCGGGTTGCTGAGGTACCATGGCTCCATACCGCTGGAGGCTTGCGCTGACTGGCTGACCCAGGGAGCACGGAGGAGGATGCAGCTGTCGCGGTGGATGTTGTGGTGGACTGCGACTGCGTGTCCTCCTCCTCATGGGCCACCAGCCGCCGATATTCGGCGACAATCGCCTCCCGCTTCCTTTGCCGGGCCCGTCTAGCCAGCTCCTTCTGTGTCAGTTTGGAAGGAGCATCTATATGAAGAAAGAAAGACATACTGTAACCAATGCTCTTCAAGATTAACACAAAATAATTCAGCAGAAACTTGTGTCACTGTAGAACTAGCAACTTGCAAGCACAGTACATAACATTTGTGACCTGTATCTATCTAACCTCCCACTTCGTCAGCCTCTGCTCTAACATTAGTGGGAGTTTCAGGAATCAATTCTATGAGCACTATATGGACTAACTACATTAGAGTCGACTAAGACAGTACACCAGTTTTATTCTTCTTCTTCTCTCTTGTTTAGCGAAAATGGAACGTAAACTTCTGGAAGCTGGCATAATGCCAGCGCAGTCAACTTGCAACCGAGAAAAACAGACGCAAGCCATGATGACACAGACTTGCGTTACTGTACCAGTCCAGTACATGCAGGTGGTGAAGCTCTTACTTTTCTATTACGGGTGGCACTGAGAATACTCTGTTACAAGGGCTACTGCTTAATTAATTTAACTTTCACCCTACAGTGCCAATGACTACTAGAAAAGGAAAATGAAGAAGATAAATAATATGATTATCTATCCCTTCACAGGATATTTGCTTACATATGGGATGACTTTAGGTGCTTTGTTTTTTATTGAGTGAACACTGATAGGCCACACATGAATGACAGAGTTGTACTAAAATTATTAACAGACGTAGTGAGTGGCCCCCGTAATTTCTGGATATATGCTGTGCTTGCAACACAAAGTACTGCTACTATTCATGGTAGTATTCGGAAAAATTACAACTTCTTTTCCTTGCCTTTGCTACACTGGAACAGACGTGCGGGTGCGGTGTTACATGCTCTTCAAAGTAACACTTACTTCATCCAGTGACCGTCTACTCTGTCTACATATACATATGCTATCTATGAGTCAGATAGTACCATGATCCAGGCATCCATCCATTCAAAGTAAATGTCAATCATTCTTCTTAATGTCTCAACTGGACAAACCTTAGTTTTTCTCACGGAAAAACAACATTGTCATTTTATTTTGGAAACGCGGGTGCTGAGCTGGAATGTTAATGGTCTCGGAGATAGAATAAAACGGGGGATAGTTTAACAGTATTTAAAGCGACACTCCCCTGATGTTGTTCTACTACAGGAAACGCATCTGGTAGGCAATACGTGCCGTGCACTGAATAGAAGAGGCTACCGTTTGGTGGCCCACTCTGGATTTACCACTGGATCGAGGGGGGTGGGTATCTTGGTTAGGAATTCCCTCCCCCTCGAGGTAGATGATGAGGTGCTGGATGATAGGGGCCGTTATGCCGCTGTCGTGGGTCGATGGGAGGGGAAGACGATCTCCATCTTGTCTGTGTATGTTCCCCTGGTCTACAGTCCTCCACATTCTCGGACTTGGGGGGGGTGGTCCTGGGACTCCCCGATGGTTTGCTGGTGGTGGGTGGGGATTTTAATTCGTTTGCCAGTGGAGAGGAGGATCGCAGTCCACGTAGAACCCTCCCCCAGTCGCAGCTATGGTTGGGAAACTTCATGGATACCCTGGGATTAGCAGACTGTAGGAGGCAACTACACCCTGGGCAGCTCCAGTATACCTTTCATTCGGGGGCCCACGGTAGTCTCTCGCGACTTGACTATATCCTTGTACCAGCAGCGCAGATGATATCCGTGAGGGAAATTAGACATCTGGCTAGAGGGATCTCAGACCACTCCCCACTATGGCTTAATATTGATGTGCGGCTGGAGTCTGGGGGTCGTGTCGCCCCTATTAATCCGTGGCATCTCCGTAACCCCAACATTAGTAAGGAAGTGGTTAAGTGTATGGAACATTACTTTGTTGAGAATGAGGGGTCAGTATCCTCCCCTGTTATTTTATGGGAGGCATACAAGACTGTGATCCGGGGTCAGACTCTTTCTTTGATTGCCAGCGACAGGAGGCGCAGAACTGTAGAGGTGGTACGACTTGAAACTGATATTTCTGAATTGGAGGAACGTATGGAATCTGTATCTACGCCTGATATCTTGCATTCCTTGGCGCTTAAACAGTTCGAATACAGAGCTCTGGTGACCGATGCGGCTAAGGCAATGCATCGTGAACAGCAGGGACGCCTGTATGATGTGGGTGACAAGGCTGGGAAATTGCTGGCTTGGCTTGATAGACGGGATAGAGTGAATCGTGTGGTGCCTGTTATTGAGCGAATGGATGGTGTGCGTGTCGTGGACCCGATCGAGATAGTTGAGGTCTTTGCCCAGTACTTTCGGAAGGTGTATTCGCTGGTCTCGGATAGACCTGAGGAGGACTCGCACCTGTTGCTCCGTGATATTGCATTGCCTAGTCTGTCCGACTCGGATAGGGAGCTTATGGAGGCGGATTTTTCTACCGATGAAGTAGCGCTCGCTATCCGTGCACTTCGCCCGGGTAAGGCTTCGGGCCCGGACGGTTTGCCAGTTGAGCTGTACAAATTGTGTCCCGACAAAATGGCGCCGTACCTTCGTCGATCGTTTTTGGCGTCACGAGATCTCGGGCTTCTTCCCCGAGATCAGAGAGGGCGGCCTTATTTAAAATGATGTCTCTTCCACGATTCCTATACGCCGTTCAGAACACGCTGGATCTGGTTCCAGCTGATTATTTCCGTGAGATCGAGGGCCTCCAGAGGAAATTGGTTTGGGACGGCCGGCCACGCATAGCGCTGGCGAAATTGACTCTGCCTTGGTATGACGGTGGTATAGCTTTGCCGGATGTCAGGTGCTATTATTGGGCGTCCCAGTTGAGTGCTATCAACCACGCCATGTATGGACCTGTTCCTAATCCCGCTTATGATATGGATAGGTGGCAGCTGCCGGGGGGCGATTATAATAGAGCGATTTACTCCAAGATTGACAGGAGATGCTTGACGGGCCCCACAGCGGTAGCCATACGCGTATGGGATAGCGCAACATCGGCCACAGGCTGGACTGATAGACTCACTAGGGCGACTCCTTTATATGCAGCTGAGAGGCTGGGCGGTCTGTGGTCTTCAAAGGGATTTGATCGGTGGGACCTTATCGGTATTAGCAAAGTGGGTGATCTCTGGGCCACCAATAGGTCAAAACTTTTGATGAGCTAAAGCGGGAATATAAGCTGAACGATAGCGAATATTTCCGATACCTACAGATCCGTCATGCGCTCACCTCGGTCTTCACCACTGGTACCTTGATTCCTGAGTCTTCTCCTTTGGAGGATAGAGTGCTGGATGGACATGTTCCTGATAGTACTATTTCCCTCATATACAAAAAACTTATTAATACCCGTTCGGATCTCCTACTACAGCTGCGTGAGGCGTGGACGGGTGACGGGCTGGAGTTGGATGATGAGGACTGGCAGGCTGCAGTGTCCTCCCCTAAGGAAGTCGCTATTCCGGCGCGTCTCCGACTGGTGCAGCTAAAGATTCTTCATCGTGTCTATGTTACGGGTCCACGGTTGATACATCTGGGTTATTCGGTGGATGGGTTATGTCGGGGTGGATGTGGTTTGCTTGCTACCTTCCTTCATATTATATGGGAATGCCCGGAGGTGGCGGCCTTCTGGAATCGTGTGCATGCCGTGATGCGAGAGGTGACGGGTGACGGGCTCCTTCCTGAGGCCCGACGCTGTCTGCTGAATATTTGCGAACCGAATGACTGCACCGTTGCTCAGACTCAATGGGTCGCGCTGTGCAGTATGATTGCTAAAAGAGACATCGCTCAACTCTGGGGGTCGCATAGGGCGCCACTGATCTCAACCTGGGAGGAGAACATGGACTGGTGCATGTTTTGTGAAAAAATTGTATACGTCTCCCGGGGTAGGCCCAAGAAGTGGGTTAGGATTTGGGGTCAGTGGAACGCTTATCGTGGAGAGATTTGTGACCCTCCTATTGCAGAACCCCTTGACATTGCAGGATCTCCTTGACTTTACGTTCCAGTTTTTTTACTTTCAGCGAAGTGTTGCTCGCTCCTGATCCCTGCCGCCCTTCTCCATGTTTTCTGATGCTTGCTCTTCGTTGTCTCCCCCGTACCGCACGTAGCAGACCCCATACTGATACTCTTGCCTCGACTCTTTTCTTGTGGGTTTTCTTTTTGTTGTTTGTGTGTATTAAAACATGAAAACCATTTATTTATCCTCATCTGTCAGGTGCTCCTAACCACATCCTGCTTCTGAGCTGCCGGGCCCTCGGGTTGTCGGCTGATGAGCTCTGTACTGTTCTAATTTTTTGCTGCTTTCTTTACTGACCGGCCGTGTTGGTTGTAGGTCTGTATCTGTTCTCCTTTTGTACAATAAAGGTTTTAAAAAAAAAAAGAAAAAAAAAAAAGAATGTAACAATTAGAAAAAAACATATCTTAAATGTCTTTTTCAAACAGCAATTTTTTACGTAAGTAAAGGATATCACCAACAATCACAAAGTAACAAAACATTATTACTTCTTTTCTATACACTCTAAAGAAAGTGATGTACAAGCATATGCTAACAACATTTACCCGAAATAGTCATTTTTTGTTTCAAATACCATTCCTCATGGCCAAATAGTATGTGTGAAATCCTTAATTTGGAAGACACTTAATAGTACTCTTAAGCGTCCGTTTCCCAACCTTCTGAATCAAAAGCACCAACATCTTTTGGACCATCTAACAATGGTTATACCAACACCCGATGCAATTTATCATGTACATAGAACCTTAAACAACTAGCATGCTAGCAGAACCTCAACATCATCTGGTATACCGATCACACTCTGCTCATCCTTTAGTTTACCAAGGAGCTGTATACCATTAAAAGAAACCTCTACAAGGGAATGAAAAATGACAGCAACATCTCCAACAACTACAACAAATCTAAAACACCTCTGCCTCACTGATGATCAATATCTCCTGTGATAGCCACATCACCCACTATCTGATACACTTACACTACCTCTACGTCAAGTACAAGAATTAATTTGAACCTCATCACCCTCACTCTCAAAGTACTTTTCAACACCAGACTACCCTTTCTTAACAGCAGTAATTTTCCCAGGCCAATTATTTTACATAAAATTTGGGTTGTAAAAACACTAGGTAAGAATTTGGTGAGTCATAAGGCAAACGTTCTTTAAAAATCAATTGAGTATCATTACAATGAGTTCCGCCTTTCGTACATTTTAAATAAGCTGTGTAATGTCCTGATGTTGTAGAAGGACCATCATGGAAAATAATTGCTACAGTTACAAAAGTTTTTCCTGATATTGATAGTTGAGAAGCCACAATTTTTTTTTGTAAAATTTATTTTTATTCAACTTTAGCAGGAAAAGGAAAAGAGAGGAAAGAGAAAGAAGGAAAAAAGAGTCGTACAGCGACAATTCCGCTATAAGTCCCTCACAGGGGAAGCTGTAGTGAGCACTCAAAGACATAAACTGGAAGTTGCAAGGCGGGGTGGCATGACATGATAACAGAGTTCAGTTCGTAAGTCCAATGCCTGCCAAGGAGTTCTAGGCGTAAATCCGTGCGTGGCCTGACGGCCGGCAGATGAAAGAACGTTGCAAATGATTCAGGAGACTAACAACCCCCAGAGGCTAATTAGCGTCGCAACAATTAACAAACCCCGTACCCAACTAATTCCCCCCCTCTCATCCCCCCCTAGTGGTGGCAACAACAACACTCACGCGCAATACAAAGCTTCACAGGCATGCAATCTGATTAAACCTGGAACAGGTGAAGTGCGCGGAACGTAGGTGGGCAGACCGCAGATGGTAGGCCTTGTGACAAGAAACGGACCAGAGGGCCCCATCGGAACAGAACGTTTTTAAAGTTGCCCAGGAAGATGTCCGCCATTCTCTCCATGCTCAGTAGACCCCATAGTCTCGCGTGCCACAGTGATGAGGCTGGGGCATGTGGTTTCTTCCACGCTGCCGCCAACGTAAGATTAGCGGCCCCCAAGCAGAGCCACAAGATGCGTTTATCCGCTTTAGTTTGATGTTCCAACATCGGATCACGGAGGCCCAACAGGACATGGGCCATTGAGTCCGAGATCGGATACCCCAAGATATCCTTGATGTGGGAAAGAATTTCAGCCCAGAAAGGGCGAATGATCGGGCAATCCCACCAGATGTGGCAGAAATCCCCCAGTAGGCCGCAACCCCTCCAACACCTATCCGAAGAAGCTGGGAATATTCGGTGGAGCTTGGATGGGTAAAGATACCAATCGTGCATGGTCTTTAAGTGGGCCTCCTTAAGATTCACCGAGTGATTGTGCGTCATGATGTCACTCCAAAGATGTTTCCATTCGTCGTCAGAGACGTCACGTCCCAGAAGGACCTCCCAGTGTTCCATGTAGCGGGCGCGGAGAAACCGCAGTGGCCAGCAGCAGCCCGTATATGAAAGAGATCGTCCCCTTCATAGTGGAGGTGCGGAGTAGAAAGAACTCGAATGGAGAAGGCGGCCGGGTAGCGGCCTCGCACACCCCCGCTGACGTAGCCCAGTGGAGAAGTTGGTTGTGGCGAAAGCGCTCAGTGACCGGAACCCCATAGTCACGCATGCAATTGTGAAACGTGAGAGGAGCCACCCCATGGAACAGATGTGTAAGTGCCCTACATCCTCCTTCTCTCCACTGCCTGAAGGGTCCCTCCTGCAGCACCGGTGGGAAGGCTGGGTTGAAGTGAATGGGGGTGAAGGGGGATGGAAATGCGGTCCAGCGGTCATCGCCGGTAACTGTGTCCCATACCTTCAGGACCGTGCTAGTAGGAGTGCTAACGTAGGCATTCTTCGGCCGGTCTACTTTGGGTTTCCAGATCAAGTCCCATATCGACCTCCCAGCCACACTCCTATCCATATGCAGCCAGTGTTTCTCTGAAAGCTGCTGTGACCATTCCACTATCACACGTAGCTTCGCGGCCTTATAATATAAGAGCATGTCAGGGAATCCCACTCCACCTTCCTTTCTCGGGCGCCGCAGCGTCGTGAAAGGGATACGGGCCCGTCCACCCTGCCAGACAAATCTCAGCATCAAGGTTTTTAAGCGCCGAAAGAAGTCCATCTCTATAGGAACGGGGAGGGCCTGGAAGAGATAGAGGAACTTAGGTAGGAGGACCATCTTAAGGGCATGGATCCTGCCAAGCCATGAAAGGAATTTCGGCTTCCACCAGTCCAGGTCTGCTCTTATCGCAGCCAGCATCGGGGGGAAGTTAGCCGTGAACAGGGATCCCACGGTAGATGTCAGGCGAACTCCCAGGTATAATAAGGAGGCAGATGCCCACTGTAAATCCGTGAGCAAGCGTACTCGCTCCACTTACGCTGGGGGGAGAGTCAGGTTTAGTATGTACGACTTGTCAAAGTTAACCTTGAATCCTGCCGCTGCCTCAAATCTGGAGAGCACCTCCTGAACATGTGGCAAGGAATGGGCCGGATCCCCCAGGGACAATAGCACATCGTCCGCAAAGAGGGAGATTTTGTGCTGCTCCCCCGTAAAAGGAAGGCCCTTGATTTGTTCCCTCCCCCGTATCGCAAGCACCAGGGGCTCGATACTCAAGGCAAAGAGGAGAGGGGAGAGGGGACAACCCTGCCTCGTACCCCGGGAGTGAGGGAAGCAAGCAGACCGATGACCGTTGATCAGCACCCTCGAGCTAGGGCTGCTGTAATTAGCCCGAATCATTGTGAGGAACTGGCATGAAAAGCCAAAGGCGGTCAAGGTGCGAAACAGGAATCCCCAATCGACACGGTCGAACGCTTTCTCCGCATCCAGCCCCACCAGTATTGCTGGAATGCGAAATCTGGAGGCCTTCTCTATCAAGTGCATCACTCGCCGCAAGTTGTCATGCGTTTGCTGCCCCTTAATGAAACCGGACTGGTCCGGATGGATAATGGCCGGCATCAGATCTTGGAGCCGGCGGGCAATGATAGAGGAGTACATTTTAGCATCCACATTCAGGAGGGCTATCGGGCGGTACGACGCGCACTTGGAGGGGTCCTTCCCTTGTTTGGAGATCACGGTTAGCATGGCCTCGGCCATAGTTCCAGAGGTCTCCCCAGTGGTCGCTATTTCGTTAAAAAGCGAGACCAGGCAATCAACCAGTTCAGTCGCAAACGATTGGTAGAAGAGAGCAGTATAGCCGTCCGGTCCAGGAGCCTTGTTAGGCTTCAGGGCCTTAATAGCCTCTAATACCTCTGCTCTGGAAAAGGGGGCCGTCAGCCGCTCATTCCACTCACTCAAAACTTGCGGAATGGGGAGTTCAGTTAGGAACGCGTCCTGAGCACCCTGATCCAGAGAGTCACCCCCATATAGTGTAGCATAGAACCGGCCAAAAATGTTCGCCTTATCCTCGTCCCGATGCCGCACGGATCCCCCCGGATCCCGGATCCCCCCTATATATTCTTTCTCTCTTTTTTCACGGAGTTAACGGGCTAAATGCCGTCCCACCTTGTTCCCTTGCGAGTATGATACGCGCCGTAATCTCAGGAGGGTAAACTCCGCACGATTGGCGTAATGGGCCTTCAATTTCCCCCTGACAGCCGTCAGCGGCCGGAGCGTCGCTCGAGAGGGGTTCAACTTGTGCGCCCGTTCTAAGTTGTCAAGTTCCGCCTCCAATTTCTCCCTTTCCTCCCTCCGCAATCGGTTAAGGTTCGCGTTGAGGGCTATGCAGGTGCCCCTCAGGGAGGCCTTGCACGTGTCCCAAGTATTAAACACGGACGTGTCCGAAGCCGTGTTGAGAGTCAGGAACTCCCCGATGGCCTTTCTAAGCTCCCGACAAGAGGTATCATCCCTGACAAGTGCCGCTGGGTAGTACCATTTCCGAAAGCCATCCCCCTTTACCGACCACTGCAGCATGAGCACCAATAGGCTATGATCTGAGACAGAGAGCGGAAAAACCTTGGAATCACGGACATCCCCCTTAAGTGCCTGGCTCAAAAAAATATGGTCAATGCGGGAGTAGGAGTTGTGCACGTGGGAGAAGAATGTATAATCTCGGGCCTGGGTGTGCACGGTGCGCCAGCCATCTATCAGCCCCAGTTCGCCCATCCTATCTTTCGTTGCTGTGGAGAAGACACCGGAATCCGTCCTCTGGGCACGGGAGCTGTCTAAGGATTTGTCCCATACCATATAGAAATCACCCAAGGCAAACAAGTGTCCCTCCACAAAGTCCCTTACTTTATCTAACAAGCCCTGAAGGAAGTTGTTCTGCTGAGCGTTAGGGACATACACCACCACAAATGTACATAGACGGCCATAAAGCAACCCCTTGACCATCAACCATCTGCCCTCCTTATCACAACTCACTCCCATAGGTTGGAATTGGAGGGACACCCGGAAAAGAAGAGCCACCCCCCTGTGCTTGGTAGAAGCAGAAGATCTATAGATGAGGGGGAATTGCCTGTGTCGGAGCCGAAGCTCGTCCTTGCGCGCCAGGTGGGTCTCCTGGAGACCCACCACATCCAGGTGATGGTCTATCAAGTATTTCCAGATCCGTTGGCGTTTCTGCGGGGAGTTGAGACCCTTCACGTTCCACGTGCCAATGCTAAGGGGCATGAGGAGACTTCAGACCCCACCTCTTCACAATCGCCAAAGCAACACACCTCCGCTCCTTCCATACCACAAACATCTCAGCCCTCCCTCCCCCACCAGGCCCTCTTCGCACACACCCGACCAGTCCCTCCCCTCCCCGTCGTCCACTCCCGCTCCCAATCCCACGTGTCCAACAGACCCGGACCCATAGCAGATAGGGGGAGATCTCAATCGGGTTACCACATCCCAGAGTGCTACGAGTAAGGAGCACAGTATTCAAACGCCAATGAGCCGTTCTCCTAGGCGAAGTGCGACATGCAGCATACATCCAGCAGTCAACACCACCACACAGCCCCCCGTCCCCCACCCCAGCTACCCCTCCTCCCAATCCCCCCCACAGAACCCCCCCCCTCCTCCCCAACACACCAGAAACCCATAGAACAAAACAAAACAATCCCAGAGGAGGCAATCCCTGAGTGTAGTAGTCCGAAGGACTTCCCAAGGGCTAGGGTCGGGAACCAATCGTAGGATCCCCCATGGCCAAGGACCGGGGTGTCTTCTCAAAAAGTACAAACATACCCTCGGTACCTGAGTTCACGTGCCCCTCCGGCACCGGAAGGCCAGCAGCCCGAGTTTCAGGCTGCCCCGGAGCTCTGCTGGGATGACATCAACGTCGCTGAAGCCACGGACGCCACCGCGTCCCCTCTCTCCTGCAGGCTAGTCGTGCGGACAGGCCGTCTGCGACCCGCCTCCGAGCCCACTCTGTGCCATGATGAGGATCGTCGCCGTCTCCGCGAGGATGGGCTGCCAGTTTCAGGTGCGGGAGTAGTGTCATCAATGCCCAGTAGCTCCTTCGCCTCCGGGAGAGAACGGATCTGCGCCAACCTGTTTTGCCACCGAAAGACAATGCGAAAGGGATGACCCCATGAGTAGGAAATGTTATGTTCTCGCAGGTAGGCGGTCGAAACTCGCGTCTCTTTTGGAGTGTCGTGGCTGCCAGGTCCTGATAAAGTTGAGGGCGATGCTCGCGGAATTGCAGGGATGGAATGTCCCGTGCTTTTCTCAGGATTCGCTCCTTTAGCTGGAAGTCATGCACACAGACTAATATGTCTGGGGGCGGACCACCACCACGCCTGGGCAGCCCCACCCTGTGAACCCTGTCAATCCTAATTTCTTGCAGGTCCTCTTCGTCCAGTATTTGCAAGAAAAGTGCCTGCACATAGCCTCTGAGGTCGCCCGCTTCGCCGTCCCATGGCACCGCCCGTATTCGGATGTTGTTCCTGCGGGAACGGTTCTCCAGGTCTTCCGCGTGGGCCTGCAGGTCTAAGTTCTGCTCCGTAAGCCGCAGCACGTCCTGCTGCAGTTGGTGGACATCGTTTGCCATGCTCAGGTCGTGATCCTCCAATGTAGCCACACGCTCTCCGATCCCATCGACATCCCTTCGCACTTCGCGGAGATCAGATGCCAGTTTAGTGCGAAGCTCAGAGATATCTTCCTTTATCAATGCGAAGAGTTCCGTCATGAAAGCCTTGGTTGCAGGGGCCTCATCATCCTTCTGCCCGGGCGAGGCACTAGGGCCAGGAGACGCTGGTGGCTGGGAACCCCTGGCCGGACCCTCCTTACCGGGCTTCCCCTTGCGCTGCGAGGCTGACATCACTGCCGCTCTACTCCGTCAGGAAGGCAAGGCGGGAAATCACTGTGCAATAGTGCGGAACTCCGTTGATACGATCGTAGCCGGTCGCAAGCGAGGACGTCGCCCCAGTGATCACAGATTATTCCAATGACCCTTCAACAGACGTGGAGGATCCAGGCGTTATATGTCGTCCCCCCTCCGTGTCCCCAGTATGTAGACGGGCCGGGCCCTGGAAGAGGGAGAGTGCTGTACACGGATCCAGTCCTCAGCCGCACATCCAACCAGGCGGCCACCAATCGCCGATGCAGGGTGGCAGGCAATGGTCAAAGATCCTCCGGTCCACTCGGGCCACTAGCTCAGGCTCACCCCTCCGTCGGGACCAGGACCTGGTCTTGCAGTCGCACCTTCACCTCTTGCTGGGCACCGCAGTCACGCACTGACCGTCTCCCCAAAGCGCAGCTCCTCAGCGCTAATTCCAACTCTCCTTCTGTAGCTGGGGGGGGACAAGGCTTACCCCCAGTGGCCGATCGATCCCTTGCCGCCCAGTACGTGGTCCGGGGAGTCCTCAGGGGGCACCCACGCCTCCAGCTGCTACGCCGCCGTGTGCCCGGTAAGGCTCCTCGCTGGTCCCTGGCTGCCCACCACGTGGCCGGGGCGTCCCGGGGAGTACACGCGCCTCTAGGTGCTCCACCTCTGTGCGCCTTGCGGATTCCTCGCCCAGTCACTGCCATTCACTGCCACCAACACGCTGGCTGCGCAGGGAGCCCAGGGTCACGGCTATCTCCGGTGCCCGTTCTTCCCTCACGCGGCACCCAGGGCGCTGTGCAACCGCTCGCGCAGGTCGTGAGGCCGGGCGCCGCGGCCCCCTCCGCCTTGGACCGTGCCCCCCGCACTCCTCTAGGGATCGCTGATCAGGATTCCTCCGTACCTGCAGCAACAGCGCCTCTGGCGCGATCCGCAGCTGCCCGGCCTGCCCTCCGCGACCAGGCCGCAAGCCCCGGACTAGCGTGGGCCGCAGGCCGGGAGTCGCCTTCTCTGTGTCGCCCAAGCCCCGCCTCCGCTCCGACACCGGAGGCCGCCGCTGCGACGGTCTTTGCAGGGGGGGGGGTCGCCTCGCCGTCCGCTGGGGTCCCTGGGTCCCGGTCAGCACCCCAGGCCCGCCCTGGCTCACAGCACCCCTGAGCGCGGCCGGAGCTTCCCGTGGCCGTTAAGTGCTGCCGACCGGCCTCTCGGCTCGTCCGCCCCAGTCTCGGCGCCGCTCCCGGGCACTGCCACCGCTCGCTCGGGGCCAGTCGTCGGACACGACCCCCAGGGGACGCAGGGGCGTCCAGGAAGCCGCACAGGAGCCCGGGGATAGAAGCTGGACAAGGCTATGAAGGGCCCGGCGCCGGAGGGACTTAAAACACGTCTCACTCCGCCGCCATCTTGGCCACGCCCCGCCACAATTTTTTTGATTAAAGTTGTCAGTTTTCTTCCATCAGGTCTGCATCGTTGCAGCATTAAAATTACATACTGTCCATATCTTTCTATAAATAATGTTAATAACATTTGTGAGTTACATTGGGTACAGACCATGTTTTGATTTGCTTCTCTAACCAGATTATTAAAAGACACTGTTTTGCAGTCTGGTAAAGTCAAATATATAAATATTTCATTGTGTATTTCAGTACTACTTGAAAACGAACAATTGTCACAGTCATTTATAAGAAAGGCCAAAAAGATTTTCAATTTCTATACCTTCATCTTGCAATACAACAAGCATATAGATTAGAAATTCCTGACAATCTTGCTGAATATTCTGTGAAAATTTAAACCAGAACATATGTCTAAAACATTTCGAATATCAGAAACACTTTCTATTTTAGTTTTATCACTACTACATTTCTCAAACACAGAATTCAACAAACAATAAAATCTTTTATCCCGATTTTCAACAATTTGTTGTTGTAAAGTTTCAAGAAAAAAAACAACATTAACCACTACATTAGCATAGCAGTTGACACCAGAACTGTTTTCAAACTGAAAACCAACAACCTCTTCAATATAATCCTTTTTCTTTTTGCTTTCTATCACTGGTTCATCTAGTTCTCGTCTTTTCTCTGCAACCTCGCTACAATTTTTCTCATATCTTCTTTTTCGACATACCACACACTTTTCAAGTACTGGATATTGAGGTAAATTAGGAGCATATTCTCTTCTTAACCTATTATACTCTCTTACACAATTTACATCTGCACTAATCTTTGTGTCATCAAAATCAATCAGGTATAATCCAGATAAAGTTCTGACTCGAGATAAAGCAACATATGCCATACCCTCTTTAAGCACAGTACTTCCAATATTCACTAAAGCACAATCTACACTTAAACCTTGAGATTTATGAATAGTCACCACATATGCCAAACAAACAGGAAACTGTTTTCGGCGGACATATAAATCTTTTACAAGCAAAAATCAAGCTGAACAACGACTCAATTGTTGTACTTCTTCAATTTCATCAAATTTGATTTTCAAAAATTAAATTTCATCTCTATTTGGATAATTCACAAAATCAACAACATTACCCATTGCTCCATTTACTAAACCTCTTTCCACATGTAAATTTCGTCGTAAAATTATCTGACAATTTATACATGCATATAGATTCTTTTCTAAACCAGCAGTTTTAGATATTGATTTTTCTAAAGAATCCAATTTTGACTTCAACTTTTCTGACAAAATAATAGTAGCTCCTTCATGCTCTATTCTATCAATAGCTTCCAGTTTTATAATTTCTTGATTTTCTAACTTTAGCATTTTTTCGTTGAATATTGAACATTCTTGCAGAGTTGGCATCAAGCATATCACTGATTTCTTTTCTGCAATTTTTCTATATATATTCTCTGGGAGAATATTTTCGTTTGGAAACAAATTTGTAAGTAATCGTGCCTGTAAAGTATCTTTGCGGTGTTCACTCACTTTTCCAATTCTTATATCTTCAAGAATACTTTTATAATCAGCGTCCTTTGCCTATTGCATATTTGTAATGAGTTCTGAATATTCAAAATATGACCAAATATTAACATTTCCAATGCTTCCCAGGCACTTTCTGGTGTCTTCATGTGTAACTGTTTTAAATACTGGCTGTCCTTTCACAGGAGTTAGTTGTAGTAGATCTCCAAAAACTATGACGTGTTTGCCTCCAAATAACACACCATACTCTGTTTTAAGGATTTGTTGCATTCTTAAATGCACAAAGGCAAGCATTAAATTTGATACCATGCTTACCTCATCAATAATGAGAAGTTTCATTTTTTTTAAGACTCTAGAAACTTCACAACAAGCTTCTCCAGATAGCTTGTGGTATTCTAATTTATTTTCATGCTCTACTGGCAGCATCAATAAACGATGCAAAGTAATCCCTTTAATGTTATGTGCTGCCAACCCAGTTGGAGCAGTAACAACACAAGAGAGTGACGACTCAGTTCTTTTCTGTAGATAAGTTGCAATTCCTTTAATTAGAAAACTTTTTCCAGTTCCTACTTCTCCACTCACATACAGTCGGACAGGTTTAAATAATGTACATGAGCACTCTTTTTTCTCGTGATATAAACCATGCTCAATCTGTTCTGTCACTTGATGGTATATTTGTTTTTGCTCAACATTTAGTTGTTTTTCCAATTCTTATAAGTTTATTATATCCTCTTGAGCTTGTTGCATTGCTGTTTCAACCTCATCCATGGCAGTTGCTGCTTCATTTTGAATAATTGGTTCTACTAGTGGATCCTGACTCAACGAAGGAGAACTATGACTGTCTTGAGAACTGTCTCTAGCAATCTCTGCTGCAATTGTAGCTTCTTGCTGTATTTCGTCGTTCAACATTTTTAGATAATTAGTAAAAGCAGGACATTCTATAGTATTTTTAGTTGCGTTGAATGAATCTTCATAACTGTCAAAATCTCCAAGTAGTTCCAGTTCTGTTCGCCATGGCTTAAAGAGTTGCAAAAGAGCTTAATAGTAAAATTCCCTTTTGTCACAAGTTTCGCAACTCAGTTTTCGGTGATTAATCAAATGTCCTTTTCTTTGTTTCACTAAACATCCTTCAGATCCAATCACAGCATATACTCCTTTATTGATATCTTCTGTAATATTCCTCTTAAAAGTATATCTTTGCAGTACTTCATAGAGACAAACGTTCTCAAGATGATTACTTCTGTTTGGATAGTATGTATCCAACATACTTGTCTTCAAAATATCTGCACTGTCTGGTTCTCTCTCTGCTAAATACTCAATTTCTCGTACAGATTTCAAAACTCGGTTTCGTGTTCTTGCAAGACCTAAACTCCCCAAATGATTGTTCTAGATTTGGAGTATAGACTTGCAGATGATAAACGATCTGAACATTCATATGCTCCAATTTCTCGATGAGACAACATCCTCAAACTGTAGCTGTACAATTTCTTACTTAGGCTCTTTTCATGAGAAATTTCTTCCCACATTTCCTTTAGTTCCGTCTTTTTAGATTTAGTAATGTAAGACGTTACATATCGAGCCACAGCAATGGAGTTGTCTGCAATATATTGAATATCCATGTTAGCGTTCCACATGGACAAAATGACTGGGTTATAGTCATTTATGTATTTTGACTCTTCATTTCTTCTTAAGTTGTAGGTATTTTTCGGTGAATTTCTTGTGAGAGTGTGTCGCAAAGATGACATAAAATTGTTCACTCTTCCTTTTGATAATACTGGACGTGGAAATGCAAATCGACATTTTGTGTGGAACTTATCCTTAGATTTGTACTTTCGACGACAGTATTTTCCACAAGTATGGGTTTGAAACCGTAAGACTTGATGTCTTAAATTGTTTTCTACTGTACTTTTGGGTACGGCACATGTAGAATATTGTTCAATAAAACTCATCACTGTGTCATCTGAATCTGTTGCAAATTTTGGGGCATCTTTGATCCATATCAGTATATGTATGTGAGGAGCACCTCTTGCTTGATACTCCTTTCTCCGAAAGAAATCCAGAACCTCTCCAAGAGGAGGATTTTTTTTGTTTGTGATAAAACACATCATAGCGTCAAATCTATGATTGAAATACCTGCATACATTAACTGGATCCAAAGAGCACAGTTCTCCAGGTGTCTTGTATTCTATATTTTCTATGTTAGCCTTTGCCTCTCGAAGAAATTGAAGTAAATCTTCCCAAGCATACTCTGCACAGCTTAGAGTAAGGAACCATGTAGGAGTTCCTAAGTTTCTTAGCATACATTTCAATTCCCCATGACGACGGTACCAATACTCATTAGTACCACGTTGACTTGCCATGAGATTAATTAGCTGAGATTCCAAAACAGTATCTTTCTGTTGCACTTTATCCATAGAGTCCTTTGCCGAAACATTTCGCAAATGTACTCCACTTTTTAGTATATGGTTCACTGCATAAGAAAGTCCAGACAAGTCACTCTCAAACAGAAGATGAAACAAATATGGAATACATTGGCGAAACCTTGGATCTTCTACATATAATCTTGAAGTCGGTATTCAGATGCATGAATATGCACAGGTCATTCATCATATCATCCACCTTTGCCTGTTGGAAATAACTGAGGGAAACAACAAGCTTCCAAGCTTTCTTCCCATACACTAATAATGGGACTTCCTTTTGCTTCTTTTATTTGAAATAAGTCAATAGTTTTCCCCATCACTTCTTTAGAGTGAAGTGGATGCACACTATAATGTTCATAAATTTCTTCAGTTCTGGACACATCCACTTTTTCAATTTGTCCAGTTGGCAAATCACTGTCCTCTTCTACAGTTGTTTCATTTTCTCCTACATATACATTTTTATAGTATGGATTATTTTTTACCAAATACAACGTTGCCTTTTTCACTTTCCTAACATCCACTAATTCATGCCAGATTTTCTTACTCTTCGTAAGAATGCCATTAACTAGAATAACTAGAGGTTCCTCTTCCACAATTTCTACACCAATTGTTTCAATATTTGTCTTTAAATCTAAAGGCAAATAAACAATTCTTCCCTTTAATCCTCTCTGTAAATCTGAAGGAGGCAATTTCCCTGTCTTAGGCTCCATGCGAACAATAGCGAACTACAACGCTGGGATGCCTGAGGGTAGCCATGCGCTTAACAAGAATTAATTAATATTAATAATAATAATAGCCTGAAATGGATGCACACATTGAATGAGAATAGACTCATAAGTATTTAAATCCATCAGTTCAGAAGAAATATTTACCAACTCAAGATTATTATGAACAGCTCTAGCAGGCATCTTATTCTCATCTAATTTATTATAACAATATTTACAAATACGTTGATCAGAACCCAAATCAAAACAAGACTGAAGCAATGCAAGAGCTTTGTTGGTGATGTCACGTTGTTTGAGGTGGGCAATGAGGGTGTCCTCTTGGCTTAAACAGTTGTTTAGTTTTACAAACGTCTTTAGTTTTGTCAGCGTAATACATTAGAGCTCTTTTAACATCTAATGTAGAATGAAGAGCCCTTTCTGCAACTTGAGCTTGAGATTACCGAATTCTATGACCTCAGGAGCAAAATCGTTGAGTTGAGTTCCCTGGGATTTGAGTTCCTGAATTCTCCACAATTCTGAGTGAGAAGGTCCAGGTTGAGGTGAAGCTTCTCGTGTGGAACTATTGAGAGTTAGAGAAGTGTTGTGGACCAGGGCTGTCAGGCCCATGTGGGAGCTACTAGTATGCGTGTGAGTGATGTTTGCCTGAGCTTCAGAAATGGAAGAAGAGGGAGAGGTGGAAAAGTGTAAGCAAATATCCCTAACCATTTCATACACAGAGCATTGGCCCTGGATCATAGCTGTGGGAATCTAGAGGTGAAGTCTGAGCATTTTGTGTTGTCTGTGGTTGTGAACAGATCTATTTGAGGAAAACCCACTTGTGGAAGTGAGGGTGGAGGACTTTGGGGTTGTCACAAAACCCGAATAGTTATCTTCTCAGGAATAGATGACTTGTCCCAAGTCCACTCCACCACTACTCGAGACAAACTAATATGCCTGTCACGGACACTAGCAGGGGGAAAAGGGGAAATGGAAGAGAAAGAGAAAGACTGTCTTAATCATCTGGCGCTTTTACTGCAAGTTTTCTTACAGGCACCTGAAGTAATGTAGACAATTATATTTAGTTTTGGTACATTTCTCTTTAATCTCTTTCTAAGTACCTACAGCCTGTGTGATCCTCAATTTACCTGACTAATAATGAGGGTAGCCTCTCTCTAATGTGACGCTAGTTAATTTGTATTCATGCAGAAAATCTTGGTTGAGAAATAGGAATTCTATTTTTGAAATTGGTAGAATGTTGCTTCCAAGGCTGCTTGAATTGACACTATTGATTTCATCTTCGTTATATCTCAAATGGATATTTGATGTCTCTAGCAAAAGTCTTCAATGTCTCTAGTAAAAGTCTTTTATTTATCCAAATACAAATTCAGTGGTTGAGATATATATGTGTGTGTGTGTGTGTGTGTGTGTGTGTGTGTGTGTGTGTGTATATATATATATAAATAGCTTCACCGCAACTCTCCCCTCCTCTGAGTTGCTTTTCAATAGAGCACACTCTGGAGCCAATATTCTTTTTAGATTTTGAGTTAATTTGGTGTTGGACTGAAAAAGCGATTTAGCGTTTCCGCCTTCCTCAGTGTCAGTTTCAAATTTCCATTTGTGCGTTTACACTTTCATTCGAGTTACAAAAATCAAGCACATAGAAAGGGTACCAGACAGTGTCCATGGATTTCATCTTACATGGCAGACATATTGGATTTCCATTG
The DNA here is from genome assembly GCF_964261635.1 of Lissotriton helveticus. NCBI lineage: Eukaryota > Metazoa > Chordata > Amphibia > Caudata > Salamandridae > Lissotriton > Lissotriton helveticus. The sequence goes on from NC_136060.1 coordinate 190,928,104, forward strand.
TGAATATATTCCACTGAAAATTATACACATCTGTTTACAAGTCTCCAAGTTTGTAATAAGCAAACAATTATTTTTTGATTCAAATAATATTCTTTACATGTCATAAATTATGCCTTGCTTCTCACCTTCAAAACATAACCAAAGTATTTACATAGATATATGTTATCCGCAATCCCTCATGATGTTACTTTGCTCCTGCCCTGAATGGGTTTAGTTACATTCTGTATTCATACTTTCCTTGATTGTCTAAAACTTGTTCTGCCCTGAATGGGCACTGTATCTCCCTATACTGCCAATCGCAGTTATGTCTCTACTATGTACAAGGACAGTTATGTTATGTTATGTTATGTTAGTAACTTTTATTCAGCGCACAGCTGCCCCAGCGAAGGGGCGTCCTGGCGCCTGATCCAGTACCACAACACAACACAACAAATCACCGCTGAAAAGAAACACGATCAATCAACAGAGGTGAACAAATAGGTTTTAATCACGCGTCTGAAAAGAGTCAGGCTATTAAGGGCACGGATGTGGACAGGAAGGGAGTTCCATAATCCAGCCGCCATGACTCGAAATGAACGGCCACCCATCCTACTCAGTCTGAATCTAGGCGCACTCACTAGATGAAGAGATTCCGACCTGAGAGACCGCCTGGGAACATACGGGGAGACAAGACCCACCAAGGCAGGAGGTGACGAAAATTTCAAGATCTTGAATGTCAGACAGAGTGCCTTGAATTTAATTCTCTGTCTGACCGGCAGCCAATGAAGGGAGGTTAAAACTGCAGATACAGAGCACCGTCTCGGGAGGCCCACAATGGCCCGCGCAGCGGCATTCTGCACCCTCTGCAGTCTGGTGGCCTCGGCCTGGTTGACACCAAGCAACAGAGCACTCCCATAGTCCAGCCGAGAGAGAATCGCGGCTTGGACCACCAGTTGCCGAGTTGGGGGGTTGAAGAATTTGAGGACTGGTCTCAGTCCTCGCAGAATACCATAGCAGGTAGCTGCAATCTTCTTAGTATGGCTGGTAAAAGAGAGATTGGAATCCAGCCAGACCCCCAAGTTCTTTACTTCGGCCGCTGGGATGGGAGTCACCCCCAATTCAATAGGCCACCATTGATCACCCCACAGTTCCGCTTGCTTTCCTAAGATCAGGACTTCGGTTTTCTTAGCGTTTAACCGCAAGCAGTTAGTACGCATCCAATTCGCCACGGCTAAAAGCCCTGCGCGAAACCTGGGGGCAGTCACCTCAGGGTCCCCACTGAGTGTCACCGCCAGCTGCGTGTCGTCGGCATACGATGTCATAGTTAAGCCAGTTTGTCTGACGACAGCAGCCAGCGGTTTCACATACAGGTTAAACAAAGTGGGGCTAAGCGCAGAGCCCTGAGGTACTCCTAGTCCCAAAGAGTGGAAAGAGGACGGACCAGGTGGAATGGCCACTTTAAAAAACCGGTCCGAAAGGAAGGAGCGGAACCATTGAAGAGCTTTCCCCTCAAGACCCACTTCCTCCAGCCTCCGCAGCAGAATGTCATGAGACACCGTGTCGAATGCGGCGCTCAGGTCTAACAAAAGGAGCGCCGCTGTCTGCCCCGCATCCAGCACCGAACGCAGATGTTCGCTCATAAAGAGCAGCGCAGTTTCGGTGCTGTGTTGTGCGCGAAAACCATTCTGACTCTCGTCAAGAATATTATTGCGAGAGAGATGGGCAGACAAGATGGAATTTACGTGTGCCTCAGTGACCTTGGCGGTCCAGGGCAGGAGGGAGATGGGGCGGTAGTTCTCAGGTAACAGAGGGTCAAGACTAGGCTTCTTCAAAATGGGGCTGACCACTGCTTGCTTCCAGGAGGCAGGAACCACGCCCTCAGCTAGTGAGAGGTTGATCAATTCCAAAATCGGCTCACGGCATAGAGGCGGGAGAAGGGTAATAAACTCTGGCTTCAAAGGGTCTAGAGGAGAGCCAGATTTGATTTTGCGGCTCAGAGTATCAAACGCCTCAGCCGATAAAGCAGGTAAGGAGGACAGAGGTTCGCAATCCGAAACTCTTACAGCCCTGGGCTCGTCATCTTGCACAGATGGCAAAAACCCTCGGTAGATTACCCGCACCTTCTCCACGAAAAAGGATGCCAAACTTTCACAGTGGGAGTCCGTGCAGATTGCTAGCGAGGTGGCCCGTTTACCCATCAGATCTTTAAGCACCTTGAATATTAATTTAGATGGGTTGGGGCTGTTTGAAAACTCAGAGGCATAATATGCCGCCCGGGCGTGACAGATAGCTCTGTGATAGATCTTAAGCTGGGTGAAATACAGTGATTTTAATGTGGGCTCGAAGGATTTCCTCCACGCCCTCTCAGCTTGCCGGCAAGTTCTCTTGAGCTCGGCAAGGGTCTCATTATACCATGGGCTGCGAGTTTTAGCATGACATTTCGACCAGCGCATTGGTATAAGAGAATCAAGAGCAGTATGGACCCAGTTACAGAACTGTTCGTATCCCTGTTCCACATTCGACAGGATGCCCAAGGGCTGAGCCTCCAAGATTTTAACGAATTCCTCCATTTTAAGCTTACGCCAGTTTCTTTTCAGGGTCAGCCTGTCTACAGGTTTAAATTGTTGGTCATCCAGGGGACATGACACTTTAACCAACAGATGATCAGTCCAGCCCACCACCATCGGGTCAGATAGTAACAACATATAATCTAAAAATATTTACAGTCAGGTCGCACACATTTCTACATGATCATATCTTTGCAGATCTTATTTCCCAGTTTCAACCATTGATTATCTACAGACCTTAATTCATTTAACCTATGTGAACCCACATCTCTTCTTCATTGTTCAACCCCCTTGGAGCCTTACTCTGTAGTTTGATTATATATCTTGACTCCAAAGTGCATAGGCGTTTCACCCTGTCTCCACCTCTTTCCCCTCTCTCCACTTGATCTAAACAGAAGAATCTCAGCAAATTGCTATCACTATCATGATGGGATTCAAAGTGGCGGGCGACATGGTACGTTTGATCTTTATTTCTGATCGTCCGAAGGTGCTCTAAAATTGTTTTTTGCGTGGGGTGAATGGTACTCCCTACGTACTGTTTTCTGCAGGGGCATTCTACACAGTACATGGTATATTCAGAACTGCAATTCAGAAACTTCCCAATTTGAATCTTTGCTTTCTTTCCGGGTACTGTATATTCTTTCACCTTTTTACTCCTTTTACAGACCTTACATTTTGAGCAAGGAACAAATCCTGTGATAGCATTCTTTCTTTTGGGTTTAGCATTATGATGGCTCCTCACTAGGTGGTCTTAAAATGAAGTTCCTCTTCTATAGGTTACTAACAGTGTTTCTGGAATTGCATTTCCTAAGATATTGGCTGCTTTAAGTACTCTCCAATTCTTTTTCAGGACCTGCATAATCGCTGGTGATTTATCTGTATAATCAGTGATAAATCTCAATTGGATGTCTTCACGCATCACTTTAGTACCTGTCTCTACTTCATCTCCTTTTTCTACTAAAAGTAGATTGCATTGTAAATCATCACTCTTGGCTTCAGCTCTGTCCAACACTGCCTTACAATACCCTCGTTTGGAGAATCTCTGTCTTGCTTGCTTTTTGAGGGTAAGGGATGCACACCTTCCTTCCAAAAAACCTTTTTTCCAAATTTCTCCATTATAATCTCTGATAGTGTGCAGATTGGTAATGTGGCATGCCCAAATGCCACCAGGTACGACCTAGTTAAATACAAATGGGACATTTCCATGCCCCAGCCAAATGCACAGCAGAAGGTGTGCATCCCTTACCCTCGAAAAGATGATCATAACTTTGCCCACACAGGGATTGCACCCGTTTAAGATTTGAATTGAACTATGAAGAAAATGAGAATATAAGAACCCACGTGGTTAAAATTAACATCGTGGCTCATCTGCTGCAATTGAAATACAGACTGCCGAGTTAAACTGATTTCTAGTGGACTTAGAAATGTTACATTCTTTTCACACATAACCTGGGGTTTGCATATTAATTGAGGAACACGTATTATGTGGGAACACATGGAAACTGCATTGTGGGAAATGTAGTTAGTTACAGGAGTGAGGAAACGTGGAGGCGGGTTAGATATAATCAGGGCCAAACATGAGTCAGGAAACATCGGGCCAATAGGGAACTAGGAAGGTGGGTCCGGAGGTAGATAAGGAGGCAGGTGTTACGGTTGACTTTTTGTTTGCAATCGTTGGGGAGGAGAAGAGGCTTTTAACCCACTAAGCAGGTACGGAGAAATTCTGGAGTAACAGGATTTGATAAAATAAAGGGAGCAAAAGTGCGTAAGGAGGAAATATGTAAGTCGAGGAAGGTTGGAAGGTTAAGAGCTGGAAAGAGAGAGAAGAAGCGTGGCATGATTAATGTGTATATGCGCTTTGGAATCACGAGTCAGTGGGAAGGGTTTTGTACAGAAACATTAATTTAACATGTTTACAAGCACAGTGGGTTGAAGAGAAAAGCGGGTGAAAACGGCTTAGGGGAAAGAATGGTTACATGAATACATCGTATATTATTGAAGTTTTGCACCAATCATTTTCTACAGAGGGAGAGGAGACTCATGTTTTAAGTTACCAGCGTTTCAAGAGTAGGCTTTAGGAATTCTATGTGCCTCTATGCAGATATTCGAATAGACTATTGGTTTTAATGTTTTGAATGTAACCTGTGTTATGACTGTTTGCTGTTCAAAAAATGCACATCGGAGAATGGAGGTTTAATAGGCATATGTTTCATTGTTTTTTAGTGACCCCCGAAGAAGGGCGTAGTGTCGCCCGAAATGCATTGGGTTTTATGGAATAAACACTGCAAAAAGATGAGCCTGGCATCATTCGTATTTATTCATGAGGCCTGGATGGGCACAGAGTACATACAAGAAATCTGAAAATTGGTAACATATTTAACACGTGGATTTTAAGATGGGAGAATGAAATATTCTGAAAAAATGAGAAATAAACAATGCGAAAAAATGAAGATTTATGGACTAAGATTGAAAAAGTTTACAATGGCGCAAGGCCGGCACTAAGCTGTGCATTTGGCTGGGGCATGGAAATGTCCCATTTGTATTTAACTTGCTTGCTTTTTGGCCACTTCATATTCTGCTTGGGTTCAACAATTACGCTTCATCCTTAAAAATTCACCAAAGGGAATGTTATTTACTACACTTCTAGGATGATAGCTGCCCGCATGTAAAATGAAATTCCCAGTGGTAGGTTTACGTTAAAGTGCAGTATGCAAGGCACACTCTCCTACATATACCCTCAAATCCAGATACATGACTTCCTTCTTACTGATCGTACCTGTGAAGCAAAGATTACAATTATTCATATTCAATGTTTCAATATATATTTTTCTGCCTCACTTTGTGGTCCACGCCAGATGATAAATAAATCATCGATATAGCGTGTCCACAAAACCACGCTGTCAACCCACTTCTCATTGGCACCCGCCCAGGCCACGTGCTTCTCCCACCAGCCCACGAAAAGATTTGCATAACTGGGGCGAAGCACGTGCCCATCGCGGTGCCCTGTTGCTGTTTATAGAGCTGACCTGCAAAGATGAAAATATTGTTAGTTAGACAGAACCAAATAAGTTCAATTAGAAGTAGATTGTGGTCTCAAAATTGTAATGAACTTTTTTGTAGAAAGAATTTTATAGCCTCTAATCCTTTCTCATGTTCAATACTCGTGTAGAGGCTCATAATGTCAAGTGTTATCAGCAGCATTTCATTTTCCCAGCAAGTTCCTTGTATGATTCTCAGAAAATCCTTCGTATATGAGCTGAGATCCTTAACCATAGGAGCAATCAAAAAATCAATACACATGGAAGTACTCTCCAGTAGGGTATTTTGAGAGGACTTATCCTTATGCACCTTTGGTAGGTGATAAAAGGTTGCCACTTCTGGGTATTCGCAATTCAAAAAAGTATAATCCTCCTGATCTAGAATTCCTTTGTCTTTCCATTTATTAATTAATTTTTGGAAAGATTTGATGCTCTTTTCATATTCCAATTTATCAATCGGTAAATGATGTTCCAGATGCTGTAATTGTTTCAGAGCTTCCCCTTCATATTGGTCTTTATTGAGGATCACCACGTTTCCCCCCTTATCTGAGAGTTTTATTACGACTGTTTCATCATCCTTCAAGCCCATGATTGCTTCCCATTGCTCTTTTGCAAGATTTCTCTTACTTCCCCTGAATCTCTCATGTTGTAGCTGTTTCAATTCCTCAATTATAAGTTCATGGAAGGTTGACTTTGTAAATAGTATCAACTGAAATCAAGTTATTACTGTTGGCAATATGCTATAATTTTGCACAAGCACTATCAGGCACTTTAAGAACAAGCACTTTTTTCACTTTTTTTGCACATGTATTTTTGCTGCTAAGCACCAACGCACGTTAATAAAATGAATAGAGAACAACTATTGATATGAAAATACGAGGTGTTCATATGGACACATTTACAAAAAGAAAAGAAGTGAGAAAACCGATCCTAAAAAGGTTAATAGGTTGTGATGATGTCATTAAAATCTAATATTGCAAAGTAAAGGCATTTGCGCTGAAAAGCATTGCCATCAAACCACTGATTAGGCTAGATGGACAAGTTACAGTATTTATGCAGGAAGAGGAACAAATCAATATATATTCAAAAAACACGGAAGTGGTATAGCCTAACAAATTAAGTTTGGATGGGCAAATCACATACTGGTGAATGTGACAAATAGAAAACACTAAATGGTATGTAGGATATGCTTTTTAAGTATGGCTATGCCTCACCTGTTTACAATGCAAATTATATATATTTATATATATATATACTTGTGGATAACTTGTTTTTTTACTTGCATTCGTAATTAATATGACACTGTCCATTGGATATTTGAATGATAGAAAATAACATCAACCTTATGAGATATATGATGTTACCAGACATAGTAAATGTTTAAAGTATTTTTCCCTGTTCATGAACACGTGACACAGAAGGAGGGGAGTGGTGCACTAAGCAATTATAAAAAGTTATGGCGTATTGCTCTCCGTATGTGAACAAGGGCAGTTGTTGTCCGAAACGCGTCATCAATGTGAGGAGTGAGGTTTGAATAAACATCTTGTTGAAAATATAATTTGGTTCCGTTACTCTCTCTTGCGAGAGTGTGAAAGTCTTCGATATATATATATTACCTACTCGCGGTAGCCAGTAGGTATATATAGTTAGGATTGTTTTCCATAGGGAAATCGCAACATTCTATTGGGAATAACTTTGGCGCCGGTTGAGGAATCTTCCTGAAATTTTCCTTAACTTTGCCTCACGGCGCTCCGGTCTTGGCAAAATTGTAGGGACTGGTAGCCCGATGTGCCTTTGCTATGTCTCAAGATATGTGCTCCAGTGGTTTTTACGAAAATTAACTTTGAAAAAATATATATTGGGCTACATTGGGCTATATATATGTTAGAGCCCAAATGTAGCCCAATGTAGCCCAATGTAGCCCAATGTAGCCCAAAGATGGCCACCAGAGACAAAAAAAACATAAATGTAGCCCAAATATCAGCCAGATGTAGCCCAACTATAGCCCAATGACAGAATGTCCCAGAGTGTTCTAAAGAACAACTAGAGCGCTAACAGTCTTACTTATGACAAAAGTATGGCACACCTGAAGTCATCTTGATTGGAATAAAGTGTTAACACTTAAAACATTTAATTTGCAAAGGAACAAAATGAGGGGGTTCATTTTGCCATAGAAATTATGATTAGTGCCGAAGAAAGAATTAGCATTTAAAAAACCTTGCGAATTCAATGAAAAAACCATAGGTTTCAGGCCTTATATAGTTAGGAATTAGCATTTAAAAAACCTTGCGAATTCACAGAAAAAAACCATAGGTTTCAGGCCTTATATAGTTAGGAATTAGCATTTTAAAAAAACTTTGAAATTCACTGAAAAAACCATAGGTTTCAGGCTTTATATAGTTAGGAATTAGCATGTAAAAAAACCTTGCAAATTCACTGAAAAAACCATAGGTTTCAGGCCTTATATAGTTAGGAATTAGCATTTAAAAAACCTTTGAAATTCACTGAAAAAACCATAGGTTTCAGGCCCTATATAGTTAGGAATTAGCATTTAAAAAACCTTGCAAATTCACTGAAAAAACCATAGGTTTCAGGCCTTATATAGTTAGGAATTAGCATTTAAAAAACCTTTGAAATTCACATTTGAGATGTCATCAGTGATGTCACTGACCATGTCATGAATGATCTAATATGTGACATCATCAGCAGTGGATTGCGGGTGCGCGAAAAATAGTTAGTACAACTAACAACACCGACACAGGGGTAACATCGCTATTTCATCCTTTCATTTATTTCGATGTTATCACTATGACTCGTTTCGGCATACCTGCCTTGTTCACATTGGCAGTCGTCAAAAAACAGAATGCTTTATTTAGACAGAGTACTGCGGTCACATGACCCAGTTGTTGAATGACTATGGAAGACAGACTCACGTTGCTGCTTTAAATTCAGAGCATACGATTTCTCCTTCCAACTGTTTTTCAAAACGGACATAACCATAATTACATCATTGTCATCTGCACCAAAAATATGATAATATCAACATCATGTCAATCAATTTAAATAATTTGGACCCTAATATCTCAATGTAGTGCTCATTTCTCTTTACATAATGAAGCATGAAGATTCAGAACAAATGCTCTACACCGCTCCACTTGTTTAGTAAATTTCACAAGTGGTTCCCACTGATTTATGGTCCTTTGCAATAAATAACATATCGTTATTTTATAAATTAAAGCCATAACAATAATAAAATCATGATGTTAAAAAATATAAATATATATACATTTGTAAAGGAGTCAAAAGTTCACTTAAGCAACATCAAATGAATAAAGTGCAAGTGCAAGTTTCATTGATCTATTTCTCATATAAATTACATTTTGTTTTACTTACTTAAGAGGTGTTCTGAAAATGTCTTCTTTTCACTTTCCGCCATTACATCTGCCAATATAAAAAAAATATATCTCCTTTAGAAACATACTTAACCTCTTTCATAATGCAAATTTAATATAGTACTTGGAAAGACAGATGAATTTAGTTCAAATAAAGTGCAAGTGCTTTACAGTACTTAAACTAAAATCTTATCTTACCTCTTTGTGCAAAAGTCGCTATTAAAAGTGCAAGTGCTTTTTACAAAATGTAATTGGTTCCTGGTGGATTATTCATGAAGGTTCTTAAATTCAACTTTAAAATACCTCATCTATTAAAATTAAAAATGTATAATCCAATCTTACAACTTGATCTTACCGGTCTGTCTTCCTTTCTCTGTTCTATATTAAAAATATATCTTAAAAACAATCTTACTGCAATGGATGGCTCATTTATGTCAAGTGAACATGCAGATCCTCAACAGCATTCAATCCATATGGATTTTTTGAGTTAAACAACATTATGTATTTTGATTCAAGTTGCCAGAGTTTGCCTTCTCTGTTTCCACCTCTTCTCAACTTTTGTACTTGATCAATAGAAAAATACGATACATCATTAATGTTCCCTTTGTGCACCTCATTGATATGGCGGGCTACCACATAGCTTTTGTCATTATTCTTTACGGCCCGGAGGTGCTGCAGAATGCAGACGTGTACCATATGAATCGTACTACCAACATATATTGTAGGGCAAGTACATTGAATGATATAGACCGGATAATCACTTTTGCAATTTAATGGACATCCTATTTTCCATGGACTGCTCATCAATGGAGTGCTGATTTGTCGTTCATTCTTACCAAAACTACATGCTTTGCACTTAAAACATTTGTGGAAGCCAGGACTGCCCTTTAGCCATCCTGCCCCTCTTGCTGTTTCTGGGTTAGTGTTAAATAAGTCATTTCTCATAGACTTTGCTTTATGAAAATTCACCATGGGTCTACATGATATCATCCCCTGTAGTATAGGGCCTCGTTTCACTAGATGCCAATGCCTGCAAAGGCTATCTCTCACTTTAGCCTGGTAGGCATTGTATCCAGAGAATCAGATCTGACTTTCAGTGCTCTTTTTCTTTTCTTTTGCCTTCTCTATGTCAGGTTTCAGTAGTATATCCCTTTCAATTTTGTCAACTTGAAGCCTGCTTCAATGTATTGTGTTTGTACCCTCTTTGCAAAAACCTTTCAGTGAGGGCATCTTGTGCTTCATGTGAGGCAGTACGTTCACTACAGTTTTGCTTCATTCTCAAGTGCTCCGCATATGGGATACTCAATTTTAAAACTTGGTGGATGGAAGCTTTGAGCATGCAGGGTTATGTTCCCAGCAGTGGGTTTCCTATATGTGCGAGTATGAATCATTCCTTATTTCACATATACTTCAAGATCTAAATATGTAATACTAGACTTGCTAATGTGTTCAGACCTGCCCGCCCCGATCCTACTCGGTATCCTATACCGTTGAGCGGAGGGCGGGGCAGGTGAGAGCCAGACATGCCCAGCAACCCGAGGCAGTCGAGCGGTTAGCGCTCTAGCACCACTTTGAGAAGGACTATTTAGCCAGTCGGCGGCCCAAGCGCACAGCGGTTGCGCGCAGAGGGGCGCCCTCGACGGCGCCAAAGACTAGCCTAAGACCAGCCCGTCTGCACCCGTCCGCGACACGACGGGGCACAGTGGCTATGGGGGCTACTACAAACGACCTACAAATTCCACCTTTTTCCAGAATAAGCTACTCGGCCCAGGTACTTCGAAATCTATGTGAGAAACAAACGCAAGATTGTGTTAAGGGAGAGAAGCTTTCTGTGGAGGGTCCTTTCGCCTGTCGCCACTGTAGAGCCCAGTTTTCCACACAGTTTCCGGAAACCTGTACTAAGGGGTATGTAACAGCCCATACACCCACCCCCAAGTTCAGGAATAAATCCACCAGTGTTCGCCCTGGGAGGAAAAATCTTCTTTGCAGCATAAGGTCACTACCCAAGCACACATCAGAAGTATGGGACCTTGTTTCTACCAACGACCCAGATCTGTGTTTCATCACTGAAACTTGGCTCAAACCCCACTCGACCCCCACAATTGCACTAGCAATTCCAACCGGCTACAAAATAATCAGGCTAGACCGCCCCACGAAAATAGGAGGGGGGATCGCGATTATTCATAAACAAGAAATCAGCTGCAACATTGTAGCAGAACTGAGCCCTCCAGATATTGAATTACTGATTTTCAAATCTGCCTTTTCCCCTAAACAGACCAGAATGGGTGCCCTAGTGTACCGCCCACCGGGACCCTGCACAAACTTTTCTAACACGCTACTTGAGAACCTTGCCCCTAATGTTAACAAAGACAGTGACTTCTTACTAGTAGGAGATTTTAATATACACAGTGAACAGAAAGACTGCAAGGAGGCACAATCTGTACTAAATGACCTATCCCTACTGGGGTTAACACAACAAAATTTGGGGCCAACACACCAGGCAGGGTACACCCTAGATCTGATACTAGCTAATTTCCCCACAGTTACTTGTCTACCCCCCACCCAAGTCAGCTGGACTGACCATTTTATTATTGAATTTTACACCCCTCATCCCAAACCTGCTCTTCATGGGACGCTTTCCCTCCCAAGTGAACAACGTCAATGGCATAAAGTCAACGAAAGCGCATTTAAAGATACATTCACAGAACCCTCCATTACCACCTCGGAGAATATTGAAAGCGCCCTCAAGAAGTTCGAAATAGCAACTAAGACTGCCATAGACACCTTAGCCCCCTTAAAACAATTTAGACCCCGGCCAGCCAATAAGCAGGAAATATGGTTTTCTGATTTATTTATTTATTTATTTGCATGTTTGTAAAGCGCTGTGAATAAACTCCCGTAGGTGTATCTCCGCGCTGATAACGACCAGTAGAAACTGACAATAGAAACAATGAAATTAAATATAGTATAGGCTCCTATGATCCAACAGATGCTATTTAGGATAAGTTAAAGAGAAAGGTTTTTAAATATTTCCTAAATTGAAGATGATTATGGCAATGAGAGCGGGAGTGAGTTCCAAAGACTGGGGCCAACTACGGACAAAGCCCTGCCACCTAGCCTTGATTTGGTTATCTTTGGGACACTTAGTAGTAATTGGTCACTGGATCTAAGAGCACGGGTAGGGACATAAGGGACAAATTTCCTGGCCAGATATTCTGGTCCCAATTGATTTAGGCCCTTGTGTATAATACAGCAGGTCTTAAACTTCACTCGCGAGCGTATTGGTAGCCAGTGAAGTTTATGAAGTAATGGTTTTGATGGGGATCTAGGGGGTGCATTTAGCCTCCAACCTAGCTGCTGTATTTTGCACCACCTGTTGGCGGTCCAAAACCTCCTCATTTGCACCTGCCAAAAGGCCGTTGCAATAATCAAGGCGACTTATAATGAGCGCCTGAACTAAGGTCTTCCTATAAGAGTCAGGGAGAAAAGGAAAGATTTTACGAAGGAGACCAATCACATGAAAGCAAGATCCTACAGTAGTATTAACATTTTGCTTCATGGATAGCTCCGGCTCTAGTCTGACTCCTAAGTTCTTGATTATTGCCTTTGGCTCAGGTACTGGACCCAAATTAGGAGGCCACCAGTCGGGGGACCATAAAACCCTGGCTTCCCCGAAAAGCATCACCTCTGTCTTTCCAACGTTACATTGGAGAAAGTTGGACGACATCCACCTTGCAACTGCCTTCATCCCATCAGAAAATGATTGAATGGTTTCTGGGGTAAGATGTTTGAAGGGGAAGAGCAGCTGCGTATCGTCCGCGTAGGACATTGGGTGGAAACATCTGCCAAGGGAGCCACATAGGTATTAAATAAAGTCGGGCTCAAGCAAGAGCCCTGCGGGACTCCCTTGTTAATGCTAACTTCTTCCGACCTAAATTCACCCATGGTGACAGATTGGGTGCGGTGGGAGAGGAAACTCTTGATCCAGTCCAGGGCCCTACCGCCGACACCACTCACAGACAGGCGTTCGATCAGGATGGCATGAGAGATCGTATCGAACGCTGCCGATAAATCTAGCAGCACCAGGACAACGGAATAACCCCTGTCCTGGTACAGCCGCAGATCGTCCGTTATCGACAGCAAGGCCGTCTCAGTGCTAAATTTTGGCCTAAAACCTGACTGTGATGGGTCGAAGCTACCAGATTGTTCTAGGTAGGTGGATAGATGTTTATTGGTGTGCTTTTCAATAATCTTCCCTAAAAATGGCAAGAGGGAGATAGGCCTCAGATTAGACATGTTGGTCCAAGGAACAGATGTATTCTTCCTAATGGGTCTAACTAGGGCTTTTTTCCAGCATTGTGGACAACTCCAGATGTAAGTGAGAGATTCACTAGTCTCTGAACGTCAGGGCCTAGTGTACTTCCCAATGGGCCCATAAGTCTGGCTGGAAGCAAGTCCGCCGGGCTTCCACTTTTTATATCAGTGAACAGTTTTTGGACCTCGATTAACGATATTTCAGGAAAATCGTCAAAGGAGTGAATGTTAGTGGGTGCTGGACCTCAGGACACTAAAACAAGCAGCTAGGAAGCTAGAGAAGAAATGGAGAACTTCCCACCTGGCGAAAGACAGGAGCCTCTATTGGGACTCATTGTCCACCTATCACAAAGCCATCCGTACTGCGCGAAAAACCTACATAGCATCTCATATCACAGCTGCAGGTAATTCCCCTAGAGTTCTATATCAAGTACTACAATCCTTTGTCAAACCTATAGCATGTGAAGGTTCTGAGCTGGCATCACAACAGCTCTGCGATGAAATATCTCTATTTTTTTCAAATAAAATAGATACCATCTATGAGAAAATAGTCAATTCCAACAATACAATGACTATCGACGCAGCTCTTGTTTACCACGCCACAGAACACAATCAAAATACACATACCCTAGATATTTTCCCCCCTATTACTCCAAAGGAGCGGTCAGTACTCACCACGCAGATCAAAAGCGGGAGCCCAGATGATATTATTCCAGCTAGACTTATGCCCGCCTTACTGGAAACACTATGCCCTACGATTGAGAAACTTGTCAATCTGTCACTTAGTACAGGCTCCGTCCCCAGAGAATGGAAGCAGGTACTAGTAAGGCCCATTAGGAAAAATACTACCACACCATGGACCGAGCTAGCCAATCTCAGGCCCATCTCCCTGCTACCATTTTTGGGAAAAGTGACTGAAAAATAGGTCAACCGACATTTATCCAGCTACATCGAAATAGCTGGCGGCCTGGACTATTCTCAATCAGGGTTCAGGCCGAAACACAGCACAGAGTCCACCCTCCTGTCTGTCACTGACGATTTGCACATGTTCCAGGACAAAGGCTACTCTGTGATCCTAGTGCTACTGGATCTTTCGGCAGCGTTCGACACCGTGTCACATAACATCCTTATTGACCGGTTGTCGAACGTAGGAATCAAGAACAAAGCCCTTGCCTGGCTAAGGAGTTTCCTATCCGATCGCCCCCAGACTGTCACCATGGGTGCATATCGATCAGCAGTGGTAGAGATTTCAAAAGGGGTGCCACAGGGCTCATGCTTTAGCCCAACACTCTTTAACATCTACGTGGCACCCCTGGCAAGAGTGATGCGCAAATTCGGTTTCATCCCCGTGTCATACGCGGATGACACGCAGCTCCTCTTCCCGTTTAAAACCCTCACCGCTGAACTCCTTCTCTGCAGGCATGAAGGCTGTAGCACAATGGATGTCCACTAACTATCTACAGTGCAACGTCAGCAAGACTGAAGTTATGCTATTTGGAGAAGCTAAAATACTGTGGACCCCGGATTGGTGGCCACCTGATCTTGGTACAGTCCCAGAACCCAAACAGGTCGTCAAAAACTTGGGGATCCGCCTTGATCAGGAATTATCTCTCATACAACACAGCAACTATGTTGCAGGCTCATGCTTCCATACCATTAGCCTGCTGCTCAAAGTCTTTCCCCTGCTGCCTGACTCATTCAGGAAAACTCTAGTACAAGCCCTTATTTTGAGTCGAATCGACTACTGTAATGGGTTGTTTCTTTCCGCTAATGAGGGAGTGTTGGCCAGACTCCAGGTAATTCAACATACAGCGGCTCGCCTAGTCCTCAATGCCCCCCCAAGAACACGATCCAAGCCCCTCCTAGACAAACTGCACTGGCTCTCGATTCGACAAAGGATTAAATTTAAAATAAGCTGCCTGATTCACAAGAGCGTAATTGAACAAGGCCCCACCTACCTGGAAAAGAAATTTACTCCTTACATCCCCCCCAGATCGCTCAGATCTAGTAATAGCCATCTACTGGTAGTGCCTCGTGCCAAGAAGGCTAGGCACGGAGGCAAAGCTCTATCAGTAGTGGGACCCACATTGTGGAACAGACTTCCTCTAACTCTCAGACTATGTGCTGAACATCTGAAATGCAGGAAACAACTTAAAACTCTGCTGTTTAAAAATGACATCTAGTTCCAGCCTTACTCATTCCTCTGTGTATGTCAGCCGGCCCAAAAGCGCGGAGATACTCCAGCTGGAGTCTATTCTAGCGCTATAAAAACTCATAAATAAACATGTTTGTGTTGGTATAAATTGATAGGTCTTGTGTTTAGAAAGTGACGTATCGCTCGCAGTCCATCTTCGTGAGCTATGCTGGTATAAAGGCTAACGATGTCCAAAGTAATCAAAAGTTATGTTTCTTTCCAGCCCATTGTATCAATCTTGTTCAGGAAGTCTCTTGTATCCTGCATGTATGTAGGCAATGCTTGAACATATGTTTGTAAAAATGAATCTAGGTATCTTGAGGTATGTGCAAATAAACTACCAATGGCAGAAATTATCGGCCGCCCAGGTGTTTTTTCTTTATTCTTATGTATTTTTGGGATCAGATAGAAGGTGGGTAATATTGGATTGTCTACTTTTAAAAACAAGTACTCTGTTTGTATAAGTAGTCCTAATCCTCGCCATCTAGCTAGATCTTTTAAATATTTCTGTTTAACCTCAGACAGGTTACTTTGTGGGACCTTAAGATAGCATTTTTGTCCTTCAATTGAGAGATTGGTTCGATGTTATATGCTTCTAATGGCCAAAGGACAAGGTTCCCACCTTTATCGGCCTGTCTGACCACTATATCTTGTCTGTTTTTTATTTTTGTGATTACTGCTTGATATTCTTTTTCAAAATGACTACCATTCTTTAAAAAGTCTCTGCTTGAGTTTAAAGACAACTTTTTAAAATCTTTAATGACTAAGTCTGAAAATATGTCTAATGCATCTCTGGGTGTGTTGGGCGTGAATGTAGATTTGGGTCTAGTTAGCGTTTTAGTACTATCATACACATCTAGGCACAATGAATCTGATGTTTGACTCAGTTTCCACTACGTGCAATCCTTCGCCCTCCCGATGCAATTGATGTAAATCAAGTAGTAACCCCTTATCACCAACCTCAAGATTCTCTACTTCTTCTCCTTCTTCTGATGTTCTCTCTACAATGCTTTTGCGAAATAATTTTTTAAGCTTCAATTTTCGTATAAACTTGAAAATATCAATGCACGTTTGAGTGTAGTTGAAATTTGTGTGCTTACAGAATGAAAGCCCTAACAATAGAATTTTTATGTCCTTGTCCATTAAAATCAGATCTGTCAAGTTAACCACTGTTACTGTTGCTTCTTCCATCCTCTGCAGTGGTATGAGTCCTTTTTCCTCATCCCTGATCGTCTATTGTTGCGTTTCCTTGATTTTCTTTTCTGTATCCCTGGAGTGTTCGGTCTGGTGTTTTGAGTCCGGTCCATATAAAAAAAACGAGCTCTTCAATTACAGATGGTAGGTTGTCAAGGGGTCCCGTGTTTTGGTGTCCCTCTTCAGAGGCAGTATCAACATCTGAACTTGCCCTAGAGCTTATGTCTGAGCTTGTTTCTCTTCCATCGAGGCTTACAACATTTGTGTCTTGCTTTCCAGCTGCTTTAGTTGATTTGGATAGTCTTTGTTTGCGTATGCTGTCAAAGCAGTGGGCAAAGGTATATATTTGCCCCTGCATATAGTCCAGCCTATCTCGTTGAAACTTTGTTGCTTTACGTTCTGTGATTACTTGTTCATGCTTTTTAAGACGGGCGCTTAGATCTGATTCAAATTTAGTGTTAGCTTCCTCACTCATTAATTCCTTTAATTGCGCTTCTATTGTTGTAATTTCATCTATAATTTTCTTTCGATCCTTAGATGCATATTTAATCAATATTTTCATCTTATTCTCTGATGAAGATGCATTGTTAGCAGCCCATTCCCTGAGCATCTCCGGGTCTGGATTTTTGTAAGTGGGGGCTGTTAGTACTCTTAATCCACGAGGTATTCTGCCCACATCAAGATATTTGCTCAGCGATTTTACTTCCCACCACTTAGAGATTTCATTGCAATTTACTTTCTCAAGTTTCCGTTTTAAAGTTTGGACGTCATTTTCCTTTGTGACTGATTCCGGTCCGTGTTTTTGTTCCACATTAATCTTGCTCTGTACACTAATAATAAGAGAGCTTATAAAGTGCCTGGTTATGCCAGATGGCGTGTCCCCGCGCTATAGTGAGTAGCCGAGTGAAACCCCCCCACCCTGCAATAGCAGCGTGCTCCCCTATTTTCGGAACAGGTACGTTGTAAGCCCTGATCTAAAACTGCCCCCCGATGGCACTAAATACGGAGTATGCTGTTTCCCCCATCTGTCTTGTTAAAATATCCATTGTAGCAAATTCAGTTGCAGGAACGACTGACTCACACACCTCTCAATAGCTCGTTGTAAATAAAGGACGTGCTCAGCTTCCCCACCAGTCGCCAGTAGGTAGTTATAGTTCGGACCTAGTTTTCATAGGAAAGCGTTTTTGATTGAAATTTAATTACAGGCTAGAGCCCGAACTGCTGAATGGAATTACACCAAATTTGGCAAAAAGATAGTGCTTGGTTCAGAATGCAACCTTTTTTAAAATGGTGTAAATCCGTTCAGTAGTTGTTGAGAAATTCAAAAATAAGAGTCGGAAAATCAATTTCTCATAGGAAACTTTAGCCAAGACTACAGCCCGAACTGCTGAACTGAATTACACCAAATTTGGCAAAAAGGTAGTGCTTGGTTCAGGAAGCGACCTTTTTTTTAAATGGTGTAAATCTGTTCAGTAGTTGCTGAGAAATTCAAAAAATAAAAGTTTCGATATCTGGGGCAGCGGTGGGTTCGCGCACCCTCCCGACCACGAGCTTCACTGTGATTGGCTGCCAACACTCCAAACCAGGAAGTGTTGGCAGCCATCTTGTGACTCGGTAGAACCGAGTCACAAGGAAACAGTTCAAAAAAGATTAAAAAAGAAGAAAAGGGGAGGGTAGAAACACCCTGATCCCCATGTCCGATTTTTTTTTTTTAAATGAAGCTGGGGCTCCCCCACTTCATTTAAAGGAGCCCGGGTGGGCCAGGTTCTGGGGCAATCCTATAATAATACTGTGGGGGTCTGCGGACCCCTACAGCCCTGGGGGACCACATCTCCCCGGGGCTTGTTTTGTAATTAGGAGGGGGCCTCCAAGGCCCTCCTAAGCCCCAGAGACTGCCACCCCCGGGGCTTTAATTAAATATGCAGGGGGGACTCATGGGCCCCCCGAAGTCCCAGGGACCACCACCCTCCCAGGGCTTTGAAAATAGAGGGGGGCCACTCTGCCCCTCCTGGAGCCCTTGATCGCCCTGGGGACCGCCACCCCACCCCATGCAGTGTCCCGGGGTACCCACCCCCAGGACATTGCTGCTGGCTATGACAGGACGGGAGCATGACTCCCGCCCTGTCATAGCACACCCTGTTTTGCTTCATTGAAGCGAGAGCAGGAAAACCTGCTCTTGCTTCAATGAAGCAAAGCAGGATTACTTTTGGGCAAGTGGAACTGCATGTTAGCAGTTCCCCTTGCCGAAAAGCAATCTCGGTTCCCGCAGGAGGTGGGGTGCCAGCAGGACCCTGGGGGCTTTGGGGCTCCCCCCACGGTCCCCAATGAAGAGGCCAGGCCCCGGGGACAAGGGAAGGGGGACCACGCGGCCCCCCTTCCTAATGATTAATAAAAACATTCAGGAATTGGGCATGTCCCGGGGGATGGGGTCCTCGGGGCGAATATAAATTAATGGAAGTGGACCGTTTTATTTAGAAAAGTTTGGAATGGCGATCCTAATGGGGTGCTCAGCACGGCCCCTTAGTATGAACGCGCTGGGTGCGCAGCTCTCAGCGCGACACCCTAGTGTAAACGTGCTGAGTGCACGGCTCTCAGAGCAGCACCCGAGTACTTCACAGACCTTTAAAAGACCTTTTACCTTTTAATGAGGCTTTGTTGTGTTTTCACCCCTTCTTAGAGCCCCTGCATCTCCGCTCTGTCTATGACTGGAAGAATTAGCCCCCTCTGAAATTGTTATCAGCTTCCCCTGAAATTTGGCTCTAGTTGTGCCCCTGACTGGCGTACGCCGGCTCTGCCCACTCCGCTTACAGAATTCCATAGATTCTATCCACCGTATGTCAGAAACTGTGGGGCTGGGAATATCTAGCAGACTGGATTCTGGGCCTTTTATTACTGGTGCTCCACAGACCCAGCAGCTAGCTTTAGGGGATCCAGTGGAAGGGACTCCGGGGATCCAACAGTCAGAATTCCTTTATCCAGAGATCAACGACCTGGGAGGGTATCCATTGAATGAGAATGCAGTATACCACAATGAGAATTCCAAGCTCCTGGACTCGGTTCTCCAGGCATCTGTGTGGTATTCCCGCTAGCCAGTGGCCCAGAATTTAGTGGGCGGGAACCCAGGGTACCAGAGCAAAGGCTGTGGGGATCCCATAGCAAAGAAGGCGGGTGCCTCAGGAACCGGCGCAGTGCCTACTCACGCTCCATGGGTAGCATTGGCTCTCCTGAGGCTTGGTTTGCAATCCTGATGCTCCACTGGGGTTGCCACTGGTTGGCAGCCAATTAGAGCCAAGCTTGTGCTTAGGGGTTAGGCTCTGCCAACATATGTACTTATCCAAACACTCCGCCAATCCCCAAGCACTTATTAATTCATCATATACTCTCCTTGCAGTACTCTTATAATCCAGTCTCTACCCATGTACTCATAGAATGACCCAGACAAAGTTACATAACCGAGGTCTTCCCTACTGCCAGAGGGGACATGGTTGCGTGTGCAGTCAACAGCACAATGCAATGTGGTAGGGTCCACGGCCATCATTCATACATAATGAACACACAGACACAGTTATATAGATAGTGGAACTGGCTACAGGCACGTCCACTGTGCCCCTTTTTATTACCACGGTCACATGTCCAGTGACGTCTGTGCTGGATGCGTGTGGGGTGAGTGTAAGCCAGCCCTCAGGGAATGGTTGGTGCTGGAAACAACTATAACAGTGATCATCCGATCACACACTTAGATTCAATCATAAAGGGTCCATGACTTGTGGTGCTCTAAGGTAGGGGCACCAGATCTAAAATAACACACAAAAGATTCTATCATAAAGGGTCCATGACTTGTGGTGCGGTGAGGTAGGGGCAGCTGATCTAAAATCATACACAAAAGATTCCAGGGTCCATGAGTTGTGGTGCACTGAGGTAGGGGCACCAGAGATGAGCGTGCTCATGTGAAGAAATTGTTCATGTCCCTTCTGAATATTCCTGCTGCCTGAGGTGACATTGTTGCACCCGGTGTCTAAAGCACGAATCATAAAGGGTCCATGAGTTGTTATGTACAGAGTTAGGGGCATCTGAAGAGCTCAGCGCGTGCGCAGCCAGTGATGATGGCGTGTGGTTGCAGGACAGCATTGGATTGGATATGTGTGATACCTGCTCACCGCAGTGTAGCCCAGAGGCAGTGGTCAGCTAGGGCCCACAACCATGTGGCTGTGACTTGTAGTGCACCGAGTTAGTGACATCAGGAGCATTCAGCGTGTGTGCAGACAGCGATGATGCATGGTGTGGGAGGGCTGCACTGGGAGCAATTTCTGTTCCCTACTGGACTGTGTCATCTGCAATCGTGACTCGACCTGAATTGCAAGCCCTGCTGTCACAGTGTAGATCGAAGGAAGTAGTCAGCACAGATATCGAGGAATGCTTTCTGTCACTTCCTCTTGACAAAATCCGAGGACATAGAGCACAATTCACTCTGCAATTAATAAATCAGAAATTAATTTTAATTGTGAACCCTGCTGACCACAGCGTAGGCGTGTGGAACAAAAGATGAAATATGTATGGAATACACTGTCGAAATATGTAGGTTTCAGGGACGTTATAGTTAGTTGCCTACTGAACTCTGAAATTAATTAATCAAGACTGAATTTGAATTGTGAGACCTGCTGACCGCAGTGTAGGTCAGAGTCAGCGGTCAGCAAGGGCCCACAGGCAGCTGGAATCGAGTTGAGCTGCACAGTTAGTGGTACCTGAAGCACTCAGCCAGCGATGATGCGTGGTCCAGGCGGGCCACAATGGTAGCAATGACTTGCCTACTGGACTGCATCATCTGCAATCGCGACTCGATCTGAACTGTGAGCCCTGCTGACCGCAGTGTACATCGAAGGCAGTAGTCAGCACAGACATCAAGGAATGCTTTTTGTCACTTCCTCTTGACAAAATCCGAGGACAGAGAGCACAATTGACTTTGCAATTAATAAATCAAGACTGAATTTGAATTGTGAGCCCTGCTGACCACAGTGTAGGCCGGAGACAGCGGTCAGAATGGGCCCACAGGCACGTGGCATTGATTTGAGCTGCACAGTTAGTGGCACCTAAAGCACTCAGCGTGTGCACAGCCAGCGATGATGCTTGGTCCGACCGGGCTGCACTGGTAGCAATGTCTGTTGCTTACTGGACTACTTTATCTGCAATCGCAACTCGATCTGAATGATCAGCCCTACTGACCGCAGTGTAGACCGGTGGCAGCGGTCAGCAAGGGCCAACAGCCACGTGGCATTCACTTCAGCTGCACAGAGTTAGTGGCACCTGAAGCACTCAGGGTGTGCCCAGCCAGCGATGATGCGTGGTCCGTGCGGGCCGCACTTGTAGCAATGTCTGTTGCCTACTGGACTGCGTCATCTGCAATCGCGACTCAATCTGAATTGTAAGCCCTGGTATCCACAGTGTAGGCCTGAGGCAGCGGTCAGCAAGGGCCCACAGCCACGTGGCATTGATTTGATCTTCACAGTTAGTGGCACCAGAAGCTTTCAGCGTGTGCGCAGCCTGCGATGATGCGTGGTCTGGGCGGGGCCGCACCGGTAATAGTGTCTGTTGCCTACTGGACTGCTTCATCTGCAATCGCGACTCAATCTGTATTGTGAGCCCTGCTGTCTGCAGTGTACATCGAAGGCAGTAGTCTGTACAGACATAACTCTGTTGTCCTGTGTCGAGGAGGCCTGCGGTCACGGCGGCGGCCTCATGGCAGGGTGAGGGCTGCCGCTCTGGTAGACGCGTTGGCCTTCATAAAAGTGAACCACGCCCAGAGCCCCAGCCCACTCCGCTTCCGCTTACAGAGGGGACGACGCAGCAACATGACCAAGATCTTCCCCACTGCCTGAGGTAACATGGTTGCGTCCACTGTCCACAACACTACAAGCACCAGCAGTATATGTCCACATGGAAAGGTCTGTGCTCTGCATAGTGAGGTCTGTCCAGCACATCACCGCTACACTTGGCATTATGTGCATTCTTATTCATGGGTGACTTGCCTCTTTCACACATATTTGGTTCCCACCTCTCTCAACATTCAGCTATTGTGTGGCTGAGGAGCCATGCTGTTTTCGGAAGGTCCGCTGTCCTGTTCTGCGCTGCCTCTGTGGTAGTGGAGAGGGGGTGGTATGGGTGGAGGTCCTTGGGGTGGTAGCGGTGGGTTTTGTGGCCTTCTTGGCTGCGGAGCTACATGATCAGTAGCTCTATGACATGTGTTGGTCTTCGGATGTGGCTCTGGGCTGGGCTCCCTTTCATACTGTAGGTAGTCGTCCTGCTTTACACCAGTAAAAGGCAGATGTTAAATTCTTACTGCTAACGTGGCTTATCGCCTGTTTTTGGATCGCATCGCAGATTTAGCTGGTCGTTAAAAATGTCAGGAAGTGGTGTTTTACGGTTTTTTTTGCATGGGAATACCTACTCTGCATGTCATTAGCATTAGTTGTCACTCTCATTCGTGTCGATGTTTTTTGCGGAAGCTATCGCTGGAAAACTGGTGATATTAGCAGTTTGCACCAGGTTGAGAATGGGATGATAATTCTTTTGCCACTTTTCCTGCGCTAAAGTGCTGATAACTCGGCGATAAGTCCTAATTCGCGCACCCCGTGCGTTTAAATTTTTTTTTTTAATTATTTTTGGGCCCTGGGTGTTTTTATGGGATCCCCTGAGCAGGCCTAGGGGGTCAGGGTGTTTGTACCCTGCCCACTTTTCTTGTTTTTTTATCTTTTTTCTTGTGATTCGCATGTAGCTACAACAAAGTCCTAATAAACAAATGGCTAATTTTAGAGCCACCCTGTAACCCAATAGTGGGGACTATTAGTCGAGTTATCGGCACTTTAGCACAGCAAAAGTGGCAAAAAAATTATCACCCCATTCTCAAGTTGGTGCACACTGCCACATTGCCCACAGGCTGATGGTACCAACACAGCGGGCAATCAACATCCTTCAGCAGACAAAGCTGCTGGCTGTGCTGCACCAGCTGGCCTATGGTACTTTCTAACTAACAACTGCCAGAGCCGGAGGAGTCTCACAGCCAGCCCTATTAAACTTCTTCACATGTCTTTGATGCATGTCCACAAAAGCAACGTAGGGCCCCTGTATCTGCACCACCCGCTCATCCCAATTCGTAGTGTTCCTGCACAACCAACCCCAACCCCAGCCGTTGCTTGACGCCTCTGTGCTCCAGATCCAAGATTGTAGTCATTGAAAAGGGGGTGCGCCAGGTCATGAAGTATAGTAGTCAACAGTAGTGGAAAAACAGTACTTTATTAGAAAAACATAAATTAACAACACAAAAACATCAAACAACGAGTGACATTCCCAACGGGGAACATCATCAGGGCAACTTGTTGATTGAAATAACAGTAGATCATCCTGGAAATCCCAATACTCCGTATTCAGAAATCTGTTGGATAAATGATGACAATGCGTTAGTATAGTCACACACGTAATATGGTACAATGTATGGTACAATGTATTGCACTTGGACAAACCGGAATGCTTACAGGTATGATGAATCCTGCTCAAAATGACTGTAACAGAAGTTTGTGTGGTCATAACCTTCGTAGGAAAGAAAAAGAACGTTACAACCACACAAACTTCTGTTACGGTCTTATAATGCAGGATTTATCATTCCTTTAAGCATCATGGTTCGTTTCAGTTTGATACACCTGCACTGCGCAGGAACAGCTGGAGACCAAGCAAGGTAACTACACCATTGCAGGCTTCCTGCACGTGTTGGGGGAAATTGACTGCACACATGTACTACTTGTGCCCCTGCCGACACTGCACACAATCACTGCAATAGAAACCACACACATTCCTACAATGTGCAGGCAAAACTGGGCCAGCGGGGCCTATACACTAATGTTGTTGCAAACTTCTCAGAAAGTGTGCATGATTCCTACATCTTTCACAAGCATCCCAGCCCTGGTCCCCAGACCAGTCCCGCGCCCAGCATTGACTGTCCAACCCTGCGCACCCAGACCTCAATGATCACCTGCTACCACCGGCGTGTCTCCAAGAGGGCCCACCACATGCCAGAGCAACCTCCTCAGCCGTCGCTGGATTCCGCGGCACAGGCCCCCAGCGCATCCTTCTGCACCACACCGAGGAGGTGTACAGCCAGCTGCCTTTGGCGTTCACTCAGACCAGCCGAGCTCACAATTCAAATCGGGTCTTGATTGCCAGGATAGCGTATCAAGGCCTACGCATTATCGCAGGTTGCACACCCGCTCAGCTCTGGTGGCACTAACTCAGTGCAGCTCAAGTCATCACCACATGGCGGGAGGCCCGTGTCGGCCAAATGCCATGGCTGCCACCAACTCTGTGTACCTCAAGTCATTGCCACGTTGTGTGAGGCACGTGTTGGCCAAAGTGCCTCGGCTGCCAACTCTGTGCACCTCAAGTCATGGGCCCTTTATGATTGAATATTGTGTTGTGGACGCCATTATGTCACCTCCGGCAGTGGGGAATGTGATGTGGTAGGTCCCTAGGTCCTCATGCATAAACAATAACCACACAGACACACCCAGATAGAGAGTGAAAATGGTGTTGAGCACGTGCGGCCGGACCTTTTTATTGGCAGGGTCGCAAGTCCAGTGACGCCTGTGCTGGATGGGTGTGGTGTGGGTGTAACCAGGCCCTGAGGGAGTGGCTGTGGGACGCTGACAACTAGACCTGTGATGACTACAGGAAAGTCCTGGGACATCTAGCGTTGTAGTTCCCTCACTGTAAGCGTAAGCAGAGTGGGCTGGCTGAAATGCCTTCACGACTCTACCAATATGGTGGTTTGAATTCATGCACTATCTGAGATAGGTACACAATGGATACGCGACTCCACTTTTTTCTCCAAAAAAGACCATGTATCAATATTTAAGAAAACAGAAGATATTATATTATTTTAATAACAAAGAAAAAAATTAAAAAAACTATTTTTAGGTTATTAAAGCTACTAAATATCAACAACAACAAAAATATTATTGAGAAAACCATAGGTTTAATGAACATTATAATTCAAAATTAGCATTTAAAAAACCTTTGAAATTCACACAAAAAAATAGGTTTCAGGGACGTTATAGTTAGAAATTTGCATTTAAAAAACCATTGAAATTCAATGAAAAAACCATAGGTTTCAGGCACGTTATAGTTAGAAATTAGCATTTGAAAAAACATTGAAATTCACTGAATAAACCATAGGTTTCAGGCAGGTTATAATAAGAAATTAGCATTTAAAAAACATTGAAATTCACTGAAAAAAACCATAGGTTTCTGGTACATTATAGTTAGTTGGACATTTCAAACGTACAAAGCCAGTAAAATGTGTCCGTTATAGTTAGCTGAGCTAACTATAACTTGCACTCCCGCAATGCACTGCTGATGACGTCACATATTACATCATTCATGACATGGCTAGTGACATCACTCAAATGGCATCATCTACGTGATAATCTGATGCACCTCCTCATACCCTAATTTAACCTTTCATACAACCACTCTAAAATACAGACTACCATTTTTGAAAATATAGACACACAAATACCAGTTACTACATACTCACTCACTGATTCCTAGGTCTACACACAGACATCCACTCATTCACCCATACAGTCACTCATAAATGCAGTCACTCATCAATACAGCACTATCATATACACTCATACACCTATACAGACACTCACACACCGCCACTCATCCATAGAGTTACTCACACACCTAATCAGTCATGCAAAGAATCAATCACACTCCCATATACTCACCAATAGTCATACACACGCCACCTCACCTATTCATACAGATACTAACACATACTTACTCTCTTATACAACCACTGATACTAACACACTCACTCATCCAAACAGCCACTCTCTCTCACATATAGTCATTTATATACTCCAACACTCACATATACTGCCTTCCACATACGTAGTTATGCACACATATATGACTGAGACATCCATTCGCTCACCAACACACCCATACACACACTCACCCACCCATATAGCCCTTCACACATGCAGTCTTGAACCCATACACCCAGTGAATCACCCACTCACACATGTCTGCACTGAGTCACATACTCCCTACCCACCCACACAGACACTCAGGCACCCATACAGATACTCAGACAACCAATCAATAACCCATATAGACACTCATGTGGCTACTCACCAACCCATGCAGCCACTTACACACCAACTAACAGACTGATACAGACATTGACACAGTTTAGTCACTAACCCATACATTCAGTAAGACACGTTTAATCACTCACTTATACGGTCACTCACGAATCTACTAAATCATACACTCACTCATTCTTCAATACAATTTGGCATATATATAAAACATATTTAAACTTTATAGAAACACACAGTCACTGGATGATGTCATCAGTGATGTCATCAGTGATGTCACTGTCATGAATGATGTAATATGTGACATCATTTGCAGTGCATTGCGGCGGCGCGAGTTATAGTTTGCTCAGCTAACTATAACGGCTGAATTTCACTGGTTTTGTACGAGTGAAATGTCCAACTAACAATAACGTGCCTGAAACCTATGGTTTTTTCAGTGATAAAATATATATATATATATATATATATATATATATATATATATATATATATATATATATATATATATATATATATATATATATATATATATATATATATATATATGTATATATATGTATATGTATATATATATATATTCACAGAAAAAACCATAGGTTATAGACCATATATAGTTAGGAATTAGCATTTACAAAACCTTGAAAATTCACTGAAAAAACCATAGGTTATAGACCATATATAGTTAGGAATTAGCATTTAGAAAACCTTATTTTACTCACACAAAACCATTGAAATTCCATATATAGTTAGTTGCACTAACTATATATCGCGCACCCGCAATCCACTGCTGATGATGTCACATATTACATCATTCATGACATGGTCAGTGACATCACTGATGACATCACTGATGACAACATCCAGTGATTATGTGTTTCTGTAAAGTTTAAATATGTTTTACATATTGAAGAATGAGTGGATGTATAAGTGTCTGAATGAAGGTTTTAGTAGGTGCGTGATTGACTGTATGAGTGAGTGATTAAATGCGTCTTACTGAATGCACGGGTTAGTGACTAAACTGTCTTAATTTGTGCATCATTATGTCTGTTGTGATGTAAACTGCTGCATGTGTTGATCATTAGCTATACGAGAGGCTATATGTGTTATTAATTGGTTGCCCAAGTATTTCTATGGGAGATTGAGTTTGTGTGGGGGTGGCTGGAAGGTGTGTGACTCTGTGCATAGATGTGTGAGCAGTTTATTCACTAGGTGTATGAGTTCAAGAGTGCATGTGGAAACAGCTACATGGGCAGTTGACTGTGTGCATGAGTGTATTGATGAGTGAATGGATATCTCAATGCTACATGTCATAGTAAGTACATATGTAAAACACAGTACATGTGAGAGTTGGCATATATAAATAACTGTGCATGAGAGCCACTGAGTGAGTGGTTGTATCGATCATTGTGAACTTGTATCAGGGATTGTATAAGAGAGTAAATATGTGTTAGTATATGTTTCAATAAGTAAGGTGTGTATAACTGTATAGTTGAAGAAATGGAGGTGAGATTGTTTCTTTGCATGACTGACTGGGTGTGTGAGTAACTCCATGGATGAGTGGCAGTGTGTGAGTGTCTGTATACACTGAGTGTATCTAAGGTTATATTAGAGTCTGAAGAAGTTTATCGTATTAGCACAAGAATGATGCCAAATGAGACGTCATCAGTGATGTCATCAGTGATGTCATTTGAGATGTCATCAGTGATGTCATCAGTGATGTCACTGACCATGTCATGAATGATGTAATATGTGACATCATCAGCAGTGGATTGCGGGTGCGCGATATATAGTTAGTGCAACTAACTATATATGGAATTTCAATGGTTTTGTGTGAGTAAAATAAGGTTTTCTAAATGCTAATTCCTAACTATATATGGTCTATAACCTATGGTTTTTTCAGTGAATTTTCAAGGT
Source organism: Lissotriton helveticus (assembly GCF_964261635.1). Taxonomy (NCBI): domain Eukaryota; kingdom Metazoa; phylum Chordata; class Amphibia; order Caudata; family Salamandridae; genus Lissotriton; species Lissotriton helveticus. Next base: position 190,956,853 of record NC_136060.1, read on the forward strand.
TTTGTAAATGCTAACTCCTAACTATATATGGTCTATAACCTATGGTTTTTTTCTGTGAATTTCATTGGTTTTTTAACAGCTAATATCTGTAGCTGTAAAATGTATTCTTCTTTAAATCCAAAAATATATTTTATATGTTTATGAATAATTTTTTTTTTAAATATTTTTTTTTCTTCGTTCCCGCTTGGCGAATCGGGAAGCTTCCCGTTAGCTGACCTTGATGCCGCGAAATAGACCGCGAGCCGGTAAACGTTTCTTTACCGCAAGTGCCGCGTTAGAAAACAACATCGTGACGCCTCCCGTCCGCATGACGTTTCACGTTGTCGCGTGATACGTCATATGACGTGCTACGTTAGCGAACTGGTACGCGAAGCGAGTCGCAAAGCGCAGGTTTCTGGAAGCAAACCGGGAGGCCCTGCAAAGCGCTTAACGTAAACACAGCAAGTCATGTGACTTGGTAATAACACTTTTCATTGGTTCATTTCACTTTTGGTTTCCTAATGATGTAAGACTAGGTCATATAATCTAAAATGAACACTTTTGATTGGTTGAGAACTCTTGTTTTTCCCAAATGATGAAAATCCCTCCTTCTTTCCTCACTCTGACTTTCATCATTGTGAGAGAAAGACCCTTTGTGATCACTGAGCAATGGCTTCTTTAGTAGCTTCAGCTGGTGCTTCCCCACCACCTCCACCACATCCAAGGAAGAGTGGACCACCTGCTCAAGTTCTAATTCAACAAGAAGAAGAAGAAGAGGAACAGGAGGACGAGCACGAAGAGAGGCAGTTTTTGCCTGAGCAGCCCAGGACGTCTCACCGGAAAGAAAACTTCATTTGGCAATTTTTTAAAATTCCCAAAGGTCAGAAAAAAGTAAATGCAAGATACGTAACTTGCCTTATATGTCAAGATAGACTGTCCAGAGGGACCGACAAAAAATACAGTTTCGGAAACTACACAATGCATCGCCATATGACTAGGTGGCATCCTAACAACTACAGTGCTGCACAGTTTCGGAACGACCTAGATAATCTCCCTATTATGGCCAGAAGATCTGTTGTACCGGAAGTAACGGGACCAGAGGGCAGGGAGATGGTGCCAAATATACAAATGAGATTTGGTGATGTAAAACACATCTGCGCATTTTGCGATGGATTCATTTCCTACGGAGAAAAAAGCATCACTCTGATCAACAGAGCTATTGACTATCATATGCAAGTTTGTCCGAAACGCCCAAAATAATAAATACTTCTTTTTTTTGTTTTGTTGCTCCTGTTGAGCCCTTTACAATGAATCGTTTTCATTGCCCCCTCCAAGAAAAACCCCAAAAAATATAAAACTGTTCCGAAAAATTCAAAAACAGTAAAAAAATGTTCAGAAAAATAAAAAAAAAGTTCTTTTCAGAACTACCTCCCCGTTATTAAAAAATTGGTACAATATTTGGAATTGTGCCAACCTCTATTTCTCTTAGTTCGCTTCCTAGTTCGCTCGCTGGTACGCGAACCGGAAGCGAACCAAAAACAGTAAGTATAAGGGAAGGAAACAGACACTTATGTTAAAAGAAACACAGCTATAAGGGAGTAAACTAGAGATACCATTACCCGTAATCCACTGCTGATGATGTCACATATTACATCATTCATGACATGCTCAGTGACATCATCAGCAGAGGATTGCGGGTTTTTTGGCAACATGCCTTATCCACGGTTTAATAACGCTGCCTTTTGCTTTATATAAGTTTTCAAATTGTATGAAATATATACCAATAGGTCGTTATGAACCTTTAGGTAGTGCTTTTCTTCATGAGGTCTGGTCGCTTCCATACACATACAGATGTTTCAAAGATGATCAAGAAGTTTATCTGAATGGAGAGGAATGCACTGAGACGCCAGATCATTCACTAATGTGTAGGCACATACAGTTACACGGTTCATGCAACAAACACCGACCAAATATGGCTTGCGTGTTGCAAGGCACGCCAGTTCCTGCTATCATCCCCACGTTCAAGTTGTTGGAAAATGGTAGTTATTTGATGCTCAATAATGAAGATTGTTCTGAGTTAATTAAAAGTATTCCTTTTATCGTAACAGTAAGTGAACGGGTTATTTGCTGCAGAAATGTTCTATTTCCTCCCACACATGAACATAGGGAGTTTTCAATCTGGCCACAAATACCAACCTTGGGACACGTTTCAACGGCATGGCAAGAATAAGAGCTCTTTTGTCTCAGAGAGAGGTGGCCTTGAGTTCGGCCCGTGAAACTTTCGTACTTCACATAGCGAACACCCATACAGAGGTGCACACCCTTTTCAATTAAGATTTGCCTTTCAATTTCAGCAACATGTTTCCGACTATCTTTAACGCATCCTCCACAAAGTCCCTGGCACACTTTTTTAAAGTTGTTACCAGTGGTCTCGTGACTTCATTTGAGAAAATCTTTGGAGTCATCCCTGCTTCCTTTCATTGTATTTTCTGCACTCTGGTTCGTAGATTGGCATTTTTACTTGCATTACCAGCGGACGCTCTTGTGCTTTTTTACATTTTTAAATATGGATGTCCCTCCTATGCAACCTCCGACCCTGCAGCTGCTGACACTGTTCCGCAATCGCATGCTAGAATATTATGGCACAATGCCGTTGGCGATATTAAGCACGGCATATGGATTATCTTTTCGGTTCTCCTACTTCACCTGTGTCCAGCCTGTATTTCACTGCCTGACCTGTGATTTCGATTGGGCCATTGATTTGTGTCTCTGCGGACCGGTTTCTCCTGACGTCGACTTTAATCAGCTGATGACTCCTATCATTACTCACAAGTTGGTTTGTCCTGGCGAAAGGATTATGGCTGTGGCATTGATGCATGGACTACTTGGTCCCTGGAATTTACTGGCGGCAGCACAGTCTTTCTTGGAACAGAGCTTTCTTGAAAACCCACCGAGCTGTCCTCTGATGGTGATAGAGGATCCGGTGCTGGGAGAGCACGTATGTTCTTTTCCGCTTTTAAATTGGATGGCTGAACTGTTTTCGGATGAAGACGGTGGCTTCCTATTGGAGGCTGTTGCAGCTTATTTTGCATACACAGTTATGTCATAGACCTTTTTCATGTTTGATATGCTGAGTACTAGCATTTCATTGACAATTCATTGACTTATTTGTCAAGTTTTTATTATTTACCTTGCCTATTGGCTTAAGACTCGATAAAGTACTTGGCTGTTTTATTTTTCTTTAGCATTAAATTTTCCTAGTTTTTAATGCTTTACCTTGCGGACCGTCCACATATAAACTTGCAATCTGCTCTCATGAGATGGCACTTCTATTATCTTATTCAGTTTGTTTCCGGATCATGAGGAGGTGTCATCTAGGTCCTGGATATCTTTACACCGTGTTAAGTTAGCATGGGCTCATTACCGGTTTAAACGCCATTTTTCCTTTTTTGCAACTTCTGCACACGACACTTAGTTGTTGCTTTAGCTTTCCACCTAGTAGTTCATCGTGGTTTACATGAGAATAATATGTTATTGGTCTACTATCTGCTTTACTTGTTAAACTATATCTGTACAGCGAGTGCTAAAGTTTCAAGAACAACACGATACAGAATTGTTATGAGGTCTGATCTCCACGACTTCATACTCATAACATAAGTGCAACTTCTGCCAATTCTGGGCATGAGGCGGGTTTTATATTGCTTTGCCGAACACACATACACAACAGTTGATGCGGTTCACATGAAGAGAGAGCTGGTGTATGCTGATGTGATTCCTTCAAATCTAAGACACTAAAGTATGGGCACGCCCTAAACCAACACAAAGAGACCTTCTTAGCAAATAATATAATATGTGTATTAGGGAGGGTGAGATATAAGCAGCCGCGGGCCGTGGAGGGAGTTACGATGGGGCAGGGAGGCGGGGAGGGGGAGAAGCAGGGTGGAGCCCTCTCTACCTTGCCCCTCCCCCTCCCCGCCTCCCTGCCCCACCGTAACTCCCTCCACGGCCCGCGGCTGCTTATAAGTGTTGCTAACTCTTATTAATTTACAGCATGTTAACATACTGTCACCATTCACTTTTTATGTACTAGTAACTATGCTGGTAATTTTGCTACTGATAATATGTGTACTTGTATTCTCCACCCTGCTTCTCCCCCTCCCCGCCTCCCTGCCTCACCGTAACTCCCTCCACGGCCCGCGGCTGCTTATAAGTGTTGCTAACTCTTATTCATTTACAGCATGTTAACATACTATCACCATTCACTTTTTATGTACTAGTAACTATGCTGGTAATTTTGCTACTGATAATATGTGTACTTTTATTATCTAAGGTACTACGCCTGAGAAGACGGCATTAGTAAATAAACATTTCAAATACACATCTGTTCTTCTTAACTCCATGTTCTGGTTTCTAAGAAATCTATAACGACCGACTGTTCATGAGTTCCACGTATCCTGAGGTACTATAAGTTCATATTCTGGATTGTCTAAACATTGAGAGTTTGTTATATCCAATGTGACACTGTACCTAGCTTGCTAAGGAGTTTTTGATTACTAACGTGAGTTTTGGGACACCCTAATTCGCCGAGGTTCCAATCCTCTGTCCACAGTTCTGTGTGAGAACAGAAACCCTGCGACAGGGGCACCCCCGACCCTTGCTGGAGCTTCATCACACTTGCGATACAACTCCAGCAATGCATTCGCCGAGGTTCCAATCCTCTGTCCACAGTTCTGTGTGAGAACAGAAACCCTGCGACAGGGGCACCCCCGACCCTTGCTGGAGCTTCATCACACTTGCGATACAACTCCAGCAATGCGCCACCTTTACGGCACAGATACATCACGCATCTGTGCTGTTTTTGCCCCATGATGCGCCGCATTGTAAATGCAGCACACCATAGGTGACGGAACAGCGGCACAAAATGACTAACACATCCCTGGTGATGCGCCAGTCATCATAAATGTATCCCTATGCTTCTTATCTTGTTAGAGATGAACCGCCATATGTATCATCAAAGTTATTTGCATTTCCTAAATAGCGAACTTTAAGGAATAAATAGCGATTCTTTACCATTCCTAGTTTGCGATGAGCTATTTGCTAATTAGCCGAATGTAGCCCAATGAAGCCCAATGTAGCCCAATGTAGCCCAAAGATGGCCGCCAGACACACAAAAAAACAAATGTAGCCCAAATATCAGCCAGATGTAGCCCAACTATAGCCCAGTGACAGAATGACCAATCAGCTTCGCAAACCTCCGTTACGCGAAGCGGAGCGCTGTTACAGATATATATCTTTTTTTGAACGTTAATTTCTCAAAATCCACTGGAGCACATATATTGAGACCTAGCAAAGGCACATCGGGCTACCAGTCCCTAATATTTTGCCAAGTTTCGTGCAAATCCATTCAGCCGTTCAATTATTATTATTATTATTTTTTTTTGCCCCGCGGGGCCCTTTTAAAACCTCCACATCAAACCTAGGGGGTCAGCGAGGATCTACTATGCCCCCTTATAGTTATTTCCCCCTTTGTTTTGACCTCCTCTTGTCTCTCGATCCTACCGAGAGACAAGATGGCGGCCGCTACGGACTGTTTGGAATGTTGACAGACGCCGGAGAACCAATCAGCTTCGCTTCACAAAGCTCCGTTGCGCGAAAAGTCCGCGAACCAGTGCGCTGCCCGGTCCGCTGTTACAGATATATATCTTTTTTTAAACGTTAATTTCTCAAAATCCACTGGAGCACATATATTGAGACCTACAAAAGGCACATCGGGCTACCAGTCCCTACAATTTTGCCAAGTTTCGTGCAAATCCATTCAGCCGTTCGGGCTAAAAGTGAGGCCAACCGCCCTATGGAAAACTCAATGTTAAAAACACGTTTTGGGACCCCCCTTTTTTCTCGGCCCCCACTGGACGAACCCCCCCCAAATTTTCAAGGGCTGCTCAGAAACAAAATGTGCCATTTTCCTGAAAATTTCAGCCAATTCCGTCCACAAACGCCAAAGTTATTAGACATAGAATTTTCAAAAAACCCATAGAGAAAAAATCCTAACTATATATACCTACTGGCGACCGCCAGTAGGTAATATATATATATATATATATATATATATATATATATATATATATTAGTTCTTTAAAGTTGGTGCTAAAACATATTTATAGTTCTTAAAGGTTGGTGCTGAACCTTTAACAATCTTCTTATGTTCTTCCAAAAAAGGTCCTTCCAATTTAGGTTTTTCAGGATTAGCTTTATGATAAGCTTTCACTAGGTTTGGGACATGAACATTAGAGTTTGATTCCTAAGACCTCTCTTCAGGACCAAAACCCTCCCAGTCAATTAGATAAAATTATTTATCTCTTCTCAGTTTTGAATCTAGAATTTTATGGACTTCAAACTCTTCAGCGGAATCAACTTGAATCGGTTATGGAGGTGAAACTAATCTCAGTTTCGTGGACTTTTCCTCATGAGAAAAACATGAAAAACTGGGTGCACCTTTAAATATGAAGGCAAATGGAGCTTGACAGCCACTGAATTGATTATTTCAACTATTTTAAGTAGGTTTCTATTCTCTTTTAACCGCAGTTGTTTAATTAATAACCACACTTCATCTCCTTTTTTAAAAATTGGACCTTTTTTCCTTTCTTTTTTTCATATGCTTGTGCCTTATAAGAATTCTTTGCTTTTACAAAATTCTTCTCTGTCTGTTGTAGTTTCCTGTATTCTTTTTACAAATTCTTCAACTGCGGGGACAGACTATTCATCTTTTTCAACTGTTACACTAGGATGTCAGCCATAATTCAGAAACAATGGGGTGAAACCAGTGGATGAGACTTCATTATTATTATAAGCAAACTCAGCTGCTCAAACCAATTCTGACCACTCTTTTTCCTTATCTAAGAGGTAAAGTCTCAAGTGCTGTTCTAACTTCTGGTTGACTCGTTCTGTCTGCCCATCCATCTCTGGATGATAGATGGTGGAGAAACATGTGTCTGTACCCAATTTTTTTTATATAGTGAAAGACCTCCAAAAATGAGTACTGAACTGCGACTCTGAATCAGAAACTATGATTTTGGGATTCCCATGAAAATGTCACTATGTGTGGGTAAATTGTTGTGCTAACTGTGAGTCTTGAGGAATGTTTTTTAGAGGAAAGTAATGAGCCATCTTATAGAAGTTGTCTACTACTACCCAAATTGTGTTGAACACTTGACTAAGAGGTAAGTTCACAGCAATTGTATGCCATGGACAAGAAGGGGTAGGTAATGGTCTGAGTAAACCTTGAGGGGCTTGTCTAATCAATTTCCCTTTCAGGCATCTTTCACAAGTGGCAACATACTGTCTTAATTCAGATTCCATTTTGGGCCACCAAAAATTCCTTTTCACTGACTCTTGAGTCTTTTGTATTCCTTTATGACCAGCTAAAAAAACAGATCATGACACAAATGTAGGGCCTTCTCGCAAAATTCGGTGGTGGGCAAAAATAACCTCCCTTTTTGATAAGGCAATCCATTCTTAACTTCTTTCTCAGGAGTTTCATTTTTCCAAATTATCATCTCCACTTCAGTCAGGGCCTTTGGAATTTCACTCTCAAAATCCGAGCACTGAGTTGTCATAAAAAATATTTCATTAGGAATGATAGGCTGCTTACCAGAATGTACTTTGGACAAATCAGTATTTATTCTGGATATAGCGTGAGCCATGCCATTGCTAATTCCAGGCCTGAACGTGAGTATAAAATCAAAATCAGCAAAGAATGCAGACAATCTTAATTGTCTTTCTGTCAAGGTATGTGCAGATTTTAGGAATTGCAGAGTTCTATGACCTGTGCACACTGTAACTTCATGTTCTGCCCCTAACAAGTAGTGTCTCCATTCCAAAAAGGAACTCTTAACTGCCAACAATTCTTTGACTGCAATGGAATCATTGATTTCTGGGGGTGTAAACTTTTGGGAATAATAAGCTTTAAGATGTAGTTGTCCTGTGTCCTTATGACGTTGAGAAAATATTCCACCATTGGCCAATTCAGAGACAGCTGCTTGAAAAAAAAGGGTTCTTCTACCTTTAGATGCAATTGAATTGGGGCTTTGGTAAATAACACTTTAAAAAATGGTAAAAGCTGCATCAGCTTCAGGAGATAATTGAAATTTCTCACCTTTTTTTAACAACCTGGTGATGAGGCCGACCGTCTGAAAAGTTTGAAATTAATCTCTGATAAAAGTTGGAAAACCCAATGAACCTTTGTATTTCTTTCACATTTTGGGGAACTGGCCATTCTAGCACTGCCTTCACCTTGGCTGGATCCATACTCACTCCATTTGGAGACAACACAAAAACTAGAAATTCCACTTGTTCACATGAAAAGCAAATTTGTCCAATTTACATATAAATGATTTTCTTGCAGTCTTACTAAAATTGATTTTACATGTTGATGATGCTCTTCCAGGTATTTTGAAAATATCAGGGTGTCATCTATATACACTACAGCAATTCAATCAAGAAATTCTCATAACACATCATTTGCAAAGTGTTGAAATGCTGCTGGAGGATTGCACAGACCAAATGGCTTCACTTGATGTTCAAAAAGGCCGTAACAAGTATGGAAAGCAGTCTTCCACTAGTCTCCAGGAGCAACTCTAATCTAGTGATAGTCTTCTCTCAGGTCCAATTTTGTGTATATCCTGGCACCTTTCACTTGATCTAACAAAACAGATATTAACCTGTTCGATGCTCGTGATGGAACCAAGCCGTCATGAGCCACGGGTGGCCTGTGCGCATGACGGCTTGGTTCCGTCACGACCCCACCCGCGATTGGAATGTCCAGCACCTGGTTGGAATTCCTACCGCAGGCAACGAGTTAAAGGCAATTGGAATCGATTTTTTATTGTAACTTGGTTCAATACCCTGTAATCTATGCAAGCACACAGCTCACCATCATTCTTGGGGATGAAAAATAAAGGTGACGAGACTGGGGACTGAGATGGACGGATAACCCAGTTGGAAAGATACTGATCCAAGTATTTATTTATTTATTTATTTCAAAGGTTTTATATAGCGCTGCTGGACCCGAGGGTTTCAGAGCGCTTTACAGGGAAGGTAACACATAATAATAGCAAATAATAAACAATTAGACAATGTACAGCGAATTTACAGGGGATGTAGCAATGCATTCAGGAGAGCAATGAGAGCAAAGAAAAACAAAGATAGAATTAATGGGGAAGATGAGGTTTTAAAGATAGGAGAAGGAAGGGGTGAGGTGGAAGGGAGGGAGAGTGGGAGGTGGAGAGGGTGTGGGGAAGGAGTGGGTAGGGGAAGATTAAAGCGTGAGCAAGTTCAGGATCGAAGGCATTAGGTACACCAATATTTGTTGAGAAGTTCTTTGAGATCCTTTTTGAAGAGAGGGTAGGAGGGGTTGCAGCAAAGATCTTTGGGGAGAGAGTTCCAAATCGTAGGAGCGTTACCTGAAAATGCCTGGGATTGGGTCTTTTTACATTTGAGTCTAGGAGGGATTAGGACAAGGGAGTTTGAGCTCCTCAGGGACCTGGAACACCCTGCTTTCTGTAGTTTGACTGCAAGGTAAGAGGGAGTGTTTTGGTGAAGAGCTTTATGAGTGATGCAGGCAATCTTGTAGGTTGATCTTCCTTCTATAGGGAGCCAGTTGACAGTTCTGAGGACGGGGGAGATGTGGTCAAATCTTTTACAGTCAGAGATAAGTCTAGCTGCTAGATTGAGAACAGATTTAACCGGTGCAAGATGGACTTTAGGTGTGCCGGAAAGGGTGGCGTTGCCATAGTCAATCTTGGAAAGGACAAGCGATTGGACAACGGTTCTAAAATCATCAGCTGGAATAAAAGGTTTGATTTTTTTGAGGTGGTGAAGGGTGTAAAGAGCACTTTTGGCAGCATTTTTTATGTGGGGAATGAGGTTAAGATTTTGGTCAATGCTGATGCCTAGGGATTTCACAGAATTTGAGGTGGAGAGAGTGCAATTAAGTGCTTTGATATCGTTGATCCAGAGTTGAATGGGAAGGGAATTGTTTTTGGGAGTGAAGAGGATGATTTCAGTTTTTTTCGGATTCAGTTTTAGATGATTCAGATGGAACGATGCTTGAACTTTATTCAAGGTGTCATTGAGGTGAAGAATGTCATTGTGAGATTTGATCTTGTAGTATAGCTGGGTGTCGTCAGCATAAAGGTGGTAACTGATTTTGGCTTGTTTAAGAATGAGAGTGAGTGGTTCCATGAAAAGATTAAATAGGGTTGGGGAGAGGATGGATCCTTGAGGGACACCGAGTAAGACAGGTTGTGGATTAGAGAGGAAATGGTTTAACTTGATTTGCTGTGATCTGTTTTGAAGGAACGAGGAGAACCAATTGAATACAGTGCCTTCAACGCTGAATCGATTTTTGAGAGTGTTGAGAAGGGTGGGATGGTGGACAGTATTAAAAGCAGCCGAGAGGTCAAGTGGGATTAGTAGGGATGATTCACCTCTATCTAGGGAGCGAGGAATATCATCTGTGATGTTTAACATAGCAGTTTCGGTGCTGCATCCCTTTCTAAAACCGAATTGGACGGTGTCTAGGAGATTGAAGGAGAATATATGGTTCTCTAATTGGGACAGGACACATTTTTCAAGGGCCTTAGATAGGAAAGGAAGGTTGGAGATGGGGCGTAGGTTGTTAAGGTCATTGGGGTCAGCAGAGGTGTTTTTAAGAATGGGGGAGATTTGGCCAAGCTGAAGGGAGGCAGGGACAACGCCAGAGGAAAAAGAGGAGTTGATAATATTGGTCCAGATGGGGACAATGATGTGTTTGAGTTCTTGAACCAGATGGGCGGGGAGGGGGTCTTTCGTATGGGAGGAAGGTTTAAGTTTAGAAATGGTGTTGATAATCGTGGATATAGAAACTGGACTGAATTCACTCCATGACGCGTTGTTTTTAGCAGAGTGGACCTTGGGAGAGGAGTCCGATTGTGGGAGAACGGGGATGGATTGAGGGGGGTCGTGAAGTGTGAGAAGAGAGGAGGAGGAGGAGAGAGAGTTAGGAGAGTTAGCGAGTGTGTGTTGGTTGAGGGGAGGTTGGGGCGAGAGTGGGGGGGAAAGAATGATAGTTCTATCTTGTTGATTTTGTTCGTGAAGAAGCTGGCAATTTCTTCGCATCTTTCCATAGAGGCTAATATTTTAGGAGGGCCAGAAGACGTTTGTTTTTTAACGATGTTAAAGAGTTTTCTGGGGCGGTTTCTATCCTGGTCAAGTTGTGACCGGAGAAAGGAGGCTTTTTTGTTGAAGATACGTTTTTTGTATTGAGCTCTAGCAGTTCTTAGGAGAGCCAGATTATCTGCAGAGGGATGATTCCTCCAAACACGTTCAGATTGGCTGAGGGACCGTCTATCATTATTGAGTTCAGAATTGAACCAAGACTTGGGAGGGTTGTTTTTTTGTTGCTTGAGTTTAATTGGAGCAATTTGATCAAGGGCTTTAAGAATAGAATTATTATAATGCTTGGTTAAGTCATTGGTGCTGTTAGAGAGAGGGGGGAGAAGTAGGCAAGTTTTAATAGAGGATTCCAATTCGCCAGGTGGGATACGGTGAAGGTTGCGTGTTAGTTTAGAAGGTAAAGTGTTGATGGGGGCAGGGCTAGTAATGGAGATATTCAGGGTGAAGAGGATAAGGTGGTGGTCGGACCAGTCAACGGGAAGTATATTTGAAAGAGAGGCCAGATCCTTGCTAGTCATTATAGCATCAAGGGTTGCACCGTTGGTATGAGTGGGGGAATTACAGAGTTGGGTCATGTTGGTGATGTCCATGGCATCCTTAAATAGGATGACAGCAGGTTCATTTTTTATATTCCAGTGGATGTTCAAGTCACCAAGGAAGAGATTCTTGGAGTGGGAGAGCGATGATTGAATAATAAGATCAGACATCTCTTCAGTAAACGAGATACTATTCCCAGGGGGGTGGTAGATAGTGTGCAACCGAATGGAGGGGGAGTAAGGAATGATGAGATCGGTGCAGAGGTATTCAAAGGATGAGGGGTCTTGCAGCTGTATAAGCAAGATGTTAAGTTCATCTTTAAAGATTAGTGCAAGGCCTCCTCCTGTTTGCTCGACTCTATCTTTCTTGATGATAGAATACCCTGGGGGAATGAGCAAGTCGAGGATGGGGGTGGATTGGGCGGTGAGCCAGGTTTCAGTTAGGAAAGCGATGTCTATGTTTTCATTGAGAATGGTTTCCGCAATCTCAGTTGCGTGGCACGAGGCGGATCGGCAATTGATCAACATGCAGCAGATGGGAGTAGGGTCTGGTAATTGGGTGGGCGGACATGGGGGGATGGGTCTAAGTTGTTGGGGTGGCCTAAGTGAGGGTGGATGAAGGGGGAGTCGGCTCGTTCCTGTGAGAACTGGGATCGTAGATTGAAAAGTAAGGGGGATAGAGGACGAGGATGGTGAGGGAGCGGTAGGTAATTCCATGAGAGAGTTAACTACCGAGGTTATCGGGTAAGTATCAAGTAGGTGCGGGAAAGTAGTGTTGGCGTGGGGTGGGACGCTTAAGGAAGGTTGAGCGGGTAAGGAACTAGGGAGAGGAGGAGTGTTGAAGTTGGTGATAGCACTAGTTGGGCAGTTAGAGGGTGGATTAATATGATTGTTGATGGGGTCACAAGTTGGACAGTTAGAGGGTGGATTGATATGATTGTTGATGAGGGATGGAAGAGTGAATTGCTGGGGGATCAGTGTGTGGGCGTGAGCTAAGGGGTGGGCTTTAGAAAGGAGTGTTATCTCGTTTCTGAGTGAAGAGAGTTCTAAGACGAGGGATGAAAGGAGAAGTTCAATATTAAGGAGTGATTGCGTGTGAATTGATGGGTGTGGTGGATCTGTAATACATAGGAGGCTGGTTGTCAAAAGGGTTGTTAATGTGGGAAGGACGGGGGAAAGCCTGGGGGGGAGGGGGCGGAGTTGTAGTGTGGGGGAGGATCATTTTTGGAGAGAGGGGGTGTACAGGAGGTAGATATAGGAAGAGCGTCATTTGTAGGTGGACAGTCAGGTGGAAGTTGCTTAAAGTCAGTAAGAGTTGGCGTATCGGTTGAATCAGAAGGAGAAGTGGTATGGAGGTCGGAGGGAGGGCGGTGAGTAGAAGAGAGTGTATTATTAGGAAGGAGGGATAACAAGGGGTAGGTGGAGGGGGCTGTGGGCGTCATTAGGGGGTTGTATAGTGAGGAGGATGAGGTCGGATTGTTGAGTAAGGGAATCAAAGGAGAGGAGGGCTCAGTAGAGCGTAGTGAAATTGGGGTATGCGGAGGAGCAAGATTAGGTGTGAGGATAGCATGAGAATTAGAGAATATTGAGGAATCACGAAGGGGGGTGGGGGAGTCAATTGTGGAGGCGGATGGAGGGGGGACGAGAGTATTAGGGGACAGGGAGACAGGGGGGTCACATGTTAAAGTATTGAGAGCGAGGGTGGAAGATAGAGAATGAGAATGATCAACATGATTGTGGGAGGGGGAGGAGGGGATGGGAATAGAGCGAGGGGATAATGTGGGAGGGGGTGAGGCAAATCAAATCTAGTGTTAGTGATGAAAGCCGGGGAGGACCGTTGTGGTTGGGAGGGGGAAACCGTGTTGGGAGTAGGTAGGGTGGAAGGTAAATAAGGAGGGGGATGAGGGGGATCAGAACTAGTATTAGAGATGTAGGCAGGGGAAGTCAAATGTGGATGAGAAAGGGTGGCAGTGTTAGGAGTATGAGACGATAAACGTAAATCAGGAGGCGATAGGGGGAGGAGAAACGACGTGTGAGGCAGGCAATAAAAGATGGGGTACAAAAGGGATAAGAGATACGGGTGGCGGGGATAGGACGGGCAGTGAAGTGTCTGGTGAAGGGTGTTAGGTTTCAGTCCTCTTTCTATGGCCATGTACTGAAGATCACCTGACACTGAGCGGGAGGGGCTCCTGTTTATAGGGACTTCCTACCTGTGTCTCGTTGCTTGGTTTTATGCTCCTGTCATTTTGGACCGGTTCTGTATTGGATTTGCTGCGCTCTTCTGAACAAGCTTTGCCTTCCTTGGGAGATTCAAGCATCAGCGCCTTGTTGACCGGCGGCTGCCGGTCCGTTTTCCTCACCCTGCCCCTCCTTTCTGGAACCCGTGTGTTATTTTTGCCCCACTAACGATTATTTTTTTGGTGAACTTCCTTCAATATCAGCGGTTCCGCTTACCTCTGTGATCCCGTCAGCGATTCTGCCCTCACTTTGGATCTGTACGCGGCTGCGTGCAGACTGCTGTGCGGCGTCTTCCGGGGTTTGATGCAGCCAATTCCCCTCGTTGTGAATTTCTTGGTTCTTTTCACGAACACATTGGGATTCCGGTTATCGGAATAGCGTTTTTTCCTTAGTTAGTTAGTTTAGGAGGGGGACCTTGTGTTTGGAATCCGTAAATTCCTCTCAGAAAACTTGATGAACAGTAAAGGTTTTTTTTATGTCCGTTGACTTTTTCCCCTTCACTCAAGCCTTCTTTTGTTTTATGGATTTGGACTAGTGGAGAGTGGGGGAAAAAAACACATCTACTGATATACAGCATACACAGAAGGCACTGCGGTAAGAGGGGCATTGGGTCTAGGTGTATCTGTTATTGTACATGGCCATAGAACGATTACTTGTTGGCTTATCTTCCCTTTGATGTGTTACAGTGGAGCCTTTTTGTTCTTCTGTCTCCTACTACAGGTACGCCCATCAGTCTAACGGGATCAGCCTCTCTGAAGATTCAAGGCACCCCCCCTTCCTTATTTTTTCCCCTCCCTCTTCCAGCATCCTAGTTGTTAGTGCCCTGTATATGTACTTCAGTGCACTCTGCTAGGGCGAGGGCAGGGGATAGGGATCAGCATCGCCCCTGCAGTATCGGGCACTATTGGATGGTCGAAGTGACAAAGGGTTCAAAGATTGAGTGAGGGATTGGGATATGGAACTGAAGTGGTGTTCAAAGATATTGAGGTGTTTCTCAGGTGCTTGGATGAGAATGGTTCCAGATTTGAAAATGGAGATAACTATTTCTCCTGGAAAGAAAGGAGATGGGGTGGTGGAGAGTTTCAGACCATATGGAATATTGCGTGACTTAAGGATAGGGAGGTGACGTAGAAATAGGCTTTTCCATTTAGAAGTGTTTTTGGTGAAGAATATGAAATTAGTGATAAGTGAGGAGTTAAAGTTGTTATGATGATCCGCAAATAGGGTTTCTGGGTGTAGACAGAGAATTTTGAGTTTGAAGTTTTTCTTCCCATATTTGGTAAGATGGGAGGGGTAAAGGATGGACCAGGAGTTAGGTCCGAGTTTCGAGATTTGAGACGAAGGGGTCGAGGGGGGAGGCGTGAAGGGCGGCATGATTCGTAGAATGGGGAAAGAGAGAAGGAGAACAGTATATTAGATTGCCATTGACCACTAACAGAATAATGGAAACTGAAATAAAAGAATATTGGAAGTTGAAATTAAAAAGGGGGGGGAGGCATGGGACGAGTTAGGTATAGCCAGAGCAGGTTTACACAATGAGAAGTGTGGGTGTGAATAGATGAGGGAGTGGAGTTACATTTAGCCAGCAGCACATATACCGGTAGTAATGAATGAGGGTGGACTAAACAAAGGGACATCAGGTGTAGTGGAGCAAGAAGCTACACAATAAAATGCAAAATATGTAAAATAAAATACAAGTATAAAAATAGAATAAAAAGTACTGCTTCAAATATCTATTCTCGACTTCAGTAAGAACATATATCCGACTGCAGGGTAATTTTGCACCTGGCACCAACTCAATTTTACAATCATAGGGTTGATGTGGTGGTAATTTCTTTGCCTCCTTTTTATCAAACACCTGAGAAAATTCCCTATATTCCAATGGAATCATCTTCGTCTGCAAAGTACAAATTGTTGCCGGATTGGATGACAATTGTCTTGCTGGTGATTCTCCTCTTAGCATAGGACTACTAGTAAAACAATGCTCCTTGCAGTATTGTGAATCCATCAAAACTGTTCTCTTACTCCAATCAATCCTGGGATTGTGATCAGTAAGCCAGGGTAAACCTAATATCAGCTGGAATTGAGGTGCATCAATCAAATTAAAGGTAATCAATTCAGTATGATTATTCAACCCTCCAAGTTGAATCTGTTCTATTTCATGAGTGATTGAACCTGAGGAGAGAGTAGTCCCATCCACTGCTCAAACCACTTTAAGATTGGCTTTTCTTACAAATGTAATACCCACTTTCTGGGCATATTTGATAGCACAAAAATTCCCAGTTGCTCCGTAATCAATCATGACAGTTACCCCTTTTATTTCCTTGTCTGGAAATCTTGCTGAAAATGAGATCACCATATGAGGGGCTGCAGGCTGTAACATCTTTGCCACTTGTTGGGAAGTTGGGGTGGCTTTTCCTATGCTTCCACCAGGGCAACCCCTTTTACTGATGGAGCTGGTCTTTTAACATCTGATTTATCTTTGTCCTTTTTGGGCAATCTTTTACAAAGTGCCCTGCTTGTCCACAATATAAACACAATTTGCCCAATCTGCGTTTTTCTTTTTCTTCTTTTGACAGGGGCCCTCAAATGGATCCAATTTGCATAGGTTCTTCTGATGTGGAGTTATCCAAGGACTTCTGGATAACCATTGTAATTCTATCAAATCATGGATGAACAGGACAAAATTCTCATCTCTTTTCATTTTTGCGTTCTCTTAGACGATGATCAATTTGTAATACTAAATCAATGAGCTCGGAGATTCCTGTGGGTCTTTTGGGAATTTGAGCCAAGGCATCTTGTAATTCATCATTAAGTCCCCCATAACAAATGGCAGCTTTTTAAAAATCTGGACAACTGGTCTCCACAATTAGTTTGTTGAACTGAGATAAATATCCAACCAAATTTCTACTACCTTCTTTTAATTTCAGCAGTTCATTATCAGAAGCTTGTGAAGCGGTTTGCCGATCAAAAATACTCAGAAATTCTATCTTGGAATTATAAAAAATATATAAAACTGGATCATTTCGGGTTACCAAAGACATGGACCATGCCACTGCATCTCCATTGAGATAAGACAATCTGAATGCCACCTTTTTTTTAATTGGACTTTTTATCGATGACAAAATAAGACATTGCACAGGTATTAAATGATTTGTTGAACACGGTAATTAGCACATATTAAGTACGCATTTCCTTTGCTATTGCTCTTGCCTTCCTACTATTATACCTCCACATTCCTATCTTTACTCCTGCTCCACTAATTGAGTGAAGGGGAGACGCACCAGGCAGAGGGCATACAAATATTTCCTCTATATACATTCCAGTTGCCCCATATTTGTTTCGATTTCCTAGGAGAGCCTCGAGAATAATAAACTGTTTTGTTTGGTTATCGTGCACCAATCCATGTCTTTCTTCCAAGCCTCAACTGTGGGAGTCTCCATTGCCCCCATGCTCTAGCTACGTTATGTTTGGCTACCACCAATACCAATACTGCCCAAGTTTTTTCTTTACTCTTCAAGTCAGTAGGCTCCCAAACATTCAAAAAGGCACCTTTTGGCCCTGGGTTCCAGGGCCAAAAGGTGCATTGAAGTACATCCGCCCAATATCTCTGTATGTGTCTGCAATCCCAGACGATATGGAAAAACGTACCCTCTTGATTACATTGTCTCCGACATTTGGGATCCTCCCTATACCCCATCTTGGCCAGTGCGAGACCTGAGAGGTACACTCTATATAGAATCTTGAGCTGTTTTAAGTTGAGCCCTGAAGAAATTGCCACTTCTTTGAGGGAGGGCAGCGCCTCAAGCCACTTGTCAGCCTCCAGAACTGCGGAGCTGGAGGAGGGGATCAGGTGTATTATTGACCAGTTTCTGATAAGACAGGGAAATTGCTCTTTGTGCATGAAATGAATGAGGATTCTGTCCTCAAGAGGGGAGGACTCGGGGCACCTTGCCCCTGGGGATTGCTGCTTGTAGGGCGTGTCTAAACTGCAAGTATCTGAACCTTTCAGCGAGTTCATAATCTTGTTACAATTGTGCGAAGGAGAGAATACACTCTTTTGCCAAAAAGTCTCCCACCCAAGAGATTCCAATCATGTCCCAGCGGTCTAATCCCTTAGTTTTCCGCAGGGTTCCCAGTTGTTCCATATCCCATAATGGGGTGGCTTATGTGATCTTCCCTGCCCATCCCAGGCTCTTGTTGACTGTGTGCCAAATGTGGACTGCATGACTGGCGGGGCCTGTGAGCCGCAGTAGCAATGGTCTGGTGTAAAGAGTCCTATGGAAGCTCCCTCCTGAAAGGATCCATCGATCCATTCTATACCCAGGGACATCCTGTGGGCTATATATGCAGTGATTAATTGCTGTACGCTGTGTAGCCCAATAGGATTTCTTAATGTTAGGGAGTCCTATATCTCCGTCATACCATCCCCTCATCAACTTCTGGGCGGCCACTCGAGGCGGCTTCCCCACCCACAACAGCTCTCTTTGCTCATTTTCAACTGCTTTGAAGTAGGAGGTGGGAAATGGAAATGGCGCGTTATGCAGCACATACAGGAAGTGTGGGAGAGACATCATCTTAAATAATACTGCACGGTCCAAGAGTGACAAACAAAGGGTTTTCCAGTGTCTTACGTTGGACCTCAAGTGCTGCAGTGGGGGCAAAAGGTTCTGGGCATAGAATTTCTCAGGATCAGTAGTGATATATATACCAAGATATCTAAACCTCTTCTCTGCTCTCTCCACTATATATCCACTAGGCAGTAGTGGAAACATTCCATGCAACACGAATATTGTTGACTCTGTCGAATCATTTGTATAGCACGAGTACTTCCCAAATGTCTAGAATATATTGAGGACTCTTGATTGATGACTGGGGTGACGCCAAATACATTAATATATCGTCCGCATAGAGAGAGATGCTAACTTCCCAGCCCTCCACCCATCTGAGACATCTTATCAGTGGGTCCCTGCGTATCCATGACGCCAGTGGCTCTAGCAGTAACGCAAAAATCAACGGCGATAGAGGGCATCCTTGCCTAGTCCCCCAGGTGAGGGTAAAGATTGGGGATTTTCTATTGTTGATTACCACCTGCACTTACGGGTCATTGTACAGGAGTCTTACCCAGCCTATGAAAGTGGGTCCAAATCCCATTTTGCTCAACACTGCGAATAAATAAGGCCACTCAATTGTGTCGAAGGCCATGTTGGCATCCAGAGGCAACACCACTGCATCTCCCTCAACGTGTCTGTCCTTCCCATTACTCCATGCAGTTGTTGTAGGTTAAGGGATCCATTTCTCTCGGTCATGAAACCGGATTGGTCAGGTTGTACCAAATTCAGGATAACTTGTATCAGGTGTGTGGCCAATAGTTTTACTAATATTTTGACCTCTGCGTTGAGCAAAGATACAGGCCTATACGAGGAGCACTCGTACTTAGGTTTACTTTCCTTATGAATTACCACTATGGTGGCCAGCCTCTGGCCACCATAGTGATAATTCACCCACTTCTCTGCTTTCTATAAATATATCTTTGCGGTCAGGGGCAACAGTGTTGGGTGTCAGTTTATAGAGGTCTATTGGGAGGCCATTGGGTCCAGTCGATTTCCCAGAGCACAGGCCCCTGATGGCCTGTGCTACTTCTTCATTTGATAGATCGCTTTCCAGCAATGCTAGATCCTCAGCTCTGAGTGTTGGTAGCTGTATATTTATATTGTAAAGATAAAGGCCCCCTGCTAATAGGGTACAGTTACTTAAGGCAGGGTAAATAAATCTAGTGTAAATACTTAAGGCAACAAAAGACCCAACAAAACACTATTTCAACAATGTATACACAAAAGGAGAACCTAAATATCTGATATTTTACATAACGTAAAAAATATATTTTATTAATGATCCATTAGATACTGAAAATTTCATATAATGCTAAAACAATACCTCATTTCTACTGTTTCATTTATATCTTCATTCATACAGTGTACAAACACACAATAAAATTCACAATATTTTTCAACTAGGGCAATGATGATAATCAGTAGCTATTATTTATAGTCATAGTCAATGAAGAACAATGTGGCATAATGATAGTAGACTGTTATGTTTGTCCTGCATGCGTTTCGGCACCAGACAGTGCCTTCGTCAGGAAATGCAGCCACAATGGATCAGACTTGAATTCTTATTTTTCTCATTAGGATGTTCAGATTTTATCTTTGACTGCTGTGAACTATGAAGCAGTCACTACGTCTGGCCCAGAATAAACTTGAATAATCAACCTCCACTTGGAAATAGTTATGTCCACGACATCACAGTCCCAAAATGTTTAAAATGGTGGCCTCCGACTTAATATGGATCGTCCTTTTTATTTAGATTCTTATACGCTTGGATGTTGACCAGATGATATATTTGTATGAGGTTGTTAGATTGATAAAAGAGACTTACACAGATGGAGTCCATGTTTAAGAAAAAAAAATGAAAACTTGGATCTTCACAATTCCAGATAGTCTGGCCCTATCCCTTATTTCACCACAGCGACATTAGAGACCACACTCCCTGATACTCAGTCTACCAATTTCCAGTGCCAAGATACTCCATTGGAGTGAAAGTCAGCGTTTTATAAATGTCATCATTCATTATTGATTCATTCTCCGAACGCCTCGATGTCCACGAAGCGAGTAACCCATAGCTGTATACCTGCCAGTAGGGCTCTCAAGTCTGATTCTGGCATGGTATTTGAGTACGCATACATCTTCTGGTAGTATTTCCCGAACTCATCTGCTATTGATTGCAGATCGCATATTTTATCTCCTCTCTCAGTGATAAGCTCTGTTACTAGTCGATTTGCTTGATCATGCTTGTCAAGCCATGCCAGTAGTTTCCCTGCCTTGTCCCCAATTTCATATATTCAATTTAGGGTTGCCCTGTTTAATGCTTTTGCTGCATCCGTAACCAGATCCTAATATGCCATTTTTTTTTTACTCCAATTGGTGCTTAACATCTTCCGCGCTGTCGCTCATCTCTCCCTCCAACCGCAAGATCTTACCCACCAATTCAGCAATCTCTGCGTTTTTCTCTTTTTGGGCCTTCGCTATTGCAGAGCTAGCCTGGCCCCTTACCACGTCTTAAAAGCCTTCCAAAGAGTCCACTTCCACCCTACTGAGCCTATGTTTTCCTGGAAGTAAGGTTCTATACTGTCTGTGACTTTATCCTTTACTAAAGGTATTTTGAGGCTCCATGAGCTAATCGGGCCAATCTACCCGCCTGCCTCTCTGCCACCACCCCCCTAGACCACACTGAGGAGTGATCTGATAGACCCCTTGCCAGGTGTTGCACCTTTTTAATTTGTCCCACCTGATCAGCCAGAGTGAGCAGATAATCTATCCTGGAGAAACTGTTATGGGCACCTGAGTGGAACATAAATTGCACCTCGCTGTGGTGGAGGGCCCTCCACACGTCCACCAAATCCAATGCACCCAGGAATTCCTGAAGATGCAACTGGGTGGGTCGCATGTCTTGAGAGGGTGACGGTCGAGCTGGCCCGAAACTACTGGATTGAAGACCCCTCCTAGCTGGACTCACCCCTACAGTAAATTTATTAATAGGTTTCCCAGGTCTTTAAACGCCAAAGTATGAAGACCAGGGGGATGTACATCGTCACTATGGTGAGCGCCCTGCCCTCCCAGCTCCCTGACAACACGGCCTATCTACCCTGCGTGTCCACCCAGGTACATTTGATCGACATGGGTAAGGCCTTTCTCATCAGGATGCCTACCTCTCTGGATCCGGAGCAGAATCCAGAATGTACTGTAAGTGTGTATTCCCATCAATTCAGCGCCTTACAGGTGTTGTCCATTAAATGTGTCTCTTGTAAGAGAAATACGTCAAGGGAGTGTCGCTTTATGAATTGGAGTACAATCCATCTCCTAAGCCTATCTCCCAAACCATTTACATTTTAGGATCATAGTCTAAGTCCTTTATCTGCTAGTAGAGGCATTGTATCTAGTTCTATCCCCCCTGCACCCTCAGCCCCCCACTGTTTTAATGCACCCCAATTTGTGTAGTGGCATCTCAAAAAATGGATTAGGACATATGGGATGTCTGCTCTTACATTCTCTGTGCTATTTCTCTTACATAGTTTAACTATCAATTGTTTGTCATCTAAACCATAGCATGAATATATAAACAACCAACTGCCCTACCTATTTCCCCAACTATGCTGAGTTCCTTTCACCCTGGTCCCAAACTATTCTACTTTATATAGGGTGGTGGACTGTCTAATTTTTTGCCTACCACCCCCTGCATACATTAACACAAATGCTGCAACACAGTTACTTAAAGAATCAAAGGATATCGTCATTAGCCGGTCACCAGCCTTTGTGCATATAGTTCAAATGGTGTTGATTAGCCTCCCAATGTCACTGTTTTAGCTCACAACCTTCTGTTGCGGTTGCAGGACGGATCAGTTGTCAAGTCTCTCTGAGTTTCCCGGCTCCACTGGAGATGTCTCATGCCTAGCCAAGCCTGATGAGTACCGGGGGGAGTCTCTCCCTCCACTGCTTGGGGTGGCTCCCTTTCGCCGGTCTCCATCCTTCCACCCAATCTTGCCCTGACTCTAGGGTATCAAAGAACCATGCCTTTAACTTGGATTCAATTTGCAATCCGTCTGGAAACAACTTCGAGTAATTCAGTCCCTTATCTCTGAGCACTTTTTTGATGTCCAGGAAAGCCCGACTTTGTTTCTGAAAATGTACTGTGAAATCAGGGAAGGTTACTACGCTGTTTTCATATTTGATTGGTGGGGCACTGCGGGTCGTGTGCAGTATATTATAACGGTCTCTGAAGTTGAGAATTCTAGGCAAATGTGGACTCAGTGGGTCTCCTGGTTTTGATCTAAACCCCCCCTCTATCCCCCAGTACCCTATGGGCCCTTTCGACTGTAAAGTAGTTGGAGAGACCCTTTGGTTGTAAGTATTCCGTGATCAGACGTTCAACAAAGAGATTCACCGCTGGACCCTCTGATCACTCAGGGACCCCCAGAATTCAAACGTTGTTGCGTCATGACCTTCCTTCATATTCAAGTTTACTCTCCATACTTTTACTACCTACCTGTAGGTCCTTAATTTGTTGCTGCATTATTTTTGAGTCCTGGTGAAGGTTGTAAGTGGCTGCTTCCATTGTTTTTACTTTATCACTCATCTTCTGCAGGTCAGCTCTGATGAGTGTAACATCTGTCGTAATTGAGTCCATTTACCGTTCAAGTGAAGTATGTACCCCATTGATTGCAGCTATAACGTCCTTCAGGGTGGGGTCTCCTTCTTCGGGGCTCAACCCAGTTGCTATGTCGGCTTTGGAAATCACCTCCATTTCGGTAGATTTCTGCATTGCATATTTGTCCGGTTTGGCGGGTGCTTTTGTGATCTTTAAACCTAACCATCTCTTATTGTGAGAGCGATGCAGGGGACGAATTTCCAAGGCGAGTCTGCCCTCAGTCCCCCTCGATACTGCCTGCTGCCTGTCTGTGTGGGGTGTGCACCCACCCCACTTGGCCTGTCAGGCTTCTCTTAAGGGACAGCAAATAGCCTTCAAAGTCATTTAGTGGATCCTCTCCCCCCACCTACAAGCTCCAATGGCTTATGATGTGTTGTGTGAGATTCTAGCCTGTGCCAGAGCCACGCTGTCCCCAGTGCATCTGCTCCCGGGCTGCCGACATCCTCCGACCAACCCAAGAGTCTAGGCATATCCCTCAGTCCTTCCTCGATTGCACCTCCGTCAGTTATACAACTCGGTGTGCCTTTTGCCTAACTCCAATCGGGGGGTGCCGGTGAAGCAAGAAGGACTCCGGGTCTCGAGTAGGCATTGCCCCTTCCCCTTCCCCTGCTCAGCTCCCAAGGCTTGAACCAAGTCTTTGTGGCTTAGGAGGGACCCCAAAATGCCTATATCAGGGCTCTCCGAATATAGTCTTGTCTTTCCGCTGCAATGATTGGCTGGATCCATCCCGTCCAACTATCCACTCCTCTGATGTGCAGCAACACCAATTTGCGGCTTTTCACTCTTCCACACGGTGCTCGCACCCAGCCTCTCCGGAGTTGTGTATCATTATTCGCGTCTCCCTTGCCTTAGGGTTATGCAGTGGTGCCCCACGCGATGCTGTTGATCGCATCTACTGGTGCTCGCCGCTGACGCAGTTGAGCGCCCGCTTGCGACATGGCGTGGCTTGGTTCGGAAATTGAGACCCATGCTCCAACTCGGTCGCAGGCCTTAGTGCTCCCCTTCTCTGCTGTGGGCCCCCTAAATAACTGCGGGTGCTCTCCGTGTGCTTCTGGAATCTCCAGACTCGGACTGATGTGTGTCGGTGTACCTGCATGGCTATGTGGACAGATTAATTACAGGTGCAGGTTAGCTTGATGCGGAGCTTCTCTAACTCATGTCCATTTTCGTCGGCGCGTAGCCATGCCCCCATTTGATTGATCTTCTGAAAACAATTACTGGTCGGCACAAAAAATGCAGGGAACACTGGGTTAGAAAATGTTGCACTTTCTGTGGATCCCCACCAAATCTCTTGGGGGGCTAGCAGAATAATTGGGGATATAGCATGAATGAAATCTCAGCAGAAGACGGATTATTAGATACTTTAAGAGACTCCCTAACCCCTGAACCAGAAGCTAATCCTGCTACCAACTCATCCATTTTCAGTTTAAGCTGCAATGAGTCCTGGCTAGGTCTGCTAATCTCCTCTCCAAGGGACTTGTTTTCTTCTAATGCACTATTCAGTTGTTTTTGCTTTCCATCCAACACGGATGCCAAAGCCTTCAAATCCATTCCCTCAGATATTCCATCCTGGAGGAGATCTAATTTCCCAATCAAGGGTTTGGGGGCACTTCAATCTGTCACAAAACCTAAATAGTGATCTCAGGAATAGATGACTTGTCCAAAGGCCACTTTACTACTTCAGTCGACAAATTAATATGCCAGTCGCGGACACTAGCAGGGGGGAAGTGAAAAAGAGAGACTGCCTCAATTGTCTGGCACATCTACTGCAAGTCTTCTTACAGGCACCTGAAATAACAGACAATTATATTTAGCTTTGGTACATTTCTCTTTAGTCTCTACAACAGAGGTCTTCAATGTGCGGGCGCGGCCCACAGGGGACCCTGGAGTCCTGGGAAGGGGGTCGCCTATTTCCAGGCCTAACTTCTGCCTGGAATACCAAACTTGCTCTTCCTGTTGGGCAGTGGTCAAACACGATCCTTAAATGCTCCAGCTTAAGTTACTGGATTGTCATATGCTATAAAACCAAGAGGCCCGGCCCACAAATAAACAATCCTTTAAATCAGTCTTCATCACCGTTCCCTCTAAGGCGCGCGCGCGCACCGCTCCTGACCTCACCACGCACCACCTAGCGTGGAGCGCGCACACGGTCAGGAAGTAGCGACGCCGGCTGCTTTGAAAGAAGCAAGCGGCGTGAATGCGGCGGAGCGGTCGTGAGGCGTGCAGGTAAGGAGGTGGGGGGAGGGCTTGTGGCGCTTGAGGCTATGAGGGAGGGCGGGGTAGACTCTGGCCTTTTGTTTAAGTATTGCTGTTAATTAGAGCCCCTTCACGGGCTCCGATTAACAGTAATACTTAAACAAAAGGCCAGTCTTCCCTTCGCTTTCCTAACAAAAGAGTAGACAGTTTCCAAACACACGCTGTGTTTGGAAACTGCCTACACTTTTGTTAGGAAAGCGCGGGGAAGACTCTGGCCTTTTGTTTAAGTATTACTGTTAATCGGAGCCCGTGAAGGGGCTCTGATTAACAGCAATACTTAAACAAAAGGCCAGAGTCTACCCCGCCCTCCCTCATAGCCTTAAGAGCCACAAATTGCTATGTGTGACATTTTCATAATTCCACTAATTCCATTACGGCACTTCAGCTGCTGCAGTTAACTCATTGTCGGGGCGAATCTTATGAGTCCTTAAATGTGCATCCCCCGACTCGGGGGATGCATATTTAAGGACTCATAAGATTTTCCCGAACAACTCGCCCCCACACTTATGCTCCTCACCCCTCTCAGACAGTTCAGGGAGTGATTCAAGACTTGCTGAAAAGATACTGACCTCAACCAAACTAACATGTCAATTTCATCAGCTTGGGGGCCACCACTAATTTCGTTCACAGAACCATGTCAGACCTCTACCTTGTCATTTGCACCACAAAACTACATGAGCTCATGTGCCATTGAACTATGGTCTCTTACATGGGTTCTGTGTTACGGTGGTACTCAGGGGCAAGACTTGCTTTTAGATTTATAATACATGAAAATGTTAGGTTACAATCCAGATTTTGGGTATGAGTGTGGCCAAACATTTAGCAAATTGAGCATACCTGTTGTGTACTCACGTACAATGCATATCATGCTTCCATGCGCACATAGCCAGTGGGACAGAGGGCAGGAAGGCACCAAAAACGAGTGGGGCAGAGGGCAGAAGGGCACCAAAAACGAATGGGACAGAGGGCAGAAGGGCACCGAAAGCGAGTGGGGCAGAGGGCAGGAGGGCACCAAAAGCGAGTGGGGCAGAGGGCAGGAGGGCACCAAAAACGAGTGGGACAGAGGGCAGAAGGGCACCAAAAGCGAGTGGGGCAGAGGGCAGGAGGGCACCAAAAGCGAGTGGGACAGAGGGCACCAAAAACGAGTGGGACAGAGGGCAGAAGGGCACCAAAAGCGAGTGGGGCAGAGGGCAGGAGGGCACCAAAAACAAGTGGGACAGAGGGCAGAAGGGCACCAAAAGCGAGTGGGGCAG
Organism: Lissotriton helveticus; assembly: GCF_964261635.1. NCBI lineage: Eukaryota > Metazoa > Chordata > Amphibia > Caudata > Salamandridae > Lissotriton > Lissotriton helveticus. The sequence continues at coordinate 190,983,593 of NC_136060.1, forward strand.
AGGGCAGGAGGGCACCAAAAGCGAGTGGGGCAGAGGGCAGGAAGGCACCAAAAGCGAGTGGGGCAGAGGGCAGGAGGGCACCAAAAGCGAGTGGGACAGAGGGCAGAAGGGCACTAAAAGCGAGTGGGGCAGAGGGAAGGAGGGCACCAAAAACGAGTGGCATTTGGTGCCGCAGACGCGCGAGGTTCGGTTCCTGGCGCACATAGCCATGGTTGCAGCGCACAGAGACCCTCCACTGCCGCACACAGAGGAAAAAAATTAGAGGGAACATTGGTCTTCATGCCAGGGTGCCTGCTTGCCTGAATGAAATTTAAATATGTGCAAATGTAAAGGATGCTTGGGAGTGGTTCTGGCTTTAATTGAATCACTTCAAGCATTGTGATGGTAAATATGTGGTGGGTTTTTTGTGTGGTTGTTAGCAACTGGGCTCTAAAGTGGGTACTTTTAATGATAACTCTTTTTACACAGCGCTTAGTACCCCTCAGGAGGTGTTGAAGGGACAATTATGTCAAAAAACAATGCATTACTTATGGTTTGATATTACACAAAGCTACATTTTGGAAGCTTCATTTTATCCTAAAACTTTGCACGTTTTGTAGCAGTCTATCTTATAATGTGTGTAATGCAAGTATAAAATAATGACTTACACATTCACTGTGCTTTCTGTCACAGGCTTTGACCTCATAGCACTAAAAATAAACCAAATGTAATTCTGTGGCTCTCTGGTTATACGCAGACCTATGCAGTGCATTAAATAATAGAGGTTTTATAATGTACTATATAGTATTTACGTTTTAAATGTATTTTTCATTTAAGCTACCCATTATTTTATATTTATTTACCTGACGGTGAAAGACCTAAAAAATAAACAAAATATTTTGGGGCGGATTTGTGCGAGGCTTGCGCCGCGTCATTTTTTTTAAGCTTCGGGGGCACAAGCATCTCAATCATATCTATGAGGTGAGGCAAAGTCACCCAGAGTGGCTTTGCATGGCTTCATAGATACGGCGTAAGTCGCTGCGTTTCCTTACTCTATGTGAAGTGGGTGTCCCATAGGTGTTGCGGTGGGTGTCCCCACACAACGCCCATGGATTTTGATGCTGCCACAGATTTACAAAACCATGTAAACCTGGGGCAGTGCCTAAACCTTATGCCTCCCCACACCAGGCGTGACGAGGAGAAAGGTTTTCATTTCTCCTTGTTTTTTCCTCTTTCCATGTGCACTGCATTCTGCAGCGCACATAGAAAGAGGAAGACCCCAAACCTCTCTTAGGATGGTTTTTGTGCAGGAAGGTGCGCCTTCCTGCACAAAAACCATCCTGCTGATGTTGGTGCTAGGCAGCAAATTTGTGGGCTAACATAGGGGGGAAAATGACAAGAATGCACCATATTTCATAAATAAGGGGCATTCCTGCCCTTTCACATTGGCGTAGGGCAGCGCAGTAATAAGACTTGTGGTGCGGGCCTCGCCAGTTCCTCATAAATGAGGCCCTTTGTAGCCACACCTTGGACCACGCCCCTAACCACTGACCTTTAGTTTGCTAAACACGGTTCAATTTATTTCCCCAATGTATAAGTGATTTGCTGTGGGAATTGGGAGCGTTTATGGTTGTCGATAGTTGGCAATGATGAGGAGGCCCAGTTCTAGAAATCTTTGTCAAGAAGGGGTCCTTAAGCCTAAAAGTTTTTGACGGGGGGGGAGGGTCTCGGCATCAAAAAGTTTGAAAACCTCTGCTCTACAACCTGGGTGATCCTCAATGTACCTGACTAATCATGAGGGTAGCCACTCTCCATTGTGTCGCTAGTCAGACCCTCCAGGATTTCGCAATGGCAAATCGCAAAATTGGTAGTTCTGTAAAAATGCTATTTTTACAAAACTGCCTGTAAAATTTGGAAAATTTTATCATTTTTTATTTTCACGAGGCTGATAAAGGGCTGTTAAAACACAACAGATATTTTTGCCTCTCATTCCCAAGTTTTGGGAAACGAGGACCTCTTGTGGCCATCTTATGTCAGGTTGGTCAAAAGGGGGGGGGAGAGAGAGGTACTTAGTGGACCTTGCCTCATGTATCATATAATCAATCAAAAGAAGTCCACTAGAAAAATATTTTGAATTATTAAAACTGGTATCCTTCCAGATGTGTTAGTGATCCCTGAGGGAAATGATTAATTTTCTTAAAATAACACTCACCAAAAGGCCCCTTGGTGGCATGCTTCATCAGGTTCTTCCTACCGCGCTGCGGGACAGGCATGCTACGACCGACGGACGCTTCTTGGAAGCTGCGTCCTTACACGCAACACTTCGTCATTTCGCCCACTTTCGTGAGAGTAAGACGCGGTACGGAGATCAACCGGGAGGCTGCACCACCTCGTCCCAGCCAGATTGAAGCGCGAAAGTGAAAGCGCGTAAACGTGAATCTAGGAAATGTGTATTCAGGAATTTTTTGACTGCCGGTGAGCGGCTCGCACTCGTCGCTGAAACCCTCGGGTGGGGAACGGAAGGCCTTCGCTACCAAGGAAGGAGGCGTTGGGACCGTCCCAGAAACCTAGCAAAATAGCCTCGACCAGGGGCATCTTTAAAAGTCTAAAAGCCAGAATCACGGCCAGCCAGCCACCCCACAGTAGTGGTAAGAGTTTTTTGTTTATTTGTATATTTGAAAAGCTATTAATGCTGGTTAAAAAAGTTGTTAACCTTTAGCTACGCTACGCCAGAGAGCAGTTTTTAAAGGGGCATATGTGGTGGCAGCAATCAGTGGAGGAAATAAGAAATTGAGGGGGTAAGGAAGTTGAGCATCATCCCACTCACCAGCACCCTTTCAATCTTCAACGGTATACGTCACGCAACACAGTAGGAGCCCCTACAGGTGGCGTAGAGGAAGCCAAAAACAAGTAAAGCACCCAAAGACTTCCCATCATTGAATAATGAGTCTATAGACGAAAATGGGTCCCTTGTAGAGAGTATGGAACGGTCGGAGAAGAATGATAAGAGAGGGTGCAAGAGAGCCACAAAGAAGAAATCATCATTCACTAAATCTCAAGTCAACGTGAAAGGGGGGCCCTTTGTGTCAAAATCAATAAAGGACTTTGTGGGCAAACACTCCAAGAAGGTACCTACGCCCCTGAAAACTCAAGACCATAATAAGGAACAGTCAATTGCACAGAGAGCTAATGAACACTGTTCCTCAAGTCTTGAAGAATTACTTATCAACCAAAGTAACTTAAGCCAAATTAATCCCATCCTGGAATCAAGACTTTCCTCATCCCCACGGATATTTTCTATGACCAGAGCCGATGAAGTAGAATATGAGCAGAATGCCTCAAAGGAACTGCGCGATCAGAAAGACATTATGGACTCGGATAAAAGGACTAAATTAGATGAAAGCTTGGGACATTCGGTAAATCAAGGTTCCAAGTTGTTAGAAGAATTGGGGAGCAATAACACATTGGGTTTAGATATATCCGTAATACCCTCGGCCTCAATGTAGGACATAATGCTGATGTTGCAAAATACATTGCAAGGCCTGCTAGAAGTTACAATATAATAACATTCTAAATTCCCATGAAATTCTTTTTTTTTTTAATTGTGGGAGAATTACAGGGGATCAGGGGTCTAATGCCATCTGTGGTTAGACCGGTGCCTGATACCTCTACTCAAGTCTGTGCAGTGGAATCAGTGCAAATGAATAATCCACATGACGTGTTTATTTCAAGCTGTCCAATTTTAATTAGGGGATGGGGAGATCATCCCTGTTATAGGCACCCTAACACTCGGTATTATTTAAGAAGACAAACGCAGCAAAAGCAAAAACAAAAGGGACCAAAGAAAGGAAGGGATAAGGGAGTTGGGCCTAAAGAAACATAAAAAAGAGGAAATCCCCCAAATAATAGAAGGAAAAGGAGGAATCTAGAGAGCCCATCGAATATGCCACGGGTGGAAACAGGGGGGAAAAGGGTCCAACAAAAAATCACTGGTAAAGCTAATAGGGAGTATAAAATGCTGGTAACAAGGGTAAACTCGCAGGGAGGGAAAGAACTCCCAAGGAATCCAGCAATGGGTGGAAGAATACCAAAAATTCCAAGTGGCTACACTTTGAACCCTCTGAAGTGGAGAAGGAGAGGAAAAAGGTAAGAAAGATTGCACCTTTGAAATCGTTCCCAACCCTTATTTTCATTCTCAAAATGCCCTAGCCTGAGAGAAATTGGGTCAAAAGATCTGAGGCAGGTAGGATTTAGCCTCAATAATAAAGGCAAGGAATTTACAAAGGTCGAAGTCTACTCAGGGCTGGTAAAGGTGGCAATTCTAAAAGCCAAAGAAGAGATACTAAAAGAAGGAATAAGGCTAATACCAGATGTAGAATTGGAAGGGGTATAGCAGCATGGCAGTGCTTTTATAAAATGCCTTGCAGGCCTGGGGAAAAGGCAAGTGAGATTGATAGCCATGGCATGCGGGGAAAGAACAAATATCAACATAGCGGTTGAGAACCCAGAGCCCAGTAAAAGCTTGGGTAATTGGAGGCCAGGCCATAGTACATAAGTACATCCTTATGGGACCTGAATGAGTCTAGTCATCTCAGCGATATTGATTAGGGAAGTGGGTCTTCGCATTGCTTGAAAATAATATTGTGGAACATAAATGGGTCTGCAGGGTAAACAAAAGCTGAAAACATAAAACGTGTCACTGCACGCAGATATTATTTGTTTGCAGGAAACATGGCTATGCGCCAACATCCCGGTAATTGAAAGTTATGTCCAACTTCATAAACTTGCTAGTAAAAAAAAGATTTGGAAGAGCATCCGGGGAGATTATGACACCTCTGCCAGGATCGCGAGAAAAGTAAAGTTCATCTTGCAAATGGGTGTTGGTTAGTGAGATATCCCTACTGGTTGGTGACAGGTTGAATGACCTCTTGATTTTGGTGAATATCTACATACAATGGGGTTCTCAAGGAGTACGAAATGGAAATGGAGTTATTTGAGAATGTTATGAATTCTTTAAGTGAAAAGTATGAAAACGACTTGATGGTCATTATGGGTGATTTTAACCATACACTTAACCCCAAAAATCTAGACCCTTGATTCAAAGAAATTATAAGCGCCTATGGTATAATGCCAGCTGACTTTCCCAATAGTACTACAACTAAACAAGATGAAGCCCGTGGGAAATTCTTAGGATCAAAAGGGTTATTCAGTTTAAGTGGCAGGATGGAATCTGACCGTCCAGCGAAACAGACCTTTAGAATAGGTAATCAACACTGCCCAATAGATTTTGTGTTTATACACACATGCAACCATGTCATTGTAAAAAAGTTTAAGGTAATCCAGCGTAAAGACAGTGCTCATAATGCCCTGTTCTGTGAGCTTTTAATGGGGCCTATAAGTCATGACGAAAGAGTACTCCCTCAAAATATGTCATACCCCAAACACCAGTCTACAAGATTAACAGATGACCATATAGAGAAATTGGCAAGTTTTCAACAGAAATTAAATTTGGAAGATGCCTATGATCAGAAAGTTGCATGGTTTGAGGACAAAATCGAACAGGTTGTACAGTGCCTTAGAGTTGACCTACAAAGGAAGAAAAAGGATACCATAGACTCACAAACCAGCCAAAGAATGCAAACAGTTGGTTTGACACTACGTGCAGGGAAATAAAAAAAAAAGAATTACAGATTGATTAATCTGTTGGATATTGGAGTGAAGGTATTCTCTAAAATAATCCTTGGCAGATTGAAGGAATGGGTAGAGCAACAGTTGATTGTACCAGTGGAACAAGGTAGTTTTAAGGAGGGACCCTCAACGATTGACCACTGCTTTGCCTTATGGGCAGTGGCTCGGAAGTCCATAGAGCAGCAAGGTAGACTACACTGCTGCTTTGTCAACTTCCAAACGGCTTTTGACCTGGTAGATAGGGAGTGTCTGTGGGAAACTCTGAGAAGCTATAATGTCCCGGGTGAGCTCCTAGCAATAAGCCAGGAGTTGCATAGTCAGAACTGGGTCCAAGGTCATTAAAGACACAATGGGGGGCCTGACACCTGAAATAGCGATTAATAATGGCCTAAGACAGGGCTGTGTACTGGCCCTGCTTCTTGTTGCTATCTTTCTTGCAGATCTGCTTTCTTCTTTGGTGAAGGATAGAACTGGAAGCCCAAAAGTAAATGGGCAGCATTTATCCGGTCTACTGTACGCAGACAATTTAGTAATTCTTGATCAGACAGAGTTGGTTCTGCAAAGGAAGCTAAACGCTTTCAGCATATATTGTGTAACTAAACATCTTACAGTAAACATGGATAAAACTAAAATGCTGTGCCTTGGGAAGAGAGATCAAAAGTTTAACTGGTATTTGGGGCAAACCAAACTAGAGATTGTAAATGAGTATAAATATCTCGGAATATGGATCGGCAAGTCTCTAAAGTGGGGTACGCACCTGGAGGCACAGAAAGTAAAAGCCTTAGCTTCTATATGTGGGTTGAAAAAATGTAATCACAGTTATGGTGCTATCTCAGACCATTGTTGAACGCCTTCAATGCAAAGATCTCCCCGCAAAAAATGTTGATGTAGAACTTACGGAAAGCACATCAGAACCATTTGAATAGAAATACTGTTACATCTTGTTCCTTAATCAGGTCCTAGAAAATTGTCTTTTGCTGAAACCGATAAGAAAGTCATGTATTGGAATATTATATATATTAATGCTGCTATTCCCACTGTATTCTAAATGTACCTCATGTAACTGTGAAGCACTCTGATACCCAAGGGTCATGTCCACGCTATAGAAAACTCTATAAATAAAATAATAATTGCAGTATGGAGCAGAAATTCTCTGCCTAGGTGGAAAAAGTACATGGGACAGCGAGGAAGGGAAATGTTTAAAAGCGTTAATGTCATTGCCTAGCTCATCAATGATTCAGGCAATTAGATTGGAGCTAGGCATGACCTCTTGGAATGTTCAGGCGCAAGTGGGTCTTCTCAGATTTTGGAAACGGCTGGGGCAAGAGAAGAAATGAAAGTGTCATGATGGTGTGTGATGGAGATCCAGCTTAGTGAATTAAACTGGTCCAAAGCAATAAGAATGAAACTATGCCATCTGTGAAGGTGATAATTGATCCCCAGAACCTGTATATTGATTAAACAAAAAGTGTACTTAAATCTCTAGGGAAGGAAATGTCTAGATTGAACGATATGGAGTACCTGAGAAAGAAAGAATCTGTACAGTTTATGATAGACAGCTGGAGGCAAGGAAATTGGTACCCTATCTAGACACCTTAACAAACCAATGGTTTAGAATGGAAGTATTAAGGCTGAGAATCGGTATTAATCTGCTCTGTTAAATGACAAAATAAAAAGGGAACTGATGCAACCTGACGGTAGATGCACATGTAGGACGTGCATGAAATGTAATTGCTTACACATTTTAATGGACTGTCATAAATAGTTAGTCCAGCGAAAACAGTTTTTTCGACGTATTGTCTTAAAATATGGTGTTAGGTTGCGTATGCAAGCAATCAAGCTCCTTACTGATATGCTAAATCTTGAAATTGCAATTGCTGTGGCGAAGTTTATGCAAGCTGCTAAAAGGTTTCTTATGGAATAGGGAATGGATGGCAGTAAGTGAGGTTGAGTAATGATGTATAGCAGTGGATCCCAAACTTTTTTGACCCGTGGCTCCCTTGACCCAATTGGCAGTTGTCTGTGGCTCCCCACCATTTTTAACCCGTGCCGCGGCGCACAATTTGGGAACCACTGGACTACATGAAGAATCAAGCCTAGACGTGAAGAAGGATTCAGAGAGTAGCCATCACCATCATAAAACTTTATTTGCAATCACAAAACAAAGAGCTAAAAAATACATTTTAATGTATACAACACCGTCATAGAGTATCATAAAGCACTCCCACTAAAAGTAACCAGGCTAGAGAAAGGCTCAAGGAGCTCTGTGGCGTTACAAGAAGTTTAGGTGTGGTGGGCTCTGATGAGCCCAAGATGGCTGACCAGATCCCTTCTACCCAGTGTTTTAAGAGGGCTGGGTCCTGCCGGTGCAGTCCTTTAAAAAGCAGGTGTCAAGATGGGTCCCTATTGGGCTCTCCATTTTTGCCTTCAGCCTCAGGATGGAATTTTTTTTTTTTAACTCTGTAGCAGTCACTTCACTGCCTTTGAGGTAACTCCAAAGAGACACGTTATAGTTCTTTCAGTCCCATCATAAAATTTCTAATGAAAAATAATAATAATAGTTTTAAAGTTTTTAAGTAAACCGTTGTGGAAGAATAAACGATATGCCCTTCTCTGAAAGAGTTATTTATCTTCAAGGAAAAATGTCACTTGCGGATTCCCTTTTCACCGCGAATGAAGGACGTGTCTCTCAGTAAATGTATTCCTGTCAGAGACTTGCAGGGGTCTCATGGCGCTCAAAAAACAATCCTCCACTTGCGAGTGGGGGGATGGGGGGGGGGGGGTGGGAGCGATGAGCTCTCCCCAAGGAAGGGCTACAATAAAATAAACAAACACACCAGAGACCCCAAGGACCCTGCCCTGCTCACCTCCCATCCTAATACTTTACACTGCCCCTGGAGGTGCTTTCTTCCACTGGAGTCTAAACATTCAGTCATAGCCTCAAGGTGGCATGACATAGCATTGAGGGCCCCGAACAGTGGTGAGGGACGCACGTTTCACCATTAGACATTCATTTCACGGGTCACCAGGAGAGGATGTGGCTAAACGACTAGAGCGGCCGATTTTAAAGCTGGGGAACTGGGTTCGAGTCTCGGCAGGGATGCGCAAATCACTTAATCTCCCCGTGCCTAAAAACGAATGTGTCCGTCTGTAACGCAACTGGTGCTAATGCAAAGCGCTCTGATGCCTTCGGGTGGAGTTTGCGCTATATAAAACTGCAAAACAATACTTGGTAGGGGGCCTTGTGCTGCTTTTGGGGAGCATTGAATCAGATGACGTAGTAAAATTACAAAGAGCACGGCGCAAGAGGCGTTTCTCATCACCATAAATTCATAAACAGCCTTTGAAGACGTATAACCAGTAGGCGCTTTATACAGCGCTATATATGAAGCTGTGTGTGTTCCGCGGTGCGCAGTGTGCCTACATGAGATAGTGGAGACTGGGAGGGATTTATGAGGCCAGGATTGAGGCCCTCGCCCAGGACCATATATGTAGGATGACGAGGCCGCACTAGGGCCTCACAGGAGGACGTCCTCGAGGGAGCAGAGCAGGAACACGAAACTGAAAGACAACACACCACACTCTCCAACATGCAGCAGTTACGAGTGACGACCCCTCAACGAGGAGATAGGCGTAGTTCTGGGCCAAGCTCTCTAGAGGACATAAAAAGAATCACTTCGAGAATCTGTTCGAGGTCACCTACCAAGGGTCAAAGGTCAGCTGCACCTGCGATAGTTCAGAATCACCTCCAGTAAGGAAGGCTAAGGGACCCCTATAGGGACGAGGCTCGGGTAGGATTGAGCACACAAGCATTTTTAATGTGTGAATGAAATAATGGATGAATGAGTTGAATGAGTGCCATGTGTCTGTAAAAAAGGGTATAGCTGGAAGTATGAAAGTAAGCTAGAGTGCCTTTACGAGGGGTCACATAAGACCATGTTATGATAGTAATTACTGCACTAATACTGTTCTTCCTTCTACCAAATTCGCAAACATTTATTTTGCACGAGTGCATGCATGGGAACAACGCGACTGGTCAGAATGCGAGAATCCGCTGTTTGCGGCATTTGTTTTTTGCACTGATTTTTAGCACACAATATAGCGCCCTTGATCTGGGGAGTGAACACTCATCTGGGGCCATTAGGAGTAATTACAGAGTCCCCTAGTCCAGTAATGAGCAGCTCGCCATTGGAGCAGCAGAAGCAGTTAAGGCGCTGGGGCTGATGAGTGCAGCCCTTAATGGAGCCATTGAGATGCAGAGGGCGAGGATCACGTGACCTGGCAGCACAAAGGAGGGGGAGGAATTGCGGCTGCAATTTCCACGACCCACATCCTGCGCGGCGGCGCCCCTGGCTTCTAATACCGGCGCACCGGGGTGCTGCGGCGCACACTTTGGGAACCACTAATGTAGTATAGGGATTTAAATGTTATTCTTTTAAATGTTTTAAAATAGGGTGTTAATACTATCTGGATTATATATGCAATATTTGAATGTGGATATAACGTATGTATGGAATTATTTTTAACAAACTTGAAAAGGATTATAAGAAGTATTAGGCTCCTTGAATAGAGCGAGATGATGAACTTTTAATTATTTTAGAATATTTATACAAAATGTTGTTTTATGTGGTTTAAAGACCAATGGTCTAAATAAACTTTATTTTTGACTTGACTTGACTTCTTTTGATTGTTCATCTTATGATGTCCACAATATTATTACATGATTAAAAAGGCGAAGTCAGGCAAAAAAGTCTTGGAGGGTCTGGTAAATACAGAGTATTCATAATTTATTTTCCCATGTCTAATGTGCAATTCATTATTTCACATAATCATTTCTGTTTACTAAGTTGGTGCCCAAGGGAGTGACTAAATCAAGTATCTTTGTTTCGAGTAGGAAAATTAAGCATGGGCGGATTTTGCGAATCTGGCGTACGCGAACTTGCGTATTTACGGATTGGCAATCCGCAAAATCTGCGAACTCTCGCGAATTTGCGGATTTTTGTGTTTTTTTGTGTTCCCAAGGGTTTCTGCCAGTTCGCGAGGTTTGTGTACCAGTTCGCAATTGCGAACTTACTTTTCGGCTCGCAACGGCCGCGACTATGTTGTTTCTACGTCTGGTTCATCATCACAGGTTCACAGCACCCTCTGTTTCATCACTGCCACCCTCTGGTACAGCCATGCCACCCTCTGGTACATCCTCACTGCCACCCTTTGGTTGGTTTATCACTGTAGATTATGGGGGTGAAAAAAAGCAAGCACACCTGCCCTGCTTCAACTGCCATGAATTAATTTGGGGTTGATTAATGTGTCACTGATTTTTAAACTTCCAGTCTGGCTGGCACCTGCTTCCTTCCTTATCTGTAATTTGCTTTCTGTTGCAGTGCAATTTTTTTTCACAGGACCTTTATGGCCTACTTGTAGCTATTCTATGAGCCTGCTGTGAGGGTCAGAGCAGGGTCATAGAATAGTTGCAAATAGGCAACTGAACTCTGGAGGGCCCCCTCAGGAAGCACTAGAGTGAATGGTTACTAATGTTAAGATTGAACTTTTGCACCTGCTGATTGCTTTCAGTTTTGCAAATATCGTTTTTCTGCAATTTCGCGCGATTTGCGGGGCGCAAATCCGTGCGAGATCGATTTCGGAAGCCGCGAATACACGGTTTGTTTTTTTTGCTGCGTGTTTGTTCGCGTGATTTTTTGCGTGTTCGCAAGCCGCTTGTAGCGCAACGTTTGCGAAGTTACCCTAGCGGTCGTACATGGGCGCGGCCATCTTGTTTGCGTGACGTAATTCCGTTTCCGGGCGCTATGTGTAATCTCGCAAAGTGTGCGGCTCGCTAGTACAATTTCGCGTGTGATCGCGAGGAAAATCTCGCGCGAACTTACCCACGCGGTCGTGAACGGGCGCGGCCATCTTGTTTCTCATTCATTGCTATGGTTCTGGGCATGCTCTCTGTATCCTTTCTTAATCTCTGCCATCCTTTGCTTGTTTGAAGTTTTTTTTGATCTATTTTACTTCTTATCTATCCCTCTATTTTTCTAGCTCTATATTTTTGTGTTTTCTGCTACTTTTTGTTAATTTTAAACTACTTTTTTAAACACTTTTCTTTTCTTCTTCCCTGTTCTATTTCTTCTTTCTTATTTTGCTTCCTTTCTGCCCAGACCATGGCAAAGGGAGCCGGGAAGAAGCCCGCAAAGGGGACGGGTCCCGCACCCCGTGCCCCGGCTCCCGTGCGGGCGTTTGAGGGGGGAGACAGTTATAGCTCGGGAGATTTTTAGTGCGGAGGAGGTGGCCGCATTAGTCTTTCACGTCCAGCGGCGCCTCCCCAAGACCATCATGGGAGGCGGCAGGATCGCTGCCGGCTACGGGATCCGGGGGCGCCGGAAGCGGTGGGAGAAGGTGTGCCGGGCCATGTTTGAACACTCTGGGGTCCGGCGCACCTATAACCAGGCCACCCACCGCTGAACGGATCTCATGGACCGGGAACGCGACTTGCTGGACGTGCTCGGCGTAGAGATCCCCTGGCTTGATGAGTAGTAGTAGCTATTTCTATCTATTTCATCACTACTCTGTTTTATCCCGCTCTGTGTGTTATTATATTGCAAATTTTTGTTTTTTACCAAGAGCAATAATGCTGCCGATTACATTGTAGGTAAATTATATTTCAAAATCTTCTATGCATTTCAGGTGCACTGCTCTCCTCAGTAGCCTTGCTACTATGCTTATTTGTTTTCTATTTTGTGTTCATTTCATTGGCCTGAGAAATTATGTATGAGTGTAGTGTAAAGAACTGCGTAATGCTAGAAACTAAGGGTCAGATTTTCAATTACCGGCGCATCCCTGCAAAGTAGCAGGGATGCGCCAGTAATTGTGCACCATGCCACCACCACCCATGGTGCGCCGTATTTACAATGTGGCGCACCATGGGCCCAAAACGTCACAGAAGCCTTACGCATCTGTGCCGTAAAGGCGGCGCATTGCTGAAGTTGCGTGCCAACGATGGCGCAGCTCCAGCAATGCTCTGGGGTGCCCTATCTCCCCAATGCTGCATCAAGCCGTACGTCGGTTTCAAGCAGGCGCAGGGTTTGAGTCACGCATCATTGTCCTAAAAGTGACTGATTGACATCTTGTAGATTTCCCTCAGCCACTTTTAGGATTCGTTCCTGCGCAGGAACGCCCTCCCTTGCGCCGGAACGCCCCCTGATGGCGCAGGGCTTTACAACGTGATGCATCTCCCATATGCGTCACTTTGTTAATATACGCCGCACCATGGCGCCTCTTTTGTTCTGCCGCTGCGTCACAAAAGTCACGCAACAATGGAGCAAAAGAGCCGCAAGGGGCTTCTAAATCAGCCCCTACAGACTCAAGTCCAGTCCTTCCTTTAGACACATGGCTATAAGAAGAAATAGTGGTGGTGATCGGTGGATTGATAGTTTGAGTATTCACTGATCTGCAAGCACGATGGACTTTGTCTGTCACTTCGCGTGCTGCGGACTGCTGCCTGCCAGGCCTAGGCAAACCTTTTTAGTAGTTTGTTTAGTGAGTTACATAGGAACTTTCCAAGTCAACGGTCCGCAAATCAAGCAATACTAATAACGTAGTAGACCACATGAGATCGGTCAATATATCCCGTGGAATAGTTGTCTATTTGCTATTTCGCCAAAATATTTTGTTATTGTTCTTTTGAAATGTTTGATTTGGTTGACAAATATCATCCATGTTTTCTGGTCTTTCTTTCTTTCATGTTGTACATCAGCTCCCCCCAGGGGCAAGAGGACACAGGAGGAGGAGGAGGGTGCTATTGAGGATGCAGGCCAGGATCGGGCAGGCGAGGGCTCCTTTGCTGGCCCCAGTAAGTTTTAATTTTAATATAGAGTACCTATTTTTTCCTAGCGTTCCTCATTCGATTTTTTCTAAATCGTCTTTGATCTTCTTGTAGACTGGATCTAAATTCTTATCCTTCCTCGACTATGACTCCCTGTGGTATTACTAGATTATTCTTATTAGTCTGTCTGTGTAGCTAACTAAGATAGCACATTTGGCAATTCCATTGGACTCCCATTCTAGTCAGCAATAGCTCTATGCACTGAGTGCAGTCCTCTGGGATTGTCCATAATGTCTTTTCAAGTCTTCTAAATGTTTATGCTTTGACAATTGCCAACAATAAAAAGGTGAATGACCACCAAGAAAGAATAAGATACTACTTTACTTTTGGTTTGGATAGTAGGACAATCCATTCTGCTACTGTTGCAGGGACAAATCTGCACAAACAGAACTATGGACACTAAATAATGCATTGCTTAGCTTATCAATTATAATAGGTGCTGTTAGACTTTCCACATACTTCAGTGATAACAGACTTTGTAGTTGAATCCCCAATCTCCTTACTGACTAGATAGTGTGGCAGAGTCATTTGGCTCCCAAAGTCACCGATGATTGATCCCCAATGATGATTAGATTATCCAACGCAGGACAAGAGTACGGAGTCAGAGTCAAGAAGTGTCAGAGGCACGGACTCATGCTTGCAAAAATTCCAAAACCTTTAGCTCATCCACTCTAGTCTGGAGGACCAAAAACCACAGAGTCTATTTAAGTTTAAAAGCTTTATTAAAAGTAAACACATTTATTAAAATCAACTTTGTCATAAAACTACACGTTTAACTGAAAATGGAAAAGTGCTTAGTGCTGACGATTAATTGGACACATTTCTTGTGGTCGAGCCGAGCTCTCACCTGGTTTGAACTTGATCCTTCTCGTGTTCTTAGAAGTCAAGCTTCTGTCTGTTAGGAGAAAAAGTGGTGCGTGTTAAAAATAAAAAGCAAGCATTCATCAGTTGTGCCAAAAAGTGCAGCAAGACAACAGCCTTCCCTGGAAAAAGGGACATTTTTACTTTAGAGTAGACAGTCACAAATTATTACATTGTATTCTGTTTTTTTCACATTTCTTTATTCCTCCTAGACCAAATATTATATAGTAGTGAGTGGTGTATTCTAACATTCTTAAATGTACTTTGTAGGTGGAACATCTGATGGCGGGGCCAGCGCGGAGGTGGTGGTATTGGACGAGGGGAACAACTCTGGGGAGGAGGCGGTGCAAGTGCCGGACGTGCCTGTGAGGGTTCACACGGTGGTGGCGGGCAGAGGTAAGCTATATATTCCTTACTTATTGAGATTGAAGACTGCATAGTGTGCTTTCTGCACGGGTGTATTATAAATCAACCAGGTAGTAGCCTCCTCTAAATGTACTTCGACTTAGCTGTGAAGTTTTTGGCGAGAAGAATCCCAATAAGATCTGAGATGAACTTGATGGATGGGATGAACGAAAAGCGAAAGAAGGGTGTAACTAAGTAAGTGTGGAAGGACGAGAAATTTAATGATGACTGGCAAAGAAGAATGATTTGTGTTTGCTTGGTCCCCGAGGTGGCTGGGAAAGAAAGAATATGGTATGGTGCATGGCTGGGTAAATGATGAAGCAAGGATGGGTGGAAGGAGAACAGCCTGGGTGGGTGAAACAGAAACTGTATGTGTGCATATACTTTGAATGGATGGATGCCTGGATCATGGTATTATCTGACTCTTAGATAGCATATGTGTATCTAGAGAGAGTAGACGGTCACTGGATGAACTAAGTGTTACTTTGAAGAGCATGTAACACCGCACCCGCACGTCCGTTCCAGTGTAGGAAAGGCAAGGAAAAGAAGTTGTAATTTTGTCCAAATACTACCATGAATAGTAGCAGTAGTTTGTATTGCAACTGCAAGCACAGCATATATCCGGTTATTACGGTGGACACTCCCTACCTCTCTTAATAACTTTAGTTTAGTAGTAGTACGTCATTCATGTGTGGGTGTATCACACTGTTCACTCAATAATAAGCAAAGTACCTAAAGTCATCCCATATGTCATCAAATACATCCCATGTGAAGTGATAGATAATCAGATTATTTAGCTTCGTCATTTTCCTTTTCTAGTACTCATTTGCACTGTAGGGTGAAAGCTAAATTAATTAAGCAGTAGCCCTTTTAACAGAGTATTCTCAGTGCCACCCATAATAGAAAAGTAAGAGCTTCACCACCTGCATGTACTGGACCGGTACAGTAACGCAAGTCTGTCTCACTCATCATGGTGTGCGTCTGTTTTTCTCGGGTGCAAGTTCACTGCGCTGGCATTATGCCAGCTTGCATAACATAACGTACCAATTTTCCTAAACAAGAGAGAAGAAGAAGAATAAGACTGGTGTACTGTCATAGTCGACTGTAATGGAAGTCCATAGTGCTCGTAGAATTTGTTCCTTAAACTCCCACTAATGTTAGAGCAAGGATGAAGAAGTGGGAGGTTAGATAGATACTGTCCTCAATAGTTATGTACGGTGCTTTCAATTTGCTACTTGTACTGCGACACAACTTTCTGCTCAATCATTTCGTGTTAATCTTAAGGAGCATTGGTTACAGACTATGTCTTTCTTTCTTCATATAGTTACTCCTTCCAAATCAAACAGACCATCAAGGAGGGAGCTGGCTCAAATGGCCCGGCAACGGAGGCTGGATGCCACTGTCGCCGAATATCGGCGGCTGGTGGCCCTGGAGGAGGAGGAGACGCAGTCTACCGGTACAACAACAACATCCACTGGGACAGCTGCATCCTCCTCCGTGCCCCCACGGGCTGCCAGCCAGCGCAGTGCTCCAGCGGTACGGAGCCGGGCTACCAAAGCCAACCGCCACCGCCGAGCAGCAAAGACAGCAGCTGCCCCCCACAGGAGTTGCAAGGCACGCCAGCGCCGCTTATGCCTCAGTGTCCTACCTGGAGCAGGAGGTGCATACCTATAAGAACTTGGTGGAGGGCCTCCGCTTCGGCCATGCCACCCTCCGCAAGGAGTATGATGCCCTGGCCGCTGAAGTCAACAGCACCCTCCCGTAGTGTAGTGTCCCTTGCCCCTTTTTTAGAGACTTTTGGGGGGTGGGAATTGGGAGTTGGGTTGTTTTTGGGACTTTTGAAGGACAATCGTTGGGGTTAGGGAGGGTCTTGCAGGAGATTATTTTGTTAGGGCTACAAAAATATACTTTTTGAAACTTTATCTGACCATACCTGTTTTTACTGCTTTTGAGTCTGGTGGGTGGGGGTTTAACAGTAAGTTTGTTTTCCTGAAAAGTCCTAGGACTTTAGTAGTACTACCGTCAATCTCTCGTCTATTCCTAATACTCCATTATACTACCTCCCACCAAACGCTTATCTTACCTGTAATTTGTGTTTGAAAGTAGAGCTAGGCCCATGGCTGGCTCCACGGGAAATGGCGATTAAGGTGGGCAATCCTGGGCGGATGAAATGTCCTCATTGCGGTGGTACTAGTGGTGTGACACAGTGGCAGTTGCATGCCTATGGAAAAAAAGAAAATGAAACCTGGTTTGTCCTTACTGTAGCATTACAACGGTACGATAGAGAACATAGCAGGTGACAGTACACTAGAACAGTGCCACACAGAGCCTAACAAATGGTAAAGTATTGAAAGTATAACTAGTACTTGCGTTGAATTTCTTTGACATTGGCTACTACTACAAGAAATAGTACTGAAGCTGAGTAAGTCTAGAATATATCCTCGGATTCCTTCACCAGCCTGTTGCTATGACCTTATCCTACCCAGCAAGTGTGTGGAATTATTGATGTCATTTAGTCACTCATCAAGCAAAACCACACAGCCCGGGGGAAGAGGGTTAGGGTTTGGAAAATGGATGGGAATGGGGGTTTCTTTTTGGGTAGGTTTTGTTGAGAGAAAAAAAAAAGCACAGCATGGACAAACAATAATTCAAGATAAAGAAATCTTTGGGTACAAAGCTAACCATAAATCTTTTAAGTGACATAAAGGAAGTGCATGCCCTACGGCATGCATTGTTACTGAAAAGTAAGTAGTACTAGAATGCGACAGTACAGGGCTGCAGCGTTTTCACTTGCCTAGCTCTGCACTCAGAGAAACACTTCTTACATTAAATTAAGTTTAAAAATTAGCCGAAGTAAAACATATAGAATGGCTGTAGGGATCAATTTAGAAGCAGAGAGAGATCCAAGAAATGCAGTCACACTCATAGAAGAAAACAATGGATACTGTATCTGTATGTTGTTGTAGTTGTCCTGTTGAATTTGGTAAGTAAGTTGCATGCAGCAAACAATTCCTCTTATTAGCTGCACTCCTCCATTCCAGCTGACGCTTCGTCCATCAATGTTGGTGACCAGAAGACACCCTGTCCACTGCCTGCCTGGCGGATGCTGAATTGCGGCTCGCTAATGTGAAGCCTCACTCCATCCTTTTTTCCCCATTGCACAGACTGAAACCCGGCCTGGAATTATTGAACGAAAAATAGGAAGTGCTATTACAACACCACTGATAAATAAATATAAGGTATGTACGCTGTGTAGTGCAAAAAGTCACACTTTGATTTTCCTAATAGACAGTACAATATTTTTGAAAGTGCGTACTCTGTCTGAGTCACCTTTTGAAGGATAAATGAGTATGGGCAAATTAATTTAGCGGATCTTTCCCCTCAAGCTAGGTGTACTGTAAACTGTGTTTTAGAACAAAATTAGACCTTCCCAGCAGTGCTCCCACCCAGACCCTTACTAAAGCCAGTCGCAAAAATGTAGAAGACCCCAATCAGATCTCAAAAAACGAGGCCTAGCAGAAAACTGGTGACAAAACGTAGTTTGAAAGTAAAAGTAGGCCCAAATACCCCCTTACCCAACGTGGATTGTATTTCAAACCACTTGCAAGCAAGCAAAAGTATCCATAGCCAGCATCGCTCCAAGACTCGAAAACCCCCCCACCCAAACACATGCAATAGAAATACTGCTAACCCTAACGAGCCCTAAGTTAAGAATAGTGGCAAAGGCTTTCTTTAACTATGCCAAATCCCCCCTTTCCCACCATACTACTGCTTTTGAGTCTGGTGGGTGGTGGTTTAACAGTAAGTTTGTTTTCCTGAAACTTAAGTCTGTGTCATTTTCTTCCTTTAAGTTTAAATGGCTAAATGTTTTCAACACTAAGTGCCTCTCACAGAGTAAGTGATCCCCCCTTTCCCACCATGGAATTTCTTCAAATCGCTTGCAACAAAAATTACACATTCCCACGAGTGCTCTAAAACCCCAGAACTCAGTTGCAAAAATCAAGAACATCCCGAAACACATGCAATCCTGCTGCTAGGGCTAACCTTAACGAACCCTAAGTTACAAAATGCCAAAACCTTTTTCCTCATGGATGTTGTTTAAACCAGTTTTATCCGGTATTAGACCTTCCCAGCAATGGCCCTAGAGCCGTCAACCCAGGCGAAAACAAGTAGAAGACCCCCAAACAGCCAAAAAGCAAAAGTACAGGTGATTAAAGTTTTAATTATATTAACTTGTGCAAAACAAAGAAAGACAGAAACACAGGAATAAAAGTGAATAAGTACGAAAAAGAAAATTTCTGAATTCATTGGCTCATTTTCAGGCCTCGGTGTCAGGGAAGAAGAGTTCGTCCTCATACTCTGCGAATTCAGGCAGGAGTAGGTCAGTGTCACCTAACACAGAAGAAATTCCCTCATCTAAGTTGCTGTCCTCCTCGTCTTCTTCCGTCGTGCGATCTGGTACTTTAAAATCTGGCGGTATGAGGTGCTCATTCATCTTGATCATTGTCAATATCTCCACATTTTTGGGCGAGAGGCGGGTCCGTTTGCAAGTTACAATGCCACCAGCAGCACTGAAAACACGTTCAGAAGACACGCTTGCGAGTGGGCATGACAAGTAATGCATAGCCAGGCGGGTGATCTCTGGCCACAATTCTTTTTTCCCATGCCAATACGCCAATGGGTCAGCATTAACATAGACCTCTGTTGAGTCATTCAGATAGTCCTGCACCATCGACTCAAAGTTCTCCACGGTTCCTCCACTTTACTGAATTTTCGCTCGGACCTTTTCAGAACCATAACCAATCTCAGCTAGCCAATCCTCTTCATCACCCGATATTTCTGTTGTGTCTGGTGCAGATGATGCGGTTGCCGCTGTCTTTTAACGGCTGAGAGGTCACTTCTGCCACAGCCACAGGTGCAGAAGTGGAGTCTTCTGACTGGGGATGGCCTGCTGATGCTGATGTACTGCCTTTTCCTTCAATTTGCTTCCGTTCTCTTTCAAACCTGATGGCTGACCAGGCTAGCCAACGTTTGTACTTTGTAACATCTTCATCACTAAAAGGAAATAATGCAGAGCCTGCCAGCGCCTTTTTGTAGCGCGGATGCAGAATAGTAGCACAAATGTAATGCTGTTCTGAGTGGATCTTTTGAAGACGTTCATCGCCACGTAGGCGCTCTAATAATTTCTCCGCCAAAACAAAAGCTTCTTGCTTTTCTTAATCTTTTTGAAACTTTGAAGACACCGCCTTCAGTTTGTGCTCCAGCATGCGCAACAATGGGATAGCTTTTCCCAAATTACAGTCCTCCCTGCTGACTGCACGCGTGAAGACCTCAAAAGGACGAAGCATGTCGGTCAGGCTTTTAACTAGCTCCCATTGCGCCGCATTTAACTCAGGTCCTCCTTCACAGCTGTACCCATTGTTAAGAAATACTGATCGAGTACCGTAAACTGCTCATACAGACGCTCAAGCATGTAGAAGGTTGAGTTCCAACGTGTTGGCACCTCCTGGATGAGTGCTTTCACTGGCATTCGACATTCATGTAGCAAGCTCCTCAGATGCTTCCGGGCCTTAAAAGAATGGCTGAAATGGTTGCACATTTTTCGGCAGGTGACCACTAACTGGCATGCTGGACTGTCTTTATCCAAGAATTTTTTAACAACCAGGTTTATACAGTGCGCCAAACACGGCACTCTGAAATAGTCACCCAGTTCCATGGCCTTAACTACATTGGCGCCATTATCCGTGGAAACATAACCAATGCCGCGTTTTTTTGGAGACAGCCAGTGAAAGACCTTTGTGTTGAACTCATTCAAAATGTTTTGTGCTGTATGACGTTTCTCCAAGCCAAACATGGCTAGTGTTGCATGTTTCCGAGCAGCTTTAAAAACTTGGTCCAGGTCAGCACCTGCGTTTAGCTTTGCTTTAACCCCTGAAAAAGAGACCCAGTGTGCAGTGATGCACATGTAATCAGTGCCTGCGCCACTGGTCCACATGTCTGTTGTCAGATGTATAGTGTGAACAGCACTCTTCTGCAAAGCTGCCCCAATCACCTCCAGCACATCTTCATGTAGTGCTGGAACCGCAACTTGGGCAAAATAGTACCGGCTAGGAACCTTCCATTTAGGGCAGAGCGCTGCCACTAATTCTAGAAAACCAACCCCTTCTACAAAAGAAAAAGGGAGAAGATCCAGCGCTAGCATTTTAGCCAGCTTAGTGTTATACAGACGCACCATAGGGTGGTTGCGGTCATATGGCGCGTCTGAAAACAACATTGTTTTAATGTTGCCCTGGACCATTTTACGGGATGATGATGATGACTTCTTCGACCCAGTTACGCTCGCTGATGAACTTTTTCGCATTGGTGTCTCCCTCTGTCCCACACTCTTAGTGTGGCTCCTAGGGGTACTGGGTGTAAGTGAAGTGTGTGACACTTCTTCCTCCTCGTCATCATCAGATGGAACATCAACGTTTTCTCGACTTGCAATTCGGGCTTCCTTGATCTGCTTTAGGTGCGCCAACCATTGGACAGTGTGCTGTCTCTTACGATGACCTCTCTGGCCTCCAGTCCCATAGTTGGTACCAAGCTTACCACGACTAACTGCAAGCTTACAAATGCTACAAATGGCTATGTTTTCACTTTTTGGGCGAACACTAAAGAAGTCCCAAACTGCGGACTTGAAATGTCTGTGGGGGCCGGAGGAGGCGATACTGGTGGTGGTCGTGCTGCTAATGCCAGATGAAGTGGAGGATGTGTATTGCTGAACTTTACTACGTTGTGCACTTTCACCACCACTAATTGAGGTTGAGGTGGATGGAGGTCCCTTCTGGCGAGTAAGAAATATGGAAGCGGTAGGTTGTGGTGTACTAGTTAACATCAATGATTGTGGTGTTCCCATTGCCTCCTCGTCGACTTCATCATCACGCTCAGCAGCTTGTCGGGCTAGGGTCAAAATGTCTGTTTGCTGCATGCCCGCTGGGGCTTCAGTGGCGTTAGTGATGATGACTGCGTCGTCGTCGTGAGAGTCTTCAGCAGCAGGAGTATACGCCACTTCGTGTTGAGCGTCATCACACCCCATAACTATGAGAGTTTCGACGACCTTCCTTTTACGCTTAGCTACCTTTGTCAGATCATGGTGTGCCTCCTCAACCTCACTCTCAGACGGCAGTGGTGCTGGTTCCCAAGTAAGATCCATATCATCAGAAGGAGGTGGGCTTGAAGAAGATGTAGACACCACCCTTGATCTTTTCCTTGCTCGGGATGTGGAAGACAATGAATGATCATCAGGAGGAGTGGCTTCCTCGATTGATACCTCGGCTTGATTGTCGATTTCCAGATGTGCCCCTACTTCTGGAGGAACAACTATTGTGGCCACTTGTTGTGCCGCTCCATGCACCTCTGCTTGCTCCTCTCCTTGCGCCGCCTCTCCTTCCACATGTACTTGGGCTTGTACTTGCACATGTGATTGTTGTTGCGGCTGTGGTTGTTCAACACTCGTCAGATGAGTTACAACGACCTGTGTTGATTGAGGGACATTGCTGCTACTTTCTTGCGATTAGCCAACATCACTGGTCGATGGTGATTGAACAACTATACTGGCTGCCTCTGCAGCACTCAAGGGCTTGGACCTAAGTTGGCGTGGTGGTGGTGGCACTGAGCCCAATGGAGCGGAGGTGCTGCTCCCAGCTTGGTCCCCAGCAGACCCCGCTGCTGCTGCAGGCGTACTTTTTTTTATCCCAAAAAATGTGGTGGTCGTCATCACACCAGTCTCCTTGGTAAGTGGCGCCACTTGCTTCTTCTGCTCCTTACTGGCAACTTTCTTGCTAGAGGAGCTACGGGCAACTTTTTTGGAGCCATCTTCTTCAGAAGTCACTCTGAACAGCAGGCCGCAATTGCACAAGTTGCAGAGTTGTCTGTGGCCACACGTGACGTTGTGCTGCACACACCGCAGCAGGACTTCTTCCTGGCACTGTTGGTTCTCTTGTGCACCTACAAGCAATGGAAGACAGAGGAACATCAGTTATACACCCCAAAAAGTCGGAAAAAACCACACAAAAATCAGCACAATCCCAGCCCATCCATGGCCTCAATGGTGTTTAAATTCAAGAAGACACCCCACAGAAAGACTAGGCCCATGCACCACTCACTACCCCTGGGCAAAAGGCCCCACCAGCAGCCCCCAAAAAACGACAAAAAACACAAAATTCAGCACAATCCCAGCCCATCCATGGCCTCAATGATGTTTAAATTCAAGAAGACACCCCACAGAAAGACTAGGCCCATGCACCACTCACTACCCCTGGGCAAAAGGCCCCACCAGCAGCCCCAAAAAAACGACAAAAAACACAAAATTCAGCACAATCCCAGCCCATCCATGGCCTCAATGAGGTTTAAATTCAAGAAGACACCCCACAGAAAGACTAGGCCTATGCACCACTCACTACCCCTGGGCAAAAGGCCCCACCAGCAGCCCCAAAAAAACGACAAAAAACACAAAATTCAGCACAATCCCTGCCCATCCATGGCCTCAATGATGTTTAAATTCAAGAAGATGCCCCACAGAAAGACTAGGCCCATGCACCACTCACTCACTACCCCTGGGCAAAAGGCCCCACCAGCAGCCCCAAAAAAACGACAAAAAACACACAATTCAGCACAATCCCAGCCCATCCATGGCCTCAATGGTGTTTAAATTCAAGAAGACACCCCACAGAAAGACTAGGCCCATGCACCACTCACTACCCCTGGCCATAATGTATGAAAGCTAGGCAAAATGGGTGCAGGCCTCAGACACTGCCTCTCTTCAAAATGGCCCCTTGAACCCCAAGCACATGTTGCCTGTACCAGCACTCAAGATGGCCACCACCACCACCCACATGGCCAGTCCACATCAACAGTACACCCCCAAAAAAATGAAAAACACACAAAAATCACCACAATCCAATGCCATCCAGGATGTTTACATTAAAAAGACCCCACAGGCAGACTCAGTCCATGCACCACTACCCCTGGGCAAAAGGCCCCACCAGCAGCCCCAAAAAAATCGACAAAAACCACAAAATTCAGCACAATCCCAGCCCATCCATGGCCTCAATGATGTTTAAATTCAAGAAGACACCCCACAGAAAGACTAGGCCCATGCACCACTCACTACCCCTGGGCAAAAGGCCCCACCAGCAGCCCCAAAAAAACGACAAAAAACACAAAATTCAGCACAAGCCCAGCCCATCCATGGCCTTAATGGTGTTTAAATTCAAGAAGACACCCCACAGAAAGACTAGGCCCATGCACCACTCACTACCCCTGGGCATAATGGATGAAAGCTAAGCAAAATAAGTGCAGGCCTCAGACACTGCCTCTCTTCAAAATGGCCCCTTGAACCCCAAGCACATGTTGCCTGTACCAGCACTCAAGATGGCCACCACCACCATCCACATGGCCAGTCCAAATCAACAGTACATCCAAAAAAAAAAACGAAAAACACACAAAAATCACCACGATCCAATGCCATACAGGATGTTTACATTAAAAAGACCCCACAGGCAGACTCAGTCCATGCACCACTTACTACCCCTGGGCAAAAGGCCCCAACAGCAGCCCCAAAAAATCGACAAAAAAACACAAAATTAAGCACAATCCCAGCCCATCCATGGCCTCAATGATGTTTAAATTCAACAAAACAGTTGTATCATGCACCCATAACCAACCCTGGTCCTACTGGATACTGTGGCTACCCACAATATATTTTATTTAATGTTCTGAAAAAGTTCCAAAATTGTAGTTGCAGCAACTGTAATGCCCCAAACAAACTTACTTGTGAAAGTTGATTTCTAATCCAAAAGTGATCCAAAGAAAGTCAAAAAGGCCTCAAATCCAAATATCCAGCAGCACCCACAAAAAGTAATCCTTCCAGGTCAAGGTCCAAATGAAAGTGACCAGCACAAGCACTGGGAGGAGCCTGCTGGACAGGAACAGGAAGTTGGAGACTGTGGGGCACTTCCTTCCTCCCCCCCCCCCAAATGGATTCCTTGCAAAAAAAAAGGGCAGGCAAATGTCAACCTGATGAGTTATTCTGATAAAAATCATCATTTCCAGAAGGTTTATGCTGCTTGCTGGTGGATTTCTTGTGCAGAATTGCAAATTTTGCAATTTCGCGAGTGCGAGATTGTTGCTGCCCGCCGCATCTACGTGTTCGCAATTGCGAACTCTCGCGATGTGTGCTGTGCAAGGTGGCAAGCCGCGATGACGTAATCGCGGTCGCCAAACTCCCGCGGGATCCCGCAGCAAGATCCAAAATGGCGCAGCACACGCAAAATATGGAGAAAAACAACTCTGCAAACGCTGAATGGCGGTAAGTGAACGCCGCTCGCCGCAAAATTGTATCACCAAGCAAAAAAAATCCGCAGCGTGCGAATTTACGGATTTTCGGCAAATTCGCGAGAGTTCGCGGATTGCGAATTTGCCGAAAATCCGCAAATTCCGCGAGCGGAACGGATTTTACGCCCATGCTTAAGGAAAATCCACCTTGCATTAACTGTCCTAATGAAGGCTATGTATCTGGCATTTGAAGGAAGGTAGGCTTAAAAACAGCCTAGTTCCTCTTAAACTGGGGGAAAACAACTTTAGATCTGTCTGCAAACATCTCTTTTGGGCTATGGCAAATTATCTCAAACGTAGGGGGGCTATACATGTGTAGTAGAATGACAAACTAGCCACAATAACCTCAGGAACATAAACAGCTTCCAATGGGGCATCAGTGAGATGCATCTCCAAGAATCATGCTACAGATATATGGCAGGTCTTAGATAAAAGTGAGAAATAGGGAACATATGATGACACATTTTATGTTATTTTTTTAATACTATAACAGCTGTGAAAACTCCCAGTTTCGATAGAGGTGAAACAATACAGACTCAGACATTTCTTACAAAAAATTTTTGGGCTATGGCAAACTATCTCAATCGTAGGGGGGCTATACATGTGTAGTAGAATGACACACTAGCCACAATAACCTCAGGAACATAAACAGCTTCCAATGGGGCATCAGTGAGATGCATCTCCAAGAATCATGCTACAGATATATGGCAGGTCTTAGATAAAAGTGAGAAATAGGGAACATATGATGACACATTTTATGTTATTTTTTTAATACTATAACAGCTGTGAAAACTCCCAGTTTCGATAGAGGTGAAACAATACAGACTCAGACATTTCTTACAAAATTTCAAAGACTCACATTAGCAATGTCCCGCCTGAGATCCTGCCTGCTGTGAGTCTCTGAAGACAATTAAATCATAATCTTTTCCATCATGGAAGTCGTATTTCTTTAAGCTTTTTATTTCGCAAACCAGACTCAGGAAGATGAAAGGTGGGCTGTTTCTATTATACAAATCACTGATATATGTAAACGTTTCTCTTGATTGCTTGCAACTAATTCTGTGTGAATGTCCACAAATATCTGAAATTAGCAGACTTTTCCAAATTCTACCCCTGCTGTGTATACCTGAAGCTGAAAACTCAAGTTGCATAAGGTTAAAAAATTGTAACATGAAATGGTACCTCAGTCCAGATTTCTTTTAAATTGTACTTCATGATGGTGGCACTAGAGACTAGATAACATGTAAGCTAGACAAAGTGGGCAATTTTGCATTGTTTTATATACTCCGTACTTCATTCAGTTTTGATTAATTGGGTTTTTCTGAAAAGTAATAGGCATGATTTGAAAAATCCGTAATGAGAACCTAGGGAAAGTTGTTAGTAATCCGCCTCAAGGACAGCTGCATCTTCCTGGCATTGTTGATCTCAAACAATCCGTGGCAATGCACCTCCACCAACTACCATCCTGTGCCCTATGGCGCCTGATGAAGAGGTGCCTTGCCTCATGGGTCTATGGGGCAGCAGAGCCCCGGTAGGGGTTCGTACATGGGCGTTAAAACATTCCAGGGAGAAATAGAGCCCCCTCTCATGAGGTTAGGATTAGAGCTGTGCTTCCGTAGAGTTGCAGGCACTTTAAACATGTCTATTTCAAAGAGTAATACTCTTAAAATAGTTTCCATTGTTTTACGGCTGAAAAAGAATGATTGCAAGTAAAATAAAGTGCCACAATAATGCCGCTAAATTTCAATTTTTGTGCCGCTAAATTTGAAAATGTATGCTGCAATAATCTGGGCGGGGGGGGGTCTGTCTAGCTAATTTGTATTCATGTAGAAAATCTTGGTTGAGAATTAGGAATGAGAATTCTTATTCTATTGTTGACATGGGTTGAATGTTGCTCCCAAGGTTGCTTGAATGGACACTATTGATTTTATCTTCGTTATATCTCAAATGTCTCTAGTAAAAGTCTTTAATGTATCTAGTAAAAGAATTTTATTTATCCAAATAAGAATTCCGTTGGTGCTATATTGCTATATATATATATATATATATATTCACTGAAAAAACCATAGGTTATAGACCATATATAGTTAGGGATTAGCATTTAAAAAACCTTATTTTACTCACACAAAACCATTGAAATTCCATATATAGTTAGTTGCACTAACTATATATCGCGCACCCGCAATCCACTGCTGATGATGTCACATATTACATCATTCATGACATGGTCAGTGACATCACTGATGACATCACTGATGACATCTCAAATGACATCACTGATGACATCATCCAGTGACTGTGTGTTTCTGTAAAGTTTAAATATGTTTTACATATTGAAGAATGAGTAGATGTAGAAGTGTCTGGATGAAGGATTTAGTAGGTGCGTGACTGACTGTATGAGTGAGTGATTAAATGTGTCTCACTGAGTGCATGGGCTAGTGACTAAACTGTCTTAATTTGTGCATCATTATGTCTGTTGTTCTGTAAACTGCTGCATGTGTTGGTCAGTAGCTATATGGGTTATTGATTGATTGCCCAAGTATTTGTATGGGAGACTGAGTGTGTGTGTGGCTGGCTGGGAGGTGTGTGACTCTGTTCAGATCAATATGTACTTGTATCAATGATTGTATAAGAGAGTAAGTATGTGTTAGTATATGTTTCAAAATGTAAGGTGCTCTATGTTTAACTGTATAGATTAGAAAATGGAAGTGTGATTGATTATTTACAGGACTGACTAGGTGTGTGAGTAACTCCATGGATGAGTGACAGAGTGTGAGAGTCTGTATAGGTGTATGAGTGCATATGATAGTGTTGTAAAGATGAGTGATTGTATGTATGAATGATTGTATGGGTAAATGAGTGAATGTGTGTGTAAACATAGGAATCACTGAGTGCGTATGTAGTAACTAGTATTGGTGTGTCAATGGTTTCAAAAATTATACTCTGTATTTAACACTGGGTGTAACAGAGGTTATATTAAAGTGTGAGGAGATGCATTGTATTGTCACATGAATGATATCATCAGTGATGTGGTCATTGATGTCAAATGAGATGTCATCAGTGATGTCATCAGTGATGTCATCAGTGATGTCATTTGAGATGTTATCAGTGATGTCATTTGAGATGTCATCAGTGATGTCATCAGTGATGTCATTTGAGATGTCATCAGTGATGTCATCAGTGATGTCACTGACCATGTCATGAATGATGTAATATGTGACATCATCAGCAGTGGATTGCGGGTGCGTGATATATAGTTAGTGCAACTAACTATATATGGAATTTCAATGGTTTTGTGTGAGTAAAATAAGGTTTTTTAAATGCTAATCCCTAACTATATATGGTCTATAACCTATGGTTTTTTCAGTGAATTTTCAAGGTTTTTTAAATGCTAATTCCTAACTATATATGGTCTCTAACCTATGGTTTTTTCAGTGAATTTCAATGGTTTTTTAATAGCAAATATCATAAGCTGTCGAATGTCAAGTACGTGGTAAGTAAAACATTTTTCGTGTTTATGCACACTGATCTGCTTTGAATGCTGCCCCTTCCCTCCCCCTCATTTCTATTAGGAGTACTCTCTCTTTGCAGATAGTGAAGGGTAGTTAACGCAGGCCTTTGCCCCCGTTGTAATCCGTCGTGCCTGCTTCTATCTCCATTTGATTGATTGTTATCCAAGCATTTACTGTTTTAGAATTGGTTCTCTTTGGTTCATTCTCTATTTACAAACAAGCACAGAGTCGCAAAACTCTGTTTAGTCTTTGCAGATAGTGAAAAATCGTGTAAAAAAACAAAAGGAATCGAGCAAAATCAGTAGGCCACTAATGGGATCTCTTTTTGACCTCGCTAAAATAGAAACATTAGGAACAACCCCTCATGAGAAATACGAAACTAGTGAGATGAACTGAGCTCCACACCATGATGGCTGCAAGACAGCTCGGCTCCGCCACCCACCCCGCCCAAAATAACGATAAACTCTATGCAAATATTACAAATATATACAACACACCAGCAAAGTAACAGGGTAAAACATTTTATTAAACAACTATTTACATAACTATTTTATACTTTTTGTTGCTCGATCCGGCTAGCTCAATCGATCGAGCATGAAACTCATGCACTCTGATGGTTCAAAGTTTTGAGGAGTGCTTGTAACACTGTCTGAAGCCTATTTGCACTTGCTTCAGCTTCACCATTCTCAAAGTAAAGTGGGGGCTGTTTGAGGACGTGACTGCATTTGTGAACAATGTAATGCGGTGCCACCCTGAACCGCTTGACGGAGGCCCCCGAGGGACGGTGTGATGGCGCGGACTCGGAGGGGGCGCTTGGCTCCGGCTCCCTCCCCAAGTCGTGTTCTCCTGGTGTGGCCTGAGATCGCCCCCGACATAGGTGGCCGGCTCCCGGGATCAAGCGGAACTTTTTGCCTTTTGGTAACTCTTCCATTCTTGACCTTGTCCCAC
Source organism: Lissotriton helveticus (assembly GCF_964261635.1). NCBI lineage: Eukaryota > Metazoa > Chordata > Amphibia > Caudata > Salamandridae > Lissotriton > Lissotriton helveticus. Next base: position 191,013,245 of record NC_136060.1, read on the forward strand.
AATCCGTTTCACCTAAAGACACGCTGTAGTGGGGCGCCCCTTTACCATTTCAGTTGCCATTCCGCCCGCTTTTGCTACACTGTGCCTCTTCCGCTATTCAGCTGTTTACCGCCCGCTCTTTCGACTACAGCGTCTCGCTCACCATGTAGTTGAGTTGCTCCCGCTCTTGCGGTGCAGCGATAGCCGGCTGCCACAGTACTCTCAAAATGGCGGCCGGCTCTTCAGATTTGGGCGTGGTCCACTAAAATTGCCCTGCGACACCTTGGAACTCGGACGCTTGTCTGCTAGAGATTGGGCTCCATTCTCGAAAGCGTCCCCTCAGCCTTGAAGATTCTACAAAAGTCTTGGGGGCCCCCGACTCCCGCAGGCTTCTGGTGGGGAGCGGCTAGCATTATTGCTCGTGGAATGGCCACGACGGAGCTACGAAATGGTGGTGCTCTCATGCTAACGCCAGCTTCAGTCTGAAACATCCAGAAACACTGTAGACTACCAATTCGATCAGTTCCGGTAGCGCCCCAACGTGACCCGGTAGAGAAGAACTAGCCCTCCCCTCTTTGACTGATGGTTCTTGTTGCCTGTCCCTTCTGTTGTCATTTAACAGAACTATTTAGCCTGCTGAAAGGGGTTGTGTTCCGACCGCTGGTTGGTGGAGACATTTTGACTATATTCTGGACCTGCGTTGTCGCGTAATGCGTCATATGACGCGCCGCGTTAGCGCATCCGGAAGTGATCCGGGGCGCGACGCGCAGCGCGTAACGTAAGCATAACAGGTCATGTGACTTGTTAATAAAACTTTTCATTGGTTCATTTTACTTTTCTTATTCTAATGATGAAAGGCTTGGTCATATGACCTAAAAATTACGCTTTTTATTACTTTCGAACATTATTTTTTCTTAAATATATGTTATAATGTTCCAGGCTAATGTACTTTCCCGGAAAATTTACAACTGTCCTGCAAGTAAAATATATTCCTTTTTCGAGAAAAAGGGCGTTTCTTCGTCCCATGACGGAGCCGTTGAGCAAAAGAGGGTCGGCCTGCTGTCTTAGTCGCCGATACGCCTGAATATGAGATTCTTATCGATCACTTTATGTTGCAGGAGTAGAAAACACAACAGCCCTTGACCATTTATCTTTACTGCGTTCCTGCTTATTATACCTTTTACCCTTCATGTAATTGGTCTGCTTTATTTCACTTGCCTTTTACTGATTCTAAAACACTGACTATTATTAAAAACTTTACCAATGTATATACTACTACCATGTTTTCTTTTAAAAACCTTTATTGTGAAAATGTCAGTATACAAATACGGGCCTATAACCACGTGGGCCGGCCACGGAGCAAACTGTAATCGTATATGATGAGTAGACATTTACACTGTAGAGGAACGTAACGGGCGGGCCATTAGGTTGCAAGAACTAAAGTGTCTAACAGTTGCGGAATCGGTAGACGTACATTTTATAATTAAAATACGACAGGGCCAGTTACAATAAAATTATCTAGATATACATTTGCGGGCAAGTACCATGGGTGACGTTAATTCGAACTTTCAATAGTACAGTAATCAATAACACATCAGAACTTAATATCAATAGGGATATCGAAATATTCAATCTATTCTCGTCCCCGCCCGCCATGTGCTTCAAAACTGCATACGTATCTCGTGATATCAAGGTTGTGCAACCAGTACACAACAAGGAGTTACGAGTCCCATTTATTCCGGCGCCATTTTGTGCGAGGACGGGCAGGTCCAGGATATAGTCAAAATGTCTCTACCAACCATCGACTATGATGATGTTCATATGCTGTATTTATTAGAGTAACACTCATCTGTCCACATGAAATTAATTTGCCACAATCTAAACATGTCATTTTAATCTTTCCAAAGTTCTTCTACATATTTGGGACCGTTTCCCTTGCCTCTGATGCTGTCAGTGCCACTTCTTTGATGAATGTACTGGCAGGTCGGGGGTTCTCCTCCAAATCTCTCTTTTATGCAGCACTATAATTAATCGGTGCCACCTCTCCATATGACGATGCATGGTATAGTTACCATAACTATATTTTTTTTCGGTTCCTCTGGAGAGTACATCGTGGCAGATGAAGCGTGTAACGTACCGGGCATTTACCTTTTTTTGCATGTAGAGGAAAGGAAAAAAAATTCGAGCGTCCGAGTTCTAAGGTGTCCCAGGGCCATTTTAGTGGACCAGGCCCAAATCCAAAGAACAGGCCGCCATTTTGAGAGTCCTGTTGCAGCCGCCTGTCGCTGTAGCATCAAGAGCTGCCGAAACTCAGCTGAATGGCAACTGAAACGGTAAAGGGGCGCCCCACTACAGCAGACGAACCTCCACCTAGGAAGGCCCGTTCACGCCGCCTCCCCCCCCCCTTCGGGCACCCCACGCCGTTATTCAGAGCAGGATTGTAGGATGGCCACACCAGTACGGCAACTTGCTAGACACCACCTCGGTGCCTACCGAATCTCACCGCCTTGTGGTGTCTTCTATTCCGAAAATATTGTTGCGCTGCCTTTGGCTCCATTCGCACATCGGTCCGCTACTGACGCCATCTCACAGGCCAACGGGGCGCCCCACGCCGACTTTCAGCATTGTAGGATGGCCACACCAGTGCGGCAACTTGCTAGACACCACCTCGGTGCCATCCGGATCTTGGCATCTCAGCGCCTTGTGGTGTCTTCTATTCAGAAAATATTGTTGCGCTGCCTTTGGCCCCATTCGCACATCAGTCCGCTACTGCCGCCATCTCACAGGCCAACGGGGCGCCCCACGCCGACTTTCAGCATTGTAGGATGGCCACACCAGTGCGACAACTTGCTAGACACCACCTCGGTGCCATCCGGATCTTGGCATCTCAGCGCCTTGTGGTGTCTTCTATTCAGAAAATATTGTTGCGCTGCCTTTGGCCCCATTCGCACATCGGTCCGCTACTGCCGCCATCTCACAGGCCAACGGGGCGCCCCACGCCGACTTTCAGCATTGTAGGATGGCCACACCAGTGCGACAACTTGCTGGACACCACCTCGGTGCCATCCGGATCTTGGCGCGTTGTTCTGCCTTCGGCCTATTCGCACATCGGTCCGCTACTGACGCCGCCTCACGTGCCAACGGATTTTCTACGCTTTTTATACCCTATGCCGCATAACAGGTCATGTGACTTGTTTATAAAACTTTTCATTGGTTCATTTTACTTTTGGTTTCCTAATGATGGAAGGCTTGATCATATGACCTAAAAATAACACTTTTCATTGGATGAAAACTTTTTTTTTTTTCCCAAACGATGAAAGCCCCACCTTGTTTCTGGATGTTTCAGACTGAAGCTGGCGTCAACATGAAAGCACCACCATCTCGTGGCTCCGTCGTGGTCATTCTGCGAGTAATCATGGCAGCCGCTCCGCACCGGAAGCCTGCAGGAGTCGGGGGCCCCCAAGACTTTTGTAGAATCCTCAAGGCGGAGGGGACGCTTTTGAGAATGGGGTCCAAGACCTAGCAGACAAGCGTCCGATTTCCAAGGTGTCCCAGGGCCATTTCAGTGGACCAGGCCCAAAAAGGAAAGAGCCTGCCGCCATTTTGAGAGTCCTGTGACAGCCGCCTGCAGGAGTCGGGGGCCCCCAAGACTTTTGTAGAATCCTCAAGGCGGAGGGGACGCTTTTGAGAATGGGGTCCAAGACCTAGCAGACAAGCGTCCGATTTCCAAGGTGTCCCAGGGCCATTTCAGTGGACCAGGCCCAAAAAGGAAAGAGCCTGCCGCCATTTTGAGAGTCCTGTGACAGCCGCCTATCGCTGCACCGCAAGAGTGTGCTCAACTCAGCTGAATGGCGGATTTTGGCACAGTGTACCAAAAGCGGGCGGAATGGCAACTGAAACGGTAAAGGGGCGCCCCACTACAGCAGACGAGCCTCCACCTGGGGAGGCCCGTTCACGCCGCCTCACCCCCCCCCCCCCCCGGGGCGCCCCACGCCGTGCCCAAAAAGGAAAGAGCCTGCCGCCATTTTGAGAGTCCTGTGACAGCCGCCTATCGCTGCACCGCAAGAGTGGGCACAACTCAGCTGAATTGCAGATTTTGACACAGTGGACCAAAAGCGGACGGAATGGCAACTGAAACGGTAAAGGGGCGCCCCACTACAGCAGACGAGGCTCCACCTGGGGAGGCCCGTTCACGCCGCCTCCCCCCCCCCCGGGGTGCCCCACGCCGTTATTCGGAGGGCGGCAACTTACTGGACATCACCTTGGTGCCATCCACATTTCAGCGCGTTCTGCTGCCTTGGAACTATTCGCACAACAGACCGCTACTGACGACCCACCCCCCGGGACGCCCCACGCCGGATACCCAAATCAGTGCGGCACCCAGGCAACATCACCTGGGTGCCGTCCAGAAATCTGGACGTTGTGCTGCCTTGGGACTATTCGCACAACCGACCGCTACTGACCATTGTTCCTTCTTTTTCCCTAAAAATGTTTAAATGTTTTTACTGTTTTTGTTTTGTTGTATATATTTATAAGTTATTAAAGTTGTATAATCCTACTACTTTGTTGGAGTGCTATATATTTTTAATGTGACACATAATTGTAAAAACTTTGATGTACAAAGAGTCATCCCTGGAATCTTCCGCTTCAGGCTCGGTCCCCTCCCCAATCACAATACAGGATGGTTTTCAGATAGTAGGAACGTGTGTGGTGTGACGGATCTCATCGGGTGTGGGCCTTGATCTACTATAACTCCTTTGAAGAGGGGTGATTCTTTACAGCTGGGGCCATAAACTACATCTGCAAGGCTAGCTGATAGCCTGGGACCGGCCTGGACAATCGGACACAGAGGAAGAGGAGTGTCAGAGGGTGCGGTAGTGAATAGGGCGAAAGGGAGGTGTCGGGCGGGCACAGGGTGTGATTCTCAGGGAAGAGCAGCGCAGATGGGGGGGGGGAGGTTTATTGCCCATGCATAAGACAGAGAGCGGGGGTGACCAGTGCCTGGGGGAGATGCTTGCGAGGGTGGGGAGCCATGCTAAGGATCGACAGCGTGCAGAGAGTGGGTCTGGTCAAGTCATCTAAAATGGCTGCCGTGCACGACAAAAGTGTGGCATTTGAAAAAAAGCAAGATGGCGCAGACAATGTTTTTCAACACTTCCTGATTTCCTTCGAATCGAACGTTAACAGACGTTGGGGCATATTACCAAAGTTAAGCGATATTTATCCCTAACGATGCTTAGCAGCGAATTTTTTACCGCTAAGCATCATCACAAATTATCGTAGATAAACCTTGCTATTATCAAGGTTTATCGCAAATGCGATAAAAAACGGCCGCAATGCATTAATATCGCTGAAAAGTCAGCGATATTCATGCATTACCGAGCTAATGCTCTTAGCCATGTTATCCACCTCCCATTGGATAACATGGCTAAGAACTGCTCAGGGCAGGTGTTACTTTTTGGAGATATTCACGCTTAGCGCGAATATCTCCAAAAGTTGGTAATAGGAGATAGCGATGTTAGCGACTGTTTCCAGTCGCTAACATCTTGGCATGCCCACTTTGCATGTCATTAGTGATAAATATCACTGACATGCAAAGTGGGGCCCAAGATGGTCGCCATCTCCTACTAGCGGTCGCTAACTGGTGTTAGCGACAGCTAGGTAATCGAAGATAATTTTATCTCCGCTTTCTTGGCTTTTAAAGCCAAAAAAGCGGAGATAAACCCCCTTGATAATATGCCCCGTTATCTCTCCCACACTACCGGTCCCCCTGGGCTTAAACGCCGAGATGGTAGGGACTGCATCCCGTGAAGATAGGCCGAGACGTCACTCAGAAGAAAAAAAAGTTAAAAAAAGTCTATAAACATACAATAAGTTAAAAGTCAATCATTCTTCATTCCTTGTAGTACGCTCCCCAGTCCGCTTCCCGTTACGCTAACCGGGCGCACCCCACCAAAAAAACGATTTTTTTTTTTTTTTTTGCCCCGCGGAGCCCTTTTAAAGCCTCCACATCAAACCTATGGGGTCAGGGAGGATCTACAATGCCCCCTTATGGTCATTTGCCCCTTTGCTTTGGCCTCCTCTTGTCTCTCGATCCTACCGAGAGACAAGATGGCGGCCGCTACGGACTGTTTGGAATGTTTACAGACGCCGGAGAACCAATCAGCTTCGCTTCACAAAGCTCCATAACGCGAAAAGTACGCGAAGTGGAGCGCTGCCCGGAGCGCTGTTACAGATATATATCTTTTTTTGAACGTTAATTTCTCAAAATCCACTGGAGCACATATATTGAGACCTAGCAAAGGCACATCGGGCTACCAGTCCCTACAATTTTGCCAAGTTTCGTGCAAATCCATTCAGCCGTTCGATTATTATTATTTTTTTTTTTTTGCCCCGCGGGGCCCTTTTAAAACCTCCACATCACACCTAGGGGGTCAGGGAGGATCTACTATGCCCCCTTATGGTCATTTCCCCCTTCGCTTTGGCCTCCTCTTGTCTCTCGATCCTACCGAGAGACAAGATGGCGGCCGCTACGGACTGTTTGGAATGTTTACAGATGCCGGAGAACCAATCAGCTTCGCTTCACAAAGCTCCGTAACGCGAAAAGTACGCAAACTGGACCGCTGCCCGGTCCGCTGTTACAGATATATATCTTTTTTTGAACGTTAATTTCTCAAAATCCACTGGAGCACATATATTGAGACCTAGCAAAGGCACATCGGGCTACAAGTCCCTACAATTTTGCCAAGTTTCGTGCAAATCCATTCAGCCGTTCGGGCTAAAAGTGAGGCCAACCGCCCTATGGAAAACTCAATGTTAAAAACACGTTTTGGGACCCCCCTTTTTTCTCGGCCCCCCCTTGACGAAACCCCCCCAAATTTTCAGGGGCTGCTCGGAAACAAAATGTTCCATTTTCCTGAAAATTTCAGCCACTTCCGTCCACAAACGCCAAAGTTATTAGACATAGAATTTTCAAAAATCCCATAGAGAAAAAATCCTAACTATATATACCTACTGGCGACCGCCAGTAGGTAATATATATATATATATACACACAAAAGTTGGTGCTGAACCTTTAACAATCTCCTTAGGGTATTTTTTCAATTTGTCTAACTCTCTTACTTGAAGTTTCCAAGAACTCTTTTCTTCAAAGAAGGTTCTCTTGACTCTTGAACACTACTCTTCTGCTTCCCATATTTACCTGCAATGCTTATGGGCATGTGCAGGGCAAATACTTATTCTCCAATGACAAAATCTTCTTCAGACGGAAAGCTGAGGCAGCGCGAAGAAGAGACACTACCTCAAGGGCCAAAATCAACAGTTGAAGTGCTCAGTGCATAGCTTGCGCGTGCAAATTAACCTTTCTCTTTTATCTTGCAGCCAAAACTTGACCGCAAACCTTGCCTCAACATACTGATGTCCGAGTTAGAGTGTTTTCCATGCGGTAGAGCAAAATGCTGCAGCATAACCTTGAGTAACAACTTCCAACAAGGATTCATGGCATTTCTTGAACAAAATACTTTCTAACGTAAACAAGGGTCTTTTGAGAGACAAACTTTCAAGATAAGGGGTTCCTAACAGGGGTGGAGTACACATTCATGGAGTTGTTGCCACATCCTGCTGAGGTCAGCAAAGTCGTTGACCGTTCCTGGGAGGTATTCTGCTAAAAAATGAATATTGTGATGCAGAGCCCAACGTAAAATGTTCTGAGATGGGCGTGATAGCTGTATAGAGTGTGTCCCTCTGTTTTTGTACATACAACATTCTTGTCATATTGCCTGTCTGGACTAAAAAACATTACAGATCAGTTGAGATGGAAACGCTTTCAATGCTAGGTGAAAAGCTTGAAGCTCTAGGTAGTTGATGTGGAGACCCTGGTGTTTGGTGGCCCAGAGACCCTGGATTGTGAGATTTTGTAAGTGAGCACCCCAGCCAGTAAGTGATTCTTTGTCTGTTATCAGAATGTTATGGGAAACCGGGTCGAAGAAAGGCCGCCCTTTTAACAGGCTGTGTGTGTTCCACCACTGCAGAGAGTGATGAGTGCGGCTGTCTGTCAACACTAGACCCTCTAACTGACCCTGTGACTGAGACCATTGTTGTGCTAGACATTCCTGCAGTGGGCGCATGTGTCATTGAGAATGAGGGACTATGGCGATGCATGATACCATTATCACTAGTAGGCACTTGACAGTTCTTACTGTCACTTCTTGATTGGTTTGGAACTATGGTATTAGCATTAGCACTTTGGATTCTTGCTTTATTAGGAAAGGCTAATCTCATGTGTGTGCTTAGGATAGTACTGAGGTATGGTTAAATCGGAAAGGGCTGAATATCACCATTTTGGAAATTGATAGTGAAACATAGCTGATAAAGCAGGTTTAAAATATTTTGAGTGTGCTGCTGGCATAGAGGAAATGTGCTGGCTTTGATAAGCGAGTGCTGAGATATGGGAAGACATTGATGTATTGTCTGCGTAAATGTACTGCTACTACTGCTGGGCATTTGGTGAATACCCGAGCTGCAGCGTTTACTCCGAATGGGAGGACCTTGAATTGGTAGTTTGCCTCTTATAACAAATCTCAAGTATGTGTGATGTGCCAGATGTATTAGAATGTTAAAGCAGGTGTCCTTTAAGTCTAGGGATGACAGAAGGTCACCTTGCTGTAAAAGTAGGATCACGTATTGGAGAGTGGCTATATGGAAATGCTACTTAAGAGCTGTAGATCTAAGATTGGCAGCAAAGATCCGTCTTTTGGGGGGATTAAGAAGAACAAGAAGTATACCTCTGCCCCTTGATGTTGAAGAGGGATGGGTTCTATGGCTCCTTTGAAAAGAAAGGCTTGAACTTCCTATTTGAGTAATGTTTGGTGTTCCAGTGAGAGCTTGTGAGATCGAGGTGGAATGTTTGGAGGTGTGGTAATGAGTTACAGACAATAACCATGTTGGATAATGTCCAACACCCACTAATCCAATGTTATGGATCATCAAGTGGGGAGAAACTGTTGCAATCGGCCCTCAAGAGGTGTGGGTTGATCGAAGGAAGGAGAAGAGAGGGTGCAGCACCACATAGGGAAGCACCTCTGCCTCTACCTTTTGATTGGTTGCCTCTGTGTGTGCCCCTGCAATAGCCTCTGGGAGAGGAGTGTTGTCTCTGACCTCGGTAGTATGAGGAAGAGGCATCGGAAGGTGTCGTTTTGGTGCTTGCCCTATAGGAGATGCGGCAAAAGGAGTCATGGTGCTGGAGGAGAATATGGTGTAGAAGGGTTCAAGGGAATGGTGGGCTTGTCAGTCTCCTTCTTTTTAGGTTGCACCGGTAGATCAATGGTATCTCTGAAGAAGAGTTGCGTTTGGCTGGAGGTAGTGGAGAAACCATAGTCTTGGCCAGAATACATCCAGTATGAGGCTGTATTTGGATTTGCCTCTGGCGGCCATAGAGTTTCTCCTGCATCTTGTGGGGAACTGGTTTAACTGGAGTACCAGAGTCAGATCCCGGTGCCGGTCTGGAAATCTTTTGAGCTGAGATGGATTCATGTTTGGACGCCAAAGTGGTCGGTGCCGGTGATGATGCCGGTTGGCTCGGTACCAAAGTGGTTAGCTTCTGATGCAGTTTTGGTGCCGAGCCAGAGGGCGGGGCATCCGACTCAGATTTTCGGTGTCGACTATAGCCTACTGGCAGTGTTGGCCCACGAGCCTTATGTTCAGTCAGAACCAAATGTTTTTTGGGTGGCAGGACGGGGATATCAGTGCTGCCAGTATACTGACCAAGCGGAAGGTCCTGCATCTGGAAGTCGTTTTCCAAATTTGGATAAAGCCTCTTCCTCAGCTGCAGAGGCCTTGTAAAGTTCCTCTTCCTCAACATCCTGGTGTCCGAAGATGTTGGGCATATTGCGACCCCTCGCTGCTGCATCTACCTGCGATGTGCCTTTCAGTCTCGTAAAGTTTTCTTTGACTGAAAAGATAGACAGGCCTCACAGTCCTCCTCCCTGTGGTCAGGAGACAACACAGTTTACAGACCTGGTAAAGGTCGGTCCATGGGTACTAAGCATGGGATCTTGGGCAGAAACAGAACTGCGTCCATGCCATCAGCAGGGCATTCTATGGCAAAGCTGAAGGGAAAGAAAGATAGGCACTGAAGGGCGAGGTCAAGCACGTCAATCCGAAGGACGACAGTTTTCATATCTCGAAAAGCAAAGATGGGAACACATTCGATAACAATACTGGCGAGGGTAAGTGTCTATTACGACCTGAAATGTGCCAAAAACTGTCTCGAACCGGAGCAAAGTAATAAATGTCCGAACCCGATGGCAGCAAGAAAACAATGTAGTAATGTTAAACTTTACGACTTTGGGTATTCACAAAAGGCATTTAGGAGTAGTAAAGTTAGGATTCCTGATCACTCTTCATGCGTTCAGTCTTCAATTATCTCTATATGAAAAGGAATGTGTTTTTGGAATTAATATTGATTATTAAAGGTTGTATCCATACATGTGGACCTCTTGGGGATGGAAAGCTCTAAGTGTGTCATCTTCCGTGTTAACAGCATTTTAGAGCTGAGTTTTGGCCTTCATTGTTAAAGTTTGAGTGCCTTTTCTACCAAATCTGAAGAACCAAATATGGGGGCAAAGATCTGCTGCTCTTCAGTTCATATTTAGGTGCTTGTTGTGGATCTTGTTGTTGCTATTTAAATGATGAATTCTGATGATAGCTTTTCTGGTCTCGCAGAGGTGATCTTCACTTTGGGCACAATTTATAGCTGCTTCAGTCTCTTTCATGAAGGGCCATTCACAGTCAAATGTGATTCTGATTTACTCAGTGCATACATGTCGCAGGCTATCACTTCTGAGTAATTATAATGCATAACAAATAAAAATGGCTCGCATAGGTATTGTTCCAAGAAATATGAATACATTATAAGACTCAGGAATAGTTTAGTGACAAACAGTGCTTACAAAGAATAGTTGCAACAAAATCAAAGAAAAGTCAGAGCATTTATTTACTAGATAACAATTCAGCCAATGGTCAAATAATGGTGGGCATTGGGTCAAAAACAATTACTGCGAAGAACCAGAACAAACCAAGGCCAATCACGCTATCTTTATTGGGAATAATAACTAGTTAGGTATTTTTAGATTTTCTTTCCCTCTCCTCTCCACATCACTGCACTACAAAGTCTACAATAAGAAGTGTTCCTACGCAATTTGAAGTCCAGCACGCCTAAATCCGTAGAGGATTCAGAGGAACCTCATTGATGAAGCATGCCACCTAGGGGCAACCCTGGTGGGTGAGGGGTCTCTAGAAAAAAAGTGCTTTTTTAGGTCTCGCCTGTCAATGCGCATGCGCATTGAGCAGAGCGAGACTATGGGGGCTTAAACAAAGCTTACCTACACTGGCGATTTGATGAAGTGCATGTGCACTTTTAACTCAATGCGCAAGCGCAATTAGTTAAAATGCGCGTGCACAGCATCAAATCGTCAGCTTAGTGCCGCCAGCAGCTCTTCCCGCTCCGCCCCCTGCTGCATCAAAGGCTTGGCGCTGTGCCTCAGCCCAGCCATTCTCCTCCCCTAATTACCCCCTGCGGCATCAAAGGCTTTTTCACGGCCGGCCGGCCGTGCTTTCAGTTCACGGCCGGCCGGCCTGCCGTGTCTCCTTTTCTTTTTTTTTTTTCATTAATTGAATGTCTTCCAGCAAGCTCTCCTCATCCGTAGCTTTAGGTGTGATGACAGCATTTCCTTATAAGATTACTGCTCTCTTGGGAATATATGAGGGCAGGAAGCCTTCTGAATTCGGCTGATCATTATCAGAGAGTGTTTTGGTGAAAATACGGGACTTTTCTTATGCGTGCTGCTACAAAAAGAGCTCAGCTCTCCTTAGCTACGGGAAAGCTGTTTGGCTTACTTCTGCTCGCTCAGCCAGCAATTGTGCCATGTGGTGTGTTTTTAGCTTTACTAGCTCATTGGTGTGTACTGGCTTGCCACTTTGCTGGAATAAAGTACCGGCCATAACGCTGAATACGACTTTCTTTTAATTAGTTCACCAGTTTGCTGCCAAGTGAATTTGAGAGTAATAGTGGCAATCATGTTTGAAACTGCATAACGTGAGCGGAATAAGCTTGCAAGCCGCAATCACCCCACATCCACCACATCCACCACCACCTCCACATCCACCACCACCACATCCACCACCACATCCACCCTCACCCTCACTCACCCTCAACCCCTCACTCTCACTCACCCTCAACCCCTCACCCTCACTCACCCTCAACCCCTCACCCCCTCACACTCACCCTCACTCACCCTCACTCACCCTCAACCCCTCACCCTCACTTACCCTCAACCCCTCACCCTCACTCACCCTCAACCCCTCTCACCCTCACTCTCACTCACCCTCACTCACCCTCAACCCCTCACCCTCACTCACCCTCAACCCCTCACCCACCCTCAACCTCACCCTCACCCCCTCACCCTCAACCCTCACTCACCCTCACCCTCACCCACCATCACTCTCACTCACCCTCACCCACCCTCACTCACCCTCACCCTCAACCCCTCACCCCCTCACTCACCCTCAACCCCTCACCCTCACTCACCCTCACCCTCACCCTCACTCACTCACCCCCTCACCCTCACTCACCCTCAACCCCTCACCCTCACTCACCCTCACCCTCTCACCCTCACTCACCCTCAACCCCTCACCCTCACCCTCACTCACCCTCACAACACATATTGTGTTACAATAGGTGTCACATTTGCGAAAGATAAAACTATTGGCATTGTAAATAACAAAGCTATTAATTTCGCTATTTTCAAAACAAGCACATAAATAAAAAATGTGTCCTTTACAATACCAATAGCTCAAACTTTCCTAATGCGAGACCTATTGCATTGCTGTGCTTCTCTCCCCTGCTGCACTCTCCTGCTCTCTAGAGATGCCATCTAAGTCACGTAAATACAAAACATGTTGCATTCCAAATGCTATAGGTGTCACATTCGCGAAAGTTATAACTATTGGCATTGTAAATGACAAAGCCATCAATTTAGCAATTTGAAAAACCAACAAATAAATAAAATATGTCATTTACAAGACCAATAACTCCAACTTTTCTAATGCGAGACCTATTGCATTTGCAATGCTTGTTTAGACAAGGGATTACAGCGGATTTTTGCTGTATCCTATCTAATTCCCTATGGGCAGGTTTTCTTTGATGTACCTTATTTTTGTGTAACTAAATAATAAATACTGGCCATAAGGCCCCCAGTATCTGCAATGTTTTACCCCATATAAAATGTACATCATAAATCATGTCATCATAAGGTGTTATAAGCAACTGCACCAAATGCTTCTGCGGTATAAGTCGTTACATCATTATGAGGTAGTGAGGAGTGTGTGCCAGCCGGTTACACCAAGCAATGCACAGATTAAGGAGTACCACAAAACTGGTGACTCAGGGAATATGATTGAACACCGGTGTCTTGAGTCGGTGACCTAGGCGATAAATTTTTACAGCGACCCCAAAGTGAACCAAGTACCGGCTATATAGATCAACTGGTATGCTGGTGGAGCATGGAAGTCGGGCGGAGGCTTGGAGCGACACCACAATTGTCAGTGTACTCAATGCAGCATCTTCTGGAGGGAGGACACTTATTTCAAGGCTTATGATGTTTTGTTTTAGCTCACAGTAAGCCAATGTTGTTATGTGTATTGCCTATGGCCAGTATATGTAATAGGACTACATCATAGCACATAAGTTCTAGTTCTTAATAAAGGCCATGATTTAAAGCACACCACATTTTTGCATCCGAAGTTCAAGAGTATGTGACTAGACTTTTTCGTAGTATGAGCCACATGATTCCTGATCGTCCCAGAGTAAGTAGCGTAGTAAACCTGGTCTTTTTCATCCGCGGGATGAATCTCTCACACCATGGCACAAGTTATGTGGGTATTTTCAAGAATATGAATCTATAAGTGGTTCACACTGCAAAACCAGAAATGACTTAAAAGAGAAACCTTGTCACACGTTTTTCAAATACAATTCTTTTACTACAGCGGTGGTAATAAAAATGTATTCATTGTGTTTAAAATTGCCTTGAAATCATTTTAAGAGGGCATTTTATTAGGCATCTTGTTTGCAGCTATGATGTTTTGTTATCGGCCACCTCACCACGCCCCAACAAATGACCTGCAGTCAGGAGAGTCAGAGGAGACAGGGTGAACCACAGCTTCAGTCACACCATGCCATACAGGAAACAAGTTGGTGGGGTAATGTCCGCAAACTACCATTTTAGATCTCATCAGAGCTTAAATAAATAGAATTACTGTTATCCGATTAAAGTAAAGTGTGGGCATCCTGTATTAAGAGCCCCACTTGAGGTGCCTGTTATACTCTTCTGGAGGATCTTGAAATCAATCAATTATAGAGAATAAAATGGGTCAAAGTTAAAAATGAATATGCAGTAATCAATATCGAAATGGAAATATGTGGTGTCAAAAATATTTTGCCTGTTGCAGTCTCTCAATGAACGTGCACACACCAGATGCATTCATATGGTTTTATTAACAAGTTTATAATACATATATATTGCATATATGAATTGGACGACTGTACAGTACAAATTTATGTTCACAGTTTGATATGACAAAGTGTCGTTTCTGCGTTCCCATCAGACTACCAAAGTAGAAACAGTGAAAGTACATGAAACATTCACATCTTTTATTAAGATTGAAAAAATATTTCCGTACATTACAAAAATATACCAACGCATGCTAGAAACCTATAATTACCCATTCAGTCTTATCCAGCTTATAAAATATATATTACAATTTAATAAACTTTCTGCATAGTTCATACATTTGAAAACTAAATATTATAGCCCTGCTAAAGATGTAGGTATAGTTCAAGAGATGCTAAGCAGGTAGATTATTTTGACCCTCTAACATTATTCAAATTCAATGTGTATAAATATAAAAGTGCTAGGATTTGTAGAACATAAGGCATATTTGTAGCTCTGTCCTAGGGAAAAGATACAACATGGCACTGTGATTTTGACTGAATCAATATGTAACCGATAAATAATTAAATATGACAGGTCTGAGCGTAGATGTAGATACTTTGACAAATTATGCGATTTAACAATAGTGAGTGGAGAATGTGGATTTTTATTTTCAAAACAAATCTATTGAGTGATTCCAGCAGAACAATTCAATGGTTAATGGTCAGACTTTTTGTAAGCAGTGACATTCATTAAGTGCTCATGAGTTCCAAATTGACACAATTAAACCTGGCTAATTACTTGCAGTTACCCATAAGAAATCATATGGCACAGACTGCTAATCTATACACCTGATGCGGTCCATACATCGAATTTCATGCGAAAGACCAAATCGAGAGACATTCGTCACAATGTCCATTGTTTGCTCCTCTATGCCTTCTGTATGGTTTTCAGGTTGGTTTGCCTATGGACTTGCTACAAGAAATCAAATAGTGCTTCTCAAAGAAACAAGCAGGGTTTGCAGCTATAGAGTCAGGGCTCGAGTCGGGGTACCACGTGGGTGGACGGTGTCCCCCCACTTATTTTACCGGGTGGATGCCGTCCCCCCTGCCAAACAGCTGGACTTCACTCTTTGGCCTCTCTGGGACGAGATCGGAGCGCACCTTTCGTGATGTCACTTCCTGTCATGCCGTCACTTACGGTGACAGCGTCCCCCACTTCTCTTTTTAGGACTCGTGCCCTGTATAGAGTTACTGGCCCCGTTTCTGACACAACGGATTACAGAAGTTACCAGTTCCACTTGAGTTATAGTGCCACCACACACCTTTTTCACAAAGAGATTTTAGCTCCTCAAACACCGGAAATCTGAGGTAAGGCCTGCATTTGCATTGTATAATGTTAGCCTCCGTGTCTTTAATGAAATCCAGATTCTCTAGTCATGCTAATAGGAGAATCGCAATTTACCAGTACCCCTGATATGGGTACCTCCAGAAATGGAGAAATACTGGCCCATTTTCCAGGCCACTGTTCATGAAGGCCTGCGTCCGCAAAGCTGACCATCTTCTTTTTGTTCCAGCTATGGTCCCCTGTCTTTATTTCAAATCTTACCACATCTATATTTCAGAGAATATGCAAGTACTTTTAACTGCTGCAAGTTAAAATAAATGATTCACGAAGTATAGCATTACCAAACCTCAAATTGGAGAGCTCTTGCCCAAAGAACAAACTAGCAGCAAAACCAGTGCCACCAGATTATCAGAGACAATACTGTAGAATAAGAATGACTAGTTGTATATAGTTCACAACAAATAGAATTGCCTTTTGAAACATTGAACAATTATCATCCAACTCATTGAATTGTCAGACAGCGCCTCGAGACCCTCACAGGTGAAGCAGCCGCACTCTACAAATCCTGATTGATTGATTGAATGAATGATGCCAATTTAACAGGCCTCGAAAGGAAATAAATCTGAAAGGAGATTCCAATTTGTGACATGCTGCCCACTGACCCCTCTCGTCTGCTTCAAAGTGCACCAAAGAACAAGCGATAACGCGATAAACAGCTTGACACTAGGGCATCATTCTGCCCCGATACCTAGACAATGGTGCTTGCAAATTCACGCAGTGTTGAATTTAGATCATTAATCATACTATTGATTACGCCCCGCAATCTAAAGGTGAATTTAGAAACCAACTGTACTGCAAACTGATTGATTGATGTACCCGTGTGTTACACAAACTAAAGTGAATCTAGGCCCATACTGTTGTCCATTCAACATAGTCTGTCCGGCTATATAAGGAGAAGAATGCCTTCATGGGTTTAAGCTGGCTCTTCTACTAAAGGTTAAGGTGGCAGGTTTCAGGCCTTAGCCCTGACCGTTACTGTTGCATTTGACTGATAAATCTGCAAGAAGCTGGGAATGGACCAAAAATTGCAACTACAGACACCAGACCCTTTAAGATGGACATGTTGCAAAAGGAGTATTATCAAATGTATCAGGCCAGAATTAGATCCTGAGAAAAACATTTGAACCAAGCATTCAAATTACACCTACAACTACTAGGGTTCATGACGGCATCACAATGACTTCCTTCAGTTAGCGCTTCTTTCGTTTTTAAGAGATGTAAATAACAGGTACTGCTAGAGTAAGCAGATTACTGGAACTCAATTTGCCAAGAGTGATAGGACAGAAGGCTTTTTCGGCCATGCCTGGATTCAAACCTGTAACCTGCAGATCAAATCAAGAGGTCAGCCGTGAGCCTCTGTCTCACTGATCCACACGGCAGGCTGGAGGACTTGGCAGTGTGTCCCAGCCTAGGGTGCCCTTTCAGAGGAGTGCACAGCTTTGCTCTTTTGTTCCAATTCCAATAAATAGTTTGAAGCATACTGCAGCGGGATCTCAAACCAGATTAAGTAAATCACGTCATACAAAACCTGGAATTCACAACTAAGACACAGAAACTTCCCTCTCAACAACTCATGTACACAAAACACTTGGGCAAGTGGAAACGAACAGGTACCGATTTGCAAAGTAACAACACTTAAAACAAAGCCATGTGACAGGACGCACCAGGGATGCGTGATCAGTCCGATAGCATTGCCTCTGTGAACAGTACAGTCGACTAGTAAATATGCACATGTATTCTCATTGATTCCTATGTCGTTACTACTCTAAGGGAATTTTGAAATCAATTATTTTTGACTGATTGAGATTATCCAATGTTTTTTGTTCTTATTGATCAGTCCTCATCATTCAACAAAGAGAAGAACTCAGTACAAGCTTGGTAATTATAGCCCCTGCCAACTCGTGAGGTGAAACTCAATAGTGATGATATAAAAAAACACAAATGATGGACTAAAACAATAACTAAACCTAGTAAAGTTTAGCAACACAGTCAAGTTATTGTTAAATCTCACATATCACAATAGATATTCTGGAAGGTCAAAGTTGTGTAAGAATATAAGTTCCACACTGCGCAGAAATTGTGGTTTGGAAACTTGTTTTCACTCAGTGCTACATTAGACCATTTACATCCCATATTTCAACATGGCTGATATTGGTGGTCTGAATGAAGTAAACAAAAAGTGCATCTGGAAATGTATTATGCTCAAATTTTAGTGAATAGGTAATGTCGAGAACACATAAAAGTCATCCTTATACACAGCCATCATGTCTTTGTGAGAACATTGCTGAGTGATAATGGCAAGTCAGTTGTGTGGATTTTGGAGGGGGGAGGGGGGGTCTGAGAACAACATTTAGCAGAAACATTCTGTAATGCTGACTCTAAAGTGTCATAAATTCTTTCGCTGGGACGGATATACACTTAATAAAAGATGAAATATCTTTATGATGGTTCACCCAGCATGATGAGGCAGTGCATAACATTTTACAATCAGACCCACTTAGGATGAGCTTTTCTCCTGCAACAGATTCAGTCATTGTTTGTCATTTGGGTCACACCCAAGGGCAGTGTTTAAAGAGAAACTGGAAATGGGTGTGACTGCAACATTAACTTCAGATTATATGTCCAACTTCAGGAGAACACAAACATGCTGCTCAATCGAGTGACACATTTAAGGAGGAGGCAGTCCTTCCCCTCTCATTGGATCAGTCATTCTTTTGATTAGGCCAGTAATTGCACTTCTGAGGGGGGTATAGGCACTTAGTTCATTCAGAATTACATCTACAGGAGTAGCACAGCACAGGCTCTTCATGAGAGTTGACTTCCACTTTTTTTCTATGCAGCATCTCACGGTGAAAGGCTTTCAATGTACACACTGCATTATTTGCGTAACGTAACCAAATTATCACAGTACAAAATGATACCATGCAATGGTAACAGCCAACGTATGGAGAAAAACATTGTGTTTGTTCGTTTTATTCATAAATCACAAATTTTTTCCAGTATTCTCTTTACACTTACACACACACACACACACACACACACACACACAAAGACGGTGTTTATTCCTTTGGATGCCACCATAGCTGTCAACAAGGGCGATGTTATGAGCGATCTGGCACCGGCCTGCTGGAATGCCACCTTCATGCTATATGGTGCCGCTTTGATGTACCAGAAATGCCCCATGTTGGTTTTTATTTGTAAAAGGGGCCATTGTCATTCACTTTGTTTAAAATAGGCACTTTCACATACCAGTTACGTACAGAGTGTCTGGTTGATTAGTAGATCCTCGTTAGGAAAATTCATTTTGGCGCCAAATAATTTCTTAGAAAATAAAGTGATACTAGTTCTCTGTGCTTCAATATGAGCCCCATGAAATTGCCTCATCTTGGTTTCGGAGGACCTGGCTTGGAAGTTCGGCCTGGACTGTTCCCATGAGGAGCAGGGTCGAGAATGATTTGTATATGGCTGGGTCAAAACTGGCGTGGCATGGTGAGCAAAATATATCTTGTCTGGGGGTGAATGTATGATTTATTCAGCATTCCGTCCAGCATTTGTCTGTGTAGCACCCTGGTTTGTGGCACTTCTTAGAGGAGAGCAGGTGAAAAACCCTTTCCACACGTGCCAAAGCTCCAGCCACCGAGACTATTGTTTTTCGACAGCAAAAGGTTGTGGGCCTTAAAATTACACAAGCTGTTCCTAAGGTAGAGCATCCATTGCTTTGGGTCGCCTTGTCGGTCGGGACAGTAGCTCCCCTCCTCCCCACCAAACAGCACCACCATTAGGCCAGGGCAAGCAACATCATAAACGTATTGTTTAACCACACCTAGATAAGCAACCGCCCGAGAACCATCTGTCCATTGCACCGTTCAGATATATGATGGGTTTAAATCCATCACAGGCCATAGGTTAGAAAGTCTGTGGCAAGAATTAGCAGTCTACATACTGTGTGCATTTAAATACATTTACAGGTTAATTAAAATCGACCGATTACTTACATCACAAAATGTGTTGTACATACAAAGCAGTAAAGTGTTATTGTACAAGGTTCCTCGTTCACTGAGGTACACTCCGGGGAGGAACTGCTTAGAAACCCTCAGAAAAATGTTCACATTCATTAGGTCTGACCCGTGGTATGAGCAATGAGGGGTAATAATTATTACTGACCATACGGAAGCATCTCATTGGCATACAAACTTTGGAATTCAGGCCAGCTGAATCCACCACTTGTATAAAAAAATAAGAGAGTTTTGGGGATGATGTGGGGTCCTCACACAAGCATGTGCCGCTTTCTGTGGAGGGCAAGGTGGTCAGAGCGAGAGAAGCTGCGGTCACAGTCCGGGCACTGGAAGGGTTTTATCCCGGTATGTTTCCGAAAATGCCGCGTTAGTTCATCAGAACGTGCAAACTTCCACGTGCATCCATCCCACGTGCACTGGTAGGGCTTCTCCCCTGTAAAGAAAGAACATACAAAAATGATTACAATGCTAAAATATTTTACGATTCAAATAATAAGATTTAGAGACACTGAAAAAAGAGTCTGTAGAGTGCTGGAGATTATGACATCATGGCTTACAGTTTAAACGTGTATTTTCAAATAACATTAGGGTTCTGGAACTGAAGTAATGCACAGACAACAAAGACTCCTAAATTGAAACTTTGTCTCTTTTTTGGTGACACACCATATGAAACATAATAGCATTTCAAGAAATAGTCATCAATTTTCTGAAAAACATCTGCCTAATAGCGTGTTTTTCCATCTGTAAAATTACAGTATCTGTGTAAAAGTCTTTCATTTTAAAGCCTGGGAGAAACAGCTTTGAGCTATCTGTCCAGAGGGCAATATGGGGTTCCCATGCCGACATTCTGCACCTCAATGATGCCTGGACTTAGATTCAACACTGGTTCCATCACAATCACCTTAAACTCAACCCTAAAAAAACGGAAATCATTCTCTTCGCTCCTAAAAGCAACCAGCTCCCCATTCAACACTGGATCTCTGACCTTAAAGCTCCCAACTGCTCCCTTTCCACTTCTAACGCAGTTAAATCCCTCGGAATAAGCATTGACCAGAACAGTCTTACTCCACATATAAAATATTAGGCCAAAGGAGCTCTCTTCACTCTCCTGCCCCTCAAGAAAATTAAACCCTTCATTCCTGCTGAGGACTTCAAATTAGTTGTTCAATTACAGGTACTGTCTTAGCTTGGACTATGGTAATTTGCCATTCTCTCGGGAACACCAAAAGTCCACTTAGCCCAAATCAAATCAGTCTTTAACCTCGCGGCCAGGCTTATCACGGATTGTAAGCGGTTTGACCACATCTCCCCGGCACTCAAAGGCCTCAAATGGCTTCCCATCGAAGGCAGAGCCACCTACAAGACTGCATGCATTACGCATAAAGCCCTTCATCAACTCACCCTATTGTATCTCTCAGATAAACTCCACAAAGCAGGCTGCTCGAGAGAAATGAGGAGTACCAATGCTCTCATGCTAGTCCCTCCCTTGTTAAACAAGAAATTTACACAAACACGCTCTTTCGCTGGAAATGAACCTACTATCAGGAATTCAGTCCCTAAAGCTCTGCGTTGCAACCCCTCCTACCTCAGCTTCAAAAAAGACCTCAAGCTGCACCTTCTCAACAAATACTGGGGTCCTTAATCCTTGCCAGCTAATAAGGCTCACAATCCGACCCAGACTGTACTAGGTTCCCGCTACATTTCACCGGACTCTCTTCCCCACCCTCTTCTCATTCCTGCATATACTTCTACCCTCCCCCCTCTAGTTCCCTTGTAATAATCGCCTACTCCTGCATGCCATCACCTTTCCCATCACGCTCCTAAGTTACTCGCCTACTTTTATACTCCCCTCAAATCCCCCCCATCTATACTAGTTTAATTATTCAATACTTGCTATGGCCTAATGGTATTCCTTATCCTCATTCCCATGTTTAAACTGCACTGTGTAGATTGCTCTAATTGTCTTGCATTTTACCTTTCTGTACAAATGTTATATTATTGCAATTTTTTTCATTACCCAACCGTTGTAAAGCGCTCGGATACCCTTGGGTCTAGCCAGCGCTCTATAAAACCTTTTAAATAAATAAATAAAACGGGGTTAAACCTACTGCATTGGTATGCAAGACAACACTAAAGCAATAACCTGCACTATATTTTTCTGAACCTGAATTAGAATCCCGAAAGGAAATCTCCTAACTGAAGTTTTTGAACAGTTACTAGCACTATGCCAGCCTTAATAAACATCCAAGGAATTGCCTCCGAGATGGATCATATAAAACACGGGAAATGTGAAAAAACATTTTGCATTTTGTTTTCAAATTGACAACTTTAGGAAAAAACTGGCAAGGAAAAAAGGGTCTCAGGGAGTGAAAGGGAATAATTACTCTGGTACAAAAGAATTGGCTAGAGAAACGTGAAAAGAAAACTGACAAATTAAACTGGAATTAAATCAGAAATTCTCACTGGGAGGAACATAGAATTAGATTAACACAAACGTCTAAATAAGAATGTGAATTATTGAAATCAAAATAAATGATAGACAAACTCAAATGGAAATCAAAATGCAAACAATGATAATCAACCTGGTATAAATCATGGAATTCTGAATGGGGCAAAAAAGGAAAAGCAGGCATGGGGATGCCATCCGAATAGTGTTAAACACAGGAAATCAGATGTTTCATTTGAAGGACTCTGTAGGCCAGGCTTGGGCCAAGTTGTTTAACTTGTTAAAGCTGTGCTCTACAATGTATGGACTACTTTTTAAATATCTGTTATGGTGTCAATGCAGACACTGGGAAACACTACATCAATGCTTTTGGCGTCCACAGTACTGATGGACTACTGTAACCAAGTAACCAGAACAGGATCAACTTGGCAAGATGATGGAAACTGGGTAAATAACACACAAGAGATATCTGTAGAGAAAGGTTTAAACTAACTATGCTTGACAGTTTCAGTCTAACAGTATTACTACACTTGGTGGACAACAAAGAAGTCCAGGAGAAGGCATCTACAGATAAGACGCCAATCAAACTTGTTTTTGTAAATATCAAATTACTAAAGGTATATTCAGATTACATTTGCAACTGAGAAAGCTATAATCTCTGAACAAGCTTATCCATATGAACAACTGGGAGAAAGGACCTAAACCAGGAAATTGCAATGGATGTCTGAAATAGATATGGCTGAGAGCAGCTAAGTCACCCATATGCCCTGAATATCGACAAATTGCTTCCAAAGATACTCACACGATGGGATAATACCAGTTTAGGCTGAGGTCAGTTTTTATGTGTGATGGAACGGCTGTAGTGTTCTGACTTAGTCTGTATTTGCCATCTTTTCAATGGCCTCCGATTCCTGCTTTATCAGGTCATATGTATTTATCCAACTACCGGGGATTAAAGGGATTATCGCTGTAATTACCCTCCAAGTGATCTCCCATGTCACTGTAAAAGAAGTATTCACTACATTACTCGAAGACCTGGGGAATATGGAAAGCAGACTTGTGCTGGCAACTGTACTCGCAGGCTGCATGCAAGACTGCTGACGTTCTCTGGTTCCATCTTTGTGTATTAACTGATTTGGAGAACGAGACCTTCCCTATCCAAGATGGCGGAGGTGGATCACTCTCGGCTCAACCACAACAGTAAAGAAACAGCTCAAATCAAAACATATTTGCTTGACAACTGTGTGCCTTTGTGTCCTCCTTAGCTGTGGTAGCAGTTTACAGCTGGGTTCCCGCTATGTACGCATTTGTTGTTTTTGGATGTTCCTTCTAATTCCCTCTCTGCTTATCTCCTGAACCCTTCTTCCTGTTCCACTTACTCCAGTTCTGTTGTCCTGTTGTTCCATCCTGGTTCACCTCTCCTGGGTCTGCTACAGAGGTACGTACTCTTACTTGCACAGTCGGCAACATTCATCCTCTAACTTACAGTGTTGAAGTACATATGTTCATATTTATCACCTTCACCTCCTCTGATAGGAAAGAGCAGTGACCCATGGGAAGATACCAGAAAGCACTTTATTGAGGAAATGTCCCGGGCGAATGCATTTCGGCGTGTCTGCCTTCTTCAGCGCCCCTCTTCAACTAAAAGTGCTGCGGCATTGGCGGTCCTGCCTCCATGCTGATATTTATGCCTTGCTCCACCCCCTGATGAAATTGGGCACTCCCCAGCAGTCCTGCGTGAATGGACTACCTGACCCACAATGCCTCGGTTTGGTGCATCGTGGGATTGGAGATGCTCGCGTGGGGTGACACATTCTGGAGTGGCAAACGATGGCAGGCGCAAGCAACAGACATGCTGAGAGGTGAGGCAAATCCACAGTTCAGAGGCCCCTCAGGTCTTCCCCAGTACCGCCACAACCCCTACACACGAAGTCTTCTGCGGGAGCAGGCACAGGAATCCCGGTTGCCCAAGTAGGAGAATAGAATATCTCCCAACCGCTGGATCCTCCAAGCGTAGAGGTGGGTTCAAACGTGATCGTTAACACAATCCACAAGAAATGCTCAGACGAGTTTGCCAGGGCGTTTGAACCTCTTGTATGACGGGGGTCGCTGAAATGCGCTCTAGGCTTAACGCATAATTTCATCACCTTCACCTCCTCCGATAGGAAAGAGCAGTGACCCAAGGGAAGATACCAGAAAGCACTTTATTGAGGAAATGTCCCGGGTGAATGCATTTCGGCGTGTCTGCCTTCTTCAGCGCCCCTCTTCAACTGAAAGTGCTGCGGCGTTGGCGGTCCTGTCTCCATGCTGATATTTATGCCTTGCTCCACCCCCTGATGAAATTGGGCACTCCCTAGCAGTCCTGCGTGAATGGACTACCTGACCCATAATGCCTCGGTTTGGTGCATCGCGGGATTGGAGATGCTTGCGTGGGGTGACACATTCTGGAGTGGCAAACGATGGCAGGTGCAAGCAACAGACATGCTGAGAGGTGAGGAAAATCCACAGTTCAGAGGAAAATCCACAGTTCAGAGCCCCCTCGGGTCTTCCCCAGTACTGCCACAACCCCTACACACGAAGTCTTCTGCGGGGGCAGGCACAGGAATCCCGGTTACCCCGGTTCATATTTATATACACTTATTTGCAATTGCGAAGGTGCAAACCTGCTCTTCATACTAAATGTGCTGTGTTCTGCATGAGTTAGGGGACTTGACTCGAGGGAACACTGGAGCATTGTGCTTAAGGGGAGGCACAAAGGGTGCGCGCGCATTGGCACCCATCATACCTTGCCCATAAATATAAGACTGCAGAAAATGCACCATACTTGCAGATTTTTCACGGTAGTTAACTTAAATATCCAACAATTCGGATTCCATAAATCTGAGTCTGCCATTTGCACCCGTATATAATAACTATTTTTAGTGCTCCAAATTTTAACTTAAATGCACAAAAGTGCTGTGACTCAAGAAAACAAACGGGGATAAGAAGTAGAAACGAGAGTATGAAGAGAGATGTAAAATAAAATGATAAACATGGAAATAAAACGGTGGGAAACAACAGACACAAAGGAAAAAAGATCGACAGCAGAAAGGAACAAAAAATGGGGAACTGCATCTAGGGTGACAATCAATAAATACTGTTTTTATAGTAATAATTTCCAGAACAGAGATTAACTCATGGCTTACATGCCCAAGACAGGCTTACATTTATGCACGAGTATGACAAAAGAAATAAGCCTTTTGATTGGAGAATGATCTGCACGTACCAGTATGTGTTCTCCGGTGCGCCTTCAGGTGGGAGCTTTTAGTGTACACTTTATTACAACCATCATAATCACACCTGTGTATCCGACGTTTTCTTTGTGTGTCTGGAGATTCTGCTGGAGCTGGCCTCTTCCCTGTCTGAACTATCACCGAAGGATGATTCCTGTAGAATTCAAGTGTACAATTAAAAGAATGTTCATGTTGAGATAGTAAAAAAATAGCGTAATCCAAGCAGTAAGAATAGTGCACAGCAACGTACGTGATATGGAGATATTCCGCTACATGCTTAAATAGATGATTACGTGTCTCAATTCAGAGTTACATAGATACTATACAGACCTGTGCTTTATGCCCATGCTCCTGTAGGCTGGAATGTCGCCGATGCTTCCTAGAGTCTGGCAGGGTTTTTCCTCCCACCCTATAATTGTTTTATAAGCTTTGAGTTAAGGCAGTAAACTAAACCACTTTAGAAGTATCTGGAAGTGGGTTTGTCTAGATTTAGGAATTAGATACAGATCAAATTTTGTATTGGAATATTATTTCAAGGTAGAGAATTTGGAGTATTTCTTGTTTTGTTGCAGCCTCTTTTTACATGGGACAGTAAACTTCATATTTTCGTCTGGCTAACCAGGCAGTTTTGGACCATTCGTGTTACTAGTAATAGTTGTTGCTATTACCTCAGGGCACTCATTTTTTCCAATCTCTGTTATGTGCTTATATTTTTTTCTGAAATGCCTGCCAGCCGTCAGTTGCTGTAGGACCACTACAGTTTCCAAATTTGCGCACAAATGAATGCATTTTTTTTAATTTACCACTCCAAGTAGTGTCTGCCATCTTGGAAAGGCAAGTAAAAAATAAATAATAAAATATGAGGCTGACAAATTGTTTATGCCCACACTCGCGTGTGACATGTACACATGTAACTGTCACACCCACTGCAGCATCAGGATACATATCTTTTTCATTTTGCTGATGCTTGAACGGCATAGGCAAAAACATTCTTGCAAATCCAATCGGTAGAAAAAAGGCGAGGCCTATTGGCTTTGCCAATGTTTGCTGTGAGAGTTGGCGATTTAAAGTGCTTCTGAGGACGCAGAGAACATCGCTTCTCGTCTGTGTTTTGTTGCGGGAAACTGGGAATGATGAAATATAAATTTGTGGGGAATGATGAAATATAAATTTGTGGTGCACAAAAATACGGACCCAACCATACATGGTAAGTGGACCTTTGAAAGCAGGAAAGGAATATTAAGAAACAGTCTAGGCCTCCAAGCGTCTTGCGCCACACAGGGAATTTCTGCACTGACTAGCCAAGAGCCATCTTTCAAACGCCAAAGATTCCTCCCGGAAAGCACGCTCCACTTGCGGCCAGGTTTCGGCCTGGTTTAATGTCCTTATGGAGTTACTGAGGTCAGACCATTGCAGGCGCTCGGCCAGGGCAGCCGGCTTTCTGCCCTCCTGCTTACGTTTGTGGTATTTCTCAAAACCGAGGGTAATTTAAAACAGGTTTGGGTCTCTTCTGACAGTCATCATAACTTTATCCTTACACAGCACAGCTTAGAGGCGGTATTGTTCCTGCCACTCCTTGAGAGAGGGTAATTAAGAGTTTCCTGTTGTTTGCTGCTTGGGGCCGGGCGCGGCCGCCCTGCACCGCTGACGTCAACGTCTAAAAGTAGCGCTCGGCGGAGGGGCACGCCCGCACGCCGTCCGACGCCGGCACTCCACCCTCACAAACAACACAGGCTTCTGCTCGCCCCATAGGTACACACGATGAAGGTGTCGGCGCCCCGCCGCACCCAAAGTCATAAAGACGGCAGCAAGCCTGGCAAAACCAAGGGCCTCGCGTCTTGCCGCAGAGTCTGCTTCATGTAACTTCGTTTATTGCCAGCCCTATTTTGAAGTTTTCAGTTGTTGGTGCTCCACTATCTTAACAGTTTCATAAGAAATGCTTTTTTGTAGTGTACTTTTTACCCACGGCTCTGAGGTGGGATCAAGGGGTCGCGAGTTTGAGGAATATACTGTGTTAAAAAGACAGCAGGTTTCTTCCATGTCCACTAATATGGAACACTCTAGAACCCAGCAGGACTCGCAACGCATACAAATAATCTATTTGCAGTAAAAACATCTCAACTGCTGCAATAACATTCCTGCCTCAGAGCAAACTCCAAACAAGTTTACCCGTTGAGACACAAAAAAGTGTGCTTACTTTGAAGTTATCCATGACTTCCCACACTTAGAATGTTGCTATGAGCTTCATTTCTAGGGTTTATTATATTTCTTTTAATGCAGCATTCAACGGTTTACTATTTTCCTGAATAACAATATAAATATAACAAATCTCCTTTGCCTGTCCTCTTTTTTTCTCTTCTATAAACGTAATTCTTAGCTCAAACCACAGTGTGCTTTAATTTTACTCTATTTTCATAAATACTTTCCTCCTCTCTCGCTGTACCCTGTGGTTTTGGAAGTGTTTTTTAGAAGTTTAGTTCACAAAATGAGAAGGACATTTGCTATTCTCCAAAAGGAAATACCATTTCGTCAGTGCCTTGCCCTCTACTGAGAAAACTAAGGTCAACATGGGTGGTACCCGTTGGCTTCTGAACGGCGACATTATCCGAGCAGACCTAGAAATCGTGGTTCCTCAGCATACCAATCATCAGGGAAGGTTAGTCCAATTAAAATGTCTCATCTGTTTGGGTATGATACTGAATTGTACAAGTTTTAAATTGATGTCACTTCCAAAATACTAGATAATGTTACTTGTGTATGTCAAAACAACATAGTGGCATAGCTAGGGTGAGCAGAATTTTAAAGCCAAAAACCGGGACATTTCACAAAAATAGAATAGGGACTACAATTTTACTTCAAGCGATGAGAGCGCTCCTCCGCAGAGAATTACAGAACAGGCAGTAAGAACATACATAAAATGCAATTTTTAAGCCCTGTAGCTTGCCTGTTAATTAATTTGCTTTCTTGAAACAACTGCTAACTATCCCTGCTTTGTAAAACATAAAAAACACCTTCCACCGTTTTCAGTCGACCCTCTCTAAAAACGGGGACATGAGCTAAATTTCTTGAAATTTGCTGGGACAGCCGGTTAAAAACAGGGACCGTCCTGGCAAAACGGGGACGCCTGGTTACCCTAGGCATAGCGCAATAACCGTTCACCCACTCCCTGTTGCAGGCTGTGACAAGGCACCCAAGTTATTCCTGCTGCCCAACAGAGGCGCCTTCAGAGTTGAAGGGGAGTTTCTAAACGTGATTTGCTTCACCCTCATAGTAGAGGCATCAGGAACCCACATTATGACCATAAAAGCCTTTCTTCGGATTTTCAACAAGAGTACAAATATATCCATTTAAGATCAATAATAACGGCTATCGTCCAGCTCAATAATAATGGTGGCCAGTATTCAATGAAATGTTGAGTTTGTTACATCCGCATTTAATCATGTGACCAGCAGGTCACACTAAAAACCAAGCAGTTTGATGTGTAGTTGGTGGGAGGTTTTTAGCAGTTGACACAGACAATGTCTTGTATCTCTGCTCAATCTGGGGAAGGAGGATTCCAGCACAGCATAGCTGAATATGGAGAGTATCTACTAGTCGCACTGGTAAACAGAGATTTCTATCAAAATGTTGTAGAATGTCACAGTTGCAACCCCTGGCAACACATCAGCGTTGCACCGGGGAGAAACAGAATCTCAACAGAAAATGGGGAGGGGAAAATGAAACAATGAGCGAGAACAACATACTCTCCTGTTATGCTAGCTACTCTATCTTTACATTTTCAGATGAATAATTTGCATGTTTTTCATTATGTTGCAGCGGAAACTGGGTAGAGAGGACTCAGCAACGGTAGAGAAACATAATGGTTCAAAGGTTGTAAAGGAATATCACAAGCAGATGACTACAGGCCTCATAATCGGCACCACCAGCAATAACGAAGAATGCAAAAATGAGGAAGCACATTTATGAAGAAGTGATTATGTTCAATGCAACATTTGGTGTTGCATTGAAAAGACTATTCAGAAACTAAGTTACCCCAATGAGGAATGGCAACAAATTTAACCATAACCCTTACACTACTACCCCTTGCTCAAATCTAATCCCAAGACCAATTCCCGCCATACCCATAACCCTAATCATAAACCTAACTTGGAGCCCAAGCCGAACTGTAAACTGATACATTTTGCCTAACCCATAAAACAACCTGAATGCTGATAGTTTCCTAGAATTCACAATGCTTGATTATTTCACATAAATATACATCTTTATGATATTTAATTAATTTTTGTTACTGTTACTCAAAATACCAACTGGAATTATTAGTTGTCTTACATTTCGGTAGCTCCGCTTAATTCTTTAATGATTCTTCATTGTCCCATGATGCCCTTTCACAGACCCAAGCTCAGAATGAACAGATTCCCGCTGGACCATAAAGGTAGCAGTTCATGGAATAACTATACAATCATGGATAACATTCCATGTTGCCTTTTCCTAAACCTGCTCTGTAACTCTATTCTACTACCTGATGGGTGCAGAGTCGCTTGACAGGATAAGACATCATAATCTCTAATTGTAATATGCTCCCATTTTGGCACATAAATCTCTTTAATAGCAATGGGTTAAATATGTTGTATTATTCTGACCACAGTACATCAAGCTCAGTTAAGCAAAGTAAAGTAGAAGTTACAAAAACAATGTTATTTGTTGAAGCTTTAGAGTCAGATTTTCAAAAGTGTGTCAAAATTCAATGTTCGTGTCAATTCCACTGAATAATGTTCTACACTGACATCCAATGTGAAACAACCCCTTTACATATGGAGTAATGTCAATGAGCAAATCAACAGACATACCATCCGATATTGCATGTGATTTGATTGGTGGGCTAGCTCAGCATCATCCTTCGTCCCTCTGAAGAGATGTATATTGTTGTAGTAAATCTAAATCTAATTTAGTATAAAGGGAGATTGATACTATTTACAAACCCAACATTGTTGCAGTTTTTCGTTCTAAGCTCTGAAAGCACTTTCACTGAAACACTTTGTTATACAAATTTATTTCATCAGTCCCCGTCAGAACTGGTGGTATGATCTTGGAAATGTATATTGTTAGAAATGGACACAGATTTACAAATTGTAAGAGCTAGAATCGGAGTTGTTAAATATTCAACTGGAAGAGGGTTGAGTTCAAAATACCAGATATTAATTGTCATCAAACTATAGATTCAACTGACAACAAGCCAGGGAGATCAGATGGAAACATTTAGTTATGTGGGTACAAGAGATTTGTACACATCTGTTCAATCACTTTATTCGGTAGCTCAGCTGGCTGGGCACTATCATATAGATCTGCAAGCCACAAGCTTAGATTCAGGTGGAGCCAACTGGGCCTTTAAATGTCCCAATATCTCCAGTTATTAAATTCGGTTTCTGTTGAGTGAAATATAGGTATTATTATTATTATGATTAATAACATATTTCTCCTCCAAAATGTTGTTTCATGCTGACATGATTTGGGGATAGAAACAGGAGTTTAAATATTGATTAAGAGTTTATGGATTTGAATTCTTTGTTTCCTCCATGATCACAGAATAGCCAGTGCAAAACATGTAACTTTGTATGGTTTTATCTATATTGTAAACTTTAGTGCAAAAAAAATCTTCTTGGTACTGCATATGCAGAGGCAAATCACTTGCACAATTAAGGCAATTTCGTAACATCAAGGCCAAAGAGTATGAAATGAAATGTGTTTTACTAGACGGAGACATGAGCAATGAACTATAAATGAAATACTTGATGGAAAACACTAGACATATCAACATTCCTCAATATATGGGAAAGGAGCATCTTTTGTTCTGGCGATGAGATGGGTGTATCGGTTCAGTATTTATTTGGTACACACAGACATGACCTCAATCACTGAGATCCACACCCTTCCCAAGAGTGCAACACTGTGGCTGTTATTTGTTAATCTGCTAACATATCTTTGCTGCACAGCCCTACAACAGCTTACAGTTTATATTATGACAGAACTATGCTCTTGCTTGACTTGTGTCAGCGATTAGTTTAAATGGCTGGTTTCATATAGGTCACCAATTCTCTGATGGCAGAACATACCGCACAAACTCTTACAAAGATTTTGTCGCCAGTGATCTGCGACTGTCAATTCAGTATGCCATTAGAAATTAAAGATGCACTACAAACCAGATGCTTACATAGTACCTAAATTGACCAGCTGAGGTACCATTGTGTTTAAGTCCCTCAATCATTTTTTTTATTTGTTTATGTGGGTTTGCTGGCTTTTTCCATTCACTCTTCACACACTACATTGACAGAACTCGTTTGGACTTGATTCAGGACCAAGTCTGTCCCTATGCGCACTCCAGCTTTATCTTCAGTACTGTGGTACAAGGCTACAAGCATCAAAGACTGCTTCACAGTTGAAACAATGCATGTAAAAACAATTTTTTTTAAATAAATCACAGCTCAGGTGGGAAGTAAACAAACGTGTTAGTGCTGAAAATTTGCATAGGAACTCTCCCAACATTTAACTCATCACTGTATACAACACTAAAGGTCTAACCGTACAGCTTCAGAGTACTGTGCTGATGCTTTGGAGGCACCAAATGAAATCATTAACCAGTGGAGTTGTGAGCCAGCTTACCAACCTAAAGGCCCAATGTCTCAAGTCACTTTTGTGGCGGCAAGCCCTGCGACTCAAAATCACAGTGGTTGCAGCTGCAAAAAGACATTTTAGAACTTACAAACACGTTTGCGATTCAGAAAATTATTTCAGTTATGAAAGGTGTTTTGCGGCTCATTCTGAACTGCAATCAGGAAGGGGCATGAAAAGGCCATCCCTCCTAATTTCCTTTTATACGAGATGCATCAATGAGCACTCAGTTAAATATGTTCATACAGCAAAAAAGAACGGGCAGATGGTACACGAAGTGCAGAAAGCACATGCTTACTTTTAAAAACAAAACATTCCAAGGCTTTCTACGTCTGATTTAAGTAAGACTTGAATTTGTACATGGTTATTCTAATTTGTAGAGCGCACTATCACTCGGGAGGGTATCTTGGCACTGAGCAGGTGTGAGTCTAGCAAACCTTAGGGCCTAGAGAGACTTGAAAAGCCAGGTCTTCAGCTTGTTGTGGAATTCAAGAAGTGAGGAGGAGGCTGTTGTGTGTGGCGTCAGGTCACTCCATGCTTTAAGAGCAATGTAGGAGAAGGCTCAATGACAGGATCTGGTTTTCCATATGTGTAGGATGTGTGCAATTAGGAGTAAAGAAGAGCGGAAGGTTTGTGAAAGCAGATGTACTTGTTGCAGTACATGCACATTTTCATTTACTTACTCGTGAAGTATCAGCTTTGGAGGTGGGGTCATTCTTGGTGGTGACATTTGTTCTGGGTAGTGGTCATTCAGGTGTTGCTCAAGCCCTGGTTCCACCTTAATTGTTTTCATCAACGATGTTTTCTCATACGCGTCCAACAAAGAACCTGGGTGCGAGAAGAAGAATACATGTGTTACTGTCTTAGACCAAAAACACTCAGTCAGTTATTCCAAAACCTGTCCATAGATAAATAAGGGATGTTTTGTGTTGGTTAAATGTTTTACCTGTCAATTAAACAAGGTTTGTTACCATCCATTCAATTACTTATAATTTTAGAATAAGGAGACCGGATCCATTAATAAGAGAGAAAAAAA
This sequence comes from Lissotriton helveticus, assembly GCF_964261635.1. Taxonomy (NCBI): domain Eukaryota; kingdom Metazoa; phylum Chordata; class Amphibia; order Caudata; family Salamandridae; genus Lissotriton; species Lissotriton helveticus. The sequence continues at coordinate 191,046,553 of NC_136060.1, forward strand.
AATGAAAATAACAAAATAACTAGATATTTACTTTTACGTTATTATTGCCAACTAAAAAGAGTATTTTCTTCAAATGTACAGATGTATTGATCTGCTGTAAACGGCTTAAATGAGCTGCTAAGTTAAGAAGAAAGAACCCTCACCTTTATTGCAATTTGGACCCTCCAAGTCCTCCGGAAGTATGGTAGGCAGCATGATTGGCTGTGAGAGATGGTGCGAGTACATAAAAGGCATGGACTGCACCACGACCGGCTGTAGCAGTGGAAGGACCCCACGGTTTCTAAACGCCTGCTGTGAAATAGAGGCCAACATTGGATTCAGTGACATGGGCATTGAGTACGGATGCAGTGCCGGTGGTGATGGCGCAAGTTTTTTCATGGGAGGGCTGGGCGAGCACAGAGTCAATCCCGGCGAGTCTCTTTTGTTCAGGGATTGAAATTTCAGAGGGGAGGGCGAGCCTCCAGAGGAGTGTGGAGAACCTTGTTTGTTCACTGTGAGATCAACGGGCTCCATCTGGATTCCTCCGGGCAGTCCATCTGGCAGCGGATAAAAGTTACCATTGAACATGCTGTGCGGCATGGGGTAAATGACGCTGTACTGGTTCGCTTTCAGCTGATCCATATAGCTGGCTTGGTAGGACTGTAAGTAAAAAAGTAAGAGCATTAGAAATGAGAATAATAACAAAATAGTTATATTAACCAATTTCACTATTGCTGTAGGAATGGCCAGCTGGTCAGGATACCAGTTTATGGCAAAATATTCTCTAAGGTGGCATATGCTTGGGGAGACAAAAAATGTGTAAATTAGCAACTGCCCCTGATAAGAAAGGTGTTCTTTAACTACTATTATCAGAAGACAGTCCTAGAGGTCATGCTTAACATGTACTTTTTGGTCATGCTACGACAAAGGGAGGTTTAACTTGTATTTGCAAAGACCTTATTTTTTCTTATTTTTTTTATCTAATATTGGAAACCAAAAAGCGTCTCAGTAACAGCTTTAGGATGGCTTAATTTGGAGTTTGTTCAGTAGATAAAGTAGACCTTAAAAAGGACATACTGTTAATTTGGTTTGACACTACTGATAACTCCAGAACAACTGACACAGTGGCGTCCTGAAACATGCTGTTTCGGTGGGGCAAGAGATCCGATTAACGGTCAATAGCTTCAATGGATTGGAAATGTGCCACAAAAGATGAAAAGTATGGACCTTTTGTAACAAAAACTTTTATACTTTTTTCTAAACTCTAAATAACTATGATTTTATAAATATATCTAAAGCGACGAATGATTTGGTTTAACAATGCAGTGGAGGTGAAATAGTCCAAAATCTTTCCTTTGGTGTGCAAGTGAAAGAGATATTAAATTATCTCTGGTTCCGTGGTATCCACCAGCACCTCAGTAGAAAAAAATGTTGTTGCAAACGAGGATTTAGTAATGGATGCTAAGAATTCACCGGCATTTCCATAATGCATCTTTGACAGGTGTTTTTTATAACAAATTATATTCAAGAAACTCAAAAGTACGACATAGTGGTAACAAATGTAACAACACACTAAGCATATAATGTAAAGTTGACATGCTTCAAAATAAAGGAGTTTATGTCAATCCAGTAAACAATAACCAAATTGCCTTGTGTTTCATAATTTAGACTTTTCAGGCTTGGATATCACAGTCTATATGTGTGTATCTGTACAACTATCCAAACTATGTGCTTATTTACGATGGTCTGAATTACAATTTAAACTCCCTGATAAAGACCTGAAACAATAACAATAGCAGTAGACTTGACCACTAACATCTGCTTTTTGCTAGTGTCTTTCAGGCAGCTTATGGCCATAAATGGAGAGCCTGTCACAACTGTAGGATATTATTTTCAGAAACAATAGTATCTTAGAAAGCATTCCAATAAACTACAGGAAGCCTGCAGTACCATAAGAACTAATTTCACTCCTCGAGATTAGTCTTGTCATATTTTCTCCCTCTCTCGTAACCATGAAACTGAAAGAACAGCAGTGGTGAGTGGATCAATACTAACTCGCCATCTGCTTTTGGAAATACGGCAGCGAAATCAAATACCTCCTCAAAAAAGACGGCCATTGAGAGCCACTACCATTACAAAGGGGGGTGGTTGTCCTCTCTAGCCCACACTGTGTGAAAGTCCCTCCATAAGTTATATTCGTCACTCAGGGTGAACATTTCTCCGCAACTCAACTCACTTCATCTTGACAGACAGCATATGGCATTAAGGGACCATCCAAGGTACCAACATAAAACATTTGCACATTTATGGATGTCACACCTGTCTGAATTCACACTTGGCGAGTATTATGCAACTGGTTACTCGTCCCTTAAATGAGATTTGGCTACATTCCCTTAAAAATGTCACTCATGCTCCTAACAATAAGCAGGCAGTGGTATTTACAACATCAGTTGCCCAAATCACTAAAACTTCAATCGTTACAGGCTTAAGAGAAAGCAGATGATCTAAAGTGACGTCTCAACCACAGGTAGCAACCGTCCCACATTGCAAAGTAAGACTCAGCCTCATTATTTTCACCAGTAACTATTTCAGTGCACCTAGGATGATAGATTTCTTAATTTTGGGGGTTCCACACTTGCTAATTTGGATGTACTATTACTTTCATTTTCAAGTCTCTGAACAGATGTTTGTAGATATGGAAACCTTTTCTTATAGTCCATGACAGAGGACTATAATTTGATGTAACTTGATATAACTGCTATATTTTGATGGTTCAGTGCGGGTGACTGCCAAGCCCTTATTATAAGACTCAGGGATGATAGTCAGCCAGTCTTCCTTCTGCGGCTAAGACACCGACACATTCTAATGCTATGTCTATGATCCTGTGCTACAGGCTGCTGTTAAGCTAATAGCACTCATCATACGTCCTTCCTTGCACGGTGTACATGTTGTGCACAGTTTGTTTGCATTTGCATGAGCACATGTAAACAGGGACCATGTTGTGCACCTCCTAGTAGGGTTGCCACCTTTCCCAGAAAAAAATACTGGCCATGAGTTGACGTACCTACCTTGGTGCTAACAGACACTGCAGCTCTACTCGGCTTGCAGGGGAATATGAATTAGTCAAGGGACCCTGGGTCGTCCCATGTGCAATGAGGGCCATGAGGAATCTTCCCAACGTCCTTGTTAGTGGCTATCCTCCAGTATGGTCACAATGCAAAGCCTATTGCACCAACAAGATAGTAGGAAGTGAATGCGACAATCTCATTGGTTCTTATAATCTGACACAATCAAGTGGCAACATTACCGCAGCCCTTACTTGGTGGTAAAGATCCTTCTTAGCAGGGAGGTAAAATACTACAAGCCATTCTAGCAAGGGGGATGCGGTTAGGAAAGGACCACAGTTCGTGGACTGGCTGGGAAGTGAGATGGGGAGAGAGGGCAGAGTCTGATGGGCGATGTGAAGAAGAGAACACGGTGCTGGCGAGACTGACTGGACAATGATAAAGAGCCATGCTCTTGAAGAGATGCAGACAGAGGAGCTCCCCTGCATAGGTTCAGGTACAGAACTGACAAGCAGAGCACAAGAGGGACTCAGTCACTTGTGTCTGAGGAACCAAGTGAATGAGGCATCAGGACTGACGAGATTTCAGTATGTGGTAGAACTAGGGGAAATGACTAGTCTGAGATCTTGCGCTACCTTAAGTTCTGGAAGGATTGGTAAACTCTGAAAAGAGCGCTTCATGGGATTCACTGAATCCGAGGTTCCTTTTTTCTAGTAAGGCTTGTTCTGTGCACAGTTCTTCACAGAAGCATTCAACTTACCGACTCGCTTTATTGTTTTCTTGACAGATCCAGGTACTGGTAGAATAATGACCACATACCGCCCTAGCAGCTTCGCGGCGCCTCAAGGAAAGACGACAATAAGAAAGCGAAGGTGACCAGAACAGCAAGCTCTGGGATGGGTAAGAAAACTAAACTTGCAAGGCTTCCGAAAAGAAAAACAGGTCTTAGTTTTCTTAGTAAACAGGAAAGGCTTTTGCGTGCTGCTATTCTTCTGGCAGGCTGCTGGGGATCAAGGGTCCCTGAAGGCACGAGCTTTCCCGCCCACGGCTGCTTTCCTAAACACGGAGGCGGACGCGGCAGAGGGCAGGCACCGGCCGCGAGGGGGCGGAGGGACGGAACGCGCTCTTTCGATGGATGGGCTTCACTCGTGGAAAGGCGGGAGCGTCCAAGTTGGAGGGAGTGGTCCAGTGGCTGCGCTAAATTAGAAGGAAAAAAAATCATTGAAACATCCGCTCTCATTCCAACACCGCACCTCAGGAGAAACGCCTGCCCAAGACGGCAGCAGCTCTGGGCTATAAAACCGGCAGACTGGGGCGTTGCACTTCCGTCACTCCCAATGTATTTGACTGGCGGAGCACCAAGCTATTAAAACCGTGGCGCAGAACAATGTCACATTCATTCTGCGATGACTGAAGGAAAAGTTGTTTCTTTTAAAAACAAAGAGACAAAACTACAGTGCAGTTAAGGGCCATCCATGTTCGGTATGGGTTTTTAATGATGGATGAGGCCAGGCTACCTTGAGATCTGATCTTGCTCTCCCTCGCTGACGCTCTCTGTGATCTTCAATAAGTCAATGTCTCCTCAGACTTTGATACAACTGGCTTTTCTTACTGTTTGGGGACTGGGTCCGATTGCTGTATACAACGTCTTTTAAAGTTCGCTTTCTGGTACACAATGGTTGTAAGCAGTGTCATTGCCACGTTTCTCAGACCCTATTACTGACCAGGCGCGCAACACCCATTGGGCTCACGGGGCATAAGCCCCCCTCCCTCCCCCCAGCGTGTGTCAGCCCGGGCGGAGACAGCTTCACGGGCTGACGACCATCTAATTGCAGCCGCACCCAAGTACTTAACGGGTATTTAAAAGACCATTTACTTCTAAATTAGGCGTGTGTTGTGTTTCCACCCCTTCTTTCATTCACTCTGTCTATGGTTGGAAGAATTAGCCCCCCCCCCCCCCAATATTTTTCAGAACTCCCCCCCCCCCTGAAATTTGGCTCTAGGTGCCCGCCTACTATTGACTACCGCAAATGTGCTAATGATGACACGGTCAACGTTGTGGTATCTTATTTCTCACCTGTCACCCCCACAAATGCGAAACCACCAGGGGTACCGAGTGTCACTGCCATGGGCAGGAATAACCAATAATGCCAACCACACCAGGCCGCGAACAGTCAAATGCTGCCCTCCATTACTCGCAGCAGGAAGGGCAGAGCTCGGCTGGGTGACGCCCTGCCCTTCCTGCTAGGAGCGGTTCGGGAAGGTGGGGTACATGCCAGGGCACTCTGGTGGAGGTATTGGCTTGACTGCAAAGGTCAGTTAAGATGACCGTGCAGCTTGTGCAATCAGAACGGTGTTCAATATTTTAGCCATAAATATTTTTCTCCCGGACCACAAATACTTTTCCTCGCCGTGTAACTTCGTTTAAGTTCGGCATGTTGTGAAGCGTGTGTTTCTGGTCAGTTTTCGGGTGGTGTCCTACAATGCAACAAGAGTCTGCCTGGCTCCTTCGCGTTTATCATTGAATGGCTGCCGCTTACACCACGCTCCACTGCTGATAGCAGCAGCCAGACAGATCATAGTCACGCTGTACCAACATCTTCCGTTGCCACTTCTGCAAGAACAGTGCACACTGTTGTGAACACAATTGTTTCTATATCACAAATAAACAAACAGAGGATCGCGCTTTTAAGCAACATTCTACCTATTTTAAAGGACTATTGCATAGCACACAAAATCAAAAACATATGTTAATACCCAAATCAACAGTACTCATTTTATCGACATCTGAGTAGATGAAAGGCTGAGATGATCCCGATAGGACTCAAACCTGAGACTTGCAGTTGCAGTGCCCTTCAGCCCCGAACTATCCCAGCTCCCTCTGAAATGACGTGTTTTACTCTTTGACTGCGGCACCATTCTCAGCGTAAACAAGTTATGTGCCCTTATGTCCTCGCTGTAGTACCTTGCCTTCCAGGTCCGTATTCCTTGCGGCTGGAAAGTACAGCTTTCTTTCAATCCGCCATTGCGCGTGTGTTTTTTTTAGTCTAGCTTGTACACAACAAGGAAAAGGCGCCTTCTCCACTTCCTGGCAGGTGCGTCCCATCCCAGAGGCCCCAGCCTTGTTTCGACAAACTGGCGGTGCGGTCTGACCACACCGGGCAGGCAGGTACGCCGTGTATTGTTCGTCAACACGCAAACATTTCCTCACCTCTGGGTGAACTTTACAGGCACGAAAAAGCAAAAGGAGTGATGTTTCACAGACGAGCGCGTGTGCTGCCAACAGCCTGCGCGTTTCGACCCCCACCACGACAAACGCCAGATTTTTAAATATAAAACACTCGAAGGAGTGGGAAAGGCGAGAATAACCTTCCATCATGTCGGAGGGAGCGCGCCGCGTCACAGCATCTGGAAGGCGAACGTGACAAAAAGGCAGCTGGTGCGTGCGAAAGATACCATTCAAGTTATGTCATGCCACGGGTGACTTCAGGGCAGGGTGCTGAATGACAAGAGAGCGACGAGGGCAACTCAAAGGGTTACTGAGAACAGGCTGGGCTTTGAATGCTGTGCAACACGCGGCTGTTCTCACAGGTAGCGCCGAATTTAATCTTCTGGTGCCCCGCACTGCCCATTTGTCCACAGACCCCCTCCCCCCACCCTCCACTATGCACTCCCTCACATTCGTAAGTTAGAAAAGTAATCGATTGTATTCGCCCTATTGACAACATACTAGGATATTAATCTTTTCTCAGAGTGGAACTGTATTTTTAATATTGATGGAAGAGCCCTCGCATCCTGCCCATATTAAACATATCTTAGAACGGGCCTCAAGCGGATCACCTTTTCTGTGAGCTGTGGTTTATGTAGACACCACAGTGCAGGCGAGGGGGCAGTCCCACAAACTCCCTTTAGTGGAGGGGCGAGAAAGGTGCTTGTGGTCAGCCGAGACTCGGGGATTCCTTGAACCCCAGGCAAGAGGCAGATACGTGGGGCCCCTGCCAGCTCCAACCAGCACCCCGTGATGCTGTGACAAGCCAGGGGGCGTTACGAGACGCGGCCTGCTGGGAGAATGGCCATCTGTGGAGCTTGAGGAGTATGTATCACCCCGCGTGCTAATCACGTCAGCTCCCCACGCCCACCTACATTTACTTCGAACAATTGTAAATTCCCAAACATGAGGGAACGCTTGTATATAGCGCTACAACACCAGGACAAGCTCTTGTGGGAAGTGGATTCATGTCTGATAATATGAAAATAGAGCCCTCCAGGAGGGGGTGGGTGAGTATAACCATCGAAACACAAACACTCCAAATGTATTATCAAACAGCAACAGCCAGAGACGGACCGACGCTCCCCTGCAAAGGAAATAGTTTCCTTCTTGGAACGCCCACGACTTTGGAAAGAAAGCGTTGCGCTGCAGTCTGTTATTTTTGAAAGATTTCTGACACGCACTCCAAAGAGCCATATCCAGAGTAACCCACTCCGAGGCCTGCCAGTGACCCCTGGAGGCCTCTGCAAACATTGTTGGCGGGGGGTGCAACCGCACGCACGCACGCAGGAAGGAGCTCCTTTTACAAAAGCTGGTCGCCGGCCCCGCCAGAGTGCTGACTCCGCACTTCTCAGTCTGTGAGCCCCTTCCAGCGCCTCTCGCGTGGACGGGAGCTGGCATGAAGCGCTTTCTCTGCTCTCCGGCCTACTCGAGTAAAACACTTCTGCTCCATCGGATTTGGTCTGGGCCTAATTTATGACCGTGTGAGTGCAGGGGCCCTAAGTATTTTTCGGGAGCCCGCTAGCGGTGCCGATGAATTACCAAGGCTGCCCAGATAGGGCGTCCGGACGTCCTGTAAAGGCTAGGGCAGTGGCAGGTTGTCATAATCTGTCCCCCTAATATTACCACACACATTGCCTGCAGCCCAAAGACACACTGGATACGTGTTTTGCAGGGATCCTGACTACCATATCCTGCAAAACACATATAGTGTGTCTTAACAAGTTCAAAACTGCCCCATGTATCAAATGTGGGCCACTTTTTTTTAAGCCATCTGATTCGCTAATGGGGCTCACTTTCATTTAGGTGTCTGGGCCTATTTTATGTCCTAGTCTGATCCTGCCTCGAAGGCCGATGCAAAATTGTAGCCCCACTTCTATGTTTGTGGAATGTCTCAGGCACACAAAGGGTTGTACTTAAAAGTAAACAGTCCGCCATCTCACCCACGCATTTCAAACATGAGAAAGAGGAAACTCCACACTACCAAAAAGGCCCTAAGGGCCGAGTTTCATTCTGCGTTCTTCCCTCTCACAGATTCCCCCATAACATCAAAGGATAATGACCATCTCCTTAAGATGTGGACGCAACTGGACCCGCAAGCATTACTAGCTCAGAAGAAGAAAAAAAAAAAATCACACTTGCTTAAATTCATATTACTTAAATTATTACTTTGAAAGGAATAATAATTGTTAGTCTTTGCTGAGCCTCCTTGAACACAGACAGTGCCCATGAGGCACACATCAGTTGCACACTCAGATGTTTGCTACCAGTGAAACCGTTTATGATCCCATGTTCTGATATTGTTCCCACGCACCGCCTTTCTGTTCGAAATGCTACTGCTGCTCACTCGTCTATGGACTACCAGCATTGCCTGGGCAAGGGGTTCAGCTCATTAATACCAGTTTAACACACAACTGCAGCAAAAAGCCACTGAAAGGTGAGCAGTCAACCTTTGCAGACACCTTCCACTGTGCAGCCACATGTGTTGCCACATTTTTTGTCACTTTTGATCCATTTGAGCAAGAAACAATTTTTTGTTAAAATCTTCAGACTATGCAGAAAATGATGGATAATGTGGCAAATGCTTCAACTCCATAATTATGCAGAAAATGCTATCAAAATCTCATAATGCCAGTGAGCCTGGTAATATATATAACCCATGGACAGGGCTGCGGCGTGATAAGGTGCACTTGTGGATGCTTCTGTACTCATGCACATTGGAGTTGAAAGCCTTTTCTATTTTATTTTACCCATAATGTTTGGTCTGCACTATCTAACAATGCTCCTACAGGTGGGCTTAGAGCTGCCACTACTAGGTACTTTGCACACCGCAAAGCAGTCTTGAGCGATCTGCATTACCTACATGTAACATACAGTACCAACTAGGAACCCTTCCCGAGGTGTACAGACCGTCTCCATGGGGGAGGTATACTAAAAGGCATGTTTGACCATCATGGTGACAGGACATCCTCCTGGTCAGGGCATCCCCAATACCCCAACGCGAGGGGAAACAACAGAGAAATTGAGACAATAACTGGTAAAGGACATAGCAGTGGTCAGGGCACCTGGAAACCATGAAAGGCCCTTTAAGACATGAGTTTAATGGGGTAAGAGGCAGGGTGCAGCTGGCACAGGTGCTGGGTGTGTGGTAAAAGGAATGATAAAGAAAAATGATCAAACAAGCAAAGAAAAGAGCCAAGAATATCAATCGAGATGCCTTACTGGAAACTACTAAAAAAGGAAAAACCAATAGACTTGTTTGTGTCACCACATACACCCCGGCATCCAACACTATTCAAAAAATTGTGAAAAAGAATTGGCATATTCTACAAAGCGCTGGAAAACGTTGGGACCCACCTTTGTTTGCATTCAAACGCAGCAGAAACCTACGAGATGAACTGGTACACGCAAAAGACCCAATAACAAGATCAGGTGACCAAATCAACCTATGGAATACACCAAGACCAACTGGACATTATGCCTGTGGCAACTGTGTCGCATGCCCTTTTACGATAACTACGAAAGAGGTGAACATTGGCAACACACGTCCATGGAAATTGAATACCTTTTCCAATTGCAACACAGAGAATGTGGTGTACCTCCTGACATGCCCATGCAACCTACAATACGTGGGCATGACCACACGAAAAATAAAAACCAGGATCAATGAACACCGGAGTACCATAAGGTGTCGAAAAACAAACACCAAACTCACAAAACATTTTGTTGACCAGAATCACACAGACAATGATCTCAAATGGGTAGTGCTAGAAGTAATGAGGAAACAGAAGAGTGATCTCACCAAACCACTACATATTAGAGAACAGTGATGGGTATACCGTCTGCGAACATGGATCAATGGCCTTAACGATGATATACCGTGGCTACAATTGGCCACATAAATTGACTGTCTCGGGTTGCAGCACGATCCATATACAACGGAGTCTATCAAGAACACTAGACATGGCGATACATTTCCATATTTCTATAATGTTATTAGCAGACCTGATATCTTAGTACTACATTAATACCTGAGCCTGTCCCCTCCTACTTAAGTAGACTTTACAACTTTTGTCTCATACCTACATGGGCGCATGCACACTACATGCAGATCTGCTTCTTTTGTTATACACACTAACAGCACATAACTGGTGTAGTTTTTCGTTTTTAATGACCTCCATGTATATATATGCACTTTAGGTGCTAGAAAGAGTCCTCATGAAGCCCAGCCCCATTTGCCTCGAACACGCACGTGCAGTCGAGGCTATGATCGCGGTGCACAACCAGGTTTTATTTTCCCTAAATAGCGAACTCCGGATATCTTCCTTGCGCGCATGCGCACTACATAAGCCGCTTTTGTAATCAATTGCGCATGCCCCAGCGCGTTGTTATGAGCCGCGTTTAAATGAATCGCGCATGCTCCGACTCTATGACACTACTCCTTTGCGCTTGCCAGACCCCTTAACACTCGCAACTTGCGTTCAGAAGTATCACAGGTGTTCTAACTCGGAAACCAGATTCCGGAAGGGCAATTTTTGGCGAGTCAGGCAATCGCCGTGATTTCCCTTCGTACACATAAGTGTGGTCAGGCACCGGATTCCACTACTCGTATTGGGACATCTTACCACAAATTGACTACAGCCGTTACTGATTAAGCTGGGCACACACACACTATATATATACTCCCCTCCCCTCACACATCATTCCACAACCCTCGAGGAGAGGAGGAGGACGCATAGGTGGAACATAATATACCCCAGTATAAAGTAAGAGTATGCTTGTGTGAGAACATGAGAGTGAGTCTAGAGATTGGGACTCCTATCTTGGAAATACTTAGGATTTCACCTATACTTTTTATAAAAGTATTAACTCTGGGCATTTCATTTCTTTTCTTCCTCCTCATTTTTTAAAAAAAAAGCCTTGTATCAAAAGGATCCCTGGTCTTCCACCCTCCTATGGAGCAATGAGTTCCAATATTTAGGGTAAGCATTATTACCATGGAATAATGAGAATGTGCAGATACATCCCTCGCTGCACATCATGCATTATCACTTTCCTTATTTAGCTTTGTGTAATTGTTTCTTCTGTATATTATTATCTCATTTCAGGCTACTACTACTAAGGCCACCTTGCAGTGGAGCATATTCACCACCTGCCCACATAGTGGACACCCTCCAACTATAGTTTGGACTGGGTGGAGCCCGCCCCTTAGTCACACATAGGTCCTGATGAATGCCGCGGACCCACACGGGCCAATTGGCAGAAACATGTCAACCTTTTAATATCAGTGTGGGGACAATTAATACCCCAATACACCGACCACGTTTTTAGTATACCATATAGGCACCAGTAACATTAAAAATAATATGACGCCTATAATGGATTTTTAATTCACTTTTTCTCTGGGCCCCCACTTAGTTTAGAGGTGCATCCCTGTCGTCAGGTGTATGCCCGCCCTCCATCAAACCGAGTTTTTGGAGGGCGAGGACTGGTCAATGATGAAGCATGACACCAGGTGGTGTGTGAGACCAGTCTTACACTTTTTGTAAGATGCCAATATTTTAAACTAAGAAACATTTACACTTAGCTCACTTTTGCTTTTTTTCCGCTGGGAGCAGCTCTTTTGTGGTTTAACAGTTATGTTGGAGGCTGCTAGCTCCTAGAACCCCGTGCCTCCAGTTCCCCTAAACCTAGACAGACTCTGGGTCATCGTGGTTATACATGTGTGGTAAAAGGCACAGTCCCTCGTGCCAGTGTAGCGTGAATCATGCCTCCTTTGGGGCCACTTACCACCGAGAGTGGCTCCATCGGCTCCTGCTTGATAGGGACGGGGTCAAACATCATCATTTCATAAAAGGACTCCTCTGCCCGTCGTCTTCCTCACTAGAAACACAACAGAAAGAGAGGCATGTATCAGAAGAGATTCATTCACATGTCCTGGGCCAAGCCATTATTGCACCGTATTCAGCTAAAAGTCACTTTCAAACATCTTTAGACAAAACAAAAATACAAGTTTCAACAAAAAAAAATTGTACCATCAATGATAAAGTCTTACATCTGCCCTTTTACCAGACAATAGTGCCTGTTGGCAGCTCTTTGCCCCGACCCCCCACCCACCCTCCAAGTGTAAGTAACAACACCCCAGAATACTATTATGAAATTGGATAAAGATTACAGCTGGACACCTCTAAGACCCCTCACTGAATGAGACTACAACATGGAGCAAAACAACTTTCTTGGCCTGCCTCCAAGAAGCGTCTGACTTTAATGGAGTCCCACACCTGGGAACGAGCATGTTTCTGTGGAAATATTAGCTCTGGTTTAAACCCTTCTGAGCTCATTCTGACTCTTGGACGTAGACATCTTTGTTAGTTGATGAAGAGTGAGAGACGGACCCACAGTTCAACGGTTTTCAGTATGCTGGCTTCTTTGAACAGCTTTACAGGGCCCTTTGTGGTATCTTATTGGCTATAGGGCGAACAAAGCAAGCACAAGGAGATGATGGACGGAGAATATATATAGTCTGCTTAGCTGGTTACTGCACTGGGTTGTCCAATCTGAGATTCTGTGTATAGTTCTGGCCCGAGCTTGCACGTAGTATAAATCTAGATAGATCTTTGCTGTGTATTATGTGTGTAGATGGGTGTAATGAAATGTAATGTAAATGGGTACTTGTAAAGCGCACAGCTACTCCACAGAGTGTCCCGGCGCGAAGGACCACACAACAGAAGACCAGCCAGTATTGGACAAGCACTGTAGACTGTTACTGCTGGAACAGCCAGGTTTTTAACTGTTTCCTAAAAGAGAGCAGATCCTGGACCTGCCCGAGAGGCAGAGGCAGGCAGTTCCATAACCGGGAGGCCAGCACTTGGAAAGAACGGCCACCTAGTCGGACGCGGAAAAACTTGGGAATTGACATCAGAAGTTGTTGTGAAGATCTTAGGGCTCCTTGCGGCACATAATGCTGAATCCTATTCCTAATATAGATGGCACCTGTGTCATGGAAGGCCCTGAAAGCGGGGACCAAAGCTTTAAATTGAATCCTTTTCCGAACCGGCAGCCAGTGCAGGGACTTCAGATGTGTGGATATTCGTGCTCTGGGCCCAACAATGAGAATAGCTCTAGTTGCCGCATTGTGGACCACCTGCAGACGATTTAATAAGTACTCCGGTAGGCCAAGGTGCATGATGTTGACCTAATCACACCGTGACACAATCTGGGACTGGACTACTGTTTTCCTGTATGCAACCAGCAGCAGCGGAAGGAAGTTTGTTAAAATTTTTATCAGGCCAAAGCAGGTGCCGGCCACAGTTTGTATCTGTAGATAGGTGTGTCAAAATATTTGAAATTGAAATAATTCTCTTGATTGGGGTGAATTAATAGCCCTTAAGCTGAGATAGACTGAAGTGCTTTTATGCAAGCATTACAATCCAGGTTGGTGTCTTCTGATACAACATTGTGCACATGGGGGTGTGGTATGTTTATGATAATATCATCTGCGTTTTTCTAATCTGTATGTTGGGTGGTATGTGAATGTAATTGAATTCACAGCATTTGTATCTGGTGCAGTGTTATGTACAAGGAATGTGTTGTGTTTTAGTTCGTTATAGACTGCTGCTGGATCTCGGAGAGAGCCTAAATATGGGTCGAGTTGTGTTGGATGCATATGATGAGGGCTGTTTATAAGGTATTGAATGCAGGTTTTGTACTGGCTTTATATATACACGAGAGAAGTGGAATTAAAACCAGCCATTCTCCAAGACCAGAATGTCTTTCCTACATTATTGTGGTGGTTAGTGGGTGGTGCTTTCTTAGGGTGAATAGTCAGCCTTCGTTGTTCTGTGGGACAATTTCCTACATCTGCCTATGGACGGACTGGTGTTTTAGAAACACAGCGTAGAGGCAGTGTTTGGTTTGGCAACTATCATCAAAGTATTAGACACACCTTTCCAAAAGCACCATTCTCATGAGTTGCTATGATCTTATCTGCAGAGATAAACTAGTTTAAAAAAACAATTTCTGTGTTTAGCGTGCAGAGAGTGGCCGGTCAGAATAGACTGTGCCACTAAAGTAAATGAGGGATGAAATACACCAGCAAATATTATTTATAGTAAAACAACGAATATAGGACATGAGGCGCAGGGGGCTGGTGGTCTTTGAGCTGTATGTGATAAAATTAGCGTTGTGCATATGTGATCTGTGTAAGTATGTTTGCTGTACAAGGGGAGTGGTGTGCACGTGGGAGTCCATGTTTAGCGCTGTCATATGTGATCTGCGTAAGTGTGTTTGTTGTACTAGAGAAGTGGTGTGCACGTGGGAGTCCATGTTTAGCGCTGTGCATATGTGATCTGTGTAAGTGTGTTTGCTGTGCAAGAGGAGTGGTGTGCACGTGGGAGTCCATGTTTAGCGCTGTGCATATGTGATCTGTGTAGGTGTGTTTGCTGTACAAGGAGTGGTGTGCACGTGGGAGTCCATGTTTAGCGCTGTGCATATGTGATCTGTGTAAGTGTGTTTGCTGTGCAAGAGGAGTGGTGTGCACGTGGGAGTCCATGTTTAGCGATGTGCATATGTGATCTGTGTAGGTGTGTTTGTTGTACGAGAGGAGTGGTGTGATATGTGATCTGTGTATGTGTGTTTGCTTTAAAAGAGGAGTGGTGGGGAGTCCATGTTTAGCGTTGTGCATATGTGATCTGTGTGTGTTTGCTGTACAAGAGGAGTGGTGTGCACGTGGGAGTCCGTGTTTAGCGCTGTGCATATATGCAGGTGTCTGTCGTCCTAGAGGAGCGATGTGTCTGTGGGTGACTGTGGAAAGAGAGGGAGTCATGGTTTAAGATGCAGCATTCCCAGAGTCCATGTGGGGCTGCCGTGCCGGCGTCTGGCATTCGTTTTCTGAGTCAGAAGCCCCCCTGTAAGAGCTGTGCCAGACTGAGGGGGTGACTCATCTAATACACCCCCCCCCCCCCCCAACGAGTACTCGTTGGATTTGAGAGGCGTTTCTCTTTGAATTACGTCGTTCTTAAGGCACCCGCAAGCAAACCGACTGTATACCCGGACCTGCGAGGGCGGAGGAGCCGGTCTCTTCACGAGGACGCGCAGACAGACGCAGTGTGGGTGAAATATCTCCTCACAACAGAGCAGACGCAGCTGAATCCCGACAGCAGGTGGCAGCGGCGCCCCACAGGCGCAGAGCACACACCCAGGACAACAGAGCGCACGAGGCGGGCTCGCGCTGCAGAGCCAGCGGTGACCAATTCACCAGCTGCAAGGCCACTTTGAGCGGATCACCCCTGCGGCAGGAGCCCGGGGCGTGGTTATCAGTTAATCAATCAATCAACCAGTGTCGTGGCACCAGGGTACAGAGGTGAGAAGGGCGCACTTCATCCAAGTTAGTTCGTGTTTTTCACTACCAAACCAGGGGATCGAGGGGTCAATTTCCTTGCTTGAACAAGGCCCAGT
Source organism: Lissotriton helveticus (assembly GCF_964261635.1). Taxonomy (NCBI): domain Eukaryota; kingdom Metazoa; phylum Chordata; class Amphibia; order Caudata; family Salamandridae; genus Lissotriton; species Lissotriton helveticus. The sequence continues at coordinate 191,062,321 of NC_136060.1, forward strand.
GCTTTAAATGGACAGGTACTGTCCGGTACGGAGTACCTGCTTTTCTTGTATTTAAAAGAGTACCTGCACCCACTCTCTCAAATGGGTGTGGTCAGTGTAATTAAGGGTGTGGCTTATAAACTCGTAAGCTAAAAATCTGTGCTTAGCAGGGCACAAGTTCTAAAAAAAAGAAGTGGGGGGATGCCGATGTCACGACAGGAAGTGACGTCACAAAAGGTGGCTTGCACCTTCAGACTCATTGCCTCCCCTCGTCACCCCTTAGATGCGATTGCATCACAGAAGCCATCGTGTGAGCAGCATTCTGAATGAGCTCTGATCTCGCCCCAGAGAGGCCAAAGAGTGAACGTGCGGCTCCAGTAATCAAGCTCCTGGTAAAATAAGTGGGGGGACGCCGCCCACCTGCGTGGTACCCCGATTCGAGCCCTGGTGCTTAGCATAGTGTGCCGCCCGACTTGTATTTTGCGGTTTCTATCATTGCATCCAGGTATATGATGGAACAAGTAACATCATACCTACAAGTCAGGACTATTGGCTTTGTCAATGGTTGTTAATTGCATAAGATAAATAAGCAGCAACTACGGTTTGTATATAATATTGAAAAAGCTTCCACTTAAAGCCCTGGTGACACCACAACAATTTTGCTGCTCCCGAGTTTCGAAAAGAGAAAGAAAATCCAGAGAGAAAACTACTCTTTAAAGGATTTCCCTTCCCCTACAATGCTCACCTGGCATGACGTCACTTCACTAGTGAGAAGTGAAGTAAGCAGTGTGAGCACACGCACATCGATGTGCCTGCTGTCACTGCAGTCTGGGAAAAAACGGACCGCCTGTGCCAGGGCACAAAACAGAGCCAGAAAGGGACCAGTTTCGAGGCCCCCTTTAAAAAACTACCAGCGCTCAGCACCGGTGAGACCCGGCCCACTTAAAGCCCTGCCTGCACCTCTCACCACTGCTGCATTATATTTAGGGGAGAGTGCCAGCACTTCTCAGGAGCAAGCAGGAACTCTAAATAGACAGAACCAGCAATTCTAGATTTCCATTTAAAGCATTCACTAGGCCCATTGGCACCCTTGCTATCCACTGAGGAGCACCCCTTGAACAAAGCAGCATTTCACGTTTTCGTGTTTTTAATGTATATGTAATGTGACAATGTGAACTTATTGACACCTGCCCACTTGATGTCTGGTAAGGACAGAGAGAGACTGGCTTCTGTTCTGGGAGAATGAAGGCGTCTCTCTGCAACTGCAGGGATAACGCGTATACAGCCTGAATTACAAGAGAAGTGTGATAAAACATAAAATGCTTTTTTAAGGCAAGATGCCTTCCACTCGCGTCATAATGCTCCTGGCTCCCACCAAGTGCCCACGGCGAGAGGTTGATGCCTGTCAACTTATACATTTACTTTTGTAACACTTTGCCACAAAGAAAGTGTCAACAAGGGTAACTGTGATAGTACCTCTGCTCTTGCTTACTTAGTTGGTAACAAAATGTCTGCATTTTAAAATAAGTTAGGTGGTTAAAATACATGCTGAATAGATCTTTGTGTGCCACGCAATTTTTAGAGCATAATAGTAATGCAAAATAACCCAGGTAGTTAATTGACTTTCTGATGATATCAGTGTTATTTGCAGGTCATAAGTTGCAACTCTAATATTGCACAGTAAACTATGAGCCAGCATCAACGAGCTGCATGCAAATTGCAAGGCATGTGTTTAGAACCTTATTTTTGTCTCAATCTATGTCCAAACTAGGGTTTGCTATAAAGGGTTCCTTTTGGGGGGGATTATGAAGTATTGTTAGTACAGACAATCCCTACCACTGCGTTGTTTTAAATCAGGACTGTGTTTCTCCCCACTATGCACTCTTAATGCCTACTAGTAAGGACAATATGTGACTCCTAAACCATGTAACACTCAGGGCCCGATTACAACATGGGGTGGTCAGACCGCCATCCGCTGTTGTGGTGAGCAGAAGACCGCCAGACAAGAAGTTGGCGGTCCGACCGCCCAATTACGTTATGACCACGGTTGTGGCGTTTGGGAAATTCTCATTTACACTACGGCTTGTGCTCAGCCCAGGAAAAGGGCCATGCTCAAGCTGCAGTGTATAAAGCAGTTTGTGAACATCGCTGAACTGTGTGCCATGCACTCTGTGTGGCATGGATGTGCGCAGGGGCACTACATGTGCCCCCGCGCACATCAATTAGCCCACAAACCCTGTTTGGGATCCCCACAGTCCCTTTCCGAAAGCCTTTTCATGGCAGACGGACCTCCATGAAATGGCTGTTGGAAAGGGACATTTTAATCCCAACAGCGGTGCTTTCCTCAGCACCGCCTCTTCTCGGGAGTATTATTCAGACCAGCGCCCTGTCCCGTTGGGATTAGATGATTCTGTAGGAGGCGGTGGTCTTTCCCTCCGACCGCTGTGGTCCGACTGTATGCATTGCAATTTGGTAATTGGACCAATAGCCTATCAGGCCTACCACAACCGATGGCCTGTTGGTGACGGTCCCCTCGACTTCGTTATCAGGCCCTTAGTGCCTTATGTGGCATTACCTGTACATTGCTCTACACAGTTATATGATCGATTGCCTCTGTATATTGTGTGTGTGTGTGCGATTTAAAGTGCCCTGACATAGTATATTGGGTTGAGAGGTACCATAAAACAATTCAATAAAAAAGTACTATTTAAATTATTTGTGTAATTAGACAGCTACACCGGGCATGTAAACAACGCATGCATATCTATTATATAAAGTGATAGAACAAAGTCAAACAAATCTGCCCCATAATCATAGTTTCTCATAGATACTTGTGAGGAGATAACAAAGCGAGTGAGGGCTTTTGGTTTCCTCCATTGCATTGGTCTCTAGTTCCTATAAATCAGGCCATTGCTCTAGGCCCTTTTAGATATGCAAATAACAAACCCCTCTCATGGGTTGCAGGTCAGTGGTGTCTCTAGAAGTTAATTTTAGGGGGAAGGCGTACATTAGGCCACAGACAACACTGGCAGGGTCAGCTACAATGTCATTCGGAAAAAGTGTGTGGGTAGTTATGCATACAATGTTTGCTTAAAACTTTTAAATCTGACTTTGAATGCAGGTGTTATATAAATATATAGATACAGATATGCATACAAACTTACAAAGTCATATTCAAACGCTTTAAGCAAAGAAAGGTAGTTGGGCGAATCAATATGTGTGCAAGGTGCAGTGTGTGTATTATTAGGTCGAACCTGAGCAGTGCATGCGCTGCTTCGAGGCATGCAGCAGTGAAGTATGGCTTTGAAGTCCCGTCCACTCTCCGCCTATATTTTTAGTTGGCTTGTGTCATTGTCCTTCTTAAATGCTGGCTTGTGATTTGCAAATAGGCTAGTTAGTCCCTCCTTGACACCTCCTTGTCTGCACTTGTTACCTCCCGTAACAACTGGACCCTTTACTTGGCTTGGTACACGGTTTGAGTTATAAGTCGATGAACGCTATTTTGCTTTTTGTATTTTCAGTGAGCCCACACAGGACAATGGCGGCCGCTTTTCATATGGAGCGATATGCCGCTCTAACTTTGAAAGTGGCTGCCACGCACCCCCACAGCACTCGCGTACAATGGCAATGTTATTTTTAAAATTACTTTTAAGAAGAACGCAGCGTCCGCTTCAGGGGCACCGTGATTTCTTTCAGCTTTCTTTTTTTTTTTAAATAAACATGCATGTTGAGCACGGCACCCACTTTATGGACACCGCACTCAGTTTCAATTAAAAAAAAACTAATGGTGAGTGCAGTGCCTGCTTCAGGGACACAGCGCTTGGTTTCTTTTTTTTTTAAACTTTAATTTGAGTGCGTTGCCCACTTCACAGATACCACGCTCTACAATACAATAGGTCTCGCTTTTGCCAACGTTTGACCTATTGGTATTGTGAATGACAATGCCTTTTAATATTATAAAAGGCATTGCCATTTACAATAGCTCAAAATGTCGCAATTGCGAGACCTATTGCATTGTAAATGCTTGTTTTCTGTTATGCCTCCAGGCAAATTCAACGGTTGTGGTGGTGGGGCCAGAACTAACAGAACTGGGGGACAGGTCCCAATCTGATCCCCCCCCTCCTCTAGAGAGGTCAGTGCTGCAGGTTTTTACTTAGAACAGACGCTTGACAGCGGCGTTGGACAAATACACTGGCAAAACTCAGCATATTTCACAGGGTCTATCCTGGATCCCAGATCCAGCCCAATAGTAGATGTCCAATCCCCCTAATTTCCTACACTCCATATTAAGTTAGATGTGCATACACTGAAACATTCTGTAACTACTTTACAGATCCAGAGGCCATCCTTAAAATGTGGCACTAATTTGGCCCTCAAGAACCAACTCTCGACACCACTGAACTTGGGTACTGACCACAGCAGACCTAGTCTCTTCAGAGGGAGGGACGGAATGTGGCCCTAACCCAGGATGCCTGTGCCTCTCATTAGAAGGAAAGGAAGATGGCTGTAAGGACAACTGCAACAGTGCTGATCTGACTGAGTCCAGGGCACTGACCTCAGCAAACCTGCTCTCTACTGAGTGAGTAGAAATGTGTGTCTTTGTGTATGTTTGAGAGCTGCATGCTCACTGACCTCAGCAGATCTAGTCTCTATTGAGTGAGAGTAGACATGTGTCCCCTCATGTATGTTTGAGAGCTGCTTGCTATAAGTATCCTGCATTTATGGAGTACCTGTTGAATGGGATTAAGGGGCGAAGGCAGATTAAACATGGGTGTGAAGCAAGAGAAGTAGGCCAGGCATAGACAGGCAGGAACCCTTTACTTAAGCTGTTGCCTGTCCTTGGTTTGCCTTGTTTTTAACGGACAAAGTGTTGAGGTGGAAGCTATAGCACCTGGAGGTGTTTGCACTTAAGGCACAAGTGGCTCTATCCATTTTTGCAATCCTTCAGCAGCTCCCCAGAAAAAGAGACTTCCCTCTTGGTTGCCAGGGCACCTCCAGTCAAAGCCTAACCAAGTACAAAAACTGTTGCAAGTTGCTTTTCCTCCTTTAAAGGACCCAGGCACAGAAGATTATGTGTTCAAGGATGGCTTCCCCCTACTTTGGCCATCAGTGTTGAGATTACTGACTCGGTAAGCTTCCAGGAGAACTCAAGCATCTGGCCCGAGCGGTTAACACACTATCACTTCCTGTTGTGAAACTGCCATAGCCAGGGTCAAAACATATTCATTCTGACAATGTATCAAAAGGAATAAGAACATTTACATACGTACACTGCAACACCCAACGGCTTAAAGATGAAACACCAGGATTGCGCCAACAGACATGGAGGTGGCATCGACCATCGTACACAAGGAATCAATCATCTGTACCACCACAGAAGACAAAACCATGCAGATCATGGAAAACATGAACTTCGAACTCCATACAGGTGGCAAAACTACAATCAAAGGCACCCTCTCATACAAACGCACAGTACCACAAACTAGCCTCAGTAACGCCATCACAGAATTTACCACCCCACTTGCCATCAAATCCGAACACTACATCTTCCTGGGAGACCTCACCTTCCACCTGGACGACCGCACAGACACCAACTCCACCAACCTCCTGTAACAAATGGACAACATAGGCCTCACACGGCTGGTCTCAGTCCCCAGGCACCGAGCAGGACACACACTGTACCCTATCTTCACCTCCAGCAACAAAGTCAGACATAGCACCACCACAGTACTCACTTGATCCGACCATTTCATCGTCCACTTCAACATCACTGGACCACATCGCACCACCCCCAACCACCACAGTGCCCCATTCTGCAGCAGGACCAAAGTCACAAAGCACCAATGGACTGATGCTCAGCAGCACCAACGTGAATCATGCAATAGAGAACTTCAATACCTGGATCACCAGCACCGCTGACCATGTCACCCCCACGAAACCAGCTAAACCGCACAGATCCACTAAACGAGCCAGCTGGTAGACCCTAGCGCTCAGCACAATGAAACAGATGAAAACAGCTAGAAAGGAAGTGGAGCACCAGCAGAAACAACATCGCTCAAGCGACCTTAAAGTCCGCCCTCAACAACTACCATCGCCAACTCAAAGTGACGAAAAAGGAGGCCATGATAAACCAAATCAAGACCAGCACAAACCAAACCAAGGAACTCTTCACCATCACCTGAGAGTTCACCTGCCCATTAGCCACCGAAAACTTGATACCCTCCTCACAGAAACTCTGTGACGCACTAGTGGACTAGTTCCACAACAAAATAGCCACCCATATACCAAAACTTCGATCCCAAACCCACCAACCTCCTGAGCCTCCCCACTCCCACGAAGACAGCCACCAATGACCAGATAATAACAGCATAGCACACCGTACACCACCACCTTAATGAACTCCATCCACTTAGAGCACCCGCTGACCCATGCCCCCACTGTCTCTTCAACCTCGGAAGCAACAAAATCAGCCACCAGCTCACCCCTATCCTCAAAGCCTCCATCACCAGAGCCACTTATACCAATGTCTGGAAACACACAAGTCAGACCTCTCCTCAAGAAACCCTCTGCAGACCCCAGCAATCTTCAATACTACTGCCCCCATTGTGCTACTCCCATTCGCCGCCAAAGTCCTTGAAAAGAACATCAACCTCCAACTCACCAATCACCGGGAAAGAAACAACTTGCTTGACTCCTCCCAATCAGGATTTGGAGCCAACCACAGGATGAAACAGCGCTGATCACTGTGACAGATGACATCCACACCCGACTCGACAAAAGAGAATTAGCCACCCTTATCCTTCTGCTGCTTCGACACTGTCTTCCACCGCACACTCATCAAACAACTGCATCAGATCGAAATCTAATACAATGCTCCCAGATGGATGGCATCATTCCTATTGGGACACACCCAGAGAATCTGCCTCCCTCCCTTCACTTTGCATCCCAAATACACCATCTGCGGCATCCCTCAAGGCTCATCTCTCAGTATAACCCTCTTCCAACATTTACAAGTCGCAACTAGCAGACATCGTTGGAACCCATGACATCAGCATCATCTCCTACGCCAGTGATGATTTTCAGCAGCCACACCTCCCTCCGGAACAACACCTGGTGGCCATCAGACTTCGGACCCACCCCCACACTGAAAGACCACGCCCACGCCCACAACCTTGGCATTATCCTAGGCAGACAACTCTCCACAAAACCACAGGCCAACGCCGTCCCCTCAGCCTGCTTCCACTCTCTCTGCATGAGCTGCAGAATGTTCAAATGGCTCCTCTCCAATTCAGAAAAAAAGTAACATAGGCCCTCATTACCAACCGCCTGGACTACAGCAACACACTATATGCAGGAACCACCAGCGAACTCATGAGAAGACTCCAGACAATGCAGAACACAGCCACCAGGCTGATTCTCAACTTCTCAAAAGGACCCACATCACCCAGCACCTGCGAGAATTCCACTGGCTCCTAAAAGATGCTAGTTCAAGCTACTGACCCATGCCTACAAAGCCCTCCACGACTAAGGACCTGTAAACATTAACCACCGTCTGAACTTTCACCCACCATTCAGAACCTTCCAATCTGCCCACCTCGAGACTACGCACAGCCAATGCCGCACTGGAGGACGCTCCTTCTCCCATCTCACCGCCAAACCCTGGAACACCCTCCCCCTTCACCTCCGAACATCACTCTAGCTGACAGATGTCAGGAAGAGACGCAAGACCTGGCCCTTCTATTGAAACCTGCAGCTCAGTGCCTGGATACCCTCATGGGTGACAAGCCGTGCTATATGAATACTGATTGAATGATTGATACACCGTATATTTTCTATAGGGCACAATAAGTACTCAGGTTCTTAGCTGGTGTGGGACTTTAGTATAAACTTCACTTACAGCACAGCCAACAATCATGCCTGTCTATTACGGTAACTCCTTTGTTGCCAATACGTCTACTATATTTAATCTGATTTTGGATCTTTATCCTTGCTGTCTTGTTTTGGCTTTTGTATGTTTATTTCTAAATACAAGCAACCTTTCCCCCATCATACTTACTGGTGACTGTTTCCAGGTTGTTGCTATCTTATATTATATCAGTCATTCCTACACTTTAGAAAAATCTTAAATTACTCCTTTTCAACAAATCCTTGAACCCTCCCTCCTAAAGTAATCAACGTCCCTGAATACTCTTGCCCCTCAACCTTCAAAGAGCCTGAACATCTCTACCTCTGGAAATAACTGTGCATTTACTCCTCCTACCTCTGGAAAAAACTACCATCACTACCCCCAAACTATATCGTCCACCTACTACACCATCTAGTGTATATCTTTTTTTAACACTGTATTTTTCTTTCTATGTATTCCTTGTAAATGTTGCTCTGCAAAATCTGAAAAGCGCTCCGATACCTTTGGGTGAAGTTTGCGATATATATAATACTCGAAAATAAATAAATATCACTCATCTGTATTCCACTATATTCAAGTTTACCTCTACCTCTAGTTCCTTCTGATTGTACTAATCAAATATTGTAAAGTTTTCTGATGCTCACTCTTGTAACTTTCACTATTTAAATACACTAATTAAAACTAGTAAATCTCTCCGACTCCCACTTTCCCCGTAGTGAGGAATGGGTGCTTGAATAAATTTTAGCTACTGGTAATTGTTATTGACAGCATTCCAGTCCATTGTGTTTTTTTTTGCTGAATGTAAGTGTATCCTGACACCACAACCAGCCTCAGGCAAAAAGGCGGAAGGCCATAATCCCTCTTGTGAAGTAGGTAGTTGCATCAGCATTGTGCAGTGTCATGCATGGGTAGAAACATAGCTCACTGCGGTCTACAAGCTCCTGGTCTCACGCTGCAGACTCTGGCAAGAATTGGCATCCTCGCTCAACTTCCTTCAAACACTACCCGTCTGTGCCCCCACCCTTGCTGGCACACCTTCACACTTGCTGTCTCTAGTCCCCTCCCTTCCTGAGCTTTTTCTATTCACACAATTTCTGTCTGACCCACCCAAAACAAACAGGAAATAGGAAAGGTATAGTATAGTGGTCGTCGCCCACAGTCTTTACAAAAAACAAGCATTAGCAAAGCAAAAGATGTTATTTTTTTATATTTTTTTGGGGAGAAAGTTTTTAATAAAATCTGGGTTCCTTTATCTGTGTTGCCACAGGATGTCGTAGATTGAAATACCCAACACAAATCAACATCTTGGGTTTCAAGAATATGGAAACTGGCAATGGGAGCCCTATGCTAATCTTTCTGTATGAGCAGTGTTAAGCTGTCCCATCTCAGAATAGTATTATGAAAAGGAATCAGAAAACGGAGTATGTATTGTAAGAGATGAACATAACAAGGTATACAGAGCAAAATATTGCATTGTTGATACTTTTGACAAAGAGACAGCATGTTTCCTACATTTTTAAGATGGCCCATGTGCATGCACATGCACATTTTTAATGGCAATACAACACGTAATCATGGCAGTAAGATAAAACAAATGAATAGGCAAGGATAGCTAGGAGATGACATGGTGTCTTTACGGGAGGCTAAGGCATCCAAACATCGAGCTCTTCCTAAACAAGAGTGCCACAAGTAAATACATCTAAGAACACACACAGTTGCTCAAACAGAAGTCATCCATGTTACATCTGCATTCCAAGAAAGGGACTACTTGTTGCCTTATCACCAAAACCTGATGATGGCTGTGTCCTGTCCCTTTTTGTTTTAGTTACGTTCAAAGATGCTGCACGGCAGCTACACCGCTATACAAAATGGCAACCCAAAAAAAAACACATTAACAAAGCCAACAGATCTTTGCCAATGATTTTATTTCCTGGCAGGAGGGCATGGGGAAAGAAACAAAGCTGGAGGGAGTAGGACAAGCAAGAACTCGGGGGTAAGTAAGAGCACAAGCAAGAACGTGGAGGCAGATCAAGCATTACCATAAGTGGGCAGGTTACGGTGGAAGCAACAACGTGGGAGGAGGGAGACAGGACAAAAGACAATTGGGCAAAGAACAACAAATCAACAAAGACGGGACAAGCAATGACAGGGCAACAATGACAATGGGGCAAGCAACAGGGCAATAATAATGAGGCAAGTAATGGCAGGATAACAACAACTGGGCAAGCAACAACAATGCAGCCACAACAACGTGGAGCGGGTGAGGCAGAGTTGAGGTGGCCTGCAAACACATGCACTCTTTTGGAGTGCTACAACTAAAATTAAAAAAGTACTTCAGAAAGAACACAAGCAGTAGGACACTGGGTACCAAAAGGAAGTAGTACTTGGGCCATGCTCCATGGAAAGAACGAACACACGTAGAGGAAGTGAAGCCAGCATGCGCTGACCAAAGAGAAGCAAGGAACTGAAAGTGACAAGGAAGCAAACCGACAGTAAGTAATTGGTGGGCTCTAAGCCACCTATAAGCTAACAAATTTTCTTGCAAGCGCATGCGCGGTCTCAAGCAAGACCTAAAAAGTAATCCCCTAAAAGTAAGCAGAGGAAAGCCAGTCAATCAAAGAGATGGCAAAGTGGCTATACTTCATCAGATAGACAAAAACAAGACTGACAAAAAAAATCAAATAAGAAGCAGCCAAATAAGAGTAACCTAATCCAAAGTAAGGAATGGGCGGGCTGCAAGCCTGTGTATGTGGTTGGAAAGCCCACAATATTTCAATCCAACCTTGCGCTGTCTGGTAGACTCAATATAAAAAAAAGAAAATTATTGAGGGTACATTGCATGGAAGCAGAAGTCATGTTGCAGGGGTCAATCTGGAAGCCACTGTGTAGTCGATTTAGAAGCAGGCCCGAGTGCAGGAACAACATTCAGAGTTTACTCTGCACATCATGTGGGAAGGCTGTCCTGATTTTATCTATAATCTCAAGGGAAAGTGGGTGGAGAAGGACACGTTCAGAGAAGCGAGGGCAAAGAGCAGATTGGATGGGGCTGGGTGACCTTACTCTACGTGAATAAATGTAATCTTAATTCAACTTTCCGAAAGCAAACATGTAGAAACGGCACAGCAGAGGGCTGAAGCCAGTTTTCAAAGTCATTCATTGTTGGTCTTGCTTTCACAGTTAGACAAGTTGCGCAGATAATGTTCCATAATTTTGGTCAACTTTACCAAGTCGCCCATATTATGCCCTAATGGGAATAGTGAACGTCACCCAAACCTGTTTTTGTTTAATTGGTTATGGTGTGCTGAGGTTATAACTTTGTATATACCACTTCATTTGAAAGTACTCAATACACCAACACTGGAAGAGTGTTACGGGTGAGTTGGATCTGACGGGTTGAGACCTGCAAATCACAATCGGATGTCGAGAGCAAGATAACTCGCTGAGCCACACTGCCTGCAGGTCATGCTGTTTAAGTAAGGGCCCTCACACCAGCTAAATGTTATGCTGCGATAATGGATCCAAGGCCCATACAACAGGTAAGGCAGCTGCCTTGCGGCACCAATTTGGGGAAAGGATCAAAGAGTTGTAATTTAGCTGGGGCTACAAACATGGACTTTTTGCTAGAAGGGAAGAGTGCCACAAGCAAAAAAATAATTGATGCCGTCTGCAGCAACTGTAATTGCTGTGCAGATCCTGGCTGTAGTATGCAGGACATCATGCAGCTGGAGGTTAAAAACTGTTACTGTTAGCTTAGGCTTACCTTTGCACTAAGGAACATATATTATTTTTTGTATTTTATTTATAAACTCCTTCCTGGGAGGTCTACAGTATTTCTCTAGTGCACAAGAATTATTGGCACTCTTTGAATCTGATCCCTACCGAAACAAGAAGAACGGTGACACAGGCCCTCGTCAGCAGCAGACTGGACTATGGAAGCGCACTCTACGCAGAAATCCCAGCCAAACACCAGCGACTACTACAACGCATCCAAAATGCCTCCGCCCCCCGCCGCAGCAACATCACCCCCACCTGAGAGACCTACACTGGCTCCCCGTCGACAAGAGGATCACCTTCAAGCTCCTCACCCACGCACACAAAGCACTCCACAACGCTGAACCTGCCTACCTGAACAGCAGACTCAGCTTCCACACCCTCACCCGCCAGCTCCGCTCTGCCAGCCTCGCCCTCGTCGCTGTCCCCCGCATCCAACGAACGACCTCCGGCGGCAGATCCTTCTCCTACCTCACCGCCAAGACCTGGAACACACTCCCTACCCACATACGGCAGACCCAAGACCTACTCACCTTCAGAAAACTCCTCAAGACCTGGCTCTTTTCGAGCGGTAGAAGCACCCTCCATCCCCTCCACTCAGCGCCTTGGGACCCTCACGGGTAAGTAGTGCGCTCTACAAGTACTTTGATTGATTGATTGATTGGTGTCACGTTGTTAGGTGTGGCAAAACCAACCTATCGAGTTAAATACACGAAAAGTGTAGTTTGGGTCATACCACTGGCTTGTCTGGGTGAGCATCTTTGAACCACTGACTTGAGATATTGCCAATCATGTTTGAAAGAACCAAAAGGAGTAAGTTAGTCTCACTGTCACTCTGTTGGCAGCTTGGGTGCATCCTTTTGCTTCCCAGAAAGTGTTTCTAAAGCGCCGGGACACTCTTGTTGAGTAGCCGTGCGCTATATAAATAAAACCTTAACATAACATAACATAACATATAGGACTGCATTCTGCACTATTTTACATCGGAAAAGTACACTCAATCATTACTCTTTTTGTTGCATTCCATTCTTTATCTAATGCATGCATTGTAACCCAAATGATCTTTTTTTGCTATTTTTTTCTCTGCAGGTTGTATAATGGTTATTCCCCTAATGTTTCCTTTAAAGGAATGGTCATTTGATGGTCCTACCAAACATATTTGGACACCGGTTAGCTCGTAAGATTCTGCACGCCTTCAGCTTCCCTGTTCCTGCCACTGTTGAAATGCAAATTCAGTGCAACCAGAAGATTGGAAAATGAACGTCTGAACTACTGGCTGTGCCAATGCTGGTTAACGGTCACCCAGTGAGGTGCCGATATCAAACGACGGCAGGGAAAACGAGCTGGAATCCATGGTTTACAGTGGATTTCCAGCTCGGTTTCGGAAGCTTTTAACTTCTGATATCCATTAAGGTGTGTGCAAACACCCCAGGACATCGGCACTAGCCTCAGCAAGCTCAGCAAGGGAATAAGGGCCTTTCTGGTGCTTTGGTGGCATGAGGCCCGTCCCTCCAAGGCCCCACCCCGCCCCTTCACCCAGTGAAATTTCAGTCTTAGTTGGCAGGTATGCCAATGCCGATTTCTCCGCCATGACTGCAGAAAGATCCACACTCGTAAATACCATTCAAGGGGTGAGAGTGGGTGGTTTAAGGCGTGGTTTGCCTTGGAATCTTTGAAACACCCACAACATTAATGTGTGTGGGCATTCCCAAACTCCTCCCACCCCCTTTCCACTCTGTCCACTCTGGAAATGCTCAGCCAAGGGGCTGAAGTAACTCCACTTCCATGGAAGGAAGGAGAAATTAATCACTCCCACAATTGTACGAGGTGTAGATAAAGAGCTCTCTCCAGAAGGAAAATGTTTGCCTGCAGAAAAAAAAAATATTTTACTGAAATACTTTACTTTTAATTCCATATTTGCATATGAAGAGCGATCTGTGGGTGTACATTGGTTTTATGTAACTATCTTACCTTCCGAGACACTATAAAATAATCACCCCACTTTTTGAGGACAATGTCAGTAAAGAGATCTACATTAACAGATATGTAACAATCCAAACGTAACTGCACCAGTGTCCCGCCTGCTCATGATTAGGAATACATTTATATTCTAAGAACATGCATTCCAATATAGGTGATCTAATTAAATTCGCCGATTATATTGAGAATCTATTTCAGTTTATTCACGTAAATAACAATGATTTCATGCCACTGCACTCAAAGTAGAACAGGGGTTTATTCATGGCCCATGAAATCAACTGGAATCTAGCCAAAATAGCTTGGGCGGGTAGAAATCGATTTGTGCCATGAAATGAATGCACGAAAAAAGAGTTACATATTAAAGTATATTGGTCATTTTAGGTAATTTTCTTTCAGGTCTAAAAAACTTTAACAATCCTGAATGCCATAAACTATATCTTTGGAACTCCACTGGCCCTGCATTCGGTCTTGGAAGTATTCTTAAATGACTCATGATATTCTCCATGTAAAGGGAATAACAGAAGAAGGACTTGCCATCTATAGCTCTATGTGGTAAAAGCATGTGTAAGCCTAACATAGAAAAGTTATAGTTTTATTGCGCTAAGAACAGAAATACTTATTTTTCTCCATCAGGATGGTAGTAACTACTTGCTGAGTAGAAGAAACACATTTGCTTCTAATACCCTCCAGACAAGACTACTCACCTACTGACACAGTAGTTGTACTAAGTATTGTTGCATTTGGACTCGTGTATTTCCCTACCCTGGAATTGTCTTTACTGGTTCAAAAATGGCATACACTCCTACTGAGCACGGGCACTGCCATCTTTTGATGTTTTGATTTGTTCTGCATTCCGTCCATCAACTGTCTGTCTTTTGCTTTTGAAGTCATTACGTGCACTATCACAGTAGATGAATGCTGGATGGAGAGCACGCTGGATGAAGAGCACGCTGGATGGAGAGCACACTGGAAGATCCAACAAAGATTCCTACCACACAAAGGCAGTCTGATGTGACTGGTAGTATCATCAGGTAGCAGTGTCACCACATTAAGTATGGTTTTACATACCTGTGAGGTCAAGATACAACATGGTCCCTGGGTGAGTGCATGATGGAAGGTCTGCGCTGTGGGTGTGCAAGCAAATTTCAGTACACATTGTAAGTATCATGATTTCTGTGACGTTAGGGCTTTTATTTTTAATGACTGCTGTGATCCAGCCATCGCCACATTTACTGATCACCACCACGGGGTGCCCTTGTGCTGTGTCCCCCAACAGAGAGAGCTCATAGACAGGAAATGCATTTGATAATATTGATGTTGATCTACGCAATGATACACATGTATGTATATAAACAAAATCGAATCACTGTTGTCGAAATCTCCTGATATGACCTCAATCAACTCGAGTCAAAAAAACATGGTCTGAGGCCTGAGGCTACTAATTGACAGATCACAGGTGGGGTGGCACGTAACCAGCAGGACAAACGTGCAAACAGGAAAAACCCAGATTAGTTCCATAGATAGGTAGTGACACCACAATCTTCTGAGGAGACTGGCCCCAATAAAACACACATGTCCGGAGGGGAGCTCGTTCCCAAAAAATATAAAAAGTTAGATGCCACATGAAGTTAGGAACACTCTGCCAACCAGGACACAGCACATATAGCACATGCAGTAATCACTCGCTCTACATGCCGGACATCTGGATAAGTTACCCAATGGCCCTCATTGTGTCCACGTAAGGACGAGACCCACATGAATTTTATCAGGTGGGAGTAATTTATGGCTCCATGGCTAGGCCTACATTCTTCGCCCCAAACAGGATCTATGAACTGTTTTATGATGCATCAAGAAATGTATAAAAAGATGTTCACAACATTTGTACTTCAAGTCAGTCCTCATACCTGTTTCTGTAGGCTGTACTCCCTCCCGGCCACAGTGTTTGCACAAAACTGTGCCTGTTTTACAAATCTCTTGTCTTTGTTTTTTCAAGGTAAATCCATATTTGAGCAACACATTCCTTAGTTAAAATTTGAAAACAATGCCTAGTCCTAGCTAGTTTTGTAAATAACATCAATGTCTGCAAAATAGGAACCAGCTGTGGTACACTGATTCATTAGTCACACATATGGGCACTTTTATAATTAACGAAACAGTGTGTGGAAATCAAAAAATGTGACTTAATATTAAACTGAACAAAGTAAATGTGTGTGGTCACTGATGCATGACTTACCACAATGTAAGTTACATCACATTATGTGACACCCCTACACCAGCTCAATAATTATTGGTGACAATGACTACTAACTCGGACTTTCTTCACAAACACTTTCAAATAATTACCCATCAATTGCAGTTTTCTTGTTTTGGTTTGTGATGTACTAAGCTAGTCATTAGAATTAGGTACATCACACATTAACGATGCTAGCTGGAAACTGTGCAGGAAAAAGACCTATGTGACAGGACGAAACATCATCTATACAGGAAAGCACACTTTTTAATCATATATGAAAGAAGATACCCCGACTAAAAGAAGGATAAACCAACCAGAAACGTCTTATAGAAATAAATTTCTAAATCGGAAAAAAAAATGGTGACCAAAACATCTCCTGTTTACTAAGTACTTCGGGTGAACATTAAAATCTTTTTAGCACATGCCCAGTTATGTCATTTATGGCTCAGCTCCACTTCTTGGTGGCCCATCATACATTTACACTAATAGACATAAACCCAAACAATCATGGAAACTAAAACTTACATTTTTAATTAAAAAAAGAGAATATTAAATGTAAAGTATCAAAACATTAGAAGGGTATGTGGAAGTTAGAACAAAGGACAACTAACAATTTTAAACGCAGGACATAAGCCAGATGATAGTCTACGTAGGACAAATAAAATAAATATACTAATGCAAAGAAAAGCAAATGTCTTTGAAAACAGAACAACTATGTAAGCGAAGTGGGTAGAAAGTAAATTAACCAAACGACTAACAAATGCAACAACAAATTCGATTGAAAATAAGGAGGGTAAGAACACCGTTCCTTCTGTGTGGCCATCCCTCCTTTTAAGTCCAATTTCCAGCCACTGGCCATGGGGGTTCCGCAGGGGTCCTCGCTGAGTCCCACGTTATTCAATCTATACGTGAGACCGCTGGCTGAGGTCGCCAGGCAGTGGGGCCTGACTTTGGTCTTTTACGCCGACGATACTCAGCTAGCGGTTACTCTCAGCGGGGACGCGGAGCAAGATGCCCCCAGGTTTCGGAACGGACTGAAGGCGGTGGCCAGCTGGTTGACAGCTAACTGTCTCCAGCTCAATGCCACCAAGACAGAGGTTATGGTTGTCGGGAAGAGAGTGGACTTTTGGGGGGACCAATGGTGGCCGCCGGAACTGGGACCAACTCCGACCCCGGTGTCTGAGCTGAAAAACCTGGGAGTTTGGATGGATGCCGGCCTCTTCTTTGTTGGCCACACCAAAAAAACAGCCGCTTGCTGTTTCGGCTTGTTGCGAGGATTACGACCCGTTCTCAAATACTTTGACGCCCCTACCAGGCAGCTGGTGATTCAGGCCACTGTCATCTCGCGCCTGGATTACGCCAGCTCCCTCCTGGTTGGAGCTAATCAGGCGGAAATCACCCGTCTACAACGGGTACAAAATGCTGCGGCTAGAGCGATCGTTGGCTTGCCCAGATTTTGCTCGGTGTCCAATGTTCTCCGTTCCCTTCACTGGCTTTCAGTCAGGAAGCGAATTCATTTTAAGGTTCTTTGTTTAACTTTTAAAATACTGAAAGGTATTGGCCCTCAAATTATGTCCAGCTTATTGTCCTTCTATGTACCCACGCGTGCCCTCCGTTCCCAAGGTCAGGCCCTCGCCGTAGTCCCCAGATTCAGGCTTAGCCGTTCGGGAGGGCGCTCCTTCCGCGTTAAAGCGGCTTCCATCTGGAACTCTCTTCCGTCTGATATCCGCCTGATGGAGGACCTTATGCTCTTCAGGAGAGCAATCAAACCTTTCTGTTTTAATTCCAGTTATTCCAAACGCTTTGTCTGTTCTTGTTGTGTTATTGTCCTACCTTGTCACTGCGCCAGGACGCTCCTTAGCTGGAGCAGCTGTGCGCATAACAAATAAAGATAACATAACATAACATGAAATTTGAAGAAGAGTGCTCTAAAATAGGCTACAGGTAAAAAGCAGGCAGACAACTGGCTTTTGCTCGCTTTGTCATGGGATACATATGCATGAAAGGATGATTAGAGGAGCTCACGAGGCAGAAAACAGTAGCCAGGTGTGGAGACTGGTGAAATTGGTGACTCCAGGTGTGCAGATTGCAGAAGCAACAAAAACAGCCACGCACGCCTACCTAATCCCTCAACACACAGAATCCTGCCATTTTGACGTAGGTTTCTTCTGCCTACCTGCCATGATGGCTGTGAGTCACCATGCAACGGTCTGGGTTCAAGAAGATCAAGCAGTCTTCAGGACATGTTCCTTTATGTCAAGAACCCTTTGTATGCTGGAGTGACTATACCTATCGATAAATACCCTGCAGATATGTGTGAGATATACCCGAAGGTATGCAAATCGAGTAAAAGGAAAAATAAACAACGGATGGGTACTTGAACCAGGGTTCATTGTGTATTATACATCATAGGCAGATGGGAAACCAGTGAGTAACACCAGATGAAATGACCCATTTTTCATTGAGGGACAGATTTAAAAAAATTCTACAATCGTAACAAATGTGCTTATACTCACTAATACCTCACAGACTGTATAAGTAACATAACTTCGGTTTATATTAATGCTTTCCCATGGCTCCTTAATGTGCGCTTCATATTAGTAACAAATACTCAAAAGCGTAAGCACTCTAAGCGGACCAAATACAATGTCTCTGAGTTATAACGTTACAAATGCTGCTAGTGAACGCCATCAGTGCTCTAAAAAGGCAAAGTAAGAAGTGGGGATAGGATTCCCAGGGCCAAAATGTGCATTTGACTGGGAATTAAATACCATGATGACAAAAGATGAATGGGACCAGGCACTTAATGACAAACATTCAACTAGACACCTACACCAAGGAGATAAATGAACGCAAACTAAGAAAATTTAAAAGAGACAGCACTGACTATCGCACTGGAGAGGTATACAGCTGGGCAGATATTTATGCCCGTCGACGACAACAAAGACCAACGTTTAACAGATCATCCGATGAAACCTCGTCCGATGAATCACAACAACAGCAACAAAGAAGAGGTCCGGTATCTCAACAGAAAGAAACACACCAACCTGGAGATAAACCTTCTGAAGAGAATCGCAGACAACAATCAACAATTCCTTTTTTAGAGAGAGGCCAAGGAACCCAGGAACAACCAGGAGGGGCAGGAGTAAGAACAAGACCCACAACAGAATCAGTATCCAAAAATACGAGGAGTCACAGGACTTAATCATTAACATATCCAAACACTTAATCACCAACTTTCAAAAACGTACGTTACAAAAAGGAACGTCATTTGTTCCCACCAATCATTCAAATCTCCTGGAAACACAGATTTGCCTTTACAAATTCTTAAGGAGCCTACGCCTCAGACATTTTTTCACAAATATCGTGGAGAAAACAGAACTAGGAAACACACAAAAACCAGACACACTATTGGGACTCAGAAATCCCAGCAGATTCCAACCACATACGAGCCACAAAGTACTGGATGCTTTCGAGAAAGTAGTAACCCAAGATATAATCAAAATCTTCAAATCTCCAAGATCAAAAAAAAAAAAAAATGACACAAAAAGACAGACAAGCAATTCAAAATCTAGCGAACAACAAAGACATTACGATACGTCAGGCTGACAAGGGCGGAGCCATAATTATCATGGATACTGAATTTTATGAGAAAAACGTCATACAACACATCAATGACAAAGACACTTACATGCAATTGGAGAGCGACCCAACTCAAGAATTCACAAAAATCCTAGTTACCATCATTGACAACGCAATTGACAAGGGTACCATCACCGTCAAAGACAAGGAATTTTTGGTGAAAAGCAATCCATCCCTTACATCTACATGATCCCAAAAATCCATAAACATCCAACCATTCCACCATTTCGCCCTATTGTGTCTACCGTCAACTCTATCCACGAACCAGTGGGTCAGTTTATTGACAAACATCTACAACCGCTTGTTCAAAGAATTCCTACATATATCAAAGATACCACGCACTTTTTGAATATTTTGGATGACCACAAATCAACATTCACCACAGACATGATCCTCAGTACCATAGATGTCAAGGCATTGTACACTTCCATTCCCCATAATTTGGGCCTATCGGCCATTGAAAACGCACTGCTCAACAGCGACAAAACAGATAATTTGAAAGTGTTGTTAATGGAGCTCACTCATTTCACGCTGTTTCACAGCTATTTCCAATGGAAAAATCAATTCTATGCCCAATGTTCAGGTACATCAATGGGAAATTGTGCGGCACCATCGTATGCAAACCTGTTTATGCATCAATTCGAAACAGAAAACATTCTAAACAACAGTAATTGGCAGGAAAATCTCATCTTATACAAGATACATAGACGACATTTTCGTTTTATGGAGAGGATCACATTCTGAATTACAAACAGCAATTCACAATCTGAATGAAGTCAACGAACGGATCCAATTCACATCTAACATAAGTAACACGCAGGTATCCTTCTTGGATGTTCTTGTGACCAAACATCATAACACATTAGAAACCAGTGTATATCAAAAAGAAACCGACAGAAACAACCTACTTCATTTTCACAGTTTTCATCCTCCTTCACTCAAAAAACATTTACCATTTTCTCAATTGCTCCGTGTTAAAAGGATCGCCTCCACACAAGATTCGTATGAACAACACAAGAAAATTACCTTGCAAAAATTTCATGATCGAAAGTATCCTGAAACCACACTGGTTGAAGCCGCTGACAGAGTACAGGGATTAAATAGAGATCAATTGCTAAAACCATCACAGACCAAAGACGAACAAAGAGCTGTATTCGTATCAAAATACTCCACGCGAAGTCACCACATCAAAAAAGCGATCTTGAAAAATTGGCCATTATTAGCCCTAGAGGAAGATTTCAAGGGACTATTTACCAGCAATCCACGCTTCGCTTACCAAAGAACCAAAAATATCAAAGAACTACTCAATCAAAGAAACGACACTTCCACAAAAACATATAAAGGAACATTACCCTGTCACAATTGTGGAAATTGTAACGCCATCATTAAAGGGAATGAAATCACACACCCATTAAAAGGAACGAAAATCCAATTGAATGTCAATGGAACGTGTGATAGCACGAATCTAGTATACATGCTAAAATGCCCATGTGGCCTCGCATACGTGGGAAAAACAGCAAGAAAAATAAAAACTAGACTTTTTGAACACAAAAGCAACATCCGTTTGAAATCTTTGAAATCCACCGTGGCCATTCACTTTAATGAACAGAATCATAATCTCAGTCAACTGAGATTCTGTATTCTAGAACTGGTACCTATACTACCAGGAAGAGACAATACCCAACATTTACTCAGGAGAGAACTCTTTTGGATACACCGGTTGTCATCCATACAACCGAAAGGTCTCAACGAACGTTTAGAATACAGCTGCCATTTATAATTGTAGCATTGTCTTGTCACCTTATGATTTATGTGTCATTACCTTTAAGCACATATCGTTTTGTCAATTTAATCTATTGTTGTATTCTACATGATGTATAGCAATTCATCCCAGTATACTTCTCCGCTTTCATGACTGTATTCTATCAAACTCATCATATTACCCACACCAGCAATTTCCAGTTTTCTTTTCAACAACTTTGATCCTCCACATCGATTTTCATTTTTTTTCCTTTACACACCATTCTTTGTCCACCGTTTTCGCTATCATAAAGTTCATCTCGTAAAATAAAAAAAGATTGCATCGAGCGCTCAGTCCCTTGACTCGGTTTACACCAATAAGAATAGTTTGTTCTTCTGGTCCGGTCACGGATCTCCCGGGAACCTATCAGGAATCACGTTAGTGAATCGCCTACTAATATACTACCGGCACTCACTTTCTAACCATAGTTCACCTTACTACGAAATTTGAACACGTCCGACCGTCCGACATTACACGGTAAGCTCATAGCGACGGTTATTTTAGAGAGAGAAAGTGTACATTTCGTATCACGTCAGTCGTTTGACCATTACTATTTGTTTCAGGCGACACTGTGCTGATATTTACGAAACGTGACGAATACCCTCGTGTTCAACCAGGTCAGAACCTATATCACACTCGAACGTTCAGTTCTATTCACCGGGTGCAATCTTTATTCGCTAGCATATGCACTTAATAAAACAGGCATGTACTCCATGCATGTAATCACGGGGACATTTGGCACCTACATGACCCTTCCATCGATAGCTTTTGGACTTCCCAGCCACTTTCACTAACTTTTTTATTATTTCGTTTTATTTTATTTTATTCTTTCGTTTTTCCATCTTTCATGCAAACCTGCCATAAACCATAGGTTTATTTAGCATTCAGCTTGAATGTTCATCATTTATAAAATGGTAATGGACTAAAATTATATGTACAACCTAATTGTATGCTTTACTCTGATTACTTTTAGACTCTAAGTCCCCTGATGAAGGGCAAATGCCCGAAATGCATTGGGCGAAAAACAACAAGCAATGTAACATTATGATGAAATAATGTGAAATTTCAATAGCCAAAAAGGAATAAAAAGGAACCTTGACACCATATAACTATAATTGTGATCACATCATTTAAAGAACTTTGTTCTTTTAGAGTGCACTGGAGGGACTCTGCTCCCACGGGAAACAGGGCTCATTTTGTTGTATAATTCAACTCCTAGCACAGGGAGTATTACTCCGGCGCACCAACCACCTACTTACAGGCAAACCAAGACAACCGAGTGCAGCTTCCACATCCCACGACTTGGATAACATTTGACTGGCACGCCATGCAACTTTCATAGGCTTAAACCGCCTACTATGGCACAGACCCTGTGACTACCCGCATTCCCAAAGCAGCTCTTTGCAAATGATGGGGAAATACTCAGTCTCGATGTTCCAGGTCACCAGAACTAATGCCAGCACCCTTGAACAAAGGCCTCAGGTGAAGGTGTTCTTTCATCCTTCCCATTTGGGTGCAAAATCATCTATCTTTCATCAGTGAATGGGAAGGTCTCTTGAGACCATGAAGTTCTGGAAAAATTCCAGTCCATCTTATCCAATTTCCTATTACTATTTATTACCATCAATCATCGCTAATGTAGTAGTGCTAGCTATGTTAGCTCCACTTAAGTTCAGGTCCTTAGTTCTGGTCTTAAAAACCTGTAACCTAAAAAATTATTGGAGTACCATTTTGTGGGAATACCTTTCCGGGATTTAGTATTATGGCTTTTAACCATGGTAAACCTCTCAGAATCTGCATGTTAGGGGATTTTGCTTCTCTATTTCTTGAAGAACTAAACTATAAACACTGATCTTCTAGTATTGTCTTCCAAAACCTATTTTATTAAACATTTTTCAAAGATAAAAATGTAATCACTTAAGCCAAAAGTACCTTTAGAACACGTGTATGCATCAAAGAGCTCTTTGCATTGAGGCACATCATCACATATGTAGTATTTAGTCAGGTGAAGTAATGTTAATGATTTTTTTCATTGATCGGTGCAAATACAGTCTGGGTTAAGGACCAACACTTCCACCCTCCACTTGAATCAGCTCACTCTTCCATGCTGGAGTGTTTCAGCTCTAAATGCAGTACAAGCATCTCCCAGCTATGTAGGATGGGATCCCTGGACAACAGTTAGAGATAGAGAAACGCAATAATTAGGGGGAGGCACAAATCGGGCAATGGCCTCTCTGCGACCTTTCTTCAACACATTCTAGGACTGCCTTTTCGTGGAACTCATTTGTCCACACTAATGTTTTTACGCTTCAGACAACTGGTGCAACAGGTTTTTAAGTTCAGGATCTTTTGCTGGGGAACCGTTCAAAAACAGAGGCTAATCTGCAGAAGGGGGCAGTGGCGTTCAGTCTCTTCACGGCATACAAGCTGTCGCTACATTAGATGCAACGACTTTTAGTGACTGTTCTTTCTCTGTCTTTGTTTGCCTTTCATTGATGGCGTCCTCTCTCTCCCCGCCTTTTGAACCATTTTGAGAGAATCTGTGCTGTTAAACCTAAATTATTGACGTTTTACCAACATCTACCTGCATAGACATGGTATCAATATACTGCACCCAACTCAACACCCACTTCGACTTCTGCGTGGCCTGCAAAACAGAAGCCCACTCATGAGTATAACATTAAGGAAGACCCTAGTAACCCCCCAAATCTTCTATACCCAGCATAACAAAACATGTTTATGCGGCAAATCAACCTGCTCCACACAATATAACACACCGCACTGCTCTTTAATTAATGCGAGATCAGTAGTCAAACATGCCCATGATAAAATAATGTCTGCACTACTCACACACATCTTACCCACAATTCATTTGAAATCGTCATGAATTATCACTAGCTCCCCCAACGCAAATGCACAAGTCTCTTCTCCTTTCACCTATGACGCCCTGACCGATTTGCATGGATCATTTCACTTTCTTCCTCAATGTGCCCCCATCCAAAAGGGATTTTGTTGAATGCAACAAACACTGGTTTACTGACTTCAACCATTCAAAGACCTAAAAAGGGAATAGGTACGTTTACTCCCTGCAGGAAAAAGGTTTCGTGGTAAACGTTGTTTACCCTAAAAAAGAGCCTGCCAAAGAAAAGAAAATGCATGGTGCAAATGCCTTACCCATACCACCACTGCTGACTTGAAACATGCTCACACAACCTACCACAAAGTCAAACACAAAGCCGAAAAGGCTTTCTTTGCCGACAAGTTGACTTAAGAGAAACAGCCCCAGGGAATTCCCCCATTGCACACTGAAAGCCATAATGCACACCCTAGTCCCCTGCACATACTAAGATGTTTTTAAGGACAAAATGCAAAAAAACAGACCCGACACGGTCTATATGCACCCCATCACCTCTACCTCTCCAACTACACAACAAAATCATGGGAAATGCTTCACATTCGCTCCCGCAGACAATCATGATATCTTAACTCTACTAAAGGATCAAACTTGTGCTATATAAAACTCATTAAAATTAATAAATAAATACTGCAGTCGCTGAGAGCCAGCCAGACCAAAGGGTACTCACACTCTGTTGTAAAAGCTGGCATCCAAGTAGAAACACTGTTTCCTGTGACTGCCTTAACAGCTCCTTATAATATGGCAAAGTCCCAATCCCCCTGAAACGCTCACTCCTGACCCACCTACTTAAGAAAGCAAGCTTTGATCTTGCTGACCCTAATCGCTTCTGTCCCATCCCCATATTCTCACGGACCTCCAAAGTACTGGAACTGGTGGTCACAGCTCAACTGCAAGCTTAGGTAGAAAACAGTGATTTCCTGGATTGCCACCAATCAGACTTCCGACCAAAACTTGGAGCAGTTAGCAATACTCACTGTATGGGATGATATTCTTGAAATGCATGAACAAAACGCTGTGAGCATACGCATCTTCCTTGACCTGTCATCCTCCTTCGAAACAAAAGAGCAGACAATCCTTCTGCACAGACTATAGTCAGTGGTCCAGATATCAAAGCAATTTCTCAAATGGTTCACATGTTTTCTGTTCACCATAGTGATACTGTTCTCGCAAACCATCCGTGTTGTCTACTGGTTCCAAGAGGGCTCCCCTCTGCCCCTCCCACATTATTTAAAATAAACATCAGAGCGCTCAGGGATATCCCCCATGACAATCACCTTCACTTCCATTCCTACGCTGTTGACACTCAAATCCACCTTAGGGTGTTCGATGATTTCAGTATGTTTGTAACTATATGTAATGGACTTCAGATCACAAAACCTGCACGAACTATAACATACGGAAAATAAATGTCCCAAATTATTTTTCCTACAACCTCAACTTCCCCCTCAAGCAATTAAACTCTTTATGACCACTCATACAATATTGGCCAAATGGTCCCCTACCAAGAAACCTAAAAGTCCTCCTCTGGGATGTAGTCTCAGCCTCAATTCACAGATTAGAGCAGTAGTAAAAGTCATGTTTTCCAAATTAAACTAGTCAACAAATATACTTCCACAAATAACCTTATAAAACTACCCTACAGTGGTTGATGCACTGTTTAACTCGTCTTGATTACAGCAATACCATTCATCTTGGTTTCCAGCATACCAGGTCAAGAGACAAAAAAAATGTAGAAGGTTATTTTATATGTGCCAAGGAAAGGTGGCACCTGACACCCGAGAATAAATATTTTAGCACATGATGAGACCCGGAGCCAGTCACTGCCACCCCCTTTTTCACATCTTCTTTTACTTTTTTTTTTACATATAATTAGTTGCATTGTCGTTTTTCTTTCTTATATTTGAGAAAAAATGGTTGCATGCCAGAATCTGTGATGGACAGACGTCCGAGCACTGTCACGGTTACACGAATTTTCAAGAGAATGTAACGGCTAAACTTATTGTATGTAAATGTTAAGCCAAGATCTTCTACGTCAACAAATAGATGTCTCATCATTTATATTCATGACACTCTGTGGGCGTGTTTTTTGGTTGTTCTTTCTTGCGCAACAATACTTCTAAAGATAAGTTTAAATAAAAAGTGTCAACCTAACTAAACCCAACCCTCAAGTGGAAAGAAGGATTACCTACAGACAAGCTAAGACAACACCTTCCAGATGCATACCTCCCTGGCCAGGTGTCCAACGAACCTTGTCGACCAGGCACAAGCATATAGCAGTCATTTCTGAGCCCTATGAACTTTGCAGCAGTCTAGACTCCACATTAGTTTTATGTACATATTTCGATTTCTATCCCTTTATCTTACAATAATTAAAAATGCTGCACTGCAGAAAACAGGCACATACAAGTTCCTTCTACGAGATTTGATGTGGTCTGTCCGCGTGAGTGGGCAGTGGGGGATTGAGGACACCAGAAGGGCATAATCCTTTCACCCATATGGGTAGGCAGAGTGGGAGCAAATGCATCTAAAAAATGTAAACATGCAATCATTGTTAACTACATGGGTGGTTAAGTGCCAGGCTATGCAAAACGTGTGCCACCGGGCAGGCCCTCCCGTGACATTCAGGTTAGGTTGTGAAAACTGGATGATAGTGCCTGGACTGGCACAGCGCTGATGTATAACAGGCTTTTTTCATGAAGGCCCAAAAGGCTCTTTCATTGAAGCAGAGGAAATTAATTCTTGTTCAACTGGCGTGTGATAGTAGACTGGTACGGTCTAATAATTTGGTACGGTCTAATAATTTGGTAGCTTATCGTTTAATGTTCTTTCAGTAAATTGAACAGGACACTATTTTGCAGGAACACTGTACAAGAGATAAAATGCAAATTCCTTAAAATGACTCTTTATAGGTCTGGTGTTAGCCAAGACCTTTTGATTTTAATAAACATTATATGTGAATATATACTTGTTTACAGGGGTTTTCTGCCCGCCCTCTTCATCCACTTCACAAGGAGCACATCCACACGCTGCATAGTACCCTTCCTTGCCAGGTACACTTTAAAGAAATAGCTTGAGAACCCAATTTTTTTTGGCTTTTAGCTATTTTTCTTATTGACAAGGACTGTGCACCTTCTCCAATAGTAACATTTTGCAAAACATGTAAAACAAAACAAGCACTAACAAAGCCAAAAGGATGGTGGTATAAAATGTCACATCTATTGGCTTTGCCAATGCTTGTTTTAGAGGGCCGTCATAGAGAAGAAGAAAATGAAACAAGCTGACCTGAGAAGGCACTCGTGTCTGCCTGGAAGCACTGCATCGACACTGCCGTACTCGCAGAGGCGAATAAATAAACTGCATCTCCAAAAGCTGTTAATTGCTGACATCAGCATTCTTTAAAACAGCTTGATTATCCTTGAACTATACACCGTCTATCTTTTATAGATGTCTGTAATCCAAAGCATGGATTTTTAGACACTTGTCTGGTTGTCCCGGGTAAACCACTCCAAGCTCATCATCCTTTTAGTGAACAGAGCATCAACTAACTGTTGGCAGTCCACATTGGGCCACAGTTTAGGTCCTAGAAGTCCTCAATGTTCACACAGACAAATGTTTTCCCGCCAATCATGTGTATTACGCTTAAGACTTCCATGCACTTATTTTACAGCCTCCCTAGTATTTGGGGGTAGGAATTGCACCTCGTTACAGGAGGGGGATGTGTAAGTTTTCAATACCATTGTTACAAAATTGGAAAGGTGTCACTTCAAACTACTTTAACAGCGGCTCGAGTTCTTGTATCTAAAGGAAATTTGTGAAACATTTTCACATTAACCACAGTGCAACATAAACAGGTGAATGTTGTGGTTAAATGTGTTGACAATTGCATTTAGTTCCAAGATAATTTAGTGACTAGCAGCAACGGTTGGGAAATTAATGCTTACAGTTCTGCTTAGATTGACAGCTCAAGACTTTGAATTCCAGCAGGATAACCTCAACCCCCAATCCTTCAGAGGTCAGTAAATAGAAGACCCTTAAATTGGGTGGTAGTGGATCCTGCTATTTACAGTACTTAAAAACTGCAGACATTTGGTAGAAAGTGCAATAAAAGAACAAGTCATTACTATTATAAATAACAGGCCTGTCCCCACAATCTAGTATGTGAAGATTGTCAACTGACCATAAATGCCTGCCTTCTAAGGGCCCTTATAATCACTTACAATGAAGAGAATAATGGTAAGCAAGAAAGACCCGAGAGGTTACTCACAAAACCCTGTGAAGCCGTCTCATGGGAGCCTGAAAGTTAAGAATCTACTTATTAAGGTATCTGCCAGGGAATTATACATATTAATGACTTCGTTTTTGTATATCACTACAAAATCACCAAGAACCATTATGTTTTATGATATGGATTGACTTAACATTTGTTAAATGCCTATTGGACAGATTTATAAAGATTTTACCATACTAAGGAGAGATTCTTAAGAACAAAATATATAAGAGCCTTGATGAAGTTCTAAAGGTACGCGTTGGCTAGATGTTGTTAATAAGGATATAAAGGAACAAAGGAATAAAATCATGCTTGGAAAATATACATTGGATATTTTTGGACTACAGTTCTTTTCTGGTGCACTTTTCCTGTTGTTGCTATTTCTAATCTGCTGCACAGTGGTACAGAACAACTGCAAGTACTGGATAAGCAGTTCACAGGCTCACATATTATTTTTGAACTTTGATTGAGGTGCGGACTCTCTAGTCTGCCATTGATTCATTTGTTTGGTTGTTAAATGTCATCAATATAGCAATAATGTATTAACTGATGCTTTTCCAGTGACACTCGAAAAGCCAATATATTATGTCAATCATGTGCTCATTAGCTCTTTGAAAATACGTTTAGCTATTAAATCTAACGTAGAGCCACATAAAGCTGATTGAATAACTTTATCATCTCCTGCAATAATGTAAGCCTCAAGTCGTACTGCCTCATGTTGCAGCTTCACACTTTATTTTTTATCTATGCAGGAAACCAAACATGGGAGCCATGTGGTGCCAAATGTGCTCTTCCACTGTTTTGATCAAATCTTTTGTTTACATTGTTAGCTAACTTGTTGATGGACTTAAATTTACATTTTCTCTTAAATAGTGATCTTCACATTAAATTATTTTAAACGATGAGGCCCAGATATTTATATTTATGCACTTTTTCCAGTTTTTGGTTGTTAATATACTATGATCCTTTGCAACAAGTGTTTCCAAATTAAACCTTTCCACTTTTTTTCTGCTGTGATGGTTAGGTAGTTACTCTGAGCATATTTAAGTGGTCAATGATCTTTATAGTCCTACCGCACTGTAGTACATTCTCAAAAGGTTATCTGCATAAACTAATGCTTGAATTTTGACTGTTCCCAAGTGAAGTGCATTTGACTAATTAATGTTCATTGATTTTATATAGATTATAAAGGTATTACTTAAAAAATATGGCACTACAACTCAACTTTGCTATACTCCAGAATGGCCGTGTATGGTGACAAATGTATTGTTGGTTGTTAGCTACTTAACAACTGCCCAGGTATTATGCAAATGAGCTCAAATGTATACTAGAATACTTGGTGCTGCCACACTGGGTGATATTGACCATAATCTGGATCTAGACAGATGTTCAAGAGCATTGGCAAAGTCTGTAAAAGCACATTGTAGTGGACTTGACCCAGGAATAAGAGCGGAACTTGCTTTTTATGTTAATGCCATTGAACTATACTTTGTGACATGACCTTTTTAAAGCCCGTTTGATAATTTATTATTTTTCAACTATTCCAGTAGCCCTACAGAAGCATGCTCTAAAACACCTAGTCTGGTGAATGCAATAGTGATGGCAATAGATAATTATTAGAATGTGGCCTTCCCCCCCCAATATATGCAATGCGTAGGTCAAAAAATGATAACCTCCCTTGAAAGATCACGGAGTATGGTGGACAAGCGGAGTATGGTGGACAAGCAGAGTATGGTGGACAAGCAGAGTATGGTGGACAAGCAAGGTATACGCTATGAAGCAAGTGACAGAAGCTACAAGGAGAAGCTACAAGGAATGTGGAACGAGAAGTGGCGGAAGTAGGAGGAGCTGTGAGGCGAGCACGAGTAGCTGCAAGGTCAGCAAATGCAATGCAAGGGAGTAGGCACAGCGGGAAGGCAGGAGAGTGGAGCTTTAAGTGAAGCTACAGGTCAAGTGAAAAGAGCTATGAGACAAGCAGGAGAAGCTGTCAGTTAAGTGACCTGAGGCGCAAGGTGACTGGGAGAGACACTGTACAACTGAGAGTAACTGCGAGACAATTGTGAGATGCAGTAGGTAAAATAAAACCAACTGAGAAAATCTGGACGGGCTTTAGAGGCAAGTGAGAAGACCATTAGGGAACAAGACAATTGACTGATAGAGCGAGCCCTATTATGTACAGCAAATTGTGAATGTTGATGATCGATCATCCTGTCTCATTTGGTATGCTATGCAACAAATAAAATACCTGCAGAAAAACAGAGAGGCCACCAAACCGACATCAGATTACCAAGCAATAAGGGATCTTTAAGCACAAGAATGTGAGACGAGGGACATTAGTATAACGAATACAAAACGTGAGAAATTCAAGGCATGGCCCTTTTAAGGAAGCATTGTCCCCAAAAATCTGTCACTCGGTCCCAAAAGTCATGTTATGATGTGCTGATGGCCCATTGTGGTTACCCTAGAAAGACAACTTGAAAGTAATGACACCTGTCCTGCGACATGGAGCCCTCTCCAAGGATTAACAGCATTAGCAGAGTTGTCCTTTAAAGTGAGAGCGATTGCTTTCATCATACCTAGCATACACAGACATGGGGAGGACGGTCACTTCTTTAATTCCAGCTACAGTACGGGTGGGCATGGGGTCCACTTGATCCCATACCCCTGAGAAAGAACCCCACCATAGCCCACATAGACTTCTAGACGTGCAACACTAAAGTTCTGAATAGGGATAAAACGTTAACCATTCAGGGTCTCCGATGACACAAAGCTAGGCCACTGCAAATTAAAAGGGGATCTGCATCAAGGTCAATAGTTACGAAAAACAATCTTGTACCAACGCAATCACTCAACGTCGAATCACAAAACGGGAGCCCATGATAGTGGCAGGGTCATTTTGGCCGTTAAACACATTGCAGCTCCATCAAACAGCTGCAAAATAAATAAATAAAAATTCCTCCAAGTGACTCAGTCTTACAAAGGTTCAATCCCTAATCTGTTTGTTTGGTTGTGGTTTTCTCCAAAGGGGCTCATTCACATTGATTCATAGAACCCATGCAAAAAAAATAAGAATTGTATATGTAGCCTGTTCATATTTTAGTAGAAATGTAAATGTCCGTTTTGCTTTTTTTATTATCAAGATATGTACAGTACATGTCTACTCTTTGTGGGACTTAGTTGTACTTCCAACATGGAGGGGGGGGGGGGTACGATCGTTCTGGGCTCTCTCTCGGACCAGCGTCATTTTTGTTAGGTAGATGTAACACTGAGGATAATCTGTGTAAAGCTTAGTGATGGGTCCTTCTGCTTTATCAGAGGGTGCCCATGGTGAACTTATTGTGGCAGAGATCATACAGTCTTTGACAGTGTGAGTGTTGTGTTGATAACAGACAACCATAACTAGGAAAGCCATGCATCTCACTATCACCAAATAATTTGTGTTAGATTGCATTGGTAGCCAGCACTATGTAGCCAATTATGTGACTCTGGTGTATTGTGAGTGTAGGGGGTGAATGGTCTTTCTAATGCTTTCCGTTTGTTGCATCTATGAGCGTTGGTATGTGAGGGGAGCATTACTCTACCCACAGTACGTTGTTATGTATCTCTTTGCATTACGGTTTTAATTGTACTATTCCGGAGTCACACTCTGGCAGCTACATTGCTTTGGCACACACTTAGAAGGCACAGACCGACATCACTCAATCATGTTTAACAATCAAATTGCAAGTGATCCGAATTAATGTAGGCTTGGAAGGAAAGTGAGGCAGTGACAGAGTGATTTACACATGATCAGTTTTCTATATTTGCAAAAAATGGGACTAAAACTCAACAGTCTTGGCTTTAGAGTTAGAATTGTTGCTACTGGCTTATGTTGTGCCCCAAAACAATCTTTAAGTCCCATGGGGATTTCCCAATGCCAGGGGAGCAATCCTACTTCCGCCTACGCTTAGACTGTTGTGACTGGGGAGGCACTTCTAAGGAAAGATTGAGGAACTTGTCACAGTAAAAATGTAGTACCTTGAACCACAACAAAAGTGTGCCAAGCAACGCTAATGAGCTTGAGTAACTTTGCAAAGGCGGCTGAAAGGGCAAGTTCTGGCGAACTCTTCGAGTAGATAAGCAGCTTGTACACTTGAATCCCGGAAGTGAATACTACCACTATGTGACTAATTATATTATATAGATTTTATGTGGGGTCCCAAACTTGAATTTGCATACTTTAACTCAAAACAACTCTTTTAATGGGTGAACTGCTCTGCTGAACAGTGACATTACTATTTACACAAACGGCGTCATCAAGGAAAAGAGAAATAGTGCCAATGAAAACTTTATTTCAGTGGTCAAAAAATAATGGCTTCATCATGCAAAAACTGGCTGTAGAAATATTCGAGCTTAAAATACCTTTTAAAATATGTTGACAATCTAGGCATTGGATTAGGCAACATTTTGGTGCCGTACGGATACAGGTCTGCTCAGTGGGCCAGTGTACTGGGTGTGGAACCATTCAGCTGATGGCTGTGTGGTGTTTTCCAGACTATGGAAATAAAGAGGCTGAAAAGAAGGCAGTCAGTAAACGCACCCAGACTGCTCCAACATCCTGCTCACAGCTCATTGTGCAAGTAGCCCGCTGAGCCACCTTTACAAAGCAACTGAAGATAGGGGTGGGTGACCCCAGAAAAAAAAATAGCATATAAATTGCCGGCTTTAATTTGGGTGATAAATGGGTGCGACTGCACGCACCTGTGCACAAGACAAGAAAGAAAGGAGCAAGGGCCGGAGAGGGGGGTTAAGGTGGTTAATGGATGACAGGTATGGTGGAGCACGGTCACGCTGGATAGCTAAAGAAATGGGCGGACTATGCCCGCAGGTCAATGCAGTGCCCCCTGTGCCAAATCATAGATGGGGCAAAGTGAAAACGTCCTCAGAACACTGAAAAAACAAACACTCATCATCAACGTTTATCTTGTGCTAATTAATGTTCGACAACCTGTCCTGAAAGAAGTCACTGGTGTAGGCTGAAGACTTCCCTAGGTTGTTGGTATAACTGTCCCTAGAGGACACATATAAAAGAAAGCATGCCCAAATGTAAAAAGTGGTAGCCCGTTCTGGGAGTTACCACCTGGGTGAGACGGGAAGTACATCTAAGCGAGACGCACTAGGGTGAGTTAAGGCTGCATTCAAGTCTCTGAAGGGCTGGTGCAGCGGTGGATCGAAACCTGAAAGCATGCCCAGCGGCGCCCGCTCCAGCCCTCTCGCCACCCCGAGACACGCCGTTTAACTTTCTTCCTGCCCCACCCAGTCCCTCCATGCGTGGACGACGGCCAAGGCGCTCGAACATGTCCAAACAGGACACGGCTTTCGATAAGCCTCGCGCCACGCCCGCGCCGCGGAACAGTAGGTGAAGTGATGAAGTCTTGTATGCAAATAAGGACAGGTGCAAAGGTGAGCAAGTGCCAGGGCTGCCGCCCTGCGATCCAGCAGGTGTGTGGGACTGCCACCCTCGAGATGGGCTCTGCTTACACAACCAGTGCCTGCTTTATTGGATTTTTAGTGAATATACATCGATTGCCTGGTTTAGCTGACTAGGTTGAGTTTAATTAACGTTGCATTCAAAATCAAAATGTTAGTGAGTAAATACATGGAGAAGACGTCACAATCAATTATTTACTCCCTCCCATAGGTATATGACAAACTGTAAAGACTATTGTTAGATAATTATTAGATTTAATGACAAGTTTTAAACCTGTATTTTAAATTTTGTGGACGTGCATTTCTTACTGCTAGTAAAGATTGTAAAGATTTTAAATAATCATACAATAAAAACATTATGACTATGACTTACTCCCTCCCATACATACAGAAAAGTAGCCCACGGTCCTGGTTTAACACTCAATGGCCCCTTTATACTCTTCGCAGGGTTGGATACGTTTCCTGGAGTTTAGGGTTTTGATTGTGGCCTTTTTACACAGTTTGTCTTTATAGTGCCCCCCAGAAAGGGAGAGGGTTGTATTCCTAGCCGAGGCTCCCCAACTGTGAAACTCTTTACACACATATATATATATATTCTCTGAACGCAGGCAGGTTTTTTCATAGCACTGGGCTAAAGAGTTCGCTTCTATAGCAGGACCTTGGAATGTAACATCAATAACCAAGCCTTTGACCTGCCCTCAAATTCGCGGTGCTTGGTTGGTCCATAGTCTAATAGGGCATCTTTAATTACAATAATGCGGCAAAAAGGCGGTTAATAATAGTAGAGTCCTACTGCCGCCAGCTACCGGTAGAGAAAGAGATTAGAAAGGCATTTACAAAGGAAATAGAAGCTTGGAAAGGTGTAGTTGATAAGACTTGGAGAATGCCACAAGGTTAGCAATATTGTGACGTTTAAAAAAAGATCTGTAGGTAAAAAGGCCTAGCAAAAGTAATACTTGCAGTCAAAACTCCTGCAAAAAAAAAACAAAAAGGGGGAAATTCTTTGGCAAAGATTTTTTTTGCAGGAATTTTGCCTGCAGGTGAAATTTTGCAAAGCTGAGAAACTTTGACATGTGTCAACTTCCTAAACGTTTTCAAACTTCGCAGATTCATTTACATCCAGCCACCGCTAATTGAGAATAGCAAGGCCAACAATCTAGTATCAAGGGATTAAACCGCTGGGGAGTAACTGGCAGATACTAGTTTTCCAGGTGACAAATCCACTTTAATTTGGACTAGACCATATCTAATGGGGGTTCTTAGCTGAGAAAAGCTACTGCCACACAACATATCAGAGTACATTTAAGAGATAGTTATGTAGAAACACTCGTACTCCCAAGTTTGCATTACATGCGAGGAGCAATTCTGGCTCATGCCTTCGGGTCACTGGCTCTCCGGTTCTGAGCCTCTAATGCACAATTGGGTTGCTGCTGGACTGGGCTAGGCAGCATACAGGTGGCAAGTGGGATTTTCTCGAACCGGTATAACATCAATATCCAGAGCATAGCCCTTTTTCGGGACATGTAATGCCACACATTTCCTAACAGGCCAGTCTGCACCTGTCAGGTGGTAACCTTGCATCTATTACATGGCTCAAAATTAAAGAAAGCTCCTTGAAGTCCTTGTGGAAAGCACTGCTCCGGTTGTCCTAAAAGGTACAACGTTTAGACGAGCACACCTCTACAAAATGAGGTAGGCAAGGAATAAGAGTTGAGTGACAAATTCTTCACTGATGAATATATTTGAGCTGAGATGCAACTTTAAGACTATTCAGAGTTTTCTGCATCTTGACCAGTTGGAGATTTTGCAGAATATAGCTTATCATTTGGATACACTTTTGGAAAAGATAATTGCCTTTAAGTCCTAAACTAGGCTGTAGCCTTCCAAAGAACCAATGTGTGGACATGGTGACATTTTCCTCAGTTTATGCCATTTCTAATAGATTGTTGAGTCTTCAAGAATTGTGCAGTCAGGAAGGCTCAGAGAAGTATATTCACATGTCCACACGGTTGTAAATGTCAAGAGTGGGTGGGTAATAGAGAGTTTTACGATCCACATGCACTTCACCGGTTTGGATAACTAGAGGCTTCTGTAGTTGGTTAGAGGAAATGGCTAGACAACTAAATTTGTGTAACTCAAGACGAATGGAAGAATCAAATTTATCCGAGTCCTACTTTTTCCACTCAATGAAAATTCTTGTACCGGACACATTTTTTTACGCAACTTGAGGAGGTCATTGGCAGCTTTATTTCGGATTATAACAGAGCTAGGTGGGCAATTAGCTATATGAACTTACCAGCTAATGAAGGCGGAGGGTTATTTCCTGTTTTTAAGTTATACTTCTGGGCAGCTTTTGGACTGCATATTCAGAACTTACTTACAAATTCAGATCCTGACTCTCTCGTATTGGGTTATCAACTGGCCTTTGGCCCTGACTTTGGGTTATTTCTGTGTAGGAGGTCAGACCCAAATTATTTGAAACAAGTGCGGATCAAGATCACACAAGACATTCATCGGATCTGGGGGGAAATCTGTAGTAAATATGCCGTACCATGTATAGATCTGTATTCTCCGTTGTGGGGTAATCCCGTTTTTAGGTTTCGCCTGGAGAACGGAGCGTAAGCTCCGCCTCCAGAGAAAACTCTTGATTTCAGTAAGGACTCTGGAATACGCCCCCCTGTCCCATTGGCTAGCTCCATAAATGGAGGCTAGCCATTGGAACAGAGATCTGTCCGTCATGGCCGGACCAGATTCGTGGGCGTTCCTGCATTTTTTTCCCTCTCCACCCACTTCTGACGTCATGTGGCTGTGGGCGTGTACCTTTTTTTTTTTTTTGTCCCGTGATGTTTTCCTTATTTTGGAAAAGCCTTTGGCCGAAGTGGAGTGCTGCGCCCTCGCTGCTCTTCTCGCTGCTCTTCTGTGGCTGTCCGTTCCCGCCCCCCCTGCCCCCCCTCCCGCTGTCCGTTCCCGCCCCCCCCTCCCCGTGTGCCCGTAGGTGCTCAACAGTAAGGCCACTCCTGCTGACCCCTCGTGCAATGATCCTGCCTTTTGCTCCCCACCTTCCGGCTCATTCAGAGAGCCGGACCTAAGATAAATTGCATCTCTCCTGTGGTTTAAATGGTAATTTCTAGTGGCAGAAAAATTATGCGTTCAGCAGTCCGTGTAACGGCCTGAGCAGTCCTCTGTACATTGGTTATTCATATGTCTATTGCGCCCTTACGTTTCCACTCTATCATGGCCGTCCTATTCGTGGCGCCAACATGCCCGCCCAGAGAAGCTAGTGCTGCCCCCAGCATGTCGCGCGACTTTTGCGTGCCCCACCTCCGCCTCACGGGTTTCTGTTCCCGTCACAACATGGC
Source organism: Lissotriton helveticus (assembly GCF_964261635.1). Lineage (NCBI taxonomy): Eukaryota > Metazoa > Chordata > Amphibia > Caudata > Salamandridae > Lissotriton > Lissotriton helveticus. Next base: position 191,099,645 of record NC_136060.1, read on the forward strand.
GACTCAGGTGGCAGTGGCGCGAGGTGCAGCAGCCGTGGAGAGCTTAAGCTTAGAGAGTGCAGGAGACGGCGCAGAGCAGGTAACAACATTCGTCAGTCCTACATAGGGGTGGCGTTAATCGGCCACTTAGCCCGTTTCATCTTTTGTTGTTTTTGTGTGTACGTAGTACCCCGGAGGAGGGGGGATCACGGCACCTGCTGCGGATAAACCCCAGGAGGGAAACTACTCTCGGGACTTAGCCACTCGGGCTTGGCATCATAGTTTCCTGTTCTGCGCCTAGTGGTAGATGTGGGGGCCTTGTTCCCCGGCTGCTGCGTGCTAGCTACCTTGTGCTATGTTGTGTAATATTTTGCCTACCATGCTGCGATGCCTCCCGGCTGGCAGGAGGCGCAGGTCTGTCAGTTGCGCAGCTTGTCCCGCCAGGCATGGCGGCGCCGTGTTCTCATCCCAGAGGGTTTACGTTTATATAGGAACCGGCGCTTTCACGCCTGTTCTTCACATGGGATTATCTTGGCAGCTTGTGGAGCGAGGGATGAGCCTGTCACTACGTGGGTAATGCGGCCTCCTTCCGAGAGCAACCGGCTGCTTGGAGGCAAGCCTCTCACCCCTCGAGAGCGCGCACTTTGTAGCAGCTGCGGCCACTGCTTCATTTTGATTCCTGGTATTTAAAATGAAACTTTCCAACTGTATAAATCTCATGCACGTCAGATGGTAGTCCCCCCCTGTTAAAGTTATTGTTTTAGTGAAGGATGGCCAATGATAACGGGATGACTCGGGTGGAAGGCAGATGCTAAAATAATATTTTATTCAGTAACTAGTTATAGGTATGGAAAGCCCATCAGGAGCCATGATCTGAATGATCACCGCTGCAGTAGTTTATACTTCCAACAAAAAGGGATGTGTTACACAGCATGAAAACGCAACATTCCACAGTATATTAGGACGGAGACTGGTCACAACGCATCTTTCTCCTAACAAAGGACACGAAAGCGAAGAAGCTGTACCATATATACGAGACACAACTAATGCATCCAGCTGCCGTGATACAATATAAATCTGATAAATACATTTTTCGTATTGAATTTTGGTTTAGATAAATCGTAAAAGATCTTGAATATCAAGAAAAGAATCAAACGCTTTTAAGACGATTGCTCAGCCCCTTCTGAAATCCTGAAAAAAATCAGATAACTTGCCATATAATCCTCCATTTAGTGGATGGACTGTAAGTGCATGTCGTTCACCGATTGAATATCTACTAATAGCGATGTACTAAGATCTGTCTATTCTCAAAGTTGAATACTTCAGGACCACGTGTTCAAAAGACAGCATTTTTTAGGACTTGCTTAAATTGCTCTCTAGAGACTGAAAGAGTTCAGTACCTCCGAAAATAAGCTGGCCGCATTGGCCTTCACCTTTCTAGATATTTAAACCCACACATTTCCAAACGGGGTGCACACTGCTAGTACTGACTTTTTAGGTTTCGCTGGAGCACGGAGCTTTTAGCTCCGCCTCCAGAGAAATCTGTAGTCTTCACAGCAGGCGCGGGGCGGGGCGTCCATTGGGGCGTGGGGGCGTAGCCCCCCCGCCCGCAGCTCCCTCGGCGTCTTTGAACTTAAGTAAACTATCAGTTTACTTAAGTTTAAAGACGCCGAGGTTGAACTGACAATCATGTCAGTCAACATGACGCCGGACCGCCCGGTCCGTGTCATGTTGACTAACATGATTGTCAGACAAGTGGGGGGCAACAGGAATCAGCACAACACAAGTGCGCATGAGTGGGGACGGAGGGCACCGTGCCCACTCATGCTCACTTGTGTTTTGACCTGTTTGCGCATGCCCATTAGGAGCCCTTTGGGGTCCTAATGGGCGTGCTATGGGCGAAGAATAGCCATGCCCTGGCGCTGCCAGGATTGGCTTAGAGGGGCTGTACCTTTGGTGGTGATCCTGCCTCCTGTCTGTGTGTGGAGGCGCTGCGCTCCCTCATCACACAAAATGTCCCACTGCGAGGAGGAGGGTTAAGGGTAAAGAAGGTTCATGTATAACCATAATTGTTTAAAAAAACACAGACCCTCCTGTGATGTAACGTGGAAGTTATTGCCTTAACATCAGAGCGCGGAAGGCTGTGTTTCTATAGTTTCATCAGTACTGACAAGAACTATCTGCACCTGGGGTTTCACAGCTGGCGAGCTGTTCTCTCTGCGGTTTGATTGGCTGGTACCGGGGCTATTGTTTCAGTAATAAATCCACGAACTGAAGTGTCCACCTATACAATAAGTATCTTTTAGGCATTTGCAGGACATAAACCTTGCCTGAGGGGCGGCGAATCGCTTAACATAATGAAAGCAGAGATATGCAAAGCGAGTAGTCTCAAATATAATGATACATTGGGGCAAGTAGGAAGGTGGGGGCACGGAATGTTAGGGCCACTGTTTGGTTTTAAAGTGACCATAGCTTATTTTTATGACATGAAAAATACAAATACACTGCGGCACCCGCTGGTGGATATCAGGCACAGCAACCTGCCGGGGATATTGGTGAATGGGGGGAGGGAGAGGGGGGTGGTCCTGGTGGCTGCGAGAATGGATGAATTGAATTCTATTGATGAAGGGTAGATGGATGAATGTCATGTGGGAGAGTTTGAATTCATGGCTGCAGGTGGATGGATGAATGTCATTGATGCAGGATGGATGAATCATGGATTCAGGATGGATGGATGAATGTCATTGATGCAGGATGGATGGATGGATGGATGAATGTCATTGATTCAGGATGGATGAATGGATGAATGTCATTGCTTCAGGATGGATGAATGGATGAATCATGGATGCAGGATGGATGAATGAATGCCATTGATGCAGGATGGATGGATGGATGAATGAATCATGGATTCAGGATGGATGGATGAATGTCATTGATGCAGGATGGATGGATGGATGGATGAATGTCATTGATTCAGGATGGATAGATGGATGGATGAATCATGGATGTAGGATGGATGGATGAATGTCATTGATGCAGGATGGATGGATGAATGAATCATGGATTCAGGATGGATGGATGGATGAATGTCATTGATGCAGGATGGATGGATGGATGAATGTCATTGATTCAGGATGGATAGATGGATGGATGAATCATGGATGCAAGGAGTATTTTCTAAAATATATCTTGGTTTCATATTCCCAGGTGTGACAACACGTGTACAACGGGCACACGCAGAATTTCTCCCTAGTGGAAGAATTCTCTGCCAGAGTATAAATCGTGTAACTTCTCCTGTGCTTTTTTCCTCCATGGGGAAAACATTAGAAATTCCCTTTCCTTAATCTCGATCGAGCAGGTTGCATGGCAAGGGGGCGAATGTAGCCGCAAAGTATTTAACGCTAATGTCTTTGTCGTGCCAGAACCTGTAAAATTGACTCGATTATCATAGAGAGACGCGAGTCAGGAAATAAATGAGATGTTTGACTAGCTAATGGGGCACATAGGTTACCACTCAGATCTATAGGTGTATGCGCCTATATAGCTATATATACACTCGGTGTAAGTCTCAGCCTCCCCTCTCTGTATGTCTGAATAATCCATACATATATTGAGATTTGAATACTTGCTGCAGAAGTTACATCCATGCCATGTCATTTCCAGTTGCACACAACGCGACAGACACAACATATCTGCAGATGGGCTGGCTGTCTTTGCGCCAACGGCATACTAAAGTTTCAAACTATTTGAAAGTTTATTCTCCCAGTACGTCCTGTCTGGTAGCTTAGATCTGCTACACAATTACAACGGCTTTGTTTGTTTTATTTATACAAAAGCAAACCGTTCTTGACTGGATAAAATGCGTACCACAACCGCCCGCGATAATAACGCTTGTCATTTACAGCGCTGTTGTGTTATAGAACTCGTCTGCAAGTAATTGCTGCCTGCTGAGCTCGTCCAGTAGGGTACCATAGGTCTCACATTTGCGAGAGATTAAGCTATTGCCAATGTAAGTGACAATGCCATTTATTTATCTGTATTCAAAACCAACACATAAATCAAAATTTTGTCATTTACAATGCCAATAGCTCTAACTTTTCAAGAGGCGAAACCGTTGCATTGTAAATGCTTGTTTCCACCTATCTTCAATGATGCAGTGGTTTATGTCAGGCCTAAAAACTTTGTGCCAGCTTCTTGATTAGTCAGGGATGTATACTTTTTCCGTTCTCCAAGCAGGTCATGGTCTTCCACACCAAACATTTTTAAAATACTTACAGATTTGCGACTATCTACTACAAAGGCAGTTAAACTTCACTGATTAGGACGATTCAGACATTCAGAGTACTTTTATACAACTTTAGGTAGACTATCAATCAGAATACTTTATAAAATTATGTCTGCAAATCAGGAAGATGGGCGTCCTCTGCCTACGGCCTAGGTCTGCCGAGGATATCACGGATGCATTTGATATTGTTAATGGTTTTTTCTGTTAATCTTAAAATGAAACAATTTAAAGCAATATTTATGCTTACTATACTCCAGAGAAGATAAGCAGACAGGCTTGGGCAACTCTGAATAATAAGACAAGCTGTTCCAGGTGTAGCACTTATTCTGCTGACACTGTTAATATGTTTGTCGGCTGTACCTTGCTTAACAACTTTTGAACTGGAATTTCTGTATACCTTTCGTCTTATCTGGGGTATGATGTGCAGTTCGCTACGAAAGCTGTTATGATGGCATATAAATGCGTTATTAACCCCAGAGATTCTGCAGTGGTCGCAACTGTTACCGCTTGACTCCACATTGCTAGAGCCAGGATTGATCCTACACATCCTACTGTCTTAGAATGGTGGTCTAGGTTTAGTCAAATTCACAAACTTGAAGCAGCTATACTTAAGACCAAAGGGGTTAAGGGCAGCCGATGCCTTACTTTTTCTTTGATGAGTAAGATTGTAATACTTCCTTCTTTCTTTTTGTTTTGCTTTTCTTTCTTTTCTCTTATACTAGGAAATGATACTGCCTAATGATTTTTCAAATGTGTTAATAGCTCTGTTTAAATGTATCAAGATTATTGTTATTATGGAACTTATGGAACTCAATAAATATCAAGTTGGGACTCTTTAGTCATCTTCACGTAACAACCTGGGACAAGCTGTTTCTCTTTTCTCACTTTAATCCAGGGTCTGCAAGTCCCAGAATGCAGTGATGCTGCCTAAAAAGTTAAACAAGCATTGGCAAAGCTAACTGATCACTCATTTGGGATGGTTGGTAGACATGCTGTACAGCATCCACAATTCTATGCAACATTGCTAAAGAGGGAAAAAAGTGTTAAAACACAGTGACAGGATGTTCACATCATTTTTAAGCGTGTACCTACAAAATGAGGCAATGAAGGTTTTTTTGTGTTTGTTTTTTAAATCGCAGGATCGTGGGGGCTAGCAACATGGAAGGCTGGAGTGTTAGAAAAGTAACAGGGTGGTGGGGGTGGGGTACATAGAATCCATCTGGGATGATAGGCAGCATAAAGGGAGGTGGGTAGGAGAAGCTGCGGACAACAGAAAGAAGATGTGGGTCGAGAGAAGCAACACAAAGGAGAGGGTGGAGAGAAGTAGCAACGAGCCAGACAACAATATAGAGCTAGAGGGGGAGAAGCACGCAGGCGAGCAACTCAGCAATGGAGAGAGGTGATGGGGTTTTTTAGGGGTAGTGAGGAAAAGTAAAAGGGGAAAGATTAAGGTGCAGGCAGGATAAACAATATGGAGGGCAGGGGTAAGGAGATGCCTTACCCCTGCCCTCCATATTGCTTATCCTGCCTGCACCCTCCTCTCTCGCCTTTTACTTTTCCTCACTACCCCCACAAAACACCATCACCTCTCTCCATTGCTTGCTCGCCTGTGTGCTTCTCACCCTCTGGCTCTATATTGCTGTCTGGCTCGTTGCTACTGTTCTCCAGGTAAGTGAAGTTTATGGTAAGGGAATCACACGCGTACTCTCATGGAGTGCTCTCACAAAAGAAAAAAAAAAGGAGCATGAGTACCAGGCAATGAAACATTATTAAGAGGCAAAGCTCGACAGGAGGGGCAAACACAAGACTGACAGAAAAAAACATAAAATAAGAAGCAGGAAGAGGAGAGTGACAATAAAGCTAACCAGTGGTAAGAAATGGTCTGGCATGCTCCAAGCTCCTCTATGGTCTTGATATGCCCACACTATGCCTTGTAACAGGCAGTAGCAAACTCGACCTAAAAATAGATAAAGATGTTCCTGATGACATAGGCAAACTGTATCTCTGCACCACCAGGAGACGTCATACTAGTTTCACTACTGTTTACAGGGACGTTCAATCGATGTGCACTCAGATTCTTTACCAGGGGGAGGCATACAGGGTGTTTCCACCCAGGCTTCCCAGTTTGCATCGATGTTCATCAGCCTATGAGGAAGGCGATGAGCGCAAACTAGCCCGGTCAGCATCTGTAGACAATCCCCTGCCTTGACCGGGCCCACTCCCCCCGGCTTCTCGTCTCAGACTCCTTCATCGCGGTGCAGGATTAGAGCGCAGACTAGCAAGGGGAGCAGATCTGGCGGTGGAAAAACAAGTGAAGTACTCCGAATGGTACGACAGCCCTCGCCTTCCAAACCCAACTCTGCGGGGATGGGAGCAGAAACACGCGTTTCTTTTGGCATCAGACGGAGTGATTCCTCGGCCATCCATTTCGTAAAACTCTTAAAATGCTGGGGAGAAATCCCAGCGGATGTACGTAGAGTTTACAAATCAGACGTGAGCGAAATACGAACAGGCCAACGGGGGCCAACATGCACGTAGCCAAGATGGCCAGCACACTATTACGCCACACACTAAAGCTAGCAGCTCTTCCCAGCTGATACTTAATTCAACACTGATTCACCATGGACTCTTCTCGTTTGGCTTTTCAGTTTTACTTTTTGAGGCCGCTTCCCTCACTGCGGGTCCATTAAAACCCAGTGTCACCGAAACTTTTGAGTAAATAATGATAACATGGTTTCAGTATTGTGTCGCATGTTGCTAATACTCTGTGTAGTTTAAGGCTATAGTTTGTTTTATTATTAGATAATAAAGACTGTCATGAAAAATGTATACGTGAAGGTGGTTATATAAAAAATCGTTTGAGATCCCCTAGTTTGAATCTGTGTTTGAAATTCCGGTTGCCCAGTTGCCTCGTAGATGCTATCTATCGAATTTAGTTAGAATTTGTAATTAACCAGTAGAACCCGCTTGTTACAGTTATACTGCCGGCTTTAAAACCCTTATATTGCAACTTGAATACCTCCAGAATGCTTGTCTTCCAAACAGAGAATTACAAAAAGAACATGGCCCTTGAATTCCAACCCTGCTCCCCCTTTCATCCAACCGCGTGCCCTCTATCAAGGGGAAGAAAGCAAATTTGCTCTTGGAAAGCCGAGAACAGTAGCCCAGGAAATACAGAACTACTGGATCACCAGGGCAAACAAAATACTAGCCTACTACGGGCATTACAAGTGACCTAATGTTCATCCTCTCTGAAACATAAGTATGAAGCGTATACATTTCGACCAATAACCACTACCTACTGCTAACTTCCCAGGTGCACCTAGTAGCCAAACTTGAACGGCCAAACCTGCTATAGCAGCACGCCGCACACGTGACAGGAGATGAAATAACAACACGTGACACAACAGGAAATGTAAACATTCAACTGTACAGTGGGCTAATAAAGTTCCTGCTGCATGCTCCCACGTCAATGGCAACCTGGTGTCTGTAATCTGATCTCTACTAGACCCCATATCATAATGTTAATCGCTTGCTACAATAACAAATCTGCTATGATTTGGGTCGAACTGCAGCAAATATATACAAAAATGGCAATGGCACATGCCACAACACAACAACAATCGGTGGGTATGGCACTACATGCAGATTGAGAACCTTTGTTGGGGTCGACTTCTCACTATGTGCAATTGAGAGTGCACTTGCATCATTGTTAAATGATTTAGTCAGAAAATTAAACGTCATGCTCCATGGACTTCATTTAGGGATCGCCACGGCAGCTCGTCCTTAAGGACGTCAGCTGGGGATGCACTTTCTGTGTTCTGTCAATGCTATTATTACACTAATAGTGGAGAATATATATATATATATATGTATATATATATATATATATATATATATATATATATATATATATATATATATATATATAGTAACTTTTTCCAATGAAAACAAAATCATTGGATGAGGTCATGAGTGATGTCACTGACCATGTCATGAGTGATGTAATATGTGAGGTCATAAGCAGTGCATTGTGGGGGTGTGCAGTATAATTAGCTCAGCTAACTATAACTGCTGAATTTCTCTAGTTTTGTACAAGTTAAATATCAGCCTAACTATAACCTCCCTGAAACCTATGGTTTTTTTAAATGAATTTCTATGTGTTTCTAAAATTCTATTTCCTAACTATAACACGCCTGTAACCTTTGTTTTTTCAGTGAATATATATATGTTTCACTATTAGTGTTGTGAAAAATGGAGTTCAATTAGCTGAAATATGACCTTCTCAGGCAGCTGAGGTATGTAAAAAATGTCTTAAAACGTATGTTGTGTGTGTGCTTGCAGGTGACTGTGTTTAAATGAGAGTGTGTATGTGTGAATGTCTGTGTATATGTAAGCAAGTGTGTGTGAGTGAAAGTTAAAGGGTGTGTGATATCACTTGCACTACCCCTGGCATTTTGGTGAATGGACGTGAATGTCATGCTCACGGAGTGTACATAATAAACTTGGTAAGAACGCTGCAGGTGTTGAAACTAGCCTGACCTGTCAAAACTTCCTTGCCATCCTCAAAACAGAAACTACTAACACGCCGCCCTACCTGCCCGAGAAAACCACCAGATACTGGGGTCAAACCAATACAAATAGACTTGACCTTGTCCGACTAGAAATCACGAGATGCAAAACAGGAAATAAGACCAGAAAATATTAATTTTCCAACTACACAACGATCAGGAAAAACACCCTGTCACTGATCAGATGTCCACTCAAAAAATATAGAAGACCTGACTCTTTAAGGACTGGAATGGCAGCCATTCATACTAACCACGTGTTTGTTTTTGCCTCGTGGGTTGATCACTAGAGAGAGGGTCCTCTCAGCCCCGCCATCCCTCCACCCCCTCCCAAAAAATGAATAATAATAAGTGCAAAATTCTGAGTGCACTTCCGAATTCTCACTACATACACAAGTGCTAAGCCTTCGTTTAATTATTGTGAGTTATAATGATCCCACTGAAAATGTTGTGGTTTCCAGGCATGCCCTGGCGGGCCGGTTCGGTCCAGGGGTACAACAGAGTGACAGCTTCTAAATGAAAGGTGCACACGTGGGCACGGAAGCGGCGGGCTTGGAATAATGCCTACCCCCACGGCGTGCGCCGGTTTCTTCCAGGAAAGCCGCTTCCTCCGGTGAGCCTGGGGAAGGACACGGTCTGCGTAACCTGAACAGGGGCACACTGCACACATGCGAGCCGAGCCGCCTGACACTGTTTCTATGGCAGCCCCTGCTACTTTCCAGCCGGTCAGCAGATTTGGACTTGGCAGCCGCTGCCAGCGCCGGGTGCAGCCTCCACCGACACATCTGCCAGGCCACTTATCACCTCTGCACACACCCCTGGCTGCACAGGAAGCTGGCGGGGGAGGGAGGCATTGTGAGAGGCCGATAGCATCTGGGTCCCAGTGCTCCCGGGCAGGAGGGGGTGAGCCATTTCCTCCAAACATCATGGAGGTATACCCTCCCCCTCCCCCACACGCCGCTCCTTCCGAGCCCCTCCCGAGCTATTCCCAGGCGCTCTGAAGTAAAAAGCCTTCAGTCTGGACAATGCAGCCGCAGAGCTACGGCTCCTCCGAGCCAGCAGGGGCTAGAGAGCGGAGGAGGGGCGGGGGTGAGCTTCACCTTTCACCCTTTTCTTCCAGGAGCAATGGCCGAAGGCGGGCAGATCTTACTTCTTGGTATGTGTCACACACCGAGGCAACCAGGAAGGCTTGTCACGTCATCAGAGCCCACGGGTGCAAAGCATCTAGTGATATTGAAAAAAGCGCCTAGTGATATAGAAATTGTATTTATAAAGAGCTAATTGTCCCTGAAGATATTTGGAAAGTTTCCTATGCGTGCAACGAAATTTAAACTTCGATTCCAAACATTGAAACGTCACTGGCCGTTTCCATACTTAACGAGCATTCTCGACCACTGTTTCATTGTGCTGAGCTCGTTTTTGTTTTTTAAAGTAAGGTCTCTTCCCATATACAGTTCGTGGAACAAGTATTTCACAGACCTAATCAGCAAGTGAGGAATGGGACCCAGACGTGCAGGAGGAAGGCCTTAGCAAGCCCCACCCCCCCCATTCCCCTTCCAGGTCTCGGACCCAGTAATAATGACAAATTAGCACTGAGACAGCGGGCCCTATATCATGGTCCTTAACTCTACTGGTAAAAGCACTGAGTGATTTTCGAAAAATGAGTGCAAAAAAGTTAAATAAATCCACGTTAGCGATTTAGTGCCTGTTTTTATTTTGTGTATTTTACTTAATTTTGCATTCCGTAACAGTGCTAGCTAATTCCAGGGTGGTGTATTTTTTCCAGTGTAGCAGATTACTCTTCTGTATTGCATTCTTTGACTGAGTTCTTCACGTGCTCATAATGGGCAACAAGTGAGAAGTCTGGATTGGAGGCTGAATGCAGTGCTGGTTTTGACGGTGCTTGTCAGTGGGTCAAACAGGTGTTCAGAACGCATGGTCATCCAATCCTTGGCCACTCTGCAGGGCACACAGACAATGGTCACACATTTCAGTTGCAATTGTGATTCAGTCCAAATGTGTGTGATGGAGGTATACAGTTGTCAAAATATTGCATATGGTTAAAGTAAAAGAAATTGCAGTGTTTTCAGGTGAGTGGGTGCGTTGTGCTCGGGGTGGGGAGGTGAAGAAGATGCGAGGAAGTGCCTTTAGTAAAGAGTGAAAAGAGGGTGGTGAAGAGGAAATAGATGGGGAGTGAGATATGCAGATGGGGAAGATGTGGAGGAAAAAGGGCACACACCTCCAACACACAGTGAACACATAACAGAAGAGACTGAGTCACTCTGAAGACAACAGTCCTCAGTAATGTTTAATTCAGTCTCACAGTTTCAGGATTGAAATATTTCCAATATTAAGTATTGAGAACAAAATTATTGCTATTACTAATGTATCTTAAACATCTAATTACCACTGACAAAAAGCCAGAAGTCTTGGCTGGTTTTAGGTGTATATCAGTAGTAGTCTTGGATACCTGGACGCAATAACAGAAACCTCAGAGATGCTCCAAAATACTGGTTGGGTGGTACACTATGGTTACCACAGAAAAGTTGTTTACGTGTAAAGCCATGCAATTGATTAGATGGGCCACTTCCCTTTAGATGCCCCCACTTATTTCATCCCACTTAAAGTCCAGGGTAAGCCATGTGTGCATGGCCGGTGCCTATCAGGAACATAGAGTCCAGGGCATGGCATAAGGAAAGCGCCTGAAGAGGATATAAACTGTAATGGACCTGACAAAAGTAATCAAGGCATGCCAGAGGATCAAAAACTACACTTGGCTAATGAGTCACAGCATGTGAGAAGGCACAGCCCAAGGCATGCCAAAGGGACAGTGGACCCCGCATGCCAGCGTACACAGGCAGAACCGTCTAGCAACATGGAGGTCAAGCCATGGCCATAGAAAAGTGCACTAGGCATTCCAAATGAGGCATTGGGCGAAAGAAACATGGGATGTTGTACAGACATGACAGAGGCGCGAAAGCCCCACATGGGCAGTGAAAAAGACTCACATGCACATTAAAGCCACGACATGGGAGAGGGTAGAGTCCAGACATGAGAAGACCAGAGCCCAGCCAGACAAGTAAGTTTGCAGACGCTTTGGCATGGGGGGGGGGCTGTACAGGCCCGTGTAGGCTTGAGGGGCAAAGTCCGAGTATTTGAAAGGGACAAAAGCCTGTCTACTATGTAAGTAAGAGCTACTAGAAAGTCAAGGCACAAAGATGGAATACAGGAAACGGGCATGAGACAGGTAATAAATGCAATGTCACCACAAGACAGACAGGCCATCAGATATAGGAAAGGGCCGTGCGTGACAGAATTATGGAAAGGAACGTATTGCGAGATGCTGACATGACACATGAAGGAAGAGATGCGAGGGCCAACATTAAAGCGCCATTGGATCACAGAGGGGAAAACCTAAGAGGGATAACTAAATATTTGAGGGATAGGAGCATAAAGAATGACTGAATGATGGCTTGAGAAATAGAGAAATACCCACAACACAAGAAAAAAACAAGAATGGTAGAAGAGGCAAAGTTTCTAGTACAAACGAAACTTCCTGTGGCGTTTCCATATACTGTTTTATATGAATACGGGTTATTTAGCAGACCATTTTGAAGGTTTGACAACTTTAGTGTGGCTAAGAAGGGGCCGTTTCTACCTCTTTTAGAAAATGTTGTCATGTGACGTCCCATAAACTTTCTTTGCGTCTCTTTTGTCCTCCTTCCACGTCCCATTCCATTGCACTCTAGCATTCACCCTCAAAATTTCCATAAAATAGCACCGATAAGGCCCCAATCCTGTTTGTCGTTATTCCAAAACACCAGATAAGTTTCTGCTCTCAGACCTATCATATGAAAGAACAGAAGTGAAGGTTGGCAACTCTATTCTTTTTTGTAAACTTGTACAAGACTCAGCACTGTACATGCTGTGCGCACTTCTCTAAAGTGGAAAAGACACAGGCTTTATGTTTCCAGTGCAGGCGGGGGTGGGGTGAAAAGGTTCACTGATTTCGTAAGGCAACTCCTATCTTAAACTATCACGAGCGCTGGGAGGCGCCGGGAGGCGGCAGATAGCTCTCTGGGTGGGGATTGGGAGTTGCTGGGCAGGGACAAAGGGCACGGCTCGGGCGAGGGCCTGGCAGAGAACAGTCCCAAACAGGAAGGCGCGCGTGCAGCCGCCAGGAATGCGTGACGCAGGCCCAGCTTGGGACAAAGAGCAGGAAGCGGCCCTGCAGCCGGGGAGAGCAGAGCAACATGTGCACAGCCCTCCCTGACCCGGGGCAGCTGGCCTCCTCCCACAACAACAGCAGCAGCCTAGGGGGAGGGGGACGTGTGCTTTCTGGGTGTGAATTAAAACACAGCCTTAATATGCCAGTCCTGCCCTGAGTAGCGCTGCACTGATAGGGACATTTCTGGAACATGGAGTGTCCTTAAAGGTCTGTTTTATAACCACAGTGAGTCACCGCATTTTACCTCAGCTGCTTGTCTTATCAGCTACCTCCCAGCGAATACAAGAGTTAAAGGCCGGTGAAACTATCTGAGCATAGACCGTTTATTGTGGCCCAATAAAGTGTTACACTCTCCAGAAACCCTGTTCGGAAGCCGAAAGACATTGCTTTATCTTTCTCAAACTACAAAGTGGCAAGCACCAGGCCAAGTTTCATTGCCTGTACAATCGATGATTAAAAGTTCCTCTAGTCTACAGCACTGAGATTGATTACAATAAGGGCTGTATACAGGTGAATATGGTGATAACCAACAAATATAATATGGGACAATGCATATTTTTTGGCTGACTACCTGATGATGCTGAAAGGTAGCAACCAAAATTGTGCGTGTTTACGTGAGCAAAGAAAATTGCCCTAAGAATCGAAACACTAGGCTAGACACCTTTTATGGATCTAACTGAAAACAATAGGAAAAGGTGGTAAAAAACAATCTGTTACAGTAACAAAACTCTTCCTTAAGACATTAGTCTAAAATATTCACCACACTGTTTCATTACTCTAAAAAAAAAAATAGGATACTTTCTATAGCGCTTGGATGTTTCCGCTTTTCTTTAAAAAACTGCAAACTCAATATTCTCCCTGAAGCCTAGCAGTCACAGGTGGTCCATTAAAATACCGACGAGAAGCAACAGGGTAGATGTACACAACAGTACAATAAAGCATGCATCACGTAGTGTTGTGCGACAGTGAAACTTTCCATTCAAGGTTAAAAGCTTGCCCATGGGACGGCCAAAGCGGGCAACCCTCCTAGAGGTAGGTCAGATTAGCAGTGACTTCTAGAGTTATCTCTCAAATCTGGGCCATATAATTTACCTAGTACCTTATATGGGTAAATTGTTTAAGAAATCAAAACTCACCGATAAAATCTAGCATCATTAGACCACGGTAACCAACGTAAGTAAAATAACCGACCGCCCCAAGGTACACGATTGAATGAATGTTGGCAGCGTCAACTCGCCCTTTAACATTTAGATGAATGGTACAATACATTTGATTATTCTGGGTAATGGACACTCTGCACCTGGCCCTGTATACTACAGCATTAAAACTATATACAATTGCCGGTATTACAAAGCTCAAAGGGTTTAATTTGTTATTGTGACGTTTGGAACATTATAAAATAGTATTTTCACAAAACAGCCCGCTTCTGTATTTGCATAATAATAACATGAAATCCATGTAGGGACATAATTTGCAACTTATAAACAACAGGATGGACAACTAATCAGAAAACAAATTACAGAAAAGTGGACATAAGTGCCAAACCCTGTAACTTAATCTGTATCAACATTAATGTATTGCGAACGTTTGCATCTAGCTTTGCTGCCACCGCTTCTTACAGTGCTCAGTTTCATTCTATAAACCAGTAGCAAAACACGAATGTAAACGGACGGGGGCTTCAAATGGAAGAATGTAGACAGGTATACATGAAGTATATGCCTATATTTATGATTAACACATACTCGTGTGCATCTCTCTCCTATGTCACTGCGAGGTTAGTTTTTGTGACGTGATAAATCAACTGAAATAGGCATTTTACGAGGTTATCTTTTTATCCACAGAGTTACCACTTCTATAGCAATGGAGTGTGAAAACACTTAAAAAGAATTAAAACCACACAAAAGAAACAAACCCAGGTGCATACTTTTTTTTTACAAGATACTGGGTACCCTTTAAAGTCCAACATAAAGCATGTAACTTCAACAACAAGCTTAACAACAGGGCATTCGTTCAGTTGGACGATTAATCACCAGCCTTCTGAAACGTGTTGCCCTTAAGATATACTATGGCATTGCCTAGACATACAGTGTATGGACTGCGTGCCCTACCGGAGAGGCACTTTTCACACGAACAACCCTCAATACCCTCATTGCAAGCAGCCTCTAAATACAAGACACTATCAAAACACACATGCTGAAACCCCCTCCCCCGAATTAGGCGGGAGGTGTGGGCCTTACCTCCCGCCTCCCGACGTAGGATCTTTAAAAATCCAACTGCCTCCGCCTTGGTTTCGACTTTAAACGACTTAAAAAAGTGAAGACTGAGAGAGGTACTCGGTAACCTAGTTTATACAGATAGACAAGCAAGGGGGCGGTATTGGGCGGCGTTAGCTGGCGGATCCACCCAATTCACACAGTGATTGGTTAGAAAGAAGGATGGCCCCGCCTTTCCCGAAGAGACCGTCTCACCGCTAAGAAACGAGGTCGACTGACCCGGAAGTGATACCTCAGCCGCATACGGATCGGCTTTCTGTGGAGTAGTATGTGTTGGGAAGGTGTTTATCCTCTGCTGCCCAGTCTGCGGTGAGGCATAGTTTCGGAGAGATTGATGATGGGAAAGTCTTGAGTCTGACACCGGCAACTCCACGTAATGGGCAAAGCCTACCTTCTCCTTTCGTCGCAGCGTTGCTGAGGACTTGTAAAGGGCTCCTAGGAGCCAGATAAGTCTGACGAACAGGCTCAGTGTCCAGGGAGTCCACCTGCCTGTACGTGTTTGTCCGAAAGGTGTGGCAAGGGCGGTCCGGCAGCGGTGCTACTGGAACAGTGTTCAGAATTGGAGTGCTGCCATCAATGTTGCATCACTGAAGTCCTAGGGATCGTGAAAATTTAAAATGCCTGATAAAGAACTAGTGTAGCAAGCGTATTGGGAGTGGTAGGGTTGTAGTATGTAGCCAGTGATGGATTTTGGAGTATACCGTCATAAATCCAATACTAAAGCATGTTAGTTTCATTTACATAATGGTAATGTTATTTACAGATTTCCCATTGACATGGCCACTAAATTTGCGTTTGTTCGTTTTGCTTATGTCACCCTAAGTATGAAGTATGCGTTTATGTCGTAGCTCATCTCTACCACAGCGCCAAGACTCCTCGGCAGTAGTGCGCTCTACAAACACCGTCAGTCAGACGAGGGTCCCATGCTCTGCCCCACTGGATTCCAGCTAGCCTGACTGAGGAGAGGTGATGATTGGAAACCGGTCCCAGGATGCTTGCTTTTGGTCCAGGAAGGACCTGGCTTGGCAGTTTGGACTAGCCTGTTCCCATGAGGAACAGGGTCAAGACTGATTTGCATATGGCAGGGTCCAAACTGGTGTGGCGTGGTGAGCAAAAGAATGATGGATTAAACCCAGATCTTTGTGACTGATAGTGAATATTTGCATTGTTCAGCATCCCGTCCATCATTTGTACCTTTTTCTTTATTTGTTCCTTTTGTCGCCCTAAGTAGGAAGGGTATGTCCGGACCATGATTTGTTCCTTTTGCTTTCATTTGTTCCTTCTATCTAATTTGAGGACTGCCTTTTTACAGCAGAAACCCCCCTCTGCCCAAACTGCAAGAGCCTCATGCAAGTGCGGCCATCTTGCTTGGTGCCCTCTAGCGCCCTAACTTACACGTAGAGTTGTACGGAGCACGCGGTCATGTTCCCACACTACACACACTCTCCGCTGGGTCCTTATCTACTCACCGTGGGTGGTTACTTGGGGTTCCAGCACTTCTACGTCCTCTCGATACTGTCTTGATCCGAGTCGTGGTTCTAATACCACTTTCTTAGTATATTGTTTGGTCCCCCCTGCAGCCGCTGTGTATTCATGCTATTTACTGTGTTTCTTTGGTATTGCATGCATTGTATATATCTCCGGGTAGGAGATATTTCTATGTGTTAGAGAGTATCATATAATAAATACATATTTTTATAAACACTTTGTGTGGTTCTTTTTCGCTTAATCTATACTATAAGATTGCATTCTGGTAAAACAAGCTGCTTTTCACTCTTTCTGGACTAGGCTTGAAGGCTGCTCTCCACAGCTACCACTTAGAGAGCTTTCTAAGGTTGTCTAAGACCTCTTAATTCACCATAAGGGTTGTCTGGACTGCTGTAAGGTGCCCACGTAC
Source organism: Lissotriton helveticus (assembly GCF_964261635.1). Taxonomy (NCBI): domain Eukaryota; kingdom Metazoa; phylum Chordata; class Amphibia; order Caudata; family Salamandridae; genus Lissotriton; species Lissotriton helveticus. The sequence continues at coordinate 191,116,875 of NC_136060.1, forward strand.
ATTAGTGACATAATATACCAGGCCAGCTTCTCACATACACACTCACTTATTCATATAGATACTAACACATACTCACCCACCTATACAGTCACTGCCACAAGAACACAGTTACCCTTACAGCACTATCAACATCTCTCACTCACACATACAGTCAATCATATACTTCAAAACTCACCTATACTGCCTTTTAGATAGCCAATTACTCACCCATATACCACTGACACATTCATTCACTCGCCGACACACCCATACACACACTCAGTCACCTATACAGCTCCTCGCACACTTACTAACCTATACAGCATCCATGAATACATTGAAGGTCCAGGGGTCCTGGTTCTGGATGGTATTGCCTCAATCTACTTATTGTGGGAGGAGGAGATTGGCTCGAGGCACTGGACCTTTCCAGCCTCGTTATTTGACAGAACGACGACAGATTGAGCAAGTACTTCACCTGAGTTAGTGCTAGTATTCAGAAATATCTCAATAGTAGCACTAACTCAGGAGGAGTACTTGCTCAGTCTGTTGGCGTACTAACCCATACAGCCACTGACTCACCCACTCACTCATTCATGCAGGCAATCACACACTCTCTTACTCAGCCACATTGACACTCTTACACCCATACAGGTACTCAGACAACCAATCAATCACCCATACAGCCGCTCACATACCCACTCATCAACCCATGCAGCCACTTAGACACCATCTGACAAACTGATACAGACATTACCAGAAGTTCTGCGAGTGCACATCACAAGTATAATAGAAGAGGCACTTGCCCACAACTGGATCTCACAAAAGGAAGGAAAATTCCAATTAATAAATTCCCAGTGACACCATATTTCTATACGATTCCAAAAATCCACAAGAACCTTACACATTCACCTGGACGACCAATTGTTTCAGGCATAGGGTCCATACTGTAACCGCTGTCAAAGTTTCCTGATGCCTCATAATCCAAAATACAGACACCTACCTGAAGGACACAAATGATGTTCTCAGACTTCTACGAGATAGATCATATGACTCTGAGACCGAATTCCTGATGGACTTGGATGTTGAAAGCCTGTACACCAGCCTCCCACATGATGAAACATTGCACATCATTGAGGATGTACTGTTTGAAGTTGACTGAGAGTATTAAATGCCAAGGAACATTGTGATAAAATGCTGCAATGGGCACTAACACACATTTTTTTTCAGTTTGAAGACACCCTTTATCTTCATAAACATGGGATCATCATGTGAAGCACCTTCGCTCGAAGCATAGCCGGACTTTATGTGCATCATCTAGAGAAACACAAAATTAGGCCTGGTCAGTGAACTTTGCTCCGTTTGCGGAGTTTTCTGCATTCCGCACTCCGTGGAGCTCGCGGAGTGCAGAAAACTCTGCTTCGCGATGTGCAATGGAGTTTTTTCCCCGCTCGCGGTCGCGAATGGTAAGATCGCGTTCAGTAAGTTCGCGAACGCGTGCTGCCGCTCGGGTAGAGTTTCTATTGAGCGGCAGGAATACCAGCACAAACTACAGTTCGTACTGCACTCCGCCACTTGTGGTACTTCGCAGAGTTTTTTACGTCACTTCACGGAGTTTCATGTAGCAAAACTCTGCAAACTACTCCCAGGCCTACACAAAATCTTCAGTATTGGCAACTCTTTCCTGTCCCACATCCGGTTGTGAAAATGATATATTGATGACATCCTGATTATATGGAATGGGAATGAAGAAACATCATGTCAGTTCCTAACATGGATAAACTGCTAAAACAAGTTCCTGAAGTTCATCCACACCATATCAAACAAGGAACTAGTATTCTTGCACCTCAACATCATCTCGGATAGGGTAGAACTAAAGACAACAACACACATAAAGCCAACCGCAAAGAATTGCCTCCTGGTTTACGACAGTTTCAATCCCAGACATCTAAGGGACAATCTCCCTTTTGGCCAATTCCTGAGGCTGAGGAGGAACTGCTCGGCCCTGAATCACTTTAAACAACAAGCTGAGGATTTACATCACAAACTGGTGAAAAGGAATTATCCTACCTGAGTCATTGACAAGGTAATGAAACGAGCCAGAAAAAATAACAGGGAGGCCCTCTTGGAGGAAAGACCTCCTAAGCCAAGGGAGGAAAGCCTATCTGCATAGTCACCTATAATAAAGCTTTAAACCAGGTTAGCAAGATAATCAACAGACATTGGCGAATCCTGAACAGTGCAACTCTAGATTTCCTAAAACCAATGTTCCCACACAAAAGAGGTAGAAGTTTAAGGGACATGATAATACACACCAGACCATGCAAGAACAAGGACGGAGAACATCACAAGGATTCTTCTCCCCCCTCACGGGTCACCACCGGTTCGGAAAGTGCTGTGTATGCAATTTGACCCCCCCCCCCCCGGAGCAAGGGAGTAACATTCAACAATAAGACCAACTTGGAACAAAGAATGTTCACAAAATGCAACTCGAAATGTGTCATTTACATGATCACCTGTCCATGCCGGCTCCATTACATCAGAATGACTAAACGCATGGTCAGGACACGCATTTGTAAACATCGCAGTAATCTGAGATGTGACTGGGTAGCAATAAAAATGTCCGCACATTACATTGAGAAAAGACACACAGTACAGGACCTCCGGTGAACCATCATTGAACAGGTCTTCAATGACTACCAGCTATTTCAAAAAGAACAGCACTTGGTTTTCTGTCTGAAAACACAAACCAAGGGACTGAACGAGGGCATACTGTGGAGCCATTTTGCTTGATTCTTATTTTTTATTTTTTTTAAACAGTTTTTTTATTGGTTTTTCAAGGTGACATCATAGGAAAAACAGCCCAGAGGGCACAACAGATGATCAAATGGTGCAATTTTAAAGTACAGTGCAGTTATCCCCCTGCTCATTGTCATAAGGTCCTTCGTACACTCCCAGTATCAATCCTCCCAACGGGTAGGCATCAGGTATGCCCCTGCCCTTTCCACCTCCCCTCCCCATGCTTAGCCTTATGTAATTATCACAGAGCACCTCCTCATAGTGGACATCCCAGCAGGATTCCTCATGTGAATGCCACCCTCCGCCCCGCCTCCTCTCCCCTTTCCCTCTCCCCAACTCCTTAAGAAACTCCCACACCCACCCTGCCCCCTCAGGCATGCCGCTGCCTCATTAAAATGTCCGTTCATAGCTACCTAATGCGTCCACCATGTTCCATGTTCCCTACATCCCGAATCTCAACTAGTCCCTCCCAGGTCCCACGCTATGCTCGAGCCCGCGAGAAACCTTTGGATTCAGTCGCCTGGTGCTGCGCCCACCTCTCCCAGCGGGTCTCTGCGTCCTCAAGCAGGTGCTTCACCAAATCCACCAGTGCCACCCATGCACGTGCCATTACCATCGACTTTTCATTCCCAGTACGTGTAGCCATTCATAATCTGCAGGTCCTCTCACTCTCCGCCAATTTCACTAGTTCCCTATTCCATCACAGCAGGTTGGGGGCATTCTTTGACTTCCAATGAATAGTAAGCCCCCTCTTTGCCAATACCAACCCATTGTCAAAGAATTTACTAGTAAATTTTGTCTTAGCAGAGTGCGGGAACCAATGCAACAGGTAACAACCAGGCGTCAATGCTACCTCACTCTCAGTCACTGTGGCCAGTCCAGCCGTCACCCCTCTCCAGTATTCTCCCAAGTGTGGGCATGCCCAAAACATGTGAAGGAACCCTGCTCCCTCTAGGTTGCACCTTGGGCAGGTGGACAATACCCCAAAGTTCTCGTTAATTTTCCCCGGTGTTAGGTAAGCCTTATGCAATACATAGAAGTGAATTAATTGAAAGCACGCGTTCCTAGTGCCCTTCCAAGCCTGTTCTAGGATCTCTCCCCATGGTTTCTCCCCGATGGCCTCTCCCAAGTCTGCCTCCCATTTAAGACGTAAAGCTACCAGAGGCTGTCGCAAGTCATGCGTGATCCGCCTATAGAGACATGTAACCGCCTTAACAGTCCCCGCTGTCATCACTACGTACTGACATGCCAGGGACGTCTTGGGTTCCACCAAGCCATCTCGCCAGTGCTTTCTAATGGCTGCTGTCAAAGTCACATGGAAGAGGAAGTCCCCCCATGGGAGATCATTGCGCTCCAAGAGGTCATTGAAGGGGAGGAGGTTACCATCCTCAAACAGGTCTCCACTAGTGATGACACCTGCGTCTTCCCACTGGTACAACGTGCTCCAGTCGCCCCCATAAGGCAGTGCTTCACACACCTGTAGCGGAATTTCAGGCGCGTACAGGATCCGTACTCGTGCCCTTCTTGCCAGGCGATTCCAACACTGTCTCACCCTTCGCAAATCAGGGGGAATCTCTCACAGGCAACGTAACAGCACCACCCAGCTGGGTCAAACTTGGGTCCTGATCCCCCAAATCCTCAGCATCCCAGATTCGCCTCGCCGCCCACTTCGTAAACCATTGGAGCTGCGCTGCGTGATAGTAGACCTCAAGGTCCGGTCGAGCAAAACCCCCCTCCGTCCAGGGCCGCTGCATAGTAAAAAGTGCCACTCTCCGCCTCCCGCTGCCCCACAGAAACCCGCAATCAAGGCGTTGAGCTGCACAAAGATCTTATGCGGGATCCAGATGGGGAGCGCCCCGGAGAGGTAAAGAAGTCTGGGTATGGTAACCATCTTCACAAGTGCGACCCTGCCTGCCACAGACAGCGGGAGTGTTCCCCAGAATTCAAAGCTGCTTTCAACGCTGCGCACCGCCTGTCCTATATTGCCCTCCAGGAGATCCACGGGGTTGTGGTCCCCAGATATGGCAAGCAGCTGAACTCCCATGGAACCCCCTCCACACTCTGCATACCGACTCTGCCAGGGCTGGCAGGAAACAGGCACAATTTGGTCCAATTGACGCGTCGCCCTGCAATCCTTCCCAATGTGCCTAACAAGTCCTTATCTCGCCAAAGCACTTCACCCGAGTTGGCTAGAAACAAAAGCAGGTCATCTGCATAAAACGCTATATGCTGCACCTGTCCTTCCACTAGTAGCCACTGATAGTGTCTACCCGTCCTGGCATGGACAGCCATTGGCTCCATTGCCAGAGCAAATAGCAGAGGGGACAGCGGGCACCCCTGTCTCATCCCCCTGCTCACTTGACAGGTAGCAGAAATCAGTCCTCCCGTCCTTACTCTGGCAGTGGAGGTATTGTACAAGATCGCCGTCCACTCCATAAACCGGTCCCCCAATCCAAACACCCTCAGGACATTGAAAAGGTACGGCCATTTTAAGCATGGCAAGTGGCCTATAGGAGGTCCGATCCCAGGCCAGTTTCAGAAGGGGGACAATTATTGCGTCTTGCGTACAGATCGGAAGGGAACCCTCCTGTCTCGCGCTATTGTACAGGGCTACCAAGTGCGGGGCCATGGCGTCCTCATGTGCAGAATAAAATTCCACTGGAAGCCCATCTGTCCCCGGCGTCTTGTTCCTAGCCATGTGCTTAATGGCTCTAAGCACTTCCCCCACTTCAATATCCCTGCCAAGTTCCTCCGCCGCCTCCTCCTCAATCCTGGGGAGTTCCACATCGTTCAGGAAATCCCCATCACCGGGGAGCCCTGGGGCAATTTTACTCTGGTAGAGCCCTGTGTAGTACTGCAGAAATTGCTCATTAATGGCACACTGAGTATACACTGCGTCACCTCCTTGGTCCCTCAACTCCAATATCGACGTCCCCCTCCTCACTGGATTGGCCAGCCATGCCAGTAGTGCTCCAGACTTGTCCCAGTCGGCATGCGCCCGAGCAGTGTAGGCCTTATAATCAAAGCATCGCAATTGTTCTATTTGTACCGCCAGGGCCTCGCAAGCCGCAAGGCGATCATCCTGCTTATTAGGGCGTTCCGGTCTCTCTTTCTCTACACCCCTAAGGTTATGCTCTGCGCTTTGGACATCCCGTAACAGCACCTTCAGCACTCCCACCACTTCCCCTATGCAGCGCCCCCTGATCACCGCCTTAAAAACATCCCATTCTATGAGTGAACTCGTCGCTGATCCAGTGTTGACCCTGAAATAATCATCTATCGCTGTGCCTATTGTGTGCCGGAACACTGGATCTTCCAATGCCTCCGGCCTTAGCCTCCAAGTGGGAATAGCGGGACGACCCTGCAACCAATTTAGCGATACCAACAGCGGATTGTGATCCAATATCATTCTAGCTAAGTATTCACTGTGGATGATCCCTCCATGTACATCAGGCGAGCAGAGGATTGAATCGAGGCGAACATGTAACTCATGCAACAATGAGAAATAAGAGTAGTCCCTATCCCCTGTTTGAGATGCTCTCCAAGTGTCCGTCAGTCCCCACTGCTGCTGCCATGCCCGTCTCGCTGCCGCCAGCCTGGTTGCTGGGGCATCCGCAAGAGGAGGATGCGAGCGGTCCAGGTCAAAGTTTGCAGTACAGTTGAAGTCTCCTCCCAGTAATACCGACCCAGTGAGCATGGCCGCCAGCTGCCCTGAGAGATGTGCAAAAAATGCAGCTTGATCTATGTTGGGGGCATAGATGCTGCCCAACACAATGTCCCTACCGTCAAGGCACCCCGCAACTACCACGTACCTTCCATCAGGGTCCACCCGTTGTCCAGTACTCTGAAATGGGACCCCAGCACAGATCCAAATCAAAGTACCCCTTGCAAAGGCCGAATAAGCTGTGCAGAACACCTGCCCCGCCATCTGCGCTGTAGAGCCACCCCCTCTTGTTTCGTGAGATGCGTCTTCTGTAGCAATGCGACCTGCTCCTCTCTCCTCACAAGGAAAGCGTGTATCTTTTGGCGACGTGACATAGTGTGCATACCCCTGACGTTCCAGGTCATATATTTAATACCTACGGGGGATCCCATAGCACTTTCTTCAGCGTCTTCCCATCCTGAACCGCCCCAGCGGCATGTCTGACCCCCGATAAGAACCCTGTCAACCCCTTGAACTCCCCAACTTCCACTCCCCAGGACAGGTACAATCGAACTAGCTCCCATCCAAACTAGTGCAACAATCAACTGATCACTAAACGTGGTGAGAGGTGTGCTGATCCAATAGGACCCAGAGCCCCCACCGGCTACCCTCCTTGCCCGTATCAAACAGGGGAGCTCTCATCTACAGCTCGTATCTGGTGCCACCTACCCTTCTCCCCCAGAGTTCAGCACGTTCAGGAGCCAATCCCTGGCGCCAGCTTAGCCTTTTCTCACCCAACTTCATGCACCCATCTCACATGAGTAAATCCGCCGTCTGGGGTGTAACAGGAAGTTCAGACTCAGAATCCCCATTCGTGCTGCCGGTAGGAGAAGTCTCAAGTCTGCCCATGCTATGGCTAGCGACAGTGGAGTTCGGGCCAGCCTCGCCCAGGCTGATCTCTGCAACAGCCTGCACAGCCCTGACCCTCTTAAGTTGGAGTCCCAGCAGTGTTATGGACCTCTATGATCCCAAATGTGCAGGTGATCCTCGTTCCGCTGTGCTCGACGGAGAAGCATTCCTTGGTCTCTTTTTTCGCACCTCCAGCCACTGCCATGCGTCCTGTGGGGTAGTGAAGAAATGTGTAGTGGTCCCCTCTACTACTCTTAGGGGTGCTGGGAACAACATGGCGTACGTTAACTGCAGCTGTAAAAGTTTCCGCATTAGTGCAAGGAAGGAAGCATGCTGCCGCTGCACCTTCCTGGTGAAGTCCGGGAAGATCATCACCCTGGCATTCGCAATTTGAAGGCTCTGCTTCCCTCGCACATGTTGTAAGATGTGGTCTCTGTCGCGGTAATGGAGCAAACGCACAACCATCGGTCGCGGGGGCGCACCCGGCTTTGGAGGTCTGGCTGGGACCTTGTGTGCGCGTTCTAGGGCGAAGAAGGGGGAGCCCCTCTGGGGCCACCACGGCCCGAAGCCAGTTTCCATGTACTGAACGGTGTCATCGCCTTCCTCCCGTTCCAGGACCCCCACTATGCGCAGGTTGTTCCTGCGAGAGCGCCCCTCACTGTCCTCCGCTCTCACCTCCAAGATCCTGACCCTGTCCTCCACCAATTTTAGAGAGCGCTGCAAAGAAGAGATTGCGACCGGAACCTGGAGCTTCACAGCAGGGAGAAAGCGCTATTCGAGATCGCCAGCTCAGAAGGGGAACAGGGTGGTCGTCTCCCCCTCAGGCAGCCCAGTGCGCACTCCTGAGGCCTTCCAACCCACCCGATCAGAGTGATAGTGCCCTCGCATCTCTCAACCAGCGCAGTGGTGAGGTCTATAGTTCTGACCGCTCTCACTCAGCATCGGCCTCCGCCGCCTGTGTCCTCCGAACCAGCCCTTGGTGGCGACCAGGAGGGTCCCCCCTCACTTGCACCTTGTGGCCACTCACAATCAGGACAGGGACATCAAGGCTCCCGCAAGTGCTGTGTGGGCACTTCGTCACCACCAGGTCACTGCATTCAGTCTCTGTACGCCGCTTGCACCAGTCAATCTCCCCGGAAATCGGAGTACACAGTAGTGGGCTTCGAGGTCGATATCTCCCTTGGATTTAGTGGGCTCCCACCCCCTCGTCGACCACCACTCCCTTGTCGCAGAAGACCTCGGGTCAGTGCTCTCAATGCCCCAGGCCCAGCTTAATATTGTTGCCCGTCGTGGCCCTGGGCACTAGACGTCTGCTGTAGGAGAACCCACTGCCGAGCCCCGTGCCCCTCACCTCCGCTTACTGTCCCGCTGCACCATGGGCATCAGGGCCCAGCCTCAGCAGCAGGCGCCGACATTTTGTACGCGGAGCGCGACTTCAAGCTCATCAGAGCGCTCCCGGTTCCTGCCAGGCCTGGTCCTTTGCACTCACCAGCCACGCTCTCAGCCGCCACTCCTCTCAGCCTCTTCTTCTGCAGCTCCCGCCCGCCATCTTAGGTTTGCGGCACTCAGAGCTGCTCGGCGACAAAGACAGCGTTTTTGTCGCTATTAAGGCAGCGCTGAGTTTCCACCGCCGCCCAGCAAAGGCAGCAGAGCCTCCGCCACCAGGATTCCGGTAAGGGGCCCCTTCAATGTGTCAGGATCAGTGCGGGCAGGGGTGCGGCACGGACGGAGCTCCGGAGTCCGCTTCCCCTCACATCGGCGCCAAACCACACCAAACCAAGCCATTTTGCTTGATCCAACAACTATGCTATAGCAAATCTACAGAAGGGTAGATGAAGCATTCATACAGGGAGTAGGACATAGTTCCCTTAACAACTGTGTTCTCAAGTGATCATCAGCAACCTCATAAGCCGGAATAGGCCCCTCAAGCAAGGGACCAGAGTGGGGATAAGAAGAGTAACCATTTCTCCTAGGCATCTCAGAGCAAGTGTGACTCTACAAAGTGGGATCACCACTGTAAAACGTTTAAAAAGTAACCCTCTTTTCCCAGGCCTTTTTCCTAGGCATCTCAGAGCATCACAGAGATCTGACAATCCTTCGAGACAGAAATATGGATTAAAGTCTTTTCTTTACCACTTTGTGGACAAGGAAGTATATTTCTTGTGACCCCTCTCTTTGTCTCTTGGGCTGATGGAGACTTTTTCCAGTACTTAGGCTCTCTCATTTTTCATTCATTTTTTCATTCATTCTTTCCCTTTTTTATCCATTTCATGTTTCATAATGTATATTTCACCCCTTCTTGGTCTAATAATCTCCAATTTTACCATATTCTTCCTTTTTAATCCATCCAACATAACTATTTTTTTTTAATGACCTGAGCACCATCTGCCCGGTCTTTATTCAACCCATTCTTACCAAATATCCCAGACATGATCCGCCCGTCCGTTACTAAATCCATTTTTTCAAGAATAATGGTTCCGCACATATGGTGTACACTTTTAATTATTCTTCGTAAACTCAGAATATCGAGTAATCTCACTGCCAGATAGCAGGCGTGAACCAGCCGAGATATACATGGAGAATACAGGAAGTGTGCCACCAACGGACGGCTATCTTTGTTACCGCTAACACGAGGACGCTGAGCACAAGACCTCCTAACATTTAACAGGACGTTCTCCATTCACTCATTCATCGTCGGAGCTATGGGCAGGCAGAGTATGCAGGGCGAGGGTGCAGCTTTGAGGAAATGAGTACAGGATGGCCAACCCCCTTGACAATGAGCATTTCTACTTGGATTTCCAAGGTGCATTTCTTCTGAATTTTTGATCAGCTCCCCGATCATTTTGAAAACGTTTCTCTTTTAGTGTGTGACTACAAGCGCCCCTTCCCTCCTGTGTTGAGCTCATGAGTCCTGAATGAGGCTAAAAACATGAATGTTTTATCAGTAATTAATACATTTTTTTACAAAGCACACCAGTTAATTATTTAATCAGATCATTTGCTCACTACCAGTCAATCCAACCTATCGATGCATACATGTATAGAGTGGCTACCCAAGTGTCTCCTTTAGCATGCAGAAAACAGCATATGAGAGCAATTACCAACAAGGATAGACAGTATCCCATTGCCCGTCATTTTGCCACTCATCACTTTTCAGATTATTCGAAACTACTCTATTATGCCATAGAACAAGTTCTGCCTAAAGCAAGAGGAGGCAATAGAGTCTTGAGATTAAGACAAAAAGAGTCTAAATACATTGTCGGATTGTGCACACATTTTCCAAACGGGGACACGGTTATGGAGTTTTCTCGTTACGAATTGAAAGTCGAGTGTTCCTTTGATCGGTCCATATTCAAGTTGTGAAACATCCTGCCGGAAGAAAAAGGACTGCACGCTATCCCAGGCTCGGGATACACAGTGCAGGTAAGAGACAGACAACAGAGTTTTTGACTGAGTACCACATTCTTATAGACAATAGATATAAGAACTATTGCATTTTTCTTACAAAGACCAAGGCTGGGAGATCTATTGAAGAGATTATTTGAATGCCTGGAAGGTGCAGTATTGATGTAATTACTGCGATTACAAATTTTATGATCAGAGTAAACAGACCCACAGACAACTGGTAAATCATATGGACTAAGGGAACTCTATATTATATAGAGGGGATTTCCAACTGACACAGAAACACAAAATAGGTGCAATAGAATCCACAAGGATTCAAGTAATACAATGATGGATGAAGAAAGGGAAAGAAGAGAGGCAGCCCAATCGCTCTTTGCAAGAGCCCCAGGAGTCGGAAAGATTATTCAAACAGTAGTTTCTCCAGAAAAATCAATAATGGAGACATTAAGAAGATATGAAAAACTGCACAAACAAGAAACCTCTAAATGGTGGGAGGCAACATCGTTGCAAGACTACATTGATAAATCAATGGTACCAAGAGGCTGGAGAATTTATATTTCACCCTCATACGACTCTCTAGATCTCCAAATGCTGGGAGATTGGTCCAACAACTCCGCCAGAAGTTCGAGAAACATGTTAGAAATACTGGTGAAGTATGCTTGGGCCGATAGAGAAAAAATCAAGCTAGAAATTGAACAAATCAAAGTTATTTTAAATGGTCACGAAGATCAAGAGACAATCACAAAATTCCTAGATGAAATGCGTAAAAGATTGAAGAACATGGAGGACGACATAAAGAAAAGAAAACAACGAAAATTACATCGGGATTGTGGTGATTATCAGTCAGGAAGAATCCTGACTTATAGTAAAAAATATGACCATTTATACGATGAGGAGGCAAAAAAGAAAAAAGCAACTGGAAACATAACACAAAAACCATTGCAACAGGAAGATGAAACAACTAGCATGAGTGATCTAAATACAGAAGAATCAGAGAACACCAGAACTTCGGAAAGCTCATTATCTGATCCTGAACAAATCATTTGCCCAAAAAGAATTTTTTAGACGAATACCGGCTGATGAAGGACAGCCGGCAAACAACTCGTTCAATGTCCAAGATGAATTACATGCAGGACTCCCCAAAACCGAGGGGGAGATGAAGGGGAAGAGGAAGAAATACAGGAGGAAGAGGAAGAAATGAATCAAGCAAAGAAGAGAAGAAAGAAAAAAATACGGAGTACATGGGAAAGAACACACGCTCCAAGAAGAACTATTAATGGATGATGAAATGGTAAATCAAACCATAGTTAACCTTAGCAGCAAAACCATCAGTCATAAGGATAAAAGAACTTTATGTCTGGGTTTATCATTCTGTCCTTCAGTACCTATGAACTATGTGGACAGCAAGATCGATGTTTTTAAATACTGTCGCAAATTCAAATTAAAAAAGTGGCATAAATTGAAACCCATAACTAGTAAGGAAATGCATCCAATAGAACGAGGTAGTCAAGAGCAAGAACTTTCTATAGGGGATATTGATACCATGATTATTTTACATGAGTTACACAATGAAACTGAAGTAACTGGACAAAATAGTGAAACCTTACAAATGTTGGATGATTTAGAAATAAGTTATGACAAAGCTGCACACAGTGATTTTAAACCACCATCCACTTTTGTTCCGAAAATGCCACATGACAATATAGACACCTTTCAAGACCTGGTGAGCAATGATTTGCTAAAATTTAGACAACAAAACTGGCCTAAAAAAATGAAAACATCCAGACACAATTTAACGAAAACACAGAAAAAAGCAATGGAAGACCTAGCAAAAGATGACAGTGTAATAGTAAGACCAGCAGACAAAGGTGGAAACATTGTCATTTTACCAAAAGAAATGTACATACAAGAAGCTCTAAGACAATTGGATGACGATAAGACCTACAATACATCCAATAGAAGAGAATATAATGACAGTATTGTTCGAATTTGGGATAAACTACAGGAATGGAAAGATAAAGGACTCCTGGAATGGGAGGAATACTGTTTTCTTAAAAAAGACTTTCCCATTCTGCCTGTTATGTACTTACTCCCCAAAATTCATAAGGACAGGAACAATCCCCCAGGAAGACCAATCATTTCTTCCCGGGGCAGCGTGTTGGAAAATGTCTCAAGATATGTAGACCATTTTTTTAGAGATTTTGTTTTTACTTTGCCATCGTATGTACGTGACACCAAAGACTTTTTAGAAAAAATTGCCAACCTTAAATGGGAAAAAGATTACATTCTAATTACATTAGATGTAAACTCACTTTATACAGTCATAAACCATTTACAGGGATTAGACGCTTGTGCAAAATTTCTGGAACGTAGGAACATCAGATATCTTGAACATACTAACATGATCTTAGAAATGATCACTTACTGTTTGAAAAACAATTTCTTTCAATTTAATGGTGAAATGTTTAAACAAAAACTCGGTACAGCGATGGGAAATTCTTTCGCACCGAGTTTTGAGAACCTTTTCATGGGAGCATGGGAAGAGGATGTTCAAAGAGACACACGTTATCAGACAGCTTTACCTAAGGTAAAGACTTGGTTAAGATATATAGATGATATCTTTATGATCTGGCAGGGAGACAAGAGTGAGGCTTTACTGTTTGTCGAGGAACTGAACAAAAATGATAGGAATATAACACTGACCAGCACCATAAGTACAGAGGAAGTTGAGTATTTAGACACTAAGATAATGATCAAGAATGACATTATTGTAACGGCCTTACATCGCAAAAGCACAGCAGGTAATACTTTACTGCATGCCCTGAGCAGCCACCCAGATAACCTCAAATGGAGTATACCATATGGGTAGCTGCTCAGGGCAAAAAGAAACTGCAGTACAATCTCAGATTACCATAAAGAGGAAAGAGTCATGATCGAACGCTTTCGTGCCAGAGGATATCCAAGTTGGGTCCTCAAAAAAGCCACAGAAAGAATCACTAATGTAGAAAGATGTGAGATCTTAAAAACAGATGCACAGGAAGATCAAAGTAATAAAGATACTAATATGTCAAGGATCATTATGACCTAAAATGGTAATTCAAAACAAATACAAAAAGTGTTAAACCGACACTGGGGCATCCTTAAAAGTGATCCCATCATTGGTGGAAATCTACCAGAAAGAGCGAGAATCACATACAAAAGAGGAATACATTTACGTGATTTACTTGTACACAGTGACCTATCTGATAACCAAACTAGAAAAGGAATGGATATACAGGGATTCTTTCCATGTGGCCATTGCAAGGCCTGTGGGAATAGTAAAATGGTGAAAGAATTCCTGTATACAAGTACTAACACTATCAAACCAATAACCCAGTTCTTGACTTGTACCAGCAATTTCGTGATCTACGTACTTGAGTGTCCGTGTAAACTCAGGTACGTAGGGAGCACGACACATATGGCCAAAAAACGTGTCCTAGAGCATATGAGAGCAATTACCAACAAGGATAGACAGTATCCCATTGCCCGTCATTCTGCCACTCATCACTTTTCAGATTATTCGAAACTACTCTATTATGCCATAGAACAAGTTCTGCCTAAAGCAAGAGGAGGCAATAGAGTTTTGAGATTAAGACAAAAAGAGTCTAAATACATTGTCGGAATGTGCACACATTTTCCGAAAGGACATAATTGTGATGATGAAATGGCCATTCATTTACAGACTGAATGAATAAGATTCATAAGTGTCAATATTTGCTGGATTTCTTAATCAGCATAAGCACAAAACATCAAATGGTACTGGGTTTTCTGATGGGTCTCAGAGGGGTCTTGATGAAAAAAATAATTTTTTACATAATCACACATTCTCCCTCTCATACTTACATTCATCTCTCTCTAATTTTCAGGAAGAAAGGAAGGAGATGTGTTTTCTCACCTGTGGCTGCAGGATCCTTACCTTTTCTCCATCCTATCATTCACATTGTTCCAAGAGGCAGATAAGATTTTAATATTTATATTGCACAAATTTTTGACTACTTAGGAACACACTTGGGGTTTTTCTTCCAAATGGGACTCTGCTACAAAAGGACACAAACAATATATACAGAAATGCATGTAATCCACACTGCGGGCACCAGATTCAACCATTTGTTGTTACTCGGGTCTCAGTAATGATGAGAATTTTGATAAAAATTATCCACTGTATGCAACCCACTATGGGGAATATATGAATAATGAACCAACAATACTGCATGGTATACTCACTATGGGGCATGTAATGACATGAACTACAAATACCGCAATACCTAGGGGCGATGGTGATCAAATAGCGGGTTGCGGGGCTAAACAGCAGGAGTCATTTGAAATGCTGAATTTACAAAGATTATGAAATGCAAATTTACATTACTACAGTATTGACTTTTTAATAATGAAATTATGTTAGAATGTAATAACAGGTCTTCTACAAGCACGCATGCCCGAAAACGTTAATGATTCATGATTTTGGCAACAATTGTAATTAATGAATATTCAAAGAACGTACAGCTGGTAGTTTCACTATGATGATGTTAACAATCATATATCTTTCAACAAGCATAATGGTGATAACTAAAACTATGTTGATTTTGACTAGACTAAGATGGCGCCCGCATATGGATTTGTTTGCAATTAACTCTTGCTTGAGTCCTTCCACTATGTTTACATTGTAGTGTATGTATTGTCCCGTTTACCGGAATCACGCTGTGTGAACAAGCCGCTACGGCGGTGAAACGCGTCACGGTGGGCTTATGATATCCAATAAACCCCCAATTTGATCGCATCCTATGAGTGTTTCCTGAGTCAGTGGTTCCTGAGAGCGCGAGTGGTAACGCCGTTTTTTCAGAATATATATATATATATACACATATATATTATATATATATAAATACACAAACATATATATATACTTAATAAACATTTATTTTACACTATATTACGTTTTTGATATTTTAAATTGATTAATATGAAATTATATATCTCTCTCTATATATATATATTCGTGCTAATAATGTGTGTATATGTATAACACACATACACGATAAACCATGAAATATATAAAAAAATGAATAATAAAAAATATATAAATGTAAACATGACATAAAATATTAATATTAGAAAAATTAAAAAACACATATAGAAAAACCACTATAAACATTAAAATAAAAACAAAAAATATAAAATATAACATAATAAAACAATTAATGCTATAAACTCTATTTAACCAACAATATGAAAACTGCTGAAGTCTAAGAATATTAAATACACTATTATCACTCTAGTTTATGCAACAGTAGGGAAAGTGTTGGAGTTCGGAGGGGTAATATTTCCTATTCCCAATGTAGTCTGTGAAACAGTAGAAAAGCGTTGGATTTTGGACGGATCAAATTTACTATTCTGACTATAAAGAGCGCAACTGTAGGGGAAGTGTTGAATTTACGAGGGTATAATTTACTATTCTCGCTCCAATCCGTGCAACTGTAGTAAAAGCGTTGGATTTCATTGGGATGAAATTTACTATTACCACTCCAAACAATACAACAGTAAGTAAAGTGTTGAACTTCAGAGAGTTAAATTTGCTATTCCCACTCCAAACAGCACAACAGTAGGTAAAGTGTTGGACTTTGGATGGGTAAAATTTACTAATCCCACTCCAGTCTGTGCAACAGTAGGGAAAGCATTGGATTTGAAGGGGAGTGAACTATTCCCACTCCACCCAGCACAACAGTAGGGAAAGTGTTGGACTTTGGAGGGGTAACATTTACTATTCCCATTCCAGTCTGAGCAACAGTAGGGAAAGTGTTGGATTTCGGAGGAGTAAAATTTATTATTCCTACTCCAAACAGCGCACCAGTAGGGAAAGTGTTAGATTTGGTAGGGGTAAAATGTATTATTCCCACTCTAGTCTGTGAAACAGTAGACAAAGCATTGGATTTACTATTCCCATTCCAAACAGTGCAACAGTTGGGACAGTGTTGAATTGCAAAGACGTTAATTTTACTATTCCTACTGTTCGCAACTACAATATAACTAAACTAAATAGTATTCAATAATTTAAATATTACAAATTCAATTAAATAATTGATTTACAAATATTAATAACTAATAATTTATTAATTACCTTCCCACCCTACACTCTTACAAACCTAGCATCCCATAACTGAAATAAATCAATATTCCAAATGTTACATGATTAAACATTAACTAAATAATTATTTACAAATTATTAAGAAAGTATTAATTAATTATTGCTTAATTAACTAGACTCCTTCAAACCTAGCAGCTCACAGCTAAAATATAAGTAACATAAATAAGAATTCCATAAATTACATGATTAAAATCCATTAAATAATTGCCAAATAATAATTTGTTGTTAATTAATTACTACTTAATTAACTTACCACCTGTCAAGTGATCGTTATGAAAACACCAAGGGTAGCTTTCTCATATTTCACTTAGTTCTCGTTTATTCATAGTAGAGAATAGTTGTCATAATATTAAACAAATTATAAGTACAATAACTCTTCACTTCTTTACAGCTTCTTCTTTTCTTCTTTCTTTCTCCTGTCCGCCTGTACCCTCGATAAAATTAAACATACATCAGGTAAATAAATAGTTTATTCTTTTTCTTTCTTCTTTTGAGTGTGTTAGTATTGTGATCTTCTCTTTCTTTTTATGTTTGGGTGCACCTTTAGTAGAAAAGAGGGTGACACTAGACCGGGGAGTAGGGTTAGGAAAAACAGCAGTGTTCTTGATTTTGAGGACTAAGGATAGCCCTCTCCTACCTTCTCTTCCTTTATACCTCAAACTTTTGTCACCTTATATTCCCCTTTTTTCTTTTGTTTAAGCCCGGATCCTACTGAGTCATGTCTTCCTCCCTTCTCCCCTTCCTCCTTCTAACCTTACTGAAGACACGCTCACGCACCTGTGTAAGCCACATCCCTCCTCGGATGTAGCCAGGAGCAGGAGATCACCTTCTTCTGGCAGGGAATGCTTTTTCTTTTCCGGACGACCCTTTGTCTCGCTTGGGTTTTGCTTCTCTTTGGCTCGTGTTTTCTGTACCTGTGGTTCCCTCTCCTATGGTGCTGGTCGACGATATACACTTCTTTGGTGTTTTCGGTCTCTGTCTCACGCTGTAATCCACGTTTTCAGGGTTAATTGAGAGTCTCTCTGACGGAAACGCCACCGTCCTCTCGCATCTGTTTTCTTCTGGGCTTCCTTCATCCCCGCCCCCACTGATGTATAACGGAAGTTCCTGTCCTCTCTAGGCTGCTTGACTTCAGGATTTCAGTTTTTGTCAGGACAAGCCTGTAAGACAAGGAGACTGTAGTCGGTACTGTCTTAGCTCGTGACACAACCCTATACCACCAAAAACCTAACAGCCCACAAATACATATAATAAAAATAAATCAATGTTACATAATATACATAATAAATGTCAATCATATCACTAAATACAATTTATTAAATAATTCCCCATTTTTATTAACTAATAAACTTCCCACCCAAACCCCCTTTAAACCAAACAACACGCTGCAACACTATAAATTACTATAATAATTACATATAAAATTCTAAATCACTTAAACTTACAACCGAATATATAAACAATAGTAACAAATACAATTAGTATATCAACTAAAACACGTTCAAATAATTTAAAAAGCAACATTTCTAACCTTAATATTATTGAAATATTGATGTCTTTTTTAAAACGATGTTAAAACCATAGATTTTTTTTCCTTCTTTTGTAATGTTCCTTTTTTATCATATGTTAGTATTAGTGTTATTCACTGTGATTTTGTTTTGTATTATTCTTTCTTGAAAATCAATAAAACCAATTTGAAATAAATAAAAAACATCAATATTTAAAACAATATGACACCTCAAAAAACGTTATTCTTGTCAACCATATTTGTGCCTCACAATGTTTGTGTTTCACAACATTTATTTTCTGATATTTTCTACCTGCCAATCGATTTTCGATACATCAATATTTTATCCACACACCGCACAAAATCCCCATGCACCATGCCGTGGTTCTCTGGAGACATGATGGGTCTAGCATAATATAGTACCAGGAATGGAGCACTTCCACCTCTTGCTTGAACTTAATGATGCACAGTGCGAAAGTGTTGTGCCCTAGTTTGAATATTGTCGATGGGCCAGGAGAAGGCTTTTTTAAGGGTGTGTGTGTGTGTGAAAGAACAGGAGTGTGCACTTGTATAATGCTGTGTACATGAGCGTGTGCCTGTCTGCTGCCTGCGCTTGGATATAACACATCTGCCTATCTGAGAAAGTGAGCTGGAGAGAGAGAAATATCTGGCATATCGGTGGCCCTTGAGTACAGTAGCTCTCCATGGGATTAATGTGTTCTACCTCTGCCCTAATCCTGATCCTTGCATTCTGTGGCCGCCCCTTGATATAATGGAGTCCCACTGCTTGTTTCATGGTGACCTGGCATTGTTTTTACTTGGCGCGGCACAATGGTGACCCACTATTTGCATAATAATTGTACCCCTCCTTGATATAATGGTGAGCACCATTTAC
Source organism: Lissotriton helveticus (assembly GCF_964261635.1). Taxonomy (NCBI): domain Eukaryota; kingdom Metazoa; phylum Chordata; class Amphibia; order Caudata; family Salamandridae; genus Lissotriton; species Lissotriton helveticus. The sequence continues at coordinate 191,136,190 of NC_136060.1, forward strand.
ATAATGGTGTTCTTTGCAGGTTGTAGCCCTCAAAAGGGTTACTGTGGTATATAGTGGCCCATCTTGATAAATTTATGGAGAAGTGACACAAGTACAGGCTAACATCACCAATAATAAAATTGTAGATATTTAAAGGTGTGGTTGTTGTACTGTGTGCCAACAATGTGTGACAGATGTAAAGGTATCTTGTCATGAAATGACCCATAAAATAGTTTTTTCTCCAATTGTCGGACAAAGAATATAGTGTATTTGATTATGTACCAATGTGGAATAGGCTATGTTGCTGAAATGGCCATAGAATTGAGGGTCAGAATAAGTAAACTTAAGTCGGCGAATAGAACTAACAAGTTGAATACTCCTCTGTTAGTGCACTTCTCACTTCTCACGTGCACAACACAAAGATTCGGATATGAGCTGGTTTATTCTTGAGAAGTTGGATGTGGAAACAAGCTGTAGCAAAGCCAATAGGTCTCGACTATGTGAGATTTATTTGCTACGTCACTGTTTTTTTACCCATATTGCACAGCAGCACGGCTGCTGTGGAATATTTCAAAAAAACTTTGGTGAAGCTATTCTGCTTTGTCAATGCTTTTTTTGTTGCCATGTTGTACAACAGCGTGGCTACTGTACAGCATGTTTGAAAGTATCAAATTGCGATCCATTAGGAATCAGAGGGATGGTGGCCTGCTGGGGTCAGCAGACCATCATGTCTGTGATTGCTTTTTAATAAAGAAATCTTTTTCTTTTAATCCAGCCTAATAGGAAAACAGGATGCCTTTACAGAAATAAAATTAAACCAGTAGGCAGGGGTGCTTTGGACTATTGCCTGCTCTTAAAAAATATGGGCCTAATTACGAGTTTGGCAATCCTACAGTGTCGGCGGTCCTCAACCATCTGCTGTAGGACCACCAAACCCGTGGTGCAACAGTCCACCAGATTTAGGAGTTAAATCCTGCGCTGGCGCACGGTGTTGCGGCAGTCTGACTGTGGTGGTCTGCTAGGCTCATAGAAGAGCCTATAATGCAGACCGCTGCAGTCAAACCGCTGACTGCACCTTGCTGCGCAGTGTGGCATACATGCCACACGATGCAAGAAGTGGGGATGCAAATACAGGTGGGCCCCACATGTGCCCCCCGCGTGCACTCTCGGCCCAAACCAGCAGTTAGGGCCTCCTTTGTTGCTTTTCTGCCACCCTTTTGATGGCGGGATGACGACCAAGAAATGGGCAACAAAGATGCAACGTGCAATATCCTTGGTGGTGCCCGCAGTGGTACCGCCAGCATATTACAGCCTGTTGCAGATCGCAGGCCTAGCGTGATCCTTGATCCCGGCGGTGCCGGCAGTCCGACTGCCGCAGTCCTAAAGCAGTGGGTGGTCCGCAGTGTGGTGGTGGTCGGACGTCCACCACAGGTGGACTGCCAAACTCGTTCTAAGGCCCTTTGTTTTTCAACATTCACAAACGGAAAGGGGTCTTATGAGGACCCATTTCCATTTGCAAATGGTTACCACCACCCTTGAGGTGAGGTAAAAAAATAATGTTTTGCAACCATGATTCAGTAGCAAAACATTCATACATAGCACTGCAATTCGGTATTTGGAAGGGACCCTCTAAACACACCCCTTCTAAATACCAAATCACGAGACACACATTCCGAAATGGTAACATGGTATTGAATCACAATTGGGTTTTGTACATATCAAAAAGTATTTTTGCGATCGGTAATGCCCTGATTCTGTGAATCAGTTAATTTCCAACTGCAAAAATTTTTTTGTACATATGCCCCAGGCCTTATTGCCCATAAACCATGGTGCATGGCATTTAAATGTAGCCCATTTAAAAGCTTAGTGTTACACATGTCCTTATATTGAAAAGGATCCAAAAACGACTTTTTGCTGTAGGAAGACTGGATTTGTCATAGGAAAACAATGGGATGCAATATTAAATATTAATGTATTAACATTGTATCCCGGGAATGGTACTAGCTTGAAAAATAATGAAACAACTTTTTTTAATAGTTATAAAAAATCCAATTCAATTGTTTAGTCAGATGTTTACTAAATATTCTTAAAAAGTTACTTTTAGAAAGTTACCTCTACCCTGCCTAAAGCCTCTAGAGGTCCATTTGGATTTATTCTCCCACTGCTGCCAGACAGTAATTAGCATTTGAATATGTTTGAATTGGTGTGAAATGCCTCCCAGGAGCAAACAATAGCCTTACTTGACAGATTCTGCAGGATTCTGCTGTGAGCATCCTTTTTTATATTAAAGTGGCAAATCCTGCTTAAATGCCACACCCTGCTTGACAGGTCTTCTTTGGGTTTTTCAGAAGACACTTGAGGTGCATCTCAAAGATACCTCCCTTGTCACAGGCAAACGTTAGCTGACACTTGGGCGGGGCCCTTCTTTTGCACTCCCCGTACCTCCGCCCCTGCCACGCAAGCTTCAATTATAGTGGGCTTCTTTTTTACATTACAGTGTCAACCCCTATTTGTCAGGTCTGCTAGATTTACAGTAATCATTTGGGACACACTTCCAAGGAGGTAAACAGGATGCCAAAACAACCCTTGTGGATCTACTGTCTGGTTGCTGAAATCTCAGCTTGTGTTCTACCAAACATCATTCTCTGAGATTGTTGTAGGTACATGATCTGCCTCAAACTGGATCTTAGTCTAAGAGGTGGGAGGGCACTATGATTACCAGAGTACACTCCCCACACACATCCCCGGCCCTCAGAGCTATGGGTTAGTATGGCTGAAGATTTTCACTGCCGAAAAATACCCAAAGTGATTAGGGTTAGCCCTGGCACTGTACCCCATTAAAGTCCCTGAAGACCTGGCTATTTGGCTAATCATCTGGACCCTACCAGCACCTGAATACCCTTCACGGGTGACAAGAAGTACTCTACAAATCTATTGATTGATTGAATTTGAGCTGCCCCAGGGGTCATTCCCACATTCTAGCTCGTGCCAGTCATATTTTTTTATTTTAAAGGTTTTATATAGCGCTGGCTAGACCCGGAGGGAGCAGAGCGATTTACATGAGCATCAGAACATAATTACAGGTTACATCGTTACAAAGGTTACACAGTTATTAGAGCATGGCAATATAGTTACTTGTAAGGTCAAGATAAACAATAAGCACAAATACGTAAGGGGAAAAGCAGGCAAGGGGAAAGATTCAGGGGAGGGGGAAGGAGCTGGGGAAGTAGATGTGTAATGAAGGCGGGAAAGAGGAGGGGAGGGTGAAGGACATCGCATGCAAAGAGGAGGGGAAGAGCGACGGGGACACAAACCGTGAGATGAGTCAAAGCAAGATTCAAAGTCCAGTAAGCTGTGATCCCAGGGGAAGTGGTATCACTTCCCTATCTCTGTTTTGGGAGGCTCCCTTTACGCAGTGGACTCACTCAGAGTGGTCTCTGAGACTCCAAGGCCTACATACTGGATCCTTCCCCAAAAAGGGGAGAGGGAGTGCTTTGGCAAGGGGTGCCATACCATACCTCAGCTGTGAGTGACTCCCTTGTCGCAGTGGACTCTCTCAGTGGGTACGCTGAGACTCCAGGGTATAAATATTGGATCTTTCCCCAACAAGGGGAGAAGGAGTGCTTAGTCAAAGGGCACAAAAGACAGTGGGCTAGGCAGACTAGCAGGCAAGGTGAGGGATTCAGGGGAGAGTGGATAGGAGCTAGGAGCTAGACAAAGGGAGAAAGAGTACTAAATGGGAAAAAATGTAATTAATGAGTTATTATATAGCGCTGCCTAGACCCAATGGAATCAGAGCGCTATACATGAGGGACAATAATGTTGCAAATTACATCAGTTAAAAGTTACATAAGTATCAAGAAAAGCATTTAAAGAACATAGGGGACAAGGTGAATGGAGCAGGAAGGGTAAGGGGATAGGGTAAAGGGGTAGGAGGAAGACAGGATGAAGAGACGAGGGGAAAATCTGCCCAAGGTCCGGCTGGGTAGGTGACGGCAGGAAGGGGGAGTCCACAACCCATCTTCTCTTTAGCTATATGGTAGCTCCACCGGGCATCAGCCAAATCGCTAGGTCTTCACAGTCTGGGGTAAGTTCCGAAGGTTCCAAGTCCTGATGTGTAGGCAAGTTAGGGGATAGATTCAAGGTCTGGTCAATGTCAAATTGTTGTCCCAGGGAAGTAAAACAACATGTAGGGGACCACTATGGAAGCCATCTTGGGTTCAGGCATGGGACTGTACTGTACACTGGTAAACTGGTGGCCATCCTAAGGTTAGGCATCAGGCAGTTAAAGTCAATATCCAGTACTCTCATACGCGCACTGACGCACACAGACAAGCACATAGCCAGAAACATCCAAGAACACAAGCACACATAAAATCCCATGCTCTAATACAAAAACACCCAAATGCATGCACACGCAAACACCATCACATGCACAGACATGCACAAGCACACACAAATGTGCTCACTCTCAGATACATGCAGACACGCACAAATGCACATACAGAAACTATCAAAAAAAATACAAGCACACATACAATCACATGCTCCAGAACAAAAATACCCAAGGACATACACACAAATACATGCACACACACACACATCACACGCACATTCATGCACAAGCACACAACAAATGTGCACACACACTCTCATACGCGAACAGAGGGCGCACATACAGAAACATCCACACGCACAATCACACATACAATTCCATGCTCTAATAGAAAAACACTCATCTCCAGCATCAGCTCATCTCTCCCTCCTGCACAGATAGCGGGCCCTCAGACTTTGTCCCCTATCAGCAGCGGGGGGCGCTTGGGGAGGAAATCTCGTTGGTCTGCTGGGTATTAAATGTGGCATCTTAGTGGGGGCGTGGCCGGGCGGTACCTAAGATGGCCGCACTCTAACGCGGCTCCCGTGAGGAACTCTCAACGGCCTCAAATATTCAGCCTCACTGTCCTAGAGGCCGGATTTGAGTGCAGCATAGACTCTGGTGTCGGGAGACCTTTCTCCGGACCCTCCCAGCAGCGCGGGGGTTCAGCGGCAGTCGCCTGCAGTCCGGGGCTCACTGCAGCCTGCTCCACGGAGGGGAGCGTGTCGGACGCCGGCCTCGCATGATCCTGAAGCCGGCAGTGGTGGAGCAGTGCTGGCGCTTGGCGCCGGGTGAGCGGCGGGCCCAGCGGCGAACAGCAGATGCCCAGGACAACGCGGGTGACACCGGAGTGGGAGTGCCCCTCCCCGGGCAAGAAAGGGAAGGAGAGGACCCTGGGGCACTGGTGGTGACGATAGTGGAGCGGCCAACACTGGCAGGGACACGGAGGCCCGGGACGAAATCTGTGGTGGGCTCGGGCATGGCGGTGCTGCCCTCTGTATGTGGAGGGAGGTAGGGCCTTCTCAAGAGACCTCCTGGCACCCTGCTGTGTGGAGTTGGTGGCTGGTGCTTGGACTGGGCAGTGGATCAGGGCGGAGAGAGGGCCCTGCACCGGGGTGCAATCCAGTGGCTGACGAGTGCGCTGGCCGGGTGGCGAAGATTAGAACGGAGGGCGAGAGGGCACCTGGAAGGGTGTGGAAGGAGCCCCAGCATCACAGGCGGTACGTGGTCACTGGGAGAAAGTAACCGACTTGGGGTAACAGCATGGGCGATGGGCATGGAAGCGGTGCCTCACGTCCACTGAACTGCGGTGAGAGATTCTTGGACGAAAGGGCCCGGCGAGGTGCGCCCACATGGAGAATAGGCCAGAGGAGCAGTCGCCGGGAGAAGGAGGTGGTGTTGACCGGTGGACTGATCGTGGAATCGGTTGTTGGACCCGCGTGAGACCCTCCGGGAGCACAGACTCATCGCTTGAGGTTTGGACAGGGGGGTGCCAACGCGACCTCGTTGGTGCCCCCCCCTCCCAGCGGGTGGACCCAGCACTTGCGGACGCAGTCATGAGGCCCAAGAAATCCACGACGACCCAGACCACCACCATGGGCAATTATACGGCCACTGCGAGCGGTGGAGGAGATGCGCAGGCCAGTGCCCTGGGGGACGTACCAGAGCCATCCTTAACATCGATCATGCAGGCCATACAAACGCTGGGAACCACGCTGGAATCGAAGATAGACAAGGTATCCATCGAAATAACACTACTGAGGGCGGACTTAAATTAAACATCAGAGAAAGCCACCCAAAATGCAGCAGACATCGCAGAACTCCGAAGTACCACCAAACAATTGCAGCAGCAGGTTCAGCGCCACTCGCATCAGCAGAAGGTGGTAATGCCCCGTCTGGAGGACCAGGAAGGGAGGGCCTGCCGAAATAACAGACACGTGGTGGGGGTGCCGGAGAAGATGGAGGGGCCGAGCGTGGACCTGTTTCTAGAGGACCTCATCCTCAAGCACCTGCAACCCAAACGCCTCTCGAAGTTCTTCGCTATCGAGCGAGCTCATAGGGCGTCGATCCCCCCGCCGCGGACAATAATTTCATGGATCCTTAATTATAGAAATTGCAACGCCATTTTGCAGGCAACCCGCCAACATGGAGATCTGCGGCAGGACAATGCCGCCATCAGGCTCTTTCTAGACTTCACGATGAAGGTGCAACATGAGCGCCGGTCCTTTGACGGAGTTAAAAAAGTGCTTCGAGAGAAAGGCATCCAATATATGATGTTTTTTCCGGCAAAACTCAAGCTCTTAAAAGATGGAAAATCCTTTTTTCTTCACCTACCCGGATGACGTACATTCCTGGCTGGAGGAACACATGGGCGCAACGGGCCCCGGACCGGGGGGCAGCTGGAGGAACACGGCGCCACAATCTCCGACTTCCTCGGTTGGTTCTCCGGGGAGAGGACGTCAGCAGCAGGGAAATACTTTGCCCTCAAGCAGGAATCGGCCTCGGAGCCTGTCGACTCGCCAGACATGGGGTGAAGTGGCCAGGACTGGTTTGCAGCACAGAAGTTGACTGGCGTGCACGTGATGTATATTGACTCTTTTATGTACGCATTGACTGTGCGCCATAGGTGGTGTTGGACACTGTCCAGGAGGAGAGCCCGCGGGAGGGGGGGCCCTTACGAGGTGGGGAAGTCAACGATGATCCAGCTGGCACTGTTTGGGAGGAGGGGAGGTGGTCCGAAGTATATGGGTGAGTGGCCTGAAAACGAATTCTTTACAATTGCATTATTCAGGAACAAATTGGACAGGATGTGGAAACTAACAGTCTACAATATGGGGCCGACGGGAGCCATCAAGTTGCGGGACTAGGTAGCAGTACTCACCTCCTTGGATTTCGTTTGAGATGCTACAGGCGCTCTGCTTGTTGGGGGATGTCTGGCCATGTTGGCCGGCGTAGCAGGGTAGCAGGGAGGGGGGATAGTTCTAGGGGTTGGGGGAGATGGTTATGTATGTGTTTAGCTCCTTCTGTTTCTTTTGTGATGCATTTGTTTTAGCTCCAAAGGCACTATTGGTGGGCAAGCGGGAAGTGAGGGGAGGGAAGGAACTCGCCTCCTCGAATGTTCGTGTTAGTTATCTATAATGCACATACCACACGCCAGTCACATTAGCGTTTTTTCATGGAACGTTAACGGCCTACAGAACAAGATAAAGCGTACCATGGTACTCCAGTACTTACATGGACACGCACCAGACATTGTCCTACTCCAGGAAATGCACCTATTTGGAAACCATTGCAAGGCCCTCAATAGATTTGGCTATACGCTGCGGGCACATGCTGGTTTTACCATGGGCTCAAGGGGGGTGGGGATACTCATTAGGAACTCTATACCACTGATAATCGGGAGACAGTGGTTGGACCCCTTAGGGCGCTATGCGGCACTGACGGCTCAGTGGGAAGGTAAGACTGTCAATCTCTGCTCGCTATACATGCCGCCTAAGCTACACAGCACCACCCTCCCCGATATCGGGAGGTTGCTGCTGGATATGACACCGGGGATCCTGATCCTAGGGGGAGACATGAATGCAGTAATGGAGAGGGACTTAGATAGGTCACAGTCGCAGCCTGCCAGGGGAGGGACTAGTCACTTCCGGGACTTTGTACATGCAATGGGTCTGGTGGATCTTTGGAGGGCACACAATCCCCTGGTTCGGCAATACACACACATATCGACAGCTCACGGTTAAGGGTCTCGGATTGATTATATATTCACACAGGTGGGAAGCATGGGTCTGATCCAGGGTGGTTGTCATAGGGCAAGGGGGATATCTGACCATTCCCCAGTGGAAGTACATCTCCGAGGTCCGGATCGGGAATGGGCTAACCCCCCCAGATTAGATACGTTTTTATTTAAGGATCAAGAGTTCCAGGAAGTATTCAGAGAGCGGGTAGACCAATACTTCACTGATAACGTAGGCTCTGTCAGCTCACATAGTATAGTATGGGAGGCGTACAAGACGGTGGCCAGAGATTTTGTACAGGCGGAGGTAGGAAAACCCCTTAAAGACAAACTTGCGCAAATTGATGAACTAGAACGGGACCTGCAGGCCTTAGGGAATGTGGGAGATGAGTCCCCTGAGCAGGATCGGGATAGGCGACATAGGCAGCAGCTCCTGGAAAAAGAGATAAGAGATGCGCTTACTGATCAGGCGAGATCTCATGCCCTGGCAATCCAGAGACGAGTGTATGATTTGGGGGACAAGGCCAACAAAATGATAGCCTGGCTGGAGAAAAGGGATCGGGAACGTAACTGGGTCCCAGGGATTAAACGGTCAGACAGATCTGTGCAAGCCACGGGCAAGGAGATAGCGGTGGAATTCGCACGATACTATGAGACAATTTATAGGTCGCACGCTGCTAGGCGAGAGCAGGAATGCTGAGACTTTCTGGCCCCTCTGCAACTACCTGCGTTAGAACAAGCAGATAGAGACATCTAGAGTCACCGATAACTGTTCAGGAGGTGGAGAACGCCATGGGAGACATGCAGGCGGGGATGGCGCCGGGGCCCAATGGGTTTCCGGCGGAAGCATTCGGGTGTGCATCTATCCGACTAGCGCCCCACATGCTAAATATGTTTAATGAAGCCAAACAATTAGGGATACTTCCCAAGGATCTATGGTCGGCAACGATCGTTGTAATACATAAAGCCGTCAAACCGCAGGAGCTGTGTAGTTCCTATAGGCCCATCTCCTTACTTAATTTTGTAACAAAGGTACTTGGTAAAATCCTGGCCATGAGACTGGTGGAAGTTATCCAGTCATTGATCCACCCGGACCAGTCGGGCTTCATGCCCCACAGGAGCACGCGTTTAAATCTAAGGCGTTTATTCGGGGTTCTACAGGAGGTGTCTGCGAGGCCCGGGGTGCCGGTGGCCCTGTTGTCTCTTGATGCCCATATGGCTTTTGACAGTATAGAATGGCAGTATCTCTACGCAGTTTTAGAAAAAATGGGCTTCGGAGAACACTTTCAGGCATGTGTACAGCTGCTATATACTGAACCACTCGCAAGAGTTCGGGTAAATGGAGTGTTGTCAAGGGAGTTCCACCTGAGCCGGGGCACGCGTCAGGGTTGCCCCCTTTCACCCACCTTGTTCGCACTAGCGCTGGATCCGGGCAGACCCATTGGTATGGGGTATAGACCTGGGAGGGGGCTGGGAGGAACATATCTCGTTATACGCCGATGACATTCTCCTGTATGTTCAGAGGCCGGCCGCTTCCATTCAGAGATTAATGGAAATTCTATGCCTGTTCGGTACCTACTCCAGATACCGTATAAATTGGGATAAGTCCTTGGGACATGTCCTAGTGGGGCCGCAGCCACAGTTATCGGCAGACTGTAGGGGGCTAGCCTGGAAGGAAGTCTTCAAATATTTAGGAATCTGGATCACACAGTCCGACTCAGAGTTCTTGCGCCTGAATAAGTCGGCGCAACTAGATCGATTTCGCGGAGACGTGGAGCATTGGAGGTCTCTACCGCTCTCCTTGATGGGGCATGCCGTTTTATTGAAAATTATGGCCCTCCCCCGCCTGCTCTATGCCTTGCAGAAGGCACCCTTCCTGGTCCCAGACCAGGTTTTAGGACGATCGAATCAGAACAACGCTCCCTGCTTTGGGGTGGTGGGTGTCCTAGAATTGCTCTTAAGAAACTGCAGAGGGGGCCATATGAGGGAGGATTGGCTGTGCCGGATATCCACCTATATTACTGGGCGACGCAATTAATTACTGTGAATGGATGGGTGTTTGCCCCGTTGGAGGAACCAGCCTACAGGATAGATAGATTAGCCTTTGGAAGCGGTACATACTTGGAAGCCCTATATACTAGGGGGAGGCGCAGCCGACCTCTACCTCCCCAAACAGCAGCGGTGTTTGGAGTGTGGAAACGAGCGTCAAAATTGCTGGGATGGGAGGCAGAGTTTACGGAACAGACTCCTTTGTGGGCCGGGACCTTCTTACCGGCAGTGGCGAAATTGCAGGATCTGCGTCGGTGGAGCCTAATTGGTATTGATGTGCTGGGGGACATTTGGAAACGGGGAGAGATGGTGGGATTTGCAGATTTGCAGGCTGAATACCAGATGGGGAATGGGGAGTTCCTACACTACCAACAGCTCAAGTTTGCCCTGCACAGACACCTGACTCCAGGGGAGGAGCTACCTGAATATGCTCCGCTGGAAGATAGATTACTACTGGACCCCATGATTGACAAAGCGATCTCCCTCACATATAGAAAACGTATATTAATAAAATTTCGGACATGTTGGGGCCCCTGCGGGAAAAGTGGGAGTCAGATCTGGGACTGTTGGAGGATGATGATTGGGGGGATGCCCTGCAGTGCCCCCGGGAAGTGGCGATTCGTGCTAGGTTCCAGCTCGTCCAATTACGCATCCTGCATAGATCATACACCCCACGAACTACGCAATACCTGATAGGTTATGTAGACTCTCGCTTTTGTTTACGGGGGTGTGGGGAGGAAGGGACCTTCTTCCACATATTGTGGGACTGCGCTAGGATCAGGCATATTTGTCCAGATTGACAGGCATCATGTCGGAGGTGGTGGGAGCGGACGTTCTGCTGGAGGCCAGATGGCATGCTTTAGGAGTCACCAGTGACATCACCTGGCCGAAATGGGACAAAGTGTGGTTAGCCCTGGTGAGTATGGTGGCCAAGAGAAATATCGCAAGGTTATGGGGCAGTGATCTGTTACCTACAGTGGAGGAGTGGGAGCGAGATCTGGATTGGTGCCAGCGGGCAGAAAAGGTGATTTACAAAAGTCGAGGCTGCCCTAAGAAATGGGAAAACATATGGGCGGCTTGGAGGCGGTATAGAGGGGATTGGATGGATTCACAGACGAATGAAGAGCTGACATGAGGGGGGATCAGTGTGAAACTTCTTACATTAGGTCTGTGTACTTAACATTGCGGGCCTGTGGCACCCGTCCAGTATTGGATTCCTTGGGTTATGGCTGTACTAAGGAGGGGCGCTGTGTTGTCCTGATGGGAGAGGGGGGAGTGGGTTGGGGGTGGTGACTACAACTTGTAGGCATTGATGGGTCAAAATTGGGATCCACTGGGGCTATGACAATGTTTGGTGGGAGGGACTGTTGTGGTAGGTGGGCTTAATCATTTTTAGTGCAGCTGCGGTTGATTTTATTAATGATTGTCAATGAATTTCCGTTGCTAACTGATGTGCAATGTTATGGAGCTGGTTATTTAAATAAAAAGATTTCCCAAAACAAAATGTGGCATCTGCAGGAACCCACCACAGGACACTACTGGACCTGTGGAAGGTAGGAAGAGGACTGAACCTGCTGTTTGAGACATTAGAAGAGCCTAAAAGACTGGGCCTGCTCTACCTCTTGTGCCCAGGACAAAGAAGTGGACTCCAAAGGTCATAAGGATGACCTTCTTTTAAAGCAGCAAGGAAACAACTAGGAACAAGAGGTCTTTTCCTGCAATTGCCCAGCAAACTAGTGGCAACTAGACGTGAACTTGACGCTCCTGTGGGCCTCTGTCTGCCACTCCGTGAGTTTCTAAGTGCCTCCTCTGAGGTCCTGTGAGATTTAGAAGTGGAGTCCTGTGGTGGATTGTAAAATAAAGCACTAACATCAGAAAGTAAGATCTTAGAGCATGACAAATATGGTGGGTGTAACACGCTCCATCGCAGTCAGCATCAAATTGTGCTTAGTCCTAGTTCTACGTTGACCTTTGACTATTATTGGTACTTTCTAGTTCTTGGCACTATTTCTAATTCAAACCTTAAAAATGTAGATCGTCCATTTCCCCTCATTGTATTATTGTCATTTTGGTGTAATTTTCTTTATTAAATTTTACTTTCTTTTTCTAATTCATTTTGGGATTTTATTGTTTTGCATTTTGGCATTTTTACTGTTTTGGTATTGTGTAAATACTTTACACATTGTCTCAAATTTAAGCCCGCCTACTCTGTGCCACAGCTGCCAGGCAGGGGGTTGAGCTCAGGTTAATTTACTGACTATAGAGTTCACCCTGACAAGGACTGTGATTATTCCAGGAGGTGGGTACTTACCCCTTCAACTATTAACCTCAGTTTCAATCAATCAATCAATCAGAACATTTGTGAAGCGCACTACTTACCCGTGAAGGTCTCAAGGCGCTGGAGGAGGGGGGGGGGAGTGCTGGTACTGCTCGAAGAGCCAGGTCTTGAGGAGTCTTCTGAAGGTTAGCAGGTCATGGGTCTGCAGTAGGGGGGTGAGGAGGGTGTTCCAGGTCTTGGCGGCGAGGTGGGGGAACGATCTGCTGCCAGAAGTCGCTCTTAGGATGCGGGGGACTGTGGCGAGGGCGAGGTCGGCGGAGCGGAGCTGGCGGTTGGGGGTGTAGAAGCTGAGTCGTCTGTTAAGGTATGTTGGTCCGGTGTTGTGGAGTGCCTGGTGAGCGAGGGTGAGGAGCTTGAAGGTGATCCTCTTGTTGACGGGGAACCAGTGCAGGTCTCTCAGGTGGGGTGTGATGTGGCTGCGGCGAGGGATGTCGGGGGTCAGGCATGCAGAGGGGTGCACAGTCAAAATATCGACTACAAAATATCGACTGGACACAATATCGAGTTTTAAATACCGAATGGACAAAATATCGACTGGACAGAATATAGACATCAAAAATATCGTTTTTAAGGTAAGTAATGTAATATAGAATGTTAAAAATATAGACATTTAAAATATCGAAGTATATAATATAGGTTAATAATATTATCGAATTTTTGATAATATTGAATTTTTTATAGTGATTTTTATGTTATTATGTGTGTTAAAAGTGTGTATTTATGTTATAAATAATTTTAATTAATGACATTTTTATTTTTAAATTTTTGCGTAATTTAATTCTGTAGCGGGTTGTGGGTATATAGGGGAATAGGGTGGGAAGTAATTTAATTATAATTAATTAAATATGTAAATGTATTTATTGTTATTCATTTTTAATTATTTGTTAATTAATTTATATTTGGTAATTAATTAACTTTTAATTGGCAATTAATTTTAATTAATTGATTAATTGCTAATTATGTTAATTTTACTAATTTATTTTCTGTAGCGGGTTGTGCGTTTATAGGGGAATTGGGTGGCAAGTAATTTATTTATAATTAATTAAATATGCTAACATATTTATTGGTATTGTTTTAGAATTAATTGTTAAGTAATTTTTTATGGGTAATTAATTAAATTAGATTTGCTAATTAATTTTATTTAATTGATTAATTGCTAATTATGTTAATTTAATAATTTATTTTCTGTAGTCGGTTGTGGGTTTATAGGGGAATAGATTGGGAAGTAATTTATTTTTAATTAATTAAATAAAACAATTTATTTAATTGTATTTAATTTGAATTTATTGTAAATTAATTTTTAAATGTTAAATTATTAATTGTTAATTTGTAATTAATTTGTATTAATAGTTAAATAATTGTAATAATTAAATTTTATTTATAATTTTAATTGATTAATTAATATATTATATTAAATGTGTAATTACTTTCAATTAATTTTTGATAGATATTAATTTATATTTATTGAAATAATATATGAAGTATTTAATTTCCCTACTGTTGCACTTTCTGGAGTGGGAATAGTATTTTTTACCTCTACGCTATCCAACGCTTTCCCTACTGTTGCACTCACTGGAGTGGGAATAGTAATTTTTACCCTTACGCTATCCAACGCTTTCCTCACTGTTGCACCCACTGGAGTGGGAATAGTAATTTTTACTGCTATGCTATCCAACGCTTTCCCTACTGTTGCACTCTTTGGAATTTGAATAGTAATTTTTACCACTACGCTATCCAACGCTTTCCCTACTGTTGCACCTACTGGAGTGGGAATAGTAATTTTTACCCCCACGCTATCCAACGCTTTCCCTACTGTTGCACCCACTGGAGTGGGAATAGTAATTTTTACCTCTATGCTATCCAACGCTTTCCCTACTGTTGCACTCTTTGGAGTGGGAATAGTAATGTTAACCCCTACGCTATCCAACGCTTTCCCTACTGTTGCACTCACTGGAGTGGGAATAGTAATTTTAACCCCTATGCTATCCAACGCTTTCCCTACTGTTGCACCCACTGGAGTGGGAATAGTAATTTTTACCCCTACGCTATCCAACGCTTTCCTCACTGTTGCACCCACTGGATTGGGAATAGTAATTTTTACCCCTACGCTATCCAACGCTTTCCCTACAGTTGCACTCTGTGGAGTGGGAATAGTATTTTTTACACTTATGCTATCGTACGGTAATAATTTTGGATATTATTTAATTATATTATGTTAATATATATATATGTTTTAACAAATATGATTGTAAAAATGTTTTAATTATTTAATTATTATAAGTTAATTTAAGTATTTTTAAGTATATTTTAGTCATTAATTTTTAATTTTAATTTAATTTAACACTGTTTTTAATAAAGTCGATATCTCTTAAAACTATATTTTTGTAAACGATATTTTGTACTCGATATTTTTGTACTCACCTGTTTGTAGATACAAACTCGATATTTTGTCTGTAGATATTTTTTCCTCGATATTTTTGCTAGTCGATATTCTGTCAGTCGATATTATTTCAGTGATCCATGAAGAGGTGTCCTGCATGCGTTGAAGTCGTTTCAGGAGTTTGGCCGAGGCTCCTGCGTAGAGGGCGTTTCCGTAGTCTAACCTGCTGCTGACGAGGGCCTGGGTGACTGTTCTTCTTGTTTCAGTGGGGATCCACCTGTAGATCTTGCGGAGCATGTGGAGGGTGTTGAAGCAGGATGACGAGACAGCTTTGACTTGCTTTGTCATGGAGAGGGTAGAGTCGAGGATGAACCCTAGATTGCGTGCGTAGTTGGTGGGTGTTGGAGCTGTTCCCAGTTCAGTCGGCCACCAGGAGTCGTCCCAGGCCAAGGGGGTGGATCCGAGGATGAGGACTTCCGTCTTGTCCGCTGGTCTTCATCCATTCGGCGACGCCTTTCATTCCTTCATGTAGGTTGGTTTTGGCGGTGTGGGGGTCCTTGGTGAGGGAGAGGATCAGCTGGGTGTCGTCCGTGAAAGAGATGATGTTGAGGTTATGCAGTCGGGCGACGTGGGCGAGCGGTGCCATGTAGATGTTGAACAGTGTTGGGCTGAGGGACGAGCCCTGGGGTACGCCGCAGATGATCTTGGTGGCTTCAGACTGGAAAGGGGGGAGTCGGACGCTCTGGGTTCTGCCGGAGAGGGCCGCGGTTTCTCCGTTGTCTAGCAAGGCTCTGATGTCATCAGTGGCGGCGATGAGGGCAGTTTCGGTACTGTGGTTGCTGCGGAACACGAACTGGGACGAGTTCAGGATGCTGTTTTCCTCGAGGTAGCAGGTCAGTTGTCTGTTGACGGTCTTCTCGATGACCTCTGCCGGGAACAGGAGCAGGGAGATGGGCCCGAAGTTCTTGAGGTCCTTGGGGTCAGCCTTGCCTTTCGTAGCCCTTGCTGATATTATGGTGCCCCTGGCATGTAGTGGACCTACTTGATGTTGTTGTCATCTACACTTAGCAAAAGGATGGCCCTAACTTTGTTGTGGTACAACCTGGTGGTACAACCTGTGCATAATTGTGGCCCCCACTACTTTAAAGAAACACTCGTACCTCCCCATTGTCAAAGATGAAACACCCCCAGAGTGTCATTGGCATGCATTCAGAATCAGTGAGTGAGACGCACCCACTACATTGACTGCTGAAATAGACGTGGCTGTCTTTGAAGGGCATGAGTTGTGGTATTCAGTACAGTTGGCTGTGCTACAGCAAATATGTGGAGGATAGATGGTGGGTTCGCCGTGGCAGATATTTTGACCCTAAAGCCTGGACCTTGGCAGACTCAGAGAGTTGGTTGGCTTTGCGCCTGAGCTCTGGGCCTAGTTCTGTCCAGCAAGGGCGTCCGCAGAAATGTTTTTGTGGGTGGGGGAGGGGCATAATTCTACGTCATCTATCCTCCGACCCTTTCTGACAATATCAAAGGGCAGGGGCATAGTCATTAAAGGGCAAGTGAAAACTTCAGATGGGGGGGGGGCGTCCCTGCAGACGCCCATGCTCTCCAGACCAGCAGGGGCTGTTTCAGCCGCTCTACTCAGTAGTTAGGCGTGCCCTTCCTCCTTGACTCTATGTTTGCTGTTGTAACAATTCATGAATTTTGTAAAATGATTTGAGGAAAGCAGTAGAGAAATTCTACAAAATAAATAAATAATGTGACCCTTCAATGATGTGACCCTCCTTGACATAACAGTTTCCATCATGTCCATCTTAGTGTTCTCGCATATTGTGGCCCTCCTTGAAGATACAGTGGCCCACCGGTGGCAAAATGGCGATCCACACTTTGTGACACAACCTTGTATAATAAAGGGCCACTCCCCGGCATAATCCACAATGTTGGCCTTGACATACATGCTTCAGCCTTGTTGATAGTGCTGCGTTACTACAAGATTGTGGTTAAAAACAGAAAACTCAAAAACACAACATCTAGGCACTATACAGTCCTAAATCTTTTGTATTGAAAAGGTGTTTTTTTTGGGGTGGGGGTATGCTGTGCTTTCCTAATTATGCTTATGTTTAGATCTGCGAAGCGAATAAAAAATGGTGATACTTATTAAATGGTTTACGGAAGCAGATTGCTGATTCTTTCAGGTTCTGTAAATCGTCTTTTCTATGAAGCCAAAATAAATCCACCTTTGAAGGAGCGGGATTAGTCAGAATGTTAAAGGTGCAAAAGAGACTTGTGTTGACACGTCCTTAAAGAACAATGTAGTTCGTTTCCACTGAATTTTCGTAATGCCAGTCTGTCATTGGAGGATCAAGGAGTGACCTACGGAGCCTGCTTCTTGCGCAGGCAGAGCAGGCGGGGTGTGCATTAGTGCAAACACCTGCTCCCCCGCCTCCTTCTCCAGGGCAGAGGCGTGTGCCTGGCACGCAGCAGCTGCCCCGCCAAACGTGCAACAACAACGGTAGTAGCGACACCCTCGGCCAAAGGGGAAGGAAGGGAGGGGCTTGCATGTGCAGTGTGCAATTGGACAGCTTGGGGTTCTAAAAAAAAAAAAAGTGGCTTCATTATCTATGCCAGTATCAGTGATTATTATTACATCGAAGGTGGTCATAGCAAGGCACGCCTATTTTTCTTGTGTATCTTGTAATAGGCGTCGCTTCCGCGACATACCAGCGGTGGTCGGATGACATTGTGCACATAATAGCCACGGTTAATGTATATTACCAGGCTGAGCTCCTCAGGTGCCTTCTATTTGCTTCTCAGGGGCGATTGAAGGGGCAACAAGGGAGCTACAGAAAGTGAACAGATGCATGCAGCTGCAGGCGTACACCATCGCCAGCTGCAGATTTACAATTGTCAAATGTTTCCTAGAACATGGCGGGACACCTTTGACAGTCACAAGTAAACCCGGTCGATGCCTTCCATCAGCATAATTATACATTATGCACAATTGCACAAGGACATACCTTTTCATGTACACAATTGTACTTTTTTGCTGCCAGGGCAAATTATTTTTCCTCTACTAATTTTATGGCTGTTCTGTTAGAATTCTTACCCTGAAATAGGATTTACTCCAGTCCTCGACAGGAGTAAATCTCTGCCTGTTCTCTCGTGAAAATGGAACCTAAAAGCCCCTCGAATTTGTGATTGTTTCCAACTTTTACGGTTATCCCCTCTTTGTAACCTTCACTCCCCTCCACTTGAGCAGGATTTGCTCATTCAATATTTTATAACTGTGGGATAGTATTGCGCATGTGTAAATCGATTTACAAGCCGTAGGACCCCTTTTGTGTACATCTCACACGTCTTAATCAAGCAACCTGCAAGTGTAAGTTGAATTATCGTGCTTACTATCAGACCTAGGGCCCCATTAGGATGTCGGGCGGATTACCCTGGCGGAGGCAATCCGCCCGACATCCTTCCCTGCATTCCCCCCCCCGCCATATTACGATGGCGGAGGGGACCGCAGCGGTGGGAAACACCGCCCGCCTGTTTACCGCCCCGGTCGCCTGGCGGCCGGGGCGGATAAGTGATAACATGGTGGCGGTGTCTATCAGACACCGCCAGCCATATTAGAATAGGCATCTGACAATGCCTTTCCGTGGCCCCACGGAAAGGCAGGCGGACTTCACTCTGGGGGCCCCCTGCGGGCCCCCAGAGTGCAGCACAGTAGGGGGGTGCACACAGGGGGGTACCTATGGTACCCCCTGCATTTGCATAATGAAAGCGGCAGGCACCGCGCGGTGCCTGCCGCTTTCGTCATGCAAATGCTGCAAAGCATTTTCAGCATTGTGGCGGGCGGTGCAGAGTGCACCGCCCGCCACAATGATGGGAATACAGGATGGCGGGCGCATCCTAATGCTGCCAACGGGACCCCCGCCCTCATGGCGGCCGGTCCCTAGTACCGTGAGGATGGCGGGCGGGCAAAGTCCGCCCGCCATCCTAATGGGGCCCCTAGTATCTCACTCCTGGATATGCAGAAGAACATTGGGCTCGATTCACAAAGGTACATTTACACTTTTGTGTAAGTTCACTCTTTTTCTCTATTTACATACAAACGATGTAATAGAATAGTAACTTTACAACTCAGAAGACTCTGCAGTCGGGGTAGAGAACTCCGCACATGAAAAGATAGGCCTGTCCTATCATGCTGTGGTATAACCTAGACCTGTCCTATCGTAAAGTTACTATTAAATTGCTTGTGAATACCGAAAAAGAGTAAACTTACACAAAAGTGTAAGTCTACTTTTGTGTATCAGGGCCATTACGTTTTTGGAAAAGAGAAGTTTATACTTGTCTATCTACAAGTGCCTCTGCAGAGATAGCATCTTACATGCCCGGACAGCTCACCTCAGCCTGTATTCTCTGGGTCTCCTGATATGATTGTGATCTACTTAGGTCTAATTCCTCCTGCCCCCACACTTTCCTAAAATGAATGTTTCCAGACCACATACATGTGGCTCCTTACGTTAGTGAGCTGGTAAATCTGTTCACGCCCTTTCACTAATCTCCTTGGCTTTAAGGCATAATCCTCCGTACATATTATTCACTTCACACCCATGTACCAACATTATGCAAATGAAAAATAATGAATAGGGAAAGAAAACTTAACCTTGGCAGGTTGTATGTTCAGCGTAGGTTTCTGATTGAGGAGAGTAAGCAATGCTCATGTGTCTAGTTTATTTCGCCAACCAGACAGCACAAGCTGTCTCTTTGCATAAATATGTATTGTCAGCATAAAGTGATCTTAGAGCCCGCCCATTGCTTACATTTGGCTGGTTTTATACTCACTCATTTGCTTGCTTCTTATTCGTTAGCGTCTGTGTGCTTTTCTTCATCTTCTTGTGTTTGTATTCCCTGGGAGCATGACCTCAATAACTGTGCCCTTCAACTGCTTATTTTTCAAACCCAACTTTTTTCTTTTAGTTTAAGCACTCAGCTAGATTGCATGTATTTTCCAGCTCTCTCCCTCAAGCACTTCTCTCCCCTCCTCTGCCGCACTTTGTGATTCTCATATGGCTCTATCTTGACTGCGGGCTTTCCCCCAACACCTCTTTGTTGTGCTGTCCATTGTTTGTTTCTCCCTCCATTGCTTTCTCACCTCTGTGATTCTATCCTCTCTTCACCACCCCAAGCTCCAGATTTCTCTCTTTCACACCTGTTGTGTACTTCTTCTCTCGCCATCTTATTACTCCAGTCCGCTGTGGTTCTTCCCCCATGCGCAGTCTGCGTTGTTTCAGGCACTCCCTGCCCTTCATTTTTAGGTAGAGCCTAGAGCAGCACATGCGCTGCTTGGTCGACTTTTAGTAAGTGGGTTTTCAAAGTGCTACCCACGGCTTTTGCTGGCCTAAAGCTTGCGTTCACGCAAGCGTGAACGTGCACAGCTGCCAGCTTTCAGCGCCTTAGGAGCCATCTATTTTATCATAAAATACTGGAAGAAGTGGAATCTCCGAGTTCACAAGCCTGGATTTATGAAAGACGACCTATTGTTTTGAAGATTACGTATTTACCAGTCAACCCGTACATTGGATACAATTTTCCAAGACATTGCATTATTTAAAGGATTTCAGTTACCGGTGGAATAATTCAGGAGAGCGCGCATTCCTCCATTCTGTTTTCTCGAGACAATCACTTTGACGTAAGCTCCTCTCTCGTGATATCCTTCGGCTTCTTTGGGATTCCGAGCTGCGCTGGAAATGGAATGACAACAGTGTCACGCATGCAGCGGCCATATTAGATTTCAGGAGATCGTTGCTAGGAAACGAACTGTACGCGTATCGCTTCAGAAAAAAAAAACCATAGTTTACATAGGAAGTTGTAGGGGAAGAGACGCGGCGAGGTCAAGGACTAATTACACTATTAATTGCTGCACGTGTGTATCATTTACAGCAGAAGGTGAACAAGAAAAGGACACATTAGCAACCAACCAATATTTGAGCTATGTAACTTTACTTAAAGGGGAAAAGTGGAATATTGCAAATATTAACTGTTTTCTTTTAATTATTTATTTAGTATAGTAGGTATTTATCAAGATACAGTTCAATATATTCTTAGGTCAGTTTTACGATATTTAAATACTGCCAAGTATGGAAGCTGCTGCTGTGATACCACCCCCTTAATTTGTACAGCAACCTGGTGATCCCCCGATTGAATGGGATGAATGGATTGAAATATTTAAGAATTATATTGAGGCATTAGACGGAAAAGATTTTAGTGCTGCGAGAAAGAAAGCCTTATTGTAAAGTACTCTGGGGAAGGAAGGCCAACATGCATTCAAATATTAACCTGCTGGTACAATGCTGAGGGAAGGGCAATTACTAATGTTTATTTGGAAGCAAAGTCCAGATTAAAAACAACAGTATGCTAAAGAGGTTAATATTGTTATCTGTAGGCATACATTTTACACACAACCCCAGAGATATGATGAAACTATAGATCAGTTTGTAACACGTCTACGTGAATTATATCTTCGATGTAATTTTGGTGGGATAAGAGAGGAAATGATCAGGGATCAACTTATAGTACAACATCGCAACAAGAATATGCAGGAAAGGCTATGGGCTGCAACAACCCCTACTTTACAGAATGCTATCGACATATCTAAGGTAGTTGAAGAGTCAGATGCGTGTATGAAAGAAATGGAGAAGAAAGATGGTGCAAGTACAACAGGTATACCTTGTATAGAATATGATGAGGTTGCTTCCATCAACACTAAAAAGAATAGTGAGATGAGTGAAAAAAGTAGAGTACCCATTAAAAAATATAATAGCAATTTAGTTGTTGGCTCGGAACACAACAAAACACAGGAGAAAATGTGCACTAGGTGTGGTAGCACATATCATACTGCAGAATACAAAAGATGTTATGCCATACATAAGGAATGCAAGAAATGTGGACGTAATGGACATTTTTACAAAATGTGTAAAACTATCAACAGACCTAAGGTGGCTGTTGTATAAAGTAATATAGGAAATATCACATCAGTATGTGATGTAGAAGGCACAAATAAAATGTTATGCATAGATGAGGATGATGCAACAATGACACCAGGGAGAAGAATGAGACCTAAAGCATTGTTTTTGATACAAGAAAAAGAAACTGAATTAATCATGGATTCAGGCTATTTTAGACTATCATTCCACCAGTAATGTTTAAACAAAATTATCCTAATGTAAGATTACTTCTCAAGGATATTAATCCAGGGGGGTATCAAGGTGAAAAGATTGATATCATAGGATACATGCTAACGAATATTTCGTTTCATGACAGATGTGTGAAGGGGAAAGTTTATGTAGCTCATAGTAGACCACCGATTTTGGGGTGGGCACACCAGTACGATTTACATATAATTATAAATCCCAGGGCAACTCATCAAGTGATGGTATTTGATGAGGTAACGACAGAGTCAATTGTTGAAGGAATGAATAGTTTATTCTCAGAGGAAATTGGTGAACTCAAAGGTTATGTTCACAAAATAATGCTTAAGCCAGATGCAGTCCCCATGCAGCATAAGTTCGTAAAGTTCCCATCATTGCTAGGCAGGAAGTAAAACGTATGTTGGGTGAGATGGTTGAACAGGGGATTATTGAACAAATTGAAACTTCCAGTTGTATTTCACCAGTAGTTATTACGGCTAAACCTGATGGTAGTTATAGGTTCTGTGTGGACTTGCGCACTCAATCAAAATATTCTTCTGGATAATTTCCCATTGCCAAATATCAATGAGTTTATTTTGTCCTTGAAAGGTGGGAAATTCTTCTCAAAATTAGATTTGTGAAGTGTGTATCACCAGATTAAACTACATTTTGATTCTAAACCATTGACGGCATTCATCACTACAGAAGGAATTTTCCAAGTCACCAGAATGCCATTTGAATTAGCATCTGCTGCTGGAGTATTTCAACGAATGATGGGTTCAGTTTTAAAAGGGACTAAAAATGTGGTGTATGTTCAAGACGATGTATTATTATTTGGTGACACTAAAGAACATCATGATATGGTTTTGAAAGAGGTTTTGAATAAAATGGATAATGCTGGTTTGACTCTCAAAAAAGTAAAATGCAGATTTGCTGTGGAAGAGGTAGAATATTTAGGCTATACTTTATCGGCCGGGGGGATTAAACCAAAATGGGATCTCCTAGAAGCAATAAGAAAAGCTCATGCACATATTGATAAAGACCAACTCAGGTCTTTCCTAGGTCTTATAGAATATTATGCCAAGTTTGTATATAATTTTGCAGAAAAAACAGAAAAAAACAAAATGCTTCTTAGAAAGGGGTGCAAGTTTGTATGGTCTGATGAGCAACAGGTTGCCTTTAATAAAATCAAAAACGAAATTTGTGAAGCAAAAATGTTAACTCCGTTTGACACTAAATTAAGGTCAATTTTGACTGTGGATGCCAGTGCTGTGGGAATGGGAGCTGTTTTAGCTCAAGAGCATACTTTTTGAATAAAAAATGTGGCCTTTCCCTCAAGATCTCTTACTAATTATGAAAGGAATTATTCGGTAATAGAGAGGGAAGCTTTGGCAGCTTCATGGGGATGTGAATATTTTTGCATGTGCTTATGGGGTTTTCAGTTTACTTTACAAACAGACGATAAGCCTCTTCTCAAAATCTTATATCCGGGTGGTGCAGCAAGATTGGCTAGACTAGCAGCTCGTCTACAAGAATTTTTGTACAAAATTGATTATATTGCTGGTTGGAAAAATTGTCAGGCAGATGGATTGTCTAGACTTCCTTTATCATGGTATGAGGTAGATACATCAAAAGTGGAGTCTTTTGAATGTGAAGGTGCAGTGGCTGCAGTAGATGAACTTGTGGAATTGTGTAGTGGAGCTATTAATAAAAGTCAATGGAACGAAAGTATGGCTACGGATGAAGTGCTACGTGCGGTGAAAGATTTAATTGTTAAAGGGGGCAGACGTGAAAGTACACTTCCCATTGCTGTAAGACCTTATCTAAAAGTTATTGAAGATTATCTATATTTGATAAAGATGGGAATGTTATAATGAAAGAGGATAAATTTGTTTCACCACAAGATCTGAGATTTGCGTTGTTCAAATTGGCTCATGAAGGACATTTGGGTCAATCCCTTACTAAGAAAAGATTAAGAGAATGTTTTTGGTGGGCTGCTATGGATCAACACATTTCTGATTGGGTTGAGAGATGTGTTGAGTTTATGGAGAGTGAAAAAAGGTTGAAGATGGGTAATCAATTGGAATTGGGAAAAATTGAGGAACCGGATTTACCTTGGCATACAGTGTGCTTAGATTTTATAGGTCCATTTAGTGGTCTGAACATGGATTTGAAATTTGGTGTGGTGATGGTGGATGTTACATCCAAATGGTTAATAGTGAAATTTGTAAAAGAGATTACTACTAAGAGCACTATTAATATCTTGTCTGAGATCTTCAGGGAAGAGGGTTATCCAGTCAAACTAATCACTGACAATGGCACACAGTTGACTTCTCATGAAATGATGATGTTTTTAAAATCTTGTGGAATTATACATAATATAACATCCTTATATAACCCACAGTGAAATGGTATTGTGGAGAGGGCCAATCGTATGGTGATGGGAGCAATTCAAATGGCGTGGCAAGTGGTGGTGATGTTAAAGGTATAGTAAATGTTTTGGTTTGGGCATACTGCACTACTGAAAACATTGTTTCAGGAAAAGTGCCTTTTGCCATTATGAGGGGGCGTTCTGCCAGCACAAAACTCATTCCTGCATGGATGAAAGATTGTATTGGTTTGGCAAATCTGAATAGTGGTAATATGAAAATTAAAAAGGCTTCAGTACATAAAGGGAACATAAAACCTAATGATTTGGTAAAAGTCAAACCTGGTCGTATTGGGGTTGGGTTTACTAAATTTCGTGGCCCATACAGGGTCAAATCAGTTCACAGTAGATATGTAACTTTACACAATGGTGAGAACTGGAATTTGAGAAGGATAGCTCTTTATAATGAGTTGAATAGTGAAAGTCATGATCTCAACCCCCATCTTCTTATGAGTGATGATGAAGCCTGTGGAAGATCACCGGTAGATGTACCAACATGTAGTAGTGAAAGTATCACCAATGGAATATGTTGTCAACTAGTAGTGGTGATGGTATCTCCAATAGAGTTTTGCTTCAAAGACCTAGATGTCCTCCAAGATATTTACAGGACTATGTATGTGGAGATTTCTGAAACTTATCTTTTTCAAATGTTACTTAGATATTTTGCATGAGATTTCAAATACATCTTGTTTCTTTTCCTTATCTTTGTACGTTTTTCTTAAATTTACAAAATATACTTAATGTTATTAGAATATTCATAATATTATTTAACAATGTATGAAGGGAAGAGGATATGTTCTATTTAGTACAATGTACATTATTATGTGTGGCACTTTAAATATATCATTCCATGTGAATTCCAGCATTGCTATGCCCTATGACATAGCTGTGTTCCCTTATGGCAGTTGCTTGCCAGCTGAAGTTGGAACACCAACGCTTATAATAAAGATCTCAATTTGATGACTACAATCATTTGTGGAGGAGTTATCTTTGACTACAACAATTAGCCTTCCTTCTTCTTCTCACACAGCTGCCGTGTTTACTTCCTACGCGCTATCGTGCGTCACTCCACTCTGGTAACTCGAATGAGATCTTAGTGGAGATCGAGGGTGTGGAGTAACGTCGTCGGGGACCTCCCACTGCCACCCAAAACTCCAGCAAGGTTGTACCTGCGGCCACACCTTCCTTTTTGCTGTTAATTAGCCCGCCAATCCCTTTAACAGAGTTAAGGGGGTTCTGTAGTAAAAAGTAAAGGATATATAATTGTGTGATATAACTGGTGCTTATGTAAAGCGCTCGTAAATCTTCGGTCCGAGTTCGCGCTGTATACAACTACAAAAAAAAAAGCTTCTGAACCCCCTAATACTGAGGTGGGATATTTAACCTGCACCCGAACTTTCTATTTTGACGTGGCCATGCTTGGTCGGGATGTGGCTGTTATGCTCTATAGGTTCTCGGAGTATTCTCTCCAGGCCCTGCGTCTGCTCACGAGGCCCCTCGCTCCTTCCTCCCACTGCAGGAATGTGACTTGTGAATGGAGCTGGACATGCCCACTTCCTGCTTCAGGATCTGCAGCAGTGCGCCCCATCCTCTTTGCTTGAAGTAGCCCCCTCTCCCGCCTGCACTCACTTCCTGCCTCCGGCATTTGTTTACCTAAGTGCACATGCCCTCCTTTAGTTACAATAGAACTTTGTTTATGGTGGTGTATTGAGCATCTTCATTTTTTTTTCTTTTTCATTCATAATATGTTGTGGTACCTACAGTTACAATAAGGTTTTTGTCGCCTGTGGCTTTTTTATGACCCAGGTTTCAAAGATTGGCAGATTCTTCCACCCTGCCAAGAAATCGCGGTTAGTATGTTATCACTATATTTGCCCTTTAGTAATTTCGAGGTTATTTTCTCTAATTATTAACTAGTGCCGTGGTTGATTGACTCTAGTGCCTCTTTAAATTTTACTGTGAATATATTAAAGTTGTTGAAAGACACATTTGGTTTGTTACCTATGCATTTATGTATCTGTCATTTGGGCAGACAGTATGTCTCTGCCTTCTTTTTTTCCAAATCATACTCGTCTGCATTGGCAGACAGACTCTGAAGTTGCGTGGTATGCATATAGATTGTATTGTTTTTTTATTATAAAATATATATACACATGGGAACCATTGAGCCTATGATACGACTTTACGCCTTGAAGCGCGCGTTTCCAGTTGTGCATGGGAAGGAAGCATATTGACACTTTTTGATTTGTGTTTCTGTGGAGGTGACAAATGCAAAAACAACAATTGATGGACAGAATGCAGAACAATGTCATACATTCACCCCAGTACAGAGATCTGGGCCTAAATCCATTGTTTTTTTGCACTCCACACCACCCCAGGTCAGACATGGCCATATGCAACTCAGCCTTGACCCTGTGCCTCATGGGAACAGTCCAGCCCGAACTGCCAAGCCATGTCTTTCCTGGACCGGAATCAAGCATCCAAGGACCGGTTTCTGGCTATCAGCCGTCATCAGCCTGGATAGCTTGACTCCAGTGGTGTGGAGAGCATGGGACTCACGTCTGAGAATACCCATCCCACTCGGGGTGACAAATGCAAAAACAAGAATTGATGGACAGAATGTAGAACACTGTCATACATTCACCCCAGTACAGAGATCTGGGCCTAAATCCATCGTTGTTTTGCACTCCACACCACCCCAGGTCAGACATGGCCATATGCAAATCAGCCTTGACCCTGTGCCTCATGGGAACAGTCCAGCCCGAACTGCCAAGCCATGTCTTTCCTGGACCGGAATCAAGCATCCAAGAACCGGTTTCTGGCTATCAGCCGTCATCAGCCTGGATAGCTTGACTCCAGTGGTGTGGAGAGCATGGGACTCACGTCTGAGCATACCCATCCCACTCGGGGTGACAAATGCAAAAACAACAATTGATTGACAGAATGCACTGATCATGATGGACTGAACTGGGGTGGTGTGGAGTGCGAAAAAACGATGGATTTAGGCCAAGATCTCTGTACTGGGGTGAATGTATGACATTGTTCTGCATTCTGTCCATAAACTGTTGTTTTGCATTTGTCACCCCGAGTGGGATGGGTATGCTCAGACGTGAGTCCCATGCTCTCCACACCACTGGAGTCAAGTTATCCTGGCTGAAGATGGCTGATAGCCAGAAACCGGTCCTAGGATGCTTGATTCCGGTCCAGGAAAGACATGGCTTGGCAGTTCGGGCTGGACTGTTCCCATGAGGCACAGGGTCAAGGCTGATTTGCATATGGCCATGTCTGAACTGGGGTGGTGTGCAGTGCAAAAAAACGATGGATTTACGCCCGGATCTCTGTACTGGGGTGAATGTATGACATTGTTCTGCATTCTGTCCATCAACTGTTGTTTTGCATTTCTCACCCCGAGTGGGATGGGTATGCTCAGACGTGAGTCCCATGCTTTCCACACCACTGGAGTCAAGCTATCCTGGCCGAAGACGGCTGATAGCCAGAAACCGGTCCTAGGATGCTTGATTCCGGTCCAGGAAAGACATGGCTTGGCAGTTCGGGCTGGACTGTTCCCATGAGGCACAGGGTCAAGGCTGATTTTCATATGGACATGTCTGAACTGGGGTGGTGTGGAGTGCAAAAAAACGATGGATTTAGGCCCAGATCTCTGTACTGGGGTGAATGTATGACATTGTTCTGCATTCTGTCCATCAACTGTTGTTTTGCATTTGTCACCCCGAGTGGGATGGGTATGCTCAGACGTGAGTCCCATGCTCTCCACACCACTGGAGTCAAGCTATCCTGGCTGAAGACGGCTGATAGCCAGAAACCGGTCCTAGGATGCTTGATTCCGGTCCAGGAAAGACAATGCTTGGCAGTTCGGGCTGGATTGTTCCCATGAGGCACAGGGTCAAGACTGATTTGCATATGGCCATGTCTGAACTGGGGTGGTGTGGAGTGCAAATAAACGATGGATTTAGGCCCAGATCTCTGTACTGAGGTGAATGTGTGACATTGTTCTGCATTCTGTCCTACAACTGTTGTTTTGCATCTGTGGAGGTGACTGCACACATCTAATCAAGTTGCATACCCATTGCTTTGTGTGCAGCTACCACCCTTTTAAATGTATGCATGTCATTGTTCTTGCTTTCTTTTTTTCTATGTCATCACTTGTGTATTTTATTTTATTCTGTCTGACACAAGTTGGTTCGTGAGTTTGCTTGTTTAGAGGTAGTGAGTTGCTATTACAACAAGCATTGGCATAGCCAATAGGTATCTCTTTTGGGACCTTATAAGAATTTAGTTATGCAGCACAATATCCTTGGTGCAACAACACCAGCTGTTGCATGGCTAAACACTTATAAGGTCCCGAGACCTATTGGCTGTCCCAATGCTTTTCTCTTTTCCCTACCCGTGCTGTACATGGTTTTCCCCCAACTGCTTTGTAAAAAAAATGCGTTTTCACTGCTTTAAAAAATAAATTACAGATCCAACTCAAATCAGTAAAGAAAAAGGGAAAAACAAGCATTTGCGCCATTTGGTGAGGGCACTCATGCGTGGTGTGCAAGCCCTACAAAATGGCATGGCCAAGGAGCCATAGCTCTTTTTTTCTGTTCTATTCGAGCCATATTGCACAGCATCAGGGATGCCATACAGCATCGATAAAAGCCATTGGCAAAGCAAGTATCTCCCAAAGGCATGACCTACTGGCTTTGTCAATTCTTGCCTGCCTATTTCCTTCTTTCTCTTTCTTAGGTTGTTATTTTTTTCCTCTTCCTCTACCCAATTTCTATGCCTTTTCTCCTTTCTTCCCCTTCCCCTTCAACTCCCTTCTCCTCACTCTCTGCCTCCATAGTGGCAGATCTAAACACCAAGGTTTATGTTGTAAACACGAAGGAATATTTATTCATAAAGTAACATTGAAGAAACACGACCAGCGGAGCCGAGTTAACATGCTAGGCTAACAGCTTCGTGAGAGAACTCTGGGCTCGGAGGCACGAGGAGATTGATGGCGATGGAGATGAAGTGGTGATGAGAGCATGCATGACCCATCAAATCGTTTTCCAAAGAGGTTGGTAGTTGTGTGCCTGGCTTTAGCATAGATATGTTGGTGGGGAATCTGTTTATCCAACTACTCTAATACATTTCAGCTGTATCAACACACTTCAGTACATGGAAAACAAAATAATCACATAGTCTAGCAACTTCTAAAGGTCCCCATAAATTTTACATGCTTATTTTCCTGCAAATATATGTCCGGGAGGTGGTCCCAACTCCTCTTTAAATCCTCAATGCATTGATGCTAGCCTAGATTCTGTTGTAAATTAGTTCTTCATGTAACATGGCTGACAGTGGTCGTTAGCCCTTCCTTTGTGTTCTTACCTCCTTAGCCTCACAGAATACCTATGTGTGTTCAAACTTGTACTGCAGTGTTCCACTCTTGTCAGTTGATGGTCTGGTCAGCTGGCGAGGTGTGCGCTCAGCTGTGTCCTACAATAAATCTACATGTAAGTAATTAGACGTGTCCTGGGATCATATCTTCAACAGATTCCTACAAGTTCTTTCTACAGACATCTTCATGGGTTCTGCCACACTGCTAGGATGTCCACACTGCTAGGATGTATGCCCTGCCCTCTCCACTGGTGGTGTCAGGAATCAAGCATGTTAAAAGACTGAAGCTAAAAGAATAGACACATGTGGATACATACTCTTTGACTATGGATGAACGTATGATCAAATTTCTGACTACATATATGAGACAGGGTTTAACAGTGTACAGATCATTAGGAATCACATAATTTATTTTAGACCTTACCGTCATGTCACAAATAGTTATTATAGACACACAATGTACAGGACAATTGGAGATGCATGGGACCATTGACATGTGCCTGATTTACATATATTTTAGCTTTAACCTTGCCTTAATTCCTGATGGACTGAATACATCTAACAGGGAATTTGAGGTTATGTTAAACCCCCAGCACACTGATCCCACTGCTTATTTTTCTTAGAAATACTTCCAACCCAACGGGGTTGAGCCCGCTCAGTCACGCTAGGTGTCTTGAATGTTGACCTGATGATGAAGCATGCCACTGTTAAAATGGATATCGATGCCTTTGTCAACAAAAACTAACTATCATCCATATTTTTAGAATCACTCATTCTGAACTTCACATCTATCTCAGCAAGCAAGTACATGGTCAAACAGGCCCTGCAGCATAGGCTCAGGATTACTGATTGATGGGTCATAGGGGGGGGTGGGGTGGTGCATAGCTGACAGTCAAGCACTCGAGCAGGAAACCCATGATCAATTCCACAGATAGGCTCAGCGATATTACAATGGTTAGAGGAGATTGCCCCAATAAAGCACACATGTCAAGTAGGGGTACACGCTTCTAAAAACACTATAAAGTCAGATGCCACATGAGTTAGGAACACAAAGTCAATCAGGGCCTAGCACACTTAGTGATGACGAGCGCCCAACGCCAGGCATCTGGACACATTCACCACTGGCCCAACTGTGTCCACGCAGATCAAGACCCACCTGTAGTAACCACTGACCAATAATTTATGGCCCTACAGTCAGCAGCCAACATTCCTTACCATATATGGTATGCCGGAAACCTTTTATTGCTGTTGTAATATTGTATATGAAGAAACCTCAAACTTGATATAAATTGAGACATTCCTCAGACCTTGTGCCAGTAACTGTTCTCCTGGCTGAACTTTTCAATTAAGCAAACTGTTCCTGTTGTGCCAAACGCCTCTTGTCTTCTGTATTTTAAGGAAATTCGAACACGAGCAACACCGCCAGTAAATTCCACTGGATGAGGGTCTCTTAAAAAGATCCTAGAAACGTCTGATTAAGACATCAGTTCTGGGACCACACTCTTCTTGATTGTTTGTTTACAGTGGGAAGCTGGGTGTTCGCACCCCTAATACATCTATCTCCTCCATCTTTTGACTGTTAATAATTACCAGCCAACTGACCTGTTAAGTGGTAAGACATAGTTAGTAAACTTGACTTACTTGATGTTTGTTACTACATTTGCATTGCCAGATATAAGCCTGTCGCATGATAATTTGATAATGTGGAAAGCACACATATGACAGAGTTTAAGCACAAATATGACAGAGTAAATGCATTTCTAATTATCTTTACCTGACCCCATTGCTGTGTTCACTGGAACAGAGAGCCTTGCATTATGTGTGCATGATGTTAATCAGTTGTTACCCTGTGTGGCAAGTCAGAGATATAAGACATGTCTGTGACCTGGTACTGCAGCTGCCACCTGATTCCTGGTGAGCTTCTTCATACACGTCTTCTTAGCTTAGAATTTTTTCTTGATACCTCCTATATAACATTGAACACTTAGATTTTGGGAAGGAGGTAAACTCTAAGATTAAAAAATTTGCAAAGGCATAATCCTTTGCATGAGTAAATATTGACTTGCTGCATTGAATTGTTTGAAATCTGCTGAGGCATTGAAACATTTTTATGATAGTTCTTGTGCCTTCTGCCAAATAGGTCACACACATTTGAATCTCAATAAGATAATGCATTAAACATATGTATTCAGGCCAGAAAGTCTTATATAGCTCGCTGGTCACAAGTGCCAAACTTGGTAGAAATTTTGGTAGGTATGCCCCTACCGCCCACCTCTACCTATAATCTGCAATGTAGAACCTAGAACTTTAGATACTGGCAAAGCTAACAAAAACGTTATCTACTCCTAAGTGGATAAAATGAGTGCCATGGAACTGTGCAATAATTAACACCTTTTAGTAACTACTATATAAATGGTCTTTAATAATGACACATTGCACATAATTCTATCTGTGCATATAAAGAAGACAGGTTGCTTCTCTCCTTGCTCTTCTGTTATCTGGAGTCCCTCAAGGTTCCATTTTGAGTCCTCTTCTCTTTAATGTGTATTTGATTCCACTTATCTCCCTGATTGAATCATTCGGCATACTCGTAACTTCGTATGCCGATGATACTCAACTCATTGTACCATTAGATGAACATTCCACCAAGGCCGAACAAAATCTTAAAAACTGTCTGAAGGCCGTCTTCCACTGGATGGATAAAAACCACCTGAAATGTAACGCCAGCAAGACAGAAATCCTCCCAATGGGAAACATTTTTAATTTCTGTCCCAGCCTATGATGGCCAGAGGACTCCACTGCTCCCCCCCAGACCGTAGCGACAGCAAGGAATCTCGGAGTCCTGTTCGACACTGAATTATCCTTCGACCAACATGTCAGGAATATGGCAGGTCACTGCTTTGGCATCATAAAATCTCTTAAAATTTTTTTTTACTTTTTACCCACTGACTCAAGAAAGGCTGTAGCAGTGGCTCTAATCCTCGCCCGCCTCGACTACTGCAATGGTCTGATGGCAGGTGCAAAAAAATCTACACTAAAAAAACTTCAAAGTGTACTACATTCGGCAGCCAGATTAGTTTTAAAACTACCCAGAAAATCCTCAATATCAGCGGCCTTAAAGACTCTTCATTGGCTCCCTTTGCATAAAAGAATATTTTTTAAGATTCTAATCGTCGCATTTCGGGCATTCAACAACACAGGCCCTAAATATCTCATCAGGCGTTATCCCCACTACAACCCTTCTAGAACTCTACGATCCTCTAATGACAATCAAATAAAGGTAGCTAGGTTTAACCTCAAAACCAAAGGTGGCAAAACCTTGACTTATCTGTCCTCTAAAGCCTGGAACTCTATGCCCAAATATCTCAGGTCCCAAACCCAAGAAACCCAGTTCAGGAAGCTACTAAAAACCTGGATTTTTAATCTCCCAGACGAATATATCATGGCCGCCATTTAATGTTTGCTTATGTAACTGACTGCTTACCATCAAACAGGGCCAAGATGCTCCTTTCGGAGCGACCGTTGCGCTCTACAAATACCACTACAAATTACAAATCTTCACACACCATACTTCACTTTGGACATTGTTTGTCTTTTTTGTAGGGAGCTTGAAGAACACTTTCATATCGCAGATTGTATGTTGACCAATTTACAGTTTCTAAACTTGCTTTATTTCATTGCATCTTTTTTTTCCTGATGACCAGATGAGGCAGGACTCTGGGGGAACGCTGACCATTTTGACTTCTGATACCAAACTTCCCTGGGTCACAACTCTGGCAAAAGGAATTCAAGTGCTGCAATTGGACAATTACCCATGTGCCGAAAACTCAGATCTGTCTTACAGCGCAAATAATAGTCTTCAGTTCCTAGGGATGGACTAAACCCAGACTAAGGAGAGGAAATCTAGGACACCAGATTCAGCAATGCAAATATCCTCAATTTCAATAGAAACCCCGTCATAGAAAAATCTAGCCCATTGGTGTGATGCCTAGCAGTATTACTGTGCAGGTTTAAAATGTATACTTCAGTGCATCGAGTTACATTGCGACCTTAGTAGGCAAGGTAACAGTGCAAAAGATCAAATTTCGTTTCAAGAGGCCTAAGCAGCCACAACAGGTAACTTAAAACTAGAGATAATGTAGACAGAAGCTCAGTTTAACATAGCACATCATACATCACCAGGCAAAGTACAATTAGTGCAAAGCAAATAAAATAATTAGTATTTCCATGCAGGGCAGTGGATAGTGGGTAAATATTTCTCAGTTAAGCAATCCAGGACGCTAAGGTTCACATTTGAAGAGGCCAGAAAATAATAACCACCTGGAACAAATAAAACAGCGTTGAGTAGCATCAATGGAGACATATAAAGCCACTCCAAAATAAAAGCGCAATAAATTGGAAACATCCAGAGAGAATTTTATCAAGAGTTTTGCTGAAGTCTACTGTAAGAAATTGGGGTGTTAATTGAGGGGGTAGGTACCCACCTCAGGTAATAACCACAACCATTGTTAGGGTGAATCACTAAAGCCACATATTATCAACTTGGTCTCCATGTTTGCCTTTCTTTAGTAGTGTCCTATTTAGAAATCCTTGAGGGTAGGGCGGCAGGTGGACCATACAGACAACCTTTCATCAAAGGTCTCTTCATTTCAAGTCACTAAAAGTCAGACTAAAGTTGGGCTCTGAAGGCTAAAATCCAGTTTGAAGCAGCCACAGGATCTCCCAATAAACCCAAAGACAGAAGTCTGGTAACCCTGGGTGGGTTACTCCACTCCGTCCCCCTCCCAAATTCTTTAAAAATTAAAAAAGAAGCCACTTACCGGTGTGTCTGCCGCTTCCCCTGCCTGACCGCTCTCCTGCCTGCTCCTCGCGTTCTTCTGTAATTAAAAAAACACTACATTGTACGTCTTGCGCATGCACACGTAAAAGCAAACAGAGGTGGAGCAATTTTCTCATTACAACAATTCAAGATCCGCCAATGTCTCCGAATAACCCTCTGGATGTTATTAGCCTTTGAGCAAAAAGTGCTCACAAATGTCAAGTGATGAAGCGCTGGTTTGGTAACCGGGGGTTTCAAAAGGGCTGCGCGATGGTTATTCCTAGCTCGTTTTAGTGAGCGTTTCTCCAATGTACGTGGATAGTGTCGAGGTAGCAATTGCTCTGTCAAGCCCTCAGCATGGAATTTGAATGAACTTTCTGTAGAACAATTTCTTCGCACTCAAAGAAATTGCCCATAGGGAAAATTGTCCCTTAACACTTTAGGATGTTGACTCTCATATTGCAATAGAGAGTTACGTGCCATCGGCGTACGATATAGTTCCATCTCTAGACCAGCTGGTGTTGAAGAAATAGATAGACCTAAGAAGGCCAATCTCTCCTTGTTGATCTCCACCGTGAATTTCAAAAATTGGTTCCTAGTGTTTAACCACTGGTGGAAACGAAGTATAGAGTTGTGATCTCCTCGCCACACCACCAACACATCATCTATATAATGCTTCCACAATCAGATTGACAGGGGTCAATACATGTTCTTGCTCGAAAGAGTGCACATACAGATTCACCAGGCTCGGCGCAAAAACACTGCCCATGCTGGTCACAGAGATTTGCAAATAGATAGTGTCTCAATACCTAAAAAAATTATCTTTAATGGCCAGACGAGCTAGTGCCATGATGAAGTGAACCGGAGTAGTGGAATCAAGGTCAGCTCCTTACAGGAAGGATAATACTGTCTCCAATGTCTCATCCTGTGTAATAGCAGTATATAGAGATTCGACATCGAAGGAGACTAAAAAGGCTCTCTTCGTGTCGTATTCAATATCCGCTACACATCTTTCGTATCTTGTAGATACGTCGGCATCCTCTGTACAATCGGCCTTAGAAAAATATTCAACGAAGGTGGACATAGGTTCTAAAATAGAACCTTGGCCTGAAATAATAGGCCTCCCTGGTGGTGGTCTTTGGGGTTTGTGCACATTCTGTAAGATGTAAAAATACGATATTGTAGGATGTTTCGTCTGTAGGAACTGTGCTTCAAGGGCAGTTACCCAGCCCTCATTCAAGGCCTCTTCTACCATACAACTAATGATCTTACTTAGTCGCTCAGTCGGGTCTTCAGACAGTGGCTGATAAGATCTCCTGTTGCCCAACTGGCGGAGGCATTCTGTTCTGTAGTCTACTGTGTCTAGAACCACAATCGAACCGCCCTTGTCGGCTGGTTTGATTGTGATTCCCTGGTCCTGAGACAAGGTGCGCAGGGCTTGTTGTTCACATCCTGGAAGATTTTTATATGAGCTTTGATGGTTCTCACATAACTTGAGTACGTCCTCTCTAACAGCCTTTTCAAAAGTCAATACCTGTGCTGGTATAGTGTGCATGGGAGGATTAAAAGTGGACCTCTTTCTAAGGCCAGTATTCATATCTTTAAGGTTAGTCTCCAACTCATGTTTGTCTTTGAAAAAATAGTGGAGTCTTAGTTTCCGAAAGAACTGGGCCACCTCACACTGAATTTGGAATGAATCGCCCGCGAAGGTAGTGACAAAACCAAGTCCCTTATTGAGGACCAGTTCCTCATCTTTGGTCAAAATTTTGGCACTAAGATTTACTACAAGGCTGGATCCATGCTGGTCCCCGATTGTGGAGGATTCCTCCTGGTGTGACTCGGAGTCCCTCCATGTGGACCTACCTCGTCCCAATGCACCTGCACCTGTTGGTTTCTTCTTCTGCCCCTCAATCTCTGTGGGCCAAACCCTAAAAAAGACTGGTTGTTAAACTCAGGCTGATATCCTGGAAAGGGGGCCATCGGGGGCTGAAATGAGTGCGTTGGAAATACCCAGAGTGTGGGTGGCCACCATTGTTGAAATTGCGGGTTATGGTGACCTCTATAGTTGTTGAATCTGTTGGATCTACCTCTCCCTCTGAATTGTTATTTAGATGTACCTGGTGCCTCAGAGTCACTGGCACTGTCCTCTGAACTTGAGCCTGAGTAGATAGACCCATATCTCTTGCCATTGTTCTTAAATTCTGGCGGAGAATAGTTTTCTCTTGTGTATGGATACACTCGCTCATGTTTGAACTTGGCTAGGTCTTTCTTGAACTTCTCAATTTTAGTTTGCAAAACGGAGTCCTTGAATTCTTTGTTGTTCTTATTGGACTCCTTCTGTTGTTTTATGAAGAGTGTTGCTGTTATAGTGGTCTTGATTTGAGATTCCAACAACTGTATTTCTATTAGGATGGAATCTGCCACTCTCTTGGCCCTACTGATAATTAAAATAAGCCAGTCACGTGTACAGAGCCAGGCTATCAGGAACCAATCCTTTAGAAACACCTTGTCTTGTAAAAACAAACAAGGGGCATTGGTTACGATCAATCCTGGTGGTGCACAACTTGCCCTTAGATATTCTGCCATGATGGCACCGTGTATAAAAGATCGTGAATGCGACTTTTTAAGAATAATTATTTTCCCCCACTCGTCACCTCCACCCATGGGTATTGCAAGGGGTCCATCTAATATAATATGCTCGGCATATTATCGAGAATGAATTGATAGACTGTGTCATCATAAGCTAAACCACTAATTTCAGCCATCTTTGTAAAGACGAGGAGCAAAGGAGTAAGAAGAAACTCTAAGCAAAACGCTTCCGATTATTGCAAGAAAACCTAACCTGTGATCATGGTTAGAGAACAAGAACTACCTCCACAGTGTAGTTATCTTAAACATCTGACCCTCAGCCATCAGCTGCTCTAAACATCATAAACACAACAGGGAAAAATAGGATCAAAGGAATATTTTAACGACCAGCCTCAGTTCCATTCCCCACTTTACATAGTCACAATAACCAACTGAACTGGGGGTCTACTCTCTATAAAGCCAACAAGTGCCTTAAGCTGCTACAAACAGAGTTAGAAAAGCAAAAAAAGAAGTAATGTTAAAGAGGAAAGAAATCATTGAGCGGAACTTGGATTCCCATCAATTACCAGTGTGATCAGTCTTATCATCTGGTTATCCACCCGTGTGGATGACAAGTCCTTTGATCATAGAGACAAACTTCCAGAGAGGGATTCGCTCAATGAAAGCAAAATAGGAGCACCAAAGAGGAAAGTTTGGGTGTGTGAATAAGGATGAGGGGGCATAATTTACTGGTGATTTGAAAGCCTCCAGTCTCTTTCTTTCCGTCCCTCCCGTGTGTTTCCTCTTCTAGAGTGGGGCTTCGTAATCCTGAGCTAGGTTCAGGTGAGGTGAGGTCCAGTCCCCGGTCAAGACGGGAGAGAAATTCATGTTTATATAATTTACTGCGATGATGCACGCTACGTTAATGGTGGTTTTGCAGTACCCTGCTGGCTATATTACAGAGTGTGTAAAAGTGAACTAACTAGGAATGTGTTTGAAATGTTTTATAGATGCCATCTGCATCCCTTGAAGCGGAGGATCTGTGAAAGTAGGTTGTATTGATTCCAACCTTTTTGTGTGATTATAATTTTCTCGCTTTTTTCTTCTTTTTTCACTTGGTTGATAAAATGATTTATGCAGTAGCAAATTTTAAGTACAGAGGTCCTGACGAAAGCCTAGGGCACTCTTACCCTATTGGCTGAATCATGTTGGCCGTGATATCTAGCAGTTATTTGTTAGTACTGCTCTTTGCACTGTTCTGTTTTTAGCTTAGAGGGTGAGGTGACATCTGTAATAAAATTCTGTATTCTCTCCTCATGACTCTATTTTAATATCACTCACTATTGGCTTGTTGCACTGCTCTTAAATTCCCATGTGGTCATGGACCCAAAGAATGTATAATCTGTTCCTTTCCTCTATGGTGCTCCTATTTTGTTTTCATTGAGCGAATCCCTCTCTGGAAGTTTGTCTCTATGATCAAGGGACATATCATCCAAACGGGTGGATAACCAGATGATAAGATTAATCACACTGATAATTGATGGGAATCCAAGTTTCGTTCGATGATTTCTTTCTTCTTTAACATTACTTCTTTTTTTGTGTTTCTAACTCTATTTGTAGCAGCTTAAGGAACATGCTGGCTTTTTTAGATAGTAGACCCCTAGTTCAGTTGGTTATTGTGAACCGGTATACACTCAAAATATCGAGTTTTTAATATCGATTTGCATTAATATCGATAAAAAAAAAATTGAATGGACACAATAACGACTGGACAGATTATAGACTACAAAAATATCGAATAGGATAGCATTAATATCGAATCAAAAATATAGAATGGACATAATATCGAATGGACAGAATATAGACAACAAAAATATAGAATGGACAGAATATAGACTACAAAAATATAGAATGGACAGAATATAGACTACAAAAATATCGAATTTGAGGTAAGTTAATATAAATTTTTAAAGTGTTTTTTATGTTAGTATATGTTTGAAAAGTGTATATTTATTTTATTATTTATATTAATTAATTATTTTTATGGTATTTAATTTTTGCATAATATAATTCTGTAGCGGGTTGTGGGTTTATAGGGGAATAGGATGGGAAGTAATTTAATTATAATTAATTAAATATGTTAATTTATTTATTGGTATTTATTTTGAATTAATTGTTAATTATTAATTGGTAATTGATTAAAATATAATTGGTAATTAATTTTAATGAATTGATTAATTGATAAATATGAAATATGTTAATTTTAGTAATTTATTTTCTGTAGTGGGTTGTGGGTTTTTAGGGGAATAGGGTGGGCAGTTATTTAATTATAAATAATTAAATATGTTAATGTATTTATTTTTATTTATTTTGAATTAATTGGTAATTAATTATTAATTGGTAATTATTTAAAATATAATGGGTAATTAATTTTAATTAATTTATTAATTGATAATTATGTTAATTGTATTAATTTATTTTCTGTAGTGGGTTGTGGGTTTATAGGGGAATAGGATGGGAAGTAATTTAATTGTAAGTAATTCAATTTTTTAATTCTTTTCTTATCTATTTTTTAATTATTTTTTAATTGGTAATTAATTTATTGTTAATTGGTAAACAATTTGTATTAGTAGGTAATTATTTTTAATAAATAATTTTTAATTGTTATTTTAATTGATTAATTAATATATTATATAAAAGTGTTAATAATTTTAATTAATTTGTAATTGGTATTATTATTTATTTTATTTTTATTTATATATGAAGTATTTACTTTCCCTACTGTTGCACTCACTGGAGTAGGAATAGTAATTTTTACCCTCCTGCTATCCAACGCTTTCCCTACTGTTGCACTCACTGGAGTGGGAATAGTAATTTTTACCCCTACGCTATCCAACGCTTTCCCTACTGTTGCACTCTTTGGAGTGGGAATAGTAATTTTTACCCCTACGCTATCCAACGCTTTCCCTACTGTTGCACTCACTGGAGTGGGAATAGTAATTTTTACCCCTACGCTATCCAACACTTTCCCTACTGTTGCACTCTCTGGAGTGGGAATAGTAATTTTTACCTCTACACTATCCAACGCTTTCCCTACTGTTGCACTCTCTGGAGTGGGAATAATAATTTTTACCTTCCCGGTATCCAATGCTTTCCCTACTGTTGCACTCACTGGAGTGGGAATAGTAAATGTTATACCTACGCTATCCAACACTTTCCCTACTGTTGCAATCTCTGGATTGCGAATAGTAATTTTACCCCTACGCTATCCAATGCTTTCCCTACTGTTGCACTCTCTGGAGTTGGCATAGTAATTTTTACCCTCCCGCTATCCAACGCTTTACCTACTGTTGCACTCATTGGAGTGGGAATAGTAATTTTTACCCCTACGCTATCCAACGCTTTCCCTACTGTTGCACTCACTGGAGTGGTAATAGTAATTTTGACCCCTTCGCTATCCAACGCTTTCCTTACTGTTGCACTCTCTGGAGTGGGAATAGTAATTTTTACCCCTACGCTATCCAACGCTTTCCCTACTGTTGCACTCTCTGGAGTGGGAATAGTAATTTTTACCCCTACACTATCCAACGCTTTCCCTACTGTTGCACTCTTTGGAGTGGAAATAGTAATTGTTACCCCTACGCTATCCAACGCTTTCCCTACTGTTGCACTCACTGGAGTGGGAATAGTAATTTTTACCCCTACGCTATCCAACACTTTCCCTACTGTTGCACTCTCTGGAGTGGGAATAGTAATTTTTACCCTCCTGCTATCCAACGCTTTCCCTACTGTTGCACTTACTGGAGTGGGAATAGTAATTTTTACTGCTACGCTATCCAATGTTTTTTCTACTGTTACACTCACTGGAGTGGTAATAGTAAATGTAACCCTCTTGCTATCCTATGGTAAATATATTGTATTTTTTTTTAATTAATACTATGTTTATATATATATATATATGCGTGCTGATGATTTATTAGCCCACTGGGGCTTAATCAGCAGGCAGCAGCATAACGGAGACTATTTTATCCGTGTTATAAAGAACAGCGGTGTGCAGCCCACATGGGCATCTAAATCTAACTTTGTTTATTCATCTATACACCCACTGAGGTCTTGAAGACATGTTATTCTGCATCTAAGATGTGTGTAAGCAAAGGAGCGATCGGTCCGATGCTAGTGGTTACATAGTATGACACTGTTTCTTTAAGCTGCAACTTTATTGTTTACAATGAGCACGAACGAATACTTATCTTAGTAAGTTGTGGTAGTACAAGGTATATTAATGCTTTCTCTTACGTTTTATTAGCGTTTTCACTTATATGTATGCGTTTTCACATTTATGCTTATTTTCGCAATTTTGCGCTAAACCAGATTGAAAAGTTTATTTACAATAAGCTTAGTCT
This sequence comes from Lissotriton helveticus, assembly GCF_964261635.1. Lineage (NCBI taxonomy): Eukaryota > Metazoa > Chordata > Amphibia > Caudata > Salamandridae > Lissotriton > Lissotriton helveticus. Next base: position 191,177,834 of record NC_136060.1, read on the forward strand.
GTCTTCACCCACTATGTTGAAAGGGTGTCACGTGTGTTTAATAAAATGAAAAGCAACGTAGGATCAAGCACTCGTGAACAAGGGAGTGATCCTGAAACGCGTTGAGTGTAAATCTTGCCAGACCCGAGTGCGAAATAAATTAAGGTTTGCTGCATAAAACTCTTTGGTGTCCGTGACTGATGCTTTTCGGAAAAGGAGAAAAGCCGTGGTGTATGTGGAAGAGGCTGCCTGCCTCGTCGCGGACCGCCCTCAACAAGTGGCTGGGAGAGGCGCTTCGAGCGATCAAGCTCGTATTTTGGATTGATTTTATGAAAATTACCCAGCCCGCTGGGCCAACACTACAGCAGCTGCGAGACGACGAGCGACGGAGTGAAAGACATTTATTGCCTGAGTTTGTATCCGGACTCAGACTCTTCTGAGGAAGCTGCTGATAGCTCATCATCGTTTCTATCGTAATTTCCAGCTGAAGGCAAGCACGCGATTACTCCAACGACGAGGAATGCGTGTATGAGCATTGCAAGCAAGTAAAGGAAGATCGAGTGAAAATACGATTATTGCACGCAAGAGAAATGGCGACGGCAAGAAATGATAAACGCTCAGAAGCGGCAACGAAACTGTTTGATGGATGTCAGACTGACGACACACCAAACACATCGAAGGGGGTAGCAGGGAACACGACTCCCCCCAATAATAAAAAAATTGTTCTGGACAAACTATGGAAGGCCATGAAAAAAGAACAGAATAAATGGTGGGAAGCGACCACTTTAAATAAATATATAAAGGTCGGGAGAGTGCCAACAGGCCTACGTATTTTAATAACACCCACTTTTGAGGACCCGGACCCTGGAACTAGTGGAAGAATGGATTGACAACAATCACCATTGTTCCACTGTTAGACGGGGACCTGGAGGGTCGGCCGAGCACAAGGGGAGAGGCCTCCGGTGAGGGCCGTCTCCAGCGTGCGTACAGACAAGTAACTTCCCCCCCACAGATGGACACCACACGAAGATCAGCTTAACACTTTTTATAGGCAATTCTTTGAGTAAGGTGGTACGATACAAGGAGATCAGGACACGATGATCCTCTCAATTCTAGTCTCTATTAGGGGAAGGGGGTAGCTGGACAGTCTTGGTACCTACAGGTACTGAGGTGAAACGGTGGTAGCTCACAATCCTCGAGCTCGGCGTTCGGACGGGTCAGACCGCGGCAGCGCCAGCAGGTCCCGAAGAGGTCGTAGGTGGCAACGGGCCGCGGCAGCGCCAGCAGGTCCCGAAGAGGTCGTAGGTGGCAACGGGCCGCGGCAGCGCCAGCAGGTCCCAACGAGGATGACGGTTACAACGGGCCGCGGCAGCGCCAGCAGGTCCCACGAGGATGAACCAATGTTAGACGGGGACCTGGAGGGTCGGCCGAGCACAAGGGGAGAGGCCTCCGGTGAGGGCCGTCTCCAGCGTGCGTACAGACAAGTAACTTCCCCCCCACAGATGGACACCACACGAAGATCAGCTTAACACTTTTTATAGGCAATTCTTTGAGTAAGGTGGTACGATACAAGGAGATCAGGACACGATGATCCTCTCAATTCTAGTCTCTATTAGGGGAAGGGGGTAGCGGGACAGTCTTGGTACCTACAGGTACTGAGGTGAAACGGTGGTAGCTCACAATCCTCGAGCTCGGCGTTCGGACGGGTCAGACCGCGGCAGCGCCAGCAGGTCCCGAAGAGGTCGTAGGTGGCAACGGGCCGCGGCAGCGCCAGCAGGTCCCGAAGAGGTCGTAGGTGGCAACGGGCCGCGGCAGCGCCAGCAGGTCCCAACGAGGATGACGGTTACAACGGGCCGCGGCAGCGCCAGCAGGTCCCACGAGGATGAACGGTGCAGAAGGCCGCGGCAGCGCCAGCAGGCAGGACAATAGTTCACAAGACAGGGCTGCGGCAGCGCCAGCAGTCCGTCAAGGATGAGTTCTTCTCGGTGTCTCTCGACTCCAGGATACAACTGCCTTCCTGCTCTGGGGCTGCCTCAGTTATAGGTCTGGCGCCCTTTGATGTCCGGACCCTCGCACTGGGAGGTCGGGAGGTCCGGGATGAGGGAGTCCAGACACCCAGCAGGGGGGTGGAGCCAGCACCCGGGGAGGCTGGGGGCGATCGGCACCTGGCGGGGGAGAGCCATCGACACTTCTTTCTCCCATTAACCTGCCAAGTGGTCTGTTCACCTCCTGGATGGATGGTGGTGCCGGGATGTCGGGGCCCGGCCAGGCCCAGGGTTGGGGTCGAGCCGAGGCCACGCGGCCGCGTGGTGCAGCGTCCAAGATGGCGGCTGGGCCGGGCAATGGGGTTGACGGGGGCCTGGGCCCGTGGCACAGAGATATCCGGGAGCAGGCGTCCCGGAGGGGGACGGGTTGCGGGTTGTTTCTGCGGGTAGCACCCGGAGAGCCGATGTCTGGGCCCTGTCATGCGGGGAGGGAGCGAGCCCTTCGTGGGGCCTGTCCAACATGCGTCCCCCCCAGCTGAAGGCGGGGAGAGTCACCCATCCTCTTGGGGACTCTCCTCGTCGAGGCGGAAAAAGCGGGACAGGCCGTCCGCGTTGGCGTGGTCTTGGCCAGGGCGATGCTCCACAGTGAAGTCCATCCCCTGCAGGGAGATGGACCATCGCAATAGTTTGGGGTTCTCTCCCCGCATTTGCATTAGCCATTGCAGGGGCCGATGATCTGTTTGTACCCGGAAGTGGGTTCCGAAGAGGTAAGGCCGGAGCTTCTTGAGGGCCCATACTACTGCGAAGGCCTCTCGCTCAATGGTGCTCCAGCGCTGTTCTCGGGGCAGGAGGCGTCTGCTGAGGAAGGCCACTGGTTGGTCGACTCCCTCGGGGTTCAGTTGGGAGAGGACGGCCCCGATGCCCTGGTCTGAGGCATCCGTCTGGACGATGAACTCACGGCTGTAGTCGGGGGCCTGGAGCACAGGAGCGGTGCACATGGCGGCTTTCAGCCTCTCGAAGGCCGCTTGACAGTCGGGAGTCCAGTTGACGGTTTTTGGGTTGGTCTTGGATGTGAGTTCCGTGAGGGGCCGAACAATGCTGCCATAGTCCTTCACGAACCGCCGATAGTATCCGGTGAGCCCCAAGAAGGCTCGGACCTCGGTTTGAGTTACGGGGGGCCGCCAGGACTGGATGGCAGCGATTTTGAGCTGGAGGGGGGCCACCAGACCGCTCCCCACTTGGTGTCCGAGGTAGGTCACGGACCCCTGGCCTATTTGGCACTTGCTGGCCTTGATTGTGAGGCCGGCCTGTTGGAGGGCCTGCAGGACCCCTCGGAGGTGGCGGAGGTGGTCTGACCAGTGGCGGCTAAACACCGCGATGTCGTCCAGGTAGGCGGCGCTGAACTCCTCGAGGCCCGCCAATACCTGGTTCACAAGTCGTTGAAACGTGGCTGGAGCGTTTTTCATGCCGAAGGGCATCACTCTGAAATGGTAGTGTCCATCCGGGGTGGAGAAAGCGGATCGTTCTTGTGCCCTGGGGGTGAGGCCGATCTGCCAGTAGCCCGCCGTCAGGTCGAAGATGCTTAGGTAGCGGGCCGCCCCCATGCGGTCAACTAACTCGTCGGCTCGGGGGATGGGGTGAGCGTCGGTTCGGGTGACAGCGTTCAGACCCCGATAGTCGACGCAGAACCGGAGCTCGGGTGTGGTGCCCGGGGCCGCCGCTTTGGGGACCAGTACAACCGGGCTGGCCCAGGGGCTGTCCGAGGGTTCGATGACTCCGAGGGCGAGCATCTTGGAGACTTCTTCTTGGATGCAGGTGCGTACCCGATCTGGTACTCGGTACGGCCGGTGTCGGATAGGAGGACTGTCGCCGGTGTCCACGTCGTGCAGGCACCAGGGGGTGACCCCGGGTGTGAGGGAGAATAGGCGTGCAAATTGCAGCAGGAGGGCCCGACAGTCTTGGCGCTGCTCCGGGGTCAGGGCCTCGGAGAGTTGGACCCCGTCCACTGAACCATCTTTTTCCCCGGTCCCCAGCAGGTCAGGGAGGGGCTCGGAGTCCTCTTCAGCTCCACTGTCTGTGGCCATCAGCAGGCTGAGCTCCGAGCGCACGAAGTGGGGTTTGAGTCTGTTGGCGTGGAGGACCCGGAGGGGGTTCCGGGGGGATTCCATGTCGATGAGGTAGGTGACGGGGCTCATACGCTCGATCACCTTGAAGGGCCCCGTCCACTTGTCCTGTAAGGCACAGGGTTCGATGGGGGACATCACCCACACCTGCTGGCCAGGCTCGAATTCGATGGAGGAGGCATGTTGATCGTACCACTTCTTCATGTCCTCCTGACTGGCCTCAAGATTGGCTTTGGCGAGCTCTCTGAATCGCCGGGTCTGATTACGGAGGGTCAGGAGGTACTTGTAGACGTCTGGAGGGGTCTTCAGGGGGGCCATTTCCCACTCCTCCTTAACTAGGCTGAGAGGCCCGCGAACAGGGTGTCCGTACAGGAGTTCGAAGGGGCTGAAGCCGAGGGACTTCTGGGGGACTTCTCGGTAGGCGAAGAGGAGGCACGGTAGTAGCACGTCCCACTGGCGGCGTAGGGGTTCTTCCAGCCCCATGATCATCCCCTTGAGAGTGCGGTTGAATCGCTCGACCAGTCCGTTTCCTTGCGGGTGATAGGGGGTTGTGAATCGGTAGGTGACTCCGCACTGTTGCCATAGGGATTTCATATATTTTGAAATAAAGTTCGTGCCCCTGTCATTGACGACCTCCCTGGGGAAGCCCACTCGAGAGAAGATCCCCATTAAGGCTCGCCCTACCACTGGTGCTGTTACAGTTCGAAGGGGAACCGCCTCAGGATGGCGGGTGGCGTGGTCCACCAGGACCAGGATGAAGCGATGCCCTTGTGCTGTTCGGGGGTCCAGGGGCCCCACAATGTCTATTCCCACCCTTTCAAATGGACCCTCGCACTGGGAGGTCGGGAGGTCCGGGATGAGGGAGTCCAGACACCCAGCAGGGGGGTGGAGCCAGCACCCGGGGAGGCTGGGGGCGATCGGCACCTGGCGGGGGAGAGCCATCGACACTTCTTTCTCCCATTAACCTGCCAAGTGGTCCGTTCACCTCCTGGATGGATGGTGGTGCCGGGATGTCGGGGCCCGGCCAGGCCCAGGGTTGGGGTCGAGCCGAGGCCACGCGGCCGCGTGGTGCAGTGTCCAAGATGGCGGCTGGGCCGGGCAATGGGGTTGACGGGGGCCTGGGCCCGTGGCACAGAGATATCCGGGAGCAGGCGTCCCGGAGGGGGACGGGTTGCGGGTTGTTTCTGCGGGTAGCACCCGGAGAGCCGATGTCTGGGCCCTGTCATGCGGGGAGGGAGCGAGCCCTTCGTGGGGCCTGTCCAACATGCGTCCCCCCCAGCTGAAGGCGGGGAGAGTCACCCATCCTCTTGGGGACTCTCCTCGTCGAGGCGGAAAAAGCGGGACAGGCCGTCCGCGTTGGCGTGGTCTTGGCCAGGGCGATGCTCCACAGTGAAGTCCATCCCCTGCAGGGAGATGGACCATCGCAATAGTTTGGGGTTCTCTCCCCGCATTTGCATTAGCCATTGCAGGGGCCGATGATCTGTTTGTACCCGGAAGTGGGTTCCGAAGAGGTAAGGCCGGAGCTTCTTGAGGGCCCATACTACTGCGAAGGCCTCTCGCTCAATGGTGCTCCAGCGCTGTTCTCGGGGCAGGAGGCGTCTGCTGAGGAAGGCCACTGGTTGGTCGACTCCCTCGGGGTTCAGTTGGGAGAGGACGGCCCCGATGCCCTGGTCTGAGGCATCCGTCTGGACGATGAACTCACGGCTGTAGTCGGGGGCCTGGAGCACAGGAGCGGTGCACATGGCGGCTTTCAGCCTCTCGAAGGCCGCTTGACAGTCGGGAGTCCAGTTGACGGTTTTTGGGTTGGTCTTGGATGTGAGTTCCGTGAGGGGCCGAACAATTCTGCCATAGTCCTTCACGAACCGCCGATAGTATCCGGTGAGCCCCAAGAAGGCTCGGACCTCGGTTTGAGTTACGGGGGGCCGCCAGGACTGGATGGCAGCGATTTTGAGCTGGAGGGGGGCCACCAGACCGCTCCCCACTTGGTGTCCGAGGTAGGTCACGGACCCCTGACCTATTTGGCACTTGCTGGCCTTGATTGTGAGGCCGGCCTGTTGGAGGGCCTGCAGGACCCCTCGGAGGTGGCGGAGGTGGTCTGACCAGTGGCGGCTATACACCGCGATGTCGTCCAGGTAGGCGGCGCTGAACTCCTCGAGGCCCGCCAATACCTGGTTCACAAGTCGTTGAAACGTGGCTGGAGCGTTTTTCATGCCGAAGGGCATCACTCTGAAATGGTAGTGTCCATCCGGGGTGGAGAAAGCGGATCGTTCTTGTGCCCTGGGGGTGAGGCCGATCTGCCAGTAGCCCGCCGTCAGGTCGAAGATGCTTAGGTAGCGGGCCGCCCCCATGCGGTCAACTAACTCGTCGGCTCGGGGGATGGGGTGAGCGTCGGTTCGGGTGACAGCGTTCAGACCCCGATAGTCGACGCAGAACCGGAGCTCGGGTGTGGTGCCCGGGGCCGCCGCTTTGGGGACCAGTACAACCGGGCTGGCCCAGGGGCTGTCCGAGGGTTCGATGACTCCGAGGGCGAGCATCTTGGAGACTTCTTCTTGGATGCAGGTGCGTACCTGATCTGGTACTCGGTACGGCCGGTGTCGGATAGGAGGACTGTCGCCGGTGTCCACGTCGTGCAGGCACCAGGGGGTGACCCCGGGTGTGAGGGAGAATAGGCGTGCAAATTGCAGCAGGAGGGCCCGACAGTCTTGGCGCTGCTCCGGGGTCAGGGCCTCGGAGAGTTGGACCCCGTCCACTGAACCATCTTTTTCCCCGGTCCCCAGCAGGTCAGGGAGGGGCTCGGAGTCCTCTTCAGCTCCACTGTCTGTGGCCATCAGCAGGCTGAGCTCCGAGCGCACGAAGTGGGGTTTGAGTCTGTTGGCGTGGAGGACCCGGAGGGGGTTCCGGGGGGATTCCATGTCGATGAGGTAGGTGACGGGGCTCTTACGTTCGATCACCTTGAAGGGCCCCGTCCACTTGTCCTGTAAGGCACAGGGTTCGATGGGGGACATCACCCACACCTGCTGGCCAGGCTCGAATTCGATGGAGGAGGCATGTTGATCGTACCACTTCTTCATGTCCTCCTGACTGGCCTCAAGATTGGCTTTGGCGAGCTCTCTGAATCGCCGGGTCTGATTACGGAGGGTCAGGAGGTACTTGTAGACGTCTGGAGGGGTCTTCAGGGGGGCCATTTCCCACTCCTCCTTAACTAGGCTGAGAGGCCCGCGAACAGGGTGTCCGTACAGGAGTTCGAAGGGGCTGAAGCCGAGGGACTTCTGGGGGACTTCTCGGTAGGCGAAGAGGAGGCACGGTAGTAGCACGTCCCACTGGCGGCGTAGGGGTTCTTCCAGCCCCATGATAATCCCCTTGAGAGTGCAGTTGAATCGCTCGACCAGTCCGTTTCCTTGCGGGTGATAGGGGGGTGTGAATCGGTAGGTGACTCCGCACTGTTGCCATAGGGATTTCATATATTTTGAAATAAAGTTCGTGCCCCTGTCACTGACGACCTCCCTGGGGAAGCCCACTCGAGAGAAGATCCCCATTAAGGCTCGCCCTACCACTGGTGCTGTTACAGTTCGAAGGGGAACCGCCTCAGGATAGCGGGTGGCGTGGTCCACCAGGACCAGGATGAAGCGATGCCCTTGTGCTGTTCGGGGGTCCAGGGGCCCCACAATGTCTATTCCCACCCTTTCGAACGGGGTGGTCACCACGGGGAATGGTTGCAGGGGGGCCTTGAGTTTGCGGCCGCTCTTCCCGCTGGCCTGGCAGGTCGCGCAGGACCGGCAGTGGGTGGAGACGTCATTTCTCATCCTAGGCCAGTAAAAGTGAGTCACCAGGCGGGTATGTTTTGTCTTGCCCCAAGTGTCCAGCCAGGGGGACATCATGGGCCAGGTTCAAAAGGAAGTCTCTGAAGCGGAGGGGCACCACCAGCACTCGACTGGTCCCCAGCTCCGCTACTCTTTGTTCGCTGTACAGCAGGTCATTGTCCCAATAGATCCAGTGGGCCCCTGCGGTGTCTCCTGCGCTCTGGGCGAGCGCTTGCTGTCGCAGTCCCTCGAGGGAGCGACAGGTCTTTTGCTCTTGCCGGAATTGTTCTTGGGTGGGCCCCCCTTCCTGACGCCACTGAGCCAGGTCCGGAAGGTCTTGGGGATGAGCGGGCTCTTCTTGGGGCTGTTCCGGGGTGTCGGTAGGGATGGAGTCTCCCTCCGGAGCGATCGGGGAGGAGGTGCTGGCCATGCGGGTTCTTCAGATCTAGGGATGGTGTCGGCGGCCATGGACCGGGTTGTTACGCACGCCCAGCCCGGGAGGCCTAACATCCCCAGGTGCTCTCTTCTTTCAACGGCTGCCCACGGGGAACTCTCGAGATCGTTCCCCAGGAGGCAGTCCACGGGGGCATCGTCGCGGACAGTCACTTTTAGCATCCCGGACACTCCTCCCCATTCGAAGGGGACGCAGGCCATCCGACACAGGCTCTCCGAATTGTCGGCCGATCGGACGGGGCAAAGAACATTTGGCAGGATTTGTTCTGGGGTCACCAGGTGACAACGGACGGCCGTCACACTGGCCCCTGTGTCACGCAGGGCTTCGGCCTTACGCCCATTTATGTTCACCCACTGGCTGTACTTCCTGGTGTTGGCTGGTAGGATAGCCCGCGGGATCAGGTCTCTCCCCCCTAGGCAGGCCAGGGTCATGGCGGCAGGTTCCCACTCGGGCTGCTCCTGCTCGTAATCTTCAGGCTCCTCGGAGACTTGCTCTTCTCCTAGGGCGGCGGCAGCCACCTGGCGGGGCCCGGGGGTCTGGTCCTTTGGGCAGGTCGGGTCACTGGCATAGTGGCCGACTCGCTGGCATCGATGACACGTAATGTTGGCTCGGAACCCCGGGCGCATCGGGGGGTTGCCCCGGCCGGCCGGGGGCGGGGTGTAGTTTGCGGGAGCGGCCGGGACGGCGTCTCTGCCCCGGCCCGGGCCTCCTCCTCCTCCTCGGGGACGATGATGACCTTGGTTGGGTCTGTTCTGCTCATTGGGCCCACTTCGAACCACTCGGGTGCTCTCCCATCGGTCAGCCTCGGCGGCGAGCTGCCGTGGGTCAGTCAATTTACTGTCGAGGAGGTGCTGCCTGAGCTCGACGAAGCAGTTGTTGGAGAGGTGCTCCCACACAATGAGGTTGAAGAGCTGTTCGTAGGTGGTTACGTTGCTACCCTTGATCCATCCCTCGAAAGCTCGGCTGAAATAGTTCACATATTCTATCCAGGTTGTACCCGGGATGCGGGTGCAGTTGCGGAACCTCTGGCGGTACATCTCGGACGTCAGCCCATATCGACTGAGGAGGGCGGCCTTCATGTGGTCATAGGACGTAATTTGATGGTCCGGAAGCTGCAGCAGGGCATCACGGCCTTCATTGACAAATCTCCCCCATAGACCGGCCCCCCAGTCACTTCGAGCGATCCGGTGGGCAGTCATGGCGATCTCGTAGGCCTTGAACCACTGCTGTACGTCGTCGTTCCGGACATATTCCCGGACCACATCTTTGGGGATGTGGACCTTCTGTTCGGTAGTACCTGGGGGGCGCGGTTGCTCGGGCACCCCTAGGTCTTTGTTCTGTTTGCGCATCTCTATCTCCGCTAGCTTGCACTCGTGTTCGTATGTCAGTCTTTTTTCTTCGAGTTCTCTCTGTCTCTGCTTCTCCTCTCGCTCTTCTTGGAGCCGTAAGTGTTCTAAGTTCATCTTTTGTTCTGCCAGTTTCAATTCTCCGTCTAATTTGAGCCGTGCCAGCTCTAACTCGTGAAGTCTATTTTTCTCTCGTTCTCGGATCTCTTCCCGGGAGAGATCCGTTCTCCTTTGTTCTGTCAGGGTGGTGTTTGTTTCCGGGGCTTCGAGGTCCCGGGGTCCGGCGGTATTTGTCTCTGCTCAGGATTCTAGGGCGTGTTTGAAGTCCTCTTTCGTGCTCAGACCGGTGGTAGCAATGCCTAGTTCTATGCAAAATTGTTTTAGCTCTCGGTGGTTGTACTCTTCCAGTTTTTCCATCTGGAATTTCTCTGCAGATCCGCTCTCTCTGGTCGTCATCGTGGATTAGTCGTAGGGTGAGTTACTCTCTGTACGGTACGCGTTGGTTCGGATCGCGCCGCTGGCCACCAATGTTAGACGGGGACCTGGAGGGTCGGCCGAGCACAAGGGGAGAGGCCTCCGGTGAGGGCCGTCTCCAGCGTGCGTACAGACAAGTAACTTCCCCCCCACAGATGGACACCACACGAAGATCAGCTTAACACTTTTTATAGGCAATTCTTTGAGTAATGTGGTACGATACAAGGAGATCAGGACACGATGATCCTCTCAATTCTAGTCTCTATTAGTGGAAGGGGGTAGCGGGACAGTCTTGGTACCTACAGGTACTGAGGTGAAACGGTGGTAGCTCACAATCCTCGAGCTCGGCGTTCGGACGGGTCAGACCGCGGCAGCGCCAGCAGGTCCCGAAGAGGTCGTAGGTGGCAACGGGCCGCGGCAGCGCCAGCAGGTCCCGAAGAGGTCGTAGGTGGCAACTGGCCGCGGCAGCGCCAGCAGGTCCCAACGAGGATGACGGTTACAACGGGCCGCGGCAGCGCCAGCAGGTCCCACGAGGATGAACGGTGCAGAAGGCCGCGCCAGCAGGCAGGACAATAGTTCACAAGGCAGGGCTGCGGCAGCGCCAGCAGTCCGTCAAGGATGAGTTCTTCTCGGTGTCTCTCGACTCCAGGATACAACTGCCTTCCTGCTCTGGGGCTGCCTCAGTTATAGGTCTGGCGCCCTTTGATGTCCGGACCCTCGCACTGGGAGGTCGGGAGGTCCGGGATGAGGGAGTCCAGACACCCAGCAGGGGGGTGGAGCCAGCACCCGGGGAGGCTGGGGGCGATCGGCACCTGGCGGGGGAGAGCCATCGACACTTCTTTCTCCCATTAACCTGCCAAGTGGTCCGTTCACCTCCTGGATGGATGGTGGTGCCTGGATGTCGGGGCCCGGCCAGGCCCAGGGTTGGGGTCGAGCCGAGGCCACGCGGCCGCGTGGTGCAGTGTCCAAGATGGCGGCTGGGCCGGGCAATGGGGTTGACGGGGGCCTGGGCCCGTGGCACAGAGATATCCGGGAGCAGGCGTCCCGGAGGGGGACGGGTTGTGGGTTGTTTCTGTGGGTAGCACCCGGAGAGCCGATGTCTGGGCCCTGTCATGCGGGGAGGGAGCGAGCCCTTCGTGGGGCCTGTCCAACATCCACAAACATGCTAAAAATGCTGGTAAAGTTTGCAAGAAAAGATTGTGACAAATTAAGTGAAATCATTGAAAACCTGACTGATGAACTGAAAGGAGTATGCACTGATGAAGAATTTCAGAAGGAAATGGCAACAAGCATTTACAATGCAATGGTCTCGGCATCATTAAAGGTAGAGCTATTGGCATTGCTCATGACATTTCTTTTTTTTTCTTTAAATCATAAATAAATGGCATTGTCATTTACATTGCCAATACACAGCACTCTGCACTCAACAGCACACAGCACTCTGCACTCAACAGCACACAGCACTCTGCACTCAACAGCACACACCACTCTGCACTCAACAGCACACACCACTCTGCACCCAACAGCACACACCACTCTGCACTCAACAGCACACACCACTTTGCACTCAACAGCACACTACTCTGCACTCAACAGCACTCTGCACTCAACAGCACACACCACTCTGCACTCAACAGCACTCTGCACTCGACAGCACACACCACTCTGCACTCAACAGCACACACTACTCTGCACCTGCACTCACTGCTCTGCACACTCACTCTGCATTCTGCACTCACTACTCTGCACTCACTACTCTGCACTCACTACTCTACACACTCACTACTCTGCACTCACTACTCTGCACTCACTACTCTGCACTCACTACTCTGCACTCACAACTCTGCACTCACAACTCTGCACTCTGCACTCACAACTCTGCACACTGCACTCACAACTCTGCACTCTGCACTCACAACTCTGCACTCTGCACTCACTACTCTACACACTCAATACTTTGCACTCACAACTCTGCACTCTGCACTCACTACTCTGCAATCTGCACTCACTACTCTGCACTCTGCACTCACTACTCTGCGCTCACTACTCTGCACTCACTACTTTGCACTCACTACTCTGCACTCACTACTCTGCACTCACTACTCTGCACTCACAACTCTGCACTCACAACTCTGCACTCACAACTCTGCACTCACAACTCTGCACTCTGCACTCACTACTCTACACACTCAATACTCTGCACTCAATACTCTGCACTCAATACTCTGCACTCAATACTCTGCACTCAATACTCTGCACACAATACTCTGCACTCAATACTCTGCACTGACTACTCTGCACTCACTACTCTGCACTCTGCACTCACTACTCTGCACTCACTACTCTGCACTCTGCACTCACTACTCTGCACTCTGCACTCACTACTCTGCACTCACTACTCTGCACTCAACTCTGCACTCTGCACTCACTACTCTGCACTCACTACTCTGGACTCACTACTCTGCACTCACTACTCTGCACTCTGCACTCACTACTCTGCACTCACTACTCTGCACTCACTACTCTGCACTCACTACTCTGCACTCACTACTCTGCACTCTGCACTCACTACTCTGCACTCTGCACTCACTACTCTGCACTCTGCACTCACTACTCTGCACTCACTACTCTGCACTCTGCACTCACTACTCTGCACTCACTACTCTGCACTCTGCACTCACTACTCTGCACTCACTACTCTGCACTCTGCACTCACTACTCTGCACTCACTACTCTGCACTCTGCACTCTGCACTCACTACTCTGCACTCTGCACTCACTACTCTGCACTCACTACTCAGCACTCACTACTCTGCACTCACTACTCTGCACTCTGCACTCTGCACTCACTACTCTGCACTCACTACTCTGCACTCTGCACTCACTACTCTACACTCACAACTCTGCACTCTGCACTCACAACTCTGCACTCTGCACTCACTACTCTGCACTCTGCACTCTGCACTCACTACTCTGCACTCTGCACTCACTACTCTGCACTCACTACTCTGCACTCACTACTCCGCACTCTGCACTCACTACTCTGCACTCACTACTCTGCACTCTGCACTCACTACTCTGCACTCTGCACTCACTACTCTGCACTCTGCACTCACTACTCTGCACTCACTACTCTGCACTCACTACTCTGCACTCACTACTCTGCACTCACTACTCTGCACTCTGCACTCACTACTCTGCACTCTGCACTCACTACTCTGCACTCACTACTCTGCACTCACTACTCTGCACTCACTACTCGGCACTCACTACTCTGCACTCACTACTCTGCACTCTGCACTCTGCACTCACTACTCTGCACTCACTACTCTGCACTCTGCACTCACTACTCTACACTCACAACTCTGCACTCTGCACTCACAACTCTGCACTCTGCACTCACTACTCTGCACACACTACCCTGCACTCACTACCCTGCACTCACTACCCTGCACTCACTACCCTGCACCCACTACCCTGCACTCACTACTCTGCACTCTGCACTCACTACTCTGCACTCACTACTCTGCACTCTGCACTCACTACTCTGCACTCACTACTCTGCACTCTGCACTCACTACCCTGCACTCACTACCCTGCACTCACTACTCTGCACTCACTACTCTGCACTCTGCACTCACTACTCTGCACTCTGCACTCACTACTCTGCACTCACTACTCTGCACACTCACTCTGCACTCACTACTCTGCACTCACTACTCTGCACTCACTACTCTGCACTCACTACTCTGACTACTCTGCACTCTGCACTCACTACTCTGCACTCACTACTCTGCACTCACTACTCTGACTACTCTGCACTCTGCACTCACTACTCTGCACTCACTACTCTGCACTCTGCACTCACTACTCTGCACTCACTACTCTGTACTCTGCACTCACTACTCTGCACTCTGCACTCACTACTCTGCACTCTGCACTCACTACTCTGCACTCACTACTCTGCACTCTGCACTCACTACTCTGCACTCTGCACTCACTACTCTGCACTCTGCACTCACTACTCTGCACTCTGCACTCACTACTCTGCACTCACTACTCTGCACTCACTACTCTGCACTCACTACTCTGCACTCTGCACTCACTACTCTGCACTCACTACTCTGCACTCTGCACTCACTACTCTACACTCACAACTCTGCACTCTGCACTCACAACTCTGCACTCTGCACTCACTACTCTGCACTCACTACTCTGCACTCTGCACTCACTACTCTGCACTCACTACTCTGCACTCACTACTCCGCACTCTGCACTCACTACTCTGCACTCACTACTCTGCACTCTGCACTCACTACTCTGCACTCTGCACTCACTACTCTGCACTCTGCACTCACTACTCTGCACTCACTACTCTGCACTCACTACTCTGCACTCACTACTCTGCACTCACTACTCTGCACTCTGCACTCACTACTCTTCACTCACTACTCTGCACTCTGCACTCACTACTCTGCACTCTGCACTCACTACTCTGCACTCACTTCTCTGCACTCACTACTCTGCACTCACTACTCTGCACTCTGCACTCACTACTCTGCACACACTACCCTGCACTCACTACCCTGCGCTCACTACCCTGCACTCACTACCCTGCACCCACTACCCTGCACTCACTACTCTGCACTCTGCACTCACTACTCTGCACTCACTACTCTGCACTCCGCACTCACTACTCTGCACTCACTACTCTGCACTCTGCACTCACTACCCTGCACTCACTACCCTGCAATCACTACCCTCCACTCACTACTCTGCACTCACTACTCTGCACTCTACACTCACTACTCTGCACTCTGCACTCACTACCCTGCACTCACTACCCTGCACTCACTACCCTGCACTCACTACCCTGCACTCACTACTCTGCACTCACTACTCTGCACTCACTACTCTGCACGCACTACTCTGCACTCTGCACTCACTACTCTGCACTCACTACTCTGCACTCACTACTCTGCACTCACTACTCGGCACTCACTACTCTGCACTCACTACTCTGCACTCTGCACTCTGCACTCACTACTCTGCACTCACTACTCTGCACTCTGCACTCACTACTCTACACTCACAACTCTGCACTCTGCACTCACAACTCTGCACTCTGCACTCACTACTCTGCACACACTACCCTGCACTCACTACCCTGCACTCACTACCCTGCACTCACTACCCTGCACCCACTACCCTGCACTCACTACTCTGCACTCTGCACTCACTACTCTGCACTCACTACTCTGCACTCTGCACTCACTACTCTGCACTCACTACTCTGCACTCTGCACTCACTACCCTGCACTCACTACCCTGCACTCACTACTCTGCACTCACTACTCTGCACTCTGCACTCACTACTCTGCACTCTGCACTCACTACTCTGCACTCACTACTCTGCACACTCACTCTGCACTCACTACTCTGCACTCACTACTCTGCACTCACTACTCTGCACTCACTACTCTGACTACTCTGCACTCTGCACTCACTACTCTGCACTCACTACTCTGCACTCACTACTCTGACTACTCTGCACTCTGCACTCACTACTCTGCACTCACTACTCTGCACTCTGCACTCACTACTCTGCACTCACTACTCTGTACTCTGCACTCACTACTCTGCACTCTGCACTCACTACTCTGCACTCTGCACTCACTACTCTGCACTCACTACTCTGCACTCTGCACTCACTACTCTGCACTCTGCACTCACTACTCTGCACTCACTACTCTGCACTCTGCACTCACTACTCTGCACTCACTACTCTGCACTCACTACTCTGCACTCACTACTCTGCACTCTGCACTCACTACTCTGCACTCACTACTCTGCACTCTGCACTCACTACTCTACACTCACAACTCTGCACTCTGCACTCACAACTCTGCACTCTGCACTCACTACTCTGCACTCACTACTCTGCACTCACTACTCTGCACTCACTACTCTGCACTCACTACTCCGCACTCTGCACTCACTACTCTGCACTCACTACTCTGCACTCTGCACTCACTACTCTGCACTCTGCACTCACTACTCTGCACTCTGCACTCACTACTCTGCACTCTGCACTCACTACTCTGCACTCACTACTCTGCACTCACTACTCTGCACTCTGCACTCACTACTCTGCACTCACTACTCTGCACTCACTACTCTGCACTCTGCACTCACTACTCTGCACTCACTTCTCTGCACTCACTACTCTGCACTCACTACTCTGCACTCTGCACTCACTACTCTGCACACACTACCCTGCACTCACTACACTGCGCTCACTACCCTGCACTCACTACCCTGCACCCACTACCCTGCACTCACTACTCTGCACTCTGCACTCACTACTCTGCACTCACTACTCTGCACTCCGCACTCACTACTCTGCACTCACTACTCTGCACTCTGCACTCACTACCCTGCACTCACTACCCTGCACTCACTACCCTGCACTCACTACTCTGCACTCACTACTCTGCACTCTACACTCACTACTCTGCACTCTGCACTCACTACCCTGCACTCACTACCCTGCACTCACTACCCTGCACTCACTACTCTGCACTCACTACTCTGCACTCACTACTCTGCACTCACTACTCTGCACTCTGCACTCACTACTCTGCACTCACTACTCTGCACTCACCACCCCGCACTCACTACCCTGCACTCACTACTCTGCACTCACTACTCTGCACTCACTACTCTGCACTCTGCACTCACTACCCTGCACTCTGCACTCACTACTCTGCACTCACTACTCTACACTCACTACTCTGCACTCTGCACTCACTACCCTGCACTCACTACCCTGCACTCACTACCCTGCACTCACTACCCTGCACTCACTACTCTGCCCTCACTACTCTGCACTCTGCACTCACTACTCTGCACGCACTACTCTGCACTCTGCACTCACTACTCTGCACTCACTACCCTGCACTCACTACCCTGCACTCACTACTCTGCACTCACTACTCTGCACTCTGCACTCACTACTCTGCACTCTGCACTCACTACTCTGCACTCTGCACTCACTACTCTGCACTCACTACTCTGCACTCCCTACTCTGCACTCACTACTCTGCACTCTGCACTCACTACTCTGCACTCACTACTCTGCACTCACTACTCTGCACTCTGCACTCACTACGCTGCACTCTGCACTCACTACTCTGCACTCACTACTCTGCACTCACTACTCTGCACTCTGCACTCACTACTCTGCACTCTGCACTCACTACTCTGCACTCACTACTCTGCACTCACTACTCTGCACTCTGCACTCACTACTCTGCACTCTGCACTCACTACTCTGCACTCACTACTCTGCACTCTGCACTCACTACTCTGCACTCTGCACTCACTACTCTGCACTCACTGCTCTGCACTCTGCACTCACTGCTCTGCACTCACTGCTCTGCACTCACTGCTCTGCACTCTGCACTCACTAACCTGCACTCACACTCTGCACTCACACTCTCCACTCACTACTCTGCACTCACTACTCTGCACTCACTACTCTGCACTCACCACTCTGCACTCACCACTCTGCAGTCACCACTCTGCAGTCACTACTCTGCAGTCACCACTCTGCAGTCACCACTCTGCACTCACTACTCTGCACTCACTACTCTACACTCACTACTCTGCACTCACTACTCTGCACTCTGCACTCACTACTCTGCACACTCACTCTGCACTCACTACTCTGCACTCACTACTCTGCACTCACTACTCTGCACTCACTACTCTGCACTCACTACTCTGACTACTCTGCACTCTGCACTCACTACTCTGCACTCACTACTCTGCACTCACTACTCTGCACTCACTACTCTGCACTCACTACTCTGACTACTCTGCACTCTGCACTCACTACTCTGCACTCACTACTCTGCACTCACTACTCTGCACTCATTACTCTGCACTCACTACTCTGCACTCACTATTCTGCACTCACTATTCTGCACTCACTATTCTGCACTCTACACTCACTACTCTGCACTCTGCACTCACTACTCTGCACTCACTACTCTGCACTCAGTACTCTGCACTCTGCACTCACTACACTGCACTCACTACTCTGCACTCACTATGCACACTCACTACTCTGCACTCACTACTCTGCACTCACTACTCGGCACTCACTACTCTGCACTCACTACTCTGCACTCTGCACTCACTACACTGCACTCACTATGCACACTCACTACTCTGCACACTCACTCTGCACTCACACTCTGCACTCACAACTCTGCACTCACTACTCTACACTCTGCACTCACTACTCTGCACTCACTACTCTGCACACTCACTACTCTGCACACTCACTACTCTGCACACTCACTACTCTGCACTCAATACTCTGCACTCAATACTCTGCACACAATACTCTGCACTCAATACTCTGCACTGACTACTCTGCACTCACTACTCTGCACTCTGCACTCTGCACTCACTACTCTGCACTCACTACTCTGCACTCACTACTCTGCACTCTGCACTCACTACTCTGCACTCTGCACTCACTACTCTGCACTCACTACTCTGCACTCAACTCTGCACTCTGCACTCACTACTCTGCACTCACTACTCTGGACTCACTACTCTGCACTCACTACTCTGCACTCTGCACTCACTACTCTGAACTCACTACTCTGCACTCACTACTCTGCACTCACTACTCTGCACTCACTACTCTGCACTCACTACTCTGCACTTTGCACTCACTACTCTGCACTCTGCACTCACTACTCTGCACTCTGCACTCACTACTCTGCACTCACTGCTCTGCACTCTGCACTCACTACTCTGCACTCACTACTCTGCACTCTGCACTCACTACTCTGCACTCTGCACTCACTACTCTGCACTCTGCACTCACTACTCTGCACTCTGCACTCACTACTCTGCACTCTGCACTCACTACTCTGCACTCTGCACTCTGCACTCACTACTCTGCACTCTGCACTCACTACTCTGCACTCACTACTCAGCACTCACTACTCTGCACTCACTACTCTGCACTCTGCACTCTGCACTCACTACTCTGCACTCACTACTCTGCACTCTGCACTCACTACTCTACACTCACAACTCTGCACTCTGCACTCACAACTCTGCACTCTGCACTCACTACTCTGCACTCTGCACTCTGCACTCACTACTCTGCACTCTGCACTCACTACTCTGCACTCACTACTCTGCACTCACTACTCCGCACTCTGCACTCACTACTCTGCACTCACTACTCTGCACTCTGCACTCACTACTCTGCACTCTGCACTCACTACTCTGCACTCACTACTCTGCACTCACTACTCTGCACTCACTACTCTGCACTCTGCACTCACTACTCTGCACTCTGCACTCACTACTCTGCACTCACTACTCTGCACTCAACTCTGCACTCTGCACTCACTACTCTGCACTCACTACTCTGGACTCACTACTCTGCACTCACTACTCTGCACTCTGCACTCACTACTCTGCACTCACTACTCTGCACTCACTACTCTGCACTCACTACTCTGCACTCACTACTCTGCACTCACTACTCTGCACTCTGCACTCACTACTCTGCACTCTGCACTCACTACTCTGCACTCTGCACTCACTACTCTGCACTCACTACTCTGCACTCTGCACTCACTACTCTGCACTCACTACTCTGCACTCTGCACTCACTACTCTGCACTCTGCACTCACTACTCTGCACTCTGCACTCACTACTCTGTACTCTGCACTCACTACTCTGCACTCTGCACTCACTACTCTGCACTCACTACTCTGCACTCTGCACTCACTACTCTACACTCACAACTCTGCACTCTGCACTCACAACTCTGCACTCTGCACTCACTACTCTGCACTCTGCACTCTGCACTCACTACTCTGCACTCTGCACTCACTACTCTGCACTCACTACTCTGCACTCACTACTCCGCACTCTGCACTCACTACTCTGCACTCA
Source organism: Lissotriton helveticus (assembly GCF_964261635.1). NCBI lineage: Eukaryota > Metazoa > Chordata > Amphibia > Caudata > Salamandridae > Lissotriton > Lissotriton helveticus. Next base: position 191,197,988 of record NC_136060.1, read on the forward strand.
CTACTCTGCACTCTGCACTCACTACTCTGCACTCTGCACTCACTACTCTGCACTCTGCACTCACTACTCTGCACTCACTACTCTGCACTCACTACTCTGCACTCACTACTCTGCACTCACTACTCTGCACTCTGCACTCACTACTCTGCACTCACTACTCTGCACTCTGCACTCACTACTCTGCACTCTGCACTCACTACTCTGCACTCACTACTCTGCACTCACTACTCTGCACTCACTACTCGGCACTCACTACTCTGCACTCACTACTCTGCACTCTGCACTCTGCACTCACTACTCTGCACTCACTACTCTGCACTCTGCACTCACTACTCTACACTCACAACTCTGCACTCTGCACTCACAACTCTGTACTCTGCACTCACTACTCTGCACACACTACCCTGCACTCACTACCCTGCACTCACTACCCTGCACCCACTACCCTGCACTCACTACTCTGCACTCTGCACTCACTACTCTGCACTCACTACTCTGCACTCTGCACTCACTACTCTGCACTCTGCACTCACTACCCTGCACTCACTACCCTGCACTCACTACTCTGCACTCACTACTCTGCACTCTGCACTCACTACTCTGCACTCTGCACTCACTACTCTGCACTCACTACTCTGCACACTCACTCTGCACTCACTACTCTGCACTCACTACTCTGCACTCACTACTCTGCACTCACTACTCTGACTACTCTGCACTCTGCACTCACTACTCTGCACTCACTACTCTGCACTCACTACTCTGCACTCACTACTCTGACTACTCTGCACTCTGCACTCACTACTCTGCACTCACTACTCTGCACTCTGCACTCACTACTCTGCACTCACTACTCTGTACTCTGCACTCACTACTCTGCACTCTGCACTCACTACTCTGCACTCTGCACTCACTACTCTGCACTCACTACTCTGCACTCTGCACTCACTGCTCTGCACTCTGCACTCACTACTCTGCACTCTGCACTCACTACTCTGCACTCTGCACTCACTACTCTGCACTCACTACTCTGCACTCACTACTCTGCACTCACTACTCTGCACTCTGCACTCACTACTCTGCACTCACTACTCTGCACTCTGCACTCACTACTCTACACTCACAACTCTGCACTCTGCACTCACAACTCTGCACTCTGCACTCACTACTCTGCACTCACTACTCTGCACTCTGCACTCACTACTCTGCACTCACTACTCTGCACTCACTACTCCGCACTCTGCACTCACTACTCTGCACTCACTACTCTGCACTCTGCACTCACTACTCTGCACTCTGCACTCACTACTCTGCACTCACTACTCTGCACTCACTACTCTGCACTCACTACTCTGCACTCTGCACTCACTACTCTTCACTCACTACTCTGCACTCTGCACTCACTACTGTGCACTCTGCACTCACTACTCTGCACGCACTTCTCTGCACTCACTACTCTGCACTCACTACTCTGCACTCTGCACTCACTACTCTGCACACACTACCCTGCACTCACTACCCTGCGCTCACTACCCTGCACTCACTACCCTGCACCTACTACCCTGCACTCACTACTCTGCACTCTGCACTCACTACTCTGCACTCACTACTCTGCACTCCGCACTCACTACTCTGCACTCACTACCCTGCACTCACTACCCTGCACTCACTACCCTGCACTCACTACTCTGCACTCACTATTCTGCACTCTACACTCACTACTCTGCACTCTGCACTCACTACCCTGCACTCACTACCCTGCACTCACTACCCTGCACTCACTACCCTGCACTCACTACTCTGCACTCACTACTCTGCACTCACTACTCTGCACGCAGTACTCTGCACTCTGCACTCACTACTCTGCACTCACTACTCTGCACTCACTACTCTGCACTCACTACTCGGCACTCACTACTCTGCACTCACTACTCTGCACTCTGCACTCTGCACTCACTACTCTGCACTCACTACTCTGCACTCTGCACTCACTACTCTACACTCACAACTCTGCACTCTGCACTCACAACTCTGCACTCTGCACTCACTACTCTGCACACACTACCCTGCACTCACTACCCTGCACTCACTACCCTGCACTCACTACCCTGCACCCACTACCCTGCACTCACTACTCTGCACTCTGCACTCACTACTCTGCACTCACTACTCTGCACTCTGCACTCACTACTCTGCACTCACTACTCTGCACTCTGCACTCACTACCCTGCACTCACTACCCTGCACTCACTACTCTGCACTCACTACTCTGCACTCTGCACTCACTACTCTGCACTCTGCACTCACTACTCTGCACTCACTACTCTGCACACTCACTCTGCACTCACTACTCTGCACTCACTACTCTGCACTCACTACTCTGCACTCACTACTCTGCACTCACTACTCTGACTACTCTGCACTCTGCACTCACTACTCTGCACTCACTACTCTGCACTCACTACTCTGCACTCACTACTCTGACTACTCTGCCCTCTGCACTCACTACTCTGCACTCACTACTCTGCACTCTGCACTCACTACTCTGCACTCACTACTCTGTACTCTGCACTCACTACTCTGCACTCTGCACTCACTACTCTGCACTCTGCACTCACTACTCTGCACTCACTACTCTGCACTCTGCACTCACTACTCTGCACTCTGCACTCACTACTCTGCACTCACTACTCTGCACTCTGCACTCACTACTCTGCACTCACTACTCTGCACTCACTACTCTACACTCACTACTCTGCACTCTGCACTCACTACTCTGCACTCTGCACTCACTACTCTACACTCACAACTCTGCACTCTGCACTCACAACTCTGCACTCTGCACTCACTACTCTGCACTCACTACTCTGCACTCTGCACTCACTACTCTGCACTCACTACTCTGCACTCACTACTCCACACTCTGCACTCACTACTCTGCACTCACTACTCTGCACTCTGCACTCACTACTCTGCACTCTGCACTCACTACTCTGCACTCTGCACTCACTACTCTGCACTCACTACTCTGCACTCACTACTCTGCACTCACTACTCTGCACTCACTACTCTGCACTCTGCACTCACTACTCTGCACTCACTACTCTGCACTCTGCACTCACTACTCTGCACTCTGCACTCACTACTCTGCACTCACTTCTCTGCACTCACTACTCTGCACTCTGCACTCACTACTCTGCACACACTACCCTGCACTCACTACACTGCGCTCACTACCCTGCACTCACTACCCTGCACCCACTACCCTGCACTCACTACTCTGCACTCTGCACTCACTACTCTGCACTCACTACTCTGCACTCCGCACTCACTACTCTGCACTCACTACTCTGCACTCTGCACTCACTACCCTGCACTCACTACCCTGCACTCACTACCCTGCACTCACTACTCTGCACTCACTACTCTGCACTCTACACTCACTACTCTGCACTCTGCACTCACTACCCTGCACTCACTACCCTGCACTCACTACCCTGCACTCACTACTCTGCACTCACTACTCTGCACTCACTACTCTGCACTCACTACTCTGCACTCTGCACTCACTACTCTGCACTCACTACTCTGCACTCACCACCCCGCACTCACTACCCTGCACTCACTACTCTGCACTCACTACTCTGCACTCACTACTCTGCACTCTGCACTCACTACCCTGCACTCTGCACTCACTACTCTGCACTCACTACTCTGCACTCTGCACTCACTACCCTGCACTCACTACCCTGCACTCACTACCCTGCACTCACTACCCTGCACTCACTACTCTGCCCTCACTACTCTGCACTCTGCACTCACTACTCTGCACGCACTACTCTGCACTCTGTACTCACTACTCTGCACTCACTACCCTGCACTCACTACCCTGCACTCACTACTCTGCACTCACTACTCTGCACTCTGCACTCACTACTCTGCACTCTGCACTCACTACTCTGCACTCTGCACTCACTACTCTGCACTCACTACTCTGCACTCCCTACTCTGCACTCACTACTCTGCACTCTGCACTCACTACTCTGCACTCACTACTCTGCACTCTGCACTCACTACTCTGCACTCTGCACTCACTACGCTGCACTCTGCACTCACTACTCTGCACTCACTACTCTGCACTCACTACTCTGCACTCTGCACTCACTACTCTGCACTCTGCACTCACTACTCTGCACTCACTACTCTGCACTCACTACTCTGCACTCTGCACTCACTACTCTGCACTCTGCACTCACTACTCTGCACTCACTACTCTGCACTCTGCACTCACTACTCTGCACTCTGCACTCACTACTCTGCACTCTGCACTCACTACTCTGCACTCTGCACTCACTGCTCTGCACTCTGCACTCACTGCTCTGCACTCACTGCTCTGCACTCACTGCTCTGCACTCTGCACTCACTAACCTGCACTCACACTCTGCACTCACACTCTCCACTCACTACTCTGCACTCACTACTCTGCACTCACTACTCTGCACTCACCACTCTGCACTCACCACTCTGCAGTCACCACTCTGCAGTCACTACTCTGCAGTCACCACTCTGCAGTCACCACTCTGCACTCACTACTCTGCACTCACTACTCTACACTCACTACTCTGCACTCACTACTCTGCACTCTGCACTCACTACTCTGCACACTCACTCTGCACTCACTACTCTGCACTCACTACTCTGCACTCACTACTCTGCACTCACTACTCTGCACTCACTACTCTGACTACTCTGCACTCTGCACTCACTACTCTGCACTCACTACTCTGCACTCACTACTCTGCACTCACTACTCTGCACTCACTACTCTGACTACTCTGCACTCTGCACTCACTACTCTGCACTCACTACTCTGCACTCACTACTCTGCACTCATTACTCTGCACTCACTACTCTGCACTCACTATTCTGCACTCACTATTCTGCACTCACTATTCTGCACTCTACACTCACTACTCTGCACTCTGCACTCACTACTCTGCACTCACTACTCTGCACTCACTACACTGCACTCACTACTCTGCACTCACTATGCACACTCACTACTCTGCACTCACTACTCTGCACTCACTACTCGGCACTCACTACTCTGCACTCACTACTCTGCACTCACTACACTGCACTCACTATGCACACTCACTACTCTGCACACTCACTCTGCACTCACACTCTGCACTCACAACTCTGCACTCACTACTCTGCACTCTGCACTCACTACTCTGCACTCACTACTCTGCACACTCACTACTCTGCACACTCACTACTCTGCACACTCACTACTCTGCACTCAATACTCTGCACTCAATACTCTGCACACAATACTCTGCACTCAATACTCTGCACTGACTACTCTGCACTCACTACTCTGCACTCTGCACTCTGCACTCACTACTCTGCACTCACTACTCTGCACTCTGCACTCACTACTCTGCACTCTGCACTCACTACTCTGCACTCACTACTCTGCACTCAACTCTGCACTCTGCACTCACTACTCTGCACTCACTACTCTGGACTCACTACTCTGCACTCACTACTCTGCACTCTGCACTCACTACTCTGAACTCACTACTCTGCACTCACTACTCTGCACTCACTACTCTGCACTCACTACTCTGCACTCTGCACTCACTACTCTGCACTCTGCACTCACTACTCTGCACTCTGCACTCACTACTCTGCACTCACTACTCTGCACTCTGCACTCACTACTCTGCACTCACTACTCTGCACTCTGCACTCACTACTCTGCACTCTGCACTCACTACTCTGCACTCTGCACTCACTACTCTGCACTCTGCACTCTCTACTCTGCACTCTGCACTCACTACTCTGCACTCTGCACTCTGCACTCACTACTCTGCACTCTGCACTCACTACTCTGCACTCACTACTCAGCACTCACTACTCTGCACTCACTACTCTGCACTCTGCACTCTGCACTCACTACTCTGCACTCACTACTCTGCACTCTGCACTCACTACTCTACACTCACAACTCTGCACTCTGCACTCACAACTCTGCACTCTGCACTCACTACTCTGCACTCTGCACTCTGCACTCACTACTCTGCACTCTGCACTCACTACTCTGCACTCACTACTCTGCACTCACTACTCCGCACTCTGCACTCACTACTCTGCACTCACTACTCTGCACTCTGCACTCACTACTCTGCACTCTGCACTCACTACTCTGCACTCACTACTCTGCACTCACTACTCTGCACTCACTACTCTGCACTCACTACTCTGCACTCTGCACTCACTACTCTGCACTCACTACTCTGCACTCTGCACTCACTACTCTGCACTCTGCACTCACTACTCTGCACTCACTACTCTGCACTCACTACTCTGCACTCACTACTCCGCACTCACTACTCTGCACTCACTACTCTGCACTCTGCACTCTGCACTCACTACTCTGCACTCACTACTCTGCACTCTGCACTCACTACTCTACACTCACAACTCTGCACTCTGCACTCACAACTCTGCACTCTGCACTCACTACTCTGCACACACTACCCTGCACTCACTACCCTGCACTCACTACCCTGCACTCACTACCCTGCACCCACTACCCTGCACTCACTACTCTGCACTCTGCACTCACTACTCTGCACTCACTACTCTGCACTCTGCACTCACTACTCTGCACTCACTACTCTGCACTCTGCACTCACTACCCTGCACTCACTACCCTGCACTCACTACTCTGCACTCACTACTCTGCACTCTGCACTCACTACTCTGCACTCTGCACTCACTACTCTGCACTCACTACTCTGCACACTCACTCTGCACTCACTACTCTGCACTCACTACTCTGCACTCACTACTCTGCACTCACTACTCTGACTACTCTGCACTCTGCACTCACTACTCTGCACTCACTACTCTGCACTCACTACTCTGCACTCACTACTCTGACTACTCTGCACTCTGCACTCACTGCTCTGCACTCACTACTCTGCACTCTGCACTCACTACTCTGCACTCACTACTCTGTACTCTGCACTCACTACTCTGCACTCTGCACTCACTACTCTGCACTCTGCACTCACTACTCTGCACTCACTACTCTGCACTCTGCACTCACTACTCTGCACTCTGCACTCACTACTCTGCACTCTGCACTCACTACTCTGCACTCTGCACTCACTACTCTGCACTCACTACTCTGCACTCACTACTCTGCACTCACTACTCTGCACTCTGCACTCACTACTCTGCACTCACTACTCTGCACTCTGCACTCACTACTCTACACTCACAACTCTGCACTCTGCACTCACAACTCTGCACTCTGCACTCACTACTCTGCACTCACTACTCTGCACTGTGCACTCACTACTCTGCACTCACTACTCTGCACTCACTACTCCGCACTCTGCACTCACTACTCTGCACTCACTACTCTGCACTCTGCACTCACTACTCTGCACTCTGTACTCACTACTCTGCACTCACTACTCTGCACTCAACTCTGCACTCTGCACTCACTACTCTGCACTCACTACTCTGGACTCACTACTCTGCACTCACTACTCTGCACTCTGCACTCACTACTCTGCACTCTGCACTCACTACTCTGCACTCTGCACTCACTACTCTGCACTCACTACTCTGCACTCACTACTCTGCACTCACTACTCTGCACTCACTACTCTGCACTCTGCACTCACTACTCTGCACTCACTACTCTGCACTCTGCACTCACTACTCTGCACTCTGCACTCACTACTCTGCACTCACTACTCTGCACTCACTACTCTGCACTCACTACTCGGCACTCACTACTCTGCACTCACTACTCTGCACTCTGCACTCTGCACTCACTACTCTGCACTCACTACTCTGCACTCTGCACTCACTACTCTACACTCACAACTCTGCACTCTGCACTCACAACTCTGCACTCTGCACTCACTACTCTGCACACACTACCCTGCACTCACTACCCTGCACTCACTACCCTGCACTCACTACCCTGCACCCACTATCCTGCACTCACTACTCTGCACTCTGCACTCACTACTCTGCACTCACTACTCTGCACTCTGCACTCACTACTCTGCACTCACTACTCTGCACTCTGCACTCACTACCCTGCACTCACTACCCTGCACTCACTACTCTGCACTCACTACTCTGCACTCTGCACTCACTACTCTGCACTCTGCACTCACTACTCTGCACTCACTACTCTGCACACTCACTCTGCACTCACTACTCTGCACTCACTACTCTGCACTCACTACTCTGCACTCACTACTCTGACTACTCTGCACTCTGCACTCACTACTCTGCACTCACTACTCTGCACTCACTACTCTGCACTCACTACTCTGACTACTCTGCACTCTGCACTCACTACTCTGCACTCACTACTCTGCACTCTGCACTCACTACTCTGCACTCACTACTCTGTACTCTGCACTCACTACTCTGCACTCTGCACTCACTACTCTGCACTCTGCACTCACTACTCTGCACTCACTACTCTGCACTCTGCACTCACTACTCTGCACTCTGCACTCACTACTCTGCACTCTGCACTCACTACTCTGCACTCACTACTCTGCACTCACTACTCTGCACTCACTACTCTGCACTCTGCACTCACTACTCTGCACTCACTACTCTGCACTCTGCACTCACTACTCTACACTCACAACTCTGCACTCTGCACTCACAACTCTGCACTCTGCACTCACTACTCTGCACTCTGCACTCACTACTCTGCACTCTGCACTCACTACTCTGCACTCACTACTCTGCACTCACTACTCCGCACTCTGCACTCACTACTCTGCACTCACTACTCTGCACTCTGCACTCACTACTCTGCACTCTGCACTCACTACTCTGCACTCTGCACTCACTACTCTGCACTCACTACTCTGCACTCACTACTCTGCACTCACTACTCTGCACTCTGCACTCACTACTCTTCACTCACTACTCTGCACTCTGCACTCACTACTCTGCACTCTGCACTCACTACTCTGCACGCACTTCTCTGCACTCACTACTCTGCACTCACTACTCTGCACTCTGCACTCACTACTCTGCACACACTACCCTGCACTCGCTACCCTGCGCTCACTACCCTGCACTCACTACCCTGCACCTACTACCCTGCACTCACTACTCTGCACTCTGCACTCACTACTCTGCACTCACTACTCTGCACTCCGCACTCACTACTCTGCACTCACTACTCTGCACTCTGCACTCACTACCCTGCACTCACTACCCTGCACTCACTACCCTGCACTCACTACTCTGCACTCACTACTCTGCACTCTACACTCACTACTCTGCACTCTGCACTCACTACCCTGCACTCACTACCCTGCACTCACTACCCTGCACTCACTACTCTGCACTCACTACTCTGCACTCACTACTCTGCACGCAGTACTCTGCACTCTGCACTCACTACTCTGCACTCACTACTCTGCACTCACTACTCTGCACTCACTACTCGGCACTCACTACTCTGCACTCACTACTCTGCACTCTGCACTCTGCACTCACTACTCTGCACTCACTACTCTGCACTCTGCACTCACTACTCTACACTCACAACTCTGCACTCTGCACTCACAACTCTGCACTCTGCACTCACTACTCTGCACACACTACCCTGCACTCACTACCCTGCACTCACTACCCTGCACTCACTACCCTGCACCCACTACCCTGCACTCACTACTCTGCACTCTGCACTCACTACTCTGCACTCACTACTCTGCACTCTGCACTCACTACTCTGCACTCACTACTCTGCACTCTGCACTCACTACCCTGCACTCACTACCCTGCACTCACTACTCTGCACTCACTACTCTGCACTCTGCACTCACTACTCTGCACTCTGCACTCACTACTCTGCACTCACTACTCTGCACACTCACTCTGCACTCACTACTCTGCACTCACTACTCTGCACTCACTACTCTGCACTCACTACTCTGCACTCACTACTCTGACTACTCTGCACTCTGCACTCACTACTCTGCACTCACTACTCTGCACTCACTACTCTGCACTCACTACTCTGACTACTCTGCACTCTGCACTCACTACTCTGCACTCACTACTCTGCACTCTGCACTCACTACTCTGCACTCACTACTCTGTACTCTGCACTCACTACTCTGCACTCTGCACTCACTACTCTGCACTCTGCACTCACTACTCTGCACTCACTACTCTGCACTCTGCACTCACTACTCTGCACTCTGCACTCACTACTCTGCACTCACTACTCTGCACTCTGCACTCACTACTCTGCACTCACTACTCTGCACTCACTACTCTGCACTCACTACTCTGCACTCTGCACTCACTACTCTGCACTCTGCACTCACTACTCTACACTCACAACTCTGCACTCTGCACTCACAACTCTGCACTCTGCACTCACTACTCTGCACTCACTACTCTGCACTCTGCACTCACTACTCTGCACTCACTACTCTGCACTCACTACTCCACACTCTGCACTCACTACTCTGCACTCACTACTCTGCACTCTGCACTCACTACTCTGCACTCTGCACTCACTACTCTGCACTCTGCACTCACTACTCTGCACTCACTACTCTGCACTCACTACTCTGCACTCACTACTCTGCACTCACTACTCTGCACTCTGCACTCACTACTCTGCACTCACTACTCTGCACTCTGCACTCACTACTCTGCACTCTGCACTCACTACTCTGCACTCACTTCTCTGCACTCACTACTCTGCACTCACTACTCTGCACTCTGCACTCACTACTCTGCACACACTACCCTGCACTCACTACACTGCGCTCACTACCCTGCACTCACTACCCTGCACCCACTACCCTGCACTCACTACTCTGCACTCTGCACTCACTACTCTGCACTCACTACTCTGCACTCCGCACTCACTACTCTGCACTCACTACTCTGCACTCTGCACTCACTACCCTGCACTCACTACCCTGCACTCACTACCCTGCACTCACTACTCTGCACTCACTACTCTGCACTCTACACTCACTACTCTGCACTCTGCACTCACTACCCTGCACTCACTACCCTGCACTCACTACTCTGCACTCACTACTCTGCACTCACTACTCTGCACTCACTACTCTGCACTCTGCACTCACTACTCTGCACTCACTACTCTGCACTCACCACCCCGCACTCACTACCCTGCACTCACTACTCTGCACTCACTACTCTGCACTCACTACTCTGCACTCTGCACTCACTACCCTGCACTCTGCACTCACTACTCTGCACTCACTACTCTGCACTCTGCACTCACTACCCTGCACTCACTACCCTGCACTCACTACCCTGCACTCACTACCCTGCACTCACTACTCTGCCCTCACTACTCTGCACTCTGCACTCACTACTCTGCACGCACTACTCTGCACTCTGTACTCACTACTCTGCACTCACTACCCTGCACTCACTACCCTGCACTCACTACTCTGCACTCACTACTCTGCACTCTGCACTCACTACTCTGCACTCTGCACTCACTACTCTGCACTCTGCACTCACTACTCTGCACTCACTACTCTGCACTCCCTACTCTGCACTCACTACTCTGCACTCTGCACTCACTACTCTGCACTCACTACTCTGCACTCTGCACTCACTACTCTGCACTCTGCACTCACTACGCTGCACTCTGCACTCACTACTCTGCACTCACTACTCTGCACTCACTACTCTGCACTCTGCACTCACTACTCTGCACTCTGCACTCACTACTCTGCACTCACTACTCTGCACTCACTACTCTGCACTCTGCACTCACTACTCTGCACTCTGCACTCACTACTCTGCACTCACTACTCTGCACTCTGCACTCACTACTCTGCACTCTGCACTCACTACTCTGCACTCTGCACTCACTACTCTGCACTCTGCACTCACTGCTCTGCACTCTGCACTCACTGCTCTGCACTCACTGCTCTGCACTCACTGCTCTGCACTCTGCACTCACTAACCTGCACTCACACTCTGCACTCACACTCTCCACTCACTACTCTGCACTCACTACTCTGCACTCACTACTCTGCACTCACCACTCTGCACTCACCACTCTGCAGTCACCACTCTGCAGTCACTACTCTGCAGTCACCACTCTGCAGTCACCACTCTGCACTCACTACTCTGCACTCACTACTCTACACTCACTACTCTGCACTCACTACTCTGCACTCTGCACTCACTACTCTGCACACTCACTCTGCACTCACTACTCTGCACTCACTACTCTGCACTCACTACTCTGCACTCACTACTCTGCACTCACTACTCTGACTACTCTGCACTCTGCACTCACTACTCTGCACTCACTACTCTGCACTCACTACTCTGCACTCACTACTCTGCACTCACTACTCTGACTACTCTGCACTCTGCACTCACTACTCTGCACTCACTACTCTGCACTCACTACTCTGCACTCATTACTCTGCACTCACTACTCTGCACTCACTATTCTGCACTCACTATTCTGCACTCACTATTCTGCACTCTACACTCACTACTCTGCACTCTGCACTCACTACTCTGCACTCACTACTCTGCACTCACTACACTGCACTCACTACTCTGCACTCACTATGCACACTCACTACTCTGCACTCACTACTCTGCACTCACTACTCGGCACTCACTACTCTGCACTCACTACACTGCACTCACTATGCACACTCACTACTCTGCACACTCACTCTGCACTCACACTCTGCACTCACAACTCTGCACTCACTACTCTGCACTCTGCACTCACTACTCTGCACTCACTACTCTGCACACTCACTACTCTGCACACTCACTACTCTGCACACTCACTACTCTGCACTCAATACTCTGCACTCAATACTCTGCACACAATACTCTGCACTCAATACTCTGCACTGACTACTCTGCACTCACTACTCTGCACTCTGCACTCACTACTCTGCACTCACTACTCTGCACTCTGCACTCACTACTCTGCACTCTGCACTCACTACTCTGCACTCACTACTCTGCACTCAACTCTGCACTCTGCACTCACTACTCTGCACTCACTACTCTGGACTCACTACTCTGCACTCACTACTCTGCACTCTGCACTCACTACTCTGAACTCACTACTCTGCACTCACTACTCTGCACTCACTACTCTGCACTCTGCACTCACTACTCTGCACTCTGCACTCACTACTCTGCACTCTGCACTCACTACTCTGCACTCACTACTCTGCACTCTGCACTCACTACTCTGCACTCACTACTCTGCACTCTGCACTCACTACTCTGCACTCTGCACTCACTACTCTGCACTCTGCACTCACTACTCTGCACTCTGCACTCACTACTCTGCACTCTGCACTCACTACTCTGCACTCTGCACTCTGCACTCACTACTCTGCACTCTGCACTCACTACTCTGCACTCACTACTCAGCACTCACTACTCTGCACTCACTACTCTGCACTCTGCACTCTGCACTCACTACTCTGCACTCACTACTCTGCACTCTGCACTCACTACTCTACACTCACAACTCTGCACTCTGCACTCACAACTCTGCACTCTGCACTCACTACTCTGCACTCTGCACTCTGCACTCACTACTCTGCACTCTGCACTCACTACTCTGCACTCACTACTCTGCACTCACTACTCCGCACTCTGCACTCACTACTCTGCACTCACTACTCTGCACTCTGCACTCACTACTCTGCACTCTGCACTCACTACTCTGCACTCACTACTCTGCACTCACTACTCTGCACTCACTACTCTGCACTCACTACTCTGCACTCTGCACTCACTACTCTGCACTCACTACTCTGCACTCTGCACTCACTACTCTGCACTCTGCACTCACTACTCTGCACTCACTACTCTGCACTCACTACTCTGCACTCACTACTCCGCACTCACTACTCTGCACTCACTACTCTGCACTCTGCACTCTGCACTCACTACTCTGCACTCACTACTCTGCACTCTGCACTCACTACTCTACACTCACAACTCTGCACTCTGCACTCACAACTCTGCACTCTGCACTCACTACTCTGCACACACTACCCTGCACTCACTACCCTGCACTCACTACCCTGCACTCACTACCCTGCACCCACTACCCTGCACTCACTACTCTGCACTCTGCACTCACTACTCTGCACTCACTACTCTGCACTCTGCACTCACTACTCTGCACTCACTACTCTGCACTCTGCACTCACTACCCTGCACTCACTACCCTGCACTCACTACTCTGCACTCACTACTCTGCACTCTGCACTCACTACTCTGCACTCTGCACTCACTACTCTGCACTCACTACTCTGCACACTCACTCTGCACTCACTACTCTGCACTCACTACTCTGCACTCACTACTCTGCACTCACTACTCTGACTACTCTGCACTCTGCACTCACTACTCTGCACTCACTACCCTGCACTCACTACTCTGCACTCACTACTCTGACTACTCTGCACTCTGCACTCACTACTCTGCACTCACTACTCTGCACTCTGCACTCACTACTCTGCACTCACTACTCTGTACTCTGCACTCACTACTCTGCACTCTGCACTCACTACTCTGCACTCTGCACTCACTACTCTGCACTCACTACTCTGCACTCTGCACCCACTACTCTGCACTCACTACTCTGCACTCTGCACTCACTACTCTGCACTCTGCACTCACTACTCTGCACTCACTACTCTGCACTCACTACTCTGCACTCACTACTCTGCACTCTGCACTCACTACTCTGCACTCACTACTCTGCACTCTGCACTCACTACTCTACACTCACAACTCTGCACTCTGCACTCACAACTCTGCACTCTGCACTCACTACTCTGCACTCACTACTCTGCACTCTGCACTCACTACTCTGCACTCACTACTCTGCACTCACTACTCCGCACTCTGCACTCACTACTCTGCACTCACTACTCTGCACTCTGCACTCACTACTCTGCACTCTGCACTCACTACTCTGCACTCTGCACTCACTACTCTGCACTCACTACTCTGCACTCACTACTCTGCACTCACTACTCTGACTACTCTGCACTCTGCACTCACTACTCTGCACTCACTACTCTGCACTCACTACTCTGCACTCATTACTCTGCACTCACTACTCTGCACTCACTATTCTGCACTCACTATTCTGCACTCACTATTCTGCACTCTACACTCACTACTCTGCACTCTGCACTCACTACTCTGCACTCACTACTCTGCACTCACTACACTGCACTCACTACTCTGCACTCACTATGCACACTCACTACTCTGCACTCACTACTCTGCACTCACTACTCGGCACTCACTACTCTGCACTCACTACTCTGCACTCACTACACTGCACTCACTATGCACACTCACTACTCTGCACACTCACTCTGCACTCACACTCTGCACTCACAACTCTGCACTCACTACTCTGCACTCTGCACTCACTACTCTGCACTCACTACTCTGCACACTCACTACTCTGCACACTCACTACTCTGCACACTCACTACTCTGCACTCAATACTCTGCACTCAATACTCTGCACACAATACTCTGCACTCAATACTCTGCACTGACTACTCTGCACTCACTACTCTGCACTCTGCACTCTGCACTCACTACTCTGCACTCACTACTCTGCACTCTGCACTCACTACTCTGCACTCTGCACTCACTACTCTGCACTCACTACTCTGCACTCAACTCTGCACTCTGCACTCACTACTCTGCACTCACTACTCTGGACTCACTACTCTGCACTCACTACTCTGCACTCTGCACTCACTACTCTGAACTCACTACTCTGCACTCACTACTCTGCACTCACTACTCTGCACTCACTACTCTGCACTCTGCACTCACTACTCTGCACTCTGCACTCACTACTCTGCACTCTGCACTCACTACTCTGCACTCACTACTCTGCACTCTGCACTCACTACTCTGCACTCACTACTCTGCACTCTGCACTCACTACTCTGCACTCTGCACTCACTACTCTGCACTCTGCACTCACTACTCTGCACTCTGCACTCACTACTCTGCACTCTGCACTCACTACTCTGCACTCTGCACTCACTACTCTGCACTCTGCACTCACTACTCTGCACTCACTACTCAGCACTCACTACTCTGCACTCACTACTCTGCACTCTGCACTCACTACTCTGCACTCACTACTCTGCACTCTGCACTCACTACTCTACACTCACAACTCTGCACTCTGCACTCACAACTCTGCACTCTGCACTCACTACTCTGCACTCTGCACTCTGCACTCACTACTCTGCACTCTGCACTCACTACTCTGCACTCACTACTCTGCACTCACTACTCCGCACTCTGCACTCACTACTCTGCACTCACTACTCTGCACTCTGCACTCACTACTCTGCACTCTGCACTCACTACTCTGCACTCACTACTCTGCACTCACTACTCTGCACTCACTACTCTGCACTCACTACTCTGCACTCTGCACTCACTACTCTGCACTCACTACTCTGCACTCTGCACTCACTACTCTGCACTCTGCACTCACTACTCTGCACTCACTACTCTGCACTCACTACTCTGCACTCACTACTCCGCACTCACTACTCTGCACTCACTACTCTGCACTCTGCACTCTGCACTCACTACTCTGCACTCACTACTCTGCACTCTGCACTCACTACTCTACACTCACAACTCTGCACTCTGCACTCACAATTCTGCACTCTGCACTCACTACTCTGCACACACTACCCTGCACTCACTACCCTGCACTCACTACCCTGCACTCACTACCCTGCACCCACTACCGTGCACTCACTACTCTGCACTCTGCACTCACTACTCTGCACTCACTACTCTGCACTCTGCACTCACTACTCTGCACTCACTACTCTGCACTCTGCACTCACTACCCTGCACTCACTACCCTGCACTCACTACTCTGCACTCACTACTCTGCACTCTGCACTCACTACTCTGCACTCTGCACTCACTACTCTGCACTCACTACTCTGCACACTCACTCTGCACTCACTACTCTGCACTCACTACTCTGCACTCACTACTCTGCACTCACTACTCTGACTACTCTGCACTCTGCACTCACTACTCTGCACTCACTACTCTGCACTCACTACTCTGCACTCACTACTCTGACTACTCTGCACTCTGCACTCACTACTCTGCACTCACTACTCTGCACTCTGCACTCACTACTCTGCACTCACTACTCTGTACTCTGCACTCACTACTCTGCACTCTGCACTCACTACTCTGCACTCTGCACTCACTACTCTGCACTCACTACTCTGCACTCTGCACCCACTACTCTGCACTCACTACTCTGCACTCTGCACTCACTACTCTGCACTCTGCACTCACTACTCTGCACTCACTACTCTGCACTCACTACTCTGCACTCACTACTCTGCACTCTGCACTCACTACTCTGCACTCACTACTCTGCACTCTGCACTCACTACTCTACACTCACAACTCTGCACTCTGCACTCACAACTCTGCACTCTGCACTCACTACTCTGCACTCACTACTCTGCACTCTGCACTCACTACTCTGCACTCACTACTCTGCACTCACTACTCCGCACTCTGCACTCACTACTCTGCACTCACTACTCTGCACTCTGCACTCACTACTCTGCACTCTGCACTCACTACTCTGCACTCTGCACTCACTACTCTGCACTCACTACTCTGCACTCACTACTCTGCACTCACTACTCTGCACTCACTACTCTGCACTCTGCACTCACTACTCTGCACTCACTACTCTGCACTCTGCACTCACTACTCTGCACTCTGCACTCACTACTCTGCACTCACTTCTCTGCACTCACTACTCTGCACTCACTACTCTGCACTCTGCACTCACTACTCTGCACACACTACCCTGCACTCACTACCCTGCGCTCACTACCCTGCACTCACTACCCTGCACCCACTACCCTGCACTCACTACTCTGCACTCTGCACTCACTACTCTGCACTCACTACTCTGCACTCCGCACTCACTACTCTGCACTCACTACTCTGCACTCTGCACTCACTACCCTGCACTCACTACCCTTCACTCACTACCCTGCACTCACTACTCTGCACTCACTACTCTGCACTCTACACTCACTACTCTGCACTCTGCACTCACTACCCTGCACTCACTACCCTGCACTCACTACCCTGCACTAACTACCCTGCACTCACTACTCTGCACTCACTACTCTGCACTCACTACTCTGCACGCACTACTCTGCACTCTGCACTCACTACTCTGCACTCACTACTCTGCACTCACTACTCTGCACTCACTACTCGGCACTCACTACTCTGCACTCACTACTCTGCACTCTGCACTCTGCACTCACTACTCTGCACTCACTACTCTGCACTCTGCACTCACTACTCTACACTCACAACTCTGCACTCTGCACTCACAACTCTGCACTCTGCACTCACTACTCTGCACACACTACCCTGCACTCACTACCCTGCACTCACTACCCTGCACTCACTACCCTGCACCCACTACCCTGCACTCACTACTCTGCACTCTGCACTCACTACTCTGCACTCACTACTCTGCACTCTGCACTCACTACTCTGCACTCACTACTCTGCACTCTGCACTCACTACCCTGCACTCACTACCCTGCACTCACTACTCTGCACTCACTACTCTGCACTCTGCACTCACTACTCTGCACTCTGCACTCACTACTCTGCACTCACTACTCTGCACACTCACTCTGCACTCACTACTCTGCACTCACTACTCTGCACTCACTACTCTGCACTCACTACTCTGACTACTCTGCACTCTGCACTCACTAATCTGCACTCACTACTCTGCACTCACTACTCTGCACTCACTACTCTGACTACTCTGCACTCTGCACTCACTACTCTGCACTCACTACTCTGCACTCTGCACTCACTACTCTGCACTCACTACTCTGTACTCTGCACTCACTACTCTGCACTCTGCACTCACTACTCTGCACTCTGCACTCACTACTCTGCACTCACTACTCTGCACTCTGCACTCACTACTCTGCACTCTGCACTCACTACTCTGCACTCACTACTCTGCACTCACTACTCTGCACTCACTACTCTGCACTCTGCACTCACTACTCTGCACTCACTACTCTGCACTCTGCACTCACTACTCTACACTCACAACTCTGCACTCTGCACTCACAACTCTGCACTCACTACTCTGCACTCACTACTCTGCACTCTGCACTCACTACTCTGCACTCACTACTCTGCACTCACTACTCCGCACTCTGCACTCACTACTCTGCACTCACTACTCTGCACTCTGCACTCACTACTCTGCACTCTGCACTCACTACTCTGCACTCTGCACTCACTACTCTGCACTCACTACTCTGCACTCACTACTCTGCACTCACTACTCTGCACTCACTACTCTGCACTCTGCACTCACTACTCTGCACTCACTACTCTGCACTCTGCACTCACTACTCTGCACTCTGCACTCACTACTCTGCACTCACTTCTCTGCACTCACTACTCTGCACTCACTACTCTGCACTCTGCACTCACTACTCTGCACACACTACCCTGCACTCACTACACTGCGCTCACTACCCTGCACTCACTACCCTGCACCCACTACCCTGCACTCACTACTCTGCACTCTGCACTCACTACTCAGCACTCACTACTCTGCACTCCGCACTCACTACTCTGCACTCACTACTCTGCACTCTGCACTCACTACCCTGCACTCACTACCCTGCACTCACTACCCTGCACTCACTACTCTGCACTCACTACTCTGCACTCTACACTCACTACTCTGCACTCTGCACTCACTACCCTGCACTCACTACCCTGCACTCACTACCCTGCACTCACTACCCTGCACTCACTACTCTGCACTCACTACTCTGCACTCACTACTCTGCACTCACTACTCTGCACTCTGCACTCACTACTCTGCACTCACTACTCTGCACTCACCACCCCGCACTCACTACCCTGCACTCACTACTCTGCACTCACTACTCTGCACTCTGCACTCACTACCCTGCACTCTGCACTCACTACTCTGCACTCACTACTCTACACTCACTACTCTGCACTCTGCACTCACTACCCTGCACTCACTACCCTTCACTCACTACCCTGCACTCACTACCCTGCACTCACTACTCTGCCCTCACTACTCTGCACTCTGCACTCACTACTCTGCACGCACTACTCTGCACTCTGCACTCACTACTCTGCACTCACTACCCTGCACTCACTACCCTGCACTCACTACTCTGCACTCACTACTCTGCACTCTGCACTCACTACTCTGCACTCTGCACTCACTACTCTGCACTCTGCACTCACTACTCTGCACTCACTACTCTGCACTCCCTACTCTGCACTCACTACTCTGCACTCTGCACTCACTACTCTGCACTCACTACTCTGCACTCTGCACTCACTACTCTGCACTCTGCACTCACTACGCTGCACTCTGCACTCACTACTCTGCACTCACTACTCTGCACTCACTACTCTGCACTCTGCACTCACTACTCTGCACTCTGCACTCACTACTCTGCACTCACTACTCTGCACTCACTACTCTGCACTCTGCACTCACTACTCTGCACTCTGCACTCACTACTCTGCACTCACTACTCTGCACTCTGCACTCACTACTCTGCACTCTGCACTCACTACTCTGCACTCTGCACTCACTACTCTGCACTCTGCACTCACTGCTCTGCACTCTGCACTCACTGCTCTGCACTCACTGCTCTGCACTCACTGCTCTGCACTCACCACTCTGCACTCACCACTCTGCAGTCACCACTCTGCAGTCACTACTCTGCAGTCACCACTCTGCAGTCACCACTCTGCACTCACTACTCTGCACTCACTACTCTAAACTCACTACTCTGCACTCACTACTCTGCACTCTGCACTCACTACTCTGCACACTCACTCTGCACTCACTACTCTGCACTCACTACTCTGCACTCACTACTCTGCACTCACTACTCTGCACTCACTACTCTGACTACTCTGCACTCTGCACTCACTACTCTGCACTCACTACTCTGCACTCACTACTCTGCACTCACTACTCTGCACTCACTACTCTGACTACTCTGCACTCTGCACTCACTACTCTGCACTCACTACTCTGCACTCACTACTCTGCACTCATTACTCTGCACTCACTACTCTGCACTCACTATTCTGCACTCACTATTCTGCACTCACTATTCTGCACTCTGCACTCACTACTCTGCACTCTGCACTCACTACTCTGCACTCACTACTCTGCACTCAGTACTCTGCACTCTGCACTCACTACACTGCACTCACTACTCTGCACTCACTATGCACACTCACTACTCTGCACTCACTACTCTGCACTCACTACTCGGCACTCACTACTCTGCACTCACTACTCTGCACTCTGCACTCACTACACTGCACTCACTATGCACACTCACTACTCTGCACACTCACTCTGCACTCACACTCTGCACTCACAACTCTGCACTCACTACTCTGCACTCTGCACTCACTACTCTGCACTCTGCACTCACTACTCTGCACTCACTACTCTGCACTCACTACTCTGCACTCACTACTCTGCACTCTGCACTCACTACTCTGCACTCACTACTCTGCACTCTGCACTCACTACTCTACACTCACAACTCTGCACTCTGCACTCACAACTCTGCACTCACTACTCTGCACTCACTACTCTGCACTCTGCACTCACTACTCTGCACTCACTACTCTGCACTCACTACTCCGCACTCTGCACTCACTACTCTGCACTCACTACTCTGCACTCTGCACTCACTACTCTGCACTCTGCACTCACTACTCTGCACTCTGCACTCACTACTCTGCACTCACTACTCTGCACTCACTACTCTGCACTCAC
The DNA here is from genome assembly GCF_964261635.1 of Lissotriton helveticus. NCBI lineage: Eukaryota > Metazoa > Chordata > Amphibia > Caudata > Salamandridae > Lissotriton > Lissotriton helveticus. The sequence goes on from NC_136060.1 coordinate 191,220,015, forward strand.
TACTCTGCACTCACTACTCTGCACTCTGCACTCACTACTCTGCACTCACTACTCTGCACTCTGCACTCACTACTCTGCACTCTGCACTCACTACTCTGCACTCACTTCTCTGCACTCACTACTCTGCACTCACTACTCTGCACTCTGCACTCACTACTCTGCACACACTACCCTGCACTCACTACACTGCGCTCACTACCCTGCACTCACTACCCTGCACCCACTACCCTGCACTCACTACTCTGCACTCTGCACTCACTACTCAGCACTCACTACTCTGCACTCCGCACTCACTACTCTGCACTCACTACTCTGCACTCTGCACTCACTACCCTGCACTCACTACCCTGCACTCACTACCCTGCACTCACTACTCTGCACTCACTACTCTGCACTCTACACTCACTACTCTGCACTCTGCACTCACTACCCTGCACTCACTACCCTGCACTCACTACCCTGCACTCACTACCCTGCACTCACTACTCTGCACTCACTACTCTGCACTCACTACTCTGCACTCACTACTCTGCACTCTGCACTCACTACTCTGCACTCACTACTCTGCACTCACCACCCCGCACTCACTACCCTGCACTCACTACTCTGCACTCACTACTCTGCACTCTGCACTCACTACCCTGCACTCTGCACTCACTACTCTGCACTCACTACTCTACACTCACTACTCTGCACTCTGCACTCACTACCCTGCACTCACTACCCTTCACTCACTACCCTGCACTCACTACCCTGCACTCACTACTCTGCCCTCACTACTCTGCACTCTGCACTCACTACTCTGCACGCACTACTCTGCACTCTGCACTCACTACTCTGCACTCACTACCCTGCACTCACTACCCTGCACTCACTACTCTGCACTCACTACTCTGCACTCTGCACTCACTACTCTGCACTCTGCACTCACTACTCTGCACTCTGCACTCACTACTCTGCACTCACTACTCTGCACTCCCTACTCTGCACTCACTACTCTGCACTCTGCACTCACTACTCTGCACTCACTACTCTGCACTCTGCACTCACTACTCTGCACTCTGCACTCACTACGCTGCACTCTGCACTCACTACTCTGCACTCACTACTCTGCACTCACTACTCTGCACTCTGCACTCACTACTCTGCACTCTGCACTCACTACTCTGCACTCACTACTCTGCACTCACTACTCTGCACTCTGCACTCACTACTCTGCACTCTGCACTCACTACTCTGCACTCACTACTCTGCACTCTGCACTCACTACTCTGCACTCTGCACTCACTACTCTGCACTCTGCACTCACTACTCTGCACTCTGCACTCACTGCTCTGCACTCTGCACTCACTGCTCTGCACTCACTGCTCTGCACTCACTGCTCTGCACTCACCACTCTGCACTCACCACTCTGCAGTCACCACTCTGCAGTCACTACTCTGCAGTCACCACTCTGCAGTCACCACTCTGCACTCACTACTCTGCACTCACTACTCTAAACTCACTACTCTGCACTCACTACTCTGCACTCTGCACTCACTACTCTGCACACTCACTCTGCACTCACTACTCTGCACTCACTACTCTGCACTCACTACTCTGCACTCACTACTCTGCACTCACTACTCTGACTACTCTGCACTCTGCACTCACTACTCTGCACTCACTACTCTGCACTCACTACTCTGCACTCACTACTCTGCACTCACTACTCTGACTACTCTGCACTCTGCACTCACTACTCTGCACTCACTACTCTGCACTCACTACTCTGCACTCATTACTCTGCACTCACTACTCTGCACTCACTATTCTGCACTCACTATTCTGCACTCACTATTCTGCACTCTGCACTCACTACTCTGCACTCTGCACTCACTACTCTGCACTCACTACTCTGCACTCAGTACTCTGCACTCTGCACTCACTACACTGCACTCACTACTCTGCACTCACTATGCACACTCACTACTCTGCACTCACTACTCTGCACTCACTACTCGGCACTCACTACTCTGCACTCACTACTCTGCACTCTGCACTCACTACACTGCACTCACTATGCACACTCACTACTCTGCACACTCACTCTGCACTCACACTCTGCACTCACAACTCTGCACTCACTACTCTGCACTCTGCACTCACTACTCTGCACTCACTACTCTGCACACTCACTACTCTGCACACTCACTACTCTGCACACTCACTACTCTGCACACTCACTACTCTGCACTCACTACTCTGCACTCTGCACACTCACTCTGCACTCTGAACACTCACTCTGCACTCTGAACACTCTGCACTCTGCACTCACAACTCTGCACTCACAACTCTGCACTCACAACTCTGCACTCTGCACTCACACTATGCACACTCACTCTGCACTCACTACTTCACACTCTGCCCACTCTGCACTCGCACTCACCTTCTGCCTCACAGAGGGATGAAGTGAGCGCCGTTCTACTGGGCAGACCTGGGGTCGGGTGTGAGATTCTATAGCAAAGTGTTTAGAAATGAGGAAACACACGATTTAAAGCATAGTTAATACAATGGGGAATCAAATGCAGAGGAGCAGGCAAAATGGCAGTATTATTCACCTGTGCCTGACCTGGTGGGAGAAGAGAGTAAATGTCCTCCTGGGTGATCAGTTGCAGACTTGGTTGGAATGCCCCCGGCCCTCCTGAATGCTCGCTTCCAGGCCTAGCAGCTTTCATCCAGACTCTCACAACATGACCGCGCGGGAGATTTTGTCACACGTGTAGACCAAACCTGCTGCCGCAGCGGGAGCACATTGTTCTCGGACAAGTGGAACAGCTGGCGGTTGGGCAACAGGCACAGCAGTGGCCTTTATTTCGGTTTTAAACGTCTGAGGTTCTCACAGCAGCAGTCCTGTAACTCCCGAACCGAAAACCTCCTCCCTCGCAAACATCCTAAAGAGATTGCTTCTAATTTAAACCAATCAAAGAGCATAATAAGCAATGCGGCTTGAAGGAGCATTGGTAAAAACTAATAGCTTTTAGGTATATTGTATAGTTAATAACATATGGTTGGGATATGCTGACATGAGTTAAGAACTCTGCGAGGTCTTGCCTGTGATTTTACGTGATCTCTAAGTTCGCATGTATTTACTGACGACGCTTTAAAATGACCGTCCGGGTTAGAAGGAGTAGTAATCACATGCTGAGGATCAACGGGCGCGAAACAGCGTGGTGGGCGCGCACGAGACGCAGCGTGGGCGTGCACATCAGCTGAAGATCGCCGGAGAAGACACAGAGTCTGCCTGCTGCCGTGACTGACCCGCTGCGGAGGGAAAGAGCCCGGTGAGTGGGGGTAGAGGGAGGGCGGCAGAGAGGGAGTGGGCAGAGAGGGAGGGTGTGTGTGTGTGTGTGTGTGCGTGTGTACGTGTGTGCGTGCGTGTGTCTGTGTGTGTGTGTGGGTGTGTCTGGCGCGTGCCTGCCTGCCTGCCTGTGTGTGTGCGCGTCCACAGACCCTGGTAGGCTTGTGCACCGCTCTGTCTTCCCTTGAGAGCGAACTCGGCGGCAATAGGTCTCGATGCCGAGACCTAAAACAGCACACACCACTTTGCACTCAACAGCACACTACTCTGCACTCAACAGCACTCTGCACTCAACAGCACACACCACTCTGCACTCAACAGCACTCTGCACTCAACAGCACACACCACTCTGCACTCAACAGCACACACTACTCTGCACCTGCACTCACTGCTCTGCACACTCACTTTGCATTCTGCACTCACTACTCTGCACTCACTACTCTGAACTCACTACTCTGCACTCACTACTCTGCACTCACAACTCTGCACTCACAACTCTGCACTCTGCACTCACAACTCTGCACACTGCACTCACAACTCTGCACTCTGCACTCACAACTCTGCACTCTGCACTCACTACTCTACACACTCAATACTCTGCACTCACAACTCTGCACTCTGCACTCACTACTCTGCAATCTGCACTCACTACTCTGCACTCTGCACTCACTACTCTGCGCTCACTACTCTGCACTCACTACTCTGCACTCACTACTCTGCACTCACTACTCTGCACTCACAACTCTGCACTCACAACTCTGCACTCACAACTCTGCACTCTGCACTCACTACTCTACACACTCAATACTCTGCACTCAATACTCTGCACTCAATACTCTGCACTCAATACTCTGCACTCAATACTCTGCACTGACTACTCTGCACTCACTACTCTGCACTCTGCACTCTGCACTCACTACTCTGCACTCACTACTCTGCACTCACTACTCTGCACTCTGCACTCACTACTCTGCACTCTGCACTCACTACTCTGCACTCACTACTCTGCACTCAACTCTGCACTCTGCACTCACTACTCTGCACTCACTACTCTGCACTCACTACTCTGCATTCTGCACTCACTACTCTGCACTCACTACTCTGCACTCACTACTCTGCACTCACTACTCTGCACTCACTACTCTGCAATCACTACTCTGCACTCACTACTCTGCACTCACTACTCTGCACTCTGCACTCACTACTCTGCACTCTGCACTCACTACTCTGCACTCTGCACTCACTACTCTGCACTCACTACTCTGCACTCTGCACTCACTACTCTGCACTCTGCACTCACTACTCTGCACTCTGCACTCACTACTCTGCACTCTGCACTCACTACTCTGCACTCTGCACTCACTACTCTGCACTCTGCACTCTGCACTCACTACTCCGCACTCTGCACTCACTACTCTGCACTCACTACTCAGCACTCACTACTCTGCACTCACTACTCTGCACTCACTACTCCGCACTCAACAGCACTCTGCACTCAACAGCACACACCACTCTGCACTCAACAGCACTCTGCACTCAACAGCACACACCACTCTGCACTCAACAGCACACACTACTCTGCACCTGCACTCACTGCTCTGCACACTCACTCTGCATTCTGCACTCACTACTCTGCACTCACTACTCTGCACTCACTACTCTACACACTCACTACTCTGCACTCACTACTCTGCACTCACTACTCTGCACTCACTACTCTGCACTCACAACTCTGCACTCACAACTCTGCACTCTGCACTCACAACTCTGCACACTGCACTCACAACTCTGCACTCTGCACTCACAACTCTGCACTCTGCACTCACTACTCTACACACTCAATACTCTGCACTCACAACTCTGCACTCTGCACTCACTACTCTGCAATCTGCACTCACTACTCTGCACTCTGCACTCACTACTCTGCGCTCACTACTCTGCACTCACTACTCTGCACTCACTACTCTGCACTCAACAGCACTCTGCACTCAACAGCACACACCACTCTGCACTCAACAGCACTCTGCACTCAACAGCACACACCACTCTGCACTCAACAGCACACACTACTCTGCACCTGCACTCACTGCTCTGCACACTCACTTTGCATTCTGCACTCACTACTCTGCACTCACTACTCTACACACTCACTACTCTGTACTCACTACTCTGCACTCACTACTCTGCACTCACAACTCTGCACTCACAACTCTGCACTCTGCACTCACAACTCTGCACACTGCACTCACAACTCTGCACTCTGCACTCACAACTCTGCACTCTGCACTCACTACTCTACACACTCAATACTCTGCACTCACAACTCTGCACTCTGCACTCACTACTCTGCAATCTGCACTCACTACTCTGCACTCTGCACTCACTACTCTGCGCTCACTACTCTGCACTCACTACTCTGCACTCACTACTCTGCACTCACTACTCTGCACTCACAACTCTGCACTCACAACTCTGCACTCACAACTCTGCACTCACAACTCTGCACTCTGCACTCACTACTCTACACACTCAATACTCTGCACTCAATACTCTGCACTCAATACTCTGCACTCAATACTCTGCACTCAATACTCTGCACTCAATACTCTGCACTCAATACTCTGCACTGACTACTCTGCACTCACTACTCTGCACTCTGCACTCTGCACTCACTACTCTGAACTCACTACTCTGCACTCACTACTCTGCACTCACTGCTCTGCACTCTGCACTCACTACTCTGCACTCTGCACTCACTACTCTGCACTCTGCACTCACTACTCTGCACTCTGCACTCTGCACTCACTACTCTGCACTCTGCACTCACTACTCTGCACTCACTACTCAGCACTCACTACTCTGCACTCACTACTCTGCACTCACTACTCCGCACTCAACAGCACTCTGCCTCAACAGCACACACCACTCTGCACTCAACAGCACTCTGCACTCAACAGCACACACCACTCTGCACTCAACAGCACACACTACTCTGCACCTGCACTCACTGCTCTGCACACTCACTCTGCATTCTGCACTCACTACTCTGCACTCACTACTCTGCACTCACTACTCTACACACTCACTACTCTGCACTCACTACTCTGCACTCACTACTCTGCACTCACTACTCTGCACTCACAACTCTGCACTCACAACTCTGCACTCTGCACTCACAACTCTGCACACTGCACTCACAACTCTGCACTCTGCACTCACAACTCTGCACTCTGCACTCACTACTCTACACACTCAATACTCTGCACTCACAACTCTGCACTCTGCACTCACTACTCTGCAATCTGCACTCACTACTCTGCACTCTGCACTCACTACTCTGCACTCTGCACTCACTACGCTGCACTCACTACTCTGCACTCACTACTCTGCATTCTGCACTCACTACTCTGCACTCACTACTCTGCACTCACTACTCTGCACTCACTACTCTGCACTCACTACTCTGCAATCACTACTCTGCACTCACTACTCTGCACTCACTACTCTGCACTCTGCACTCACTACTCTGCACTCTGCACTCACTACTCTGCACTCTGCACTCACTACTCTGCACTCACTACTCTGCACTCTGCACTCACTACTCTGCACTCTGCACTCACTACTCTGCACTCTGCACTCACTACTCTGCACTCTGCACTCACTACTCTGCACTCTGCACTCACTACTCTGCACTCTGCACTCTGCACTCACTACTCTGCACTCTGCACTCACTACTCTGCACTCACTACTCAGCACTCACTACTCTGCACTCACTACTCTGCACTCACTACTCCGCACTCAACAGCACTCTGCACTCAACAGCACACACCACTCTGCACTCAACAGCACTCTGCACTCAACAGCACACACCACTCTGCACTCAACAGCACACACTACTCTGCACCTGCACTCACTGCTCTGCACACTCACTCTGCATTCTGCACTCACTACTCTGCACTCACTACTCTGCACTCACTACTCTACACACTCACTACTCTGCACTCACTACTCTGCACTCACTACTCTGCACTCACTACTCTGCACTCACAACTCTGCACTCACAACTCTGCACTCTGCACTCACAACTCTGCACACTGCACTCACAACTCTGCACTCTGCACTCACAACTCTGCACTCTGCACTCACTACTCTACACACTCAATACTCTGCACTCACAACTCTGCACTCTGCACTCACTACTCTGCAATCTGCACTCACTACTCTGCACTCTGCACTCACTACTCTGCGCTCACTACTCTGCACTCACTACTCTGCACTCACTACTCTGCACTCAACAGCACTCTGCACTCAACAGCACACACCACTCTGCACTCAACAGCACTCTGCACTCAACAGCACACACCACTCTGCACTCAACAGCACACACTACTCTGCACCTGCACTCACTGCTCTGCACACTCACTTTGCATTCTGCACTCACTACTCTGCACTCACTACTCTACACACTCACTACTCTGTACTCACTACTCTGCACTCACTACTCTGCACTCACTACTCTGCACTCACAACTCTGCACTCACAACTCTGCACTCTGCACTCACAACTCTGCACACTGCACTCACAACTCTGCACTCTGCACTCACAACTCTGCACTCTGCACTCACTACTCTACACACTCAATACTCTGCACTCACAACTCTGCACTCTGCACTCACTACTCTGCAATCTGCACTCACTACTCTGCACTCTGCACTCACTACTCTGCGCTCACTACTCTGCACTCACTACTCTGCACTCACTACTCTGCACTCACTACTCTGCACTCACAACTCTGCACTCACAACTCTGCACTCACAACTCTGCACTCACAACTCTGCACTCTGCACTCACTACTCTACACACTCAATACTCTGCACTCAATACTCTGCACTCAATACTCTGCACTCAATACTCTGCACTCAATACTCTGCACTCAATACTCTGCACTGACTACTCTGCACTCACTACTCTGCACTCTGCACTCTGCACTCACTACTCTGAACTCACTACTCTGCACTCACTACTCTGCACTCACTACTCTGCACTCTGCACTCACTACTCTGCACTCTGCACTCACTACTCTGCACTCTGCACTCACTACTCTGCACTCTGCACTCTGCACTCACTACTCTGCACTCTGCACTCACTACTCTGCACTCACTACTCAGCACTCACTACTCTGCACTCACTACTCTGCACTCACTACTCCGCACTCAACAGCACTCTGCACTCAACAGCACACACCACTCTGCACTCAACAGCACTCTGCACTCAACAGCACACACCACTCTGCACTCAACAGCACACACTACTCTGCACCTGCACTCACTGCTCTGCACACTCACTCTGCATTCTGCACTCACTACTCTGCACTCACTACTCTGCACTCACTACTCTACACACTCACTACTCTGCACTCACTACTCTGCACTCACTACTCTGCACTCACTACTCTGCACTCACAACTCTGCACTCACAACTCTGCACTCTGCACTCACAACTCTGCACACTGCACTCACAACTCTGCACTCTGCACTCACAACTCTGCACTCTGCACTCACTACTCTACACACTCAATACTCTGCACTCACAACTCTGCACTCTGCACTCACTACTCTGCAATCTGCACTCACTACTCTGCACTCTGCACTCACTACTCTGCACTCTGCACTCACTACTCTGCGCTCACTACTCTGCACTCACTACTCTGCACTCACTACTCTGCACTCAACAGCACTCTGCACTCAACAGCACACACCACTCTGCACTCAACAGCACTCTGCACTCAACAGCACACACCACTCTGCACTCAACAGCACACACTACTCTGCACCTGCACTCACTGCTCTGCACACTCACTTTGCATTCTGCACTCACTACTCTGCACTCACTACTCTGCACTCACAACTCTGCACTCACAACTCTGCACTCACAACTCTGCACTCTGCACTCACTACTCTACACACTCAATACTCTGCACTCAATACTCTGCACTCAATACTCTGCACTCAATACTCTGCACTCAATACTCTGCACTCAATACTCTGCACTCAATACTCTGCACTGACTACTCTGCACTCACTACTCTGCACTCACTACTCTGCACTCACTACTCTGCACTCACTACTCTGCACTCACTACTCTGCACTCTGCACTCACTACTCTGCACTCTGCACTCACTACTCTGCACTCACTACTCTGCACTCAACTCTGCACTCTGCACTCACTACTCTGCACTCACTACTCTGCACTCACTACTCTGCACTCTGCACTCACTACTCTGCACTCACTACTCTGCACTCACTACTCTGCACTCACTACTCTGCACTCACTACTCTGCACTCACTACTCTGCAATCACTACTCTGCACTCACTACTCTGCACTCACTACTCTGCACTCTGCACTCACTACTCTGCACTCTGCACTCACTACTCTGCACTCTGCACTCACTACTCTGCACTCACTACTCTGCACTCTGCACTCACTACTCTGCACTCACTACTCTGCACTCTGCACTCACTACTCTGCACTCTGCACTCACTACTCTGCACTCTGCACTCACTACTCTGCACTCTGCACTCACTACTCTGCACTCTGCACTCTGCACTCACTACTCTGCACTCTGCACTCACTACTCTGCACTCACTACTCAGCACTCACTACTCTGCCCTCACTACTCTGCACTCACTACTCCGCACTCAACAGCACTCTGCACTCAACAGCACACACCACTCTGCACTCAACAGCACTCTGCACTCAACAGCACACACCACTCTGCACTCAACAGCACACACTACTCTGCACCTGCACTCACTGCTCTGCACACTCACTCTGCATTCTGCACTCACTACTCTGCACTCACTACTCTGCAATCACTACTCTACACACTCACTACTCTGCACTCACTACTCTGCACTCACTACTCTGCACTCACTACTCTGCACTCACAACGCTGCACTCACAACTCTGCACTCTGCACTCACAACTCTGCACACTGCACTCACAACTCTGCACTCTGCACTCACAACTCTGCACTCTGCACTCACTACTCTACACACTCAATACTCTGCACTCACAACTCTGCACTCTGCACTCACTACTCTGCGCTCACTACTCTGCACTCACTACTCTGCACTCACTACTCTGCGCTCACTACTCTGCACTCACTACTCTGCACTCACTACTCTGCACTCACTACTCTGCACTCACTACTCTGCACTCACAACTCTGCACTCACAACTCTGCACTCACAACTCTGCACTCTGCACTCACTACTCTACACACTCAATACTCTGCACTCAATACTCTGCACTCAATACTCTGCACTCAATACTCTGCACTCAATACTCTGCACACAATACTCTGCACTCAATACTCTGCACTCACTACTCTGCACTCACTACTCTGCACTCTGCACTCTGCACTCACTACTCTGCAATCACTACTCTGCACTCACTACTCTGCACTCTGCACTCACTACTCTGCACTCTGCACTCACTACTCTGCACTCACTACTCTGCACTCAACTCTGCACTCTGCACTCACTACTCTGCACTCACTACTCTGCACTCACTTCTCTGCACTCACTACTCTGCACTCTGCACTCACTACTCTGCACTCACTACTCTGCACTCACTACTCTGCACTCACTACTCTGCACTCTGCACTCACTACTCTGCACTCTGCACTCACTACTCTGCACTCACTACTCTGCACTCACTACTCTGCACTCACTACTCTGCACTCACTACTCTGCACTCTGCACTCACTACTCTGCACTCACTACTCTGCACTCTGCACTCACTACTCTGCACTCTGCACTCACTACTCTGCACTCACTACTCTGCAATCACTACTCTGCACTCACTACTCTGCACTCACTACTCTGCACTCTGCACTCACTACTCTGCACTCACTACTCTGCACTCACTACTCTGCACTCACTACTCTGCACTCACTACTCTGCACTCTGCACTCACTACTCTGCACTCACTACTCTGCACTCTGCACTCACTACTCTGCACTCACTACTCTGCACTCACTACTCTGCACTCACTACTCTGCACTCACTACTCTGCACTCTGCACTCACAACTCTGCACTCACAACTCTGCACTCTGCACTCACTACTCTACACACTCAATACTCTGCACTCAATACTCTGCACTCAATACTCTGCACTCAATACTCTGCACTGACTACTCTGCACTCACTACTCTGCACTCTGCACTCTGCACTCACTACTCTGCACTCACTACTCTGCACTCACTACTCTGCACTCTGCACTCACTACTCTGCACTCTGCACTCACTACTCTGCACTCACTACTCTGCACTCAACTCTGCACTCTGCACTCACTACTCTGCACTCACTACTCTGCACTCACTACTCTGCACTCACTACTCTGCACTCTGCACTCACTACTCTGCACTCACTACTCTGCACTCACTACTCTGCACTCACTACTCTGCAATCACTACTCTGCACTCACTACTCTGCACTCACTACTCTGCACTCTGCACTCACTACTCTGCACTCTGCACTCACTACTCTGCACTCTGCACTCACTACTCTGCACTCACTACTCTGCACTCTGCACTCACTACTCTGCACTCTGCACTCACTACTCTGCACTCTGCACTCACTACTCTGCACTCTGCACTCACTACTCTGCACTCTGCACTCACTACTCTGCACTCTGCACTCTGCACTCACTACTCTGCACTCTGCACTCACTACTCTGCACTCACTACTCAGCACTCACTACTCTGCACTCACTACTCTGCACTCACTACTCCGCACTCAACAGCACTCTGCACTCAACAGCACACACCACTCTGCACTCAACAGCACTCTGCACTCAACAGCACACACCACTCTGCACTCAACAGCACACACTACTCTGCACCTGCACTCACTGCTCTGCACACTCACTCTGCATTCTGCACTCACTACTCTGCACTCACTACTCTGCACTCACTACTCTACACACTCACTACTCTGCACTCACTACTCTGCACTCACTACTCTGCACTCACTACTCTGCACTCACAACGCTGCACTCACAACTCTGCACTCTGCACTCACAACTCTGCACACTGCACTCACAACTCTGCACTCTGCACTCACAACTCTGCACTCTGCACTCACAACTCTGCACTCTGCACTCACTACTCTACACACTCAATACTCTGCACTCACAACTCTGCACTCTGCACTCACTACTCTGCGCTCACTACTCTGCACTCACTACTCTGCACTCACTACTCTGCGCTCACTACTCTGCACTCACTACTCTGCACTCACTACTCTGCACTTACTACTCTGCACTCACTACTCTGCACTCACAACTCTGCACTCACAACTCTGCACTCACAACTCTGCACTCTGCACTCACAGCTCTGCACTCTGCACTCACTACTCTACACACTCAATACTCTGCACTCAATACTCTGCACTCAATACTCTGCACTCAATACTCTGCACACAATACTCTGCACTCAATACTCTGCACTGACTACTCTGCACTCACTACTCTGCACTCTGCACTCTGCACTCACTACTCTGCAATCACTACTCTGCACTCACTACTCTGCACTCTGCACTCACTACTCTGCACTCTGCACTCACTACTCTGCACTCACTACTCTGCACTCAACTCTGCACTCTGCACTCACTACTCTGCACTCACTACTCTGCACTCACTTCTCTGCACTCACTACTCTGCACTCTGCACTCACTACTCTGCACTCACTACTCTGCACTCACTACTCTGCACTCACTACTCTGCACTCTGCACTCACTACTCTGCACTCTGCACTCACTACTCTACACTCTGCACTCACTACTCTGCACTCACTACTCTGCACTCACTACTCTGCACTCACTACTCTGCACTCACTACTCTGCACTCTGCACTCACTACTCTGCACTCACTACTCTGCACTCTGCACTCACTACTCTGCACTCTGCACTCACTACTCTGCACTCACTACTCTGCACTCACTACTCTGCACTCACTACTCTGCACTCACTACTCTGCACTATGCACTCACTACTCTGCACACACTACCCTGCACTCACTACCCTGCACTCACTACCCTGCACTCACTACCCTGCACCCACTACCCTGCACTCACTACTCTGCACTCTGCACTCACTACTCTGCACTCACTACTCTGCACTCTGCACTCACTACTCTGCACTCACTACTCTGCACTCTGCACTCACTACCCTGCACTCACTACCCTGCACTCACTACCCTGCACTCACTACTCTGCACTCACTACTCTGCACTCTACACTCACTACTCTGCACTCTGCACTCACAACCCTGCACTCACTACCCTGCACTCACTACCCTGCACTCACTACCCTGCACTCACTACTCTGCACTCACTACTCTGCACTCTGCACTCACTACTCTGCACGCACTACTCTGCACTCTGCACTCACTACTCTGCACTCACTACTCTGCACTCACTACTCTGCACTCACCACCCCGCACTCACTACCCTGCACTCACTACTCTGCACTCACTACTCTGCACTCTGCACTCACTACTCTGCACTCTGCACTCACTACTCTGCACTCACTACTCTGCACTCACTACTTTGCACTCACTACTCTGCACTCACTACTCTGCACTCTGCACTCACTACTCTGCACACACTACCCTGCACTCACTACTCTGCACTCACTACTCTGCACTCACTACTCTGCACTCTGCACTCACAACTCTGCACTCACAACTCTGCACTCTGCACTCACTACTCTGCACTCACTACTCTGCACTCACTACTCTGCACTCTGCACTCACTACTCTGCACTCTGCACTCACTACTCTGCACTCACTACTCTGCACTCAACTCTGCACTCTGCACTCACTACTCTGCACTCACTACTCTGCACTCACTACTCTGCACTCACTACTCTGCACTCTGCACTCACTACTCTGCACTCACTACTCTGCACTCACTACTCTGCACTCACTACTCTGCAATCACTACTCTGCACTCACTACTCTGCACTCACTACTCTGCACTCTGCACTCACTACTCTGCACTCTGCACTCACTACTCTGCACTCTGCACTCACTACTCTGCACTCACTACTCTGCACTCTGCACTCACTACTCTGCACTCTGCACTCACTACTCTGCACTCTGCACTCACTACTCTGCACTCTGCACTCACTACTCTGCACTCTGCACTCTGCACTCACTACTCTTCACTCTGCACTCACTACTCTGCACTCACTACTCAGCACTCACTACTCTGCACTCACTACTCTGCACTCACTACTCCGCACTCAACAGCACTCTGCACTCAACAGCACACACCACTCTGCACTCAACAGCACTCTGCACTCAACAGCACACACCACTCTGCACTCAACAGCACACACTACTCTGCACCTGCACTCACTGCTCTGCACACTCACTCTGCATTCTGCACTCACTACTCTGCACTCACTACTCTGCACTCACTACTCTACACACTCACTACTCTGCACTCACTACTCTGCACTCACTACTCTGCACTCACTACTCTGCACTCACAACGCTGCACTCACAACTCTGCACTCTGCACTCACAACTCTGCACACTGCACTCACAACTCTGCACTCTGCACTCACAACTCTGCACTCTGCACTCACAACTCTGCACTCTGCACTCACTACTCTACACACTCAATACTCTGCACTCACAACTCTGCACTCTGCACTCACTACTCTGCGCTCACTACTCTGCACTCACTACTCTGCACTCACTACTCTGCGCTCACTACTCTGCACTCACTACTCTGCACTCACTACTCTGCACTCACTACTCTGCACTCACTCCTCTGCACTCACAACTCTGCACTCACAACTCTGCACTCACAACTCTGCACTCTGCACTCACAGCTCTGCACTCTGCACTCACTACTCTACACACTCAATACTCTGCACTCAATACTCTGCACTCAATACTCTGCACTCAATACTCTGCACTCAATACTCTGCACACAATACTCTGCACTCAATACTCTGCACTGACTACTCTGCACTCACTACTCTGCACTCTGCACTCTGCACTCACTACTCTGCAATCACTACTCTGCACTCACTACTCTGCACTCTGCACTCACTACTCTGCACTCTGCACTCACTACTCTGCACTCACTACTCTGCACTCAACTCTGCACTCTGCACTCACTACTCTGCACTCACTACTCTGCACTCACTTCTCTGCACTCACTACTCTGCACTCTGCACTCACTACTCTGCACTCACTACTCTGCACTCACTACTCTGCACTCTGCACTCACTACTCTGCACTCTGCACTCACTACTCTACACTCTGCACTCACTACTCTGCACTCACTACTCTGCACTCACTACTCTGCACTCACTACTCTGCACTCACTACTCTGCACTCACTACTCTGCACTCTGCACTCACTACTCTGCACTCTGCACTCACTACTCTGCACTCACTACTCTGCACTCACTACTCTGCACTCACTACTCTGCACTCACTACTCTGCACTATGCACTCACTACTCTGCACACACTACCCTGCACTCACTACCCTGCACTCACTACCCTGCACTCACTACCCTGCACCCACTACCCTGCACTCACTACTCTGCACTCTGCACTCACTACTCTGCACTCACTACTCTGCACTCTGCACTCACTACTCTGCACTCACTACTCTGCACTCTGCACTCACTACCCTGCACTCACTACCCTGCACTCACTACCCTGCACTCACTACTCTGCACTCACTACTCTGCACTCTACACTCACTACTCTGCACTCTGCACTCACAACCCTGCACTCACTACCCTGCACTCACTACCCTGCACTCACTACCCTGCACTCACTACTCTGCACTCACTACTCTGCACTCTGCACTCACTACTCTGCACGCACTACTCTGCACTCTGCACTCACTACTCTGCACTCACTACTCTGCACTCACTACTCTGCACTCACCACCCCGCACTCACTACCCTGCACTCACTACTCTGCACTCACTACTCTGCACTCTGCACTCACTACCCTGCACTCTGCACTCACTACTCTGCACTCACTACTCTACACTCACTACTCTGCACTCTGCACTCACTACCCTGCACTCACTACCCTGCACTCACTACCCTGCACTCACTACCCTGCACTCACTACTCTGCCCTCACTACTCTGCACTCTGCACTCACTACTCTGCACGCACTACTCTGCACTCTGCACTCACTACTCTGCACTCACTATCCTGCACTCACTACCCTGCACTCACTACTCTGCACTCACTACTCTGCACTCTGCACTCACTACTCTGCACTCTGCACTCACTACTCTGCACTCTGCACTCACTACTCTGCACTCACTACTCTGCACTCACTACTCTGCACTCACTACTCTGCACTCTGCACTCACTACTCTGCACTCACTACTCTGCACTCTGCACTCAATACGCTGCACGCACTACTCTGCACTGTGCACTCACTACTCTGCACTCACTACTCTGCACTCACCACCCCGCACTCACTACCCTGCACTCACTACTCTGCACTCACTACTCTGCACTCTGCACTCACTACCCTGCACTCTGCACTCACTACTCTGCACTCACTACTCTACACTCACTACTCTGCACTCTGCACTCACTACCCTGCACTCACTACCCTGCACTCACTACCCTGCACTCACTACCCTGCACTCACTACCCTGCACTCACTACTCTGCCCTCACTACTCTGCACTCTGCACTCACTACTCTGCACTCACTACCCTGCACTCACTACCCTGCACTCACTACTCTGCACTCACTACTCTGCACTCTGCACTCACTACTCTGCACTCTGCACTCACTACTCTGCACTCACTACTCTGCACTCACTACTCTGCACTCACTACTCTGCACTCTGCACTCACTACTCTGCACTCACTACTCTGCACTCTGCACTCACTACTCTGCACTCTGCACTCACTACTCTGCACTCTGCACTCACTACTCTGCACTCACTACTCTGCACTCACTACTCTGCACTCTGCACTCACTACTCTGCACTCTGCACTCACTACTCTGCACTCACTGCTCTGCACTCACTACTCTGCACTCTGCACTCACTACTCTGCACTCTGCACTCACTACTCTGCACTCACTACTCTGCACTCTGCACTCACTACTCTGCACTCTGCACTCACTACTCTGCACTCTGCACTCACTGCTCTGCACTCTGCACTCACTGCTCTGCACTCACTGCTCTGCACTCACTGCTCTGCACTCTGCACTCACTAACCTGCACTCACACTCTGCACCCACACTCTCCACTCACTACTCTGCACTCACTACTCTGCACTCACTACTCTGCACTCACCACTCTGCACTCACCACTCTGCAGTCACCACTCTGCAGTCACCGCTCTGCAGTCACCACTCTGCACTCACTACTCTGCACTCACTACTCTGCACTCACTACTCTGCACTCTGCACTCACTACTCTGCACTCTGCACTCACTACTCTGCACTCACTACTCTGCACACTCACTCTGCACTCACTACTCTGCACTCACTACTCTGCACTCACTACTCTGCACTCACTACTCTGCACTCACTACTCTGACTACTCTGCACTCTGCACTCACTACTCTGCACTCACTACTCTGCACTCACTACCCTGACTACTCTGCACTCTGCACTCACTACTCTGCACTCACTACTCTGCACTCACTACTCTGCACTCATTACTCTGCACTCACTACTCTGCACTCACTACTCTGCACTCACTATTCTGCACTCACTATTCTGCACTCACTATTCTGCACTCTGCACTCACTACTCTGCACTCTGCACTCACTACTCTGCACTCACTACTCTGTACTCAGTACTCTGCACTCTGCACTCACTACACTGCACTCACTACTCTGCACTCACTATGCACACTCACTACTCTGCACTCACTACTCTGCACTCACTACTCGGCACTCACTACTCTGCACTCACTACTCTGCACTCTGCACTCACTACACTGCACTCACTATGCACACTCACTACTCTGCACACTCACTCTGCACTCACACTCTGCACTCACAACTCTGCACTCACTACTCTGCACTCTGCACTCACTACTCTGCACTCACTACTCTGCACACTCACTACTCTGCACACTCACTACTCTGCACACTCACTACTCTGCACACTCACTACTCTGCACTCACTACTCTGCACTCTGCACACTCACTCTGCACTCTGAACACTCACTCTGCACTCTGAACACTGCACTCTGCACTCACTACTCTGCACACTCACTCTGCACTCACAACTCTGCACTCGCAACTCTGCACTCTGCACTCACACTATGCACACTCACTCTGCACTCACTACTTCACACTCTGCACACTCTGCACTCGCACTCACCTTCTGCCTCACAGAGGGATGAAGTGAGCGCCGTTCTACTGGGCAGACCTGGGGTCGGGTGTGAGATTCTATAGCAAAGTGTTTAGAAATGAGGAAACACACGATTTAAAGCATAGTTAATAAAATGGGGAATCAAATGCAGAGGAGCAGGCAAAATGGCAGTATTATTCACCTGTGCCAGACCTGGTGGGAGAAGAGAGTAAATGTCCTCCTGGGTGATCAGTTGTAGACTTGGTTGGAATGCCCCCGGCCCTCCTGAATGCTCGCTTCCAGGCCTAGCAGCTTTCATCCAGACTCTCACAACATGACCGCGCGGGAGATTCTGTCACACGTGTAGACCAAACCTGCTGCCGCAGCGGGAGCACATTGTTCTCGGACAAGTGGAACAGCTGGCGGTTGGGCAACAGGCACAGCAGTGGCCTTTTATTTCGGTTTTAAACGTCTGAGGTTCTCACAGCAGCAGTCCTGTAACTCCCGAACCGAAAACCTCCTCCCTCGCAAACATCTTTAAGAGATTGCTTCTAATTTAAACCAATCAAAGAGCATAATAAGCAATGCGGCTTGAAGGAGCATTGGTAAAAACGAATAGCTTTTAGGTATATTGTATAGTTAAAGACATATGGTTGGGATATGCTGACATGAGTTAAGAACTCTGCGAGGTCTTGCCTGTGATTTTACGTGATCTCTAAGTTCGCATGTATTTACTGACGACGCTTTAAAATGACCGTCCGGGTT
This sequence comes from Lissotriton helveticus, assembly GCF_964261635.1. Classification (NCBI taxonomy): domain Eukaryota; kingdom Metazoa; phylum Chordata; class Amphibia; order Caudata; family Salamandridae; genus Lissotriton; species Lissotriton helveticus. The sequence goes on from NC_136060.1 coordinate 191,239,495, forward strand.
AGAAGGAGTAGTAATCACATGCTGAGGATCAACGGGCGCGAAACAGCGTGGTGGGCGCGCACGAGACGCAGCGTGGGCGTGCACATCAGCTGAAGATCGCCGGAGAAGACACCGAGTCTGCCTGCTGCCGTGACTGACCCGCTGCGGAGGGAAAGAGCCCGGTGAGTGGGTGTAGAGGGGGGGCGGCAGAGAGGGAGTGGGCAGAGAGGGAGGGTGTGTGTGTGTGTGTGTGTGCGTGTGTACGTGTGTGCGTGCGTGTGTCTGTGTGTGTGTGTGTGTGTGTGTGTGTGTGTCTGGCGCGTGCCTGCCTGCCTGTGTGTGTGCGCGTCCACAGACCCTGGTAGGCTTGTGCACCGCTCTGTCTTCCCTTGAGAGCGAACTCGGCGGCAATAGGTCTCGATGCCGAGACCTAAAAATGGATAAAGGACTGGATAAAATAGAAAGTGATATAAAAATAAAGAAACAACGGAAATTTCAACGTGATTTGGTTGATTACCAAAAAGGACAGATCCTTACATTTTCCCAAAAATATGACCATTTAAGAAAAAAGATGACATCTAATAGCACGCAAGTTGCTCCAGTAATCATTAATGCTAAGGCACAATTAGAGGGTAACCGCTCAGGAGAAGTGGCACAAGTATGACCAGCGGTAGCTGCATTACAAGTGGCAGTGAATTCTCAAGTTTACATGAATACACTGGAGCAAAAACCAGCATTTTAGCAGAATTCGATCTGGTAGCCAAGGGACGACAGTCCAGCAACAGATCGGAAGTGTTGGACCCGGCCTCGTGGCGTGGCCCGTCTCTGTCCCTCAGAACCCTGCGAGCGTAGGCCTGCACCCTGAGCCCCGGCGCAGCGTCCCCGCAAGAATAGCCTGCACCCAGCAGCCTGGTCGCCTCACCCCCGATGAGCCCGAACCCCCGTAAAACCACAACCAGGCCGCATGTCCCCGTCCCGCTCCCGGCTCCGAGCGCCTAACATTGCATGCCCCACAAGGCCCGGACGCCATCTTCCCTTCCCGACATCCCTGTCTCCCTGGGCCTAGCGGGACCCCGGCCCCAGTGAAACCCAGCCTCCAAAGGCGTGCCAGTCCCGGCTGGGGGGTAAAGGGCACCCGAGTGAGATAAGCCAGGGAGTTTCGATGGCACCTCCGGCCTCCCCTGAGGGGCTGGTATCTGTCACACCTTTGGCCCTCCCCTGTGGCCCAATTTCGATCCCCCCTCTGGCCTCCCCGAGGGCGGGCTCCAGACCCGCTGGGCGTCTGGGAATTCCCGGACCCATCTTTCAAAGGGATCAAAGAGCCCACCGCCGGACCTCGCCAACGACCAGCCCCCTGGGCTTGAGACCTCTGCCTGCGAGGGTCCGGAGATCAAAGAGCCGAAGGACTATAACTGGGCCCGCCCGACAACTAGCGGGCAGTTGTATCTTGGACCTAAAGCCCTGCTGATCTGATCGCGGCTGACCCTAAGAAGACTCATCCTGAACCATCGGAGCCCTGCTGACGCTGTCGCGGCTCAAGCTGAACTGAACCATCGGAGCCCTGCTGACGCTGTCGCGACTCAAGCTGAACTGAACCATCCGAGCCCTGCTGACGCTGTCGCGGCTCAAGCTGAACTGAACCATCCGAGCCCTGCTGACGCTGTTGCGGCTCAAGCTGAACTGAACCATCCGAGCCCTGCTGACGCTGTCGCGGCTCAAGCTGAACTAAGACCATCGGAGCCCTGCTGACGCTGTCGCGGCTCTTCACGAACTTCTCCAGATCGAGTCCTGCTGACCTCATCGCGGCTCGAGGAGTACTCTGGTCCGGCCGGACCATCGAGAGCACTATCACGACCGAGCCGACTCGACGGAGGTGAAGCAGCCCGTACGACCATCATCCCGTACCCCCCGGCTCGAGGATTGAGAGCTGTGCGTAGGGTACGCCTCGTACTGTCCCAGAGACTAAAAGACTGTCCCGCTTCCCCCTTCCCGAATCCTCCAAGACTTTGTGGTCCCTTGACCCCTGTTAGACGGCGACCTGGAGGGTCGGCCGAGCACAAGGGGAGAGGCCTCCGGTGAGGGCCGTCCCCAGCGATCGTACAGACAAGTAACTTCCCCCCCCCACAGATGGACACCACACGGAGATCAGATTAACACCTTTTATAGGCAGTTCTTGAAGTAAGGTAGTACGATACAATGAGGTCAGGACACGATGATCCTCTCAATTCTAGTCTCTATTAGGGAAGGGGGTAGCGGGACAGTCTTGGTACCCGTAGGTACGGTGGTGGGACGGTGATAGCTCACAATCCTCGAGCTCGGTGTTCGGACGGGTCAGACCGCGGCAGCGCCAGCAGGTCCCGAAGAGGTCGTAGGTGGCAACGGGCCGCGGCAGCGCCAGCAGGTCCCAACGAGGATGAAGGTTACAACGGGCCGCGGCAGCGCCAGCAGGTCCCACGAGGATGAAGGGTTACAACGGGCCGCGGCAGCGCCAGCAGGTCCCACGAGGATGAAGGTTACAACGGACCGCGGCAGCGCCAGCAGGTCCCACGAGGATGAAGGTTGCAGAAGGCCGCGGCAGCGCCAGCAGGCAGGACAATAGTTCACAAGGCAGGGCTGCGGCAGCGCCGGCAGTCCGTCAAGGATGAGTTCGTCGCGGTGTCTCTCGACTCCAGGATACAACTGCCTTCCTGTTCTGGGGCTGCCTCAGTTATAGGTCTGGCACTCTTTGATGTCCGGACCCTCGCTCTTGGAGGTCGGGAGGTCCGGGATGAGGGAGTCCAGACACCCAGCAGGGGGGTGGAGCCAGCGCCCGAGGAGGCTGGGGGTGATCGGCACCTGGCGGGAGAGAGCCATCGACACTTCTTACTCCCATTGACCTGCCAAGTGGTCCGTTCACCTCCTGGGTGGATGGTGGTGCCGGGATGTCGGGACCTGGCCAGGCCCGGGGTTGGGGTCGAGCTGAGGCCACGCGGCCTCGTGGCGCAGTGTCTAAGATGGCGGCTGGTCCGGGCAAGGGTGCTGACGGTGGCCCAGGCCAGGGACACAGGGATTCCCAGGAGCAGACGTCCCATGGGGGACGGGTTGGGGGTTGCTTCTGCGGGTAGTACCTGGAAGGCCGGTACCAGGGCCCTGTCATGCGGGGAGGGAGCGAGCCCTTCATGGGGCCTGTCCAACATGCGTCCCCCCAGCTGAAGGCGGGGAGAGTCACCCATCCTCTTGGGGACTTTCCTCGTCGAGGCGGAAAAAGCGGGACAGGCCGTCCGCGTTGGCGTGGTCTTGACCAGGGCGATGCTCTACAGTGAAGTCCATCCCCTGCAGGGAGATGGACCATCGCAATAGTTTGGGGTTCTCCCCCCGCATTTGCATGAGCCATTGCAGGGGCCGATGATCTGTTTGTACCCGGAAGTGGGTTCCGAAGAGGTAAGGCCGGAGCTTCTTGAGGGCCCATACTACTGCGAAGGCCTCTCGCTCAATGGTGCTCCAGCGCTGTTCTCGGGGCAGTAGGCGTCTGCTGATGAAGGCCACTGGTTGGTCGACTCCTTCGGGGTTCAGTTGGGAGAGGACGGCCCCAATACCATGGTCGGAGGCATCGGTCTGAACGATGAACTCGCGGCTGTAGTCGGGGGCCTGGAGCACAGGAGCGGTGCACATGGCGGCCTTCAGCTTCTCGAAGGCCGCTTGACAGTCGGGAGTCCAGTTGACTCTTTTTGGGTGGTTCTTAGACGTGAGTTCCGTGAGGGGCCCCACAATGCTGCCATAGTCCTTCACGAACCGCCGGTAGTATCCGGTGAGCCCCAGGAAGGCTCGGACCTCGGTTTGCGTTTCGGGGGGTCGCCAGGACTGAATGGCAGCTACCTTGAGTTGGAGGGGGGCCACCAGACCGCTCCCCACTTGGTGTCCGAGGTAGGTCACGGACCCCTGGCCGATTTGGCACTTGCTGGCCTTTATGGTGAGGCCGGCCTGTTGGAGGGCCTGCAGGACCTCTCGGAGGTGGTGGAGGTGGTCTGTCCAGTGGCGGCTGTATACCGCGATGTCGTCCAGGTAGGCGGCGCTGAATTCCTCGAGGCCCGCCAATACCTGGTTCACCAGTCTTTGAAAAGTGGCTGGAGCGTTCTTCATGCCGAATGGCATCACTCTGAAATGGTAGTGCCCATCCGGGGTAGAGAAAGCGGAACGTTCTTGGGCCCTGGGGGTGAGGCCGATCTGCCAGTAGCCCGCTGTTAGGTCGAAGATGCTTAGGTAGCGGGCTGCCCCCATGCGGTCGACTAGTTCATCTGCTCGGGGGATAGGGTGAGCGTCGGTCCGGGTGACCGCGTTCAGACCCCGATAGTCGATGCAGAATCGGAGCTCAGGTGTGGTGCCCGGGGCCGCGGCCTTGGGGACCAGGACGACCGGGCTGGCCCAGGGACTGTCCGAAGGTTCGATGACCCCGAGGGCGAGCATCTTGGAGACTTCTTCTTGGATGCATGTACGTACCCGATCCGGTACTTGGTACGCCCGGTGTCGGACAGGAGGACTGTCCCCAGTGTCCACGTCGTGCAGGCACCAGGAGGTGACTCCGGGTGCGAGGGAGAACAGGTTTGCGAACGGCAGCAGGAGGGCCCGACAATCTTGACGCTGCTCTGGGGTCAGGGCCTCGGAGAGTCGGACCCTGTCCACCGAACCATCTCTTTCACGGGTCCTCAGTAGGTCAGGGAGGGGCTCGGAGTCTCCTTCTGCGCCACTGTCGGTAGCCATCAGCAGGCTGAGCTCTGAGCGCACGAAGTGGGGTTTGAGTCTGTTGGCGTGGAGAACCCGGAGGGGGTTCCGGGGGGACTCCAGGTCGATGAGATAGGTGACGGGACTCTTGCGCTCGATCACCTTGAAGGGCCCTGTCCATTTGTCCTGCAAGGCACACGGTTCGATGGGGGACATCACCCATACCTGCTGACCCGGTTTAAACTCGATGGAGGAGGCATGTTGATCGTACCACTTCTTCATGTCCTCTTGACTGGCCTCAAGATTGGCTTTGGCGATCTCCCTGAATTTCCGGGTCTGATTGCGGAGGGTCAGGAGGTACTTGTAGACGTCTGGAGGGGCTTTTAGGGGGGCCATTTCCCATTCCTCCTTCACTAGGCTGAGAGGCCCGCGAACGGGGTGTCCGTACAGGAGTTCGAAGGGGCTGAAGCCGAGGGACTTCTGGGGGACTTCTCGGTAGGCGAAGAGGAGGCACGGTAGTAGCACGTCCCACTGGCGGCGTAGGGGTTCTTCTAGCCCCATGATCATCCCCTTGAGAGTGCGGTTGAACCGCTCGACCAGTCCGTTTCCCTGGGGGTGATAGGGGGTTGTGAATCGGTAAGTGACCCCGCACTGCTGCCAGAGGGATTTCATATACTTTGAAATAAAGTTTGTACCCCTGTCGCTGACGACTTCCCGGGGGAAGCCCACTCGAGAAAAGATCCCCATTAAGGCTCGACCCACTACTGGGGCTGTTATAGTACGAAGGGGGACCGCTTCAGGATAGCGGGTGGCGTGGTCCACCAGGACCAGGATGAAGCGATGCCCTTGTGCTGTTCGGGGGTCCAGGGGCCCCACAATGTCTATTCCCACCCTTTCGAACAGGGTGGTCACCACGGGGAATGGTTGTAGGGGTGCCTTGAGTTTGCGGCCGCTCTTCCCGCTGGCCTGGCAGGTCGGGCAGGACCGGCAGTGGTTGGAGACGTCATTCCTCATTTTGGGCCAAAAAAAGTGAGTCACCAGGCGGTGGTAGGTTTTGTCTTGCCCCAGGTGCCCAGCCAGGGGGACATCATGGGCCAAGTTCAACAGGAAGTCTCTGAAGTGGAGGGGCACCACCAGCACTCGACCGGCCCCCAGCTCTGCGATTTTCTGCTCGCTGTACAAGAGATCATTGTCCCAATAAACCCAGTGGGCCCCGGTGGTGTCTCCTTGGCCCTGGGCGAGCGCTTGCTGTCGCAGTCCCTCGAGGGAGGGACAGGTCTTTTGCTCCTGCCGGAATTGTTCTTGGGTGGGCCCCCCTTCTTGACGCCACTGAGCCAGGTCGGGAAGTTCGGGGGGCTGTGCGGACCCCTCTGGGGTTGGTTCCGGGTGGTCGGTATGGATGGAGTCGTCTTCGGGAGCGATCGGGGGAGGAGGTGCTGACCATTCGGGTTCTTCCGGTCTAGGGATGGTGCGGGTGGCCATGGACCGGGTGGTCACGCACGCCCAGTCCGGGAGGCCCAACATCCCCAGATGCTCTCTTCTTTCAACAGCTGCCCACGGGGAGCTCTCGAGATCGTTCCCCAGGAGGCAGTCCACGGGGGCATCGTCGCGGACAGTTACTTTTAGCATGCCGGACACTCCTCCCCATTCGAAGGGGACGCAGGCCATCCGACACAGGCTCTCCGAATTGTCTGCCGATCGGACGGGGCAAAGAACGTTTGACAGGATTTGTTCTGGGGTCACCAGGTGACAGCGGACGGCCGTCACACTGGCCCCGGTGTCACGCAGGGCTTCGGCCTTGCGCCCATTTATGCTCACCCATTGGCTGTACTTCCGAGTGTTGGCTGGCAGGGGAGTCCGCGGGACCATGTCTCTTCCCCCTAGGCAGGCCAGGGTCATGGCGGCAGGTTCCCACTCGAACTGTTCCGACTCGTATGCTTCAGTGTCTTCGGAGACTTGTTCTTCTCCTAGGACGGCGGCCGCCACCTGGCGGGGCCCGGGAGCCGGGTTCTTCGGGCAGGTTGGGTCACTGGCGTAGTGGCCGACTCGCTGGCATCGGTGACACGTAACGTTGGCTCGGAACCCCGGTCGCATGGGGGGGTTTCCCCGGCCGGCTGGGGGCGGGGTGGTGTTAGCGGGAGTGACCGGGACAGCGTCTCTGCCCCGGCCCGGTCCTCCTCCTCCTCTTCGGGGACGATGATGACCTTGGTTGGATCTGTTCTGCTCATTCGGCCCACTCCGGGCCACTTGGATGCTCTCCCACCGGTCCGCCTTGGTGGCGAGCTGCCGTGGTTCAGTCAATTTACTGTCGAGGAGGTGCTGCCTGAGCTCGACGAAACAGTTGTTGGAGAGGTGCTCCCACACAATGAGATTGAAGAGTTGTTCGTAGGTGGTTACGTTGTTACCCTTGATCCACCCCTCGAAGGCTCGGCTGAAATAGTTTACGTACTCCAACCAAGTTGTACCTGGGATCCGGGTGCAGTTGCGGAACCTCTGGCGGTACATTTCGGGCGTAAGCCCATATCGGCTGAGGAGGGCGGCCTTCATGTGGTCATAGGACGTCATTTGATGGTCCGGAAGCTGCAGCAGGGCATCACGGCCCTAATTGACGAATCTTCCCCATAGCCCAGCTCCCCAGTCACTTCGAGCGATCCGGTGGGCCGTCATGGCGATCTCGTAGGCCTTGAACCACTGCTGTATGTCGTCGTTCCGGTGGTATTCTCGGACCACATCCTTGGGGATGTGGACCTTCTGTTCGGTAGTACCCGGAGAGCGCGGTGGCTCGGGCACCCCTAGGTTTGTGTTCAGTTTACGTATTTCTATCTCTGCTAGTTTGCACTCGTGTTCGTATGCCAGTCTTTTTTCTTCGAGATCCCTCTGTCTCTGTTTTTCCTCTCGCTCTTCTCTGAGCCGTAAGTGTTCTAAGTTTATTTTCTGTTCCGCCAGCTTCAATTCTCCGTCTAATTTGAGCCGTGCCAAGTCTAGCTCGTGTAGTCTATTTTTTTCCCGCTCCTGGATCTCTTCTCGGGAGGGACCTGTTCTCCGTTCTTCCGTCAGGGTGGTGTTGACTTCCGGGGCTTCGAGGTCCCGGGGTGTGGCGGTATTCGTCTCTGTCCAGGCCTCTAGGGCGTTTTTGAAGTCTTCTTTTGTGCTTAGCCCGGTGGTAGCAATGCCTAAGTCCATGCAAAATTGTTTTAGCTCTCGGTGGCTGTATTCCTCCAGTTTTTCCATCTGGAACTTCTCTGCCGATCCGCTCTCTTTGGTCGTCATTGTGGTTTAGTCGTAGGGTGAGTTACTATCTGTACGGTACGCGTTGGTTCGGATCGCGCCGCTGGCCACCAATGTTAGACGGCGACCTGGAGGGTCGGCCGAGCACAAGGGGAGAGGCCTCCGGTGAGGGCCGTCCCCAGCGATCGTACAGACAAGTAACTCCCCCCCCCACAGATGGACACCACACGGAGATCAGATTAACACCTTTTATAGGCAGTTCTTGAAGTAAGGTAGTACGATACAATGAGGTCAGGACACGATGATCCTCTCAATTCTAGTCTCTATTAGGGAAGGGGGTAGCGGGACAGTCTTGGTACCCGTAGGTACGGCGGTGGGACGGTGATAGCTCACAATCCTCGAGCTCGGTGTTCGGACGGGTCAGACCGCGGCAGCGCCAGCAGGTCCCGAAGAGGTCGTAGGTGGCAACGGGCCGCGGCAGCGGCAGCAGGTCCCACGAGGATGAAGGGTTACAACGGGCCGCGGCAGCGCCAGCAGGTCCCACGAGGATGAAGGTTACAACGGACCGCGGCAGCGCCAGCAGGTCCCACGAGGATGAAGGTTGCAGAAGGCCGCGGCAGCGCCAGCAGGCAGGACAATAGTTCACAAGGCAGGGCTGCGGCAGCGCCGGCAGTCCGTCAAGGATGAGTTCGTCGCGGTGTCTCTCGACTCCAGGATACAACTGCCTTCCTGTTCTGGGGCTGCCTCAGTTATAGGTCTGGCACTCTTTGATGTCCGGACCCTCGCTCTTGGAGGTCGGGAGGTCCGGGATGAGGGAGTCCAGACACCCAGCAGGGGGGTGGAGCCAGCGCCCGAGGAGGCTGGAGGTGATCGGCACCTGGCGGGAGAGAGCCATCGACACTTCTTACTCCCATTGACCTGCCAAGTGGCCCGTTCACCTCCTGGGTGGATGGTGGTGCCGGGATGTCGGGACCTGGCCAGGCCCGGGGTTGGGGTCGAGCTGAGGCCACGCGGCCTCGTGGCGCAGTGTCTAAGATGGCGGCTGGTCCGGGCAAGGGTGCTGACGGTGGCCCAGGCCAGGGACACAGGGATTCCCAGGAGCAGACGTCCCATGGGGGACGGGTTGGGGGTTGCTTCTGCGGGTAGTACCTGGAAGGCCGGTACCAGGGCCCTGTCATGCGGGGAGGGAGCGAGCCCTTCATGGGGCCTGTCCAACAACCCCTGTGTACATAAGAGTGCTACCTCGCTATTTGCTTATATAAAGATCTTGTTACTAAAACCCACCGGTGTGGTGTCTGTTCGTAGTGTGGTGTGAGCTCAGTGTGTACGATCCTAGACCCGAAGTCCTCCCCGGTGAGGACCTCACAATCAAGACTCGGCAAGTTCTGTGGGAGAGGTGGGTCCGGGTGTGGTCGGGTGAGCACAACCTGACCCTCGGGGATCGCCCCTCTTACATTGGTGGCAGCGGTGGGATAAGAACCTACGTCTAGGGATCGTACAGTACTGACACACTACCCGAACGAAGAAGCAGCCATGAGCGTCACAGCCGACAAGACCACCTTCCAGATGGAGCTTCTGGGAGACTATTCGCACCGTGAGCTCAAGCAATTCTGCAAGGATCTCCGTATCCCGTCAACGGGATTAAATACCAAAGAGGACTTCCAACAAGCTCTAACAGCCTGGGTGGAGGCCGGAGCACAACCTCCAGCACCGACAGAAGCCGATGGGGGGGGAGCCCCTCTGACCGAAACCCACGCTCCAGAGCAAGACTCCCAGCACGGAGAGAGGTCTACCTCCAGAAGAGATGGCCGACCGAGAACGCAACCGAAGCCACGAGCTAGAACTAGCCCGTTTGAAGATGGAGGGAGAACTCAAGCTGGCCGAGAAAAAGCTAGCCATCGAGCAGTTGCGGCTGCAAGGAGAACTGGAGGAGAGGAAGCTCCAACGAGAACATGACGGAAAGAAGCTCCAGCTGGAGCACGAGCGCAGCCTATTGGAAATAGAACTAAAAGCCCGGAACGAAGGCAGCAAAACAGCAGCGACCTGAGAGGCCATTCCCCCGGTGGACCCCAAGGTCCACATCCCCAAGGACGTGGTCAAAGAATATTATAAAAACGATGACATCCAGCAATGGTTCAAGGCCTACGAGGTCGCCATGACCTCCCACCGAGTTCCGCAGAAAGATTGGGGAGCCGGGCTGTGGGGTCGATTCCTGAGTGAGGGGAGAGACACCCTACTCGACCTACCGTCTGCCGAACAGACCTCCTACAGCCACATGAAAGAGGCCCTCCTCACAAGGTACGGGCTCACCCCAGAAATGTACCGCCAACGCTTCCGAGACTGCAAGAAGATCCCCGGCACCACCTGGGTAGAATATGTCAATTTCTACAGCCGGGCCCTGGAAGGGTGGATCAAGGGCAGCAAAGTATCCACCTTCGAGGGGCTCATCGACCTCATTGCCTACGAACATTTGTCCCTGAATTGCTTTGTGGAACTCCGGCAGCACCTCCTGGACAGCAAGTTGGCTGACCCCCGGAAGCTGGCTGTCGAGGCCGATCGCTGGGTAAGCACCAGAGTACCCCGGGGGCCCGGGGGAGACTCTGGCCGAAATGAACAGGGGTCCTCCCGCCAGAGGGGAGGAGGGAACCAGAATAGACAGAGGGGTTCCCAGGTAGGGTCCCCGCGTAGTCCCCCCAGGAACCCGCCTGGCACCTCGCCTCCCACAGCGCGCGCAGGGTTTCCCCCAGCTAAGCCAGGGCCCCGAGCCAGCCAAGCCTGCTACCATTGCCAGCAACCAGGGCACTATGCCAATGACCCCCGCTGCCCGTTGTTCAAAAAGCCTGCCGCTGCAGGCCCCCCAGCGCGCCACATCACCTCAGTAGCCCTAGAAGAAGAGGAGGGAGAAGAGGAGTTCGGGGGAGCTGACCCCGCAGCCATGATGTTAGTATCCCTGGGTGATAGAGAGATGGTCCCAGGAGCCCCCCTACCCGACAATACCGAGAAGTATCGACAGCAGGTGACTGTCAATGGCCATCACATAGGGGCGCTCCGAGACACGGGGGCCAGTATCACTGCGGTGAAACGGCATCTAGTAACCAAAGCCCAGATTGTCCCCCACATCTCCTGCAGGGTGATCGCAGCCGATAACTCCGTCCGCACCTGCCGGATAGCTCAAGTCCAGTTCGAGTGGGGGGGCGTCTCTGGGGAGTTACGAGTGGCAGTCCGCTCTGACATGCCTGTGGACTGCCTGCTCGGCAACGACCTAGAGAGCTCCCCATGGCAGCGAGTTGAGAAGAGGACCCACCTGGAGATGGTGGGCCTGCCCGAATGGGCCTGTGTGAGTACCCGGTCGATGACCGCCCGAAGAATCACCCCCGCAGGGGCGACCTTAGAGGCGGCCCCAACGACCCCTGCGGACCCCGAGGTCTCTGAACCCTCCGAAGCCCCTGAACTGTTCCCCGGGGAGAGCTTCCCCTCCGACGCAGGTCCCCTCGGCCCTAGCGTCGAGTCAACCCCGAGTCTGGACGACCTTCCTGAGCTGGCCCAGTGGCGCCAGGAAGGGGGACCGTCCCGTGAAGAATTCTGCCTAGAGCAGACCTCCTGTCCCTCCTTGGTTGGGCCGCGGCAGCAGGCCGCCGCCCAGGCCGCCGGTGACCAGTCCGGCTCCCACTTTGTCTATTGGGAAAACGGCCTATTGTATAGCGAACAAAAGTCCGCCGAACTAGGGTCCGGCCGAGTGCTGGTGGTCCCCCTACGCTTCCGCGGCTTTCTCCTGAACCTGGCCCATGACGTACCCCTGGCGGGACACTTGGGACCAGACAAAACGTACCATCGCCTGGTCACCCACTTCTATTGGCCGGGCATGCACTCCGATGTAGAAGGCCACTGCAAGTCCTGCCCCACGTGTCAGTCCAGCGGAAAGAGCGGAGGGAAGCGCAAGGCTCCTCTCCAACCCTTCCCCGTGGTCAGTACCCCCTTTGAGAGGGTGGGAATCGACATCGTGGGCCCCCTCGACCCCCAGACCTCCTTGGGGCACCGCTTTATCCTAGTGCTGGTGGACCATGCCACCCGCTACCCCAAAGCCATTCCCCTCCGGACGGTGACGGCCCCCGTGGTGGGGCGGGCCCTCATGGCTATCTTCTCCCGGGTGGGATTCCCCCGGGAAGTCGTCAGCGACCGAGGGACAAACTTCATCTCAAAATACATGAAGTCCCTCTGGCAGCAATGTGGGGTGACGTACAAATTCACCACCCCATATCACCCCCAGGGGAACGGTCTGGTGGAACGCTTCAACCGGACCCTCAAAGGGATGATCATGGGTCTCGAAGAGCCCCTGAGACGTAAGTGGGACGTCCTCCTCCCCTGTCTCCTCTTCGCGTACCGCGAAGTCCCCCAGAAGTCCCTGGGGTTCAGCCCCTTTGAGCTGCTCTACGGGCACCCCGTCCGGGGACCCCTCACCCTGGTCAAGGAGGGGTGGGAGGCGGTGGCCCCAGAGCCCCCTCCCAATGTGTTTCGATACATCTTGGCCCTCCGGAACCAGACGAGGAAGTTCCAAGAGCTGGCCGAGGCAAACCTCGAGGCCAGTCAAGAAGAAATGAAACGGTGGTATGACCAGAATGCCACTCTGGTCGAGTTTCACCCCGGACAACAGGTCTGGGTGATGGCCCCCGTAGAGCCCTGTGCCCTGCAAGACAAGTGGACAGGGCCCTTCAAGGTGATCGAACGCAAGAGTCAAGTGACCTACCTCATCGATGTAGAGTCCCCCAGGAACCCCTTGCGGGTCCTTCACGTGAACCGCCTCAAGCCCCACTTCGCCCGGTCCGAGTTGAGTTTGCTCCTCGCCACGGACGATGGGGAAGAAGAAGAAACGGAGCCTCTCCCCGATCTCCTGTCCACGAAAGAGAAAGATGGCTCCGTAGAGGGAGTGAATCTCCCCCCCTCCCTCTCTCCAGAGCTGCGTGGGGACTGTTGCCAGTTGTTGGGACAGTTCTCAGACCTCTTCTCCCTCACCCCCGGCGTCACCAACTGGTGCGTCCACGACGTGGACACCGGGGACAGCCCTCCGGTACGGCACAGAGCCTACCGCGTCCCTGACCGAGTCCGGGCCTGTATCAAGGCCGAGGTATCGAAGATGTTGGCCCTCGGGGTGGTCGAAGCCTCTGACAGCCCATCGGCTAGCCCCGTGGTCCTGGTTCCAAAGGCAGCCGCCCCCGGTGCTGTTCCTGAGCTGAGGTTCTGCGTTGACTACCGCGGGCTCAACGCAATCACCCGAACCGATGCTCATTCCATCCCCCGAGCCGACGAGCTTATCGATCACCTCGGGGCTGCTCGCTTCCTTAGCACATTCGACCTGACCAGTGGATACTGGCAGATCGCCCTCACCGAGGGAGCTAAGGAAAGGTCCGCTTTTTCCACCCCGGATGGTCACTACCATTTCCGGGTGATGCCCTTCGGGATGAAGAACGCCCCCGCCACCTTCCAGAGGCTGGTGAACCAGGTCCTGGCGGGGTTGGAAGAGTTCAGCGCTGCGTATCTGGACGATATCGCGGTGTACAGTTCCCACTGGCCCAAGCACCTCCGGCACCTCCGGGCGGTGCTGACCGCCCTGAGGGGGGCAGGTCTCACCATTAAGGCAAGCAAGTGCCAGATCGGACAAGGGTCCGTAATCTACCTTGGGCACCAGGTCGGAAGCGGCCTCGTAGCCCCCCTCCAGCCCAAGATCGATGCCATTGTGGCCTGGGAGGCCCCCACGACCCAGACGGAAGTGCGGGCGTTTCTAGGGCTCACGGGGTACTACCGCCGGTTCATCAAGAGTTACGGCAGCATCGTAGCCCCCCTCACGGAGCTAACCTCCAAGAACCAGCCGAAGAAAGTCAGCTGGACCTCCGCCTGCCAGGAGGCGTTCGAAACGCTGAAGGACGCCATGTGCACCGCCCCCATCCTACAGGCTCCCGACTACTCACGAGAGTTTGTAGTCCAGACGGACGCGTCCGAGCATGGCATCGGAGCGGTCCTGTCCCAGGTGAACGAGAGCGGCCTAGACCAACCCGTAGCATTCATTAGCCGGAGGCTACTCCCTCGAGAACAAAGGTGGAGCACCATCGAGCGGGAGGCCTTCGCGGTGGTTTGGGCCCTGAAGAAGCTGAGGCCCTACCTGTTCGGTACTCACTTCCGGGTCCAGACCGACCACCGACCCCTCCGGTGGCTAATGCAGATGAGAGGGGAGAATCCCAAATTGCTGCGCTGGTCCCTCTCACTCCAGGGGATGGACTTCACTGTTGAGCACCGGCCTGGTGTTGACCACGCCAACGCAGACGGCCTGTCCCGATTCTTCCGCCTCAGCGAAGAGAACCCCCAAGAGGATGGGTAGTTCTCCCCGCCTTCAGCTGGGGGGGACGCGTGTTGGACCCGGCCTCGTGGCGTGGCCCGTCTCTGTCCCTCAGAACCCTGCGAGCGTAGGCCTGCACCCTGAGCCCCGGCGCAGCGTCCCCGCAAGAATAGCCTGCACCCAGCAGCCTGGTCGCCTCACCCCCGATGAGCCCGAACCCCCGTAAAACCACAACCAGGCCGCATGTCCCCGTCCCGCTCCCGGCTCCGAGCGCCTAACATTGCATGCCCCACAAGGCCCGGACGCCATCTTCCCTTCCCGACATCCCTGTCTCCCTGGGCCTAGCGGGACCCCGGCCCCAGTGAAACCCAGCCTCCAAAGGCGCGCCAGTCCCGGCTGGGGGGTAAAGGGCTCCCGAGTGAGATAAGCCAGGGAGTTTCGATGGCACCTCCGGCCTCCCCTGAGGGGCTGGTATCTGTCACACCTTTGGCCCTCCCCTGAGGCCCAATTTCGATCCCCCCTCTGGCCTCCCCGAGGGCGGGCTCCAGACCCGCTGGGCATCTGGGAATTCCCGGACCCATCTTTCAAAGGGATCAAAGAGCCCACCGCCGGACCTCGCCAACGACCAGCCCCCTGGGCTTGAGACCTCCGCCTGCGAGGGTCCGGAGATCAAAGAGCCGAAGGACTATAACTGGGCCCGCCCGACAACTAGCGGGCAGTTGTATCTTGGACCTAAAGCCCTGCTGATCTGATCGCAGCTGACCCTAAGAAGACTCATCCTGAACCATCGGAGCCCTGCTGACGCTGTCGCGGCTCAAGCTGAACTGAACCATCGGAGCCCTGCTGACGCTGTCGCGGCTCAAGCTGAACTGAACCATCCGAGCCCTGCTGACGCTGTCGCGGCTCAAGCTGAACTGAACCATCCGAGCCCTGCTGACGCTGTCGCGGCTCAAGCTGAACTGAACCATCGGAGCCCTGCTGACGCTGTCGCGGCTCAAGCTGAACTAAGACCATCGGAGCCCTGCTGACGCTGTCGCGGCTCTTCACGAACTTCTCCAGATCGAGTCCTGCTGACCTCGTCGCGGCTCGAGGAGTACTCTGGTCCGGCCGGACCATCGAGAGCACTATCACGACCGAGCCGACTCGACGGAGGTGAAGCAGCCCATACGACCATCATCCCGTACCCCCCGACTCGAGGATTGAGAGCTGTGCGTAGGGTACGCCTCGTACTGTCCCAGAGACTAAAAGACTGTCCCGCTTCCCCCTTTCCGAATCCTCCAAGACTTTGTGGTCCCTTGACCCCTGTGTACATAAGAGTGCTACCTCGCTATTTGCTTATATAAAGATCTTGTTACTAAAACCCACCGGTGTGGTGTCTGTTCGTAGTGTGGTGTGAGCTCAGTGTGTACGATCCTAGACCCGAAGTCCTCCCCGGTGAGGACCTCACAATCAAGACTCGGCAAGTTCTGTGGGAGAGGTGGGTCCGGGTGTGGTCGGGTGAGCACAACCTGACCCTCGGGGATCGCCCCTCTTACAGGAAGGATTTCCAAAGCGAGGAAGAGGAGGCAGGGGAAAAAGAGGCACCAACAAACCATCAGGAAATCCAGGCAGCCCTGTGGGAAGTCGAACAAGGGGCCAAATCAAGACGAAGTAATGGAGGAGAAGACGGTGATTAACTTATCATCTAAGACATTAAGTAAGACTGAAATTGATTTATTGTCTATGGGCCTTTCTCTCTGCCCTACTAATGATTTTAATTACACACAAAGTCGCATTGACTTATTCTTCTTTACACGTAAATTACGCTTACGAAAATGGCATTCAACTAAAGTTAACTCTCAGAGTACCACTCCATTGAATGTGATAAGTGACCTGCGGATAGGTGTTGTAGGACTGTTACACACTATGAATGTATTAGCAGAAGTGAACTCCAGTAACCTTGAACCGACCACAAGTCTTGACCTTGAGAATATCTCTTTTGATCTGAGCGCCAAAAGCGATTTCAGACCTAAATCAGTGTTTTTGCCCCAAATCAGGAACGAGGCAATCGAGGTATTTGAAAAAGGAGTGAGTGATGAGCTATGGAAAATAGCTAAGCGTAAAACGTTTAACATGTGGAACAATGTCAATAAGGCTCAAAGAATAGCCCTTGATAATCTAAAAAAATGACACCTCAATAGTATTAAAAAAGTCCGATAAGGGCGGTAATGTCGTCGTAATGTCAAAGGAGAATTACATAAATGAAGGTCTTAGACAGTTAGCGGAAGCTGACAAATATGAAAGGAGTAACAGGATGGAATATGAACATGCCATTAGACAATTTCATACACAGTTACTTGAATGGAAGAGGCAGGGACTTATAGAAGAAAATGAATATAAATTTCTTGAATGTAAATTCCCTAAGCTCCCTACACTATACCTATTGCCTAAAATCCACAAAGAGCCACTCAATCCACCATGGAGACCCATTGTGTCTTCGAGAGGCAGTTTATTAGAAAATGTTTCTAGATACGTTGATTTTTTTCTTCAGGGTTTAGTACAACAACTCCCCTCGTATGTTAAAGATACTAGTGATTTTTTGCGCAAATTAGAAAGAACTGAGTGGAAAGATGAGTACTCCTTGCTCACTATAGATGTGTCGAGTCTTTATACCTGTATCCTGCATGATAAAGGGGTAGAAGCTTGCAGACACTTCTTAAGCAATAGGTCAGCCTCTTACCTCGCCCATACAGACATGTTACTTGAGATGATTATGATCTGTCTCAAACAGAACTACTTCCTCTTTGACAACAAAATCTACCACCAAATCCTCGGTACATCTATGGGGACCTGTTTTGCGCCATCTTTTGCAGGTCTCTACATGGGGTATTAGGAGGAGGAAGTAGTAAGTAAATTGACACAGTTCAAAGACAAAGTCTCAATGTACACCAGGTACATTGATGACATTTTTTGTATATGGGGAGGAACGGAAGGGGAAGCTAATGAGTTTGTCAGGGCACTTAACATCAATTGCTTTAAACTCCACCTCACATCACAATGGTCTAAGACAACATTGGAATTTCTCGATCTCAAATTATCTATTGAGAACAACAGAATTGAGAGCTGCCTCTATAGAAAGAGCACTGCGGGGAACAGTCTTCTACACGCGGAAAGCTGCCATTCCAACGCACTTATCCAAAGTATACCATTAGGAGAGCTCCTAAAAACCAAGCGTAATTGTAGCACGGCAAAAAAGTTTGAAATCGAATCTGAAGTTATGACTGAACGTTTTTTGCAACGTGGGTACACTCAAAAAACAGTCAATAAAGCGTTGACTGGAGTATCTAAACGCCCAAGGGAATCTCTGCATGTTGACAAGACACAAGTGAAAGATAGTGCAAGCAAAGAAGACACGAATCAAACTATAAGATTCATAACTCCGTACAATAAACAAACACATGCTGTGCGAAAATGTTTGAATACATTTTGGCCTGCCTTAGGAACTGATAAAGATCTTGCGGACTGCATAGGTTCATGCCCGCAAATCACATACAAGAGAGCTAGATCTCTGAGAGACACCCTGTGTAGAGCTGTAGAAACAACTAAGACAGGGATTTCAGGAATCCAAGGCTTCTACACGTGTAGAAGCTGCAAAGCTTGTAAGAACAGCAGAAATAAGAAAGAATGTATTCTGTCCTCAGAATGTAAGCCCTACGTGATCAAAAAGCATACTTCGTGTAATACAGATTACGCGGTGTATGCTTTATTTTGTCCTTGCGGTCTGGCCTACATTGGAAGCACTATCCACAAGGCCAAAATACGGATCCAAGAGCATTTACGTGCAATAAAAAACTTGGATAAGGCCTACCCTATAGCCCGCCATTTTCAGAGTCACCACAAACAAAACACCAATTTATTGAGTTTTGTAGTATTGGATTTTGTTATGGCGGATATAAGGGGAGGAAACAGATTAAAAGAACTCCGCAGATTAGGGTCTAAGCTCATCATACAATATAGGACTCTCACCCCTTCAGGCCATAACTTCGATGAGGAGTTAGCCGTACATTTAGGGTAATTAGTCTATATGTGGTAAATGTAATTCTGCTGTATACAAGTACCTTCCTATAGAGTGCCCAGAACTGTTTGATGCCGCTGAGCAAATTGTAATTTTAATTGGTTTTTTTAATGTAACAATTTTTTTAACTTAAATTTATGTTACTTTTCAGTTATGTGTGACACGTTATTAATTTTTTTGTTTATTCTAGACTTGACTTGCTTAAGTTGAAGAATTGGTGATGAAATCTAGTACAGAAATGCTTATATCCGCCGCAACATGAAATGTTGAAGCTCAGCCCACTGGGGTAATATTTTATGCGTGCTGATGAGATTTATTAGCCCACTGAGGCTTAATCAGCAGGCAGCAGCATAACGGAGACTATTTTATCCGTGTTACAAAGAACAGCGGTGTGCAGCCCACATGGGCATCTAAATCTAACTTTGTTTATTCATCTATACACCCACTAAGGTCTTGAAGACATTTTATTCTGCATCTAAGATGTGTGTAAGCAAAGGAGCGATCGGTCCGATGCTAGTGGTTACATAGTATGACACTGTTTCTTTAAGCTGCAACTTTATTGTCTACAATGAGCACGAACTAATACTTATCTTAGTAAGTTATGGTAGTACAAGGTATATTAATGTTTTCTCCTACGTTTTATTAGCGTTTTCACTTTTATGTATGCTTTTTCACATTCATGCTTATTTTCGCAATTTTGCGCTAAACCAGATTGAAAAGTTTATTTACAATAAGCTTAGTCTGTCTTCACCCACTATGGTGAAAGGGTGTCACGTGTGTTTTATAAAATGAAAAGCAACGTAGGATCAAGCACTCGTGAACAAGAAGTGATCCTGAAACGCGTTGAGTGTAAATCTTGCCAGACCCGAGTGCTAAATTTATTAAGGTTTGCTGCATAAAACTCTTTGGTGTCTGTGACTGCTGCTTTTCGGAAAAGGAGAACAGCCGTGGTGTATGTGGAAGAGGCTGCCTGCCTCGTCGCGGACCGCCCTCAACAAGTGGCTGGGAGAGGCGCTGCGAGCGATCAAGCTCGTATTTTGGATTGATATATATATATATATATATATATATATATATATATATATATATATATATATATATATATATATTTATATATATATATATTCACTGAAAAAACCATAGGTTATAGACCATATATAGTTAGGAATTAGCATTTAAAAAACCTTATTTTACTCACACAAAACCATTGAAATTCCATATATAGTTAGTTGCACTAACTATATATCGCGCACCCGCAATCCACTGCTGATCATGTCACATATTACATCATTCATGACATGGTCAGTGACATCACTGATGACATCACTGATGACATCTCAAATGACATCACTGATGACATCACTGATGACAACATCCAGTGACTGTATGTTTCTGTAAAGTTAAAATATGTCTTACATATTGAAGAATGAGTGGATGTATAAGTGTCTGGATGAAGGATTTAGTAGGTGCGTGACTGACTGTATGAGTGAGTGATTAAATATGTCTCACTGAATGCATGGGTTAGTGACTAAACTGTCTTAATTTGTGCATCATTATGTCTGTTGTGATGTAAACTGCTGCATGTGTTGATCATTAGCTATACGAGAGGCTATATGTGTTATTAATTGGTTGCCCAAGTATTTCTATGGGAGATTGAGTTTCTGTGGGGATGGCTGTAAGGTGTGTGACTCTGTGCATAGATGTGTGAGCAGTTTATTCACTAGGTGTATGAGTTCAAGAGTGCATGTGGAAACAGCTACATGGGCAGTTGACTGTGTGCATGAGTGTATTGATGAGTGAATGGATATCTCAATGCTACATGTCATACTAAATACATATGTAAAACACAGTACATGTGAGAGTTGGCATATATAAATAACTGTGCATGAGAGCCACTGAATGAGTGAGTGGTTGTATCGATCATTGTGAACTTGTATCAGGGATTGTATAAGAGAGTAAATATGTGTTAGTATATGTTTCAATAAGTAAGGTGTGTTTAACTGTATAGTTGAAGAAATGGAGGTGAGATTGTTTCTTTGCATGACTGACTGGGTGTGTGAGTAACTCCATGGATGAGTGGCAGTGTGTGAGTGTCTGTATACACTGAGTGTATCTAAGGTTATATTAGAGTCTGAAGAGGTTTATCGTATTAGCACAAGAATGATGTCAAATGAGATGTCATCAGTGATGTCATCAGTGATGTCATTTCAGATGTCATCAGTGATGTCATCAGTGATGTCACTGACCATGTCATGAATGATGTAATATGTGACATGATCAGCAGTGGATTGCGGGTGCGCGATATATAGTTAGTGCAACTAACTATATATGGAATTTCAATGGTTTTGTGTGAGTAAAATAAGGTTTTTTAAATGCTAATTCCTAACTATATATGGTCTATAACCTATGTTTTTTTCAGTGAATTTCAATGTTTTTTTAATAGCAAATATCATAAGCTGTCGAATGTCAAGTACGTGGTAAGTAAAAACATTTTCGTGTTTATGCACACTGATCTGCTTTGAATGCTGCCCCCCACCCCTCATTTCTATTAGGAGTACTCTCTCTTTGCAGATAGTGAAGGGTAGTTAACGCAGGCCTTTGCCCCCGTTGTAATCCGTCGTGCCTGCTTCTCTCTCCATTTGATTGATTGTTCTCTTTGGTTCATTCTCTATTTACAAACAAGCACAGAGTCGCAATACTCTGTTTAGTCTTTGCAGATAGCGAAAAATCGTGTAAAAAAAGAAAAGGAATCGAGCAAAATCAGTAGGCCACTAATGGGATCTCTTTTTGACCTCCCTAAAATAGAAACATTAGGAACAACCTGTTGATAATACCAATGTGTATGTACATAAGCGGCGTTCATTTGTGTTCACAGTACCCCTTCTTGATTGTTTGAATCGAGCATTGAATTGTTCGAAGTTGGTTCTCTTAAGAATCTTCTCTGCCTGCAAACGAGGAAGAATAGGAATATTCTCTCTCCCTTTGCAGATAGTGAAGGGTAGGTAACGCAAACCTTTAACACGTCGTGCCTATTTCGTTCCTCATTGATTGATTGTTTCCCCAAACATTGACTGTTTGGGAATTGGTTCTTTTTTGGAGGTATTCCCTGTTTGCAAATATACGTAGGAAAATCTTTGCAAATAGTGAAAGGGTACGTAATGCGGACCTTTCTCCCCCGTTGTAATCTGTCATGCCTATCTACTCCCCACTGATTGATGCACCTGTTTCACCCGGACCATTTACTAGAGATACGTCATCTGGCCCGACCAGAGAGCACCCCTAGTGAAAAGGACATATGCAATAATAACGAAGTGATCACTGTATCCTGTTAACAGAAACTTTAGCATGAAACAACCTGGAAAGAAAAGAATAGGAAAACGAAAATCAGTAGGCCACTGATGAACATAAACTTTTATTAAACAACGAACAAAGAAACGATAACATAACGTAATGATAAAACCTATTAATGTCCTAGAAACAAGAAAACGTTAGAAATATGCCAGTGGTGAGAGACCAGAAAAACAGTAAGAGAAACCAAATCACCCCTCGCTGTCCCACCGCCTGCCACGCCAAAAAAATCGATAGACTAGGGAAAATGCAAGTCAGTAGAACATCCGCCCCCACTCTGGAAACTTCCAAGGTGGGGCAGGGTTGCGGCTACGCCCAGCCGGGAGCAGCCCATATAAGGCGGATCCTGCTGCCACGCCTCGGCCAGGAGATCCTAACGTAGGGTGTAGCCGGAGGAGAGGCCGAGGCCAGCGGGACCCGGCCAGGGGATTGCCTTTACAACGCTGAAGAGTTTCAGGGGGGGGGAATGTCTCCTCGACCCTCCCCTCTCTCTCCCAGTCCGGCCGCGGTGGCCCTTGAGAGTTGCAGGTAGTCCCGCCACATGCTCTTCCGGTCCGGCCACCAACGGTCGGGGGGCCGAGGCCGACGGGATCCGGCTGCAGCCGATAAATCAAGAAACCCGTTCATGGGGCCAGAGCAAGGGGCGTCCGGCCGACATCCACCGGAAGCCCGGCCCGAAGACGGACGGGACACTTCTTCTCTCTTGAATAATGGCTGCGACAACACTGGGGGGGGATGTCTTGCACATGCCTCCGACCCCCCCCCCCTCGTCCTCATCGCCTGGTCCGGCCATAACAAATCTCAAGCGAGACGCCGTGGGATGCACTGGGAGGGAGAGACGATGCGAACAGGCCTCTCCCGCCTCCCCAGTGGAGGCTTCCCACCTGCACCCTCAGCGCTCCAAGCGCCCGGAAAAGGGTTCTTCCACTGTGGCGATGCTGCAACGTCTCGCCCGGCAGGGTGGAGCCCGTCCGCTCATTTGACCCCGCGATCGCCAGTAGCTACCGAACTCTCAAAATGGCGGTCGACCTGGCAAGAGCGGGCCCAGCATAAAGAAATGGCCCGGTCACTGGTTGACTCCACCACCGTAGTCCTCCACGACCTTGAAGATTCTACAGGAGCCGCGGGAGTCTCCGACCCCCGCAGACACCCCCGATGGGGAATGACTGCCATGATCGCCCGTGGAGTGACGAAACTGTATCCGCGGGACGTCGGCGCTCCCATGCTGGCGCCAGCCTCACTTTGAATTACTAGAATCCTGCAGACCTCAGTTCCGGTGAAAGCACAGTGTGACCCGGTAGGAAAAATTGTTGCACCCCCTCCCCTTTTTGACTGATAGTTCAAACCACCGATCCTTTCCTTTGCCCTTTTAACGGAACTTTGGACTGCCTCCCCCTCTTTTACATTTTCTAGAGAAAACAAAACATTAACCACTACATTAGCATAGCAATTGACACCAGAACTGTTTTCAAATTGAAAACCAACAACATCTTCAACAGAATCCTTTTTGTTTCTGCTGTGACCCTGCTACAGCACAGGCATTGTCCCCAGCAGTAATTCTGCAATGCCGGTAAGAATAGCTGTGGTGCCTACTGGACTCACTCACCCCGCGGCGCCCCACGCCGTTATTTGCTGGGCGGCAACTTACTAGACATCACCTTCGTGACATCCAGATTTCAGCGCTTTCTGCTGCCTTGGAACTATTCGCACAACAGACCGCTACTGACAATCCACCCCCCGCGGCGCCCCACGCCGTTATTTGCTGGGCGGCAACTTACTAGACATCACTTTCGTGCCATCTAGATTTCAGCGCGTTCTGCTGCCTTGGAACTATTCGCACAACAGACTGCTACTGACGACCCACCCCCAGGCAACATCTTCTGAATTTTCATAATTTGAAAGAACTAGTAACATGTCCTCATCAGGAATTCAAAAGAAATTGCCACGGTCTCTTCGTTGTTTAAATGTTTTTACTGTTTTTGTTTTGTTGTATATATTTATATGTTATTAAAGTTTTATATTCCTACTACTTTGTTGGAGTGCTATATATTTTTAATGTGACACATAATTGTAAAAACTTTGATGTACAAAGAGTCATTCCTGGAATCTTCCGCTTCAGGCTCGGTCCCCTCCCCAATCACAATACAGGATGGTTTTCAGATAGTAGGAACACGTGTGGTGTGACGGATCTCATCGGGTGTGGGCCTTGATCTACTATAACTCCTTTAAAGAGGGGTGATTCTTTACAGCTGGAGCCATAAACTACATCTGCAGGGCTAGCTGATAGCCTGGACAATCGGACACAGAGGAAGAGGAGTGTCAGAGGGTGCGGTAGTGAATAGGGCGAAAGGGAGGTGTCGGGCGGGCACAGAGTGTGATTCTCAGGGAAGAGCAGCGCAGATGGGGGGAGGTTTATTGCCCATGCATAAGACAGAGAGCGGGGGTGACCAGTGCCTGGGGAAGATGCTTGCGAGGGTGGGGAGCCATGCTACGAATCGACAGCGTGCAGAGAGTGGGTCTGGTCAATGCATCTAAAATGGCTGCCGTGCACGACAAAAGTGTGGCATTTCAAAAAAGGCAAGATGGCGCAAACAATGTTTTTCAACACTTCCTCATTTCCTTCGAATCGAACGTTAACAGACGTTGGTGCATATTACCAAAGTTAAGCGATATTTATCGCTAACGATGCTTACCAACGAATTTTTTACCGCTAAGCATCGTCAGAAATTATCGAAGATAAACCTTGCTATTATCAAGGTTTATCGCAAATGCGATAAAAAACGGCCGCAATGCATGAATATCGCTAAAAAGTCAGCGATATTCATGCATTACCGAGCTAATGCTCTTAGCCATGTTATCCACCTCCCATTGGATAACATGGCTAAGAACTGCTCAGGGCAGGTATAACTTTTTGGAGATATTCGCGCTTAGCGCGAATATCTCCAAAAGTTGGTAATAGGAGATAGATATCTTGCATGTTGTAATGCAAATTATTGTGGTATATGGAACTCATACCATAATCTCTCAGGAAAGCAGAAACTGATCCTTTTGGGACCGCCTGAAAAGGCCTACGGGGTGAGGGGTACTCTACTTTGCCCCCTTTTCACGTTCCGAACTATTTTATTTTACTCTCTTCTGTAATTACACAAAATAGCAGCGATAAGATGCATCGGAGACACACAGTGAGAGAAAGGAGGCCGGAGATGAAGAAGAGATGTCAAATACACATTGGAGATAATATAGTGGCAGAAGGGAAGTAAATATGAGTAAACTTACCATGTAACATAAAAATGTTGCACTCTATACTATAAGTCTCATTTTATACTACAATCACTTCGCTACAACCTCATAAATTAAAAATAAAAATGAATAATGTCTCAAACAATTTTTGATTTCTAAATATAAATTTATTCTTCAGAATTTTCTAAATTTGAAAGAACTAGTAACATGTCCTCATCAGCAATTTCCTCATGAAAAGTCTGCAATGATGATTCTTGTAACTCTATGGTCTCCAAACATTCGATAAATTCGCCATCAACAGATTGATCAAAAAAATCATTCAAGTCATCTCCTCCTTGTGACAATATTTCATTATTGGTGCTGTCAATTTCAATCAATGTAGTGGAATCATTCAAGTCATCTCCTCCTTGTGACAATATTTCATTATTGGTGCTGTCAATTTCAATCAATGTAGTGGAATCATTCAAGTCATCTCCTCGTGACAATATTTCATTATTGGTGCTCTCAATTTCAATCAATGTAGTGGAATCATTCAAGTCATCTCCTCCTTGTGACAATATTTCATTATTGGTGCTGTCCATTTCAATCAATCTAATGGAATCATACAAGTCATCTCCTCCTTGTGACAATATTTCATTATTGGTGCTCTCAATTTCAATCAATGTAGTGGAATCATTCAAGTCATCTCCTCCCTGTGACAATATTTCATTATTGGTGCTGTCCATTTCAATCAATCTAATGGAATCATACAAGTCATCTCCTCCATGTGACAATATTTCATTATTGGTGCTCTCAATTTCAATCAATGTAGTGGACAATTCAAAAGAAATTGCCACGGTCTCTTCATTGTGAGCCATTTTATTTTGAAATTGCTTGCTGTAAATTGCAGAAAAAAATAATCACTTTCATTTATCGTTTTTAGTAATACATAATATAAAACTAACTTTATCAAGTATTTAGTATAACAGAAAGGACTGCAAATAAATAACAGAAATTTTTTTTCAAATTATCTTCAAGTGTACAACATAGTTCCCCTTACAAATTAACAACTCACATTTTTAAAAGTAGGAGAAGTGTTAGTACTGTGTAAATCAAACACCAGAAATTCACCACCAAAAATTCCTCACAAATGTACCTCAGACAGTAGTATCACAAAATGGCTGTGGTTTCCTCTCATTTGACATATATACATAACCAATTAACTTTCATCACACACAAATACAAAACCAAAGTAACATTTTAATTGGTTCTAAATTTCAACACTTTCAAATGTGTTTTCCCCATGCAATTTTCCATAGGACATTTACATACGTCTACAGCCTGAATGGCTGAACGGAATTACACCAAACTTGGCAAAATGGTACATCAAACCTAAGAGGTCAGGAAGGATCTACTATGCCCCCTTATGGTCATTTCCCCCTTCGCTTTGGCCTCCTCTTGTCTCTCGATCCTACCGAGAGACAAGATGGCGGCCGCTACGGATTGTTTGGAATGTTGACAGACGCCGGAGAACCAATCAGCTTCGCAAAGCTCCGTAACGCGAAAAGTACGCGAAGCGGAGCGCTGTTACAGATATATATCTTTTTTTGAACGTTAATTTCTCAAAATCCACTGGAGCACATATATTGAGACCTAGCAAAGGCACATCGGGCTACCAGTCCCTAATATTTTGCCAAGTTTTGTGCAAATCCATTCAGCCGTTCGATTATTGACATTTAGATACGTCTACAGCCTGAATGGCTGAACGGAATTACACCAAACTTGGCAAAATGGTACATCAAACCTAAGAGGTCAGGGAGGATCTACTATGCCCCCTTATCGTCATTTGCCCCTTCCCTTTCGCCTCCTCTTGTCTCTCGATCCTACCGAGAGACAAGATGGCGGCCGCTACGGACTGTTTGGAATGTTGACAGACGCCGGAGAACCAATCAGCTTCGCTTCACAAAGCTCCGTTGCGCGAAAAGTACGCGAACTGGAGCGCTGCCCGGTCCGCTGTTACAGATATATATCTTTTTTTAAATGTTAATTTCTCAAAATCCACTGGAGCACATATATTGAGACCTACAAAAGGCACATCGGGCTACCAGTCCCTACAATTTTGCCAAGTTTCGTGCAAATCCATTCAGCCGTTCGGGCTAAAAGTGAGGCCAACCGCCCTATGGAAAACTCAATGTTAAAAACACGTTTTGGGACCCCCCTTTTTTCTCGACCCCCCCTGGACGAACCCCCCCCCAATTTTCAGGGGCTGCTCAGAAACAAAATGTGCCATTTTCCTGAAAATTTCAGCCAATTCCGTCCACAAACGCCAAAGTTATTAGACATAGAATTTTCAAAGAACCCATAGAGAAAAAATCCTAACTATATATACCTACTGGCGACCGCCAGTAGGTAATATATATATATATGTATGTATTTAAAAAAAACATTATTTATATTAATTATTTATTGATTTTAATGTTATTTAAGTATTTTAAGTATGTTTAAGTTAGTTATATTTATTATTTCATTAATTTTAAATTACTTTTAACTATTTAAAAAATTCGATATTTTGACTATCTATATTTTTTACAACGATATTTTTGATTCGATATTTTTGTACTTACCTGTTTGGAGATAGGAAGTCGATATTTTGGCATTCTATATTTTTTACTCGATTTTTTTGTAGTTCTATATTTTTGCCATCGATATTGTTTCAGTGATCCTTGTGAACCCTGCAGACCTGTCAAGCAAGCTTTGCCCCTGTAGCAGGATTTGACTCTATAATTTCAAAAAAAGGCCAACGTGATTGGAGCTTGACTTGCTAGGGGAAGAAAGGAACGAAGCAGGCCTGGGTATTACCTACATTTGCTTGTGACAGGGTATGCCTCTTTGAAGTTAGTCAATTTCATTGGCAAAGCCCACAAGCCATCCTGTCAAGTACCCAGTAACACTCCCCCACACCCAAAGCCTTTGTCTCAACTCTGGGTGTAATTTCAACAACGAATCTATGGAAATGTTAATTACTAGCTGGCAGAGTGGGGGGAAAAAGGCACACTTGAGCAAGGAAAAGGTAGCCTACTAAAAGTTACTTTCCCTTAATATTTAGTAAAAATCAGAATTCACCATTGAATTAGACTTTTAATAACTATTAAAAATAGTTCTTCAATTATTTTTCTATCTAATACCATTCCCGATTTATATTATTAGTATTTAATATTGCATCCCAGGGTTTTCAAATGGAATAGCCATCCTTGCTACAATTAAAATAGCATTTGGGATCTCACTGTCTGGATAGTTGTAATACAAAACCTTTACATGTCCTACATTTAAATTCCATACACCCTGCCTTGTGGGCAATAAGACCTACTTAGGGATGACTTATAAATAGGGCTTCCGGTTTTATTGTATTAATTTTATTGACATTTCTGTCTGTATTTATCCATATTTATTTTTTGCTAATTGTATCTGTATTTATCCATGTTTATTTTTGGGTTTGTGAAAAAAATTAGGCTGAAACTGGTATATTTCCACATTTACTTAATCGATAAATATGAACTCATGCTTGCAAGCCCGTCAGCTTTCAGTGATATGAATACCAGCCGAAGATAAATCAATGCGCTTATATGAAAATATTAAATTTCAGTATCAACCATGTGCATATCTACTGCTGTTTATGCCTCTTTACCAACATTCCTTTCTTTTTTTATCCCCTTATGTAACACTCCATACAGCTATTGGTTTGGCAGTCATGGCAGAGAGCATTTAGAATCATTCAAATAGCTACCCAATTTTCATTTTTAGCCACATTTAAAAATAAATTCAAACAAGAAAAAAATGGTTTTCCGTCTACATTTATCTGTAAAAGTCAGTCAAAAACGGAAAGACAGGGATCACTACGTATAAATATTTAAACAACGGTTTAGGCCTGTCCAAAGGTGTCTTTTAACAGGTTTAATTTGCAGTTTAAAACTTCACTGTCAGTCTACAGAGGGTAGGCCTGCATACATGTTTACAGTGTCACTGCGGAGTACCCCAGGGCTAGTCCCTTAGCCCCACCCTCTTCAACATCTACATGACACCACTCGCAGACATCTTCAGAGCACACAGCATAAACACCATCTCCTACTCCGATTTTTTTCAAACAAATGTTATTGGGTTTTTCAAATTACAGCATTCCATGTAGTAGCATACATATATAATAGATAATAGTAATGAGCACCATCGGCCACATTCATTAACAGCAAGTTGTGAAATTGGTAACATTTACCTCTAGTACACCAGTGAGAGCATGTTAATAGGTATCATGTCTGTACAGTTGTGGTTGCCGATATTATTTCAACCCTGTTTAGTAAAAGAACTATTAACTAAAACTATTACTAATTAAATTTCCACCTCTCCCCTAATGGTGGGTGCATTCGGTAAACAGTTAAGGAAAGACCTGCTTTAGTGAATTGTTCCCAATAGAAGGGTGTGGCACAGATTCCTTTCTATTCAAGTTCATGGGATGGTAGGCATCGGGAAGACGGTGTTGGGACCCTTTGGTTTCGTGACTTTGCATCTGATAGAAAGGAAGGTGAGGGAGGTGAGTGGGGGGGGGGGCAAAGTGGACAGGCCATCAGTAATTGGTCAGGTCTTATATAACATGTCCTAGGGCTGTGAGGATAGCAGAATGACCTGTCATTTGATGTTGAATGTGTCTAAATCTTTGAAGGACTCTAATAATAAGTCCCAGCTCATTACAATAGGTTTCTTCCGTGGACCCTTGCATTCTTCCCTACGAAGAGCACCACTCTCTGCTAGCCTCCAGTGCTCCATCTCCTCTTTCCATGCCAGTATCCTAGGAGGGGCAGCAGATTTCCACCTCCTGGTGATGCTAAGCTTAGCTAAAATAAGAGACAGGTCATCAAATTTGGCCTGGACTTCACAACCCTTCCTCCATGGGTAGAGGCTTATAAGGCAATTTTCAGCCGTATGCCACGATGTGTCACCCATGACTTCCCACTGTGACTTGGTACCAATAGTTGAGTAGGGCAGGGCAGGCCCAGAGCACGTGAAGCAAATCTGCATCCTGCTCAGGACATCTGGAACACCCTGCTGTGGTGTTGGTGAAGATGGAGTGTAACCTGTGCGGTGTGAGGTATGCACGATGCTTTAGCATATATTGTATACATTTAAGTTGTGTGTTGTGGGATACTCACTTAGGGTATTCGAATATAGTCTTTCAGTCTTTGCCTCAGAGTGTTCTATTGATATCTCTTTCCCATCTGCAGTGCACTGGTAAAAGAGGTGAAGGTTGGGGAGAGTGGGTACCTCAGTAAAACCGATGAATCAGGTGTCTACCAGTCTGCATCAAGTTTAGCAGGTGTATTAGTTAATTCGTGTCGGGTTCAATCCTGCTTGGTGCGAGGTGCCACTTGATGTATAGTACCAGACTGGCATGTACTATAAAAAGCACCCCCATGATCCCCTGTTCATGCATAAAGTCTGCGTGTTTAAGTAGTGTTCCATCCCTGAACAGTGCCTCCACTTCCGATACACCCGCCTGTATCCACGGTGTAAGCCCGCGTTGCGTTAATGTGCCCATGGGGGTGTGAAGGCCAAATAGTGGTATATTAGTGGTATATTAGAGGCATAGGCAGCCGCATTGGGGCTCACAGCGGGATTGCTACCCCAGGACATAATAATCTATGAAGTTTCCTCTGGTCAATCATCCGGGGCATGAACGCTATTTCTAGCAGGCTTTGTCCTGCCAACCAATATGAAAGGCAATGTAATTGCCCTGCCAGGCACTATGCGCAGACGTCTGGTGCCCCCACCCCCCCAGCATTAGATGGAAGATGCAGCTTTGCAAAGCTAATACGACAAATACCTGAACCCCATAATAAATTAACCAAAAGTGTGTTTAATGTACTAAAAATTGAGCTAGGGATCGCTACGGCTAAATTTGTGAAGAAGTAAAGTATTCACGAAAACATCACTATTTTAGAGATTGCCAGCCAGCCCACAACTGAAAGAGGAAGGGATGCCCAGAAAACAACCTGAGAGCGCAACAAGCCAAGTGTCTTCTGTATGTTCCCGTGGAGTAAGTTACGTGGGTTTTTGTATATTTGTATTTCCAGACACCAGAAAGTAGTAAGGGCCACAGTTATCTCATGCTCACCAAAGGGGATGGTTGCAGACGGAGATCATCCCTAAAGGGAAAGGCATGCGATTTCCCGAAACTTATGGCAAGTCCCGTTAGGGATTTGAATTGAGCAAAGGTGCGAGCTACTGTGTGCAAGTTTTCCTACAGATCTTTAGAGTAGATTATTATGTCATCCGCGTATAATGACAATGTATGAATCGTATTATTAATAGGGATACCCCAGTCTACTGAATCAGCACGCAAACGACATACAAGGGGCTCGAGCAGAAAAAACATAGGCGAGAGGGGACATCCCATCTTGTGCCCATTTGTATATAATAGGCCTGTGATATATGGATCCCAGCGCACAACTGGGCTGTTGGAACATTGTATAATAGTTTGATCCACTGAATAAACTTAGAGGGTATCCCAAACCTCTGTATGGTGGCCAACATGTAGTCCCAACCCAGTGTATCAAAGGCCTGGCAGGGTCTAGAGATAAGCACCTTGCAAAAGGAAGAGTTTCCAGACAGTCAGACATCACATGACAGAGCCTGCGTATGTTTAATGAAGGGCTCCGCGTGGGAACACAAACACATTGATCAAAGTGTACTGATTTCGGTAGAGGAGGAAGAAGACGACTGGCAAGTATTTTACTGTGTATTTTGTATTTCGTGTTAAGTAACGAGAGTGGTCTGTATGCGGACATGTTAGTATGATCTCTGCAGGGTTTTGGTAGTGAGGTTACCAGGGCCTGCACTGTAGTGGGAGGCAGTAACCCTGCTAGTTAAAATTCCTGATGTACCCTCTCTAGCCGAGGAGCCAGTTTTGGGTTGAAAGCAGCATATAATTCCAGCGGGGTCTTGTTATTGGGGAGTTCCCTAATAGCTGTTGGGTTTGCAGCAACTGTTATTGGCGTTGCAAGTGACTTCTTTGCATCTGCTGCTTCTTGGGGTGAGTGGACCATGACTAGGAAGCTTTCAATCGCCTGTGGGTCTACTTGTAGTGTAACTGAGTAAAGGGACTTGTAGTAATCGTGGATGGCCTCATTGATTTAGTTCTGGGAAGTTACTAGAGTTTACATCAGGATAACGATCTTGAGTATCGGTGTGGGTAGGGAAGCGTTTCTAATAAAGCATGCTGGCAGGGTGCCCAGTCTGTCTGCCTCAGTGTGCACTTTCTGTGAATATGGGCAAAAATCTAGGACCCTTTGCTGCTCAAGAAGCTCTGCATACTCTATGTGGGCGTCTTGGAGTTCTTTTGCCTTGTCTCTGCTCAGAGCTGCCTCATGCTTGAGCGCAACTAGGCTCCACTCCACATGTCTCAAGATCCTGCTGACTGTTTGGCCTGCACCCACCACCGAGCCAATCGCTGTCGTAAGTATGACTACTTTGAATGATTCCCATTCTGTCATTGTGGAGGAGGCTCGAGGTAAAATAGGTTTGAGTTGGGAACAGGAAGAAATGGCGCTCTAGCGAGTGTGAAATAAGTAGATAGTGTTACGTTCAGATAATACGGTGCAGACAGGTCAGGGGAACAAACCCAAACAGAAACAGCCCCTGCATGGGTAGGGAACCAGTCCCCTACCAAACAACTGAAAACAAATCCTGTGCACACGTTTTACAATTATGTTGGTTCTTTAGTAAGAACCCAATGATTTAAGAGTTCCGCAACCTGGACGCCACCACCGTGCACGTACCCGTGCCCCCCAGTACTCCTGTTAGCCGTAGCAGGACACTACCATCCTGAGTTCTCCGCTTCACGGCAGCCATCCAAACATGGAGTTTTATTGCTGCAATCACCGCCATCTCCATCCACCACGCAACCTGGTCTCTACACTTTCCAGATCGGCACGCCCCTCTCGCCATTTTGAATGATAACAGCCCTGAAGAGTCACATCCTCCACACGGTGTGACGAAACACGTGTCGGCTAGTTATGCTTTCATATGTACTGATCATAACCGAACCATAAACACACTACTAAACGTCGCTGGATCTCGCCCTCATTTATTGGACTCTTAAATCATTGGGTTCTTACTAAAGAACCAACATAATTGTAAAACGTGTGCACAGGATTTGTTTTCAATTGTGGAGGTGGCTGTATCAGTATTTTCTGTGAAATAAGTGTCAATGGTCGATGACATGGTGGCACAAAAAACGCCGCCTTCTAGAGTGCGGATATCAAGCCTCGGAGTGGTGACTGGGGTGGAAACACGTCCCCAGGAAAGAGTTACTTCCAATGAGTTATGATCTGAGAGTGTTTTACCAATATAGGTTGTGTGGGTAATATGCATAAGCAGTGACAGACTGCAGAATATGCGATCTATCCGTGTATGCAATTCATGTGTCACTGAGTAATAGGAATATTTGCGCAAACCTATATTTTAGCTTGGCCATGCATCTCTCAGTGACCATCCCTAAAACCAGGTCTGTAGGGCTCTAGCCTGTCGACTTGAGGTCATGCCCGGGAGTGGGGGGGGGGGGATCGATCCAGTGTTATATCCCAAACTTCGTTAATGTCCCTACCCAGTACCCAGTGGTAGAGGATCAATCCGCTAGTATTGCTCCCACCTGGGTGTGAAATGTGTCCTGCCTTGTATTCAGGGCATAAAGACTACCAAGCACTAATGGCAAGCCATCCAGAGTGCCACGAATCAGAGTATACCTGCCATTTGTGCAATGAAAGGGACCCCCACCATGATCCAAATTGCAGCTCCCCTCCCGAATGCTGAGTATCTTGTGCCAAATAACTGCCCCTCTGTTTCCTTTGAAGTTTTATGGCCTCCGAAGCAGAAAAATTGGTCTCCTGCTAAAATAATATATGTGTGCTTTGTGCCTAGCCAATTGTGCATGTATTCTATGATGTTTATGAATTGATCCCATCCCCCGAACATTTCGAGTGGTGAAGTTATAGTGGTGAGTTGTCGCCATATGCGCCTTGTATTTGTGTTGTGGTATCAGTGCGTTCGCCCTGGTCAAATCTATTGTGTCGGAATAAGAACCATGTGGCACCTGTCATTAACCCCCAAGAACTTCCCAATACTAGCTCCAACTGTGGAACATTGTTCGACCAAACATACATAGCAACATAACATAACCACTTAGCTGCAGAACGTGCAGCTGCAATGGGGCCATGTCGGCATAACAGTAAGCAGGGACACCCAGGAATTTCTAGTATGTTCACCCAGGTGGACATTGCTTTCCCGCCCCATTATCATCTCCTACTCTGATGACACCCAAATCCTCCTCTCACTCTCAGCGAATCCCACCCAGACAAAGACTAACTTCCACAACTGCATGATGATCGTGGCGACATGGATGAGAGACAACTGCCTTAAACTGAACACAGGCAAGATGGAAGTCCTCATCTTCAGCATACACACAGCCCCTTGGAACGACTCCTGGTGGCCCACAGAACTTGGTCCCACTCCCACACCGAAAGACCACTTCCACAACTACAGCTTCGTACTAGACTTCAAACTACGAATTAGGCTCCCCGCCCACACCTTCCTCTAAAGTTAATTCTATAGCTTCAACTGCCTTCTATAAACTTAAATCCATCAAAAAGATTCTTCCTTTCCTCCCTCCCCACTCAGGTAAGACATTAGTCACGGCTTTTGTTATGTCCACCCTGGATTATTGTAACGGACTTTTCATTAATACTCAACAGAAAGTTATTCGCAAACTACAGTCTGTGCAAAACGCAGCTGCTAGAATGCTCTCTGGGACCCCAAAATTTAAATCCATCTCCCAAGTGATTAAAAATTATCACTGGTTGGCAGTAAACAATCGAATTAAATTTAAGGCACTTTGTATAGCCTATAAAGCCTCCCGTAACCTAGGGCCTCGCTTCCTCATCAACTCCCTGGCATTCTACGCCCCTAACAGAACCTTACGCTCCACGAATGCCCTGTTGATGACTGTCCCCCGAACTAAAACAGCTTCATGGGGTGACCGCCGTTTCATTGTTGCCACATCCAAACTATGGAACTCACTTGATGCGGACATCAGATCCTGCCCGACTCTCACCCTCTTCAGAAGGAAAATAAAGACCTGGCTTTTTAACCAGTAAATTTTGTTTCTTCCCGTTTTTGAGCTGTCATTATCTAGCGCTGAGACGCCTTCGGGCATTTGCCTTGCGCTTAACAAATTTCATTATTAAATAAATAAATAAATAAACTCTCCATGAAATGCCAGGTAAGCACTGTTGCAGCAGCCTGCTTTCACATGATCTGCATGCTCCAAAAGATCTTCAGATGGTTCCGCATCAGCATCAGGAAAACTTTGAAGCAGGCCCTCATCACCAGCCGACTCAACTATGGCAACACACTCTATGCTGGCGCAACCTCTGATCTTATGCTAAGACTCCAGATAATCCAGAACGCAGCAGGTAGGCTGATCCTCAAACTGCCCCAGAAGACACACATCACCCAACACCTGAAAGACCTCCACTGGTTCCCCATCCAGAAGAGCTGCCAGTGCCAGCTCTTGACCCACTGCTACAAAGCCCTCACCGACCTAAGACCACACTACATGAACCATCACCTGACCTTCCACCTTCCCTCACCTCACCACCAAATCCTGGAACACTCTCCCTCTCCACCTCCGTGCCTCACTCCCTGGACAACTTCATGAAGGAACTCAAGACCTGGCTCTTTGGAGACCCCTTATAGTGACAAGCCGTGCTCTACAAATACCTTTTGATTTGACTATAGTGTGTGTTAAAATTGGTGCTGCAGTTCACTTGTGACATTTAATGCCTTTAATGTACCGTCCCTGAGTAAATTTTGTATGATAGACTAGAAACTTATATGTAAATTAACTTTTACCATGTTGAAAGGAGGAGCACAAGCACGTTTTCCCACTGGTTAGCAGTGGTAAAGTGCATAGAGTTCTACTGCCAGCAAAAATATGGAGTCCAACAAAAGGCGAGAAATCCGGTGTTACCATGCAAAAAAGGTGGATTTCCTGCATCTACCCTTTCTTTTGTGAAATTTTCATATTTAGGAATTATTTGAAGTCAACCTTGAAGTTTGTTACTCAGCCCAGTATTTAAAGAGCAGCAGAAATAGAAAAAATGCTTGACACTTTGAGTATTGCACATTTGCATAATGCTGTAACACTTCAGAACTGAAATGCAATCCCAGAAACCCATACAAAGGCACCATTGGTAACGAGGTAACTACCCTCACATAAAAGTAGAAAAAAACACGGCATCATAACTAACTACAAACTATTCTCCATCTAAACATCGTACATTCATGGAAGTATCACACTTCCTTATTGACCTGTGGTTATGACTGCATCTAAGTATGACCGTAAATGAGAGTATGTGTGGCAATCTGCAGAATGATGCAGTCAGAGCCAACAAAAACAGAGTTTGTGTTTTCTCAATAAACGTGGAAATATTCAGCAGTACCGGCTGAAAGTACCATCTAGATGACTGTTTTATATTTGCAGCACCAGTGATTAGTTCTACGTGATAATTGGCTACTCATGAAAACAATAGGGATCTTGAAATACTAAAATACAGACCCCATGTCATGTTGGAACTTTGCAGTCTGTTGATGGGATATCTAGATAGAGCGCCGAGGTCGTGCTTGCTTTTACTGTGTTCAGACATGAACCACTAATCTGCAGGATGCAAATGACTTTTCATTGTGGTGAGTTTGTGGCTTTCATCTTGAGATCCTTTGTTTGAATACTGGTGGGAGAGACTGAACACACCTAGGGCCGTGTAATAAGCATGCTCTGCCCTGGAGAATGGAGTTGTGCATCCGTTTTTCGTGTAATCATGCTGTTTACAGAGTTGGTATTCACTCTGTAACACATCATAAGTTGGTGGCAGAACAGCTCAGACGCGTGGAGCACTGGTTGCCACGGTGTTTCCTGCGGCTAGTGTTCATACTCGCAGTGTTGCCAAGGTGGTAGAAGTTGTCAGGGTTGGATTGGGGTAAAAAATAGGCCAGGCACCCTAAAACAGAGTGGCCCATATTTGCGGATTGCACCTTTTCCCAGTGCTTTAAATGGGAAAAAATAAGTGCAGGTACTCATTATAATAAGTTAGAGGTGTGTCAAACGGGCGGGGCTAAGGGCGGGGCTAAGGTCAAGATATGATGATACATATTGACTTCTGTACCAGTTGCAGCACATATCAAAACGCATGAGAAATGCGTTTATGTAAACCAATCAGGTTAACACATTACACAAAATGAAAGCCAAACAGGATGATATGTTAACATTTCCTTGTTTTGTCATATTTGCGGCTTCTTAATGCCATATGTTATTTGTTGTTGTTTGGCACCATACTATATATTCTCAAGCAGGCACACACACTGAGAGAAAAACAAGCTGAGATGAACACAAAAGCATTCCACCCATTCCCTTTAGAATATCTCCTGAGAGTATCCTGATTCTGATTACACAGCCACCTGGGCGGTCTTTTGTCCCCCTACCAATCCTCCTTACTCGACAGGTAAGAAGAATGTCATGTGCTTTTGATGTTTGATAGCCCCTGAACTTTCCCACCCATATTTAGACACTCGTTCTTCAGATCCCCATGAGACCCGATCTGTCCATCTCTCAATGGTGGAACTCCTGCCATCACCACATGTGGGCAGGCTGCTGATGGTGAATGAATTATCAGAAGGTTTTTAGTTTCTTTTTTGTGGTGCCTCCCTCCTCGTTTTCTTGGACTCCTATGGTGGCTGAGATTCTCTGTGATGAGATTAGATTCATATTTGGCAGAACTTTAGTCTCCCGACCATTAATTTTCATTGGCAAATTGTAATATGGACCGAAGTTTTTACTGGTGGTACTGTTCCCCTGCCCCTTCCCCTTCGTCCATCCTGCATGGATGTCCAATCAGCTATGGCCCCTGGGACGTGGCTGCTTAATTTGTAGGCATCAAAGCCTTGCTAGGGCACTGTTTGGAGCTATTTTGATAAATGTATCGATCTTCTTCAGTTTGGCAGTTATAGGGGACAGCAATTAGTGATGGAAAAAAACGGCTTTAACGAAGGTATTGTATTGTAATTGCATTTATATAGCACTTATTACCCCATACGAGGCGTCGAAGCGCTTTTTTGGCGAGTAGCACGATACTCCGGGACCCATAGAGGATTAGTGTTGAATTAGTATAGTGAAAGATACAAGTACATTTTAAGTGGTGGATAGGTTAGTCAGTTATTTGGATTTGGAATGATAGCAGAAGGATAGAGGAGGAAAAAAGGTTTGTCTTTATACAGCACTTGTTACCCCTAATGGGGTGTTGAAGCACGCTACTCCGGAAGCCCATAAAGGATTATGGGTGAAATAATATGGTGAAATGTGAAAGTAATTTCAGTGGTGGATATTAGTCAGTTATTTGGAGTGAGAAGGATAGCGGAGGGATAAAAGGGGAAGAAAGGTTTGCTTTCATATAGCACTTGTTACCCCTGATGAATGTTGAAGTGCTTTTCTGGCGAGTAGCACGCCACTCCGGAACCCATAAATGATTAGTGCTGAAAATTAGTATAGTAAAATATGAAGTAATTTGAGTAGTGGATAGGTTATTCAGTTATTTGGGTAGAGAAGGGTAGGCGCGGGATAGAAGAGGGAAAGAGGTTTGTATTTATATAGTGCTAGCTACCCCTGAAGGGGTTTTGTAGCGCAAGTAGCATGCTACTTTGGAACTCATAAGTATTAGTGTTGAATTAGTATGGTGAAACATGAAAGTAATTTTAGTGGGGATATGTTAGTTATGTTTGCTCTACGTTAATCAGCAAAAATGCAATCGTACAGGTTATCACATAACAAGAGCTGATAGACAAAAACATATGCCAGCCATTCAACCTGCAGGAAAGCATGTCAGTGTGGAAGGGTATTCTACAGCACCAGCTTCCGCTACCCACTGCAGGTGACAGATACGTAGCTTTATGCAAACTCTACTTGTTCCGCAGACTGCAACACTAAACTCTATGATGAGGAGCATCTAAGCTCTCTAATTACCAATTCACAATATTTGGGGGTGGGCAGGGTGGGCAAGGTGAGTTTTTTGTTTTGTAATTTAATGTACTGGAAATTATAACACAGAAGTAGGCATATTAAGCATGTGTGAAAGCACTGCAAGTTTTGTCACACTTTCGCCAAAGCATGGGAGTGCAAAAGGTACATGCCAATTTGGACTGAAATACCATGGTGACCTGCTAGACTTAAGTCGTGCCTGTAACAGCATGTTTATATTTTACTGTCCTGAGTAAGGTGCTAAAGCTTCTGGTATCTGCCGGGAAAGAATCACCTCTATTTATCACACGCTGAGCAGTGTACTTCCAGGGACAGGTACAAATACACTCCATAGCTAGCAGGTCGCTAGTTTATCTTTACATATTTATATTAAAGTTTATAGGAATGAACTAATATAAACTTGCCTAAATCTGATTTGCCAGGTTATTAGTCTGACCAAGAATAAAATGAATCAGAAAGCCACATTTCAAAAATAAACTAAATGAAACCGGCAGCAGCTTTCAATTACGGCTGTACCTTTCATCTGAAACATCTTTTTCGGGGTGAAAAGATATAAAACTGATCAAGCATTTGCCATTGAGTATCCATTGTTCCGCAGATATTACTGGTAAGGTGGGTGCTTGATCGGTGTGCTTCGATACAGAAAATTTCTCATGCGAGGCGTGTGCTCTGCTTAGGAACAGTTTATGACTTTTAAAAGAGATGAAGATAGAGTCGACACAGTGGAGGGTAATTGTTACTCCGGCATTCCTGAGCAGATGGGCCAAGTCATTCTAATGAAATCTCTTCCTTTAGCCACTGCTTAATCATTTACCAAGTCAAATTTTCATCCAACACTTTTCTGCCCCTCCGCTCAAAATACACCCCAGCAGGATGCAACTCCCTCCTCTTATTGTGTTTAGATGCAGTCTTGAGAGGCGTATGGTGTATTTAAGTATCCAGTATGACATGGTCCCTCCATCCTCTCCTACAGCCCCCTATTATGGCTCCTATTTATTGTTTCCCATTGCAGTGCACTAATGCTACCCTAGGCAACCATTTGTGCTATATATGCAACCAACACAGAAATAGGTATTCCCTTTGTCACCCTCCCATACAGAGCCCCTGCCCATCGCCCCCATTCTGTACCCCATTAAGCAGTTTGAAATTACCAGGGGTCAGCAAAAATACTAAGCAAGCAACAAACCTAACGTTTTAAAATAAATCTATGAGCAAATTTATATTACAAAGCAATGCAAAATCACGAGTAAAACCGTAACATAGCAAAGCAAAAATAGAAGATAGAAAAATATCTGAGATAGAAATCACCTTAGTACGGCAGTGCATTTCCCTAAATGGGACAAATTTACAGACTAGAAGCCCCAGCCCATTTCACACACTTGATAAAGGAAGGGCGCCCCCCCACACGCCTTAACACTTTAAGTATAATAGCCATTGTGCTATCACAGCATGACGCAAGGCGAGCCCTCTCAGACCTCTGCAGTCAGGGGCCATTCAAGTGAGAGCTGCTGTAATCGCCAGCAGTGATTGTGCAAAAGGCCACTGAAGGGCTCAGTCGGAAGCAGAGCGGCGTCTGCCCCGAGCTGGAGGAGATAAGTAACCTGAGCCTGCTCTGCTCTCAATCAGGGTACCGGTACTCTTCCTGACCTAAAAAAAAGTGCCGGTACAAAAAGTGCCGGTACTGAGGGCCAGAAATTTCTGAAGTGCCGGTACTCAGTACCGATGAGTACCGGCCCATTTATTTATTTATTAATAAACTGCATGATTACTTAAAATCTTTACAGTATAAAAAATAAAAAGCTTTATGAACGTCCCAACTCACCCCTCACCCAAGTTCCATCCAAACATAAAAATGAAAATCACTTTAAGTTAAAAAACTAACATATTAATCCTGATAAGCTGTCCAAAACAGAGTTCTTTTTAAAAGGAGTAATGTATAGGTTGTACAAGTGTTTCCCAGCTGATAAGGGGAGGCACATGAAAGTTCGGTAGAGTCAATTTATGTACCAGGGGCTGTTAACGAAAAATGGATTCTTCGTAGATCTTTAAACCAGCCCAGGTTGGATAACTGGGGCGGAAGGCTTCCGGTTACTTTGCCGACAATGCCGTTAAGTAGGAGTCGAGTGCCATTTTTACCTGGTATATAAATTTCCCAACTCTGGCTATCAAACAGGTCGTGGAGACTGAGAGGCACCAGTCCGAAGCCTCTCTGCAAGTTCTATAATCCGTGTTCCGTAAAATCGGGGGCAGCAAGCGATGGCGGTCATTGGCCAGCTTTGTGCAGCAGCACAGCAAGTGCAGCCAGGATTCTCTACTGTAATTGCATAGACGACAGGCCAAGGTGCCATCCGAACGGGCCCATTTGGGGTTGAAGTCCATGATCCTGAGGGCCAAAAGTCGAAAGTGCAAAATTTTCTTTCTCGCGTAGGTGGATACTGGATCTTGCAGGTAAGGTTGGGGTTTACCTGGAATATATGATTTGTCCAGGGCCTGAGTTAGTGGATTTTGCCGAAGAGATGCTAGGTCAAGACCAAAGGAGATGATCCAGACTTGTCGCTTAACTGCTTGGGCCCAAGCTGAGAAAGGAATTTCGTGCAGGTGCAAACTCCTTCTTTCGATTTTCAATGCTGCAATAGCTTGTCCTACCTTTGAGTACCAGGGGGAGCCCACCTTATCAAAGATTGATTTTAGGGAGTACTTTAGCGAATGTTCTGGTGCTTTCAATACTCTGATGTAGAGTTTTAAAAGGTCCCCCAGTAATACCAGCTCAGGTCGCTTAAGGCCTATTTCTAGCCTTAATCTAGTGTTCCTTGCGTATCTAGGGGCCTGTAGCACCATCTTATAGGCTTTCGCCTGGGCCGCGTTGACCATTTTGTCAAATGCACCAGGGTAGGCTATGTGCCCATATGCAATGGCAGGGATCAGTTTTGCCCGGAGCACTGTCAACATTGGTTCTGCTGAGGGACTGTCCAAGCGGTGGCATAAGCGTCTTAGCGACAGAATGGTTTTGTCAATTTTAGGTTTAAGCTCCTTCAGATGTTTGGCTGCAGAGGCACTCTCAGATACCCAGGTGCCCAAATAGTTGTAGGATGGGGCAGTGACGATACGGTGCTCTCCCAGAGACCATGAAGCTTCTTTTTTGTGGGGGAATTTGCCAAAAATGACGATTTTGGTCTTGCCCACGTTGATCCTTAAGTCATTTGACTTATTGTATAATGCCAAACTGCTTAAGGCTCTTTGGAGCCCCACCCTAGTGTGGTCCATGATCACCGTGTCGTCTGCATACTGGAGTGTTCCCAAGACGAGCCCCCCCAGTTTTGGAGGTGCTAAGTTGGCATCTTTCAGAGCTGTCCCCATGTCCGCAGTATACAAGTTGAAAAGCATGGGGGCCAAGACGCACCCCTGCTTGAGGCCCGAGTTGGTTTCAATTCTTGCAGTTGTTATTGTGGGGCTTAGCTTCACCTTAACCCAGGTGCCCTCATAGAGCGCTTTTATAGCTTTTAGCAGAGCCTGTGGTAGCCCCCACGAGTCAAGTTTTGCCCAGAGCCGACCCCTGTTCACTCGGTCAAAGGCTGTGGAGTAGTCTATGAAACAGCAGAACAGGGGCGGTTTGTTCCTCGTATTGGCCTTCTTCGCAAGGTAGGAAAGGGCTAAGATGTTGTCAAGAGTGGAACTATGAGCCCTAAAGCCAGTCTGTGTGGGCGGAAGAATGCCATTCTTGTCTACCCAGTCCTCCAGATCCCTGAGAAGAAGGCGGGCATATATCTTTGCTTCTACGTCGAGGAGAGCTATAAGCCTATAATTGGCCGGGTTCGTGTGGTCCCCCTTTTTATGGATGGGGAATAGAATAGAACCTTTCCAAGAGGATGGCAACATTGCCGTGGCAAAAGAATGGTTAAATAAAAGGGTGAGTCTGGATGCAAAAAAGGCTGAGGCAGTTTTCAGAACCTGGGCCGGAATCCCATTTGGGCCTGGAGCGCCATCAGTTCTAATGGCCTTGATGCACTTTAGTACCTCCATTTCTGTGAACAATCTGGTGCAGGTCGAATTTACGCCTTCTGACGTAGCTCTTTCGGGTTCGATAATTTACGCCGCCACCTTGGACCATGCACGGCTTCCTGCAGTGGCCTGATTTGACTCGCAGGTATACAACCCTTTGGCATACTGTTCCCACGCTTTCCCTGCAACACTGTTTTCCTTTTGCTCTCCTCTGGGGGTCAGACTATTAATGAAACGCCAAAGCTTGCTATTGTCATTTCCTTTAATTAACGAGAACACGGTCAACCAATTCTGTTCAGTCTGCCGTTTTTTGTGGGCCCAGACTTTCTTTTTATAGTCTGTTCGCAGAGCAGCAATGGAGTATCTCCCTGACAAATGAGTGCCTTTCTTTTGTGCCCTGATTGCCTTATTTAGAGCACGCTTACACTGTGACAGGCACCACGATGTTGCACGGCAAGGATCAGAGTGGAATTGGTGACTTCTTGAATGATGATTATTGCCCAGGCGTTCCAATAAGTCGGAGGTCAGAGTTTCCCAGAGGTGAATGATGTTCTTAGTTTGAACTGGGTTAGGTTCTTCCTCCCTTCTAGCTACATAGTCAAGCAGGCTATGACAGAGATTGGTTGACCATTTTATTCTTTTAAGCACTTTGTGATGTTCCTCCCCCGTGGTAGTTCCAATAACTACTTGTAATTCTGCTTGTACCCGCGCCAGATTGAATGTGGCGCGGAGGGGCCTATGGTCGCTTTCCTCTCTGTCGTCCACTGTGAAGTTGCAAAGATTGTGGGCAAGCCCTTCGTTAATAAAGATGTAGTCTATAGTAGAGACATTTCTAAAAGTCGGGATGGTGGTCCATTCAGGTTGGGTCTTTTTTTGTATTCCATGGATGGATTGCAGCTTAAAGTTTGCGAGAAATTCAGTCAGTAAGGCTGACTTCTTGCTTGATGGAGCCTCCGGAATTAAACCCAGGCTTCTGTCATTGAAGTCGCCCGCGATTATTACGTCTTGGTCCTTCCAATTTATTAAAAGATCTTCCAAAATTGAAATAAGTGATTCCATGGCCTGGGAGGATTGATACTTAATTGGGTTGAAATAGCAATTAATTAATAGGAGGGGGCGAGATTTTTGACCCGATGACAACCCACTGATTAGGATGGCTTGAAGATCAGGAGACTCCAACTTTAATTCAGTTGTGTTAATTTTGCACGCATGACTTACGTAGATAGAGAGACCCCCTGACGGGCGTCCAAAGATTGTCCTTTTGGTCGCTGGTTTAAAATGTTCGTAAAAGCCACCAATGGCGGTCGTTGCCCTTGCCCAGGTTTCCTGAATACACA
Organism: Lissotriton helveticus; assembly: GCF_964261635.1. Lineage (NCBI taxonomy): Eukaryota > Metazoa > Chordata > Amphibia > Caudata > Salamandridae > Lissotriton > Lissotriton helveticus. The sequence continues at coordinate 191,283,813 of NC_136060.1, forward strand.
GTATGTCCCCTTGTGCGAGGTATTCAGGTGTAGTTATGTCCCTAAAGATGTTACTCACCCCCGCAATATTCCATGAAATAATGGATTACTCACCCCCGCAATGTTCCATGAAATACCGGCCCATTTAAAGCACTGCCTTTTCCCAAAACACTGCTTCAGTGTTTTGAGTATCATAAAAAGAAGGAGTGAGAGTCTCTAAAGAGGCATTTTATTTTATAGAGTTTTATATATCACAAACTTGACCCGAATCGGGTATCAGAGCGCTTTACAAAGCACCAGTTGCATTACATGAGGACACATTAATTTTTAATTGTTTTAATTTATTTTTTAGGCAATGGGAGATTAAGTGATTTGCCAGAATCACAGGATGTTCAGCGTCATTGCCGAAATTCGTACCCAGGTCCCCAGATTCGAAGTCGACGCCCTTGCCATTAGGCCAACTCCTCTGGCATGTTTTTTTAACTTCACTGAGACAAAAAATGCTCATGTTGCCAGGATTCTTTGTGCACAGGTTAGCTTGCACTGGTGAACTACACCTGAATATAAGTGAGGCCACTTCTGCTCAGGTGCCCCAACCGTCCCAAACCTGCTCAATCTGCATTAATTAATGGGCGGGGCCAGAAAGAGACTGGAAATGACACCTCCGCCCCATTGGTAAAGGGGAGGCAATAGAGGCCCATCTGCCTTCAGAAAGGCTGCTCAGGCCCCCACTGTATTTAACAACAAGGGGTGGTGATGGACAGAGTTTCCCCACTGGGCCGCTCGTGGCATCTGAACAGCACACACACAGCCCAAATCTGCCACCACGCCAGTGGTGTAGCGAAGCCTTAGGTCGCCTGTGGCGGCCCCTGCTTTTGCTGCCCGCGGCAACTGAATGTAAGAACAGGAATGTGTTGGCGATTCCTACGGCTGCCACCCAGGGACAGTTGCAAGTAAATGCAGGGGGAGGGTGCCAGCCGCCGGCCCCAAAACTCGTGCCGCCTGGGGCAAACCACACCCCCTAGCTACGCTACTGCACCACGCTGTCCAAAAAGTGGCCCCACAGCTGCAACTCAGATACCGGCCTATTGCCTGAGTGCCCGCCTTACCAATCCGACCCTGGTAGTTTTGCTGTAAATAGCAAGAATTTGTGAAAAATAGGCAAACAGCTTCATTCTGTTTCTATATCCAGGTGCCGAGCATGTTCATAATTTAGAACTTTCAATTTATTAGAATGAGCTTACTTTCAGAAAAAGGCTGCACAGCCCTTTAATGTGGAATTCCATTTGATTAAATAGACCCCCGCAAGAAATTCTGGTTAGGGTCTGCATGTTTACAAATAGTCATGGAGTGTTCAATTGGTCATGTTTTAAACTGTATAGTTATTTAAGCAGTATTATCTTAGGTGGGTGTGAGTCAGAGGGTCTAAGGTAAAAATATGCCCCCACTCCCTCCCATTTATTAGGTACCTGGGAAAACTGTTCTCTACGGTTTAAATTGCTATTGTAAATCAGACCGTTGACATCTTGGGTGTAATTCAAAATATTTATGTAGGATGTTGTCATGTCATATATGTGGAAGATTACATGATGGATAGTAGCAGCTTCTTTGTGGTGAAAAATCAGGGCCATTTTTTTCTCCTAGAGCAACTCTGACATTCTGTTGAAAAACTTTTACTTGCAAGTTAAATTCATAATGTCTTGTGATAAACAGATTTTACAGAATTGTTGTGAAATGTAAGACATTTTCACTATGTGGCAAAAAATATTCTCTACTGTGGTTTGAAAACAATTTTTTCTCAGGTTTCGTCATAGGAAATTTGTGAATAGTGGTCCAGAAAACTGAAATGAGTTTACCGCTTCTCTTAAAATATGACATATTTTCCACAGAAGCAGTTTGTCAGTTGAATCCTCACTATTCTACTGTTGCTTCACCACAGAGTTCTAGTGAAGAAGTAGAATGCTAGCATGCAATATTGATGTAAACAATGAGACACTTGGGCACCATGTTGCTAGTACAGAGATTGTACAATTCAAAGCCTTTGCTATGAAGCAGTATTCCTCAATTAATTTTATTGTTTTCAGCAATAAGCGTTAATAAATGAGCGCACATTAAATATTACAGGTTAAAAGGTTAAAACAAAGAAATAAAAGTATAACTCTTTGTAAGAGAAAAAGAGATAACGGGAAAGAACGTGGATGAGACATATGTAGATAGCACCAGATCAGTGATGCTTTCTCAGATAGACGTCTAACTTTGGATATTACATCATCGAAATTTATGTGTCTGGCCTGTTGTTTCAAATAACTGGCTTTAAGACAGTACTTGATATAGGAAAAATAGTATCACAAAACCTGGATAAAATCATCAGACACTGTAAAGCAACTCCCCAGTCACAGAGTCTTACGATTATCTCTTTGGGGACGCTTAATACAATGCAATAGCAATTAATATCAAACCACAGACACTCTATATTCTTGCATCCGATGAAGTTACCAGCTAAGTAATGGAAAAAGTGTGTATTTATTTGGCTGAAAGACCGCTCCAGACTACTTAATAGCCTACACACATTGTCAATTGTAGAACTACACCATCAAAGCCGCAGAAAATCAAATATTTATCACTGGAAAACACAAAAGAACACTGCACATTAGTAAAAGGTCACTTTAGCACCGTGTTCCTTTCTGTCCAGAGGTGTGACAAACCCTAAGGCGGCTCCCCTGCAAAGTATGTGGGAGAGGGCGTTAACACCAAGACAGACTTTCAGGGTAAAGATGACAGGTGACTGAGGGCCCGCCCTCACCAGACCAGGAGCTTGGGCTGGGCCCCTCCCGCACCATGGAGAATGGTGTTAAGCCCCTGTTTCTTCAAATGAGTTTTATTGCAGGAGTTCCACGGTGCAGTACTGTGATCAGTTCTTGCACCCTTTTAAAATGTGTGATAAAAGCACTGGACTGATTTTAAAATGACTCATGGAGAGCAGAGGTCATGAACTTGTAGCCCACACAGGGGCGCAGCTAGACCCGAACTTCGGGTTGGGGGCTAAGACTCCCAGCCAGGGCTCGCCCTAGCACTGGTCGCGCACCGTGCACCAGCCGTTTTTGGCATCCTCTCCCCCATTTCCTCCTACTCCATGAATTCCCTCACTACAACTCACCAACAATGCACCTCTTCTCTCTATAGTCCCTTTCTGACAAGCATTTTATTTTCTTATAGGGCTACTCGTAGTTTACACACACTCAGTTCTGTGATCTGCACAGTATATGTTTTTTGTGGCAGGCACATTAACCCTCTGCACTGTGTGGGTGACAGGAGTGCCCATGTGAGTGCACAGTGAGCATTTTTATAGTAGAGTGAGATGAGTGACTGCAGGGTGAGTGAGGTGATCATATGAATTTGGGTGCAGATGTAAGTGCAGAGTGGGACGAATTAATGTATTGTTAGTGATGGGCTTGTCGGAGTGAGATTGTGAGGGGGACATGTGAGTAAAGTGTCACATGAGTGCAGGGTGAGTAGTGTGCTCGTGTGACTGCAAGGTGAGGTACAGGGTGAACATCGCTAGTGCATTGTGAGTGCAGAGTGATCCCTGGGAGTGCAGAGTGAGCGGTGTGCTCATGTGATCGCAGGGTAAGTGGAGGAGAACAGTGTGAGTTCATGGCGAGTGGCATAAGTGTAGTGTGGTCACTGTGAGTGCAGGGTCAATAGTGTGAGTGCATGGTCATCAGTATGAGTGCATTGTGATCGCTGTGAGTGCAGAGTGAATGGTGTGAGTGCATGGTGATCAGTGCAAGTGCATTGCAATTGCTGAGAGTGCAGAGTGAGTGTGAAAGTGAAGGGCGAGAATGACGAGTGAGTTGTCTGAATGCAGGGAGTATTCCAAGACACTTGAAGTAACTCTGCATGTTATTGAAGACTAGCATAGGATTTCAGATATAAGTTAAACTATTGCTATTATGGCATTATTCAGGGTCTGGCCTGGAATGGCCATACCGGGCACCAGATGTTTTCTCAGTGGGCCAGAAGGGTGGGACCCGGGTTTGGACTGGTGGGGGCCAGTTTTGCAAACACAAGGAGATGATGGACAGAGCGCTGAAACTTTTCAGACACTCACCCCTAGTCACAGATCTGGGTTGATTCCATCATCGTTCTTTAGCTCACTTCACCACCCCAGTTCAGGCACTGCTATACGCAAATCAGCCTTGACCCTGTGCCTCACGGGTACAGTACAGCACGAACTGCCAAGCCATGTCTTCCCTGGACCGGAAACAAGCATACTGGGACCGGTTTTGGGCTAACAGCCCTCATCAGCTAGGCTAGCTTGAATCCAGTGACAAAGTGAGCAAGGGACCCACGTCTGGGAATACCCTGCCAACATAGGGCAAACAAAGCAAACACAAGGAGATGATGGACGGAGCGCTGAAACTTTTCAGACACTCACCCCCAGTCACAGATCTGGGTTGAATCCATCATTGTTCTTTAGCTCACTTGGCCACCCCAGTTTAGACACTGCTATAGGCAAATCAGCCTTGACCCTGTGTCTCATGGGAAGAGTCCATCCCAAACTACCAAGACATGTCTTCACTGGACCGGAAACAAGCATCCTGGGACTGGTTTCGCACTCACAGCCCTCATCAGCCAGGCAAGCTTGAATCCAGTGGCAAAGTGAGCAAGGGACCCACGTCTTGGGCATACCCTTCCAAATTAGGGCGAACAACGCAAACACAAGGAGATGATGGACGGAGCGCTGAAACCTTTCAGACACTCACCCTCAGTCACAGATCTGGGTTGAATCCATCATCGTTCTTTAGCTCACTTTGCCAGCCCAGTTCAGACACAGCTATATGCAAATTAACCTTGACCCTGTGCCTCATGTGAACAGTCCAGTCCGAACTGCCAAGACATGTCTTCCCTGAACCGGAAACAAGCATCCTGGGACTGGTTTCGTGCTAACAGCCCTCATCAGCCAGGCTAGCTTGAATCCAGTGGCAAAGTGAGAAAGGGACCCACGTCTGGGCATACCCTACCAACGTAGGGCAAACAAAGCAAACACAAAGAGATGATGGATGGAGCACTTAAACTTTTCAGACACTCACCCCCAGTCACAAATCTGGGTTGAATCCATCATCGACCGGTTTTGTAGCAGTGCTGCAATATCGCCCCTGCCCCAAAAGCTGTTTTCACACACCCCGCAGCGGCCGGTCCTTTGTCAAGGCCGGTTTGTGTTCCCAGTCCGGCCCTGTTCAGAGATCAAGGGAGGAGGAGATAAATATCGTGCTCAATGCAAACTTCCAGTGTTGTGATTAGGATTGCCAGTTCATTATATTGATGTCCCAGGCTGAACAAAAATAAGTAGTCACCTAAAGCCTATTTTTAGCACTTATCTGTGTATACCTGGAACAGCAAATATACAAAGGGCGAGGCTAGACGAGCCCGCCTTTAGGGCCCGGCCCCCCGGCCCACGCCACGCCATTGGGCAAAGTATCTGGCCGGCTGCCCTATGGGCTACCGGACAGGGAAGTACTTCCGGGTCGGGGAGGGGTGACGCACGTCCGGTGGGGGCGTGGGGGCAGAGGCCATGACCTATTTAGGTCAAGAACACAGACAACTCGGCCTCTTTCCTCGCCAGCACCGGACCTGCCCGCCCACTCCCCTCGCCATTAGGATATTTGTTTAATCTTTGTTTGCCACGACTCAGTAGCTTCCCCTCCCCCGTAGTCGAGTCCCTCTTGCATCGCGGGCCGGAGAATCCTGAGGAGGAGCGGGTTGCGGCAATTACCGACGGGCGGACTGGTGCAGTCGAGCCGAGGCGGGGAGAGCGTCCACCAGCTCGTCAGGTGAGGTGCTGGGGTTTGCTGGGCTGCGGGCGGGTGCGGGGGTCCCGAGACCAGGCTTTCTTGCCCTTCCTCCCTCCCCCACCTGTGCACAGCGCGGAGGGTGTCTCGGAGACCCGCGTGCGCTCGTAGCTGCCTTGAGCGTGGGTAGGGGGGCTCCGGCACCGTCACCTTGCGACGTGGTGGGTAGGGTAGCGCCGGCAGGGGAGGGAACGGCAGCGCCTGTGGTGCTGCGTTCAAGGAAGCCTGTATAAGCGGCGTAAGCATTTGTGAACCATGCCGGCCAGGGGACAGAGCCACAAGCGCAAGGACAAGGATCCTGAAATAGCGCAGTTGCTCTCTCTGTTGCTGGCGAAATTTAGTAGAGACGATGAGAGCAGCGAGGGGGAGGCGGAGGAGCTTCCTTCTGAGCCCGAGGGAGAGGCTCCGATCATTGTAGAGCGCCCGCGCAGGCAGGGGGTCCTGCCCAAAGCAGCTTTCCCACCATTGCTAAAAAAGCCTAGAGTGCAGAAACCGAGTGAAAAAAGCACGCAGAAGAAGAAGGTGGGCAGTAAGGGCGCTGGAGCGAACCAGCCAACGAGGGTTCTCTGTTTACTTGTTATTTGTGGAAAAAAAACGATTGATTTACTACTCGTTTTTAAAATTTGTATAATATTTTATTAGGTGCTATTTTAGATTCCCGCCCCCCCACCTCAAGGCGAGATTACTTCGCCGAGGCTCTGGTACCTTATCTTCCCACAGCGTCGCTGGACTCAGGCGCTGGGAAGCTCTCACCACTACTTTGGCCGCCATCTTTAGTTGGGAAGGCTGGCCGGTTTGCTCTGCGCCCCTCCCGCCCTCCCAGGGTATTTAAGGGCGTTACCTTGCTCCCCCAGTATCTGACAATGTTTTCCCTCTGAGGCGGAAGCCGGAGGTCTGCTCTGTTTACTTGTTATTTGTGGAAAAAAAAAACGATTGATTTACTACTCGTTTTTAAAATTTGTATAATATTTTATTAGGTGCTATTTTAGATTCCCGCCCCCCCACCTCAAGGCGAGATTACTTCGCCGAGGCCCTGGTACCTTATCTTCCCACAGCGTCGCTGGACTCAGGCGCTGGGAAGCTCTCACCACTACTTTGGCCGCCATCTTTAGTTGGGAAGGCTGGCCGGTTTGCTCTGCGCCCCTCCCGCCCTCCCAGGGTATTTAAGGGCGTTACCTTGCTCCCCCAGTATCTGACAATGTTTTCCCTCTGAGGCGGAAGCCGGAGGTCTGCTCTGTTTACTTGTTATTTGTGGAAAAAAAACGATTGATTTACTACTCGTTTTTAAAATTTGTATAATATTTTATTAGGTGCTATTTTAGATTCCCGCCCCCCCACCTCAAGGCGAGATTACTTCGCCGAGGCTCTGGTACCTTATCCAAAGGCAAGCCCGTCTGCGCCCGTCCGCGCCTGGCCCGGGCCTAGGGCCACCCCCCCTGGTCTGCCCCTTCCTTCCCCACGTATCCAATACTCGGCTGCCCAGCTACAGCTTCTTCGACCTACGACTAGTCAATCATGTCTCATATCTCACCCAAACTCTTTGTCCACTAGTCCAGTAGTATACTGCCCAGGCTGTCACACCAGGATACCGTCTACCCACAAATCATCTTGAGGTGGCAAGCGCTACTCCATGGAATCTTACACCATCGCACTTGCGAACGTTCGCTCGCTTGGCAAACACAGTCAAGACATCCATGAGCTGATCCGGGATCATAAAATAGATATCATGTTTATGACAGAAACATGGATGGGCCAAGCGTCCGACCCGGACCTAGTCATAGCCGTTCCAGCGGGGTTCACCACCTATAGACTGGATAGGCAAACCAAGAAAAAAGGTGGTGGTATTGCCATCATTGCTCGTGACACTTATACTGTAAGGTACACGATGATTCCACAGACCTCCTGTGAAGCCTTAGAATTTGCCATCAAACTGTCCCCATCTTACACCTTCAAAGGGATCCTCCTCTATCGACCTCCGGGACCCAGGAATGACTTCCTTGGGGCTCATAGGTCTTTTCTGGAAACATCCGCGCTGGACAACTCCTTCACTATTCTAGGTGATTTTAATTTTCATGTTGATGTGCCTGACAATTCTGATACTGCTACGCTCTTAGCTGACATGTCCACCTTTGGCCTACTTTCCCTGGTTCTTTCCCCTACGCACGAAGGAGGTCACACGTTAGATGGCATTTTTTCCAACGCCACGGGCCTCCAACTCATAGAAATTCTCCCCTTAACTTGGTCGGACCACCATCTCATCTTGGCATTGTTACAAGTGGACGACCCCCGGGTCAACAAACCTTACCCCAATCCCCGTCAACCCTATCTGGCATGGGATGACATAGATGTATGCAGGTTGAAAACCTTGCTCAATGACACCCTCCCCACGCTATCTTACGACCCTAATAATGCTACCTCCCAATTTCACAACTGGGTAAGCTCGGCAGCAAAAGACTTGGTCCCAGTTAAACAACGGTCACGCAACAGGCCCACTCCTTCGGCCCCGTGGTATACGGTGGAGTTGCGTACACAAAAGCAACAGTGTCGAAACAGAGAAAGACATTGGCGGAAGGATTACACTCCCGAAGCCAAATTCTTGTACAAGGAGTCTGTAGCAAAATACAAACATCTTATTTTTGACGCAAAAAAAAGTATTACTGCAACAAAATAGAAACTGCACAAAATTCAAATAAATCCCTATATGAGACGACTAAACAATTAGCTGGTCTCTCTGTGGATCTCACACCTCCCCCGTCCCAAACTCTCTGCGACGCTCTATCAAAGTTCTTCTTCAGTAAAGTGGATGACATTTACCGGGTTTTTGCCAATAATGTAATCCCTGCCCACAGGCCATCAACTCAACTTGAGGGACCAATTTTCCCTCAGTTTAGAGAGGTAACTTGTTCGCAGGTGCTAAACATTGTATCCTCCATCAAATCGGGCTCGGCCCTGGACCCCTGTCCCTTGAAGGTCCTGCGGCCAATTATGGATGCAGTTCTACCGACCATAACCGATATCTGCAATTCTATGTTTAGCACCGGTATTTATCCCGAGACACTGAAGAAAACTTTGATAAAACCGCTTCTCAAAAAACCTACCCTTGATAAAGAAGAACTTAAAAGTTACCGCCCCATCGCCAGTCTCCCACTATTAGCGAAAATAGTGGAAAAAATCATGAACGCCCAACTCTCCGCCTTTATCGAGGAAAACAAATGCCTGGACGAATCGCAGTTTGGCTTCCGCCGGTTCCATGGAACTGAGACGGCCTTGGTCAAAGCGGCGGACGACATCAGATCCATCCGGGATGCGGGAGGCACTGCTGTCCTGATACTATTGGATCTCTCAGCGGCCTTCGACACGGTCGACCATACCACCTTGGTCGACCGTGTCGAGAGCCTAGGCATTCGAGGTAATGCTAAAAATCTTCTTGCTTCCTTCCTGGCCAATAGGACCCAGGTCGTCACTGTAGGACCTTTTGAATCTTCCCCCCTGTCACTACCATGTGGAGTCCCCCAAGGCTCATCCCTTAGTCCGACACTTTTTAACATTTATGTGTCGGACCTTGCCAATGTCATCAGGGCACACGGGATGAGCCTCACGTCATACGCTGACGACACTCAATTGGTCCTTGCCGTCAAAAATGACGGGCCTCAGAAAGCCAATTTGTTCAACCAGGGCATGGTGGCTATCGGGAATTGGATGGCACACAACTGTCTGAAATTAAACACCGACAAATCGGAAGTTGTAATTTTTGGCAATCTCTCCCCGGAGTGGTCCCCCCTTTGGTGGCCTTCACCTATGGGCCAGCCCCCAGGCCCGGTTAACAAAGTGAGGAACCTGGGAGTCGTGTTCGACAACCGTCTGAACTTTTTACCACATGCCAACCAGATATCCTCTTCTGCCTTCTTTAAATTAAGGATCATTAAGAAAATTCTGCCCTTTCTACCTGAAAACACCGTTAAAACATTGGTAAGCTCCCTGGTACTCTCCACCCTAGACTATTGTAACACTCTGTTTCTAGGTGCCCAGGAGAGAGTGTTATCGAAAATGCAGGCTATCCAGAACGCGGCCGCCAGGCTCCTAGGGCGAATCCCCAAACACCAACCGGTTTCACCCACCATAAGACAACTTCACTGGCTTCCGGTGAAGAAAAGGATTAAGTTTAAATCCCTGTGTTTAGTATACAAGGCTTTACACAATGCCGGACCAGTGTTCTTTACTCAGAACCTAACCCCTTACTGCCCGTCCAGAACACTGCGTTCTTCCAGCTCCTTGGAACTGGTGGTCCCCCGAACTAAATCTGTCAACTGGGGTGACAGAAGATTTCTCGTAGCCGCTCCAAAATTGTGGAACACATTGCCCCATTCTATCAAGACCAGTCCTTCTCTGTGGTCTTTCCGCAAAAACCTTAAAACCTGGCTTTTTAACCAATGAACCTCAGTCCCCCCTTGCTGGCTAAACATTGCAGTTACTTAGCGCCGAGATGCCCACGGGCCTTCGTTTCGCGCTTTACAAATGTTTTTATAAATAAATAAATATATAAATAAAGGGTTTCCTTGGAGCCAGTGGTCACGATTGTCCCCCCCTTCCCCTCAGCTGCCCGTAGTACCGCATTGCGCCCCTTGTACCACGGTAGTGCCTCCTGCTGCAGATGCGTCTGGGGGGATTTTAGACGAAATTCGGGGGGCCATAGCAGCGCTAGGATCTGCCCCGGTGGCGCCTGGGAAGGCGAATGTGACTCCTCCTTTACCAGAGAGCGCCCCCCTCCCTTACAACCTGGGGGCGCTGTAGCAGGGGGCACCTTGAGCGAAATACTAAGCGCATTAAGGGCTCTGACACAGGGGCAGGCACCTCAAGGGGGAGCGGGGGCATTGCCGAGTGTAGCGGCTTCACCCCCCTTGCCAGCAGTAGCGACCGTGACGGCAGCAGTCGCGCCTTGGGCCCCGGGAAGGGCGGATGAGGGCCCCCTCGGCGAGATTAGGGAACAGCTAGCTCTATTGGTTAAGGCGCAGTCCTTGAATGTACCGGCGGCCCATCCGGTGGCCTCGGCCCCTTCAAATGCTCCCAGTTTTTCAGGAGGTAAGCCTGAGGGCGTACATACTGAGCCCGGAGGGGGTGCGAAGGCTGGAGGGGGCCAGGGTTATGTTTTATCTAAACCAGGCCGTCTGGCTACTCATGTATCTCCTGAAATGAAAGAGAAGATTTGGAAGGGAGAATTCGTAGAGATATTCTCTTTGATCAGACCAAAAAGAGTGGAGGTGGAGAGCAAAGACAAGGAGGGAAAAGACAGCTCCTTTAGGGACAAGAGACCGAGGGTGGAAGAATCTATTACGAATTGGCTCTTTGGCTTCCAGGTGTTTATGACAGTAGTCATTGAGAAAAATCCAGAGTTAGCAGGGCCATTGGTATACTATATGCATAGGATTTTGAAGGCGCACACGACGCATGGTGGTACAGCTTGGCTGGATTACGATAGGGTTTTCAGGTGGGAGAAGGTGCAGGACCCAGACATGGGTTGGGACCAGGTGGAGGTCAATGTGTGGCTAGAAAATGTGAATGGCAAGTCAGGCGGATCGCAGAGCAATAGGCAGCCCTTTCAGACTTGCCAGGGAGGGCCTGGGGAAAAGAGAGGGGCATGTTGGGCATTTAATAAGAAAGTGTGCACATGGTCCACCGAGAAGTGCAGATACAAGCATGCGTGTTCCTTTTGCGGGCACCCTTCCCATCCCGAATTCAAATGCATTAAAAAGTCCAAGGAACGGGGAGGAGGGGGCAGAGAGGCCAAGCCCTCTCAGCCATAAGCTGCCCACTCCTGTAGACATTGGGAAACTGATTTTCTGGCTGAATCAGTACCCTGACCGGTCAGCGGCCAGATTGTTGTACTTTGGGTTCTCTGAAGGGTTCCGCATTCCAGCGCAGGGCGTCCCGCCGGTCGAGTATTGCAATAACCTATTGTCCGCAAGGACACAGCCTGCAGTAGTGGAGTTGAAAGTAGAAAAGGAACGCGGGCTGGGGCGCGTGGCGGGTTCTTTCTCGGCCCCTCCACTCCCTGGTTTTGTGTGCTCTCCCCTGGGAGTGGTACCTAAGAAGGAGCCGGGTCAATTTAGAATGATCCACAATTTGTCAGCTCCAAAAGGTAAGTCTGTGAATGATGCTATCGACCCGGCACTTTGTTCGGTGACCTACTCCTCATTCGACGTGGCTTTGAACAAAGTGAGGACCCTGGGGCCTAATGCCATCATTGCCAAGACAGACATAGAGTCAGCTTTTCGCCTATTGCCTGTACACCCTGAAGATTATCATTTCTTGGGGTTCCAGTTGAACCATCAATTTTACTATGATAAGTGTATGCCTATGGAGTGCGCTGTTTCTTGCAGATATTTTGAGACCTTTAGTTGTATGCTCCAATGGTTGTTCTCGCATAGGACAGGGTACAAAGAGGTAGTTCATTACTTGGACGACTTCATGGTGATGGGACCAGCTGCATCAACAGCATGTAATCAGGCGTTAGACCAGCTGGTGGCCATGTTCAAGGAGTTTAATATCCCGTTGGCCCCGGGCAAGACAGTAGGCCCAGCGACATGTATGACTTTCCTGGGAATTGAGATTGACACAGTGGTTGGGGAGTGCAGGTTGCCATCTGACAAGGTGCAGGCGTTTTCCCAGGCTATAGATGCAGCATTGGCTGGACCCAAGGTTACACTACATCAGTTGCAGGTCTTGGTAGGACAGTTGAACTTCGCACTCAGAATCATACCAATGGGCCGCCCCTTCTCTAGATCAATTGCCAGGGCAATGGTCGGCCTAACTCAGAAGCATCACAGGATGCGCCTCCGTGCAGAGGTGAGAGAGGACCTGAGGGTTTGGCGTGACTTCTTGGCAAACTTTAATGGCGCGGTTGTCTGGCCATCCACCCCGGTGTCTAATTCTGAGTTGGGACTGTACACGGACGCGGCAGGCAGCATTGGTTTTGGTGCTATCCTGGGTCCACAGTGGTGTGGGGCGGAATGGCCAGAAGAGTGGCATAAGAGTGGTTTGACAAAAAACATAGCTTTTTTGGAGTTGTTCCCTATTCTAGTAGCGGTGTCCGTTGGGGCAGAGCACTTCAGGAACAGATCAGTGATATTTTGGTCAGACAACATGTCTGTAGTTGAGGCCATTAATCGGCAGGGGGCTACATGTAGAAATGTGTTGAGATTACTGAAGCATCTGGTGTTAGCATGTTTGCAATTGAATTTGATGTTCAAGGCAGCACACATCCCGGGTGTTGACAATCATGCTGCTGATGCTTTGTCTCGTTCCAAGCTGCAGGATTTTCGGAGGTACCATCCCGAGGCAGAGGACCGGATGACAGTGTTCCCACCATCACTGTGGAAGATTGGAGCCCCGCTTTAGCGGGGCTGGTAGGTGCCTCATTGAGTGACCGCACTCGGAAAGCATATCAACAGAGTTTTTTGTATTACAGGACATTGGTACAAGAGGCTGGTTTCACATGTTGGCACACTGATCATGCAATGTTTCATTTTCTTCCGCGAATTAGTGATCAAGGCAGGTCACTCTCTTATGCTAGGACCCATGTAACTTCTGTGGGGTTTTTCGCCAGATTAGCGGGCTTGTATGACCCTGGGGCGTCATTTGTAGTCAAAAGAGCCTTGGCGGGTTGGGCCAGGAGGGAGGGCCCCAAGCGAGATAGTAGACGGCCATTAGATGTTAGGACCTTAAAAGACATACTAGGTGCCCTCCCGAGACTGTGCACCTCTACTTTTGAGGGCACGTTATTTTCGGCAGTTTTCTCCCTAGCTTTTTATGGGGCATTCCGCTTGGGGGAGATTGTGGGAACATCTCGCAGCAACCACAGTGGGGGACTGCAGTTTGGGGACACCAGGGTTAGAGCGGGGTCTTTAGAAGTGATCCTGAGAAAATCTAAGACAGATCAGTTGGGGAAAGGGGCAGTGATTCAGCTGTGCCCTGCGCCGGAGGCACCTATTGGCCCGGTCGCCTGTATGCAGTCATACTTAGCCATCCGCCCTAGGGGGAAGAGTCAGGCCTTGTTCATTCATGAGGGAGGGGATTGTGTGTCGCAATACCAATTCAAAGCAGTGCTGCAGATGGCCTTGGTAGATCTGGACCTGGGGGATTGTGGTTATTCATCCCATTCATTCAGGATAGGGGCTGCTACTTTGGCAGCAGGAGCGGGGCTGTCATCCAATGCAGTGAAGAGGGTGGGCCGCTGGTCGTCCAACTGCTTTAGGCGATATGTAAGGCCTGAATTACTTTGACTTCGTGCAATGCCATGCCCATGCCTGACTTTTCTATTTCCTCTCCGATTACTAATATGCCAGGGAAGGTGGTGTGGGTATTGGGACACTCGTTCGTTTGGCGAGCATCAGTGCGATTGCGACAGCGGCGAGTGCGGAAACCACCGGGTCTGGAAGGGACGGAATTCTTGTGGCACGGTGTGGGAGGAATGCGTATCCGGCACCTGCGGCGGCTCGTGGAAGAAATCAGAGGACGTGAGGGACAGAAGTCCCCTGAATTGATCATCATCCACTTGGGCGGCAACGATATGGTAGACAGGGGACGCTTGGCAGTCAAAGAAGCACTGCTCACGGAATTTGCTTGGCTTGGGCGGACCTTCCCTCAGGCCAGGATAACATGGTCTTGCATGATCCCACAACAATGGTGGGGCGACGGAATCCGAGCGAGGGCGTTAAATGTGTCAGTAAGACGTCTCAACGGGGAGCTGGCAAAGTTGTGCTCAGGAAAGGGCCGCTTGCCACATCTCTCACACAAGATGATCTCAGGGCAAAATATGTTTCACCATGATGGAGTACATTTATCTGACGCTGGCACGGACACGCGGATCAAAGGGATTTGGTCATTTGTGCTGAACTTGGCTGAAGGGGGAAGGGCGACGGACCTTTGGGCCCTAGTCTCCCTTGTGGCGGAAAAGAGACATTTGACCACTGATAGACTTACAAAATGGATGGGAGTCCGCCTTGGCACTCCCTATGCCAGCACTGAGGGGAGAGAAGGTAAGTTCTCCGCAGGGGGATGGAGACCACCGGCTGGGGAGGCACGGGCGACAGGTACGAGCCTCCTAGGCAGCCTGGTGGACGAGAGGTGGGGCCCTGGAAATGGCGGACAAGGACCCGAGGGCTGGGGCCCATCGCTCAGGGGCGCAGGTTGGTTGCACCTTGCGTGGGCATCTCTACCTGGGGGATGCGAACCAGAGGGCCCCTTGGTGCTGGGGGAATCAAGAAGTTATGAGCGAATACAATTTGAATAATGCATAACACAAGTTGATAAGATGAGTTAATAATAAATGATAAATGTTGCTCATAATTTGACAATGTTTTAATAATCTATATGTCATGTTTATGAATTTGTGATTAAACATGGCCTTTTTACACCCACCATTTTCTCAAAGTTGATTGTTTGGTGGGTCTGCGGGCGTGGAGCATGCTGGGGGATCCGGGTCCTATACAAAGGGCGAGGCTAGACGAACCCGCCTTTAGGGCCCGGCCCCCCCGCCCACGCCGCGCCATTGGCCAAAGTATCTGGCCGGCTGCCCTATGGGTGACCGGCCGGGGAAGTACTTCCGGGTCGGGGAGGGGTGACGCACGTCCGGTGGGGGCGTGAGGGCAGAGGCCATGACCTATTTAGGTCAAGATCACAGACAACTCGGCCTATTTCCTCGCCAGCACCGGACCTGCCCGCCCACTCCCCTCGCCATTAGGATATTTGTTTAATCTCCCGCCCACCCGTCCCCTTAAGGCAGTGATTTGGAGGTGTGTGTTGCGGAAAAGAGACATTTGACCACTGATAGACTTACAAAATGGATGGGAGTCCGCCTTGCGCACTCCCTATGCCAGCACTGAGGGGAGAGAAGGTAAGCTCTCCGCAGGGGGATGGAGACCACCGGCTGGGGAGGCGAGGGCGACAGGTACGAGCCTCCCAGGCAGCCTGGTGGACGAGAGGTGGGGCCCTGGAAATGGCGGACAAG
The DNA here is from genome assembly GCF_964261635.1 of Lissotriton helveticus. Lineage (NCBI taxonomy): Eukaryota > Metazoa > Chordata > Amphibia > Caudata > Salamandridae > Lissotriton > Lissotriton helveticus. The sequence continues at coordinate 191,299,650 of NC_136060.1, forward strand.
GACCCGAGGGCTGGGGCCCATCGCTCAGGGGCGCAGGTGGGTTGCACCTTGCGTGGGCATCTCTACCTGGGGGATGCGAACCAGAGGGCCCCTTGGTGCTGGGGGAATCAAGAAGTTATGAGCGAATACAATTTGAATAATGCATAACACAAGTTGATAAGATGAGTTAATAATAAATGATAAATGTTGCTCATAATTTGACAATGTTTTAATAATCTATATGTCATGTTTATGAATTTGTGATTAAACATTGCCTTTTTACACCCACCATTTTCTCAAAGTTGATTGTTTGGTGGGTCTGCGGGCGTGGAGCATGCTGGGGGATCCGGGTCCTATAAATAGGAAGCATTTTTTATTGTGGTCTAGGGCTGCCTGAATGATCCATGACTGATAATTAAAGGGAACACAGACAGAAAAGTCACATTACAAATGAATACATACTATTTTGTTTATAACCCTATCATTATCAAAACCCTACTTTATCTTCATTTTCATTATTATTATTATTTATTTAACTTATATAGCGCAAACAGCTACCCAGCAAAGGGCTTCCCGGCGCAATGATTCAGTGATAGCTGGCAGAACTGGCAGGACTTAGATGTTAAATAGCCAGGTTTTTAAGGCTTTCCTGAATTTCATGTAGTTTACCTCAGAGCGCAGAGCCTGTGGCATAGCATTCCACAGAGAGGGTCCAAGGAAAGCAAAAGATTTGCCACCCATGCGTGATAGTTTTATTTTGGGGACAACAAAATTGTTAGCTGTTGCAGATCTTAGGGTTCGGGAAGGATGGTTATGGCAGACTAGATTTTATAGGTACTTAGGGGCTTTTTTGGTAGAAATCTTGTGCATACAGCATAGTGATTTGAATTTGATCCTATTCTCTATTCTCAGCCAATGCAGCTCACGGATAAATTTGGCGGTGGATGAGAAAATAGGAATTTTACCTAATAGTCTCGCCGCCGCGTTCTGCACAGTTTGCAGTCTGCGGATCGTAGCCTTTTTTGCCCCCAGATATAGCACATTGCCGTAATCAAGCCTGGATGTTATTAAGGCATTGATGACCGTTTTTCTTGTGCGTTCTGGTAGCATCCAGCATATTTTTATTAGCCATTTGAGAATAGCAAAACAAGTGGCCGATGTTTTCACAGCTTGCTGGTGCATATTCAGCGAGTCGTCCACAATGAAACCTAGATTACGGGCCTGTGTAGATGGAATCGGGGGAGTACCCATTTCTGATGGCCAATGTTGGGGTCCCCAAAGTTCTTTATTTTTCCCCAGGACAATTAACTCGGTTTTATCACCGTTTAATTTCAGGAAGTTTTTTTGCATCCACCCTGCAATTTTTTCCAGTCCTAGATTTAATGTGGAGGGATCATTACTTTCCGACGAGGGGAGGGGAAAAAAGAAGCTGAGAGTCATCAGCGTAGGAGAACATCAGCAAGCCAGTCTCTTCAACTACTTTTGCAAGTGGACTCATGTACAAATTAAAAAGTAACGGGCTTAAAATTGAGCCTTGTGGTACTCCGTGTTTGAAGGTAAGGGTATCGGAGCAGGCAGATTGTGAATAGACTTGAAACGTTCTATTTTCTAGCAATGATTTTATCCAATTTAAGGCAGCTCCACAGATGCCTATTGAATGAAGAGTCCGCATTAGTACCGTATGTTACACCGTATCAAATGCGGCACTGAGGTCAAGAAGCACAAATGCCACCGTTTCTCCTCTGTCTATCATAGCGCAGATATTTTCTGTCACACCCAATAGAGTTGTCTCAGTTGAGAAGCCTGCCCGAAAGCCTGACTAATGGGAGGGCAATAGGTCATGGGTGGTTATAAAATCCGTGAGAGATTGGTGAACATGTTTCTCCAGAATCTTGGAAAAAATAGGAAGAAGAGAAATTGGCCGGAAATTTGAGGGCAAGTTTGGATCGGCGTCAACTTTTTTTAGCAATGGATGGATCATTGCATGTTTCCACTCATCTGGCACATGTTCTTCCTGTAGGGATTTATTTGAAAGATCGGTGATAATAAACATAGCTTTCCTGCTAAGTAATTTTAAAGTGGAGCACAGTAGTGGGTCTTTTGGTGAACATGATTTTATCGTATTGATTAGGTCAATGACAGTATCAATGTCGAGCATAGGCCAATTTGCTAGTCGGCCAGTATGAGTATAGCAGATATTTGGGTCTAAGATGTCAGTGAAGTTGCTCGGTCTGTCACGGGGGGAGTTTGGAACCTCTGTATTAGCTTCATTATGTTCACTCTGTTCTTGTTCAATGCTCTGATATATTTTATCTACTTTGTTTACAAAAAAAGTAGCTAGTTGGTCACATTGTGTTTTTTGCAGGTCAGGTGGAGCTTGTGAAGTATTTGAATTCTCATACTACAGCAGTAAAAGTTACAAATGTAAGGAATAGGCAGTGTGGGGGCTGGAGGTACTGGAACCAGAAAAAGTAAGTCTTGTTAACCAGTTTACAAAGATATGTAAATATGAAAATGGTCTTTAAAGATCTGTGAAAAACTCGGGCGTGCTGGAGATAAGGCTCCAGACACTGCCCAGCCGAGCCCAGAGCAGCTCAAGCTGCATCAGTCCGGGCTGAGACAGACGATAGGGGTGGGGGGGGGGGCTTTGGGCTGGAGCCCTTTTGGCCTTATGGCCTTTGCGCGCCTGGTCCTACATATTCCATACAAGAGTCTCTTGTGGAATTGTGAATATCTACCCTCATCTCTGTTCACCTGTTACTGTCTGATTAGCAAGAGCAAAGGGCTATTTCTAATTAAAGGGCTTTGGTTTTTGACTGTGACTGATCAATCTGGGAGCTGAGCCATCCTCGGTGCCTATCTCCCCTTTGTCCTTTCCCAGGAGGTTCAACATCACACCCGACAACTCCAAGTCCTTCTCTGTATTTAATCAGTGCACACATTTTGAAGCCTACATTCTTCAGCCACTGCCCACTCTGGTAGGTCAGCTCTCCATTTGCCCTGTGTTGGTGGTGCCAAACTTGCCCAATGAATGGCAATATGCCGTCTCTCTAGCACCACCCTCAGTTGGGAAAATCTATACCCATCTTCCTATCTTCCTTAGGGAGCAGCAAAAGGCCTGATATACAATGGCATATCATCAGTTGAGCCTCAATCCTGTTATCCATTTCTCCTCTCATAGTAGTCCCTCCCAGAAGGGTCCCATCTCACAGCACCTCCGTGTAACATGAATGAAATCAGCAGGGGGCCCTGCCGAACGTGTTGGGTAGACCCTGTGTAGCCGCTGCAGCATCAGGTAGGCACATGGACGTAATAGAACTGTGTCAGCTTTAACCTGGTGTTAATGGCTACTTCTTGCACCTGTGCCCTAGCACGCTTTCAATCCCCGTCTGCCAGGGGGACTTCAAGGTCGTGAGTGACGTTATGTCTGTCTGCCTGTCGCCCTTCAGGGCAGTGTACAATCAGGAAATTTAGCCCTGATCGAACCTGGGTCTAGTATCACTGTTAGGACATGGGAGAGCCTGGGTTCCTTGGGGAAAGCCATCCATATCTCACGGACAGAGCGGGACATAAAACTGCTCCGGCTCCACTCCAGAAAGTGACCCGCTACCGCCAACATCATGAAAAAGGCATTCAAACACAGTTCTCCCACCTTCGGACAACCTCCATCCAACCAATGCGAGACATCCATGGAATTGAGGATGCACATGAATGAGCGCAGCCACCATAAGGGAAGGAGCTTAGCATAGGGTGAACTCTTCAAAACATAGGTGACAGTCTTTTCCCATGCCTGTGCAATCTGGCTCACTATGAAGGGAGTACCTGCAAGCAGCCTACGAATCCCCCGATTAGCAGTTTGCAGAGGTCATCCTCCATTACCAGTCCCTCCAGGAGTTTCTTCTCCCAATTGGGGCCATCTTAACCCAGTATTTTTTTTGTAAAGCGCAAACTAATTACCCCTAAGGGTCTCTAGGCGGAAGATTAAGTGAACTATTGCCCAGTGTCACATGGTGCTGGGCTGACCTGCCCCCAGCTCTGGGGATCGAAGAGTGAGCCTGTATTAATTCAGCTCTATCACATTCCATGTCAGAAAGCGCATGGGCCCTCCCATCATGGCTTGACAAACATCACAAGTCCAAGAACCTGCCTCCCTCTGAGCCCCCCACAATCCGCCCTCCAATCCAGCCCCCACTGCACAACTGACCAGAACAAGAATCACCACATGCTGCAAGAAAATAAACCCTATCCAACAATCGCCATGCCACCCTCCTCCCCGGGAAAACACACCTGAACTTAACTAGTGTCTCCCCAGCCATATTTCTGTACCTGCACAACTGCAAAAGAACTGTGAACACTCATGTCTATGTCAATGAGCGATAGAACCTACACTCCGCTTTCCAACTGGTTGAATATATCCCAAGGGTGAAGCATGTCCCGAGGTAAACCAGGCGGCAACCCAAGTCGAAATCTTACCCCTATGGCATCCTTACCGTTCCCACGCCCTCTCCCTACACAATACAGTCACAACCATAAACAAGAAGGGGAGGTCCCAACTGTGGCCAGAACCCACCCATTGGTCCCTCCCCTAGATACTGTCAGGTCCCAGGTGGTGAGTGCTAGTATGCGTGATAATGACAGGAAGGTATGTAAACGGTATCAGGCATCAGTAAAATATCCACACTGGAAAAGGCAACATGCTTCGAGCAGGAGACTGTTAACCAGCGTACTTAAGAAACGGCAAATGGCGGCTGAGACAGTCAAAAGACCTACTATGACAATCCTGGGTCAGCGCTCTAGTCTTTCCAGCGCGCGAGAGCCAGGAGATTCAAACGCGCTTGTTTCGGTGAGAAACAGCGCACTTCAAGTGTAGCGTGATCCGTGCTGAGTCTCACGTTCGAACAGGCTTCTGAGGAAGAATTTGCGAGGCGCAAGGAGAGTATCTTCATTATTTGGAGTTTTGGAGAGCAATATTTGTTTCTGTCCTTTGGTACCAGTGTTGCGGTGAACCTATTAATGCGCGACAAACACTGAGTATTTCTTTAGCGTTAATGCGCAGTTGAGGGAATATTTAGGCGTTCTCTCTGCGAGCACGCAATAATGATTATTTTCTGAAGAATATTTGACTAGAAACTAATTCCTTATCTTGCCGCACAAGAAAGGATCCACTTCAGGAGAAGATAAACATTATTTGGGTAAGCCAGCACCAGCAAATTTCAACAGGAAGTCAAGGTATGATTATTTGAATTCAAAAAGTTTTAGTCATGACTAAATGAACTCACAGCAAGGAGCTAGAAGGCTGTTTGGTCGTTTTCTTAAAGACATTCACAAGACTTTGTGCAACCAATCTCTCTACAAAACTGACATAGGAAAATTGAATACAACTGCACATGAGATATTCCAAGAGACTTTAATAGTGAATAATTATTGTACTAAGAGAGAAGCAATTGACTTGAACAGTGGGGTAGGAATGTGTTTAGTTAAGTAACAGACATATAGATGGTATGTGGTGGTGTGTTGTTGCATGTCTCTGTTTTTCCTCATGCAAATACAGTAACGTTAATCCCATACAGTGAAGCTGTAGCGCAGGAGGTGTCCAGTGAATATATCTTCCAAGGCAGTCTCTCTTTCTGTCCACTTCCCCTTTCCCCCTGCTCTTGTCATCACCAGGATTTTGTTGTGCTGGTATGGGGCCTTAGTGGAGGGGCGTTGGGACCATCGTCGACTCCTGTGGAAGTAATTTGGTCTTCTGACAGATACCCACATTGCTCCATTAAGGAATATTGTCCCCATATATGGCCCAAGAAAAGCTGATGTCCGAACTGTCTCTTTCAGTGCGGTAGAGCCTGAGCCAACAATGTACAGCACCTTGTTCACCAAGCTCAGGAGTAGGTCTCCTCTACCCCCAAACCTGACATCTGTGCACCTCTAGGTGGATGGCTCAATGAGGCACTGTTGGTTAGACCAAGTCTTGCTCTGTCTCAGGAACCTGAGTCTCCTCCACCAAGTCCAAACCACTATAAGTAGAGGTGACCGATTCCACCAGCACCCTGGCCTCCTCTGATAAGTATGGCTCAAATCCACCCGAGTTACTTACCACACTCACCTATAATTACCCAATAATAAGTCAGCCGGACAGTGGAGAAGAATAAACAAGCAATTTTATTAGGCCACAAACTCCCATATGAGAGGGCCCTGTCCGACCTCACCCCTAAGAGTGCGCCGAGAGGACTGACTCATACCATCACAGTAACACATTATAATACGAAAAGCAGAGTAAAACACACCCATAGTGGAAAAGTACTGGACCCCGGAGAGGGTGAACAATAGCCTCATACAAGAGGCATCTGCACCTGTAATAGCAACATTTCTGTTATCTCGTCCCAAGGACACGGAGCCAGGCCTTAGCATCTCCAGCACATGAGAACAGTGTGATAAGGGGTTTCGCTAGTAGTTTCAGTCACAGTAAGCCGAGAAGCAAAAACCGCTGACATGTGAAATATTCCTATTCCTACGGGAGGGGGAATGAGCAAGTGCAACTCACGCACAGAGAGAAATGCTTCAAAATGGTGGCACACAGGCTAAGCTAAGAAAACTGAAATAACATCGCACGCATGAATGATATAAAAAGAATATAAACATGAATGCATAAATGAATATATCATTAGTTAGACACATTCTGCTAACTCATAAGCATAATATATGCAGTGGGCGGGGCATGGAGAAATGAAACCTATCAGACCCTCCTTTTAGCAGATAGTGGCTAACTTTATTAACCAAAAGGAGGGCCTTCACATCAATGTCTAAGGGCTGGGACAGTATACTAATCAAAAATATCGTCATCAATAAGCATTAACCAGTGAATATCATGAAGCTCAACATCATTGGAAACAGGATATTGTCTAGTTGGTCTTTTGGAAACTCGTATATTGCTGGCACACATAGAACAGCAAGGGGGGAGGCAATAAACACAGAGGCAGCAAGTCAATAGTACACCAATGATCCCTACAACACCCATCAGAATTTTCCAACCCCAGGAAGAGAAGATGCCCCACAGCCATGTCTGTAGTGACCAGGTGCCGGTGTCCTGATGAAGTTCGGCCGCTAACCTATGGAGCTTCTGTACAGCTAAATTAACCGTCGGGGCGGAGTCAGGGATATACACACAACAAGACGTCCCGATGACGCAACAGGCTCCACCCCTATCCGCAAGGATGACGTCAAGCACCATCCTGTTCTGAATCGTAAATAATCTCATAGCCTGCATCTCAAGAGACATATTGGCCGGAATATCAGCCTCCGTATTCACTACCTTTTCCATTACCCTCGAGAGACGTCTAATGGCTCTACTGTTAAAGATAGGACCCCAGAATGGTAATAAACCCTTAGAGAAATCTGTGAATTGTTTCCCAGAGGTCCCTCCTTTTACGCTGTCCTTGCATAATGGCAAACCTCCGGTGAGTTTTATGATAATCTGAAGGTGCCACATAAACAGGTGGGAGCAAATATGCTAAGTAACAGGTCCCACCCCAACCCTCGGGTAACCACAAATACCCATTACCCCCACATACAAAATAGATATTCGGAGGAGTAACTAGTGAAGGACTAAGGGGCAGGCGAATTGAGGCAGTCACATTGCAGAAGCTGTCACCCACTTTAACAGGACCTCTTCCTTGAATACAAAAATAAGGTGAAGGTCCAACAGTCGCTAGGGGTATCAGAGAATGACCACTACTGTTTGCCGCAGGAGGGTGTCTATAGGCTAAGGAAGAGTTCAATTGCAGAAAACTCTCCCTCACTTTGTCAGTGTCATTGGGTGTCACAAATCGTTCTACCTTCTTCGAGCAAGTTTCTAAGAATGTTTGATCAAAACGTCCGTCAGTAAATAACCGTCCAAGGGATGAAGGGGGCAGAGGGCGTACTCGCATCGTCAGTGTTGACCCAGTACCAGGGAGTCGGGGAGTCAGGAAATCAGGCTGTTGAAAGAACTTCACCATACCGATCAAAGTGTACCAGCCCACGCAGCTATTCACAGGTGTCAAGGGAAGTGCCAGTAACCTGTCCTTCTTATATGCAGCAGAAGGAAGCAACCCACAGACCCAGCAATCTGTCACATTATATACAGCATGGGAATGATGTAAAGTCTTAATGAAAACATTATCACGATAGCCCTTCCTCATGCATTGTTCACCATAATCAACAGTAATCATGTTATGCTCTGGCAAGGGAGAAGGAGTGGGGACGAGCTTGTGAACAGGATAAGCTTCATTTAGAAAGAACAGTATTCCAAGAATTATCAAAAATATAATGATGAATACCACAATAACCACTATTTTTCCTTTTCGAGACAGGGCATGCCATGGTGAATCTGGTTCTGATCTGCGAGGAGCAGCAAAAGGCTGCTCCTGCTCTGGAATAGGACGGCCAAAAGGATATATTTCACCTAATAAACAAACCAAGGGGCACTCTAAAAGTTCCAGACACTCCAAAACCGTCCGGAGGGGTTCTTCACCCTTTAAAAGGGATCTTCTCCCTGTGTCCGTTAAAGCCTCACAGGCAGGCTTTCAGTCTCGTAGTCCCTAATCCCTCGATGGAGTCGCACAACTGCAGCAACTCAGGAGCACTGAACCTGGGCCCAAACGCAACCCTGGTGTCCCGTTCAACAGTCTTTCGATAGTGCACTAGGGCTCTTCCAGCAGTCCATCCCTATCACTAGGCTAACCTTCTCAACATAGTCCACCTCTAGTCCCTACCTCAGCCCTTCTTCCGGTGCTCAGTTCTTTCGCCTCTCTTTCCTGGGCCGCAAGTTATAACGAGTGCTCCCTCGCACTTCAGGATCTGTGAACAGAATGGGGGAATCAATAGCAAGAGAGGTAGCTTCCGGTGTTTGCTCACTGTGACCAGGAGAGGCCTCACTACTTGCACTCAGGGCTGGCCTCTGTTTGCTCTCACTTTGTTCCTCACCCGTCAGTAAAGCATCCGAGAAAGGAATATAACGAGGAACTGTTTCGGTCTTGTGATCTGCAACACCACCTCTCACCCATTCATCATAAGGCAGTGGGAGAGGTACTTTTTTTACATGCGAGGCATGGGTCCACGCCTTCCGACCCTCCACTCGAAGTGCGGTGCGGGTGGTGAGGAGCACCTGTCTCGGCTCTGACCACCTGGGCTCCAAACAGGACTTCCGCTGGTACCTTTTGATGACGACCCAGTCCCCTGGGTTAATGCTGTGTCCGGGCCCCTCAGGCAACGGCTTCAGGGTGTCTGCTACCTGCTGATGAATAGAACGAAGATCTTTAGTCAAAGCATACAGATAATCTATCAACAAAGGGTATTCAATTTCTGAGAAACATTTAGGTCTAGGAACACCCCACACGTTGGCAGGCCTGCCAAATATAACTTCGTGGGGGGAAACACCTGTCTTGGAGTTTACTGTCACTCTAGTAGAAAGTAAAGCAAGGGGAAGTGCGTCTGGCCAGCGTAACCCTGTACTCTCCAGTATCTTGGCCATCTTGAGCTTTAACGTACCATTAAATCTTTCAACTAAACCCGCAGCCTGGGGATGTTGGGCTGCGTGGAACTTTTGAGAGATTTGCAATCCTTTACAGATCTGCTTCATCAGCTCAGCATTAAAAGATGTGCCATTGTCGCTCCAGATCACCCGAGGCAAGCCGTACCTCGAGAAATACTCCTTAATCAGCATCTTAGCTGTCGAAATGGCTGTACAGTCTTTAGTTGGAAAAGCCTCCACCCATCTACTAAATGAGCATACCACCACAAGGACATACTTGAGGTTGTTTACCCTTTCCATTTCAATGTAGTCCATTTCTATCACCTCAAAAGGATAGGATGGGGGGGCAAAATTACCTACAGGAACGGATGTTCCCTTCCCAGGATTATGCCTTAAACAAACCATGCACTGCTGCACCAAATGTGTTGCCACCTTGGAGATGTTCTTATTGCTCCACACTGGATCTAATAATTTGCATATCCCCTTTGCACTAATGTGAGCTGGTCCGTGAGCCATGGTCACTACTGGGAGGACATATGCATTCGGGAGTAACCATCGTCTTTTGTCTGACACATCCGTCCAACACTCATCCGGGTCCAACCGTCCCCCTCCATCCTTCCATTGTTTCAACTCCTCCTCAGTCGCTTTTTCTTGTATGTTCCGCACACTCTGTACAGTGTTTGCGAACATGTCGACATCCGGTACCCACCTAGCTGGTCCTGCCACAAACATTCGTGGGAGTTTTGTCCTAGCCGTTTCTTTAGCTGTTTGGTCTGCAAATGCATTTCCCCGCCCTACGTCATCCACCACCGCTTTGTGTGCACTACACTTAATCACAGCTAATCGTTTAGGAAGTGTCAAGGCTGTCAACAGTCGTAATATCAATGAGCCATTCTGAATCTTCTGTCCGTGTGATGTCAAAAATCCCCTCTCTGCCCACAGTCTCCCATAACTATGAGCCACGCCAAAGGCATATTGGCTGTCAGTGTAAATGTTCACATCCAGTCCTTCACTCAATTCACACGCTCGCATCAATGCTATTATCTCTGCAGCTTGAGCTGAGTTGTACGGGACCCTAGAAGTCTCCACCACTGTTTTCAATGTTGTGACTGCGTACGCTGCCGTTGTGGTACCATCTGCTAATTTAAAACAGGAACCATCAACATACAGTTCCCCGTCGGGATCATCAAGGGGATTGTCCGTCAAGTCTATTCTTCCCTTCGTTTCCTCTTCTGTCCGAAACAAACAATCATGGACCTCATTGTCGTGTTCATCTGAACGGATGGGTAATAGCGTAGCTGGGTTCAAAGTGGCACATCTTTTGATCGTAACATGGGGTGCAAATAATGTCATCTCATAACCAGTTAGACGAGCACTAGTTAAATGCTGCGTCTGTGTCCTGTTTAATAAAAATATCCACAGCATGCGGTACCATTACTGTAAGAGCTGAACCCAGTACGAGCCCTGCCGATTGTCTAATTGAAACTGCAGCAGCCGCTGTAGCCCTTAGACAGCTCGGCAATGCTCTCGCCACGTTGTCAAGCATAGCAGAGAAGTAAGCGCAAGGTCTCTGTTTCCCTCCGAAACACTGAGTTAGGACAGACAGCGCGCAACCTTCCGCCTCGTGCACGTAAAGAACAAAAGGCTTCTGGTAATCAGGGGTTCCCAAAACAGGTGCAGAACACAAAGCAGTTTTTAGTAACTCAAACGCTTCTTGACATGCTGGAGTCCAAGGTAGAGGTTCGCGCACTTCTTTAGTAGTCAGATACAGAAGGGGTTTTGTTAGTAAGGCATAATTAGGTATCCACTGGCGACAATACGAAGTTATGCCCAAGAATGCGCGCACCTCTCGCTGCGTATTAGGTACAGCCATGTTAGTTATCGCCTTAATGCGCTCCGGTGTCAGCCTCCTCCCCTCCATGATAGGAGATGACCTAGGTAGGTAACCTCCTGTCGGCAGTATTGGAATTTAGGAAGGGACACCTTGTGTCCTTTGTGAGCCAAATGGTGTAACAATTTAACAGTAGACTTTCGGCACCCGTCCTCAGTGTCTGAGGCAATGAGGATATCGTCCACATATTGCAATAAGACATTACCCTGTGAGAGTTCTAAATCATCTAACTGTGCCTTCAAAGCTTGACTATAAATGCTAGGACTTTCCGTATAACCTTGGGGAATTCTACAAAATCTAAAACTTCGGCCAGCCAATGAGAATCCGAAGAGATAACGGCTATCTGGATGCACAGGGATACTAAAGAAGGCGTTCTTAAGGTCCAGTACAGAAAAATACTTAGCCGAGGGAGGTATCATGGTCAAAATCGTGGTAATATCAGAGATCTCCGGATACTGAGGCTCAACCACCTTGTTAATGTGGCGTAAATCAATCACAAATCGATAGACATCAGGTGTACCCTCGCTGGCATCAGAGGAGGGCCTCTTAAGGATCGGAAGAATAGGACTATTACAACTGTTAGAATCCGTCTCCTCCACTACCCCTGACCGGATCAAATCCTGTATTGTTTGCAACAGAGCCTTCTCTCCATCTCTAGATATTTTGTACCGGGGTATCCGAGGCAATTTAGCTCCCATCTTAACCTTTATTGACACTGGGGCAATGTCCATTTTTCCCACATCAGTATCACTGCTAGCCCACAGACTCTCGGGAATCACTTCCAACTCAGCCGGGAGGGGCTCATCTTTCGAAAAGCACTGCTGCGCACGTGCGACAGAAGGACCCAACGTGAGGTACACACCATCTGGGGAACAGTAAATTGTAGCATTCAATCTTTTCAGCAAGTCCAAACCCAGCAGATTCTCACCACAATTCGAAGTTAAAAGGAAAGGAGAGTCAACAGTGAAAGGGCCAATCGTAAGTGCAAGAGGTTTAGAAATGGGGCTAACCACCGGAGTACCTGAAAACCCGACGGAGATATTATTCTTGCCAGACAGAGCCGCCCCTGGGACCTGAGAACGTGCCACTGAACTTTTCGTAGCACCCGTATCCACTAAAAATTTCTGAGGGGATCCCGACAAGTCTGCCGTTACGTAAGGCCCACGTTGATCAACATCCACAGAAACCGGTCCCACGCTCTGTCCTACGCTGTCCTAGTTATAAGAAAATCCGGTCAGGTCATCCATAGCATATGCATCGTTGTAGTACTGTCTATCTCTACAATTGTCACCCTCTTTCTGAAAGTGTTGTCTATCCCTTCCTCCGTCAAAGTAATTCCCTCCCGGTCTCCTGCCTTCCTCGGACTGCCTACCATCCCTGCCATTTTCACCCCGACCTCGTCCTCTGCCTGGCCCGGCAGCGGACCGAAGCTCCGGACAGTCTCTCCACCAGTGCCCCTCCTGTTTGCAGTTGGCGCACTGGTTCTGTCCCAAACGCTCTCTTTTCTCTCCCCTTCCGTGACTACTTCCTCCTCGACCAGCTACCATGGGCGGGGCTCCACGTCCCCGACCCTTCGCCACCTGCTGCAGTAACACTCTCGTCTTTAAATCCTTTGCCTTCTTTTCCTGCCTGTCCTTATTCTCATTCTCTCTATGCTCGTAATACTGGGCCATGCTCAGAATTCCAGAGGGAGTGGATGTCGTCCACGTACTCTCCGATGCCTGCAATCGGGCTGATATTTCTGGCAACAAATTCGTTACGAATCTGTTAACGAAAAGTCGCAGCCCTCCATCTTGGGAAATATCCTGACCGCTGAAATCCATGAACGTTTCTTCAAAACGAGTAAAGAAATCTGAAACTGCCTCATCCTTTTTCTGTCTGCAAGCGGTCAACTTATCCCAATCTACCTTCTTAGGGGGGATAAGTGAGTGCATATATTTTATTATACGCCCTGGCAACGCTAAAATCTCAGCCTTTGGCTTCTCCCCTGGCTTCCGCTCCTGGTCCCAATCCTTGAATGCCTCCCAGGTACCACCCAGCTCCTCTGCATGATCTGAACCCTTTACCTGTCTCCATACATCCACCGGAACCAACAAACCAAAAAACAATTCTATATCTGCTAGAGTCATGACCGTCGAGGAAGCTGCTTCTGTTAACTCTTTGTAATAAGCTGTCGGATTTTTCCTCGAGTCGGGTAACTGAGCCTTTAAGGCAAGTACCTCGCTCCGTTTCCAGGATGTATATACCCATTGTTCCTGGAAATGAGCATCGACACGAGCTCGGTTAACAGTATTTGTTGTCGGATCTAACACTTCAGGCACCTCAGGATGAAAAATAGGGTGTACTTCCCGCATTGGGTATATCCCAGGAAAATGGGTGTTCCCTGCTGATGGTAACTCTTTTCTATACTCTAACAGGGACCTCAGACTGCGTAACACATCCTTCATCCCCGTGTTGGCCCTATAGGCTTTATTCTTAATGTCATGGAGAATCGCCGGTGCCTCTCCACCATATCCCTGTTCCCAAAACGCTATCAATGTCGTCGACATGTGCCATAAAGCATGCTGCTGCATCAAAGGCTCATAATCTTTCATTGTAGACCAAATGTCTTCCAGTGAATAAATATTATTCCTGGCCCATTCACAGGCTTGATTGGCTACCATTGTCTTCTCATCCAACCCAACAGCAGAACGCGTAAGTAACTTCCGTACCTGAGTAAACAGTCCGCCCCCCGCTCCTCGAGTCGGGGTCAGTAACGCGCTCTGAGGGGTAGTACTGGCGGAAACAGTGGGAATAGCAGGACCAGTGGGGAACGCCGGGGAGAGCACAGAAGGGGCAGGTGGGCTCATCGCAAAGAGAGAGAGCAAGGGTGCGGTGGAGGGAGTTTGTTCAACCACAGAGGAAGCAGGGGTACCGGACGAGGGAGGGGCACCCATTTGGGGAACCGAAACCACCGCCGGGGAGGCGGAATCCGTCAACACGGGGTACAGTGGCTGTGGGGCATATGGGGGAGGGGTCCAGTGTTCAAAATGTCCTCCATCTCATCTTGGTCATCTTCTCTCACTACATAGCTTTTATTATCCAATAGCCTGAAACGTCTATCTGCGCGCTCAATCCGCAGCTCATTCTCTTTCTTAGTGTGTTCCCTGGCCTTCTGCGCCATGGTTTGTGCCGCCCTCTTCTGAGCCACCTTCTCCTCCCTCATCTGTCGCTCCCTCACCACATTCTGCCACATCCGTAAAGAATCGAACATACTCTGGCGACTGCGCCTAGCAAACAGTCTATCTTGTAAGTAATCTAATTTTGCTACATCGAAAGAGCCAAGCAAAGGCCACTGTAAATCCACATTATCCTTTGTATATTTATGCCACAAAGTAGTAAACAAAATCGGAGGTAAGCCGTGCTTAACATACATTTCAAAATTTGGAGAGCCCTCCACCGGGGCAGGTTGGCTCTCGGCCAATCTAGTGTCCGAGACACCACCGCAGCACCCTAGACACCGTAATTTACTGAAACACGGCATTTCTGCTCACGCAAACACACACCAACACAAAAGGCACACTCTCTCACTCACCCCCAATAAACCACACAATCACTACTTTATATACACAACATCAAATCCCTGCGAAAACACGTGTTACAAAAATGGGACAAGGCCCGTCGACCAAGTCCTGGGGAACCTGGACCCTACCGCAGACCAAACAGCACACCCGCTGTTCCAAGATTGGAGAACACACCTGCCTCCTGGACAATACTACAAATCGGCGTGCACTACACCGCATGGGAACCGGCACTCATTACCCACGAACCGCCACCCTAGGGGTTCGGGTGAGTACCGGAGTCCCTTCGCAGCAAGCCACACATCGACTGCAGTATCACCCAGTCGGATGACTACAAACCAACGTTCACCCAATCTCCGCCAAGTCTGTCAGAGCGCCACTCGCACTCTGAGTTCCCCGGAGCACACTAGCCCCAGGAGCACAACGGCTCCTCCACTCACCAGAGACACACCGGTCTCTCGGAGCACTCCGGCTCCCTCAAGCAACAGTTGGACGACTCACCTTCTGTACGCGGTACCGACCTCTACCATTCTCCACCTCTGGCTGCCAGGACCAACATGGTCAGCTCCAAAGTTCCGCCTTCCGGACTCCGGCGTAGGATCATGGACCGGGACCTCTCCCGATCAGCAGGGCGGGGCAGCGCTGCGAGAACCAAGCTCGGCATCAAAATGGGTACCCGGGCCCACCATGCCGACCAGAGGGTCTCCGGCCTTCTGCTACCCACTTACGGGTGAGAAAAGTCCTAATCGCGGAGTCCCTGTTCGGGCGCCATCTGATAAGCGTGGCTCAAATCCACCCAAGTGACTTACCACACTCACCTATAATTACCCAATAATAAGTCAGCCAGACAGTGGAGAAGAATAAACAAGCAATTTTATTAGGCCACAAACTCCCATATGAGAGAGCCCTGTCCGACCTCACCCCTAAGAGTGCGCCGAGAGGACTGACTGTAACACATTATAATACGGAAAGCAGAGTAAAACACGCCCATAGTGGAAAAGTACTGGACCCCGGAGAGGGTGAACAATAGCCTCATACAAGAGGCATCTGCACCTGTAATAGCAACATTTCTGTTATCTCGTCCCAAGGACACGGAGCCAGGCCTTAGCATCTCCAGCACATGAGAACAGTGTGATAAGGGGTTTCGCTAGTAGTTTCAGTCACAGTAAGCCAAGAAGCAAAAACCGCTGACATGTGGAATATTCCTATTCCTACGGGAGGGGGAATGAGCAAGTGCAACTCACGCACAGAGAGAAATGCTTCAAAATGGTGGCACACAGGCTAAGCTAAGAAAACTGAAATAACATCACACGCATGAATGATATAAAAAGAATATAAACATGAATGCATAAATGAATATATCATTAGTTAGACACATTCTGCTAACTCATAATCATAATATATGCAGTGAGCGGGGCATGGAGAAATGAAACCTATCACCTCCCTTTCCTAGCACTGCTGTTCCAAGTCCCATTTGCCACCCCGGCGCACCACCACCTATGTACCGGATGTAGATCGTTGTCTACATCTGATTCTCTTCCTCGCCATGGACCATGTCCATCGTCCCCACCAGGGCCATTCATGGGAGTCCCCCAGGACCGGAGCTGGGATTCGGTCATCACCCTGGATTTCTAGCCAGTCCCAGATATCCTCCAGTTTCGTGAAGAAGTGTGAGTGGCCATCATGTATCACTTACCGTTTAGCCGGGTAAAGCAGCATATAAGTAAGTCCATTGCCTTTGACTTTTGCTGAACACCACTAAATGGCTGCCTCTGTTGCTGGACAGTTTGTGTAAAGTATGGGAAGATGCGTATAACATGTTTCTCGAAACACCTATTCATGTTTTAACTTGCTCGAGCATGGTAGAAGACCTTCCGTACTGATTCTTTTAAAAAAAACTTGCGTACCATCTCGGACTTGTAAGAACGTGCACTGAAGCAAACTGACTCACCTTTGCAGGATTACTGTTTTGACACAATACAATTCGCTGGACATGAAGTCATTTGAATGGTTAATTTCCTGTTGGATGGTATGATCCCGGATGAAATGATGGACAGCATTGTTGTGCCAGTGTTGTAATGTATGCACGTTACTTGGAAATTACGGGCACTAGCCGCATCACAGAAAGTCCTCTACACTACTTGATTGTTTTAGTTGGAATGGGTCTGTCCTTTTTGACTACACATTATTTTGTTTCCAGGGGATGATGATGACCTCTTATAGAAGTAAATGAGAATGTCTTGTTTTTCGAGATTGATTAATATTGCTGGTATGTTAGTATCATGATTCTTGTTTGGTTGTTTACATTTTAGGAACCTACCCCTGATGAAGGGCTGGTCCGGAAATACATTCTGCTCAATTAATGGACTGCATTAACATGGATATCGAACTTCTTCTAATAGTGTGACTGTTGAACACTAGTTGTGTTAGTGGAACGCCATGAGACTGAAAAGAATATTGGAATTTTGCATGGATTAATTTGTATCATTTCAAAGAAAGATTATAGAAACAGACTGTGGAGTGATCGGTGGGGACATTTTTCCATTCTAGGAGGATGCTATTTCAGTTCATATACTTACGCCTCTGGATCGGAAGGCGATACCCACCTGCCCCTTTGAAAGAATTACATAGTTTGTGAGTTGTGAAACTCACTGAGTGCAATTGTCTTAATTTTTGTTACAATATTGACACAAGCCAAATATTATGCAGGCTCTACCATTCTCATGAAGAAACAATTGAACACATATTGCGTTTGCTCCATAAATTACAAGATCTGAGGAAATAACCCTAAAGACCAATATATCATGAAAGTTGTATCTGAATAGTTAAAGAGGCAACTAAGTTAAGTTTTTAAAGACCGTATTAAAAATGTAATGGTCGCACAAAGAATTTTGTAGCCATAGTGAAAAACTATGTAATAGAACTAACATGAAAAGTATTCTTAATTATTAATTGACATGCAATATGAAGAGGTATACCATATCAATGATACTATCTTAATTTTAGATACTCACTTTCAAAATCATTGTTTTATTGTTAAAGATAAACTAAAACAGTAAAAAAAATTACTTCCTTACTACATAAATTATGCATTCTGGAACCCTAAACACACATTACATCAATGCATTGGCAACACTGACATGTTTAATAGGTGTTGAGTGGTTTTCGAAGACAGGCAGTTACATAGAGGACAGTCCTTTAATTCTCTTTCAACTCTCTCTTCCAGAAGTGAAAACTAGACTTGGTCTCAGAGAGCTTGTTTGGTGGCAACAATTCCACAATGTCCTTCATGGGCCACTTCAATTATCTGTTGTCGTAGCCTGTCCTGAATGACAATTTCCGAACCTCTTAGAATAATGCTTTCCTGAGTAACTAACAGTTCACCTTTGACATTCTTAAACTTTTGATATTCACTGTCACTGGTAAGAGGTTGATTGTGCAGGTACCAAGACTGATGTGTACTAATGTCTTTCAGTTTCAGCATGTCACAATTTTGACTTGTGGCAGTGACAATTTGTTCCAACGAAATGGCAGCTGGGGTGCTTGATTTCACTATGAGGTTTATGTAAACTTCAGCCGTCTTAGAGGGGGCCAAGGCACTCTTGAGAAGTAGTTGGCAACGTTCTGATCTTTCCCAGGATGTTGCATGATGTTGTAGTTGGGTCTTGCAAATGTAAAATCCAACATTCAATGCGAGGAGGCACCTTTGCTTTTGGATTTCCAAAGATAGTCAACAATGCTTGATGATCAGTCACAAGGGTGAAGTGCTTCCCATACAAGAAGACGTGGAAATGTTCACAAGCCCACACCACTGTTAAGCTTTCTTTCTCAGGTTCTGAATAAGCATGTTCAGTTTGGGACAAACTTTGGCTTGCACATGCCATAATCATCTTCAAGCATTTTGATGTACTCTTTGGTGTGCAAGGATGGAGCCCAATCCAACAGGGCTAGCGTCAACTACAACCTCAGTATGAAGCTTTGGATACAAATATGCCATTTCAGTAGCGTTCTCAATAACTTGGTTAATTTACTTTAAGCTTTGCTCACATTCATGTTGCCAATGAAAAGAAATATTCTATTATGTCAAGTCTCTTAATGGTGCACTGACAGTGGTAAAGTAATAGCTGGCTATGCCAAGAAAGGAACATAACATCAACACATCTTTTGAGGGACTGGCAGTTTACAGCACTTGCACTTTAGCTCGAATGGGTGTCATGGCCCCATCAGAAAACATATGTCCAAATAAATTCAACTTTGTCTTATGGAACTCACATTTCTTAGCATTCACATTTAAACCAGCATCAGAGAGCAACTGACACCCTAGTGTGAATGTGTTACAAAGATAGTCTGCAGGAAGAAGTACAGACTCCAGATGGGTTCAGGTAACCGTTATTGCCGTCTCCACTGCTCCACTCCTGTCACAGCCTAGAGGTGCCTCAAAAGCCCAACATTCTAAGGTAGTCTACAGAACCCTTTTTCCTCACATAAACCTGCTCTATATCTCAGGATAAAACATCATGAACATCCCCCACACCTCTTACTGGTGAAAATACTTCAGGTACTAGCTACACAATGCTGTAAACTCAGGGTGTTCCTATCCCTCTTTAAAATCTTTATGTGTCTATCTCCTCCAGGAGCTGGACTATGTGTGTTTCTCACTTCCCACAATTTCTCCCGTCCACCACCAAAAAAGTGTGTGAAAGGTGAGGAGGCACCTCACGGAAACACCCTCCAGGGAGCTACTGATAGATTCTCATCAGTGTGCTCCACTTATCATCATCGGCAGCCTCCACACTAACAAATATATGTGAAAAATTGTGCACAACTCAATTGAAACGTAAATTTGTGAAAAGCCTGACCCCCTACTGTAAGAGCAATTGAAAATAATTGTTTTAGCTCTCACACTATAAAAACAGCTAAACAATCACTGGCACTATTTCCAATTTTAATTACTGCTTTGTGTTTGCTCACATTAAAAAAGACCTACTGTCATGCTTCATCATTTTGATAAAAGAAGTATTCAGAACCCCACAGTGGGAACATTCTATTTGACAATGGAGAGGAGGGGGGAGAGGAAGGTACCAAGTGGGAAGAGTGAAATTACAACACATCTTCCTCTTATAGGGAAACAAATTGGTTGCTTTTGTCATGCTCCTTCTGTGTAGCTTCGAAATCCAATATGTCATTACTGTAATTGAAAGCATTCATTACAGCATGTATGATACCTCAAATTACATTTTGGAATAGCTCTGCAGCTGATGACACACCAAAACCTAGTCTCTTGTAACTGAACAGACCAACATGTGTAGAAAAGGTTGTAATGCACCTGCAATTCTCCTCAAGTTTCAACTGATGATATCCTTTATTCAGATCCAGGCGCGAGATTACTTTTGCACCATTCAATTGTGTTATCATGTTGGCAATGTGCGGACCTGGATGTCGTTTCCCTTGAATTGCCTTTGTTCGCTTGGTGCATATCCATGCAGATGCCTACAGCTCTTTCACTGTCCTTTTTGGGTACTACCACTATGGGAGAAACCCATGGAGTTGGACCAGTGGAACACTCAATGATATTGTGTTTGAGTAAAGATTCAAGATCTTTTTCAATAGCTTCCTGTAAGTGAAAGGCAATTTGTCTGTGTCTTTGAGCAACAGGATGGACGTCCTTATGAATGTGTAATTGTACTTTCATAGTCTTGAGTTTTCCCAACCCATCAAACAATGAAGGGAACTGACTTACTATTTCATGACGAGCATTCATGTTATCGTTTTATCAGTTCCATAGCAGCTGTGCTGAAGCTGAGCAAACCGCTGCTTGATGCCATACCTTATAGGTGATTTTACGTTTGTTTTCTTCTGCTTCAGCATTGCTACAAATGAACCTTGACTTTTTAGTGGTTTCGATACATCCCATGTATACACTTTAGTTTTCGATGGTGTAAGTCTGGCAATGGTTACAGTTCCGTATATTTCTCCTCAGGCATAATATTTATTGATGTACCACTATCGGTACTGAAAGGCAGTGAACAACCATTGACTTTTAATGTGATCTTAAGACAATGTTTGAATGACTTTGGTGCTTTGTCATGATGATTTCTCTTGAACCAGTGTTTTTCCTCACAGGTGGCCAACCAATCATGCTCATACTTCTTTGACAATTGAGAAAAAACAAGGACCCACTGGGTATCGATAATACACAGATTCCTAGGGCAGGGTAAAGACCAATGTGGGTAGAACAACCTAGGCTATCTGTAAAGTAACTGACCAACACGTCTAGGACCAGTGGATAAGGAAATGTCAAGAGATAATGTGTATGTTAAAAAATATATATATTTAATTCCACATCAATAAAACACATATAGGGACTTAAACACATAAGTCAAACTATATGAGACAATAAAATAGTGACATAAACCGATCATGAAGAAAAAGAAAGTTTATCTCAATCAATTAAAAACGAATGCATCATAATAACATCATAAATCATATGCAGTTGTGATTAGTTGTACATACAGAATAAAAAATGACATATACAGGTGTTACAAATTCATAAGGACTCGACGCGCGTTTCGGCAGTGAACAACAACCGCCTTCCTCAGGAGTCATAGGTGAAATTCTAATAGTTTTCTGGCATGTATTCTCAAGCTCACAACATATCACGGATATTTCGTCTCGTGTGTATGTCCAGATATTTAAACGTTCTTATTACTTGATACGTGCTGCAGATAATATCTTCAATCATATATCTGTCTGTTTCTTTAATGTGAACATTAGTCCAGTTGCGAAGATGATATAAAAAGCTTTATCAGAGCAATTATAAGCCGACAGCAAGGAGGTGCTGCTCCCCTGATAAGGTTGGTTTAAAAGATCATGAAAACATTCCAGTGAGGCTATTCCTGATTTTCAATAGTGACTGGGTATTTCAAGATTTCGTGGAATGCAGGATGGTGCAGTTCCAAGGGCTATAGCGTAGTGATTCTGCCTCACCGGTCAGCTGGGGTCTTTGACATGCACACCCATCTTCTTCACTTTCACTTTCCCTTGATATTGTGACAGAAGAACAGTGTGACAAAGATTTAGATGTCTATTGCCTTCGTTTAGTGTCGATTTGCCTCTGCTGATGTGGTCACTTGGCCTTATGGGCGTGACACACTTACCTTTGCTTTCGCCTTGCAAACTGTCACAAAATGGTTCTCTTTTCAACAGCCTTTGCAGAGCTGCCCAATGGCAGGACATTTACGTTCATGTGGGGATAAAAATCCACACCTGAAGTACAACTTCTTGATCTGCAGATAATTCACTCTGTGTGCCTCAACCTTGTGCTTTGGCTTCTGTCTCACATTCCTGACTGACTCACTCTGGGCATCTGGCCTCCATGTCAGAAGCTTGTGGACCAGCACGTTCTTGAGCTCTAGCAACCATGAGTACTTTCTCCAGACTAAGAGTTACTCTCAGCATCCGTCGTCTGCACGAATCTGACAAGCATTCCTCAATCACTGTAAGGCGTATAGATTCTTCATGATTACATTCATTGAATTTACAGTGTTTGATGAGTGCATCCAGTCTCTCAACAAATCCGTTGATGGTCTTACCAGTTTTCTGTCATCCTTGACTGAATATGAACCTTTCGTAATCTACATCTGACATTGAATTGAACTTGAGATTCAGGGCTGCTTTGATTTGACTGTATTTAATTTCGTCAGCTCACTGCATTTTCTCAATGACTTCTTTTGCACCTTCACCAGCAAGATTCTTAAGGTACTTGATATTCTCCTTGTTATCTGCTTCTTCAATCACATCAATGAAAGCAACAAGTGTCTTCAATTTTTAACTTTTTGGCAGTATCAAATGGTGGTGGTGGCTTCAAGAAGGCAGCAGTGTTGTAACCATTTATGAGATTGGTTACCACTGAGGGTGGAGTTCCTTCCGACAATGCCTGCTATCAGCCAGAGCTGTTTCATTCATACCATATCAAAGTCCCTGTACTGTGCTGACTTCTGGGTCATCTTGAACAGCCTATGGAACCTTGATGTCTCTCTTGGTCTCCATGAGAGCCCTGTGCTTTTAGGAGACCTTAGGAGTTGTTCTGAGCCACCACCAGTCAGCTTTGGTGGTGTTTGCTACAGGTATGGACAGCACCACAAGCGCAACCCGGGTGCTTTCTCTGGGGTTGCTTCCCTGAGCGTAGGGACACAATGATTCTTTTTGCTCAGCTCTGGTGAGCAGATGTCTGTTTTAGTATTCAAACTTCTTTGCTTGTAAGAGTCTCTTTGTGTCGTATGACTCCTGGCTGATCTGTGCACCGCTGCACTTTTGTACTCAGTGTTATCACTCTGTATGATGTATGGCTTTAAATTGCGTACTAGCGCAGTACCTCTCTTAGCAGCCGTCCCAGCAGGTTCTTGGCCACTGATGTGTAGATTTCTCAGTGAAGCTTTCATTAACTTAAAATGCTTTACATGGAACTGGGGCTGCGCTTTGAATTCACATACTCCAAACGTCAGTTCCGAACTTCTACAAATGGACATGTGGCATGCCCAATCAGTTTGGTGGACCAAGTCAAAACTCTCTAGGAGAGCACTGTCAATTTTTGGGTTACTTATCCCCTATCTCGTCACCAATTGTACTTTTCTCTCCAGCCCAGGTACTCGCCAATGACTATGTTACACTCAGAGCTTATTCTTTATTCTTCTGCGTGTAAACGCCAACCCCACATTCTAAACCTTTATTCAGTTAATTGAGCTCAAACGCTTACGTCACAGTTCTACGGAGTCCATCAGGAGCCACAAAGTTTCCGTCATTACAAACTAACACAACACTACAGGTACCACCTATCTGCCTCTCTTTTTTGGACAACCGAATTTCTATCTAAACAGGTTTGCTTTAGAAGATGGATGAGAGTCTACATCTCAGACATTGCAGACAGCTTAGTATAACGATTCTGCTAGGTTACAAGGTCACCTAACACCAAGACCACTGTAATTAAACAGCAGGCGTGGAACAAATTAAGCAAAAATGTTGACTAAATTATGATGCAAGAAAAGGCAAATGATGCAGCAGAATGCTGCACATTGCGTAATAGTACTACTGCATTATTTGTCATTTTTACAGATGTTAACACTGTCTGGGCAAAGGTTTTATCTCATTAGTACCAGTCCGTTTAACACCCATATACATCAATAAGCACCAGAAAGGTGACCAGTCAAACCTTGTGAAATGTCTTGCATTGTGCAGCATCAATTGCTACCTTGTTTAAGCACTTTTGATGCGTTTCAGTTAGAAACTAATTTTTTGTGGTTAAGTTTGCAGGTTACTCAATAGATGGTGGATTATGAGGCAAATGTGGAAAATACATAACTATGCAGAAATCAACTTAGTCTCAGAATTCCATAGATCCAGTGGGCCAACCTAACACCTTGACTGCACAATTTACTGATTATCGCCTTACGACCTCCTCCCTGACATCAATCAGGTGATAGTCAAGGGTAAAAATGAAATGAGCTATATGATTCATACACTGTGTAGTAACCTTAATATTGTGCCTGTGGAGCTATCTAAGGTGTGAAAAGAGTTATGGAGCAGGAACATAGGGGACCCGGACTGGAGGATGGAGTAGCAAAAAATAACCAAGCCTGAGCAACACCATAGTTGATTGACATGAAAGTAAGTTGTGTGATATGTAGGACAGGTCGAGCCAGAAAAGAGAGTGACTCCTGGGCCTATGCAAAGAAAGCAAAAGGGGTCATACGGATATTCCCAGAGAGACCGAAATATAAACCTTTGGTGATGGAATGCAAACACCCTCCCTCTTAATCGGCTCCTAGGTGAATCATGCATGATACAAGTGCACTGATGCCAAGATAAAATCAACTTACTTTCTGCTTTCTGGTAAACTAGGACACCAGTGGCATTTGCTAGCCTTATAGTCTGACTTTTCTTCCAAGGCTTAGAATGCATGCAAGGGGTACAACAAGGTGAATGAACAGGTACATACACTGGGAATTAGGTACACCCTTATTGATAGGATTTACGGTATCCTGCATGTACGTTCACCTTTTCCTACAGGTCTGGTGATACAGATGTACATAATAACGTATCTGACGTGATATCCTTGTTATGTTATGTTATGTTAAAATTTGATAAAGTGCGCAGCTGTCCCAGTTAAGGGGCGTCCCGGCGCTGACCATTCACTTGTACAGGAGTCATGGTGGGCTGAAAAGAAAGAGGACCTAGTTCAGAGGAAAAAGGAATGTCTTAACGGCTTTCCAAAATTATAGTAGTTTGTCAAGGCAGCGAATAGATACAGGCAAGGAATTCCACAATTTTGCCGCAAGTAATCGAAAAGAGCGGCCACCAACACGACAAAGTCTGAATTTGGGTATAGTCACCAAATGTTGGCCCAAGGAGCGCAGGTTACGTTGGGGAATATAAGGAGTTAGAAAAGGACAAAGTAGTTCAGGGCTAATACCTTTAAGAATCTTAAACGCCAGGCAGCGCGTCTTAAACTGAATTCTTGATTGGATCGGTAGCCAGTGTAAGGCACTAATAGTAGCTCTAACAGAGCATCTACGCGGGAGTCCCACAAGAGCGCGGGCCGCCGAGTTCTGGACTCGCTGAAGTCGAGTTATCTCAGCTTTATTAGCGCCAAGAAGTAAGGCACTAGCATAGTCCAAGCGTGATAAAATTGTGGCCTGTATAATGAGCTGCCGCACAGGCGCATTAAAGAACCTCAGAATGGGGTGGAGACCTCTCAGCAGACCCACACAAGTCACTGCCACCTTCTTCGTGTGGTACTGAAAATTAAGGTCCGCGTCCAGCCAAACTCCCAAGTTCTTAACCACTGGCTTGGCTATAGGTGTGGTGCCTAAGAAAGCCGGCCACCAGTGTTCGTTCCAGAGGGAGGTGTCCTTCCCTACCAGCATCACTTCCGTTTTTGTGGCGTTCAATTGTAAACAGTTGTCGGCCAACCAATGAGCAACTGCAGTCATCCCGTCACTGAACCTTGCGGCAACAGCAGAGGGGCCTTCGGCCAAGTTGACAACCAGCTGAGTATCGTCAGCATACGATACCAGCGTTAGGCCCCACTCTCTTGCTACCGCCGCAAGAGGTTGTACATAAAGGTTGAACAACGTCGGGCTCAACGCAGATCCCTGCGGAACCCCTTGACGGACGGGATGAGCTTGCGATAAGAAAGGCGGTGCCGACACCTGGAAGGATCTGTCCGCTAAGAAAGCACGGAACCATTCCAGAGCTTGGCCTGTGATCCCGATAGTCTCCAAACGGTACAACAAGATGTCAAGGGACACCGTATCAAAGGCAGCGCTAAGATCTAATAATATGAGCGCTGCACTCTGACCGGCGTCAAGAATAGTTCTTAAGAACTCGGTGGAGGTGAACTTGTGAATGTGCAAGGATTGGGACCTGGTAACTTCGAGTTCATCTCCTCCCTGCTTGGTTGAGCAGCATCCAGTGATCACCTTGCTGTCTGGGAGGCACCATATTACTTGATTCTTGATTTCCTTTGACTGTGCCCTTCCTGGTACCCCACGGCGTTTGTCCCTGGTGTTACCCTATAAGTGGGTGCTGCTGTTGGAAGGTTCTAGGACAGGTAATGTGCACAGACTCCCTCAAAATATGGGGAATAAGTATTTGGGTCCCTATTCAAAAAGGGAAATTATGTTGTAAATATAGGTATATGACCAAGAGTTGGGAAGAGGTGCTCTAAGGCATGGTTTTGCCTTGGAAGGTTTGGAATGCACAAACATTTCATTTGTGGGCATTCCTAACCTGTTCCCTGTCCTCTTTCCACCCAAGAAACGGCTTAAGATTTACTCCAGCACAAAGCTGGAGTAAATCCCTTTCCAATCTGGGTAATGGAATACATTACCCCACATTTGCTCGGAGTGCAGGTGAAGGGCGTTGTCCATGGGAAAATATTTTCCCTGCAGAACAAAACAGTGCATTTACACAGGGGCTCTTTTTTCTCCTGTGTGGAATTCTTCTTTATGGAGAACTCTGTACAGAGGGAATAGCAGGCGGGGGGGGGGATGGTCACATGATATTTTAACCCCTTGCCTGCGCTGAACGTTCCGCTCTAGTGCGGAACGTTCTATTGCGCGGGCAGGGCCGCGACGTTCAACGGACGTGCGCAGCACTACCGAGGTAGTGGACGCGACGTCCGCTGAATGTCGGCAGCAGCGATGGGGTTAAGAATTACGCCTAGAAACATGCGCATGGTACAGCTTTCTAGGTGTACTTCTTGGAATGTTTATGAATCTAGGAAGTAGTAAATCTGCACCTTCAGGTAGACATAAATCTTCGTATGAAGATTTACTACTTTTATTGTCAAACTGGCCCTTGATTCAGAGTGTTTTGGGCTTAAGTGCAGTATTGAGGGTAGTTGTGAATAGCTGGACTTCACATAGTTGATTATATTGAAAGATTTCATAGCCACACTGCTGTTGCTGTGACATTATTGCATTGGCTTGCCTTGGTCCCATAGTTCTGTTGTACTGAGCCAGTGCCTCGATTTAGGAATAGTCCACGTTACATCGCATGCGTTTACAACGCATGCCATTACAACGGGGTCATTACAATGACTGTATTGTAACTTCGCATACGATTACAACGCAAGTCATTACAACGAATTGTTGTAGGGCGGGGTGCTGGATTTTGGAATAGTATTTACTATTCCCACTTCAGTCTGTGCAACGGTAGGGAAGGTGTTGGATCTTAAATCCAACACCTTCTGCCCCCTACAACAAGTCATTGTAACGACTTGCGTTGTAATGGCATGCAATGTAACAATGAGGTCGTTGTAATGACTGCGTTGTAATTGCATGCGTTGTATCGCATGCGTGGTAAACAATGTTTACCGGGTTTAGATCTGAGCTATCACCAGACATGGAATCTGACGTGTGTCAGATTCCATGTAGTTATTTAAAGGTGAACAACGCAAGGCGGGTCAGTTGCCTTCTGACCAGCTAGGGAGTGTCCCTCAGTTTTTGTGCGCTCTGATAATTAATGCTGGAGAAACTTACCCACTGGTGTGCGACCTGTTCTTCGCCTTTACTACAATTTCCTCACATGGGACTTCTTTAGATTAAGTTCATAAATAATTTGCTGCTATTATTTCTTTCCCTCTAAGTGAATGGGATCAGCAACTCAGCAACCCAAGTAAACACTGCGTAGGTGAGAGAGGGCCCATCTCCTTTACGTAGAAAAGGCACTTTAACAAAGAGTGAGCATATAATGTTGGTCAGGTGGTGCAGTGTGCAACCTTTAACTCATGTTACATCTTTTCTTCCAGGGGAGAATACATCATGGTAGGTAAATAAGTTCCACTGGCACAACTTAAACACAGGTTAAATGATCATGGGAGATGGGTGTCACTCAAAGGTTCCCTCTGAGTGAAAGGTATAAAAAAAACTC
Source organism: Lissotriton helveticus (assembly GCF_964261635.1). Classification (NCBI taxonomy): domain Eukaryota; kingdom Metazoa; phylum Chordata; class Amphibia; order Caudata; family Salamandridae; genus Lissotriton; species Lissotriton helveticus. Next base: position 191,328,019 of record NC_136060.1, read on the forward strand.
TTCAATGTTTATAACATGAACCGCGGCACACCTCGCATTTTACAACCCTACATCTTTATGGTAGGTGCCACTGACGCTTATTAATTGTAAGTGGGAGGTTTCAGCTCCAGGCTGGATCTATGCATAAACAGGTCCTTACATGTTTTTAGGACTCCAACAAGAAACATATTTTCATTGCAGACAATATCCACTGATTATGAGCTAGGGAGATCTGGAGACATGCTTATTCACTTGGTCGCAAGTCTTATTGCCAAAACAGCCTGTTGAGTATGTGCGCATGTGAGAAATAGACTAGGGGCAGGCCCAGTATCCGGACCTTTGTGAATTCACCAGTAGAGATGGCATCACATCACCAATGTTCCTTCTTGAGGGCATCAGGGATGAATAATTTAACCATTCTAGATATTCATTCAAGACAAGTTGCCCCCTTAATGTGTGAGTAGCTGATTCAGCCTCTTCCCGGGGCAATTCTCGGTTCCGAATGAGTTGTTTTTTATATCTTAAAGTCAGAGCATGCTTAAAGGAAGGATGCTACCTCCCTCGTCATTTCTAGAGGATGATCAGCCAGTAATAATCCTAGTGCTAGGAATCTGGGCTAGAAGCAATCTCACCCTGCCCATCCTCACTGATTTATTCAACTGGAAATATAGAAAGACTTCTAAATTAATTTTCACTTTATTCTAAAAGGATGAGACCACCTTAGAGTCCCACCACATATGCCAAACGTAAGCTCCCTCTGTTTAAAATTAGCGTTCATTTTGTGGATAATAATGGGTGCTAGATATGCTTTTTCCTGCTTGTACTGTATAAGCTTGAGTCTGTTATTAAAAAAGATTAGCTTAGTATGTTTAAATGTTCTAGATCATTCACAGTCATCAACATTTTCACCCATAACCTTATCCGGAAATGATTTCACTCTAATCATTGGCAATGCATGCTACCCAGCTGCAGGAAACCCATGCCGGACAAGCCAGGCCTAAGCATATATTCCTAAATAGTTATAACCACCCACTACAATTTTCCATGTTGTCTCTCTGTCGACAGTCTGCACTTTCCCTCCCCTCCAAATGTTGCAGTTCTCTCCAGAGTAAGCATAATCACCCCATATTGCAAATACTACCATATGTATTATTTTTTCTCCAGTAACCTGATTTGCATCCCCTGATATTTGTTGTATCAGAGACACTGGCTTGGCAGTTCGGGCTGGACTGTTCCCATGAGGCACAGGGTCAGACTGATTTGCATATGGCCATGTCTGAACTGGGGTGGCAGAGTGGGCTAAAGAACGGTGATGGATTAAACCCAGATCTGTTGACTGGGTGTGAGTGCTTGATTGGGTCAGATGATCCGTCCATCACCACCCCCTTTTGTACCGCTTTGTTCGCCATAAGTTGGCAGGGTATGCTCAGACGTGAGTCCCTTGCTCATTTTGCCACTGGATTCAAGCAAACCTGGCTGAAGACGGCTGAAATGCCAGAAACCGGTCCTAGGTAGCTTGTTTCCTGTCCAGGGAAGGCATGGCTTGGCAGTTCGGGCTGGACTGTTCCCATGAGGCACAGGGTCAGACTGATTTGCATATGGCCATGTCTGAACTGGGGTGGCAGACTGGGCTAAAGAACGGCGATGGATCAAACCCAGATCTGTTGACTGGGTGTGAGGGTTTGATTGGTTCAGATGCTCCGTCCATCACCACCCCCTTTTGTACCGCTTTGTTCGCCATAAGTTGGCAGGGTATGCTCAGACGTGAGTCCCTTGCTCATTTTGCCACTGGATTCAAGCAAACCTGGCTGAAGACGGCTGAAATGCCAGAAACCGGTCCTAGGTAGCTTGTTTCCTGTCCAGGGAAGGCATGGCTTGGCAGTTCGGGCTGGACTGTTCCCATGAGGCACAGGGTCAGACTGATTTGCATATGGCCATGTCTGAACTGGGGTGGCAGAGTGGGCTAAAGAACGGTGATGGATTAAACCCAGATCTGTTGACTGGGTGTGAGTGTTTGATTGGTTCAGATGCTCCGTCTATCACCACCCCCTTTTGTACCGCTTTGTTCGCCACAAGTTAGCAGAGTATGCTCAGACGTGAGTCCCTTGCTCACTTTGCCACTGGATTCAAGCAAGCCTGGCTGAAGAGGGCTGAAATGTCAGAAACCGGTCCTAGGAAGTTTGTTTTCGGTCCAGGGAAGGCATGGCTTGGCAGTTCGGGCTGGACTGTTCCCATGAGGCACAGGGTCAGACTGATTTGCATATGGCCATATCTGAACTGGGGTGGCAGAGTGGGCTAAAGAACGGTGATGGATTAAACCCAGATCTGTTGACTGGGTGTGAGTGTTTGATTGGTTCAGATGCTCCGTCCATCACCACCCCCTTTTGTACTGCCTTGTTCGCCATAAGTTGGCAGGGTTTGTTCAGACGTGAGTCCCTTGCTTACTTTGCCACTGGATTCAAGCAAGCCTGGCTGAAGACGGCTGAAATGCCAGAAACCGGTCCTAGGTAGCTTGTTTCCGGTCCAGGGAAGGCATGGCTTGGCAGTTCGGGCTGGACTGTTCCCATGAGGCACAGGGTCAGACTGATTTGCATATGGCCATGTCTCAACTGGGGTGGCAGAGTGGGCTAAAGAACGGTTATGGAATAAACCCAGATCTGTTAACTGGGTGTGAGTGTTTGATTGGTTCAGATGCTCCGTCCATCACCACCCCCTTTTGTACCGCTTTGTTTGCCATAAGTTGTCAGGGTATGCTCAGACGTGAGTCCCTTGCTCACGTTGCCACTGGATTCAAGCAAGCCTGGCTGAAGACGTCTGAAATGCCAGAAACCGGTCCTAGGTAGCTTGTTTCCGGTCCAGGGAAGGCATGGCTTGGCAGTTCGGGCTGGACTGTTTCCATGGGGCACAGGGTCAGACTGATTTGCATATGGCCATGTCTGAACTGGGGTGGCAGAGTGGGCTAAAGAACGGTGATGGATTAAACCCAGATCTGTTGACTGGGTGTGAGTGTTTGATTGATTCAGATGCTCCGTCCATCACCACCCCCTTTTGTACCGCTTTGTTTGCCATAAGTTGGCAGGGTATGCTCAGACGTGAGTCCCTTGCTCACGTTGCTACTGGATTCAAGCAAGCCTGGCTGAAGACGGCTGAAATGCCAGAAACCGGTCCTAGGTAGCTTGTTTCCGGTCCAGGGAAGGCATGGCTTGGCAGTTCGGGCTGGACTGTTTCCATGAGGCACAGGGTCAGACTGATTTGCATATGGCCATGTCTGAACTGGGGTGGTAGAGTGGGCTAAAGAACGGTGATGGATTAAACCCAGATCTGTTGACTGGGTGTGAGTGCTTGATTGGGTCAGATGATCCGTCCATCACCACCCACTTTTGTACCGCTTTGTTCGCCATAAGTTGGCAGGGTATGCTCAGACGTGAGTCCCTTGCTCATTTTGCCACTGGATTCAAGCAAGCCTGGCTGAAGACGGCTGAAATGCCAGAAACCGGTCCTAGGTAGCTTGTTTCCAGTCCAGGGAAGGCATGGCTTGGCAGTTCGGGCTGGACTGTTCCCATGAGGCACAGGGTCAGACTGATTTGCATATGGCCATGTCTGAACTGGGGTGGCAGACTGGGCTAAAGAACGGTGATGGATCAAACCCAGATCTGTTGACTGGGTGTGAGTGTTTGATTGGTTCAGATGCTCCGTCCATCACCACCCCCTTTTGTACCGCTTTGTTCGCCATAAGTTGGCAGGGTATGCTCAGACGTGAGTCCCTTGCTCACTTTGCCACTGGATTCAAGCAAGCCTGGCTGAAGACGTCTGAAATGCCAGAAACCGGTCCTAGGAAGCTTGTTTCCTGTCCAGGGAAGGCATGGCTTGGCAGTTCGGGCTGGACTGTTCCCATGAGGCAGAGGGTCAGACTGATTTGCATATGGCCATGTCTGAACTGGGGTGGCAGAGTGGACTAAAGAACGGTGATGGATTAAACCCAGATCTGTTGACTGGGTGTGAGTGTTTGATTGGTTCAGATGCTCCGTCTATCACCACCCCCTTTTGTACCGCTTTGTTCGCCACAAGTTAGCAGGGTATGCTCAGACGTGAGTCCCTTGCTCACTTTGCCACTGGATTCAAGCAAGCCTGGCTGAAGAGGGCTGAAATGTCAGAAACCGGTCCTAGGAAGTTTGTTTTCGGTCCAGGGAAGGCATGGCTTGGCAGTTCGGGCTGGACTGTTCCCATGAGGCACAGGGTCAGACTGATTTGCATATGGCCATATCTGAACTGGGGTGGCAGAGTGGGCTAAAGAACGGTGATGGATTAAACCCAGATCTGTTGACTGGGTGTGAGTGTTTGATTGGTTCAGATGCTCCGTCCATCACCACCCCCTTTTGTACTGCCTTGTTCGCCATAAGTTGGCAGGGTTTGTTCAGACGTGAGTCCCTTGCTTACTTTGCCACTGGATTCAAGCAAGCCTGGCTGAAGACGGCTGAAATGCCAGAAACCGGTCCTAGGTAGCTTGTTTCCGGTCCAGGGAAGGCATGGCTTGGCAGTTCGGGCTGGACTGTTCCCATGAGGCACAGGGTCAGACTGATTTGCATATGGCCATGTCTGAACTGGGGTGGCAGAGTGGGCTAAAGAACGGTGATGGAATAAACCCAGATCTGTTAACTGGGTGTGAGTGTTTGATTGGTTCAGATGCTCCGTCCATCACCACCCCCTTTTGTACCGCTTTGTTTGCCATAAGTTGGCAGGGTATGCTCAGACGTGAGTCCCTTGCTCACGTTGCCACTGGATTCAAGCAAGCCTGGCTGAAGACGTCTGAAATGCCAGAAACCGGTCCTAGGTAGCTTGTTTCCGGTCCAGGGAAGGCATGGCTTGGCAGTTCGGGCTGGACTGTTTCCATGAGGCACAGGGTCAGACTGATTTGCATATGGCCTTGTCTGAACTGGGGTGGCAGACTGGGCTAAAGAACGGTGATGGATTAAACCCAGATCTGTTGACTGGGTGTGAGTGTTTGATTGATTCAGATGCTCGGTCCATCACCACCCCCTTTTGTACCGCTTTGTTCGCCATAAGTTGGCAGGGTATGCTCAGACGTGAGTCCCTTGCTCACGTTGCCACTGGATTCAAGCAAGCCTGGCTGAAGACGGCTGAAATGCCAGAAACCGGTCCTAGGTAGCTTGTTTCCGGTCCAGGGAAGGCATGGCTTGGCAGTTCGGGCTGGACTGTTTCCATGAGGCACAGGGTCAGACTGATTTGCATATGGCCATGTCTGAACTGGGGTGGTAGAGTGGGCTAAAGAACGGTGATGGATTAAACCCAGATCTGTTGACTGGGTGTGAGTGTTTGATTGGTTCAGATGCTCCGTCCATCACCACCCCCTTTTGTACCGCTTTATTCGCCATAAGTTGGCAGGGTATGCTCAGACGTGTGTCCCTTGCTCACTTTGCCACTGGATTCAAGCAAGCCTGGCTGAAGACGGCTGAAATGCCAGAAACCGGTCCTAGGAAACTTGTTTCGGTCCAGGGAAGGCATGGCTTGGCAGTTCGGGCTGGACTGTTCCCATGAGGCACAGGGTCAGACTGATTTGCATATGGCCATGTCTGAACTGGGGTGGTAGAGTGGGCTAAAGAACGGTGATGGATTAAACCCAGATCTGTTGACTGGGTGTGAGTGTTTGATTGGTTTCAGAAGCTCCGTCCATCACCACCCCCTTTTGTACCGCTTTGTTCGCCATAAGTTGGCAGGGTTTGCTCAGACGTGAGTCCCTTGCTCACTTTGCCACTGGATTCAAACAAGCCTGGCTGAAGACGGCTGAAATGCCAGAAACCGCTCCTAAAAGCTTGTTTCCGGTCCAGGGAAGGCATGCCTTGGCAGTTCGGGCTGGACTGTTCCCATGAGGCACAGGGTTAGACTCATTTGCATATGGCCATGTCTGAACTGGGGTGGCAGAGTGGGCTAAAGAACGGTGATGCATTAAACCTAGATCTGTTGACTGGGTGTGAGTGTTTGATTGGTTCAGATGCTCCGTCCATCACCACCCCCTTTTGTACCGTATCAGAGATACAGGCTCTGACATGTCCTTGGATTTATTTGCTGGTAGTACTGGTACTAGTACTGGTAGTACTGGTAGTACTGTGGGCTAGCCTAATTGAGCCACCAGCCCCTCTTTTGTTTATGTGAGGACTAATTTTTGAAACTCAATTTCGAAAGGAGCATTAATCTAGTACAAGGATGTAAGTATTTTGTGTAACTCCCTCAAGTAGCTATTAGGTATGTGCATCAGCAAGGAAAAACACACACACATCACAGAGCAACCACACCCACTAGGAAATCATGTCAGCTCTTAAGGTTCCATGTGTTGTCCACGTTCCTATTTAGCCTTATATTGTTTGTGGCTGTAATGTAGAAAGTGTAACTGTCACCTAGACCTGATATGTGTATTGGAGACAGGCTGCAAGGCACAGAGAGCAGTAAGAGCAGAGAAATGTCCACTTTCTAAAAGTGGCATTTTAAAAATAGTAATGTTAAATCTGACTTTACCAGAAAAGAGGATTTATTATTATCAGCCCAAAGGTTTGAAACATAATGCAGCTACTCCTTTCTAATCAGGAATTACAGTTTAAAGGTATTTTATGAAATTACCAATGTTAGCCTATGAAAGGAGTAGGCCTCACAGCAATAAAAAGCGAATTTAGCTGTATTTCACTAGCAGGGCATGTAAAACATACAAGTACATGCCCTACATTTCAGTTCACAGCACTTCGCAATTATGGCTTCCTAAGGCCCGCGTTAGGGGGCCTTCGGTATAATAAAAGGTCACTTAGGTGTAATAAAGGGGAAATTTAAGGTTTGTCAAGTAGTTTCAAATTGTTTTTCAACAAAGAGGAGCATCAGAGGGAAAAGAAAAACATCTAGGGTGCCCTCCACTGAAAATCAGTAGCACACACAAAAGCCCTTGTCACGGAATGGTTAATCCACGGCTATATAACACTACCGGGCACAACTTTCCAGGTTCAATATTGCCTAGAACAACGATAGGCAGGCAGATATGAAGCGATGGGTAGGGAATTCAGCAAGGAATCTTGGGTCTTGCCATACAGATTTCAATGTTGGAATGGAGACACAGAAGTGTTTCTTAGCTGTACCAACTGCGAACATTCCTTAAGTGGATCCCTAATATGCCAGGATGTCATGCTTCATGGGGACTGTAATGGTTCAGTTGCAAACTTATCCTGCCACTTGAAAGGTTCCCCAGCTGCCATGATTAATCCGGTGTTCGAGTTACTTTCGAATGGGAGTTACTTGATGATGGATGATCAAGGTTGTTTTGGGATGCTCCAGGGCATCGCAGATCTTGTCACTGTAAGCTCCAGGGTTACTTGCTGTATGCAAGTATTGTTTCCAAAGACGCACACAATCAGGGATGGCCTTCATTGAATGTTTCATTATACGGTTTGATACACTGAACAGAATGAAAGCCATGCTTTTACAGCAAACTATGCCCTTAACCTCCGCCCGAGAAACTTATGATTGTCAGGTGGCAAGGTCCTCGGCTGAGATACAGGCACTGATATGAACAAACTGGCACCCAATGACTTAAACAAGATTACCGGTCTACCTGACCTTAACAAGGACGACCTGCAACTGAGTTACGGTAACAAAACCACCAATCCCAATGGCAATGAACCCTAAAGAGATCTCCAGTTCAGACATTTACCCTCCAGCAACACCTTAACCGATACTTCTGATGGAACGTTTGAATATGCCTCCTGGGCAGAAACCTGAACTTGTCTTTATTTTCTACGGTGCCCTAGATACCTTGGCTGACGCCAGGTGGAGCTGTCCCTTGCAGCTAAAGAGGAGTTTGGCTCTGGTTCACCTCTTGGCCGGCACCAACGCAGCGAGACATCGGACATTGTTCTCCTCGCATCCCCGTTGTGGTTACTATTTGCACTCCTTACCCCTGTTCGCCTTCTCCCCTCTAACTTTTCACTCCCCATAAGACGTGTGTACACGTTAATAAGTAACTGATGTAACTATGTAACAATGTTCTGATGCAATTTCCTATCTCATGTAAAGCGCTCTGATACCTTCGGGTCTAGCCAGCGATATATAAAACTTTTCAAATAAATAAATAAATACAACTTTATACACTCCGTATTCTGAAGCATTTTGGAGGGTTTCCGCTGAACCTGTTTTTAATAGCAGATATCCTAATTGTCCTTTTTCTGCTACGCAATGGACGTCCCAGTCACCAAGGAGATGGAACGCACGCTCTTGGAGCACTGATACCGTGATCGCATGTTAATCCATCTGGGCACACCTCGTCCTCGAGAACCGAGCGAGTCTTGGTTCTTGTCTCTTAGACCAGTCTGGATCGACTGTATTCTGCCTGTCCTCCGATGCTTGTTTTGCGGGCAAGAATGCGTGTTGGACCTCTGTCTGACACCACCTACAATTGCGCCACCAGACATTGATGCTTTACTGGACCCAATAATGGCCCATGTTCTGCAGTGTCCTCAGCGTATTCCAATGTTGATGTCTGCATTCTTAGAGCCACTGTGGTATGCTTCAGCTCCTGTTGGAAGGGATACCGGCTCCTCAACAAATGCTCAGGCCTCGAATGACACTAGTACATCCCCAGCAATGGCTGTGGTGAACGCGGAGGAAAGTCTGTGCTCGATTGACCTGATCTGCGAGGTGTTGCAGGGAACGCCGTCTGCGATTGCAGGCAACAGTAATGTTGCATCTCCCAGCCAGGACATAACATTTTTTGGCTTATTGTGTGCTGGGAATATTCGGCCTTTTTTTAAAAACAACCAAATTTGGAATTTTAAACAAGACGCTTTTGTCTAAACTGCTTGGCATTCAGTCTCTCATTGTTCGGGCTATATATACAAACTTATTTAGTACACACTTCTATCGAATGCACTATTTTTCCTTTTTAGCATTTTTCAGAAATGTTACATTGTTTAAGTATTATTTTTAATGAACTTATTAATAGTTGCGTAACTCATTTAGCAGTACGTAGAATTTTTGGTTTGTCGTCCAGTCGGATAGGTACCCTAATATAGGCTTAGGTAGCCACCTAACCTTTCACCTATATTGTCCCTACCATTACACTAAATAACTGGTCTTAGTTCTGACCTTTTACCTAGTTACGGTAATGTCCAAAGATGACATGGGGATTTCTCTGAAAAGCTGAAAGCCTCATTCATTATGCATGAGGATTCTTGGAATCATAGGAGGACAGCAGGCCTACCATCTCCTGCATAAAAACTATGTACAAGGGTCATTCCTTCCGTCATCCCAGTCTGACATGACACAGCAAGGTATATCCCCAGGGGGTAAACACTTGGGTATATTGTTGGACCCGGCCTCGTGGCGTGGTCCTACCCCTCCCGCATGGCGGGCCCCGGACGACATCGGCCCTCCATCCAGCCCGGGTCGGCCTCGGGCACACCTCTGCACGCCCTCCAAACCACCAGATCCGCCACCCGACGGCCCACAAACACTGACACGGCACACTCGGGCCGCCCCAGCATTACCGGTCCGGCGCCCACACCGGACCCTCATTCCAGGCCAGACGCCATCTTGGGCCCATCACGTCACAGACACGTGGTCCCGGGCCAGCCGCGGCCACGGCCCCAGCGAGCCCGCCATCGAGGCACCAAGAGCCTCCGGGTGGTAGAGTGGCCACTCAACCAGAGACAAGGAGAGGGGAGTTTCGATGGCTCTCCAACCGTCCCCGGATGCATGGTTTCGATCGGCCTCCGGCCTCCCTGAGCGCGGGCTCCACCCCCTGCTGGGTGTCTGGACACCATCATCCCGGCCCCTCTGACCCCCAGGCGAGAGGGTCCGGACATCAAAGGACTCCAGACCTATATCTGGGCCAGCCCCGGGGTAGGACGGCAGTTGTATCCCGGAGTCGAGAAGCCCTGCTGACGCTGTCGCGGCTGACCCTGAGACGAACTCCCCTTGCTGCTCTACCTGGAACCTGCTGGCGCTGCCGCGGTCCATCTTTGCTGTAACCACCTTGGAGCCTGCTGGCGCTGCCGCGGTCCATCTGTGCTGTAACCACCTTGGAGCCTGCTGGCGCTGCCGCGGTCCATCTTTGCTGTAACCACCTTGGAGCCTGCTGGCGCTGCCGCGGTCCATCTTTGCTGTAACCATCTTGGAGCCTGCTGGCGCTGCCGCGGTCCATCTTTGCTGTAACCACCTTGGAGCCTGCTGGCGCTGCCGCGGTCCATCTTTGCTGTAACCACCTTGGAGCCGGCTGGCGCTGCCGTGGTCCATCTTTGCTGTAACCATCTTGGAACCTGCTGGCGCTGCCGTGGTCCACATTCGCCGAACCATCTTGGAACCTGCTGGCGCTGCCGCGGTCCACATTCGCTGAACCATCTTGGAGCCTGCTGGCGCTGCCGCGGCCCAACCTTCCGGAACCCCCCAGCTCGAGGATTGAGAGCTGTGCGTAGGGTCCCCTTGCAACCGACCATCTATAAGACTGTCCCGCTACCTTGCCCCTTGCCACGAGACTTTCCAGATCTCTGGATCTGCTGTATATATTGAAACGATACTTATTGCCAGATAAAGATTGAAAACTCTATCTACGTGTGGTGTATATTTGTAGTGGTGTGGTTACTCTGCTGTACGATTCTAGGAGAGGGCCATCGACATCGCTCGGTCCCTTCTCTGAAGGAGGGGTAGACCTAGGGGTGGTCAGTCAGACACCTTCTGCCTCCCCCGGGTTCGCCTTTCTAACATTGGTGGCAGGCGCTGCGATCTGAGCCAACGCAAAATCGTACAGAGAGTGATCTACCCACTACGACGGAAAAACACACAGAGACCATGACGCCCCAAGGAACCAACCTACCTGCCGAATTCCAGAAAGAGAAGATAGAAGAATACAGCCACAAAGAACTAAAACAATTCTGTAAAGACATGGGTATCGCTACCACTGGCCTGAGCACAAAAGAGGACTTCAAATCGGCCCTACAAGCCTGGGTGGAAACCCGAGACAGACCACCCAAGAGGAGAATGGCCCGAACGGGCAACAGGAAACCAGTGCACCCCCGACGGGGGAAAGAACCGCAACACTAAACGCGGACCTCATCTATGAAGACGCTCGAGAACGAGAGCGCAACCGGCTACACGAAGTGGAGCTTGCACGACTCCGGCTAGACGGAGAACTCCAGCTAGCGGAGAAAAAGATAGCCCTCGAGCAACTACGGCTGGAGGGGGATCTAGAAGAGAAACGGAGACAACGTGACCTCGAAGAAAAACGACTAGCATATGAACACGAACGAGGCCTGAGAGAACTAGAAATCAAAGCCAAGATCAACGAAGATAGCGCGGCCGGGGCCAAGACCTCGGCCCCTCCCGTGGACACCAAGGTTCACCTACCGAAAGATGTAGTCAAAGAATACTACAAGAACGATGATATCCAGCAATGGTTCAAAGCCTACGAGGTGGCCATGACCGCCCATCGGGTGCCCCTGAAGGATTGGGGCGCCGGCCTGTGGGGAAAGTTCGTCAACGAAGGGAGGGACGCCCTGCTGGAACTCCCTGGCACCGAAATGACCTCCTATGAACACATGAAAATGGCCCTACTCATGCGCTACGGACTCACCCCCGAAATGTACCGGCAGAGGTTCCGAGACTGTAAAAAAATCCCCGGTACCACTTGGGTAGAATATGTGAACTTTTTTAGCAGAGCCTTCGAGGGGTGGGTCAAAGGCAGTCAGGTCACTACCTACCAGCAGTTGGTCGACCTGATGTTATGGGAGCACCTCTCCAACAACTGCTTCATTGAACTATGACAGCACCTCCTCGACAGCAAGTTGACCGAGCCGCGGAAGCTAGCGGTCGAAGCAGATCGGTGGGCGAGCAACCGCGTCCACCGGAACACCACAGGAGAATACGGACGAGGGTCCCCGGGGAACCACCGGCCGCGAGGCGGCGGGTCTGGCACCAGCCGAGGCCGAGACCTCCCGCCGGGGTCTTCGCCCGCCTCCACTACACCAGCCTCCAGCCCGAGGGGGGCCCATCCAGCCCGACCGGGGCCACGCCACAACGTTACGTGCCACAGATGCCAGCGGCTGGGTCACTATGCCAATGATCCTCTCTGCCCCATGAACCAGCGGCCCAGCACCACCGGGCCCCCGGTCGACAAATCACCGCAGCTGCTCTGAGCGAAGAAAAGGATGAAGAAGAAGAGGTCCCTATGGAACCAGAAGAATGGGAGTCCGCGGCCATGTGCCTCGCCTCCCTGGGCGACAAAGGCATGATCCCCCGAGACCAGATTCCGATCAACGCCCAGAAGTACCGCCAGTGGGTCACCATCAACGGACGCCGGGCCGAGGCTCTCCGTGACACGGGGGCCAGCATAACCGCCGTCCGCTGCCATCTGGTGACCCCAGAACAAATCTTGCCCCACGTTCTGTGCCCTGTCCGGTCAGCGGACAATTCCGAGAGCCTGTGCCAGATGGCCCGCATCCCCTTCGAGTGGGGAGGAGTGTCCGGCATGCTGAAAGTCACCGTCCGAGACGATGCCCCGGTGGACTGCCTCCTAGGGAACGACCTGGAAAGTTCCCCCTGGGCACAGATCGAGCGAAGAGAGCATCTGGGGATGCTAGGCCTTCCTGAATGGGTTTGCGTAACGACCCGATCCATGTCCACCCGGGACGCCGTCCCAACTGAAGACAAGCTGCCCGAAGAACCTGAATGGCCGGCACCTCCGCCACCCGCCACTGCCACGGCCGAACCCGAACTGGGGCCGCATGGCCCCAGCCATGAAGAACTTCCCGAGCTCGGGCCCCTTCCCGAACTAGCCCAGTGGCGCCAAGAAGGGGGCCCCACCCGCGAGCAGTTCCGTCGGGAACAAAAGACCTGTCCTTCTGTGGTAAATAAATAATTAATTACCGGTTCTATTTTTGACTATGATCAATAAACGGTTAGCTCAATAAATAAGAGTCAGGATTCGAGGTATCTTGAGTTTTGCAGGTTTAATAAAGCATAAGGGACAGGAACAGGACAGCCTGCATGGGAATAGGATGGCAGCTGCCGGGGGCAGGGTCTGGAAAAGGGAATAGCTTTAATAACAGTGCACAACATATATATACTAAAACAATTACATTGCATTCAATACAGTAGGCGTAGCAGTAGGCGGAGTTTGTAGCAGTCGCGAAAGATAAGGCATAAAGTGGGTGTAACAAGAGGTGTGTACAGGGCGTATACATAGACATGTGATGCAAACGTAACAGAATATGTCATAAACGGGGCGGAAACATGGAGGGGGCTACCTGAGCAGCTGGGACCTCTAACCTAGTGGTGCGCGTAAACTGGCAATGACGTGTTACCAGGAGGACTGGGGGCTATGACTTCTGCGCTAGAAGAGGAGACGAAAAGTCTGGAGTGTCAGAGCGACATGTACCTAAAGCCTATCTAGTATCTAATGTTTAGAGAACATGTTGATAGAATCCAAAAGTTATCAGGGCAAAGGCTAACAGACATTAAGACTGATGCATGCATAATCCTATATGTAGTGTGTGTGCGAGGAATATTCTATGAATATTAATACAGTATTTCTCTTACATGGAGACATAAAGGCTAGACTATGACGGAAACTATTGATGCGATGCAGTAGCTTAGGAATGCAGAGAAGGAGGGCTGGACTGATAACTGGAAACATAACATACTCTTGGCAGACTAAGAGGCAGGGCCAGGCCTAGCCGGGCACTGCGAGGCATGAAAGTAAGTGAAGGGTCAGGGATACAGGTGGGGGCTGTATCGCTCCTCGGAGAGTTCAGGAAACAGGAGCTGAATCTGAGTCCGGGCCCTTTTGAGGCCTAGAAACGGGGACAATTCAATGAATTAACGTGCACACTGTAAAACGTGGCAACGTAGCTTTACATAGGCCTGATATTCGTTATATTCACGAAAACTGGAAACTGGCATACTAGAGATGGACACAACTGTAATTGCGTCTTTAATCGATCAGAGGGGAATACATGCATATCGATCATGCACATATGGCATAACATGGGGAACACGTAGGCACATATAACATGTCAAAATTTACTTTTCCACATTCCCTCCTTGTGCCCTACGTTTCCATCAGGAAACATCAATATTCATGATACCATCTATTATTTCATATAGCATCATTTGCTCGTCTCGAATTGTCTTGGAACGGGACTTTGGACTAGGAATACAAGAGGTAGCACAAATGCCGCAAATCGCAGGGCCACATTGTATACAGAGGCAGCAACTGAATATGATCATTACTGCAATACCTAGGAATGACAATACTTTCCATCCCCAAGCGGATATGATACTCCAGAGCCAACCGGACCATGTCCAGGTGCCTGGATTCTGGTGTAACTGATGGGCAATTTTATGAAGTCTGGTTATAGCTGAATAAACAGACGGCGCGTTATTAGGAATGAAAATGCAGCAACTAGATCCGATGACTCTACATGCTCCTCCTCTATCGGCCAGTATGACGTCAAGAACGAGACGATTTTGGAGCACGACAAATCTCATAGCAGATTGCTCTTCGGTTAAGTTACCTAGAGCAGAAGTAGTCTCATTCACTACTGCTTCAAGGGTTCTGGTTAGTCTACGTATTAACTTACTATTCTGGATTGGTCCTATAAAGAAGAAGAAACCTTTATTAAAATCTTGATACTGTTCTAGAGTAGTTTCAGTTTGATCGACAATTGGGGACTCAATCTCCCTTCTATGTCTGATGTGTACTAGATGTGTGTTTCTATGATAATCAGATGGGGCTAGAAAAACTGGTGGCAGTAGGAAGGCAATGTAACATGTTCCATCCCAATCGAGGGGCAGACGAACATATGCGGTCTGACCACAAACAAAATAAGAATGACGTGATGCTTTGAAAATAGATTTCCCACTGTCACTATACTTGACAGTAGTAGTACAATCACTATGTCCTACATGTGCGGAACCATTCTTTCTGACACATAATTCGCCTTTGACTGGTAGTACTGAAATAGCAGGTAAGTCTGGAGTAGTATCGGATTGAACATTCAGGACCATAAAATTCGAAGAATAATTACCTAAATCATATACTTCATTTTCTAGATCTAACCCTGTTCTATGGGTGAGACCTTGCTTGTCTGGGAAACATGTACTATTCAGAAGGGACATATCAGTTGAGGATGACGTTAACATGGACCATGCTCCACACGAACCATTATGTGAAAACGGATAAGGAAAGAGTGGCAGAACTCCCTTCGGTGTCTGGAAAGGGGGAAGTCGACCACACACCCAACAATTAGTGGCATTGCTGGTCTGGTGTGAATAGTGTAACATTCTGATAAATGTATTATTTCGCATAGCAAGACGATAGGATAGCTCGTGAGGAGGCAGATCACTAAATGTGTGCTCTACTGTAGCATTAGAAAACATATTTACATGAGAAATTGGAAAACATAAATGTAATGCATAACTTGTGCAGGTAACCATTAAACTCAAAAATAGAAGAAAACTTAGAACAATGATACATTTGATAGAGTTTTGACTAACTCTCTCACTATGGGGGTCTATCTCATACATGTCAGAAACCTGTCTAACCGTTTCACCCGAGGGGGACTTAGACAATTAAACTGGCTGACTTATTTTACTAGACCGGAGCTTTAATTTATACTCCTGCTGCGGAGTTTTCTCTATCAGGGAGGGCTTGATTTCAAAGTCAGTAGCGGGACAGTCCTTGAGAATAGGGCAGTCTTTAGGATTTTGGCAGTCCTTAAAAATGTTCTTGGCAAATGTCTTTTCTCGGAGTCCATGAAACTTCTTGACGTGAGACAGATGGACCCATCCCTTACGGCCTTCCAACTTCACGGCCGTACGGGTGGTCAGAAGGACAAGTCTCGGCTCCTTCCAGCGAGGCTCCAGCGGACTTGTACGATCAAAGTTCCTTACAAGTACCAGGTCCCCTGGTATGACCTCATGCGGTTTCACTTCAGTATTGTCTGGAAACGCAGCGGCAACCTGTGAACGACAAGAGTGTAGGGCAGACATCAAGGAAGCTAGGTAATCTGTCAACATATTACTGGAAACATCTGTAATACTGCGGGGTCTAGGTGTACCCCACATGTTTGGGGGGCGGCCGAATACGACCTCATAAGGGGACAGACCTGATCTGGAGTGTGCGACCATGCGCATAAAGAATAAAGCAACTGGCAGGGCTACTAGCCAGTCTACACCTTTCTCTTTACATGTCTTAGCAATACGAATTTTCAGGGTTTGATTATGTCTCTCTACGAGACCGGCTGCTTCTGGATGGCGTACACAATGGAACTTCCACTGGTATCCTAACAGAAGGGAAACATGTTTCATCAACTCAGATGAGAATGGCTGGCCGTTATCAGAATACACGACCCTAGGGAGTCCATAACGGGGGAAGAATTCACGAACCAACTGCTTGGCAGTGGTCGCTGCTGTGTAATCTGGAACTGGATATGCTTCTGTCCACCTGGACAAAGCGCATACAACTACGAGGACATACTTGAAACCTCGACATCGCTCCATCTGAATATAATCCATCTGGAGGACTTCAAAAGGGTGGTCAGGAGGTTGGAATCCACCTTGTTCCACCGGGACACTTTTACCTGGATTGAACTGGCAACATATCATACAGGTACGGACTTTCTGCTTGGCTGCAGCTCGTAAATGCTTGTTGAACCAAAGGTTCTGAATACTGTCTAACATGGCTTTTTCTCCTAGGTGTGCTGGACTATGTGCGGTATTAATAATGACTTGAACCATAGAGTCGGGGAGAAACCATGTGGCTTTTCCCTTCGTCACCCATCCCTGATCTGTCTGGACCCCTCCTTGTTCGGACCATTTCTTGATTTCTTCAGGAGTAGCATGTAACTGTATGTCTATGACATCTTGTGTAGGGTCCTTAACTGTCATACAGGTAGTCTGTTCTGGAATGAATGTCTGTGTCTTGTTAACTGGAATGTCTGGTGTCTGAGCTGTAAGCTTGGCTGTTTGATCTGCTAGATTATTACCTTGGGAAATGACGTCAGTAACTTTCGTATGTGCCTTGCACTTCATGATAGCGATAGCTGTCGGTAAATGTATTGCATCTAACAGAGCTTGAATGAGGAGACCATGCTGAATCTTGGTTCCATGAGAAGTCATGAAACCTCTCTCCTGCCAGAGTACTCCGAAGTCGTGTACAACTCCGAATGCGTAACGTGAATCTGTATATATGTTTACTTTCAGGTTCTTGGCACGTATGCAGGCTTGGGTCAGAGCAACTAGCTCTGCTGCTTGAGCAGACAGGATGTCAATACGGTGTGTCTCTATAACTTCAGTTTCAGTAGTCACTGCATACGCGGCTACTAGTTCTCCTGTACTTGTTCTCATACATGAACCATCCACATAAAGTGTCAGGTCGGGATCTGGTAATGCAATATCTGTCAAATCTTGTCTTGGCTTCGTCATGGTGTTAACAACTTCCACACAGTCATGTGTGGCAGGATTGGAAGTAACTGACGGTAACAGTGTAGCGGGATTCAGAACGTTGCAGCGTCTGATTTCTATGTGTGGCTGGAACAGTGTCAGTTCATAACCTGTTAAACGTGCAATAGTCAAGTGCTGGGTCTGTGTTCGGTTTAAAAGAACTTCCACGGAGTGTGGAACTTGTACTGTCAGGGAGTGTCCTAACACTATGGAATCACTTTGTCTGATAGCTAGAGCTGTGGCTGCAACTGACTTGAGGCATGCAGGCAGAGCCTGGGCTACTGGATCTAATGTGCTCGAAAAATAAGCACAAGGCTTGTATTGTCCTGCTTGATCTTGTGTGAGAACAGATAATGCTGTACCTTCACGTTCTGTGACAAAAAGTGTAAAAGGCTTACTGTAGTTCGGTGTAGCTAGAACAGGAGCTTGGCATAAAGCTTTCTTTAATTCATTAAAAGCAAGTGTATGTTCGGATGTCCAAGAGAGGACAGTCGATACGGCTGCCTCCTGTGTCGTTAACTGTATCAGTGGCTTGGCTAGATATGCATACTGAGGAATCCATTGTCTGCAATAGGAAGTGAGGCCGATAAAAGCTCGTACCTCCTTCTGGGTCTTGGGCTGAGGAAGACTCGCTATTAACTGGATACGGTCAGGTGTCAACTGCCTACCCCTCTTGGACAGTAAGTGTCCTAAGTAGACCACTTGCTGGACACAGAACTGGAGCTTCGAAGGGGACACCTTGTGCCCCATCTCGGCTAGGAAATACAGAACTGTAAGTGACGCACGCTCGCAGTCACGTTCAGAACGGGCTGTGATCAGTAGATCATCGACATACTGGAGCAGGGCAGTGTCAGTTGGCATGTGAATATTGTCTAGTTGTCTCTTAAGTGCTTGACTGTAAATACTAGGACTTTCTGTGAAACCTTGAGGAGCTCGTGTGAATTTATAGCTCCTTCCATTTAAACAGAATCCGAAAAGGTACTGGCTGTCTGGATGAATGGGGACACTGAAAAATGCATTCTTGAGGTCGATTACAGTAAAAAATACAGCTTCAGAATCAATAGCTGTCAATAGGGATGAAATATCTGGGACTACTGGATACTCGGGTATGATACATTTATTAAGTTCTCGAAGGTCAATCACTAATCGATATACTGGAGGTGCATTTGGATCAGTACGTTTCATGACTGGAATGATAGGAGAATTGCATACATTGGAGTCAGTTTCTACAACCACTCCTTGAGCAATGAGCTCGTCAATAATTTTGGATAAGGCTGCTACAGCCTCAGGTGGCAATCTGTACTGTCTGATTCGTGGCAGGACTATACCTTGCTTGAGAGTCACACGATGGGGTGTGATTTGCATAAAACCTACATCAGTTGGACCTTGCGCCCATAAATGTTGCGGTACATTGGACAATCTTGGATCAAAATCACGTAATACATAGTGACCCTTAAAGTCTCTTAAAAACAAACGAACTCCCTCTGGGGAGCAACAAATTACTGCACCTAATTCTTTTAATGTCTTGATGCCTAACAAATTTTCTGGACATGACTTTGTAAGTAACAAATCAGTAGTTCGGGACAATGGACCTACTTCTAGAGAAACTGGTTTCGAAATCTCGTTAACAATTGGCTTTCCTGAAAATCCAAGGGAAACATTTCTTGAGCCTGAGAGCGGAGCCCCTGGAACCTCGTCATGACTGATAGTAGTCCTACTTGCCCCTGTATCAATCAGAAACTTTCTGTCTTTCCCTAATACTTGACTGTGAACATAGGGACCCTCTTGATCTACAGGTATCTCGATGAGAGGCAAGCCTACCTCCCTCTCTAGGCTGTTTCATGAATACTGCTGGTACTCTGGATACTCGGTCTGGGCATACTGGTACATCTGTTGTGTAACATGCTGTGTTGCGGCGATGGGCTGCGGTGCTGGAACTGTCTGTTGTGCATTCTGTGATGACGGTGAAGTCTGTGAAACTTGTTCTTGTCTAGGCGGACGTGGTCTTTCTTTAGTCTTACCAGTGGCTATGTTGTGTTTCAGAACTGCACACTCGTTTATAAAATGACCTGGCTGTTTACAATAATTGCATGTCCCTTTAACGGGAGCTGCAGAATGACTGGCTTGATTCGGACCCCTCTTCTGACTGTCTTGTGGAACAGATTGTGCAACTAGTACTTTCATTTTCGTATCTTTCATACGTTTCCTTTCGTGTTCTTGCTCTTCCCTGATTCTATTCTGGTGATACTGGAGCATCTGGAGCATTTGTGACGGGGTATTAGCTTGCCAGGTACTTTCGACTTTCAAAACTCGATTTTTAACTTGTGGACTTGAATTCTCGACTAGTTTAGTAACAAAAAGATGAGGGTATGACTCGCTACCTGTCTTCAAACCACTGTTGATTATAAAACATTTCTCCCATCTAGAATAAAAATCACTAGTGTCTTCATCCTGTTTCTGTTTACAAGCTGAGATTGCATCCCAATCTTCCTTTTTCGTGGCTAGTAATCTTGGCAAAACCTGGATCAATAACTCGGGTAATTCTTTACATTTGTCCCCAAGACCGGTACCTGGTACACGTGCATTATCTTCAGCTTCTAGAACTGTCCAATCTATCTTTTTCTCTCCCACCTCCCATTCTTTTTCCTTGAGTTTTTCATATATGCCCGCAGGCAACAGGACTTTTAACATTTTAATGATATCTGGATACGTGTATTCTCCCATACGGAGCATGTCTTTTAATTCACGGTGGAACCCTGCTGGATCTTTGTCATGACAGGGAATTAATTTCTTCATCTCTAAGAGTTTCATCTTGGTAATCGGGGTGTAAACAAATACTCGTTCTAGATCGCCACCCGCTGTCCTAACTGGGTGTACTTCTCGTAACGGATGCTGTCTATCTATGTAGAATGGTTTACTGTCTGGAGGTGAGACATGAACAAAATGCGGATTCAGAAACGTTCTATATTTGTGGCGCTGTTCTAGAATGATACTAATTAAATCAGTACCTAAACCTTTCCATTTATACTGGAGTAACTCGTTCAGAACATCATGTAACGGACCTGGATCAGAATGTTGTCCCTCATACAGTGTAATGAGGTGCTGGATCATATACATACCCACCAGTCGCTGTTCGGCTGGGGGCAGTTTCAGAAACATTTGTGCCACTATTTCATCTGGAAAAGTGGTAGAATCAGTAATCCATCGGACTGCTGATCGGGCTAGTTCTTGTTCATGCATGGTACTAAGTTCACTATAACCGATACGTGATTTCAGAATGTGATCGGTAGCTTGAAATACTTGCTCGAGAGAACCTTGTTCTGGTGCTGGAGGAGGAAAAACTTTCTTGTGTTCTAGGCGTGAATGTCGGTCGGAAAGTCTAGTTCTACCTACATACGCTATTCTGGTGGGATTCTCGTCGTCTACCTCTTCAGTAGAAGAGTTGTCTTCTTTCTCACTTACTTGTGCTGCTTTGCGTTTCTCGTGAAACCTTATTATTTCCTTACGAATTTTCTTGTACATACTCTCTATACTACTGAGTGTCTTGTGTCTACCCTCGGCTATATTATCACTCCACCTTGTCAGAACTTTCATTTCGGTCGGATCTTTAGTCGGACAATCTTGTTCCCTTATTAAACAATTGATTAGAAATTTTAATAGCATGAGCTGGGTCTCAGCTTTCCTTAGAGACATGATTTCGCCAATACTTTCTGGATCGTCTCCTGTACGGATGAAACGATATATTCTGTCTAGATCTTCTTTCATATTCGGTAGGGTGTCCAAATACTCGGTCACCCGTCTTACACGCAATGAATATATAACCATATTATCATCGCCTGGGACTGGATCATAACGGCATTCGGTAAGAGCTCGCTTGATATCTGCAACGGACTGATATTTGGGCGTACGCTGTAACGCACGTTCATGTAACTCGACTAATGTTACACGTTTGTGTGGCGGCGGGGTACCAGGAAGACCTCCTCCCGCGGCCCCTAAACTGGAATCGTCGACGAATACTCTTCGTGCTGGCAGAGTGACCGATGTAGCGGGTACTTGTACTGTAGGCTGGACCGGGGGTACCGTAACAGGTGCTGTAACAGGTGCCCCGGTGGCTGGAGGAACAGGAATTACATTATTTACAGGAGCTGGCGGAACAGGATTTGCATATTCTGGGACTGTGCCGTCCAAATAGGACGAGAGAAAAATATCAGCTGCGGTCGGTTTGTGACGTAGCTTAATCGGAACTAATGGCGGCGGAAAATTACATGGTGCTTCCGGGGTTGCTTTTGGCAAGCCCTCGGCAAGAAGAGGATACATACCCTTGATGAGGGCATTTCTCTGTCTGTCTGACTGTTCGGCTTTAACTCGTTCACCTATTTCGATTAATTCCCTTTCTTGGGCTCTTTCTGAGGATTCTCTACTTAATTCTGACTTTCTGATTTCTTTCTCTGTTCTTTTATGAGATTCTTTGCGCCATAACTCGATGGCATCTTTCTGGGACTGTCTGGATTTCTTTTTCCATAATGCTTCTTCTACTCGCATGATGCACTCGGCATCCCATGTGCCTGATACAGGCCATCTATATTTCTCTTCTAATTCCTTGGTGTACTCTACCCATAAATCTAGATATAATATGGCACTTATGCCATGTTTATGATACATAAAATGACCTGGACTGTCCCTAGGCGGGACAGGAACTGCTTCCTCGAGCAGACCTTTTCTAGTTTTCAACTGACGTAACTTAGAGAACAGAGGCATGACTAGGCTAGAGTCTGGACACAGTACAATACACGATAAACACAATAATTACTTGAAAAACAACTCATTCATACCACGATATTGAAAACACATGGAATAACATTTAGAATAACAGTTCGGACAAGATACTACCTGAAATACTGAGAACAGAACACATGAACAGAACACATTTCTCGAGAACAGAACTTACTAGAACAGACTAGATGCACTGCTGAAACAGTACGAAACTTACCGGTCCCCTAAAGAGACACGTCAGGACCCGCATCCACCTAAGTGGACACTTCGTGTTGGATCTGCGTACCCAAACCCACGGACCAGAGACAATTTAATTGACCCTGTCTAGATACTACCCCAGCAACGGTACTCACCGGGCAGCAAGAACGGAAGGCCTCGGACTGGACTGGACTGCTACGACGACGGACGACGAACTTCGGACTTCAGTTACAGGTGGGCCTCCGGATACCTCGGACCTTGAACTCTCGGCTTGGGCTCTGGTCGGGACTCGCCGCGTTCCTCCACCGCCTCGTCTGGATGCTGGACCGCAACCTCCGTCTCCTCCGTGGACCTGAGGGATACTTGAAGCAGAAATATCTGCCGCTGCGCAGGATGGTTCCGTCACGGCTGCAGAGGATCAGGGGGCCTGCGTGGCTTCTCCGGCGCGTGGGGAAAGGGCAAGTCCCTATTCGGGCGCCATTATGTGGTAAATAAATAATTAATTACCCGTTCTATTTTTGACTATGATCAATAAACGGTTAGCTCAATAAATAAGAGTCAGGATTCGAGGTATCTTGAGTTTTGCAGGTTTAATAAAGCATAAGGGACAGGAACAGGACAGCCTGCATGGGAATAGGATGGCAGCTGCCGGGGGCAGGGTCTGGAAAAGGGAATAGCTTTAATAACAGTGCACAACATATATATACTAAAACAATTACATTGCATTCAATACAGTAGGCGTAGCAGTAGGCGGAGTTTGTAGCAGTCGCGAAAGATAAGGCATAAAGTGGGTGTAACAAGAGGTGTGTACAGGGCGTATACATAGACATGTGATGCAAACGTAACAGAATATGTCATAAACGGGGCGGAAACATGGAGGGGGCTACCTGAGCAGCTGGGACCTCTAACCTAGTGGTGCGCGTAAACTGGCAATGACGTGTTACCAGGAGGACTGGGGGCTATGACTTCTGCGCTAGAAGAGGAGACGAAAAGTCTGGAGTGTCAGAGCGACATGTACCTAAAGCCTATCTAGTATCTAATGTTTAGAGAACATGTTGATAGAATCCAAAAGTTATCAGGGCAAAGGCTAACAGACATTAAGACTGATGCATGCATAATCCTATATGTAGTGTGTGTGCGAGGAATATTCTATGAATATTAATACAGTATTTCTCTTACATGGAGACATAAAGGCTAGACTATGACGGAAACTATTGATGCGATGCAGTAGCTTAGGAATGCAGAGAAGGAGGGCTGGACTGATAACTGGAAACATAACATACTCTTGGCAGACTAAGAGGCAGGGCCAGGCCTAGCCGGGCACTGCGAGGCATGAAAGTAAGTGAAGGGTCAGGGATACAGGTGGAGGCTGTATCGCTCCTCGGAGAGTTCAGGAAACAGGAGCTGAATCTGAGTCCGGGCCCTTTTGAGGCCTAGAAACGGGGACAATTCAATGAATTAACGTGCACACTGTAAAACGTGGCAACGTAGCTTTACATAGGCCTGATATTCGTTATATTCACGAAAACTGGAAACTGGCATACTAGAGATGGACACAACTGTAATTGCGTCTTTAATCGATCAGAGGGGAATACATGCATATCGATCATGCACATATGGCATAACATGGGGAACACGTAGGCACATATAACATGTCAAAATTTACTTTTCCACACTTCCCTTGAGGGACTCCGACAACAAGCCGCCACGCAAGCCACAGGAGACTCCTCGGGGTCCCACTGGGTCTATTGGGACCAGGACCTCCTGTACAGTGAACAAAAGATCGCCGAGCTGGGGGCCGGCCGAGTGCTAGTCGTCCCCCTCCACTTGAGAGACTTTCTCTTAAACCTGGCACATGATGTGCCCCTCGCCGGGCACCTGGGGCAGGACAAAACCTACAGCCGCCTGGTGACCCACTTTTATTGGCCGAAGATGCGCCGTGATGTGTACAACCACTGCCGAACCTGTCCGACCTGCCAAGCCAGCGGAAAGAGTGGGGGGAAAATCAAGGCCCCACTCCAACCGTTTCCCGTGGTGACCACTCCCTTCGAGCTAGTAGGGATCGACATCGTGGGGACCCTGGATCCTCCAACCTCTCAGGGGCACCGCTTCATCCTCGTCCTGGTGGACCATGCCACCCGCTACCCAGAAGCTATCCCCCTCCGGACTATCACAGCCCCCGTAGTGGGTCGGGCGCTAATGGGGATCTTCTCCAGAGTCGGCTTCCCCCGAGAGGTCGTTAGTGATCGGGGCACAAACTTTATATCGAAATATATGTGGTCCCTGTGGCAACTGTGCGGGGTCGCGTATAAGTTCACCACCCCGTATCACCCTCAAGGGAATGGACTAGTGGAGCGATTTAATAGGACCCTGAAAGGAATGATCAAGGGCCTAGAAGAGCCCCTCCGGCGCAAATGGGACGTTCTGCTGCCATGCCTCCTGTTTGCCTACCGGGAGGTACCCCAGAAGTCCCTGGGGTTCAGCCCCTTTGAACTATTATATGGACACCCGGTGCGAGGCCCCCTCAGCCTGGTCAAGGAAGGCTGGGAGCTGGCCCCCTCCGATACTCCGCCCGATGTTTTCCGATACCTCTTGACTCTCCGCTACCAGACTCGGAAGTTCCGGGAACTGGCCGAAACCAACCTGAAGGCCAGTCAAGAGGAGATGAAGCACTGGTATGATGAAAATGCCTCCTCCATTGAATTCGAGCCGGGCCAGCAGGTCTGGGTCATGGCCTCGGTCGACCCCGGCGCCCTCCAGGACAGATGGACGGGGCCCTTCAAAGTGGTGGAGCGCAAGAGCCCCGTCACCTACCTAGTGGACATGGAGTCCCCCCGGAACCCCCTCCGGGTCCTACACGCCAACCGGCTCAAGCCCCACTTTGTCCGCACCGAACTGAGCCTGTTGTTGGCTACCGATGACGGAGCAGAGGACGACTCTGAGCCTCTACCAGACCTCCTGAGCACCTCCGAGAAAGATGGCTCCGTCGAGGGAGTCTCCCTCTCTCCCGCGCTGACACCCAAACAGCGCCAGGATTGCCAGAAACTGCTGGGTCAATTTACGAACTTATTTTCCCTCACCCCCGGAGTCACCCAGTGGTGTGTTCACGACGTCGACACCGGGGACAGTCTGCCCGTGCGTCACCGAGCCTACCGAGTCCCCGACCGAGTCCGGGCCTGCATCCAAGCCGAAGTTTCCAAGATGCTAGCCCTAGGGGTAGTCGAACCTTCAGACAGTCCATGGGCCAGTCCCGTCGTCCTGGTCCCTAAGGCCGCCGCCCCCGGGGTGCCCCCGGAGCTGCGGTTCTGTGTCGACTACCGGGGACTGAATGCCGTCACCAGGACCGACGCCCATTCCATTCCCCGAGCGGATGAACTGATCGATCGCCTGGGAGCCGCCAGGTACCTCAGCACCTTCGACCTCACGGCCGGATACTGGCAAATCGGCCTCACGCCAGGGGCACAAGAACGATCCGCTTTCTCGACCCCCGATGGCCACTTCCACTTCAACGTGATGCCCTTCGGCATGAAGAATGCTCCGGCCACCTTCCAGAGACTAGTGAATAGGGTGCTGGCAGGGCTGGAAGAGTTCAGTGCCGCCTATCTGGATGATATTGCGGTGTACAGCCTCTGTTGGGACGAGCAGCACCTGACCCACCTCTGGAAGGTCCTGACGGCCCTCCAACGGGCCGGACTAACAATAAAAGCCAGCAAGTGCCAGATCGGTCAAGGGTCCGTGACCTATCTGGGACACCAAGTGGGGAGCGGCCAAGTGGCTCCCCTTTAACCCAAGATTGACGCCATCCAGGCCTGGGGGCCCCCCGTCACCCAGACCGCCGTCCGAGCCTTCCTGGGGCTCACTGGATACTATCGGCGGTTCATAAAGGACTATGGGAGCATTGTGGGGCCCCTCACAGAACTAACCTCCAAGAGACTACCCCCGAAGGTGTACTGGACCCCCGAGTGCCAAGTAACTTTTGAGACACTAAAGACTGCCATGTGCACCGCCCCGGTGCTCCAGGCCCCCGACTACAGCCGAGAGTTCATCGTCCAAACTGACGCCTCGGAACACGGCATTGGGGCCGTACTGTCCCAAATGAACTCTGACGGAGTTGACCTTCCCGTGGCCTTCATCAGCCGGCGCCTGCTGGCCCGAGAACAACGATGGAGCACCATCGAGAGGGAAGCATTCGCCGTCGTATGGGCCCTAAAGAAGCTCCGGCCCTACCTCTTCGGCACCCACTTCCGAGTACAGACAGACCACCGGCCCCTGCGGTGGTTGATGCAGATGCGGGGCGAGAACCCGAAGTTGCTACGTTGGTCCATCTCCCTCCAAGGGATGAACTTCACCGTGGAGCATCGCCCTGGCAACGACCACGCCAACGCTGACGGCCTCTCCAGATTCTTCCGCCTTGGCGAGGAGAATCCCCAAGAAGATGGGTGACTCTCCCCTGCCTTCAGCTGGGGGGGACGCGTGTTGGACCCGGCCTCATGGCGTGGTCCTACCCCTTCCGCATGGCGGGCCCCGGACGACATCGGCCCTCCATCCAGCCCGGGTCGGCCTCGGGCACACCTCTGCACGCCCTCCAAACCACCAGATCCGCCACCCGGCGGCCCACAAACACTGACACGGCACACTCGGGCCGCCCCAGCATTACCGGTCCGGCGCCCACAACGGACCCTCATTCCAGGCCCGACGCCATCTTGGGCCCATCACGTCACAGACACGTGGTCCCGGGCCAGCCGCGGCCACGGCCCCAGCGAGCCCGCCATCGAGGCACCAAGAGCCTCCGGGTGGTAGAGTGGCCACTCAACCAGAGACAAGGAGAGGGGAGTTTCGATGGCTCTCCAACCGTCCCCGGATGCCTGGTTTCGATCGGCCTCCGGCCTCCCTGAGCGCGGGCTCCACCCCCTGCTGGGTGTCTGGACACCATCATCCCGGCCCCTCTGACCCCCAGGCGAGAGGGTCCGGACATCAAAGGACTCCAGACCTATATCTGGGCCAGCCCCGGGGTAGGACGGCAGTTGTATCCCGGAGTCGAGAAGCCCTGCTGACGCTGTCGCGGCTGACCCTGAGACGAACTCCCCTTGCTGCTCTACCTGGAACCTGCTGGCGCTGCCGCGGTCCATCTTTGCTGTAACCACCTTGGAGCCTGCTGGCGCTGCCGCGGTCCATCTGTGCTGTAACCACCTTGGAGCCTGCTGGCGCTGCCGCGGTCCATCTGTGCTGTAACCACCTTGGAGCCTGCTGGCGCTGCCGCGGTCCATCTTTGCTGTAACCATCTTGGAGCCTGCTGGCGCTGCCGCGGTCCATCTTTGCTGTAACCACCTTGGAGCCTGCTGGCGCTGCCGCGGTCCATCTTTGCTGTAACCACCTTGGAGCCGGCTGGCGCTGCCGCGGTCCATCTTTGCTGTAACCATCTTGGAACCTGCTGGCGCTGCCGCGGTCCACATTCGCCGAACCATCTTGGAACCTGCTGGCGCTGCCGCGGTCCACACTCGCTGAACCATCTTGGAACCTGCTGGCACTGCCGCGGTCCACACTCACTGAACCATCTTGGAGCCTGCTGGCGCTGCCGCGGCCCAACCTTCCGGAACCCCCCAGCTCGAGGATTGAGAGCTGTGCGTAGGGTCCCCTTGCAACCGACCATCTAAGAGACTGTCCCGCTACCTTGCCCCTTGCCACGAGACTTTCCAGATCTCTGGATCTGCTGTATATATTGAAACGATACTTATTGCCAGATAAAGATTGAAAACTCTATCTACGTCTGGTGTATATTTGTAGTGGTGTGGTTACTCTGCTGTACGATTCTAGGAGAGGGCCCTCCCGTCGGAGACCTCTCGACATCGCTCGGTCCCTTTTCTGAAGGAGGGGTAGACCTAGGGGTGGTCAGTCAGACACCTTCTGCCTCCCCCGGGTTCGCCTTTCTAACATATATATACACCATCTCTTGCTAAGGTAGTCAGAGGAGAAAAAGAACTTCCATGCCGACACACTGACTCGAGACGCTGAGGCTCCTGCATGCAGATACTCCTGCTGGCAGTGGTCTAACTTCCCTTGCGGGGTGTTTACATCTCGAGACCAAGACGGGGTCCCACTTCAGATAATGGGGTTGACTTTTTCCTAGAGGGATTCTCGTCTTTACACCCACATACATGCTAGGTACATTCAGGTACATCTAGTTCGGGACGTATCGTAATAGTGTGCATTTTACTGTCATGTATTTTATATACTTGCCTGTATTCATTGTTTTAGCATGATGGTAGAAATCTACCACCATTTTAGTCTGTTAGTGCTTATAAAGATTTATATCTGTTACGGTTTAATGGTTGATTCAGCACACCTACTTTACACTAGAATGATGCTGGTTCAATAAAAGCTTATTGAGACATGTTCCAACCATTTATTCTGTGTATTTCTTTGAGACAAACTGAGCACGAGGGACTGAGCGAAAAGTGGCACTGTTTCCATGATTCTGAGGGATCAGGGATGTCATGGTCGATATTTGCCAAGAACTATTCTGTCCTTGGTAAGAGGAATTTATAGTGGCACTGTGAGCTAGCTGGTATACAGACTGACATATTCGGTAGGGGTGTCCAGAATCAGTCTGACTCCAATCCTTCAGTATATGTGGTCTAAACACGCAGATTCTATATAAGTTTATAGGAACTACACAACAATATCAAATCAATGCTTTTTGGATCCGCTACTTCTCACTTTCAAGCGCAGGAGGTTCTAGTGCATACATATGAACCGTCCCATTATGTGTATTTTCTAGAAAATAAAACTAGAACAAGTCCTGTGCATTGTGATGAATCCTACAATGCGAGAAATGAAGGTACAAAAGTGTATCTATAGGAAATGCCTCACGTAAGCAACAACCAAGGAGCGATTGGCAGGTTCTCGCCAACTTGCTCACTCTATCATCATTGGCAATTTTCTATATTATGGAACGGAACCAACTCCCAAAACATGTGTGAAAAAGTGTTGTATATGTGAGTAACCCAAAAAAATACTATTTGTGTGTGGTACACATCTCACAAAACTCCCTATGGATCCCCATGAAGGGAGGAGCATGTCTTCCTCACAAGCACATAAAAGGTTTAAAATAAGTTACGAAAAAGCACACTGCGTATGTCTTTAATTTGTAGTACCCTCACTCATGATTAAAAACCATCCCATGTGTTAGACCATTTTAAGCTGAACGGCTGACATTTTTAATTGCCAATTCATTTTCTAGCAAATTCATCAGGGCACAGGGACCTCATTCCACCCTTGAAGTGCACCGGACCATGCAGCTACTACGGGGGAGCCTACCAGCAGACTGCAGGCAGGAAACAGGAACCAGATTTAGAGACCAACACTCAGTCGCTGGTGAGCTCTGCATTTCCGCGTCTGATACACGTCTGAGACCAAACCAGTTCTGGTGTTCCTGGTAAGTCATAGGGATTTCCAAATCTTGGTAAGCTCTACAGCAAAGTTTTCCAAACTGTGTGTCCCAACACAGTACTGTGTCGCCTGCAAATGGTGGGTGTGTCACGGGCACTTAGCACATAACTGCTGCTAATTAAGAGGCATTCCTCTAGGCACTCTGCTCTTTGGGGGGCCGGGCGATTCATAACAAAGCATCAGTAACAAGTAAATGGTCTTTTAAAGACCTGTGAAGTGCTCGGGTGCGGCTATGTGTGTGCCCGGGAAGCTGAGGTGAGGTGACAGAGGGTGACAGACGGAGGGAGACAGAGGGAGGGAGACAGAGGGAGGGAGACAGAGAGAGAGGCAGAGGGCAACAGACAGAGGGAGACAGACAGAGGGAGGAGGGCAACAAAGGGAGAGAGGCAGACAGAGGGAGGAGGGCGACAGAGGGAGGGAAACAGAGTGAGGGAGACAGAGAGAGGGAAACAGAGGGAGACTGAGGGAGGGAGACTGAGGGAGGGAGACAGAGAGAGGGAGACAGACAGAGGGAGGGAGGGAGACAGAGGGAGGGAGACAGACAGAGAGAGAGGGGGACAGAGAGAGGGAAACCGTGGGAGACAGAGAGAGGGAGACAGATGGACGGAGACATCGGGAAGGAAACAGAGGGATGGAGACAGAGAGAGGGAGACAGAGGGCGACAGACAGAGGGAGGGAGACATACAGAGGGAGGGAGACAGACAGAGGGAGGGAGACAAACAGAGGGGGGGAGACAGAGGGAGGGAGACAGACAGAGGGAGACAGAGGGAGAGTGAGAGGGAGACAGAGGGAGAGAGAAAGAGGGAGAGAGACAGAGGGAGGGAGACAGAGGGACAGAGACAGAGGTAGGGAGGGAGACAGAGGGACTGAAACAGAGGGAGACAGAGAGATGGAGGCAGAGGGAGACAGAGAGTGGGAGACAGAGAGCGGGAGATAGAGGGCGACAGACAGAGGGAGACAGACAGAGGGAGACAGAGGGAGGGAAACGGAGGGAGACAGAGGGAGGGAGACAGAGGGAGGGAGACAGAGGCAGGGAGATGGAGAGAGGGAGACAGAGAGAGGGAGACAGAGGGAGGGAAGGAGGCAGAGGGAGACAGAGGGAGGGAGCCAAGCAGAGACAGAGGGAAGGAGAGGGAGACAGACAGAGGGAGGGAGACAGAGCGAGAGGGAGACAGAAAGAGACGGAGACAGAGAAAGAGGGAGACAGAGGGAGGGAGCTAGGTAGAGAGACAGAGGGAGGAAGAGAGAGAGGGAGACAGAGAGAGAGGGAGACAGAGATAGAGGGAGACAGAGAGAAAGGGAGACAGAGAGAAAGGGAGACAGAGAGAGGGAGACAGAGGGAGAGAGACAGTGAAGAGAGACAGAGGGAGACAGACAGAGGGAGACAGACGGAGGGAGACAAAGGGAGAGCAAGAGGGAGACGGAGAGAGACAGAGGGAGGGAGATGGAGGGAGACAGAGGGAGAGAGACAGAGGGAGGGAGACAGAGGGACAGAGACAGAGGGAGGGAGACAGATGAATGGAAACAGAGGGAGACAGAGAGAGGGAGACAGAGGGAGACAGAAAGCAGGAGACAGAGGGTGACAAACAGAGGGAGACAGACATAGGGAGGGAGATAGAAGGAGGGAGAGGGAGAGAGAGGGAGGGAGAGGGGGAGAGAGGGAGGAAGACAGAGAGAGAGAGAGGGAGACAGACAGAGTGAGTGAGACAGAGGGAGACAGAGAGAGGGAGAGAGAGGGGAATTAGAATGTCCTTCTCTGAGTCATCAGGGATACGCCCCTCATTTAATCTTGCAAAGAAAAGAAACAATGAAAATATGTCCCAACCACCCAGGTCAAAACTCCTTGGCTTGCAATTTTCAATCAGGACAATCTGATTAGTGATCACTAAAAGTACCAGGGGATAGATATTAGAGGTAATATGGGACTCAACATCGAGGCCTCAATTTCATTTGCTGCAACTGTCAAGTACTTGTGAAGGTACATATTCTAACAGAGTATACAACTTGTGAGTTGCTGGAATTTCCTCTCTTGCAGTATGATTCTTACTACCTGTTTGTATGTGCTTGGCACGTAGCCGTTGAGGTTACACAACTTCAAAAGACCAAACACCAGGAAAAAGCCCCCAGCAATAGTCCACTTTGTTTTATTAATGGTGGTTCCCTAAATCCCTGGGGCATGTGTCAATGTGTGCATGATTATATTCTTGCTTCAGGCACAAAACTAACCTTACACCTAGTTTTGCCAGTTTTGCCAGTCACTGTCTTTGTTACAACAGATTCACAATTTCTTTAGTAATCTTGCTGCATGCTCAAATCTGCTTTTCTGCTTGAAAATGCACCATTTGCCCACTTTTATTTCAAAATTTTCTTCCAGGGGAGGAACCCCGTGAACCTCCCTTAGGTGGTTCGGACCCGCTCGCTACGCTCACTCCCTACGTTGCCTTACTGTGTCCCAAAATGATACATCTTCAAAAAGTGTGTCACCAACATGTAGAGTTTGGAAAACTGTGCTCTACAGTGTGCCGGCGGGCCTAGCACTGTGTATTCTTGAAACTGCCCTAAGGCAATCGATAGGCTCGAACTCAACCCATAAGCAAAATGTCTCAAAGGCATACGTTGAATGGACCAGATATTACAAAAGGAATGTAAGGAATTTCCAACTCTTGGTCTATAGTGTGCCGGTGGGTCATGTACTATGTATTTGTTAGACTGCCCTGCAGCAGCATCAATAGGCTTGAACTCCACCCATGAGTAAAATGTCTCAAAGGCATACGCAGGATGTGCAGCTGTAACAAAAGAAATTGCTCTCACCTTTATCGGGGACACCTCAAACTTTGGATGCTGAGTGACTGCTATGCTGTAATTAGCACCTATCACAATAGGTACTGCCATAATGAATGGCTTCAATTGGAAATTGTAATAAAAGAATTAGAAAACCCACAGAATGGGAAATAACCTTTAATGAATGAAGCTTGACAAACCTACGGCAATAGCTGCTCCCTTAACCACAGTATGAGGTAACCATGATTACTATGGACGTCTCCATAATGATGTAATGACACGTATGTGTGAATAGCGAAAAAAACGACTCAAGGCATAACTGTAAGATATAAGCCCCATATTGGGTGCCAACTGTTGCTAGGCTACAACTTTGGTGTAGCTCTACAAGGCGGGCTTTCCCACCCATGGGTGTCACAGGTGAACTTTGTTCAATGCATCAACTATGAATGTTGAAGACAGAGTAATATAGCCCAGCAGAACACTATTAAAAGTACTACTGAAATAGAGTTATTACTTTTGGGTTAATAACACTCCCTCATGAAGGGATATGGGCATTTTCGTTATTCACAGTATCACACACACAGTCTACTAACAAGAATGAACACGTTTAAGTAAAAAGTATTTATTACAACAGGAGTAATCTGTCTCTCAGTACGTCTAAAACAACTACACAGACTATTATAAAAACAACAAGGCATGTTAGAAATAACAAAATTAAAAAGAACATTTCTAACATGGTTAACATATAATTTATAACAGGGGTAGCCAACCTTTTCCGTAGTGAGAGCTAATTCTGACCAGTGAAAATCATTGTGAGCTACTGAAGGCTAAGCAAATCACACATTGTTACCAGATGCCCCATACCCAGCTTCATTGGCATTAAGCCCCATGTCTCAACAGTGCCAGATGTTCCCATTTTAAGAAAATGACTGTTTTTCAGTTATAAAGATGGCGCCTGTCTACTGGCCACTTGGAGCAAAAGGCCTGCTGTTAGACTTTGAAATGGGTGAAAATTAAAATGAAGAGTTAATCATTAAGGTAACTTTTCATTTTAACTTTCACCTATTTAAACACATTCAGAAATATCATTTAGTTCTCATGCTCCAATATTGAGTTGACTGAGTGTTGCTCATTATCAGGCCTAGCTGTCTGCAGCCTGATGATATTAATGTAAGGTAAAGACAGTCTTCCCTTAGCGTTAAAAGAATTTGCTACTCTGTGCCTTTTTAAAAATTAACTCAAGGATGCGAGCTACTTTGAAGGTGTCTGGGGGCTACTGGTAGCTCATGATCGACTGGTTGGAGACACCTGGTTTAAACATGAATACACTACATACTTAATTATAGTATGGGTAGACTTAACTTGTAAAATATGTAAAATGTTTAAAAAAATAAAACAACATTAAAAAGAACATTTTACAAAACTCTAAATATTTTTTATAATTTTAATGACAAAGATAAATACCAACACCAGGTTTATTAATTCAAATATTTCTTGATTTTTTTTTTAAAAGTCTGATTCTTTTTGTTAAATATTAGAAGACATAACTTATATCACAAAACGTATTTTAACATAGAGTATAACATGTTTTTTTTTATAATATCTTATGTATTTTCCATTGACGTTAATTGGGAACATTTTCCTTTTTTCTTTTTACTTTTAGGCTTGATGTATGCCGTTTTGAGTTTTGCCCCCAGTCAGGGTGATGCACATTTCCTGAGGTAAATACCTGGCACAGTTAGAATAGTAATTTTGCCCCCCACTCACCGTCCATCACCTTCTGTGAGGTAAGTACTTGGTAGAGTTTGAATAGTAATTTCCCCCCCTAGTCTTTGTCCAGCATTTTCATTGAGGTAAGTACTTGGCGGTATCAGATTAGTAATTTTCTCCCACAGTCACTGACCAGCACCTTCACTGGGGTAAGTATCCAGCGGAGTTGGAATCGTAATTTTGCCCCCCAGTCACTATCCAGCACCTCCCCTGATGTAAGTACCTGGGGGAGTTAGAATAGAAATCTTGCCCCCGGTATCTGAACAGCACCTTCCCTGAGGTAAATACTTAGTGGAGTTAGAATAGTAATTTTGCCACCCACTCACTGTCCAGCACCTTCCTTGAGGTAAGTACTTGGTGGAGTCCAATAGTAATTATTGCCCCTAGTCATTGTCCAGCATTTTCCCTGAGGTAAGTACTTGGCAGTATTAGAATAGTAATTTTCTCCCACAGTCATTGTCCAGCACCTTCACTGAGGTAAGTATCCGGCCGAGTTGGAATGGAATAGTAATGTTGCCTCCCAGTCACTGTCCAGTACCTTCCCTGAGGTCAGTGGTTAGAAGAGTTAGAATAGTAATTTTGGCACTAGTCACTGTCCAGTTAGTATTCAGTGGAGTGTGAATGGTAGTTTTACCTCCAAGTCAGTGCCCAGCACCTTCCTTTAGGTAACTACTTGGCAGAGTTAGAATAGTAATTTTGCCCTCCAGTTCCCAATCTGAGTAGGTGAATTTCTTTTTTTTTTAATAAATAATAATTTCATAATTTTCTTACAACTAAGAATGATTTTATTACCTTCCATTGGTGTAAAATTAGAAATTTAACCGAAAATGAGGGTTGTAGGTAACCTTCATAATGCTTCTAAAATATAAAATAATTCTGATCAAATATTTGCCTCTGGTGTATCGTTAGTATTCTCAGAGAGTGTTAATGGTTAAGGTTATACTAACTTGTCTTGCTAGATGGCAGTGTTTGGAACCGACTGTGATTCTCTCTCTCCTGGTATCAGTGGTGTGTGGTCTTGTAGAAAGGCAGTGTTCAGTTGGTGACAAAAT
Organism: Lissotriton helveticus; assembly: GCF_964261635.1. Lineage (NCBI taxonomy): Eukaryota > Metazoa > Chordata > Amphibia > Caudata > Salamandridae > Lissotriton > Lissotriton helveticus. The sequence continues at coordinate 191,363,511 of NC_136060.1, forward strand.
GGTGGACAGCTGCTTTTTTACATGTTTTTAGAGGGTAAATGATAATTTACAATAGAATATGTCCTTAAAAGTAATTTCTGTGAATTAAACCATGACTAAATGTATAATTCTTTTGTTTGTTGAAAAAAATGCGTTTTAGACCGTTTTCACAGTATGCGACATCCATCTTGGTTGGAGACAAGGGAGATTGTATTCGTTGAAATGAAAGGAAGATAAAAGTGTATATGTTGAACATTTTAATCTGTTACAAATACTGTTTGTACTATGTTGAGATGTGTTTCAATATTTCATTTTTTAAAGTAGAACTTGTGGAGAACAATTTTTATAGTGTTGTCCTGGTTTGCGTTGTGGATCGTCGCTATGTAACTATGTTTTTGTGATTTGCTCAGTGTTACGTTGCTTTGGGATAAGTTAAGTTGTGTTCCTTTTTTTTTTTTTTTTTGCATCTCATGGATCAGAAGATACACATAACAAAGAGGGAATTAACACAAGAGGAGGGATACAGAATAAAAGTCACTTTTGGTACAAAGTTCATACATAAAATCAGATATTACAGATGATAACAACAATTATGACACTTAGAAGATTCCACTTACAAAAAGGAGTCCCAAATTTTCTCAAATTTCATTAACGATTTTGTGCCTCTTTGTTTGGCCAGAGCATATTCCATCACATAAATTTCGTTAAGAAGCGACCACCATTCCATGATATATGGAGAAATGGGAGAAATCCATGCACAGGCGATTATTAGCTTAGCACATGACAACTTAATCGTGATTAAGGTTTGTTGGGGCATATTAACAGAGCGAATATCCAGTAAAATTAAAGATGCCGTGACAGATGAGGGATATGTTAATTTTTGTTTCATTATTTTGTCTAAGGCCGTCCAATATTCAGATAACTTAGGGCACGAAAATAACATATGTTCCAGATTCGCTGCGGCCAAAGCGCACTTGGGGCATTTAGTTCGTTCAGTATATAAGACATTTATTGACCATTTTGAGATCTTTTCGGGAGTGTAATACAGCATAAAAGTAGTTTTAAATTGCTGAAGCCTCAAGCTAGAAGAAGAAGTGGAGCTATTGCTATTCCGAAGGGATTGACTAATCATAATCGGGGTAATACTAGTCCCCAACATTTGGCTCTACTTTACCGCTAGCTTGGAGCAGTCAGCTACCTTATACATCCCGAATCCTTTATATCCAATGCTAATTAAAGATTTATTCTTTTCAGAATACAGATAATCCCAAATATCTGAGTCCGATAACTCAAAAAGTTTCATTTTCCGAATAAAAAAATCATACATCTGTATATATTTAAACCTCATTAGTTCCGTGACCTTATATATAACCTTTAGTGTCTCAAAACTCAAAAAACCCTGAGCCCCATATAAGTCCCCAAGTGTTTTTATACCACATATGCCCCAACTATTAGTTCCCCCATCATTGAATATTCCAGGAAGACCAGGATTCCCCCGTAATAAGAGTTTAGGATGATAAAAGTAAGTGTGACAAAAAACCAAAATATTGCGCCAGATTTTGACTAAATCCTTAACCGTCTTAAATTTCAGTCTTTTGAAATAATTAGGGTCGTGAGTCCTTAAGAAAAATAAATTAGAGTCTGTGTTTAGCATGAAGATTAAAAAAATAAGGTTTATTATCAGTACCAAGTAAGCCCCGCAAGCGTCCTAAGAAAGTTGCCCAAAAATATAACTTAAAGTCTGGGAAATTTAGCCCACCGTCCTCAGGGGCAGCCTTAAGCAGCTCCATAGACCGCCGGGCTTTACGATAACCCCAGATGAAGCTGCTAAAAATTCCGTCCAACTTCTTGAAAAAAGAATTACTCAGTGACAGAGGGATAGAGCGAAATAAATAAAGAAATTTAGGTAGTATTTTCATTTTGATCAGATTGATCTTACCTATAATATTAAGGGGAATTTTATGCCATTTTTTTAGCGTCATTATCGTAGTTTTAACGAGAGCATCATAATTGATTGTTATTATATCTTTAATTTTGGCTGAGATTCTTACCCCTAAGTATGTAGCTGTCTTACACAGTCCAGATATTACTGTTGCCGGTTTGTAATTGGCGATAATTTGGGTTTTGTTTAAGTTTAGTTTGTAGCCAGAGACATCTCCGAATCTGCTTGCTTCACCAATGATTCCCTTCAATGCCTTTAAAACATCCATAGAAAATATGGCTATGTCATCCGCATATGCCGTAATCTTCAATAAATGAGGGCCCCGCTTAAAGGGGATGATATCAGATTGTGACTGTAAAGCATAAAGAAAAGGTTCCATGGATAAAGCAAACAAAAGTGGTGACAGAGGGCACCCCTGACGAGTGCCCCGTGATATGGAGAAACTAGAAGTCAAACCCGCATAGCATACTTTTGCGGTTGGGTTATCATACAATGACTGCATCCAGCTTAAGAATTTTCCACTAAAGCCAAATTTAGCCATTACTTGCCATAGGTAATCCCACCCCACTCGGTCAAAAGCCTTTTCTGCATCCAGCAAAATCATACAGAGCGGGGTGGGTTCTGTCTCTGCAATATCAAAAGCAATAAGGGCCATATTAATATGAGCCGTAGTGTCTCTGCCTGTTACAAACCCATGTTGTTGCGGGTTGACTATTTTAGGGATGAGCGGAGCCAAACGAGTAGCCAAAACTTTGGCAAAAACCTTAGCGTCAGCATTAACTAACGAAATAGGACTGCTGGCTTATCTTTCTTTAAAAAGAAAACCAGTTTAACCACGTTCCAAGACCTGGGAGCTTTTCCGTTATCACCAATAAAGTTAACAACTTGATGAAAGAGAGGTAATATTTCTTCAATACAGATCTTATAAATTTAAAGGGGTATAGCGTCTTCCCCAGACGCTTTTCCAGAAGGCAAAGCACAAATTGCCTGCCTAATCTCTAATTGGTTAATATGATCAGATAGATGGTGTAGCTCGGGTAGATCTAAGTTACGTGGAGTATTATCGGATAAATAATCCTGAATGCAGGTCGATGTCGGGTAAATTTCAGGGGTGTATAATTTCTGATAAAATTTAGAGAATTGATCCAATATCTGTGATGGTTCTTCGTATATAGTATTATTTGGGCCAATCAGTTTTTTGATCCAGGTGTTAGCTTTCTCATCCGCCATCTTATAGGCTAATAGTTTCCCAATTTTGTCCCCACTCTCATAATGAGTGATATGATATTTATTCAGTTTTATGCTGCTTTTTTCCCAAAAAATAGTCTTGAGAGTCGTTTTTAACCTCCCTAGTTGTAATCCTAATTCAAAGGCATTAGGCGAGCATAACCTAAGTGCCTCAGCCAACATACGCTCAGCCGATAGGATCTCACTGATCAGCAATTTGTCCTTTCCCAGAGATTCGAAATTCTGTCCAAAAAGAAATTGCTGAGTGAACACCCGTATACTTGCCTTACAGGCATCCCACACTGTAATACATGTGGTAGAATTAATGTTGAGCTCAATGAAGTCTAAAATATGTGCCTTAAGTTGAGTTATAAATAAGGTATTAGTAAATAAGTGTCTAGGGAAAGAAAATGCCCGAGGTGTAGGATGACTGTGCTCAATATTAAATGAAAATAGGATAGGGTTATGATCTGATGTGACACGAGGGAGAAGTTCTATAAAACAAGAATGTTTGATGACCAAACCATATCAATGCGTGAACAGAGTCTATGAGGGGCCGAATAGTATGTATAACCAGGTGCATCAGGATAAATACTACGCCAGACGTCCTTAACATCGTGGATGCGTCCTATTTCGAGGATAGCAGCCCGAGTTCGTCGCATACATTGAAAGGCATCTCGCCTGGTAGTATCAAGTTGATAGTTCATAATGCAATGAAAATCACCCATCATCACTAATTCTCCCTCCCATCCCAGCAGTTCTATATTCAGTTGGTCAAAGATAAAGGCTTCATCAGTATTAGATCCGTAAACCACACAAAAAACAAATTTACGTTTCTCTGTTATTAATTGAGTAATAGCCCACCGGCCCCTCTTGTCACATATGGATTTACAAATTTCAGTCTTGAAACGAGTGTCTTTAAGAATGGCGACCCCCCTTATAGAAGCATTATAATTAGAGCAGATTATAACCTCGTATCCCAACTGTCCCAAAATCTTTTTATCCTTATAAGCAGTATGAGTTTCTGATAAAAAGGCAAGATGACGTTTATACAGTGCTAGTTCTTCCCTAACCAGACGTCTTTTGCTTTTATTGTTAAGTCCGGCAACATTCCATGCTAGGCATTTTAATAGTAGTGACATGTAAAATTAGAAATCAAATTCATCTTTTTATTCTGTAATATTCCTTTATACAATCCTCCCTCAATCATTTAAAAAAAAAAAACCTTCCATCCTGAGAGCCTTTGTCCAAAGTAAGCCCCACCACCCTGCCCCCCCCACGACCCCACCCCACGTCCCCACCCCCCTCACACCCTGCTCCCTCCCCTCCCTCAAGAAGGAGCACCCCCCCAGTTCCTGCTGCCGAAGTATTGGCTGCTAACTGGAGAAGCAGCATCGACTCGACCTACCCTTGACCAGCTTTCCTAAACAATTGAAAAAGAAAAAAAAAGAGAGACAACCTTAAAAAAAAAAAAAAAGAAGAGAGAGAGAGAACATCTAAGAGAGTATATAAGCCAGAGCAATACATTTTCCCCTAGCTATCTAGCTATTTAGTTCAAGAAAATGTGCTTAATACCCTCTCGGCTTCCTTTACATCCGCAAAATGAAATGTATGTCCTCCTTTGATAACTTTTAGCTAGCCGGCTCCTGTAAAAACACTTGGGCGCCCAAGGATTTAAACGGATCAATTAGTTTACGCAATTGTCAGCGTCTATCCATGGTGGCCTTGCTAAGATCCGATTTAACAAAGAAGGACCAATTTCCTACAATGACAGGAGTGTTTGGTCTAGCTTTTAAAGAGACTGCCTGTCTTAAAAGGAAATTCCCAAAATGGATAAGGAAAGGCCGGGGGAATTTGCTCTGTTTATTCCTCAAAACTAAAGGTAACCTATGTGCTCTCTGAAGTTGGGAGTCCCAATCCCAATCAGACAGGTCTGTAAAAGCCTTCTGGAGTAAGGTCACGACAAAGGCCATAGGGTCCGCCCCCTCGGCCCCCTCTGGTATACCAAAGAGTCTCAGATTGGATCGTCGTTGACGATTTTCCAAATCCTCAACTTTTAATTGTAGAGTTATAAGCTGGGCATCATGCTGGCTAATAACTGATTCTGTTTGTGTCGATCCCTCGTCCACCTTGCCCACCCGCTGCTGTAACTCATCTATTTCTTGAGAGAGCCCCCCAATCTTAAGGGTAATGTCCTGTAAACTGCTCTGTAATTTAGTGTTATCGTCCCGTAACAACAGAAAATGTTCTTGAGCTTCTTTCCGATGGTTCGTCAATGTTTGCAGGATAATGTCAAAAGATGAGTTAGCGGATCCCTGCTCTCCCATTGATGTTATTCCAGTAGTTTTTACAGATATTAAAGATCCGAGAGGGGATGATAACATAGGTGGGGTTAAAGGTATTGACTCAGCAGCATATATAAGATCATTAGACATTAAGGTATCCGAGGGGACAGCCTCTGTTGGTGTGCCCATTTCTGGGTGCTTAGCTTCAAGGATCAGTTCCGGGGATAACGTTATAGGAGCAAAGTCTGTAGCAATAGAATGCATCTGACCTACAGTAGGTAAAATGTTTTCTGGTAATCCGCCAAGTACCTGAGAATCATCCTGATCAGGAGGACTGGTGCCAGATATCCTTAGCGTCATTTTACCAGTCCCTTGGCTTGGATCCATTTCCTTAGGGGACTTTTCTCCACCAGTAAGGATTTGTTTGCGGGAGGAGCAGAGATTAGTGGGGGAACCCCTGTGGGACCAGGGCTAAGGCCTTTTCCCTTCTTATTTTTATTCTTTAACTTTGACTTTGTCTTTTATCTCCTTTTCGCCAAATATTTAACTGTACCTAATGGGGAACCAGTCTCAGTAGTATCATCATCTTCATACTCATCGTTTGATACCCCTTCCCCCCTACTGCTTCTTCCTCCAATTGTAGATTTATTGTAGTAGTAACATTTGTGACTGTATTCGCATCCTGTATGCTTCCCAATAGTCCAGTCACAGTGACATCCTCCCCCGAAACATCAGTGGGAGTCATAATTGTACCGTGCTCCCCCATCTCCCCCATCTCTGATCCCTGCCCAGGGGATAGTAAATCAACATGACCCCCTTCGAGTGCTATCACCTCCTCAGGGGTTTCCCTAGTAGCGTTTCCCAGTACCTTCACTTTCCGCTCACCAGGAGCGGGCACTGTCAAAACGGGCGGGCGGAGAACCGGTTTTCTCGCACCGGGTGCATCCAAAGATAAAAGTACCTCCTTTGTCGCCTGCAGCGATCCTACAGCAGCCTGCAGAGTGATGCTCCCAGGGTCCAAGACAGGTGAGGGCACCGGCACATCCAGCACGGAGTTCTTGGTTGCCCGTGTAGATCTTGATACATTTTTAGACGCCATCATCTGCCCGGTGCGCAACACCGACCACTTCGTCTGCTGCAATTCCGAGCACACCTGTGCGGGTTGCAGCTGAGATACGAGCCCAAACCCTAGCCCAGACCAGCCAAGCGCCGAGCCGCGGAATAGAATGCTGGGCGATCAGGGGTCAACACCGTAACAGCCGCTGCATCCGTTTTTCTCAGTCTCAGTCTCAGCTCGCCGCTCTGCTCCGCACACCACACAGCGCTCTCCGCTTTCCGCTCACTGAGGTGGAACAGTCGTGATTGAGTCCGGGGCAGCTACAATCAGGTTGCCTGCATTCGAAATTCTTTCATGCTGGTCAAAGGTAGGGAGTGCCAACTAGCCGCTGCTTCTCCCCGGCATCTTCAGTCCGCCATCTTCACGCGCCGGCACCAAGTTAAGTTGTGTTCCATAAAAATTGTGAAAACATTTTTGCATGGTGCTGCAATGTATTGCATGTTTTTTTAGCACATTACGTGCTAATCCGTTATGTTTAAAATATTTGCTCCATGCTTTAAACTATTTATTTTAATTTTCATTCATTCCCGTTCATTTTCAATGTCTTTAACAACATTTACTTCTAGAGAATAAAAATGCATGGTAAAGGTTAGTGTGGTAGTGGTACGTGTGGCAAGTGCATGTGTGGTAATTGCACTTTTAATGTACCTCTATGTATGTATGTATGTATCTGACATACGTTGTAAAGATGTGTGTGGTAGTGGTTGATTCATGGGAAAGACAGCATTGTAAAGGCATGCGTCGTAAAGGCATGCATTGTTTCATCATACATCCCAATAGAGTAACCTTCTTAAACCCCTATTCCAATTGGAGGTGCTTCATTTTCTAATCCGTTGTGTGTAAGCCAACCTGGGTATCATGGTAATTAGGATCTTGGGCCAGATGTACAAACATTAGGAATACCGATTTCCTAATTGCTATTAACTCCAAATCACAATTAGGAAATCAGTATACGTAATGTATGAAACTCTTTTGAGTTGCTTAACGATTCCTAGTGGGTCGCAAATAGACCAACCTCATGCATATTAACGAGGTAGATTGCAATTTGTGACCCATTAGGAATTGCAGCCATCAAATGGATGGTGGCCTACTGGGGTCAGCAGACCACCATCTCCTTGATTGCTTTTAAATAAAGCAATATATATATTTTTAATGCAGACCGTTTTCCTTAAAGGAAAAGGGGATGCATTTAAGAGAAAAAATTAAACCCTTCAGTTTCATTTTTTAAAAGTAGGAAGTGGCCCACTTCCTGCTCTTAAAAATATTTTTAAAACATTCTCAAAGGGGAATGGGACCGAAGGGGACCCTTCCCATTTACGAATGGGTTACCACCACTTTTAAAATGGTGATAAAGTATTACTGAATTGCATGGTTTTTCACTACATTGTTGATGACGAGTGATAGACGTCATTATTATCCCTAGTAGCAATTCAAATAAGGTCTATTAATTACTGCTGACAATAGAGCGCAAGCTTGTTACCTTCTATCAATTCTTCTTATTTTATAAAGTATTACTGTTGTGCGACTGGAATTTGGTAGCTAAACAGTAATACATACCATAACAATTCGGTATTTGAAAGGGATGCCCAAAACACTACCAAATACAGAATCGCAAATGTAAATTGAAATTCGGTAACTGCAAAAGCATTTTTCCGGTTGCAAACAGCCGAATTCTGAGAATAGGGCTGTTTGCGACTGGAAATATGCTTTGCACATCTGGGCCCATATGTACAAAGATTAGGAATAGCCATTTCCAAATAGCTTTTTTTTCTGACTCACTATTTGGAAAAAGCTATTCCTTATGTGTGAAACTTTTTGTTCCATACTTGTGATTCCTAACATGTCTCAAAGAGACCTACATCGTGAATATTAATGAGGCAGGTTGTAGTTTGCTACCTATTAGGAATGCCTGCCATCACAGGGATGGTGGCCTGCTGAGGTCAGCAGACCACCATGTCTGTGGTTGCTTTTGAACAAAGATTTTTTTTTGTTGAAATGCAACCCTTTTTTCCTTAAAGAAAAATGGGATGCATTTCAATATACAAAAATTTAATGTTTTCTTTTCATTTTTTGAGAACAGGCGGTGGTCTATGGGACCTCTGCCTGCTCCTAAAAAATATTTTTCCAGCATTCACAAAGGTGAAGGGGTCCCATGGGTACCCCTTCCCATTGGGGAATGCATTACCACCAACTTTGAGTTGATGGTAAAATATCAAGGTTTTGGGATCGCATTTCGGTCGCTAAACATTGATACATAACACTAAGGGCCTGATTCTGATGCGGATTGGAACGCTTCCCGACTGAATCGGTTTGGAAATGGTTTCCAACCTACTCGGATCGGGAGAGTCCGACCGACGGAGTACGATGCATCCGGATGCTTCCAGATACGATTTGGTTGGACTCCCATTGACTTCAATGGGACATATGTTCCTAACCGCATCATAATTGGGTTCTGGGTCGGGGAGACACGTTCCCGATCCAATTTGGAAGGAGCAAATGCCGTCCGTTAGGAGGCCTTCCTAACCGCATCAGAATCAGGCCCTAGGTAGGAATGCTTTCCTAACCGCATCAGAATCAGGCCCTAAACGTTGCTCTTTGGAATGGACCCAATAAACTTGCCCCTACCGAATAAGTATTTCTACACCCAAACTGCGAATCTGGAGAGTCACAGTTTGGATCTTTGTATATCAGGAAAAACATTTTTGCCATCATAAACAGACAAATTTTTAGGAATTGAGCAATCTGCGCCCCCCAAAAGAGCCTCACACCTTGGACCCAGGCCCCTTGTCTCTAATCAATCAATCAATCAATCAATCAATCAATCATAACATTTGTATAGCGCACTACTCACCCGGAAGGGTCTCAAGGCGCTTGGGGGAAGGGGGCCGCTACTGCTCGAACAGCCAGGTCTTGAGTTGTCTCCTGAAGGCGAGATGGTCCTGGGTCAGACGAAGGTGGATGGGGAGGGAGTTCCATGTCTTGGCTGCCAGGTAGGAGAAGGATCTCCAGTCATACTAATAATTGCAGTTTACTTGAATTTAAAACTAGTTGAGCGGCTCTGCACCTCTTTCAACAGTACACAGTATGAAAGCTCGCGCGGGTCATGCAGATTAAAGAAATCTTGGAGTTCCTTGACTGCTTTTGTTTAAAAGTCAGGAGGCGGTTTGCCAAACTTCTTTTTTCCCTGTAGTTTACACAAATTTGCTGAGTTTCCTAACAAGCTTAATTTCGCTTGCTATTTTTTTATGTTAAAGTGCAGTTCACAAGGATTGCAGAGTTGAATAAAATCGAAATTAATATGCAGTGCAAAAGCCTCTGTAATTTCTCACAGTCCAACTGAAAAACTCCCTATATTGCTATTTTTCCTCATGAAAATGTGACCCGTCTCGGTACTTTTCAAAATAGCAATTAGAGCAAAGATTTTGAGACTTGCGGAAAATGTAATGTCTGACTGCTTTGCCTTTGTTTGCTCAGATCCTGTTTAAGGATAAACTAAGCCAAAAAGTTCACCAAGAGGCTATTTCTTTGGAACGCATAATGCTGAGTGCGTTGTTTCTGGGCAGCAGCCAAGAATTTCCTTTGTTACAAGGATAAGCCATACTCGAACACGTATCGCCGGCCAAAGACAATTTACTGTTGGGAGTACAAAAAGACAAGCCCTTTTTGTCTATAAAGGAATGGAGGGATTTCATTAAACTTGATCTATGGTTTGTGCTATCCCCTTGTAGACGATATATTTGTCACCTGAAACTTAACTTACAAAACTTTCTCCTATACTTTTATTCACTTAATTAGGATAGGATAGGATAGGATAGGATATCACTTATAAAGCACTTTAAGTTGAGAGGAGTGTGTGTGTGTGTGTGTGTGTGTGTGTACACACACGCGCTTGTGCCCCCATAGTCGTACTATGCCGGGAACTCCTAACCTCAAAGATATGCTAGACTGATCTTCTGGTCACCACCAATAAGATTCCTCACATGCCCTCATTCTGCTATTCTTGTCTATCTAGGTCCCTTTTCAACATGCTTAATGCAATGGTGCATACGTGCGTATGGGGAAAATGTAAAAAGCATTTAAGAGTTCAAGAGCAGTGCTACAGGAGTAATCTGTGAATCTGCCCCAGAATGTCTATTTCCCTGTCAGTTAAAACACAAAGAAGGAAGGTCCTTTTTATTTGTGATAATTGTATATGGTGAGTCCCTGAATGTTATGATTTTATTTCAATTGTTGATGTTTGGGGGCCAAATATCTAAGACATGTAAAAAGGTAAACTGAGTGATCAAGCGCAGGAATGTCCTGCTAGTTTGCACATTGATTTGTAGGTATTCACAAAATATTTCCTTATCCCTTCACATCCAGAAAATGGTTTGAGAATGACTGTGGTCAAGGGTAGACGTAAACCCCTTTCCAGGATGGAGGGGGAAGTGACCTCTCCTCTTCCCCAAAGTGGTGGTGGTGTTACGAAATGACTTTTGCCGCAAAGAAAATATTTTCTATTTGCATGCTTGATTTTCATTTTTGCAAGCGAAAATATACATGTGTATATTATTATATACTAAATAGCAATTTACAAAACGTTTTCAATATTCCGCCTAGGAAGCTGAGACTGGTGAATATTCCCAGGTGCAACCAGGAAAATGTGTGAATAGCCCTGAAATTAGTAAGTCTACAACTTAGACGCCATAGCCTGCATAAAGATTTACCCATTTCTTCAAAATGCGGCTCTACCTTTTTAAACTAGATTCCAAAGAACAGTTCGAAAGCTTTAACTCGCCAATGATACATTAAATATTTTAGCAAAAGTATTTGATTACATATTCTACCAACATTCTCTCCCTGTCCTTCAGACTTATGATTTATTGTTTTGGACTTATTGTTATGCTTTGCATTATTTTTGGATTCTAGAAGAAAAGCATCACACGTGTCAGACTCCTTTCTTTGTCTACATCATCCCCTGTGTTATTTGGTAAATCAAGGAGGCTCTTCTTCATGTTAGATATCTCAGTGTGCTGAATACATATGAGGCATAAGTGACACCAATTATTTTTCTCTTTGGTTTATTTTGTTTTGTTGTTTTCACTGTGGAAACTGGAAAGGTATGCGTGCAGGCTGGGACAGGCCTTTGTGGCAACTCACAGCAGAGCTGGTGCAAGAGCAGTGGGCAGACGTTTTGTGAAGAGAGAGAGAGCAAGAGAGAGAGAAAAAGAGAGGGAGGGAGAATGAGAGAGAGTGAGTGAGAGAGAGAGAGTATGTGTGTGCTAATTGATTAATTACCTACATATTTCTCATATTTCTGCTGGTAACCTGGTTGTGTTGGGAGCCCTGCAGGGCATACATATTATCCAAATTTCCGCATTTTTCCGAGTCTCACTGCTGTAGCACTGGTGTGCTTTGGGCCTTCTGTAAGGCACAAATATTATTCTCAATATTGCTGCATTTTTTCATATGTCCTGCTGGGGGCCTGGTGTGTTTATGGCATTGGAGAGCCTGCAGATAATTTTCAATTTTTTTTCCAGCCTCCCTAGTTGAGCCAAGGACCGGACCTTGAGAAGTTCTGTTGAATCGCTTTCTTGATTACTTGAGGAAAGGGCAACTCCTCCCAGTACCCACGGTCCAGTCACCCACTTCATAGTACAGATTGAAGGTCTCAAATGTCTTCTTAAGAAGGTCCAAAATAGTAAGATAAACAGAGTGATTGCAAACCTCCTTGACAAACTTGTGGCTCTTGATTGTAGATGAAGGATACTGTAGAGCTAAATAGCCAGACACCAAGGGTACTCTAGAAGCAGGAAGGAGGAAGATTCCTTTTAAGACCTTTTAAATATTTGAAGTTCTACTTACTTCATTGGCAGCTTCTTCTTGTTTTTGTTATGGTTCTGCTCCCCCGGTCCACCGTGGTCTAGCCGTTTGTTGCAGGGGGGTGCAGTACCTCCCCCTTCCTTAGTACTTCCGGTGGGGAGGTCACACGATGCCTCCAGCCAGCAATAAGTACGCATGCTGAAGTGGATGCGCAGCGGACGCGTGCAACGGGTGCGCCGTTGGAGCGCCTTTGGCAAGCCCATCTTCACCTGTCCGCACTTGTACTAGGCCCAGGGACAGGGCCCCTGGCCCCTTGAGCGTAGACCATGTCCAATCGCTGACATATTCAGGTAAAGAGCTTCTGTCCCTCCGCCCCTCTTTAATTGTCCTCCACTGGATCCAATGCTCTTTTCAGAGCAAACACAGCATTTATGTTCAGCGTGTGCTAGTCAATATTTGAGTCCGACTCTGAGGACAGGAATAGAACCACATTTTTCTGCATGCCCTTCTGGAAAGGCAGGTAACAGGGAAAACTCTAAAAGATTTAAATGGGCCTTAGTTTGTGTGCCCAGTCTGTTCCTAAACATAAAATGGAGATCGCAGATCTAATAGAAATGTTGGGCCTGGACTGTCTTTTTATTACTTAATCCTGGGGAGATGATGCTTTTAGACCAGACTTTGCAATTGCAGTCCCTAAGAAATGTGCACTTTTCAGGCAGGATAGATTAATCAAATTGAGGTGGTGGTTTGGCGCTAATCTACCGCAATTCATTTTCATTTATCTGCACGAATTTGAGCAATGAAGCCTTTGAGGCAGCCTTGTTCAAACTTGCCAGGGACAATCAAGTTTTTTTCTCCGGGATCCTTCTATATCGACCTCCAGGGAATAATAAAAATGGGTTCTCTCAAGTTTTTCAAGTAATAGCAGAGAATAGCCTTTTTTTTTAAAGCATTTCACCATTCTTGGAGACTTCATTTCTATTTGGAGGCCCAGGAAGATAAGAACACAGCTAATTTGCTCGATATCGCAGATTCTTTGGGACTGGAACAGTTAGTTAAGGAGGCTACACACTCAGCCAGACATACGCTGGAAGGCCTCTTCTCCAATGATCCTTCTTTAAAAGTTCAGAATATCTTTCCTGTGGTTTGGTCGGATCATTCGATAATCACGTTTTCTACGGAAAGCCTTAAAGACCAGGCATATTTGCTTAATACACCTGCTATCATTAGTTACAATGATTAGAGTAAATTAGATGCTGTCATCTTACCTCATTCCTTAGGTGAACCTTAGGTGAGCACTAGGATCCCAAAGAGACAAAAGGAAACGGCACTTTGCTTCAACGATGAATTAAAGATGGCCAAGAAAAAATGTAAAAGGCTCGAGCGAGTATGGAGAAAGGAGTATTGTAGTACAGCCAAAGAAAAGTATAAAAGGGAACTAAAACACTACCATGCTTTACTTAAGAAATCCAGAAGTACTTTCTATATGGAAGGAATTGAAAAGGCTAGCAACTCCTCCAAAAAAATGTTCACCATACTCAAGACCCTTAAAACACACGAAACCAGCGAGGATACCATTGCCTCTACAGAGAGCTGTAATAAGGTGGCAGAATTCTTTGCGAATAAAGTCACTAATACATATGACACTTTTCTGGTGGAAGCGCAACAAGGAACAGGCTTATCCTGTGGTAGCCAGACAAAGTTTGCAGGGTGACACTGGATGAATTCAAGATCCTGGAAATAGAAGAACTTACAGCTATAGCAAATGGGATCAAATCTGGCTCCCCGTTGGATCCAGCTCGACCAACAATAATGATGGAGTGAGCTACTGCAATTATGCCATATGTCTTGGAGCTCATTCTACGCTCCTTCCAAACTGGCATTGTTCCCACCAAATGGAAGCAGGCCATTGTCAAGCCACTAAAAAAAAACACTGGTAGATCAAACAGTATTAGAAAATCTACGCCCAATCTCACTGTTACCATTTGTGGCTAAAATGGCAGAGAAGGTAACAAACAAACAGCTAGAAGACCATATAAGCAGGAATGACGTTCTGCATCCATCCCAATCAGGATTTAGGAGGGCTCACTCTACAGAGTCAGTGCTACTTATGGCCTTGGAAACTCTCAGAAAATATGCAGACAAAGGACAAACAACTGCACTGATCCTGCTGGATCTCAGTGCGGCGTTTGATACCGTCTCCCACAAACTGCTCCTCCACAGGTTAGAGGCGTGTGGTGTCAAACAGAGGGCTCTAAGCTGGTTGACCTCGTTCCTCTCAGCACGGAGCTTCCAAGTCGCACAACAAACCTTTTTATCTGAAAGCATTCCCTTGTCCCATGGGGTTCCACAGGGCTCTATCTTGAGCCCTACTTTATTTAACATTTAAGTGGGTCCACTGGCAGAAAGATTGGTGAAACATAATGTGACAATTGTCTCCTATGCTGAGGACACGCAGATTATCGAATGTTCTATCCCTTGAGCCACAAAAAAGGGTCTGTCCAAACTAAAGTGGGTACAAAATGAGGCGGCGCGCCCGGTACTTGGCCTTCCGAGAAGATCTAACACGAGGAAAGTCTTGAAAGCCCCCCATTGGCTGCCAGCGGAAAAGAGAGTCATGTTTAAGACAATGTTCCACTGCCACCGCATTTTACAAAAGAAAGGACCAAGATATCTGCAACCGCTAATCACCAAATATACACCAGGACATAGCTTAAGATCATCAGAAAAGGCTCTGGTGACTGTACCAAGAATTTTCAGAGCGAGAATGGGGGAATGCTCATTCAGGTACCGTGCAGCAAGAATTTGGAACAGCCTCCCGATGGACCTAAGGATAGAACCATGTGAAAGCAGTTTTCGTAGACAGCTAAAGACATGGCTGTTTGTACAACCTATCCAAGGATAGGACCTGATATGGCTCACGTCACTGCAGGTCTGGCACTTTGTAACCTAATCTCTAGAGCTATCTCTTAGCGCAGGAACACACCAGTGGTGTAACCATGCGCTTTATAAGTGAGATAAATAAATAAATAAATAAATTATCCCCTGAAGACGAATCTGCCGCGACTTGCTACAATGACTGGTTGTCGTACTCCATCAGGAAGCTAGTTCCTATTAAAAATCAGCGCTCATTCAGGAAGGAACCTATGGCTCCTTGGTTTACAGAAGCCCGGAGGCTTGAAAAACAAGCCTGTACAAGGCTGTAAAGGAATTGGAGAAGAAATTACGATGAACAGATAAAACAGGCTTATAAGAGGGCACTAGCCACACACAAAGATCTTATCGCAAAGGAAAAAAGCTGCTATTTTACACAATTAATAGAGAGTGCCTCCAACTCCTCAAAATAATTATTCCAAGTTTTTCAGAAACTCACTACCATCTCGAATAAGACTAATTCATCCGACAATCAATCCTTTTGCGATGGCCTTGCAAATGCCTTTAAAGAGAAAATCAATGGGATCTTTAAGGACTTTGATAGTGGGAGCTTTCAACCTTTGGATCCACAGAAGGGGGGATCCGGGTGACTGTTCACTTACCCATTTTTCTGCCACCACACCAGACCAAGTGAGTCTCTTACTTTTGCAAAGTAAATCAGATTCCTCCAATGACCTCTGCCCGATAAAGATTTTGAAATTGGTCCCAGACACCATTGCAAGGAACCTATCTTATATTTTTAACACTATGTTCTCTACTAGTACCTTCCCTTCTGTCTGGAAACCTGCTTCCAATCTCCCGCTTTAAAAAAAATCCAATTTAAACATTAATGACACAGCAAATTACCATCCAATTGCACGTATACCTCTCCCCGCAATAATTTGTGAAAAGATAATTAATTCTGAGCTATGTAAATACATTCTAGATAGCCAGCTTCTACACTCCTCTCAGTTTGGCTTTCGACCAGGGCATAGTACAGAAAGTGCCCTGGTCAAGCCAACAGCAGAAATAAGGAAGGCAGTAGACAGTGAAGGTTCAGCAGTTATGATCTTATTGGACTTATCCGCTGCCTTCGATACTGTAGATCACACAACTCTCCTCTACTGTCTAGAGGAAATAGGCGTGAAGGGTGTCACGCTTGATCTACTCTCCTCTTTTCTCAGAGACAGATTATAAACAGTAGCATTGGGGAAATGTAACTCTTCACCTTTTCCCCTGCCATGGGGAGTCCCTCAGGGATCATCTTTAAGCCCAACACTCTTTAATGTTTATGTAGCTCAAACTGGCCCCTCTCATTAGTAGCTTCAATCTGGAGGTAACATCCTATGCTGATGACACTCAGTTAATAATTGCAGCAGCCACAAATGATTAATCAGGCCCTCTATGATGCCGAAATTGCATTAAGGTGGTCATTGGCTGGATGAGTGGGCACTGCCTGAAGCTTAACTCAGGTAAAACCGAGATCATTGTGTTCGGGAACCCTTCTCCAGCCTGGTCCACTAAATGGTGGCTTGAAAATTTGCCCCAGTCTCCTCTTCCTGTCACCAAGACTAAGAATTTAGGAGTCATTATTGACGACAACCTTAACATGAGTGCATAAATCTCTGCCATAACATCCTCAGATTACTATATCTTAAAAATGATTAGGAAAATTCTTCCATTCATCCCGGATAGTCATAGGAAAATCTCAATCACTGTGCTAGTCCTTCCCACGTTGGACTATTGCAATAGTCTCTATTTAACCATTTTAGAAAAAACAATGAAACGCCTCCAGCCAGTCCAAAATGCCACGGCTAGATTGATTTTTAAGCTTCCCAAATCCCAATTCATCACGCAGGGACTTCGCAAGCTTCACTGGCTTCCCGTGCACAGTCGGGCAAAATTTGAAGCCCTCTGCTTAGCCCATAAAGGAATGCATGACTCAAGGCCGGATTTGTTTAGGTCTGCTTTTAAGCAATATGAGCCGAATAGAGAACTCAGATCGGCCAAAGGCAATCTTTTAGTAGTCCCAAATTTAAAAAGATGCAATGGGGTGGCAGAAGTAGTCCTCAACACGATTAAACTTTAGAACAGCCTTCCACCTCACCTCAGAGCATCCCTTCACTATTATCCTTTAGAATGGAGATAAAGACCTGGCTATTTAACACCTAAAATTGCATCTAGCTTGCCTTACAGACAGCGCCAAGACACCTTTGTGGTAATTGCGTGCTTTAATAAATTATTAACATAACAAGAGCCAAGCAAGAAGATTTCATAGGAAATCTAGCAGAATCTCCAGCCGCAAAGTGTCAAAAATCTTGGACAAAAAAAGAGATAAATCGGCATTGAGTGCATCACAAAGTAAGGAAATAAATGTGTTGTGAAGCAGGAAGCATTTATAGATGCCTTTTTACATATGATTTAAACAGGAGCTGTTATTACAGGAAAACCTTTCTGTTATCTTGGCTAGAGAATCTCAGCTAGGTTTCCTTGCATTAATCATCATCATAAAACGGCAGATTATAAGCTTTTCCACGTGTTCTTCTTAAAAACCTGTGGTGTCGGTTAGGCAATGTGAAGAAGAAACCCAAGCCAGTAAGCTCTTAACACTCAGTATTCTTACAGGATGGGTGTAAAGCCTTTTGAAGGCCACACATCTTATTAGCAATCTTACTACATTATTTTCAAAATGTTTTTATGGGGTCTTGGTATCTTTGAGGCTTTCTGCAAACCAAATATGTTTTTCCCAATTTTTGCAGTGTTCTCCCATTCTTCCTGATGGTGTTCTGGGTGAGCTAGGGAACTGGAGATGGTCTTAGATATTTTTATATATATATTAATGCAGGCCTGTCTTGTTGGCTACACTGTACAGGCAGTTTTTATTTTTGTATAAAACCCATTTATGAATGCATACACATGGTAGTAGTATTGTGTTATGTTAATACATTACATTAGTACGATGCCTAAGTTGTCTGATACACCTTTATAATTCTGCTGGAACGAGAAGGCGCAACATTCCTTCCCTCACTGGGAATTTCCTGATTCTACACTTCAGCACAACTGAAGAATATGGCATATAAAATATCTGTAGATGCTAAGAGAGTGACCGGTGCTGCTGATATCCCCAAAGTGACCATCTCACCACCACTGTTACACAATCTGGCATCAAAGACTCTTTATTTTGTGGGAAAAGTGAAGCTTGTGGTGCACCCAATGCTTCTGGGCAGCAGGAAATGTAAAATGCTACTGGCTCCACTACACCACCACCATTATGGTTTATCCATCAGATAAAAAGCCCCTTCACTGCTGTGGTAGTGGCAATATTAGGTGTCAGAGGAGAGCCCCAGCAAAGCGAACAGGAAGAAGACAGGCAAGAGGTGGAGGGTGCTTCATCATCCACACCGTCTTCTTCAGCATCATCTTCTCCCAGACAAACAGGGCAAAGTAAAGCAAGTGGTGGCCCCCACAAACAAAAAGTGGTGGGCAGATGGAAAGGGTTTGGGGGGGGAGTGCAGCGGGGGTAGTTTTAATCTTTTTTTTTAAGGAGACTACCTTAAGCTGATGGCCGCCTCGCGCCTTGGTCTTCCTGTGATTCCTGTTCCCAGCAGACCCTGGGACAACATCACAGACTCCCTGGGCTGGTTTGATGCTCATCTGAGACACAGGCAGTCTGTGCTGTTTCTCCAGCCCGGCTGTGCAATACAGCTGAGTTGGAGAAACCTAAGTGTGCATGTGGGTTTGGCTTGCCTAAGACAGCCGGCCAAACACACATGCGCACATAGAAGTGCACCAACCATTCCTCCTTCCCTGTCTGATGGCCCGCCCCTCCCTACAAATGCAGCTGCAACATAAAATGCTGATAAAATATTCTTTAATTTTTCAGCTGCTGGCTCTGAGTCAGTGGGGCGACGCTCCTCCACCAATGCAGAGGAGCCGCCCCTGGGTAAAACCCTCTTCAGATGATGTAACAGGAAGCGAGCCCCTAAGCTTAAGCACCAACACACCCATGGCAAAAGGAAGCTCCTGGAAATCCTAGTTAACTGTTCCACCAGCAAAGCAATCGCCCCCTGTACTGCCATGGAAGCATGCATCAATTTCAGTATTCCCTATGGAGAGACTGCACAAAATCGACAACTGACAACATCCTGAAAGAATTCATTCCAAGTGTCCGATTGTTTCTAAGCTTAGGGATTCAGAGTTGGATTTGCTGCCACTGACAATGGCATTAACTGTGTCCATCCCCTGTCACACACGGGTATTTCAAAGTGCTATGTTTTGCACCACAATGTGCAGGAAGTACTCATAAAGGAAACATTATTCTATGTCTGATGGCTAATCTGCTGAGTATTTTGAACACATTTTAGCCATCAATTTAAAGCCCACACATATTTGAAGGTCCTTGACTGAGCCTATGGCCCCCCCATACATACCCTCATACTGGAGGTGCAGGCCCATCTGAACTCCACCTTCTACATTCTCCAGCTCCTGTTTAAGCAATATTAGATTTTGAATAAAAACCTATTAAAAGATGAAGACGAAGCACCTGCCGCATCCATGTAATTGACAGTTTACCAATGGGGCCAATAGAGTGCATTATTAAAATGATTGCACCCTTCGAAATTGTCACATAAGTAGTCCGCATAGATGCTGCTACCATGAAAAATGCAATCCTATTGCTCAAATGCTCAAATCCTAGTCGCCTTTGCATGAACAAACGAGGGCAAAAACATGCTGTTTTTTTCCAGTAGTTAAGTCGGTCCTTTACCCATCACGAAAACAGCACCTTACTCGGTATACCACAATGGCAGCACAAAAGCATTTTAAAGCACCAGGTCTGCACAGCACGCTTAGCACTTTCAATTGATGAAAGTCTCATGTCACTTAGGAGACACCGTTTAGGGATTCCCTCTTTTGGAAGCAGGCTTTGGTAGATTCTAACATTCTGAGTATGAATCCATGACTGGTTTCATCAAGCCACAATATTGATTTTTTTTAAGGTGCCGTCGACGTTGAACTTTCAATACTCTCTTGTCAGCTAGGGACTGCCTAGCTTTGTTTTATGCACAGTTTTCCGATTTCGTTGAATGGATATGTTGATTTGCCATGGCCGTTTTTAATGTGTTTTAAACGTACATGTAATAGTTTTAATTAACTATACATGATCAATTAAATGTGACACTTGAAATTGGTAGTCATTGTGGGTGTAGTCATTCTGGAATGGAGACAAATACATAACCTAATATAATCACCAAGTCCACCACAGACTTTGTCATGAAAACCAACCTTTGTAATTTTGTACTACCACATTATTCACTACTAGTCTCTGTGGATTACTATTTCATATTCTATTCTCATCACCGACTGCCTTGTCAACTAAAGATCCTGATTTCACATCCAGTTCCATAAACTTGGGTAGGGTGGTCAGTAGAGATCCACATGAATAGAGGCCTAAAACAGAGTTGTGTATTGGCCACCACCCTTATTAATCTGTTTACGGCATATATTGATTCAACTCGGACCGCTGCAAGACTGTTTCCTCCAAAGAGTCAGAGCCATTATATTGAACTTCTTCAATATGCTGATGATATCATCTTACTGGGTCAGACCTACATCGGCCTTCAAAGATACGCAAACTAAAGCTTTTGCAACTTGGTTCGCTGATGAGTAAAAAGACTTTAGATGACAATGCCAAATTCAAGAACGGAGGTAGAGGGCTGCACTAGTTTTAGAAAAGATAATTAAATACAAAGAGTTCATTGCTACCTATAAACGTGCCATTATGGGTGCTAAATCCTGTTATTATGCTATTAAAATATGTTCTGCCAGCAATACCCCCATGAACTGTTTAAGGTTGTGAATGAGCTCTCTACTCCCCCTGCTCACAATCTTTAGAGAACTTGCAAAGCTATTGCAACAATGTTGAAGCCTATTGCATAGAGAAAATCTTCAATATATTTTTTGATTTTAAAGTTAATGAGGATAGGCTTCCTCACACATGGGAGGCGGAGGCTCCCATTTCTCAGGATTCCGTTGCAACTATGTCCACCTTTCCCCCCATATCATTCATGCAAATTAAAAACTTGCTCATGCATTTGACGTCAGGTTATCCTGGGGACTCTTGTCCCCCTTAGTCTTACAACTTGTTCCAGACTTGATGAAGACTTTTTTTGGAAAGGATGTACAACCAGATAATAATAACTGGAGTATTCCCCCAACTTTGGAAAAAGGCAATGGTTATTCCACTCAAAAAGAAGTCAAATGGGGAGCCAGGTGACCTTATAAATCTGCGCCCTATCTTGCTTCTCTCTGCACTTGACTCTAAATCTTTGAAAAGTACATCAATCAGGCTCTGGTTGAATTTATCACCACCTTGGGCCTTCTGAACCCCTTACAGAATGGTTCCCATAGTGGTCATAGTATCGAATCAGCCTTGGCCAGATTACATCCAGTGCTAAGGGAACCAGAGTGGCACTGCCATCCTAGTTATGCTGGGTCTATAAGTGGCATTTGATATGGTATCCCCATTCTGCTTGGTGCAAAGATTGCTCTAGGCAGGGGTGAGGGATACCACGCTGGCTTTATTTGGTTATTTTCTTACCAATAGGACCCAGACCATCAACTGTGGCTACTTCAGGGCAGAACCTTTTAAGCTCCCCTGTAGGGTGCCGCAGGGTTCCTCGCTCAACCCCACCTTGTTTAATCTCTATGTGGCCATGCTAGCAAAACTGATGCGGTCATATGGTTTCCAGGTACTGTCATATGCAGATGAAACCTAGATTATTGTTTCGATATCGAATGACATACTATTAGTGGCAGAGAAATTCAAACTCTCTATGATGGATATCTATATCTGGATGAAGGAGAACAGACTAAAATGTAATGCTGAAAAGACAGAAATCCTGGTCTTTGGGGCTCAGCACTCGGTGTGGTCAGAGCAGTTGGGCCGGCATATCTGGGGAGGAGCGGGCGGTCATGGAGGGGCATGGGGGGATTATGCACAGGGGTCATAATAAAAAAAATAACTTACCTTGTGCCCGGGTCCCACTTCTACTCTGCTCCTACTCTCCTGCTACCGACAGGAACAAGAAGCAGGCAGCCAGGCTCCCTCCCCAACGCCAATCACAACACTGCAATGCAGCATTGTGATTGGTCTGAGCACCGTAACTTGGTGCTCAGCCAGGGGCTGGAGGGCTGGGCATGTTCTCCATGCAGGGTGCAATGCAGTCTGCATGGAGAAGGGGAAAGAGCGCATAACTGGTTTGGGCGACTTGAGAGGGCTGACCAAACAGTCATGGCGCACTCAGGAGTGAGCAAACTGCTCCTCTCCTGCCCTGCTCTGTAAGCAGAGCGCCTCGCCCACCTGCCCGCCCACAAAGGAAACATAAAATGGTAATAACTAAAGGGTATTACCATTTTATGTTTTTGCTTCTCGCACTGCGTGAAAGCAGTGAGGCGACGCTCCTCCACCATAGCGGAGGAGCCGCCACTGGGTCAGAGCTGTGCCAGAAGCATGTGCCCCCCTACCTACTCCAGTTGTCTCCATTAAAAACCTAGGAGTCATTTTTGACAACACGCTCACCCTTGATACTCAGGTCAATAGGATCATAAGTACTTGTTTTTACATTACCAAAATCCTGAAAAATATTTTTCCACTTATTCCAGTGGAGCTCAGAACTGCAGTAGTCATTGCCCTGAGTACATCTCGCCTGGACTACTGCAATGCACTGAACTTAAACATAAAAAAAATTCTGACTCAATAAACTTCAGACCATTCAAAATGCGGCAGCCTGCTTGGTATTGAATATACTTAAATGCCTTTCAATGAGGGAAGGCTCGCGCTCTCTGCATTGGTTGACTGTCAGGAAGTGGGTGACCTTTAAAACTCTTTGTATGGTCCATCAGGCGCTGCACCGCCAGGGGTCATTACCCCTGAGGCCCGTATTCAAATGATACTCTCCTAAGAGACAGCTTAGATCCTTATCTCTGAGGAAGGTGCACAATTCTAGGTTCCGGAAGGTCAGATGGGGTGGTCGCACCTTTTTGGTAGCTGCTGCAAAATTTTGGAACATGCTGCCAATCTACAGTGCCAGTTTAGCTTCTCACATGGCATTCCATAAGTAACTGAAGACTTGGCTATTCCCCCTTCCCTAATTGCATCTTCTTTTGGCAGCCTATTTCCGTTGCCAGCACTTTGACGCCCATGGGCATAATGCGCTGTACAAATCTAAAATACAAATATAAATACAAACAACCCAAATTTAATCTGAAAAATAAGCTACTTCTCGAAGAATCAAAACCTTAGGTCATGGTGTATGGAAAGCTGGGAAAAAAGTGATGAAGTAATGGCACGTGGGTCCCGCCATTTTGTGTTATACTGCAGCATATAATTGCCTGGATGTATGACTATCTGCAAAAGGGTCCCCTAAACTGCATCTGGCAAAATGAAGGCGCATGGGAGCTTGTTTCGCCTATGCCCTCTGTAAATTACAAACTAACCTTTAAAGTCCATCTGTGTCTCCTATTTTAACTCTGACTAAGCTAATCTGCTACCAGCTATGATTCATGGTCATTATGGGTTTCCAGGTAGGGTAGCTTCGACCCTGTAACAGATTCAATGTAATACATACAGGAAAGTATTTTGGCTTCCAAGTAGCTCTTCTAGGGTTAAGGTGCCCCTTGAATTTGTCTTACTGAAACAAGATCTTGCTTGCACCGCTGACGTCTTAAAATAATATTCTCATCTGCTGCACAGCCCCAAGAAGGGAGTCTGAAGTCGATCATAGATTTATTCTTGGTTGGGGGGGGGAACACAGTCCTGCTAACCCATGGGGAGCTATATAAATGAAGTAATTCAAAGCAAACCATTGATATTGCTGACATATGGAACATCAATCCAACCAGATTGTCTTTCAAATCTTCACTGAATCCTTAAGTATTAGTATTAAGCTGGGCAGAAAATGGTGGAGTTTTCTAAGAATAAGTGTTCATCCTTACTTCTGGATTCCTATAAATCTCTTCTCCCTCAACACTATTTTCAAGCTAAAGTCAACAGCTCAGTGAGATTACAAAGTATGCGAATGAGATTCTTGCTGTTTCCAAGAGCACAGGTTGTTGTGGTCTTCAGTTTTGTATCCCTCTCAAGGCTGCAGACTGTGTTCTTATAAAAAATAATCCAGTATCTATCTCTTATGCTGCTAGCTGGCTATGAGTGGAGAACTGTACATAATCTCTATATCAAACAGCTCATGCTTTCGAACAATTTAAACACCCGCAAGAAAGCAGCATTTCATTGTTTCAGCAAGAAGAATATTTCCGAACTCTGCTGATATGCAAAATTCTTACAGACCATCTTTAACATTTTTCTAGTTTTACCGGGGAGCAGATGAGTGCAGGCTCAAGAGGGTCAACTTTTATTAATTAACAATTCAGTTTACAATATTTGATGCTGCATCTTTTTAGCTTCTGTCATTATTCTATTGCTCTGATTATTCTATATCGGATGAAAGATTGATTTTTATTTACTGCAGGGAATTTTATTGTTGTTTATTTTTGTTATAGTCTTTTAAGGTTTATCCATTGGTCAGAAACAAGTATAAATAGTCACAGCACACAGCATGAGGGACTTTATATTGAATTCTTCTGTTATTTCACTTAATGGCCTTTATTCAATTAATGAGATGCGGTATATGTCCAGGTTTTCATCTTATAGCCCAGGTTCAGGAAGCAACCGTTTATACCTGGCGTGCCTCTGCTCGGTTACAACAGTCTAGGATTGGTGATATAATCGGTTTGGCCACTCCCAACAATTAATTGCACAACTGTCATGCCCTTGGGTGACTGGCTCCTTAAGCTAAATGTATAAGGATTAAATGGATGACTTAATTCGTCGGTGTTATATAAGAAATCTACAAAGTGTGCATGCTCGCAATGTCACACATTATTTTAAAAAAAAAAACAATTTAAACTTCACAGATTATGAAGCTTGTGAGACCTATGTTAAAATAAAGATGACCAGATTTAGCAGAAGGTACATGGTAGGAAGTTTATTGCTAATGCTTGGCACCTCTCCTCCTTAGATACATCCCATGCTAACAAGATTTGGGCCTTACAGGCACTGACCCCAACCCCTCTCCCTTTCCCGGGGACCTCTTACCTGGTGACCACTAGAGCGCTCTGACTGTGATTTTCTGCTTCCGGGTGTGGAATCTGTGGTACATTCTGGAATAGGAAATTGTCAGTGGTAGGCGGTTGGAACCTATTTTCTAGACCTTGCAGTGAATCTTGGTGGAGTCCGGAAACTGCTGCAGACTTGTAGTACAATATTTCTCAACTTTACCTGACTAATACTCGGATGTAATACATATTTTACACATCCCTAGATTATATATTCACAAGAGTACCTGACTATTTCTATTATTTTACCTAGTTTTTAATTTTTCAAAGCAGCTATTCTTTGCTTCAAAAACATTGGGAAATCCCCAAACGCATAAAAGATTCTGGTAAAAATATATTTATAATTACAAAAATCTCTCACCCTTCAATCACCCACTTCACAACACTCGAGATTCCTCCCACAGCAGTCTTCAAAATCTCTCCTAACTCCAAACAAAATACATCACCAAAGACAAACAAAACAAGCATTAGAAATGCAATCGGGCTCGGATTTATTTGAGTTTGAGCTAATGGCATTGTAAATGCCAATGTCTTTTTGCCATGTGTTATGGAGTGTGTGCATGTGGTGTGTAGTGGAAGTATCTTGGTTGAATTGTAATTTTACCAATGGTGGCATGCTGTGCTTTATATGAATATGTTTAAAAGTAAAGTGTACCATACTGCGATTGCTTGGTGGAAAAGTGCACTGCCGGCTGGAGGTGTGTGTGCCTGGTGGAAGGGTGCACTGACGGCTGGTGGGTGTGTGCTTGGTAAAAGCGTGCACAGATGGATGATGGTTGTTGGTGTTTGTGCATGGTGAAAGCATTCATTGACGGCTGGGGGTGTGTTGTTGTGTGTGTTGTTTTCTGTGTGCTGGTGAGTGTGTGGTGGTGAGTCTGTGGGGGTGAGCCTGGGGAGTGAGTGTGGTGGTGAGTGTGTTGTGTTGAGTGGTGACAAGTGTGTGGTGTTGAGAGACTGAGGTGTGTGGTTTGTGTGTGCGTTATGTGTGTGTGGTGTATGTGTGTGTGGTGTTTTCTGCACACTCACACACTGCCCCTACACATTCACACACTGCTCACCCGCACACTCCCAATGTCACCCTGCATAGTCACACACTGTTTACCCTGCACACTCATTCTGCACACTCACACAATGTGCACCCTGACACACTGTCTCTGCAGTCACTCTGCACTCACTGTCACTCTGCATTCACTGTCACTCTGCACTCACTGTCACTCTGCACTCACTGTCACTCTGCACTCACTGTCACTCATTATCACTCTGCACTCACTGTCACTCTGCACTCACTGTCACTCTGCACTCACTGTCACTCTGCTGTCACTCTGCAATCACTGTCACTCTGCACTCATTGTCACTCTGCACTCACTGTCACTCTGCACTCACTGTCACTCTGCACTCACTGTCACTCTGCACTCACTGTCACTCTGCACTCACTGTCACTCTGCACTCACTCTGCACTCACTGTCACTCTGCACTCACTCTGCACTCACTCTACAGTCACTCTGCCCTCACTGTCACTCTGCACTCACTGTCACTCTGCCGTCACTCTGCAATCACTGTCACTCTGCACTCATTGTCACTCTGCACTCACTGTCACTCTGCACTCACTGTCACTCTGCACTCACTGTCACTCTGCACTCACTCTGCACTCACTCTACAGTCACTCTATACTCACTGTCACTCTGCACTCACTGTCACTCTGCACTAACTGTCACTCTGCACTCTACAGTCACTCTGCACTCTACAGTCACTCTGCACTCACTGTCACTATGCACTCACTGTCACTCTGCACTCACTGTCACTCTGCACTCACTGTCACTCTGCACTCACTGTCACTCTGCACTCACTCTGCACTCACTGTCACTCTGCACTCACTCTGCACTCACTCTACAGTCACTCTGCCCTCACTGTCACTCTGCCCTCACTGTCACTCTGCACTCACTGTCACTCTGCACTCACTGTCACTCTGCACTCACTGTCACTCTGCACTCACTGTCACTCTGCTGTCACTCTGCACTCACTGTCACTCTGCACTCACTGTCACTCTGCTGTCACTCTGCACTCACTGTCACTCTGCACTCACTGTCACTCTGCACTCACTGTCACTCTGCTGTCACTCTGCACTCACTGTCACTCTGCACTCACTGTAACTCTGCACTCACTGTCACTCTGCACTCACTGTCACTCTACAGTCACTCTGCCCTCACTGTCACTCTGCCCTCACTGTCACTCTGCCCTCACTGTCACTCTGCCCTCACTGTCACTCTGCACTCACTGTCACTCTGCACTCACTGTCACTCTGCACTCACTGTCACTCTGCACTCACTGTCACTCTGCACTCTGCTGTCACTCTGCACTCACTGTCACTCTGCACTCACTGTCACTCTGCTGTCACTCTGCACTCACTGTCACTCTGCACTCACTGTCACTCTGCTGTCACTCTGCACTCACTGTCACTCTGCACTCACTGTCACTCTGCACTCACTGTCACTCTGCTGTCACTCTGCACTCACTGTCACTCTGCACTCACTGTCACTCTGCACTCACTGTCACTCTGCACTCGCTGTCACTCTGCACTCGCTGTCACTCTGCACTCACTGTCACTCTGCACTCACTGTCACTCTGCACTCACTCTGCACTCACTCTGCACTCACTCTGCACTCACTGTCACTCTGCACTCACTGTCACTCTGCACTCACTGTCACTCTGCACTCAGTCTGCACTCACTGTCACTCTGCACTCAGTCTGCACTCACTGTCACTCTACAGTCACTCTGCACTCACTGTCACTCTGCACTCACTGTCACTCTGCACTCACTGTCACTCTGCTGTCACTCTGCACTCACTGTCACTCTGCACTCACTGTCACTCTGCACTCACTGTCACTCTGCACTCGCTGTCACTCTGCACTCGCTGTCACTCTGCACTCACTGTCACTCTGCACTCACTCTGCACTCACTCTGCACTCACTCTGCACTCACTGTCACTCTGCACTCACTGTCACTCTGCACTCACTGTCACTCTGCACTCAGTCTGCACTCACTGTCACTCTGCACTCAGTCTGCACTCACTGTCACTCTGCACTCAGTCTGCACTCACTGCCACTCTGCACTCTCAATCTGCACTCTCAAACTGCACTCTCAATCTGCACTCTCAAACTGCACTCTCAAACTGCACTCTCCACTCTCAATCTGCACTCTGCACTCTCAAACTGCACTCTCAAACTGCAATCTGCACTCTGCAATCTGATTCTGCACTCTCAATCTGCACTATCAATCTGCACTCTCAATCTGCACTCTCGAGTCTCATACTGCACTCTCAAACTGCACTCTCAAACTGCACTCTCAAACTGCACTCTCAACTCTCATACTGCACTCTCAAACTACACTCTCAAACTGCACTCTCAAACTGCACTCTCAAACTGCACTCTCAAACTGCACTCTCAAACTGCACTCTCAATCTGCACTCTCAAACTGCACTCTCCACTCTCAAACTGCACTCTGCACTCTCAAACTGCACTCTCAAACTGCACTCTCAAACTGCAATCTGCACTCTGCACTCTGATTCTGCACTCTCAATCTGCACTATCAATCTGCACTCTCAATCTGCACTCTCAAGTCTCATACTGCACTCTCAAACTGCACTCTCAAACTGCACTCTCAAACTGCACTCTCAATCTGCACTCTCAAACTGCACTCTCAAACTGCACTCTCAAACTGCACTCTCCACTCTCAAACTGCACTCTGCACTTCGTTGTCACTAAGGCCTTTCTTTTGGAACTGTGGCACATTTGGGTGAAATAGATTATATCTGTGAAGACTTTCTGTTTTATGAAACATTGTCTGTTGTGTACAGCCATGATAGTTACAGTACGTGTTAACAGCCAGCTAAACTGTGTGTTATATGGGCTTATCAAGCTATTGAGGGTTTCTGATTGACCCAAGATTGAACACTGCCTTTTAAAAATATCAATATCACCTCAAAACTGCATTATGAAAATATAACATGTTACATGCACAGACTTGGCATCCATTTTTAGAAATATTATACAATGTATTTTTTTTTACATTTTTGTAACTTTGTATTAAGGTGATGTTGTGAAATTGACGGTTTCTGATAGAGCCTAAGAACGAAGGTTCACAGTGTATAAAGAGCATAAGGAAGACAGCATCACTGGAATATACTACGTTAAAACGTAAGCAATTCTTAGAAACCTTAAATGATGCAATTTTTTGCGTTTTCAATGGTGGGAAAAACGGTAAACAAGAAGTAACCTGAAAAGAACCCAATCACGTGATTTTATCAGATTATTGGTAGATGAAAAGGAACAGTTGCAGCTCTATCGGTAAACCAGAGGGCACCCCAGTTCTATTTACTATTGTCTGTTGCCATAGATACGCATCGTGATGAACCTTATTAGTGGATGTGGCCCTTTACAATGAGTTGCAGCTGGGGACCATTGTTGATAGTGACACTCCTCACAAGCATTTCTAGTTACTGAATGTGAGAACAACCATTGCCGGGCGCGCCCCATCTGCCTCATCATTTCCTGGGAATGGCTGAACACCGACCTGCCTGCCTTAAAATGGGGCCACAACGTAGTTCCTGTTTATTTACAAGGAAACTAGGAACGCGAATCAAGTCTTTTACTCCTGAAAGGTTGCTTTACAAGTCGGTTGCCGTCTTTCCATGCGCTAATGTTAGTTAACTTCCATTTATTTTTATTATCACGTAGTTGCTTCTAGAAGTTAGCCATCTGTTGGGCTGAAAACTGTCTGCCACCCTTTTTTTGCGGTGATTTTCTTTTCTCTAAAGATTTTACAAACAGGGTTTTTATACAAAGTGACAAAACAAATTAAGTCGGAAGTATTTGTTAGAAAAAACACTTTGGCTAATCCATTCAGAAAAGATGTAGTTGCCAGTTGATAACAAACTACAGAATGCGAGTCACTTATCCTTAACCAACACGGTCTCTTTAAGCAAACCACAACCTGATTTGACGAAGAATAAACGTCAGCGTCACAAATACATCATTAAACACCTTGCGGATGTGCATTTAATGTAAATAAAGTGCGCATGACGTGGTTTAGGGAGTAGATTTGTTTGACGTGATAAGTGTTTTTGAGTCTACCTGGAATCAGCTCAGAAATGTTAGCGGAAGAGGAGAGAGGCGGGGCAGAATCTATATGAATGCAACAGCAAGAAATACCACACGGCAGCTCTGACTGTACAAAGGCTCTGGGGCAGTGATTCAAATGTCAGATGTGACATTTTACTGCAGTTCTATGCATCGGCCGTGAACTGGCGCTGGTAGCAGTTGTCACCCCCCGGCTACAAAGCATTCCCTTGATGCAGTCAGGGAAGGTTGTCAAAAGAAACTGAGCGCGTAGAAAAAAAATGTTCAAAACATCATGCACTTTTAATTCAGCGCAGCTGAGACATCTTTGCGGTGGGCGCAAGGGAGGAGAGGGCCAGGAGCTGTCGTTTCTAATTCAGTGCACCCATGTATTGTTATAAATCTCTTTCCCTGTCTTTCCCGATCCACTACAAGGGAAGTCGATCCTTCTTCTCAAATAATAAACAAGAACAAGGAAGCTGCGCGCTGAGCGCTGCAGAATTGTGAACGCGCCCGGCCATCTGGATTCACTAACGGAGGCACCCTGACAGCTCCTAATTATAATTTATGTACTTCTTTGCGCAAGCACGCACGAAATATGCCCAAAATGGCGGAACAAAACTACATTTACCCTATCACTTCAAGCCTATTAAAACGAAAACACAAGGAAGACGAATCACTGACCAGATGACAGAAAACGGTAAGGAATGTGTGGAATTTCTCTCTCCAAGGCCCTAGGAGATACTTCTTTTTTTTCTCCTTTAACATTAGTTCTCGAAACTCCTCCCAGTTTCACTGGGGAGGAGTCCGAGCCCTAAAAAGGAATAAAGAAACCTAAAAATAAAATTGTATGCTATCCTGGCAGGTTGCTTCTTCACAGGTAGCTGTGAAAGCATATTTATTATGTTGTATTATAGCCAATATATTAATAAAAATATATGTGTGAAAATATAGTACAACCCTAAGCATGTATTCAAGTTGGAAAACAATCACTTTCTTCTAATTTAAAGCTTTGCGCAGTATTGTATTCGCTGACAACTTTTCTAGGCCATTGTAGGCCCAGGAACTATGATATTTCGTGTTGTGCATTGCTCATTTGAGCAAGCATAGCCTCGTGTTCAAACCTGGCAGAGGAAGTGGGAGTGTGAGAAGAACAGGGATAAGAATGTTTTCTTCCCTTCAAGGTCATTCAGTGCTTCCTTGGAGGAAATGTTTCAGATGCCTGCATGTTAGATACGTTTCTGCATCTTTCAAATACACTTGTATAAGAGAAAAGTTTATACATACTAGAATAAAATTAGCATGTTTAAGTGCACTGCTCCAACAGACCATTTTCCAGCACGAGCCTCAGTCAGTTGAAATGACAATTGCCTTTTATATTTTGCTTTGCTGCCTGCTACTTTCCATCAAACATTGTT
Source organism: Lissotriton helveticus (assembly GCF_964261635.1). NCBI lineage: Eukaryota > Metazoa > Chordata > Amphibia > Caudata > Salamandridae > Lissotriton > Lissotriton helveticus. The sequence goes on from NC_136060.1 coordinate 191,395,482, forward strand.
TAGGCTTTAGCTTAGGTACACAGTGAGTTGTATTTTTACCTCAATGTATTCCTAATATCTGCCATACTGGATTCTATTTTATCTTGCTGCTTGTACAGCAATTTATAATGTGAAAGCATGGCTTTCATCAAGAGCAGGGCTAGTGGCAGAGGCGGTGGAGATAGTGGCCATGTGCTAGCTGGTGTGTGGTACTGGTGGATGCTGACAGTGCTCCTCCCTCTGCTGCCTCACTTTCCATCAGCTGACAGAACACCTATGAAATCTCCCCAACCTTCTGCTGTGTCAGCTGCTGGGAATGGGCATACAGGATCTACACTGTGGCGTCGCCAGTGCCGCAACCTACGCCCCAACCTTGGCAGTGGCTACGGGAACCCTAAGAAAATAAAGACACTGATTAGTAGCTCTATCGCGAAGCAATGATTTGCAGCACATTGTTGACCAATAGAAGACCAGGGTATATTAAACCCCTCTCAATCTGGTTTTAGAGCCTTTCATAGTACCAAAACTGCACTGGTGACAGTAACGGATGCTATCAGATTTTCCCTTGATGCTGGCACTCCAGCAATACTGTTATTGCTCGATTTGCCATCTGCCTTCGACACTGTCTCTCATACCATCTTGATTCATAGGCTCTACTATGTAGGCATCTATGGAAAAGCTTTACACTGGCTCATTGATTTGCTGGAAAAACAGTGAATCTCTTTAGAGTCTTTGAAGTCTCGTACCATGCCGGTCAATAAGGGGGTCCCTCTGGTTCCTCCCTGAGCCCTACATTATTTAACATCTACGTGGCTCCCTTTGTGCAGATTATTAAATCGCGAGACTTTGAATTTTTATCCTACGCAGATGACACCAAACTATTCTTCTCATTTGGACATAATCTCCATAGGGTCAAACTAAGATTCATTGACTGTATGAGGAAGATAACTGCCTCAATAACTCACAAATCAGCCAGCAGCAACGAAGATTTTGCGGTTTAGAAATGCACAGCTGATATGGTTCCCAGATCGGTGGCCATTCAAATTAGATCCTTATCCTAATCCTAGGACGATAGTCAAAAATCTTGACATCATGCTCTATGAGACCCTGTCCATGAAAAAGCATGTATCCTCCATCTGCGGCACCTGTTTTGCCGCCATGCACTTGCTGAAGAAGTCCTGTGACTTCTTTCTAGCTCGAGGAAAACTCTTGTACAAGCTTTGATCATGAGTTGTATGGACTACGGCAACGTACTACTGGTAGCAGCCAATGAATCACTGGTGTCAAAACTGCAGGTGGTGCAGACACAGCTGCACATCTGGTGTTCAATCTCTCTTCTGGTACTCATGCTCCCACTCCAAATGCCTTGCATTGGCTGCCAGTGAGGAAATGCTTTGCATTCAAACTATGCTGTTTCACTCTTACGTTGCAGGCTGGTAAAGGCCCAATATATCTTTAACCCTTTCCGCCGTGGTGCGGGTGATTTATGGCGTTGTTCGGACGGCCCCCGGCTGTCCTCCGCACACGCCCACCGTGACGTCGGACGGCCGGCGGCCGGCCGACGCACGCAAGGGGTTAAAGAAAACTCAGTTCCTATTGTCCCACTGGACACCTCAGATCCAAGTACAGTGTTTTTTTCAATGCTCGTCGTATCCACACCTCAAGATTTGGCGGCTGATCTTTTTCGTACTTCGCCCCTTTCCACTGGAATAAACTACCCCGTCACATTCTCTTCAGTACAGATTTTGTTAGATTTTGAAAACTTTTGAAGACCCGGCTGTTCTGGCTAGTCTGTCTTTCCGGTGTCAGAGAGGACTGAGATACATCTTTGATGTAAGTCGTTGCACTATAGTAAGTTCCACTAACATAACATAAAATACCATAACATAACATAACATAACATAACATAACATAACATAACATAACATAACATAACATAACATAACATAACAATACCATAACATATTTCTTGGGCCTGAAATCCCTTGGCGGAACATAAGGATTGGTCATGTAGGGCACCAAAAACACAATTGCCACCATAAGTCTTTAGGAAGCAGCATACATCCAATTTTCTTTTGCTGCAGAAATTCTTTCTTTTACCTCTGGAAATTCCGACAGCAGAGAATTGTAGGGCAGGCCCTGCTATAGGGAGACAGTAAGAAGTAGCTACTGAGCAGCAATGCAAACATTTACAGTCACACAGACTTCTTTTGTCTGCATGTATTTTTACTCCATTTTTTTTTAATCTTTGCCAGTTCAGCAGCTGTAGGAATCAGGTTTCTAGCTTTGTAACATCACACACTAGCAACAATGGCAGAGGCATGTTTTAAAAATAAAGCAGTTTACAAAATAAATTCATGCAATACATTAATAATAGCAAGTAAGATACATTAATTATTTTAAGCCAATATGAAATGTTGCTGGTGCCTCCTCCTCGAGTTTGTGGGGATTCAGCAGGTCCTGTTCTCGACATGTGATGTCATCCCATCCGTGGATCTTGTGGCACCGGGAGCATGCGACTCTCTTCAACTGGAACCTGACTTGACATTCTATGGCCCAACCAGACCCGAAGATGACCATGGCCACAAGGCCAGACCTAACATTCTATGACCCACCCAGATCCAAAGATGACCATGCCCACAAAGCCAGACTTAACATTCTATTGCCCAACCAGACTTCTACCCTCCATCTCTTCCTGTATCCCTCCCGTGAGGTGATGGCAATGACCTCCTGGATTAGAACAATATCGTGATTACAGCTGAGGGGCAGATCTTCCTTAAGGTATTTGTGCTCTGGCCTTCACAGTTCAGTAGTTTTAGGTCCTCTGCAGTTCCTTTGCTCAGTTCTTACCACTTGTGATTAAACAGTCTTTTCAGACAGCCTGTACAGGTCCATCTCAGCGCACTTCCTCCTTCTCGCTTCTGGGAGGAGATATGCTCACCGAAGCTTTGTCTAGGGCTTTCTTGCTGGCTGCGGGCAACTGCCTGCCAGCTCAGCTTCAGCGCTCCTGCTTCTGCACTTTTCTGTTGGTTGCTAACAGAGGTCAAGCAGGCAGGGAGATCAGTCTCTCAGAAGGCTTGATCTCAGTGTGAAACATATGGGCAATATGCAGGCTGGTTTTCCAGGATTAGTGTGGCCACACACAGGCTAATCTCTTTCCTTTCATGTGGCTACACACCTATCAATCTCCTTATGGCAATGCAATCACACACAGGCCAATCTCTTTCTGGGGAATGTGGCCATGCACAGACTGTTGTTCTTCTGGGCCATGCAGCCTCTTCCAGGCTGATCTTTTGAGCAATATGGTCGTGCACAGGCCGATATGGACTAGCATCATAGCCCCACTGGGCTTTAGAGATCTCAGGACAAGTGTCAGGTTTCTGCCAGGAACCACTTTCACAGAGACTGGAGGCCCATAGGCACTAGGGTATACAAATCGTTCTCAGCAGTCCTCTCTTCTTAAAGTCCCACCAGAACCGGGGATCCGCTGCACCTCGCTCCTACTGGGCAGTCACTCCTTCTGCAAGGTTTGCAGGCTCCTTCACTCTCTCAGAAGGCAGGCTGACTTCTAGGTGCTTCAGAACAAACATACAGTTCTTCCATCAAGGGCTCAGACTCAGGTGATGTACCCCCACCTCTGCAAATCTGGCTGTCAGGTTGATTCCAGCTGTAGTTGCACAGAAGCCCTTTGGAGACTATGGGTAGCACTCCTTTACTTGGCCCTGAAGCACTCAGAACAAGAACAAGAAGAGGGCCCCACTTTTATACAGCAAAAGAAAACAGAAGATGTGTATCATCGGTCTGCACTTTCACAACCGATTTGAGAGTAGTCTCTTCTCAAGTGTCCTTGGCAGACTGCTTTTCAGATACTGCATTTGTGTAGAGTGATGCCTCTGAACGCAGGATTGTTTCGAGCCTGGACAACAGAGGCACAAAGAGGTGTGAAGTTTCTTCACCTGGCTGTCATCAGCCAGCTAAAATTCAAATCAGGGAAAGACAAAATATTGGGCCTCGCCTAATGGATGCCCTTCACCTTGAACAACAGAGTATGTACCCACACCCTTCTACCCTACCATCCACCATACTGCAGTTCAGGAAGACTAATCATTAGCTTCTTGATCAGCAAGGCCTAATTGAAATGCTAATGGAGCACTGTCTCCTTTCCCATCACTTTCTTTAGGTCTCTTCCCTCCAGTTTCAGGAACATTAGCAATGCACTTCCACTGTCTGGGAAAACAACCTTACCTCCATGTTGTGAAAAAGGCCAGGTTGTGGGACTCCAAAATGTATCCCCAGGCCTCCATTATTGTGGATCAGTCACACATCAGGCTACATACGCAAACACGAACTGTTCCCATTTGGGATGTTAGTGGTAGCATCTGGGTAAGCGCGGAGAAGAAGAACTTTACAAAAGTGGACCTTCACCCCAGCGACACACCACTAAAAGGTCCCAGGTAATAAATCTGAATTTACAAAAAACAGTACATACTGATCCATGTGCTAAATCCACAACAGGGATATGTCTTTTTTTTTTGTGGTGGTATTTATAGAGCGCAACGTTCGCTCCGAAGGGAGCATCTTGGCGCTGAGTTTCCTGGTAGAAGGTCATTTCCAGTGGAGGGGGGAAGAAATTAAATGGCAGCTTTGATGAATTCCTCCTTGAGGCCGAAAATCCAAGTTTTGAGCATTTTTTTGAAGAGTTTTTCATGGGTTATACATCTCAGGTTTTTGGGCAGGAGGTTCCAGGCCTTGGAAGCCAAGTGGTGTAAGGTTTTGCCACCTTTTGTCTTCAGATTGAATTTGGCAGGGAGGATGAGGTTGTCGTGGGAAGAGCGTAGAGATCTAGACGGATTGTAATGGGGGAAACGTTTGGTGAGATATCGTGGGCCAGAGCGATTGAAAGCCCGGAAGGCGATCAGCAGCATTTTGAAAAAGATTCTTTTAGGAAGGGGAAGCCAGTGCAGGGATTTTAAAGCGGCGGAGATGGACGATTTTCTGGGCAATTTTAAGACGAGTCGGGCTGCGGTATGGAGGATACTTTGGAGTTTGTTGAGTGTAGACTTTTTAGCTCCTGCGAGGAGACCGTTACAGTAATCCAGGCGGGAGATTATTAGGGCTACCGTGACCGTTTTTCTGGCGTCGAGAGGCAGAAAGTCAAAGAATTTCTTCAGGGATTTGATGACACCAAAACAACGGCCCGCTACTGTCCTGACATGGAGGTCAAAGGAGAGATCACTGTCAAATAGGATACAGAGGTTTTTTGCAGTGGTTACGGTCTTGGGAGGGGCAACGGAGTTGTCTGGCCACCAGAGGGCCGGGCAGAATGTGGTGTTTTTTCCCATGGGAAGGATCTCCGTTTTACTGGAGTTACATTTAAGGTGATTAACATCCATCCATTGGAAGACAGCTGTTAAGCAGTTTTTAAGATTTAGCTCTGCATTCGTGGAGTTCTTCTCTAAGGGTACAATAAGTTGGGTGTCATCGGCATATGATGTTACAGGTATGCCGAATGACTCGATAAGGGATATGAGAGGGATGAGGTATACATTGAAAAGGAGGGGGCTCAAAATTGAGCCCTGGGAGACCCCCGAGGAGACTTTCTTTTCGTGGGAGTGGAAAGGGCCGAGAGCGATGGTTTGGGATCTGTCGGTTAAGTAAGATTTTATCCAGTCCAAGGCCACATCAGAAATCCCTATGTCAGCTAGTCTGTTGAGCAGGATGGTATGGGAGATGGTGTCGAACGCCGCGGTAAGATCTAAGAGTATGAGGACGACGTTCATTTTCTGATCTTGAAGCATTTTAATCGAGTCGGTGAGTTCGATCAAGGCCGTTTCGGTGGAGTGGTTGGGGCGAAAGCCAGATTGTTGTGGGTATAGTATATCGTGAGTCTCAAGATATTGTTTAAGTTCCCTGTAGACCATATGCTCTGTAATTTTACCCAGGGCCGGAAGAAGTGAGATTGGCCGGAGGTTGGTTAGATCTGTGGGGGGTTTGTTAGCTTTCTTCGTCAGGGGTTTAACTATACCTTGTTTCCATAAGCGAGGGACGCAGCCCGTACTTAAGGAGGAGTTGACTATTTCATTGATTATTGGGTTTACCACATCAATGAGTTGGTGCAGGATTTTTGGGGGGCAGGGGTCAGAGGGCGACCCAGATTTGCAGGCCAAGATAACTTCTCTGGTTAGGTCGAGGGAGACCGGTGAGAATTTTTTTAGGGTAAACTCGGGTGGTACCATCGGAGGATGACCCAGTGAGAATTGGCTGGCTTGGGTGGGCAAAAAATCCTTTTGAATAGCTTCAATTTTTTCTTCAAAGTAATCAGCTATTTGGTTGCATAGCTCTTGTGATGGGGGTATTTCAATTTGGAGGGCTTTGGGTTTGGTAAATGATTTTACAATGGAAAAAAGTGTTTTTTGCTTTTGATTGGAGTCGTTGATGGCTTTGATATAGAAGGACTTTTTGGCGGATTTAATGACTGAGTGGTAGTCTTTTCTTAGTAGAGTGTATGATAGACGATTAGTAGTGTCATACGCTCTGCGCCACTTGCGTTCAGCTTTTCTGCAGGAGAGGCGTGACGTGGCCACCTCAGGAGTAAACCAGGGGGCGTTAGATTTGAGTTTTTTGTCTGATCTACGGGGAGGATTGGAGGGGGTCCGAGCACTGATTTCGTGGGAGAGCCATCCGTGAAGGAGGTTGGCGTCGGCTTTGATGTCACCGGTGAGGTTGGGGGCATGTGATTGATGGATAGGGTCGAGTTCAAAGGATTCTTGTATTTTTTTCCAGTTTACAAAGTTGTCAGGGAGCGAGTTGGATTTACTGGACGAAGGTGGGCGGGAAGTATTAATGTGGAAAGGGATCAAGCAGTGATCCGTCCAAATTTGAGGGACCGGGGGAAGGGTAGTGAGGGAGGGAAGGTTGGAACACACGCCATCGAGTGTATGTCCAAGGATGTGAGTGGGCAGAGACACGTTTTGCTGAAGGTTAAAGATGGCTAGAGTCTGAAGAAGGTTTGTGGTCTGTTGGTCCGAGTTGGATTCAAGGTGAAGGTTAAAATCTCCAAGCAGCGTGAAATGGGGGTATCTGAGCAAAAGATGACCCAGAGTATCGGTAAGTGTGTCAAGAAAATTGGAGGGATTGCCAGGTGGGCGGTAGATGAGGCCGCCTGTGAAGGATGAGGAATTGTTAAGTTTGATTGAAAAACCGAGTCCTTCAGTGTCTTTCAGGGTATTTAGGTTGAAGGTGTGACAGGGAAAACTGTTTTTTAATACTAAGGCAACACCGCCACCTCTTCGCTTCGGTCTGTCCTGTCTGAAGATGGAGAAGCCTTGTGGGAGGGCGATAGCTAAGTCCGGATTGCTATTTTCAGTGAGCCAAGTTTCCGTTATCAGGAGGCAGTCGAGATCTAAGTCGAGGATAAGGTCTCTTATGTCTTGACTGTGTTTGCACATGGAACGTGCGTTTATAAGTCCACCTTTGAAGTCCGGAGCGTTATTCATGTGGGGGGGGGGGGGGGGATGGTGGGAGAACTGGGGTGACAGAGAGAGACCAATTGCAAGTGTTACAGTGAAAAGTGCTCGTAAGGTCAGCCAGGTTCAGCAGGCAGGGGAAAGGTTCTTACCGCGAAGACGATGGAGGTCGCTGGATGGATAAGTGCAACGGGTTGTAATTTGGGCAGGATTTCCTGCGCTAGTCGCGGTCTTGGCGCGGACGGGCGCAGACGGGCTTGCCTTAGGCGCGCCTTCAGCGCGCAACCGGCGCTCCCGCTGCGCTCCCGCTGCGCTCGTCCGCTGCGCTTCCTGTGCATGCACATACTTGCCCCAGAGGGGGGTGTGGCCAAAGGGGGCATGGTCAGCGTGCACGCCTGGACTGATGGCGGCCGCTGAAACTGAATGAAAAAACGCCCACTGTCTAGCAATGAGGGCATGCTTGGTCCACCACTCCAGGTCACAGTTCATAGGTCTGGTCCCAGACCTTACTCAAGGGACAGGCCTGAACCTCTGCATGCATGATAGATTGGAGTGACACCAAGGCTAAAATCAAAAACCTGGATACTAAATGCATGCAGTTAGGCACTCAAAGCACGGGAACATGACTGTACACCATGCAGAGGACATTCCCATTTCAAGAGGTGCACGAAAGGATTTGGGAACGTGCTGTCACCTATTTTTAAAGATAAAGTATAGCAATATAACATGTGCAAAAGGTTATTGTAGGTGATAATGTGAAAGCTAGTGTGAGCAATTTGTTTGTTGGTTGACTGGAGTGTGTGTCCTTGTCAAGCAGCATCCACAACCCCTTGCAGGGTGAACCACAAAAAGTCACGAAATTAACCTGTGCTTAACCCTGGGTAGCTTTGTACAAAAAGCAGTTAGGCTTAACTTGTGTAAATTATGTATGCAACACACTAACAGAAGGCCCCATTCTTAGACTTCATACAATGAGCGCTTGTGAGTATTGACCGCGGGATCGCAGTGCAGGGTTGAACTCTGAGGTGTTTAAGAATTCCATAATGGGACGTTCTGACTGAAATATACCTACGATTGAGTGTGTGGGGAACCGGTGAGCTCACAATATTCCCTGATAAAGTCTTTTATAAGGCAAAACCGTTGGCGGCATGTTTATAATGTGGTTGAAAAAACTTTAAGAAAAAAGAAAAATCTACCACTGTGGTGGGGACCTATGAGTTTTGATTTATGCTAACTGTTTCTCCATACTCAATTGTGTTTGTTGCCTCTCTTTCTTGTGCAAAGAAATAGCATTATTCTGGTATACCGCCCAACAGCACTGCAGTCTCCTAGGTTTTATACTCTATTTCAGAGCCTCAAACATCACCATAGTGTCAAACACTCATTCATCCAGTGTCAAACACACACAATATTTAATGCAATGTGAACATATGACAGCAGTGTCTCACTTACTTGACCTCAGTGCCACACATACAATTTCAGTGCTAAGCACACATGCCACTCGAGTACTGGGTGCACATCCCTCTAATGCCTAACCCACATAAATTCAATAACACACACACACACACATCACTGCTATGTTACACACATCACATAGGTACTACATAACAAAATCACTTTGTAGTAAAAAACATATCACGTCAGTGCCAAACGCACACCCCCACACACACAATGACCAGTTACATATCGTGAGTTCACACCACTTTAGTGTCGCACGAATATCGCCTGAGTTAAAACACACACAAACATCACCAACACATTTGCACATCACATTAGTGCCATTCAAACACATCACTTCAGTGCCACACACATCGCTACACTACCACATACATCACATCAGTGTCACATGTCTTGTCTGGGTTTCTTATGTGTTGCTTAAGTGTTAATCACACATGACTTGAGTGTCTCACTTGCCACTTCAGTGTCTCACAAACACCACATTAATGTCTTATACAAAAACATTTGTCACATACTCACAACACTTCACTATCACAAACACCAGTCTAGTGCCTTGCAAACCAAGCCAAATGCATAACTTAGTCATGGCACTTTTTTTCCTTTGCGTTGGGCCATTCTGCTCAGCAGCTGTGCTGCGGTACAGCATGGCTAAAGCACAGTGGCAAAGTAATTATCTCTCTCACAGATGAGACCTATTGGTTTTGGCAATGCTTGTTTATTTTCCAATCTTTATTTGGTCATGCCTATGTTTGAGGCATGACCAGGGACTGAGAGTTGGGGTAACAATTTCATGTTTCTGTGTTTATGTTTCTGATGCAGACAGACACACATCGTGTTTCTTCAAGAAACACACTTGACTGCTATGGAACTTCACAGAATACAGAGATACTGGAGGGGCAGATGTGGCCAAATACTATTCAGTTTACGCCAGGGGGTGCTCATTTGGGTGGCTTCTGCAATACCTCTGGTGAAAACTCACACACAGGGAGACCCAGAGGAACTATATGGGGTGGCGGAGGGGTGACTAGAAGGGGAACCTATTACCCTGGTCGCGATATATGCACCCAATGACAACCAATCGCTCTTCCTGACAGACCTTCCACCCACCTTAGTCCAGGACCTCATAGTGCCAAGCATATGGGGTGGGGACTTTCATACAGTTCACAAAACCACATCAGACAGATCCTTCCCCACACTGCAGGGCAGTACCGCGATGAGGACCGCACAGGTTTTTCAAGCCTGCCTAGATGATGGTCACATGCATGACATCTGGCACTCCATGCACTCAGATGAGGGAGAATACATTTATTCTTCTCACCTGTTTAACAACTTCATAGCAGAATCAACCTTTTTCTATGTTATAATGAAATGCTCTCTCGCGCCTCCAGCAACGAGTACCTAGGTCGCACACTGTTCAATCATAACCCTTTGAAACTAACAATACAGTGAGGCAGGCACAATACCCTAGTGCCTACTTGGAGGACATATACACCAGTCCTAATAGACAGGTAGTTCTGCGAAGCCATAGGCTCACACATAGCTGACTACTTTACAGAAAATGAAGGGACTGCCATGGACTGAGGGGTGGAATGAGATGCTTTTAAAGCGATCATGCAGGATTCTGTATTAAAACTTTGAATAGCGCAAATTGTTAAAAGGTAGGGCCGATGTCGACCAAGAACCCTTCAGTATTTGCCCGGCGTTAGCCGCCTCTCATACCATTCGAGATTCCCAAACGAAGAGGCAGGCGCTGGAGACAGAAGGCAGGAAACAGGAGTTTATTCCGACGGAGCAGAACACGTCAAATCAGACCGCAGGGTATCTTCTCGAGGTGCTCTAACCGCATCTCTGAGGCCTGGCCTCTTATACACAAGTTTATGGCTTTATTACATTTATGACATCAGTGGTATTGCTTTGAAGTACGAAAAAGGCATCTTTGGAATCCCCGGTTCAGGCCCGGTCTCACACATATCTACAGTAGGGGTCCCCACCCAAATCTCAGCATGATGGCTATCGCGCAGCTGGACATTCCGCTGGGAACAGGAATGCGGGCGATCGGTCGGATCTAAGGTTGTGAAGGCATTGATTAATCCCCGCTCCTTTGATGTGAGGCGAGGTCCTACTGTAGGGGGCAATAAACCGTATCTGTTGGGCTAGGTGATGGCCTGGGATCAGGCCGGACAATCGGGCAGGGAGGAAGAGGTTATCAAAAGGGCCTGTTCTATGAATGAGATGAAAGAGTGAGAGGGTTCAGCACGGGATGTGACCCGGGGACAGGGTCGCGCTGGAGGTGCGTTTATGGCCCAAGCAAGAGAGACCGGGGGCTGTCGGGGCGCGGGGGGGATGCTTGCGAGGCCGGGGAGTGAGGGGGAGAGACGCGCAGGCTATTGGCAGTGGGCAGAGAGGCCACGGCACACAAAATGGCTGCCACTTACGTGCACGTATGGATCTGAAAAGGACAAGATGGCGCTGAAAATGTTTATGCCACAATCCAGATTTTAACAAAAGTTAGTGCTTCGCACACAGATTCTGGATTTGGAGCATGCCATACGAGAGGCTGTGATGTGCATAGGGGCAGCTGCAAGCAACGATAGCAGCATCATGCATCTTATTCGGGAACACAAAGTGGAGGTGGATTAGGCTGGGGAATCTGGAGTACGTGGAGTATATCACCAGAAAACATGCAGAGCAAGAATGAGAGGGCGGGTATTGACGTGATTATTGTGATCAGAATCCTCTTGATCCTATGTGTCCTTGATTTGGTGCCTGGTCAGGACCTTTAGAGCACACAGGCCGGAGTTAATAAAGGCTTTTCAGGCTACTATACCACTCTGTACGAAGGAACAATGCCCGGGCACGGCCCCCTTTACAAGATTATCTTAATGCCGTTCCCCTGATGCAGCTTAACTCACTCCAATATCCTAATTTAGATGAGCCTCTGGCGACTGAGAAACTTAGACTCGCCAGAATTCAAAATGAGCTAAATTAGATACTGGGTTAGGCAGTCTCATGGTGGAGTTCTACTCAGACTATTGAGCTACCCTTGCCCTGAAACTCCTGCAGTTGTGCAACCAGGCATAGGATCTGGGCACCCTACCAGTGACTAATGGTGGAGCATTGATTGCTGTCCTCCACAAACCTGTCAAAGACTTGTTGGAGGTGGCTCTTATGGACAGCTTCAATACAGACTGTAAAATCTTAGGAAAGGTTACAGCCAACAGGATACTGCCACTGTTCCCCAAGTTGGTACACACTGACCAGAATGGCTTCATACCAAATAGAAGCATTTTGCTGATCCTAAAGAGTCTCTTATGAATCATGGAAGAAAACAAAAGCACAGACCTGTACTCAGCAGTCTTATCCCTTGATATTGACACCTTAGGGTGTACTTATATAACTACAGTGCTAGGGATAATAGGCCCTGGAATATAACGGTGGATAAGCCTACTATATACTAACTCAGTGGCCAGGGCTCGCACAGCCTGCAAGATTTCTGCCTTGTTCGTTACTCATAAGGGCACCAGGCAGGGATGCCTATTTTCATAGATCATATTTGCCATAAGGATAAAGCTTCTCGTGAGCCTGGAGCGGTTGAGGGATCCCCAATAGGGAATATTGAGTGGTGGCACCTGAGATAGGGTGACCAGACGTCCCCTTTTAGCCAGGACGATCCCTGTTTTTAACCGGCTGTCCCAGCAAATTTCAAGAAATTTAGCTCATGTCCCCGTTTTTAGAGAGGGTCGACTGAAAACGGTGGAAGGTGTTTTTTATGTTTTAAAAAGCAGGGATAGTTAGCAGTTGTTTCAAGAAAGCAAATTAATTAACAGGCAAGCTACAGGGCTTAAAAATTGCATTTTATGTATGTTCTTACTGCCTGTTCTGTAATTCTCTGCGGAGGAGCGCTCTCATCGCTTGAAGTAAAATTGTAGTCCTCCTTCTATTTTTGTGAAATGTCCCCGTTTTTGGCTTTAAAATTCTGGTCACCCTAACCTGAGAGGCTATTTCACTGTATGCGGATGATGCACTGGTGCACTGGTTTATCTCTGTGACCCCCCACAGAACCCTTCCACTGCTGATGGAAACATTCAAAGATTTAGGAAGTGTTTCTAACTTAAAACTGAACTAGACTGAGGGCCTGATTACGGTCTTACTCCATCACAAACTTGACGGATACCCCTTTGGGCGTATTACAATTCTATTATAGCCTATGGAGCGTGTAATATGGACGATAAAACATTTTTATTGTTAATAATAACATACTGTGGTTTTGTGTGTTGAACAGTCATTGTATCATGAGTGTTCTATACTTTAATAAATAAATACTAGTAAAAAAACAAAAGCAAAATGTGCTGATAGTTGTTCAGTAGTAGCTTAACACTTTTTTTTACAGGAAGATGGGTAGGAGGTATGTGCAAAGAATATAACTGCCACCCAGGAGAGGTGGTGGAAGTCAAAGGGATAACAGAAGTATAGAAACCACATGGTAGACATAGGCAAGTGCTAGTAGTGTGTGAGCAAAGAAAGAAAGGGAGACTGCTGAATGTCTAAGATATTGCACCAGAAGGGAATTAGCCTGAATAGTTTTATCGGGGAAAAGCCAATTTTAAGACCAGAAACCAGATCTTCAAACATTTTTGACTGACACTATTTTATGTGCTTCTTGAAAATAGTTTTCACCACTGTATTATGAATGTAGATTATTTATGGTGGTAGAGTACCAACATTGTGTTATGATTTTGTATTGACATTTGGAGAAAAGTGCATCATAAGTACAATAACGTTAATAATAACTTACAATTTGAATGATATGAATACATATACGGAATATATGGAAAAGAAAAAGAGAGAATGCATATATGATAAATACTAAGAATGACAAAATGTGACAGATATTCTCTCACGGAAATAGAGTGCTAAACTCCAATAGGCAGTAATAGCCCCACAGGACCACACAAGCAACAGTAGTTAACCAATCAAAAAAGATCACTGTTCACCTCACAGGGTCCTACTGCTCATGAACTCTGAACTCTGTAAAACAATTCACACCAACATAGGGAGCACTGCAAAATATCACAAAGACAGTTAGTAGTTTATTGTAACTCGTATCCAAATACTGCAAGGCAGTCCATCAGGATAGATGATTCTTCATTTAGTTCATTAATACACAGTCCGCCATGATGGGAAGGTGCTTATACTTTCTTCTGGCCCAACATTTTGAATAATTTGTTATGCAATTCTCAGTTCATGTGGGATAACATGTTCTTTGCAGGAAGAAGATTGTGATTGGTTTATGCATATATTTTTCCCAGATGAAGTCATCTTAATGGGTCAAAACGCGTTTGCTGGGCTGGAAACTTAATTTGAAGAATAAAAAGCTCTTGGGGAATCAACATTATGGCTCCTGTGTATTCATTTACTGAATGAAGATCCTATATCCTGAGGTATTTAGAGTGCTTCTGACATCAATACACCGGAATAGGGCAGGCAAGACATCCTGCGTGTTTTTTGTGGATGTCCCGCATCCACCCAACTCTAAACAAGCAATGGCATAGCCAATAGGTCTCGCCTTTGGGACCTTATAAGTGTTTAGCCATGCAACACTTAATGTTGTTGCACCAAGGATATTGTGCTGGATAACTAAACACTTATAAGGTCCCAAAGGCGAGACCTATTGGCTATGCTAATGCTTGTTGTGTTTAGGTATGCGATGTGAAGGAGAATGGACCAGAATTTTGTTAGACCTCTCTCCCTCCCCTTTTCTATTAAGGCCCTTCAGACAGTATTCTGTATGAGCACTCATGTGCCATTTCATGAAACCTTTGAGATTGTAGCTAGTATGTAGCTAGTGTATCTTCCAGCTTGCAACACCTGGTGACCTTTCCAAGTGGTTAATTTGTAAAAACATAAGTATAGGGGCCCTCGTCAGGAGGCCCATTTCTCCTGTATGCACTGCCGAAAACAACCAACCACTAACCAGGAAAGTTGGGAGAGGATGTGGCATAATAGCCAGAGCTGCCGACTTTGGAGCTGGGGAACCAGGTTTGAATCTTAGCGTTGGCTCAACATTCTGTGATTCTGGGCAAGCCACTTAATCTCCCCATAAATTAATGTGCCCAAAACTGGTGCTCATGAAAAGCACTGATGTTGATGATTAATTGACGGCGCTGAGCACCGGAAACCACAGGCTCGAATTAAGCACAGACCTTTCCATCAACTTTGGCTTTCCTGACTACCTGGTGAGGATGTAACATGGTTAACTTGAGATTATTACACATACAGGTACACTGACTTACGTTCACTGACACTGGTAAACTACACAGTTACTGTAGCCTGGCACAGGCAGGTTGAATTGAGCAGAATTACTGAGGTCGACTGCAGGGTCGGACTTGGACAAAAAATATGCCCGGGTCATCATAACAAAAGTGGACCCATTAGCGTACCAGGTAGCTAAAAAAAGTGTCCCACATTTGCAAATCAAGCCTGTATTGAACTTTTTTAGCCACGCTGAATAGCTGTTTTATATGGTATGGACGACTGCCTGAAATACTTTGCTACATGCAATGCTTATAGTAATATCAAGTAAATCAACAGTAGAAAAAATGGCCCACCCGGCCATAAAAAAGGCCCACGAACTGCTGAAAAACCATCCCACACCCCGATCTGTTCAGACCAGTCCAGCGGGCACTGCCTGGCTGCCCTGTAGGACAGGCCAACTCTGGGCGTGACTAAGGGAGGGTGCCGTGCCCAAGAGACACGGGCAGACTGCCAGCAGCGGAAGAATGGAAGTAAGAAGACATCCGAGCATGGATCGCGAGCTTATCCCACAATGTTTTTCACTGAGTGGCCATGAATATGGCTGGCGGAGGCCTTCTCATTAACACCCGGGGATACTCTCTGGCTTGTGCCACCAAGCTCAACTTGCAGTAATCCTAGCCGGCTCATGAATTCTTTAGGCCCCTGAGCGGCCTTTAAATTTCACTGCGAGCACTTTGTGATGTGTTGAACTGGACACAAAATACGCTTCTACAGCCCTCTGCCGCATCACTTCATGCCAAAGTATGACTAGTATTATTGTTGTGGCAGTGGTAGTAGTTAACCTGCCCTAAGGGAGTCAAAGATCCCAAGTTGGGCAATTTACAGCTCACAATGCTAGATTAAGCCTGCTTCTAAGTGCTGCCAATTATTGGCAGATAGGGGAACAGCAGCACAAGGAGATAACGTGATTTCCCCAGGATCACACAACTAAGACAAATTGGAAAACTGGGATTAGAACCCAGCTCTTAAGGTTTCATAGTTTAACCGCTAGAGGACATCTCCGTCATTCATCCATTGACACTTGCTTCTGGGGTTCTGCGTGTTCCTACTCCCTCTTTTTCACACAAGCAATCAACGTTTCTTGCCGGTTACAAGCACCCAAAGCAAGTGCAAAAAAATGTACACTGAAGGTTTTTAAAATTCTTAATACCATCGAGAACATTTATAAAACTTGTACAATATAAAAAACACGTTTAGAAACCTTTAGACCTGCAATTATGCAAAAATATTATCAAGTTCATATGGTGATATGACTAATTCTAGATCAAGCAGTAATGCAGGAAGTGGTGAGTTCCTGGGGAGCGCAACAGAATTTATATTGCAAGAGCAAATTAAACAAGTGCGCAAGCGTTTCATGCTAACAGTGGGAGGGGTGGGGGAAGTGCGAGAGCACACAAAGCGTTTCCCTTGCGGGAGCGAGCCAGGGGCATCATGTGTTTGTAAGTTAATTAAAAACATATGGTGTCAAGCTCGCTCCCGCAAGGGAATCGCCAGACGTGCACGCGTTGCCATTGAAGGCAATGGAACGCGTGCACGTTTTTGGCTGAAAAGCCGTAGCCATAGCTAAAGGTCTTTTTGCCTATGCAACGCATGTTTGCTTCGTAGGCGACGCCTAAAAAGGCCTATAGAGCCTTATGTCGAAGCTATTTTGCGGTTGCAAAGGCTCTAATTAACAAAATCAGAGCCTTTGTGACTGCAAAATAGGTTTTGGTATGTTCAAAGCCCAAATAGTGATTCAGTAATTTGTTACTGAACCGCAAAATAGGTTAATGACAACATACCTCTTTGTAAATTGAAAGGGGTGTGTTTAGGGCGTCCCTTCCAATTTACGATTTGTTATGGTATCTATCAATGGTTTGCAACCTGAATTTCAGCTCAAATCATTGATAGGTTACTGACACACCAAAGGAGGTGGTAACCCACTCAGAAATGGGACCTCTGTTCCTTGGTCAATGTTGTAAAAAAAATGTTTTGCAGTAGGCAATGGTCCGTGGGACTACTGCTTACTCGTAAAAAAAGGTTTTAAAACTTTTCTTTTCTTTTTTTTTAACGCACCCCTTAAGGAAAACAGGCTGTGTTTAAAAAAACTTGCTTTATTTAAACGCAATCACAAACTTGATGGTCAGCTGACCCCAGCAGGCCACCATCCCTGTGATAGCAGCGATTCGTAGTAGGTCGCAATTTATGACCTTTGTCATGTATATTAATGAGGTAGGTCAAATTGCAACTCCCCACGAATCAGAATTTTGCGAATGAACATGTTTAAAGATGTGTCGGTTCACAAAATAACAATGCATTCGGTAATAGTCAGAGCGCTAATTGCGACCCCTTTTACGGAATGCATGGCTCAAAGGTCAGGCCAATAGTTCGGTTTGTGATAATTCAGCAATCAGGGAATTGGTTGTCTCTCTTTTTCTGCCATTGATATTTATTCAGGTAGGTGAATACGTACGTTATTGAATGAGTGTCTGGTATCTTCATTGCAGGTGGACCAGACCAACCCCCGATTACCTCATCTGTGCAGTGTTTTGGAATGGTTTTATTTTTCTCTTGCCTTTTGTAACATTTGAGAGTGATGCAAAACTCTCTGCTGCATTGTGTGTATATAAGAGAAACAAATCCATGTCATGCGAGCAGGAGAGAAACCTAGAGGGAGGAGAGAATGCTTGTCATGGCAGTGGGATAATTACCCTGCTTACACTCGTCACCCCAGAGGTCATCAGCGATATCTCGCAGGAAATTGAGGATTACATTGCACCAAGCGGCTGAAGAGGTCACGCAGGGTCACCCCTTGTAACACTGCTCATTCCACTAAACATGCTTGCCTTAGGGTCATTCCTGCGACCAGCCAGCCTGGGTGTGGCTGTGCACGGACAGGCGAGGACGGATGAGTTTCGAGGCGCATCTGAGAACGTAGAAAGGACACATGAAGATCGACACGTGAACCGAGCATGATTTCTACAGTTTACATGTCTTCTGCCCATAAATAGCATTGGAGTTTTCCAATGGGCATGTGTGGTTCTACAGGAAGCTGCACGCGCTGTCACTAGGTAGAGCTCTGATAGAATCTACACATGTTTACTATTGATGAGGTTAGCAATACATGATCATTTTATTACATTTCTACTGTGGTGCATTCTGTTTTAAACAGATTCCCTTAAGAATGACTTTTTAGCTGCGTTATTCCTCTGACAGCGACATAAAGGGATGTCTGCAATAAAAAAAATCATATTTCATTTTTCACGGTGACAGATCTTTGTTTTACAATTATTTCCACTTAACAGTTTTTCATTTGGTTCACACAGTGGGAAGGAGTGGCTCCAATTCCGAGAAAAAGTGCCATGCCAACTTTGCCATACTTCGATGAACCTCTTGACGCTTATCATTATTTGTAGAGGCATTCCAAGATATTCCAGCTATAAGCAGTATCACAGTTGTGTGATGTAAGCAAGAAAATGCACCTTGTGCACACAAGTGGCCTTTTTAATTCTCTCGCTCACCGTCTAATTTTCTCAGGAATGTTAATAACCTTTTGATACCGCAGGATCTACATGTGTTTCTCTTGCTTAAACAACAGAGCACTAAACTCTACACATGTGTATGTCTGTATTCTGTTGGAAAGACCAACAGATGCTGTGAAAAGTTTGTCAATGGAGGCCCTTGGAGTACGGTAGAGGTGAACAGGACCCCGGCCACTTCAGAACCCCTTAACTGGCGTGGTAAGTATGTTCACTTAATAAAACTCAAAAATATTCTCTAAAACAAGCACCTCAACACACACACATGAAATACACTAGGAAGGGAAAACAGATAATACTGTGAGCCAGGCTAACCCTTACTCTTATGAAAGAGTAACATAGGCACAAAAACTTCACACAAACACAAGACCGATGCACAACAAATAAACTTAAAACAAGAGCAGCATGCTAATTTAGCTCAAGATTGTCTACACTTGGTTGGTGTCAACAGTGTTGAAGAAAAGAGTGGCACATTATGAACAATGTTGAAGCATAAACCTTTAACCAAACACAATGTTTCCTTAAGAACACCGGATGGTTATCACTTCTGCGAATAAACGTTTCTGAATACCGTCCCACACCATCCTCAGTTTCTGCTCCCAGAGTTTGCCTGGGGACTACCACTCCCAGACTATCTGTCCCCCAAGTGTATTCTGGACCAATCGGAACGCTGTTGTTCCACCACTTACCAACAAGCAATCAAACAGCTGATTCTCTAGCATTTACTATGACTTTTCCAGCCTCAAACTTTACTTCACCCTCCCTGACTCTTAATCCGGACTGTGTCATTCACTCAAAAATCTCTCCTCTTGCCATAATGCAAGGAATTGTTTATCAATTTAACCTGAGCTTGCTTACCTTTTACCCAGGAATCAACAGCCATAACTTTGCAAACATCACTAACTGTCCCTTTGGAAATGGAAATCCACTAAGGCACAAAACAATGGCCTTACACCATTTCAGTGCTTCAAATGGAGCAACACCCTCAGTGGAATGGTATAGGGCCACACAGTTTTTCGTACCATTTCCACTGGTAATTTCCCTGCTACTCTCAATCTGTCTCAACCAAGAATTAGACTTTTGGCCCTGTCAACCAATCTATTACCTGACAATGGTATAAACCAGGGAACATATTTATGAGAGCTTTGCTTCATGCTTGCACTACGCAACGTGGTACATCCGTGACACAAAGCTTTAAGTCAGATTTATGAAGCCACGCAAAGCCACTTTGTGTGGCGTTGAATGGATTAAAAATCTGGAGTTAGGCAATGCAGCTCAAATCACTGTGTTGCTGTACTCTGCGCAATTGAGGCGTTCCATTGGTGTTGCAATGGGTGTTCCCACACAACTCCTATGGTTTTCCCAGATTTACAAGGGCTTTTAAACTGGTAATGTGCCAAAAAGATACGCCTCTCCTGGGGAGGCGTAAATAAATATCTTTATTTCCCCCTGTTTCCTCTTTCTATGTGTGGTGCATTTTGCAGCTCACTTAGAAAGAGGAAAAAGCCTCTCAGGATTGTTTTTTTGCAGAAAGGTATCCCTTCCTGCACAAAATTAATCTTGGCTATAACACAGGCACCCCTGCGTTGGTGCAAGGCTGGCAAAACAGCGCCAGAACAGGGGGAGAGGACCGGAATATGCCGTATTGGATAGGTGGTGACTTTCTGCACTGCGCCACATAATTCATAAATATGGCCCTAAGCTTTTAAATGCTGAATTCATATCTCATTTAATAATTCTCTTCTTTCATGACACATAAATTACACTTGTCAGTAACCAGGGTTTTAGAATGGCCCTCATATATTGAAACCTCCCATTGAAACCCAATGAAAAGTTATCAGGTTGTTTCACAAACTTGACATGAACCCATTTGAACTTTTAATCTGATTGCACAAGGGCAACCTAAGGCCTGAATGCAGGCCAGGGAAAGGGCCCAAGAAATCCAACACCACCATCTCCAAACCACTTTTTGGAACCTCGATTGGTACCATAGGTGGAGGTCTTGTGACAAAATCCCTGTCAGACAGGTTGCACGCTCTCTGACCTTCAGCTCCACATCTCTGTCTGTCTTTGACCACCAATAAGTTTCAAGCATGTTCCTCTTATTCAAAGTCACCTGTGAATACCCAATGTGCACCAGGTCGAAAACCTTGGTCCTTTACTCGAAGGAAAGAGCTAGCTTTTCCATTTTAAAAAGAATCATATTTTCTATAGCTAACTCTGATGCCACCTTAGAAAAGTTTTGCCAATCAGCACTTCTCTTTTGGCCAACTTTCCCTGATAAACTTCAAAGTTGTCTGTATAACAGGATCAGACGACACTGCTTGTTGCCACAGTTCTTATATGACACAACTTTAGTTCTCAATGTCGATAGTGGCAACACAACATTCAACATCACCTGAGACATTATTCTGCTCTCATCCTTCTGCAACTGGTAAACATGAAAGAAAGTCAGCCTTACTGGAATTTCCAGAATTGGGCTGCCCTTCAAAATCGTACTCCAACATCTTAGTAAATAGTTTTCCCAGTCTGCCCATCGTTCAGCTCGAATGAGCAGAATGCCCATCATTTACAGCTTAGAATTTGTTCTAAGGGTGACACAGGTTACCTGAAATAAGTTCTGAATAGCTCACATACATGCCAGCATTTCCTTCTCTATAACAGATTATTGTTGCTCTACCTCCACAAGAGGCAGTCACTGCAACTTGTTCTCCCCTCATACTTTTCTGTTTCATATCCACCCCTAAGTCGTAATCACTCAAAGACACAGTGACCCATATGGTTTAACTAAGAACATAAGTCTAAAGCATAAGTCCAAGCAATCAGTTCTGTGCCCCATCCAAAGACAGCTTCCCTTTTCAATAATCTAGATAGCTGTTTAGCTGTTGTTGCAAAATATTTCAGAATTAATTTGGAGTAAAACTCACAAAGACCAAGCAATAAAAGAGTGTGGTCTCTATCTTTTTGGTTTGACGCTACTTCCACTGCCTTCACAAGGCCTGGCCTGGGGCTGATACCATTTTCAATTATCAGATTGTTCTAAATATTCTATCTGATTCTGTCCAAAAATACACTTGTCAACTCTAAGCCACATTCCAGGACTCTGACGCACATGCAACACCTTCTCAAGCCTACCATTGGGTTCTTGCAGATCTTTCCCTGAAACAATTGCCCAATGGTACACAGAAACACATTGGCCGCTGTTACAAACCCATATCCCATACTATTATACTAGTAAACATCATCCAGAGTGACAAAAGCAGTTACTTTGTATGACTCAGCTGAAAGAACAATCTGATCATTAGCAAACCAAAGGTCAAGCTTAATAAACATCCTTTTCTCATCAATAATTGCTCAAATATCGTAACACACGGACATGTTCTCCTCGTTGGGCTGACGATGTACACTTAGAAAAGGGACTGTTGAAGCGATGTGTCCACCTCACCGTTACGCAGAGAAATGCTTGCTGCTCCAATGCGTAACTAGTTGATGAAGGTTAAAAAATGTACCTAATTGTTGAAGGAATGTGTGCGCATCACAGTTGCACACTGTGTGGAGAATGCAAGGACTGCTCCTACCGCTAATGACTGAAATTCATTGCAGCGTCCTACATGTGTGCTTCAGCAGCATGCCGATCTGGCTCCACAGGATACATGCAAACAAACATTGGCCAAGCCAGTAGGTTTCACCTATGCGAAATCTATTAGCTTTGTCAGTGTTGTTTTACATGTTGCACAGCAGTTAAGCTGCTGTGCAACATGACGTCCTATCACTTTTCTGGGTCTAAAACACTATATCAAAAAGCTGAAATAAAAACATTGGAATGCTTAATTTTCACTTGCCTTCATAGTATAATAAAATAAGAGACTAGCCTTGTGCAGTCAAAAAGCATTTTATTCAGTGAGTGTGTATTGATAGAGATGCTGTTGGCTTTTTAGTATTAAACTGCTAGGGTTACCTTTTCCTTGAGATTATGGAAGCTATGTTGACTTTAATTAAGAAGGACCTTTGCACATGACAACCTGCACCTTTCCTGGAGGTAGTAATTGACCCACGAGAACTCCACAGAGGCTTCTGTGAAGCAGACGGCTGAGGAGTATCCACATTCTACAGCCCCATTCATCTCGGGGCAGGAGCGTGCATCAGAGTGCAGGGAGCAAAAAAAAATCAAGCCACAGATCCAAAGGTTCTAAGTTTTACTGGGTGTAAATAACATGCGTGGAAAGTATGACAAGACTTGTGTCTAAAAAGGAGCAAGCAGCAGACAACATAAGGGCACAGTTTTTAGCAAAACCACATTTAGTATCTATTCCCTGTCCAATTTCCACCGTATCGCTCCCCGTGACTTCAGTCATGAGAAACATTCTGTTTTTTGGGCGGGATTGCGACCTCTTTTGAACCTTCCAAATGATGCTGTAATTGAAATTGCCCCTTGCTACACACCAGGGCAAGAAGCTTTGAGCGAATGTAAACTCTCCTCTCTGGAAGCGGGGATGAAGGAGAAGGACTGCCCTCAATATGCATATCAAGAAGTAAATAAAAAAAGAGTACCTGTACTGCAGTGGAAGGACACTGGCCACCGGAAGCAGTACTTGGCCCAGGCTCCATGGCAGGATGATGAAGCCTAGGAGAAAGACGGAGGCGAGGAGGAAACGAGAGTGGGGTGGGAGACATGTGGTAGCCAGCCAATGGTAAGTATAGGTAAGTAATGGGTGGGCCCTAAGGCCCGTTTTATGTTTGTTTTTTTATATACAAGAGATGTGCAGGTCAAACCTAAAAATTGGCTTATTAGTTGCAAAGGATATGAGTCCTTTGCAAGTATTAAGTCCACACCTTTCTCTTTACTGGGAATTAAGTACCCAGTTGTAGAAATTGACTCTTTCAGGGTAGCAAACCAGAGCAACCAAGGCTTACTCAGTGGACAGTGGGCTTGTGCCGCCTGCTCAGTGGTAAGCACCAACAACAAGCATTGTCCAGTCTGTGTTTTTTCTTATAAAAAAGAAAAAAATACTTTGTTACACACACTACTAAATGCTAGACGTTAATTTACAAAAGCTACAAACAGGCAGTTGAAAATACGTTTAGAGACTCCCGCAGAACAGTTCGTAACTCAGCAAGCCATAGCCATAAATCACAATACTCCTACACATATGCCTAGGCACATCATCATAGGGTGCAATTATAGGCCTATTGCCTTTGTCACGGTGTCGCCACATCAATGAAGGTAAAGATACGACATAATAACACAATATAACAACAATTAATTCAATAGGGGTGGTACCTTCTTACAACTGATATTCCTTAAGACTTATCATGACTCCCAGTTAGCTTGTGCTTGTCAATAAAACCTTTGCCTGATTAAGACTAAACCAAGTAACATTGCCATGTCAATATTGTTAATGTCAATATAGCATTGTCAAAGGTATTCAGAGAATATAAGAATCTCTCTTCTATTTTTGACTGGCTGGCGATGCAGCTTTATGATCAACCAACAGGGGATTTTGCACTCCAGAGTCTATTAGTAAACCCCAATCTCCTACAGTGTTTTAGACATCAAACAGACTTCTCCCGGGGTCATTCCTGTAACCCCATGGGAGACTTAAAGCGACAAAAGAAGAGATTATGGCATTTGGGGGCTGCCACAGTCCTGGCATTCCCACAGCACTCCTCAATAACATTGGTGGTGCCTCTGCCCTTTTTGGGTCACCACAGTAACCCAAAAGTGCAAAGTCTTAAGTAACGCAAATAATTCTGGGGAGCTCCTTTAGCTTGGGTCAATTATATTATATTTGTTGCCTTGTGCCGTAGCTTTCAGTTTTTAAAGCTCACGGCAATTTCTGGCTCCCTATGACTGCGCACAGCTTCTTGGAAGCTGGTGTGGCTCTCAGCTTTGTCCTGCTATCCAGCCCATGTGGGGCGAGGGTATGAAATAGCTGATAGGTGAGCAAAGTGGAGTGGATGAAGCACCTGCTGTGCTCCCAGGGCACTGGACTGGCTTTTTTCTTAGTTCCCCAGGAATTGGGGGTGCAAGGACCAGGGAAACCTTGCAGAGGGTGATGGTGCTCATTCTTTTGCATCAGCGCCCAGGGAGCAAATGAACTCTGGGCAGGGGAACCCCAAGCGCCCCTTTCCATCCTTAAGCTTTTTGCACCTACCCCGCATGACCTTGGCCTTTCCCGGTGGAATACTATTCTCCACCAGGTCCCCTAAAAGGACTAGGCTTCTTTTATTTTACTCTTTTCTCCTGCCCCATAGAGCACATCGGCACAACTTTGACATTGTTTTGATCCTGGCAGACAGCTTTAGCCACCGTGGCCCTTTTTGTAGGACTCCTGGTGTCTAAATTTAACTTTCTTATCTGGAGCTTGATTTTGAAGGCTCCCTTTGCAAGATCTGTTCTCTGCCTGGGCCCCCGATACTCTCTCTCCTGCTTGGCATTGACATTCACTTCTCCGGCACAGCCAACAAGTAGAAAATCCTCCATGCCACACTCCACAGGTCCCTCAGCCTCTTAACACCAGCAGGGCACCTGTGTGCCTGCAGACTCAGGGGCTCGTGCACAGAAGTTCCAGGGGAACTCTCCAGCTCCTCTCCCCATGCTGTTCCTCAGGAGGCACAATGGAACCGGAGACACTGGCCCTGGAAAGACCCATCCTAGTTTTGTTTGACCTCTGAGGTCAAAGTCCTTCAGTCCATCTTTTCAGTGGGAACAGGTGGCTTCTCCTGCCAGCTGGCCATTCTTTTGCAGTTGTTGCTCCCAGGTCCAGTGAGTTCTGCAGGGTCTCTCAATTGTGCAGAGGTTCTTAAGTGAGGGTAGAAAGTTCTGGAAGGTGGTTACCTTTGCCTAGTCCGAGGGGGCCACACTATCATTGTACGCCTGCCCAGACCCTCCTGCTAAGCATTCTGGCACATTTAAAGTTGGTATCTTGAAGTGGTCAATGAAAATACATTTCCTGGGATCGTCAGCTCTGTCTCCAACTTCCTGTTCTTGTTCTTTTTTAAACAAAACGTTATTGGGGAGACCTTTCTCTGTATGACTCCAGAGGTTTGACCTTCCTCCTTTGTTTCTGTGGGCTTGCCAAGACCAGGTAAAGTGCAAAGAGTTAAAAAGCACATGCAGATTTCCTCCCCACCACTTCCATTCCAAATGGACCAAGCACCTTTAAATGGTTATATTATGTGGGGATGCCATTAATCCTCTTGCTGGCCAGCAGAGTAATTAACTTGACCAAGTTGGGGAGGACAAAGGCCTAGAATATGATTACAGCTGAGACAGAGAAATATGATAATTTTTCCAGTGGCATAGAGAGTATAGATATCACAAAAGTGGCAATGGATCTGCATTCAGTGTACATGTTTACACTCAAATTGACACCTGAATGGTATCTCTAGGCCTAAATATGGCACAATTGTGAGCTGCTGCTGAATTCACCCATAAGGTGTAATGCAATGAGCCCATACCCTTTTCCGTAAAACACTACAGACCTATGCTATGAGTACCCACTCACACTATAAGGCCTAAATGTGTGGACCCACACACAGAAGAGGGGGAGGAGAGGAACTCCTACTACGACCTCCTCTATAATTAACTAACCAC
Source organism: Lissotriton helveticus (assembly GCF_964261635.1). NCBI lineage: Eukaryota > Metazoa > Chordata > Amphibia > Caudata > Salamandridae > Lissotriton > Lissotriton helveticus. The sequence continues at coordinate 191,421,815 of NC_136060.1, forward strand.
ACACAGAGAAGTAGGAGTGAAGAAAGCGCTTACTAAAGGTTTAGTGGCAAAGTCAAAATGTTTGAAAAACTGCCCTCACCCACAAACATTTGTGGGATGCTTCATCATTGAACTGATAAACACACCCCTGAGCAGACCAACACATGGGGTGGAGCAATAGGCTGGGGGAAACAATACAAACGCAAAGAAGAGTAGGGATCAAGCAAAGAATAAGAGCAGAAACTCAGATGTAAAACGAACTCAGTAATATCCAAGTACCTATTTTATTCAGAGATTCCCTGGTCAGGATTAAAAAGGTATCGCAAACCAGAGGATGGTGGAGATTAGGGTAGATTATGAACCATTCATTTCTCCTCTCTGCAATTAAATCAACATGTTTCAGCCAGATATTGTGTTTCCCCCGGCTTTCAACAGGACTACTAGATCCCCGTGATTATACCCTCCTATCCTACCTTAATAAGAGGATCGAGAACTAAACCTGTACTTATACGCAGGTCATGTAATCACACTTCGGGTAAAATCAAGTTTCACTGTAGTTTGTGCTCGAAAAAGCGTAGAAGCGAGGGTCGCTCCCTTTAGTCACACATTCATCAAGGTGAGTCCACCTCAGTAACATTGTCTCTCCCAGCACCATAAATGTGTGGAACCTAGTTTCTACAACTGGACAAACACTGCAAAGCTGGAACCACTGGAAGATGGAGGAGTTCAAACGAAGAGTTCATCACAATTAGGTGATAGATTGCAGGAGTGTTCCCTGGTTAGTGTGAGACTTGAGAATAGCTTTATCATAAACAAACAGATGCATAGAAGGTGAACAAGCTTTTAGGGTTCCAGCACACAGGGGTCACTGCACTTCGTGAGTTGGCGCCAGTTGCCAACTTTGAAAAGACACACAGACACTGCAGGAAGGATTCAAGTGCCTTTAGGCCTTTAGTTGTGGCCCATGGAGTTCAGGAGAGAAAAACAGCTCTACCGTTCATGTCAGATCCTCTCAACTGTGATGGTAAAAATGTATATTTACAAACACTCCAAAACGTTGTCTCGAAAAGAACGAACGACGGGGCATATTATCAACATATAGCGATATTTATCGCTAAGTAGGGTTAGCGGCAATTTTTGTATCGCCGCGCATCACCGGATTTTATCGCTGAGATAACGTGTTATTAGCAACGTTTATCTCAAAAGGGATAAAATTCCCGGCGATAGCGGCAAAATCCGTGAATATCACTGAGAATACAGCAATATTCACGCATTATCGCTAACAGGGTCTTAGCCAATATATCCACCTCCCATTGTCTATAATGGCTAAGAACTGGTCTGAGCTTGTGTTAGTTTTTGGAAATATTCGTGCTCAGCGCGAATATTTTCATCGCTACGCCTGGGTTGGTAATAGGCGATAGCGATGTTAGCGACTGCTTTCAGTCGCTAACAGGTTGGGTACGCCCACTTTGCATGTCATTAGCGATAAATATCGCGGACATGCAAAGCGGGCCCCAAACCGCTCGCTATCGCCTACAAGCTGTCGCTAACTGCTGTTAGCGACAGCTTGCTAATAGGGCGATAGTATTATCGCCGCTTAGCGGCCGAAAACGGCCGCTAAAGCAGCAAAAATTGCCTATCGCCCCCCCTTGATAATATGCCCCGATATTCTCAAGGGAGGGCAAAAACACCACATTATGAGCTATACCAACCCACTACGTAACATATACCCAATATGTACACACTCTTTTAATGGAGGATGGGACCTGCCACTCACTAACGTAGGGCCAGTTTCATGGTTGGTAATAGTATTTTGATTTATCAAGGGTTCAGGCATTTTCACCTGTACCCTTAACGTGGGGCCTTGGTTCCCGAGTCTGTACTGTGTTTGTATGTTGTAGAAATTGATGATTGTAGCACAGTCTGGGATTTGCTTGCATTTGGAGCAGCCCTACTAGCCTGTAATTCAATGGTTCTCTAGTTGTCTAGTAGTACACATTCTGCAGACTCTTTTTTATCAGAAATTCACTCTGGTGCCTGGTAATAACATCTGTATAAATTTAATGTCGGAGAATGGTGTGCAATTCATATTCCATAGGATATCTGATGTTCTCGTAATCTGAATATCATCTATAAAAGTATTGTATGACATACCTATTGTGCCCTTCATTTAATTTCCAAAAGATCGCCCCCATTGTGTGTAGTTTTTCTATTATGAATTTCAATGGGCTTATATGTTTGCAAATTATATTTAGGAATCATGATTGAAGTCAAACTGTGTTCTGACAGCGCTATTCTGTTGCCAGGCATCTTTCAATGTAGAAATGCCTGGGAAAGTGACTGATAAAATTATCATTACTTGGGTTGGTTTGGGAGATTTAAAGGCGCTGTTCTTTGTACGTATTTTAACTCAAGGCGAGGCTCTGCACCATTTTTGGTAACAGGAGACATTGTGTCTGGTATAGAACTCCTTCACTATTCCTTTAGTGGCTGTGCTCATGTCTGTGGACCTGGGGAAACAGCAAAGGTGCAGAGACCTGTCAACAAGATCACAACCTCCACTGGTCTGCAATGAGGTAGCTATCTTTCACCTGGAAGTCATGAACCTATGCCCACCTGAGAATGTGGTACAAAAGGGGGTGGTGATGGACGGAGCATCTGAACCAATCAAACACTGACACCCAGTCAACAGATCTGGGTTTAATCCATCACCGTTCTTTAGCCCACTCTGCCACCCCAGTTCAGGCATGGCCATATGCAACTCAGTCTGACCCTGTGCCTCATGGGAACAGTCCAGCCCGAACTGCCAAGCCATGACTTCCCTGGACCGGAAACAAGCTTCCTAGGACCGGTCTCTGGCATTTCAGCCGTCTTCAGCCAGGCTTGCTTGAATCCAGTGGCAAAGTGAGCAAGGGACTCACGTCTGAGCATACCCTGCCAACTTATGGTGAACAAAGCGGTACAAAAGGGGGCGGTGATGGACGGAGCATCTGAACCAATCAAACACTCACACCCAGTCAACAGATCTGGGTTTAATCCATCACTGTTCTTTAGCCCACTCTGCCACCCCAGTTCAGACATGGCCATATGCAAATCAGTCTGACCCTGTGCCTCATGGGAACAGTCCAGCCCGAACTGCCAAGCCATGACTTCCCTGGACCGGAAACAAGCTTCCTAGGACCGGTTTCTGGCATTTCAGCCGTCTTCAGCCAGGCTTGCTTGAATCCAGTGGCAAAGTGAGCAAGGGACTCACGTCTGAGCATACCCTGCCAACTTATGGTGAACAAAGCGGTACAAAAGGGGGCGGTGATGGACGGAGCATCTGAACCAATCAAACACTCACACCCAGTCAACAGATCTGGGTTTAATCCATCACTGTTCTTTAGCCCACTCTGCCACCCCAGTTCAGACATGGCCATATGCAAATCAGTCTGACCCTGTGCCTCATGGGAACAGTCCAGCCCGAACTGCCAAGCCATGCCTTCCCTGGACCGGAAACAAGCTTCCTAGGACCGGTTTCTCGCATTTCAGCCGTAGGCATGGCTTGGCAGTTCGGGCTGGACTGTTCCCATGAGGCACAGGGTCAGACTGATTTGCATATGGCCATGTCTGAAAAATTCTATAGCACTGAGAATCTTCTTGAATTGAAACAATAACACAACTATTACAGGGGTGACTGTAACTTCAACTAACAAAAGATCAATCAATCAATCAGAGCATTTGTATAGCGCACTACTCACCCAGAGGGTCTCAAGGCGCTAGGGGAGGGGGGTCCGCTACTGCTCGAACAGCCAGGTCTTGAGTTGCTTCCTGAAGGCGAGGTGGTCCTGGGTCAGGCGGAGGTGGGTCGGGAGGGAGTTCCATGTCTTGGCGGCGAGGTAGGAGAAGTACCGTCCCCCTGTGGTGGCTCTTCGGATGCGGGGGACGGCGGCGAGGGCGTGGCCGGTCGATCGGAGCTGGCGTTTGGGAGCGTAGAAGTTGAGGCGACTGTTGAGGTACCCTGGGCCTTGGTTGTGTAGGGCTTTGTGTGCGTGGGTGAGGAGACGGAAGGTGATTCTCTTGTTGACCGGGAGCCAGTGCAGGTCTCTCAGGTGTCCGGAGATGTGGCTGCGACGGGGGATGTCCGGGATGAGTCGTGCTGAGGTGTTCTGGATCCGCTGGAGTCTCTTCTGGAGTTTGGCGGTGGTTCCGGCGTAGAGGGAGTTGCCATAGTCCAGGCTGCTGGTGCCGAGGGCCTGGGTGACCGTCTTCCTGGTCTCGGTGGGGATCCACCGGAAGATCTTACGTAGCATGCGCAGGATGTTGAAGCACGACGAGGAGACTGCGTTGACTTGTCTGCTCATGGAGAGGGAGGAGTCCAGGATGAATCCCAGGTTGCGTGCGTGGTCTGTTGGTTTGGGTGCGCTGCCTAGGGCAGGGGGCCACCAGGAGTCATCCCAGGCGGAGGGTGAGGATCCCAGGATGAGGACTTCCGTCTTGTCCGAGTTCAGTTTCAGGCGGCTGTTTTTCATCCATTCGGCTACCTCTTTCATCCCTTCGTGAAGGTTGGCTCTGGCGGTGGCGGGGTCGTTGGTGAGGGAGAGGATCAGCTGGGTGTCATCGGCGTAGGAGATGATGTTGAGGTTGTGCTGGCGTGCGATGGCTGCGAGGGGGCTCATGTAGACGTTGAAGAGGGTTGGGCTGAGCGAGGAGCCTTGGGGAACGCCGCAGATGACTTCGGTGGCTTCAGATCTGAACGCGGGGAGGCGGACTCTCTGTGTCCTTCCGGCGAGGAAGGAGGTGATCCACTCCAGTGCCTTCTCCTGGATTCTGACGTTGCTGAGACGCTGTACTAGTGTATGGTGGCAGACAGTGTCGAAGGCCGCGGAGAGGTCTAGGAGGATGAGGGCTGCTGTTTCTCCGTTGTCAAGCAGTGCTCGGATGTCATCGGTGGCTGCGATCAGGGCGGTCTCGGTGCTGTGGTTGGCCCGGAATCCAGACTGTGAGAGGTCGAGGGATCCGTTCGTCTCGAGGAAGGCGGCCAGCTGCTTGTTGACGGTCTTCTCGATGACTTTTGCAGGGAACGGGAGGAGCGAGATGGGGAGGTAGTTCTTGAGGTCAGTGGGGTCGGCTGATGGCTTCTTGAGAAGAGCGCTGAGTTCGGCGTGCTTCCAGCTCTCCGGTAAGGTAGCGGTGTCGAAGGAGGTGTTGATGATGTCCCGCAGGTGGGGTGCGATGACAGCGTCGGCCTTGTTGAAGACGTGGTGGGGGCAGGTGTCAGTCGGAGATCCGGAGTGGATGGAGTTCATCGTGCGGACGGTGTCTTCGGTGCTGATCGGGGTCCAGGCGCGGAGGGTGGTGGTGGGGGGCGGTGGTTCGGACGTGGCGTGCGTCAGTTGAGTGCTGAAGCTGTTGTGTATGTCCGCGATCTTGTTGTGGAAGTAGGAGGCGAGGGAGTTGCAGAGGTCTTGCGAGGGGGTGATGTCGTTGTTTCCGGCGTTGGGGTTGGAGAGCTCTTTAACAATGTTGAAGAGTTCCTTGCTGTTGTGTGCGTTGTAGTCCACTCGTTCCTTGAAAGCAGTTTTCTTGGTGGCGCGGATGAGTTGGTGGTGTTTTCAGGTGGCGAGCTTGAGGGCAGTCATGTTGTCCGGTGTTGGGTCTCTGCGCCAGGTTCTCTCGAGGGCTCGGCAGTTCTTCTTGGAGCTCTTGAGTTCGTCGGTGAACCATGGGGCTTTCTTGCTGCCGGGTCTGCTGGGCGGGGTCTCAGGGGGCCGAGGTCGTCTGCGCAGTCGCTGATCCACTGCGTGAGGTTGTTGGCTGCTTGGCTGGGGTTCGTTGCGCTGGTGGGTGGGTTCTTGATCAGGGAAGTCGCGATCTGGTCGGCTGAGATCCTGTTCCAGTTTCTGCGTGTAACCTGTTGCTGGTGGTGGTGGATCGTGGTCCTTCTGAAGCTGAAGTGGACGCAGCTGTGGTCCGTCCAGTGGAGTCCGGTGGCGTGGCTGAAGGTGATGTCCTTGTTGGATGAGAAGACGGGGTCGAGTGTGTGTCCGGCGTAGTGGGTGGGGGTGGTCACCAGCTGCTTGAGTCCCAGGTTGGCGAGGTTGTCCAGCAGGGTGGTGGTGTTGCGGTCGTTGTTGTTCTCCAGGTGGAAGTTGAGGTCCCCGAGGAGGATGTAGTCAGTGGAGAGGAGGGCGTGTGGGCTGATGAAGTCGGCGATGTCCTCGCAGAATTGTGTGCGTGGTCCCGGGGGTCTGTAGATGAGGGTGCCTCTGAGGGTGGGCTTGGGGTTGATGTGGACCTGGAAGTGCAGGTGCTCGGCGGGTGCGAGGGAGTCGTCGGTGTTGGTCATGATGCGGATCGTGTTCTTGTGGATGATGGCGATGCCTCCTCCGGTCTGGTTGATACGGTCCCTACGGATGATCTTGTAGCCGTCTGGGATGGCGATGGCGATGTCGGGCGATGAAGAGGCGTTCATCCAGGTTTCCGTGAGGTAGGCGACGTCTGGTGAGGTTGTGTCGAGCAGGTTCCAGAGCTCGACGGCGTGTCTGTGGACGGAGCGGGTGTTGAGCAGGATGCATTTCAGGTGGCTGCTGCTGTTGCTCATCTTGGTCTTGGTCGGTGCTGGAGAGGTGCAGGTCCGGATGCAGGTGAACTTGCAGGAGTGGCAGCAGAAGGGTCCGTGGGTGCGTCTCGGGGTGGCTCGGTAGCAGCCCGGGAATCTACCGGCGTTGAGTGCGTAGAGTTTGGTGGCGTCGTAGGTCCGGCGGGTGGGCTGGTTTCTGCGGGGGCCAGGGATCCTGGCGCTGGGCGCAGTCCAGGCGCGGACGGGCGCAGACGGGCTTACCTTTGGCGCACCTTCGGCGCTCAATCGGTGCTCCCGCTGCGCGCGTCCGCTGCGTGGTCGCTTTGGGGGCGTCATAAGAAGGGTGACGGGAGGGCGGGTCAGCTGGGCGTCGGTCGCGGTTCGGCCAATGGGCCGGTGGTGGGCGGGGCCTGTGTGGAGCTGCGGCGGGAAAAACTGGCGAGCGGGCGGCTCTGCTGTGGCTGGGCCGCTCGGGGGGGAAGGGGGGCGTCGGCGGCGGAAAAAGCGGCAAAAGGCTGGCTTGTCAGGAGCAGGAGGCGGCAGGAGGAGCAAGGGGGTGGCCCGGCCTGGTGAGAGGCGCAGCGGTCAAGATCTCCCCAATGTAATAAAACATACTGATCAAAACAAAAGTGATGGATAGAATGTTTGAATGAATCTGAACCACGTCAATTACTAGGAGCTGCTTCCCAGTCATTTGTTTTTTGCCCACCATGCCCCCTTCATTCCGTACCAGCCATGTGTAAATCTGCCTTGGTCTTCCTCCAATAAGAACTGTCCTGCCCATACTGCAAGATCTGGCCCCCTGCTTTGGCCTGTTTGAGCCTCGTCAGTAGGGTGCAGCTTGACTCCTATGATAGACAACACAGGACCCACCAAAAGGCATGTCTTCATGCTTAGGACTTTGCAGTGAGAAAAGTGATAGCCATAGTGCTTGAATTAATCTCAGCCACTGATAATTACTTGAGGCCACACCCCAGTCCATACAGCCTATAGTTACGTTGCATGTTAAAACATACGTTTTTCCTTCCTTTCTCACTCTTAACTCATTAATGTTTCCCTTTGAAGGCAGATGTTAAACTTCTATAGATCAGCTGTTCTGCCTAAAGCAAGTGACACATAGCATAGCTTGGTGAAGCTCATAAAATATTTTACATTGTAAAACATGAGGTTGCGGTTCTGTGCAGCTGTTTTAACTGCTTCATATCTGGATATTAAGCAAATAGTTTGAAATGTTTAGTTAAGAAAACATTTAGTTGGAAACTATTCAAAAACATTTTGTTTGAAAACTCATAATGCAAAACAAATGTGAAGGACCAACTTCATCCATTACATCATCACATCTTACTAGTACGACTTGACTCTAGTACCGAAATGGCTATGGTCGGTAACTAAATGGTAAACCTACCCATCAGCGGTAATCTCAGGTTAAGACAGGGAGCATGGATGACGTTATGGCTAGTTGCAGGTCTTAAAATAATGGCACTTATTATGAGTAGCCTAGTTTCAGGTTACCCGGAGTCCAGACATTCTGATTCCAGATGCCATCCATGCACCTAAGCCTGGCTATTCCAAGTTATACAGCCCACAGTGGGGCGCAGTATGTTGACCCAGAACCTGCATACTGATCCCTGACGTGTGCCGAATAATGGGACATTTATTTAATGCTATTTATCACCTGCACTGAGCAGGAACTGAATGGGATAGGGGATTTAGTGTGGGTCATGGCGCGGGGAACAGAGACATTGTCCATGGCAAAGAGAAGCTGTGACCTGGCTGGGGAAAGTATTCCATGCTCCGGATATGTGGTTGCAGGTATCAGGTGGGGATTGGCCTTTGCGGATGCCAATAGCCCCGCCCACAATTTTACTGAATACAGATCTGCACCTGATATTTTTCCACCCGGGAGTACGGGGTGTCATAAAATCACATGCATCAATTTGGGGTCTCTCCCTCAGATATCAAAAAAGGATCACTGACATAATATCGAATACACAAATATAGAATTACCAAAATATCGAAGAAAAAATATAGAATGCAAAAATATCGAATTCGTATCTACAAACAGGTAAGTACAAAAATATCGAATCAAAATTATAGTTTTACAAAATATAGTTAGTCAAAATATCGATTTTTTTTAAATGTCTTAAAAGTAATTTAAAATTAATGAAATAATAAATATAACATTTACTATTACCACCCCAGTGAGTGCAACAGTAGGGAAAGCGTTGGATAGCGTAGGGGTAAGAATTACTATTCCCACTCCAGAGAGTGCAACAGTAGGGAAAGCTTTGGATAGCGTAGGGGTAAAAATTACTATTCCCACTCCAGAGAGTGCAACAGTAGGGAAAGCGTTGGATAGCGTAGGGGTAAAAATTACTATTCCCACTCCAGAGAGTGCAACAGTAGGGAAAGCGTTGGATAGCGTATGGGAAAAAATTACTATTCGATATTAAATTACTTACCTTCAATTCAATATTTGTCACCACTATATTCTGTCCATTCGATATTTTGTCCATTCTATATTTTGACTTCGATATTTTGGTAATTCTATATTTTGAATTCAATATTTTGTCTTGTTACCATCAAAAAATACCATCCCTTTGTTCCATAGAAGCCTCTGTCCCTTACACCGGATTCTAAATCTGGTTATTTACTTCTATGGTGTAGAAACAGTTGGTAAGAAACGTGTTACCAATTGTTGCTACATCGCAAAGACCTTTCAGACAAGATTGACAGGGTACTTTGTGAGCTTTTCAGCCCAGTGCTGCTTGTCTGCTTTGACTGAGTGCAGAACGCACAGCTGCAGGAGAGGGAAGGAAGGCAGGGAAGGTGGTGGTGGGTTAACGATTGGTAGATAATGTAGTTTTTGTCACATTTGGGTCAGATAGGAGAGACTATCTTATGTTTGGCTCCCACATTACTCCTTTGCCCCTGCGTTGTAGTTGACAGCAGGGGCTGATGATTTTGGAAGCCATACATAAAATACAATTATAAATGGGTAAATAATAAACTACCTAAAAAACGAACTAAGGGGATGTGTTTCGCTTAGGGTTCAGAGCGACAAGATAGACAACTTGAACTTCGCTCTCATTGTCTATTTGATGTCACTCAGACCCCCTCGGTGACAATTAGCCCCCATAATTCACTGTTAACCAGCTATAATTCAATATATCATCCATAGAACCTCCCAAGTCTCACTCTTTTTTCCTAGTCCTATTTTTGCAGGCAGGGAAGTGCACGTGTTAAAGTTGCCGTTTCCAATATACTCGCAGTCATTTTGGTGGTGCCGCACGTCCGCTTGAGTTAGCGGTCCACTTTTTTAAGCACACAGCATTACTTAGAGCAGCTGTTGTGCAGATGTCTTAGAACAAGATAGGGTGTGGTCCTGAGGCACCACTACGTGTGTGGATGTGATGCATCTATTTATAAAAACAATTCTTATCCTGCACTTTAGTAATTTAGCTGGGGGACCTGGGCCTTTTTATTTGAAAAAATACCAAATTTTTGCAGGAAGCGAAGTACACATAATAAAGTGCCCGCTTCCAATACACTTGTGGTCATTTTGGGTGTGCTGTGCGTCCGCTTCAATCAGTGGTTCAGTTTTGTATGTGCACTGCCCTACTTAGGGCATCCATGGTGCAGACGCCTTAGAACAAGGTAGGGATTGGCCCTGAGGCACTGATACATGTGTGGGTGTGCAGCTTCATCTTCTAAAAACAATTCTTGTGTTGCCCTTTAGTATTTTAGCTGGGGGACCTGGGGCCTTTTATTTAAAAAAAAACCAAACTAATATTTGCAGGAAGCAATGTGCAAGTGTTAAAGGTCCCGCTTCCAATACACTTGCAGCCATTTTGGGTATGCTGCGTGACCGCTTGAGTCAGCGGTGCAGTTTTTTTTATGTGTACGGCCCTAATTAGAGTGGCTGTGGTGCAGACTTATTAGAACAAGGTAGGGTGTCACCTTGAGGCACCACTACATGTGTGAGAATGTTGCATCTTTTTTTTAAAAATAATTCTTGTCCTGCACTTTTGTATCCTAGCTGAGGGACCTGGAGCATTTGTGTTAAAAAAATAATACCTAATTTTTGCAGGAAGCGAGGTGCACCTGTTAAAGTGCCTGCTTCCAATATACTCATGGCCATTTTAGGTGTGCTGCGCATCGGCTTGAGTCAGCGGTCCAGTTTTTTATATGCACAACCCTACTTAGATCGGCTGTGGCGTGGACACCTTAGAACAAGGTAGGGTGTCGCCCTGAGGCCTCGCTACATATGTGGGTGTGCTGTATCTTTGTTAAGAAACAATTCTTGTGTCGCATTTTTGTATTTTAGCCGGGGGTCCTGGGCCCTTTTAATTTTTTTAAATACCTTATTTGTACAGGAAGCAAGATGCACATGTTAAAGTGCCCTCTTCCAATACACTCACAGCCATTTTGGGTGTGCCACACATCTGCTTGAGTCAGCGGTCCAGTTTTCTAAATGCACGGTCCTAAATTGAGCGGCCATGGTGTGGGTGCACAGCAATTGTGTCGGGCAGGCCCCTGGGTCCTGCCTGACTGGACCAAGGGGCCAGGAACCCGGCATCTCATCAACCAGCAAGGAGGGTGTTTACACCTAAAGAACGTTTGGCAATGCCACCAGCCTGCTCTAAAACTTCCCTGGCTTCCTTAAACCCGCAGGTAAGCCCACTAGGTTGCAACTTCTGCAACTTCCTAGCTAAGTCTCACAATACCAACCACAGTATCAGCCCTAGAAATGCTGCCTGCACCCATAAGTAGCCAAGCAATAAAGCAGGCGCCTCTGGTAGTATCCTAGTGAGAGATTTCAGCTTCTTTAGTATTAACTGCCAATTTCGCCCCAGACGCCAACAACACATACGCAACTTTATATTGTACAAGAGTCCAGACGCCCTGTTTTTAAAAGAAACATGGCTGGACAAAGCATCTTCTCCAGACGTTATTGCCACACTCCCATCTGATTATGCCATTGCTAGAAGGGATCGACAGAGCAGGCCAGGGGGTGGGATCCCCATTATTTTAAAGAATAAATATACATGGAAAACACATGAGCTACCCATTCCTTATTGTGAAGCTCTGTTTTTTCATTGTGTCTCCCACAAACTCACACTATCTGGGGTCTTGATATATCGGCCACCGGGATACACAGGGAACTGGTGCTCTATGGCACCCAACCTACTCTCTCCCTATATTCTCAAGTGTGCCAATTTTACACTACTAGGTGACCTTAAACCCATCTTGAAGTTCCCATGTGTAATCTGGCTATGACATTTATAGAGGATTTGAGTGCTCTGAATTTAGGTCTTATCAATTCAGATCCCACCTATGAGGCAGGCCACCTTCTTTACCCCATTTTCTCTAAGTTTATGGAACTCATCACATACCTTTCTTGCAATTTTTATTTGGGGGCGATTATTAGCTTTAATGGATACTACGAGTGCCCTTTTAGGCTTGCGACATGGGCTATTATACCACGGTTGAGATGGCGACCTAGCCGGTCTAGGGGCATTATTAGGGTAGAAGAAATCCAATGACACTTCCCTTAATTTAGAAAAGTTCTTCTCAACCACTTCCAAATCTAGGTCATCCCTACTTTGAATATATTGGACAGACACCTCTTCACACACCGGGATTAGTGCATCATTTAGACTACTCATCTTATCCTGCGATTGAAGGAAATTGTTCCACCGCACTCTCCTCCTACAATTTGAGACAATCAACCTAGAATCAATGGGGTTAGCTGGGTGCACATTTTCAGAATTTAGTGCTTTTAGTTCTATTGTTAGGGCATGGTGGTCACTATCTAATCGTGTGATAATTTTAAAATCAATCATCCTATCCCAGGAGTTTGAGTCAATTAAGATTTAATCTAGTAAAAACCCACGATCCTTGCTGTAGAACGTGTAACCATGTGATGTATTGGAGAGTGATCTCCCATTACACGCTCTTAGTGAATGTTTTAAGACAAGGCAGTTCATCTGAATTACCAGGGGAGACCATTATTTTACTTTCGGACATCTGGACTCTGGAATTTCCAGACAATGATCCTCATCATGTATGTTTTCAAAAGACAGACCCTCGAGTGGCTCAAACTGACAGTTGAAATCCCCGCCAACAATAACCATTTTATTTGCATCAATAGAGCATAAAAATGTAGATAAGTCCTCCACCGTGTTAGACTCTTTGTCCCTAGGGGTAGGCCTTGAATATAAATGTATTAAAACAACAGGAGGCTTGGAGGGGAACTGCAGTTGATCCAAGTGGTAGGCCCCCCAGTTGGTCCCCCCGATATTGCTGGAATACTAAAAGAGGCATACCCAGAATTAGTTACCTCCCCTCTTGCCCACGTTTCCTGGAACATGCAGACCTCAAATTGACTAATAAATGATGCCCAATCAGGGTCATCCAATTTGTTATTTATACCCGCTATGTTCCAAGACAGGACCTGTGTTGCCTGACAGTCATGTAAGTTATTTTTAGAGGACACTAAGGGAGGCAACTGCGTTGGAGCTTTTATTAGACCAGTATCTTCTCACTCATTTGGCCCTATAAGTGTAAGGTGTTCAGAATTTTCTAACTGGGCTCAAACTCCTTCAAGATTGGTACTACTTCTGGAGCCGCTCATGCTCCTTCTAACTAGTCCCTCCTCTTTTCCGGGGTTTAGCCCTTTACCCTTATTCTTCTGCTCCAAGGATGCGGGGATTTTTCCTCCTTATTGGGTAGGGGAACTCCTTTTAGTCAGTCAACACCTTCTAGGGAACTAAATCTATTTTCAGTGGGAATATTAAAAATAGGTTGGTTATGCCATTGAGGGTCTCGGTTGAAAGGTACAAAATTATTAAATACTGGTCTCCTTCCCATCCCCTGGTGATGGCCATACTGTTGAGGCCTGTTCGGTGGGTAAAAATAGCCTAAATGAAATGGTAAGATGCTGCCCTTATTCCTCGCGTACTCTATGGCTAAAACACTTTGAGTTGTCTGTGGGTTTCTAAAATCAATTACTATGCAATCTCCTTGTATATCCTTATGTCGTTCACCTATCCAACCCACCCTTCTTGTTGTTAGGATCTCTTCAGAAATCTCATAACCATAATTGCTATTGTTCACTAACCAGTGGACACATTTATTCTTCAATTCTTGGTGGGATTCAGTTAGACCCTTTCTTAAATCCGGTACACCTGCTAGAACCACTACATAGGGAGTTGAAGCAGGTGGTAAATTTACAATTGGTGGGACATAGGTCTGATTATTGCGTTCTAAAACTGATCGGGTTTCTTGAACCTCCTTTCTAGGATTTTTCTGTGCTTCCCTTTTGCTTTTAGACAAAGGTGAACTATTATTTACTACACTCGTTTGCACCGGGGAAGGCATGGTTTCATTCTGCTTCCTAGCCTGTTGAACACTATCCGCATTTAAGGAAGAGGCTTGTTCATTAGAAATCGGACCAGAGTTTGCCAATTCTTTGTCCGTAGTAGCCTGCTGACATATCCTGCTATCTAAGCTAATAGTGTCCTTAATTAGCTCTCTGGATTTTATCTATTCATTCAAATTTGCCGATAGCCCATCTATCCTTTCTGTTAGAGGTCTTAGCTCCTCCTTAATAATAGCTCTCATTTGCATATGGAGATTAGTCACCAATAATGAGACCCACCCAGGCTGATCGTTAATGTGACCAATAGGAACCCCTATGTTGTTACCATCTTTATTGCATTTTTCGGGAGTAATGCCTTGCTGTTTTTTCCGTCTAACAGGTGGTTTTGCTTTGGGCTTTGGTTTAGCTTTGGTATTTTTGCCCGGTTGGTTTATGATAACGGCCTCGGGTGACTCTATGGGGACAACCTCTGTAAATAGTTTTTGATCATTAGAGAGCTCTAGATTTGGGGCCCTTGTGTCTAAAGTAGGGCTGGGGACCGTCATTGCTATTTCTAAATTTGGAGTACAGGATAGACGTCTCTCAGTCCTTTCTATTTCTGTGGCCACAGCTCCTAGGGCTTTCTCTCACATCCTATCTATAGAGGTAGGTTTGGAGTTTGTTTTCGACAGGGGTACAGCTTGTTTCTTGTCCGCACAGTACCGTTTCCTCATTTTTCAAGCTTATAACAATTTTAAACATATTTGTTAATAATCTCCGCTGTACAATTAAACTGTAAAGTAAACGCACAGAATTAACCCTGCTAACATGCGGTACTGGCTATATACTTCTCAAAGCAGCACACCAAGTTAATACCGTTGGAATGGACCAGTCTCAAGAGGTATCAAACTTGATGTAAGTCAACGGTACCTTTTGTCCAGGGCTCACGATATAAGTGTTAGGGGGGATGCCCAGCCCAGCCTCCTCCGGCCGCTGACAGGCGCGGGATGGCCGGGCCGGTTTTGAGGGCCTCAGGCGCCCTCCAACAGCATCACTGGCTCTGCGCCTCTCAGAGCCTTCTGGGAGTCGTAGTTTGGGCCTCAGTTTTTGCAGGCGGCTCTACTCCCCGCAGCGGTGGTGATTGTGGTGAAAATGGCAGACTCACGCTGGTTCTCCTATGCAGATAACATGCAAATTATTTTCTCCTTATCATCTGCACAGGAATGCTGCACTGGACCCCTGAATTTGTGCTTGAGCCGGACTTCTTCCTGAAAGAATAACAACTCACTCAATCTTAATGGGGAGAAGACCAGAGTAATGGTCTTAGGTGAGAACTCTTGGCTTTGGCACCCTCAGCATTGGCCGGAGGATCTTGGGGCCCTCCCGGAACTGTCTCCAAAGGTAAAGAACATTGGTTTCTGGCTGGATGAGTGTCTATCCATGAAGACTCAAAACAATCATTTGGATGATTCCACCGTCAGCCTAAAAAATTGTGATCCAAGACTGATTCTTTAAAGAATAGATTATAGAAACATCCTGTATCTGGGAGCAGATAAGGCATCTATTAGACACCTACAAATTGTTCAGAACTCTGCGGACAGACTTCTGTATCACCTTCTGAAGTTTGCCTCCACGTCAAACCTACCTCATGAGCTTCCCTGACTGGCCGTGGATAAATGAAAACAGTGTAAAGCCTTGTGCTATCTTCACAAGGTTATATCTGGTACAAGTGCTCAATGTATTCAAGATCTGGTGGTCCCTTAGCAGCATGTGTGCACACTTCGTTCTTTCAACGGGTCCCTCTGCAATGCACCTAAAATCAGCCTGTCATGCATGGGAGGTCTACCATATGCATAACTTGACCGAACGTTATGGAATGCACTATCAAAACTCTCTGAACAGGTTCCACAAGAACTTACAACCTGGATATTCGAACTCTGTGGGCTCACTCTATCCCACCTTTGTCCAGTGCCGAAAATCCCCTTGGGGACACTGACTGCTGTACTAGACAAAATAACAATAATAAGAATAAGAATAAAAATAAGAAGAAGAAGAAGAAGAATAATGAGAAGAAGAAGAAGAAGAAGAAGAAGAAGAAGAAGAAGAAGAAGAAGAAGAAGAAGAAGAAGAAGAAGAAGAAAACAATTATAGTCCAGTCTCCTGTACAACTGCCATGTGCTTGCCGCAAAATAACTTTTGCCCCTCATTGCATATTTCTGAATATCCCACGGTGACCACAACATTTCTTTTCATGGAATGAACCTCACCTCTTCCAAATGGTGACAAATATCACCCCCCACACTTTTCTCAACCTACTAGACTGGCACAGTGGCCAAGATCTTGCTTTAGAGATCACACACTGTACCAAAAGAGATACAGGAAAAGGGGACACGTGGCAGCACCTCTCTTTACTGTGTATACAATCAGAAAAATGCACCCGACAACAGAGCGGACACAGATAAACGGCACTGGGAACAGGTGCATTGATTCTTCTGAGGTTTGCACCTGGACAATCATGGGGGAATACTGCTATATGTTGACTGTTACATTGTAGGGAAAGGTTTCATTCCTCATGTCACCACATTTATCACATGAGGACCACTACTATGTTTATTCATGGGGTAACTAGGGCTGCGATGTGAGAAGCTGAAACGATAGCTGTGCGGTTAGTTGATCTGGCATGGGCATGCTGCGGGAATGGAGTTTAGCATCCTCGTTCTGTGATATCCAATGCACTCATCGATGTCCTAGAAAGAAATCCTGTTTAGTAGAAAACGTTCAAGTGAGAAAGCTTGAGACAATTAAAAGATTCAATAAGTGTCTTATCTGTTAAACATCCCATTACAATGATTTGTTTCATGGAATGCCTTGCACATGAATTGACGATTAGCACTGCCAGCTTGCTAAATTACAGTAAAGGGAATTGTTACTTAACAAACTTGTTTTGATTGTAATAAGAACACCGACAAAGAACAGAACACTCTAAAGCAGCAAACTGAAGCAGTCAACTGAAACAAGCGAAATTGTTATCATCATAAAGAGAGCATATGTGTATATATTTTATTTGTCACTCATTTGCCTATCTATCTATATAGGTGCCTCATGGCTGGTGTTATGTGAGACACCGTCAGCCTGTTCTGGCTTTTTTAGCCAGACAATGTGGCATTCTGGGACGTTTAGTTTGGATTTTGTTATTATAGCATGGGTTTAAAAGTTCTATCATGTCAAATGCTGCTTATCAAAATACCAGGATTGATTGAAGGAACCAGACATGACATGAGAACTTTAGTGCATTTGTGCTTTTTTCTGAATTACGTGAGTCCCAATGTGTACCTTTATTGCATAAAAAATACATTTAATTCACACTTACTTAAGACGACAATAAACATAATCTAAAAATGTGGTTAATTTCGCAATAAGTTGGCCATCTGTTTTAGAGAAACAATAGGCACCAGCCTCTTTGACAGATCTACAATGAATTCAATTAAATGCATTTTCAGGTATTTCTTCCTCATGTCCAATAAACTATGATGCAAACAAATTAAATGCTCAATCAACTCCTCTATATATTTACATAGAGGATAGGCTTTTGAGGGTAAACAGTTAGTGCTCCAAGACCCCTCAATTTGAGCTACTGTAGCAAAAAAAGAAAGAAATCTCATGTATATTAGTTTGCATCCTGCATTCAGATTAGAGGCTGAATATTCTTCTTTTACTCTAGAGTAGGACGTCGTTGTATAATGAGCATGTCTCTATTTCTGTAATATTAACAAATCTGCACCTCTTGCATTGCTTCATAGTTTGATTAACCTATTTCGCTCCAAACAGGGCAATATTTTATGATCCGCAGATAACGGTAGATTGTTATTACTTTATTAACAGATGCCAAATTCAGCCCAAGAGACATGTTTCGATGATTTGTTACCTGACTGTAAATCAAAAATCTCAATCAGTCTGTGTTTGCCATTGCACAGTCACAATGGTAATTTTACATTGCTGGTGAGCAACGAACAGGTAATGAAGTCAAAGGTAGTTCCAGTTGTACTTTACAATGGAGACTCAAGGAACGAAGATTCAATTGAGATCTGAGTTCTGTTATATACATTTTATCCAGATCGTTAATGGATTAGTCAGGGAGTAATATTGCTCTGTGCAGTTAGGTAAGTACTAGTTTTGTTTCCAACACTTTTAGGGATTGACAGACCGATAAGCACCATAAAGTCTCATACGTTTTTTGACTGAAAGTGATACTGTGCAGGCCTTTTTTTTTTTTATTGGAAAGATGATTTAATTATACTAATCTATTGTCAACAGTAAGGCCCAAATAGTCATATGTCGGTACTTCTTCCAGAAGATCGTTGTCGATTTTTAATTTGACATGCTTCCGAACTGTGCCAAAGATCGTAACCTTTGTTTTACTGAGACTGACCTTTAAGTCATTTTTGAAGTTACATTATTGTACATTCTGTAACTGTGATGAAAGTCCTGAAGGAGCCGATGAAAGTAAAATAATAATGTTGGCATATACCAAGCAACTTATTGGTTTACCTCCTAACTTGGGTGCCAATCTCACAGGAGAATTTAAACATTTTGATAAATCTGCAATGTGCAGTGAAAAAAGAAGCAGCGCTAAAAAACAATCTTATTTTAGTCCATTGGCTGTTGATATTCTTAGTGCCAAGACATTTTTTGTCAACTTAAACTGCAGCCAGGTTTTGAAGTGCAGAGATATTTAAAAAAATGTAGAATGGTGGGACTAATTCCATAATTGGACAATTTCTCCCAGAGTTTTTGTCGATTGACTTTATCAAACGCCGACAAATAATCAATGTATTATGTGTATAAACGAATGTTTCTTTTTAAGGTTTTGTCGATCAATAGTTTTAGTGCAATAATATTATAAACAGTCAAGCATCCTTGTTAAAATCCAGATTGCTCCATAGGAATTAGATTATAGTGAGACGCTCATCGCAATAAGCTATCACATTAGAATCTTGCGAAGAGCATTTGTGTGCATTAGTGCCCCTGGGCATAGGAATCACAGTGCAGTGGAGGTAATACAGTGGTTGTCCCACCATTTGTTGGAGGGGAAAGAACTCCAGTGTGCCCACTGAAAGTGGAGCAGTGCACAGTGCTGCTTAGCATGGCTCTATGTGTACGTAGGCACTTCTTATAGGCTCTGTTTCGTCCATTATAGTTTATTCAAGAAGACCTATAAAAGGAGATGGAATGCAACACATGGCAGCTACAAATGAGTAACTACAGTGTGCTGTGGCTGTTTGAGGCCACAACACACCATCATTCCAAGACATTACACTTTGCAGAACCCCCTGATACCTTTAGCAGCAATTTGAAACAGCAGATGTGTGCATAGGTCAATGTTCAAAACATAAAGCACAGAAGTGCAGGAAGGAGGAGACACAGGGAGGATAGGGAGAAGCGGGAGAGAAGGCAGGCTATAGAGGGACAGGTAGGAGAGAGAGGCAAGAGAGACAACGAAGGTGTAACTATCATTACTGAAGCAGATGCAGTGGCACTGGGGCCCAGGTGTGCGAAGGGTCCACTGCATGTTAATCAGGGCTCTCTCTTTTCTGCTGAATAAGTGGAAAGGAGGGCTTGTATGGTTTGGATGTATGAAGACCAGTGATATCATTGCAAAGCTACTGTGAGACTGCAGGGCAATGGCTATCATTGGTGCATTGTAACCAAGCCTGGGGCTTGAGAGCCCCATTTCACATTCATCATGAATGCCTTTTAGTACCAAAAAAGTTGTTAGAAGTGCTCCTATTCCTTGCTTGTTTTATATCCCATGAACCTTTGCTATGCAAGTGAATGACAGCAGGGGCGTAGCTCCACCTTTTGCCACCTGTGGAGATCCTTGCGTTTGCAGCCCGCAACGGCTGCAGGTAAGTGCGTAGAGCAGGGGGGCGCTGGCGGGTACAAGTGCCGCCGAACCTAAAACTAATGCCGCTGGGCGGACCACTCCCGCCTTGCTACGTCACTGAGTGACAGCGATGTATGGTGAACAAATCAAATAAGGTAAGAGAGAAGAAGAGGAGAGAGGAAACAGGGTTGAAGAGAGCAGCAGTGGAGGAAGAAAGGACTAGAGATCCTGTCGAAGAGTATGTTGAGAGTGAAAGGAGTAGCAGAGTGAGAGAGGAGTTTAGGAGGAGTTATAGGTTTAGCTAATGAGTGACAGTTGGGTAGGAGGACTAGGCCATGAGTATTACATACAAATGAGATTAGACTAGTGTTGTAGCAGGAGGGCTACGATTTGGGGGCAAACAGCAAAGTGAGAGGAAAGAACTCATATGGGGGCACAGTAGGAGTAGAGCTGGATAGGGTCCCTGTATGCAGAAGACCTCCTCCTATATTTGGCTGGCCCATTGGGCTCAAACCTCCTAGCAGTAGATATTAGGTTGATATTTGGGAGCTTTATAGGTCTCCTCATCAACTGGCACAAATAATTTCTCTTCCTGATTATACAATGAGAACCACCAAGTGACTGGGAGCTCTCAATACAGCGGTCCCCAGAGGGCTTCAAATATTTGGGAATTTATATCACCAAGAACCCGACAAGAGGCCAAATGTTCAAGAATTTTTGTGTTCGCTACTGCCCGAACCGCAGAATTGGTCAGTTTGCAACATCAAAAATGCCTTTTCTGATGTACAAATCACAATTTGGGATTTGTGAGTCTGGATTTGGACAGGGCGTGTTGGCAGCGTCCCTTCCTAATACCGAATCACAGTGTTATGTACAAATGTTTTACGCCCAAAAGGCTCTTGCAGAACATTCGCAATTTACCACCAGATCAAAGTTGTCGCTACCCGATTCGCAAATGGAAAGGCGATACCCTTTTGAGAATGGTTGGAAAAATATTTTATAAGAGAAGGCAGTGGTCCAAATGAACACTGCATACTCTTAAAAATGAAACTTCAAGGTTGCATTTTTGTCTTTTTAAGTGAATTCCGTTTTCCTTTGAGGAAAATGGTCTGCATTAAAAAAATGCTTTATTCAAAAGCAATCACAGACATGGTGATCTGCTGACCCCAGAAGGCGACATCCCTTCGATGGCAGCGAATCCCAGTGAATCACAAATTAAGACCTACCTCATTAATATTCATGAGGTAAGTCTATTTTCGACCCACTAAGAAGAATCGCCAATGAAACTCAAAAGAGTTTCGTACATTAGGAATAGGGATATCCTAATTGCAATTCATTGAGTACAAGAGATGAGTACAAAGAGACGTGGCCCATTGGCGATGTTTCCCACTATCGCTACTAGGTAGGGCCACATTGTTCAAAACTATATTGCTGACGCCATCCAAAACACGCTTGATCTGGTTCCGGCCGGCTATTTTCGGGAAATTGAGGGCCTCCAGAGGAGACTGGTTTGGGGCGGACGGCCTCGCATAGCATTGGCAAAACTGACTTTGCCCTGGTATGATGGCGGTATTGCTTTGCCTGATGTTAAACGCTATTACTGGGCGTCTCAGTTGAGTGCTATCAATCATGCCATGTATGGTCCCGTTCCAAATTCCGCTTATGAGATGGACAGGTGGCAATTGCCGGGGGCGATTATAATAGAGCGCTCTATTCCAGGACAGCCAGGAGGAATCTGACGGGCCCCACTGCGGTGGCGGTACGTGTATGGGATAGTGCAACATCGGCCACGGGCTGGACGGATAAACTGACTAGAGCAACTCCCCTGTATGCAGCTGAGAGATTGGGTGGCCTGTGGTCCTCGAGAGGTTTCGATAGATGGGATCTTATTGGTATCAGCAGGGTGGGTGATCTTTGGGCTACAGACAGAGTCAAGTCGTTTGACGAGCTGCAACGGGAGTATAAGCTGAGTGATAGGGAGTATTTCCGGTATCTTCAGGTCCGCCACGCTCTTGACTCGGTCTGCCCTGCTGGTACTGCGATCCCTGAGTCTTCTCCTCTGGAGGATAGAGTGCTGGATGGGCATGTCCCTGACAGCACTATCTCCCTCATATATAAAAAACGTATTAATGCCCGTTCGGACCTTCTTATACAGCTAAGGGATACATGGACCGGTGATGGTTTGGAGATAGACGATGAAGAATAGCAGGCTGCAATATCCTCCCCTAAAGAAGTCGCGATTCCGGCACGTCTCCGACTGGTGCAGCTGAAGATTCTGCATCGTGTCTATGTCACGGGTCCACGGTTGATGCATATGGGTTATTCTGAGGATGGGTCATGTCGGCGTGGTTGTGGTATGCTTGCTACTTTCCTCCACATTATATGGGAATGCCCGGAGGTAGTGATTTTCTGGAATCGAGTGCATGCGGTGCTGAGTGAGGTCACTGGTGTTGGGCTACTCCCCGAGGCCTGACGCTGTCTGCTGAATAACTGGGAACCGAATGACTGTACGGTTGCTCAGACTCAATGGGTCACACTGGGCAACATGATAGCGAAGAGGGATATCGCTCAATTGTGGGGATCTCAGAGGGCACCACTAGTCTCGACCTGGGAAGAGAACATGGACTGGTGCATGTTTAGAGAAAAAATTGTGTACATCTCCCGTGGTAGACCTAAGAAGTGGGGAAGGATATGGGGTCAGTGGAATTCGTACAGTGGAGAGATATGTGATCCTCCCTTTGTTGAGTCCCCTGATGTTCCGCAATCTCCTTGACTGTACGTTTCGGTATTTTTCCTTACTGTTATTTGTGATGTATTGCTCACTCTCGATCCCCACTCCCCCCTTTTCCATGGTTTTTCTGTGCTTGCTGCTCATTTGTCTCCCCCCCTATCGCATGTAACAGTCCTTATATTGCTTGGTTTTGCCTCGAACTCTTTTTTGTGTTTTCTTTTTGTTGTGTTTGTATTATAAAATATGAAACCTTTTATTATCCCCGCCCGCCATGAGCTCCGGATACTATCGAGTTTATACGCTGATGGACCCTCGGGTTGTCGGCTGATGAGCTGTGTACTGCTTTGTTATTTTTTATCCGTATAACTGACCGGCCTTGGTGGTTGTGGGTCTGTAACTGTACTCCTTTTTCAAATAAAGGTTTAAAAAAAATATATATATATATATTGCTGCCCAACTTTGTCTACATGTTACATAACAGGCCTTACGAGGTAGCCGATGGATTCTTTCAAGTTGTTGACAGGATGACCAGACAGCTCCTGTGGGATGGGGGACCTCCAAGAATAGCGATGCAGGGGCTCACCAGAGGGCCATACAAGAGTTGTATCGCCCTGCCCAATCTGCAATTCTACTTTTGGGCGGCGCTACTCATCACATTAAATGAATGGGTATTTTTGACACAACAGGGGCCTGCACTGCTCTCAGACCAATGAGCAATGGGGGAGGTAGGGCATGTGGAATGTCTTTTTGGCTAAAAGAAATGGGGACCCTTCCCAACCCCCCTTGAGGGTATGGAAGAAAGTCAACCAAAAACTTGGTTAGGGCATGGTACTCAAACTGGAAACCCCCTCATGGGACTCAAAGTTATTGGAGGATCTTGGCCACCTTGGTGTGATAGAAATGAAACGTAACATTGTCATCTTAATCGTGTTTTACCCAGTATTAGATTAGCATTTATATGGCTAATACATTATATTTGCATACTGTGTGTAGACACAATCAGAAAATATAGATGTTGTGTTAGTTAGGCTGACATCTGTGCCACCATTTTAGCTCTCGAAACCTGATAGGGGGTGCTGTATAATGAAGGAAAAGGGGGAGAGGTCAGGGAGGGATGGAATCAAGGTGGCGGCGCGCATGGCAAGGTGGATGTGAGCGGAGGGGGTAGCAAAGCCTACCTTATGGAAGCAGGAGGCAAACGTCAAGGGGCAGCGTAGCTTGCCCAAGGTGGGGGGAACAACAGATAATGTTCCGCAAGGAAAAGCGTCTGAGAGGTGGCAAGGTCCAGTAGTTGCTGTGAGAAAGGGGAATTAGACACCGAGTGGTTGGGAGAGACTGTGTCAGAAAAGCTGCTGTTGTGTAAGCAAGCTTACCTAGCAGTAAGGAAATTTGGACCTCGGGAGGAGCTTGAAACAGGATCAGAGCTTCGGTCCACTGTGTGGCCTCTTGCCGGGATTAACCGGTCCGTGTCAATGGTCCTATATAGGGGTAAAACCAAGGAGAGAACCAGTTTAAAAGAAAATCCAGAGGGGGGTAGCACTGTCCTGAGGAGCTGTGTGGGCCCTGCATGAGCTTTACCGTGGTATATTGTCCGGATGTGGTACAGTGAACAGCGGAATGAATCCTGGGGCCGGAAAACGTGCTACGATCAATGCTGCGCCTCCACATTTGTGTGCGGCCGAATCGGTATCCTAGTGAAGGGGGAAGCCAGTCTTGAAAATAGATGCTACGCTTCCGGGAACGGGGGGCCAGATCGTAGAAACATACCACTAGTCTCCCCTCTTCCGTTTTGTAATGTCTTGTACATGCATTTATACTTGCCTTTCTCAATGATACCGGTTGTGACATTGTTGTTTGTTTATTCCATACTTACCCAGATCTCAACCTGGTCTATGGGTTATAATCCTGTTTTTTTTTACTACTATCCTTGAAATGGAACTCTAAGTTAGGTTACAAACAAAGGTACAGTGAGAGGTAAACAATAAATTGGAGCTGAGACATGCAACAAAAATAACAGATTCACCATCTCAGCTTTACAAGAGGACGCTATACACTGCAAAGCATGGGGTTTCAAGTAATTAATTTTTGATTTTAAGTTGGAGTCTACTGAAGAAGAGGCCATTCACTGTGAAGTTTTGAAGTGACCAGAGGCTAGGAACAGATAAGCCTTGGAAACTGATGGACAGAAGAAAGGGGCCTTATGGTAATATGTGACGATGTTAAGGCTATGCAAAGGTTAACCAATCCTATTGTTTGCAAAGGTTATAAAAAAAACATTTACCTTTTATTG
Organism: Lissotriton helveticus; assembly: GCF_964261635.1. NCBI lineage: Eukaryota > Metazoa > Chordata > Amphibia > Caudata > Salamandridae > Lissotriton > Lissotriton helveticus. The sequence goes on from NC_136060.1 coordinate 191,446,624, forward strand.
GAGGTTAATATAAGGGCAGCATTTCATAATGAAGTTGAGATCAGTCCTTACACTGGTTGAGGGGATATGTGTGTCTCTTATGAAGATTTTCATTCGAATATATGGAAGACTTTCTGCAAAGGATTAGCGAGTTCTTGTAGTTTGAAAACTACTGATGTGAGTTCAAGTGACTCATTTTTTACGTTACTGTCTGAAGTCTATGATGCACTATTAAAGTTCTTTAAGTGCAAGTTAATGAGATAATGAATGAGAGAAAGTGATTAAATGGAAGATGAGTGATGTATTTCCATAGTGAAAGCTGTAGTGTTGAGCATTGTTAAAGTCTAGTAGTGAAAAATACAGCAACAGATGCATTAACCATGTAACTACGTATTTTATAAGGAAAATCAAGAAAGATTCACCATATGCAAGTTTCAGGAGAATTCATTCATGGTATTTCAAACCAAAATGCTGAACGGATATAATTTTGCAAAGGTGCAGTACAGGCGCGTTAACTATGCCAATGTAACTTCCACACACAAACTGCCAGATTTCTTAAGGGTTTATGGAGGTACCAAGTCATGCAAAGTGAGACAAAGCATCACATAGTGTTGCAAGGCATTTTTACTTTAGTGCAGAAGGTATTTTTCGCAGAGAAACTGCCTTTGTTTCGCTGTGGGCTGCTTTATGCCACTTTACATTGAGATGGTTTTACTTGTGTGTAACTTGGACAGATCAACGTACAGACCCATAGATTTTGATACGGACCCTGATCTATTATAGCCAGATTAGGTTTACACCAAAATAACGCCTCCTTGAGGCAAGCACTAACAAGGAGAAATGCTCTCGTTTCCTCAAATATTCCCCACATTGCTGTATCCTGCATTACAGAGCACATGTTCCAGACACATCCTTTGCTAATAGTATGCGCACACCTCTGCATCATGGTTGTGCATCTCGCAAGACTGCTCTAGCACAGAGAATGAGTAGCAGTAGGGGTTGGACACCCATGCAGGGTGAGGAGCAAGGCCAGGCTGGAGGCGAGATCCTGGTCCACTCTCTGAGATGGAAAGCCATGTACAGTGGGGAAAACCAGAGGAGCATGGGGCGCAGGACTAGGCTAGTGGCCTGGCCCTGCTGTCCACCTCAACTAAAGATGGCCAAAGGCTGTGCGCAGTGGCACTCGGTCACCCACGAAGTGTTGGGTCACGGGTCTGGTCATAGGTTGAGCCCAACTTCCCATCTCGAGTGAATTGCTGTAATCCATGAGCAGTAGGAGTTGAATGCTTGTGGAGGGTGGGTGCAGGGCCCACTCAGAAGCAGGCTCTGTGCCCCATTCTTTGTGGTGCACAGCTGTACGCCATGTGCCGTGGGGCTTGAATGCCCATGGAGGATTGGGTGCAGGGCCAAAGGCTGTGAGCTGTGGGGGTTGGTTTCCATTTGAGGGTTGAGTGCTGGGCCTGGTAGGAGGCCTGGCCATGTGACCTTCCTCTACGGCACTTGAGTAGGCCTTGTGCAGTGAGAATTGAATACACATGAAGGGTAGGGTATGGCACCTGACTAGAGGCCAGGCCTTGTGTCCTACCTCTTCTGCCCACAGCTAATGTGTATTATATGCCGATGGTGGATGGGGCTTTGCAACCCTTGCCTGATGCCCCCAGCCAAAGGCCATGTGCAGTGGGGGTCCGCCACCCATCAGGATGAGGTGGAGGGCCTGACTGGACATCACCCAGTGTACATGGCAGTAGGCCATGCAGTTGTGTAGCAAGGCCAGGGGTACCCGATGCGGAACATTTCTTGTCACCCCCGGCTTGACAAAATGGCAAAAATATGTGTTTAAAACACATATTTTTGCCATTTTGTCACCCCCCCCCCTTCAGTGATGACACCCGGGGCGCCCCGCACCCACGCCCAGCCCTTCCTACGCCACTAAGGCTATGCACATTAAGGTTTGTTATCCCATGGTGGGTTGGATTCAGGGCCTGGATGGCGAACAGGCCCTGAAGTACAATCCTCTAAATCTCACTACCTTAGTTTCATTCAATCTGTCGCTGCTTCTCTAAAGCTCAGTTTCACTCACCTATCTGAAACTATGTATGTTACTTGCACTGACTCTCATTCGGACTCTCTGACATACGAGACACATAACCTACATTTGATCTTTTTTAAACCATGAATGTTAGTTCTATATAGAACCTTGTTTATACATTTTTTTAGTTTTTTAGTTTTACTTTTTTGGGGATTAGAAAAATTACAACTGCACGAATGGCATAGGAATTTGGATTAAAAACGAAAAAATCATTTTTTGTAAATCTGCTGGTGTAACAGGACATGATTTTTTCATGCTCACGCACTCTGCTCCCCAACGGAGTCTCTCAGAAAAGGCAATGAAAGCTGAAAACGACAAATCATGTGTCACTCCCATCATTCTTTTACTAAAGTATGTCCTGTGCCACTCCATAGCGTTCAGTGCTACAGAGACAGGAGGTATAGCCTGCTGTAATACATCCACAAATGTAGATGCCACCTTATCGGAATGTGTCTTTCTGTGCTCAGCACTACATTGGCATTGATGCCAAGCATTAAGATGCTTGTGCATCGAAAAGGTTCCCAACAAATGTTTTCCACAGCTTTCCCCTCTTCATTTTTTGGGCACATAATGTACATGTGACCTATCCAGATGACAGCTTTTTCTCTTCAGCAGTGATTATGAAAACTTTCCTCACAATAGGCTCAGGTGGAGACCTGGACCCTTCGGCCTGATCTTCAGGGCTCCCTGGATTTCCTCTATGCGCATCATCCCGCCCAGAAGCTATACTTGCAGATGGGAGATGTTTTTTTATCCCAAAAAAGAAAGAACAATAAAAATGCAGATGGCTTCCTTTGCGGTAGCTCTCTTTCATAGCCAGGAGTCTGTCTACTCATAAGAACAAAACAGACACGAACCACTTGAATGTAGAAAAATAGTCATAGGATTCAAAGGTGAGTTACCAGGGCTTGATACTGCAGTTGAAAAAATCCATAAATATGGACATTGTGATACCTACCACTATAGTCCTTCGTTTCAAATTGTTCTTAACAAACTCTCGGCCACAAACGTTAAAAGGAAGTTTGCTTTCTTATCAAGCTGAACAGTGAAAAGTTAAAGGTTCACGACTACCGATTTGGAGATGCGGTTTCCTAATTGAAGTCCCACCTTCCTGGCTTCACAAAGTTACTATGACTCTGTAACATTGTTTCTATTGGTGCCACGGAGGATCAGCGGAACCAACCCCCCCCCCTTCCTACTCCCCTCCCCGACTCCGACAAATGAAAGGAGCCATCTAATTGGCTAAACAATGTACACTATCTGAAAAATCATTTCACAGCCTTTAGAGAGACAAGAAGCCCACCCTTCAAAGGACACCATTTTGCCTTTGTTTATTTAGAAAGAGGGAGAGAGATAGAAAGTGTTTTGGTTGTCAGGAAGCACCCAGGGCACAGGAGGTACAATCTTCTGCACACCGATATGGTACTGTTGTTGGGGTGGTGGCTATCATCTCAAGGGTTCCTCCTCAGCTGGACAGAGAGTTTTCATGGAAGTTTTTAACATACACAACTATTTAAAAAAATTGTTAATGCACGGAGTCCCATGCACTCTATGCGAACAAGCGCTACAACATGGGCGTCAAGGGATGGGCTCATGTGGCATGATATCGCACATGAGGGCCATGCACCTGAATGACTACTCCTGAGCAGAGATCTAGAGGCAACTGCGTGCAGAGGGGAAAAAAAGGGACCCTGCCCCCATAAGTATGTCAAGTGGCGAAGAAGGAGACTTGCCGCTTGCAATATTTGTCCACCTACTGCAGTTGGTGGAAGACGGTGATCTGCTATGGGGAAATTAACAAGTCTGGTTTCGGCCCTTCTGAAGAAACACCATAAAGATTGCCGTCAATCTTTACTAAATGAAGAATTAAAACAAAATTAACGCAAAAAATTGAAAGTTTAAATACAACATCAAAGATTCCAAAACTACCCCACAAAACCCAAAAAAACACACACAAAAAAAAATGTGCTACCCATCGTGGTTTGTCTGCAGGAATTAACTGCATGTTGGGCCTTCTGCCCAAAGACCAGTACACACAGACACAGGCCATGTGCAGTGGGGGTTAGACAACTGTGGATGGTGGGCCATAGGGCATGGTCGTGCGCAGCGAGGGTCTGATGAGCTTAAACAAAGGGGTAATTTTTCTATTATTAGTTACATAAATAGTTTAGGAGAGACACTTAGTAAATAATGTTGTTGATTAAAGTAATTAGGTTAAGACGAAATGGCTAGAGTATTAGTATCTTCGGATGATGTCATCACTGATGTCTTCAGTGATGCCGTCAATGATGTTATTTGAGATATCATCAGTGATAACAATGATGTAATTTGAGATGCCATCTGTGACATCATCAATGATGCTATTTAACATGTTGAAAGCGATGTAATATGGAGGTCAATAGTCGCATATGACAGGAGCACAAGTTATGGTTAGTTTACTAAACTATAACTGGCAAATTTCACTGTTTTTTTAGGTTTTGTTTCATTACCATAATTGCACTTTACCTGCGTTTTTTCAGTGGATTTTAGATGTTTTTTAAACATATGTGTTATAACCAAATCTAATCATAAGTTCTCTTTAACCTTTGTTTTTTTCCGCGAGTATAGCCATATGTAGAATATAGAATATAGCCGTACACACCCCACATACACAAGCCATAGCTGCCAAATTTTCCATGACGTGCTGCTCAAGTCCAGATGTTTTTGTTTGAATTGGGGAGAGGGGTTGGCCTAACCGCTAAGGCGCTCGACCTCGGACCTGGGGATCTGGGTTCGAGTCTCTGTAACGACGCCAAAAACCTGCTGTGATTCTGGGCAAATCACTTAATCTCCCCGTGCCTAAAATGAAAGTGTGTCCTCATGTAACGTAACTGGTGCTATGTAAAGCGCTCTGATACCTGATTCGGTTCGGGTCTAGTTCGCGCTATATAAAACTCTGCAAAAAAAAAAAAAAAAAAAGGACTCATATTCGTGTTTTGTAATGTAATAAACAAGACTACGAGTCCTAGAATTCAAACCTAGAGTAGCACATGATTCATGGACCTGGGAAAACTAGCAGGGCTGACACACGCACACATAAGTATTAACCTACTAAGCAAGTTTGATGAGTCAAGCCAGGGACTATCAATTAAACACTGATCTTGTAACAAGTGTGTTACTCATGGGAGCAATCCTGCTCAACTGCCAGGCCAGGTCCTCACTGAACCAGAACACAAGCAGCCTAGGACCGGTTCCGCCCTGATAAGGGATCATCAGCGAGGTATAGCTTGGCTCCAGTGGCACAGAGAGCACATGACCCACATCTGGGGATACACTTGCCACTTGGTGGGGGTACATCAAACACACAAAAGGTGTATGTTTGATATATCACCATAAGTGGCCAAGGGTATGCTCAAGGGTCTCTTGCTCACTTTACCACTGGAACCAAGCTATTCCCATCCCAACTGAAGAACCCCAACCAGGAAGAAGCAAGCATTGAGTTGCTTGCTTTCCTATTCAGGGAGGACCTGGCCTGGTAGTTCTGGCTGAACTGTTTTTTTTTGGAGCAGTGTCAAGTTTGGTTTGCTTATGGCTGGGTCCAAAATGAGGAGGCATGATGGCTAAAAGAACAATGGGCTGGAATGCTACCCTGAGTGCCTGCCGGTACTTAGACCTATTGCAATTATCATCCCATGATCTTTTGGGTCTTCCATATAGTACCCATTGTACAGGGGCCTAAGAAAAAAATTGTACTAAGGTCTATTTCATTGTCACAAGGAACTAAGCATGTGGCATTACTAGATATACCAGAGAAGTCTTACAGGACCCCTGACTCTGTCCTACAAAAGTGTGGAGCAAATAAGATGATCTGCAGAGTATGCATCCACCACTATTGAACCTAATATGTAGCAATATGTGTGTGTACATATGTATCTGCAAGAATGTTGTGCCTCCCACTTTCACCAAAATTCATTGTTATGCAACATTTATGGCCCAAGGCAACAATCCTCGCCTGTCCATAACCTTACACATGGCACCCAAACTGTTCCCACATAATACAACGTGCAGCAAACACGCTTTCATTTATGGACTCAAATGGCGTCCAAGAAATTAATAATTTCTGCCATACCATGTCATGCCATGGTTATGTAGTGCTGAGTAAATAATACATACTGAGTAGCCACTTACTTAACTCTCGAGAAAACACTTTGAGTCTCACAAAGGGTTTGGAAAGTGCTAAATAAAAACCATTGCAATACAATATACTATTAAAAAACTAATTTTTTACAGGGAGAGTTAAGGCTAGTGTTCTGCAGCACCACTGCTAGCAGTGCATGGTATAGGTTACACTGACATGGATGTCAATTGTTTGAGGTGATCATTCCAGCATGGCAGTCATCACTTAGTATTTGTAGCAAATTGTTCTCAAGATGTCAACTTCCTCATATTAGGGTGTACGTGCCTGTTTGACGTCACACTTGGTTATCTCTGAGCAGGAATATGAGTGTGGCCTTTCACTGGAATCTTAGTTGTGGTGGTGAACCTACGTGGATGTGGCAAGTTCTACTCTGAGTAGCATGTATATATAGATGGTGTAATATATGCATACCAGATACATCATACACGTAACTTGTGTTGTTGTGCAATTATCAAGTGGGTTGCTTCATACAAAATACATTTACATCTTTCATATCTGATACGATCTTTCGAAATGATTAATTGTTTACTTAAAGTATGGAGGCTGAGGGACAACCATAAGTAAATACCTAATGCTCACTTTTAAGTTAATGGCAACAGACTGTCCCGACAATTCCTGACGAGGGAAGAGGTGTAAAATATGCTTGAGCTTGGCAGAGGACAATACTTGCAGTACGCAAAAATCTTTGCGGTGACCCGTGAGCGGTAGCCTACTTTTCCTCATAAACCACACGTCAAGGCAACCCTACAGGCAATAACCACCATGGCGGGAGGTCGCAGACTGGTCTCTCATATCTACAAAGCACTCAGGGAGGACCTCCCCACCGGTCCCCTCCCTATTCATGCTAAATGGGACACTATACTAGGGGAGCCTTTAATGGAGGCGGAGTGGAGAAGAGTACACAAGGGGGTCAAACAGATTAGATCCAACGTTAGATTCAAACTTGCACAATATAATATAGTACATCATACGTACCTGACCCCACAAGTGCTCCATAAAATATTCCCGGACCGATCTTCCTGCTGCCCGAAATGCAAACATGTAAACGCTCACTTTTTCCACATGATCTGGGACTGCCCAGAGCTGACACCTTACTGGTGTCAGGTGGCACTGTGTTTGCAGAGGGTCACTGGCTGGACGGTACCACGCACTGTCAAGGGAGTGCTACTAGGGCTTCTCCCCATGCCTAAAGCCAAGAAATTTACCATGAAGTTCCTTCAATTGGGGCTAGTGTTAGCCAAACGGAGGACAGCCATTAGATGGAGGAGTCCAACCCCCCCAGCCATGGAGAGTTGGACCAAAGACATGCGTGAATGGGCCACTGCAGAGCTAATCAGAATGAAGAAAGTCAGGAGGGATGACAAACTAGAGGAGGACGCGATGGCATGGTACACCAGGATCACAGACGGACGACCGCCCTCTGGAAGAAACGGATGATACTCTGGCAGGTTCGGACTGTAGGGACTTCCCTGACATCTGAGACTGTAGCAGGGTTTCTGTTCTCCCACAGAACTGTGCACAGAGGATTGGAACCTCAGCGAATTAGGGTGACCCAAAACTCACCTTAGTACCCAACAAACCCCTTACCGAGCTAGCTACAGTGTCTCATTGGTCATAACAAACTCCCAATGTTTAGACAAACCAGAACATGAGCTTACAATACCTCAGGTTACGTGGAACACATGAGCACTCTTTCGTTATACAATCATTTCAAACCAGAACGTGGAGTAAAGAAGAACACGTGAACATTTGAAATATTTATTTACTAATGTCGTCTTCTCAGGCGCAGTATCTTAGATAATACAAGGAAACATATTATCAAAAGCAAAGCTATCAGCATAGTTACTAGTCCATAAAAAACGAATGGTGACAGCATGTTAACATGCTGTAAATGAATAAGAGTTAACAACACTTATTTCTCACCCTCCCTACCACACATATTATATTAATAGCTAAGAAGGTCTCTTTGGGTTGAATTAGGGCGGGCCCATACCTCAGGATCCTAGAATGAAGAGATCACATCAGCATACACCAGCTCTCTCTGCATGCGAACAGCATCAAGTGTGTTATGTGTGCCTCAAGCAAAGCAATATAAAACCCGCCTTAAAGCCAAAGTTGGCAGAAGCTGCACTTATGTTATGTCTATGAAGGCGCGAAGATCAGACCTCATAACAATTCAGTATCTTGTTGTTCCTGAAGCTTCAGCACTCTCTGTACAGACATAGTTTATTGAGCAAAGCTGATATCAGAGTAATAACATATTATTCTCATGTAAATCACAACGAACCACTAGGTTGAAAACTAAATCAACAATTAAGTGTCGTGTGCAGAAGTAGCAAAAGGAAAAATGGCGTTTAAACATGTAATGTGCCTATGCTAACTTAACGCATTATAAAGATATATAGTAGCTATATGACACCCCCCCATGATCCGAGGACGGATAAGATAAGATAAGATAAGGGCAACTTCATGAAAGCAGAGTTCAACAACCATGAACAACCTTATAAGTATAAAAAACTGCAGCAACCAAATCAAAATTTAAAAAAGTCACAAGCACTCAAGCCAATAGGACTGGGAGGTGAAAAAATGCAAAATAAAAATGAGGCATCATCATAAACCAGGAAGTCTTTTCAAGGCAGGACCGAATATGCAAAATATGCAGCTACAGCCTCCAACAGGAAATCACCGTCTTCATCCGAAAACAGTTCAGCCATCCAATTCAAAAGAGGAAAAGAGCAAACGTGTTCTCCCAACACCGGAGCCTCTATTACCATCAGAGGACAACTCGGAGGGTTTTCAAGAAAGCTCATTGCCAAGAAATCCTGCGCTGCTGTAAGAACGTTCCAAGGACCCATTAGTCCATGCATCGCTGCTAAGGCCATAACCCTGTCGCCAGTGCAAACCAACTCATGAATAACGATGGGACTCATCAGCTGATTAAAGTCGACTTCAGGAGAAACCGGTCCGCAGAGACACAAATCAATGGCCCAATCGAAGTCACAGCTTAGGCAGTGAAATACAGGCTGGGCACAGGTGAAGTAGGAAAATCGAAACGATAATCCATATGCCGTGCTTAAAATCGCAAGCGGCAGCGTGCCATAATATTCAGGCATTCGATCACGAAACAGCGCTAGGAGGGGCTGGGCGGCTCCTTCCACACGTGGGGCATCCATATTTAAGGAAGCAAACAACCACTAGAACGGCTGCCGCTAGTGCCAGGATAACCGGGAATCCACCAAATAACCTCGAAAAAATGGAATGGAAGAAAGCAGGGATGACTCCAAAGATTTTTTCAAATGAAGTTACAAGACCACTGCTAACAGACTTTAAAAAATGCGCCAGCCCATTTGTGGAGGACGCGTTGAAGATAGAATGTACCATCTCGCTGAAATGTAACGGTAAATCAGTATTTAAAAGGGCCTGAACTTCTGTCCGTGTATTAGCAATGTGAAGAACGAAAGTTTCCCTAGCCGAGCTCAAGGCCACTTCTTTCTGGGACAATAGCGCCCTTATTCTGCTCATGCCGCTGAATTCTGCTTTCAAGGTTGGGATTCGTGGCCAAATGGAAACCTCCCCATTCTCATGTGTGGGTGGGTACAGGACATTCCTGCAGCAAACGACACGCTCAGTTACGGTTACCACATAAGCTACACCTTTGGAGAAGCGTGGCTCAGTGGTTAGAGGCGGCAGACCCGGAAGCTGAGATCGACCGTGGACCAGGGTTTGATTCCCCGCCTCGGCGGGTCTCTGACTCAAAAATCCCACGGACTCGATAATTCTCGCTCCGGTGCCTACTCGACTCACAGGGTCACACTCTGCGACTCTGGGCAATAGCTTGCTTAATCTCCACTACGGCCCCTCGCGGCGGGATGCCTGGCTTTCACCTTGTGGACACCCTGCCGGGGTATCTCACAGGGGAATACCAGGACGGGTTCCCTAAGCAAGCGCTTAGATACCGTGTCGGTGATTTGCGCTATATAAATACATTTACATTTACATTTACATTTACATTTACCTTTAATTAACCCGCAACAATCTTCATTATTTAAAAGTAAATAACTTCCGTCGCCTAGTAAGGTAAAAGTCGGGGAGATTGCAGGAACTGGAGTCCCTTTTAAAACACAGGCCAAGTTCGGCCGGTCTTGGTTACAGGAACCGTGCAATTATATATGCCTACACATTAGCGAATGATCCAGTGTTTCTGTACACTCCCCCCCATTCAGATAAACTTCCTGGCCGTCTTTCAAACATCTATAAGTGAAAGGAAGGGACCAGACTTCATGGAGAAATGCACTACCTAAGGGCTCATAGCGACCTATGGCAACATATCGCATACAATTTGTAAATTTATACAGTGCAAAAGGCAAAGTTATTAACCCGTGGATAAGCCACGTAGCATCGTTGGCCTCTGCCACAGAGAAAGGCAAGGACTCCAATTTCTCAATATGTAACATAGAAAACGAAGCATCTCGCATGGAAAGCAAGCACTGCTTGTCAGTGAAATTAAATGGAGCAAAGAGAGAAGAAAAATTCATGTAGGTCCATGGCACCTTGCCAGCCTTCAACGTTTGAAGGGTCCATGCAAATTGCATGACAGAACGTAATTGATTTTGACCATGGTACAACACAGACACTTCATCATGCACAATATCCACTACAGAAGACACAATATTATCCAAAGTGTAAATGCGGGAAGAAAGCATGTTAATACTATTATCAACCACAGCAAGCACCTTTTCTAAATTTGCCTGATCTATAGCTCTAAGGCGCGTCGCAGCCTCAATCTGTGATGTCTTCCAGATTTCATTGTAAACAGCATATATCCATCTTTTTGATCTACCACTAGCCGGGCCCTTTATGAAATCATTTAAATCTATATCACCATTCAGCTTTGCAAGATGTAATTTAACTGCAGACAATGTTGAATGTTTCAGCCAATTCTGACACAATTTGCCCACAGAGTAAGTTGTGACAGAATGCTCAGTTTCAAAACGTGGATCAGGTCTGACCTGTGTAAAGCCATCAGATAAACCCAGAAAACGGTGCTGGCATGAATCTGCACTTCTGTGCCACACTAGCCAACCTTTAGGATCCATACTGGATATGTTAAATGATGAATTCAGCAACAGGGTTTGTAAGTCCCTAATCGAAAACTGAGTATAATTACTCCAACCAGAATATTCTTCTAACTCTGGGATGGTCGGAGAATTTAATTTTTTAGATGTAGCCAATCCAAAGCAAGTTGTCTGTGAAATAGAAGAATTCAAAAACAACATCTGATTCGGGATGAGACAAGCACGGTGCAAAGCCTCAGTGCCTTGTACCTGCCAGTTCCTAGAACCCCAAACTGATTTTAAGTCAATAGTCTCCTTCCATAATTCATAGCCGCCTACAGCCAGCTGATCAAGAAAGGATCTCGAATACAACAATTTTGTATCGGTAAGTCTAACCTTGGACATAGGCTTCTGTGTCATTTTAAAATAAAAGGACTCGGGATTAGACTGATTGAAGTCAGTAAAATAAGTGTACTTTTTCAAAAAAGAAGTGATTGCCAAAATGTTGAAAGCAAAACAAATCACCATAATTAGCAGATTCTAAGTACAAATCGTCCGCATCAAAGGCAGCATAGTATTTCAAATCAGAAAACAAAGACTCTACGGCCTGAACATCCCAATCATCAGAACGAATGTTTTGTTTCACAACATCCCCCATGTTAACCCTAAGCACATTGGGGACATTAACAACCTCGGTAGGGCCATGAATTTGAAACCTAACGGCATCCCACACTATCCCATCAAGGACAGGCCAAGCAGTGATGTTAACAAATGTCAAGTCTCTTTTCAATCTGTGTGCAGAATGCGATGAGGAAAGGGGGGCCAAAGTTCCATTTAGATGTCGAATGCAAGTTCTTTCTTCGACATAGTGTCCATTCATAAGACGGAAAAAATAAAACACAAACCCAATTGACATAAAAAGGTAAATTGAAAAAAGCACCAGCCAAATATATGTCCAAGGCGGAATTAAAAAATGTTTTTTAAACAAGCTGGCATAAACTGCAAAACGTGAGGGTTTCTTCGAGGCAATGGAAACAGAGTCAAATGAAAATCTGGATTCTGTGGCCAAACGGGCTTGCAGGTCAGGCATGGACAAGTCAGTGGGGTAAGTATAGTCTATTTCAGCAAGGTCTGTACCGGGCAAAGTACTTAATAAAGGACTGGAAATAGCAGGCAACTCGATTGCCACTTCAGTTTCATGATTAGAAGCAGTGGGCAAAACAGAATTTCTCACAATGGAAGGACAGGAAACAGCCGGTGTCATGCTAAGAAGAATCGGCCACTCTGTGTATCTTGACATTGTCAATTGAGATAAACCTGTTTTCCTTACGACCAGGAAGTGGTGGTAAAATGACTGTTCTTGTGCCCTTCACTCCAAGGACTGGAACCGGAGCTCGATAGGAAGGACCAAATTCTTTCTTGTTATCGATCTTCTCTCAAACCAGTTCTCCAACTTGGGGTAGCCAGCCGACTACCGGGATCTGCAACGCAACATCCGACGTGGAGGGCAAATGTTCCTTTGCAAGACTGTCTCTGGTCTTTTGTAGATTCTGTAAAACAGTACAATGTTCCTCTACGTCAAAGGTCGTGGCGCGAGCCACGTAGTCTAGACCGTCAAGGTCAGGGACGAACATCTTGATGCCAAAGAGCATTTCGTATGGGGTCCGCCCACCCAGAGACCTTCTAGAGAGATTATTAAGAGCACGCTGCACGCCTTAGAGGTGGGCTAGCCAGTTTCTGCCAGTGCCTATAAGTCGGGCTGTCAAAGATTGCTTTAAATCACGGTTCATTCGCTCCACTACACTGTTACCCTCAGGTCTGTAGGGAGACGAAAACTTGACTTGGACCCCCATCGAATGCATGGCATCCTTATACGCCTTAGAGGCGAAAGCCGGACCCTGATCCGAATGAAAGGTACCACAGGCAAAAATCCCTACAAAGATGCGCAAATCTCTAATGACAGTCCGTGAATCAGCGCTGCGATGGGGCCAGACCCACACAAAGCGTGTGCATGAATCAACTGCAACTAAGATGTACTTATACGCAGTGTCAGATGAAAAAGGACCGCAGTGATCTAAATAAACACAACCTAGTGGTTTATTAGATATGTACAACTGAGTCTGTGGCGGACTCGCAGCAGTCGAAGGTTTAATCTGCTGACATATGTCACAAAGAAGGACATAATCACGCGTCTGTTTGTACAGTCCCCGCCACCAGAAACGTTGTTGTAATTGAGTTACAGTGGCTGAGACGCCCGCATGCGCAGACGCCACACCTTCATGAGCCGCAGTAATCAAGTCTGCCCTGCGATCCGCGTTGGGAATCAAACGTTCACCAACATCAGGAATTTTCACAAAATGAACCTTTTCGGGACTTAAGTGGTACGTGTACTTCGAAGGGAACCCCGAAGGATGTTTACCTCCCTTCTCAGTGGCAGCAACAGCAGCCAAGATGTCACTATCAATCTTACTTTTGGACCGTGTAACTGCTGCAACTAAGTATGTAGACACTGCTGATTTCGCTGCTTCATCAGCAAGCGAGTTACCGACAGTGTGGACTCCCACACGCTGGTGGCCAAGAGTATGAATTACAAAAACGAGCGGCAACGAAGCCTTAAGCTCTGCCACTCGAACCCAGATCATTTTATGTTTTATTGTGCTACCCTTGGAATCACGAAAGTCATTCTGAATCCAAAAGAACAAGTTTTCATTGTAAGACTGGACACAGTAGAAAGAATCACTTACAATAAGAGTAGTAACACTAGGATCTGCGTACTCCAACGCTAGTAAGAGAGCACAAAGCTCTGCCAATTGTGAGGTGCAATCTCCCAGTGGCAACGTGTGCACTTCCCTGGATATGAACTCATCGTTCAACATAGCACCTACCACAATGGCGCATGCGGAAACGTAGGCATGTTTAGAGCCATGCGCAACCTGCGCCGAACCATCAGTGTAAATGATGCAATGGAAGTCCTCCAAAGGTCGCATAGCTAGAGGAGCAGGATGAACAAACTCATACTGCAAGTACTCCTGCGACCGCAACGAGGCGTCAAAAATAAACGTGACATCCGTGGACGTCAAGGACGCAGCCCACTGAATCCACCGAGGGTGCAAAGCTTTTGAATTTGGTACACTGGCTTTCGTGACTGCCTCCAAATGAGGACAGGGTGTAACAACCAACATGCGTTTCCCCTGTGACAGAGCCCGTTCCTTAAGAATAGCCATCTGCACAGCTGTTAAAACCTTTTCCACAGTGGGAAACCGCATCTCAACCGAAGTGTACAAGTGTGACTTGTAAGCAATAGGTACTGTGTCTCCTTCATTAAAAGTGAGGTACGTGAAACCCACTGTCCCCGGTATAATTCTTATCACCAGGTTGGTATGGTTGTCACGAGTTAGTAAAAACTTAGAAGCGAGCAGATCAGCCTGCAAGGACTGCAAGATGGCTGAGTGCTCAGGCAGCCAGCATGATTTCGAAAAATTTGGTTGTATCAAAGCATACAAAGGCTTGATACGCTGGGCATATTCCGGAATGTATGTCCTCCCGAAATTTAAAAAGCCCAGCAAAGACTGTAATTTTTTCAGTGTAGTTGGAGCGCGCAGCAGTGCGCATTTCTCCAAGAAGTGAGGAGCCAAACCTCTACCTTCATTGTTGAGCTCATAGCCCAGAAACAACACCGTGTGTTCAGCAATGTGCGATTTAGCAAAGTTAAATTTGTAACCCATGTCTGCAAAGTTACAAATAACAGAATTTACACGACACAGATGCTCCCAAATATCGTCGTCTGTGAGATATATGTCATCCACATACGAACAAGCATCTGGGTCGAGTGCCTCCAGAATAGAGACAATGCGTGCGGTAAATATACCAGGACTATTCTTATAGCCCATTGGGAGACGCTGGAATTGTTTTTGGACCCCAGCGCATGTAAAACTGGTCCGTTGGGAGCTAAAGCTGTCCAATCTGTGGGCATAGAAACCGTTGGATATGTCAAGCGTTGTCTTAAAACGCTTACGCACGAGACTATCCACTAGGGCAGAGCCGTGAGTATTCTGTACTGCACAGTCACGGCAATGCGAGTTCAAATGCCGGTAATCCAATACCAAACGATACGATCCGTCAGGCTTGCTCACAGTAAAAAGAGGATTATTCATCGGTGACACACACGTTTCAATAACTCCCTGATATTCTAATTGTTCAAGGATTTCCGCGACGGAAGCTTTGGCTTCACGCCGTATGGGATATTGAGGTTGAGGCTGCGGCTAAAACCGCAACGGAATTTCGTGGCAAGGGGATAATTTGTCCCAACCACATTGGTTACGGTACAGAGCCGGTGCGAGAGCCCGAGCCCACTCTTCTGCAAAATGCTGCGCATGCTCTTTCGAGACAGTGTTCGCGAAACTGGGGAGGATTACCTCCTCCCCTCGCGGCGCCGCGAGCACAAAAGGTGGGGGCCAGTCAGCCTCCGAAAGCAAAATATCATACGTAGAAGACAGATTTTCCCAAAACACCCCTTTTACGGTACGCTGTATGTCACTTTCAATTAACAGGACAATTTCATAAAGTCTTTCAGGGGGAGCAAGTCTCGTATCGGCTGTTTCAATCACAACTTAGACATCAGTCGCTGTCACCCTCAGTAGTGGACGCAGCGCCTCTCTGACTATGGTAATCTCCGCCACGCTGTCCAGCAAGGTCAGAGCCCACGTCAGATTCCGAAGCCGCGTTCTCACTATCTGTGGCATATCGATGCGCTGTTAAGGCTGCAACTTTCTTTTTCGCAAACTGCGGTCTTTTCGGCGTAGAATCCTCCTGCTTCGCTGCGCCTTCAATCTGGCGGGGCTGGCCACGTCCCTGTTGGCCACCACGTCCCCTACCACCTCCTCCTCCACCGGTTTTCGGGGCCGATGAGTCCTGAAAGGAACGAGGAGAGCGTTGATCAGAAACCTGAAATCGATCAGGCGATTTAATCATCGCGCGATCGCGCAAATCATAAACTTTTTCAGTCGGCGCAGGAACTTGTGTTGCAGGATAAGAATCCTGAGTCTGCTTTTGTTGCTTCCCCTGTGTCTGCTTTTTAGGGCAATTTTGTTTTTTGGACTTGGGCTGGACATCTGCCGCAGCAGATTGTCCTTGTGGTTGTTTTTTCTCCTTGACAGGAAAATATTTCAGACCTCTACTTGTGCGGCCAATCGTCTTATAGGCGGCCACAACTATCTTCGCTAACTGTCGGGGTTTATCGGCATCGGGCAGAGCAGCCAAAGCATTCGACACCTGAAAGTTCACCGCATCTCCTTTAATATTGGAGAGTATGAGATCGCTTACTATCTCAAACGAACCACACAGGCGCATACCCAATTCAACCGCTGCCTCCGGTCCGTGATCATCCTGAACATGTTTAACGATCTCAGGCAGTGCGGTCATAGACGGGGTGCCGAAACACCTCGTATAAACGGCCGCAAAATTTTTTCCCCAGCTTTCACAGTCAACGAGCTCAGGAGTTAAATCCTTTGGTAAAGTGATCGTCAACATTCTATGTTTATCGGGGGGGCGTGGCCAGCAACATGGCCGACTAGACGTGCCTTGCCGGAGCTCCGGCCGAGCAGCACGATTATCCGACACTACAGATCACCCATGGGCCCTAACACATGCCACAACGGAGAAACGACGTCCTGATACCCGGAGGAATCCCCCCGTGATAGTGCGGAGCTGTCTCCACCGAGTAACGGACATTACAGTCCCAGAAGCTCCCCGGCGGCCATGCTGAAGACCGCGGCGCGCGGTGAAACGCGGCGCCCCTAGTGCCTCACCTTCCAATCCTGCCGCACAGTGCCCGGCTACTGGGGGCGCCGTGACCCCCCCGCACCCCCCTGGCGGCCAAGCGGGACCTGGATTCCGCAGCTGGAGAGAGGAGGGCAATCCGAGGCGGACACAGCCGACCGGCCACCTACACCAAGATGGCGGCCGGCGGAGTGTGAGGCGGACGAGGCAGACGGGAAGTCCCCACCGCGGCCATCCCCAAGTGGCGGACGAACATGGAGACACTGACGGACCGCAACGGAGGTGAGCCCGGGGCACAGGAGCCGGGAGCCGACCCCGCAGGAGCCGGGAGTCTGCCTCTGACTTGCACTCGGTGCCCGCCTTTACCAACATGGCGGCCGAGCTGCTTTGTCACCCAGCTTAACAGACACTAACGAGGGTGTGTGCCTGAGGGGCGAGTGCCACGAGGGGTGAGGAGACCTGGATCCCCCCGGTGAGGAGGCAGTCTGATGGGGCCCGTGGAGAGGTCCTGACCACACGACCCCAACCTGCGACTACGCATGACGACCAGCAGACCACGGTGAGCAGCCAGGGGACCCTCAGGACTGAGGCGAGAGAGGTGCCAGGGGAACCGCGGGCGAGTCTCTGCAAACGGGGCCACCCGGAGTGACTTTACTGCCACCCGCTGCCCGGGGCTGGGCACATCTGCGCCGCAGGGCCCGGAGAGACGCGATATCAGCATGGGGAAAGGTGACCGGACTCCCGGGGCCTCGAGGCGGGGCCCCATGGACGACTTCACTGCAACGCGGTCCGGGGCGGCACAGCAGTCTCAGCAGACCGACGCGCGCAACGACACGGCCATGCTACTGGAGGCCATTCAAGCGTCCAGAACCGATATACAGGCATCTCGGACGGCCCTGGAAACAAAGATTGGAGAGGTGGGATCCGAGGTGACGCTACTACGGCAGGACTTCCGCAACTTAACCGAGAGGGTTACGGTGACCGAATCTCGCTTGACCGAAAATGAGGAGGCGATTACAACACTCAAGAAGGACATGGCGGAACTGCAGGCCTCTCATCGCCAACTGCTGTGGAAGGTGGATGATGCCGAAAATAGGTCCAGACGCAATAACCTTCGCTTTGTGGGCTTTAGAGAAGGGATTGAGGATGGGAACATGTCCGCCTTTCTCCTAAACTGGCTGAAAACTACCTTCCCAACTGCACGATTCTCCCAGTGCTTCATCATCGAAAGGGCGCACAGGGCGCTCCTCGCCAAACCTCCGGAGGGAGCGCGGCCGAGACCTGTCATAGCGCGCTTCTTGAACTACGCGGACAGAGACCTGATCCTGCGTGAGGCCAGGAAGTTGGGGGAGATCCGTCTGGAGAATGCCTCCATCATGATTTTTCCAGATTACAGTCAGGAGGTCTCGAAGCAGCGTCGCTCGTTCGACTCGGTCATGGCAAAGCTGAGGTCTTTGAACATTTCTTACATGCTCCTCTTCCCTGCCAAACTCAGGGTAATCTATAAAGACAAATCCATCTTCTTTGCCCACCCAGAAGATGTGTGGCAATGGCTCGAAGAGAGGCCCATTCTGAATAGTAGAGAGGCGGCAGGCCGAGCTGCTCTGGACAAGACGATACGAGAGGGGCCGCTCTGGGAGATGCCGAAACCACAGCGAAGGGGTGCGCGGAGGGTGCAGAAGAAAGCCCCGGCGACGCCGTACCGCACGCGAGACAAGGAGGGTGAGAGAGGGAACAGGTCGGCGTCCCCGAGCAATGACTTGGTGGCGGGCTCGAGATTCAGCTGCCTGAGGAATGGAACCCGATCCGAAGGCGATGAGGTGGAGGACTCGGAAGCCCATATGTCTGGAGGAGAAGGAGACATACCAATGGACAACTCGGAACATCCGCTGGTCACGGTGATCCAGCAATTGGAACAGGATTCTTCAGGCCAAGAGATGAATACGGACACTCAGGACTCGCATTCGTGAACATGGCTGAATGGGGATCGGAGAAGATGGCGGCTCGGCGAAACGGAGCAAGCAAGTTGACACGCACCCCCCTACTGTTCTTTAAGTTCTCAGTGTTGGTTCTTGTTTAGCGTGGGGAGGGATGTGCGGGAGGGCGACAGACCTTCTCCCTTGGATGGTTCAGGCCCGGGTTGGGATGCAACTGGAAGGGGAGGGAGGTGGGGAGGGGGGAGCGGAGGGAAGTTGGTTCTTGTATTGCCCCTGGTTGGGGTCTACAAAGGTTATGGGGGGGAGGGGGGAGCCCGTTCAGGAACAGCAGAGACATGCCAGCCCACAGTTGGTGACATCCCTAAGTCACGGTCCCACCCAGGGAAGGCTCAGAGCAACACAATGGCAAGTACATTAGACGCCACACCCACGGGTGACACAGAAATCACGGTGCTAAGCTGGAATGTGAATGGCCTGGGGTCGAAAATTAAAAGAGGTTTAGTTAGTGAGTACCTCAAACGACTGACACCAGACGTCGTCCTCCTCCAGGAAACACACCTTAGAGGGAACCAGTGGCATTTATTGCGCGAGGAAGATATACTGTCCTGGCACATGCAGGATACACGGCAGACTCCAGGGGGGTGGCGATCCTTATAAAAAAGTCGGCGCCATTCACGATTACACGCACTTGGTTAGACCCACAGGGCACATATGCGGGAGTCCAGGGGTTGTGGAGAAGACGTAGGTTCACGATAATATCAGTGTACGCCCCACCCAAGTTGCAGTCTCTCACACTGAAGGCGGTTGCTACTATCCTACTGGACACGGCTGACACAACTCAAGTAGTGGGGGGGGACTTTAATGATGTCATGTGCACCACACAAGATAGATCGGGGACTTCACGCTCAATGGGGTCCACAACTGCCCTAGCCCGGCAAATGAATACCTTCGGCCTCACCGACATATGGCGTTGGCTCCATCCAACACACGTAGCGTATTCCTTTTACTCCGGGGCACACAAGGTCTTCTCCAGGTTGGATTATATTTTTATGTCCAGGCAGGATATCGCGGTCGGAGACCTAGCAGAATACAAGGCGCGGGGGATCTCCGACCACTCCCCGCTATTAGTGCAGGTGGGACGAGGCAGAGGGGAGAGGCAGTCACAATGGCGATTAGCGGCATGGGACATCCAAACTCCGGAAATACTTAAGGGCGTGCGTGCGGACATACGGGTGTACATGGCCGAAAATGAGGGTTCGGTGGACTCTGGTGTTACCCTCTGGGAGGCGATGAAACTAGTCCTGAGAGACCGCATTCAAACTAGGCTGGGAGATGCTAGGAGGTCGCGTCAGGGTCAGGTAGCGAGTGAAGAGGTATCCATTTTAAATGTAGAAACGGAGTATCACCAACAGAAGGGCGAGGCCCGCCTCAGGAAATTGATTGACACACAGAGACGATACAGGGAATTAGTCACGGATGAGGCGCGCACTCAGGCACTGGCGACATTGCATCGGCTATACGATGTCGGTGACAAGTCGGGCAAACTTTTAGCCTGGCTGAGTAGGAGGGAAACTGCAGCGAGATGGGTGGATCAGATCTCGTTAACAGGGAACAGGCAGGTAAACACGGATGGAGACATAGCAGAGGCCTTCGCGGCCTATTACGAGGACTTCTACAGGGCCAGGGACCTGGGCGACAGTGAGGAAGCCCAACGCTACTTAGGTGATATGGAGTTGCCGACGTTATCCGCGGAGGCTACTGCAGCCCTGGAGGCGGATTTGACGCTGGACGAAATCTCTGAAGCTGTAACGGCGTTGAAACCGGGGAAGACTCCCGGGTCCAATGGCTTCCCGGCAGAATTTTTTAAACGTACGGCGGATCTGTTACAGCGACACATGAAGACCCTCTTCACGGACGCATACCATGCAGGGAGTTTTCCGACAGATTTAGCCTTGGCCATTATTATCCCAATCTACAAAGAGGGCAAACCCAAAAACGACTGCTCCTCCTACCGCCCAATCTCCCTCCTAAATACGGAGACGAAAATACTGGCCACTATCCTGGCTCGGCGGTTACGACAGGTGATAACGGAGTTGGTGCATATGGACCAGTCCGGTTTCCTTCCGGTTAGGGCGACCAAATTGAATCTCCGTCGCACTCACAACTGGCTACAGGAGGTCCGTGAGAGAAGTGAACCCCACTGGTTTCTCTCATTGGATGCGGAGAAGGCATTTGATGCAGTCCACTGGCCCTTCCTGATGGAGACCCTCCGACGTTTTGGGATTGGACCCGAATACATGCAGTGGGTCGGGCTCCTGTACTCCAACCCGAGGGCGAGAGTGCGGATCAATGGACGGTTGTCCCGTGAGTTCCCCATTGGTAGGGGTACGCGCCAGGGCTGTCCATTGTCCCCCCTCCTGTTTACCCTTACGATTGAAATTTTAGCGATACGGATTAGACAGAATCAGGATATCAGAGGTTTTAGATGGGGTAATACTGACGGCACGCAGGAAAAAATATCTCTGTATGCCGATGACGTACTATTGTTCGTGACCGACCCGGACAGGACAATTCCAGCACTGTTCGGGGAGCTAGGCGAATTCGGGGCGAGGGCGGGACACACGATAAATTGGCACAAATCGGTCCTTTATGACCCACAAGGCAAGGAGCGTCATGAGTGCCTTCCAGGGCAGCTTATTCATACTAAAGACGGCTTCCAATACCTGGGCGTATATATAACGCTAGACAAGGAACGCTCCTACACTGCAAATGTAGCTCGAATAATGGTAGAAACAAAGTCAGAAATGGACAGATGGAGGCAACTCCCGCTCACCCTATTGGGTCGAGCCGCACTGTATAAAATGGTCCTACTACCCAAGTTTCTCTATGCACTCCAGAATGAGTATTATCCCCTACCGTTGGCGACTTTGACTAAAATACATGCGGACCTGCGCGCCTTCCTGTGGCTGGGAAAACAACCTCGTGTAGCCCTCACCACGCTGCAGCGCCACCAATATAGCGGGGGTATCTCGCTTCCCAACCTGGAGGCGTACTACTGGGCGGAACACCTCACCCCGATTAACGAGTGGCTACATGCGGCGGCCGATCACCCCACCTATGCGCTGGAAAGGTCTCAATGGTCACGCAAATCTATATTACATTACCTCTATGGGGAGACGGTAGGCCAGCACTTCCTTCCCGCCACTAGGATAACGTTGACGGCGTGGCGTAGGGCAACAAAAAGAATGGGTTGGGACAAGAGGGTCACTCGTCAGACACCACTGTGGTGCTGCAAGTGGCTAGGAGAGCTGAATAAACTGAAAGGCTTTAGGGGGTGGGATGACATAGGCATCTCCACTGTAGGGGACGTGATTGCAAAAGGGGAATTAAAGACCTTTCAGGCACTCAGAGCAGAATTTGGCCTACATACTACTCAGTACTACAAATATTTACAACTGAAACATGCATGGAGCGCACAAAACACTACACTGGCAGATCTCCCAGAGTACACACCACTGGAGGGTAGACTGCTGCAGGAACAGATGCAGGGTGGGGCGATATCCCTAACGTATAAGACTCTAACCAACAATATGCTGGGTGACCTGCAAGCCCTACGAGATAGATGGGAGGCGGATGTGGGGGACATGGAGGATTTAGACTGGGAACTCGCCCTCATGCACCCCCGTGAGGTGGCTATTAAGTCCCGACTCCGCCTCATACAATTTAAAATACTGCACAGATCTTACTTTGACATGGTACGACTCTTTAAAATGGGTAGGATACCAGACACAACATGCCTTAGATGCCATCGACACACAGGTGATTTCTTCCATACACTATGGGGGTGTGAAATAATTCAAGAATACTGGGAGGAGGTGTTCCGGGAACTAGAGAATGTATTGGAGGTGGCCTTACCACGTGACCCTAGACTGGCATTGTTGGGTACGATCACAGAGGTGGACCTGCCCCGCCCCTTGACTATCTTTCTGGTACTGGCCTTAGTGGTAGCAAAAAGAGACATCGCAAGATGCTGGGGAGCGCCCGAAAAGCCGAATATGGAAGAATGGCGGAGGGGATTGGATCTGTACATGGCGGCGGAGAGAGTTACTTATCGTGCACGGGGCTGCCCCAAAAAATTCAGGAGAATATGGGCTAAATGGAGACAATTCCATGGACTAGACTGAGACCTTGTGGACTAGTAAAATGTGGTTGGGGACCACCTGGACGAGATGGTGTGCACAGTGGGGACTCATGAGTATTATGTGAATACTTTAATACCTGTTCTTGTGTGCGAGATTGTCGGGTGAGACACGTCGGGAGAGGGTGGGGACCAAGGGGTAGGGGGGGGTGTGAAGGGTTGGCGGGAGGCTGTTCCGGGGATTCTGTTGGGTTTTGGTTTATTTGTTCTTACTCTTGCTAGTTTGAAAGCAAATCTATTACTGCAGGGTATGATATGATGTAATTGCTGAGAAAAGTTGCGTTCCTGGAGGATAGGGCGGAATGTTGACACCCTACCGTCTGTCTGCCTTTTTCCATAGAGGTGATACTACTGATGCAACAATAAAAAGAATAAAAAAAAACAAAAACATTCTATGTTTATCAGCAGGAGTAGAATTCGGAAACACAGCCTCCAGTTGGTCAAACTTCTCGGCAAGCCAGAAAGGGAAGTCATCGTTATCAACGGGACGCTGACCAAAAACCGAATTGACCATAACCGGATTTAGGCGTAAACCGCCACGTTCCGTTTGAACGGCCGCACCCCCGGGGGGACCACCCGGGAGATGACGACCTATGTATTGCACTAATGCACGAATCACAGCAATCGAGACAACGTGTAGTCTACGAATATCCACAAGGGGACAAGCGCCGTGATTCGGGTGCGGGGTGAATCCACCCAAAGCAGGCCATTTTGTACCTGGAATGGAAAGTGGACCTAACCTCGCAGCTGACAAAGAGTGGGGGAGGGCGCCATCAAACCAAACGCGATGCTGCCAATGATCAATAGGTATTTCCAGTGCCCTGTACGGTGTATACTCAGCCGGTATAGGGGAGGGTGTGTAGTGGAGGAACACTTGAGAATTCGCGTCCACCTCCGGAAATGTGACCCACGAGTAAAACAGCTCGAAAGGGTACGCCGGATCTGCACACACCACCAAAATCACAGCCATGCCTTCCAAAGGGACTTGGTAAGTTTGTAAATGGTTGCGCACCGCAATGCGACTATGCTGCGCAATGGCCACAGCCATGATATCACCGGAACTACTGAATAACAAAGAAAACTTTGTAGCACAACTGGGTAGTAAGTCAAGGAAACCGTTTTAGATAGATTCAAGCTTGAAAAGACCTATTTCAAAAAATAGGTAGGTTTCACCGACACCACCGTTTTCCGGACACGATAGTGAAGGGTTTAAGGTTTGAACGATATACTACTCGAGTGTCATGATATAAGACCACCAACGTATGGGCGCCATGTAGCAGGGTTTCTGTTCTCCCACAGAACTGTGCACAGAGGATTGGAACCTCAGCGAATTAGGGTGACCCAAAACTCACCTTAGTACCCAACAAACCCCTTACCGAGCTAGCTACAGTGTCTCATTGGTCATAACAAACTCCCAATGTTTAGACAAACCAGAACATGAGCTTACAATACCTCAGGTTACGTGGAACACATGAGCACTCTTTCGTTATACAATCATTTCAAACCAGAACGTGGAGTAAACAAGAACACGTGAACATTTGAAATATTTATTTACTAATGTCGTCTTCTCAGGCGCAGTATCTTAGATAATACAAGGAAACATATTATCAAAAGCAAAGCTATCAGCATAGTTACTAGTCCATAAAAAGTGAATGGTGACAGCATGTTAACATGCTGTAAATGAATAAGAGTTAACAACACTTATTTCTCACCCTCCCTACCACACATATTATATTAATAGCTAAGAAGGTCTCTTTGGGTTGAATTAGGGCGGGCCCATACCTCAGGATCCTAGAATGAAGAGATCACATCAGCATACACCAGCTCTCTCTGCATGCGAACAGCATCAAGTGTGTTATGTGTGCCTCAAGCAAAGCAATATAAAACCCGCCTTAAAGCCAAAGTTGGCAGAAGCTGCACTTATGTTATGTCTATGAAGGCGCGAAGATCAGACCTCATAACAATTCAGTATCTTGTTGTTCCTGAAGCTTCAGCACTCTCTGTACAGACATAGTTTATTGAGCAAAGCTGATATCAGAGTAATAACATATTATTCTCATGTAAATCACAACAAACTACTAGGTTGAAAGCTAAATCAACAATTAAGTGTCGTGTGCAGAAGTAGCAAAAGGAAAAATGGCGTTTAAACATGTAATGTGCCTATGCTAACTTAACGCATTATAAAGATATATAGTAGCTATATGACAAGACTGCCATGAACACATACACTACACAGATAAGGGTCTGGCCGTTGGAGACTGGGATTGATATGGCAAGACTAACACAAATTAGCAACCAAAAGGATGTTTGAAACTAGACCTGGTAGAATGTTCTGAAGTACAAATTTGATAATAAGGACAAGTTCTCCTTGAAAAAGAATCTACTGACTATGCCACTGTACCCCAATGGAATGTATGGCTCTTGATATGATCTGTTTATCCTTTTGTGTTTCTTTTGAAAAAGGCTAATACAAATTGTTTAAGAAAAAAAAAACAGACTGTCCTGTGCTTTTTTTGCGATCCTTACTGAGTTGATAATATTTAACATGTATGTAATTGCTCACATATTGCTCCCTTGTGCATTAGCCCTGAAGGCAGCTGGTGAGAGGAGGGGATGTACTGATGCATGCTTTGCTGAGCATGTGACTGTATCCTTGTTGGGTGGGGATGTTCTTTGCATGTATAACTATGTATTACCCTACCCTCGACTGTATGCATATCTGGTATCCTGACTTTTATTTTGGATATGGCGTCACCTAGAGTGTATATAGAGGCCTATGCCCATCCATAACTTGGTGAGGACTTGAACCTGTCCAGTGACCTGGAAAGGCCCAATAAGTGTGGCTTCATTGTGGACAGAGGACTGCTGTTTCTTTCTCAGGCATAATGTTTGAAGCGATGGCATTAGCATACCGTGTTTTGGAAGACTAATAGTCACTGAGTGTGAGATGCTACTGGCTCCAATTTTTTAACGTTATGCTGTTATGTGTATGACTTTGTGCTTTGCAAAAAACACAGTTGATGGACAGAATGTAGAACAATGTCATACATTCACCCCAGTACAAGGATCTGGGCCTAAATCCATCGTTTTTTTGCACTCCACATCACCCTGGGTTAGACACTGGCTATATGCAAATCAGCTCTGACCCTGTGCCTCATGGGAACAGTCCAGTCCGAACTACCAAGCCATGTCTTTCCCAGACCGGAATCAAGCATCCAAGGACCGGTTTCTGGCTATCAGCCTTCATTCAGCCTGGATAGCTTGACTCCAGTGGTGTGGAGAGCCTGGGACTCACGTCTGAGCATACCCAGCCCACTCGGGGTGAAAATTGCAAAAAACACAGTTGATGGACAGAATGTAGAACAATGTCATACATTCACCCCAGTACAAGGATCTGGGCCTAAATCCATCGTTTTTTTTGCACTCCACACCACCCTGGGTTAGACACTGGCTATATGCAAATCAGCTCTGACCCTGTGCCTCATGGGAACAGTCCAGTCCGAACTACCAACCCTTTTGTATCGCTTTGTTCGCCCTAAGTGTGGCAGGGTATGCTCAGACGTGAGTCCCTTGTTCACTTGGCCACTGGATTCAAGATAGCCTGGCTGATGAGGATTATGAATCCGAAACCGGTCCCAGGATGCTTGTTTCCGGTCCAGGGAAGACATGGCTTGGCAGTCCGGGCTGGACTGTTCCCATGAGGCACAGGGTCAGACTGATTTGCATATAGCCATGTCTGAACTGGGGTGGCTGAGTGAACTAAAGAATGGTGATGGATTAAACCCAGATCAGTTGACTGGGGGTGAGTGCTTGATTTGTTCAAACGCTCCATCCATTATCCCCTTTTGTATCGCTTTGTTCGCCCTAAGTGTGTCAGGGTATGCTCAGACGTGAGTCCCTTGTTCACTTGGCCACTGGATTCAAGATAGCCTGGCTGATGAGGATTATGAATCCGAAACCGGTCCCAGGATGCTTGTTTCCGGTCCAGGGAAGACATGGCTTGGCAGTTCGGGCTGGACTGTTCCATGAGGCACAGGGTCAGACTGATTTGCATATAGCCATGTCTGAACTGGGGTGGCTGAGTGAACTAAAGAATGGTGATGGATTAAACCCAGATCAGTTGACTGGGGGTGAGTGTTTGATTTGTTCAAACGCTCCGTCCATTATCCCCCTTTTGTATCGCTTTGTTCGCCCTAAGTCAGACCCCCCAGGATATAGCGGCACAAAAATGGAAATTTAGCGGCGCAAATATGGAAATTTAGCTGCAATTTTGCGGCATTTTATGTGCCCATTTGAAAGGCGAGTACATATAAAAAGCCATTATGGCTTGGTGCGAGTCGTTCATGTAATATAGAGAACAAGGCTAGGGTTCTGTCCGACTAATGAGGCGATTGTTGCAGTTCAGCATTTCTGTGCCGTGGCCAGTGCCTTCTCAGACACCAGGTGAGTGACAGATTCAAGTAATTAGTAGTAAGGAGAGAGTAGTAACATACATCTTCCCATAGCTGAGGGAGAAGAGATGCTATTTAAATTGAGTCTCCTTCCTGAATAATGTGTGTTTGCATCTATTCAGCGCGGACAATTCCCATGAACAGGAGAACAAGAGAACCACAGCAAGTGGAACAGTCATGAACTGTGTTTCAAACCCAGGCTTCTCAGATGGGAAGGCTGGCAGAGACACCACAGGCATTACATGATGGTCATTCAGTAGGTGTAGGGAGTGGTTTAAACTTTGTAGAGTATCACGTGACATCTGGAAGTGGGGGGGAAGAGAGAGAGAAAGAGAGAAAGAGAGAAAGAGAGAGAGAGAAAGAGAGAAAGAGAGAAAGAGAGAAAGAGAGAAAGAGAGAGAAAGAGAGAAAGAGAGAGAAAGAGAGAGAGTAAGAGAAAGAGAGAAAAAGAGAGAAAGAGAGAAAGAGAGAGAGAGAGAGTAAGAGAAAGAGAGAGAAAGAGAGAAAGAGAGAGAGAGAGAGAGAGAGAGAAAGAGAAAGAGAGAAAGGGAGAAAGAGAGAAAGAGAGAGAAAGAGAGAAAGAGAGAAAGAGAGAGAAAGAGAGAAAGAGAGAAAGAGAGAGAAAGAGAGAAAGAGAGAGAGGGAAAGAGAGAAAGAGAGAAAGAGAGAAAGAGAGAAAGAGAGAAAGAAAGAGAGAAAGAGAGAAAGAGAGAAAGAAAGAAAGAGAGAGAGAAAGAGAGAAAGAGAGAGAGAAAGAGAGAAAGAGAAAGAGAGAGAGTAAGAGAAAGAGAGAAAAAGAGAGAAAGAGAGAGAAAGAGAGAAAGAGAGAAAGAGAGAAAGAGAGAAAGGGAGAAAGAGAGGAAGAGAGGAAGAGAGGAAGAGATCGAGATCGATCCTGACTGCCTGCCACTACCATCAGCCGCCATCCGATGCATGCCAGAGCTCACGTAGCCAGGGAGCTTCTATGAGCCCCGGCGCTTTGCTGATGCACGCACATGCGTTTCTCTTTCAGTAATCCTAATGAATTCACTTACAGCGATCATCTCCCTCTGTCAGTCAAAGGTGACAGACTCTTTGTTTCTAGCGAGTTCTAATCGCCCGTCCCGTAGAGCGGGTAAGTGCATTCTAGTGGACAATGCATAGGTCCAGACTGCACTCCAGGAAGTATATTCTCAGCCATACCACCTGACCTCGATTTGACCCTGAAAAGTCACCTTCACTGCCTCCCTGTTGATCATCTTTATCGATCACGGAGCTTAGTCACTAACCAGACCCCCCAGGATATAGCTACTTTCGTAAAAATGCCGCGCGATTTCTACAAAAGTGCCGATTTCGCGGGCACTTTAGTAAAAATCGCGGCATTTTTATGAAAGTGCCGATTTCGCGGCAAACCGCGAAATCGCGAAATCGCGATATCCTGGAGGGTCTGCTAAGTGTGGCAGGGTATGCTCAGACGTGAGTCCCTTGTTCACTTGGCCACTGGATTCAAGATAGCCTGGCTGATGAGGATTATGAATCCGAAACCGGTCCCAGGATGCTTGTTACCGGTCCAGGGAAGACATGGCTTGGCAGTTCGAGCTGGACTGTTCCCATGAGGCACAGGGTCAGACTGATTTGCATATAGCCATGTCTGAACTGGGGTGGCTGAGTGAACTAAAGAATGGTGATGGATTAAACCCAGATCAGTTGACTGGGGGTGAGTGTTTGATTTGTTCAAACGCTCCGTCCATTATCCCCTTTTGTATCGCTTTGTTCGCCCTAAGTGTGGCAGGGTATGCTCAGACCTGAGTCCCTTGTTCACTTGGCCACTGGATTCAAGATAGCCTGGCTGATGAGGATTATGAATCCGAAACCGGTCCCAGGATGCTTGTTTCCGGTCCAGGGAAGACATGGCTTGGCAGTTTGAGCTGGACTGTTCCCATGAGGCACAGGGTCAGACTGATTTGCATATAGCCATGTCTGAACTGGGGTGGCTGAGTGAACTAAAGAATGGTGATGGATTAAACCCAGATCAGTTGACTGGGGGTGAGTGTTTGATTTGTTCAAACGCTCCGTCCATTATCCCCTTTTGTATCGCTTTGTTCGCCCTAAGTGTGGCAGGGTATGCTCAGACCTGAGTCCCTTGTTCACTTGGCCACTGGATTCAAGATAGCCTGGCTGATGAGGATTATGAATCCGAAACCGGTCCCAGGATGCTTGTTTCCGGTCCAGGGAAGACATGGCTTGGCAGTTCGGGCTGGACTGTTCCCATGAGGCACAGGGTCAGACTGATTTGCATATAGCCATGTCTGAACTGGGGTGGCTGAGTGAACTAAAGAATGGTGATGGATTAAACCCAGTTCAGTTGACTGGGGGTAAATGTGTTTGATTTGTTCAAACGCTCCGTCCATTATCCCCTTTTGTATCGCTATGACTATGTGCTGCCATCCTATATGTATGTCACGTGCGTGGTCGTGTAGCACATGTACAATGGTAGGGCTATGTGTCAGAATGAGCCTGAGAGTTGAGTAGGATCTATTTTGGATACCCCTGGCCTGGCCTAGCACAAGATGGAGGTTGAGGACAGTTTCCCCAGATAGTAGAAATGTATTGCATGCATTCCTTGGCTAAAGGATGGAAATCTAGATACTGAAGTTAGGAGAATTTCCATGATGACTTTTGTTAGCAAGAGTCTGATGTTAAGTTCTTCCTGAGCATTGTCGTCTGGTTGTTCTGTAGAAGTGAGGAGTGGAAATGCAGTTTCTGTTGTGCAAGATGAGGAAGTTTCTAGGCCTTTCCTTTTGTCTATCCCTGATTACATTTGGGTTGAAGAGACCCAGGAGAAGAAATCTCACACTTTATTGTGCCTGTGTTAGCCCCAGTGCCACTTAATGTGATAAGCTTCACTGTACACAAAGGAGGTGTCTGGATAGCAGCACCAGAAGGACACTTGAAAGGAAAACCATCCTAAACCGGTTCTGAAGTTTGTTAGAGTGAAGCCATTTCCCCTGTCTAGAAAATGTTTATAAAAGTGGTACCCAAACTACCCTACTTGCTCCATTTTCAAATTCTTCAAGACCAAGGAGGATTGGTTTGTGACCAGATCTAGTGTTTGCCTCACAAGCCAGGAACCCAAATATAAGGGACATCACCTGAAATGTGTATTTTCTGCTGGAGGAGCTAATAGACCCTGCCTGAGTACTTAGAAGCCTACCGAACTGCTGAAAGAGGATTGAGACTGTGTGGGCCTGCAGGAGGCGAGACTGTCCAGGAGGAGTAGAGGGTGAAGAAGGAGGAGAAGAAGCACATCATGTCTTGGGGCTGCTGGACATCCAGAGGAAATCGACTACTGAGAGCCAGCTAGGGGCAATAAATGTTGCAGCCACACATACCTGGTTTCTGCCGGGAACTGCTCTGCCTAATTGCCAGTTTAGCATGATTAGGACTGTAACTGTTGTGTGACGTCACAGGCCTGATTGGAGTTGCAACTGAAAATTGGGTAGTAGGGGCGGGCAGCTACTTCTGTACAAATACTTTGGCCCGTTTGCAGCTGCAACTGCCTTTATTGACCATGGTTTGGGTTTCTACTGAATTACAACGATATTGGACTGTCCTAGGCTGCAACTGCCTAATTGACGAGGGGGAGGCTTTCACCGCCATGTGACGAAGTCTCCCAGATCAGCCCTATATCTGCCCACATGGCCTGGGCAAGGCTGCAACGGTTGTTCAACAACATTGACTTACTCAAGGCTATTGCTGCCATGAGGCAACAATGCTCCACCAGGGCTCCCTCTGTGCTCCTTGTGCTTGGTCCAATGCAACACAAAAATGGGGCTCGGCAGCTGTGCATTTAGTGACGCAGAAGACAGGAGAGGGAAAGTAAAATGATTTGCAGGGAAAAGTGAGAACATTTGGGAGATAGAGGAGAGCTTTAGACAAAACAAATCTCAGTACACCAGCAGAGAAAGCTCCATCGGGGAAAGTGATTCGGCTTCCAACTCTACAAGAGTACTTGCCAATGTCCCAAAGGGGCTTGTTCTCATTTATATAGAAGGCCATGACACTTTCAAATGATTTGTGAGTTTTGAGATCACTTGTACAGAGTAATCTTTAAATGATGTGTCTAAGACAGCTAATTGTCTATAGAAAGTATAGCAGTCATTGGGAGAATGCATGTGGCTGTTCAAATGAAATATGAGTGTGTGAATGAAAGAGGCTCTGCTCAGACACTTTGGGCTGAACTCAGTTCAGTACCTTCAAGTTTACGGAGAGCAAGAAAGCGATGGTGCTCGATTTGAAACATGGATTCATTTTATATTGTATGACTGGAATGAATGGAGAGAGGGATAGAGGCTAGGGGTTTCATAGCTTTAACCAGTGGATGAAGTCAAAACGACTCAAGGAGTAGTTCTCTACCCCACTTAATTATTGCCTGTCAGACTTGACAGTGAAGTAGCCACAGCACCTTGTAGTGTTGGCTGACAAGTGGTTGGCTACTATGGCTAAGAGCTGGAGCAGCACAGCTCTAAACCAACAGGAGAGAGGAACTCTCACCAGACTAGTTTCAAACCAGACAGTAACTGGCAGAATAATTCCCAACAGTCCAAGGGAGGACACAAGCAAAATGGGAATAGGATTCCAAGTCAGGAGCACAAGAAGAATAGAGAACAAGAAGGTTCGTCCCAGGTGATTACTTGTTATAAGTGTCACAAGGAGAGGCATTCAAAAAGGACATTTCAGGCAAAAGACCCTTTACCATCTGCACTCATCACAGCAAGTGTTTTCCCTGTGGGTGAAGGGATCCAAGGGGGCCCTGTTGTAATCTACTTAGTAGTAATAGAGATTTAGGAAAGGTACCTAGATGTCCTTAAGGAAATCCATCCAAACACCATGGAGGTTGTGTAGGAAGCTAGCATCAATGTGTGGAGGGCTCCTGCCTTGAGGGAATTCAGCTACTTATAAGACTGTATTTGAGAGGAAGCATCTCAAAACCAAAGAGATTCTCCCTGGTGCCAATAGCATTGGCTGATTAAGCAGTGACAGTGACCTAAAGTACCCGATTACCCCAGCAGAGGTGGACATCAATGACAAGTCATCCTTGATTGATATAGGGATGAGAGAGAAGCAACGTGCTTGAAATCTCTTGGGCAATGCTTTGATTGTCTTTGGTTTAGTATGAGGACCAGAAGCCTTCATGGCTTGAACCACATCAGCTGTATTAGCTAGTGGGCAGGCTGCACGTCAGTTTCAGGAAGAGACTAGCGACATCCCTGGTTCTCAAGACCAGGAAAAGGTAGTTGAAGGACTGGGTTCTTTAAGGCCCAGCGGTGCCAGGGAACAACACCTGAAACCTTCGTGGGTTACCTGCTCTGGCGTACAAGTGACAGAGACACGGGACACTTCCTTCGGCGTCAAAGATCAGCATTTATTACTGCAGGGATACAGAAATCGCAAGAAGTACAACATAGTGTAGGTTCTGAGAGTCTGCTTCAAATTGCAAAAGGGAATCGCTCCTTTTATACACATTTTCGTCATTGCTCGACATAACGAACAAAAGGTTACAACTCAGTTCCCACAGTAAACTTCAAAAGGATTGCATTCATGTTTTCAGAAGCCCGGAACATGATTATAGTAACATTGCCGGTTCCCAACTGTAAAAGCACATCATCTCGCCATAAGGCATATTCCACTCTAGTTGTAAACAGGCGAAAGAAAGAGACAGGAACAGGTGTAAGAAAGACAGACAACCGTAACAGAAGAGTGTGGGGGCAATATCGGAAGCGTGATCACAGGATCAAAGGACTCAAACCTAACATATGTAAAGCTGAAACAATAGACCAACACGGCAGAATAAGCCTCAAGCTGAGCCATCTGCCTTTGCCGTGTCATTCCCCCGGTCGTAAAGACGACCCCAAAGAATATTCATCTTCCGCCAGAGCTTGGGAATCCCAGGGTCACGAAGGGGACATTGTCCCTTCGCTGGCTACGTGAGGGCAAGAAACAAAATGGATGCCGTATCTAAAATGGAACCCGAGGGTTCAGATGGAAAAACCCGTAAAGGAGACGAACCCTTCTAAGTAGTGTAGCGTAAACGCATACACCTACTAATCTCGTCATTTACGGTTCATAGATACCAAACTCGTCCATATCCGAGAATGCCCAAAACGTCGTAATGATTCTCACGGAACCTCAGACGCTCCTTTTGCCCTCAGGTAGGCAAGCACTAGTCGAAATCAGAATCAATTTCGATATTCATCAGATCATTCAGGTGTTGTTGAAACATCATCCTATCCATCAATGTCTCTTTGGTCACAGATGGCCTTCTTATACACGTTGTAGCACAAAGGCCACATAAGGCAGGACCACACTGCACACAAAGACAACACGTGAACAGAAACGTTACAACGACTCCTATGATCATCAGAAGCTTCCAACCCCATGTCGACATCAGACCCCAAAACCATCCTAGAAGCGTCCAATCTCCCTCGTCCACGTGTATGGACTCCGAGATTTTATGCAACTTTGAGATGGCTTGATAAACAGTTGGAGCATTATCAGGGATGAAAATGCAGCAGCTCGAATGGATTACCTTGCACACACCACCTCTATCTGCAAGTACAACGTCTAGAACCATACGGTTCTGTAGCGTCATAAGTCTATCCGCTTGAAGCTCTGCTGTCAGGTTACCAAGGGCACTTGCAGTGATATTAGCAGTCAATTCCACCACACGAGTCAACTGTCTCAAGTTCCTACTATTAACCATAGGACCCCAAAATGGTAGGAAACCCTTAAAGAAGTCTCCTGCCTCTTGACTGGCAGTGTCCTCTTTACTAACGACGCCTCTCACAACTCTAGTCTTGTGATAGTTTGAGGCGACCGTAAAAGTTGGTGGTAAAAGATTCGCGATATAGCAGGTGCCTGAAAAATCACGAGGCAACCACGTATAAGCACGATCGTAACACACAAAATAAGTACCCTTGGCAGTCAGGAAGACAGGGGAAGAGAGCATCGGTAAGACATACGTCTCAGTACAAGCACTCTTCCCAAGCTGAGCTCTTGGATTTCGACCATGGCCTTGCAGACAGAAATGGCCGAGATGAGGTACGATCCAAATCGGAGATGAGCTTTTAAGCTGTCTATCACTTACTAACATACTATACTCAACCTCACTCAGATCCTTGTAAGCTCGCACCTCTTCCTCTGGGATAATTGTTGCATCAAAAATATCTTTATCTAAATCAGCAATCGCTATCGCCAAAGGCTTGTGGTACGGGCCGGGACTAAGGTCTGTGGAGCGAGGCTCTCGATGGGGGTAGGAATCTAGTGCACTACGGAACATAGTTTGGAATGCTCGAGCTGACCCCTGGGTGCTGTAAGGAAGAACCAAATACGGAATACCTTTATCCATAGTATGTGGCATTAACCCACACACCCAACAATTGGTAGTATTCATCACCAACTGATGCTGATGCAGGAGTTGGACAAAGGAATTGTTCATAAATTCCGCACGTCTGGCCTGTTCATGTTGAGGCAGAAGATGAAAGGAATGTGGTGAAATAGTGGAAACAGAATTTAGGTCAAGTGAGAAGGAAACGGGTGAAATGGAAGGCAATAATAATTGAATCCCAAAGTACACTCCACCCACTAGTAGCATAGAAACAGTCAAGAACAACATAAAAACCTGAAACAGAAAACATTTTGTTCGACACATCTTATGCAATTTGGATCTTTGTACCGCCATTTTGTCTATGTCCGACAGCTTAGAAAACTCCATCCTCTAAAAACCGTCCGTGACGTTCTTGACGCACTTCGTTCTGAGCAGCGATTATCAATTCCCAGGAGTTCCCAGAAATTGACAAAAGGCAATCGACCTAGTGTCAGAAACCTGCTAAACAGAAGGAGGTACCCGCACGGCCCTACGGTCAACCCAGATGGTAGGTCTAATCAATTTATCTTTTAATTAGCATAAGTCTCCTAGCTGCAAGGAAAAAAAAGGTACACGCACAATATACAAAATCATAACATTCATGGCAACTGTAAGGGGGTAACGTGAATTCAAAAATAAACAAATGCATTAGTCTTTATTGCGCGATCGAAGAAAATATCGAGTTTTTCCAGGTTGAGTTTGCTCTTCAAATAACGGTTCTGATGGCAAAACAGTGTTCGATTGTTCAGGTAACAGTTCAGAACTTGAACTCTCCAATGCTGATGATAACGGTATTGTTTTCGATGATTCGACAGGGATATCTGATTGAACTAAATCGTTCCCTACAGGCTGGGCATCACTAAATGGTACATAGTACAAAGGGGTCTCTGTTTCAGTCGAGGCGACTCCTTTCTTCATCCATGTGTCTACTGGCAAAGGAAGCGGAACCTTCTTGGTGTGGGTGGCATGCACCCAGTGCTTTCTTCCTTCCAGTCGAACTGCAGTCCTCGTCGCCAGTAACACCTGGTGGGGTCCCACGAATCTTGGCTCAAGATTGCGTTTTCGTCCAAAATTTCGGGTAACGACCCAGTCGCCAGGTTGGAGCCGATGACCAGGACCTTCTGTTTGTGCCGGTAGAGCCTCGTAGACCTGTTGGTGAATCAAACTCAATTTAGCAGTCAGATCATGAAGATAGTCAATCAACATTGGATATTCAAGTCTGTTAAATTCCTTAGGCCTTGGGACTCCCCAAATGTTCGCAGGACGGCCGAACACAATCTCATATGGGCTAAGCCCTACTCGAGAGTGCACAGTCGCTCTGGTCGATAAGAGGGCTAGAGGCAAAGCATCTGGCCATGATAAACCAGTCGTGGCCTGGATTTTGGCAAGTTTCAGTTTCAGGGTACCATTGTATCTTTCCACTAAACC
This sequence comes from Lissotriton helveticus, assembly GCF_964261635.1. NCBI lineage: Eukaryota > Metazoa > Chordata > Amphibia > Caudata > Salamandridae > Lissotriton > Lissotriton helveticus. Next base: position 191,483,120 of record NC_136060.1, read on the forward strand.
CGCCGACTGAGGATGATTAGCACTATGGTATTTTTGATGAATACCAAGGCCACTGCATACACTTTTCATCACACTTCCCACAAACTCACTTCCGTTATCCGACCATACAATCCGTGGCATGCCATACCTAGGGAAATACTCTTTGAGCAACATGTTTGCTGTAGATAGGGCAGTATTATCTTTAAGGGGGTAAGCCTCAATCCATCTAGAGAATGCACAAACTATAACCAAGACATACTTCAGGTTGTTGCATCTCTCCATATGGATGAAATCCAACTGAATAATTTCAAAGGGACATGTAGGAGGGGCAAAATGACCAGGTGGAGTAGGAGTGCAATTGCCAGGATTGTACATCAAACATATCATGTAATTCTTAACCACTCTCTCCGCACACTTAGTAATTCCCTCATTCTTCCATACTGGGGACAACAACTTACATATGCCTTTTGCGCTAATATGTGACGTGCCATGAGCCATGGTAACAACGGCAAGCACATATGCATCCGGTAACATCCATCTCTGCCTTTCTGACAAATCAACCCAACATCCATTCTCATCTAACTTCCACGTGCTTTCTTTCCACTGAGTCTTTTCCATCTCGGTAGCCTCATTCTGTATCTCTTTCACACTCTCAACTGTGTCTTCACACATACCAGTCTCCGCTGGCCATCTTACTGAACTCGTAACGTACATTCGATTTGTCAGATCTCTAGCTGTCTCCTTAGCAATCTCATCCGCAAACGCATTACCGCGGCCAACATCATGTGTCACTTTCCGATGCGCACTGCATTTGATTATTGCCACCTGCTTAGGCAATGTAAGTGCATCCAAAAGGTAATTCACAAGTTGTCCATGCTGTATCTTCGTGCCATGCAACGTGAAAAACCCTCGTTCTCTCCACAATCGACCAAAACTGTGCGCTACGCCAAATGCATACTGACTATCGGTAAACACATTCACCCGCTTTCCTCTACACAACACACACGCTCTCGTCAACGCGATCAATTCAGCTGCTTGGGCCGAATTCTGACTCAATCTCGCAGTTTCCACAACCGTACTCAACGTCACTACAGCATACGCAGTCGTCGTATCACCATTCGGCAACTTGAAGCACGAGCCATCAACATACAAAGTACCATCGGGATCTATCAATGGAGTGTTTTTCAGGTCAATGCGACCCTTCGTCTCTTCTTCAGTTCTCAAGTAACAATCATGTGGTGCTACATCATCTGATTCCATGTTGATCGGCAACAATGTTGCTGGGTTCAACACATTACAACGCTTTATCCGTATATGACTTGCCAAAAGTGTCAGCTCATACCCAGACAACCTTGCGCTCGTCAAGTGTTGAGTTTTCGTTTGGTTCAGAAGAGTGTCAACTGCATGCGGAACCATCACCGTAAGCATATTATCCATGACCAAACCTGCGGACTGTCGAATGGACACCGCAGCTGCTGCTGTTGCTTTCAGACAACTCGGTAATGCTCTAGCTACTGGGTCTAAAGTTGAGGAAAAATACGCACATGGGCGTTGTTTGTCGCCAAATTGTTGCGTCAAGACACTCAACGCACAACCATCCCTCTCGTGAACGTACAGTGTGAACGGCTTACTGTAATCGGGAGTACCTAACACAGGAGCCGAACACAACGCATCACGTAATTCCAAAAAACTTTGCTGACACTCTTCAGTCCAAGGCAAAGGAGTCGAAACATCCTTGCACGTGAGAGCTAACAATGGCTTCGCTAATAATGAAAAAATTGGAATCCATTGTCTGCAGTATGACGTAATACCTAGAAAGGCACGCACATCTCTCTGAGTTTTTGGCACAGTCATTCGAGCAATCGCTGCAATTCTTTCTGGGGTCAACCTTCTCCCTTCTTTTGACAATAAGTGACCCAAATAGGTTACTTCTTGACAACAATATTGCAGCTTAGAAGGTGACACCTTGTGATGTAAGTCACATAAATGCTGCAACAACGACACTGTAGTGGTTCTGCAAATAACCTCGATATCAGCAGCCACTAATAAGTCATCAACGTACTGAATCAAAGCTGCACCTGTCGGTAATACAAATGCATCCAGTTGACTTTTAAGGGCTTGACTGTAGATCGATGGACTCTCACAATAGCCCTGTGGTGCGCGTTTAAATCTAAAACTGCGACCACCTAGTGAGAATCCGAATAGATCTCTGCTTTCCTCAGCAATCGGAATGCTAAAGAAAGCATTCTTTAGATCAATCACCGTGAACCAGGAGGCAGAAGCTGGAATTAAGGTCAACAAGGCCGTGATATCTGGCACCACAGGAAATTGTGGGACCACGATCTTATTCACCTCTCTTAAATCAATTACAAAACGGTACACAGGAGGTTTAGATGGATCAGTTCGTTTCAGGATGGGTAACACAGGACTATTACACACATTTCCCCAAGTTTCTTCAATGACATCCTTTTCGATCAGGTCATAAACGATCGCTAATAGCGCTCGCTCACCATCAAGAGAAATACGATACTGAGGTATACGTGGTAATCGCACATTTGATTTCAACTGAACCACATAAGGTGGAATGTCCAACAAACCCACATCATTGGGGCCTGTGGCCCATAGTGACGCAGGAAGGGAACTCAGTTCCGGTGGGAACTTATCGATCGATAAGTACATAGGAGAGATTATTCTCTGACCTAATGTAAGCTCCACTCCCGCAGGAGAGCAGTACAAAGTCGCATATAACCGTTTTAACAAATCCAAACCCAAAAGATTCTCGCCACAACCAGTGGAGAGAATCAAGGGAGCCTCCAGCTCACGAGGAACAATCGTAAGGGGCAAAGGGCTGGAGACAGGATTGCTAACAGGGGCGCCAGAGAATCCAACGGAAACATTCGTTAAGCCGGACAAAGGTGCGCCAGGGAGTTTTGAATGCATGATGGAACTTTTTGCTGCACCAGTGTCCAACAGAAAAGGCTCAACTACGCCAGATGTAGCAACTGCGACGTAAGGCCCTCTCTGATCAACCGGAACTGACACTACTCCCTCTCTTCGTCGGTGGCTGTCCTAGTAACGATCACCTGCCTCAATCTCATGTCCAATGTAATAATCGTCCACATGGTACTGTGCCGATCTATCGGACCTCGCATTCCGCTGATCAAAACAATTATTCGCATCCAACGAAGTAGGAGAGCGCTCATTCTGATTCTGAGAGTTACCACGACCTCTACCTCGAAATGCCTGTTGGGGACCACCACGTCCCCCTCGAGCCAAAACATGATTATAGCGATCACGTAAAGTGGGACAATTAAATTTGATATGTCCCTCTCCCCTACAATATGCACACTGATTATATCCAAGCATAGATCTAAAGTCAGAGGAGTCAGAGCGTGACTGCATCCTGGAAGACTGTGCCTGTGGCCGATACTGCTGTTGCGAATCATTTTGATTCGAATGCGGAGGATACGCTTGTTGCAACAAAACCTTCGTTTTAAGCTCCTTCGTTTTCTTATCTGAACGATCACTTTCTTCTTTTTCCCTATTTTCGTAGTATTGAGCCGTCGCTAGTATTTGAGCAGTGGTTGAAACGGCCCATGCACTTTCTGAATTTTTCAATTTGTTGCATAATTCAGGCACCAAATTTAACACAAACTTATCAACAAATAACCGCTGTCCTCCCTCCGTACTCATGTCCTGACCACTATGATCAATGAATGCTTCCTCAAATCTAGTAAAGAAATCGGAGACACTTTCGTCTTTCTTTTGCTTACAAGCCGACAATTTGTCCCAATTCACCCTCATCGCTGGCATAAGCGTTTTCATGAGCATAATGATTCTTTGGGGCAAATCCGTAATTAACTGCTCGGGCTTAGCCCCACCAATTTGTCGTCCATCAGCCGCTAATAGCCCAATCACCACCCAACTCAGCCAAATGATTCTCTTGGCGGATTTTTGCCCAAATCGGTTGCGGTACAATATTACCAAACAACATGTCGATGTCAGCAAGGTTCATAATAGAAGCATCCACCAGTTGGGATAACTCCTTATAATAACCTGCCGGATTTTTGCGTGGATCAGGCAAGGATTGCTTCACCTGTAAGACTTCTGATCGCTTCCATGGGAGGTGTATCCAAACCCTTTGGAAATACGGCAGAACCACAGGATTAGCGTTCGGATCCCCTGGCATCCAAACTGGCGGAACCTCTCTCATAGGATACTGACCGGAGTTCGCTTTTGGAGTATCGGAATCGTCATCAAACGATACCCGAGAAGGCACTGTAGACCTAAAGGCTAATAATCGCTCTAATGCACGTCGTACATCTGCACCTACGATCATACCATTCAAAAAACGACTCTGAAGTTCGGTCATTTCGGGCGGTACATCATCTAAGTCATCATTATCCCACTCTTCCCTCAAAGAGTTGCACATTTCTTCAAACACAAATCTCTGTGTTGGCTCATTGAACTGAGAAAATGTATCGAAAACTATGCATGAGGTGTATTTAGCAGGGTGTCTAATCCATCTACGCGCCATAGTTTCTAACGTCGCTCTCTCTCTTCCACCAGGGATTTGACTTCGTCTCTGGGGAGTTTCAGAGACATCGGATTGAAGTAACGATCCGGAAAGTGGGGAGTAGAGGGTAGCAACAGAGTTAGGGATACGATAACGAACGGAAGGAGAAGAGGAAAAAAGAACAGGAGCAACAGCATTAGAAGTGGTTGTAGGATCAGTGGGGGTAGCAGGAACAATAGACTGAGAAGGTACAGGCAAAGAAGCAGTAGGAAGAGGAACAGGTAGAGGAGCAAGAACAGGACCAACAACAGGCTGACCAGTAGCCGCCAAAACAACAGGAGGGGGAACAGGAGGAACTGCAGGAGCCGTAGCACCCTGTGCATAAGGAGGTGGTGATTTCATTAAATACGCTAACAAAGGATCCTCTTTTGAGTCTTCTTCCTTTTTATCGAGATTTGACGATAACACCGGATAACATTTATCCGCCCACATGTGATGCAGTCTAACTGAAACTTCCGTTTCTTTATCTGCTTTATCTTGATGGTGACGTTCTGCATCTTGCATTATCGTAATGATACTACTTTCTTTCTTATTTTTCTTAAGCTGTTTGATTTCTTTCTGCCTGGCCTCTTTGCGCCATAACCGAAAGGAATCGAACATAGCCGGCCTAGATTTTCTTTTAAACAGTTTCGCTTCGAGATTATCTAAAATTTTAGTGTCGAAACTTCCATGTGATGGCCAACTAAGGTCACCGTCATTTTTCGTATAACAAATCCAATATTCATTATATATAATAGGGCCCACACCATGTCGACTATAGAGCTCATATATCGGAGTTCCAACTGGAGGTATCGGACACGAGTCCTCCAACCGGGAGTCCATACTGTGACATTTAAAGAAACCAAGGAAACCACTATGGCCAGGCATCTTGCACGCTAACCTAGTATCAAACTTCAAGGGTTATCGAAGTACAAAATCTTCGTGAAATACAAAACCCTCGGTTTTTGGCAATTGCAACTGTCAAATAACAACTAAGAACCAACAACTAAGAACCACAAATGCAATGGAACCATGCAAAACGACTAAGCACCAACAACAACCAAGGATACTGGGAGCGACCCACAAATACTTAACTGAGAACTCAATGGCGTCACCAGGAAGGCCCGTCTGTCGTCTCGCCGTACAAAGGACTACGCCAGGCGCCAAAACAGGTCGACAGTCAGAGCATCGGTCCGTCGCAACCGTCAGGAGGCGGGGATCTTCGCAGGAAAAGTCTTCGGACCACTTATTTCGACAACAGGATCGATGAAGCGGGGTGCACCTTTCCTCGGAGATTTCACACGAAGTTCCTCACGATCGTCAGGTGTTGGACCGGTACCGCTGATGTCGCCCCACGTTGGGCGCCAAACTGAAGGACTGGGTTCTTTAAGGCCCAGCGGTGCCAGGGAACAACACCTGAAACCTTTGTGGGTTACCTGCTCTGGCGTACAAGTGACAGAGACACGGGACACTTCCTTCGGCGTCAAAGATCAGCGTTTATTACTGCAGGGATACAGAAATCGCAAGAAGTACAACATAGTGTAGGTTCTGAGAGTCTGCTTCAAATTGCAAAAGGGAATCGCTCCTTTTATACACATTTTCGTCATTGCTCGACATAACGAACAAAAGGTTACAACTCAGTTCCCACAGTAAACTTCAAAAGGATTGCATTCATGTTTTCAGAAGCCCGGAACATGATTATAGTAACATTGCCGGTTCCCAACTGTAAAAGCACATCATCTCGCCATAAGGCACATTCCACTCTAGTTGTAAACAGGCGAAAGAAAGAGACAGGAACAGGTGTAAGAAAGACTGACAACCGTAACAGAAGAGTGTGGGGGCAATATCGGAAGGGTGATCACAGGATCAAAGGACTCAAACCTAACATATGTAAAGCTGAAACAATAGACCAACACGGCAGAATAAGCCTCAAGCTGAGCCATCTGCCTTTGCCGTGTCATTCCCCCGGTCGTAAAGACGACCCCAAAGAATATTCATCTTCTGCCAGAGCTTGGGAATCCCAGGGTCACGAAGGGGACATTGTCCCTTCGCTGGCTACGTGAGGGCAAGAAACAAAATGGATGCCGTATCTAAAATGGAACCCGAGGGTTCAGATGGAAAAACCCGTAAAGGAGACGAACCCTTCTAAGTAGTGTAGCGTAAACGCATACACCTACTAATCTCGTCATTTACGGTTCATAGATACCAAACTCGTCCATATCCGAGAATGCCCAAAACGTCGTAATGATTCTCACGGAACCTCATAGTGAGCAGATCAGGACAGACTCTGAGAAGGAACAAGCCATGACGTCTATCTCCCATGCTCCAGAGGGATAGGAAGATAAGATTCTCAAAGCAAACCAGGGGTTGAAATCTGGGTTACTGCTATAGCAGCAAGGGATGTCAGCTGCTGGAGGACCTACCCAGGAGAAATTCTGCCAGGCACAAGTTAAATGCCCTATGGTTATGGGACTTCAGAAAGAAGAGCAAGAGCAGATCAGTAAGGGAATGGTTGGGAGACACTGTATTGGCTGTGAGAATGGACTGCTTTATAGTGAGCCTGTGAATCCAGAGCCAAGAGCTAGCAAGAAGCTAGTCGTTCCCCTAGTGTAGAGGAACTTTTTGTTTTCACTTGCTTACAAAATTCCTTTGGCTGAATACTTGGGTAAAAGGAAGGCACAGGATAGGTTGGATTCCTTGTTCTACTGGCTAGGGATGCACTGAGACACAGAGAGGCTCTGTAGAATGTCAATCTCAAGTGTATTTATATAGCACACCCTTCAGCATAATAGGTTTCTTGGCACTGCAAGAGAAAGAGAAACGTTTTGAACGCACAAGTTATTCATTGTACAGAAAGGTTTTTAGCCTTTTCTAAACTGAATAAAGGAAGATGGATTGTGAAGGTTTAAGGGCAAGGTGCTCCATACCTTTGCTGTGCCCTGTCACCATAGCTAGTGGTATGCGTTTCGGGAAGGTATAAAACAATGGGTGCTCCGATATCAAGCTACTCCAACACTTATGCCAGTGAAATCTTTTAGCCATGAAATCCAGTGATTGGGAATAGATTGCTTGATGCACTATGGTCATAGCCGTAAAGATGACTCAGATATGAGCTGGGAGCCAATGCAGAGATTTGCTAGCTCCTGACACTGACTTACATTTTGTCATGCCACAGAGATGCACAGGCCACTGTAACTGGACTATGTTTTTCTTGGGATCTTCCAGGAAGATGGATTTGCCAGAATATATTATTGATTGGATAATAGCAGTCTATATGGAGTGGTGAAACCACTCAACTCTTGCGCACTGTTGCTGCCTGGTCAATAGGTCCGACCAGATTCTTCCTTCATTGTTTACACAAACTTTCTATATTCATGAAACTATATACAAAGATTAACATGTAAATCTCAACACAACCATATCAGTATTAACTTTTTAATTTTCAAAAGTCATCAAAAGTAATAATTTGTATCAATTAACTGTGATATTCACAATCAATGGCAATTCACAAATGAGCTACATAATCTTGCTTGGTAGTAGACAATTGTAGTGGCCCTTGTAATAGCCCGATGCATTTCGAGTCCCTTGGGACTCTTCCTCAGGGGCCTGTAAATGGGAACCAATTTTTAAACATGAATATACTATGAACATTCAAGATTCAAAGTTTTTAGGCATTGTAATGCAAAAACAACAACATGCATTTAAAATTTCAACAATATTGTCAGGCAACATGATAGAACGGATACTGAAGTGTACCTAAAACACAGTTAAGCCGCCACCGCACCACTGTGAAAACCTAAACCAACCTAAAAATAACTCGTACTCACATCAATCGTGAACACAGTCCGCCCTGCCTGTAAACAAAGAAATTAATGAATGGCCTGCTCTGACCAAAGAATATGAAACTTAAAACCTACTCAGTGGAAATCTTACCTCAATTCTTTTTTCTGTGCACTACCGCGTTTCAGCTTTTGTAACACTACCGGATTCTTTCTGTGAATAAACATAAAAAACCGTTCTCAAACCTCTCTCCTCCAAAGTTATCCCTCTGCAGTACAGGCGCACATTGCCAAGGCTGCCTACCTCATTTGTCGTACTCGTACTCCCATAAACTCCGCTGCTCTCCAAAAAACAGTCTGTGCCGCAAGTATTCCCGCTGCGTGTTTAAATAGCCAAACTCCTATCTAACGTGACACTAAAAAGCGAAAACGGTCTAACACACCTTACTCTGACTTCCTGTTTAACAACAGAGATGACGGACTTACCACAAACTATCGACCGCCATATTGGAACACTCTATTTCCAAACTCCTACCCAACGTGACACTGAAGAGCGAAAACGGCCTACCACACCTTGTTCTGTCTCCTGTTTAGCAACAGAGTTGACGGACTTACCGCAAACTGACGGGCCGCCATTTTGGAACGGTTAAAGAAGTATCACATCCTACTACAACCATATACAAAGTGCTGGATTAAAAATAAAAATGAGATGAAGATATGTGAAAAAACGTAAAAGAAAAAAACGTGAAGGAAAAACATGAACGAACAATATATCACAGCCAGGCTGGACAAAATATAACAAGATCAAATCAGTATTTAGTACCGTTCATTTACACAGATGGTCACACATGAAAAAGAGATGCCTATCAAAACACTCACTAGCATCTCAGCCTAAGTACAATCACATGTTTATTTACAGAAAACAAGTGTAATCAATTTTTTCATTAAGCCCTTTAGGTTCTTGTGTTCCTAGGAACCTAATCCAAAATATTTCTCTCTGAAGGAGTGATCTGGTGAGATCGCCTCCTTCATAGTTTTCCGTTCTCTCCAGAACTGAAAACTTCAGTTGGGAAATGTTGTGCCTGTTTTCTAACCAATGTCTGGCTAGATTACTCTTGACATTGGCATTCCTGATTGTACTTTTATGTTCGGAAATTCTGGTTTTTATTTTCCTTTCTGTTTTTCCTATATATACTTTGCCACACGGGCATTTGATATAGTAGATCACGTTTTTGGAATTACAGTCACTGTCATGATGCAGCTCTATAGTTTTTCCAGTTTGAGGATGATTTAAGGTGGTGCCAATAATTGCATTATGACAATGCACACAATTTGAGCATCGTTTCATCCCTTTGTAGACCTGTCTTCTCTTGATTGATGGGGTTTTCAACAATTCCTTCAAATTTTTAGATCTCTTATAAGCAAACATTGGTTTGTGTGCAAAAATACCACCAAAGTCTGGTTCATGCTGTAAAAGTTCCCAGTGCCTTGTAATAATATTCTTGATTTTCACTGAACTTGTTGAATATTTAGATACAAAAACTTGTCTCTCCAGGGTTTTTTTTGGTTTTTGCTCTAAGAGATTGTCTCTGTTGAATAATTCAATCTTCTCTTTGGCTTTATTGAGTACCACCTCAGGGTAACCTCTCTGAACATATTTCTGTTCTTGTAAGGTCAAGTGTTTTCCCAGAGTGTCTGGTTCTGAGCAAATGCGTTTTATTCTCATGTATTGCGACAGTGGCAAATTCACTTTTAGATTCTGTGGATGAAAACTCTGGAATAAGAGAGAATTATTGACATCTGTTTCTTTGCGAAATACTTCGGTCTGTAGCCTTCCTTGTTTAACTTTGAATCTTGAATGTTCATAGTATATTCATGTTTAAAAATTGGTTCCCATTTACAGGCCCCTGAGGAAGAGTCCCAAGGGACTCGAAATGCATCGGGCTATTACAAGGGCCACTACAATTGTCTACTACCAAGCAAGATTATGTAGCTCATTTGTGAATTGCCATTGATTGTGAATATCACAGTTAATTGATACAAATTATTACTTTTGATGACTTTTGAAAATTAAAAAGTTAATACTGATATGGTTGTGTTGAGATTTACATGTTAATCTTTGTATATAGTTTCATGAATATAGAAAGTTTGTGTAAACAATGAAGGAAGAATCTGGTCGGACCTATTGACCAGGCAGCAACAGTGCGCAAGAGTTGAGTGGTTTCACCACTCCATATAGGTTGCTTAGTTCAGAGGCACGGTGTTTGGACAAACGTGCCACTTTTGCTGCACGCATGGTTTAAAAAAAACTTTTTAAAAAAAGAATTAAAAAATTATAAAACATTCTCCTAAACATTTTGAATAAAAAGAAGGTGTGCCTCTCATTTTGTAAATTTCATTTTGTCACTTTGTCCTACGGAGAGAGCACCCACCTTATTTCAAAAATGTCTTTTGATCAGATTTCTAGCCTCACAGACGTGAGAGCAAAAACTTTAGCATATACAGCTGAACAAGCTACCGATATTTATTCATTGATCCAAGAAGTAAAGGCAACGGATGCGCAAGGCAACACCATAGTTCAACAACTCAAACAATTACAATTTCTGGCAAAAAGAGAAGTCAGTCAGAAACTCCATGCATCGACCCTGGTACAGTACCATAGGGAGAAGAGGATTCCTCGTGGATTAAGGATGTCCATAAAACCTATGCTCTACAGATTCCATCAAAACAAAGATTTTATGGATAAATGGTACCGAATTTTGAACAAGTGTTCTTTAGACCTGATACTACTACTAATCGAGGAGCTAGCCAGAGTTATAGCTGAGTTATCTCGTGAAATTGTGGAGATCAAAGATAATTTGGAGCGAAGAATGGATAAGGATGATTGGGAAAAAGTACTAAACGACACTAAAATCACGTTGGATAAATATACTAGAGAAATCCAGGAGGGGAAACTAAGGAAGTTTAAGCGAGATACACTTGATTACAAGTTGAATGAGGTTTACACCTGGGCTGAAGTGTATGCGCAGAGAAAAGTATATCAACCAAGGAAAAAGATTATAACAACTTCAGAGGAGAGCTTAGTTTCAGACACGGATTTAAGTGCTTCGAGACCATCAGCGACCGCACAAATGGGAGAAGCATCAGGTTATACTCAACAAACAGAACCTGTTGAAACTGTAGCTACATCTAAGCCGTCTTCTTTTCCCCAGGTTGGGGATTTAACTCAACCCCCAGGAAAACCCAAACCAAAACAAGGAGAGGTAAAAGAAGGTGCGCAAACAAGGAGCAAGAGGTAAATCTGGTGATGAACATTTCCAAGACGGATCTAACCAGAGATGAACTCAACGTATTAAATCGAGGGCTAGGTTTTGTTCCTACCTATGATACGAACATTATGGAGGTTGAAATAGCTTTGTTTAAATTTATGAGGATCTTAAGGCTTAGACATTTTTTCACGAATGTGATCCCGACACAAGAGGATAAAGAACCAGCGGAACTGATGGAGTTTAAAGCCAAATCCAAATATCAATCGCCAGTGTCCCATAAAATCTTGGATGCATTTGAGAAATCAGTACGAAATGATTTGGAGAAGTTACGCTTCAAAAGATCTAAAACCAAGAATTTGACAGAATTTGAAAGGAATACATTGAAAAAACTTCAAACAAATGAGAGCATCCACATCCAAAAAGCAGACAAGGGAGGAGCTATTATTGTTATGGATAAGGATTTCTATGTAAATAAGGTCAATGAGCATGTGTCTGATGAGCTTACATACTTGGAACTGGAAGAAGATCCCACCAAGGAACTGGAAGACACTTTGCAACTCATTCTGGAAAGAGCATTTGAGCTAGGGTATATTTCAAACGCCACGAAACAATTCTTGACGGTACAATATCCAAGGCGGCCCCGCCTTTATATGTTGCCCAAAATCCACAAGGATAAACTGAATCCGCCAATGAGACCCATTGTGACAGGTTGTGGAACACTTTTTGAACCGTTGGGGCAATATATTGATACTTTTTTGCAGCAATTTGTTCAAAACTGGCCATCCTATATCAAAGATACCAACCATTTTTTACAGAAACTGAAGAATATTTCCACCTCTCATGATTTAGTGTTATGCACGATTGATGTTAAATCACTTTATACTTCTATACCACACGACGCAGGACTTGAAGCCGTAGAATGGGCTTTGTTGGAATTAGAGAATATCAGAGCAGAGAAGACATTCGTACTAGAACTGTTGCATTTCTGCCTATACCACAGTTATTTTCAGTGGGACTCTAAGTTCTACTTACAACAAAATGGGACAAGTATGGGTTTTGCGGGGGCTCCCGCGTACGCAAATACGTATATGGCAAAATTTGAAGCTGATTTTATCTACTCTGATGAAGAATGGCGAGAAAACAGTTTAGTGTATCAACGATTCATCGATGATATTTTCGTACTTTGGTCTGGAAGTAGAGAGAAATTGGAACAGAAAATACTGACTCTTAACACTCATGTGGACCAGATCAAGTTCACACACAGTATTAGTGATCACGAAATTGCATTTTTAGATGTGCTAGTATCAGTTAAACAAGGAAGGCTACAGACCGAAGTATTTCGCAAAGAAACAGATGTCAATAATTCTCTCTTATTCCAGAGTTTTCATCCACAGAATCTAAAAGTGAATTTGCCACTGTCGCAATACATGAGAATAAAACGCATTTGCTCAGAACCAGACACTCTGGGAAAACACTTGACCTTACAAGAACAGAAATATGTTCAGAGAGGTTACCCTGAGGTGGTACTCAATAAAGCCAAAGAGAAGATTGAATTATTCAACAGAGACAATCTCTTAGAGCAAAAACCAAAAAAAACCCTGGAGAGACAAGTTTTTGTATCTAAATATTCAACAAGTTCAGTGAAAATCAAGAATATTATTACAAGGCACTGGGAACTTTTACAGCATGAACCAGACTTTGGTGGTATTTTTGCACACAAACCAATGTTTGCTTATAAGAGATCTAAAAATTTGAAGGAATTGTTGAAAACCCCATCAATCAAGAGAAGACAGGTCTACAAAGGGATGAAACGATGCTCAAATTGTGTGCATTGTCATAATGCAATTATTGGCACCACCTTAAATCATCCTCAAACTGGAAAAACTATAGAGCTGCATCATGACAGTGACTGTAATTCCAAAAACGTGATCTACTATATCAAATGCCCGTGTGGCAAAGTATATATAGGAAAAACAGAAAGGAAAATAAAAACCAGAATTTCCGAACATAAAAGTACAATCAGGAATGCCAATGTCAAGAGTAATCTAGCCAGACATTGGTTAGAAAACAGGCACAACATTTCCCAACTGAAGTTTTCAGTTCTGGAGAGAACGGAAAACTATGAAGGAGGCGATCTCACCAGATCACTCCTTCAGAGAGAAATATTTTGGATTAGGTTCCTAGGAACACAAGAACCTAAAGGGCTTAATGAAAAAATTGATTACACTTGTTTTCTGTAAATAAACATGTGATTGTACTTAGGCTGAGATGCTAGTGAGTGTTTTGATAGGCATCTCTTTTTCATGTGTGACCATCTGTGTAAATGAACGGTACTAAATACTGATTTGATCTTGTTATATTTTGTCCAGCCTGGCTGTGATATATTGTTCGTTCATGTTTTTCCTTCACGTTTTTTTCTTTTACGTTTTTTCACATATCTTCATCTCATTTTTATTTTTAATCCAGCACTTTGTATATGGTTGTAGTAGGATGTGATACTTCTTTAACCGTTCCAAAATGGCGGCCCGTCAGTTTGCGGTAAGTCCGTCAACTCTGTTGCTAAACAGGAGACAGAACAAGGTGTGGTAGGCCGTTTTCGCTCTTCAGTGTCACGTTGGGTAGGAGTTTGGAAATAGAGTGTTCCAATATGGCGGTCGATAGTTTGTGGTAAGTCCGTCATCTCTGTTGTTAAACAGGAAGTCAGAGTAAGGTGTGTTAGACCGTTTTCGCTTTTTAGTGTCACGTTAGATAGGAGTTTGGCTATTTAAACACGCAGCGGGAATACTTGCGGCACAGACTGTTTTTTGGAGAGCAGCGGAGTTTATGGGAGTACGAGTACGACAAATGAGGTAGGCAGCCTTGGCAATGTGCGCCTGTACTGCAGAGGGATAACTTTGGAGGAGAGAGGTTTGAGAACGGTTTTTTATGTTTATTCACAGAAAGAATCCGGTAGTGTTACAAAAGCTGAAACGCAGTAGTGCACAGAAAAAAGAATTGAGGTAAGATTTCCACTGAGTAGGTTTTAAGTTTCATATTCTTTGGTCAGAGCAGGCCATTCATTAATTTCTTTGTTTACAGGCAGGGCGGACTGTGTTCACGATTGATGTGAGTACGAGTTATTTTTAGGTTGGTTTAGGTTTTCACAGTGGTGCGGTGGCGGCTTAACTGTGTTTTAGGTACACTTCAGTATCCGTTCTATCATGTTGCCTGACAATATTGTTGAAATTTTAAATGCATGTTGTTGTTTTTGCATTACAATGCCTAAAAACTTTGAATCTTGAATGTTCATAGTATATTCATGTTTAAAAATTGGTTCCCATTTACAGGCCCCTGAGGAAGAGTCCCAAGGGACTCGAAATGCATCGGGCTATTACAAGGGCCACTACAATTGTCTACTACCAAGCAAGATTATGTAGCTCATTTGTGAATTGCCATTGATTGTGAATATCACAGTTAATTGATACAAATTATTACTTTTGATGACTTTTGAAAATTAAAAAGTTAATACTGATATGGTTGTGTTGAGATTTACATGTTAATCTTTGTATATAGTTTCATGAATATAGAAAGTTTGTGTAAACAATGAAGGAAGAATCTGGTCGGACCTATTGACCAGGCAGCAACAGTGCGCAAGAGTTGAGTGGTTTCACCACTCCATATAGGTTGCTTAGTTCAGAGGCACGGTGTTTGGACAAACGTGCCACTTTTGCTGCACGCATGGTTTAAAAAAACTTTTTAAAAAAAGAATTAAAAAATTATAAAACATTCTCCTAAACATTTTGAATAAAAAGAAGGTGTGCCTCTCATTTTGTAAATTGGATAATAGCAGTACCTAATGGTGTTATAAGTGCAATTTCTAGAAATGCAAGCATCTGCTGAAACATTTTCTGGTAGCAGAAGCAGGATTTTGAACTATTAATCACTTGAGCCTCAAGACTGCGATTTGGAATCAATGTGTATCCCCAGGTTACGAATACATTATACAGCGATGAGGGCAGGTCCCCTGTAGGCATGCCAACAAAGGTCAGACACATTGATTTTAGCAGACGTGAGCAAAAGATCTGTTTTATTCAGGTCCAATTTCGATTTCTGACAACAACCAGAAGGGAACGGTTAGCCTGTCTGCCAAAAGGGAGGTGGAATGTTGGTCTGTGACCTGGTTAACAGTTAGAGAAGTTGGGTATTTTCAGCGTACATAATAAACCTTGTTCTTAGATTGTAAAGCAGGTGTGCCAGGGGCTGCATATAGATGTCAAGTCAAGTCAAAGATAGCTTTATTCGGAATTTGTTAAAAGACCATAAAAGCACATAAAACAATTTACAAAAGGAATAGCACTTCATCCAAAAATCCATTTACATAATTTAAAAACATTGTATTGCATAAAAAACAGTTTAAAAAAGACGGGGCATTAAGCCTTCTTCCTGTGGAGAGAAGAACATTTTGAAGAAAAAAGGGGCCGACGTAGTTAATGTAGTACAATCCCATAGTCTTTATGCCATCGAGCATCTACATCTAATTGCATATTTCAGAAATGTAACAGCCGTGACCATGGTAAGTTCATCTTGTAGCATGTATAATCTGATCAAAGCTAATTTACATTGCCTCAGTCCCCACATCTTTAATAGGGGCAGCAAGTACCTTTTTCTGCCGCATTCATAGTACTTGCAAAAAAAGATGCAGCGGATGTTTGTCTGAGTAGATGATTCATCACAGGGACACTTTGTTAACGTGTCAGACCAGTCATTTCGATCAGGGAAGGATATTAGCCTGTAAAAACAATCAGTTCTCATCCTCGTTAGAAGCTTTCTGGAGTAGCTCGTAAGGGTCGGGGCCAAGTATGGAAGTAAGCCTGGTCCATGTAGAATGCGATGGTGAGAGATGATCGTGGACTTATTACCATCTAATACCACCGCCTATCTTCTAGCAACTCAAGGCAGATGACCTTTAGAACTTTTTTTGAAATTGATGCACATGAGCTGGGCGTTGGTTGTATAGAGTTCTGGGTGGCCGATGGAATTCAATTTTTTTTTTACATAATTGAGCCGGGTGAACTTCCTAGCAGCTGATTGGTTCATACAGTCTTGAATCACTTCCCTACTGAAAGCTGTGTCCTTAGAGGACCATACCTTGTGCCACAACATAACAGGTCTTATCTTAATTAGGTCTGTGATGTAAACCCGATCTAATTCTTTATGACATATAGTTGTGGAAATTGATCTTGGGATAGCTAGCAAATACCTAAAAAAAGCATTTTCCACAAGTTGAATTTGTGAGCAATCGGCCGTCCCCCAGAGACCAGCCCCATAGGTCGCAGTCGAGACGCATTTAGCTGCATAGATCTTAAGCAGAGTGTCAATGGGTCAGTCTCTTAGCAAATTGTTTTACTGCGCCAATGGTACGGGAGAATGCCAGGTTGCGTGTGGAGATGGCTGTCGACCAAGATCCCCTATTATTAAAAGTAATGCCCAGATAAGAAAAAGTTTTGGTCAAGCCTATCTTTGTCTGATTAACAAAAGTTTTGCAGTCTGTTCTGGCGCTCCTTTTTGGAGTGCAACACATGGTGAAGGTTTTACCCACATTGATCTTCAGGCCTCTAGAGCCCATGAACGCTGAGAAGCCGGTTAATGCCTTTTGTAGGCCCTTTTGGGTTTGTGACATTATTACCGCATCATCGGCATACAGTAATATTGGTACTGGCGAGCCATTGATTTTGGGGTAATCAACTTCCAAATTAGTCAGAAATTCTGCCACTTCGTTAATATACAGGTTAAAAAGGAATGGTGCAAGGATACAGCCCTGTCGAACGCCCTTTTCTATAGGGAACTTCTTAGTGCGTTCACCATTTTTTCCATAGCGGACCGTTGCTCCTGCACCTCTATAGAGTTCCTTTATAAAATTCAACAAAAAAGGGTCCACCCCCAACTTGGACAGGGTATTCCATAACGTTTTGTGATTTAAGCAGTCGAACGCCAAGCTTAAATCGACAAACGTCATGAATAAGTTCCCTTTTTTGACCATCATATATTTGCTGGTTATTAATGCCAAGTTGAGTCCCTGCTCAACTGTACCGAGCCCTTGTTTAAAACCGTATTGAAACTTAGAAATAATCCCTTCCATTTTGGCCCAAGATTGTAATTTGGTGAGTAATACTCTGCCTGCCACTTTCATCAAAGTATCGAGCAGGGATGTTGGCCTATAGCATTGTGGATCCTGTCTGTTACCTTTTTCAAAGATTGGGATTACAATGGCTTCTTGCCATGTGTCTGGGAAACCGGTCTGGCTATAGGTATTTAATACGTTAGTGAGGAGTGGAGCCCAGAGGTCCGTATTTTCTTTATATAGATCAATGGGGATGCCATCTGGTCCTGGGGCTTTGGAATTAGCGCTCTCGCGTATAGCTGCTCAACCTCTAGTGGAGAGAAGGTTACATTTAATGGAAAAATATCTGTGATGTGGGGGACTTCAGGTTGTAGGACGGTGTTAGTATGTGATGGGGTCACAGGGCAATTTGTTACTGGTGATTCTTCATTTTTATATAATGCCGTGAAGTGGCTAACCCAAACGTCCTCAGCTATTGCTACCTCCAGGGAATCGGTCTTTCTCTCTGCGAAGAACGGGGCATTGACTTCTCTCCAGAAGGCAATGTTATCTCGAAGGGCGCTAGCCTTAATTAGCGCTTCCCAGGCGTTATTTTTGAGTTCTGTTTTCCTGTTATGAATTGCCTGTTTATAATCCAGTCTAGCTTTTTTTACTAACTCGATGCCTTTCGGTTGAGATTTTAGGGCCTGTAGGAGAGCTTTGTGGGCTCTGGAGCAGGCGGAATTAAACCAGCCGCTTGATCTCGTTGTCTCGACATCTTTGCGTTTCCTGGTCAGTTTGTCATTTATGGTGGCTACTATTTTATCATAAGCCACTCTGATCTTATGTGGGTTGGGATGTTGTTCCAAACATGTCATAAAATTCTCTCGCTCTTCTGTGATTACGTCCTTTAGAAATTTTTTAGGATCTACCTTAGCCCATTTGATAGCGTATCCATTTCTTCTGGTCAAGGAAATTGAATGACCATATAATCTTTCAGATAAACCTGTTGTATGGCTAACATGGGTGGTTGCGGCAAGACTAAGGCTAATAGGAAAATGGTCACTCATAGCCAGGTCTTCTGTTTCGTAACCTTCTACAGATCCCTGATTGCTATTGGACAGCAACATGAAATCTATGATAGTACCTGATCCATGACCATGGAAGGTTGGACGGAGGTCAGTCATGGGCTCGCAAAGTTCGTTTGCGTAGCCCAGGTCCCAATCATGCATTAGTTGGTTTAGCATGTTACCATGGACGTTAAAAATATAGATGTTAAAAAGCAGTGGAGAGAGAATATAGTCCTAAGGAACCCCGAACCTAGGGGCCGATTATGACAGCGGTTTTTCCGCATCCTCCGGGCCGGCGGAAGCCACCGCCGGCCTGGAGGATGCGGAAAAACCGCTGCGGAGTCTCAAAAG
The DNA here is from genome assembly GCF_964261635.1 of Lissotriton helveticus. Classification (NCBI taxonomy): domain Eukaryota; kingdom Metazoa; phylum Chordata; class Amphibia; order Caudata; family Salamandridae; genus Lissotriton; species Lissotriton helveticus. The sequence continues at coordinate 191,502,202 of NC_136060.1, forward strand.
ACCCACCGCCATATTAGGATGGCGGTGGGTCTGGGATTCTGTCCGCAGCCTTTCCGCCGCGGTCGCCTTCCGACCGCGGCGGAAAGGCTCTAACATGGCTGGCGGTGTCTATCAGACACCGCCAGCCATATTAGGATGGTGTGATTGACAAAATACGCCGTGAAAAAGCATACGGAGTTTCACTTTGGGGGCCCGTTGCGGGCCCCCTGGATGAAGGGGGGTGGGGGGTGCACATGGGGGGTACCTATGGTAATCAGCTCGGAGGGAACGCCGCAGCCCATGCGGACGTTCCCTCCTCCTCAGGGGTCGCGGACGGACTAAGTGACCTTAGGAGTTGAAAAAGAAGAGGATATGAATACCTTTTGTTTCCTGTGTACTAGAAATGATTCTAAATCAAGATGAAGTAAGACCCTCAATAACTCTGTCATACACTTTAATCAGTAAGAATGCATGACCATTCTGCATGCTGCTGCTGATTGGTTCATGAGCACTAAAACCCCTGGAAGTCTGGTGTCCATCATTCACTAAAGATTGTTATGAACAGGGACCTCGACTAATCCCTGCCAATTGACATACTAGAAGAGCATTCTGCTCCACATTCACCTGTGATTGCAGGAAAACTATTATTTTGAGTATTTTTGATTTTAAAAAAATGCATCAGGGATTTGGACCGAACGTTGCCTAGGGTGGTCGAATTCAGTGAATGTGTTTGCAGCATAGGCCGCACAAGTGCTTCTTTCCAATTTGATGTCATGCAACCGGTGGAAAGAGATTGAGAAAAACATAGACCCATGAACGGTGCCAGTTTCTGAAAGTATTTGTCAGGGCAGATGTCTAATGGAGAGCCTGAGGGGTGACTCTGTTTATTCGAGGTGATAAGATCCAACCCTGAAATGGGTAGGAATTTGTCAAGCATAGGTGCGGCCTGTTCTGGAGTAATTGTATATGTTTCAAGCCGTTTGATCCTGTCCTAGTCTCAGCTCTATTTCTTGTAGTTTTGCCGGGATAGCTGCCAGATTTTGAGTGTCCTTGTGCATGTCATTTATAGTTCTGTTTATGTGTGACATTTCTAAATTTTGTGTGACAATATGAGTAACAACTTACCACATGTTCAACAAAACAGTTGTGTCCATGTCATGGTGTCCATTCTAGAAATTAGTACATTCTATGACACATAATAGTAAGAGAGGGACTTAAATAGCTGCAGCACTCTTGAAGTGTTTATGCAACGTCAGTAACCTACTTCACCTTTCTAACCCAACAGCCCTCAAAACGTGTGATGGCATGAAAACAATACACAAGACATATGTAGGCTACAGGACTGATCAGCAGAGACCGTCACGTTCATCTCCACTACCCTCTCCCACATAACAGGTGTCCCTTTTGTATATGCCCACATATTTGCATTGCCTACATGTTAGACCTGACACCCTTGGCGTGGTTTTTCCCCCATCTTTTTGCCTCTGACTCATGTATTTTTGATGCTGTGCTGGATTTCGTTTTTGCTGGTTTAGATGCTTTGGACACTCTGCCACTGCTGATCAGTGCCAGAGTGTAAGTGCTCCCTCTGTAAATTGTCATATTGATTGGATATACCTGATTGGCATATTTGTGTCACCATGAAGTCCCTAGTAAAGTGCACTGTGTGTGCCAGGGCTGGTGATGACAGATGCTACTAGTGGGCCTGCAGCGCAGAGTGCGCCACCCACATGAGTAGCCCTAAAATGGTGACTCAGGCCTGCCAGCGCAGGGCCTGTGTGCAGTCAGTGACTGCCATGTCCGCCTGGCCAGTGTCCCCACTGGCTGGGCCTAACCCTTCCCTGTCTGTGCACATCAGTCACCCCTATGGAAGGCTCAAGGTACCCCCCCTGGGCAGGGTGCAGTGTATGGATAAGGTAGAGCATGTACTAGTGCAGGTCACATGCTCTGGTAGTGAGCGGCAGCCATTTTGTGTGCTCACTGCTGTAAGGCTATCTTGCTCCATAGAGTAGCATGGGGGAGGCTGGTCCCAATGGATACCAGCCTATCTTCCCATAGGAACAAGATGGGACATAAGTGAAGGATATCCCTGAACTCAGAATTTAATAACACATCTTTTAGTGAAGGTTGTTTTTAAATTCTGTGTTTGAGAATAGTACTTTTAGAAAGTGGCTGTTCTCTTGTCTAAACCTTTCTGTGTGCCTGGGCCTGTTTGTGGATTGACTGTCTGGCCTGAGTGTGACAGGGGCTGCAGAGCCCCCAGGGGATTGTCTGAGTCAGCCCGTGGATGAAAGGCAGCATCTGCTGCCAGGGAAGTGGGAGGAGATCACACCTGATAGTGACAGGGCTGTGCCTGCCTGACCACAAAGCTGGCTCCACCCCCCCTGCTGGGCGACTGTCACCTCTGTCCCTGATACTGAGAGGAAGAAGGAAGCCAGGAAACCCCCAGTGCCTCAGCCACCCCCAGAACTGGTTTAGACCGGGCTCAGGGCCCACTTGCACAAAGACTTCAAAGGACTTCAAAGGACTTCAAAGACTTTTTGGGGTATAAGAGAAGGACCCCTGACTACAGGAAAGCAGATTCTACCATCAAGAAGGAACCTCTGCTGGAAGAAGGACTGCTGGAGAACTGAAGGAAGATTGCCTTGCTGTGTGCTCTAAGGGCTGACCTGTTCTGCTGTTGCAACTGAAAGCTGAGGAGGAGAAAGGGACTTTGCTGTGTGCTGTGACCCTACCTGCTTGAAACTGCCAAGACTTTGCTGTGTGCCGTGTCTGGAACTTGAATCTCCAAGGGCCTGAGAAGAGCTGGCCTCCTGTCTGCAACCCAGGGACATAAAGGTTGCCCAAGGACTACAAAACTCTGCTGTGCCCCCTGAAGCTGCTGTGTGGCGAAGAGATCGTGAAACCCTGTAGTTAGACTGCGTAGCGCACTGGCTGCTCTCTAATTTGAGTGAGGGCGCCGCGCTGACCCAGCCTGCTGTGTGGCTGAGATCGACGTGTTCATCGACACGTGTGGGGTGCAGATCGGAGACTTGTGGGCCTCCCCAGTGCAAGAAGCACTGAAAACAACTGTGTGCCGTGTCACCGTCACAGCCCGGGGTCCGTGAACTCCCGTGGAAGTGCCCCGTACTTGGCAGGTGTTGACGCCACGAAGATCGAGCCCGCCGCGCTCTGATTGGGTGAGAGAGCCGAGCCCCCTCACCAGAGCCGCGACGGGATTGGCCCATGGAGCGTAGAGTCATCAACGAGGCCGCGCTGCCATTGGTTGGCGGCCTCGCGTCAGGAGGGGCTTGTCGCAGGAGCCGCGACGGGATTGGCTGGTCCAGGCGAGGAGAGAAGGAGGAGAGGAGACGACCCGTCTGCGAGAGCCGACCTCGCCGAGGGAATCTAAGAGCGTCCCGCACCCCTGGCCTGCCGTCCCCCCAAGGTGAGCAGCACCACCTCCCCCGCCGCTCGTTGGATTGTCGAGAGCGGGCGGGAGAGGAAAGGGGACCGGCCGGGGCGGGGACGAGTGTGATCTGCTTGGCGCGGTGCGCCTGGGGCCCTCTAGAGAACGAGGCTGTGCCGGGGGAAAGAAAGAGTCCCTGGACCCCGCGGTAAGGCGCATTGGCAGCGCTTGAAGCCCATAGATAAAATTACACGTGGGCATTGTTTTCAATGCTCGTTTTTAGAGCTAAAAGAACATAAATCAATATCACTCGTTTTTGGTATTTAAAAGACAAGAGACTTGAGACTATCGTTTTGATAAGAGACTTCCTGAAAGTAACTGCAACCATAAGCTTAAATACCACATATTCTTGAAGAAGTAATTATCGGGCAACTGCTTTTTATTTTACTGCTGAAACTAGATAAAGATATATATTTTTATAAAATATACTTACCTGTGTGGTCTCAGTTTGTGGTGGATTGGGGATTATTGTTGTGTTAAGTGCAAATATTCTACACATTGCCTTGGGGATAAGCCTGCCTGCTCGCGCCAAGCTACCTAGAGGGAGAGCGGAGGTTGTCTACTGTGTGTATTCCTTCACCATGACTAGAAGCAAGGGTCCCTACTTGGTCTAAGGTACTTACCTCTGCCAACTAGAGACCCCCAGATCTAACATTGTTGGACAGCGGTGCGGATTTTGAACTAATAATTGCACTTGACCTACAGTGATTTCTTGTACATCACTAGTCTAGTTTAGCAGCTCAGGTTGCGCAAGATTTTTTCTTTTTGGTGAAACCCTTTTTGTTGGAAAAGGTTAGGAAGCATCATGTCTCAGAAAGCGCCAAGTGTGAGAGTAGAATTGGAACTTGAATTTGAAATTCAGGAGTTGTTCAGCTACAGTAAGGAGCAACTGAAGCAATTCTGCAAACAGCTTGGATGCCCAGCGAAGGGCAGCGCAAACAAGGAAGAGCTACGGAAAGCTCTGAGGGCCTGGTGGGAGGCCAAACATGGTGATCCAGAAGTTCTTATTGAAGAGGGAGGCACACAGGAGAATGCTTTTGTATCCAGTGGTTTGCCAGTAAGGAGGTCAGCGTCTAAGGCTGGAAGCAACCACTCCATTAGGATTATTTCTCCAGAGGAGCTGGAGGATAATCAGAGAGCTAGGGCCCATGAGATTGAGCTTTTTAAACTCAAATCCCAGCAGAAGAGAGGAGACTGCGCCTTGAAACTGAGAAAGAGGCGGAGGAGAGAAGAAATGCTCTCGCTTTGGAGGAGAAGAAACTCCAATTGGCTCATGAGTTGAGCATGAGGGAGCTGGACATTAAATTCAAAAAGGTGGAGTCCAGTTCTAATGGTGGCAGCGCACAACCAGTACAGGCGGGTAAGGTATACATACCAAAAGATCTGGTACAGAATTATCAGAGGGGTGAGGATATTTATGCGTGGTTTAGATCGTATGAACTTGCCTTAAAGATGAATGAAGTGCCGGAGAAGAGTTGGGGAGCAGGATTGTGGAAGCATTTTGAGGCCTCTGGGAGGGATGTCTTGGCACCCTTAGAAGCAGCAGGTACTTTATCCTACCCCGCTATGAAGGAGGCTTTGTGCATCAGGTATGGGTTCACTCCAGAACAGTACCGCCAGAAGTTTAGGAACTTCAAGAAGCTTGATTCAAGTACTTGGGTGGAGTGTGTGAGTACGTACACGCGTGCACTGGAAGGTTGGATAAAGGGCAGCAAAGTTACTGATTATGTGGGGTTGTGTCACTTGATTAGTTGGGAGCACTTAAGTAGTTTATGTGTTCCAGAGCTGCGCCAGCATCTTTTAGATAGCAAGTTAACTGATCTCAGTGAGCTTGCTAAAGAGGCGGACCGCTGGACTAGTACCAGGGTCCACAAGGGGGTGGTAAGTACCCCAGCCAAAGGTGGACAGGGTCCCCAGCAGAAGAGTGGGGGGGACACGGGTAATCAAAAGGAGTCTTCTAAAGGGCCCCAAAATAGTTCCCAGGAGAAGGAGTCTCAACCCCCCAAGTCTAAGAAGCCCGGGCCCCATAAGGGCAAGCAGGACAACAGGCCCCCGCCTACTTGCTTTTCATGTGGGGAGGTGGGGCACATTGCCCCCAAATGTCCAAAGAAGAAATCAGCACCCACTGGTGCTCCCGCTCCGGCGTTAGCCAGTGTAGTTTTGGGAGGGGATTTGATTTCCAGTGGGGAGGAAGGGTTAGCAGTGATGACCCTTGTCTCTTTAGGAGACCAAGAGATGGCCCAGGAAACCTTGCTGCCCCAAAACACTAAGAAATACGGGCAGAAGGTGGCCATCAATGGACAGGAAATAGAGGCTCTGAGAGACACAGGGGCCAGCGTGACATCTGTCAGGTGTCGGTGGGTGTCTGAAGAGCAAATTATTCCCAAGGTACTCCGACCTGTGGTGGCATCTGACAGTTCAGTGCGATTCTGCCAAGTGGCGAATGTTTCCTTTGAATGGGGAGGAGTCTCCGGTATTTTGGAGGTTGTTGTAAGTGACGCCTTGCCTGTAGATTGTCTATTAGGTAATGACCTGGAGAGCTCTCCATGGAAAGAGGTGGAGCACAGGACTCACTTGGAAATGTTGGGTTTGCCTGCGTGGATCTGTGTGTCCACCCGTGCAATGACAGCCAGAGAGGGCGGATTAGCAGAGCTGGAGCCTGGAACAATGGCCCAGGGACCTGCCAAGAGAGGAAGGGGTAGAGGGCACGGGAAACCAGCCCCCACCGTTCCCACGGTCCAGGAGGAAGCAGACCCTGAGGGGGATGCCCTGGAACCTACAGGGGAGCAGGTGGCCGAACTGGGGGAATTGCCTGAGCTGTCCCAGTGGCAGCAAGATGGTGGTCCCTCCAGGGAGGAATTCTGCCAGGCTCAGAAGGAGTGCCCTTCTCTCATTGGTGTGCGGCAGCAGGCTGCAGACCAGGCAGCAGGCCTGGGGTCTAAGGAACATTGGATCTACTGGGAGGATGACTTACTTTATAGTGAGCCTAAGTTCGCTGAGCCCGGTGCAGCCCGTGTGCTGGTAGTACCCGAGCGCTTCAGGAACTTCCTACTGGGTCTGGCTCATGACGTGCCTCTCGCAGGACATCTGGGGCAAGACAAGACCTATCACAGGCTTGTCACTCATTTCTACTGGCCCCAGATGAAGAAGCACGTCGCTGCCTTTTGTAAGTCTTGCCAAACTTGCCAGGCCAGTGGCAAGAGCAGAGGGAAGTGTGTGGCACCCCTCCAACCCTTTCCTATGGTGAGCACCCCTTTTGAGCAGGTAGGCATTGACATCGTGGGGCCCCTGGACCCCAAGACAGCCCTAGGCAACAGGTTTATCCTGGTCTTGGTGGACCATGCCACTCGGTACCCGGAAGCCATCCCGCTCAGGACGGTCACAGCCCCAGTGGTGGGCCGTGCCCTGATGGGAATCTTTTCCCGTGTGGGGTTCCCCAGAGAGGTGGTCTCAGACAGGGGGACTAACTTCATTTCTAGGTATATGAAGTCCCTGTGGAATGAGTGTGGGGTGACATACAAATTCACCACTCCTTACCACCCTCAAGGAAATGGGTTGGTTGAAAGATTCAACCGCACATTGAAGGGCATGATTATGGGCCTGGAAGAGCCCATGAGGCGGAAATGGGACGTCTTGTTACCATGCCTGTTGTTTGCCTACAGGGAGGTGCCTCAGAAATCCTTAGGGTTCAGTCCCTTTGAGTTGCTGTATGGCCACCCTGTCAGAGGGCCTCTCACTCTGGTGAAGGAGGGGTGGGAGAAATCCCATGGGAAAACCCCTCAGGATGTGTTCAGCTATGTGCTGGCCATTCGCAACCAGACCAAGCGCTTCAGGAAGCTTGCTCAAGAGAACCTGGAGGCTAGCCAGGAGGAAATGAAGAGATGGTATGACCAGAAAACTTCTCTGGTTGAGTTCCACCCTGGTCAGAAAGTGTGGGTGATGGCACCAGTGGAGCCTTGTGCGCTCCGTGACAAGTGGTCTGGGCCATATGAGGTGGTGGAGCGCAAGAGCGAGGTTACCTACTTGGTTAACCTGAAGACTCCCAGGCAGCCCCTGAGAGTGCTACATGTAAACCGCCTCAAACCCCACTTTGAGAGGTCTGAAGTGACTATGCTCATGGCTACAGATGCTGGAGGGGAGGAGGATAGTGATCCTCTCCCTGACCTCCTGGCAGTCAAGGAGCAAGATGGGTCAGTGGATGGTGTGGTCCTCTCCCCCACCCTGACCCCAGAGCAGCAAAAGGACTGTCGCCAAGTCTTGGGTCAGTTCGCCCCCCTGTTCTCCCTGACCCCAGGTGACACCAAATGGTGCGTCTACGATGTGGACACTGGAGATAGTCTGCCTGTGAAACAGAGGTTTTACAGGGTGGCTGACAAGGTCAGAGCTAGCATCAAGGAAGAAGTTTCCAAGATGTTGGTACTAGGGGTTATTGAGCCCTCCAGCAGCCCCTGGGCTAGCCCAGTGGTCTTAGTGCCTAAGAAAGCTGCTACCCCCGGTGGCACCCCAGAACTTCGGTTCTGCGTGGACTACCGTGGGCTCAATGCGGTCACCAAGACTGACGCACACCCCATCCCCAGAGCTGATGAGCTGGTGGATCGGTTGGGAGCTGCCCAGTACCTGAGCACTTTTGATTCGACTTCAGGGTACTGGCAGATTGCCTTAACTGAGGGGGCCAAGGAGAGGTCAGCATTTTCAATGCCAGAGGGGCACTTCCAGTTCAGTGTCATGCCCTTTGGGTTGAAAAATGCCCCTGCCACATTTCAGAGATTGGTCAACCAGGTACTGGCGGGGCTGGAGCAATTCAGCGCAGCCTACCTGGATGACATTGCTGTGTTCAGTTCCACTTGGGAGAAACACCTGCAACACCTCTCTGAAGTGTTGAAGGCTCTGCAGAAGGCAAGCCTCACTATCAAGGCCAGTAAGTGCCAGATAGGGCAGGGTTCTGTGGTGTACTTGGGACACCAAGTGGGGAGCGGCCAGGTGGCGCCCCTATAGGCAAAGATTGATACCAAAAAGGGGGTGGGGTCGCACACTACTCACACACCGGCGGTGTCGCCCCTAAGGACTCTGGTTAATGTAGTTATGTGTTCCGCGATGCATCATCTTTCGATCTTCTGCTGTCTTCGCTGTCTTCGCCATCCCTGGACACGTGTTTCGGGGTATCACCCCTCATCAGCAGGGATAGGCCATGTTCTGGGGTTGCCGATGGCTGCCAAATATCTGCCAGGTATAGTACCACTCAGGCGCGTAGGTGCGGGGTCCCAGGCTCGTCAGCCGGCGGCTCAAGGGAGCTTAATGTTACAAAAAGGGGGTGGGGTCGCACACTACTCACACACCGGCGGTGTCGCCCCTAAGGACTCTGGTTAATGTAGTTATGTGTTCCGCGATGCATCATCTTTCGATCTTCTGCTGTCTTCGCTGTCTTCGCCATCCCTGGACACGTGTTTCGGGGTATCACCCCTCATCAGCAGGGATAGGCCATGTTCTGGGGTTGCCGATGGCTGCCAAATATCTGCCAGGTATAGTACCACTCAGGCGCGTAGGTGCGGGGTCCCAGGCTCGTCAGCCGGCGGCTCAAGGGAGCTTAATGTTACAAAAAGGGGGTGGGGTTGCACACTACTCACACACCGGCGGTGTCGCCCCTAAGGACTCTGGTTAATGTAGTAATGTGTTCCGCGATGCATCATCTTTCGATCTTCTGCTGTCTTCGCTGTCTTCGCCATCCCTGGACACGTGTTTCGGGGTATCAGCCCTCATCAGCAGGGATAGGCCATGTTCTGGGGTTGCCGATGGCTGCCAAATATCTGCCAGGTATAGTACCACTCAGGCGCGTAGGTGCGGGGTCCCAGGCTCGTCAGCCGGCGGCTCAAGGGAGCTTAATGTTACAAAAAGGGGGTGGGGTCGCACACTACTCACACACCGGCGGTGTCGCCCCTAGGGACTCTGGTTAATGTAGTTATGTGTTCCGCGATGCATCATCTTTCGATCTTCTGCTGTCTTCGCTGTCTTCGCCATCCCTGGACACGTGTTTCGGGGTATCACCCCTCATCAGCAGGGATAGGCCATGTTCTGGGGTTGCCGATGGCTGCCAAATATCTGCCAGGTATAGTACCACTCAGGCGTGTAGGTGCGGGGTCCCAGGCTCGTCAGCCGGCGGCACAAGGGAGCTTAATGTTACAAAAAGGGGGTGGGGTCGCACACTACTCACACACCGGCGGTGTCGCCCCTAAGGACTCTGGTTAATGTAGTTATGTGTTCCGCGATGCATCATCTTTCGATCTTCTGCTGTCTTCGCTGTCTTCGCCATCCCTGGACACGTGTTTCGGGGTATCACCCCTCATCAGCAGGGATAGGCCATGTTCTGGGGTTGCCGATGGCTGCCAAATATCTGCCAGGTATAGTACCACTCAGGCGTATAGGTGCGGGGTCCCAGGCTCGTCAGCCGGCGGCTCAAGGGAGCGCAATGTTACAAAAAGGGGGTGGGGTCGCACACTACTCACACACCGGCGGTGTCGCCCCTAAGGACTCTAGTTAATGTAGTTCTGTGTTCCGCGATGCATCATCTTTCGATCTTCTGCTGTCTTCGCTGTCTTCGCCATCCCTGGACACGTGTTTCGGGGTATCACCCCTCATCAGCAGGGATAGGCCATGTTCTGGGGTTGCCGATGGCTGCCAAATATCTGCCAGGTATAGTACCACTCAGGCGCGTAGGTGCGGGGTCCCAGGCTCGTCAGCCAGCGGCTCAAGGGAGCTTAATGTTACAAAAAGGGGGTGGGGTCGCACACTACTCACACACCGGCGGTGTCGCCCCTAAGGACTCTGGTTAATGTAGTTATGTGTTCCGCGATGCATCATCTTTCGATCTTCTGCTGTCTTCGCTGTCTTCGCCATCCCTGGACACGTGTTTCGGGGTATCACCCCTCATCAGCAGGGATAGGCCATGTTCTGGGGTTGCCGATGGCTGCCAAATATCTGCCAGGTATAGTACCACTCAGGCGCGTAGGTGCGGGGTCCCAGGCTCGTCAGCCGGCGGCTCAAGGGAGCTTATTGTTACAAAAAGGGGGTAGGGTCGCACACTACTCACACACCGGCGGTGTCGCCCCTAAGGACTCTGGTTAATGTAGTTATGTGTTCCGCGATGCATCATCTTTCGATCTTCTGCTGTCTTCGCTGTCTTCGCCATCCCTGGACACGTGTTTCGTGGTATCACCCCTCATCAGCAGGGATAGGCCATGTTCTGGGGTTGCCGATGGCTGCCAAATATCTGCCAGGTATAGTACCACTCAGGCGCGTAGGTGCGGGGTCCCAGGCTCGTCAGCCGGCGGCTCAAGGGAGCTTAATGTTACAAAAAGGGGGTGGGGTCGCACACTACTCACACACCGGTGGTGTTGCCCCTAAGGACTCTGGTTAATGTAGTTATGTGTTCCGCGATGCATCATCTTTTGATCTTCTGCTGTCTTCGCTGTCTTCGCCATTCCTGGACACGTGTTTCGGGGTATCACCCCTCATCAGCAGGGATAGGCCATGTTCTGGGGTTGCCGATGGCTGCCAAATATCTGCCAGGTATAGGACCACTCAGGCGCGTAGGTGCGGGGTCCCAGGCTCGTCAGCCGGCGGCTCAAGGGAGCTTAATGTTACAAAAAGGGGGTGGGGTCGCACACTACTCACACACCGGCGGTGTCGCCCCTAAGGACTCTGGTTAATGTAGTTATGTGTTCCGCGATGCATCATCTTTCGATCTTCTGCTGTCTTCGCTGTCTTCGCCATCCCTGGACACGTGTTTCGGGGTATCACCCCTCATCAGCAGGGATAGGCCATGTTCTGGGGTTGCCGATGGCTGCCAAATATCTGCCAGGTATAGTACCACTCAGGCGCGTAGGTGCGGGGTCCCAGGCTCGTCAGCCGGCGGCTCAAGGGAGCTTAATGTTACAAAAAGGGGGTGGGGTCGCACACTACTCACACACCGGCGGTGTCGCCCCTAAGGACTCTGGTTATTGTAGTTATGTGTTCCGCGATGCATCATCTTTCGATCTTCTGCTGTCTTCGCTGTCTTTGCCATCCCTGGACACGTGTTTCGGGGTATCACCCCTCATCAGCAGGGATTGGCCATGTTCTGAGGTTGCCGATGGCTGCCAAATATCTGCCAGGTATAGTACCACTCAGGCGCGTAGGTGCGGGGTCCCAGGCTCGTCAGCCGGCGGTTCAAGGGAGCTTAATGTTACAAAAAGGGGGTGGGGTCGCACACTACTCACACACCGGCGGTGTCGCCCCTAAGGACTCTGGTTAATGTAGTTATGTGTTTCGCGATGCATCATCTTTCGATCTTCTGCTGTCTTCGCTGTCTTCGCCATCCCTGGACACATGTTTCGGGGTATCACCCCTCATCAGCAGTATTAGGCCATGTTCTGGGGTTGCCGATGGCTGCCAAATATCTGCCAGGTATAGTACCACTCAGGCGCGTAGGTGCGGGGTCCCAGGCTCGTCAGCCGGCGGCTCAAGGGAGCTTAATGTTACAAAAAGGGGGTGGGGTTGCACACTACTCACACACCGGCGGTGTCGCCCCTAAGGACTCTGGTTAATGTAGTTATGTGTTCCGCGATGCATCATCTTTCGATCTTCTGCTGTCTTTGCTGTCTTCGCCATCCCTGGACACGTGTTTCAGGGTATCACCCCTCATCAGCAGGGATAGGCCATGTTCTGGGGTTGCCGATGGCTGCCAAATATCTGCCAGGTATAGTACCACTCAGGCGCGTAGGTGCGGGGTCCCAGGCTCGTCAGCCGGCGGCTCAAGGGAGCTTAATGTTACAAAAAGGGGGTGGGGTCGCACACTACTCACACACCGGCGGTGTCGCCCCTAAGGACTCTGGTTAATGTAGTTATGTGTTCCGGGATGCATCATCTTTCGATCTTCTGCTGTCTTCGCTGTCTTCGCCATCCCTGGACACGTGTTTCGGGGTATCACCCCTCATCAGCAGGGATAGGCCATGTTCTGGGGTTGCCGATGGCTGCCAAATATCTGCCAGGTATAGTACCACTCAGGCGCGTAGGTGCGGGGTCCCAGGCTCGTCAGCCGGCGGCTCAAGGGAGCTTAATGTTACAAAAAGGGGGTGGGGTCGCACACTACTCACACACCGGCGGTGTCGCCCCTAAGGACTCTGGTTAATGTAGTTATGTGTTCCGCGATGCATCATCTTTCGATCTTCTGCTGTCTTCGCTGTCTTCGCCATCCCTGGACACGTGTTTCGGGGTATCACCCCTCATCAGCAGGGATAGGCCATGTTCTGGGGTTGCCGATGGCTGCCAAATATCTGCCAGGTATAGTACCACTCAGGCGCGTAGGTGCGGGGTCCCAGGCTCGTCAGCCGGCGGCTCAAGGGAGCTTAATGTTACAAAAAGGGGGTAGGGTCGCACACTACTCACACACCGGCGGTGTCGCCCCTAAGGACTCTGGTTAATGTAGTTATGTGTTCCGCGATGCATCATCTTTCGATCTTCTGCTGTCTTCGCTGTCTTCGCCATCCCTGGACACGTGTTTCGTGGTATCACCCCTCATCAGCAGGGATAGGCCATGTTCTGGGGTTGCCGATGGCTGCCAAATATCTGCCAGGTATAGTACCACTCAGGCGCGTAGGTGCGGGGTCCCAGGCTCGTCAGCCGGCGGCTCAAGGGAGCTTAATGTTACAAAAAGGGGGTGGGGTCGCACACTACTCACACACCGGTGGTGTTGCCCCTAAGGACTCTGGTTAATGTAGTTATGTGTTCCGCGATGCATCATCTTTTGATCTTCTGCTGTCTTCGCTGTCTTCGCCATTCCTGGACACGTGTTTCGGGGTATCACCCCTCATCAGCAGGGATAGGCCATGTTCTGGGGTTGCCGATGGCTGCCAAATATCTGCCAGGTATAGGACCACTCAGGCGCGTAGGTGCGGGGTCCCAGGCTCGTCAGCCGGCGGCTCAAGGGAGCTTAATGTTACAAAAAGGGGGTGGGGTCGCACACTACTCACACACCGGCGGTGTCGCCCCTAAGGACTCTGGTTAATGTAGTTATGTGTTCCGCGATGCATCATCTTTCGATCTTCTGCTGTCTTCGCTGTCTTCGCCATCCCTGGACACGTGTTTCGGGGTATCACCCCTCATCAGCAGGGATAGGCCATGTTCTGGGGTTGCCGATGGCTGCCAAATATCTGCCAGGTATAGTACCACTCAGGCGCGTAGGTGCGGGGTCCCAGGCTCGTCAGCCGGCGGCTCAAGGGAGCTTAATGTTACAAAAAGGGGGTGGGGTCGCACACTACTCACACACCGGCGGTGTCGCCCCTAAGGACTCTGGTTAATGTAGTTATGTGTTCCGCGATGCATCATCTTTCGATCTTCTGCTGTCTTCGCTGTCTTCGCCATCCCTGGACACGTGTTTCGGGGTATCACCCCTCATCAGCAGGGATAGGCCATGTTCTGGGGTTGCCGATGGCTGCCAAATATCTGCCAGGTATAGTACCACTCAGGCGCGTAGGTGCGGGGTCCCAGGCTCGTCAGCCGGCGGCTCAAGGGAGCTTAATGTTACAAAAAGGGGGTGGGGTCGCACACTACTCACACACCGGCGGTGTCGCCCCTAAGGACTCTGGTTATTGTAGTTATGTGTTCCGCGATGCATCATCTTTCGATCTTCTGCTGTCTTCGCTGTCTTTGCCATCCCTGGACACGTGTTTCGGGGTATCACCCCTCATCAGCAGGGATTGGCCATGTTCTGAGGTTGCCGATGGCTGCCAAATATCTGCCAGGTATAGTACCACTCAGGCGCGTAGGTGCGGGGTCCCAGGCTCGTCAGCCGGCGGTTCAAGGGAGCTTAATGTTACAAAAAGGGGGTGGGGTCGCACACTACTCACACACCGGCGGTGTCGCCCCTAAGGACTCTGGTTAATGTAGTTATGTGTTTCGCGATGCATCATCTTTCGATCTTCTGCTGTCTTCGCTGTCTTCGCCATCCCTGGACACATGTTTCGGGGTATCACCCCTCATCAGCAGTATTAGGCCATGTTCTGGGGTTGCCGATGGCTGCCAAATATCTGCCAGGTATAGTACCACTCAGGCGCGTAGGTGCGGGGTCCCAGGCTCGTCAGCCGGCGGCTCAAGGGAGCTTAATGTTACAAAAAGGGGGTGGGGTTGCACACTACTCACACACCGGCGGTGTCGCCCCTAAGGACTCTGGTTAATGTAGTTATGTGTTCCGCGATGCATCATCTTTCGATCTTCTGCTGTCTTTGCTGTCTTCGCCATCCCTGGACACGTGTTTCAGGGTATCACCCCTCATCAGCAGGGATAGGCCATGTTCTGGGGTTGCCGATGGCTGCCAAATATCTGCCAGGTATAGTACCACTCAGGCGCGTAGGTGCGGGGTCCCAGGCTCGTCAGCCGGCGGCTCAAGGGAGCTTAATGTTACAAAAAGGGGGTGGGGTCGCACACTACTCACACACCGGCGGTGTCGCCCCTAAGGACTCTGGTTAATGTAGTTATGTGTTCCGGGATGCATCATCTTTCGATCTTCTGCTGTCTTCGCTGTCTTCGCCATCCCTGGACACGTGTTTCGGGGTATCACCCCTCATCAGCAGGGATAGGCCATGTTCTGGGGTTGCCGATGGCTGCCAAATATCTGCCAGGTATAGTACCACTCAGGCGCGTAGGTGCGGGGTCCCAGGCTCGTCAGCCGGCGGCTCAAGGGAGCTTAATGTTACAAAAAGGGGGTGGGGTCGCACACTACTCACACACTGGTGGTGTCGCCCCTAAGGACTCTGGTTAATGTAGTTATGTGTTCATCGATGCATCATCTTTCGATCTTCTGCTGTCTGCGCTGTCTTCGCCATCCCTTGACACGTGTTTCGGGGTATCACCCCTCATCAGCAGGGATAGGCCATGTTCTGGGGTTGCCGATGGCTGCCAAATATCTACCAGGTATAGTACCACTCAGGCGTGTAGGTGCGGGGTCCCAGGCTCGTCAGTCGGCGGCTCAAGGGAGCTTAATGTTACAAAAAGGGGGTGGGGTCGCACACTACTCACACACCGGCGGTGTCGCCCCTAAGGACTCTGGTTAATGTAGTTATGTGTTCCGCGATGCATCATCTTTCGATCTTCTGCTGTCTTCGCCATCCCTGGACACGTGTTTCGGAGTATCACCCCTCATCAGCAGGGATAGGCCATGTTCTGGGGTTGCCGATGGCTGCCAAATATCTGCCAGGTATAGTACTACTCAGGCGCGTAGGTGCGGGGTCCCAGGCTCGTCAGCCGGCGGCTCAAGGGAGCTTAATGTTACAAAAAGGGGGTAGGGTCGCACACTACTCACACACCGGCGGTGTCACCCCTAAGGACTCTGGTTAATGTAGTTATGTGTTCCGCGATGCATCATCTTTCGATCTTCTGCTGTCTTCGCTGTCTTCGCCATCCCTGGACACGTGTTTCGGGGTATCACCCCTCATCAGCAGGGATAGGCCATGTTCTGGGGTTGCCGATGGCTGCCAAATATCTGCCAGGTATAGTACCACTCAGGCGCGTAGGTGCGGGGTCCCAGGCTCGTCAGCCGGCGGCTCAAGGGAGCTTAATGTTACAAAAAGGGGGTGGGGTCGCACACTACTCACACACCGGCGGTGTCGCCCCTAAGGACTCTGGTTAATGTAGTTATGTGTTCCGCGATGCATCATCTTTCGATCTTCTGCTGTCTTCGCTGTTTTCGCCATCCCTGGACACGTGTTTCGGGGTATCACCCCTCATCAGCAGGGATAGGCCATGTTCTGGGGTTGCCGATGGCTGCCAAATATCTGCCAGGTATAGTACCACTCAGGCGCGTAGGTGCGGGGTCCCAGGCTCGTCAGCCGGCGGCTCAAGGGAGATTAATGTTACAAAAAGGGGGTGGGGTCGCACACTACTCACACACCGGCGGTGTCGCCCCTAAGGACTCTGGTTAATGTAGTTATGTGTTCCGCGATGCATCATCTTTCGATCTTCTGCTGTCTTCGCTGTCTTCGCCATCCCTGGACACGTGTTTCGGGGTACCACCCCTCATCAGCAGGGATAGGCCATGTTCTGGGGTTGCCGATGGCTGCCAAATATCTGCCAGGTGTAGTACCACTCAGGCGCGTAGGTGCGGGGTCCCAGGCTCGTCAGCCGGCGGCTCAAGGGAGCTTAATGTTACAAAAAGGGGGTGGGGTCGCACACTACTCACACACCGGCGGTGTCGCCCCTAAAGACTCTGGTTAATGTAGTTATGTGTTCCGCGATGCATCATCTTTCGATCTTCTGCTGTCTTCGCTGTCTTCGCCATCCCTGGACACGTGTTTCGGGGTATCACCCCTCATCAGCAGGGATAGGCCATGTTCTGGGGTTGCAGATGGCTGCCAAATATCTGCCAGGTATAGTACCACTCAGGCGCGTAGGTGCGGGGTCCCAGGCTCGTCAGCCGGCGGCTCAAGGGAGCTTAATGTTACAAAAAGGGGGTGAGGTCGCACACTACTCACACACCGGCGGTGTCGCCCCTAAGGACTCTGGTTAATGTAGTTATGTGTTCCGCGATGCATCATCTTTCGATCCTCTGCTGTCTTCGCTGTCTTCGCCATCCCTGGACACGTGTTTCGGGGTATCACCCCTCATCAGCAGGGATAGGCCATGTTCTGGGGTTGCCGATGGCTGCCAAATATCTGCCAGGTATAGTACCACTCAGGCGCCTAGGTGCGGGGTCCCAGGCTCGTCAGCCGGCGGCTCAAGGGAGCTTAATGTTACAAAAAGGGGGTGGGGTCGCACACTACTCACACACCGGCGGTGTCGCCCCTAAGGACTCTGGTTAATGTAGTTATGTGTTCCGCGATGCATCATCTTTCGATCTTCTGCTGTCTTCGCTGTCTTCGCCATTCCTGGACACGTGTTTCGGGGTATCACCCCTCATCAGCAGGGATAGGCCATGTTCTGGGGTTGCCGATGGCTGCCAAATATCTGCCAGGTATAGTACCACTCAGGCGCGTAGGTGCGGGGTCCCAGGCTCGTCAGCCGGCGGCTCAAGGGAGCTTAATGTTACAAAAAGGGGGTGGGGTCGCACACTACTCACACACCGGCGGTGTCGCCCCTAAGGACTCTGGTTAATGTAGTTATGTGTTCCGCGATGCATCATCTTTCGATCTTCTGCTGTCTTCGCTGTCTTCGCCATCCCTGGACACGTGTTTCGGGGTATCACCCCTCATCAGCAGGGATAGGCCATGTTCTGGGGTTGCCGATGGCTGCCAAATATCTGCCAGGTATAGTACCACTCAGGCGCGTAGGTGCGGGGTCCCAGGCTCGTAGGCCGGCGGCTCAAGGGAGCTTATAGTTACAAAAAGGGGGTGGGGTCGCACACTACTCACACACCGGCGGTGTCGCCCCTAAGGACTCTGGTTAATGTAGTTATGTGTTCCGCGATGCATCATCTTTCGATCTTCTGCTGTCTTCGCTGTCTTCGCCATCCCTGGACACGTGTTTCGGGGTATCACCCCTCATCAGCAGGGATAGGCCATGTTCTGGGGTTGCCGATGGCTGCCAAATATCTGCCAGGTATAGTACCACTCAGGCGCGTAGGTGCGGGGTCCCAGGCTCGTCAGCCGGCGGCTCAAGGGAGCTTAATGTTACAAAAAGGGGGTGGGGTCGCACACTACTCACACACCGGCGGTGTCGCCCCTAAGGACTCTGGTTATTGTAGTTATGTGTTCCGCGATGCATCATCTTTCGATCTTCTGCTGTCTTCGCTGTCTTTGCCATCCCTGGACACGTGTTTCGGGGTATCACCCCTCATCAGCAGGGATTGGCCATGTTCTGAGGTTGCCGATGGCTGCCAAATATCTGCCAGGTATAGTACCACTCAGGCGCGTAGGTGCGGGGTCCCAGGCTCGTCAGCCGGCGGTTCAAGGGAGCTTAATGTTACAAAAAGGGGGTGGGGTCGCACACTACTCACACACCGGCGGTGTCGCCCCTAAGGACTCTGGTTAATGTAGTTATGTGTTTCGCGATGCATCATCTTTCGATCTTCTGCTGTCTTCGCTGTCTTCGCCATCCCTGGACACATGTTTCGGGGTATCACCCCTCATCAGCAGTATTAGGCCATGTTCTGGGGTTGCCGATGGCTGCCAAATATCTGCCAGGTATAGTACCACTCAGGCGCGTAGGTGCGGGGTCCCAGGCTCGTCAGCCGGCGGCTCAAGGGAGCTTAATGTTACAAAAAGGGGGTGGGGTTGCACACTACTCACACACCGGCGGTGTCGCCCCTAAGGACTCTGGTTAATGTAGTTATGTGTTCCGCGATGCATCATCTTTCGATCTTCTGCTGTCTTTGCTGTCTTCGCCATCCCTGGACACGTGTTTCAGGGTATCACCCCTCATCAGCAGGGATAGGCCATGTTCTGGGGTTGCCGATGGCTGCCAAATATCTGCCAGGTATAGTACCACTCAGGCGCGTAGGTGCGGGGTCCCAGGCTCGTCAGCCGGCGGCTCAAGGGAGCTTAATGTTACAAAAAGGGGGTGGGGTCGCACACTACTCACACACCGGCGGTGTCGCCCCTAAGGACTCTGGTTAATGTAGTTATGTGTTCCGGGATGCATCATCTTTCGATCTTCTGCTGTCTTCGCTGTCTTCGCCATCCCTGGACACGTGTTTCGGGGTATCACCCCTCATCAGCAGGGATAGGCCATGTTCTGGGGTTGCCGATGGCTGCCAAATATCTGCCAGGTATAGTACCACTCAGGCGCGTAGGTGCGGGGTCCCAGGCTCGTCAGCCGGCGGCTCAAGGGAGCTTAATGTTACAAAAAGGGGGTGGGGTCGCACACTACTCACACACTGGTGGTGTCGCCCCTAAGGACTCTGGTTAATGTAGTTATGTGTTCATCGATGCATCATCTTTCGATCTTCTGCTGTCTGCGCTGTCTTCGCCATCCCTTGACACGTGTTTCGGGGTATCACCCCTCATCAGCAGGGATAGGCCATGTTCTGGGGTTGCCGATGGCTGCCAAATATCTACCAGGTATAGTACCACTCAGGCGTGTAGGTGCGGGGTCCCAGGCTCGTCAGTCGGCGGCTCAAGGGAGCTTAATGTTACAAAAAGGGGGTGGGGTCGCACACTACTCACACACCGGCGGTGTCGCCCCTAAGGACTCTGGTTAATGTAGTTATGTGTTCCGCGATGCATCATCTTTCGATCTTCTGCTGTCTTCGCCATCCCTGGACACGTGTTTCGGAGTATCACCCCTCATCAGCAGGGATAGGCCATGTTCTGGGGTTGCCGATGGCTGCCAAATATCTGCCAGGTATAGTACTACTCAGGCGCGTAGGTGCGGGGTCCCAGGCTCGTCAGCCGGCGGCTCAAGGGAGCTTAATGTTACAAAAAGGGGGTAGGGTCGCACACTACTCACACACCGGCGGTGTCACCCCTAAGGACTCTGGTTAATGTAGTTATGTGTTCCGCGATGCATCATCTTTCGATCTTCTGCTGTCTTCGCTGTCTTCGCCATCCCTGGACACGTGTTTCGGGGTATCACCCCTCATCAGCAGGGATAGGCCATGTTCTGGGGTTGCCGATGGCTGCCAAATATCTGCCAGGTATAGTACCACTCAGGCGCGTAGGTGCGGGGTCCCAGGCTCGTCAGCCGGCGGCTCAAGGGAGCTTAATGTTACAAAAAGGGGGTGGGGTCGCACACTACTCACACACCGGCGGTGTCGCCCCTAAGGACTCTGGTTAATGTAGTTATGTGTTCCGCGATGCATCATCTTTCGATCTTCTGCTGTCTTCGCTGTTTTCGCCATCCCTGGACACGTGTTTCGGGGTATCACCCCTCATCAGCAGGGATAGGCCATGTTCTGGGGTTGCCGATGGCTGCCAAATATCTGCCAGGTATAGTACCACTCAGGCGCGTAGGTGCGGGGTCCCAGGCTCGTCAGCCGGCGGCTCAAGGGAGATTAATGTTACAAAAAGGGGGTGGGGTCGCACACTACTCACACACCGGCGGTGTCGCCCCTAAGGACTCTGGTTAATGTAGTTATGTGTTCCGCGATGCATCATCTTTCGATCTTCTGCTGTCTTCGCTGTCTTCGCCATCCCTGGACACGTGTTTCGGGGTACCACCCCTCATCAGCAGGGATAGGCCATGTTCTGGGGTTGCCGATGGCTGCCAAATATCTGCCAGGTGTAGTACCACTCAGGCGCGTAGGTGCGGGGTCCCAGGCTCGTCAGCCGGCGGCTCAAGGGAGCTTAATGTTACAAAAAGGGGGTGGGGTCGCACACTACTCACACACCGGCGGTGTCGCCCCTAAAGACTCTGGTTAATGTAGTTATGTGTTCCGCGATGCATCATCTTTCGATCTTCTGCTGTCTTCGCTGTCTTCGCCATCCCTGGACACGTGTTTCGGGGTATCACCCCTCATCAGCAGGGATAGGCCATGTTCTGGGGTTGCAGATGGCTGCCAAATATCTGCCAGGTATAGTACCACTCAGGCGCGTAGGTGCGGGGTCCCAGGCTCGTCAGCCGGCGGCTCAAGGGAGCTTAATGTTACAAAAAGGGGGTGAGGTCGCACACTACTCACACACCGGCGGTGTCGCCCCTAAGGACTCTGGTTAATGTAGTTATGTGTTCCGCGATGCATCATCTTTCGATCCTCTGCTGTCTTCGCTGTCTTCGCCATCCCTGGACACGTGTTTCGGGGTATCACCCCTCATCAGCAGGGATAGGCCATGTTCTGGGGTTGCCGATGGCTGCCAAATATCTGCCAGGTATAGTACCACTCAGGCGCCTAGGTGCGGGGTCCCAGGCTCGTCAGCCGGCGGCTCAAGGGAGCTTAATGTTACAAAAAGGGGGTGGGGTCGCACACTACTCACACACCGGCGGTGTCGCCCCTAAGGACTCTGGTTAATGTAGTTATGTGTTCCGCGATGCATCATCTTTCGATCTTCTGCTGTCTTCGCTGTCTTCGCCATTCCTGGACACGTGTTTCGGGGTATCACCCCTCATCAGCAGGGATAGGCCATGTTCTGGGGTTGCCGATGGCTGCCAAATATCTGCCAGGTATAGTACCACTCAGGCGCGTAGGTGCGGGGTCCCAGGCTCGTCAGCCGGCGGCTCAAGGGAGCTTAATGTTACAAAAAGGGGGTGGGGTCGCACACTACTCACACACCGGCGGTGTCGCCCCTAAGGACTCTGGTTAATGTAGTTATGTGTTCCGCGATGCATCATCTTTCGATCTTCTGCTGTCTTCGCTGTCTTCGCCATCCCTGGACACGTGTTTCGGGGTATCACCCCTCATCAGCAGGGATAGGCCATGTTCTGGGGTTGCCGATGGCTGCCAAATATCTGCCAGGTATAGTACCACTCAGGCGCGTAGGTGCGGGGTCCCAGGCTCGTAGGCCGGCGGCTCAAGGGAGCTTATAGTTACAAAAAGGGGGTGGGGTCGCACACTACTCACACACCGGCGGTGTCGCCCCTAAGGACTCTGGTTAATGTAGTTATGTGTTCCGCGATGCATCATCTTTCGATCTTCTGCTGTCTTCGCTGTCTTCGCCATCCCTGGACACGTGTTTCGGGGTATCACCCCTCATCAGCAGGGATAGGCCATGTTCTGGGGTTGCCGATGGCTGCCAAATATCTGCCAGGTATAGTACCACTCAGGCGCGTAGGTGCGGGGTCCCAGGCTCGTCAGCCGGCGGCTCAAGGGAGCTTAATGTTACAAAAAGGGGGTGAGGTCGCACACTACTCACACACCGGCGGTGTCGCCCCTAAGGATTCTGGTTAATGTAGTTATGTGTTCCGCGATGCATCATCTTTCGATCCTCTGCTGTCTTCGCTGTCTTCGCCATCCCTGGACACGTGTTTCGGGGTATCACCCCTCATCAGCAGGGATAGGTCATGTTCTGGGGTTGCCGATGGCTGCCAAATATCTGCCAGGTATAGTACCACTCAGGCGCCTAGGTGCGGGGTCCCAGGCTCGTCAGCCGGCGGCTCAAGGGAGCTTAATGTTACAAAAAGGGGGTGGGGTCGCACACTACTCACACACCGGCGGTGTCGCCCCTAAGGACTCTGGTTAATGTAGTTATGTGTTCCGCGATGCATCATCTTTCGATCTTCTGCTCTGCTGTCTTCGCTGTCTTCGCCATTCCTGGACACGTGTTTCGGGGTATCACCCCTCATCAGCAGGGATAGGCCATGTTCTGGGGTTGCCGATGGCTGCCAAATATCTGCCAGGTATAGTACCACTCAGGCGCGTAGGTGCGGGGTCCCAGGCTCGTCAGCCGGCGGCTCAAGGGAGCTTAATGTTACAAAAAGGGGGTGGGGTCGCACACTACTCACACACCGGCGGTGTCGCCCCTAAGGACTCTGGTTAATGTAGTTATGTGTTCCGCGATGCATCATCTTTCGATCTTCTGCTGTCTTCGCTGTCTTCGCCATCCCTGGACACGTGCTTCGGGGTATCACCCCTCATCAGCAGGGATAGGCCATGTTCTGGGGTTGCCGATGGCTGCCAAATATCTGCCAGGTATAGTACCACTCAGGCGCGTAGGTGCGGGGTCCCAGGCTCGTCAGCCGGCGGCTCAAGGGAGCTTATAGTTACAAAAAGGGGGTGGGGTCGCACACTACTCACACACCGGCGGTGTCGCCCCTAAGGACTCTGGTTAATGTAGTTATGTGTTCCGCGATGCATCATCTTTCGATCCTCTGCTGTCTTCGCTGTCTTCGCCATCCCTGGACACGTGTTTCGGGGTATCACCCCTCATCAGCAGGGATAGGCCATGTTCTGGGGTTGCCGATGGCTGCCAAATATCTGCCAGGTATAGTACCACTCAGGCGCCTAGGTGCGGGGTCCCAGGCTCGTCAGCCGGCGGCTCAAGGGAGCTTAATGTTACAAAAAGGGGGTGGGGTCGCACACTACTCACACACCGGCGGTGTCGCCCCTAAGGACTCTGGTTAATGTAGTTATGTGTTCCGCGATGCATCATCTTTCGATCTTCTGCTGTCTTCGCTGTCTTCGCCATTCCTGGACACGTGTTTCGGGGTATCACCCCTCATCAGCAGGGATAGGCCATGTTCTGGGGTTGCCGATGGCTGCCAAATATCTGCCAGGTATAGTACCACTCAGGCGCGTAGGTGCGGGGTCCCAGGCTCGTCAGCCGGCGGCTCAAGGGAGCTTAATGTTACAAAAAGGGGGTGGGGTCGCACACTACTCACACACCGGCAGTGTCGCCCCTAAGGACTCTGGTTAATGTAGTTATGTGTTCCGCGATGCATCATCTTTCGATCTTCTGCTGTCTTCGCTGTCTTCGCCATCCCTGGACACGTGTTTCGGGGTATCACCCCTCATCAGCAGGGATAGGCCATGTTCTGGGGTTGCCGATGGCTGCCAAATATCTGCCAGGTATAGTACCACTCAGGCGCGTAGGTGCGGGGTCCCAGGCTCGTCAGCCGGCGGCTCAAGGGAGCTTATAGTTACAAAAAGGGGGTGGGGTCGCACACTACTCACACACCGGCGGTGTCGCCCCTAAGGACTCTGGTTAATGTAGTTATGTGTTCCGCGATGCATCATCTTTCGATCTTCTGCTGTCTTCGCTGTCTTCGCCATCCCTGGACACGTGTTTCGGGGTATCACCCCTCATCAGCAGGGATAGGCCATGTTCTGGGGTTGCCGATGGCTGCCAAATATCTGCCAGGTATAGTACCACTCAGGCGCGTAGGTGCGGGGTCCCAGGCTCGTCAGCCGGCGGCTCAAGGGAGCTTAATGTTACAAAAAGGGGGTGGGGTCGCACACTACTCACACACCGGCGGTGTCGCCCCTAAGGACTCTGGTTAATGTAGTTATGTGTTCCGCGATGCATCATCTTTCGATCTTCTGCTGTCTTCGCCATCCCTGGACACGTGTTTCGGGGTATCACCCCTCATCAGCAGGGATAGGCCATGTTCTGGGGTTGCCGATGGCTGCCAAATATCTGCCAGGTATAGTACCACTCAGGCGCGTAGGTGCGGGGTCCCAGGCTCGTCAGCCGGCGGCTCAAGGGAGCTTAATGTTACAAAAAGGGGGTGGGGTCGCACACTACTCACACACCGGCGGTGTCGCCCCTAAGGACTCTGGTTAATGTAGTTATGTGTTCCGCGATGCATCATCTTTCGATCTTCTGCTGTCTTCGCTGTCTTCGCCATCCCTGGACACGTGTTTCGGGGTATCACCCCTCATCAGCAGGGATAGGCCATGTTCTGGGGTTGCCGATGGCTGCCAAATATCTGCCAGGTATAGTACCACTCAGGCGCGTAGGTGCGGGGTCCCAGGCTCGTCAGCCGGCGGCTCAAGGGAGCTTAATGTTACAAAAAGGGGGTGGGGTCGCACACTACTCACACACCGGCGGTGTCGCCCCTAAGGACTCTGGTTAATGTAGTTATGTGTTCCGCGATGCATCATCTTTCGATCTTCTGCTGTCTTCGCTGTCTTCGCCATCCCTGGACACGTGTTTCGGGGTATCACCCCTCATCAGCAGGGTTAGGCC
The DNA here is from genome assembly GCF_964261635.1 of Lissotriton helveticus. Lineage (NCBI taxonomy): Eukaryota > Metazoa > Chordata > Amphibia > Caudata > Salamandridae > Lissotriton > Lissotriton helveticus. Next base: position 191,527,147 of record NC_136060.1, read on the forward strand.
ATGTTCTGGTCGCCCCTAAGGACTCTGGTCAATGTAGTAAAGTGTTCGCGATGCATCATCTTTCGATCTTCTGCTATCTTCGCTGTCTTCGCCATCCCTGGACACGTGTTTCGGGGTATCACCCCTCGTCAGCAGGGATAGGCCGTGTACTGGGGTTGCCGATGGCTGCCAATATCTGCCAGGTATAGTACCACTCAGGCGCGTAGGTGCGGGATCCCAGGCTCGTCAGCCCACTGCTCACGGGAGCTTTAAAGTTACAAATGGGGGTGGGGTCGCACACTACTCACAAGTGTTCGCGATGCATCATCTTTCGATCTTCGCCTGGGACCCCGCACCTACGCGGCTGAGTGGTACTATACCTGGCAGATATTTGGCAGCCATCGGCAACCCCAGAACACGGCCTATCCCTGCTGACGAGGGGTGATACCCCGAAACATGTGTCCAGGGATGGCGAAGACAGCGAAGATAGCAGCAGATCAAAAGATGATGCATCACGAACACTTTACTACATTGACCAGAGTCCTTAGGGGCGACACCGCCGGTGTGTGAGTAGTGTGCGACCCCACCCCCATTTGTAACTTTAAAGCTCCCGTGAGCAGTGGGCTGACGAGCCTGGGATCCCGCACCTACGCGCCTGAGTGGTACTATACCTGGCAGATATTGGCAGCCATCGGCAACCCCAGTACACGGCCTATCCCTGCTGACGAGGGGTGATACCCCGAAACACGTGTCCAGGGATGGCGAAGACAGCGAAGATAGCAGAAGATCGAAAGATGATGCATCACGAACACTTTACTACATTGACCAGAGTCCTTAGTGGCGACACCGCCGGTGTGTGAGTAGTGTGCGACCCCACCCCCATTTGTAACTTTATAGCTCCCGTGAGCAGTGGGCTGACGAGCCTGGGATCCCGCACCTACGCGCCTGAGTGGTACTATACCTGGCAGATATTGGCAGCCATCGGCAACCCCAGTACATGGCCTATCCCTGCTGACGAGGGGTGATACCCCTAAACATGTGTCCAGGGATGGCGAAGACAGCGAAGATAGCAGAAGATCGAAAGATGATGCATCGCGAACACTTTACTACATTAACCAGAGTCCTTAGGGGCGACACCGCCGGTGTGTGAGTAGTGTGCGACCCCACCCCCATTTGTAACTTTAAAGCTCCCGTGAGCAGTGGGCTGACGAGCCTGGGATCCCTTACCTACGCGCCTGAGTGGTACTATACCTGGCAGATATTGGCAGCCATCGGCAACCCCAGTACACGGCCTATCCCTGCTGACGAGGGGTGATACCCCGAAACACGTGTCCAGGGATGGCGAAGACAGCGAAGATAGCAGAAGATCGAAAGATGATGCATCGCGAAGACTTTACTACATTGACCAGAGTCCTTAGGGGCGACACCGCCGGTGTGTGAGTAGTGTGCGACCCCACCCCCATTTGTAACTTTAAAGCTCCCGTGAGCAGTGGGCTGACGAGCCTGGGATCCCGCACCTACGCGCCTGAGTGGTACTATACCTGGCAGATATTGGCAGCCATCGGCAACCCCAGTACACGGCCTATCCCTGCTGACGAGGGGTGATACCCCGAAACACGTGTCCAGGGATGGCGAAGACAGCGGAGATAGCAGAAGATCGAAAGATGATGCATCGCGAACACTTTACTACATTGACCAGAGTCCTTAGGGGCGACACCGCCGGTGTGTGAGTAGTGTGCGACCCCACCCCCATTTGTAACTTTAAAGCTCCCATGAGCAGTGGGCTGACGAGCCTGGGATCCCGCACCTACGCGCCTGAGTGGTACTATACCTGGCAGATATTGCCAGCCATCGGCAACCCCAGTACACGGCCTATCCCTGCTGACGAGGGGTGATACCCCGAAACACGTGTCCAGGGATGGCGAAGACAGCGAAGATAGTAGAAGATCGAAAGATGATGCATCGCGAACACTTTACTACATTGACCAGAGTCCTTAGGGGTGACACCGCCGGTGTGTGAGTAGTGTGCGACCCCACCCCCATTTGTAACTTTAAAGCTCCCGTGAGCAGTGGGCTGACGAGCCTGGGATCCCGCACCTACGCGCCTGAGTGGTACTATACCTGGCAGATATTGGCAGCCATCGGCAACCCCAGTACACGGCCTATCCCTGCTGACGAGGGGTGATACCCCGAAACACGTGTCCAGGGATGGCGAAGACAGCGAAGATAGCAGAAGATCGAAAGATGATGCATCGCGAACACTTTACTACATTGACCAGAGTCCTTAGGGGCGACACCGCCGGTGTGTGAGTAGTGTGCGACCCCACCCCATTTGTAACTTTAAAGCTCCCGTGAGCAGTGGGCTGACGAGCCTGGGATCCCGCACCTACGCGCCTGAGTGGTACTATACCTGGCCGATATTGGCAGCCATCGGCAACCCCAGTACACGGCCTATCCCTGCTGACGAGGGGTGATACCCCGAAACACGTGTCCAGGGATGGCGAAGACAGCGAAGATAGCAGAAGATCGAAAGATGATGCATTGCAAACACTTTACTACATTGACCAGAGTCCTTAGGGGCGACACCGCCGGTGTCTGAGTAGTGTGCGACCCCACCCCCATTTGTAACTTTAAAGCTCCCGTGAGCAGTGGGCTGACGAGCCTGGGATCCCGCACCTACGCGCCTGAGTGGTACTATACCTGGCAGATATTGGCAACCATCGGCAACCCCAGTACACGGCCTATCCCTGCTGACGAGGGGTGATACCCCGAAACACGTGTCCAGGGATGGCGAAGACAGCGAAGATAGCAGAAGATCGAAAGATGATGCATCGCGAACACTTTACTACATTGACCAGAGTCCTTAGGGGCGACACCGCCGGTGTGTGAGTAGTGTGCGACCCCACCCCCATTTGTAACTTTTAAGCTCCCGTGAGCAGTGGGCTGACGAGCCTGGGATCCCGCACCTACGCGCCTGAGTGGTACTATACCTGGCAGATATTGGCAGCCATTGGCAACCCCAGTACACGGCCTATCCCTGCTGACGAGGGGTGATACCCCGAAACACGTGTCCAGGGATGGCGAAGACAGCGAAGATAGCAGAAGATCGAAAGATGATGCATCGCGAACACTTTACTACATTGACCAGAGTCCTTAGGGGCGACACCGCCGGTGTGTGAGTAGTGTGCGACCCCACCCCCATTTGTAACTTTAAAGCTCCTGTGAGCAGTGGGCTGACGAGCCTGGGATCCCGCACCTACGCGCCTGAGTGGTACTATACCTGGCAGATATTGGCAGCCATCGGCAACCCCAGTACACGGCCTATCCCTGCTGACGAGGGGTGATACCCCGAAACACGTGTCCAGGGATGGCGAAGACAGCGAAGATAGCAGAAGATCGAAAGATGATGCATCGCGAACACTTTACTACATTGACCAGAGTCCTTAGGGGCGACACCGCCGGTGTGTGAGTAGTGTGCGACCCCACCCCCATTTGTAACTTTAAAGCTCTCATGAGCAGTGGGCTGACGAGCCTGGGATCCCGCACCTACGCGCCTGAGTGGTACTATACCTGGCAGATATTGGCAGCCATCGGCAACCCCAGTACACGGCCTATCCCTGCTGACGAGGGGTGATACCCCGAAACACGTGTCCAGGGATGGCGAAGACAGCGAAGATAGTAGAAGATCGAAAGATGATGCATCGCGAACACATTACTACATTGACCAGAGTCCTTAGGGGTGACACCGCCGGTGTGTGAGTAGTGTGCGACCCCACCCCCATTTGTAACTTTAAAGCTCCCGTGAGCAGTGGGCTGACGAGCCTGGGATCCCGCACCTACGCGCCTGAGTGGTACTATACCTGGCAGATATTGGCAGCCATCGGCAACCCCAGTACACGGCCTATCCCTGCTGACGAGGGGTGATACCCCGAAACACGTGTCCAGGGATGGCGAAGACAGCGAAGATAGCAGAAGATCGAAAGATGATGCATCGCGAACACTTTACTACATTGACCAGAGTCCTTAGGGGCGACACCGCCGGTGTGTGAGTAGTGTGCGACCCCACCCCCATTTGTAACTTTAAAGCTCCCGTGAGCAGTGGGCTGACGAGCCTGGGATCCCGCACCTACGCGCCTGAGTGGTACTATACCTGGCAGATATTGGAAGCCATCGGCAACCCCAGTACACGGCCTATCCCTGCTGACGAGGGGTGATACCCCGAAACACGTGTCCAGGGATGGCGAAGACAGCGAAGATAGCAGAAGATCGAAAGATGATGCATCGCGAACACTTTACTACATTGACCAGAGTCCTTAGGGGCGACACCGCCGGTGTGTGAGTAGTGTGCGACCCCACCCCCATTTGTAACTTTAAAGCTCCCGTGAGCAGTGGGCTGACGAGCCTGGGATCCCGCACCTACGCGCCTGAGTGGTACTATACCTGGCAGATATTGGCAACCATCGGCAACCCCAGTACACGGCCTATCCCTGCTGACAAGGGGTGATACCCCGAAACACGTGTCCAGGGATGGCGAAGACAGCGAAGATAGCAGAAGATCGAAAGATGATGCATCGCGAACACTTTACTACATTGACCAGAGTCCTTAGGGGCGACACCGCCGGTGTGTGAGTAGTGTGCGACCCCACCCCCATTTGTAACTTTAAAGCTCCCGTGAGCAGTGGGCTGACGAGCCTGGGATCCCGCACCTACGCGCCTGAGTGGTAATCCTGGCAGATTTTGGCAGCCATCGGCAACCCCAGTACACGGCCTATCCCTGCTGACGAGGGGTGATACCCCGAAACACGTGTCCAGGGATGGCGAAGACAGCGAAGATAGCAGAAGATCGAAAGATGATGCATCGCGAACACTTTACTACATTGACCAGAGTCCTTAGGGGCGACACCGCCGGTGTGTGAGTAGTGTGCGACCCCACCCCCATTTGTAACTTTAAAGCTCCCGTGAGCAGTGGGCTGACGAGCCTGGGATCCCGCACCTACGCGCCTGAGTGGTAATATACCTGGCAGATTTTGGCAGCCATCGGCAACCCCAGTACACGGCCTATCCCTGCTGACGAGGGGTGATACCCCGAAACACGTGTCCAGGGATGGCGAAGACAGCGAAGATAGCAGAAGATCGAAAGATGATGCATCGCGAACACTTTACTACATTGACCAGAGTCCTTAGGGGCGACACCGCCGGTGTGTGAGTAGTGTGCGACCCCACCCCCATTTGTAACTTTAAAGCTCCCGTGAGCAGTGGGCTCACGAGCCTGGGATCCCGCACCTACGCGCCTGAGTGGTACTATACCTGGCAGATATTGGCAGCCATCGGCAACCCCAGTACACGGCCTATCCCTGCTGACGAGGGGTGATACCCCGAAACACGTGTCCAGGGATGGCGAAGACAGCGAAGATAGCAGAAGATCGAAAGATGATGCATTGCGAACACTTTACTACATTGACCAGAGTCCTTAGGGGCGACACCGCTGGTGTGTGAGTAGTGTGCGACCCCACCCCCATTTGCAAAGATTGATACCATTCTGGCTTGGGAGCCCCCCAAGACTCAGACTGAGGTGAGAGCCTTTTTAGGTCTCACCGGGTATTACAGACGGTTTGTTAAAGGTTATGGCACCATTGTGGCCCCTTTGACAGAGCTGACATCTAGAAATCAGCCCAGAAAAGTGAATTGGACTGAGGCCTGTCAAACTGCTTTTGACACCCTCAAAGCTGCCATATGCACAGCACCGGTGCTTAAGGCACCTGACTTTTCCAGTGAGTTCATTGTGCAAACTGACGCTTCAGAGCAAGGCGTGGGAGCAGTACTCTCACAAATCAACGATGAGGGCGGAGACCAACCAGTGGCTTTCATTAGCAGGAGGCTACTCCCCAGGGAACAGAGATGGAGTGCCATTGAAAGAGAAGCTTTCGCTGTGGTCTGGGCTCTGAAGAAGCTGAGGCCCTACCTGTTTGGGACTCACTTCCGTGTTCAGACCGACCACAGGCCCCTCAGATGGTTAATGCAGATGAGGGGTGAGAATCCCAAACTGTTGAGGTGGTCCATTTCCCTACAGGGGATGGACTTTACGGTGGAACACCGCCCTGGTACAGAACACGCAAATGCTGATGGTCTGTCCAGATTCTTCCGCCTTAGTTATGAGGACTCCCAAGAGGTTGGGTAGTTCTCCCCACTTTCAGCTGGAGGGGACACGTGTTAGACCTGACACCCTTGGCGTGGTTTTCCCCCCATCTTTTTGCCTCTGACTCATGTATTTTTGATGCTGTGCTGGATTTCGTTTTTGCTGGTTTAGATGCTTTGGACACTCTGCCACTGCTGATCAGTGCCAGAGTGTAAGTGCTCCCTCTGTAAATTGTCATATTGATTGGATATACCTGATTGGCATATTTGTGTCACCATGAAGTCCCTAGTAAAGTGCACTGTGTGTGCCAGGGCTGGTGATGACAGATGCTACTAGTGGGCCTGCAGCGCAGAGTGCGCCACCCACATGAGTAGCCCTAAAATGGTGACTCAGGCCTGCCAGCGCAGGGCCTGTGTGCAGTCAGTGACTGCCATGTCCGCCTGGCCAGTGTCCCCACTGGCTGGGCCTAACCCTTCCCTGTCTGTGCACATCAGTCACCCCTAAGGAAGGCTCAAGGTACCTCCCTGGGCAGGGTGCAGTGTATGGATAAGGTAGAGCATGTACTAGTGCAGGTCACATGCTCTGGTAGTGAGTGGCAGCCATTTTGTGTGCTCACTGCTGTAAGGCTATCTTGCTCCATAGAGTAACATGGGGGAGGCTGGTCCCAATGGATACCAGCCTATTTTCCCATAGGAACAAGATGGGACATAAGTGAAGGATATCCCTGAACTCAGAATTTAATAACACATCTTTTAGTGAAGGTTGTTTTTAAATTCTGTGTTTGAGAATAGTACTTTTAGAAAGTGGCTGTTCTCTTGTCTAAACCTTTCTGTGTGCCTCGGCCTGTTTGTGGATTGACTGTCTGGCCTGATTGTGACAGGGGCTGCAGAGCCCCCAGGGGATTGTCTGAGTCAGCCCGTGGATGAAAGGCAGTATCTGCTGCCAGGGAAGTGGGAGGAGATCACAACTGATAGTGACAGGGCTGTGCCTGCCTGACCACAAAGCTGGCTACACCCCCCTGCTGGGCAACTGTCACCTCTGTCCCTGATACTGAGAGGAAGAAGGAAGCCAGGAAACCCCCAGTTCCTCAGCCACCCCCAGAACTGGTTTAGACCGGGCTCAGGGCCCACTTGCACAAAGACTTCAAAGGACTTCAAAGGACTTCAAAGACTTTTTGGGGTATAAGAGAAGGACCCCTGACTACAGGAAAGCAGATTCTACCATCAAGAAGGAACCTCTGCTGGAAGAAGGACTGCTGGAGAACTGAAGGAAGATTGACTTGCTGTGTGCTCTAAGGGCTGACCTGTTCTGCTGTTGCAACTGAAAGCTGAGGAGGAGAAAGGGACTTTGCTGTGTGCTGTGACCCTACCTGCTTGAAACTGCCAAGACTTTGCTGTGTGCTGTGTCTGCAACTTGAATCTCCAAGGTCCTGAGAAGAGCTGGCCTCCTGTCTGCAACACAGGGACATAAAGGTTGCCCAAGGACTACAAAACTCTGCTGTGCCCCCTGAAGCTGCTGTGTGGCGAAGAGATCGTGAAACCCTGTAGTTAGACTGCGTAGCGCACTGGCTGCTCTCTAATTTGAGTGAGGGCGCCGCGCTGACCCAGCCTGCTGTGTGGCCGAGATCGACGTGTTCATCGACACGTGGGGGTGCAGATCAGAGACTTGTGGGCCTCCCCAGTGCAAGAAGCACTGAAAACAACTGTGTGCCGTGTCACCGTCGCAGCCCCGGGTCCGTGAACTCCCGTGGAAGTGCCCCGTACTTGGCCGGTGTTGACACCACGAAGATCGAGCCCGCCGTGCTCTGATTGGGTGAGAGAGCCGAGCCCCCTCACCAGAGCCGTGACGGGATTGGCCAGTGGAGCGTAGCGTCATCAACGAGGCCGCGCTGCCATTGGTTGGCGGCCTCGCGTCAGGAGGGGCTCGTCGCAGGAGCCGCGACGGGATTGGCTGGTCCAGGCGAGGAGAGAAGGAGGAGAGGAGACGACCCATCTGCGAGAGCCGACCTCGCCGAGGGAATCTAAGAGCGTCCCGCACCCCTGGCCTGCCGTCCCCCCAAGGTGAGCAGCACCACCTCCCCTGCCGCTCGTTGGATTGTCAAGAGCGGGCGGGAGAGGAAAGGGGACCGGCCAGGGCGGGGACGAGTGTGATCTGCTTGGCGCGGTGTGCCTGGGGCCCTCTAGAGAACGAGGCTGTGCCGGGGGAAAGAAAGAGTCCCTGTACCCCGCGGTAAGGCGCATTGGCAGCGCTTGAAGCCCATAGATAAAATTACACGTGGGCATTGTTTTCAATGCTCGTTTTTAGAGCTAAAAGAACATAAATCAATATCACTCGTTTTTGGTATTGAAAAGACAAGAGACTTGAGACTATCGTTTTGATAAGAGACTTCCTGAAAGTAACTGCAACCATAAGCTTAAATACCACATATTCTTGAAGAAATAATTATCGTGCAACTGCTTTTTATTTTACTGCTGAAACTAGATAAAGATATATATTTTTATAAAATATACTTACCTGTGTGGTCTCAGTTTGTGGTGGATTGGGGATTATTGTTGTGTTAAGTGCAAATATTCTACACATTGCCTTGGGGATAAGCCTGCCTGCTCGCGCCAAGCTACCTAGAGGGAGAGCGGAGGTTGTCTACTGTGTGTATTCCTTCACCCTGACTAGAAGCAAGGGTCCCTACTTGGTCTAAGGTACTTACCTCTGCCAACTAGAGACCCCCAGATCTAACACTACACCTGTCTGATTTATCACCTCCCACCTCTCATCATCATCATAATCTTTATCGAGCAGAGACTGCCATAAAAGTACACATGTGGATACAGTTCACATAGAAACAATAAAATCAATAAGAATCCTTAAAATCTTATTAAAATCATTGGATCATTTGGGACACACAACATCAATAGAAATGGGCAAGTACTGCAATGAGCTATATGAGACGACAATTAGTTATATTGTTCTCCACAGGAAATGACGGACGCTAAATCTAAAGGGATTTCGTTGCTGACCTGGAATGTTCTGGGTCTTAATAACCCGAGAAAAGTTAGACAGGTGCTATCCTATCTGGACCGTCACAACTTTCAAATTGCGCTATTACAAGAAACGCATCTGACTAAGCAAACTATCTCGTCAGTGGCGTCCAGATGGGCGGGGGTATGACTGGCTGCCTCCTACTCCTCTTACTCGAGAGGCGTTATGATATTGAACAAAAAAGGCATCCCATTTGATCCCATACATGTAGAAGAGGATGTGCTGGGGCTTTACATACTGGTACAGGGCATGCTGTGTGGTACACAAGTACTTATAGTCAATGTTTATGGACCCAACACTGACGACCCTACCTTTAATGAGACATTAGGGGGTAAAATATACAAACTCTACCCATAGACCATTATATGTGGGGGGATTTTAATGTTGTATTATCACCCACACTCGACCGTTGCTCAACGGCAGAGCACACAATAAAAAAAGTTGACATCCTCGGTGCTCAATGGTATGCACAATCTAGAACTAACTTATATTTGGCACCTGCAGTATCCAAAAGCACGAGAGGGCACGTGTCATTCCTATGTCCATCAGTCATGGTCCCGCCTTGATTACTGGCTGGTCACCACTGATGTGGCGTCCTGGACCCTCCATGTCCTGCACTTATCTTGGACCTTGTTCGATCACTCGCCGGTCCTTTTCACTATGTCTTTACCAACACATAATCCCCTGCAGTCGCAGTGGAGACTTCAACCCTCCTCCTTGATCAACAAAGTCTTCTGTGAAAGCATTCACAAAGCAATCACAGATTATTTCTCTCACAACACTGGGTACCTAAGTCTCATGTGTAGGGACACTCTGGGAGGCGTTCAAAGTGACCATATGGGGAGCTTGTATTGGACTGCAAGCCGGAGTCCTAAAATCCCCTGCGTGGCACCATGAGCCGACTGGAGCGAGAGCTGGGTGAGCTGGAGTGCGCATATAGAACCACTGCAGATCCTACTTTATTAGCGAGTATTAAAACAAAGATCACCAAATATAATGAGGTAACTGATCAAGAAATTCGACATATGTCACGCAAACACATAGCTAGACATTACGGCGAAGGAGGCAAACGGCGGAAAGCGACTGATGCAGACATAGCACAATACTAGATGACATAGCGCTGGTGTGGCTTTCGCGTAACAAACAAGAATTTTTAATGCACCCGCTAACATTAGACGAAGTTCACAAGGCCATAACTGCACTTTCGAATAGAAAGGCGGCAAGCACCGATGGCCTCCCAGCCGAATTTTATAAAGAATCCATTGAAGTTTTAGCCCCCATCCTTCTTAAAAGGGTACATGGAAGCATACAACACCAAGAATCTTCCCCCCCACCTTGCCAGAAGCATTGGTGGTCGCCCTGCTGAAACCAGACAAGGCACGCGATAGGTGTGATTCATACAGGCCCCTGTCCTTGATAGACACTGATGTACAAATCCTGGCTAAAGTGTTAGCCAATCGGCTGCGGCTACTACTGCCAGTTATGGTTCTTCGTATTCAATCAGGATTTGTCCCTTCCAGGTCCACATCGCATAATTTGCATACGTTGTTTGGTGTGCTGCATGTACTGGAGCCATCTCTCCCAGCGGTGGCGGTGCTATTAGATGCCCCCAAGGCATTCAACTCTATCTCCTGGAAATATATGTTCGAGATTTTACGTCGCATGGGGGTCATTTCATTTTTACAAATTGATTTAAACTGATGTATACTGACCCTGTGGCATGAGTAAGAATTAATCGCCATATATCAGATCCCTTTCAGATACAACGAGGCAGGCGGCAGGGATGCCCATTGTCACCCTTATTATTTGCACTAGGATTAGAACCATTGGCCTGTATTCCCCAGCAGCGCTATGCTCAAGCTGCACTGCGTTTTCACCAGCGACCCCTGGCAGTCTCCATGTACACAGACGACATGGTGCTGTATGTGCGTGAGCCAGTAACCAATTTAGCACAGCTGATCCGGGAATACAAAAGATTGGAATGGCACTCTGGCTTCGGGATCAACTGGGCTAAATCACTCATATTACCTCTCACGGATTGCATGCCACAGATATCACTGGATTACCCATTGGATTGGTGTAGCGACCCAGTGAAGTACTTGGGAATTTGGATTCACCGGGATCAGCAGGTGGTGGTTCAGCAAATTTCTGGTAGAGCGGTCACACGCCTCGAAGAACAAGTGACTCGTTGGATAGCCCTACCGCTATCCTTTGCTGACAGGATTGCTTTGATGAAAATGGTGATTCTCCCGCGTTTTTTATACTTATTTTTAAATGTACCTGTGCACCTGACACAAAAAAGTTTCGACACACTTCGTTCTTTATTAATCTCACTTGCATACGGTGGAAAAAGCTGCGAGTTAAATGGGAAATCTTAACTCTCCCCAACGAGATGGGTGGTTTCACTGCCCCAGACTTTCAGCTGTATTATCTCTGTGTGCAGGCGCACTATGCCTACTACTGGCAGCAGGCTCCTGATTACATACCACACGTAGCGGTCGAGGCCGGGGCGGTACACCCGTTCGACGAGGGAGAAATAGACACAGTGCAAACCACAGCCAGAGCTTGGCAGGCACTGGGGAAACGTGCAAGCAAATTACCACTCTATGCGCCAAATATGTCACTCCTGCATCATACACCACTTTCGATGATGGGAGAACCTGGTGCACTGAAAACTCTCCATGAAAAGGGTCTGTCTATTATGGCGGATGCTTTTCCTCAGGGTCGGTTTTTTTAAGCCGCTACTGTTATTGGGGATGAGAGGAATAAAGCAATGCAAACATTAGTAAACCCAAGATTGCACTCGGCTACACGTGCGTTATATCCTCAATTTCCGGCTGAACCCCCGACTCTGGTGGCGCTACAGCTCCTCTACACCACTCTGACTAGGGTTAAACTAGTCACAAGATTATATCGAGCCTCACAGAGAGACGGCGCAGATGCAGGTGGAAGCTTATTAGAAAAATGGAATGCATCTCTCCCTGAACCACTTTCGAAGAGGACTGGGGCACCTGCTGTAAACTGACGGGACAGCTCACGGCAAATGGCAACCTACGACTGGTACATTGTAAGTATTTACACCAAATGTACTACACAGCTGCTCAGTTGTATAAATATGGTTTAAGTGAGGTCGCTAATTGTAAAAGATGTGGTGCCCAGGATGTTGACTTTTGCCATTTAGCGTGGGCTTGCACAAAAGTATTTTCGTTCTGGGAACAGGTCACAAAGACTCTACAATTGATGGTGGGGACACCCATAGCTTGCACATCCCAACTATGTCTACTCGGCAATGTTACAGTTGTTAATGCATCTATTAGGAGATTGTTGTTGATAGCGCTCTTACTTGCCAAACGCAGAGTCTCCATATGCTGTGGAGGTAAAAGGGCTCCGACTGTCAAATGCTTGTTGCAAGACATGGTATCTTGCCGAGATCGGTGCCCAGTCTAAATATCGAGTTTTTAATTTCGACCTACAATAATATCGAGTTGGAAATATCGTAGGGACAGAATATCGAAATCAAGAATATTGACGGCCAGAATATCGACCTGAAGGTAAGAAATATAGTTTTTGTTAATATCGAAGTTAGTAATATCAATAGCAAAAATATCGATGTTACTAATATCAATCTTTATATTAGTGTTATATATTTTATGTATTTCGTATGTTTGGGTTTATATTTTTTGTTAATTATTGTACTAGTTTTAAAATATATGTATAACATTTTTAGAAGTTAGTAATTTCTTTTTAAATAAATTATGTGTTTAGTACCGTAGCAGGTTGTGGGTTTATAGGGGAATAGGGTGGGAAGTAATTTGAATATAGTAAACTAATTAATTTTTTTTATTAAGTAGTAATTATTTTTAAGAACATTTTGCATTTTAGTTCTGTAGCGGGTTGTGGGTTTATAGGGGAATAGGGTGGGAAGTAATTTTATTGCAATTAAGTAATATTTTTTTTAATTTATTGGTATTGATCATTAATTGTATGTTAAATAATTATTAATACATTTTTATTAATTGGTAATTCATTTTTATTAATTGATTAATTGGTAAGTATATTAAGTGTATTCATTTAGTATTGAAGTGGGTTGTGAGTTTATAGGGGAATAGAGTGGGTAATAATTAAATTTTCATTAAGTATTTATTTTATTGTTGACTATTGATAAATAATTTATTGTTAATTAATTATTAATTATACATTTGTATTAATTAATAATTTATTGTTCAGTAATTGATAATTGGTAATTACTTTTTATTAATGATCATTTATTGGTATTTATCAATAATTTATTGCTAATTAATTATTAATTGCTAAATATTTTTAAATAATTATTGTTTTTTAGTTTTGAAAATTAATTATGTGTTACTTAATTATTATTCGGTAATTAATTTTTAAACATTCTTTTTTATTTGTATTTATTATTAATTTAACTATTAATTAATTATTAATTGGTAATTATATTTTTATTAATTGTTTATTGGTCTTGTTAATTAATTTATTGTTATTTTTACCCCTACGCTATCCAACACTTTCCCTACTGTTGCACTCTCTGGAGTGGAAATAGTAATTTTTACCCCTACGCTATCCAACACTTTCCCTACTGTTGCACTCTCTGGAATTGGAGTAGTAACTTTTACCCCTACGCTATCCAACACTTTCCTTACTTTTGCACTCTCTGGAGTGGGAATAGTTATTTTTAACCCCTATGCTATCCAATATTTACTGTTTTAGTTAATGTAGTGTATAATTTATTTAAAAAATATATTTTTTATTTGTTACATATATTTTTTATATTTTTATTTATATTATTGTTGTATGTGTATGTATGTATTTATAATTTATAAAATGTTGTTTTAACAATTTATAAGATATTACAATAATTATTTGTAAATATTATTAAGTAAGTATATATATTATATTTTATATGTATGTGTTTAATTTCTTTTATATTATATGTACTACTTATAATTTTAAACATATTTTTAACTGTTTATTTTAAATATATATATTATTTACTTTATTTTACATTATTTTTAAACATTTTTAAAAAACGATATTTTTGACAACTATATATTTTTCTCTCTATTTTTGTACTTACCATGATGTAGATAGGACTTCGATATTCTTGACATCGATATTTCGCCTCCAATATTTTTGACGTCAATATTTTTGACGTCGATATTCTGTCAGTGATTCGCTGGGATCAACTCACCTGTTATGCTAAAGAATTGCCCAGTACGTCAAAGCCTCATGATATATGGAGCCCTCTTACTTCCTATCTGTTAACTATACCTGATATTTGATAGCTATGACGCCAGCTGTATCATTTCTCGTTACTCAATTCTATATAATTTTTAGCATTTCCCCTTCATAGTTGGTGTAATGTTTTCTTTGTCTCATGTCTCATTTGATTTGTAGCTGTGTACTATGCTGTAATGATATCTGTATAGTGTGTACCCAACGACTGCCCATACATATGTAATGTTATGTTTTTCATTTGAAAAAAAAAGAATAAAAAAAAATAGTAATCATTGGATCATTACTTGTGTAACAACTTCAAAAAGCATCATCAGTCATAGTGTTTTGCAGTATGCCCAGAACCATTGATTTATATTCTTAAGTTCCAGTAGCACCTCATTAGGATGGGTCAATAGATTAGAGGGTCAAGCTTAAAACCTGCGCAAATCACATTACTAAAAGCAATAGACAATACAGCATGGATCTCAGGGCCCAACAATACTCTGTCTGCTTCTCCATTCCCCCATTAAAAAAACGTGACAAGGCAAACACAGTTGAGGGTGTTGTGTCAGATATGAAAACTCTGGAGACAAACCTATAGCTCCTGATCCCCATATTCCAACAAAGTGCAAATATCCACTTCTTTCTATTATTTGAATGTCGCTGAAGGGAAAATAATATGTGAATAATGCAGTGCAGAGACTGACAATTTGGACTTCCAGAAACAACGCAAACTGTGACGAAATACTGCGTTTGCTGCCGGCCAGCACTCTTCCGTAGTAGAATCTTTCCGGCTGGAAGGTTTGCGACAACAGCTGTGGCCTTGTTGCTACAGTACAGACAGGGGCATACAATCCTGTCAATGAACTAGAACTGGTCATTTGATGATTTACTGAACTTTCACCTATGGGGTTTGTATGAGAGAATACTGTTTCCTATGGACTCATTATTTTAAAGAAATAATCTCCGTCGGCTGCAGAAGATAACTCCTATCAGATTGAATTTAACTGTTGTTAATGCTTATGAAATCTCTCAATTTTAAATTAGATTGGTATGCTAATCATTGAAACTCATAAAGGAAATATTTGGGATAAATTACTCTGCTGATTCTGTTTCATTAATTGTTGTGGCCAATTTATTTTCTTCAAATTTACTGATCTAAGGGTAAATGTAATTTGGAAAATTCTATTAGTAATGAATGCATGTTAACAATTATTTTACTCCAGGTCCTTATATGATAATTGTTCATCCCCTAAGTATTCTGGTCCCTTTCAGCACAGAACAAGATTAGGAGGACCTAATGGGATAAGTGTGGTAGCTGAGTTTTTACTGAGATAAAAAAATTGATCAAGTAAATACCAAGGGGTCTATTATGATGGCGGGCGGACTTTGTCCGCCTGCCATCGACCCGGGAAACGGGACCGCCCGCTAAGGGTGCGGTGGTCCCGTATGGGCAATTAGGGAGCACCCGCCACACTGGCGGGCGCATCCCGCATTTTTTGCATTGCGGCGAGCTGTTCTGTCAGCAGCACCTGCCGCAATTCAAAAAAGGCATTTGTGCATGCACAACGTGGCAGGCACTGCGCGGTGGCTGCCATGTCGTCCATGCAAATGCAGGGGGGTACCATAGGTACCCCCATGTGCCCCCTAACCCCCCAACATCCTGGAGACCCACAACGGGCCCCCAACTAAGGAATCCGCATGCCTTTACATGGCGGCGGAAAGGTGCTTCCAGCTGTCATCTTAATAACACCATATGCAAACTTTTTCCGTCCGGTCGACTCATCGACCGGGCGGAAAACCGGCAGACGGTCTTCCCGTCCACCGCGGTCCCCCCGCCATCATAATATGGTGGAGGGGAAATGGGAGGCGGGTGGGGGATGAGGTCGTGCTGATCGCCACCGCCATGCGGGAGGTGGTGATCCGCCCGACATCATAATAGACCCCTTAATGAGGCCCAACACGTTTACGCTACAACAGTTTTTCTGGTAGCGTGTCTAATGGTTTACTCTTTAACAAAACTGAGATATAAGGGGGATGTATAAGGAAGTTAGCACAGATTTACCCAAATCCTGAGTTCAGTGATCCTTTGACTGAGTGCCAGTTCTGAAGACGACGAAATGACGAGACAAGTAGTGTATTAATAGGGTTGTGAAAATATTGTGTTTATATGTGATGCTAACGATAGCTAGTAAAAGGTATGTTTTAATGTAGGATGTAGAATAGAGTTGTTGATGCGTTGAGGTTGTTATCAGACCTGAAGTGGCATAAGATCCTGGAATATACACCTAGGGGTGGTCTCAGTATGGCATCCGCTGAGTAAGTTTGTCTGCTGTTTCAAAGGTGCTGTACGTGAAATGTCATCTGCTTACCACCAGAGAAGGGAACTTTGTGGTACTGTGAAAGGCCAAAATCGATGGGATTTATCTCAAGTGCACAGACATTAATCATAAGGATGTTTCAGGTGAAGTTGCGCTGGTCGAAATTTTCTTAGATTGCATGAATAATTCTTGGTTGTATGGAGATCTATCATTTCTTTTAGTGGAGTATTGATACATAGGCACGTGCCAGTACCCATAAGAGAAGGAGTACCAGTGGCACCTGAAGGCACATCTGCATTGTACATGTCTTTAGAGGAAAGATATTATACATGTACATGGTTAGAAAATTGGAAGAAATATACTGAAAAAGACAGACCATTAGTTTTCCCTCAATATGGCACCTTGAAGAATGGGAACATGTGGCCAGTCCGAAAGAAAAGGAGAAATACCAGGGCCAATTTAAAAATACTTAAAATAAATATGAAGAGGCAAAATGGGATTCACAACAAAAAATGTGCATATAGGATAGTGCAGAAGGAGCACTTATGTATCCTGTATTGGTTTCAGAGAAGGGGTGAGGGAGAAAATGCAAGGAAAAGAAAAAAACATCCTAAAAACCCTCACGCTCTCACGTTAACCGAGGAGAGTGCTGATGAGATAGATGATGAGTTTCTGAATTATTAATGAATCAACTTCAACCATAAAATAAAGAACAGTCACAAACAGAGACAAATCCATTTGTGGGAATTCAATCAGATGTATCTGACGTACCAAATAGGTAAAACTGTAAGCACTTTTTTGTCGCAAGAGCAATCTCCCAGAGGAGTAGGGTTTAGTAATCCCCTAATTCCTAATGCTCCAGATGCTCTTTCAACTCCTGTAACTATAGGACCTGTAGTTCCTTTATATGAGATGGGTATGTAAGGACAGCAAATACATACATTAACCATTCCTACTGGAATGGGAGGAGCATAAGAATTGAATAAGAGATAAATAAATCCTAGTTTAGCATTTCCAAATGAAGGTACTTCCCACCAAGGGAATGAATTAGGATTTAGTGAAAGGACAATATGAACAACTGTACCAAATCCATTAACTAGTACTACAGAGAGAATTATGGAAACTGCCAATAGAAGACTACAGGTCCTTACAGATTTAACCTTACAAATGGAATCTCAAAGTTCTGAAGATCATGCCACTCCACAAATGGAGGGAGCTAGTGGTGGATCACAAGAGGGCGCATTAAATCAAAGGGTAGGCCCCACCACACAGGAACTTGACGATTGTATTAGGGATATAGCGCCTTCCCCCTTTGAAAAGAGTGTGACAGAAAAGGGAATTCTGACCACAGGAAATTCAAATGAAAAAACACTTGATATAGCTAACTTAAAGCAGAATTGGAAGAGATGATTTTGGGAACTATTAGTCCAGGAGAGATTGCTAATTATGGGGAAAATTAATTATTGTTTACATGTAAATATATCACTAGGAGAACTATACATGACAAATTTGCTGAGGTGGCACAAAAATATTGGGTGGACATACACAAGTCCAAAGCATTGCAAAACACCTATTGACTAGATTTTAGTGTCAAAGATCTGGAGAGTCTGAACCCATCAGGAAAAAGATTACAGATTAAAGAAATACTGATTACTGTCAACACTTAGGAAGTGGGTTAAATTAGAAAGATGGGAAGGCAGATGGGCAAAAAGGAAGGAAACAAAAAAAGGTAACCATGTCAATGGTCTAGATAGCGCTATATAAAACTTTATAAATAAAATAAAATAAATAAATAAATACATGGATCCAGTTTTCGAAGAGGAAGCTGAACATTTAGAAACAAAAATATTCCCAATGAGAGAAGTACCAGGAGGAGGGTGTGTCCATGTTCCTTGGACCAGACCAGACATATTGTCCTTTACAAATGATTTCCCGAAGTTGAGAGAGAAGCCAGTCAAATGGTATAGGCAAGTTGAGAGATTTGTGAAGGTTTCAAAGGTTTTGTTGAAGGACTTAGATACCCTGTTTGACATTGTGGTACCAAGAGATTTATGGACTGAGTGTACGATTGGAGTAGATTGGCCAGAGGCAGAGCCAGCGAGTGATACAATGACCGGTGCACCATCACTTGAAGTAATGAAATATATTCAGGTCAATACTTATTTAAAAGGATAAATCTCCCCAAAGGAGACTGATTAGGTAAAAACTGACAGTCAACACGAGAATTGAAAGAGACAGTGCATGCATATTATGAGAGACTATTGCAGGCATTTAAACAGTATAAAGAAATGGAGAATGTGGCTAGTAAAGATATGGGTCATTTTGTATATCAAATTGTGTATGGATTAAGACCTGAAATAACTGCAATGATACAGCAGCATTTGACTGCTGGCAGAGCAAGCCTATAGACAAGACTCTTCGGTATGCTAAGGATTGTGGAGATGAAGTGGATTCCAAGCATAAACGATTGAAGGAATTTTGATGTTGGCTCAGATGAAGGCAGTGAAGAAAGGTTATGTAGGAGTTGGTACTGATTGTTCTGTTGTAGTGCAGGGAAATAGCCAAACAAACACCGGTATGCGAAGAGTAATAGGGAAGCTGTAAAATGTGATCACCCAAGGCAGAGGAAGAGGGGTTTCAATAGACATCTTGGATCAGATGAATGGGCTTGTAGCACAGGGTAAAATTACACAGGCCCAGCCAGGTGAAATGATGCAGAATCAGCAGACTGAAAGACAGAACAATTTTAATTTGACCACACCACAAACCCTATGCCTCAATTTAATGGGCACGTGCAGAAGTATAATGTGAACCTGGGATTTCATTCCAATGATCAAATTGATTCAAATTCCAATGTAACCAAACAACACCTAATACAGATTGATGACAGTGATTCTGATTTGTCCCAAAGATGGTGCCTGAGGGAGGAGGAGGAATGAATGCTTGGAGCATCCTTAGAGGTAGACCAGAGTGGCCCTTAAGTGGATGGCAAGGTAAATGGAACACCTATTTCGTTCCTTGTCAACACTGGTGCTACCCGTTCCACTGTGAGAACAGTGAAAGTTCCCAACCTACCCCTCTCGGGAGAAAGAATTCAAGTTGTAGGAGTTTCAAACCGATTAATGACAATGCCTGTATCAGAACATGTTCCATTACAAATTGGATCATTTGAGGATTTGTGATTCCAGCCCAGTGAATCTATTAGGTCGAGACCTATTGTGTAAGTTGAATTGCTGCATCTATTGTACTCCAAAGGGAATAGAATTCCATACCAATGGGGGGGCGTGGCCAGCAGCATGGCCGGTTAGGAAGTGCTTTGCCGGAGCTCCCGGCGTGCTGACATCAAATCCGACGTTTATGGGACCCCAGGGCACCCTAAATCCATACAAACTTGAGTCTAATATACCCAGATGCTGAGGAGCTGACTTACTGGTGTGGGAACTGCCTCCAGCCAGAAGAAATCTCCCCGCAAGGGGAGCCGGCGTGTGAGCCCCTGGCAAGCAAGATGGCGGACGCAACATCGGGGCTCTGCCGATGAGCCGGAGCCTGGGCGGAGTGCCGCTGTGGACCAGTGGAAGCGGGCAACAATCCGGATCGGCATAGCAGGGGGCCCGGTGACGTGACCGGGAGCTCCGCTGAGGGGAGTGAGAAGCTCCGAAGCCCGGCTGCCCGGCGCCGGGTCGGCGGACCGGAGGAGTGGTCCCGGTGGCCCGACCGGCGAGTGACCCCCTGAGTTCGGCCGCGGACCCGTGAGAGCGGCTGACGGTGGAGAGAGGCGGCGGAGGGGATCCGGCGACCTACGAGGGAGCCCGGCTGGGAGGCTGGTGGGGGTCCGAACTCCGTCTGTCTACACCAAGATGGCAGACGGAGTAGAGGAGGCCTCATGAGATGACCCGTGGGAGCTGAGGGGTCTATCCAGCGGCACCCAGGAGCAACTGAGGGAGAACCAGGCCACGGCTGGAGGTGGGGCGAGAGAATAAGGAGGAGACGCTGAGACACCGTTGGAGCGCCCCCCCCCCCCGAGGCTTCTGCCTGTAAGGCCTTCACCAACATGGCCGATCCGGCAGAGGGGTGCTCGAGCCTGATCCGGCGCTACTGACTCGCACCCGCTCGGGCTGGAGACCCTGTTTCCCCGCCCGGTCCCATTGTCTTCTGCGCTCTGGGGCGGACCCGCCCTGCCTGGGTCTGGGCGGCTACTGCCAAAGAGAGCCGGTCATCCGGCGCCGTTGAAGAGGTGGCACATCGCCTGGGTGGCGGCAGGGGAGGTGAGGGCCCAATGAACACTCCGGTGGGCGCCACATCTGAGTCCCGGTAATTGCTCAGGAGAGAAGCGGAAGAGCTCTCGACCATGGCCTGTGTGGGGGTCTGAGCCGGGGGAGAACGCACTGCTGGACTACTGAGGTGCCGCCCCCTCCCCCCCCGTGCGGCTGATCATCGCCTGGTCCCTGACGCTTTTGGCGGCTGTGGCGGGGAGCTAACGACGAGGACGGCAGACGCCACGTAGGAGGGTCACCTGGTGTCACTGCGAAGGAGCTCTTGGAGCAACAACTAGGAGGAAACGGCCATACCCGGTGGCTCGAACGGGGCGGTGGACTGACACCCAGCCAACTGAATGAGGATTGGTTGCCCGCAGGCCGTTGCGGTGGCGCAGGTGGGAGCATAGCCGGGCGGACACCGGTTCCACGGTCCTTCGCAGTAAGAAGTGAAGCACCTCATGGGGCCATTGGCGCTGGGCAGGTGAGCCGAGGAGGTCTGGGCCACCGGGTTGCGGCGGGTGTGGGACCCCGGGACGCGACCGGCAATGGGGAAGAAGGACCCGCCTCCCAGGCCGCCGAAGCAGGGGCCCATGGACAACTTTGCGGCACCCAAACAACTGATGGAGGCCCTTCCTGCGCCCTCGGGGGTGCGGACTGACACCAACCTCCTGCTGGAGGCCATTCAGGCGTCCAGGCGGACATCCAGGAGTCACGGGCGGCGTTGGAGGTGAAAATCGGGGAAGTTGGATCTGAGGTGATGGTGCTCCAACAGGACTTCCGAAAACTGTCAGATAGGGTGACGGTGACCGAAACCAGAATTGGCGAAAATGACAAAGCCATAACCACCCTGAAGAGAGACATGGCGGAGCTGCAGGCGTCACACCGACAACTGATGTGGAAGGTGGACGATGCCGAAAACAGGGCGAGACGCAACAACCTGCGCTTCGTAGGTTTTAGAGAAGGAATCGAAGAAGGGAGCATGACCGCGTTTCTACGCACCTGGCTGAAGGAGACCTTCCCCACTGCCCAGTTCTCTCCGTGCTTCATCATCGAGAGGGCGCATAGGGCCCTCCTGGCAAAACCACCCGAAGGAGCAAGACCGAGACCGGTTATTGCGCGTTTTCTAAATTTTGCGGACAGAGACTTAATCCTGCGGGAGGCGAGGAAAAAGAGTGAGATCCGCCTGGAGAACACGACGAAAATGATCTTCCCGGACTACAGCCAGGAGGTTCAGAGGCAACGTCGCTCCTTCGACGCTGTGAAAGCAAAGCTGAGGACACTGAATATTTCATACATGCTCCTCTTCCCGGCGAAGCTCAAAGTACTCTATAAGGACAAGTCTATCTTTTTCACCCACCCGGAGGACGCCTGGCAATGGCTCGAAGAGCGCCCTATCCTTAACAGTAGGGAGGCCACGGGGCGAGAGGAGCTGGACAAAGCAATACGGCAAAGATCTCAGTGGGAACTGCCGAAACCACAAAGGCGGAGGTCGAGTAGGGTGAAGAAGCACACACCGGCCACGCCCTACAGACGTCGTGACTTAGGTCGGGTGCGGAGAGGACGCTCGGAGTCGCCAGGGGCACACTCAGGAGCAGGATCCAGGTTCAGCTGCCTCCGGAACAACATCACATCGGAGGGCGACGATGAAGAGGAGCTGGGGAGCCGAGCATCTGGGGGGGAGGAGGAGGAGAGAACACAGGACTCTGCCCATCCGCTGGCAGTGGTGATCCGCCATTTGGAACCGGATGCTCCAGAGCTGAACAATGCTTCAGTGACTGATACACAAGACTCGCATTCATGATCGGGGGTGCACCTGGTCTCTAGTGATGGCAGCCCGGTACGGAGAAGCACGCAAGTTGACACGCCCTCTTGTTTTAACACGTTCTATTGTGTGTTTTCCCTGTTAGTTCTCTGAAGGGAGGGATGGGTGGGTGGGCGACAGGCCTACTCCTGCGGACAGTTCTGTCCTGTGTTAGGATGCGACTGGATGGGGAGGGAGGTGGGGAGGGGGGCGGGGCAAGGGGGTACCACGTTGATTCCAGTTGGGGAATGGGGGGGAAAGTTGGGGGGAGACAATAGTTGGGGAGAGGCAGCAAAACACTTTGAACCTCCACACCTCACATGCATGCCAGAGATTCACTGCAGTTGGTAACCGCTTTTTCGAATGGCGAGTACCGTAGGCACTCCACAGGAGGGGGGTAGGGGAATAAACATCCTGAGATGGAACGTTAATGGTCTGGGCTCCAAAGTTAGGAGGGGTTTGGTAAATGCCTACATTAAAAGGGTAGACCTGTCACCTTCCTGCAGGAAACCCATCTCAAGGGAACCCAGTGTGCCTTCATTGCTAGGGGTAGACATAGAGTTCTGGCTCATGCGGGATACACCTCCGACTCCAGAGGGGTGGTGGTCATCATCAAACTAACCTCCCCATTCTGCGTTACGCGTACCTGGTTAGATGCACAGGGGACATATGCTGGGGTGCAGGGGACCTGGAATAGGAGCACATACACGCTACTTTTGACATATGCACCGCCCAAGTTACAGGCACGAACGCTTACAGCGTTGGCTAATATCCTACTAGACACTGCAGACACAATACAGGTGGTGGGAGGCGACTTCAATGATTTTATGAATGTAGCTCAGGATCGTTCAGGGGAGTCGGATAGGGAGGGGCATCAGACCGCACTATCCCGTCAGATGGCTACTTTGGGCCTCACTGATGTCTGGAGATGGCTACACCCAACACAACAGGTCTTCTCATACTATTCTGGGGCACACAGGGTGTTCTCACGCCTAGACTATATTTTCATGTCCCGACAATACCTGAAGGTGGATGACACCGCGGAATATAAGGCCAGGGGTATATCTGACCACTCGCCATTACTAGCCATGGTAGGGCGTACACGGGGCACTACGGGAGGCTCCTGGCGTCTAGCAGCCTGGGACCTGCAAAACGCAGCCATACTATGAGGTATTAGGGCGGACATCAAGGTCTATGTTGCGGAAAACGAAGGTTCGGTGGAGTCTAGTGTCACCTTCTGGGAAGCCATGAAGCCGGTTCTGCGCGATAGAATACAGGGTAGACTGGGAGACGAAAGGTGTAGACTCCAGGCTGAGGTCTCGGCCTTGGAACGGACGGTCCTAGGGTGGGAGAGCGAGTATCAGGCCTCTAAACAGGTCGGGACACTCAGAAAACTCCTTGACTCCCAGAGGCAATACCGAGAGTTGGTAACCAACGAGGCGAAGACCTAAGCCCTTGCCACACTCCATCGTCTTTATGACGTGGGAGACAAGTCCGGCAAACTCTTAGCGTGGCTCAGTAAAAAGGAGCGTGCGGCTCGGTGGGTAGATAGTGTACACGGAGCGGATGGGACACTAGCTACTACGGACACGGGAATAGCTGAAGCTTTTGCGACCCATTATGAGCAGTTCTACACAGCTGTAGACCTGGCATCCTGCGAGGAAGCGCTACAGTACATGGAACAGATAGACCTGCCGGTGCTGTCCTCGGAGGCTCGGGCGGGCTTGGAGGCGACCATAACGACCGACGACATAGGGGAGGCCATTGCCAAGCTGAGGCCGGGCAAAACACCGGGCCCGAATGGGTTCCCGGCCAAGTTTTTTGAACGCTCTTCATACCTCTTAACGCGACACCTTAAGGCCCTCTTTATCGGTGCGTACCAGGAGGGGGAACTCCCCCCGACCTCGTACTGGCGACAATTGTCCCGATCTATAAGGAGGGCAAGCAGAGGGATGACTGTGCCTCCTACTGCCCAATTTCCCTCCTTAACACGGAGGTGAAGTTGTTAGCAACCATCTTGGCGGCCCGCCTCAGGGCGGGTATTCCAGACCTCGTACATTCAAACCAATCTGGCTTCTTGCCGGATAGGGCGACTAAATTGAATCTCAGACGCACTCATAATTGGCTACAGGAAGTGCGGGGGCGAGATGAACCTCACTAGTTCCTTTCCTTGGATGCCGAAAAAGCTTTTGACGCGGTGCATTGGCCATTCCTTACTGCAGTCCTCCACAGGTTTGGTTTTGGACCAAACTTTGTGAAATGGGTCCAACTCCTATACTCCACCCCGAAAGCTAGGGTGCGGGTGAACCAGACGCTCTCACGCAAGTTTCAGATCCAGAGAGGCACCCGCCAGGGTTGCCCCCTGTCCCCCCTCCTCTTTACACTCACTATAGAAATACTAGCAGCACGGATCCGACAGAACGCGGATATCTCTGGTTTTACAAGCACTGACACCAATCCGACACAAGAAAAGATCTCACTCTACGCAGACAATGTCTTACTATATATCACAAGAACAGGAACCGAGGGTAATGGATTCAGAGACCTAGTTTGTGTGTTATGGTTACTGCATAAGTTATGTCAGTGCTTACCAACAAGAAGAAAGAAAAATTTCTTTCTAGAGTCCCCTCACTCACCGGGGTTTCCCCACGGTGACATGCTTCATCATTGGGGCCATCCCAGTTCTCTACGAAAAGGGGCGTGCTGCGACTAGCGAACTACGCAGGAGCACTTTATTTGTGAAAAACTATGTGTGGTGTAAAGTGATGTGGTGGTGGAGTGGGTGTGTGAATTAAAAATACCGTGCTAGTGGGCCTCAACAATTTTATTCTGCTCCTAGTTTGGTATATTAAAATGGGGGTGACACTGCTATTTAACCTTGAGTAGGGTCAAATCAGTGTTCTTTGGTCAACATGTTTCAAGCTCCCCAAGCTTTTCATCAGGACCATCCAGGGTCCAGCCCTGTATATACCACTCCTATATTCTAATAAATAGGATTAATTCGATATACTTATGTATTGTTAATTTTAAAACATGCTTGTTATACATATGATTTGTACCTTAATGATGTTTATGTATTGGTGCTTAATTGCACTTCATGGTCTCAGGCGGGGGCGGGATCACCTCATGGAAGCATTGTTCCGTATCGGCGAAACCGCTCGGCATTACCTACTCGTCCCCCTCCCGACCGCATAACTCGACTCGGGAACGAGTAGGTAATGCCGAGCGGTTTCGCCGATACAGAACAATGCTTCCATGAGGTGATCCCGCCCCCGCCTGAGACCATGAAGTGCGATTAAGCACCAATACATAAACATCATTAAGGTACAAATCGTATGTATAACAAGCGTGTTTTAAAATTAACAATGCATAAGTATATCGAATTAATCCTATTTATTAGAATATAGGAGTGGTATATACAGGGCTGGACCCTGGATGGTCCTGATGAAAAGCTTGGGGAGCTTGAAACATGTTGACCAAAGAACACTGATTTGACCCTACTCAAGGTTAAATAGCAGTGTCACCCCCATTTTAATATACCAAACTAGGAGCAGAATAAAATTGTTGAGGCCCACTAGCACGGTATTTTTAATTCACACACCCACTCCACCACCACATCACTTTACACCACACATAGTTTTTCACAAATAAAGTGCTCCTGCGTAGTTCGCTAGTCGCAGCACGCCCCTTTTCGTAGAGAACTGGGATGTCCCCAATGATGAAGCATGTCACCGTGGGGAAACCCCGGTGAGTGAGGGGACTCTAGAAAGAAATTTTTCTTTCTTCTTGTTGGTAAGCACTGACATAACTTATGCAGTAACCATAACACACAAACTAGGTCTCTGAATCCATTACCCTGGGTTCCTGTTCTTTTGATACGTGCAACTAGAGGCCGACCTAGCTTTGTTTATCCTCCTTCTCCCTCTGTTTCTCAACTTACTATATATCACAACACCAGAGACCACCATCCCGGCGCTATTCCGGGAGTTAGAGCACTATGGGCGACAGGCGGGCCATAGCATTAACTGGCATAAATCAATTCTTTTTGACCCGGGGGGACGGGACCGGTGGGGGAGACTACCAGACAGGCTGTTGACGACGGCTGATGGTTTCCAATACCTAGGGATTTACATAACCCTGGATAAGACTGTATCCTTCCAAAGGAACCTGGAACAGATCATGCGGAATGCAGTGGCGGATATGGACCGCTGGAGACAGCTCCCACTCACACTCCTTGGCCGAGCGGCCATGTATAAAATGATAACTCTACCAAAATTTCTCTACGCATTACAGAACGAATACTACCCACCTCCGACGGGGACCTTCGCGAAGATCCATGCCGACTTGCGCTCCTTTCTGTGGCTAGGCAAACATCCCAGGGAGGCCTTGACTACACTCCAGAGACACCAGTACAGTGGGGGGATCTCGCTACCTAATCTGGAGGCCTATTATTGGGCGGAACACCTGATACCCATTAACGACTGGCTGCACGCCCCGGCGGACCACCGGACGTACGCCCTGGAGAGAGTCAAACTGTCATCAAAGCACATAATGTGCTACCTTTATGGTGGAGTTGGAGAAGCCCCGCTCCTCCCGGCGACGTCCCTCACGCTCGCCGCATGGAGTAAGGCCACTAAACGTATGGGGTGGAACAAGAAGCCCACGCGACAGACCCCTTTGTGGCACTGCCGCTGGCTGACTGAACTGAACAAATTACGCGGCTTTCAAAGGTGGGACGACATCGGCATCTCCACCATAGGAATGTGATAGCCAAGGGAGAGCTGAAGTCCTTCCAGGCTCTTAAAACTGAGTTTGGTCTCCACAACACACAGCATTTCAAGTACATTCAACTGAGACATGCATGGCGAGCCCAAAATATCACGCTTGTGGACATCCCAGAATATGCCCCGTTAGAGGGACGGCTTCTCCAGGAGCAGATATCGGGGCAGGCGGTTTCCTTAACCTACAAAACCTTGACGAACAATATGCTGGGAGACCTGGCGACACTTAGAGAGAGGTGGGAGGCGGAGGTGGTTGAGATGGAGGATCTGGATTGGGAAATTGTACTGACGCATCCCCGGGAGGTGGCAATTAAATCGAGATTGCGTCTTATTCAATTTAACGTGCTCCATAGAACCTACTATGATAGACTGAGACTTAGTAAAATGGGGAAGGTAGATGACCCGCGGTGCCTCAGATGTCGCCAAGGGAATGGGGATTTTTTCCACACGATCTGGGCATGTGACGTAATCCAAACCTATTGGACACAGGTCTTCAGGGAGTTAGAAGCCGTTTTGGAGGCACCGATCCCCCGGGACCCCAAGCTGGCACTGCTAGGCATGACCACGAAGGTGGATCTGACACGCCCACTCACCATTTTCCTTGTCCTAGCCCTGGTGGTCGCGAAAAAGGACATCGCTAAGTATTGGGGGGCTCCGGAACCCCCGGGTCTAGAGGAATGGCGAAGGGGATTGGACTTGTATATGGCAGCCGAGAGGGTGACTTACAAGGCGAGGGGGTGCCCCAAGAAGTTTCGTAAAGGTTGGTCCAAGTGGCGACACCATCACGGATTGGAGGGAGGGATGTAGGGGAAAGGGATCTAGGTACGGGTCACGGCGCAAATTTTGGCACTAATTGTATGGATGAGATGCAATAAGATGGGCAAGATGGGTGCCTCCGGGCACGGGGTATTCGAATCTCCGAATTATGAAGTAATCTTTGGACTTTAGGGGGGTGGGGGGGGGGGGGGAAAGGAGTGAAATTGCTGCTGTCTTCTTGCCTGTAATGTTGAGTTTGAAAAATGCAAATAAAAATAAATTTAAAAAAAGAAAAAAAAAATCCATACCAATGATGAGGATATTGTATTAAAAATAGCAAAACAAAGGACAGGAGTTGAGGGGTTATTTCCCTTATTAACAAGAAATTATTTACCCCTAAAGTTGTGAGTTACTGTGTTTCCAAATATTTGGGATTTCATAGGAAAGGATATTGGGCTGATCAAAGGAGTAGCTCCAATATGAATCTCTTTGAAGCCAAATTCTGAATTTCATCAAATTTCACCATATAATCTGAGTCCTGAGACAATCACAACGTATAACGCCTTTTATCGGGTCACTGATTGAACAAGGAATCCTGAGAGAAATCATGGGATGCCGGTATAATTCACCTATTATGGGGATTCAGAAACCAAACAGAAAGTATAGAATCATGCAGGATTTGAGCATAACTAACCAGATGTTGATACCATGCAGTCCAATCATGCCAAATCCAGCTTTGATAATATATCAAATTATTTGTGAAGCTGAATGGTTCTCTGTCATTGATCTGTGTCAAGCCTTTTTTCCATCCCTTTGCACCCAGCTAGCCAATTTTTATTTGCATTCCGGTTCATAAACAGTGCCTTGGCATGGTGCTGAGTTCCCCAAGGGTATACAGAGGAGAGTCCTTCCATTTTCAATCAAATATTTCAAAAGATATTTGGAGTAATTGGTAATACCAATCCAATCTGTTCTGGTACAGTACATTGACGACTTATTGGTAGCGAAAGGTATTCAAGCAAGCTTGCATATATGACACTATTGCATTACAGAATCATCTGGCAGTGAGTGGGCATAAGGTGACACCAACAAAGATCCAATTTTGCAAGAGGGAGGCCCTTTATTTAGGACATCACATTGAGAAGGGAGTCAGAAATGTGTCACAGGATTGAATTACTGCCATTCTGCAGATGAACTCGCCAAGAACACAAAAAGAGGTTTGCATATTTCTGGGAATGGTTGGCTATTGTGACCAATGGATTCCAAATTTCTCATTGACTGCTAAGCCCCTTCAGAGGCTTACGCACAATTATGTGCCAGATCCAGTTCCATGGAGTGATGAAAGCATGCTCTCTTTTAACTAACTGCGAGAGTCTGCATTGAGCTCCAGCATTGGGAATGCCCGACTTTAACAAAAGCTTCACTCTATTCTGCAGTGAGTAAATGGAACACTAAAGTCTCATTTGGCAAAGATGTGTGTGTCCACGTCTCTGAAATAGCCAGATGATTTGCCCTTGGTGTTAATGAGTTTGAGAAGTATCCCAGACTGAAGAACGGGACTGTCCCCAAGTGAGATCATAATGGGGAGGGCTAAACGTGCTTGGAGCCTCATTAAGTTGGCCTCATTAAAGGGATTCTTGTTACCACAACTGCTGTCAAATGTGGTGGTCTGCCTAACTGGGTACATGCTACTCAAACTCGCTGAGCCACATGTTGCCTTGAAAATGGTGTGCCTGCAGTGGATGTGCCGGTGGTCACAGTGAGACGTCCAACTCAGGTCAGTCACGGAGTAGAGGGGGGCCAGCTACTGGGTCTCAAAGCACTGGGGCTGGAGAGGGTCCGAGAAAGTCAGTCCCTATAGTTAACGAGGGTCAGGTGGAGAGGGACCTGACTAGGTGAAACATTGATCCTACTGTTGTGAACAGTGCCAGAGAAAATCGAGTGATAAGTGGAGAACATTGGCCCAGAAGAACTGGCAGATTGAGGCAAGTCTTGGCAGAAGGCAAAATACCTACAACTGTAATTAAAGTCTCAAGTCAAACTGAACAAAGTGACACAGACGACGATGAGACTACAGTGAATAAAAATAAAAGAGCTAGAGCACCAAGTCAGAGATATGTTGCACCAGAGTGGACTTATTTAGCAGCAGCAAATGACTGGAAGAGAGCATATTATGCTTTTTGCTTCAAGAATCGGAACTCACAAAAACCACCTTGAGGAACTGTTATGATAAGAGACATTTTGCAAAGCAAGAGATCACAAGAAAATGGCTTATGAATAACTGAAGAGACAAAAAACGATGATTTATGTCAAACCATTGAAACTTGTGAATTGAAAGAAGCAAGGAAAATATTGTTTCCCCAGCGTGAAGAAATATATTTGCTGTAAAAGCCTACGTTATAAGGCATACCTAAAATGTAATGAATTTATGAGTTCCCTTTTTGGAGAGATGGAAAATCCAAACCTGGTATTGTTGAAACGTAAACGTTTATGTGCTTTCTTTTTAGCTTTTTGTTCTATAATTATCGTATTGGTACTAATTGTCCTAAAGCTTTCTAATCTTGTTTACGTGAAGCATGACGTTAAACCTACCCCTGTTACTAAACCATTAGAAGAAAAGAATGATGGAGTTGTAACTATTGACCTAAATGATACGATTTTACACCATGACCAGTCTATTAATGATTTTCATTAAATGTCTTTACTAAACTCCTTTACAAGAATGTAGATATTATGGATGCTAGAGATTGTTATGCATGCATGCAACTACCTACCTCAGTATTAGAGGGAGTGACTTACAATCATTTACCTCTCACTTATGGCATTTCTTGTAGTGTAATCACCAGTTTAATCTATTGCAAAGGGCAATTTCAATATTATTATTCAAATTCTGATTTGATCTTTTCCGAAATACCTATTAAGAAATGTCTAAATATTGTACCAGATTCACGAATGGCTGAAATAATAAGTGACTTTTTACAACCTACACAAAGCTACAGTATCTGTCCATAGACATAATTTAATTTGTTCTTTACATAATGTAGAAAAGGATTTGATAAATTCTGTTGAGGATAGACGTGGGCAAATTAAGAAAAAGACTGAAACATAATCAGAAATCCCACCCTGGGCACACCAGGAGGGTGAAATTAAAAAGGGCGAAAAACACCCTGTATGACTTTAGATTGGCAACATTAAGGGAAGCCATGCATATTAAGGTGCACAGCTGAATTTAACAATACCTTTATTGGTTCCAGTGAATGTGATCCTATCTTCCAAACTGTGGGAGTTTATACCTTGGAGGATCCTTCAAAGCGCACACGCTAGGATTTTGTGTTGCTGTGACCTCGCCTGTCCTTTAACCTACTGCTTGCGGAACCCGCTCCGCGGGTCCCGCTTCGTGTTGGGGCACTAAATCTTCATCTTCAGTGAAGCTCGTCAGAGGAGCCTGTTACCACACGCTAGAGGCCGTGACTGTGGGGGTTTGGTTTCTGCAGGGCTGCGAGCGAGTGCGGGCGCAGGACTTCAAGTCCAAGGAGCGCCCGCCTGACCTGATAGCCAGCACCTGGGCCGCTCTCCCTGCATGCCCCTCCCCTCTCACTCTGACAATATAAACTAAGTCCCCAGCCCCGCTGCGCGGGAGCGCCCGGGAGATGCCCGGGACAAGGGCGGGACCGTCTGTGGCCGTCAGGGGCCGTTTGAGGCCGGGCTGGGCCTGCTTTCTGATATCTGGATTCTGTATCATCTATCCTGTTGATTTGGTGTATTAGTATAGCAAGTGCTTGAGGTAAATTGTTAATTTTGTGTATCTATCAATATGTCCAGCTCACTTCCATCTGGGGTTGGTGTCTCGTTCCTCGGGCCACTCGATAAATATTTCGAGAAGGCCCACAAGGAGATAGATAAAGAACTCCTCCTAGCTGAGAAACGTGCTGAGCGTCGTCGCTCTATAGAACATCTTAAAAATAAACCCTTGTCTACTGATCCAGATCTAAATAATACACCAGACGGGGTCAGTGCTGGGAGGACGGCCGGTGAGGCTGATATATCTAGTACTGACCTAATCCCCAGTATTTTTCGGGCCCCTAATATCTCACCCGTACATTCTGTACTTATTAGAGAGGGCAATATAAATAGTCCCCCATTTGTTTCCACCAGTCTTATTGATCTTAATACTCCTGCTGCACTGATCAAAGTCCCTAACCTCCACTCCACCCTTACTAATCGCTCAATAGATAGCGTTTGTCCATGTGAGATTATCCTACCACAAACTAATAGTGACACTGGATCTAAGCCCATGAACTCTAAAAAGACCGTGTGTTTCCCACCCAGGAAAAAAAAGGAAAAAGGGTGGTGTCAAGAGGAAAGGTAGTAGTCTTAGGGCTCCTACTCTCTCCACAGCAAATTCTATTACTGACCTAACGGTTCCCCCTGCGATTGAGGCTTTTACAGGTGTTCCTCAACTATCATCTTGTCTCCAAAATTGTGTATCTGGGTCCAACAAGGAGTGTATTGATATATTTGAGAAACTCCTAAAATCATATATGTTACCTCTTTTGGAGCGTGTTAGGTTCCTGGGAGAAAAAATGGATTGACTGTTAGCTTCATATGCTACACCCCAATCAGTGAGTTCCAATACTCAGCCTACTCTAATATCCAAGCCGAGCGTTAATCTTATCGCTCCTAGCAACCATCCTAAAAATAATAGTTCTATTGATGGTAATTCTAATTCTAAGGCTTCCCAATTGCCTACCAAACCCCCTTGCTCCACCAACCTTGCCAAAGAAAAGCACTTGTTGTCTACAAACAAGCCGTCCGCACTGGGAATAAAGCCACCCGCAAAACAAGTACAACCTGATAACCCTACCTATAGATATCCATTAAATCGTAGGAATATAGTACATCTTCTACCAGACTCGGCTAATTTTGTCATTATCTTGACGGGTGTGCCCCCAATTTCAAATGGGAATCTTGAAAATAATGCCAACCTAAAAAAACAAAGTCATCTTTTGGTTGAAAACTAATAGATCCCTTCCTGCCCACTTAAATGGGCATATTATCTCAGTTAGAAGGTGTAAGTGTGTGGGTATTCATCCAAAGGATATAGAGGGCGATATTGTGGTCATTAATTTTAAGGATCACAGAGTTGTCACCCACATTAGTGACTGGTATCTGGGAAACAATGAGGGAGGAATCTCCACTAGGAATCTTAGTTATTTCTACCCTGAGACTCTGCTGCTTAAATCACATGCTCATCATCGCTCCAAAAAAGACACTAACTCTTTGAAATGGACTAATTTTACTCCTTGTTTTCAAGGTCCACCTTTAAATCCGGAGGCCCTGCTTAGATCTTATGCCCATTCTAGTTATAACACCTTTACAAACACTCCGAATTGGGCTAATCCTAACCCTCGTTTTTCTGACTATCCCACTGTATCACCCTTCCCGTTTTCTCACCAGCCCCAAAATTTATATCCCTACTCGAATAAACTGGGTAATCATATCCGGCCTAATGAGCACTGGAACATCCCGTTGAGCAATTTTTACGAACCCCTATCAGGGTTGGATTATAACGATTGACCAGCTATTCCACCTTTGGTCCCAGAGCCTAATATAGATTGTACGGGTACCGTTGAGACCCCAGTTATTTCTCTAAATCATGTTAAAGGTCCAAAGGGTCAGGCTGTACAAAGTGTCAAGGGGAGTTCTGCTCTCTTGAGTGGGACTGGAGATATGTATTTAGTACCTGACTCGGTGTTTAAAGCCAACTTAAATGTTGATAAAGATGAAGTGATGCCAGGGATTCAGGGAGGGTTCCCACGTACTATTGTCACTAGCAGTGATGATGTCCCCACACATTAAGCCCCCCCTCCTTTGTATGATACAGTCTACTCTTCCAAAGACAAATCCAGTGTTTTAGCAGATTTAGGTGGAAGTAAACTAGGAAGTTGGAATATAGCTGGCCTTGAGTCTCGTATGTGTATCCAAGATTGGGCAAATTTTATACGGCAAAGTGATATATGGTCCTTTCAAGAAACCTGGGCACCTTTACCAATGTTCCTCAATGGCTATTTGAATTTTAGTAAACCAGCGATCAAAGGTCATAGAGGACGAGCCATGGGCGGCTTGACCGTTTGGGTTCGGCAGTGTGAGGGTGTTATAGCAGAGGAAGTTTTTATTGATAGCCCCGATATACTAATAGTTAGCATCAAATCTCCTAGCGGGTTGAATATTCTTCTGATTAATATATACGTCAGGGGTATTCAGGGTGGTAGGGTCTCACCAACCCTCCTCCTATTGGACGATTTTTTAAGTGGAGCATCGTTAGCTGGACACAAGGTTGTCATGGGTGATCCAAACACCTGTTTTGAACCACTGTGTTTGGAGGATGGACTGCTCACAGAGGCAGAAGATTTGGTTTGGGGGATTCCCCAGCTTGAGCTAGCCCCGATTAAAAAATGGTCACAAGCGGCTATCTTAATCAATGGTCTGTGCCTGGATCCGGGTTTGTGTGCTCTAAATGGTAGAGTGCGCTCTGACAGGCTGGGCAAACATACCTTTGGTAATGGTAGATACAGTAGCCGTATTGATTATATATTAGTGGACGATAAGTTATGGGCTGTGGTAGTGGATATGGAGGTTAAGTCTCGCCCGGAAAGCGATCACGATCCATTGGTGGTGGAACTAAGGGATTCTAGTTTTTCTGGGTCAGAAAAATGTATGAATAACTTAGTTCATGATGAAGTTGTACTCACCAATGATATGAGAAGGGTACGCTGGCCTAAAATATCTGTAGATGCTGACGCACGTAAGATGATTAGATCCCTGGTTTATAACACAATGACAGAAATCTCCAATTGTGATTCACAGGAGGAGATTAATGCAACCATTACTGATACCCATACTAGACTGTTTACATCATTAAAAAAATTGTTTATTAAGTCAATTTCCAAACGGGGTACTAGGGGGAAAATGAAAACCACTAACTGGTTCAATGATGAGTGTCGACGGACCCATGGAGATCTGTTTAAAGTGTTAAAACTTAAGAATCTTACTTTAATTATTTCTTGTAGGAAGGCTTGTAACATTGCTAAACATACAGCCAAGGCTAATTGGGATGAGGATCAGTGGCTAATACTAACAGAAGCATGTAGTTCTAGGAACATGCAACAGTTTTGGCATTTACTTAAATGGGGCTCTTCCCAGGAAGATCGTCCAAGCCCAGCCTCAGTGGGTCAACAACAGTGGGTTCGATATTTTGAGGAACAATTTAGTTGCCCTAGTGGTGCACTGGATAATATTCTCTGGCCAGTATCGGCTGATCCACTGGAGTTTACGAGCAGAGAAGTCAAATCTGTTCTGCAATCTATTCCTAGGGGTAAGGCACCAGGTCCTGATTGCATTCCGGCTGACCTATTCCAACAAGACCATGATCTATGGGTACCCTATCTAGTTCAGTTGGTAAATGCCTTGGCAAATGGTGCAAGGATCCCAGAATCCTGGGCAGGGGCAGAAATCCTGCCAATTTACAAGAAAGGTGACCGGTCGGTTCCGTCAAACTACCGGCCGATCAGCCTTATAGACGCGGTGCAAAAAATCTCAGCCCGCCTTGTTCTTGGCAGGATTCAGGAATGGATTGATGAGTTCAATATCCTTACCCATCTCCAAGCCGGCTTTAGGTCTCATGTGAGTACATTAGATCAGGCCTTTCGTTTTATCCTTCTTTACTGGAAGACGGTTCTCATAGGTAAAGGGTACCTTTATGCAGCTTTTGTGGACTTAAGGTCTGCATTTGATCTTGTTCCGAGGGCAGGTCTGTGGAAATGCCTAGTAGAACTTGGTATGCCGGTTCCCCTTGTATGCCTCCTAGTGAATCTACATGCACATACTTACGCCCAAGTACGCTGGGGAAAACCAGGGGAGGTAACGGACAGATTTCCAGTTGCCAAAGGTGTAAGGCAAGGATGCGTACTAGCCCCTACCCTATTTTCTTTATATATCAACGGGGTTATTAAATATTTTGACAACCATCCGACAGACGCCCCGTCCCTAGCTGGAATGAAAATCCCCTTGCTCATGTTCGCCGACGATACTCTTCTGATCTCCAAGACCAGACAGGGTCTTCAACAGGCCCTGATGAGGTTCGAACTATTCTGCAGCGAACATGAGCTTGAGGTGAATGTGTCCAAGACAAAATGTATGGTATTAAGAGGACACACTCCGATTACAGCAAGGGTTACTATGGGGGGTACACCCCTGGAACAAACCAAGTTGTTTACTTACCTGGGAGTAACATTCAGCGAAGCTTTAAGCTGGTCCCATCAGGTTGACCTAATGGCTCTAAAGCACTTACAAATAGGAGGAGCTTTGATCAAAGAGCATAAAAGTTCTTTTACCCGGCCAATTTCACCACTAGTTAAGATCTACGGATCAAAGGTTCTCCCCTCTGTTTTATATGGGGCGGAACTTTGGGGCTTTAGTAAACTGGATAACCTGAGAGTAGCCCAAAATAAATTTCTTAGGGTGGCAACGGGTTTGCCTCAGTCAACACCACGGATCTCGCTCCTGTATGACCTTGGGTGTCAGCCTGTGGAGGACCAGGCTAGATTTCGTCCACTGGCTTTCTGGGGCCGTCTTTGGACAACGCCGGAACTCCATTTATATGCAAGAGCCTGTTTGGAGGTCAGAGATCTTCCAGGTGCTTCAAACATTGGCTGGTTTAAAGATTTAAGAACTACCCTGTGCGCTATAGGGTATGGTGAACTGTGGTCAGATCCTGTATCTGTACCTTTTCCCTCTAAAAAGGGTTTAAAATCGCATTATTGGAACTGGGTGGTTCAAAATAGACATTCGAGATTGAGCTCTAGCAATCTTTCTAGTCTATTTATTGTCATTAAAGATACCCCCATTCTCGAAAAATACTGGGATTTCATAACAAAGCCCATGGACCGCAAATTATTCCATCAGTTCAGATGCGGTTCTCTGCCTTTAAGGGAGTTCACCAAAAAGTGGGGGTCGGGTGGGTCAGGGCATTGTCCAAACTGCCCTGGCCAGGGTGAAAGTATAAATCATTTTTTGTTGGCATGTCCTTTGTATGTCGCCCCTAGAGCCAGATGGCTGAGCCCGGTTTGTCGAAGCTTAGGAACTTGCTCGGCTGCTAATGCAAGCAGAATACTAAAAGCAAACCTGTCTCCTTTAATTGTAACGGGTGTTGCTAAATATATAGGCTGGGCCTGGATTTTAAGAACAAGGTTTATTAAATCCATACTAAGTGTTTAACTCTACTCAAAGATTCCCAGCTTTTATGTAGCTCAAAAAGACTTTGATATTGTGGTAAATTATGTGATCTATTGCAAAGTTTTATATCTGTTTATAAGAAGCCTGTTTAAGTGATTTAATATGGTCTTAGATGCTTTTATTTAGTTTTTTATAGATTTTATATTCCTGTGTATATTGTAATGTTTGTCTTTTAAGATGTATTAATCGAATAAAGACTTCTTGAACTGAACCTTGGAGGATCTGATTCTGGTTTTTCAGGGGTGTACTATCTTTGTGGGAGAAATGCCTATTATAGGTTGCCAAAATATTGGTATTGATGTTGTTATAGTTTTTCCCAAACATTATCAAGTGGGTCAAGCTAGTGGAACCAATGAATTTAAACACACTCATTTAAGATGGGAATAAACGCTGCAGAAATAATTGGGGATGTTCTTGGTGCAATAATATCATCAGTTGGGTGGTACTAAATTCTCACAAAATTTGAAAACTCTCTACTGTAGTTGTTCGTTTGTCAACTGATGCAGCAGGAAGTTTTCTTTTTTATATCCCTGAAAAAAGTAAAGATTTGCGGAGATATATCTGCAATATTACAAACTGGGAAAAGATTCAACTGAATTGAAATCTGATGGTTCATGGGGATCTCTTGGGAAACGATTGACTTCAGTGAGAAAGTGGTTTGCGACACTGGGAGGTAGTTTAGTGGGAAAAATATTTACACCTATACTAACTATTGCTATTGGCATACTACTACTAAAAATAATAATTTACAGGTATTACAAACATACAAAATTTGGGAAAGAAACAAGGGGAATAAATAGAAAAGAAAGCAGAAATTGAACTAGAAGACAGACAATGTGGATACTATGATGAATTAAAGGCCTTAGAACAAACTGGACTAAAACTAATGAAGACATCCGCCTTATGAGATGAGATATCAGAGAAAGACAGAGAGTGTGATGGCCCAATTCACCATCAAAGGGGGAATTGATAGATCATGGACTTTTCATCTAATCTCTATGAATTTACCCTGGAAAAATGATTTGTGACAATAATTTACGTACATGACAAATGTGTGTTAGGCTTTCACGTTTAAGAAACCAAACAAATGAAACTAGACTTAGATACTGCATTGTAAAAGCATGCAGAAAGTTAGATAAAGGTTTGTGATGACATTTAACCGCAGATAAACTAATGAAAAGTTTAATAAAATATTAATATATGTTTTCTGTATGCATAAATGAATGTAATAGACAAACAATAACATAGAAATCCTGTTATGTATATGAATAAAAAAGTTGTTTTTATGTGTTAAGAGAATGGTTATTAACATTAGAATGTGTAATGAAAGCATTGATACTGATGAGAAAACAGATGCTATAATTTTTGCTATGTAAAGGTTTAAATTAAAAGTGCTTTTGAATTTTAAATGATTCATTAACTTGTAATGTGAGAAGAGACTTACATATAAATATGCAAAATAATAATGAGGTGTTATACATTTTTATAGGTACCTTAAACTTACATGATGTAATCGTTTTTTTTGTTAAAATTTCTTTATTGCATTTTAAAGAAATTACAAGACAATGCGTCATCTCCAACATGAAGGTACATGATGTATTCGTTAATCTGCCTAATTGAAGAATTAATGTACTGCATTCAGTAATGTGAGATTCATATTTTAGTACAAATTCATCATGCACAAGCTGTGTTTCATGGAGCCCTTAAAACTTATTTGCCTTTCCTAGCATGAAGTAATCAACTGAATAAGTCTAAAGCCTATGGGAACTTTTCATAAATTTTCTACTTGAGTGGTAACACTCAATGATCCTTTTCACGTTTGTAGCTTACTTTACTGGACCTGCAACAAATGTGTTACTTCCTAGAGCACATGTTTGGGAAAGAACTGACAAAGGATGAGAACATGAACTGGCCTACTTCCTAAACTTTTTGCTTGTTCGCGTTCACAAAATGCGTGTTCGCAAGATATTTCCCCCCCGAGCACGCAAGCAGCGATAACGAACAGTAAAAAAGCTTCGCGAACAAGCAATTCCGCGTGTTCGCGGAATTTCTGCATGTTCGCAGAGATTTTTTACCGTTTCGCGGAGATTTGCATACCGCGATTATGCAAATTCCGCCCACCCCTAGTTATTACGAAAACTGCACTGCCCTCCCAGTTACTGAAATGAGAGGGTGTAATCATTGGACAGAGAAGTCTTCAATATTTTAGTGAATTTCAAAACCCGAGACTGCTTTTATCTATTTCCTTCAAAAAACCCACATAATTCTTCCAATTTTGCCAAGAAGGGGCTTCCGGATAAACCCAAAGTTTACAAATTTCTCTTCTTGCTAATAGTATTAAGTAAAATATCAATTAATGGTGATTTACTTGCAAATCACATTTATCTTTAATCTCCTGGGAAGTTCCAAACATAATTAACTCAGGGGTTACCTCTACGTTGACACCCACAGAAAGTAATATGGTCTTACCCACTGCTGACCAGAATCCTTCAAGTTTAGAGCAGTTTGCAAACATATGTACAGCGTCAGCATCTCCGCAACCACATCGCTTACACCTTAGATCTGTACTTCCTTTAATCTTTCCCAGCCTTTTTGGTGTCCAGTAGATTCTGTGCAAGGTAAAACATTTGTTTTTTCTTTAAAGTAGCAGGTGTAACCCCCAATTGAAGTGTAGCGCAAGATACTTGCCATAAATCTGACAGCTCTGTGTTCGGAAAGCATCCATCCCATACCCTGTATGGTGTTTTCATTTCTGCCAGCTCTGCATCAAGAAGAAATTGATACCATAATGTCACCTCTTTTTGTCTTGCCATTGCAATCTGAAGCTCCAACTCCATTTGTTTTGAGACTCTTTCCAGCCAGTTCAGACTCTTGAGCCAGGAATTGATCTGGTAAATTTTAAATCTAGATATTGCCCCATTTGTCTTATCGAACTAGTAGCTCCAAGTTAACTTGTGTCCGTCATCTATCAATTGACCCCACTGCCTAGCATCTAACTTATTCAGTGGTTTCGCTAGGCTATCTAATAGACATTTAGGGTTGTCTGGAGAGTCCCATATAGGGGAAAGTCTGCTGTAATAGGGTAACCCTAGGACCGATCTTATCTTATACCATATTGATAAGAGAAACCCTCCTCTGGGAGGCCCACCAGCATAGATTTAAAAATAACCCCTATTAAAGAGTCATCAGGTCTTTGTAAAAAGGTGAAAGGTGAGTTTTGGAAGGAGGAACATTTTCACCAAATTAATACGGTCATATATCGTAAGTGGAAGATTCTGCCATCTTTTTAAAAGTACGTACATCTCTTTTCCTACTTTATCTAAATTAACAGCTGCTAGCTTCCCTAGGTCTTTGATTATTTTAATCCCCAGGTATCTTAGTTCCTCCACGCATTTTACTTCTCCGCTGTCTTGGTTCCATATCATTACTTCTGAGCTTCGTTTACTAAATTTCAGGAGCTATATACAAAAGATCTAGAGGTAACTGAGCAAGAAATACAAGGATGGCTCCTAAGTAAGCAACTTTCTAAATTTACAGAAGCACCAGCTCTCTATCTAGGTCGAGAAATAGATGGTAGCAAAATTCTGGACATTTAGAAAAAGCAAAAAAAGGGGAGAGCTGCCTGCCCAGATGGGATCCCAATCGAAATGTATTCCTTACTACGGGGAGAGATTATGCCTGTGTGGGTCGAATTATTTAATTCTATCCTGATAGATGGGGGACCCATTCTGATGACATGGAATGAAGCAGTTATCTCAATTTTTAAGCCAGGCAAGAACTTCACACATGGCCAATCATTTCGCCCAATACTCAATAATGATTACAAGATATTTTCTGGGGTTTTGGTCGCACGTTTGAATAAGGTAATGGGGTTGTTGATCCACCAAGCTCAAAAAGGTATTCTCCCTGGGAGAAATATGAATGAGCTTTTCTACTCCCTGATTGCTCTATAGATTTAGCTATAGCACATAATGCTCCTATTGCAATTGTCATGCTCGATGCTGCAAAAGCATTTGATCGCGCTAATTGGAAGTATTTAAAGATCACATTAGATCATTTTGGTCTCAGTAAAAACCTGATAGATACTATTTTTAAAATCTACAGAGCTCCAAAGGCAAAGATTCTAGTTAATGATTGTCTCTCCACCCCTGTGCAAATTAAGAGAGGTACAAGACAGGGTTGTCCTCTGTCTCCTGTATAGTTTGATCTTTACATGGAGCCTTTTGCTCAAAGTCTGAGGCTAAATGATGAAATTAAACCCTTTAAAATTGGGGCATATTCGAGGAAGATCTCGCTTTATGCTGATGACCTTATGGTTTACACCTCGGATGTCCTATCACCCTTACCTTAACTTATGACGGAAGTGAGGGAATTAGGTAAATTGGCAGGTTATGCGGCCCCCCTATCTTGTCCACCTTATCTATTCACCTTGCGGTACAGAGAATGACTATTTGGACTTCGCGAAATAACGCAAACTGTGATGAAATCCTGTGTTTGCTGCTGGCTGATATGCTTGCATAGTGGAATCTTTCCAACTGGAAGGTTTTGGATAACAACTGTGGCACTGTTGCTGCAGTACGAATAGGGGCAGACAATCCTGTCAATGAAGTGGAACTGGTCAGGCCCGGACTGGCCGTTGCAGGCACCGGGCAATCCCCCGGTCGGCCGCGAGGGTGGGGGCTGGTTTTGTTACAGGGTCGTTTTTTGCAGCATAGCTGCAAAAACGGCACTGTAACAAAATCGGCCGAAAACCGGCCCTAGCAAAGAGCGCGGTTGCAGCCCCCAACCCCCCCGGGGGAAGGGGGGCCGGCCGAGCACTTTGACATGGCCGGTTTCGGTTCCCAGTCCGGCCCTGGAACTGGTCATTTGGTGATTTACTGAACTTTTATCTATAGGATTTGTATGAGAGAATACTGTTTCCTACAGACTCATTATTTTAACGAAATAATCGTCCTCAGCTGAGAAGGATAACTACTTTCAGACTGATTGTTAATGCTTATTACATCTCTCAATTCTAAATTAGATTGGTATGCTAATCATTGAAACTCACAAAGGAAATATTTGAGATAAATTGCTCTACTGATTCTGTTTCATTCATTGTTGTGGCCAATATATTTGCTTCAAAGCTACTGACCTAAGGGTAGATTTCATCTGGAAAATTCCATTAGTAATGAATGAATGTTAACAATTATCTTATTCCAGGTCCTCATGTGATTATTGTTCATTCCCTAAATATTCTGGCCGTTTCAGCACAGAACAAGATCCATTGGAGGACCTAATGGGATTAGTGTGGTAACTGAGGTTTAACTGAGATAAATAAAATGGATCTATTAAATACTTAATGAAGCCCAACATGTTTACGCTACAACAGTTGGCTGACCTCCTGGTTGAGCTACAGGGAGGTAACATGCTTCCAGGGATGTTTGCTGGTTACAACTGATCTGACACAACTGATTTGACACTACTGGACTTGATCTAGCCCCCTCTTTTGGCCTCTGCGGCAGTGAATCCTGACCACCCCCCAAATTACTGTTCTCAAATTCCTGG
The DNA here is from genome assembly GCF_964261635.1 of Lissotriton helveticus. Taxonomy (NCBI): domain Eukaryota; kingdom Metazoa; phylum Chordata; class Amphibia; order Caudata; family Salamandridae; genus Lissotriton; species Lissotriton helveticus. The sequence goes on from NC_136060.1 coordinate 191,570,292, forward strand.
ACCACTGGTTGGAGTCAGAGTGTACTTCTCTCTGCTTAACTGAAGCTTTCTCTGGATTCAGCTAAGAGCAGTACAGAGTGAGGAAGGGCCTTGCATTGCAGCACCACTCAGCTCCTGATCGGCAGCTTCACTGGATCCGATATTGTGCAATTCAGAGTCTCGCATCGCAGCACCATGGTGTTCTTCTAGGGTTATGATATTGGAGTGTTTACTTTCCCATTCAAACACCAGTCGGTGGTAGCCTGTCTCCTTCTCAACCAAGTCATTTGTGACAGATCCTGTAAAAATATAACCTCTGACCCTTGAAATTCGAAATATCACTGGGACTGGAATGCTCTCAGCATTTTTCCTTCATTGGAAATTCGTAGAATGTGACTAGCATGCCGCCATGAATTTCCAAGTTCTTTTGCTTTATCCCTGTTGTGTGTCCCATTCTGCTTTGATATTCCTGTTGATAACTGTTCATAGAACTAATCTTATTAAGTCTTTCACATAATCCATTAGTTTGCTCCAATTTTTCCTTAATATTACAGATGCACAAGTTGTCTCACCTGGATCTTTAAGCAGGCAAACCTCGGTTCTCACGTTCTACATGATGTGACCTGTATATGTCATCTGAAGAATGATGTCATCAATCACTGCTTCTTTGACTCAATCATTTACAGCTCGTGTATCTCCTTAATTGCTTCACTGAGGCCATGTTTTAATTTTTGAAATTGTTTGTTATTGTATTCGACTGAAAATTTTGTAGACACTCCAGAAGGTCATCCTCAGTGAGGGGAGCACCTGAGGTTAAGGCTTTCAATCTTTTGGTCTGTGACAGTGAGGGAATTTGGGAAGATGTCCTCTGTATCATATCTGTTTGGTTCTTTCTTGTGTAGAATGCTTACATCTCCCTGTCGTTCACATATTGTTTGCCTTTCTTAACACAGTTACTGCACCATCCACAGAGCACTGTTTCGCTTGTTTCACTCTTCCTATAATAACACTTTATCCCTTGTCAAATTGGAATACGTATGCAACAGTTCCATGAACTGTAAACAAATAAAATATATTTATTTATTAATGCAGTCCAGATCTCTTCTAATCTTGTCACGCAGTATAGTCATAGACTTTTAATTCAGATGTTTTTCCCAGGCCCTTAAAACAAACATTTATTACGATACAAATAAACCCTTTATTAATTATGTGCTTTTCTATCAAGGGTTACGCCACTCCATTCATAGATTTGTCTTATTTTTGTCTTCAGGGAGTTGCCTTCCATTGAGGTCCTGCTAAGAAAATTAAAGGCAAGCCTAGATTTTTATGTAAACATTGAGTAGTGTAGAGTCGCTAATTCTGCGTTGGCTGCCCTGAATTAATTCCAAATGGCTACTCCTTGTTCTAAAGATATGTTGGCTAGGAAGAAATTACTACAATACTACTGTATGCTTAGAGTATATGAGTATGCCGAGTAACAGTATAGGAGGAATGACTCTCATACATGTAGAAATGAATGAATGCATAAAAAAATCAATTATTATTGTTAGCACTGAAAGTACATTGGCAGTTTCCAGCTCTTTAGTTGAGCAGACGTGAATACTCACTGATTAAACAAAACACCTTTTTGTACAATGATGTCTGATGTATTTATTGCATGGGCCACAGACCTGGATATTTGTTCAGACAGCACATCACCATGTTTGTACAGGGAATCCTAGCAAAGAATACATTTCTTACTCTTCAGCAAATAAAGTATTTTAAGTCTTGCCTACGCACAGCTTTTGCTGTCTGTGTTGATAGACCTGAGAGAGCTTGGCTCCACTTAAACATTTATATTCAATCAGATGATCTTTGTTTCAGCTTGAGGGGTAAGAGGGAGAAAACATAGCAGCTTCAGAGGTAATCAAGAGAAAACAATCACAATTGAATCTCAATACAGTGTAACCAGTGTGGTCACACAATAATCTACTTGACAACTAAATCTGAGATTAGTAGGATTCAATAATAAAAAAAAAAATTAAACACATTTTATTGGTATTTTTGCCGGTAAATCTTGGCCCATGAGGCCCATTACATACATATTGCAGAAGTGTAAACAAAGGCCTGAAAAATAAAAGAACCATAAAAGAAAAACTTTGGCGCAGGCCGTACACCCCACCCGACCCATGAAGTCACACTGTCAAATTCTCCTAGGTGATCATGTCTGCTAATCCAGGGAGAATCCATACCTACGTAAGTGGGTGGTTTATGTAGAGAAGGATTCCGGGGATTGTGCGAGACCAGATCTTGTGTTTCTGTGGGCGGCCTTGTGCCTTAAACACCGCTATCTCCATCTCCATCCCCATGCATCTATCCACGGCACATTTCCACCCACTCACAAGGTTCATTCCCAGTGCTGGGCTATGTCCTGCTTAGCTAGTGTAAGTCCCAGGAATAGAAGGTGTTGCTTATATCAGTTACCCCCATTCCCATCGGTGCTATATAGTAGAAACAATTTGAGGTCAGGAGCGAGCCGCCAGGATAGGACCTGTTCTAAGCACAAAGCCACGTTTTGCCAGAAGGGCTGGAGTGCCCTGCAGCTCCACACTGTATGCAGGAAATTTGCCGCCACGTCCCAGCATCTAAGGCAGGGATCACGCCCATTCGCCAGAGCCAGGACCTCATGTAGTATGCTATGTGCCTATACTTGAATTGGATTAGGTGGTACCGAGTAGCAATAAAGGCTCCGCAGAGACTTGCAAGAGTCTTAGTCCAATCGTCGTTAGTGTGGTCAGGGATATCCCCTTCCCAGGTCGCGCGCAATGTATCTAGCGTGGTGCAATTGTGGATAATTAGTGTCTGGTAAATCTGTCGAATTTCGTGAGAGCCCAAGTCTCTCATCAACTAGCGCGGTTCCAGTGGGTGGAAGTCTGGTAGGTCTTTCAAGGTATGGGTATTTGGTGTCAGTGCATGCCTGAGTTGGAGATACCTATAGAATTGACTACGGTGTAATTGGTATTCCGTTTGCAGTTGCTGGAAGGACTTAAGCACCATCCTGTGCATTATGTCACCCAGTGTTGAGCTCCCAATAGTGTTCCATGCCTGAAAGCCAGGCAATGTGATGACCTGGCGGAGGTATGCCCCGTGCCAGAGTTGGGTTGTCTGTGTCAGTCACCCTTTTCAGCAATCCTCTTAAATGAACACCGCCATAATGATCTGACCATTTTACATGCATTTTGCAAATGATCTAAGTTTGTCTGAGAGTATAGGAGGTCAAGTAAGGTTTGAGGGTTCATTGCTCGCCTTTCGACTGCCAATGACGGGTCCATCCGTGAACTGTACCACCACTCAGTAGTATAGAGTAAGTGAGAAGCGGAGTAGTATGAGTATATGTCGGCCCCGGTGATCCCGGATTGCGCCTCCTCCCCACAGGAACTGATTTAGGAGAGTATTGACTTGCTGGAACCACGAAGGTGGGATGTCATATGTGAAGTTTTGAAGTTGGTACAATATTCGTGGAAGGGAGACCATCTTGAAGATGGCCGACTACCAGTATTTAATTATACATTTTGAAACAAATCTCTATAGACCGGCCTCAACAAAATCATATAGAAATACATAAAGAACAAAATGAGGCAGAATTTCCTGAAGAGATTCACCCTAAAGCAGATAACTAAACCCTATAATAACAATGGAAATAATCAGGAAAAAGAATTGAGTATTAAAATGCTTCAAATTATTTTCTCAGAGGTAAGTATGAGTATGCTATCTCTCCCTACCTGCCTTAAAAGGACAACCCTAAATTAAGAAGCATTGAAGAAGGGTGACATTAGAAAGGTGTCAGCTGTCAGAGTCTTCGGTAGAAGGCAATCCAACCATGCGTCACGTAGCATAAAGCCACACACATAGAAGCATAGATCTGCTCCCCGTGAAGTCCTAAGATGTCTCTCCTGTCCCTCACTAAGTTTCAACGTTAAATATCAGTTGCATTCAATCCCATGTGACTTTCTTTAATACTTTTCCATGATTGGATGCTTGCACTACCTTTCCCACATCGATAAATTGCAACGTCATTTGCCCTTGGTCAATCTTCTCCTCCTCCATAAGAACTCATCTCCTTGCTCGTTACTGCATTTCTCTTTACCAAACATCGTCTTCTCATACTTTGCAATCTTTTGAAAACAAAACCCTTCTATGCAAACTAATGAGGCTTTGGCAGCACCTGCAGTGGCAACAAAAACACAAGCAAATACATTCTATGATGAAAGTTAAATACAAATTAAATGTTAGACTTTAAATGTGAGCTTGAACTGAATGGTTTCTCGAGGTACACTCTCATGTTAATTTAGCAGTGCACAGGGTTACAAAATACATGTACATTTCTAAACACATAACAAATGCAGCTTCTTAGTGCATGAACACATTGCAAAGAATTACGAAGATGTCATTTCAACAGCACCAACATGGAAATGATTGCTTGTTACACATATAAATGTTTAAACATTAGTCTACACATGCACATTCTGTTTGTCAACTTTGCAATAAGACACATCTTAAACGTTAATTACTCCTGTCATGTTAATATGTAAATATTACATAGACCTTTATTAGTCATGTTCTATTCACACACTTAATATATTTGAGTACTAACTATGCATGATTATGATGCACTCCTACAGTATTTCAGGATGGGATCAAAACTACACTGCTCCAGACCTATTTGGTACAACAACAATGCTTATAGTGAGCTTTTGGTCAGCCCATTGCTTATCATTGATTAGCTTTCTTCTCAATCACATGTCCTTACTTCCTATTTGATGGTTTTCCTTGCCCCTTTTGTGTTCGTCACTCCCCGGAGCATAGCTATTTTACAGTTTTTTTGATTGGATGAGTTGTATGCTCCATTGCTCGCAATCACAGATCTACTCTTCTGTGGTCTCGCTACAAACAGGTGTCACAGACAGCATTGTTACCAAGTCTTTAACATATACTTAAAGCTGGCTTTGGGTTCACCCCTTGCTCATGATTCAATGGTGTTCTTATCTGTTTCAGTTCAGTGCTCCCAATTCTATGTCTTTCCTCCCTATTCTTTTGGTTGTCCTGCCTGTGGAGCATTTCGGCCTCCACCTTTTGCTGGATGTATTGTATTTTTCCTATGCTGGAATGAGGATATACATCTTTCTTTTGCTTTATTCTTAAACATTTGATTTTTATTACAGGAAGACACTGAATAGACTTTCATCTTTCCACTCTGGTGTTCCACATCATTGGTCTTGCCCAACCCTCCTTCATTTTTGTTGTGTGTCAGCTCGTCTCCTTGTACTTACTACTAATTTAACAGAGTTGCATTGTTTTTGAGACAAGAAGTGCCTCTGGAAATGTAGGTGGCGGGCTTACTGAAAATTGTTATTCTGTAGATTATGGTCTACATGCATAATGTACTGGCATGCCCAGGCTGCTTGGTATGCATGTAGAAAGATGGTGCCATATGTATCAACATACAGTTTTGCGAATCCTAAATAGCGATTTTTAAGGAATTGCATTTTAGAAATCGCAAAATGGTATGTATGTAGGAAATCGCTTCCTTTTTAGCGATTCCTTAACATTCCTAAATTGCGATTAGCAAATTGCTAATCGCAATTTTCCCATTCATTTCTATGGGCCAGGAGGCCCATAGGAATGAAGGGGAAATTTGCTATTAGCAATTTGCTAATCGCAAATTGCGAATATTTTCAAGGGTGCAGGGGTGTCACAAGAACACCCTGCTGCACCCCTGAAAATGACATGTTTGGGCATATGGCGCACATACATGCCCTAAGGGCATGTATGAGCGTCATATGGCACCTTTGGATTTTTAAAAAATTGCTTTTTGAAAAGAATTTGCAACTTACCACCAACTAGAAGTTGGTGGTAATTTGCGAATTCTTCTGGGCATTTTTGCATTGATTTTTCTTTGATACATTGCATTTAAGGAATCGCAAAATTTGCGACTCCTTAAGTGCAATTGCAAAATAAGGAATGGCAAATTTTGCAATTCCTTATTTTGATGCAAAAATGTTTGATACATACCACTTATCAAATTAGCATTCGCAAAGGCAGATATTCTGCGAATTTCGGCCTTTGCGAATGCTAATTTGCTTGATACATATGGCCCATGCTTTCTTCCACTCATCAGCTTTGATTTATTTTCCTTGTGTGATGTTGTGCACACACTTCATCACTGGGTTTTTTCACTTTGGCTTCTGCAAGGGTAGTTGAGGAAGGTTGAGTGCCTGTTTCGAGTACACCATGTGTCGCCCGAAGGCCTTGGTTAAGTTCAAATTTTTGTATGTTGGGCAATTTGCAGGGATATATAAAATGATTCTAATTGTTTGGTTTTTATGCTGAGTAGTACTGCGTTTAAAAAGAAGTTTCGATTTTAGTGGCTAACTCAGTGGCTAATTCTGCCATTTGGTTTTGCTTCTTTGCTTCTAGGTTTTTGTGATGTCCTCATTATTATTGTCAACAGGCCCTTCAATCCAATAGTGAACGTTTTAATTAGGTCGAGGCCTACTGGACAGGGCATGCACTGTCTGTTGCAAGACATATTGTTACCTTACAGTGAGTTTAGAATACGAGCATGTTGTCACTCTCATTTGATTGCTTCTTATTCGCTACCTTGTGTGGGCTTCTCTTCCCTTTCTTGTGTTTGTCGATCCCCTGAAGCATGGAGACATTGCTGTGTGCTTCCAGTACTATTGCGTGCTACTTTTTAGGTTTGCCTGCACAGCGCTTGCGCTGAGAAATCTATTGTTTTAAATATAAAGTTAGAAGGGACTTACATCCCGCCTCCTCTCTTTCCTGGCTTCTCATTAATTCCTGTGCCGTGCCATTTACCTTTCCTACATTTCTATTGGCTGTAGCATATTTTCCTGCATTTACCAATGCTTGTTCCTTGTCTTCTTCTCTTATCAGTTTACTGCCGCAGAAATAGTGTTAAGATCCGTTTTGATGGAGCTATATCATCATAAAGTCTTGCTTTTTAATCTTGCAGGATTTTTATTGAACAATTTATCGCCCAGAGAGATTAAGTGATTTGCATAGAATCACAGGATGTTGTGCGGTGCCCCCGAGACTTGAACCGGATCCCCAGCTCTCAAGTCAGCAGCTCAGGCTGCTTTGTCACATCCTCTCTGCTCTTGTGTTATCTATCAGGGAGCTCTTTTCTTCTCCTGGACGATGATTGATGAAAACAGGTCTTTATTCATTACAATGGTGAAACTGATGCATTACCAATGCTTTTTTCTTTTTGTTTGCACAGTCTACAAGAGCACACATGTTTTCCAGCTGTCTCCCATGTGTATTTCTTTACCCCTGTCCACCGAGTTCTGTGTTTCTCTCTCGTCTGTGTGCTTCTCCCCCACTCTACCCGTGAGTAACCTTCATAACCATGTGCGTTTCTGCTAGCTCTACGTTTGAGAGACATATGGGTCTGAATGTAATATTAAACTCCAGCTTTTAAAACAAGATATTTGTGTTGACAAACACAAGTAAAGAACCAATCCCAACAAAGGAAGACCTGCTACAGATTGTTAGAAATGGTATTTCTGGTTGGCTAGGGCAAGAGCCTAAGCCAGGCAGAAACCACCACTCTAGTCTGTACCGGGAGGCCATTTCCTGAGGGAGATCCCAAGGTGTCAGGTGGACTACGGGGGCTGCTGTAACAAGCATCCCACCAGATCTGGTGTCTGGCAGCACCGCTCCAGTGGGGAGGGTGCATGAGTCCAGAGAAAAGGGTGAGGGGGAGGCGGTCCCCAGTGGAAGGTCCAGTGGATATGGGGTTCCCAGCCCTGAGGTCAGAGCACCCCAGGACTGACCCTGGTGAGGCCACTTCTGGCCTGGGGGGTCTTCATGCTCGTCAAGTGGACAGGAGGCTGGAGACCTGCGCCATTCACCCGAGATGAGTCCCAAGTGATTGGTGATGGTGAGGTACTCAATTTTTCCATCATCATATCCCCCCGACTTTACACTGGGTGGCACACTGGTGTACAGACCGCCTGGCCCTGCGGGAGCCTTTCTGAAAGCTTTGGATGAGGTAATTGTCCCCAGGGCTCTGCGCTTCTGAAAAATTTCTCCTCCTTGGTGATTTTAATATTCATTGGGATCGAGGGGAGGCAAGTGATACGAGGGACTTACAGGACTCACTTAATGGACTAACTGTCTGTCCCATAGTGGTGGGCACATTTTAGACCTGATTTGTACCAATTTTCCTATCAAAGAACCCATTCAAACATCTTGGTCGGATCATATCTGATCCAATTTTTCTTGGACTATTCAGATGACACACTTTACTAAGTACCATCCCCAAAGCAGACCTTCTCCAAGAATTGACCCTTCGGCTTTGAGTAGGGTTCTGGCAGGTACATGCTCCTCAGCGGACACTAATTTGGAGGGAGCTCTTGAGAGCTCCGGTAATTGGATCTCTCAGTCAGTGGGATACCTATCTCCATCTCTCGCCAATAAGCAAGTTAGAAATGCCCCTTCAAAACCATGGTATACTAGCAAGCTCAAGGAGATAAAACAATTTTGTAAAAAACTAGAACGTAGCTGAAAATTGGCCTACTGCCCCGTGACCAAAACTGCGCTGAGGAAGGCCCAGAGAGACTACTATGCTGCAATTAGGGAGGCCAAAAGCAGCTACTACACGGATCGGTTCGCTATGTCCAAAAACAATTCAAAGGAAATTTTCTCTATTGTGCAGAGCTTTTTGACCCCAGAAGCTGAGCGCAGTAATCTACCAGGCTCTGTGGCCTGGTGCAAAAGGCTGTCCTGCTTTTTTATTGACAAGATTCAGGTGATTCAGGACAACTTTGGGTCTTGCTCACCTAGCCAGGAAATAGTCTTCTATGGTAACCGTATAGGGTCCAACTTTCAGGTGTCCCCCCTGGTTGGGTTCTCTCCTATCAGCTTGCTTGACTCCTTATCGATCCTGAAATACTTGAAACTTGGTTCCCCTGCGGACCCCTGTCTAGCAAGATTGCTAGCAGCAGCGGCTGAGGTGGTTAATTCTGAAGTCAATACCATCATAAACATGCCACTTCAAACCGCCACAGTTCCGCTTGAGTGGAAGCAGGCCAAACTGCTACAGCTAATAAAAAAGGCCTCCCTTGACCTTAATTCACCGGCTAGCTATCGACCTATATCTCTCCTTCTGGCTATGGCAAAGGTGTGCGAAAAAGCAGTCTATAAGCCACCTTTGTGGAGACATGTGAAGCCCTCCACCTGGCTCAATTGGTATTTAGGGCAACGTACAGTACGGAGACGGCCTTGTTCGAAATATCGGAGGCGATCAGAGAGTGCCTGGATGCTGGAGGTAGAGCGGCCCTCATTTTGTTGGACCTCTCCGCCACGTTCGATACGGGCCTCACCAGCAATTACTCACCCGTCTCTCGACCCTTGGCGTTTACGGCCTAGCTTGGGGCTGGATTAAATAATTTCTGGAGGATCGAACTCAGCAGGTATGGATATCTCCGTTTTCTTCAGCCCCCAGAAGTGTATCCACAGGCGTTCCACGGGGTTCTACTTTGAGTCCTCTCCTTTTTAACCCCTTCCACGCTCATGACGAGCTGGGCTCGTCATGAGGAAGCCTCCTCGCACGCTCATGACGAGCCCAGCTCGTCACGTAACATGCGATTTAAAAAAACTCAGCGTACGGGCGGAATTCCGCCCGCACGCATGCGGTTAATCATTACGTTATGCCCCTGATCTACTTAGCAGAAGAACTGGGAGTGAAGATCATAGCTTATGCTGATGATACAAATCTTCTTTTTACCTGGAAGGAAAACAACTTGTCCCCAGACTAAGCTAAAAACTGTCTCTCCGCCGTTTTTTTAAATGGCTTGCCCTTTCACAGCTAAGTGCAATGAGGACAAGTCGGAGATACAACTATATGGCTCTTTCCCCCACATTTTAGGGAGTGGATCTGGCCTACTGAGTATCCCATGCCTAAATCTATCGGCAATCCAGTTAAGAATCTGGGGGTGTGTTTCAGCGAGGACCTTCGGTTCTCCCTCAGATAAAGAGACTTGCTGGGATGTGTTCGGCATTCTGAAATCTCTTAGAAAGTTTCTACCTTTGCTCCCTAAACAGGCAAAAGAGATGGTGACACGAGCCCTCATCCTGTCATGCATTGATTACGCCAATGCATTGTACATTGGCTTGCCAGGCTATCAGCTGAAAAAAGTACAAACATTTCAAAGTGAGGCTGGTAGAATTTTGCTGGACATTTCCGGTAGATCTAGCATGAAACAACACCTTCGAGACCTACATTGGCTCCCGGTGGCCAGCCGTGTTCAGTTCAAAGCTGTAATCCTCGCCTATGGAGCGCTGCATGGCTCGGGCCGCCCTACCTCAGAAGATGTTTTCGTTTTTATCAGCCAAAGAGACAACTGCGCTGAGCTGCACAGTGCTTAATGGTGGTTCCTCGATTTCACCGGGCCCGCATGGGGGGCAGCTCCTTATCTTTTAAGGCTGCGGTAGCCTGGAATGCACTCTCTTTTGAACTGCGCAACATTCAGGACCTCAGACTATTCAAGAAACACCTAAAGACTAGGCTGTTTGACTAGGCTGCGCACTCTCCTCATTTGCCCCGCTTCTTGTTGGCTTCTGTCCCGGGACACTCCTGAGTAGCTGTGCGCGCTACAAATACCAATAACATAACATAACAACATAACATTCAGACTCTTGTACAACTCATTAGGAGTATGTTTCCCTTGGGGGGGGGGGGGGTTGGTTTACTCCCCCGGAAGTCCTGGGTTGCCAGGCACAGGTCCAGCCTAAGGGTACAGACCCTGGGTTGGAGGACCAGGTTCAGGGTGTCCCCCCTGACCTGGAGGATTCTTGGGGTACCGCTCCAGGTGGGAGGGAGCAGAGCCCCAGGGAGGAGGACCGGGTATGGGAGATCCTGCCCCAGTCTCCTGTCCAGTCGCAGGGTACAGACCCTGGGCTGGTGAGCCAGTATCAGGATTCCATACCTGACTTGGCAGGAGGGAGAGTGGAGAAAAGGTGCCAGGCACCTGGGGCTACTGCCCCCACTCTCAGATGTCGCAGAGGTTACGGAGGCCTGAAGGGCATGGGGACTAGGTCTCATCACTGACAGCTGTCAGTAGCCACTGTAACTGGCTGTCCTGGTGGACAGCAGAGTTGCCCCTGGGAGGGGGACAGGAGTCACATCCAGGGGGGGCGGGGGGGCTGGACTGGGCCACACCACTGTGTTGGCCATGTGGGTACTGTCTGCCTATTGGGACACATCTGTGAGAAAAGTAAGTTTAGGCGCTGCACAGATTGGTCCAGAGGTGAGGAGAAGAGTTCCCCATGGGTCAGCTTAGTGGGCCCTGAGAGCATGGATAGAGGGATTCAACTAGGTTCAGGAAGGCGTATCATGGGAATAGACACCTGCTGTTGTGGGCCCTGTTCCATGTTCTATCGCCCCAAACAGGAAAGCCCATCGAGGTATGGATTGGTCTTCCCTGGCTTTAGGCTGGAAGAGGGTTGTGCTGGAAATGGCCCTTTTTGCAGGCTTATCCTCAAACTTTTTGCTTCTTCCTCCTATTTTTTCCTGACCTGTTGTTGTTGGCTATAGGACTCTGAGCACTTTACCACAGCTGATCAATGCTAAAGTGCATATGCACCCTGTGTAAATTGATATTGTGATTGGTTCTCCCTGATTGGCATAATTGTTTTACTAGTAGGTCCCTAGTAAAGTGCACTGAGTGTGCCAGGGCTGATAAATCAAATGCTACTAGTGGGTTTGCAGCACTGAATGTGTCACCCACATGAGAAGCCCTGAAAAGATGTCTTAGGCCTGCCACCACGGTGCCTGCGCGCAGTTTGTTAACTGCCATGTCGACTTGGCAAGTGCACCCACTTGCTAGACCCTAACCTTCCCTTTTCTTACATATATGGCACCCCTATGGTAGGCCCAAGTTACCCCCTGGGCAGGGTGCAGTGTATGTGAAAGGTAGGACATGTACTGGTGTGTGGAACGTCCTGATAGTAAAATACTGTCAATTTTGTTTTTTACTTTTGAGAGGCTTTCTTGCCCCTTAGGACAGAACGGGAATGCTTTGTAACATTTTACAAGTATATCTTTCCATAGAGATACGATAGAAACATTGAGTTTAGTATCCCTGAACTCAGGATTTAATAACACATCTTTTAGTAAAGATGTTTTTTAAATTGTGTGTTTGAAAATACCACTTTAAAGAAAGTTGCTATTTTTTTGTTCAACCATCCTGTGTGCCTGGTTGTGGATTGACTGTCTGGCTTTGGAGTGACAGAGGCCGGGGAGGTGCAGTGGCCCCAGGAGTCTGGATGAGTCAGCACTAGACTGAATAGGCCTGATCTGCATTTGGACTGGTGGGAGGAGTAGCACCTGTACCTGAATGTGGCTGTTCCTGCCTTCCACAATGCTGGCCCCACCAGCTGTGTTGTGTCTGGAACCAAGGCTCACACTGGCAATGGATGTTGTTGTGCACTTGCAGTGTGCCCCCAGAACTGGTTTGAACTGGGCTTAGAGCCCCCTGCACAAAAAGAACAAAGACATTTTGGGGCATAGGTATCAGACCCAAACCGCCAGACTTTAGATCATTCCTGGAGTTCAAGAGGAACCTTTACCAAGGAGAAGAGCTGGAGAGACTGAGGAGAAGTACTGCCCTTGCTGTGTGTCTGGGGTTGGCCTGAAGTTGCTGTTTCTGGCAGGGAAAGGAGAAGGACTTTGCTGTGTGCTGTGTCCCCTGCTTGAAGGAGTTCTCCAAGGGCTTGGAGTGTGCTGGTCTCCTGTTCTGAAGTCTCACAAAGACTTCACCCCAAACTCCCCTGAACTCTGCTGCTGTGAGTTCTAGCCTGCCAAGAGGTGCCTGTGCATGTTTTGGGCCTCTGGAGGTTTTTGATGCTGTTTGGGAGCTGGAAGAAAGAAGAAACGTGAAGAACCGTTGCAGCGTCTGTCGCCGCTGTAAGGATCAACGCACGAGGGATCGCGGCTGAAGAGGACCAACACAGCGCCGCTCAACACCGCTGCATCGATCACTGACACATCCCGGATTTTCACACATCGTACCTGTGTGGCTCGCTTTCCCAACGCATCACCTGCGAACCGGAACCGTCACGAAGAATCGATGAATCACTCCCCATACAGACCGGATTTGACGCAACCCGTCCTCTGCGTGTCGCAGAAATGTCGCATTGCCTCCCCAAGGTCTCAGGAGTGTTGCATCTTTTTGTTTTCCGACTCTGCATCTGTTTGGCTTTTGAAACTTTGACCCATCTACAGGTACTTTGGTGAAAAGTCACGCATCCATAGTTTTCTATGGTACAAGTTCTTGAAACCTTTTGAAAGTCATATTTTTAACTGTGTATGTTGGATTTATGTCATTTTGTTCTTGTTTCGTTTAGATAAAGACACTTTATGTTTCTAAACTGGTGTGGTGTCCTTTTGTGGTGTTTTCACTGTGTTACTGTAAGTGTTGGTACAAGTACTTTACACATTGCCTTTGGGATAAGCCTGTCTGCTCGTGCCAAGCAACCAAGGGGGTGAGCAGAGGTTTTCTAAAGTATGTATCCCCCTTACCCTGACTGTTGCAAGGGTCACTATTTGGACAAAGGTACCTACCTCTGCCAACTAGACACCCCCATTTCTAACAGAGATCCATTTAAATACAAGAAAAAATACTGATCCACACAATGAAAACCCTACTAGCAATCTATGGTGCCTGAGCCCTGTGGAACAAACTGCCCACTCCCACATCCAGGCCCACACCTTCCCCCTCTGTGTTGCTTCCGTACCTTGGTCCCCATGTTGCTTCTTCCTCTTACCAATGCACACTGGTTTTGCCCTTACCCATGCACCCTGTGTTTCTTCACCCACACAGATGCTCGGTTGTACTACTACCCCCACTCTGGGCCCCCTCAGTTGCTCACATGCCTTGTCCATCGTGTTACTTCTGCCACCCAACCACGCCTCCTTGTTACTTCCACACCACTGACACGATTTAAAAAATGCTTTAGTACTTTTTTCTCTTTAGCTACAGATGCAACTCAGATCAGTAACTAAAAAGAAAACAAGCATTTGCAATGCAATCAGTCTCGCCTTTGGGACCTTATATGTATTTAGCTAAGCAGCACATTAGCCTGGGTGCTGAAACATCTACTGTTCTTTAACATGGAGGGAAAGTAAGCACCAAACTGCGTGACACACCAGGTATGGGAACACATGGAGGGAAATATTGCCTTTCAGCGGGAAATGATATAGTCCAAAGCTCTGTTTTTCATATAAAATCAGGGCCTTTGGGGTCATATCACTGAAAATACAAGGTTTAAGGAAAATATTATTGTCTATGGGTGCTCGTGGAAGACAATTTCTATGGACTAGAATCTAGAGAATGCTAAAGTGATTCTGGTGTTTGACTGACCCCTGCTGGTCGTTTTCCATCAAGAAAATTAAATAGAGGCATTTGCCATAATTTTTTTTTTTTTAAAGTCCCTCAGCAGAAAGCAATTCTGGTATTTTACCGACCTCTACTGGGAGTTTTCCATCAAGACCGTTAAATAGAGGCAGTTGAACAAGCAGGAAGCAATTCTGGTATTTTATTGACCTTTGCTGGTCGTTTTCTATCAAGACAGTTAAATAGAGGCAGTTGAACAGAAAAAAGTCCCTAAGTAGAAGCAGACAATTCCTAGGGCTGATCTCCAGACCCCACAAAGCACATACACATATAAGTAAATACTAAAGCATGTACAAGAGGTCTCGCATGCTCAACCTAAAAAAAGGGACTGCATCATTTTGTTGGTGAACACGCCTCCAAAATGACGTGGCCAACTGCCTAAAAAGCTTTTTTTGTTCAGATTGGTTAACCATGCTGCACAGCACCAGGGATGCTATGCCACATGGCTAAAACTATTTGCAGAGTCAATGGGTTCTAAAGCACCCAAAGAAATTTAGGGTACCACATTTATAGTATTTTCTGCCACACAATGGATGGACTCTAAGGTGGATGAGTGGTGAAGATGTTTGCAAATTGTAGGGTAGCAGCTCACCAGAAGAGTATGGTTCACACCACAAGCTAATTCAGAGATGTGGACATAAACACAGATTGCTTTGTGCAAGCGGATGCAAACAGGCCAATTTTTGCCAGCAGCAACATGGGGATGGTTCTCGAATTGTGAGGTATGACCTCATACCTGATACTCACACACAGATTTTGGACCAATTGGAAGTGATTTGATGGAAACTCCCAGATACCCACCCTCAATGTGGTATGATAGTTGGATAACCTTGGTCCGTATGAGACCCGAGCAATAAGTACAGGTTGAAATGTTGACAAGCCTCCCTTGGCTTGTCTTTAGTTCTAAATTACACGAGGGATATTGTTTATGATAAGATAGAAACCCTATTCAGAACGATGGAAATTATATGACAACCAGAGAGTTTTATATAGGGTCTTAGTTAAAGTTTACATGGTTTATATGGTTGTCACTTGAATACTGCGTTGTCTGCCCTATCACTATATTTTTTTGTTCATACTGCACCTGTATCCTTCAAAAAAAGTAAAAAAGACAAACATATATAAGGGTCTACAATGAGAAATGTGCCATGTACTTTCAAATCATCATCATCATTATAACTTTATTTCGGCCTATCAGGCCATAAAAGTGCATAAAAGACAATTCCCAAATATTTACAAAAATGATACAATAATTACATTTTCATACTGTATGCACGGTGAGAAACACATAATACCAAATTCAGTTTTCTGAAAAGAGCAAGACAATCATTGAACTAGACTTTAAAAATGAACAAGGGGTTCCTCCAATTGATCCTCCCTGTAGATGCTTTAAAAGTCCTCTCTTGATGTGCCACATGGCATTTAAAAACCAAGATACTACAAATACAATAGGAGGATCAGTGTCATATTTTAAAACTCTAGAAGCCTCTGCACATCCGGTGAACCCTAAGTTTTTACATAATTGGATTATCCAGCGTTTGCGGGGTAACACATAGGCCGGGCAGAAAAACAGCACATGCAATTCAGTTTCAACCGTTAGTTTACAACTGGGACACACGCTCAGCTTCTCGGGGGCCCATGAACTAGTGTACACTGCCAAAGGTAGATTCCCCCATCTAAATTGCACGTACAATTTCCTAGCCATAGGTGGCTGGATTACATCCAGAAAGGGTTCTTTTATGTACACCTCTTTTACTTGTAAAAACTCCATCGTCTGCCTGCCCTCTTTAGCGCTCTCCTGTAAGGACAGCAGGTCGAATTGCCTATAATGTTTTACGAGATCCACCCTGGATTTCGAGGGACAGGATAACTCCGGAGATGACCAAAGCTCCGATATCCCAAGCCTGTTCGAAAGACTCCTGATATGGGCCAGCCATGGTATTTAGCTGTGATTAAGTCTAGGGAGGAGCTCCTTCAGCTCGTCTTTGAACACATTCCGCTCGGGAGTTACCCATAACCTCCGCCAAAATGTCAAGGGCCTGAGGGCAATCTCTTGATCCATTGGCATCATACCCAAGTCCATGCAGGCGGGGACTAAAGGGGTGCTGCGTGGTAGACCCAAGAGCTGTCTCATGAAGTTATTTTCTAGCTTCACAAGGTCCATGGTGGAACTGTGTCCCGAGAGCTACGCCGCATATAATGTGTCCCCTCTTGCTTGAGCCTTGTATATCTCCACCACAGGGGCTGCTGGCTTAAAAGAAGATGCTCTCAGCATTTTTGTTATTCCCCCTGCTGTTTGGGTGAGCCTAAGCCATGCTTTGGTCATCTGGAGGCCCCACACAAAATGCTCGGACAATGTAATGTATTATCAAATCCATTATGATATGAATGACTGACGCACACAGTACCTCAGAATCCTAGGGTTGCAGATAAAAGAGTCTCACTGGAAAATTGTGGCATTTGAGTAGCTTCTGCCAACCACTTGCGCCCCTATGTTGCTTCTGCAACACTGACATGTTTGAAAAAAATGCTTTAGCATGTTTCTCTTTTTATGGTTTACATCTGATTATTGTATTTCACAGAACAAAAATCGACACCTACAACCTGCAGGCTGGTGGGAAAACATCATAGAATAGGAAAGGAAAGGAAGGGGATTCACTAGAAAAGAAAGAGGAAGACAGAGAGTAGAGGGGAGTGAGGAGACCAGCACTGGCTATTGTCTTGTGTCTCCAGTGGGCATCTTCTTGTGGCTTGCGCTCCTGCTGGGGGGTTATCTTCAGGTCCTGGTAGGGAGCTCTGGTAAGTCCGAGCACACGTAAGTACATGGGGCATGTAAGTTCGTTAAATTCAGTGGATAAGAAATGCAATGTGGATTTCCAGGATCTGTCAAAACGGGGGAGTCTGTGTGATATGGTGGCCGTAATCTTTTCCATTCCTATTACCTCCTATAACTTATGTAGCCAATCTAACCTGGTTGGTACCCCCTCCTTTCTCCACCTGGCCAATAGCCCTTGTTTGGCCGCCCCCACTGCTAGCCTAATAGCTCTCCCCCGGCATGATCTGAGGGGATATATTAAGGTGTTCGGAAGACCTAGTAATATGTAACTTGGAAATCGGGCAGGTCGGTATCGTATGTAGCGTTTATGTCAGGTAGTGTGGCGTCCTAAAAAGGATGTTTCTTGGGGCATTCCAATAGAATATGGGTCAAGGTGCCTATTTGGCCGCACTGAAGCCAGCAATGAGCATATGCCCCTGGTTTCCAATGCGCCACCCTGTCTGGGTATAGTACCAGTAATGTGATATTTTGAGGCACATCTCCTTGCCTGCAGCGCTACAGGAGGAGGCTTTAGCTCTGTGTACGTTGTCCTGCCATTCTTTTGGGGACAATTCCCACGCACATTCTATCTCCCATCTGCGCTGCTCTGGTGTCTTACTTCGCTGTGCGGGTATAATTAAAAAGGCATTTGTGTCTGAAATAAAAGTTTGTCCGAAGTTCTAGTTATAAGCCATTTCTCAAATTTCCTTAAGGGCGCCCTGCCTGTATACTAACATTCGGTTGTGCCACCCAGTGTCTTAGGGCAAGGTATTGCCAATATGTTGTTTTAGGGAGTCCATTTCCTACTGACAGCTGGGGGAAATCCATTATCCCATTCTCATCAAAGAGATCTCCCACCCTCTTGTAGTTGGCTTCTTGTCATGCGAGGTAGCTTTGTCCATGACGCGCCGGCGGGAACTCCGGGTGGCCTATGAAAGGGGTCAATGGGGATATGGGAGTAGATAGACCTTGTGCTATCTGAACCCTGTCCCACGCAGTCATTGTGGCTCTCAACACCAGGGAAATGAACACCCCCACTGGGCGGTAGCTTCTGGGTAGCCATGGAACCTTCCACATGTGTATGCCCGCTATTGCCCGATCAATGAAGCACCAATGCTTTTCGGACATTGGCATGTACCATTCAACCATATATTGTAATTGGGCTGCTTGATAGTAACGTACCAAGTGGAGAAATCCCAGGCCCCCATACGCTTGTTTCAAATAAGTTGGTTGTCGTGCCATGCAAGCTTTTTTCCCACCCCAGACGAAATCTACTGAGAGGTGCTGTAGTTTGGCCAGTGCCTGGGGGGGAGGCTGCAGTGGGAGAGTTTGCATTACATACAGTATTTGGGGAATTTAGTCATCTTGACAGAGCCTTGCCTACCCAGCCAAGAGAGTGTGAGTTGTGGCCAACGCTGTAGACCGGGCCGGGTGTTGGTCAGCAGTGTGACATAGTACTCGTGTACCGTGCGATCAAGCGGAGAGAATATTTGGAGACCCAAATAAGGAACACCTGAGTTGGCCCACCCAAAGGCAAAGTCCACTTTTAATCGTTCAGGGTCAGCACTAGGTATGGTGAGGCTAAGAGCTTGTGTTTTGTGGATGTTAATTTTAAAGCCTGAGACCCAGCCAAAATCAGTAAATTCTTGCATGAGTGGGGGTATGGAGGTGTCTGGTTAAGTGAGAAAGAGAACCACATCATCCGCATAGAGGTAAATCTTGTGTTCCCTACCACGCATATAAATTCCAGTGATTGCGGCATGCTGTCGGATACGCTCCGCGAAAGTCTATAAATATACAGAGCAAATAGAAGGGGTGCTAGAAGACACCCCTGTCGGGGGCCTATCCCAATTTTGGGGGTTGAGACCTATCCCATTCACATTAATTCTTGCTTCAGGTGCCTTATATGTACTATTGACCTATTGACCCATTGCAGGAACTGTGGTCCGAGGCCAAATCTCGCTAAGACCAAGATAGGGCCACTGGACCCGGTCGATAGCCTTCTCTGCATCTACCATCCAGGGAAGACATGGCTTGGCAGTTCGGGCTTGACTGTTCCCATGAGGCACAGGGTCAAGACTGATTTGCATATAGCTGCGTCTGAACTGGGGTGGAGAAGTGAACTGAAGAACGATGATGGATTCAACCCAGATAGGTGACTGGGGGTGAGTGTCTGAAAAGTTTCAGCGCTCTGTCCATCATCTCCTTGTGTTTGCTTTGCTTTCAGTGTGTCCCAAAGAAAGTGTATCTGCATGTGACCATCCTTGTTGTTATCTAGAAAGGTTTGTATGGCCTCCTGGACCTCGTTAATGTTAGTATCGTACATAAGCAATGCATGGTTTCAATCTCCATACCCTATGTCAGGAAAGGCTAATGGGTGCGTGATCTGAGAGTGATACAGTGCCTATGATGGTGTCCAATATCCCTAGAGTAATTCGTGGTGTAGTTAAGAAGAAATGTAGCCGGGCGTAAGACTGATGTGCCGCCGAGAAGAAGGTG
This sequence comes from Lissotriton helveticus, assembly GCF_964261635.1. Lineage (NCBI taxonomy): Eukaryota > Metazoa > Chordata > Amphibia > Caudata > Salamandridae > Lissotriton > Lissotriton helveticus. Next base: position 191,590,047 of record NC_136060.1, read on the forward strand.
TAGTCACAGGTCGTAGGGTTAAGTTGCCGCCAGGCATCCGTGAGTCCCACCTCCGTCAACCACTGCTGCATGGATGCTGATAACGTTCCCAAGTGACCCGTCCATTGCGTGGTTCTGTCAAGAGCAGGGTCTTGTACTATGCTATAGTTCCTCCTACTATAAGGTTCTCACACAAGTCTTTCAGAATCAAGCCAATTGCGTCCCTAAGAAACCCCTCTTGCCCCTCATTGGGCCCATATAGTGATGCCAGTGTGTAAGTGAGATCTCCCACAACCATGTGAAGTGCCAGCACCCTTCTCGGTATTTCTGTCTGCACCCCTAGTATCCTACCGGGGAAGTGTGTTGCAATAGCACTGCTACCCCTGCCATCTTCCCCGGCATGGATGAAAAAAGTGGGGGTCAAAACAGCATGACTGGAGGCGCGCCCAGCCTGTGCGTTTCAAATGAGTTTCTTGCAGAAGGCAGATATCGCATTTAATTTCTTTGAGGTATGACAGGAGTGCCCTTTGTTTCGCCAGAGAGCTAAGGCACCGTGCGTTGAGGCTTACTATTAAAGTGTTAAGGGGCACCATTGAGGCATTGTTGGTGTATGTGCATCAGGCCAGGTTTCGCCTCCCTCCCAAAATTCTTTGGTCCCATCCTCTTGGTGTCTTCTTGGTGGTGCGTGTATCCCGGATCTTCCCAGTTGGGTGGTTCCCAGCTATGGGCCAAAATGGTACTTATCCCTCCCCTCGTGATGCATGGGGAGTGATAGGCCCCATCTCTAGTTGTGTTAGCCCATCCTTGGCAGAATGGCCCTTCCTCACCCAAAAGCGTAGTCAGTTTCCAAACACAGCGCATACTTTAGCACACGCTGTGTTTGGAAACTGTCTCTACGCTTTTGTTAGTAAAGCGTGGGGCAGACTGTGGCCTTTTGTTTAAGTACTGTTGTTAATCAGAGCCCGTGAAGGGGCTCTGATTAACAGCAATACTTAAACAAAAGGCCACAGTGGGCAGTCAGAGAGGCGGGGCCGCAGGGGGCACAGCGGCTGGAGAAACGGAGCAGAACAGAAGACAAAAGGGGCACAAAAACAAAGAAAACAACGAGTGGAACAGAGGGCAGAAAGGCACAAAAAACGAGTGGAACAGAGGGCAGAAGGGCACAAAAAACAAGGGAAAAACGAGTGGAACACAGGACAGAAAGGCACAAAAAACGAGTGGAACAGAGGGCAGAAGGGCACAAAAAACGAGTGGAACAGAGGGCAGAAAGGCACAAAAAACGAGTGGAACAGAGGGTAGAAAGGCACAAAAAACAAGGGGAAAACTAAGTGGAACAGAGGGCAGAAAGGCACAAAAAACAAGTGGAACAGAGGGCAGAAGGGCACAAAAAATGAGGGGAAAACGAGTGGAACGCAGGACAGAAAGGCACAAAAAAGCAGTGGAACAGAGGGCAGAAAGGCACAAAAAACGAGGGGAAAACGAGTGGAACAGGCACAAAAAACGAGTGGAACGGAGGGGAGAAGGGCACAAAAAAACCAGTGGAACAGAGGGCAGAAAGGAACAAAAAATGAGTGGAACAGAGGGCAGAAAGGCACAAAAAACGAGTGGAACAGAGGGTAGAAGGGCACAAAAAACGAGGGTAAAACTAAGTGGAACAGAGGGCAGAAAGGCACAAAATACGAGTGGAACAGAGGGCAGAAGGGCACAAAAAACGAGGGGAAAACGAGTGGAACAAAGGGCAGAAAGGCACAAAAAACTAGGGAAAAACGAGTGGAACAGAGAGCAGAAAGGCACAAAAAACGAGTGGAACAGAGGGCAGAAAGGCACAAAAAACGAGTGGAACAGAGGGCAGAAGGGCACAAAAACGAGGGAAAAATGAGTGGAACACAGGACAGAAAGGCACAAAAAACGAGTGCACCAGAGAGCAGAAAGGCACAAAAAAACAGTGGAACAGAGGGCAGAAGGGCACAAAAAACGAGGGGAAAACGAGTGGACCAGAGGGCTAAAAGGCACAAAAAAAGAGTGGAACAGAGGGCAGAAGGGCACAAAAAAAGAGTGGAACAGAGGGCAGAAAGGCACAAAAAACGAGTGGAACAGAGGGCAGAAGAGCATAAAAAACGAGGGGAAAACCAAGTGGAACAGAGGGCATAAAGGCACAAAATATGAGTGGAAGAGAGGGCAGAAGGGCACAAAAAACAAGTAAAAAACGAGTGGAACAGAGGGCAGAAAGGCACAAAAAACGAGTGGAACAGAGGCCAGAAAGGAACAAAAAATGAGTGGAACAGAGGGCAGAAAGGCACAAAAAACGAGTGGAACAGAGGGTAGAAGGGCACAAAAAATGAGGGTGGTGAGAATTCCTTACTACAGTTTTATGGCCCCAATCTGGGATACGCCAGGAGCTCCTCCTTGGTCCAAAGATGCGTTGGCTAAGGCAATGAGAGTGGATGGTCCACAGAGGTGGGATGATCTATCTCCGGAGGGTACCCTGGCTCCATGGGGGTACTGCGAGCAGGAATGGGGTCAGAAATTTTCCAGGTTTAAATACCTGCAAATTCAAAGCTGGGCGGTGGGTAAGGAAAATCTAATCGGTCGCCACAACGACTTAGAAGAGAAGTTGGGATCATAAGTGCAGAGTAAAAAAGAAGTTGCGCTGTGGTACTGGTCCATATTGGAGATGGAGGATGGCTCTTTCATACTGCCGGACACCAATGGCAAGTAACAATGTCGATACTGTATAAAGTGGTTAAACCTGCAAATTTAAGAAGGAATCACTTGTTCATCCTCCACAGGGCATACTGGTCTCCTAGAAAACTTGCAAAGTTCAAACCTGGCGGAACGGTGGCGTGCCCTAAATGCAAGAGTCCTAATGAGGATGATTTACACATGTTCGTGACCTGTCCGGCGATAAAGGAATTCTGGGAGGCTGTAAGTACGTGCCTGTCATCAGCACTGAGCTAGCAAATTAAGGTAAGCCCTGAGCTTGTGATGTCGGGAAGAATGGACTTACAAGGTAAGGGCCTAGAGGACAAGGTAAAACTTGTGTTTTATGCTATATTGCTGGCTCGGAGAGAAATTTGTAAAATGTGGGTTTCGGCAGACACCCCAACAGAACTAAACTGGTTAAGATCTATGAGAGCTATTGCTAAGTTGGATATTGTGGATCGGCACAAGAAAAG